>NC_069375.1:57337500-62337500 GCF_021730395.1 Mercenaria mercenaria | reverse complement strand
ATTTATTATAAATTATTAACTTTAATCCTTTTTATATTATCAAATAGCAATGACTGTGAAAGCTACCTATTTACAAGGTTTGGTTTGCATACCTTTTCCCTACTGAATCTATCGCTTTTCTGTTCCTGAATCCCTATAAAATGAAACATATATAACACCCCCTTAATGCAAAAAGGTACCAAGTGCCTTCTTTATTCATATGCTCATGGTACCTTTTTGCATTAAGGGGACGATAATTGAAAATGAGTACCATTTGGTTTTCATATGTTTCAGATATGGCCATCTCAGGTAAAACAGTTTAGACATCCGGAATAGTAAAACGAAACTAAGTCTCGTCGCATTAAAAGACATACAGATGTTAGTCGTCAAACTACAAAATTAAAAATTAAGAAGATAATCTGTTTTAACAGATACGAGTCGTCTGTGTACTTTCGCTTTAACTTAATATTCAATTTCACTTATAATGCCGTTGATAATATCGTGTTTTTTTCCCCTTTTTCTCAAATTTAGCAAATGTTTCAATAAATCTACTTTATAGCAGTGTACATAATGCCCAGCTCTAGAGTGCTATTAAGACAGATAGAAATTAAACCAACATGCCTATTCTATACATTAACAAATCATTAAAGTTATATCTTGCCGACTCATCTAAAATACACTCTGAAAAATGTTTGTCAATAACATATCAAGACAACACTGGAATCGAACTATATAACTAAATATTTTATTTATTCTGTTACATTATATCGACATTTTGAAAAAATGTTCAATATAGCATCATATCTAAGGACAAATAAAGCTGAAACAGTGCTGGTGACCTAGTATTTTTATTTCATTTTTCAATACATCATAACATAATCTTGTAACACAGAACATTTCATCAAAATCTATTATTGCGAAAAATGACGAAACTGTCGCGAGCGTCTTTAATGTATAAAGTGCATCTATTGTATAATGAGTAATTCGCTCACTTTTCATGGTAGATAACATTTGTTTTAAATTGCATTTTTCTTTGAATAGATTCCAACATGAAGTTCTGCAGTTTCACCGCGATAAATTCAAATTATTTCAAAATACTCAAGTAACTTTTGAAGTGTTGTTTGCTTATATCTGTCAGCTATATATCAAAGCAACTACAGACTTAATAATATATGATTTTTGCAAGGTATCCTAATAAATAACAAAGAATATTGTTCAAAAGGGAGTAAACAGTTGCAACTATTTTAAAATAATGGGGAAAAAAAGCGTTATTCTTATTGCCTTTTGACCAATATCTTATATACTCATGTTTCTGACTTTATCATTTTTTTCAGTGTCATATGCATTCTCCGTGTCAAACTTGATGGAAAAAAATGAAGTCGCCCTAGATCTAGCTGTGGACGAGCTTAAAATTTAGTACAGATCTACTGGCAAAACGAAGTGCTGCTTTAGAAAATTTGTTGAAATACCCCAATAGTTATGAAATTGAATGACAGATCTATAAATGTTTTGTTTTTACTTTGTTTTAAATGTAGCATTCTAACATGTCTCGATTTGCTTTCCAGTTGAACAAAGAAGGAAATCAAGCTCTGTATATTCCGCGATAAACAACGGTTGAGGCGCGGACCGGTAAGAGCATTATGACGTAAATAATGACGTCAAATTGCCGCATGATGCCCGATCCTCGGGTAAATGAAGTAGATGAATCCATCCTACAACTTTATTTTTATTGAAATATGTCAACGGGCATGTCAAAATGAAAACAATCTATGCTTTCTTTTATTTATCGTCCAAACTACTAGCCTACTGTTCATCGTTCAGATGTTTCAGTATTAACTGCGCGGGCTAACGCCCTCGTGGTTCAATTCCTATGAACTCTGAACCGTGGTAAATTAGACTATAAACCACTCGAAGACCTTGATTATTTGATAAATAAACATCGGTTTTCTGGCTGTAACACAATCATAACAAATAATGATATTAAACAAATACAAAGTTTTCAGATATTGTTTCAAACATGTCTTACATGTAGGCAACTACAAAATAAATCTATTTTTTAAAATACGCATTTTAAAAAAATCCTAATTTTGAAGGGAGGTATTTACATAATATATCTTTCTGCTCCTGAATTATACATTTAAAGACACTGATTCTGGTATGCCAGGTATGTGGCCTATGGGAATGATAAGGTCTGCGTATTGGTGGTAAGGGCCAATACACAAGACTGGACCATTGATAGACTTGCATCTGTTTATTATAATAAGCTACTGTATAGCTACTGTGCAGTACATAAATTACAGGTGATATTTCTCACCTTCAGAGCAAATCACTTCTCACCTTTATAACGAGTTTAGAAAGCTTGATTGAATTAGGGCTAAATAAACAAAGTGATAAGATACAACAATGTTTTTTCATATTTTTAATATTCAAGTTTTTTAACATTTACATTTCATCATTGCTGTGTTTTTTTTGTTTTTTTTTTTAATCAAATATATAAAAAATGCATTCAGGCACATAACTTTTAAAAATAATAAATTATATGTGTATTTTGAATAATGATATCTCTTTATTGCTGGATTTTATTATACATAAAAGAGTCGTTATTTAGACAACACAAGGGGAATTATGCATTTTTAATATATAAAATCTTTCTGTCCATATTCCATTTTATCTATTAAAAATGCATCTGAACGCTTCTTTAATTTCTAATAAAATCCAGCAATTATCATTTCTTTTTCTGGTTTTATTTTGTTACTTTTGATAAAAAGATCATAATCATTGAATAAACAAACTTTTAATTTCTTTTATTAAATTTTAAGTAATTATTTAATTGTTAAGGAGTGAGAAGAATTGCTTCGCTATAAGAGTTATTATTTAATTGGTCGGGACATTACTCAACATCAATTAAATTAATTTTGTGTACATTCTAAAAAAAAAAAAAAAAAAAAAATACAGCATTCCAATCAATAAAATGCAAAACACAGGAAATAACCAATTTATCTGTAGGCAATAAAATTTATGATTCTCTGACAATAATTAGGCTACATGTCAAGTCTACAGGGGTTTTATTGACCCTTATCAGACTGGACCAGACAGGATCTTGTATATTGGGGATTAAAAAGTCTGGTATTTTTTATTTTTTTTTTTTTTGGGGAGGGGGGGGGGGGCGGGGGGGGGGTCACTTATATAGGAGATTTTCTTTGCCTTTAACAGAAGATAATTATGATAACAGTCAGTCTTTTTAAATGGAATAACTGGGATAGTTGAGGAAACATTTTATGAAAAGGCAATTGATTCAGGCTAGTTAGTGTCAGACTCTGATACTTGAGAATGGAATTACGAAAATGACACTCATGATAAAACAAGACAAAATATTATCCTTATAGCATTCCTTCCAGTAACAGGTGGACTAGTTGTATATTCCTGTTTTGAAATTGTAAAATTCTACATTAAAAAATGGTAAAATGTTGCATTTTAAGTTTTTTTTTCAGAATTCAAATTCTGAGCCAAATCAGGTTGATAAGTACATCCTACTAGCCTTAATAATTTGAGTTTAGGTAGGGCTGGGGATTTAGTGGTCCTACCCAAAACTTTTTTTTCAATTCTAAAAGAACAAATAAATGGTGCTTATTATGCCATTTAATAAAACAACATATGAGCAAATCAGGTTGAATGTACATACTACTCTCCTGGACAATTAGATGTAAGTAGAGGTGCTGGTTCAGGGTTCGAGGAAGTTTGAAGCTCTACAACACGAAACGTTGCATTTTAAAGCCATTTCTGACAGAATGTATAGATGTCGGTCTATGAAGTCCGTTATTACCTTTGGTAAAGGCGAGCTTTTTACGATGCGAAGAAAGAAAATTTCACCGTAATCTTGAGAAAAAAAGCCCTGGTTACGTTAAAAAGCAGAACTAGCATGATATTGCACTAAAAGTATGCTGTGAAAAAAGAATTACCCTTAAAAATACATATTTGTGCGTTCCAATTTGAAAGTACATGCAGTCTCCGGGTAACACAAAGCTTAAATGAATAAAATCTATATGCGATGACAACAAAACTGATTAACACAAAACGCAATATATGTTTGTTTGTTTGTTTTTGGTTAACGCTGTTTTCAACAGTATTTCAGTCATGTAATGGCGGGCAATAAACCTAACCAGTGTTCCTGGATTCTGTACCAGTACAAATCTGTTCTCCGTAAGTAACTGCCAACTTCCCCACATGAATTAGAAGTGGAGGACGAATGATTTCAGACACAATGTTGTTTATCAAATAGTCACGGAAAACATACACTCCGCCCGAGGATCTAACTCATGACCCCTCCATCCGTAGACCAACGCTCTACCTACTGAGCTAGGCGGGCGGGCCACAACACAATATAGATGATAAAGCAAAGATATCGATATTTTTTCTTTTCGTCCCAAATTTCAACGAATTAGAAAAGGCGAAATATTCAGATTTTAACACCAGTTTCCTCGTTACTGATTTGTACGAAGCCGTTTTTCTGTCAACTGAGTTTTGGCTTCTTTTGGTTAGTTTGAGATGAAATGTCGATTTCTTTCTTTCTCTTGCGCTCGACAGAAAACTTTTTAATATTTCTTTTCTCCTTTACTTCTTTGTTGTTCGATTTTCTCGCACTTTCTAGTCCTGTTTTATTCTCAACTTTCAAACTAGCACATTTGTGTGATCCCTCTCTTCTTTTAAGCTTCATTTTCATCTTTCTTTCTTTCTCTTTCGACTTTCTATCACTTTTCACTTTTTCTTCTGTCTCCACTTCCCCAATATCAAACCTTTTTGATTTGTCTCTTCTTTTCAGCTTCGCTTTCTTCTTTGTTTCTTTCTCTCCCGGTTTTCTCTTACTTGTCAGTTTTCCTTCTATCTCTTTATTCTCAATATCACACTCTTTCGATTCATCTCTTCTTTTCAGCTTCATTTTCTTCTTTATTTCATTCTCTTTCGATGTTCTATCACTTGTCAATTTTTCTTTCCCATTCTTACGCTTCTCGGATTTCTCTCTTCTTTTCAGCTTCATTTTCTGTTTTCTTTCTTTCTCTCGATTTTCTATGAATTGTACACTCTCAATTTTCTTATTTGCAATTTTGTCTGATTCCTCCCTCTTCTTCAGGTCTGTTATCTTTTCTACTTTTTTCTCTATCGATCTTGCATCATTTTCAAATTTTTCTTTAACATTCATTTTCACACTTGCACACGTGCCTCCATTTTCTTTTCTTTTCATAACCTTTTTCTTCTTTACAACGTTCCCTTTTGATGATTTACCACTCGTTTCAACTTTACTAGGCAAAACATCAGCTGTACTACTAAATGACTGCTCAGGATGATCTGACGTAACGTTTTCTGATGAAAATGTTAGATAGTACATTACAGGATTGCCCTCTTTGGGTTTTTCTGGAAATGTGTAACGTCTCCTTTTTCTTTGGCTATTAGATGGGCAAACATGTCTCACGCTAATTTTGCCACCCTTTTCCAATTTTCCGAGAGGTTTCGTCCTGAATAAATATGGAGTATCAATCCAAACAAAATTGCTTATTCGGCATAATTTTACCTCTTCTCGGCCCTTGAAGTGTTCATATACGGTGTTTGCGACCTTCTCAGGGTTGTCCATATTTCCGAGATTTATTTTTTGACCTTTCCGCAGAATGTAAAATTCTGACATTTCCATTCCGTCTTCTACCTGAGAGCATCTGTTCATCGATTCTTTCATTGATTTTACTCCTTCTATGTGGTTTGTTATGTAAATTATATGATAAAGAATGTCATTGTTTTCTCTTCTCATTTCAAAAGTAAGAGAAAACTTTGTTCCAGTTTTCTTTTTCAAAAATTGTTCATAATTTTTTGCGATAACCTTAGCCCTTTTCAACGGTAAGACTTCGTTCGGCTTTTCGTATGACCTGATAATGTTATCTACAAAGTCGGACAAGCTTTCTTTATCCCTTTCAGCAATTTGCTCCAGATCTATTCCAAACAAAGCAGCCACACCTTTTGGATTTCTCTTCACCTGGCGGTTCACATAACTACTCATGAAATTTATAAGGATATCATTTCTAGGACCTGGTGAAAATCGTTGAACATTTCGCATTGGTGTTTTCGTATATCCAAATGGATCAAGGAAAGTCAGACTAACTACCCCGCTTTTTTCCAGATCAGGAGGTGGCTCAAAAGTTTCGAAACTACCGTTAATGATCCTGACATGGATGGAAAACGGATGATCGGTGAACGAGAAGTACGTTTTGTCATCACTTTTTACTCTCCCATATCTGCACGACGGGTAATAACTTGCTATGAACCTTATTAGTAATATTTCAACATTACAGGTTAACTCTTTGTAATTCTCGTTATTACTTTCAATAAATATCAATTCAATATCACAACTGTCGTCAATTCTAACAGATTCCATTCTGTTAGATTTGCTAAGGCCTCTAAGTTCAGTCTCCGGATTCTTGCAAGATCCTTCCCATCCCCAGATAACATTGGGCATTTTCTGTTTCCTATGAGAGAAACCCAACGCAACCATAAGCGCGATCAGTGGTGATCCATACTTTTCTATTTCTGCAGGCCACTGGTACTGCGGTCCATATCTACCAGCTCCAGCAAACGCATCTATTATGATTGTTTTGTAAGCGTATTTTACCTTTTCATATTGAGTCTTTGCAATGTACGCTTGCAAATACTTTTTATACATTATTCTTTTCATTAGTCCATGTATGGTGTCTTTTTTGAAAAAATCTCGATCCATCTTTTTATTCGCCATGAAGAGCTGATTTTAGATCGGAATCAAAATCACCTGAAGAAAAGATAAAACTTCAAAATTTGAAAAAGCACAAGACGGACCTGATCATGCAGTAAGAATCACATGGACAGAAACAATTACCTTTAAAACTAGAAGTGTCCAACCATTACTCAAGGGCGTTCCAAACAACCCACACCTAGGAAAATAGATGAAAAAGTTAAAATTAAAACATAAATTTCACTTTTAAATAATTCTCAACTGAATCTGTTCTCATTAACGCAGCAAGTAATTGTTTTTAAGTCTAACTACAATTCGATGGCATTTTTATTATCTTTATTAAAATGCAATATAAAAGCCTAACCAAAGCAAACGCAAGCAGAACAAGATGGTCCTTCGTCACTCGACAGGCCTAACAAACTTGAAAGCAATCTCGTGTTAATTAAAGTTTGGAAATATCCATCTACATATTCTTGACATAGCGTTCAGTTGAGAAGAGAACACATGGTAATGCTATGATTTCAAATTAAATAAAGTATTACGTCTTGTGTATTTTTACAATCCCTTGTCAGCCGCAGATATATCTAATAGATCTTGCTTTAAACAAATACTGGAAAATACTACACGCTTCATCTCTTGTTTATGAAGCTCTAAGAAAATTACTGACCCCCCCCCCCCCCCACACACACACACACACACGCGCGCCCCCAGAATTCTCGAAGTTAATGGTGAAAACATTTAAAGCTTCACTCTCACAGTTGAACATACATCTGGAACCCTCCCCACTCCTGGAACAAAATTGTAGATCCGTCCCTGCGGCAACCCAGTTGTGAAACGAGTTAAGTTAAGAGGGTTTTTTCGGTTGAGTTGAAGTCCAAGGAATGTCCGTTTCGATGCGAAGGCACCAGTTCCCAGCATCCCGTGTATGACGATCTTGAAGGACATGAAGAGTGCATTGGATTATAATAAAATAAAAGCCTCTGATTTAAACCAGTTTTAGATAAATGAATGCATAAAAATTGATCTCCGGGCATCATCATTTCCTAGGGGCGTCTGTCCTCTTGTGCCTTCGGGACTCTTGGAACACCACCGGACCACTTTAAAAAAGACGGGGACGCCCCTGTGAATCGAGTCGTCTCCCTCTGTGTACGGTACAGTATGCAAGTTACGCTAGTAGGTCACCCTAATACAAATGCATCGGGTTTTGCGTATATTGACCAATATCTGTTGTTTGAACAGACAAAGTTTTGTTTATTGTGTGATAAGGCCAATATATAGCATACAGTAATCGAACGATAATTTGATATTTGTAAACAAACACAGTCGACCTTATTATTTACCAGTTTAGGTAAATCACGCATAGACGATATGGATTTGTTTCTCAAACTGAGACTCGATGAACGAAGTACTGTATTAGTGCAATGGGTTAGGTCGCTAGGTATGACACCCGAGGTCCGGAGTTCGATACTGGACTGAAGTATACTTTGTACCTTTTTTCAGCATAGATACAATGCCGGGTTTTCAAATGGCTTTAAAAATAATACGGTAATAGATCTACAGCATACACGGGTACTTTGTGAACGTCCAATTTTCACCGATGGAATGTAAGTACATTACCCCAACATTATACACTAACATACCATTCCATAGTTCGAAATGGCGAACATTGAAAAAAGCTTCTGATGAGCGATTTCATTATTCTGAAATTCTGAAAAGGACACAACTGACGATTCTGCAACAGATACAGCGGACTAGCCGGAAATGAAATGGATTTTACTGATTAAAATTTCATAGATATTAAAACAAGTTAAAACAAAATAGAAAAAATAGAGAAAAGAAATACACGTAATAAGATAAAAAAAGAGACGACAAACTGAGAATCAAACTGAAATAAAACAAACAAAGCAGAGCTACATAAAACGTTTCCTTAGAAAATAAGTGAGTGAGTGAGTTGGGTTTTACGGCGAATAGACACAAGATGGTCATACATCGCCGAGGAGAAGTCATATTGCAAACACCAACTGTAAAGCATAAACATTGATGTAAAAATGTAAAGCATATGTAAAAATATCCATGTAACCTTAGAAAATAAACCTCTTGCGAGTTTCGAACTCGTGTTATTTTAGCACTGCATTTGAAAACGGACAGCTTAGCCATCTGAGTTATTTCGCCAGTCAAGTAAGTGTTGATTTCTATTTGACAAGTATCGTATGAATTCCTATCTGCCGTGACATCTGACCAACCTAAATTATCTGTCTTAGACTCGCCTGACATTTTCGCACCATTTTTATTATCGTTCGCCGACTGAATAGAAAACGATAACGAAAACATTATCGGAAAAGTCGATTACGTCTTCATTTGTAATTCAGGATAACTTCGTGGTAAATCAGGGTTTTCTTTACAGTCAATACATTCAAAAGTACTTTAAGGCATCGCCACAGTCACAACTCAGTATCAGTTCATATTTTCAGGCAGAGTATTTTTCTCTTGAAAATTGCACTAAAGCCTTAACAGCTGGTCAAATTATCATCAACATAAGAAGCATATGATGATTTATAGTACATATGCCATTTGTAAAATGTTAGAGTCTCGTTTAGACCGAAAGTTTACCCCAAAATATTGAAATTTTATGTGCAGTCAAACTCCAATATAAAAAATATTACAAAGACAAAATTTAGTTAATTTCATAGTACAATATGTATACTGCAAACTCTTATGGATTTTTGTCGATATTGTTCCTGGTTATTGCATTAGACACAAAAAGACAACCCCATGTAAATTTAATTGTACATGCATCACTGACCACAGGTAGCCAGGTAAACCTATACATAATCCTATAATATCACCTGTTTATATACATGTAAATTATGTGTGAACAGATAACACAAATTGGATAAATTGATGGTGTTGGGATTTTTATGTATAATTCAGTAATCAGGTAAAATTTCAAAAAAATTTCTGAAGACTTTATTCTTCACAGTCTGCTTTACAATTGGCTGTAATTATCTTTGAAATGTATTGAATATATATTGAGTTTGACTGCACGTAAAATTGCAAAATTTTGTCATAGAAAAATATCGAATAAAGGCATAAAACAGGTAGTGAAATGCACATCCTTTTACTTGATAATGTTCACATAGATATTTAAAACATAATTATGACAAATTTATTGACTTTATTGTTACCACTTAATCATCTTTTATTTTCATGAAAATTTGCATGTAAAATTTTGAGTCAAATGGCCGCCACTGTAGGCGATGCCTTAAGGTACTTCCGCAAATTGAAATTAGAAATTCATGTGAAAAATCAGAATCCTCGAAACAGCTTTCGAAATGCAAGGACACAAAAAATATATGATAAAAGTTGAAAAGGTATATCTGTAGGTAAACTTGCGAGCATGAAAGCTACGTTGAACCCCATCTCCACAGTGCTTTGGAAGAAAATGAGTGAACATTTTTTGTGCAAAATTTCGGTATCGTATGTAACCTAAATTGCTATAAAATATTTATTTTCAAATCAAAGAAATGCCAAAATAGTGCATACGAGCGTTACTTTTTCAAGAAAATGTCGTTAAACATTCTAATGCGCAAAACACGTGCACAGTTTTTCTAAAATATTTCGCCGCCATGTTTATTTCAAGGAATTAAATATATGATTGTTCTTTTACCTCAGATTTCCTTACTGAAATATATATGCCTCCTTATTCACGGCTAGAGATATCCATTTAGTATAGTTTAGCACTGCCCGATCTCCTTAATCTGTTACCGATCCTTTACATTTAAAGAATAAACGCAATGTGTAATGATAGCTTTTCGCTTTACACACCACCTTTGGACAAGAAAGGCATTTCACTTAAAATTTGTAAGCATCCGCTGGCAAAATATTATTGAAAGATCGGAACTTTTTCTAAAATAAAGTTCAATTTCAATCATTTTCAAAAACTGGAAATATTGCACATTGTGTTGAATACATAAATAAAACAAAAATCCCCAAAATAAACCATTTTAGAACTTTTCCGGGAACTATAAGTTTCAGCCGAACAACGCATTTCAGGATGACACAAAACTGGTTTCTCTTTGTAAACAGTGTCAAAGTTCACCTGAGGGACATTGCTGAAAAAGTAAAAGTGCTTACTTGTTTCAGTTTTACATCCTGTAGAAAACGATAAACTTTCAACTTTAAATGCATATATGTTCTAAAATTATTCCAATATCAAAAACCGTCCGATCTTTTCCGTGAGAAATAAAACGAAGCAAATTTAACTATTTGTTTACACTTTAACCATGTGAAATTAAAGGCTTGACTATCACGAGACTCCCATGCATTTTGAACCTCGTGGTGAATAAACTGAATTTACTTTAAAGTATGGTGTCTCAGTTGAGCCAGTTATTTGTTAATTTCAGAGAACATACATTAAAGTGTGTGTGTGTGTGTGTGTGTGTGTGTGTGTGTGTGTGTGTGTGTGTTGTGTGTGTGTTTGGGTTTAACGTCTTTTTCAACAATTTTTCAGTCATATAAACGACGGTGTCTACTTGTAGCAGTGAGCACAATGCTCAACTTTATAGTGCTGCCTCACTGGAATATCACGCCGTAGACACGTGACATGATACCCTACCTAGTCACATTATACTGACACCAGACTGTCCTAGCACTATCCTCTTAATGCTGAGCGCCAAGCGAGGAAGCTGCTAGTACCATTTTTTACGTCTTTGGCATGACGCGGCCGGGGATCGAACCCACGACCTCCCGCTCTCGAAGCGGACGCTAGATACCACTAGGCTACCGAGGCGGTTCATACATTAAAGAAGTGCTTATGAGATTATGCATGTGTGCGCATATTTCAAAGTCTACTTTATATTAACGACTATAGAAAACAAGTGTGCACTCGGCAAATAGCAAG
This sequence comes from Mercenaria mercenaria, assembly GCF_021730395.1. Taxonomy (NCBI): domain Eukaryota; kingdom Metazoa; phylum Mollusca; class Bivalvia; order Venerida; family Veneridae; genus Mercenaria; species Mercenaria mercenaria. Next base: position 62,325,873 of record NC_069375.1, on the reverse strand, counting down.
TCTATTATTTTCAGGTGTATACTGAACACTGATCCTTATGTTTGTACTCGTTATCCTTGGTTTCGTAGACAGTCTTAGTACTGGACCGCTGCTTCCGCTGTCAACACCGCAGTAATATAAAGTCAGTGTCCATTTCTATGCCGGAATTTTCAATACACATTTATTATCAGTTTATATCTATGAAAGTGTGAAAAAATATTATTGTTTAACAAAGAACAGTAACTTTTGAGATCTTTCTGATTTTAATCATCAGGTTTTCGCCTGAAAAGTTCAACTGATTGCATTTTGTTTGTTTTGTAGTTATCTACAATTGTATACAAATTGTATTACCTCCTAACATATTTGGCTGTACATTTTTGTCTGCGATTTATTCTCACTGCGTTTTTAAAAACATGCTGCATAAATTCTCTAATACCGTGTTCAGACTACGTTTTTAATCCTACATTAACTTGGGTTTATTTTTTAAACTCGTTTGCGTCCACACTATATGTGGTGTAAAACGTGAATTTTGTAAAGGTCAAGTGGTTTCTGTAATGTAGCATTAAAACTACCTCGGGAGGTGGTTTTAATACTACATTAAAAAATAATGCTACATTATTTTACAAATGTGAACGCAAATGTGGGTTACAACTGGTTTTACAATCCCAAATCTACAGATCTTACCTTTTGGAGGACGAATACCATGTGTTTCTCTTTTGTATCAAACAATTGATGCTGTGGCTGGCAAAAGTTATTGGACTGTTGTTGAAACAAAAACGTTAAATTGCGATATGGAGTCATGCTGACGCTCAAAATGGATAATAGATGGAATGAACAGAAATTCTTAGATGAACAAAGAAGTTTAAATATTGATGACCCCTTCTTGTTTCTGTTAGCCTCAATTCTTTGTAACCTTTTTTGCTTATTGAAAGATATTTGGTGACTTCCAACATCCAAAATTGCATGTCTGTATTTAAACCACATTTCTTTGCCTAGTGTGGATGCAAACTAGATTATTTTTTGATGGGTTTTGAATGTCAAATACCAATTATAGCCAATTAGTGCCTAATAAAAATAAAACCGTTCTGCTAGTGTGAACACGGTAATAGTGTATAAAAAGTCGATAGATCAAAACTGGTTAGTTTACGACGCATGAAACATCTAATAAGGAATCTCTATAGGCCTACACATCGAACTTGTCCCGGACCAGTATGCGGAAATACTGTGGCCCAATGTTTCAAGATTGTCTAAAATGTTTGCATATATCGTGATAAAGCAAATATTTCGATTGTTTTTATAATTAATAAATATAAAATCACGTATATGTGAGAAAGTTACGTTAAGTAATTTCGGTAGTTACCGCAAGAAGTTTCGAAAATTCCATTTGCTCCAAAGTTTCCTTGAGATAAGCAGCGTGTAAGTCGTAAATTCTACTGTAATAAATTAAACCTTTCTTACACGTGCACAATCCTTTAAACGAATTTTTGATCATTGCCAAATCTTGGTCGCATTAAGTCGGAGACTTTTCTTACAATTTTAGGCAGTTTGGTACACCATACATAGAAAAATCAGTGTGTGCACATTGCACTACTTTTATGTATGTTGAAAATAGCAATATGTACAAATGTATTTTCGTTTTAATACATGAAGTGGTCAGATTTGAAAACAGATTTTGTAATAAGTTAAGTTCTATTCAGTAAGACAATTCTCCTATGCACTAATTGAAACTTTGAACTAACTTTTGCCATTCATGAATTTTTAATAAAGTATTTTGAAAGGATTTATAATCTAACCAAAAATTTGGAAAAATACAGGTAAAATATCTGCTTTGTTTATTTCCAAATTTTAGTATCACTTTTTATACAGCTACTTTTAGTTCAGGTCTTGCAAACTGAGCTGTTTTTGTGCTGCGGAACAGCTGCATTTGAAAGCTTTGGTTCACTATATTTTCACACCTCAAATGAAGGTCACTCTAAATTCAAGATGGCGGAAGTACCTTAAGTAGTACAATTATTTTTTCACCGATAATGGTTTCACAACCCGATTCCCCTTTTCTCAATAGTAACATTTAACATGTTATTGTCAAAAATAACGTGCAAGAGTAGTATCTGTAAAATAATCAAAATTGAAACCATGACTGATTATTGTGGTGAGTCATCCAGTTTCACAGAAATCCACTCACCAGCTAAAAAAATAAGAGCCCGACAAGGAAAATTATATAGATTATGGTAGCATATCAAGATAATAGTGTAAACTTTCCAAGAAAACATTTCAGAAAAAACATGATCTTTTCTAGATAATCTGTTTGTTTCTTGAAAATATTTTAGCGCAACATTTCGCGTTAGGGCTTAAAACTGCCATGAGATACATGGTAGATATCACGATAATATTCTAAACTAAAAGAAAAGTTGTGCATTTTAAGAAAACTTTATCGCAGGTAAATTATTCTTTTAGAGATATCCTTATGTTATTGAGGTGAAGTTTTCAAGAAAGTCGAAATATCAAAATCATCGTCGATAGTTATCAAGATCTTGCTGATAAATCACAGTTGTTCGAACTTGTTTTTTTTTTTTTTTCATGATAACATTTTTAAGTACCGCGATAGCTAACTACATAGCCGTCTCAATGCAGAACTATGCAACCATTATGGATTTATGAAATACAAGTTATAAACGCATGAACGACCAAACCTTTTACAAAAAACTCCCAATTAGAAAATGTTGTACAAGGTACAGCTGTACCAATGAATTATAAAGGAAGTAAGTAGTGCGAGTCTTTCTTAATACATTTTTCTCTTAAAGCTTTATAAACGAAGAAAGTGCCAGAATTCTTTTTATTAAATCGCCTTTTCAGGTCAAAAGCAAATCCACTCAGCGGAATAAAAGTATTTAAAGTTCTAAATAAAAAACCCTATTAACACTTTTTTGAGGGGTGGGGGTTATTGGGTGGGCATATTGTGTGCTATAAAGTGCGAACCTCATAAGTTTACGCGGTACGTTACGAAACTCTAAACTACTATGAAGCAGTGCAATATGATAAAAATGTCATGGAAGATTTCTCGACAGTTTAATTTTGGGCATGCTGGTCCGCAGTCTCCATCATTATTTCAAGTAAAAAAATTTACCTGGGCTAAAACAATAATTCCTTCAAATGATCTTTTAAAAACGCACACGTTTATCAGCACCTCATATGATCATTGAACAAGGAAGAAAATAGCCCTTGCTTGAAATAACTGCGCAATAAAAAGATAAAAAACTACTTATGAAATTTATACCTATGATTCTTAAAGGTGGTCGATCTTATTTTGATGAAATAACGGACAACTTTACGTCTAATTACTCCTCAATTACGCTGAATATTAGACTTTCAATGTAGTTTTTCTATCCTGATTGTCCACCAAAAGTCTTTAAGCATACGTATAAACTTGATAATCATCCGTTGTCCAGTGAATATTAAGAATAACTATATACGTTTGTAAAAGTATCGTACAACTGTACAATTTTAATTATAATTGACCACCTTTAGCTACGTGTGCATTTTTTTTTGTTTGGTTATCAGCGGGAAACTTAAACACTGCATTAATCATCACGTGGCGATGAACAGAAAACAAAACCAAACCAAATATTAAAAGGATGTCATGATTACCCTATATCGCTCACCTTTTAAATTTGGCCTTGGAATCATCAAGATAAACATTCTGACCAAGTTTCATAAACTTAAGACAGTTCTGCAGCATTAAAAGGCTTTTTCTTCGATCTGAGTGTTGGCCTAGATTTTTGCCCCACATGACCCAGTTTAAAACCTTACCTAGGAATTATCAAGATTAACATTCTGACCAAGTTTCATGAATATAGGGTCATTAAAATGGCCCGAAGAGTGTTAACAGATTTTCCTTTGGTCTGACCGGTTGTCCTAGGTCTTGATCCCATATCACCCAGTTTTAAACTTGGCATAGGAATAATCAAGTTTCATGAAAACATGGCCATAAATGTGCCCTCTAAGGTGTTAGAAAGCTTTCCCTTAGAGTTGACCTGGTGACCCTGCATGACTAAGTTTCTATCTTGACCTAGAGATCACTAAGATAGAGATTTTGTGCAAATTTGTATCATATCAAAACTTAATTAACAGATTTGGCTCTTACATGGGTCAATAAAGGGTCTCAAGTCCGGAACCTACGCCTGTATCTCACGGATTCATCATGGAATCTAAGACCTATTCACGGGTATGAAACGTTGCCTGCGGCACAAAATGTGCCGCACTGAAACGAAGGCATCGCGCTTCCGACGGCGCAGGCATTGCGCAGGATGTTTACAAAAATAACGAGCACGGTGAGTAAAATTGAATGTTTTTGGTTATTGTCTTGTTACAGTAAACACTTTTTAGAAATCGGGGAATGCAGCGGGATGTAGTTATGTCTTGCCGACAAATCCATGCCCAGTTTGTGAAGATATATGTAATATTGTTATTTTGCGCGTGTTTTTCATCGGATACAGTAACGAGAAAATTACAAAAGCAGTGAATATTCCGAGTCATTTCACATCCTGCAGAAAAAGGAATGGTGTATTTTTGTAGTATATTATAAAAAGACATGATATCTGATCGATTGAGATAAAATACATGTCAAGGAAAAGGCATATCGCCTCGTTCTGCCGATTTTTCAGTCCAGTGCCGCAGGCATCTCAATGGTGCCGCAGGCATCGCGAGGGGCGCAGTTATCTTGAATACTATTTCTAGTCAGTAGTATGTGTAATTTCGACCACCTAACATGTATTAAAGTACAAAAAAAAAATCAATAACAATGTTGTTCCTCCAGTTATTGTGTAAGACAAATCTTCTGAACCCGAACTTTGTAATATTAATAGCTATTTTAAGAAGTTTGCAGTATTTTTTCTCGCTGTTTTGGGGAATGGGGCCAGGTCGCTTCCAGCTGGGAAAATCACGTCATTTTATATCGAACTGGGATTATTTTCTCCTAAAATAACAATATTCAATTACCAAAACATTACCATTAGTAACAATCATTGTTGCTTACTTCAAAGCAAGGTATGAAAACCAGCATTGGAGAACAAAACTGTCATAACTTTTGTCATTTTTCAGCCAGTTTTGATGTTTTTGTTTCAGCATCAAGTATTGTTGTTTCTATTTTCTTTACAGTTTTGGTGACTATTTTGATTAGCGATGAGCTGAGTTCCCCCACCCCCACCCTAACAAAAAAGAAAGAAAAACGAAAAAAAAAAAGAAATGGCAAAAAAATCACTGTTTTGGCTTTCCGCAAAAAAGGAACGAAACAAGACAAAAAAAATCGTAAAAACATGAAACTTCCCTTAAAACGATACTGTTCACAAATTTTATGTGGAAAAGAAGCAAATTATGAAGTTATCGAATGTTAAGTATCTTGTTAATTTTATATTTTCAGATGGATGTTCATTCAGTGTGTATTTAAAGGGAAAAGAAAATGATTTAGAACTCCTTATGGTCAGACGTCAACTTTATGTGTACAGTCATTGCACAGACCTAAATCATATTTGAACGACAAAGAGTGAGTAAAGTACGTTAATATTTTGTAGAATTTCAGAAATAATTAAAACAAGTTAAGCCCCTTTTTGGAGAAATTTTTCGAAAGATCTCAACTTCATTGGTTCTTTTCCACACAAAACTTGGGAACAGTAGTTTTAAATATTCTTCGTTCGTATTTAAATATCTTGACCTAACAGTAAATTTGGTGCTGATGTACTGTTACAGAAAAACATGGCGCGAGATGAGCCAAAGAAGTTTCATGTTTTTACGATTTTTTATTTGTTTTTGCGTTCCTTTTTTTTGGAACGCTGGAACGCAGTAATAGCGATTCTCACCAATACCTTATGTCTTTTCTTTATTTTTTTTTTGGGGGGGGGGGGGGGGAGATTCAGCTCACCGCTTATAAAAAAAGTACGCCCGAACTGTAAAGAAAAAACTCTTGATGCTGAAACAAAAGCAAAAAAATTGGTTGAAAAATGACAAAAGTTATGACAGTTTTTGTGCTCCAATGTTGGTTTTCGTACCTTGCTTTGAACTAACTATCAATAATTGTTACAAATGGAAATGTTTGATAATTGAATATTGTTATTTCAGGGGAAATAATCCCAGTTCGATATAAAATGACGTGATTTTCTCAACTGAAAGGGATCTGACCCCATCCCACAAAACAGCGAGGAAAAATATTGCAAACTTCTCAAAATAGCTATTAATATTACAAAGTTCGGGTTCAGAAAATTGTGTCTTACACAATAACTGGAGGAACACCATAATGGTTTTGCTTGATAAAGGTAGATCTATATTGAATCTAAATTTCATATTTAAAAACATGCACAATTACTTCATATTGTTTATTTGATGAGGACTTTATACATTTGAAGTAAATACCTAAAGATAAATCATTTTAGTTAAAGTTGTCCATAGGATATCTATTATGGAAAAATATTTTTTTTTTTTGGTACTACAGGGTTTTAATTGTATTATTTCAGTGATGAGACAACTCAGGCTACCGAGGCTGTATTCGATCCAGCTCCTGTGCGTCAAGAAGAATGCCAGCCACCAGTATCAACAACTTCAACACCAAAACAACGGAAAACGCTGAAAGCTAAACACAAGATTGGCTTTGAATCTGCATGGACATTGACCAGACCTTGGTTATACAGCAAACACGAATCGGATAGCAATGGGTCGTATGAAGTAATGTACTGTCGTCTGTGCCAGAAACACAAAACAAAGGGGCTCAACGGTAGTGAGGTTTGGTCACAAATAGGCTGTCGCAGTCTCAGGCTTGATAAAGTTACAACACATGAAAACTCGGACCAGCATCAGTCAGCAGTGAAACTAGAGACCGAGAGTCAGTTAAGTATTGAACAGTCTTTCAGTGATAGGACTCCATTAAATGAAAAAGAATTTGAAGCCGTAGTTTGTGCTACAAAAGTGGTTCATTTTCTTGTAAAACACAATATTCCACACACAACAGTTTATGAGGACTTTATTAAGTTTGCAGTGGAGGAACTAAAAAGCCCAGTTCTTGCTAATCTGTCTCACAGCAAGAATGCGAAGTATACAAGTCAAACCACCGCTGATGAACTTCTTTCTGCTATGTCACAGGATATTGAGGAAACATTAAGAAAGCGCGTCACATCTAGTCCAGCATACTCAGTTATGACAGATGAAGCAACAGACATTGCCAATAGGAAACATCTGGCCTTTTGTGTAAAATATGTAGATTCTGAAACAGGTGATGTGAATGTGGACTTTATTAAAGATGTTCAGGTTGATGATGGAAAGGCAGAGACAATTTTCAGTGAAACCAAGGTGCTTGTTGAGGAAGATCTGAAGTTTGAATCATTTGTAGGCTTTGGTAGTGATGGATGCAACACAATGGTCGGGAAAAAATCTGGTGTGTCAACCCGTTTGAAGGAAATTAAACCGGACCTTATAACTGTACACTGTCACAATCACAGACTTGCACTTGCAGCCAAGAACAGCTTTGAATCCATCAAAGAATTTAGAGACACTGACGAAGTGCTATCTGGTGTGTATAAGTACTACAAATCTTCAGGTAACCGGACACGATCACTGGAAAAACTTCAGAACATTCTAGATGAAAGTGATACTAAACGCATCAAACAAGTGGCACACACCAGATGGCTGTCCCATCTTGACGCAGTAACCTCACTCAGGGATACATATCCAGCAGTGCTGATGGATTTAGAAAACTGTGAACAATCCGGAAATGATCGTGTAAGGATAGGTTCTGGGCCATCTGCTAGTGGACTGAGTAAGAAGTTAAAGTGTTACCAAACTGTGCATATTATTCACTTCCTGTGTGATGCACTCAGACCTGTCACACAGTTAGCTTTAACATTTGAAAAGAACAGTGTTGACCTATCCGTCATCAAACCACGAATGGATGCTGCCGTCAGTACATTAAGAAAACTTCAAACTTCAGATGGAATCAGCTTGAAGAAGGCAGAGAAACTTATGACAGACTTTAACATCACCCCGACTGAAGAACAAATGAACCATGTGAAACAAGCTGAGCATAAATTCATTGACAATCTCATTGATAACATTGAAATGCGTCTAGAGAACATTGATATCGTTGACAGCATGGCTGTCTTCACTATGCAGAACACAGAATGCTTTGCTGGTAATGATGAAATTGAAATACTGGCCCATCACTTTGGATTAGATATAGATCAGTGCCTTCTAGAGTGGGACCAGCTGAAAAATGTGGTCAGAGACATTGATAAACTTTAGTAAAGACAATTAGCAGTTTGAAAAACACTGCTGGTGACATCTTCCCTTCCATTGAAAAAATGTGTGCAGCTGCAGCTGTCCTTCCACTCAGCACTGCTGAAGTTGAACGAGTTTTTTCAGATGTGAATAGAACAGTGACTGATATAAGGAATCGTCTGAAGGTTGAAACAACAAACAAACTGTTGCTAGTTCACAAAGGTGACAAATACCTTGACTTTGAAAGAACAGTCAGATTGTGGCATAAGCAGAAGCCCCGTAGAATTAATATTTAAGTTAAAGACTGCTGAAAACTAGCTGAATTACTTGATATGACTGTATCTGTACTTGAATACTGATAAAATGTGTGACAATTTAACTGTTTTCACTTTATGAGCTTGTGAATTTTTATGAATATTCTAAGCTTTGCACATTTAGCTTACCACTCTGTCTTTAAATTTTGTTAAATTTAAGGGTTTTGACAATTGACTGTTTTTACCAGAAAATACTCTCAATATTGTCCAATTATCTGGAAGTTTTCACAGTATCACAGTGCTTTTTGTATGATTTTTCAAAATAAGTCACTAAAGGGAGATAATAGAAACATTGTTAAGTTAAATGATAACATATTTGTTTGTATCTGTATCATAATGTGTACTATATGTAAATAATTCTTTTGATGTTTTGCAGTACATTTAAATACTTTAAAGAACTAGCTGAATTAAGGTTTTCACTTAAGTATCACAGTGCTGTTTGTAAACATGTACTTTTTCAAAACAAAGTTACTAAATGGAGATAATAGAAACATTTGCAAGTCAAATAAGTTAGTCAGTTAAGTTGAATGATAACATATTTGATTGTTATTATGTGTACTATATGTAAATAATTCTGTTGATGTTTTGCAGTACATTCTGAATACTTTTCACTGAAATATTGAAGACAAAATTGATACAGCTAATTTCATCACAATTAGAATTGCTAGATTACATTATATGAATGCTAATTTTGCAAAAGATATGAAATTATTCAACTGATTAAAGAAATGAACTGTATAATATTGTATTTGATTGTAATCCTTACTTCAATGCAAGGGAAGCAACACCATAATCAGGTGTAATTGTTCTAAAGCCCTCTCAAACAACATGTTAGAAAATGCCCTTCTTTCCTAATCGCGGTACGGATGCCCCCTGCCCCTTTTTAGTAGCACCCTGCCCTTTTTGAGCCCTAGAAATAACACTACCATTGTTATTGATTTTTTATTGTACTTTAATACATGTTAGTTGGTCGAAATTACACATACTACTGACTACGATGGTATTCAAGATGACTGCGCCTCTCGCGATACCTGCGGCACCATCGAGATGCCTGCGGCACTGGACTGAAAAGTCGGCAGAACGAGGGGTTATGCCTTTTTCTTGACATGTATTTTATCTCAATCGATCAGATATCATGTCTTTTTATAATATACTACAGAAATACATCATTCCTTTTTCTGCAGGATGTGAAATGACTCGGAATATGCACTGCTTTTGTAATTTTCACGTTACTGTATCCGATGAAAAACACGCGCAAAATAACAATATTACATATTTCTTCACAAACTGGGCATGGATTTGTCGGCAAGACATAACTACATCCCGCTGCATTCCCCGATTTCTAAAAAGTGTTTACTGTAACAAGACAATAACCAAAAACATTCAATTTTTCTCACCGTGCTCGTTATTTTTGTAAACATCCTGCGCAATGCCTGCGCCGTCGGAAGCGCGATGCCTTCATTTCAGTGCGGCACATTTTGTGCCGCAGGCAACGTTTCATACCCGTGCTATTGTTGTTAAAAGATATTTTGCAAGTTTATATCAAATCGAACCATAAATAAAGTCTGTATATGACTGCAAAAGCCGAAATAGCAAACTCTGGCCCTTCATGGCCCCATAACTCCGGAACCTATGAACCTATGAACCAGTTTTCGAACAGAACCGAAATATTACGCCAATACAAGTTGTATGCAAGTTTGATTAAAATCGAGCGCAAAATGTGGTCGCTATCGTCTTCACAAGAATTAGCGGACGGGCGGATGTGCTACGGGTGGTTACAAAAGCTCATTGTTACTACGTGACAGGTGAGCTAAAAACAACAAACAAAACAATAACTGGAAAAAACGGAAACCTACACTATGCAATATTCACGACACAATGTTTCCAGTTGGAATTCAAATCTTTAGGCTGCATTCTAAGTGTGATCTTGACTTTTATTTCAGGGCTCTAAGTCTTGTAAAGGATATGTTACCTTGTTATTTATGCAAAGCTATTTAAATATCCATCTGTGTATGAAGAAAAAAACAGATGTGATCTAAAGTGCAACTATGAACTTTGAGCTTGACGTTAATTTTTTGTCTTACCATGGTGAATGTTTTACCAACTTACTTAAATATCCATCTAATGTAGTACACTCTAAGTATGAACTTGACCTCGTTGGTCAATTGAGTAAAGATATTTTGAATTCCAACCAAGCAAGACAAGATTCTACACCGGACACGATTTTCAGAACACAACCACGGATGAACTGACCTCCACTAACGAACACAGATAATACTTTATGCACCCCTACCACCACAATTTTAATTGTGTGGGTATAACGGATAAAACTTCTATAGGATGAAGTAGCTGCCTCAATGCTGTCATGATCTTGGATCGATCTTCCAAAATCAATATCGTTTAATGCAACAATACTGCCTTGTATCGCTCACCTGTGCACCACAGATGATTCAGTTTCGAACCCAAAGACTACTCCAAAAACAAGACAAACATTATTTCTAGGTTCAGATCAAATGGAAAAAGTGGCACCTGCTCTCTTACCTAGTGTTTCACCACATACAAATAACTGTCTTAACCTCGATTTCATCATGACAAATTCTGACCAGATTTCACAGGTTAAAAACATGCCCACTACACATGCTACAGTACTGACAATGTTTCTCTTAACATTTGACCTAATGACAGCTTTTACGACCATGTCGCCCATTTCCGAACTTAGCCTTGATGAGGACAAACAAGCTTATCATGGTCAATGGCCCTACACATCGGTTCATCGCCAAGTACCTATACGCCAAGTTTCAAATCAATACCTTGAATGGTTATTATGTCCTTGACACAAGTGACCGACGTATTTGCCCTTGCTGTAACTTTGACCTCTGACCTACCGACCAAGTTCATGCGCTAAAATTCAGAGCACCAGAGGGGTTAATGTGGCGAGTAATATTCAACTATTGCACCCCTTAAATCGTCTCATCACCACCCACCTGCCTTGAATACCTTTGAAGGTGTGCTCTAGAAACAACATGCAAAGGTCAGAATTGACATTTGAACTCAGGTTTGTGACCTTGACTTTTGACCTACGAAGCAAGATCATAAGCTCTGCACGTCTCACCTATAAGTCTGAGGTCAATACCTTGTATGCTTACTAAGTGGTACTCTGGAAACAAAATATGATGGGCAGATTAACCTTAATGTAATCTTGACCTTTGACCTACCGACCTTTTTCATGCGCTCACGTCCCAAGCACGAGAAACTTAACCTGATTTTAGGGGTTAATATGGATTGTAGTACTCCTCAGATCTTCTCATCAGCACCCATCAACCTTGAATACTTTGGAACTTGACACAAACGTTTAGAAGATTTATTCATATTTTCTTACAAGTACATGTATTACAGTAATACTATCGTAAAGATACAGGACTGTTCTTTTTTAGATACGGGATACAAGCTTTTAGGTCATCTAAGCTTATTTTATCACTTCAAGTGCCACAGAGTAAATAATCTAGATGTAAAAATACACTTGCAGTTTGTGTGATCCTAGATCAAGTATAAACATTTAAGTCCTTTATGAATATATTTGAATAAGCCAATGGCTACATGTCTGACATTGCCCAGTGGAATCCAAACAAAATCTCAGTTGCTCAACTTCAGATGCTGAATAATATTCCTGCAAGGTTTCCAGACTATATGTCAATTTCTATTTTTAGAAATATGCAACACAATACTTAAGGTCCTTTAAGCTAATGTTTTCCTAAGTCATGGGCCATAACTCTGGTCGGTCTGAGTAAAATCCCAGAACAAAACATTTGATGATTCTAGGTCAAGTACATTTTTAGATATGCACAACAAATATTCGGACATATGGACAAAAGTAAATTTAAGTGCCCCTAACCCTTCCCTCCCCCTCAAAAAAATATTGTGTGGGTGTAGGGGAGCAAAATATGTGAAAAACACAAAATATTATCATTCAGATAAATACCTATTTTATTTTCTTATCTTTTTTACCTGATGTAATCAATAATAACTGATCAACAAAATATCTGTCTGATGAGGCACAAACCACATTAAAATACTGGAACAATGCACAACAAACTGCCAAGATGCAACATTTTTTAAAATGACATTTACATTTTGGAAGTCATTCGATCATAATTCATCTAACAAACTGAATCAAAAAACACTTTTGCAGAAACACAATCAAGTGCAGTTTTCACCCTTCATAAATAAATGCCATTTGATAAATTGAAAAGTGTAGAATGTAAATTTACAAGACAAGAGGGCCATGATAACCCTGAATCACTCACCTGAGTAACATGAGCCACATATTTCAAATGGCAAACTGATGCTAAAATATTAGAAAGTAAGTCAGTAGGTCAAATTCATGGTCACTGAAAGTCAGTTTTAAGATCGGTATGCAAAACTGTACATGTCATCAAAATTTCAAGGCTGTATCTTAAAAAAAACAAGAAAGTAGGTCAAGGTCACAGTAAGGTGACCCGTAATCACTTGGGTACATTAGGTAAATATAATAAAACATCCTAGGAATTATGATCTGATAAATTTTAAGGTATTTTTCCTATAACTCATATAACAAGTGACACCCAGGGTGGGGCCCCTTTTTACCCCAGGGGCATAATTTGAACAATTATGTTAGAGGTCCACTAGGCAATGCTACATACCAAATATCAAAAGCCTAGACCTTTCAGTTTCAGACAAGATGATTTTTAAAGTTTTCTCCAATATAAGTCTATGTAAAACTTGGGGGCCCCACCCCAGGGGCATAATTTGAACAATCTTCATAGAGGACCACAAGGCAATGCTACATAAAAAATATCAAAGGCCTAGGTCTTGTAGTTTCAGACAAGAAGATTTTTAAAGTTTTTTCCTATATAAGTCTATGTTAAACTTGGGACCCCTGGGGTTGGGCCTCTTTTCATCCCAGGGGCACAATTTGAACAATCTATATAGAGGACAATTAGATGAAGTCACATGCCAAATATCAAGGCTCTATGCCTTGCAGTTTTGGACAAGAAGATTTTTAAAGTTTTTCCTTTCGGTTGCCATGGCAACCAGCATTCTGCATGGAATGAAATTCTTTGAAAAATTTTGAAAGGGGACCACCCAAGCATTATTACTGTGAAGTTTGGTGCAATTCTGCCCAGTGGTTTTCAAGAAGAAGATTTTTTTAGAATATGTTGACGGATGGACGCCTGACTACTGACACCGCACAACGCACGACGGACATTGACCGGTCACAAAAGCTCACCATGAGCCTTTGGCTCAGGTGAGCTAAAATGGCTGCTCAGAGACCTGTTGTTTACTATTTCCTTGACTAAATCTTTGAAGCATTTTCTTATAGCTGGGTCCGTTTAGACATGCTGCCATATAAAGCATATAAGCCAACTGTAAACAGGAAAACACTAAATGCTGAAAATCTACCTTTCGTGTGAAGAAGAAATTATTCAAAAGTATTTCATTCCTTTGGCATAAAAGTTCAAAGTGTTCGTCTAAATGAATCATTCGTGTGGAAATCATTTTTTGAATTTTAAATTGTAACTATAACAGTGATGGAAAATCTACTTGGCATTCCAGAAACACAGAATATCCCTCAAAAAATATCAATTTGTTTTGTTTTGTTCGATTTAACTTCACACCGATTATAGGTGATATGGCGTCTTTCCAGCTTTACGTGGTGGAGGAATTTTCAGTCCCCAGGTACCTCTTCTGGCACTATTTCATAATGGGTGGGCACCTGAGTAGAACCACCAGCCAACCTTCCATGAGCCAGCTGAATGACTTGCTCTAAGGAAGAATTCTTCTTTCCAAATGAGGTTCCAACCCACACCGATGAGGAGCAAGTGATCTGAAGTCAGTGACCTTAACCACTTGGCCCCTTCAAATGTAATAAATGATTTCGCAATGTTCTTAAAGCCACTAGCACTATTATCTGTAACAGATTCAGTATTGTTCCAATAGTCTTTTGCACTCTAGGCTCTACATCATGTAATGTACATTGCCACATTTGCAATTAACATTTCTAGACTTGTATTCTTTGTACACTGTTTTGCTAGATTTTCCTTCTCTAGTTACATGTACCAGTATATATACCAATAACATTATAGAAGAATACTTTACAATGGGTTTGTGTTTTATTATGTCTGGCCCATTTATGTTTGGTACAAATAATTGCTAGCAGTTAAAATCTATCATAATCCACCTTTGACCTCAGAGGCCCACAGTTTAAAAGTTCTATCAAATGACACTGTTGCTATGTATTGTAGGTCCGGGGAAATGTCGACACCCATCACTTTCCCTTCATGTCCAGCAAGCGTTTTGATTGGTGCTCCGACCGGGTGTGCCCAAACCTGCAAACAAGATTAGGTCTATTTTTAGAACTGTGGTCTTTCCTTTCAATTTTGTTTACTCAAGGGGAGGGGGCATGAGGAAGGTTAAAGATAAGACCTACACAATCTAAGGTCATATACAACACTCCAGCTATTTCATGGTGAAGGAAGTGGGCATGTGCCCTAACGGGCATTATTTCAGCCATGGGCAGGTACCTAGATAGAACCAGTAACCTTCAGTAAGCCAGCCGGACTGCTTCCTCACATGAAGACTTCTACACCATCAGTTTTTGAACATGGAATTGTCTCCATTTAAATGCATTTTAAAGAAACTTTGTGTTCTTTGATTGTTTATAACTTAGCAATTTTTGCAATAATTATCTCCCTTTAGAAAAAATTGCAGCCATTTCTAAATAGGATATTTAGCAAATTCACAAAATCAGCATAAATTAAAAATTCTAACGATACTTTTTGTCTTCTGCCACAAATGTGAAAGTAACATATGCTACAACGTAAGGAGCTATATCAATGAATAAAATTTAATGGCACTGCCAAATTATGACAATACCGGTATTGTGACAGAAAAAAAATGTCTTATCTACAGCAGGTTTTTACTAGATTAGTATCAGGAATGTACACTTAAGGATTCTGGTAAAACTGTCAGAGAAACACCAACCTTGGCTGTAGAGTCATATGATGCTGTAACAAGATATCTGCCATGATTTGCTGAAAATAAATATCATAGTAATACTTTTAGCATAAACATCTATAAGACATTAAAGGGATGATACAAGTATGCAATGATTTTCCAACAAAAAAAATATAAAATGTAGTGGACACCTTGTGACGATCTGCAAATTCTGTACACTTCAAAACTCTTGAGAGGAGGAGGAAAGACGGTACATTGGTAGTGATAGAATACTAAAGAGCAAGAAACTGAATGCAACAAATTTTTTTTTTTGGTGTGTGTCAGGTTGGGGGATCTTTTTTTATTACTGGGGGTGTAATGTAGATCATTATGGACACGAAACATGATGGGCAGATTTGACCTTGCTGTGGCCTTGCCCTTTGACCTACCACCCTGGTTCATACATGTCTCATCACTAACTATCTACATACCAAATCTTGAATGGTTAAGTAATGCGCCAGAAACTAAATATGATGGACAAATTTGACCTTTGAGCTGAATTTGTGTTCTTGACCTTAAACCTACAGACCAAGTTCATGTTCTCTGCACATTGTCTCATATCTACCTACCTACACGCCAAACTTGAAGTCAGTAACTTGAATGGTTAATAAGTTTTGCTCTGCACATGAAAGATTTGACCTTTGGGCTTAATTTCTGACCCTGACCTTTGACCAACAGACCTGCTTCCAGACCAGACACAAAATATTGTGGACATGTTTTGACTTTTTAGCTCAATTTGTGACTATGACCTCTGACATACAGAGCAGGTTCAAGTACTCTGCAAAGTCATCGTCTAATAGCAATCTACCTACATACCAAGTTTAAAGTCAATACTTTTAATGGTAATAAAGTTGTGCTATGGACACAAATTATGACAGACGGACGGACATATTGACACGCTGTTACATGATACATCCTGTTTTTTCCAAAACGGGCATATAATAAACAAAAAATCAAGGAACGCTGGACTTAGGAGCTAGAGCAAAAAGTTAACTGAATTTTAAGGTTATACTGCACTAAAATAACAAGAGGACCATGATGGTCCTGAATCGCTCACCTGTCCCAACATGACCCAGTTTTGAACTGAGTATGACGTCGTTTTTTTTTCTCTATTATTTGACATAGTGACCTAGTTTTTGAGCTCATGTGACCCAGTTTTGAACCTGACCTAGATATCATAAAGATGAACATTCAGACCAACTTTCATACAGATCCCATGAAAAATATGGCCTTTAGAGAGGTCAAAAGGTTTTTCTATTATTTGACCTACTGACCTAGTTTTTGAAGCCACGTGACCCACTTTCGAACTTGACCTAGATATTATCAAGGTGAACATTCAGACCAACATTCATACAGATCCCATAAAAAATATGGCCCCTAGAGAGGTCACAAGGTTTTTCTATTATTTGACCTACTGACCTAGTTTTTGATGGCACGTGACCCAGTTTCGATTCGAACATTCTGACCAATTTTCATGAAGATCCATTCACAAGTATGGCCTCTAGAGAGGTCACAACGTTTTTCTATTTTTAGATCTAATGACCTAGTTTTTGAAGGCACATGACCCAGTTTCGAACTTGACCTAGATATCATCAAGGTGAACATTCTGACCATTTTTCATGAAGTTCTTGTGAAAAATATGGCCTCTAGAGAGGTCACAAGGTTTTTCTATTTTTAGACCTACTGACCTAGTTTTTAACCACAGTTGACCCAGTTTCGAACTTGGCCTAGATATCATCAAGACAAACATTCAGACCAACCTTCATACAGATCCCATGAAAAATATGGCCTCTAGAGAGGTCACAAGTTTTTTTTTATTATTTAGCCTACTGACCTAGTTATTGATGGCACGTGACCCAGTTTCGAACCTGACCTAGATATCATCAAGGTGAACATTCTGACCAATTTTCATGAAGATCCATTCAAAAGTATGACCTCTAGAGAGGTCACAAGGTTTTTCTATTTTTAGACCTAATGACCTAGTTTTTGACCGCAGCTGACCCAGTTTCGAACTTGGCCTAGATATCATCAAGATGAACATTCAGACCAGCTTTCATACAGATCCCATGAAAAATATGGCCTCTAGAGAGGTCACAAGGTTTTTCTATTATTTGACCTACTGACCTAGTTTTTGATGGCATGTGACCCAGTTTCGATCTTGACCTAGATATCACCAAGGTAAACATTCTGACCAATTTTCATGAAGATCTTGTGAAAAATATGGCCTCTAGAGAGGTCACAAGGTTTTTCTATTTTTAGACCTACTGACAGTTTTTGACCGCAGTTGACCCAGTTTCGAACTTGACCTAGATATCATCAAGATGAACATTCTGACCAACTTTCATAAAGATCCCATGAAAAATGTGACCTCTAGAGTGGTCACAAGCAAAAGTTTACGCACAGACGACGGACGCTGCGCGATCACAAAAGCTCACACTGTCACTTTGTGACATGTGAGCTAAAAATTGAGCCGCACCGTGAAAAAACCAAAATAGTGCAATTGCGACCAGCATGGATCCAGACCAGCCTGCACATCAACACAGTCTGTTCAGGATCCATGCTGGTCGCAACTGCACTATGTTGGTTTTCTCATAGTGCAGCTCAAATGGTAATTATACATACGTTGAAATTTGACTTTGCTAATGAGATTTTTATGAGCTGGTATAGTGTATACACATCGTCTCTGTCTTATGTCCCAGATTTTTGTAGTATTGTCCTCACTTCCTGTAGCAAGATGGTACCTGTAATAACAATAACTGATTTTTACTTTCCTACATTTTAAGAGCCATACGGCATCATTAAAATCACCCTATATTTGACGAAGTTTCATAATTTCTGTTCCTCAAGGGGCATGGAGTACATTCAGTTTTACTCTATACCAGCCTCCAACTTTCCACCTCTAACACTGTCATCTCAGCTCATGGAGATCACCGGACCCTTGAGAAAATCTCCTCCCAGGAAGAGGACCAGTTACTAAGTTACCTCTCTAATCTGGTCTTTCTGACTTACTGAACAACTACTGATCGAAATATTTTAAGCTTATAAAATGTATACCTGTTCAACTACATTGTACAAATTATCTTCTTAAAGAAGATAGTTTTTTTGTTTTTGTTGGGTTAAATGTCACATGGATATACTTATATGTCATAAGGTGACTTGCTAGCTTTTGACAGTTTCAAGAGACTCAAGGTGCCCATCTTGGCATAATTCAAGGCTTCAGCAGGCACCTGGATAGAACAACTAGTCTTCCGAGTAGGCACCTGGATAGAACCACCAGTCTTCCGTAGGATGGATGCCTGCCGCACATGAAAAATTCTTTACCCCAAGCATGATTTTCAAACACACAGCAATTGAGGGCAAGTGCATCGAAACCAGCAAGCTTAACCACTTGGCTACAGAGGCCCATCTTCATTGTACAAATCATTGTATATTGACTGGCATTAATATTTCAGCTATGAAAGAAAGAACTTTTCAGCTTTCAATTCTGGAGGAAAACTTCAGGTGCTGCTCAGGGAATTTTGTTCTGGCACGAGCGGGCATCTGAGCAGAACCACAGACCTTCTGCAAGCCACGTCAAAAATTCATACACCCAAGTTAGGTTTCAAACCCACAACAGCGAGAGGCAATCTATTTGAAGTGTATACTGTGTAATCATTTGATTTCTTTGGCATAAGATTTCATGGCACAGTCCAAAATGGCTATTTCATGTGGCTTAAACTCAAGAGTGTCAAAATTCGAAGTTAACATAGGAATTTTCTTCGTTTGTTGCAATTTAATTTTGTAGTTTGACATTACTTTTAAATTTATGGAAATATTGCCCCATTAACCATTAGCCTGCTGGCTTCAAGTGATTTTGCCTTTGCCACCAGTGCAGACCAAGATCAGCCTGCACATCCGTGCTGGCAGATCATGGTCTGCACTGTTCACTACCAGTATTCTGTTAGTGAATTTTCAGTGAACACACCTTCAAACAAGTATGCTCATGAGCAGAATGTCGAGCCCACCAGCTATCTAAGTGTGATCCTGACCTTAGACCTAGGGACCTGGTTCTTGCGGATGTTCATAATGGTGAACATTCATGCCAAGTTACATCAAAATCCCACCATGCATGAAGAAGAAATGCTCCAGAAAAACTTCAATTTGACCTTTGACCTCCAACTGTGACCTTGACCTTTGAGGTAGGAACACGGGGTTTGCACAAGACACTCCTTCTCATTGAGGTAAACATTCATGCCAATTATAAACAAGATTGAGCCATGCATGTCAAAGATATGGTCTGGACAAAATCGGATGGACAGACGCACGCACACATAAACAGACCCGCCAAAAGTGACGTCTAAGTTGAACTCACCACAAGCAGGCTCGACACAATAATAAATGGTATTACCCAAATTGAATGATGGACCAGTCCATTTTAGAAATTTAGCAGGGTTAGGGTTAAGATGAACCAAAGTAAAAGGAAAGTCCATGCAAGAACACTCTTAACCTCATTATAATATCCATGAAGCAGTTCACAAGAAAAGGTCATCTAAAGGGTTTTCTATTCTAAGCTCTCAAAACAGTGAAACTTTAAACAAAATGTTTCTAACCAAGTTTGGATTCCATCCATTAAGCTGTTTAACCTTTAGCTTGCTCTATTGCTAATCATTAAATCTGGGCTAAACAATTTCATTATTCAAAGGGGTATTAAATAAAAATTTACTAACTGAATAACGAATAGTGCAGATTATGATAAGCCTGCATAGCCGTGCACGCTGATCTTGGTCTGCACTGTTCGCAACGGCAGAATCACCTGCAGCCAGCAGGCTAAAGATTAAAGAAAACTGTGAACGATGCAAGCCCAAACACCTACTTATACATCTTATAACTAATACTCTTTTTACCCATCTGGAGCAAAATCAACTGCAAGGACAGATTTGAGATGTCCCTCCAAAAACATTATACATCTTCCAGTTCTAAGGTCCCATACTCTTCCATAAGCATCTAAACCTCTGAAATAAAAACAGAACAATTTATGTAAATGCGTAACATTCACAATAATTTCATAACATTAACACTGCTTCAGCATCTGCAATAATAAACCTATATAACCCATGTGTTTACAATTTTTATAAAATGAACTTGCACGGCTGTGATATTGTGTAAAGGCCAAGTTGTCCAGATGTCACAACTCTCTACATACTTCATATATGATATATGTGCATTTTACTTGACGTTACCCAGGCACTCCCTATTCCACACATCCAGTAATCTCCAGAATCATAACCTTTCGGTTATGTATGAAAATGCTTCTGCTGTGATTTCTGGTTATGATGGTTTTCATGTAAAAACAGTGATACAGGTAAGGAATTCTTACGTTTTCCTTCTAATATTACTATAAATTAAAAATCAGCGAATGCTATTCGATGCACGATTGAACAATGATTACATACATACTAGATTTTCCGTGCAGCTACTAACTGTTTGCTTCCTGTCAACTTCAGAAGTTGTACACATGATGACATTTCAGCGTTTCTGTGCCACCCATACCGCTTTTTGCTACTGTTTTCGAACATATACGTTTTCTTGTGGCAAATAGTCAGCGTCAGTCTATCAATGTTACACAAACGTTTCAATTTATCCCCACAAAAATGTGTGAGAGCGTTGTTTAGGACGAAAATATTGCAGTTTATAAGGTGTTATGATTCGGTTGATGATGTTATGACTCTTCAAAGGGGGTTATGATTCTTTGTAAAACAGTATCTGCTGAAACGGAATGCATGAATCGACATACAAACCCTGGTCCGATGACGCGGGGACAGTGTACTTTCGGTCCGAGAAGTGAACTCTGAAAACTAGCTGGTCCGTCGGACCACAAAAAATTCAGGTTGTTAAGAAAACAAACAAACAAAAAACAGAATTGAAAGACGTAGTTTAGTTTAATCATATTTTATTCTACATATTTACAATAACAGTTCATATATACAGCATAAAGAAGTAAAGCAAAGACGACTGGGCAACAAGTCTTTACAACATTAATGAATGCCTTCCTCTAAGATTTTAAACAGCAATGACAGACATGCTGCAAACACATTGCAGCTGAGTGTCTTTTTCAATTCCACGTCCCTTAATTTTAGAACACATTTTTTAATATTTACTTTAAATGTTGTTCTTTTTTTCTCTTTTTTGTATATGTGGTACTTTAAAGAAAGAAGTAATGAGAATTGAAAGTATTGAAATTTCCTACAATATAATTTCTAATATGAAAATTTAAAGCGCGACTTTATCGTAAAACAACTGAGATAATGGAAATGATATTATCAACAACAAATAAGACATTCAATGTAGTCATGGTAATCTGCACAACCATGGCTTAATTTTGCTTTTCATGACAGAAAAGTTTTGGATTTCCTACGGCAGATATTGTTAAACGTGAAATCATAACCCCCTTTGAAGAATCATAACATCATCAAACGAATCATAACACCTTATAAACTGCAATATTTCCATCGTAAACGACACTCTCACACGTTTTTGTGGGGATAAAATGAAACGTTTGTGAATAATTGATAGACTGACGCCGACTATTTGCCACAAGAAAACGTATGTGTTCGAAAACAATAGCTGAAAGTGGTATGGGTGGCACAGAAACACTAAAATGTCATCATGTACACAACTTCTAAAGTTAACAGGAAGCAAACAGTCGGTCACTGCACGGAAAATCTGGTATGTATGTAATCACTGTTCAATCGTGCATCGAATAGCATTCGCTGATTTTTAATTTATAGTAATATTAGAAGGGAAACGTAAGAATTCCTTACCTGTATCACTGTTTTTACGTGAAAACCATCATAACCGGAAATCACAGCAGAAGCATTTTCATACATAACCGAAAGGTTATGATTCTGGAGATTACCGGGCGTGTTCCAGTTGCTGTCTTAAACTGACGATTTTGTCATTTCAAAGATCTATAACTTCAGAAGTTGGAAACATACAGTCAATTAAAACAAGTGTTCAAGGAAGGAAAATCACAACTGTGAATGTAAGATATAAATTGTAGTTTAATAATTTCCATTTGTGTATGAAATGTCCAATGCCAGCCAGACAACAAAGAAACAAACAAACCTACCCGGTTGCTGCTAACGCTCCATCACACTGAAAACAGATATCATAGACTGGTTTACTGTGTCCTTCTTGATGTAATATCTCGTCCTGAGCTTCAAGATCCCACAGTCGCCATGAGTTATCAAAACTATAAATAGAATACCAATCATCTCTTTGACTAATAACCTCTCCCTCATTTCAAAGAATTACATGTTACTTTGAAAACAACAACCTTCTTGGTATGTGTTTCCATTCTTTACTACAAAACGTATGAAAAAATGAATCAAGTCATGATTTGTATCACATTCTTTCATCTTGAATTTCACAAATATTTCAAACCTCAGTTAAGGTAGTGGATCAATAATAATGATAATCTGCAACTTCAATGCGATTTCTTACTTTCTGTGTCAAATTTCAGCATTACTCGACCACAAAAGCACAATTCCTTTTCATTACAACCAGAAAAGGCCGAGATGACATACGAAGAGTGTTGATTATTACTGCCTGTCCACAACCTTCACTGAGTTTATGAACAAGTATGCAATAATGCCTTACATTTGGAGAATTCGTATTCGAATGGAAAATGTAGATTCTCATTACAGATCTAGTACAGACGAACTCCGTTAACTCGAACCTGTCGGGACCAACAAAATTCGTTCGAGTTAATGGTTGTTTGAGTCATTGACCAATATATTATAAAAGAACTTGGTTGGAATCTGATGTTTCGATCGAGTAAAGGATGGTATCTGAATTATAAATAGGAGTTCCAGCAAACAAAGTTTGACTGTACTTAAAATTAAATGGAACAGATAGAGTCAGTAAGTTTCCATATTTACATGTCTATTCATAACAAGTGTGATATCATCATAATGATGAACAAGAACTGTCAGAGGACAGCAACGCTCAACTATTCAAAGCTTTGTACTGAATAAATATTAATCGAAAAAGGGATAATTTTGTAGAATTGAAAACAGGTTATGGAACCTGCTAAAATACATACAGTCAGAACATGGACAATTGTTGAAGTTTCAATCATTCATTATGGTACTAATACAGCTTACTCAAAACTAACTAAAACTGCAAGTCAAAAGGCATAATTTTGTAAAATCAAAGTAAGTATGACCACACGCATGTCAGTCACTACAGTGATAGTGTGTAAATTCATCATTCCATTAATGTACTGAATACCACTTACATATAACCTTACAAAATTGCAAGTCGAAAGGCATAATTTTTAAAAACAAAAGTTATGGAACTTGCATGTAATCATAGACGATGCAGCTTTTTTACATCAAGTGGTACCAGAACTGATTTCAGTGAAATATACAAATAAGATATTTTTAAACACTAATAGTATAAAATTTTTGAGTACGTAATGATTTTAGCTTTTAGCCTATTGGTTGCAAGTGATTCTGCTTCTGCAAAAAAGTGCAAACCTAGATCAGCCTGCACGTCCCTCTGCAGGCTGATCTTGGTCTGCACTGTATCAGAAAATTTTCAGTGAACACCCCTTTGAATAATAAGTGGTACTGTCCAAATTGAAAAACTGACAATTACATTTTAGAAACTAATGAAAGAAAATGCAGTTGCTCATTCAGATTTAGAAGATACCCTTATTAAGGTAACCAGGGCACAAAGGTTATAACACAGACTTAGGAAACCAGTCTCAAAATGAGAGCATTTCATTGGTTGTTTCTGAAATGATATTAGTAATCGACCAATGGAAATGTTGCATTCCTAGACTGGTCCCCAAACTCAATTTAATAACACTGACTGGCTACAATTTCCAAGACATTGGTAAGGGAAAACAACTTACCAACATGTGGCTAAAAATCTGCCCGATGGGTGATACGCCAACCTTGATACTCTGAATGGTGCATGGCCCTCAATATCTGCCACAGGTTCATCTCTGAAATAGCAGTGGAGAATAAAAACAGAAATCACAGAAGAGTGGATAAAAAAGTTTCATCCTATTTCCAAATAACTTGTCTACTATTTATCAACAGTTTATTATTAAATCTTGAAAATAATGATGTCAAGTTAATTTACAGCTACCAGAATTTTTTGCTTATTCTCTGCAAGTACAATAGTGAAAGGTAAGTACAACCAACACTAGGCAAATCTGCTAGATGGTTTGCCTAATAGTATATGCCAATGAAGCTTACACAAACAATGGTGAGTAGAGAGTGACTTGACCTCAGCAGACTTCAATGTACAATCGTTAACTTTTCTATACTACTACAGGGCTCCAGATAATTTTTCATGCCATTAGTTTTTCACTTCTTGATTTTTTTTGCATTTAGTTTTTTCACTACCAAATTTTAAATTCAATTAGTTTTTTTTAAATTTTCAATTACTATTTTTTTTTGCAAAAAGTTTAACCTTTTAGTTTGTTGTAGGAGGGAGCGTGTTTATCATTCATTTAATAACGCTTGTTTTACCAATAGGCCATTTTCCATGACTGAGGAAATTTTTCTGTTGCATTTACTAAATGATTTAGTCCACTGTGTTTCACTGACTTTTTCTGACCAGAATCAATGACATTTGACGATCTCTGATACAATTCCATCCCTGATTTCTTCATAAGATTTTTTCGTTCTTGTCACAAAATGAATAATAAAAGGAAATGCGCTGTCAGTTTTTTATTTTTGCTCATCTTCACTTTCTTACTGCTGGCACCATATTCGCAATTTCTTAGAAGGCGAGATCATTCTAGCATGCTAATAACGGCACGGTTCGGGTATTATCGCTGACTTGCATTAGTGGTGTATTCATAATTCAACACCATGACAAAAACATCAATGTTAACATAATGATCGGAAGATGGTTGCTTGGCGTTTTTAGTGATTTCAAGGATTTTTGTTTTTAACGGCAGGTTTTGGAATTTAATTCACTACTGATGAAAATTATTCTGTTATAACGATAAAACGATGCTTATCTGGAGCCCAGCTACTAGTACGACTAGTCTAGAGTCTATGAGCATATAGCTTACCCCACAAGATTCCAGAGTTTGACAGCCCCATCCTGGCTACAAGACGCCATACAACACGCTGTGTCTTCTAAATCTATAGTAGCGCGAGGATGGAATACTATTGCACCTACATTACAGTTGTGACCTGCAAAAAGTTCATAGATGTATTAAACATGTTTGTTACATGAGACTTTCCTGTTTCTTTGTTTCTCAACAGTACTTCAGTTATGTAAAGGACTAAAAATGACAAGTTTATTAATACACATGTAGTTTGTTAGAATGGATTCTGTACCAGTGCTGCCAAGTTCTTTACAAAACTACTTCAGGACAAACAGAGAATGAGAAATAACTTCAGATACTTTATAATTCTTTTACATTATTGAGAAAAGCACGACCCCTCTTGGGAGTTAAAAACTTGAGATAATTTTTCTTATAAAACTATCTGCTGAGCTAGCATAGCAGGTTTTCAAAAAAACATGCGAGTTCTATGCAAACAAATGATTTTCAGGGAAATCTTGAGGAAAAATTATGAATGCAGTAGTGGACACTTCCTGTTTGGGGAAGAATTTATGTATTTTCCCTATCTTCCTGAATAGGAAAATTGTAACTTAAACAGTAACTTGCTTCTCGATTGAGAAGCAAAATCATTATTCCTTGATTTATTTCATTCGAAAGGCCCTGTGTGTGTAATATGCTTTATTGAACTTAAGACAATTTATCTATTTCTACTGTTAAATCTTTTTAGCACTCTATTTTTACTTGTTTACATTAAAGACATATTAGAATCAAAATATTCTAGTACAGCCATGTTTTATCACACCTCAATAATACCAATCTGTTATTTGCCATGCATATAATTCACTCAGACTGCATCCTCATGAAATTATTCTGCAAGTGTATAACTTCATAGTATTGGTTTGATATGACTGTTCAAACATGGTTCTGCATATATTAATTCTTAAATAATCCGATAATACTAACCTCTAAGTGTTCTTATCTCTGAACAATCTGGCACTGACCACAGCTTACACAGGCCTGACCTGTAATATATAAATACAGTTTTTTACAACACATAACTAAGAAGTGTAATCTTTTTAAGTTACTTTTTTTCCATATAAATTATTCAAAGGAAGAATCCTTGCATTCTTCTTACAATTATTGCAGAAAAAAAATGAATGCTTCAATCTTGCTGAAGACCCAACCATGCTTACAACCTAATCTTGCCAACAACTTGTACTCGCTGACAACCCAATCTTGCTGATAACTCAGATTTGCTGACAACCCAATCTTGCTGACAACTCATACTTGCTGACAACAGTCTTGTTTGACAACCCAATCTTGCTTTCTTCCAACAAACTGAATATCATAATAACAAGTTTCTGGAAACTAAATCTTGCTTACAACTCTAGTTTTATTTGCCTCTTGATAACTTGACTTAACAGGACAAAACAAAATCAATTAAATATTCTAACACGACCTGCAAATAACCTACATACGTGTACAGCAAAATTTATCTCGGGTTATTCTGCAATATACCACTCGCATGCAATGACGCCATCCGACCAGGGTGCGTAGCGCGGTCATAACAAGAGCTGTCGGATGACAGCGCGCTCGACTATTCGAAGAATTGATTGAAGAATGGGGTCAAAATATTTCCATAGATTTTCAGACAAAAGAAATTAATGGATTAAACAAAAAATTTTCCTGTATTTGTGGATTTCGATTAGTCTTGCACTAAGTGGCAATGTGTGACCATGATGGCAAATATGTTATTAAGTTATATGTTAGGCAAACACAGACTTGTATGAAAAGTTTAACTAATTTCCAAGTCCAAAAAGGGTCATAATTCAGTCAAAATAGTTGACAGAGTTATGTACACTTGCCTACAGATGGAAATCATGTTGATATACTAGTGTTAACAGTTTCAAAGCCACAGTTCAAATATTTTGACAAAAATGTCAAAGTCCAAAAAGGGCCATAATTCAGCCAAAATAGTTGTCAAGAGTTATGTACTCTTGCCTGCAGATGGAAATCATAATGATAAACAAGTGTTTAAAGTTTAAAAGCCATATGTCAAATAGTCTTGACAAAACATGGACATATATGAAAACAGAACCAATTTCTAAGTTCAAAAAGGGCCATAATTCAGCCAAAAAAGATGACAGAGTTATGTACTCTTGCCTATTGATAGAGACTATAATACTGAACAAGATATAAAAGTTTCAAAGCCATATGTCAAACACTTTACACAAAATATAAACTGGTACGAAAAACTTAACCAAGACTTCTAAGTCAGAAGGGGCCATAATTCAGCCAAAATGCTTGATGGAGTTATGTACTCTTGCCTACAACTGGATATGGTGATGGTAAACAAGTGTTGAAAGTTTCAAAGCTTTATCTCAAAAGACTTTGTCAAAATATTGACTGGTACGAAAAACTTAACCAAGATTTCTAAGTAAAAAAGGGGCAATAATTCAACCAAAATGCTTGATGGAGTTATGTACTCTTGCCTACAACTGGACATGATGATGGTAAACAAGTGTTGAAAGTTTCAAAGCTTTATCTCAAAAGACTTTGCCAAAATATGAACTGGTACGAAAAACTTAACCAAGATTTCTAAGTCAAAAGGGGCCATAATTCAGTCAAAATGCTTGACAGAGTTATATACTCTTGCCTATAACTGGACATGGTGATGGTAAACAAGTGTTGAAAGTTTCAAAGCTTTATCTCAAAAGACTTTGTCAAAATGTGGACTGGTACGAAAAACTTAACCAGGGTGTGACGCCGACGCCAACGCCAACGCCGAGCAATATGTTACAGAGCCAATGTATTTTCGTCTTTAAATATTTTTGTATTACACCGAAAATTACTTATCTGTATTAGCCCTCATATATGGAAAGTACCTTTTTTATGAAATAAGTGCAATTAATATATAAGCAACAATTTCCAAAGGGAAATAAAGAAAACTTTGTAGAATCACAGACACTTTGAGGTCAGCACCCATAATCTTCCCAATCCACTGCAAACCTTCAGCCAATATATGTTCGCCTTTTATAACAAACTGGGCACATGTATTGATCATACAACAACTTCTGTTACATTTTCAACATGTACTCTCAATGCTCAGAAAAAAACTTATTGCATTTGTAGCAAATCGTATTTTTTTAAAACATGCTGAATGTTTTACAGAGCATATTCAATGTTTGAGATATGTTCTCAGTGTATTTAAAAAGACTAAAACTATTTTCTGTTATCTGGCAGGGGCGGGAAAGGAGGGGGTTTGCCCTCCAAGTGTCTGTGTGTATAATAACACTTTTTATTCAGAATTTTGGAAACTTTGGCTTTTTTAACAAAGTCATTCAACTTAAGTTCAGTCATAGATACAACTAAATGTTGAATAACATTACCAACTTTTAGTAACATCTCGAAACCGATAAAGCGGGACAGATCTACCTATCATAAAAATCAATAAAACCAATAATCCGATATCATCGCTATCGGACGGATTCGTTGATTTCCGTACTAATTGTTGTTGTTGTAGTAACACGGGGGAAAAATCGATAATTAACATCTTTGGTCATTATCTGATGCATTTACAGGCGGGTGGTTTGCTAAACGATGTACTTGAATTGAATGAAGTTTTGGTAATTATTAAAGTGAAAATCAGATCAGATTCTGGGATATCCTTGCTAGAATTTAAGCAATTATAATATTTTTTGTTTCAAAATGAAGTTGATTAAGCTTTGTATTATAAATACGGAAGTCGAAAAATTATATAATACTTTATAAATTGTCAAATAAAAGTAATATTTAAGAATATGAATATGTTATCTAAAATATTTAGAAATCGTTACATTTTATACATCAAACACATAGATTTACTTTCTTTTTAATACATGAAACATCATGCTAACGTATATCTATGTACAGAAAAGAAATATTTACGCACAAGGAACTGTCTGTAAATAAAATAAATATTCAAGAATACGAATATGTTATCCAAACATCGTATATACTTCCTCTATACAAAGAAGTATAAAATACAATTTATTTTTATAGCTCTTTGCTCTATACGCGTTTTCTTTCACATATTACGAACATTAGAATATGAGCTTTTGATTCTAAAATATTTTCAAAATTCTAAACCACTAACGTTTTTCGATTTTCATCGCAAAAGGTAGTAAAAGCAGCAAATTCTCATGTATTTCTATAACATAAAGTTTGTCAGTAATTAAGTTTTGAAGCCTTCATAAGAAATATAGCATTTTTTTTTCAAGACATCTAAAAAGTATTTTATTGTCGAACGATCTGGAGGCCGGTCGCTTTAAAGAAAAAGAAATATAGAAATAAGACTAAATACTTAACCCTTACCATGCTGAACACGATTGGTTCTTCCTTTGAAATCAGTGTAGATCATGATCAGCATGCACATGCGTGCAGACTGATATGATCTGCACTGTCTGCCATTCAGCCAGTAACTTTTTGGTATGCACCCTTTTCATAATTAATAGTAATGTCCAAATTGAAAGATAGACAAGTTCATTATTGTAATTTAGCATGGTAAGGATTTAGTTTCTTATTTCGTGCCTAAATAGAAATATCATATTTGCGTGACATGAATAAGTACTGCTGAAAAATACTACTACCATAGTATACTTTAACTATAAATATATTGTTACAGAAAAAAAAACATTTAATAACAATAACTTCATCAATATCTCAATTTTAGAATAGCAGACTTAACTAAGTAATAACTTAAGATTTTTCGTGAAATTTGGGCCAGGTTCTTTACTCAGTAAATATTTACGGAAAAACCCTATTAACGATGTGAATTTTAAATTTGTACTGATTCTTCCTACTGTCATACGATTTATGAAATAAGGGTAAAAATCGTAAAAACAAATTTCATGAAAGAAAGGGAAAAGACTATATAAAAACAGAAGAAAGTGAAAAACATATATTACAACGCAAAAACCATAAAACAATAAAAATACCTCTCACTTATAGCAAGTGGGGTAACATATCTTTTATGACCCGCCTTGAAACAACACTGACCGGATATTGTTTACCCCTAAGCAATATTGTAATACACAATAAAAGTCAAAGGGTAATTTTAAGATATTTGTTACAATTAAATCAAATAATAGATATCGCAATTTTTTAAAACGAATAATTAAAGAATGTACTAAAAACATGCATTAATTTAAGAATACAGAATAATATATATAGTCCATGAGCCAGTCCCAGTAATTTTGGCCAGCGGTACCATCCGAGGGGATTAAAGCTCAATGCTATTTTTGGATAGGTAAGCATCTGACAATTCAGAAACTATGTGATAGCATTGCAGTGGTGGTAGCTTTTTGTGAGTTATTAGCCGTGCAGTAACCCCATCCCAAAATAGACTTTCATCAAACTTCTGTTATACATAAGAAGACTTTCTATTTCAAACTAATGGTTCTCTCTTATTTTTGACTATATTTGCTTCGAAATTGATAGACAAACAGCTCAGTTTATGTATTTTATGGATTTTATAGAACTGTTGTTGAACTATTGCCTCTTTAGCGTTTAGTGATTGCAATTATAGACACACATAGACCAGTGCTTAAACATAATTAAAGAACACAAATATTGTTTCATAATATGCAGTTAGAAAGGTATTTTGCTCATTCTTGAACTAATATGACAAGTTTAAATACATAGAGTATAAGGCAGTAGAATTCTACAGATCACAAAATCAAGATGTCTGCCATTGGCTGTTGGGGCTCTTGTAATTTACGGCCTATTAATGTGCGTTACCTACTTGTTTGAAATTAATTAATACTTCTATAAATGATATGGAACAGAAAAGTATGAATATCGTTAAATCAAAGCAATTTCTGAACTAGTTTTGATATGTTAAAGCTATAATTAGACAGTTATTCGCAGGCCATTAGTTTTTAATATCAAAGTCACCTTGTTGTTATTGTAATTTACGTGACAATACACATGTAGACGCAAAATACAAAATATGTTGTTTAAACATGATGTTTTACTATCTGATCTATCTAAAAGGTGCATACTCATGCCTACTTCTGTATCAGTGTTCTTATGCTTAAACAGTAAACATTTTTATGCTGCATAATACCAGATGGTACTTTTATACAGTAAAATACGTTACCATGAAATCAGGATTTTCATAATATTTCATATAAACATGATAAAGTGGAGTTTTGTTGTCATCATTGCTCATGAAATATTTCCAATTCTGCGGATGGTTTGGTATTTTTGACCAGAAAACAGAACATAACTGAGTTTTGTTGTCATCATTGCTCATGAAATATTTCCAATTCTGCGGATAATTTGGTATTTTTGACCAGAAAACAGAAGTGTTGGTGCAGTTCCATGTCGTTTTCTTTCGACAGACTAGATTGTTTTGGAAAAGTACGTATCTGCAACGAAATCTACTATGAAAGCATCGCCATCAATGATGCTAGATACATTTTCAATAGAATGGTTTGATTGTTGCAGCTCGATACTTCCTTCAACGTAGTATAATAGTTTGGCTTTGTCTGTATTTGTTTCCGTATTTAGCCAAGGACACAGGAAATTCTATGTCTACATCATGCGCGTTCAACAACTAATATCACGAATAGTCCAGACACATTTCTTTCAGCTTTGAATGGAAACATAATTTTTTCTACAACTGTCATCACTTTTTTACATCCGCATAATCGGCTTTGATTTTCGCAGGTTTCACTTCTTTGTGTGTGGATTTGTCTTCTAAAGTCATGTCTGTTTTCGGTTGTGTAGCTTCAACATACTTAGCTCGCATGTGCTGTGTTAAATAACACCTGTAGAATGAAGAACATTTTCTGCTGAAACTTATGATGCTTTTCTTTTTCTTGGCATGAAGGTTGATAGTCTGTTCCATAGTAAGTTTTACAGCATTCTGTGATGCTGGTACGGCTAGACACACTGAAGCCACGACCCCTCAAAAGCTTTTCTGCACAAGGGTGGGTTACTTAAGATTCATCATAAGGAACAGATAGGGGAGCGGTGGTTTAGTGGATAAGGTGTCGGCTCCAGGAGTCGTGGGTGACTTTTCTATTGACACCAGTACTGGTTTTCCAGGAAGCGGACTCACAGTGATACCAATAGGCTTGACGCTTTCATTACAATAGAGCTAAAACAAATTAGTATAAACTAACGGATAAGCAGGTAAATACATTGCATCGTTCAGATGATTGAACGCAAATGATAGTGGGCACAACTTGTGCCAGACTCCTATATGCACATCCAGGTCGTTGACATTTGCGGCCTCTATTAATGCCAGTATATAATGAATGGTATCAATAAAGTATATACAGAAGTGTGCCCTTTTCCGTGATGTCTCTCTCTGACACTTTTGAAGTGTTGGTACTTTTGAAAGTACTCTTTGAACGCTGCTTGACTTTCAACAGGTTTTCAAGGCTTGGATTGTCAGCAAGTTCCTTTACTTGTTTACATAAACATCGGTTGAAGGTCAAATAATTATGGTTGAATATATGTGTCATCTGTTAATAAGTGTCAGAAGATTTCTAACATTTAAACTAAGAATGATAGTGTCCCTATGAAGCCATGGTGTTCCAATGAGTATCTATTTGTTTTCTATTTGTTTAAAACCTAATTTTGAAACGTATTACAATATATACATGTAAAATTATGTTCTTGAACATTTATAATTGATTTGTACTGATTTCGGTAACACATATTATTGTAACGTAAAATTCGCACAACTATTGCAATGAGATGATGATTCACTGCATTCTAGTAAATATCTAGTTCAACAATACAAATTATGTATAGTTATTATCAAATGTTATAATTTTTTCCCGATCTGTGTAGGGCATTTTCGTCACTTAAGAAATTTCAGTTTTGTAACATTTTGGTAACATACAATCTTATACGGAGATTACATCATGGGAAAGTTCCTTCCACTGCAGAAAAAAAGTTAAAAGAAACACTATTCAGTCTGTACTTTCAATTGTATGAAGAGTCATAACATCTTGGTTATTGGGTTATAAGTACGAGTAAAATATCTATAATGGTGGTAATAAAATCACTGTTATGTAAATTACACTAATTTAGATGTTAACGTGTGCGTGAAAGAAATCTTGTTTTAAAGCACATTCAATTCATGGTTAAATAAGACTGTTAATAAACTACAGAATGCACTTTTTCTTAATCATTGTGTAACACTATTTCATCGTCTTAAATGTTTTTAGGAAACATATTAAATGTCCCGTAAATTACAAAAGCCCTAACAATCAAACGGCATTTATGTTGGAATAAAAAGCATTCAGTATGTACTTTCCGAAAGACATAATGTGGGATTCCTTAGGGAAGGCAGGGGGAAATGGTACCTCAAGGTCTAACATCTATCTGAAGAAAATTTAATTATGAACTGTAATTATGCTTAATAGTTGTCCATGCTGTTAAGATGTTCTTTATAATCATTATTCTAATTAACATTTATTCAAAGAAGCAAACACAAAAATGTCGAAAATTCAGGAAATATTTTATTTATTTGTTCTTAAATACTTGTTACAAATACATCAATTATTCAAACTGAATAACATATGTTCCATAATTCGTTTGTCTACATTGGATATATTTTAGCTCACCTGACCTTGTATCTAAGTGTAGGTATATAACATGATGATATCACACCAAAAACTACCGTCGATACATTGCTATCATATATTATCTTACTCCAGGGTTGTATACCTTTCCAAAAATCACTATGAGAATTAATCCCCCGAGATGGTATCAATCAACCCTATGGCTCATGTACTAATACAAAGAATTCGGAAAGAAGCAGAAATATCAGTTCATCAAGGCTATCTTTCAAATTAAAGTTTGGTCATATTATGAATAATAGAAAATGATATTTTTTTTTTTGTTTAAAAATTATTAAAAAATCCCATATGAAGAAAAAAAGATGACCGCGTCGGAGATCGAACCCGGACCGCCACGGCAATAAAAAAGTCTCCAGATCGTTCGGCAAAAAATAATATAGGTATCTGAAAGTTAATAAATTAATCATCGTTATATTTCTTAAGAATGCTTTGAAACTCAATTACTGACAGACTATATTTTACGGAAACACAAGAGAATTAGTTGCTTTAAGTATATTTTGCGATGAAAATTAAAAGCATTTGTATATTTATAAAGACTAAATCCTCCATAGTGTTATTTTAAACGACAGCGGATCTAGGTTTCGGCGTTTCTGAGTTCAACAATTAATTTGTTTTAAATTCTCTAATTACAATCTTTTTTTTTTTTTTGTCAATGTGAAGTTGCCTACAATTTATAGGCTTTGAGCTATAACAATTTGTACCGCCAAAGTCAGACTAGCAGACGACAATATTTTCCGTAACAGCTTCCGAGTACTTACGGATAACGGCGGAAAATGCCGGAATTTTTTAAGAAATGTTCACTGTACACACTAAAATGCAAAAAGGACCAAACAAACCATTATAAAATTTAAAACAAATTACACATAACGAAAATTTAATAATTTTTCTACCTTTTTAGGGGTATCGAATTTTTGATTTTTTGCGGAAAATATCTCATTTTATCTGTTATATTTGAAAAAGTCAGTTTTTTTTATCCGTTTCCTACAGAGTCTATATGAACTGAGGTGGGTCTATTTAAAGTCAAAAAGGACCAACCAAATATTAAAATATTTTTTTAAAAAAACATTCATACTATCCGGAATAAATTAAACTTTAATTTGTGGGGTATCGAATTTTTGATTACCGGCGTTTCTAAATGAAAATGACAAAATAGGGAGAAATGTGTTTTATTCTACAAACGTCAAATTTAACAGAAAACAAGAAGCAGTATTGAGGAACGAATTGCCCTTTCGAAGCATTTAACATGGTATTACATTGGTTGCGTTTAAAAATATAAACGTTTATTTTATATAATTTCATTAAATAATGTTTAGTGTAAAGAAACTGGAATATATTCTTAACGGTGTAAAACAAAAGGTAGAAACCTTTAATCAAGGTTTTAGGTAGAAAATAAATTCTTATATTGTAAATTATACTACTACAATAATTAGTTTGTTTATTAATGGCAAAATAACATCTGATTAACACAACTGTAGTTCATTACAATTATATTCTATGAATAATTATGAGATATTGATTATAGCTGAAAGCAATCATGGTACTACTCCCGCACTTTAATATAAAGGACATCATGTTTATATTATTGTTTGATTTTTATGGTTCTCATGCATCGTTGAACTCAGAAAGGTTGTTAAATGATAGAAGTTATGTGCATACTGTAATGTTATACAAGATTATTTTCTGTATTGAAACGTTTTAATTAAGAAAAATCACAATTACCAAACATGTGATCGTTTGAGTTATCGTGCGGGATTTATAGCTTAGACTTAAATAAAACAGTCGGCTGAGTTATTGTACAAAACCATGCATTAAACGGATAATACAGAGATATAGAATTACTTGTAATTAGTTGTATTCTTGTTTGCGACTACATTGATTACAACGCTACATTTGAATATCAAATAAAATCAATAAACGGATTATTTCGTGCTGCACATAAATTTACTTCGATAAAAAAGTAGACCGACCAAATTCATAACGTTAAAGTGGCGCGTAAGTTTATGATCTTTTAATTTATCGAAACATTTTGAGAGATTGTATGTTTGTAGTGGTAGATTGTACTTCACGCGCACCTGCTGAAAGGATATCATTTATACAGATTTTACAGGCTTCGGGCTCTTGTAAGTCGATTCCCGAGTTATTCAGACCATCTTTAATGAGGCAGACTAGCCCTCAGTAGGTAAGAGCTTACAGGAAATGTCTGAAATTCAGTTGTATTTGTCGGATGCTTTTGCAGTTTTGTTCGTTTAAAGCTTCCTATATATCGTATATATTAGTCAATGCATCTGCTTTGGCTCAAAATATGATGGCAGGTTCCATCTTACTGAAATATTGATCTTCGAGCTACCATCCTTGCTCATGCTCTCTGCACCTCATCTCCTCATCAAATACCTACATCCAAAATTTAAAGACAATACCTTGAATGGTAGATATGTTACACTACGGACACGAAATAAAACGGAAAAAAGATCTTTGGGCTCAACTTGAAACCCGGTTTATGTGCTCTGCACATTTCTTTATCGCAACCTACATACATGGAAAGTCTGTATTCAATACCTTGCAATTTTGTTAAGTTATGCTCTGGACAAGAAATATGAAGGAGAAGTTTTACCTTTAAGCTCAATTTGTGCCTAGTTTTCTCCTGGTCATATGGAAAAAAAATGTTTGAAACTTCTGACTCGATTTAGAATAATTTCAGAGCGGTCTTGCTTGGATGACCCTCTACAATTTTTTTTCAAATCATCTTTTGTCGTTAAAACATGACCAAAAAAGGGCGAGGATTTATTTTATAAGCTGCTCCACCGTTGTGTTAGCGGTCTTTTCTCGCGCATCTATGCATTTCATGACATTAACATTACTATGTGTTTTGTAACCTTTGAACAGCATTTGTTCTTAGCATGCTCGCTCAAAAAAAAATCCGCATGGTACCAAACTGCGCAAGAATTAACTAAATTGTGTAAAATAAATAAATCTGAATAATGTAACATAAGGACTATGAATATAAGATGTAAATGTAAATAATACTACTGAATGCATTACATTTAATAGTTACCACACATATTATGAGGAGTATTTTCATTTATCTTGCCTTCTACATGTTTCTTGCATTTCTATTGGTCAATAGACGTCACGTTGAGACAGTATATATTCCATATCCTGCAAGTACAGTTCAGATATGAATTTTGATTGAACCAAATGGCTGCCGCATCGCTTGAATCAAGTTGGATTACAAGTCGAAAAATTTCCTGCGGCCAGAAGTTATACCAGGCTAAAAAGTAACTTATGAGTGAATATCGTACTTGTTTTTTTTATCATACCATTACGCTTTACATAGGAAAAATAACTCCATTCTACATGTTGTACAAGTAGACGTATGAAATATATATTTCTTAATTCTGAAAGTTATTGTTTTGAGCAAAAGTAACTGTATTTTCCTTTCATGTATGACATAGCTTTTAGCTCAACTGGCCACATTCCTTGACTATTGAAATACTTTACTAGAGCTATCACAAATGTGATTCATGCCTTCACATGGACTTAATTGACATATAGAGCAAAAAAAAACAAAAACAACTCAAGACCATAATCCATGAAATTAAACAAAGAGGAATCTAAAAAATCCCTTATGCACAATTAGGTATCAATATTGATCACTGCTGAAAGTTTGAATAAATTATATGAAATAATGAATGAAGAATTCAGGTCACAAGACTTTCTCTATATATATCATACAGAGTGCCAGCTTTATTGCAATAACGGCGTTCCATAAATGCGATAAGCCAATCGCATATCGGTAAATTATCACGTGAAATCACCCAGTCTCCATGTGCTTTACTACTTGTTGCATTCCAATATACCTGCGGCCTCCAGGCCGCAGGTAATTACTAACTCCAGCGATAGATATCATTGCCGAGTTTTCTGGTGGTTTTCATTCTACTTAGTTTAGATACGTGAAGTTCGACAAACTGAGTTAGCCGTAAAAGCGAATAACTTTGTATAGCAGAGATTCTATGGAAACACGGATGCTGAAATCTTGTCTTAAATTAAATCATCGTTTGTTTGTTTGTTTGATTTGGGTTTAACGCCGTTGTTCAACAGTATTTCAGTCAAATAACGGCGGGCAGTTAACCTAACCAGTGTTCCTGGGTTCTGTACCAGTACAAACCTGTTCTCCACAAGTAACTTCCCCACATGTATCAGAGAAGGAGGACTAATGATTTCAGACACAATGTCGTTTATCAAATAGTCACGGTGAACATATGCCCCGCCCGAGGATCGAACTCGCGACCCCGCGATCCGTAGACCAACGCTCTACCTACTGAGCTAAGCGGGCGGGTACTAAATCATCGTAAAACAAAGGAATTGACATATTTGTTACTAGCAGTGTGTTGCAGGATCATTTAATCTACGTGCAAGATAAATGATTTAACAGGAGACGGGATGAAAGATGAAGTTTCAAGATATTTCTGACATCGTGAAGTCAGGTGATTTTAGAAAGGATGGAACAGATTTCTGATCTAAACCAGTTCATAACCTGTGTAAATGAGCTTCGCTCTCGACTGATGTGGATTTCCTTGACAGCGTATATCCCTAATCCTGTCACCAATAAGCAGTGTCACTAATAATATTAGTTTGACGCAGAATATCTATATATTAACAAAACTAATAAACTCACCATGGTATAATGAGTGGGTAACAGAGAAAGTTTCCGATACTAAATTTTTTATACTACATGCAGAAACGTAACGATTGTTTTTGATTTTGTTGAGTTTAACGTCACAAGAACACAAATACCATTAGGTGCGTTTTCAGGATTTTGAAGGTGGTGGAAGACCCCAGGCAGGTGCCCATCAGTGCAGTATTTCATCACAACAGAGCACCTGGGTAGAAGACAATCCTTATGTCAGCTGGATGGCTTCCTCACAAGAAGAGAATTCAACGCTCTGAATAAGGCTCGAAATTACATCGGTGAGTTGAAATGATTCGAAGTCAGTCATGTAAGGTCTACGTTCAAAAAAGCGAAATGACACTAAGTCTTAATAAGTAAAATAAAACAAAATAAAAATGGCGAACAGCTTCTAGGAATTCTGAATGCACAAAAGAATGTTAATCAATGGGATATTCATTCTATACATCTACAGACGAACTGTTAAAGATGTATATATAACAAATAATACTCAAAACACTCAGCTTTTATCATGGAATCTATTGCATGATGTTTTATGAAAGAAGTCACCTTTAAGACATTAATAGTCACCTGCAACGCGTTTCGGATAATAAGAAGTAAAACTGGCCTAACGCCCGACATAGGTTAAGTATTTTTTTTTTCAAATTGAGGTTACTAAAATGGTGTCAAGATGGAAGAATAAACCGCAACCTGTAGTTCTTTTCTGATTACTAACCTTTTTATAGACGATAAGTAAGTTGTGAACAACACGGTTTGTAACCGGTTATATATACTAAACAAAACAAATACATGTAACTTCCGCTGTACCTAATTACAGATATACGTATACATGGGTTAAATTATTCATATTAAATTGCATTAGTTTTCAATGTGAATTTGTGAGTGAAATTTTGTTTATTTAAGTTTACGGAAAACTGATAAAATGGGTGACCATATGTAGAAGGGATCGTACACCAGTATCACACATTAATACTTGGTACGGTCACCTTGATCATCGAGGACTGTCTGGCATCGTTCTCGCAAAGGGCCAACAAGTGTGTTGACTTCGGCCTATGAAATTATGTTCCACTACTCTATTAAGGATTGTGTAAAATCGTTGACATTTGACGATGGAATAGGGCGACGTCTAACACAATGGTCCAAATTATGCCACGGGTGTTCGACTGGATTCAAATCTGTGCTCTTGGCGGGCCAGTTATTCATAAATGCAAAGGTTTCCGTCGCAGTACGATCTGTTGCTTTTTTCTTGTTAATACAGAGTGATACTGGTATTACTTTGAAACAGTGGGATGACATGCCTCGCAACATTCCCATCGATCACGAAGAGCGATAACGATGCGCAATGCCTCCCGAGACCCAGACCGAAACTACAAAAATGATCTTGTCCAAGTACATAGCAGTCTGCATAACTTTCATTTCTTCTACGGTATAATCGAAGCCTTAAATCATTTTGATGAATGGAAAATATCGACTCGTCGGAGAAGAGAACGCTACTCCATGGTTGCCTTAACTAGCGATGGTGTATACGTGCCCAAGTACATATAACGTGATTTCTGCGATAAAATCGTGTCATAACATAGCCGAAGTAAGGACGACGCCCACATAGACCAACCTCGGATGTTATATGTACCATAGGTGTTAGCAGCAGTGGCAGTTTTGAAACAATTGCATATGTTGGTATGCATGATACAGTGGTCTTGCCCAGGCGTCGTGACGCGCAGACAGCAACTACGTGGTAAAACGTTTCCGACAGTTTCCAAATAGCACGGCTAGAACTTCCAACAACACTAGCAGTCTCATTTGCTGCCATACCAGCATTAAACATGTCAATAGCAAGTTCACATGAATTTGATGGAATTCTAGGCATACCAGAATGAAAGTAAACTAGATGAATTTCAATTTCTTTCAACGCATTTTTTGTTATTGAAAACAAAGTTCAAGGTTTGATTTTATTGATAGGGAGGATTATACTGGTTCTTGCATGCAGTAGGAAATCGAGTTCACCGTTTTCTTTTTGTTTTGTGTAATGCGTACAAGCCTGTTATACAAACTTCCCAGAGCGGCCAACTCTACAGCAGAAACCTCTCCACAACAGCATCATCAAAATTTCCCATAGCTGAAATTTACTATCAATTTAACCTCTATAGAGCAATAACCTCTCAAGAGAGGTCAATATCTGCTTCTCCTAAAGGGTGTTGCTCTGCAGAGGCTACACTGTAATTGGTTTCATTTGACACAAAACCCGCCCGAACATATGTAGGCTATTTGGCCGTTTGATATGTTGATTTCTTTTATAACATTAAAGTAGAATGTGTCTGTAGGACAAATAAGGAGAAATCAATCAAATGTTTGCAGTCTTAATGGGGTATAGCCTAAAAAAATTAAATAAAATGGATTCATTATTCTATACCATATACTTCTTGCGCTATGAGCATCACAAACAAAAAATCCACTATTTTGACTATTTCAAGGGTCATAACTCTGTAATAAACGCTAAAATTCTCAAGAAGAATGCCAAATGTGCAAGGTTACATTATGATAAAGACTCAAGCAAGAGTTTCATGAATTAACATTACATACTTTTTGAGTGAGGCACATAATTAGGTGAAAACGTGCATTTTTTGACTATTTCAGGTGCCATAACTCTGAAAATATGTGGTAAAGCCAGATGAAAAATAAGAGGAGCGCAAGTTCATATCATGATTAAGACTCATGCAAGGTTTCGTGAATCTATATCAAATACTTTTTTTTGAGCTGGGAGTGTTACAAGGTGGAAATGTGCATTTTTGACTATTTCAGGGGCCATAACTCTAAAAATAGGGGGCGGACACAGACGAAAAATGGAAGGTGCGCAAGTTCATACCATGAAAAAGAATCATGCGAGGTTTCATCAATTTATATCGAACACGTTTTGAGCTAGGCATGTCACAAGGTGAAAATGTGCATTTTTGACTAATTCAGGGGCCATAACTCTAGAAATAGGGGGCGGACACAGACGAAAAATAGGAGGTGCGGAAGTTCGTTCATATCATGATTAAGACTCATGCAAGGTTTCATGAATCTATATTAAATATTTGTTGAGTTAGGCGTGTCACAAGGTGAAAATGTGCATTTTTTACTTTTTCAGGGGCCTTAACTCTAAAATTTGGGGGGGGGGGGGGGGGGGGGGCGGAGCCAGAGGAAAAATAGGAGGTGCGCAATATCATATACTTTTTGAGCTAGATGTGTTACGAACTTCGGACGCACGGACGGAAGGAAGCACGGACGGACGGACGGACAGACAAGAGCAAATCTATATGCCCCCACAACTCATGGGGGCACAAAAATGTAAAGAAATTGAACGTTTCTTGTTTGATGTTCAATATATGTACTCGCGTTTACAGATTTTGCTGCTAATAACGTTTTATTAAATTTTCAGACAACCATCGGCTTAGATAAACATACTGACTTTTGTCAATTGCTGCAAATAATTTCATGTAAAGTATTACTGCTCGTTATGTAATGAAATAGTTCATTCATATCAAAAACTGTCTATACTAGAATTAATTATGAAGAATGTTGATATTATTATGGAAGCCCTGGAGGGACATTTTAAATTAATATTTAAAATTTAGAAATTATTAATTATTTTTTAATACTTAAAATTTATTACTTAATATTTAAAACTTATTATTTAATTATAAATATTTAATATGTAAAAGCGGAATACAAAAGAGGAGGGTATTTGTATTCAACGGTATTTTGCAAAAGGTGATTCTATGGAGAAAAAAGGGGAAATTCG
This sequence comes from Mercenaria mercenaria, assembly GCF_021730395.1. NCBI lineage: Eukaryota > Metazoa > Mollusca > Bivalvia > Venerida > Veneridae > Mercenaria > Mercenaria mercenaria. The sequence continues at coordinate 62,283,113 of NC_069375.1, read as the reverse complement.
TTGTAGCTACTTAAAGGTATTTGCTATATTCTAATATTAACAGTTATTTTTATTTGAAATATTCTCATGCATGTATAGTTACATTGTTCATGCCACTAATGTATGTAAAAATGCACCAATACATTTTGTCTGACATAAACTGCTAAAAACTGATAAAGTCATACTTGCTATTGTCTTGCGATAATCTTTAGTTATTGGATAACAACATAACATGTTTACAGTCACTGCCATTTTCCTTTGGTTTATAATGCTGCATTTTATTAATTTCTTTTTCTTTTAGAATGTGAGCATGGACATCGTCATCACGTTGGTGTTTGCCTTTCTCGTTTTAATGGAAGTGACTGCTGTATCAGCAGTTGTGCCAACACCATTGCCATTGGAAAATGGAAGCACCAGGTTAGAAGTGATTACGCAGTACTTTCATGCTGGCTTTAAGTACGCAGATATTGTTTTACTTCTCCTTTGTCGGCATAATATACGCATTGGTCTTCGTCAGTTAAAGCGAATACTTCGTTCTAATAATTTACGACGTCGCCGCGTCACGTATACTCCATTAGAAATCGTACAAGAAACAGTAGAAAAAGAATTGCAGTTTAGCGGAGATGGCTTAGGGTACCGAAGTATGCGGAAACGTCTGCAATATGATTATGATTTTAAAGTGAAAAGACATGATGTTATGGTGTTGCTAAGAAACCTTGATCCACAGGGTGTTCGATTGAGAAAAGCGCATAAACTTAAACGAAGAAAGTACGTTGTCCCAGGACCCAACTATGTGTGGCACATCGATGGTTATGACAAATTGAAACCATTTGGTCTGAGCATCCACGGAGCGATGGATGGTTACAGTAGAAGAATCATGTGGTTAGGAGTTGGTTCTACTAATAATAACCCCAAAACGATAGCAAAATATTACCTTGACACTGTAGCAAGTCATGGGTTAGTTCCTAGAATTGTGCGTGCTGACCGTGGAACAGAAAATTCTAAAATAAGTTTTCTACAGCCTTTCCTCAGGAATAGTCATAATGATTCCATGGCAGGATTGAAAAGTTTCATGTACGGTAAAAGCACTGCAAATCAGCATTGAACGTTGGTGGGGATATTTAAAGCAGCAAGGAATAAATTGGTGGAGGAATACATTGCATGATTTGAGAGATCGCGGACGAATTAATGCGTCAAACCCTCTTCATGTAGAATGCTTGCGTTTTTGTGTCACGGATGTACTTCAATCGGAGCTTGATCGCATTGCTGTTCACTGGAATTTGCATAATGTGCGACCGCAGAAAAATGTAGACACTTGTACTGGAAAACCAGAAATGTTGTTCAATGTACCAGAGCTAACAGGTTCTACTGATTATGGTGTTGATGTAGATATGCAGGATGTTGAAATTTGCCAAGAACTATACACAAAACCTAAGCAAGTATGTAGTGATGCTTTCAATGAGTTAGCTTACATTCTAAAGCCAGACCTACAGATGCCTGATAATGCTATTAAAGCATTTGAGTTGTATGAAGCACTACTAGATGCATACGAAGAACTAACAACAAACATTTAAATTACATGAAATTAGGGAAATTCTATTTCACTTTTTTCATCAACAGTATGTTAGCGCACCTTTTCACACATTCAATTGAATCTGTATGGTCCTCTTTTTTGCAAATGCTACCATTAGTTTAAACATTTCATTTAGATTCGTTGACACTGCTTTTGATGAAGTTTAAAACTTTGCTGCAGTTAATATTTAAGTAAGTATCTCATGTTTCAATAATATCTATATTCTGAGCATTTCTGTACAATTTACAAGTTTAGAAAGTGTTCGCATCGCGCCTGAGTTTTATAGACACAGTCACATCATACATTAATAAATTGTCTGGAATATGAAACTGATCCAGGAAAGATTGAAACATTGCACCATTGTACAAATACTTTTTAATGAATAAACATTGTGATTACATTATTTTCTTGGTTTTCCGAAAAATGTGAATTTTAGCTAGTTTGTTTTTTGTAAAGGCATGTCTTTTGCGTCTAAACGAGTCCAAAAACTTTGGCCATATCATTTCTACTACTTGATGGAATTGGTTCATACGTGTGTATTTATGCACAACAGCCCTTATGTTAAGAACGTCATACTGGCCTATAGATACATGCAGATGATCTTGACCTCCAACTAGGATCTTGGCATTTGCAGAAGACATTGTCTAGACTCACATCCCAGCTCTTAGGATCCAAGCGTAGATTTTGATTCCAACCCGCTAGAGTTAGAATCTCGGTGAATACATGAAAAATATGTAAAATCAAGCTGTCTGCTGAATGTTGAATTATTGGAGTATATGTGTCCTTTTTTAGGTAAAGTAAGGCTTCATTCATTTCTCATATAACATATACAAAAGTTAATCCGTCTCTAGTAGTCAGATATTTTGAAGAAGGAATCTTCATCAAGCCCCCTAATGTTTACACCGTCCAAGTATAGTTTATAACAAGAGATGTCCGAAGGACAGCGCGCTCGACTATACCAAGTGCTTGAAAGTATAATAAAACCATTCTAAGTCGATGAGGGGAGATAATTTTGACATAATGCTTGATAGAGTTACCTACCCTTGTATAGAAGTTGACTCATGAAATTTGCATAATATTAAAGTAATCTGTCTGTGGGCTTAGAAAAAATGTGAGGTGGTACGCAAACTTGTTTTCTAAGTACAAAGGGGGCATAATTTTGGCAAAATGCCTGACAGAGTTACTTACTCCTACCTAGAGGTTGAGGTCATAATGGTTAACAAGTTTCCAAAATATTTAATCAATCTGTCAATGATAGAGTCACCTACTCCTGCCTACAAGTTGGGGTCATGAAATATTTGAATCATTACGATAACTTTAACGTAGCAAACAGGGAATTATCTGAAGTCAGAATATGGTTTTTAAATAAGAAAACGGGCGTTTTCAAATATGTTTTTTTTCTGTGACGTCATGTATATATTTTATCCACGCTTGTCAAACAAAGGAAAATATACATACCGTTGTATTTGTTTCTTTTTACCATAAATAAATTCATATATGAGCCATGCCTGCATGTCTCACTTTCAAATACGAGTCAAGCCTGCATGACTCACTTTCAGAGTTGAGCCATGCCAGTATGACTCACTTTCAGAGATGACGCATGCCTGCATGACTCCCTTTCCGTCATACTGAGACATCCATGGATGACTTACTTCTGTAAACGAGCCATCCATGGATAAACTCATTAAAAAGGTTGCACCACGGATGCACACTTCTGTAAAAAACCATCCACGGATGACTTTTTTGTTTGTGCATCCTGGTTGACTCAAAAGGTTGCATCCCTTTATGAGGGATGCTCACTTTCAAGGTGACTCAAATAATGCCTGTTATAAAATTGATGTCTTAAAGTCAGCCAAATTTTGGGTCTAAAATTAAACCCACAGTCTTTTTTGTTTCCCTTTGGGTTTCAAATAAATTTTGGAAAATACTGAATCTAAAAATCACCTTTTACTCGATTACGAGGAGTTAAAAAAATCATTCCAAATTGGTATCAAAGTGTTATTAAAATTTTGGGAAGCAAGGGGGGGTGTTCAGGAAGAAAGTCAAAGAAAAAATTCATAGTTGATGCTTTTTGGGGAAACTTTTATGTCTTGCTTTTTTCAACAAATCTTTTTTTTTTGAAGTTGCAGAAACTTAGCTAAACCCGGGAAAAAAAATTAGTTTTGGGATCAGAATATTTAAACCCAACGGGAAATTTTATTGATAAAATGGAAAACACTTTGTTCAGGGGCAAATCAAAAATGCAAAATTCTACCTTTTTTGGGTTAAAAAGTGAAAACCATTTTTAAAGTTTTTCAACTTTTTTTTGGTTTTTTTATTTACTAACAACATACTTTTAAAAAAGGTGGGGTTAAAATGTTCCTCGTTTTCTTTCTTTTTTTTGTTAACCTTTCAGATCTGCCCAAAATGTTTCTTTAAATTTATTTAATCAATCACAAGTAGATGTAATATCAAATTTTTTTTTTAAATTTTGTTTGTAATCTCTGTGTAACTGACCACTCGAAAACCCCCTTGTTCAAAATGCAATTAAACCCTCTTTCTTCGGCCATCACAAAACTCCCCCAAAACTTCACCACAAACCCAAATTGCAACACCTGATTTTTTAAAAAAAAAAAGAATGATTAATATTATTTAAATTTTTTGGATATAAAATCATTCAAAAAAGGTTTTTTATCTTTTTGCAAAGATTTAGATACGGAAAAAAAAAATACTTTTTATAAAGCTTTTAGTTCAAATCAAAAGTATTAATTAAAACTTTTAATTTTATCCTCTTTAAAGGTTTTGGGGGCATTTTTGACGGGTTTATTAATTAAAATATAAAAAGAAAAGGGCTGAAAAAAAAGGGACTGAAAAAAACCCAAAACTTTTTGGAAAAACCATTTTCCCCCATGTTTGCCTTAGATATTAAAACCTTGAACTTTGCCCGGGTTTTCAAGTTTAATAGGTGCCCTTCAAATTAAAGGAGACAAACCATCCTATAAAAGGAAGTTTGTAAGTAAAAACGCCCTTGGGTTTGTTGTTTTTAAAATGGATTTCCCCCTAAGTGACCCTACCTTTGCCCCCTAAACCGGGAAAATTTTTGGGGCCCATCTTCTCAAGAAGGGGGGGTTAAATTAGATTTGTGAACTGATTTTTAAAAAGGATCGATGCAAAGGCCTTGTTTCTTTGACCCAGGGGCCCCAAAATTCAAAAAGGTAATTTCAAAAGGGAAACCAATCAACCTATGAAATTTAAAGTTTTTTGTTAAACAGTTTTTAAGATTTGCAAAAAAATGGTTTTTAAAACCCAACTACATTGACCTTTGACCTCATGCCCAGAAATTTTTTGGAGATAAACTTTCTAAAAAACTTAAAGGGCAAAAATTTTCCCAAATTGGGTTCTCAAAAAAACCGGGAAAATTGAAGTCCCCCGGGAATAAAAAATCTCCTGGAAGACCAAAATTTTCTTTTCGCAGTGCAACTTTAAATGTTTATTTACAAAATATCTGAAAGTGATGTATAAAAAATTTATTGTTTTTTAAATTTTCAAATGTTGTATAAAAACCCTTGGTATTAAAATTTGAATATACAAAAACCTACTGTTGTTTATTGTTAAGTAACATTTTTTAAAAAAAAAACCCAAAAGTGTCAAAATTTCACAAATTAACTCCCTCAAAAGTTTTTTTCTTTACCCGCCCGCATTTTCATAGGGATTTTTATTGGCCAATTAAAAAACAAAAAAGGGCCATGAAAAAATTTATAGCTCCCCTGATCAAATGACCAAAAGATCTTCGGGATTAAATTCTGCCAAATTTTTTTTTTAAAGTTTGGTCATAAAGTGGCCTTTAGGGTTTAACTTTTTTTCCCTTTTTAATTTGACCTTTACCTATTTTTTTTGACCCCCATAACCAAGCCCCCAAACGGGCCCAAAATTTCATCAAGTTTAAACCTTTTTGGCCAATTTCATAAAAGATCCCCAGTCTAAATTTGCCTCTAGATTTTTTGACAAGTTTTTCCCTTTGTTTTAAACCTTTGTTAATCATTTTTTTGACCCCAAATGCCCAGTTCAAAACCCTGACCTGGGGTTTTTTTTGACATCCATAAATTTCAAATTTAAATTCAGGTCTCTCGATTTTTTAAAATTTTACATTTGTTTTGATTTTGGTGACCGTTTTTGACCCTCCCGGCCCCCAATTTTGCTTGCCCTAAAATCTTAAAGATAAACTTCGGGAATAAGTTACAAAAAATTTTGCCCAAAATATGGCTTTTTTCAGTGTTTTCCCAACTTTACCCGTTTTTGACCGGGGAAATAGTTTTTTAACCCCTTTTAAACCCAATTTAAACTTGAACTAAAGACATCAAGTTTAAAATTTTTTGGGACAATTTTCTTTAAGAAAATTCAAAAATTGTGCTTTGATTTGTTAACTAGTTTTTCCCTTTGATTTGGGACCTAGTGCCCTTTTTTTTTGACCTCCCCGGGGCCAAAAAAAATTAAATCTGCCTAAAGATCATCAAGTTTAAAATTTGACCAAGTTTCATTAAGTTTAAGGCCTTAAATGTGGCTTATGAATTTTTAACTGGTTTTTTTTCTTTAAATTTTGCCCGGGGTGCCTTTTTTTCTTTTTTTAAATTGGGCCCCTAAAAGTAATCAAGTTAAACATTCTGCCAAAGTTTTCATAAGATATTACAAAAAAGTGTTTTTAAAATTTTTTAAATTTAAGCTTTACCTTTGATTTTAAACCCCGGGTGACCTAGATTTTGCCCCCAATTATAAACTCACCCAAATTTTTTCTGACAAATTTTTTCTTTTTGATTGGGCCAAAAATTGTGCCTTTGTTTTTTAACATTAAAATTTGGTTGCGATGACCAGACACTGGGCGATCACAAAAAAGCTAACCTCGAGCACTTCGTGCTCTTGAGCAAAAACTTAAAAGGGAAATTTTTAGTAACCCAAGGGGAAGGTTTTCCTTATACAAAAAAGAAAAAATTAATCTAATAAAAGGGCCAAACAAAAACTCTTTACCGGTTTGAGAAGGGTCAAAAAAACCCCTTAAAGAGGGTTTTCCTTTTGCCCTTTGATCGCTCACCTGATTTAATTTGAGTTTCTTTTTTCCCAATTTCAAACTGATGATTTTTTTTTTTTTGGGAAAGATTTTCCGAGTACAAAAAAAAGAAACCCTTTGGGGGGGGGCCCCTTTTTAACCCCAGGGGTCATATTTAAAACAAATTTTGGGGAGAAGTCTATTTAGGCAAGGGAACATTAAAAAATTTTTAAAGTTTTTGGCTTTTGGGTTATTTTTAGAAAATTTTTTCCCCAAATGAACTTCAAGAAACCCCTTTGGCCGGGGTTAAATTTGACCCTTTGGGGTCAAAAATTGAACAAATTTTGTAGAGGGCCACTAGGAAAATGAAAAAATGCCCAAATATCAAAGATTGGGCCCTTTGGTTTAAATTTTTTGAATTTTTTTGAAGTTTTTTCTTTTTTTGTAAAATCAAGTGCCCCCCTGGGGAATGATTTAAACCCAAATTTTTTTAAGGTCCACGGGCAATGTTTCTGAAAAAATACCCAAATCTTTTGGCCTTCGGGTTTTTATTTTTAGAAAATTTTTTAAGGGCTTTAAAAAGGGCCCCCATCTATGGAAAAAAAGGGCCCTTTTTAGTGAAAAATTTAATTAAAAAAAAAAGAGTAAAAAAAGGGCCTTTTTTGTGGGAAATTCTCGTTGAAAACACAAGTTTTTTTTAGGTTTTTATTTAAAAACAATTACGGGATGTGGCTTTTGGAACAAAAACAACGGGCATTCGGGAAAAATCAAGATAAAAAGATCCCCAACCCTTTCCCTTTAATAACAACATTTAAAAAGGGGGGGAAAGAAATATTTTTAAAAAACCTTAAACTTGTTTTAAAACTGGCACGGAAAGCAGCCCTGAACAAAAATATATTCTAGTGAAAAAATTTCGGGCTTTTTGGGCCCCTTTTTTTTTTAAAAAGGTTTTTCAAAAGTTTAAAAAGGGTTTTTAAAAGGTTTGCTCTGAAAAAAAATTTTTTAAAAAGGTTTTAAAAGGGTTTCACTAGGAGGCCCCCCTGAATCAATTTTTCCCTATGGGGGGGGTCAATTTGCCCCCGGGGGGGCTTGTTTTGGAAAAATTTTTGGGTTGGGGCCCACTAGGCAATGTACATGTGAAATATCAAAGCTCTAGGCCTTTTGGTTTTTTTTTTAAAATTTTTTTGAAGTTTTTTCCTATGAAAAAATCGGGTACCCCGGGGGGGGGTCAAAAATTCCCCCGGGGGGTCATAAATTTTGAAAAAATTTTTGAAAGGGGGTCCACTAGGAAATTTAAATTCAAATTTTAAGCTTTAGCCTTCTAGTTTCGGGTTTTATTTTTTTTGAAGATTTTCCTATAAAATCTAGGGTAAAATAAAGTACCCCTGGGGGGTCAATTTTGCCCCTTGGGGCATGTTTTAAAACCCAAATTTAGTAAAGTAAACTAAGAAAGGGGTTTACATGTCAAAATCAACCCTTCTAGGGCTTCGGGTTTTTTGGGAGAAGAAGTTTTTTTAAAAATTTTTCCCCTATTAAGATAAAGTGTCCCGGGGGCGGGGTCAATTTTGCCCCCGGGGGTCAGGGTTTGGAACAAACAAATTTTGAGGTCCTCTAGGAATGTTTAACACAAAAATTTTTTTAAGGCCTAGTTTTTCAAATTTTGAGAAAAGGGTTTTTTCCGGGGGTTTGCCTTGGAAACCCAGAGTTCGCTTTGGAATTCAATTTTTTGAACACTTTTGAAAGGCTTCCCCCAAAGGGAAACATTCCTTGAATTTTTGGTTGAAAGGGCCCCCAAAGGGGTTTTAGGGGGGAGATGTCGTTTTGTAGAATTTTACGGACAAACGGCGGTGATTGATCAGAATGTCACCCTGACCTTTTGGGCTCGGGTGAGTAAAAAAAGGGGGCCCATGAAGGCCCTGAAATCGCCATTTGACCAAAAGCCAAAAGAATCACCCAAAAATAACTTTCTGCCAAAGGGTTTTCAAAAAATTGATCTCAAAAAGTTTTTAACTAGTTTTCCTTTGTTTTGCCCAGTCCCCTAGTTTTGCCCCCACATAACCCAGATTCGAACTTGACCAAAGATCAAAAAAATTAACATTCTGACCAAGTTTCATGAAGTTACAGTATAAATGTGGCCTCTCCCGGTTTTAATATTTTTTCCCCTTTTTTTTGATCTTGTAACCTAGTTTTTGACCCCCCCTAAACCAAGTTTTAACCTGCCCTTTTGAATCACAAATAAATTTTTCTGCCCAATTTCATTAAAAATTGGTCATAAATGTGGTTTCTACGTTTTAACTGCTTTTCCTTTGATTTGACCTGGGGGCCCTATTTTTTTAATCCTACAAAACCCAGATTTCCCGGGGACCTTGGGGCCCATCAAGATTAACTTTCCCTGCCCAAAAATTCTTAAAAGTTTATATTTTTAAATTTGTGGCCTCTACAGGTTTAAAAAAAAAAAAGTTTTTTCCTTTGTTTTGGGCCAGGGGGACCTTTGTTTTTGACCCCAGTGACCCAATTTGAATTTGGGGCCAAGATTTCATAGAGAGTAATATTTTGACAAATTTTTCATTAAGATTGGGCCAAAATTTGGGCCCTTCAAAGAGTGTTAACAAGTTTTTTCCCTTATTTGAAAAAGGGTTCCCTTTTTTTTTGGCCCCCAAGTTTCCCAAATTTCGAAGTCTCTAAGTTTTTTATTGTGTGACCTCTAGAACTACTTTTGGGTTCCGTTCATTTGTGTGAAGTTTCATTAAACTGTTAAGGGGTTAGGAGAGATGGTGTCCCACAAGGAATTTTTTGCCCCGCCCGTTTTTTTTTTAAAGTTTAATAAAATAAACAAAAAACAAAAGTTGGGGGTAAATTTTTCCCGGGGCAATTTTTTTTTCTGAAGGGGGGAACCCTCCCCGGGGGGGGGGGGGCCCCCAGGGGCCCCTTTTTTCGTTGTTTTCGGATACTTGTTTTGGGGTTTCTTTTAAAAATTTTGGTGGGGCCCCGGGGGAGAGAGGGGGAGGGGGGAAAAAGGGGGGTTTTCTATTTATAATTTAATTTTTCCCAAAGTCCCGTAATTGGGGGGGGGGGGGTTTTGGGGGGGGGGGGAAAGTTTACCCGGACCTTGCCTTGTGTTCAACCGGGATAACTATTTTGTTTCCAAATTTTAATTGGCCCCCCTTTATTTTTTTAAAAGTGGACCTTTTTTTTGGGTAAAAAGGGTTTTTGGTATGGTTTTCCCAAAACCAAAGCCCGAATTTTGGGTTTTATGCCTTTTTATTTTTTTGGACCTTTCCTAACCCTCCCTTTTTTAAACCAAACATTTTTTAAAATTTTAAAGGGGGCCTTCCCCTTGAAGTTTTTGGCCCTACCCCCTTTTGCTTTTAAACCTTAAAAAATTTTATTCTTTTTAAAACCAGGGGAAACCTAGGTTTTTGCCTTAACGGGGACCCAAATTTTTTTGGCCCTTGCCCCCTTAAAGTTCCATTTTTAAAAAAACATTTTTTTCTTTTTCCCCTTGAAAAACCCGGGGCCCAAAAATTTTGGTGGGCCAAATTTTGGGGTTTTAAAAAATTTTTTTTTGTTTTTTTTCCCGGGGGGAACCTTTTTAAGTTTTTCCTTTTGGACCCCGGGATACCCCCCCTTTTTGAACCCCCCTGTTAGTTTTAAAAAATCAAACAAAAAAAATTAAAAAAAATAAAAAAAAAATTTTAAGTTCCGGGTTTTTTTTGGAAAAATTTGCAGCCCCTATTGCTTTTTAAAAAACCAAGGGTTTTTTTTTTCCGTTTTTTTGAACCCCAAATTTTTGACCCTAAAAACTTTACCCTAAAATTTCTTTTTTTAAAAGGAAAATTTTTTTTTTTGATTAAATTTTTTGAAACGTTGTTAAAATAATGGACCCCCTATGCTTTCACAAATTTTTTTTTGTTTTGGTTGGGGGGACCTAGTTTTTTCCCCCAGATGAAACATAATAGGAATACATGTATTAATCAGCACCTGACCTGAGATTTTGTTACAGATTCCGACGGGCATACAAGTTTTTGACGCATGTTTCTCAACATGTGTTTAGACTTAGAGTCATACTACATTTAGAGATTATTGTGCAGCTAGTGTTCTGTTTAGGATTTTACAAAACCGGACTAGAGTTAAGGTCATTGATTTTTTAGAAATACAAATAAAGTACGTAAACGCTTGTATTGCATTTATCTTAAAAAGTATGTCACTTAGAATCAAGAAACTTACCGGAATATTAGCAATTACGGTAATCTGTGCATCTGAGTTTTGTTTTATTTTACTTTGCAAGATCAGAAATATGGCCCTTGACTTAATCAAAATGGAAAAGTTTGTGCCCAATGTATATAAAATGTACTTGACCCAGAGTCGTAAAACATCAAAAAATTAATATATATCATATGACGTTGTACACCTGGTGTTCGGGGCCTCCGTGGCCGAGTGGTTAAGGTCGCTGACTTCAAATCATTTGCCCCTCATCGATGGGGGTTCGAGCCTTACTCGGGGCGTTGAATTCTTCATGTGAGGAAGCCATCCAGCATGCTTACGGAAGGTCGGTGGTTCTACCCAGGTGCCCGCTCGTGATGAAATAATGCACGGAGGGGCACCTGGGGTCTTCCTCCACCATCAAAGCTGGAAAGTCGCCATATGACCTAAACTTGTGTCGGTGCGACGTTAAACCCAACCAAAAAACAAAAAAAACCCCAAAAAACCTGGTGTTCTCTTTGGGATTTCACTCCACTTGGTTAGAGTTATGGTCCTTCACTTAGTGAAAAATACACATACAATGCTTCACAATGGTGAATCTGTGCACATTTTACTTTGCAGGATCAGAAATATGGCCCTTGACGTAGTCAAAAAGGAAACGTTTGTATCCCATGTATATAAAATATACTTGATCTGGAGTCACAAAACATCAGATGATTAATATATAGCATATGAAGTTGTACGCCTGGTGTTCTCTTTTGGATATTACTCGACTTTGTTAGAGTTATGGTCCTTCACTTAGTAAAAACTACACATACAATGCTTAATACTTCTTAAAAGTTTGTGTTGTATATGTCTTAAACATATTTCATACAGTGGCCGGAAACCATGTGCATTGGCAGGAGTGGGGAAGGGGCACATGTGTCCTATGGACACACATATGGTTCAAGTTATAATGTACGTAAATTTCATTTTGAAAACCGGATAATTAGATTACTGCATAGTATCAGTGTAAACATAAAATGAACATATTTCTGCGTATAACAGTACTGCATGATGAGGTAAAAAAAACAGTTTATAAATAGCTAGGTACAGTATAATGTTTGCTGTGTGTACCTCTGAATGCTCAGATCCTTTTTTGGCCAGGTTGGATATATTTAATGGGATAACAAGTTTTAATGAAATATGGGCATAGTCTATCTTTAATTGTTTGATTTAAAATTACTTCATAAGCTTTATGTTTAGTAAATTCTGTTTATAACTGTAGTATGTAATGAAAGTTTACCATGCTGCATTTATATTTGATTTATATGCCAATAATGAAAAAAGATGAGACTGTTCTGTTTGAAAATCAGGCAGGTATCGGCCAGAAAACTTAGATTACAGCATGGATCCAGCCACTGCCACTAGACCAGAAGGAAAATGCCTCTGTACTTGTTATTCTTTACACCTAGGTGCACTATGAGAACCGTGGTCATGGAAGGAATAATGTACACACCAATTTCAATCGCTCATTTCTCACCTAAAACGCAAAATTCGGTAAATTGGTACTTTGCATACTGAGCAAGTAGTAATTTATCATAGTGCACCTGGATTATGTATGCTGGCAATAAAAACAGTTGAGATAATCTCTTGAACAATCCAGTGATTGGTTAAAATTTGACAGTTGTCAGATATTGAATGGTTTGCTATAGTTTGACAGCAGTGTGGTGTGTCACAATGTGACAGTTGTAAGATATTGCAAAGTGTGAAACAGTTTTGAAGTTGTTAGATATAGCATGATGTTTTACAATATGACAGTTGTTAGATATTTGAAAGTGTATAAAATTTGATAGTTCTTAGATATTGCATCGTGTGTTATATTTAGATAATTCTTAAATATTGAATGGTGTATTATAATTTGACAGTTCGTAGTTATTGTAAATAATCAATTGTGTGTACTTATAATAGAAGTGTTTGCTTTTCTGCTATATTTTTTTACGGGGAGAAATCATTGTTCATATTAGAAGTATATCTGAAGCATCATTCATGTATTTTGAAGTACCGATAACTGCTGTTATTTTACGTTCAGAAACGGAACTGAACAAAAGATCTCTTGTGTGAACAATTTACATCTAACTTACACTGCATTGCATCCGACTTCGTTTGAACATTTTATGGTTTTAACGTTATGTTCATTCATATGGCTTTTCCAGTGGCGAATTACTGCAATGTTTCTTAATTTTAGAAACGGGCGAGTTGTATACTTTGCCTTTTTCTGTAAAACTTATTACATTAATCTCACTTGTTTTGATTCTAATTGCACGGAGCTATCGCTTTGATAAAAAATTATAGCTAAAACATCTTTAAAGTGCTGATGATTTTGCATATTATATAGACGTCGCAGTGTTTTCTTTTTAGCTCACCTGAGCTAAGGGTGAGCTTTTGAGCGTCCGTCATCCTTTCATTCTTTCATTTAAACATTATCTCCACATAAACCACCAGGCCAACTTTAATGTAATTTCAAAGGGACGTTCCTTGGATGATCCTCTTTAACAAATGTTCAGAGAATTGAATTTCACACGGAACTCTGGTTGCCATGATAAACTTTAAATAAATTTCTTGTCCAAAACCACATGGCTTAAAGCTTCGATATTTGGCATGTTACATCATCTAATGGTCCATTACGAAGATCGTTCAAATTCTGCCAATGTGGTGAAACAGATCCCAACCCGAGGTTCATAAGTTTACATAGACATACAGGAAAAATATATAAAGTCTTCTTGTCATAAACCACAAGACCTAGACCTTTGATATTTGGTATGTAGTACTGTCTTGTGGTCCTCTACCAAGATTTTTCAAATTGTTACCCTTGTGTTAAAAGAGGCCCCGCCCCGGTCCCAAGTTTTACATAGACTTTTAAAGGATGAAACTTTACCAATCTTTTTGACTGAAACTGCAAGGCCTAGGCTTTTGATATTAGGTTTGTTGCATTGTCTAGTAGTTTTCTACCACAAATTATTCCCCTTGGGCGTAAAGGGGCCTTGTCCTGGAGGTTCCAACTTTTACATAGACTTATATAGAGAAAAAGAAAAAAATTCTTCTTCATGCAGTTGTCTAAATGTTCAAGGTCTAGGCCTTTGATATTTGGTATATAGCATTGCCTAGTGAATCTCTAACAAGAGTTTTCAAATAATGCCTCTGGGAAGAAAAGAGGCCCGCCCTGTGGGTCACTTGTTATATAAGTTATATAGGAAAAATACTTCAAAAATTATCAGATCATATTTTCTGTACTGTTTAATTATAATTAACTGATGACCCCAAGTGATCAAGGTCACCTAACGATAACCTTGACCTAGCTACTGACCTACTTTCCTGCTTTTTAAGATACAGCCTTGAAATATGGATGATATGTACACCTTTGCACACCGATCCTAAAACTGACTTTCAGTGAGCATAAATGTGACCTACTGATCTATTTCCTTAATATTTAGCATCATTTTGGGATTTGAAACTTGTAGCTCATATTACTCAGGTGAGCGACCAGGATCATCATGACCCTCCTGTTTTAAAATAGACGAATGACTTGATCAATTATTTGATCGCTGGTTGTCGCTGACTTCGAAACAGTTCTACCTCACCGCTGTGGGTCGACATTTCGCTTCGGTTGTAGAATTCTGTTTATAACAGAAAGCCATCCGGCAGGTTTATGGAAGGTCGGCGGTTCTACCGAGGTGCTTTTGTCTGATGTAATACCATATTATATGTAACTGTGTGGGTGAGACGTTGAACCAATATGTGTCATGCCTATTGTTACTATAATTTGTCTCAGGGATTCACCTAGCGGGAACGGCTTTCATTTACAATATCCTGTAACTTTGGAACTTGTTTGGGATTATAAATGAGGGTTTATAAAAATCAACCATTTTAAGGTCCCTTATAGTGTTTTATTGTTCCACAGACCATTCCAAGTCGTTGCCCTACTTTGTTCCTTTATGTGTATTTATTGTGTTTGTTGTCTATTTAGTTATATTGTGTAGACGTTTATCGTCTAAACATACATCCATCCATCCATCCATACATACATGCAGGCATGCATACAAAAATACATACATAAATACATGTAGTTCAGTCGGGAAAAATATTTCGATATCGCACTGAAACACACATTTGTCCTCTTTATAAAATCCTGATGGAAACAGATCTGCGTAAATAGTTCCCGGACACTCAGTATACTACTCCTGAAAGTATCGGGCACAGTCATTCATAATGCCATATGAATGAGACATTATTTCAAGAGTACCAGAACTTGACTCAGTCGGTTAACCTGGTACATAAAATGGTTTTAATCGTTTAGTATAGCCTGATCAATGGAAAACAAGCTTTTAACCATGAGTATTCGTCATATTTACCAGGTATGAATCATTTCTCATACAAAATAATGTAATATGTATAGGACAATGTTTCATGATACAGGAATATTTGAACATTGAATGTTATGTTTAGATAATGTTTTGTCGAATTTAATCATACATACCATAAGCCTATCAATATAATGTCCACACTGTACAACAAAGAAAATGAAAAATAAAAGTTAAACGCAATTTAAAACAATGTTAATTTAAATATGATGTATTGCTTTCCATTAGTATGTATTGATAATCGACCTAGTATGATTATGGAGTTGTCAGCCAGTTTATGTCATTAAGGATTCAGCGGCTCCCTGTAGACCGAAGAAAGCCTTTTTAGTTAAAAATGAACTGTAAAATGTACGATCCAATGGTCATCCCTTTTCTTCAACTCTTGGCTGCTTTGTTTCACCTCAGTTATTTCGTCCTGATCCGAGCACTTCGACTTCAATCACAAATAAAGTGTCTATTTCATACAGACAATCTCCTTAATTCTGTAATATATGCCGTCACACTTTCAGCATCAAAGAGAACAAAGTAGACCTGTTTTAAAGAACTTGTTGAATTTGAGAAGTAGTTGTTGATTGCACGAAGTATTGTTTCCGCTGCAGTCAGTTTGGGAAAGCCAGCACTGTAAACATAAATGTAAAATGCAACTTTGTTATTAAGTGACATGTCTTTCAAATTTTTAAAGGTTTATATGAGTGAATACTTTAAATATTTTAATAATTGGTTTTATTCAAATTTTCTAGCATTGCTTTGTCCATCCAGCATGTGACAAACACTGAACTTCATGCCAAAAGGGCAGTTACACCAAACACAAGAAAATACTTGGGTCAACCTACTGATTTTTAACTTCGTAGAGTTATTGCCTTTGGTCAACAAATGCTCTCAAACGTTTCGTGGTCAATAGGTGAAAGTCGGGATCACTGTAACATCATAACTGCAAACAGATTATTGCCGGCGATCAGGAGATAACCCCTGTAGTTTCTAGGGTAGTATCGAAAGAGTAATTTTGAGATTGAAAACCATTTCTGATCGGTTACTGGAGAACTCTTAAATCTATGTCTTTCAATTGTTCAGGGAATGGTTGCCTGTAGTCAGTAGAGGACCCCTGTGGTTTTTGAGATCATTATGTCAACGGTCAACATCATATCGTAAAAACTCACATACTCGGCTGCCTCTGACAAGCCATTATATAGGCATATATATTTTCCAAAAAAATCCAACTCATTTTTAACAGAGTATCACTCTGCTGGCATATTAATTTTTCAGGCTTAAAGTTGCAAACAGAACGGGATATCAACCAATTACATTTGTGGTTTTGTTTTGCTCTCAGTTCAGTAAAAAGTCATTTGATGCAAGATATGTAACGTTACTATCTAAACCGGAATGTTTGTGTCTGTGCTGTGTTTTAAATTGATATACATTAATCATATAATGTATAATAATGCATATTTAAAGAATCATATAATCAATATTTGGCAATATTAGGTTAGTATGAGGGAGAAGAAAAAAACAATAGCTCGCTAAAGCTCGCCTTTCAAATTATTTCTTACACCCACCTACTAATTGCACAAGCCATCATCTAATAATTTATCTTTCATCTCTTCATTATGTATATGCATCATTTTTAGCAAGTACATGGAAAACTATCCTACTCGCCCCGTCGTAGGCGTCAGCGTCGGCGTCCTTCTGCGTCTGCATCTTGGTTAAAATTTCGATGTACTTTCTCTTTTTTTCTCCTTATTTCTGTTATTACTTGATGGATTTGCATCACACTTCACACACATTATCTGGGAGAAGGGGCATAACTCTCTCATCAATATTTCATTAATTATTTCCCCTTTTTACTTAGAATTTCAGGTTAAAGTTTGGTACACTTTCACTTTATCTCAGTTATTACTTTATAGATTCGATTAAAATTCAAAGTATTGTTTAACATCATCACTCACACCAAATGAAACAAGGTCCAATAATTTTTGATGAATTATGCCCCCTTTGTACTTGACTTTTCAGCTTGAAGTTTTGGTGTACTTTCACTCTGTCTCTGTTATTACTAAATGGATTTGATTCAAACATAAAATAATTGTTCGACATCATCACCCGCATCATATTACACAAAGGTCATAACTCTGGCACCAATTTTTCATGAATCATGCCCCCTTTTTCCACTCTAAGACCTATCATATGTCGGTGCGACGTTAAATCCAAAAAACAAAAAAAAAAAAAAAACAACAAAAATAAATCTTTCACTCTAAATCTGTTTTTACTAAATGGATTTATTTCAAACTTGAAATAGTTGCAGCACATCAATACCCACATTATTTGACACAAGGGCCATAACTATGGCACCAATATTTCATGATATGTGCCCCTCCCTCCCCCCCACACCCGATTTTAATTTGAATTTAAAGTTAATGTTGGCGCCCCTTCACTTTATCTGTGTTATTACCTAATTAATCTGATTCAAACTTATAATAATTCTTCCACCTTTTTCGTCCTCAAAAGGTCCTTAATTCTGAAATAAATATTGAATGACTTATGTGCCTTTTTTACGTAGAATTTCATTTTAATTTTTATGTTTTTGCACTGTATCTCTGTTGGTGCTAACTTGATTTTTTTTCAAACTTAAAATGGTGGGTCTACATGGTCGCCAACATCATATGACACAACGTTCCTGATGTTGGCACCAAACGCAGTGAGTTATACCGACTTTTCACTAGAATTTCAGGTTGCAATTGTGATGCACTTCTATTTTATCTCACCTATTTGATTGAAACTTCAAACAGTTGTTCCACATTATTAGCCACATGATATATCACAATGTCCTGGTGCATCACTTTTGCAGAAATTTCTATGAATTATGTCCCTTTAATAATTATTTAATGTTTTCACACACTTCTCTATCGCTGTTATTACTAAATACTTTTGCTATTGTCAAATATCCTTTTCCACAGTGGAATAATCAAACACTTTAGTGAAAGGTACAGCTTCCTCACATGTTCCCAGTTTCACTATCCAGGATCGAAATATTCGAGCATGCTGTCTCCTCTGACAGCTCTTGTTTTTCTTTCCGATTACATTAACCCTTAACCTGCTAAAATTTCGATAATGATCTTGTCAGTCTTTCAATCTGGACAGTACCAGTAACTGTTACAAGAGATGCAAACTTAAATCTACTGACTGAATGGCAAACAGTGCAGATCTTGATCAGACTGCACGGATATGCAGGCTGATCAAGATGTGCACTGTTCATAAAGGCAGAATCAATTATGTCCAGCATGATAAGAGTTAATTGAATATCTATTATATCGTTCAGTACTCACTGGCCACTACTAATTGATGGTATGGCAATGGATCTTATGTTGTGTTCCTCTGCTAATGTGAGAACATTTTTCGTCGCCGCATCGAGCATTTGTTTGGCATTTTCATGTCGCCAGCCAGGACTATGGACATGAATGACATATTTCGCTGGAAAGTTTTTCCCTTTACTAAGAGCAGCTGAAATAGAATAATATATTTATTTTATTATATTTATTTTATTACTTTGCTTTCCGGCTGTTTAAAAGTATTTCCTGCTGCAGCAGGTACATGATTGAAAATCATAGATCATAAAAATACTAACATTCATTTTAAACTATAATATGGGCCTGTTGACATGTTATATATTATCAAAGTACTGCATGTGACATATATTTAGTATTTACAGACAACAATATTTAAGTTTAAGATTTTTTTCTTGCATTTAATGCATTTTACGTTTATGAAATTCAAATTTGCAGAGAATCTTGGTCGTAGAAGGGTGTTGAAAAGCAAACAAAACGTCAAGGAAATCTCAGTTTATGATTTACAAATAATTGATAAGAAGTATCCAATATCAGTGATATCAGGAAATTTGACAGGGAGATCAACTGTTGCAGGTACTTTTTGGTAATGAAATATGTAAAAAGTATATCATATCCTCTGCTGTTTGGCAGAAAAAAAAACCACACGTGCCATAGGAAAGCTTTAGCATATTTTTTCCCTGTAATTGTATTATTATATTTATAATCTGATTGCTAATCAAATACAAACACATATAACAAAAGAAACGCTTTATTTTGTAAAAAGACATATACCTTTGGCTACTTCTAAAGTTCCGTGACTCAAATGAAGAGCTTTAATGTCTCGGAGAAAGTCGTCACCACCAGCTTTTCCTAATGCTGATCCTGCAATTAGATAACACATAAGATTTCATTCTATATGAGGTTTGTTTCGCTTAAGTTCAACAAAACGTTGGTCTGTTGAAATCTTTCTCAGTAAGTAAAACTTCTGTTTCAAGTAGCGATTTATACCTGGATTTACGGCCTTGGTAATTTTTATCAAGTATAAACTCTTACCGTGCAATACTCCGAGTAACAGCGCAAGTGCTTCAAAATTAACATTTTTTTTTTCAGCTTTAAGGACGTATGCTAGAATTTGGTGCGAAAATTTTCCCAATAACAGAATTTCTTCAAACTTTGGATATTGAAGGACAATCATCTAAGAAACAAAAAATTGCAATAAAAATCATAGGTCACCGGTATTGAAAAAGAGTTATCTGCCCTTGAAAACGGCGTTTCCCCCAAAAATGACGTTTTCAAGGGCAGATAACTCTTTTTCGAATCCGGTGACCTATGATTTTTATTGCATTTTTTTGTTTCTTAGATGATTGTCCTTCAATATCCAAAGTTTAAAGAAATTCTGTTATTGGGAAAATTTTCGCCCATCTCATATACAGGGAATTCTAGCGTACGCCTTTAAAGCCATGTTACATACCAGGATAATTTAAGAAATACAAAGCGGATGCAAATTCTATTCAAAACCTTTCCCTCAATGCCATTACCAATGGATTTCTGATTTTGTCTTCAAATCATTAGGAATGATCACGGAAACATATGTCACAGACCCAAAGTTTATTTCTAGATGGTACCTGATCCCCGCTTTTCTTTTGATTTTTATTCAATATTATTTGGAGAAATGAAAATTAAGTATACATTTAATGTACCAGGCATATAATAATTTTTTTATTTCATTTAAAGTAAAGAAATAATGTTATTTACTATGTATGCCTAGAAATGGACAAGATACTGAATATTGCAGTGACAGTAAAAAAGTTGCCTACAGGTGGAAAACTTTCGTACTGTTCTTGCATTTTAGTTGTTGGGAGCAGTGTTAGTCAACCACAGGAACAAAAACTATTCTTACTTTAATTTCAGTTATGACCTTGACATTTGACCAGCAATCATTGGTCAAGTATGCGACATATTGTCTGGTCACGAGGAACATTTGCTTGAAGTGCTAAGAATATCCTTCAACGCAAATAAAGTTACGGTATGAAAACACATTTTAATTGAACAGTCACCTTATCTTTTAACCGACAAGCATAGATCATGTGTTGACACATTGTCTCATAACGGGGAATGTTTGAATATAGCACTAAAACCCACCGATGCATTTAAAAGTTATGGATCGGATACAATTCTAACTGGACCTTTAATAGTGACCTTGACCTCTGACTTACTAGCGTAAGTCATATACATGCATAATTTACATATATCCCTTTATTCTCATACAAAGTTTTATGAATCTGGCTTGAATACTTTTTGGGACATTGCAAGATATATATTTGCAACCGGACAGACTGATAGAGGGCATTCCTATGGTCTCCTCTGGTTTTCCACCGGTACGGGACAAAAACAGTAAAGACCTAGAATATTACCAACAGCTCCCCTCGTTTCGAACGTACTGTTTGTTGGGTGAACAATGGCATCAGCTGTAATCTGGACTATATCACCTTGAAGTACTGTTACCTGTAACGAAAACAAAACCCCAGTGTATCGACGCTCTAAATCTGGTATTTAGCCTTAGACTTCTAATGCCTAAAATAAGCGGAGACACCTTTAAAATACGCCTGTTCTGGTATGAATATGTAAACTTTTTAGAAATTATAGAAACTTCAACCAAAGATTTTTAGCAAATATCCGTTCATGTAAATAGAGAATTAATCATTTTAAAGTATGTCTAAAAGTCAAGATTAAAATCAAGATTAACACGTACCAAAGATGCAAACAAATGTGTGTCAGCTCGAACTATTTATTTAGGGGCCTGTGTGGCAAAGTGATTAATGTCACTGATTTCGACTTACTTGCCTCTCACCGGGTTCAGAACCTCGCTTTAGATGTACTTTTATTTCTTTTGTAAGGAGCCATTCAGGCTTTCATATGAGCCAATATGATAAAATGGTGTTACTCCAAAATATAAAATACAAAATGTCTTATCTTTCACCAAGTCAATACCTTTTGCCCTTGCAAAAGTTCTTTCTCGTGTAGGACTTTGGAACCTCCAATCGTAACTTCCATATTCGATGCACTTTGTCCAGAAAGTCTGTGAACCTACAATTTAAACAAAATGCAAGAAGTATCAGCAGATATTGACCCGCTTACTGTAGAAGAATAAACGGATGTTAGTCTACCTGTTACAGAGATATTAGCGGATGTAGGTCCGCTAGGTTTAGAAATATGTTTATTAACTAGAATTATATGTAATGCATATTAAAGACCTTATATATCATTTTGATTTTACGAAACATTTCCAAGATTTACATGAGTTCTTTAATTTTATTATTTATAGCTTTGAAATCACAAAAAAAGAGCGTAAATGAAGAAACAACTATGATATAATATCTTAACTGTTCGAGAAATTTCATGCAATTCTGGACAAATTGAGAAACTTGTTCAAATAACAAAAAGCAGCAAAGATCAAAATGTTCTGACACACTGTAACAAACCTTTTGTTTGTAATCATCTCTTTCTCTTTCCAACCGTTTAACAGTTTCTTTCAAATTTCTATTCTGAAAGTCGAAACAATGGTAGAATTATAAGCCATATCTGTGTCTTTTATGCATCTACCGGCATCATAAGTATCAGATAACATCAACCGAAAATTGCTTTTATTAAATATTCACCGAAAACACGCTATATGCAGTAAGATACGCATAAGTAACTTTTGTTAGATAAAACTTATTCGTTCACTGAAAAGAAATCAATTTGTTAACAATTTGAAAGAATTATGAAGTGTGTTGAGCTTCTGAGGCATGCTATGCTGTCTCTTTATTTCAAAATAGTGTCAAATATAAGAAAGTAGGAATTTCAGTCAATCTTAAAATATTGCAAATAAAGTGCTGAGGCTACGTTACCTGTAAACAGACTTAAAATATAACGTAAAATAACAAATATATACTTCTGTGTCAAACCATTCACGGTCTAATTCTAGCTTCTTCATGCGTGACTGTAGATTGTCAGCTGTATTCCTGGTAGCTTTGACTTCGTTTAACTGCTCAAGTCTTTCCTAATCAAATGAAAATTACAAAATATTAATCAGTTACTGAATCAATTAAAGATGTTTTTCACAATTATTTCTAGCGGACAGAATTTTTTGTAACTTTGCATATTTATAGATTGATGTATGACAAGTTAAAATGAAAAATAAAAATAATAGGTACCCGTGCTTCTTTTTTCAATATTCAAAGTTTATTAAGAACACCAAATCGGTATTTTTGTCTGAAGAAACAGTACATACATGTCATAATAAAACTACTGCAAACAATTATTTATTCCAAGTTTCACTCTGATGTTACTGTTTATGCATCCGAATTAATAACACCACTATAACTATGCATAAAATGTCAACATATAGATATATTAACTCAGAAAAATTACTCTTGACAGATGTCGAAAGTATCTGAAACTGAGAAAAACACGAAGTATTTCTTAATGATATCAAAAATCTAGCGGACAGAATTTTTCCAAATTTTATATTATGTAAGCTAGAACTAAGACAAAAAAAAATCTAAACCAAAAAAATAATATCAACCCGTGCTTGTTTTCAAGAAAAAATAAAAAATATTCACTCCACCTACAAAAGTATTTTTTTATTACCCCACCCACCTAAAAATTATGAACATTTTTTTCCTTACAAAACAAATTGCACAATGTTATTATCAGTTCCTTAACCAATATTCTTACTCACATGCGGAATAATGCTCCTTTAAGGTTGCATGCCTCTAGGTAAAATACTTTTTGAGATACGTGCAACACAAGCTTTCACATCCCATTTACGTATATATTTGACCACGTCAAGGGACATAAATCTGTTTTTATTGAGTGAAACCTCAAATAAAAGCACTGGTGCACAACTTCGCATGCTGAATTTAATTTTTGTGTGGTTTCATGACTCTTGGCGCATATAATTTTGAGGTACATGCGACACAAATGTTTAGACCCTTTATGTACAATTTGACTATCAAGGGCCATAACTCTGGTCTTACTACGTGAAATGCGGGATGGGGCACAAAAAGTATAACAACATTTTTAGGAAGTGACATTTGAACTTGAAGGAGATATATCTACGTTAAGATTTTCTGGAATTTTATTTGACTTGGAGTCGGCTGCATCATTACTGGACGAAATAGTTTACTTTCAAATTGGCTGTCCACAATGTATTCGATTCGAGCACTTCCTACAACTACTCCTCCAATAAAACACCATCACTTTTAAAGATAAAATATGGATGCACGACCTATATTGTCAGTACATACGATATATTTTGCGCGAGTGCGCTGCATATCCGACAATTATGCACTTTCGGCGGCGAATTCTGAACTTTACAGTGGATATCGCTTGCTGCGCGATTGAGCTGCGCACAAAATATTGTGATGAACTCCTTTAATCTATTTCCGCAAATCAAATTAATATTACCTTTAAGCCGACAAAAGATCGTAGATTGTTTGTAAGTATGACTGCAAATGTTTTTTTTTTCTAGTTTGGTGCAAAATAGATCTACATGAGTCATTGTTTCTTAAAATTCATCGACGGCTCAGTGCAAAATGTGATCGTTGCACATTGCGTGGAATATATTTACTTTTAGAATTATAACAAAGATAACAATGTTTACAACATGAATAACAAAACATCGAATTGGCATGTCATAGTAAACTGATATTCGATGTATGAGGAAATATGGAATGTGAAATGTCAGTATAAAATTCCGTGAATTTCAAACCAACCTCCAATGTCTCTATGTGTCTTCTTAAATTTTCATTTTCTTTTTCCAGTCTTTTTATTTCTGTCTTGAACACTTCAAACTAAAATTCAGATTGGTACAGATAGAGAGCTATTCCATTTCTTAAACATTCTCTGTTGAATATCTAATTTTCTGTAATCCCTCTCTCTGCATTGTCGTGAAAATATCTTGCAGAAATTGAATTGAAGAAAATATGTCTAATCCAGCTACATGTCATGATTTAACCATATCTGTGATGTTTAGAAAGGCATTTATGCTTAAGCTTTATCACTATTTCCCGTGACAGATAAATTGTATCTTTAAAAGGTACGTTGTACATTTGTGAGAAAGAAACAAATATGGATACCACAATAAAACTTCATGAAGATACAGAAACAAATAAACAGCTATCATCAAACATTTGCACCCGCTCAGATAATCAAATTAGTGTTATAGTTTCATGTTCATGCCATATTAAGTGCACACGTAATAACTAGAGTTCTAGCAGCAATGTTTCAGAACTCGGATTCTCGATCTTGGAAATTACCGATGATTGGCTAATTATCGCATGCGCTCGTTTTAATAATTAGGTGTGCACGTTTTAGATAAATTGCGCATATATAAGCCAAATATTAAAACATCAATATCACCTATGTACAAACCTTAATTTTGGTCTACAAAAACATATGAACTTGACGGCATACATTTTACTTAAAGGAATAGTAATCGACAACATCAAACATTTTTGAAATATATAGGAACTTGAGATATAAATATATATTTCAAGTAAGGTTATTTCAATTGATATTTGATGAATGCTGTTTTTTTACGCATTTTATAGACTGTACATGTACAACGAAAAAGCACTCTCTGAATTCCTATAAATGCCACAAATCTTTAGACGAACCCATTTAAAATGTTAATGCATGCACGTTTGATGACTTACTTTGAAGGATTACAATTACATCATTTATCGGGATAGCTTGAAATCGGCATACGGATAAATCATTTTCATGGAACGGCAACGTTACTATCTTTCTAAAATTAGACCTGATATATAAAAGTTTGACATATTCAGTAATTTCAATTAAGTAATTATTATTTCATTTCAACATATTATAGATATATATTTACTCATTACTGTGACTGTGAGAAGTTTCATCAAAATCTATACTGTAGTAGAATTATTTTTCGGGAAAATGTTATCGTTGTGATTTTGTGATTGCCATTTAGCCAATAACTCCAATTTCGAAACCTCGTAATGTCCAAATTTCTCAAATCAGTTAAGCAAAGAATCTAAACAAACTGAAGAAAATGAAAATCGGTGTATTTTATAACTTAACCACTGGCAAAATATTTTTCTCAATACATAGTCTTAGAATGGATTAGGTAAATTAGAAAAGGTATGACTAAATTGTTATTAAGAATAAGAAATATTATTATAAAGATAATTTAAAATTTTAAAGAATGAAAATAACAAATTATGTTTTATATCAATCTCTTAGCTTTATATCTGTTTTCTCTTCGTGATTTTAACACAGCCCTACAAAGGGAAACAACTCAGCCAGAAAGTATGTATCATTAATAACAGCTTTTATCTACCTTAAGTTTTCTTGTTCTGTTTATAAGTAGGAAAGTCTATACTATTAGATGTTATTTTGCCGGCAATAAATTTCACGACTGCTGTTGATGTTATTCACTGACTCAAAAATCAAACACAAGACGCTAGCTTTTTTTCATTTGCCGAAATTTCTCAGAAGGTTCTAACGATTTGAAAACCAGGGTGTTATCAATGTCTACATTGTAGTACAAATTTAGATTCGAACGTGCAGAATCACCTGAAGGTTAAGGAGTATCAAAACATTGAAATATCTGCTAAACAAATAGCATCTTTACCAACAATCCTGTCCAACCGTATTGTACCGAACAAATTAATGCATGAATTATTCTCAAAAAGCTGCCCCCCCCCCCCCCGCCCCTTAAAATGAATGTCATTTGTAGCGAAATAAAAAATAATCACTTGCTGAAAACAACCTTCCATCTAATTATGAGAAATTTCTGCACGGCGATATCATTGCAAATGCATCAAAATTAGTGATATTCCGATTGTCGCTGACAATCAATTGTCGATCATTTAATGAGCCAAAGTCGCCGACATCGATTATGAACTTGCATAACCGATTATTTGACACTTAGGCTAGTTTAAAGCATATTCGTGAGTTATGCATCTTTTTGGTGGTATTTCCTCTTAAGGTTCCTTTCTTTTCCACTCTTCAAAGCGGAGGCAAAGCATGCTGCGTTCGATAAAGTGATAATGCAATCAAAGCTATATTCCCCTACCTAGGGAAAACTATACCACCAGTGTGGAAGAAGTTTGGATTCTACAAGATATGTAAAGGTGCAGCAGCGAAATAAAATAAAAAATAATGGGGAGTGTCGTTCGCCGATTATGCAGTAAATATCGCAAATAATGGTATCCCGCCCACTTTCGTAATGTAGGTCGATTAACTTCATAATTTCAGTCGGCATTGTACTTCTAGATATTTTTAATATACAGCTGTAGATGTGTAATCTAATAAACAAGAAGTAGTGATAAATAGAAAATTAGAAATAACAAAATGGAGAGCATTAAAGTTTGAACCAATAATAAATTGTGCAAATAGATGTTTTAGGTCTGACAGCATGGTTTCTGAGTCTCACAGACGTTTGGGTGCAAATCATATGAGTATGCCACATTATACCTCAATAAATAAAAGATGATTTTTAATTAACCATATTGATATCTGCATACAAGGGCTAAAACTTCACACACAAATATTACTCGTGCTAAATATATGCTAATACAGTTAGTCAAGTGAGATAATGGTTAATAAGTTACAGAAGGTTAAGTGTGAAAGTCCGTTTATTTTCTGATTAATCGCTCGGAAGGCCTTCCGATTATATCCGATTAATTGATTATCATTATGCTGTCCGATTATCATCACTAATCAAAATGACGATATGTAACAGTTCTTTGAAAATGATAAATTTTTAAGGGCGTTGAATTGTCCGAAACTGACCCCGTAATGTAGTCCCTTTTCAAAATTCAAAGTATATTTCAGAAAATTGACAATTATTATGTACAGTAATATACATGTTTTAATATGCTGTTCAATGATCATTAAAACAACCCTTTCTGTCTATGATTTGGTGTTGTTTGATTTTTTACTCAAAATATGGAGCTAAACGTTATTGTTTTTTACTTTATAGCAAGTTACTTATTTCATCTTGCCTTTTGTTTAAACATTCTAAAAACAATTATCAAAATAACAGAATACTTCTAGTCAATTTAAAAAAGTAACTTTTTGGTAACAAAGTGAGTCAAAGTGCGAAAAAGAAAATATCTTAACATCATACATCATTTTATTACACACCTTACTATCTAGCTCAGTCTTTGTCGTTTGTACTTCTTTCTTCAGATTTTCATTTTCCATTTTCAATTCCGACACTATGTCTGGCTTTGGTTCAGAAAGGAGTTCCTTATGATAGAAAACATGAATAGTATGAATGTTCCAATTTTGATAGGATAAAAATAGGTCAACATCTAATATGAATAACGAGATACACAACATACTATACAAAAAACAATCTTTATAATAACAATATGAAAAAAAAAACAAGTCACGATACTTGTAATAACAATAACTAAACATTGAATAACAATAACAAACACACAATCACAATACCGAAACATAAAATAATGGCTTATGTAATAACAAAATAGAGAAAAGTGGAAACTTCACAGATCGCCCAACACGACAAAAACGAAAATGTTGCAGGCTCGGTTTGATTGAGCCTGTTCATGGACGGTAGTGGAAATGCATGCTACCGTCCACGCTCTCTAGCCCCGGGTTGAGCAGAACTCAACATTTACACATCCTAAAAATACAATAAGCAATTTAGAGACATCCGCAGATGTATTCAAACGGCGGTGAACATGGAACCTTCAATGATACACGTGTTGAGGCGTTTAATTCCATGAAGAGCGGCGTTTGGTCTCCAGATAAAGTAAAGGGTTTGCCCTAAACGAGAAAACAATGGGCAGAACAAAACAAACTGGAATTTAGAAAGGGGATCTGAGGTTATGGAGCCTGCGTATCACAGGAACTGTCAAAAGACAAAATTAAAAAGCAGGCACCATGTCCAAGGGGTGATTATACAATATCCAAGGCTGTGAAAGCGGGAGTATTGGAACCACCCAGGCCGAAATGGTTATGTTGAGAAACAAAACAGTACCAATAACAAACCAGAAACAATGAATAACAAACGAAGTACAGAATAACAATCAGGACTTTTACAATAAGAGTGACGAAACATTGAATATGAATATTAACCATGCGATACCACTAACAAAATATGGAATTAAAGTAATGGCTACATTGAACTGACATGCCATAGTAAGCTGAATTTTTGGTGTCATATCTAGATGAGGACGCATGTAATGTAAAAATAAAACTGGAAGAATCCGTGATACTTACCTCCATTGCCTCTAATTGCCTTCTTAAACGTTCATTTTCTCTTTCAAGTCTTTTTATTTCTTTCTGAAACACTTCACACTAAAATTTAGATTGAGGCATGTGAAAACCTGCTTTAACATTACAAAGCTGCTGTCTAATTTCCATTTTCTCTAACTTATAACGGCATACATGTACTTACAGGGTTATTAATCTACATGTACAACATAAAATTTAAATACATGTATATAGCATTTTGAATACAGAACATTATTTCAAAGGTGGAACTTCTACATAAAAAGCAGCTTAAATACCCCTGTTGCACAACTGATTTCTATTCTGCGGTTAACTATTTTGGGAGTTGTTTACGCATGTAACAGACTACAAAACCAAAAATAAAAAACGAACAACACGTCTATATTCTGACAGAATGGCATTAATCTATCGACGTACATCTTTAAGGTAGTTATGCCCGTTTGATTAACCGGAGGTGACGGCGAAGCGTCATCATCCGAATAACGTAGAATAAAACCTAGACTCGGTTGACAGTTTCATTAATTTTAAACAATGTCTTAAAATTCCCTTGGAATATATGGAATATACCAAGCTGTTAAATGATGGGCTAATAAGTCAAAAACTAGCACATGGACGTATACATTCCAACATTTTATAAACGATAAGTTTAGTTACGGCTGTAAAAATGTTTCATTAAAATCGATATTATGGAATTAGACATCTTTCTGAAAATTTGCGAAGTCTAAATTTCTCAAATCAGATTGACAACAACTTAAACACACGATCCTGTTTTAGTTTTAACTTGTCGAGATTTCTAAGAATATCATAAGGTTTCGAAAAATCAGGTGATGAATCAAAATCTACATTGTATTACAATTTTTGATCCGAACCTGCAGAACTACCGTCTAGCAAATATAACTCGCAAATTGAATATTGTTTTTTTTCCTGCCTTTGGCTTAAACATTTTGAAAACAAACAATAGAACAACAAAATACTGCTTTGTTGCGATAAATTCAATACATTTTAGTAATTTTTTGGTAGCAAATTAAGAAAGAAGTTTTAGAAAGAAAGTATCTCATACTTTACTATCTAGATCATTTCTTGTTTTTTGTACTTCTTTCTTTAGATTTTCGTTTTCCGTTTTCAATTCCGACACTTCGTCTGGCTCTGGTTCTGAAAGGAGTTCCTATTAATAGAAAGTTATGAGTTGCATCAATTCCCTGTTTTTATTTTACCTGATACCAATTTTTCCTGAAACAGAACAATTAAGTTACTGGTTAAATTACGCATGGCTGTTCAAGTTCCTTAGCGTGGTCCATAAGTAAGAATGTTACCTCACAACAGAAATGGACGAGTACGAAAGTTGCTGCAAAATGCTGCAAAAGGAAACTCCACGCCATTCAAAACTGTGTACGTAGTACTGATAGAACAGGAGATGATTTACGATACTTGTGTCTTTGTTGTAGACCCTGGGAAAAAAGTCTGACTGGATACCAGGAATGTTGGAGAAATACATGTAGTGTCAAACCGGCTTTTTATTGTTTTATTTAGTCACCTACTGATTGACTGATCATGACGTCAGTGTATTTATTTAGAGAGTATTTTTATTGTTGTTGTTTCCTTCACCTACCCCTTAGGAGAACAGCTTCCGATTATTGACTAAACAGTTCACTACTGTAAACACCTTTACCACTATATACAGTCATATACTGATTAAGTGGTACACATGTATTTGCAATCAATCACCTCTGTTCTGATATTGATAAATGTCAGAAATGTACATTGAGATAAAGAAACTTTAAATGCAAGACACCTTTGGTTCAAAGGCCAGTTTTTTGCCTTATTGGTATGTGACATTTGTTAAGTTTTGATTATAATTATGCATATCAAACATTAAACACATAAATATTTAACTTAAAAAAATAATCAAAGTATAAAACATTAAAATATAAGACAGTGTTTATGAATGTTTGTTCCAGACGTACGAAAAAAGTTTATAGTGTTGATTTCAGAAAGAGGAATGGGCAATAGCAATGCCTACATTGAGATGACAGAGCCTTGTACTTTGAAAGAGCTGCAGAGTGTTACAAACTTAATACATAGAAACAACGACATAGTAACAACTCGATACACAAAATACAACAATAATAATAAATGCACAGCAATCCTTTACAAAAGCTAAAATAGAAATAGTGTATAAAACTTACTTATATACAGTACCAATAAAAGTAACACAATAAACTGGTTTACAAATTATCTATTTCTTCATACTTCCTCACACCTCTTGCGGGAATCATGGGCAGGTGCGCATCGATGATTAGTATAGAATTAAAGAATAAAAACTGAAAGACAGTTCTTTCAGCGATAGTAAGAATATGAAGGTGACAAATGTTGTTAAAATGTTAAAAAGAATGGAGTAAAGGATAAAAACAATTGCAGTTTAATTAGTAACTGAGCTTGGCCACTTCATGCTTGAAGGACCCAAGGTCAGGCATGGTTGCAATATTTTGGGATAACCTATTCAACAAGACTGTCGTATGGGTATAAAAGGAATATTTCAAGTAATCTGAACTGACATGGACTTGACGGAGACTTAAGGGATGCATGTATCTAGTTAACCTGGTAGGGGCTTCTAAGTAATTGGGGAGGGAGACAGCTACCAGGTCATGGTATATCTCATAAAACATGACGAGCTTGGAGTCTAGACGTCTATTCTCAAGCGTGCGTCAGTCAAGGGTGTTTTGCAATTAGCATAAATTAACTTCACAAAACAGTTTCTGGAATTTCGGTTGGAATAAAAGGCCTATAACCCTTATCATATACAATAAATGTGGCAAATAACAATGCCTACAGTATAATAAATCAATATTTAAAGTAAAATAAAAACCACACAAAAGGTAACCTTCTTTCTGGCGCATTCATCAAATTGAAAACGAAAGGAATTTTCAACGTGATGTGTGACACAAATTGCTTTCTTTTCTGCTCTTTGATTCCTTTCCCGCTTCGTTTTTTGTTTTTTTAGTGAAACTTACTTTTCTCGTTTGTGTTGTTTAGTCTCATTCCATTATTATGAGCCATGTCAGACTTTAAAAATAAACATTTGAAATTTTACAAATCTGAAGTAACAACGACATACACTGTCAACTGCACTCACAAAAAGCCATCACAAATACTCCGCGCGTGTGGGCGCAGAGATAAATTTGCTGAACGCTGTTGCGATTCGTGCAGCAAAACTTTAAGAAAATTATAAAGGTTCGTCTTATCGGAAAATGAAAATAATAGAACTATTAAACATATTGTTGCCAAAAACTGCTACAATAATGAACAGGGTCTTATTTTGTGCTATTAATCTTTTGTGAAGTTCCTGATATTATCTTGCATTATGCGTTCTTCACTGTATTAAAATGTCTCATTTACAAATGTTTAGGTATGTGATTTTATACGAATCGTGTTTTCACGAATAAATTCACTGACTTTACTTACGTTAACTTGTAACAGCAAAGAAGAAATTTCTTCTCTTGAAGCTAACCATGCCTCTGATCTGCCTTTAATTCCGTAGAAATCCATTTCTTTGTCTAATCTCAAGGCGGAATCTATAGCTTCAAAGACATTCTTTACAAGTAGTTTGTATTCGATCGTATCATAGTTGACAACTTCAGGTTCAAGCTTAAATTAATGTTTATTAAATCAACTTTGTTTTAGATTTTGCTTCATATACCTTGTAATTAATACTCGTATCGGAATCAGTAAAGACAGATGAAATACATAAATATATAAGCTAAATTTACAACGCTATAATTGCCAGTGTTCAACATTGTTTCTTCTTACTAGGAAGAACGCAAGATTGAAGACGCGGGTTTGTAAGTCCAATCCCCGGGAGAGGCGTATGTTCTCTGTGACGACTGACAAAAAGACATTGTTTCTGAAATCATTTGTCCTCTACCTGTAGGGTAGTCTGGCAGTTACTTGCGGATAACAGATCAACGTTGTACAGTATCTAAGAACGCTGGTTGTGTTAAATGCACGCCGTATGTATGTCTAAGTGCTGTGTTAGTAGCCAGAGACTGTTTCTTAAATCTCAGTCACTGTAACAATCATATTTTACCACCTTGAAAATGACATAAGTAGAACTGTAAACTCGAAGTGGAGTGGGGAAGCAAACAATTGCTGCATATTAAAACAAAAAACATAAAGTTAATTTATTACTTTAATTTCAAGATTCAGATAAAAACTTTTCTTCAGGTTTGTGAAACCTTGTGAAATTTTAAAAGTTCATTATGTATACTTTTAACATGAATGATAATGACAGATAACTCTTTTTTGGCTATATAGTTGTTATTGCTGCTATAAAACTATTCTAATCTTGTACATGTAAATTAAGTGCAAAATGCTTAATAAAAACTGTTTATTTTTAGTAAATACCCATTTTACACATTCTTTAATTACTTCAATTACTTATTGTAGCAAAATACAAGGGCAGTTTTCTTCAAACTCAACAAAGGCATTCTTATTGTGTCATTTTCACTAATATGTCTTCGTAATTATAAAACACTTTATTATCTTTTTAATAATTATTAAAACATTTTACTTTGATAGTTTAGAATATAAAAAAAAAAAAACAATCACACCACATAGTTTGTTGTTATAAACAATACAGTCAGGTAGTATATATAAACCAAACAGAAGTAATTCAAATTATTCATTAAGATCACTATCTATATAACCTATGTAACAGTGTTAAATCTAGGAATAATATAAGATGGCAGATAAGTTTTAAGATTTCTTTGAACGTTTCAATTTGAAGGATTTACATCAAGTGCTTCTAGATAATGACTTTAGGAATATAGAGGGTTTACTAGAAGTGACAAATTCTGATCTAGTAGAAATGGGAGTTGCCAAGTTAGGGTTGAAAAAAAGCTTCATAGGAGCACTGAAAAAAGTGTCAGGTAGGATTATACTCAACTAAGTTTGAAAAGGTATTATTTTACTAGAAATTTGAAAACATTAGACATTAAAAAAATCAGTTTCATAAAATTGCCGAAATGCAAGGGAAAAATGTCACATTTTATTTCTGATTTACATGTATAAACTAAAGTATAGAATTGCATGTCTGTCTAATTCTAGCACATTTTACAAGACTTAGTGCTTATTTCACAAAATTCATAGTAATGTGTATACTATTTGCCGCATATATTTTTCGCCATTCCTCACCACAAACTCTTTTGGCGGGGGATACCAATTCATCTAATCTGCTTGTTTCAAATTGAAATGGGTATACATGTATATCTGTAACTAATGAAGATACTGATGTGAAATTTCATTTATGTCGGCAGACGACTTAAGGTAGTGTAAAAAAGTACCTCCTTATTCAATTCCTACCATAGTTTCAATTTTTTTCCCCTCAATTTTTTCTAGTAAGTTTTTACTTTTCAAGACTTATGATAGATTTTTTGTACAAAAAAGGAAAAAAATATAATTTGTTATGCAATTTCTTGTCGTTTAAAGTGAAGTTACTACTTAAACAGTAGGGGTAGAGTTACACATCTGTAAAAATATTGAGTTACATTAGGTAAAAATTCTGTTTTGCTTTCACTCTTTAGATTACATACCGTGGAAGAAATTTAGGTAGGTTTTACGTCTGTCCCAAGGTTATTTTTGAATGAAGCAAACAAAATTCAAATCAGAAACATAGGATTCAACCTTATTTTTTCAGCGTTGAAATTAGAATTCAGTATCATTAAATCCGTTTACTTGAGGAACACTATATAAAATGATATCCACATTTTTATTTTGTGTTTTATAATTGTTTACCAATAGTGTGATGATTCTTAAAATTAAGATTAATGGTAAAATGAGTTCTCTGCAAACGTTTTATACAGCAGCTATCACTTTGAAATGTGTCTCTTCTTGAGCTAGAGGAGATACCGTAAGTTATACAAAAATTAGAAAAAAAGGGCACGGTAAAAGTTGTTAAAAAATTGCAAATCAGTGCGAAACACGGTCATCTTTTAGAATATACCAAGCAAATGCCATTTAGTAAACGTTGCTATTACACCTCTACTACCTTAACGTGGATTTTGGCACCATCTGAAATTGTGATGATTTTTGGCATAACTGAACGATAATGCATCCCCTTTCAAATGGAGCATTTTTAAATAAATGTCTGATATAGTTTTGACGTCGAAGCGCCCCCTAGCGGTAACAGTAAACTTGCGTCTTTCTCGCGTTGAACGCTCATGATTTTGACAAGTTGTATCCGATTCCACTGGTATAACGTTCATTTCACTCTACAGACATTCTATTTTATCTCGAATTTATTTTTCAAAAAATTTTAATAAATTGAAACGATTATTCGGTGCAACAGACCACAACAACCTATTCTGACGTCTGAAATTTTTGCCTCATCCGTAAGATAAAATTGCGAAAAAAGCATGTTTTTAAACGGTGAATATTTTTCATATTTCCTAATTTTGTGCAACATTTATAAACAAAATGATCAATGGAAAAAAATATGGGGGTCATCGCGTAAGATTTTTCGCTACACTTGATTCATATTAAATTTGTCGTTAGATTTTAACCTGGTTTTATGTCATCAGACAGTTTGTTTTTTGTTGTTTTTTTTTTTAAAAAGTCAATATTGCAGTCAGCGCATAAATGTTTCGGCCAACTTATTTCTAAAGTCAAACGAAAAAAAATCACTTTTTTCTTAAGGTTTTAATAGATATAACTTGTCCGAATATAGACAATTAATAAATCACATATTTTATTACGTGTAAAGTCATTATAATCAGTTTTGGCTTCCGTACAAGAATGAAGGAAATATGTATAATATATGCAAGGTACGTACATGTTCACTGAAATTGAGATATTATGATTACTTAAGTTGTCTCATACCCTTCATATATAAATATATATAAACGGCATTACAGATTCATGGTTTTACGGCCGACACCACTAACAGTCCGTTTTCCATTTTTCATTTTGCAAATACAGACAAACCTATAAACAAAGACCGATTTCCGGAAGAAGCTGAAGAAGGCTTTATTGACATAATAGTCCCATAGTTTTATTCACAGGTGTTGATTTTTTTTAAATTAAAGAAAATGTGCACTCTTTTATCTCTGTTGGTTTGTATTCACATGGTTGTCTTTGTTCAGAGGAAGTCTTTAACACATGTTTGACTGTAGGTGAAATTTGGAAGTGTGTTCGAATGTATTTGATTTGACACCGACCTACAGAAAATGAAAACACAGGCGTCTATCATTTAATTTTAGTGACTCTGTTTTGTATAACGATCAAAGTAAGTCTTCGTACGATATTCATAAATTATGTAACATCAAGAAAGGTCGTCATCCATAAGAATCAAGAACATTCAAGTCAGATCAAGTCAATATTTGAGCCTCGCCATGAGAAAACCAACACAGTGCGTTTGCGACCAGCATGAATCAAGGCCAGACTGCCATTTTGTGGTCGCAAACGCACTATGTTGGTTTTCTCATGGTGCGGCTCATTTATTGTCTGTATTCTGTAGGCAAATAAGGAAAACAAATTAACGCACGGAAAAGTTACTGCTGCCCGATTCGGTAATTTTGACAAAAAACGAGTGATTTCAAACGGCGCAGACTTGAGTTAAAAGATGACAGAAAAATACAGCAAGTGTTCCGTGAAAGCTTGGAAGGCGTTTCTTATAAAACCGGCGTGGTTGACACAACGGAAGTGAGTGAAACTGAGACAGAAGACATCCCGAAACTGCTGCTTAATAAACCCAGAAAACTGTCAGTTTCATAGAAATTCAACACTCCTATTCGAAGTACATGTAGAGACGATTTCCATTTCTAAAGATCTGTGATGAACTATGTAAGATAGTCATTCCATTATTACATACAGGAAAACTAACATCATGATTGTGGCATTATAGCGCATGACTAATGCAGGAAATTTCCAGAAATATATATTGCGTGTTTTTTTTTTATAAATTTGTTTTGTATATTCTTCAACTTATTATATTCTCTATTTTTTGTCTTATATACTTAGGCGTAAAAAAATGTTTGTTTCCGGTATCCCGACCTACCCTAAATTTTTGGCCCGACCCTAAATGTTTTTATGGCCTTGAAGAATATATTTTTCAACTTTTTAACAAAAAGTTGCAAAACTGCACTTTGTATGCTTTAAAAATGACCAGTGATGTTAGAAACCAACTTACTGATGCTTTAAAGGCATAGACCCCTTATTTGGAATAATTTTTTAACACAAAGATAAGTCTCCCTTAATAAAAAAAAAATCCAAAAAAAATTCCGACCTACCTACCCTAATTTTTTTGAGCATGTTACCGGAAACAAAGAATTTTTTTTAAGGCCTTATATATTTCTGACGTATTGTCGAAACAATTTTTTCCTATCGCCCATTGAAAATGAATGTTAAATTTTATCTTAATTGTTACCTCCCTTTATTAAATGACATAATCATATATATGACTAGGAGCTATGTTTGATAAACTCGGGCATACTGTATACATGGCATTTAATGGTAAAATATTAAGAATTGTTTATATATTTTTTTTTTTTTTAAAGAATCTCTGATATTAATATATAGAATGTTTGTATTAAGTCTTATATATGTTTTTATGTATCATACAGGCTTTTATGCTTTGTGTTCGTTGTTACAATCGAATAAATGTATAAGCCGTGGCAATCTTCTTGATTCCTAACCCTGGTCGGCCCGGGACACCCTTTTTAAAACGTTTATATTTGAACAGTTATTTCCCATGTCTTATACATATATCAACTGACATAACTTGTATTATAACACGGTTGAAGTAAACGTACGGTAATTGGTTTTAGAAAGTTAACATAGGTCAGTATACTTTCTCCTAAAAATTTAGTTCACCGACAAGATCCAAACAACTACTAAGAATAGAAAAATGTATGAATAAAAATGCATATATAATTTAATGTAAATTCAACTTTGATTAAAAAGCAAAAAGGATTGTTTTAAAAAGACATCTCAGTCAATATGTTCTAAAAATATTTAATTTGGCAGTCAACACTGGATTTTACTTGGATTTATAACGAAATAGAAATATTGAAACAAAAAACTTTTTTGTCAACTCACTGCCACAGACCACTGTGGCTATACAATTAACAAGAGTAAGCAGTAATTGTAGGAACAGTCAGCAACCTCAGACTGAAAAGGGTTTGAGATTGACTCCTTAGGGCTAGCTTTGCCATGTACAATTTCGCCAACTTTCATCAAAATCTTTCTTGAAAAAGAAATACTCTGGACAAAGTCATTCTTATATTTGCAAAATTGACTTTTGCCTTTAAGTGTGACCTTGACCTTAGACCTGGTTGTTGCACATAATATTATGTAAATAGAATTTAAGGAAGATCATACTATGAATGAACTAGAATGTGTCTGTAGGACACAGGGTAATTAGTTGAAAGTGCATTTTTTTGCTATTTCAGGGGCCATAACTTTAAAAATAGGGGGTGGAGCCAGCCAAATAATTAGAGGTGTGCACGTTTATATCATGATTAAGACTTATGCAAGTTTTCAACCATTTATACTAAATACTTTTGAGCTAGGTGCGTCACAAGGTGAAAAGTACACTTTTGACTATTTCAGGGGCCATAACTCTAAATATACGGGGCGGACCCAAATAAAAATTAGGAGATGCGCAAGTTCATATCATGATTAAGACTCATGCAAGGTTTCATGAATTTATATCAAATACTTTTTGAGGTAGGCATGTCACATGGTGAAAATGTGCATTTTTGACTATTTCAGGGGCCATAACTCTGAAAATAGGGGGCGGAGCTAGACGAAAAATAGTTCATATCATGCAACGTTTCATCAATTTATATCAAATACTTTTTGAGCTAGATGCGTCACGAACTTCGGACGGACGCACGGACAAGACCAAATCTATATGCCCCCACCACTCATGAGGGTGGGGGGGGGGGGGCACAAAAAGAAATACTCTGGACAAAGTCATTCAAGTATTTGACTTTTGCCTTTAAGTTTGACCTTGACCTTAGACCTGGTTGATGAACATATGTAAATAGAACTTAAGGAAGATCATCATATGAATGACTCTATGTGTGCAGGAAAGAAATATTGTACAATAATTCTTGACCAAATATTCCTCCTATGCATATGCTAGAATTCAGGGTGAATATTTCCCAATAATAGAATTTCTTAAAAAAAGATATGCAAAAAATCATAGGTCTCCAAAAAATGTTTTGTTTTTTTTTAAATATAGTTGACCAATAGTTTTTATAACATATTTTTGTTTCTTAGATGATTGTCTTTAAGGTAGTTCTGCATGTTTTGATCGAAATTTTTTCTACAATGTAAAATTTGATTAAACTCTGATTTTTCAAAACTTCAGAATATACCTGGAAAATTCAGCAAATAAAAAAGATAGGGTCGTGTGCTTGATTTTTTGCTAGACTGATTTGAAAAAATTGGACCTCATGCAATATTTCATAATGGAAGTCTACGGGAAAATCATTACTTTCATAACATTTTCGCGAATAGAAATTTTTCTACAATGTAGATTTTGATAAAACTTCTCACAGATGTAAATAAATATATGGTCTATAATTTGGTGAAATAAAATGTATAGGTCCGTGTGCTTATTTTTGAAATATTGGACCAAAATTAAAGTGGACCGAACATTTCACGCTAATTTTAAGACATTTTTTAAATTTTTTAATGTGTCATATATTTTAATATCATATTTTGACTTAAGTAATATAGCAACAGTGCCATAGTAATAAATTTACTCACAGGTTTCTATTAAATCATAAAATTATTTTCATTTCCGAATTTATGCTTTATTCTACGTTTTCCGGATAAATGACGTTACGCCATCACTTCCAGTATATCAAACGTGCAGAACTACCTTAAGTATCCTTGAAGGAATCCCACTTGTTGGAAAAATTTTTTGCCCAACTCGTACAGAGGGGAATTGTAGCAAACGTTTTATGTACAGTACACAGTTTGCTCCCTCTATTTCTACTTGGTATCCTATGGCGTTATTAACTAAATTTTTCCAAAAGGTAACATATCTGTTCCTGCTAATTAGTTTTTCTATTTTATCAATAAACAAAGCCTTAGAAATATCAGTATTATTACAGGTATTTCAGCACATCCTAACTTATCAATTGACTGCAAATACTGTTTTCTCCAGAATTTACATTCAGAATCTTTCAGCCATAAGCACTATATCACTGCATAAAGTAAACCTATTTCAACACCATATAATATTAAGCACATTAAGCAAACTGGCCTGAAAAAAGCTTTGATTTTAGCCCTTGCTTCCATGTTAATTATTGTCAGGGGAAGAAACTGCATAAAAGTCTGCAGATGATTATCTTTCTTTAACAACATCATGTTGTGAGATTTTTAAAACCAAAAGTTTACTATATCTCACATATTTAATGTTCTGAGAGTATATTTTACATCAAATCCTGTGGAAATATTATCATTCTGAGAATATTTCTGATAAGGGTTGTTTTTTTTAAAGTGGACTTCCGTTAAGTGAGCATCATGTGACAGTGAAAGAAATAACATCAAACATGATAATCAATAGAGTGTACATGTGAAGTATCACACAGTATTATGGTGTTTTTGTATGTAAACAAAAAACAGAACTGTAACAGAAAAGAAGTCTAGCAAACTAGATTATATTGTGATGGGTTTTAAATGTCAAATACCAATTTATAGCCAATTAGTGCCTGATGAAAATAAAACTGATCTGCTAGTGTGAACAGGGTATAAGTTTCTGATGCGGTCAGTGATTTGTGTAGTCATGATATTCATAAGGAGTTTGGTTCCAAGACCAGTAAAAAATTTGTTTTTAAAACTGTACTTCCTTTCTTCCTTCGATAAGTTTTAATGAAGACAAAACAAGTTAAGCTAGTTTAAACTTGTTCACTAACAAATAATTATGCCACTGTTGCCAGTAATTATGTTTAACTTCACTCCACCTTTAATATGATTCCATGTGTGAAATTTTTAAAGCTGTACATGTTAGCTCTATGATTTTTATAATAAATTTACACTTCTCTTTAATAAAAGCATTGCCCTTTTTATATCATTATCAACTGATAACCTGATTTAAAGATACTACCAATTTTATAGGAAAATAAGAATCAAACAATATGAATTAGAAACAAGAGAAGAACAGGCTTATATATATAGACTAGCCACTAGACTGATAATAAATATATTTCTATATTTTTCCCTTTTTGACAAATTCAATTTCATAGAGACAAAAGCCAGTCTATTTTAGAGGTTTTCACACAGAACTGATGTTGAAATTATCAGTCTAGTACAATCCGAAATGCTCTCAGAGAGATGGTTGGCACCTATGGCTATTAGAATACCCATGGATAATTTGGTACATCATGCCAGTGGTCAAGTGTTATGCTGCTGATCATAAATCTGTTTACCTAACTGATTTTCAATGGTGATAGTGAAGAACCATTCTCATCTAGAATAAACCATTTTGCTGCTTTTGAAATCTTGATGGGTCATCTTGCAAATATATTTATTAACAGTAATATGTTTATCTTATTTAAAGGATTATTCTAATCATTAAAATTCTGAAACTGAAGAATGGATTTTAAAAGTTTATTATAGCATGTACTTGTCAAAGACACATTTGAAATAATATATGTCGTTCAAGTT
Organism: Mercenaria mercenaria; assembly: GCF_021730395.1. NCBI lineage: Eukaryota > Metazoa > Mollusca > Bivalvia > Venerida > Veneridae > Mercenaria > Mercenaria mercenaria. The sequence continues at coordinate 62,241,662 of NC_069375.1, read as the reverse complement.
TATTCAAACGATAAAGAAACTGCTTTGTATAATATGTGGGGAAAAAAGAAGATTATGATCGCTACCATATAAAACTTTTCTAAGATGTTAATAATAAACCAAGACTTGTTATCCCAATGGAAAGCCAGTAGATATAGACAAAATTATGAGAAAGCTGTACCAAAATTAAAAGAAATACAAGGGTCAGCATACAGTTTCTATTCAGTGACCAAGCACCGTACTGCAGTCACTGGAGCACCAAACAAAAAAGACGTTTTATTTTCTTAACAAAGATTGCTAAAAGAGAAACAAAACTATTGAAGGTCGGTGCATATGTCGTAGTCCAAACTGGAATCTAGGCAGATCCGGAATCTGCCTAGACCAAACTATTTACAAGAAAATTCCAGTTTGGCCTAGGCAGATCCGGAACCGGTCTTGCCAAACTAGAATTCTAGTTTGGTCTAGGCAGATCTGGAAGCAATCTAAACCAAACTGTAATTCAAGTTTGGTCTAGGCCAAACTAGAATTCTAGTTTGGTCTAGGCAGATTCCGGACCTGTCTAGATTCCAGTGTTGGACTATGACACATCTATGGAAGGCTGATGCACCATTCTTATTGCCAAATATCTAATGCTAATATTCTTACTCATAATAAATGTGAAGATTTCAAATATCTAAAGTTTATAAAGCTGAAAGATAATGCTAATTGTCCATTGATTTTATGATCATGTTTCATGAGTCTGATCTGAAACATCCTCTACCATGTCATGCCAGCATCGGACAATGCATGTTAGCATTCAACTTTGTATGGAGGGCTGGTTCAGCATGCTAATTGCCGAATATAAATTTTAATGCTAAATGCCAATAACTTTATGCCAAATACATATTATCTAATGCTAAATGCCATTTTTTATTGAATTATATGTCATTTAACATTTTGCAATTAGCATGGCGTACCGTCTTTCCATATTGTTTTGCCATCGCATTTGACAATTATGACACAATGTTTAAGATCTAGCATTTGACATAAAATATTTGGCATGTGGCATTTTTCAAATGAAAGGGCGGAGTTATAATGTTATCTCCTAATGCTTTATATCTTATGCGGAATATCAAATGCTTACTTGTATTTAGAGTTTTAAACATTTTTAATGTTAAAATGAAGTATTTGGTAAACTGAACAAGCCTTCTATGAATTAAACTGTACTATTATAAACTAAATAGCAAATAAATTGGTCTAATAACATGTGATAACCCCCAGCGCTTAAAATTTCAAATAATGTTACTTTATAGTATAGAGAAGAATTTCTATCACCCCCAGTCCTCTCTACACTGGCGATTAATTGAACAAATGCATATACCTTATAAGAGATATGTAACTAAATCTTAATAAGTAGAGTTACATTTTCAACACCAAAACAATTTGAAACCACATATCTCTATTTAACATTATATTTTTCACAAATCAATTACTTTATGTTCAAGGTTTCAACATAAATATCGCAAAAGCTAACTTTTTCCGCTACCAGTTCAGGAAAAAACACATCTGTTCTACTTGTTTATTGTTCAATTACAATTTAATTTATTATAAGTTATGTCCATTTTATGACAAGCCATAGGAATGTGTATCTTTCAGAATTTCCAATCTAACTGCAAGTATCAATACAGAGAGATGAAAATTTATTTCTGGTAAAATTTTAACTCAGATGACCCCTGCAGTTGTAAATCCCAGCTACCAGATGGTCTCAATAAATTGCATAAACATATGGCAGTAAACCACTGATCTCTATCAGTTAGGCTGTGGTCAGTTCTTGACATTGATTGATAAAAAACCTAAAAAGAGGTTTGTGAATTTTCTAATTGCACTAGACTATGATATTGGACATAGGATATAGACTGGCTGAGTTCACTACATTCAATCATAAAATTGTAAAAAGATATATGTTAGTCTAGAAGCTAGTCTAGCTTACATAAACTATGAAATGCACAAAAAAAAATGTTAGTGATGCAAAGTTCGAATTGTCAAAACTATCACTGCATATAGTATAATTTTGTATCCATCAATTCAGCCTATTTTTACTGTGTGTCATTAAGCCAACTATTAATTTTACTTTTAGAAAAGAGAGTGCTACAGCCTGTTAATATACTTGACAGCGGTCAGTGATGACATTTTTTTCAAAATATTTTTCATAACTGATCACATGATTTTCAAACTGTGTTTAGAACGTTTTGCAAAATACCAGTAAATTTTTAATCATTCAAAATACACCTCAATAACTTTGTGCATAAAATAAATATAAATAAAGTAATCATAGAAATTATAATTTTATAAATGTATTGATTTGCATAAAGTGTTCCTTAAAGTTCCATAAGGTTTTAAGCTTTTGTTAAGAACAGATAATTTTATAAACAGCTATTCAAATAGATGTTATGCATAATTATAAGATCATGTGCAGTATTTCTAACCTTTTACAGTCTTAAAGGGAGGTAATAAAAATATAAAGAAAATCAATGCAAATTTTGCTCTACAGAATGGTAATTAAATCTTTGACAAATAAGAGAGAAAACAATTATGGTCAATAGGATTCAACACAAAATAGATACAATATTTATGTTCAGAAAAAGTGTCAATTACATAATTTATGAGCCTACATCCACTAGGTTGTTAAATTCTGTTGTATAAATTTTTTTTGCATGTAAAATATGCAGGAAAACATTCAGGCAAAGAAATGAGCTTGCTATAATGATTGAGTTACAGTACACCAAAACCCACAGGTAGAAATTAATGTGATGAATTAAAAAATCAAATATCTGAATTGCTTAACTAAGGAATTTTTAGATGAAATGAAATAATTTACTTCATTTTATAATAATAACAGGTTGTTTTTTGGTGCATTTTAAAATTGTTTACTGTGATGTAAATAAACCCAATAATAACTAATTAGATGATTTATCGCAATGTGACATTCTGTAAATTATACAGAGATGTAAACTAGCTATTTTTATTTTAAAGAGCCCAGACTGTCAAAAACAATAATTCTTTAACATTGGGTGTATGGGCATTTTCTCCAACAATTTAGGGGCTCAACAAAAAATATGTATGCCTTAGGCTACTGGACCCCTGCTAAATTATTTATATCCCGGTAATGTAAGTATATCAAAGAAAGCATGGAAGCATTTTATTTATCATTTTTTACATCACAATTATTTAAAGTTAGTGTTACCCGTTACAAGTTGTTCAGACCTTAGGTACATAATTTTTTCATTAAGCATGTAATAAAAAATTTCCTGAGGAAAACACACAAATAAAAATACTAAACTGATGCAGAAATTTGAAGTAATATTTTATAACTTTATAATAATTTGTTGAATTTATTTAATCACTACTAATAAAATTATACATATTTTTACAGAAACTGATCACTGAAATATAACTAAAATATTATTTAGTTCTAAACAAACTGAACAAATATTAATAAATCATTTTTCTGTGTTTTAACATAAATTATGAAGACACTAATTAATAAAAAAAAAAACATAAAAAATGCTTACCGCAATGCTACACTGTGATGACTGCTGACACTTTTTTGTGACATAAATGGATTAATTGGTAAATTAATTATAACCTAAAGTTCAAAATAACTCCTCCTACTGTCTTCTGATCAATATTTTGACAAGTGACTTAAGTAATTTATGACATGCAGGTGTTCAATAATGCTGCAGTGGATTAAATCCTTAACTTCTTGTTTTTAATCAGTGGCATTACCAGATCAAAAGAGTGTTTTATTGACCTGTATGTTGTATATTTAACTGTATACTACACAGGATAATATATCACAAATCTTCAAAGTCATAGTATTCCTTTGTTGTTTAATATAGAAAAATTAAAAAAAAAATAATCATGATCAGAAAAATTCTGCAACATTACATTTTTATATATCTAAAAATATTTTCTTTCAAAACCAAAATGACTGGTTTCAGATGATCATCTATGAAATGGAAATAAATGGAATCTTTGCAGAAATATTAAATTGTTTCTGTTTAATCTAGTCTTGACCAAATGCTACTTGAAGCTAATACAAGGTGAAATGAAACCGTATGTTGTCATTCTTAAACAATTAGAGTAACTAATGTTATAATATCTATGCTGCTAAAGATACTATACTATGTTTTCCCTAGGTGGCATGTAACACATCACTTATGCACAACAATTTATTTATTGCAATTTAAATTTTCTTCTCTATTTGACCTTTTCACGAATATCCCTGACATGTTCTATTTACCACTTTTTTCACATTTTTATGCATTACAACTAAGGGGGTTCATTCTTTCACACTTCTTACCAGTATAATTTAAAATATCAGCGAGAGGAGATCACTTTTTTCAAAGTTAGTAGAGTTAGAGATAAAAACATTCTTATAAAGTCACAGAAGGGGAGAACACAGAATTGCAAGCACACCTTTGACTATGATTTTTTCCAAACATATCAATATAAATTATTCACTTTTTTCCAATGATAATGGTAGTAGAAATAGCAATATCTGATATCAGTTTTTATTTTTAAAAAATCGAAAGAGGTATATTGTGTTGTCAAAATATAAACTAGGGTTAAATTGTGTATTTAGTTTCTGTGCAGTTTGAAAGATGCCTAGGGACTTCAGCTTCGGAACAAATTTTATGTGTTCAATACCCTAGCTATTTTGTGTGATTCTAATTTTGTTTTTGTTGAAATCATTTATTGTCACAAGACATCAGCTTTGAAAGAAGATTATATTATAGAGATGTAACATTTTCATAAAAAGAGTATTGTCAGTGCTGAATAAAATCAGGAAAATAACTCTACAGAGCAAAACAAAAAAAAAATGTTATTTGTATCTATTGCAGTTGCATGCTTTCTCACATTATTAAAATAAATGCTTGTTGATGGGTTAAATCCGCCAACATTTCACCTTAGTATTCCTATCAACACAAACTGAAAAACATCAAACTCATTAGATACAATCTTTTATGGTGCTTTCCTACAAGAATCTTTTAATAAAGATAATTTGTTATAGCTCAGTGACAGAATATAATAAAAGCTGGGTCCATTTTTTGACAGGTCAAATAAATTGGACAATACACCCATTCATCTTTTACATTGCTAAAATGTTTACTACCTTGCATCACGCTGCACATGCCTAAAGCTAGGAAATCTGCGCCCCCCCCCCCCCCCCCCCCCCCCCACACCTTCCAAAGTAAAGGACTGGTAAGAAATGTATTAGCTGCAAAAGTGTAAAAAAAATAAAGAATTGCCTTGATTTTATAGAGGAAGCAGTCCATATTTCTAACTCCACACGTTTTTTCACCTGTCAAGATTTGACAAATTTGAATGGTAATTGGACAAATCATTTAAGGGTTGAATAATGCACAATAAATATAACCATTTTATGTAAAGTCAGACGAATGCAACACTAGGTATCCCAAATAAATGTGATGTGTGCACTATCTGTGGGAATCTAAAAACTACACCTCCTATTAGATACTATTCTTTAAGTGATTATTAGTACATCATTATTTTGTTGCTTATGAAATAATATACACATTTTGCTCAATAATCTGAATAAATTCAGATTATTATTAATGTTAATGTATTTTTGAAGCCACATCATCCTTTTATTTGATTTGCTTAGTGGTATCACAAACCTGATATTAATTTTAGAAAACTAATGAACACTTAGCCTGAAAGTTTGAGTAAAAATTCAAGCAACACAAACTGATAGAAAGAATTGTTTTAAAGAGTTATATACATGGTTTATAGGCTGTTTAATTTCCATGTATATTACTGTACACTATACTGATAATAACATACACTGAATTTTGTGAAAGAACTTTATAAAAGGGTCACACAATATAAAATGTAACATGTCTTCATTTTGGTGCATTTGCAGTAATGTCCAAGTGCCGAATGTCACATAACTAGGTGGAACATAGTTTTCAGCAATTTTTTTTTCATTTCTTTACAAATGATATTCAATTTTAAAGGGGGACAAGTTACTTCTTTCTGACATTATTACATGTACCTATATTTATGATACATGATTTATTGTGATTTCATATTGATGAGCTTATATATTTTGTTCAGTTCTGTTCATACAACAGAAACAGCAAACAGCAAGGAATGGCTTTTTAGCTTAGTATGATCATACAATTTAGCGTATGTACAGTACAATAAGTCCTTTTTCCTGAGAAAAAATACACATGAATTATTATTATTTATTTTGACATAGATCACAAACATAATTAGATCACAAACATTATATAAAAATATAAAACTGCAGAAATTTGAATTACTGCTTTATAACTTTATTATTGAAAGTATTTAATTTCAACTAGTAAATCTTTTTACAGAAGAGAAGCATAGTGAGAAATCTGAGCAAGTGAATGAATTTTCACCAGGCCAGAAACTAAGCATAAATAGCTCATCAAAGACAAACACAATGTCTAAAGCAGGTAATTTATACCTTTTTTCTATAATTATAAGCGTAAAGATATAGACTCTTTTACCAAAATATTATATGTAACGACCAAGTGTGTTTAAATTTGTTGAAATGTTGACATGCAATAAGATAAAGATTTTATGCAATTTATGCACATACATTGTATATTGAAAAAGCGTTAGTTGTTCGTGAAAATGTTTTAAGAAACATACAAAATGTAGTTATATACAATACTGATTTGTATATAAACATGGATGCAGAACATTTCATGATTTCTTGATATATCTGACTAAATTTTACAAGTTTGTGAACAAAAAAAAGAAGACAAAGAACACTTTGTAGCATTTCAATCATTTATCTTGAAATATGAACAATAATCATTTTTATGTTTTAAACACCTGCCCGCCTCCCCACCCCCCCCCCCCCCCCACACACCACCAAATACTTGGTAACAGGGGGTGGGGAAAGTGTTAAAAATTGAAAAAAAAAAATACATACAGGGTGTCAGCAAATAAATTTACATATATTATTTTAATATTTTGACTCTTATTGGATGTTTTTCTTAAACCTTATATATCTACAACTTTTTTCATTTCTATAAATATTTCAAGCATAGAAAACACCATAATTAATAGATAATAGCAAACTTGAAAGCAGACTGATCCGGATAAATATATCTTATGAATTTTTCAATCAGATCTGTTGCCTCTTGACAATGTGAGTCCATTGATAGAGTGTCATTAGAATGAAGACAACTGCCCCTGTCGCAAGACATGAACTAAGCAAGTGGCTAAAAGACATACAATTAGATGTATGTGTCTACAACATAATCATGACAAAGAGATATAGACAAACTTCTATGGAAATAGTGCCATTGTGGTGCAAATTCTTTGTTTTTCAGTTATGTTTAAAAATGTTAATAAAACTGATATACTGCACGATAAAAGTTTATTTATTGTTTTTAAACATATAATCAAGAATTTTCTAATACTTACATTTGTAAATGTCTTTTACAGCGCCTTCCATTACTCCAAGAAGATGTGCTGTAACACAAAAAAAGAAAATCTCTCTTCAACAACAATCAAGAGGAGCAAGGTAATTATATTTATTACATATCAATAATTTGATGATCACATTTAACATGTGAAGGACTTGGAACTGAGAAAGGACCTTTGCTACAATAATGGACAATAATGCTCATAGCTAAAAAAGTATATGGCCTATATGAATGCTTAATTCAAATTAAATGTTGAGGATGTATCACCCTAAGACTGCAAACATTTGAATGTTTTTCCCTTATTTTTAGCTTCACTATTCAAAGAATAGTCTAGCTGTTCTACTCATCCTGGTCTCAGGGTCAGTGTCACACCTTGGTTAAAGTTTTGCATGCAAGTATATACAGCTATAATTTAAAGGCATATAACTTTGAATCTTATTTTACTTTTTCTAGGATGATTACCAACCTTGCTTGGCCAAGTTCCATAATTCTGACATGTATTTTAAGCAAATTATGCCCCCCTTTGCACTTAGAAAATCCTGTTCAAAGTTTTACATGCAAGTTACAATCTCCGCAACTAATACAGATATTGAATTGAAACTAATCACATGTGCCTTCAAGATTATAAAACTAGTTGAAAGCATCAAGTCCCATAACTCATGCATTTTGGTCAAATCAAATTATGTCCACTTTTGTGCTTAAAACTTTTGATATTTTAACGTTTTGGATACTATTTTCCTGCTTCTGTGACAATATTTTGAATAGTCCAGCTTGGCTGCCATACAAATAGCTCTTGTTGACAAATGTACAAGTTGGGGCACATGCCGTGCTCTACAGTCTTATTCCAGTTAAAAACAGGTGGTGATCTGATCTTCTCACACCAACACACAACATTTATTATGACTGAAATATTTAGATGCTGTTTCATTGAGATATATTTCTTTTTAGGCAGCCAGAAATTGATAACATCAATGATAGGTGGTGCAACATCTCCCTTTTCACATGTTAGAAGAAAGGGCATCAATATTTACACTGAACGTACCAAAGGTTTTGATAAATATCGATTACCTTTTCTGAATGAGATAAGTGAGAGACTTGCAAAAGATGGTCTGAAAAAAACTGAAATTGTAGGGGCGGCAGACTTCGAGTGACGCTGACGTAAGTGTGAGCTTTTAAGCAACAGTGCTAGAGATGCCAGTAGCCCATCTCTGTTACGTAATCTTGATAGGATGGAGTCGGCATACAAGAAGGTCAAGGCAAAAGCACTGGTGGTGCAAAATGCAAGAAATACTCAGAAGCATATACTGGCTGACACAATTGAAAAGGAAGAATTATGTCCGTATATGACTGAAATTTGGAAGAGCCAAGATGCTGTTGTGAAAGCACTGCAGAGAGTAGAAGCAAAGTCAAAGAAGCAAGAGTCATCATCATCTAGTGAAAGTGATGGTGAATGTGGTGTGACTGCAGATGAAATGGAAGAAGCAGTAAGGGTTGTGAAAAGGAAAAGAGACATTTATGACTTTGACGAGTAAGATCAATAGCAACAGATATCTATTCAGTGAGGAAGTGGAGTAGAGATAGATATGACTGACACTAGCAAATTTGAATGAATGTTGTAATTAATTTCAAAGTTTACATAATCAAAATCATGTAGTTCTTTTAGAAATAACTGTATAATAATAATAATGATAATGAAAGTAGAATATTTCTTAATCATCAGTTTTATGAACTGAGATAATGATATTATTTAAGTTGCTATTTTAGTTTCACAAAATCCAAGGAGGTATCTGTCTATATAAAACTTGCTCATAGGCTTCAAGTGATTAACAGTATCAATTTAGCTAAACAAGCATGGTGATATTTGATTGTTTGCACTTTCATGTTTCTAACATGAAACTGTTCAGTTTGAACAAATTCTATTATTGGCATTTTTTACACAAAACTGCATCATAATTATGTCTTTCAAAACTGCAAATTGTAACATGTTGACAGTAAGAATTTTTATAAATACGATATCAGCTGACTGAGTCTGCCTTTTTAAAATTGAGACTTGAAAGAGGATTTTTTAAGTAAATGCTATTAAAAAAATTAGTTTGAAGAAGGCATTTAAAAGCTCAATAAACTCTGAGGCTGTTTGTGCAATTTCTGTTGTTCTAAAATATAAATCCATATACACCTGCAACATTTTCAGTCACATACAGTTGTACTACCTGCTTGAAAAGCATTTAAACATGTCTTTTAAAATACAATCTGAAAAATATTTTTTATTAAAATGTTGATAACTTACCTTTTTTGTCTGTTCTTGATATTGTCGGAAAAAAACCGATACTGAACACAGCGACGATAAACATACTGTATTCTAGCAACAATTTGTCCGTGTGCCTGTCAAATGTTTCAGTTGCACTATAATCAAGCTGTAAATATAATCTAATATACTGATTTAAACAATTTTAATGGACATGAAGAACGATAGGATGATATTTCTACAAAGCATTAATTCCTCATCAAAAAAAGGATCTGCACAACTATCTATTTGTACATATTTAAATGTTGACAGATAATACTATTTGCATTTTTTGTTCATGGAAAGCCCTCATTGTATTTTGTGGTTTATAGCCAGTGTATTTTTTCACTTCTAGTGGAAATTGTCAATAATATCTGTGTGTAACAATACCTTGTAATTCTAAAAACTGTTTTATGGTTCCCACAATTTTACCTGCACTATATTTAAAGGAAAAAAGGAGAGGACCTGGTGATGCATGTCAACTACTACCAAAACACTCTTTGTTATGTGGATTTCTATCTGTTAAATAGTTTATTGTTTTTAGTATTAAATGATAAAATAAATCTCTCATCTTCTTAATCTGTTTTATATTGGAAAGTTTTGTAACCCCAATTATTGAGACCAAACTAGAACAATCAGATAAACAAAATAACCCCACTAAAACTAGTGGCAAGTCAGTTGTTCAGTTTTGTGACTTGGCAAAAAAGATAAATTATTCAATTTACTGTATTGAATAGCAGTAGATGACTTCTTATTGTCTGGAATATTACATATCTTATGGAAGTAACCTTGTGATGCAACATTTTTAGCTCACCTGTCACATAGTGACAAGGTGAGCTTTTGTTATCACCCTTCGTCAGTCGACCTTCCGTTCGTCCGTGCGTCCGTCAACCATTTCTTGTCTGCGCGATAGTGGTTTCATTTATGATTTTATTTTAACCAAACTTGCACACAACTTGTATCACCATAAGATCACGGTTCCTTTCTTGAACTGGCCAGATCCCATTATGGGTCCAGAGTTATGGCCCCTGAAAGGGTCAAAATTAGCTGTTTTGACCTTGTCTGCACAATAGCAGCTTTATTTGTGATTGATTTTTACCAAACTGGCACTGAACTTGTATTACTATAAGATCTCGATTCCTTTCTTGAACTGGCAAGATTCCTTTATGGGTTCCAGAGTTATTGCCCCTGAAAGGGCCAGAATTAGCTATTTTGACCTTGTCTGTACAATAGCAGCTTCATTTATGATTTTATTTTAACCAAACTTACATAAAACTTGTATCACCATAAGATCTCGATTCCTTTCTTGAACTGGCGAGATTCCATTATGGGTTCCAGAGTGATGGTCCCTGAAAGGGCCAGAATTAGCTTTTTTGACCTTGTCTGCACAATAGCAGCTTCATTTATGATATGAATTTAATCAATCTTGCACAAAACTTGTGTCACCATAAGATCTCGGTTCTTTTCTTGAACCGGCCAGATCCCTAAATGGGTTCCAGAGTTATGGCCCCTGAAAGGGCCAAAATTAGCTATTTTGACCTTGTGGGCACAATAGCAGCTTCATTTATGATTTGATTTTCACCAGACTTGCACACAACTTGTATCACCACAAGATCTTGCTTTCTTTCTTCAACTGGCCAGATTCCATCATGGGTTCTAGAGTTATGGCCCCTGAAAGGTCCAAAATTTGCTATTTTGGCTTTTGCAGCCATATAGAGACTTCATTTATGGTTTTATTTGATATAAACTTCCAAAATGTCTTCAACAACAATAAATCTTGGATTCCATGACAAATCAGATCCAGTCATAGGTTCCAGAGTTATTCTATATCTGATTACCTCCCCTGATTGTAATCAAAATGGATTTATATCAGTAAGTTCTTACAGGAAATTTCATTATTGTTATTAGTTGGACTGAGACAATCAGGGTAGATAACTACGGACTGATTTTATGTCAAATTACCTCCCTTTATTTCAAATTAAAATTGTTATATCTCCATAACTAATGAAGATACTGATCTGAAATTTCATTTATGTCAACAGATTTATTTGGCAGATCCTTCTTTTGTCCACTAACAATTCCCTTTTACGTTACTATAAATAGCTTATTTTTTGTAACTTTTTTATTATTGGCCGTAGGGAAAACACGAGACCAGTTTTCTGTGGTACAACATGGATGATACCTCCAAGTTTTAGGTGTATTTTAACATAATTATCTATACCTTGTATGTTTTTTTTCTTTTTGGTTAAATTTCTTCCCTTTATTGTTCCTGTCCTTTGGACTTAGATATTTTTTCTGAGGACCTTCTTGTCCTCAAGTGCAATGATAACAGGTGAGAGATATAGGGCCATCATGGCCCTCGTGTTTTTGTGGTCAACAAATATAATGATAATAATAAAATGATACTGAAATAATATTGTGAACAAAAATTATTTTGTTAGTCATGTTAATCATATTATGCCCACAATGCAGAAAGAAAAAGGTGCATTTCAGTTGTTACATCGCAGTTCTGATTTACAGTTACCAAAAGTTGCCTTCATTGACATATTTATAGCACACTAAAAGTTGGCATAACTAGTTCTCTATCCGCATTTTTTTCAATTCTCAATTTCCCCAAAACAATCCCCTAGGACAAACTGTTTCCAGACCGCTCCCCGCTCCCAACGCGTTCCCTGGACAAGACTCATAATGGAATGCATTTTTCCAGAAAGGACCACCACAGCATAATTACTGAAGGCATTTTTAATCCCTTCCCCCTTCCCCCCACCTTCAGACAGACCCTCCTGAACAATACTATGAAACGCATTTTTGCCCCTGACAGACCTACCTGGACAAGACTATGAAAGGCATTTTAGCCTGAAAATGCCCTCTTTGACAAACAATTTCCAGAACCCCTTGAACAGACACCCCAACCCCCTCCACTTAGACAAGACTATGGAAGCCATTTTTACCCTAAAGTCCACCTAGAATAAACCTTTTCTGGACATTTCACTTTAAAAACGCCCCCCCCCCCCCCCACACCCTCACCCCATCCTCCCCTCAAGACAAAAATGAGGAAGGAATTTTTGCCCGAAAACACCCCTTGGACATAGCGTTTCTAGGACCCCTTAAACAAGACTGAGAGGCATTTTTTACTAAAAGACCCCCTTGGACAGACCCCCCCCCACCCCTTGACAAGATGGAAGGCATTTCTGGCCTAAAAGACCCCCTTGGACAAACTGTTTTCCAGACACCCTCTTAAACAGACCACTCTTGACAAGACTATGCGAGGCTATGGAAGGAATTTTTGCCCAAAAAGACCCCTTAGACAAACTGTTTCCAGAACCCCGCTTGGACAGACCCCACTTGACAAGACTATGGAAGGCATTTTTGCCCAAAAAGACCACCTTAGACAAACTGTTTCCAGAACCCCGCTTGGACAGACCCCCCCCCCCCCCCCCCCATTGACAGGACTATGGAAGGCATTTTTGCCCAAAAAGACCCCCTTGGACAAACTCTTTCGAGAACCCCCCTTGGACAGACCCCCCTGGACAGGACTATGGAAGGCATTTTTGCCCCAAAAGACCCCCATTGGACAAACTCTTTCGAGAACCCCCCTTGGACAGACCCCCCTGGACAGGACTATGGAAGGCATTTTGGCCCCAAAAGACCCCCTTGGACAAACTCTTTCGAGAACCCCCCTTGGACAGACCCTTCTGGACAGGACATTTTTGCCCAAAAAGACCCTCTTGGACAAACTGTTTCCAGAAACCCCTTGGACAGACCCCCCTGGACAGGACTATGGAAGGCATTTTGGCCCGAAAAGACCCCCGTGGACAAACCGTTTCCAGAACCCCCCCCCCCCCCCGGACAGACCCCCCTGGACAACTGTCAGGAAATGCCCCCCTTGGACAAAAAAAAGGTGCCTTCCATGGGGGGGGGTCAGATATTATCTGGAATAGCCCATTTTTGCACTTTATTTCGCATAATGGTAGGATAAAAGTTAATAGATTATGGCATGATAAATAGAATAACAGGTTACTGTCTTTGGAGCCTCGCTCCTTCCAGGACCATATCTAGCCTCGTCTGTGAAACCCTTTCTCAAAAGACAGTAACCTGTTATTCTCTATATCTCGTATTGTACAGTACAATGTTATATAACCTTTTTATTCTATATCTATTTTATCTTACTATAATAATAGTTTAAATTAACAATGTTTCACTGAATATTGTATTCCTGCCTTTTCTAGTTTTTCCCAGCTTGGTATGAGTGCAAATATATATTATACAGAACAATGTTAGACCTTAAATAATCTTTTTATTCTATATTTATTTCACTTTATACGTAATATACGTAATTCATTGAATGTTGTTTTTTCTGCGTATCATCATTAAAAAAGTTTATGGTGCAACCTCCCTACAACAGCCATTTGGCAATTTGGGTGGTAATAATACTTGGCTGAGATATTATATGCCAACAAACATTGTCAGCAAGTTTGGTGAAGATCGGATGAAAACTGTTCGACTTAAAAGAGCAGACAAGGCTAAATTTCCCGTTTTTCGAGTAATTCAATGACTATAATCAAAGAGTGCCTGGTACAATTTGGCTGGTTATCGAAATTGGTCGCGAGGTAATGCCCACAAACATTGTTAGCAAGTTTGGTGACGATCCGACCAAAACTGAATTTTAGAGCAGGCATGTTTTGGATGCTTACCGCCCGTCCGTTGCCATTCATAATCTTCTCCATTTTGTTTCTTAACCGTTAAATAAAAACTGCTGACGTAGCTATTCAGACAGTCAGGGCTGATACCGATTTCTAGGTTTCGTCCGGAATGGCTTCTTTAAGCGACTTTTCAAATATTCCAACATCTGATGACCCTCTTTACTGTATTTTTAAGTTTTTGATTATTAACGAACGTTATAATATCTAAATAAGATAGCATTGTTATCCCTTGAATCATTTTTGTGTGTTGTAAACAAAAAAAAGCTCAAATTAAATCCAGATTTCAAGACGCATAATCAAACCCTGTACATAGAGCGCCTATATCCGATTCACATTTGGAACATTTTCACGCGTTTCGGGCTTTATCGTATGTTCAACATGGGACTGTTGAACCGTCCAAATACAGAAAATACAGGATTTTTTGTACGCGCGAGCGTCCAAATACAGAAAATACAGGATTTTTGTACGCACGTGCATTCAAATACCGTAATATATTATACGGTCACGTGTTGCAAAGGAACGTTCGCGACTGGATAGATAAAATAGGTATAGAATAAAACTGAATATTTGCATGCAGTGAATGCATCTCTTCGGAAATTGTAATTACAGGTTGTGTCCCTACTATCCTTAGCTGACCTCTTAACTGTTCAGTTGAACTTTTAATGTGTGTTTGGTTTAATTAAGCTGATGTTCAATTTATGGAAGAGTAATGAAATGAGGATATTCATTGTGGGACCTCTAACTCATTGTCAGGGTGTTGGCATTTTAGATTGTTGATATTTTTCTTGCACAAAAAATAATGGTGCATCGTGTTTATTTATTTCTAAATGATATATTTAACGCTAAAAGATGCTCTTGAGCCTGTTTCTTAAAACTGTAGGATTTTTTTTCAACTACTTAGATCAATATAAAAACAATCTTACAAAAATATTCAGTATTTGTATAACCTAAACTCCAAAATTTATTTATCGCTTCCCTGCATCATACTATCCCAGATCCTAGAATAGAGATAGCATTATTTTATAAATTGAAAGCTGTTGTCCGTTAGTATTGATTAATTATTAATCTTCACCAATATTTTCGGGCGTTTTCTTTATTTTACACCATATTTGTAACGGCATGTTCTAATCTCTGGCCTGGCCTGGCCCGATGAGCTCAATTTTCGACTGGACCGGGCCAGGTCAGGCCAGGCGAGGCCAGATTTTATTATACATAGAGAAATGAATGGCATAAAATCTAAATATACAATTACAATAGCAGGCAGTATTAACCTGCATTGTTTATCTGCTGCATGTCAACCAGTCCTCTGGAAAATCATTAATTAGCCGTCATTCATCTTATTTGAAATACAGATTTTCACTGAAAAAAATGGTGTAACTAAATGATAACTACCCATTTTTTTCTGTAATCAAATTATTTAAAGTCAACTTTAACGCTTGGTTTTAAAACTAATGGCTAATTTCATTGATAAGTTTACCTGCTGCAATATAACTGAATATTTACATCTCTTTGGGAATTGTAATTACAGGTTGTGTCCCTACTCTCCTTAGTTGACCTTTTAACTGTTCAGTTGAACTTTTAATGTGTTTGGTTTAGTTAAGCTGATGTTCAATTTATGGAAGAGTAATGATAATAATATTCATTAATTGTGTGACCTCTAACTCATTTTCAGGGTGTTGGCATTTTAGATTACTGATATTTTTCTTGCACAAAAAATAATGGTGCATAGTGTTTATGTTATTTCTAAGTGATATATTTCATGCTAAAAGATGCTCTTGAGCCTGTTTCACAAAACTTTGTAGGATTTTTTTCCCACATACTTAGATCAATATAAAAACAATCTTACAAAAATATTCAGTATGTGTATAACCTAAACTACAAAATTTATATATCGCTTCCCCGCACCATACTATTCCAGGTTCTAGAACGGAGGTAGCATTATTTTAGAAATTGAAAGTTGTTGTCCGTTCGTATTGACAGGTGCCACTCTTTATTTTACATCATATTTGTAACCTGAAAATATCTAAATTGACCAAAATAACATGCAAAGTTTACCAATGGCACAGTGGCGTAGTGATAAGTTTTCCGACTTTCACACATGTTACCGTGGGTTCAAATTCAATTCAGATTGTTTTCATTAAATCGATATAATGTCATTTCATTGATACTGGTTTAATTCTTACAACATTTTATGGTAATAACTTGTATGTAGAAGAATGTCAAATACTTGTGTATTTCTTTCAATAAATGAACAATAAATCACGATAAGTGATAATTTTCCTGCATTCTAAGTTTACAGAGGAAATTAAAAAAAAATGATAATGAAAATGGTCAAACAGGTGTTTTGAACTTACAGTCCCGAGATTGGTAGGTGAACGTTTTGTCAGCACAACTTTATCTGCATGTACGACCTGGCAGTAATGAAATGTTTATTTGGTTTTCAATATTTATATTTTTACTGCATCGCGATATTTTGGCAAAACAATGTCATGTTCACAATATTCAATCACAAATAAAAATCTCACGTATTTTTCTGTGAAATGTTTACCACATATGCACTACCGGAAGCACAACATATGATTTTAAGCAGAGCCCATTTGGGAATACATATATTGGATCCCCTCCCGTGTAAATATTGACCTGACCGATTGCTCCCTTTTCTGTAGATACTGAGCTGAATAATCTTTGCCTTTGTTGTAAGTACTTAGATGACCAATACTCCCTGTGCTGTAAATGCAGAACTGACCGATCGCTCGAAGTGTTGTAAATACAGAGTTGACTATCCGTTGCCTGTGCTGTAAATAGACCTTTATCACGGACACGGACATGGAAATGTAAACGTACATGTACTCTGTACTTCAGTCAAATTTGAGGGGCCATCTCAAAACTTTTACCAGTTCAAGTTGATATTGAAGATAAATTAAGGGCTTAGACTAGTGCAAAAGGAAGCTATTTCACATTTTCACTTTTTTTCTATTAAAATGTGCATATTAGATTTAGGAATTAAAACCTTCTCTCAAAGGGCTTGGTATGGAACTGATGACGTCAATTATATGTGAAATACTGTATAACGCTAAAAAAACATGTGTTATTTTTTTTTGCTATAAAATCAAAACAATAAATAAATAAATAAATAAAATAAAATAAAAAAAAAATAATAAACAATATCCACAATGGATAAACTTTCCATTATTTACATGGGCATGTGGAAGGAAGAGCTACCTCTATCACATAACAATTTGTAAAGTATACCGCTTGGGAAATGCTGAGTATTTTTCGAAGATCTGACATCTTGTCAGAGGAAGCTAAATATCTTACCAAAATGAGTTTCTATGCATTTCATTGTTCTTTTAACAACAGCACTTTGGAGATACCATAACTATATTGACAATTTGTTTATTGAATATTAATAAGAGACGAGAGTATAGTCCCTACAGATTCGTAAAATAATTAGTTCTACACAGGTCGGCGGTTTGAAGTATTATGGACAAGTGAAATATAATTCGACATTTTGAATACATGCTAATGTACTCTACTTATCGTGTGTCGCTTTCCCCGTAGTTTGCTAGCTAGAGCGATGTCCACCAAGCGATGTTTCATGCATTACCATTTAATGAAACATACACTCTAGAAGTTTTATAAACTACACTGCTCAAAATCACAAACTTTTAAGAATTCATCGAAGCAACCAACTTTTCATTCTATTTACCATTGATTTCAATGAAACGGTCGAAATTTCAAATACTGTATATTCTTTCAACATAATACAGAATTACATAATTTTGATAAACGTTCACATAAGTGAATTATTTGAAAGGAAAATGTCGACGGTCTTAATACTTGAATTTTACAGATGTTGATAAAATACATAGATAATCTTACACAAGTGAGATTTCTTTACTGAATTTATTCAACTATTTAATTAACATAATAAAACGCGAGGCTCGTGACGAGCATTTTATCTTAAAAGAAATAAGGCAAGTGTTTCTTCCTCGTTCTTATAATTAACAAAATATCTATTATAAATCATAACATTTTAGAAACCAGTCACGAACTTCAGTCCAGCCATGTATCGTGGCTTTCATCTGTTTAGTTTATAGGAAAACAGTACAGTTACTACATTTGCACTATGGACTATGCACTTTTTATAAAATCTTGTTGCGTTATTAGTGATAAAGTCATAGTTATAAAATGGTACCAATACCTCAATTTTCATTTTACCCCTTTCCTTGCACTCCAATAATTTAAGCCATTTTTATATAATTACATATTAAAATGCAATAATTAATGAAACTATGTTTATCCCAGTAAATGCATGTCGTACAAGAATTCAGACATAGTGCCGTTATAGAAAATACCTGGTTATTGATTACTAGCTTGGGGTAAGGTGGTTCTGGTCAACAACTTTTCAGATTGGCAAGTTTTCACGATAAGTAGTCTATAGCAAATTTATTTGGAGACCTAGCTTTGGTAGTGTTTGAGGCGCTAGAGTCAATGGCAATATCACTATTGCTAAAACATTTTTTTAAAAAATGTGTCTCTCAATGAATTTATATTAGAGTGAAACCTTGCCCACAGGTAGCTTCAAGAAAAACCAAGGCTCGAATTGTGTTTGCAGCCAGAAGTTCATTACTAAATGTGCTGTTCTTGAAAAACTCCACTGTGTGCAGTGATCTAAGAATACATTTTTACATTTAGGAATTTTGGAGAGTTGTGGTTAAAATCCCGATCGGAACTTTGCTTTGTTTTGGCAGTGTTGATGGCCTTAGGGGAAATGCTGCAAAGGTCAAAATATCACACTAAAAATAGATAAAAAAATCATTCAATAATCGGATCGTCAAGCAGAGCAGATGGTGTCCAGTCTATAGCTTAAGTTCGAATTGATAAATTGTCACCAAACTCTGTTTATAACAAGCTTCTGTAGAAGTTAGTGGGACCGCCTAAGTCAATGTCAATGTCGCCAATAACCCTAACTCTAGAACAGAATAGAAGGTTTTTCAATCAAGAAGATTATTCAATTAAAATGACTTGAACACGGTATAACATAATTATGGTGTGAAAAAAAATTCAGTTCAATAACTCGCAGTTAGATTGAAATATCACCACGAAGCTTACTAGGATAGAAAGACTTGGATTATATTTGGGGCCGCTCGAAGTAATTTCAACTACATGGTTAATACAAATAGATGAAAAACAGTTTTCGGCCAACAACTTCCGCTTGGAATGACATATTATCCATCAAATATGGTATATAATATGCTTATAACAAGTGAATGAAGTATTGCCATGCAATACAAAGTCCCCTACTGGAAGGCACCTAATTTTCTCTACTGCAGTATAACATAATGAACTGATATCTGTCAATGATGTATAAACAATATTGTACTATATATACAATATGTTATAACAAAACACTTGGATTAAAATTTATATATATAAAAACCTACAGTTGTTTTCATATTGAATTTTTTGGCTGATTATAAAAATGTTATCATGTAAGTTATTTATAGTAACAACAAAGGGAAATTAATCTTTAAAAAAAAAATCTATATAATATAAGTCCACAAGAAACTCTTTACCAGGTAGAGATAGGTCATAATACACCTAAAAAATGGATGTAACATGCATGCTGTACCACAGAAAAGTGGTCTCGATTTTTCTCTACCGCCAGTAATAAAAAAGTTACAATAAAATCTATTTATAGTAAAACATAGGGACGTAATTCTAAAAACAAGGGTGCCTCATGGTGGTGAACATTTGGTCCACGTTACATCAAAATCCCTCCATGCATGAAGAAGAAATGTTCCGTACAAAGTCATTCTTGAATTTGACCTTTGACCTCTAAATATGACCTTGACCTTAGACCTAGGGACCTGGTTCTTGCGCATGACATGTTGTCTCATCCAGGGGAATATTTGTGCCAACTGATATCTAAATCCTGCTTTGCATGACAAAGTTATAGACCGGACAGGAAAAAAATCCTCTTGACCTTTGATCTCAAAGTGTGACCTTGACCTTTAAGCTAGGGTACTGGGTGTTGCGCATGACACGTCGTCTTATCATGGGAAACATTTATGCCAAGTAATATTGTAATCCCTTGATGGATGACAGAGTTCTGGATCGGACAGGGAAAAACCTTATTGACCTTTGACCTCCAATTGTGACCTTGACCTTTGAGCTAAGGGTCTGGCCTTTGCGCATGACATGTTGCCTCATCATGGGGAACATTTGTGCCAAGTAATATTAAAATCCCTTCATGGATGGCAGAGTTATGGACGGGACAGGAAAAAAACTCTGTTGACCTTTGACCCCCAATTGTGACCTTGACCTTTGAGCTAGGGGTCTGGGATTTGCGCATGACACGTCGTCTCATCATGGGGAACACTTGTGCTAAGTGATATTAAAATCCCTTAATTAATGTCAGAGTTATGGACCGGACACGAAACAGACCCTGTTCATGCTATGTTAACATTTGACTGCTAAGTGTGACCTTGACCTTTGAGCTAGGGGTCTTACAGTTGTGCATGACACATCGTCTTATTATGAGGTACATTTGTGTTAAGTAATATTAAAATCCCTTCATAGATGGGAGAGTTATGGACCGGACAGGAAAAAAGCCTTGTTGACCTTTGACCTCCAATTGTGACCTTGACCTTTAAGCTAGGGTTCCAGGTTTTGCGCATGACACGTCGACTCCTCATTGGGAACATTTGTGCCGAGTAATATTAAAATCTCTTCATGGATGGGAGAGTTATGGACCGGACAGGAAAAAAGCCCTGTTGACCTTTGACCTCCAATTGTGACCTTGACCTTTGAGTTAGGGGTCCGGAATTTGCGCATGACACATCAACTCATCATGGGGAACATTTATACCAAGTAATACTAAAATCCCTTCAAGGATGGGAGAGTTGTGGACCGGACAGGAAAAAAGCCTTGTTGACCTTTGACCTCCAATTGTGACCTTGACCTTTGAGCTAGGGGTCCAGGTTTTGCGCATGACACGTCATCGCATCATGGGGAACATTTGTGCCAAGTAATATTAAAATCCCTTCATGGATGACAGAGTTATGGACCGGACACGAAATTGCGGACGGACGGACGGACGTTCTAACGAAACGGTCTTTATGTGACTCCCCCATTGTTCTCTCTATTGTTCTAACAGTCACATAAAAAGAAAAATAGTCACATAAACAGAACGGAATGAATGACATCAAAGAGAAAGTACCGTTATGCAGTCACTTAACCATCATTTCGCGGGCACGGACAGACGGACGGACGGACGGAATGACGGAAAAGTGCATTCCTATAGTCCCCGAAACTGGTTTTCAACCAGTAGGGGACTAATAAAGACCCAATTTGTGACTTTATATGCGACGCCGCTGTTTATTGAAACTGACGTGTTTCGAATTTTATATGAGAAATCCCCCAGTACATAGTACGTCACTCTACATTTTCATTTACAACTCCGTGTCCGTTGTAAAGGTCTAATACTAACATGACCGATAGCTTTTGTAAATACACGGGTATGAAACGTTGCCTGCAGCACAAAATGTGCCGCACTGAAATAAAGGCATCGCGCTTCCGACGGCGCAGGCATTGCGCAGGATGTTTACAAAAGTAACGAGCACGGTGAGTAAAATTGAATGTTTTTGGTTATTGTCATTTTACAGTACAAACTTTACAGTAAAATAACACCTTATCACTTTAAGTTTTCTTACGATACCAGTAGCATTTTCGCAAATCTTTAAAAAAATACCGAAGAGAACTATATACATTTCCCAGGAAATTTAGAACAATGTATAAGACAACGTTTGATACAAAATGAACAATGAAATAAGGCTAAAATAGCAGATTTTATCACTAATCCGATGAAACCCTTGTTTTTCAAAGTCGAAAATTTAGCTAACAATTATGCTACAGTAGTAACTAGTTAGCGCGAATATTAATATTCTTGCAAATTTAGAGTACATGTAAATTGAATCCTGATAGTACGTGACTGAAACACGGGAAATGTTTAAATAATCAAATATGTACAGTCGAGCTTAAAAAAACATCAAAGTTGATAATTTTAGTACACACACGACATCGTTTCTTGAGTCAGAACACGCGTCATGTGGTCGAAAATTTTACATTTACATAATATCCAAATATTATGATAACATTGTAAATGTAAAATTTTCGACTACATGACGCGTGATGTTCTGACTCAAGAAACGATGTCGTGTGTGTACTAAAATCATCAACTTTAAGTTTGTTTTTAAGCTCGACTGTGCATATTTTGTTGTTGTTGTTGTTGTTGTTTTATTTTTTAATCCACTGAGAACTATTTTGGTAGCAATCAAATGATTTTTTTAAGATTAGGTAAGATGACTTTCATGTCATGAATTGCATTTACTGGCAGTAATTACGACTTTGTAAATCATCAGGATTACATCAAATAAAACACAAAATGTACAAATTACTGAAATGTTTGTTGTTAGTTAGTTTTCCATCAAACAATGTCTATCATTCTTTAAACTGTCCTGAAAATTTCACAGTATCATCTTCGGACGACGGTAGTTTTAGTATTAAAGCGGAAAGACTACTGGGAGAGTTAGAAAATTTGTTAAGTGTATGCCTCGGGAACGTTGTGCCTAACTTCATCATTTAGACTCAGGTTCTCGTCTAAACGTCTGGATAAGTCGAACCATCTGATTTGCATTCGGCCATATTTAAACTTCGCGGTGATGAACTTTTTAAGAAAGATATATCTTCCTATACTTAATATATACGTCATATCACTTCATATTATTGAAATCGCGACAACAATCGCTGTTAAGAATTCTTCTGAAAGAAAGGAAATATATCGGTATATACCCCCTCCCCCCTTCAGTCAGTCTTTATTGCATTTTTAGACTTTTTTTAATTCTTGAGGACCATGTGTAGATATCTACGCAACTGCGTCTTTTTTGCGTATAGGTAGCTACGCGCCTGGTGGACATATACTTAACACTTTGGTGGCATTTCAAGGAAATGTTTTGTATTGTCATGTTCCACAGTGTTTACCCGTCAGTTAAAAAGTCTCTTTGAAGATACGTGTTCCCTACTTTACTTGTTTTTTTTCTGTTCTCTATTTATTTCCTTTGTTTATTAGTATTTATCAAAATAGGGGTAGTAATTCTTTTCATAAAGGTCAATGTATATTCGACAGCTTAGAAATAGAGGATATTTGTTTGTTTTGAGTGAATATGGAATATATCTCACTGAAAAGTGAGAAAATTTCAAATATTTTCACGAGCGCGTATTTTATTTATTTTATGCTTAATTACGTTGGAATGTGCATTTTGCAATAAATTTTAATCTCAGCGCGGGAAACAGACGCGTGTAAACAGGCATGACGTCAGACGTCAGACGTGTTGTGACGTTAGAAAGACGCACACAACATAAAGCTTAAGTTCCATTTTTTTAGTTGCATCACGTTATGAAATTTTCATTAAGTAAATTAAAAGTAATTTGAATATAGAAATTTACTATAAGTAACAAAGTGCGACTACAATTATCATCCTGTCTTAAGCAAATGATTTAAGGTGGTTCGCGGGTTTCCTACGAAAATTTCGAAGCATGAGATATAAGACTAATATTACGTCTGTATGTACTAACATATCCTGTCTTTCATTTTGAGAAAAAAAGAAAATTGTTCTGACTTCACATTTCTTTGAGGAGCGCCACCTAGCGGCATATGGATTTTTCAAGGGAAATCGCCGTTTTTCCTGTGATAATCGCATTAAAATTAATTTTATTACATTTTTTCAAACTCAGGAATATAGCTAAATTCAACGTTATTGTTTACATGTTGCGTTTTGTAAATTATTTCATTTGGAAAATGCTTAAATAAAGAGATATCCGAAGTAGGGGTGGAGAAAAATAGCGAAAATATTCGATGTATTTCATGTCCGTTTAGCCGAAATAAAATATAACGGAACGGTCAAAGTTCTTGATTTTCAAATATATTCTTCTTTAATCATTTCTGAACAAGAAAATAAAATAAAAATGGGAGATCTTCACGGCAGATTTTTTTTTGTAAATTTACTTTTTATTTGTTTTGGTAATCTAAATACTGTGACGTTGATACGTCATTTATGGTGTTAACGTCACACAAACGTTTTGTTCATTATGTCCTTTAAAGATAAAATTTTGTACAGGATGATGAAAGCACGTAAAAATGAAATACTTTTACTAAGTAGATTCACATTATTTACAGTGTTAAGTAATTTACAGTCTAAGTATATTATCTAGCAATATACTTCAATGTTAGTTAAACGGTTTCCTTAAAGACGCTAATTATTTTGTTGATATTGTTATGTAAAATGTAATTTACTAACGATTACTAGCCACGGACACCCTTGCCGTTTCTGTCAGGGTATTAAAATTTCAGGCCGTCTCAAATTCTTTTAGACTGTCTGCAAGAACAGAGTATACATTCACATGGATGTCTGAATACTGGCGTCGTAATTAGCATTGTGTGCAACCAATACGCATCTGCTAATTTGTTTTATCCATTTTTGAAACAGTTTTAGAGCTAACTTAATGCATGTAGACTTCACTGCAATCAATTTATGGTACATTTTTAAGCTGTGCATCTCCAACGCAATGATCTCAGTAACTCATCAAGGAATATATCCAGTCGGTGGTTGCTTGTAGACTTCACTATAATCATTTTGATATGCAAATGTTAAAAATAATCAACAGAAAAATCTGACATGGCGCATCAAAACGCATCAATGTAAAATCCTCATTCGATGCTTGCATATGGCAACATCTGTTCACTTTTCGCTCAGTGTCACGGCCATTTTTAGCGATGTTGCTTATTGCAGTCTGCCAGAGCTGGAGCGGTCTTCTGCGCATGTCCTGAAGGGATTATCAATCGGAGAGCAAGGCAAAAAATACGCAAATTATTGTACGACAGCATGCATTTAGTGTATAAAATGTATAATATACTGACAAAAGGTTAGAGTTAGTATTACAATGGTCACAAAATATGTACATTAAAGATAATTTTCATACAAATTGCTGGAATCCGGTATATACCGGAGTCTGTAATTTATACAGGCATTCTTGAAATATCCGAATTTATTCGCATCTGCGTCAAAATGCACTTTAAACTAAATACCAGTAAATACTTTGTTTTCAGCATTCTGGATAAAACATTTCAAAGTATATATAAATGGTGGTTTTATTTATTTTTTAGTTCTATCCGTCTTTTAAAATTTTTGAAACACCAAAAGAAATGCACTAGATGAAATCATAGTGGTTACTTTTTTTTTACATTACATTCAGCACTGGAATACCATACTTCGGTTTTGGAATAGAACCTTAGCCGCCGACATTATAATCGAAACTTTTTGTATGAACAACAGTGAACCATTTCGAAAGTGCGTTTCCTTGAAAACATCTGACCGAAACAGCGGGTCTGAACAATGAACGCATGCCTCTAAACTTTTCGCAAGCAGCCTCAGTTAAACCACTCTTCTTCCATCTTTCCATCCTAAAATATCGTCTGCTTCGACTGTATATGTTTTATATTATTTTCTGAATGTTTTGAAGCGAAATGAGTAGGATTTTTATTTTTGTTATGTCGTTTTGAAGCAGGTTTACCCTCAATACGGTCTTGTATTGTGCATTCACGTTGACCTTATAAATCTCATGCACTAAGCGGCACCAAGCTGAGCTTTATTCAACAAACCGTTTCAAGTTCACACCTATCTCATTTATCCATCATCTGCTTAGGATTCCATATATAATATATTTGACATGAATAGCCGAGTTGGATTAAAATCGGACTATATTGCTTACGACAGAATGAACTCAATTCTGGACAGCGATGATTACGTGCCAGACTTACCTCTTGATCGGACGTCAATGGATACACAGTTTAATCCTTACGGTATACAATTATTGGATATGTGCAAAGCGACAGGATTAAGGATATGTAACGGTAGGCTAGAGCCTAAAGGTGAATAAACATATTGTGGCTATAAGGGAAGCACAGTTATAGATTACCTTCTTTGTGAGCAATGCAATTTTAAATACATTCAATCATTTAAAATTTCAGACTTCAACATCTTTTCAGACCATGCAATTCTGGAATTTAAGGTCGTAATAAACTGTAAAAGCACAGAAAATGATAAAGGGAATTCATTTCAATATACAAAATGGTTCGCTAATAAACGAGATGAATTCAGACGAAGGCTGATAACAAGATTGCCAGAATTAAACCTTTTGTTGAGTGATTCGGAGGCTGTTGCTACCGATAGAAATACAGTCGATAGCACGGGTAACAGATCTGTAGGGATAATAAATGAAGAAGCCAAACCTTTGTTCTATAAGGAAGTTAGGTCAAATAACGTTAAAGTTCAATTTGACAATAATGATATATTGAAACGTTCCGAGCGGTTTGATGAAACCTGTCGTGTAAAAAAGAATGAGTATTTGGAAGCTCTACGATTGTTCAACGATGTGAAAACTGATGAAAATCGATATCAATTAATGATTAAAAAGAAACAGTATAAAGCCTGTATAAAAGACAAACGCAGAAAACATAAAATTGTAAGAATGAGGGAAATTGAGGCACTTAAGTCGAAAAAAACACGAGACTTTTGGAAATTTTTCTCAAAGAAAAATAATAAACGAGGAGATAATATCTCATTGAATGATTTCTATGAATATTTTAATAATTTATCTGATGAGATTAACGTTACAACTGATGGCGAAAGTGAAGATTTTTGTCGAAATGGTATTTCAGTCGATGATCCCGTCTTTGCAGAGCTAGATTCTGTCATTACTATGGAGGAAGTTCGGCAAGCTATTAAGTCTTTAAAGCGAGGTAAAGCAGGCGGAAATGACGGCATGATTAACGAATACTTTATTGAGACAGGCGATATAATCGGTTCACATTTGAGAGATCTGTTTAATATTGTTTTGTCCTCTGGCCATTTCCCTTCAGCATGGATGGAAGGATTAATTATACCGGTTTTTAAAAAAGGCGACGACAGCAATGTACAGAATTATCGAGGAATAACGTTAGTCAGTTCTATCTCAAAAATGTTTACCTCAATTTTAAATAAGAGGATGTCAGACTGGAGTAGGGAAAATAATATAATATCAGATTCTCAGTTTGGTTTTAAGAAAGGATTATCGACTACAGATGCAATATTTTGCTTACACAGTGTAATAAGTCACATGTTAAATAACGGAAAACGCTTTTACTCTACCTTTATTGACATGCGTAAATGCTTTGATAGCGTGTACAGAAACGCACTATGGTTTAAGATGTCCAAATTGGGTGTTGGTGGTAAAATGCTGACAATAATCAGATCAATGTATGAACACGTGAAATGTAGAATACGCCATGGTAAGGAATTTTCAGACTTTATAGAAATCGCAGTAGGTTTAAAACAGGGTGAAATATGTTCCCCTCTGTTGTGGTCAATGTTCATTGAGGACTTGGAATTATACCTGGGAACAAGACCTGGTAGTGGCTTAAATTTTGATGATTTAACGTTAATATTATTCTTATATGCCGATGACATGGTGTTGTTCTCAGATACAGTACAGGGATTACAGCAAAGTCTAGAAGATTTACACGTGTACTGCGACCGTTGGGGTCTTTCTGTTAATATAGACAAAACTAAAGTTATGGTCTTCAGGAAACGTGGTCCGGTGAGAGAAAATGAAAAGTGGACATACAATGGTTCACAGCTGGAAGTAGTCAATAATTTTAATTATCTGGGAGTAGTATTTGACTCTCATGGCAAGTTTAGCTTTAATATACAAATGCTAGTTGGTAAGGCGCTGAAAGCTATGAACTGCTTATTAATAAATACGAAAGACTTTGATTTTACACCAAGAATAATGTGTAACTTATTTGATTCATTTGTATCATCAATATTAAGTTATTCAGCTGAGGTTTGGGGATATACCAGAAATAAGGACATTGGAAGAGTTCATTTAAAATTTAGCAAGAGACTATTAAATGTCAAGGCAACATCGTGCAATGCAGCCATATATGGAGAACTAGGTCGCTATCCATTATATGTAAACCGATTTGTAAGAATTATCAAGTACTGGTTTAAAACTATTTACTCGGACAATTGTGTTGTAAGTAAAGCGTATTCCTTGTTATTGAGCGATTTGAGTAATAACAAATTTAACTGTTGTGCCAATATTAAGAAGTTGTTATATGAAAACGGATTTGGTTATGTATGGGAAACGCCTTCAGCTGTAAATCCAAATCAGTTCATATCACTATTTAAGCAAAGACTTATTGATACTTTCAAACAAAATTGGAGAAGTGAATTACGAGACAATCAAGTGTTGTATGTATACAATCACTTAAAGTGTGACTTTAAATACGCCGACTATCTCAGCATTATAAGTAATAAACTGTATAGAGCGATAATCACTAAGTTTAGAATTTCCGCGCACTGTTTGAGAATTGAGACAGGTCGATATGGCCAGAATAGAATAGACAGGAGAGAAAGAAATTGTGAAGTGTGTCAATCAAGAGACATTGAAGATGAATTTCATATGATCTGTTTATGCCCGGGCTACCGAATAATAAGGAAACGATATATCGATAAATACTTTTACGAAAGACCAAATATGTTTAAACTAACTCAGTTGCTGTCAAGTTCAAATGAAAAAACTCTAAATAAACTAGCATGTTTCATAAACTGTGCATTGAAAATAAGACGTAATGTATTGGGATAATGCTGACTATTATATACACATGTTTATAAATGTATATGTCAAAAGTTAATATCTAGCTAGAAATCCAACTGTGTACATTTTACCATAGCCCGCACTTTTTCTTACGAATTTTTACTTCGTAATGCAATTTATATATGTCTATAACTTCCGTTTAGTCTATATAGATCTTAGTAATGTGCGCGTCAAATATGATAGCTATAGTATATATTTTGAATAAGACTTTATATGCTTATTGCCACATATATTTGAGCTATTCCGTCTTTACTATTTTATGTACTGTGTACATGTTTTCTCTTTACAGAATACTAGTTTATATCAACATGTTACTTATACCTTCTTATTTCATAATGATTAAGTGTTACTTAATATGGACTATGTATTGTTGACCTTGTATTTGATTGTATCATGTTTTATGGACGAGGAGCATAATGCTCAAGTCTAAAATAAAATTTCTGTTCTGTTCTGTTCTGTTCTTTAATAAATAAAACACATTGATTTTATTTATTGAAAATATTTAATAAAGGTTTGAAAACAAAACAAAAACAACACATATTTATGTTTTTGCCACCGTTCAAAATATTCCTTTTTGTTAAGAATGTATTTCATTTTTGTCTGGAAAGCAGTTTCACCACATTCGTATCTTGTAAACAGCAGATTCGTCGTAAACTAGTCACTTGAAATATTGAAATCAGGAATGTCGTTCAGTTTTACGAACTTAAACATTTCATACAAAAGGTAAAATGAGTCGCGCCATGAAAAAACCAACATAGTGGTTTTGCGACCAGCATGGATCAGCAAGCTAACAGTTTCTCTGGAAAGCGAACAGCATGGACCCTGTCGAGACTGCATCAAATACGCAGCCTGGTCTGGATCCATGCTGGTCGCAAAGCCCCTATGTTGGTTAACACATGGCGCGGCTCAAATGTAAATTTGCAAATCACTGCTTTTATTATATTTTCTTGTCGGGGAATAATTAAAGAAACCTATCTTTGAAAATTAAGAATTTTGACAGCTCCGCGGCTAAACAGGTAAGACTTTTTCTACCCTCCCTCCACCACTTTACTAACCCTTGAATAAGGAGCCAGATACTCGAGTTATGCAAGATTAAACATTTTCATAAGAAAACTCAACCACTTATACCATATTCAGTAGTTATAGTACATGTTTTAGCGCGACATATTTATCTTCACAAGTGCCCTTTCAAAACCAGTCTGGATAGCTTGGTGTCCGCGGGACATGTTCCGTGTATTGTACCGTCAAATAGCGGCTTTGATCAACAGGGCGGCACACTGTGTGGGTGCATCAACCCAGAATGACCCTGATTAAGAACTGACCGGATTTTGCAATCAATTACTGTTTTATGATACTTCAATTGGGAACAGTAGATGAAAATTTGTTGTTTTTAGCACGTCGACGGTGAAGCTCCATTAAAGAAGATATGATTGAAAACGGTCAATTAAACGGTAATTATTTTAAAAGGTTGTAATCATTTAAAATGTAGATTGATTGTCACACATTTTCGATGCGCTCATTAGCCCTTTAAATATAAAATATTGAAGGTTTGCCCTTTGCCGATCGCAAACCAACCCATGAAAATTGACCAGACTCAAAATATTTTATATCGACTTTATCTACAAGATTTATTTTATTTCTTTAAGGATATCATTTATAAAAATAATAAGATAAACGTTTAAGCTTTAGAATGATACCAAATTCATTAAAATCGACCAATGTCTTGATTTATGATTACGAAGTCGCACTTTCCAAAAGCACATTCATGACGCGCCGATGCAGAAGTCGCCGCCATCTTGAAAATTTGAAAACGTACATCGGTATGAAAATAACCGATAACTTAGCGATTAAGTTATAAAAACTGATCGAGATTTAAATTAATAAACTAAAAATGCAAGGCCCTAGTTTAGTTTTCGTAAATAATTTGTCAAAATTATTTTATAAGGCCGAAATTTAAGATGGAAGTGCAAGGCCGCATGCGTCAATCAAGCCGAAATTTTGAGTTATTACTCGCAATAAACCATAGGTATTCACATTTATGTTTATATTACTGAATACTATGACGCGACGTCATAAGTTGGAGCTAAGTCATTTTTGGCCATACTTTCTATTAAAGAAGTTTCACTATCACTATTTATGAAACAATATACATCTTATGTAATATATCTTCTGAAACTAGAAACCAAGCTCTATTTCATTTTATAGCTATAAGTTAATCTAAATAAGCTTTTAACGATTTCTGTGGGCCTAAAATGACCTAACACAAAGAAATGCTGCTGTAGAGGGGTAAAGAGAAATTCCATGCATCTACAATAAAACAGACAGATGAAAAACAAAAACATGTCTGACGCTCATAAAATTTCCGTGAAATGAGCGTCTGCTATAAGCTACTGACGTCATACACGTAAAATAAAACAACGTAATCAGAAACACGTCAGATACACTTAAAAAGTTCAGACATGGATGTGTAGAGATTCAGTAGAAATACGACTTGTGGATTTAAGAAAAGTTTTTAATTCATACTTAATTCGTTTGTTTTAAAACAAAAATCTATAATATTTCACACAGGAAATATTATTTTGGTACTTATTCGGAATATGTATATATCTGACGTTTTACTTATATGTCAGAAATGTACATATAAATTTTTCATGTCTAGTACAAATGTCCCACGCTACTTGTAAAGACTAAGTATAACTGAAACAAACTTAAAGTTTTAACTTGATTAAATTTACAGGTAACAAAGTTGCGTTGTTTTTGTAAACAAAATTAAAATATTATTTCTTCCAGCTATTGATAATTGTATGTTTTAAAAAAAAATCATTCAGTGTATCACAAAGTTATTACGTTTTTTCCGTGTCCAAGTAAAATGTCCCATAGCGTACGTTTGTTTACGCTGACGTTACGATAGTTTCTTTAAAGGCGCTGCTGACACACCGACTCTTTTATTTTTCGGAAGGGCAGAATTCTGTCAGATCACTTTACTTTAATAAGAAATCAAACAAATACAACTTATAAAATGTATTCCAGATACATGTTAATAAATATATTAAGTTCATGAAATGCCAGAATTCCGAGAAGTTCGGATCCTACGTGTTAGAAAATGACGAAACAGACGGTTGGAGAGCTAACTGGAAGTCCGGAACAAACGTTTTCAAAAGCAAATAGTCAAATACTATGAGAATTCCACCACTACCGCTAAAATAAAAAAAATAATCAAAGAACATTTTGCGCTCATGCCTTTGTCGTCTGTAGTCTTTTATAATAGAAATTTCTTCAAGAACGCACGTGTTAGTTATTGTTAAATATCCCGAAGATGACCATCCTATAATTTTAGAAATACTTAAGAATCTTGAATTGTAAAGATATGTCCAGAATTATAATGATCCTGTCATTTGATCTACAAAAATATTGTACATGTATATGTTGTTTTAAAAATATTTATACTCGTTGACATTTATACATGATGTGCATTATGATACTAAGGAACAATTTACAAACTTTTAAGCTCGGAAAATATTTTAGTGTAAAAACATGAAAAAAAAAATAGAAATAAAAAACGAAAGAATTATGTTTTCTTGTTGTTATAATAAAAACATTCATGGAAAACAGAACTCATGTAATATCAACATAATATGATTTATAGAACAAGTAAATGCTCGAGTTATTTCCAAGCGTCATATGTAAGAAAACGACGTTTTTTCTGGCGTTACGCTTTTTAGCTCCAACTTATGACGTCGCGTCTGTATGATTAGATGGAAAAACAGATTCATAGTCATATGTATCGCAGAAACTTCCGAGCAACGGGGGAATGATAAAAAATAGTGTCAGACGATCTTATCTAGCAAATTTCACAGCATGTACCTTTTACATCGCATTCTACTTTCGTTTTCGCATGCCCAAAAACACTAGCAAAATATAACTTTTCGTGTCGATTTGTCGTCTAAATCTTACTGGCAACGAAGAACAATGGGTTTAATCAGAGATATAGGTACAAAGTCATTGATTACATGTAGATTTGACGAATTGTCTATGCTCTTAACGCAAATCAGTGGTACTTCATGAGGGTAACAGAATAAGAATGTTTGAAAGTATGAATCATCAGCGTCATCTTTAAACAAAAGAAAGGAAAGCACTTTCACAACATGGTAGGCATTACCTAAAGAATAATACAAAATATCTATCCCATATCTGAGATATGAGAATAGAGGGTATATTGTCATTATATGAATATCGGTCCATAGACACTTTTAGTCTTATCAATAAGTAGGGTATGCTTTGTCTCACAATGGTCAGTTCTATTAGGATGATTGTCTGTGGTCAATACAGGATGCAAGGTTATTAGTAGGCTGAAGGTCAAAGTCACAGTAAACTGAAAACTGAAAACGAAGTCTACTCAGTAACACATGAACGCTTTGGCCTAGAGCTGTCATTGAATTATTCTCATAGGGTGATTGCCTGTTGTCAGTAGATGAACCCTTATTTTTTTGTGATTCAGTAGGTCAAAGTTCAAGGTAAAAGAGACATCGACACTGAAACAAGTTTCTGCTCAATAACTAAAGAATACTTTAGCATACAGGAGTCCAACTTCATAGGATCATTGTCTGTGATCAGTTGATGAACCCTATTACATTGAGGTTCAGTAGGTCAATGGTCAAGGTTACAGTGACCTTGAGACTAAAAATCATTTCCCCGCAGTAAGTAAAAAAGGCTTCAGCAAACAGTTCTCAAACTCCATAGTATGATTATCTGTGGTCAGTAGATGGCGCATCTTGCTTAAGGGGATAAAGTTTCAAGGTCACAATGACATTGAGACTTGGAGGGGTAAATTTACTCAATATTTACTCAATTAGTAGAGAATGCTTGGTCTGCTGATTTTAAACATCAAAGGATGATTGCCTTTGGTCAGTATTTGACCCAAATAATTTTGATGGTCAGTAGAGTTCTTGTTTCTAATACATTTTTATTTCTATTTCACTTCACATTTGGCAAAAATTTTCAGATGGTCGAGCCAGCTGTTCTTCTGTCGGCTTATGGTAACCCTTAACATGCTAGACAGGATTGATTCTGCCTGAGCGACCAGTGTAGATCATGATCAGCAAGCACATCCATGCTGTCTGATTAATATTTTACTGTTCACCTTTCTGTCGGTATCGTTTTGGTAAACACCGCTTTTTACAGTAAATGGAACTATTAAAATTTAAAGATGGACAAGTAAACTACAAAAAGTAAGCAGGATAAAGGTTAAGAATAAGCACTTCATTGTTGTTGTTTTTTTTTTCTGAAGATAATTCTGGAGATAATTGTTAGTATTCACAAAAAAGTATTTGTGCATATTACTTATGGTCAACTTATTTGCTAATTCTTGTTCAGTAGACCAAATTTTTCCAAATGATACCGAAAAAAACATGGGGTCACCAGCCATCAAAATGTTACCCTTTTGTGGATCTGATATTTATATACGTTCTTGATATCATAGAATGAATTATTGATATTTATAAAAGAAACAATTTCTTATCATGTCAGGAAGTTCGCCCTAAAGAAATTATGACAACCAACGAGACATTGTATCTACAGTGTTCACAAATCTGTCTTCAAAACACTGGATTCAATGCACAGTCCGGTAATACAGACAATAGGCTTCATCTGGAGCTGAATGGACGGAAAACTGGCTCTGAAAAAGCTTGATGTTGTTAGTTTTTGTTTGCTACTCGCGAACACTGTCTTGTCATGTTGATAACATGTATTCTTCTTTCTTTTGTCAGATTACTAGATGTATAGGTTAGTCTCTCATCATGTTTACATTTTCTGTATTGTAGGTAACAAGTTAGATGCAGGTGTTAGATATATAGGTGAAGCTAAATGACCATTTAGTTATACTTTTTTCTGTGTTACTGGTAACAAAATGGATACAGTTTTGAGAGAGACGCAGCATGACACAAAAAAATGTTGTTCTCTTTGCCATTGCTATACTTTTCACATTAAAGGTATACAGCTCTCCCCAGCATTTTTATGTTGGAAAACTGTTTGAAACTATAAGAACTCTATTGTCAAGTACATGAGAAATTAGAATTAAAGCTTAGCTATAGTTGTCAACTGTATCAATGTTACGAATTTGAAGTTACATTTCTTAAACGGTGTATGTATCAGTCATTATTCAGTTATGAATTGAACAATTTTGCATAACATTTCAATTTAGGGGGCCCTTTATACCTGAATGGTAAAGGTCATTGACTTTAAAGCACTTGCCTACAGCCCTGTATGTTGGAAGCAAGGCATGGCTTGTAAAACATTTGTCATGTGAGAAAGCAGCAGGTCGGTGTTTCTACCTGTAACTGTAAGGGCAGATTCATGCAGCTGGCTTATGGAAGGCCACACTTTATACTTCAGGGCCAATCTCTGCCTGAAATCAAGGAAGAAAACGTACGTACTTGCTGAAATAATGTCTTCATTCGCTATCAAAAGCTGAAAAGCCATCAGACAACCTAAAATTGTGTAAGTGTGTTTATGTATGAGTGCATGGAGGGAGAGTCTTGATCAACTTTTTACTCGAGTTATATGAGAATCTGAAAGATGACTCGTGTTAAACTACGCATTCTTGAATAAAAGCCTTTGCTTTAAATTTAAAATTCTTGACAGGCCTATTAGAGTTTCAACTCAATATTCATTTTAGCTTGACTTTGTGAACAAATAGAAATTACTATTGCACTCATCCCAGTGCCTGTATCCATCTTTGGTTAAAGAACGTTTTTATATGCAAGCTGAAACTTCTTGAATACCGGGCCTTCCAAGACCCGGTAACTACTGAAAAAGGGACGATTTTCTTGTTACATTAGTTTCTTTCTGTTGACATTTTAATTTTTTAAGTAAAGTGATGAAATATATTTGTGAGCTACTTACGCTAAATACACCCTTACCGATAATCAGTTATAGGACATTGAGTAAAACCTCGGCTGAATCTGATCTTTGCCTTTGAACTAGCATGCAATTGATAACAGGGGAGATGTATTTGCTGACAAAATGGCAAGTGTCACAGAGAATGAAATAATTAAGAATTTTCATACCTAAACAGATTGATAAAGTTACACTATAGCAGTTAATTTCCTTCTTTATATTTAGCAGTTACGCGCATGTAAACATTTTTTTTCAGTGAATTAAACTAAAACCTGATAATTCATCGTGAAAATGGTCTAGATCTTTTTTTATACGATAAACGATATAACTAAGCCAAAAATGTAAATGCCAAACGGCTCATTATACCAGATTTCATCAACAGCATGGACTACTTACATGTAACACTGAGTAGTCACTTCCTGTTTGGTGTAATCAGTCCTGCGGGAAGGAATAAAAAAAATGTTTGGCTGTACACTAAATCTCACAAATTCATGTGTTTGAGTCTAACTTAAATAGGTTACAACACACTATATAGTTGTTCTTCTTTATTCTATTTAAATTGAAATATTTCCAATGGCTGCAACGCACATAAGGACCCATTTTAAATGTTTGAAACTTACATTTTCTAGAAGAACATTGTAAGTGCTGAATAAGAATCAACAGAAATGTTGGGGTAATGTTTAATGCAAGAAAACATTTTCAGTCAAACATACAAACTGCAAATTCAACAATAATGAGACTCCAAACTATATTGATGGTGTATGATATAAGTATCCAAAATTCTGTCTTGTTATCAATTCGTTATGACAATGCTGCCTACGTTTCAGACATAAATCTGTCGTGTGATTCAGCAACAATTGCAAAGAAAATGAGGAAAATAGCACTACAGAGCAAAATATTATTATTAATAATAATAAAGGTGAAAAAATAAAATAAAAAAAAAACACTGCGATCAAATCCGCCAATATGCATTTTTTCGCACCATTTTCCTATTTAATGTCTGTATGTCAATATGTAAATGTCACTCGACAGATAAACATCATTCTAGTCAATAGCAAATTATATTCTATTTTCATTTTGTAACTACACGTTTATCTTTGAGAAAAATCAAATTTCTCGGCAAACAAACTTTTAAATATGGAAGCATTCTTATTCCGAAATCTGCGAACTGTGCTTTAGTGTGCGTACAGTGTAACTTCAGAAAACTGAAAGACCTCCCGACCAGCCTAATAGTTGGGTATTTGGAAGTTTCTGGAATTCATAGTTTTCTAGCAAAATGGACTTGGTGCATTTACTTCCTCATCTTTGTCTTTAAGTGGTGATAGGAAACATTTTGTAGTATTCTACATAATAGACCGTCTAAACCTTTCGTAAAAGACAGCTTCCACTAAATCTGAGAATGCAGCAAAGATAGTAAGTCAAATTATGTCACAAAGGTTTTAAAAGCGACATATATACATAAGTGATCGGTTTGAAACTCGGTCTTAAAGATAAAAACAAACTGGCGAAAAGTCCGTACATTGTTCTCAAAAACTTATACAGTTTTGCCAGTCTACAAAGTGTTCAAGGAGAATGAAGATGGCATACAAAGAACTTTTCACAGGAACATGTTACTTCCGTTTTCTATCTGTCTACTGCTTCTATTTGCTATAGTACAAAGAAGTCAACTCGTCACATTAGACAACAAACGAATGTTCTAGCAGTGGGAGTTCATTTTTAGGTAGTTATGATAGTGATACGTCAGATATTTTTTACTTATGTCTGTAAGTCCTGTTAAAGTGCCAGCGGTTAGACATTCTGTTCTCCAGATGCCAGAAAATACTTCTGGCTATAACTTTTGTGGGTGTATCTGAATCAGGTAGTTATTTTTCAATTGTTCATCTTTACGAAACAAGTATGTCGAGAATGTAGCAGATGTTACGGGAGCACAGAGTCCATTGCCTTCCAGTTATTATCCTTCCGCACGTACTTCTTTGAATTTAGACATACATTCTGGTGCAGTTACATCTATTTCTGCTTCCTCACTTCATAATCTAAGTACAGATATCTCTGAGAATACTGTGTTAATTACCACCAAGACCTTTCAGAAACCGCAACAAGTTGATAACATTTAATGATTATGTAATGTATCCACAGTCTGCAAAAACAGATATAGAGGTTTTAGTTTTAAAATTAATAGAAAAGGGAGAATGTCACAGTATTTTCGTTCACAATTAAGATATCCCGTTTACCTTTTGTAATTTAATCAATATTGTTTTTCTTTTCCTTTTTTTTTTTTTTTTGGTTTTCATTTATGCATTGATTATAACATTGTAACTTACTTATGTATACCCTACTACTGTTTTGAAAAAGATGTGGTTTGATGAAGTTATATGCGTATGAGTTTTGATACGGGACAAAACTTGCAAGTTTGTTAAGTACATCAGAAAAACGTTGTTCATAAAATAACGTATGTAGAATATAGTGCTCATCGAGATACTATAACTGTTATGTAGTACTTTAGACATTAATATGAATTGAGGAAAATACTATTTTTACACTTAAGACGCCACATTTTTGGCCCAGTCTTAATGAAAACTGGTCAGAATATTTGTTTCCATGAAATCATTAGGTCAAACATGTTGACACTGTTATTGTGTGTTTCTCAGGTGAGGGACCTAGGGCCATCTTGGCCCCCTTGTATCTAAATAGTTTTGTTATAAATACTTTTCTCTCGTGTTGTCAGCGATTTTCATTTGTCATCGTTAATTAGTAAAAAAGTAAAACGATATATGAGCACGATCTAAGGCTAAACACTATAAAGCATTTATAAATTTATTTATTTAATTATTCAATCCAGAGATAATAAAAAACAAATGATAAAAGTTTCCATTACGGCACAAAAGCTGCTAATCACTATTAATCATTTAGAGTTATCGATCGTATTTTTCTCGGGATCAAAGATTTAGAAATTCTTCTGTTTCATGTAAGTTGCAATATATCTAAAACCACGAAAACATAAGCGAACTAGAACAGATTTATGGAAACATCTCCTGTCTATTTATAGTTCATAGTAATCTTTCTTCAAGTTTTATGTTTAGCATTCATATTGATTACCGCACCTCTAGACATCTCATATTTAGGTCTAGATGTTACCGGACCATTAGCCTCTGACTTAAAGACTTAAGAAAAAGTGCTCTACAGAGTAAAGAAAGCAACATAACCACCATTATTTTCTTGATGTTTTCACTTTAGCCAAGCAAAATTTGTTCTGGAACTGTAGATCGGTAAATAGAGCAACTATGGACTAGCGATTTACATAAGGAGTATTTTGTTTGTTTATTACATGTATACTGTATGTTATAGATCACTTTTTTAACCTTCTAAATGAAATTAAGTCTAGAAGAAATAGAGCGCAGCGTATTGAAAGCAATGACTTAATGCATAAGAAGGTCAATAAGTGAACTCTAACCTATTTATAGTTTAAAAAGGGCGAAACTGCATGTAACCATAAGCAACCGCCAATTTTGCAAACTAAATGATATTCTGAATGGACCACTAGTATGAACTGTGTAACTTCGCATAAAAAACAACAATACGTGAGTAAAACCTGATAATCTTTGGTTGCTGATTTGATGTTTAAACTAGTTAAACTATAGTACTCCTTATATTAATTACAATTCCATAGTTCGTACAAAGCCCACTCGATTTGATCAATAGGATGAGCTATGGGTCATGAGGTCGTGAGTTCGATTTCGAGTCCCCGTCATTGACACTGTGTTCTCTGTGACAGATTTATATTGTGCCTAAATCAATCGTCCTCTTACTTTGATACATTAAGAGAAAGAATTCGGCAGATTTTTTCGGAGAACAGATTGTACAGGTATATATTACAGGAACACATGTTAAGCCCGCCGCTATATGACTGAAATAATGTTAAAAACGGCGCTAAATCTGAAACAAACAGACGAAATAATGAACACTTTTGTATATGGCCGTTCCATATTCAACAAATGTTTGCTTAACTTATGTCAAAACTTGAAATCTGCGAAAATTTAGTTCTGATGTCATCACATGAATCTTTTAATGAATGATTGCCATCATATTTCGAATATAATCGCTTTTTCACAATTATTATAGATGTACCCTCTTCTTGATCCAACGGAAGAGAATAATATTTCTTTACCGAATAACACAAAAGTCCTGGTAGACAGTTGAATTATTGTCTACATATCGAAATGTTTGTTGTTTATTATGCGACGCCCGCTTATTGTAACTAAAAGTATAATGGACCCGCACATAGCTAGACTCAGTGTAACTAACCTGCTTAAAAATTTCATAATTGTTTAAGCAATCCCGTCTTTGAATTTTTTATCGCCACTGGAAACGTTACAATGCAGAACTGACACTTCTCTAAACGTATCCCTCTCCGACTCGTTGAAAATAACGCTTTGAAGACGGAGCACATATAAGTCGCCCACAGAAATTCATTATACTCAAATATAAATCAAAATAGTCCAGCACGATCAGTTTTTGTCAAAATTTCTTAAATAAATGCTGAACAATTGCCATTTCATTCCTTTAAAGTCCACATAGTCCTACCTTGTGAAGAAGCCAAAAGATAGAACTTCATTATACTTACAATAAGTGTACAGCTGCTTATTATGATGGTAAACCTACAAGTTTCATCAGTAACCTTAGAGTTATTGCTCCTGAATGTTTTGAAATTCTGACATTACTGTGTACACCCTTTTGTCAGGATCGTTTCAGTATCTCTTGGAGGTATTGCTCTTTAATTGTTTTATAATCCACAAATACCTACATTATGAAGTAACCAATATAGAAAGAGGCTGCGTCCTTCTGTCCCTCCGTCCTTCCGTCCTCCCTTCCGTCCGTCACACTTCGTGTCCGGTCCATAACTCTGCCATCTACAAAGAGATTTTGAAATAAGTTGGATTAAATGTTCACCATAATGAGACAACCCAGGTCCCTAATTTAGAATTACTTCCCTTTGTTGATACCATAAATAGCTTGTAATGATCTTTTTTATTATTGACTATAGGGTAAAAATCGAGACCACTTTTCTGTAGTACAACATGCATGTTACATCCAAATTTTAGGTGTATTTTGACCTTTTTTGTGCGGACTTCATTTTTAAGTTCCCTTTGTTGTCCCCCGCCTATTTTGAAGAAAAAGGGGCAATGAAATAGGCTGCGTCCTTCCGTCTGTCCTTCCGTCCTTCATTCCTTCCGTCACAATTCGTGTCCGTTCCATAACTCTGCAATCTATGAAGATATTTTGAAATAACTTGGAGTAATTGTTTCCAATAACTAGAGGTTGTGTCATGCGCAAGATCAAGACCCCTTGCTCCAAGGTCAAGGTCACGCTTAGAGGTCAGATATTAACAGGGTCTGTTTCATGTCCGGTCCTTAACTCTGTCATTCGTAAAGGAATTTTAAACTAACTTGGCATAATTGTTTACCATAATAAGACAACGGGCCTTTCACAAGACCCAGACCCCTAGCTCCAAGGCCAAGGACACATTTAGAAGTGAAAGTTTAACAGGGTATGTTTCGTGTCCGGTTCATAACTCTGCTACCCATTAAGGGATTATGAATAAACTTGGCATACATTTTCACCACAATGAGACAACGTGTCATGCGCAAGACCCAAACCCCTAGGTCCAAGGTCAATGTCACACTTAGAGGTCAAATGTTAACAGGGTCTGTTTCGTGTCTGGTCTATAACTCTGTCATTCATCAAGGGATTTTGAAATTACTTTGTACAAATGTTCCCCATAATAAAACGACCGGTTATGCGCAAGATCCAAACCTCTAGCTAGGTCTAAAGTAAACGTCACACTTAGAGGTCAAAGGTCATATACAAGAAAGACTTTTTCCAGAGCATTTTTTCTTCATGCATGGAGGGAGTTTGATGTAATTTGGCACACTTGTTTACCACCATGAGACGGAGTGTCATGCGCAATAACCAGGTCTTTAATTTAGAATTACTTCCCTTTTGTTGTTACTTAATAGCTTGTAACATTTTATTACTAGCCGCAGGGAAAAATCGAGACCACTTTTCTGTAGTACAATATTCCTGTTACATCCATTTTTAGGTGTTTTTGATCTATCACTACCTGGTAAGGGTTATTGTGTGGATTTTTTTTCAAGGTTAACTGTCCTTTGTTGTGACGGCTATAAATAATTTATATTGTAACTATTTTATAAATGACCGTAGGGAACACACCAGACCATTTCTCTGTAATTTAACATAGATTTTACTTTCAAATTTTAAGTGTAATTTAGGGAATCTCTTCCAGGAAAGTAGTTCTTTTGTGGGCCAAGAAAAAAAACTTACTTCCCTTTGTTGCTACTATACATTGCTTTTTCTTGAAACTTTTCAACCTGGTTGTTAGAATCGGATATGTCATTGTTTTGACTTACTGTCTACTAAACTTATACAGAATATATTTTACTATATCATCTTCATGATGGGCATATATTGTGAAATTCAGGCACTCTTGTTATTTTTAGCTCACCAGAGCCA
Organism: Mercenaria mercenaria; assembly: GCF_021730395.1. NCBI lineage: Eukaryota > Metazoa > Mollusca > Bivalvia > Venerida > Veneridae > Mercenaria > Mercenaria mercenaria. Next base: position 62,199,042 of record NC_069375.1, on the reverse strand, counting down.
AAGGCTCAGGGTGAGCTATTCTGATCAGTCACCGTCCGTCGTCCGTTGTCCGTCGTCCGTAAACTTTTATTTTAAACGACACCTCCTAATAAACCGCTAGGCCAATTTCATCCAAACTTCACAGGACTGTTTCTTTGGTAAAGCTCTACAAAAATTGTTCAAAGAATAGAATTCCATGCAGAACGCTGGTTGCCATGGCAACAGAAAGGAAAAAATTAAAAATGTTTTTCTAAAAAACCAGAAGGCCTAGAGCTAAGATATTTGGTGCTAAGCATTGCCTGCTGGACTTCTACCAAGTTTGTTCAAATCATGACCCCGGGGTCAAAACTGACCCTGCCCCAAGGGTCACTTGATTATGCAAAAAAAAATTAAAAATAAACCAGAAGGCCTATAGCTTAGATATTTCACGTGTTGCATTGACTAGTAGACCTCTACAAAATTTGTTCAAATCATGACCCCCGGGGTCAAAATTGACCCCGCCCCAGAGGTCACTTGATTTTACATTGGAAAATATTCAAACATTTTCTTAAAATAAACCAGAAGGCACAGAGCTTACATATTTGAGGTGTAGCATTGCCTAGTAGACTTCTACAAAATCTGTTCAAATTATGACCTCCGGGATCAAATTGACTCCGACACATGGGGTTACTTTATTGTACTTACAAACATCTTCAAAATTTTCCAAACAAAAACCAGAAGCCTTAGAGCTTAGATATTTGACATGTAGCATTGCCTAGTGGACCTCTACTAAAGTTGTTCAAATCATGACCCCGTCCCAGAGATCACTTGATTTTACATAGGAAAATCTTCATTTTTTTTTTTAAAAATAAATCAGAAGGCCTACAGCTTAGATATTTCATGTGTTGCATTGCCTGGTAGACCTCCACAAAATTTGCTCAAATCATGACCCCGAGGTCAAAATTGACCCCGCCCCAGAGGTCACTTGATTTTACATAGGAAAATATTCAAACGTTTTCTTAAAATAAACCAGAAGGCATAGAGCTAACATATTTGAGGTGTAGCATTGCCTAGTAGACTTCTACAAAATGTGTTCAAATCATGACCTCCGGGATCAAATTGACCCCGCCCCATGGGGTTACTTGATTGTACTAAGAAAAATCTTCAAAATTTTCTAACAAGAAGGCCATGATGGCCCTGTATCGCTCACCTGAGTACCATTGCTCAAAATGATATGATCAAGTTTTGACATAGAGCACATAGGCATACACATTTTAACAAGATTTGAATAAATTTTGTAGAGGTCCACTAGGCAATGCTACATGTCAAATATCTAAGATCTAGGCCTTCTGGTTTATTTTTAGAAAATTTTGAAGATTTTTCTATCTACAATAAAGTATATTTAATTTGAGCCCAGGATTCATGATTTGAATAAATTTTGTAGTGTACTAGGCAATGCTACATGTCAAATATCTAAGACTTATGCCTTCTGGTTTATTTTTAGAAAATTCTTGAAGATTTTCCTATGTAAAATCAAGTGTCCTCTGGGGCGGGGTCAATCTTGACCCCGGGGGTCAGGATTTGAATAAAATTTGTAGAAGTTCACTACGCAATGCTACATGTCAAATATCTAAGCTCTAGGCCTTCTGGTTTATTTTTAGAAAATTCTTGAAGATTTTCCTATGTAAAATCAAGTGTCCTCTGGGGCGGGGTCAATCTTGACCCCGGGGGTCAGGATTTGAATAAAATTTGTAGAAGTTCACTACGCAATGCTACATGTCAAATATCTAAGCTCTAGGCCTTTTGGTTTATTTTTAGAAAATGTTTAAAGATTTTCCTGTGTAAAATCAAGTGACCCCTGGGGCGGGGTCAATTTTGACCCCAGGGGATCATGATTGGTTGTACGATAATATAGGTACCTTGCTGCTTCACGAATACCCATCCATTTGATTTATGCCAAATACTCGACAGGGAACATAGAATTATTGTCATATTACAGCTCTCAACTAAACAATGATTTTCATTTTATATGCTGTTCCGTCTAATGGTAACAATTGCTTGTTACATCAGAAAATCAAACCAGCAACTATTTACAATAACACAATTGAAGGGGTCCGTGCAAAAAAGTACTTATCTCCATTTTTAGTAAAATAAAAGAACATTCCGCACCCAAAGAACTCCGCGAGCAGCGTATTCTTCTGTTTAAGAGTTAAAAATGTGGTATTACACGTATGCAACATTGGGTCTAACTTCACAAGTTGACATCAAGGAGTTCAGGGCTTTGCTTGCTGTTTCGGATAATAAACAGGACAGAGCCTAATGTACATAGACTATATCAGTAATTTTGAAAGTCATCAGGTATTTGAAACTAATATATTTCATTGATAAATTTAGGCAAAAATGATGCGCAAATCATGGTTTAACTGCAACAATGGTCCTAACTAATAACTAACAAGATTTTTTTTGTTATAAAAATGATATAGATAATGCAAACTACACGAAACTTGGTAATATGACTGTTTAAATAGTATAAAATCTATAGCTGCAATTATTTTTGGAAATATCACATTTCACCGAAATTGTACACAATTCCCAGCATTTTAACTAAATGGAGATAGGTACCCTTTCGCACGGACCCCTTCAATTTTATTAACAAAACAACAAAAGTAACAATTCAATAACTTAAAAATGTAAAATAGACGTACAATCAATATCGCGGTAAAACATTCTGAAACACCATAGAATATACAAAGGGGCCTCCGTGGCCGAGTGGTTAAGGTCGCTGACTTCGAATTACTTGCCCCTAACCGACGAGGTTTCAAGCCTGTCTCGGGGCATTGAATTCTTAATGTGAGGATGCCATCAAGCTGACTTACGGAAGGTAGGTGGTTCTATCCAGGTGACCGCTCGTGACGAAATAACGCACAAAGCTGGAAAGTCGCCATTTGACAATAAATGTGTCGGTGCGATGTTAAACCCAACAGAAACAAAAACGAAATAGATTATAATCAACATACTCGATGTCTCAAAACTAGGTCTGTGAACATTAAGTTAATGAGGTATTGCCTGAGGGGAAATAACATAATTAAGCATAACAATGTTCGTAGAAGAACAAGCATCCCATACAGAAACCAACTATACTATTCCATACAGGCTCATATTTAGGTACTTCTGCAGGTTCGGATATTTTATTTCTACAATGTAGAATTAAATTAAAGCTTATTAAAAAGTAAAATATACTTAGATTTTAATAAATCGGCAAATTAAAGATATAGGGTCTTGTGTTTGAATTTATGCTTGACTGGTTTGGAACTCGCACGTGTTTTCGTAATGGGCGTCTATTGGAAAACCTTGATTTTGATAAATAATAACATCTGTAAAAAAAGCCTTTAAAAGCAAAGAATGCAACCAAGATTTGCTAACAGGAATGTTTCCGCAATGTAGATTTTTATGAAACTTTTCAGAATCGTAAATGAGCAAATGGTATATAATATGATGAAATAAAAAAAGATATGTCCGTGTACTTGGTTTTCAGGTACTTGACAGTGATTTAAGCACACTAATTCCTAATTTTAAGACTGACTTTATTTGGATTTCTGTTTTGTGTTACAACATATTAATATCACATTCTATCTTTAGACTAACGTTTTAATAAAGTTTCCAAGTTTCTATTAATTCCTTAAACGGTTTTCGTTTCAGTATACCGATTTCCGGCTTTATTCTACGTTTCCTTGATGAATTACGTTTCGCTGCTACTTACAGTTTATGGAACGTGCAGAACTACCTTAATTCAATTTTTGCTCAAAGCAAGGTATTTGTATAAGTAAATAACTGAATAAAAGGCTGTACTCATAAAACTTAATTTACTCCTTTAGTCTTTTCGGCAATTAATTGCGTAGTTTTCCTCCCCTTATTAGTAATCTCCTAACGGATATAATGGTGAATTGAAAAACAGATTAATTTTTTGAAGCAAAGACAGTCTCGTGTAAATGAAGGTCTCATTTAATATTATCTCTTTTTCATCCAATTTTATTAATGAATAGTTATGCTTGAACTTGCTTTGTTGAGCTCACTGAAAACACGTAAAAATTTCTATTCTTTAGTGTTTGTTTCTTTTGTTTGTAATAAAGGTATCAAAATGGAAAGTTGAAAATTCACAGGTCGTTGAACAGAAAAACCGCGATATTAACATACAATAATTGTTCCTTTCTGTTAGGAAAAGGAAACTATTTGGTGGAATCATAACATGACGATTTTTGGAAAGAAATGAATATTCTTTGTTTTTGTCATTCACCGAAATTTCAAAACGTGATACCACCTTAATGTTTCGTTTTATCATACTTTATGTTCATTTTGACTACTGATTAAATTGACATAATGAAATGTGCCCGAAGTTCCGGAGCTTCATAGTGTCTTGAAATGAACTGAATTTAATTATTTAATTGATCACTTAATCTTTATAAAATAAATAATACTATTATATTTACCAATTATAATCAAGTCAGCAATCTAGGACGACACATAGGCCACATGAACTTTATCTTAACCATAATGATACTACAAGCGTATTATGAACTGATATTGTACTGATATGACTCTAAACCAAATAAAACAAACAGGCTACATGCTGACAATGAATGTTCAGAACGTGTAGATAGTGTACGGCACTTCTTTGTTTATTATACTTGTTAACTATTTACTTTTACTTACAAAATATCAATAAAGTTCTATGTAGTGTTACATTATTTTCTCATGTATATAAAACAACATTAAGACTTACATTACAATTACATACATCCATAATTATCAAAAAGTAAACATTCATATACCTCACAATAAAACATATTTATTTTACACAGCTTTTTAAAAAAAATTCCAATTTGCGACCTTAACATTTCTTTGTAAAACTGTAACCGGTTTAATCTGTTAGCAGACATGATAAAGGAAAGCTGGCACGAGGCAACTTGAATTTTAATTCAATGACCGATACATTAAAATACGTTTCATTTTCACATATCCTAATTATCATTTAGTATGCTCATGCTCGCGTAAAGTTTGCTATGATTTGAATTTTTCAAAATTACGGTTGCATTAAAATATAGAAATGGAGGAACTTCACAGGTCGCTCAACACGACAGAAACGAAAATGTTGCAGGCTCGGTTTGATTGAGCCTGTTCATGGACGGTAGTGTAAATGCATGCCGCCGTCCACGCCCTCTAGCCGCGGGTTGAGCAGAACTCAACATTTAAACATGCTAAAAGTACAAAAAAAAGCAATTTAGAGACATCCGCAGATGTATTCAAACGGTAGTGAACATGGAACCTTCAATGACACACGTGCTGAGGCGTGTAATTCCATGAAGAGCGGCATTTGGTCCCCAGATAAAGGGTTTGTCCTAAACGAGAACACAATGGGCAGAACTGAACACACTGGAATTTAGGAAGGGGATCTGAGGTTATGGAGCCTGCGTATCACGGGAACTGTCAAAAGACAACATTAAAAAGCAGGCACTTTATCCAAGGGGTGATTAAACGATACCCAATGCCATGAAAGCGGGAGATTTGGAACCACCCAAGCCGAAATGGTCATGTTGAGAAACTAAACAGTACCAATAACACGACATAAAAGTCGTGCTGAACGACCTGAGAAGATCGAAATATAACAGCCCTGAATGAATGTACGGGGAGACTTTTTACGGCCGCCACACGGCACAAACAACGCTGCTGTGATAATAAAATAGAGAAAAGTAGGAACTTCACAGGTCGCTCAACACGACAAAAACGAAAATGTTGCAGGCTCGGTTTGATTCAGCCTGTTCATGGACGGTAGTGGAAATGCATGCCACCGTCCACGCCCTCTAGCCCCGGGTTGAGCAGAACTCAACATTTACATTAAGACTTAGATTAGTCGGAGGGTTAATGTTAAACGTTTTGTATGATATTATACCACGGTCTACAAGTGTAGCATTGCTGTCATTACGATATGTAACGCAAATTACCTTTTTGATAAGGTCGATTTAAAAAAGCTGTTGCTTGTACCCAAACGAAAAAAAAAAAAAAAAAAACACTAAAAAAACACTAGCAAAACATCAACAAAACATATTTTAATATTTTGTTAGGATGTTTTGTTACTACAGCATTTAACAAAACACCAATACTCTACTTCCAGGATTTTAGGTGTTTAATATTTTGTTAATGTTTTCTTATATCAGTAATGTTTTATTGATGCTTTTTTTACACTTTGGAGAATGAAAACCGTTTTTTGTCTTGGAAAGTTGGACGTAATTAGTAAAATTTTTGGAATGGAAAATAGCATGAAAATTAATTTAGAAAGGTAAGAATGGTTGGGAGGTATTTCTTGTGAACATAGAATATTTTAATGGATCAGTATTTTTATGACCAATAATTACAATTAACTTAATTAGCAAATGGAATTAAAACATTTATTGTATTATGCAACTTGTATATATATGTGTATTCACCTTGCAGAAAAGTTCATTTTGAACTTATTAAAAATTTATTGAAATAATTATCATTACTTTTTCTCCTAGAGTAACACGAAAAAGAACATCACTAAGTGACAAACAGTAGTTGCATAGATTATATTGCATTTGTTTCCACCTGGCTATTAAGGGGTGATAAATTAAACTAATGCAGTATACATGTTGCTTGTCTCACAACAGGAGATTACCACAGACTGATAAGATCTTGCCTGCTTTATATTTAGAAACTCTACCAAGAGGTCAGCCAATGCAAAAGGTCGGTGAACTACTTCTGGGAGCTGTGCATGTACCACAAAAAGTAATCCTTAACATTTTTGGTTTATTTTATCAGAGTAATCTTTAATATTTATGTGTATCTAAATGGAATAAAATCTTACTCTAGTACAGAAATAGTTTCAACATCCTAGATGTATCCTTCATTTGCTGACTGTAAATGACACATTTGCCCAAGAATATCAAAATATCAAATCTAAACAGGAAGTTCTTTGAGAGCAGGAGCAGGATGGAGATATTTCACTTCAAAGAAGTTTATTTATATAGCTCTTTGTTTACTATGTGCAGTTTATATTTAACATGGAAGTTTAAAACTAATAAAAAAGAATATAGATGGTGAGTCAATATAATTTATTCATTTTCCAACAGTAATCTAGATTACCTGTAACTAGTAAGTCATGGATTCAAACTGGAAGCAGGTTGTTTACTTTTCGTTTGGGTAGCTTTCACAAATGACTTTTGCTTCACATATATTTTTGTTCATATGCTTTTGTTTTGCAACGATTAAGCAGCTGTATTTTCTAGTTTATCATATGCTTTTAATTTACTAAAAGGAAAAGTGGATATTTTTAAATGAAATTTTTCAACGGAGACAAACAATTTAAACCAGTAGAGTTATCTCCCCACGGTAAACAATGCTACCAGTCTGCTTTCCATGGCATTGTTTACTTCAGTCTGTAAATTCAGAGCATAACATTTTGCTTTAAAATCAGTGTTTTAACCTGTTTTTACTTATCAATTAGTCTATTGGTGTTGCACACATTTATGTTAAGGTAAATGAAAATTATTTATTAACAAAAAGAATTGTTTATGGATTATTTACTTGTTGTTATAGATGTTTGTTTATTTTATAAAATTCGGGTAATTAATCTAAAACATAACATATGAATAACTTCTCCAAAATACTCAAATTTATTAATTTAATCATGTTCATCCAAATAATTCTTTAAATCTATTAAAGAGTATAATGTGAGAAGAATAAAGACTGATATAACCCTCTATTTGCTATACATTTGGTAGAACTGGAAGCAGTTGGTGATCGTCGACATTTTTTTGGCCCCATTTTTCATCACAATATATACAGTTTAAATTTTAGGTCATTGACATACCCAATAATAAACCAATTTTTTATGAACATTTTAAGTTTTAAACTAAATCTATTTTTTCAGGTATAGCACCGTATGTGTATATTAAGTATGGCACACATGATTGAATTGGGACCTAATAAACATATTGTGTTCAAAGAAGACTTAATGAAACCAGCAGTTCAAAAACTATAAGCATTCTGGCATTATATATAACTATATATACATGTACACACTACCATAGTTGTATGTTTGAGTGAATGTGGGCAATTGAAAATTTTTCCACGAACATGACTAAATGGATCAATTTTAAAACTTATTTCCAGCAAACTCGTGGCAGGTTTTATAATTATCTCCTTTATATCAAGTCCAAATCAATATATATAATAATTGAAAATACCAAATTAAGTAATAACATGACAGTCAACATAACTTGAGGTGTAAGCGCAGGTAAACTAAGTTACTATTTATACAATATGGTAATGGTAATGGTAATGGTAATAGCAATGCATAAGTCCAACCTATTAATAACTACCCCAAAACATTTCATATCTGTCTGCCATCTTTGGAAACTTATTCTTTACCAACATTTGAAATCAAATTAAAAGAATACAGTTTCTTGAAAATATAACAAGTACTTGGTTAAATCTGCAATGTTGCCTGTACCATAAAGATGCACTACTTTGAATACCAAAAATTACCATGTATGATATTAATTTAATTTTGAAACTATAAACAAAGGAATAAACTAACGAAGAAACTGCTTTTATGGTTTAATATCTCTAGGTTTATTATATCTGCAGGTTTTGCAGTGAGACGAATGGTGGCAAATGATGGCTATGTGGCGGTTAGTGAAAAACTGTGGCATTTTACACCGATGGTGGCTAACATGTACAGAAAATTTCTCAACCAATAGTGACATTCAGTTGAAAGTAATAGCATATCTATAAATTACCTTTTTGATAAGGTCGATTTAAAAAAAGCTGTTGCATAGCTTTTCATCTCTTAAACGAATTGGTTTTCAAATTAGCAAGGTATGAGAGAGAAGGTTTAACATGTCAATTGATACACTTAATATATTGTTGTAGTTTATCTTCCTCTAACCGATATTTAATCTAGTCCAAGGTCATTTTGAAACTTTTAATCAATCCGTCGTACGTATATATTACTACCATGCCCGTTATTTTCACATATCATGTTATCGTATAGTACACTATTCAGTTGCTGTAATAATAAACGTTTGTATAGTCTAGGATAATACTTATAATAAAAACTAAGGTTTTACCTTGCCAACATTTCTATTTGCTTATACAACGGTGTATACAAAATGTTCTAGTCTATGAAACGGCTCTCGATCCTTGAGCATGTGTTTTGTTCCTACGTTAGATTGACATGAAAAAAAAAACTATTCTCAATAAAACATGCATTTGTATTTCAAATGTCAAACAATGTATTTATTCACATCTTTATCTGATGGTTCAGTTACTGGTTATGAGAGATTCGCTATGTAACGTTTTAAATTAGATCTGGAACCTTGGGATTAAATTTTGATGTTCCGCAAATAGAGCTTAGAAGTAATTTCAAGAGGTGCATCCAGATGTAAATGTACTATATGAAATGTTTCCAGTTGACACGAAAATGCACTTTATAAGCCTTCTTTTTGTGCTCGTAAACTGTTTCCTTGTTTAAGGAATGTAATTATAATCAAGTGTTTAATATTAAATGCATTTAAAGTGTTTCCGAATATCTAAGTATAGTGTATCATTGGTGTCATTTTATAACCGTGTTGTCTTAATAGCCGAGGTTATAGTCTAACTAAAATTCAGAGCCTTTGTCCTTGGTGTTTGATCCTGACCTTTGTCCAGTTCGATAGAGAGATGACAAACAGCGAAAAGAAATAAATCATAAAGTACGTGTAGATTGTATTAAAACTCTTAAAAGGGTACACTAAGAATGCCACGATGCTAGCTCTAAAATATCCCCATGAGCTTGAATTGATTGAAGTTGGAGACTGTCTATCCTAAAGTATTGTAGTTTCATTCATATTAAAATGGAAATCATTCCAGAGAATTAGAAGGAAATGAATCGTACATATAATCAAAGACTATCATCTGACTCAGGTTGATGTAAATGTAATATAACATCTTAATGTGAAACAAATGAGCATATGTAACACATATTGTATAAACAAAGTCATCCTGTGGTTGGGATGATATGGATAAACACGAATGTAAATAAAAATTGGAACAGACATGTCCTTGTATGACCTTGTCTTAAATTTCAGAGAACACGAATATAAATATACCTCATTTGCATTTTTCCCTTTTACCAAGTGTTCGACGTGATGTCATCCGGGTTCTTCGACCCAGCGATCGTCGAATAACATTGATCTACCGTTTAAAATATAAAAAAAATCATGACACACCCGCTTATGTGTATGGCAGTCAGATATGTTTCACTGACTAAAATATAGCGTTGTAGACGAACCAGCTCGTACACCAGTATATAAACTTCAGTCTTACATTTAACATATTTTAAATCCGTGATAATAAATACGTCAATCAAAATATGCATTTTTTTAATTTCAGCCCTGATCAAATCGTATATAATTAAATGTTTTGAACAAATGTTGGATTATTACGACCCCAAAGCTTTGATTTGCAATGTAACTTGCTAAACAATTTTGTATTATCACTCTTCGATCTTTTACACACTTCAAATGCTTGAACGTATAATCAATTATTAACGAAGCAAAACACATTTATATCCACAATATTTATCATTCTAACACGACCCGCAAATAACCTACATACATGCAGAGCAAAATCTATCTCGGGTTATTATGCAATAAACCACTCGCGTGCAATGACGATCCAGGTGCGTAGCGCGGTCGTAAAAAGTAGTTACCATTTTTCTAACACTTTTGATACTAGTATGTTTTGTTAGAATCGAAATAAGTAGTTCAAAAGTGTGATTTATCGTAGAATAACCCGAGTTTTTCGTGTTTTTTTTTAAGTTTTTCGTTCTTATGCGAAACAATATATCACTCAGGTACGGCCTTCGTGGTATATTCTTACGCATAAGAACTCAAAACTCTGGTTATTCTACGATAAACCACGTTTGGGAACTTATTATTTCTTAATTAATGTTTAGAAAATAGACTCATGCCGTCTGTATCATAGGAAAACAAGTCACACATAAGTAAACTCTACTTGAGTATCATGAAAAAGTATCACATCTTCAGAAATAAATATAATCGAAAACAAAAAACACAAGACGCCGCATTCGTGCTTTCAACCTACAACACTGTTGTTGTCGCTCCCTTAAGATAATCTCCCTACCAACTGCCATCATAAATTGAGTTGAGTATCAAAACCTATTAAATATATGTAACAACACTTTCACAGAAGAAAATCGCTTAGTCTGCATTGTAATAAATCAACTGATACCGAGCAGATCCTCTTATAGTCAAATCGAAATAGTGTGGATAAGAAATGAACATTTTCAAACTTTTAAATAAGTATTTCATTGCTAATGAAACGTTATTTTTGAAAATGAAAGAAATAAAAATATATAAAAAGTTTAAGTCAGATTAGAGATGCGACAAATCAAAGAAGTATGTTTACAAACTTGTATCGTAGAGTACGCAACCACCAAAATACATCGTGCCATGTCAGACACTGCACATCTAAGTGTATATCTCGTTTGCAAAATAAAAAAAAATGAAGATAATAAATTCATATTTATAAAAGCTAAGATTTTGACAAGACTCAAATCGACTGGACAAAGAGGTGATATAACAAGTTAGGCAAAGGATAACAATAGCACAATAATGACTATGTATCTAGTTATAATAAGCAGTTTTACAGGTTAAAAAATAATTTTGTTCTTTTAGCCACGTCAAAAAGGAACTGAGAAATATAATTGGTAAAAATAAGGGACATTGAGTATCAGTTTACCATTCAAGTACAGGGACACGTATTTTAAGTTTCGGTTTCAATTTTACCTTTATCTATATAAAAACGCGAGGTTATGAACTTTTATCATCTATATCGAGTGATAAAAGTATGAGCATGCGCAAATACTTCGTATGAGCTCATTGTGTGCCAATGACGGACATAACAATGGCTGAAATGAGTCCAGGTGAATGTTGAAAATTAAGGTAAACTAATTTTCTCAGTCTCATTTGTGCATTGTTTGATGTATAGTTGTCTTAATTTCTATGTGCGATATATTTTAAACGCAAGTAGGCTTCCTACTAGAGTTGAAATCGTCTATTTTTGATGAACGATATAATTGAAACGAAGATGACGATGTTTAATATAATTGAAACACAGGTTAACTCCTTGATAGGGTTGAAATCGTCAAGGGACAATTAAGTGAAGTTTACTCTACTTTGTTAAATGCATGTCTATATTTTTCGCAAGAGAAGAATTTTAATAAATCACCATGCTAATTATCTAGAACTGAATAATGTGAAGTAAATTAGTAAATAAATATTCGCATTTTAGCTCACCTCACCACAAGGTTCTCATACAGAGCTTTTATGATCATTCACCGTGCGTCGTCCGTTTGTCTCCGTTCGCCCGTCATCACTTTTGTTTAGACGACATCTCCTGTGAAATCGTGTGGAGAAAGTTGATGGCCTTGATTTTCTTTGGATAGCTTTTTTTTAAAATGTGTTCAAACGGATCATTTAGGTTGTAAATAGGGACCGCAAGAGCTACAAATTTTAACAATCTTCAAACGACATCTCTTCATAAACCTCTTGTCTGATTTTGAAACAATTTCACACAAATAATCTTTGTGATACCCTCTACTAAGACTTTCAAATTATACCGATTTGTCACGAAACTTAAATAGTATTCTTTAATGAGACTGCTGGTCCGATTTTAGAATAGGTTCACACCAACGGACCTTGTATGACCTTGTAACAAGGTCGTTCAAATTCTATAGCTTCCTTAAAATAAAACTGGTCCGCCGCAGAGGGCATGGTCACTTTTCCCTATATGTAGTTGAGATAAAAATCTTCTTGTATGAAACTGCTGGCCTGATTTTAAAATAATAATTCCACACAAATGATGCTTTTGTATCCCTCTACCAAGATTGATAAATTTTGTTCAAATCGTCGATAAATATGGCGTGGGCACTTGTCCCTATAGGTATTTAGTAGAAATTTAAAAAGCGTTTGGTCAGAAACAACAGGTCCGATTTTAAAATAATTTCACACGCCGAGTTTTCCTATGTTGGCCCTTTATGAAAAATACTCAAATTGTTCTGATTCATCAAGAGGGCGTAGTCACTTTTCCCTCTATGTAAATAGTGGAAACTGTAAAATTTTCATTGTCAGAAAATACTATCCCTAAAGAATACCCCAAAAAGTTTAGGAAGATTGTTTCGAAAAAAAAAGCCGCCAGGGGTGTGGTCATTTTCCCATGTATGTATATTATGGAAACTTTAAAACCTTCCTGCTTGATATTGTGTCTTAGAATCCTATGTTATAACTATCCGAACCTCTTACCCCACCTATATTTTTACGTATTTATTTCTATTTTCTTCTTGTCAGACATTTTTAAACATAATTTCATGCTTTCATTTAATCTTATTTTATAAAATGTTTGTGCATAAACTTCGTGTAACCTAAATCATACACAATCGACAAAACATCTTTTTTAACAATTTCCGAGGAGTAAAGTACAAGTAAATAAAACATGACATATAAAATTAACTTACCCGATATTTCCATAGGATAAAAAAGCAAGATTTAAAGGATACCGCAGGTTAAGTTTTAAATACATTCCAGAGAAGAGCGACTCGAGAATTTTAAAACGCGTGTAAACACCATTTTGTTAAAAGTGTATTGAATCATACGTCAACCATCGCATAAAAAGACATTCAACGTACTTCATGTACATTAGTATGAGTTTAAATTTTAAGATACTTCCGCAAATTAAAATTAGAAATTCATGTGAAAAATCAGAATCCTCGAAACAGCTTTCGAAATGCAAAAGGACACAAAAAAATATATGATAAAAGTAGAAAAGATATATGTGTAGGTAAACTTGCAAGCATGAAAGCTACGCTGAACCCTATCTCCACAGTGCTTTGGAAGAAAATGAGTGAACATTTTTGGTGCAAAATTTTGGTATCGTATGCAACCTAAATTGCTATAAAATATTTATTTTCAAATCAAAGAAATGCCAAAAATAGTGCACACGAGTGTTACTTTTTCAGGAAAATGTCGTTAAACATTCTAATGCGCAAAACACGTGCACAGGTTTTCTAAAATATTTCGCCGCCATGTTTATTTCAAGGAATTAAATATATGATTGTTCTTTTACCTCAGATTTCGTTTCTGAAATATATATGCCTCCTTATTCATGTTTAGAGATATCCATTTAGTATAGTTTAGCACTGCCCGATCACCTTAATCTGTTACCGATCCTTTACATTTAAAGAATAAACGCAATGTGTAATGATAGGTTTTCGCTTTACACACCTCTCTTGGACAAAAAAGCCGTTTCACTTAAAATTTGTATGCATCCGCTGGCAAAATATTGATGAAAGATTTGAACTTTTTCTAAAATAAAGTTCAATTTCAATCATTTTCAAAAGGTAGAAATATTGAAAATTGTGTTGAATTTATAAATAAAACAAAAATCCCCATAATAAACCATTTTACAACTTTTCCCGGAACTATACGTTTCAGCCGGACAACGCATTTCAAGATGACACAAAACTGATTTCTCTTTGTAAACAATGACAAAGTTCACCTGAGGAACATTGCTGAAAATGAAAAAGTGCTTATTTGTTTCAGTTTTACGTCCTGTAGAAAACATTCAATTTTCAATTTTAAATGCATATATGTTCTATAATTATTCCAATATCAAAAAACCATCCGATCTTTTCCATGAGAAATAAACGAGGCAAATTTAACTATTTGTTTACACTTCAACAATGTGAAATTAAAGGCATGTACTATCACGATACTCCCGTACATTTTGAACATCGTGGTGAATAAACCGAATTTACTTTAAAGTATGGTGTCTCAGTTGAGCCAGTTATTTGTTAATTTCAGAGCATATATATTAAAGAAGTGTTTATGAGATTATGCATGAGTACGACTATTTACTAATCTACTTTAAATTAACGACGATAGAAAACAAGTGTGCACTCAGCAAATAGCAAGTCTATTATTTTCAGGTGTATACTGAACACTGATCCTAATGCTCGTAATTTTCAGATGAAGAATTCGTTATCCTTGGTTTCGTACTGGACCGCTAATTCCGGTGACAACACCGCAGTAATGTAAAGTCAGTGTCCATTTCTATGCCGGAATTTCAATAGACATTTATTATCAGTTTAAATCTATGAAAGTGATAAAAATATGATTGTTTAAAGAAGACCCAAGATAAGAAAAGTTACATTTGAGATATTGCCGATTTTATTCATTAGGTTTCCGCGTGAAAAGTTGATTGTATTTGTTTGTTTCGTTAGTTATCTACAATTGTATTACCTCCTAACATATTGGGCTTTACATTTTTTTCTGCGATTTATTCTCACTGTGTTTTTTTTTGGTTTTTTTTTAAATGTTGCATAAATTCTCATATTGTATTAAAAATTCGAAAGATTAAAATTGGTTAGTTAACGACGCACGAAACATCTAATAAGGAATCACTATACACATCGATCGAACATGGCCCGGACCAGTATGTGGAAATACTGTAGCAAAATGTTTCAAGATTGTCTAAATATCAACCGCAGAAAGTGCCGAAAATTCCATTTCCACCAAATTTTTCGTGAGATAAGCAGCGCGTAAGTACATAAATTCCACTATAATAAATTAAATCTTTCTTATACTTCCACAATCCTTGAAACGAATTTTAGATCGCTGGCAAATCTTGTTCACATTAAGTCTGAGACTTGTCTTACAATTTTAGGCAGTTTGGTACACCATACATAGAAAAATCATTGTCCGCACATTGCACTACTTTTATGTACTATGCTGAAATAGCAATATGTACAAATTTATTTTCGTTTTAAAACATGAAGTGGTCAGATTTGAAAACAGATTTTGTAACAATTTTAGTTCTATTCGGTAAGACAATACTCCTATGCACTAATTGAAACTTTGAACTAACTTTTGCCATTCATGAATTTTTAATAAAGTATTTTGAATGAATTTATAAATCTAACAAAAAATTGGAAAAGTACAGGTAAAATATCTGCTTTGTTCATTTTCAAATGTTTGTATCACTTTTTGTACAGCTATTTTAGTTCAGGTCTTGCAAACTGAGCTGTTTTGTGCTATGGAACACCTGCATTCGAAAGCTTCACTATATTGTTCACTATATTTTCACACCTGAAATGAAGGTCACTCTAAATTCAAGATGGCGGAAGTACCTTAAACAGACTGAAAAAAAAACAACAATTGATGAGGTTTTGAAATCGGCTTCAAGTTGGCAGAAATTATGAACCTTCACCAAATAGTGTGATGCGAAGACATATATATAGTCACGCAGATGCTACACACAAAACACCCCATTGCAATTAAATCGCAAAAATTTATGGCCTAACATAGCACTAAATGAGAAATTCCTTTTTCTTATTATCAGTTTTTTATTTTGGAAAATGGATTGTTTTAAACTTCATTCACTTATAGACAGAAAAGTACATTTGTTCTTCCATGTTGGTTATTTTATAAAGATAAGTGATATAATCTTTTTTCTGTGATAGTATTATGTGATTTTTAAATTTAAACTTATTTATTCATTGATCTTGTTGCAGAGTAATACTTTCTAGTTATTCTAAAATTATGTTTTGTATTTATAACTATATATCGAGCATTGGACAGTGTTTTTAATGAATCTACATGTATACTATATCAACTTTATATTAGTTAAAATATCTTAATAAAATGACAAAACTGGGACGCATATAGTCCTTGAGAATGTTATCAGACCAACTGATTGTGTCGTTAACCGATTTTTGTTTTAAACAAACTGATACAATTTTGTCAGATAATTGTGTTATAGAGATAAAAAAAATGCTGAATACCAGTCTTCGATTTGGACAAGGGCAATTTCATTTAGTTTACGTTTTCGAAACCATATAATATACTGAAAAATAACATACAAATGATTATCATATTGTTTAAAAACTACACTAACATTTCATACGCTGATAGTGTTTTCCTAATCTTGATAATGTCTTGATATAATATATAGATATGCAGTTGAGACAATATATCACAAGTCTTACATAGTTCTTACGAATTATCCATACGTCTAACAAGACAAACTAGATACTGATGATTAACAAGTGTCAATACCGTATATCGTCTTGCTAAAAGTTAGGTTAATAACAGTAGGACTTGTGTCCTGTCTTATTTTTAATTACTATTTTAGTTTCAGCTTTAGCAACATATTTACCTTTCGACGCAGACAGAATCATAGTACTCCAGTACAAAACGTACTTGCTGTTTGTAAGTAAAGTTTGAAATCCTTCAGTTAATACAAGCATGATATTTCAAGGACAATAAAGCATGTTCACGGCAGATATTAAATTTGACAATTCTACAAGAATGCACTCATACTAGTGCGAATACAAAAAGAAATACAACTTTGAGAAATGTCAGGGGAGAGCTGTGTGAATATTTTACATATACTAAGCATTTCATCCCGTTGTATTTCCATCATGCCAATTGGAAGACTTTTGAAATTTGAATTATGTATTTGTTAATTTTAGACAAAAATACGCATTTGCAGAAAATGATTACATACGTTCCAGTTGAAAATTAAATCCATCAACCCTTTTTTAAAAACAAAATCTACCATACAAAGAATACGAAATCTGGCCTTGCCACTAAAGCTTCACTTTAAGAAGTATCTCAACAAGAAAGTTATCGCGCTGGGTTATAGAGGCAGAAAATAGCCTGTATCTTTCGTTAACGCACGGAACTTGCTTTTAAGGTTAACGTATGACCTTGAAATAGTCCAAATAATTACAAACTTTTAGAAAACTTGTATTATCTTACTTATTAAGTAACAAAACAATTATCTGTTGATCAGGTAATTACGGTTACTGACTGTTTATTTTCATTGTTGATATGGAATGCTCTATCTAACAAATAAGTATATATTTAATCTTTTTTAAGGTAAGCTGCAATCATGTCACACAAATCTCAACTGGAAAACAAAAAATACAGAAATTGGGTCCGTGCAGGACTTGGTTTAAAATATGTTAAAGAGGGATTAGAACCATTCTGCGAACATCTTGTTAACCAGCAGCATATTGCTATCTTAGATAAAGTTAAACGGAAACACAATCTTTCGGCAGTGTCATGTGGACTTTGCGATGTACCCACACTCCAGCCGGACCATCTCCAAACTAAAGATAGGCAGTGTCCTCTTGGTCAAAAGTACTGTAACTGCCTTCATTCACGCGGGAAAACATCTTGTCCGAATAATGTATGTGGTGCAATCTACGATGAAATAATTCAACTCCATGCTTTGACTCCTCCTGCCCCATACTGGAATAACACAGACGCAAAGAGGTGGTGTACCGAGCCATGGGCAATTGCAAGGTGTTTTGTGAATGCTCCAGGATATGATCAGAAAACAAGAGCAGATGAATTTGACTGTCAAGGCTTGCTGCACTTACTGATGAACAACATACAATTTCTACAGCACATCAAGTGTGTTATGACTGGGACAGATGTTTTCTCGAGGGTAAATTTCATTCTATCTTTTATACAATGTATTAACGCATATAGGATCCTTCGCGCTAAATACTCATTAAGGCTTTCCAATAATTCAGTTTTTAGAGATAAACAGGTTATCTAGTCTGTACCCAGGCTACGATAAAGGTCACGCATACAGTTGTTTCCAGGATGTTGCCTGTATATACTTCAGTTACATACTGCTTGTATTTAAATCATACAGGTACGCAAGTCAAGAAACGATATATTTCATTCTGACAGTATGGAACTAGAAGGCACAGAGGTTAACAGTTTTATAGATGATATGATAGAACTACTGGAAGATGAAATCGAAATTAAACACAGACAAGAATCTAAAGATGCTGTCAAAAATCTGCTAGAGGTAATAAAACCGGACAAAGTATCCATGCTTGTATCATGTTTTCCATTACATATTTTTTCAACAAATACTCTAAAGCAAAAGATGCATTCGGTAATTTAATATATGAAAATTTAGAAAGGTATTAAGGAAACAGTGTAAGCCGAATGAAATATTATTATGCGCAATAGAATAAAAAAAATATTGATGAGCTATTAATATAGACAGATGACCAGACGTTTGTCGTCCTTCAACATTTTTACTTAAATTATCTTCTCTTCTGAAATATCTGACCAAAACTAAACCGAACACGGTCTACAGCAGGTCCGAAAGAAAAAATTTAAAATGAATCTGTTTAACACTTTTAAACCCACCAGATGGAAAAGAAATTCGGTGAAAATGTTACAAAGACTGCTTTTCATGAACTTCTTTCATTGATATTGACAGCCACAAGCGACCGACAGTAAAACATACAAAGTCCTTCAAATGCGTTTTAGTTTTGTTTTGAACAAACCATGTGTATTTTCGATTTATTCATAGAAAACTATACAATAAATAAAACATAGCAACCACCTTTTGTCTACAACTTTTTGCCTGTTGTTCTTAACATTAGTCTCATTACAGCTGCAATTACTAAACTGGAACGAGGTCAAATATCCACTACATGTTTAATTTGGTATATGGTTTGTATATTCGGATATTTGCCTTATTTTTTGTCAGATTATCATTTTGAGTTGAAAATAACAGATATAGCTGGCTTTCTTGGCTTTATCGGACTTATTTTACATTTTTATACTAATCACAACTGCTCCCTTACATGACTCAATGTTTTATTACATAAATTCAAGGTGAAGGTCAGGTGGACTCTTAAGGGCCATTATGATCCTATCGTTTAACGTGATCATGATAACGCCGTATATCTGACTACATGAACAATTGCGCAATTATTTGAAACATTATTTAATTACAATTACTTCCATCTTGTTTAGTCAATGGTGAAAGCCTGTAAATTAAAATATAGAATGACACGTTTTATTCTTTAACCGACCACTATATTATATTTGTTATATAAGCACGCCATTCTAGTAGACAATAAACACATCTTACATATCAATAAAAGGTAACTATAAACAATCATTTTCAATAAGAAGTGTTTTTGTATCCTTATCTGGTTTTTTATTTTCTTTTAACAGATGAACAAATTGATTAGAAATAACTTGCTCCATGTAGTAAAACAGTCAATTTATGCGTATTATGTTAAGTGTCCACCCTAAAGTGTTGCTTTTGGACGTGTTACAAATAATTGTTAATTCGTTTATGCCTATTGACTGTCATAATGATAAAACTGACTTTTTGGATGCAAAAAATAGGTGCTGTGTATCCGTAGTGTCTCGATTCTAAGACTATGCGTAATATACAGTAACTCATTTGACATTATATTATTTACTCCAAATACTTATTGGAGCTGTTTAATGCATATGTTACAAGCATGGCAATTATCATTTGTACTTTTATATTGTTTGTTTGTCTCTAATGGCAGTCCTTATCTGTAGTATTATTGAATCTTATTGGTTCTGATTGCTGTTGTAGACATAATTTTGTGCACACTACTTAATTACATTTATATATGGTACTTATTTTCATTATTATTTTTTGTAAAAATATATTGATATATAGTACTTATTCCCATTAATATTGTTCTTACAGCTATAGGTTATGTTGCTGTTTTTCTGGACTTCATATATAATTCAAATAGTGCGCCAAAACTAACGTCATACTTTGACGTAATGATGTCATGTCACTGATGTCATGTAGTTAGACATATGTTTGTATACATTGATACATTGTATGTTTGCCTGAAGAAGTTTCTATATACGAAACACGTTGCAAACTTGAGTTATTTTCTTTCTCTAATCATATTAAACAATTGTTAAGATATAGGCACACTTGAACATTTTATCCTCAATCAGACAATCCGCATTTATGTCCGGCTACAGATAGTAGCAAACTACTAGTATATGCAAAATCAATTGTTCGATCATAAGCTAATCCTGTCATCTAATGTGTGGTGAAAATCAACAAATTCAAACTCAAATGTTGCATATTCTAATGTATCTTTTAGTTAATAAACTTTATTCACTGAATATTGTTATCAAATGCAGATGGCAAAGACATAACTCTTCTGCATAAATGCCATCTGAGTGATTAAATAAAATAAAATGAAATAAATTCCTTACTTATCCATACCAGTAAAATATTTAAATGCTTCGTCAGAAGTATTTTTGTTTGTCGTTTCCTCGATATGAATCTGTCTATAAATAAATTAGTAAAGATTAAAAATAAATTGATATTTTCCTATTTGTATGTAACTGTCTTTAGAACATTTCATCCATATTTTACATCTATCCACATTGTTTTCCAGCTAAAGCAGAATGATTTCATAATAACAACTTCAGACGAGGCCGAAATCCGTCGTGTTGCCATGGTTGCAATTAAAGAGAAGGAAAGAGAACTTGAACAAAAGATTGTTGACGCAGAAAATGAGCTAAGACTTACAGCTGCCGTCGGGAAACACGAGCTTGAAGGGAAAAGATCAGTTATTAAGTCTGAACTCGGGCAGATAGAACAGAATATCAGGGAAGTTTTGTTGAAGAAAGAAAATGAAATAAGAGCTACAACTGCCGAAGGCAAACACGATATTGAGGGGAAAAGTTTAGATATTAAATCTGAACTCGAGCAAACAAGACAGAAAATCAGAGATGAACTGCTGAAGAAAGAAAACGAAATAAGAATTACAGCTGCCGAAAGCAAAAACGATATTGAGGGGGAAGGTTTAAATATCACAGCTGTACTCATGCAGACAAGGACGAAAATCGGAACGGAATTGATGAAAAAAGAAGATGAAATAAGAACAACGGCTTCCGAGGCCAAACGAAATATTGAAAGGAAAAGTTTAGATATTAAATCTGAACTCGAGCAAACAAGACAGAAAATCAGAGATGAACTGCTGAAGAAAGAAAACGAAATAAGAATTACAGCTGCCGAAAGCAAAAACGATATTGAGGGGGAAGGTTTAAATATCACAGCTGTACTCATGCAGACAAGGAAGAAAATCAGAACGGAATTGATGAAAAAAGAAGATGAAATAAGAACAACGGCTTCCGAGGCCAAACGAGATATTGAAAGGAAAAGTTTAGATATTAAATCTGAACTCGAGCAAACAAGACAGAAAATCAGAGATGAACTGCTGAAGAAAGAAAACGAAATAAGAATTACAGCTGCCGAAAGCAAAAACGATATTGAGGGGGAAGGTTTAAATATCACAGCTGTACTCATGCAGACAAGGAAGAAAATCAGAACGGAATTGATGAAAAAAGAAGATGAAATAAGAACAACGGCTTCCGAGGCCAAACGAGATATTGAAAGGAAAAGTTTAGTTATTAAAGCTATGCTCGAGCAGACAGCAGAGAAACTTGAACAAAAAGGAACCGAAATCGAACAGCAGGTGACAATGAAAGGAGTAGAAGCAAAGGAGAATCTAGAGCAAAAACTCCAAGAATCAAAATTGGAGTTAGAGCGTAAAAATAAAGTTACGTTAGATAATTTAGAACACAAATACCCATCTCAATCGGAATCAAGAAACTCCAATACGGTAAGATTATCAAATAATAAAATGTTTCATGCTCAATTACACAGAAATATACTGGGTAAAATGTGTTTTTTTTTCCGTTTCTTTTTGTCTAGTTTCAGTAATGATTTGCAATTTCCTTTATTTATTGTTTACAAGGATTTTTCGTAGATAAAGTTATAAATAATTTTCTTTACACACAGTTAATGACTAATGTAGAACTGTGGCTTGGTTTTGTTAGAAGTTTAAAAAAACAATGCAGCTTAGTCGTTGTTCAAAATGAAAGGTGAACGACAATTATCATATATACTACATAACTTTTGCTAGAAAGAAGATATATATCCCACTCAAAGTCATTTCTTTTAGAAATTAGAATTGTTTTAAGCCGGATGATGTCCTCTCTTTTGTAAAAAACGACCAAAATAATTGTCTCTGATATGCACAGTTAAATATAATATTTTTGCGGAAATCGTAACAATGATATTTTTATAATCATGTTTTAAAAGAGCCGAGTCGAAAAGTTTAAGATGCAGCACATTTTCTTTTAAAATGTCCAAATAATAGAGCTGTAAGAAAATTCCAACTTTAGAGATACTATAATTTCGTTTATTTAATGTATGAAAAATTCCTTTAAGGTGAAAATTCATCTTGTGAGTTCATTATGTAGTGCACTTTTTTAGCCTTTTTTGCAGTTTTATTTTGTGGATTTTTTCTTAATGTAAATATCGATTCTGTGACCATAGCGGAATAAATCTCGTTTAAACCAAGGATAAAGGGGTTATTGAAATTATCTAATACAGGATAAGAACTTGCCAGATGATTCGATAACGGATGATACACACTCTAGACAAGAAGCTGAGAATAGCAAGAAGAAAGCAGGTAATGTCTTCTACAGTTGATAAAAACAAAATTGTATTCTCTGACTTTATATGCTGGTAATGTCTTTTTGTGTGATGTAAATGTTAGATTAATCGGTCATCGTTGTTGTTGTATTTAAAATCATTTATAGTCTCCACTTGTAACCTGAAGTCAGATTAGAGAGTTTGAACTGGTACGAGTGTCTTGCCTTCATTTAGTCTATAAGGTTCTGTAGCAGTAAACCTTCAACTGTACTCGTAAAACAATAATGACAAGACTTACATGTGGCGAGCAACTCGATTTATTGTTAAGATACTTTTAAGCAGAAGCTTATTATCGAACTTAAGGATCTATTAATTTATTTTATAAATACAATATTTAAAATCATTGCCAGAGTTGTTACTGATGTCGATAACGCAGTTATTTCAGCTTGTTGTTGCTGTTTTGATAGACCCACCCGTTAGTCATATCTGTATATAAATGGGTAAAAACGCAAGACTCGTCAAAATTGTTTTATTGTCAAAATGATTTAACAGTTTAATATTTCAAGGTGGTAAGTCACATTTATGTAATAATTCATAACCTTATTTATTTTCACATTCTATCAGATATGTATAAAAGAAGATACAGTAATGGTTATACAAAGTCAGTTTTCTATTAGAAATGAATATGAAAATGCTTTCATAAATCTTCTTTAAAGAATCTTACAGACATGTAACAGGTGGAGATGTAAAAACTGTAAAAATCTTGTAACTGATAGGACGGTTTCGTAGTTTTAAAACAAACGAATAATTTCCTCTCAACTGCTCTACAGGTTGTACTACAAAATATGTTATATAATATATCTGGTTTCGAAACGTATGAATAGTCATCGTTATGACATTAGAAATTATGATGGATCGATTTTCAGTTACATTGTATTTGTCTAATATCGCTGTTCACTTTAATGAGAATGAACATTCTCTTGGGGATTTTTCATTTATGTCGATTGACGTTATTCGTGACTATATAAAGAGAGACTGTGCAAAACGTTTTGGATACTCAAGCTAAAAACATTATATTCAGACGGTATTTATGGCAAAGTGATTTACCATGCATGACGACTATTATGTTTGAAATAATAACAATGTTATCAGTAGTTTCATTTTGTTAGTTTTAAGGATAACATGGTGTAATAGACTTAAATTTCACCAGAAGCGTACATATGACTTGATAATTTAAGCTTTAAAAATGTCAAACGATAGAAATAAGGTGCATATTGATAAGTTATATAGTGACAGAAGTTCTAAAAAATTTCCTTTAAATTACCTTCCCAAATAATTTTGGTTTTTCATGAGTTATCTCCTTGAAAACTAGAAAAAAAATGTTTGTTTTTTTCCTTTTCCCTACGGGGAATTTTAGATTTCTTGATATTTGTATCAGAATCACGTAATGTAGCTTTCTACCACACAATTTTTCTCGTTCAGAGTCTCATAATCAAAGAAATCATATATTTCCCATTGGCATTAATGTTAACTTTAATACCTATTATCTCCCCCAAAAACGATAAAATTTGAAAATTCTCTCGGTGAAAAGTTTTTAATTTTCAATGTCTTTAAAGAGACCAAATTTCATTTAGATATTACCACCCAGTTACAAGATATCAAACATGGCTATTACACCATGTCATGATTTGCAAATCAGGCAAATAATACGGGATAAATTGAACATACAATATTTCAGGACGTACGGACGGACTCAAGAATGGACGGTCTTACGGACGGAAGGACAGCAGAAACGCTATATGCCCCCGCCTTTGTGTCCAAGATGTGTTGGTTCTCAAATGTTTAAAACGCTATTTCTTTTGACCAGGATAGGAAAATTCAATTTTAACAATAAAATCTGGAAAAGAGATACCTTTCTTACTTAAAATGTAGCAGTATTTAACACTCAATGGACACAAATAAGTGTAAGTGGTCAGATGATAAACTTTTGATCATATCCATTGATTGACCAAATTCTGATGAACTATCATTTTAAGGATGACTAAACGGATTTTTTAAAATGATGATACATGTATATTAGTATGAATGTTGGCTGTGGTAGCAATTTTTCTGAAAATTGATATGTTAATTATATATTAAAATAGTTAGAAATGTAATTTGTGAACAATTATAAAACTAACGACAAACATCATTACGTATTATAACTTTCCAGTGCAGCTGATGTAACACTTTATACTGCAAGTAGCCTTATAGTGTCACCCCGAATTCGAAACTTAATTTCATCGTTACAATTGCAACGTCAAAGAAAGTGTAGCTCTACGTTTTGCGTAAAACCTCAGTTACCGATCATTTGATAAACAAGTTGTTGTAATCATTGTTGTTTTATTTGACAGAAGTGTACATAACATTTCAATTTAAAAATAATTGACAGAATAATGCATAATGATACATACAACAATCGTAAAATGCATTACACTAGAAATATGGCATGACATGGATAATGTATATGAAATAAAAGCCATGTTATGCTTGCCAATACCAGATATAACATAAAAACGATGATATTTTCCTTCTTTTTTGCCATTGTGGTCCCTAAGCAGCTTCTTTGTTTTGATTTCTGTGTGTCTAAAATAAAAGTTTAACACATACTGTTTAATACATACTGTTCTTTTCTTCATATACTATCTACTTTGTAAGTATTTAAAGTTATTTTAATATTTCCCAGAATTGTCCATTATAGGAGACGTATAACCATGAAGACATTTTTCTCTTCAAGGGGTGTTAACTTTAATGTAGGATTGTTACGCTTCATTCAATACCACCCTCCACTTTTACAGCGTTTGACTTCTTTCACTGTCTTCTTTCGGGATAAAATATTCTTATTCTATCATTTTTATTTAACATATGATAGGAGTATGCAGAACAATCTACATACCGAACCACAGAAGAACAGAAAGTATTTGCGAAATTGCAAGAGGAAAGAAACATTAGGATTATATATAGGCCTACTTGTCTAGAACTGCTATGTTATAATGCTTATATGTACTGGCCTAAGGCAAGAGTTGTCATTTTTTTGCTGATCACTACTTTAAACTGGATATTCAAACTTCTGTTAATAATATTGACAGCACTTTTATAAATTTCACAGTTTTAAGATACTTCTTGTTATTTCAAGGACATAGAAAGCATTTCCGGACTTTATTTCTTTTGTTGAAAACGTCTATTTCTTCCAAGCTGGTGGCTCTACCAAGGTACACGTGAAAGCAGTAAATGTCGCCATATACAAGACTTAAAAATGTCGATATTACTTTAAACTAAACCAAAACAAAGAACTAACGAAATATAAAGTGACTGAATATTACATAAAACAAAGATTTTTTATTTTTATTTAATATATATCATGTAAACTGAAACGTTTTGTAGAGTAGTGTCTCTTTGTATAAGTTAATTCTATTCATTTTGTTGGGTTTAGTGTTGGACCGACAAAATTATAGGTCATATGGCGGCTTTCCAGGTTCGATGGCGGAGGAAGACACCAGGTGCCCCTCCGTGCATTATTTCACTACGAGCGGGAACCTGGATAGATCCACCAACCTTCCGTAAGCCAGCTGGATGGCTCCCTCACATGCACAGTGAGGCTCGAACCGACATCGGTGAAGGGCAAGTGATTTCCGGTCAGCGACCTTAACCACTCGGCCACGGAGGTCCCTGTATAAGTTAAAATGCCGAGTACTCGTATACTAATACCCTGTATGAAGACATATAGAAAACTGACAAAGAAGTACTTTGTGTCCTACTACAAACTCAGTTTACAAGAGATTGATAATACCGCAATACTTACATTTTCCAGGAGGATCAGAAAAAGTGATTGATAAAACACCGGACTTCATGCAAAGACTTTTTAGAAGATTTTTCATGCCCAGGGAAATGAAAGGTATTTATTTTTAGTATAATAGTATTATTGTAACTAGATGGACCTTATAGTCTGACTGCATAAACAAATGCTGCATATCTTATAGAAACATAACTAGCACTAAGACGTTTACGTACAATAACTAAAACTACCATAGTATTCGATTTGTTACTAGAAATGTTCGGCCAACACCGTAGTTTCGTAAAAGCTGCTGACCTTGAAGTACTTGCACCTCACAGCTCTGTGAAACGATTTGCGATTAAAGTATTGCGTTAGTAACTACTTGATTAACAATCTAAAACTATATGTGTACTTCTGTTATATCTTTATCTGTTTTGTGTCTTGTATGAGGGGAACAAAGTCATCCAAAACCAGAACACAGAACAATACTTTTGTGAATCTCATTGATCGAATTTCTATGCACATACTGTATTTTATGTTATGTTGCGTAAACGTTGCCCTACCCGCTTATATTTTTACAACTGAGTTTTTACAACTGAGTTTTACCTCCTCTCTCACAAACATAAATAAACGAAATATAGAAAGGCACGGTTTTGACACTAAAGGAATGGATTTTTGATGGAGTATATGAAATATTGCTTCCCAAAAACTATAAACATTTTTTGGCCTAAATTGTTGCAATAAAGGTCAGTGAGCTCTAGGATCAAATAATCGCCAATGAGTGTAGAGTTTTGTGACTTACTTTCTCCGCGGTTACCACTGGTACACTAACATCCATGCAGAACACCCGCCAGGTTTAAATACCCAGTTACCTATAGAGTCTGAGTTTGTAGTTCTATGTTAGAAAGTAAAATTTTGGTCTTTTATTAGTACTCATGCACTATTCTTTTAAGTTGTAAATGTTTCAAAAGAAGCGACCTCGATATTTTTATGTTTTTCGTCAACAAATAGTTTGTACGAATATACATTACAGTACTATCTGACGTCATTTTCCAGTGTTGTTCATGTTAAGAGTTTCCAAAACATGGCTTAAATAGTAAATTAGTATGTTTTTGGCCAGTAACATTTTGATATAATCACTATTATATTAATTTGTTCAAGAATAGTAAGCCGAACCATTCCTGAGTTTTGTATAAAGAAATTATAAGGTTAGAATGTTAAGATGGAATTCAAAACATATTAAAAGGAATATTTAGAATGTTAATCTCTTACAACAGTGAGCTACGTTGTACCTAAAATATATAAAACGAAAGAGGCATATCAGATGAAAACCCCTGCTAAAATGAGTATTCTAGACGTGAAATTAGTGTACACGTCATTTTATTTTTAAGCCGTATGGGTAAAAATAGCCTTCAGCTTATTTATGAAACAGTGCTTAAACTGCACTATAAGAATACGTGTTTGGATATTTCAAAAATTATATAAGCTATTAGGCAATTTTGTGTATCATTATTATAAGTATTTATCGTAATTATCATCATAACCATTATTATACTTGATTTAATGAACGCCCTTTTCCTGATAAAACCGTCTTTACTAGGAAGAACAATTACTTGCCTATTAGGTAGTGTAGAAGAGACTCAAGAGCATTTTAGATATCCGGAATGTTGTAATTATGATTTCCTCTCTCTCGACTGGACTTTTTGTTTACAAAACACATTATTTCAGGTAGTTCTGCACGTTTGGATCAAAACTTTTTCTAGAATGTAGAATTTGATTAAACTTCGATTTTTCAAAACTTCAGAATATACCTAGAAAATTCAGCAAGTAAAAAGGATAGGCTTGCGTGCTCGATTTTTTGCTATACTGATTTGAAAAAAAATTGACCTCACGTAATTTTTCATAATGGGAGTCTATGGGAAAATCATAACTTTCAAACCATTTTCGCGAATAGAAATTTTTCTAAACTGTAGATTTTGTAAATAAACATATTGCCTATAATGTGGTGAAATAAAATGTATAGGTCCGTGTGCTTTTTTTTGAGATATCTGACCATGATTAAAGTGAACCGAATATTTCACGCCAATTGTAAGACATTATTTTGAATTATTTAACATGTCATAAGTTTTAATATCATATTTTGACTTAAGAAATATAGTGACAGTGTCATTTTAATAAACGTACTCACAAGTTGTCATTAATCCATTAAATGATTTTCATTTTCGGACGCCGATTCCAGGCTTTATTCTACGTTTTCCGGATAAATAACGTTACGCCATCACTTCCAGTATATCAAACGTGCAGAACTACCTTAACGTGTTAATTTACATCACACAAAATGTGCGTTGTTTTGGTGTAAGTTAAGTCAGACATTGGTGACGGTTATAGTGTTTGAGAATAAAGTTATCAAGATATATATTATTGATTATAAAGGTTTTTGACGGAAAATACGGTGCACATATAGCTTGATTGTGATTCCTATAACTCGAAGCGATATGTCCACCGTATATCCTATCAGAAACCTTTATTACGAATTTATAATACTGCAAATTTGCTTATTTGGTCTCAATAGCAACGATTTTCCTTAGTTTGATAAATCTTACTTTTCTTTCAATTCCCCACCTGGTGCCTCACTCCGCACCTTCTCTTGCGTTTCCGTAAGAGACGCGGAAACATTACGAAGATAACGTTGGGTTTGCATTTTTTGATTGAGGAAGAAATTGGACTTAACGAACTTTAAAGCTTGTTCTGTCCTTCTGTAGTAAAGGATAACTAAAGTAAAACTTTCATATTCGTTGAATCAGCTGTTCAGCCTCAGGTCACGTATAATTTTAGCCTGAACACGGAAGTAGAATTAATATGTCATGTTATGCATATAACGTGGCAATCTAGGAAAAATTAAATGTTTAGATGCCAGGTTATGTAAGTGCAATCAGATGATGTTATTAAACCTGCTATGGCTGAATTGAACCAGTAGTCATTTCAGAAAAATCAAAGAATAATAATAGAAATGTAGGTATTTCAGAATATGGCATATGATTTAGAATATCCCTTTGAGTGGGTCAATAGCTATTCAGCTAAATAAAAAATTATTTTAATTATAACACAGGGATATAAACATAGACATTTATAGCTAATATTAAAATGAAAACAAACCCAATGAAATGAATTATATATAAACTAACATTATAAAATAACTATTAATAAAGAGCAGTGTCCGGCCGTCCGTTAACTGGCACTTTAACCTGTGTTCTAGCCGTGCAGTAACCGGACACATAGCCTGACCTATAGGGATTTTCTAGCCGTCCGATAACAAATTTATTGATGACATTTTTTATTATTCTGTTAAAATATTTCACTTTAATTAGAATTAATTTAGATAATAATGTAATTCGTTCATGTAACCAATGTTTGTGTAAAAATGGCACTGCTCATAAATTTCTGTCATTTATCAGAAAGGTTCCATTTATGCTTCTGTTTTTATAATGTTTTTGCCAAGACGCTACATAAATTCTGACACCGCGAAAATGGCACCTTTCCCAAGATGCAACATAAACACTGACACCGACCGTACATTATGGCCATTATGTTGAGTAATTCTATTCTGATATTTTATGTCGGAAAAATGCCGGAAAACATAACTCGTACTTCTTTTCTCCTAGAAAATAAACTTTATTTATGGTAAAGAAAAACTCCTTGATTGATATGAAACCACCCTAAAGAAGGGTAATCATTGAATTAATTTTCGAATCGAGAGACGTCCGCCATTTTGTTTCTAATGTAAACTGAAAAATGGCCTTCCGCAACGGCCTATCAAACTCGATATTCACTTTCCGTATATACCGTCTGTTCAAAGTGGCCCGCTCACGGGATATACGGTTTTATATAACGTGCATGTTAAACAATAAAGAATCCGAGAAATTCATTTGCAGTATTATACGCATAAAATTAATAAATTTTATCAATTCATAAATTTAACAAATCCACCATCATTTGTTTACCTTCCATTGTCACTTGAATGGCATTTATCAAAAACAAAAACTTTCTTCCCTGCTGTACCAAATTATTTCTGTAAATAGAGCAAATTATTTCTGTAAATACAGGGTTAAATTTACCACTGTATGGCAAATTGGTAACTGCAACGGTAGCCGTGTGTTTGGATCTGTCCAATATGACCTCTCCCGAGCAAAATATGTCACGTAAGTTTTGATCTTTTGCACGATTTAACACATCTTTTTACATACACAATAAATATGTTTTCACTTTTCATTCTAAGGTGCAAATTATTCGATAAGAAAAGATCAAATTATGCCAGCTGAAGTTAGTAAGTGATAAAAACGTACAGATTATGGCAATTAAAAAACGAAAACGAAACTTTAAGATGATCTCATCAAAACTCTTGCATTGTATTGTCAGATAAAAATCAATAAGAAGAAAGAAGAAGCATTTTCCCATATCTTGTCATCGGTGTCTAAACTAAAATTATAGTATTTTTGCTAAAAAGTACCATACAAAGTCAATCACATATATCAAGTGTGTAATGGTTTGGATACAAGTAATTCAAAAAACATGTAATGGTTTGGAATTAGTATATACACCGTTTTGGACAGCAACTTAATTTACACATTCCTGCACGATAGATCGGTATCAAAGTTGATAAAAGCACATCTATCTCCTTCAATTATTTCTGTTATATCGGAGGTACCCTTTAGTATGGATTGCATAAAATCTAAAGAAAGACATTAACTGAAGTCTATAAAACTAAATATCTAAGGTACAAGGAAGAAATGTGTATAGACGAACAATGTGCCCACTGTAATTTTTTTTTTTTTTTTTTTTTTTGTTATCGGTGCATAGAATGTAATAGGTTTAATATCGAATTTATTTCTGGGAACATTTTCAAAATGAATCACTATATATCCTGCTAGGTAGGAAAAATTGACTTTAACAAAAAGCAGCGTAGGAACGTTTCAGTGCCAGGTTAGTTAGATATCAAATGTGTTCGTTTTCAAAACCCTGGATCCATTTATCGTCTCGAGGGTAATTTGATTTCATTTCTTTTAACATAAATATTCCTTTGTTTTTTATTCCTTTTGTCTGTCCGTCCGTCCGTTTTTCCACAATTTCCTTGGGAACACAATAGAGACCACATTTTGTAGGTGATTGTAATCAAATTTGCATTGCACTTGAATAGGCATATTATCTCAGTTTCTTTCGAAGACTGGCCAGATACCATTATGAGTTCCAGAGTTATGACCCCTTAAAGGGCCAACATTTGCTATCTTTTGCTTGTGAACATGATAGAGACAACATTTTGCAATCAACTTTTATAAAACTTGCACACAACTTGTATTGGCATAATATATCTGTTCCTTTCGAAAATTTTCCAGATCCGATCATGGGTCTCAGAGAAATGGTCCCTTAAAGGGCCAAAATTTAGTATTTTTGCTTGTGAACACGATAGAGACAACATTTTCTAATCAACCTTAGAGTTAGAGCCCCTTAAATGGCCATAACTTGCGAATTTGGGCTTGTGAACATGATAGAGACCACATTTTGTAATCAGCTTTAAAAAAACTCGCACACAAGTTGTATTGGCATAATACCTCGGCTCTTTCGAAACTTGGCCTGATCCTATTATTCGTTTCAGAGTAATGGCCACTTAAAGGGCCAAAATTTGCTATTTTTTGCTTGTGAACACGATAGAGACAACATTTTGCAATCAACTTTAATCAAACTTGCACACAACTTGTATTGGCATAATATCTCGGTTCCTTTCGAAAAGTGATCAGATTCCGTTATGGGTTCCAGCGTTATGGGCCCATAAAGGTTCAAAATTTGCGATTTTGGCTTTTGCAACCATATAGAGACTTCATTTATGGTTTGATTTGACACAAACTTGCAAAATATCTTCAACAACAATAATTCTTGGATTCCATGATGAATCTGTCAGATAAAATCATAGGCTCTGGAGTTATTTTATATATGATTACCTCCCCTAATTTTAATCAAAATGGATTTATATCAGTAAGTACTTAAAGGACTCATTTGAAATTTCACTGTTGTCATTAGCTGGACTCAGACAATCAGGGTAGATAACTATGGACTGATTTTATGTCAAATTACCTACTTTACTTTACTTTACTTTAGTTCAAATGAAAATGTATATATTTCCGTAACAAAATATACTGATCTGAAATTTCATTTATGTCAGCAGATTGATTTGGAAAATCAGGGAAGTTACATATCGACTGAAGTTATGACAAAGTACCTCACTTTATTTTTTATGTAAATGAATATACCTAGCAGCTTCTAATGAGATTATTTGCAAACGTTATTTATGTCTTCAATGGTAAGAAATTTCTACTATTACTTACGTTTCTAATATATTGTTGTAAAGGCTTGCACTTTGTATCTTCTACATAGATATACCAATGCATGATGACCTTCCCTGATCATCAGATGATGGGCTGTTCAAATCACTCTGCATACGTGGACCGTCGTCCTTCCGTCCATTAACAATTTCTCGCTATCTCATCTCCTCAGAAACTACTGGGGGTTTTAGACCAAACTTTGTCAGAATGATTTATTGGTACCCTAGTTTTTTCTCCCTAAAAATCATACTGGTTCAACATTTTTTTAGTGAGTTATGGCTCTTTGTTTATTTCTATAATTTACATAGATTTAAATAGGGAAAAACTATGAAAATCTTCTTGCCTAGGGCTTTGATATTTGGTATGTAGCATCAGCTAGTGGTCTTCTATCAAGATTATTCCAATTTTTTCCCTGGGGTCAAATATGGCCCCCACGGGGTCACATGGTTTATGTAGACTTATATCATGGGGCAAATGTTTAAACCTCTCGTCCAAAGGAATAGGGCCTAGGGCTTTGATATTTTGTATTTGACATCACCTAGTTGTCTTCCACTAAGATTCCTCAAATTATCCCCCTAGGGTCAAATATGGCCTCGCCCTGGGGGTCACATGGTTTACATAGAATTATATAGGGAAACACTTTTAGAATCTTCTTGTCAAAATCACAAAGCTTAGGGCTTTGATATTTGTTAATGTAGCATCATCAAGTGGGTCTCTCAGAAGTGTGTTCAAAATATCCCCCTAGGGTCAAATATGGCCATGCACTGGGGGTCACATGGTTCATATAGACTTGTATTGGGAAAATTTTTTAAAATCTTCTTGTCCGTAACCTACAACATTCAAATTTGGACCACTTGTATAGTTTTGAGTGGCAAAATGAACCTTGACACGAGTTGACCTTGATCTTGACCTAATGACCTTCTTTTACATTTCTGTAGCTACAACCTTCAAATTTGGACCACATGCATAGTTTTGTGTACTGAAACAAACTTTGACCTTGACATTGACCTAGTGACCTACTTTCACATATTTGAAGGTACATGCTTCAAATTTGGACAACACACATATTCTTAAGCTACTGCATTCAATTTTGGACCACATGCATAGTATTGTGTTTCGAAATGAACTTTGATCTTGAGATTGACCTAGTGAAAAACTTTCACATTTCTGAAGCTACAGGCTTCAAATTTGGTCCTTATGCAAATTTTTGTGTTCTGAATTAACATTTGACATTGACTTTTACCTAGTACCTACTTTCACTTTTTTCAAGCTACAGCCTCCAGATTAGAATTACGTTTTGTGTACCGAAATGAACTTTGACCTTGAAATTGTTCTAGTCACCTACATTCACATTTCTAAAGCTGCAGCTTTCAAGATTAAAGCACATGCATGAACCACATGCACAGTGTTGTGTACCTAAATGAAGTGTGACCTTGATTTTAACTTTGAGCTAGTCTTGAAATTTGGAACTTTGGAACTTTCAAATGGTAGGCGCCAAGATCATTCTGTGATCTCTTGTAATAACAATGGATTTATCTCAGTAAATATTTATAGGACTAATATGAAACTTCATTATCGGATGGACTCGGACAATCAGGATAGAGAATATTTGAGTGAATTTATGACAGAATACCTCCCTTTATTTATGTTAATGAATATTCCTCAACAGCATCTAATGAGATTGGTTTTAACCGTTATTTAAGTCTTTCAGGGTAAGGAATAGTCATGCTAGCACAAAAGTGCAGCATTTGAGCCTTAGATCCTCACACTTGGTATGTAATTTGGTCCTGGCTAGTACGTGACCCATAGGTCAAAAGGGACTGTTGCAAGAAAATATTAATTCTTGTGATATTTAAAATGTATGCCTATGTGAATTCTGTCAAAACTTGATCTTATCATTAAGAGGAATGGTTCTCAGGTGAGCGGTAAAGGGCAATCATGGCCTTCTTGTCCTATTTCTCAACTACTTGTTTAGAAGAGAAGTGAATGAGTGATAGTCATATTGCAAACGCCAACTGTAAAGCATAAACAGTGATGTAAAAATGTAAAGCATACCTAAAAACACCCATGAACAAAATGTAAAAAATATATGAGCACAACCTGCTCGGGCAAATTATCCGGGAGTCATACATTCCTTAATACGAATTTCGTTTGATACGAACATATTTCCAGGTCCCGAAGAGTTCGTATAAAGCGAGTTTGACTGTACCGTGGTTAATTTTTGGATTTACCATTTCTTGAAGTTTTTGGAATGAACTTATCTGCAATATCTGATAAAATAACAGAAAACCGTTCAATAGGATAAAACAATGGCAAAATTCTCCATCATTTTTGCATAAAGACTGATATGCTGCCAGTCAGCCTTATTAAATTTAAAATAGGAGGAGCCATCTGATGTTTGTTTAACAATACTTGATGAGATAATCGGGAAATGATCAATCCCATGTCATCTAACACTCTCCACTCGAAGTCAAGAAAAAGGCTTTGT
Source organism: Mercenaria mercenaria (assembly GCF_021730395.1). Classification (NCBI taxonomy): domain Eukaryota; kingdom Metazoa; phylum Mollusca; class Bivalvia; order Venerida; family Veneridae; genus Mercenaria; species Mercenaria mercenaria. The sequence goes on along the minus strand of NC_069375.1, from coordinate 62,162,999 downwards.
TGGCAAGTTGACAAATTAAGAGAAGAGTAGTGTCCTGTAGCAGGATGTAGGTATGTTTTGGATTTATTAATTAGGAAACAGAGAGAATTTCTTTCAATAAAAGTTTCAATAATTTGACCTCTAGTATTGTTATCAGAACAGCCCCAAAACTCGTAGTGGCCATTAAAATCTCTCAACATTATAAACGGTTGCGGTAGTTGATTGATTAAGTTGTCAATGTTTTCAAGATTAAGTTTAAATTTAGGAGGGATACATTGTATATATTGAACAAAAATGTAGGTCGATCCATAGTTACATGTAATGCAACTGACTGAATAGTAGTATTCAAAATAATTTCTCTGTATGGACGTGCATTATTTATTAAAATTGATGCACCACCAAAAACCTTATTGAACTTTTATTGATAAAGTTATACGTTGAATAATTTTAAAGGATATTTTGTCACTTTCTTTCAAAAAGGTTTCACCTAGACATATCAAAGAGTGATTATATTTTGATAGAAGAAAGATAATTTCATTATAATTAGCTTAAATCCACGACAGTTCCACTGGATTATTTTATTCAACATAAATATGTTCTATCTGGAAACGTGGTATTCACACTATTCAGTCTTCTCAGGAGAAGTGATTTTAGTATTTTTTTTCTCCGTCAAAGGTTTAGGAGGTATGGCGAGAGGCTTAGGCGAACGTCCGTCCTCCTCATCCTCCATGTCTACATTATGTTCAAACCGGTTGTAGTGATTAATTAGATCCTTAGATGCCTTCCCCACTCCACCGGTATTTAGTTCAATTCTTTGCCTAGGTGTTTTAGTCACCTTTGCCGATGATGAAGTACTTGTTGAATTGTTAGATATATTACTTGTTCGTTGTTGTTACGGCTTGTAATTAGGGATGATTTTTCTATACATTTAATTGTTGTTTACTGGGTTCCGGAGTTGGGGCTGGATTTTGAGAAACGGTCACCGAATCTGTTTGAGTAAAAGCATCAATACACTGTGTTGTTTTGTTAGCGACAGATTTAGTGATTGAGGAATAAGTTTGTGCGAGTGATAGAGATGTAATAAATAAGTAATTTGGAAAAAGGCCCAAAGTACTAACATAGTAATTATAAAAACATTTGTTTGCCTTTTCCTCTAGCAACTAAAAAGCAACCCTTGTAAACATTAGTTTTGTTTTACCATTCCAGATGATTATTTATATCGGCTATTTGAAGAATACGAAAAGCTATTGCTCTTATCCGTTAGGCAGCTTCGCATACTCTTTGGTAATTATTTCTAAGATGTTATATCAGCAATGACTAATGGAAATTCATTGGAAATAAGCTGCTCAGTGTGATGATGCAATACAAATGTTTCATTATAATAATTCTAGTTTACTTTTTACAAAGGTAAGAACCTTTCCCCGATTTACAAAATTGATGTTGTAACTTTTTGTACGTATGTAGGTGTCGCAATAATCATTAGTTACAATGAATCAGAACTTCACACACTTGTTAACCGTGCTGATATAAAACGCAAAGTAAGGGTCTGCTAGTCTGTCTTTAAATTCATTATAGAGTTATGCCGTTTGCTCTAGTTAAGAAATAAGTACTCTTTGGTATGTTAGCAAGAACTTAATTTATCACTTTTAAGAATGAAAGGAAACTTCAAACACGTGTTAACTCTAATGATCCAACATGTAGTGCACAGGCTCCATGAATATCCTGCTAATTCAATGAAACTTTTGCCGCTACGTATATGGTTAACGCAGGTATCTTATGTAGCATCAGGAGATTGGAAATTTCTATATCTAAATCATACGTCTTATCAACATTGATGGCCATTTTATATTGTTTATGTCATTTATTCATTCAGTTAGCTTTCGTTAGTGACATAGCATTTGAATATCTAATCTTTGTTTCTCCTATCAAAATTGATATTTGCCCTTATTCTTTATTAGTAAACAAGCAAGTGAATCGTTTCCTTTAAAAAGCTCTGTTTTGAAATGCAAGACCAGGAGACAGGAAAGAAAGCTTTAAATGGGGCCTAACTGTGTCTTCATTAACAATATTATGTATTCTTGCACTTGCAGCCTATCTTACGTAGAACTAGGCATGTATGTTTGAACGAGGATAAATGTACACCACAGCTTTTCGTAGCCATTCCTCTCCCACTGGTGTTTTAAACTGGAAAAATTCACTGCTACACTTGAGAAAATTAATTATAAGATGGGAAATATATCTAATAGGAAATGCCACGATGTATATCAACTGAACCCTACAGTAGTGTATGTATGGATGTGAACATTATTTAAACTAGACTCAAAAGTAAAGAGATTTTAATATAATGTATTAGGTTTGTAAAGTAGAAGAAAGAAACAAACAAATATCCTGAAGGTTATAACACATTACATACTTGTTGTGCATTATTCTTTATAAAATTGACCTATTTTCAATGGCCGCAGTATACACCAGGACCCATTTTGAATGTCTATAACCTACACATTCCTGAAGAATATTGCCAGTGCTAAATAAAAATTAAAAAAAAAAAATTGGGAGTTCATGTTTTCAGTCAAATACACAAACTGCAAAATCAGCTAAAAATGAGACCCAAAAATATGTATGATGGTGTATGATATATTTTTCTATGAAAACTTTTGTCATGTTACTATTTCATTATGAAAATGCTACCTACATGTCTAGCATAGATCTGTTATGTGATTTTAGCAACGAAAATGCACAGAAAATAAGGAAAATATCTCTTTAGAGCTAGCAAATTGATGACTATTTGTATCAGCCATTTTGCGAATATCAATTTTCTTTCGCGTCTTTTTCTATTTAGTGTCTGTATGCCTTGGAACTGTCATTGAAAAAGTCACCACTAGGGTATAAACTTGTTAGCACAGACAAAAAGAGATAAGGTGTACAAGTCATGTCTTAAATGCTATGTATTAAACCTGTCGCTTAACTTATTTCTTGCGTGAGGTGGGCATCAATGTGTAGCGGACTGAAGCAATCTTCAGCATGGATCAATTACTCAGTTTATCACTTTTTTTCATGATCATCTGCAAGGATATGTATATATTCATTTCCAAAAAAAAAATATTGATTTCAAAATCATTAACAGTAAAAACCTTCATATTGATCAACATAAGAGTGTATTTCTTTAAAGTGTACATCCCTATTTATAAGAATATATGTTTATATATTTAAAACACTCTAAAATAAATGCTTGAAGACCATGCTTGGTTTGCCGGAATGTAACATTGTAAAATAAGAAAACATTTACTTAGAAATAAACAGTATTTCAAATTTGCAGTTAAAAGTGATAGTCAAAACCGAAAACATCTAAGGAGATTTAGTCATCCAAACCGGTGTATACTTGTTTTCCAAACCGTTACATTCATGTTTTACTACGAAATACGTTTTGTGTCCTTTTGAATCTAAAGTGCTTTGTACATATCACAGTTTATGCATAGTTATACTAGAGATTATAATAAAATATATTTACATCCATTTAGTCCAAATATTTCAATTTTACAGAAAATAGAAATAAAATTTTGGAATATCTCACCGAAAACTGGACAATTTCCGTGAATAAACAAGATATATTTATGCTAAATATTATTCCGATTGTCATATCAGTCCGGCAAGTACTATTTTATATCTTATCACGATTATTGAACAAAGTTTGGTAAATTAAAAATGAGTCGCTATCGATTCATGGATTTGCCGATCCTATTCATTCGTTCATTTCGCATGAACACCGAAAAAACCATTTCTTTTCTTAAATGCTTAGTACACTTTCGAGCGTAGTCTTCTTTTTCAAAACATACACATATTACCACGCAACACATACCTAAAATTTTTAACAATTAATAAGCATTCTTTTAATAGGCAATGTGAACTTATAAGTTAAAAGTTTATTGCTGCCTGAAATGCAATATAATTCTAAGATAAATATAAGTTCCATTTTGCTATCAGCAACACGTAAGAAGTACGGTTTTTTAAGTTCTGTTTTGACCTTTGACCTGCCTGTGACTTGGATGTGACAGTATTAAACATATTTCTGCATTAGACTCATATATAAAAATAAGCGTACCACTAACAGCCATCGAATGTCCCTTTTTAAAGATGTATAGGCGGCAGACTATACACAAATAAGTCAAATGCGTAGAAATTATTTTTTCTTTATACTTTTATCAATTAATACAATACATAAAAGACTTAAGACACAATGTCTAAACCAATTTAGGTGATTATATAAAACAATAGAGTGAACAGCGGTATAGTTTATTTGTAAATGCGTTCATTTGAACTTTGACCTCATTTTAAAAAATGTAGATATTTGCGAATAAAGAAACAGTGGAGTTTGAAGACCTAAGACGATCAATTTTTACGGGGCAAACTCAACATAATTTGATTATAATGATAAAATGTGCTGCGAAAAACGACAACGATGATAAGGTCTTACTTATTATGCCGCCACTACGGACAACGACGACGGAGGACCCGACCCATGGAGACCACATAGTCATAAATATACAACTTTTAATGTAGAAAAACAACATTTTAGTACAGTGTAATGACGGTAAGATAAATATCTTTGGCGATGCTGGTATTTGTCTGACCGATACACGGATGGACAGACAGAGAGACAGACAGGCAAAGCCAGACTTTATGACCAACTGCAAAGTTGTCGCATAATAAACTAGACTTCGTTCCGTTATGGGCATGATTTTTACATATTAATATAATTAACTTATGTTGAGATGTTCCCCTTGAAAAAATACTCGTTTTGGGTTTCCACAGTCCACTTTGTCTTAGTTCGCAAATATCTCATATTGTAATGTGAAACCCTAGAAGGCGACAGCCCTCTTAACATTTCATATTTGATTCTAGGGACCACTTTTATACTAATATCAGCAGACTAGTGCGGAAAGTAAAAAGGCGGTTATGAGAAATCATACGATAATTCACAATGATAAGTTGATGTGCTATATTTCTGTTGTGAGCTTGCATTTAAGATTAGATTACGGGTTTCTCCCCAAATGGTTAAATATCGAACCTGATCTGCTTATAGTGTTACTTTTCAAGGAAGGCATTTTTTTCATATTTTATCTCTGATTTTGAACTTGTACGTAAACCTCCTGTGCGCAATAAACATAACGAAATGGACACCCATTTTTCTCTTAAATAATTTCAAATATTTTACGGAAATATCACCATTAAAAGTCTCTTGTATTTTTCTTCCAATGCGTTAGATTTTGTTATCGTGTTAAGTGACACCATGTGTACAGAAGTAATCTTTTTACGTGTTTTTTTATGAAAAAAATAGGATATGTTACAAAAAACCTTTGGGTCTGCGATCTAAATTTATTATGTTGCTATATATTTTACAGTGTGCAATCACAGAAAGGACCACGAACGTTTTCCTTTTCAGATTGCCTATCCAATTAAGTAAAAACAGACCTAGGGCTAGACTTCTGAAACTGCAAAGTAAAGATGGTTAAATACCATTTCTTGATATGTTCAACTAAATTTTACAAGTTTGTGAACAGAAAGGAAGACTTTATTGAAATATGAACATTAATTATTTTGACGTTTTGTCCCCCCCCCCCCCCACCCCCCCCCCCCCCCCCCCCCCCCCCACTACTCCCCCACCAGTGACGCAACAAATTATTTCACATGATTTTTTAAGTAATCATTATAAACGTATACTTCAAAAATGGTCCTTGGTCACAAGGGGGAAAGTGTCAAAAATTGATAAAAAAACTACATACAGGGTGTTAGCAAATGAATTTGAGATAAAGTATTTTGACACTTATTGCATGTGTTTTTTAAACATAACATATCTGCAGCTTTATTCGTTTTTGTAAATATTTAAATCATAGGACAAAAGCTATAATAAATAAATAGCGGTCATAGAAAGTCAAGCTCAAGCTTGAAAGCAGACTGATCCTGATTGCCTCTTGACAGTCTAAGTCAGTCCATTGAGTGTCATCAGGATTGATACAACTACGTCTGTTTAGGGACCAAACAAATGGCTTAGACATATAAAACTAGATGTATGTTTCTTCAGGCTTAACATGACAAAGAGATATAGACGAACTTCTAAGGGAATAGTGTCATTGTGGTGCAAATGCCTTTTTACCTTTTGTAAAAGAGATATAGACGAACGTTAACTTCTATGGGAATAGTGCCACTGTGGTGCAAATGCCTTCTAACATTTTGTAGGACATTATGGCGCATCTAGAATGCATTTTAAGAACAACCTTTGCTTTGATTCAAACCAAGGATCCACTGTATCGAGCATCTTATACTGTAACAGAACTACACCAAACACTGAACAGACCTTGGTGCCTCCAGAACTAACACTGACACCCCAAGAACAAATACTAACGCCCTCACAACTAACACTGACATCCCCAGAATTAACACCAATTCGCCCACATATCTGAAACTTATTCCGAAGTCTACCAAAATACTAGTAAGGACCTCAAAATAACTTACACTGACACTCCCAGAATATCTACATAAATGTTGATACTAGCTATCGAAGTTCATTGATTCATTGGACCAGTCGGTATTTTATTACTACATGTATAATTATGTTGTTTCATTTTTTTCTTGTTTTGGAGTAACAAAAAGTACATCTAAATTTTTGCTAGGCATTTAAAAATATAGGCTAAATGTGCATGACTCTGTGGCGTAGACGCTATTACATAAGCACAACAAGACTGTGTCTACAGATAATTTAGGAAACTGAAAAACTAAACACACCATAAATGCAATATTTAGGGACCATGAAAAGAGCATCTAGAACGTGCCAAAATGTGTCATGAAATGCTGAAACCCGGGCTACCCTGAACCCATAGCGGTCTAGGCAGTCTCCTACATCCCTCCGCTACTACTGCATGCATTCAATATATAACTCTCACATAATGCCGGGTCAGTATTGTACATGTGTAAATACAGTATAGCAATAGATGTATAGAAAACAAACAATCGGCTATGATCAATGCATCAGTTATCATGGGCACTCTGGTAGAAAGAATTAAAGTACAGTTATGTGACCAAAAGTTTGGTTCCACTTTTTTTTTTGCTTTTCATTTATTTTTAAAAATGTTAATAAAACTGGTAATCTGAATTGTAAAATTTTGTTTATTCTTTTAAGACATTTTATAATAGACACACCTTAAATGCATATGCTTATTTCACTTGAAATACACATTTTAAATTTTTTAAGTAAAAATATTACTCTTAGTCACAAACTGCTCGAATTTCAAGAAATCGAATATGAAACAAATTTATTTTGTGACAGTTTGATAGGAATATAACTTATATATGAGTATTTGAAGCCATTATGTAAAAATTATCAGCTATTGAAGTCAAGAAATGGCATTGAAATTGGGCAAAATTCCTAGCATAATGTCCGATGTCATTCTTACTTTATAGAATATAGATATCTAACAAGTATTTATTGGCGTGATATTGTTCTGTCTAAACAAACATTTCAGAGCATTAGACAAGACTAAAATTTATTACACAGTTCGATTACTAGTGAATCTTTAAATAAAAGGTTAATCTGTTTGAAATGATAATGTTTATAGAATTCAAATGTATAATTGCCGTTTGTTTTATTTTTTGAAGATTTTCAGAAGAAGCTGGTCAAACGATATGAAAACTATGTCAAAATTGTATCTCCAGTGCCCCTACAACCTCATAGAAATAAGGGGAATGTAAGTGATGTGTATGTTCCTCCCTGGATGACAGTAGAAATAAAGAATGAAGGGTCTAGTGGGTGGAAAGAAGTCCAGATTTCTATGCATGAAATATTCAGAAATAAGAAAAAGCTCGCAAAAAATATCTACGTAATTGGAGACGCTGGCACGGGGAAAAGCATGCTAAGTAAAATGTTAGTGCATTGCTGGTGTATTGCTCATTCGCATAAAGAAAGCAATTTGGACAAGTCCTATATTCTGACAGTGGAAGAAATAAAGAGCTTTAAATTTTTATTTTATGTTTCGCTTCGACACTTTTCCGATTGTGATAGTATAGAAAAAATGTTAGAAAAATCATATTGTGATCCTGCTCTTGGAGACATTTTACAGAATGAATCTAAAAAATGTCTTATTGTCCTTGACGGTCTCGATGAATGGACACCAGAAAGTAAACATGATTTGCAATTTCTGACCCCAGGACTTCCAGGACGTGAGCTCGATGCTGACTATACCATTATAACAACTTCAAGACAGTGGAAATTTGATACACTGCAAATAAGTGATAGCGAAGTAGATACAAAAATTAAACTACGCGGAATAGATCTATATCAAATGAAATGCTTCACTGACAAAACAGTAAAAATGTTAAATGACAATTTTCAACAAAGCAAAAACGCAGAAAAATGTACAAACGATCTTAAAAGTAGACGGGTTTCCGATATAAGCCACATACCATTGATGTTGCAGCAATTAATTTGTCTATGGTTTGACGATAAGCTCAAAGAGAATTCGAAGTATGCTATATACAGTAATATGTTAGTCCTCTTTTTCGAATGGAATGCGCTTAAGAAAACTTCAAAACATCATGAATGTGAGATAATTACACAAACTCGTATGAACGATTCACCACTGCCTGACTACTTATGTGCTTTCAAGACCCTCCGAAGAAACATCAGTGTTATACAGTATCTTTCACAGTTAGCGTTCGAGACCCTGTTTGATAAGATCAAAGAAACCTCACTAACGTTCAGTAATTTAGCACTAGAACGCCTGAACATACCAAATGATGTTATAAAGAACTGTTTGGACATAGGTATTTTAACAGAAGAGCAAAACGTAAGATTGCTTGCAAGCACACGTCAACAATCATTATTTTCATTTTTTCATAAGTCAGTGCAAGAATACTTTGCCGCAGTGTATGTCGCTAGTCAGCTCAAAGAAATGTTGAAGTCGCGGAAATCATTTCAAAAGGATAGCGATGATCTTGTAGATGTCTGCAAAGCGTGCGTTCGAAAATACTTTAGCAGTTGCGAAACGGTTGTTGATATCTTAGATCAGTCAAATGTGTTAATTATGCTTTGTGGATTAGAACCACAGCTGCTGACATATGTTAGTGAGTATATTTATGACATAACACTTGTTGACAAATTGGTAGTTGAGGAAAGAAATACATTACCGGAAAAAGTCGTCTCATTGAATCATCATAATTTGATTAAAGATATTCAAACGTGCATTTCTATATGCATTGAAGAAGTTATGCCAAGTGCGAAAAATATTCAGACACCTGTGTATATTGCCGATATTTACGTTTCCCATTCAACAGATTTTCTACGGTATTGTAAGTATGTTATTATAAACAACGTTCTATCGATAGATATAGATATTCCTCGAGTCTGCATGAAAGAAACTGATTCAGTTTATCTTGCCGTGAAACATCTTGGAAAATGTGATCAATTGAAGGCAATACAGTCCAACAGTAGAGATGACAAGATTAATAATGAAATCACAAAAATACTTGATACAAATGTTTCCACGCTTGAAACTGTCAGTTTACTACAAACAAACAAGATAATCCTAACACATGTTGTTTCGATATTACCGAAAATGCAACGATTAACTTCGCTTCAGATGAAAAGTATTAATTTAGACCGTATTCAACATGATGTTTGTTTGTCGTTGTGTACATACCTGAATCAGACTACAAGTCTTCAGCAAATAGCGTTTAAAATTAAATGTGAGAAATACGACGAACACATGATAGACCTATCGAAACATAAACAACTTCAACATATTGATTTAATGTTTAGTTCATTCTGTATGGTCAGTTGTAACACTGACAGGCTAGAAACATGTAAGCTTAGTGTAAGAAGCGTTGACATAATGAATCAAGTGTTTAACATTCTATATAATGCAGATAAATTAAAACATTTTGAGCTGTCGGACTATTTATCTGTGTGCTATAACGAATCTGTTACTGAAAGTCTTATCAGACTTCTGCCATCATTAGTCAGTCTCAGTACTCTAACGTTACGGGACTTTACTTTTACTGACAATTTTATAGCACGTCCGTGTGATATGAAGAGTTTAAAAGAAATAACACTTAGATATGTACGAATGAGACTGACAACGTGGTGCAAGTTTATAGACAGTCTTCCTGCACTGCCACAAGAAATAACGGTAAAAACATCTGTAATGAATTTTACAGATGGGACAATATTTGGAAACAGAATTCGTGATAAAAAGGAAGCAGCTGCACGCCAGTATGTTAGAGAGAAAACGAATATATTCCGTGTGACACGTGATAAAACCTATCATTTTAATTTTACTACAAAGAATGTGTGACTCTGAATATGAATTTATCACAACGCAAATTACGATCACTTAAGTTGGCATAAATGTTGACAGTGTTTCATGAAAATAACGTTCAACATAACTGTATCATATCAAGCCAAGCTTCGTCTTTCTGCTTTTTTTTCCAAATGCGAAGAAAAGTATTTATATTTGTGAATAATCTATATGTATAATTGCATTTAACATAATCAATCTACATTATATACATGTATACACGAGTATAAAAAACGCAACACTACATATCTTATAGGAGACTCTTAAAAGCTGAAGTTACACAAAAATGTCTGCGTGGTAAGGCTCTAGCCATTTTTTCTACGCTCGTTCTTATTAATTAGCTCAATTAATTAGAAGCTGTAACAGTTTTCCGTACGACTTTCCATTCGATAAGTGTTTCATTACATGATATCAGAAATTAATTTTCATAGAGCGAGTATTAATGTTGAACTGTAAACAGGGCAATAAAGGTAAAAAAGGTAGGTAAAGGTAAATTTTATTTACCGTCGCTTTGTGAAACCGTTTACATAAGCTCAGTAGAGCTTTTAAGCGACCCTATTTTAAGAACAGTTAAAACCAATTATACCTTACCCCCAGCAATTTGCTGGTACCCATTTACAGCTGGGTCGACTGAGGCAATCGTGATAAAGTGCCTTGCCCAAGGACACACCGCAATGAAAGTAGCCAGGATTCGAACCAGGGGCCTTCACCTCCGTAGGAAAGCGTTTTATCCCTCTCGACCACTGCGTCAACATGACGCAATAACACAAACTATGGACCGGCGATTTATATAATATGTAAAGTGATAATCTGACATGGATATTGGAAAATTTGCTGTAGATCTAAAGATTTTTTGATCTCTACTTTTGTATCAAAGAATGCGGAGAAATGCAACATTTGAAAGTTATTTTTCAAAAGACAGTCTTTTACAGCATTGACAGATATGTTACTCCTATTGAACTGCTTGCCGGTAAACAGCAAAGACTTTTGCCCGAGGTACGTTGAGACATCAGAAGTTAATTCAAACCAAATAATTTTCCTAGGCTTGATTTTAGCAACACGAAATATGGTGTTGAACTTTTGATCCGTCAAATAACAAAAATCTGGACACTCGATTTATAGAAAGAGCAATGTTATTGGAGAGTTAGAGATTTCAACCTTCGCCTTTCCCTTCAACGTCTCTCATATATATTTGGGGTAAAACGTCACCGATATGCGTGTATTTTATTTATATCAGACGTTGCTACTAAAGTTTTCCATGTAATATCAAGTAGGCCTAAGACTTCTCCTTATTACTATGTGAAATAAAAAGCTTAATTTCAGGATTTCTGCTTATTTAGTTATTCGATTATCCATATATATAATTAGTCTAAATTTGATGCGTAACACTATCAACAAGTATGAGAATAATGAAGTTTTGTATGGCTAATGATTTTAACTAAATACATTGAATTGAACCTGGAAGTATGAAGTTATCAACTGATTTTGAGAAACTTTGAGATTTTATTCAAACTTTAACTTCTACGTCATATTTGTGTCCCCAGGCGGTATCGATTATACCAGATGGGCCTTTTTGTCGTATGAAGGGAAGTTTGGAACGTCCGGAGATGTGATATCACGAAAGTCAAAACTTCAGTCTTTTTTGCATCTACTCTGTCCACATGCTCTGCATCAATGACTGAAATCTGGATGGAGGAACATGGCATAATAGTCATTCTACCTGAAAAATGAATAATAACGCGCGATTATCATTTGATGGAACATTTTATTTTCACTTCCAAATAAAATCAATCCGTTTCTGTTTGACACATAATACGACAATTGCGTTTTGATTATAAACATAAAATGGTACTAATAAGACGGAAAGTTCTTCTGAAGTATCAGACGATTTCAGATCTGTGATATCATGATGCGAGAAGTTTCCTGTTAGCCCTATGGGATAACTCCATTCTTTACATGCACGGACCCAGCGCCTGGCAAAGGGGCATTGTGGGTCAATTCCCCCTTTGATTCTTACATTTTACGAAGAAAATCGGTCTTGAAACTCGGTGTGACCACCCCCCAACCCAATCCCTGAAATTGGTGACCCCCCTCTTTAAAGTTGGTGTCCCTCTAAGTAAAATTCCATGATCTGTACATGCTTTACTTATAAAGTAGTGTATTCAAACAAATACGTGTATATGCCCACATGATATTTTGTGCGACAATTTTCGTCGCCACCTAACATTTCTTGACTGTTTCGCTAGACAATTGGTGACTTCGCACGATTATAGTGTTCAGCATTATACACAGTCATATAGAGTGTCATGATGCCATATTGTATGATATCACGCGTCCTTTAAGGAATTCGATGTACAAAGTACCAATTCAAAGTAAAAATAACTTTAAAGAAAAACTATGAAATACTAGTCAACACCATGACGGATGAATCTGTCCTTTGTATTTTATGGTCATGCCTTTTGTGTTCAAAGTATATCAAAATTGCATTTGTAATAGTTGGTGTCTCATGTTTTTGTTTAAAAATATTAACTGTATTTTTTTAAGAACGCCTTCAGCAATAGAATACGTTGATATGATTATCAATTTTATTTCCTCTCATGTATGATTTACAATCGTGCATTGTATACTGACATTATTTCATATAAAACCTAAATGCACGGAGCAACACCAACGAGTTTTTACATTGTTCATATTGTTTCGCTTTTTTTATCGTAATCGCACTAATATGATTATATTAACTGAAATGTTTTTGTTTAATTTTCATTTTTAAAACCTCTTGTAAAAGTCCTGCCCTTTCGGACAATTGATATCAAAATGCATGAAAAAAAAAAACGATCATAATTACGGATAGATTGAATGGGCGGATTAAAAGAAGTAAATAAAATCTGAAAAGTAGATCCCTCGGAAGCACCGAAAACAAGGCAAATTGCAGACTCGGTTTGATTGAGTCTGTTCATGAACAGTAATGGAAAATGCAACACTGCCCACGCCCCCTAGCACCGGCTTAAGCAGTATTCAAATCTAAATGAGTTGAAATCAATGATCCCGAAGGACCAGAAAATATAACAACACTGAGATGAAGTCGGGGCGACTTTTTACGGCCGTCACACAGCACTTAACACCCGCTGTTGTGAAGTAAATAAAATCTGAAAAGTAGATCCCTCGGAAGGTTCATTCTAAAGTTTGAAATCTCAAGGAATTCTAATCGAACATCAACCTTATACGTTAACTTCGCAAGAGACGTTGAAGGGGAAGGCGAAGGTTAAAATCTCAAACTCTCTATTAACTATTATGTCACTTATTTTTCACAAAAACAGTGTTTGTTAGTTTTTTTACTTTTTAGGAAATAGTTATTACATCGCATTGAAATTTATTTCTGGGGTTTTGTTAAATTTTGCATCCATAAACAGTTGGTTTGGTAAAAATAATGACAAAAAAAACCACATAATTTGGCATTTCGCTTTCCGCCAGAATTGCATTAAGAGATATTTAGAACCGAAGGCAACCATTTCAATAGATATGACTGAGTATTTGATTTAGAAGAAAGCAAACGATATATTAGATGACTTTTGATCAGTTCTGCTCTGAAATATGGAGCATTTGTATATGATAATGTCTAAAATAGGAATGGTTCTTCGTGGCAATTTTGTTTTTTTTATCATATGTTAGCTGTGTTTGCTGAAATATCGACGGAAATTGTATCATTTTTCTATTCTTTTGTATGTAAATTGTTGTTTCAACTTACAAACTTGGTAATAAGAGCAGTTTTGAATATGACATTTATAACTGCAATGATACTGTCTGTCAGCCTTTTTCACGGTTCACCAAACAAGCATTATCAGTCGAACTGTATGAATAATCAGCTGTACGAATCGATCGATTACCTAAATACCGGTTTTAACTCTTTATTATACATAATGTATTCAATACTTCTGGCAGGAGACATTGAACTAAACCCAGATCCTATGATTAGTCACGAAAACTGACTATCGATACTTCAACAAAATATTCGTAGCATAAGAAATAAATTTGACTATATAAAAGATCAATATTTAGATATGGATATTTTGTGTTTTAGAGAAACTAAGTTGGATGCAAATATTCAAGATAGTACATTACAACTACCGGGCTTTGATTACATGTTCAGAAATGATATTACATGTCATTCTGAGGGTTTTCTAGTTTACGTTTCCGCCTTTTTAAGACCTACAAGACTAATTAATCTAGAAAATATACTTCCCGAATCACTTTGGGTAGAGATTAAAGATAAAAAAAAAACATTCATATCTTTTATGTACAATTTAAAGACCACCTCATTATACGGTTGAATTTTGGGACAAACTGAACAGATCTTTAGAAATAGCTTTAGAGTCAAAACAGAACTTAATAATGGTAGGCGATATATATGAAGATCAACTTAACATATCAAACCACAAGTTTCGTGACATAGTACAATTAAACAATTTGACCAATTCTATAAATTCACCCACTCGAACTACATCTAATTCCAGAACATTACTTGATCCTATTGCTGTTACAAATAATATTAATGGTTTTGATTTAGGCATATTTGAAACGTCGAAAGAAGTTAGGGACCATTTTGGGACGTACATATTGCTTAAAATAGATTTTGACTCTAATAAACCGTTTAAAAGAAGAGTTTGGAACTATAAAAATGCTGATTTTATTAGTTTAAATGACTTAATTCAAAACACAGATTGGTCCGATATAAATAACGGAAGTATAGACAATGCTTGTGATTTCTTTACTGCTAAATTTTTAGAACTCGCAAAACAATGTTTTCAAAATACGGCAATAAGGAATCACAGGAAATTTGTTAGACTGGTTAGAAAATTATATGATGAACAGAACTCAAAACGTTTTCGTCGGAACTTCTTCTTCAGAGTCACAATGTCTACATGGTGGGGTTCTTCAAGGCTCAGTCCTTGGACCTCTTTTATTTCTTATCTATGTAAATGATATAGCTATTCACTTTTAAGTATTACTAGACTTTTTGCAGATGATAGTTCTCTAGCCGTATCAACAAGTAACATAGATACGATTGAAGAAACTCATGACCTCCACAAAATTAAGTTATGGTCCAATCAATGGTTAGTGAATTTTAACCCTTCTAAAACAGAAGTTATGTTTTTCCTATTGTAATAGAAACCGCCAAAACTTATATTTTGATAATTTACATCTAACATTTGTTGAACATCAAAAACATCTCGGTGTTACATTTAGTAAGTACGGGTCATGGCATGAACATATCGCCACTATAGTCTCATCAGCCTCGAAAATTTTAGGGTCAATGAAAATGTTGAAATTTCAAATTCAACGAAAAACCCTCAATCAAATATATATATCTTATTTACGTCCAAGTCTGGAATATGACTCTTTGTTATGGGATAATTGTGCTAATTATGAGAAAGCAATATTAGAAAAAAATACAATACGAAACTGCAAGAGTTGTAACGGGTTTAATAAGATCAGTATCTATTCAAAAACTATTAAAAGAAATCGGATGGGCATCTCTTACGGACAGAAGAAAAATTCAGAAATAAATATTAGTATACAAAGGAAAACATCATTTATTGCCATTGACTTATCACAATTATTCCCCCTTTAGTCGAAAATGCATATGAAAATCAATATTGGTTGAGAAATAATGTTAATTATGTATCAATGGCGAGAAGAACAGAAATTTATTCTAAGTCTGTCATTCCTTCAGGAATACAACTTTGAAATGAATTACCTTTAGATATTAGAGAATCAGACTCATTAGCAAGTTTTAAAAGGGTTTATACAAACCACCAATTGTTCCATCATATTTTACAAGTGACGATTGTTCACCATCCGTACATCAAGCATGCATTCGAAACAACTGTAGTTACCTTAATTCAGATTTGTATAACAATCACCTTATCGCAAATTCTGCATCAAACTGAATAGATCTTTAGAAATAGCTTAAGTGTCAAAACAGAACTTAATAATGGTAGGCGATATAAATGAAGATCAACTTAACATATCAAACCACAAGTTTCGTGACATAGTGCAATTAAACAATTTGACCAATTCTATAAATTCACCCACTCATGTGACTGTGGTGCTTTAGTAGAAGATGCCGAACACTTCCTATTTAAATGTCCAAAATGCAACAATCAAAGGAGAAATCTTTTTATAAATACACGTCAGTTTCACCCTCTTAGCACGAATAAATTACAATTTGGTATTCATATCCTGAACGACGTTCAAAATAGGCTCTTATTTCGTCATGTACATCATTTCATAAAGGAAACTAAGAGATTTTGATAACTATTGTATTATTTTACTGTCTAGTTTTCTGTATTTTAATGATGTACATCTCGATAGAACGGACCACTGCTAAAATATTACATACATGAAATGCATTGGACTGGGAAGGTGTCATCTATATTGGATCTGCGGCAGTTGTATTGTATCTTTTTTTTTTCGCTTTTCAGTAATATATAAATGTTTTTTGTTGTTGTTTTTTTTTATTTTGCAGTACGATACTATATTTTCTTTTTTTCTTCAATTCTTGATTTGATAAGCGATTGTTCACATATATCACATAACGACAGTATTTCTAAATAACATATACATTTGTAGTCTGCTTTGTCAGTGGAGGGCCCCCGATAGTGTTGTTATAACTTCTGGCCCAACCCTTTTGTATATTAACATTGATGTATGCTTGTTGTATGTGTGTATATTGAATATGATTATATATAAAATAAAATATGATTAAACTAAATATCGAAATGTCTTCATTCTATCAAATCGACGTCTGAAATATTTCAAACGACGTCAGTAATATGACAGTTCTATTATGACATTTTTGAAACCGCATCTACACTAATTATTATTATATAAATGCTATAATATTTTCTTTACCATGAATGAGAATGACAAATTGTCGTTAGATACATTTTAAAGCGACGCCACAGTTGAAAGTGACGTCGCAAATGACGTCATGCTCCCGATATGAAATATGAACGAAAATATGGAAAAAATATTGACGTTTCATGGTCCGCTGTAACTTAACGGAGCTTTTTCTGTATGTAAAAATGGTTTTTGTTGCATTATCAAGTGATTGACACATATAGGTGTGAAGTAATATATTATGTTTTGTTATGTAAAATGGTGAATGTCTGTGTTTACAGTGAAACAGATCTTCAAGATAATATTTGTGGTATCACGTCAATAATATGTTTTAAAATGCGAAGATGAAATTTAATGAACTTCAGTCAGAAGTTCCATATTACCGCGATATCACACAATAACTCAGTACAATCTCTGATGATTTTATCTATATATATCTATACGTTAGATGTACAAGCCCACAAATAAATTTTGAAAATGATTTTTTATGATTTTTAATTGGTTTTAGACAATTTTAGACAAACTATTTTGGTAGCCTTAGATGACAGATAGCTCCCTGTGCTATGAAAATTAACTGAGCTGACCGATCGCTTCCTGTGCTGTACATACCTAGCTGACAGACCGCTCCCTATGCAGTAAATAATGAGCTGACCGATCGCTCCCTATGCTGTAAATACTATGCTGACAGACCGCTCCATGTAACGTTAATACTGACTTAACCGATCTCTCTATGTGCTGTGAAAACTAAGCTGAATGATCTCTATCTGTGTTGTAAAAACTGAGCTTACCAATCGCTCCTTGTGCTGTATAACTGTCAGAGCTGAAAAATCACTACCTGTGCTGTAAACATTGAGATTATCGACCGTTCCCTGTGCTGTAAATACTGAGCTGACCGACCGTTCCCTGTGCTTTAAACACTGCTTTGATTGGTACTCCCTTTGCTGTAAATACTGAACTAACCTATCGCTCCCCGTCCTGTTAATACTGAGCTGACCGATCGCTCAATGTGCTGTAAATACTGAGCTGACCGACCGCTCCTTGTGCTATTAAATCTGAGCTGGATGATCGCTCTCTGTGGTGTAATTACTGCTAAGAACATTGATTTTGTGTCTTACAAAATGACGGGGCGCTGTACATTCTTTGTTTACCTTCTGTCTGATAATCGTATTACCGATTTCAATAGATCTTATAATGTCTTAGCTTCATTTTGATGCCATACAAGAAATTCAAAGCACCGATGAGAAAGTTCAATTTTGGGGAAGGATGGGAGAGAATTGCGATAGAGTTTGTTGGTCCGTTAGGAAAAACAGGAAACAACAACCGATACATGATGGTTGCTTCTAATTATTTCACAAAGTGGAAAGAGGTCATTCCCCTCTCGAGTATTGAAACTGCTACTGCTGCAAATGCACTAATTGAGTTCATTATCAAGATTTGGTGTAACCCGTCTCCATTCATACAGACCAGGGTTCACAATTTGATCAAGTTATTTCAAGAACTTTGCAAGTTTTGAGGTATCCAAAAGACTTGAAATACTGCCTTCCGTCCCCAAGGTGAAGGATTCACTCCAAGATGGAGGTTTCATTGAAAGAGCAAACAGAAGTATGCAGAAATATTCTTAATATGCTAACAGCCTTTGTGTCTGAAAATAGAAATGATTGGGACAAGTTTGTACCTTTCTGCTTGATGGCTTATCTTTTATCTGGTGTCACACCTACGACAATGGTGTTTGGTTTTGAAATAAGATTGATTTAGTCCTCGGTAAACCTGAAATAGATCAAGCTGAAATGATATCCAAACATGAGTCAGATTAAGTTACTCAAGTGGAATCTAAATTTGCACAAGTACATGAATTTGCTCGAACCAGGCTTTCACTTTCAAGTGATGCCATGAAAAAGAAATACGATCTTAATAGTCATTCTATAAAGTATTCTGAGGGTGACCGTATCTGGTATTACAACGAAGAGTTGGTCGTAGTGGTAAACTAGTCCGACCAATGAAAGGTTCTTATTTGATATAAAATAAGTGACATCTTGTACCGTATTCAAGGTGGTTCTAGAGAGAAACCACGTGTTGTGCATAAGGACAAATTGAAGCCTTATGAAAGCAGTGATTAATTCTATACGTATTATGTGTTTTTCAGTACTGCACTGGTACTCTCTGTAACTCCTGTGGCACAGTGATACCAATAGACTCCACAGTCAACTTAACTCTTGATCTCCACACATGTGTTAATGAAATTATCGGTTATGTAAACACGATTCCTGTTAACTAATTCATATACGATTCCTGTTAACTAATTCATATATATATATATATATATATTAAAAAAGTCAGTAAAATCCTTGTGCAGGTATAAAATATATAAAAGTTCAATTTCCAAGGAATTAACAGCAGCGAACTTGTGTTTTTCAATTATTTTAATTCTTCACTGCAAGCACTTTCAATTGTACACATATCTTCAGGTAGTTTACATTTTGAAATAATACATTGACGTCACGTCATAACAAAAATTACGGGAAACGTCGTAAACAGACGTTGCGGCAAACTTCAAGAAAAATGTATAATACACTCAAGAATACCCTGTGTACATGCACACAAAACTTGAAACAGATATATTGTACCATTTAAAAAAGGGAGTTAATAACTGTTCTTAAAACATATTTATGCTCGATATATCAGTTAAGAAATAATATCAAGATGTAAATGCTGATCTAAGCGGTCGCTCCCTGTGTTGTAAATACTGAACTGACCGTTACGCATTTTGCTGTGAATACTGAGCTGACCAATACTATCTTTGCTGTAAGTACTGAGATGACTGATTACTTCATCTGCCGTGAATACAAAACTAATTCTCTCCATGTGCCTGAAATACTGGGCTGACAATTTGCTTCTTTTGTTGTAAATACTGACCTGATGGATTGCTCCTTGTTCTGTAAATACTGAGCTAACCGATTGTTACCTGTTCTCTAAATTCTGAGCTTATCGATCTCTTCCTATTCTGTAAATACTGACCTGATGAGTCGCTCAATGTGCTGTTGATATTAAGGTGAATGATCGCTGTCCGTTTAGAAAAAAACTGAGCTGACCAATACTCTCTGTTATGTAAATACTAAACTGACTAATACGCCCTGTGATGTTTATACTATACTGACCGAACGCTCCGTCTGGTTTAGAGTCGCCCCCTGTGTTGAAGTACTGAGCTGCCAAATCGTACCCTGAGCTGTTAATACAATGCTGCCTGATCAATCCCTGCACTGTAAATTCTGAGCTGGCCTATACTCCCTCTGCTCTTAATACTGAGCTAAACAATACTCACTGTATGGTAACTACAACGGTAGCCGTGTGTTTGGATTTGTCCAATATGGCCGCTCAAATACAAAACAATGGAACTTCATGTAAGTTCTTGAAGATATTTACTACGCCTTGCTATGTTTCGTTACCAAACTTTGTTCAGTAATCGAGGTAATGTCTAAAGAAGTAATCGCCGGACTGATATGGCGATTGGAATCATATTTAGCATACATATATCTTATTAACTCATGGAAATTATCCAGTTTTCGGTCAGATGTTCCAAAATTTCATTTTTATTACCTATTAAATTGAAATATTTGGACTGAATGGATGTAAATATACTTTAGGATAATATCTAGTATAAGTATGTATAAACTGTGATATGTACAAAACACCTAAGATTCAAAAGGACACAAAACGTATTGTGTAGTAAAACATGAATGTAACGGTTTGGATAACAAGTGTACAGCGGTTTGGATGACTTAATCTCCTCGGATGTCTGCGGTTTGGACTAACACTTTTAACTGCTAATTTTGAAATACTATTTGTTTCTAAGTAATGTCTTCATATTTTACAATGGTACATGTTCAAATATATCTTCCGGCATACCAAGCATGGTCATCAAGCATTTATGTTAGATTATTTTAAATACATATATAATAGGGATGTATATGTTGATCAATATGAAGGCTGTTACTGTTAACAATTTTGAAATTAATAATTTTTTAAATGAGTGCAGATTACCATGCAAAATATGTTAAAACTGAGTAAATGATCAATGCACGCTGAAGACTGCTTCAGTTCGGTACACATTGACGCACACCTCACAAGTGATATATACGTTAGCACTTGCCCAAATTAACATCCTCGTGGAAGCCATGCTCCATGGTCTGCCGGAAATAGGTAAAGCGACAGGATTAATATATAGTGTTTAATTAACACAAGATTTGTACACCTTATCACCTTCCTGTATGTACTAACAAGTTTATATCCTAATGGTGATTTTGTCAATGACAGTTCCAAGGCGACGCGCAGATGTTTATTTGTTTCTTTCTTCTACTTTACAAAACTAATACATTATAGTATGTCTTTATATTTTGAGAATAGTTTAAATAATGTACACATCCATACATACACTGCTGCAAGGTTCAGTGTCAAGAGGTTTTGATCTTACGAGTGCATCGTGCTATTTTCTATTTTAAAATTTCTTGTCTCGAGCATAGCAGTGAAAAAACATCCAGTCTAAACCACTAGTGGGAGAGGAATGGCCACAAAAAGCAGTGGTCAATATCAATATCCGTTGAAAATTCAATCGCACATGCCAAGTTCGTTCTACATAAGATAGGCTGCAAGTGCATGAATACATAATATTGTTAATTAAGCAAGATAGTTAGTTAAATAGTTAGGCCCCATTAAAAGCTTTGTTTCCTGTCTCCAGATCTTACATTTCAAAACAGAGCTTTTAAAAGGAAATCATTCACTTATTTGGTTACATATATACTGACTTCTGTTCTAGTATAGTTCTTCTGTTTCAGGCCTAGGACTGTTTATATGCATCTTGATGAGAAAAGGCAAATTTCAAGTTTGGTATGACCTGCAAAATTAGTTATTCAAATGCTATGTCACTAATGAAAGCTAACTGAATGAATAAATGACATAAACAAGTTCAAAAGGATCAACAATTTTGATAAGACGTATGATTCAGTTATAGAAATTTCCCATCTTCTGATGCTAAATAATATACCTGCTTACATACATGAACTTAACCATAAGTTCTAAGTCAATATAGCGGCACAATTTCATTGAATTAGCAGGAGATTCTTGGAGCATGTCGGATCATTAGAGTAAATAAGTGTTTAAAGTTTCACTTCATTCTTAAAAGTGATAAATGAAGTTCTTGCTTACATACCAAATAGTACCTGAGTACCAATCTAAACCAGTCAACAGTTTTTCATTTACTTGTATCCAAACAGTTACACACTTGTAACATGTGATTGACTTTTGATGGCACTTTTTCGCAAACATACTATACTTTTAGTTTAAAGACCGATGACAAGATATGTGAAAATGTTTCTTCTTTCTTCTTAACTCATTTTTCTGACGATACAATTACAAGAGTTTTGATAAGATCATTTAAAAGTTTCGTTTTCGCTTCTTGATTGCAATAAACTGCACGTTTTTATCACTTTATAACCTGAACTGGCATGATTTGATCTTTGTATATCGAATAACTTGCAACCTTAGAATGAAAACTGAAACATAGTAATTTTTTTATGTTCAAAGATGTGTTAAATCGTACAAAATATCAAAACTTACGTGATGTTTTTTACCTTTTTTGCTCGGGAGAGGCCATATTGGACAGTTCCAAACACACGGCTACCGGTGTAGTACAGTGATACACCTTGTGCTGGAAGTACTCAACTGACCGATCTCTTCATGAGCTGAAAATACTTAACTGACCAATTGCTCCCTGTGCTGTATTAACGGAGCGAACTGATAGCTCTCTGTGCTGTAAAAACTGAGCTAACTAAATGCTTTCTGTGCGGTAAATATTGTTCTGACTGACCGCTCCCTATGCTATAACTACTGACCTGAATAATCGATCCCTGTACTGTAAATACTGAGTTGAATGATCGCTCTCTAACTGTAACTGTAAATACTGAGCTGAATGATCGCTGTCTATGTAGTTAGACCTGAGCTAGCCGATACTTCCTGTACTGTAAATATTGTTACCGATTAAAGAGCGTTCAATGTAATGTAGATACAGAGCTGAACGATAGATCCCCGGTTTGTCAGTACGGTGAGCTGAATGATCGCTGTCGGTGCTGTAAAAACCGAGCTCAGCGATTGCTCCCTGTGTAGTAAGTACTGTCAGAGAAGAAAGACCGTTTCATGTGCTGTAAATACTGAGCTGATTGATCGCTGTCTCTGCTGTAAACACTGACGAGACCGATCGCTCCCAGTGCTGTAAATTCTAAACTGACCAATGGTTCCATATGCTGTAAATACTGACCTGACCGATTGCCCCCTTTTCTGTACATACTGAGCTGAATGATCTTTGCCTATGTTGTAAATATTTAGATGACCGATACTCCCTGTGCTGTAAATGCTGAACTGACCAATGGTTCCATATGCTGTAAATACTGACCTGACCGATTGCCCCCTTTTCTGTACATACTGAGCTGAATGTTCTTTGCCTGTGTTGTAAGTACTTAGATAACCGATACTCCCTGTGCTGTAAATGCTGAATTGAACGATCGCTCGAAGTGTTGTAAATACAGAGTTGACTAACCGTTGCCTGTGCTGTATACTAACCTGACCGAAAGCTTCTGTAAATACATGGGTATGAAACGTTGCCTGCGGCACAAAATGTGCCGCACTGAAATGAAGGCACCGCGCTTCCGACGGCGCAGGCATTGCGCAGGATGTTAACAAACATTTTACGCGCATGGTGCGTAAAATTGAATGTTTTTGGTTATTGCCTTTTACAGTAAAAATCTTTACAGTAAAATAACACCGTATCAGTTAAGTTTTCTTTTGCTACCAGTAGCATTTTCGCAAATTTTTAAAACTACCAAAGAGAACTGCATACATTTCCCAGGAAATTTAGAACAATGTATAAGAAAACGTTTGATACAAAATGAACAATGAAATAAGGCTAAAATAGCAGATTTTATCACTAATCCGATGAAACCCTTGTTTTTCAAAGTCGAAAATTTAGCTAACAATTATGCTACAGTAGTAACTAGTTAGCACGAATGTTAATATTCTTGCAAATTTAGAGTGCATGTAAATTGAATCCTGATAGTACGTGACTGAAACACTGGAAATGTTTAAATATTCAAATATGCATAGTCGAGCTTAAAAACAAACTTAAAGTTGATGATTTTAGTACACACACGACATCGTTTCTTGAGTCAGAACATCACGCGTCATGTGATTTGTTTTAATCGACTGAGAACTATATTGGTAGCAATCAAATGATTTTTTTAAGATTAGGTAAGATGACTTTCATGTCATAAATTGCATTTACTGGCAGTAATTACGACTTTGTAAATCATCAGGATTACGTCAAATAAAACATAAAATGTACAAATTACGGAAATGTTTGTTGTTAGTTAGTTTTCCATCAAACAATGTCTGATATTCTTTAAACTGTCCTGAAAATTTCACAGAATTATCTTCGGACGACGGTAGTTTTAACATTAAAGCGGAAAGACTACTGGGAGTTTCCTGTAATCTGATATTTGTTGGAATAAGATAGAGCAAGTTTATAAATATTTTACACAAAGGGAGGGATCCGCAACGTGAGTAACAGATTTTTAAAAATTATACTTATTTTAATAGTTATAAATATTTCGCATTTTTTTCAAAGATTGATGCATTTTTGTTTGTAACTTTAAAACGCAATTCCGTTTAACACCAGACTTCGTCACATTTTAAGTTACAAAAGATTTGTTATAGAATGTAAAATGTAACACGTTTGTTTTGCTCGTAGCAATTATGTTCTTTAGTAATAGCACTAGCATACTTGTAAGTTTCCGATTTTTTATGAAATGATGAAACTGTCAAATTTTATATATTTCAGGTGGAAATTTCAGCGCAGTTGAAGAATTATGCAAAAATGAACGAAACTTGGAAGTTTCAATAACTGGATTACATTTAGGACTTATTATATTAGACGTACGTCGCCATAATATGAAATAAAGATGATAAAACATGTGTTGATTACTTGATTGCAAATTACTTTGAAATTTGGTCAGATTTTGGTTGAAAAGGGGTTAGATTTAGGTTGGAAAATGGTCGGATTGCGACGTCTAACCAACGTCGGGATCCGACGTCTAAACGGTTTGTAAATCCAACCAAAATCCAACGTTAATCCGACGTCGGAGTCCGACGTCTATACGACATCTAAACGACGTCAAATGTCTACTGGGACACAAGGTGAACAAAATAAAGCTTAAGTTCCATTATATTTTTTAAGCTGCATAACGTTATGACATTTTCATTTAGTAAAGTAATTTGAATCGAGAAATATACTATAAGGAACAAAGTGCGACTAAAATTTTCATCCTGTAAATACACAGAATGGCAACTGGCTGTAATCTCGCGTGATCTCGTGTCAGAGCGTGAATCGGCGTTATCTTAGTAAAAACAAACATTGTCGAGCATAGAGTTACAATTTGTACCTTTAAAACTACATTTAAAATACATGTTAGCTTCTAAAACAACATTAGTTTAATGTGAAATAGTCTTAGACACAAAGTACATGTTTCTTACCATAAAAAAAGCGTGGTCATACGGTGATAATTAATTTACCGATGAATAATTGCTTTTGCATACAAAATGGCGCGTGGAGAGCGCTTTACTTCCGGTTAACGAGATCTTATTTAGTTGTCACGGGATGTTGGCGAGATTTGCTCTATGTACCTTTCAAGTTGCCGATCTATTTATTTTCATAGCTCTTTGCTTTAAGCAAATGATTTAAGATAAAACACAATACACAAGGGGGCGGAGCTATATATCTCTCACAGTGTGAAAATATATATTTGATACTTTCACAGTGTGAGTGATGAGATATGAAAATATTTAACTGATAGAATACAGTATTTTATTAGTTATTTTTCATCTACAGTAGAATAATAATATAGCATTTACTACTGTCATACCTATATCGTCATCTAAGTCGTCAGCATTTTAGTGTGACCCAACAACAACATGGCTGCGCCCATAAACTCGTTGATTGATTCTCTGCCAAATAAAGAGGATAAAATCGAAGTTTTATCTGATTTGAAGGCTTTATTGGGAAACATACCGCTTCAGACAATATGTTCTGTTGTTGTCAATGTATCTTTTAGCAGTGTCTTCGACTGTCTTTCTACAGAAAATAGGTTTGTTATTGTAAATTGCTTTGTCATAATTACCCCACCCACATAATCAGAGCTTTAACATAGATCTTAGGGGGAAGTCTCTTCACCCTCAGCTAAGATTGAAGCATAATAAGTGAAGTGTGACTAGCCGTCCGGTAACCAGACGCCTAGCCTGTGCTCTAGTCCAATAAGCTAGTCCAACAAATTTGATGTGATTCTGGGAAATACTGAAATAAGTTTTTCATATGGGCAATATATCCCCCACTTGTGTCAAACATTCGAAAGACCAAAATACAAATGTAGTGGAAGCAATTTCTGACGAAATTTTCCTCGCTGCCAACGTTTAACATGCTATAGGTTTAAATACTGATTATAAATATATTACATCTGTAATGCCGCAGTAGTTGACATTCGAAGTAACGACATGAAATAAGAAACAACACAACAAAATATTTATTATCTTTACCACAAAATTTCATGTCATATGCATCAATAACTGCGTGAAAATAAATCAGATATCATTCAAGAAACATTCATGTGCACTTCAAACAACAATAGTCATTCTCATCATGTGATGTCACATCACTAATTTTGCGGTATAGGTCAACAATTGTGACCATCAAACTATCATAGGTTAAAAAGCACTAAATATTACTCAAACATTGAAAAACTATTTAAGCCAAACTAACAGGAACACTCAAACGTCATAAGTGCCAATTTAAACATTTTATATTACCTGTTTACATTTGGCACTATCGGAACTATTCTTCTCAGGGTAGTGGACATACCAGATATTTTGAAAATAAACCACAAGGTCGCGGGTGTGGTCATAATTTATAGGAACTTTAAGAATTGTACTACTACTGAATATGTTCTATCTGATACTTATCTAACATGTGCATATTCCACTTCACTGTTAAGTATCATGGGTGTATTTTGAGGGGATGGTCGCGGGGCCCCCATCCCCTCCTCC
Organism: Mercenaria mercenaria; assembly: GCF_021730395.1. NCBI lineage: Eukaryota > Metazoa > Mollusca > Bivalvia > Venerida > Veneridae > Mercenaria > Mercenaria mercenaria. Next base: position 62,135,637 of record NC_069375.1, on the reverse strand, counting down.
CCCCTTTAAATCCGTCGAGTTTAGACGTTTTGATGTTTCGCCGGATACTCATATTTCATTCAGTTTTGTCTAGCTGTGGGATGTTACGTAAAATCTGGTGTTCTCTTACCTATGGGCGGGACTTAATTTGCATATTAATGAAGAAAACTGCCGAATGGCTGGTAGACAAACTTGTAAACATTGCAAGTATTTGCTTAATTAGTGGATTTTTTTTTTTTATTTTTGCAATAGATATGCAAAAATAATCATTGTGGAAAACGTAATAGCTTGCGTCTCCTTTCCTTTAATGTTATTATACGCCCGAGGGGACGTATTTTGGGATACCACAGGTGTTCATCTGGCTGGCTGTCTGTCTGTCTGTGTGTCCGTCTGTCCGTTAGCAATTTCTTGTCGACTCTGCTCTGTAACTCGTGAACCCCTTAAAGGATTTTAAACAAACTTGACAAATGTTCTCCACATCAAGACGACGTGTAGAGCGCCTGTATCAGGTGGCTCACTTTAAGGTCAGGGTCACACTTAGGTGTCAAGGTCATATGACTTTGTTTTGTGTCCTCTCTGTAACTCTTGACCTGTTTTTAAAGAAACTTTGCACAAATGTCCACCACATCGAGACAAGGTCAATGTCACACTTAGGGGTGGGGTCAAAGGTCATATAACTTTGTTTCGAGTGGAATATGTAACTCTTGAACTGCTTGAAGGATTTTAAAGAAACTTGGCACAAATGTTCACCACATTATGACGACGTGCAGAGCGCATGGCTCGCTTTAAAACTTTTGGCAGTATGTATAGCATAACTTCTCTCTGACGGACAGAAACAGGGAACAAGAGCTGTCCGTAAGACAGCGAAGAGCTGTCTGTAAGACAACATGCTCGACTTTTCTCAGTACTTAACTCTGAATTAGCGCTTTGCCAGTAAAACAATTCCAAGTTAAAGCGGGACATAACTCTGTCAAAATTCAAATCAGAGTAATGGGGATTGTTTCTCCACTTGTAGACTTTGATAGTAAAAAGTATTTTAAGTTTCAAGTCAAAAAGTTTTAATAGTAACAGAGATATTTGACTTTATCAAAGATTTTAACAAAAATTCTGAGTGAAAATGGGGCATAATTCTGTCAAAGTTCAAACTAGATTTATGGGGATTGTTTGTCCTGAGGAAGACTTCGATAGTAAATAACGATTTTAAGTTTCAAGTCAATAGCTTTGACAGTAACAGAGATATTTGGCTTTATCAAAAACTTAAATCAAAATTTCTAAGTTAAAAAGGAGCATAATTCTATCAAATATGAATTTCAGTTGTTATCCTTAATTTACGAGTGTGAACCTATATTTACGAGCGTAAACCTGGGTTCACGCGCGTGAACCATGATTTACGAACGTGAACCTATGTTAACGACAGTAAAGTCGGGTTTATGACCGTGAACATGGGTTTACGACCGTAAATATAGGTTCACGCTCGTGAACATAGGATAACGACCGAAATTCATAGTTCAATCGAAAAACCTAGTTTATCGATCGTTAATCTTTGTTTTTTCGACCGTGAATTGGGGTTCACGTAATTATTGGACAATTGGCTTCCCATAAACGTGCTACCCTCTGCAAAATGGTAAAGATTCCTTCCCGTTGGTGGTCACCCAATTATTATCGAATTATCGAGATGTATGAAGGTGTAAGTTGTGTCAAAGTAATTTAATAAAAGCCATTAAATTAAATTATCTTTGCTTGCAAAAAGCATAGAAAAGTAATTTTACTTAATCTCAGAAAAGCAAAGAAAAATAAATTTTGTTTTATTGCTTTTTAAATCACTTTGCTTATTGCTTCTCTGCATATTTCTTGCGTATTTTTACCAACAAGCACATTATACCTCTGCTGACCAGCCCAAATATGACAGTATTATTATGCAACCAGTTTTTGAAACAATAACACGGTTCAAATTTTGTTTGGAGCAAAATCTGAAAAATGGGAGACTTGCAAAGTTTTGAGAGTGCAAAATCTAGAAATATAATTATGTATGTATATAATTGGTCTATGATATATATCGGTTGTCCAATTAGCTCAGTTGGTAGAGCATCTGACTTGCATGCAGAAGGTCTCAGGTTCAAGCCCTGAATCCAGCTGCACATTTTTCTCTTCCTATTAGACATTTGCGAATTAAGTCTACGTGGATTGTGGACACCTAAGACGATAGATTTTTTCAATTTATTACCTATATTTCAAGCATACATCTACCATCTTATTCAGGAAAACACTTTGTAAAGAAAATAAGTAAAATACATTGTAGCTCTACAGAGTAAAAAAGGAAACAAACACAAGCCAAACAAACAAACTGAGGATTATTTGAATCCGCAATTATGCTTTTTTGAGCCATTTTCCTATTTAGTGTCTGTATGCCAATATATACATATCACCGGACAGATTCATATCATTTTAGCCCATTGCAAATTACATTCTATTTTCATTATGTAATTACATATGTATCTCAGGCAAAAACTTTTTTTTTCATTTTGTTTTTATGTGTCTTTTTCAGTGTATTTAATTTTTTTGATAATTTGCACTGGAAATTTATTTATAACAGCTTCTTAGTGGTTGGCAGGTATACTTAAAAATAACTTTTTCTTTTCAATCATTTGTTTTACTCAGATGTTCCTGTCTTCGGTTTAGTACGAACAATATTGATGGGAGAAAAGACACACAATGGCTATGTTGAAATTTTATGCAACTCTACTTATCCAATTATCATTAAATGGTAAAATGCTGGGCTGGTGGGCTTATTCCTGTTATGTATATCGTTTTTATCACTGGTAATGATTCGCATACAAGATTGGCAAAATGAAGATAATAAAAAGACTATTAATGACAATTCCAATGGGTTTATATTTCTATTCATGCATTGTATATGGCAATACAGTAACACTGTTGTGATACAGTACCATCAAGTCATCTTTGAAATGTTAATAAAATTTACAATGTCAATTGAGAAGTTCTAAACTATGTTAAGCCATGCAGAAACAAAAGTTCTCGAGCCTTCTTATTTCAATGGTATGACCTAAGGGTCTTCCATTCTCGAGTGAAATATTGGATTGAAAAGGTCCTTGATCTTCAGGTTCATTCTTTGCATTAAACCTAATATTAATTTCAACGAACCAAATATTAGGGATTTCAAGAAGAAGATTTATAATTATGTATGTTTCTAAAGTAGACACAAACGCATACTAACGCAATCGGTGACTTTCTTAAATGTTTCGTGACTCTTGAAAATTAAGATAGTGTTCTTTAATAAGCTTACTTATCCAAATTTTGACTTCTTGTCATTTATGGTAGTTCTGCACGTTTGGATCGAAATTTTTTCTACAATGTAGAATTTGATTAAACTCTGATTTTTTAAAACTTAAGAATATACCTAGAAAATTCAGCAAATAAATAATATAGGGTCGTGTGCTTGATTTTTTGCTAGACTGATTTGAAAAAATTGGACCTCATGCAATATTTCATAATGGGAGTCTATGGGAAAATCATAACTTTCCTAACATATTCGAAGATAGAAATTTTTCTAAAATGTAGATTTTGATGAAACTTCTCACAGTTGAAAATAAACACATGGCCTAAAATTTGGTGAAATAAAATGTATAGGTCCGTGTGCTTACTTTTGAGATATCTGACCATGATTAAAGTGAACCGGGCATTTCACCCTAATTTTAAGACATTACTTTGAAATGTTTAGCGTGTCATATCTTTTAATATCATATTTTGACTTTAGAAATAAAGCAACAGTGCCATTGTAATAAATTTGCTCACAGGTTTCGATTAAATCGTAAAATTATTTTCATTTCCGTACGCCGAATCCAGTCTTTATTCTATGTTTTCCGGATAAATGACGTAACGCCATCACTTCCAGTTTATCAAACGTGCAGAACTACCTTATGCAATCCATCGAATGGCCAAAATCATTACACTCTTTTACCATTACTAGAAAACCCTATCCACATCTATTTGCCTGATTAATTTATATAGAGTTTAGTATTACACATTGAACCTTCTATGACACAAGTATGCATGCTATGACGGGTTTTGGTTACCTTGAATATTAAAAGAGTTATACTAATATTATGAAAACAGATGCACAAGAGTGCATTTTAAGTATACTGACAATTATAAAAGGTAACGATAGAATTTACGGAAACACAGAGCACCCCGAAACAAAGCCAGAAGCATGCATGGCAAAATCTTATTTATTTAAAGTGATATATGAAAGGATAACTTGCAACTCGAAATGAAAACTTTAGTCAGTTTGCATTTTTAGGTTATTCTGCATACCTGATTACATTTTAGTTACAACTTTATTGTTGCTAGTTTTACAACTACATTGTAGTAACATAGTACAGTAGAGTAATCTAAGCAGAATAAACAGGCAGCCAATACATAACAACTTGCAACTTTATAAACGCCTTTCATATTGCACCTAATTTTGGTGGGCATATGTTTTTTTCTTGAAACATAATATCTTTTAATCTAAGCTAGAAAAGTACATATAGTTGTGTAACTGACATTGAAAGACAAGTTTCGTTTCTAAATGCCTTAACCATTCAAAGGGAGCCAATATTTGAAAATAATACCCACATTCCTATCATTTTGTAACACATTTTTGTTGTATATATATGCAATGCCGCATGTGTCAATATGTGTTGTCCACATACAATGTAGTCATACAGCTACAATGTGATCGTTTACGCCATGAAAAAATCATATTGGCAAACCGACTTTCGAATCAGGCAACATTTTGTTCCGAAATCTGCGAACTTTACTTTAGCATGTATACGTAAAATATATTCTTCAAAAATATTTCAGTTTATTTTAAAACGTTTTATTTCTGCATTTTTATGTTTGTAATGCAAACATGTGTTATATATTTATGTTTTGCAATTGTTTTGTTTTTTATAGAATTCTTGAGTCAGTTTTTATCTAAGTTCATTATTGCTCATTGTCTGGCGTGCGTCGGCGTGCGTCGTGCGTCAAAATTTGCCTTGTAAAAAGTCTAGAGGCCATATTTGTGACCCAATCTTTATGACACTTGGTTAAAATAATGTTGTTGATGATTTCTAGGTCAGCTTTGAAACTGGGTTATGTGGAATTAAACCTGGATCAATTTTGAAACGTGGTCATGTTTGGTCAAAAGATTAGATCAAAGGATAAGCTTGTGAACACTCTAGAGGCCACCCTTGTGACCCGATGTTTATGAAACTTAGTCAGAATGTTAGTTTTAATGATTTCTAGGTCAGGTTTGAAACTGGTTTATGTTGGGTTAAAAGCTAGGTCAGTGGCCAGTTCAAAGGAAAAGGCTGTGAACACTCTAGAGGCCACATTTGTGACCTAATCTTTATGAAACTTGGTTAGAATGTTAGTCTTAATGATTTTTAGGTCAAGTTTGAAATTAGGTCATGTGGAGTCAAAAGCTAGGTCAGTAGGCCAGATCAAAGGAAAAGGTTGTGAACACTCTAGAGGTCACATTTGTGACCCAGTTTTTATGAAACTAAATCACAATGTTTTTGATGATGATTTCTAATAAAAATTTGAAAAGCTTGTTAAAACTTCAGAGGCCACCAAATCTGTAACCAATTGTAACCAAATCTTTATGAAACTTGGCCAGAATGTTAGCCTTCAAGTTGATAATCTTTAGGTCAGGTCTGAAACTGGGTTATGTGGGGTCAAAAACTAGGTCAACCGGTCAAATCAAAGAAAAAGCTTGTGAACATTTTAGAGTCCACTATCTGATGACTCAATTTGTATGAAACTTGGTCAGAATGTTTGTCTTGATGATTTCTAAGTCAAGTTTGAAATTGGGTTATGTGAGGTCGAAAACTAGGTCAGTAGGCCAAATCAAAGGAAAAACTTGTGAACACTCAAGAGGCCACAGTTTTGACCCAATTTTTATGAAACTTTGTCAGAATAATTGTCTTGATGATTTCTAGGTCAAGTCTGAAACTGGGTCATGTCGGGTCAAAAACTAGGACATCCGGTCAAATCAGACACAATCAATTATTCTTCTTGGTTGGATTCTTTGCCTCCAAAGGATCTTTTTTTTAAGATTTTATTAACAATAACAACAACAGTCTTTAAGTGCCGTGCTGCGCCTGTGTAAAGTCTCCCCGTACTTGGAGTCAGTGTTGTTATATTTTCTGGTCCTTTGGAATCATGGTGCTAGGGGGCGTAAGAGGTGTTGCACATTTCATTACCTCTCATGAACAGACACAATCAAACCGAGTCTGCTATTATACTTCTTGGTTGCATTCTTTGCTTCTAAAGGATCTTTTTACAGATTTCATTGATTATCAAAACAGCAATCTTTAAGTGCCGTGTGGCGGCTGTAAAACGTCTCCCCCTACTTGGATTCAGTGTTGTTATATTTTCTGGTCCTTTGGGATCATGGAGTCCATTCAACAGATGTGCAATACAGTTCCACTTAAGCCGGTGCTAGGGGGCGTGAGAGGTGTTGCACATTTCATTACTTCTCACGAACAGACACAATCAAACCGAGTATGTTATTATTCTTCTTGGTTGCATTCTTTGCTTCCAAAAGATCTTTTTACAGATTTTATTAACTATCGGAAAAACAATTTTTAAGTGCCGTGTGGTGGCTGTAAAGAGTCTCCGCGTACTTGGATACAGTGTTGTTATATTTTCTGATCCTTTGGGATCATGGAGTCCATTCAACATATGTGTAATAGAGTTCCACTTAAGCCGGTGCTAGGGGGTGTGGAAGGTGTTTCACATTTCATTACCTCTTATGAACAGACACAATCAAATCGAGTCTGCTATTATTCTTCTTGGTTGCATTCTTTGCTTCCAAAGGATCTTTTTACAGATTGTATTAACTATCTCAACAGCAATCTTTAAGTGTCGTGTGGCGGCTGTAAAAGTCTCCCCGTACTTGGATTCAGTGTTGTTATACTTTCTGGTCCTTTGGGATCATGGAGCCCATTCAACATAAGTGTAATAGAGTTCCGCTTCAGCCGGTGATAGGGGGCGTGAGAGGTGTTGCACATTTCATTACCTTTCATGAACAGACACAATCAAACCGAGTCTGCTATTATTCTTCTTGTTTGCATTCTTTGCTTCCAAAGGATCTTTTTACAGATTTTATTAACTATCACAACAGCAATCTTTAAGTGCCATGTGACGGCTGCAAAAGTCTGCCCGTACTTGGATTCAGTATTATTGTATTATATGGTCCTTTGAGATCATGGAGTCCATTCAACATAATTTATGTGTAATAGAGTTCCGCTTAAGCCGTTGCTAGGGGGCGTGAGAGCAGTTGCACATTTCATTACCTCTCATGAACAGACACAATCAAACCGAGTCTGCTATTATTCTTCTTGTTTGCATTCTTTGCTTCCAAAGGATCTTTTTACAGATTTTATTAAAGATAAAAATCAATAGGCAAAAGATCAAAACGTGTTCTAAAACACTTATACAAATTTGCCAGTCTAAAGTTTTTAAGGAGAATGAAGATGGCACACAAAGGACTTCTCACAGGAACATGTTTCTTCCGTTTTCTACAATTATGTCTACTGCTTCTATTTCCTATAGTACAAAGAAGTAAACTCGTCAAAGCAGACAACAAACAAATGTTCCAGCAGTGGGAGTTCTTTTGTCAGGTAGTTATGATAGTGATACACCAGATATATTTTACTCATGTTTGTAAGTCCGTTTAAGGTGCAAACGCTTAGATGTTTTGTTCTACAGACGCAAGAAAATACTTCTGGATCTTCTACAGGTAGTTTTTTCAATTGTTCATCTTTAGGAAAAATATCTGTTGAGAATGTTTCAGATGTTATTGGAGCACAGAGTCCATTGCCTTCTAGTTATCATCATTTCGCACGTACATCTTTGAATTTAGACATATATTCTGGTGCAGTTACGTCTATTTCTGATCCTTTGCTTCATACTCTAAGTACAGATATCTCTGAGAATACTGTGTTAATTACCAACAAGGCCCATCAGAAACCACAACAAGCCGATAATAGCTGATTATGTTATGTATCAAAAGTCGGCAGAAACAAATATTGAGCTTTTTGTTTAATAGAAAAGGAAGCATGTCACAGTATTTTTGTTTACAATTGACATAAATGTGTTTATTTTGTGTTTTCAATCAGTATTGATTTTTTTTTGTTTATGCATTAAGAATTAGTATGATGAAATCAAATTCGGGGAACAAAAATTGCAAGGAATTATTTAGTTTGTCGGGTTCATTAGAAATTTTTTTTAATAAAATGACGTAAGTAGAATGTAGCGGATCCATCATTATAGTTTAACTGTAAAGTAGTACTTTAGACATTATTGTGAATGTTAATGCAGCTTATGAGATAGAGCATAAAACTGACACAATTTGGTGGCATACTTTGCATTTGTTACAAGTAACATAATATAACGTTACGTAACATTTTGACAACAAATAGGTTATATTATGTTACTTGGTGTTATGTTTGTAACAAATACAAAGTATGTCTCGAAATTGCGCCAATTTTGTGCTTTCAATGCATCTGATGACTTTATTATTTTAACAATTGCTTTTTTTTAGCATTCAATTATTTTTTTTAACATCAGAATAAATTTTACCTTTTTAGCTTAATTTTGTTTTGACTGATAGCACTTAGAATTGGAACATATGCTAATAGACGGTATTCATATAATTGTGTATTATATATAGTTGCATATGCTGATAGTACATCTACATGAGCATAAATTGTTATTCTTATTTTAGTTATAGCCATGTTTTTGTTTTGAAATTCCAGGAGACATTTTTTCAAAGCAGGGGAGAATGTCACAATGACAAATAATTTAATATAGTCATACCAAAACTAATCGATGCAGGAGAGAATATGAGAGAAAAAAGATTTGATTGGCTGCATACTTAATCTCACAAAATCACGTTTTAAGTTGATATATACATGTAACTTGACAAGATGTTCATCGTAGTAAGAACATGTAGTAATCTTCTTTCTAACAGTATTACAGCTTTTTACAGCATAATCTCATGTTGTCGTTTATCCTGTCCCTTGTTTACGAATTGTTTGGTTAAATTCCGTTTAATAGTGGTCCAATTTTCATGTAATACTATGATGAAATTTCCAGTGTGGAGGTTCCACTTTCTTCTACTTTATAGGAAAATCCTAATTTCGAAGAAATATTTTTTTTTTTCACTTTTAGTTTAGCTTCTTTGTAATATAAAGAGTACAAAGAACCTACTTCATCTTATTTTGTGACATCCCCAGATGTATATCTGCTCTACAAGAAGCCTCTGGCACAAAACCCATGACACACAATCATAGACCTGTCATGTAATTCCAACAAAAATGGTATTAGGAAGCGGATAGAGGTCCCATGACCGGATCTCTAGTCCCATAGTCTACAGGTACGGTAATCAATATCCAGTACTACTACTGTATTACCAATATTGTAATAACTGGGTGAGAAACTTGTTCTCAAGAAGTTTTCATTATTACTTTTTTGTAAATACTTTTGTTATAAATAGCTTACACTCGTGTTGACTGCGATTTCCATTAGTCACTGTTAATTAGTCAAGACGTAAGACGATATATGAGCACGATCTATGCATAAAGAACTAAAAAAAAACATTTATAATTTTATTTATTTAGTTATTCAATCAAGAGGTAATAAAAGAATTTGATAAACGTTTTCCATTGCGGCACACAAGCTGCTAATTACTATTAATCGTTTAGAGTTAACGATCGTATTTTTCTCGGGATTAAAGACTTAGAAATACTTCTGTTTCCTGTCAGTTGCAATATATTTAAAGCCACGAGAACATTTACAAACTCGAAAGGACTTTTTAAAAACATCTCCTGTTATTTATAGCACATTATAATATCCTTTCTGCAAGTATCATTATCAGTTCATTTGTATTCATATTGATAACCGCACTTCTAGAAATATCTAATAATAATATGGGTCTAGAATGTACCCGATCATTAGCATCTAGAAATCTCATATTCGGGTCTAGATGGTACCGGACCATTAGCCTCTAGAATTCTCATATTCGGGTCTAGAATTTACCGGACCATTAGCCTCTGTCTTAAAGAGTTAAGGAAAAGTGCTCTACACAGCGAAAGAAACAACAAAACTGCCATTATTTTCTTGAAGTTTTATGTTTAGCTGAGCAAAATTTATTGCGGAACTTTAAACAGGTCAATAGACTAGCAATTTATATACGGAGTCTTGTAATTACCTTTTTATTTCTTATATTATGTATATGTTATAGATCACTTTTTAACCTTCAAATTGAAATAAGTTTTGACGAAATGGAGTGCAGTGAACTGGAAGCAATGACTTAACGCATAAGAAGATCAATAAGTGATATATAACCTATTTATAGTTCTAAAAGAGTGAAACTGCAGGTAACCGTAATCAGCCACCACTTTTGCCAACTGAATGGTCCTCTGAATAGATTCACTAGTAGTACTGCGTAACCTCGCATTATAAACCAATAAGTGAGTAATAAGCTTTGGATGCTGACTAAATGTGTAAACTAGTTAAACTATAAGACTCCGTATATAAACTGCAAGTCCATATTTAGTAAAAAGCCCACTCCATTAGAACAATATGATGGCCTATTGGCCATGAGGTCGTGACCCCGGCTAAGAGACTGTGTTCTCTATGCCTATCAGATTAAAGACATTATGCCTAGAATCAATCTTCCTCTAACTCTGATTCGTGACGAGAAGTTGGCAATTGTTTGCGGAGAACAGGTTGGTACTGGTACAGAACACAGGAACACGTGTTAGGCTAGCCGTTATATAACTAAAATAATGTTGCGAAACGGCGCTAGATATCAATTAAACAAACGTACTAACGAACAAGTTGGAAAAAGCCGTTCCTTATTCAACGAACGTTTACATAACTAGAATCAATCTACGAAAATTTATTTCTGATGTAATTATAGTTCGACCGTGTGTTTTGAGCAGTGACGGAATGATACACTTTTTCAATTGTGTTATATTGATATTCGGTCCATATCTGGCTGAAAAATCTCTAACGAGTAAGTTGATATGTACGTTTTGTTAACCATGATCTTGATTATATTGCTGGCGCAATCGACAGAGCGTAATGATTGCAATCCGTGGGGTGCGAGTTCAAGCCCAGAATACGGCCGTATTTTAATTCTAGTATACATTATTTTTTCTTTGTTTTAGTCAAGAATCTTTGAAGACTCTTTTTAGAAACCATTTAAGATATTTTGATAATAATATTTCACTTATTTTTTCATTGTTTCAATATTTTAATATATTTTGCTATACTTTTATGTCACATAATTCCGCTGTCACACGGCTTGAACCGATAATTAACGCGCTTTATACTGCGAGTCAATGGCACCTTCCACCGATTATCTGTCTTCTCCTCGCAAAATGAATGAACTTTTGTTATGATTTTGCGAGTATCGTCATATTTGTAACGCGTTGAAGTCATTACACGGTACATAATACTAATAAGCAAGATTGTTGACTAGTTAACACATCATAAACTATTTCATTCAATGAACTTCATAATGTTCTCGTACAATGTTAATTGAAAACAAACAATCAAAAGATAAAACGAGATGTAAACTTAACAAGGCTCGAACCTCGAAAAGCAAATTTAAAAAGTCAACGCCATATCCTTTTGGCCATGCATTCATTTACGTTTATTAATAAAACTATGTTCCTACCCTATTTTGGCGAATCAACTGTCATGCATAAATTAGTCACTGCTCAAAAAAAACGTGGTCGACCTATACATGAACCTTTTAATTGTTGCCATCAGATCTCGAACAAATTGTAATAAGTATTAACCAACAAACACGAATTATTCAGTTAATGTATCATGACAATAAAAATAAATGTTCACATTTCTCTAAGATTTTTATTTTAAAATACACTGGTCAAAGGACACAATTTTGCTAGTCGACAGTAAATTTCTTATGCGGTGTATCGCGTGTTACCGTAGAGGGATCGATCCTCGTCGCTTCGCGCAGGATCGATTCCCTTTTAACACTACCCATATTTGTACTGATCTGCTAGACGTCGCGGTTCGGACAAGTTATGTGTATGCTTACTTGGCACAAGGAAAAAACGTATTCCTCAAGAAAAATCGAAGTCAGACGCTCTGTGCACGTGCCATAGAACACATATTTTAATTCGATTCGGTTTATCGCGTGTTACCGTAAAGGGATCGATCGCGAATTTCGCTTTGCGACGAAAATCGGTAGGAATCATATATACATACATATATACGCATAATGTAGGCAATTTTATCAATATTCATCTGGTTTACATATTTCGTACCACTTGATAACAAGTTTGTATGGAAGCGTCCTGGTGCCAGCAGAGAGATTTAAATTTGTCTTACGTACGACTTACTATCTCCTACGTAGGAGTTAGTATCTCCTACGTAGGAGATATTAAGTACTACGTAGGAGTTAGTATCTCCTACGTAGGACTTAGTATCTCCTACGTAGGACATAGTATCTCCTACGTAGTACTTAATATCTCCTACGTAGGACATAGTATCTCCTACGTAGGACTTAGTATCTCCTACGTAGGAGTTAGTATCTCCTACGTAGGACATAGTATCTCCTACGTAGTACTTAATATCTCCTACGTAGGACATAGTATCTCCTACGTAGGACTTAGTATCTCCTACGTAGGAGTTAGTATCTCCTACGTAGGACATAGTATCTCCTACGTAGGACTTAGTATCTCCTACGTAGGACTTAGTATCTCCTACGTAGGAGTTAGTATCTCCTACGTAGGACATAGTATCTCCTACGTAGGAGTTATTATCTCCTACGTAGGACTTAGTATCTCCTACGTAGGACTTAGTAACTCATACGTAAGGGTTCCTATTTTGGGGCGCTACAGCGTTCTGTGGTCCTACTCGCGTTTCCGGTACATGTGTTAATTGAACATTGCTGGTTGACTTTTTAATTGCGTGCTGATAAATGGCATTTATTGCAATATTTGATTTATTTTCTAAACTATTTACATTCTTGTATTTTATGTGTTGTGTCGAGAAGGGGCTTAAATAAAGAACTTTTCATTGCAATCAGTGAAATTATCTTATAACCACTGTTTCTAACCAATAACAAAGAATGAATTTATATAGACCTGATTGCATGCCACGATTATCAATGTTCTATAACATTTCGTTAGTTTCAACTAGTCAATTATTCTTTTATCTAGTCACTCTGATCAAACAAAATTGTAAATGTTATTTCGCATGAAATTAGCTCTTATATTAAAAAAAATAGCCTCTACTGTGAAGAGCGATAAAGGGGAAAAAATCATGTTTACCAAGTTACTCGTCCTTAATTTCTTCTCTCTAGGCATACACTTAACAAAACAAAGGATAACCAGATTTAAAGACTGAAACCTACAAATTCCGTGATATTCGGTAATTAAAAGATTTTACTATCAAAAATGCTTCACTTTATTTAAATACTATTCTATTCTTCCTCTTTTTCACAACATATACAATATATAGAAGATACACACACCATGTAAAAGAAAGCAAAACCGTCGGACCACAAGTTGATTTGACATTAGTTTTTCGGAACACTATAGACTCGCATCAGTCGTTAGAGTCATTAAATGTAAAGCACTTTCCTCTCTGATACCACTTTCTGAAAAAAAATCAACACCTCTTACCTCTGACTCTAACGACTGGACAAATGCGATCTGAGCTAGGCAGTTTTCATCCCAGCTATAATAATCACCATCTCAGAGATCATTGCAAATGTGTTCATGATGTAACATAACCCTAGCTTGATCGACTCCAGTGCCCTGGATCATAGTATATCCTTTATGACCTTCACAGTCTGTATAATGAAGTGCTTGCCAATGAGTACCTTTTATTACCAGATGAATGGGAGAGGTGTTAAAGAACTTTATACCTTAATAAACTTCATAAATGTTTCATCTATAATATGCAAATAAAGTAGAAATGACTGTTTGAAACAAAAAAGTATCAATAGTTTATTATCATGTTAAATCATGCTTTAGATGCAGTTACAGTAATTTCCTGTAACTAGTTAATGCTTGACCTGAATGTAGAAAAAGAAAATTGAACCGTGCCATGAGAAAACCAACAAAGTGGCTTTGTGACCAGCATGGATCCAGACCAGTCTGAGCATCCGCAGTCTGGTCAGGATCCATACTGTTCACTAATGGTCTCTCTAATTGCAATAGGCTTTAAAAGCGAACAGCGTGGATCCTGACCAGCCTGCGCGGATGCTCAGGCTGGTCTGGATCCATGCTGGTCGCAATGCCACTATGTTGGTTTTCTCATGGCCCAGCTCAAATGATGATAACACCTAATAAATATTGATTATTAAAGGCACTGTCCTTGAGATCATACGACAACAGAAAAAAAGAGAAAGTTTAGGTACCAGTTTCAAGAAATTAATGCTAATACCGCTTAAGAAAGCTTTGAATTAATTACTGACAGATTATATGTTATTGAAACACATAAGAACTAGTTGTCTTAACTATCTTTTACACTGGAAATTGAAAAGCGTTTGTAACGTTTTACTGAGGTAAACTGCCTAATTATTAAATATCTACATTCAAGGGTCATTGTATACATATTCCTCCGTGGTGTATATTGTTAAAGACAGCAGGAAAATTTTCATTGCCGTGGCGGCCCGGGTTCGATTCCCGGCTCTGGCATCTTTTTTCCTTGATTGAGTAGATTAAGGATAGTTTAGAAACAAAAACTCGAATTTTAATGTCCATAGTATGTATGACCGAACTTCAATTTTAAAGAAAGACCATTTTTAGCCAAAATTTGTAGGTCAGTGCCTTTATTGAGAGAAAGTTTATTAATCAAATCACACAATCGGTCAAAACAATAACTGGCGGTAATTATATTTAGTAACTTTCATGATATACTTTAATCATACTTTTGAACTCTCTACATAATTTCAAGAGAAGCCTCCATAGCCGAATGGTAAAGGTTCGAAACCTCACATGACATGTTTCAATTTTTCATGCTCATATACTGCCCGGTTGGCTTATGGAATGTCGGCGGTTGTAACCTGATGTCTGCCCATGCCTGGAGCAATGCCTAGAAGTGCACCTTGTGGGTAGCGCAGTGTGACTATATCCAAACTACATAGTCCCCCAAAAATACAAAAAAAAAACAACAACAACAACAATAATATGTCCTACGTAGGAGATACTAAGTCCTACGTAGGAGATAATATGTCCTACGTAGGAGATATTAAGTACTACGTAGGAGATACTATGTCCTACGTAGGAGATATTAAGTACTACGTAGGAGATACTATGTCCTACGTAGGAGACACTAAGTCCTACGTAGGAGATACTATGTCCTACGTAGGAGATATTAAGTCCTACGTAGGAGATACTAAGTCCTACGTAGGAGATACTAACTCCTACGTAGGAGATAGTAAGTCGTACGTATGACAAATTTAAATCTCTCTGCTGGCACCAGGACGCTTCCATAAGTTTGCCTCAATGCAGTTCCCAACAAAATTTAAAGTCAACGAACTGATTTGTTCGCAACCAGTTTACAGCTGTGATTAAAAATTGAGCTAGGCAAGAGTAATTGATTTACAAATGTATTATAAATCCAAATTTCACCAGTTACACACTATCATTTTCTTTTCCAACCAGTCATAATAAATAGCAGCTCCTATTTTTGCAGGTCTGAAATGGAACACTGTGTCGTATAAATTTCATATTTCTGTCTTAGATTAGTAAAAGAATAGCACTTATGTGTAAATGGAATTAGAATAAAGATATAAAATTAAATGCGATTGTCAAAAAATGCCCTGACATTATTGCTGAGAACATTTTTCCATCGACTTCTTTTCATACAGTTTAATATCATAGTAACCATATAGACCATCGAGAATTTGTTTACATTTGTCGTTCCAGCGCCACTGCGGTATGTCGGTGAATCATATCGTATCTGTGTAATATACTGTTTATAAATCCTGCACATGCGTAGATCTATTTTATTCCTTGCAAACATGGCGGAAATGAGTCCTGGGAAATATAAAATATCTAGGTAAAATAGTTTTGCTTTACGTTATCTGATAGGTCTACAATATTTCAAATATTATTTATCAAAAAATGAACACATTAGATTTAAGCTATATATAACTACACAGTATTTACCCTAAGGGGTACCAAATGTTTAAAGACTCTATAGTTCTCACTCAGTTTTGTTAACGTTTCGGCCATATTAAAGGCCTTTATCAAAATGACAAATACCGAGAATTACTCTACATCATGGCGTCTCATAATATAACATTTGGTCAGAGACCACCAATTCAAAAAAGTACAGGGAACTTACTGGGAATGAGGTAAGTGTATACCTGGGAATAAGGTAACGTCTGTGCGTTCTGATTGGTCAGTCATGAAACAAACCCAGGAAGTGATTAT
This sequence comes from Mercenaria mercenaria, assembly GCF_021730395.1. Lineage (NCBI taxonomy): Eukaryota > Metazoa > Mollusca > Bivalvia > Venerida > Veneridae > Mercenaria > Mercenaria mercenaria. Next base: position 62,119,180 of record NC_069375.1, on the reverse strand, counting down.
TTTTTCAAAATTGATATTTTTTCACTGCATTTACAGTATTTTATTATACATTTTGACAAAATTTGCTACATTTTATGTGTATTGAAAAAAAGTTTTATCAAACGAATTTCTCCCGCCATGTCAATGATGTAAACAGGGGGTCATCTCATTCACACGAAAATTACTTAAATAAAGTATCACTATTCATATGTTTTTCGTCCGATGTTTTGGTAGAACTAAGATAGTTCTTGAAAAACTTGTAATTAGATATACATGTTTCGATGTATGGAAGGCCGTACACGCCATAATGTTACAATGTAAGTCTATGGGAAAACAATTGGTTGTCTCTAACCTATAGTAGAGCTAAAACATGACTTTCGTCGTAAGCCATCACAGGTAATGTAAATGGCCACAAATCTGTTGTAAATGATGTAGAAAGACGTTTTCGTGCAAAAATAAGCGTGAAATTTGATTCTTTTTTAAATTGTGGCCTCTTTTTTTAACAGGTGTGCCCGTTTTTATCTGAGCTTTTGGGCCAAAAAGGATCTTTTTTTTTTCTCTGTAATGTTAAAGAGTGATCAAAATTATTGGACTTTATTTCTATTTTTTACGGAATGAATCGCATTTCAGCTTCAAAGTCAAATCAAATGCAGATAACTGAACTTTTCACGAAAACATGCAACCTGACGACAACAGGGACTGAGTATGGGCATATAAATCGACAGGGGGTGGCCTCAGTAAACTGTCCATATCTTTCTTAAAACTGAACATTTCTTGATGAAACTTTGTAAGACATTTGGTATTGGATCATGTTTTCACAATATCACTGTAAAATTGGAAAACGTGATACGAAACATTCATCTATAGGTCAGAGACCACCAATTCAAAAAAGTACAGGGAACTTACTGGGAATGAGGTAAGTGTATACCTGGGAATAAGGTAACGTCTGTGCGTTCTGATTGGTCAGTCATGAAACAAACCCAGGAAGTGATTATTTTTTCAAAATTGATATTTTTTCACTGCATTTACAGTATTTTATTATACATTTTGACAAAATTTGCTACATTTTATGTGAATTGAAAAAAAGTTTTATCAAACGAATTTCTCCCGCCATGTCAATGATGTAAACAGGGGGTCATCTCATTCACACGAAAATTACTTAAATAAAGTATCACTATTCATGTTTTTCGTCCGATATTTTGGTAGAACTAAGATAGTTCTTGAAAAACTTGTAATTAGATATACATGTTTCGATGTATGGAAGGCCGTACACGCCATAATGTTACAATGTAAGTCTATGGGAAAACAATTGGTGGTCTCTAACCATTTGAAATACAAAACCGGAACTGACGTAACGTTATTAAACGTCAACGTCAAATCCCGCTAAAAATCGATACTCAATTATGATGCACAAGGACTGTCTTCTGGCCTAATGAAGTTATGATTAAAAAATAAAGACTTAATGTGCAGAAACACATCAAGCTAGTAGTCCCAATGCTATCATGGGAGATAAAATTATATCCTAGTCAATGCGTTGGTAGGACAATGAAAGTTTATGTACCATAGATATATGACAAACAAAAAGCTAAAACAAACCAAGATACTCATAAAATTTTTCACTTAACCATTAGATCATTACTAAAATGAACAAAAATAAATTTAAAAACGAATAGTTTATCATCAAACAAAATAGAAACTATAAAAAAATAGGCAAATTTTACGTATAAAGGGAAGTAATTACAAAAAATATCTATATAAGTATTGGAACCAGTAAAATATGACAAGTATGTATCCGAAACTCACACAAATGTGCGTTAAAGGCAGATAAGAGGACATAATATATGAAAGAAATACATATTGAGAATATATTAATGGGTCGCAACGACAACCAACCAAATTTAATACAAAAACGCTTACTTAAAGGTGGTCAATCACATTTAAACAACATTTAATGACATTTTTTACTTTTTGTATATTCTGGTAGAGAATTATTTAAGGAACAAAAAGACCGATTACATAGAGTTAGATTCCTATTTGAAATGTATATTTTATTATTTTTATAAAATTTTGTAATTACTCCCCTTTAATATGAAAGTATATAAAAAGCTGGGTAATTCTTTTTATTTCGATACAATGTCTAGTTTTACATTTGCATTTGATAGACATATCAACTATTGAACAATCTGAACCAAAATGCAAGTTTAAAAGCTGTGTGTAGCTTCTAAATTCATTTATTTCCAATCTGTCTTGGTTGCGCAACCAAGATAGGCAAAGGGAGGTAATAATATTTTTTCAAACTTGCGTTTCTAATGAATTCCATCTAAATACATAATTTTTAATGCAAATATTTTACAAATATATTACAATATGTCTAATATTTATACATTTCCTTAGGCAAAGTATGTTTATCAAATTTATACTTATGATAAAATAACTCTATCTTGGTTGGGCAACCAGGATAGGAAAATGAAATTTTAAAAATACCTCCAGTGAAAATCTAATTTGTATTAAGTGTTAAGTGAACATAAATGAGTGTAAATGATCAGATGCTAAAGTTTCGAACAAATCCGTTACATGGCCAAAATCTGATTATCCACCTTTAAAACCAAAATACCTCCGGATATTACATGTTACTTAAGCATCAATTTGATTGAGTTTATTTATATTCTCTCCAAAGAACTCCAAGTTTCGCTTTCGTGTTAAGTCCATTTGGCACCTCTGTCTGCAACTCGTGGATCCACTCAAGCTCCTTGATCTGTCGGTAGTATCTACTGTTTTCCTTCATGTGTTCTAACACCGACACCCCGACATCACCTATGCTATGACCAGGCGTATTGAAATGTTCTGCCACTGGTTTCGTACGTTTCAGCCATATGTCCCCTTCAGCGATCTTGACGTTTCACCAATATACACAATTCTATCACACTGGATACAGTTTATCCCATATACCAGGTTCCATGCCTGGCAGGTTTGAGTTCGCTCTATCCGTGCCGCTATAGCCTTGTCATTATTGTGCCTCCCTTTGTCTATCATTTCACATACCACGCACTTTCCGTTACATCTTGGTTTCAAATCGCCCGTTTGGTATTGCTTCATAACCTTGTTTGTCTTTCCATGTACCAAAAGGTCAGAAATATTCGTGTCCCTGCGGTAAGCTACAATTGGGGTGTCACTGAATATATGTTTCATTCGTTCTGATTTGTGTAAAGTGTTCATATGTTTACGTACAATATTATGTAAATTCGGGAGATGTCTGGAGTAAGTCACTACTACAGGTACCCTCTTCATTTTCTCTTTTTTGAGTTTCTGTGGTGTTAATAGTTTAGCCCTATCTATCTTGTCCACTCTATCCAGCTGATTTTCAATAAACTTTCCGCTGTAACCCCTCCTCCTTAGCTGGCCTCTTAGTTCCTGTCTGTGTTTGGCGTAGTCTGCTTCCGTCGAGCAAATCCTTTTCAATCTTACTCCTAATCCATACGGAATTGCCTTTTTTACGTTTTGAGGGTGGTCTGATTTCCAGTTTAAATATAAGTGTTTGTCCGTCGGTTTCGAATATAAGACTGTTGTAATTTCATTATTTTTTTCAATTCTGACTGTCGTGTCCAGAAATTCTATTCTTGTTGTATGCCACCTTAATTCCACTTTTATGTTCGGGTGTATCTGATTCGCAAAATCTCTGAATTTTAACAGATCTTCTAGTCCATGTTGCCACAGCCCAAATCCGTCATCAATGTAACGCTTGTAAAACATTGGTACTTTTTCATTCTCCATCAACTTCTCGTCCCATTTGCGCATATAGCAACAAGCAAAATTACGACCTAGCTTTGACACTATCGCCACTCCTTCCTTCTGGACATACTCGCTATTATTGAATGAAAAAACATTGTTCGTTAGTACCGTATTTATCATTTTCATAACCGCTTCTGTTGTGACATTTGGGTTAGTTCTGCATTGGAGAGCTTCTTCACAAGCTGTTAAACCTTCTCATCTGGGTATAGATGGGTACAACTTGACTACGTCAAAACAAAACAAAATCACTCTTTGGAGAGAATATAAATAAACTCAATCAAATTGATGCTTAAGTAACATTTAATATCCGGAGGTATTTTGGTTTTAAGTAAGCGTTTTTGTATTAAATTTGGTTGGTTGTCGTTGCGACCCATTAATATATTCTCAATATGTATTTCTTTCATATATTATGTCCTCTTATCTGCCTTTAACGCACATTTGTGTGAGTTTCGGATACATACTTGTCATATTTTACTGGTTCCAATACTTATGACGTTGCGTACGTTGTTGGCGAACATCGGGAATTTGTAAGTTTCTTACACTACAATGTTTCATGAAATTAGTTTTAGAAATACGGTTGTTTTTATGCTTATATCACAAGAAAGGCAAAACAATCGTCCTGTTAGTAAATGTGATCGCATCTGCGTTCAATAAGTAGTAAAAATTTAATTCGACATGGTATAATAGAAAAGAACACAAAAACGTCATGTAAGATGTAACAAAATTTACCAATGCGCATTACATAACGGCTTAGTTAATTCATAAAATTATTTTTTTTCCGTCAAATAAGAAGACTCGGTGACGTGACGTCAACTATATTTGACGTCATTTCAGTCATTTGCTTTTCAATACTTTCTGTAACAAATCGGAAGTGAAAGACAGATCCAACTGAAAACGTAAGATTTTATGTCTTTCCTCGACCGGATTTATTAAAACTTCTGTAGTTTCTTAACTATTGTATGCTTTCTATAATATTTATTTTGACAAAAAGTACATAAATTCTACTTTTGAATTAGTAAGTTGTTGTCCTGTTTTAACTTGGATAATGGCGTTTAATATAGCCTATGTATACTTTAATCTAGCCGCGATGTCACACGTGTCAAAAAATGCAATTACGAAGTTGTTACGTGCCGAAATATTTACAGAAATATGTATTTGTTTACAAATCTGCGAATACAGTCTAAAAGTACATACACATGTCTGCAAATTGATATGCATAAATCTAACGTTGAATATAAATTAAACTTATCACATGAAAATTGCAAAATCTAGCCGAAATGTCACAACCGTGAAATTAATGTAACGTCGACGTTATGTTTGAAAACTAAATAACGTAAACGTATTGAAATTGTATCCAAACATTGCAATATATTCACTGTCTGATAAATATTTGATTGAATAAGCATCATTCGAAATCTATATCAAATAGTTCTTTTAAATATCGGAACGATATGATTTATGAAAACTGTAGCCCAAACACCCCAAGTAATCACTGTAACGCCAAAGCGGTTAAAAACGACGATAACGTCAGTTACGCTAATGTACGCCAACAATGAGCGATACGTCTTTTATAGATTTTTTTTGTAATTACTTCCCTTTATACGTAAAATTTGCCTATTTTTTATAGTTTCTATTTTGTTTGATGATAAACTATTCGTTTTTAAATTTATTTTTGTTCATTTTAGTAATGATCTAATGGTTAAGTGCAAAATTTTATGAGTATCTTGGTTTGTTTTAGCTTTTTGTTTGTCATATATCTATGGTATATAAACTTTCATTGTCCTACCAACGCATTGACTAGGATATAATTTTATTTCCAATGATAGCATTGGGACTACTAGCTTGATGTGTTTCTGCACATTAAGTCTTTATTATTTAATCATAACTTCATTAGCAGGGGTGGTATAGTACGTCATCAACAGGTGCGCGCAACACTTCCCGATGCGGCTTTTTTATGTCAAAACACCTCGATTCGGTGAGTAAACTTGCGATTATTTCATTGGTAATGAATAGATTTTGAAATGACATGTAGTCTAAAGTACCCGCATGTGTCTCTAGTTTATCACTGACGTTTGCATTTTTCAAGAAAGTCTTATGTTTAAGAGAACATTCGAGCACAATGCACTCCATGGAAACACTTCCCCATTCACCACACCATATTATATCGCATAACAAGAGTTTACATGCATTTCTAATGACTAAATGCCTTGACGGGTGTTCTTTTATGGCAAACAGAGGTCAGTGATACCTTAATTAATTATTGGAATCTATAGTCTCAAAGAAATCAGTAATATAAAATTTCGCCTTCCCGGTTCACCAGGTAAAACGATGCACTTCCCGGCTCACCGCCCGTGTGGCATCGTGTTTGACTTAATTATATGTAGCCTTTCAATTTATTTTGACGCATGGTACTTCGGTTGCCATACCAGCAAAACTAGTATTTAGCAATGAACGTTTATGTCAGTAAAAACAGTGTTTAATTTACTTTCAAGAGCTGTATTATGACAGATTTACTCTTTCTTTTTCAGATCACAACAGAAACACCTGAGATATTCTGTTTATCAGAATTAAATTATGAAGCTAAACACTTGGGGTTCAGCAGTATGATATCCGTAGAGAGATGAACATAAACTGCATATAGTGATTCATGAATTTCTCGGGAATAAAATGACACGTCAAAAAAATCAGAATTGTAGAAAGAACAATACCCGCTTGTTGTGGATGTTTGTGAAAAAGTCAGAAATGAAGACCACAGAAGTAGTCGTTGTTTGAGGTTCACTCACTGGCAATATGTGCAGACACCGTTTAAAACAGCTCACTGTTACGTGTGACCACTACCGTACAATATTTAGCCATGGACAGCTTTTGTAGACGGAATTTAATGTGATTTTGCGTGACTTCAAACAATTGTGATTTTTTATTGAAACATGTTTTGTTTTGTCTGTCTGTGTTGAAGTCACAGAGTCTTGTCAGTGCCTCTCCTTTCTTCTAAATAACATTTGACAGATTTTGATGAAAGGCAACAGCAGTATTAAACTTTGTATGAAATGTAGTTGACACTCATGCTCATAACGGGTAAAACACAACAATGTAAATATTGTTATCTCTATGTTTCGGTCAATAAACGTTCACAGATTATACTACATTGCCACTTTATCAATTTTTGTGTGTTTTTAATGAAATTTCTGAGTTATAATTAGTGTAGTTGCATTTTCCAGTTTAATGGTTTCTGGAGTTATTAAATTCTGATTTTTGTTGATTTTGAAGTTTAGGCAGTGCATCTCCACTTCTTGTCTTTCTGTCGTGTCTGAATATTTCCAATTGTTGAGAATATGTGACATAGAGATGTACACTACTTCTTGATAGAAGAAAATAAAAGCATACAATGTGGAAAGAATTTGTCAGATATGTGATCTTAATGAAACTTAAGGTGAATTTCATTTTTTTAAATGTTGAGTTATAAAGAATTACGTCCAAAGTTAATGAAACGTTATCATTATACTCGTATTTATAAGTGTGTATAAAATTTAGAATTGCTATAATCAAGTAACAAATCTACTTTCGTTGATTTGTGTAAATATATAACATTAGCTAATAAAAAGGAAGATGTTGCTATGTCTTGAAAGTGTATGTGCGTATGTTTATGTCACAACGGCTTCCACTGTGTAAGGGTTTAAATAAAAAATCAGTAAAATTTCCTATTTTAAATAATCTTTTATACAACAACATTTTCAACAACTAAACTGTTAAAGAAAAGCAAAATAATTTACATTGCAAGTAAAATTGTTCTACCACTGTTCATGCTCACTTCGAGTTTTAACATGTAATTGGGTGCACTAAGATTAGCAAGCAAAATCTGAACATTAGTCAAATGTTAAATCCTGAACCGCTTTCTAGTGTAGATTCAATCGATGTCCCATTCTACTACGTGGTAATTATAATTCGGTTGCAGTCGCTCTTGGTCTTTCCCTGCGCACATCTAAAACTCCTTAATAAGAACATTTCGTTGGCGCGATACAGTAATTTCTCATATTCCCGCGCAATTTTGATGATCACGTGGCCCTGAAACGTTAAACAAATTAAATAGTAGCATATCATTAAAAACTAAACTGCATTGGTGCGACTTTTTACCTTTAAAAATATATTAAAAGGTTGCTCCTTTAAAAAACAGCACATGATAAAATTTAACTATATAATTTTGCTTTACTTAGCATATTATCAATGCATATTCTTATTTGTCTCATCGAGTCTTGCCTTGAACTCAAGTTCGGAATCAAAGCCATCATACTCGACTATTTTCGATGACACGCCATATATAGTTATCATGAAAAAATAATTAGAGTAACAAGTTAACTAATGGCTTCCAAAATACTTTCTATTTATATTATCATGTCTCGAAGTGCCTATCTTACTATACCCCTTATTAAGGTTTATCTATTGTAACATTATTGAAATTAAATCAGTTATTTATATCCATACCTTCAAACAGGAACCGACATAGTCGTGACAAAGTTTGGTACGGAGACCTAGTTGAGCGTTGAAATCCTTGTCTGGGGTAATTCCGTTAGAGGATGTTCTCCACTTCTCAAATATTATGTCGTACAGCTTTTGGAAAATATAATACGTCAATTATGTCTTGCATGCTGATCACTCAGCAATCCTTTTTAACATATATTGACGATTCCATTGATGCAGACTAGAAGTTTTGTTTCCTTTTTCATCTTTCATGTACCTAAAATAACAAATATAAGGACATGATAGAACATAATTATGTCATACATATGCACGTTTATAGTATACAGCATACTAGTATGTCCAAGATATGCCTTGTTCTTTCAATATTATCTTCAAATGCTTAACTGAAGTTTACGGACCATCTAGTGCAAGCACTCTAACAATTAGTTATTCGAATTAATAGAACTCCCAGGCAAGCGTGATCACATTTACATGAGCACCAGCCCGATGTTAGTCATGCTGGAAACTGGTGAGCCGGGAAGGACATCAATTCAGTTGGTGAACCGGGAAGGCGAAATTTTAGTTTACTGATTTTTCGGAAAGTTTAGATTCCAGTGACTAATCAAGGTATCACTGACATCTGTTTACCAAAAAAGAACACCCGTCAATGCTTGGATTTATCAGAAATGCATGTAAACTCTTGTTATGCGACATAATATGGTGTGGTGAATAGGGAAGTGTTTCCATGAAGTGCATTGTGCACGAATGTTCTCTTAAACGGAAGGCTTTCTTGAAAAATGCAAACGTAAATGATAAACTAGAGGCATTTGCGGGTACTTTCAACTATATGTCATTTTCGAATCTATTAGTTATCAATGTAATAATCGCAAGTTTACTCACCAAATCGAGATGTTTTGACACAAAAAGCCGCATCGGGAAGTGTTGCGCGCACCTGTTGATGACGTACTATACCACCCTTGTTAGGCCAGAAGACAGTCCTTGTGCATCATAAATGAGTATCGATTTTTTGCGGGATTTGACGTTGACGTTTAATAACGTTACGTCAGTTCCGGTTTTGTATTTCAAATGTTATATTATGAGACGCCATGATGTAGAGTAATTCTCGGTATTTGTCATTTTGATAAAGGCCTTATAGTGAAACGTTAATAAAACTGAGTGAGAACTATAGAGTCTTTATATATAACTACATGCCTGAAATTAAGCATATCTGAAATCGAAAGTAGTGTCATTTTATTTCATATACTGAAGTTTTTTAATCAATTTGTCGCTAGACTTTATGCCAGTAAATGCCAATGCTTAATGTGTATGACTTTACAAAAATAAAGAATTTATTAATCATGTAATCATTTGTATGATCAATCTAAATTTAACAAATATCAATTAAATATTATACATATAAAATATAAAATTGTGAGTGCAATTGTTATTTGACATTCAAGAATCGGTGCCAAGGGAGATTAACATCACCCAAGTAGTCTCTGATTCTTTTAAAATCATTTTAGATACTAGTATACACTTTAACTTTTACCAGAAGTATAGTATGACCTACTTTCATGTATATACATGTATAATGCTATACATATAGGAATCCCCACGATTAACTTCTGCATTTAAAGCTTGTAAATAATCGATACGTGGAAAATATATTGCATATGAAAGATGAAATACACATTTATAGTAATAATGGCCATGTTAACAAAATAAACACACTATATAGTATGGTTTAAATAAGCTTTTAAAAGATTAACGTGTCTATATTTAAGCATTACATATACTTCTTTATGCTCAATTAAGCGTTTAATATTTAAGCGGGCTATTTAAATCACAACAACTATCGTCAATACATGCATAAAATCTAACAATTGTCATGTGACATGCCGTGGTAAGGGGACACCCTGAGAACCCTAACCCCCCCCCCCCCCCCCCCCAAAAAAAAAAAAAATAAAACGTAGTTATATAAGCACTACCTCGAGGCGTGATCTGTCACGGACTTATTTAGAATGGAGGTGACCCACATGTACCTAAGTCGGTCAAGGGCACGATAAATGTCACGGTCACTGACTTTGGCACATGCACATGAAACAATGGAATTACGGAATGACTATATACTACGCATAATTTTGCTATTAGAAAGTACATTACGTCAGATTAATGCATGAAACATTGTTAAGTGCTGTGGTATTAAAAGTGCGATCGGTTTGTTTTCCAGCTTGTCAATTTATTCTTTTATGCAGATAACATTCCGTCATTTTAGAACTTGTGTACCTTAAACAGTTGCACTTTACTTTAAATGAAATATTGTATTATGTGTTTAGTAAATGAATACGGTGCATATCATAGCATTGCTTTTGATTTGCAGCAAATATTGATTCGACATTTTGTATTCCGAATGCCTCTAAAGTAACGGCATTTTGTATTATACATTTCCTGCAGATAAAACTCAAACATGGAGCACAAGGCGCAGCTTAAGAACGTAAAATACAGAAACTGGGTGAGGGCAGGTCTTGGGATAAAATACGTAAAAGAAGGTTTGGAACCATTTTGCGACCATCTTGTTAACCAGCAGCATATTGCTATCTTAGATAAAGTTAAACGGAAACACAATCTTTCGGCAGTGACATGCGGACTTTGCGACGTACGCACTCTCCAACCTGATCATGTCCAAACCAAAACTAGGCAATGTCCTCTTGGTCAAACATACTGTAATTGCCTACATCCACGCGGGAAAATATCATGTGCAAACAAAGTATGTGGCGCCATCTACGATGAAATAATTCAACTCCATGCTTCAACCCCGCCAGCTCCAAACTGGAAAAATACGGACGCACAACAATGGTGCACTGAACCATGGGCTGTCGCAAAATGTTTTATAAATGCTCCAGGATACGAGGCAAATAAAAGTAGAGCGGTAGAATTTGACTGTCCTGGCTTGTTGCATGTGCTGATTAACAACATAGAATTCCAACAACATATCAAGTGTGTGATAACTGGTACAGATGTTTTCTCAAGGGTAAATATTGGTCTTTTTATATTCGTTTTTAATAACCATATTGGATATCATTTGTAAAGCTTTATTAGCCTAAAGGATTCATGAAGAAAATTCCTAATTTGATAATGGACACAGAACATGATGGAGAATGATACAGTTACTTAATTACAGTTACTTAATGTTAATTTGAATCAATTTTAAACTCATGCGGTAAATGCAGTGTTGCATATATTAACGGGCTTAAAATACCAGTAACGACATACAATCGCCACTTACCGAAACAGGTATTTTGTAATCCCACTCTGTGTATTTTTTGTTCCCACTCTGTGTTTATTCATATAAATTTTGTATAATTGTGTCCCTTTTCCTTCAACACATAGATGATCAAAGCTTAGACGGAAATATATTGAGATAATAAGATTAAGAGAAGAAACTAGTTAGTCGGTAGGAAGACCACGATTAAAGACAATACATACAGTAGTTTCAGGGTTGCTCTTTGTTAATATCATTTTACGTTATTAGTTTCAGTTACACTTTTGTTGTGTTTATGTTGTACAGGTACGCAAGTCTAGAAACGATATATTTCACTCTCACAGTATGGAATTAGAAGACACGGAGGTTAACAATTATATAGATGATATGATAGAACTTTTGGAAGATGAACATGAAATTAAACACAGACAAGAATCTAAAGATGCCGTTAAAAACCTAATAGAGGTAATAAAATTTCAAAGATGTGTCGTTACAGGCAACATGCAAAGACTTTGTCTCATGAGCTTCCTGCATGTATTGGCAACCTTTGACTGTAAAACATTGAAACTCATTTAATGTCTTTTTCTTATCAACACAACTTGTGACTGTTTCTTTTTAAGGTATTTGGCCCCTAATAGTAATGTTAAAAAGAAGGCATTTGCTTGGTATATTCTTAAAGCTGACCATGTTTCGCACTGTGTTGCAAATTTTAAACAACTTTTACCGTGCCGTTCTTTTGTTTTTTTTGTGTGTGTCTGTTTGTTTTGTTTTTTTATTTGTATTTTTTTTATAATTTATGGTATTTCCTCAAGCTCAAGAAGAGACAATTTTCAATGTGATGGCCACTATCTAAAACGTTTGCAGAGAATTCATCGTCGTTTATTTTCTTTTAAAAATAAGCTAATGAAATGAGAAAGAACTTTTTACTTTTAACAAGCTACGTTTACGTATCCCATTAATTGTTCATCCTACACATATCATTATTTAATCAGTAGTGAAAATCAGTAAGATTTAAAATCAAAGGTGGCATGTTGGTCTTATATTTTTAAACAGCCATCTCCGTGGAATATTGTCACCAGGTACAAGTATCAAAATTATGACTATAGCACATATATGTCATCTTTGTAAAACATTAAGATTAAATAAACTAAGTTTCTTACGAATCCATATCAGTTATAGATATGAATGCTTCTACCGTCGTCAGAAGTATTTTTGTTAATCCTTTACTCCATCTGAATCTCTCTTTAAAGAGAATTCCTATAGTTTTTTTCCTTTCATAGAATTTTTTTAAATTCAAATATATGATAGGAAAATTTGTGCTGAAAACAATGAACAAATAAAAACAATAGGTCACCAGGCTTGTTTTTGTGAAAAATTGTTTTGAACACACCCACTGTTGCTGAAACTGCCAGCGATTTTTCAACATTTTCATAATTTTCTGCTTTTTTATAAATACCAACCAAAATATACATCCAGGCAGCACAATACGGTTTTTTCTTTTTACAGATTTTATTATATACTTATTTGATATCATAGTCATATTTATAATACTTTATCCTTACAATAATAGGTACAAATGAAAAAAAAATATTGTTTCATATTTACTCTTGTGAACTTTTTTCAATGAAAAATATCCATAGTGAAGAATATTTTTTTTTAAATTTTGAAAAAACTCTTTCATAGAATTTTTTCTTTTTCTTCTTGTGTATAGATAATTGTATTGTGAGCATAAAAATGGCTAAAAATGTATGGGTCACCGGGCTAAATTTTATGTTAAGACCGCTAGAATACAACACCTGTTCGGACGGAAAATGGCGCGAACCTGGCCAAATTGATTACATATGTCTGCTAAAAGTTAAAAAAAGTTTTAAAAATTCTTAATTCTTTCTATAATTGAATACTAAATAATCTGAAAGGTGATATTGTCTTATCAGTACTAAGTCAATTATCTTACATTATATGAACAACACTGTCTTTGTACTAAAATGCGATGTGAAAACACAACCACAAAAACAGCAAGATACCTGTCAGGCATGATACTTGTCAATACAAAATAAACCAGTATCAACATTTGATTACTGATATAACTTATCAAAAATGTTATTTCATTCAAAATTCCTCATATTTAAGATTGTCTGTAACATGTTTCAACAAATGTTGACTTCAGTTCAGTTTTCCATAGAAAGTGTCGGCTGCGCAGAAAGATGCGCATAAAAAACTATAGGAATTCCCTTTAAACAAATAAGCAAACTGAATTCAAAACAGTTACATCAGATATAATTGCCTATTTGCATAATGTCTTCTTCTGAATTTGATCACATCAGAAGTCATTTTTTAGTAAAAAAATGGTCTATTTTAAAGCTAAAGCGGGAAGATTTCATTACAACAACTACAGACGAGGCCGAAATCCGCCGTGTTGCCATGGCTGCAATCAACGAGAAGGAAAGAGAACTTCAACAAACGATACTTGTTGCTGGAAATGAATTTAGAACTGCAGCTGCTGAAGGAAAACGCAAGCTTGAGGGGAAAGGTTTAGTTATTAAATCTGAACTCCAACAGAAAAGAAGGAAACTCAGAAAGGAATTGGTAATGACAAATGATGAAGTAAGAACTACAGCTACCGAGGGCAAACGCATGCTTGAGAAGGAAGGTCAAGCTATTAAAGCTAACCTCCAGCAGACAGCAGAAAAAATTGAACAGAAAAGAATTGGGATCGAAAAGCAGCTGACGACAAAAACAGTAGAAGCAGAACAAAATATAGAGCTCAAACTTCAAGAATGAAAGTTGGAGTTAGAGGTAAAATTAAAGTTATGATAGACAACTAAATCTTTAATATAAACATATAGTTTGTTTCTGTCAAAGGTAGTTAATTGATACAGTTAAATTGTTGCTCATACGGAAGGGTAAATACATTGATTATATAACCGTAGATTTACAATGAACATACTCAGTCATTTTTTTCTATACATTCAAAATGCAATTTATAAATACTCACATTGCTTAATGCTAACAAAAAGAAATGGTATTCCAATCAAAAAGTGTTTATCTGTTTTTGTAGTAAATGAAAGATTTAAGACCACCGAACAAAACCTATTTTAAGTTATAAGAATGAAAGATTGGAGCAAAGTCGTACATTACTCGCTTTTTGTGATATAATGAAAAAGCATCCTGTGATACTATAGCATCCTGTGATACTATACCCCATTTATAAAAGAAAAAAAATGAAAATCACAGGTCTCCTAACAAAACTCGGGTTAATATGGAAACAAAATACAGGGGTCTCCTCTCTCATCTGGGATCAAACTTACATAGGCATCTGTTAACATATTGTCTTTCAATCAAGATCTATTATCAATGGATATCTGTTCACAATGCAACTTACATAGAACACAAATTATTCTTGATGAACGCATCTAACGGAATATGCAACATATGTTAAACTGAAGACATCTGCTGTTATGAGACGTTTATCATATAAAACAAGTATGGATGTTTTAAAGAAGTATTTTATTCAATTCTGCCCAAGGAGTTTTTCCAAGGTGGTACTAGTGATAAGCAAATTAGAAAAATCAAAATACTTTTATTTTTGAATTTGGAAACGCGGAAACGAATTAAAAGTTGTAAAAATTGAACATGAAAATGCAGCGTTAGAAAGAAGAATCATTTCAAATGTAAAAGATTTGTTAATTTTCAAACTTTACACAATGAAAGTATAAAATATATCAATATAGTTAAAACTAGATAGAATGTTTGACAGTGGCGTGTTATGCTTATCTTACACTCTTTAAATGATATGTTCAGTTTACAGTGAAACAGGCCAATAGATTCCTTCAAACATATCCTAAACATAAAGATTTAGTTTCGAACATAGATTGAACTTCGTGTAACGATTTTTTGAAATACAATACTGTTACTTTTATATATTAAGAGATATCATCGTCAATGTTGTATTGCGATACATTATTGCTGATGTCAAGTTACTTTTGATAGGAAATGGGCCAAATGGCATATGTACTGAGTTTAATAGTATTGATATTGTAATATATGTAATATATTACTGTGATTTTCATATTTTTGAAATTTTTATCTGTTATGTAAACATTAAATTTCTAATACAGCGTGTAAAGAACTTGACTGAAGATCTGATAGCGGGTAAATCCCAGACTAGACAAGAAGCTGAGAATAGCAAGGCCAAAACAGGTATGATAGTCGTAAATGTCAGAGATTATGACTGTATATTTATTATCAAGACTCTGTGGAGATGTAGATGTTAGATTAATCTGTCGTTGTTTCTGTTGTTGCTGTTATATTTAATATTATTTATAGTCGCCATTTGGTATGATTTCTCCGACTCCTCCAGAAAACTTTTAGTAATATCAGTGGGAGGATAGTGCGTGCAATTTACAGAAAAAGCTATAATTCAAGAAGCTTTCCTTGTTTATAGGGTACCAGGTGTAACGTGCTAGTACATGGGACTATTATTTCAATGTTAATTAGGCTTGTTGAAGGAATGTGGGATCAATGTCACGACCCCATGTGTCGTAATTAGACAGCGTAACCACTGAACCACTGCGTTCATTGTCTTCCCGTTGGTTATCGCTATCTTTTTTCTAAACTGAACACAGTTGATCCATTTCACACAATCTTGCAATAACATAACTCAAACGCGCTGCCCTTACCAATGTAACTGTATATAAAAACTGAAGATATTCTTATTTTGCATGCTCATGATTCTTTGTCTAAGATGTATGAAGCTCACTTAAATGGCAAATGAAGCGGTGCCTATGACAAATCTTATGATCCAGAACGGGTTTCACAAACGTTCCGAAGTCTCATTCTAATTTGGACAAAAGTAAGCCTGCCTGTATAAAATATGAAATATGGAGAATTCCACCCCACCCCCTTTTTACCACACATTTTCCATCATGCTAATGAACATATGTTGAATATTTGAATACATGGATCGTACTTTGAGTATCTATCGATTTTCTGCACGATTGATATTGATATTATAGACCACCACCGACAAATGTAACGTTTCTTTCATTGTTTTTAAGGTACAGCTTTGAAATTTGGACGACGTGTACAGCTTTGCATGCCGATTTTTAAACTGACTTTCAGTGACCATCAATGTTATCTACTGACCTACTTTCTTGTTTCTTAATATACAACCTTGAAAATTGGATGACATGTACATTTTTGGCATGCCGATCTCTCAACTGACATTCAGTGACCGTCAATGTGACCTTCTGACCTACTTTGTTGTTTTTAAGCTACGGCAAAAAGGACCAAATTTGGACCACTTGTAATATATTTTACAGATTTCGAAAGTAATCTTGCATAATCCTTACCTTGACCCACACACCAGTTTTGAGCTCAGCTGAGCCGAAGACTCAAGGTAAGCTTTTATGACCGCTCGATGTCCGTCGTGCGTCGTGTGTCAAAATCTTCTTCTTCAGAACCACTGGGCAAAGTTAGACTAAACTTCACAGAAATGATCTTTGGGTGCCCCCATTCAAAATTGCCCAAAGAATTTGTAGAAATGATCTCTAAATGGCCCTCTACCAAAATTGCCTAAGCCATTCTGTTTTGATGAAAAAACGTGGTCGCCAGGGGTCGGGGCTTATTTTCCCCATATGGCTTTATTGTAATTTCAAAAAATCTTCTTCTTTAAAAAACCACTGAGTAGATTCACACTAAACTTCACAGAAATTATCCTCTGGTGATCCCTATCAAAATTGCCTAAAGGATTGAAATCTATGCAGAACTCTGGTTGCTATGGCAACCAAAAGGAAGAAGTTTAAAAATCTTCTTGTCCAAAACCACAGTAGCTAGGGCTTTGATATTTTGTATGTGCCATCATCTAATGGTCCTCTACCAAATCAGTCCAAATTATTCCCCTAGGGTCAAATATGGTCCCGCCCTGGGGGTCACATGGTTTACATACACTTATATAGGAAAAACTTTGAAAATTTTCTTGTTCAAAACCACAGGGCTTAGGGCTTTGATATTTTGTATGTAACATTATCTAGTGATCCTCTACTAAGATTGTTCAAATTAGTCCCCTTGGGTTAAATATGTCCCCGTCCCGGGGGGTCACATTATTTGTATATACTTGTAAAGGGAAAATATTGAAAATCCTCTTGTCCATTTGATATGTAGCATTATCAAACAGACCTCTATCAAGTTTGATCAAAGTATCCCCTAGGGTCAATCATTGCACCGTCCAGGCTCGGGTTTATATAGACTTCTATAGGAATAAACTTTGAAAACCTTATTGTCTGAAACAACAAGACCTAGGCCTTTGATGTTTTGTATGTAGCAGCTTGATGGTCCTCTACCAAGATTGTTCAAATTATTACCCTTGGGTGAAAAGAGACCCTTCCCTGGGGTCCATAGTTTTACATATAATTATATAGGAAAGACTTTAAAACTCTTCTTCCCTGAAACTGAAAGACCTCGGCTTTTGATATTTGGTATGATGCATTGCCTAGTAGTCCTCTACCAAGAGTATTCAAATTATGCCCCTTAGTTGAAAAGAGGCCCAACCTAGGGTGTTCCAAGTTTTACATAGACTTATAAATGAAAAAAAAAAATGTCTGAAAGTTCAAGTACAAGGCCTTTGATATTTGATATGTATCATTGCACAGTGCAGTTCTAACAAGATTGTTCGAATTATGCCACTGGGGTGAAAAGAGTCCCCGCTCCGACCTACTTTCTTGTTATTAAGATACAGCCTTGAAATTTGGGTGGCGTGTACAGTTTTGCACACTGACCTTAAACTGACTTTCAGTGACACTGAAAGTGACCTACTGACCTATACTTTCTTTGATATTTCAGCATCAGTTTGACATCTGATACATGTAGCTCATATTACTCAGATGTGCGATCCAGGGTCATTATGACCCTCTTGTATTTTGTTGTTGTTTTTATTGTTTTGTTTTTAAAGCTTTAACCAAAAATGTGTTCAAGCAAGCAATTCTACTCAGGAAAGAGATATAGGGCCGTCATGGCCCTCTTGTATAGAATTATGAACCTTTCTTAGTTTCACGAAATAGATCACAGTGCAAACCAATTGGTGTGTTCAACTCCTCATACACTTTTTGAAAGAATAGATTCAACGTGGTCCAGAAGCACAACCTTATCTGAATAAAATTTGTTTCAAACGTTTAGTCGAGCATCCTTCATGTTAAGATGGTCTGTAATGGAAACTTTGCTAGTAAGAGGATCGCAGAGTATGCTGGGTCATCCATGTCCAATGGACAGAATTCTTGTCATAAACTATGAGTTACATGGTCTAGTAAAAGTCCTTCTTACAATAAAATGCCTATAACAGTTAAAGAAACCATAGACATGGTGATGAAATTAGAGACGGAAACTGCTTTTTCCTTTCATCTAAACACCATCACTTAAGTTAGAACACTCTTTACGTGTAAAAGCAAAGATTTTCTTAAAACTAACACAGAAAGTCTGCTACAAATAAGTTATGGCAGTGTTATAAATTGGGAAACCATTGTAGAAAATAATAAGTTTAGGGAAACATGAATTTACATTAATAGTTTTGAATTACTTTAAGTATAAAAGTAAGATGTGACTTAATAAACTATCCACAGCATTACACAAAAAGTACTACTCAGCAGCTAAACAAAAACATGAGTAAAATGCATTTATCTAACTTTGGAGAAAAGTAAGTCTGCCTGTATAAAATATGAAATATTGAGAATTCTACCCCACCATCTCTTTCCCACACACTTTCCATCATGGTAATGAACATTATGTTGAATATCTGAATACATGGATCGTACTTTGACTATCAATATATTTTCTGCACGATTGATAGTGATACATAGACCACCACCAACAAATAAAACGTTTTATATACTAGTGTGCTTCTAGAGGAAGAATGGCCAACTTTCCTGAAATGATATGCTACAGTCATTGTGGGAGACATGAATTTCCATCTCGATATTGCTTTAGATCAAGATGAAGGGTACTTCAGTCATGAGGTATGCGTCAACGTGTGAATGAACATTCCCTTGCCCTTGGTCAAACATTAGATGTTGTTATAACTACTGCAGAATAATATCAGGTGTAGAACGAGGATGAATTTACAAAGGGAATGCCACGTTCCATAATCACAGTTACACTACAACGTTAACCAGAACAGCGCAGACACTCATGTATCAAAGATATACCACAACCACACCCATCTAACTAACATAGAAAAAACAGACAAGTAAGATGTAAGAACACTGCAGGGGACCGCTTTAGACACAAACACACAAACAAGCAGCACAAAACAACCGTGCACCGTCCCAGGGCCCCGGCAGCCAAAACAAAGGAGGGCACGAAAACGAACTCAAAGTAAAGTTGGAGAGGACGGGGAAGCACAAATGCAAGGGGTAAGGATGGGGCGAAAGGGGGAGCAAGGAGGAGATGAAAAACGGCTTACAACAAACAAGACAACATATGCAACAGAAAATACAAGACAGACCAGCCTCGCACTAACCCTATTTTCAACAAGTTAGACAACACAATATAAATGCTGAGAAAGGCTCTAACATCAGGAAAAAAATACCAAATTAATTAAGTAAAACATAAAATTAACATCATTGCTACCAATGTGTTACAGTAAATAAACACCTCATTCAAGCTCGAACCGGCTACTTCTCTGATAAGGCCAAGATAATCAAAATATACCTACTAGGAGACAATCAAGATGCTACCCGTCCCCTCAAACTCATCCACAATGGAACTTGCGCAGAAATTTAGTGATTACATTCATCGAGGAAATTGTCTACATTAGGAATCGCATTATTTCCCATAGCCAAACTGATTGTGATTCATCAGACTTGTATCTTTCAGAACATCAGGAAGTAGCAAACTGTCTTGTTGATTTAGCTCCTACAACGACAGCAGAGATAAAGGAAATAATTGAAAAATCTCCAACAAATCCTGTGAATTTTGACACTTTACTAACATGACTTTTGAAAATATGTCTTGAGGAACTCTTGCCTCTTGATAACGAACATCATAAATACATCAATGGAATTAGTGCGAGAATAAGATCTCTGTTTACAACAATATTGATCCTAATATTCTCAAAAATTAGAGGCCTATGTCTAATCTCCCTTTAAAAATCTTAGTAAAGGTAGTAGATGCGCGTCTTGAGCAGCATAATCACCAAACACCGTTACACTGACTCGAATATGACTTTGGAATCACAGACAAAGCAAATGCCTGAACGTCATTATATATTAGTGACCGCTATCAAACCGTGTGTTAGATGGTGCGACCAGTCAGTCAGTCAACCAGCCATCCAGCCAGCCACCCAGCCAGTTAGTTAGTCACTAATAGTTAGTTAGTACTACTAGGTGAAGCGATAATCTTTATTATGTGTACAAATTCGGTTGACTTATTTCTTTATATGGCTTTTTACTACATTTGAATATACAAAAAAAAATGATGCAAAACAATATTTAAGTGTAATGACTTCATTGGCCTCTTGTAGTATCAATAAAACGATAAGCAATCGCAAATAAGAATGCTTTCAGTTTTGAGTTAAATCCCCAATATCAGGAACAGATTTACCCTTCATGTTGATAAGCCTAAATATTGTTATTTCTAGTTAATAATGTGGAGTGGGGTATGAAGGAGTCACCTTGCAATAGGTTGGTCGGTTGCTTGCTTGGTTTTTTTTGCGGTGTAAACACTTAACGAAGTGTCCGAACCCCAGGAATGTGTTTATTATCAGAAACACAATTAATGTTACATTTTTTTAAACATTCTTTTGCAAAGGTAATCAGATACTGTAACACCAAAACTGGGGTATTATGTCTTCATAGTGAAAAAAAAATCATAGTGTAAATACAAAATATGTTTGTGTTAAATTATGGTATAAAAATGAAAGTTGTCTTGGTGTTGAAATATTAATATAGTGCAAATTTAGTCAGATATTTAGTCAGATATTGTCGAACAGACAAAAATCGTATTGTACCTTTTATATTGAATGTTGCCGGAACACTTTCATTTAATATGCATAATCCGACCCAGTTATATAAATAGCACACACAAAACTACACTCATTCCTATTCTAACATCGAAAAAAAAACATATTAAATTTTGTTCGATAAGAAAAAGGTGGAGGTATATAATTAAAGGGCTATAACAACAGTAGCTAGATCCAGGATTTTGTATTTGGTTCTTGTGGAGTTTGCAAAGATTGGCAAAATCTATTCGAGCCGACAATAGCATCCCAGATCGAGCTATTATTATAATAACCCTATCATATATATATATTAAACATTTCAGTGAAAAAAATCTTTTATAATGGTATGATTTTACAACCAAAATTAACTGTATAAATACCTGCTGTTTATAGTTACTCGATGAGAGTAGGAATAAAACGAGAGGTTATCACAAATTATAAAGTTGCAAAATTACTTTAAAAAATTGGTGTGAGACATTTATTTACTATGGATTGGATTTTTATGTTCATTTTAGCTCATCCGAAACAAAGGTTACAGCCTATAATGTCCATCTTTCTCAAATTAAATAAGCATTATCTCCAAAACTACTGGTCAGAATTACAACAAAATTGATCTGCATTATCCTGACAAGGTTCTCTCTCAAATTTGTTCAAATGGTTCCGCTTGCCCCTTTGTGAGCGCGCTAGAATTGAAATATAATCTCGTCTCGTTATGAACTCCTTGATGTGTCTTCATCAAACTTAATCGGTAGCATCATTATATGGTGTTGTTCAAGTTTGTAGAAATGGGTACACCAGGCTTTTTTACAGAACATGATGTGCTTAAAAGGGAAACCATTTAGCGGCTTCTTTTCCTGAAACGCTTGTAAACGACATTATAATAAGTCTTTGTTATTCTTACACTAAATAGATAGATTTACAATTCTATACCTTGTAAACACCCTGTGTGCAGTAATAATAACCCTTCTAATCCTATGTTGAAGGCCGATTGATATAAGTTTAGCATTTTCCGTCTCACTGTGTGTCCGTGAGCCCGCAGTCTTATGTAGTGTTATCTCTTGTGTTTTTCCCCTTGAAGTTGTAAATTTGGATATTTTGACATATCTAAGTAACCTATAAATGGATTTTCATGAAACTTTACACAAATGTAGATCGCTATATGGCAGTGGTATATGGGCAAGGGTTGTCAGGATTTCTTCAGTAACCAAAGAGTTACGTATTAAATATATTTCATCAATTCGAAAATTCTCACACGACAGACCCGTTGAAAGATCTTCATGAAAAATATCACAATTATAGACCACTAAAGGACGGTAGTGAATGTGCATCTTTCATAATGCTCTTTTCAATATCTGCAGAGTTATTGCCCTCTATTTCTATGTCCTCCCAAAACGGGGCAGTATATACTAATCGGACCGTCAGTCTGTCTATCCATTTGTCCGTCTGTCCAATGGCGAATGATAACCAAAGAACGCTTAGGCCTTTACAAGTTGACTGCCCGCAGTTAGTAGAGGAACTCCATAACTTTTGGGGTCAGTTGGTCACAGGTCAAGGTCGCAGTGACCTTGTGACTGAAAACTGTTTCAGACCCGATAACTGAAGAATGCTTTGATCCACAAGCATCAAACTTAATATGATGATTACTTGAGGCCAGTAAATATACCCTCTTATTGTTTGGGGTTAATATAACAAAGGACAAAATAGCAGTTACCTTGGGTATGAAGACGGTTTCCGATTGATAAATGAAAAACACTTTGGCCCACAGGCGTCAAAGGTCAAAGGGTGATCGCATTTGGTCAGTAGGTGACCTCTACTTATCGAGGCGTCAGTTGGTCAGCGATCAAGGTCGCAGTGATCTTCAGACTGAAAACGGTTTCCCATTGATAACTGAGGAACTCTTTGGCCTACAGGTGTCAAACTTCATAAGATGATTGTCTCAGGTCAGTAAATTAACCATGCTGTTCTCGAGGTCATAATGGTCAGGAAAAGACATCAAGGGAAGATGCATGCTCTATTTTAAACACACATTTGAAGGATCTTCGCGAAATTGGTACAAATAAAGATCACGAGCCATGCAACGTTGTTATGATATGTTCACTAACTTTAGATTAAGTGTGCTTTAACTGTTCCAAAATGCATAAATACCAATTAAATATATTAAGGTAATGAATAGGCTCATATTCAAATTAAGTATACAGCAGAATGTGGTTTTATCCTTACACCCAAACAACCAGTCAACCAATTAGTAGAGACTTATTATACTGAAATAAATTAGAATAGTACATTGGTACTTGATAACCTTCGGATGCCCTGTTCAGGAATTGCTGAGTTACTGCCCTTTAATTGCCGTCATATCTATAGATTTAAAGTTGCCAATTGATAGACCTTCCTCATACTTATAGAACATACACACGAGCTCATTTTGGAGGTGCATATCCAACTTTCATCAGAATCACACCAACATCCTCACAATTATTAACCTTGAATTGCTTTAAAATCATAAAGTTAGTATATAACCAAGAAGCCAGTTGAGAGAATTTCATTAAACATGAATATGCAACAGAATAGCGCAGTGATGCACACACTTTTTGTCAGGATCTCTTCAGGTCATACAGCAGTAATTCGGTCTTAAAAAGTCCCTTATATAGATACATCATATTTTGTTCTATTTTCAGCGCATTTGCATGTGAACGGGATAATTTCACTGGTGGAATGTATTTTAAATTAAATATGGCAATTGTCCTATTTTCGAGTTGTGTACTAGAAAACTAAAGAAGGGTGTTTATTCTGCGGACCGCTTACTGAATGCGACAATATGAGGGTACCTGACTTCAACTGACTAACATTTCTCTGCATACTATTGAACACCCCTTTTTCGTTTCGTTTTCTTGAAGCAAATGCATGGATTGAACTCTGGCGGAGAGAAAATCTAGAAACTATACCATAATTGATCTGACGTGGCTGAATTTTATTTGAAACAAAGAACAATCTTTTTACTGGTATATGACCTTCAGTTTCTTTTAGAATTATTGCCTTTTACTTGTTTCATAACCCACATCTACCTACATTATGAAGTAGCCAATGCTATGACTTCATTATACTTAAAACAATTATATAACATTATAGTTTGGTGGTACATGTTCAGCTTTTTTCAAGATTGCATCAGTAATTGCCTATTACTTGCTTTTAAATTTCTACTCTGACACAGCGCATACTTTAGCGGGGATATCAACTAAAACTTGTTTTATTTATTTTCCATAAAAACAAATAGGATAGTGTACCAAAAGGAGTGGGATTTCTACTGTTTTTTAGTTTCTTATGTGAGTTTTTATGTTCGCTCGATGTCCGGCGTCCGTCGTCTGTCTGTCGTCTGTCAGTCGTCTGTTGTCTGGTTGTCAACATTTAGATTGTGTATGCAATAGAGGCTATATTTTTCAACTGATCTTCATGAAAATTTGTCAGAATGATTATCCTGATAAAATCTAGGTCAAGTTTGAAAATGGGTTATCTGGGGTGAAAAACTAGGTCACTAGGTCAAATCAAAGAAAAACATAGTGTATGCAATATAGGCTGTATTTTTCAACTGACCTTCATGAAATTTTGTCAGAATGATAATCTTGATAAAATCTAGGCCAAGTTTGAAAGTGGGTCATCTGGGATTAAAATCACTAGGTCACTAGGTCAAGTCACAGAAAAAAACTTGTGTATTCGATAGAAGCTGTATTTTTCAATTGATCTTCTTGAATTTTGGTCAAAATGATTGCCTTGATGTAATCTAGGTCAACCTCGAATATGGGTTATCAAAGATAAAAAACTACATATATAGGTCACTAGGTTATAATATCCAAGAAACGTGTATGCAATGGGGACTGCATATTACACAGAATTTTCATGAAATTTGATCAGAATGTTTGTCTCAATGAAATCTCGGTCAAGTTTGAATGTGGGTCATCTCTAAAATAAAACTAGGTCACCCGGACAAATTAAAGAAAAGCCTTGTGTAGGCAATAGGGGCTGCATTTTACATTGGATATTCATAAAATTTAGTTAGAATGATTGCGTTGATGATATCTAGGAGGAGTTCGAATGTAGATCATGTGGGATTGAAAATTAGATCACTAGGTCAAATTGAAGAAAATACTTGTTTACACTAATAAAGAGACAACATTTTTCGTCCAATTTTAATGAAAATTGGTCAGAATATTTGTTTCTGTGAAATCACTAGGTCAAACATGTTCACACTCTTTATGTTTCTCAGGTGAGAGACCTGGGACCATCTTGGCCCTTTTGTTTTATGTAATATATGCAGAAATAAATACTCTCTCTGGTGTTTTTTGTCACGGTACAGGACTTGAATATTAAAACGGAGAGAAAGTGTGTAGGCGGCCGGGTAGCTCTGTCGGTAGAGTATCGGAACGGTATTCCGAGGCCTCAGGTTCGAGGCCCGGTCTGGCTTCACATTTTTCTCACCCTGTTACATTTGGCGCCCAACTTGGGACCGTGACTGAATATACTCCGAGATCATGTTTACCTTGTTCTCTATACCATTAGAAATTCGAGGACGAACTTTATATAGCGGGGGAGTATGTCACGGTACAGGACTTGAATATTAAAACGGGGAGGAAATGTGTAAGCGGCCGGGTAGGTCAGTCGGTAGAGCATCGGAACGGTATTCCGAGGCCCAGGGTTCGATTCCCGGTCTGGCTGCACATTTTTCTCACCCTGTGACATTTTTATCAATGAAAACAATTAGGATATGTTACACGAACAAGTGTTATTTTACTCCTATTTTGGTGTTATATTTCCAGTTTAGTTTTACAGTATGTAAAATTTAATATAGAAATTAAATAACATAATAGAAGTATTCTGATGGAGTGACAATGTTTTGTCTACCCCAACGTTTTAGGGCATTAGGCAAGGGTGAAAATATTCCGAAGTCGGATTACTGGCGAATGTTTAAAGAAAATGTGTACCTGTTTAATTCAATTATGCTTACATACTTCAAAGGTGTAATTGCCATTTCTTTTTAAAGACTTTCAGGAGAAGTTGGTCAAACGATATGAAAAGTACGTCAGAATGGTATCCACGGTACCCCTAAAACCGCAAAGAAAACAAGAGAATGTGAGTGATGTATATGTTCCTCCCTGGATGACTGTAGAAATAAAGAATGAAAAATCTAAAGAATGGAAAGAGGTTACGATTTCAATGCACGAAATATTCAAAAATAGCGAAAAGCCCGCAAAATATATTTACGTAATCGGAGACGCTGGCACGGGGAAAAGCATGTTTTGTAAAATGCTTGTGCATTTCTGGTGTATCGCTCATTCGCATCAAGAAATCAATTTAGACAAATCAGACATTATGATAGTAAAAGAAATGCAAAGCTTTAAATTCTTATTTTATGTTTTACTGCGATACTCTTCCGATTGTGACAGTATAGAAAAAATGTTAGAGAAATCATATCATGATCCTGCGCTTGGACATATTTTACAAAATGAATCAGGTAAATGTCTTATTGTACTTGATGGTCTCGATGAATGGATACCAGAATGTAAACATGATTCGCAATTTCTGACCCCAGGACTTCCAGGACGCGAGCTCGATGCTGATTATACCATTATAACAACTTCAAGACAATGGAAATTTGATACCTTGCAAATAAGTGATACTGAGGTAGATAAAAGAATCAAACTACGCGGAATAGATACATATCAAATGACAGTTTTCAACAAAGCAAAAATGCAGAGAAATGTAAAACTGATCTTCAAACCAGACGCGTTTCCGATATCAGCCACATACCATTAATCTTGCAACAGTTAATTTGTCTATGGTTTGACGATAAACTCCGAGAAAATTCGAAGTATGCTATATACAGTAATATGTTAGCGCTCTTTTTTGAATGGAATGCGCTGAAGACGACTTCAAGAAATCAAGAATGCGAGAGAGCTACACAAGCACGTATGGACGTTTCACTTTTGCCTGACTACTTATGTGATATCAAGGCCCTCCGAGAAAACATCCGTGTTATACAGTATCTTTCACTGTTAGCGTACGAAACCCTTTTTGACAAAAACAAAGAAATCAAACTGACGTTCAGTAACTCAGCATTAGAACGCCTGAACATACCAAATAACGTAATAAAGTATTGTCTGAACATAGGCATCTTAACAGAAGAGCAAGACGTAAGTTTACCTGCAAGTTCAAGTCAACAATCATTATTTTCATTTTTTCACAAGTCATTGCAAGAATACTTAGCCGCAGTGTATGTCGCTAGTAGGCTAAAAGAAATGTTGAAGTCGCTGAAATTATTTCCGAACTATGACGATGATCTTGCAGACGTTTGCAAAACGTGCTTAAGGAAATACTTTGGCACTTGCAAAACGGTTGTTGATATCTTAGATCAGTCAAACGTGTTAATTATGCTTTGTGGATTAGAACCACAGCTGCTGACAAATGTTAGTGAGTACATTTATGACGTAACACTTGTTGACAAATCGGCTGTTCAGGAAAGAAATACAGTACCGCAGGATAGCTTTTCTTCAAATCATCATAATTTGATAAAAGATATTCAAATGTGCATATTTATGTGTATTGAAGAAGCTATGTCAAGTGCAAAAAATGTTCACACACCTGTGTATATTGCCGATATTTACGTTTCGCATTCAACAGATTTGCTAAGGTATTGTGAGTATGTTGTTTCGAAGTATGTTCTATCGATAGATTTAGATAGGTTTTGGTGCTTCATGAAAAAAACTGATAACGAAACAGTTTACCTTGCCGTGAAACATCTTGGAAAATGTGATCAATTGAAGGCAATAAAATCCAGCATTAGTGATGACAGGATTAATAATGAAATCACAAAAATACTTGATACAAATGTTTTCACGCTTGAAACTGTCAGTTTCTTAGAAACAGACAAGAAAATCATAACACATCTTGTTTCGATATTACCGAAAATGCAACAATTAACTTCGCTTCAGATGAAAGGGACTATTTCCGACCGTATTCCACATGATGTTTGTTCGTCGTTGTGTACATACCTGAATCAGAATACAAGTCTTAATCATATAGCGTTTAATATTTATAGTGAGAAATTCTGTATGGTCAGTTGTAACATTGACAATCTAGAAACGTGTACGCTTAGTATTGAAAACGTTGACATGATGAAACAAATGTGTAACTGTCTATGTGAAGCAGATAAATTAAAACATCTTGAGCTGTATGCCGGTTTTTTTATGAGGTCTTATAAAACTGTTACTAAAAATCTTACCAGACTGCTGCCGTCATTAGTCAGTCTCAGTTCTCTAACGTTATGGGACTTTTCTTTTACTGACAATATTATAGCACGTCCGTGTGATATAAAGAATCTGAAAGAAATAACACTTCAAGAAGTAACACTGAGTCTGCCCACGTGGTGCAAGTTTATAGACAGTCTTCCTGCACTGCCACAAGTAGCAACGGTAGAAACATTTGACATGGATATTAGAGATGGGACAATACTTGAAATTAGAATTTGTGATATTGAACAGAAAGCAGCTGCACGCCAGTATGTTAGAGAGAAAACAAATTTATTCCGCGTGACACGTGATGATACCTTTGGTTTTTGTTTTACTACAAAGAAAGTGCGACTCTGAATATGTATTTATCATAACGCAAATTACGATCACTTGAGTTGGCATAAATGTTGACAGTGTTTCATGAAAATAACGTGCAACAGAACTGTTTTATATCAAGCTTACATTACAGCATGTGTCGTATGTCTTTTAAACAGACCTTTTTTTAAGAAAAATGCAAAAAGTATTTATATTTCTGAATAGCTGTAATAAAACGAAAAATACATCGTACTTCAGATGTTTCTAGTCTATATGTATAATTTTATTTATTTAACACACTGAATCTACCTTATAGACATGTTTATCACATGTTTGACGTCGCGGGAGTGTAATAAAGCCATTAAATAAAAATGATAATACACTAGTGCAATAAAGCTTTGACGTCGACCTCATTTATAGTATAGGAGACGTTGGTCAAATTGACTTGTTTATATAGTAGAAGAAAGCAGATTTTTTTTATGTTTCCTAAGGAAAGGCTAACATGTGATAAAAAGAATATTACATTTGTGACTTTCCACATTAAATTTATTAAACTCGTTGAATTAAATTGATAAAATGCTCGGTAGAGCCTCACATTTATTATTTTATTCAACTCGTTTAATAAATTCAATATGAAAAGACACTCATGTAATATCCTCTATATATACAATTATGACAAAGACAGTTACTGCGTTAATCACACAGTACATATCTTATAAGAAATAGAAGGAAGTAAATTGTCCTTTAGTTCATATTCATAACTTATAAATTTGAAAATGTTAATCGATTATTATATATTTAATACATACTGTTTGTTTGAAATATTTTGACATTTTAATGTACACTTGAAGGCTCTTTAAAGCTGAATTTATACAAAATGCCTGCGTGGTTAGGCTCTAGCCATTAATTTTTTTCTATGCTTGTTCTTCAGATTATTAAATAGAAATTGTAACAGTTTTCCGTACTACTTTCTATTCGATAGGTGTTTCATTGCATGACATCAGCAATTAACTTTCATACAGCGAGTATTATGTTGAACTAAATACAGGTCAATAGTACAAACTATGGACCGGCGATTTATCTTAAATGTCATGTAACAATTTGCCATGGATAGTGGAATTCTGCAGTAGATCTAAAGATTTATTGATATCTTTGACTACTATTGTAGTAAAGAATTGGATGGAGTGAAACATTTCAGACTGTTTTAATGGAACGTCTTCTACAGCTTTAATAACTATTTTACTCCTATTTAACTGTTTGCCGGTAAATAGCAAAGGCTATTGCCCGAAGTCCGTTATGACATCAGAAATAAATTTCAGCCAAATATGTTTCCAATGCTTGACTTTTGCACCAAGATATATGGTGTTTATTTTTAGATCCGTCATGTAACAAAAACCTAGATACTCGATTTATAGAAAGAACAGTGTGATAAAATCTGATGTCACATCTCTTTCATGCATACAGTTTATGTCAGTTTTTTTCCCCTTTTTTTGGGCATAGTCATCATATCACAATTTTGCATTCATGAACAGTTGGTTTGAAAAAAAATACATACAAAAAATAACTTATCTAAATTTTGCATTACGTCTATACCAGAGTTGCATTAAGTGATACTTAGAACCGAGTGTTCTTTTTGCACAGAAGAATGCAAACGATATATCAAATGACTTTTGATCAATTCTGCTCTGAAATATTGAACATTATTGTGCGATAATGTCTAAATAAGGAATTTTTTGTGGCAGTGTTGTTTTTTATCATATGTTTGCTGAAATGTCGAAATATCTTCATTGTAACAAATAGACGTATGATATATTTGAAACGACGTCAGTGTGAAATGATTTTATGTCAGTTCTGTTATGACATTTTTGAAACCGTTATAGTTTTAGGTTATTAGATGAGAAATATGCACGAGTTCTGCAGTGGAAATATTGCTTGACTTTAGGAGTGCAATATAATTCCGCAAAAGAACGAGTGCATATATTCCCGATTCGAATCTAATATTTTTTTATGATATACGCATCTACATAATTTCTTATTATATAAATGATAAATACTATTTTTAACATTTTAAACGCAACGGCACGAATGAAAGTGACCTCGCAAATGACATCATGAGCCCGATATGAAATATGAACGTAAATTTATACGGTAAAAAAATGAAGTTTCATGTTGCAATGTAACTTTCCAAAGTTTATAACTGGGTATATTATATTGTGTCTTGTAAAATGGTAAATGTCTGTGTTGTCAGTGAGACACACCTTCAACACAATGTTTGTGAATTTCAACATAAAATTATATTTGAAGATATTTAGATGAAATATTTATAGGTTATTAACTTTGTATGTGGATATATGCACGAGTTCTGTAGCGGTAATATTGCGCGACTTTAGGAGCGCAATATTATCCGCGAAAGAACGAGTGCATATATACACATACAAAGTTGATAACCTTTTTATTACATATCCACTATCAAATGATAAATTTATATCTAAATTTATTATTCTGCAACGATAGACAGGAAAAATAAGAAAATAATTTCTCCGAAAATGCAATATGCAAATCAAATTGACGCGCGCATTAATAAATTCCGTGAAAATGACGTCAACTTGTTGTCGCAACGTGAGCGTGAATGCCATGGACGTCACGCGATTCTTTCCATTACAACGTTAATAAAACATTCCACGTCCGATATGAAAGAGTTCCACGTCATGATATGGAAAAATATTGCACGATCGCGGTCCATTGAAAGCCAATAGATAATATTTTTAGATATGTAATAAATCGAAAGTACAAACGGATGTAATTGTGATATTGAAATGCTAAGAAATATATCTTAGAATCTGAAAAACGGAGGTTTTCAAATATTTCAAATATTTCAAACATTACAAATGATGATTTGAATATTGTACATGTCTATACATTTAATGCACAAGACTGTAAATAAATTTTGAAAGTTATTTTTTATGATTTATAATTGTTACTTTACACAGTTTTAGCCAATAAGTAGGCAGTCTTAGCTAAAGATCCTTGTATTGTAAAACCTGAGCCGTCTGATCCCTCCCTATGTTGTTAGTACTGAGCTGACCGACCGCTCCCTGTGCTGTTAATACTGACCCTCTGTTATACATACTGAGTTAAATGGTCGCTGTCTTTGCTGTAAAACTGACCTGACCGATCCCTCCCTGTGCTGTAAATACTAACTTAACAGATCGTTCCCTGTGCTGAAAATATCGAGCTGACCGATCGCTCCCTGTGTTCTAAATACTGACCTGACAGTTCGTTAGCTATGCTAAAAAACTGACCTGACCGATCGCTCCTTGTGCTGAAACTACTGAGCTGAATGATCTTTGTCTCTGCTGTCAATACTAAGATGAATGATAAAAACTGTACTATAAATACACCCTGTGCTGTAAATACTGAGCTAATCGATACCCCTTGTCCTGTAAATACTGAGTTCACTGATACTCTATCTGCTGAAATACTGAACAAACCGATCGCTCTCTGTGCTGTTAATACAGAGCTGATTGACCGTTCCCTTTCTGCAAATAATGACCTGACCGATCGGTTCCTGTGCTGAAAATACTGAGCTGACCGATCGCTCCCTGTGCTCTAAATACTGACCTGACATTTCGCTAGCTATGCTAAAAAAACTGACCTGACCGATCACTCCCTGTGCTGAAAATACTGAGCTAAATGATCTTTGTCTGTGCTGTAAATACTAAGCTGACTGATACACACTGTACTATAAATACACCCAGTGCTGTAAATACTGAGCTAACCGTTGATACTCCCTGTCCCGTAAATACAGTGCTATCCGATACTCCCTATGCTGTAAATCATGAGTTGATCGGTCAATCTCTGTGCTGTAAATACTGAGCTAATCGATACCCCCTGTCCTGTAAATACTGGGTTCACCGATACTCTATCTGCTGAAATACTGAACAAACCAATCGCTCTCTGTGCTGTTAATACAGAGCTGACTGACCGTTCCCTTTCTGCAAATAGTGACCTGAACGATCGCTCCCTGTGCTGTAAAAAGTGAATTTATCGATCGCTCCCTGTGCTGTAAATGCCAAGCTGATGGATCGCTCCCTGTGCTGTAAATGCAAAGCTGATGGATCGCTTCCTGTGCTCTAAATACTGAGCTGATGGATCGCTCCCTGTGCTGTAAATGCCAAGCTGATGGATTGCTCCATGTGCTGTTAATGCCAAGCTGATGGATCGCTCCCTGTGCTGTAAATG
This sequence comes from Mercenaria mercenaria, assembly GCF_021730395.1. Taxonomy (NCBI): domain Eukaryota; kingdom Metazoa; phylum Mollusca; class Bivalvia; order Venerida; family Veneridae; genus Mercenaria; species Mercenaria mercenaria. The sequence continues at coordinate 62,085,873 of NC_069375.1, read as the reverse complement.
CCAAGCTGATGGATCGCTCCCTGTGTTGTAAATGCCAAGCTGATGGATCGCTTCCTGTGCTGTAAATAGTGAATTTATCGGTCGCTTCCTGTGCTATAAATGCCAAGCTGATAAATCGCTCTCTGTGCTGTAAATGCCAAGCTAATGGATCGCTCCCTGTGCTGTAAATACTGAGCTGACCGACCGTCCCATGTGCTGTAAAACTAAGCTAACCAGTACTCTCTGTTCTCGAAAGTCCACCTGCTGTAAATACTGAACTAACTAGTCTCTCCCTGTGCTGTAAATTCCTAGCTGAGAGATCGTTCCCTGTACTCTAAATACAGAGCTAACTAGCCGTTCCCTGTGCTGTAAATGCCAAGCTGATAGATCGCTCCCTGTGCTGTAAATGCCAAGCTGATGGATCGCTCCCTGTGCTGTAAATAGTGAATTTATCGATCGTTTCCTGTGCTGTAAATGCCAAGCTGATAGATCGCTGTCTGTGCTGTAAATGCCAAGCTGATGGATCGCTCCCTGTGCTGTAAATGCCAAGCTGATGGATCGCTCCCTGTGCTGTAAATACTGAGCTGACCGACCGTTCCCTGTGCTGTAAAACTAAGCTAACCAGTACTCTCTGGTCTCGAAAGTCCACCTGCTGTAAATACTGAACTAACCAGTCTCTCCCTGTGCTGTAAATTCCTAGGTGAGAGATCTTTCCCTGTACTCTAAATACAGAGCTAACTAGCCGTTCCCTGTGCTGTAAATACTTAGCTGACCGATCGCTCCCTGTGCCGTTAAAACGGAGCGGACTGATCGCCCTCTGTGCTGTAAAAACTGAGCTAACTAAATGCTTCCTGTGCGGTAAATCCTGTGCTGACGGACAGCTCACTGTGCTATAACTACTGACCTGAATAATCGATCCCTGTACTGTAAATACTGAGCTGAATGATCGCTGTCTCTGTAGTTAAACCTGAGCTAGCCGATACTTCCTATACTGTAAATACTGTTACAGATTAAAGAGCGCTCAATGTGATGTAGGTACAGAGCTGAACGATAGCTCCCCGTGTTGGCCGTAGTGAGCTGAATGATCGCTGTCGGTGCTGTAAAAACTGAGCTCAGCGATTGCTCCCTGTGTAATAAGTACTGTCAGAGATGAAAGATCGTTTCATTTGCTGTAAATACTGAGCTGTTGATCGCTGTCAGTGCTGTGAAAACCGAGCTCAGCGATTGCTCCCTATGTAATAAGTACTGTCAGAGATGAAAGAACGTTTCATGTGCTGTAAATACTGAGCTGATTGGTCGCTGTCTCTGCTGTAAACACTGACGAGACCGATCGCTCCCAGTGCTGTAAATTCTGAACTGACCAATGGTTCTATATGCTGTAAATACTGACCTGACCGATTGCTCCCTTTTCTGTAGATACTGAGCTGAATGTTCTTTGCCTATGTTGTAAGTACTTAGATGACCGATACTCCCTGTGCTGTAAATGCTGAACTGACCGATCGCACGAAGTGTTGTAAATACAGAGTTGACTAATTGTTGCGTGTGCTGTAAATACAATTTACATGTTTTGTTGTTGTTTTTTTTTGTGTTTTTTTTTTTTTTTGTTGTTTGTTTGTTTGTTTTTTAATCAACTGAGAACTATTTTGGTGCCAATCAAATCATTTTTTTTAAGATTAGGAACGATGACTTTCATGTCATGAATTGCATTTACTGGCAGTAATTATGACTTTGTAAATCATCAGGGTTACATCAAATAAAACATAAAATGTACAAATTACGGAAATGTTTGTTGTTAGTTAGTTTTCCATCAAACAATGTCTGATATTCCTTAAACTGTCCTGAAAGTTTCACAGAAATACCTTCGGACGACGGTAGTTTTAACATTAAAGCGGAAAGACTACTGGGAGAGTTAGAAAATTTGTTAAGTGTATGCTTCGGGAACGTTGTACCTAACTTCATCATGTAGACTCAGGTTCTCGTCTAAACGTCTGGATAAGTCGAACCATCTGATTTGCATTCGGCCATATTTAAACTTCGCGGTGATGAACTTTTCAAGAAAGATAAATGTTCCTATACTTAATATATACTTCATATCACTTCATATCATTTAAATCGCGACAAAAATCGCTGTTAAGAATTCTTCTGAAAGAAAGGAAATATATCGGTATATACCACCTCCCCCTTCAGTCAGTCTTTATTGCATTTTTAGATATTTTTTTTTTAATTCTTGAGGATCATGTATAGATAGCTACGCAAAGTTCTGCGTCTTTTTGCGCGCCTGGTGGACACATACTTAACACTTTGGTGGCATTTCAAGGAAATGTTTTGTATTGTCAGTTTGGGAGATGTTCCACAGTGTTTACCTGTCAGTTAAAAAGTCTCTTTGAAGATACGTGTTCCCTACTTTACTTGTTTTTTTTTCTGTTCTCTATTTATTTCCTTTGTTTATTGGTATTTATCAAAATAGGGGTAATAATTATTTTCATAAAGTTCAATGTATATTCGACAGCTTAGAAATAGAGGATATTTGTTTGTTTTGAGTGAATATCGAATATATCTCACTGAGAAGTGAGAAAAGGGGTACGTAGGATTTGGGCCGAGTTTGGCCCCACCTAAATGATGATGAAATATGTCCTAATGTTTAGTAGAATGTGTATATTTACTAAACATAATAATAATAATCTGCAGAGGCCATTATTTAGTGAAAAATATATGTTTCAATAAATGCTAGTGTTCAAGAATAGCACCAACCTTACTTGGGGTATACTAAATAAATCCGCCTAAATAGAATTTTAAAAAAATCCCATGACTTATGTTTTTTATTAATATGTATACATGCATAACATATAATGTATAAATGCATAGACAAATGGAGTGAAAATGTGAACATTTTCTCACTTCTCAGTGAGATATATTCCATATTCACTCAAAATAAACAAATTTTCTTTTTATTTTATGCTTAATTACGTTGAAATTTGCATTTTGCAATAAATTTTAATCTCAGCGCTGGAAACACGCGCGTAAACAGGCATGACGTCAGACTTATTCACTTTCTGAACTTATGTAGACGTTAGAAAGACGCACACAACATAAAGTTCCATTTTATTATTTTTACCTGCATAACGTTATGAAATTTTCATTAAGTAAAGTAATTTGAATCGAGAAATATATTATAAGGAACAAAGTGCGACTACAATTTTCATCCTGTTTTAAGCAAATGATTTAAGATAAAACACAATACACAAGGGGGCGGAGCTATATTTCTCACAGTGTGAAAATATTATAAGATTCTTTCACTGGTTATAGGTGCAGATGCGAATTTCCTGCCTCAAGGGTAACTGTTTAGGCGGTAACGGGGTTCCTACCGAGTTACCGTCTAAACAGTTACCCGAGAGACGGATATTCCCATCTGCACATATAACCAGTGACAGAATCCTTTACTTGCATACCGATATCAAGATATAATAATAAAAAATAAAATCAGTCTAACGCTTTCTTTTTAAAACTATTTCTTATAGCAGCGTATTTAAACAAAACGCGGGAAACCAACGTCCGTAAACAGGAAAGACGTCATGACGTTTCAAAGACAAATAACAAAGTTTAGTTTCGGTTTTGTTTTATCAGTTGCAGCGTAACGTTATGAATTTTTGAAAAAATAACGTGTTTTGAATCGAGAAATATACTATCAGGAACAAAGAGGAACTGTCAAGGTACTGGATTTTTATTCCGTTTTTCGAAATAAAATATAAATAACTACATAAATCTTCTACATATATGTAGTTCGTAATACGTCATTTAAAGCACGAGAGTTGTGTAAGATGGATTTTTCAAGCACCGGTAAAAATACCGGAAATCCCCGTCTGGAATGCAAGAAATAGAGGATATTTGTTTGTTTTGAGTGAATATGGAATATATCTCACTGAGAAGTGAGAAAATTTCAAATATTTTACGAGGGCATAGCGCGAGTGCAAAAGTGGAAATTTTCTCACTTCGAGGTGAGATATATTCCATATTCACGAAAACAAACAAATTTTCTTTTTATTTTATGCTCAATTACGTTGAGATTTGCATTTTGCAACTATTTTTAATCTCAGCGCGGGAAACAGACGCGCGTAAACAGACATGACGTCAGACGTGCTTTGGCGTTATAATGACGCATACAACATAAAGTTCCATTTTATTTTATTTTTTGCTGCATAATGTTATGATATTCTCATTAAGTATAATAATTTGAATCGAGAAATAAACTATAAAGAACAAAGTGCGACTACAATTTTCATCTTGTTTTTAGCAAATAATTTAAAATTCATACACAATGTAATGAGGGGTGGAGCTGTATCTCTCACAGTGTGAAAATATAGATTTCATATTTTCACAGTGTGAGTGATGAAATATGACAATATTTAGCTGTTAGATAGAGGATATTCTTTTTATTTTATGCTCAATTGCGTTGAGATGTCCATTTTGCTACATTTTTAAATCTCAGCGCGGGAAACAGACGCGCGTAAACAGACATGACGTCAGACATGTTGTGACGTTATAAAGACGCACACAACATAAAGTTCCATTTTATTTTATTTTTTGCTGCATAACGTGATGATATTCTCATTAAGTAAAATAATTTGAATCGAAAAATATACTAGATTCTATATAACGTGCAAAGTGCGACCACAATTTTCACCCTGTTTAAAGCAAATAATTTAAAATTCATACACGATGTATGCGGGGGCGGAGCTATATCTCTCACAGTGTGGAAATATAGATTTCATATTTTCACAGTGTGAGTGATGAATATATGAAAATATTTAACTGATAGAATACAGTATTTCATTAGTTAGCATAAAATAAAATGCAGTATTTCATTAGTTAGCATAAAATAAATGTTTCATATTTTCACAGTGTGAGTGATAGAATATGAAAAAAAATTAACTGATAGAATACATAGAGGATATTTGTTTGTTTTGAGTGAATATGGAATATATCTGACTGAGAAGTGAGAAAATTATAAATATTTTTCGAGGGCATAGCGCGAGTGCAAAAGTGGAAATTTTTTCACTTCGAGGTGAGATATATTCCATATTCACGAAAACAAACAAATTTTCTTTTTATTTTATGCTCAATTACGTTGAGATTTGCATTTTGCAACTATTTTTAATCTCAGCGCGGGAAACAGACGCGCGTAAACAGACATGACGTCAGACGTGCTTTGGCGTTATAATGACGCATACAACATAAAGTTCCATTTAATTTTATTTTTTGCTGCATAATGTTATGATATTCTCATTAAGTATAATAATTTGAATCGAGAAATAAACTATAAAGAACAAAGTGCGACTACAATTTTCATCTTGTTTTTAGCAAATAATTTAAAATTCATACACAATGTAATGAGGGGTGGAGCTGTATCTCTCACAGTGTGAAAATATAGATTTCATATTTTCACAGTGTGAGTGATGAAATATGACAATATTTAACTGTTAGATAGAGGATATTTGTTTGTTTTTTGTGAATATGGAATATATCTCACTGAGAAGTGAGAAAATTTCAAATAATTTCACGAGCGCGTAGCGCGAGTGAAATGTGAGCATTTTCTCACTTCGAGGTGAGATATATTCCATATTCACGAAAAACAAACAAATTTTCTTTTTATTTTATGCTCAATTACGTTGAGATGTGCATTTTGCTACATTTTTAAATCTCAGCGCGGGAAACAGACGCGCGTAAACAGACATGACGTCAGACATGTTGTGACGTTATGAAGACGCACACAACATAAAGTTCCATTTTATTTTATTTTTTGCTGCATAACGTGATGATATTCTCATTAAGTAAAATAATTTGAATCGAAAAATATACTATATAACGTGCAAAGTGCGACCACAATTTTCACCCTGTTTTAAGCAAATAATTTAAAATTCATACACGATGTATGCGGGGGCGGAGCTATATCTCTCACAGTGTGGAAATATAGATTTCATATTTTCACAGTGTGAGTGATGAGATATGAAAATATATAACTGATAGAATACAGTATTTCATTAGTTAGCATAAAATAAAATGCAGTATTTCATTAGTTAGCATAAAATAAATGTTTCATATTTTCACAGTGTGAGTGATAGAATAAGAAAAAAATTTAACTGATAGAATACATAGAGGATATTTGTTTGTTTTGAGTGAATATGGAATATATCTCACTGAGAAGTGAGAAAATTTCAAATATTTTCACGAGCGCGTGGCGCGAGTGAAAATGTGAACATTTTCTCACTTCGAGGTGAGATATATTTCATGTTCACGAAAAACAAACAAATTTTCTTTTTATTTTATGCTCAATTACGTTGAGAAATGCATTTTGCAACAGTTTTAATCTCAGCGCGGGAAACAGACGCGCGTAAACAGACATGACGTCAGACGTGCTGCGACGTTATAAAGACGCATGCAACATAAAGTTCCATTTTGTTTTAGATTTTGCTGCATAACGGTATGAAATTTTCTTTAAGTAAAATAATTTGAGTCGAGAAATATGTTATAAAGAACAAAGTGCGACTATAATTTTCATCCTGTTTTAAGCAAATAATTTAAAATTCATACACAATGTATGTGGGGACGGAGCTATATCTCTCACAGTGTGAAAATGTAGATTTCATAGTTTCACAGTGTGAGCGATGAGATATAGAGGATATTTGTTTGTTTCAGTGAAATATCAATTTTATTTCACAAGTGAGCATCAAAAACTGATATTTTCACGAGTGGCGTAGCCACGAGTGAAAATGACTTTTTTTGTTGCTCACGAGTGAAATAAAATTGATATTTCACTGACACAAACAAATTTTCTGTTTATTTCATGTGTAAAACTCTACTTCTGTTGCGTAATTTATAAAATGTCGAAAATCGCGGGAAAGGTCAACAGAAAGCATAACACAAATGACGTCATTTTAACAACGTCATCGTCATTATGGTCCCCGGTATTCATAACGCTCGGTATACAATTTGACGTCAGTTGCGATGGAGAACCGGAACTAGTTCGGCAAAAACAGTGAAAAATAAAAATGATAATCTACTGTTTCAAAACTGTGGATTATCACTTTTATTTCACTGAGAAAACTCTATAATTCACTGGAAAGCATAAAATAATATTAGTTACACTGCTTATTGGTGACAGGATACAGGATATACGCTGTCGAGGAAATCCATATCAGGCGAGAGCGTAGCTTGCCGACTACCTTTTACATCCTCACTGTACTGATTGACACAGATTTTATATTATAATAAAGCTACTTACAGTTACAGTGCAGCAAAGAGCTATAAAAATAAATAGATTGGCAACTTGAAAGGCATATAGAGCAAATCTCGCCAACCTCCCGTGACAAAAAAACGAGATCTCGTTTACCGGAAGTGGCGCTTTCTCCACGCGCCATTTTGTATGCGAAAGCAATTATTCATCGGTAAAATAATTATCACCGTATGACCAGGCTTCTTTCGATGGCAAAAAAAAAAACGTGTACTTCGTGTCTTAAGACCATTTCACATTAAACTACTTTTGTTTTAGAAGCTAACATGTATTTTAAATGTAGTCTTAAAGGTACGAATTGTAACTCCATGCTCGCCGATGTTTGTTTTTAGTAAGATAACGCCGAATCACGCTCTGACACGAGCTCACGCGAGATTACAGCCAGTTGCCATTCTGTGTATTTTATACTTCTTTGAGTGCAGACTGGAATCCTGAAATCTTCCCTGGTTTTCATGCTTTGATTATAGTTGATAAATACCAGCCATAAAATGAAAAATGAACTGTATTTTGACAGAATCACAAAACACAGAAGCTCATTTATACAGGTTATGAACTGGTTTTGAAAAACTTTTACGTTCCATCCTTTCGAAAAATCATCAGATTAGACGATTTCAGAAATGTCTTTTAAAACTTCCGCTTTAGTCCGTTTCCTGTTAATTCCTTTATCTTGCAGATAGATTAAATAATCCTACAACAAACTGCTGTCGTACAAATGCGTTAATTCCTTTGCTTTTCGATGATTTTACTAAAACAACATCAACTTGTCAACGGTCAAGGTCAATCGCGGCCGTGCCATACAGAGTTACTGTTCTTCTATATATAATTTCTACTCACTTCACGAACCTAACTTAGATAGGAAAAATAAGAGCGGCAAGACAACGCTAATTTTTTTTTATCTCGGAAATGATATCTATAGCTTGGGCTTATAATCTGACTTGTTTTAATTACGATAGCAGTGCGGCAGCCATTTTGTTTTTAATCAAATTTCATATCTGTAATGTACTAGCAGGATATGGAATATATCCTGTCTCCACGTGACGTCTGTTGACCAATAGAAATGCAAGAATCTAGTAGGAGGCGAGATAAATGAAAATATTTAACTGATAGAATACGGTATTTCATTAGTTAGCATAAAATAAGATGGTTTATTTCATCTACAGTAGAATAATAATATAGCATTAATCAGGGCTTCCATCAAGCGGCGTCCCGGCGTAAAATACGCCAAAAATTATGACCCGTACGCCTATACACAATGTCAGAGGCGTACAAAGGACTTCCAATATTTTCAAAGGACGACAAAATCAAATCACCGTGATGTAACTTCACTCGAATGACGTGATTAGCTCCGCCCCGTAACTAATCAAAGTGGTTTAACGTTTGACTGACAGCCTCGTAAAAACTGCCCGCATTGTTTGAAGTGTGAGACTAGTGTGAACGCATCATGTTTGATATAGACCGTCTGTAAAGAATATTCGAATACCAAAAATGCTATTCATTGCCTTCCCTAACTTTTACTGAAACTATTATGTCAGACAAGCAGGACTGAACCATGTATTATTATCATTTAGTATTGTATTCTGTATGTCGGTCAGGCCACATTGAACCATGTATGGCAATCTACTCTTATTGAATCTGGTATGTCAGTCAATCCACACTGAGCCATGAATGACTATTAACTAATATTAAATTCAGTATGTCAGTCAAGCCAATTACAACAATCAACTGTTATTAGACTCCGAACAATGAAGTTTTAAGGGGGGTATACTGGTTTCAGGTTCTCTGTCTGTTTGTCTGTAGACACAATCTTTTTCGCGCAAACGCTCCTCATCCCCTTGACAACTTAATGAAACTTCATCCGAGTGATCAGTAGCAATATTAGTTTGGCATGGTGCATGTTAAATTCTTTCAGAAAAAAAGAGCTACGGAACTTTTTTTTTTTTTGTTGTTTTAAGAGTCAGCGTACGCAATTTTGTGCGGGCCTCATCTCCTGGATCCATGCGCACAATTTAATGAAACTTGACACAAGTGATCAGTAGTAACCCTAGTTGTGCATGGTGTATGTTATGTTCTTTTAGAAATAAATTCTGCACAGTTATTGTTTTTGCCCAGTCCATCCGTCCGTCACAATTGATTTCGGGCCAATAACTGGAGAACCATTTGACCTAGAACCTTCAAACTTCATAGGAGGGAAAACTTATGGAGTAGACGACCTCTTGATTTTTGAGGTCACTCCATCAAAGGTCAAGGTCACAGGGGCCTGAACATGGAAAACCATTTCCGATCAATAACTTGAAAGCCGCTTGACCTAGAATATCGAAACTTAATAGGGTGATTGGACATGCAGAGTAGATGATCCCTATTTGATAGCTATCCTCTAAACCATGACGAAACAAAGTAGTGAAAGAATTTACTGCACATCGACTAAGGCAACAGTGTTGTCAAATCAAAACAATATTTATTTATTGTCCGTAAGGCATGTATATTTTCTTTTTTAGAAGGTGCAAGTCACCGTTTATCAAAACAGATATTCATGTCTGTCTTTTTTATAGTTATAGGTACATTTCAGTCGCATATCTGGTTTTAGAAATAAATATAATGATAGATTCTACATAGAATCTGAAAATAATTTTACAACTGAAAACGATTGCGAAAAGTAAACATTAGTCTAGTACTGCTGTTATTTCCTGGAAATTTTTTGACTTATTATTTATAGAATTTATAATACCTGAATAATGCTCACGTACACGCGGATTCCCAACCATGCCTTCATTTCAACAAATGTCGCTTGTCGCCATGAAGGATCCGGCTTCCTGGATTGTTTCTGACTGGCATACAGATTGGTCTGTTTGACAAGAAGCTCAAAACATTACTGGAAAGAAAAGCTCAACAAAGTCCCATTCTTTATCATCAGGGCTCAGTAAAGTGGTAGGTCCCGGTTCAGGCCCAATAAATGGCCTCTTTGGGCGTGGTGTTTTGTCATTTACTGACCAAGTGTCATTGTTCTGGTCTTCGCTTTCACTTCCACTACCGTCCGAATCAGAACTGTCATCAAAATTACGAATCAAATCCGCTAAAGGCACATCATCGTCCGACTCAAAATCTGTGAAATCACTGTCACTAAAATCAATTACAGAATCATCCATATTGAATATTCAGGCTTGGAGAAATCACTAGAGTATTAATTTTCTGTTAAAACTACGCTCGTTTTTACAGCTTCCAGTACGAAAACATTTATTTCACATCATCCGCCATTTTATGTAATGTCTCATAAATGTTACGTAACAAAAATTTTGATTGGTCCAATGTGATAGAAAGAACTTAAAGCATTTATCAAAAGACCAATAAAATGTGACGACTTAATGCGTCACGCGGAATTCAGAGCTACTACTGTGACGACGCATGTACGCGGCATGCGGTATCCAGAGGTAGTTTACAACACCGCTTAGATGTGGCACGCGATATACCGATAAGAATCGGACGACGCATTAATGCGTCGTGCGGGCATAATGAGCCACAATGTTGGTTTTCTCATGGCGCGGTTCAATTCTGAAATTCTGTGTATTGCTAGCTTAGTCACAGAGATATGTTTGCTTATAGAATTTCTTCGTTTTTGTTTCCAATCAACACTAACTTGCCTATAAAGTATTGTTAGCTTATAATTCTGAAATAAAAAGCCCTGTTTGGATAATTTACGGTGCATTTTTCCCAGTTGCCCCGGCCCCATTTTCAAAGTAGTGGAAAAAAAACACTGGCATACAAGTTTACATTAATTTTGGTTGTTTGGATTATAATGCTGAAGTTAATTACGGACTTAGATGTATGACCCGGCTGTACATATACAGCTTTTTATCGTCTTTTTGTAAAGGTTTTTAAGTATATTGACTTCAGTATAGACACAAAATAAGTTTGTTTATATGCAAGCATTTGAACAGCTATTTTTTGTGATTTCAGTTACCACAGACTCAGATGTACTGGTCTACAGACAAGACCTTCGGTAATTTGTCCATCAGGAAAGTGATGAAACGTGACCGATTTATGAAAATCCTGCAGTACTTTCATGTAAATGATCGGTCAAAGATGCAACCAAGGGGTCATCCAACTTATGACAAACTTTTTCTTGTGCGACCTATTCTGGATGAAGTTAGGAAATTGTGATTCCAAAATTACAACGCGCATCAGAACGTTAGTGTTGATGAGGCTATGGTAAAATTCCGTGGTCGTCTATCATTCAAACAATATCTGCCGGCCAAACCGACGAAATACGGCATAAAAATCTGGGTGCGGGCAGATCTGGCAAATGGCTACGTGAATGACTTTCAGGTTTATACTGGTCGTGATGGACCAGCAGAGAATGGACTTGCACACCGTGTTGTTACTGAAATGATGAATGGAATAAATGGACGAAACCACATTGTGAATATGGACAATTATTTCTCAAGTCCTATGTTATTCCAGGAGTTATGGAACATACGCTAGGGGAACTGTTAGATCTAACAGGAAAGGCTTTCCACATACAACTTTGAAAAAGAAGGACGTGAAAAATCAAGGAGACATGAAATTTGCGCAGAAAGGAGAATTAGTCGCGTGCATTTGGAAAGATAATAAAGAAATATTTACTCTTTCAACTGCTGATAATCCAGCAAATATTGATTCCTCTGTATCGAGAAAGTCGCGCACCGGTGACATCAAGGAATTACCAGCGCCAGTAACAATTCCCGAGTACAACAATTACATGAACGGGGTTGATCATGCTGACCAATTGAGAACAGCCTACTCAACCTTCCGTACGTCAAGAAAATGGTGGTTGTACCTGTTTTGGTTTTTATGGGATACAGCTTTGGTAAATGCCTTCATCGTAATGAAAGAATCCCCGTATCACAAATTAAAAACGAGAAAAGGAACACCCAAGGAACGCGCATTGATTGACTTTAGAATGAACGTTGCAAAGCAATTGATAGCGGATTATACGGAAAACGAGAAGGCATCTCTTGCCACTGTGAATGCCGGCCATTTTCCAAGTAATGGCTTGAAACGTGGAAGGTGCCGTCAATGTAGCAAAAGGAAAAGGCGGCATCAATGTTTCAATATGTGTTTACAGTGCAATGTTCATGTCTGTGTGCCTTGTTTCAAGGACTGGCACACTGACATTTTGAAAAATGGGTATTAGTAACTCAATAAAACAAATATTTGTAGGATATATGTAGCACTTTATGTGTAAGTGGAGTAATGAAATATACATATCGTGGATCATCACGCTGATATTACAATAGGGTTATTATAATAGTAGCTATCTGGGACGTTGTATTTTGCTCGAGCAGATTTTGATGAATATGCAACGAAATAGTTATAAGTTTTTGCAATTTAAAATATGCACTCTTTATTTTTGCGGATTTATATGGCACAGTTACTGTCACTGACAATCTTCATTGCCGAACTTAATAAAACTTTAGTAATCTAGTAATGCACACTTTCAAAAAAAGTCCGATGTCAAGATAATAGCAAATTCTTTCCTTTGTAACGCAAGTTTGGCGGCAGAATTGTTTGAGCCCGGAGTAGCCAGTATTTGCTGCATAAGCAACCAGTGCCAAATGCACTTATTTTGTAACTTTATTTTTGAGATACCTTATTTCAACCGTCATAGTTCAATGAATCTATGTACATTGTACATTTGTTGTTGTTATATATTTAATTCAACTGTACAGTGTATTCAATTTTCATTAAAATCTGTTAAATTTTGGCAGACATAAAAACAAAAACACAAGTGTGGTGTGAGAAAAAGCCTTTAGGTATATATTTGATATTTTTCATTGTGAAAATTCCTACTAATTCTATGATTCACTGTAATATTTATTGTTGTATTTTAGCTGAAAAAAAAAACTTTATAAAAAATACATAAATTCTTTTTTCTTTACTTGTAAATTGATCAGTGACATTTATTTATTTATTTATTCATTTATGTTAAACTTTGAAACTGTCTCTTGTGCAATAGAATAAAGTGTTGTTTATTATTCACATATTTTGACCACATCCGGGTTTAGAAATGTAATGAAATATTTATTTGTTCATTCATTTATTTCATCCATCCATCCATCCATTCATTCATTCATTTAAGTTAAACTTTGAAATTGTCTCTAGTGCAATAGAATAAAGTGTTGTATATTATTCAGTTATTTTGACACATGCGAATTTATAAATTTTATGAAATAGTATCGAAATTTAAATTTGCATAACAAACGTTTTTCTTACAGTTAGTCAAAAATAATTCTATTTTCAAGACAGTTATAGTTTTTGTCTTAAATAGTTAAACTGTTTACTTATATTCGTTTTACTACATCCTCATATATAATGCTTTCACTATTTTTCTATAAATATTGATTCACTATTTTGTAAAATAAGAGTTATATCGAATAAAAACAATATATATTTCAAGTAAGTTTTAAAAAATTGTATTTATTTGTTGATTAAATATGTAAATAATAAAATTAAGCAAGTGATAAATGTTGTTTATTTTGTAAATCAAAAAAAGAAATCTGATGAGAGATTGTGTCCACTTGTTTTGTGTCCTTATACATGTTAATTCAACAGTCTGTTGAAAAATAACTGTATTGCACAGCTGCATGAAATTAACTTTGCTGTGTAGCTTATTCAATTAACTTACAAAGAATGTAAATTCCATACCTATTAACACATATCTGATGTCATGTGTGTTTAATTAACAACAATACCCCAAGTAAAATTGTGCAGTCAACTACAAAATCAATGCTATCTCTCATTATATCTCTAGGTATTCAGAGGTAGATTAGCTTATCAGCCTCCTAGGTGGTTCCTAGATAAATATCAGTAGAGCATAAGTGGAGATAAGGCATTAGGGTAGAATGAGTTAAACAACGGCATTACTCAAGGATTTACCACTTATATGCGCCAAAACTGATACCGCGAGGATACTTGTTCTTGGATTTTTTTTTGCAGCAACCCGTCTACAATATTTTCCGGTTAGGCGTTAGGCCCAACTTTGCGATACATGGCTGTGTTTGGGATGTACACGTTACACAACAGTGGATAGACAGTAAACGTCAACGTCATCAATTCAAAACAGGAAGCGAATCGCGAGGGAATTTATTAACTGTTCAAGTCTGTTGTTTCCAGTGCAGATGGATTTCTAAAGATTGAAGCAACATACATCTACTGGTTAACTTTATTTCTATTAACTATAGAAACTCCATTGGTATTATTGCTAAAGATTGGGGATAAACGCGTACCCTATTTACGTCGAACCAGTGTGTTTTTAAACGGTGGGCAATAAGTTCTTTTATTTCCACTACTTTTTGTTCATTCAATATCTGAATTAGTATTTCACCTAGGACCTTGAAACTTCATACGCATGTTGTCTTGATGTGTACATGATCCGTATTGGTTTCGGCTCAAAGGTCAAGGTCACAGGGATATAAACATTGAAAACGGTGTTTTGCTTATTCTGTATCTGTAGAGCCTGTTACGACAACGGGGTGGGGGCGGGGTGCGCTTAGTCAAAATGGAAGTCTGCCTTAAAGCCCTCAACTGTCTCTGCACGAACAACACTACCGTCCAGGTGGTTCCAATCCACTACGGTCTTTACGAAGAAGGAGTTCCTTAGTTGAGCAGTCCTACAGTTTTTTACTTTAAAGCCTCTGTTATGATACACTGCATGATTTTCAATTACATTAGATGACACATAGTCCTTAAATTCACTAGGTTTAATTTGCCTCTTTACACGAACAGGTTGGAGAAAATCCGGCAGGGACCAAACCCTCGGCCACTTTAAACAGGAAAATCAATCTGCATGCAGTGCGGCGATCCTGAAGTGTTAGTAATTCCAGGGATTTTAACATACTAGTAACACAACCATCCTCTCTAGATCTATAATCTCCACATGAAACGAGATGCTTGACGCTGATTTTTTTCTAGTTTCAGAGTATCACGTTTTAAGTAAGGATCCCAAATTATCGCGCCATAATCCAAACATGACCTAACCAATCCTAGATATTTTAATTTTGATTTTTTACACCAATTTACGAAGTAATATATAGACTGCTTTGTAACAAGGTATACTTCACACATAGTCATATTTCTTTAATTTCATTTTCTACCAGTCCATTTCTTTTCTCTTCCCTTTTCAGCTCACCTGAGCCGAAGGATCGATGAATGTATGTCCGTCCATTCGTTCACATTTAGTTTGTTTACACTCTAGCATCCACAATTTTCAAGAAATCTTACTCAAACTTGGTCACAATATTTTTGAGCACAAGACCTCGGAAGAGTTCAATTATGGGTTAGATCGGATCAGTATGTCCAGGGTTATGTGCCCTTGATTGACAAAATTTGCTGGATCTATATTGCACTTTGTTTACACTCTAGCATATTCATTTCTTCACCAATCATAATCATATTTATGTAGAATGTGTATGACCTCCAGATCTTGGATGAGTTCGATTATGAGCAAAATCAGAATGATTCAGGGGTCACTTGATTTTACATAGGAAAACCTTCAAAAATTTTCTAAAAATAAACCAGAAGGCCTAGAGCTTAGATATTTGACATGTAGCATTGCCTAGTAGGGGAACTCTACAAAATTTGTTCAAATTATGATCCTCGGGGTCAAAATTGACCCCGCCCCAGTGGTCACTTGATTTTACATAGGAAAATCTTCAAAAATTTTCTTAAAATAAACCAGAAGGCCTAGAGCTTAGATATTTGACTTGTAGCATTGCCTAGTAGACTTCTACAAAATTTGTTCAAATCATGACCCCCGGGGTCAAATTGACCCCTCCCCATAGGGTTACTTGATTGTACATAGAAAAATCTTTAAAATTTTCTAAAAATAAACCAGAAGGCATAGAGCTTAGATATTTGACATGTAGCATTGCCTAGTGGACCTCTACAAAATTTATTCCAATCTTGACCCTCCAGGGTCAAATTGACCCAGGCCCAGGGGTTTCTTGATTGTACATAGGGAAATCTTCATAAATTTGCTAAAAACAAACCAGAAGGCCTATATCTTAGATATCTGATATGTTACATTGCCTAGTAGACTTCTACAAATTTGTTTAAATCATGACCCCCGGGGTAAAATTGGCCCCGCCCCAGGGGTTACTTGATTGTACATCGGAAAATCTTCCAAAAAATGTCTAAAAATCATCAGTTTGACATTTGAAACATGTAGCTCATATTACTCAGGTGAGCGATCCAGGGTCATCATGACCCTCTTAATTGTTACTGTTAGCTATAATTTAATGTTCTTTTAGAGATTTTAATGTCCAGCTTTGAAATGCCATTTTGGTCATGTTTTTTTTTTTGTGAATAATGTGAGATTACACATAAAATCTCAAGGAAAGGAGAAAAGGGTCCTCAATATAATTACGCAGACGTTGTTTGTAAGAAAATAGACGTATTTTTCTTTCCATATAGATCGACGATATATGACTTTTTTGTGTCGATTCGCCGTAAAACCCATTTAACAACTCACTCACTTTTCATACAGAATCTATAGTGACTAAAGATTCTGCGTTGTTGTGTGTCCTTGTTCAATAACTGTGTGTGTGATCATGAGACATTGTTGTTGTCTGTCCTTGTCCAATAACTGTGTGTGTGACCATGAGGCATCCTCTTGAGTTGTTATTTGGTATTGATATTGTCTCTGTTTACTGCAAATTGTCTATGTTTAATGCAAATTGTCTAGGTTTAATGCAAATTTTAATTGGAAAGTCTGTATTTGAACAAATATTAAGAACATGCAAAGGAGCATTTCACTACTTGCTATCATTGCAGCCGGACGCAGAATTCGTTTTAGCTTTGATAAATTCAAGAATATATTTCTAATATATTTCTTTAAAATTATATTTTACTTAGGACAAACAGTGTGTCTTAAATTATTTTAGGATTGTTTCCTAGCAACAGAAATCATATCGGTCTTCAATATCTTTTTAAAGGTAAGTTTTCTTTTCTTGTTTTCTTTCTTTAATGTTTCATATTAATGGCTAAAGTAATTTTGTTCTTTGTTTTGCAGGGATTCAACACTTATGGTTCAGGAAAATGTTATTTTTTATTAAACCTACTGGTTTATATAATTACTTTAATACTAAAGTTGTCAAAATGATTTTCAATAAAGATTAAATTAGTGAAGCATTCAAAATAACATCTTACTTGAAAATAATTAAATTTCAGCGGCAGAAAAGATAATAATTATAACATTGGAGGACAAAATACCTTTCAGTCAGTAACAATCTATTTAATATAATAAAATATTTATCTAATATGAAATAAGTTTGCATGCCTGATTAAAATAACACCATGAAATATGAAATAATATCAGCTTTGGAAAAATCAGTGTGTAGCCATCTATCATCGGAGTCAGGGACATGCCCCTCGAAAAAAATTAAATTCAACATTATGCTGCGCGGGCATTCTTTGGCATATTTAAATGCATAGTGTATGCCCTTAAATTCCTAAAATTTCCTTCTGTTTTCTTTAAAAAGAGTTCGAACAAAAAAAATATATTAAAATGAAGAAAGAAAAAGAAATAAAAAATCAAAGGAAATTCCTTTTAAAAAAGCTACTCTCTCACTCTCTAAATTCCTTAATTTTCATTTTATCAGACTTTGACTTGTTACAATATACCTATCAATTAAAAAGTGTTGTTAAATGACATTAAAATGTGTTTAAAGTTACCAAATATTTTTTTATTCCTGTACAGAATGCTGCTCTTGGTGAACATAATTTTAGCACTTTGTTCATCTGGCAAAGACAGGTCTTTCATTGTTTTATTGAGGTCCCGGCCTTTAAAATTTGTGATAATGACTAAGGATGACAGAGGATGAAATTTTGTGACAAAATCAATTTTTCTTGAATGCATAATGATAATAACTACTAATAGAATTCATAATAATTATTTTTATCATATAAACCACAGGCCTTGTGAAAACTAGAACATTT
Source organism: Mercenaria mercenaria (assembly GCF_021730395.1). NCBI lineage: Eukaryota > Metazoa > Mollusca > Bivalvia > Venerida > Veneridae > Mercenaria > Mercenaria mercenaria. Next base: position 62,067,638 of record NC_069375.1, on the reverse strand, counting down.
TATTTTATTGACAAATCAACATTTGACAGTTTCATAATAATGAAAAAGTCATATAATTGAAAATGATCTGATATAAACACTTAATACAAAAAAAAAGGAAAATAATGCAGTCACCATTATTGGAATATAACATAATGGCATAAATTCAGATCATCATGTTTTCCTATGTACCAAATGTTAGCTTCGTCATGCCTGTTTAGCTCAGTAGGAAGAGTGTTGGTCTAAGGATCATGGGGTTGTGAGTTTGATTCTCATGTTGGCGTATGTTCTCCGTGACGATTTTATAAAAGATTTTGTGTCTGAAATCATTCGTCTTCCACATCTGATTCATGTGGGGAAGTAGGCATTTACTTCTGGAGAACAGGTTTGCACTGGTACAGAATCCAGGAACACTGGTTAGGTAATCACTGTCCGCCGTTACATGACTGAAATACTGTTGAAAAACGGCATTAAAGCAAAAACAAACAAACAAAACATTATATGTTGCATAGAGTGTACCTATTAAGGCATATAAACAGATTTATTTTTAAACAGAACCTTTGACTTGATGCAAAGTTTGAAAATATTTTTTTTTTGTGGAATTTCCAAGTTTGTTTGTGTATTCTCCATGTATGTCATTTAAGCACTTTTCAGTTGTTATTTGTATTACTACATTAATATATGCGAGGAATGCCAATATAATATTGTATTTTGCAGCAGGTTTTGAGCAATAATCCTTAGGCCTAAAAAAAATTCTTTGTTTCCGGTAACATGCTAAAAAAATTAGGGTAGGTAGGTCGGAAATATTTTTTTTGTTTTGGATTTTTTTTATTAAGGGAGACTTTTCGGAAATTATTTTTGTATCAAAAAATGAATACAGATAAGGGGGTTATGCCTTTAGAGCATCAGTAAGTTGATTGCTAACATCACTGACCAAGTTTAAAGCATAAAAAGTGAAGTTTTGCATTTTATTGTAAAAAAAGTTGAAAAAAAAAATTCTCCAAGGCCATAAAAACATTTAGGGTCGGGCCAAAAATTTAGGGTAGGTCGGGATACCGGAAACCAACATTTTTTTATGCCTTAACTATGACAGTATGACTTGACTGTTACTGAGGGCAGTTAGCAAAATTGTGAAACTTTAATACATATATGGATTATACAGGAAGAAGTACCTTTGTGTCAAAAATCCTTTCGTTCATGATATCCTCCAATATACCTTTACGAAGAAAAATGCTTTTAAACATTATACCATATAGCGGGTTAATTCTGCGTGAAATTTTTTTGAGGGTTTGTCCTAAAATGAGTTAATTTCTGTGGTTTTTATTTCTGCAACCTTCGAGAAAAGCAGGAATTAATATCTGCGGTTTGCATAATCTGGAAGTAAATTCTGTGCATAGCTACCACAATTACTACGTCATAATCAACCGCTCAAATGCATATCGTTCTCGTTAGTTTTGTCTTGGTGGTACATTCACTATGATTGCCAGCTTTCATAGCCAAATCGCTGGCTTATCGATGAAATTGTTTCCCTTGAAAATACGCTATCGGCTATCGATTTCTCGATCCGATTGATTTTGCTGCTATAGAGATATATAGGAAATGATTATCTATGTCGTAAACTAAGACAGTGAAGTTGGCGCAGCTGATTTATGTTTAAATCTGATTTCTCTATTCATTACCATGCATATGATCAATAATCAGAGTTAAAAATAAAAGGTCTAGTATCGGTAATTCATTTTGAAAGACATTTTCATAAAATGTATCACTGCTGGTAGAAAACTAGATTTTAATTTACAAATATTAACAAATGCAAATTCTAGTACTGTACATAGTCCGTTCACTGTCCATTCAGTTACAGCAGTAACAACACAAATTAATTAGTTAGTTTAACTTTACAGAAACGTAGTGTTTTGTGATATACACTTGTAAAGATTACACGCCCGAAACGGTAACCATTCATTCGTGGACAATAGATTGATACAAAAGCAATCAACCACAATCGATACGGTGTGAATAACTTGTTAGTAGACAAAAAACTCGTGAAATAAAAATAACAGGTCATTATATTAAGCAAAATATCAAAGTTAATACCTGCGTCAAAAGTCAAAAAAAATCTGCTGATAGTTTAAATGTGCGAAATTTATTTCTGCGTGACAGCCTCGACCCGCAAATTTAGCAGAAATAAAAACCCGCAGAGTTAACCCGCTATACGGTATTGCCTTCTATTTTCAGCATTACATCTTTTACAGATATCCTAAAGCCAGACGAATTGTTCACTTAGTAATCAACCATGAAACTGATATTATATTGTGCTGTAAGTTGTGTTTATATATATAATTTGATTAATGAACAATTGTTAGAGAATGAACGTTATCAGTAACTTTCAATTTGCATTCAATAAATATGTAGTCATTAGAAATTGGTGAATTAAAAAAGTATATAAACTAATGTTTAGAACACACCAATCTTTGTTTTAAAGTGGTCATTCCTGTTGTTTTCAAACAATATAATCACCACCTTATAACAAAACTTTGTGTTAAAAAGTTTGTACAGAGCAATTCTCTCCTTAACTATGAAAGATGCTTTCTTCAAACTTCAAATTCTTTTAGAACACATTGAGGGGAAGTTCAGTACATATAAACAGTAACTATAGATCACCCAATTTTTATTATCTCCCTTATGTATGAAAGATTGTCCTGAGAATAACTTGGAAACTATATAAAGGATTGACTTTATACTTAACACATTTATTAAGGTCTTTGAGAGGAAGTGCAATAAATAAGAACCATAACTGTATGACCCTGTTTTTGAATTCCCCCGCAACCCCCCCCCCCCCCCCCCCACCTTCCATTTCTGATATTTGCTTCAGGAAGCATCCATTGGTGTTACCGACTGCCGTTGCCTTATAATAATTTCAGTTAGAAATGAGGTAAGCAAACCAAACCAGCTAGATAGGAAGCTTTGAAAGGGAATAATGTTTTTGATTGTAGTTTTGGTAGCGTGTGTCAAAGTCATGCTTACTAAATATAGGAACTTGTGTTCGATCGATAATTTAGTTAGCAATGAAAAATTGCAAGTACACTCTGTTAAATCTGTAGCTTTCATTGTGTCCAAAATTAAGCTGCATGCAAGTGCTTTTTCTCTGCAGACAATGCATTTTTAAGGGTAAAACTTTATCATATATTATGGGGAATACCATTTACCTGAAATCTGCTTGTTCTGTTTGCTTCGTATATTGTTATTTATATTTCAGGTTATATTCTTAGCATGTGCTTTAACCTGTCTAACAGGACCTGATAGTGTTGCAAATGCCAAGCCCATTCCAAGCGACACAGAATCGGGTAAAGGTTCATCAGACTCGAACAAAGATAAATGTTCTAAATGTTCATCAGACTCAAAGAAAGATAAAGGTTCATCAGACTCAAAGAAAGATAAAGGTTCATCAGACTCAAAGAAAGATAAATGTTCATCAGACTCAAAGAAAGATAAAGGTTCATCAGACTCAAAGAAAGATAAAGGTTCATCAGACTCAAAGAAAGATAAAAGTTCATCGGAATCAGATGGTAAGTGCATATTTTGAAAAATGTAATGGTAATATTAGCAGATATGAACTGTGTTGTGTTTGTTAAAAAGAATTAATTAAAATGCCTGATTGTTCAGAAAATGAAATTAGACATGTATTTTTCAGACATACATCATAAAATGATTTTCTGACACAAGACAATTGAAAAGAATTTAAATGATAAGCAATATGTTGATTTCCACAGAGGGAAATACATTTTTAGGTGAGCATGTGAGATTTTTATGAAGAGAAGGAAAATAGTTGAGATTGTAACCATGGAGTTTTATTCTGGAGAAGGAAAAGTAATTTAAGTTGTATGCTTGAAGTTTAATTCTGAAAAGGGAAGTGAATTAAGGTTGTTACATTGTGCTTTTATTTCTGAAAAGGGAGGTTACAGTCTGGTGTTATTCTGGAAAGTGAAAGAATTTTTGTTGTAACCTTTTGATTTTATATTGAAAAGGGAAGTAATTTTTGTTGTAACCTTTTGATTTTATATTGAAAAGGGAAGTAATTTTTGTTGTAACCTTGAGGATTTATTCCTACAGGGAAGTGGATTATTATGCTCCTTGATTGGGAAAGGGGTGTATATTGTGGCTGCTCATCAGTCCGTCTGTGTATCTGTCCATCCATCATTTCTTGTCTGTAATATTTCTTAGAAATCACTCAGGTTGGAATAACGCATTACTTAATAGGAAGAGGAGATGGGCATAATTATAATCTTTATGTTCTGGTACAATGATTTTTCACTGTTCTTGTCCAATGATTCATCTAGATAAGTGTTCTAAAGAATCAATAATTTTGCTGTGTGTGAAGTACTTATCAGCAATCACTCACTTGCATTGAGTAAAACATCATAGGAAGCTAAGCTTCACTCTCAAGAAATGCATATATTATTTTTGTTTTTCTATCTGATGTTTTTTTTTCACTGAGTTATTTGCCTTTGATTATTCAGCAGTACTATATTCAACAGTACTATTGTGCCTTCCTTGTCCAAAGTATTCTTTTTCAACCTCTAGCTGATATTCAATGAAAATTCAGGCTACACTTCAAAGAGGAAAATTCACATATCTTGTTAGTGCTTTTCCAAACAGCTACTTGCCTGTTTTTTAAGAAACTTCTTTTTTGAAGCTTCACTGCTAGGATGAGGTATGTGCCCAGTCAGTGAACTCTGCTTTTATGCTTTTTCTGTATACATCGGGGAACATTTATCAGTTTTGCCGATATTTTCTTGCTTTGTAACCTTATGGAAGTGGATTATTAGTTTGTGTGTGAAGCTTAAATCCGAAAAGAAGTTTTGTTTTTCTCAACATGTTTTGGTAGCACTCACAATATAGCAATTTGTCATGGGTATAAAAGATTCTTTAATAAACTGTTCAAATTTTGCAGATGCGTCTAAACACCTGGGGACAAAGGGTTCTGGTCCTTTATTCTCTTTGTCAAACAGAAAGTATGAAAAAAAGAGAAATGTTTGATGCAGATATCCTTTTATATTCCTCTATCAAGACTTTTCTTCAGATTGCTTTTTCATTACAAAGTAGATAACAGAGGACTTAATCAATTTTCCTTACACATTAGTGCAAACCTTTAGAATCTTCTTTATAGAAACTTATCTTATTGTAATTATGCCCCCCTTCGAAGAAGGTGGGGTATATTATTTTGCAGATGTCGGTCGGTCTGTTGGTCGGATGGTATGTCAGTCCGTATGTCAGTTGGTCAATAGAATAATTTGTTTCTGGATGATAACTCGAGAACGCTTAGGCCTAGGATCATGAAAGTTGATAGGGCGGTTGGTTATGACCAGCAAATGACCTCTATTGATTTTGAAGTCAGTTGCTGAAAGGTCAAGGTCAAAGTGACCAGGAACAGTTAAATGGTTTCTGGATGATTACCCAAGAACCCATGAACCTAGGATCATGAAAGCTGATAGGAGGTTGGCCATGACCAGCAGATGACTCTATTGATTTTGAGGTCAGTTGCTCAAAGGTCACAGTGACCCTGAACAGTTAAATGGTTTCCATATGATAACCCAAGAACACTTAAGCCTAGAATCATGAAAGTTAAGAGGGAGGTTTGTCATGACCAGTAGATGACCCCTAATGATTTTGAGGTCAGTAAGTCAAAGGTCAAGATCGCAGTGACCCAGAAAAGTGAAACAGTCTCCCGATGATAACTTAAAGAATGCTTGGGCCTAGGATCATGAATGTTAATAGAGAGGTTGGCCATGTACAACAGATGGCTCTATTGAGGTCAGTAGGTCAAGTTCACGGTGACCCGGAACAGATAAACAGTTTCCAGATGATAACTCAAGAATGCTGAAGGAAACATTGTGATAACATTCATAAATGGCTATTCCAGATGAATCCTTAAATAACATATTTCTATAATACAGAATTGGACAGTTGCAGCACAAGCCCTTGTAAAATAATGGTACATGTGTAAAGGTTGCAGACAATTACACATGTAATTGCACTGATGGTTTTAAAGGGAGGAACTGTGAAGGTATTTGTGATTTTATATAATATTTTGTTGCTGACTGGGCCTTGTTATCTGACAATATATTTAAAAGCTTTGGATTTTGCCCCTCATTGATGTAGGTCCAAGCATCATTTGGGGTGTTGAATACTTCTATTCCAGAAGAATCCTTAAATAACATATTTCTATAATACAGAATTGGACAGGTGTAGCACAAGCCCTTGTAAGAATAGTGGTACATGCGTAGAGGTTGCAGACAATTACACATGCAGATGTATTGATGGATTTAAAGGGAGGAACTGTGAAGGTATTTGTGCTGTTATATAATATTTTGTTGCTGACTGGGCCTTGATCCTTGATTTTGTTGTAAGAATTGTATATGATATCTTTACAGATGTGAACTTGAAATTTACTTTGTTTCTGTCCTCATATAGTGTCAAGTAAGGATTGCAATTTTTTTTTATGAGAATATACCCTATTAACTTAAACCTAGAAGTTATACCACAGTGCCATTATTAAAACTGAATTGAACAGTATGTATAATAAAATGTTTTATTTTGGACAACAAAAATAGATCTTATGAAGGAAATTGAAGAAATGATGATGTGTTCAACGTGTAAGCATCATACTTTTATCTTAAATAATCATCTTCAGGATAAATTGTTTAATTGTTATCTTACAATATAACTTTGAATGGCATTTTAAAAGCTTTGGATTTTGCCCCTCATTGATGTAGGTCCAAGCATCATTTGGGGTGTTGAATACTTCTATTCCAGAAGAATCCTTAAATAACATATTTCTATAATACAGAATTGGACAGGTGTAGCACAAGCCCTTGTAAGAATAATGGTACATGCGTAGAGGTTGCAGACAATTACACATGCAGATGTATTGATGGATTTAAAGGGAGGAACTGTGAAGGTATTTGTGCTGTTTTATAATATGTTGTTGCTGACTGGGCCTTGATCCTTGATTTTGTTGTAAGAATTGTATATGATATCTTTACAGATGTGAACAGACTGACTTGAAATTTCCTTTCTTTCTGTCCTCATATAGTGTCAAGTAAGGATTGCAATTTTTTATGAGAATATACCCTATTAACTTAAACCTAGAAGTTATACCACAGTGCCATTATTAAAACTGAATTGAACAGAATGTATAATAAAATGTTTTATTTTGGACAACAAAAATAGATCTTATGAAGGAAATTGAAGAAATGATGATGTGTTCAAAGTGTAAGCATCATACTTTTATCTTAAATAATCATCTTCAGGATAAATTGTTTAATTGTTATCTGACAATATATTTAAAAGCTTTGGATTTTGCCCCTCATTGATGTAGGTCCAAGCATCATTTGGGGTGTTGAATACTTCTATTCCAGAAGAATCCTTAAATAACATATTTCTATAATACAGAATTGGACAGGTGTAGCACAAGCCCTTGTAAGAATAGTGGTACATGCGTAGAGGTTGCAGACAATTACACATGCAGATGTATTGATGGATTTAAAGGGAGGAACTGTGAAGGTATTTGTGCTGTTATATAATATTTTGTTGCTGACTGGGCCTTGATCCTTGATTTTGTTGTAAGAATTGTATATGATATCTTTACAGATGTGAACTTGAAATTTACTTTGTTTCTGTCCTCATATAGTGTCAAGTAAGGATTGCAATTTTTTTATGAGAATATACCCTATTAACTTAAACCTAGAAGTTATACCACAGTGCCATTATCAAAATTGAATTGAACAGTATATATAATAAAATTTATTTAAGAAATATTTTGGACGACAAAAATAGATCTTATGAAGGAAATTGAAGAAATGATGATGTGTTCAAAGCGTAAGAATCATACTTTTATCTTAAATAATCATCTTCAGGATAAATTGTTTTTCATTTGACAATATAACTTTGAATGGCATTTTAAAAGCTTTGGATTTTGTCCCTCATTGATGTGCGTTCAAGCCTCATTTGGGGTGTTGAATTCTTCATGTGAGGGAGCCATCCAGCTGGCCTACGAAAGGTCGGTGGTTTTACCCAGGTTACCGCTGGTGATGAAATAATGCAGCTGAACCATGTTTGCAGGATAGATATGTCCTTATTTACAGATTTTGAAGCAGTTGAACCATGTCTACTGTAACAAATCTTTATGTGTTTCTTTTTTAATTTACAGAAGCTGTTGAACCATGTCCAGAAGAAGGATGGACCTTATTCAGTGGTAGCTGTTATTATGTTAGTGACACGAAGTTAGATTGGCTATCTGCTGTTGTATGTTATCATTTTTCACATGACATTATATACTTAACAAGTTAAATGCACAAAATTCTATCTAATTAAACGATACATAATAGTCTCTATATTAGCTCACCTGAGCAATGCTCAATGCTCAGTTGAGTTATTGTGATCGCTTGATGTCCGGCGTCTGTCGTCTGTAAGCATTTAGCTTGTGTACGCACCTGACTCTAAAAATATTTGATATTGATTAATGAAACCTTGCAGGATTCTTCATCATGATATGAACTTATGCACTTTCTATTTATTATCCGGCTCCACCCCCCATTTTCCTGAGTTATGGCAGTCAAAAATGCACACTTTCACCTTGTGACATGCCTACCTCAAAAAGTATCCCATAGAAATTGATGAAACCTTGCTTAAGTCTTTATTGTAATATGAACATGCACACCTTCCATTTTGTTCTGACACCGACCCCTATTTCCTTAGTTATGGCCCCTGAAATAGTTATAAATGCACCTTTTCACCGTGTAAAGTGCCTAGCTCAAAAACGTTTCATATAAATTAATGAAACCTTGCATGAGACATTATCATGAATTGAACTTGTGCACCTCCTATTTTTCGTTTGGCTCCGTCTCCTTTTGCCTGCATTATGGCCCCTGAAATAGTAAAAAATGCACATTTTCACTTTGTCACGCGCCTACCTCAAAAAGTATTTGCTATAAATTGATGAAACCTTGCACATGACTTTATGAAATGAACAGGCAAACCACCAATTTTTCGACTGCCTCCACCCCCAATTTCCAGAGTTATGGCCCCTGAAATAGTCAAATATGCACAGTATCACCTTGTGACGTGCCAAGCTCAAAAAGTATTTGATATTAAATGATGAAACCATGCATGAATCTTTATCATGTAATAAACTTGTGCACCTCTTATTTTACGTGTGGCTTCATTCCCTATTTTTAAAGTTATGGCCCCTGAAATAGTCAAAACTGCACATTTTCACCTAATGAAGTGGCTAACTGAAAAAGTATTTGGTGTAAATTCATGACACTTTGCACGAGTCTTTATCATGATGTGACATTGAAAACATCCTTCTTGAGAAATGTAATGCTTATTAGATAGTTATGGCCCTTGAAATAGCCAAAATAGTGGAGTTTTGTTTGTGATGCTCATAAGGCCTAATTTTTTTTTTGTTTCTGGTAACATGCTAAAAAACAAGAGGGTCATGATGACCCTGGATCGCTCACCAGAGTAATATGTTTCAAATGTCAAACTGATGATTTTTAGAAATTTTTTGGAAAATTTTCCGATGTACAATCAAGTAACCACTGGGGCGGGGCCAATTTTACCCCGGGGGTCATGATTTGAACAAAGTTTGTAGAAGTCGGCTAGGCAATGTTACATATCGAATATCTAAGATCTAGGCCTTCTGGTTTATTTTTAAGCAAATTTATGAAGATTTCCCTATGTACAATAAAGTAACCCCTGGGGCTGGGTCAATTTGACCCTGGGGGGTCAAGATTTGAACAAATTTTGTAAAGGTCCACTAGGCAATGCTACATGTCGAATATCTAAGCTCTAGGCCTTCTGGTTTATTTTTAGAAAATATTGAAGATTTTTCTATGTACAATCAAGTAACCCCATGGGGCGGGACCAATTTGACCCCGGGGGTCATGATTTGAAGAAATTTTGTAGAGGTCTACTAGGCAATACTACATGTCAAATATCTAAGACCTAGGCCTTCTGGTTTATTTTTAGAAATTTTTTGAAGATTTTCCTATGTAAAATCAAGTGACCCCTGGGGCGGGGTCAATTTTGACCCTGGGGTCATGATTTGAACAAATGTTGTAGAGGTCCACTATGCAATGCTACATGTGAAATATCTAAGCTCTAGGCCTTCTGGTTTATTTTAAGAAAATTTTTGAAGATTTTCATATGTAAAATCAAGCGACCCCTAGGGCGGGGTCAATTTTGACCCCGGGGGTCATGATTTGAACAACTTTAGTAGAGGTCCACTAGGCAATGCTACATGTCAAATATCTAAGCTCTAGGGCTTCTGCTTTTTGAGAAGAAGATTTTTTAAGGTTTTCCTATGTAAAATCAAGTGACCCCTGGGACGGGGTCAATTTTGACCCCGGGGGTCTGATTTGAATAAATTTTGTAGAGGTCCACTAGGCAATGCTACACGTGAAATATCTAAGACCTAGGCCTTCTGCTTTATTTTTAGAAATTTTTTGAAGATTTTCCTATGTAAAATCAAGTGACCCCTGGGGCGGGGTCAATTTTGACCCCGGGGTCATGATTTGAACAATTTTAGTAGAGGTCCATTAGGCAATGCTACATGTCAAATATCTAAGGTCTAGGGCTTCTGGTTTTCGAGAAGAAGATTTTTAAAGATTTTTCTATGTAAAATCAAGTGACCCCTGGGGCGGGGTCAATTTTGACCCCGGGGTCATGATTTGAACAAACTTGATAGAGGTCCACTAGGCAATGCTTCACACCAAATATCTAAGCTCTAGGGCTTCTGGTTTTTGAGAAGAAGATTTTTAAAGTTTTTCCTTTCGGTTGCCATGGCAACCAGAGTTCTGCATGGAATTCAATTCTTTGAACAATTTTTAGAGAAGACCATCCAAGGAACATCCCTGTGAAGTTTCATCAAAATTGGCCTGTTGGTTTAGGAGGAGATGTTGTTTAAAGGAAAGTGTGGACGGACGGACGGACGGACGACGGACGGACGGACGGACGGACGGACGGACGCCGGACGGTGAGCGATCACAATAGCTCACCCTGAGCACTTTGTGCTCTGGTGAGCTAAAAATTAGGGTAGGTAGGTCGGAAATTTTTTGGGGTTTTTTGGATATTTTTAAGGGAGACTTTTCGGAAATTATTTTTTTTTTGTCAAAAAAATGAATACAAATTGGAAAGTTATGCCTTTAGAGCATCAGTAAGATGATTTCTAACATCAGTGACCATGTTTAATGCATAAAAAATGCAGTTTTGCAACTTTTTGTCAGAAAGTTGAAAAAAAATATTCTCCAAGGCTATAAAAACATTTAGGATCGGGCCAAAAATTAAGGGTAGGTCGGGACAACTGAAACAAACAATTTTTTACTCTTAAGTCAAAAAGTATATGACCTAGAATAAGGAATCCTTTATATAAAATGAATCATAGCATATAAAATTGGCTCCCTCTCTTTGTTGGAGGCAAGTTGAAAAAAGAGTCAATTACATTTGAGGTGGTGCCTAAGACAAGACCTATATTAGAAAAGTAAACAAATACAGATGTGTTTTTTTTTATTTTGAAGAAATTTAAGATCTTCTTTATAAAATTGGACAATGTAGTTCCACTCAGAATGGTTATAATTGTTATGTATGCAGATCAATTGGCAGTGTGAAGGCATTACTTGAAGTGAGAACTTCTGAATGTTAGATATAGGACCAGTTCACCGAAAGTGGACATCTGTCTATATATTGTGCCCTAATTATATCTCCTACCACACACTGGTGAGGCAGACACATTGATTTATTCCTGTCAGTCTGTCACAAATCTTGTCCGCACTCTTAGTCGAACATTTCTCATCTGATCTTTACCAAACTTGAACAAAATGTGTTTCCCAGTAAGTCCTCGGCCAAGCTGGATAACTAGCCAAATCGGTCCAGGCACATTTGAATTATGGTCCATGAATTCCTGATTCGAAACATTCATCCAAACCATCTAGACCTACTAAAAATTACAGATCGGAACTACCAAACCACTTTGAATCACTAAATGATTAGGCAGTTGTTGGAGTCATGTGCTTTCTCAAAAGCAGCTCAAGGTTACATTTATTAGAGATTTCAGTGCTGTCGTTATATCTTGCTAGCAAAAATATCTTTTACAACTTAAACCTATTTGATTTTTGACGAGTTTCATCTGTTTATATGCATATTTCCAAGAGGAGGAGCCACTGCTGCAAAGGCATTGCTCTAAGAATTAGAGATGGAGCCAGCGCACATTTGATTTCAGAGTGTTAATGTGAGAATTGTCAATTTCAAAAGAGTTTTTAAGGCCTTCTTACTCTGGAATTAAACTGAGTTGTGTACCCTATGTGGCAATTAGTATGATAATAAACTTGAAAGTACTCTTATTTTCAAAAGTCATTTTGTTGCTTTTAGATTAAATCGCTAAAAGTCTTATTGATGGGCTCGTAAATAGCCTAATTTTTATTAGCAGAAACAGTTACTATATTACGGCTTTGATATTATATGATATTATACAGCTATGATATTATGATCCACATGTTCTAAAGATAATATTCAAAATAATCATGTGTCTGAGATATTCTCAGTGGAAGGGACATACTAGTAGTTTTGTTTTTGTCTGTGTCCATTTGTCTGGCGTTCTATAGACATGACTATGTATACAAAAGTCATATTGTTTTCGATTGTATATTCTCATAGATGCTTTCCTCTAATAACTCATTAACATCAGTGTTCAATTGTTAAATGAATTTAATTTGTGTGAATTAATACCAAGTATATAGGCACATGTCCAGTTTTGGTTTGAGCTGCTACTATCTCCCAACTTTCAAAAGTCCTTGCATCAAGAACTACTTTCAATCTGCTAATCAAAGAACTACTTTCAATCTGCTAATCAACCTGCATACGAAAAATGTAATAATTTCTAATGGAACTAAATTGCCTGTCTTAAATTTGTTACAGAACGTAAATCATCAACTCATCCTCATTTTTTGTGCAGTTCCTGTCATCATTAGCACCACATGGAAGTATAACTGGCTCTTTTTTCATCTCACTTGAAAAGAGAGAGAGAGTCAGTGTTGACAGGCCATGTGAATGGTATTCACTGCAGAGCTTCAGACATTGAAATGAAATTTATCTTAATAGGAAAATTGCAATGAGAAAAAACAACACAAATGACATGAAATCATGAAATGAATAATATGCAATTTTCAAAGATAATCAAACTTATCACTTTATTATTATCAGGCTGCCTGCAATGAAACGGGTGGATATCTTGCAGAGTTCCAGAGTCCAGAAGAAGTGTTTTTTACGTATACGATAACTGATTTATGTAAGTCAGACAGTTTAATTGCTGTTTTAAATAACATTTGCTACGGCTGTCACTTGGTTGGGAATGTATTACAAAAGACTCAACTAGGGAGAATTGAATGTGGGGGGAGGTAAATGTTTTATTGTTCATTATACACCCACAAAACGAAGTTTTGGGGGTATATAGGAGTGAGCTTGTCTGTCGGTCCGTTGGTTTTATGGTTTCCGGATGATGATTCTTGAAAGACTTGACCGATTTAAATAATTTTTGGTACACAGATGTAACATTAGAAAATACAGGTCAAATTCAAATTTGGGTCAGTAGATCAAAGGTCAAGGTCAGAGTTACCTTGAACAGTTAAACGGTTTCCGGATGATATCTCATGAAAGGCTTGACTGATTTAAATAATTTTTGGTACACAGGTGTCACATCATAAAATACAGGTCAAATTCGACCTTGAGGTTTGTAGGTCAAAGGTCAATGTCACAGTGATTTAGAGCAGTTAAATGGTTTCCGGATGATAACTTGAGAACGCTTCGGCCTAGGATCAAAAATTTTGGTACACAGGCGTAACATCATAAAATTCAGGTCAAGTAAAACTTTGAGGTCAGTAGGTCAAAGGTCAAGGTCAAAGTGGCACGGAACAGTTAAACGGTTTCCAGATGATAACTTGAGAACGCTTGGGTCTATGGTCAAAGGTCAAGCAAGTTAAGCTTTGACATTGGCTTAGTTCTGTGACAAGGCCATATTGTGGGGGAATAATTTGTCACTCCTGTGACAACTCTAGTTTGGGGCATGTAATGAGTGTATCTCATTTACTAGGCCTTCTTTATCTGCAGATGTATATAAAATATAAAAATCAATATTGACAGAAATCAAAATTGGTTCTGATTATAAATGACTTTGTGTTTACCTCGCTAAATAATGCTTGGTTTTAGCTCACCTAAGCGTAAAATGCTCATGGTAAGGTTATTATGACTCTCTACCACAAGTGTAACCTATCGGAGTTATGAAACTCCAGTGAACACCTTCATCCATTATGACGTTTTCTTGATGATTTACATTGTAGAATATAAACCTTTCATTAAAACTGCAAAGTGAGCACCAGCAATAACTTAGTGTGATAATAGAAAAGTATGAAAACAGTCAAGTGCAGTGATATCTAAATTTGATTTAAAAGTAAAATATCTGTTTTCTCATAATTACGCCAATAGTGATAAACCTTACAATTATATTTTTTTAAAATATAAGTTTATTATTTGATTGAATTTTGAAGTTGACACAATTTGGATTGGACTGAATGATATACAGACTGAGGACGAATTTGTATGGCATTATTCAGGGGACCCAGTGTCTTTCAGTCCGACTTTTTATAAAGAGAACCAACATCCAAGTCATGACTGTGTCTTCGTCTTTATCTATTACCAGTATTGGTACGATGACGACTGTAACAACCAACTTCTATATATCTGTGAAAAGGATGCTACTTGTGAGTCCTAGAAATGTTTAAACCTTGTGAATTAGTTCTATAGGTAACCTATTTTGTCATGCCAGACCCATCAGTTGTTTTTGAAGGTGGTCAAAATAGCCAACTGACTCAACAAAATCGGATGCAGTACATATATATATTCATACAGACTGTTTAAAACATAATTTCTTACTTTCATTTTAACATTAGCTGTGTGCTAAAATTGCAAATCATCCTAAAATTATTTACATGTATGTTTATTATATACATAAAGAAATTCATAACTTCTGAAATGGGTTCTATCCATTTTCTTTACAGATAATTAGCAGAGGAAGATAACTTTTGAGGACAAAAACAGGAGCATCTGGAAGTATTTTACAATATGTCAGTGGACTGAAAAATTTTTCTGACATTTTGTCAATATACTTAACATCTTTGTTGAAAGTTACTTTGTATTCTGTTTAATTTAAAAAAAAATCCTTTTTTTGTCCAAATTCTCAAAATAAAAGCATTAAAGAATAAAAATGTTTGCCATCTGTTTTTGAATAAATGTTATTTTAGATAAATAAAAAGGAAAGAGACAAATATTTACTTTGCTTGAAACAATTACATGTATGTCAGTCAAGGTTCAGAAGTTGGCCATTATTGTTTTTGGAGGCCAGTGTGACCCCTGAGTATATCAGTCACGCCAGATTTAACCATGAATGGCAATCAACTGTTATTGAATCAAATATGTCAGTCAAGTCAGATTAAACCATGTATGACAACCAAGTCTTACTGAATCCATTATGTCAGTCAAGCCATATTGAGCAATGTATGACAATCAACTAGAATTGAATTCAGTATGTCAGTCAAGCCGCTTTGAACCATGTGTGGCAATCGACACTTATTAAATCAGGTATGTCAGTCAAGCCATACTGAACCATGTGTGATAATCAACTCTTACTGAAACCATTATGCCAGTCAAACGAGACTGAACTATGAATCAACTAGTGTGGAATTCAGTATGTCAGTAAAGCCACATTGAACCATGTATGGCAGTCTACCCTTATTTAAATCCAGTATGTCAGTCAAGTCATATTGTACAATGTATGACAATTAACTCCCATTGAATCCAGTATATCAGTCTAGCCATATTGAACCATGCATGACAATCAACTAGTACTGAATTCAGTATGTCAGTCAAGCCACCTTGAACCATATATGGCAATCAACACTTATTACATCAGCCATATTGAACCATATATCACAATCAACTCTGATTGAAACTATTATGCCAGTCAAGTCAGATTGAACCATATATGACAATCAACAAGTATTGAATTCAGTATGTCAGTCAAGCCACCTTGGACCATGTATAACAAGAGCTGTCCGTAAGACAGCCAAGCTCGACTATTCGAAATATTGTCCCAGAAGCAGGAAAATATTACCCAAAAAGGTTAAATATCAAAAGAGTTTTAAGTTCAAAAGGGGGAATAATTTGACCAAAATGCATATCAGTTATGGGACTTGCTGCTCTTAACTAGTTTTATAACCTTGAAGGCACATGTGAAGGTTCAATTCAATATCTGCATTAGTTTTGGAGATAGAAACTTGCATGTAAAACTTTAACCAGAATTTTCAAAGTCCAAAAGGGGGCATAATTTGCCCAAAATACATGCCAGAGTTATGGGACTTGATCCAGTGAGGTTAGTAATTGATCTAGAAAAAGAAAAAATAAGTTTCAAATCTATATATCTTTTAGAAATAGCTGTATGTACTTGCACGCAAAACTTTAACCAGAATTTGCTAAGTCCAAAAGGGGGCATAATTTGGACAAAATGAAGGTCAGAGTTATGGGACTTGCTGCTATCAACTAGTTTTATAACCCCGACGACACGTGAAGTTTCAAATCAATATCTGCATTAGTTTTGGAGATAATAACTTGCATGTAAAACTTTAACCAAAATTTTCTAAGTCTAAAAGGGGGCATAATTTGCTCGAAAAACATGTCAGAGTTATGGGACTTGACCCAGTGACATTGGTAATTGATCTAGAAAAAGAAACAAGAGATCACAGAGTGATCTTGGCGCCCACCAATGTGCCATTTTTGAGTGTTCCAAATTTCAAGACTTACTGACTAGCTCAAGGTCAAATTTCATTTCCGTACACAACACTTTGCATGTGGTCCAAATTCGAAAGCTGTAGCTTGAGAAATGTGAAAGAAAGTAGGTCACTAGGTCAAAATCAAGGTCAAATTACACTTCAGAACACAAATTTATGCATGTGGTCCAAATTTAAAGCCTGTACCTTCAAAAATGTGGAAGTAGGTCACTAGGTCAATGTCAAGGTCAAAGTTTGTTTTGGTACACAATCCTATGCATGTGGTCTAAATTTGAAGCCTGTAGCTACAGAAATGTGAAAGTAGGTCACTAGGTCAATCTTAAGGTCAAAGTTCATTTCGGTACACAAAACTATGCATGTGGTCCAAATTTGAAGGCTGTAGCTCGAGAAATGTGAAAGTAGGTCACTAGGTCAAAATCAAGGTCAAATTGTATTTCGGAACACAGAACTATGCATGTGTTCCAAATTTGAAGCCTGTACCTTCAAAAATGTGAAAGTAGGTCACTAGGTCAATGTAAAGGTCAAAGTTTGTTTCGGTACACAAAACTATGCATGTGGTCCAAATTTGAAGGCTGTAGCTTGAGAAATGTGAAAGTAGGTCAGTAGGTCAAAATCAAGGTCAAATTCCAATTCAGAACACAAAACTATGCATGTGGTCCAAATTTGAAGCCTGTACCTTCAAAAATGTGAAAGTAGGTCACTAGGTCAAAGTCAAGGTCAAAGTTTTTTTCAGTGCACAAAACTATGCAAGTGGTCCAAATTTGAAGGCTGTAGCTACAGAAATGTGAAAGTAGGTCACTAGGTCAAAATCAAGGTCAACTCATGTCAAGGTTCATCTTGCCACTCAAAACCATACATGTGGTCCAAATTTGAATGTTGTAGGTTATTGACAAGAAGATTTTAAAATCTTTTCCCTATATAAGTCTATATGAATCATGTGACCCCCCAGGGCGGGGCCATATTTGACCCTAGGGGGATAATTTGAACAAACTTGGTAGAGAACCACTAGATGATGCTACATTACAAATGCCAAAGCCCTAGGCTTTGTGGTTTGGACAAGAAGATTTTCAACGTTTTTCCCTATGTAAGTCTATGTAAACCATGTGACCCCCGGGGCGGGGCCATATTTGACCCTAGGGGGATAATTTGAACAATCTTAGTAGAAGACAATTAGATGATGTCATATACAAAATATCAAAGCCCTAGGCCCTGTGGTTTTGAACAAGAGGTTTTTCAAAGTTTTTCCCTATATAAGTCTATAAAAACCATGTGACCCCCGGGGCGGGGCCATATTAGACCCCAAGGAAATATTTTGAATCATCTTGGTAGAGGACCACTAGATGATGCTTCATACCAAATATCAAAGCCCTAGGCTCTGTGGTTTTGGACAAGAAGATTTTCAAAGTTTTTCCCTATATAAATCTTTGTAAATTATAGAAATAAACAAAGGGCCATAACTTACTAAAAAATTGTTGAACCAGTCTGATTTTCAGGGGGACACAACTAGGGTACCAATACATCATTCTGACAAAGTTTGGTCAAAATCCCCCAGGTAGTTTCTGAGGAGATGCGATAACGAGAAATTGTTAACGGACGGAAGGACGGACGGACTGACGGACGGACGGACGGACGGAAGGACGACGGACCACGGACGCAGAGTGATTTGAATAGCCCACCATCTGATGATGGTGGGCTAAAAATAAGTTTCAAATCTATATGCCTTTTAGAAATAACTGTATGTACTTGCACGCAAAACTTTAACCAGAATTTTCTAAGTCTAAAATTGGGCATAATTTGGCCAAAATGAAGGTCAGAGTTATGGGACATGCTGCTATCAACTAGTTTTATAACCCCGAAGACACATGTGAAGTTTCAAATCAATATCTGCATTAGTTTTGGAGATAGTCACTTGCATGTAAAACTTTAACCAAAATTTTCTAAGTCTAAAAGGGGGCATAATTTGCTCAAAATACATGTCAGAGTTATGGGTCTTGACCCAGTGAGGTTGGTAATTGATCTAGAAAAAGAAAAAATAAGTTTCAAATCTATATGCCTTTTAGAAATAGCTGTATGCACTTGCACGCAAAACTTTAACCAGAATTTTCTAAGTCCAAAAGGGGGCATAATTTGGCCAAAATGAAAGTCAGAGTTATGGGACTTGCTGCTATCAACTAGTTTTATAACCCCGAAGACACATGTGAAGTTTCAAATCAATATCTGCATTAGTTTTGGAGATAGTAACTTGCATGTAAAACTTTAACCAAAATTTTCTAAGTCCAAAAGGGGGCATAATTTGCTCAAAATACATGTCAGAGTTATGGGACTTGACCCAGAGAGGTTGGTAATTGACCTAGAAAAAGAAAAAGTAAGTTTCAAAGCTATATGCCTTTAATTGATGGCTGTATGTACTTGCATGCAAAAACTTAACCAAGGTGTGACGCCGACGCCGACGCCGACGCCGACGCCGACGCCAGGGTGAGTAGAATAGCTAGACTATTCTTCGAATAGTCGAGCTAAAAATCAACACTTACCGAATCAGTTATATAAGTCGAGCCACCTTGCACCAAGTATGGCAATCTGCTCTTATTGAAACCAGTATGTCAGTCAAGCCATATTGAACCATGTAACGGAATCTACTCTTGTTGAATCCAATATGTCAACCAAGACTGATGGAATTATGTATGACAATCAACTCTTATTGAATTTAGTAAGTCAGTCAAGCTGTATTGAACTATTATGGCCACCTACACTTATTGAATCCAGTATGTCAGTAGAGTCATATTGAACTATGAAAGGGAATCTACTCTTATTGAATCCAATATACCAGTCAAGCCATATTAAACCATGTATGGCAATCAACTCTTATTGAATCCAGTATGTCAGTCAAGTCACACTGAACCATGTGTGGCAATCAACTCTCATTGAGTCAAGTATTTCAGTCAAGCCATATTGAACCGTGAAAGGAAATCTACTCTTATTGAATCCAGTATGTCAGTCAAGCAAAATTGAGCCATGTATGACAATCAAATGGTATTGAATCCAGTATGTCAGTCAAGCCAGACTGAACCATGTATGGCAGTCTACACTTTCTGAATTCGGTATGTCAGTCAAGCCATATATTGAACCATGTAGGGCAATCTACGCTTATTGAATCCAAAATGTCAGTCAAGTCAGATTGAACCATAAATGAAAATGAATTCGTATTGAATCCAGAATGGCAGTCAAGCCACATTGAACCATGTTGTTGTTGTCTTATAGTTCCTGCCGTTCTTCGGCGCACTTCCCTTTCCGAGAATGAATACATTTCATAAATATAGTTACACATGTATGACAATCACCTTTTACAAGGGATGGCAACGAATATTCGTTCATTACATGAATATTTGAATACTGTTTCACTTATCGAATATTCGGAACAAGAGGGCCATGATGGCCCTATATATCGCTCACCAGAGTTGATCTGGCCTACTGACCTAGTTTTTGACCTCACATGACCAAGAGTTGAACTTGACCTAAAGATCATCAAGACAAGCATTCTGACTAAATTTCATTAAGATTTGGTTACAACTGTGGCCTCTAGAGATTTCACAAGCTTTTCCTTTGATTTGACCGGTTGGCCTAGTTTTTGACCTAACATGACCAAGATTCGAACTTGACCTAGAAGTGATTAAGACAAACTTTCTGACTAAGTTTCATAAATATTGGGACACAACTGTGGCCTTTAGAGTGTTCATAAGCTTTTCATTTGATTTGACCAGGTGACCTAGTTTTTGATCCAACATGACCCAGTTTCGAATATTCGGAACAAGAGGGCCATGATGGCCCTATATATCGCCCACCAGAGTTGATCTGGCCTACTGACCTAGTTTTTGACCCCACATGACCAAGAGTTGAACTTGACCTAGAGATCATCACGACTAACATTCTGACCAAGTTTCATAAAACTTGGGACACAAATGTGGTCTCTAGAGTGTTCACAAGCTATTCCTTTAATCTGATTTACTGAATTAGTTTTTGACCCCACATAACCCAGTTTCAAACTTGATCTAGAAATCTTAAGACTAACATTCTGACCAAGTTTCATAAAGATTGGTTCAAAAATGTGGTCTCTAGAGTGTTCACAAGCTTTTCCTTTGATCTGACCTACTGACCTAGTTTTTGAACCCGGATGACCCAGTTTCAAACTTGACCAAGAGATCATCAAGACTAACATTCTGACCAAGTTTCATAAAGATTGAGTCACAAATGTGGCCTCTAGAGTGTTCACAAGGCAAATGTTGACGCACGACGCACGCCGACGCACGCAGGACACACGCCGGACAATGACCAGTCACAATAGCTCATATTGAGCAATTTGTGCTCTGGTGAGCTAAAAGATATAAGATAATGAAAAATAAATCACATAACAGTTAAATGAAAGAACAAAAAGAAAATGTCTGTTTATTTAATTGTTATGTCTGTAAACAAAAGCGTATTTTGTTTACTATGTATCGATATGTACCTATGACTAATTCTTGACATAGTCGTGATTTGTCTCTATTTTATATCTTGAAGTTGCCTTCCTTGAGTGGATATTTTGCCATGAGCGAATTTATGATTTACAGCCTATGTCTCCGTGAATTCAAAATTGCGCAAAAATATCTACGACCGTTCAGCGAAAATTTGTCTCCGTGAATTCATATACACTTACATTATCTGAATGAAAAGACAAATCAATGCATTTCCTATACAGGAAAAAAAGTCAAAATCAGTTTTCAGACAAAGAGATGTAAAGTTAAACCAACTGTTTTTTCTTTAAATTACCCTTATTCGATCCCGCAGTGAATATACTGTCAAAATGCAAGCAATGCCTCCTTCTATTTTGAAATATTTCACGCGATCATCAGATAGGAAACACATACGTGAGGGCTATATCCCTGTAAGAAATAAATAATTAGTCAATGACTGAAGTACTTTCAGTATAAATGAAAGTAGAATATATATTATTCCTTGTCGCTGACTATAGGGACTATGAAAAAACATGTAGGATTTTGAGCTGATTTGTTGATCAGCTGATACAGTAAACCTCGCTTATAAGGAACAGCTTGGGACCTCTAAAAATTATTCCTTATAACCGAGGTTCCTTATATCCGTATAGCGATCTAGTTCCTTGTAACCGAGGTTTGTATAATGAACACAATTTGTATAGCGAACACTATTTGACCCACGATTGAAAAGGGCTAGACCCACATTTGAAAAGGGCTATGTGTTCAGACTCCGGGCCGACCATGAAGCCTTATGTGAGAAAGTTGTGAGTCTAGTAGTAGTACCGGTACTTTCCTGGAGAGATGGTAAGGTAAACTGTCTGCATGTATATGACTGAAATGGTGTTGAAACACGGCGTTAAAGCTAAACAATATGGTGGCTGATTTCTGCCATTTCGCGTTTTCGCCCCGCAACCCCGCCGAGCGAAAACACGAGAATTAACAAGTTAAACTGGCGGGTGGCGCTGGGCGAAAACTCGCTATTTAGCGTGGGCACGGAGCGAAAACACGATAATTAGCGGGGTTGCGGGGCAAGATTTAGTAACTGGTATGTCGGGGCGTGGAACGAAAACACGATAATTAGCGCTGCTTAAACGTTGAGTTTTCGCACCGCGCCCCGACATTCTAGTTACTAAATCTCGCCCCGCGACCCTGCTGCTAAATAGCGAGTTTTCGCCCCGCGATCCCGCCAAGCGAAAACAAGAGAATTAACAAGTTAAAATGGCGGGGGCGCGGGGCGAAAACTCTCTATTTAGCTGGGGCGCGGAGCGAAAACACGATAATAAGCGGGGTCACGGGGCGAGATTTAGTAACTGGGATGTTGAGGCGCGGTGCGAAAACTCGACGTTTAAGCAGCGCTAATTATCGTGTTTTTGCCCCGCGCCCCCGACATACCAGTTACTAAAATCTCGCCCCGCGACCCCGCTAAACAGCAAGTTTTCGCTCCGCGACCCCGCTAAATAGCGAGTTTTCGCCCCGCGCCCCCGCCATTTTAACTTGTTAATTCTCGTGTTTTCACTTGGCGGGGTCGCGGTGTGAAAACGCGAAATGGCAGAAATCAGCCACCATAAAAATAAGCAAAAATGTACGTCGGTAAGAATGTCCGTAATTTCTAAATTTGTGTTTATTTTTGTCTGTTATTTCTATCTTCTTTTTAGAGAGCGCTACATTATGACTATAAGATATGTTACAGTTTCTCCCCTTACCTTGTTCGAGAATTGGCATCAATACTTATATCAAATAAATGTTCAAATTTTTATTTTGCACACATTATCCATGTTGTCATGTACATGTACAAGGGAAATATCGTATAGAAATCAAACCTTCAACATTAATACAGCAAGATCAAGACACTAGATACGGATTAAAGTGTAACTTATACCTATATATAGTTTTGCTATAGTCCATTTTAGCACCTGCTATAATGTTTACAATTAAAGATTTGGTAAAATGGACTGTTTGCCATTGTTAATTACACGTAATTAGCACGTTTATTTAGGACAGTATGAGACAATAATGACCAATATTGATACCCCAGGGATTACATGACTGTTACTGATTTTCGTTCACCATTGTTAACATGAAACACCTAATACATGTAGCTCTCGAAAATAATCTTGAGAGTATATTAGCCTACTATCGTCTATTATTCTGTAAATGTTAATAATGATATTATATTATTTATTATTATTTATTATTATTTTCTTTTTATCGTATCCGTTAAAAATAAAGATCGTAATTCTAAATTAATAATTTGTGTTTATTCATGTGCATGAAAGCGCGTGCAAGTGCCGACGTTACTCCAATGTTACCAGCGATACTCCCATTTTTTTCTGGTTTTCAATTTTTTTTATTCTTTATGTCTGTTTGCTATAACCGAGGGGTCGTTCTTTGGGACTGGAAAAAGTGTTCCTTATAACCGAATGTTCCTTATAACGGAGTTCCCTATAACCGAGGATTTTTACATTGGATAAAGAAAGAATTAGATCGGGGAACTGAAAATTGTTCCTTATAACCGAGTTCCTTATAAGTGAGGTTTACTGTAACCGAATAGAACATTCGGTTATAAGGAACACTTTTTCCTAGATATGGCTCAAATCTGGAGGTTTTTGTTACTGGTGTTACTAAGGGGCCTGTAAATGACAGTATATTTTACTTTTATAACTGTAGTGGATGTTACCCCTTGTGCCATTTTTGTTACTAGAAGCTATATAGGCTGTTACCTTTTGTTACTAGTGTTACTAAGGGGCCTGTAGATGAAAGAATATTTTACTTTTATTACTAAAGTGGATGTTACCCCTTGTGCCCTTTTTGTTACTAGAAGTATATAGGCTGTTACCTTTTGTTACTTGTGTTACTAAGGGGCCTGTAAATGAAAGAATATTTAACTTTTATAACTGTAGTGGATGTTACCCCTTGTGCCCTTTTTGTTACTAGAATTAAGTATATAGGCTGTTACCTTTTGTTACTAGTGTTACAAGGTACGCATAGATAAGCGGACATTTTTATTCACATGAACTATATGTCTGCATGGTTCTGATGTGACATTTTGTTACTAAGACACAGAACATTTGTTACTGGTACAAAAATACAACAAAAATACTAGGGTATGTAGCAACCACCAGATTTAGGCCATATATGTCTGTAAATGTAAACCGTTATAAATCCGGATCAGCTGACATGTTTAGAATGCATTAATTGCCGACAATAAAACATTATATGCATTTGGCTCAGATTAAGTTGATGAAAGAAGCTCCGAAGTTGGAAGACAAAGTAACTAACTGTGGAAAATTTATCGATAATTTCAACACAAAAAAGTTGAAAAAACCTCGGCAAGTAACTATATTCTTCTAGCAAATGACATTTCACACTCAGTTTAAATTAAACGTTTTTTTTTCCCGATTGGTAATAAATTTGTTACTTACTTTGGATTTTCTTAAATGATAAATCCTACTTTCTCAGTATTTTTTAGAAAAAAAACAACAACAACAAAACGTTCAATTTGTCTTCTATTAAGAACTGATATCTCTGACACATTTTGATGAATAGCCTGAAACAAACACAAGCACATGGCAGCTAAACGTCGGCATAATTTTCCTTTATTGATTTTCTTTGATGTGGGATGAAAGTTAACCGGTTAGGTATTGCCAGGTGAATGACGTAATTTGACATAATTCCAGGATTCTACCATAGGTGCCCGTCCAGTCTTGGTGCCCATATGGGTGCCGCCCCCTCAAAAAAAAAAATAAATAAATAAAAACACTGTTTTAAGCCTAAAACGAAAAAAAAATTTTTTTTGATTTCCCCCCCCCCCCCCCCCCCCCCCCCCCTATATATACTCATATGGAAAAGGTGCATGTCTTGCCGTAACGCTATGGAGGTTTACTAGGACACGCTGTGGAACAACCAAAATGTCCAGTTCAGTACCAATGCAAGCTACCCTGCTGCAATTTACACATCATGCATTTATAAAATAGTAAACAATCCTATTCTACCTAGTAAACAGCCTTAAATAACTTACATTTAAATTCAAACAAGCCAAATTGTCTAGACACTTGCAAAATAACAGTGACGATCCGCCATTTTGTTTCAAAACGAAAGTAGAAAACCTATTCCGTTGTTTGCGTCTTAGAATTTAAATGTAAGTTTTTAAGGCTGTTTACTAGGTAGAATAGGATTGTTTACTATTTTATAAATGCATGGTGAATGAATTTTTTTTTCGTTTTGGGCTGAAAACAGTGTTTTTAATTTTTTTTTTTTTTTTTTGGAGGGGCGGCACCCATATGGGCACCAAGACTGGACGGGCACCTGTGGATTCTACTCCAAGTAAAATGTAGTGGATTTCCATTATGTAGCTGAACAACAGTAAGTTTGTTGATTTTAATAAAAATGTTGATTGTTGCTATACATATAATGAAACAATAAAATATTTTTTTGTAAAATAAAATATTTTCTAATCGTTCTAATGGTACTTTTCTCTAAATTCTGTTACTTTGTTACTTGGAAGTGTCTAGCTGTCCGGTAACCGGCCTGCGTTCTAGTCGTCCGGTTACCGGACGGCTAGCAAATCCTCAGGGGATTTTCTAGTCGTCCGGTAATTAATTTTCTAATGAATAAGACATGATTTTATATAGTTTTAATGTTATTTACTTAAGATATCGATACTTATCTGTAAACAAAAGTTTGTGTAAATACATACAATAATCATTTACAATAAATCACTGCATTATTCAGCCGATAAAATGGAAGTTTGCCGAACTCAATAATGGCGAGATCGACGTGACGTCACTTATTAAAATCTGTTCATCTGGAGGCTTTTATGGGATCGGAATTTTTAAAATTAAAACAGTTTTGAAGAACTTTCAATTTTCATATTTTAGTATTCAAATATTTTTGAATGAATTACCGTTTTGAATGACATCTAATTTCAAAAGCGGGAGCGTGATGTTCAAAACTTTAAGAAAAGCAGTAGTTAAGCGTTCATAATTAATCCATTTTATTTTGAAATAATTATAATAGTCAAAATTAATGAATGCATTGCCTTTTTTAAGCTTTCCATTCTTCAAAAAATAAATATAAATTTGTGTTTTAATAATTAAAGTTTAGGCCGTTAGAAAAAAACATCACTTTTTACAAAATAGCATATGGACGTTCGGCGCTCAATGTTTTATCATTTCTAAAAATAGAATATCAACAGATTTGTAAACAAACACGGTCTCTTGCGTTTAATCGACTGAAAAATCAGATAAGTATTCATATTTTAAGTAAATAACATTTAAAACTATATAAAATCATTACTTATTCATTAAGAAATCAATTACCGGACGACTAGAAAATCCCCCGAGGATTTGCTAGCCGTCCGGTAACCGGACGACTAGAACGCAGGCTAGGCGTCCGGTTACCGGACGGCTAGACACTTCCTTGTTACTTTACACATTGTTCTGAACCATTTAGATATGATGATGATATTGAAGGTCATTTTACAAAGTGATACTACAAAGGACTCCAAGAAAATTTAAGAGGGACTCCAAAATCTGAATGTAAGGCAGTCCTGACTCCATGAAATTGAATCCTAATGGAAGCCCTGGCATTTACAACTGTCATACCTATATCGTCATCTAAGTCGTCAGCATTTTAGTGTGATCCAACAACAACATGGCTGCGCCCATAAACTCGTTGATTGATTCTCTGCCAAATAAAGAGGATAAAATCGAAGTTTTGTCTGATTTGAAGGCTTTATTGGGAAATATACCAGTTCAGTCAATATGTTCTGTTGTTGCCAATGTATCTTTTAGCAGTGTCTTTGACTGTCTTTCTACAGAAAATAGGTTTGTTATTGTAAATTGCTTTGTCATAATTACCCCACCCACATAATCTCAGGGCTTTAACACATAGATCTTAGGGGGAAGTCTCTTCACCCTTAGCTAACATTGAAGCATAATAAATGAAGTGTGACTAGCCATCCGGTAACCAGACACATACATGCCATAATGTTTTCGAATGTTTCTCATTGCAGAGTTGGTACAGCCGTTCGGCGCATGCGCGGAATTATTATCAAATGGAACGCACGGCAAAAATACTCATTTTTTTTGCATGTCCGCATGCATTTAGTGTATAATGTGCATAATATATTGACTAAAGGTTAGGGTTAGAATCACCATGGTTACAAAATATATACATTTAAGGTATTTTTGTTCAAATTTAGTTAATCCGGTATATACCGGAGTCTGTAATATATCACGGGCGCACCAACTCTGTATTTAGTCACAGCCAATGTTTTCAGGGCATTTCCGGGATTCTGAGTTAAAATTTCCGGGATTTTTACCTTTTGTCCGGGACATACACCGTGACATTGGTATTCGTCTGTTTCATGCAAAAATATCATAATATTACATGTAGTTTTCTGAGATAAATATTGTTCACTGGCTTGTAACTACAAGCGTAATTATTTGCTACAAATGTCGTCTAGCTTTCTAAGGGAGGTAAGTACAGGCAATACACATCTATAGTTCGGCACATGAATTTATTGCGGTCCCAAGGTGAACAGAATTAGGAGACTTACTATATACGAAGAATCAACCTGGTTATCGTGATTTAAATTCTAGCTAATTTGGTATCATTTTAAAGCTTAAACGTTTATCTAATAATTAAATTGAATCCTTAAAGGAATAAAATAAATCTTTTAGATAAAATCGATGATATAAAATACTTTGAGTCGGGTCAATTTTCATGGGTCGGTCGGCAACGGCATTCAACATTTTAATTTAGAATATGTGTGACAAGCGATCTAGATCTTAAATTATTACAACCTTTCAAAATAATTATCGTTTAATTGACCGTTTTCAATAATCTCTTCCATAAAGGCTACATGTAGCTTTACCGCCAGTGTGCTAAAAACAACGAGATTTTCGACTATTGTTCCTAATTTCAGTATCATAAAACAGTTATTGATTGCATAATCCTGTCAATTCTTAATCAGGGTCATCATAATAACCGACTGTAACTTAATCAGTGTCATCAAAAGATCGTCGCGTGATCAAAGCGGGCTTTATCAACACGTATCCTGCTTGAGGGCATGAAACTGATATTGGATAATTAGGAATAAACAATGTGACACCGAGGACTGTTTATTGTGTAAAATTCAACAACTTATAGACAAAAAACAAGTTTTTAGGGGATTGTTTTTATTTGTTCCTGTATTTTTATTTTTACGGGACATTTCAACACTGTCCGGGACACCGGGACGAGTATGTAATTTCCGGGACAATCCCAGACAATTCGGGACATATCACATGTATGCCAGACGCCTAGCCTGTGCTCTAGTCCAACAAATTTGATGTGATCCTGAGAAATACTGAAATAAGTTTTTCATATGGGCAATATATCCCCCACTTGTGTCAAACATTCAAAAGACCAAAATACAATTGTAGTGGAAGCAATTTCTGATGAAATTTTCCTCGCTGCCAACGCTTAACATGCTATAGGTTTAAATACTGATTATAAATATATTCCATCTGTAATGCCGCAGTACTTGACATTCGAAGTAACGACATGAAATAAGAAACAACACAACAGTATATTTACTATCTTTACCGCAAAATTTCATGTCATATGCATCAATAACTGTGTGAAAATAAATAGATATCATTCAAGAAGCATTCATGTGCACTTCAAACAACAATAGTCAGCCATATATTCTCATCATGTGATGTCACATCACTAATTTTGCGGTATAGGTTAACAATTGTGGCCATCAAACTATCGTAGGTTAAAAAGCACTAAATATTACTCAAACATTGAAAAACTATTTAAGCCAAACTAACAGTAACACTCAAAAGTCATAAGCGCCAATTTAAACATTTGTTTACATTTGGCACTATCGGAACTATTCTTCTCAGGGAAGTGGACATACCAGATATTTTGCAAATAAACCACAAGGTCGCGGGCGTGGTCATAATTTATCGGAACTTTAAGAATTGTACTACTACTGAATATGTTCTATCTGATACTTATCTAACATGTGCATGTTCCACTTTACTGTTAAGTATCATGGGTGTATTTTGAGGGGATGGTCGCAGGGCCCCCATCCCCTCCTCCCCCATAAAATCCGTCGAGTTTAGACGTTTTCATGTTTCGCCGAATACTAATATTTCATTCATTTTTGTCTAGCTGGAGGATGTTACGTAAAATCTGGTGTTCTCTTACCTATGGGCGGGACTTAATTTGCATATTAATGAGGAAAACTGCCGAATGGCTGGTAGACAAACTTGTAAACATTGCAAGTATTTGCTTAATTAGTGGATTTTTTTTTTTATTTTTGCAATAGATATGCACAAAAATCATTGTGGAAAACCTAATAGCTTGCCTCTCCTTTCCTTTTACACCCGAGGGGACGTATTTCGGGATACCACAGGTGTTCATCTGGCCATCTGTCTATCTGTCTGTCTGTGTGTGTGTCCGTCTGTCTGTTAGCAATTTCTTGTCAACTCTGCTCTGTAACTCATTAACCCCTTAGAGGATTTTAAACAAACTTGACAAAAGTTCTCCACATCAAGACGACGTGCAGAGCGCCTGTATCAGGTGGCTCGCTTTAAGGTCAGGGTCACACTTAGGTGTCAAGGTCATATGACTTTGTTTTGTGTCCACTCTGTAACTCTTGACCTGTTTGAGGGATTTTAAAGAAACTTTGCACAAATGTCCACCACATCGAGACAAGGTCAATGTCAAACTTAGGGGTGGGGTCAAAGGTCATATAACTTTGTTTTGAGTGGAATGTGTAACTCTTGAACTGCTTGAAGGATTTTAAAGAAACTTGGTACAAATGTTCACCACATTATGACAACATGCAGAGCGCATGGCTCACTTTAAAACTTTTGGCAATATGTGTAGCATAACTTCTCTCTGACGGACAGAAACAGGGAACAAGAGCTGTCCGTAAGACAGCGAAGAGCTGTCGTAAGACAACTGTATATAACTATTATAAGTTTCAAGTCAATAGCTTTGATAGCAACAGAGATATTTGACTTTATCAAAAACTTTAAGCAACGGCAACGCTGACACCGGAGTGAGTGCAATAGCTGTAATTGTTCTTCGAAAAGTCAAGCTAAAAACAGGCACATCTGAATTTATATCACCTACCGCATAGTGATGATATAATAACCCAAACCGTATTGCCGTTATAAACTCAATTTCCTACCACGCATAATATAATCAAATTATGTTGAGAAGGTCCCCTTGAAAAATCTTTCATCTTAGGTGTCCACAGTCCACGTAGACTTAATTCGCAAATGTCTAATAGGAAGAGAAAAATGTGCAGCTGGATTCAGGGCTTGAACCTGGGACCTTCTGCTTGCAAGTCAGATGCTCTACCAACTGAGCTAATTGGACAATCGATATATATCATAGACCAATTATATACATACATATATACATTATAAACACATTCAGCAGCTACATATTTCTAGATTTTGCGCTCTCAAAACTTTGCAAGTCTCCCATTTTTAGCTCACCAGAGCACAAAGTGCTCAGGGTGAGCTATTGTGATCGCTCACCGTCCGGCGTCCAGCCGTCCGTCCGTCCACACTTTCCTTTAAACAACATCTCCTCCTAAACCAACAGGCCAATTTTGATGAAACTTCACAGGGATGTTCCTTGGATGGTCTTCTTTAAAAATTATTCAAAGAATTGAATTCCATGCAGAACTCTGGTTGCCATGGCAACAGAAAGGAAAAACTTTAAAATTCTTCTTCTCAAAAACCAGAAGCCCTAGAGCTTACCAGTAGATATTTGGTGTGAAGCATTGCCTAGTGGACCTCTACCAAGTTTGTTCAAATCATGACCCCGGGGTCTTGACCCCGCCCTAGGGGTCACTTGATTTTACATAGGAAAATCTTAAAAAATCTTCTTCTCAAAAACCAGAAGCCCTAGAGCTTAGATATTTTACATGTAGCATTGCCTAGAGGACCTCTACTAAAGTTGTTCAAATCATGACCCCGGGGTCAAAATTGACCCCACCCCAGGGGTCACTTGATTTTACATAGGAAAATCTTCAAAAATTTTCTAAAAATAAACAGAAGGCCTAGAGCTTAGATATTTCATGTGTAGCATTACCTAGTGGACCTCTACAAAATTTGTTCAAATCATGACCCCCAGGGTCAAAATTGACCCCGCCCCAGAGGTCACTTGATTTTACATAGGAAAATCTTCAAAAATTTTCTAAAAATAAACCAGAAGGCCTAGATCTTAGGTATTTAACATGTAGCATTGCCTAGTAGACTTCTACCAAGTTTGTTCAAATCATGACCTCCGGGATCAAGTTGACCCCGCCCAATGGGGTTACTTGATTGTATATAGAAAAATCTTCAAATTTTTCTAAAAATAAACCAGAAGGCCTACAGCTTAGATATTTGACATGTAGCATTGCCTAATGGACCTCTACAAAATCTGTTCAAATCATGACCCCCTGGATCAAAATTGAACCCGGCCCAGGGGTCACTTGATTTTACATAGGAAAATCTTCAAAAAATTTCTAAAAATAAACCAAAAGGCCTAGATCTTAGATATTTCACATGTAGCATTGCCTAGTAGACTTCTACAAAAAATTTCAAATCATGACCCCCGGGGTCAAATTGACCCCGCCCAATGGGGTCACTTGATTTTACATAGGAAAATCTTCAAAAATTTTCTAAAAATAAACCAGAAGGCCTAGATCTTAGATATTTGACGTGTAGCATTGCCTAGTAGACTTCTACAAAAAAAATTCAAATCTGGACCCCCCAGGGTCAAATTTACCCAGCCCCAGGGGTTACTTGATTGTATATAGGGAAATCTTCAAAAATTTGCTAAAGATATTTTCCAGAAGGCCTAGATCTTAGATATTTGATATGTTACATTGCCTAGTAGACTTCTACAAACTTTGTTCCATTCATGACCCCCGGGATAAACTTGGCCCCGCCCCAGGGGTTACTTGATTGTACATAGGAAAATCTTCAAAAATTTTCTAAAAATAAACCAGAAGGCGTAGATCTTAGATATTTGACGTGTAGCATTGCCTAGTAGACTTCTACAAAAAAAATTCAAATCTGGACCCCCCAGGGTCAAATTTACCCAGCCCCAGGGGTTATTTGATTGTATATAGGGAAATCTTCAAAAATTTGCTAAAGATATTTTCCAGAAGGCCTAGATCTTAGATATTTGATATGTTACATTGCCTAGTAGACTTCTACAAACTTTGTTCCATTCATGACCCCCGGGATAAACTTGGCCCCGCCCCAGGGGTTACTTGATTGTACATCAGAAAATCTTCCAAAAAAATTCTAAAAATCAACAGTTTGACATTTGAAACATGTAGCTCATATTACTCTGGTGAGCGATCCAGGGTCATCATGACCCTCTTGTTCAGATTTTGCTCAAAACAAAATTCGAACCATGTTATTGTTTCAAAAACTGGTTGCATAATGTTACTGTCATTTTTGGGCTGGTCAGCAGAGGTATAATGTGCTTATTGGTAAAAATACACAAGAAATATGCAGAGAAGCAATAAGCAAAGTGATTTATAAAGCAATAGAACAAAATTTATTTTTCTTTGCTTTTCTGAGATTAAGTAAAAATACTTTTCTACTCTTATCACAAGCAAAGATGATTTTATTTAATGGCTTTTATCAAATTACTTTGTTACTTTGACACAACTTACAGCTTCATACATCTCGATAATTCGATAATAATTGGGTGACCACCAATGGGAAGGAATCTTTACCATTTTGCAGAGAGTAGCACGTTGGTGGGGAGGTGGGGCGGGGTAGGGGGTCATGATACTTAGTTGTCATAATTGAAATTTGAAGCCCAGACTACACAGGAAGGAAGATTGGTGACCAGTGGAATAACATCTCGAGCGTATGGATCTGTGTTAATTTATAATAGGCTAAGGTAACTGTATGTTGGCTGTGTTTTGTGACATTAAGGCACCTTATTTTCCTCCTTTTCAGAGAGCAGTTAGAACTGTGCTGTGATGTGCTGAACAAGTTGTTAAAAGCTCTCTCACCTGATGTTGTACTGACCCAGTTTCAAGACGAAATAAAGACTGGCTTGACCAATGATGAAGCAGCTGTACGGAAGCTTTGTATCTCAGAGGTGAGGCAGGATATAAACTGCCACTACATTGCAATTTTTTAGCTCACCTGAGCATGAAGTGCTTAAAGGTGAGCTTTTGTGATCGCCCTGTGTCTGTCGTCCTCGTTCGACAGTCGTCCGTTGTCATCAACAGTTTGACTGTTAACACTTTAAAGGTCACAATTTTGGCCCCATAAGAATGAAACTTTGTCAGAATGTTACCCTCAATTAAATCTTGGACAAATTTGATATTGTGTCATCTAGGGTCAAAAACTAGGTCACCAGGACAAATCAGAGGAAAAGCTTAACATTCTAGAGGTCACAATTTTGATCCAGTCTTCATAAACTTGGTCAGAATGTTAGTCTTAATAAAATCTTGGACGAGTTTGATATTGGGTCATCTGGGGTCAAAAAGTAGGTCACCAGGTCAAATCAAAGGAAAAGTTTGTTAATACTCTAGAGGTAACAATTTTGGCCCAATCTTTATGAAATTAGTCAGATTGTTACTCTCAATAAAATCTTGGACATGTTCGATATTGGGTCATATGGGGTCAGCAACCAGGTCAAATCAAAGGAAAAGCTTGTTAACACTGTAGAGGCCACATTTTCTTTATGAAACTTAGTCAGTATGTTAATATTGATGATCTCAAGGTCCAGTTTGAATCTGGGTCATGTAGGATCTAAAACTAGGTCACCAGGTCAAATCAAAGGAAAACCTAGATTACACTGTAGAGGCCACATTTATGACCATTTCTTAATGAAACTTGGTCAGAATGTTAATCTTAATGATCTATAGGTCACATTGAAATCTGGGTCAGTTGAGGTCAGAAACTAGGTCACAAGGTCAAATCGAAGGAAAACCTTGTTAACACTGTAGAGGCCACATTTATGACTGTATCTTCATGAAACTTAGTCAGAATGTTAATCTTGATGATCTTTAGGTCAAGTTTGAATCTGGGTCGTGTGATCAAAAACTAGGTCACTGGGTCAAATCATAGCAAAAATTAGTAAACACCGTTTGTTAACTTTTGAAAATTACAGTCTAAAATTGATACAGGTACGTAACTGAAACTTCATGCATGTTCTGGGTGCAATAAAACACAAGCGCAAAAACATGTCCCATATTTCTCATTGAATATGGACAATATACTTAGATAGAAAATCCATTTTACAAATCTGCAAATATAGGCTAGCATGCTGTCATGATACAGCTGTTGTTATTGTGTTTCGTCATATGAAAAACTTCACAAAACTGAAATACTTTTAAGAATTCTAAGAGTAATGAAAAAACTTAATGTATATCTATGTACAGGTGTAAATGTTTATTACTAAAAAGATAATCAATTTTGTATTGGAATACTATATTGCAGTCCTCAAACTTAATCTCAGCGAGCTATGAAAGTAAAATTCCCATTCATTTTATGTTCATAATTTTTATATTGAAATTCACAAATTTATATACCCACAATGTCAGTGTCGCCACTGAAACTGAGGTAGTTAGATTATAACTCAGTATTAAGTCAGATTTACTCAATGGAAATTATATTTCCTATTTTTCTCTGTAAAATTATCAGATGTATTTTACCCTAATATTTCAGTGAATATCAGTGATAAATTGCTGTTTTTAAGATTGAAAGAATCAGTAGAGAAATGGTAAATGAGTTGTTACAGTATGAAGAATTGGTTATACAAGTTGTTAAAACCATGGCAGATGACGTTCTTGAGGTTGCTAAAATTGCTGGGAACACCCTGGTTAATATTGGTAAGTTTTTGCTTGATGCACTTTAAGGTATTAGGCCCATAATAGAGTACCTCCTTTTTGAAGAGTATTCAATTCCTACAATAAACCTACTTTGACAGCAATTTTCACGGGTGCGTAGGTTCAAGCCCTACTGGGACCAAATTTTTTTTCCCAGTTTTCCTTTTTTTCTAGTAAGTTTTTACTTCTTTCAAGACTTGATATTGATTTATTGTACAAAAATGGAAAAAAAATCATTTGATATGCGATTTCTTGCTGTTAAAAGTGAATTTACCTCTAAAACAGAAGGGGTAGAGTTAGACATCTTTAAAAATACTGAGTTACGTGCGGTAAAAGTTCTCTATTTTGCCTTCATTCTTTAGATTACATATTGTGGAAGAAATGTAGGTAGGTTTTACTTCTGCCCCAAGTTTATTTTTGAATGAAGTGAGCAAAATTCAAAACAGACCCGCAGGATTCGACCATAATTTTTCAATATTGGAGTTGGAATTCTGTCTGATTAAATCCGTTTACTCGAGGCACCCTAGAAAAAAGGATATTGACAGTTTTTATTTTAAGTTTTATGATTGTTTACCAGTTGTTTGATGTTTCTTTCATAAAAAATAATGGAATAATAAATTCTCTGAAAACGTTTTGGATAAAGGCCAACACTTTGAAATTTGTCTCTACTTGAGCTTTAGGAAATACCATAAATTACACAAAATTTATAAAAAAACGGCACGGTAAAAGTTTTTAAAAATTTGCATATAAGTGCAAAGCATGGTCAATTGTAAGAATATACCAAGCAAATGCCATTTTTTAAACATTACTATTAGGGGCCTAATACCTTAAGTATCTTCTGTTTGATGGTGCTGGTAAATACAGGTTGCCAGTTCATCTTACATGTAGTTTTCCATGATACATAGCATAATAATTTAGATGCCGTGTGCAGTAAATATTTTAGAAAAGTTAAAGTGGAACATGACATATTACTAGTGCATTAAATTGTTGCTGAAAACTTTCAAAACCTTTTTGACCATTACTTTTCTCCAAACTGAGAACTGGTCTACTTCTTTTAAGTGTTGTGTAGAAGGAAGGATTCTCATAGTTACATGTATCTGCCTTGTTCTAGAACTATACATTTTCAATTCTTAAATGAAAATATTATATACAACTAACCAAAAGGGAAAGATTTAGGGCAATTTAATGCTCAGCGTTAGAGACTTTAAACATAAAGTCTTTCTTAATTTAAAAAAAAAAGTTAAAAGGTAAGTGTTGTGTCAACGAAGGCAGGGGAATCTAGCTATATAACCAGCATAAAACACTTCTAAATGCACATTCTAAGTGTTAGATAGGTAGATAACATCGGTTGGACTTTTTTATGCTAGATGCTTCGCTGTACTGATATAGGTCCCTATCTTGGATATGGCTCATAACTATGCATGTAACTTAAAGTTTCGTCTTTGTGACAGGTGGAAGCACCGGTAGTATAACCACACTGTATGGTGGGGCGGTGATGTCAGCTTTACAGGACATCCTCTCCTCCAATGACACTGTACGATTCAGAGTGTATGAGGTATGATATTTCTGTTTGCTTCAGAACATTTGAAAATCAGCATGTAAGAGTTCCCCTGAATTTTCTTATGTCATAATGCAGTGCTCTGTGACTTTAAGGTTTTTATGTGCACACCATAACACTTGGGGTGTGGGAAAGAGAGCATACAGTGTAACCCCTGTGTCTTTGTTTGTACAATTTGCCATAACTACACAATGTGTGTAGTCTGCAACACATAGACCCCAAGCTGACAGGTCAAGGTCAACCTAAGAGGTCAAAGATTTTACGTTTTTTTATGTTATAGCTTTTTATGAACATATGAATATTTATATAATTTTGCATATACACTTACCATTATTAGATGTCATGTCAGATTAATATACTTAAACCTGTAGCTCAAAGGTCAAGGTCAAACATAGAGGTAAAATATTTTACTTAATTTTCAGCTCACCTTAGCAAAAGGTTCAAGATGAGCTTTTGTGACTATTTGATATCCATTGTGCGTGCATCAATAATTTCTTGTCTGCACGATAGTGGTTTCATTTATGATTTGATTTTAACCAAACTTGCACACAATTTGTATCACCATAAGATCTCCAGTTTTTTTTAACTAGACATATTCCATCATGGGTTCTTGAGGTATGGCCCTGAAAGAGCCAGAAATAAGCTGTTTTGGTCTTGTCTACACAATAGCAGTTTCATTTATGACTGGACTTAAACCAAGCTTTCACACAACTTGTATCACCATATTATCTCAGATCCATTCTTGAACCAGTCATATTCTGTTATACATGTTGGTTCTAGAGTAACTGCTCCGAAAGGGCCAGGAATTGGCTATAGCAGTTTCATTTGTAATTGGATTTTCACCAAACTTGCATATAAATTGTATCACCATAAGATCTTGGTTCCTTTCTTGAACCAACCATATCCCGTCACAGGTTCCAGATTTTTATGCCATCCCCAATTAACCCCAATTTTGAAGAACAGAGGGTATATTGTCATTATATGAATATCGGTCCATAGACACTTTGGGTCTTATCAATAAGTAGTGTATGCTTTGTCTCACAATGATCAAATTCTTTTAGGATGATGGTCTGTGGTCAATTATTATACAAGATACAAGGTTATTAGTAGGCCGAAGCGCAAAGTCACAGTACACTGGAAACTGATAACGAAGTCTACTTAGTAACACATGAACACTTTGGCCTAGAGCTGTTGCTGAATTATTCTCAAAGAGTGATTGCCAGTTATTGGTAGATGAACCCTTATTTTTTGGGACTCTGTAGGTCAAAGTTCAAGTTCACAGAGACACCGAGACTGAAAACAGTTTCTGCTCAATAACTAACACTGACTAAAGAACACTTTAGCATACAGGAGTCAAACTTCATAGGATGATTGTCTGTAATCAGTTGATGAATAAAATCTGAAAAGTAGATCCCTCTGAAGCAACGAAAACAAGGCAAACAGTGAAAATTGCACCCTATTACATTGAGGTTAAGTAGGTCAAAGGTCAAGGTTACAGTGACCTTGAGACTGAAAATCATTTCCCCTCAGTCTAAGGTAAAGAAGGCTTCAGCCAACAGTTCTCAGACTTCATAGCATGATTACCTGTGGTCAGTAGATGGGGCATCTTGCTTAAGGGGTCAAAGTTCCAAGGTCACAGTGACATTGAGACTTGAAACGGTATTCACTCAATAACTAGAGAATGGTTGGCTTGCTGATTTCTAACTTCAAAGGATGATTGCCTGAGGTCAATATTTGACCCCAATAATTTTGTTGGTTAGTAAGTCAAAGGACAAAATCTCAGTGACCTGGAGACTTTAAATGGTTCCCACTAAATAAGTAAAGATCCCTTGAGCCTACTGCCTTCAAACATCACAGAAAAATTGCCTTTGTCTAGTATGGTAGATGACCTCTATTTGTTTTAGGGGTCAGTATGTGAAAGGTCAAGGTCATATTGATCTCAGGATTGAATTTAAGAAAAGGCAGTGACAGGATGCGTATCTGTATTACAAACAGCTCTTCCATTTAATGCATTTCAATCTTTTATTTCAGTTTCAGTTATCTTTGGCAGATGTTTTAAAAAAAGTTGAGCCAGCAGTCCTTCTGCCAGCTTGTGTTAAGAATTAGCACTTCATTGTCAGTTTTCTTTCTGAAAATAATTCTTAGCATTTACAAGTGTTTTAAGTTTGTTTGTTTCTGTATTTTAGAATATAAGCAAAATCACGAATAACCACTAATCTACAAAATAATGTGTATGAATTTTATTTGGAAGGTAATTGTGACCATCAGCAGTCAGTCTATATCTGGATTACACAGTTGTTCTGAGAGCGGATTACTACAACAGTTTCTGAATGAGCTTCATCGTGACGATATCCTCGTGCAGCTCAATTGTCTCGAGCTTTTGTCTGACCTTGCCCTTGTAGAACATGGCCTCACATACCTGGACCAGCAAGGAGTTTTGGCTACACTGGAAAACATGATGAGGTCATCAGAATCTGACCCTCTGGCAGGATTTCTTGTACCAGGTACTGTTGTTTTACTCCAGGACACTTTACACATAAAAATCTTGTTATACTGAAAATGAGATCTTTACCTACTTTGACATGGTTGGACATTGTCATCCAAAGGTGATGTTGCCATGTTGCCAAGTGTGGGCTTGGGTAAGATTTTATGTTTGACTGCACGAAGTATATGGAGAACTAACCTACTCATCCCAGCATCAATGTTGGCATCTTTCCGTGTCCAAACCTTGGTTAAATTTTATTTACACTGTCTCTTTTCTCTCCTTATCTCAGTAATAACTAGATGCATTGGCTTTAAACTTAAAATAGGGCCATTACTCTCACACCAATATTTCATAAATTATTCCCCTTAGAATTTCACGTCAAAGTTTTGATGCACTTTTACTCGATGGCAGTTATTTATAGATGGATTTAAATTAAACCAAAAGTAGTTGTTCCACATGATCTCACACATCATATGACACAAGTGCCATAATTTTTACACCAGTATTTCATGAATTAACCTTTTAACTAGAGTTTCAGAGTGCAGGTGGTTCTTGGGTTCGATCCCCGGCCACTTCATATCAAAGACGTAAAAATGGTACTAGTAGCTTCCTCGCTTGATGCCCAGCATTAAGAGGATAATGCTAGGACTGGTCAGTCTGGTGTCAGTATAATGTGACTGGGTATGGTATCATGCCACGTGTCTATGGCGTGATATTCCAGTGAGGCAGCACTATAAAGCTTGGCATTGTGCTTACTGCTACAAGTAGACAACGTTATTAATTTGACTGAAAAATTGTTGAAAAAGACGTTAAACCCGAACACACACACACAGGTTTAAGTTTAGATACACTTTTCAATCCATCTCAGTTATTAGCTCATCTGATTTTTTGAAAAAAAATGATGAGTTATTGTCATCACTTGAGCGGTTGTCGGCGTCGGCGTCGGCGTCTGCGTCGGCGTTGCCTGGTTAAGTTTTATGTTTAGGTCAGCTTTTCTCCTAAACTATCAAAGCTATTGCTTTGAAACTTGGAATACTTGTTCACCATCATAAGCTGACCCTGTATAGCAAGAAACATAACTCCATCTTGCTTTTTGCAAGATTTATGGCCCCTTTTGTACTTAGAAAATATCAGATTTCTTGGTTAAGTTTTATGTTTAGGTCAACTTTTCTCCTAAACTATCAAAGCTATTGCTTTGAAACTTGGAATACTTGTTCACCATCATAAGCAGACCCTGTACATCAAGAAACATAACTCCATCTTGCTTTTTGCAAGAATTATTGCCCCTTTTGGACTTAGAAAATCAGTTTCTTGGTTAAGTTTTATGTTTAGGTCAGCTTTTATCCTAAACTATCAAAGCTATTGCTTTAAAACTTGCAACACTTGTTCACCATCATAGGCTGACCCTGTACAGCAAGAAACATAACTCCATCCTGCTTTTTGCAAGATTTATGGCTCCTTTTGGACTTAGAAAATATCAGATTTCTTGGTTAAGTTTTATGTTTAGGTAAAATTTTTCTCTTAAACTATCAAAGCTATTGCTTTGAAACTTGCAACACTTGTTCACCATCATAAGCTGACCCTGTACAGCAAGCAACATAACTCCATCCTGCTTTTTGCAATAATAATTGCCCCTTTTGGACTTAGAAAAATCATTTTCTTGGTTGAATATTATGTTTAAGTCAACTTTTCTCATAAACTATCAAAGCTATTGCTTTAAAACTTGCAACAGTTCTTCACCATCATAAGTGGACACTGTACATCAAGAAACATAACTCTATCCTGCTTTTTGCAAGAATGATGGCCCTTTTTAGACTTAGAAAATCATGGGTAGGACAATATTTCTATTATACAAAAAAAATCAGATGAGCGTCAGCACCCGCAAGGCGGTGCTCTTGTTACTAAATGGATTTGATTAAAACTTAAAACAGTTGTTTCACCTTATCACCCACATCATATGACACAAGGTGCATAACTCTGGAACCAATTTTTCATGAATTATGCTCCTTTTACTTAGAATTTAAGGTTAATTTTGATGCATTTTCACTATTATATCTCATTTATTACGAAATGCATTTCATTGAAACTTGAAGTAGTTGTTCCACATCATTATCCACATCATATGACACAAGTTGCATAACTCTTTCACCAATATTTTATGAATTATTCCCCCTTTTTGCTTAGAATTATACTTATATAGTGTTTTGATACACTGTCTTTACCTCTCTTATTACTTAAATTAAATACTTTTGACACAGACTCAAGCCATTGTGCAATATCTTCATCCACCACTGGAGTCATTAAACACTCCAGTGACAGCTTCAGTTTCCTCAGGTGTGTCCAGTTTCACTATTCAGCATAGAAATTGTCGAACGTGCTGTCTTCTGTGACAGCTCTTGTTGCTTTTGTGATTTCCATAGAATGTGAATGAGAGGTAGATCACTTGTCAATGATGACACAGTGGAATGTTTTTCTTTATTCCTACTGGGATAATGCTACCATCCTGTTAAGTTAAAAGAAAATTGAAAATTGTCTGTTCAGTATAGCATCACTCCTACTGAAATTGACAGCCATTTGGTGAAACACCTTTTCCTTGTTTACTTTTACCTCCCAAATCATATCTTTTTGTGCCAGGCTTCTGAAAGGAGAGTAACTGGTAACAAGATGGCAGCTTAAAGCCATCAAAAACAGCATTTCAAATTTTGTCAGAAAAGTTGGAATTTGGCACTAAAAAAAGATTTATATGATGAAAATAAGACTTTAAGATACTGATCAGAAATTTTATTTGTGACGTCTGCTATACTGCTGCCGCAAGGGCATCTTTCTGATGACTTTCAATAGTTGATATACCGTGCAATCATTTTACTTTACAGGGAAATAATTTTGTGTATTTGACTAAAAGGAGGTAACTTGAATTTGTTGGTTTCAGCTTTTGGGAATAATTAAAAATGAGTCAAAACTTTACTTGTTCATTGAGATTTTATTTTATGAATTGACTCCACCACCAAATCCGTGAAAATTTGTACTATTCAAAAAACACCTTATTTTACAGTATGCCCAGATGAATGTGATGGAACTGATGCCATTTGTTATTGCAAAGCTTCTTTAGAATTTTTTTTTTTCTATTTGAATGAAAAATCTTTAATTTATTGGTAGGATTTTCTATAACATTTTTTTTTCTTTTCAGGTTTAATAAAGTTTTTTGGATGCGTTGCAAGAATTCACCCAAAAGAAGTTATGACAGCCAATGAGACATTTGTATCTACAGTGTTCACAAATCTCTCAGCACCACAGAGTGACTCAATGCACAGTCTGGCCATACAGACCGTAGGCTTCATTGGAAGCTCAGTGGAGGGAAAGCTGGCCCTGGAAAAGCTAGGTATCGTTAGCTCTATGTTTGCTACTTGCGAAAACTGTCATCATGTTTGTAACGTGTTAAAAAAATTTCTTATTATTAGATACATGTATCTATGGTAAGTTGCTCATCATGTTATACTCTTTCTAAATTGCAACTAGATAGATGCAGGTAAGGCTACCACATTTACAGATTTTTGTAAACGTTTACACGATCTTTCAAACACGAAACGATACCATTTAAGCGGCAATAAATTATCCCAGTATATTGTCTTCATCCATGACTCTGGCTAGCTTTTTCCCTTTATAACGAGAGCCCATAATCGTAAATGCATTATTTTCTGAAATTTGATAGGAAAAAAATATCATAAATTCGCGGTAATTTTTTGGTAACATTTTTACAAGTTCAGGATGTTTTGACATTTCCGCGCTGGGTTTGGCACTGCTTGATGTAATTCCAATGTGAAATGGAACAATTTATTTTAATTGAA
This sequence comes from Mercenaria mercenaria, assembly GCF_021730395.1. Lineage (NCBI taxonomy): Eukaryota > Metazoa > Mollusca > Bivalvia > Venerida > Veneridae > Mercenaria > Mercenaria mercenaria. The sequence continues at coordinate 62,024,489 of NC_069375.1, read as the reverse complement.
TCAAATTTAGCACTGTATACATGTGAACTCTTACACAGTATATTTTCGTACCGATTACGGAATTTATCACTATTCAGATGTGCAAAATGGCGGCTTACTGTTTTAACTGAAAAAAGAGACCTTAATATCATTAACAGCCAGAAAACACTTGTTTCATTCCATTTCATGAACAGAGAAAAACATTGATCATTGGAAGGGTGATTGTGTTGTTTAAGCAGATAGAAATTTTGTAAATGTTTAGCAGTCAAACACGACACTGACTCGTTTAAACATGTAAATATGGGATCCTTAGATTCAGTGGTTAGATAAATAGGTAAAACTCGATGACCATGATCATGTTCTACTGTTTCTATATTGCAGGTAACAAGATGGATACAGGTGTAAGATGTATAGGTAAAGCTTTGAGAGAAACCCAGCATGACACAAAGATTGTTGTTCTCCAAGCTCTTGCTACACTTCTCAAATTAAAGGTATACTGTTCTCCACCTCATTTTCATTTTGTGAACTTGTTTGCAATTATAAGAAATCTAACTCTAATGTCAAGTACTGGAGAAAGTACAATTAAGGCTTCTTAAACTGTGTATATATTAGTCACTACTTAATTATAAATTGAATATTTTGCATAACATTTCAAATTAGGGGTGTGTGTGTGGCAGGGGTTATATCTGAGTGGAAAAGGCCATTGACTTTGAAGCACTTGCCTCCACTCTAGCATGTTGGAATTCAGGTGTATGTTGTAAAACATTTTCATGAGGAAGCTACCTAGCTGGCTTTCAGCAGGTCGGTGTCTCTACCTGTATCTGTAGAGGCACAATTCATGCAGCTGGTTTATGGAAGGTCACTGTGTATACTTGGGTGCCAGTCTTTGCCTGAAATCAAGCAAGTAAACTAACGTCTTTGCTGAAATTATGCCCAAAGCTGCACCTGTTATCTTCATTCACCATCAAAAGCTGAAAAGCCATCAGACAACCTGAAATTGTGTAAGTGTGCCTTAAAATCCAACAAAACAAGAATGTGTCAGGCAAATGGGTTTTTAGCTCACCTGTCACTTAGTGGCAAGGTGAGCTATTGTGACCGCTTGATGTCCGTAGTTCGTCGTCCGTTGTGCGTCAACAATTTCTAGAAAATTCTTCATCTTGAAAACCACTGGGCAGAATTACACCAAACTTCACAAGAATGATTCTTGGGTGGTTCCCTTTCAAAATTGTTCAAAGAATTGAATTCCATGCAGAACTCTGGTTGCCATGGCAACCGAAAGGAAAAACTTTAAAAATCTTCTTGTCTAAAACCACAGGGCCTAGGGCTTTGATATCTGGTGTGTAGCATCATCTAGTGGTCCTCTACCAAAAATGTTCAAATTATCCCCCTAGGGTCAAATTTGGCCATGCCTCGGGGGGTCACATGGTTTATAAAGACTTATGTAGAGAAAACTTTGAAAATCTTCTTGTAAAAAAACGCATGGCCTAGGGCTTTGATATTTGGTATGTAGAATCATCTAGTGGTCCTCTACCAAGATTTTTCAAATTATCCCCCTAGGGTCAAATATGGCCCCACCCCGGGGGTCCCAAGTTTTACATAGACTTGTATAGGAAAAAAAGTTTAAAAATCTTCTTGTCTGAAACCACAACACTTACACTTTTGATATTTGGTTTGTAGCATTGTCTTATGGTCCTCAACCAAAATTGTTCAAATTGTCCGTGCGTCCGTCCGTAAACTTTTGCTTGTGACCACTCTAGAGGTCACATTTTTCATGGGATCTTTATGAAAGTTGGTCAGAATGTTCATCTTGATGATATCTAGGTCAGGTTCGAAACTAGGTCACGTGCGATCCAAAACTAGGTCAGTAGGTCTAAAAATAGAAAAACCTTGTGACCTCTCTAGAGGCCATACTTTTCAATGGATCTTCATGAAAATTAGTCAGACTGATCACCTAGATGATATCTAGGTCAAGTTCGAAACTGGGTCACATGCCTTCAAAAACTAGGTCAGTAGGTCAAATAATAAAAATACCTTGTGACCTCTCTAGAGGCCATATTTTTCATGGGATTAGTATGAAAATTGGTCTGAATGTTCATCTTGATGATATCTAGGTCAAATTCGAAACTGGGTCAACTGCGGTCAAAAACTAGGTCAGTAGGTCTAAAAATAGAAAAACATTGTGACCTCTCTAGAGGCCATACTTTTGAATGGATCTTCATGAAAATTGGTCAGAATGTTCACCTTGACGATATCTAGGTCAAATTCGAAACTGGGTCACGTGCCGTCAATAACTAGGTCAGTAGGTCAAATAATAAAAAAAACTTGTGACCTCTCTAGAGGCCATATTTTTCATGGGATCTGTATGAAAGTTGGTCTGAATGTTCATCTTGATGATATCTAGGTCAAGTTCGAAACTGGGTCAACTGCGGTCAAAAACTAGGTCAGAAGGTCTAAAAATAGAAAAACCTTTTGACCCCTCTAGAGGCCATATTTTTCAATGGATCTTCATGAAAATTGGTCTGAATGTTCACCTTGATGATATCTAGGTCAAGTTCGAAACTGGGTCACGTGCGTTCAAAAACTAGGTCAGTAGGTATAAAAATAGAAAAACCTTGTGACCTCTCTAGAGGCCATATTTTTCAGGAGATCTTCATGAAAATTGGTGAGAATGTTCACCTTGATGATATCTAGGTCAGGTTCAAAACTGGGTCACATGAGCTCAAAATCGAGGTCACTATGCCAAATGATAGAAAAAACGACGTCATAGTTCAAAACTGGGTCATGTGGGGACAGGTGAGCGATTCAGGACCATCATGGTCCTCTTGTTTAAGATACAGCCTTGAAATTTTGATGACATACACAGTTTTGCACACAAATCGTAATACTGAATTTCATTGACCATGAATGTGACCTACTGACTTCCTTTATATTTTATCATCAGTTTGACATTTGAAACATGTAGCTCATATTACTCAGGTGAGCGATCCAGGGTCATCACGACCTTCTTGTTTATCTGTAGTTGAAGCTGAAAAATCTAAATATGACCTTAATTATGTTGTTGTGACTGAATACCTAACAGTGACTTTGATTGCTTCATATTCCTCTTGACTTTTGTCTTTTATAGGTTCCAGATCAAACTTCAGAGCTGTTGAAACTTACAGAATGTTGGTATAACAATTTAGGGACTCGAACTTTTGACTACCTTGTGTCACTGGCTGATCAGCCGTTTCCAGATTTACGCATAGCTCTCCTTAGTTTTTACAATTCTCTGGCATTGCAACCTTGGAGCCAGGCTATAATGAACAGTCATCCAGGTTTTCGAGAATACCTTCTCGATCGTTCGACAGAGAAGTCTAAAGAAGGAAAGGAGGGGAAATTTGCAATTATTTCAACTCTAGCAAATTCACCAACTTCTGCAGAGATTTTTGGACAGCCATATATTGTACAGTTAAAGGCTTATTGTAGCCAGGGACCATTTTATGTGCGAGCGCAGGCAGAAGTAGCCATGGAGGGAGACTCGTGATCAATTTTTTTACTGGAGTTATTTGAGAAACTCGAATAAAACACCTCCTGTTAAATTACGCATTCTTGAATAAAACCTTCTTTGCTTTCATATTTTGCTATGTTCTTGGCATGATTACTTGAGTTTCAACTTAATATTTATTTTAGCTTGAGTATTCGAAAAATAGATATCATGAATATTGCCCTTACCCATTTGTCTGTGTCAGTATCCAGCTTTGGTTAAAGTAAGTATTTATATGCAAGCTGGTACAGTGAAACTTCTGAATACTGGATCTTTCAAAAACCGGAAACTTCTTAAAAACGCACGATTTTCTGGTTCCCAATTTTTCCTTTCTATTTTCTATATATATTTGTAACTTGTACTTCTCAATACGGGACCTTCATATTCTGAACACCGGACAATATTTAAAAAAAAGACTTTAGTAATTTCAATATAGTCTTTCTTCCAGAAACTGCACAATACAGACAAGTAGATATTTGTTTGAATGCAAATCTATGTCTATGGTAAAATTTCATTGATGATTCCCAGGGCTTCGGAAATTTGCCGGTTTGTCGGTTTTGGACCGATTTTTTACTTTTCAGACCGATTCATAAAGTGAAAAAACAAAAAAAATCGGTCCCGTAAAAATGGAGAAAAGTATAAATTTCTGTCTGATATCTCAATACACCATCTACTGCCAAGCAGGAAATTGTTGGTCGCACCCTCAGATAATCAATAAACGTGTCAAACAGTCTGACTGTCACTTTGATAATCGGTCCGTAACTAGCACGTGACGCAATCAGTACTAGCGTGGCACATCCTTTAATGTTTGCAGACAGCCGACTGCAATGTATTAAACATTTTTGACTGGTTTCCAAATATGTCTGACTGGATCCAACTCATTTCGACTGGGATCCACTTCTTTTATTTAAAATCCGACGGATGGTTTATTTCAAAAGGCTATGTTTCATCATGGTAAAAAACAAATGGTCACTGCATTTAATCAAAGAGCTATAATTGTACATTATAGGTCTTTGATTTAATGAGACATCACACGGAAAACCAATCAAAATATTTTTTATAATTACTTGATTTGAAAAAATTACAAGATTCATTTGTTGGGGCTCCAGTTGAAACAAGTGCAGAAAATCGTCTTTGCAACCCGACGGTGCAAAAAAGAAAAAGAAAAAAAAACACGAATGATAAAGCAAACCGGAGTGGTGCTGTTTATCAAATCGGTCTTTTAAAAAACGTTTCAAAATGAAATTTTGTTTACATCAGAAGAGAACATATAACTTTTAAAATGTAGCTGCTTATTGAAGTACAACATAAGTGAAATGAAATATCCGTGGCCAACACGCGTGACCTTTTGGTACTATACATGCGGGAAATTCGATCTCAGCGTTCATATAACGTACACATTCGGTCCGCGGCAGAGTATTCTTAAAATACCGAGACTGTTTAGCAGAGAATATGTGTCATGTAATTGTATTTTATAGAATTCCGTCAAAGAATGAGGAAACATCACAAAGTATCTGCCGTGTATACGGTACCGGTCACGTGCATTGGCTTTTAGACTAGTTACGCACACGGTGTCAATGCCTCGGTAATTTTATCCTTACAAGTATTTTCTCGGAAAAAAATCGAAATTTAAACAAAGTAACAATCACACATAACACTGAATAACTGTCTTCATTGTATGGAAACACGCGGTGACCGGTAACTCAGTTTTAATGCATGACATGATTATATCTTTACTCTATCACGTTTTACAAAATATGTAATATTGGGAATGCAGTGGGTGGGGTAGCGCCGATGTCAGGATTTTCGTTTCGGACCGATTGAGTTATCAAAATTTCCGGAGCCCTGATGATTCCATTGTTTATAATTGAGCCGTGCCATGGGAAAACCAAAATAGTGGCTTTGCGACCAGTATCTGCGCAGTCTGGTCAGGATCCATGCTGTTTGCTAATGGTTTCTCTAATAACAATAGGCTTTGAAAGCGAACAGCATGGATCCTGACAGGTTGGTCTGGATCCATGCTAGTCGCAAAGCCACTGTGTTGGTTTTCTCATGGCACGGCTCAATTATCACTGACTGATTACTTTGACATCATATAAATCAAAGTAGCCTGTTGATCAAAGGATCAAATGCAGGATGAAGGTTGTGATATTTATAAAATGACTTTTCATTAAAGAAATGTTTAGCAGACTTAATTTGAATGTTTACATCAATCATTTCCTTGACTTTTAATAGCAGTATCCTTAAAGGCATGCATTTAGTTGAGAAATTAATTAAGTAGTGTGAAAATTTAATTTTGGACAATAATCTAATTTTGTGATTGGTTCAACAGTTACACAAACTGCGTAACTCCAAAGCTGAAATGCAGTAGGTAAAAAATGAGTAAACCCTTTAGAGTATAACATTTTACAACCATTCCATTATTTTCATACTTAAAAAGAATAAGGTGCCTTCAAAATGTCCTAATCCTGAACTGCACTTACGGGACAATATTAAGATAATTCTCGAGTCTGAACTTGCTCTAAATTACAAAACACAGCTTGCGGTACACAGCTGTACTTGTCTGAATCACTCCGTACTTTCAAGTACCGGAAACTTAAAAAAAATGGGCATTTCTTCAGGTCCCAAGGGTGTGCGGTTTTCGGAAGTTAAGTTGTTAAATTTTTCGTATCAGTTCATATTTTGTGGAAACCGTTTTACATATGGCTTTGAAACTTTGACACTTGTTCATTATAAATGTCTCAATCAGTATGCAAGAGTTCACAACTCTGTCAAGTATTTTGGCTGAGTTATGGGCCTTTTTGGACTTTGAAATCAGTGTTTATACCAGTCCAGACTTCATGAAAACTGTTTTGACTTGTGGTTCTGAAACTTTGAACACTTGCTTATCATCATAATCTCCGTCTAAAGGCAAGAGTTCATTACTCTGTCAACTATTTTGGCTGAACCATGGCCCTCCTTCGACTTTGCAATTGGTTCAGTTTTCATACAAGTCCACATTTTGTCAAAACTGTTTGATATGTGGCTTTGAAACTTTGAACATTTGCAGGCAAGTGTACGTAACTCTGTCAAGTATTTTGACAGAATTACGGCCCTTTTTGGACTTGGAAATCAGTTAGATATTTCGTGCCAGTCTATATTTTGTCTAACCAGATTTTCATATGGCTTTGAAACTTTGACCATTTGTTTACTATCAAAGTCTACATAATTATTTAGGCAAGACTGCATAACTACAACAAGGACTTTTGCTCAGTTATGGCCCTTTAGGACATAGAAAAATTATTGAAGTTTTGCATATCATTCAATATTTATTCTAAACTATTTGATATGTGGCTTTGATACTTTGAACACTTGCTTACCATCACGGTCAAACATCGCCATATAGTGCAATACTTATCCAGATCCATAAATACAGGTACATTGGTTGTCTTATCTATTTTTAACTCAACTGAGCAAAGCTCATGAAGAGCTGTTGTGATAATGCTGTGTCCTTCGTGCCTGTGTACATGCATTCGTCCGTCCGACTGTCAACAACAAAAAAGATATCTCCAAATTAATAAATTAAAATACATAAATAAGTACAAAAGGAGCAACAACTCTGAGTCATAGAACTTCCCCCTCTTAAGACCAGATTACACCAAAAAAAGTCTGTTAAGTCGAAAATAAGGGACATAACTTCGCTGAAAAGCTGAACAGAGTCATGTGATATGTTTGTTTGTTTTTGGTTTTACGCCGTTTTTCAACAGTATTTCAGTTGTGTAACGGCTGGCTGTTAACCTAACCGGTGTTCCTGGATTCTGTACCAGTACAAACCTGTGCTCTGCAAGTTGCTGCCAACTTCGCCACATGAATCAAAGGTGGAGGATGAATGATGTCACTCACAGTGTCTTGTATCACATCGTCAAGGAGAACATACGCCCCGCCTGGGGATCGAACTCGCGACCCCGAGATACGTAGATCTGCACTTTCCCTATTGAACTGAGCGGGTGGACCATGGGATATGTCACCGTTAACAAGTGCGTTCAGTTTTAAGCCATTCCATCAAGCAGTTCCTGAGATACCAGCTTGTATACATATAAAAATTTAACCAAAAATAGTTCCATCAAAAAAGGGGTATAACTTTGTAAAAGAAGAGCTGTCTATTGACATTGTTAACTATGAGAAGAATTGATGTAAGTATGGGATCAAAATGTTACCACAGAAATTTAGACAAAAGAAGAACAAGAGGGTCATTGACCCTAAAGCGCTCATCTGTGTACAAGGCTTCAAATGTGTTGGGTTTCTTCTAAGATTTTGTTGAGCTATATCAAATACACGTCACACACATTTTTTAATCTAGGGCAATAATTTGAGCAATAAGGGTAGACGTAACAAATCTGATATCATACTCCAAATATCAAGGCTCAAGCTGTTATTGATTCAGAGAAGATTTTCAAAGTTCCTTATATATAAGCCTATGGGAGAGATACCCCCACGCATTAATACCTAATTTAAGTACATGTAAGACACGGGCATGGCCTTTTTTGACCTTAGAGCAATAATTTTGACAAGTTTTTTGACGAATCGGAATAATTTGAACAATTTTGGTAGAAAACAACGAAACGACCATATGAATAAAATTATTTTAAAATTTGGTTTTGTCCTAGCAGTTTCACACCAGAATATTTTTAAAGTAAATTTCCACTATAAAGTACAAGGAAAAGTAATCACGCACTCTGATTGCCCTGATTTCTTTGTTTGTGCTTTTTTGACGAATCAAAATAGCTGGAAGATGTTTTAAATTTCAACTATACACATGCAGGGAAAAGTGACCACGCCCCCTGGCGACCATATTTTTGACGAATCAAAATAATTTTAACAATCTTCGTAGAGGCGGGTCACACAAGGTTATTTTGTGTAAATTTAAGTTATTTTAAAACTGGACCAGAAGTTTCATACAAGAATATGTTTTAAATTTCCACTATATACATGCCACGCGGCCATGTTTTTTTTTTTGTTTTTTTGACGAATCGGTATAATTTGAACAATCTTGGTAGAGGGTGACATAAGGACCATTTGTGTGAAGTTATTTCAAAATCGGACCATCGGTTTATGAGGTGATGTCGTTTAGAGATGTTTCTATTTTTAGCTCTAATGGTTCCTATGGGTAACCAAGCTCAACAGTTTGAACAAATTTGGTAGATGAGCAACCACAGAACATCCAGGCTAAGTTTCATCAAAATCTATCCAATAGTTCTGGAGAGATCGGACGTCTTTACAAATTAATACTTATGTGGTCTCCCTATTGTTCTTTTAACCACCTAAGAGAAAAATTAACCACATAAGAGCTTACGGAATAAATGACATCAAAGAAATATTGCATTTACCTATTGTTAGTATCCAAATGTTAGCATGTATAACACAGTTGTTAACGATGGACGGGCGCACGCACGACGGACACAGCGTGATCACAATAGCTCACCATAAGCACTTTGTGCTCAGGTGAGCTAATAAAATTTCAGGTATCACATTCTAGGTTATGAATACGCAAATATAGAGCGTAAATAGCAAAAAAAAGTTGTGAAGACAGAACAATTTAATTAAAACTAATTATGAGAAATGCTAGGCATTTCATAAAAAGATCAAAGCATGCAAATCCATACAACCTCAAATTATCATTTATATCACACACAAAAGAAAAAAATGTAGTTCGAAAAAATTCAGCAATTAATGTGCAACCTATAAATAAGCCAAGGATGTCAAAGGCCTTGAAAATAAAATCTGTAAGAAGAGCATTTAGAATCAGAATGCAAACAAAATCATGAGCAGCGGACTCAGTTTGACCAAGTCTTGTTCATGGGAGGTAATGGAAAATGCAGCACCCCTCGATCACTACTAGCAGCGGCTTAAGAGAAATCTATTACATTGATACTGAATGGACTTCATGATCCTAAAGGAACAGAAAATTCAACAACACTAAATCTAAGTATGGAGAGTTTTTACGGCCGCCGCAATGCACTTAAAGATTGCTGTTGAGATGGTTGATGCAAATAAGCACAATGGACTTCAAGAAAGTCACAAAACAGCGGGCAGGGCCAATGTAAAATAAAAACAGGAATCAGTAAATGAATAATACTGGCGTGTATCATGCAAAAGCAGTAAGAAATGCATAAAATATGGTGGCATATTTCTGTCATGAGAAAACTGGGTAGATGTTTCGTACGCAGTAATATAAAATATTGAGGAATTTGTGCACTTTTGCTTTCTGAAAACATTTCAGAAATATATAGTTGCGCCTGATATTTTCTAGATGTGATTTTTTAAATTTATTTCCTGAAAATGTTTTTGCGCAAAATTTTGCAATGGTGCTTGAAACTGCCATGAGATACTTTGACGCTATCATGTTAGGCCTATATTTTACACTTCATAGCATAGTTACATGCATTTTTTCCGAATTTTTTTTTCCAATAAATCAATGATTTGTTCTAGATGTGCTTCTTTCTTGCAAGAAACTTCACGAAGGCTATATTAAAATGAACTTTACAGAAAAGTTCCAAATATCAAGATAATTGCTGAAAGTATCGAAATAACTATCTAGCTAATAAATGGTAGCTCACAAGGTATTGATCAACGGATAATTAATTTTACTAGAAAATGTAACTTATCGCTAATAATGTAAATTTCCAGGACTGAGATAATCTTTTTAAGAAAAAATCACTTTATATAGATAATCTCATAAAGTTTTGTGACAGCTACTTAGCTAACCCGCCACAATTAAAAAGTATTTAAATGAGCAAATTCCGTACTTTTGGTACTACATATGCACGGGAAATATCACAGTCTTGTGTCACGTGACGTACAAAATGGCAGCGCCCATGTTCAATTTCAATGTTGGTGTTTTGGGACACGTTGACAGCGGTAAAACTAGCTTGTCAAAAACTCTCAGTACCACAGCTAGTACTGCAAGCTTTGACAAGAACCCGCAGAGCAAAGAACGTGGGATAACTCTTGATCTTGGCTTCTCTTCATTCCAAGTGGATCTCCCCACCCATCTGGTTCATGAAGGGGAGCAAGGAGTTGTGCAGTACACTCTAGTAGATTGCCCAGGACACGCTTCCTTAATAAAAACAATAATTGGAGGTATTTATTTGTTTTCTGTTTGTCGGAGGAAAAGTTCAACCATTCAGTATGATTATTCGGTGCTGCCTAATCTAGTCGAAATTATCTGACGCATGCTAGTCAAAATAATTCGACATTCAAATTGTTTTATATTTGTGACAGACAATCTAAACGTCAGAACCTAAAGCATGTAAATCGTTGGCAGCGATGAAAATTTCGTCGGAAGTTGCTTCAACTATTTTGGTCATTCAAGTGTTTGACAAGAGTGGGGATATTGCCCATATGAAAAAAATATCTCAAAATTTCCTAGGAGGGCGTCAGATAAGTTGGACTAGATGCATGCATACAAGATACAAGAAACTTTACGTCGGATATTACATAACAAAAACATTAGCTTAAAGCTATTTTCCGACAAACAAAGGTAAAATAATAACAACTAAAAAATGGCTGTAAAGGAAAAGCACACGGTTACAGCACAGCATAAAAAGGTATGGGAGGTAACCCTGTTAAAGTATATATATAATATTCATGCAAATAATAGATGCAAGTAAAAAACAAGTCAATAGACATAAGAAATTCAAAATAGTAGTCGGCAGTCGTGTAATTTGATAAGTGTGACACAAAAAACCTAGTTCCCCTTGTAGAGTAATTGTGTCCCAACCTACAGAATGAAAGATGTAGAATGTGAAAAAGGGCTTAAGAGGGTCAATCACAGTGCTACTCCCGCATCTGACTGTCATCTACAACATTATCACAAAAAGGAACAAATTGATAAGATGCACGAAGAAAAAAAATTTTAGCAATAAAAAACTGAACATTGTAAAAAGTAAAAAAAAAAGTTAAGACATATTTTAATATTTAAATTATCAGAACTTATTATAATAAGTTAAATAAATATGAACACTGTTGTCATGATTGTTAAAATAATGAAGCACTAAAATTACCTTTTGCCCTATTTATGTTAATATAATGCATGTATTTTGATGAAACTTGGCATATTGTTCGGCAGTAGGCAGTTGAAGTTAATGAACATGTGGCATATACAACAGCAAAAATGCTAAGCAAGGTTTCAGCAATATAATATTTATTATAAGGGAGTTAAATGGTAAAATTTATTTTAAAAGTAAAATAAAATGGAATTTTATGTCATGTGTGTCTTTCCAATGTCACAAAACGCCTGACTTCATGTCCATGCACATCTGACTTCATGTCCATTTACATGCGTCTGTTTCCTGCACTGAGATTAAAATTTTTTGTAAAATGCATATTTTAACGTTTTTAAGCATGAAATAAAATGAAAATTTGTTTGTTTTTCCTGAATATGAAATATCTCGCCTCAAAGTAAGAAACTTTTCACATTTTCACTTGCGCTACACGCTTAAAATTTTCTCACTTCTCTTTGAGATATATTCCATATTCACTCAAAACAAACATTATGTCCTCTATGAATGTTTAAAGGTCTAAATATTAGACTTTAAATGTTGATGGATACATCCACTGGTCAGTTTTCACATTAAAAATACCCCATTTTTTGTTGTACACATTTTTTAGCCAATTCTTAATCATTATCAGTTTGACTCACATATGTTTCAGGTGCTCAGATCATTGATCTTATGCTTCTAGTTGTTGATGTTGTGAAAGGATTACAAACACAAACTGCTGAATGTCTCGTGATTGGCGAAATCACCTGCAACAAAATGATCATTGTCCTAAACAAAGTGGATCTTTTACCTCCGGAAAAGAAGGACTCTATGATAGACAAGGTTTGTTTATAATTCTGACTTCTTTGTGTTATGAATCTTCACTTTGGTAAGTTATTGGGTTATTGGAAATATACTACTGTACAACCTCTCCAGAGTGGCCCTCTCTTGAGCAAAAAACCTCTCTATAAGAACAGCATCAAAATTTCCCTAAGCTGAAATGTACTATTAAACTTACCCCTCCAGAACAACAACCTAGACATAACAGTCAATATTTGTATTTCCAAAAGACTGTTGCTCTGAAGCGGTTGCACTGTATGTACTTGATAGAATCATTTCTATGCATCATATTGTAAAAAAACAGTTACATGATCATTTTTTGAACTTCATATATTTATACAAATACTAAATATTGTGATAAGTCATTAAAATTTATCGAAATTAATGGTTGTTAAAAAATTTATAATGTGATTTAACACAACCATAGGTAGGAAGAAATTTTTCAGGATGTTCATTTCCATAATGTTTGGCATGGATGATGGAATGTGCCTTGCAAAAGTCATAAACAATGTACATGTATCATTAAGTTTGTACCGCTGGTCATTTTCACAGTACCAGAGTTTTATGGATTTTTGAGAGAGAGAAAAAACTGTCTGTGAAAGAGGCACTTTAAATTGTTCCAAACATTTATTTTCCAGATGAAGAAGAAAATGTTAAAGACCCTAGAGAGTACAAGATTTGCTGGCAGTCCTATAGTAGCTGTGGCTGCTAAACCAGGGGGTCCTGAGGTACAGTTGAATTTAAATTGCTCATGAAAATTTGGATTATTTGAATGCTACCCTTTGCTGGAAGTTATTGTTAGGTCTCTGCAAAATCCCTATATATAATCTATATTATATTATGATGGTTTGAACAACCTATAATTCAAACAAATTTTGCCAGTCCTGTTGAGTTCCAAAGTGCCAAAGCTGTGTTTGTTTTTATTTATCTGACAATAATGAACTTCCTTGGTGAATATAGAAATTCACACTGACTTATATTTCCACAATTTTCTCGAATAATCATGAATATTTCCATGTAAAAAACTTTTCCACTGTAGAACAGTATAGTCAGTGATGATTTTATCATGCCATATTTGTTTGATTGCTAACTAGTTATGATAATCACTTAATTTAATTGAAAGGGGCCTCCGTAGCCGAGTGGTTAAGGTCGCTGACTTCAAATCACTTGCCTCACATCTATGTGGGTTCGAGCCTCACTCAGGGCGTTGAATTCTTCATGTAAGGAAGCCATCCGTCAGGCTTACGGGAGGTCGGTGGTTCTACCCAGGTGCCTGCTAATGATGAAATAATGCACGGAAGTTCATCTGGGGTCTTCCTCCACCATCAAAGCTGGAAAGTCGCCATATGACCTAAAATTTGTGTTGACGTTAAACCCAACAAATAAATCTAATTGAATGAGAGTTTATGGTACTTTTGCTTAGTTTGGTAGTACTGAAATGCTAATATTTTCATTGCATTATTTTATCTTTATCTGTGACAGTCTCCGGAAACAGAAAGTATAGGACTAACAGATCTGATAGACACCCTCAAGTCCAACACGTACATACCTCAGCGTGATGTCCAGGGACCGTTCATCTTCTCTGTTGATCACTGTTTCAGTATTAGAGGTCAGGGGACTGTGATGACTGGGACAGCCCTCAGTGGGAGTGTGTCGGTCAATGATGTAAGTACCTTTATGTACTTGTATATTTATGTATATACACTCACTTGTAAGGTGTGATAGAGTACTGTAAAACCATTTAATTCCGTGGGCATGAAATTTTTTGGTTTTGGTCAAAACGGCAATTTTGTGGGAATATGAATTCGTGGATTTCAACTTTTAAACATAAAATGAATGGGAATTTTACTTGTTCGTTGGGATTAAATTTCATGGAATGACTAAACCACGAAATCCATGAAAATTAGTCCCCCACGAATATAAATGATTTCACAGTATATAAAGAAGCAACTTTAATATAGGGAACCAGGGGACTGTTATTATAGTTGCAGTCCTCAGTGAAATGTGTGCAGCTTTAAGTCTAACTAGAATAGAAATTGTTTTATCTTGTTTGTTTTGGGTTTAGTGCTTTTTTATGCCCCCAAAGGGAGGCATATAGTTTTTGAACCGTCGGTCTGTCAGTATGTCGGTCTGTCCGCAATTTTCATGTCTGGTCCATATCTTTGTCATCCATGGATGGATTTTCAAATAACATGGCATGAATGTGTACCACAGTAAGACGACGTGTCGCGCGCAAGACCCAGGTCCGTAGCTCAAAGGTCAAGGACACACTTAGACGTTAAAGGTCATTTTTCATGATAGTTGGGCGTGTCCGGTCCATATCTTTGTCATCCATGAATGGATTTTCAAATAACTTGGCGTGAATATGTACCACAGTAAGACGACGTGTCGCGCGCAAGACCCAGGTCCGTAGCTGAAAGATCAAGGTCACACTTAGACGTTAAAGGTAATTTTTCATGATAGTTGGGCGTGTCTGGTCCATATCTTTGTCAACCATGGATGGATTTTCAAGTAACTATGTGTGGCACAGTAAGACGACGTGTCTCGCGCAAGACCCAGGTCTGTAGCTCAAAGGTCAAGGTCACACTTAGACGTTAAAGGTCATATTTTATGATAGTGCATTGATGGGCGTGTCCGGTCCATATCTTTGTCATCCATGGATGGATTTAAAATAACTAGGCATGAATGTGTGGCACAGTAAGACAACGTGTCATGCGCAAGACCCAGGTCCGTAGGTCAAAGGTCCTAAACTCTAACATCAGCCATAACTATTCATTCAAGTGCCATCGGGGGCATGTGTCATCCTATGGAGACAGCTCTTGTCTAACAGTATTTTAGTTATGTAACGGCAGGCAGTTAACATAACCAGTGTTCCAGGATTCTGTACCAGTGCAAACCTGTTCTCCGCATGTAACTGCGAAGGTGAGCAAGTATACTGGAGTGACTCCGGTTTGCACAAATGCACTAGCCCTGCTGCTTGAATGAGACTAGATGCTTAGGTTTAAAGCCTGGGTGCTTGAAATGTTTTACAGTATTTACATCTTGTTTTCTAGACTATAGAGATTCCAGCAATGAAAGTAACAAAGAAAGTCAAGTCAATGCAGATGTTTAGAAAACCAGTAGAAAAAGTGGTTCAGGTAATGTTTAAAGGTTTTTTCTTCCATTTGTATCTTTAAAAAATATTTATGAATTTTTCCATGCATAAACAAAATAATGTATAATTATTTCATTCATTGGAAGACACAAAAGAAAATACGAAAGGGAGAACAAAACTGCTGCAGATTATAGTGAATATGAAAAGAAAGAATTGTACATTGATTGTTGACAAAAGATGAATGTTTACATTGATTGTTGACAAAAGATGGATGTTTACAATGATTGTTGACAAAAGATGAATGTTTACATTGGTTGTTGCCAAAGGATGAATTTTTACATTGATTGTTGACAAAAGATGAAATTTACAATGATTGTTGCCAAATGATGAATGTTTACATTGATTGTTGCCAAAGGATGATTTTTTACATTGGTTGTTGACAAAAGATGAATGTTTACATTGATTGTTGCCAAAGGAAGAATATTTACATTGATTGTTGCCAAAAGATGAATGTTTACATTGATTGTTGCCAAAGGATGAATGTTTACATTGATTGTTGACAAAAGATGAATGTTTACATTGATTGTTGCCAAAGGATGAATTTTTACATTGATTGTTGAATGGTTACATTGATTGTTGACAAAAGATGAATGTTTTCATTGATTGTTGCCAAAAGATGAATGTTTACGTTGCCAAAAGATGAATGTTTACATTGATTATTACCAAACGATGAATGTTTACATTGATTGCTGCCAAAAGATAGACCCTTACATTCATTGCTTTGGAAAGACACCCTTTCAGCAATTGCTGAGAAAAGAGCCCATTAAATTTATTGCTGCAGAAAAATAGTCCTGTACATTGATTGCTGAAAAATGATCATCACAAACATTCATTGCTCTAATGCATTGACTACTGCCAAATGATACTCCAGTTCATCAACTACATCCAAGAGATACATACAGACATTGATTGATGCCAAAAGATAGACCTGTACGTTACTTGTTTCCAAAAATTAGACACAGAGATTTTTGGACTGGATAGTGTTTGATGCTATAAACATGTAGTATATTGTGTTTTACAAGTCTTATGTCCTTGATCTCTACAAGCCCTCTAGCCTCATTAATGTAGCATTTCCTAATGAAACATTTATTCATATTTCAGGGTGACAGAGCTGGTATCTGTGTGACCCAGTTTGACCCAAAGTTGCTGGAAAGAGGGACCATTTGTACCCCAGGAGCTCTACCAACTATAGAAGCTGCAGTAATTTCTGTACAAAAAATACCTTATTACAAAGTTAGTACTATTTTATCTGTACATTTTATTAACTAGAACTATCAGTTAAAATATACAACGAAAAATTCTTTTAAAGTATAGAAGTAGTTACAGTCAAGTCTGTATTAAGCAACCAGCTGGTGGAGTAACACAGTTTGGCTACTTAAGACAGGCATTCGCATAAGACAAGTTGCAGTGAAAACAATAAAATCAATTTAGGAACTTAATGAGTAGCTGCTTAAAGCAGGTGGCTGCTCAGTATAGGTGGGTGCTATTAGACAGGTTCAGCTTTAGCCATATTGCATACTTCTAGCAAGATTTACTAGAATGTTCCAAAAGTTCTGCTCTATAATAAATAGGCATGCCTCGGGATGAACCAAAATAGGTGGGTTTTGTAACAGGGATAGCTATAGATACTTAATGCCATAAATTATAAACAAATATATATATAGAGGATATTACATGAGTGTCTTTTCATATTGAATTTATCAAACAAGTTGAATAAAATAATAAAATGCGAGGCTCTGCCGGGCATTTTATCAGTTTTATTCAACGAGTTCAACAGCTTCAAAAATTACGAAAAAAATGACAGAAGTCTCGAAGCATCTCCATTTAAAATCTTCATCGCTTGCATTTAAAATATAACTTATAATAAGCATTTTTGAGCATGTATACAATGTACGAGTGTTTGAATTGAGCATAGGAGTTCATATCCAGATAGATATGAGTTTGATTTCTGTCTTGCATTGAATAATCATTCATATATTGTTTACTTACTTTTTTTCCTTTTCTTTGGCAACAGGTTTGAAATCGGGGAAAAATCATAAAATTTGGAAAATCTGAAACTGAAATAACATGTTTTGCAATTAATTCAAAGGAACATTTAATAATTTGCATATGTATACTTATCTATATGACAATGTAAGATTGTGGATTATTCTGTGTTAGAAAATTTAAAAAACAGCAACTTCAAACATTTTTTTCAGGGCAGTATCACATCAAAAGCAAAGTTTCATATTACGACGGGTCATGACACTGTGATGGGACGATTAACATTCTTTGGTTTCTATGACAACACAGACTCAACACCGCTCGAAAATCAGACTGCTAAAATAAAAATCAGCGATGAAAACTCCATTGATCTTTCAAAGGAATATCTGTACCAGGAGGAATTGATTTCAAAAAGCTCTAAAAGTAAGGGCCATTCAGCCGAGGGCGGAGACGATAATAAAATACCTGTAAGACAGTATGCTCTAGTCCAGTTTGAGAAACCGGTCACATGTCAAAATTCAGCGTTAGTGATTGGTTCGAAACTTGATACAGATATTCATGCAAACATTTGTCGGATAGCGTTCCATGGAAAACTGCTCTTGGGAATGACCGACCCAAAATATGTGGAAACTGTGTTACCAAAGATAAAAGTTTACAAGACAAAAGTGAAAGAAGGATTAGTGGAGCGGGTGATGGATGAATACACTGTGATAGGGAAGAACATGTTCAAGAAAGAGACAAATATAGCAACGTTCACCAATCTAAAGATCATGTTGTCGACGGGTGAGGCGGGAGTGATAGAGGGAGGGTTTGGCCAGAGCGGAAAGATAAAAATAAGAATCCCAGGTAGGAACTTAATCTTTAAACATTTTTTTTTTACTTTTTTGCTCACCTGTGCATGAAGTGCTCAAAGATGAGGTTTTGTGATCGCCCTGTGTCCGTCGATGTCCGTCCGTCGTCGTCAACAATTTGATTTTTAACATTCTAGAGGTCACAATTTTGGCCCAATCTTAATGAAACTTAGTCAGAATGTTACCTTTAATAAAATCTTGGACGAGTTTGATATTGGATTATCTAGGGTCAAAAACTAGGTCACCAGGTCAAATCAAAGGAAAAGCTTGTTAACACTCAAGAGGTCACAATTTTGGCCCAATCTGAATGAAACTTGGTCAGAATGTTACCCTCAATAAAATCTTGGAAGAGATCGATATAGGGTCATTCAAAAACTAGATCACCAGGTCAAATCAAATGAAAAACTTGTTAACACTCTAGAGGGCACAATTTTGGCCCAATCTGAATGAAACTTGGTCAGAATGTTACCCTCAATAAAATCTTGGAAGAGATCGATATAGGGTCATCTAAGGTCAAAAACTAGGTCACCAGGTCAAATCAAAGGAAAAGCTTGTTAACACTCTAGAGGTCACAATTTTGGCCTAATTTGAATGAAACTTGGTTAGAATGTTACCCTCAATAAAATCTTGGAAGAGATCGATATAGGGTCATCTAAGGTCAAAAACTAGATCACCAGGTCAAATCAAAGGAAAAGCTTGTTAACACTCTAGAGGTCACAATTTTGGCCCAATTTTAATGAAACTTGGTCAGAACGTTACCCTTAATAAAACCTTGGATGAATTTGATATTTGGTCATCTGGGATCAAAAACTAGGTCACCAGGTCAAATCAAAGGAAAAGGTTATTAACACTCTAGAGGTCACAATTTTGGCCTAATCTTAATGAAACTTTGTAAGAATGTTACCCTGAATAAAGTCTGGACGAATTTGATATTGGGTCATCTAAGGTAAAAAGCTAGGTAACCAGGTCAAATCAAAGGAAAAGCTTCTTAACACTGTAGAGGCAGCATTTATGACTTTATCGTCACAAAAACTTGGTCAGAATGTTAATCTTGATGAGCTCAAGGTCCAGTTTCAATCTGGGTCATTAAGGTCAAAAACTGGGTCACCAGGTCAAATCAAAGGAAAAGCTGGGAAACACTGTAGAGGCCACATTTATAATCATATCTTAATGAAACATGGTCAGAATGTTAATCTTGATGATCTATAGGTTACTAACAAGGTCACTAGGTCAAATCAAAGGGAAAGCTTTTTTTACACTGTAGAGGCCACATTTATGACTGTTTCTTCATGAAACTTAGTCAGACTGTAAATCTTGATGATCTTTAGGACAACTTTGAATCTGGGTCATGTGGGGTCAAAAACTAGGTCACCAGGTCGACTTGTTAACACTTAAGAGGCCACATTTCTGACCATATCTTAATGAAACTTGGTCAGAATGTTAATCTTGATGATCTTTAGGTCAATAGGTCAGGTGAGCAATACAGGGCCTTCATGGCCCTCTTGTTATTGCATGAGGTAAATCTACAAATCTACACAAGTTCCATGTTTTAAAATGGAATTGATTTAAACACTAAATATATGTAAGATTTAATCTGCATGTTCTTAACGATATACTTTGGAAATGTAAAAGATGTTGAAAACATAATATGTAATATCAGCTGCTGAAAATTTGCCAGCTCACTTGTTCTGCTCAGTAGGGAGTGTGCAGATCTACAAATCACAGGGTTGTGTGTTTGAATGATCCCTCGATTTGATAAGACTTTGTGTCTGAAATATCTCGTCCTCCACCTCATACTCATGTGGAGAAGTTGGCAGTTACTTGTAGAACAAGTAAATACTTGGTCAGAATCCAGGAACACCAGTTAAGCTAACTGTGGCTGTTCCACAATTCTTGTTAGCTATATTCTCTTGGTTCAGTATGTAGGCTAGCTACGGCATGCATGTAGATTTGCAATCACAATGCAATGTCTTGTTACAGTAGTAATTTAAAAGCATTTTTTTTAAAGAAAACTTCCATTTTTTTTAAGTGACATTGCATACCTGGGGCCATATTCATAAAGCTCCTAAGGAGAAAACTTAGAAAAATCCTTAACTTTGTAAAATTTCCTTAACAACATAGCACAAAAGAAAAGTGTAAACTTTGTAAGATCTATTGATAATCTTCATTTCTATGCCAGACTCTATGAGACAATAATGTCAGATATCCCAACAGTCTTTAGGATTGTCCACATATTGCCTTGGAACTTTTCCCTAAGTTAGTCCCTTAGGGAAAATTTTCCCTTAGGAGCTTTATGAATATGGACCTGGTATTTATTCTGTGTTTACTTAAATGTACTGTATGGTTATTAAACCTTATACATACTATTACATTTAATACACTAACTGTTTCTATATGTACATATTTATTCTAAGTATAACTTTTACTGTTGATTAATTTTCTAGGATATATATCCTTAAAATAATTTGTCAAAATATTGAATGTGAAATGAAGATGATAAATCTTAGGTTGCAGTAACTTAATATCGTGGGCTGAGCGCGAAACTATTGTAACTGTATATGAATAAAGAACAAGATACAATAGTTTCGCGCTCAGCCCTCGATATTTTTTATATTTTTACAGCTGAGTTACATCTCAATGTTTACACTAATATAAAATTAGGAACATTGTAGATTTTTATTTTTTTCTGAATCCTAGGTGGACTGCCAGCAGAAACTGTGAAGAGATATTCTGGTGGGAAGAAGAAGTCAAAGGGAAAAGGAAGTGAAGAGTCGGCCAATCAGGATGAAGATACACCTGACAGAGAGCCAATAAAAATTCTTCTTACATTTAAAAGATACATTTATGATCCAGAGAAGAAGATGAAACAAACCTGATGAAGGCCAGCAATAAATGCATTGAAAAGTGATTTTGGTGCCATTCTTCCATCAGAAAGCCTAGGAAGTTCACAGACCAGAATTTCCCTTTATACTTTTATACTTGCAAACATATTTCTTACACTATTATTTTGCCAATATTTTAGATACTCATAAAGATTCTTTTTTAAAATTTGCCATACTTGAGGCGAGATATGTTGCTAATGCTATTTGAAAATTTCAAAATATGCCAGCATCTGATTTTATTCATTACCTCATTTCAACCTTTATCCCATTTTTGTTGAGCCTGCTTGCAGTGAGCTTGATCGACCTAGTTGTCACTTTTGGCGGTTCGGTGTATGTGCGTGTGTTCGTGCATCGTCCAATTTTGTCTGGACCATAACTTTGACAACATGCATGGACTAATCTTGTTTATATTTGGCATGAATGGTCACCTCAATCAAAAGGAGTGTCATGCATAAACACCATGTTCCTATCTCAAAGGTCATGGTCACAGTTGGAGGTCAAAGGTCAAATTGAAGATTGTCCGGAGCATTTCTTCTTCATGTATGGTGGGATTTTGATGTAACTTGGCATGAATGTTCACTATTATGAGACGAAGTGTCATGCACAAGAATTAGGTCCTAAGGTCAAGGTCACAATTGATAGCTGGCGGTCTCAACATTTTGCTCATTGGCATACATTTGTTATATTAAATTTCGCAAAATGTCAATGTAAATACCTAGAATCCATAATTATTGTGAGATGGCAGGTAGAGCATTTAATTTGATTTTTAACCATATTCTGAGGAGGACCGCCCGCTTACCTCAGTAGGTAAGAGCATCGGTCTACAGATCGCGGGGTCGCAAGTTCAATCCTCGGGCGGGGCGCATGTTCTCTGTGACTATTTGATAAACGACATTGTGTCTGGAGTCATTAGTCCTCCACCTCTGATTCATGTGGGGAAGTTGGCAGTTACTTGCGGAGAACAGGTTTGTACTGGTACAGAATCCAGGAACACTGGTTAGGTTAACTGCCCGCCGTTACATGACTGAAATACTGTTGAAGAACAGCGTTAAACCCAAAACAAATAAATAAATATTCTGAGGAAATACCAATATCAATTATTATAATACATGTTTTAGTTGATATAAAGTGTGTAAAGAAAGTTCAATCTGATGAAGCGGGCTGCTATCTTATATGACTTGGATTTAAATGACAACATGAGGGCTGTAGTGGATTAAGTTGCTCACTGAAAATTGACTGTCTTACATTTATGTATCACACAGTCTGAACCCTGAATAGTAGCTATGGTGTTTAGTACAGAAATCTTGAAACAGATTACTGTAAAATCATTTAATTTCGTGGGCATGAAATTTCATGGTTTTGGTCAGAACGGCAATTTCGAGGGGATATGAATTCGTGGATTTCAGCTTTTGAACATAAAATGAATGGCAATTTTACATGTTCGTTGGGATTAAATTTCGTGGATTGACTCAACCACGAAATCCACGAAAATTAGTCCCCCACGAATATTAATGATTTCACAGTATTAGAATGATTAGTGCACCAGTTTGAATTAATTTGAGAGAGTTCCTTCCAAGGCTGCTTTGATGAAACTAAATATTAAAGATCCACAAGAAAATGTTATTTCAGTATATTTCTGTTTTCAGCTAAAATGTTCCCTGAAAAAACCAACATAGTGCATTTGCGACCAGCATTGATCCAGACCAGTCTGCACATCAACACAGTCTGGTCAGGATATATGCTGTTCGCTTTTAACTTGCTGTTCGCAGATGCGCAGGCTGGTCTGGATCCATGCTGGTCGCAAATGCACCATGTTGGTTTTCTCATAGTGCGACTCATTTTCTTTTGTGAAAAAAATTTGGAGAAGATCTTTTCATATACATGTTAGAATGATGCTATGAACTAAGTTTAATGGAGATCCATCAAGGGTTCATGAAATTTTTTTTTTATATTATTTGTTCTAATAGCCCCTAAAAGGGATCAAGTGCATTCATTCGAACAACTTTGAGAGAGGAACTTGTAATGTTGCTACAGGCCATGCTTGGTGTAAATCTTACCAGTAGTTTTAGAGGAGATGTTGATGTAAATTATGGATACTGGACAGTCCACTTATTCTAATAGCTCACACTGAGCCTTTGGAGATTACCAGTTGGAATGAACTTTCCTTACATCCATTTGTCATTCTCTTGTTTTGTGAAAGAAAACTTTTCTGTTTATTTTTTGTGACTTTGGAAGAGGTTATAAAATGAATGAAATCATGTCTGCATTTTTAAAAAATTCTGTTTTTTTCACAATATAATATTCTTGAGAATGTGACAAAATTGTGTTAAAAAATTTGTTATGTTTGTTTATAATGTTTGTTTCAGAAAGTCTAAGTTTTAAGTTGGATATCAAAGCTGATATTATATACCGGTATTATTGTTGAAATATATATTAATTTCATTTTGTGTCAGATTTCTGTAGCGAGACTGACACTTTTGACAGTTTTCTGCGTATTTTCCTGACTAAAATAGTTCTGTTTTAGGTAAAAAAGTCTTAAAATGCTTTGAATCACCTTTAAAATTTATTTTATTTTATTGCAGTCACAAACTAAAAGAAGGCTTTTCTAAATTCCAAATAATTTACATTATTCTGGATTGCTTGCTTTAATGACGAAAGAGAAAATGTCGTTTAATAATCAAGTGCTTCTTGGTGTTGGTGTTATTTTTGTCTTTAAAAATCTAGAAATCATGTGTTTTTAGCTCACCTGTCACAAAGTGACAAGGTGAGCTTTTGTGATCGCGCGGTGTCCGTCGTCAGTCCGTGCGTGCGTGCGTACGTGCGTCCGTAAACTTTTGCTTGTGACCACTCTAGAGGTCACATTTATCATGGGATCTTTATGAAAGTTGGTCAGAATGTTCATCTTGATGGTATCTAGGTCAAGTTCGAAACTGGGTCACGTGCCATCAAAAACTAGGTCAGTAGGTCTAAAAATAGAAAAACCTTGTGACCTCTCTAGAGGCCATATATTACACAAGATCTTCATGAAAATTGGTCAGAATGTTCATCTTGATGATATCTAGGTCAAGTTCGAAACTGGGTCACGTGCCATCAAAAACTAGGTCAGTAGGTCTAAAAATAGAAAAACCTTGTGACCTCTCTAGAGGCCATATGTTTCACAAGATCTTCATGAAAATTGGTCAGAACGTTCACCTTGATGATATCTAGGTCAAGTTCGAAACTGGGTCACGTGCCATCAAAAACTAGGTCAGTAGGTCAAATAATTGAAAAACCTTGTGACCTCTCTCAAGGCCATATTTTTCATGGGATCTGTACGAAAGTTGGTCTGAGTGTTCATCTTGATGATATCTAGCTCAAGTTCGAAACTGGGTCACGTGCGGTCAAAAACTAGGTCAGTAGGTCTAAAAATAGAAGAACCTTGTGACCTCTCTAGAGGCCATATATTTCATGAGATCTTCATGAAAATTGGTCAGAATGTTCATCTTGATGATATCTAGGTCAAGTTCGAAAGTGGGTCACGTGCCTTCAAAAACTAGGTCAGTAGGTCAAATAATAGAAAAACCTTGTGACCTCTCTAGAGGCCATATTTTTCATGAGATCTGTATGAAAATTAGTCTGAATGTTCATCTTGATGATATCTAGGTCAAGTTCGAAACAGGGTCATGTGCGGTCAAAAACTAGGTCAGTAGATCTAAAAATAGAAAAACCTTGTGACCTCTCTAGAGGCCATACTTATGAATGGATCTCCATAAAAATTGGTCAGAATGTTCACCTTGATGATATCTAGGTCAAATTCGAAACTGGGTCTCGTGCCTTCAAAAACTAGGTCAGTAGGTCAAATAATAGAAAAACCTTGTGACCTCTCTAAAGGCCATATTTTTCATGGGATCTGCATGAAAGTTGGTCTGAATGTTCATCTTGATGATATCTAGGTCAAGTTCGAAACTGGGTCACGTGCGGTCAAAAACTAGGTCAGTAGGTCTAAAAATAGAAAAACCTTGTGACCTCTCTAGAGGCCATATATTTCATGAGATCTTCATGAAAATTGGTCAGAATGTTCACCTTGATGATATCTAGGTCAGGTCACGTGCCATCAAAAACTAGGTCAGTAGGTCAAATAATAGAAAAACGTTGTGACCTCTCTAGAGGCCATAATTTTCATGGGATCTGTATGGAAGTTGGTCTGAATGTTCATCTTGATGATATCTAGGTCAAGTTCAAAAGTGGGTCACATGCTGTCAAAAACTAGGTCAATAGGTTGAATAATAGAAAAACCTTGTGACCTCTCTAAAGGCCATATTTCTCATGGGATATGTATGAAAATTGGTCTGAATGTTCATCTTGATGATATCTAGGTCAAGTTTGAAACAGGGTCATGTGCGGTCAAAAACTAGGTCAGTAGGTCTAAAAATAGAAAAACCTTGTGACCTCTAGAGGCCATACTTGTGAATGGATCTCCATAAAAATTGGTCAGAATGTTCATCTTAATGATATCTAGGTCAAGTTTGAAACTGGGTCACGTGCCGTAAAAAACTAGGTCAGTAGGTTAAATAATAAAAAAAAAACCTTGTGACATCTCTAGAGGCCATACTTTTCATGGGATCTGTATGAAAGTTGGTCTGAATGCTCATCTTGATGATATCTAGGTCAAGTTTGAAACTGGGTCAATTGCGGTCAAAAACTAGGTCAGTAGGTCTAAAATTATTAAAATCTTTTGACCTCTCTAGAGGCCATATTTTTCAATGGATCTTCATGAAAATTGATCTGATTTTTCACCTTGATGATATCTAGGTAAAATTCAAAACAGAGTCACATACCTTTGAAAACTAGGTCAATAGGTCAAATAATAGAAAAACCTTGTGACCTCTCTAGAGACCATATTTTTCAATGGATCTTCATGAAAATTGGTCAGAATTTTTATCTTGATAATATCTAGGTCAAGTTCAAAACTGGGTCACATGAGCTCAAAAACTAGGTCACTATGTCAAATAATAGAAAAAATGACGTCATACTCAAAACTGGGTCATGTGGGAAGAGGTGAGCGATTCAGGACCATCATGGTCCTCTTGTTTATATCTGTGGTTATAGTGACACTAGCCCAGAAAGGAATGTACATGTACATTGTATCAAAAAATACAAATGAAATTTTCATCTTTCATTTTCATTTTCTGAGATGCTCCAAGTTCAAAACACTGTAGTCTGAAACACTTTAGTTCCACACATTCATAATACACTTGTAAAACCATGGATGGAACCGCTTGCCTCATAGGTGCAAGCCCCACTTGGGTCATTCATTATGTGTTGGCATATTTCAGCTAGCTTGAAGGATGGTGGCTCTACTCGCATACCCATCCAATCCAGTTGTATATTTACACTGAGGCACAGTAAGGTTTATTCTTTTCAGAAATGGTTGAAGGTTGTTCTGCAATTTTGAAACATATTTTCTACAAAGTAGAATTTTATGAAACCATGATTTCCAAGCTTTATGGGAATTCAGCTTCTAAAAATTTAAATAAAAAAAACTCAGTTGTGTTAACTTCGTGTTTTTCGTTTTGTTGGACCAATTTGAAGTCCTCTACTATTTTTCAAGATGGGCCTCATTGGAAGAATCGCTCTTTTGATGACATTTTCGCGATGTAGAGTTATGTTAAATATAAAATTTTCAGAGTTGTATGTTTACCCATTTTCAGTCACATGGCTGAATAAAATTTATAAGCATGAAAGCTTAAATTTACTACTAGTATTCACCATGTATGAGTTGAGAGTCCTTTTTCTGCTGCTTATCTTACGTCATAATTTTGAGTTATTTTGCACACTATGATGGACTATTTGAAGCCCTTTCCCCTAACATAAGTTATACAAAAGCTTTAACAAAATTTTCTAATTTTAAAATTGTGTGATTTTGCTAAATTGAATGCTAGAGTTATGAAACTTACCCTGTGAGGTTATCTTATAATGCCAGTGACATATGGAGAATCGGAAAACATATGGTAAAGTAATTCCTGAGAAACTTGCTTTCAGTAATCCAAAACTTTGTTAAAAAGGGACATTATTTTGACAAAATAAAAACTAGAATTATGTAACTTGTCCTGGGAGGTCACCTCATTACGCCAAAGACATGTGTGAAGTTTGAAATGTATCTTCGATATTAAAGATCTTAAAAAATGTGTGACTTTATACACTTTTTGGATATTCAAATATTCTAAAAAGATACATGAGCCGCATCATGAGAAAACCAACATGGTGGCTTTGCGACGAGCATGAATCCAAATCAGCCTGTGCATCCGGGTGGTCTGGTCAGGATCCATACTGTTTGCTTTCAAAGCCTATTGCAATTAGAGAGATCGTTAGTGAACAGTATGGATCCTGACCAGACTGCGCTGATGGAAAGGCTGGTCTGGATTCATGCTGGTGGCAAACACGCTATGTTGGTTTTCTCAGGGCGTGGCTCAAATACCCTTGAAGCTTTTAGGGAGTAAAATTTCACAAAACATTATACACTACCTTTAAATTTGGCTTCTGTGTTTAAAGCAGCATGCCTTCAGATTGTTCGACAATAAAAAAGAAAACATTCTTTTTTAGGTATCTTGAAATAAATGCAATAATTCTTAAGAAGGCTTTAAAACTTAATTACAAACTTTACGTTACAGAAACACATGAGAATTTGCTGTTTTTACTACTTTTTGCAATGAAAATCAGAAAGCGTTTGTTGCGCTTTTACCCCAGGTAAACTTTCTCGATTATAAATATCTATATTTTGAAGTCATTATTCACTACTTCAGCTATAGCGCTATTTGTTACAACAACGGAAAAATGTCTTTATTGCCGCGGCAGTCTGGGGTTCAACTCCCAGCGCGTTCATATTTTTAGCTCACCTGTCACAAAGTCACAAAGTGACAAGGTGAGCTTTTGTGATCGCGCGGCGTCCGTCGTCCGTCGTCCGTCCGTCCGTGCGTCCGTAAACTTTTGCTTGTGACCACTCTAGAGGTCACATTTTTCATGGGATCTTTATGAAAGTTGGTCAGAATGTTCACCTTGATGATATCTAGGTCAAGTTTGAAACTGGGTCACGTGCCGTCAAAAACTAGGTCAGTAGGTCTAAAAATAGAAAAACCTTGTGACCTCTCTAGAGGCCATATATTTCAAAAGATCTTCATGAAAATTGGTCAGAATGTTCACCTTGATGATATCTAGGTAAAGTTCGAAACTGGGTCACGTGCCATCAAAAACTAGGTTAGTAGGTCTAAAAATAGAAAAACCTTGTGACCTCTCTAGAGGCCATATATTTCACAACATCTTCATGAAAATTGGTCAGAACGTTCACCTTGATGATATCTAGGTCAAGTTCGAAAGTGGGTCACGTGCCTTCAAAAACTAGGTCAGTAGGTCTAAAAATAGAAAAACCTTGTGACCTCTCTAGAGGCCGTACTTTTCAATGGATCTTCATAAAAATTGGTCAGAATGTTCACCTTGATGATATCTAGGTCAAGTTCGAAACTGGGTCATGTGCACTCAAAAACTAGGTCAGTAGGTCAAATAATAGAAAAACCTTGTGACCTCTCTAGAGGCCATATTTTTCATGGGATCTGTATGAAAGTTGGTCTGAATGTTCATCTTGATGATATCTAGATCAAGTTCGAAACTGGGTCAACTGAGGTCAAAATCTAGGTCAGTAGGTCTAAAAATAGAAAAACCTTGTGACCTCTCTAGAGGCTATACTTTTCATGAATGTTCATGAAAATTGGTCAGAATGTTCACCTTGATGATATCTAGGTCAAGTTCGAAACTGGGTCACGTGCCATCAAAAACTAGGTCAGTAGGTCAAATAATAGAAAAACCTTGTGACCTCTCTAGAGGCCATATTTTTCATGGGATCTGTATGAAAATTGGTTTGAATGTTCATCTTGATGATATCTAGGTCAAATTTGAAACTGGATCAACTGCGGTCAAAAACTAGGTCAGCAGGTCTAAAAATAGAAAAACCTTGTGACCTCTCTAGAGGCCGAACTTTTCAATGGATCTTCATGAAAATTGGTCAGAATGTTCAACTTGATATCTAGGTCAGGTTCGAAACTGGGTCACGTGCCTTCAAAAACTAGGTCAGTAGGTCAAATAATAGAAAAACCTTGTGACCTCTCTAGAGGCCATATTTTTCATGGGATCTGTATGAAAGTTGGTCTGAATGTTCATCTTGATGATATCTAGGTCAAATTTGAAACTGCGTCAACTGCAGTCAAAAACTAGGTCAGTAGGTCTAAAAATAGAAAAACCTTGTGACCTCTCTAGAGGCCATATTTTTCTTGGGATCTGTATAAAAGTTGGTCTGAATATTCATCTTGATGATATCTAGGTCAAGTTTGAAACTGGGTCAACTGCGGTCAAAAACTAGGTCAGTAGGTCTAAAAATAGAAAAACCTTTTGACCACTTTAGAGGCCATAACTTTAGAGGCCATATTTTTCAATGGATCTTCATGAAAATTTGTCTGAATGTTCACCTTGATGATATCTAGATAAAATTTGAAACTGGGTCACATGTGGTCAAAACTAGGTCAGTAGGTATAAAAATAGAAAAACCTTGTGACCTCTCTAGAGGCCATACTCTTCATGAGATCTTCATGAAAATTAGTGAGAATGTTCACCTTGATAATATCTAGGTCAAATTCAAAACTGGGTCATGTGCCTTCAAAAACTAGGTCATTAGGTAAAATAATAGAAAAACCTTGTGACCTCGCTAGAAGCCATATTTTTCAATGGATCTTCATGAAATTTGGGTCATGTGGAGAAGGTGAGCGATTCAGGACCATCATGGTCCTCTTGTTTTTCTTGATTTGGAACTTTAAAAATATTTTAGAAACAAATATTCATATTCTAATATTCATAATATGACCAAATTTCAATTTGAAAGAAAGATTTATTTTTTAGCCAAATCTGGAGGCATGCTGCTTTAAGTAGTTAAGGTCCCCGACTTCAAATCATGTGGCTCTCACTGATGTGAGTTCGAGCTGCACTCGGGGTGTGGAATTTTCATATGCAGAAACCAACCATCTGGCTTACAGAAGGTCAGTGGTTCTACCAAAGTGCCTGCCTATGATGAAATAATGCCAGGAGGGCACCTTGGGTCTTCCTCCACTATCAAAGCTGGAAAGTCGCCGTATGACCTATAGCTGTGTCGGTGCAACATTAAACCCAACTAAACAAAAACAAAAAATATTTTTTATTAAACTTGAAAGAAAAGAAAACACAACACAAAATTATGTTCAATAATTTTATTTCCTCCGAAATATTTACTTCAATGATTCAAATGGTTGAAATTTTTTTCTTAAATAAAAATATCACAAGTAACGTTTAAAACTACATGACAAAATGTAACATTTTTAAATCATGATTTTGTGACAAAACAAGACCAAGTGCATAAGATTTAAAAATATATAAATTTTGCCAAAATAAAATCACCTTTTGCTTGAGAATTTCTATAATTATAAGAGTTGTAATATTGCGAAATCATTTTAATATGGTGGGTTAATTTTTGTGCATTTTCATGAGTCTGCAAAATTAAATTCCAATGAACAAGTGAAATTTTTACTCACTTTATATTCAAAATTTGAAATCCATGAATTCATATCCCCATGAAATGACCCTTTTGTTCCAAACTTCAAAATTCTAGGCCCGTGAAATCAAATAATTTTACAGTAAAACAATCATCAAAGATACATTGAGAGCATTGTACAGATATATTACAGTTGCAATGTTTTTGAGACTACTGCTGTTTATTTTTTATAGATATTAGATTACAGATTAAAAATAATGAAAATTCACTTGTATTTCAGACTGATAAATTAGCGAGCTAAAAGATGACTTTACTTTGGCACTGGTCCCTCTTCAGAATCTTTTTTAAACTGTATTCTTTTTCAACATTATTATTTCTACATTATATGTCTATTTATATACATGAACATATATTTTCAATGCATGTATCAGTTAAATCACACAGAAAATAGATAACTTAAGTTCAAAATATTTTTTAAATTGTATCCCCCCTCTTCCCTGCCCCCACAAAAAAATCAACATATTTTTTTATATTTTTTAATAAAAAAATACATAGATCATTACATGAAAATATTTTATCCCTATACATCTGTTTTTATTTTAAAAAGGCAAGAACACTATATGCTAAAAATCCTCCAAACTGAAAAAAATTTTGTGGACCTAAATTCTTTCCTGCTTTATTTCATTAGAAAAATATCGGTGTAGAGGATACCATCTTTTCCGAAACCAAACAACTTTTCAGACTCAAACTCAGTATAGCAACTCAAAATTACCCCTGAATTAAGAACGATCTTAATGGAAATCTGACTTGACACTTTCCTTTTATCACAACAATTTGTCTGTTCATTTGCTTTGGGTTTAATTCTGTTTTTCAACAGTATTTCAGTTAGGTAACGGCGACCGTTAACCTAACCAGTGTTCTGTACAAGTACAAACATGTTCTCTGCAAGTGACTGCCAACTTCTCCACATGAATCAAAGGTGGAGAAGAATGATTTCAGATACAATGTCTTTTATCAAATTGTCGTTGAGAAAATAAGCCTCTTTCATGTATCTAACTTATAACCCCAGGATCCATACTCTACCTACTGCTAGGGCTAAGCAGACATTCGCAGAAATAGCTTACAGATGGCTATAAATGGATAAAGTCATCATTCCATGATACAGAATCTGAAATGTTTTTAGTTGACTTTTCAGTACTATTTTGCTACATATCATGTATTCTAAAGACAAAACTCATCAAAACTTAACTTTAGTCTGGCAGCTGTTCATTTCAGAGGGATTTCAATGTCACATATTTTTTCAGTGTACAAAAACTATTTCAGCTATCTCAAACATAACATTCAAGCAAAATTTTATGTTTGACTCTACAGTACAATGCATGGCACAATGTAGATTTTAATCATAATAGACTTCAAGTTTCTTATAAAGAATAAATCTTATCTAAACATTCAACCACTCAGATCATTTGTGACATCAACCATTCAAAAACACAAATTCTTTTGTTTCAGTTAATATAATTCATGTGTTTCCCTCTGGAACTAATGCTGAAAGCAAACATCCATATAGATTGAGTCTGAAACAAAATATGTCAATACTGCTTCATTTTTATATAACTGAAAGGTGATAGGATATATATCATTTGCCCATAGGACAAAGTGATGTCTTGGGAAAGGTTGCTTCTTGAAGGCAAACATTTGTACCAAGTTTCTTGAAAATCTTTTTTGGGATATACAAGAAACAAGAGTGGACATGAAATACTACCTATCTAACCTTTGTTATAACCATACAACCTTGAACTTATATGACTGAAAGATGCATTCTACACATTGTCTGTCTATGGTAAGTAAACATGTGTGCTAAGTTATTAGAAAATCCTTCAATGGGTGTAAAAAAGTCAAGAAGCTGACACAGTTTTGAAACAAATAGATGGACAGAAAAACCCATAACAAAATTATGAACACACATAATTTTTTATACTGTTCATAATTTACTTTAAGTTTGATCAATGAGACTTAAAAAAAGTTTAGTGTAACAGAAACATAGGTCAGTGAAAAAAACAAATTCAAAATACACTTCATCAGCAACCACGAGCTTTATATTATATTAATAAAACACAAAAATGGCACTTTTTAATTTGTGACATTTCTCATTTCTCAACCATAAAAATACCAATACAACATAACACAATTTATCATGATAATTATAATAGATCTTTCAATAACAGGTTTTAAGAATAGATGTATTGCAAAATATGCATGGGTTCTGGAGCAGAAATATTAAAGAACTCCTTCGATTAAATTGCAATGTAAGTCTGTGCTATTAACTCGTCTACTGTTCAACAACAAATATTTCCGGGATGAAATTAAAACCTTAAAATACAACATTATGAATTATTTCTGATGTCATGTAAAAAAACACTGTTTTTGAACAGCATGCCCTCCAGTACATATTTTCCAATACAACATGATAATATTTTCATTGCATACACTTTTACACTGAATGTATAATACCCCAGTCACACATACAGCGTGAATAGCTATGTCTAGCCACGGATAGAAAGGTAGTAATCCGTATCGATCCATACCGGAGCCATATGGATTGGTACGGTTTGATACGGATTACTACTTTAAGGTACAGCTCAGGTACGGAGTGATAAGGATAACTACGTTTCTATTCGTGGCTAGACGTAGCTTTCCGCACCACATGTGTGACTGGGGTATTAAACAGTAAAAATCTGTCACACAACAATCATTATAAAATATAACATCTTAATAATACGGGAAAATAGTCATGTCAACAGGATTGTAGAATATTTCATAATTTTTTTAAACTTGATGAATATTGAATACACACAGAAATCAATGGTGATATGTATATTGTAGTCTCCTGACAACAGTGTACTGATTAAGCTGTAGCGGAGGTATTTACGCAATTCTAGAAGCAATTTACTGACTGTAAGAAATCTATAAAAAAGCTGTCAACACAGTTGCTTTGTTTATTTATCTAATACATGATTATTGCCATTATTAATATTATTTATGTCATTATAAAGGCAGTTAATAATTCTACTGCTTGATCCATCTTTAAGCTTTCCGTTTTTAGGGGTTTTTTTCTCTTAAATATATAAAGGTACTACCATTGATGTAATTATTATTCTAAAAACTTATTCTTATTCTCTGCGGGTGGCAATAGGAATTTGTAAATTTCAAAATACCTTGATTAGTTTTGAATTAATCATCAAAACAACACCTTTTGTATTTTTTTTTTTTTTTTTTTTGCAAGAAAAAGAATCGGTATCAACTTCATTTGTAAATTTGTTCTTATTAAACACTCAGGATAGTTAAGCTGGCATAAATGCAACATTTCCATGCAAAAGTGTTGTAAAATTTCTTGTTGTTTTCAAATTGTGATTTAATTGTGATTTCGCCTGATTTTTACACTGGGAAAATACATTTTTTTTCACATTATCGCTTATAATTTTATAGATCTAAGAAATATAAAAAGATCCTACTACCACCTTTGCAGACCTTTAAAATGGCATACAGATTAAATCTTGACCTTTCAAAATAAAGCCACAGTTTAAGTAAAACACTGATACAGAAAAGAATTACATGGTTCAAACAGTAACCAGTGTACTCTGCAGCAGTACTAACTCGTGCACAACAGTTACTGTTAATATTCTTTGACCAAATTGTGATGGTAAAGAAATGGGTCAATCATGATTGAGCTTATAACTGTTTTCTGAATAAGATTTAGAATTGCATTGTAGTCAGTTAAAAAAAATTCAGTGGAATGTATATTTTTCATTTTTCTACATCGAGGAAATACTTCGGAATCCAATTGAATTCACGCTTATAATTTGTTTAAAGTGCTCTATTGTCACATACATTGACGAAACATACAATTATAGAATACAAAAACACACTGAAATAAATAAACATAGCTACATAACATTAGCTGTGTGTAAAATACATATGCACCACATAGTCAGAAGTAACTGGTGTGTAATATTCTGTCACCTTGATCTTTCACCTTATTCTCTAAAAAGGTATTAGGTCATTCTGCTGAAGTCATACAATCATGTTATGAAGTTTTATGACTGTAGACCCAAGAGTTCTCCAGCAAATGATCAGAAACCACGTTTTTTGTCTATATGTCACTGTGACCTTCACCTTCGACAAAATTTCCCTTTAAACAGTCATCTTCTCAACAAAGACAATCAACCAAGAAGATTTTACATTCCTGGCTGATGTATATTTAAGTCATTGATCAGAAGACATTTCTAGTCTTAAAGTCACCATGACCTTCACCTACGGAACACAATAACTATAGGGGTCATCTAATGACCATGAGCAGTCATGCTATAAAGTTTCAAGTCTGACCATTGCAGACCCGTGTGTTCTCTATTTGTTGATCAGAAACCAAATGGCCTACTGAAAGATCGACCAACATGAACAAAACAAAATGCCCTCTATTCTTTCAAGGGCAGGAATAAATATTTTAGCATCTGTGCATCAACAACTGAGAAAATGAATAGGAAGTACATGTATAGCTTACTGGCCGCCTTTACACAATACACACACAAAACATCAAATTAATGGTAAAATAATTGTATAGATATAAGGACTTTTAATTATTAATGAGAATGAGCATACAATTAAAAACAAGTTTTATCTTTAGCCTGCTAATGGCAGGTGATTCTGCTTTTCCGACCAGTGCAGACCAAGATCAGCCTGCACATCCATACAGGCTGATCATGGTCTGCACTGTTTGCTATTCAGTCTGTAAATTTTCAGTGAATACTCCTTTTAATAGTAAATGGAACTGCCCAAATTAAATGACAGACCAGCCCATTTTTTAGAAATTTAGCAGGGTGAAGGTTAAAAACCAGCCTATAAATACTAGAATCTGATTGGCTGTTCAAGAATACAATCTTCAATTTGACCAATGGCAAGACTGTATACTCAGACTGGTCTCCAAACTTGTTTTTTTTAACTGGAAACTAAACAAACTCGTTTTTTTCAAAATGCTGGCTTGTTCTGCATGTTGTTATATCATTTAACTTAGAATAAAAACTGTCAGGTATTCAGGAATTTAAAAATATTGCAAGAATAAATTACTTGTGACACCTGATTATGCAATCAAACTGATTCAATATTTTAACAAAAGTATTTACACTTGTAACTATTCCAAACAGTTTTTCAAAATCAACTTCAAATGCATGATACCCCATCAAAATGGTTATATTTTTCAAAATTAAACACATCAGACTCATAAATTCAAATGGATGACATGACAGGAAAATGTGTAAATTTACAACTTTAAGAAGATGTCACACACTTACGATTTTCCCGTAAACTCCAATACTGAAATCTTTCTTGAGGACTTCTTTTCTTTTCAATCAAGCATACAATCCTACCATTTTCACTGACTTACTTTTTTAGCATACTATGATGACTGAAAAAATCAGAGTCTGATCAAATCTCACATAGATGGAAAAAAAATTGAAATGAACAAAAGAACTACCTAAAGAAGGAATAAAGAAGGGTTTCTCCCTCCCCCCGACCCCAATAAAAAAAAAATTGGGGATGGGTGGGGGTGGGGGCAACAAAAAGTATCATAATGTCAAACTTCAGTACAACCTCATTCCAGAAATAACTGGCTCGAAGTTTATCTTCAAGCAAACCGAACAATTCTATAATGCTAAAATACCCTTAACAAGCAAATCTTTGGTATCAAAAATTACAACTTGTAATTGAATAAAATCACTTAACAGATACAGATCAGTTTATACAGTAATGACCTTGTAACTGTTATGGTCAAGGTAATGAATCCTTTTGTAAGAAGACCCTCCGCTGACATAAAAATACCAGTTACAGGTTTATAAAATTAAGTTTGGAGACAAGTCTAAACACTCTGAGACCTGATTGGCTGTCTCTGAGCACACCTTTAAAATCAGCCAATGACAGGGCAGTATTTGAGATTGGTCTCCAAACTCAGTTTTATAATCTTCAAACCATGTTTTAGTGATAAAAACTAAAAGGTATCTTGGAATATGAGTTTTAACACAAA
This sequence comes from Mercenaria mercenaria, assembly GCF_021730395.1. Classification (NCBI taxonomy): domain Eukaryota; kingdom Metazoa; phylum Mollusca; class Bivalvia; order Venerida; family Veneridae; genus Mercenaria; species Mercenaria mercenaria. The sequence goes on along the minus strand of NC_069375.1, from coordinate 61,987,639 downwards.
ACTCTGTTTTAAAATCTATGCGACTTAAATATTGTGTTCCAATGAAGACCAGTCTCAAAACACCAGCATCTGATTGGTTGATTCTGTGCTCAATCGTGAAATTGGCCAGAGGTTGACTTGCGCTTCTTCCAAAGACTTGTTCTGGAACACAGTTTTATAACTGATTGAATTATGTCTTTTTCCATCATGGTGAAATAAAGAGCCGTGAGAGCATTAACCGTGTGCACATAAGCTGTAGGAGCGCGATCTGTGTGAATGGCATATGGGAACTACATCTGTGTGATGACGAGACAACAAGTTATGTGAGCATGACAGGAGATTCATAACACGATGAGCAAAATGACGACTATCAGTAAAATCACTAGTAGCACTCCGATTGCACAACATTGTCGCTTATCTGAAAAAAAATGAATCAAGGCTGAATTATTTACGATCTAAAAATGGTGTTTCATACAACTTAAAACAATTTATGATAATGCCAAGAGGGGAACTTGCATTCTCTTCTACTTTAAAAGCCGTGAAGTTGCAACCACAGCTGCCATGACTTAATTCAAAGCTGGACAAAGAGTCTGCAATTTTCCATCTGCATTATATACTGTTAACTTTACCCTGTCACAGCAAATATTGGAATAAAATACTTGAAGAAAACTGTTATGGTGCTTAAAAGGCTCATAAATCATTAGTAAGGTATGAGCAAGTTAAAGACGGCAGCAACTGTTAAAAATTCTGAATTTAATATTTCAAGCGGCAAATATGGATAAACTAGATGCCAATGGGCAACATGTCCAGCACACCCTTTGACCCCTAACTTTGACCATGACCTTTGAGTTAGAGTCTTTCTCATTGAATTAAACATTCAAGCCAAATACAAATAAGATTCTTTAATGCATGTCAAAGTTATGGGCTGGACAAGATCTGACATGACATTTGACCTCCAAATGTGACCTTGACCAAATAGCCAAGATTTGGACAACCATGTCTTTGCTTCCACAAGCGGGCTAGACAAAACTTCTGTATCAATATATCAAATGGCAAATATCAACAAAAACATTGACATCAACTGACAAATACTGACTAAGCATCAACTCTTATGCAGAAATCATAACAGATTGAGACAATTCAATTTGTAATAACGGGTCATGTTTGTCAATGAAATCAATGAAGAAATTGTATACTACTAGAAAGTAATAGTTAAAACAGTGTTTTACATTTATTAACTGTTCATATTTTCATTCAATTTTCTCTTACTGATATTATTGGTATTCCAAATTTCAGTACCAGTGTGCCATTTCCTTGTACATATAGCAAACATGGACAGCACCATAAGCATGCAATATATAAATCAATATGCGTGAGTGTGACATGTCCCAGTGGTAACTTTGCGTATCCTTCCCAAATTCAATACTAGCACCAAATTGTTTTCCACGAGTTAATGACAACTTTTCTACATTGAATCGAAGATGGAAAACAAGTAACTTCAGAAGATAAAAAAGTAACATGTTCGTCTCAACCAGGTATTAAATCTGTCACCTTATTATCTAGGGCTGTCACATTGAAATTGTCAAATTAGATGACGGGACATCTCCTGATAGTAAATAAGAAGAACATCAAGCACTTCTATAAACTGTTACCTGAAGACATATGTAAAACTTTGGCCATTTTCTTCATCACAGTGTCCATTCTGGATTCTGTCTTGTCCATTTCATGGTGAAAATCATCTAACATTCTAAAACATATTAACATACAATAATAATAATGTGATACATCCCGGGTTGTCCGGGATTGTCCCGGAAATTACATACTCATCCCGGTGTCCCGGACAGTCTTAAAATTTCCCGGAAAAATAAAAATACAGGAACAAATAAAAATAATCCCCCAAAAAAACTTGTTTTTGTCTATAATTTGTTAACTTTTACACAATAAACAGTCCCCAGTGTCACATTGTTTATTCCTAATCAGTTTCATGCCCTTGAGCGGGACACGTGTTGATTAAGCCCGCTTTGATCAGGCGACGATCTTTTGATGACACTGATTAAATTACAGTCAGTTATTACGATGACCCTGATTAAGAACTGACAGGATTATGCAATCAATAACTGTTTTATGATAGTTAAATTAGGAACAATAGTCGTAAATCTCTTTGTTTTTAGCACGTTGGCGGTAAAGCTACATGTAGCCTTTATGGAAGAGATTATTAAGAACGGTCAATTAAACGATAATTATTTTAAAAGGTTGTAATTATTTAAGATCTAGATTGATTGTCACACATATTCTAAATTAAAATGCTGAATGCCTTTGCCGACTCGACCGATGAAAATTGACCCGACTCCAAATATTTTATATTGTCGATTTTATCTACAAGATTATTTTATTCCTTTAAGGATTCAATTTAATTATTAAATAAATGTTTAATCTTTAGAATGATACCAAATTAGCTAGAATCTAAATCACGATGACCAGGTTGATTCTTCGTATATATATAGTAAGTCTCCTAATTTCTGTTCACACTCGGAACGCAATAAATTCACGTGCCGAACTATAGATGTTTTACCCGTATACATGTATTTACCTCCCTTAGAAAGCTAGACGACATTTGCCGCAAATTAATACAAGCGAGTGAACAATGTTTATCTCAGGAAACTACATGTATATTATGATATTTTTGCATGAAACAGACGAATACCAATGTCACGGTGTATGTCCCGGCCAAAAGGTAAAAATCCCGGAAATTTTAACTCAGAATCCCGGAAACGTTCTGAAAAATTATGGCATGTATGCATATTAATTTATCAAACATTAGTTTTTATCAGGTTAAGAATCCATTTATAACTTTAACAAGAGCACCGCCTTGCGGGTGCTGACGCTCATCTGATTTTTTTGTATAATAGAAATATTGTCCTACCCATGATTTTCTAAGTCTAAAAAGGCCATCATTTTTGCAAAAAGCAGGATAGAGTTATGTTTCTTGATGTACAGCGTCCCCTTATGATGGTGAAAAACTGTTGCAAATTTTAAAGCAATAGCTTTGATAGTTTATGAGAAACAGCTGACTTAAACATAATACTCAACCAGAGAAAACTGATTTTCTAAGTCCAAAAGGGGCATAATTATTGCAAATAGCAGGATGGGGTTATGTTTCTTGCTGTGTAGGGTCAGCTTATGATGGTGAACAAGTGTTGCAAGTTTCAAAGCAATAGCTTTGATAGTTTAAGAGAAAAAGTTTGACCTAAACATAAAACCTAACCAAGAAATCTGATATTTTCTAAGTCCAAAAGGGGCCAAAATCTTGCAAAATGCAGGATGGAGTTATGTTTCTTGATGTACAGGGTCAGCTTATGATGGTGAACAAGTGTTGCAAGTTTCAAAGCAATAGCTTTGATAGTTTAGGAGAAAAGCTGACCTAAACATAAAACTTAACCAAGAAAACTGATTTTCTAAGTCCAAAAGGGGCAATAATTCTTGCAAAAAGCAGGATGGAGTTATGTTTCTTGATGTACAGGGTCAGCTTATGATGGTGAACAGTGCTGCAAGTTTCAAAGCAATAGCTTTGATAGTTTTAGGAGAAAAGTTGACCTAAACATAAAACTTAACCAAGAAATCTGATATTTCCTAAGTACAAAAGGGGCCATAAATCTTGCAAAAAGCAGAATGGAGTAACGTTTCTTGATGTACAGGGTCAGCTTATGATGGTGAACAAGTGTTCCAAGTTTCAAAGCAATAGCTTTGATAGTTTAGGAAAAAGCTGACCTAAACATAAAACTTAACCAGGCACCGCCGTCGCAGACACGACATCGATCAAGTGATGACAATAACTCATCATTCTTTTTCAAAAAAAACAGATGAGCTAAAAATGACAGTGACTTCAAGAGCCAATCATTAATCTTGTGTATTTCACCAGGTATTATCAACAGTAATTCATTTACAAATGAAGTCAGATCATGAATCAATGATTTATCACAAGTAATTCATTTATGAATAAAGTCCATTAAAAATGGTACGTCACAATCACATCACAAGAAATTCATTCATGAATCAAAGACACTTAAAAAACCAACGGTTTAACAAAAGTAATTAAATTATCGATGGAAGACAATTCAAGAACCAATGGTTTATCACAAGTAATTCATTTATCAATGGAAGACAGTACATGAACCAATGACTTACCACACCCAATTCTTTATTGAATGGAAAACAGTTCAAAAACCAGTGGTTCACAACAATCAATTCATTTATGAATGGGAGACAGTTCAAGAAAAAATTGTTTATCACAACTTATTCATTTAAGATTAGAAGACAGTTCAAGCACCATGGTTTATCACAACTAATTTTATTTATGATGAAGACATTTCAAGAACCAATGGTTTACTTGTATCACAAGTTCTTCATTTATTATCAGAAAACCATCATGATGGTTTCTCACAAGTAATCAATTTATTTATGGAAGTCAGTTTAAGAACGAATGGTTTCTCAGAAGTAATTCATTAATGAACAAAAGTCAGTTCAAGAAACAACTGATTATCATAATCAATATGAATGAAGACATAAGTAATTCATTTACGAATCTATGAAATCATATCCCTATATAATAGCCATAATGCCCGAAATCCAGAAAACTAGCAATATAGGAAAGTTTACTCATAGACCTTAGACTTGTAGCCTAAATTATAGATACCTATTCTGTTCCTCTAATTCGTTGCCTATTTGATGGCTCATATTTTTCAGTGCACCAACACTGGATCCATCATATCCAACTGGTCATCTTGATCTTTTATAATCAGCTGAAATAATAAATATACACCTTATACATTAAAATACCAGCTTTCTAAAGCCACTCAGAGAGAGAAAGCCCCTAGAACAGAAGAAGAGATAAAGATTTTTTTCAGGTATAGGCTAGCACTACTAACTTAGCCCAGCTGTTTGTGAATAGACAGTTCGTTCATTAGTGTGTATAGCAACTAGCCCAATGTTTCTTAGAAAGAACCGATACTTACCTCTTAGTCAGGTTAGAGACATCCACGAGCATCTGAGAAATTTTCGGGCATTTGGATTGTCAGTCAAACGTGTTACAAAATGTACCACTAGACTACCAGAGTTAAAAGATACAGAGCAGATGCATTGTGCAAAAATCTACCAATCTGACCTTTGACCTCAATATATAAACTTGACATTTATAAAAAATGACTGAAGTTTACATTCTCCATGTCATCTAATTAAAGCAAGTATTTTTGTAACAAGCTATTTGAAAATCCTTCAATGGCATGGAAAGAATGGACAAGACCTTGTGACAGAGGGAGTGATGGATGACAGGACCAGAAACTATATGTCTCACCCTAAATTTTGAGGTGACAACTATTTTTATTGTCAAGTAGAGAGAAGCTGAGATTCTCTAATTCACCTGCTGGTAACTCACTAACTGGTAACAATCTCCTTTCTATGTTATTTCAACATATGTTTAGTAACTTACTTAAGAAAAATAGCCTTACTAATAGTAAGGCTATTTTTCTTTAAACAAAAGAGAACATCATTCCATACAAATATGAACTGCCTACAAGAATAGCCTTCATTTATAGGAAACAGAATTATGGAAATGCTGTAGTTTATATACTGAAATACAAGATGTTATTTTATGACACAGAACTTGCTGCAGAAATATTATACATAATGTGACACGATTTATTGTCAGACCTCTAATAACGGTGGCATATTTACATGTTTCAGCTACTTTACCAGGAAAACAATAGCAATTCCCTTTCAATGTTTTTATAATGCTGCCCATTAATGCAAGTACACTGCCATCAAGTTTATGCTGAATCTGTAAGGCTTCCTTTTATTTTCATAAATTTATGGATTCCTGTCTTGTCTCCTATCAGTTTAAATTTGGTGTCAAGTGCGAGGTTGGCTAGTATCAAACCAGTTAAATAAGCACAAGACCCTGTACATTTTATTTCACCAACTTGTAGGCCATATTTTTATTTACAACTTTGAGAAGTTTCATCGAAACCTACGTTGTAGAAAAATTTCTGTTTGCAAAAATGTTATGAAAGTAAAAACTTCTATGATTTTCCCATAGCCTCACATTATGAAAAATTGCACAAGGTCAATCAGTTTAGCAAAACAAGAGGACCATGATGGTCCTGAATCGCTCACCTGTTCCCACAAGACCCAGTTTTGAGTATGACGTCGTTTTTTCTATTATTTGACATAGTGACCTAGTTTTTTAGCTCATGTGACCGAGTTTTGAACTTGACCTAGATATTATCAAGATAAAAATTCTGACCAATTTTCATGAAGATCTATTGAAAAATATGGTCTCTAGAGAGGTCACAAGGTTTTTCTATTATTTGACCTATTGACCTAGTTTATACCTACTGACCTAGTTTTTGATGGCACGTGACCCAGTTTCAAACTTGACCTAGATATCATCAAGGTGAACATTCTGACCAATTTTCATGAAGATCCATTCAAGGGTATGGCCTCTAGAGAGGTCACAAGGTTTTTCTATTTTAAGACCTACTGACCTAGTTTTTGATTGCAGTTGACCCAGTTTCGAACTTGACCTTTATATCATCAAGATAAACATTCAGACCAACTTTCATACAGATCCCATGAAAAATATGGCCTCTAGAGAGGTCACAACGTTTTTTCATTATTTGACCTACTGACCTACTTTTTGATGGCACGTGACCCACTTTCGAACTTGACCTAGATATCATCAAGATGAACATTCTGACCAATTTTAATGGAGATCCATCCACAAGTATGGCCTCTAGAGAGGTCACAAGGTTTTTCTATTTTTAGACCTACTGACCTAGTTTTTGACCGCATATGACCCTGTTTCGAACCTGACCTAGATATCATCAAGATGAACATTCAGACCAACTTTCATACAGATCCCATGAAAAATATGGCCTCTAGAGAGGTCACAACGTTTTTTCATTATTTGTCCTACTGACCTACTTTTTGATGGCACGTGACCCACTTTCGAACTTGACCTAGATATCATCAAGATGAACATTCTGACCAATTTTTATGGAGATCCATCCACAAGTATGGCCTCTAGAGAGGTCACAAGGTTTTTCTATTTTTAGACCTACTGACCTAGTTTTTGACCGCATATGACCCTGTTTCGAACTTGACCTAGATATCATCAAGATGAACATTCAGACCAACTTTCATACAGATCCCATGAAAAATATGGTCTCTAGAGAGGTCACAAGGTATTTCTATTATTTGACCTACTGACCTAGTTTTTGAAGGCACGTGACCCACTTTCGAAACTGACCTAGATATCATCAAGATGAACATTCAGACCAACTTTCATACAGATCCCATGAAAAATATGGCCCCTAGAGAGGTCACAAGGTTTTTCTATTATTTAACCTACTGACCTAGTTTTTGACGGCACGTGACCCATTTTCGAACTTGATCTAGATATCATCAAGATGAACATTCTGACCAATTTTCATGAAGATCTCATGAAATACATGGCCTCTAGAGAGATCACAAGGTTTTTCTATTTTTAGATCTACTGACCTAGTTTTTGACTGCACGTGACCCAGTTTCGAACTTGACCTAGATATCTTCAAGGGGAACATTCTGACCAATTTCCATAAAGATCCTATGAAAAATGTGACCTCTAGAGTGGTCACAAGCAAAAGTTTACGCACGCACAGACGGACGGACCATGGACGCTGCGCGATCACATAAGCTCACCTTGTCACTTTGTGACAGGTGAGCTAAAAATCAAGCGCACAACCTATAGATCCTGTTTATTTGCTGAATTTTCTAAGTATATTCTGAAGTTTTGAAAAATTAGAGTTTCATCAAAGTCTACATTGTAGTAAAAATTTGATCCAAATGTGAGGAACTACCTTAACCTGCATGAAGATCCATCAATAGGTTACATACGTACTGACAGAATCCCTAGTATTTGTAAAATCAAGGGGAAAAACTCTGCTTTTACTAGGTCAATTGGGATAATACTATATGTGAGCAAAGGTCATATACTATATGCGAGGATTGGTGATTCTAGCTAGAATACTTACTGAAATACAAGTATTTTCAATTTTGGACAGACTAAAGGATTGTCTCACAGACTCAGGGATGAACAGGAAACAAGAAATCTATAAGCCCTTTTCCTTGGTCGGCAATTTTAAGTTTGTTCCTGTCCAACTAATATTGAAATCAAGAGGAAAATTATACCATAATGCAGTCATGTAAAAGTATGAAACTTTTTATGTCATCAAAAGGTTACCTGTTGATTTTGTGTTGTATCATCTATAAAGCTCTGATGAGAACGTTCCATCTCGGCATCTAACCTCGAGTATTTGTCGTAGGATTTTGTGGGACTGTTAGAATTCAACAATGACTGAAATATACATGAAATACTAGAACTCTTGTGTTTCTTGCATTCTGCAAAGCCTAAAAAGAATATATGGCACCGGACAGGACTAAATATTTTGGTTTCACATCTCATTTAGGTCAATATAAAAATACAAGGTATGCAATCAAAACTTTTATACCCGCAAGAATCACAGAGATAAAGCAAAGCCATAGTAAACACCCTATTTTTAGTCTCTTATGATCATGCACATGTAAGAGAGTGGTTCCATTTCTTTGTATACACAAGCTGTCAAAGCGATACATGGGACTTTACTTGAGTAGGTCATCAGACATGCATAACAAATTATTATTTGAGCCATGCCATGAGAAAACCAACATAGTGGGTTTGCGACCAGCATGGATCCAGACCAGCCTGCGCATCTCTGGTCAGGATCCATGCTGTTCACTTTTAAAGCCTATTGGAACTGAAGAAACTGTTAGCGAACAGCATGGATCCTGACCAGACTGTGCGGATGCGCAGGCTGGTCTGGATCCATGCTGGTCGCAAACCCACTATGTTGGTTTTCTCATGACACGGCTCAATTTTTTTATTAACTTAACTAAACAGTTTATTGTACACACTTTCATAGTCACTTCCATTACCAAAACAAATTCATAACAAGCACTAGGATCTCCCAAAAAAACAGCCTCTTTGCAGTGATCTATTTATTATTTGGTCAAAATATTTTTGAATGCTACAAGTGAAAAGGCCTGTATATAAATTGTGTACATAATTGCTCCTAAAGGAGGTGACTGTTGTTAAAATATCTCATTTATCCTGATTTTCTCCTAGTGAACTTCCTGTCTGCAAACAAATTGTGCTTTGCAATAAAAACATTCATAGACAGGACTAAATAATGATCAATTTGGGACACATCTAGATGCTACAGTTATAGAATTATAACCCTATTGGGACAACTACAAATGTTACAGCTATACATGAGAAATATCCAATGGCAAAATATCAAACAGGAAATTTGTCTGCAAATTTCTCCACACAAGCTCAGACTGAACATTATGATAAAACACAACTAATGGATGTATTTCTGTCAATATAAATAAATAATTCAGTGTGATGTTTGTTTTTGGAGGTTTAATGCAATTTTACATTTACTATTTCAGTTATAAACAGCAATCATTTAATCTAGCCAGTGCTCCTAGGTTCCTTACCAGAATTAAACTGTTCTAGTCAAAAACAAGAGACCCATATGGACATAAATCTCTCACCTGAAAAAAAGGTCTTTACCTTTTGACTTTGTACGTTTTAGGGAGATTTCTACAGTTATATTTAAGCAACATTTTTTTCTAGAAAATGTCATCAAATCCAAGATAGAATGAGTGTAGGACAAATTCTATTACTATTATTTATAACATAAAAGCAGTGTAAAAGTAATTTTTGTCAAATTATGAAGCCTAAAGAACTCACATACTAGCTATGTTTAACAATTTTAGATAAAATTTTATAGCAAATGTCAATTTTTTCTTCAAAGTTACATCAACATGATCAATTAAATGACCTATCAATATTTAATAATTTTTAAAAAAAAAAAAAAGAAGCTTTTTTTCTATTTTGAAAATATCTATGAAAAGCAAACTCATAATTATGTAAATATGGACATATTTCACCATAATGATGGAACAATTTAACTTCCATCATTCTTGTCTTTCAGATTTTTAAAAGAAAATCTGAATTTAATGAAAGGACATTTTGCATATTTTAAGGACATTTTAATCTACTGAATTATCAGGTTGGTTACAGTCTACAAAGGACTGAAATTTCAGGAAAATGCATGAAATGTTTTTAAAACAAGAGGACCATGATGGTCCTGAATCGCTCACCTATCCCCACATGACCCAGTGTTGAACTGAGTATGACATCGTTATTTCTATTATTTGACATAGTGACCTAGTTTTTGAGCACATGTGACCTAGATATCATCAAGATAAAAAATTCTGTCCAATTTTCATGAAGATCCATTGAAAAATATGACCTCTAGAGAGGTCACAAGGTTTTTCTATTATTTGACCTAATGACCTAGTTTTTGAAGGCACGTGACCCACTTTTGAACATGATCTAGATATCATCAAGGTGAACATTCTCACCAATTTCCATGAAGATCTCATGAAAAATATGGCCTCTAGAGAGGTCACAAGGTTTTCCTATTTTTCGACCTACTGACCTAGTTTTTGACCGCACATGACCCAGTTACGAACCTGACCTAGATATCATCAAGCTGAACATTCTCACCAATTTTCATGAAGATCCATTGAGAAATATGGCCTCTAGAGACGTCACAAGGTTTTTCTATTTTTAGACCTACTGTCCTAGTTTTTGACCGCACGTGACCCAGTTTCGAACTTGACCTAGATATCATCAAGATGAACATTCTGACCAATTTTCATGAAGATCTCTTGAAAAATATGGCCTCTAGAGAGGTCACAAGGTTTTTCTATTTTTAGATCTACTGACCTAGTTATTGACCACACGTGACATAGTTTCGAACTTGACCTAGATATCATCAAGTTGAACATTCTGACTAATTTTCATAAAGATCCCATGAAAAATATGGCCTCTAGAGAGGTCACAAAGTTTTTCTATTTTCAGACCTACTGACCTAGTTTTTGACACACGTGACCCAGTTTCAAACTTGACCTAGATATCATCAAGGTGAACATTCTGACCAATTTTCATGAAGATCCATTGAGAAATATGGCCTCTAGAGAGATCACAAGGTTTTTCTATTTTTAGACCTACTGACCTAGTTTTTGACCCCACGTGACCCAGTTTTGAACTTGACCTAGATATCATCAAGGTGAACATTCTGACCAATTTTCATGAATATCTCATGAAAAATATGGCCTCTAGAGAGGTCACAAGGTTTTTCTATTTTTAGACCTACTGACCTAGTTTTTGACCGTACATGATCCAGTTTCGAACTTGACCTAGACATCATCAAGATGAACATTCTGACTAACTTTCATAAAGATCCCATGAAAAATGTGACCTCTAGAGTGGTCACAAGCAAAAGTTTACGCACGCACGCACGAACGGACGGACGACGGACGCCACGCGATCACAAAAGCTCACCTTGTCACTTTGTGACAGGTGAGCTAAAAAGGAAACAATATGAAACTTGCCAAGAATGCTACAGACAAAGTTTTGTGATGATCCATTAAACTGCTGCCCAAGGGTTGTCATCTAAAGCTTTTTCTATCTTTAGCTCTGACAGCCTCTAAAAAGGGCAAAGCAGCAACATCTGAATGAATTTAAAAGTTGATCTCATGACCTTACATGAATGCTATGGACCAACCATCAATTGTTTCATCAGAAGTTTTCAGATGTTTTTCTACTTTTAGCTCTTGCAACCCCTCAAATGGGTCTAGCTGAACCACTGAAACAAATCCGTGAGAGGACCTTATAAGGCTGCTACAGACCATGTTTGTTGACAGTCCATCAAGTTGATCAAAACAAGTTGTTTAAAGCAAAAAGTTAATTACTATTGAGATGACATACATGTATGACAATCAAGGCACAATCACAGTAACTTACCCTGAACCTTTGGCTCAGGCTGGCCAAAACTGACAACTTCCCCACATGAATCAGAGGTGAGCCCAAGGAGACCAATTACCTTACACATCTCATCTTCAGTCATACATATCAATAATTATGACTAGCACAGGATTTAAACCTATGACCCCTGGATTGAAATTCGTCCACTTTACAAGTCTACTAAGCATACTGGCAAAGCTTAAAGCACAATGCACTACCATCCAGAGTTTAACTACCTTTATCTGTGGGTGTTGCCAAGGCCTTAAATTTATATGCATCTGATGCACTAATTTGTACAGTTCATCATTTTGAAACTTGTTAAATTTAACAAACCTGTCTGACATTAGATTCTTCTGTGGTTCGTGACTGGGGACTCGTCATCTGTGATTTCATCTCCTGCAAACATGGTTTAAAATACTTCCCAATTAATAAATTAAATATAGGCTTTATGATACATGTATAAAGACACTTTACAAATCAGTCATATTTTTGACAAGTTTTTGAAAATTACAAATTACTTCTATTTTCCTGTAATCTGAAATATGCAGAAAAACTTAGTGTGAGACATGGTCATAAATCAATTCAAACAATACTAATTAAAAATATTTGCCACATTAAAATGTTTTAATATTGTTTCGCAGGCACCTCTTAACTAATGCTAAAATCGACAAGCGAAAAAACCTTGTATGTAAATATAAAAGTTTAAACAATACATTCAAGATCTTTATATTCAAATGCAGAAAACACGGGCATACGTGTTGCAATTCATATAATGCTGTTTTATAAACGAAAAAAGAATCTATGAAACGCAACGGGAACAATCATCAAGGTCAGTTTTCATGTATAGAAAACAGCAGAATGACAAATCTTACAAGTCTATGTCCTAACATACCCTAACGGCTGCTTTGGTTCTTTCTATAAACTCTCTCCTTTCTTTCAGCTCCGAAACTTCTATTCTAAACTTGCGTGGATTTTTCTCAACAATACTTAGGTACAGTTAAGGTAATTGAGCCGTGCCATGAGAAAACCAACATAGTGGCTTTGCGACCAGCATGGATCCAGACCAGCCTGCGCATCCGCGCAGTCTGGTCAGGATCCATGCTGTTCGCTAACAGTTTCTCTAAGAGCAATAGGCTTTGAAAGCGAACAGCATGGATCCTGACCAGACTGCGCAGATGCGCAGGCTGGTCTGGATCCATGTTGGTCGCAAAGCCATTATGTTGGTTTTCCCATGGCGCGGCTCAATTTATAATGCAGTGTTTGTTTAACTCTGATCTCTCAAACAGCAGAGAATAAATCCCATTACATTTTGAATGAAATGTAATTATCTAAATACTAGCACTGCACATAAAAAGCAAGATGTTTTGCTTAAGATTTCTATAAGAATGAATAAATATTCCTGGATATTCTTTTATATTTTAATATAATAATAAGTCAGCTTGACATAAAGAGGTCATCTTCAATTACTGTAGATTATAGTGCATATTTTCTGACCTGGCGGAGATATTTTTAGTACAGACTGTACCATTAAAATCAATAGGTAACTTGGTGCATATCAGATTTATTCATATGGAATGAAACCAAATATAATGATGTAGCCGATTACCCTAAACTTAATGATAGAATGGCCCATTGATGACCTTTCTATAAATATCTCGGCCAGGTCAGAAAATATGCACTATATATATGCATCATCCCAGATGATTTTAGTTAATTCACTAAAATGCCTCTGGCTAATTCAAAATATATACAAAATATATCTAATTAACATGAAACTGCTAGTGATGCCAAAATGATCGATTATAATCAAAAATTGATCAAAAATGTCTAAAATTAGCGAAAATCATTTCAAGTAATGATCAATTGTCGCTCAAACAAGTTAATGCTACTACATAGAACTTGCATGGTTTTTCTGTTGTTCATCTTTCCATCTGTGACATACTCTTTTGGTTATGGTGAAGTTTCTCAAAATGGTGACAGATCAGAAAAATCTAACAGGCGAGGAAAGAAAGACCTCCTGACAAGACAAATCTTGATTTGCAGTTTGTGGTTTGCTGGTTATCTCAGAAAACTTATGTTAATAATGGTTAACTTTTTTCATCTTTTCATAGACTGACAAAAAAATTTTCATTCATGAAATACCACATTAAGTAGTAGTAATCATTACACATATTTCACGTTTTAAAAAAATTTGATCAATAATCAAAAATTCAGATTGGAACCCGTCTGATTATGTTCGATGATCCATCATCACAATGGATCGATTAAGCATCCCTAGAAACTGCTAGATTAAACCTAAACCAAAATTACACCATCAATCATAGTATGTTATTAAAATTAAGCATGTGGACCTACGGTTTTATTTGATCATGGGAATCAAAATTGTCATCAAAACTGAGATTTTTTAGATAACCTCCAGCAGAGGTAAAAAAATGTTAAATTACTTTCAAAAGTTGATATAATATTTTAAAGAGGTTTCATACACTCAGAACCACATTTTGCCCTTGACAAATTAAAAAACCCATTCATGAAAAAAAGACCCTTAAAGCAATAAATATTGCAACAAAGGATATCAATAGTTTCTTCTAAATCTTCCAGATCCCATTCTATACTGCGTAAACTATTTCTAAGTTCATTTGTTGTCCAGTTGTACTCTTCCACGGACACAAGATTTGGGGCATCAGCCAGCTCACACCATCGTGTGTAGAGATTTTTTGAAGTCTGCAATGCCTTCTGTACCTCCCTGAAATACACATTAAGTTTAATCATTGATTTAATGATCTTTAATTCTTTATTATCTGCCACTCATAAAGTTTAAAAAAGCGAAAAATGTTTTATTCTGAAGCATTTGTTTAGAAGTGAAACAAATCATATAAAGGAATTTAATTAGAAACTGACATTCATCATTAGAATGATTGCGAACAATGTTTAAAAAGTTTAAAATAAATTTGCCAAAGGGTAAATATAAACTAGAAATTGTATGGAAAATTTACAATTAATATAATTTTTTAAACATAGTAATAGTCTACACCAGTGTCTTATGAGTAACATATTTTGGTCACTTTTGAAAGAATCATTAAAATAAGGTTATAATAAGCATTTTTTTTTTGAAATCTCATTTTTCTGTGACTAATTCAAATTTCAATGACAAGCATTTTTGCAACTTAATTTGGTCATGTATTTGTGTGTAATATGACCCACCTAAGTTTTCGGTATGATATATTCATTGTCACTTTATGAGGAGATCATTTCAATCATCCAAATGACACTGTCATCCTCATCATTCTAAGCATTGCAGATGCTTGATAACATGCAAACAATTTCAAAATAATTGTTATTCATCTAGAATCGGCAAGCTTAGCTTTGTAATAATGTTTTTTATCTGGAATTGCACAACAAAGTTAAAATGCATACATCATTGTAGACATTGAAGTCTGGACAATTAGAACTTGGTCAGGCAAGTAGATTAAGCTATTACTGATAACTGAAGCTGACCTAAAAACAAGTGCTTTCCAAAACACAGGTCAAGCCTGATCAGGATGGAAGAGTCTATGTGGGTACAGGATAAACAACTTTGATATAATGATACAAACCATACAATTCAAAACAAGAGCTTTTCTACTGACAGCATGCTTGATTACAAAATATGACCAGAGATTTTTAGACAAAAGAAGAAAAATAAACAATGTACATGTATGTCTGTATTTGTGGATTTGGAAAGTCTTGCACTATAGGGATATGTGTGACCATGATGGTAAGTAAGTGTTGACAGAGTTATGTACTCTTGCCAAAAGATGGAAATCATGAGGAAAAGCAAGTGTACAAAGTTTCAATTAACATGTCAAACAGTTTTGATAAAACATGTACAAAAACTGAACCAATTTCCAAGTCCAAAATTTTTTGTCAGTGCTTTACTCTGAATAAAGAAGTATAAAATGCACAGAATGGCAACTAGCTGTAATTTCGCGTGATCTCATGTCAAAGCGTGAATCGGCGTCATCTGAGTAAAAACAAACATCGCAGAAAGTATTTGTGGGATATTCACTGTTACCGCGATCATGTCGCACTGATTTGATACTAGTTCGCGGGATATTCATAGGAAGACCAATGATCGCGGCATGTTCGCGAGAAAAACTTAGAAGATTATAATCTTTTGGGAAATTGTTAATGAAGAGCTTTTATAAGATCAGGTAATTGTAGATCAATTAATTTGTAACATTATCTGTAAAGTCACAGTATGAGTCTGATAAATTAATTACAACCAGATATTCTGGACATGTTTAGAAGGGAATCTGTGTGCATTACAGACAGTTTTAATAAGTGATTCTTAGAGGCTGATAGGAATATATTCTTTTTTGTGGTATTAAAGTCAGAAAATTTATGTTTAATATCTATACTCATATATCTAAATAAACATAAGGAATTTTGAAAATGAAATAGATATGCTTAAACTTTTGCTGAGCTGTATCAGATTATCTAAAAAGAAATATAAAACTAGCTTATTCTGACAATTTCTAAGCTTCATAAGTCTGATAATTAACATGTAAAACTATGACAGATTTGTAGCGATACATATAACTTATAAGCAGTGTGAAGAAAAAACACTGGGATGAAATGAATACATACACTCAGACACTGTTATTGAAATGACAATTAACAGTTAGAATTCAAACATATTATATCATTAAAACTCAAAATGCACCAAATATGATATGAAAAAGTTCAGACATTGACAATTTGAATTTGTTACAACCTCAGTGTTCAAGTTTATTCAACAAATTTATATCCCTGATTCCTATTAATTTATTTGTTTTTGCACTTTTTTGTACAAGCTCTTTTGTACACAATTTCTGTAGTGATGGTTTTCAGCCAGTTCACAACATGTTCGCAGCAACTAGTTCACGGGATGATCGCAGCAACTTGTTCGCGGGAACTTTTAGTTCACAGCTACTTGTTCGTGGGAAGTTCGCGGCAACTTGTTCGTGGCAAAATTAATTTGCATGTGAAAAGTGAACACCAAACGAACATCCCGCAAACAATTATACCAACTTATCAAAAATGTTCACGGCATGTTCGTCGGATATTCGCGGCATGATCGCAGCAAGTGTTCGCGGCAAACTATAATATTTCCGTAAGGGTCGTCACTTCCGTTAAACAAGATCTTATTCAGTTGTCACGTTTTTCTTGCGATATTTGCTCTATATGCCTTTCAAGTTGCCGATCTATTTATTTTTATAGCTCTTTGCTCTGAATTAGAGCTTTGCCAGCAAAAACTTCATAAAACTTAACCAAAAATTCTAAGTTAAAAAGGGGCATAACTCTGTCAAAATTCAAATCAGAGTTTGTTTCTTCCAGGGTTCAACACTAACAGTCTCCCGGGGACCCAAGGATCCTTAGTTTTGAGGAGGAACATCCCCTTCTAAAAGCTGGGGATTCCACCTGTATTGCCAATGATAAATAAAATAAAGATAAATAAATGTTTGAAAAATACTGAAAGATATTTTGCTAATAAACAGCTGAAAATATAAATGTTGAGCATCTACATGATAATATTAAAACTTTAAATTTTCATGTAAGTATTCGCAATTTGTTTTGACATTGAGAACAAACATTATGCAGCTATGTGACGGTATATGAGAGGGGGTTCGCCTTCCCCAGTAAAAAATTAAAAAATCTGAGATTAGAGAGTTTTAAATACTTCTGTTTCCAACTTTCCATACGAGAAAAATACGAAAAACAAATCTGTTTTCAGGGTTTCCACTGGCTCTTATTTTCTTCCGCCATAAAATATCAAAGTCAACGACACATAGGGGGAGGGGGTGTCCAGTGGGGTGTATTCTCCAACACACTGTGCATGTTGCAACAATTTGTCATTTTTATAGTTTTTTTTTCATTATTTGATTGGTGTGGGGGTGGGGGGTGGGGGCGGTTAGGGGGGCTCTCCCCTTGGAAAATTTTGAAATACAGGCATGAAATGGTGGCCCCTGGTGCATTTTTAGTCCAAAATTTAGAGGTAAAGGAGGGTTAGTATTCTCTTTATCAAAGTGGGGGGGGGGTCAGGCTATCCCCCTGGAAAATTATAAAATACAGGTATGGAAAGGTGGTCTCTGGTGTGTTTTTTGGTCTAAATTTTGAGAAAATATTATTAATATTCTTTTGCCAAAATAGTTGAGTACTTCTCAGCAAAAATTGAAAATACAATTAATCGGAAATTGGGGTCGCAAAAATGTGTGGCAAACGAAAAAAAAAGGCAATCAAGACTAGCATTATTTATAAAATGAAAATTTAAAACATATTTTCTATGACAAGAGTTAATTTTTACCATTGATTTCTGCTTGTCTATCGCAGTTTTTCACTGGAATAAATTTGCCAAAATCAATCTACGATCATGATTTAAAAATTATTTGAAATTATCACGGATGTCCCGTCAGTCGTTCATTCCGAAGATTTGCTACAAAATATAACTTTGAAATGGCTACTTTGATACTACTTTCGTGATTCCGCTGGTTAAAATATTGCCATGAAATTTATTACTGATGTGCGTTTTTCATTTAACACCAGTCCTGTCACTGCCTTTTACGTCAGTCCGTGAAACATGATTTTCATTTCTTTGAAGATATCAGTAATTACTTCAATCAACGATGACATGTAAAGGCGGAGCTAAATATTTTTGCCGATAAAATACGTCACACGTTCTACATCCAAAGCTGTCATTGGTTTATCGCATGTTTAAATTAAAGTCAAAGACTGAGAGACACGTGGCAGCATTATTTAATCGCTAATCCCTCGGTTGGTGACACGCTTTGTATTGTGTTTTATGAATGGAAACTGCTGTGGGTAATATTGATTTTTAGGCTAGATAGCGAGTACTTTATACAAAGAAATACACATTTAAAAAAATACATTTACAGCAAAATATTTTTCCGCCATTTTTTAAATTTTTTTCGCCATTTGTGTACTTGGCAAATTGCAGCGGAAACTCTGTGTTTTTAAAGATAAAATGTAGTCTCCTAGCTCTTCGAAAAACAATTTTCATTATTCATTTTGATTAACGGACCTCTAGATTGCCCTATACGGGACTGCTCGTCTCCGGTTAACGGACCTCTGGCTCCCGGTCTAGAGGTCTGGTTATCGGACCCCTAGCCACTGTCAAAAGTAAAACTGAATCAAGACAAAAGCCGAAATGGCAATCATGATCTGATGATAGCCCGGAATATAAGTTTGTAATTTCCGAATAAATTCTAACATCGCCCGACGATAATTTATGTACTAATGACAAGCTCTTACTCTTTTACAACAAAGAAAGGATCCTCAAGTGCCATTTTAATTGATTTTATGAGAAAGTAACTAATTATTTCATAAAATGCTGTCAACTTCCATCTTCTCCCAACTACATGCGCCTCAGAATAATTTTGTATTGTGAAAATTGTAACACGTTCTTGGTTGTTTGCCACTAAATAACGGCCTCGCACCGCCAAATTTTAAAGGCGATATTTTTCCTGTATTCTTCATAGATACAGAACACTATTGCAATTTTGCATGCCTTCCAAACTCCCTAAAATATTTGAACTCAACACAACTATTCAACAGAATAAATTACAATCACAATTAACATGGGGTGTGTTATGATCGTTTCTGTATAATGATACAAAATAAATTTAACTTAGATATAAAAGAAAAAATATATAGCTTATTTTCGCATATGAAAAGTTATTTTCATAAGCGATTTTGACGATTTTAATTGTTGGACTAAAATCAGTTATTTTTGCTTTATAAGTGTCTATATAATGATATAAAATAAATTTAATTTAGATATAAAAGAAAAAAATATGGCTTATTATTTTCGTAAAAAATCTTATTTTCGCGAAAATAACCTTATTTTCGCACTTTAGGCATACTGGTCGGGGGCCACCAACCGGACACTTTTAGAGGTTTTTCACCATTTTCTCTTTTATTTCCTTCATTACAACTGTGAAATTTCACATGAACATAGTTAGGTGCACCGTCAAGAAGCAGACTTAATTTGTTTACCCCTAACGAATGATTAATGCCCTTTCCAGGGCCGAATGTAGGGTCAACTAAACTACTTACTTTCACTGCTTGGCAGTACCATATATCTGGACAGTTTTTTTTTACAACTTATGGGAACCTCTGTACTGATGACATTTTGCTATGTAATGTAAAAACGAGTATTCATTATTGGCCTGAAAGATATAAATTTTATTCAGATTTTTTTGTTTGGAAAACTGCTATATGGTAGTAAGAAATGCAGTGCGGATTTCCAAATCCCCCATAATAGTTTCATGCTTCAGTATGAATGACGAAATCAAAAAATGAAATTTCATCCTCAATAAGTTATTTTTGTCAGATATAATTCCACATCATTGTTAAAAAATCAAATGTGTGTTTGACTTATAAAAGATTGCTAAAAATACAGCAAACTTTAGCAGCTACGAAACTGTCCAGTTTGGTGGTCGTCCGGATTTGGTGGTCCTCAACCAGTACCGTGGTTTTTTCCCACCATTTTGAACCAAATCACATTCTACTTCTACTTCTACGTCTACGGGGTAAGTCCCAAAAATTATTTACTGATCATAACTGAGAGGTTGAGGACAATCTGTTAAAATAACTTATGTTACATGATGAAACGTAAAATGGAAGACGTCTACAAACAATGTTAAAAATAAAAACGACATGACCGATTAGTGCATGGAAGTATTTAGACTGACAGTGAAGCTTGCCAGGCTTTCACTGACCTTAAGATAAGATAAGATGGGATGGGATGGGATGGGATGAGATGAGATGAGATTTATTTTGAGTAGGCAAGACAATTACAAGTAACATAAGCTCTGATGAGCTTTTTAACCAAATATATAACAAGTGTAGGTTAACAAAAGTAAATAGGCTACAAATAAGAAAGGATAATTTACAACATAAGATCTATGAGAAACATGCTTATCATACCAACTTTGGTTTAAAACTGCTTAAAAGAAGAATTAGCTACAAGGTGACCAGGAATATGGGGCAAAGGTGCCATAGATAAAAAATATCTTAAAAATTCAGAAAATCACTCAATCAGATTTGTAATGACCTGATTATATAGCATCTTTTTCATAGTGTAATTCAATGATCATTAATTGAAGGGCAAATAAGAATTACAGATTCATATATTATGGTTACAAAGTATTTAAGTTTAAGAATTGATCATATAAACACAATCATGTAAACTCTATCATCAGACTTGTCAACAGAGAGGCAGGGTTGCTTAGCATAAAAGTACTTCACATTCAAGGCAAATAGTACTCAGTTACATGTTAGATTGACTCTAACAAGGTATATTATTATAGTAAACATATTAGACACAACATGAACTAAAGCAAGATATATCATCTAAATGCAAATGAGAGCAGGTGTTAAATAGACTCAACATTTACCTAAAGCAAATACTGGAAGACAAAAACTACATACAGCAAACACAACAGCAGTAACTAGACCGACAAAAGCAAAATCAATAGCTTGTATATATAAAGTATTAGAACAAAAATAAAATGAAAAGGAACAAAAGCAAACTTAAGCTTGAGAATACACTATGCCAAGCATGCACTTAACTTTATGCTATGCCTGTGTCCCCACAGGAGCAGGAGAAACATTTACAAATTGAGCCATTCCATGACTATATAAGATTTTTAAACTGACTAAAGTTAGTACAGAATCTATAATCATCTGGGAGAGAGTTTCATAACACAGGAGCAGCATATCTGTAGGAGTGCTTACCATAATTTGTAGTGTTAACTCTAGGTACCTGTAAAATATTAAAATATGTAAGGTTTAATGAAGAACTCCTTTTTACAACTAAGTCACAGAGAACCATGGGGGCAAGACCACTTAGGATTTTGAACGTTTCAATAGCCATTATACGCATTCTTCTTATATGTAAGTAAGGCAATTTTACTTAACACAATAAATCAGAATAGGAGGATAAATAATCATCGAAAACAAATTTTGAGCAGTGCCCTTTCTTGCAGTTTTTCCATTTTCTTAGTAAAATTTTCAGAGCAAAAATGCCAAGCCACTGGACAAAAAATAAAATCCGATAAAATAAAAGTGTGGGAAATAGTCAATTTGTTGAGCTTATTTAAATTTTTACCTTTTTTCCTTAATGACGTTTAATTGTTTATCGACTTTCTTGCAAATGTTACCAATGTGACTTTCAAAATATAGTTTATAGTCAATATCTGTACCTAGGAGCTAAACAGTATCTTCACAGGTTATGCTGCGAAGGCCAGTTTTTAAGCAAGGATTTCTTGCCAACTGCTATAGCTTGGAATTTGTCTGGATTAGTTTGCATTTTGTTCACTCTGAACCAGTCAATAAGAACATTACTTTCATTTTGAAAGACTTGAATAACTTCACTGAAATTTGGAGAATGGAGCCTTGTGGTACCCTTTTGCTTATACTTGCCCTTGAACTAACAATATTTCCCACTTTAATTTGCTGTTTACGATTTGAAAGGTAAGACTGAAGAAGGTTTGAGGCGGGCTCTGATAATCCATATTCAGTTAATTTTGATAATAAAATTTCGTTGGGCAAACTGTCAAAAGCTTTTGAAAGATCCATTAAGATTGCTGCAATGTATTCTTTATTATCTAGAGCCTGCCTCCAATCCTTCAGCAGTCTTAGAAGAGTTGTTTGGCATCCATAACCTTTTCTGAAAGCACAGAGGAAATTATCAAAAATATGTTAAAAATAGACAGTTAGCTGTTCAGATAATACTTTTACAAAAATCATTGATGGGATTACATTGATTAAGTAAAGAATATATGGTTCGAATTACTTTAACATTTATACCAATTAATTTTTGTATACTAGTAATTGGCGAGCCTGTATTCAAGGTTCTGTTTATTTTGAGAGGAAATGCAGTATATTTTAATGTTTTAAAACACGGTCAAGTAATTATTTTACAGTAGGGGCAAAGTGTGGTAAAAACTTAACTAATACATCAGTTATCGTGAGTACAGTGCTACCTTAACTTAATAAAGGTTCATGTAGTAAATATCTTATATTGGCATCCTACAACAAGGAAATTATGTGTACTTACCGTCATGGAAACACAAACACAGTTTAACGGGTTTTTAAATTCAGATATATAGTACCACCAACCATAATAGAGATCCATAGCATTCGCATACCGGGACGTTACATTTAATACAGCCTATTTGACGGGGAGGTTTGATAAAATTGCATTTAATTTAGCATTTGAAGTTATGAAAACATGAAACGTATTCTTTGTGTACCGATTACGTATAAAATCTATTCTGACTTTATGTCTACCGGCATGTGAATTCAGGATAGAACAAAAAAAGTTAGTTTAGTTTTCCATTTCAACTTTAACTTAATCCATTAAAATACTTTTCATTCTGATATAATAGAAAAGGGCTTGTATTCTGTTATGCTGTGTTTAAGATAACTGACTGCACATATATTGATACATGTATCTATATATGTATAAGTTGCAAAAGTTGATATTTGCGCATCTTACGTACCGATATTTTATATAAAGTAATGTCCGATGTGTTTATGCAGATATATCTTTTCGTTTCGTACTATAATTTGGGACATATATTTTCCATTCTATTTAATTTCACTTTCAACTTTTCACTTTCATTTTTTACATCTGCATAAATATGAGTTATATCAATAGGGAGAAATCTTTCCATTTTGTTTTAATTTTCGACATAAACGTTTATAGGCATACTATTTATTATTTGTATGTGGGTTATTTGATTATGAGTAAACGGCTGACAGTTTCAATGGGAAGATGAGTTACATACAATCTTGTACATTTTGTTTCAGAGAGTTAGCGAAACGAATATATAATAGTTAGAAAATCAAGCAGTATGTTGTCAATCGATTTTTTCCCAAACATTATATCTCTCTAGTGTGTCTTGCAAAACAATAACACGATGTATTCAGTTTGATTTTTTTTTGTATACACAATGTTTTGTTTTTACACAGTTGAACAAAGTTATTGTTATCGAACATTAAATTTGGAACAGTTCTTAGTAAGATTCTAACACGATCCGATTCATTTTCCTATAAAAAAAAAACTTTGTCGAGCTTAATGTTTTCACAGTTGTTGCTGTCGTTGTGTTAATTATAAAGATGCATTTGCCTGTGAACCATCAATTGCCTTTTTAATACTTGTCATCTTGTTTGCCGTTGTTGTTATTACAGTCGGGTATTTATATAGTGGACCCAACTTGACCCCGATGGTTGTCCTTTGTATTGTAATAGGAGCGGAAAAATGTGCAGCCCGATACAGGACTTGAACCTGCGACCTTCTGCTTGCAAGTCAGATACTCTAGCAACTGAGCTAATCGGACAATCGATATCATAGACTAATTATATACATTATACACACACTGCTATATTCCTCCCTCCCTTTTTTTCAAAGACAAACTCAGATTCTTTTGACTAACTCAGCCATTGCTGCACCCTAGCTCAAGGATTCTAAGGCTAGCCACCGCACTCACGGCACCAGTGTAATAGGAGCGGAAAATGTGCAGCCCGATACAGGACTCGAACCTGCGACCTTCTGCTTGCAAGTCATATATTCTAGCAACTGAGCTAATCGGACAATCGATATCATAGACTAATTATATACATTATATACACACTGCTACAGTATTATAATACATAATGAGGCACAACCTATATTGAAAAGGAGTGTAAAACACGAGCTGCACGAGAAAAAGGAAATATAGATTTGTGTAATTATAAGTTAGTGTATTGGAAAGTTTTAACTGATCGAATGTAAATATGCAAACTAATTCAATATAAATATACACGGCTACCCTAAGCACACTTGATTTCTACAATGAAATAATCGATATGAATAATCAGCCTAAGGTCAACGATCGCGGTCAAGTTGCGACTACTATATGCAGCGTTCAATTCCTTCGATGTTTTGGCACTCTCCTATATCAGCACTGCGCTCATTAATGTCGTGATTGTTACAACGCTGCTGTTCAAACGTTGTGACGTTGCATAACTGATGAACTTTGTACCACTATACTTACTACTACTTGTCAATGATCGGTTCCTCTTTTCGTCCAACTATACATGTATTGATAACTGCTACATTGATTTAAGGATGAAAAAGGATGAAGTTTTTAACAAAATTCAGATTTTTTCATACAAGACAAGTAAGTGTAGGTAAAGCACATGTCACCGCACTCATTTTTATTGCATAGGACATTTTCTTCACCCACTGTTTGGACGCTCGCTACAGTTTCGTAATTTTTTTCTCAATAATAGATTTTGATGAAATGTTTTGTATTAAAAAATCATGTTATGATGTATTGAAAAATGAAATAAAAATACTAGGTCACCAGCTTTGTTTCAATTTAATTTGTCCCTAGGTATGGTGCTATTTTAAACATTTTTCAAAATTTCTGTAATCCTAAAATATATTTCAGTAAAGTACAATAATCAGCATAAAATTGATTATCTAAGCATTTTTGTAACGGAAAACAATATATTTATTTGAAACATGCTCAGAGAAATCAAAAGAACATGATTTTGTAAAGAAAGGAATACTTGTTCAGCAGACCCAAGGGCTATTTTTGCATAATTATTTTTGTCAGTTTTAAGTTGGTACTTTCACATAATAAACTCTGCACAAAACTTTGGATATGTCTACCTAATCTAAAACAAAAAAGAAAATTGATAGATCACCATATTAGATTTCGCTTAAATCAAGTTACAAGGAGGTGGGGTGTGGCAGGCATTTATACAACGCAGTTTGGTACGAAATACTCTTTCAGTGTTTGAGCAAATGACTCAGAAATATATACCGGTATATGAAATTATCAAACGGCAGATTTCTTAATAAGCGGATTTTAAGGTGTTTCTGAAGCATTTTGATGGCATAGAACAATGAAAGTTTCCGCCCTTTTTTTAACAAAACCTATATAGTTTGCGAATGTACGGTACGGGTACGGTACGGGATTAGAAACAGCTGTGACTCAATGCAGAGTTTGAGCGCTGGTATAAATAACAGACTCCAGTATATGTCGGATTGAAGCAATTTGAACTAAAAGTACTTTAAATGTATGTATATATTTTGTAACTATGCTGATACTTACCCTAACCTTTAGTCAGTATATTATACAATTTGTACATTATATGCATGCGAACATACAATAATTTGCGAATTTTTGCCGTACGCGACATTAGATAATCACTTCCGGGCATGCGCAGAAGACCGCACCAACTCTGCAGTGAGCTACATCGATTAGAAACACAACCAGATTGGCACGGTGTTGGGGTAAATGTCGACCCGTAACTGTAGCGAGTGCCTTTAAACAATTCTGAAATTAAGTAAAAACAACGTGACATTAGTAATATATAAGCATAAATGTCACCAACAATCTCTTTCAATTTTTACATATTGACAAGTACCCCATCCATTCTTTTTCAATAGTAAAGAAACGTATTTAAATCTACAAAACATAGAGATGCAGGTTTGATAAAAAATATCTTTTAAGGTAGCAGGGTACACTTCGAATTTTGGCCCCCGTCAATATTTGTTATAAATAGAACTTCGTGATTTTGGATGTCTGTAAATTAAGGTGAGAGATAATGATTATTAATTCTTTAGAAAATTTATACAGCCAATACATGTAAAATTCTGATGTCAGTTCAGAACAATTCAAATCACGGAATGGTTTTGTGCTTGTTGATTGATACTCAGGAACATTTTCGCTATTTTGTGAAAAAACGAGCTGGATGGGCCCCCATTCCGTTTATATCCTGACGTTCAGTAAGGACTATTAAATTGAGAAATGCAATAAAATTGGGCATTGTTCTTGCAGCGGGATCATTGCAGGCTGTTCAAAAAGTGCAAAATTGATGATTTTGGCATGTTATTTTTCATGGATGGTGTAAACCTTTCGTTTTGATAACTTTCTTTATTCTTGTATGAGAATCCTGATCTTGCCATTAATTAAAAGCACAAAACATGCACGCAATTTATCAAATGGCCACCCTGATTCTGCTCATAAGGGATGTGCAATATTGCGACTCGCTACACGTAAGACCGTCCGTGCCCAAAATTTTCGCATCTAAGTGTACCCTGCTACCTTTAACATTCATAGTATTCGAAGTTATCAAAGCATGAAGGCTTTTCTTTGTGTATTGTAATCTATTCGGAATGTATGTGTATCTAGTCCTTCGGCAGGTGAATTAAGGAGAGAGAAAAGGTGAGTACAGTTTTCAATTTTAACTTTGAATTAATCATTTTCCTTCTTATATCACAAAATAGGAAAAATATTCCATGATGATTTAAGACAACTAAAAGCATATCTAATGATATCAGTATCCAAATATGTATCAAATTGCAGAAGTTGATTTTTATACGTAAAGGTAAAGTATAAGGTAATTTACGATGTGTGTAACTACAGATATATCTGTTTGTGTCAAATAATTTCACTTTGATTACTTTACATCTGCATCAATTGCAATTTAACGAATAGGTAGAATTCGAAATAGTATTAGAATTTCAAGCAGTCAGATGTCAGTTTACAGAAAAATTAAAATGATTTTTACCTAACATTTTATCTCTCCAGTGTGTAACACTTTAGAAAAATAACGCTATGTATCTAGTTTAATCAGTTTTTATTAGCTCATCTGAGTAATGCTCAGGTGAGTTATTGTGATCGCTCGATGTCCGGCGTCTGTCGTCTGTCTGTCTGTATGTTTGTCAACATTTAGCTTGTGTATGAGATAGGGGCTGTATTTTTCAATTGATCTTCATGAAATTCAGTCAGAATAATTACCATGATAAATTATAGGTTCAGGTTCGAAAATGGGTCATCTTGGATAAAAAACTAGGTCACTAGGTCAAATCAAAGAAACACCTTGTGTATGCAATGACTGCATTTTACACCGGATCTTCATGGAATTAGATCAGAATATTTATCTGGATGTAATCTTGGTCAGCATCAAATATGGGTTATCTTGGGTTAAAAACTAGGTCACCCGGTCAAATCAAAGAAAGACCTTGTGTACGCAATAAGGGCTGCATTTTTTCGCTCGTTTTCATAAAATTTAGCCAGACTGGTTGCCTTAATAAAATTTAGATCAGATTCGAATATGGGTAATCTAGGGAAAAAAACTAGGTCGCTAGATCAGATCAAAGAAAAACCTTGTCTATGCAAAAGGGAGTGCATTTTATACTAGATTTGATCACAGTGTTTGCATGGATGAAATCTAGGTCAAATTCAAATCTGGATCATGTTGGGTAAAAGAATGGGTCACCTGGTCCACTGGCACCAGAACAGAACGAAAATGCCTCTGTACATTTTATACCTTACCCTTAGGTATTCTATAAGAACCATGGTCATGAACGGGAAAACATACTAACCCATTTCCATGATTTCAGTCGTACATTTCTCAACATAAACGCGCAGTTCGGTGAATGGGTACCCAGTATATTGAACAAGCGATAATTTATCTTCCATCATGCACCAGTCACATTGTCTCAATATTCCGTATTGCATAGATTACCAACATATTTTATGCTTTCGTCAACGTTACAGAAAAAGCTTGATGAACTTCCCTAATGAATATCCGGTCTAGAGGTCAAGACAGTGTGCACATATTAGGCGAAATGTAAACAAACAAAAACAGAATGCAAAATATTCACAATTTTACACTAAAATTCGAAATGATGAATGCAATCTTGCATATGATTTTTAATTTGAAATCATTTATTGGTCTACATCTGTTCTGTTTATTTTATTCATTTTGTACATTTATGCTGCATATACACATTTTAGGGAACACGTGTAGTAAAATGACGACTGACATACATTTTCACATCAACCAATCAGAATGGTTTTGTAATCTAGAACGGAACTTCACCAAGGAAGTTCAAGCAAGTTTTTTGTGTAACGTTGAAAAAAGTACAAACTACGCGTTGTTTTTCTAAGATAAGAAGTATTGAAGAAATATGTCCGGTACACAATGGAAGATAAATTACCACTTGTTTGATATCCATAGTACACATTTACCGAACTGCGTTTTTTAGGTATGAAATGCGCGATTGAAACGGGTTAGTATAGTTTCCCGTTCATGACCATGGTTCTTATAGATTACCTAGGGGTAGGGTATAGCATGTACAGAGGCATTTCTTTCTGGTCTGGCGCCAGTGACCTGGTCAAATCAAAGAATAACATTGTGTATGCAATAGGGGCTGCATTTTTCATTGGATCTTCATGACATTTGATCAGAATGTTTGTTTAGATATAATCTAGGTCGAGTTCAAATAGGAGTCATCTTTGATCAAAAACTAGATCACACAGTACAATCAAAGAGAAACTTTGTGAATGCAATAGGGGCTACATTTTAGGAGGATGTTTGCTTTAATGTAAGTTAGGCCAAGTTGAAATATGGGTCTTGTTGGGTCAAAAACTGGTCACCTGTTCAAATCAAAGAAACGCCTTGTGTACGCAATAGGGGCTGCATTTTTCAGTGGATCTTCATGAAATTTGATCAAAATGTTTGTCTTAATGAATGTTAGGTCTAATTCAAATATGGGTCATGTTGGGTCAAAAACTAGGTCACCTTGTCAAATCAAAGAAATACCTTGCCTGTGCAAAAGGGGTCGCATTTTAAGCAGGATATTTATCTAATTTGATCATGCTGTTCTCTGGTGTGCAACCTAGGACCATTTGGTTCTCTTGGTTTTGTTTACATTGGTATTTAAACTGTGGATTAATATTATTGTTGTCGAACTTTTCTTAGCATTCTGCGATGTATTACCTTAGATTGCTTTTACAAATCAAGGCTCGAACTGTGCTTTTATTATTCAACAGAATTACTGTTAGTACGTCATAACTGTTATACCATAGCGTCTAACAACATAGCGGCGCAATTGACAAGAAGACCTCACAAAACGGAATGTTCTCAAACGTTTAAAATAGAATCGAAATAATATATCTCAAGCAGTGATTTTCTCTTGAATAGAATCATTGTCTTCAAAATGCATATTATTATATCACTCGGAATGTGATCTCGTGAAGTAGCTCTTTCGCATCTATTCCACGACAAATCACTGTTTGGGGTATATTTTTCAAACATAGATTTTATATGTTTTTTAGAAGACAACATGTCATCAGGGGGCGGGGGTGGGGGGACTCTGCTTTACTGGGTCAAGGGGGATAATACCATATGTGAGCTAAGGCCATGTGCTAATTGATAAATATATGAGGTTTTATGATTCAAGCTAAAACACTCTTTGAATTATAAACAGTTTCAATTGTGAAGGCATACACACACGCACGGACATACGGAAGGACTGAGGTGCAGCTTGACAGACAGGCAAAACATTATTCCTCCGCCTTCGGCGGGAGATTATTATAGTGGACTCGATTAGGTTTAGTCTGCTCATGAGTGTTAATGGAACTTGCAACATCTTTCATGTTCCCTGGCACCGGCGTAATCTATTATACAAACATTAAATGAAATGGACTATCAGTCATTTAGGATAAACTGCCCGTTCAGCAGATCAATATAAAACACATTTTAATAAGGTACCATCATGTACAAAGATTATTATATTGATTTGTTTCTTAAATGATTATTACAATTGACCCCAAAGCAACAGTAAATCTAATATCAATGATAGAAGACCACTGTTGATATCATAGTAGGTATATGGCATTATCAACTACTTTCCAGCAAATAGAAAGTGTAATTATTTTCAAACTTACTTCATTTTAATCGTCTCTCAATCTTAGTTATCAGGAGCTTGAAATGGACATAACACTCGACGATGACTGGACATATTAAGGCAGCGATCGTCTACTATTTCACAGTGTCTTGCATAATATATCTTTTTCAAAAGACACTAAATGTTATTAATCAAATGGCATACAACGAGGCTTAGTCGACTTTATATTTTATTACTGTACCAGTAAACGGGATAAAATATCAAGTACCTTGATATGTCATCTTTTTTTTCTTATAGCATATTTCTCGATATTCGCACCCACAAACTCTTGTAAAATACGCTAAACTGTTTACCTTCAAACTTTGTAATTTGAACCATCCTGACGATGCAGAACATATTTTATTGCTTATCATCTAATACAGTACCGTATTTATTTATGTTTTGCGATACAGTCTGGGTCATTGTAAGCCATGTCTGTGTGTAACAGAGCGTGCAGAAATGGTTTTAGCCTCAAGCTTGACAAACTTTATTCAAAATAATTGTTAATACTGAAACATAATACTATTATGTAAAATAGTTTAAAATTTGTGTTTATCTTGCAAAAGATGATAGGTAAGGGTAGCTTTCTGGGAAGCACACAGCATCAGCAAAACAGCCCAGAGCCACGCATCGTCAAAGTAGGCAAACAACAGATAGAAGCTATAACGGAAAAATATTATAGACCGGTTGCTTCTAAAATCCAAGAAGTACATTTTAATTTTATGGAAAATATAGAAAAGGGGGAGAGGAAGGGGAATGTGGTAGAAAGCGGGGATGGAAGGGGAAGTGGAACAAGGATGAATATTCAAAAGGGATTGCTACGTTCCATAATCACATTACCCTACAACGTAAAAGCACGGATAAATATCCAACAGAGAAAGCCATGTTCTAACAACAGCCTTCTCAAAGACAAACCCAGCAGGCAGACGCGCACACGACCAACGCACACGCACACTCAGACACACACACACACACACACACACACAAGGACAAAACAAACAAATAAAGGGACTCAGTGGGGCACCACTTTGGAACGGTCAGTGGCAAAACCACTACTGGAGAGTTTAAACCGGTTTATGGTGCACCTAACCTAGCTCTTACCACTCTCCCCCACCCCCCCCCCCCCCCCCCCCCCCCCCCCCAACGCACACTATGTTTCACGTTCTAAAAACGCAGCCTCCCCAAACGTAAATCCAGCATGTGGACGTAACAACACACACTCACACTAAGCAAACACACAAGACAAAACGAACAAATAAAGAAACAAAGTGGGGCACCGCCTTGGAACGGTCAGTAGCAAAACACCACTGGGGAGCTTAAACCGGTTTAACCTCACTCTTACGTCCGTCATGTTCTAAGGTCACAGGGCAGTGTAAATAGAATATATCCCCGCCCGGTGAAACCCTAACATATACAAAGGCAACGGAAGGCATACCTGATTCATGTGCACAGTTAGCCTGGCTACCGACTACATAATCTATTTTTTTTAAATAATTGCTCTTATTTATGCTGACTTCATCAGTCTTGGCTCTCATTATCAGACGTTATAGCTTGACCTGATGAAAGTCGATCTCCAGGATTCAAGAGATGCTGAAACGACTCAATGTTTTGAGAGAAAGGAACATAATTATACAAAATTTAAATAGCCTGAGGAGTAATCTCCTTTGAGTAAAACATAGGGTCCGAACACAGACTAGTGCACGGTAGATACGCACACATCAATTTATAACAAACGCTGGAATTATATACAATTAATTCCTTTTAGTGAGTTTCTTGGAAAAATGATATTGACAAAGAACATAGCCGGATGCTGATTTCTCGTTGTCAAGGTTGATAGATCCTCATTCAGATCAAATCTTAAAGGTGATAATGTTTTTGTAAATAAACCGAACATTACTTGAGTAAAAGCAGGGCATCAGTTGGTATGTTTTCAGGTGTTGAGGTCAGTCTTTTGATACTGAAATCATGTAAAACATATGAAGTTTGAACAGTCATGTAAACTGTTTACAATTTCAGAAAAACATGTCTGAAGAACTGAAGAAAAACTTAAACAAACAATCAAACCGAAACTGGGTTCGAGCAGCACTTAGCCTAAGGTACTTCAAACAAGGATTTGAAAGGTTTGTAAGGAATGAGGTAATGGGCCACCATGCTGATATACTAAAGCGTCTACAAGAAGAGGAAGGAATTTTGAGTTTGCACTGCGGCGAATGTACATCTGATAACCTGCTTCCTCAACACTCAGTACAAAAGAAATGCATTCAGAAAAACCGTAAACATTACTTTTGCAGTGAACAGTTTTGTAGAAGACATTGCCCAAACAAAGTATGCAGTTACTTGTATGACTACATTGTTAAAGCCCATAGCACTAATGATCCTTTATGGACCAACACGGATCCAAGCAAATGGTTAACAGACTACTGGGAGCTAGGGAAATGCTTCCTTAGTACATTTGGTTACGCGGACAAACAGAGTGCTGCAGACACAGATGCAACAGGCCTGCTCAGTATAGCGATAAATGATACTTACATTCAAGAAAGAATGGATACAGATATAGAATCCCTAGCCAAGGTTGATTTCTATTTCTATTTCCAGATATATTTATGTTTAGAATGATAATAATTCGATTAATCACAATTTTGCATTGAAAACGGCATTTTCATGCCTTCTTAATCTTACAAATAATGCTTACTCACTTAGCACGCCTGCTCTGATATAGTACAAACCAATGTCTTGGTCACAACCAACTGTTTCGTTTATTTTTAAAACTATAATTGTATTTGTAATATAATACATGATCTTATTTAAAGACGGACAATCATATTTAAGTAACACTTTATGACATTTTTTATTTCTTCTATATTATATTAGATATTAATTTGAGGAAGAACAAAGCCCATTACACAGAGTCAGATCCCTTTTTAGAAATCATGTTTTCAGTGTTGTAATATTTTCTGGTCCTTTGGGACCATGGAGTACATTTATTTTACTGTAATAGAGTTCCGCTTAAGCCGGGTCTGGGGGACGTGAGGGACGTTGCTCTTTTCATGTAACCTCTCATGAACAGACTCAGTGAAACTGAGTGTGTTATTATGTCACTTGGTTTCATCTTCCTTTTCAAAAGATCGTCACAGATTTTATCATTTCTCATACCCTTGCATCTTTTATGAATACCTCCTCTACCCCTTTTAACAAGAAAAGAATTAAAACGTAGAGGATTTCTTTTGATTTAGGAAATGTTTTTAGTGTATTAATACCATTTGGTAGATAATGGGATATTTCAACAATCTGTACTGAAACCGCATGTACCTTTGAATTCGTTTATTTCCAAGCAATATGTGATAATGTTTTTTTTCGAGTCCTGCATTTCTAATGAAATTAGGCTTAATATGAAAGTTTCAATGCAAATCTTTGACAACCGCGCTATCAAACAGTTGTTATATTTTTATCATTTCCTAGACTAGGTATGTTTATAAAATATGCTTATGCTAAAACAACTTACATTATCTTGGTTGGCAAACTATTATTCGAAAATCAAAATGTAAAGATGTTTAAGTTTTGAACAAATCCGTGATTTGACCATCACCTGAATAACCATCTTAAAACACCTGTAAGATACCTTTTGTTACAAAATTCGAAAGTAAAGACAAAACATGTGTTTAGTGTTTCTTTTAGAAGTCTAGAAGTCACCAAACAGAGACAATAAAAGAACGGACAGTTGTTTTCATAAATTTAATCTCACTTCGAAACTATATTCATCTATAATTCTATTTTCTGATGCAGCTGTTACTGGACTGCTTGATATAAGAAACAATGAAACCAAAACAACGAACAATACAAATTATTCATATTTAATATCATGAGTTTTGTGTGACATCCCTTACATTTATATGATAATTATCCGCTTGCCAAACCTCTGCCTCTAATAGACACTAACTAAAGAAATATCGTCCGCTGATTTCTGTGAAATAAATAAATAAAACTCGTGTATATTGCAGGTGAAAAATACCAGAAACATAATACTACACTCTGCATCATTATCGCTTGAAGATGATGTAGTTATTAAATATATCGATGAAATGATTCGAGTTCTACAGGATAGAAAGGCTTTTGCTTCTGACGCGACTGCAAAGGAAGCCATTTTACATCTGAATGAGGTAGGTAAAACAGCATTACAAATGCCAGTAATCCATTCAGCAGTTTGGTATTTTGCTTCCTTTCTAGTCAGGTGGTAGAATTCAAAATAGGCAAATTTGAAAATTTACTTTAGAATTTGTTTTTGGTTTGTGTTGTCGGGCCCTTACTGCTGGTACTGATGATAAACTTGTACGGCAAATGTTTTTTTTTACCTGTAACATTTTTATTTCTGCGATTTGTTATCAAAACTTGGTGCTAAAATAAAGCTTTTACTGAAAAATATGACACAATTTAAATGTATATTTAGTTAGCAAACGCACACGAAGTGAAGTCCTGAAAGGGGTATGTAAAATGGAGACTGTACGAACGTTGACTGATGATAAATTCGACCACATTATCATTTACAAAGTTTTCTTCCTAGTATTATACTGAAACTTACCCAATGCCCAAACAATGCTACAACAGTCATTCCGGTTCATGTAATTAAAAGTGACACAATGTCAGGCCTTCATGTGTTGGCAGTGAGCAGGTGCAAAAAAATATCATCTTCCTCAATAATTTTGGATATATATTCTTTAAACAGAAAATGTAAGTCAGTTATTTATACGGAATATTTACCAATTTTGTTTTTATTTACACATTGTCAAGTTGGTGCTGTAAGTGGTTGCTATTAGACGACGTGTCTATGTATATTAATAACCGATTGAAATCGAATAGTTTGAAGGTGGTCTATTTTAAATATCATCTGTCCGGGTTTAACATCAGTACCAGTAGTGTTGTTATGCTGTTCTGTTTCCTGAAAAAATATTCAGAGATTATATGTATGTTGTTATAGATTTTTCAATTTTTGTATCGTATACATGTATAAAGTAGTGAATGTTGTCCCATATGATGCATTTCATTATGTGTGTTAAAGATTGCCTGGTGTGATTTTGATTTCTACTGCCCTGTTAAATGGGAACATGATGTTTATTAGGTACAGTTAAATTCCCCTTTTGCCACTGATCATTTCAAGTCGGCGGAAAAATGTTCATTAAATTGCTTGTTTTGTCCAATTTGTTTTGCTTTATTTACGTATGTTTGTATATAGCGAGTAAGATACGGAACAAAAAATGGCAAGGATGTTCCCCTTTGTGAAGAAAGCACCAAAGTTTGCAAGAAATTACTTTAAGGTATCCCAAATCCTACAAGAGGAGGAGACACGCTATATCTGCCCTGGAACCTCCTTTTAAATCAGTTTTAAAAAGGAAGGTAAAAATGTCTTGAAAATAATAATATTTTTTCCTTTAAATTGAAATTTATCTATAAAGTAATGTTTCATATGATCTAAACATGGATAACATATCACTAACATAGCCAAACAACCAGTTGGTATTGACAATATACAAATTTTACTACAAAACACTCATATTTTTCAAGATACATACTAAAACGGGAGGTAATCAGATTTTACTGTATGTTTAATTTCGAAACTGCGTGTGAAAAGATGTTTCTTATGAAGAAAAAATGAAAGTTGTATTATAAAGTGTTATAAAGTATTCTGGATCAGAAATGGACTACATATACGATTTGTTGGCTTGAATAGACCAAAACACGAGACCCCAAAGGGGAACTACCTTTTATTTATTTCAATTAAATATATCTACAATTTCAAAAATGTTAATTCATTACCTTAACCAATTATAACCCTTGGTTCAAAATTTATTCAATTACATTTTATACACACTCAATATACATGACTCAGGAAAAATAATATGAGGTCCTCAAGGGGAAATTGTTAAAAATCACATTTTAAGGGCAAATTAATTTATTTCAATCGTTAAAATATCATATTTCTGAACTTAACATGAGTAAAAAAAAGAAAAAATATTCACATGTTTAGGTCCATGAGTTAACCTATATATCTGTATTTTTATTAGGGCAATAGATTTATATAAAAAGAGAGGCCCTTCAATGGATCATTTTTGTATGTTACATAACAGTATAATCATATAAACATAACCATGTTTTCAAATTAAATGACTCATCCAAAGACCCATAAAATAAAAGAAACTGATATTTACATACATTCAATAGATATCTAAGAATTGTAACAGGTTTCCCAGTACTTCTCTAATACATTTGGTTGACAAATTTATATTTCTTATACATGAATGTGTTATTGCACTGGCATTTAATTGGTTCTATGAAGTGTACATAATAATGAAAGTCAAGTGTCATTACTGGTCAATCCAGATTCAACAGAATTAAGCAATGCAAGGGTCACAATTAAGGTATACAGACACTAAATAGAAAACGGGCGCGGAAAAAATCATGGTAGTTGCAAAATGGCGCATTCAAAGTGTCCTCCTTCTTTGCTCTGTAGAGCTTTTTTCCTTCCTTTTTTACATTTTGTTTGCTGAAATCACATAACAGGTCTATCCTTGACATATAGGAAGCATTTTCGCAATAATATGATAGCATGACAGATTTATTATGGTAATGTATGTCATACAATTTGCGGTATCATTTTTAGTTGATATTGTAGTTGGTTTGTTTGACTGAAGTACATGACTCCCATTTGATGTTTTTTTCAGCACTGACAATCTTCTTTAAGAAAATGCAAAAGGAGCTGCGTTCAATAAACGCTTGATGCCCCCAATGGCATCCTTGCCGATAGATTTTGCACCTAAGTCCAAAACGAGGTCAAGGTCAAGGTCAAACTGAGGTCAGGTGATGTTTGAAGATGAGGAATGGTCACAGTTTACATATGTATAAGTATCAATTCATTCTTGTAAAGGGTATTGATGCTATACGAAACGGTCCCATTTGGTTAATCAAGAGATGGCACATATAAAGCAACCTAAGATCAAAATGAGGTCAAGGTCAAAGTCAAACTGAGGTCAGGTGATGTCTGAAGATAAGGAATGGTCATAGGTTACATCTGCATTAGTATCAAGTCATTCTAGTAAGGGGTACTGATGCTAGACGAAACGATCCCATTTAGTTAACCTCGTACGGACGGACAGGGCAATCACTATAATGCCTCCCGTATCAGTAGATGCTAGGGGCATAAAAATGTAAGCTGCAGACATTTAAAACGGGTCCTGCTCTGTGCGGTAGCCATTTGAAATTTGTCAATTTTATCTAGAATAAAGAAGGCCAGCTATTTAGTATGTCCATACCTTAATGTCTCTCCACAATCATGGCTTCATATATAAATATTAGAAATGTGAACATCAGGTAATTTAGATGTTTTCATGCTGTCTATTTCCTTTAGGAACTAGAATTTTATCTGGCACCATTTACTGACTTACAGCTTGATACCTGTGTTCATAACATGACCATGTATTGTTCCACAAGTTTGAAGTCACAACATGTGGTGCACTAACTGGTATGCGACATGGTACACATTTGTTTGCCGTAGATGCATAAAACAAAACCACAAAGGCGTAATGTCACGAGCAACCAACACTGATACACACTGTTAATTTCTATAGTATAACAGTTTGATAGTTGTTAGCTGTAAATTCAAACAGTTCTGGTACATGTTGACTAATTCCGTAGTAAGCTGTCTTTTTGGCATAAAAACAAAAATCCAACAGGAAAAGACACATGACAGAACGTAGACTTAAAGCTAACATTCTTTATAATGCATTATCTGTTGTGATACTGTCTCAATACGTTTGCAGAAATATCAAAATGAAGCCAGAGAATATATTTTCTTAAGCAATTAGACATATTGAAAGCATCCCCTGAGAGATGTTCACGTATGTAGCAAATATCATTGTATCAAGCAGGTTGTAGACAGGCATTTATAGCATACATTGACATTGCTAATCCTGTCAACTAGAAATGGACAAGAGAACTGGTACTTTGCTTTAATTATGTAATACACTTCATAATTAGCTGCTATAAGTTTGAGGAAACTCATCAATGTAACTACAAGAATACATACAAAGGCAGATATAAATGTACCAAGCCAGTCCTGTGTATTTAGACATTTTGAAGACATGTGTGCTAGACAGTGAAATACTGGCAAACCTATTACAGTTTTAGTTAAATATTGAAAGGGTTGTTACGCCTAAAATTAAAAGTTTTTTCTTTAGGGTAACCTGAATTCAACTTCTGTAAGTTCACAAAAAATGCTTGGGACATTACCCTAAACAAGTAATTATTCTAGGACTTATAATTGCGCTACTGATAGGTATTCCTAACACTGTATTGGACAAAAAGCACATATCAGTTATGATTATAACTAGGACGGCTAATATATTTTAAGGAGACATTGTTTATAAACTAATCGATTAATCTTTACCTTCAAAAATTTACATCTAACTCTATTTGGTATGACCTTCTTTATTTCTGTATCATATTTTCATCTTAAACTATTTTATATGTAACTATTTGCGTTCTTAGGGTGTCTGCAGTAAATCACTGCACTATAGAAATGTTTATAGTTATAAGCTCTGTGGAGGGGTTCAGTGAGAGAGACTGTCTAGTGGTAAAGGTACTGTTAGATCAATAGGAAGGTTGTTGGTTCATCTATCATACAATACCAGTGCTATTTTCAAGAAAGCGGAATTTAGACTGATTCTAAAACTTGAAATCTTTATCTAATTCAAATAAATTAGTATTGAATATAGTATGAATTGATGATAAATACAACAATACATTTAGTTCACATTCCATTTTCTTTTGTTTTAAAGAAAGCATTAGGATGATCGTACGCTTTAGCTTGAAGTCATTAACTGTCTTGAAAAACATATAAATTATGTTTTTTATCATACGTTTTACATGAATTTAAATTAGATATTGAATTACAAGAAAAACACAAAATAACCCCTTCTATAGCTGCTCTTTTGAAAGCTTAATAATATGCATAGGGAAATCGAACTATCGGTACCCCATGTAAGTATTAGTACTGTAAAATCGATTATATGAATTACAGTATGTAGTACTACGTATATGTGAACTTGTTTTTATAAAATACCCTTAATGAACCTCAAAACGTAAAGAATGTTTAAATAATATTTTGATATAATTAAATACTAAAATTAGTTTTGTTTACCTGAGTTATATAATATTCACACTTAAAAATAAAGTCATCCTGTAAATGAAATTTTTAAACAATTTTCCCCCTTTTAAGGCCTCATCTATGCCATTTGTTAGTGTCCCATATATCAAATGTAAATAAAATGTAACTAAATAAATATTATGTCAATAATAGCTACTTATTGTGGTTTTAAATTAACATTTTGGACATTGCTTTCAAAAATATATGATTAAAATATATAAAATATAGGTCCCTTTTTGGGGCCTCATTTTAAGCTAATTGAGGTTAGCGAACTGCGTGTCTCCTCCTTTTTTTTTTTTTTGGATTCAGCATATTTCAAAATAGTTACATACAAAGTTTGGGGCTTTCTTCACAAAAGGAAACATCTTTTTTCCTATAACCTACTCACTAATATGTCCATTAGGTTTACATTCATACATGTATATGCTGTTATACAGTATTGTTACGTTTCATGGTATCTTTGGCTTGTAATGTTGACCTTTTACCCAGATTATCCTTCTTAATGGAGCTCTGATTGACTTAGGTTTAAATATTTTTCGAAGATTGAAACTTACCAAGAAATATATATATGGAAACATTGTGAAACCTGTCATTTCGTGATGGAAACACACAGGAACAGATATACTGAAAAATGAAGCGATACATTGTATTCTTTTATCAGTTTGATAGTTGTCATCTACTTGTTGGATGATAATTCAGATTCATATTTATTATCTAATTTTAGATATGGTGCTATTTTTGGAACAAACATATAAATATATTCTTTTTGCGTAAACATTGTTTTATAGTAAGAAACTTAAGATAAATTATATATAAAGTAAGCGTGGGTTGACATTACTTACTTAATCGTACCTTAATCCTCTTTTCTTAAGCTCAAAAACGTACAATGCCACATCAGCTTTGAAGATGAATTAGAGGTAAGAGAGGAAACTTTAAAAGCTATCGAGGAAATGACACACGATGCTGTTTGCAGGATTCGTTCAACTGAAGCTAATGTCATGGATGGGTTGAGAGACTACACGGAAGAACTTAGAAATCAAATAAAAGAATTAACAACTGAAGAAATAAATAGGACAAAGCTAAGTTGTTCGGTGAATTCCAATAAAGAATCTGTACACATGAAAACACAAACAGTGCCATCTTGCCTTACATTAACCGATAATTTCGTAACTGTCGCGGAGAGTTATACTTGGTTCCAACACACAGCCGGTACTGAGCGTGAAGCAGAATTACGAACAAACACAAAAAGTTCAGAGATGCAAATTAAGATGGGTTTGATTGAAAAAGAGAAAAGAAAAGAGAACAGACCGGTAAGAGGCAACTTAAGGTATTAGGCCCCTAATAGTAATGTTTAAAAAATGGCATTTGCTTGGTATATTCTTACAGTTGACCATGCTTCGCACTTTGTTGCAAATTTTTAAAAACTTTTACCGTGCCGTTTTTATAAATTTTGTGTTATTTATTGTATTTCCTCAAGCTCAAATAGAGACAAATTTCAAAGTGGCGGCCTTTATCCAAAACGTTTGCAGAGAATTCATTATACCATTATTTTTTATGAAAGAATCATCAAACTATCCTAAGCAATTATAAAACTAAGAAATAAAAGTGTCAGTATCATTTTTTCTAGGGTGCCTCAAGTAAACGGATTTAATGAGACAGATTTCTATCTCCAACATTGAAAAATTAAGGTCGAATCATGCGGGTCTGTTTTGAATTTTGCTCACTTCATTTAAATTTAACTGTGGGGCAGAGGTAAAACCTACCTACATTTCTTCCACAATATGTAATCTAAGAATGAAGGCAAAATTGAGAACTTTTACCGCACGTAACTCGGTATTTTTAAAGATGTCTAACTGTACTACTTCTATTTCAGAGGTAAGTTCACTTTGAACAGCAAGAAATCACTTATCAAATGAATATTTTCCACTTTTGTACAATAAATCAATAACAAGTCTTGAAAGAAGTAAAAACTTGGTCCCAGTGAGGCTTGAACCTACGCCCCCCTGAAAATTGCTGTCAAAGTAGGATTATGTAGAAATTGAGTACTCTTCAAAAAGGAGATACCCTATTATGGGCCTAATACCTTAACATCATAATTACTTTATATTTTTGCATAATCATAAATGAATTATAAATATCAAAAATATTTTTTCTCATGACTTGCGTGTATGTGTAATTCAGAAAGCATATCCCTGCAGAGGTGGTCGAACGTAAAGTGTTGTAACTTTGTGGGAGCCTTTATGTGAGGAGCTGTTGTTGTAGGAGTCAAAAAGGCGGAAATTTTTTTTTGGCGAGAATTTTCTGAAAACGTAAGTTTATCTTTGTTTGCAGTTTTCTTTTAATTTCAATATGGCCAGTCCAGAGAGCTAAGGGACTTCCGTGGCCGAGTGGTTAAGGTCGCTGACTTCAAATCACTTGCCCCTCATCGATATTGGTTCGAGCCTCACTCGGGGCGTTGAATTCTTTATGCGAGGAAGCTTTCCAGCTGGCTTACGGAAGGTCGGTGATGAAATAATGCACGGAGGGGCACCTGGGGTCTTCCTCCACCATTAAAGCTGGAAAGTCGCCACATGATTTATCATGTGCCGGTGCGACATTAAATAAAAAAAATGTGTTTGCTTTAATCGGCACCAATCATGAGTTAAAAGGATTTAAGAACAAAAAAGTTATTGAAGGCACCAGTTGGCTGATTGGAGTGATATTTCTTTTTCACTTTAACGTATCTAAATCCTACTCATGCCTTTCTGTTGTTAACTATGATTAATCACTTGCTAATTAAGAAATTCATCCAAATTTCACGCTCATAAATACATTTATCACCGATTATTTTCACTTTATGCATGTTATGTTGTTGTGGGGATGACTTTATGACAATTTTTGTTGTGGGTAAACATTGATGGGAAGGTCCTGGGTTCAAGTCTGGCGATAATGAGTCTGTGTATTACTGAAAAGTGTAAGCTGATTCAAAATTAAGAAGTGTTATGCACATAATATGTATATAATGTATTTCTTTTTTTACTGACTGAAAAATTCTCCCGTGACAGTGCTGGGACCATGGAAAAGGACATGAATGTATATGTAACTCACTGAGATTGAAAAAAAAATCTATTTTTTTTGTCTTTTGACGTTTTAATATGCACAGTGTAAACAAAACAGAGGACTGATGAATATTATATGTTTTGAAGGGGATATGTCTATATTTAGTAAATTTAAATCTGTTTAAAGCAATCACTTTAGAAGACATAATTATATTAATGTGTTAAAAGTTTTGCAATCTTTAGAAGACGGAAAAGATAACTATGTAACCGTGTGTCTGTGTGTAACCGTAACTTTATAAAGAAAACGTTTTCAAATAAGTTCTTCCGACATTATTACTTCTTACACTTTTTAACTGTTCTGGCTTGACCTTTAAACATCTAGCAGGAAGATTTTAAGAATCAGGCCACACCAAATTGATTATTTGATCATCGGATTCACCGCATCGGTTTTTATCATAAAAAGTATTTTCCACAAGTAGAATTATGTGTAAATTGTTTTAAAACCGGGCCAGCAGTTTCTCACAAGAAGTAATTTAATTTTCCGCTATATACATATATAGGGAAAAGTGACAACGCCCCCTGGCGGCCATATTTTTTGACGAATCGGTATAATCTGAACAATATTGGTAAAGGGACACATAAGGACCATTTGTTTTAAATTATTTTAAAGTCTGGGTAGCAGTTTCAATCAAGAAGATTTTTTTAAAGATTCCTCTATATACATATAGGGTAAATGACCACGCCCTATGGCGGCCACGTTTTTGAGAAATCAGTATACAGTCATGTAATTTGAGCAATCTTAGTAGAGGGGGACA
This sequence comes from Mercenaria mercenaria, assembly GCF_021730395.1. NCBI lineage: Eukaryota > Metazoa > Mollusca > Bivalvia > Venerida > Veneridae > Mercenaria > Mercenaria mercenaria. The sequence goes on along the minus strand of NC_069375.1, from coordinate 61,943,886 downwards.
TAAGGTCCATTTGTTTGAAATCATTTCAAAATCAAATCATCGGTTTAGCAGAAGATGTCGTTTGAAGATTTTTCTTTTTTTAGCTCTGACACCCCTATGTGCAATCAAGCGGAATCTTTTGAACATCTTTAATAGTAGATATCCGTGCCCAGTTTTATCAAAATCCATTCAGCGGATTTGGAGGAGATGTCGTTTAAGCACAATTGTTGACGACAGGTGACTTGACGCACGGACGACGGACAAAGCATGATACCCTAGGTTTTTTAGCATGTTACTGGAAATTGTTTTGCCTTACATGTTACTGGAAATTGTTTTGTTTTTGAGAAATCAGTATACAGTCATGTAATTTGAACAATCTTAGTAGTGGGGGACATAAGGTCCATTTGTGTGAATTTATTTCAAAATCAGATCATCGGTTTAGCAGAAGATGTCGTTTGAAGATATTTCTTTTTTTAGCTCTGACACCCCTATGTGCAATCAAGCGGAACCTTTTGAACATCTTTAATAGTAGATATCCGTGCCCAGTTTTATCAAAATCCATTCAGCGGTTTTGGAAGAGATGTCGTTTAAACACAATTGTCGACGACAGGTGACTTGACGCACGGACGACGGACAAAGCGTGATCACAATAGCTCTCCATGAGCACTCTGTGCTTATGTGAGCTAAAAACCAAAAAAGAAAAAAAAAGAGAAAGAAAACCGACCTACCTACCCTAGGTTTTTTTAGCATGTTACTGGAAATTGTTTTGTGCCTTAACAGAGCTAGTTTACCTGTTCTGTCGTGATTTAGAATGTTGCCCATCTTGCAGAAAATAAAGACATATCCCCTTTAAATTATATACATTCATCATCTCTCTGTTTGTGTTGTTTACACTGTGCATATTAAAAGACACAAAAACAAGATGTTTCAATATCAATGAATTACATGTACACTCCTGTCCTTTCCCATGACCCTAGCATTGTCACGATAGAATTCTTCACCGTTTGTAAAACAATACATTATATACATATTATGTGCATAACACTGCTTAATTTTGAATCAGCTTACACTTTTCAATAAATTAAATACACTGACTCATTATCACCAGACCTGAATCCAGGGCATTCCCATCAATGTTTACCCACAACAAAAGAAAATGTCATAAAGTCATCCCCACAACAACATAACATGCATAAAGTGAAACTAATCGGCGATAAATGTATTTATGGGCGTGAAAAATGTACGAATTTCTTAATTAGCAAGTGATTAATCATAGTTAACAACATAAAGGCACGAGTAGGATTTAGATACGTTAAAATGGAGAAAAACGTGAAGGTCTTTCAAAATATTACTACGGTCAGCAAACTGGTGCCTTTAATAACTTCTTTTGTTCTTAAATCCATTTAGCTAATGATTGTTGCCGATTAAAGAAGAAACTTTGCTCTCTGGGCTGGCCGTATTGAAACTGAAAGAAAACTGCAAACAAACTTACGCTTACGAAGTTTTCAGAAAATTCTCGACAGAAAACGTCATTTTCCGCCATTTTGACTCCCACAATAACAGCTCCTCACACAAAGGCTTCCACAACTACACGTTACGTTCGACCCCTGCTGTATATCCTGAAATATGTAATATGAACATATTAATAAAGTCATTGGTTAATAAATTTCCTTTTTCAGTTTCAACAAAAAAATTTAGTTGTTTCACCGGCACAAACTACATCATGACTATTGTTTATCTCTATAAATAAGGAAACCGACACTAACAAACTTATTTAAAGAATTGAATACAACAGTTATATGTCTACCATTGCCAATGTATTAAGGCTTAGAATTAGGCTTTCAGAAACAAAAATCAAACAACACCAAATCATAGAAAGAAAGAGTTGTTTGACATGAAAATTGGCATTTATTTTCAAAGGGAGACAACTTTTCCGAATATTTTAAGTACAAATGGCATTTATTTTCAAAGGGAGACAACTTTTTCCGAATATTTTAAGTATCAGTCGACAAAAAGTTTTCTATTTAGAACGTGCTCATTATTTCTGTAGTAGGAGTAACTTAAAGAATAAATTTAAGAATTGGAAGAAAGACTAATTACATTTCCGTCGAAACTGTCCGTATATTCTTTGCGAACAATTGATGAAAAACATTCTATACATTGTATTTTTCATTATGCAGCACCGCTGGAAAGGAGTGAATGACGACCTGAAGTCATCCGAAGAAGATCATAGAAGAATGAGTAGCTATTCAAACGATAAACAACGTAAATATATTTTGAATATAATACTATTGTTTTGATCTAATATTCGTCCCAGCTTAGTGAAGAAAATGCAGTATTCCACGTCCCAATAATTCTTTGATTTTACCATTGACATACTTATTATGTTTCTGTAAATGTGATAAAATTCAACAGGCAACAGTCTTATTTCAGGGGCCTATGAATGGTTCGCTGACTTCGAATCATTTGTCCCTCACCTATGCTCGAGCTTCACTTTGGACGTTTAATTCATCATGTGAGTTTTTTTGTTGATATTCTGCGATGCAATTTATTAATTGATATAATTAATCTATCAAATCTGTCTGTTATAATACATATTACTGTTTTTTATACTTTCAGAAATGCAAACAAATCTCATTGAGCGTTACCAACAATTCTCCATAAAAACTGACCTCTCCCCGCTGCTGCCTGAGGTTGAGATTGGTGTTGACCAGGTGTATGTGCCTCCACAGCTTTATAAAACTGATCGTATCGACGACTATAAAGTTCCCGAGCACGAATATTACAATATTTACGGAGATGTGAAAAAATACAGATTGAAAGCATCAGAGTTTCTTACAAACATAGTGAAGAAAAACATATTGATAACAGCTGATGCTGGTATGGGGAAAACGGCACTATGTCGTCAAATGGTATACGCATGGTGTGCAGCTCATGAAAATAGTTTTGCAAGTCCTGATCCTACATCACCGTCACCCGTTACGGAAGATTCAGATGTATACAGTTGGTTTAACTATTTTCGTGATATAGACTTTTTATTTTTCATTTCACTTAAGTATTGTTATTATGAATCAACGATAGAAGAAATGATCTTGAAACAACTTATTGACGACAGATACTCTGATTCTTTTTACAAACTCCTCCAATATGAAGAAGAGAAGTGTCTAGTTATCCTGGACGATCTAAATGAATGGATGCCACCTGTAGGTTGTCGGGAATCTCCAACGATATCAAAAGGTCTTCCGTTAAGAGAAATGAAGAGTAAATATGCAACAATGTACATCACTCGCCCATGGAAATTAGCGACAATCAGGCCTAAATCAGGTGAATTTGACATGATAATTGAGCTTGAAGGAATTGATACCGACTATACAGACACACACATATTTCTGGTGTCACATTACCTCAATGAAAGAACATGCCGTCGACGGTATTCTGAAAATTTTGTCGCCAGTTTGACAGATAAAAACCTTAACCACCTGAAAAAGTATCCTTTGCTGTCGAAATTATTGCTGTCTTTATGGCACGACAAGTCGAATCTTGATTCTTCTCTCGCTGGAATTTATAGCGCAGTCGTCGATCGTCTTATTGGTCAAGCATATAGACGTGATGTATTGGCACATGTTGACAATTGTGACGAAAAAAATGAACACTTTGGTACATTGATGACAATGTTTATAGGTAAAGAATATGTAAAAAGATATTTTGATACTGTAGTTTTACCACTAGCCGAATTTTCGTTTTGTTTATATAAATATAAGAGGCGTTTTTGTTACATATATGAAACGACCAACCTCTGTTACTATGGACTGACTGAAGACAAACTGAAACTGTTTGTAGATATTGGGATTCTGTCAGAGAGAATATGTTACGGACAGAGTGTCTCGGAAAGATGTAAGACTATTTCGTTCGTATATGAGACATTTCAAGAATATTTTGCTGCCGTCTACTTAAGCATATACCCAGACGAAATTTCAGACTGTTGTAGCACAGCAGAAAATATCCTGAGAATGAGTCTTGTTTTTCGAATTCTAAGCGGGCTCAATTTTAGCGCATTGAAAACAATTTCGAATAGAACACTTAACATCATTGACAATGACGAAAACTGTCAAGACTATCGTTGCGGCTTATCATCTTACAAAGGGTTTGTTATTGAAATTCAACGGATGTGGTCACGCTGTATAAAAGAAGCCCGCCAGTGTAGAATCAGGATAGAGCCCCTGTCGCTAAGAGATATCTATCTAGGATATGGAACATCTGAATACATGTTATCGGTATGTGATCTAGATTTTAGAGAAATAAGGTCGGTGTATTTTGATATAAAAGTCCCATTTTATACACAACAACACATTGTATATGCTAGTCAATTAGATACGCTAGTCTGTAATGATGCTGAATATGTGGACAATATCATAATGGGAGACATCGTGAGAAAAAATCAAAGTTCGTTAAAATTTCTTAAACTTTCGGGAGAATGTCTCACGGATATGGATATTTCAGCAAACATGTTTCAGAAACTTCGCTGTTTGGTGATTTTTGAAACAGTCCTTAAAGGTGAACAGTTTGCAAAAATTGTAACAAATTCGAGTAGCCTTGAGAAAGTCCGATTATACAATGTCTGTATCTCTGGTTTCGAGGACGTCTGGAATGAAGCAACCTCAAGCGATACATTTCCTTTGGTTTCAAGTTTACAGCATTTAATGGTGAGCAATTGCGACAACATGTTTAGGTCCGTTAGCTTACTTCCTTCACTTAAATATTTACATTTCGAAAGAAGCAGTTCGGAGATTTTGAATGACATACTCTGTAAAAGCACATGTTTAACGGAATTAACTATTCAGGAAGTTGACATTGGATCGGACAGATGCCTAGCAATCTGGGTTTCGAAACAGCAACATCTTAAATTACTGTGCTTACATGCCGTTGAAGTTAGCCAGTTTCTGTTATGTGATTTGCTAGCTGTTGTAGGTCATCTTCCAATGGCAGTAAGGGTAAAATTAGATGATGTAGAACAAGAGGAGGGAGAAAACGCGAAAGATGTTCTTCATCATCTGGATAGTACAAAACTGTATTCCAATAGTATAATGGCATTTGACGCAATTGGAAATTGCATCAAAAATGCAGATATGTTATCCTTTGGTACAAAAGAGTTGGATGAGTATCAATAAGGTGGTGAATGATCGCTTAAAGAGATTTTGATAAGTTCTATTATGTAGAATATGTTAAAAACTTCTCAAACATTCAAACATTTCTTTATTACTATATAAAGTATATATATAAATAAATTAAGACATAAAAATATTACTTACTCTAGACAACCAAGGAATGCAGTTAGGGACGACTGGAATTAGCTTAAATTCGGCATACATGCATCTGTAGGTATAAACCTGAAAGGGTCAGAGTAATGTGGTTTGGTAAATATAATAGTAGTCTCTTATCGCCGGCTATAATAATGTGTCTCTCTTTAACGAAATAAGTGTAACTTTAAAAGCATTATTAGAATCATTTCTGTTTTAAAAACAGTGAAACACAATTTTACCAGTGGGTCGGCTGATTCAGAACCAAATTTATCACTAATTTTAATTTCCTGCCTTGATTCCACGTCATTGATAAGAGATAAAGTAAAGCAATATACATGTGTAGTTAAAAAGACATTATTCAGACTTAACTCTGAATATTCCGCAAATGTGTAGAAATACCACTGAAATCGATTTGTATGCCATTTGATCTCACTGTTGTACTTGTATGTATCTTTGTTTAGGAGACATTAGACTCATCTTCTTAATATGTAACTGTAAAAGTCATTTCTTTTAAAGGCACTCGCTACAGTTTTTCCGGACGGGTCGATATTTACCCCAACTACGTGCCAATTTGGTTTCGATGTAGCTCACTGCAGTGTTGGTGCGGTCTTCTGCGCATGCACGGAAGTGATTATCTAATGTCGCGTACGGCAAAATATCGCAAATTATTGTATGTTCGCATGCATTTAATGTACAAAATATATGATATACTGACTAAAGGTTAGGGTAAGTATCACCATGGTTACAAAATATATACATTTAAAGTACTTTTAGTTAAAATTGCTTCAATCCGACATATACTGGTGTCTGTTAGTTATACCAACGCTCCAACTCTGCATTGAGTCAAAGCTGTTTCTAATCCCGTACCGTACCCGTACCGTACATTCGTAAACTATAGGTTTTGCTAAAAAAAGGCGGAAACTTTCATCGTTCTATGCCATCAAAATGCTTCAGAAACACCTTAGAATCCGATTATTACGAAATCTGCCGTTTGATAATTTTATATATACAATTTCTAAGTCATTTGCTCAAACACTGAAAGAGTATTCGTGCCAACCTGCGTTGTATAAATGCCCGCCACACCCCACCTCGTTGTAATTTGATTTAAGCGAAATCTAATATGGTGACCTATCAATTTTCTTTTTGTTTTAGATTAGGTAGACATAACCAAAGGTATGTGCAGAGTTTGATTAAATTCTATTATGTGAAACTGGATAAAATAGCAGAAGTACCAACTGACAACTGACAAAAATATGCAAAAATATGCAAAAATAGCCCTTGGGTCTGCTGAACAAGTATTCCTTTCTTTACAAAATCATGTTCTTTTGATTTCTCTGAGCATGTTTCAAATAAATATATTGTTTTCCGTTACAAAAATGCTTAGATAATCAATTTTATGCTGATTATTGTACTTTACTGAAATATATTTTAGGATTACAGAAATTTTGAAAAATGTTTAAAATAGCACCATATCTAGGGGCAAATTAATTTGAAACAAAGCTGGTGACCTAGTATTTTTATTTCATTTTTCAATACATCATAACATGATCTTTTAATACAAAACATTTCATCAAAATCTATTATTGAGAAAAAAATTACGAAACTGTAGCAAGCGTCTTTAATTTCTAGTTCGGCAAGATTTGTTTTCATGATAATGATATAGCCCGAGTACAATGACTAAGCCAATACCTGTTTAGGCAACGATAGCAAATATTTACTGAGCAATTCATGTTGTATCTTGGATACAGTATGGAGGTGCCAAAACCGATATTTCGGTTAGATTTGTCTATGAGGATATACCTATCTAAGTTAAAGGGCCACAATGGTTATTCTTTAAATTGCAACACTTGTAAAATCAAAGCGCTCAAAGCGCTGATGGTGGCTGTTAATCAATGTTTAAAATATTACAAAGAAAGCGACAACTGAGGAATTGTTAATATAAACCATAAGAACATTTTTTTGCATTATTTTTTAATATTCGGTTTTGGTTTCAGAATTAATTCTTTTTCACTGCCAGTCATTGTTTACATATACACTGATTCAGTCTTTAACGAATAGTTTTGATCCTTTTTGATTATTTGTGAATTTATAAATAATACAAGCCTTTTCTCCAAATCATTCAGCTTTTAAGATTTCCTTTTTAAAGCTTTTGGGCAGTGTATGTCATGAATTATTATACACACTGATTAAGTCCGTATCAGATAGCTGTGGTTTTCATGAGACTTTTGTGAAAGAAAACAACACAAACATGCACCACAAATGCATCTCAGAATGTCAGTTCTGCAGTCAGTGTATTTTAGAGGTGCATTTATTATCACTCCATCTGTTATACTCAAAAGTTCGCTAGACATAACAGCAGGCTTCGCAAAAATGCTGGACATTAAGTCCGACAAACTTTAGTCAGACCGAAAAAAAACGTCGAAAAATATGTAACTGGCGAAACGAAACCGTTTTAATTTTTATACATATATTTGTATCAATCCAGATCTATTGAGATGCACCATCAGAAAACCAATTTAGTTCGTTTGCGACCAGCATGGATCCAGACCAGCCTGTGCATCCGCGCAGTCTGGTCAGAATCCATGCTGTTAGCTTTCAAAGCCTATTGCAACTAGAGAAACCGTTAGCGAACAACAAGGATCCTGACCAGAGTGTTTGATCTGGGTCCATGCTGGTCACAAATGCACTATGTTGTTTTTCTCATAGTGCGACTCGAATGAATTTAGCTGAAGTAAGCAGAATCTGTCTTGAAACAATTCAATTTTTAAGTTGGTCAAATCTATTATCCGACGACTTGCTACAGTTTTCAAAAAGGCGAGTATTAGTATCATCGCTGCGCCCACTTTCACGGGCTTACAAGTTGAGGAAATCGTGATACAGTAGCACCATTTAGTCAAAGCGAGCTTGCAACATTTGTCAGCTTGGGCGACCTGTGGGTTTCCACGTTGATAATTTGTGTTTTGTCAGACGAAATTATACCGAATACATGTGTATCTATGCATACATATAATATCTTATACTGTACATTTGCTGAAGGAAGATTATCCGTGAGGGAATATTATTTAGAAAACATACATGTCTTTGATTCTCACGGCAGGTCACATTGCAAACAATATCGAATGAATTTTAACTGAATGTTCTTTTATTTTTGTTCATTCTCGTATTGCTAAGCATGTTTTAGTATATTTTGTTCTTGATATAACGATGAACTGTACATGTTCAAATTATATCCATAAATTACTGTCCTGTTCATAAATCATCTCACTAAATTTGCGCTAATTAGTGTTAATTGGCAGTATCAACGCCTGAGGAAATCCACATCACTGCTGTTTATCGATTTTCTATAAATAGCCTAATTAACATGTGGTCATATTTTTGCGTGCTTGAAACGAAAACAAGACAATGCAGTCGAAAATTCAGTAACATTCTTAGATCTTTAGGGTTGCATTAATATAATATCTTACTATTTGATAGCTATGACGAACATTTAAGTTTGTTCTGACATATTTGAAAAGTGTTACAACTTGCTGGAAAAGCTATCGGAGATACAAACTGGTATTGTCTATGGACTGGAAATGTTTGGAAACTTTTCCGTTGAAATTCCGTTTCTATTTTTAGCCGCGGATTATTGCTAACATATCAAATAAAGCCTTAAATTTCGGGAGTTATACCTGTGACACTGCGGTTCGGAAACATTTTTGAATTGTCAGTCTGGATTACCAGGCTAGGTTTCTATATATATATATGCTACCTTTTCAACGTTATAAGCTACGTGACCTCTGGGGCAGTACTAATAGCTAATCAATATCATCGTTCCAGTTCAGGTGACATGAGGTCATCGTTTATTCACGTGACCATAAATTTGCATATTTGTATTCATACACGTGGTTGTTTTAATTAAAACGTTGACTTCAGTTTGTATTGATTTTAGCCGCCGAATTTACATTAAAAATGGTATTAAGGCATATATTGTAGCTTACAATTTGCATATTATGCACGTTGTGTAGATAATTGTTTACCTGGAAAACTTGGAACTATTTTTGGTTGTGTTGTCTTTAGAACTGAAAAGATTTCTCAAACTGAGTATTTTTTTTGACACTGGTGGCAGCAGCCACCAAAAATAGTTATCAAATTTTTAATCAATTGCAACGATTGGTAAATTATTTTTCCAGTGTTTTGGTCTTACATTGTGTACGACGTGAGATTTTTATGACGTAATATTATTACGGCGTCACTTTTTTTTTATGTCAATATGTATTTTCGGCTCCGCCCTGGAGTCGGTGTGAAATTTTATCACTGATTATTGAATCATGTTTTGACTAATAAGAATGACTGCTTAGAATATAAAATCAGTTATAATAATTGATATCTATTTGGTTTGCCTTTTTATTTGAAAAACAGTGTCTTTGCGTATGCAAGGGTCCGAGGATGAGAGAACACTCCAACCCCTACTAAAACCCAGCAGGAATATATTTGTGATAACTTTTAAATTTAGACCTCAAAAATTTTAGACAAAATCATCTTTCCACATTGATTTTATTAAAATCGTAAAATGCTTGACAGAAACTCGCATTTTACAATAACAAAAGACACTTATTCAATACCATGCATTTATGCAGAATCACCTAAGATAGTTCTACAAAATTCCATGCATATTGTTACATTCAACAATACAGTCGGAATAATCTTTATGATCTCATATGCGCTCTTATTCTCTGCGCCTGTATTTGTGATGGCTTTATTTTAGTGCAATTTATGTCGTAAATGACGATTTTATCCTTTCGATTTGCAAAATTTCAAATTTTTGTTTTTAATGTCTAACCTGACCCATAAAAATTGCATCAGATTTAAAAACAAAAACGAGAACATAAAGTCTCACTTGAAGAAGAGAAGCCAGAATGAAATCAAAGGGAAGAAAAGAAAGCATTTTTTTCGGACAAAACGGAACATTTGATTTCTTTCGTTTTCAGTTTAATGAATGCGCCAGAAAGATATAATTTTGAAGAGCGTGTTTTCCATTATGCATTTCTCAAGCACATATTTATGGCTTACCAACATTATTTTAAGTGTAAGCATACCCAAATGTTTTGTTTAGTGCGTTGCAATAATTACTGTTTGCGTTATCATATTGGCAGTAGCTACGCAAATATTTGCGCAAATAACCAATCTGTGCATTTTTTAAATTGCTTAGCGCAAATAACCAATTTGCGATTAGTGCAACGATTGGCAAATCGGGCAACCTTGCCCACATTTGTTAAACGCGCAAAATTTCATAAGAGGGCTATTAATTAAATTGTTTAAAATTTGTTGAAAATGGCAAAACAGACATGCTTGAACATATGAATAGTCCAAGCCGTTTTGCATTATATGTCGACCGAAAACCCCAAAATTGGAGTATACACTAAATATTTTACATGAAAAGTTTCTACAACATGTACCTTCATAGAAACTGGGTAATGCAACTTTGTCATCATTGAGCGTTTGGAAATATAAAAGATGGCCTATTATGTTGAAATTGTAATGCTTTTGAATATGAACGTCCATTCTATTCACCTCTTTGTTACGAAAGTGTTATGAGCATTTTCATTTATTAGAAGTAATCATAAACAATAGGAATACATGCACATATAGAGTGTCTAATGCAAAACATGGGAATTTTCCAGTTTGGCGTCCATTTTGACCGCCATTTTGGATTTTTCAAAAGATTTTTTCCTTTGAAATATATATTAAATATATTATCTTGTTACCTCTAGCAACAAAAGTAATATATACATTAATAATCCTGTCTAAATCTTCTATAATTTAGGAGATACGTCAATGTTACATGTTTGGCGGCCATCTTGGAGGCCACCTTGAGTATTTCAAAATGCTCAATGATGACAAAGTTGCATCATACAGTTTCTACGAAGGTACATGTTGCAGAACCTTTTTATGTAAAACTATTTTGTGCATACTGTAATTTACGGTGTGGTAGCAAATTGGCATTTAGCATACTGTATATTACATTAAATAATAAAGAGGTGATCCACATATTATGCAGTCATTTGAAGACGATATACATGCATACGTCCTTGGTAATTTACATACTATTTACTGACTCTAAAAGTAGTTTTTAGAGCAACTTGTGTATTCTATAAGCAGGTATTATTATCAACTTTTTAAGGATAACATGGTGTAATAGGCCTCAATTTCTCCAAAAGCGTACATACAATTTGATAATTTAAGCTTTAAAAGTGTGAAACGATAGAAATAAGGTGCATATTGACAAGTTATATAGTGACAGAAGTTCTCAAAAAATTCCTTTAGATTACCTCCCCTGATAATTTTGTTTTTCATGGGTTATCTCATGTCTGTTGTGTTCAATTTATTGTGCATCTTAGTCCTTAGCATTTAAAATTATATAGAGCCCAAATTCAATACCTGATTAGACATTTACCAGAATAATGGTCTTGTTGACAAATGAGCTAGGTTTGAAACTTATTCATTTCGGAGGGACAACTAGGTAAGTCTGAAATTTAAGTACAACCATATACCGAAACTAAAAGGTCAATTTCGCATATGGGTCATGATCAGTCAATGCGTAGGTCACTGAATACAACAATAAAAACCCTGTTTTCACTACAAAGGCAGATGGGTGTGTATTAAACCCATAGAATAGAATATAGTAGTATTAAAGACGTTGGTCGATTAAACTAAGCCTATAGAAGGTAAAGTAAGAAGAAAGTTGGATGTTTCAGCAGGAAAAGTTACAATTTGATAAAAATGATATTATATCTGTGTCTTTCCATATCAAACTTATTAAACTCGTTAAACTTAATTGATGAAGTGTTCCGTAGAGCCTCACATTTAACTCGTTTAATAAAATCAGTATGAAAAGACACTCATATAATATTCTCGATATACAAATAACTGCTTTGTTTATTACATTCAAATAAACGAATTAGGAAAAGGGATGTTGCGATAACTTCGAGGGATTTAAAGCCTAAAATCCTTATTCCGATATCAAATCACAAGCAATACGCCGGAAAACCATACAAATAAAATCCTGACGTTGATGTGTAGCCATAGAATTATTCTTGCCATTTACTAGTTATTTTGGTATTCTCTCAACGTACGACTGGAATATATTTAATTATAACGATGAAAACTGTATCGACGACGTATAACATAACGCAGGCAAATTATTTTTCATTTCTAACTGACCTGAAATTCTGTAGTTTTTAATTTATACTTTCAGCATTGTGGAGTTAACTGTATTTTCTCGTGTTCAACAGGTTGCATGTTAACAAACTTAATGAAGATAAACGTTGAAAATAATCCCCTTCAAATGTCATATGACATTTTTAACAGATTTTAGTTACGATAATGATCAATGCAAACGTATGAGTTTAAGTTTAAGCGCAGTCCTTTCAGATTTACGTTATGGTTGAAATATACCCCCATACGCCATCCAAGCATAATTTCATGCATTGGCAGGCACCGTGGTAGAACCATCGACCGTTCGTAAGTCAGCTATATGACTTCGTAACAGGTGGTTTCTCGAACACACAGTGGTTAGGGGCAAATGACTTGAAGTCAGCGGCCTTATATTAACCGCGCGGCTAGGCTGGTCCTAAAAATTACCATCTGAAAAATTACTTGAAAATACACATAGATGTGTTGTTTTCTAACTAACAAGAATATTCTGAATGTAAAAACTGGCAACATTCAATTTAAGAATTCTACTTAAGCGCTTAATGCACAATTGCATTTGCTGAATGCATACGAATATCATAATGTATGAAAGAAATTGGCTTAATATTTTACGATTTGTTATTTTAAAGGTGACTTATTTCTTAAACCTGTATTTCCCTTGATGATAAATATTATGCAGCCGCGTTTCATATGTTTATGGACAGAACGTGTGTGATTTCTTTAACTAAAGACAACTTTTCAAACATTAAATGCTATTTTTGCGTTAACATTTTGCATACCGGTGTAAACGACATTTAGGATGTAAATCCATGTACAGCGATTATTACGCTAGTGTTGTTTATTCGAAAACATACGGTTTTTTAGACAAACTGTAGAAAATTATGAATATAAAAAACTTCAAATTTTCTTTAAGTGAAATTTCATTTACATCTGTTTGTAAGTTTAAACTATTTCAAGGTCTACTATATGCAATAATAAAAACGTAAACATAAAAACATTACATAAAATTAATTTTATTTATTTCATTTTTCTTACAAGTCATTCAAAAATGTTAAATTTACATAACATAAAACTAATACAACAGAGTTGTAGCACAACAGAGTTGTAGCACAACAGCAATATTCAAAATATAAGTGAAAATCATTGTACATTTACAGGCTTTGTCCAAGTAGATTAGTACAGTGCCGCAGTACCGCAGAGCAAAAGCAAAAGTAAACATCTTGCGAAAGCATACCCTACCCACATTTTTACCTCTTTAAAATTTTAATTCCAAGTGTCCGGCACATAATCCTTTAAACAAATATTTTAGGAAATATAATTCAGGTGTTACTGGATTATTTTTAATGGCGGATATAGCGAATCGGGCATCTGACACAAGTACACCAGTACCAGCACTAGTAATTTGATATTCAGACAATAAAAGGGTTCTGTTAAACACAATGACAATAGCATCAAGAACAATACAACCTTTTACAAAATTAAGAGAAATATAAATTTTACTGGTCAGGTGTGTCAGTATAAATTTTGAACTTAAGATAGTTTATTAAAGTCACTGAAAACTGACGCCCAGCTAAGAAGAACGTTTAGTTCATTAAAATGTAACCAGAAAAAACTGACAGTTATTTTAATCGTCTGCTTATATTTATTATTATTTTGACAAACTGGAACATATACTTTCAAAAATTTACTACATCTATCCAGAGTCGAACTGATGAAGAACCTGATATATTTAAACACTATTCGGACATACTTCAACTTGTAGAATTAACATATAGCTTTTAAACATGTTAACAATATTATATCAAGAAATTGAGTTCTCTAAGAATTATCTTTATGACAAACAAAACGTATGACGTCTTCTGCACTTAATTGCAGTTTCTGTTATAAACTGATAGGTCAAGCTAGACCGACGGTGTAATATATGTCAAATAACAATGAAGAGAATTCATGAACTACTTCTGACATGGTCAAGTTTCTGGGTTCAATGTTCGACTTTTCACAAGCTGGTTCCATAGTGATTGTTTTACTTTAGTGTGACCCTTCAGAACAATGTCATGCGGAACTTTTCCAACTCTGTTTCTAACTTTACCTTCCTCCTTTTTCCAGATACCGAAAAAAACAACATTGAAAATATGTCTATAATTTCAGGCAAAAGGACATCTTATGAACTTGTTATTAGAAGGAATTTCACTAAAATCAAAAACATAGCCAACATTTTCAACCATTTCAACTGAGTTGTAGCAGAGCAAACAAGCATATACCATAATTTGCATATATGCAAATATTGCATAGAATCATTGTATGTTTATGATGGATTTCTGATAATATTTTTACATCGATGAGATCGTTTGCAATTATTTTATGACTTTTTTCTCAGTTGTTTGTATAGATATTTGGAATAGGTGTCCACAGCTTTCGGAACGGCGGATGAATTGCTGGCTCACATTTTGTACCACTGAGCGGAGGCTGCCATTGTCCATTGACACAAGTAGCGCCACCTGGACCAGTGATTCGGTAGCCAATATCGCAGTCGAATTCCAGTCTGTCACCGTGCCGTATCGAGCGTATGTACGGTTTAAAGTCAAATCTTCTTTTCAAGCTCTTTTTATAGACCTGTCCGTGAGCAATGGTTCCAGGGTTTGGACAATAGACTGTAAAAATACATCTACACAATTAGAAGTAAACAAAACAAGGGACATTTACCTCTCTGCATGCTGATAATTCGTATAAAGATGTACGGATATTGTCGACGTTTAAAAAAGAGAAATAAACTAATAGTGTAGTCTCGCTTTTGTTAAGATTAGCATGTATATGATTCAAGCGTTCAACAAAAACTTACGTTTCTATGAACAAAAGCATGAACTGTATGCGGCGCCGTTTTACAATTTTTAGACATTTTATGACATCAAAAAACAAGAGGACCATGATGGTCCTGAATCGCTCACCTGTTCCCACATGACCCAGTTTTGAGTATGACGTCGTTTTTTCTATTATCTGACATAGTGACCTAGTTTTTGAGCTCAGGTGACCTAGATATTATCAAGATAAAAATTCTGACCAATTTTCATGAAGATCCATTAAAAAATATGGCCTCTAGAGAGGTCACAAGGTTTATCTATTATTTGACCTATTGACCTAGTTTTTGAAGGTACGTGCCCCTGTTTTGAACTTTACCTAGATATCATCAAGGTGAACATTCTCACTAATTTTCATGAAGATCTCATGAAAAATATGGCCTCTAGAGAGGTCACAAGGTTTTTCTATTTTTATACCTACTGGCCTAGTTTTTGACCGCACGTAACCCAGTTTCAAAACTGATCTAGATATCATCAAGGTGAATATTCAGACCAATTTTCATGAAGATCCATTGAAAAATATGGCCTCTAGAGAGGTCAAAAGATTTTTCTAATTTTAGACCTACTGACCGAGTTTTTGACCGCAGTTGAACCAGTTTCAAACTTGACCTAGATATCATCAAGATAAACATTCAGACCAACTTTCATACAGATCCCATGAAAAGTATGGTCTCTAGAGAGGTCACAAGGTTTTTATATTATTTGACCTACTGACCTAGGTTTTGACCGCACGTGACCCAGTTTCAAACTTGACCTAGATATCATCAAGATGAACATTCTGACCAAATTTCATGAAGATCCATTCAAGGGTTTGGCCTCTAGAGAGGTCACAAGGTTTTTCAATTTTAAGACCTACTGACCTAGTTTTTGATCGCAGTTGACCCAGTTTCAAATTTGACCTATATATCATCAAGATAAATATTCAGACCAACTTTCATACAGATCCCATGAAAAATATGGCCTCTAGAGAGGTCACAACGTTTTTACATTATTTGACCTACTGGCCTACTTTTTGACGGCACGTGACCCACTTTCAAACTTAACCTAGATATCATCAAGATGAACATTTAGACCAACTTTCATACAGATCCCATGAAAAATATGGCCTTTAGAGAGGTCACAATGTTTTTCTATAATTTAACCTACTGACCTAGTTTTTGATGGCACGTGACCCACTTTCAAACTTGACCTAGATATCATCAAGATGGACATTCTGACCAACTTTTATGGAGATCCATTCACAAGTATGGCCTTTAGAGAGGTCACAAGGTTTTTCTATTTTTAGACCTACTGAACTAGTTTTTGACCGCACATAACCCAGTTTCAAACTTGACCTAGATATCATCAAGATGAACGTTCAGACCAACTTTCATACAGATCCCATGAAAAATATGGCCTTTAGAGAGGTCACAAGGTTTTTCTATTATTTGACCTACTGACCTAGATTTTGAAGGCACGTAACCCACTTTCAAATTTGACCTAGATACTATTAAGATGAACATTTATACCAACTTTCATACAGATCCCATGAAAAATATGGCCTTTAGAGAGGTCACAAGGTTTTTCTATTATTTGACCTACTGACCTAGTTTTTGATGGCACGTAACCCACTTTCAAACTTCACTAGATATCATCAAGGTGGACATTCTGACCAATTTTCATGAAGATCTTATGAAATATATGGCCTCTAGAGAGGTCACAAGGTTTTTCTATTTTTAGACCTACTGACCTAGTTTTTGACCGCACGTGACCCAGTTTCGAACTTAACCTAGATATCATCAAGGTGAACATTCTGACTAATTTTCATAAAGACCCCATGAAAAATGTGACCTCTAGAATGGTCACAAGCAAAAGTTTACGCATGGACGCACGCACGCACGGACTGACGGACGGACGACGGACGCTGCGCGATCATAAAAGCTCACCTTGTCACTTTGTGACAGGTGAGCTAATAAATCTTGATTTTTAGAATTCAGTTTCTTGATATTATTTCTTTTCTGAAATTATACTGTTTTGTTTAAAATTGTATTTTTGTTTTTTATATATGACTGCTTGGTTTACCTACGGGTCTAATTTAGACCATCTAGTTTGTATCAGTTTTAAATAATGTTGGCACATGTATTGTCTTCTGTATGGTCCAAATATCGTTGGGCACCAAATCTTACAGCGTTCCGTTTAAATTATGAACGAATACTGATTATTAAACCAGGAACAGAAATTAAGTAAATGTACCTGTATTTGTAATTCAACAGCTAACGTAAACAGTTTAATTGGTAAAAACATAACTTACACTCCTCACAGTGTGGTCTTCCACCATTCCAGTCCCCAAACTCACAGGTCAGGTATGTTCCATTCATGCCCGTAAGACGGAAACCAGCAAAACATTTGTACTTAGCTCTGAACCCGTGCTCCTTCCCCATGTAGATACGCATTCCATTGTGCACGTGCGGAGGAGCAGAGGGGCATGGTGCTGAAAAGAGGAAAAAAATCAAAATGTATTTTGACCTGTTCTTGAAGGTACCATTGTTAATATATTAGTACACATGAGTGTTTTAAAAATGTTTCAAAAATAGCATATACATGTACAGGTATTGCAGAAGTCAAAAAATAAAGTACTTTTAAATATGTATGTATGTACGTATGTATGTATGCATGTTTGTCTTGCTTTATCAATATTATTTATAATAAATTACTAGTAATTATTATTCTTATCATATTAATTTTTTTGGTTTTTAAAATAAAAAGTAGGTAGTATTATCAAAGGAACTATGCCACTAGTTAAAAATTTACATTTTATTCTAATGTCCAACAAAACAAATGTATTTTGGCTTATGGGTGCATTCAGCTATACGGGTAGTCCGGTGACAATGATTACAAACAACAAGATCTGGAAAAGGGATAGAATAAAATGTGGTCACTATAGTCACTGACTCCTCAAGTGAAACGCATTAAATTTTCCTTTATTGACGATTAAAATATATGTTATTAAACATGTTCAAATAATTCACTGCCCACTTGCTATCACAATTACATTTGGTATTTAAAGATGTTTAAACGTTCATGTTGTATATGACATAAACGTAATGAAAATGAAGTGGTATGTTACGCACCCGGCATACATTCGGCAGAACTGGACCATGTTCCATTATTACATTTCATGCTTGACGAATCACGTGGCACAAGTCCACCTTTACACTGAAACTGTACTTCCGTGCCGTGGTTCACGTAGGCTAACTCACGTCCACCAACTAAAGTAGCATTGGGTATGGCTGGAACTTGACACTGGCCTGAAAAGTATGGAATGCCTTGTGAAACTCATGTGCGCCTGCGCGCCAGGAAGCATATCAAGCCAGCTTAACGAATGCAGTCCTATCAAAATTTATAATCATACACAAATGAGATCTCCTATCAAAGCATGACAAGGAAAGAAGATACCGTCGAAGAAGTATCAGGTAGGTAATACTAATCAAATTTGTTTTATTTATAAAGTTGTGTCTCTATGCCCTGCTCCGTGGCTATTCAAATTCTGTTGTGTGTATGCAGCCCATGATAACAATAGGTAACAGTTAACGGCCATGCGCCACACTTTAGCACGCAAAACCACAGGTATTTTATATAGACTTTTATATTAAACAGACTCTATTTTAACAGGCGTCACTGTTCTTATTAAGTGTTTTCATGCTTTTTCGGTGACAATTTAAGGCTAAATGGTAGGACTAGGTCTTTA
The DNA here is from genome assembly GCF_021730395.1 of Mercenaria mercenaria. NCBI lineage: Eukaryota > Metazoa > Mollusca > Bivalvia > Venerida > Veneridae > Mercenaria > Mercenaria mercenaria. Next base: position 61,924,831 of record NC_069375.1, on the reverse strand, counting down.
AGATATTAATTACATATAAAAAACGGACAAACAACCGTATATAACATAAAATGACATATATATTACTCCATATAGTGTAAACTTACTTTTATTTTTTGTGTAATTTTAAAACTGCTAAAGTACCTAAAACAAACTTTTTTCGTAGTAAGAAACCGCACAAAAATGAGTGAAGTACGGTACATACCCCAGCATATTGGTGGTTTGTTGGACCATTCGCCAGTGTCCAAACACTGGGTCTGAAAAGTGTCCCCCTCAAACGATGTACGTGTGTTGCAACTAAAATATATACATTGTACAAGCATAATTTCAGGCAAATTTAAAGTTTGCATTCAATATGATTTCCTTCTAACCTTATGATTGTAGAAATATCATCTTTGTGATTAACAGAAAAGGGATATTTTTATCTTATAGACTAAGTGTAGATTATGCATCACGTAGTTTTAGTTAAAAATATTAAGTATAAATTAACGAACTGAACAGAAAATAACACTGACAAAAACAGAACTACATGATTGGCCGCCATGAATATAAAAAAGAAAAAAAAAAATTATTAAACTACAAAAGTTTCAGACAGTGATACCATATAAAATGCACATATATTCAGATGTGTGAGAAGTACTGACGTAAAATGATTCAAACTTTTTGTTAAAGAACAAATTGTGACGGAAGTAAACGAATGGTAAAACCGTCCTTATTTAAGCTTTGCCATATGTAATAAATCAACGAATGAATTAAAATTTAGATAATTAGATAATTATATTTTGAAGGTTCTTATGTTATAATATCTTATGTAAAAGTGTTATCATCTAATTTTAGTTCCTTATGGATTTTGTTTTACAGACTTTTGTCATAAACACCACTTTTGATATAATGCGTACCGTATACGGAATGGACGATGACGTCGATGTTCCCAAAGTGGTTGCCGTGTTGTTAATTTGATAGTACGTGTCATGGTATCTTTTTTATATTTTATTTTAGTCCAATTTTCATTTTTTTTTCACCAATTATTGTGTTATTATGCTCTTTCTAAGAAGATATTGTCAAATGTTACATATTTCCGGATAATTGAACGGGTGATGTTGTGCATGTGTCTTTGTTGTGCATTCATCATACCTTATGTACTGGCTCTGTGGTTTTACAAAGAAGATATTACACGAGTGTCTTTTCATATTGCATAAAATAACAAAATGCGAGGCTCTGCCGAGCATTTTATCAATCTTATTCAACGAGTTAAATAAATCCAATGAGGGAAGTCACCGATGTAATATTCTTTTTACCACACGTTAGTTTTTTATGTGGAAACATGAAAATCTATTTCTTTAATTATTATAAACAAGCCAATTCGACCAATGTATAGTCCTATAGTCGTCAACGTCAAAGCTTTATTACACAAGTGTAATATCAAATGAGAAAGGCTTTATTCACTCACGCGACGTCAACATGTGATAAATATGTTTACGATTTTTTGTTATAATATTTATCTCCCTTGACAAAACTGGCAGCCATTTATGGAATCTAAATTCTAGATATCTAATAGAAATAGTTTACAATTTAAGCAAAATTTATTAAAAGTTTCATAAAGTGAAAAAAAGGAAAAAAAATACATCATGTTACGTTTTAAAATCGATGGACAATTACCATTAGTCTGTGTATACGCAAAACGGATCTAACAGGGGACCCTTACCTAAAGAAGATAGTTGAACCGACAGTGGTCTTGTGCCCTATCAGATAGCCGTTGTAAAAAGGTCCAGGCCACCCACAGTTTATCTCTGTTAAAAGAATACATAAGACATAAACGCTTATAAATTATACAATCGTCTGTTTCATATAAATAATAATTCCAGAGAGAAATATACATGTACAGTCTATAAAATAAACAAACGTGTTTGTAAACATGGACGGATCCAAACGGAAGGGGAAGAAGCATTTTTATAGTAATATTCCGATGGCAAAATACAATACATATCCGTAGCCCTGACTAACCTTTAAACCGGCAAGTCTATTTTATAAGTATATCAACACGGCTGACCCATTAAACGAACTGTAATTGTTTTCTTAATAGCAAACAACAAGCCAAGAGTTCATTCTAAGCACAATATAAGTAGCAGCTTATTTATATTTTGATTAGGTTTGTAAGCTTTTGTGATGTTTAAATTTTCAAATTTCCTATTCTTATGTAATATACTGGTATAATATAATTCTTCAATCTAACGTTAAGAGAAATTGTCCCTCATGACTTCCAGCTTGGAAGACTCTATCAACATTTTTTAAATATCCCGTTCGATACTGAGAAAATTGAAAATACGCTGCCCAGCCTCTAACCCACCACCCCGCACCGCCTCAAACCGTCCACCATCCCGCCACCAACTCATGAAAACTACGTCATTTTTAACAATACGTCGGCATGTGTGAAGAATAGTAGCCTACGAATCCAGTGGGACAATTTTTAAAGATCTGTATAAATTAATTAATCATTGTATCTTCAATGTATATAAGATTTTGTTTAAACAAATCACAAATTATGGACCTCTTCTTATGGCGTTGGCATTTTTAACGTGGAAACATACAACACAATCAAATCACAACGACACAATTTCAAGTTAATAATTATAATACAAAAATCATAATAATTACGTTCCAACAGCAAACGTCTCCATGTCTGATTTCGAATCAGCAATCTAGAACTTTTTGATGTCAGATCTTTTATGTTGTAAAGGCTAGTAATGAATATCTAAAATTTAAAGATAATTGTTGCATTTCTATAGTTAAACATAAGAACCTTTGTAACCTTCACATTTCGCTGAATGTCCGCTCCATGTTCGGTCGGCTTGGCAACGTCTTTCGGTTGACCCAACGTTCTTGTATCCATCATCGCATTCAAATCTAATGACCGTTCCATAGCCCGTCCCATCTCCGTACATATGGCCGTATACTGGAGCAAAGAGACTCGGACATGTTACAGCTGAAAGAAACAAGACAGAAATATAGCGTAAGGTGGATATTACTGACACTTTTAAACGTTTATACCAATGCACAATCCCGATATTTCTATCCAAAATGACTTCGCAATAAGCAAGATATTTTCTACTACCATACTGTCGACAATCTAAAGCTTGACACTTCTTGACAGCATGCTGCGACTGCTATATCATTTTGTCGTTTACATACAACAGAAAGCTAAAAATAATATTACACATTTAGATAAAGAACGATATTCCTTTCACCACCAAGAACATTGTTCTAAACTTCTGATTGCCTTCAAGGAATAATACAGAACAGTATTCTTGTGCGGCAGCCAGCACTATTAAGAAAATAGATGGCTAGTAGGAACCTTTCATTTGACGTAAATATTTATCGGGTGACAGTTTTGCCTGCACCAGGGTTATTCAGAACACTTAGCACACGTTCTTAAATCCGAAACACTACTTTTTTCACTCCAATGACTTAGAGTGCGTGAAAATCGTTTGGAGGAGCCAAAGGAATATGCTCTGGTATTACTCACGTTCGCATGAAGGCTTATTTCCCGTCCACATGCCGTCTGCCTGACAAGTCCGGTATCCATCACCTATAAGTTCGAAGCCGTCATGACAGTAATAGTTGACCTTGTTCGGATAGGTGAAGGCGTAACCTGTACGCCAACCGTTGTCAATGTCTCCAGGAAATCCACAGCTTCTTGCTGCAAGGAAAGAAATTCAGTTCAAAAGCATTTAAGGTGTTGATTCCATAATGACACTCGGAAATTTGTTAGAATTTCAAAATTGTGATTTTTTTTACATAGATTTCCATTACGAAAACTTTTCTGAGGTTCCATTTTTTTCTGATATGTATAGCAAAATATCAAGCACACGAAGTTTTTTCTTTTCCTTTGTCAAATTTTACAAATATACCTTGAAGTTTTGAAAGTTCAGGGTTTAATAAAATTCTTCGTTGAAAATAACATAAAATAAAAAAAATAATAATAAAATAAATAAATAAAAACGTGCTGTACTAATGTCTAACGGCAATCTACGTTTGATTCCGTACTCTACGTTTACAAATGGCTTCTGCATTCCCCGATTGTGCTCGTTTGCAAAATATTAACTATCAAAGCATACCGAAAATAATCAGTTGAATATAAATTACCAACAGTCATTGTGGGTCCATTATATTAAAATGTTGCGGTTTTGCTTTGTAAAGCACAAAAACGGGAGTCTTTCTCTTTGTTTCAAATATAAAAAATCTATCACTAAAATAGTTCATATAATCCAAGGGCATTTTTACAGAAAGCTTCATGCGATAGCATATGTGTTACATGGACATGCACCAATAAGGGTAATCGAAAATGTTCTAGTACTGAAATATATTTACTAGGGCTACGGCCCTCGTGGTATAATTCCTGCGCATCTGAACTATGGAATGAGGTAAGCCAGGCGACAAAGTGCTCGAATATCTTGATTATTTGATAAATGAAAGAACATCTTAAACCTGGAGTCGCTAAATATATAATTTGAATGTTTGGCCATTTTTTCATAATAAGAGACCTCTTTCAATTGTCGTATTTTGAAAGAAACAATTTGAATAACATTTTTTACCTGTAACTTCGGATGGGGTATTTGAGCACGGCTTTAAACAAGTAAAGTCATATAATATTAATTTAAGAAATGGGCGAAAATAATTACGTGAGCAAAGCAAAGTAAGCCCAATCCATTTTCCTTCTCCACTACACATAGCACGTGGTTGTCCGTCCGCATAGTAACCATAGGAACACGTGTAGAGTAACTGCTCACCAGACGGGAACATTGGCTGGGTTGGATCACCATCGTGTTGTGCATGCTCGATATTCGGCGGCGCTCCACATGTCACTAAAGTTCAACAATAGTAGCAATTTTATGATGATTCGAGCATCTTGTATCTGTTAATAGATTTTTTTTTCAATTAAAGTTGCTTCTCTTTATTTACAGACAAAACCATTGTGTGTTTTCATTTGTACATCCATGTCATTTTTGGTGATGCAATTTCGAAAAATTGCAAGTCCACTTGTGATTTGTTCGATATGGAACTTCAATAATATCTTAATAAAACATGCTTACGTTATATCTTTACAATATTTAATGAAACATCAAAATAATTTTCCTAATCGGTTGCTAAATGGAAATAAAAAGATCCAGTTTATACCTACCGGCCTCACAACTAGGGGGCACTCCCTCCCACTTTGCCCCACTCAGACATTTTCTTTTCTCCCTGCCAGCCAGGAAAAATCCCCGTTTACAGTGATAGACTGCGACACTGCCAATACTATTAGACGGATGCTGCTCTACCCAGCCGTTCTGAATGTCTTCTAGTCTTGGACAACCTGCATCTGCAAAACAAACATAAAATACCCAGACTCATTCAATGAAAGACCTATCGCCAAAGCAGCAAACGGCTCGAGCACCTGAGCTCGATCGAGCAAGTAATGTTGTCCCCGGTCGTTTTCCCTATGCATTTTCAGTTTGGATATCTCAAAATCCTGGATAGCTCGAAAATCTTGCTTATCCCGCTGCAACGTGGTATCTCTATTTTAAAAGATGGATTGTCAGTTCACAGTAACTAAATAATTTTTTGTACGTATGAACAATACACGATTTATATGCCAGGACAAAAGTAGCATATTCTTAACACATGTAGAGCTAAACACAGTATGGATGTGTACTACCACTAAACAACGACAGTTCTTTTTATAACAGATGACTGTTGCTACAAGACATCTGATTGTGAAAGTACCTATACATGCTCAGTTACATCTAGTTAATATATTTAGCCAAGTTGAAAACATGTGATGAGGATTTTCTGCATTAAAAAATCAAACAATAAGATATTGCTTGAGAGTGGTGCCTAAATACATATTTCCGAGTTTAATTTCTTTTAGTTTAAACAGTAGTTATTCATATGAAATTTATCATGTATGTAGGTTAATACATCAAATGAATATATCTCAAACCAATGGGAGAAAACCTCTTAAAATCGAACTAGTTCTTGATAATGGATTTAGAACTTAATCAATTTTGAAAATAATACTCTAGCAAACTTGAAACTGTCAAGGTAAAAGTTATTGAAAATACTAAAATAGGCAAGCAAATAGCACTCCTAGGCCAGTCGGATATTAAACACACAGCAAAAATTATATACTTCTGTTATACCTATAAATCTAGCACTAGTCACAAACCTGGAGAATGATGGACTTAAATGAACACACAAGTTGTAACACGGTAGCATTTGTCGTTTTTCTTCCAAATAAATACATAGATACAAAACACTTTCATTCGTTGTATTTTTGCTACAACGTTTAGCTGATGCATTTTTTTGCCACTTTTTATTCGAGTATAGGTGATGTATAGGTGATATCACCAGCTGAGGACGTGCTATCATCTATATCTTCTCCCAATTACAAGTTACTGGAATGTGTGAGGTTATATTACCTACTTGAAAAGACGGTATATCTTGTATTTTGGAAAACAGTATAGGGCATATATTTTCTAAAAGTTATGAGAACATATCATATCAACTTATCTTGGGTTATAAATAGTACGAAAATAAAAATAGATCGAAGTAGGTGCTTGGAAAACCAATATCACCCTGATTTGGTCTAAATTTATTCCTTATTTCTTTATTAAAGATACAATTGTAATAACAAGACTGACTATACATTTATTCATGTAATAAAACAATTTAATTTATTGACTTTTTCATAGGTTGATATCAGGATTTATCAACCCTCAAAAAGTTATAAAATATAACTCTTTTCGGCTTGATAAATCCTGATATCAACCTATGAAAAAGTCGATAACTGTATAATGCATCATCAAGCAATGTGATTTCATATAATCCTATTCCAATAGATTTACATTTAATTTACACATTAATCAAACTGATGATATCATGATTTACTTCTTTAAAACTCAATGTAGATTCAATTGGTTTGAATTAACTTGAAGAATATTATTTCATATTTCTCAGTAATATAATACCTCATGCGTTTGGTATTCGGAACATGTGATATAATTTTCATATCTCCTTTCAGAGGGAGGTGGGTGCGAGAGAGGGCGGTATGATATTTTCTCACTGGCACTGCAACGGTACAATTGACAATGCGCTTATTATATACTCATATTAAAGTGGTCTAAATAGTATTTTAGCAACATTTTATGATGGTAAAATTCAGCAAAACATCTTTTATCAACGTTTCGACGCTTACGACTTCATCAGGATAATTACATTGTAAAACAACGGTCGTGACGTCATGAAGTTAACGTTACGTTGAATAGCGAGAAAACGTAAAGTATTTTTAAGTACACCTAAATTAAATGTATGTATACTTAATACATGTCAAATGCACATGTGAATAACAAATAAAAAGTTTAGTACAATGCGGATATAAGAATACTGAATTTACTACAGCATTATAATTTACATATTAGCCGTGCCATGAGAAAACCAACATAGTGGGTTTGCGACCAGCATAGATCCAGACTAGCATGCGCATCCGCGCAGTCTGGTCAGGATCCATGCTGTTCGCTAACGGCTTCTCTAATTGCTATAGGTTTTGAAAGCGAACAGCATGGATCCTGACCAGACTGCGCGGATGCGCAGGCTGGTCTGGATCCATGCTGGTCGCAAACCCACTATGTTGGTTTTCTCATGGCACGGCTCAATTATATAAAACATAAATAGTAAGGAACGTAATTAGTACTAAACATACACATACTCATGTAAAATTCATTAAATTAGGTTTAGTATTTTTAACTTATGAATCCAAAATGTTTCCTTGTATAACCGGTTAATTTAATTATTTACCACATCAACTGGCATAAATGTGAAATCATCAATATTATGGTCACCTTGATTAAAATGGCCAACAACCAACGTGGAAATATACAGGATCTGTAAAGCTAGATATGTCAAATTTATGTCTATTCATACGCCGTTAAACGGGCTCTACAGTCTGTCCAACGTATTGCATAATGTATTGCATCTTTTACAAAAACTTACGTAGTAGTCGCTTAAATTTTTAGTACGTCTGTACACCACTATAGGTTTGTATTCGTCATTTAACATTTGTATTCTTTGCAATGTTAAGATGATCCCAATATTTGTGTATATTTGGTAATGATGGATTTTATTCTACGATGAATGGAATAACACTTGTTCTGTTTTTATCTGAAGGCGTCAGGACTTCGTTTTGTGACGACTGCGACACCTTATTGAATGCATTAATCATATACAAACTGAAGCTTGTGTATTTACTCAAATTAATAAACAAACATTTTCGGATTTCAAAAAGTAAGGATTTCGTTATCAATATGAGCTTTACCGGATCTTGACGGGATATGCCGAGAAGATACAACTGGCGTTTTTAACATGTTTTATTGAGATATTAGGTATGGAAATAGACGGATAGATAACGCCACACAACACTAGTATTCCTCCGCATTCAGCAGGGGATAAAGATGAACACCTCTAACTGATACAGGGAAGGATGGGTTTTAGTGATGTACCGGTGTTAGTTTTAAGCTTTGGAGATTAGTTAACATTTTGAAGGCTTTTATTTTTGATATTGTTTGTTATCAAAGCTACACGTAAACTCAAAACTCCTGTACAAAACGGTGTTAAGTAACTACTGCAAAGCGCAAATTTTTAAAGACGCAAAAAAGGTTTGTTGTCTATCAAATTGCGAAATGAAATAAATGCAAAACTAACTATACTGTGTATTTCGAGCATTAATAGTATGCATTGTAATAACAGTTTAATCTGAACCGCAGTCTAAGCAGAAACGCAAAATAAAAAAGCAGAACGTTTGGTTACCCTTACGTGTGCAGGTCATGTTTGGCCCGACCCATCCGGTGATACCTCCACCTACACACCACGCCCGCACAACCGCATCACTGTTGAGGGTGAAGTCAGGTTCGCACTTGTATTGTAGCATTCTTCCAAGTTTAAACTTTTTCTGGTCCGGTGGACCGTCATGGACCGCATGATAGATCTCAGGCGGTGACGAGCATTCAACTTTCTCTGAAGTAAATAACAGCAATGAAAAGTATGGATGTATGTTTAATATAAACTAGACGAATGTTTAGTTGCTTTTTTCTTGGAGTTGGGGAGAGGGTGTTGGGGCGGGATGGAGGGGGAAACAAACTGTCCCCAATAGTTCAAAAGTTGTTCTTTTTTTTCTTACACTACGATATACACAATTAGTCAAAAATTCAGCTTCATAGATTGTATCCAGCAAACAATACTAGAGATAAGACATGGACAATTAATACTTAATATGTATAAAAATAAAAGGGCCATAAATCAAAACCCTAAAACATATATAAATGCGCACGTAGACTATGTACTGGTTAAATTCAAACAGACATTGAAATTCGTGGATTTTGGAGACGGGGGAAGGACAACCTACGTGCAGACAAATTTCTATATCACTTTGCAAGTATGTATAAACATAACAGACCAATAACTCAGTGAAAAATTAATTACTGATATGTAAAATCCGGTCAGGGTTCTTTGAGACCAGCATGCGGACGGACAAAATCAGAGGTTGTCCATGGGTGGGCTTTTACTTGTGTCCGTTACATGCTAATATACACAAACACTTACCGACGTTATGATTAACAAAACATTGGGGTATCGAACCGCTCCAAGTTTCGTCTCCTTGACACACCCGCGCCTGATCCCCGCGCAGCTTGTATCCATCTTCGCAAAAATACTGGGCCACGGCGCCGAAGCGGTTATTGGGCTTGATTTCTACTCGACCATGTGGGATATTGGCCAGTGGTCTGCATTCCTGGTCTACAAGAAGATATAAAACCTTAATTTTTTAATGAATTTCTTAGTGTTTTTGCTTCGTATAAATTTTCTGCAACATATGATGTAATTTGAAAACGCATTTTCACTGCTTGCTACAAATTAAATTTTGTTTTATTTTGTGAATGCCAAGAGCGTCAGTATTTTACATCGTAAAGTCTTTATTCTTTTGTCATCATTCCTAATACCGAGCTGCAAATATTTTGAACGGTAAGTGTTCATTCTTGTATATAGTTAATATGTAATCGTGCTTGATCATCTATAACACATTTAAATAATTTATATAAAACATATTAGAATATAATACAAAATATTATGCATCTAGTATATCTTAAGAGTTTTTTAATGCTCTTTACATGCAAAGTTTTGATCATAACTTACTTAATTTAATACAGCTCATGCCACAGATTCCGTCACACTGGCATTTTTTCTTGCTGGATCGACATTCTCTGTTGTGTACACACGCCTTGCGGCACTCTCGGCCCGTGGGTAGTGGATCTTGACGTTCTTGACATGTTCCTTCTAATGCTGAAGTTAAAGAAGAAACAAAGTAAGAGCGTGTCGGTCTCTGCGATATAGAATTCTAAATGTGACAATTTGATATCCTGTGTGTTTTAATCTAGCTTCTAACCATGTTGTTGGACCCGCCAATCCATAATGATAGTGTTGTTAGCAAATCTCAGCTTTATTTCTATGTTCAGTTTCTGATATAACTTAACATCATTTATAGTTCCTGATATAACTTAACATCATTTATAGTTCCTGATAAAACTTAACATCATTTATACTTAACATCATTTATAGTTCCTGATATAACTTAACATTATTTATAGTTCCTGATATAACTTAACATCATTTATAGTTCCTTATATAACTTAACATTATTTATAGTTCCTTATATAACTTAACATTATTTATAGTTCCTGATAAAACATAACATTATTTATAGTAAAACAAACCTAAACCTTAACTAGTTTAAATATCCAATTAGTAGCCAGATATAGACAGTTTAAAGACCTGCTCCAGTCCTACCTTTTAACCTTAAACTGTCACTGAAAAAGCGTGAAAATCCTGACTATGAACAGTGACGCCTGTCAAAATAGAGTCTATTTTATATAAAATTCTACGTAAATACCTATGGATTTTTGCGTGCGGCACGTGGCCGTTAACTGTTACCTATTGTAATCATGGGTTGCATACACACAATAGAATTTGAATAGCCGCGGAGCAGAGCTTTAACTTATTTAAAACCTACTATCAACAACCAGAGATAGTTAAACACATTTAATCCGTAGCTAGAGATTTTCAATTTTTTGTCTCATTTTTAAATTTGTAAATTTTGCCAGGTCGCACAGTACCTATTAATTGCATCCATTAGGTAGATCATTTAGTAGGCAAATATGAGGGTTGCTAACGATTTTTACAATTTCTTCAAATCTTAAAATAAACAAAAAAGTCGATTTATATTATTAAAGGTATTGTCTTGTAGAGTAAAAAATCTTGTTACGGAATAGGCAGATCAAACAGTAACATGACATATCACTCATAACTGAATGCCTCCTGAGCAGAATCGAAAATTACACTTTGATTTATCTATTAATTTTCATCGGAATTCCAAAATGAAATAAAATCTATATATATAGCAATTAACGCAGTCACGAATAACACTGCACCCGTAAATTGACAACTGTTCTGCTTGCTTCGCTTGCAAATTATGACACACTGTATTAAATCTATGATTTGAAATTGTGCACAGCCCTAGTCTTGTCTGCACTGGCCACAGATAAAAATCTTGTTTTTCCTGACAGACAAAGAAGTAATCATTCATATTTTCAGCGTTTGTTGTAATAAATCAAATAATTCAAATCTGAAAACCCAACGGCGCTGCGCAGCGAATTTCAGTATAAGATGTAGTTTCTAATTTAATAATTTGCAGAACTACAAGTCTTTTAATATCCAGTCAGCAACCAGGAATTATAAAATCTTTCACACAGTTATTGGTTTATTGTGCCAGGTCACGCATAAAGTAGATCATTTATTTGGCAAATATGGGGATCTCAGTATTTACTTACTGTTTTCCATGTTAAACTAGAAACAGATAAAAATCAGTTTTAGACCTTTATTCCAATCAATTTAGTTATTGCTTTCACTTCATCCGTTACAGCAAAAAAAAAAAAAAATCAATAGATTTCAACATGTCTTAAGCATTCTCCTGTCTTTTGCAGCAGGATTACGCCGGTCCATTGAATGGCTGTTTAATACAGGTTTGACTGTAAAGCCTTATTATAAACTGACGTTTGCATGTATAATATAAATTCTGAAGGATGGTAAAAGCCGCAATATAAAATAGATCTTCATTTTCGAGATTAAAATGCTTGCAAACACAATTTATCATCTTTCGGTGATGATTGCTGTGGGAAAACTCAATATTCACGTTGTGTTTTAGACATTTATTTTATTTATCTCCATTTCGGTTGCAATCAATTACAAGTATTTTGCGCGTATTTGACATTCCCTAAAATTGCAGACGAGAATTTTACATTTTAATGGGACACTATGCTTTTCATAATATGAACTTGTTGCTATGCGAGAAATCCCTAGAAAGCAGTACTTAGACTTTTCAAAATTATTACACCTAAACAACTGATGTTTTAAACTGCTTATTATTTTTTTTTTTTTTTTTTTTTTGGTATCCGTACAGCCATTGTAATTGTTTTAATTGTTTAATTTCGTTGTGAAACATCTACTTTAACCTTAAATGCCGGCGGCAAGTAAATTCTGCCTTTGTGACAAGTGTATATTATGATCAGCCTGCACATCCATGCAGTCTGATAAAGATCTGCACTGTTCGACTTGCAGTCAGTATCTTTTAGGTAAACACCCATTTTAACAGTTAATGGTACTTTCAAAATTGAAAGACGGGCAAGTTCATTATAGAAATTTAGCAGGGTAAGAGTCAAAGCTGTGGGGCCGTTATGACAGTTGGCAATTTTCGTGCAAATTTCTATTTGTGTCTGTTATTTCGGGAATACTCAGTTTACTGAACAAAATAATCTTTTCATTTACCCTGTTATATTTGCATATGATTATATTCTAAAACACAACAACATTCATGGTAGCATGTTGATAAATGCTAGTTATATATTTCATGCATCTCTGCATTACTGCTTTTTTCATGCATTGCGGATTTAACATCTTCTTGTGAGACATGATAATAAATTCAGTGAAAAGGTCATTGGAGCCGCACCATGAGAAAACCAACATAGTGGGTTTGCGACCAGCATGGATCCAGACCTGCCTGCGCTTCCATGCAGGCTGGTCAGGATCCATGCTGTTCGCTTAAAGGTTTCTCTAATTGCAATAGGCTTTGAAAGCGAACAGCATGGATCCTGACCAGACTGCACGGATGCGCAGGCTGGTCTGGATCCATGCTGGTTGCAAACCCACTATGTTGGTTTTCTCATGACATGGCTCAATTTTGGACATATAGAACGCAAGCAAGCACCATAACAGCAGACTTGTTCTAAATGAGTCTATGATATGTGAAAATCGCGTCCCATAGCACCGGAATAAGCCGAATTCTATTATAATAAATACTAGAATGTTTTCCATGATCCTAAAGTACCAGAAAGTATAACAACACCAGGTCAAAGTAGGGGAGACTTTTACAGCCGCAATATGGCATTTAAAGTCTGTTGCTGTGGTGATAGCTACTATTAATTGAAATAGATATATGGAGACGGGAGCAATCGTCATGTGATATAATATATATCTATGCTATCTTTTTTCTTTTATAAAATTCTATTATGTTAAAGCTAGCAAGCATGTACATGTTTGTATGTATCAAAATCTTATATATCAAAATTCATGTCTGTTTCTGGCAGACCTCATTCCTCTTTCCCAGTAAGAGTTTGAGAAAACCTTAATCAACAAGCCGAACGTTTCTAACAAAAGTGTTGTTTCGCAGATGATATACAACACATTACTTGTTATGAATTCCAGAACGCTGCATAAAAATATACAATGTAACCAGAAAGATAGTTTTCCTAAATTAGATATATATGACATTACATATATATAAAATCTATCCCACTGTAAGAGAATTCTGCTTGTAAATAGAATCAAAGAACTCTGGTCAGTTGAAGCCTATGTTATTCTTTTATTTTGATTAAGTTTAAAGGTTGTTCACGACCGACTAAATAAATGTCTAATTATCATTCGAAATGTCGATCGTATAATTAATCAGTCGTTATAGCGAATAAGAGTCTCTGTAAATAAAAATGAGCAATCAACCATCTCGGACGATCAATCGAAGCCTATGTGATTCCTTTAATTTGATTAATTTACATGGTTATTCACTACCGATTGAATAAATATCTATCTAATCATTGCGAGTTACGGTCAGCGCTCCACTCTCTCCGATTTACTTTAGAATGAACAAGCTTATTTACAATCGTCACCGGTAACCCATAGAGAAGACTCTGGCAATTCTAAGCGGGACAGCCATGCAAGACACAACAATACAGAAGACACCAATTCCGGAATCTACCCAGGTTGTTTAGCGTGCCAGATTTTAAGTATCTAAACACTGAACTCTAATTTCAATATTGGTAATTCTAGTTGGAGGAAACTTCCCAACTACAAAGCAATTTCTACGTTTTTGTTTTTGTATAAATACATCACCTCAAAATCGCAAAAATGTCAAAATTTCAGTTCAAATTTCTAACCATTTCATGCTGCATTTTAAAATGCGTGCAATAATTTCCAAGAAGAAAGACTTGTTAAACAAACAATACAATTCGATGATCTTCCGAGTAATTGAAAAATGAAACAAAACGTCCATCATACTCATAGAATGTAATTACATTAAAAGACAACTGTCAATTGACTACGCTTTAGTTATGTAGCTTAAAAATGGTAGAATGTTGGTAACTTGTAGTGGGAGAAAAAATGCAAGATACAGAAGATAGTAATTCCGGAACATTCCCCGTTACTTGAATGTGCCAGGTGTTATGCACCTACACACAGGACTATAAAGTTGGGCATTGTGCTCACTGCTACAAGTAGACACCGTCGTTTATATGACTGAAAATTTGTTGAAAAAGTCGCTAAACCCGAACACACACACACACACACACACACACACACACACACAAACATGATTCTAATCCAACTATTAGTAATTAGTCTGGTAATAAGTGCAAACAATCATGACTTTTTGTTGTTTATAGATAGATCTAGATCATTACAAAATCACGCGAATGTCTTAAATTGCAGTACAAATTTCTAACGATGAAATATTATGTTGTGAAATGCGTGCACCGTTCTCTCAGAAAAATCTCTGACAACCAATATAGTTTGGTGATATACTCAAAAAGTTAAAAATTAAACAAGACACTATCATACCCAGACAATATAATAATATTAAAGACACCTATCATCCATGCTTAAGCTGTGTCACTGAAAACGATAGAAGTTTACCTAATGCACACTCAGACACAGTTTTAAACTATAAACGACTCCTTTGACAAGCCTGATTTTTAGGCCCACAAAGAAGTAAATGTTTGACACCATAAACAATTGATTGTAAGTTTGAAAAACTTATTTTACCATCAACGTGAAACTGTTATATAAATGAAGTAATTATACTGTTTTAATGAAATACATTTAGCATAAAGTGCAATGCTACTATCGCTGTTTTCGCCCAGAAGATGACAATAACATGAAATTAGAGCGAAACTGTTTTAAAACTAAAAGCTGTTATTATAAACAGGTCATCGAAGCTGTACACATTGTTGGACGTATGCAAATTATTATCTTGGCTAAAAACTATTATTACTAGGTGTACAATTTAAATAGGCTGGATGGATGTCTTTAACATACAGTTGCTGTCGGAATTAACATGTCGAGGGAACCAAATTATGGCCAAAGCCGCAGTAACGTAAACTTTAATAAATAATAAGAAATTCCGTAAGGTATTTTCATTGCATTTATGGACAAACTGAACAGATTTTGCTTGGATATTCATCCAGTTAATAAGTTAACATTACAGCAGTCCATGTGGTATCCGTACAAATAGTTCTGTACTTTTTGTGTCTTGTTTCTTTTGAGTTATAGAGAGCATGATAGAATTCCGTTAAAGCCGGTCACCGTTGCTTTATGGAAGCCGTTGAAGGGTATTGCACATTTCATCCACCCTTATGAACAGACCAATCAAACCGAACCAAAATCTTATTATCCTGTTTCGTTCTTTGCTTCAAAAAGATCTTATATTTTATTGGAATAATAATAACATGCTTTATTTAATGTCAAGCACTTGTCTTAGAAAGAAAATTTTCTTCTTATTCGTAAGAAAAACTGATAATTTCTGTCAAATGATTTCAACTGAGTTTCATTCTATTATATTTTGTCAATAAGAAAACCAAATTAAAGTTGGTATACATTCGCAGGAATGTTGAATGTCTGTGAAAATATTTGAGAGTAGTTTCGTGTGCTTGATTGACGGGAATAAATTGAAATTTGTTTTCCAGCGCTTATTGACTTGAAAACTGGCTTAATAAGAATGCTCTGTAACTAGAATAAAGCGTTATTTATTGTCAGTCAATAGTATAGTAGTACAGACATCTACACTCCGCTACATATTATTTACCTTGAAGCCCTGACAATATGGAACAGTCCTGTCATTTGTTTTAACATCAGATTTATTATTCATGATGACGCAAACACACTGATGTAATTTTGATAAACTGGTAACGTCGAAGTTATAGAAATGGGCCCGTATCAATAACACTCGACAATTTGCGTGTGAATACGGTGCGTATTCCTGATAGCCTTAGTACCATCGCATTGTATCTTAACGTGATCATTGCTTTCTGTAAAAAACAGAGAATGTCGAAATGACATCTAGAGAATACTTTATTTGGCGATTGTCAATACTGGTCCACTACCATACTGGGAAACACGTAATTTGTACCCTTTGGTAGATGAAAGATTACTTTTTGAAGAAACTTTCTCCTATTGCAATTTTGAACATCTCTTTATATTACTGAGACAGACGTCTTTTGTATCTAATGCGTTGAGACTTTCCAAGCACCTTTGCACCCGCGGTGTCAGAAATCGTTCACAGAAAACAAGATCATATTGACAACTGCAGTGTTACTGAGTATTGCCTGCCATCATATTGTCTGGAGAAGGCGCTATTTAACGATCTTAAATTCAATAAAAGACGTAGAAAAGATGACGCCTTTGGATAGTTAAGACGACAGAGATCTATAATCATTGACATGTTTCACAATATTTGACAAAGTGCAATTCTCTTTAAGTACATTCTTCTTACAGTAATATATTTTTTCGATCTTATAACAACTACTATAAATGAACGATTACTAGTAACCTAAAAAGTATTCTTGCCTATAATAAGCCCCCTTAATACACTCGTTGACCGGTTACCAGTAAATGGCGTACAAACAGTTCTGAAGCATTTCTGTCGGGAAAAATATTAAGAGAAGTATTTTAAATCCAAATTAGCCGTATTACGGATTTTTGTTTTTTAGAAAGTAGTATGTCATGTCATTTCAATTTAAGACAGATATCTACCAATTTAAAAGTAACAATTTGTTGACATATGATAAATTTTTTTTTCACTTTTTGATTTGCAAAATGAGTGGTGCCAAAGACAAATTGTGATGTATTGCGATTGGAGTTTTTCGTTTACTGCTCCTAACCTTTGGAACTCCCTTCCCGTGATTAGCGAAGCTGACACACTGGCTGCTTTCAAAAAGCATGCTAAAATTCCGCTTCCTTATACAACATTATGAAAACGGACGATACAATTTCATATCAACGCGTAGAACAGTATTTTATCTATAAATAACTTTTTGTAAACGAGATCACAGAGTGATCTTGGCGCCCACCAATGTGCCATTTTTGAGTGTTCCAAATTTCAAGACTTATTGACTGGCTCAAGGTCAAATTTTCATTTCCATACACAACACTGTGCATGTGGTCCAAATTCGAAAGCTGTACCTTAAGAAATGTGAAAGTAGGTCACTAGATCAATTTCAAGGACAAAGTTCTTTGTACACAGAACTATGCATGTGCATCAAGTTTGAAGGCTGTAGTTTGAGAAATCTGAAAGTAGGTCACTAGGTCAATCTTAAGGTCAAAGTTTATTTCGGTACACAAAACTATGCAAGTGGTCCAAATTTGAAGGCTGTAGCTTGAGAAATGTGAAAGTAGGTCACTAGGTCAAAATCTAGGTCAAATTTCACTTCAGAACACAAATCTATGCATGTGGTCCAAATTTGAAGCCTGTACCTTCAAAAATGTGAAAGTAGGTCACTAGGTCAATGTCAAGGTCAAAGTTTGTTGCGGTACACAATCCTATGCATATGGTCTAAATTTGAAGCCTGTAGCTACAGAAATGTGAAAGTAGGTCACTAGGTCAATCTTAAGGTCAAAGTTTCGGTACATAAAACTATGCAAGTGGTCCAAATTTGAAGGCTGTAGCTTGAGAAATGTGAAATAGGTCACTAGGTCAAAATCAAGGTCAAATTTTATTTCGGAACACAGAACTATGCATGTGGTCCAAATTTGAAGCCTGTATCTTCAAAAATGTGAAAGTAGGTCACTAGGTCAATGTTAAGGTCAAAGTTTGTTTCGGTACACAAAACTATGCATGTGGTCCAAATTTGAAGGCTGTAGCTTGAGAAATGTGAAAGTAGGTCACTAGGTCAAAATCAAGGTCAAATTTCATTTCAGAACATGAAACTATGCATTTGGTCCAAATTGAAGCCTGTACCTTCAAAAATGTGAAAGTAGGTCACTAGGTCAATGTCAAGGTCAAATTTTTTTCAGTGCACAAAACTATGCATGTGGTCCAAATTTGAAGGCTGTAAATTCTGAAATGTGAAAGTAGGTCACTAGGTCGAAATCAAGGTCAACTCATGTCAAGGTTCATCTTGCCACTCAAAAATATACATGTGGTCCAAATTTGAATGTTGTAGTTTTTAAAAGCTTTTCCCTATATAAGTCAATATGAACCATGTGACCCCCGGGGCGGAGCCATATTTGACCCTAGGGGGATAATTTGAACAAACTTGGTAGAGAACCACTAGATGATGCTACATTGCAAATATCAAAGCCCTAGGCTTTGTGGTTTGGACAAGAAGATTTTCAAAGTTTTTCCCTATATAAGTCTATGTAAACCATATGACCCCCAGGGCGGGGCCATATTTGACCCTAGGGGGATAATTTGAACAATCTTAGTTGAAGACCACTAGATGATGTCACATATAAAATATCAAAGCCCTATGCCCTGTGGTTTTGGTCAGGAGGTTTTTCAACGTTTTTCCCTATATAAGTCTATATAAACCATGTGACCCCCGGGGCGGTGCCATATTTGACCCCCGGGAAATAATTTGAATCATCTTGGTAGAGGACCGCTATATGATGCTTTATACCAAATATCAAAGCCCTAGGCTCTGTGGTTTTGGACAAGAAGATTTTCAAAGTTTTTCCCTATATAAATCTATGTAAACTATAGAAATAAACAAAGGGCCATAACTCACTCATAAATTGTTGAACCAGTCTGATTTTCAGGGGGACACAACTAGGGTACCAATACATCATTCTGACAAAGTTTGGTCAAAATCCCCTCAGTAGTTTCTGAGGAGATGCGATAACGAGAAATTATTAACGGACGGACGGACGGACGGAATGACGGACGGACGGACCACGGACGCAGAGTGATTTTAATAGCCCACCATCTGATGATGGTGGGCTAAAAAAGTCTATCCATCTTTGTCTTGTTTGGTTATATCTATATGTCTTTATATTGATATTTTGTTAATTTGAAGAGGCGTTTATATATTTGTTCGTACCTTTTTTTTGAATTTATTCTATAAAGCGCATTTGAACGTGTATATGTGCATGACAATAGTGCTATATGAATTTGACAATTATGATTATATAAACTACCACTAATAATAAGAAAAATGCATGCAAGAAGGTCGCCAACGATAGCAACCGAATGAGAAATATTATATTATATATTTTGGCAGTTAATGACATCTCGCTGGAATACTTATTTTTTTTTTTTTTTTTGCTGAAAACACATACACTGATATATATTGTATATTCTAGGGAAAAAGTCATATCCAAAGATGTAATTATCATTACCGTACGTTTCCACATTACTGTTATGTTTCCTGTCTTGCTGCATAAACAGATATTCGGCTCTTAGTGTTTACATTGTACTGTTATAAAATGATACGACAATCATAGATATATCGCTAGAGAACGAAGTGAGCATCTGCACGCAAGTCCTTAAGTTCAGCATACGATGCTAACAGTTTACATGTTTAATTATTGGTATGAAATGATATTGTCCGACATGTATTTCTAGTATTAAATTTTGACGGCCTCATACCCTTAACATCTTACCTGATTCCATGTTCCATGCGCCGTTCAAGACTTAATTTCGGTCTACACAAGCCTAACGCCCACGACATACGAAGCACATACACTAGAGATATATTAGACAATGAACCGAATAGTATACAATGGCTTACCTGCCGTTAATTCAAAAACATTCCACAGAACAGCACAATATAGACAGAAAAATAGCTTTCTTTGGGTCATATTGCTTTAGATTTACACAAATTTCTAACCCACTGTAAGAAATCTATTTCTGTCTATTTATTATTCCAAAACCTTTAGTCAGTTATATCCTCCTTAATTTCTATAATCCTTCTTTATTTAATTACATGAATATCCATGCCAGTGAAATTCATGTGCTTATTCATCCTACAAAAGATATCTGAGCCGTGCCATGGGAAAACCAACATAGTGGGTGTGCGACCAGCATGGATCCAGACCAGCCTGCGCATCCGCGCAGTCTGGTCAGGATCCATGCTGTTCGCTAACAGTTTCTCCAATTCCAATAGGCTTTAAAAGCGAACAGCATGGAGCCTGACCAGACTGCGCGGATGCGCAGGCTGGTCTGGATCCATGCTGGTCGCACACCCACTATGTTGGTTTTCCCATGGCACGGCTCATCTGATCTCTATTAGTTTCCGATTATAAGATTAATCTGTCATTATTGCTAGTTAAGGCTTGCACGCTTAAACAGATGTTTGTAAATAAATTGGCTTCGTGCTGTTTCTGATTGCCGCTAGAATCCTTTTTGCGTGCTCATTACTGCCAATCAATTATCACGTAGTTATCATTAATTAACAGCTAAAGCAGGAAAATACCATGATAATCACCCGAGATAGCAGTTCATATTTCAGATAATTAAACGCTGCTTTTAACAATGATGTCTGCATATTTTCTCAGAAAGTTCAGTGTTGACTACAAATATGCAGCCTTCCAACAAGTGTAATTTGTCGGTGGATATTTGTCACGCCGCCAAGTGGGGATGGGGTGGGGTGGGGGGAGGGCGTGACAATCCACCGACAACTGACCTGTTTTCCCTGTCTGGAGGCACTGATAAAAATTGATCTACTGCTTGAAAGTTTTATAATGTTTATCTTCTGTCCATGACTTTAGTTGTTTTACTGAATGAAGATAGGTGATAACAACGCTTGGTTTCTTGATAAGGATCGTCTGGAATGTCATTTGAAAACAGTAACTTATTCTTCTTATCAGGGACAGTGTATGGAAATTTGAAGTCGTATTTTCTCTTCCATGTTCTGGGAAAATCACTTGAAGGAAAACAATACAAAATGTCCATCAATGTTTCAAAGTTTCAAGAAAGCACCCATACACGAATAATGCAATTATATTCAGGTCTGATAGCATTTCCCTTAGCAGTGTGATTATATAGACAACATATAAATATATCAGGTTCACGAAAAGTAATACGTACAATACCGACGGTTAACATGAGATTAACGTCTCCGTTACCACACGCTGCTCCTTGAAACGACAAACTCTCCAGTTAAATTCCTTGAAATTTGTAGAATTGCTGCCGGGAATTGAAAGAAAAACTAATACTTTATGTCAAAGAAGTAAAGAGTGTTTTATTAAATCAAATTTCCATCAATGAAACAAACCCATTAATGTCGGCGTGTGTTCAAAAGAGTGTCCAATGCCTGTCTAATCATTTGAGCGTTACTCCATGTAGCTGACTTTCGCGAATTAATTTAACGTTTGTCGGCCCATTTCCAAGATATTGAAAAGAAACTCGGCTTAATAAAATCGAAGCACAACTTGAATACGAAGGAAAACTTCGGGTATTTCAAACGAAAGACAAAATTGCTTAACATTTAGATCTACCCCTCTAAATTTATAAAATGGACAGGTCAATTATTCAGTTTTTTTATAGTACCAATTATGTTCAAAGGGGTGTTCAATGAAAATTGACTGACTTAAGCGGGAAAAGTGCAGACCAAGATCAGCCTTCACAGAGGTGCAGGCTGATCTTGGTCTGCACTGTACGCAAAGGTAGAACAACTTGCCCCTAGCAGGCTAAACGTTAAGGTAGTGGTTGGCACTTTTGTTGCGATTACATGGTAACTTTTCTATTACGGCATTCCTAGGCTATAAAACTTATTTTTATCACAACAGCACTATGGGGAATTACATGATCAAAATAATCTCTAAACCAAAATAAATTTGTGAATAATTAGGTGTAATATTGAAGCAACTTTTGCTGTAAATCTAAAATATAGCCTATCATATGACAACGTAGATGTATCCTTAAGCTATATAGATTTCAATCACAATCACCTTCTGATTATCTGGAGCACTTAAAAAACTGAGACTTCTTATTTCCTTAGTGTTTGTAATTACAGGATATCTATCATAATTGTCAACTACATAATAATTGAACAAATTCCATTAGTCATGATTTAGGCTATGT
Source organism: Mercenaria mercenaria (assembly GCF_021730395.1). Taxonomy (NCBI): domain Eukaryota; kingdom Metazoa; phylum Mollusca; class Bivalvia; order Venerida; family Veneridae; genus Mercenaria; species Mercenaria mercenaria. The sequence continues at coordinate 61,902,147 of NC_069375.1, read as the reverse complement.
TTAATTTTCATATCTTATCATGGTAGGAAATTTATTCATGTTCTTCAAAAGGTAAGTTTGGTTTAGAGATTATTTTGATCATGTGATTCCTCACAGTGAACAAGGGAATACCAAAATCGCATACCGAGTATACTTAATCAAGCGTGAATATCGACTGTTATTACGGGCCCGTTACTTTAATACGGAAACGGTCTTATGTATGGTCAATAAGTATTCAAACTTATACCGTATATCATTGTACGAAACTACACTTCCCTTCATATTTAGTTTGCCTTGTTCATTTTGTCTGCCTCAAAGAAGAGGATTCAAACCCACTGTAATATTACAAATTTGATTAAATGATCAGTAATTCCGACAATGACGTATATTCATTTCATTGTCTCTCATGGACAATCTCGCCAAATTTTGCTGGGATCTTCTTAGATTCAATAATCACAACAGCAGTCTATAAGTACCATGCGGTAGCCGCAAATATCTCTCTGTACTTGTTGTTTTATTGTGGAGTCCGTTCATGTTATGACAGTCGTCGGAGCTAGTGGAAAATGGTTGAGGAGTGTTGCACATTTCTTCGTCTCTTATTAACAGATCCTCTCAAACCGAATAAAATTTTTATTATTATTTTCTTGTTGCAATCTATGCTTTCAAAAGATTTTATATTTTATTGGAATAATAATTGTCTGCTTTATTTAACGCGAACTGTCAAGCGCTTGCCTTAGTGCGAAAATTTTCATCTTATATAAAAATTGTTATTGAAATCGTTAGAAAAACTTATAATTTCTGACAAAGGATGGATCGCGCTGTTTGAAATTTTACAAAACATTATATGAAAATCTGATCGTTTTTAAAGAATTTTGCCTACATTCCTGTCGATATCTTATTAAAATTGTTATAGAACTCAAACTGTATTAGTTCTCAAGCGGTGTTGAAAATTTGAAGCGATTACATTGAAAAATGAATGCACCACGCGCGTTTATTGTGTCAAAAGTAACCGCGATGTAAATAAGATATGGGCGCACGAGCTCAGTAGGTAGAGCGTCGGTCTACGGATCGCGGGGTCGCGAGTTCGATCCTCGGGCGGGGCGTGTGTTCTCCGTGACTATTTGATAAACGACATTGTGTCTGAAATCATTAGTCCTCCACCTCTGATGCATGTGGGGAAGTTGGCAGTTACTTTCGGAGAACAGGTTTGTACTGGTACAGAATCCAGGAACACTGGTTAGGTTGACTGCCCGCCGTTACATAACTGAAATACTGTTGAAAAACGGCGTTAAACCCAAAACAAACAAATAGGGCGCACGTGTTTGTGGAATGGAAAATTACCAGCATGACGTTTTGATATTTTTACGATTCGCGGGTAAATTCCAGTCAATCCAGGTAATTTTGCCTGATGTATTAATTTCTCAATTTGGTAAAGTTACCACGTAAAAACCACTCGCCCGATCGGTGGAGTAGTCCATTCGTGCAAAGAGCTATAAAAATAATAATATACTTATTTGCAAAAATATGCGGCCCGATTTTACCGCTAAAAAAGTTTAGGGTCGGCGGTAAAAAAATAGGGTAGGTCGGGCCACCGGAAACAAACAAATTTTTTTACGCCTCATTTATATTCTTAAAACTATGCTGAAAAGAGATTGACTAAAAAAGTTAGCTGATTAAGTTGTGAAAACACATTTATTCAGGAAGGGCATATTAGTAATTTATTCAATATTCTAATTTCTCTTCGCTTTAACATCGACATTTTTTTCTAATTGAAATTTTCTAATTTGAAAAAAAAATATAAATCGGCCAGTTGATTGAAAGGTTAAAAAGGAAATGGTGGAAAAAATGCACGAGTCGCTCAACATGACAAGAAATGTGTTGCAGGTTCAATTACATGTAGGTTATTCACGGACGGTATTGGAAATGCCTGCTACTGTTTGCGTAACATTTGTCTATATGATCAGATTAAACAGGAAAATTTGCGATTGTGCACCATTGCGTACAGTGTTTTGAATTGTTCTTTAAACGCGATTTAGAAATAAATCAGTGGCTTCTTACCAGAATTGTTACATGCATTTCAAAACATTGATAGGTATTTAAAGATGTATAACATGAGTTAATTTGACAGTTCTTAAAATGTGTTTTTAGCTTTAGATAGGCTTTTGAGGCAACAATTTCAAATTGTGTTATTTTTATTGGGTCAGTAAAGAAGTTGCAAATCGCCATGAGACTGAGCATCGCACTTGAATCGATATTCTCAGGTCCACTCTTTTCATCGCTCTTTAATGGCATTGATATCTTTGAGATTGCCTATTCATTGCTGGTTTCCCAGTGAATATCCTTGTTATATGATTGTCCATTAATCTTGATATTTGTCCTTCGTGTAAATATAAAATCTTCTCAGATGTGTTTCTGCATTCCTTACAACTGTACGTCTTTTTATCCCAGTACCATTCTTCCATGCGACAGGTTTTGATCCATTTATACTTAAATTACCAAGCTATACAAGCGGATTAACGCTTTAAGGTCATCTCTAGGGTGAGAAAGTTCTTCTGCTGTTAGATAGGATCGGTTTATGTGAGGTTTGAGGTTAGCCCTAAATTGTAGGTACAATGTGCAATTATCCTTGACGTATTCACAAACGGCTCTGCTCGTCGACACTATTCTTAACTTGCCCTTAATCAAGGTCCTGAATTTGATATTTGTATTGTCTTCTTTCGAAGCACAAAAGCCCCACAAAACAACGTATTGTTTGTTTTAAAAATACTGTTCAAATCAATACAGTTACTTTGTTGTTACCACCTATAGAAACATTGTTTGATAATCTTTTATTAATTATACGTGTTATCCTTTGAAATTGTTCATGGAATCGAAATTAAAAGTTGCCTTTGATTCATTCTGATAAAAATAAGCAATTACCAGAGTTAATACGCTTTATGCTTTATAAACAAAATAAATTGAATAAAAGAAACCCTGTTGATTTCCTTCAAATAAATTTAATATTAATAAAATCTTATTACGGAATCAAAATAAGAAATGTTTCATTCTATGTTAATTGTACTTACTTACTGAATTACGAATCAACATTTGATATTGCGTACTTATTTTACTTCCGTATATTTCAGTGTGTATATAAATTTCAGGTTAAAATAAAACAACAAAAAAACATATCAATCTCTTATTATGTTAAATTCAGGAAGATAGAATAGTCGAATATGAAAAAAGTAAACCAAATTTGAATATATTCTTATACTGACCACATGAGGGGCCTTCGTTCATAAAAGTTTATAGTTGCTGACCTCTTATAGCAACTTTCCTCCTTATCGTTTGGGATTTAAAGGCCCGCTCGAGATGTAGAAATTTCATGCAATTGGCCTGCGAAAGGTTACAACCCAGTGTCCGCCCATGTAGAGGTGTAAAGAAAATATCGAAGCAATAATGCTCATTTAACTTAAATGGATTTGCTTAAAAAAGAACAGAATCAACAACAACAATTAAACTCGCACTACCAAGCGAAACTACTTAGGAGGAACATATACAAGATATTATTGTTTGTGATAAATTCTAATTTTGTCTGGGCACTCTTACATAGCATTATATAATCGATCGAAGTTTTGGAGAAAAGTAAACTAAATCCTGGATGTAGAATAAACAAAACTTAAAATCAATAACAGAACAGGTCAAATATAAAAATATATTTTTCTCATAAGTAACTGTAATATTTCATTGTCTGCGGATATATAAGAATCATGCAGCAAATACATTTCACTTTATTACATACGACAGGTAGGAATACAGGAACTAATCGGACACAACCGTAGAGGTAGAGGAGGTATATTTTTTAACATTACTGTTGTCTGAGTAATTCTATGTACGAACAATTCATTTCTTCTTAATGTTCTTGCATGGTGTTTAAACCCTGCCGAAAAAAGAAGCCCCGAAGGAAAAAATTACGCTAAAAGCAGAAGTGTTACATATATATTAGAGTAATGTATTCACATCCCTTTACTTGACAGAAACAAAATATTCCTTGTGCTTAGCGAAAATTCTTTCAAAATATAATCTGTTTTGGTTTTCGACTCATATCCATAATCTTTTCATACTTAAATCTTACAAGCACACACTGCACATGAAAACATTACCAGTAAAGGTACCTTTATGGACGCTCGCTACAGTTTCGTATTATTTTCTCAATAATAGATTTTGATGAAATGTTTTGTATTAAAAGATCATGTTATGATGTATTGAAAAATGAAATAAAACTACTAGGTCACCAGCTTTCTTTCAATTTAATTTGCCCCCAAATATGGTGCTGTTTTAAACATTTTTCAAAATTTCTGTAATCCTAAAATATATTTCAGTAAAGTACAATAACCAGCATAAATTTGATTATCTAAACATTTTTATAACGGAAAACAATATATCGATTTGAAACATACTTAGAGAAATCAAAAGAGCATGATTTTATAAAGAAAGGAATACTTGTTCAGCAGTCACAATGCCTATTTTTGCATATTTTTGTCAGTTTTAAGTTGGTACTTCTGCTATTTTATCTAGTTTCACATAATACTACCCGTTAAGAACATCGTTCCCGTTTGACTTTTTGCCCGCGTTTCACTTTGAACAACTTCAAACAAAAAACCCATAGTTTGATATCGCCGCAATATCTACGTCACAGTCGCCAGCTGTCGTTTACGCTTACAATGACAAGCGTGTAGGCCAATCAAAAATAAGTTGTTTGTTTTAATTTAACTTTTGATTTAATTTAAGATAACTGTTCAAATTCAGTATGAAAGTTCAACATTTCTATTTACACGAAAATGTAACGTCAACATTTTGCACATCACGGAAGGCACGTTCAACTTCCCACCAAAACACGTATAAATTAGCTCCTTTACGAGACATTCAGAAAATGTGTCGTTCTTAATAATAACAAGTAGAATGGCGTTATTGTAGATAATGTATAAGACACAGTGTCTCAACAAAATACAATTTTGAAGAAATTTTTTTCAGTCAAGGGCATCTTAACTTTAAAAAAGTACATGCATGTCATGATGCCGAAAAGACTGACGATTCCTCGAACAATAGTCCCGATATTAAATCCATGTAAAAATGTAAAGCATATCTAAAATCAGTTATGTAAAAAGGCTGTTTGAGATGCAAACTGGCTTTGCTTCTCCTTCCCTCCGGAGCTTGCACGTCGCGGAAAAGGAACAGGGCATCGCCAGATATGGAGCCAAGACAACTGTCGGTGTCCTGACTAATCCGGAGGGAGTGGCCCTGCAAAGGATGGGACGACGAGGATGGGCCATGCAGACTCCCAACGACTCTACCCGTGGAAGCCAACCACTAAACTTCGGTTGTTTATCACATATAGGCTTCGGCCGCCCGGCCCCATTCAGCTCGGGTGGTAATGATGGAACTTCTTCATGGCGATAGACGGCAATGAGCACCTGAACGCTGCGGCAGATCTTCGTGGGACACTTCTGAGTAACACAGTCGTGTAGACCAGATAGAAGACCTGCCAGTACTTCAACGAATCCACTGACGGCATGCAGAGAAGACCCCGAGCTGTTCAAACTTTACGCTAAATGTGAAGGGCAAGCAGGGAGGGGCATCAACACCACGGGGACGAACCTACACCTGCGGCATCGACAGTCCTTTTGAAGGCGACCGTTGTCACACCTTACCTTCTCATATTGTCTATTGGCTACCATAGGGGAGCTGTCATTTAGGTTTCATTGGCTACGACAGTGACCCACTTTTGGCTTCAAAATTACTCATCTTTGGCATATACTCTAAAGAAATTGCGTAGAGGTAAATTTTCACCACTTTGGCTTCAAAAAGCATCTTTAACGGCCTGACTGGTTACATGCCGGGGGTCTATACTCTACGTAGCGAAGCTATATTGTGCCTGAAAGGGCGGATGGACCCTTATTAAACTTAAACACTGACTGACAAACTGGCTTTGGCAATGTGATGATTTGACTGAAAAATAGGTACCATTCCCAGTGCACAACAGTTACATCCAGTTTGTTCGATCTTTGCAAAGAAAACATGTGACGTGTAAAATTGCAGTTAAGGATTTTGTGAACACAGTCCTCATAAAACATGTTTCGCTACGTATGTGACACTTGCATGAATCAGACACTGTTACCTTTCTGTCAATGACATATTACAGATGACAAATATATGTTTAAAAAGCGTAATATTTTTTCTCGTTAATGATAGAATGCACCACCCCTCATTTTTCAACGGTCTGTTACAAAATTTTCACAGATTTGGCGTTATTTCCGACGGTTTGGAATTCCTTTTCTCTCCATTTCGCTACCACGACCACTAACATTGTCTTTTCAACACAGCGCAAAATGACATACTTGATTTACATTAATTCGAATTTAGTTCTTTTTTCTATTGCTGGATAAAATGAAATATAATCACAATAATAATAAAAGGTAGATGTTATTTCACGGCATTGTGCTCTCCTATGCATGACAGACGCACGTTTATTGTACACGAGTGCGCATGTCCGAGTCAAATAAACGGACTTAGTCGACTATTAAATTAGTGCATGAAACAGTGAAATAAACGATTCTGTTACATCTTTTATTCCATAAACTGTATTGAAAAGAGAACGTAAAACTTTTACCGAATAAGGACATTCTATGAATTTTAAAGCAATAGTAAGACTACAGATTCGACAGGATGATAGAAATATTTTATTGAACAGAAATAAAAACAAACAAAGCGGAAAACAAACAAAATTTTGATTGGGGCCTTACCGAGTGTTTGCAACATGCATACCGATAAACTCCATCCATACTGAAATGTACCGCACAACTTTTGATGACATGTCGGGTAAGCTTCAAAGACATGTTCCGAGGTCACGGAGGGCAAACAGGGGATTGAAGTGATTCACAAGAAAACGACTGCAAACTGGCAAGCGGGAAACGTCGTCTTAATGGGTAGTAGAATTTAATCAAACTCTGCACATACCTTTGGTTATGTCTACCTAATCTAAAACAAAAAGAAAATTGATAGTTCACCATATTAAATTTCGCTTAAATCAAATTACAACGAGGTGGGGTGTGGCGGGCATTTATACAACGCAGATTGGCACGAAATACTCTTTCAGTGTTTGAGCAAATGACTTAGAAATGTATATATAAAATTATCAAACGGCAGATTTCTTAATAATCGGATTTTATAGTGTTTCTTAAGCATTTTGATGGCATAGAACGATGAAAGTTTCCACCTTTTTTAAACAAAATCTATAGTTTACGAATGTACGGTACGGGTACGGTACGGGATTAGAAACAGCTGTGACTCAATGCAGAGTTGGAGCGTTGGTATAAATAACAGACTCCAGTATATGTCGGAATGAAGCAATTTGAACTAGAAGTACTTTAAATGTATATATTTTGTAACCATGGTGATACTTACCCTAACCTTTAGTCAGTATATTATACATTTTGTACATTACATACGCGACATTAGATAATAACTTCCGGGCATGCGCAGAAGACCGCACCAACACTGCAGTGAGCTACAGGTTATAACACACTAAATAGTTGTTGTTCTTTATTCTATATAAAACTGACCTATTTCCAATGACCGCAGCACACATCAGGACCCATTTTAAATTTCTGTAACCTACAGTTTCTTGAAGAATATTGTCAGTGCTAACTAAATATCAAAAGAAAAGTGGGGGTCATGTTTGATGCAAGAAAAATAATTTCAGTCAAACACACAAACTGCAAAATCAGCTAAAAAATGGGAGCCCAAATTATACTGGTGGTGTATGATCTAAGTTTCCATGAAAAATTTTGTCATGTTGTTATTTCATTATAAAAATGCTACCTACATGTCAAGCATAGATCTGTCATGTGATTTTTGGCAAAAAAAAAAAAATGCAAAGAAAATAAGGAAAATAGCTCTACAGAGCAAAAAATGGAAGGACTATTTGTGTCCGCCATTTTTTTTTTCGCGCCATTTTTCTATTTAGTGTCTGTATGCCTATAAGAAAAACTTTTTCTCTGACAGTGTGCCAGTTTCATTTGAAATGTACAAGAAACCCACATGCATGAAGAAATACAAGGTTTTAGCTCAATATCACCAGTTTCCAAGTTTTTACGGCATTTTCAGTACCATAAGACAAAGCGTCAGATTTTGTCAAAAATAGCTGTCGAGACATAATTTTGAAACAGTTTCCCTAAATTCAGCCTTGTTTTGCCCTGTTTTGACATTTTCTACTCTGATCTGCATGCAAATTACACATTTAAACTGTTATAGATGTTCACTTTTACCTCTGATGGCCAGAATATAGCAATCAGTAGCCTATAAATATGCAGTTTTTGAAAACAAAATACACCCATAACAGTGAAAATGTGATATTCGCCATTATGCGACTACCATTTTTTTCGCGCCATTTTTCTATTTAGTGTCTGTATGCCTACATCGAAACCAAATTGGCACGGTGTTGTGGTAAATATCGACCCGTAGCGAGTGCCTTTAAATTCAAGGTCGTAAGGTTAAGGATTGATATTGTGTCAATCTGAAAGGTGAGCTATAATTTTTAGATTAATTTATTAAAACCAAGTACAAACTTGTGATTATATTGTTATTGTTCGCGTTTGTTTATTGTTTACTTTTCATCACGGGACAATGTTTTTTTTGTTGTTTTTTTTCATCGCTTGGGAAGTTAACAGTTATTATCAACTTAATGTTAGACAAAGATCGACAAAGCTATTATTAGCGCAGCTATCATGGGTATTGAAACGTACTCCTGTTTACGACTATATTGAATAGCCTCGTTCATTTTAAATCGATAAACGGGATCCTTTGCAATTGTTTACATTTAGAAAAAAACACAAAAACACACTGACCTAAATAACATTACATCCAAATGTATGCAATACCGTTAGAATTCTATTATAAGTTGTCTTTTTCATAGGCTGTCGCTGTCTTAACTTGTCAGCTTTTTGTGTTTTCTTTTGAGCATTTTCTCACATTATAAATTGAATTCAACGGTAACTATCTCGTGTTCAAATAAGTGCGTAATATGCGATTAATATAAAAGACAAATTAATACGAAGGGTATAAAAAAAGAAGTGTGCCGAAAAGTCAAAATACACGCCTTTCTTAGCACATTTCTTACAATAGCACATGCTTCTGCAAATGAAATTACAATTATGTGGTTGTATAGTAATTTTGTAATTCCTTTGTTTTTTTTTTCTAAGTCCGCAAAAAACAAAGCAGGTAGAGAATACACAAAATTTGGAAGTAACATTTATGTTGTACCATAAAAATTATGATCATGGTTTTTCCCTACGGTCAGTTATATTTACTTTGTTTATTCATTTTGGTTTTAACGCCGTTTTTAAACATTATTTCAGTAATGCTACGGCGGGCCATTAACCTAACCAGTGCTCCTATGTTCTGTATCATTACACACCGTTTCTCCGCGCATACCTACCTACTTCCCCAAATCAATCAGAGGTGGAGGACAAATTTTTTCAGACACAATGGCGTTCCTTTAATACGTTCCGTTTTTCAAACGGGCGTAAAACACCAACATTTTGCAGAAAGGTTATATATATTTGTTTCCTTACCGTTTGAAGAGACCGTACCATAGCTCTTCGCATACTTCCATTTTTCAATATAAAGTCGTTTTTTACACCGGTTACGATTAAAAAATGTAAAGAACGGACTCTGTCTATACATCTTTGGAATGAATGAATGAATGAATGGCAGTCTATCTTAGTCATAATACTGACTGATATAGAATGCAAATGATTCCGTTTGTTGCAGAAAGGTATCTAGTTTGTAACTGTAATTTCCTATCAATTGAAATTCTTTCAAAACTGGTAAAATAATTGCTTATATTTGGACAAAGCTAAACGTCTTTGCCGTTCGCCAGCTGCTACAAGGGAAATTATAAATGATTCAGTGAAGTAATATTTCACTAGTACTACCAGTTAGTAAGTTCATTCTCTGAACAAAATGTCAGAGAAATTTGGGCAGTTTTGACCGATTTAAACGTTTGCAGCATTAGATTATACTTTTTCTTTACAAGAAAATTGCCCATTGGTAACAAAGCGAACACGCCGATAATCCGGAGTTCACCGATTATGTTGTTATTGTCACAAAATTGTTCCAGTTCACATAATAAATAGGTGCACTTTAACTGCATAGTTATTAGCTACTGCTGTTCTAGGGAAGTGATAAAATGTCTGCCTTAGGTATGAGAGGTCCTGGGTTCGAGTCCCGGTTGGAGCTTAAGTAGTACATTCTGCTATAGCATATTTTTGCTGTTTACAGATTGCTCAAAATTTTAAGCACACAGTATCATGGATCAATAATTAGAAATCAAGATCACAATTGAATGTTAAACCAAATGCCCCAAATTAGAAAACATTCACTATATTATGTCCCTTTGATGTTTCTGCTCTCCATGTTCAACAAGAGTTACATTTTCTTGATCACAAAATATTCTTTTACATGAAAATATTTAACGCTCATAACTCTACGCTTCCGGTTCAAATATTGTCTATATATCTATTTTTGAGAAATATATTGACACTTGCCTTCATGTCAAAGCTTTTTAAATTCAAACATATGATCTACAAAAGTTGGGTACTTTCTCTGCTGTTTGTGATTAAAAGTAAAAAAAAAATGTCAAAGCTTTATTATGTTATGTACAAAAAAAGACTGAATGATATGTGAAGTACCAATATATTCTAAAATACCTGGTATGCAAAAGGTTTGTTGACATAAGAACCATTCGGTTTGAGACCTTTATATAATAATGACGTAGTTCTGATATAGGAATTGTGTTGCATTTCTTCAAGGAAAATTTCCCAGGAATTATGCAAATCAAACGTTTCTCTAAAAAAGATTCACATTTTTCTATAAAGAGTGTTTAGCAATATTTATTAGGAGTTATCTGTAAAACATAGCACGCAACATTAAGTTATATTCCGAAATGATAGGTAAAAATAGAAACTGACTTGAAAAGTATTGCAAACAGAAAATAAGCTTTATTCAATGTATATCGCTAATTTGAGGTCTAAGTAGAAACGGTTTAAAGTGTATCTCAATACATTGTCAGACTGTTATCTATGTATGTCAAAAAGTATGAGAGTATCTGAGTAGGGTAGGTACTACTTTTTTACGTTAAGAACGTCCAATAGATTTCCCTTCGCCGTTTAGAATTCAAAATGTAATTTTGGGTGTAGAATTTGCTCACGTAATTTTCCTATCTTTGCTTTAAAAAAAAGCAGAAGAACATTTGTGTTTTTCACCGCCGCAAAAGTCTGGAAAGACGCCATATACATATGATACATATCTGTGTTGATGTTACTTTAGCCAGCAAAAAGACATGAAGCGAAGCTTAAAAGATGGCAGTGCAGTTATCTCAGAGAGAGGTGTAAGTTTATTCCTATGCCATATATCTTACATCTTGATAATTACCCGTAGCCATAATGTTGGGTGACGGAGCAGCTAGCCTAACAATAAATATTTTTCTTAATATCGGTCATAAACAATCCATTCTGTTATTGTGATGAAACGGCAACTGCAACCCATTACCTTTAATTCAATTTGATATATGCGCAGAACAAAAAGGGTATCCAGTTTTAACAGACTTATATGCCACTTAACCATAAGCATCTTATTTGGTATAAATTGATAGGTAACTGTTAACTAGAATATATTAGTTTTTATAAAAATGCAACAACCCGTCTTTATCTAGACGCAATTGTTTACATGATTGACACGGGTGGTACTCGGGTACTATAAGCGAGAATGTGGTGCACAATGCATCACACATGTAGGTGATATGTACGTGTTTTTTCCTCAGCAATTTTGTCTGAAAGAATAATTATTTTGTATGAGGGTTTTATTGGTATTTTGTCTTTCAATTTTATAAGTGATTATATATTGACTTAAAACATGCAAACCGCTCCATTCAATATCAGGCACGTCATTACGGGTCAGTATAGCGACTGGCATTGTTTATAAACCAAGGAAAAGGCCGAAGTTACGAATCATTTGACACATTTTTGTCTTGCTCTTTGCGAGAAATTGAAGATCCATTGTAAAGCAGAGAACGAGCTATTGCAAAATCTAATGACAATGAGACGCTTTCTAAACTAGCTAGTGTTGTTTCCTTTTCTCGTAACTGGTCTATCTATATATTTACTTCACATATCATTTAGTCTATCTCGTGCTATTCGGACATTAAATAATCAACGGGCCGCTGACTACTTTTACAAATATCTTCCTTTAAATCACTTACAGTAAGGAAAGACTTATATTACCTTTTGTAAGATCTTGTTTTTTATACGCCCGTTTGAAAAACGGAACGTATTATAGGAACGCCCCTGTATCGTCCACAAACTTGGTACAGAGCATATCGTCTTCATGCATGGAGTGATTTTGATGAAACTTGGTACAAATGTTTATCATCATAAGATTAAGCAGAGTGTCATGCACAAGAACCAGGGCCCAATGTCTAAGGTCAAGGTTACACATAAATGTTAAATGTCAAATTCAATAATGACTTTGTCCGGAGCATTTCTCCTTTGTGAATAGAGGGATTTTGATGTAACTTGGCCCAATTGTTTACCATTATGAGACAAAGTGTCAAACGCACAATTGTTCAACACTATAAGACGGATTCATTGTTTACCATCATGAGACAAACGCTAAACCCTGTCTCTAAGATTAAGGTCACTGTTACACTTAGAGGTCAAATAATACAAAATGGACAACATTGTCCGAAGCATTTCTGCTAAATGCATTAAGGGATTTTGACGTAACTTGGCACAATCCTTTACCACTATCTATAAGACGGAGTGTCCCTAGGTCTAAGGCAACGTATAAGACATAGAGGTGAAATGTCATATACAAAATGACTTTGTCCTGGGCATTTCTTCTTAATGCATGAAGGGATTTCTATGTACCTTGACACAATTGTTTAGTATCGTAAGTCGGAGTGTCGTGTGCAGGAACCAGGTCCCTTTATTTGAATAACTTTCCTTTACTGTTATTATAAACAGCTTATATATTAATATCTTATTACTGGTCGAATGAAACAATCTAGACTACTTTTCTGTAGTATATCATGCAATGTTACATCCATTTTTGAGGTGTTTTACCTATCTCTACCTGGTAAGGATTTTTGTGTGGACTTAGTATTTTTATGATTAACTCACCTTTATAAATAACTTATATAGATACTGTTTTATAATTGACCGTAGGGAAAACTCAAAAACACTTGTCTGACAGTGGTACAACATAGCTGTTTCTTTCAAATATATAGTGTATTTTAAGTTATCTTTACCTGGTAAGAAGGTTTTTTCGAAAAACAAAAGAATTACAAATTAGATTTAAAATTTCATTTACAAATACAGTTGCTAGCATAAAGAAATTTGCTGAGACGGGCGTATATTGTAACATTCTGGCACTCAGGATTTTCACCCCCTTCGTATAATGTGAGAAAAGGCTCAGAATAATGAAACCAAGTCAAACCAGTGACCTTGACGAAATCCTATGAAAGAAATTATATTACTTTTAGTTAAATAAATATAATCATACGTCTCGCACATAGTAAAGATCTACAGGACAGTTTTGTTTTATTTCTATATTAGTTTTTAGGAATTCTAACGGTATTGTCGTACATTTTAATGTGATATGATTTCAGTCAGTTGTTTGTTTTTCTAAAAGATCCCGTTTATCGATTTGAAATGAACGAGACTATTCAAAACAGCCGTAATTCAATCCATAATAGCTGCATTATTAATACCTTTGCCGATAGCGCACCAAAACTATTTCTAAATGAAAGGTAACTTTCACTTTCGCTTCAAAAAGTCGAATTTATGTATATATGTTGTTAGGCTGAGAAGATATAGATCCACAATATATACTATAGAGACTTACCCCAAGCCCTCTTTACACAAGGAAAACAATCTGTTTATATAGTGAAATTGTTTAGTGAACACCGTTTGTTAATCCTAATCCTGTCCATGTTATACCAGTGCAATGGAAAAGTAATCTATCTATGTTAAATGCTATGCATGATAAGACAATCATGCATTGAACAGTCCTGAAATTGATTTCTTTGATTTTCTCATATGTCTAGATGTTTTCCCCATACTTTGACGCATATATATTGATAGAAGAGATTGTTGTTCTCTTTCCAGCAGTAACCTTTTCAGTATATTTTACATTGTGAAATTCTGTGGGTTTTGACTTTTTCAAAATAATCGTCTGTTTGTTGACAAATTTCACCACAGAAAATGTCACACTTTCTCCAGGGCATTAACTTATTTGATCTTTATATAATTTTCTATTCAGATTGTTAATCCTGAGGGCAATTATGCATAATTAAGCATGCTTTTTTTTTCCTGCGTAGAGGTAAAAAGTGCATGGTTTGCATGGAGTACTAGGTCAATAGCCACCTAAGCCTACAGTAAAGTCATAGCGGAGTTGTCTCCAAATTTTCCAAATATAATACCCGGGATAATTTTTTTTCAGCTCAAATAACTCTTTTTCCGAAAATGATATCTGAAATATGTTTTCAGTCTGCATACTTTGATGCAGTTAGCTTTACATATATCTAAAATAGATAGTTCCTACTTGAAGTTTGTATTTTTAGTTACAGTGCCTATATACTACACCTTTATTGCATAACAATTTTGTTATTTCTTCGCATAAATTAAAATTGTGTAAACGTTAAATTAAAAAAAATATAAGAAAATTAAACAAATCTTAGAAAGAGTTCCGATCTTTCTTCACTTATTTTGTCGGTGCATGTTTACACATTTAATCTATAAACGTTATTTTGTCTAGGAAACTGTATAAAGTGCAAACTTCTGAAGACACGTCGGGTTTATTTCCTAGTTGTCAGAAATTGTAGATTGACAACGTGTTAAAATATTCATTCCCACATACCCAAACATTACCCCTTGGCAATATTTTGCATACAATGCACTTGTTGTTGGATTTTAGATGCAACCCGTTTGCTATATCTTTACTCTACAGATTTTCTTTTGCTGCGGGCCTAATTTGCAATCCATTTTCTCATTGAGTTTGTCTGGGGTGCTCTGCACTTCCGGAAAATCTAACCTTTCTTTTTATGTTTTATTGAATCAAGGACATGATTTCTGACATATCAATACATAACAATGTCACTTTCACTTTAAAATACTATGTGAATCTGGACACATGTTGCCTCAAAGTTTAGGCACGTGTACAAGATTATGTTCCTCGTATATTCTAATGTTCTGTTTTTAAAGCTGGCCTACCACCAGCTTGTCTGTGAGAATGAAGCTTAATTATTATTGTTGTTTTTTTCATCAGCCTGAATTCCAACAGTTACAAAACATTACAATGATCAATAAGCAGCCGTTGATAATCATGCCGATACACATCAGATTGTTCTTTTTTGGGCTAATTTAAATGTCTCCATCTAGTTTATGCCATGTTATTTCCAACGACATGTTTTTACATTGAAATACAAGTTCGCACTGGTAATTATTATCACATTAAATATAACGTTTATTGGCCCGAGTACGTTTAGGCACTTATATTTACGTGGTTATTAATCCCCCGCCACAAGTGGTGGTGGGTTATAGGAATGGTCTCCGTCCGTCCTTCCGTCCGTCCTTCTGTCCGTCCGTCCTTCCGTCCGTCTGTCCGTAACACTTTCGTGTCTTCTCCATATCTCCTACACCCCTTGAAGGGTTTTTATAAAACTTGGGTCAAATGATCACCTTATCAAAACGATGTGCAGAACTTATGAGTCAGCCATGCCGGCTCAAGGTCAAGGTCACAACTCAAGGTCAAAGGTTTGAGCCTTCCATTTTGTGTCCGCTCTATATCTCCTAAACCCCTTGAAGGATTTTCATAAAAATTGGGTCAAATGATCACCTCATCAAGGCAATGTGCAAAATTTATAAATCAGCCATGCCGGCTCACGGTCAAGGTCACAACTCAAAGTCAAATGTTTGAGCCTTCCATTTTGTGTCCGCTCTATATCTCCTAAACCCCTTGAAGGATTTTTATCAAACTTGGGTCGAATAATCCCCTCATCAAAACAATGTGCAAAACCCATAAGTCAGCCACGCCAGCTCAATTTCAAGGTCACAACTCAAGGTCAAATGTTTGAGCCTTCCATTTTGTGTCCGTTCTATATCCCCTAAACCACTTGAAGGATTTTCATCAAAAATTGATGAATAATGCTCATTCTGACACATTGTACATACCTCATTGGTAAATTATTCAAAAGAATACGTAAAAGGTTTCACTCGGTGTGCAACCTGAGCCATTTCTGACAAAATGTAGCAAATTTATTGCAATACCATGTCCTCATAATCTATATTACTAGTATTGTAATTGCTTAAAGGGTTATACTTAATCGTCGTGTGCTGTTAAAATGCACGGTTTAGTTGATGATCAATATTAAACTAAATATAGCGTATTTGGTCCGGGTACGTTTTCAGAGTGAAAGATATTGGTGTATTTTATAGGCATTGATATTCATTTGATTATTCCTATGTTGATATGTTTGAGGATTTCTAAGGATGAGCTAATTTTATGTAAAATTTTCATGCTATCAAATTATACATACCTCTTTGTTAAGTCATTTGAAAATAATGCGGGACATGTTTTACTAGGTGTGTAATCTGGTCCATTCCTGTCTCAGGATTCATTATCGGATTCGTCTTGTATTCGGGAATTTTGTTAATGATTTGTACCTCTGGGTTGCCTAATATGGTTTACTGGATATTGTTTTCCGTGAGGATAAATTCTGTTACTTACAAGAAGTTTACATTTCTCAAATTATCTCAATTATTATATGAGCCTTATGCTCATAAAGCTATCATGGGCTTTCCAGTTTGCCTAGCGCAAATTCAAAGATCTCACTTTCTACCTTATCCTATTTTCTTTCCAATGGTATCTATTACTTTGACTTGTACATTTAATCTAGTGAGCAGCAGTACATTGGAGAATGAATTTTATACATGGATTTAGAGATATACCCAAATAAACACATAATATATGTAAATTGTGAAGCAAAACTTTTAATTTTTACTTTAACTTATGTGACGGTGTCCATCGTAGACTGTAATGTTCTGTTTATGGTTCTGGCCTAGCTGCGAATTATCTTTGTGAGTAAATTCTCAAATGAATTTGTACCGTAATTAAGGAATCCTGTCATTGCCTCGTTTTGGATATTTCAAATTTACAATACCTTGCCCCCATAATATTTTTTTTCAATTTTCTTTATGGATTTATTTACGGCATTCCGTAAGGGCCATCGCCTTAATGTGTTAGTCAGAAACGCGACTCGTGATAGCACGATGATGAAAACAAGAAATCACGAAACGCGAAACCAAAATAATAATAACTCGATACTACGATAACGAAGACACAATAATACGATAATAATACGATGATGAAAAAATCATTATCATCGTACTATCCTGAATACACATTCAAAGATGATGGCACGGACGGAATTTCATATTTATTAACGGTTTTGTAGTTGCATTCTAGTATTCTGTTGATGACGTGTGCCTTTTGTTTGCATTACTATGAATTACTGTTGAAGTTCCCGTCAGACAATGTCTTTGAATCAACAACATACGAGTCTTATCGCATAGAAACTCGGCCTCTGTCCTCTTAATTGAAGTTACAACTCTTTATGAATGCCCTGACTCCCGAAATGCTCAGCGCCTGTGCTATAATCCCAATGTCTTGGCTGTACTTCGCCCGTAATACTGAATCGTCTAAAAGCTGGAATTCTCCTACTATCGCAGTAGATTAACAAGCTCTGGGACTCTGTCTCAGCTTTCCGATGCTCAGCCTAAATTGCTATCGTCTGAAGCATTCAACTATTCTTAATGTAAAATCTCTATGCGCTGGCCCTATAGCTCGAAACCTTGTTGAAATTCTGCAACTCTTCCTTAATCTATGAACACCAAACGTTTTCTTTTTAATAATCTATCCGCCCTGACAGTGTAGTTGTAATAACTTCCTTATTAAGGTACTGGGATAAATTATTAATTGAATCCTCGATGAGTCTTATTTGATCGGTGGATACAGATTGAACTTTCCGTCATCCATCTACCTATTAATACCCTAGCAGGCGTGCTATTTATAGATGTTTCTGATTGGTTCAAATTTACACATAGTATTTTACAACGAGTACTTGCTCTAACACATATCTCACATATCACATACATGTATCTCTAACACGTATCTCAGTGTTGTTATATTTTCTGGTCCTTCGGGATCATTGATTTCAACTCATTTAGATTTGAAGATTGAATACCGCTTAAGCCGGTGCTAGGGGGCGTGGGCAGTGTTGCATTTTCCATTACTGCTCATGAACAGACTCATTCAAACCGAGTCTGCAATTTTCACTGTTTGCCTTGTTCTCGGTGCTTCAGAGGGATCTAATTTCTAGATTTTATTTCTTTAACTATTTTATATGATATTATTTGTGATGCTGGGATCCAGCTATCTACATAATGAACCCAAATCAGTAACAAAGAACCCAAATCCTATTACTTACATCAATTCAGCAATTAAAGCAAAGACAACATGATAAGGGAGTCAAACATTATCTGTGATTATGCGTTACATTATCAATGCAAAATATTCTGACATGGGATATGTTTTCCGTAAGGGTAAATTCTATTATTTACAAGAAAATCACAGTCAGCAAACTATCTCCATGATTATGATAGCCTTCTACTCATAACGCTATATTGAGCTTTCTCGTCTGCTTACCACTAAATCAAAGATGTCCCCGTTTAACTAATTCTCAGCTGTTTCCAATGATATCTGTTACTACGAAATACACAATCAAACTTTTAAACAGTTGAGCAGCATCACAATTGAGAATGATCATTTTTTTCATTCAAGTTTTGACAAATGGCCTTGAAAAGTCGTATTATATTGTTTGCTGGAAACGTTCTATCTTTACTTACACTTTAGTAACGTTGTTCTTCGTAATACTAATGTTATGTTTTTGAATATGACCTGTCTCCAACTTGTGTGTGCGAATCAACGGTATAATAATTTGAAATCCATCGTTTGCAAGAAACATTACAATGATCAATGTGCAGCCGTTGACACTTCTGCTTAATGCACATCAAGTTGTACTTTTTACGCTAAATTAAACGTCCTCATCTAGTTTATTATGTCTCCCACCACACAGTGGTGTGGGAGACATATTGATTTACTCCAGTGTGTGTTTGTGTCTGTGTGTCTGTCAAAAGCTTGTCCGCACTCTAAGTCAAACATTTCTTATCCGATTTTCACCAAACTTAAACAAAATATGTTTGACCATAAGACCTCGGCCAAGTTCGATAACTAGTCAAATCGGTCAAGGCGTCTTGGAGTTATGGCCCTTGAATTACCAAAAATCGGTCTTTTTACTCTTGTCCGCACTCTAATTCAAATATTTCTCATCCAATCTTCACCAAACTTAAACAAACTGTGTTTGACCATGAGACCTCGGTCAAGTTTGATAACTAGCCAAATCAGTCTAGGAATTTTGGAGTTACGGCCCTTGAATTATGGAAAAATTGGCCTTTTTACTCATGTCCGCACTCTTAATGAAACATTTCTCATCTGATCTTCACCAAACTTGAACAAATTATGTTTGACAATGAGACCTCGGCCAAATTCGATAAATAGCCAACTCGGTCCAGGCATTTTGGAGTTACGGCCCTTGAATTATCGAAAAATCGGCCTTTTTACTCTTGTCCGCACTCTAAATCGAACATTTCTCATCCGATCTTCACCAAACTTGAACAAAATGTGTTTGACCATATCCCTAGCCAAATCGGTCCAGGAATTTTAGAGTTTCGGCCCTTGAATTACCGGAAAAATCCGTCTGTTTACTCTTGTCCGCTCTCTAAGTCAAACATTTCTCATCCGATCTTCACCAAACTTGAACAAAATGTGTTTGGCCATAAGACCTTACCCAAGTTCGATAACTAGCCAAATCCGCCCAGGCACTTTTGATTTATGGCCCTTTAATTACTGATTGGATCCACTCATCCAGACAATCTAATTGGATCCACTCGTCTAAAACGTCTAGAGAAACAAACATTTTTCATAGGGGCAGTTGTGGGAGACATGCGCTTTTCTCAAAAGCATCTCTAGTTGCATATTGTTTCCAACGACAAGTTTATATTTGCGCTGGTGATCAGTATCGCATTAAATATAGAGTGTTTTGGTCTAAGTACGTTTCCAGAATGAAATATATTGGTAAATATGTTATTTATTTATATTTAAGTGGTTATGTTTATGTTGATAGATTTGCGCGATTGAGTTATTTTCATGAAAAGTAAGTGAATGCTTTATCGATTTCCAAATTTCCTTAGAAGCGGGTGTATCTAAAATACTACCTGAACCCTTTTTATTATTATTATTATTATTATTATTATTATCATTGGTTATTGGTTTCCTTTTTTTTTACTTTTTGCTCGTATAATAGACATTTCGTTTTTGAACAGTAAATATTTTTTTGTCATAAAATGTAGGAACAGCGAATTACGCAATTTACGACGGTTTAATGTAGCATCTGATTATAAAACCTTCAACTTGTTTCATTTGACTAAATGCACTACAAATGTATTTCAATACATCCTTTAAATTTGTAACGTTATACTTGCTTACAAAATATTGATTTTGAAATTATAAACGTCTAGCATAATATCGTTTATAAGGGAATTGTACAAGTTTAAAATCATTATCAATGCATGTTTTCTTTGTGCTACTGATTGTATCCTGTTATTCGACAGATCACTTGTAAAGATAAAGTTAGACGTCAGCGGTGCTTTTGTAATTTCAAAACTAGGAAGATTTGTAATTTGTATTTCGTTTATATTTACAAACCAGTTTGATTTAAAACAGTTTGGGATAATGATTATTTTAGCAATACAAAAAAGTTTCGCCTAAATAGCCGTGATAGGACAGGTAAGTGAAACCATTGTAATATCTATGCTGTGTTGGTGTCGGTTCGATACACGACAGCGTCGCGATATTATAATTGTATTTAATTCGGCATGTCGTTAATATAAGACTTAGTCATCGTAATCCCTCGTTTTCGATGTTTAGACAAATGAATTACTTGTGACTTTGTTTACGGCAGTACAGTAGAACAAACAAGATATTATTATTTTAACACATAAGATATTTTGAGACCGTTATTGTGCATTATGTTGACTTTTCTATTGGTCGCTGATGGGCCGGGCCTCTTTGGCCAGGTGGTTAATATCACGGACATCAAACCACTAGCTCTTCATCGATGTAGGTTAGAACCTTATTCCAAACGTAAACTGTTTCATGTGAGAAAACCTTCAAGCTGGTTAAATTAAGGCCGATGGTTCTACCAATGTAAATAGTGCGCGAGTGGGCACCTACGGTCGTCTTCCGCCGTAAAAACACAATCACCTGCTATTGTAGTCAGTGAATGTTCGTCGTGCGTCAACATTCCTTTAAACAATATCTTCCCCTAAACCACCAAGCCAATTTTGATGAAACTTCTCAGGACCGTTCGCTGGATGGTATTCTTTAACAATTATTTAAATAATTGAATTCCATACAGAATCTGGTTGCCGTGGCAACCGAAAGGGAAAGCTTTAAAAATATTCCTTTCAAATACCGCAAAGCGTAGAGATTCGATATTCAGCGTGTGTCATTACCTAATGGTCTTCTATGAAGATTGTTCAAATTATGCCACTTGGGTGAAAAGAGGTCTCGTCCCGGGAGTCCAAGTTAGGTAGACTTATATGAGAAAAAAACTTAAAACTCTTCTTGTCTGAAACCACAAATCCATTGCCTTTGATATTTGGTATATAGCATGGCCTTGCGGTTCCCTACCAAGATTGTTCAATTATTGCTTTTGATGAAAAGAAGCTCCGCCTAGGGGGTCCCAAATTTTACGTAGGCTTATGTAGAGAAAACAACTTCAACATCCTCTTGCCTGAAACTACAAGGACTAGGCTTTTGATATTTAGTAAGTTGCATGGCCTAGTGGTCCTCTACCAAGATTATTCAAAGTATGCCCCTGAGATGACACATAGACTTATATGGAAAAAAGACTTTAAAAATCTTTTTGTTTGAAAGCACAAGACTTAGGCCTTTGATAGTTGGTATGTAGCATTGCCTTGTGGTCCGCTACTAAGATTGTTCAAATTATTACC
Organism: Mercenaria mercenaria; assembly: GCF_021730395.1. Classification (NCBI taxonomy): domain Eukaryota; kingdom Metazoa; phylum Mollusca; class Bivalvia; order Venerida; family Veneridae; genus Mercenaria; species Mercenaria mercenaria. The sequence goes on along the minus strand of NC_069375.1, from coordinate 61,879,939 downwards.
CAGGGCTGAAAAGATGCCCCACCACGGGGGATACAAATTTTACATAGATTTATTTAGGAAAATCTTTAAAAATCTTCTTGTAAAAAAGTCCTAGGCTTAAGCCTATGGTCTTTGGTACGTAGCATTACTTAGTGGTTTTCTTACAAAATGGTTTAAATTATGCCCAAGGGTTGAAAAGTGGTCGTGCCCCTCAGGTAACTTTGCATATGAGTTATATACGTAAAAAAACTTCATAAATTATCTGATCACATTTCCGAGACTGTTTAAATATAATAACCGCATGGTCCCAAAATTAGGATCACTTGACTTTGACTCTGACCTAATGACCGACTATTTTAAGATACAGCCTTAAAATTTGGATGACATATACAGTTTTGAACACCAATCTTTAAACTGACTTTCAGAAGCTTTGAATATGACTTACTGACCTACTTTCTAAATATTTTAGCATCACTTTGACTGTTGAAACATGTAACTCATATTACTCAGATGAGCGATCCAGGGTCATCTTGATCCTCATATCATGATATGACCTTACACACCTTCTATTGTTCGTCTAGTTCAGCCCCTTATTTCAAGAGTTATGGTCCCTGAAATATACATAGATGCACATTTACACCTTGTTTTTGCTCAAAAAGTATTTAATGTAAATTCATGAAAGCTTGCATGTTCTTTATCACGATATGTCCTTTCACAAATGAGATTTTAGGGCTAATAATAGAGTTGCGGCCATTGAGATAGTAGAATATTTGTTTGTGATGCTCATAGCTCAAAAAGTGTAAGCCTAGAATAATGAATCCTTTATATATTTTTTTCTGGAGGTTATACTTCCTAAAGATTGGACACACTTGAATCATTGCCACTTATCTGTGCCAAAAGTACATACAGACATATATGCATTTTAGTTTTATTGTGTATTTGTTTTCGAAAAACATGTCCTGATGCAAAATGTGTAACGAGATTTGCATATGAAAACGAATGTTTTATCACTCGCTGAACTAGCTTAAAAGTAACATTAAAAAGTGAAACATTTTTTAAAATTGAACGACTGAAAAATCGAGATCTTATATATATTTTTTTAAACATGACCTCGTAAGTAGGATGTTGAGGAACGAAGATGCGATGGCAGAGCGCGACAGTACGACGGTGGTGGAATACAGTATGATGGTGACAGTCCATCGTACTGTCGCGCTCTGCCATCGCATCTTCGTTCCTCAACATGGTACTGTTGCCGTCCTGTCAATCATGCGCAGAACATTTATGTACGACTTATTACCGCCCGAGTGTATAAATAGTGTTAAAACACGGTTTGCTATATATTATTTCGATTCTAATATGCCCTTGAAAAAGTCAATATTAGTTTTATTACATGAATAGATGTATAGTCAGTCTTGTTATTACAATAATTACAATAATTGTATCTTTAATTCAATTGAATTTTGAAATTGGAAATATTGCCGTCTATTTTCAGACCAACAGGTTGATATTGGTTTTCCAAGCACCTACTTCGATCTATTTTTATTATCGTACTACTTATAACCCAAGATAAGTTGATATGATATGTACTCATTACTTCTCAAACCATTTTCAGCCAATCAGAGAAACAATAGAATACAGTCATGTAATAAAACGTAATATTTATAAACAGATAAAATATATCGTACCTACATTACAAAATGACACATCCAGCAACGGAGCTCCGATGCCTCAATGTAAACAGTCAAGGATGGTACTAAGAGGTCTAGCATTTCGTCCTGTTCGTTCGTTTCCTCGTTAAAAAAGCGTCTGTCATTTTTAGAACTTGTATATTATGTAGTGATGTATACCAATGTACAAACACGTACAGCCACCCATTTGAAATTTGAAAGCACGAAAATTTCGGGTTATACCACTAGTTGATACAGTATATTTAGAAGGGCACACGATAATAATTTAATGTTTATCTTTCGAAAAAAAAAAATTCTATTCATTTATTTATTCATTCATTAATATATTCTGTACAATTATCGTCGTATAAGTCAGATACAGTTACTCGTTTTTCTTCAAAAGTGTCCTCTTACAGACGTAAGAAGCCGTTTTGTTAGGACGAACACCAATTTTATCCTCGGCTGAAACGGCTTCTTACGTCTGTAAGAGGACACTTTTGAAGAAAAACTCGTACTGTATCTATTACGAAACACCGCGGATAAAGAGCATGTTAAGATAAGTACATGAGAGGTACTCACGAGTTAGCTATGATCTAGGCTTTAGAATTTCCATGTGATTAAAGCCCTGCTCCGCTGCTATTCAAATTCTTTTGTGTATATGCAACCCATGATACAATAGGTAACAATTAACGGCCACGTGCCACACTGTAGCACGCAAAACCACAGGTATTTCATACAGAATTACATATAAAATATGATTCTATTTTGACAAGCGTTACTGTTCATAGTCAGGATTTTCATGCTTTTTCAGTTACAATTCAAGGTTAAAAGGTAGGATGGGAGCAGGGCTTTAAACAGTTTTTAACAACGTACTGGAGTCAGATCCTTGAGACATTTTCTTTGATGTGTAGAAGATAAAATCAATCAGATAATGTACTAATGTCATGATTTATGTGGTCTAGAAATTTGACAAAATACTTACAGTAATAAAAATATCTCGGCTTTGTAGTATTTACTACACTTCGCCAAACGTAGATAACTGCAAGTAGACAACAGATCATAATATAGGTGACATAATAATTGCAGCCGTTTTTCAAAAGCAGCACAGTAATTTTTGGAGACCAAAATGATAACCAAGCACGTCATGGACTTTTCATGCTCTTTCATGTAACACTGAAACTGTGAATGTGAGAACATCTCAAATTGGTAATTAATTAATGATAAACATTTTTATTTCACCAATAAGCTTAAAATGTCGAAAACATAGATCAGTGATAATGATTTAAACCTTGGTGTGTATGTAATGTACGAGTTGCATACAGATTAACCGGGGAACTGCAGTAAATGGCGAAGGATACACACTCAGGTAAAATTCTAGCTGTGTGTGAGATATGTGTATGACTAAAACCTACCTACCGGGGAATAAATTTCTATCACTCAGAATAGGCTCAAATTTCGAGAGATGACTAATTTCAAGATCAGGATTAACGTGGTGTTGTTATATTGAATTGGGGAATTCCGCGTTTCGTGACGTATCCCCGGTACGTTGGTGTGTATTCATACGAAATTACTCAGTTGGCAGCGTTTACAAATGTACAAACCCACACAAGCACAAACAGAAATAAAAACACTCAAAACGGTCAAAACGCAGAAAAAAAAACAACATATTGGGGCGCCGTCCAGGAACGGCCGGCGGCCAAAAATATGGTTGGCACGATAACGCTCTCATAGTAAAAGGAGAGGGAGCGCAAGTAAAAGAGGGTTGGGGTAGAGAGGGGAGAGAGGACGGAAACGCCAACAAAAAACATTCGTATCACAATATACAAGACAGACTAAAACAATGAAAATAAGGGCCCACCGTCTTGGAACTGTCGGTATCCTGTATAAAGGAAACTTAGGGTTTCGAACATTCCAGCCTTGCACTTACCCCATTTTCAACAAGTTAGACAAGACAGTGTAAAATAGTAAGTCTTCGCTGAGCAAGGCTTTAACATTAGTGACAAAATGCCAGATCATATAATGTAAAATATTTAAATTGTTTCCGTCTATAGTATAATTACACCGAATAACTCAAAAACTTGCCTGAAGGTAGAGCACCAAGAGCCTAAGTTTTAAGGGCACGGTCAAGCAAGCTGCAAGATAAAATTCTATTCCCTCCGTACACTGTACGTACTTGTTTGAAGATGGTGCTACTAATATCGGATATCTAATCCATATAGATATTCGAGACAGGAAGCGTTACAAAGAAAAAAAAAACATTGCATAGTAAAAAAGTGTGTCCGACTGGGGTCACGACCATGCGTTCTCATATGACATCAGAAAGGAATTTCCAGGAAGATTACTCGAGTGTTGTTCCAATAAGCTTGAACCTTTCATCGCAATCGATACATGCGAAGCCGTCTTTCCTGGGAAGAACCAGTACAAGTCTCTTAGTTAGATGGGAGACACTCAAGAGCATCTCAGAAATTTCCAGTGTCTAGACCGGGATTCGAATCCCGGACCTCTGTATTGACAGTCAAGCCTGTTACCTCTGTGCGTCCTGTTTCTGCATAAGGCTGTATCAAGATATGTTTTCTTTAAGGCCTAATTTCGTCATTAACATAAAGCCAATAATTACTAAATTACGTCCAAGATTATACTCATGAGCTGGCCTAGCATTTTTAATATACCTAGTGCAAATTCAATGATGCCCCCATCTAATTCACTCTTTGCTATTTACATTGAAAAGAACAATTGCACTCATGGTCAGTACCGAATTAAATACTGCGTATTTTGGCCCGGATACGTTTTCAAAATAGAAGATATTGGTGCATTTATAGGTTTCTTTATTCAATATTTTACTTTTATGTTGATAGATTTGAGGATTTCCAGAAATGAGTTATTGTTATGTAAAATGAATGAATGTTTAAATCGTTTTCCTAACTCCTTAGAGTGGACGGTCTAAAATAGTACCTGAGGTATCGAAACATTCCCATTGTTTGCGATTCATTTTCATGCTTCCAAATTCCAAATACCCCTTGGTAAGAGCTAATTTCCATTACTTACACACAAGATCACAGTCATCAAATTATCTATATGATTATAAGCTTAAACTATGCTCTTTCCAATGATATATCTGTTACAATAAAATGCACTTTTAAAGTGATAAGTAGCATCACATCTGAGAACGACAGTTTTCTATTAAGATTTTTACAAATCAATGTATTGATTGCCAGAAATCAGTCTTTTCTTACATTTGTGAAACGGGATCCTTTCTGTAATCTAATGTTCTGTTTATAATTATGAAGCCTCATTATAATCTGGCCCCAATTTCACGAAAAAACTTAAGTAATTGCTTAGTTAAGTCTGTTATTTTAAAATCATGCTATTGCTTAAGCTATTGTTATTTAATGTTGATGTTTTTCTATACCAATGTATTTATAGCTAAATTAAACTATGGTTAGTAGTATTTGTCTGCAGTACTTATTTCAGTCACGCAAATATTATATTTCTATTTAAGCACGATACAACGAACTTAAGTATTTGCTTAAATATTTTTCTTAATTTTATACTTCATTTCTGTAAAATTCAGAATTGTTGAGTTTTGATCTATGAAATAGTCATGTACGGGTCTGATATACATGAAAAAGTCAACATTGAAGACGCATAAAGGGCAAAAACAAGCATTTGAAATAACAGACTTAGCTAAGCAATTACTTAAGTTTTTTTTTTGTGAAATTGGGGCCAGTGTTTTCCATAAGGCCGAATTTCCATCATTAACAAGGACATTCAATCATCCATTTACGGCCTTTGATTCTCGAGCTTTATACAAATCAGACTGACCTTGCTTTTCTTGAAGCGAAATCAAATGTGTCCTTGTCTTACTTATTCCATGTTCTTTCAAATGACACTTTGATTTTACGTTAAAATGCACGTTTTAGTTGATGATCAATATTACATTAAATAGAGCGTATTTGGCCCGGGTACTTTTTCAGAGTGAAAGATATTGGTGTATTTTATAGGCATTGATATTCATTTGATTATTTCTATGTTGATATGTTTGAGAATTTCTATGGATGAGCTAATTGTACGTAAAATTTTCATGCTATCAAATTATACATACCTCCTTGTTAAGTCATTTGAAAATAATGCGGGACATGTTTTACTAGGTGTGTAATCTGGTCCATTCCTGTCTCAGGATTTATTAACGGTTTCGTCTTGTATTCGAGAATTTTGTTAATGATTTGTACATTTGGGTTCCTAACGGTGAGATATGGTTAATTGGATATTGTTTCCCGTGAGACTAAATTCTATTATTTACAAGAAGTTCACATTTATCAAATTTTTTTCCATTATTATATGAGCCTTTAACTCATAACGCTATGCTGGGCTTTCCCATTTGCTTAGCGCCGATTCAAAGATCTCACTGTGTAGCTTATCTTATTTTCTTTCCAATAATATCTGTTACTTTAAATGTTATGTTTAATCTAGTGAGCAGCATTACATTGGGAAACGATAATATTCTTCAAAGAGTTAGAGGTATGGCGATATAAACTCGTAGTACATGTATATTATTCGCCAAAACTTTCAATTTTTACTTTAACTTATGTGACAGTGTCACTCGTAGACTGTAATGTTCTGTTTATCGTTCTGGCCTGACTACGACTTGCTTGTACGAATGAAGTCTCACATAAATGATTTGTCCCCCAATTACGGGATCAGGTTAGTGCCACATTGAACGTCGTTGATTCCTTGCACAATGGTATCAAGGCAATGTTGTGAATTTTTCAAATTGACAATTCCTTGCCCCAATAATTTATTATTTCAATCTCCTATAGCATTTATTTATGGAATTCCGTTAGGGCCATCGCCTTTGAATGTGTTGGCAGGAAATGCGACTCTTGATAGTACGATGATAAAAACGCGAAATCTCGAAACTACGATAACAAAAAAATCAACGCCAAACTACGATGACGATAATGCGATATAACGGTGATAAAAACACGATAATACGATAGTACGATGATGAAAAAATTCAATATTTTGCGTTTTGCGTTTTCATCATCGTACAATCGAGAATACACATTCAAAGGCGATGGCCCGAATAGAAATCCGTATTCATTTATGGTGTTTTAGTTGCATTCTAGTATTCTCTTAAGGTTAAGAAGTAGGCCTTGAGAAATAAAAATCAAACGACACCAAATCATAAAAAGAACAAATTGTTTGACATGAAAATTGAACAGCATATTAAACATGTATATTACTTTACAAAACAAGTGTCAGTATGCTGATATAGACATTGAATTCCAGAAAATGACTGCCTATAGGGGCCCCACTTCCGGACAGTTAAAACTCACAATTTTCAAAGGACACTTACACATGTTCGTTTTGATGCATTTGCAATAGCGTGCGAGTAGTGAAATTTCGCATAACAAGGTGGAACACAGTTTTCAGCAATTGTTTATCTTTATTTCTTTACAAATGGTATTCATTTTCAAAGGGAGACAACTTTTCGGAATATTTTAAGTACAAATTGCATTCATTTTCAAAGGAGGACATTTTTTTTCCGATTATTTTAAGTAATTGTCGAGAAAAAGTTGTCTCCCTTTGAAAATGAATGCAGTTGGGCCTACCTCTTAACCTTAATAATGTGTGCCTTTGTGTTGCATTACTATTAATTAGGCGTTATTAGAATTTGTTTTCCGTGAGGCTAAATTCTTTTATTCACATGAAGATCATAGTCATCAAATTAACTCCATGATTATAAGAACCATCTACTCATAACGCTATCCTGAGCTTTCTCGTCTGCCTAGCACAAAATCAGCACTAAATTAAAGATGTCCCCGACTAACTGATTCTATGCTGTATCTAATGATATATGTTACTATAAAATTCACTTTTAAACTGTTGAGGAGCAGTACAATGGAGAACGATAATTTTCCATTCACATTTTGACAAATGGCCTTGAAAACTCGTAGTACATTTTTGCTAGAAACTTTTTATCTCTACTTACACTTATGTAACGGTGTTCCTCGCATATTCTAATGTTATGCTTTTAAATCTGGTCTGTCTTTGCGAAAAACCCTCATTATAATTTGAATTTCATCATTTACAAGAATATTACAATGATCAATTTGCAGACGTTGACACTCATGCTTTATACACATCAGATTGTCTTTTTTTGCGCTAGATTGAATGTCCGCATACAGTTTATTCTATATTATTACCAACGACAAGTCTTTATTTGCGCTGGTAATAGCCATTTAAGTATTGAACAGTAAATATGTTTGTAGTGAAATTTAGGAACAGCGAATAATGCAATTTACGACGGTATAATGTAGCGTCTGTTTATAAAACCTTTAACTTGTTTCATCTGTTTTATTGCATTGTTTCAAAACATCGTTTGATTTTGTAACATTATACTTGCTTACAAAATGTATTGTTTTGAATATTGTAAACGTCTAGCATAAAATCTTTTAAAGTTAATTGAACAAGTTTAAGTTATTATTAACGCATGATTACATTGTACTACTGATAATAAAAAAAACAACGATCAATTCTATTATTTGATAGATCAATTGTATAGATCAGGTTAGACGTCAGCGGTGCTTTTGTATTTTAAAACTGCAACGTTTATGTGTATTGTGTTAATATTTACAAACCTGTTTGATTTAAAACAGTTTGGGATAATGATTATTTTAGCAATACAAAAATGTATCGCCTAAATAGCCGTGTTAGCACAGGTAAGTGAAACCATTTTAATATCTATATTGTGTTGGTGTGGGTTCGATACCCGACAACGTCGCAATTTTATAATTGTATTTTATTATATACAATTTCATCTTTGGCATAGCGTTAAGTTAATTCATACATATTCTTGTGACAGAAAAAAAGATGAAATCAAATTTAGAGATAGTACCTAAGGTTTTTAAATCATAAGTTTGAAGTTAAAAAGCTTTGAAATGAAGGCAAGTGTCCATATACTTCTCAAAAAAAAAAGATATATAGACAATATTTTAACCAGAAGCATAGAGTTATGAGCATTTAATATTTTCATGTAAAAGAAAATTTTGTGATCAAGGAAATGTAACTCTTCTTGAACACGGAGAGCAGAAACATCAAAGGGACATAATTTAGTGAATATTTTCTAATTGGGTGCATTTGATTTAACATTCATTTGTGATCTAGATTTCTAAATAATGATCCATGATACTGTTTGCTAAAAATTTAGATCATCTGGAACAGTTTGTAAACAGCAAAAATATGCTGTAGCAGAATGCAACTGTTTAAGCTCTAACCTGGACTCCAACCTGGGACCTCTCATACCTAAGGCAGGCGCTCTATCACTTGCCTATTACAGCAGTAGCTAATAGCGATGCAGTTAAAGTGCACCTGTTGCATTACGTGAACTGGAACAATTTTGTGACAATAACATCATAATCGGTGAACTCCGGATTATCGGCGTATTCGCTTTGTTACTTGACGGAAATTTTCTTGTAAAGAAAAGGTATAATCTAATGCTTCCAACGTTTAAATCGGTAAAAACTGCCCAAATTTCTCTGGCGTGTTGTTTACTACACTGAAGCATTTATATTTGCCCTTATAGCAGCTGGCGAACGGCAAAGACGTTGAGCTTTGTCCAAATATAAGCAATTATTTTACTAGTTTTTAAAGGATTTCAACTGATAGGAAATTATAGTTACAAACTAAATACTTTTCTGCAACACACAGAATCATTAGCATTCTACGTCAATCAGTATTATGACTAAGATCGACCGCTATTCATTCATTCCAAAGATTCATAGACAGAGTACGTTGTTTACATTTTTAATCGTAACCGGTGCACTTGTAAAACCACTTTGTTTTGAAAAATCAGAGTATGCGAAGAGCCATGGTACGGTCTCCATTGAATTAAAAGTCTTCTGTGTATTTAGCATATCGTTCTGTCAAATATTAGTATAAAATAGTCCATTGAAATAAAATCTGTACACAGATCCTTTGAAAGCAAAGAATGCAACCAAGAAGAATAATAGCAGACTCGGTTTGATCGAGTCTGTTCATGAAAGGTAATGAAGGATAAATGTGGAGTATCCTGTCGCTTAATTATCGATTGTGTTAAAGGAGTTATATCTAGTACAAATGTCGTCACTTGATCGATAGCGTCGGCGTTGGTTAAAATTTTCATTTAGATCAACCTTCTCTCAAAACAGCTACAGCTTTGAAACTTTGCACACTTGTTTATCATCATCAGCTGGCTATGTCGGTGATGAACTATAGTCTTGATATGCATTTTGTCAGATTTTTTTTTAAGACTTTGAGTTTAGTCCGCTATTTTCCTAAAAAGTATAAAAGGTACAACTTTGAAATTTTGCACACGTGTTTATCATCATTAGGTGACTATGTAGGCGAAGAACCATAACACTTACCTGCAATTTGTCAGAATATGACCTTTTTGTACTTAGAAAACCAGTATTTCTTATTTGTTTGTTTAAGTTCACTTTTCTTGTAAACAATATTAAAGTTTTGAATAGAAAGGCCAAAAACTGTATCTCTTTTATTACGTGCCGTTCCAACAGTTCATTCCTGAAATAAATATGATTGCACAAGTGTCCGTAGCTTTAAAAGTGGGAATGATTTCTTCGGACAAAACTATTACCAAATTAAGGGAATACGCAAGTACGTTTAGGAATGTCAAGGATTTAAGGACGATTTCCGTGTTTTAACACCAATAAAAAAACGAAAGTAGGTAAAGAAATTCCGATACTGATATATATATGTTCACTATTTAACACATTTTTGACAAAGAAGTGCTTTTCGGCCACAAAATATTGACTACCATTGAACAAAATATATAAACAAGATATGTACATCTAATGCCCTTTATAAATGTCAAGGGTTTTATGATAACCCATTTTTCTATACATGTCACTGGTTTCTTCTACAGTTTTACAGATACAGGACTTAGAAATATGTGTGACATAAGTATTTTCTTTATTGTAACAGATATATCATATATCAGTAAACAAGTGCATTTCGGTTACATGTATTTTAGCATAAAAATGTTCTTTTTATCATTTTCAGAGTGTTTTAAGAGGAGAGTAAACTTGTGTTAACATAGAGATACTTGTGTGCCATAATAAAGCATTAATTTAAATTATTACGACCCTATAAGAAATAAAGTCAGCATGATAAAACAACGTTGAAATTCCCGAGCATTTCTTAGACATAATTATAATGGCGTTGATGGACAACAATTCTAATGTAATTACTGTTCCCTGATTTGCAATGTTCTATTTGACCAAAGCCGATTGCATCATTGCAGATAAAGATTCAGCATTTAATAAGAGTAACGTCTTTATATATATAAATAATATATAAATACCAGTTTCCAGTGTTATATCAGTCAAAACTGAGTGTTCTGTTAGACAAATAAGGATAAATCTCGTTTGGAACGTCGAATATTTTTTTTTTATTTGACCCATTGATGCGAGCTTAACTTTTGTAAGACGTCACATCATTATGACAGCATTCATTATGTCACACTTTTATGACGTCACTGCTGAATCATAACTTAGCTAATTCGCTCGTAGAGATCTAAATATGTTTTACGGCCTTGCACCACAGGAGCTCGAGGTCGGGAACGCAGATTTTTCGGCCTTATCCTGTCTTTATGTATAAGCATACGGCCTTTACGAATATAATTCAAAGTTTCCATAATCTCAACTTTTAAAAATTAGAATCTACTCACAAACTCAGATATACTAAAATGTGTTGTTGTTTTTTTTCAGTCTAACGTCACCTTGGCGGTAATTTACGAAAGTTACGATCTGGGCAAAATAAGACCATATTCATTGAGCTTGGTCCTTCGGTCACGGACGATATGAAGGCAAAACCGCGCAGGAAAAGTACAATTATGACTCCGAGCTTCTGTGCCTTGCACATAAGTCAGTAAGACATTTTATCATAATCATGTTTTTAAAACATATATTCCCTGGAATAATGTGTATGTAATGGAACAGTTCTAAGTAGAATCTCTTATGTTACAATCGTAGGGTGTAAAATGTATCAGCAAACCATATTTTCTCAAGATTCATATCTATGCTGTTTGCTATATCTTTAAATAGTAAACAATGCGTGTCTTGTTAGAATTTATATAAAACTAATAATATATTATTTACAACCTTACGTCAGTAGTATTTAACCTTCCAGTATGACTTCAGTATTTGCAGAATATTGCAATGGCAAATGATCCTTATGTATGCCTCACAACAAGTACGTAATCTCAAAAAATCCGAAACCCAATCGAAAAGAATATGTATCCTATTAAACTGTTGTTGAATATCACTTGGTCAAGAGATGACGTTGTTTTTTTCCGAGTATCACCAAATCTTTAGTTAGTAATATAAACTGAACTTTTACAAAATACAAAGTTATAGAAGATAGTGTTTGTGTTTGAATTAAATTGTCAAGCTTTATTAACTTTTTAGCTCACCTGTCACATAGTGACAAGGTGAGCTTTTGTGATCACCCCTCGTCCGTCGTCCGTCCTCTGTGCGTCCGTCCGTCCGTCAACAATTTCTTGTCTGCACGATAGTGGTTTCATTTACAATTTTATTTTAACCAAACTTGCACACAACTTGTATCACCATAAGATCTCGGTTCCTTTCTTGAACTGGCCAGATCTGCTTATGGGTTCCAGAGTTATGGCCCCTGAAAGGGCCAGAATTAGTTATCTTGACCTTGTCTGCACAATAGCAGCTTCATTTATAATTTTATTTTAACCAAACTTGCACAAAACGTGTATCACCATAAGATCTTAGTTCCTTTCTTGAACTGGCCAGATCCGCTTATGGGTTTCAGAGTTATGGCCCCTGAAAGGGCCAGAATTAGCTATTTTGACCTTGTCTGCACAATTGCAGCTTCATTTATGACTTGAATTAAATCAAACTTACACAAAACTTATGTCACCATAAGAACTCAGTTTCTTTCTTGAACTGGCTAGATCCCTTAATGGGTTCCAGAGTTATGGCCCCTGAAAGGGCCAAAATTAGCTATTTTGACCTTGTCTGCACAATAACAGCTTCATTTTTGATTTGATTTTAACCAAACTTGCACACAACTTGAATCACCATAAGATCTTGGTTCCTTTTTTGAACTGGCCAGATTCCATCATGGGTTCCAGAGTTATGGCCCCTTAAAGGTCCAAAATTTGCTATTTTGGCTTTTGCAGCCATATAGAGACTTCTTTTATGGTTTGATTTGATACAAACTTCCAAAATATCTTCAACAACAATAAATCTTGGATTCCATGACACATCTGTCAGATCCAATCATAGGTTTTATATCTGATTACCTCCCCTGATTGTAATCAAAATGGATTTATATCAGTAAGTACTTATAGGACTTATTTGAAATTTCATTATTGACTTTAGTTGAACTGAGACAATCAAGGTAGATAACTATGGACTGATTTTATGTCTAATTACCTCCCTTTATTTCCAATTAAAGTGGGTATATCTCCGTAACTAATGAAGTTACTGATCTGAAATTTCATTTATGTCAACAGATGGACTTGGACAATCAGTGAAGATACATATTGACTGAATGTATGACAAATTATCTCCCTTTATTTTTTATCTAAATGAATACACCTTAGCAGCTTCTAATTAGATTGGTTTGAAACGATCATATCAAATTGAGCAATGGTACTCAGGTGAGCGATACAGGGCCATCATGGCCCTCTTGTTTAACAAGCTACCACTGCACCGTAGTGACAATTTTTATTGATGAGAGATTTTATCATTTGATACAAGATATAGGTTTTAATGAGGTTTTAATTGAGACTTCGCAATTGTTCAAGAAATAAGACAATATATCACAAGCAGCTTACAAATCCCTTGGTCACGATACTCTTAGATGTCAAAGATTATCTAAAGTGTGATACTTTTTCTTGGCACAAAAGCTGTTTACAATGTAATGATGAGTCATGCATAAAATCCTGACCACTATTTGAAAGGTCAAGGTCACACTGCAGACCAATCTGTAACATTTTTCTTCTTATGCCCTCTCAATAACATTTCCCGTTATCAAGGGATGTTGAATATTACTTGGAAACAAATGCTGCCCTGCCACGCACAAGACCAGTCAGCTAGCTTTAAACCAAAAGTCGTGCTACGAAGTTACAAATTTAAGATAACATTTTTGTCGAGTCTGTAACTTTGTCACAATGCTTTGTTATTGAAACATTCTGCCTATCAAGCTGCTATGTCATATTTACCAAATTCTTCTGAAGTCCTTACTTTTCTCTATTTAAACCAATTAAAACATAAAATGTTATCAAAAATATATTTTTACAGATATTAAAAACACTTGGCAGCTGTAGAATTTCAGTTCAGATCAGCTTACGCTTATGAGTATACAGATTCCTAGGCCCTCTTCAATCAAGGGAAACAAACAAGTTTGTCGATTGTAAATTGTTAAGAGAACACAGTTTGTCAATCTTAATCCTGTGCATATTTATTTCAAGTAATGAGAAACAGGGCGGGTGATCACGTGACTTTTGTTTATGATCACATTGTGTCCACCTTAATGGCTGTCCCCATGTACTGGAAGGTTTTTTGTATTTTTCTGCAATTTCTCATTACATTTGAATATATTTTACCGACCATGTTCCAGCCAACATCTTTCCTGTTTCAACGATGTATCTTGTTGCTACGTGAGTGTTGCCGTTTTCCCATTTACCTTGCGGAGATTTTCGAAGCGGTGATTTTTCTCTTGAAAATGTGTGGTCACATTGAGTCCCTAATTCCAAAAAATACATTTTATGCAATTTAACAGGTTTGTTGTTGGTAGGAATCGACTGAAAATGCACTGCAATCATGTAGTTTGCTTCTCATGCGACTTGTAAATGTTAATACCCGTATTCTACAATGTTCTATGGATTCATGTCTGAATGGTCACATTGTGTCATGGTCACATTGTGTCCATTAAATTTAGTAAATGGTGTATTTAGCAAGTAATTCCAATCTTCTACATAATAGTGAGTCTTTTTAAGTGTTTTAGTGTTGCAATTCATTAAAGGAATAAACGTACTTAATATGTAATCCAGAAGCACTTTCGAGCTTGTCACATAACGGCTGAAAGAAAAAATCCTTTTTCTCTAATTATTTTTCTGTAAGCTAGTTCCTGTTTTACATCATTGTGGACCTATACTTAACATTTGTAGCATTTTCAGGGATGCTTTGTATAGACAAGTAAACTTATTCCACATAAGAGTGTAAAATTTTCTTTTTTGTGTTGCTCAACAATCTTGACTAAACTTGTACATTGTAACTTGTATATTGTATTATGAATCTCTTGGTATTATTTTTTTAGTTGTCTGAATGCATGACTTACCAAAATTAGTAATAAAGAATTCAGTGCATTACATAATTATCAAGCTAATAAGCATAATTGTGCTGAAAATAGTGAAATCACTGTGCCATCAATTGTAAAGTTTAACAAGTATTTCTTATTTTTCAGTCACTGCAATATTTAAGTGATATTTTCTTCTAACTTCACTTTTTAAGACTTGAGCGATGGTTAAAATACACCCCATTTATTGATATATACTGTTTTATTGTCCGTGCATTCAAATATGTATTGTCGCCAAAGCATTAATCATATACGTTACCTTCATTTGTTAAATTACTAGAAAGTTAAACAAATGTTAAAATCTTATCTTTATAAGACATTGTGTAAAGATATTTAAGTCTATAGAAGTTTGAAAATAAAGTATTACTATGGCCCATAACAAACAGCATTTATGATATGATTTGATTTTAAATTTTGATAAACCGTATCTTATGATAACAAAATGCATATACATTACTGAATGATGCCTGAATGATTTCACAGTCAGCAATCGATTTTTTATTTTCCCTTACAGAAACTGGAGAAATACCCATACGCATTTCACAAACGGAATTTTTAACTAAACGAAATAGAAAAGGAAGAAGGATTTAGACATTGAAACCAGATACGTTACCGATATTTTAAATTTGGAATGTGTTCTCTGCTTTATGGATGCAAAAGTGATGGAATTACTATCAGATAGTCACTGAATAGAGGCAAAAAATGCCAGAAAAGTGAAGTTTACACGAAAACGACATCTCTTAGTTGTACAGGCAATTTTAGAATTTGATAAATATAAATGCATCAGCAAAATCTTACAACAACTATCACTTTTATAATCTTTCAAATTGGTCAAAAGTATTTTTTTCTAGTTTAATACAATTTGTAGTATTGAAAGTACAAAAACTGTATGAGGTTAAAACCTACATAGGCACACGATGCTAGTTGAAACTACATTTTAAAGCGTATTCATTTAATGGTATTGAAAATTCCAAAACTACATACGTTATTATCAAGCTCTTTTTATAATAGGGCGTTGATTTTGCGTTTTATCTATAAATGAAATAAAACATTTTATTTGTTATATTTAGATTCCTTAATGGATGCATGCCTTACTTTTTCATTTCTAGTTAAGCGTATGTTTACAAAGTTCTTGTGTTAAAGGAAGAAATAAAATTAAAGCCTACATCAAGTTAGATAAGTTTGACAGCCTAGCATTTAGTATAGTAACGTAAATTCTGGATCCTAAACACAAGTAGCTTCTTAAACATCAATATCACAGTTCAAATTCAGTCATACCTGATGTGAATATGTGCACTACGAATGCACGCATCAATACCTGAGGTATTTTGTAACGTATCTGACACTATTTAAAACAACTTTACTTACTGCATAAAAGTGTTAATAATTAAAAACGAAACAATTCATGACCGCTAAAGATAAAAATTAATTGCCACAACGACTGATTTATACAAAGCTTTGGTTGCAGATTTCGATATAAAATCTGATGTTAACGTATCTGATTATTTTAAGAACCTTATAAATGGTGTCAATTTGTGCATTTACAGCCATACATGATGTCTAAGATCTCTCATTTGGTATATAGGCTAATCGGCATCTGTGACTACACTATGTTTTACGAGGTCTCACGAAGATCAGACTTAGATTGTAACAATTTGTTTGAGTTTTTCTCCTCTTTTCTGAAACATTTATTACATACCTTTTGTGATTATATGATATTAATTCTATCACTTATGCATTTCTAAAACGCAGAATCATGTGACATTCTGAATTTAAAATCTCTGTAACGTATCTGTTCATCACGTATCTGGTTTCACCCATCTAAATTCTTCTTCCTTTTAAATTCCAAGTACGCAAAAATACAACATTTCATGTAAGGGATCGGTGTTCTTCTGCTCACGTAAGGGAAAGTAGAAAAAAATTGATTGCTGAATGTGAAATCATGCATCAATCATTCAATAATGTACTAGTATGTGGCTTTTGTTATAGTAAAATACTGTTTATCAAACTTTAAAATCATATCATAAATGTTGTCTGTAATAGATGGACATTACTAATAAAGATCAGATTTTCACATTTGTTTCACTTCGTAGTAATTTAACAGATGAAGGTAGCGTATCTAATTTATGCTTTGGTGACAATATATATTTGAATGCACAGACAATAAAAATTATGTGCCAAGGATGCTGAATTTTCATGAATGAAAACAGTTTGAGAATTATTCCAAAAGATTCTAAATTCAACGTACAATAGGTTTAGCAACACAAAATTAGGCAATTTTAACACTCTTACGTGGAATCAGTGTAATATGGCTCATTTACTTTTCTATAAATGCAAAAAGTCTCCTTGAAAATGGTATGAAATGTCAAGTTTAGGTCCAGAATGATGTAAAAACAGGAACTAGCTTTAGAAAATTGAAAATGACACTTTATCTTGGGGAAAAATTGACTTTATTTCTTTTAGCCTTCATGTGACAAGCTCGAAAGTGCTTCTGGATTACATATTAAGTACGTTTATTCCTTTAATGAATTGCAACACTAAAATACTTGAAAATACTAATTATTATGTAGAAGATTGGAATTACTTGCTATATATACCATTTACTAAATTTAATGGACACAATGTGACCATGACATAATGTGACCATTCAGACATGAATCCATAGAACATTGTAGAAAACAGGCATAAACATTTACCAGTCGCATGTAAAGCAAACTACATGATTGCGGTGCATTTTCAGTCGATTCCTACCAACAACAAACCCGTTAAAATGCATATAATGTATTTTTTAGAATTTGGGTTTCAATGTGACCACACTTTTTCAAGAGAAAAATCACCGCTTCGAAAATCTCTGCAAGGTAAATGGAAAAACAGCAACACTCACATAGCAACATAATACATCGTTGGAACCGGAAAGTTGTTGGCTGGAACATGGTCGGTAAAATATATTCAAATGTAATGAGAAATTGCAGAAAAATACAAAAAAAAAACCTTCTAGTACATGGGGGCAGCCATTAAGATGGACGCAATGTGATCATAAACAAAAGTCGCGTGATCACCCCCCTCCCCCCCTTGAGAAAGTAATCTGTCCATGATACATGCAGTGGGGATGATACAGTCCTGCATTTAATGGACCTCAAATTGTTTTCTTGTATTTCTAGACATTTCTTGCATACTTTATTTGAGACACATATAGTCACCTCAACGCAACAAAGTCGTATCTTATTATAAATTTATAATAAGACACGACTTTGTTGCGTTGAGGTGACGATATATGTGTAGTAGAAGTATTTTTCTGTTTCAATTAGTAGTTTTTTAACTTATTTAATCATTTTAATGGTCAGTCTGTTGTTAAATTTCTTTATAGAAAAGGTGCCTCTGGGGTCGGATGGTCAAGTTTGCTGACTTTAAATTACTTGCCTCTCACTTGTTGTTCGAAACTCACTCGGAGGTGAGGGGAGTGGGGCGGGGTAGAATAATATATATTCTACCCAGGTGTTTGCTAGTGATTGAATAATGCCCGGAGGAGCACATGAGGCCTTCCTCCACGACGAAAAGCTGAAAAGTTACCTTATGGCCCATAATAGTGTCGGTGTGACGTAAAACCCAACAAACCAAAATAATATTTCAAATAAGAAAATGACACAAATGGCCAAGGGCATTTTATTGTTTATCTTTACATCTCCTGCTTCTCAAATCACTGACCATTGACTAATAAGAGGCCCTAAAATCATCTATGGAATTATGCACTTTTTCTATGTCTAGAGGTAAAACATGAACGGATATGAATTAATATATGTATAACAAATCATGAGGTCATGCTTGGGTTGGGATATTTATTCACTGCATTGCATGGCAGTACGTCTTTCACTTGTAAAGTATCTATTAAAAATGACAAGAGATCATTTACTAATCGAAAGGTACCGCCACTACCATCCACTGAAATGACTATTTATTGCCTTTATCTTAAAAGCTATTAATCATGTAGTCAAACAACTATGTATAGTATTCTATAGTTAAGAACTTTGTTTAGATTATAACTTTATCATACACTTCACAAGTTGTTGATCCGAAAACAATGCAAGTAAACGGATGTTGAAAAGTTAACATTTCTTATTGAGTTTTTTTGCGTATCTAGGTTGCTGATGCTAATAGTTACTATATTTATATATGCCTGCTACTGCCGTAGGCTAATGTTAATCTTGTTGATTGTGGGTGTTTATTTTTACATTGACTATTCAAGATATCTACCCAAACATACTTGCGTCTACAAAAAAAATTTGCACGTCATGTTTAACCATGTTTATTATTTAACAGTTTTATTTTTGACATCCATTCATGATTATAATTTGGTTTTTAAATGCTTTAGCAATCATATTAATCTACCGTCATCAATGCACAAAGTATTTCCATTTGTGGAAGACTTGTTTGTGCAAATTGGCATGTCGTTAATAAAAGATTTAGTCATCGTAATCTCGCACCCTTTTTGGATGTTTAGACAAATGAATTACTTGTGGTTTTGTTTACGGTTCCGTTCAAGGTGTGATGGCAGACATTTTTCAATCTGTTGGTCACTGGAGTTTTTATTTCGTTATACTCTGTCATCTTTTTTTCTAAAAACAGTTGAAAAGCTTTTTTAAAATTCTAAATGTGTTACCTTACATTTGAAAGGATTAACAGACTCTCAAATTTGGAAATCATGTCCATGAATAAATATTCGATACTTGGTGACGTGGCAGTGGACAATGCGGCCAATGGCGTCCTCGTGTTCAGTGAAAGTGAAGGTATCAGCGAGTGGTCAAAAACTGGAAATAGTAAAAAGCGTCACAGGGAAAGGTTCGGGTGGCACAAGCGGGAGTGGAATATACATGGATGAATTTAAACAAGTGTCAGTTGATGATAAAATAGTTGTGCTGTTTGCGTCTGTCATTTGTCGAAAATTACCGAAATTGAAATTAACTTTGACCAGTGTTACACATGCAAGATAAAGTTAAAAATATAGAAAAGGAAGTGAACATACAAAACAATAGAATGACTTTACTGGAATACAAATCCATCGATTCAGAAACCAGAGCTAGGAGGAAAAATCTTATAATTGGAGGTTTTAAAGAGGCCAAAGGTGAGGACTGTTTTAGTGTTAGTACTTTTCTGCAAACCACATTAGAGATTAAAACCTCGGTTGTAATGGAAAGAGCTCACCGTCTTGGCAAATCTAGCCGGGATTCTAACAGACCCATTATTGCAGCGTTTAGAGACAGTTCAGACATTCAAAATTTATTCAGGACGGACGGGTAGTGCGCAATGCGTTCCCAGAATGAGGCCATATTATGCAGGGAAATCGGCTGGGTCATAATGACCTGTCATCTTATATCGACAAAAATGACATTTCAAAGCATGAGTCACCTGCGCGCAGTAATCCGCAAGATAATCCGTCACGGCAGGTGACTTCAGATACTACGGCGCGTAGTAAATCAAATTGTTCTGTGCGGTCAAACGGTTCCCAGGAATCATTTTCATTGGATCTCATCCAACGATCAATCCGCAAAGAATCCCGTTCGCCGAGACCACAACGAGATCATCATGCACGTAGCTGCGTTCGGCGTCGTTGAACATCTGACGACACCATATATATATAGCTATGCCTCAAAACGGACGATCCATTCAGAATTCACAAACCCATTAGGATATTAGGGGGGAAACTACCAGGACAGTGAGAAACATTAAATGTACGGGGGTTAAAACGTAGATTACTTTATCCTAAATTTCTGAGTTTCATTAAAGATTATGATATAGTTTGTGTATCAGAAACTAACACTGACCAGTCGGATATTGTTGAAATTGATTTTTTGGCTAAACACAGATCTCAGTTGTATAAGAGAAAATCGGGAAGCATTGGTATATGTGTCCATGAAAAAATAGCACCATTTGTTAAAATTTTAGATGATAATTCTGAATACGTACTTTGGATTTCTATTGATAAGTCATTTACTAATTATCTAGAAAACGCCGTTATTGGAACAATTTATTTACAGCCTGAAAGTTCTAGATTTTTAGATGAGGATGATCTTAACAACCTCGAAAATGAAATAACTTTAATGTGTAGTGAGTATAAATATGTAAGGCTCGCTGGTGATATTAACGTAAAAACTGCCGATGTAAGTGATTTTGCTCAAACTGATCATTATTTTAATGAATGGTTTGACATTAGCCCCGAAATTGTAACCGATCTTGACAAATTTACAATTCTTGAAAATCTGTCTATACCCTTAAATAGAAAGTCATTAGACAAAAAGACCAATACACATGGCCTTTGGCTAATTGATGTATGTAGAAATAACATTTTTTTTTCATATTAAATGGAAGGGTGGGCAATTCACTTTCAGAGATACATTTGTGATTGATTATTTAATATCAATAGCAGAATGTTTTCAATATTTAACTAATTTTAAAATTATTGAAACTGGTACTTTTTTTTCTGATGGGCATAATGCGTTAAGCTGGACTATAGAAATAAATGGGGAGACATAGAATTATGTCAATAAAAAAAAGTTACTTCATCAACATGTGCAATGTTATAAGCAATGTTACTGATTTTTTCCGACATTGTTTAGCAGTATTACTTTCGTAATCAGTCGCCATATTGATGACGTCATTTTCGGATCCAGTCGCGGTCTCATACATACATATTATATCTGTCTTAGACCAAGGAATAATTTGATATATATATATATATGTGTGTGTGTGGCTATATTTCTCAACTACTTTTGAGCAGGATTATAAATGGCAGTGGACCATTTTATTTGATACCATTTGACACCTTCACTGGCTAAAACTTACCAAGAAATAATTTGTATTACTTTCATACATGCCCAATTTTTAGCGAAATTTGGTCATATGTTTACATTCTTATTAATATGAACATAAATATGCTTATTAGTTAATTTACATAAAATTACATAAAATAACTGGAAAGGAAAGGGCATTGGTTTAGGAACATTTTGATACTCTTTGGGTTCTTATATAACTAAAATCGACCAAGATATGATGACACAATGGATTTTCTTGTTGGTCAATTTCTTACCCCACCCACTTATGATTGAACTCAAGCCTGGTATCTACTAGATATGACCTTAAACAGATAAAATATCAAGAGCACAGTGTCTTACCTTTCATTTGTTACCATTCGAATACTTCACTGACAAAAACTTACCAAGAAATAATTTGTATAATTTTAAAATATGTCCATGTTTTTGCAAAATTTGGTCATATTTTTTACATACTCATTAATATTCATAAATGTGCTAATTAGTTAATTTATATAAAGCTGGAAATGGAAGGACAAAGATTAAGGAACATTTTGATACACGTTGGGTTCTTATTCACCTGAAATTGACCAAGATAAGATGACACAATGAATTTTCGTGTTGGTCAATTTCTTACCCTATCCACTTATGATTGAACTCAAGCCTGGTATCTACTAGATATCATCTTAAACAGATAAAATATCAAGAGAACAGTGTTTTAGCTTTCATTTTGAACCATTTGACTACTTCACTGACTAAAATGTACCAAGAAATAATTTGTATAACTGCAATATATGTCCATATTTTTGCGAAATTTTGTCATATTTTTAACATACTCATTAATATTCATGAATACACTAACTATTTAATTTACATAAAGCAACTGGAAAGAGAAGGACAATAGTTTAGGAACATTTTAGAACTCGTTAGGTTCTTATATAGCTTAAATTGATCAAGATAAGATGACACAATGGATTCTTGTGTTCAGGAGTTAATTTCTTATCCCACCCATTTATGATTAAACTCAAGCCTGGTATCTGCTAGATATCACCTTAAACAGATAAAATATCATCACAGTGTCTTACCTTTTATTTGGTACAATTTGAGTTCTTCACTGACTGCAACTTACCAAGAAATAATTTGTATAACTTTAATATATGTCATTTTTTTGCAAAAATTGGTAATATTCATACATACTCATTAATATACATTAATATGCAAATTAGTTAATTTACCTAATGTATTTGAAAAGGGAAGGGCAGTGCTTTAGAAACATTTTAATACTCTTAGGGTTCTTATACACCTACAGTTGACCAAGATGTATAGTTCTCATTGGTTATATCATTGAATTCCATGGCGGCCATATTTAATTCAAGATGGCCGCCAAAATATTGACATGAAAAT
The DNA here is from genome assembly GCF_021730395.1 of Mercenaria mercenaria. Lineage (NCBI taxonomy): Eukaryota > Metazoa > Mollusca > Bivalvia > Venerida > Veneridae > Mercenaria > Mercenaria mercenaria. The sequence continues at coordinate 61,856,694 of NC_069375.1, read as the reverse complement.
TTGAGGATGATACTTTTTTTAAAGTAGAAGGTTCATAGAACAAAATAAACCCACTTTCAAAAAATCCAGGAAGATTTAAAAGTTGACCCCAAATTTTAACCATTGAAAACCCAATATACAGTCCGGTCAAGAATTGAGCGGACGCACGGACGGACATTGCAACTATATCATGCTTACCATCGGGGCCGAATTAAGAATAAATGGAGAGTATTTATCGAAAATGCGTACTGTCAAGCGCAGTCCTCGTAAATTCCCTTTGTTTTATCAAGTCCTTTACCAAATAACATATCCAAGCTATATTTATTTCGGGATATAATTATGTAAGAGTCACCAGAATCTCTTGCTCAGAGGTCAATATATCAAAAGGCAACGGGAAACATTGCCACCGGTAGGGACTTTATTTAGTTTTCTGTCAGCTCTGTATGGCAATTTTGAAAAAAAATCTTAAAAACCGTTTGTCCGACTTCAAAATATTTTTACAGCAATGTTCCTTGGAAGACCTTCTTACATATGTCACTCTATTAATCTGTGAATAAGACTGACATATAAGTTATCTAGGGACAATAGAACTTACATGTTGATTGTAAACTAGCATCTCACTAACCACTCGTGAGAACGAATTGAAACTTCACAAACTTCTTCACTGAGATGACCGGACATGCTCTGGACAGATTTCAGAACACTATTTTGCATTTTCACAAAGTTATGCTCTTTTTGACTTGGCAATTTTAGTTCACTAATTCATAGAGTCAGATTAAGCTATTTGAAAGGTAGATGGTCTAGTGTTTGTCGTCATTTAACCATCGTCCGAAGTTTGCGTAAAGATCTTCTCCTGGAAATACTGGTCAAAATTACACCATACGAGGTCTATATCAGTCATTAAGCGGCCACTGGAGCTAAAAATAGAAATTAATTTTAAACAATCTTCTTCGCTAAATGGTTCTGATTCTTCATCAGAATTGCTCTGTAGCATCATTGTAAGGTCACTTTCCAAATTTTTTTCAGAATTGGACACTCGGTTCTTTTTAAGGCAAGGAAAATGTTTAAAACAAGTTTATATCATGACGCGCTTGAAGGAGTCAACTTTTGTCCGTGGCATCATTGCAATGTAAGGTCCTCTGACACATAAATTCAAATTTGAGCATAAAATATAAATTTTTAACTGCTTCTCATGAGCCGCTTTATGGATCATCAATTATGGTCCCACGCGTTATTTTAAGGTCCTCTCCTCAATGAATCATTTTTGTCGAGCCAGCTTGCGGAAGCGAAGTCATAGTCGTCCACATGACTGTTCCGTGTATATGAGTGTGTGCGTCCATCTGTGTGTCCGTCCGTCTGTGTGTGCGTACGTCTGTGCGTGCGTCTGTACATGCGTGCGTTCGTCCAGATTTGTTTGTCAAAGTTCAAGGTCACGACGTATATTAATGACCCGAGTGTATAAAAAGTATTCAAACTCGCTTTTGCTATAAATTATTTCGATTTTTTGTCTTTTATTGCAAAATTTAGATCATATGTGATGATATAATTGTTCCTGTATAGCGCATGCATGGCGCCAAATAGTAGGTGGTCACACTCCTTTTTATACATGCCAGGACCTGAAATGGTTTTGTGCCAGACTTCAGTCTGGGCGGAAATGATGACAAATTATTCCGGAAAGTGAATAACCAACTATGGTTTAGTATAAATGAATTCTTGCAGATGTGCAATGTTAAATTTAATTTTAAACATGCTATTTAGTTAAAGTTTTGAGTACATTTAAACTCGCTATTTCTAGATGCATATTTTGCGCTAAATATCACTTCGACGTGATGCAAACATATTATCGTTGTGATGAGTTAGGCATATTAGAATTACATGTACTGAAACTCCTTAAAAAATCTTCTAGCTCATGATAGAAATGATATCACAGACTTCTCTTTTGGCACGATGACGCAAACACACACGCGCCCGCGCACGCAGGCATGCAAACACATGAGGACGCAATCAAGCAAAGTAATAGCAAAATCAGTTTGATTTAGTCTGTTCTTTAGACTAATGAAATGCGCAACCCCGTCACACCTCTTTCCAGCAGCTAAACGAGAATATATATAATGAACGGAAATTACAACCTTATATATTAAGGAGACTGTCCGCTTAGCTCAGTAGGTAGAGCGTCGGTTTACAGACCGCGTGGTTGTGAGTTCGATCCTCGGGCGGGGCGTATGTTCTCCGTGACTATTTGATAAACGACATTGTGTCTGAAATCATTAGTCCTCCACCTCTGATTCATGTGGGGAAGTTGGCAGTTACTTGCGGAGAACAGGTTTGTTCTGGTACAGAATCAAGGAACACTGGTTAGGTTAACTGTCCGCCGTTACATGACTGAAATACTGTTGAAAAACGGCGTTAAACCCAAAACAAACAAACAAATTATATGTTAAGGTATTATTTTTGCCTCATATAATGTAAAAAAAAAAGAAAACATTTTACATTCCAATATAATGGAATAAAGAAAACATGAAAATAAAACTTGAATTTCCTCTAATAATTTTCAGATAGACTTCTACAAAGGGAAATCTCTTAACGCAAAACATATCGAGACATCAGAATAGTCATGCCTATCGACACATTTAAGAAAAGGGAAGTGCAAAATTGGATGAAAGCTATTTTGGCAATTAATAAGATCGCGGAAGTATTACATTCTGCTGTCAATGAAACGTTTGAAATATTTATATCCGACCTCCCCGATGACGAAAAGGAACACCTGAAAATATTTTACCAATGCCTAAAGGAAAATGAGGTTGAGCACTTCAAGACGCACACGAAAGGGCGGAAAGTTTGGCAATGCACACATTACCTTTGCAAAATGTTAATGGAGCGACTTCTTGATAATTTTAAGAATGGATCTCAGAAATGTCTTTGGAACTTCCAGATTACAACACCAATAAGATCTGGAGATGGGCTGCCTAGAGCTACACAAACTGAAGAAACGGGTGGAAAATGGATGTTGATGAAACTCTATATGTGCGGAGATGGCATTCCACGTTCAACTTTAAATGAGCTTGACCTATCTCAAACCATCAGACTAATGCAAAGTTGTAACCTATTCACTAAAATTGATGGCGCAGTTCCAGCATTCGGAAAAGTAAGAATGTTATTTACTTTACTTTTACTTTACCTTTTATCAGTTTTTATTTATTTTATGTTATATATTTGACATATTTACTTTTCATGTACCTGTGTATTTCAAAGCTGCTCCAACCATATATGTAAGTGTTTTCGAACCCGTAACAGGATTTCTCGATAATTCTTATTCATTTCGCAATATTCAGATAGAAGCCATACATCAAATACAGGGGCCACTATCTCGAAAACTTATTCGTATCGTAAGTCAAGGTATGATTTACGATAAACCTAAGGTAAGACTAAGGTAGCGTTATCTCCAAACACCTCTTATATTAACACCTTCGTAAAGCGCTCGTAACTTAAGGTATTGTTAGTTAGTTACGATATCGTAAGTCGTGGATAATCCATTTAGTGACGTCATTTTCGAGCAACTGCATGTGTATCTAATAACCCACAAGCTGTCTGTTGCTCTACTAAAAAGGATTTACATTTCGTCAGACTTTTTCCGTAATGAAATATTAATAACAAAATAAAACAATTGTCTTATATTTATTTAGCGAAGACTTTTAAAATGGTAGAGATGCCAATTAGCTTTATGCTCAATCTTATTTTGGTCAAATATAACAGGTTTTGCAAGGATAGTATGATATTACTTTAGACTAGGGTATTCGATGAACAAATGTAATGCATAATTGTAATCTTTTTTTTTTTGGTTAGGTTTAACGTCGCACCGACACAATTATAGGTCATATGGCAACTTTCCAGCTTTGATGGTGGAAGAAGACCCCAGGTGCCCCTCCGTGAATTATTTCATCACGAGCGGGCACCTGGGAAGAACCACCGACCTTCCGTAAGCCAGCTGGATGGCTTCCTCACATGAAGAATCCAACGCCCCGAGTGAGGCTCGAACCCACATCGATGAGGGGCAAGTGATTTGAAGTCAACGACCGTAACCACTCGGCCACGGAGGCATAATTGTATTCAAAGAACTTTTTTACTAAACATCTTTTCAGCTGTATCGAATCTGCCTTAAAATACCCAACATCTGCACAGGTGTGTTGTCAAAACAATCTACTGTACCGATAAGGCAAAGACACTGTTGGAGTTTGCAATAAACAATGTTAAAATTTTGATCAGAAAGTAGAGTTTCACGCCTTTTTCTGTGATAAAATTAGTCAGTTATTAACAGCATTAGTGTCCCTGGGTTCCTTACAAGCCTTGAATTATTCTCCACAAATGCTTGGCATCTACTCCTCATAAGTCATAGGTGGAGAATGAATGACATTAGATATAGTGTCTTTAGCCAACAATCACGGAGAACAAGAACACCTCGCCAGTTATTCGAACCTGCTTTGAGATCTTGTGTGTTCTGTGTATTATGCTAGCTGAGCGGGGATCTGCGTGTAGCGTTCAATTAAAAAATTAATGTAATATCTTGAATCTATGTAAACGTTTCAGCCTGTCTTTTTAATCTTGTTACTTTCTCATTGTGAAATATTTACGGTCAAAATAAGTTCATATTGATCGGACATAAGTGTGTAGTCTTGCACACTGTAGTTCATATCATAATTGGTCAGTTCAGAAAACATGGACGAAAACAAAATTCAATCTCACTAGTTATTACAGTTCACGGGCTAAATGTCTAAGATTCCAGTAATTCTAGGAAATTTTAACTACATGTATATTTGTGATATAAACGCAACGTGTTTCGTACTGCTCTAAAGCTTTTTAACGTTTGCGTTTCTTCAACACCATTTTATGAACTACCAGTGAATATAAACAGCAGTAACTGTGGTAAAAGCCAAGTTTTCATCAATTTCTATGAAATACTTTTTAACTAGGTGCGTCATAAGGTGAGAGTGTGCATTTTTGACTCTCTCAGGGGTCATAACTTTAGAATTAGGGGCTGGAGACAGACGAAAAAATAGGAGGTGCGCAATCTCGGATCGTGATATAGACTCATGCAAAGTTGCATCCATTTATATGAAACACTTTCTGAGCGAGCGGTACAAGGTGAAAATGTGAATTTGTTACTATTTCACAGGCCTTAATTCTGAAAATAGGGGGATGAACCAGACGAAAAAAACAGGAGGAGTGCAAGTTCATATCATGATAAAGACTCATGCGAGGTTTAATCAATCTATCTAATTTCTTTTTGAACGAGGAGCATCATAAGGTGAAATTTTTTTACTATTTTAAGAGGCCGTAACTATGGAAATGGGGGAGGTGGGGGTGTGGGGGAGGGATGGGGGGGGGGGGCAGAACCAGGCGAAAAGTAGAAGATGCGCAGTTTCATATCATGATAAAGACTCATGCAAGATTTTATCTACTTATATCGAATACTTTTAGAGCTAGGTGCGTCACAAAATTCCGACGGACAGACCTACGGACGGACGAACGGACATTCTAACGAAACGGTATTTATGTGACACCCCCATTGTTCTCTCTATTGTTCTATCAGTCACATAAAAAGAAAACGGTCACATAAACAGGACGGAATGAATGACATCAAAGAGAAAGTACCGTTATGAAGTCACTTAACCATCATTTCGCGGGCACGGACTGACGGACGACAGGACGCACAATACCAAATCTATATGCGCCCTCCACTCTGTTGTGGGGGCACAAAACCTGTGCGTTTTCATCTTTAAAAACAGATTAAAAGCACTAAATGTATCCATCTATACGAAATAAATTCATGTTCCTTGACACGATCTAATGGAAAGACAACTTCAATAAATATATTTCCGCAATGTCAGCATGGTACAATTAGAAACGAACTGGTTCATCTTCAGATAGATCGAACACTGTAAGTTTTTATAAGATACGAGAACGTTAAGGGGTGGATTTTTCATTCACAACTTACGAAGGCATTTACGAATTTTCGCAAATAACGAGGCTTTCGAGATAGAGGAAAAATCTGCTACGAATACCTTACGAACCCTTTACGAACATCTCAGGACTTAAGGTACCTTCGAGATAGTGGCCCCAGATCTACATGAAGAGCGGAATTTAGTCTTTGCATTATAGAAGCCTTCCATTGTTGCAGTTTTATTTGAAAAATTATAATATTCTCAAAATGTTTGAGCGCGTCATAATTTCTATTTCTTAGCTCGACGGTTTGAAGAATAAGGAGGTAAGGAGGGCTACTATTCTCTCTCTGGAATTGGCATTCAAATTAAAGTCTTAAAGCAAACGTCCTAATTTAGCTACTTCTTTTTAACTACTGCACCTTTTCTTTATCAGTTTTCACAGGGTGCCTCCGTGGTTAAGGTCGCTGAATTCAAATCACTTGCCCCTCATCGATGTGGGTTCGAGCCTCGTTCGGGGCGTTGGATTCTTCATGTGAGGAAGCCATCCAGCTGGCTTACGGAAGGTCGGTGGTTCTACCCAGGTGCCCGCTCGTAATGAAATAATTCACGGAGGGGCACCTGGGGTCTTCCTGCACCATTAAAGCTGGAATGTCGCCATATGACCTATCATGTGTCGATGCGACACGTTAAATCCAACAAAAAAAATTTTCACAGACTGATAAGGGCAAGCTGCCTTTAAGGTTAAGGTCAAATGTATCAAATTCTGTAAAAGTTCAGGTTAACGTTTTATGAACAGATTCAAAATTTAACAGTATCTTCTTAACTTATGCCGCTATAATCATTGCTCTTTGTAGATTATTCCACGGTTTTAAACATGTTTCATTAAAAAAAAAATGGTCGCGAGATGGCGTGGCTAGTTTTGACTCTATGTGACCTTTTAAAATCTCCTCTTAATCTTCTTACTCGATTTGAATATCATTTCATAAGTGTTTTTTGCATGACCCTTAACTTAAGTCCTTTCAACCATTTTGTTTTTCGTTCAAAAATTGAATGACCTTCAGGCGGGGTTGGGGTGCAGAGTTTGTTTTCCCTGTATGGCTAAATACAAACCCTGTATGGCTAAATTAAAAAAAAAAACTAAAATCTATTCATCTGACATTGTTGGCTCGATTACAGCAATGTGTCTTTTTGATCTTATACCAATTCCGTTTGAGTATTCTAGTGGCAGCAAGGGTCAGGGCTATATTGCTATTAGAATACATTGCAGTGTTCCGTGGTCGACCCACTACCAATTCCTCCAATTCATGTTGAATTAGTAAAACACATGACTGTCTAGGAATTGGGCTAGATTTTTCATATGACTATATAGGAAACTTAAGCATCACTATATGGGAAACTTAAGCATCTTCTAAAACTACTGACCAAATTACAAAATAATTGACGACAAGCCCTCTACCAAATTCTTTTAAGTTTCCTGTTCACAGACAGTTTTCCTGTCCCCTCCTCTTAATCCCTGTATCTTTCCTCTTTCAGCTCACTTGCTGATACACTTATCTTGAATTCCTCATCCGCATCCTGCATTCCATACATATGCATTTCTTAAAACTATTCTATTTGCCATGTTGCAGTATTTCGCTTGCGCAAATGAGCGTATTATGCACCGTTATGTGGAGCTCGTTCTTTAAATCTGGTTATCTATAAAAGCCGATCGAGATATTCTAAGGCATTTCTAATCTATCCCGATGTTCAGCTGTATACTTAGGCATTTCAATATATTCAACTATTAAGTCCATGTAAAACATAGTTGTTTCTTTCTGATGTCGTCATAATGACGCAAATACCACGGCCTTACTTTTATTCTTGAGAGTTATCTGATTCTGTACGTGTCGTATATTTGTTTGAAACTTTCTGTAATGAATGTGTGCACTTAAATATATTCCGCCAAAACTTTCAAAATTGACTATTGTTAGATATTAGCAGTTCATAAATTCCTTATCTTTGTTGCCCAAATTAATAAAATGATTAACCTTAATTTGCCTGAAGAATTTTAGAAATACATTTAATTTTGTATTGAAAAGAAACATAATACTGTTACTTTTAGTGCCCGTTGTGAGTATTTTATAAAGTATGTAGCTCAACATTTCGAAAATACCTAACTCCTTATAAATAACAAATTATTAACTAACTTGCATTCGAAACCTTTTTCGACGTTTCCAATTGTAAGTTTTGAATACAGTTACTCTACATTTTCACGCCCTTATTCACAAATACGATTTAAAACTTGAACTTTGAGTTTTTCTACTCCATGTTTACAACTGGGTTGCGATAACGGGCATTTAGTGTTCGGCCTGTCGGCTGCAAAGTTATATACATGTATCACTGGATCGACAGCCACATAACTGACCACTCGATAATTCTGTCTTACTGTTTTGTTTGAAATCATATGACCGATAGTTGGTATTGTTTTCAGAAGTCGTATATTGTTATTTATTCATTTTATTTGCTATAACGTCACACCGACACAATCATAAGTCATTCGGCGACTTTCCAGCTTTGATGGTAGAGGAAGACCTAATGTGCCCCTTCCGTACTTATTTCATCACAAGCGGTCACCAGGGTGGAACGATTGACCTTCCGTTAGCAAGCTTAATGGCTTCTCCGGTGGAGGAAGTCAACGCTCTGAGTAAGGCTCGAACCTACGTCGATGAGGGGCAATGGGTTTGTAGTAAATTTGAAAAGGTGCGTGTATGACTCACTGTTTCTAGATAAATTTTAATGGCGACTTAGATCTCCCTGATTTGATTCCCGGTCATGGATGCAATATTTTCTTTAAATCATTTCCGCATCTTTCACATTTAAATAATGTGATATTATTGAATATATGTATATATATTTTGTATTTATTAGTTCTTTATAAAGTCACTTTTGTCATTATTTATATATTTTGATATTTACATGTTATTCAGTTAACAATTTGAGTAAACTGATATTTCGAATTAAAAGCGCCAAATGTAAGACTGGAAACAAGAAACTAATTATCGCCTTAAGATCAAAGTAAGAGTAAACTGATATTTCGAGTTAAAAGCGCCAAATTTCAGTTTGGCTTAAGACTGGAAACAAGAAACTAATTATCCCCGTAAGATCATTATATACTTATACCTAAATTATGAAATCCATGACTTTTCTTTCATTTCCTGACCAAAGGCGCTGGAATCAAGATCCCAGTTAATGCATTCGAGGGATAATGAGGTCAGTGATAGCAGAACAAAAGAACTTTTCGAAGAGATGGAAACACTTGTATTCCTTTTTACTGATAGAACATCGAGCCAGCAAACCGTTAAAGAGCTACATGAAGTAAATATGAAACATGAGGTTTAATAAATTCTTAATAATTTCTAGTTTTATTATTTTCATTTGGATTGATTTACAATTTTTGTAAGTTAAGTTTAATATCCCTACACAAATACGGCTGTAGATATGTATGTACAGACATTTGCAGTTTTATTTAAGTTATACTAGTTATCGTACTTTGTTAGTTGAGACCGAAGTACAATCTGACTAAAGTACATCTCATATTACGCTACGCATAGGATCAGACAACGAGCTATTGATGGCCTCGTTCTGACAACCCTTCCGCTAGCCAATCAAAAGCTAACTTACAACATTCTGCAAGCTTTAAAAAGCCTTGGTTTTTGATATCAACAATTTTTATGTCGAAAGATGTCAGATAGGCGGTTAGCTCAGTCGGTAGGGCACTTGCTCTGTAAGCGAGAGGTCCCGAGTTCGAGCCCTAGATTAACTGCAATTTTTTCTTACTCTTTGACATTCGAACAAGTTGTCTGATTGGATCAAACAAAAATAGATTTGCGAAAATAAAAATAGCAATATTGGAAATCCAAAATATACAGAAGACGAATGTGAATGGGTCGTTCTCAGATCTTCGTTTAGAAGATCAAGTACTTAAGTCAGGTTGGATCAAAGTATGTATGTAAACTTTCAATCTGAATAATGGCCTTTTTATACTTAAACAATTCAATTCCTTTGTTAGTGCCAATTTTTCTAGACACTACAAGTAAAGTAGATCAAGAATAATAATAATGCATTATGACAAAGTCTTAACTAAGTAAGAAAGGAATGGTACTTCTTAGTAAAGTTTTAAGATCTAATTTTCTTGAATAAAACAAGTTTTTAAAGCTCTATGTTTGACACTCAAAACACTCCTGATGAGATAAATAAGTATGCCAAGAGTCATAATTGAATCTTGCAGTTTGTTTGAGGAGTTCTAATTTAGAATTTCATGGTCACATGTTTTGATTAAACCTATTGATCTGCTTGAAAACTATAGCGCTGATACTTTATGTATATCTTCGTGATCAGCAGATGAGTAGTTTAGTCTAGAATTCAACTCTTTTCTTGCACGCTACATTATGCCAATCCCTTGAGAAAAGCTTTGGAAAGCGGTCCTCCAAAGTATTTTCAGTATCGGGCAGTTTGCAATAAATAATAATAATTGAACAAAAATTGCATCTCCTTGATATGTACATAAATATTCGATGTCAAGATACGGTGTTTAAAATGCAAAATGAAAAAGTGTCATGAATATGCGTGAATCTGTTTTATTTATATGTATATTTCTCAAACATGTGTTACCGTTACCTTATTTGGAAAATGAAATGACATTTTTGTCGAATAGAATAATCAATGTGTAATACTTTGGCCTTCATTGAACGTATGTGAATTTCAGCTTAGAGACACTAACCTGATGGGAAAGGAAGATACTACAGAATATAAAAATCTAATGAGCGGGGTAAGTCGCATTTCTATAAAAGTATGTACCCTTTTCTTGCAATAAATTGTTAAGATTTTGTATGTAAGCTGGTATCATAATACTTGATGGGAATGGACCGAAACTTCACACACTTGTTCACTGTGATGCGATCACTTGCATTTTTCCCGCTTCCGAATTTAATATTCATTCGACAAGGTTGTTGAATAGTTGAGTGTTGCTGTCCTCCGACATTGGACTCGCCCGTGCGTCTGAGTCCGCATCCGCGTCCGCGTCCCGATTTGGTTCTATGTAAACTGGTATATCATTAACCACTTGTGAGAGTGGATTGAAACTTATTCACCGTGAAAAACTGACTTACATTAAGCAGGCCCAATTACTCTACTTTGTTGTTTTTTGTTTGTTTATTTTTTGTTCTTTTTTTTCTTATTCAAAAATATGCCCCTTTTTCCACTTTGATCTTTTGGAAATGTGATACCAGGTTACATAGCTTTTTATTTTGCTTTTTTCACAAAATTATTGACCTTTTTCGACTTAGAAATTATAAGGTTTTGTATGTAAGCTGGTATCTCAGTACTGACTGATGGGAATGTATCGTAACTTCACCAACTTGTTCACCGTCATAATCTGACTTACGTTAAGCAGGTCCAATAACTCTACTTTGTTCTTTTTTTCAAAATTATGCCCCTTTTCTCCACTTTGCTCTTTTAGTTAACTTTTTTATGTAACCAGGTATTTCAGTATCTACTTACGGGAATGAATTGAAACTTCACACAATTCTCCATTGTCAGGACCTGACGCGGTCAAAATACAAATGTTTGACAAATATTTAAAAAGGCGATGAATTGTTCAAGATGTATATCATTAACTAATTATTTGAGCTTAACAGTTTAGTAATTGTCTCGATATTTAAGTCGAATACCATGCAATTTAATTTAACCCTAGATCGCCGGCATAGGTTTTTCACTCATGTACATGTGTTAAACGTCAGGTTTCAAAATTAGTTGTCTCTAGTGGACATTTCAGTGCGATTTTAGACAGTATAAAACATGCCTCCTTCATTTCATTTTGAAAGCTAAATAGTGATACTACTAAAGTATATAAATTGTTAAACTGTGCCTACATGTTTAAATTGGAGTTGCTCCTGTATCTGTGTGTTTGTTTGTTTCGGGTTTAACACCGTTTTTCAACAGTATTACAGTTATGTAACGACGGGCAGTTAACCTAATCAGTGTTCATGGGTTCAGTACCAGTACAAACCTGTTCTCCGCAAGTAACTGCCAACTTCCCCACATGAATTATCAGAGGTGGAGGACGAATGATTTTAGACACAACGTCTTTTATCAAATCGTCACGGAGAATATACGCCCAGCCTGGGGATCGAATTCGCAATCCCGCGATCCGTAGACCAACGGTCTCCCTACTGAGCGGACGGGCTCCTCTATCTGTAGAATGGACGGCTTAGCAGTTGTTGGTTGAATTCTTATATGTAAGCTGTTATATCAGTACCCATTTATCGGAATGGATTGAAACTTCACACACTTCAATAACCCTGTTTCGCATGTTTACAACGTGATGCCCCTTTTTCGACTTTTGTATTTAATTCAGCGGACAAGGGTGTTAGATAGTCGAACTGCACTTGTTGTATTCGCTCCCGATTTCGTTAAATAGTTAGTTAGTCAGTCAATCATTCATTCTGTCAGAATACCATAGCTATGTAAGTATAATTCTTATACAAACTTTCGTTGGCATAAGACAGCTTGTAATAAAGGGGGGCCTGTATCAATTACGCGTACGTTTGGTAATAGGCAAAATATGATATTTTTTAATTTTTAAAAAGTCCTGCATTTTTTCAAATACAATTGTTCAATTGAATTTTATAAAACAAGATGTATGTATATATTCTGCATAGCAAATATGTAGCTCTAAATTTAAGATTCAGGGCAGATTTTGTTTTAAAAATATATACAAAATCCATTACAATTTGAATAAGAAGAATATTTAACGTCTGAATATGTCACGTCAACTCACTCCGCATTAAATTAGATGTTAATGGCCATTTCTAACTAAAACTGACTTTATAATTTTAGCCGTATCACAATATTAATATATTTTGTAAGGTTAAATAAAAGCAAATGTGACATGGGCTTAAGACATTGTCTTCTCATAAGACACCAGTACCGCTTTTTCCAGAAAGCGGACTCGAGATTGGTTCAAATAAGCTGAAAGCTTTCCGCACAATCAAGCTAAAATAAATTAGTATAAACTAAACTAAACTAGAATTTTAAGTGTTATTCTCAATGTACAGAAAACGTAAGATGTTGTGTCGATGAATTATGGCCGTTTGAATCAGATTCTATTTTGAATTCCCGTTTTGCTAAATTATGATTCGTTTTTTTTTTGTTGTTGTTGTTTTTTACAAAAAATCTCCACATACAAGGGTGTCGTTGGGTATTAGGGAAGTCTTAAGTAGTTTTCGCTGAACTATGCATGTTTTTAATAGTAAGACTAGGTAGATGTATCAAAATGTGTATAAGATTACTTACGCTTGCTGCTGGTAACCAATATTGGCTACTCCTACAGAAGATTGATAGTTTATTGTAACTTAGAGGATAATGCAAGACTGAATAATAATTCTCTGATCAAACATCAAAAAGACTTATAGTTGGATTTCTGCGCAACTGCATTTTAAATAAATTCACTTCCTGAATACAGCAAAATAACCTAGACAATATACAGGCGACGAACTAATCTCCAACGATAACATGAGAGACGACGTGTCTTGCTCAAAATCTCGACATCTAGAGCAAAGGTCAAGGTCACAGTTGGAGATCAAAGGTCAATGGCGTTTATTTTTATGTCCAGAACTCTGTCAAGCATCAAGATATTACAATAATACGTGGCAAATATGTTCCCCATGATAACACTACGTGTCATGCGTATCACCCAGAACCCTAGCTTAAAGGACAAGGTCACACTTGGAGATCAAATGTAAACTTCAAGAATGACTTAGTCTTAGTAATCCTTCTCCATGTATGGAGGAATTTTGATATAACTGGGATAGTGTTTATGTATGACTGACAGATATCATTTCATTATGTATAAAGCTATACTGCAGTAAAGAAAATTAGATGCCTTCCAGTAGGGGATTTTTGTAAGAAAGAATAAAAGAAATAAGCAAAACACAATAGAGATAAATATTGAATATTATGCAAACTCGAAATGGTGTCATGCATTGGTGCACACTGGTATTGTTTGTTTAACCTTTAGCCTGCTGGCGGCAAGTGATTATGACTGTGTGGCAGCATATCCGTGCAGGCTGATCTTGGTTTGCACTGTGAGCTATTAAGTGTGCAAATTTTCATTTAACACCTCTATGAATGAAAAATGATACTGCACAAACTGAATAATGGACCAGTCCATTTTAGAAATTTAACAAGCTAAAGGTTAATTCACATTGCACTTTTAAGCGCACATGTGTTAAACGACACCTGACATGCATTTTCACATCAGCCAATCAGAATATTTTGTAATCTAGACCGGAACTTCATTACTGACGTTCATCAAAGATTTTACAGACACGTTAATGAAACTATAAACTGTGTTCCTCTTTGATAAGAAATATTAAAATAATGTGACGGGTTCAAAGTGAAAGATAGATTACCACTTGTTCAGTATCCATATTAAACATTTACTTAACTGTGCGTTTTGTGTGATGAGAAGTTTGCAAAGGAAATGGGCTAGTATATTTTCATGTTTATGACCATGGTTCTTATAGAACACCAAGTTGTAGGGTATAATATGCGCAGTGGTACTTCCTCCCTGGTCTGGTGCTAGTGCTCTCACCAAAGATAGCTAACACACATTTAATTAAGCTGATATTTTGTTTATTTGCTTGTTTAACTATAAGTAAAGTTGCACAAAATAAGCGTTTAAATAAAAATATTTTTACCTCACCGGAGCGAAAGGCCCAAGATTAGCTTTTTTGGCCGTTCGATGTCAGTCGTGCATCATTCGTCGTAAAACTTTAAAAATCGTCTTGTCCAAAACCACAGGTCATAGGGCTTTTGTATTTGGTATGTAGCATCATATAGTGATACTCTACAAATACTGTTCGATTTATCCCCTTATTGTCAATTATGGCCCCGCTATAGGGATCACATAATTTAAATAGACTTATATTGGGAAAACTTTGAAAATTTTCTTGTACAGAACCACAGGACCTCAGGCTTTGATATTTTATATGTAGCATAATCTAGAGGTCCTCTACCAAGATTGTTCAAATTATCCCCCTAGAAATATTGCCCCGCCCAGGGTTGTCACAAGGTTTCTATAGACTGTATAGGAAAAGTATCTAAAAACCTTCTTGTCTAAAACAACAAGACCTACGCCTTTGATGTTTGGTATGTAGCATTGCCTTGTGATCTTCTACCAAAATTATTCAAATATACCCTTGGACGAAAAGAGACCCTGTCCTGGGTTTCCTAGTTTTACATTGACAAAAATAAATAAAAAAAACAAACAAACTTAAACATCTTCTTGTGTGAAACTGCAAGGCCTAGGATTTTGATATTTGGTATTTTGCATTGCCTAGTGGTCCTCTACCAAGATTATTCAAATCTTGCCTCAGAGTTGAAAAGAGGCCCAACCCAGGGGTCCAAAGATTAAAATTAATTTATATAGCAGGAAAACTTTTCTTGTCTGAAACAACAAGACCTTGGCCTTTGATATTTGGTATTTGACATTGACTTGTGATCTTCTACCAAGATTATTCAAATCATTTCCTTAGGATTAAAAAAGGCTCTGCCCGGTGTTCCCTTATATTGCACGGACTTATACTGAGAAAACAACTATTGAAATCTTCTTGTCTGAATCTGCAAGGCCTAGACTTGTAATATTTGGTATGTTGCGTTGCCTTGTAGTCCTCTACCAAGAATATTCAAAGTATGCCTTTGTGTTAAAAAGAGGCCCGACTCAGGGGCGGGGGGGGACAAATTTTAATTAGACTTCAAGGAAATCAAAACAAAAATGTTCATGCCTGAAACTGCAAAGCCTTGGCTTTTGATATTTTCTATGTAACATTGCCTAGTGATTTACTATCAACATTGTTCAAGTTATGCCCCTTGTGTGAAAAAAGACCCTGCCTTGGGGGCCCCAAGTTTTATATAGACTTATAAAGGAAAAAAAGTGTTCTTGTCTGAAACCATAAGATCTAAGCCTTTGATACTTTAATATTTTGTATGTATCATTGCATAGTTGTTTGTTTGTTTTGTTGGGTTTAACGTCGCACCGACACAATTATTATAGGTCATTTGGGGACTTACCGGCTTTGATGGTGGAAGACCCCAGGTGCCCCTCCGTGCATTATTTCATCACGAGCAGGCACCTGGTTAGAACCACCGACCTTCCGTAAGCCAGCTGGATGTCATCCTCACATGAAGAATTCAACGCCTCGAGTGAGGCTTGAACCCACATCGCAAGTGATTTGAAGTCAGCGACCTTAACTACTCGGCCGCGGAGGTCCTCATTGCCTAGTTGATCAAGATTGTTCGACTTAGGCCCGAAGAAGGAAAAAAGTTTCCCAGCCCCGGGGTCACTTGTTATACGATTATATGGGAAAAATACTTCAAAAATTATAAGATCATATTTCCTAGACTGTTGAATTATAATTACCTGATGAACCTAGTAAGTGATAAGTGGTCACCCGACTGTGACATTGTCCTATTGACCTATTTGCTTGGTTTTTGATTATCTTGAAATTTTGACGACATGTACTGTTTTGCTCACCGATATTTAAACTGACTTTCGATTACCATGAATACGACCTACTTGCCTACTGTCCTGTTTCCTTTTTAATACAGCCTTGATTTTGAGTGACATGTACAGTTTTGCACTTACTTTTCTCAGATTTATTTCAAACTGTGCAGTCTGATGAAGCTTACTACGCATATATCACAAAATAGGTAGTAACTGCATGATGCATCAAAGTTCCCCTACCTTTCACACGCAAGCGAAGAGCACACAATCCCGCAAATATTAGACATCTGGAGTGTTCCGACTATTTTTGTTGCGCTTAGGTATCTATCTATTTTGAATGCCATATCTTTACCTGAGTGGAACAATGCTTTATCTACCATTTTTTTGAGCGTGGAAAAATCACTTCCAAAGTTTAACTAGTGTCTAGTTTCTTTATTTCTTGGCGAAAACGATAATAAAATGTATCTGCTTGTTTCTTGCGTTTAATTTATCCTGACCATAAATGATTTTTAATTCTATTATTTTTAACATTTCTGCAATTATACATTTTTCTTTTTGGAGATGTCAAAATGTCAAAGGTGTATTGCTCTACCAGGAGATGAAGCACAGTGAAATTACAAAATTGGACAGAGCGCAAAATAATATTTATCATATTGCAATCAGGGCAATGAATTTTGAATGACCTTTTAAACAGTAATTGCAGTCACTGTACCCATTTTGAATTTCCAGGAGTATTGGTTCTGCTTTTACTTGCGTTATCGTCAAATTCACACAAGTATAGGCCATATTGCAACGTTCAAGCTTTTCATGGTGGAGAAAGGCCCTATGTGCATTATGTTTTGGCACGTGTGGACACATGACTTTCCACATGTTAGTTGGATGGCATATTAACATGAAATAATTCTAGTAATGACTGTCAACAATGAACAACAAATCTTAAAATATATTTAGTCATAACTATTGTATTCTTCATCACGCTAGGTACGTTTCTCCATGTTTTTACCTGTTGGCATAACACTTAACATAGCACTTAGCATTATAACAACACCTAATAACATTGAGGTCTTTGCAACTTAATATTATCAAAAATAAATAATATTATTCTCTTTCACGAAACAACCGTTTTTATTTTACTCTCAATTTTCTGCATGCAACTGTTTACTGAATCAAACTTTCTCAGTTATACCCATACCCTTTAACAAAATATAACCAATGCTCTATTCATATCTATTTAGCTCACCTGAACTTTGTGAGCTATTAGTATAAGTGGATGGTCCATCGTCTTGTGTTAAATAAGCCTTAAACATCTTCTCCCCTGATACTACAAGTCACAGTTATACCAAATTTGGGCAGTAGCTTTCTGGCATATAGAAGACCATACAAGAATCACCCCTGTGAAGTTTCATTAAAATCGGCTCGGTGGATTAGGAGGACGCCGGACAATGAGCAATCGAGACTTTGTGCTCAGATGAGCTAAAATCGAAAACTAAAAGATCTCAGTGAGATTTAAATCGATATCCTCCCATTCCAAATCCCCTTATTTTATTTTTAGCTACAATGACCTTGACCCTGATGCAAGTGTCCTCAAATACATTCCCAAACTGTTGTGTTTGATTAAAACCTTCTACACACCAAGTATACTGACTATAAGTGTACCCAAGCTATAGATATCTAGTGAAAGTCATTTTTCTATTTTTCGTAACAGTCATCCCAAATATAATTCAGTTTTCTTTTTCAGATAAGCTTGCTGTACACAAAGTTTGGCAGTAAGTAAGTCCAAACTACAAGTGTTTACAAACTGTCATTTTCTTTGTAATGGTATCATTTCTTGTTATATGTTTTTCATTATTTTTGTTATTACATGTATCTAATTTCATGCTGCTGATATAATTGCAATAATGAGTTCCTTTTCAAGGTAATCCAACACTCCCTCGCACTTTTCTAAAAATATCAAGGTTTTTAATCTAGTGCATACTGTTTTAACGATAGTTTTGTGCCATAATCTTATAATTATTTTGTTCGAAAAAATTGTGTGAAGTCAGCTTTACTGAAGCTATCCAAAACCAATTGAATATCGTTAATTACTTACGCGACATACGACATACAAAAACAAAGTATCTGTTAAATCGAATGGTGCTCCCCGATGCATGTGCTTGTCCCACTATGGAGAAATTAAAATGGAGAGAGAAAAAGAAGAACATTGAAAAATGGAGATAATTAAAGCAAGAGACATATTAATTAGTTTAATACTTGCCTCTCTCATTTTGTAAAGTTCATAAAATGTGCCATTAATACTTCTTAGGTAATGCTCTGGAGAAGCCTTATGTTGTATAGTAAAAGGGGATAATTAAATAATAGCTAGGCAGAGTTATTGTTCTCTGACAATGTACTTTCTGTCAATAGCCCCCATTATTTTGTGAAGATTCAATGAAATGTCATTTATTTAATACTTTCAAGTAATGCACCCGACAAGCATTATTTTCAATAATAATCAAAAAAGGGTAAGGTACAGTTTTTAATACTGTATTTGTCTTAATGGCCTGCAGGATGTACGAGCGTTCTTATTTTTTTCGTTTTTTTTTTTTTTTTTTTTTTTTTTTGTGTATCCGCCATTTTGAAAACTGTTTCTCGAGTATAACTTCCCAACAAAATATTAATGCTAACTCATTCAAAATATGGCTAATAATGTACCATTTAACAAAATAGATTCTACTCGTCAACAAGAGGGCCAAGATAGCCATAGATCGCTCACCTGAGTAACACACCATAAAAGTGTAAACATACTTGACCTAGTAATTTCATGGAAACACATATTCTAGCCAATTTTCATTGATAAAGATTGGACCAAAAATGTGATCTCCTGAGTTTCAGCAAGTATTTTCTTAGATATGACCTAGTGACCTAGTTTTAGACCTCAAATGACCCATTTATAAATTTGAACTATACTTTTTAAAGGCAATCATTCTGACCAAATTTCATGAAGATCAATTAAAAAATACAGTCTCTATCGCATACACAATTTTTTTCTTTGATTTGACCAAGTGATCTAGGTTTTGACCCCAAATGACCCATATTCAACTTCTACCTAAATTTTATCAAAGCAATCCATCTGACCAAATTTTATGAAGACCAGCTGAAAAATACAATCTCTGTTGCATGCCCAAAGTATTTCTTTCTTTTGACCTAGTGATCTAGTTTCTTACCGCAGATGACCAACATTCAAACTCAACGTAGATTTTTTATCAAGGTAATCATTCTGGAATAATTTTATGAAGATCTGATATAGTCTAGGTCGAGTTTGAATATAGGTCGTCTGAGGTATGAAACTAGATCAATAGGTCAAATCAGAGACTGTATTTTTCAGTTGGTCTTCATAAAATTTGGTCAGAATGACTGCCTTGATGAAATTTAGGTAGACGTTGAATGTGTGTTGAATATGGGTGATTGAGGTCAAAGACTAGATCACTTGTTCAAATCAAAGAAAAACTTTGTGTATGCGATAGAGACTGTATTTTGCATTTGATCTTCATGAAATTTGGTCAGAATGATTGGCTTGGTAAAATATATTAAAATTTATATATGGGTCATTTGAGGTCAAAATCTAGGTCACTAGGTCATATCTAAGAACATACTTGTTATATTCTAGAAACATTTTTCAAAATGGCGGATATACCAAATACACAAAATATAAAAAAATGCCCGTACATCCTGTAGGCCATTAAGACAAATGCAGTATTAAAGAATAAAAACTGTATCTTAACTTTTTTTAATTTTGTCCATCTATTATTGAAAATAATGCTTGTCCGGTGTATTACTTGAAAAGTATTAAATAAATGACATTCCATTGAATCTTCACAAAATGATGGAGGCTGTTGACGGAAAGTGCAGTGTCAGAGAACCATAACTCTGCCTAGTTGTTTCTTAATTATTTCCCTTTCTATACAACATAAGGCTTCTCCAGAGCATTACCTGAAATGTATTTATGTCACATTATGTGACCTTTACAAAATGAGAGAAGCAAATATTAAACTAAATGATATGTCTTTTGCCTTAATTATCTCCCTTTATTAATTTTCTTCTTTTTTCTCTTTATTTTCAGGGTGGGGGGTCTATAGTGGAACAAGCACATGCAACGTGGAGCACCATTCGATTCTTTGTTTTTGTTTGTCGTATGTCGCGTAAGTAATTAACGATATCCAATTGGTTTTCGATAGCTTCAGTAAAGCTAGCTTCACACAACTTTTTTCGAACAAAACAATTGTAAGATCATGGCATAAAACTATCGTTAAAACAGTATGCACTAGATTAAAAACCTTGATATGTTTAGAAAAGTGCGAGGAAGTGTTGGATTACTTTGAAAAGGAACTCATTATTGCAATTATATCAGCAGCATGAAAATAGATACATGTAATAACAAAAATAATGAAAAACATATAACAAGAAATGAGACCATTACAAAGCCAATGCCAGTTTGTAAACACTTGTAGTTTGGACTAACTTACTGCCACCAAACTTTGTGTATAGAAAGTTTATCTGAAAAAGAAAGTTGAATTATATTTGTGATGATGATGCTGAAGTAGAAGAATGGTTTCCACTAGATATCTTTAGTTTGGGTACACTTATGGTCAGTATATTTGGTGTGTAGAAGGCTTCTATCAAACACAAAAGTTTGGGAATGTATTTGAGGACACTCAGACCGGTCAATGTCTTTGTAGCTAAAAATAAAATATGCGGTAATATTTGAGATTAAAATAGATTTGTTGTGATTTGGAATGGGAGGATATCGATTCAAATCTTACTGGGATCCCTTTGTTTCGTTTTTAGCTCACCTGAGCACTAAGTGCTAGGGGTGAGCCATTGTGATCGCTCACGGTCCGGCGTCCGTCCGTCCACACTTTCCTTTA
Organism: Mercenaria mercenaria; assembly: GCF_021730395.1. Taxonomy (NCBI): domain Eukaryota; kingdom Metazoa; phylum Mollusca; class Bivalvia; order Venerida; family Veneridae; genus Mercenaria; species Mercenaria mercenaria. The sequence continues at coordinate 61,835,329 of NC_069375.1, read as the reverse complement.
ACAAACATCTCCTCCTAAACAACTAAGCCAATTTTAATGAAAATTCACAGGGATGATTCTTGGATGGTCTTCTTTAAAATTATTCAAAGAATTGAATTCCGTACAAAATTCTGGTTGCCATGGCCGAAAGGAAAAACTTTGAAAGATTTTTGTCCAAAACCACAAGATGTAGGGATTTGATATTTAGTATGTAGCATCACCTATAGAGTATCTACGAAGATTGTTCCAAATATCCCCCTAGGGTCAAATTTGGCCCCACCCTGGGGGTCACATGGTTATATAGACTTATATAAGGAAATCTTTCGAAAATCTTCTTGTCCAAAACCATAAGGCCTAGGGCTTTTATATTTAGTATGTAGCATCATCTAATGGACCTCTACAAAGATTGTTCAAATTACCCCCCTAGGATATAATACGGCCCCGCCCTGGAGGTCACATTGTTTCTATAGGGAAACAATTTGAAAATCTTCTTGTCAAAAACAAAAGGGCTTAGGACTTTGATATTTGGTATATAGCATCATATAGTAAGCTTCTACCTTGGTTGTTCAAATTATCCCCTAGGATGAAATATGGCCCCGCACAGGGGCGTCACGTGGTTAATATAGACTTGTATATAGAAAAAACTTTAAAAATCTTCTTGTCTGAAACCACAAGACCTAGGCTTTTGATATTTGGTTTGTAGCATTGCCTTGTGGTCCTCTAACAAGATTGTTCAAATTATTCCCCAGGGGTGAAAAGAGGCCCTGCCTTGGGGTCCAAAGTTTTACAATGACTTAAATGGGGAAAAAACTTTAAAAATCTTCTTGTCTGAAAGTTCAAGGCCTATTCCTTTGATATTTTGTTGGTATCATTGCTCAGTTGGTCTCTAACAAGATTGTTCGAATCATGCCCCTGGGGTGAAAGGAGGCCCGCCCAAGGAGTCACTTGATATATCAGTTATAAAGGAAAAATACTTCGAATATTATCAGATCATGTTTCCTAGACTGTCTAATTATATTTACCTGATGACCCGAAGTGATAAGGAGTCACCCGACTGTGACCTTGACCTACTGACCTTCTTTCTTGTTTATTAAGATACAGCCTTGAAATTTGGATGACATGTACAGTGTTGCACATTGATCTTAAAACTGACTTTCAGTGACCATGAATATGACCTGCTGACCTACTTTCTTCTTTTTGAAGCTTTAGCAAAGAAATTTGTTCAAGCAAGCAACTTAATTCAGTTGAGCGATATAGGGCCATTAGGGCCCACTTGTATTTTTTTTTCGTGACAAAAGGGTCATTTTAATGCCATTGAGTAACTAGAAATAGTAATTTATGGTCAAATTTATGATAAAAGATAGATGTATCATGTAGTATGAATTATGTTGCGAACATTTATCCTCGCGGATCACACATTTTAGAAAATCAACTGTTCTGTTAAATTATATCCGTCAATGCACACTGTCTCTGTACAGTCGATGTAAGCTTGAGATCCAGATGAATATCATAGAAAAAATATATAGCTTCTCCCGTCCCAGTTAGTTTAAAAGACAAAAATGTCACCGCAAATTTGTGGGACATGAAAACAGATATTAGTGTATACTTGTATATGCAATTTTGAAACAGTAAAAGTATGTTTTACAATTTTCATCTGTATATAAAACAACATCGGATGTTATCCTATAAGTTCATGGAGTTATTGTGCTATATGCAGACTCTTTTGTATTGTTAAGGTCTTTCCACTATACCGTGGTGATGATTCGTACGTATAAATTCTCTCTTTATATAACAATTTACAATGCAAAATTGTACACTTGCGAATCGTATTTGTAAGTTAATTACATCGATATTCAGTGTATGTTCGATATTATAAATTGTTTGTAACGCTAGGCGCTTTGACGTTATTGATCTGGTATATTGTGGTGGTGATTTGTTCGTATCAATTCTCACTACCTAATATACATACGTAGTAGGTATTTATTCCAACCAATCATAATTGATTATGTTTCTGTTTAATTGTTAAAAATTGTATGATAACGTTTTAGGTTATTATTTCTCTTCCATTGTGAGGATTATATTTAAATAAGCATATACAATATCCATTGGTTGTGCCAATGATTTTTTTTATAAATATAGGTTAAATCATGTTTTGTCGGCTTAGGGCATTCATTGAAAAAACGCATGCATACCTTTTATGACTTTCGTCAATTTCTGTCCCGATTGCTTCAGTACTTTTGTAAGTTCAAACATATTTTCTTGCAAACTATTGCCATATATAATATGTATACCTTCACGAAGGGGCCTTTGTGACCGGGTTGGTAAGGTCGCTGACTTCATTTCACTTGCCTCTCATCGATGAGGGTTCGAGCCTCACTCGGGGCGCTGAATTCTCCATGTGAGGAAGCCTTCCAGCTGGCTTACGGAAGATCGGTGGTTCTACCCAGGTGCCCGCTCGTGATAAAATAATGCAGGAAGGGGCATCTGGGGTCTTCCTCCACCATTAAAGCTGGAAAGTTGCCATATGTGTCGGTGCGACATTAAATCCAACAAAGAAAACAAAACAAAATACCTTCACGAAACATTCGGATTGAAATAATACAATACACTCAAGCCATTACCTGTTCCATGTAGCAAAGTAATCATCATGGAAGAAAGGATACGTTATTCGCCAGGCAACATTAATTGACTCCGTGTCTAACTGCTTAAAGTTTTTTCTATTTACTTTCAGGTAACAGATGGAGAAAACGACTATTTTGGTTATAAAGTCTTTTTTAATACGTCATACATAGGAGGTTCTATTATTTTGTGATTATAATATGTAATGTTTCCCGATTTTATGGGATTCATATTACTGTTTTTGCCTTTGCTTTTGTCTGTCTGTCTGCAGTTAGTTTGAATGCGCCTCAGTTGTAGATGGATTTCAGTAAAACTTTAAAGGAGTGATTTGTAAAAAGCCTAATTGCTCTTCTGGACTTATGCTAATGTAATAGTAATTAAATCTGAATAGTATCTCATAGGCATGATCAGTAGTAAGTCTAGTCGTTGTCGTTAAATGATTTTTCACTGCGTTATGCTCATTCAAATTTTATGTATTTTCTAAGTAGAGGTTATTGTGTGTTTGATTGTCATATCTATAGCATCTGCTTGAACTTTAGAGGAGTATTAATCATATTATGCATATCTTTGACATTTCCTTTTCGAAAATGAGATATGGTTCCTTATTTTATGGTTATTTCTGGATTAAATTTGTCAGGCCTTCTCATGTTGTTGTTGGTGAATTTCAGTAAACCTTCATAGGAATGATCTCTAGCAAGTCGAAATTCACATAATACAGTGAGTTGAACGGTTTGATGATTTTTGGCTTAATTATGGCCATTTTATTTTTATACAGACTTTGTAGTGATTCATCCATTTACTCTCCAAACGTTTAGTTTGATGCCAATAAAACTTTCCAGGAAAACCTGGTATTGAAAGACTTATTGTATAAATTGGTGCTTCGCTCCGCTCAGAAGTATTTCGTTGAGTAATGGCGTCTTAATGGCACGTTAAATGTTTTATGTTTTTTTAGAATACAATACGCCTAACATTACTTGATTAAGCAGGACTTGAAACTTCGGCTGATTTATGTAAAGAATTATGTCGAAACGTCTCTCTAAAATATTTATCTTGGAATTATGGTCCCTTAAATTATATTGACTTTGTCCTTGTCTCCTTTCCTATGCTAGTGAAAGGATATTGATGCATTTTACAGGAGTGATCCGTAACAATCCTAGTTGCGCACATACTTCGACTTTTTTCGACGAGTTATAGCATATATATTGAAAGAGTGAAAGGGAAATGCTTGTCCTTAATCCTTTACTGCAGTAATTCTTACTTTGCCTAGTTGTGTATGATGTTGGGATATTCTGTTCAAACTTACTGTTTATGGAAATATGGCACCTGATAAAATTTGAAACGGCACTGGATTGTATAGCAACGTCCTAATTGTATACATAATGGGATTATTTGTAATATGACTGTTCTTTGATTTCTTTATAAAACCTCAGCTGCGATTTCTGTAAAATTGCACGGGAGTGATTGGTATTCTTGAAATTATTTAATAAAGTTTGGCCAAAATACTTCTCCCATATTATTAGTGGAATTCAAAGTGAACTACAAAGTAATGTACAACAGTAATAAGCCTTGTAGTGTAAATATTACGAATTTTGTTGTAAGAACATTTCTCATTGTGTTATTGTTCTAGATTTCTGTACATGATTTCTATGACGAGATCGATTTATTTCTTTTCCAAACGCTTTTTAATAACACTTCACATGAATTTTTGATATGTGTCAATATTTCCTACTGTTATACCTCCACAAAACGAAGTTTGGGAAAGTGTGGAGGTATCTAGGAGTGAGCTTGTATATCGGTCTGTCTGTCGGTTGGTCAGTCCGTTTGTTTTCATGGTTTTCGGATGATAACCCATGAAAGGCTTGATCGACTTAAATATGCTTTGGCTCACAGGTGGTACATCAGAAAATACAGGTAAAGTTTAATTCTGGGGTCAGTAGATGAAAGGTCAATGTCACAGTGAACAGTTAAACGGTTTCCAGATGATAACTTAAGAACGCTTGGCCCAAGGATAACAAATTTTGGTACACAGGTGTTACCTGATAAAAAGCAGGTCAAGTTCGACTTTGAGATCAGTACGTCAAAGGTCAAGGTCAAAGTGACCCTGAAAATTTAAATGGTTTCAGGATGATAACTTGAGAACGATTAAGCCTAGGATGATACATTTTGGTGCACAGATGTAACATCATAAAATACAGGATAGGTTTGACTTTGAGGTCAGTAAGTCAAAGGTCAAGGTCACAGTGACCTCGAACATTCATAGGGTTTCTGGGTGATATGCTGAGAACGCCTCGGTCTAGGATCATACATTTTAGTATACAGGTGTAGCATGATAAAATACAGGTCAATTTTGACTTTGAGGTCAGAAGGTCAAAGGGCAAGGTCACAGTGACCCTGAACCTTTAAACCGTTTCTGGATGATAGCTTGAGAATGCCTAAGCCTAGGATGGTAAATTTTAGCACACAGGTATAACATCATGAAATACAGATCCAGTACGACTTTGAAAATAGTAGGTCCAAGGTCAATGTCACAAAAACACAAAACAGTTAAACGATTTTCAGATGATAACTCGAAAACGTTTAGACCTAGGATTATGAAGATTGGTAGAGAAGTTGTTTATGAACAGCAGGTGACCCCTAATGATTCTGACATCAATAGTTTAAAGGTCAAGGTCACAGTGACCCGGAACAGTTAAACGGTTTCTGGAAGATAACTTGAGAATGCTTTAGCCTAGGATGATATATTTTAGTACATAGGTGTAACATCGTGAATACAGGTCAAGTACAACTTTGAGGTTAGTAGGTCAAAGGTCAAGGTCACAATAACATATAACAGTAAAACGGTTTTCAGATGATAACTCGCGAGCGCTTTGGCCTAGGATTATGTAAATCAATACAGAAATTAGTTATGACCAGCACATAACCCTTTATGATTTTGAGGTTAATAGTTCAAAGGTCAAGGTCACAGTGACCCGGAACATTGAAACGGTTTTCGCACAATAACTTCAGAATGCTTGAGACTTGGATCACGAAACTTAATAGGGAAGTTAGTCTTGACCAGCACATGACTAATATTGATTTCGAGTTATAAAGGTCAAAGGTCAGGATGACCCGGAACATTTAAGTCTTTTCCATACAATAACTTGAGAAAACTTCGGCCGAGAATCATGAAACTTCATAGGGAAATTGATCATTACCACCAGATGACCACTATAGAGTGTCAGGTCAGTAGGTCAAAGGTCAAGCAAGTTCTGCTTTGACATTAGCTTATTTCTTTGATAAGGCTATATTGTAGGGTTATAATTCGACACTCATGTGACGATTCTAGTTAAAGGGGCGGTTTCCATAAGGCAAAGATACAAAAATATGCCACTTCATATGCACTTTGTAAAATCTTACAAATTTTGCAACTACCAACTTTTCGGAAAACCACAACATTTCTTGACATACATGTTTGTAAAGGTATGCTGCAGAAATAAATGTCCTACATCATGTCAGTATGTGTGTTATAGTATACACATTACCCCTTTACTTTTAGTTCAGCTGATATAAAACACTGAAATCCACCTATTTGTTCTGTAAGGCAGGACAAGTATGGAATTATCCGACCCACACTTAAGACATGATTCTCTCAAAACTAAAGCTCCGATTGGCGAGCTATTTCCGAGATGTAAGACCCATTCATAAGGCTAACTGTTAGCAAAAATAAATCAAAGTCTGTACCAGGAAAACAGCCTTATGGAGACTGCCCCTTTACCATCAGTTTCAACTCATCAAGCATTCTCAATCGGATAGATATGAATAAAAGACACATGCACTGTGTGTGCATGTGTCAATCCGTAAAGGATACCTCGTAGCGCATTTTCCCGTGTTTAGTACCTCGAAGCCTTTGGCACAGAAGCCTCACAGCTGAAAACAATATAGATATGATTGACTCCGGCAAAAGTGCTTATAAAAAGGATTAAATGACAAAAATAAGATTTATTAAGATCATCGCCATGTCTCACGGAACTTTCGATAGGTTTATTTTTAGCTTACCTGAGCATGAAGTGCTCAAGGTGAGCTTTTGTGATCGCCCTGTGTTCGTCGGTTGTCGTCGTCCGTCGTCGTTAACAATTTGACTGTTAACACTCTAGAGGTCACAGTGTTGGCCCAATCTGAATGAAACTTGATCAGAATATTACCCTAAATAACGAAGTTTGGGGGTATATAGGAGTAAACTTGTCTGTCGGTCTGTCTGTAGTCTGCCGGTCTATCGGTCCGTTGGTTTTATGGTTTCCGGATGATAACTCTTGAAAGGCTTGACCGATTTAAATATTTTTTGGTAAACAGGTGTAACATCAGAAAATACAGGTCATTTTCGACTTTATGGTTAGTAGGTCAAAGGTCAAGGTCACAGTGTTACCGGATGATAATTTGAGAACTATTGGACCTAGGAACATATATTTTTGTACACAGATGTATCATCATAAAATGCAGGTCAACTTCGACTTTGAGGTCCGTAGTTCAAAGGTCAAGGTCACAGTGACCCTGAAAAATTAAATGGTTTCCGGATAATAACTTGAGAACGCTTGGGTCTTGGATCATAATTTTGTACACAGGTGTTTCATCATGAAATGCAGGTCAGGTATTACTTTGAGGTCAGTCGGTCAAAGGTCAAGGTCATGGTGCCTCGGAACAGGTAAACGGTTTCCGGATGATAACTTGAGAACACTTGGGCCTAGGATCATAACTTTTTGTACAAGGGTGTAACATGATAAATTACAGGTTAAATTCGACTTTGTGGTTAGTAGGTCAAAGGTCAAGGTCACAATGACACAAAATAATTAAACGGTTTCCGGATGGTAACTTGAGAACGCTTGAGCCTAGGATTATGAAAATTGATAGGGAGGTTGGTTATGACCTGCAGATGACCCTTTTGATTTTGCGGACAAAGGGTAACAGGTCAAGGTCACCTTGACCCAGAACATTATAAACGGTTTTCCGACAATTTCAGAACACTTTGGATTAGGATAAAAAACTTATTAGGGAGGTTGGTCATGACCAGCAGATGACTCCTATTGTTTACGAGTTCCAAAGGTCAAAGGTCAGAGTGACCTGGACTATTGAAACCTTTTCCGGACAATAACTTGAGAACGCTTAGGCCGAGGATCATGAAACTTCATAAGGATGTTCATCATGACTAGCAGTTGGCTTGTATTTCGAGGTCAGTAGGTCAAAGGTCAAGCAAGTTTGGCTTGACAATGGCTTACCGGTAGTTCTGTGACACGGACATGATGTGGGGGTAAAATTCGTCACTCCTGTGACAACTTTAGTTTGTTTAGAGGGTTGATGATATTCATCCTCGGGAGCTGCAGTTAAATATAACTAGCAACTCGGATACTTCTGCTTCATATCTATATTTACATCTCTCTATTAGCAATTACAGTGCAACCTCTGTAGAGCAACACTCTTCGGGAGATACAAATTTTGACTGTTATGTAGAGGTTGTTGTTATGTAGAGGTAAATTTGACAGTATATTTCAGCTTAGGGAAATTTTGATGATGTTGTTTTAGAGAGGTTTTTGCTTAAGAGAGGGCCGCTCTAGAGAGGTTGTACTGTATATATAAAGAGCATTTGTGCGTTTTACATGCCTTCTGTTGCCTTTGCGTATGTTAGGGTTTCACCTGGCGGGGATAAGTTTTATTTACACTGTGCTGTGACTTTGAACATGGTGGGGTAAGAGTGAGGTTGTGTTCAACATAAACCGGTTAAGCTCCTTAGCGGTGGTTTTGCCATTGACCGTTCGAAGGCGATGTGCCAAGGTCAAACTGTTTAAAAAAGTTTACGTTGATATGAATGTTATGCCACTAGATCATAGAAAAACACTGACATTTAAATAATATCTTTAAATGGATATTAAATGAAAGTTTTCTTGTCCGTATAGGTCCTTACTCAACAATTGTCATACTCTATGATATAAGTTGACAAACTTGCATCAAAGTCAGTTAAGCTGTACAACTCCGGGCAGTCATATACCTCTTTTTACTTGCAGAACGAAGTCAAGAGGACATTACATGCAATAATTACGATTCACGACAGCCTGATGTATTTGAACGCGATCCTTATGCATTAGACCTTTACTGTAAAGCATTATCTCAAGGTGAAGAAACAGACTCTACAGTTAGAGTAAATGTTGTTGGTAACTTCGCTCAAGGTAAAACGTCATTGATAAAACGACTATGCATGCAAAACATTAAAGATGTCGAAAGTAGTGTAGAAATAAATCACTGCATATATGAACACATTCATAGCAATGTTGTTTTTTACACAAAAGATACAGAGGAGGGTGGAAATGAAGTTATTAACCGTATTGCCTCAGTCGCACAACTAGAAAAAGAGAAAGAAGTTTGTTTGCAGGCATATCAATCACAGATAAGTTGTGGTCAGGATTATGTTTTCCAAGAACCTTTCCTAGAAGAATCGTCATCTGCAAGTTATGAAAAGTATATAAACACAAATGAACATATTTTCTCAGACGAGACATTGGAAACACTCGAAAGAGATCTTGAGCGTTCAGCGTCTATGCTTGACAGAAGTTCAGAGAATTTGGATAATGATGATGCCAGTTCCATACAGAAGAAAGAAGAAAAAAATACCGGAATTACCTCTCTAACACAAGATGAACAAAGGGCCTTTTCACGGCTTCTTGAATCCAATCCAGACAAAAACAACATAGGCAAAGATCTTGAAATCTGGGACTTCGGGGGTCAGTTTATATTCTATGCGACACATACTTTATTTCATAGTAGGCGTGCAGTATACCTTTTGGTATTTGATTTAACAACGCCATTAGACAAAGTCGTAAAGGACCTGGAGTATCCTGATGAAAATGGAGACAAAAACATGGAACAGTATGCAAGATTTTGGATGAATTCAATACATACGTATGTTGGATCTGAAGATGCTTCAGAACCTCCAGTAATTCTAGTGGGAACACATAAAGACAAATTAAAAGGAGATGAACGCACAAAGCAAAGGTTTATAGAGGAATACTTTGAGAAAATTAGGAAACTGTTTGAAGACTCAAAACTGATCAATCACATTCAGCCAGCAGATTTTGCAGTTGATAACACCCGTTCTGAAGATACTGATATTTTGGAATTACGTAAGGAGATCATACGTGTAGGAGCAAAGTATACAAAAGCAAAAACTATTCCAGCAAGATGGATACCATTAGAACGAACGCTAAAAAGAATCAGGAAAGAGAAGATAATAACATTTGCGAAAGTGATGGAAATTGATGCAGAAAACGAGTATCCACTGAAAGAAGAGGAACAAGTAAAACTGTTTTTACAATACCACCATGCGAAAGGAAAACTGTTCTACTTCGACGAAGAACCAATCTCCGCCTACGTGGTTCTGGACGCACAGTACCTTATTGACGCCTTTAAGTGTATCGTAACATCAGGCAGATTTTGCAGAAAGGATCCAACATGTCGATATCTTTGGAACACTTTTACAAGACAAGCGAGGCTAGAAACTGAGCTTATCGAAAAACTTTGGGGTAGAGATACGAACAGCGATTTTCTCAAACACAAAAATGTACTTTTAATGTATTTGCAAAAGCATTTTATCATGTCGGAGGCCTCCATCTATGACGAGAATACTCTGACGTCACACGGATTAGGCTGGTACGTAGTTCCAAGCTTGCTAAGTGACCACAGTACTGCAGATACACTGAAAGAATTTCTCACGAAAAGGCGGCAATCATCTGTAAGGTTCGTTATGTCATTTCGCGAGTCTCCACTTGTACAAGTTGTATATCATCGGCTCCTTGCAGCGATGATAGGAAAATGGCCTGTAGTTCAAATGGCATCAGCACAAAAGAAGACATTACTACTGTATGAAAATCTAGGAGTATTCAAACTGGATAATTCTCATGCTGGAATTGCAGAAGTCAAAGACAGCGACATTGATTTGCGGGTTATCAGTCTCTGTCCTTCGTCAAATGTTGACCACGAAACTGGTGAAAAATTCCGACGATATTCTGAATCAATAGTGAAAAATGAATTTAGGAAGTTGCGCAATTCGTCTGTAAAGCCGGAAAACTCCTACACATCATGTTTCAGATGTAACAACGAAAGCCATGGCTTAAATGGAGGCATAATCATAATGCCATTAGAACACATTAGGGATAAAAAATTGGAGCCTTGTCCAGATATGACGAGCCATTAAATTTATCCAGAACAAGCACTGTCTGAATGGTATCTATACGACAGAGTGAGAGAGTTGACACCTGATTGTCACCTAGATGAGAGACAGCTTAGTAAGATCTCTCAGACAGTCGGAAATAATTGGGAATTACTAGGTCTTGAACTAGGATTAAGTGATGTACAACTCCAGAGAGTAGCAATGGACTATCCAACTTCCGACATGAAAATCTATAAGATGCTATTAAAATGGAGGAAAATAAAAGATGAAGGAGCAACCCTGAATGCTCTAATCCATGCTATGAAAACTGTGAAAAATGTTTATATTGAGTGGGATGACATTCGAAATATCATCGAACAAATTGAACTTGAGCGACACTAAAATACAGTCTAAACCATAAAGGTAGGAAAAAACAAAATAGCAGTACTTGTTGATGGGATAACTTTGCAAACATATAAGATTTGCTCATCGTTTTAAAAGTGATAAAACACTTAAGCTCCTAAAACAAATGTCACTTTTGGCCAGAAACTTTAAATTCTGAAAATATATTGTCGAAATCGATCAATAAGTCTAGTGTGCATTAACGTAACTTCAATTGTTTTCTTAAAACATCGCCGTAAAAATGTACAAACACTTCGTTTCTAGGTCCATGCTCGCATAATACCTTGGTTCCCGGATGAACCTCTGGCACATTTCGCCGATATTTATGGTATGGTCACATATCAAAACGTTACAGCGAATCAGCGTCGTTTCGCGACAAATCGCGTCCGTTCCAATATCGATGTCGACTTGCGAAGAATAGTGATTTTTCTTTATGTAAATCTGTTAACATCAAATTACAGGAATGAAGCCACAATCATGGAATATCGCTTTATTATCGTTCATTCATCGTAAACTTGCTTACATGTTGTTTGAAGTTATAATTCGGCTTGTCGAAAAATGGCGAACAATGATTGGCTAAAACCATTTCCGGCAGTATTTACGAGTGTGCATGCTAACCAAATAAACGATAGAAATAAATCAGAGGTTCGTCTCGGTATTTTTGACGAATGTCTGATGGATAAGAATGTTCCAGGTCAGGAACACAAATAGTTGATAACACAAATAGCTGATGTTTTTTAATAAACGAGAAGAAATCAAGTCTAACCTCAGCCAGCCATTAATGATTCAAATGATTTGTCGTGTAGTTATTACCCTGAAATCAGCCACATCATTTTAGGCACAAAGAATATATTTTCTATCATATGACTAAAACATTATATCTCGATGGCTTAGCGCGATACTGGTCCAAGTGACATTTTTTTTACAAAATCACTGTTTTACATATTTTCATTAACTAAGGTCAAATACACCGTCTGTGAAAAAATAGGGTAATGTACCCATTTTTACCCACTTTGAGTTGGACTTATATTTCACTAAAACAATGCTTCTTGACACATCTAACTTGAGATGGACTTAAATTGCTCTGATAAAATTGTTTGATTTTACCAATATACATTAGTTAAACCTATCAATGAACAAAAAAAAAGTTTTTTTCTTTCAAGTTAAAGTACTACAAGTAAGTAAGTAGTAAAAGCAAGAAGTGCTCGATCATTTAGATCAAGAATTACAGCCAAAACTTCTAATATTTGGAGCAGGCAAATGGTCTGGCAAGTCCATCTAAAATTTCTTTTAACTCTCTTATAAAATTTTAAGCTGAAGTTCTGCCGCCAGTATATCAATTCCCTGTGGCCTGAAAGTGGCCAAGACGAACAAATATTATATGAGAAAAAGAGCCTATAAGGTTACTTGTGTAATTAGATTTTTACCATACCAAAACTGTTTTCCCACGTTATACTTTTGTTATTCCAATGAAAACATTATGAGAATGTTTTGTTCTATAGCAAAACTTGAGTTTATAGTAAATAGCTTGGTATCATTTTCTTTTTAACATGTAATTTCAATAAATGGATTTAATGGAGAATGTAGTAATGAATAAAATACTTTTTTTCCATTGCTGAAATAAATAATGATGCTAAGAATATTTTTGCTCTCACTGACATTTGACTGTCTGAGTTACATCAAAACTATTTTGACTAGTTGCATTATTTGCAATCAAAGTATCTTCTCATAGATTTGATTTATTAGATTAAGATTGTGATTTAACTACATAAAGATTTCCTTGCTAGCAAAAACGATTGGTCGTTTTGTATATATCAACTGCCACAAAGAAGAATTATGCAAAACATAATGTAACCTGAGGCACAACATTATCATACACTGTACTGCTTTGACTGAGTGCCATTTTAGCTCATCTGAATATTATTATTAATCTACCAGGTTTTGTTGTCACTTGATCGGCGTTGACGTTGGTTGAAATGTTTGTTCAGGTCCACCTTTTCTTAAAAACCATTTCTGAGAGCTAAAGCTTTGAAACTTTGCACTCTTGTTTTTTATCACTAGATGACTTAGTAGGCCTAGAACCATAACTCTGATATGCATTTTGTCAAAATTATGGCACTTTTTGTACTTAGAAAATTTGATTTTCTTATATGTCCACCTTTCTTTTTAAATCTTAGAGCTACAGCTTTGAATCTTGGCACACATGTTTATCATCAATAGATGACTCATGTAGATCAAGAACCATAATTTTCATATGCATTTTGTCAGAATTACCAGTATCTACCAAATTTTTAAAATCATTTTTGCAAAGACATTTTTTGCGGTAGTATGGTGAAGTCATGAATGAAACAATTTCTTGCATTATGCAAAATATGCAAAATTTTCTTAAAAATCATCACTTTTTACAAAAATTCGAAACAGCATGTTTTCAAAATTCGTTTTCACTATATTTTGCATGTTTTAACAACTCACTTGTAAAAGTTAAAGAAATCCTGCAAGAAAATATGCAGGAGGCCAATGCACATTTATCTGACCCTGTAACATAATTATGGTATCAAACATAGACTGACTTGGTTATGACACCTGTAATAAATTCCTATTGTATTTCAAGATAAATTCAATACAGTTGAGAAAGAAGTAATGTAAATCTGGAAATTTGTAAACAGCATGGTTCCTTAGTTGGTAGAGCATAGGAAGAGTATCCCAAGGCCAAAAGTTTACACTTCAGTCTGGCTGCATATTTTTCTCACATAATTAACATCTTGCCATAGCTTCATCACAGAAATGATGACAGCTCCATTTCCCTAATACATTTAAGTAGCTATGAGTAATTTGTTTGATTTCAAATTTAGTTTTATATATTAGGTTTTTTTGCTGTTGTTAATTCCATGTTAAAAGGTTGGAAGTCACAGAACTACTAGTAATTGTAGGATATGTAATTCTGTTGTGTTTTCATACAAGTTGGAAGATTCTGTTACTTTCTCTGAAGTACAGAATAATACTTGGGTTCTTGTCTGTATGTATAGTGGCAACACCCATTTCCCTATTCTAGTTGTACTGAAGTACTATCTTCCCTATTCCAGTTGAACTGAGTTGCCTATTTTCCTTATTCTAGCAATGCATTTTTACCCTATTTCAGTTGTACCGAGATGCCTATTTTTCCTATTTAAGTTTTACTGAGGTACGTATTTTCCCTATTCCTTTTGTACTGAGGTGCATTTTTACTCAGTTGTACCTAGGTGCCTATTTCCCTTTTTTAGTTGTACTTAGGTTTGCAGTTTTACTCAGGTGGCTATTTTCCCTATTTCAAGTGTTGTGAGTCTGAGGTGCCCGTTTTCCCTATTTCAGTTGTCCTGAGGTGATCTGGTAACTTTCTCTCTGTTTTTTTCCGGATTGTTACAATTACTTTCTTTAAACCTCTATTTGAAGGTAATTATCACAACTTTGCCACCAACAGGAATGGTCAGCTGAAAACCGACTTTTGTCTAAAATGTTTAGGATGGGCAAGACAAAATAATGTTTATCTTCATCTCCTCTTATAAAAATACAAATGTATATTTATTTTGTGTATAATTACAAAAAAAAATGTTTTCTTTTCAGTGCAGTTTTATTAGCTCTGAAACAGCGACAATACAATGTGAAAAATCGTCTAACTCAAGTTGGTCTTGTATTGCACTGAAAAACTGAATGCAATATTGGTCCAACTCTCAAATACACTATTTTAACTGCTTTTGCCAAAAAATAGATTTAAACCATAATTTCTTAAGGCATTTTATACCAGCATGTTAATTTATATTTTTCCAATCCAAATAACTTTCTTATAGGAACAGTTTTTTGTCTCTCCTGAATAATTTTAGAAAATTGTGTTGGACCATTATTGCGCTAAGCCATCGATCTTATGTTTGATTAAAACTCTATGATTGAGATTCATGTTCTGGTTAAATGTAAAATGTTTATTAATATACGGGATACGTTGTTTGAAAGGGCCATTGTTCATATGACTCATCTTATTAGTTTATGTAAAAGTGATAAAATAAAGTGTTTTTTAACTGATAGTAATTCTGTAAGAATTTTAGCTAAAGCTTCTTCTTAATAATACAAAGAAGACAACACTACATGTGTAAATAATGCTTATTTGTTTTATATCTACAAACCTTTAAATATTTTTTGGGTAATTAGTGCTTATGCTTACTTACAAATCTAGCGTCTGGCATCTGTATCATAAAACTGTTTTCTTAGATGAATTGGCAGCACTGATTTGGATACGATGTTTATGGGGCGATATTTGATGAAGAAAGGCCAATCTATATTAGTTAATATAGATCAAGTGTAAGAGAACTGTGATATTAAAGATTTTTATAAATGTTATATTTTAGTATCATTTGTGATAATTGTCTCTTGTGAATCGATTCATAGAATCGCTTTGTGCATTTTATGTTTAGATTATATTATATTATATTCGCTGATTTTCGTTAGTGTATGTCAGTGGATGAGACTTTAAAAGCATAAAACCTTAAATCTTAAACCAAAACAATTTCTAATAATAGGTATTTCAAATATAATTTGGGAACTACAGTATCTGTCACCATCAAAAAGTTTGCACATCTTTTTTTCTATTTCAATTCCATGGGACTAACTTACCCATTTGGAAAATTTAAGCTTGAAAATCTTTCGTTTTATTTCTTTACACGTAAAATCTTTCGCTATAATTGTTATAATGGCGATTTCATCATCATAACAATCAGGTGACTTAATACTTTCTTCATTTGACAGAAGAACAAATGTATTGGCATCGGCCCATAACCAAGTCAAAAACGACTGTCTTAGGCCAAATGATAAAGCCAGTATAAAATACTATTTTACATACAAAGGCCTCGCCAAATTAAAAAGTTGTTCATCAGATTTGCCGCTCGTATACTTTCTGAAACACAAAATATATATAGTTTGCTTTTGACTTGCGCTCGCTTCATCTGAACAAGTCAAGGCAAAATGTTTGGGTGCGCTACGTTTTACGGCAGTAACTGTGTACAAATGTTTATGAGTTCAGTCCCAGACTGTGCTTAAATGGACTTTAATCACAATAAATACACACTACGCAGACATCGTCTATATCATAACGTTTATATTTAGTTGCATTAAAGTTATTTTCCCCTTGATGCAATTATACCATTTACTTCAAAAGTTTACCAAGTTGTGTTGATACAAAAGATCGTATTTATTTCATTGAAAATCGGATTAAAAATCATATTATAGAGATGATTCCTACCCAAATAAATCAAAGGGGGACAACTCTAAATTGATCAATAAACTGAAGCCAACATTAAACATTGATCAAAAGTGAAAGAAAAATCAGATAGGTCCTTTTTCAAACAACTTATCAGGCAGACAAAATATGACCTACATTTGTTTAAATCCCTTTGTATTCAATATACAATATGCACGCTTTTCTCATGACTTACACTGACAATTATTTTGTAAGTTGTAGTGAGGCCCTGATAGAAAGTTTAGTAATGCTTGAAGATTATATAGAATAATGCATACATTCCTTTGAAGAAAATTAACGACATTAAGAAACGTTATTAAGTTTTGATCTTTTAGCCAAAGTTTGTTTAAATCATTTATTGTTCTCAATGGTGATACATTGGTTTAACCAACATTTATATATCAAAATATAAAATGTATATATATGCAACAATGAGAAATAATAAAAAAAGTTAAATTGGTAACACAAAAATTCATTGTCGTCAAATATAATCATAATGTTTTAAGGTAGTGGTTGTAATTACTACATGTTAAGGTAGCTGACAGGTAATGACTCTATGTAATGTAATTTAAGCAATTCTCAGTTTAAACATTATCCGGAGGGATCGAACTAGCACGATCATTTGCTTTCCTTGAAAAACGAATAAATGCTGAAAAAGCATATGGAGATTACTCTATGTGATGTCAACTACCATAAACAAACTAAAAGGTGTTTTATTTATTGTTGATAACAAAGTAATCGGATAATTTCAGATATCAACATTAATTTAAAAGTTATACCAGTGTTTACACAATTTGAAAAAAAAAGGTTTTTTGTTGGGGCCTCTCATTTACAAATATATCAACAATTATCACCTGAATTGAGTGCATTCATGAATGGAAAATATTGATGGCAAAATAGTGTAGGGGTTTGTTTACAATATATAATCTTTAATAACTTCTTTAAGGTACATTTTTGGTATGGTTTTGGTAAGCTTATAATAAAGAGCATGTCATTCTCTTTCACTCAGATTTTTTTCAAGCGTTTTAGACTCTTGGCTAGTCTTGGAATTTGACTTTATTAAAAGACAAAAGGAAGTTCAGTATAGGCTCTTTCAAAATGTTGAAAGTAGAGTAAACTTACCTTATACTCTATTAAATTTATTTAGCTGTGGGAGCTTTTGATATAGACTATAATTGGGGAAGTCCTAAAATCTTTGAAAAACGGTCAATACAAGAGTTGTCCATTTTGCTTCAGATATTTTGAGAGAGTCATTTTTTAGATATCAAATAATTCTATTTTTGACATGGAGAAAAGGAAGACCATAAATATATTTAGAAAATTAGTGCACTTAGCTACCATTTCACTCTGAAAAAAACTATAAAGATGAATTTGAATTTTTTAGGTACCATCTCTACATATTAATTTATTTGATAACATCAAACTTCATTATTTTGGGTAAGGGTAAATACATATAGATAAAGGCCACTTTTGTGTTTTCTGTTTTTCCTGTCCAAATGATCAGCATTTGTATACGAAAGTGGGTGGGGTAGGGAATTTACATTATGAGTTGTGTTCAGACCTGTTTACATTTTCAAATTTTCCAATCCTCGAGTAGAATAATAATCAGACTTTGTTTCAACAAATTTAATGATAAACGATTACAGATGATTAGTAATTACAGCTTTGCTAGTAACAGGGGTACAATTGTCAAAAGCTTTGAAAGTCACAGAGCTATTGGACGTTATATTAATCT
This sequence comes from Mercenaria mercenaria, assembly GCF_021730395.1. NCBI lineage: Eukaryota > Metazoa > Mollusca > Bivalvia > Venerida > Veneridae > Mercenaria > Mercenaria mercenaria. The sequence goes on along the minus strand of NC_069375.1, from coordinate 61,817,161 downwards.
TAAACAAAACTATTCTAAGGTAAAAAGGAGCACGACTTGAGAGCTATCTGACTTGTTTCTCCTGTTTTGGACCTTAATAGTAAATAACTATTTTAACTTTCAAGTCAAAAGCTTTAATAGTGACAGAGATATTTGATAAATAAAAAGTCGAGCTAGAAATGCTACATTTTCACAGCAGTAAATATTCAAGTCACATATCTATGACATGATTATCGTTTAAAGATGTATTCTGCTCATCTTGCATTGAAATATTTTATATTAAGATATTTATTTCAAATGCTGATAATCCTTATCAAATACATTTAACTTTACTAAATATCTAAATAGATTGTCTACATGGAGCTACATTCATAATCAAATGCCATGCAGTAATAGCTGATTGTGTAAAAAAAACTTCCAGTTGTTCTATGGTAGTAGACATTTATACTTTTTTAAGCTATACGTGTATGCAGTGTGTACTATTTTTAATCAAATTTATAGCAGTCTTGATACACATAAATTTGTATATTCTATGTTTACATAAACTACTTGTAGTATTTTTTATGTATTTTAACATGAAATTTGGGTCTAGTATACCTTTAAGGTAATGCATTGTAACAGTTGTAGATTGCATATTTTCTATCAGCATTATCAAAATCAGTTCATTATTTTGATTACACTGTACTGTATGCCAATGTCCTTTTGAGTTTGCTTTGTTATGCATCTGAAGGTAACATATTCTTAATTCCAGGTGAATTGTTAACGTAAAAGGGCTGTACATTCTTAGAATTCTTATTTTAAGGTTTTTATTAACGCAAAAACAAAACAAATATATTTCTTTGCTCTTCGCTTGCTCGTAAGTTTCTCAATATATATATATATATATATATATATATATATATATATATATATATATATATATATATATGTGTTATTTTTTCGCTCGTCGCCTCAATTATTTAAGACAAAATCCGATTAAAAACTTTTCAATCTGGTCTGGCCTAAATTTTAATCCTAAAAAGTCAGTTCAGACTTCCATTAACTGAATTTACTGTATGTAGTATATTGTACTAAATAACTAATCATCTGTAATCGTTATCAAATGTTATCAGTAAGTTTATTAAAAAATTGAAAAAGAAAACTTTAAAAGTCCAAGACAGATTCTATTTGTTCCGGAGAATGAATCCTGATATTGGCCAAGTCAGAAATTTAATTGCTTTCAGCAGAGGTGAATAACCATTTTAATTGAAGTTATGTGATGCTTGGACATAAAATCCTACATTGGACAAAATTTGGCAGACTTTATTCACGTAAAACTTTTTACGACAGTAAATGCAGTATAATAACAAATTGTTAAAATATGCAACTGCTTTGAGATTATTTTGAGCTATTAAGACCTTTTGCTAGAAGATGAGTCAAGTTGTTAAACTGGAAAAAGAGAAATGCGTATTTTAAAATGTTTGTGATGTATAATTTAATATTGTTAAATAATTCAAAACAGAGCAAAAGAAGATTGGCATTTAAATGCATGTAAACCTAAGAGCAAAGTAAACATTGTTGGAATGACTTTTTCACGTCACGCAGCGTTAGTAATAATGTGATTTCTTGAGTATGTCTGTATTTTAAGGTTATGACGTAATTGTATACGGGGAGTACGTAAACAGAGGAAAATTCCCGATTGTCAATTACGTCATTCTCCGGTGGCTATAAAGAATCTCTATATTAGTACCGAAAGATGCCGAAATCGCATACTTAGGACATTATATCTCACGGAAATTGGCGACTGTCATTACGGATACATTCCCATAATATTCAGGGTCATCATCAGTCTGGTTGAGTATGTCTTTAAGTTTACTAGTTGTTGTTTGTTTTGGGTTTAACGCCGTTTTTCAACAGTATTTCAGTCTTGTAACGGCGGGCAGTTAACCTAAATAGTATTCCTTGATTCTGTACCAGTACAAACCTGTTCTCCGCAAGTAACTGCCAACGTCCCCACATGAATCAGAGGTGGTGGACTAATCATTTCAGACACAATGTCGTTTATCAAATAGTCACGGAGAACATACGCCCAGCCCGAGGATCGAACTCGCGACCCCGAGATCCGTAGACCAAAGCTCTTACCTACTGAGCTAAGCGGGCGGGCTAAGTTTACTAGTACTTCGTTATAAAGTATATTGTATCATTTTCAAAGTGACATACAATGTATGTTACATGTTCCTTCCTAAGAAAATTGTGAAAGAATAAAACTTCTGATTCTTTCCTTCCTTAAGAAAAAAGCATCTATTGTTAGTATTATAAGACAGTATTAGTTTGATTTCGTGAGCCTGACTTATTTTAATGTGATGGAGACGTAATGACAATCGGGAATTTCCGTCTCTTTACGTATTCCACGTAAACAATTTCGGCAATCTCCGGTGGCTATAAAGAATGTATCTTTTAGTGCCGAAGAATGCCAAAGTTGGATATGAAGAGTATTTTATCGCACGGATAATGTCGACTGTTATTACAGGTCCAATACCTTAACATTCAGTTATCAATACGTACAATTGTTGTGTTCTCAGAAGTAAAACTTGATAGGGTAGTCACAAAGCTGAATGAGTTGTATGACTTTCATTTTGGCTCATTGATACTGTGTAATTCAATATATATTTCGATTTTTGATAAAAGTTTCATTTCCTCATCTTCAGCATTTACAAGACATAGCATGTATGTATTTGACTAAGGTGATTTATACCTTTCATTACCTCTCATGAACAAACTCAGTCAAACCGAGTCTGCTAGTATTCTTCTCGGTTGCATTCTTTGCTTCCAAAGGATCTTATTTACAGATTTTATTAATTATTTGTTATATTTTCCATTTGATTTTGTTTTGTTTCTTTTTTTCTTTTATTTTGTATTGAATCTGGATATTTGAGGTTTTTTTTAATCAATCAGCTCTTAGTATATTATGTATATTTATTCATATCAAATATGTAATGTTGCGTTTATCAATCTAATTCTAACAGTATTGACGGTTTGTTATGAATAAATGAATTAGGTAATTTGTTAATATGGATATTGTTGTAATGCTGTGATAAGAAATCTTTTTTAGGGATGGGTGATATTTTCCTCCTAGCAATAAATTGGATTTCTTGTAAATTAAGCTCTCCAGAGCAACATGGTTCTCTTTAGCAAACAATTGCCAGTTTCCCGATGCTATCAGTTTGCAATAGTGGTTTGTACTGTACTTTCTTTTTCAAATCTGTTTTACGAAGTCATCCTTAGTCAGAAAAAATATTTCGTATACTCTCTCAGTATGGCATTGGTGTACTTTGCATGTAAGATATCTTGATAATGCAAACAATAGATTTAAAGCTATGATGTTTCGTATGTTGTATAACAGGAATATAATATTTTAATAGTAGCTCGATCTGGGAGGTTGTATTCGGCTCGAGTGAATTATACCAGATTGGATCTCTCGAGGCGCGCACAAAAATACAAAATTCCAGGTGTGGCTACTCTTGTATTGACCATTTTATTATGTAATTCCGCTGTTTTTGTTATCTAGCGCAATCTTAAAAATGTATGTCGGCGTTCAAATAGAATTGAGTGAAGCTTTTATATGCGCAATAGATAGAACTTTTTCAGGACATGCATATTAAATGAAAATAGTCCGGCAACATACACTACAAAAGGTATTATAAGGATTTTTTTTCTGCCTGTTCATATTTACTTGTGAAATGCAAGCTGTATTTTATGACAGAATTTGTATAAATATATAATGTATACTGATGTACGAAAACGGAAATGGAAGCGATATGTCTGTTTCAGAATTAGATTATAGTATTTACAACACTCCTACTATATTTGTGTTACTTCCTAACGTAGACTCTATGATAAGCAGTTTTTAAATCCTACCAGGACTGAACTGTTTTGATATTTGTCTTCTGGCCTGTTTCGTCGGGCCCTTAAGGGTGTTTCTCTTGTTGCTCTGTCTTCTGAAAAGGCATTGAGTACATACGTTTTTGGTTCTTAAGGTTTGTTTTTTATATATTTATACACGAGCATTTTTGTGTTTTACATGCCATGCCTTTTTGTTTCCATTACGTGTGTAAGAGATTCACCTGGAGGGGATTACTTTTATTTACACTGTCCCATGTCTTTGGAACATGGTGGGGGTAAGAGTGAGGTTAGGTGCACCATAAACCGGTTTAAGCTCCCCAGTGGTGTTTTTGCCACTGACCGTTCCAAGGCGGTGCCCCACTGTGTTCCTTTGTTTGTTCGTTTCGTCTTATGTGTTGGCTTTGTGTGCGTGTTTGTTGTTCGTTTTGTCCTTATGTGTTGGCTTTGTGTGTGTGTGTGTGTGTGTGTGTGTGTGTGTATGTGTGTGTGGTGCACGCGTCTGCGTGCTGGGGGTTTCGTTTTGAGGAGGCTGCGTTTTTGGTACGTAGCATTCCCTGTTTGATATTTTTCTTTGTTTTTTACTTCCTAACGTAAAGTAAAATCATGTTATAGTAATACTATAGTATAATTATACAGATATCATTGTTTCTTAATCTGACTTGTAGGCAGTCGAGTTTCATTTCTTATTGGATCTGTGTACTGTTTAATTCCATTTTGAGCCAATTGTTTGTCATTTTTCAATATTCTTATATAGACATGAAAATTTGTTTTAAGAAGACAGACATTTTAGAAATTGATGACGTCACCTAAGAATATTAGGTTTGTAGAGGTATTTGACTACATAACAGTCCAGTGTAAATTTTAATCAAATTTCTCAATACATGTAGTTAATCTGATTCAGAAAAGAAATATTTTTCAGTAGATTTACAATTGCCGGACTACTTTCATTTAATATGCATTTTTACATTTTCAAATTAAAAACTATAGTCGAAACAAGTCTTTTTAAATCCTACCAGGACTGAACTGTTTTGATATTTGTCTTCTGGCCTGTTTCGTCGGGCCCTTAAGGGTGTTTCTCTCGTTGCTCTGTCTTCTGAAAAGGCATTGAGTACATACGTTTTTGGTTCTTAAGGTTTGCTTTTTATATATTTATACACGAGCATTTTTGTGTTTTACATGCCATGCCTTTTTGTTTCCATTACGTGTGTTAGAGATTCACCTGGAGGGGATTACTTTTATTTACACTGTCCCATGTCTTTGGAACATGGTGGGGGTAAGAGTGAGGTTAGGTGCGCACCATAAACCGGTTTAAGCTCCCCAGTGGTGTTTTTGCCACTGACCGTTCCAAGGCGGTGCCCCACTGTGTTCCTTTGTTTGTTCGTTTTGTCCTTGTGTGTTGACTTTGTGTGCGCGCGTGTGTATGCTTATTGTTCGTCTTGTCCTTATGTGTTGGCTTTGAGTGTGTGTGTGTGTGTGTTGTTCGTTTTGTCCTGATGTGTAAGCTTTGAGTGTGTGTGTGTGTGTGTGTGTGTGTGTGTGGTGCACGCGTTTGCGTGCTGGGGGTTCGTTTTGAGGAGGCTGCGCTTTTGGTGCGTGGCATTCCCTGTTTGATATTTTTCTTTGTTTTTACCAAGTAATAATTTCACTTTTTATGCAATGTTGAAACTATCTCTATACTTTCTTTTCAATTTGGTTGTGTTAGAGGATGAATTTATTACACTTTATGTAAAAACTAACAAATACTGTTAAATTATAACTAAAATATGTTGTTTTACATTTTCATTGTGACATACGTAAAAAGTGCCTTTTTGGGAGATTGCAAAAGAATCAAATCTTGTAGTAATGCATAAACCATTCTTTCCTTTCAACGGAAAACCATCAGATTTTATATTATATCAAACAGTGTTTATTGTTTGTAACTTTAACTGTCACATTGTCCGTTGATTTATTAAGTATGCAGTAGAAAGACATGATTTAAAAAGTTTTCATAAACGTCTATATGTAAGCCTCATCTTTGGAATTAATAAAATGATATTGTTTTTGAAATGAAAACAAGTGTGTTATTATGATTGTCGATATCATATAAAAATCATTTTAACAAAAATATGTTATAAATATTCTAAAAGTTGTGCATTTTTGCTTTTTTTTCTTTTTCTTTTTGGTGTTTATATGCAAGTGTATGATAAAAAAGAATGTCCATAGCTATTAAAGTCATTTAAGACTAATCAATAGTATGTCAGTCGTTTTTGTCAAGACGGGTTTTGTAATGACTGCACAAATGGATAATTAGCTGTTATATATCAGTAATGAATCTGATGTCAGTATTATACATACTGACGTACGATCATGAAATGTCGTAGAAGAAAACAGATAATATAGGTTTTAAAATCAGACGATAAAAATGACTACGTCGATGGAATCGTAATAATTATTCATGCAATGATCATTCTATATCGTAGAGTATGTATGCGCTATGTATTAGTCTAAAACAGAATGTCAGAATACCGCGCTTTATACCATTGCTTAGTCATGAGTCTAGAATAACAAGTCATATATTTATTTTTTAATTAAAAAATAAATGAAAATAGTTTATTGCTGAAAAATGTTTCAATCAAATTTAAACATTCCGAAATGGTTATATGCTTCACGGCATAATTCAGCCGTGCTACGCCCGCATGAAGTTATTTAGAGGGACGCATAATTAAACATACTGATTGTAATGTTACAGTCTTTTGGTATATATTATTTCTTAATTATTCTAATTGTATTCATGTTGTTAATTATAATTCATGTTTATCTTGGATAATGTGAATCTACCACGCGAGTATTATATGAAAATCCCAACCGAGGTTGTTGATTTTATCCAACGAGGTTCTATCGAGATTAATGGTCTTACAATAAACATATATTACAACACCTTGTTTGGCTTGATTCATTAATTTTCTCATCGTTCCGCTCATTACAATATCCATTACCCTGATAAATTCATCATTGAAAACATTTACCAGGTAAAGTAACAGTGACGACATACAGCAATTACATCTTTTAACAATGCCGTCGTCAAGTGCACAGATAAACACTGATTTTCAAAAACCCATATCGCGGACACTGTATATGATAGGCGTAGCATTGATAATATGAACATTTATGATATATCGCTTGCCTTGCACGGGTCAAGAACTACTTTATATTACTACTTCTCTTATAATATTTCACAGTTCCAAACAGCCGTAGCTATTTAATCATTCATATTTACACACATACTTCTAAACTTTGTTAGTTCTGTGATATCATGCAAGAGTCAGTTCGGTATTTAACTCCAGATTTGGTATTAAATGGTCGGAACTGTTCGACGGTAAATCTACTACTTCGGTTAATTTGAATGTGGTATTACGTTAATCCTATGACTAAGTCAAAGCGATACTACTATTATTTTGTTTGGTTGGGTTGCATTCTATGCTTTGAAGTAATCCTCTTATAGATTGTGTTAGGGGTATTCCTAAATCTCGGAAAAATCTCGTCCATAGACAATATCTCATCCTCGGCTGGGATTTTTTTATCCACATCCCACGGGCATGGTAGATTTGTGTAATATGACATTTTTAAGATATATGAATAAAGTATGACTAAGTACTTTGAATGAGAGCAATTTTAGAACTTTGTTATTCCTTTTGGATTTGTGTCTTTGTTTGTGAATGTTGTAGAGCAAGCGATAATAAACATACATACATTAGTTCTTGTTTATTTTTCCTATTATGCTATTAACTCTCATGTTGGGCACGACTGATTATGCTTTTGCCGCCAGTGATGATCATGATCAGCCTGCACATCCGTGCAGTGTAATCAACAGCTGCACTCTTCGCCATGCAGTCAGTATCCTTTTTTAAGCACCCTTCTAACAGTTAATTGTACTGTCCATATTGATAGAACAGAATTTTAGCAGGGTACCATATTTACGTCCGTAATGAAAAGTCAGTCTGTGAAACCTGGCGATAATCATAAATATGAAACAATGAGCATAGTGTGGTTCATACACATATTTATTGAAAACACATAGATATTGCTAAATTCTTCTCAATTTTATATCTATGTTTAATCAGTTGAAAAATGTTGTTTTAACGTATCTTACGTGTAAGTGCAATTCCTTTACGATCAAACATCAAAATTTCACTGAAATGGATGTCCAATATTAGCACCTTATTTAACTTTAACTTGCTGGTTTCAAAACGTGAGTCGCTCATGTTACTGCAAGCATTTTTTATATTCATGTACAGACTGATTATGTGTATATTGAACTTTTTTCGTAAATTTTTTACGACCTAAGATTAGCCCCATTTTGGACAATTTTTTTCATTGGTTCTTGTCTACACAAAACTTGGTAACATTATCGTTTAAAATATACTTCGTTCGTATCTAAATATCTTGACTTAACAGTGAAATATGTGCAGATATACTGTTACAGAATAACATGGCGCGAGATGAGCGAGAGAATTTCATGCTTTTATGTGGGTTTTATGTGGGTTTTTTTGTGTGTCTTATTGCGTTCTTTTTTTTCGGAACGCCAAAACTGCGAATCTCACCATTTATTTATATTTTTGTGGGGGTGGGGGGGGGAGGGGGGGGGGGAGAGGGGTTGAAATTCAGCTCGCCGCTAATAAAAAAGTACGCCCAAACTGTAAAGAAAAAAAAACGCAATGCTGAAACTAAAACATTACAATTGGTTGAAAATGACAAAAGTTATGACAGTTTTTGTGCTCCGATGCTGGTTTTCATACCTTGCTTTGAACTATAAGCATCAATAATTGTTACAAATGGGATGTTTAGTAACTGAATATTGCTACTTTACCGGAGAAAATGAATCCCAGATCGGTACAAAATGACGTGATTTTCCCTGGCCCCATTCCCAAAAAACAGCGAGAAAAAATACTGCAAACTTCTTAAAATAGCTATTTATATCACAAAGTTCGGATTGAGAAGATTTGTCTTACTACTACAATAACTTGAGGAACACATTGTTATTGATATTTTTGTACTTCAATACTACTGACTACAATAGTATTCAAGATGACTGCGCCTCTCACGATGTCTGCGGCACCATCGAGATGCCTGCGGCACTGGACTGAAAAGTCGACAGAACGAGGGAATATGCCTTTTCCTAGGCATGTATTTTATCTCAATCGATCAGATATCATGTCTTTATATGATATACTACAGAAATACATTATTCCCTTTTCAGCAGGATATGAAATGACTCGGAATATTCACTGCTTTTGTAATTTTCACGTTACTGTATCCGATGAAAAACACGCGCAAAATTACAATATTACATATTTCTTCACAAACTGGGCATGAATTTGTCGGCAAGACACAACTACATCCCGCTGCTTTGCACGATTTCTAAAACGTTTTTACTGTAAAAAGACAATAACCAAAAACATTCAATTTTACTCACCTTGCTAGTTATTTTTGTAAACATCCTGCGCAATGCCTGCGCCGTTGGAGGCGCGATGCCTTCATTTCAGTGCGGCACATTTTCACTCTCCGGATGGCCAGTCGGCACCACAAAACATTGTGTTTTATTTTAGTGTTTCGGAAGGCCAGTAATATTTGCGAGAACTGCGAATTCTCATTTTAGTCAGAGTAAACGCTGGTGGCACAAGAATGGCAGAAACATTATCTGTATTGAGGTAATATGTTGATGGTCCATGTCTAAATATCGGCATTAAATTCTTTGACAAACGATATTCTAAGTTTCTAATGTATAAACTCTGTTCCCTCTGAATCATAATAAAACTGCTTTGTATCCTGGTAGTTGAATCTTTCAAATTTGATTCCGCGAAGTCTGTATATATATATATATATATATATATATATATATATATATATATATATTGCATCGTTTGATATCATAAGGTGCATGTTCTGTCTGGTCTGGACTTAAAAATGCTATACCTGTTTGGATATATGTGTTCAAGGTCAAAATCCAAATGTAGGCCAATCGTTGTAGAACCGCCAATCTTACTAACAAAATGGAATGTTTTAGCACCGCCTTTTATGGAATTATTACCTATTTTACTGGCCAAATGAAACCCTATCTCTGTCACTTCTTCCACTTGATAATATAACTGTCGTCTTTTCGTAACTGTCACCTCATTTACACCAGTAACTTCAAGAATTCTTGACAACAAGACAGACATTGGTTTTCAACAAGTTGGCAAGCTCATTTCTTTTGCAACAATTTAATATGTATGTATAAAATTACACTCAATTCTAAAATCTACCACTACTGAGTTTTTCCTTTATTGCAACCGTTGCTAAATCTTGTCAATCATAATATCATCAATATTAAAAGGACAGAAATCATAATTATTGTTATCTTTTTTTGGCGCTGTAAGAATGGTTTAAGTTTTTAGTATATGGTTTTAATATCACTATGCATAGCTGTATTCTTTATGTTTTAATTTTCTGATTAACATTTTTTAAGTATTATCGATAGGAAAAAGTGGGTCAAACTGATTGTCCAACATATTTTTAAAAGTTACAGATTTTCATCAAATTAGATGTAACTAATCTATAAAGGTAAAGTTGACTTTCGTTCCCACGACCTCGACGGGACCAGTAAAATTTGTGCCAGCGATTGGTAGTTAGAGCCATCTTACAAAATGCTGTATATAGGGATTTAGACGGGGCCTGGTAATGAGTTAGAACAAAGTTCGGTGTTCGAATTGTCCGAGTTCGAGCAAGCATACGAATTCTGACTGTAAACAAAATTGTTAGAAACTATTAAAGCATGCACTTACTTAGTATAGATCTATACTGGTTTTGTGTTTTAAGATTTGTATCGTTTTAGTTATTATTAATATTCTCAAAGCAGTTTACCTTCCAGCCTTGAAGAAACCTTTTATATCTCTTTTGATCCGCAAAATGCGCAATGATCCTAAATATAAACAAAATGAGAAGTCTCCTCTTAGTCAAACAACATTTCCGTCTTTATATAGATATTTTAAATTAGCGCTTTTGAATTCTTGTTTCTACAGTCTGGATGTCATCGACATTGTTGCATTTAGGGTACAAAAGATGCGTTGGAAATATTGAAATAAACAATTACCAAATTGATACACACTCCCCCACATGAAATATTGGTTATGTTTAATTCGTTGAAACCGACTAAAATTCAATGGAAGTTGGCTAGAGCAAATTAAATATCATTTAATCTTTTTATTTACTTATTATGCCCCCGAAGGGAGGCATATTAGTTTTCATCTGTACTTCCGTTCGTTCGTTAGTTAGTTAGTTCGTTCGTTAGTCACAACGTTAACTTTTTGCATGAAGGCACTTTACTCGCGAACCACTCCTCCCAGGACCTTCAAACTTCACATGCTGATAGTACTTATTGAGTACACTACCCTTACTGACTTTGGGGTTACCAGGTCAAAGGTCAAGGTCACAGGGGCCAACGTTAACTTTTTGCATGAAGGCACTTTACTCGCGAACCACAGCACCCAGGACCTTCAAACTTCACATGCTGATAGTACTTATTGAGTACACTATTCCTACTGACTTTGGGGTCACCAGGTCAAAGGTCAAAGTCACAGGGGCCAACGTTAACTTTTTGCATGAAGGCACTTTACTCGCGAACCACTGCACCCAGGACCTTCAAACTTTACCTGATGATAGTACTTTATAAGTACAGTAACCCTACTGACTTTGGGGTCACCAGGTCAAAGGTCAAGGTCACAGGGGCCAACGTTATTTTTTTGCATGAAGGCACTTTATTTGCGAACCACTTCACCAAGGACCTTCAAACTTCACATGCTGATAGTACTTATTGAGTACACCGACCCTACTGACTTTGGGGTCACCAGGTCAAAGGTCAAGTTGCTGCGGGGGACATTTGTCACCATTAGTGACAGCTATTGGTTATTTATTTATTTATTTATTATTTTATTTATTTTTGTCTCGTGGGATGAAAAATAAGTGCTAAAGATAGTATTTTTCATCGTTAGGCTGTTAGGCTGTTGCACTGGGAAAAGTGTTGACATATTGAATGCTTGTAATAAAATGCATTTGTGCCGAATTTTTAATAAACTTATGGGATAAATAAGTATAAAGAGTAGAAAAGTCATAAGTACTTATATTCGAACATCTGAAGTGTTTGTTTTTTAGCTTTTTGATAGCATCTCCAGAGTTCTTGATAGATCAAAACAGATTACACCCTAGTTCTCATATACCTTGGTAAAATATTTCAGTAGGTGGTCTTTCATTGCAGTAAGACAAGAAGTCACAAGAAGAGAAATATTTTTTGTAGTGCATAAGGTTGAATGTGCGATGAATCGAGTTTTATACATGTACCTACAATAAATATATTTTGTATTATCGAATAGGGACCTACTGAGGGGGCTTTACGTCCGGACAGTTGAATACATGGACTATCTCAAGGTATTCGAAGAAATGTTGTATAACTTCTTTTTTATACATTTGCAGTCATGCTAATATTGCACAAAACGAAGGTTTTCATAGTTTTTAGCCTTTTTCCGAATATTGTTAACGTAAGTTGATGAGTAAATGGATGCGCTATACTGAAACAGAACCTTACGTTTCCCAATAAAAATTATAGATGCTGTTTCATTTATCAATGTTTGAAATATTTTGTAATACTCAATCTTTTAAAGGGTTTTAATGTCTTTGCTCACTCATCGCATGCCATGTTCTCTAAACATAAATAAGCATTAACTTGTTTTTTTCCAGAATAGCTCTCCTTTTCTAATTTCAACCACTTCCAAGGACAAATTCACAGTCAGATCGGTTAAAAGCTATGAAAACCATGGTTATATGATTTTGATGCTTGAACATTTCGCAAAAAAAATGCAAAAGACCTCTGAAAATGGAGTCGGGCTGTACGAAATAGTAACATTTTTACAGATCCCTATTTCATAGTTAAAGTTGCATGGCAAAATAATGCAAGATATTCATGTAATCGCTATATTTACTTTATTTTGCGCCAACAGACCCTCCTAGTGTTATGGTCAACTTTGTTTACAAAATATTAAAACAATTGTCTGCAAAAAGGATTGTTCTCCATGATAGTAATGACCGACAGTTAGGCGACAACAATGTTTAGTAAGCCTTTATACAAAATGTACTTTATTTATTTATCTTTTTATTTATTTATTTATTTTTATTTTTTTTGTCTCGAGGGATAAAAAAATAGGTGCTAAAGATAGTAATTTTCATCGTTAGGCTGTTAGGCTGTTGCACTAGGAAAAGTGCTTTCTTGACATATTGAATACTTGTAATAAAATGCATTTGTGCTGCATAAGATATTACTGTACTCATAGATAAATATGTTAACTCGAAAGTACTTGCTGTTTCAACACATTTGAGTAAAACGAGGCCAAATGACAGGGTTTTTTTTTTTTTTTTGCTTTTTTCAAATCAGTTTAAGTACCGGTGTACTTTATATGATATAATACTTTATATATTTATTTCTGTATCCAAATTAAATTTAATTTCAAAACGTATTAACGTAAGACAAAAATAAAAGTTAAATGAATTGACCTTTTAACATTTGATGTAACTGAGGCGTTCCAAAATCTGTTCTGTCTGCAATGCAGTACTTAGCATGATTAGACAGAATATTCATCGGCGACAATACGTAATTCCACTGAAAACATTTTCTTTATATTTCTGACACATGTTGTTTCAATATTTAATTGAGCATTTCGTAACGCTGTATTGTATTGTACATAACACGTCTTCAACATTTCTTACTTTTATCAACCGTTTAACAAGAATTATTAAGATTTACACCAAGGCAGATGCCATTCCATTAAAAAATTGACTTTTCCTAGTTGACACTTTGAAATTTGAATAAACAAGTGAAGTAGTTAAAAGTGGTTTGTTAACATACAAAATGATAGAAAATCATTAGGATGAGTAAAATATTTTGACGGTTTATCAAACAATAAATAACGGTGTAATTTAATTTTTGCGTGTGTTACGAACACTGCTTAAAATGCGCTTGACGACTGTTACTACAGATCTGTAACTCTGTAGACAAAACAAACATATTGCACTTTTGTATCCACGCTGTCAATAATTTATTGGAAAAGATTATCTTTTTTTCAATGTTAATGGTTGTTTATGATTTGCACTTTGTACTTGTTATAGCGTTTGTATACGAGTGATCAGTTATTTGATTTGAGCAAATTATTACGTGGAAGAAATTCACAAGGCTTACATATTTGTCAATATATATATTGTTTAAATGTTTTTGCTTTCTTTTATGCATTATTTCTAAATCTGTTAAGTGTTTGCAAACAGATATCTTGATTTTGAAAATCAAAATATGTACAAAATAGATACTTTACAGAGAGAGACTCTGATATGTGTTCTTTGACTTTTTTACATCGTGAAAACCCTTCAGACAGTTTTATTTTTTCCATTTACATATGACATTTAACAAGCATTTCAAATACTTTAAAATGTAACAGTACAAACTATGTTTTGTGTAATATATTGCTATGGTTGTTATCAAATTTGTAACATATGTTGCTTTTGTTTGTAAAATTGCCAATTTAGTGGTTATAAATGTATTTTAACCGGGTTATTTCGTGTGTCATCCATATTATATGTATACTTATTATTTTTTACATGTATGTCTTCACATTCCATCTTAAATCATTTAATCAAGAACAACATGGTGTATATAAAAGTGATTTCTTTATTATTGGTGTTGGTTGTAATTAATTAACTCATTTAGTATAAGCTATCCATTATTAACATGATGCTGCACATTTTTGACTTGGAAAATTCATAGATTTCTCGATATTTTCAATATATTGCATACAATAATAGCAACAAAATCTAAAGGAATCAACTGCTTTAAATAATCTACATTTCCTCAAATAACTGCGATGATTAATTTTAGAGTGCATTTGCTCTCATTAACTGATTTTAGATCTGATGGTAGATTCCTTTCTGCACATTATTGAAATATTATTATTGTTGGCTATGAAAGATTTTTATATTTCTTACGTGTGTTATGATCGGTCGCTCGTCAAATAAGTGTTTTTATTGATAACAGTTAAGCAATGGTAAACTGTATAAATAAAACTTAAAATAATTGATGCATGTTTGCTTAATCGATTTTCTAATATTTTCTGAACTTTTGTGTCGTCTGTATGCAATATGTACTGATAAATTTTGATATAGCAATCTTTCTCTTTATATAAGTCTTCTCTGAAAATATGTATTCATTGGCTCTACATACTAAAATTTTTATTTTTATAAACAAGTTATTTAAAAAATCTGCTTAGAAGAGCCATAATTTGTTGACAAAATAGGTTTTATTCTAAAATGAATTATCTTTATATGTCTTTATGTTTAAGAAATGAAATTATTATCTAAATTTTGAAAAAAATGTAGTTGCGTCCATTTAACAAACATATTATGAAAAACAAGGTTAAACGAAGAATGACAGTATATATTGCAAAAACTTTGGAGGCTTAAGATCCAAGCTTTATTTTTTTTAGGGAGGTACATAATTTTATCTTGTCAGTTGTATAATATTTTTTTCTGCTTAGTGTATATGAAATGATTTTCTTTTTGTAAATTGTGTACTTGCAAATTTTTCAGCCTGACGATATTGTTTAAATTCTTTTTCCATTTTTCATTCTTTTTTACTTGTAATTTATTTAGATATAACTGATAAAAATAAAACATAAATGATATAATCAAAGGGTTCTTTTGTTTTTTGCTTTGTGTGGAGTCTTTTCAGCAGTTTGGCTTTTTAGTGCGGGTGGTTTAGGACAGACTTTGAAGCTCTTGCCCCCCACCAATGTAGGTTTGAGCTATGAAAAACACTTGTAGGTTGGATTTCATTTAATTGCTCTCTTTGTTACAATATGCCATTTTGCATTGTGTTTCTTTCTCTGACCAAATTATGTGTAGGAAACATACGCACTTGAATCTGGGCTAAGCTTTGTGGCGAAGAAAGCAAACAATTTCATGTCTTCTACCTTTTGTGTTTAGCTCATCTGAACTTTGTTCAGGAAGGGCTATTATTATACTAGATGGTCCGGTGTCAACCATCCTGTATCAACATTTCAACTCAAAAGTCTTCTTCTCCGAAACTACTGGTCAGATTTACACCAAACTTTGACGTAAGCATATTGGCATGGACCTCTATCAAGTTTGTTAAAACTGATCTACCTTAAATGTTACAACAGGTAAAGCTGTGGCATCCATGCAAACTTAAGCTTGGTACTGATCAACCATGTGAAATTTCTTACAAAACTGCGAGGTATTTGTGAACCGAGCGAGCGTAATGAGCGAGGTTTTAAAATCTCAAAGGTTTATAAATGTCATCCAGACCTGTTCCGAGAATGAAAACTGACATTTGTTTTGAATAATCCAGATCATTTTCGGATTTGTAAAACGTCTGTTGTATACCTGTATGAATAATTAAAAGCACAAGACCTAGGCCTTTGATATTTTGTATGTAGCATTGACTGGTGGTCCTCTATCAAGATCGTTCAAATTTTTACACTGGGGTGAAAAGAGGCCCCACCCCGGGGGTCCCAATTTTACAAAGACTTATATGGAAAAAAAACTTTAAAAAATTTCTTGTCTGAAACCACAAGACCTAGGCCTTTGATATTTGGTATGTTGCACTGCCTGTAATGGTCCTCTACCAAGATTTTTCAAATTATTACCCTGTGGTGAAAAATGGCTCCAACCCGCGGTCCAAAGTTTTACATAGACTTATATACGAAATTTAAAAAGTATTTTCTGAAAGTTCAAGTAAGATGAAATAGGAAGAAAATACTCCAAAATTTTTTCCAAGACTGTTTCATTAAAATTACCTGATGACCCCCAGTAATCAGGGGTCACTTGATTTTTACCTTGACCTACTGACCTACTTTATTGTTTTTTAAGATAGAGCCTTAAGATTTGGATGACCAGTACAGTTTTGCACATCGATCCTAAAACTGACTTTCAACGACCATAAATATGACCTACTGAACTACTTTCTTAATACTTTAGCATCAGTTTGACATTTGAAACATGCAACTCATATTACTCAGGTGAGCGGACCAGGGTCATCATGACCAATATTGCAACAACAATACAAATTAAGGGGAATAAAGTAAGATTCTTATTTAAGTTTTTTACTATTTATTTTGATACTGCAAACACAATGTATATATTGTACAATGCTTTTAATATTTCAGTTTGGTATAATTATGTTCATCTTTCTTATTTTATTGTCAATTGATAAAGTCATGTTTATATACAAATATTTACAATCTCCTGATATGAAAAAATATATAATACATATTGCATTTATTTATAAATTGTGCTCAGTAATGTACATTTTATAAATGCAATATTTATGATTTCTTTATTTTGATAGTAGAAAGAAAGAATCAGTACAGATACAATGTTTGCACTTTTAGCTGATACAATAGAAAGTTAGTGTCATAGCCATTCATTAATTCAGCAGCATGATGTCAACTGTACATGATAATGATACTCATAATTGGAATATTAGTCAAATTTGCTCATTATTTTCAGTAGAATAATGGTAAAATCAAAACTTGTAATCATCATTGATAAAGTCATTCAGTTCAGCAGTATGAGGTATACAAAGTTACTACATACTTTATATCAAATCATATACTTCAACATTGTCATCACAGTCTCTGCCTATGATCATCTTTGATATTTGCTGATTGCAGCATATTGCCTGATGACTAGCAGATGTATCATCAAATTTCACAACCTCACCTATCAGATTACCATTCAGTCCAAACTGTAACACATTGTCGGAGAAATTCCCACACACAAGAAGACTCCCTCTGCCTGTAAGACAACAATCATAGGCACCTCTTAACTGTGAGTCATTAAATCTTCCAACAACTGCCCCATTATTATCCAGTATTATCACTCCATTTTTAAAGTCATCAACATAAATCTTAGAACCATCCTCACTGACAGCCAGACTGCAGGTGTCAGAGAACAGGTTCTGTCCTGATTGATCTTTACTGAACTGCTTCAGCTTTCTTCCTGATACACTGTATATATAAACTGATGTATCGCCTGAAATGTACAGATTGCCATCAGCATATGACAGACCATAACATGCAAAGCCAATTTTTATTTTGTTTGTTAATGCCATTTTGCTTGATAGTGAAATGAATTGAACTTCTTTCTTGTCTCTCAAACATACAGCAGCTTGCTGTTTATCAATAGAACAAACTTGCCATGGTCTCCACTGTAGATCACAGTAGTCTATGACAGTATATGAGGAACTGTGTAAACGTTTCAGCTTGCTATTGTTGTAATCAGACAGTATAATTGTTCCATCCTCCAGAGTACAGGCGCTGACAATATCACATCTCATGTTATCCGACTGAACTTTAACAACATATTTTGTGCTGCCTTTTACTTGAAGTAAAGAATCATTCTTATGAATATTCACAGTACCAATGTTTTCTGTTTTCATGACTATTCTCTGTTCAATCTTGCCGAAAACATTTATTTCATGCAACAAAGAAGCTAGTCTATGATCTCCAGTGAAATCAACGTCTTTGAATGGTGTTTGTAATTGGTTTACTTTTATTGATTTAGCAGCATTTTCAGCAATGTTTTCTCCTTTCTTGACATTCACAAAGTTTTGCAATTTGTTGCCACTTGCCAGTTTAAGCTTGTCTCGAGCGGATTTTAAGCTGACTTTGCTTCTCTCTAATATTCTGATACTCTCTTCCATTTCATTAATGAAGGTTTTATACTTATCTTCAATGTCAGATATAGTGTTTGTCTCTAGTTCATCAAGTCTGCCATTGATTTCTTTCCTGAACTTCTTGATGCTTTCCAGCGTAGCAGTTTTGCTTTTCAAGAGCCGTTCTCTTTCAAGTTTGAAATTTTCTTGTTGCTCTTTCAATGCCTTGGCAACTGAGTCCAGCTTTTGCTGAATTTCCCTGATAGTGGTAGTGCAGGTGTTGTTCTGGAGAAATTTTGGTATGTAGAAGATATCTTTGCATAACCTATGAAAGAATAATTACAATAAATTATTTTTTATATTTCGATCTGTTTTTTCTTGTTTTGTTAGCGTAATAGATACCATACATTAAAGTGTGCATGTTAAATAAGAGTTTCGCAGAAAGATGGTGTCTACGGAATACCGTTTTCCACATAAAGTGAGTCGTTTATTGTGTTATACGTTGATGTGTTACGTTTTGAAAACCACGACCCAAGACAGTGCAACACGACGCGACAATACAACACAACTCGCAATAAGATGAACGACAATGCAACACGATTTGCGACAGTATGATAAAAATTGCGACACAACGCAAGACAATGTATCACTACGCGTTACAGTTACCATGACGTATGACATTGTTTAAACATATTTTTCCCAACGTTGAATATGTACACTATAAGTACCGCACAGTATTCTGACGATTTTATTTTTAGCAATATGTAAATAAACAACCGGTACTTAGCACAAAAGTTATAGGAAATAAGTTTAACAGTTTGCTTGATGGCGCAATAGGTTGCATGGATTGACAAGAAAATATTTTGTAGCGATAGTTTTGATGGTTCGAACCTTGCATCCGTCCATTTTTTCCATTTTGCTTTTAATTTTCATACTTTGTTTAAGTTTGTTTTTCTGAAGTTATAATTTTAATTCATTCACGAATGCTTCAAAAACATTAGATCTATTAAAGACAAAGCGTTTTTAGAGATAAACACATGTTGACTATGACTTATGTAAGTTAGAGAACAAGTTAGTACTAGGTTATTTTCTCTATCTCGTACTTGCGTTGATATGTTGACACAACACAATTACTCTGGCCTCCGCCCCTCAACTCTGCTACCCGTTAGATCTTGATTGTTCGCGTTCATAAATGAATGTTGAGTAATATAATTTTAATGTGTAGAATGTTGCTTTAAAAGGAGTGTACTTAATATTTCACGCATAATCAGACAACTTTATCAATTCTGAGAGAGAGAGAGAGAGAGAGAGAGAGAGAGAGATTTTAATTCTTTATAAAATCTTATTATTTTTTCAATTCTTAAGGGTGTCACCTTACCATACCCGCTTTATTCCCATAAAATACCCGCCGATGCGTACACTTCTGAGTTTCTGATTAGTCATTCAAGCTATAAATAAATTTCAATGAATTTCTGCTTAATATGTTTACAGTCTGATAAACAGCTAGTTGTAAATATTCAAAATATTTTTTTCATGATAGTAAATATTTGTTTATTACGCGTTAAGTACATTTGTATATTGAGTTGTTATATATATTAGAATAGTTTTATCTATTTTTCAGTCCATAAATCCATAAATTCGAAACTAAGACTGTAGATTACTAATGTTTATTAAAGGTTATAAACATAGAGTGACATACACACACTATACACTATTTCTGTTGCGCATAGCCATGTATGTATCGATATTAACTGACACCCCTTTCGGGTGTAACTACTAAACTAGCAGGTGTACACTCAACAAAATTCCTAATCGGTCAGTTTATATTTGTATTAATATTTTGTTAATAATGCAGGTGTTTACACGAAATTTCACATGCCAACATTTGAATAGGTACTGCTGCTAATTATTAATTTATTTTTGGTGACTCATGGCCAAAGTAACCGCATTAGGCGCTTTGCCTAATATTGGATATTTTGCATGTGCAGTGCATGTGCACCAACATGCACGTGTTCGTTTACAATTTTGGCATTACTGACGATAGTCCAACTAGAAAAACATATATTATGGTGAAATTGACACAAGAGCAATGGGATCGAGCTGTCGGAATGTTGCTAGCTGGGACACATTTACGGCACCTGTGTTATTGTTTTTACAATTTCAATAGAATTTTGATGTTACTTGTTTGTAACTGTTACTTTGATGGTTATTTCCATTTGTAACCTTATTTCCTTTTACAACAACCTTCACTCGTTGGTTATCTATCACTCGTGCTCTTTTTTCGAAATTTAACCAAAGTACAATTCATTGAAATGACAGATTTTGAATTTTGTTGTATAATTCCAACAGCCCAGGCGCGTTGCTCTTGTGTCAATTTAACGATGACATGTGTTTTTCTAGTAGGACTTTTGTCTGTAATGCCAAAAGTGTTAATTAACACATGCATATTGGTGCACATGCCATGCACGTGCAAAATATGCTAAATTGGCCAAAACGCCTAAAGCGGTTACTTTGGTGGTGAGTCTGAAAAAAATGAATCAATAATTAGCTGTAGTACCTATTTAAATGTCGGTATGTGAAATTTCGTGTCAATACTTGCATTATTAACAAAGTAGTAATACAATAAAAACTGATGGATTAGGAATTCAGTCATAAATTTGCCATAAAAATCTCTCAGAACTACAAAATGGTATTTTGTGTGGTTAATTTGCTAAAATAGAACTGTGAACAAGTTCAAATCCTCAGCACTAGACGCACTTCATGATTTCATCATCTTTTAAATCTGCACAATGTTTACGCCTCACAGTCACCTTGTACATAGTTCACTAAGTGTGTTGATGCTCCAGTCAAGAGCAGAGTTGGCCCTGTACTTTTATATATCCGGAAGGGTTCATAGTAAAGTTGTATCTCTGTTATTAAGTAGCGTAATCAATTGAATTCAATCCGGATAGCTAAATTGTTTTGGGAGTTAACTTTTGCAAACAACTGTTTACTTAACAAGTTTATAGCAAACCTTGGTACACTCTTTTTAGAATACAAGTTTCTGGTGAATTTCTGGCAAATATATGTTAAACATTTTAAGTTTACGGCGAACTTTTAGCGAACTTCCATAATATGATAAAGTTTCTGGCAAACATACGGCGAACAAATACTAATCACTAAAGTTTCTGGCAAACTTATGGCAATCCTTCCTTAGAAAGAAAGTTTCTGGTGAACTTCCGGTGTACTGTCATCAGTTCTGGCGAATTTGCGGCAAGTTCGCCAGAAGTTTGCTAGAAGTTCGCCACTACTGGCGAAGTCCTGCGAACAACCACTATGACTTTGCGGCGAACAAATATGTTTGCGGTAAATTTGCCGCAAACTTGCCGTAAGTTTGCCGCAAACTTTCTATTTTAGTAAGGATGCAGTGCTGGGTAAGTACTGCCAATGTCACAGTATGAAAAAGGTGTAGCCATACTGGGCTTAGGAGCCCATATTGGTGCACATTTTGAATCGTGTAGCAACTGGCTGCTTACAATGCGAATACAGTAAATTGACAGAGATATAGGCCTGCTTACAATGCAGATACAATGCTGACTGAGCTATCGGACTGCTTACAGTGTGAATACAATACCGACAGAGCTATCGGGCTGCTTACAGTTTGAATACAATACCGACCGAGCTATCGGGCTGCTTACAGTGTGAATACAATATGCTTACAGTGTGAATACAATACCGACCGAGCTATCGGGCTGCTTACAGTGTGAATACAATACCGACCGAGCTATCGGGCTGCTTACAGTGGGAATACAATACCGACCGAGCTATCGGGCTGCTTACAGTGTGAATACAATGCCGACCGAGCTATCGGGCTGCTTACAGTCTGAATACAATACCGACCGAGCTATCGGGCTGCTTACAGTGTGAATACAATGCCGACTGAGCTATCGGGCTGCTTACAGTGTGAATACAATACCGACCGAGCTATCGGGCTGCTTACAGTGTGAATACAATGCCGACTGAGCTATCGGGCTGCTTACAGTGTGAATACAATATGCTTACAGTGTGAATACAATACCGACCGAGCTATCGGGCTGCTTACAGTGTGAATACAATACCGACCGAGCTATCGGGCTGCTTACAGTGAATACAA
This sequence comes from Mercenaria mercenaria, assembly GCF_021730395.1. Taxonomy (NCBI): domain Eukaryota; kingdom Metazoa; phylum Mollusca; class Bivalvia; order Venerida; family Veneridae; genus Mercenaria; species Mercenaria mercenaria. The sequence goes on along the minus strand of NC_069375.1, from coordinate 61,794,443 downwards.
TACCGACCGAGCTATCGGGCTGCTTACAGTGAGAATACAATACCGACCGAGCTATCGGGCTGCTTACAGTGTGAATACAATGCCGATTGAGCTATCGGGCTGCTTACAGTGTGAATACAATATGCTTACAGTGTGAATACAATACCGACCGAGCTATCGAGCTGCTTACAGTGTGAATACAATGCCGACCGAGCTATCGGGCTGCTTACAGTGTGAATACAATACCGACCGAGCTATCGGGCTGCTTACAGTGTGAGTACAATATGCTTACAGTGTGAATACAATACCGACCGAGCTATCGGGCTGCTTACAGTGTGAATACAATACCGACCGAGCTATCGGGCTGCTTACAGTGTGAATACGATACCGACCGAGCTATCGGGCTGCTTACTGTGTGAATACAATACCGACCGAGCTATCGGGCTGCTTACAGTGTGAATACAATGCCGACTGAGCTATCGGGCTGCTTACAGTGTGAATACAATATGCTTAAAGTGTGAATATAATACCGACCGAGCTATCGGGCTGCTTACAGTGTGAATACAATACCGACCGAGCTATCGGGCTGCTTACAGTGTGAATACAATGCCGACTAAGCTATCGGGCTGCTTACAGTGTGAATACAATATGCTTACAGTGTGAATATAATACCGACCGAGCTATCGGGCTGCTTACAGTGTGAATACAATACCGACCGAGCTATCGGGCTGCTTACAGTGTGAATACAATACCGACCGAGCTATCGGGCTGCTTACAGTGGGAATACAATACCGACAGAGCTATCGAGCTGCTTACGGTGTGAATACAATACCGACCGAGCTATCAAGCTGCTTACAGTGGGAATACAATACCGATCGAGCTATCGGGCTGCTTACAGTGTGAATACAATACCGACTGAGCTATCGGGCTGCTTACAATGTGAATACAATATGCTTACAGTGTGAATACAATGCCGACTGAGCTATCGGGCTGCTTACAGTGTGAACACAATACCGACCGAGCTATCGGGCTGCTTACAGTGTGAATACAATACCGACCGAACTATCGGGCTGCTTACAGTGTGAATACAATATGCTTACAGTGTGAATACAATACCGACCAAGCTATCGGGCTGCTTACAGTGTAAATACAATACCGACCGAGCTATCGGGTTGCTTACAGTGTGAATACAATATGCTTACAGTGTGAATACAATACCGACCGAGCTATCGGGCTGCTTACAGTGTGAATACAATACCGACCGAGCTATCGGGCTGCTTACAGTGGGAATACAATGCCGACCGAGCTATCGGGCTGCTTACAGTGTGAATACAATGCCGACCGAGCTATCGGGCTGCTTACAGTGTGAATACAATACCGACCGAGCTATCGGGCTCCTTACAGTGTGAATACAATGCCGACTGAGCTATCGGGCTGCTTACAGTGTGAATACAATACCGACCGAGCTATCGGGCTGCTTACAGTGTGAATACAATGCCGACTGAGCTATCGGGCTGCTTACAGTGTGAATACAATATGCTTACAGTGTGAATACAATACCGACCGAGCTATCGGGCTGCTTACAGTGTGAATACAATACCGACCGAGCTATCGGGCTGCTTACAGTGAATACAATACCGACCGAGCTATCGGGCTGCTTACAGTGAGAATACAATACCGACCGAGCTATCGGGCTGCTTACAGTGTGAATACAATGCCGATTGAGCTATCGGGCTGCTTACAGTGTGAATACAATATGCTTACAGTGTGAATACAATACCGACCGAGCTATCGAGCTGCTTACAGTGTGAATACAATGCCGACCGAGCTATCGGGCTGCTTACAGTGTGAATACAATACCGACCGAGCTATCGGGCTGCTTACAGTGTGAGTACAATATGCTTACAGTGTGAATACAATACCGACCGAGCTATCGGGCTGCTTACAGTGTGAATACAATACCGACCGAGCTATCGGGCTGCTTACAGTGTGAATACAATATGCTTACCGTGTGAATACAATACCGACCGAGCTATCGGGCTGCTTACAGTGTGAATACGATACCGACCGAGCTATCGGGCTGCTTACTGTGTGAATACAATACCGACCGAGCTATCGGGCTGCTTACAGTGTGAATACAATGCCGACTGAGCTATCGGGCTGCTTACAGTGTGAATACAATATGCTTAAAGTGTGAATATAATACCGACCGAGCTATCGGGCTGCTTACAGTGTGAATACAATACCGACCGAGCTATCGGGCTGCTTACAGTGGGAATACAATACTGACCGAGCTATCGGGCTGCTTACTGTGTGAATACAATACCGACCGAGCTATCGGGCTGCTTACAGTGTGAATACAATGCCGACTAAGCTATCGGGCTGCTTACAGTGTGAATACAATATGCTTACAGTGTGAATATAATACCGACCGAGCTATCGGGCTGCTTACAGTGTGAATACAATACCGACCGAGCTATCGGGCTGCTTACAGTGTGAATACAATACCGACCGAGCTATCGGGCTGCTTACAGTGGGAATACAATACCGACCGAGCTATCGGGCTGCTTACAGTGTGAATACAATACCGACCGAGCTATCGGGCTGCTTACAGTGGGAATACAATACCGACAGAGCTATCGAGCTGCTTACGGTGTGAATACAATACCGACCGAGCTATCAAGCTGCTTACAGTGGGAATACAATACCGATCGAGCTATCGGGCTGCTTACAGTGTGAATACAATACCGACTGAGCTATCGGGCTGCTTACAATGTGAATACAATATGCTTACAGTGTGAATACAATGCCGACTGAGCTATCGGGCTGCTTACAGTGTGAACACAATACCGACCGAGCTATCGGGCTGCTTACAGTGTGAATACAATACCGACCGAACTATCGGGCTGCTTACAGTGTGAATACAATATGCTTACAGTGTGAATACAATACCGACCGAGCTATCGGGCTGCTTACAGTGTAAATACAATACCGTCCGAGCTATCGGGTTGCTTACAGTGTGAATACAATATGCTTACAGTGTGAATACAATACCGACCGAGCTATCGAGCTGCTTACAGTGTGAATACAATGCCGACCGAGCTATCGGGCTGCTTACAGTGTTAATACAATATGCTTACAGTGTGAATACAATGCCGACCGAGCTATCGGGCTGCTTACAGTGTGAATACAATACCGACCGAGCTATCGGGCTGCTTACAGTGTGAATACAATACCGACCGAGCTATCGGGCTGCTTACAGTGTGAATACAATATGCTTACAGTGTGAATACAATATCGACCGAGCTATCGGGCTGCTTACAGTGTGAATACAATACCGACTGAGCTATCGGACTGCTTACAGTGTGAATACAATACCGACAGAGCTATCGGGCTGCTTACAGTGGGAATACAATACCGACTGAGCTGTCGGGCTGCTTACAGTGTGAATACAATACCGACCGAGCTATCGGGCTGCTTACAGTGGGAATACAATACCGATCGAGCTATCGGGCTGCTTACAGTGTGAATACAATACCGACTGAGCTATCGGGCTGCTTACAGTGTGAATACAATATGCTTACAGTGTGAATACAATGCCGACTGAGCTATCGAGCTGCTTACAGTGTGAATACAATATGCTTACAGTGTGAATACAATACCGACCGAGCTATCAGGCTGCTTACAGTGTGAATACAATACCGACTGAGCTATCCGGTTGCTTACCGTGTGAATACAATACCGACAGAGCTATCGAGCTGCTTACAGTGCAGATACAATGCCGACTGAGCTATTGGGCTGCTTACAGTGTGAATACAATACCGACTGAGCTATCGGGCTGCTTACAGTGTGAATACAATACCGACTGAGCTATCGGGCTGCTTACAGTGTGAATACAATATGCTTACAGTGTGAATACAATGCCGACTGAGCTATCGAGCTGCTTACAGTGTGAATACAATACCGACCGACCTATCAGGCTGCTTACAGTGTGAATACAATACCGACCGAGCTATCCGGTTGCTTACAGTGTGAATACAATACCGACAGAGCTATCGGGCTGCTTACAGTGTGAATACAATACCGACCGAGCTATCGGGCTGCTTACAGTGTGAATACAATATGCTTACAGTGTGAATACAATACCGACCGAGCTATCGGGCTGCTTACAGTGTGAATACAATATGCTTACAGTGTGAATACAATACCGACCGAGCTATCGGGCTGCTTACAGTGTGAATACAATGCCGACCGAACTATCGGGCTGCTTACAGTGTGAATATAATACCGATCGAGCTATCAGGCTAATTACAGTGTGAATACAATATGCTTACTGTGTGAATACAATACCGACCGAGCTATCGGTCTGTTTACAGTGTGAATACAATACCGACCGAGCTATCGGGCTGCTTGCAGTGTATATACAATACCGACCGAGCTATCGGGCTGCTTACAGTGTGAATACAATACCGACCGAGCTATCGGGCTTCTTACAGTGTGAATACAATGCCGACTGAGCTATCGGGCTGCTTACAGTGTGAAATCAATATGCTTACAGTGTGAATACAATATCGACCGAGCTATCGGGCTGCTTACAGTGTGAATACAATACCGACTGAGCTATCGGGCTGCTTACAGTGTGAATACAAAACCGACCGAGCTATCGGGCTGCTTACAGTGGGAATACAATACCGACCGAGCTGTCGAGCTGCTTACAGTGTGAATACAATACCGACCGAGCTATCGGGCTGCTTACAGTGGGAATACAATACCGATCGAGCTATCGGGCTGCTTACAGTGTGAATACAATACCGACTGAGCTATCGGGCTGCTTACAGTGTGAATACAATATGCTTACAGTGTGAATACAATGCCGACTGAGCTGTCGAGCTGCTTACAGTGTGAATACAATATGCTTACAGTGTGAATACAATACCGACCGAGCTATCAGGCTGCTTACAGTGTGAATACAATACCGACTGAGCTGTCCGGTTGCTTACCGTGTGAATACAATACCGACAGAGCTATCGGGCTGCTTACAGTGCAGATACAATGCCGACTGAGCTATTGGGCTGCTTACAGTGTGAATACAATACCGACTGAGCTATCGGGCTGCTTACAGTGTGAATACAATATCGACTGAGCAATCGGGCTGCTTACAGTGTGAATACAATACCGACTGAGCTATCGGGCTGCTTACAGTGTGAATACAATATGCTTACAGTGTGAATACAATGCCGACTGAGCTATCGAGCTGCTTACAGTGTGAATACAATATGCTTACAGTGTGAATACAATACCGACCGAGCTATCAGGCTGCTTACAGTGTGAATACAATACCGACTGAGCTATCCGGTTGCTTACAGTGTGAATACAATACCGACAGAGCTATCGGGCTGCTTACAGTGCAGATACAATGCCGACTGAGCTATTGGGCTGCTTACAGTGTGAATACAATACCGACTGAGCTATCGGGCTGCTTACAGTGTGAATACAATACCGACTGAGCTATCGGGCTAATTACAGTGTGAATACAATATGCTTACCGTGTGAATACAATACCGACCGAGCTATCGGGCTGCTTACAGTGTGAATACAATACCGACCGAGCTATCGGGCTGCTTACAGTGTGAATACAATACCGACCGAGCTATCGGGCTGCTTACAGTGTGAATACAATACCGACCGAGCTATCGGGCTTCTTACAGTGTGAATACAATGCCGACTGAGCTATCGGGCTGCTTACAGTGTGAAATCAATATGCTTACAGTGTGAATACAATATCGACCGAGCTATCGGGCTGCTTACAGTGTGAATACAATACCGACTGAGCTATCGGGCTGCTTACAGTGTGAATACAATACCGACCGAGCTATCGGGCTGCTTACAGTGGGAATACAATACCGACCGAGCTGTCGAGCTGCTTACAGTGTGAATACAATACGGACCGAGCTATCGGGCTGCTTACAGTGGGAATACAATACCGATCGAGCTATCGGGCTGCTTACAGTGTGAATGCAATACCGACTGAGCTATCGGGCTGCTTACAGTGTGAATACAATATGCTTACAGTGTGAATACAATGCCGACTGAGCTATCGAGCTGCTTACAGTGTGAATACAATATGCTTACAGTGTGAATACAATACCGACCGAGCTATCAGGCTGCTTACAGTGTGAATACAATACCGACTGAGCTGTCCGGTTGCTTACCGTGTGAATACAATACCGACAGAGCTATCGGGCTGCTTACAGTGCAGATACAATGCCGACTGAGCTATTGGGCTGCTTACAGTGTGAATACAATACCGACTGAGCTATCGGGCTGCTTACAGTGTGAATACAATACCGACTGAGCAATCGGGCTGCTTACAGTGTGAATACAATACCGACTGAGCTATCGGGCTGCTTACAGTGTGAATACAATATGCTTACAGTGTGAATACAATGCCGACTGAGCTATCGAGCTGCTTACAGTGTGAATACAATATGCTTACAGTGTGAATACAATACCGACCGAGCTATCAGGCTGCTTACAGTGTGAATACAATACCGACTGAGCTATCCGGTTGCTTACAGTGTGAATACAATACCGACAGAGCTATCGGGCTGCTTACAGTGCAGATACAATGCCGACTGAGCTATTGGGCTGCTTACAGTGTGAATACAATACCGACTGAGCTATCGGGCTGCTTACAGTGTGAATACAATACCGACTGAGCTATCGGGCTGCTTACAGTGTGAATACAATACTGACTGAGCTAATCTAAGAAGATTTTCAAAGTTTCCCCTATATAAGTCTATGTGACCCCATATTTGACCCTAGGGGGATAATTTGAACGATCTTGGTAGAGGACGACTAGATGATGCTACATACCAAATATCAAAGCTCTAGGTCATGTGGTTTTGTACAAGAAGATTGTCAAAGATTTCCCTATATAAGTCTATATAAACCATGTGGCCCTCGGGGCGGGGCCATATTTGACCCTAGGGGATAATTTGAACAATTTTGGTAGAGGACCACTAGATGATGCTACACACCAGATATCAAAGCCCTAGGCCTTGTGGTTTTGGACAAGAAGAATTTTCCTTTCGGTTGCCATGGCAACCAGAGTTCTACATGGAATTCAATTCTTTGAATAATTTTGAAAGGGGCCACCCTAGGATCATTCCTGTGAAGTTTGGTGTAAATCTGCCCAGTGGTTTTCAAGAAGAAGATTTTTTTAGAAATTGTTGACGGACGACGGATGACGCACGACGCACGACGGACATCAAGCGGTCACAATAGCTCACCTTGTCACTTCGTGACAGGTGAGCTAATAAAAAATAAGGGGAATAAAGCAAGATTCTTATTTAAGTTTTGTACTATTTATTTTGATACTACATACACAATGTATGTACTGTTCAATTCTTTTAATATTTCTGTTTCGTATATTTATGTTCATCTTTCTTATTTTATTGTCAATTGAAAAAGGTATGTTTATATACAAATATTTACAGTCTCCTGATATGAAAAAATATATAATACATATTGCATATATTTATAAATTGTGCTCAGTTCATTTTATCAATATTTAAAGTAACTGCAGTATTTATGATTTCTTTATTATGATAGTAGAAAGATAGTGTCAGTAGTGATACAACGTTGGAACTTTTAGCTGGTAAAGTAGAACGTTAGTGTCGTAACCATTCATTAATTCAGCATCATGATGTCAACCGTGCATTATAATGATTCTCATAATTGGAATAATAGTAAAATTTGCCAAATTCTTTTACAATAGAAAAAATGGTAAAATCAAAACTTCTAGCCATCATTTGTAAGGTCAATCATTTCAGCAGTATGATGTATACCTAGTCACATTATACTTTATATCAAATCATATACTTCGATGTTATTCCTTTTTCTGCCTATAATCATCTTTGACATTTGCTGATTGCAACATATTGCTTGATGACCAGCAGATTTATCCACGCATTTCACAACCTCACCTATCAGATTAACACTTAGTCCAAACTGTAGCACATTGCTGGAGTCACATCCACAGACAAGTAGACTCCCTCGACCTGTAATATAACAACTATAGGCACCTTTTAACTGTGAGCCATTAAATCTTTCAACAACTCTCCCGTTTTTATCCAGTATAATCAGTCCTTGACTACAGTCAGCAACATAAATCTTTGAACCATCCTCACTGACAGCTAGACTGTAGATGCTAGAGAACAGTTTCTGTCCTGATTGATCTTGACTGAACTGCTTCAGCTTTCTCCCTGATAAACTGTTTATGTAAACTGATATACCAGTGTCTGAAATGTACAGATAGCCATTAACATATGATAGACCACAGCATACAAAGCCAGTTTTAATTTTGTTTGTTAATGTCATTTTGCTTGATAGTGAAATGAATTGGACTTCTTGCTTGCCTGTCAAACATACAGCAGCTTGCTGTTTATTGATTGAACAAACTTGCCATGGTTCCCCAGGTAGATCACAGTAGTCTATGATAATGACAATATGTGTGGAACTGTCTAAACGCTTCAACTTATTGTTGCTGCAATCAGCCAGCATTATTGTTCCATCCTTCAGAGTACAGGCGCTGACAATATCACATTGGTTTTTATCTGACCGAACTTTAACACTATATTTTGTACAGCCTTTTACTTGAAGTAAAGGCTCGTCCTTACAGAAATTCAAAGTCCCAATATTTTCTGATTTCATGGCAATCCTCTGTTCAATCTTGCCGAAAACATTTATTTCTTCCAATAAAGAAGCAAGTCTGATCGGCAGTGAAATCAATGTCTTTGAATGGAGCTTGTAATTGGTTTGCTTCTACGGATTTAGCAGCATTACCAGCAATGTTTTCTCCTTTCTTGACATTTACAAAGTTTTGCAATTTGTTGTCACTTCTGAGTTTTAGCTTATCTCTAGCGGATTTTACGCTGGCTTCGCTTGTCTCTAATATTCTGATACTCTCCTCTACTTCATTTATGATGGCTTTATACTTTTCTTCAATGGCAGTTATAGTGTTTTTCTCTAGTTCATCAATTCTGTCATTGATTTCTTTTCTGAACCTTTTGATGTTTTCCAGTGTTGCAGTTTTGCTTTTCAAGAGCCTTTCGCTTTCTCGCTTGAACTTTTCTTGGTGCTCTGCCAAGGCCTTTGTAACTGATTCTAGCTTTTGCAGAATTTCTTTAGTAGTGGTGGTACAGGTGTTGTTCTGGAGAAATTCTGGTATGTAGAAGATATCTTTGCATAATCTTGAAAAGAGGAAATATGAATTATTTATACAATAGAATATTTCTTAAGTTTGATTCAGTTTCTCTTCCGTTCTTGCTAATGAGTTACATACCATTAACATTACAGCCATGTCTTAAATACAGATCATCGCAGATAGCTGGTGTCTGTGGAATTCTGTTAAGGTCATGTCATGTTTTTTCCCGTCCGTGATGTTTTAGGATGTGACATTTGACAATGCGATACCACAAGCGATACGACGCTCAATGCGACATAACGCCACATTGTAATCTCGGATTTTTGCCTGTCATAGCGTGTGACGAGCGTTATGTTGTCATATCGCATGTCGTACGTCGATTATGTTTCATGACATATGAAAAGCGCCACAGCGCAGACAATGCGGCATGACACACGACAATGAGACACAACGTGCAACATGCAACATAAATGTCGCTATGCCATTGCGTAAAGTCGCCCATCATAGCGTATATCTAACGTCGTGTTACATTGTTGTGAGTGTGTCGCATGTCATTCCGTAGTGTTTTGCAGGACGTCGCATTTCGTGCGACGACCTAAAAAGATTAGACGGTCAGCACAGAACATAACGTGCGACAATACTACAAGACGCTTGACACACGATACGACGGGCGTTACTACGACATGACAAAGTGACATTAATGTCGCATGTCGTATCCAAATGTCGTGTAATGTGTCATGTAGTATTTTCATGCGTCGTGTCATGCTTGATGTCGCGCATCGTGTGTCCACCTAAATCACGACTGACGACACACTACATGAGCTTAACAGAATTTCATATTTCCATGCTTTACACACAGAACGAGGTATATAAGTATCTGTTAGGCGCCTAAGATGTTGTTGTTATTATCTATTTGTGTTTTAATGCCATTTGAGAACATGTATCAACTTTGGATACAACGGTGGATCAAGGTCTGTGGAACTGGGTGTGTGGCTTGACTTTCTAGAACTATAAGCATACAAGGAGACTTCAAGCATGTCAGGTTTGTTCTTTTCACTCCCTATGTTATAATTGATGCTAGATAAATAGATGCAAGCGAAGCGAGCTGAATATATCTTATGCTTTTATCTTTCTTTTACGTATTAATATTCTTTTTATGAATAATGATTATATTACATGATGATACAGATTTTGTTTATTGCCTGCATTATCACCTTATCTACCATTTTTATTTTATTTATTATTATTTTTTTTTTATTTTTTTTTTTTTTACTTTTTCAAGCATACAGTTTCATAGGAATATCATCAAATTGGTATTCAGTTACAATTACACGGCTACTAAACGCTAGCGCCACCACCAAATTGTGGTGATAAGGAAAAGAGCTATCGACATTTCCGTGGTCCAGCTATCACCCGTTTCTACTTGTAAACACGTGAGTAAAATTTATATTTTAACTTATATTTTCATTGATAGAACTTTTTTCGAAAATCGGAGAATGTAGTTCCGTGTAACAACACTTTTACTACAGGTTGGCTGTGATTTCATTAAAATAATATGCAAATTGTGGTGTCAGGAGCTTTTCTCCCGAATCTGACGGTGGCACATTTTCATATCGGCCAGTATTCGATTACCATTCCTATGAACAGACACACTGTAAGAACATACCTGCGTATGCAAATGGTGTAGAAATGATAAATAATTATATACTCACACACCGTGAATAACAGAATCTCGGGTTAGAAGAAATATACCAAGATTTTTAAAAGTGGTGGCGCTATAACTCTAGTGATGGCGCTATACAGTAGTGGTGGCGCTGTTACAGCATTCATTAATACGAACTGCTGACGCATCCGGAACAAATCAAACACCAACATTCTCTAATTGATAATTTTCCTGCAAGGAATTATGTTATTAAAGAAAGAAAAACACGATCATAGTTTAAGTATATTTTAATATTACCAGTATGAAACATTCTCTACCCCCCAAAAAAGAACAAAATACTCACAGACCCTTGGGACTCTTGTAGTCAAAGTAAATATTTTCCTTTGTTTAAAATGTTAATGTAGAATTATTTCTAACCTTTCAATATTCTACTTAAATACAAACGTAAGTGTACTTTAAATTCAGGTCAAGAAAAATAGTAGCAATACTTTTATTTCAAACAAAGAATAATTTGAAGATGGTGTATAATTTATTTGTTATATTATGATTCTGAAAGTTACTCCCCTTTGTTTTTATACGTCGTTTGCATGTCATTGTAAACAAAAGACCTTTCTGAAAAGTGAGCACGGTACATTTTCAATTCCAATCGATTAAATATGATTAATCTATAGAGCTGAGATGTACAATCTGAATCCATATACATGTAGATTATTTTGCGATCATGTAGCGGTTACTACATATATTTTGTCTAGTAACGCAATTTGGGTGTAGTGTGGGATAGGTTGATAACATCGATTATTGTAGAAATTTCCGTGGCTTGCAGACAGACATTTTAATATATTAAAAGTGAATATATCAGCCACAAATAATATACAACGGCGCCGCCACTACTGTATAGCGCCACCGCTTGAGTGATAGCGCCACCACTTTCAAAAAAAGTCGTGTTTTAACTTTTACTGTGTTTTTCGTAATTGTTTTGTGTATGGGAATACGTGTAATTCATTTCTACACCATTTGCATGCGCAGGTATGTTCTTACAGTGTGTCTAATCATCGGAATGGTGTTCGAATACTGGCCGATATGAAAATGTGCCACAGTCAAATTCGGGAGAAAAGCTCCTGGCGCCACAATTTGCATATTTTAATGAAATTACAGCCAACCTGTAGTAAAAGTGTTGTTACACGGAACTACATTCTCCGATTTTCGAAAAAAGTTCTATCAATGAAAATATAAGATAAAATATAAATTTTACTCACGTGTTTACAAGTAGAAACGGGCGATAGCTTGCACCACGGAAATGTCGATAGCTCTTTTCCTTATCACCACAATTTGGTGGTGGCGCTAGCATTTAGTAGCCGTGAATTAATGATGATCTGCGCGGGAATAAAGAAGAATATGTCTTATGCCATTGAATTTCATCTTAATACTTATAAGGAGAATATGCTTTCCTATCATGCAGTTGATTTCAAATAGTCATAGGACTATCGCAGTCCGTGGTATTACAAGATCTGTAGTTTCTAATAATGAGGGAGCAAAACGCGAGGAAAATATAGCATGCATATATGCTTTAAGCTTTTGGAAAACAAGAAGCTGTCGGAAGACAGCAACGCTCGACTATACAACAGTTATGTCTTTGTTGAATGTAGAAGTAGAAAAAAGGGGCGTAACCGTGGCCGAGTGGTTAAGGTCGCTGACTTTAAATCACTTGCCCCTCATCGATGTGGGTTCGAGCCTCACTCGGGGCGTTGAATTCTTCATGTGAGTGAGCCATCCAGCTGGCTTACGGAAGGTCGGTAGTTCTATCCAGGTGCCCGCTCGTGACGAAATAATGCACGGAGGGGCACCTGGGGTCTTCCTCCGCCATCAAAAGCTGGGGAAAGTCGCCATATGACCTAAGATTGTGTCGGTACGACGTTAAACCCAACCAAAAATAATAATATATATATAGTGGTGGTCGTGTCTGTCACATCTCTGTTGGCGTAACAGGTAGATGCTTGCTATAATGTCAACAGCGCTTAAAACTACATGAATAAAGCAGTCTTACCTGTGATCTATAGCTATACATGTGCCACAACCAACATCGTCATGGTTTTTGCAGTACATGTCTATATAGTGGTGGTCGTGTCTGTCACATCTCTCTGTTGGCGCAACAGGTAGATGCTTGCTATGTCAATAGCGCTTAAAACTACATGAATAAAGCAGTCTTACCTGTGATCTATAGCTATACATGTACCACAACCAATATCGTCATGGTTTTTGCAGTACATGTCTATATAGTGATGGGTGTGTCTGTTACATCTCTCGGCGGGCGCCATGGGTAGAGGTTTATTAGACCCATGATTCTCTGAAGGGCGCGACTTGATTGATCGTGAGGGAAACCGCACTTTGTCAAGAACCTTGTGTCCAATTAGTGATGGAACATCCTCATGAACTTGTACACAGGTTAAACAATAATAGTCCTGGCATTCTACGCAGTATTTTTCTGCCTCTCTAGTCTTGCCTTTACGTTTACAAACTCTACATAAAAGATCAAAAGTTTCATCAGACATAATGTCTGTGTTCACATTCCCTCCAGATGCCATTTTAATTTAAAATTCTTGTCATCGGTCTTGCATTTCCCAATACAAAATGAAAGAGTTCTTTTAATTATCTTTGCAAGAGTACAACATATTAGTGTTATATATTAGTATGCGGACTTTAACTTAAACATGTGACTTCCGTCTGGATAAGATAAATATTCGATAACTGACACAATATGTTAAAACGTCAGCAATTTGATAATAACTTTTACTGATAAACTTTGTTTTCATTTGCGATACGTTTACATTTTCATCTATAAGTTTTCCAAATACGCTGTCATACCGGTATTATTCATTGGTCCATATTTTATGTTCATTGAAGATGTATTGTCAGTCCGCACTTCGTTTGTCCGAGTGTCTTCTCAAACCCCCTTTTAATTTGGGTTTTACGACACCAACGCAGTATAGTTTATATGGCGTCAAACCAGTCTTTAAAATTGGTTTCACTTTATTTTATTTTTCATCGAAACAAAACTATTACTGTAGTTAGGAGAATTTTAGGTTGGATCTGGACACATAGGATATCAGCACTATTTTTTTTGCGGTAAATGTAGACAATAACATAACTTATATTTTTATAAACAATCCTCAAGGTCACTTAAATACCTTTTTTTTTAAAAAATATTTCAGCTAAGAAACGGCGGTGTTCCTCGATTCTATACCAATAAAAACCTGTTCCCCGCAAGTGACTGCAAACTTCCCCGCATGGATGAGAGGTGGAGGACGAATGATTTGCAAGAACAGTTATATCAAATGTCAGCTTGGTCACGGAGAACATACGATTCGCTCAGGGATCATTCGTGATCTGCGCATACAGGTGGGTATTTTTTATTTTAGCACATTTCAAAATGACATTCAAAAATTTGTAGAATTCAGTTCTGGAAAATGCTTGAAATCGTTACAAAACGACCAAAAGTGTTCATGAGGTCATATGTTATTAGTTTGCTATTAAAAGCACTTTTCAAAATGGCTGTCTTATTGAAAAAGTCGAAATATATGGCATAATTTAGTCTGCCAACTACGTGTATGAAACCTGCTCATTTTTTTTTTACTTTATATTAAAATGTACTAATTGAATAAATAGCTAGGAAAAGGTAGCATGGTAATCGTACATTATGTTACTTACTTGAACTTACCTTATCAAAACACGGCACTATAAGGTTGTAACAGATCAGTAATTAGCGGCCTTGGTTATTTTGATAAGTTCACAACGGGTAAAAACAATTACACAGAAGACGAAATGTCCTTTTCTTCAACATTTTTTTTCAGACTCGTAAAACAAAGAACGACCCCTTTATCCGCGGAAACACCTTCAACAATACGTGTGTGTTAATAATCATTGAATTAATGATAGTTTAGAAACTTTAAACGCTGATATAATTTCATTGCAATTTAGAGCTACAAACACTGAAACCACAGATATTACTAAGGCTTGAGTTTCCAAGTTTGAACTTGCAACCTACTTGTAAAGTTTTTGTCTTGATGAAGTTTAGATATAATATTGATACGTAGAAGGTAAGATTTCGACTTTAATATTCATTCAATTGACAAGACTGTTAAATAGTCGAACGTTGCCGTTCTCCTAGCCTGGGAAGCCGTTGATATTATTTGTGCTTTGCCAGATGTTTTGTTTTGTTTTATTCATTTTTATTTGTTTACGCTGCGCTGCGTAGTTATGACTGTTTCCAGTCTAACTAATCAATCGTAGGCCCAGCGAGATTTGAATTTTGAGACCCGTTGCCAGACACAGGTCGGCGCCTAGATCGATTCCAAAGAATTAGATTCATATGATATGATTAAAAAGGGACCTTAATTTTAGGCCCGGGTGTTAATTTTGGAACATGTCTGGATCTTGGCTGGAGTATTTATTGTTATTGTAATGTTTTTAAATGTTATACCCCCCTCAATTGTATCTAAATTTCCAAAATAATAAATAGATTATGAAATATATTTAAATTTATTAAATTTTGTCATCCAGGGTAAGAGCCGCGATTACCTTACTTACACTCCTGAAACGCCTGAGAAAAACTGCCACTGACCATGAACTACATCTATACTCTTAAGATTTATTTTATTAATATTAAAACTTGTAAACATTCAATGTACTTCACCGATACCGTTTTACCATATTTTAAAATTGCTGTCATTTTGTCATTTTTTAATGTTTTTCGGTTCTGTTTTTTGCACTTTATAGCCCAAAGTCTGAATTTAATGATTGTATCGGTATTACTTACTTTACATATTGCATGTAAAAGATATTTACGATCGCGCTGTATGAAATTTTGCGGTTGTTTTTATCAAAATTCGACCGTTTCTAAGTGATTTTGGTTATTTTAATGATATTATCTTCCTAAAAGTGCTCTAGCAATATAGCTATATGTGTTCTTTAGCGATTCTGCAAATTTGAAGATAAACTTTATATTAATAAATGTTTTACACGCGAATCCTGTGTACCCGTCGCTTAAATTACGCGTAAGAATTTTTACTTAAAATTTACCTGTTTACCTGTTGTTTGTTTACCGTTGTGTGTCGACGTCTGTATGTTTCCGGATCATCATCACTACTGGATTTTCCTATGGTGGCGTCTTTCTCGGACTGGGTCATGCTTATGCATGCCACCATAGGTCCCTATCACATATATACATTGCTGACCATTACTTTAAATTATTTTTAAAGCTTTATTTGATATTGGTTGCTTATGATTTCATCATTTTATTACTGTTATTATAGAATTTGTATAAAAAGTTAAAATTGAATAAAAGTTGGTTTAAAAGCTAGCTAAAATTTGATAAAATTTGATAAAATCAGAGTCGGCCTTTGCCAAAAGACGAAAACACAAAGACTCTTATTTCTGATTTTTATTTGCCTAAAGTTTTTAATAAGATTAAGTTATAAAAATATATTTAAAATTGATTTAGTAAAAACAGGTGACCATCCTTGCGAAATGTAAAGTGTTTGCAAGGATGTGTCTCCTAGTTTTAAAATCATTGTTTAAAAATTAGCCTAGTTATGGCTTAAAATTACGTATATGTTTAAAATCGAACAATTTAAAAGATACGGTTGCTAAAAGAGTATTTGGCCTTTTGATTATTATATAAAACAATAAAAATAACATATGTATATATTACATTTTAACAAACTAAAAGTAAAGTACTAATAATATAAATTATAATTGTTAAAACCTCTTTCGGGCTTATTTTGGTTATACTTCATATACAGTCGGCTCCTGTTTCTATGTTATTCTTGAATTTATTCTAGCTGTTCATAGTTGAGGCCCGACCCTAGCAACTTTAATAGATAGCGCCTTTCACCCTGAGGACATATCGCCTGTATTGACCGCACCAGTGCCGTTAAGCCTTACATGGTACCCCCAGACGGGGTGCATATACAAGCTCAGCCCCCACCTGGTTATTGACGCCATCTCTTTTGAACGAAGTTTAGGATTTTAACATGTTTATATACGTTTCCCCTGAGATTATATTATCTCTATTGACCGCACCAGTGCCGTTAAGCCTTACATGGTACCCCCAGACGGAGTGCATATAGAGATTCAAACCCCCTGGTACTTTGTGATATTAAATTAAGGCCAAAGTTATAAAATTCATTGTTATGTCGGGCCCCTCCTATGTAATGTTTATGTTTTGTCTATATTCTGTTCAAGTAACCTATTTTGGTGATGAAATGTATTAGGAGGCTGTAGACCTGCTGCTCGACTTCCTTTGGAGGGAAGAGGAGTGTTTTTCTGTCTATACAGACCACCCGAGTTTCAGGAGTCCACATTCAAGTTCCAATCTGTGTTCTGCATTTCGTGTACACTCTTTGTGTATGTCAAAGAATACGTGGTTGAATGTTTCGTATTCTGTACAGTGTGGGCATAGATGTTTATCTGAGTAGTTCTCCAGCCCAGACCGTTCCGTCCCAGCCTTAATCGGTAAGATCTTATCATGGCCGGTGTTTGTGCTATAAATTTGCATTTTACTGGGATATGTTCTGAGAGGGCGCGGCGGCATTGTGTCTTGTTGTAGCCATCTCTGTCTAAAAAACTCCCTTGATTTGGCCTTTTATTATGCTATTAACCTCAGATACTGCTTAATTTGACCTGTTTTGGGGCTCCATTTTCGGACCCTTGCTTTGCTAGTTGATCGACCCTTCGTTTCCCATAATGCCTTCATGACTCGGGACCATATTAGGGAAACATGTATACCTATTTTACTGAGATGGCTGATTTTATGAATAATGTCAACTATTATATCAGATCTGTGATTGTGACCTGCCTGTATTTATTGATTGTAATACAGACAAACTATCTGTAAATATAGCTATGTTTCTGGGCATGTTTTCGGGTATCCATTTCAGTGCATGCCTCACACGTGAATATGGAGACCCTTGGGTCTAATTTGAGAGCCGACGAGCAAATTTCTTTGCTATAGGGATCAAAGACAACAAAGGCCGCGCCCGCTTTATTTTCGCTGGGATTTTTGCTACCGTCTGTATATATATGGTAATGTGACCTATAATGCTTCATTATATGCATTTCTGTTATATGTTTGGCCTGGGTGGTATCTTCTGTTTCATTAATGAAGCATTTAAGGCTTAAGTCGGGGGTTGTGACCATGATCCCAGCATTATATGAAAACACCGGCTCTTGTATATTTACTTCATTTAATTGGTATTTATCTAGTAACCTATTAACCTCTCGAGTGTACGGCTGTGTTCTAAGCTCTTTCCTACCAGTGTGACCGTTTCTAACCCTTTCGATGGTACTGGGGCATTCTTTCAGTGCTTTGATTGTATTATTTTGGGCTGATTTTCACCTAGGCGGCTTGATCATGGCCCAATATTTGAGCATATTGACCTTTTTGTATATCTAATGGTAGCTGGGCGTTTTCTACTAATACTGCCATTTTATTAGTTGTTTTATATGCTCCAGTGACTACTCTTAGGCCTTACTTGTATTACATCTAGCCTTTTTAACTGTGATTTGCAGGCTGACGCATATGCTGTGCTACCATAATTAATTTTGCTCATAATTAAGGAGTTATATAACAGGAGTTTAGTTTTTCTTTAGCTCCCAGTTTGTTCCTGATATTAGTCTCAAGAGGTTAATATCTTTTTCACACCTATAACTAGATTATTTATATGATGGTGCCACGTTAAATATTGACAAATACATTCTAAGAATTTGGCGGTCGGTGCTATTTCAAGGGTTTTACCACATAATTTAAGTTCCGGCGTTACTTATTCGATTTTGCTAGGACTTTAAGATATGGTTGCGGCACACCATTAGCACTTGTGTTTATTAGGGTTGATGGTGAATCCCCATTCATTACTCCATTTTTCTATTACCTCAAGGACCTTTTGGCCTTTTAGTAATGCACTATGTGGGTTGGTGATGTTACCCATGTGGCTCCATCATCTACAAATTGGGCAAGTTCGGTCCAGTCACCGGGAGGGGACTGTTTGTTGTGTGCATCTATAGCCGTGTTTAGAGTGTTCATGATGAGATTAAAGATCAGTGGACTAATCACACTTCCCTGGGGTGTGCCATTGTCAGGTTCTACTGTATCTGACAAATGGCCATTGACCTTTACCTTAATTTTTCTGCCTTCCAGGAAATTAGCGATCCATGTAAGCATTCTCCCTTAATGCCTAGAGATATTAAATTCAAGAGAGACCCTTTATTCCAATGCCTTCAAATGCATTACTTAGATCTAAAAATATGCCTAGTAGGTAATAACCTTTCCGATGGGATTCTTTACAGTCTGATTCGAAGCGAAGGAGGTGATCTTCGCACGAATGGGCTTTCCTACATCCTGACTGATATGGGGGAGAACAGATATTATTTTCAATATAAGTTTCAAGTCTTGGTTTTATCATTCTTTGCATAGACCTTGGTGAGGGTTGACGTTAGGGAGATGGGGCGGTATGAAGCAGGGTTTGTTTTTTCCTTATTGGGCTTAAGTATTGGTACTATAATGGCCTCGCCCCCAGCTTTCTGGGTAGAGCTTTCTTTCCAAGACTGATTATATAGCTTTAAGAGTTTTTCTTTGGCATGTATTGGTAAATTTTGATCATTCATAATGGATCGCATCTTCGCCTGGGGCAGAAACTATTACATTGATCAAGGGCCATGTTTAATTCAAGGAGGGAGAATGGTTTATTATACTCAATATCGTCATGTGGGGCTGTGTTATTTCATTGTAGAGATCGTATCTTGCTCTTTATATTGTTATTTGCCAAAAATTCAGCACTGTAATTGTCATTACTGCTGATTTTCTATAGTGTTGCACCAGAAAATTCGCCTTATCTTTTTCCATAACCACCGGATCGTTGTCTTTCAGAAGTGTACCAATAGAGCTAGATGATTTGCCTCTAAATTTATTGACAACGTCCTATACTTCTTTTGATGTTGTTTTGTGATTTATTTGCGTTATGTACTTTTCAAGACTGGTGCGTTTTGCTTTTTTAATGACCTCTACAGCCTTATTGCGGAGTGTCCTGTATTTTTGAAGATTTTCATCAATCGTATTTCTGCTATAATTTTTCCTAGCATTCTCCCTTTGTTTAACTGCATTTGCGCATTCCTCAGTCCACCAGGGTATAACCTTTTTCCTGTTGTTGTTGCCTTTGACCATTGGTATACTCTTTTTACTAATACTATAGATATCATTTATAAATTGTGTGTGATTTTCATCCACTGTCTTGCCCTCAGTGTTATAATGGAAATGCCTGATTGCGAAGTCATGATATTGGTCCCAGTCTGCTTTACCTATCTTATATTTGCGGGTGGTATGAATCGCCTCTGTTTTTATTGAAAATTCTAATCCCAGCAATATTGGAAAATGGTCACTGCCAAAAGTATTATTGATAACTCCAAAGAATGCATATTGTGCCAAAGTATGAGAAACTATTGCCAAATCTATTGCTGAGTCTTTCTGATTTGGTAAATCACTTAGCCTTGTTATATTTCCATCATTTAATACAACTAGATTTTTCTGTGATAATAGATCTAACATAGTCTCAGAGGCCGAGTCACACCTTGGATCGCCCGGGGGATTCCAGAGTGGGTTTTTAATGTTGAAATCTCCCAGAATTACTGAGTGGTTTCGTATGTTAGAGAACATTTTTAGCTCATCTGATTTTTTGAAAAAAAATGATGAGTTATTGTCATCACTTGAGCGGTTGTCGGCGTCGGCGTCGGTGTCGGCGTCGGCGTCGGCGTCTGCGTCGGCGTTGCCTGGTTAAGTTTTATGTTTAGGTCAGCTTTTCTCCTAAACTATCAAAGCTATTGCTTTGAAACTTGGAATACTTGTTCACCATCATAAAGCTGACCCTGTATAGCAAAGAAACATAACTCCATCTTGCTTTTTGCAAGATTTATGGCCCCTTTGTACTTAGAAAATATCAGATTTCTTGGTTAAGTTTTATGTTTAGGTCAACTTTTCTCCTAAACTATCAAAGCTATTGCTTTGAAACTTGGAATACTTGTTCACCATCATAAGCAGACCCTGTACATCAAGAAACATATCTCCATCTTGCTTTTTGCAAGATTTATTGCCCTTTTGGACTTAGAAAATCAGTTTTCTTGGTTAAGTTTTATGTTTAGGTCAGTTTTATCCTAAACTATCAAAGCTTTGCTTTTAAAACTTGCAACACTTGTTCACCATCATAAGTTGACCCTGTATAGCAAGAAACAAAACTCCGTCCTGCTTTTTGCAAGATTTATAGCCCCTTTTGGACTTAGAAAATATCAGATTTCTTGGTTAAGTTTTATGTTTAGGTCAACTTTTTCTCTTAAACTATCAAAGCTATTGCTTTGAAACTTGCAACACTTGTTCACCATCATAAGCTGACCCTGTACAGCAAGCAACATAACTCCATCCTGCTTTTTGCAATACTATTGCCCCTTTTGGACTTAGAAAATCATTTTCTTGGTTGAGTATTATGTTTAAGTCAACTTTTCTCATAAACTATCAAAGCTATTGCTTTAAAACTTGCAACAGTTTTTCACCATCATAAGTGGACACTGTACATCAAGAAACATAACTCTATCCTGCTTTTTGCAAGAATGATGGCCCTTTTTAGACTTAGAAAATCATGGGTAGGACAATATTTCTATTACACAAAAAAAATCAGATGAGCGTCAGCACCCGCAAGGCGGTGCTCTTGTTTGATAGTGTTCTTCGGTGTTATGTTTTTCATATGCTACATAACAATTATAAATTGTTATGTTTTTGCTGTGACCATATATAGTTATGCCGTTAATTTCATATTCATTGTGAATTATTGATCTTTCGACTGTGAATTTGATGCCCTGTTTGACATATTTATTGTACGCCTCCTTCTTGATCTGTGCGTTTTTGATATGTGGCAATTTCATAGTCATAAAGCTTGGTGGTGTTATTTTTTTGCCATATCTAAACGCTTCCTGAATACACACGGCATGTATTGTATCTGTGGAATGACTTAAGGAAGCTGTTTAATATCGGTGACCTTTATATTTTTGTCCCCTGCAAACCCCCGGGCGTTCCAAGACATAATATTAAAATTACAATTACCTGCCGTCTTGGAATCTACACCGGCATTATTAATTAGTTAATTAGGTGGGATCATTGTTTTTACACTTTCGTTTTACTTAACAGTGATGTCACCTAATAGGGACGACATCCGGCATACCACTGGGGTGGTTGGTGGGGGGGATGTGAGCCCCACCGAGGGCGTCTGAGACCTATTGCACCCTGTAGCCTTACATTTCTGTTCACGTTATTATAATGTCTGGGTCCAGATACCCTCCTGTTGTGGTATCTGGGTGCACTGGTATTTTGTGTGTAAGTGGGTGGGGTATGTGTTTGTCCCGCCACAGTCTCTTGTGGTTGGTCTTGTTGTTCTGGTGTGATGTCGCCCTTTGATATTGCTTCATCAACCATTTGTTCGATTGTTTGGCCATCAATATCTTGACCTTGTATCTTAGTTGCTAGTTGCATAATGATATCTTTAACCTTTGACTTGTGTAAATATTCGTTTATGTTTTGTGGTTGCTGCGATTGTGTTTTATGGTTCGGTGCTTCTGTTGATGTGAGACCAGCATCTTTCATTCTGGTTTCATATTCATGTTTAATTGCTGTGTTTTTGTTATGGATGCTTTGCAAGTAGTTGGTGTACACTACACAGCCTTTGTATGCAGCGCTATGTGGCCCATTGCAGTTAGCGCATTTCTTTATATCGCGGTATTGACATTCATAGTGTGAGTGTGGGCCCGCACAGTGTGGGCATATTGGTTTTCCTGTGCATTTGTTTGCAGAGTGCCCGTGTTTTTGACATTTATTACACCGGAGGGGAGATAACAACGATGGGTAGACTGGTACATGGGTTCCGTCATTCAGTTTCACCTTCAACGGTGCATTTTCTGAACTAAATGTGAGTTTAATTGTTGCTGACGGAACCTTCCTTCCATTAATTATTTCGAATCCCCGGTGATAAACTTTGATGTTATTTTCGCTGGCAAACTGCTTTATGTTGTCATTGTAGTTTATGTCTTTAACTTGTATGACTCCTTTTGGTATTTTGTGTTTTGACTGGAACGTTTGCCAGAAGCAACCATACCTAAAATATATGCATTAAAGATCCCACAGTTTTCGATAATTATTAATTAATTGGCATTTATGGAGTTACTGATAGTCAATATGCAGATAGAATAAGACTGTGTCCGTAGGACACAGAGTGTGCCCCCACTGGTACATTTGTCACAAATAAAGGGCAATAATTAAAATGTTTTTAAGGGGATATACTCTCAACAAACATTTTATGAAAAGGATTCATTATTCTAGGCCATATACTTTTTGAGCAATTAGCATCAACTATTTTGGCTATTTCAAGAGCCACAACACTGTAATAAACACTAAGATTCTCAAGAAGAATGCCAAGTGTGCAAGGTAACATTATGATAAGACTAAAGCAAGGTTTCATGAATTTACAACAAATACTTTTTGAGCTAGGCACATTAGGTGAAAATGTGCATTGTTTTTTTACTATTTCAGGGGCCATAACCTTAACAATAGGGGAAGGAGCCAACCCAAAAATAAGAGGTGTGCAAGTTTATATCATGATAAAGACTCGTGCATGTTTTCATTCATTTATATCATATACTTTCTGAGCTAGGTGCGTTTAAAGGTGAAAATGTGCATTTTTGACTATTTCAAGGCCATAACTCTGAAAAAGGGGTGGGGGGGGGGGGGCTTGATGAAAATTAGAATGTGCTTCAGTTCATATCATGATAAAGATTAAATGCAAGGTTTGATTAATTTAAATGTAATACTTTTGAGTAAGGCGTGTCAAAAGGTGAAAATATGTATTTTTTACTATTTCAGGGGTCATAACTCTGGATATAGATGGACCCAGATGAAAAATAGGAGATGCGCAAGTTCATATCATGATAAAGACTCAAGCATGATTTCATCAAGTTTTATCAAATACTTTCTGAGCTAGGCACGTCACGAACCTCGGACAGACACGACCAAATCCATATGGCCCCACCACTCATGGGGGAGGGGGGAGGCGGGGCACAAAAAAGTAAGAAATTGTCTGAGTGGATTCCCAGGCTACCGTCCTCCAACAGCTCATATTATCCGCCAAAATCAGTCGGCAACGTAAGTCTTGGACCATGCTCGCAGATGGATAGACTTTGAATGTTAGTTGACCATGACATATTACAAGAGCTGTCCTAAGAAAGCGCGCTCGACTTTTCTCAGTGCTTGACTCTGAATAAGAGCTTTGCCAGTAAAAAAAATCCAAGTTAAAAAGGGGCATAACTCTGTCAAAGTTCAAATCATAGTTATGGGAATTGTGTCTCCTGGTGTAGACTTTTATAGTAAATAAATATTTTGAGTTTTAAATCAAAAGCTTTAATAGTAAAAGAGATATTTGACTTTATCAAAAAATTTACCCAAAAAATCTAAGTTAAAAAGGGACATAATTCTGTCAAAATTCAAATCAGAGTTATGGGGATTGTTTCTCCTGGTGTAGAATTAGATGGTAAACAAGTATTTTAAGTTTCAAGTCAAAAGCTTTGAAAGTAACAGAGATATTTGACTTTATCAAAAATTTTACCCAAAAAATCTAAGTTAAAAAGGGACATAATTCTGTCAAAATTCAAATCAGAGTTATGGGGATTGTTTCTCCTGGTGTAGAATTAGATGGTAAACAAGTATTTTAAGTTCCAAGTCAAAAGCTTTGAAAGTAACAGAGATATTTGACTTTATCAAAAATTTTAACAAAAAATTCTAAGTTAAAAAGGGGCATAATTCTGTCAAAATTCAAACCAGAGTTATAGGGATTGTTTCTCCTGGTGTAGACTTCGATGGTAAACAAGCATTTTAAGTTTCAAGTCAAGAGCTTTGATGACAAGCAAATTTGATGAATTGGTATCCCCCAAAAGGGCTTGTGGTGAGGAATGGCAAAAATATATATCCGGCAAAAAGTTAAGAATGTTACTAAGAAGCAAATAATTTCATTAGTCAAAATCATTTTAACAGGAAATGAACGCTTTTTTTTGCGGGGGGGGGGGGGGGGGGGGCGGGGGTGACCAGAGGGTACAAAATTTCACATGTAGATATACAAATAAATGATGAAAAAAAAAATGGGTGGGGCCATGGGGGATGGGATGCATGATCGGGGTGGTGGGCAAGGCTGAGTGGAGTGAGGTGGGGGAACCGTACAACTCTGCATGCTGATAAATACTCATGGAAGGTTTGAAAAGAAATAATAATTAAAAGGAATGATTTTTTTTGGTGGGGGAAGGGGTGTGACCAAGGCAAGATGGTGACCAGGTGTGGGTACAAAACTTCGCATGTTTAAAATAAATTTCATGGAAAAGAATGAAAGAAGTTTAAGGAAATTTTACCAATTGGTTGGTGTGTTATGTACAAATCTGTAGACTTTTAAACAATTAACGGGCAATAACTCTAAGGAAAATTGACCAATTGAAAAAATAAAATAATCATCGAAGTATGTTGGTTTATATTTATTTCAAGTTTCATGGAATTCTACCAGCTTATTACTATGAAATGGCTACAGACATGGATTTTTCATTAAATCAAGGGCAACTAGAAATTGCTTTTGTAAAAAAGCCAATGTCTTCCCCAATGCAAAGTCCTGTAGGCAAGAAGTCAATAGGGGTCAGGAGCGAAAGTCAAAGAGACACTGATGGTTGGCTGCAATAGGGATCATCTGCTTGGCATGTCCAGTCATCCCGCTAAGTTTCAACAGTCTTGGCCTAGTGGTTCTCAAGTCACTGTTCAGGCTCCTGTGACCTTGACCTTTGATCAAGTGATCCCAAAATAAATAGGGGTCATCTACTCTGCATGTCCAATCATCCAATTAAGTTTCAACATTCTAGGTAAAGTGGTTCTCAAGTTATTTTCCGGAAATGATTTTACATGACCAGGCCCCTGTGACCTTGACCTTTAATAGACCCAAAAATCAATAGGGCTCATCTACTCTGCATGTTTAATCATCCTATGAAGTTTCAACATTCTGGGCCAAGTGGTTCTCAAGTTATTGATCGGAAATTGTTTTCCATGTTCAGGCTCCTGTGACCTTGACCTTTAACAGAGTGACCCCAAAATTGATAGGGGTCATCTACTCTGCAAGTTCTATCATCCTATGAAGTTTCAACATTCTGGATCAAGAGGTTCTCAAGTTATTTATCGGAAATGCTTATCAATTTTCAGGCCCCTGTGACCTTGACCTTTAACGGAGTGACCCCAAAAACATCAGCGGTCATTTTCTCTGCATGAATAATCACCCTATGAAGTTTCAACATTCTGGGTCGAGAGGTTCTCAAGTTATTGATCAGAAACAGTTTTCGATGTTCAGACCCCTGTGACCTTGACCTTTAATAGAGTGACCCCAAAATCAATAGGGGTCATCTACTCTGCATGACCAATCATCTTATGCAGTTTCAACATTCTAGGTCAAGTTGTTCTCAAGTTACTAACCGGAAATGGCTTTCAATGTTCAGGCCCCTGTGACCTTGACCTTTAATAGAGTGACCCCAAAATCAATAGGGGTCATCTACTCTGCATGACCAATCATCTTATGCAGTTTCAACATTCTAGGTCAAGTTGTTCTCAAGTTACTAACCGGAAATGGCTTTCAATGTTCAGGCCCCTGTGACCTTGACCTTTAACAGTGACCCTAAAATCAATAGGGGTCATCTACTCTGCATGATCAATCATCCTATGAAGATTCAACATTCTTGGTCAAGTGGTACTTAAGTTATTGATCCGAAATGGTTTTCAATATTCAGGCCCCTGTGACCTTGACCTTTGACTGAGTGACCCCAAAAACAATAGGGGTCATCTACTTTACATGATCAATCATTCTATGAAGTTTCAATATTCTGGGTGAAGTGGTTCTATAATTATTGATCGAAAATGTTTTTCAATTTTCAGGCCCTTGTGACCTTGACCTTTGACTGAGTGACCCCAAAAACAATAGGAGTCATCTACTCCAGCAGCCCTACAACCCTATGAAGTTTGAAGGTTCTAGATCAAATGGTTCTCCAGTTATTGACCAGAAATGAAGTGTGACGGACGGACATGGCAAAAACAATAATGTCTCCCCCAGAGGGGGTTAGACACAACTCTTACTGAAATTGACCAATCAAAAAAAAACAAACTTGATGGGCATCATCGCCGTATGTTGGTGCATGTTTATTTCAAGTTTTATGAAATTCTACCCTACAGTTACTGTGAAATATGGCTGTGGACGGACATTTTTTATTAAATCAAGGGCAATAACTCCAAGGGAAATTGACCAATTAAAAAAAAATTGACGGGCATCATCGCAGTATGTTGATCACGTTTATTTTAAGTTTCATGAAACTCTACCTGCTAGTTACTGAGAAATGGGTGCAGACGGACGGACGGTCCACTACTTTCCATTAGTGGGCCAACAGCTAAAGAGCCCCCAATAATCTGCTGATCAACCAAAATGGCCCCTTAAGGATTCCCCCCGTAGTTTTGGACACTTTGTGTAATGGGCCATTTCTTGAAAACACAATTTTTACCTCCCCTGTTGCCCTGTGACTCATTTACAGCTTAAAAACAAAGGGCCATGGCCCCTTGCTTATAAACAGCCCCTTTGTCACCTCTGGGCTACTAAAATGGCCTGTTATCCCAGTTTAGAGGCACGGACTGACGGACAACGCCATTTCAATACCCACCTCCAGATTTCATTGGCGGGGGATAATAACAGAGATATTTGAATTTATCACAAGGCAGTCTGAAAGACAGCTAAATTCCCCGCCCCCTTGCTTATAAACAGCCCCTTAGTCACCTCTGGGCTACTAAAATGGCCTGTTATCCCAGTTTAGAGGCATGGACTGACGGACAATGCCATTTCAATACCCACCTCCCGATTTCATCGGCGGGGGATAATAACAGAGATATTTGAATTTATCACAAGGCAGTCTGAAGTACAGCTAAATCTCCCGCCACTGTTATGGATAGTGAAAGGGTAAACATTTGACCTTTAGCTGTGACCTTGACCTTGAACTGATATTGCTGACTTATGAATTTTGCACAACGTCTTGATGAGGTGATCATTTGACCCAAGTTTCATGAAAATTCTTCAAGGGGTTTGGGAGATACAGAGCTCAAACCTTTGACCTTGAGTTGTGACCTTGACCTTGAGTTGACATGGTTGACTCATGAGCTCTTGATGAGATGATCATTTGACCCAAGTTTGATGAAAATCCTTCATGGGGTTTAGGAGAGAGTGGACACAAAATGGAAGGCTCAAACCTTTGACCCTAAGCTGTGACCTTGACCTTGAGCCAGCATGGCTGACTCGTAAGTTCTGCACATCAATTTGATAAGGTGATCATTTGACCCAAGTTTTATAAAATTCCTTGAAGGGGATTTAGGAGATATAGAGCAGACACGAAATGGAAGACTAAAACATTTGACCTTGAGTTCTGACCTTGACCTTGAGCCGGCATGGCTGACTCATGAGTTTTGCACATCGCCTTGATGAGGTGATCATTTTACCCAAGTTTGATGAAAATCCTTCTAGGGGTTTAGGAGATATAGAGCGGACACAAAATGGAAGGCTCAAACCTTTGACCTTGAGTTGTGACCTTGACCTTGAGCTGGCATGGCTGACTCATGGGTTCTGTACATCGTCTTGATGAGGTGGTCATTTGACCCAAGTTTGATGAAAATCCTTCAAGGGGTTTAGGAGATAGAGCGGACACAAAATGGAAGGCTCAAACCTTTGACCTTGAGTTGTGACCTTGAGCTTGAGCTGGCATGGCTGACTCATGGGTTCTGCACATCGACTGAGGTGATCATTTGACAAAAGTTTGATGAAAATCCTTCAAGGGGTTTAGGAGATATAGAGCGGACACAAAATGGAAGGCTCAAACCTTTGACCTTGAGTTGTGACCTTGACCTTGAGCTGGCATGGCTGACTCATGGGTTCTGCACATCGACTGAGGTGATCATTTGACAAAAGTTTGATGAAAATCCTTCAAGGGGTTTAGGAGATATAGAGCGGACACAAAATGGAAGGCTCAAACCTTTGACCTTGACCTTAAGCCGGCATGGCTGACTCATGGGTTCTGCACATCGTCTTAATGAGGTGATCTTTTGACCTAAGTTTTATAAAATTCCTTCAAGGGGTTTAGGAGATATAGAGCGGACACAAAATGAAAAGCTCAAACCTTTGACCTTGAGTTGTGACACTGACCTTGAGCCGGCATGGCTGACCAGTTGGTTCTGCACATCGTCTTGATGAGGTGATCATTTGACCCAAGTTTCATGAAAATCCTTCAAGGGGTTTAGGAGATATGGAGTGGACACGAAAGTGTTACGGACAGATGGACAGACGGAAGGACGGACGGACAGAGACCATTCCTATAACCCCCCACCAATTGTGGCGGGTGATTAAAAAGCTTTAACCAAAAATTCTAAGCTAAAAAGAGGCATAATTCTGTCAAAATTCAAACCAGATTTTGTCTCCTGGTGTACACTATGATAGTAAATAACTATTTTAAGTTTCAAGTCAATAGCTTTGATAGTAACAGAGATATTTGACTTTATCAAAAACTTTAACCAACTGCGGCGCCGACACCAGGGCGACTACAATTATTATATTATAGCTCTACTTTTTCTACTCTATCAGTGAACTTAATTAAATGGCAAACATACAGCAGTTTTCTGTTTCTGACGGCACAAAGTTTACAGTGACTTTTGATAGATCACAGTCACAGAAGTCTGTAACAGTATATTTTAAACTATTTTAAGAAATTTTATATTGCAGTTATAATTATTAGGTTGTGTAATTGTTCCACCATGCAGAGTAAAGGGAGTTACAATATAACATTTTGGTTTTTTTATCAGACCAAAGGCTGACTCAACATTTCAATTTGCTTTGACCTATAGCCCAGTTTTTTTCCTTTAGAAAATCCTTAAACCAGCTTTTGTAGCATTTCTCTGTCTTAATCTTGCATAAACTTCTTCCTAGGAACAGAATATTCTAGCAAGACACGCGTGACTCGAGAGTCCAATATAGCTCTCCCTATATTTGTATATGGGGGTAACCTACCTGAACAAAGAAACTAAAGCAAATGCTCTTACACAATTTATTACAGCTTTAACATCGACATTATTTCATAGAGAAAATTAGTTTGTTTCAGTACAAAATGTTCTGTATCACAATAAACTTGTTTTCTATACTTTTCAGCATTTTCCTTTCTCAAATACATCTTTTACTTTCATCAAAATTCAAGACATAAGTGCTGCCTGATGATTTTCAATAACTTGCGGTTCACACTTACTGAGAACAAGACAAGTTGCAATGGATTTACATCAATTTATGACAAATAAAATTTTCTAAAGGTTAGCAATATTCATTGCCATCCCTACAAATATGTCATTTTTTATTATAACAGAAAATGCCCCTAAAAACACAACTTATGTTAATCACAACTGACCCCTGGTAACAGCCAGACTACAGGGATATAACCAACTGTTTTTATTTCAATAAATGACTGAAAATGAAAACGTATCACCACTGAGTGAAAAAAAATCACATTTTAAATGCAAGTGTTACAGCTTAAATATACCTGAGGACTATACATAAAATTCTAAATCAGCGATCTGTCACATTTTAACCATATCAACTGCGAGATGCAAGGTGATAACCAGTAAAGCAGGCACATCTTACAGGTCTGGATAATTTCAAGGTCTGAGAACATTTTTGGGGTCCAAGACCATATGTTTGGACCATATGTCAGACAATTTACAAAAACACTTTTCAAACTGGTAGTGAATGGTCTCCATTGATAGAAAATGTAATGTTTTGGTGGCTTGTCAGTAACTGTTAAATCTTAAATGAGCTTCGCCATGAGAAAACCAACATAGTGCATTTGCGACCAGCATGGATCCTGACCAGAATGCGCAGATGCAAAGGCTGGTCTGGATCCATGCTGGTTGAAAATGCACTATGTTGGTTTTCTCATGGCACAGCTCAAATCATAAATGTTTTAATATAATCATAATACTACCACAATTGGAAAAACGTTTTCAAATAATGAAAATGTCTGTCATGTTTGTCAAATGTCAGGCAATTGTTAAAGCAATTTGTCAGCACCTGTTTTAACATATATATATTTTGATCAATTTCAAACAAAAGAAATAGGAAAACGTATTCCCCTATCAGAGAATATACTTTTGACTCCTTTTCGGGTGTACAAATTCCCCAACCACCCTGAAAATCATTCATTTTGTAAATCTTTTATTAACTCTAGAAGCCAAATAGTAACATTTTATTTAGGTCAAAGTTAATAAAGTACGAAACAGAAATTAGTTAATTTATTAATATTTTGCCAAGATTTTGTTGTAGTTACCGTTTGACATTTTCTGAATACCATTACAATTCTTTAGTAGAAGAATCGGGTCTACTTAGCTAAATTATGGCAAACTAGAGACACAATAGAATGGGAACAGGAATAACAGTAACCTCTCATGAACATATCAGGGGTCTAGCTAGGTCCAAATTTTTGGGAGAAGTCACTTCTCCCTCAAGCTGTTTTAGGGAGAAGTGGGGAGACTTTAGGGAGAAGTGGGAAGACTTTCTACCGCAATGACGTTGAGTGATTCGAAAGGTGGCTGTAATTTTCTTGTTTCTTGATAAAAAACATTGATGTGACCGTTCATTTTCTTAGTTAGATCATTTCCCATACAGTGGTTATCGTTTTCTTACAAAATTCTGAAAAACGTCGTTTTCAAAATTCAAGCCGATGCTATAAATGTAACACGCCGAATTTTGGTTATATCTTGTACATGTATGAAGTGTTTATTATTAACACCGAGCAAAGAAGTAGAAGTGTATTTATTTTTTATAGCTCTTTGCACCGCGTCATTCACCGAAGAATGTCAGTATCTCACTCGAAATATAAAACTGAAAGTAAAATGTGTACAGTAATCTAGAAATACATATTCAAATAAATTCATCGATGGGAGTCAATTTAATGTAGTTAATACATTACATGCCGTTCTTTTATCATAGATAACAAATAATTGTGAACCATATTCCAATTAATCGCATAGTTAATCAGCAGTTTCTTTAATAAAACATTGTTTTTTTTGCACTCGAACATGTTGACAATTAACGCGAAGTGTCAGACGTAAACGCGGCGCTGATTGGCTTAACACAACAGACTCTGGTGTATCGGATAATTTGATTCGCTTTCACACTTCTCGGCATAATCTCGCAAGTACCTGAGGTAGGCGGAGCTTAAATTATGCTGCCGGCGTGTGTTTGTGTATTCGACACTCATTATGACACGGTGCAAATTGTCAACAGTCTGGGTAGCAGTAATTAGCGAGTGCGGAAATCAGTACTTAGCGAGTGCGGAAATCAAAGAAAATCGGGCGACTTGCATTTCGCTTTGAGGTTAGATTTGAGCGAAGTTTGAATTTCTAGAGCGCCTATTTTGCTCAAGTCGCCCAGTCGCGAGAGCCCTGCATATATTAAAGATTTTGCATTTTCAGTGTATTAAAAAAAATTACAGATGATAGGTACTAGCCCTACAGAGGTTGTTATTTCATAGTTGCACACCTACAATATGTGTAGTATATAGAGTTTATTTTAACATTTATTTTAAAATGTCTGTGGAGTCCAAATTCAGAACACTTCAACTTCAACCAAATTCAGATGAAGTTCACTTTCTTACAACACAGAAAAAAATTGTAAAATCTAATTTTACCACTTCAAATTTAAATGAAGCGAGCTACTTGACTAAATTTATTTCAAACTTTTTTGAGAGAATCTTACAGGCTTTAAAGTGTGCAAATATTAACATTTAAACCTTATTATCGTCATAAGTCAAAGTCCAAAGTTGTAACAAATTCATTTTCACAGATTATATTCTATATTTAAAATCCTGGCAGAATTCTTCCTTTCTTTTTTAATTTCTTCAGTTTTTTGTCTTTCATGTTCTGTTTCCTTTTCTGTATATTCTCATTTCTTTTCTTTTGTTTCTCATCCTTCGTTTTCTCCACATGTTCCACTCTTTTATCCCATTTCTTTTTCTTTTGGTCTTTCAATTTCTCTTTCCGTTTCAATGCTTTTTTCAACAATTCTGGATTGTCTTTCACTTTCTCACCTTCAGCTTTATGTAAAGCAGACTCCCACTTAAATTTTTCTTCCAATACTTTCCCAGCACTCTCGTCTTTGCTTTTCACTTTGTTTATTTTCTCATTTCGCTTCTCGATCTTTTCCAGCAACCTTTTATAGTCTTTTCCGCCAAGATCGTTGTGACGTTTTTCCTTCTTAGCGGAATCCGTGAAATCAAACTTACTGAAAACCATCTGGCCTTCATTGTTATAAACTGGCTTCACCGGTGTGTTAGCACCCTTATTCAAATTGCCTTTAGTAGGTTTTGAACCTTCACCACTTTGTTTGTTTTGTTTCTTTTGTAATTTTTCTAATTTACGTTTCTGTTTTAACTTCATTTTACTTTCTTGTCTTTTCAGTTTCTTCTTTTCTAACCTTTCCTTGTTGCTTGGTTTTCTTTTGGCTGAAAACAGTGAAATTTATTAAAACAGTAAACAAAGTCAAGCTACTCAAGTTGTCAAATAAGAAATTTATATGAGCCGTGCCATGAGAAAACCAACATAATGGGTTTGCGACCAGCATGGATCCAGACCAGACTGCACGGATGCTAGGACCAAATATAAGAAGATTGGAAAACATTCCCAGTTGTGTTGATAAAATGCAAGGATTTCATTCAAGAGGATATTAATGATGTTCTTTTTTAGTACATACACATATTCTTGGTATTATGGCAACTTTAATAATCTTTCCCCTTACTTGCACTTTTATTGTTTTCTGGTTCCTTGGGATCGTGAAGCTCGAGTGACCAATGTTATTTTATACAGTATAATCTAAGAAAAACAAATTTCTATTCCTTAGAATTACACCCTCTATACAAATCATTCACTAGTACCCTAGCAGTAACAATCTTCTGAAGAAATTCACTGCATTTTGTCCACATATGTATGCCAAATATTGCAGTTTTCACTTGACAATTATCAGTGTATCAATAAATTATTTGAATTAGAGACTATCAAAAATGATACTGATGCTGATTTACAAGTAAAGAATAAAAAGCCTGTTGTCAAAGCCATGATCATTTTTACTGCAATTTTTATCTAGGAATAGTTACATTTTCTACTGTTTAACAAACTTGTTTCAGCATTTTCTGAGCATATCTAATCGCAAATTAATACTAGTATTGAAAATACAATGTCAATCTAATGGTGATCTAATAATTTTCACTACTCAGCTATTTTCATACAAAAAAAAAAAATGACGACAAAATTGCAATCCAATTTTCTCAGACTCCATAATAATACAATTCTGCCTACTTCTGGTTATGAATTTGGTAAATGGACTTAGATGTTGCACGACATGTACAGTATGCATTATGACTATGATCGTAGATATCAATGACCAACATACAAATATATCCAATGTTTGCAACACTGGATGTTTGATTTGAATTATACAGGAATGAGCAGTTAATGTGACTAGTGTTCCTCAGTACCATACCACTTAACAAAGTCCACTCTAAAGTCACTGAAAACTTCTCTACATGACTTAGATGCGGAGGACCCATAACAACCTTAGACATAATGTAGCCGAGAAAATAAGTCTCATCCGGGAACTGAACTCGCCGCTAAAAAAGGGCAGGGCACTGCGCCCTCCTTTCCCGCTCTACAAAAATCCCTAGCATATTTTAATTCATTGTCTGGTCTCTACCTACCAAAGTAAGAAAAATTTAAGCACAGATATATAAAGATGAAATTTTACCTTGTAATTCAGCAATTTTCACCCGAAGTTTTTCACGTTTGTCTTCAATACTGTTTATACTAGCTGCTTGAAGAATATCCCCCTTGGACAAATCATTCGTTAACGCTACACAAGACGTTGATGGTCCAGCTTCTGTATTACTAACAGTACTTGTTACTTTTGAACACTGTTCTCTCTGTTTGTGTAAAGATTTTTGACCTATAGGTTTCTTTTTCCCTTTAACAGGAATGTTTTGTACTTGCACGGAAACTGTATTGGGTTTTGTAGTGGAATCGTCTGGTTCAGACGACACGTCAGAGTCTGATGTGTCAGTGGCAGCTGTGTGGTTAACAGTCAATGGTTCCTCTATATGATTTACTTTCTGCTTTTTAGGTTTTAATGATGTATCTGAAATGAGATGAGACAATGTGCCCTTAACCTCTTTAAGAATAATACCAGTTCCAAATGAAATGGAAATCTGCACAAAGAGCTGGATCAGTCAAAGAAGTATAAAATACACAGAATGGCAACTGGCTGTAATCTCGCATGATCTCATATCAGAGCGTGAATTGGTGTTATCTTAGTAAAAACAAACATTGGCGAGCATGGAGTTAAAATTTTTAAAGCTACATTTAAAATACATGTTAGCTTTTAAAACATTAGTTTAATGTGAACAAGAAGCTGCGTTCAATAAACGCTTGATGCCCCCGGTGGCATCCTTGTCGCTACAAAGCAACTTAAGTCCAAAATGAGGTCAAGGTTAAGGTCAAACTGAGGTCAGGTGATGTTTGAAGATGAGGAATGGTCACAGGTTACATCTGCATTAGTATCAAGTCATTCTAGTAAGGGGTATTGATGCTAGACGAAACGGTCCCATTTGGTTAACCTCGTACGGACGGACGAACGGACGGACGATCACTATATGCCTCCCGCATCAGTAGATGCCGGGGGCATAAGAAGTGTTAAGACACAGAGTACACATTTCTTACCATCAAAAGAAGCGTGGTCATACAGTGATAATTAATTTACTGATGAATAATTGCTTTCGCATATAAAATGGCGTGTGGAGAATACGTCACTTCCGGTAAACGAGATCTCATTCAGTTGTCATAGGATGCTGGTGAGATTTGCTCAATATGCCTTTCAAGTTGCCTATCTATTTATTTTTATAGCTCTTTGGATCAATCAAGATTACACATTTTCAATATTATTCTTAAACCAAATATATTGCATCAAACAGCTTTTGCTTTTTCTTCATAAAAAATAATTTGAGATACATTTTATTTATTGATGTATTTCAAGCTTTTCTACGAATTTCAGAAAGCCTATACTTTCAGGGTAGATTCTTCAGTACTGGTAAATGAAATTGTTTTTACATCTGAAAATATATTCTAAATTTCTTGCTTTTAATAAGTTTTACTGTCTTTGAACAAGGTGGTAAAAGGGTAAAATTTACCAAACTCTTATAATTTGAACTGCAAACCCTTGCCTATATACATGTACAAGGAATTAGACATGAACTTGAAATGATATTTTTTACCATCTTTTTTTATTAATACTTACACTCCGTATCATCAACATCCCTTTCATGTTTCTTTGTTGGCTTTTGTACATCCTCCTCTGGTTTTGTGTCAGAATTTACAGAGCTTTCCTTCTTCCTGTGTTTTTCTCTTTTCTTTTCCTTTTTGGCCTTTTTCTTCATTTTGGCTTCAGCTTTTGCGACTTCTGCAGGAATTAAATACAGAAAGGTTACATTTTTTCTGGGTTTTAACACTGCACAGACACACTATAGGTCATATGGTGAACCTCCGGAGGAAGACCCCAGGTGTCCCTACCGTGCATTATTTCACCACAAGCGGGCACCTGAGTAGAACCACCAACCTTCTGCAAGCCAGAGTGAGGCTCGAACCCACAATGGTGAGGGACAAGTGACTGGAAGTCCGCGACCTTAACCACTCCGCCATGGTAACATATTATACTTTTGTTTGAATGGGTTTCTAGCACTGC
Source organism: Mercenaria mercenaria (assembly GCF_021730395.1). Lineage (NCBI taxonomy): Eukaryota > Metazoa > Mollusca > Bivalvia > Venerida > Veneridae > Mercenaria > Mercenaria mercenaria. Next base: position 61,757,647 of record NC_069375.1, on the reverse strand, counting down.
AGTTTTTCAAAAAAAATTTCATGTAAAAAAAGGCCAATTAACTAAACTATTGCTTCTTAAACTTGTTCATTTGACTGGGTTTAAAATTTCAGGCACATAAAGGCCAGTCAACCTAACAATTCAATTGCTCCCAGTTTCTAATTCTTAATTTAAATATGTTTTCCTGATGAAACCATCACCTACATGTATATGACACAGAGGTGGTAGACAAACCACTTCAGACATCACACAGTCTTCTGTTAAATCATACTAGAGAACATAAATGGCATTTTACAATCAAACCCTGCTGCAACTAATTTAGAAGTAACAACTGAAGGCAGATTTTTTCTCCCTGATTTTAAAATGGGCCCCTTTCCTATATAACTGTAAAAAATACACTTTACTGGAAATTTCGTAACAGGGAACTGAAATTGATTCAGTAATGATTTTAAACCTTTAAGCACACTGTCTTGTATTTCAAATGTTTTAAAGTTTCATAAGTGCAGTCTTTAATGAAAAGGAAAAAAAAATATTATTTAGAATTTTATCTTACTATGCCGGACATAACTGGTTCTGCCTTTGCGACCAGTGTTGATCATGATCAGCCAGCACATCCATGCATTCTGATTATGATCTGCACTGTTCGCTATCAGTAGCCGGTCAGTAAAAAATGTGTATTTTTGGTAAGCACCCCCTTTAACAGTTAATGGTACTGTCTAAATTGAATGATGGACCGGTTCATTATAGAAATTTAGCACTGTAAGGGTTAAGCTTTAAAACTGTGGGAAAAAACATACTATTTGTCAATGAGTGGCCAAACTTCAACCATAAATCATTTTAAAACACTGATGTATTTATTTACACTTCATGTCACATTTCTCCCTCAGATTTTCCATTACAGTAGTTTACCTTCTGCCTTCAGTTTGCCTTCTGGTTCCAGTTCTGCAGTCACTAAAGGGGGAACCAAATTCCACATTCTTTCGAAGTATTCATTATCTTCAGCAATGCTTACTACACGCTGCCCTGTTCCAGATTCTTCACTATCTACCATTATCTTTATACAGTTTGAATTCCCTTAATAAGATACTTTGTTATCCAAAACTTGTAGATCTGAAAACAAAAAACAACCAGGATATACCGGTAATATACTATGTAGGTTCTATATATCCTACAAATACGGAAATAATTCGGACAAGTAAAGTTCTAGTTCGGTCTGCATTGTATTAACACAGTAATCTAATACAACCCGCAAATAACCTACATACATGTAGAGCAAAATCTATCTCAGGTGATTCTGCAATAAACCTTGCGCATGGAATGACGTCATTCGATCCAGGTGCATAGCACGGTCGTAAAAAATAGTTACCATTTGTCCTAACACTGTTGATACTAGTATGTTGTGTTAGAATCGAAATAATAAGCTCCCAAGTGTGATTTATCGTAGAAAAACCAGAGTTTTTCATTCTTAAGTGAAACATACCACTCAGGCCTATGGCCTTTGTGTCAGATATATTCTTACGCATTAGAACTCGAAACACTGGTTATTCTGTTTAACCACGTTTGGGAACGTATTATTTCTTAAATGTAAAACAGTATATATCAAGAGCGGAACAGGAAACTATCAATTTGTATCACATAAATGAGTAACGACGGTTTTCAGTTGCCAAAAGTACAACAGAGTGCATTCCCTCCTAAAATACTTTCATGATCAAGAGTTTTATATTTCCGTATCCCCTCCCCTCCCCCCCCCCCCCCCCTCCCCCTCTCCCTCTCCCTCCCTCCCTCTCTCTCTCTCTCTCTCTCTCTCTCAGTCAGGGGTGTAATTGTTTCAAGTTATAAATGTAACTTATTTCAGTTATTTTTTTTCAAATTAGTTATAAAAGTTAGCTAACTCAGGTAAGTTATTCATAAAAAGTTGTTTTGTTTCTCACAAAGTGACCTTTAATGTGTAATTAGTAGCAAACTGTGGCAACTCAAATTCTCTTTTAGTCTGAACATGACCTTATAAGCATAATGGGTTTTTAAGAGTTTTATAGCTTTAAAACTTCTGCGTAAAACTTTATCAGCCTTGCGTTAAAAAAGTTTCTGCATAGCAGGAAAGATAAAAGTTCAAGGATTCAGGAAATAATTGCATTAATCTCATTCATAATAAGGAATTGGCACAGGAAGGCTTTGTAATATTTTATGATAACTGAAACAAGTTATGAAAGAATAAGCAATAACTCAAATGGGTTATAAACTGCCATAACTTAGTTACACCCCTGACTGTATTATTTTTATATTCTGCTGGCCAAGTCCATTAAGTTATGGCTTAACCCCGTTTGTTTACCTATCTGCGCACTGACTCCCGCGAGAAACTGATGACATCATGCAAAGTTCATAGTACATTGTTATTTTTGAATTTCAGGATTATTTTTTATATTAAGGAATTAAATGACTTGAAAATGAAAGAATTTTTAACAAAGCTCATAATCATACCATAGAAAGTTTATCCATAAATAATGATTCTTTACTGCTAGATTTGTTTTCAAAATGAAGAGTTCATTAATCAGGTGCCAACTACAATGGTGTTTAAAATATTGCAGAAAGCAGTAGTGCCAGTATGCATTTGAATCTTTTATATATAACTCATTTTCAAATGGTGATGCATGGTTTATTTTATGCCAGATTAAAAGAAAAATGGATTAAATAAATATTAAATTAAAAGGCGAGTCTGTGGCGTTTGATCTGATGAAATTAATGTGACAGACTTCTGGCAAGATTTCTAATAAGGTTTCAGTAGGTGGCACGCTTCATCTCAGAGATCCAAAACAGAATTATAACACCTCTGAAGCTGAAGAGTTTTAGCTAATGGATTGAAAATTTTTTCTGCGATCTGCAAAAGTTATATTTTGGTATGGTATTTTCCTCATTGAAGCAAATATTCATGCCTAAGATTAGTAAGAACTAAATGATTATCGTAAACAGTGCTGTGATCTGGAACCCTTCATTATCTGGACCTGACTAATCAACTGTATGTGTTACTGAAGGATGCAAATAGTTAATATTACTTGTGAGAGGTGTGAGGCAATATTATTAGTTACACTGCTTGTTGGTCAGGGATCGAATTTAGCAGTTGCTAACTCGCAAAATTTGAGTAAGAATAAAAAATGCGAGTAAAAAATCATGGCACTCGAATATTTTCGCGATCATGTTTGAAAATCAAACTGTCCTTTTCTATTTTAAAACTCCTTTGGGACAGTTTATTAACTGATAATCACAAGACTGCTTGTAGGCGCTTGTCGCTTTATAAATAGTAATTATCAGAAATCTAATAAGCGTCAAGGCAATATTTGTTTTCATTTTGGTCTGTAATTTGCAAAGTTCAGCAAAATGGAGAGGAAAATACCGTAACATGTTTCTTGGTGCAAAAACTTTAAAGGCCCGCGGACATCTAAAATGCTAGCAAAACTTGGGGCAGTGACCAGAGAAAAACTTAAAACTTCACCGTCCAGCCAAAAGTTCAAAGAATCATTGAGTACTTGAGGCAAGATAAGCAGATATACAGAGACTGAGAGATACAGCAGATCTGATATTTATTTAGTCCTGGCTTCCAAAACTCTATAATGCCGCTTTTTTATATTTTGTTTTTTTCATAGATGCAGCTTTAGGGTTTTGGACCAGGCCTACTATGAAACTATACCAAAATAAAAAGTTGTCCAACTTTACGTCGCAAACATAGTCAACTGAAATTTTGAATAAGACGTATGTGTATCTTGATAAAGTAATCACTTCTACATCTGTTAACACCATTTATCAAATTCTGCAAGCAAATCTTACAATAAAATTGTTGATTTTTACAAGGTACTGTTAGATCAGCATCATTTCAGCGGCCATTGTTGAATAGCTACAACAAGATTCTCGCATGACGTAACCGCGCGAGCCGCTAAAAATATACATGTGGAGCACCTTGTAAACAAAAGAAATGATTTAGACATACAAGTTTTCTTAAGGATTTATCTATGAAAGTAATAATTCAAATCAATTTCAATAAAAAATAACCATTTTCCCAAGTTTTTTTGCCACCGGGATGCTGATGCAACTTCAAACACGTAGCGGCACATGTATGTGCTCTCTTAGCGGTTCGCGCGGGTGAAAGGTCAGTCTTGTATTTCAAAGGAGCAAGATGGTGGCGTAGAATAAACGTTTCAGACTAGTTCAAAATTGTCAGGTAGTTCTGCCATCAAATATGGGTTTTAATGTGTAAAATTTGGCAAAATGGTAGCTAAAAATATTCAGCTCAGAGATGTTTATATGCTGTTATGGATCTCTGCGCTGAAACGAATCCTGTACTGAAACCTAGCCAGGAATCACGCTATAATTTTAACAAATGAAATGCAATAGATTACCTTTTACTTTAAAATATTTCTAATCCATTTTTCTTTTGATTTGGCATAAAAGAATCCATGCAACATAATTTGAGACAAAAGTAATACACGCAATTTTCTAATTGGTACCCCTGTCTGCAATATTTTGTCCGCCATTGCAGCTGTCACCTGATCAGGGTACTCTTCATTTTGAAAACCAATAGGCGATATAGAATCATTATTTATTGACCTTTTCTGCGAACATAAACCTTCTAGACTAAGGTAGGTTTATGATTTTATCAAAATGGATTGGGCTTTGCAACCAGCATGGATCCAGACCAGCCTGCGTATCCGCGCAGTCTGGTCAGGATCCATGCTGTTCGCTAACAGTTTCTCTAATTCCTATAGGCTTTGAAAGGAACAGCATGGATCCTGACCAGACTGCGCGGATGCGCAGGCTGGTCTGGATCCATGCTGGTCGCAAAGCCACTATGTTGGTTTTCTCATGGCACGGCTCATTTCATCTTTATAATGCAGAAGGGATTAAAGTTGGCAAAATTCCAAAAATATTGCTTTAAGGTAGTGGATGCGTAATGGCAGTTGGCAATATCCATTCATGTACATTTTCTCCATATGCGATTTAGGCTTTCTCTGTTTATTATGAAAAGTAATTATTTGTTACGACTTTAGGATGTTGAAATCCCAAAAATAACAGAAAGTGTAATTTTGATGAAAATTACTTCAGACAGTGGAATTAGATAATGACCAACATTTTTGCAAATTTTTCTCTATTTTGAAGCGGTACTTGTACTATAAATGGCAACTAATTACATTGACAACATTTTTCTTCCAGAACATACATCATTGTTTACAGGCATTTCAAAAAATGTGATAGTGAAAATAACACAAAACAAATTATGAAACATTCAGTGCCAAAATCACAATAAATTGTTTCAGACATACAACATTTTGCATTTACTATAAGAGCCGTGCCATGAGAAAACCAACATAGTGGCTTTGCGACCAGCATGGATCCTGACCAGTCTGCACGGTTTTGCAGGCTGGTCTTGATCCATGCTGGTCGCAAAGCCACTATGTTGGTTTTCTCATGGTGCGGCTCAAATAAGTGGAAAAGAATGCCACATGGAAATGTTTGCATATTATGTGAATTCTACTTCAGTCATATTTCCATGTTTTCCAAGACACTTCTTTAGTCAGGTTTTGGCAATTCTTGAATATTTCCAGTCACAAAAGGTCTGGAATCAGCAATTCATGAACTATTTCATCCGCAGTTAGCAAACTGATAACACTATTTTTTTCACCAGCATGAATTGAAACTTATCCATGTATTTATGTAGTGTTAGCATTTAGGATACACCATTCGTAAATATGCAACATGATAATGCAAATTTATTTATTGAAATAAACATGTTTATTTTGTACTTTGCACATACAAGCTATGATAATTTTCAGCTGTCGACAGGACTGGCAGTGATATGGTGTGTCAGCACGCTGTTATTTTTGTTCAGTGGAGTTTTTGGCGTATCAGCTTACATATTTCCTCTGGCGCTGGCTGGCTTCCTTTTCCTATTTCTTATTAATCCAATCAAAATTTTCCATCATAGTTCAAGGATGTGGCTCCTCCGAATATTGGTGAGTTTTAGCTACTTTTGTTTCTAAATATAGAACATGTTTTTCTAAATATAATAACAAAAGATGTAATCTAGTTTTTTGCAGCCCTTAAGGTGATCAAATCTAAAATACGAGATTTTCAAAGAACAGTAATAAAATACTACCATAAATACCCATGTATAATGCGCAGACAAGATTCGAGCTTATTTTTACTGTAGTAAAGATTAGAATCCAAATGTTTGTTTCAGGGGGCCAGTTGTCGGTAAATGTTAGTTAATATATTATAGATGGGTACTATGGTATAGTTCAGATCACAAATTTACTTTTACATTTTCCCATTAAAAATTTAAGGAGAGAATGTGATCTTTTTATTTTCCAGTTCCGAATATTCACTGCACCATTCCATCATGTAGGGTTCGCTGATTTCTGGCTTGCTGACCAGTTAAACAGTTTGGCTACAGTTCTTCTTGACTTTGAATTCATGGCATGTTTTTATGCGTTTGAAGTTGACTGGATAGGACCTGATCGTAAGACATTTTCCATGAAGAAATTTCATATTTGAATAGTCTTGATTATATGTTTTGTTATGTTTTATTTGTGACTAATTACATAGCAGAAAGTTTTCACATTTAGCAAAATCTGACATTAAGTGTGTTTTTTTTAAAAATGCACAGTGGTTGACACTTACTAAATTTTGATGTTTTACCTTCTGGCAATTTCACCTGCCAGTTGTTAGTATGTCCATAGCTATGTTAACCCTCCAAGTAAGTAAATTATATTTAAATGGTTCAAATACTAGTACACACTAAAATTCACTGCAAACAACATATGAAATATTGCTTGTTATATTATAACATGTTTTCGACTTGTTGGTGCTCTGAAAAATAGGTGTCGGTTTTATCTTCCATCTTGGTGGATAAAGGTGCATTTTGGGTCCCCCTTACTGGGCTCCTAAATTGTAGATGTCATCAGAAAAGTGTCATGCAGAAATTTTGATGTGTAGTTTTGTAAAATGCTTAAACACATAAGTAAACAATTGTTATGTGTCATATTATAATTTACTTGAAATTAGGGCTGTCATCGATAGAAACGATATCGATGTATCAACGATATTTTTTTGTCGATCGATTATCGATTCCCATTTTTAAAAATCGATATTTTACAGAGAGAGAAAACTATCAAGAAAAACACTCAAACCCTCAAAACAACCTAAGTTCACAAAGTTGTAAATTTGGATAAATGCAAAAGAGGAGTGAAGGCAAAATAAAAATGGAAGATGTTATTAATTTCTATTTATTTCTTTTATTTCATAAATACAAATTCAACACAATCAAACAGTAATATGAAAAGTAGGCAATAAAACTAAAAATAGCATTTACAGAAAGGTATATAGTAAGCATATGAACAAACAGGTTGTTAATCTAACTTAATAATCGATATATTGATGTATCGTCGATATTTGTCCTCTGATATATCGGTATCGTTGATATGCCTAAGACCCAATCAATGACAGCCCTACTTGAAATTGATATATTATTGTCAATAAGACAGGCTAGTGCTTTTATTGAACACCTATTTACAATGTATATAATTCTTTTCAGAACCACAAGTTTGTACAAAGCATGTATATGGAATACGGACAGTAGTCAGTATTTTACCAGCATGGTTCAGATTCGCCCAGTGCTTGCGGCGTTACAGAGACACCAAACTAGTGTTTCCACATGTGATAAATGCAGGAAAATATTCCACAACATTCTTAACAGCTTTTTTCTCTACTATGTATCACCTCCAGAAAGGTTTGTGTAACTTTTCCTAACATTGACCGCAATAGCATATTTGATTTTTAGCTCACCTGTCACAAAGTGACAAGGTGAGCTTTTGTGATCGCGCAGCGTCCGTCGTCCGTGCGTGCGTGCGTGCGTCAGTCCGTAAACTTTTGCTTGTGACCACTCTAGAGGTCACATTTTTCATGGGATCTTTATGAAAGTTGGTCAGAATGTTCATCTTGATGATATCTAGGTCAAGTTCGAAACTGGGTCACGTGCCTTCAAAAACTAGGTCAGTAGGTCTAAAAATAGAAAAACCTTGTGACCTCTCTAGAGGCCATATATTTCACAAGATCTTCATGAAAATTGGTTAGAACGTTCAACTTGACGATATCTAGGTCAAGTTCGAAACTGGGTCACGTGCCCTCAAAAACTAGGTCAGTAGGTCTAAAAATAGAAAAACCTTGTGACCTCTCTAGAGGCCATATATTTCACAAGATCTTCATGAAAATTGGTTAGAACGTTCAACTTGATGATATCTAGGTCAAGTTCGAAACTGGGTCACGTGCCGTCAAAAACTAGGTCAGTAGGTCAAATAATAGAAAAACCTTGTGACCTCTCTAAAGGCCATATTTTTCATGGGATCTGTATGAAAATTGGTCTGAATGTTCATCTTGATGATATGTAGGCCAAGTTGGAAACTGGGTCACGTGCCTTCAAAAACTAGGTCACTATGTCAAATAATAAAAAAACCTTGTGACCTCTCTAAAGGCCATATTTTTCATGGGATCTGTATGAAAGTTATTCTGAATGTTCATCTTGATGATATCTAGGTCAAGTTCGAAACTGGGTCACGTGCGGTCAAAAACTAGGTCAGTAGGTCTAAAAATAGAAAAACCTTGTGACCTCTCTAGAGGCCATATATTTCATGAGATCTTCATGAAAATTGGTCAGAATGTTCATCTTGATGATATCTAGGTCAAGTTCGAAACTGGGTCACGTGCCGTCAAAAACTAGGTCAGTAGGTCTAAAAATAGAAAAACCTTGTGACCTCTCTAGAGGCCATATATTTCATGAGATCTTCATGAAAATTGGTCAGAATTTTCATCTTGATGATATCTAGGTCAAGTTTGAAAGTGGGTCACGTGCCTTTAAAAACTAGGTCAGTAGGTCAAATAATAGAAAAACCTTGTGACCTCTCTAAAGGCCATATTTTTGATGGGATCTGTATGAAAGTTGGTCTGAATGCTTATCTTGATGATATCTAGGTCAAGTTCGAAACAGAGTCATGTGCGGTCAAAAACTAGGTCAGTAGGTCTAAAAATAGAAAAACCTTGTGACCTCTCTAGAGGCCATACCCTTGAATGGATCTTCATGAAAATTGGTCAGAATGTTCACCTTGATGATATCTAGGTAAAGTTTGAAACTGGGTCACGTGCCTAAAAAAAACTAGGTCAGTAGGTCAAATAATAAAAAAACCTTGTGACCTCTCTAGAGGCCATACTTTTCATGGGATCTGTATGAAAGTTGGTCTGAATGTTCATCATGATGATATCTAGGTCAAGTTTGAAACTGGGTCAACTGCGGTCAAAAACTAGGTCAGTAGGTCTAAAATTAGAAAAATCTTTTGACCTCTCTAGATGCCATATTTTTCAATGGATCTTCATGAAAATTGATCTGAATGTTCACCTTGATGATATCTAGATCAGTTTCGAAACTGGGTCATGTGCGGTCAAAAACTAGGCCAGTAGGTATAAAAATAGAAAAACCTTGTGACCTCTCTAGAGGCCATATTTTTCATGAGATCTTCATGAAAATTAGTGAGAATGTTCACCTTGATGATATCTAGTTAAAATTTAGAACAGGGTCACGTACCTTCGAAAACTAGGTCAATAGGTCAAATAATAGAAAAACCTTGTGACCTCTCTAGAGACCATATTTTTCAATGGATCTTCATGAAAATTGGTCAGAATGTTCACCTTGATGATATCTAGGTCAAGTTTGAAACTGGGTCACGTGCCTTAAAAAACTAGGTCAGTAGGTCAAATAATAAAAAAACCTTGTGACCTCTCTAGAGGCCATACTTTTCATGGGATCTGTATGAAAGTTGGTCTGAATGTTCATCTTGATGATATCTAGGTCAGATTTGAAACTGGGTCAACTGCGGTCAAAAACTAGGTCAGTAGGTCTAAAATTAGAAAAATCTTTTGACCTCTCTAGAGGCCATATTTTTCAATGGATCTTCATGAAAATTGATCTGAATGTTCACCTTGATGATATCTAGGTCAATTTCGAAACTGGGTCATGTGCGGTCAAAAACTAGGCCAGTAGGTATAAAAATAGAAAAACCTTGTGACCTCTCTAGAGGCCATATTTTACATGAGATCTTCATGAAAATTAGTGAGAATGTTCACCTTGATGATATCTAGTTCAAATTTAAAACAGGGTCACGTACCTTCGAAAACTAGGTCAATAGGTCAAATAATAGAAAAACCTTGTGACCTCTCTAGAGACCATATTTTTCAATGGATCTTCATGAAAATTGGTCAGAATTTTTATCTTGATAATATCTAGGTCAAGTTCAAAACTGGGTCACATGAGCTCAAAAACTAGGTCACTATGTCAAATAATAGAAAAAACGACGTCATACTCAAAACTGGGTCATGTGGGAAGAGGTGAGCGATTCAGGACCATCATGGTCCTCTTGTTTTTTTTCAGAAAAGTTATATTTAACCCTTAGCCTGCTGGTGGCATTGCCTTTGCGACCAGTGCAGACCAAGATCAGCCTGCACGTCCATGCAGTCTGATCATGGTCTGCACTGTTCGCCATTCAGTCAGTATCTTTTTGTTAAGTACCCCTTTTAACAGCCTATGGTACCGACGTTCAGACCAAATTGAAAGATGGATCAGTCCCTTTTAGAAATTTAGCAGGCTAAGAATTAAAGATACATAATGCCCGAATTTCATAATGAAAAATTTGAATAATTAAGACTTGATTTAAGTTATTTTGAGGGTATTATTTAGATGTCAGAATTTTACGGTGAAAACTATTGCTGACAATCATGTTACAGACAATTTGTTCCAAAAGTTACTTTTATTGAATTCACAGATTTGGCCAAAACAACTATTTCACAGGGGCGTAAATTTCACAGAATTTTAACCTTTAAATAAGTTTTATTTTTTCATTTGGATTTAATGTCATTGATTTTTAAAACCACAAAAGATATTAAAATTTGTCACTCACAAATAGTAAAGATGCTACAGTATATTCAATGGGTTTATGACAAAACATCGACACGGCATTTCATCAACACGATGGAACATCGATCTGACTTTAAAGCAACATGACAGAATATCGACATGACCATAATGCATTAAAAACGTTGACAAATATCAACAAACACAGACAATGTGTATTTGCAAAAGTTACAGTGTAAGGGAAGTAACTCTGATTTATAATATACTCTTAATATATGTTACATATCACATGTGATACTGGATGTTAAACGCAACTTACACCCCTTAATTTGTCTTTAACTCCTCTCTCTTGAAACAATACAATATTTTGACTAACTTTCTTTCGGTACGTAGTTGGATCGATGTTCTGTTGTGTTGATGTTCTTTCGTGTCGATATTCAGTCTGGTCATTGAATATCGTGTTGAGGTTTCATCTATCAATATTTTGCTGTGCATTTTATTGAATTATTCATTTCAGAACTGTATGGAGACCAGCACAGACAGTCACATGCATTTTTCTATCTCTGGATTGTATCTGCTGTATTCAGCTCTTGTTATACACTGACTTGGGATCTAAAGATGGATTGGGGCCTTTTAGATTCCAGCGCTGGTGAAAATAGATTCCTCCGAGAGGAAATTGTTTATGCTTATAAGGTAACTATCATTTTTAAAAGGAACTCAAATTTTTACAGTATTTACACAGACCTTGAAAAGTCCTTGAACTTGATGCTATTCCTTGAAAAACCCTTTAAAATGATTAAAACTATAAAAAAAACCTTGATAAAGTACTTGAATTTTGAAAACTTGCTAGTCGGATACCCATCCTCTCCAAGTAGAAATTAGGCCTTGGTTAAATTTATTTAGGCCATATCGCCTCTTCACTCAGAAAATAGTTATCTCTTTCCTCCATGATCTTAATTTAATAACATTCCTTTCCAGGACACAAACTTGTGCTGTCATGTTGGTTTTTACTAAATACATGTAATATGCCTACCACGTAAAATTTAATGTAACTATGGAGATTCTGTGTGAAACAAACTTTTTTTTTTTTACTTTCAGGCTTATTACTATTTTGCTATTGTTGAAGATTTTATTCTACGATTTATATGGTCCCTGACGGTATCAATAGGTGAAGGTTTGTTGGTACATAGTGAAATACTTCGCACACTGCTAGTTTCTTTGGAAATATTCAGGTAAGCTTAATAGCAAAGTGTTTTCTTGCATGCCAGACAGAATTTTCTCGTGTTTTTGCTGATGCTAGAAAAACTTGTCCTACACCCAGGGGTGTAAGATTACTTACGTTCTGCAATTTATGAATGAATGCGTGAATTCATTCGCTACTATGATAAAGAAGTGAACATAAGAAAAGCATCGTTTTACTTTATTTCTTACATTGATTCAAGAATATGGCATGCAAGAAAAAGAATCTATCACTAGCTGAAGGATCGGATGGAAATATCTGCCTCTGGGGTAACTGTTTTGCTGTAACTTGGCAGAGCCTTGTAACTGCCTAAACAGTTACCCAGTAACCCTAGATCCAGAGTTTTCAGTTCCAACCTCCAACTAGTGAAAGGTTCTTAATATATTTCTTTTGCTGCAACTATTCTGCTTACAAAGCAAACTCACTCTTGCTGTAATCCCCTTCATGTTTCAAAGCTACAGTAGTTATCCATGCCAGGTCATTCTCTAACAACTGTTGTTGCAACAATAGTCAACCTCTGTAAACCACAGAAATGTATATATATCTAACTTTGAGAAAAGCTAATGAACAAAATCTGTAGGTATTTAATGACTTTGCCTATCGAAAATATTTAGTTTTTATGTTTAAATAGGAAACGAAGTAATGTCAGACATTTTTATACATTTTCTGTTTGATAATCTAGAAGCATTCTGCTTTTTATAATATTTTGATAGACAGTAAATAATCTTTGTTTAAATGTCATTTGTTTGAAGTACAGTTCATTTGTTTGTTACCATATTTATAACCACCATTGATAACCTATATTGGCAACTCCTCCATAAGGCTGTTACTAACGTTAGTGGGAGGATAGTGCAAAGTACAAAATGACATTTCAATTCCAGAAGCTTCATTGGTTCTTTAGACTGCCAGGTCTAAAGCACCCATATACGGTACCCGATGTCCCAATGTTATTATTTTAACATTGAGGATTTGGGGGCGGGGGTTGGACTCATGACCCTGGTCTCTTAGTCAGACTGTGTTACCACTGGAACACTTTGCCCGCTTTATGAGGTACAGTACTAAGTATGTACTGTTGAAACTACCTTATCAATCACCTGTATTAACCTTCAGCCTGCTGCAGGCAATTGATTCTGCTTTCTGCTTTTGCAACCAGTGCAGACCAAGATCAGCCTGCACGTTCTGGTCTGCACTGTTCGCTATTCAGTCAGTAAATATTCAGTGAACACTCCTTCAAATAATAAGTGGTACTGTCCAAATTGAATAATGGAACTGTCCATTTTAGTAATTTAGCAGGGTAAAGGTTAGGCATCCGTTTGCCTTTAGCAGCCAGTCAGGTAACTTCCCATTTGACTTTTTGATCTATTTTCAACTTTATTTTAAACAGCTACCTGCCTTAAGTGACGAGAATTTGTTGCTGCCTTAACTTAATACAGGTTTGACTGTGGCATTTTGAATATTTTCAGGCGTTTTGTATGGAACTTTTTCCGCTTGGAGAATGAGCATTTGAACAACTGTGGTCAGTTCCGAGCTGTTCGAGATATATCTATAGCTCCGATAGACTCGAGCGATCTCTCTCAGCTTATCGAGATGATGGATGAAGATGATGGAGCGTATACCCACAGATCTGAGAAACGTAGACTTATCGGAAAGTAGGTGCTCGGCGGGCAGCTTCTGTAGAACTGGTTCTTTGCTAACAAATTAACAGTTGTGTGGGTGTGCTTGCAGTTTCGTTCAGCACGGGTTTTCTGTAGTGAATTAACAGTTTTGTGGTGTTTTTAGCTCACCTGTCACAAAGTGACAAGGTGAGCTTTTGTGATCGCGCAGCGTCCGTCGTCCGTCCATGCGTGCGTGCGTCAGTCCGTAAACTTTTGCTTGTGACCACTCTAGAGGTCACATTTTTCATGGGATCTTTATGAAAGTTGGTCAGAATGTTCATCTTGATGATATCTAGGTCAAGTTCGAAACTGGGTCACGTGCCATCAAAAACTAGGTCAGTAGGTCTAAAAATAGAAAAACCTTGTGACCTCTCTAGAGGCCATATATTTCTCAAGATCTTCATGAAAATTGGTCAGAATGTTCACCTTGATGATACTAGGTCAAGTTCGAAACTGGGTCACGTGCCATCAAAAACTAGGTCAGTAGGTCTGAAAATAGAAAAACCTTGTGACCTCTCTAGAGGCCATATATTTCATGAGATCTTCATGAAAATTGGTCAGAATGTTCACCTTGATGATATCTAGGTCAAGTTCGAAAGTGGGTCACCTGCCTTTCAAAACTAGGTCAGTAGGTCAAATAATAGAAAAACCTTGTGACCTCTCTAGAGGCCATATTTTTCATGGGATCTGTATGAAAGTTGGTCTGAATGATCATCTTGATGATATCTAGGTCAAGTTCGAAAGTGGGTCACGTGCCCTCAAAAACTAGGTCAGTAGGTCAAATAATAGAAAAACCTTGTGACCTCTCTAAAGGCCATATTTTTCATGGGATCTGTATGAAAGTTGGTCTGAATGCTTATCTTGATGATATCTAGGTCAAGTTCGAAACAGAGTAATGTGTGGTCAAAAACTAGGTCAGTAGGTCTAAAAATAGAAAAACCTTGTGACCTCTCTAGAGGCCATACCCTTGGATGGATCTTCATGAAAATTGGTCAGAATGTTCACCTTGATGATATCTAGGTCAAGTTTGAAACTGGGTCACGTGCCTTAAAAAACTAGGTCAGTAGATCAAATAATAAAAAAACCTTGTGACCTCTCTAGAGGCCGTATTTTTCAATGGATCTTCATGAAAATTTATCTGAATGTTCACCTTGATGATATCTAGGTCAGTTTCGAAACTGGATCATGTGCATCAAAAACTAGGCCAGTAGGTATAAAAATAGAAAAACCTTGTGACCTCTCTAGAGGCCATATTTTTCATGAGATCTTCATGAAAATTAGTGAGAATGTTCACCTTGATGATATCTAGGTAAAATTCAAAACAGGGTCACGTACCTTTGAAAACTAGGTCAATAGGTCAAATAATAGAAAAACCTTGTGACCTCTCTAGAGACCATATTTTTCAATGGATCTTCATGAAAATTGGTCAGAATTTTTATCTTGATAATATCTAGGTCAAGTTCAAAACTGGGTCACATGAGCTCAAAAACTAGGTCACTATGTCAAATAATAGAAAAAACGACGTCATACTCAAAACTGGGTCATGTGGGAAGAGGTGAGCGATTCAGGACCATCATGGTCCTCTTGTACTTTGATTTTGCTAGCTGAAGTGACATTGCACCTTTATTTTAATTATAATACCCACAGCAAAGGAGTTTTAGTGGGGTGGGGCTGTATTGGAATCACTTTGTTCCATCCATCTGTCTTGATACATCTTTGACTCCACTGAAGGTAATTAGTTATAACTAGACACTGTAATGTATTTAAAGAAAGGAAATATTAAACGCGAGGACTTTTATACTCAATTTCTCACATTTTTGTACCCCTGCTTTGAGTTGCTCTTGTCCGTCCATCTTTCTGTACATCTGTCTGAATTTGTATCATGCATATCTCAAAGTGTATTTGACCTAAAGTCATCAAACCACATTAGAGTTGTTATTCAGCATGTACAGTTGTTGCCTAGTGTTTCAGTTGGGATTTCACACAGCCAGACCAAAGTTATGGCCTTTGCCTTAGTCAAAAATATGCATGCAGTGGCAGGGATTGGGGGCACCAGTCTTCTGTGGTCACACATTTAGTTTAACTACTCTAAACTTAGTCTAAAACTTGAATAAATCCTCTGAAAGAGATTTACTGAAACTACATAATTATAAATTAATGATCGATGGCTATGAGAAAAAGTATACAGAACAACAACCATAATTATATAGAACAATGGTAAAATTATCTCCCTTTTTGTGTTGAACTTTTCATATTTAAGACACTAACTTGCCTCCACTGAAAGGAATTAAATGTTTTTCATATAAAATCCTTCTTTTAGGCAAATATGAAACATTATATTTTATGCAGCCATTTGAAACAAACCTTTGCTGGGGGTATGCCTCACATTCAGTGATAGCTCTAGTTTGGTTTGTCTATGTATTATTACATACTGTGAAATCATTAAGGCGTGGGGAACTGGTCTTTTGGAATTCATTGATGAGGGAATCCGTGAAATTAGATCCCAATGAGTATGTTACATTGCCATTTATTTTATGTTTCAAATTTGAAATCATAAATTCAGAATCAAACAACATACAAAATGTAGCCATTTTTGGCCAAAACCTAGAAATTTAGTTACCATGTAAATTCAATGATTTTACAGTATTCATATACAGTGTAAACGATTTAACGCTGATTAACAGCCATTGAGCAAAAAACTAAATTGATAGTCTTTCTTGAGATGTTGCATTATATTGATTACATTGTATATTTGTTTTCGACTTTTATTTATTTTTAATCAGAAAGTAAACTGAATATAACTTCCATCACAAAATTGACTTCTTTGTTTTGATTTTAATGTACATGCTTAGGAAATGAATTTAAATTTTGATTTCTTAAACACTTCTTTGTAATGTTTAAGTTGTAGCAGTGTTCAAAACCAAAAATAGCTTTCCTTACGTCACGAGATGGGATGTCATTTTAGAAGTGTTAGATTTGATTTTATAATCAAACTGATTAGGAACTAAGATAGCACATAATTTATCTACCCATTGTTTATGCACATTTCCGCAGCCTCCCCCCCCCCCCCCCCCATCCTTTTGATGAAGTGAGGGTATATTGTGTTGCCTGTGTCTGCCAGTTGGTACATCTATCAGATGATAGGCAACTTGCTCTCTGATGCATGACTAGAGACAGTTTTATCCAAGGGCAAGGTCACGGTGACCTTGAGACGGTAAAGTGCTTGCAATGAATACTGGGAGAAGGTTTGAGTCTGCAGTGGTCAGTCTTCATAGGATAATTATCTGTTGTCAGTAGATGAACCCTTATTTTTGGTGGGGGGATTCAGTAGTTCGAAGATCAAGGTAACAGTGACCTCAAGACAGAGAAAGTTACCACTCAATAACTGAAGACTGCTTTTGGTAGGATTGTCAAACTGATAATTTTCTATAGTCAGTAGTTAACTTTGGGTCTGTTAGTTAACAGTAAAGGTCACAGTGACCTGAGACTAAGTAATCTTGTCAAAATCTAGAGATTTGGGGTTACGTAGGTCAAAGGTCAATGTCACAGTAACCTTGAGACTAAATTACTTTCTTATCAGAGGCTGGTGAATGCATGAGCCTACAGCCATCAAACTGCATGGCACGATTAGTTGAAGACCTCTGCTGATTGGGGTCAGGAGGTCAGAGGTTAATATCACAGTGACCTTGAGACTAAAAGTAAGATCTATATTTAGAGAAGCTTGGGTCATCAGACTCCATAACATGATTTTCTGTGGTCATCAGATTAACCAATACTCTGTTGTTTTTTTGATGAATGGTAAATATACTTCAGACTGAAAGACATACATCAAGTTACTCCAATGGGTTATCATAGGGAGCATTTCGTGAAAGTTGTTTTTAAATGAAGTTTGCCCGAAAACTACGATCTTGTGTCCATTAATAACTTATTTGTTCTTTTAAGCACTGTTATAACTTTAAGCAAATTCAAAGTTTTAGTCAGCTGGCTTTTGATTGCAGTTTAATGTATTTTAGTTAAAGTTTCATATATATATTGCTTGTGGATGTGTTCAGCTGTTATTAAAAATGCTAGTACTCGGCAAGACACACTATTTTCTTCATAGGAGTAGATTATACTTTGGAAATGTAGATCTACTTGGATGTGTTCAGCTGTTATTAAAAATCCTAATACTCAGCAAGACACGCTATTTTCTTCATAGGAGTAGATTATACTTTGGAAATGTAGATCTACTTGATTGATTTTGTCTAAATTTTCATACATTTTATTTGAATGCGCGTCAGTTTTATATTTAAGGCTATCCAGAGAACGTTTTATCAAGTCACAAAGATACTTTTACAGTATTTTTTTTATGATGGAAAAAAATGGATGATTTCAGATCGGTTATGAAATTTTTCCAAATTCAGGAACATCTTTTGTTGTTGGTAAATTTAAGTAAAATGTTTAATGAATGTGATTTAACAGTTTGTAGGCAGTTATTATTCATGAAGTCTGTAAAACATGTTGAAAAACTCTCTAGAGTGTTAGTCACTTTGTAAATTATGTACAAAATTCTCTAGAATGTTAGTCACTTGGTAAATCGTGCTGAAAAAATCTATAGAGCTTTAGTCACTCGGTAGAATGTGTTGAAAATTTTTTCTAGTGTTAGTTACTCAGTAAAAGGTGCTAAAAAGCTCTCTAGAGTGTAAATTACTCAGTGAAAAATTCTTTCATGTTAGTTAATTGGGTAAAACATGTTGAAAACTCTCCTTAGAGTGTCAGTTACTGGGTAAAACATGATAAAAACTCTAGAGTGTTTTTCAGTCAGTAGGTGAAAAACTCTTGCCATTTAATCACTCAGTAAAACATGCCAAAACAGCCTGCAGTGTTAGTTATTCAGTTAAATCGTATATTTTTTTACACGAAAAAATTAAGTTATATTACATATAATAAATTTTATATAATGAATTAAGTTATATTGATTTTATTTTTAGCTGGTTTATACAAAATATATCGAAAGTTATTCTACTTACCTTGAGTTATCTTTAGTGTCCACATTCCAGATTCCTGTTTTGATGCGCTTCACATTAACTTTATTATTATACTATGGATTAAATTAACTTCAGACTTAAAATATTTATTGTGTTTCTTATCATTACCTGGCCCGCCCGCTTAGCTCAGTAGGTAAGAGCGTTGGTCTACAGATCGCGGGGTCGCGAGTTCGATCCTCGGGCGGGGCGAATGTTCTCCGCGACTATTTGATAAACGACATTGTGTCTGAAATCATTAGTCCTCCACCTCTGAAAATTCATGTGGGGAAGTTGGCAGTTACTTGCGGAGAACAGGTTTGTACTGGTACAGAATCCAGGAACACTGGTTAGGTTAACTGCCCGCCGTTACATGACTGAAATACTGTTGAAAAATGGCGTTAAACCCAAAACAAACAAACAAAATTATCATTACCCACAATATGACACAAGGCAGTAATTCTGGCACCAGTATATTATGAATTGTGCTCCTTTTTTACATAGATTTTGATGCACTTACACTTTCTGTTATAATTTAAATTTTGAGTTCCACTTCATCACTCGTATAACATGATACAAGGGCCATAACTGCGGAACCAGTTTTCCATGTAGTATGTGCTTTTTTACTAAGAATTTAAGGTAAAGTTTTGATGCACTTTCACTCAGTCTCTGTTATTACTAAACAGAATTAATTCAAACTAAATGTAGATGTTCGAATTATTTCACATCATATGACAAAAGATCCATAACTCTGGCACCAATATTATGTATCTTGAATTATGCTCCTTGTTACTTTTAATTTTTGGTTAAAGTTTTGATGCGCTTTCACTCAATTTCTGCATATACAAAATGGATTTGATTCAAACTTTGTAATTGTTAGACATCATCCCTAACATTATATATAACAAAAGGGACTTAACTCCGGCACCCGTAATTATAAAATACATTCCAGTTTTACTCAGAAATTTGGGTTAATGTTGATGCACTAAATTAAATACTTAATCTCTGTTATTAGAAGTGATGATCTGGATAATATAAAAAAGCCTGGACTTTAGGTAGGGAAACAAAATTCATTTTATGAATAAATGGAATGGAGTAAATTTATTAAAGTGGCAATTTTCATTTTATTTATATAAAGAAAAAATATGATATTGAAAAGTTTTGACAGGTTAAATAATTCTGGTCTAAAATTTTCAAATCAGTCTACAAAAAAAATATCAAGAACACAACCCTTTCTATTTTATTTGCTGAATTTTCTAAATATATTTTCAAGTTTTGAACTGAATTCTTTGTTGTAAAAAAATTTAATCAGAGCATGCAGAACTATTTTTAATTAATAGGTCTGAACCAAACTTAGTAACAGTTTTGAATTTTCCCCCTACAGTATATGGCTCAAGGTCCATAACTGAAAGAAACATTTTCTGAATTATGTTCCTTTTATATAAAATTTCATGTTAAAGTTGAATGGATTTGAATCAAACTTGAAACATTTGCTCCACAACATGACTCTTAAGTTTCCTTAGATTTGCTCTGTTTCACTACCCAGTATCAAAATAGTCGAGCAGGCTGTCTTCTCTGACAACTCTTGTAATTACTATAATGATTTTTTTTCATATGTTATGAAAAGATTCAAACTGCAATAGGGCAATTCGTGTTTGCACAATGTTACCCGTAGAACACATTTATGATATGTTGTACATAGCCCTTTATAATATTTATAAGAAACCTTGTTGCACGGTATGCATGAAGTTATATCAATTAAAGCTTAAACAGATCTTTATCAGAAATGTTTTTGTTGTCTTTATAACAGTTAGCAATAGTTACATTTGAGGAGGGAAACCTCACAGGGAGGCTGTTACTGACAACCAAAGGTTCAGGGTGAGCCCTTTGATATAAGTGGATGGTCTTGTATCCATTGTTTCTTACAATGTAGTTCATCATCTTTGATTTACATCAACGTCTTCTCCTTTGAAACTGCTGGTCAGAATTACACCAAACTTGGTACTTAACACCCTAGCAAGTTAATCTCTTAATTTATTCAAATGAGAGGAGGGGCACTTTGCTCCTATTAGGGGCCATTACAGCTAAAAATAGAAATACCTTTAAAAGACTTCTTGTGAACTGCTTAATGGATCATCATCAAACTTGGCCAATAACAACATTATAAGGTCCTCTCCCAATTTTGTTCTAATAAGGACATTTGATGCTAGAGCTAAAAATAGAAGAATACTAAAATGACTTCCTCTCATTAGCTGGTTGATGGATCTTTCATCAAAATTGGTCTGTAACATCATTGTAAGGTCCTCCCTAAATATCTTCTGAAATGGGGCTGCTATACCGCTAAGGGGCTGAAAGAGCTTAAGATAGAAATAGCCTACAAATAACTTATTTCCTAAACAGCTTGATGTATCTTCATCAGACTAGATGTGTTACATTATCATAATGTACTGTCCCAGTTTAGTTTAAATGGGGGCTCTTGATGCCTTTTAAGAATCAAAATAGAAAAAGAAACCTTCAAAGAACCTCTTCTCAAGAACCATTTATGGCTCTCTGTCAAACTTGGTCAGACTCTGTAGCATCATTGTAAGGTCTTCTCCCCCCCCCCCCCCCCCCCACCCCTCAGAGCTAAAAATAGAAAAATCTTAGTCTTTTTCTCAGGAACCACTTGATTGATCTTCATCAAACCTAGTATGTAGCATCATTATAAGGTCAGTTGAAATAGGGGCACTTGGCTACTTTTATTGGCTGCTAGTACTACTTTTAATGACTTCTCATAAACTGCTTGAAAGATCTTCATCAAACTTTTGAGGGTAAATGGGTTTTAAATCACAACAACGACATTTGAAAAGGTAATGTTGCAGCTATTGGGCATTGATAGCCGAGGAAAGTAAGCAAGTACCAGGGTTAGCTATAGACACAAAGCCCTGGTATATGAAATCATATGTATTAACCTTTTCAAGTTTAGCAGATTACCTTTCATATTAATTGGTAAGTAATTGAAGGTCAAGGTGACATTGTAACTGAAATAAGTTTCCTTAAAGATTACACTCGGATTGAAACAAAATTAAGTAAAATAAAAAATGTAGAAAAAAATTATCGTTATTATGATATCTTTTTTATGCTCTGTTCAAATAACTATTTATTACTTTAAAGAATCATATTCATATTGCAGCACAGTGAAGATCTCCAAAAGGTAAAAACAAAACAGCTTGAAAAAGATATACTCTTTTGAATGCATTTTTACTTTGAAAATAGAGGAACTAGCCTACTGTTCGTTCAACCGTATCTGTAACAGGAATTTTCATGAGTTCAGACTTAATCTTGCATGAACCAGATTAAACCCTTACCATTTTGGACACAATTAATGCTGACTTTGTGACCAGTATAGATCACGATCAGCCTGCACATCAGTGCAATCTGATCAAGATCTGCACTGTTCGCCATTCAGTCAGTATATTTTTGGTAAGCACCCCTTTTAACAGTTATTGGTACTGTCCAAACTGAAAGATGGACATGCTCATTATAGAAATCTAAGGGGATAAGGATATCTTTCTAATTATCACAAGGGCTGCATAAAGAAATTGTTAGATATTTGAAGGTATCTTCAATAACGTCAGTTTTATAGTCAGAAATGTATTTTTCCCTTTGTTACATTTCAGCTTATTTTATATGAAATCTCAATTAATTATTCTTTTAGAAATTTTACAAAATGTGTATAGAGGAAGTGCTGCTTTCATTCTTACTAAAATATACTGAAAGTTTTTGTAACAATCTGTCTACAGATAAAGTCAAAAATGATTGGCGTGAAGTTGGAAGAACAGCAGTAGGAGCAATTAACTGCTGCTACTGCTTTACTGCCAACTAAATCACACCGATCCAAACATGAAATTTTAAGGGGAAAATTGTGTTATGAAATACCCTTTCAAAATCATTTTAAACTCCTCTGATTTTTTAGCTCGACTATTCGAAGAATAGTCTAGCTATTCTACTCACCCTGGCGTCGGCGTCGGTGTCGGCGCCGGCGTCACACCTTGGTTAAGTTTTTGCATGCAAGTACATACAGCCATCAATTAAAGGCATATAGCTTTGAAACTTATTTTTTCTTTTTCTAGGTCAATTACCAACCTCTCTGGGTCAAGTCCCATAACTCTGACATGTATTTTGAGCAAATTATGCCCCCTTTTGGACTTAGAAAATTTTGGTTAAAGTTTTACATGCAAGTTACTATCTCCAAAACTAATGCAGATATTGATTTGAAACTTCACATGTGTCTTCAGGGTTATAAAACTAGTTGATAGCAGCAAGTCCCATAACTCTGACTTTCATTTTGGCCAAATTATGCCCCCTTTTGGACTTAGAAAATTCTGGTTAAAGTTTTGCGTGCAAGTACATACAGCTATTTCTAAAAGGCATATAGATTTTAAACTTATTTTTTCTTTTTCTAGATCAATTACCAACCTCACTGGGTCAAGTTCCATAACTCTGACATGTTTTTTGAGCAAATTATGCCCCCTTTTAGACTTAGAAAATTTTGGTTAAAGTTTTACATGCAAGTTATTATCTCCAAAACTAATGCAGATATTGATTTGAAACTTCACATGTGTCTTCGGGGTTATAAAACTAGTTGATAGCAGCAAGTCCCATAACTCTGACCTTCATTTTGGCCAAATTATGCCCCCTTTTGGACTTAGCAAATTCTGGTTAAAGTTTTGCGTGCAAGTACATACAGCTATTACTAAAAGGCATATAGATTTGAAACTTATTTTTTCTTTTTCTAGATCAATTACTAACCTCACTGGATCAAGTTCCATAACTCTGGCATGTATTTTGGGCAAATTATGCCCCCTTTTGGACTTTGAAAATTCTGGTTAGTTTTACATGCGAGTTTCTATCTCCAAAACTAATGCAGATATTGAATTGAAACTTCACATGTGCCTTAGGGGTTATAAAACTAGTTGATAGCAGCAAGTCCCATAACTGGTATGCATTTTGGTCAAATTATTCCCCCTTTTGAACTTAAAAAACTCTTTTGATATTTAACCTTTTTAGGTAATATTTTCCTGCCTCTGGGACAATATTTTGAATAGTCGAGCTTGGCTGTCTTACGGACAGCTCTTGTTAACTTTTGGACTTAGAAGATCAGATTTCTTGGTTAAGTTTGGTGTTTAGGTCAGCTTTTCTCCTTAACTATCAAAGCTATTGCTTTTAAACTTGCAGTAGGTGTTCACAATCATAAGCTGACCCTTTACAGCAAGAAACATAACTCCGTCCTGCTTTTTGCAAGAATTATGCCCCCTTTTGGACTTAGAAAATACCAGATTTCTTGGTTAATTTTTATGTTTAGGTAAACATTTCTCCTAAACTATCAAAGTTATTGCTTTGGAACTTGCAGCACTTGTTCACCATCATAAGCTGACTCTGTACATCAAGAAACATATCTCCATCCTGCTTTTTGCAAGAATTATGGCCCTTTTTGGACTTAAGAAATCATGGGTAGGACAATATTTCTATTATATACAGAGACAAGAAAATCAGATGAGCGTCTGCACCCGCAAGGCGGTGCTCTTGTTTAACCTTTGCCTTGCTAAATTTTTAAAATGGACGGAACCGTCATTCTAGTCGGGCAGTAGCATTTACTATTTGAAGGGTTTTTCACTGAAAATTTACTGACTGAAAAGCGAACAGTGCGGACCATGATCAGCCTGCACGGACAGGCTGATCTTGGTCTGCACTGGTCGCAAATGCAGAATCACTTGCCGCCAGCAGGCTAAAGATAAACGATAACCCGGTAATCAAAATATTTTGAAACTTTTAATGGTTCCTATTACCACCCTTGAAGTTCATTTAAATGATTTATGCTGCTATTTTTATTTGAGCTGCACCATGAGAAAACCAACGCTGTTCGTTTGGGACCAGCATGGATCCAGACCAGCCTTAGCATCCGTGTAGTCTGGTTAGGATCCATGCTATTAGCTTCGAAAGTCTATTGCAATTAGGGAAATCTTTAGCAAACATTAATCCATGCTGGTCGCAAACATTATGTTGGATTTTTCATGGTGCGGCTCATTTAAAGCGAAATTAAAGAAACAGTTGTTACGGAAAAGGTTGATCAAACAATCATTATTCATCTGCACGTCTTGTAAACCACATAACTAACAACATGTATTATATATTTATATTCCGTGCAGAAAAAAATATAGAAAAAGTGTGGCATTAGAGGCACAAACTATATAAGCATGACATGTGCACGTAAACATCCTGTAAATCTGACCATTATAATTTGTTTAATTATTGCAAGCATTGCTGCAACATTAAAATTAATATTTTAAATATTTACTTATTCTTATCAGTATTCATAATTTAGTTCACCTTGGTTCAAATGATAGAGCTCTCTGAGCTATTTGGATCATGTGGCATTTTGTCTGTCTGTTTGTCTGCCTGTCCATCCACATCCCTTCAAATGGGCCTCCGTGGCCAAGTGGTTAAGGTCGCTGACTTCAAATCGCTTGTCCCTCATCGATGTGGGTTCAAGCCTCATTCGGAGCGTTGAATTCTTCATGTTCCTCAATCTGGCTTACGGAAGGTCGGTGGTTCTACCAAGGTGCCCGCTCGTGATGAAATAATGCACGGCGGGGCACTTGGGGTCTTCCTCAACCATTAAAGCTGGAAAGTCGCCATATGACCTATCATGTGTCAGTGCGACGTTAAATCAAATAACAATAATAACAAGTGAATGAAGTATTGCCATGCAATACAAAGTCCCCTACTGGAAGGCACCTAATTTTCTCTACTGCAGTATAACATAATGAACTGATATCTGTCAATGATGTATAAACAATATTGTACTATATATACAATATGTTATAACAAAACACTTGGATTAAGATTTATATATATAAAAACCTACAGTTGTTTTCATATTGAAGTTTTTTGGCTGATTATAAAAATGTTATCATGTAAGTTATTTATAGTAACAACA
The DNA here is from genome assembly GCF_021730395.1 of Mercenaria mercenaria. Lineage (NCBI taxonomy): Eukaryota > Metazoa > Mollusca > Bivalvia > Venerida > Veneridae > Mercenaria > Mercenaria mercenaria. Next base: position 61,731,849 of record NC_069375.1, on the reverse strand, counting down.
AAGGGAAATTAATCTTTAAAAAAAAAAAAAAAAAAAAAAAAAAATCTATATAATACAAGTCCACAAGAAACTCTTTACCAGGTAGAGATAGGTCAAAATACACCTAAAAATTGGATGTAACATGCATGGTGTACCACAGAAAAGTGGTCTCGATTTTTCTCTACCGCCAGTAATAAAAAAGTTACAATAAAATCTATTTATAGTAACAACAAAGGGACGTAATTCTAAAAACAAGGGTGCCTCATGGTGGTGAACATTTGGTCCAAGTTACATCAAAATCCCTCCATGCATGAAGAAGAAATGTCCCGTACAAAGTCATTCTTGAATTTGACCTTTGACCTCTAAATATGACCTTGACCTTAGACCTAGGGACCTGGTTCTTGTGCATGACATGTTGTCTCATCCAGGGGAATATTTGTGCCAACTGATATCTAAATCCTCTTTGCATGACAAAGTTATAGACCGGACAGGAAAAAAATCCTCTTGACCTTTGATCTCAAAGTGTGACCTTGACATTTAAGCTAGGGTATTGGGTGTTGCGCATGACACGTCGTCTCATCATGGGAAACATTTATGCCAAGTAATATTGTAATCCCTTGATGGATGACAGAGTTCTGGATCGGACAGGGCAAAAACCTTATTGACCTTTGACCTCCAATTGTGACCTTGACCTTTGAGCTAAGGGTCTGGGCTTTGCGCATGACATGTTGTCTCATCATGGGGAACATTTGTGCCAAGTAATATTAAAATCCCTTAATGGATGGCAGAGTTATGGACGGGACAGGAAAAAAACTCTGTTGACTTTTGACCCCCAATTGTGACCTTGACCTTTGAGCTAGGGGCCTGGGATTTGCGCATGACACGTCGTCTCATCATGGGGAACACTTGTGCTAAGTGATATTAAAATTCCTTAATGAATGTCAGAGTTATGGACCGGACACGAAACAGACCCTGTTCATGCTATGTTAACATTTGACTGCTAAGTGTGACCTTGACCTTTGAGCTAGGAGTCTGAAAGTTGTGCATGACACATCGTCTTATAATGAGGTACATTTGTGCCAAGTAATATTAAAATCCCTTCATAGATGGGAAAGTTATGGACCGGACAGGAAAAAAGCCTTGTTGACCTTTGACCTCCAATTGTGACCTTGACCTTTAAGCTAGGGGTCCAGGTTTTGCGCATGACACGTCGTCTCCTCATGGGGAACATTTGTGCCAAGTAATATTAAAATCTCTTCATGGATGGGAGAGTTATGGACCGGACAGGAAAAAAGCCCTGTTGACCTTTGACCTCCAATTGTGACCTTGACCTTTGAGCTAGGGGTCCAGGATTTGCGCATGACACATCATCTCATCATGGGGAACATTTGTGCCAAGTAATACTAAAATCCCTTCAAGGATGGGAGAGTTGTGGACCGGACAGGAAAAAAGCCCTGTTGACCTTTGACCTCCAATTGTGACCTTGACCTTTGAGCTAGAGGTCCGGGTTTTGCGCATGACACGTCGTCTCATCATGGGGAACATTTGTGCCAAGTAATATTAAAATCCCTTCATGGATGGCAGAGTTATGGACCGGACACGAAATTGCGGACGGACGGATGGACGGACGGACAGACGGATGAACGGACAGACGGACGGACGGAATGACGGAAAAGTGCATTCCTATAGTCCCCGAAACTGGTTTTCAACCAGTAGGGGACTAAAAAAAACATCCCTTCAAAGTTCTTCTAAAGGAGTTTAAACAAACTTGGTTGGAAGCACTCTCTAGTGATAGGGATTCTAGATTTTATAAATCATGTTTCTACCCTGCTGCACACAGCCCAAAGTTCAAAGTATTCTCTACTAATAATGATTTTCTCAATTTCATAAATGATTGCCCTGAACACTAGAGGGCAGGTGGGGGTTGTCTAGCTTTGGATGTTTGTTTTGGGTTGAGGAGATCCAAAGTGAGGGCTTTCTTGAAAATAGGAAAACAGTTCTAATCATTAAATATTGTAACTGAATTGATTGTAAAAGTTAGGAAACACTTGAGTTAAGGTCATAGAATATTTCTAAGTTATGTCCATTGTCCATTAAATTGTAATCCTTTTTTTTGTGTTACAAAGAAACTTCCAAAATACTGGATAGCTAGGTGATACTGTCTCAAGAGTTTTTGTTTATGTAGAAGTATACTGAGAGATGAAATCTATCAGTTTCAATCCAGAGCATGTAAAGATTTTAATTAACCCTTATCATGCTGGACATGACTGATTCTGTCTTTGCGAACAGTGTTGATCATGACCAGCCTACACATCCTTGCAGTCTGATCATAATCTGCTATTCAGTCTGTATCTATTTGGTAAGCACCCCTTTTAACAGTTAATGTTTTTTTTCCAAACTGAAAGATGGACAAGTTCATTATAGCAATTTTGCAGGGTAAGGGGTAAATGAGAGTTTCTCGTGTATGCGATGCATGCATGTGTAATATATGTGCATATCTTTAAGTAACATTAAAAAGCATGTGTGGTCAAAACTGCAAAAGTTTAAAAAGCAGCGCTTAAAGTTGCATTCCAAAATGGTATTTGTTTAAGATATGATATTTCAACACTTCAGCACATACCAGCAGCACAAATATATGGATAAACAATCACGCAGCATGAGTAATCCCAATCTAATCATCTCCCTTGACAGTCTGTAATATCCGATTAAAATGCAATTTTTGTGCCCCCCGTGAGTGGTTAGGGGCATATAGATTTGGTCTTGTCCGTGTGTGCGTCCATCCAGACATTCCTACATATTGGTATTTATGTAGCTACTCTTTTTTTTCTCTATTGTTCTTTTAGCCGAGTAAAAGAAAAATAGCCATATAAAAGCCTTACAGAATGAATGACATCAAAGTAAAAGTACAGTTACCTATTGTTCTTATAGCCACTTAAGTATGCATATGTGGGTTTGTCCATCCGTCTGTTCATCTGTCCGAAGTTCGTGATGTGCCTAGCTCAAAGTGTTTGATATAAATTGATGAAACCTTGCATGAGTCTTTATCATGATATGAACTTACACACCTCCTATTTTTCGTCTGGCTCTGCCCCTTACCTTTAGCGTCACGGCCCCTGAAATAGTCAAAAATGCATATTTTCACCTTGTGACACGCCTAGCTCAAAAATATTTGATTTAGATTCATGAAACCTTGCATGAGTCTTAATCATGATGTGAACTTGCACACCTCCATTATTCATTTGGGTTTGCCTCCTATTTTCAGAGTTACAACCCTTGAAATAGTCAAAAACTGCTCATTTTCACCTTGTGACGCGCCTAGCTCAAAAAGTATTAGATGTAGATTCATGAAACCTTGCATGAGTCTTAATCATGATGTGAACTTGCACACCTCCTTTTTTCATTTAGGTGTGCCTCCTTTTTTCAGAATTATGGCCCGTGAAATAGTCAAAAATGCTCATTTTCACCTTGTGACGCGCCTAGCTCCAAAAGTGTTTAATATAAATGGTTGAACACTTGCATAAGTCTTTATTATGACATGAACTTGCACATCTCTTATTTTTTGGCTGGCTCCTTACCCCTATTTTTAAAGTTATGGCCCCTGAAATAGTAAAAAACTGCGCATTTTTACCTTTTTATGTGCCTAGCTCAAAAAGTATTTGATGTAAATTCATGAAACCTTGCTTGACTCTTTGTCATGATGTGACCTTGCACACTTGCCATTCTTCTTCAGAATCTTAGCACTTATTACAGAGTTATGGCCCTTGAAATAGCCAAAATAGTGTTTTTTTTTTTGGTTTGTGATGCTCATAGCTCAAAAAGTATGACCTAGAATAATAAATCCTTTTCATAAAATGTTTGTTGAGGCTATACCCCATTAAGACTGCAAACATTTGAATTATTATCCCTTATTTGTGACAAATGTACCAGTGGGGGGGTGGGGGGGGCAAACTCTGTGTCCGACAGACACATTCTAGTTAATAATGCCGCATGTCGGACAACATCATGACTCTAGTGGGAATTTTAATCTTAATTATCACTTATTGTTGCAGAAACAAAAAGGAGAAACATATAGAAGACAACGTTCCGGATAAAATACCGTGGAAATTCAAGGGAGTTTGAGAGATGGAAAAGACATGGAAATTCAAGGGAGTTTGAGAGATGGAAAAGAGCACATGACAGAGACTGAGCATCAATGGACTTGTCCCTAATGTCTTAGTATGATAGACAAGAATGCATAATATTAGTGAAATAAAGTGCCATATTCAGACTTAATGGGACATGCCTCCAGATGAAAATCAAAATTCAATTTTTAGCTCAACTATCCGGAGAGTAGGTCAAGCTGTTGGACTCGCCTGAGGGAGTCAGCATCTGCATCATCAGTGTCTTGCTTTGGTTAAGTTTTTTTATGTTAGCTGGTTAGTGGGTATCTACTGACGAGAATGGATTGAAACCTCTCAGAGTTGTTTACTCTGATGATCTGATGTGCAATGCACAGAGTCCCTAACTCTGCTTTGCATTTAAACAAATTATGTCCCTTTATCATCTTTTTTTCAATTTTTGGTTAAGTTTTTTCATGTGAGCTGGTTTCTCGGTATCCACTTACGGGAAGGAATTGACACACACACACTTGTTCATTATGATGATCCGATATGCAATGCAGAGGTTCCCTAACACTGCTTTGCATTTTAACAAAATTATGCCCCCTTTCTGACTTCTGTATTCATTCTATTGACAAGGCTGTTGAATAGTCAAGCGTTCCAACAGCTTCTTTTTTAAAAATGATAGCGATTGCAGTTAGACATCAAAATGATAAACCAGCATTGTTTACGCAGATAGTTTTAATTGTATCATATAAAATACAGCTTAATTCTAAGACTAATACTTTCAAGAGTTTTCTTCATAAGTTTTCAAACAAATGACATAAATCAGGAGGCCTGCATCTTTATAGCAATTGTAAAAATGAGAAGATATTTCTGTTGAGTGAAAAAAATGAATATTATTTCACCTAAATGTAATTGTGAACAATGTAAATAATTTCCTTCGTAAGTAAGTGAGAAATAGAATTTTTTCTCTTGTGTGTAAATGAGAAATGAAAATTACTGTGAATAATATTTTAAACTGGAAATTGTTGCCCTAGAATATCGGTGGGAACTTGAAATTGTTGCCCTTGAAATTGAATTGTTGTCATTGAATAACAGTGAGAACTGAAAATTGTTGCCCTTGAATATCAGTGAGAACTGGAAATTGTTGCCCTTGAATATCAGTGAGAACTGGAAATTGTTGGTCTTGAATATCAGTGATAACTGGAAATTGTTGCCCTTGAATTAACAGTGAGAACTAGAAATTATTGCTCTTGTATATACAAAGTGAATTGAAAGCGCATAAAGATAATATAATATATATAAGAATTGATCATGTTTATGTATCTATTGCATACTTGAGCTGATGTCTTTCATTATTGTATTTAATTTAAATGTTCGTTGTGTAATTCTGTAGAGAAATAAAAAATATTTAGAAAGTGGATAATTTTTTAATTTTCATAATTTTATGAATATCAGTGAGAACTGGAAATTGTTTATCAGTGAGAACTGGAAATTGTTGTCCTTGAATATCAGTGATAACTAGAAATTAGTGACCTTGAATATCAGTGAGAACTGGAAATTGTTGTCTTTGAATATCAGTGAGAACTGGAAATTGTTTATCAGTGAGAACTGGAAATTGTTGACCTTGAATATCAGTGAGAACTGGAAATTGTTGACCTTGAATATCAGTGAGAACTGGAAATTGTCTATCAGTGAGAACTGGAAATTGTTGACCTTGAATATCAGTGAGAACTGGAAATTGTTGACCTTGAATATCAGTGAGAACTGGAAATTGTTTATCAGTGAGAACTGGAAATTGTTGTCCTTGAATATCAGTGAGAACTGGAAATTGTTGTCCTTGAATATCAGTGAGAACTGGAAATTGTTGTCCTTGAATATCGGTGAGAACTGGAAATTGTTTATCAGTGAGAACTGGAAATTGTTGTCCTTGAATATCAGTGAGAACTAGAAATTAGTGACCTTGAATATCAGTGAGAACTGGAAATTATTGTCCTTGAATATCAGTGAGAACTAGAAATTATTGCTCTTGTATATACAAAGTGAATTGAAAGCGCATAAAGATAATATAATATATATAAGAATTGATCATGTTTATGTATCTATTGCATACTTGAGCTGATGTCTTTCATTATTGTATTTAATTTAAATGTTCGTTGTGTAATTCTGTAGAGAAATAAAAAATATTTAGAAAGTGGATAATTTTTATCCAGTTGTGTAAAATTTCCACTTAGTACTAAACTATTTTATTTCCCACTAAACGGGACCGTAAGAATAGCCGCTTCCTTTTATTTAGCGGAAAATACAAAACATCTTTTCCTTGCATGACTCTCCACCATATGGAGCCGACCATACGTCCAGAAAATGACTTTGGAACTACTGGAGATTTTGACAAGAGTTGTAGATGACACTGAAAATGGCACTGTCGTGTACATAAATTCCTAAGACAAGACGCTTGTTCAGGAGTTTTCTCCCCTTCAATTTGAAGATTTGAAATAAAGTCCAGTTCTAAGGGCAGATAACTCATAAACAAGCACAGTGACCTATGATTGTTTTTGCATTTTACTGTTTCTATCATGAAAATGTGTTCATATACAAAGTTTGAACATATTTTATTATTGCGAAATTTTTGCTCATCTCCCATACAAGAAACTGCAGCAAGACAGTGTCTTTAAGATTTTGTCAACACACTCTGCAAATACTCATTCGAATTTTAATGAACCGTGCTGCGTCCCTAAAAACTCTCACTTTACTTGGATTCAGTGTTCTTGTATTTTCTTTTCAATTGGGATCATGTGGTTTATTCAATATCTGTGTAACAGAATTCCGCTAAACCCGGAGCTTGCGTTAGAGATCAGACATATTACGTTAGTTGTATATTTATGGTGCAGATATTGTGCGCACTAATTTATTACTGGTTTTGTTTTCAGGAATGCTTGATTTCAGACATGTACCCAATAATATTTCAGATGGAGTTATTTTGACCGTTCATAATCTGTCGTTAAGGTGGTTCACTTAACTCTCGCAATAACGCTAACTCATACAGGACTTTTGAAAATTGCTGGGTACATGTAAGGACCAAATACTGTCTAAAATATTCACTAGGGGGATTCCATGCCAATTTAGGGTGTATTATGACTAACTGAATTCAACAAAAATACACAGACCCTACCTCCACAGACCCCTACCTATTAATCACCACATTTCACAATATCTCCTAATAGCTTACCATTCACTCAAAACTGGGGCACATACTGTAGACTACCTCTATCTGTGAGATAACTAACATAGACACCGCTCAACATTAAGTCAATCCGCCTTGTTCTTGGTTCAATAGAGAGAGTGCCGATCTACGGATCACGGGGTTGCGAGTTCGATCTTCGGACGGGCTGTATGTTCTCCATGACGATTTGATGAAAGACATTGTGTCTGAAATTATTTGTCCTCCGCCTCTGGTTCATGTGGGAAAGTTTGTAGTTACTTGCGGAGAACAGGTTTGTACAGGTACAGAACCCAGGAATACTGGTTAGGTCGACTAGCCACCGTAACATACCTGAACTACTGTTGAAAAACGGCGTTTAACCAGATACAAATAAAACAAAAAAAATAAGTAAACTACGCCGTGTTATCAGTAAGTAACGTAAATCTTTGAACCGTCCTCACTGCCTGTGTGAGTCTAAGACGAGTTGATATTTTGGAACATTTTCCGTCGTAAACTGTTTCAGATTTCTTCGTGAACCAGTTTATTAATAAACTAATTTATTTATATGACTTAAGTTATGGATAAAAGAAGTAATCAGTGCAAAATTACCAAGGGCAAAAAACGGCGCTCTTTTTTTATCGCAACAAAAACGTTGACGTCATCGCACATTAACGTGAAGTAATTTTAGCGTTAGCGTGTTTTATCAGAAACAATTATATTAGAATAATGATTAAAGAAACTGATTCTTAACACGAACGTTTTTCAGTCATGTAATTCATGATTTTATATACAGTAATTTGCCGTTTGTATTTTTCTGGAACTTTTTCAAGAACAAAATGTCCGCATGCGTACAAACTGGCTGAAGATAAAGGATGCCAAATGCCATTTATGTAGGGATAGTTCTAGTTCAAAACCAAACAATACATGTCGAAACGAAATAGATGGAAAATAATACCAGATCATATAGCTGCACATGTATTTTAACGCAGCACACACCGAAAAATCTGTTTTAGAGCAAGTATCAAAACAAATGATAAACCTATAGTTTAGAAGACTTTGAGATACAACTACAGTCATTATGATAAATTATTAATAATCCGTACCGTTACCACCATGTTCTTTATCCACTTGCTCTTCTGCGTCATCATCGTAATAACAAAGATAGTATTTCAACTACTTTTTCATGCAAACCCAAACAATAAAATTGTTATTTCTCGTTTACATTTCTTATAAATCTTGTTTTGTTTTCAGGACTCGTACATTTACAGTAATAAAGGCCCGAAAGTAAATGAGATGTTGTTGTTATAAGCCAGTTTGTCCAAAAAGGGTCTTAGGTACAAGGTTGGAAAAAGCATGAAAAAGAAAGCCAAAATGCTACTAACAGGGATCATCGGAATTTTTTAATACTTGTCTTGTGTTTTGGAAAAGACAAATTGAATTTGACTGATTACTAACTTGTAAAGTCTTGATTTTATTGTGCATTGAAATATATACATAATTATGATCTGCTTTCATACAAATACCACGGGATACGGACAAAATCACCCCCCATTCCAAAAAATCCCCCTTATGACGAAAACCACTCTGCAGAGCGGACGCAGTGGTCCATTGGTAACACTGTCCGACTACAAAACCGGGGCTCGTGAGTTCGAGCCCCCGCTCCTCCAACTCAATTACTTATTTTAGGGTAAGAGCCCGGGTATGGGTGCTTTACACATGGCACACTAAAGAATCGAGACGCTCAGGGCGTCTTCTGTTTCTTGCACTATCCTCCCACTAAAATTACTAACAGCCTTCTGGAGGAGTCACCAATATGGCGACTAATATACAAACAAACAAACCTCTCTAGCTGCTCCATATCTGGCACATAGACGTCCATGGTTTGACAAAGGCGAATGAAATCCCACCTTTGATGTTTTTTAATTATATTCAAATTATAAACTTCATTTTATCTTGAATATTCTACATTTATCGTATCAGAAAGTGCAATTCCTTAATTTCTTTTATGCTTGTTTTTAGGCGTAAAATTTTTTTCGTTTCATGGTATCCCGACCTACCCTAAATTTTTGGCCCCACCCTTAACATTTCTATGGGCTTGGAGAATATTTTTTCAACTTTTTGACAAAAAAACCCAGCACTTTTGATGCTTTAATCATGCTTAGTGATGTTACATATTAATGTACTGATGCTCTAAAGGCAAAACCCTCTTGTTGACACAAAAATAATCCGCAAGCGCATGACAGTACGTGTCTTTTAATTCTATTGCTTTCTAACACTACTACAGTTTCGATTTAACGTCACATTAGGTAGCAGGGTACACTTAGATTAAAAAAAATAATTTTGGGCACGGCCAGGCTAACATGTAGCGAGTCGTAATATTGCACTTCCCTAATGAGCAGAATTAGGGTGGCCATTTTATAAATTGCGTGCATGTTTTGTGCTTTTAATTAATGACAAGATCAGGAGTCAGGACTCTCAAACTAGAATACAGAAAACTATCAAAACGACAGTTTTACACCATCCATTAAAAATAGCATACCAAAATCATCAATTTTGCACTTTTCGAACAGCCTGCAATGATCCCGCTGCAGGAACAATGCCCAATTTTATTGCATTTCTCAATTTAATAGTCCCTACTGAACTACAGGATATAAACTGAATGGGGGCCCATCCAGCTCGTTTTTTCACAAAATAGCGAAAATGTTCCTGAGTATCGGGTAAGGTCGGAACCCTTCCGTGATTTGAATTTTCCGCGCCAAGGTGACTCTTTAATTCATACAAAGCTAGCAGTAGTTAGTTTTACAACTGATATCAGAATTTTTACATGTCCTGCTGTTTAAAATTTCTAGATTTATTTTAATCATATTTTATTGCATATCTTCATTATATACATAATATGCACATATATCTAATACAAAAGTATGAAAATAGCAAGTGGGTTGTAAAGTTATACCAACATTATAAGCAGCCCTTCCCATTACGTCAAATAATTTTCAAAAGAATTAACAATCATTATCTGTCACCTTAATTTACAGACATCCAAAATTACAAAGTTCTAATTATTTACAAATATTGACAGGGCAAAAATTCGAAGAGTACCGTGCTATATATATATATATATAGGTAGCAGGGTACACTTAGTTTGCAGGGGAGCAGTTTCGTAGTTTTGGCCCCTGTCGATTTTTTGTATAAACAGGACAGGGTAGATATAAAGGCATATACATGTATATCTTACTGGTTAATAATCATTATTAATTCTTTAATATATCTGGGGAATGTGGAACGGTTAATGATTCTACATGGCGGGTGTTTTAAAATTCATAGCTCCGTTGGCAGACACATTCCACACCACCTGGGTATGCATCTATGTTCGTACTATACATATATGATATGAAATTGGATTTAAAAATAGAAATGGATGAATGGCAGAGTTTAAAGTGAGGCCCGGATGGGCTATTTTTGGTCTATAAAATTTGGGTGCTTTGGCCGATTTTCACGAATTCCGGACCATTCACTCCCAAGTCTTTTCCTCCCCTGTCTTTTCCTCCCCTGACTATTCACTCCCAAAATGGGAGTGAATAGTCACCTTATGGGGTGACTATTCACTCTCATTTCATTTTTTTTCTATTATGACAATTCAAAACTATTCAATGTTTAATATTTAGGTTGGAACTGAATTCTAAATAGATATTCCAAGAATATTTGAATATCATTGCAAGTATGATATATAATATTGAAATTTCATATCTCTAAATACAACTGAAACTGGATAATTTTATTAAATGCTATACATTACAATGATATATTCAATGACATTGTACATAATAACAATAATAATTATTATAACAATATTAATAATGACAATAATAATAGAGCCCCGTCAAGCAAAAAGGGTCCTTATGGTATTTTTTTATTTCTTTTACTTTTTTTCCATTTTCTGAAAGAACAATTTATTTTGTATCAGAAACCGAAGTTTCAGTTGCCTATCATCAGCAGTTATTGAAATATGAATAAGATGTAATTTAATTAAGTTATGTATTGTTACTACAGCATCTTTGACATCCTTTGATGATTTAATGAGAGAAATGATATAAAAAAATATGCATTGTTATAATAATTATCAATCGCTCATTGAAAAACTTGTTATAATCACCGTTATATTCCCTAGTATTTTAATTTATTTCATTCTTGAGTATTATTGTACATGCTAAATTTTATTCTGGTGTCATAACTGTTTGAAAAGTGAATTATGAAATTGCTGGATTATGTATTGTAAATTAAATTTCATTAATTATGTCACAGTTAGATTTATGTATTGACTGTAACAGGAAGGTTCGTCCGATCAATCCCGCGACTTCTCCCCAATCCCCCGACTTCTCCCCAATCCGCCAATCTTACTTCAAAATTTAACCACAGCCAATTATCTGATGTGAACTTAGATCAAATCAAAACAATGAACTAAAGATACCAAAAGCAAGAATAGAATTTTTTCATAAATCTTTGAGCTACTCGGGACCCACAATCTGGAATAACATACCTAATCATATATGCTCATCTGATACTCTTGCAAAATTCAAACAATCCTATCTTTAATGGCACTTACTCACGCAAAAGCTGTGAGTAAATCAATTATTCTCTAATCTCAATTACCTTCAACAAGACAAAAAAGAAACAATAAAAGTAGGAATAAGGTATATAACTGGCAGCATATAAGTGTACAATTGTTCGCGAAGTAAATTCATATTTCAACAATCGATTTAATGTTCTTCGTAGGTTCCAAGTGATCTAGCATCCGGGTAAATTTGAACTGAAACGAGACTAAAAGTAACTTTAATCATGTTGTTAAGATAAATGTTTCAAGTTTTCGTAAAACACAGGCGTGAATAATTAATAATCTATTATTTATCTGGTGTTTAAGATTTTGTTAGAAAAGACATCACCAGAACCAAACAGATACAACCAAAATTGTAGCTTTACAACTAACAATTGGAGTGATTTACTTAGAAAAAACAAACACACATTATAAATATTCAAAACTTAACATAACCTGCGTAGAATAGTAAACATAAACCAAAAACAACATTTATTTTATAATGAAATTAACTAATATTCTAGACAAGTGATTTCCATGACAGTTTGTTTCGTTGAAGCAAGCTATGACTAAAATACAAGCACAACATACATCATGGGAGGGAGGGCGGGTACAGACTGTTTGCTGCCAATCATAAACCTCGAGTGGTGAGAACAATATCAGTTCACACTTATATACGCCGAAATATTTCACGAAATTCACGTGACAAAGAGCGCCCAAATGTACTAGCATAAACTTCAGACCAAACTAGTACTGGGATAAACTACCAAGAAAAGTAATTTCGAAACGCGAATAATTTTATTTTTCTCAACCAAAATTACTATCAGAAAATAGTGACTATCCAGATTCATCGCTAACAAATTTTTTTTTTAAATATCTGGAAATAAATTCTATATCTTAGATATTAGTGGAATATAGCAAAAACAACGCTGTTCCAGGTTCGATAGCTTTTTAATAATGACGTTACATACAAAATATTGCAAGGATGTGACGACGTTTACGTTACGTTAAAGCATGCAAATTCACGACATGCTATATTAAACTTAATTATTGACAAACTATAGAATCTACTTCAGAAACACATGAGAATTTGCTGTTTTTAATACTTTACCATTCTCGGCGCATTCATCTTTTTTTTCTTTCTTGATTTGGAATTTTAAAAATATTTTAGAAACAAAAACTCATATTCTTATGTTTATAATATGACCAAACTTCAATATGTTTCAGCCAGATCTTTACATTACTCTTCTTTAAAACCTAATACTTAAAATCTTTCTTGCTTTGGCTTAAAGATCTTTTTTTATCATGCTAGAAAATTTTTAAGTCTCATTTCCTCAAAAATTCCTTAATTTTGTTTTTATAAGATTGTTTTCTTTACACTACGTTTTGTATTATTTTTGTTGCACTAACAATGATGCTTAAAAAAATCAGTCTTTGGTAATTATTTATCTTATCTTACATATCTACATTAAAAAGTAAAAGAGAAGTCCTCTGTTTGTATTTTTTGACTTATTACCTAAGATATGAATACTTTCAAAACCCACAATGCCATAGTTAAAGTAATCAGTTTTTGATATCCATGTTTCATTAAAGAAAACTAACTTTAAAGAAGAAGAAGAAGAAGAAGAATGTTTTATTTGACTTAAACTTATACAGTTTCTCGTCATACAAATACAATTCATAATTATAATAAATACAAAAATATACAGGTCAAAATCTAAGTAATAACTTATACAAATTCTGAGGGTGGTCCTAAGCATGAACTTCGTTCTATCGTATATAAACTACAGTTTCTCGTCATACCAATACAATTCATAATTATAATATATACAAAAAATACAGATCAAAATCTAAGTAATAAATGATATAAATTCTGAGGGTGGTCCTAAGCATGAACTTCTTTCAATCATATATAAACTAACACAAAGAGAAAAACAAAAAATAGTAGTCACAGTAGCTAATACAATTTAAGTAATGTAGGCCTATCATTATTAACAAGATTCATTGATTAAATTTTTTACTACTAGATCGTATGCAGTAGCCAATCGAAATATCCGTACTAAATTTGTATTACACAACTATAGTAATCAGTACCATATAAGGAAATCCAATAATCAGGTAGTTGATTTACGGTCGTGCGCACCTGGTGTTTGAGTGGAGCGCATGGGATCATAAACAAGCGGATGTTTTGTTTGAAGGAAAAATTGACTAAAAACTCAGGTAAGTAATTGTGAAAGGTAAATGTTTTAAATTTTTAAATTGTCTTTTTGTCTCACACTTTCATAGAAAGTGATAAAATATCATTTTGCTTCCGTCACACCAGGGTCGCGTGGTACAGTGCAACACGTGTTTATAATTATGGTAACACATATGTCAAATCCGTCATACACTGTCACCAGATTACCAATAGATGGACTAACTATGCTCCATTTAGATGTACATATATGACAGATTAGATTTACATCCATTATTATGATTTATAATTATAATGTATATATTTTTATGTACAGTCAAATTTCATTAAAAAAGTAAACACACTTGTCCATAATGTCATAAAAAGAAGAAATAGATCTAGCACATTAATAATTTGTACATGCTTTCTGTTACAGAATATGATCTCCAGAGTTGAGTTTTTGACTGTTTACAGTAAAGATGGATAATTATACAAGATCTTAAATGGTTTAGATCTACAAAGTTGGGATGATAAGGTAGGTAACATTATTAACCAAAAAAGTATAGTTTAATACAATAATGTGTAGGTTACAATATTTTTTGCTTAATTATATATATATAATATAACAATTGGCATATAAACAGTATTTTAAATCTATAAAACTAGTGCCTTATATGACCATAACCTTCTAACACGTACATGAAACATGTAGGATTCTAACTAATACTATTCATTTCTGAATAGTGAACTGTACATATATCATTATATACACTGGTATTTACATGTATCTTACACTAATAACTAGTGTGTACATACTTAAACAATCTACGTCATGTACAAAACGAACAAAACGAACAAAATAGGAAATGTTTAAAGAGTAAAACTATAATATATTTAGCACTTGGTTTCTCTGGGCAAAAGCTTCATATACATATCTACCTAAATTTCTGAGGATTCTAGGATTTTTTGATTCCATTAATTCGTTAAATTTAAATACACTAGGATTTCTAAAAAGTATGGCTTACTATATGTCTTTCTTAATTGTTCATATGTTTTACATTTTAATATGAAATGGTATTCATCTTCAATATCTCTTTCATTACAGTTTGTGCAGTAACGGAGTTGGCGATCAATTCTATTCTGAAAATACCGGTCAGTTTCAACACGTAGTTTGTGGGATGACAGTCTTAACCTTGACAGAGCAATTCGATGTTTGACAGGCAATAAATTAAGGTAATCCTCATAATTAAATAATGTCTTAAAATTCCTATATAGAAACAATGTACCAGTATTTTGTAATAAATTATTGCTCCATGTCTGTACAAAATTATCATAGACTTTTTGCTTAAACACAATTGGAAAAGTTTTCAGGTTTGTAGTATTTGGGTTGTTCCAAACATAAGAAAATCCGTAGTTGTCTAAAAGTAACTTTATTTCATTTGCCCAATTTTTGCCATTAGATGTACCTATCATATTGAATAATTCTGTATACATTGTATTAATAATGATGTTATTGCTATTTATAATTTTACACCAAAATTTAATCATTCTTACATATCTGTTTATATACAAGGGGTATCTGCCAAGTTCTCCATATACTGCCATGTTACTTGTTGATTTTTTTACATTCAATAATTGCTTACAGAATTTTAAATGAATTCTTTCTATTTCTTTCGATTTGGAGTAACCCCATACTTCACATGAATAATTTAACGTAGACCCTACAAAGGCATCAAATAATTGGCATGCTGTTTTTGGTTTCAGTTGTAGTTGTTTTATTTTTATCATTAATACATTCAGAGCTTTTAGACCTTTTCCAGCTAGATATTCCTGATTTAATGTAAAATTTCCTGTGTAATTAAAAACATTCCCAAGATAATTAAAATTATTTACTAGTTCTAGGTCAGTGCCCCCATAATTCCAGTGTTCATCATTATTAATGTTAGCCCTTTTTCTAAATATCATAACTTTAGTTTTCTCTGTATTAACAGCTAACCCCCATTTGTCACAATATAATTTCAGCAAATCTAAACTATTCTGAAGGTCTTGTGGTGTTTTACCAAAGATGACCATATCATCTGCGAACAACATCAGTATAAAGGTAATATCATCTATCGTTAAAACGCAAGTCTGATCATTTTGCAAAAATAATTCTAAATCATCTAAAAATAATGAAAGCAGAACTGGTGACATTACTTCACCTTGCTTTAAACCAACAGCACATTCAAAAAATTCTGAGTATGTCTTACAACCCTGTACACAAGATTTGACTTTATGGTACATACTGCATATAATATTTAACATTTTTCCTGTAACACCTAACTTTGCCAACTTAAACCATAACCCATTTAGATATATGCTGTCAAATGCCTTTTTTAAATCAATGAAAGCACAATACAAACGACCCTTTTCACTCAAAATTTTTTGTACAACTGCATTTAACACAAAAATTGCGTCGACTGTAGATCTATTGCGTCTAAAACCAAATTGATTATCACTTAAAATATCATTATTTTCAATCCAAGAATTTATTCTAGTATTTAATACACCAGTGAATATTTTTGCAAGACAGCTAACAAGAGTAATGCCTCTGTAATTGTTTACATCGTTAACATCTTTTTTTTTAAACAGCGGAACAATAATTCCCTCAGACCATTGGTCTGGAAAATAACCTGAATTCAAAACAGAATTAAACAGATCAACTAGATGCCCTCCTATGATATCAAATGATTCAATAAAATACTCATTTAACAAACAGTCTATGCCACATGCTTTGCTACGTTTTAGAGTCTTTAAAACTGACTTAATTTCACCAAGTGTAATTACAACATCAAGCTCCTCAAAAATAGCATCATCCGGATCACATTCTCCAGCAGAGCAGACATGAGACTTGAGAAGTATCAATTAGCAATTTCTATATGATATTGATCTGAAAGGCGATGATTAGGGTAGCAACTTTCAGTCAAGGAGTGTTAAACAAACGCAAGTGATAATTGATGACTTTGATAATATACAACTAATCAAGGAGGTTACATCTCATGGTGATGAGATAATTGGTAGCTTTTAAGTATATGGAATATCAAAGATGTTTCACAAGTTATTTCACAAGGTATAAGGTAATGTTATTACAATTTAAAAATTTATCATGCACAATGCTATAATGACTTATGAAAATTTTGACCAAAGGATTAAAAAATATACAGATAAAAATCAAAAGTTAAATTTCTTTTTTTTTTCTTTTTTCTTTTGATACAGTGAAGTATGAGTTTTGTTAGAATGTTTTCCAGTTACATTTTTAGTCTCTATTTATAGTTTCTATTAGTCCATTTCAATAAATGCAAACCCAAAAGTTCTCAGCGGTTTAAATTACATATTTAGGCCATCACAGTAAAGTTTTATTAAATAGGTATTTTCTTAATATACTCTTTCTTTTTCAATATCCTCTTTATACTGAAAATATTCAAAACAAACTAAACTTGCATTTTCAGAATATTAATAATTAAACTTGCATTTTCAGAACTTATTAATAATCACACAGTCAATAATATATATAAAAAATAAATAAAAACCTTCATTAAAATTTCCAAAGTATATTTTGGATTATCTTTACCCCTCTCAGAAAAAAATAATCCTACAAATTTTCACAATACACAGTATATATAATCTGCATTACAAAAAAAAAATACATAAAACATTTCAAAATCATTACTTTTTATTGACCTCCGAATAATTAAAATATAATTTCTAGAGAACATAATAAAAATGGGAGTGAAAAGTCACCTCTTTAAAGAAAATGGGAGTGAATAGTCAGGGGAGGAAAAGACTTGGGAGTGAAAAGACCTGGGAGTGAAAAGACTTGGGAGTGAAAGAGCTGACACCCATTTTCACTACATCAGGCGTAGAAAGCGACAGGTGCATAGGACCGGAGAGCGTCTTATAAGCAAAAACGAGATTTCTATGGATATTTCAACACTGGTACCAACACGTCAATATGGAATTCGCAAATTTCCACTCCCCTGCCACCTTAAGAGTCGGACAGTTTTGGCACGGACAGTCTTACATGTAGCGAGTCGCAATATTGCACTTCCCTTATGAGCAGAATCAGGGTGGCCGTTTTATAAATTACTGCATGTTTTGTGCTTTTAGTTAATGATAAGATCAGGATTCTCATACAAGAATTAATAAAGTTATCAAAACGAAAGGTTTACACCATCCATAAAATAGCCAAAATCATCAGTTTTGTTCTTTTTGAACAGCCTGCAATGATCCCGCTGCAAGAACAATGCCCAATTTTATTGCATTTCTCAATTTAATAGTCCTTACTGAACTTCAGGATATAAACGGATTGGGGGCCCATCCAGCTCGTGTTTTCCCCACAAAATAGCGAAAATGTTCCTGATTATCAATCAACAAGCACAGAACCCTTCCGTGATTTGAATTTTTCCGCGAAAAGGTGTCTCATGGATTCATAGGTTACTATCTACCAATTCAATTCCTTATTTATTTCATAATATGAAAGTAGGTGCTACCTAAAAGGCAGAGCTCCCATGAAAAATCACCAGTGCCCGTTAAAAATTAAAGGAGTGGTGCTGGAATTATCTGGAATTATTGATTCGTTTAGGAAGTTTATGTTCTTTAGATCTATTAAAATTATTAATGATAATTCATGATTTCTGAATGCATGTTTTAGACTGCATCAAGATTAATTCTCGACATGTGAAAACTCTACAAATATTCTGTATATAATCAAAAGAAAGTTTGGTATAGATTAACATCTGCACCAAGATAAAGAAAAAAACGTATTTGAATAATTTCTGTTATTCTTATTAAAACGCACTGCATCAACAATTTTACATAACTTATTATCATACTGGAAACCAGTCACAAAATGATAACTGCTTCAAATTGAAAAGCTTGAACTTTGAAAATTTCAAACCTAACAGAATCTCATTAGGCCAATAGAAGGAATTCTGTGTCTTTGCGTGTGAATGTTGGGCAATGAGGACTTAATGTAAAAAGTTAATGTTCCAATTCCAAATTTAATTACAATAGACTTTAGTTATACAATATTTTCAAAACTCATAATAATACAAAAAAAATGAAATAAAAAATAAAAATTAAAAAAAAAAGCTGGTCCAGGTGAGGTTCGAACTCACGACCTCTGGATTACAACGCGAACTCGCTAACCACTACACCATTGTGGAGTTATGACGTCATGAGACAAACATAAATATATATAATAAAGTTCAGTAATGGCAGCGTGACAAAAGTCGTTTCAAACTGAAAATATTGTGTTTTATTTCTTTTTTTCTTCGTAGAAAATGTATTTAGCATTAATTTCTTATTATCAAACGCTCATTTGCATTTTTATTCAATATTCAAAGCAGTAAGCGAGACGCTTTTGTCAACCATAAACAGTAAGCGTCTACTGACGTCTTTACTGATTAATTACTATGTGCATAGTGTACTTGAAAAAATCCGAACAACACCGATTGCAAAAAGTACCACAAATTTTCAACTCGATAGTATACACAGTTAGATCTCTCTATTCATTTTATTTTTCATACGTTTAACCGTAATGCGACGCTGTCGGCGCCGCTTCGCGGCGCCGGTAGCTCTGCTATTAATAACGAAACATTCAGACCTCATTTTCAGCACTTTAGAGCATTTCAATGATATGAAAACCATATATGGTCATTTAGTTTCATACTCAAAATGTGTTATTTTCACTTAAATTGTACCAGTAACCTAAATGCATGAAAAAAGTACCAGTTTCAGTTTGATACAATCAATTTTCAAGGTTTTATGGCTTTTTCAGTAACGTATGCTAGCGCGCCAAATTTCCTGGAAAAAAGCTGTCGCGACATCATTTTTGACCACTTTTCCTTGCTTGAGCTTATTTTTGCCATATTTTATCAAGTTTTACCATAAACTGCACTCAAATCACACACTGTTACTGTAAAATATACCCAAACTCCCCCCTGACACCTAAAACATACCAATATTTAGTCAATAAATATGCATTTTTTGAAAAAAATACACCCAAAACAGTGATTTTGAAATATTTTTAGTTTTTCTTCTTTTTCTCTGCTAAATTGCACTGAAATTGTCATCTTCTATCATAATCTGGCCAAACTAGCCTGTTTACAGCCACATCTAAACAAGTTTAAATTTTTACCCCTGCACAACTTATAGGTTACATTCTACCAGTTCAATTCCTTATTTATTTCATATTAATAACAAAACATTCAGACCTCATTTTCAGCACTTTAGAGCATTTCAATGATATGAAAACCATATATGGTCATTTAGTATAACATGTGTTCTTATCAAAAATAGAAAAATATTGACATGTTATGTTGAATATAAGAAAAATAATCTGTTCTGAGAAACATCACCCTCTAAAAATGCCCCCATGAAAACAGCCGTTTAGCAGTTACGCGTAGGTAGACATTTTTCGCAAAGAATAAAACTTATTCCAAGAAATTTACAATGAAAATGGTCTAGATCTATTCTCAATACTATAAGCAATAAACATAAGCCAAAAATTTAACTGTCACCTCCTCATGTCACTCATTATACCAGATTTCATCCATAGCATGGAACTACATTTTGGACTACTTCACATGTAATACTGAGTAGTCACTTCCGGTTTGGTGTAATCCGTCCTCATACAAAGCTGGCAGCAGTTAGTTTTACACCTGACATCAGAATTTTACATGTATCGGCTGTATAAATTTTCTAAAGAATTAATAATCATTATCTCTCACCTTAATTTACAGACATCCAAAATCACGAAGTTCTAATTATAACAAACATTGAGGAGGTGGGGGTGGGGGCAAAATTCGAACCCAACCACTCTAGTAGTCTGGATTACCTGCCCCTTAAGGTCACAATATGCTAGATAGTTTTCCCTATATATTCTATATAAAACTGACCTTATAAGCTGCCAAACATGGCTAGACCCATTTCAGAGAACAAATCCTTACCTCATTTTAAAGAGTTATGATAAAACTAAAAATAAAAATAAAATGAAGAGAAAAGTAGGGGTCATGTACCTTCTAAGAGAGATTTCTATGGTCACATTTGCTTACTGTAAACTGACATCAAAATCACACTGCTTGACCTGGAAGTACTATTTATACTAAAATTGAGCTTGACTTCACCAAATACAACCTGCTCTCCCATTTTTCCTACCAAAATGTCAAAAATACATCCACAATGAAATTTAAACAGAATCTAGCTTCAATTTAGACCTCTGTTGCCATGCCAGGTGAAAAAATAGTGTTCAAATACCTGGCAGCCATTACGCGACTAGTCTAGAGCCTAACTAAACTAAAGGAACCAGCGTGGGAGCCATCTGGTCTAGTCGCGTAATGGCTGCCAGGTATTTGAACACTAATTTTTCACTTGGCATGGCAACAGAGGTCTAAATTGAGGCTAGTTTTTGTTTAAATTTCATTGTGGGTGTATTGTTGACATTTTGGTAGGAAAAATGGGAGAGCAGGTTGTATTTGGTGAAGTCAAGCTCAATTTTAGTATGAGTAGTACTTCCAGGTCACAGCAGTGTGATTTTGATGTCAGTTTACAGTAAGTAAATGTGACCAGAGAAATCTCTCTTAGAAGATACATGACCCCTACTTTTCTCTTCATTTTATATCAGTTTTATCATAACTCTTTAAAATGAGGTAAGGATTTGTTCTCTGAAATGGGTCTAGCTATGTTTGGTAGCTCTTTGAAAAAGGTCAGTTTTATATAGAATATATAGGGAAAACTATTTAGGCTATTGTGACCTAGATGGCTCCCACGCTGGTTCCTTTAGTGTAGTTAAGCCTTAACTGCTCACTATTAGACATTTACGAATTAAGTCTACATGGACTGTATACACCTAAGACGATCGATTTTTCAAGGGGACCGTCTCAACATGATAATTTTATTTTATGTGTGGTAGGAAAACATCCCAATAATGATGGTAAGGTCTGGCTTATTATGTTACCGCACAGGATAAGATTTGGATTTGTCTGTCCGTCTGTCTGTTCGCCAGAGAGGTGTTTTGTTATGCATATCGCAAAAAGTATTTGATATAGTGTCCTAACACTTTCCCGAAAGGTTCTTCAATATTATAAGTTGCGCATCTGCGACAAAGTTGAAAAGAAGAGCTTATCTGTTCGCAATGTATCCGTATTCCATCGTCGTCGTCGTCCGAAATGAAAATGAATCTTAACTGGGTTAGCTGGGATCAAAATGTAGGTCAGCAGGTAAAACATTGTGAAAACTGTAGAAACGTAATATCTTGCGTCTCCATTCCTTTGTTGTTATTATACGCCCGATCGAAGAAACATATTATGGTGTTCGTCTGACTATCTGTCTGTCTGTGTGTCCGTCTAAGGGGTCAAAGGTCATATAACTTTGTTTCGAGTGCGATGTGTAACTCTTAAACTGCTTGAAGGATTAAAAAGAAACTTGGCACAAATGTTCACCACATTGAGACGACGTGCAGAGCACATAGCTCGCTTCAAGGTAAAGGTCACACTTAGAGGTTAAAGGTCACATGACTTTGTTTTGTGTTTATGTTGCTGTGCTTTGCATTGTGGTGCTCTTGTTTTTATTTGGCAGATTCTTTTTTTTTTCACTTACAATATTTTTTATTGAAATACTTCCCTTTTATGTTACTAGAAATAGGTTATTTTGTAACTTTTTTATTATTAGCCGTAGGTAAAAACCGAGACCACTTTTCTTTGGTACAACATGGATGTACCTGCAAAGTTAAGGTGTATTTTGACACATCTGTACCTGTTAATAATTTTAGTGGACTGAGAGTTTTTCGGGGAATTTCTTCCCTTTGTTGTCATTTTCCTTAGGACTTCAACAGTAAAGTTCTTTAAATTTTGCTCCCATCCTCTGATATTTGACTTTATCAAAACCTTTGGGGGCCTCCGTGGCCGAGTGGTTAAGGTTGCTGACTTCAAATCACTTGCCCCTCATCGATGTGGGTTCGAGCCTCACTCGGGGCGTTGAATTCCTCATGTAAGGAAGACATCCAGCTGGCTTACGGAAGGTCGGCGATTCTACCCAGGTGCCTGCTCGGAGGGGCACCTGGGGTCTTCCTCCACCATTAAAGCTGGAAAGTCGCCATATGACCTATCATGTGTCGGTGCGACGTTAAATAAAAAAATGAAATCTTTTACCAAACATTCTAAGTTAAATAGGGACATAACTCTATCAAAATTCAAATCGCAGTTATGAGGATTGTTTTTCCTGGTGTAGACTTCGATAGTAAATAACTATTTTAAGTTTAAAGTCAATAGCTTTGATAGTAACAGAGACATTTGACTTTATCAAAAACTTTAACCAAAAATTCTAATTTAAAAGGGGGCATTATTCTGTCAAATTTCAAATCAGAGTTATAGGGATTGTTTCTCCCGGTGTAGACTTTGATAGTAAATAAGTATTTTAAGTTTCAGGTCAATAGCTTTGGTAGTAACAGATATATTTGACTTTATCAAGAACTTTAACCAAACATTCTAAGTTAAAAAGGGACATAATTCTGTCAAAATTCAAATCAGAGTTATAGGGGTTATTTCTCCTGGTGTAGACGTTTATAGTAAATAAGTATTTTAAGTTTCAAATCAATAGCTTTGATAGTAACAGAGATATTTGACTTTATCAAACATTTTAACCAAAAATTCTAAATTAAAAAGGGGCATAATTCTATCAAAATTCAAATCAGAGTAACGGAGATTGTTTTTCCTGGTGTGGACTTCGATAGTAAATAATTATTTTAAGTTTCAAGTCAATAGCTTTGGTAGTAACAGAGATATTTGACTTTATCAAAAACTTTAACCATAAATTCTAAGTTAAAAGGGGCATAATTCTATCAAAATTCAATTAGAGTTATGGGGATTATTTTTCCTGGTGTAGACTTCGATAGTAAATAAGTATTATAAGTTTCAAGCCAATAGCTTTGATAGTAACAGAGATATTTGACTTTATCAAAAACTATAACCAAAAATGCTAAATTAGAAAGGGGCATAATTCTGTAAAAACAATCAGAGTTATGGGGATTGTTCTTCCTTGTGTAGACTTTGATAGTAAATAAGTATTTTAAGTTTCAAGTCAATAGCTTTGACAGTAACAGAGATATTTGACTTTATCAAAAATTTTAACCAACGGAGACGCCGACGCCGGCGCCGGAGCGAATGCAATAGCTCTACTTTTTCTTCGAAAAGTCGAGCTAAAAACAGGCACATCCAAATTTTATATCACCTACCGCACAGTGATGATATAATAACTCAAACCCTATTGCCGTTATAAACTCTTTTTCATATCACGCATAATATAATTAAACTATGTTGAGACGGTCCCCATGAAAAATCTATCGCCTTAGGTGTCCACTGTCCACGTAGACTTAATCCGTAAATGTCTATTAGTACATGACGGGAACCAGGCTATCTAGCCGCACCCTAAAAATGCGCATGCGCATGTATTAAATTGTTACATTTTTGCTCTTCATCATGGCGGAAATGAGTCCTGGAGAGTAGATCTAAAATATTTTGAGGTAAATATATAAATTTTCTTTCTGGAGCCCACTCATATAAATTTGTCAACACATATATTATACTTTTGTGACTCAGTTCCTCTGATATTTACATAAAATAATGGTGAATAGTCGCAAGGTATAAAGTTAAAGAGTTTAACTACAGTGAACATTAACGAACGTTCGAATCGAAACCGAAAGAACTTGAATAAAAAGTATCTTGTATTGAAATATTAAAAGAATCAGTACATATTCGAACAATTACACACTTCGGCTTCAGATAAAAGCCACAGTGAAAATCGTTAAATATCTTTGTTTACACTTTACGCTCCGGCGCTTCTATAATGGTATTTTTAAAGCAGGAAGTAAATATAGTCGGGTCATAACCCATTTTATTCCTTGTTATCATGGCAGAAATGAGTCCCGGGAATTGACAAAAAAATGAGTAAATAGTTTTACTTTGTTATATAATATCTTACTGTAAATCAATCAATCAATTTAATTAAGCAACATCTAATAATGTCTGAAATTATATTTATTTAATTGCCAAAGATCAGTTAATATATTATTATTAAATCGAAAGTAGTTTATCTTTTATTTGTACCAAACTATTGAAAAATATTACAGTGCTTTAGGGTATAGCGGATAGCTAACTAATTTTCCTGCATTCCAATTCAAAGAAATGACAATAATATTTTTTTTTAGTATATCAGACAGAAAACATCTATTCTTCTTAAAACAGTCAGCTTTTCATAGAAATTCATGTGTTTTTTTCTCTCCACGCCATTGTTTTCATATGAGCTGATTTAGGGTGTACAGGATAGCTTTGGTCATTTTTTACATTATTAGTTTAAAATCCACATCTTAACAAACTTTCCAAGGCTTCTTTACTATAAATCAGAATAATAATGTATTCTCTTTTCAAAAACATTCAGCTTTTTAAATTTCTATCAAACACTTTTCATTCACTGACGTTTTTTACATATGCACTGATTTAGTCTATAGGGGATAGCTTTATTTTATATTTGATGACATATGAAAAATAACACAACGAGCAAATATTTAAAATGTATGTCAGAATGTCTGTTTGCATGCCAGTAAAAGAATGATATGAAAATTTATACAATAATTCAAGTCTAAATATAAAATTTATCAACCTATCCTCTATACCCTAAAATCCGCTATACCCTAAAGCACTGTATGCATTACAAATTATTGACCGATTTGAGTGTAAATTCTGTGTATGAGTTTACATATTTAACTGAAATGTTCATTGAGATAATTGTCAAACAATCTCTTAACACAAAATATCTCACCGATAACATAAGATAGTTTGCCCAGAACATAAAATACAACGTTATTTAAAACATTGTAAGTTCGCTTAACAACTCTTTATAAAGTATATAAGATATAACCGTGTGTTATTGTTATAATGAATTTTCACGGGGTGCTGACTTGCCATAGTGTTTTTCTTATATTGTATGAGGCAGTTTTACTTAACAGAACAGTTGCATATTTAGCATCAGGTTGTAATGCCATAATACTGTTTCTAATTAAAACATCTTCAAGACAACGATGCCAACGGATGTTTGCGTGTTATGACAGCGTATAATTAATTCGATGGTTTTATAACACTATACACTCTTTTTTGCCCCCATCTTCCGCCGATATATCACTTTTTGTGTACATAACCCCGCTTGGCGGAGCTCTTATTTTCAATTTGTTTAAAGTCAGGGTCTAATACGGGGTGTAGACACTCCATATTAGTCAATACATTTACAAAGTTTTACAGAGTTTTAAATAAATATAAATAGTATTTTGTCTGCCTGAACAATAGTGTGAATAAAAGGTCTGTATAGTTTTTCTTTCATATTTGACGATTAATGCTTCAATGTTTTGGCCAATTCAGAGTTGTTTTCCCTTAAACTTTCGTTGGAAGGTTACATCTCACCACACATTTTATGATCAATGGTAACTCTTATGTGCAACAGTGGCGAAATAATGTGTACTGAATGCCATCATAATACCATGTAATATACGCATATTGATTCCTTTTTACAAAATTACAGATAAAGCTGAACAATGGAACACAGGGCGCAGCTTGAGAACAGGAAATACAGGAACTGGGTGAGGGCAGGACTAGGCATTAAATACGTAAAAGAAGGTTTGGAACCATTCTGTGACCACCTTGTCAACCAGCAGCATATTGCTATCTTAGATAAAGTCAAACAGAAACACAATCTTTCTGCAGTGTCATGTGGACTTTGCGATGTACGCACACTTCAGCCTGACCATGTCCAAACAAAAACTAGGCAGTGTCCTCTTGGTCAAATGAACTGTAACTGCCAACATCCCCGCGGGAAAATTTCTTGTCCAAACAAGGTATGTGGCGCCATCTATGATGAAATTATTCAACTCCATGCTTCAACCCCTCCAGCGCCATACTGGAGAAACACCGATGCAAAGCAGTGGTGTACTGAATCGTGGGCTGTCGCAAAATGTTTTATAAATGCGCCGGGATATGAACAGAAGATAAGAGCAGTTGAGTTTGACCTTCCTGGCTTGTTGCATGTGCTGCTTAACAACATAGATTTTCAGCAACACATCAAGTGTGCAATAACTGGTACAGATGTTTTCTCAAGGGTAAATATGAATCTCCTATATGTTGCTGCTTGATATAAAGTGTAAAACACTGTTTACAGAAACCATGTGAGATCAAGTAATAAAGTTCTACTAAATGTTCATTACATAAAGCAATAAAACAATTCATCAATGGTAGAAGAACTTTTCGTTTTCATTTTCTATGGCTACTTATTCAGTTTTGCTAACCCGCTTAGGAATACCAAAATTTCTGAAATACATTAAGTCATGGTTTACAATCATCTACGGGGCACAACTTACCTAAGTCATAAATCGTACTGCTGATGCGGCTCTGCATATAGGGCTTTACGGGTGTATTGTGCAGGTAGTCTGAATTAAGTCCATAAAGGTCTTAAATTTCATATGATTATGTTACTTGTGTCCTCAGGAGGATTGAGGGACCTTTGCTGAAATAGTAAAATTCAAAGAAAAGAATATGTAGTCATGGTACGCATATACATTTGTTTCAGGAATATCATTTGTCACTGTTAGTCACAGTTTTACTCATATAATCATAAAATGTTTATATTATACAGGTACGCATGTCTAGAAACGCTATATTTCATTCTAATAACATGGAACTAGACGACACTGATGTTAAATCTTACATAGATGATATGATAGAACTGTTGGAAGATGAAATGGAAATTAAACACAGACAAGAATCTGTCACTGCGGTCAAAAATCTTCAAGAGGTAAACTAATTTTATCTATGTATCAACGCATGTAACACTCTTCATATTATAATACTTAGTAGCGGGTTTTATTCACTGTCAAATTTATTAGTGTGCTTCTGAGATCATAAAATATTTTATTCCAAATAACATCAAAAAATGTTCATGTGCTACGAAAAAGTAGTCCCATTTCTTGAATTGGTCACAGATGAATTAGTAATAAATAAGTCTTAATGCAAACCATTTATACTGACCATTAATTTAGATTATGTACGAGATCTATAAATGATAAAATATTCCAGTCAATGATTACATCAGTGCTCTCCAGCTGGCTATCTAAATAACTTTATGTAAGTTCACACATAATTCCTCTTAAGATTGCCACATTTGTTTTTGTTTCGCACAAATGTATTTTAATTACTGCGGTTGGCTTTTGCTTTGTTACAAATAGAGTGTTACAAATAGATCAGGGGCCGTATTCATAAAGCATCTTAAGTATAAGTATAAGAAATTGATTTTTTACTCAAGTATTACTTAGGTAAGACATTTATTTTACTTAAGTATATTTGTTATTCATAAAACAACTTAATAAGTAATTCTTGGCTTTTATTGTGGACGAAAACATTAAAAAACAACATTAATTTCAGACATATACAACATGCACAATTATGTTTAAAGTGCTTTTATTTGAAAAACAACACTTTAATCGTACTCACGACGCCATTTTGTTTTCCGACTTAAGTCATTTCTTACGTATCTTAAGTTTAAGCTGTTTTATGAATAGGACTTAAGGTTTTTACTTAGACTTAAGCTTAAATCACCACAAACTTAAGTAAAATCTACAACTTAAGTCAAAACTTATACTTAAGATGCTTTATGAATACGGCCCCAGAAGTATATTATTTATAACGCAATTTATAAGTTTGATTTTATAAAACTGGCATTATTACTATCTTTCTAAAGATGCTAAAGAATGATAGTGGTTGTCACGTTAAATGATTCCATGTCTTACAATAAGCTTGACTATTTCTGATCTTTTAAATCTTTGCAAATATCTTACAAATAAGTATGCGCAAATCTAAACACTTTAATCATACAATAGGACATAAGTTAATATAGAACTGTGATGAGTTTCATTAAATATATAGCATAGACCTTTAAAATGTTTTTAAAATAATTAAATGCTTTTTGCTAATGCCGCCATTGTGAGAACCTGCTTGAGTTTCCAGATGAGTCTAGCTAATGATAAATCACGCGACCCTTTCTTATTACTGGATGCACGATGAATTTTATTATCAGGATGTTTTGAAAAATCAATGTTTATTAAACCCACATTTACAGCTAAAGCAGGAAGATTTTATCATATCAACTACAGACGAGGCCGAAATCCGTCGTGTTGCCATGGCTGCAATCAACGAGAAAGAAAGAGAACTTAAACAAACAATAGAAGATGCAACAAATGAACTAAGAACAAAAGCTACTGAAGGCAAACGCAAGCTTGGAGGGAAAGGTTTAGTTATTAAATCTGAACTCGAGCAGAAAAGGAAGAAAATAAAACAGGAGATGATGATGAAAAAAGCTGAACTCGAACAGACAGGAGAGAACATCAAAAAGGAATTGACGATGAGAGAAGATGAGTCAAAAAAGAAACTTGAAAAGAAAGGAAAAAACATAGAAAAACAGCTGACAAAAAAACGGGTAGAAACAGAAGAAAAACTAGAGCATAAACTTCAAGAATCAAAAGCGCAGTTAGAGGTAAAAATATCAAAATGAAATTGAACTATTCTTTCATAAACAAATCAAAATGGACTAGAATTACAAAAATTAATTAAAAGCAATACGGGATAAATATCAGATAAATATTCATTTAGAATCTACTTGTATGAAAATGCAGTGTGACCCTCTACAAAAATTGTTCAAAATATTCTGATTCGTTAAATACATGGCCGTCAGAGGGCGAGATCACTTTAACTTAATGTAAGAAGGGAAAATAAGTAGCAGATAGTTTAAAAATGTCTTGTATAAAACGGATGGCTCTATTTTAGAATAATTTCACCCTTGTGTGACCATCTTCTAAGATTGTTTAAATTATTTTGATTTGTCATAAAACATGGCCGCCACGAGGAGTTGTCAATTTTTTCCTATATGTATATATTGGAAACTTTGAAAATGTTCCTGTCAGAATTACCAGGGGCCGTATTCATAAAGCATCTTAAGGATAAGTTTTGACTTAAGTTAAAGATTTTACTTAAGTTTGTGGTGATTTCAGCTTAAGGCTAAGTGAAAAACTTAAGTCCTTTTCATAGAACAGCTTAAACTTAAGATACGTAAGAAATGACTTAAGGTATTAGGCCCGTATTAGAGTACCTCCTTTTTGAAGAGTATTCAATTCCTATCATAAACCTACTTTGACTGCAATTTTCAGGGGGGCGTAGGTTCAAGCCCCACTGGGACCAAATTTTTTTTTCCTTATTTTCCTTTTTTTATAGTAAGTTTTTACTTCTTTCAAGACTTGTAATTGATTTATTGTACACAAATGGAAAAAAATTGATTTTTTAAGCGATTTCTTGCTGTTCAAAGTGAATTTACCTCTGAAACAGAAGGGGTAGAGTTAGACATCTCTAAAAATACTGAGTTACATACGGTAAAAGTTCTCAATTTTGCCTTCATTCTTTAGATTACATATTGTAGAAGAAATGTAGGTAGGTTTTACTTCTGCCCCAATGTTTTTTTTGAATGAAGTGAGCAAAATTCAAAACAGACCCGCAGGATTCGACCTTAATTTTTCATTGTTGGAGTTACAATTCTGTCTCCTTATCCGTTTACTCGAGGCACCCTAGCAAAATGATATTGACAGTTTTTATTGTAAGTTTTATAATTGTTTACCAATAGTTTGATGTTTCTTTCATAAAAAATAATGGTATAATTAATTCTTTGCAAACGTTTTGGATAAAGGCCACCACTTTTAAATTCATCTCTACTTGAGCTTGATGAAATACCATAAATTACACAAAATTTATAAAAAACGGCACGGTAAAAGTTTTTAAAAATTTGCAACTAAGTGCGAAGCACGGTCAACTGTAAGAATATTCCCAGCAAATGCCATTTTTGGTGGCTGCTAGCTGCCACCAGTGTCAAAAAGAATACTCCGTTTGAAAAATCGTGTCAGTTCTTAAGACAATCCTAACAACACAACCAAAAATAGTTCCAAGCTTTCTAGGTAAACAATTATCTACACAACGTGCATAATTTGAAAAGCTACAATATATGCCTTAATACCATTTTTAATGTAAATTCGGCGACTAAAATCAATACAAACTGAGGTAAACGTTTTAATTAAAACAACAACATGTATGAATACAAATATGCAAATTTATGTTCACGTGAATAAACGATGACCTCATGTCACCTAACTGGAGCGATGATATTGATTAGCTATTGCATAGTACTGCCCCAGAGGTCACGTAGCTTATAACGTTGAAAAAGGTAGCTTATGTATATAGAAACCTAGCCTGGGAATCCAGACTGACAATTCAAAAATGTTTCCTAACCGCAGTGTCACATGTATAACTTCCGAAATTTAAGGCTTTATTTGATAAAGAACAATGACTTCTGATAGCAATAATCCGCGGCTAAAAATAGAAACGGAATTTCAACGGAAAAGTTTCCAAACATTTCCGGTCCATAGACAATACCAGTTTGTACTGCTGATAGCTTTTCCAGCAAGTTGTAATACTTTTCAAATATGCCAGAACAAACTTAAATTTCGTCATAGCTATCAAATTGTAAGATATTATATTAATGCAAACCTAGTGATCTAAGAATGTTACTGAATTTTCGACTGCATTGTCTCGTTTTCGTTTCAAGCACGCTAAAATATGACCGCATGTTGATTAGGCTATTTATAGAAAATCGATAATCAGCAGTGATATGGATTTCCTCAGGCGTTGATACTGCCAATTAACACTAATTAGCGCAAATTTAGTGAGATGATTTATGAACAGAACAGTACTTTATTGATATGACTTGAAGATGTACAGTTCATCGTTATATCAAGAACAAAATATACTAAAACATGCTTACAATACGAGAGTGAACAAAAATGAAAGAACATTCAGTTAAAATTCATTCGATATTGTTTGCAATGTGACCTGCCGTGAGAATCAAAGACATGTATGTTTTCTAAATAATATTCCCTCACGGATAATCTTCCTTCAGCAAATGTACAATATAAGATACTATATGTATGCATAGATACACATGTATTCGGTATAATTTCGTCAGACAAAACACGAATTATCAACGTGGAAACCCACAGGTCGCCCAAGCTGAGAAGTGTTTCAAGCTCGCTTTGACTAAGTGGTGCTACTGTATCACGATTTCATCAACTTGTTAGCCCATAAAAGTGGGCGCAGCGATGATACTAATACTCGCCTTTTTGAAAAGGCAATGTGTCAGACTGTAGCAAGTCGTCGGATAAAAGATTTGACCAACTTAAAAATTGAATTGTTTCAAGACAGATTCTGCTCACTTCAGCTAAATTCATTCGAGTCGCACCATGAGAAAAACAACATAGTGCATTTGTGACCAGCATGGGCCCAAATCAAACTGCGGATTCATACACCACTCTGGTCAGAATCCTTGCTGTTCGCTAACGCACTATGCTGATTTTCTCATGGTGCGTCTCAATATATCTGGATACAAATATATGTATAAAAAGTAAAACGGTTTCGTTTCGCCAGTTACATATTTTCGATTTTTTTCTCGGTCTGACTAAAGTTGTAAGTTTGTCTGACTTAATGTCCAGCATTTTTGCCAAGGAGTGATAATTAATGCACCTCTAAAGTACACTAGCTGCAGAACTGACATTCTGAGGTGCATCTGTGGTGCATGTTTGTGTTGTTTTCTTTCACAAAAGTCTCATGAAAACCACAGCTATCTGATACGGACTAAATCAGTGTGTATAATAATTCATGACAGACACTGCCCAAAAGCTTTAAAAAGAAATCTTAAAAGCTGAATGATTTGGAGAAAAAGCTTATATTATTTATTCATAGTAAAACATTTTCAATGTAATTTATGTTGTCGTTTTCCTGACAAATAAGCAAAACTATTCGTTAAAGACTGTATCAGTGTGTAAGTAAACAATGACTGGCAGAGAAAAAGGATTAATTTTGAAACCAAAGCCGAATATTAAAAAAATGCAAAAAAAGTTCTTATAGTTTATATTAACAATTCCTCAGTTGTCACTTTCTTTGTAATATTTTAAACATTGATTAGCAGCCACCATCAGCGCTTTGAGCGCTTTGATTTAAACATTACTATTAGGGGCCTAATACCGTAAGTCAGAAAACAAAATGGCGTCGTGAGTACGATTAAAGAGTTGTTTTTCAGATAAAAGCACTTTAAACATAATTGTGCATGTTGTATCTGTCTGAAATTAATGTTGTTTTTTAATGTTTTCTTCCACAATAAAAGCCAAGAATTACTTATTAAGTTGTTTTATGAATAACAAATATACTTAAGTAAAATAAATGTCTTACCTAAGTAATACTTAAGTAAATAATCAATTTCTTATACTTATACTTAAGATGCTTTATGAATACGGCCCCAGGCACACTTTTCCTCAAAACATAAGAAATAAAAATATGACCGCTAGGTTGTGTGGTCACTTTTCCCTATATGCATGTAATGGAAAGCTCTTCTTGTTTGATATTACATTATTCCTTCAACTTCTTATCACACCTCCCGACCCAAACACACATATCTATTTAGTAGAAACTTTGAAATATTCTTGTCAGGAAACACTGGCACTATTTCAATATAATTTTACAGTAATTTTCCTTTATTTACTATCTACCAAAACTGGTCATGCAAGCAACGTAGCTCATAATAGCGATTTAAGGCCATCATAGCCCTCTTGTTGTTAGTTTACAAGTATTTTCCTCTTGAGTAACTAGAAATCTTATTTACGAAAAAACTTACTGGAATTCTGTCTTTTGTATTTGTATGGAAAGATCTTAATATAGCCATTTGCAGTCAACAATCACATTTGAATATAGTTGTTAACGAAAAAATTCAAATCAGGTTAGGATTTCCCCTGTTTGATATGCATAGTAGCATGCAAATTCGTCGAAGAAAACGTAACATTATTTTGCATAATCATTTGAGAGACGATCCAAACAGCCAGTCCGCTTTTGATGCTGAATGATGAATCTAAGCGTTAAGAAAGACTTCTGTTTCATCAAATTTATATACAAATATTTCTTTACGGTACATATTCATAACGTAGAAATTTAACTTTATTCAGACCCTTTTTGAACTTTTCTTTTGTGGATGTTTTGTGTATATGTTTATCTATCATGTAAACATAAACAACTTTTAAACCATAGATAATGGGACTATCTTAATTATCTAATGCAGAGTCACAAAAACGTGATTGAAAGTTCAATGACGAGTACCGCTGAGACTAATAAAGAAGCAGAGACTAGCAAGAAAAAAGCAGGTAATATATTTTACAACGGTTTTATGCCGCTTTACCATTTATTCTCATTTTTAGATATCTTTAATTCATTTTATAATGTCATTAACTAATTTATGATCATAGTCTTTCACATTATTTTATCATGTTAAATATAGTGTAGTTAATGATATCGCTGATGGATATAACAAAATCAGACATAATAGTATTATTTAAGAAATAATATATCTCATCCAGTGATTTGTCGTTGAATAAATCATTGCTTGGAGTTCAGATGCGAAGGAATTATATCACGAGGGCGTAGCCCGAGTGATATAATAATACGCATCTGAACGACAAGCAATGATTTATTCAAGAGCAAATCACTAAATGAGATATATTATTTCGATTCTAACACGTTATAAAGGATTTTAAAGTACATCCTTGATGACATGCAGTAAATATTTGCCCGTTTTCAATAGGTTTTTTTTTCCAGCGCGCCGCTATGTCGCTTGACGCCAGGACGTAATAAATGTGACGTGAGAACAGTGATTTGTTGTATGATAATTCACTGCTTTCTTCCTTCCTTGTTTAATAGGAAAATGAATGGGATCGTGTTAGAATGAACGATTTTAACTTATTTATTGATACATGTATCATAAAATCGATTTTAAAATTGGTCTTTAGCATCCCGACAAGGTCCTATCTATAGTTTGTTCAAATGAAGGCGCATGAACCCTTTTAGCGTCCGCTGCCGCCTACAAAAAAGGATTTTTTTCCTAATGAATCGCTGCATGTATCTTCAACAAACTTCTGTTGCATCATTTTATAAGTTTTTCTTATAATTGTCTTCAAATCAGGTCCCTTGGTTTGTTTTAGGGGGGAAGTAAATCTAAAGATAAAATACCATATTGAAAGATGATCATTGGATAACTTTATAGATAGATTCAAGGATCAACTTTAAACGACTTTTTTCTCATAAACTGCAAGACGGATCTTCATTAAACTTCTGGAGCAACATTGTAAGGTCCTCCCTAACTTTCTTTCAAACCCATTAACCCATTTTAGGGGCCGCTAGAGATAAAAGCAGACTAAGCATTTAAACGACTTCTTCTCATGAACAAATTACGGAATCTTCATCAAAATTGATCTGTAGCATCATTATAAGGTCCTTCACGAGTTTATCTAAATAATGGCACTTGGCTCATACAGGCCACTAGAAATGAAAATATATAAAAACCTTTAGACGATTTCTTCTCGAGAACCATGTGGTTAATATTCATCAAACTTTATTCGTAGAATCATGATAAAGTTTTATCTCAGATTTGTCCAAATTGGTCCGTCGCTTCTGCCAAATTTGCCCAAAGGGGAGGCGGGATGGGCGAGAGGCGTGTTTTAGGTCGCGCTAGTGCTTAAAATAAAACAGAAAACCCTCTAAATAATTTCTTCTCTTCTCTTGAACTGATTGATGTTTGTTTAAATGGGGACTTGGCTCCTTTAGGATGACATTAAATTAAAGAAATATCTTTAAATGACTTTTTCCTACACCTCAGATTTTTTCTCTTTTTTGGGGGAGGGGGATGGGGGTGTGTGTGGAGGGGGGATTTAGTGTATAGTGGGTTAATATAATTATGCAAAGTCAAATAGTCAATTTCTGTTATATAATGAAAGAAGTCAGGAGAATTACAAGGCTAACTACATTTTCAT
Source organism: Mercenaria mercenaria (assembly GCF_021730395.1). Lineage (NCBI taxonomy): Eukaryota > Metazoa > Mollusca > Bivalvia > Venerida > Veneridae > Mercenaria > Mercenaria mercenaria. Next base: position 61,695,786 of record NC_069375.1, on the reverse strand, counting down.
TCGACGTTTCGACAATTTATTTTGTCTTCATCAGGAAGTCAACAAATATGATATGAAATAAACAACGTCACGAATATATGACGTCATAAAAGATGACGTTATGTTACAAACATTTCGGCGTAAAAACTACAATGTACAAAAGACTACATAATGTATACACAAATATATATAGATCTCAAGTGCTCAGGTATATTGTGACGAAAATTAAAAGTGGTTTTACTTAATACATAGTAAGATTATAAACATTATTTAAAATAATTATGTTAATAATGATAATAACAGCAAGATTAGTAAAGGAACACAAAGATACAGAAACACTCTGAAACTTGTGTTAAAGACAAAAAAAAGAGAAAATACCAGCAAAAACAATACTAATTGACATTAAGAATACCACAATTGGTGTTACATAACAGAAAACACTTTGAAGTGAAGTAAAGAGACTTAGGAAAAATTATACATTACTTTTAAATTTGAATTCATTCCCTTTGGAAAAATAGTATCTAGTTTTTCTTTAAGAAGCTTCCTCATATCATCATGGATAACATTAGTAGGCATAAAGCTAAAGTCATTTAAACTAAGGCCATCTTGATTGAAATGAGTTGCTACATGACTAGAAAATGCAGGATCCATAAAACTTGTAATATCAAAATGATGTTTATTCACAAACTATAATCAATATACTAGTGAATATTGGTTAAACATGTACATTTGTGCTGATGTAATGTTTATCATCTATACTAACATCTACATCTCAAAATGATACTTCAGATTCAGATATGTTATATATTATATGTGAACTTAATCATTGGATGAACTGTATTTTACAACTCAATAAATTCTTAAACTCATCTAGAGAATAACCCCAGAGCATAAATATATCATTCAAAAATTTATACATCTGGTTTCAACTCACAACTATTTAGAAAAGATTATTCAAGTTTATCCATGAATAACGAAGCAAGAGATGGAGCCATGGGACTACCCATAGCTGTTTTTTTGTAGATTATTATTATTATCATTATTATTAAACTGGAAATAGTTGTTTTCTTATACAGTTTGAACAAGTTTACATATACTGTCCACTGACAGTCTACCATTATAGTTACTAGAAATGTCTTATCATTGCTTAGTTTATGCTGTTTAAGCTTTGTAATAAAGTAACTTATGTCTTTACATACGACGACAGGGACTGCACAAATGTTTGCAGAATATGGTCAATGTATTTAGATATATGAACCGTGTATGAATCATATGCAGGCTCAATAGGTCGGCCAGGGTAACCAAGAGGTATATTTTCATCAAAAGTTTTATGTACCAGTATTTTTGGCAGTATGAAAAATTGTGGTGTCCTCAGATTTTCTGGAAAATCATCAAATGCATTCCTAATGTTAGGTTCGACTTTTTTTAAATTTCTTCTTCACACTTGATAACATTCAGAACAGCTGCGGATGAGAAGTCAGTTTGTATCTTCTCATAATACTGATCATTATCCAACTGCCTCTGAACTTATTTTATATAGTCTTCTCCATTCATAACTACTACTTAAACTGATTTATAAGCTTTTTTGATAAGAATACTTTGGTCATGAGACAGGCCCTTTAAGTATGCAAGTTCATCATGGGAAATATTTGAATGCTTGCGTTCATCGGAAACAGAACTTATATATTGAGAAACTTAGGGTCAATGTGGCTAATACATATCATCGTGGTCTGCCGTCTTTGTCCATCATTTATGCATTTTCAGTTATTGAAAAATCAATGATTTAAGTGCTTTGAAAATGTCGACTTCTATAAACCTTTATCTACAGCTGACAAAAATGCGTTTGTTCCAACCGGAAAGGTATAGGTAAAAAAACACTGACGTTTAAATTTATAAAAGTTAAATGATCTGTAACTCAAATCAAGAAAGATTCATACATGCAGAAAGCAATTCTGCGGCAATACATTTGTGTTCTGTCAATGGTCGATTCACTTCCCTGCTTTCGGGAAAAATCGAATTATTTCCCATCTTTTGGGTTTTCAAACATAAGTAGGCTAAATATTTGTTTTATTAGATGGGTATATTAATTGAAACTTTATTAATGGAAATAGGTTTTCGTGTAGTGGGGTGGATGTGAAAGCGTTGCATGCCTGGTGTTTTTCTAAATAGAGGGGGCTCCTTTTTATATAAACTTGTGTTGGCTTATGGAAAGAAGTTCAGATTCCTGTGGTTATATTCTACACTGTGGTACACTGTAAGAACTATTGTCATAACCGAGAAAATGCATTTTATGCACTAACCCATTTCTGTTATACCCTTCTCATCTAAACGTGCAGTTTGATGAATGGGTACCAAGCATATTTAACAAGCAGTAATTTATATTTAATTTACACAAGTCACATTTTTAACAATATTTCACACTCCACATGGACCTATTTAATGCTTTTGTCAACGTAATAAGAAAGAAAACTTGCGTGAACTTCACTATTGAACATCCTGTCTAGAGGTCACATGGTCGCGTGCTAATCGAAATGTAAACAAATAAAAACATAATGCAAAATATTCAAAGTTATTCAATAAAACTCGAAATGATAATGAAATTCATTAATGCTGCTTATACATATTTTAGCGTTACCAAAACGACAACTGACATGATAGATGGTTTAAACAGTATTTTATTGAGATAAACTGTTACACTAGATTTACAAATATACAAACATATAGGATTGAGTAGTAAGCTATAAGCTTTTTTAAAACGCTCTCCCTATAAATAATACAATTTCAATGGTAACAATATAAACAATCCATCATAAATGTTCTGCTTGCAGTTTCTTCGTTTATGTATGGTATCTGACAAAATGTATCAACTGTATTTTTAAAGTAGATTGACAAAAAGGATTTTTGGATAAGAAAATTAAAATGTTTATATGAAATTAACTCTAAATTATAAATGCTTTATCCTGCAATAATATCTAAAAAGGTATGAAGGAAGTAAGAAAAAAAGAGGAAATGAGGTCGATAGGTCAGAAATGTCACTTAAGACACATGGAGTTTTAGGACTTTCGTCACAGCTATAAAGAAGGGCTAAACTGACAGAGAACCTGGAATTCAAAGCTAGTATTACAGCTATTAGTGTTCAAGAAAAAAGTAATAAAGGAATTACATATCGCCATGTAACAGTGCTTTTAGTGTAACAGTGGTAATTGGCCTAATACAGTTAAGTAGTTCTGTGCGCTCTCTCTGATAATTAGGACAGCTGAAAAAGAAATGATGTGTACTTTCCACCTCGCCACATACACACAGTGGGCTGTCTACGATATTCTTAGAGAATAGATGTTCATTAAGAGAACTACAATGTGTCCTAAGTCTGCCATGAAGAATTTGGAATTTACGTTCACCTACATAATAATGAGTTGGAACTTTCGTTACATCAGAATAAAGTCGTCTTGTGAAGATGCCCAATGTTGGAGAATCTCTGTGATCTAGAGGAGGTTGGTTCCAGTCACTAACAGTTGATGGAAGAAAGGAGTTTGCAAAGAGCTGTGTGTGACAAAGCAGGTTTCTGGAAACACCGGCATTTCTAAGATTGTATACAGATGTTTGTGAAACAGTGTCAGGTACCAATGAAGAAAGATACTGTGGAGTTAAATGATTTTTCATTTTGTAGAAAAGAGTGAGTTTATGTTTTTGCCTTCTGACTTTAAGGGGTTGGAAGCCAGTCTCTTTATAAAGATTGGCAAAAGAAACAAGTTTGGTGGCTCCTGTAATAATTCTGCATGCTTCAAGTTGGATTTTCTCAAGTTCAAATTCATCGTGCTGGGTTATATTATCCCAGACGACATCAGAATACTCCAGGAGAGGCCGAATAAAGGACAAATAGATAGTTTCAAGAGACTTGCGGTCAAGAATAAATTTCAAGGTTCTCATTATGTTGATTCTTTTCCATGCTTTTTCTTTGATACTATCTACATGTTCGCGCCAGTTTCCATCATTTGAAAAAACAACACCAAGATGTTTGTGAGACGTCACCTCGTTGATTGGAACACCATGCATATACAGAGGAGGATGCAGGGGTTTGTTATTTTTACGAGAAATAAGAAGTGATTCTGTTTTTTTTAGGGTTGAAATCTACAAGCCACTCATTTGCCCACTCGTCTATTTTCATGAGGTCTGAATTAAGAGTTTCGGCTGCAGTACAATGTATAAGCTAGTATCGTCAGCAAAGAGTCTGATATTTGAACTGATATTAAGAACAATGTCATTAATAAAGACGATGAAAAGAAGAGGACCAGGGATAGAACCTTGTGGCACACCTGCTGAGATAAAAACTGTTTCAGAAGAACCTCCAGGAAGAACAACTTTCCGCTTTCTCTCAGATAAGTAGTCACGAAACCATTTTAACAGGCTTCCAGATACACCGGCAGATTCCAGCTTGAACAAGAGACCTTTGTGCCATACACGGTCAAAAGCTTTGGATATATCACAAAAAACTGCACGGACTTCTTTACCTTCATCTAATGCTTGGCAAAAAGTATTATATATAGAAACTAGTTGGTTGGTAGTTGAGTCATTTGGGACAAATCCAGATTGGAGAGCTGAGATAGTGTTATTTGCTGAAAAGAAATTGAAAATATGCGTATGAATGATTTTTTCTAGTACTTTGCTGATTGTGCTTAGAAGTGATATAAGCCTGTAGTTTGAGACTAGCTGTGGGTCATTCTTCTTGAAAACAGCACATACATGTGCCAACTTCCATTTGGATGGCATTTGACCAGTGCTGATAGATATGTTAAAAAGTTGACAGGGTGGTTTTGCGAGTTCCTGAGAGAGTTCCTTCAGGATTCTGTTGTTCACGTTGTCAGGTCCTGCAGCTTTACCTACTGTAAGTGATTTGAGTGTTTTTGTTACTTCTTCCTCTGTGATGATAATTGTCTCTAGTGTTGGATGATTTGTATTTGTTTGCATGTGTGGCAGTGTTTTGTTATTGTCATCTAGTAATGTTTGAGACTGAAAGAAATTGTTAAGCAAGTTTGCTTTATCTGTATCTTCTGTTACAAGAGTACCATTGTCATTTAATAGTGTAACTGACGTGTTTTTGGATGGTGATATAAACTGTTTTAGTATCTTCCAATAGTCGGATATTTTAAGATTTTCAGTCTTTAGTTTATTTGATAATTTTTCTGAAAGTTGTGTTTTTGCATTTCGCAATAATTGTGTAGTTTTGTTCCTTATTTGTTTGTAAATGTACCAGTGATGTTCATTTTGGATTCGTTTGGCCCTGTCATAAGCTCTCTTTCTCTTTCTTATATGTTTCGTTATGCATCCATGCATGGTCTGATTGTCTTATTGTTGCTATTTTGTTTGGAATGTGCTTTTTAGAGATTGATAGAATTGTATCAGTAATATTTTCTACATATATATTAATATCATCGTCAGCTAGGGAGTCCCAATTAATAGTTGCTGCTTCTCTTCGCAGGTTGTCATAATCCCCCTGGTCGAATTTCCATATGTTACGCTTATACTTTTTCAAATAAGGTTTGGAGCAATTAAGACAACAATAGACGGGGCAATGGAATCTAAGATTCTGGTCAAGAAAGGGATCTCCTACTCCAGATGTGTGAACACTACATGCAGATGATACTAGAAAAATGTCAATAAGAGAGTGAGATGTTTCAGTAAAATGAGTTGGTTCATTTATGAGCTGAATCATGTTGTATTGTGATGCTATGTCATTTAATTTTCTATATCTTGCTGGTTTTAACTTATCTAAATTAAAGTCTCCTGTGACGATTACACTATTGATGTTTGTATCAAAGGCAAGTCCGGTTGAGTTTTCTATGTTTGACAAAAGGAGGGGGGATGAGTTTGGAGGGCGATAAAATTTACCATAAAGAAATTTTTTATGCATGATTCTAAGTTCAATCCATATACATTCGACTCCAACAATCTCTAGATCAGTTCCCCTGAGAGCAGGGGTATGACTTTTAACATACACAAGAACGCCGCCATGGGAATCACCCGGTATGTCCTTTCTGAAAGGTGCAGCATAATTATCAAACGTGATACAATCAGACTCAGTGTCGTTACTCGACCAGGTTTCAGTAAAAGAGATGACATCGAAATGCTGGAGTTCTCCTTGTAATATATCTCGTTTATGGAAAAAAACTCTGAACATTATAATGTACGAAGGATAATGACTTCTTAAAACCATCAACGATGTCAAGAGTAGACGACAAGGAAGATGATGACAGTGAAGAAGAAGGTTGGCTACCGTTTGAGCTAGGTCCTGGGTTCTCATGAACATCGCCCGCTAGAAGGAGAATCAAAGCCATCCAGGTTATCAGCTCAAAGGTTGTAAAGCGCCTTAGACCCTTAGTCTTCATCTGGAGTCCAACAAAAAGTCCTACCCTCGCCCTATATAAAATTAAATCTACAGACATTAAGTTATACCCGGGCAGAATATACTATAGGGCGAAGTAATCCATAATCTTAAGTGACCTATCGGAAGAGAAAGAAAAGAAAGTAGGAGTAAAGATTGGCAAGGAAAAGTAATGATTTGTAAGATAAGTAGATCGCAAGTGCGCATTTTTGTTTGTATGTGTAACGTAAACTTCACGACAAGATTCACTTCTTCCTTTTGATACTGTATAGTAAACAAATTAGTGCTATATCACCAACGTGTACATGTCCTTGACACCCCTATGTATACCTAATATGGACTTGATTGACATCGATGGGACATAGTGAAATCTGATTGGTCATTTAGTTTAGGCAAGCATAATACGTGTGTATTTCATTGGCTTCCACGATTTACAGGATAATTATTGTTTATAACACGTGTTTATGAATGGAAAACTTTACTAGCGTGTAAATATAACTAAATTGTGACTTAGGGATGTATTTTAAGGCATTTTATGTTAATTTTACATGGACAATATGTACTAAATTCTAGTCCTATTATTACAAAATAAATATTCGGGATATAACTTGTGCATTCCATGAACTGTGCTGAAATTGAGAAAAAAAGTACAGATGTTTTCACTTGGTGTTGGCTGCCTTACTAAATTCATTAAGGGTTTTGAGAATATAAAACAAAGATTATTTTGAACTGGATATTAAACTAGAAGAGATATATTGTGAGAGAACTGATTTACCATGCTGGATGCTGGACCAAAGACATAAAATCAGCATATTGTTCAGTAAGTAACATTTGTTAGAAGTTTTTTTTTTTGTTATCTTTCAAATGATTAGTTAAACTGCATGTGTTCTAAAATATGAATTCAATTATTGAGACAGTATGTGTAACAGACCTATTTTTAAATAATACTTTTTAAATCTTACAACCATTTTTGTATGAACAAATTGCAAGCATAATCATTGTTTTGATCCATATATTGGCAGGTTTAAGTTAAGTACAAAAAATATAATATATTCTTCAAAGCAACAATTAAACAATAAAATAACTTGTAATGACCTTGATTAACATTTTCTGCTCACATAATATGTAGAATCTTGTCTGAGACTACTATTTAGAATAAAAAAGAAACAACTTTACCAAATAGTATATAGTGTCATCTGTATGCATTTAATACATACTGTACATAATTGGAATGCACACAAAAATAATAGTTTTCATTCTGCAGTTATATAATAGTATAATGCAGCAGAAGTAAAATCATAGTATGAATTTGTTTGATCTGTAGATCTTTATGTATGATATTCCCTTGTAGGAAAAATCTGTATGTAAATTTCATGCATAATGTAGCTTAAAATACACAGGAGTAACAACAATTAGATTTTAAAACTAATATACAAATTAACATAATTTCATGTGTACCAAATATCATCATGATTAAAATATAAACAACAATAATAATGTGCATGCTACAATATGGTATAAAAGTGGCATGGTTCTATCACAAAGCAAAAATGAGCTACTAATACTGGTCAGAGAATTTTTCAATGTCTATCAGTTTAGAAGTGATTTGGTTGCAGAAGAATTCTGGTCTTTACATGGGTGATTTTTCATAGGTAAAAAGTATAAAAATACATACACATTTAAATTTCATGTTCTCATAGTGAGGTTAAAAGTACACAGTAACAGCAACTACAACAACATGGACATTTCTGCAGGTGACAATACTCATAGTCAGCATTAAAATAATTAGAATAATTATTTGATTTTTAAATTTCAAGTTAATAAAATTTTTCAGACATTAATACAATTGTGTTTGGATAGTGTTAAGATACTATTTTTGGATGTTATGCAACATAGGTAATCCTGAGTCATATATAAGTTTAAGGTAGTCATAGGTAGTCAACAATTTATCCTGATACCTAATTTTTATCATTTTCAAAATGATTTTCTACATTGATTAGATTAGCTTGAAATGTTACTGTGTATGGATAAAGTTGTCCATGGATAAAATTTATGTATAAGTAAATTTCATTTTGTTATTTTGTAATTAAGAATACACTTCAACAAATGCAGCATTAATTTTCCTGCAACATCAACTTTTTGCAGATGATATACCATAGATGGCAATAAATTTCTCATAATGATTCGCAGGTGAAAGTCTTAAACAGTTGCTACTCTTACAGAATATTTACAGAGGGTATGCAGTATAAGTGAGAGTACTTTATATTTATAATTTTCATGTTGTCTAAATAGTGTAGCTGATAATGATTATTTATACTTGTATAAAATTCTATGTATTTATTATTTTTATCAAACACATCCATCATCATTATTAAGTAACATTTTTATACATATTCAACTATTCATTATTATGCTGCCATATCATCATTATCATCAAGCAGAAAAGATTCATTCTTATGCTTTAATCTACATTTCTTCAACTATAGTCTTCATCATTTTGTAACCAGCATCATCAGCATCATCATCATCAAACACTTCCTATGAGCATCATCATCATCATCATCATCATCATCAACCACAAGTTTTATTATGAGAAGATATATATGTATATATTTATATTTATCTACTTTATATATCAAATTCTTTTTAATATATATCCATCACGCCATCATCATCATAATCTTTCTTTTGCATCATTAAAACTACCATAGCATCATCATCATCACCATATAACAACAATTTAATTGTATACAAGTTCATCAGTATGCATGTATAATTATTCACACCATCATCATCATTATCATTAATTTCATCATCATTAAGCACAACCATGACATCATAATAATAATCATCATCACCACCATCAAGCAGGAAACTAATTGTATACAATTTTATGACTATATATGCATAATTATTCACTAAACAATATGTGCTTGTATATTATCATCATTATCATCATAATCATCATCAAAATCGTCTTAACAATTAGCAGTTTACAAACATTTATTGATTACAACATCATAATCATTATCATTATCTTCTTCATCAATTAACACTACCTTAGCATCATAATCTTCTTTCATCATCATTGTCATCATCATCAATATCACCATCATCATCACCATCAAGCACGATTTAAGTTTTTACAATTTCATTATTATGCATGTATAATTATTCACTAAACATGTTCTCCTCATTATCATCATCATCACCATCATCATCATCATAATTACAATCAGCAGTTTGATCTTGACATTTATTGGTTACATCATCATTATTACTATCATCATTATCATTAAACACTGCTATAACATCATAATCATCATCATCATCATCATCACCTTCAAGCAGTAATGTAATTGTAGATAATTACAGGATTATACATGCAAAATTTTCCACTAACCACTATGTGCTTGTATGTTTTCATCATTATCATCATCATCATTATCATCTTCATCATTTTTACAATCAGCAGTTTATTCTTATGAATAAAATATACACTTATCATTATCATTATCATCAACACCACCATATCATCACCACCATCATCAACAACAATCACTATCATTTCAGTATACAGATGTGAACAATTAAATCGTTTTTTATATATATATTTGTTTATACTAATATCTATAATCACACTCATCATCATTGTCATCATCAACATAATCATCAGCATCAAACACAACCATGTTATCACATCATTATCATCAAACATCACCATATCATCATCATCATCATTATCAACAGTCACTATCATTTCAGTATACAGATATGTACAATTAAATCATTTTCTTATATATATTTCTTTATACTAATTATTGATTTTTAAGCTATTATTACTTTTTAAGTAATCATCTTGATATTATTTCTTAACTGATATATCGAGCATAAATATGTTTTAAGTACAGTTATTAACTCCCTTTTAAATGGTACAATATATCCGTTTCAAGTTTTGTGTGCATACATACAAAGGGTATTCTTGAGTGTATAATACATTTTCTTGAAGTTTGCCGCAACGTCTGTTTACGACGTTTCCCGTAATTTTTGTTATGACGTGACGTCCTTGTACATTATTTCAAAATGTAAACTGCCTGAAGATATGTGTATTGAAAGCGCTTGCAGTGAAGAATTAAAATAATTGTAAAACACAGAAGTCTGCTGCTGTTTATTCCTTACAAATTGAACTTTTATATATTTTATACCTGCACAAGGATTTTACTGACTTTTTTTTAATATATATATATATATATATATATATACATATATACACATATACATATACACACACATACATACTCATATACACACATACACACATACCTTCATATACATATATATATATATATATATATATATACGTACACATACATATATACTTATTCAAATATAGTGTATAACCTCCTGGTTAACAGGCTGATTTACTATTGATATTTCATGAGGTCAGCTTAACAGTTTATTTTAATGGTTTCTTCTGCCTTGGTTTCAATATATATGTTTCCATTATAGGTCCATGTTCCTTTGACATTTGTAGTTGGATCTTTTTTCATCATCCTAGCTTCATATGCTAGGTCAGATCTACATTTTGTTAAGTCTTCATTTATATAAATTTTCTCCTTTTGTTCTCTTAAGGCTTTTCTACATTTAATGAACTTAAGAGCCTCTGTTATGACAGATGCTATTCTTACTATATCATGGTCTGATAAACTAGCATTTACTACAGCTGAGCCCATTGGAGAGGTCATAATGGGTTGTGTCATATGTGGAGGTCCAAGGTTAAACATTGGTGGGTGAGGAAACATGGGGATGTGTTGTATTTGGGAATTTTGCATTTCACCTATATTTAGAGTTTCACACTGAGAGCTCTCATTCATATTTATATTACTGTTAGTTGAATCCATGCTCTCTTTCTTGTTTTTATCTTGATCTAACTTATTGGACTCTCCTGACTGTCTATATTTCTTTTCAGAGTTTACACTTTCCTCAGGAGAAGTCACTTTTCTTTTTGTTGATGTGGACCTACTCCTTTGTCTAGGACAGGGGGTTTCTGTTTTTTTCTGGACTGTTTCTCTTCTATTTTTTGGACCCATCTAACTTGTTTCGTTTCATATATTTTTTCTCATATGGCTATATCTCTTCTGTACCACTTTGTTGGCTAAAGTTTTAATTTTTCTTTTTTATCTTAGATTTTAGTAAACAGTTCAAAGTATATGTTTCCGGACATCACACTACTTGCGGATACTTGTATATCAGGAATTAGCACAATTTTCCATGGTTTTGGGCTATTATTTCATTATGTTTACTTCTCTGTTTGTCTACATGTTAAGTGTTCTTTAACAATATAAGCCGAATCTGTCGTGAAGATGTAGTTTTTCGTCAGTTTTACATTTTTTTTGCAAGATTTATATGCAACTATGTTACCGGAAGTATCCCATGACATGATATATATCAGCCAATAAGAATAATTTTGTAATCATAAGGGAAGTTCATTTAAGTTTTTCCTGAAAAGTTGATGAAACTGTAAACTACATGACTGTGTTTCTCCGAAATGAGAATTGTTGAAGGATTATGAACAGTACACAATATTGAATATAATTAACTACCACTTGTTCAATATCCATATTTAACATAATTGTACCGAACAGCGTGTTTTAGGTGAGAAATGCGCGGTTGAAATTGGGTAGTATATTTTCTCATTCTTGACCAGGGTTCTTATAGACAGAATACCTAGAGGTAGGGTATAACATGTTTAGTAGCGTTTTCCTTCTGGCCTGGTGTCAGTGGTGAATTAGGTGCTACAAGCATTTAGTACTGTCTTAATTCTGCTCTATAAAGAATATCCTTTATGAAAATGACATGTTGGAAAATCTATGCTGTTTACTTCTATTTTCTTTGTATGGCGTGTGTCTACAGACCGTACTAAAACTAAGACAGAATACTGTTTAAAACTGTGCCCTTCTTATCAGGCCTCACCAAATTAAAAAGGTGTTCATCGGATTTGCCGCTCGTATATTTTCAGAAACACAAAAAAATATTTTTTTTGTTTTTGGCTTGCGCTCGCCCCATTGAAAAAAATCAATCCAAAATTTTTTGGTGCGCTACTTTTTACGAACGTAAACGTGTATAAATGCTTATACTTCCAGTCCCAGATTGTTCTCAAATGGATTTTAATCTAAATAAATACATACTACACACACATCGTCTATAATAAATCATAATACTTATATTTAGTTGCATTAAAGTTATTTCCCCTTTATGCAGTTACGCCATTTTCTTCAAATGTTTACCAAATTAAATACTACAAAAATCGATTTATTTCATTGAAAACTGGATGAAGAAAAACATACTAATTTGTTTGATAACATCAATCTACATTATTTTGGTAAGGGTAAATACTTATTGATGCATGTCACTTATCTGTTTTGTGTTTTTTCCTGTCATGATCAGCATTTGCATAGGAAAGTTGGTGTGGTAAGGAATTTACATTACAAGTTGTTTTCAGGACAGTTTTGATTTTCAGATTTTCCAATCATTTAGTAGACTAATGTTAATGCACGTTAATCTCCATTTCAGACTTTAATTGAGACTTTGTTTCAACAAATTTAATATGTTATGAAAGTTTAAAGTTAGAAAAAAGAGCTGTACATAAGACATTATGCTCGACTTTTCTAAATCAGAGCTTTGCCAGTAAAAGGGGCATAATAGAAGCTATTAAAGTACAGAGCTATTGGTCATTATATAAAAGTTAATTAAAAATATTCTATGTTAAAAAGGGGCATAACTCTGTCTAGATTCAGACTTAAGAGTATTGTTTCTCCTGGTGTTGACTTTGACAGTAAATAACTGTTCTAAGTTTCAAATCAGAAGCTTTAATAGATCTAGCAACACTCACATAGATAATTGATGTATCAAAAACTTTGTAAAGTCAGCTAAGAATGCTACATTTTCATAGCAGTAAATAGTCGATTCGATATTTGATTACAGTGTACTGTATGACAATGTTATTACCTTTTCTCACGAGTTCGCTTTGTTGTGCATCTGCGGGTTAGATTTTCTCAAACCCTGGGGACTTACTTTTTAATTTAAAAGGGCTATGCATTCTATTTTAAGGTTTTTATTAGTCAGTCGAGAGCCAAATAAAGACAAATATATTTCTTCGCTCTTCGCTCGCTCCTGATTTTCTCAAAAACCAAAAAAAATATTTAAATTATTTTTTCGCTAGCCGCCTCAAATTTTTCAGAAAAAAATCCGATGAACAACTTATCAATTTGGTGTGGCCTCAGCTATAAAATACGATAGAATAGAAGTTAACTATTTAATGAAGCCATGATTCAAGAAAGCGATATAATTTATTTTTAGCTTCCAGTCGTTAGCTATATTAAACATAAAATATGTTCATGTTAGCTTACAGTCGTAAGTTACATTAATCATGAAATACATTCATACAGCTACATATTATGCATGAAATATATTAACCGATTTAAAGAGGTGTACCAGTTAAAAGGACTGCAAACAATGAGTATTATATGCATGAAAAAAGTACAAGTCACTTTAATGTTGGCATTTTATAACAAAGGCATGAGGGATTATATGATATACTTTGTATTGTTGAAACAGTCCTTATACTGCAATAATAGAAAATCCATTAGATAATATATGTAGAAGTATTTACATGGTTTGACATTGTTCTGTCTACACCAGCATTTTTGGGAATAAGACGAGGGTAAAACATGATCAGCATTTCGATTAAGGACAGTCCAGTGTATAAAACCGGTTACAATATTGTAAAACCGCTAATTGTTCTCGAACAATAAACGTACATGTATATACATTTCTTTGACTGGCACATACACCCACAGTATTTTCCGCTAAAACACATTAACTTGAACATAATCAATCGTCTTGGATTTGCCTGTCGTGATATATCTAAAAATACACCAAAATATTACTTATCAATTATCACATTGCTTCCAAAACGATAAGTCCGTAAGTTCCTAATGAAGCCCGCCGCTGGAAGTACCTTTGTAATGTCGTCAGTAAAGAAAACAACATTTCAAATATGGCGGCCGATTAACCGGTTCGATTCTGAATGCATACCAATGTATCTGAGATTTCAGTTCCAAATCCTATGTCCCGAAAATAAAATCCGTCTGACAAATCATTTTCTGGATCCTTGAAGTATTTGGTATTAATTAAGAAATAATATATCTCATCCAGTGATTTGTCGTTGAATAAATCATTGTTTAGAGTTCAGATGCGAAGGAATTATATCACGAGTGCGCAGCCCGAGTGATATAATAATACGCATCTGAACGACAAACAATGATTTATTCAAGAGCAAATCACTAAATGAGATATATTATTTCGATTCTAACACGTTACCAAGGATTTTTAAGTACATCCTTGACGACATTCGTTAAATATTTGCACGCTTTCAATCGGTTTCTTCTCCAGCGCGCCGCTATGCCGTTTGACGCCATGACGTAATAATTGTGACGTCAGAACAGTGATTTGTTGTATAATAATTCTCTGTTTTCTGCCTTCTTTGTTTAATAGGAAAATGAATCGGATCGTGTTAGAATGCTTGATATTCTGGATAAATCTGTAATTGACACATCTGCTCTTGGAATTGGTAACTCAACATTTGATACTGGTGACAAGCAAGCAACCATACCCATACCGTGGAATGTTCCATGGCCATCTAGGGTACGTACGTTGTGGTCTGCATTATCTGCAACGTATCGAAGAAACTGACATGGAAAAAATCCTGTGAATACAGCATTTAGTGACAATGCGGCATTGGATTGGAAACGTTGCACCTCAGATTAGGAAGATGAAAATCCCATCTGGTAAAGTTCATCTACGAGAAATCTGAAAGAAAATAAATGGTGAACCTGAACTGCTAAACCAAGTTGTAATGGTGCGATTAAGGACTTCGGTCTGCATAACTGACTGGTCATTCGCTGCAATCTTTATCTCAGTGTCCTTTCCTGAAAACATTGACGACAGCAGAAAATCTAATGTGTCTGGTAGTTCCTTTCTGCTGACTGGACAATACCAACAGAAGGATAAAATGTTTTTGATGCATCTACAGCAGCAATATCAGACTTAATAAGTTTTGCAGCTGTTGAAATAATATTACGTTTTTGTTCTGCCTCTGAGAGTCCAAAGTTTTCTTTTGTGAATTTGCTTAAGATATCAGATGCGGTATGTTTCATAATGATATTGTCTTCTTGGCCTTGAGTAGAAACAAATGTAATTGTATCACCAAAATGTTCAATAATTTTCTTTTTCATATATTTACTTGAGTAAGCTCTCTCTCTCCACAGGTTTCTTCCATGACTTGAACTAATTCTTTGACTAATAGTGCTGCCCCTTCAATGCTTTCAATGTAGTTAATGACATCCTAAAATCCTTCCAGCAATTCTGTGCACTGTGGTCTTCCAGGTGATTTCTTGCTTTTTTTCATCTTTTGCAAACCTGTCAGGCAACTGCTTAAAGTACGAAAGTTTACATTGCACACTTAATGGTAAATTGCTTCAGCAGCCTGCAAATCAAGGACTGATACCAACCTAGCACGAACCTCATTACCATGCGAGTCATTTCTTACATTACATAACTCTTTTATAGTTGCAGTAAAATTAAATTGTTCGACTCTGTGGACTTCACTACATATTTTATTACATTTATGAGTGCAGAAGAAACAATTAGATTTAAAATCAAAAGTTGTACAACTGGATCTTGTTGTCAAAGAGTCACATGCATATCCACTATAATTATCAGTTTTTACATTTCTCAAGTCTATAAAATCCCTTCTACAGTCTCTTTGAACTGAATCACCAGATTTCACTGTTACATTCGACTTTGTGCACTGGCTCTGTTGATGTTATTTGCTCCCTTTTCACGTATCACAACTATGGGCGATCCGTTCTTTAAAAATTCGTCGCAGATAGGGCAGCTTTCATCCTTCAAAAATGAAAATAAGTTTTACTTGGATAATGTGGTTTTTTTTTTTTCAGTAAAATCAGTTCATATATTCCTGAATAAAGCAGAACAACTTAAATATATAATTCATTAATAATAAAATGAAAGACGCTTGATTAGACCTATCATCCTATCATTTCTTATGACTCAAGCATCTATATAATAAATCTCAATGCCTTGGGTTACTATTATGAGTTTCTACTTCAAGTAGAGTATTTGATATTGTGTGATATACAACAAGACTTGTGAGTGTTCTTACTTCTGATGATATGTCCATTGATTCTGCCATTATGCTTAGAGTATGCATCACCTCAACAAATACCACCTGGCTCAACAACTGAACAAATCCTGAAATATAAAAATTCTGAGATATGTTTCTTGATTTCTAGGTCTGCAGAGAAAAATGAACGCAAGTTTTTACACGACCCTATATCTAAATTCTGTTACAAGCATAATAATGTAAATGTTTGTTATTGTCAAAATATTGTTTTTTGTTTTCAATAATCACCGATTAATGATAAAAAATAACATGAAATAGAAATATTTGAAAAGTGAAATCAAGCTTAGTGTGATCTATTTAAGACCAATTAACGGATAATATGAATAGCAGGATCCAAAGAAACACTGTCGGTAAATTGGAATTCATTCACACACCACAGGTCTACATTGTAATCAAACTGTAAAATAAACAACGGAATTCTATAAAAGTATTAAATCTATACAAACTGTTCTCCTAAATCTTGTACTTAGGTTGTATTTATGTTATACATATTATCATTAAAGCTTCACTTCAGGGACATAAATTTTACCTTCATTTTGGTTTTAATATGATAATAATAGTTCTGTCTAATCTGATCAGAATGAAGAGATTTATCAAACTTAATTCATACCTTGAAAAGATCTACAGCAACATAAATGTACTTGCCTCCAACCAATCCATCTTATAGGCACATACCATGAAACTAGAGTCTAACTGCAAAAAATGTATACAGGCATCTCAATGTGATCATGAAATAGTATTTTGATCAAAAACATTTAACAGAACAAAACAAAATTGTTTAAAATGACAAAAAATGCTCTGGTTTCAATTTACAAATGATGTTACATAAAAATCGGGAAATTGGCGCAATCATGGTCCATACCCGCTACCGTAGAACAAAATATCAAACAGGGGAACACTCTATATTTTTAACATTGTTTTTGAAAAACTGCTATATTTGAATTTTCTGGTGTATATTTTTGGTCAGCAACTTAATGAAACTTTATTCTGGAAGGATTCAAGAGTCACAAATTCAAATTTACCATCGTATCATTTGCCGATAGTCTACCCACAGACACTTGGGGGTCAGAACCTGTCCCCTCTCCCAATCCGCCCCTGCCAACCTTCAACCAATATATTTTCGCTTTTTAAATCAAACTGAGCACATGTCTCGATCATACAACAACTTCTGTTACCATTTCAATATGTTTAAAAAATCTCCCATATGCTATCAATGCTCAGAAAAACTAAAGACAACTTACTCCGAGCGTTTTCCACACAAACTAGCTTGTCCAAGGAATAGGAGAATAGATCCCAGCTTGATGTCAAATTTACTACACAGAGCCGGGACACAGACAATATCGTTAGTGGTTAAAATAAAAATACTTGCCCATGACGTCAACAGCCGCGGTGGCCGAGAGAGTACAGACGCTGGTTCTGTGAGCTTATTTTTGGGCAGGGCCGCGGGTTCGCTCCGCGCTATGGGCGATCTTTTTTTCCTTTTTTAGGTATTTTTTTTATATCTTGAGAATATATTGTTTAAAAAGAAAATGAAAATGTTATATTAGAAAAAGGAAAAAAAGAATGTCCGAAGCGCGGAGCGAACCCGTGGCCCTGCCTAAAAAAGTTCTTTCAAATCCAGCGTCTGTACTATCTCGACCATCGCGGCTGTTGACTTTCTAAGCAAGTATTTTTATTTTAACCGCTAACAATATCGTCTGTGTCCCGGCTCTGCGAAGTAAATTTGACTGCGCAACATCAAGCTGGGATCTATTCTCCTATTCCTTGGACAAGAAAATCGTGTTTACATTGCGAAGTAAGTTGTCTTTAGTTTTTTTGAGCATTGATAGAGTATGGGAATTTTTCAAACATGTTGAAATGGTAACAGAAGTCGTTGGATGATCAAGACATGTGCTCAGTTTGTTTTAAAAAACAAAAATGTATTGACTGAAGGTTGTCAGGGGCGGCATGGGAGGGGGAGGGGTACTGACCCCCAAGTGTCTGTGAGTCTACCAGCAAACACAATGCGAAATCGGGACAAAATACAAATTGAGCTGGATATCCTGCTGCACACATGTCAGTTATTTATAAATACGTCAGAAACACACTTACCTTTGTTCACATCTCGATAATTCTTTTGGAAAATGGCAATTCGAACCAAAGGATGCATGGAGTTTAAAAAAAATGGCGGCTGTAACTTGTTGACATATACCCGATGACGTCACCAAGGTGCACAGTTAGCGCCATCAAAAAAATCCGAATTCTATGTAACAATGCAAATTTTTACGTCAAGTTTAATGACCCGTAGAGAAAATCCCCTAGCACCTATGGACGGCGATTTTTTTCTGAAAATAGCTATAAGTATGTACTTTCGTCATGCACCAAAAACCAAACTTTTGCAATTACTAGTTCTAACCTTTCTCTAGCTTTACTGGACTAATAAGCCCAAGCTATAGATATCATTTCCGAGATAAAAAAAAAATAGTGTTGTCTTGCCGCTCTTATTTTTCCTATCTAAGTTAGGTTCGTGAAATGAGTAGAAATTATATATAGAAGAACAGTAACTCTGTATGGCACGGTCGCGATTGACCTTGACCGTTGACAAGTTGATGTTGTTTTAGTAAAATCATCGGAAAGCAAAGGAATTAACGCATTTGTAAGACAGCAGTTTGTTGTAGGATTATTTAATCTATCTGCAAGATAAAGGAATTAACAGGAAACGGACTAAAGCGGAAGTTTTAAAAGACATAATTTTCTGACATCGTCTAATCTGATGATTTTTCGAAAGGATGGAACGTAGGCTAACAGTTTTTCAAAACCAGTTCATAACCTGTATAAATGAGCTTCTGTGTTTTGTGATTCTGTCAAAATACAGTTCATTTTTCATTTTATGGCTGGTATTAATCAACTATAATCAAAGCATGAAAACCAGGGAAGATTTCAGGATTCCAGTCTGCACTGTAACTGTAAGTAGCTTTATTATAATATAAAATCTGTGTCAATCAGTACAGTGAGGATGTAAAAGGTAGCCGGCAAGATAAAATCGTTACACTGCTTGTTGGTGACAGGATACGGGATATACGCCGCTCGAGCCTGATATGGATTTTCGAGACGGCGTATATCCCGTATCCTGTCACCAACAAGCAGTGTAACTAATATTATCAGTTACATACAGTGTTCGAAATAAGCGCCTGCCCGATTGCCCTGGCAAGTAAAAAACCATGACGGGCAAGTAAAACTGACTGTTGAATTGCCCGACGGGCAAGCTGTGAAAATAGTCTTTGACTTAAACCGCCAGCCCGAAGCCCGAGTCGAGTAATTTGCAGATCAATCGAGTATAAAATCCAGTCTTCACGCTCGACACTAATATCCAACAAATGTCAATTGTGTACACTTTTGTTTTCGAAGGAGAACAAAATCAATACACTGTGACGTAACTTCAGTTAATGATGTGATTAGCTCCGCCCCGAAACTTATCAAAGCGGTGTTTAACTCTTGATGTCTGACTGGCTCCTAAAGCATCATGTTTGATAAAGTAAATCGTGTTTTATAAAGAGACCATCTGAAAAATGTACCGTCATTCAGATCAGCTGTCATGTTGAGAAGGCGCTGATTGCCGATAATAAAAAGAAGTACATGCATTTGGCTCGGATTAAGTTGGTAAGTCATTTGCTCCGAAGTCGGAAGACAATACAAATAATTGTCGCAATGATACCGACAATTCCAGCACAAAAAAGATAAATGAATAAATTTTATTTGCAAATTGGTGAGTAAATTGACAGTTCAAAGTCAAAGTTAAAAACTTTTTTCCGATGAGTAATAAATTTGCTACTTACTTTGAAATTTCGAAAATTATAAATCCTACTTTTACAGTACTAAAAA
This sequence comes from Mercenaria mercenaria, assembly GCF_021730395.1. NCBI lineage: Eukaryota > Metazoa > Mollusca > Bivalvia > Venerida > Veneridae > Mercenaria > Mercenaria mercenaria. The sequence goes on along the minus strand of NC_069375.1, from coordinate 61,675,303 downwards.
AACACACACACACTTCAATCCTCTCCTATTTAGGTTACACAACTGACACATGTATCTATGACACATTTTGACAGCCTGAAATAAACCACCAGCACATGGCAGCTGACTTCAAAGGCAAATTTTCCTTTATTGATTTTCGGTATTGCTCTTTGATGTGGGATGAAAGTTAACTGGTTGGACATTGCCAGGTGACTGACGTAATTTGACATAATTCTACATCAAGAGTATAAAACTGTACTTTAGTGTTTTTGGTGGATTTTCATTATGTAGAGGAAGAACAGTAGGTTTGTTGATTTTAATATTAATTTTAATGCTGACTGTTGCTATATTTATAATAAAACTATAAAATAGTTTTTATTAACTATAATGTTTTCTTATTATGCTAGGGGTCCTTTTCTTTAAATTCTATTACTTTACACCATGTTTTGAACCAATTAAATATGAAGATGATATTCCTGATGATGATAATGATGATGATGATAAGGGTCATTGTACAAAGTAATACTATAGGACTCCAAAAAAATTTAAAAGGGACTGCAAAATCTGAATGTTAGGCAGTACTGACTCCGTGAAATTGAATCCTTATGGAAGCCCTTCTGTGAATGAGAAATATAACTTTGATGATTAGGATTATGATGAGCCAGAGTTGCCAGAGGAGGCTGTGTTTTCGTTTATTCAGACTTTCAGAGAATAACTAATAAAGAAAATATTATGACTATTCATTTACAGGAATGTATTTCGACAAAGCAATGCTGTTTCATTTCATACAATGCTGAAATACAAATTATTTTCAGGCTAGCAAATTTAACTTGAATGTTAGCTAGTACTATTTCAAAGGCACTAGCCCGAACGTTCTGGGATTGAACGTGTTTTTAAAGAAGAGATCCAGGGCAAGTTGGAATCTAAGGGGGCAAGTTGAAATCAGTTCTAGGTTGCCCTATGGGCAAGTTGGAATTCAGATTTATTTCACACACTGCAGTATAAGTGTAATGAAGATATGTAGTTTATTATGTATGACGATGTACCATGTTCTAGTCTCTAACAAAACTATATTTCTTCTGTTCTATAAAAAGTAATATAGGAACGAAGAACACGTCATGTTTTCCCGTTTAATACTATTGTTGAGTACAGAGGAGATAACATTATGTTTTTCATATGCATACATTGCTGTTAAATATATGTACACATATAGTGATTATATCTACATTGCCGTTTTATAGTTGTTGCTATTTGACCAGTGTATTTTAAAATAAAAATCTTAGAAAAATGTGAACATTTATTTGTACTGTCATGATACATTAACTGATTAATTCATGTTTGTTGGTTAAAAGTCATTCCAATTTGTTAGAGATCTGATGGCAACAATCAATTAAAATGTTCATGTATAGGTCGACCACGTTTTTTGAACCGTGACTAATTTATGCAGGACAGTTGATTTGCCAAAATAGGGTAGGAACATAGTTTTATTAATAAACGTAAATGAATGCATGGCCAAAAGGCGTTGCTTTGCGAGGTTCGAGCCTTGTTAAATTCACTTTTTTTTCACCTTTTAATCGTTTTTTTTTTTCAATAAACATTGTACGAGAACATTATGAAGTTCAATATCTATATTTTATTAATGATATAAACAAGATTCAGCTGTCATCAGAATAGCGGACAACAACAATACAATCTTTTATTTTCAATATAGAACAGAAAAAAAATATCTTTTTTAATCACAATATCCCCAAATATATTTTAGAAAAATTCCCGTTATTTCACACTTACAATCAGACACGATATAATGATACACCAAACATTTGAACAGACATAATTAAAGTGGCATGATGCGCATCTTACTGTACACAGTGTGTTTTGGGTAATGTTCTATAAAAGTAATTTTCGGTTGCTGTACATTTAAATGTATTAAATCATCGATAATGCCGCATAAGTATTTGAAACTGATGCTATATAAAGTAAAGAAATCGGACTAATAAAATAATAGTTCTTTCTTTCGATCTTCTACGCAGTGGTCTCCTTTACCTATAGGTAAAGATTTCTGAAGTTGAAAGGAAGCAACTCCTGCGTGCAGTTTGACTTTAAGAAAAGTCATATTTGGAAAGTTATTATTTTGTACTAGTAACTGGAAGAGTTTGGTATATTAGGTTAAAAGCTATAATTCTCCCCACAATTTTTACATAAACATCTATTTCAGCTGGATTTCTGCTTGAAAAATTCGCATAACTCCACTTTAAGAGGTGAAATGTTTGATAACAAATGAAAAGTTGAAATACAACGTTGTAGCGTTGATTTTATTCAGTAGTTAAAAGCACTTTCGCGGTATGGAGCCATGTCTGGAATACTTCGAAAGAAATCTATATGATGTATCAATTACTTTAATTATAAAATTTACTAATTAAAAATCTAAACATACCATGATAATGTATTCTCGCAAAACGCGCGAAATGCGGCAGATGAAAAGTCATCGAGCATTCCTAGAAATTTAGTTAACGATTCGCTTTAAATACAAAACTGCCACAGCAGCAGACGAACAGTTGAAACATCCGAACTCTGAAAAAAATGATAAAATGTCACATTAGTGTAGGTCATCCTGAGCTTCTATAAAATTTGGTAAGAGAGGGAGGACAAGGAGAACAGAAAACAACATAAGCCAAAAACACCTGATCTGAAAAGCACCCGATATCCACACAAACAGATTCAGAGATTGCTTTTCAATCGCCTTTTAGAGACGAGCGATTTTCGAGCACGTGTAGTTTCAAAATGGCAACATCACATATTGACTACATGTATCCGTATTGTATTAATTTTTGACACTTGAACAATGTAGGTGGCATTCATATTATGAGAGTAAATCATCAGAAACAGATAATTTTTTAAGGTTTCTATAAAAATTTTCTATTAATATACATTAAATTTGAAAACGTAAAATGATTGGAAGCGCACATTCGTAACATATTCTTTATGATTGTGGTCTACGATATCGGGCAAAAAATGCCGCTAAATGTTTCCAGATTAGCGTATTCAGCTCTAAGGCAAAAGATAAGTTTCATCATCTGAATCTGTTTGTTTTCGTTCTCTACATGATGCAGCGCAAGGGTACCATTTTTTCTTATATTCATTTTAGGTGTCTGTCGTCAGTCTATGCAATTTCAATTTAGTACCTTTAAAAATGTTTACTTTACGTTAATTATATTTAGATAATAGAATCAGAATTCTAAACAATCCCACGACAAGCAAGTTCATAAAATTTCGTAGATCTCACAGTCTGAAAATAAGACTTGAACAAATAAGTGAAATTGAAATTTTCTGAAAAGAGACTTTTATCGTTGAATATAGATATTTAATTCGTCTTTTCGTTAGTTCACCTGGTTTTATTATAAGATTTTCTTGAATTTCAAACACTTGGACTTTCTTAAGTGTCAACAGAAAAACAGTTTCTGAAGTATACAAACAAGACATGAAAAAGGGAATTTTAAGCAACGTTTTCTTTGTCATTTTTATTATGATACATGAACGGATACACTGTACGTCATTAACGGAAGGGAACGGAACCGCCGCGAAAAATATTGATGGAAAAATATTGCTGAATCTTGGAAGACAGCTTAATAAGCCGATGATAACTTTGCTTGGAATGGCGATACGGAATCTTGAAAACCTTCATCCTTGCGATGACTGGACACAGTGGTCAGATTGTGGGGCCGTTAAAGAAGGCTACATTGCTACAAGGAAACGAACAAGAACGTGTGAAATAAATCCGCCTTCGTTAGAGCAGGGAAATAGAACAACGGAAACTGACGTAACTATTTGTGAGGGATTTTGTCCACAGGACTATAACATTACGGCGAATGGATTGTGTGTAAAATTGTATGTCAGCTCAAAACCGTTTGATGACGCAGAAAAGCAGTGTCAAGAGGATGGTGGCCACGTAATGAACATTGACTCAGAGTTGAAAAACGGCGATGTTCAGAAGGTTCTGCAGGGATTTGGAAGCTACGTTTACATTGATGGCCGACGTAAGGATTCAAGTTCAGCGTGGATAGCGATGAATGGCTCACAGAAGAGATTCTTCAACTGGAATTCTGGAGAACCTGACAGTTATTTATGTATAATGATGCACCCTAGCACTTCATATTGGTATGATTCTACTTGCACAAGCACCAGACCATTCTTGTGTGAAATATTACAGTAAGACAATACGCTTGCTAATTTTAAGGGACAAAACTGAACACAGAAAAATCATTTTGACACCGTGTTAGGAGAGCGTTTATTGACTATAGATAAATCGAAGATGTTGATTGTTCAATCTAATGTTCTTACGATTTTACATACTAGTACACGTAATATAAAAGAACACATATTATAGTGTAAGTGAAGTGTATATTACTATTAGGCAGATGGACTGAATCTACTTTAGGTCTGGTGATCCGACCTGCCTTATACTTTCCAACTTGCCCTGTTTTCACAAAAAAAGACTATTTTTAAAAGTATATTGTGCTACATAAATAGTGAACCAACAGAAGGTGAAATGTAAAAAGAACCGCTCGAACTTCGTTTCTATATCTTGTAAATACCAAGAGTGCTCAGACGTACGGTGCTATGTTTAGGACATGCATATGTTTAAGATTAAATAATCTCGTGCGCACGATATCTTATCTCGAGCGCATGACATCGTACCTCATGTGCACGACATCTTATCTTGAGCGCGTGACATCTTATCTTTTGTGCACGACATCTTATCTCGTACGCACGACATCATATCTCGAGCGCACGAAAACTTATCTCGAGCGTACGACATCTTATCTCGTGCGCACCACATAATATCTCTAGTTTTGAGGGATTGAAATTGAACACAGAAAATATTTTGACACTATGTTAGGACAGCGTTTATTGACCTATAAATAAATAGAAGATGTTGATTGTTCAATCAATTGTACTTATGATTTTACAATATAATAGGGTTATTATAACAGTAGCTTGATCTGGGATGCAGTATCCGGCTCGAGTGAATTTTGCCAGATCGGATCTCACGAGGCGCGCAAGCGCAGGGTGTGATCCGACCTTGCAAAATCCACGAGAGCCGAATACAAAGTCCCAGATCTGGCTACTGTTATAATGACCCTTTTATTATATACCTTTACCATTTTGATTCTTGTTTTGTTCTTGAACGAAATCTTCAATGTTTATCGATATTAAATGGAACTTAGTGAAGTTTTTATGTGCGCTATTTATAGAAATGTGTCGGGTCATGCATATTAATGAAAACAGTCCGGCAGCATACAATACGGAAGGTACAATACGGAATTTAAAAGGTACAATACGGAATTTGTGTCTGTCTGTTCATATTTAATTGTGAAATACAGGCCGATTTTTTTACAGAATTTATATAGGTATATAATAAAAACGAATACATATATTGTAAATGAAGTGTATATTACTATTAGACAGATGGACTGAATCTATTTGATGTCAGGTGATCCGACCTGCCTTATACTTTCCCACTTACCCTGTTTTCATAAAAAAATATTATTTGTGAAAGTATATTGTGCTACATAAAAAAGCAAATTAACAAAAGAGCTCGGAGGTAAGGTATACCGATATCTTTCGCTATATCAGTAATCTCTGCAATGGCAGTTTCCTTTTTGCATCAAAACATTAAAGCTTGCTTTAAAGTGTGTGCGTTTTTGTTTGTTTTTTTTGTTGTTTTTTTTGCAAAAGATTATTTCATGTTATCAATAAACCACTGAATCCAGCTTCTGAGTGAAAAATGTTCGAAGCCGATATGACAGACGAGAAAAGTGAATTATCAAATCAAATATAATTATATACATTTAATTTATGTACGAGGTAAATATATCAATAGGAAATAACAATGAAAATATGAAAATGAAAAAAAAAATGAAAGACATTATGTAAGGGATATAAGGAAAACGGCTAGGAAAATCCCTGAAAAAAAACCATTACAAAGAAAATCTGTAAGAGGATATGTGCAACACCAGTCACGCCCTCTATTGCCAGCAACTCCATAATCACGAAAGATTACAAAACATAACAACGCTGAGTCCAAGTATATGGAAGTTGTTTTACCGCCGCAATACAAAATCGAACTAACAACAAACGAATTGATCCTTTGCTATGATAGGGCTTGCATTTTTATCTGACTGGACTATTAAATCCGAGGGCCGGACATATGTTCTCCGTGACGATTTGATTCCTCCACCTCTGATTCATGTGGGGAAGTTGACAGTTACTTGCGGAGAACAGGTTTGTACTGGTACAGAATCCAAGAACACTATTTAGTTACTTGCCCACCGTTACATGACAGAAATACTGTTGAAAAACGGCGTAAAACCCAAAGCAAACAAAGGAACAAATTTAAATCAGACTGCGCTATCTTAATAATATTTTAGCGTTTAAAGCGGAAAATAAAGATATTAAATAGCAAATAAATGTACAAGTAATATGAATTGTTGCTTTATCATTAATCATAACATGAACATGCCCTCGTGTTTGCACGGGAACCACTTTATCTATGAACATAAAGTCAACACTCGAGTTATTATTTATATCCGCAAATACAAAACTAAAATTTATATCTGATTTGTTAAGTTACAGTCATTGTTTACTTTCTGTACTGGCATTCTCGCATACCAGAGGTCTACCATGGTTCCCCGGATGAACTCAGGATTTTGACGAACATCTGATGGATGAGAATGTGTACTGGAAGCACTGAGGGAAAAAGATAATATTGTTTTGTCACATTTGATAAGAATGGTGTTTTGTTATCGCATTTTGAAATTTCTATTACATTTTATTTCATTATCGACAGACTCGTTATCATTATTATTCTACCCAACAAATTTATACCATTGCGAGCTTTTTTTCTTCTGAGGAATGACAGTATAATGTCAGTTCTAATGTCAATAGTGCTGTGTAGAATGTTGATTACACAGTGATTCATTTTAACTCAAATGCAAAATCTTTCGCAAAATAATCATCTCTATGTAAATATGTTGCCTTTATACTATCACATTCGCGAAGTTTGGGTCTAGCGGCAAATGGGTACAAAATTTTACATTTCAAAATTGTGTTCCCCAAAAATGGCATAAATTCTAAATATAGATTCGACCTTCCCACTCAACTCTCAATTCGTTTCTGGCTATAATTTCACCTGTGATCTAGGTACTTTAGACTTTTAGCAAAACAAAAACAGAAATATAAGCAAAATCAAATTGCAAGTGCTAAATATAAATACAATGTAGCACATTTTGTGATTAAATGATAAAATCTATAAGAAGATCCTTTGTAAGCATAGAACGCAATCAAGCAAAACAATAGCAGACTCGGTTTGATTGAGTCTGTTCATGGGAGTTAATGAAATGTTCAACACCCTTTATGTCCCCTCGTACCGACTTAAGCGGAATTCTATTATTGTAAAAATGAATATACACTTTATAATCCGCGGTGAATTTTGTAATTGTATAAAGAGAGCCCAATCGTTGGCCCATTTCAGTTTCATCTCCGCATGCTTTGCTTTTATTTAAACTGCCAATTTTCAGGGAGATGTTTTTGATATTGGGCAAATATGTATATGGAACTGTAAAAAAACAGCTACGTGTGACTTTGGCCCATGTCCCCTCCGCAAATATCGGGGGTGGTGGGGGGGGGGGGTGGAGGAATGAAACATCTAAGAAGATCCCAAAAATGGTAACAGAAAGTTAGTTGATATCTTCAGTTATTTTGGAAAGAATAAATCTCCTTTGCATACCCCTTTGTTAGCCCGAAAACAAAAACATCGCAGAAATACCTCTTCTGTGGCTTTGTTTATATCGTTTACCCTTCCTGCAAAATTGTTTTTCCTCTTAGATTCATAGGTCAGGAAAAATTTCTTCTTGACGCTTTTGAACGATTCTTTGAAGGAAGGGTTATTTTTTAATTTAATGCTCTCTATTTTGCCAATTTCAACAAAGAAGCTATTCTGATAATAATTTGGTGATATTTACGGGCCATTTAAAGGCTCCAAGTGGCTTATCATAGTCACGTAAAGACAGATAAGGATGCACTTTATTATCCGGAAAACTTGTAACTTGTTTGGATTTTTGAAGATTTTTATTTCGTTTTTGCATCAAATGAGGATCGATTTCAGCTAAAGTCACACATACTCCAAACGTTCCAGAAAATAATGCCTTATACGAAACCCGAGTCTAACGGTATGAGGTTCTGATCAATTTCAAAATTCAGGCATCTGGTCGTGTTTTTTTCTTTCTTTCTTAGCACCTCTTGAAATTAACAAAGGATCAGGTTGTTTCTAAGACAGGTTTCCTAACAGTATTACTCAGCCTTGGAGTCTGATGACTTTACACCAAAGTTCACTTTAATTCAAAAATGTGCGAACGACTTGCTTTAAATCGGACATTGATATTGCAGCAGACGAAATGTTGCCAATAATTTCTAGAAATATCAAAAAAAAAAAAAAAAGGATAATGATTGTAATTAAATCAGAATTCGTTAGAACAAACTTCCTCCTTAAAGAACTTAAAACGCAGAGCACGCCAACGAAAAGTGCATGTCAGAGGGGCAGCACGAAAAACCCAAATCTACCCAAATCTTACCCAAATCTACCCAAATCTTACCCAAATCTACCCAAATCTTGATAGGAATGATCAAATTTCAACATAAATATATCATTTTGATGTATTATAATGATAATTAACTAGAAAAATCGGCGTTGAATTGAAATCGCTCAATATTTGTAAATATCACGGTCAAGTATTCTTACATAGGTGCTGTACGTAAGAATAATTGACTGTGATATTTACAAATTTCCCCATTTGGAGATTTATTTTCTTAATTTCATTTACTTCAAAACTATAGGGAAAAAATGAAAAGAAAATCTTTATCATTATTGATGAATTATATTAACGCTTTACAGTTAGCACTGTTTGGGATGATAAGCACGACGAGAAATAACATTCATTCTAAGGATTTTAATTTTCTGTAATTCATGTCGTGAAACGTGAGATTCTGGGCTATTTTTATATAATTACTTTCGCGTGGTACCCTATATAGGCTTTGTTGGCCCGTGCCTTCACTCAACCCCCTCCCCCACTCTCTCCTCCAAAAAGAAAAAAAAACATGGTAATACATCCGGAATGCATAAGATTGCACGAATATACATGTATTTTCATTATTTTTCTGTGGGGCATGCCTACAGACCCCCTACCCAATCCTACCTTCCGTTTTCTTATCTTATAGAAAGCGTCGTACACAACAAGAAACTATTCATTTGCACATAGTTGTCTGCTGTTTATTGCTGTCCGTTCTAATGAAATAAAAGCTACTGAAGCACACACACACAAAAAAAATCCCAAACTGTAGGAACCTCTTGTTTAACATCTGAGGGCACTCCTGATAAATTTGAAATGAGATTGATTGTGCAGGCTTGTGAAAACAATTACGTTGTGGACACGTTATTAGCATTTTGGCGGGAAAGAATCACGTGCATTCCACGACGGATATTGTGTCTGCGGAAGGGCTACTCCAGTCTCTTTTGAGACTGTAATCAGTTTGGTTACCTTAGATCTCTCTCATTCGGTAAGCGCGCGTACTGCAAATTGCATATAATCTCGGCGGAGAATGGCAAGGGTAGGAGGGAGCAACTCAAGCGAGATACTCAAAACTAAATTGATCTAAAAAATAGCATAGAACAAAACTTTTGTCACTTTTAAATGAGTTAACACAGCAACGGCTATCTTTTAAAAAATATTATTTTACTGTTTTAGCAGTTGTTGTTTGAGAATAACATTTCTTTTCGGGTGTTAATATTGGGGACTGGGTCAAAGCACATATTAACGCCACACTCCAAAGTCAAACGAAGGTCCCCTATCATCTGCGTTTATGTATCTTTATAGACTCGATCATTTTATAGACCGCCTCGGTAGCCTAGTGGTAGAGCTCCCACTTCGAGTGCGGGAGGTCGTGGGTTCGACATAAAGACGTAAAAAATGGTACGCTTGGCGCTCAGCAATAAGATATAATGTGACTGGGTGGGGTATCATGTCACGTGTCTTCGGCGTGATATTTCAGTAAGGAAGCACTATATGGATGGGCATTGTGCTCACTTCTGCAAGTAGACTCCGTCGTTTATATGACTGAAAAAAATGTTGAAAGAGACGTTAAACCCGAGTTACACACACTCATATACACTTTTACATTATTATATAGCAGAAATACACTAAAAGGGTGCGCATTTCATAAGAAAACATAAATATATGAATATATGATCGGTGTACACATATCATATATCAAGGTCCCGAGCCGATCGACTGCATGCTCACGTATACACGAAAGAAGTGTGTATAACTTTGTCAAGCCAACGACAAAACCGTTCCGGGCAAGACCTGAAGAACATCTTACTCATGAACCCATTGTCAAATGTAATGTACCTTTTAACCTTATTTCTCTGTTTATTTTAATAGGTGTTTTCTTAGTCACAAGAATAAGGATTGCATCGAAGATCCCAAGTACCCTTTTGATCATTATTTCAGATACATGGACTGTCCTCAAATTAACCGTATGACGCTTAAACAAAGGGACATGAAGTCGCTATGGCGTCGACTGAACCTTCAGCAGTGGGGAACAAGTGATCAATTTTTACCTTTACCACTGTCCCCTCCCCTCTTCCTCTACACTCACATATTAACTCAAACAAATATCCTCATGGAATATACCAGTTGAAGACGTACGTTTGACGATGAATCAAAATCTCAACAAAAACACTTGTAATGAATAACAATACCGCTCCATTAAGATGCATCATCGTAAACCGCTCAGTTACAAAAAGAACACCTCAATGAAATCGAAAAATAATTAAATCAAAAGAGATATTTTTTCTTAAATGTCTCAAAGGGGAATCATGTGATGTTTAAACAAACACTTTTAAATTTAGTACATTTGTTTGCTTCATTTGCGACAGCTGGAAGCAATTTTTAGACCTGAAATCGTGCTGTCCGCAGAAAGCTTGAAATACGAAATATCTGAATCAGAAAAATATTATACTTTGCAGAATTCTACAGTTAATGACATGACCTCAAAAGAGAACGTTTTCGTCTCTTTTGATATTTAAGTGTTAATGTAAAGAAATTTGCATATAACTTAAGATTATAATTTAGGCCTAGGGAGAAAGATAGTGTAGTGAATAATTACGATAAAACCCGGAGGAAAGGGGTTTTTACTGTTTTTCTTGATATTGACAAATCCTGTGTTGTTGACTTGCGAATCAAAATCGCTAGTCATCTGTACCTGGTGTAATAAACGGCATGTTTAAAAGTGAGGACAATCGAATCAAGGTCCCACAGCGGGATTCAAACTTTCTAACAAAGCTTACAAGGATATGTTCGTGCATACGAGTCAGTGTAATGGTCGTGACTCGTGATAACCTAGTTATGAATAGTTTAACAATGGCACATATCAAAATCGTGTCACCTAAACTGATCGCGCAAATGGTGGTTATAGTAGCACCCAAAATGGTGGTGACAATGGTATCATGGCACCCAATATGGTGATGTAATATTGTGGTGCAAATGTTGATAATCGTATGTTGGTATTCGCGGCACCTAAAACAGTAGTGTAAATATTGATAATCTGCAGATGTCATTACTCCTGGAACCCAAAATTGTGGTGCAAATGATGATAGTCCTGACAACCATTATTGTGGTGTAAATGGTGATTATTGCAGCTCAAAAATAGCGGTGCAAATGGTGGTAATTGTAGCACTCACAATTGTAATGCAGATAGTGATAACTTCGGCTCCCTAAATTGTGGAGCAAATAATGGTAATCGTGGCACCCAAAATGTGGTTCAAACGGTGGTTATTGCCTCCAAACCGGTAATGCAAATGGTGGTAATAGTTGCATCTAAAACAGTGGTGTAAAAGGTGGTAATCGTGACACCTAAAACGGTGGATTAAGTGGTAGTAATAGCGGTCCCCAAAATTGCGGTACAGATGGTGTTAAAAGTGGCATCAAAATGGCGCTGTAATGGTGGTAATCGTGGCTCCAAAAATAGTGGACCTCGCACACAAAATAGTGGTGTAAATGGTCGTAATCGGGACACCCAAAATGGTGGTACAAATGGTGGTAATAGTGGCACTTAAAACTTCGATGCAAATGGGGGCAATTGTAGCACCAAAATATTGGTACAAATAGTAGTAATAGCTGCATCAAAAATAGAGGTGCAAATGGTGGTAATCGTAGCACCAAAAATAGAGGTGCAAATCATGGTTATCGTAGCACCAAAAATAGAGGTGCAAATCGTGGTTATCGTATCACCAAAGTAGTGGTGCAAATGATGGTAATCGTAGCACCAAAAATAGTGGTGCAAATCATGGTTATCGTAGCACCAAAAATAGAGGTGCAAATCATGGTTATCGTAGCACCAAAAATAGTGGTGCAAATCATGGTTATCGTAGCACCAAAAATAGTGGTGCAAATCATGGTTATCGTAGCACCAAAAATAGAGGTGCAAATGGTGGTAATCGTAGCACCAAAATAGTGGTGCAAATCATGGTTATCGTAGCACCAAAAATAGTGGTGCAAATCATGGTTATCGTAGCACCAAAAATAGAGGTGCAAATCGTGGTTATCGTAGCACCAAAGTAGTGGTGCAAATGCTGGTAATCGTGGCATCCATAATTGTTGTGTAAATGCTGGTTATTTTCTTAGTAGAGGTCTTTTGGTTCAGATTTTTTAAATATCCTTATTCCTATTTCCGATAAATGCTTTCTTTAACATTTGGCGAAGGTTTGAATATTGCTGAATACACCAGAATGTTTTATTGATTCTATAGCTTTTTATTACCTCCCTTTATGGCTCCAACTATAACAGTTCATCAGAAAGACATTTTGACATTATAAGACAGCGTTTACAGACCTTGTTTGAAACTGACCTCTTCCCTAATACGCTCGTGGCGATGGATTCTATCAGGAATGAGGTGTCGAGAGTGATTAATGTAAGTTGTATAACTACCTTTATTATCGACTTAAATAATGTATAAATTAAATTGTACCCTGACTATTTTTTTAATCGACGTGACCATACTTCGAAACTGCTTATATGACAGCTTATTTTTAAATAGTGGTCGTATGTTTGTTATAAATTCTACACAGACACACTACTGAAAACACTTTACTTCTGGTTTTCGATTAGTTTTCCATTTTTTATGTTCTTGCTTTTTTCCATTTCATCAAACATGCCAGGTTAATATGTCGAGGGAAATTGTGCAACATAACAAGTATTTAGAGATTAGGTGTTTGAAAAAAATTTGGCAAAGTTGCATAAATGTACACAGTCAAGGCAAAATTATTCAGGAGTTATCTGTGGAAATAAAACTTAACGCAGTAAACCGTAATTTTATTAGAACTGTTAACTTAGGAAACGACTTTTTCTGAAACTTTCTCACAATACAATTAAAACCGAATTCTACATTAAACGATGTACTGGTATCTTTCCGATTTGTTACAGCCAATTTCGGGTTTCTTTTGGGGCAATTATGTAATCTTCAAAATAACAGATCTAGAATTACTGTTTCAGAATTTGTTTATACAGTCAAAATTACTTAAGAACGTAAACAAATCTTATTTTAAGTTGATCTAATTTAGACCTTAATCTAACATCTCAAGAAAAACAAGTTTAAACATTACTACCCTCATAGTCTGGAACTTAGCTTTGCGCAAACAAGTAATAAGAAATTTCAAGTGAAAACAATTCATATAGTTTTAAATTTTGAAGGGATTCTGTTCTATTTCACTCGATTATATAACATGCTGAGCTTGAATTGAATGCACAAAAAAAACACAAGAAGACAACAATTTCTAAACTCGAATTAAGTCAATCATTTAGTGTATAAAACAAGGAGCTATGAAGAAAGGAACCTTGCGTTTTATCCTATTTGCCGTGGTAAATGTGAAAATAAACTGTGCTACGTCTTTGATGGAAAGTAACGGAACTGCCGCCAAAGATATTGACGGGGAAATATTGCTGAATCTTGGAAGACAGCTTAATAAGCCGATGATAACATTGCTTGGAATGGCGATACGGAATCTTGAAAACCTTCATCCATGCGATGACTGGACACAGTGGTCAGATTGTGGAACGGTTACAGAAGGATATATTGCTACCAGAAAACGTACGAGAATGTGTGGAAGAAATCCGTCCGCAAAGCAACACGGAAATAAAACAACGGAAACGGACATAAGTATCTGTGAGGGATTTTGTCCAAAGGACTATAACGTTACGGCGAATGGATTCTGTGTTAAACTGTATGTGAGTGCAAAAACATTTGATGACGCGCAGAAGCAATGCAGAGAGGACGGGGGCCACTTGATTAACATTGATACCGACTTGAAATACGGGGATGTCAAGGCTGTCCTGAAGGGATTTAGCAAGTACGTTTTTATCGATGGTCATCGCAAGGATTCAAGCTCGCCGTGGTTCTTGGAAAACGGCTCAGAGAAAATTTTCTTTCGCTGGGCATCAGGAGAACCGGACAGTTTCTTATGTATGATAATACACTATTCCAATCAATTGTTTTATGATTATACATGCACAAGCATTTTGCCATTCTTGTGTGAAAAAGTACAGTGAGTTAATGAACTCTACATTTGATAAGCTACATTTCAAGGGAGCAAACATTGTTTCTCTATGTTTGGCCGGAGACTTCAAAGAACGCCTATGGACATTAAAATCAAACGAATTAATTGAAATGTTTTGTTCTTAGACATACTATGATTTCAAATGTATTCTATAATATGTAAATATGGTACGCAATATATAATGGCAGTGCAAAAGTTTCATGTAACTAAGACCGACATGTTCATTGTTTTCATTTTAAGCGGTATCGAGACTTTTTACTTAAGAAAACGTGTTTCAGTTACCAAAGCTGTGCGACTGTGGATGTGCAAACACTTCTATCTTCAACACAGTGGAATTATTTATCATTTAGGATAGCCAACTAGTCGAACAGATAACATTATATTCTATCCAAACGAACTTTGATGTGTGATCTATGGTATACACTTATTATTCGCCGGTCAAAATTATTACATGACTCTTTATATAAATCGCCGGTCTATAGTGGGTGCTATATGACTGGTCTATACGAAATATATGTTAAGTGGCCTGATAAGTCGAAAATATAAAAAATAACATATATTGATATTGATATATGTCATTGATATTTCGTCATTTTTGTGCCAGTTTATGATCTGAATCTTGTATTGTCAATAGAACTATTAATAAATATGATTATTTCTTTATGATTGAAAAAGTTATTTTTGTGCATTTATTTTTTCATATATATCAACTAGTTTTCCTGTATTTATTGAACAATATACAATTATTGCCTTTCGGTGAGGTCGATATGTGGATATATCGACCTGATAAAAGCGATATCGACCGAGGGCGCAGCCCAATGTGTGGATTTATCTACCTGATAAAAGCGATATCGACCGATGGCGCAGACGGTTTATGATTTGAATCTTGCATTGTCTATAGAACTATAAATAAATAGGATTTGTTATGATTGCAATAGTAATTTTTATGTATTTAGTTTTTTCTTGAAAATAAATTTCATTGCGATACCATTTTAGATCAAAACTATATCAACTAGTTTCCCTGTATATCCTGAATAATTTAATTTTGACTAGTGTATAATACAATGAATTTTTTTTGGGGGACTACACTATATTTTCACAATTACATCAGTTTTCGAAGTAAAAAATAAGTAGAAAACTATTGGTTTTTTTTTTCTAATTTACAAATGGTTCTTGTTCCATCGATCCAAATGGGAAATTCGCATCGAATTTTGTTCAATAGTACGGAACACTTATTAAACTGACATGCGACACTTTTGGTTTAAACAATATTTTATTGACATAAATATGCAGTCGGTACAAAGTTACAAATATCAACATAGAGGATTGAGTACGAAACTAGAAGCTTTTTTTTTTTTTAAAAAAAAAACTCTCTCCCTATACATGATGTAATTTCAAAGATTAACTGAATGAATAATTTTTCGTGCATGTTCTGCTTGCAGTTTCTTCGTTTATCCATATTGTTTATGACATAAAAGCAATGCATTTTCGGACACAAAATTTGAATTGTTTAAATCAACTTAAATCTGAACTGTAACGACTTTATCTAAAAAGATGGGATAGGAAAGAAGGGAGCGAAATAGAAGAAATGAGCTGATGTGTCAGGAATGTCACTGTAGACACATGGAGGTTTAAGGACATTTGTAAAAGCTATTTAGTAGGGGGACACTTTTATATCACTTTGTATTTTTATTTCATAAAAAACGAAATATGATTTTCAGAATAAGATATATTATTTCGTAAAACTGATTTATGATTATGTAAACAATTTTATCACATGTTTGACGCCGCGGGTGTGTAATAAAGCCATGAAATAAAAATGATAATACACTAGTGTAATAAAGCTTTGACGTCCACGTCGTTTATAGTATCGGAGACGTTGGTCAAATTGACTTGTATATATAGTAAAAGAAAGTAGAATTTTTGAGGTTTCGACAGGAAAGGCTAACATGTGATAAAAAGAATATTACATTTGTGACTTTTCACATTGAATTTATTAAACTCGTTGAATAAAATTGATAAAATGCTCGGCAGAGCCTCGCATTTTATCATTTTATCCATCTCGTTTAATAAATTCAATATGAAAAGACACTCATGTAATATCCTCTATTTACGAGGCGTATTTCGTTAAAAAATGTTTTAAAACATTAAGAAATAATAATAGCCTATTGTTGTTCGAAATAATCTGTACTTGTACAGATGTTACATTGAACTAAATTTCGGGTGTAATAATTCATAAAAACGCAGTTGTATTTCGTATTTATGAAATAATATTTCGTGTTTTAATTACAAATAAGATTATATCTAAATTAAAAATGTTGGGTGTCACTTTCGGGGTTCCGTACCATAGCCCTTTTCTCGCTACGATTTTACTACAGTGGGCGATCTTCCAATAAATCAAAGAACCCCACCCCCACCCCCAAAAAAACCCATCCCCAAAACACCGGTTCTAACCGCCTCTAACTTATGATGGAAACCTTTACCATTGGCTATTTTAACAGTGGATTTTCCGGACTATTTATTATATACCTGTATAAATTTCGTATAAAGGTCGGCTTGTATTTCACAAGTAAATATGTTAAGGCAGAAAAAAATCCGTGTTGTACCTTTTGTATTGTATGTTACCAGAATACTTTCATTAACATGCCTATGGCCTGATACAGTTCTATAAATAGCGCACATAAAAACTTCGCTAAGTTACATTTTAACATCCATAAACGTTGAAGATTTCGTTCAATAACAAAACACCAAACAAGAAGGTGGATGTTTATATTAAAATGGTCATTATAACAGTATCAAAATCTGGGATTTTGTATTCGACTCTCGTGGATTTTGCACGGTCGGATCACACTCGGCGCTTGCGCGCCTGGAACGATCCGATCTGGCAAAAATTCACTCGAGCCAATACAGAATGCCAGATCGAGCTACTATTATAATAACGCTCTCAACCTCTCCATTGATACAAAAATAACATAAAAATCATTCTCCTTATACGAGGAGCTTTTAGTAGTGGCCACAGTAGCGAGCTATCCATACCTCAGTCATTTTCCAAGACATGACTGTGTGATACCTTCAAAGTACTCTCCACCTGACTGTACACATTTTTTTCAGGCGCCAAAGTCATTTGGAAGCGTTCTTTAGGTATACTGTTTATACACTGGTATAGAGCGCTTCCAACTGCGCTGTGCGTTTCAAAGCGGCGCCCCTTTAAGCATAATTTATACATGGGCTCAACCAAAAGTCACAAAGGGAGAGATCAGGGCTGGTGGGTGTTGTAAAACCTCAATATAATTCTCCTTGAGGTATCCCTGTACTACGGCTGAACCATGGGCTAGGGCGTTGTAATGTAGCAGCCTAATACCACGGGTCACTGTCCTTAGACGCTCTGCTGTGTAGTGGTCGAGAACAGCAGAGGACGTTTTCTTTGTAAAAATAACACGACTGTGTCCAGGGGCAGGGACTCGAGTCACAATTCCATCGGAGTCAAAGAACAGGGCATACATAACCCACCTGACGCTCCTGCCCCGCCGAACAATAAATAGCGGTGAAAAAATGATGGTAATAAAGCACCCGAAATAGTGGTGCTAATGGTGGTAATCAAAGCAACCAAAATAATGGTGAAAATGGAGGTCATCAAAGCACCCAAAATAGCCGTGCAAACGGTGGTAATCAAAGCACCCGAAAAAGCGATGAAAATGGTGGCAATCAAAACACCCAAAATAGCAGTGCAAATGGTGGTAACCAAAACACCAAAAATAGTGGCGCAAATGCTAGAAATCAAAGCACCCTAAATAGGTGTGCAAATGATGGTAATCAAAGCACCCGAAATAGTGCTAAATGTGGTTATCAAAGCACCCAAAATAGCGGTGCAAATGGTGGTAATCAAAGCACCAAAACTAGCAATGCAAATGGTGATAATAAAAGCACTCAAAATAGCGGTGCAAATGGTGGTAATCAAAGCAACCAAATTGTGGTGAAAATGGTGGTCACCAAAGCAAAATAGCGGTGAAAATGGAAGTAATCAAAGCACCCAAAAAAGCGGTGCAAATGGTGGTAATCAAAGCACCCAAAATAGCGGTGCAAACATTGGCAATTAAATCACCCAAAATAGCAGTGCAAATGGTGTTAATTAAAGCACCAAAAATGGCAGTGCAAATGGTGGTAATCAAAGCACCAAAATAGCGGTACAAACGGTGGTAATCAAAGCACCCGAAATAGCGAGGCAAATGGTTGAAATCAAAGCCACCGAAATAGTGGTGCTAAATGTGGCTATCAAAGCTCCCAAAATAGCGGTGAAAATGGTGGTAATCAAAGCACCCAAAATACAGGTGCAATTGGTGGAAATCAGTGCACCCAAAATAGCGGTGCAAATGGTGGTAACCTAAACACCCAAAATAGCGGTGCAAATGGTCGTAATCAAAGCACCCAAAATAGCAGTATAAATGGTGGTAACTAAAGCACCAGGAATAGAGGTGCAAATGGTGGTAATCAAAGCACTAAAAATAGCGGCGCAAATGGTACCTTTCAAAGCATCCAAAAAAGTAGTGCAAATAGTGGTAATCAAAGCACCAAAAATAGTGGTGCAAATGGTGGTGATCAAAGCACCGAAAAAAGCGCTAAAAGTCGTGGTAATCAAAGCACCCAAAATAGCGGTAAAAATGGAGGAAATCAATGCACCCAAAATAGCTGTGCTAATAGTGGTAATCAAAGCACCCAAAATAATTGTGCAAACAATGGTAATCAAAGCACAAAAAATAATGGTGCAAATAGTGACAATCAAAGCAACCAAAATAGTGATGAAAATGGTTGTAATCAAAGCACCCAAAATAGTGGTGCAAATGGTGGTAATCAAAGCACCAGAAATAGTGGTGGTAATAGTGGTAATCAAAGTACCCAAAATCGCGGCAAAAATTGGTGGAAATCAAATCACCCAAAATAGCGGTGCAAATGTTGGTAATAAAATTACCCAAAATAGCGGTGCAAATGGTGGTAATCAAAGCACCCAAAATAGCGGTGCAAATGTTGGTAATCTAAACACCCAAAATAGCGTTGCAAATGGTGGTTATCAAAGCACCCAAAGTAGCGGTGCAAATGGTGTTTATCAAAGCACCCAAAATAGCGGTGCAAATTGTGGTAATCAAAGCTGCCAAAATAGCGGTGAAAATGGTGGTAATCAAAGCACCCAAAATAGCGGTGCAAATGGTGGTAACCAAAACACCCAAAATAGCGGTGAAAATAAGAGTAATCAAAGCACCAAAAATAGCAGTGCAAATGTTGGTAAGCAAAGCACCCAAAATAGCGATAAAAATGGTGGTAATCAAAGCACCCAAAATAGCGTCGCAAATGGTGGTAATCAAAGCACCCAAAATAACGGTGCAATTGGTTGTAATCAAATCTTCCGAAATAGTGGTGCTAATGCTGGCAATCAAAGCACCCAAATTTGCGATTAAAATGGTGGTAATAAAATCACCTAAAATAGCGGTGAAAATGGTGGGAATCAATGCACCCAAAATAGCGGTGCAAATGGTGGAAATCAAAGCACCCAAAATAGTGGTGCAAATTGTTGTAATCAAAGCACCCGAAATAGCAGTGCAAATGGTGGTAATTAAAGCACCCAAAATAGCGATGCAAATGCCGGCAATCAAAGTACCCAAAATAGCGGTGAAAATGGTGGTAATCAAAGCACCCAAAATAGTAGTGAAAATGGTGGTAATAAAAGCACCCAAAATAATGGTGCAAATGGTGATAACCAAAGCACCCAAAATAGCGGTGAAAATGGTGTTATTCACAGCACCCAAAATAGCGGTGAAAATGGTGGTAATCAAAGAACCAAAAATAGCGGTGCAAATGGTGGTAATTAAAGCACCCAAAACAGTGGTGCAAATGGTGGTAATAGTGGCGCCTAAAATGATGCTGCAAATGGGGTTATCATTGTAACAAAACTAGTGGTTCAAATATTGGATATAGTTGCATTGGATAAGAAACAAATAGGAATATTCGTCTTAGAACAAATTGATAGAATTTGTCGAAAATTTGCTTTGAACATTATATGTATATCAGCAATTGTTTAGAAAATGTCTTAGTTGCACAATTAATTTTAAAGCAGTTTTAAAAAATTCCTTTTGGTTCAGATTTTTCAAATATCTCAATATCTATCAAACGTAAGTCTAAAACTGGAAATTCTACTGAAAAAATAAACATATACAGCTTCTTGATGATTTTCACTTTAAAGGGTGGTAATTACTGAAATAAAGACAATAAAGCGTACGTTTCTAATAGGGGTCTATCTCTATGTCATAGACTCATAGACATTTTTGTTCCGTAAATAAATCCCTATCGGAACATAGAAACGGGAAAACAAACCATAAACTGTTTATTATATGAGTTCGACCACCTTAACAGTTAAAAGTGTGACTAAGACGATCTGATATACTACAGCTTTACAAAAAATTTATATGGTGACAAACTTCTAATTTTAACTGATTGTAATACTGGCATGCAAGTAGTCCCCGGACAGAAATCGCATATATTTCGTCCCCAAAAGCTTAAACAATGTCAAAAATAAAAACGATTAACATATATAAATACCTTAGCTCCGGTATTACCAGTTTAGGGGTTTTCCTGTGAAATGACGTCACGTTCGCGGGGAATAAGCGAGGCCCGAAAAGGGGTCTGTAGAACGTCAAATTTTAACATGCTCAATAGTAATGCCCGGACACTATTTTTTCATGAATATATTTATTGGGAATTGCCCATATGAGCTGGAATTATGAAAAAGACAAATGATATTTTATATAACTGTAAAAAGATCGAACGTTTGAGTCAAATTTATTTGTCCGAGCCACACGGAAAATTGCGACAATAAAAATAGAATAATCATGCTTAAGTCACGGGCAATAACTGATTAATCGAACAAATTATGAAATATTTTAGCATATTAGTATTGTTGTCACAAAGAAAATAAGTTTTTTTTAGTTGAACGTGTATGTATCGTCTGCTAGTCGTGAAGTAAAGACATGTAGCCTTAATTTTAAAACCCTCCAGACGGGCCTTTTTTGCGCATGCGCAATAAAAACGGAAGCCCCGCCAGTGAAAATGTAAACAAGTAACCATGCGGAAGGATTTCCACGATTATTATATGCATATGATTACCTATGAAAAAATAAACTTGATAAACTTCTCCAAAACAAACGTCTATATGATTAGGCATAAAAATATGTAGACGAATCGCGAAATTAGAGCGTTGCGGGAACGTGTCCGGTGACTACTGCTGTCCGGGGACTACTCGCGTGCCAGTATATGTGTTTAAAATGGTCGCAATACTATTAAAAATAATTTTACAATTGTTTCAGCAAATGGTAGACTACTACATGGACACTTTTAGCGAATTTAGTATCATGAGAAATATTGAATTCTCTTCATTTTAAAACTGAATTCACAGCATCCTCGATACATGACCATTTTTACAGGTATGGGCATTTTATCTGTCAATGTTTGTTGTACTTATAATCAGTTACAGTTTAGTATATCTTAAATGATAACTTTGATATGAGATATATAGATCTACCACTCTATGAGAATACTTCAAAGTGACTGTACAGACATTTGTACCGTATAATAATATATATATATATATATATATATATATATATATATATATATATATATATATATATATATATATATATTAAACTGATTTAAGAAACTGATCCGTATGGTATTTGTAATAAAAAGTGAAAGCTTTGATAACCCTATCCGACCTATTGAATGCCATCTGTGCAGCTGATATAAATTGGTTAAAATGTTATGAAATGTCTATCAAAAAGCTCTTCAAATTGATTTTAAAGATAGGAAAAGACTTTGACCATGAAACTCAAAGTAAAAGATTCTATTGGATTTCTTTACAGGCCTAATTGATTAAAGACTATGATATGGACATGTGTTTTGGAAACTATAGGTATAGGGTTGGTAAATGTGTCCATACCTACTGAGGTAGTCTGTGAACACGGCTCAGTATCCTGTTACATCTACACTTTACTTAGTAAATGAAACAAACTAATTTCAGTAGTGTATTTAATAATCGACAAAAGTATACTTCAAATTTCCGTACAGGTGTACAATATAAGGAATAAATACTATTAGACATGGTAATGCTCCTAACTGCACATCTGCTAATGAGAATATTGCTATATGGGAAGTTTGGAAAGCCATATAAATATCTCATACCAGATTTATATAGCGACCTTTTCATGGTAAACACGTTCAAAGGCGCTTCACGTATTACAATGTCTGCCATACAGAGTAAGATTCATCCACTGCTAGAAAAGACACAGAGCGATCTGACCATACGGACCCCTGATAATACAGAGAGGGAGAATTCCATCAGACACAGACATGTCCGGCTAACTTAACATTTACAGTCTGGTTTTTTGACGCACCAGGTGAGTAGCTAAGATACACGCAAAGCCGGACCAGTACTGTCGTCTATATAAGGTGGGAGGCACAAGAACATCTAAGAAATTTCCGATGCTTGGAACGGGACTCGAACGCCGGGCCTCTGGACAGACAGTCAACTGTGTTACCACTAGACCACTGGGCCAACTGTGTGCATAGCCAAAGTAGGAAAGGCTAGATGCAACTCCAGTTAATAGTTAAAATAATGATAATTGTATATTCTTCTTACCGTATAATGCATATTTGACACTTTTGTTATTGCAACAGATTGAGGAAACCTTATTTACGCCCTTAAGATTCTGTACCATATCACGGTATTGCTATGTAATAATATGTAGATGGAATATGAGTTCTGCACGAGTTGAAAAATGATATGTTAGAGGATTAGCAAATTGAGTTTATGAAACTAGAAAGTATATACCGTTGTTCACATTTCTTCAATATTTAATCAATATTATTATATACTACAGTGAAGGGGTGTACTTTTTGCGCATTTTCAGATTTTAAAAAGTCTGGAGATTTTGTAAACAGAAGTACTAACAACCAATTGTGTAAGCAGAGCTGCATTTACAAGTATCTTGTAGACTAGTATTAGTCATTTGTTAAAAAAAGGTTATACTGTGGTTAGTTATACATTTACCTACGCAGGTAATAGTGTGCTTTGTGAGCTCATTTACATTCTGAAATGTCTTTTATAGCGAGCTCGAAGAGCAGACCCAAACGGCCGGCTCGAGAATCGAGCTTTACGGTAACATAAGTATACTTTCACTGGCAGTGGATTTAAAAACTTTCGCGCCGGAAGCTTACAAGGCGCCCCTAGCGGACAGGAAGTAGTTCTCTCCGCAGTGAATACAGGACGTAGTTCTCTCCGCAGTGAATACAGAACTTTATTCACCACTCAAAAATCATGATTTCGAGCTCGCTATTATAATTTGACCATCAACCCTTTGAGTGCTAAAGACACTTATTGTCACTGTGTATAGCAGGCCCGGAAAATTCTTTAAAATGATACAAGTTTGAAATGGTGGCCTCTGGAGCACGTTTATGTCTTTATTTTGAGGTAAGAGAGGGTGCCACCTTCATTAGGAGGGAGGTCAAAAAAGTGTGAAATATATGTATTAAATGGTGGTCTCTGGTGCATTTTTGGGTCAGAATTTTGAGAAAATATGCCTTTGTGAATATAGCAATTTTGACGAGTATTGGCCACTTTTCAGTCAACTGAGGGTGGTTGGGATACGGGCCCCCTCGATCCGGCCCTGGATTCGGGCCAGGTGCCTGTCTCCAAAAATTATTATTCACAAAATGTATGGATCTAGATGTAGCCAAATCTTCTATAGCCATTTATAGCTACATGCATGTTCACACTGAAACTGTCAGTAATAAAAACATTAATATTAATACACTTTGAAAAAGGTATCCCAAATATCTAAAAAAAATCGGCGGGGCCATATATCGAAACTTCTTCCCTGCCAACTGAATTATAGTGGTAGAATGTTTGTATAAATTCTATACAGACACACTAATGAAAGCACTCGTTAGTTCTGGTTATCGATAGTTCATATACGTTGCTATTTTATGGTGTTGTTTTTTTGTTTCATCAAACATGTGACTTTAATATGTAAGGGAAAGCTGTGCAAAAATAAAAGTCTACATGGAATAAGTGTTTGAAAAAAAAACAGGCGATGTTGCCTCAGTATACCCAGACGAAACATAGTTATTCAGACGTAATCTTTGGGGGGGGGGGGCGGAAATACCGCAGTAAATCGTTATTTCATCAGAACTGTTCTTGTGAATTCAGGGAACGACTTTTTCTAAACTTTCTCACAGTACAATTAAAACCGAATTCTACATTAAACAATGCATCTACAATTATAGCAGTGGTATCTTTCCGATTTGTTACAGCGAATTTAGGGTTTCTTTTGTGGCAATAATGTAATCTTGAAAATAAAAGATTTAGAATTACTGTTTCAGAATTTGTTTATACAGTCAAAATTACTTAAGAACGTGAACATATTTTATTTTAAATTGATCTAATTTAGACCTTAATCTAACATCTCAAGAAAAACAATTTTAAACATTACTACCCTCATAGTCTGGAACTTAGCTTTGCGCAAACAAGTAATAAGAAATTTCAAGTGAAAACAATTCATATAGTTTTAAATTTTGAAGGCATTCTGTTCTATTTCACTCGATTATATAACATGCTGAGCTTGAATTGAATGCACAAAAACACAAGAAGAAAACAATTTCTGAACTCGAATTAAGTCAATCATTGTTAAAGTGTATAGAACAAGGAGCGATGAAGAAAGGAACTTTGCGTTTCATCCTATTTGCCGTGGTAAATGTGAATATAAATTGTGCTACGTCTTTGGTGGAAAGTAACGGAACCGCCGCCAAAGATATTGACGGGGAAATGTTGTTGAATATTGGGAGAAAGCTTAATAAGCCGATGATAACATTGCTTGGAATGGCGATACGGAATCTTGAAAACCTTCATCCTTGCGATGACTGGACACAGTGGTCAGATTGTGGAACGGTTACAGAAGGATATATTGCTACCAGAAAACGTACGAGAATGTGTGGAAGAAATCCGTCCGCATTGCAACACGGAAATAAAACAACGGAAACGGACATAAGTATCTGTGAGGGATTTTGTCCACAGGACTATAACGTTACGGCGAATGGATTCTGTGTTAAACTGTATGTGAGTGCAAAAACATTTGATGACGCGCAGAAGCAATGCAGAGAGGACGGGGGCCATTTGATCAACATTGATACCGACTTGAAATACGGGGATGTCAAGGCTGTCCTGAAGGGATTTAGCAAGTATGTTTTTATCGATGGTCGTCGTAAGGATTCGAGCTCGCCATGGTTGGTAGAAAACGGCTCAAAGAAAATTTTCTTCCGCTGGGCATCAGGAGAACCGGGCACCTCCTTATGTATGCTTATACACTATTCCAATCAATTGTTTTATGATTATACCTGCACAAGCGTTTTGCCGTTCTTGTGCGAAAAAGTACAGTGAGTTAATGAACTCTACGTCTTATAAGCTACATTTCAAGGGAGCAAACATTGTTTCTCTGAGTTTGGCCGGAGACTTAAAAAAAAACACCTATGGACATAAAAATCAAACAAATTAATTGAAATGTTTTGTTCTTAGACAGAACATGCTTTCTAATGTACGTGTTATTCTATAATATGTGAATATGGTACGCAATATTTAATGGCATATACCTTAGACCACATGTTCACTGTTTTCATTTTAGCGGTATCGTGACTTTTTGCTCTCGGGCTATTTTAAGGAAACGCGTTTCAATTACCAACGCTGCTTGACTTTGGATGTGCCAGACAGTTCTATATTCCACACATTGGAATTATCTATTATTTAGGCTAGCCTACTGGTCGAACAGATCAATATTAACATTATATTCTATTCAGGTGAACTGTGATGCGTGATCTATGGTATAATACACTCAAAATTATTATATAAATCGCCGGTCTATAGTTTCTGCCATATAACTGGTATATATGAAATATATGCTAGGTGGGATGATAAGTCGAAAATATAAATATAACATATATTGATGTGCCATTGATCTTTCGTCATGTATGTGCCAATTTATGATTTGAACCTTGAATTGTCTATAGAACTGTATATAAATAATAAGTTTTTTTTTTTTTTCTGATTGCAAAAGTTATTTTTATATCTTTAGTTTTTTCTTGAAAATAGATCTTATTGTGACACCATTTTAGATACATCACGGCTATATCAAATAGTTTTCCTGTATATTGAATAATTTATCTAATCATTTTGACTAGCCGGTGTTATACAATGAAATAGTTACATCTATATACTAAAAAAAACCAGTTTTCGAAGTAAATATAAGTTGAAGTTATGAAATTTAAATTAGTAATGTATTACAGCTAGTGTTTTGTTGTTGTTGTTGTTTCTTTCTTTTTTTGTATTTTCTTCTTGCTACATCAATCCAGGTGTAAAATTAGCAACGAATTTTGTTCAATAGTACGGAATACTTATTCAAATGACACGCGACTTTTTTTGTTTAAACAATATTTTATTAATATAATTGCAATTGTTACAAAATTAAAAATATCAACATAGGGGATTGGGTAGAAAGCTAGAGGCTTTTCTTTTTCAAAAAAGTTTTTCCCTATATATATTAATGTAATTTTATTGACCAGTGTCAAAATGAATGATTTTTCGTATATCTTCTGCTTGCAGTTTCTTCGTTTATCCATTTGGTTTACGACAAAAAAATGCATTTTCGGACACAAAATTTGACCTGTTTAAATAGAGGATATTACATGAGAGTCTTTTCATATTGAATTTATTAAACGAGTTGAATAAAATGATAAAATGCGAGGCTCTGACGAGCATTTTATCAATTTTATTCAACGAGTTTAATAAATTCAATGTGGAAAATCACAAATGTAATATTCATTTTATCACATGTTAGCCAATTCTACTTTCGTTTACTATATAAACAAGTCAATTTGACCAACGTCTCCTATACTATAAACGACGTCGACGTCTATAAGATTCTTTCACTGGTTGTAGGTGCAGATGGGAATATCCGGCCTCGAGGGTAACTGTTTAGGCGGTAACGAGGCTCCCAGCCGAGTTACCGTCTAAACAGTTACCCGAGAGCCGGATATTCCCATCTGCACCTACAACCAGTGAAAGAATCTTATATTCTTGCATACCAGACGGGGATTTCCGGTATCTTTACCGGTGCTGGAAAAATCCATCTTACACCCCAGTGTGTAAGATGACTCTCGTGCTGTAAATGCTTTATTACACTAGTGTATTATCATTTTTATTTAATGGCTTTATTACACTCCCGCGACGTCAAACATGTGATAAATAAACATAAATCTGAACTGTAACGACTTTTTTATGATATATTAATATCTACAACGATGGGATAAGAAAGAGAGCGAAATAGAAGAAATGAGCTTATGTGTCAGAAATGTCACATTGGACATATGGAGTTTTAAGGACTTTTGCTAAAGCTAAGGACTATTTTCACAGTGGCTTTTTCGGATATAACCTCTCAACTGACAGCAAAACCACATAAAAATCGTGCTCCTTTAAATGTGTGCAGTTAACAATATCTAATTATCTACGCAATGGAGAATAGCATGGAACCTTTTAGCGCCTTGATTGAAAGGAAAGTAATACTTCATCTGAGATATTTTCTTGTAAACGAGATAACTCACTGCTTTCGTAACATGATATTTTTCAAAACACATAAAATAGCAAATAATTCAAAACATATAATTAAAATTCAATTTTCAAAAAAATCCTTCTTGTGTTTGTTTACATTATGACCAATACGAACGGATAAACATTACCTTAAATTATTCCGAGGAATACGATCACCTCATTCCCAGTAAATTCTTTGTACTGTTTTGAATTGTTGGTCTCTGACCATGTAGCTTCAAACGTTAAATAAACGAAATAAAACGGTCATGATGGCACTAGATCGAGTTTCATGGATCAAATAGGTACCATTTCTCAACAAATTAATTTGAAGTGCACAGGAGACGACTTTCAAAGTTTTCTAAAGAACCAAACAAACAAACCCAGCTCCCGTCCCCTGCAGTCATGTCTTTAAACAATTTTTTTTAAAAATCACTCATTTGATAAGGGATTTCTGTGAAATTATATTAAAACAACGCGGAGCAATATACGCCTGAAGGTATGCCCTTTGAGTTAATGCTGATTTGCGATGAAAACTTTAACTTTATTTGAACTACTGTAGAGTCCGCTTCCTGGAAAAAAAACCAGTACTGGTGTCATAATGATATGAAAAGTCATGGTCGTAACTCCAGTGGGGTTCGAACCCAAGACCCTCAGGTTGAGCGACCGACACATTAACCACTAGACTATCGCTTCCCTTTGAACCCTAACTGTGACCTCAGCCTTGAACTTTGAAGCGAGCCATCCGAAACATGCGCTCTGTACGTTGTCTCGATGTGGTGAACATTTGTGTCAAGTTTCTTCGAAATCCTTCATGGGGTTCAAGAGTTACAGCGCAGACACGAAATTATAAACGGACGGGCGGTCACCGACGTCATAACTTCAGCCGAATAATAATGAGGAAATAGCAGCTTCAGCTCTTGCAGTCATGTTTCTTTTCCAAATCAAAATAACTTTTAAAGTATCGGAAGACGATCATCGACAAACATTTCTACATAATAATTTCAAATTCAGACTAACGTGTTGAGGAGCTGATACTATTGGAATGTTTTTTCTATTTTTAGCTCAGGACCCAGTTGTTCGAAACCTTAACAGCCGGTTGAGCTAACGGTTGATTAACTTTTAAAGTTACATTATGACATTTTAGAAGACTCGGAAAATGAAATGTATGAGTGGAAGATAATGAACACTAAAAAGTCTTTTTGCAGTAAAAGCAAAATATCATGCAAATTATTCCCACATAGTTTAATATTCTGAATCAAAATTTAACAGGCGGTTAGTTTAACAGCCAGTTAAAGTTTCGAACAACTGGACCCTGGTCTCCATGTTTTTTGGTTTTTTTTGTTGTTTTTTTTGACGAATATGAAATGTTTCAGCAATCTTGATAAAGGGTCATTCAGATTCCCAGTGGCGGCATGATTGTACTGTTTATACACACAAATATGTTAATTAATTTTCATATTAACATAGATACTATGAAGTAATTTTTCAAATCTTCAAATATGAATCTGGATTTGATATACTATAGTACTAAATTTCATATTTGAAAATATGTACAATTACTACATACAGTTCCTGTAAACATAAAACTAACAACTTTACGTGTATTAACAGTACTATGCATATATGTAATAGGTTAAAGAGAGAACGTACTTAAAATATGTATTAACAATATCTCAGTGACAAATGTCTATAGGCGTACACCAACGTCTTGTGTTAAGATTAGCTTTCGGATAACCACACAAAGTCAAAATTTTTTGTTCTGTAGATCTTTATCAAATCATGATTTTGTAAAAACCAGTCACAAAACACATTAGATATCTAGTTACAAATGTACAAATACTGTTACATATACAGTCTCCCCGAGATCTACTCCGGCACGATAATTTAAACGACAGCATAACGGTTGATATTACCGTTTGATTGTTATGGTTTTCATGCATCGTTGAAATGAAAAAAGGTTGTCAATGATAGTAAAGTGCATAATGTAATGTTATACAAAAATAGTTTCTGTATTGAAACGTTTTAATGAAGAAAAATCATAATTATCAAACATGTTATCGTTTGAGTAACCGTGTTGGATTTATCTAGTTTAAGTGTATATTTGCAGGGCTGTAAGTAAACAAAGAAGTATAAAATAAAATTCATTTTTATAGCTCTTTGAAATAAACAACTAGAATCACCAGTTCTGTATAACATGTGTGTTAGAGGTTTGAAACCTTGTGTCACCTTCGAAACTGACGTAATGTGTTGTGTTCCGGCGTTTCTAAGAGAACCGCCTACAAAAGATTTTTAACCACTCGACCTTCGCGGCCGGGATCGAACCGCTACAGTAATGAGATTTATGGCATATATACTCATCAAGTAAACACAACCAACATTCTTATTAACAGTTGCAAAAAAGTTAAAAATATGAGATAATATGACGAATTATTAGTAAATTATCAAAAAAATACATTATTACAATTTATCGATCCAACTGAAAAAAGAAAAAAGATCAACTTATCAAAAAACATCTAATAAAGGGAGAAAATTGAAACAAAGCTTTGGTTATTAGAGCTGGATTTGTTTCCCTTGAAGAGTGAAAGATAGTCATTTATAAACTTTACAGACAGAGGAGACCGGTTACTTTTGTCCTACAAAAGATCCTAAAATTCGCTACGTGATTGAATTATAATTTGTTTTATCAAACTGCATGTGGAGCGCTGCAAGAAATCCGGCATAATAAAACACTGTTCAAGCAAAGAGCTAAAAAGTACTGTACTGTATGTAAATTTGGTACCTGGTAAAGGTTGTTAGAATCTAATCTTTTCTTTTAAAACAAGTAAGGGATTTGGTCGAAAGTTTAATAAATCATCCTTTACACGTATAAATAATTTGCGTTCAGTGTCTGCTTCATTCATGTTAGAAATTCACTTAAGTTACTTTTAAAATTTGGATGCCAAACCAGGAACAAACGTAGGCCTATTAGACCGTCCTGGCCAAACCAAGACAGAAATATTAGTGACAAATACTTCTTTGTTTAGCATATGTATAACTATAATAAACTGAACAGTATATACTTTTCCTAAGATCACGTGAATATATAAAAGAACATTTTACATTTTGTCATTTAGCCTATTTACACTTCTTTACAATTCATTTATTAAATAGATCTAAATCTATATGTTCCATTATAGACTAGCCACTAGACTGATAATAACTGTATTTCTGTATTTTTTCTTTTTTTGACGAATTCAATTCCATAGAGACAAAAGCCAGTCTATTTTAGAGATTTTCACACAGGACTGATGTTGAAATTATATTATATATTATATGATATTGCACATAGGATATAGACTGGCTCAGTTAACTACATTTAATCATAAAAATGTAAAAAAAAAAGATATATCATAGTCTAGGAGCTAGTCAAGTTCCATTAGAAATGCAAGATTACCTCCTTTCCTCTATCTTACTTGCAAAATCGGTATAGACTTCAAAGCTTCACTTGCTATTATTTTCTGATTGTTGAAATATTCCAGTATCTATCGAATACAAATGTAAAATTTCAAATTCGTTTGAAAACAAAAGCAATTGATATAGTCCACTATTAGATCCATAATACTTTCGTTTTAAAGGGAAGTAATTACAAAATTCTATAAAAAATAATTAAACAATGTTTGTTTGTTTTGGGTTTAAGGCCGTTTTTCAACAGTATTTCAGTTATGTAACGGTAGGCAGTTAACCTAACCGGTGTCCCTGGATTCTGTACCAGTACAAACCATGTAGATCTACTCCACAATTAACTGCCAACTTCCCCACATGAATCGGCGGTGGGGAACGAATGATGTCAAACTACGTATTTTATCAAATTGTCATTTAGAACATACGCCCCGCCTGGGGATCGAACTCGCGACAGATCTGTAGATCTGCGTTCTCCCTATTAAGCTAAGTAGGTGGGCATAATAAAACAATGGTTTGAAAACTGATGAACATGGCAGAAAATTGTATTGAATCTATTGTAATTGTTTACCTCCCTTGGCGGCTCTTAATGTAGTATGTGCTAATGCTTTTTGACTTTTTATAATTATATCTATTTATATGTGTTCTTACCCTCTATAGATTGTTTGTATGTATGTTAAAGGATAGTCTTGTTTTGTCAGAAATTAGCTTATATTAGCTAGTGTTAAACTGTTTGGTAAAACCAAAGTTAAATAAATATTATTTTATCTTACACTAAAAGTTCATGTGGAGCTTTTCTGGCCATGAACATGTAGTCATGCTATTTTGACAGATTTTTCTTCTGTTTTTAACATAAAATTTAAAGCCTTATGAGACTTTGACCAATTAACATTTGAGAAAGACAAAGTTTTCTGATAAAATACCTTGCAGATCTGGTAGAAAATGTGCCTCTGCAAAGTTAGTTAATGTTTTCTATAAATGCTTCAAAAAGTGAATAAGGGGTTGAACTCACCAAATTCCTCCACTATGGCCAATTTTATGAAATTAAAAAAGGGCCATAAATCAAGAAAAAAATGTTACAGAAAAAGTCCATTATTTACATGATTTATGGTCATCTCGCATCAATGTCCTTCATCTGTGAAACTTTCAATAGTAATTGAGGAGTTATACACTCAAGATTTTTCTCTGTAATATTCTATATAGCAAAACTAAATAAAGGGCCATAACTGCAGTAAAATAGTCACAGCAAGAGTTCCTTCCCTAATGGTCATCTGCACATCAAGCTTGATCCTCTGTGAAAGTTTAAAGCAAATCTAGATTATAGTGTGGTACTGTGGGAGGAGAATGACACAAGATTTTATGACAGACAGCAGCAACGCTACATGTCCCCCTCCTCCCCCAACCCCCATAAATGTGGAGACATATAAAGTTTTGTATGATTTGATCCATTGTTAATGTGACCTAATTTCAATTTTGACCCAAATTTTATTGTGGTATTCTCACCTGGTTTTATGTAAATTGGAAACAGTGTGGCCTCCGATTTGATCCAGTGACCAAGTTTTTTCAATCTATATGACCCAGTTTTTAACTTTACCTAAATTTTATCTTAGACAAACATTCCGAGTTTCATTTACATAAAGTTGAAAATGTGGCCTCTGAAGACATCAATATATTTCAAAGACAAATTACGATGTTTAGTTCATGTTTCAGCATAGTTATGTATTTTTCATAAAATGTTTTTGAATTGAGAAATACTATATGGAACAATGATCATATTATTATTATTATTATACCAGATTTATATTCATGATCAATTTCACGTTCAAATGGGCTTTACGTAGTACAAATGCAGCCACACAGGACACATAATTCATCCGACACAGAGCAATCTGACCAAAGTGAGACAAAGCCCCCAAGACAGAGAGATCAGAAATCAGATACAGGCTTATCCGGCTAACTTAGCCTAGCTCGTTGCGAATAGACAGCCTGGTTCTTTAATGTACCTAGTGTATAGCACTGATACATGCAAGGACTGCCTGGGTTCCTGACCAGTACACCTCTAGTTGGGTGGGAAACACTGAAAGGCGTTTCTGAAAATTCCCGAGTAACTGCCGGGGATCGAACCCCCGACCTCAGGACTGGAAGGCCAGTGTGCAAACCACTGAGCAATCCATCCACCTATGAGATACTACAGAGTGTTAGATTTTTATCTTGTTTTATACAATAAAATATAAACTTCTATTTTCTACAAAGGTGTAGCTCTTTAAATGTCATACGTCATTTAAAGCACAAGAGTCATCTTACACCCCGGGGTATTAGATGGAGTTTTTAAGCAACGGTGAAATCACTGGAAACCTAAATCGGGTATGCAAGAAACCTAGTTTCTTAACCCAGATGATGAAGTATTGAACTTGTCCTAAATTTTATAAAGGCAAACACTTCCTACAAATTTTCACTAAAATTTTGCCAAAATTTCGACTTCAGCTTAATGACAGACACAGTGTGGTAACAATGAATAGCTCATCTTGAGCACCTTGTCCTACTGAATTAAAAATTGCACAACATCAGGACTTTTTTTTATATTTTATTTTCTTCAAGAAAAAAAGCTTTCAACAATCTG
Organism: Mercenaria mercenaria; assembly: GCF_021730395.1. NCBI lineage: Eukaryota > Metazoa > Mollusca > Bivalvia > Venerida > Veneridae > Mercenaria > Mercenaria mercenaria. The sequence goes on along the minus strand of NC_069375.1, from coordinate 61,640,920 downwards.
TAAAATATTTTTTCAGATACAGCTGCAGGGGTACTCTGACTTCGAAAAGTTCACCAAACATCTACATGTATGCATTAAAAACCCAACTTAACAAGCACAAGCGTTAAATGGTGTTGACTGTCCTATACTGTCAACTTTCGCATATAGAAAAGGAACATTAAAATGGTCAGACTGGATTCTCAGACTAATGTTTAAAATTGGAAATTATGTTGAAAACATAAGTCATTTGGTAAAAAAGAAAAGTCTATTTCAAAGCTCAATTTTAAACTTTGACCATTTTAATAATTTCTTTGATTTATTGTTGTTGCAATAGAACCAACACAGATTAATTACAGTTGCAATAGGACAGACACAGATTTATTGTGTAAGCTGTAATACAACTGAAACACAGCGGATGCAGGACCAGTACTTTCCTAGAACACCTCGCTTTTAACTAGTAAAATGTGCCCAAAGGATAAAACTGTCCACTAAAGAATAATAGTCTGTCCTTTCGAAATGTACAAAGAGCAATAAATCTTGTAATCATAATCAGTTGCCCTTTTTATGTTTTCATTTAAATCGTACACACCATGGGATATCAGTTAAGAATATAATTATAGATATGAAACAAAGTCACATAACAAGAGCTGTCCGTAAGACAGCGCGCTCCACTATTCGGCGATTTGACAATAAAATGAATATATGTCTCAATATTTATTTAGTTGGGTTTTACAGCGCACCAACACAGTATAGGTTATATTGCGCCAAACAGGACTACAAATAGAGACCTCTACTTTTAAAAGGAAGATACAGCACGGGGCATAATTCTGTCAAGAACACAAATTAAAGTAATTGGGATTGTTACCACACATGCAGATGATGATAGTAAAGATATATTTTGAGTTTCAAGTCATTATCTTATATAGTACCAAAGTTATGTCCAGAAAACGAAGTTTGTTAAAAAATTTAAGTATGAAAGGGGCATAATTTGGTAAATAATACAAATCAGAGTTATGGGAATCGTTACCACACATGCAGATGATGATGATAAAGATACATTTTAATTTCAAGTCTTTATCTTATATTGTACTAAAGTTGTATCCAGAAAGCGAAGATTGCCAAAAAACATTAAGTATGAAAGGGGCATAATTCTGTCAAAAATACAATAAGAGTCATGGGGATTGTAACCACACATGCAGATTATGATTAAAAAGAAATGTTTTTAATTTCAAGTCATTATCTTTTAAAGTACCAAAGATATGTCTATAAACAAAGTTTTCGAAAAAATTTAACATGAAAATAATTCCAAGTATAACAACTTTGTGACCTTGACCTTGGGTACAATGGGCCCAGCCCCTGCACATACTTTGTCTGTATGTTGGACAATGTTTATGTGAGCTTACAGTAATATATAAGCAATAGTAACAAAGATATGACAGAAAAGCAAAGGTTGCCAAAAAACTTCAAACCTCATAACCCAAGTATAACACTTTGGTGACCTTGACCTTGGGTATAATGGGCCCAGCCCCTGTATATACTTTGTTTGTATGCTGGACAACGTTTACGTGTACTTACAGTAAGATATAAGCAATAGTAACAAAGATATGACAGAAAAACAAAGGTTGCCGAAAAACTTTAACCTTAAAAATAACCTAAGTATAACACCATGGTGACCTTGACCTTATGTATAATGGGCCAAGCCCTTATACATACTTTGTTCGTATGCTGGACAATGTTTATGTGAAGTTGCAGTAAGATATATGCAATAGTAACAAAGATAAGATAGAAAAACAAAGGTTACCGAAAAACTTTAACCAAGAAAGCTCATGCCGACGCCGGGGTGAGTAGAATAGCCCCCCCTATTCTCCGAAAAGTGGGAGCTAAAAAGAACACATTTGAAAACTAAAGCTTTCAGAACAGACAAGCGTAAGACTCTATGTCATCAAATGGATAAAGCATTTTTCATAGGGCAGACAGGTTATACTAGTCCATTCAAATCTTCTACATTTGTATATCAACGCTGAACCGTCGACCCATCTAGACTGGTCCATAGTATGATATGATATTTCAAATTGCTTGAAAACAACAGAAAAGAAAAGATCAAAACTTTCAAATACAATGAAGGTATCAGCAACTGGAAAGAACCAGTTAACCCATTGCAACTGAATGAAAGAGACTTTTTTCTTAATGTTGGTATGCCATGGCAGATGTGCCACGGCAGATGTGCTACACCATATGTGTTTGAACATGAATTACAGTTACAAGTCAATGAAACTTCATTCTAAAATGGGCTAGATCTGCAAAAACTATAGGGAACAAGCTTATAAGGTCATAGCTGCAGATATTTTAGCATCTTATGTTGAACAGTAGCATAATATACAGATTAGCTTCTATGAAAGCTGACATTGTCGATATATCATTCTAATCTACTGTAACGTATCACAAACATCCTTTAACAATCAACTCTCCAAGAAGGAGGTTTTTTAACTCTTCAACAAGAAGGTGTATAAACTCTTCATCAAGAAGATGCACAAACTCGTCAACAGTAAGTTGTATAACTCTTCACAATAAGGAGGTGAACCAACTCTTCATGATATCTTAGGTTTTTTCTCTGGTGGCTCTGCTTCAGATTTCACTTTTGCTCCTTTGGATAGCCAAGCTGACATGAAAGCACTACCAGCAGATTTCTTTGGTTTGCTGAAAAAGAGGTGAAAAGATGGATAAATTGACTGTATAGTCTCATATTCATACATGTATTTGTTTTGTTCCAAAGGCAGCTGATGGATGACAATCAATTCAAACACTACACACTACACACTTCCCTCATGTGTTTATAACTGGATGGAAAAATACACACTGGTGGAGGCTTAGAATGTTTTGGAAGGTCTTTTCATATTAGTTTTCTGCATCCAACTATTCATGAGAAGAAGTAAATTCAATTTATTTTTATGTTTAGCTCTAGCTGCCCCTACAAGGGGCCAGGTGCCTGCATTTACTTTTAGGAGTCTTGCGATGATGGTACAAATCACATTTAAAAGAGATCAAGCAGCTCACAAGAAGTTTTGTTTAAATGTATTTCTCTGCCCCTACAAGGTTCAAAGAGCCTCATTTGGTCCTTATAACGATACTACCGACAAAGTTTGATGAAGATTCATCAAGTAGTTCATAAGAAGAAGTTTGTCAAAGGTATTTCTGTTTTAAGCTCTAGTGGCCCCTAGGAGGAGCCAAGTGACCCCATTTGAACAACTTTTGGTGATGCTACAAAGATCACGAGTTGTTTAAAGATTTTTTCTACTTTAAGTTCTAGTGACCCCTAAAAGGGGTGAAGACCTCCAATCTAAAATCAAAGTACTGATAGTATTTTTTAATGGAAGGTGATTTATGTTAGCATGTGTATGAAAAGAATGCATTCCAAAAATGGCACAATTTGATAGCTAGAAACCCAAAAGGATTTAATTCTGCTAACCATATCATGAATATGATACTGCACTTTGGTGATATATACAGTTATGCATTCAAACCCCTTGTAAAGTAAAAAGATGTGAAGTATGGTTTGCAACAGACAGTTATTCGTAGTGAATTATTGCACCATTCGTATATATTCAAAGTATTGTACTGGGCATGAGTACTTGTAACTTTGTGATCATGTCTAAGGCTGCTTCAAATGTGGTAATAGAGTAGGCCAAATTTTCCAGTCTGTAACGATATTGACGTCAGAGGTGGTAAATTATTCAGCATTGAACTACATTGTCAGCAGATAGAATGTCGAAATAGTTGTGAGACAGTCTATTCATGATTAAATTCTGCATGGTTACATTGAGGTGATTTTGATAAATCACCTCCCAAAAGATAGACATTACAATGATGCCACAGACCAAGTTTGATGAAGATCCATCAAGCGAACAAGAGGAGAAGTCATTTACAGGTATTTCTAATTTTAGCTCTAACCTATCAAATGGGTGAGGCTTTCCCACTTTGGCGGAGGAATAAAATATAATGGTTCAGTTCGTGTTGAACGAAGTTCCATCAAGCGGTTCATGAGAAGAAGTTGTTTAAATGTATTTCTAGTTTTAGCTTTAACTACCCCATGAACATTCCAAAGTAAACAGTTTCAACAAAACTGGGATAACACCTCACAATGATGCTACAGGCCAAACTCCGAATAAATTTTAACGGAAATTTAACACTAAAATATAAATGAATTTTGCAATGTAGAGGACACGAAATTTTAAACAGGCTTTGTAGATAAAATTAATACTTATTATACAGTTTGGACAACCTTTATATATATTTTTAATATAGCGTATATTTGCAACCACTTACCTAGGGTCAATTTTTTTCACACACTCTGGAGAATTATGCCTTGAATTATTAACCACACTGGAAACTGGATGAGACTGAATACAAGTAACTGGCTGTATCAGCTTGGAGGCCTAAAACAGAGCATAAACCTTGGGTGACACTGAATACAAGTAAATGGTTCTGTCAGCTCTGAGGCCTAGAATAGAATTTAAAATTTGCAGTGAGACTGAATACAAATAACTGATTCTTTTTAAAGGTATATTAGATCCAAATTTCGTACTGGAAAATAGCAACAATTATTACATAATTATAGTTTATGTGAATAAAAAAACTAGCAATTTTATGTGTTTACACTATATACATGTACATCTAAATATGGTATAAAGTGTAAAACCGCTAAAAAGCATGAAGTTTAACAAATGACTGTCACTTATGATACAGTCAAACCTGTCTATAAAGACCACCCTTGGGAGAGCCAAACTGTGGTCCTTTTTGGGAGGTGGTCTTTATACACAGGTTAAAATATACTGTAAATAATGAAATTGGAAACGAAACATGTGGTCTTTAGAGCCAGGTGGTCTCTGTTCAGAGGTGGTCTTTAACACAGGTTTGACTGTATCTAATAATGAATGCAGCTCTACATACAGAATGGATTTATATTTTCAGTAAAGTTGAATACATAATTTTATGATGAGGATTCTCTTCATTTGGAGTAAATACCTAAAGATAAAATATTTTAGTCAATGATGGAAATTAGGTGTCTAAAAGCCTGGAGGCCTAGAACAAATTATAAAGTTAACCTGCAGTGACACTGAATACAAGTAACTGACTTTTTCAGCCTCGAAGCCTATAACAGAATAAAAACCTGCAGTGACACTGGATGTTGAAACCATATAGAGCTTAATATAAGTGAGAAACTTCTTTTTATATATGTATAAATCTGATACAAATTAAAAACTGCAAATACCTTATTGAGAGGTGTTTCTCCAAAGTTCAGCCATTCTTCTATTTCCTCATCGGATGTTAAAATGGCCTGTAAAATTAAATTTTTATTCTTCTAGAGTTAATGCCACTTATTTAAAGGTATACTATGTCCAAATTTATATCTGAAAACATACAGAAATTTTCTTTGTTCACTGAGTTTCAGATTCGTGTTTTTAAGCCACAAAGAAGTCCATGAAAATCTGCTGAAACGAGCTTAATTCTGGCTAAAGTTTCTTACAAAAACAAATCAAAATTACCGGCATTCTATGATGTATCCATGACATTGATGGGGAACTCTCTACTGTTATAACACTGTATGAATACAATGGCTCACTCTCCTGAAATGCATTTCAATACACAATGTAATGAGGCTCAATTAACACAAACTACTAACAACACATCAAATGACAAATACTGAAAATATGCATAGGCAATAGATCATTTACTGACCTTTAAATAAAAATTAAGTTTGTTCTAACGTAAAACAGCAGAGTGAAAGCATAACTTAATTCATAAGAAAGTCAATTGTAGTTACCGGTAAAACACCTTATTTTTTCTTTTCTACTTTCTTCTCATTTTTCTCTTATCTTTATTTTATGGAGAAAGTGTCAAAAGGTGAATATAACAACAAACTTATTATGAATAAATTTTAACAAGACTTTCATATTATGAAAATGTCACTAAAATTAACTGACACCAACAAACAGAATATATTTTTTTTTAAAATTCAAGCCCCATTTCAGGGTTGGCCAGGAAACACCATATACAGGTGTCGTTTTTTTTTTTTTTCTGAACTTAAAGTCTGTTAACAGTTCATATCTGCAATGATTACGCATTGATACTGTGATAAATGCAGAGAGTAAAATATCGTACAGCTCTTGATTTGTTTTTGTTTGCTCTAATATCACCCAAATACAAATCTAAGTCATATGGCCACTTTCAGGCTTTTCATGGTGCAGGAAGACTCTAAGTGTCCACCTTGGCATTATTTCATCACAGTCAGGCACGTGAGTAGAACTGCCAACCTATGCCCTAAGTAAAGCTTGAACTCCTAGAGGCAAGTTATTTGAAGTCAACAACCTTAACCATTTGAACATGAATGCCTCTTGTACAGCCAGGGTTGCCAGCACTCTGGGTGAATAAAATTCCCTGACTATTCCCTGATTTTTCCCTGACCAATTCATGTTTTTCACTGACCAAAACCCCCAAACATTTAAACGGCCTCCTGACCTCCCCTATAGCCGTCCAATCCTCCCATTATTTTATTTCCAATTGTTTTGTATTTATTTTCCAATATATTAAACATAAACATCAAACACAATGATAATAAACATGGTTTTCTTTCTTGTATGACTGTTTGGTGGTCAAGTCAATGAAACATAATTGTGACTATTGGTCAGTGAAACCTAATTATTAAGAGATACATATCAAAAGCATCTTTGCAAGACATGTAACTATCAAAAATCTAACATCTTTTAAGGTACACTTTCCTCATGGTAAAAACAATAAAGTATGGTTAATAACAAGACCATTGGAACCCTGCTAGTATTAGCAAAATATCATTCTCAAAAATCCAAGATCTGTTATCATACAGTTTCCTAGAGGCAAAAACAATAAAACACCATGACTAATAGCAAGACCATTGGAATCATATTGACAAAGCATCACTCTCAAAATCCAAGATCTCTTAATATACAGTGTCCCAGTCACTGTGGCAAAAACAATAAAGCATCATGACCAATACTGTAGTAGCAAGACTACTGGAATCCTATTGGCAAAACATCTCTCTCAAAACCCAAGATCTCTCAATAGTTTCCTAGTGGCATAACAATAAAGCATTGATAATAACAAGATCATTTGAAGCATATCTGCAAGGCATAATTCTTAAGGCACACTTTCTTTGTTGCAAAAAAAATAAATAAAGCATAGTTAATAACAAAAAGAGTTTTCACAATATTCATGACTAGAAAATATTGTGTTAGTAATGGAAAACTATTCATCTCTACATTATAAGACATACACAGAAATGGCAAGACTGACAAACTGACATTTCACATTTTCTATCATGTGAAGATGAACTGAAGGCATTACTGCCAAGATGTATGGCACAAAAGTTTAAAATGATTAACTTCTTCGAGCTTTGAAATTATTTTTCCCTGACTTTTCCCTGACTTTCCAGGATTTTCATTTTTCACTGACCAAATTTTAAAATTCCCTGACAATTCCCTGACCTTGAAAAAGAAACCAATTTCCCTGACTTTTCAAGACTGCTGGCAACCCTGACAGCTCTTGAATCATTCTTGGTAGGACTGTTTTTTAATTAACTGAGGAAAGAACCAATTCAGGCACATTCTTTTGACAGAGGCAAGCACATGGGTAGAACTACCAATTTTACTAAAGCCAACTGGATAACATCTTCAAATAAAAACTGTGACCCTTCTGCCTCAAATCCCACTCTGCTGTTCAGTGCAATAACTGCAAACAAAGTATCATCCCTGTTGGTCCAAGTCTTTCATCTGGCAAGCAAGTTTAAATACAAATAAAGTGTAACAAATCAATATACCCCTGGAGGTTTCCATACATCAAAAACACCTGCCATAGTCAACAGCCTTGGCAATGACGAGTTCCCTGAAATGAAACATTTAACCATTTTGTTGTTGTTGTTGTTAACCTTGTTACCGTTTCTGTTTAAACCTTACCCTGCTAAATTTCTATAATGAACTTGTCAATCCTCTAATTTGGACATTACCAATAACTGTCAAAAAGGGTGCTTACCAAAAGGGTACTGATTGAATGGCGATCAGTGCAGATCATGATCAGACTGCATGGATGTGCAGACTGATCAAGATCTACACTGGTACCAAAGGCAAATCATCCATGGTTTATTATTTGGTCTAATTGTTGGTATGTGTAATCGGGAAAGCCTTAAAAATTTCTCTGTAAATTTTTGACAAGCTGTATTAATATTACTATCTTGGAAGAGCAGATATGTGTGCCAGTCAAATGCTTCAATTAATCTGTTTAATTCGTCAAAATCAGCGTGTTTATATAGCCAAACTTCTCTTTTATATGTGGTAGATAATGAAATTGGTATATCAACATGTGCTAAACATGCATAATGGTCACTTAAGCTTAAGTTTGTTTTTACAGCAGAAGCTTCATTACATAAGCATTAATCAATTAACAAAATAGAATCTAACAATTTACTACGAGTATTACAGACACGTGTAGGTTAAGTAATAACATTTTGTTAATTATATCGTAACATGATATCAGTAAGAATATAAAATCTTGGAAAATCTAACACAAGCTTTCTTACATAAGCATTAATCAGTTAACAAAATAGGATCTAAGAAACTGTTACGAGTATTACAGGCACGTGTAGGTTAAGTAATAACATTTTGTTAATGATATAGTAACATGATATCAGTAAGAATATGAAATCTTGGAAAATCTAATAAATCAAAATTGATATCACCAACCACAACTATATTGCTACTAACATCTAATTATACTAGAAGTTATCTGGAAAAATTGACATAAGATTTAAGGGCCAAGGGTTAGTTTCAATATACATGTGATGATTATTTATATTATAAAAGGAAAATCGGGTTTTTGAGTTTGCTGAAATAACAAGTAGACAAGAGATATGCTTATTTCTATGACTTAATAGTTTCTCTCGAGGAAACCACTACAATATGCTGTGCAATAAAATTGACCGATTGCAACAAGATGGCACATAGCAAATTCAAACATTTAGATAAATATTAACCATTCGCAAATACAAAGCCATAGTTCACCGAGAATTTGTGCATCGGCGTTCCATTGAATCGTACATCGTTAAAACATCCAAGTTAAAAAATTCAAATGTTTGTCAACAACAATAAAGACAAAAAGATGAAAATGTACGTACATGACCAATACTACTTTTTTTCCGATTGAAATTTTAGGTTGAAAACATAATTTGATAAAAAGTAATATGTACATTAAAACAGCGTATTACAAGCTATCTACAGTCTTTAACATGTGATCGTTAGCAGGTAATACAAAACGCTGACAACAATAGTTATAGTACTAATGAAGTCCAGAAGCAGGTAGCTGTGTTTCTCTCTTTCCAATCAAATAATTATCATAATCGAAAAGAAACAAATAGAAACAAAAGAAAACTAAAATACAAAAGTGTGTGAACAAATGCAGCAATAATATTGTTATACATTATAGTACTTTAGTCGAAATGTACAATACACTTTGGGTTAAAGCTAAGAGTAGATGGGAATGCATTAAAAGCTTTTGGAACATTTATATTTATTCATACGATACATTTGAATCAAACCTAAGTTTGAATTACATTCGTAGGTTGGAATCAAACACTTCGAAACGTTTACAAGAAATCATAGTACTCATACATTTCAGTACGAGCAGATGTTCTAAAATGATCATAGACTGCTTCTCCATATGAATAAATATTTAGATTATTAGGCTATACTTCATGTGCATAACACACGAAAACAAAATTACTACATTCAGTTTGATTTGATTTTGCAGCTTTGTAATACATTATTATGGTCGCAGTATCGTTAAAATATCTCTCGTAAATTATTCACAATTTTCCCGAAAATTAAAGGTCGTTATGGGTTGTATTTCTACACCGAAAGTGGCATAGCTGCTTTTTCTCTACAATTATGACATTGTCGCATATTTAGTACAGTTTAGGAAGATTACTGATGAACTAAGCAAGTTTACAAAATTATCGACGATATGCATTCTTAAAATATAAGCATTATGCCAATACTGAACTTAAGTGTTATATGCGAACTGAATATTATCTAGAGCGTTTTGTTCCATAACATATATATATTAAGAACGCACAGCTATGCAACATGCAATAATTGCTAACTGTAACCGTAGTGGACATATTATTTACGTCTTTGAAACATATTTGAATGTGTAGCACTATTATGTTATTTGGTTATTTACGATTGTTCTGTAGCGGCTCGTCCAATATGGTCTTCTCAGCTGAGTACTCGTCCAAATATATATCGTATTGTACAGTTCAATGTTAAATAACCATTTTTATTCTATATCTATTTTATTTTAGTTTAAATTAAAAATGAATCACTGAATACCGTAGCTATATCTGCCTTTGATTGATATATAATCCTGATTTCAAGACGCATAATATAATCAAACTTTGTACACAGAACGCCTACTTCACCCGATTTACATTCGTAAATTTTTACGTGTTCGGGCTTAATCGTATGTTTAACATGGGACTGTTAAAACGTCCGAATACGAAAAAAAGAACAGGTTATTTTGTACGCACGTGCGTCCAATACAGTAATATATTGTACAGTCACGTGTTGTAAAGAAACGTTTTCAATATAAACTTTACATGGTAAGAAATTTCAACATTGTTAAATATCTGCAATGTATGAAATGCATTTGATCAGGTGATCATAATTATGTATAGAAGGATGTTTTTAAATATGAGTAGTATAGAGCAAAATAATATTACATATTTATAACAGCGAAATCCTTATACGTGGTAATAAAAGTGAAATGTCATGACTAGCAAACACCTGTACTGTCAATACTTTATATATGCTTCTATCAGTCCAATGAAATGACTTGTTTATTTATCCCATGTCAACGACAGTTTTTCGCAATATCTTCAGAAGAATATTCTACCATCTATGATCCAGTATGAATCAATTTTACCAGTCTTTCTGAGGACTTTGACAATATCTTGTCTGTATTTTGCAAACTTTTCTGAGATATACACATTGTATGTGTCAGTTGTAACAGATTTCATAACATTTTTGTTAAGACAAACATTGTTTTTCAGCTTCCAATTTTTGAAGTGTGAGTTTGTGAGCCACTGAGGACTTCTGTTTTAAACAGTGAAAACAAGCAGCAACGGATTCTAGAATAATTATGAACTTTATATTCACATTCGAAATATTAGGAATCACTCCTCTCTAGAGTTATGATTAAGGTTGAAATTGACTCGACCCTGGGGTAAACTTAGTTTCACAAAGAGATGTAAAGGGAGTACATTTACAAGTCTTCTTGTCTTGAGCCACAATGCACAGAGCTTAGATAGTTAGCATGTAGCATTGTCTAGTGAACCTCTACCAACATTGTTCAAATAATGACCTGTCTATGCACAATGACATATTAATTCTTTAAGTGTATCGGTTGAAATATCGCTCAGTAAGCACTAACTATCAGTCCTTTCAGGGCTTTGATTTTTTATACATTTATAGCAGATTTAGAGTCTGTTTCTTTGCCTATCTGTCTGTCTGTCCTTTAGTAACCAACGGAATACGATGCATTTTGTTATAGCTTTAAAGTATATATTTGGTTCTTTCACGTAAACAGGGGTATCTGAAAAGTACGCACCAGACACCTGTCTGTTCATTCTTGAGTCACAAATATAGATCATGCGGGTTTTTTTTACAAATATAAGAAACCTGATTTATAGCAATTATGTGGTTTTAAGAGAATGAAAGTCATTTTGTTAATTTTCAATATGATAAATGTTTGTAAGGCAATAAATCTTCCTGGGAGGTCTTGAATCAGCAGTCTTGGCCATACACTGTATATGTATACTCAAAGTTCTCACATGTCTGTTATTAAAAGCTGATTGATATTTCTGTTTGGAACTTACACGTTTATACCGTCTTGACGAACACTATCTAAAATTGAGTGGTACAGAGATGTAATATGTATTAAGTGTACGAGATCTAGGTGTTTCATGATTTCATGATTTCTTCTTTGCAGTAATGTAACACAATAGTATGATATTTGACTCTCATGAGTGCTCTCAAAGCAGGTGATAATTGTCAAACCACGGATTTTTTCCCTAAAGTTACGTAAACGGTTTTTCGATCTCTACATTTATTTGCTTATATTCTTTACAATTAAAAAGCTTTAGTGTAATATGTTTAAACAACGGCTCTCCTTCTGTGATTCACTGTTAAGAGTAAGGTATCTAACAGTCAGAGAAATAATTCAAAAAGAGCAGAGCATATCATATTTAATTTATGTGATGACTTCAAAAGACAAGTTACACAACTCTATCTTAAAGGCTTAAATGTCTAGCCTTTAATAAAATCAGTTGGCGATAAGATTACACACTTTCAAGTATTTGACATTTAGTACTATCTATAAAGTTGTTAAATGTGTACATTTTGTTTTGCAATATTTCGGGGATGACAAGTCCAGTGGCAGGAAGTGGTGAAACTAGTGTCCTATTGTTGCACACATCTGGTTAAATATTGTCAAGATATTGAGATATTTCTACGCATTTATACCCCGAGCAATGAAGTTGGTCTACTAAGTCGGGTTCGTCTTAAACTGTAGAGACAAACTATTTGACATTCTTTATAATGCTGGAGAGACCATTATATCTTATGTATAAGACTTTTTCTGATTTTCCAATAGGAATAAAAAAAACCTCCAGGATCGGACACATAACTGATTGTTTCAAACCAAACAAATTGCATCAAAACAATTTTGTGTTTCTAAACCTCCTGTACGGTAGACAGGCAGTTCCTTGTCTTGATAAAATCACTTTCAGAGAGGATCATTAAATAATAAACCACACGTTCAATTGTATGATGCATACATTTCGCCCAAATACATCTGAATCTTTCTCAAAGCTAGAAGACAAACGTGTGAATGTCTCAGAACCTTTGCCAGACTATTACATCTCTGACCACTGCTTTGTAAGTTGTAACATTGAACAGTGTCGCCCTCCCTTGATCAGGAAAGAAATCAAATCTCGCAATTGGAAATCTGTATCAAGTGACATATTACAATCAGAATTCGGTCAATTAAATGAAATTGTAGTGAACACTTCCAATGTCAATGATCTTGTGTCTGAGTTCACTAGAATCACGTCCGACATTGTTCAGAAACATGCCCCCCTAAAGGAAAGAACTATTCTCTGTAGACCGACAGTTCCTTGGTACTCTGGATACCTAAAACAGCTGAAACAATACAAACGATCAATAGAAAAAATCTTTATGAATGACAAATCTGACCTTTCAAAGAAAGTGTATAGTGGTGTAAGAAATGTATATAGCGCTGAGCTTTCTAGGGCCAAGGATGAGTATTACCAGAACAAGATTTGAGAAGCAGAAGGAAACATCAAAAAGCTGTATGCCGTAACATCCGATTTACTGAGAATGTCGAAAGACAATCCGCTCCCATTACACACAAGTGCAGTATCTTTGGCAAATGACTTTCTACGATACTTTGCTGATAAAATAATCAAGTTGAGAAATGATCTTGACAACATATCAACTGAAACACCCAATGGTAATTCTTCCTACTCAAATCCACCTGTGACTATGAATACATTTACTGCGTTCAAACCACTTTCCGAAAACGATATTTTGAAACTTGTATATGCATCAAAATCTACAACTTGTGAACTTGATGTGATACCAACTAAGAAATTAAAGGAGCATTTTTCACAACTTGTTCCCGTTGTGACAGAAATTGTAAATCGATCACTGCTATCTGGTGTGTTCCCTGATGAATGGAAAAGTGCTGTGATAAAACCTTTGTTGAAGAAGAAAGGTCTCCCGCTTGAACTGCAAAACTATCGCCCAGTGTCAAATTTAACATTCCTCTCCAAAATTCTTGAAAAAGCTGCACTAAATCAAATCAACAAGCATATTGAAGCTAACAATCTCCTCCCAGCTTACCAAAGTGCCTATAGAACTTATCATGGGGTTGAAACAGCAATGGTCAAAATGTATAATGATCTTTTGGAAACCATAGATGAAAATCAAATAACAATCGTGGTCATGATCGACATGAGTGCAGCGTTCGATACCATCGATATCCCGATACTGATTCAAATCCTTCAAGACGACTTTGGTATACATAGCACTCCCTTGAAATGGATAGAATCTTATCTCACGAACAGAACAATGAAAGTTTTAGTCGAACAGTCAGCATCTGACACGGAGCCACTAAGGTTTGGTGTCCCGCAGGGTTCTTGTGCCGGACCTGTGATCTTTACCCTGTATATATCGGCTCTTAACCGAGTGGTGCAGAAATATCCAGCTGATCTCTATGGATACGCGGACGACCACAAGATTGCGTTAAAAATTCAAGCGGGAAATTCTCAAAATGAGACAACTGTTCTTCAACAACTCGACAGTTGTCTAAATGAAATCATAAAATGGATGACAACCTTCAAACTGAAAATGAATCAGTCTAAAACTGAAATTATTATGTATGGAACAAGACAACAGTTAGCGAAATTGGACATCACAAGTGTAAACGTTGGTGGGTGTGACGTAAAATGCGTCGATCACGTCAGAGACCTAGGTGTAACTATGACCAAAACACTCAACTTTGACCATCACATTCAGAAAAAGTGTCAGATAGCTCATGTACAGTTACGAAACCTTAGGGCTATACGGAAACATCTCACACAGAAGTCAACTGAATCATTAGTGCATGGATTGGTTCATTCTCACATTGACTTCTGCAACAGTTTATTTACAGAAATTCCAGCCTACCAAATCAATAAACTACAGCGAGTCCAAAATCATGCCGCTAGAGTAGTCAAGAATGCTTCCTATGAAAAACCAAGTACCGAACTTCTGAAAGAATTACACTGGCTTCCAGTTAAGGCTAGAGTCATGTTCAAAGTTTTAGTAATAGTCTTCCGTGTCATCAATGGTACAGCTCCAGTATATCTGAGGGAAATGTTTGTACCTACTCGACAACGATACAGACTTCGCTCACAAAGTGACACTAACTTTAACATCCCTAGACGGCGAACAAAACTAGCAGACAGATCTATGGCGGTCGCTGGTCCCAAATGGTGGAACGATCTGCCTAGCTATCTGAAAAACATTCAGTCTGAAGCCAGCTTTAGATCAAAACTGAAAACACATTTATTTAGGCAGTTTTATGAACAATGAGTGTAGTCTTGTTAAAATACAAAATATTCAGAAGTGGTGTAAAATAGTATTTATATATGTCCAAATCTTTAAATGTTAAATGTGTGTTATGTAATTGTAAAGCGCAATAGAATATTTTATAATTTTTGCGCTATATAAATGCCATGTATTTGTATTTGTATTTGTATTTACGAACCACTTGACCCCTTAACCGTACTTATAGTTAATGCGCCTTGATCGCTTGGATGAAGCTTATTTCAGATACTCTCTTTGCATAATAACTATCCAGTCTTTTGGTACGAATATTAAACGTGTCCGAACCAAATTGTACAAACCTGTTGACAAGAACCTCTTTTCATGTTGTAAGAAAATTGATCGTTAAACCCTACATAATGAGTATATGCATATCCTAAACGTACCTAGGTCGAAAGCTAGATTCAAAAATATTAAACACTACAATTTT
Organism: Mercenaria mercenaria; assembly: GCF_021730395.1. NCBI lineage: Eukaryota > Metazoa > Mollusca > Bivalvia > Venerida > Veneridae > Mercenaria > Mercenaria mercenaria. The sequence goes on along the minus strand of NC_069375.1, from coordinate 61,625,263 downwards.
AAATCTGAAACTTATTCTGCGAACCCAACATATGTAACATAGACCTTGCAAGTATGAGGCGAAGTCAGAAATGTCCTTAGCAAAACAGATTAGCCGCCACTTGTTGTTTGTCAATGTCTTAGATAGTGCTTTAAGTATCGTTTTGATTAACAGCTGTCTGTGCAATCTGTTGTTGAAAACTTTCAAAATTTTAATATATTCTAAATATGCCTTCAAATGAATCTATTTAGTTTTGACTACAGTACAAAAATGCACTATACTGTCTAGAAATACAAACAAGCAAAAATGAAGCTAAGGGAAAAATGTAAAACGGCAAAATCATTTCGTTGTCGTGTCGTATCAAAAAAGTAACATTAATATTTGTGTGATGTAACACATCAAAACTGAAAATCTACACCTTTGTATTTTTTTATTCAGTTTCTTAAACGATTTGTATGTCCTTGACTTTTAATATATTGGGATGTATCAGTAAAATGCATGTAAATATTCCTTTTGCAAAATGTGCTGTTTTTGATGTGTTATTAGCAACACATTGAGATAAACTTCTGCTTCATTTTAGGAAGATGTCTTCAGTATTGTAATTGTAAAGATAATGTCAAACTAGCAAATGGCTTCGTTCAGTATATTGGAGAAACTCGCCAACCGTACCAAATTCAAATCAATATGACTTGATTACTTTGTTTTCCTACATATTACCTATATATATTGATTTTGTCTTTTCTGTATGTCTGACTGTTTGTCTGCTTATAATGTCTGCTCTGAAATAAATATTAAATAACTTAAGCTAGTTATGCAAATTTTCAGCATTTTCCTGTTCTTATTTAAATGGAGAAATTTCCCCTGACTCTGATGCTAATCATTGGCCTGAAGAAACGTCGCCCAAAATAATTTTTAAGGGGTCTTCACCCATTAGACCTCTTAAAATAACTTTGTTTGATCAATCGATGACCCATATTATTTTGAGTATGAAAGGTCAAGGTTTCTTGATACTTGAATGGAGTTCGCTCCATAACTGAATAACCATTAGGCTTACAAAAAGACTTTTGGCCTCTATTGCTTTAGAGGTCATTAAATCTCACAGGACTGCCGTTGGGAATGAAAACATTTTTATATCAATTCCTGCTATTTTTTCCAAAACAATGGATTTGTATCGCAAACATAGTATTGTTTAACATTTGTTGTTGTTGTTGTTTTTTGTCCATCCCAAGCACATGTTTGTGCTTCTGGCGGATATTGCATATCAATTCACCTTTCAGTTTTAATGAAGCGTGGTAGGAAAATTTGTTCTTTTTAAATTAGCAATATCTAGTTTTCCACTAATCCTTTCTGCGATCTGAGGACGGTCTACTCGATAATGATACGCACTGAATATTTATTCGTTTCCGACTAGCAAAAATGAAGCTAGAAAACGCGTTTATAGGTTTTTTTTATCGAGCTTCTACCCTTAGTATATAATCTACATGCTTTAAATTAGATTAAATTATGGTGATATGTTATATAGTCTAATAAAACAACTGCTTTTCTACAGGTTTAATCGTTTAATCGTATTTGGAAATTAGTTCTCCCACAGACAGTGCAATACTCTCTGTTTCAGTTAACATAACTCCACATGAAACATGGAATGGAATTATTTCAATTAAACACTTAAAACTTTAACTAGAAAGAAGGTATATAATGAAGCGTACAGGCTTTAGCCACTACCTGCGCTACTATATCACTTTTCAGTATGTATCCAAAATGGATTATACATTGTAATGAAACGTTTTATATGTATATCCGATTATCACTAAATATATGTCAGTTTGACTGAAAAACAAGTGTTTAAACAAGCAAAAATATTGTGTTAAGTATGCTAAAAAGAATATTCTACATTAAGAATTAGTAGATAGAAGAAATGTTTTTATCTCATAGTTCATTCATCTAACTTTATTTATTTCTTAAGAAGAAACAACAACATGAAAAAATGAAGAAAAAAGAAGAACGACGACAAGCTCAGTTGCAAGAATTACAAACGAACATTGCAGTAAGTAATTGTTAAGTCTTACGTTGTGATATAGAAATATGTTTGTCATGAGTACTTGTCATTTTTACGGACAGTAGTCACCACGAACATATAATTTGAGTGAAGGATTTTCAAGTTACTTGTTACAAATGTTTGTCATGAAGAGTCAACGTCCAGAGCCGCTTATTTGGTCATTTGGCTTCAAACCACCGACCTTCCGTAAGCCAGCTGGATGACTTCCTCACATGAAGAATTCAAGGCCCCGAGTGAGACTCGAACCCACATCGATGGGGGGCAAGTGATTTGAAGTCAGCGACCTTAATGGAGGCCCCCGAGGCTCATGTTCTCCGTGACCATTTGATAAAAGACATTGTGTCGGAAATCATCCGACCTCCACATCTGATAATGTTTGTGGGGAAGTTGGCACTTACATGCGGAGAACAGGTTTTTACTAGTACAGAATCCAGGAACACTGTTACATGAATGAAATACTGTTTCAAAACGGCGTTAAATACAACACAAACAAACACACGAACAATCATGATTGTAAAGGAAACATGGTAAGATAGAAACGCAGCAGTGATTAAGATTTAGTGTTAGCATTGTGATTTGTCCGGACAAGTCGTTTTGTGCTTTGACCAGATACTCTTTATCATTTTCAAATTATACACTTTGTTGCTAATGACGTCAGCTTTTTTTACAAGCAACCTGAATCTTTTATTATTTTGATGCTTTACAGATGGTCATTTTTGAATTAAAGTACACATTTATAGTATATGAAACGTATTTGTACCGGAAACGTCCTACGTACGATTTTAATTTAACATTTTCACAAACAATTTCTTATTATACCTTTCATCAAAAGCAAGAAGTTATTGATACTATGGATACGAGTGCACAAAGGGTATGTATCTTATGTTATGATCCATATGTCATAGCTGAGAAGTGTCTATGAAAATGTATACACAAAACAACTATGAGCGGACATTGTAATCTTTAATAATTTGCTTTTGATAATTATTCCCCTACCTTAGTTTTAATGCAAGGGAACTTTTTATCTGTGCTTTCGTTAGTCAGAAAGAGAGACCCTGAGTTAGCTTGAAAAGTACAAAATATATTCAAAAACACTTACTTTAAAAGTTGTTTTGGCTAATATGAAGTTCTTTTATTGAATTTCAATGTTACAAGTATTCTTATGACAACATTAGGTTAAGATATATGAAATCCCCTTATGGAAGGTAGGAACTGGAGGCCATTAATCAGTACCTAGTTGTTTGTAACTTTAGCAGACGATTTAGCTAACGGTTGGTTAAATAGGACTACTTTTCAACATTTTAGAAGACATAGAAAAACAAATGTATCAGTTAAAAGATTGTGAACGCTAAAAAGTCTTCAATGTAAAATCAAAATATCAAATTAGTGTTTCCCACCAAGACTTATATTTTGAATTGAAATTTAACCAGTCATTAGTTTCACAGCCGGTTAAAGCTTCGAACAACTCAACCCTTGTTCATGAACTGTATATTGTATAAGCAAAATACTTATATTTCTATAGATTATAAGGTTAATGTTACTTTTTCCTATAATACAGTATTTTCGTCAGTCGGCTAGTTTCTGCAAGTCCCCTGGGTTTTTTTTATTATATGACCTAGAAATAAGGCAAAATTTCATCTACTAAAGTCATATTTACGTTCATTTTAGGACCGTTAGTAACGCTTTCTACCGTATGTCAAACAAACATCTATTACTTATGACATTTTTCAAGACTGTTTCAGAATCGACTTTTTAATATTAATTTTACAATGATATTTTGAGTTATGTTTCTAAAACAATAAAAGTTTGTTCACATATTCACGATTTCTACCTTATTCTAGGGGTCAGAATATCCCCACTAACCACAGCCACATTTTCAACGGTTTTTATAACTAACAGAATTATCTAAACTAGACTTTCTGATAAGATATTATCAACTCAACAAATTGTGTTAAGATACAAAATTTCATTTAGTTTTATGAGAAACTTTTTACAATCATTTATGATTATATACAATAACATTTCAAAACTTTAACATATCTCATCAAATGCATTCATTAATTTGCATCTCTATCCTGAAAATACACTACAATATCCAGAAAGAATTAACCACAGAAAACAAAATGAGGGAACAAAACACAATAACGTCGATTCTAGGGGAATGTGTGCGATATTGAAGTTATCAAAATCAACACCTCTTACATTCTTAAAAATGGCATCAATTGTTTTTCTTTTTCTAAAAAGACAACTTTTATGTGTGTTTTTTACCTCCATCACTCAATGGAGAGAGCATATAAATTTGGTATTGTTCGTGTGTTCGTCCGTCTGTTCGTGCTTGCGTCCGTCCGCCAAAAATTGTGACGCGCCTAACTCAAAGAGAATTTGATATAGATTTATGACACCATGCACGAGTCTTTTTCATGATATGAACTCAGTTTAAACTCTTAGTGTTTGCCTGGCTCCGTCCCCTGTTTCAATAATTATGCATCCTGAAATAGTCAAAAATGCCCATTTTTACCTTGTGGCGTACCTAGCACAGAAGTATTTGAAATTAATTGCTGAAACGTTGCATGAGTGTCTAGCATGGAATGGACTTGCGCAATTCCTAGTTTTCGTTTGGCCTCCCCCTGTTTCTAGATTTTTCGCTTAGCACAGAAAGTATTTCGTATAAACTGATGAAACCTTGCATGAGTTTTTTTTAATGATTTGGCGTTGCACACTCGGCGTTCTTCTTGACATTTTGGTGCTAATTACAGAATAACGGCCCTTAAAATAGCTAGAAAAGTAGATTGTTTGTTTGTGATGCTCATAGGTTAAAAAGTATATGGCCTAGAATAACGAATCCTTTATAAAAGAAAAATGCGTAGCCTACTTCCCCTTATGACCGCAAACAGTTGAATTATTACCACTGATTTCTAATGATAAATGTATCAGTGGGAGAACACCCTGTGTCCGTATAGAATATGTATTTTAGCTACTAAATTTTCGCTAAATATCTTCGGAGTCATTTGTACTAAAACAAACACAACAGGCAAATTTCTCATGGGCAATATGTTACCCAAACAAATTCAGTGGCTAGTAGGTCAAAGGTTAACTTAATCTATTAGAAGCATAGACTGCAACCAAAAATACATAAAATAAGATTTTTGAATAAATAAATTCATGAAATGTGCAAGCCCCTATCAACGACTTAAATGAACACTATTATCCATAGAATTAAATCGACTTGACATAATTCATTTCCGTTCAATATCTTGGGGATACGTTCACAGGTAAGTATGATACACAACTGTGATTAAGGAACGTAGCATTACCATTTGAGTATTTATCCTTGTTCTACTTTCCCCTTCAACCTCTCCCCCCTCTCCTACCTCATTCCCCTTCCTCTCCCTTTTTTCTATATTATACATAAAATTAGAATTTACTTGTTGGATTTTTGAAGCAACCCGTCAGTGATATTCTTATGTTACAGCTTCTTTTTGTTGTGGACCCACTTTGCAAATGCGTGGCTCTGAGGCTGTTTTTTTTTTTTTTGGTGCTCTGCGCTTCCGAGAAATCTGTCCTTATAAATTATTTAGGGCAGTCACATTGCTCATGGGCGAAATATGACATTGAATAATAGAGTACAAACTTCTGATCCAACGCACTTTGTATATATTGGCACTAGAACTAAAACTACAAACTTTAAGTGGGTACTACCTATTTTATATATGTGTGTACCTAACTGTATCAAAGTACACAGTCTAAAAAATGTTTCAAATATCATTTTGAAAAGAAAAAGTTATGTGAACAGAAAATATGATCCTGGATAAAATATTGTGAAAAAAAAATGGAGAGAACTCCGCTTAAACATAATTGTAGGCGTAGATGCCTATGTACATAAAAGCTCATGCAAACCATGCACTTGTTACCTCTAGGCATGAAAATTCATGAAAATTATTTAATGGTGAGCAATTTGTAAAGAAAATGAGTGAAGATCAAATCATTTTATACTCTATGGGAAAGTGTAACAAATTTGTGGTGAAATATGTCAATAAATGGATGATTGTTGAAAAATGTTCAGAAAGCAACTTCTGGAGAGAATATGATCTCTGCTACCCATATATATGTGTCAAAGTATTAGAAAAATATTTAAAAATATGAGAAAACTAAAGACAACAATTTCTGCACAGTTATATGCATCATTGTGTTATACTGTATGACAGGAAACATAGATAGTATATTTTTCCATTGCACTGATATATCATGGACAGGATTTAGAATGCCATAGGGTGTTCACACACCAATTTTACTCTAAACAGATTTTTTTTTCTTGATTAGGGTAAATATCTGAATAGTACATGTTTAGTTCATGCATTAGGTCAAGAGATGCAGATTCTAATTTCGAATGTTCAGTCATTTAGCTAATAAACATTTATCACTTTACAATAAGCATTAAAGTCTTGACAATATGAGGAGTGTTCAAAATGTTCAAAAAGATGCCACCTTTTGTATCTATTGCAATGAGAGAATATGACTGAAATTCTTAAACTTTATTTCATTCAGTCATACAGTTTTGTAATTTTTGTTGACATTCGAAGCACGTAGAACACTTTTATCGCCGTAGATAGACGAAACGGTGCCGTCGCTTTTCCATCTGTCATGATTAGTATTTGACCTCTAATGTTCGCACTGGAAGTTTTTTCCTGCAATAAACGTTTTATGTACATATAATTTATAAATAACTAAATATTTATAATAAAATGCTATTTTATTATTCTTATTTTCATTTACCTAACTTATATAATTCTACAGACAAAAGATCAGCATGAAGCAATGAGAGAAAAAGAACGAAAAACAATTCAATTGAAGGAATTAGAAGAGACCGCTGCAGTAACTCGCTGTTAATTCTTAGAATTTGTACATCTTCACACATTTGTTGTGATATAGCCAGATACTGATTATCAATTCATCCCCCTTTTCAAATTAAACCTTTTGTGGAAAAACTTGCTGGTTCAGAAAGTAACTTTAACTTCCAGCTTTTTGTATTTTTATATGTGTGTTTGGTCTCATGTGATTAAATCTACTAATTTAAGAGTTAGAGTTTTGAATGAATGTGTTTTGTTAACTTTTTTCTCACTTTTAGCTTATCATGCAAAATGGATACATTTTTTACATACAAAACAATTTTATATACAGATAAGAACGGGAAATAATGCAAAATGATTCATGTATCTCAAAGATATTATTTCTCTTTTGTTCTTATTTGATAGGTGGTTAGAATTATACAAAACATGTGAAACAAACAGTACAAAAACTGATATAATGTTGTTGTTTTTTTTTGTTTTTTTTTTGTTGTTTTTTTTTTTTGTTGTTGATTTATTTTTCATTTATCTTACTTCAGACGAAAAAACAACATCAAAAAATGAGAGAAGAACGACAACAAGGACAATTCCAAAAATTAAAAACTGTGGTAAGTAGCTGTTAATTTTTAATTCTTTAATATAGAAATGGATACATATTTGATCAAGTTAAAGAAATTAATAAGTGTTCTTCTGGCTTGATGACGGGAAACGGAAAATATCTACTAAGGTTGTTCATGTATATCTGTTTTGATATATAATGTATATAAGTCATGTAACGAAAAGAGCATTTTAAAATATGTAGTTGATACTTGCAGGTGGCGGGTTTTATTGAAGACTGCTATGATATTAATATGTGTCGTGTGACAACGTGGCAACATGTTTCACAGTTCCTCCATGTATTTTTAGTAATTTTCAAAACCACAGGGCGTAGGGCTTTGATAATCGGTATATAGCATCATCTAGTGGTTCTCTACCAAGAGTCTTCAAAATATCTTCCTAGGATCAAATATGAACCCGCCCTTGGGGTAGTATGGTTTATTTAGACTTACGTAGGAACATCGTCTTGTACAAAACAACATAATCTAGGGCTTTAATTTTTGGTCTGTAGCATAAGGTGAATATCGAATTCGAAAATATGTCATGTTTGTTCATTAATTAGATCATCAGACAACATATTATATATAAACATCACTTTAACTCTAGGGACTACATTCTTTTCCCCATTTATATAAAATGAAGGCAAAATGTGTGCCTTAATGAAATATGACAAATTTGGAATTGTAAACAATACGATGCGACTAGGTCAAAGCATCATCTGGCATCATATACGGTGGGACTGCAACAAATCAATGCTCAAATACGAAATGCCATAATATTATATTATCTGACTGACATGAAATTTGGACAGAATTTACGTCTTTGTAAAATCTAGTACAAGTTTTCATCTGGAATGAGCTTAGTATCAAACGTAAAAGTAGAAAAAAAACATTGTTCAAGTAGATACAGACCAGATTGTCTAATTGATATTTTTGAAATCTTATGGTAAAATACAGGCAAAGTTCGGGCCTGGTTAAACCGGGTTGAAAACTAGGTCGTTATGTCTTTTATTTCTGACCAGGTTTCATTTAGAGAAATAAGAAAATGTGACCTCTTAAGATTTAATCAGTTTTCTTCTCTGATTTGACCTTTGATCATTTTTTTGTATTGCGGATAACCAAGTTCTAACTTTAGCTAGAGTTTGCAAACTTAAGACAAAGAGTATGATCAAGCTTCTTTTAGAACATATCAAAACTGTAGCATCTAAAGTGTTTAAAATGTTCAATATAATCTGACCAAGTGACTGGTGTTTACTTCAGCAGCATACTAATGAAAATACATGTACTGGGTTTTGCGCAAACAAACTTGAAAATGCTGCCTCTTCAGTGTTTACATGTTTCTTCTATGATATTACCTAGTAACCTAGATTTGACAAAAGATAATCAGTTTTCAAATTTTCAAACACTGTATAATGCTCTGGTCAGGTTTTGTGCAGATCAAGCCAAAAATGTGTCATCTAGAAGTATTTATACAGACTTTATAATAAAACAACCATCCAGAACTGCTCTCGTGTATATCTTGTAAACATGTTGCCTGAAAAGGTTTACTAATGTTTCTCGAGGGGTTGACGTTGTGACCTATCTTTTCACTCAAGATAATGTAATATCTAACTTGTCCCGGATTATATTTTAGCAAACAGTCACTTAATCTGGACCAAACTTTGTACAATTGTTCACACTGGCAGACGGTAACAAGACAACAGTGAACAAGGAAAAAGCCCACCCGATTAGCTCAATAGAAAGAGCGCAGATCTACGGATTTCAGGGTCGTGAGTTCGAACCCTAGGCGAGGCTTATATTTTCCGTAACGCTTTGATAAAAGACATTGTGTTTGAAATCATTTGTCGTCTATCACTGATTAATGTGGAGAAGTTGGCAGTTACTTGCGGAGAATAGGTTTGTACTAGAAGAGAACCAAGGAACACTGGTTCGTTTAAGTGCCCGCCGTTTAATAGCTGAAAAACTGTTGAAGAAACGGCGTTAAACCCAAAACAAACAAACAAACGAAATAAAAGAACTAACAATGCGAAAAAAAAAACGTTTAAGATTTATAAAACACTTTTGAGAAGCCCAGTCCCCCATTCTTGATCGCTTATCCAAGGTTCATCTTCATTTCTGTATATCACGTGTACATTTTTATTATTGGGATTTTTATCTAAATATTATACTTATTGTCCCTTATACTATTACAACTTCATCAGATCATTGTGTATGTAACGCTTTATACACTTTCCCTGCAACTGAAATTAATAAAACTTGTACACGTCATCAACATCTTGCTAAACCAGGAGCCAACCCATGGCTGTTATAATGTCTACATGAAACAACTAGGTTCTTCCTTCGCCATTTAACATTGCCTAAATTGTGTTTAGGCGACTTGAACTCAACAAAGGAAATAAAGAAACATAAAACCTTTTATCTTTTACAATCGTGATTAAATCAAAACATTTTGTCTTTCCATGCCCCGATGCCAAACACCTGGAAGGCATATAGGGTTTGAAAGGTGCCTCCGTCCCTCAATTGCATTTTCAGACTGTGTTACACGAATCCTACAGTCTCCATCAAATTTGAATGAAATTTGATTTATGACATAAACATGAAGCGGGAATGTTCATAGCAACGGCCATTTTAAGTCCAATTACCTTTTTATAAGTTTGGCTCCTTTATGTCTCTCCACGACGAAAGCCGTCAGAGCTTATTACGATATCTTCGGCGTCTGCGTTTAACTTATCAAAGATTCTCAGAAAGATCATGTCTCTGTTATTACCCATCAAAACTGAATGAAACTTCATACATTGCATCCACATGATAATGCGAATGATTGACGACATAGGCTTGAGAAAATATCTATTCTACTATTTGTCAAACAATAGTGTCCAGATAAACTCTCTTTATGTAGGAGGTGGACAGAGTTTTCTGACTTCTTCTTTTATAGAAGGACTATCTGAACCCAATGTCTAAAATGTCCTTGTCCTCAAAAGAAGAACTTCAGACAAACTATAGGGACACACTTGAACATAAGGCATCAGAAAACAGGTATGTATTATTTCATTTACGTAAAGTTTTCATAAGGTTTTTAGAAAAGTATTCAAACAAATGTGAACAAGATTCGTTTCAAATAGTCGTTTAGAAACCTGTCAAGGGTGTAGATTTAAATAAGGCATAAGAAAGTGTTATATGTAGGAGATTTGTTGTGTAGATATTAGTGTATTATATTTCTTGAAACAGGTAAAACGACAATATTATATGAAATAGTCTGTATTTATGCATTCAAGTTTAGTGTTAGTTTAATACACATTATGAGATCAAAGAAAATGCTGTCTTAAAACATACTCTTCAAGTTTGTGAAAGCGGCCAGCAATCCTATACTGACTGAATCATTACGGTACCGATGCTTGCATGTGCTTGCTGATGCCTTCATATCATGCGATTTATAAAACATGACTTATATGAATTTTATTAATAGTGACAGAAAAGATCATGAGATAGATAGAAGTTAGTGGACGTTATTCAGACTACATGTATAGTAATTTATTATTATCTAGACAGTAGTCGCAACTCTGACAATATACCCTTAACTTTTCATATTTCGTTTTAAAAGTCAGAAGTCCCCATGATTTACGAGACTTTCACTTTTCTTTTTCTTTTGTATATAAGCAGTTTTAGATATCATGAAACGGCATCAATTCATCGAAATACTGATAAGCATATCTTGAAAATTTATTTGTTAATCATTGAACATAACTGCTTTTATTAGTTTTGAGATTGCATTATTTAGGGATGGTGATGAAAAACTACTAAGGAGGTGGATGTCTCAAGGCACGGCTTGCCAGACAGGCAGACATGAGGATATATCTTCAAAACCGTCATCGGAGGAGGTACCATACAATTAAAACCTTTTCCTTGTCACAATTATCTGCATAGCGTACACAATCATTATTAAGTGTTGTTTTTTACAGAAGGTATGTATCAGATAATCTATGATCTCAACATTTAACTCGACAGTTATGACAGTTGACAATAAATAACAAGCCCTATCGGCAATTCCTTGATTAGCTGGTGAGACAGCTACCCAAATGGTTAACCAGGAGTCCGCCCGTGGCTGTTTAATCTCTATAGAAACATTAAGGTATTGCCTTAAATCTGGCCTAAATTATGTTTGGGCGACATAAAATCGAACAAAGCAAAAAAGAAAGAAACATTTAAGTATGTGTCCACAATCGTGGTAACATCAAAACGCTTTGCTTTTTTATGCCCATGTGTCAAACACTCGGAAAGCATATAGTGCGCCCCAGCCCCAATTACACTTTCAGACTGCGTACTCGACTCTACAGCCTCCATCAAATCTAAATGAAACTTGATTTATGTCATTAACATAAGGCGGAAATGTGCATAGTATCGGAACTTTTATGTCCAAATATTATTTATGTAGGTTTAGCCCCTTCATATCTCGTCACAACAGAAGTCGTCAGAGCTTATTAGCTCGACTGTACGAAGTATGGAGAGCTGTCCTATCCGACCCGGCGCCGGCGTCCTTCACTTCCACACCTCGGTGTATGTTTTAAAACATTATTGAAGCATTTTCTCTTTATCTCTGTAATTACTTGATGATGCGTTTTAAACTAAAAATAGATATTTCTAACCATCACCCACATCATATGGCATACTGGCCATAACTCTTACACCAAAATGTCATGAAATATCCCCTTTTACTTAGAATTACAGGTTAAAATTTTGATGCACGTTCACTCTATCTCAGTTAATTCTTAGATATGCACCGTTTTGATATCCAGCCTCGAAATAGTCGAGAGCAGTGTTTCCTGTGACAGCTCTTTTTAAGATATCCTCGCCGTCAAATATGATTTTACGAAATAATATATATAACATATAGAAATTTCAAAAAAACGACAAATTATGTAAGTATATATTTTTGTTTGTTTTTCATTTTACTACATTAAATCATTTTCAAACGTTATGAAATACACGTGCCAGTAAATCTATATAGTCATTTAACGAGCAAATTTCTTTATAAGGAAGGAAACTCAAAATACTCAGGAACTGACATATATATGAATATAAACTTTTTTGTTATTTGATATTTGACATTTTAAGAGTGAGAATTTTGAATGAATTTTTATAAAACATTATACCCTTACTGAGACATTTTCTCATACACAAGACTTGGACCTCTAGCTAAAGATCAAGTTCACGTTTAAAGATAACATATTTCATGTATTTTGCTTATACGGTCATTGAATTTGCCTTACACGGATTGATATCCAAATAACTCGCAAACAGAACAATGTTTCGTCCGCCACTTCGACTACATATTTTATCCGCTAGAGGCGTTTTTGAAAGTATTGGTTGTTTCCTTTTGCGGTTACGGATAAGTACCTTATCTGCGAAAATTTTACTTATAACTTATGTTTATCTTATTCTAGAAAGAATCAGACAAATTGGAATCGCTCAGAAAAAGACGTGAGGTAAGTGTAGGATGCTTTTTATACGCCCGTTTGAAAAACGGTACGTAATATGGGAACGCCCCTGGCGGGCGGATGGGAGGGCGGGCGGCGTCCACAGACCTTGTCCGGAGCATATCTTCTACATGCATGGAAGGATTTTGATGAAGCTTAGCACACTTTTTCACCATCATGTGACTGAGTGTCATGCGCAAGAACCAGGTCCTTAGGTCTTATGTCAAGGTCACACTTAGAGGTCAAATGTCAAATTCAAGAACGACTTTGTCCGGAGCATATCTCTTTATGCATGCAGGGATTTTAATGAAAGTTGACACAATTGTTCATCATCATGAGACGGAGTGTCATGCGCAAAAGACAGGTACCTAGGTCTAAGGTCAAGGTCATACTTACAGGCCAAAGGATACAAGAATGAAAAATTCAAGAATGACTTTGTCCGGAGCATATCTTCTTCATGCATGGAATGATTTTGATGTAGCTTGGCACAGTTGTTCACCGTCATGAGAGTGAGTGTCATGCGCAAGAACCTGGTCCCTAGGTCTAAGGTTAAGGTCACACTTAGAGGTCAAAGGATACAAGAATTAAAACTTTGTCCGGAGCATATCTTCTTCATGCATGAAAGGACTTTGATGTAGCTTGGCACAATTGTTTACCACTATGAGACGGAGTGTCATGCGCAAGAACCGGGTCCCTAGGGGTAAGGTCAAGGTCACACTTAGAGGTCAGGGATACAAGAATAAAAACTTTGTCCGGAGCATTTCTTCTTTATGCATTGAGGGATTTTGATACAACTTGGCACAAATTTTTACAAGCATAAGACGGAGTGCCATGCGCAAGAACCAGGTCCCTAGGTCTAAGGTCAAGATCACACTTAGAGGCCAAAGGTCAGATACAAGAATGACTTTGTCCGGAACATTTCTACTTCATGCATGGAGGGATTTTGCTGTGACTTAGCACAAGTGTACACCATCATGAGACGAAGTGTAATGCGCTGGTCCCTTCTTTTGAAATACTTCGCTTTGCTGTTACTATAATTAGCTTATATTCCATTTGCAAATACAGGTGCTAGTGTAAAGAAATTTGCTGTGACGGGCGTATATTGTGACATTCTGGCACTCTTGTTTTTTTTTTGTTTTTTTTTCTAAGTAATATATCCCAAGTTCCTTCAAATATGAAAAATAATCATATTGTCTCGTTCCATTTTGGTACCAAGTCATGAAATACTTATACTCAACTCAAAAAGAAATACCAGAAGAAAATTTGTTATTTTTTACATGTTCACTGTATAAGTACCTTTAATGTGAAATTAACGAATATCCTCTTTTGATTGTTTTCCAACGAACTACTACGTGAAAGACGGGAAGGTGTCTTTCAAATGCCTGTCGTCCTTACAGCTGTAAGTAATATATCCTAAGTTCCTTCAAATATAAAAATAATCATATTGTCTCGTTCCATTTTGGTACAAAGTCATGAAATACTTACATGTATACTCAACTCAAAAGAAATACCAACAGAAAATTTGTTATTTTTTACAAAATCATTGTAATGAGTGACAAATGTATATTTTCACTTGCGGTACTCGTTTGTAAAAGTATTTGTTGTTTCCCTTTGAAATGATGGGTAAGTACCTTTAATGTGAAATTAACGAATATCTTCTTTTGATTGTTTTCCAAGGAACTACAAAAACCGGAAGATGTCATTCATGTTCCTCTCTTCACAAAAGCTGTAAGTATTTCAAATTCCATGTATGCCTTTTCAACTATTAAAGGAGAAGAAAATCCTGACAGTAAGTTAATTCAATATGAAAGCCATACTCGAGCCGCCTTTCGTAACGCTGAAAGATTTTTTTAAAATCGGACCACTATTGAGAAAAAAATACGTGACAGATTGAAACTTATGAAAATTACTGATCATGACGGGAACAATTTCGTGTGTTTATGACGTCATTTACACACTGCTGAATTTTTTATTTAGCAAAAATCTTTTTAACAGATTGATTTTATATGTTTGAGTGTAAGATGTAATACATGGTTTTTTTTTATTATAATTTGAAAAGGTAGAGAAATTATTTACAGATATAAGTAGATATGTACAAATCTGCCGCTTTGTTTAGTTGCTAGGGAAACATAATGATCAATATTTTGATCAAATGTTTAAATGATCATAACTTTCTCATTTGTTAGTCGAATATGAAAATTCTTTCACTTTTTCAAATGATAAAAGAAATCCTAGTAGATGGAATCAACATCTAAACAACATTACATTTCCTTCTCTGCAAGGACTAAACAATTAAAGAAGGTCAAAGGTCAGTAATTCAAATCATTCTTTGTTTTATATAAAAAAAAACGACAACTTCATGTCGTCTTCACGTATCTTTAGAGAACATTACTTTTCCCTACACATATTACAAAATCAAAAAAATTAAAAGAAAATAGTGGGGTTATGTAGTTCCTAGTGAAATGCCAGTCAGTTGTGGTCTGTTACCCTAAAAAATGGAGCATGTTTGCTCTCGTCCGCGCAGTAAACACCTACTTCCGGTTTAGATCTGCAAAACTTGCCATGCGGGGCGTATGAACATGAAAACCGTCTCATTTCATGCAGAATGTATTCTAGTAGTGAAAAATGGTGATTAAAGCACTCGTTCTATACGAAATTGCGCAAAAAAATGGAAAATTAGGATCTATTTATTATGGACTTCTTTCGACTACACCAAGAAAACACATTTTCGACCGAATTACTGACCTTATTCCAGAAGCGGTCGAAAACTCAGTCTCAAAACTGTTTCATATTTACACCATTTTTATTGTTCAAGCCATATATGAAAAATTCTAAGCGAAAAGATACTCATCAGCTCTGATTACCAAGTTGACAGGAATATTTTATATTTTGCAAAAAGCGAAACTTTC
This sequence comes from Mercenaria mercenaria, assembly GCF_021730395.1. Taxonomy (NCBI): domain Eukaryota; kingdom Metazoa; phylum Mollusca; class Bivalvia; order Venerida; family Veneridae; genus Mercenaria; species Mercenaria mercenaria. The sequence continues at coordinate 61,609,405 of NC_069375.1, read as the reverse complement.
CTTCACACATTTTACTCTTTAAATCTTAAAAAGAAAACAAATTTTCACCATTGCTTGAAATACATTCCTTAATCACATCAGTGAAAATATTTCTTGTTCCGTTGTTCCGTTCCGCAAATTATCCCTCATTTTCAGTGATGGTAATGTACCATAATTTTAGAAATTGATTAATATAAATTTACTCTTTATGTTCCTATTTTCAGTGTATAGCCCAAGAACGCACACGTAAAGAGTGTAAGGAGGTAAGTGATTAAAAAATTAATGCATCTCATACATTTTCAATATGAAAATATTATTAAATTGTCACTTTCCATTCTTATTCCCCAATACGGTGCTATCTTGTTTAAGTACATACGCACTACAATGTATTACTATTATGTACATACGGATATGCTTAACGTATACCGGTACAAAGCTTTTACGTTTTATAAAACATCAGTACTGACGACTTATAGAATTTTTTAAAACATTCGTAAAACAAAATTTTTCATATCGTTATTGATTTCGTAAATATTCAGCAAGGTTTCATCACACCCTGCTACATGTATAAAATGTTTGACTTGGAAACAAATAACTTTCATGACAATAAAGGAATAATTCGATCTATACAACAAATTTCGTTGTTTTATTGTGTCAGTGACGAAATGAAATTCTGTCAGAAGTCTTTGTTCTATAGTTTATACAGTTGTAAATACATTGAAATACATTTTAAAGATCGGAATATACTTGCCACTACCGTTACTACATACACGTTATCAGTTTGACGTTTAATTATTTTACTGTAAATAGAAATTGAGGCGAAGAAAATATACAAGTTGACGTTATTTTAATCAATGTATCAGCTCAGTGAGGCATATTAATGAAACCAAGTCTGCAATTTTTACTGTTTGCATTGTTTCCGGCGCTTCTACTTTTCAGATTTTATATTTAGGCTCCGGTTTCGAAGGTTAATGTCACATGTGTCAAAAGTTATTTTCTAGTTTGCCGGTCTGTACATTTGACATGCATCATTTTGTTCCCAACCGTTAAGACATATGTGTTGCATTTAAAATTGTCTATGACCTTACGCCAGTCCGACCAATTGTACGCTTTAACTGTGTCGTGCATATGTCAAATAGTCTTTGCTTAGAGAAATCTTATGCCATAAGATTGCTAATCAGCAAATGAATGAGTGCATCTGGGAGTTCATTTAATAAAGCGAGAGTTATACATCTTCACTTAGAAAAAAATGCAAAAAAAAAAAAAAGAACTGAAGGTTTTATCACAACGTAATTTTCGTAATGTCAAGAACTAGTATAGGATTTTAGTCAGCATCTGTAGTTGTTAACCTGGAATTTTATTTGGGATTTCAGTATTCTACACCAAAGTGGTTCTTAACATTGAGATTTCACTCAACATGACCAGGGTTATCTAAAGTATTGCATAAAGGTACTAAAAGATATTGTCGCATGTATCTGAAAACGTATTTTACATCGAACCAGAAAACGTTTGGAATGTTATTGAGCATGTGACGTTTTGCACATTAATTTAGGATTTACCAACAACCCGCCCCCACCCCGCCCCCACGGAATGTGAATTCAATAACACTCCTTTCCAGATCCAGTATTACGTATATCTAGTTCTGAATAAAAGTTGTTATGCGTAGGTTGGGCATCTAATAACAGGATACAAATAAATGGTTTTAGGACTGTTATGATACCTTGTTGCAATAAGAAAGTGTTAATTCCCTAATTCTAATATGCTTGCCTCTGTAAAAACACTCTTACGCTAGAATGACGTCACATTTACTTGCGGTAACGTCAACGCTTTTGTTGCGACCAAGAAAGAGCGCTCCTATATTTTATCTACTGTTTTAGATTAAGGGCATATTAGAATCGTAATAATTTATAGCAAGCGTGTTTTAACACTATTTATACACTCGGGTGGTGATACGTCGTTCAAATAATTTCGCCCGACGTATAACCACCCATCGTGCATAAATAGTGTTAAAGCACTCTTTTGCGATAAATTATTTCTTAAATGAAACTTTATCAGTCTTTTAAGCTAAAAGTATATATTTATGCAAATTACTGTTTTCACAATGCAAAATAACCGTTCAACAAGCCGCTTAATAGAATAGTTCATGCTATTTACCAAATCCAGGAATAGCTACATACCGTTATGGATGTCTGGGGAAGGCACGCTATATAGTTAAAATCAACTAAAATAGCTAATTAATCGTTTTACTCTTCAGTTTAAACAAGGTAAGAGGTAACCATACGAATGCCAATCAAGTGGCAAGGACATAAAAATTAGATTATCAAAATGTATACATAATTTTGTATAGTTCTTATATAGAAATGATCTGGTTTAATGGAATATAAAGTACGTTGCTAAGCTGGGCTGTGGTTTATACAGTGCAAATATCCATTTGCAAGATAGTGTTCAAAGGAAAAAAATAATTTATTTATAAAAGTTCCCGATTCTTGTTGATGCTCACGTGTCAGTTGTCAGGAATACTGTCTTTTAAAATGTATACAACCCCTTGTATTAATTCCAGGGATCAAAAGATAATTGATTCGTCGATTGTTTAGATTCGTAATTTGCCCACTTGCACAAGATATTGGCCCAAGTTCAAAACTCTGTTTTGTCATGTAAAAGTACCATAGCGGGTTATTTCTGCGGTCAAAATATTCTGCGTTTTGGCCCCAAAAAATGTGAAACAAATTTCTGCGTCTTTAATTTCTGCGTTTTCGCATAAAAGCAACAAAAGCAACAAAATTTTTTACGTTTTTGATGCCAAAGAGGAGGTAATTCCTCGCATGATCCATGTGATCGGGCGTTGTGAGAATGATAGCGTATGAAAAAAATAAACTAAATTACCGGTAATTGTTGTAAAATAACTTTGCATTTAATTAATACATTATAGGATATAATAACATGTGAATTGAAAAAAATATAAATCCAACAACAATTGCACAAACAACAACTGCAAACTACGGTATATCGGCATAACGGCTACACTTTTAATAGTAATAAAGGTTATTAAGGTATAGTTCGGAAGATCTTCACAAGATATTAGTAAGAACAACACAAGTAAAATTCTCTCCGTTTATTTCATTCACAGAAGAAACATGTTTTCTGAGGGATAAACAGTTAGGACTTAGATTGACCATCACACCTAATTATACCATTATCGATAAATGTCAAGTGGCGACGGTAATTTCCAGTAATTAAACCATGCTATTGTGTCCTCCGGATTACCTAGGGAAACATAGCGTGAAACAACGTTGGTGAAAAAAAATGCAGATTTTTTTGCGTTTTAAATTTTTGTTGGATGAATATTCTGCTGGAAATATTTTTGCGATTCTACCACGAGACCGCAGAAACGCAGAAATATTGCCCCCATAGAAATAACCCGCTATACGGTAATTCAGTTTCAACTGAAAGTTGGTCATTATGCTATTTTCATTTAACACAAACTAAAATAATGTATTATAAACTTGTCTGACGAGAAATGTTGTATATTTAAAACAAGTAGAGATTTACCCTAAGCCCTCTTTACTCAAGGGCAACAATCTTTTTATAGTGAAATTGTTTAGTGAACACCGTTTGTTAATCCTAACCCTGTCCATGTTATACCAGTGCAATGGAAAAGTAATCTGTTTATGTTAAGTACTATGCATGATAAGACAGTCATGCATCGAACAGTCCTGAAATTGATTTCTTTAATTTTCTTATATTTCTAGTACCTTGGCGCATATATATTGATGTTAAGGATTGTTTTCTTTCCAGCAGTAACCTTTTCAATATATTTTACTTTGTTAAATTCTGTGGATTTTGACTTTATCAAAATAATCGTCTGTTTGTTAAAAAAAGTTCACCTAAGAAAATGTCACACTTTCCCAAAGGCGTTAACTTATTTGATCTTTATATAATTTTCTATTCAGATTATTAATCCTTATGGCAATTATGCATAATTATGCATGGTTTTTTCCTGCTTAATTGTAATAAGTGCATAGTTTGCATGGGGTACTAGTTCAATAGCCACCTAAGCCTACAGTAAAGTCATAGCCGAGTTGTATCCATTTCTTCCAATTATTTTACCCGGGATTAATTTTGTCAGCTGTAATACCTCTTTACCCGAAAAGGATATCTGAAATATATTATTCAATCTACATATTTTGATATGTTAGCGACACATATTTAAAATAGATAGTTTCGTCTTGAAGTTTGTATTTTTGTTTAAGTGCATGAACCAAGCACAGAAACCTATGTCCAGTTATTTTGGAAATATATCTTTGTAACAAACATCTGGAAAAGCCTTTCTAAAACATTTCTGATGTGAAAGATATAATATAGCACATGTACGTTTTGCAAACGAAGGAGACCGCAATAAAAGATTCAATACACATACAGTTATGTTTCAGTTTTCACCCTTGTCAGCTTTCCTCTTTCAGACAAGTCAAAGACATTAAAGCGAATTATTTGTTTCATATACATCACATCGATTTATTTTGCTGTAGTTAGAAAGAATATAGATACATCCCTTTATTTGAAACATAATTGTTATGATAGTTTTGCACAGTTGTATATTTTTTCATGTTTTATTGTAAGGTTGGTAGATATTATCAGGATACGAGTTATATGACCCAGGGAAGTGCCTACGCCTTTAGTATCTTGAACAATGGTTTGGGTCCAATCGCTAAGGTGACTATGTCTTAGACTAGCTGACAAACGATGTAGAATGTTAAAACGTAGAGCTGGTGAGACCAAATATCTCGTATATAGAATTTTCCTCTGGCTACCTTGCCTAAATGATTTGTGTACCAGTGATTCGTAAATGATTTCTTATTATGAGCTAGACAATTTCAGGGATCAGGCAAATCACTAAATATTTCAAACTAATAATCTTCAATTAAAAATGATCAGCTCAAACTCCTATAGGTTGGAGACTCTATACTTGTCTAGTCTTTTTGTTGAAGTTCCCGTCAGACAATGTCTTTGAATCAATAACATCCGAGTCCTATCGCATAGATGCTCGGCCTCTGTCCTCTCAAACTCTATATGATTACCCTGACTCCTGGATGCTAAGCGCCTATATGCTATCATATGTAGCATTCAGCTACCATATAGGTACATCTCCGATGCCTTGGCTGTACTTCGCCATAATGCTGAACCGTCTATAAGCTGGAACTTTCCTACTATCTCAGTAGATTACCAAATTCTGGGTCTCTGTCTCAGCTTCCTGATGCTCAGCCTATATATGCTATCGTATATACCATTCACCTACCCTTAAGGTAAAACTCCTATGCGCTGGCCCTATAGCTCGAAACCTTGTTGAAATTCTGCAACTCTTCTTTAGTCTTTGAACTCCAAACCTTCTTCTTTTTAATAATTTATCCGCCCTGATAGGGTAACTGCAATAGTCTCCTTATCAAGGTGCTGGGATAAATTATTATTTGAATCCTCGATGTGTCTTCTTTAACAGCAGGATACCGAATGAGCTCTCTGTCATCCATCTACCCCAGCAGACGTGCTATTTTAGAACTTGTTTCTGATTGGTCCAAATTTAAACATAACGTTTTACAATGAGTATTTGCTCTATCAAATATGAACTGTATCAGGTCATGCAAAATTAATGAAAGTAGTCTTGCAACATATAATACAAAGGTACAGTACGGATTTTTTTCTGCCTTTTCATATTAAATTGTAAAATATATGCCGTATTATTTCAGACTCTATACAGGTATATAATAAATGTATTTACCTGTGGTAGTTTTGAATTAATTCCTATCCTTCGGTCTTAGCACCTATTAATCCAGAATATAGCAACTGCTTCTGAACGATTTCAAATTAGTAACAATCTATTCCAGAACCAGCTTACGATAATGCTGAAAGCGGAATTCCTGACACAAGCTATCTGAATGATAAAGCAGCTCGATTAAAAAAGAATAGAAAACGCTTCAAAATCAAAATTACATTTGAATTGAGAGGCATTAGTGCATATAATCATTCTAAATTTCTTTGCATAACTTTATCTGGCACACTAAAAGATCCATGTTTTCTTGTGAATTGTTGGACATACTTTGACAGATGTAATAAACATATGTACCTGTTCGTGAAAATATGGGTCATCTCCTTTTCCAGTGATGGTAATGTACCGTTATATTGGAAATTAATTAAAAGAAATCTCCACAATACGGTGCTATCTCGTTGAAGTATATATACATTACAGATGTATAACTTTGATGTACACACGGATAAGCTTAACTTATGCTTAATTTCTACATTTTATAAAACATCAGGTTTGACCTTTTAGAAAGTTTCTAAAACATGCGTTAAGCAGAATTTATGATTTCGTTATTGATTTCGTAAATATTCAGCAAGGTTTTATTACACCCCGGTATAACGTGTTTGACTTCCATCGAAATTACGAGGAACGTTTGGAAAAAGTGCTTACAGGTAATGTTGATGGTAGTATTTCATAACTGTTACATTTATTCATTTCTATTGAACGATATAAGAAATACTATAATAAAACATATTTGATGAGCCAAATCCTTTTATTGTACAGATTTTGTTCAAACACCAAACACTCTGTGCAGGTCATTAAGTTTGTACACAAGGTTGTCCAGTCAATCATTCAAGTTAACGATAATTCAGTGCAATTTTGAATATTAAAAAAGTAATACTGATCAATTATTGTCCAGCTCAAAACTTCTCACTTATATGGTCTTGAGGCAAAAACAATAATTACAACATATTTTAAATTAATTAGTCAAAAACATGAACATAAACTTTACGAGTTCTCAGCTCCTGGGATCAAATTTCTTTTAAATTAAGTTTCTACTGCGGAGATCAAAAAATAAATTTATCTAAAAACCTAACATTAAAATAGATGAGATAACGTTTCTTAATGTCAAAAAAAAATCTTCAGAAAAATTTCTCTATTATTTTATTTTATTTTGATGCACCAAATAACTTTTTAGCAGGGCCGCAGCAGAACTTGTAAAAATATTGTGTTAACCATGAGAAAAATACTCATGTTGTATATTATGAAAGAAAACAAAGACTTTTTCACAAATTAAGGTCATGTTTTGTCTGCCTGATCAGTTGTCTGGAAACGGACCTGTTTATTGTTTCCTTCACTTATAATAGTATGAATGTTAGCTTCTGTATATTAATCAAATCAGTGTTGTTCCCCCTAGCTTTTCTTGGGCAGGTACAATCTCTATTTTATCGAACTGAATTTCAATGTATATCCGTGTTGAAATAGAACTGAGTGAAGTTTGTATGTGCGCTATTTGTAGAATTGTACATGTACCAGGTAATAAAAAATTAATGAAAGTTGTCCGGCAACATATGATGCAAATGTACAGAACGGACTTTTTTTCTGCCTATTCACATTAACTTGTAACATGCATTCCGTATCTTTACAGAATTTATACAAGTATATATATGTAATAAATGTATTTACAGCGATAGTTTTAGACTAATTCGTATCCTTCGGTCTTAGCGCCGTGTTTTATGTTAGCTTCAATTTATTAGTCAAATCAGAGTTCTTTCCCCTACAGTTTCTTAAATAAGTATCATCTCTATGTTATCAGACGGAGTTGTCAGTGTCTATCCATGTTGAAATAGAATTCAGTAAAGTTTTTATGTGCGCAAGCGTAAAGAACGTATGGTAAATATTTGAAAAAAAGTAATGTATCGCACACATTTTCATATCACTTTCCTTTCACATTCTGCAACACAGTGCTATCTCGTGAAATATATATGCTTTATGAAATATATATATGCTTTACAAATATAAAACTATTATAAATACACGGAAAAGCTTAATTTATACCAAGTATTTATATTTTATAAAAAATCAGGTTTGACTTTATAAAAAGTTTTTAAAACATTTGTAAAACAGAATATATCAAATAATTATTGATTTCATGAATATTCAGCAGATTTTATCACACCAACCCCACGGTATAACATGACTAGGACAGAAATTACGAGGAAAGTTTAGAGAAAGTCTTAACAGATAATGTTGATGATAGTATTTCATCAGTGTTACACTTATTCTATTGAATGATACAAGATTTATTTTAATACACCATATTTGTTGAACAGAATCCTTTTATTGAACAGATTTTGTTCATGGAATAAACACTTTATGAAGAACATCAAGTTTGTACACAAAGTTGTCTAGTTTTATAGCATGAACAGAAATAACTGAAGTTTAGGTTATTAACGGAGTGCAATTTGAATAAATGTTTATACTGACAACTATTATCCAACTTGCCATTTTCATTGAATTGAAGCAAACATGAGAATTACAACATATTTCAAATTAATTAGAGACGAACATACAAATTAACTATACGAGTTTTCAGACGTTTAAAACAAATGCATTTTCATTTATATAAGGGACTAAATATCGCTTGTTATCACACTTTCAGGACAATAAAGGAATAAAACAAACTATACAATAAATTTTGTTGTTTTATTTTGACAAAAATAAAACTCTGTCAGATCTCTTTGTTCTGACGTAGTTTATACAGTTGTAATTACATTGAAATACGTTTTCAAGATCGGAATATATCAAACACAATTGCTACTGTACACATCTCATCAGTTTAACGTTTAATTACTTTGCTGTATATAGAAACTGAGGCGAAGAAAATATGCAAGTTGACGTTCCTTTCAAAAATGATTCTTTTTTGTTTTGGAGTCTTATAGTTTTAAAGCTACTTTCAGATATCCTTCTTTTTTCCTGTTCCTTTACCTCTTTTGTACCTGTTCGTGAAAGTATGGGTCATCTTCCTTTTTAGTGATGGTAATGTACTGTAATTTTGGAAATTAATTAATAGAAATTTATTTTCTAATTTCCTATTTTCAGTTTGAAGAAATAAAAGGAAGCATACATACAACGGTAGGTATTCTAAAAAAGTAATGTATCTCATACATTTTGAAATTTTAAAAAATTGCCAATTTCTTTTCACATTCCACAATACGGTGCTATCTCGTTGAGGTATATATACATTACAAGTGTATTACTTTGATGTACACACGGATAAGCTTAACTTATGCTAAGTTTTACATTTTATAAAACATCAGGTTTGACTTTTTAGAAAGTTTTTAAAATATGCGTTAAACAGAATTGATGATATCGTTATTGATTACGTAAATATTCAGCAAGGTTTTATCACACCACGGTATAACTTGTTTGACTTGGATCGAAATTACAAGGAACGTTTGGAAAAAGTGCTTACAGGTAATGTTGATGATAGTATTTCATAACTGTTACACTTATTCTATTCTTGTGAACGATTTAAGAAATAATAATACAACATATTTGATGAACCAAATCCTTTTATTGTACAGATTTTGTTCAAAGACCAAACACTGTGTGCAGGACATTAAGTTTGTACACAAGCTTGTCCAGTCTTGAAGTATTAACAGAAATCAATCAAGTTAACGATAATTCAGTGCAATTTTGAATAAAAAAAATAATTCTGATCAATTATTGTCCAGCTCAAAACTTCCCACTTATATGGTCTTGAGGCAAACACAATGATTGCAACATATTTTAAATTAATTATTACTCATAAACATGCACAAAAACTTTACGAGTTCCCAGATCCTGGGATCAATTTTTTTAAATTAAGTTTCTACTGCGGAGATCAAAAAATAAATTTATCTAAAAACCTAACATTAAAATAGATGAGATAACGTTTCTTAATGTCAAAAAAAAATCTTCAGAAAAATTTCTCTATTATTTTATTTTATTTTGATGCACCAATTAACTTTTTAGCAGGGCCGCAGCAGAACTTATAACAATATTGTGTTAACCATGAGAAAAATATTAATGTTATATATTATGAAAGCAGAGACCTCTACACGAATTAAAGTCATGTTTTGTCTGCCTAATCAGTTGTCTGGAAAAGGACTGATTATTTTTTACTTCACTTTTAAAAGTATTAATGGGGCCTCCGTGGCCGAATTGTTAAGGTCGCTGACTTCAAATCACTTGCCCCTCATCGATGTAGGTTCGGGCCTCACTCGGAGCGTTGAATTCTTCATGTGAGGAAGCCATCCAGCTGGCTTACGGAAGGTCGGTGGTTCTACCCAGGTGCCCGGTCGTGATGGTTTTATTAAATACAGTTGTCAAAGACTTAAACTATTGTCCAATAGCATGATCCTCATTGAAGACTAATAGCTCCAACCTCTGATGTGCCCAATTTCACAATCTAAAAGTCATGCGCGCTAACTCATGTGACATCTATTGTATTTAGCCGAAAGCGACTGGATCTATATTCAAACTTTGGACACAGATTAAACTTTCTCATTTTCTAATGTAATTTATTTATGTTCTCGTAACCTTTGAGGCTCCAATATATTTGAAAGGAACTTTGACATGTTCTTTGACGAATAGGAATGCTTTTTAATAAACGTTATAAATCAAAACATTTCACGGAATATACATAACGATAATCAAATTATCCCGATTTATCAAAACAGTGGAAGTGAGTATGGTTGCTTTTATCTATATGTATTTAATGGAAACTGCAAATAAATGCTGGCTTAACTTTCAAATATTTGTACTCAACTGTTCCTTTTGTGACATTCTACCAAGATCGTTCCAGTTATTTGGATATGTCAAAAATGCATGACAACCAGAGCTTAAAAAAAGAAAAGGGGCCTCCGTGGCCGAGTGGTTAAGGTCGCTGACTTCAAATCACTTGCCCCTCATCAATGTGTGTTCGAGTGTTCGGGGCGTTGAAGTCTTCATGCGAGAAAGCCTTTCAGCTGGCTTATGGAAGGTCGGTGGTTCTACAAAGGTGCCCGCTCGTGATGAAATAATGCACGGAGGGGCACCTAGGGTCTTCCTCCACCATTAAAGCTGGGAAGCCGCCATATGACCTATCATGTGTCGGTGCGACGTTAAAGCCCCCCCCCCCCCCCCCCCCCCCCCCACACCACAAAAAATATGAAAAAAAAATGTGTCAAACAAAGTCTCATTCGAAACCAATTCTTAAATATTTATACAGAAAAGATTTTTGCATGACCCTCTCCTAAGTTTGTGCAGATTATTATGCTTTGTCTAAACCACTTGGGAGCTGATAAACTTTCCCTGTACGTTCATAGTGGGCCATTAAAAATGTTCTGTTAATTACCTGACGCAATCTCAGGGTGAACCTACTGGTAAATGGTAAAAGCATATTCATTGAAAGTAGTTGCCATAGGAAAATAACATTGTGAACAGTACATATTGTCAAATAATAACGAAAGCATTATCATTTGCGAACACTTTACCTGAAAGGTAAATGTGAATCCTACTGTACTCAATAATGGTTCAGTATTTTTCCGTTCTATTTACATGCAGGCCTCGTATGATGGCAGTACTTCATGTAAGTATAGGTCTTGTACAATTGTGCCGAGTCAAAGACTTCAATGTTAAGAATAATTTCTTTCATTATATTTACTTATGCAACTTTTATTTTCTAAAGAATGTTTTTGTTTATTAGAAGCTTTTTTAAGTCACATCATATTACACCTTGTTAACAAAGCAGCTCTTCCTTTCAAAGATCATTATGATTGCCATTTTCTAACTTGTCTGGGTTTTAACGCGTAAAGCAAACGAAGCATAATTACTTTAGATAATTAGATAATACAGTGTTTGGTTTACATACAGTGTATCCTTTATGTAAGTTTACTCAGATGTGTTTTAAAGAATTCGTTTTAATTTTTTCTACTTTCTGATTTATTTCATTTCAACGGCGGCTCTATACTAGTTTGAAAAATCTCGCGTTTATGAGAAGATCCTAAGACTTGCATTTGTTAATAAACCTATTTGACGACATTATTCTTTACATCAATATATAGCCTATGGTTGGCCTTCACAATTGACTTAATTGGAGTATGAGTTTTCACAACTATAAGAAAATCCATTAGAAACAAAGAGCACAACGAAATCTGTTATGAGGCAATGGGCAACACATCTCATTTTTCTTAGGACCGGTTTTATTAGACTCTTTCATAAAAATATAACTCATTTTAATCATAAGACCAGAAATTTTAACAAAACAGTGTTCAAGAACGTGGTTTCGTTTACGGTCATGTCTATGTAGATATTATAATTATTTGAAATACCTTTTTAATCATCGAATGCAATCTAAATAATATGATAATTTTTTTGGAGAGGTAGTGAAATGTACAACACTGATGTAAGCAAAACTTTTTTTATTTCTTTAGAATATTTAAGCGTAGTTTTTTTTTAAATATAGATTACTTCATTTATACAGACAAAGCGTGGCAAAGATTCAAATGCACATTTTTGTTAACAATATTAATTCTTTTGAAATGATTTCAAATATGCCTACCTACTTATATGTCCTGAATCAAATGATCAGTTATCTGTCTCTTTTTTAAGAAAATGGTTCCAGTTACTGTACCATTTTTATATAGACTTATATCTATATTACATTGATACTATATTTTGCATTTTTTTATTTCTGAAATACGTTCGATTTGTTTCCGGAAACAAATCCAAGGTGCCGTATTTGATCTTTATGTTATAGTATTTGCGTAAAAAGTCTTAATAATTGTTTTTTGTATAATATCTAAATGCGTATTCCATACCATTTATTTTAGCATAATTTTAACATAATTTATATCATTTTTAATTTCAGCATGTGTTCTGTCTTGAGTTTTTAACGCAATGGACATTTGTTGACGTGAATACAGATAGTCGTAGGCATTTTACCACTTTGGGTTGCGGTACAAATCGAGTTTAAATCATGTTACAAGTTTTAAAAACAAATATGTGTTAATCTAAAGCATATCATTTTACTACTTCCAATCTAAAACGAAGGAAACATGAATCAGTCGTGATATTAACTAAGAAATTTCATTGTAAACATGTGGTGATAGAATCTGTAAAATATTTCTTCCCAAATCGATTTTACCTGATTACGAAATGACAGATGATTTAAGTGTGTATGTAGAAATGTCCATATGGTAAATGGTCTAATGCATGACGTGTTTATTAAAACAATCAACTGGTGTTTTAAAATTTTCACTTAATAATGTTGTTTTAGTTTTGATTTAGTTTTGAAATATGTTTTCGTTTCTATATGCCGTTTTTGTTGTACATCATCTATAATATTAAAATTTATGTTGTATAAGAGGGAGATAATCTTCAAATTTGGCTGATGTAGAATGTCCTTGTAAATCTTTATTTTTTTCTCATTTGAAAACTGATTTGCTTCATATATCAATATAAACCTTCATCATTATACACAAGCCGTATTATTTAATGGACTTTTCCAGTTTGAACATAAAAGAGTTAAAGGAAATTGGTTTTAACCTGCAACTCTTGGTCAAAGTCACAAACACTAAAGTTAAAGAAGGAAAATAACATCAACTGAAATGAATATTTAGAACCTACTAAGAACTAGTTGGAAAAATTGTTTATATGGACGCTTTTACACGAAAACGTGTCATAAATGAAAAGCGTTTTTACACAAAAAATAAGGCATATAAGACATGTACATTTCTCTGCCTACTTGCAATATCTTTTGTATTTCCGGATAGGGACCTATTTAGGAGCTATATACTTCCGGACAGTTTAATACATTTGATATCTCATGGTATTCGAAAAAATGTTATCCAACTTCTTTTTGATATAGTGGCATTGATGATAACATTGCACAAAACGAAGGTTTTCATAGTTTTCAGACAAATTGATTGTCAGTGCCTTTTTCTTTGAGATACCATTTGCGTTAAATATGGTGAGAAAATCTCCAGAATTGTCATTTGTATAGAGTCTGAGGTATTGGGGTACAATCTGTTGTCTAGGAAATCCTTAATTTGTCACTCGACCAAGCATTAGACACAATGTATAGGTCTACGAGTCCGATCATCGAAATCCTAACCAATATTTTTGACGTAAGTTGATGAGTAACTGGATGCGCTATACTGATAGAGCCTTACGTTCCCAGTTAAAAGTACAATGTTGTTTTATTTATCAATGTTTGAATTTTTTGTAAGACGCAATTTTTAAAAGGTTTTCAATTCAATTTCTCTGCTCACTGATCGCATTTCATATTCTCTAAACATCAAAAAGCATAAATTTGATTTTCCCAGCGTAGCTCCTTTTTTTAATTACAGCAACTTCCAAAGACAAATTGACAGTCAGATTGGTTAAAAGCAATAAAACATTTGTTACATGAAATTTTGTTGCCTGGATATTATTGCAAATGCATCTAAAAAAAACGGTGAGGTGTTTATGGCGTTGGACTGTCCAGAATTGTAACCTCTGTACAAGTCCCTATTCCAGAGTAAGTAGTGCATGACAAAATAATGCATGGTATTCATTTTATCGCCATATTCACAATATTGTGTGTTATGGTCAATAATGTTTACAAAATATTACAAATTACAAAAGAGCTCTTTTTTCATGATTATAATGATACCGGCAGTAAGGCGACAATGTTTATCAAGCCTATATAAAAAAAAAATGTACATGGTCTTTTTTGTCTCGTGGAATGAAAAACGAGTTGCTAAAGGTAGTATTTTTTCATTGTTAGGCTGTTGCACTGAGAAAAGTGCTTCCTTGGCATATTGAATACTTGTTATAAAAAGCATTCATGTTGAAAAAGATATTACTGTACTCGTAGACAAATGTGTCAACTTAAAAGTACTATTTTTTCTGTTCTAACACATTTGAGTGAAACAAGGCCAAATGACATTATTGATCTTTTTTCTATTTTTAGTTCTTTTTTGTTGTTCTTGTTTTTTTTTGTACTTCAAACCATTTATCATTTGAAGTGCCATTGTGTTTTATATGATATAATAATTTATATATTTATTTTCGTATTCAAATTAAATTTCAAAACGTATTTTGTTAAGGAAAATATGTTCAAGGGAATTCCTATAGTTTTTATGCGCATCTTTCTGCGCAGCCGACACTTTCTATGGAAAACTGAACTGAAGTCAACATTTGTTGAAGCATGTGACAGACAATCTTGAATATGAGGAATCTTGAATGAAATAACAATTTTGATAAGTTTTATCAGTAATCAAATGTTGATACTGGTTTATGTTGTATTGACAAGTATCGTGCCTGACAGGTATCTTGCTATTTTTGTGGTTGTGTTTTCACATCGCATTTTAGTAAAAAGACAGTGGTGTTCATATAATGTAAGATAATTGACTTAGTACTGATAAAACAATATCACCATTCAGATTATTATGTATTCAAGTATAAAAATAATTAAGATTTTTTCAATTTTTTAACTTCTAGCAGACATACATGTAATCAATTTGACCAGGTTCGCGCCATTTAGCCATTTTATGCTCACAATACAATTATCTATACACAAGAAAAACAGGAAAAAATTGAAAAAAAAAATTCTTCACTATGGGTATTTTTCATTTAAAAAGGTTCACAAAAGTGAATATGAAACTCTTTTTTTTCATTTGTACCCTCTATTGTAAGGATAGAGTATTAATAATATGACTATGATATCAAATAAATATATAATAAAATCTGTAAAAAGAAAAACAATCCTTACTGTGCTGTTTTGATGTATATTTTGGTTGGTATTTATAAAAAAGCAGAAAAATATGAAAATGTTGAAAAATCGCTGGCAGTTTTAGCGACAGTGGGTGTGTTCAAAACAATTTTTCACAAAAACAAGACTGGTGACCCATTGTTTTTATTTGTTCATTGTTTTCAGCTCAAATTTTCCTATCATATAAGTGAATAAAAAAAATCTATGAAAGGAAATAAACTGTAGGAATTCTCTTTAAATGAATGACCATTGAGTATTTTAGATAACCGAGACGTTCCAAAATCTGTAGTGTCCGCAACGGTGCTTATTGTACAATACACCAGCGCGATTAGAAAGAAAATTGACAATATGTTAACCCGCTGAAACAATTTTCTTTATATACTCAGCGTCACTGGAAAGTTACCACCCTAATGGCCAATATATTTTAAAAATCGCATTGGATTGTATTAAAAGCATAACTCGACTACATTTATGACGCAACAGAGACGTGGTGTAAAGATTTGTCAAATTCGATGAGTTCCATTTGAGGCACGGGCTGCACGTGATAAAATGACTTTTTCGAGCAATGTCGACATGTACGAAAATTCTATCACAAATCATTCATCACACTTGAAAGTTAGTCGACAGACTAAAAGGAATACGTTAAAAATACAGAATATCTTTGCTAACAATGCCACGTTTAAGGCACGATCAACGCCATCACGCCATTTTCGTGGTTGACGCCGAACTTTCATGTCGTGAAATTGCACGTCGTTTGTGCTGTTCTCACCTGACAGTCATGGAATAAGCTAGGAGACATAATCAGACAGGGTCTATGAGTAACAGACCGCGCACAGGCCATGAAAAAATGACGTCGATATTGTATAAAAATAAAGAGGTATACATTAAATGGTAACTTTTCAATGACGCCCAGTATATTTCTGACACATTTTGTTTCAATATTTAACTTAGCATTCCGCAACGTTGTAGTGTCTGCAGCGCACAACGGTGCCAACCATTGTATTGTTCATTATCTTACTTTTATTAACCTTTCAACAAGAATAACTGGCTAATATTTTAAAATGTACACTAAGGCAGATTCCATTCAATCATAAAATCAATTTTTCCTAGTTTATACTTTGAAACTTAAATAAACATGTGATGTAGTTAAAGGTGGTTTGTTATCCCCCGACGAAAGTCGGAGGGATGTAGTTTTGGCGTCGTCCGTCCGTCTGTCCGTCCGTCTTTCCGTCCGTCCGTCCGTCCGTCCGGAGTCATATCTAGGAAATGGTTGGGAATATTTATTTAAAACTTCATATACATGTTCACCACAATGAGTTCTTGCGGCCCGTCAAGTTTCAGTCAGGTTGCCCAAGTAACACTAGAGTTATGGCCCTTAGAAGTTTCTAGTGTTAACTATATAGGGTACTATAAATATAGCAATTTCTGCATCATAACTTTTGATATATGTGACCTAGAACTATGAAACTTAAACAGAATTTAGATCACCATAAAGTGGTTGTGTACACACAATTTCATTCGGATTTATGTGTAAATTAAGAGTTATTGCCCTTTAATTGTATAAAAATCCACATATTTGTACATAACAAAGTTACCATTTGGTAGTATTTCATTGAATTTCTTTCATTCCTTTCCATGAACATTTATTGTAAACATGTGAAGTTGTGTACCCACACCTGGTCACCCCCTTACCTTGATCACACACCTCCACCCCCACCATCCCCCGACCCCCACCCTCCGAAAAAAAATAGAAATCTTTCCTTTTTTTAGATTTTTTTTCAAACAAACTTCATATACATGTTCACCACTATATATGAGGTTATGGGGCCCATTAAGTGTTAGACAGATTGCCCAAGTAACACCAGAGTTATGGCCCTTAGAAGTTTCTAGTGTTAACTATATAGTGTACTGTAGATCTATAGATATGGCAATTTCTGCATCATAACTTTTGATATATTTGACCTAAACTATGAAACTTTAACAGAATTTAGAACACTATAATGTGGTTGTGCACAGACAATTTTGTACGGTTTTCTTTTGTAACTTCAGAGTCATTGCCCTTTAATTGTCTAAAAATCCACATATTTGTACATAACAAACTTACCATTTGACAGAATTTCATTAAATTTCTTTCATTCTTTTCTGTGAACATTTATTATAAACATGTGAAGTTGCGCACCCAAACCTGGTCACCCACTTGCCTTGGTCACACCCCCTCCCCCTCTCAAACCCCCTCCCCCCTACCCCCGCCCCCCCCCCAAAAAAAAAAATAATAAAACAATTTCATTTCTTATTTTATATTTTATATTTTTTCAAACCTTCCAAGTTGTACCATTCCCTCACCTCACTTCTCCACCCAGTCATGCCCACCACTGATCATGCATTCTCTGCACCCCCCCCCCCCCCCCCCAACTTTACCCTTTTACCTTTTTTTTTTTTTTTTTTTCATTTTTAATTTTCAATCAATATTTATAGTTAACATATGAAATTTTGTTTCCTCTCCCGTTCCCCTGCTCCCCCACCCCCTAAAAAATAAATATATACATATATCTATGTACATACATATATTTCCATTCCTTTTTTTTAAAATGTTCAAACCTTCAACATGTTAAGTTGTGACTGCACAGACCTTGCCCTCAGCCATGTTAAAGATATCTTACCTGTGTTCTCTTAAGAACATCTGTTCTTTTAAGTTCAAATGTACATGTTAAACAGCAACACTTGGTGCCAAACCAGTCAAAGACAATATTTCGTTCCAGTTAAACTTAAAGCTCACATTTCAATTAACTGCATTTAATTTTAAAAGCTAAGCTTATTACAGTAAGCATATCCCATTCAAAAAAAATTCTTTAGTCAGGATCAAAGTATCATACATTTATTATGTGTTCTTTAATTAAACATTTGTTTTCTGTTAAATTGACTTTGACTAATGAAATTATTTGCCTCTTATTAACATCCTTAACTTTTTGCCGGATATATCTTTTTGCCATTCCTCACCACAAACCCTTTCGGCGGGGGATACCAATTCATCGAATTTGCTTGTTATTATTAGGAAGAGTCAAATGTTTTGATGATTCATCAAATAGAATTAATAACGATGGAATTTAATTTTTGCGTGTGTTACGAATACTTCTCAATATGCACTTGACAACTGTTACTACAGATCTGTAACTCTGTAGACAAAACAAACATATTGCACTTTTGTATCCACGCTGATAACCTATCTGTCAATAAGTTATTGGAAAAGGTTATCTTCTTTCAATGTTAATGGTTGTTATGATTGGCACTTTGTACTTGTTGTAGCGTTTGCATTGCATACGAGTGATCAGTTCATTTGATTTGAGCAAATTATAGGTGGAAGAAATTCACAAGGCCCACATATTTATCAATATATATTGTTTAAATGTTTTTGATTTCTTTTATGCATTATTTCTAAATCTGTTAAGTGTTTGCAAACAAATATCTTGTTTTTTAAAAATCAAAATATGTACAAAATAGGTACTTTACTGAGAGAGACTCAGATATGTGATATTTCATTTCATCCTAATAATGAATTTGTTGTTGTTGTTGTTTTGTTTTATAAGAATAATTTCTTAAAATTGCAAATGTAGTGGTTATAAATGTATTTTAACCGGGTTATTTCGTGTGTCATCCATATTATATGTATACATATTATTTTTGCATTGCGTCTTCAGATTCCATTTAAATCATTGACTTAAGAACAACGTGGTGTATATAAAGTGATTTCTTTGGTATTGGTCTTGATTGTAATTATTTAACTCATTCATAGATATCTCGAATTTTTTTATATATTGCATACAATAATAGCAACAAAATCTAAAGGAATCAACTGCTTTAAATAATCTACATTTCCTCAAATAACTGCGATGATTAATTTTAGAGTGCATTTGCTCTCATTAACTGATTTTAGATCTGATGGTAGATTCCTTTCTGCACATTATTGAAATATTACTATTGTTGGCTATGAAAGATTTTTATATTTCTTACGTGTGATAAGATCGGTCGCTCGTCAAATAAGTGTTTTTATTGATAACAGTTAAGCAATGGTAAACTGTATAAATAAAACTTAAAATAATTGATGCATGTTTGCTTAATCGATTTTCTAATGCTTTCTGAACTTTTGTGTCGTCTGTATGCAATATGTACTGATAAATTTTGATATAGCAATCTTTCTCTTTATATAAGTCTTCTCTGAAAATATGTATTCACCTCCTTTTAAACACTGTATGTTCATGTTTGTATATAACACGAATCAAATATACTCGTGTGAACACAGGAACTTGGGTGTTTGGACCAGTTGAAAATACGGACCAATCTTTTATCATTCTGTTGGTGAATAAAAGGATTGATTTTAATTAAACTGTTATCTTGGGAGGTGTTATGTTGTTTTCCAAATTGTAGAGCAGGACCGAGTCGAAGCCAGTCCAAACACAAGGTTCTGTGATACTAGTGTGCAATCTTTTGTAAAAAGCTCTAGTGACCCAGTTCTGATACTAACGCAAAGCCGTTTTACCGGTTCAGCTTATTCAGATATCATATTACACGTTGCAGGAAAGCAAATGTACTTTATTGAAACAACATTGTATATTCAAATATGATGCACATATATAAATCAGTTACATATTTCAATTGATAACGCGTGGCGTGTGTATTTGGTAGAAATGTTTCTTTTACTTTTTTATTTAATCCGTGTTTTATATTTCAAATGTTTATTCTTTAAAACGACGAAATAGTCCATTTGTCGTTGTCAGAGAAAACAGCAAATTGTAGCTAATCGAACATCTCGGGAATGTTCCGCAGTTCGGGTCAATATAATTTGCAGCAGTTTATATGCGATGTCAGATTTTGTTTTTAAAGGCTATGCATTTGGACTGTAGATATTTGATGTTAAAAGCTTTCGAATAAATTGTTTCATCATTGCTTCTTGTTAGTTGTTTAATACATGTGCTTATGGAATCATTTGTGTCCACTGATGCTTACGAGAATTTCCAGATTCAAGTGGAACTCCACCTTAAACACGTGCCTAATAATGTTTAATATAATTGATACTCCTTTAAGGCAGTTCTGCATGTTTGATAAACCGGAAGTCATGGCGTAACGTCATTTATCCGGAAAACTTAGAATAATGCCTGGATTCGGCGTACGAAAACGAAAATCATTTTATAAATAAATGACAACCAGTGAGTTAATTTATCAAAATGGCACTGTTACTATCTTTATAAAGTTACAATACGATATTAAAACATCTGACACTTTAAATAATTCAAAATAGTGTCTTCAAGTTAGCTTAGAATAGGCGGCTTACTTTAATCATAGCCAAATATCTCAAAAATAAGCACACGGACCTCTACATTTTATTTCGCCATATTATAGGTCATAAGTTTATTTACGACTGCGAGAAGTTTCATTAAAATCTACATTGTAGAAAAAATTTTATTCGCGAAAATGTTATGAAAGTTGCGATTTTCCCATACTCCCATTATGAAAACTTGCATGAGGTCGAAATTTTTCAAATCAGTCTAGCAAAACATCAAGCACACGGCCCTATCTTTATTATTTGCTGAATTTTCTTAGTATATTCCGAAGTTTTGAAAAATCAGAGGTTAATCAAATTCTACATTGTAGAAAACATTTCGATCGAAACGTGCAAAACAACCTTAGGTTGTTTAAATTTCATAAAATATCTTCTTCCGCCACGACATAGACTTACTTATTTAAACTTGAATTAGAGTCAGGAGTGATAGTAAGCCTGATGAATTACATACCACATATTACAAAAGTAGTGTAACAAGGCTTTCCTACTTTTCTACGCTTTGACACTGTGTCTCCGTGCTGTCAATGTTTGTGCAAAGTACGTTTTGTGATAAAGAATATGAGAATTCAGTGGAAAATACATTTTGATAAGTTAAAATTGGTGGAGAAGTTATTGATTAATTTTATCTGTTAGTACATTTGACCTTTCCAGAAAAGTATTTGATAAAGAATATGAGATTTCTGTTGCAAATACATTTTAATAAGTTAAAATTGGTGTTTTCTTTTCTTTATATATATAAAATTTTCATGATTCATCTATATAACTTTTCCACGTGGCAAACTACTCTATAACATATAAGCATTGCTCTGAAAAGAAAAGTCTGCTTGGTTTTGGCGTGTTATTATGACAGAGTAGTTTTTAAAATGGCTGGTTTCCGACAGGTTATTGGTATTCGTTTTTACTTCCTGTGACACCATATCATGCAATATTGATGATATAAACATGTTAATCAAGGCTTATTTATATTTTGTTACCATGATCACTGTTCTCGCCCTGGAAAGCAAAGTTAGTAACCGGTGGTGCCACGGGCGCCTACATGTGAAGATATAGGTTCAATCTGTATAATCTACAAAACATTTTCATTTCTTTTGGAACTAGCTACTAGTTATTACAATATTATACAGCGCAGAGGTCGGTGAATGACTAGATTCTACTTCGTGTAGCAAATTTGGCAAACGTTTTTAGTTATTTTAGCGTTTATTTAGTCCTACGCTGTCTCTAATGCTAAAAACCAGTCCGAAATTTTATTCCGAGAACCAGGAGGCATATCTATGTCCCATCTTGAAGAAAAATGGAGTGTAATATTTAGCTCAATGACTGTCCTGAGACTGAGAATAGTTCTCGCTTAATAAGTAAAAAAATCGCTTTTGCTCAGTCATCAAACTTCAAAGGGTGTTTATCAGTGGTCAGTAGATTACTTCTATTGTTTATGATGTTAAGGGCATGGTGACATTGAGACTGAAAGCCTGTTTCAGATGATTATTTTAACAATTTCATCGTTGAAATCTGATTTTGAAACTCTGAAATTTAAAGATGCCAATTTCTTACTCCTGTTTATATAAATTACATGATGCGACTTGATAATTACAAAACAGAATTCTTAAAATCCTTGCAAGTCAACTTTTAACTTATATGTATATTAATTGCATGTTGCAACTTGATATTTACAAATTACACAATTCATTTAGTTCATGCGTATGCCAGCTCTTTACTTTAATGAGTGCTGACTGCAGATTACTAGTACGCGTTCCCTTTTAACTTACCACAGTATTCTGTTCGAGCTCCCATTGCGGTTTTTATTCTTGCTTATGACAAAGTTTAAATATCATTCATGAAGCAGTTCATGAAACGTTATTACCTGGTCCAAGACTGTCTCTGATGACACTTGATTGATGGTAAGCTAAAAAAGTAAAAACAGAATAAATAAAATTGAAATATAAAGAAAAAAAATAGATTTGAACAAGAAAAAACGTTTACCCTATATAATTCTATGCAAAACCAATGAGTCTCAGGGCGGGGCCAGTTTAAACCCCAGGGGCATGATCAGAAAAAAGACAATGGTAAATGGCTACTATATAATGTACATGTCAAATATCTAAGCCAAGAACATTACGGTTTCAGACAATATTTAAAGTTTTACGCAAAGAAGTATATAATTTTGCTTATTCCAAGAGATTTAATTCTAACACAGTAGAACAGTACACTGTTTACCGGTTTTGTCCCTTATTCATTATGCATTTTCACAGTTTAGCTAGTTTTTATGACTTCTCGATGTCCGTCGTCAACAACTTCTAAAAAACTTCTTCTTCTAAACCGCTGGGTAGATTTACACCAAACTCCCCATGAATGATTTTTGGGTACCCCCCCCCCCCTTTAAAATTACCCAAAGAATTGGAATGCATGCAGAACTTTGGTTGCCATGGCAACCGAAAGAAAAAACTTTAAAGATCTTCTTGTCTAACATCACAGGTCATAGGGCTTGATATTTAGTATGTAGTATCATCTAGTTGTCCTCCATAAAGAATGTTCAAATTATCCCCCTAGGGTCAATTATTGCCCCGCCCTGGGGGTCCCAATTCAAGTTTAACATAGACTTATATAGGAAAAACTTTAAAAATCTTCTTTGATACTTGTTATGTAGCATTGCCTTGTGGTCCTGTACCAAGATTGTTCAAATTATTACCAAAGGATGAAAAGAGCCCTTCTTTGATATGTTTGTATGTAGCATTGCCTTGTGGTCCTCTAGCAAGATTGTTCAAATTATTACCCTGGGGTGAAAAAAGGCCCCGCCCCGGGGTCCCAAGTTTTATATAGACTTGTATAGGAAAAAATGATCTTGCCTGAAACTGCAAGGCCTAGACTTTTGATATTTGGTATGTTGCATTGCCCAGTGGTCCTCTACCAAGATTATTCAAAGTATGTATCAGAGGTGAAAAGAAGCTCCACCCAGGGGATCCCAAGTTTTACATAGACTTATATAGGAAAATTCTGTAAAAGTCTGCGAAGCCTAGGCTTTTGATATTTGATATGTTGCATTGTCGTGGTCATCTACCAAAATTGTTCAAATTATGCCCCTAGAGTGAAAAGAGGCCCTGCCCCGGGGTCCCAAGTTTTACATCAACTTATGCAGGAAAAAACTTTAAAAATCTTCTTGTCCGAAAGTTCAAGACCTAGGCCTTTGATTTTTGGTATGTAGCATTGTCTAGTGGTTCTCTAACAAAATTGTTCAAATTATGTCCCTGAGTGAAAAGAGGTCCCTCCCCGGAGGTCAATTGTTATATGAGTTATATGGGAAAATACTTTAAAACTTATCTGATAATAGTTTCTAGACTTTTATCATAATTACCAGATGACCCCAAGTAAGTAGGGGCCACTAGACTATGACCTTGACCTACTGACCTACTTTCTTGTTTTTTAAGATACAAAAATTTGGATGACATATACTAAAATTTTACACAGCAATCTTAAAACTGATGTTCAGTGACCATGTTTGTGACCTTCTGATCTACTTTCGAAATATTTTAGCATCAATTTGACATTTGAAACATGTAGCTCATATTACTCAGGTGAGCGGTCCAGGCTCATTATGACCATCATGTTTTTTTTTTCTATTTAAGCTCTAGCGGTCCCAGAAGGGCCGGGTGCCCCCGTTTGTACAACTTGGAAGAGGGCCATAAAAAAATTATAATGATGTAACAGAAAACGTTAGATGAAAATCCATCAAGCGGTTCATGACATTTGAAAGTGTTTGTTTCCTATTTTCATATCTAGCGGTCCATAAAAGGGGCCAAGTGTCCCCATTAGAACAGATTTGGGAGAGGGCCATATAATGATGCCCAAGATTATTGCAGATCGATCAAATGGTTCATGAGGAGAATGCTTTTAAAAGTATTTTTACTTTTCGCTCTAGTGGTCCCTAAAAGAGGCCAGGTGCCCCCATTTGAACAAAGTTGGGAGAGAGAAAATTTAATAATGATGCCCCAGACCATGTTTCGTGATGATCCCGAAAGCGGTTCATGAAAATAAGATTTTTAAAGGTACAGTGAAACACTGCTCGCTCGAGGTCGCAAGGGGTTGAGCAAAATGCTAGAGTTATCCATGGTTTCGAGCGACCCAAACATTGACCAACATACGAAGAAAATTGAAGTTGCCATCGGGACCATTTGCAGAGGAAACGGTGATGCATAATAATAACAAACTCCTGACATTTAAAAAAAACGTATTACAAATGTTATCTATGATGTAATAAGTAATAACATACTTTAATCTAAAACAAATAGCAATTTATCAATATTTGATCAATAAAACTTTTCTTTAACCTTTCATCAATAATTAATCTCATTATCAGATCAAATATACCGACAAACAAACATTTTTAATTAAAGATAGTCGGGGAATAGACCACGCAATTCTCACGGCGTGCGAAAATTTTAAATTAACCGATACATTCTGATCGCCGAAGGTGTGACAAATTTTGACACCTCTGCTCGAGTTAGCCAGAAGCAACAAAGAGTAAATTAATACACAGGGACCAGGTGTCATGCTCGAGCGATCGAGTTATCGATGCTTGACCCAGCCATGGTAATTTCACATAGAAAATAGAAGGAAATCGGCCGGGACCACATGAATTGCTCGAGAGAGCCCGGGTGCTCGAGTCATCGATGCTGGAGCGTGCGGTGTTTCACTGTATTTCTATTTTCAGCTCTAGCAGTCACTAAAGGGGCCCAAGTGCCCCCATCTGAACAAACTTGGAGGAGAACCAAATAGTGATGTTACAGAACAAGTTTGATGGAGATCAATCAGGCGGCCCATTATAAGAAGTCGTTTAAACGTATTTCTATTTTTAGCTCTAGCGGCCCCTATAAGGGGCCAGGTGCCTCCATTTGAACAAATTTGGGAGTGGACAATATGATGATGCTACAGACGATGTTTGATGAAAATCCATCAAGCGGTTCGTGAAGTCGTTCAATTTTTTTTTTCTGTGTTCAGCTCTAGCGCCCCCTAAAGGGGGCCAAGTGCTCCCATTTGATAAAGAAAACTTTATAGAGGATCTCGCAAGAATGCTAAAGACGAAATTTGGTGTTATTCCGACCAGTAGTCTCAGAGAAAAAGACGATTATGTGAGAATGTGGACGACGGACGCCGGACCATCTACCTATACTAATAGCTCACCCTAAACCTTCAGTTCAGGTGAGCTAAAGAGTGGGAGAAAAAAGGCGGTCGGGTAGCTCAGTCGGTAGAGCATCAGATTGGTATGCCGAGGCCCCGGGTTCAAGTTCAGGTCTGGCTGCACATTTTTATCACCCTATGACACATACGTATATAATTATGTATTTAAAAGAAATGTAAGATTTTGAGGCTTTGTTTAGATTAATGCTGTTCTTCAGTTAAATGCCACCCTTCAAATGGCTAAGTGTCATTGGAAAGTGCTGATTTCAATATAAAACATGATACCTTTCGGTCGTATTTTGACCAATGACAATGTCAGGGAGAGCCGCGTGTGGGATTAGAGGGATGGTAGAGTAAGTTAGTGTTTGGACATATATAGCACGATCGTAGCATTTTTAGCAACCGAAAAATCCGGGTCCGAAATTGTGATCAAACACCACAAACTTTGCGCACATACGTACATGTATGCATCTATATGAAAATCAGTATTTGCGACTCTTTGGGAAATTACTTTCAACACAGTGGCATAAATTACTTGCAACACGGTGGCTGAGAGTACTTTCGACACAATGGACTAACCTTCATCACAGTACTACAATAACTATCAGCACAGTGATTGGTGTTACTTTTAAAATGGTGGCCGAGATTACTTTTGAAACCTTGACTGATATTACATTCAATACAGTGGTTGACATTGCTTTCAAAACAATGGCAGATATTACAAGCAACAAATTGCCTAAGATTGTTTTCAGTACAATGGCTGAGATTACATGTTCTTTCGACTACTTTCGGCACTTAGGCTGGGGTTACATTTTTTTTTCGACTATTTTTCGGCATTTGGGCTGGGGTTTAACATGTTTTTTCGATTACCTTTCCCGGCACTGTGGCAAAATTTTTACATGTTTTTTCGACTTTTTTCCCGGCACTTGGGCGGGGGTTACATGTTTTTTTGGGCTACTTTCGAACTTGGGCTGGGGAAACTTTCCCAACACTGAATCTAAAATTTAATTTTTAAGACAGAAAGGGATCTTGCTTTTTTAAACCTTTTTAAAATTTCGGGCCTTTTATGGGGAAAATGCACCAAGTGAAAAAAAACTTTAAACCAACTTTTGTACAAACAAATCAATGGGATTGTCGTTAGTTTGGAAGGGGTTCCAAAATTTGAAAGGACGGTTTTTTTTTTCAATTTTGGCAAAATAATTTGTATAAATGTTTTCCCCCTTCGAAATTTTTAATTTAATTTTTTTGGTTTTTTCCTTTCGGGGATCATTGATTTAAACTCCTTTTAGTTTCCAAAAGATTGAATCCGCTTGAGCCGTTGCTAGGGGGGGGGAAAGGGCCAAAACGATTTTTGAAATTTTTTCACTTTTGCCTTGTTTTTGGTGCTTCCGGGGGATCTTTTTTTTCAGATTTTATTTTTTCCCAAACCCAAACCCCGGGTTTTTTTTAACTTCTCTACAACATAAAGCATATATCAACACCGTTTCGGGTTTATACAAAAAAAATTGCAGGGAACAAAATTTGCAGGGGAGCAAAGTGGAGCTTTTGGACGATGGGGTTTTAAAAATTTTTTAATTAATGGGTGGTTTTCCCTTAAATTTTCCCGGTGTTGTTCCTTGTGTAAAACCCCATTAACGGAAAATTTTTAATTTTTCGAAAGTAAAACAATTTTAAAACATAAAAACAACGTAAAATTGAGACGGTTTTTTTTTTTTTTTTAAAAATTGGGTTTATTAAGAAAAAATCCCCCCCATTTTTAACAAAAAAAACGGTTTCATGGAAAAATTTTAAAAAATTTTTTTTTAAAAATTTTTTTAAAAGGTGACTTTTCTTGGTTAAAAAAACCGCCAAAGAAAACGTAAAACAAAATAAATTGGGGTTTTTTAAATTTGCCAAAGGGAAGGGTTTGGGCGGGTTTAACCCGGTTTTTTCCTTATTTATTGTTTTGGAAAAATTAAAAATTTATAGAAAAAATGGGTTTAAAACCAAATTTTAGGTTAATTCCTTTTTTAAAGGAAAAATAAATTAATCAAAATTTTCACAAAAGGTTTGAAATAATTTTTAAAGGAAAATTCTTTTCTTTTTAACACAATCAGCTTTGTCCCAATTTCTAAAAACTTTTATTTAAACTTTAATTCCCCTTTTTACAACCCTTGTTTAAAATTTATGGAACTACGGCGTGTTAAAATATTTTCCGGGTGTCCATGAAATTTTTAAGGGGGAATGGGAAGGGGAAATTAAGAAAGATATTTTGAAGAACAATTTTTTCTTTTTGTGGTTGTTGTTTTTTTTTGTTTTTTTTTTTTATTTAAAAAAATCCCTTTTCAAGTTCATTACCGGTCAAAAAATTTTTGATACTTTTTCACGTGAAAGCACTTAAGCTCAAAAGACTATGTTTAAAAAACAAAAAAATAAACTGGAGGGAAATTTCGTCCCGGGAGCTCACTATAACCCCCAGAAATGATTTTTTTTATGTGTGTTCGAGAAAAAAAAGTTTTTTTTACATGGTTTTTGTATTTTGGGTCAGTAAAATTCGGGGCCCTTGCCATAAAAATTTCAAAAGGACCAGATTGTAAACCCCAAAAGGGAAACCTTATGAAAGCACTTTTTTTTCGAGGCCGAATTTAAAAAACCCTTTCGTCATATTATCTACTTTTTACTAAGTATTCCGAAAGATATATTTTAAAAAAAATTGTATGTTTTCTGAAAAACGTCAGATTACGGGACGTGGGGCCCTCTGTCAGGGTTGCCAACTCGGGAGGGGTGGGGCGGGTATGGTAAAGGGGTCACGACCTCAAATCTTGTACCCCTCTAAAATTTTTGGTTGGGTGTAAAAATTTCCCTTTCTAGGGGGAAAAAGGGCACCCAGCTGACAAACGAAAGTTTGATGTTCCGTTAAATCCTAAAAATTTTTTTGGGGGCCGGGGGGGTCCCTTGGGTTTTTCCCTCCATCAATATTTAAAAAAAATGAAAAAAATTTGATTTGGGGACCGGAAAAACAGATGTAAAAATAGATTCCGTCAGATGGGGTAAACTGGGACGGGTGTTTTTAATAAAAAGATTAAAGTTATATAATGCTTAATCTCCCTGTAAACACCCTTCTTTTCAGGGGGCCAAAACCGGAGGTTGTGAGGATTTCTTAAAAGCAGGAGCGGATGTGAACGTCAAACAATCGGGTCTAGCCCACCCCGTTACATTGGCACCCAAAAGGGAAATTTCCTCAAAGTTAAATTTTTGATGAAAAAAAAATTTGGACAGTCAGAAATTTGTTTTTCAAAAAACTATTTTCATAAAAATAAAAAACCTTGAAACACCTTCCAACATTAAAGAAAAAATTTTTGGGTTTAAACCCAAACCGTAATGTAGATTGGGTTTTACCCTCCGTGGTAAATTTTATTAAATAAGTCATTGTAAACCGGTTTTTGGGCATTTTTTCAAATCAATACGGGTGAAAAGAAACGGTTTTTTAAACACCCCTGTGATAAAACCAAGGTAAAGGTTTAGTTTTACTTTTACATGTAAAATTTTTCACGTACTTTAAAGTTTTAAAATATACAATTTAAAAGAAAACCCTTGTGCAAACAGTATGATATTCCTCCCAATTTAAACTTCATGAATCGGTTTGAAAACAAAAAAACAATTTTAAATAAACTTTGTTCTCATAATGGCAAAAAAAATTTGGCCCAAGATTTTAGTGTTTTATACTAAGCGAAGCACCCCAAAACATTAAACAATAATGAAAAAAATTGGGGTTTAAGTGCAACTTTATACCAAATTGACCCAAAGCTGTACCCTTAGAACTAGAAATTAAATTTTTTAAAACTAAATCGTCTTGTTTACGGCCAAAATAGGGGCAACGCCTATTTGGTGTTTCCTTTTTCCCTTTTCTTTGTTTATTGTTTAAGAAAAAAATATAGAATATCTTTTTGAAATTTGGTCGTTTGAAAAAATCATTTCTTTTCAGTTGCGAAGGAATTATATCACGTTTGCCGGGCCCAAATTGATTTTTATAAACGCATCTGAACTAAAAAACGGGGGTTTTTAAATTCGAGAAAACGCTAAATGAGATAAATTTTGCGGTTCTAACACTTTCCCAAAGGGATTTTTAAATACATGTACACCCTTGACGACCCCCATAAACCTATTTGCCTGTCTTCTGTTGGTTTTTTTTTCCTGGCGCCGCTTTTGCCCTTGGTAAAGGAAAAATAAAAACAAAAAACTTGAGACTGAGACTTCAAAAAAATAAATGTGTAATAACACCATTTTAATGGGAAAATGAATCAAAACCGTTTTTAAAATTTTTTTTTGTAATGCAGGGTAAAAAAGGGCAACGTCATGGCGTTGGTCGTTATTTGCACGACTAAAACTTTTATACATAAATCTTAAATATAGTTTACATAAGTATCATTTTCAATTTCTACAGGAAAACACACAGAAGTTGCTAAACATCTTATGTTGAATGGTGCTAAGTTAGATGCTAAAACAAGTGCAGGATTAACTCCCCTTGATTTTTTTGCTTACGAATCGGAGTTATGGAATTTGATAAATGACGAAAAAAAAGGGGAAGACACCCGGAACTAAAAAAATTCTAGACTTTCCTGTTTTTCCCCGATTAGGGGAAATTACCGGAAGGAGCCGAACCAAAGAAAGGCAAAAAGAAAAAAAGGGCCCAAAAAAGGCGGGAAAAAGGGTAAAGGGGAAAAAAGAAAGGTTTGGAAAAAAAAAAGGGGAAAAAAGAAAAAAAAAAAAATGATTAAAATTTTCCCCTTTTTTTTTTTTTGGTTAAAGGGAATCTTGCTGGGAACACTCACGGGTTTTTTCTTTTGAACAAAAAAGGGCCGAAATTAAAAAAAAAAAACTTCCACGAAAACTGAATTTTAAATTTTGCAAAGTTAAAAACAAAAACACTTTTTTGTTCTAAAAACAGTCCTTTCGAACACTGTATTTCCCGCATATGAATTTTATCAAAATTTCAAAAATAATTGTTTTTTAAATTTATTTTTTTTATTTTTGGGCCATAAAATTAAAAAATGAACGATCTTTTAAAGGGATTTTGCATTTAATAAAGGACTAAAAAAACAATTTTTTTTAAAAAAATTACACGTGAAATTTAGAAAAATTTCCCTTTTACCCTCTTTAAAGTAAAAAAAAATTTTAAAAAAAAAAAATTTGTCGAATATCCCGTTTTTTCCTGATGCTAATTTTTAGAAGAAACCCAAGGCCCTTCTTAAATAAAATTTCGTTTGATTTTCAGTACACCATTATTTTTTAAATTTGAAAATTATATCTACTTAGAATTGATTTTTATAGTTAAAAAAGTGAAAAAGGGTTTTTTCCCCGTATTTTTTTTTAAAAAATTTTTAAGAAATTCCCAATTTTATACACGAAATATGCCGCCGATGTCGTGTTCTGTTGTTCTTTTCTTTTCAGCAAATGACACACTTTTCGCACAAATAACATCTGTTTGCCATTGGTTAAACATCGTAAAGAAAGTATGAATGTAGGGAAAAAAAATAACACGTTTTTTTTGGAAAATTAACGTCTGCAGAACCCCGGGGGGGATTTTTTTTTGACCGAGACCGAAGTTTCTGCCCCCCGCTATTCTTGATTTAAAAAAACATTTAAAAACCATAAATTTTTCATTTAAAAAATTTTATAAACAGGGAAACAATTATTTTTAAAAATAAAAAAAATTTTCATTCGAAAATTTTTTTGAGTACGAACAAACAGAGAAAGGGGAAAAAGAACTAGTGCTGGGTTTCGAGGGTTTTTAAAGAATTTTGGGGGAACAATCAGGTAAAAACCCAAAACCCACTGATACAAAAAAAAATCATTAAAAATAATACCTAAAAACGGACAATAAACACAAGTTTCACCCCGATACTTATTTTTTCCCCAATTATTTACAATAACTGAAAAGACGCTTTTGTAAAGGGAGTAAACTCTAAAGAAGCTAGTGCGTACATTGATGGGGGCAGTACTTTGGGGGGAAACGAAACAGCTAAACAACAAAGGTTACAAATTTTATCAAAAATGCAACCCCAAAAGAAGAGGTTATTTTTGGGAAAAAACAAGAGCAGATGCCAAATAACAATTAAACGCCCTGGGAAAGCATTTCAAAAAAAAAAATCAATTTTAACAGGGAGTGAATTTTTCCCTTTTTTGCACACGAATTTTTTTTCCCCCTTTTTTTAAAATGGGGGGGATCCAGTGAAAAAAGTAGTTTTTTTTGCAAAAATGATAAAAACAACCCCTTTTGGGGGCCCCCCCAAAAACACCAATTTAAATTTTGAAACAATATTTTTTTGCAAAAAATGTGCGAAATTCCAATGTTTTTTGGGGGCCCCCAAAAGGGGCTGCTGGCCAGAGGGCTAAATCACATGTTTCCCCACCACAGATGAGAAAAAGAGGCAATGCGAACATGCCCCAGGTTTTCAACAAAAAAAATTTTTAAAGGTTTTATGTTTTTTTAAGAATGTTTTAAAAAAAAACTAAATTTAAAAGCTATTTTCCCAAAAACCTAGAATAAAACCTTGCCCCGGCATATCATTCGATTCGTTTTATGCATGTCTACGTCATGAAGTTGTGCAATTGTATTCAGTAACCCTTGGCGGCAATAGATACTGGGGAAAAAGTATTTCAAACAAAAATGGGCCCCTGGAGTCCCCTGCATGGGACACATTTTTCCTTTAAAAACTTTTTTGAAACCAAACAAAATGAAAATTTAAACCGGGTTTGTTTTTCATATGCCCCCAAAAAAGAATTTTTGCTAAAAATTTTTAAAAATTATCCCTTGTGACATAACTTACGTTTATTGTTTAAAAATTGGGAACGGGTTTTGTACCCCTTTTTTTTCTAAAGATTAGTATAATAACAAAAATTTGTCACGTGAAATATTTTTTCCCAAAAAGTAAGGGGAAATTTTCTTTACCTCTTTAGCAAAGCACGACTTTGTCGAAAAAAGCACAAATCTTATTTTTGGGCTTATGAAAAGAAAAAAGGTAAAATTTACAGTTCCCTTTGGGAATTTTATAAAAATCTACAAAAGATAAATGGTGGCATATTTTTGCAACAAGAAACAAAGGGAGCTATGGCGGGTGCTTTAAAAAAGTTTTTCTTGATTAAGCCCAAATTTTTTTGAATAATTACACAATAGTTTTAAAATTTTCCTCGAAAAAATTAAATTCGATAGTTTTCATTAAATAAAGTATCCCCCGATATTTTTTTTTAACTGCCCCCATGCCATTTTTTTAGCATGCAGCATCTAGATAACTTTCAGCAATATTTTGATATTTCGAACTTTTTTTGAAAAAAAGGGATCTTAAAAACCTAAAAATTCCTGGAAGTAAAAAGCCCAAAAAAATTTTTTTTAAAAAAATTTTTTTTGGGAAAATGTTTTCAGAAAAAAAAGCGCAACTTTTCCCGGAAAAATTTAAAAATAATAAGTTTATAGCTAAACCAAGTTTTCTCGTGGGAGTTTTCCCAAGGGAGTAAAACGAAAACTTTTCTAAAATAATTTTTAGGAAAAAAATAAAATAACTAGAAACCCATTATGTTTTTTCTGAATTGTTTTTTAGAAAAAAGGGAACGATTTTTTTGGGGAAATTTGCCAAAAATTTTTCCTGATAGCTACCCAGTAACTTTAGGCCGAAAAATGCCACCAGTTAAAATTAATGAAAATGTCAAAAAAATTACTCCACTGGTCATTTTTGTTTGTGTCACGTGAAAAGAACGGGCATGTCCCCCGGGGCTGTAAACCCAATATAATTTGAAAAAGGAAAATATAAAATCCGGTAAATAATGCCTTTTAAAAAAACTGAAATTTGGGGGAAAAATTAATTAACGGTTTTTTTTTTTTTAAACTTTTTTTAATTTTTTGGGGTTGGTTTTGGGGAAAAAATTTTTTTTTTTCCATGGGTTGGTCAAAGCCCCCGGCCCCAAAAGGGGAAAAAATGAACTTGGAAAAATTGGTAAAACGGGAAGCCCTACCCCCAAACTTTTTCAAAAATTTTTTGGTAAAACCTTGGTTTTCCGAAAACATAAACAAACCTTTCAAAAAATTTTTAAAACTGTTTTTTTTTCCGGCCTGTAAGGGTTTTTTTTCCTTTTTAAAAAACCAAAAGAAACCAAAGCCCAAAATTAATTGGGGGGAAAAAAGGAAATTTTTTTTTTTATTTAAATTCCTTTTAATCTTTCGGGATTTTTTTCCCTTTTGGATCCAAAAAGCCGGGTTTTCCCAATTTTTTTAAAACAAGGGCCAAGGCCTTTTTTTCCCAAAAAAACCCGGAAAACCCAGGGCCCGGCCCCAAAAAAAAAAAAAAATTCAAAAACGGTTTTTTTGGAAAAAAATTTTGTTTCAAAAACAAAAAAATTATTTTTTCCCTAACCCCTTTTAAGGCAAAAAACAATTTAAAAATTTTTGTTTTATCCCCCTTTTTAAAACCCCAAAACCATTAAAATTTTTCCAAAAGGAAATCTTAGTCAAGTTACGGAACCCGGAGTTTTCGCGTTTTTTAGTTATGTATTTCAAGGTTTTGGAAACAAGTGTTTGTTCTTAAGCATTTTTTGGGTTTTGTTTTTTTTTCTAGGGAAAAAAGCAAGATAAAACACTTTTTTTCTGAAGTATTTAATAAAAAAATTTAGAGTTTTGGAAGGGTTGCTTTTTTTTTGGGGTCGTTTTTTGACGCCAAAAATTTTTTTGTTGGGCTTTTTAATACATTCCGTCCCCTAATTTTTTGAAAAACCGCTTTTTTTTAAAAAGTGTTCTTCTCTCTATTTTTAAGAATTAAAATAAAAGCAAAAATTTTGGGGAGTAAATAAATAATACACCAGTCCAACCCAAAAGTTAAAAAACTTTCAAGCACGGCCCAAATTAAACAAATAATAAAAATCCTTTCAAGGCGTAAACACCCTAGATATTGTCATTTTGTTTTATAAAAAAATTTAAAAACTTTAAAATATGCTGATGTTTAACTGGAAGAACAGTAGTGTTTTATGGAAAAAAACAAAAAATGGTGGCCTGTTTGATGGAAGGAAAAATTTTTTAGTGGGGACCAAATACCTGTAAATTAACTAAAGAAAGAGTAGTTTTGTGTTTACATGATATAGTTTCCCTTAATTTTTATAATGAAAAGCTAACGAAAATGACAAAATGTCAGCAAGAAGTAACAATAAACTCGTAAAACAAAATAAAAAAGCCCTTGTGTACCTAAAAGGGTCCCCCAGAAAAATTCATATAAAAATAACACCCTTTTTTTTCAGAATTTTTGGGGAAAACATCTTCTAAAAAAACTGTCCTGCTTATGGGTTTGGGTTCCCCGTTTCTTCTTGCAAAGACAACTTTACTTTCGATAAATCGACCCTTTGCGCGGGAAAAGATGATAACTGCTATCCCCTTAACTGCTACCCCCCCCTTAAAACCCTTCCCCATTCCTTAGCTCCCGGGGGATTGTTTTACCCCTTTCCCAAAATGGATAAATTTTCCCTTCAAGGGCTTGCTTTTGGGCTGGGAAAGCAGCCGTTTCTGGGATTTTTTCAGTACTTTGGAAGGGGGACATAATTACCTCTAAAGCAACAATTTAAAAAGTGGGGGAGAAAAAAATTAAAGCATTCAAGTTTTAACATTTATACAATTTTGGTGGTATTTTTTAGGGAATGGGAAACCCCTATTTTTTATCAATGCCCTTCTTCATCAGGAAAATGCAGTGAATAGTTTCATTTGTACTGTTTTCCTCAACTTTTCCATAGGTCTAATTCCCTTAATATTTCATTAATTTCCCCGAAATAAATATCGGCTTTTTTAATTTTTAAAATTTAGTTTTCAAATATAAAAATGATTTTTTTTCCCCTTGTTCCCTTTGATAACAAATGGGGGAAAGAAACCTCAATTTCATTTTAGCCTTTCCTGTTAATAAAAAATGGTAAATGAAGGGGCCCAACACTTCCATATCAAGCAATTTAATTCCGCGGGTCAATCACAAGCGTACAAACATGCACGATTCCCTTTTAAAGAATCCCGTCCCCAAAAAAGGGTTGGGGAAAGTTTTGGTTAAAAATCGCATGGGAGACATGCCCCCTTTATCCCTTTGGGGACCAAATTAAGGGGGCTTTTTGTCTATAAAAGGGGGGAAACTTCCTGAATAGTTTAAAAGGACAAAAAACCCGCAATTTTCCCTGTTTTCAAATCCCCCTTTCTTGTCGTTTTATTTAAATTCCGTTTTTAAAAAAATTTGTAGACCAAAAACGGGGGAAATATCCCTTTGCATTATTTCGGGGGGGGGGGGGTTTTTAAAAAATAATTTATGTTTTTTTCGGGGATTTTTTTGTTAAAAGGGCGTTTATATACAAAAATGAAATAATTCGTGGGTTTTAATATTCCTGTTTTTTAAAGCCAAAATTCCTTTAAATTTGGGGCAAAAAAAAACAGAATAAAAATGAGCAAACTGAATTTTGTGGGATTAAACCTTAACGACAAAGTCCCCGAGTATTTTTAAAAAAAAAATTTTTCGAAATTAATTTCAACGGATACCCCTTTTTTTATTTTAGGAAAAATTTACATATAAAGTATGCCGCAAGCATTTTATTGATAAAAGTTTAAAAATTTAATTTTCCCGAATAAAAAAATTTTCAAATTCAAACTACAAATAAATTTGCGGGAAAAACAGAGAGTTATTCACGAGATTTCATCGCCAAAATGGGTTTGTAAAATGAATTTTTGGGGTAATTAGCTGATAATTGGGTTTGTAACATGGATTTATCGGGCCCCTTTTTGTTACTTTCATACATGCAACATAGTTGGGGAATAGATTTATGGGTAAGTTTTTAAACAAGGTCCAAATTTTGTCCATAAAAAAAAAAAAAAATCGTGTAATTTTTCTTTTAGAAATTTTCCCCAACCGGAAACAGGAAGAGTTTTTCAAAAATTTTCTAAGATTTTTCGGGGGGGGGGGGGGGGGGGGGAGGGGAACATAAAAGTTTTTTAAAAAATGATTTTATCTTTCATTGGGCAAAAGAAAAACAATGCGCCAATTCCCTTATTTCAAAACCCCCCAAAAAAACCTTTTACCAAATGGAAAATTTGGTTGGGAAAAAGGAAAGGGGGGGGAGGGAACTGGGACTCGAACACAGGGCTTCAGAATACCGTTCTTATGCTCTACCGACCAAGCTATCAAGCAGCCTACACACTTTCTCCCCATTATAATATTCAAGTTCTATACCATGACATATTTACTCACCATTTTGACATTCGTCCGCGAATTCCATTTTCAGTGAGTACTTTATAATTATATGAATTAAGGCATCGCCTAGCATTGGGGATTTATCTTTTATATACCCGCTTAGAAAGAAATATTCCAACGCTCTAGAAAGTGAAACTTTGCTCTAAACTGTAGTTTACATTTAGTGTCATCATACCTCTTACAGCGAATATCATACTTTGCAAAATTTACGGAAGCCATGCCGGTGACGTCATTAGTGTTTCCTGCAGGCCTTTTTAACATGGCGCAGCGCCATGCCCCGTTTGAAGTGCCGCCAAGCTGCCCTTCGAACCGCCCGTTTGCGCCACGTGCCCTTTTATTCTATGAAGCTTGTATATTTATCTTGACAAGTGCCCTTTCAGGCAAAACCAGTCTGGAAAGCCAATGTCCGTGGGCCATGTTCCGTGTATTGTACCATCAATTAGCGGCTGTGATCAACAGGTCGACACGTGGGTGCATCAACTGTGAACGACCCTGATTAAGAACTGACAGGATTATGCAATCAATTACTGTTTTATGATAGTTTAATTGGGAACAGTAGATGAAAATTTGTTGTTTTTAGCACGTCGACGGTGAAGCAACATGAAGCCTTTTTACGGAAGATATTATTGAAAACGGTCAATTAAACGATAATTATTTAAAATGGTTTTAATCATTTAAAATGTAGATTGATTATCGCACATTTTCGATGCGCTAATTAGGCCTTTAAAATAAAATATTGAAGGTTTACCGATCGCCGACCAGCCCATGAAAATTGACCAGACTCAAAATATTTTATATCGATTTTATCTACAAGATTTATTTTATTCCTTTACGGATATCATTTATAAAAATAATAAGATAAACGTTTAAGCTTTAGAATGATACCAAATTCATCAAAATCGACCGATGTCTTGATTTGTAATATTACGAAGCACATTCATGACGCGCCGATGCGGAAGTAGTCGCCATCTTGAAAATTTGAAAACGTACATCGGTATGAAAATAACCGATAACTTAGCGATTAAGTTATAAAAACTGATCGAGATTTAAATGAATAAACTAAAAGTGCAAGGCCCTAGTTTTGTTTTCGTAAATAATTTGTCAAAATAATTTTATAAGGCCGAAATTTAAGATGGAAGTGCACAGCCGCATGCGTCAAGCAAGTCGAAATTTTGAGTTATTACTCGCAATGAACCACTGGTATTCACATTTATGTTTATATTACTGAATAATGTGTGATTAGACGGGGAAAAAACAGATTCATAGTCAGTCACTGTATGTATCGCAAAAACTTCCGAGCAACGGGGGAGTGATAAAAATAGTGGCAGACGATCTAATCTAGCAAATTTCACAGCATATACTTTTTACGTCGCATTCTACTTTCGTTTTCGCATGCCCAAAACACTAGCAAAATATAACTTTCCGACTCGACCTGTCGTCTAAATCTTACTGGCAAGGAAGAACAATGGGTTTAATCAGCAATATAGGTACAAAGTCATTGATTACATGTAGATTTGACGTACTACCTATCCTCTTAACGTAAGTCAGTGGTGAAATGATATGATTGACAAAATAAAGTTGGGCACTGATAGTTCAATAAAACTTGTTGCTTATTAATTATCACCTGAAATCTGTCTCTGAAAATGCAAGCTAACACTTCATGAGGGTAACAGAATAAGAATGTTTGAAAGTATGAATCATCAGTGTCATCTTTAAACAAAAGAAAGGAAAGCACTTTCACAACATGCCATGGTAGGCATTATAAAGAATACTACAAAATATCTATCCCATATCTGAGATATGAAAGATTCTCAAATTCAATGAGAAAATAGTATGTAAAATGACGCCAGCAAGCGTTCTTGGACGAATGCCCTTTCAATGCCAAACCGCGCGTTAAAAGTGCCCCTTTTCAAGGGAAGCACCATGCCCCTTTAAGAGTCTGCAGGAAACACTAGTCATTCAGCGTTCTCGCACTAGCTTTTAGAATTTTGTTTTGTTTGTTTGCACTCCACGCAGAAACTTGACGGTCTTTACACTTCCTTACTGTTTTAAAAGTGTTTTTCAGTTGCATGTACAATTTTCATTACAAAAAAGAAGTAAAATAATCATGTTAGCGCGGTTTACGAGTTTCTATGACTGATTCGGGGTGCTGGGATGTTCATAAAGACAACCAGTCAGCAGATTTTACATAAACCGGAACCGGAAAACATTGAAAAAATTGCCTCAGTATATGCAAACAGCAAAGACGAATATCTATATACGGATGTTACCGTCCCGGGGATTTTCATCCCCGGCGCTTTGCGCCGGTGATAAATCCCCTATAATTATATGAATTAAGGCATCGCCTAGCATTGGGATTTATCTTTTATATACCTACTTACGAAGAAATATTCAACACTCTAAAGAAAGTGAAACTGCGCTGTAAACATTTAGTGTCATCATACCTCTTACAGCGAATATCAAACTTTGCAAACTTTACTAGAATCCGTGATGGTGCATCATTTACCGCTTTCTCGCACTGGCTTTAGGATTTTTTTGTTTGTTTGCACTCCACGCAGAAACTTGACGGCCTTTAGGCTTAACACTTGCTTACTGTTATATGAAATTTAAAAAAAAGAAAAAATTCCGACTTCGACAGAAGTAGAACAAAATGGCGGCACCCAGACGTCGAGGAAAATTTTTCAGCTACATCACTTTTGCCTCATTCGGCACACCTTTGTTATATTCGCCATCATATTGCCGTAAGGCGATCTATGTGCTCGCAGTTGCGCTTAGCGCTACATTTGCTCACAAGCTATGCTCGCTAAAAGTGTTTTGCAGTTGCATGTACAGTTTTCAATACGAAAAAGAAGTAAAAGAACATGTTGGCGAGGTTTACGAATTTCTGTGACTGATTTGGGGTGCTCGGATGTTTACGCAGACAACCAGTCTGCGGTAAGTACATAAACCGGAAAACATCGAAAAAATTGCCTCAGTATAATTATGCAGACAACAAAGACAAATAGCTATATGCGGACGTTACTGTCTCAGGGATTTTCATCCCCTATTAGCAATTACACCTTACAGGTGTCAGAGACTAACCAGTGTAATGCTGTTACAGCCTTATGTTGGGCGCCAAATGTCACAGTGAGAAAAATGTGCAGCCAGACATGGACTCGGAACCTGGGTCTCGGAATAACATTCCAATTCGCTATTGTTAAGCTACCCGACAGCCAACACACTTTCTCCTGGTTTTAATATTCAAGTTCAATACCGTGATACTTGCATGACAGAAAATGTCTAGGGGTATTCTGTGCTCCAGATAGTCAGCTACATATTTGACACTTGAGAAACACTAGCATTACGCACATGATTTATTATCTTTTGAGTTCGAGTGTATTTTACGTCCCAGTTTCAGAATAAACACTAAACTGAAGGAAGTGTCTAGACAGGGCG
Organism: Mercenaria mercenaria; assembly: GCF_021730395.1. NCBI lineage: Eukaryota > Metazoa > Mollusca > Bivalvia > Venerida > Veneridae > Mercenaria > Mercenaria mercenaria. The sequence goes on along the minus strand of NC_069375.1, from coordinate 61,568,675 downwards.
TTCAGTTGACCCGAGGTCCCAGGTTTTGACCCGCGAAAATCGACCTGAAATGCACGACTCTTGCATGAAACTGACAGGTAACTGGTAAGGTATATAAAAAAGTCCTTAATTTAAAAATCCTGTCTGAAAGTAATCTTTTCAGTTGTTATTGCAAAAATTGCAAGATCTGCTATTCAGTTTTTAAGTATTATTCAATCTTTGGAATACTGAGTAATCTGATGTCCAACAATGATTCCTTTATAAAATATAATAATGAAATGAGTCGTCCCATGAGAAAACCAACATAGGGGGTGTTTTTGCGACCACCCATGGATCCAGACCATTCTGCGCATTTGCACAGTCTTGGTCAGATCCATCCCTTTTTCGCCTTTTAAAGCCTATTGCAATTAAAAAACCGTTAGCAAACGCATGGACCTGACCAGACTGCACGGATGCTGGTCGCAAACCCATTATGTTGATTTTCTCGTGGCGAAACTCGAATATTGTATTGCTGCTCAGCATTAATCATATTAACACTCAGTCTGATTCTTATTGAACTTTTCGTGCTTTGGTGAAATTTATACTTCAGTTTTTTCCATTTTACAAATGTACAACTTAATACAAGTGGATCATTTCCCTTGAGATGTTGGTATCGTAAAATTTTATTTGTATAAAATTTGAAACATGTAGTTTTAGTATTCATGAAAGTTATAAGAAGACCTGTCTAATAGAAGAAATTACCAAATGTACGTTTAAGCATGGCATGCTTACCAACCAGTGAAAGGCACAGGACTAGTAAATGTTATCTCAGTTTTTAAATATAAATAACCATGCATTCATCAGTCACTACTAAAAAGATACAGTTGGGCCGCCAGAAATGCAACTAGTTTTAAGACCTTTAGTGTCTATGCTATTGAAGAGCTTCTTTCCAGGGCTTTTTCAACCTGTCTCACGGGGTCGATATTTGGCACCATTCCCAATGCCAAATATGCTCCATTTTTCCCAATCTGGAGCAAAAAATTCCCTATCCAAAGAAAGATTTCTCAACTGAAATCAATTATTTTTTGTTATTAAGAGGAAATTCTTGCATAGTAAGTTTTGTTTACCAAGAAAATCAGACAAAATGTTGGAAAAACCAACTCGTTTCTATTTTTAGTAACATAATGTCTGCAACCTCGGCAAAAATTGAATACAAGATTTTGCCTGATACATGTATGATTTGTACGCAAAAAAAAACTAGTATGTGTCTATCTGGTGCTATATCTATATCTCAAATATTTTGAGGAAGTGTTTCTATTTCCCCAGTATATACATTGTACTTCACAGCAAAATGTACTTGCCCTATTTGCTGTAAATTACTCAATTTTCAGAATTTAGTACACATTTGCAGATCTTTCAAACACTAAACCATACAAGAGATTTACATGATGTTACAAACACTCACAAACACTCATCACAAACACTCACCTTTTGACAGCTGTTGTCTGTTGCCTGCTGTACATGTACCGGCACATTTCATTCATTTGACATTTTCTCTGTTTAGTCCTAAATCCATTCTTCGGAGTTCATGGATGTTTCTTGGATGGTCCTTTTGCAATTTTGGTGTTCAGCTCATTCTGCCTGCTTGCACCTACAGTTCCACTGGACCTAAAACAATTACATGTGAACTTACAAAACAAAATTATCAGTTGCAAGTGTAAGCTACATTAATTGCTGTTTCCAAAATAACAGACCATTTCCCTTCTTAGTAAAAGAACCCTTGCAGGGTGGGTGACTCTGTACAAAGAATGTTGGAATTATTCTGTTCCATCATAAAATATGGGGATTCAAACCCACAACCTATTGTTGCCCTACATCTCAGCTTTAGTTTCATTTATTGCACATCAAACATGTTTTGCTAAATTTATAAAATGAACTTGTCCACATTTCAATTCCATTAACTGTTAAAAGGGATGCTTATGAAAAAAAACTACTGACTGAATGGCGAACTGTGCAGATCTTGATCAGACTGCATGGATGTGCAGGCTGATCAATATCTACTCTGGTTGCAAAGGCAGAATCAATCCTGTCCAACATGATTTGGGTTAAATCCAACTTACATTGAATAATATCCTCGGCTCATTTTATCCACATACTTTGAGTCTATTCCATGCAAGTTGTCATGAATTATTGAAACATCTATGTTAAATATTGTCAGTTTTCAGAAGGGTCGTGGTATATAATAAAAAAGGATTTGTTGCATTTTCACAGGAAATCATATCAGAACCTTTAACGACATTTCACTGTCTAAAATGACATTTATAAGAATAGAACTTGATTATATGAAAATATCATGAAAAAAACAACATAAGTACACAACTTACCTGGATTCGCACTTAATAGATAATAATCATTTATGTAAAAACATTGATATAATTATCCATGGTGCAGGCCTTCCTCCAGTTTGACAAGTGTTTTGTATATTACACCTGGGGTCACCAATGTAAGATGGCTGTCCGCTGTGTGATCATGCATTGATATTAAAGGCCCTAGGGGCTTGATTTTATCATTAATTTTATAGCAATTTCCGGGTGTTTACTGTCGACTTCCACCATATTTGAAAAATATTTGCTGGAAATTTAATAAAATTTGGACTTTAAATGGAATATTAGATTGTTTGAATATTTAATATGGAACAAATGGATTATATGTGAACGATATTGATGGCACAAAATCATATTTTGAGAGACTTTTTATAACTCATTTCGGTGAGCAAATGTGCGCATTTTCATATGACATTTGGATGATTCATACAATAAAGAGAAAGTTCAAAGATTTCCACTGTTACTGGTAACGGTGATAATTTCAAGAAAAAATATTGTAGATTTCCTGCCATTTCGCATAAATTGAGAGCTTCACAGACGTACAAGTTGCTTTGGATACAGATAGTGTCATTATAGACTTTGTCTTATTTGTGCAATAATTGTACAAGTTGTGGAATAATTTGTGTTTCAACAGCGTGTTTTTATGGTGTCTCCTTTGACACATTACTTATTTATTATATGACTTCAGAATAATCTGCTTTCGAAAAAAAATATTAATAACATATAGTTGTTTCTGACCTGACGGGCAGACTTAGCTAGTGTTCCATTGAGACAATTGTTATTTCAATCAGTTTTATTTGAAAGACTTGACCTTTCAGTGTTTACCTTTTAGACTGGCGTAGTGTTATCGTATATTACAACTGAGTAATGGGCTTATACATCTATCTCTGGGTATGTTTATTGGTGTAATTTGGAATTTAGCAATTGACTTATCTAAAGCCAAGTGATTACCCTTTCAGAGATAAATTTTGTGGTCACAATATGAGTAAATACAAGGTCAATGATAAATACACAGTTGCTGGGGAGAGCGGAGAACCTAAACTGACAAAAAAATATCGTCGAAAATCGACTACAGGGAAAGGAGATCTCCATCCAAAGAGTCGTAGTTTAAGTTTAGGATCTCTAAGTTCTCCGCAGTTAACAGTTGTGGAAATAACAGAGTCGCTTAGGTCTCCGAAATCTCCTCTAGGAAAAAGAGCAAGCATGGAAATGGATTATTTGCAGTATCATCATCTTGCGGCAAAAGGCAATCCGCTGGTGTACGATAATATGTACGGATATAAGGTGGGTTGTGGCAATGTTAGGAGCTGATTGGATATTACTTCAATTAATTTCTAAACTTATTTTTGGAGATTCTAAATATTTTATTCATTTAGGTAAGTTGGTTACCGAGTGATTCTGTGTGAAAATAGCATTATATTGTTCTCTGTAACCATGTATTGGAGAAAGATGTTAGGGTTTATCTGAAGCTGAGGTCCATATTATGCAAGTTAAAGGACTGGATGCTCAAATCATGGGGTTAATGCAGAAAGGAGACAAGTGCTTTCTTTATTCATATGCAGATCTATGTCTCCTTTCTGCATTAATCCCACAAAATATAACACAAAGTTCTGTGCATGAATAGTTAAATTTAGTTTATCTGTATTGCTGGAAAAGATGACTCTTTTCAAACAAGGATTTAATACAAAATATTATTAGTGTCCTTGGAAATGATAATTATATAAGTGTGACTAATTCCCTTAGAATTTTATATCCGCAAATTATGTGTTCAAAATAACCATCCAGACCCCAAAACCACAAACTTTAAATTCATGCCATCTGGAAAAAAGGCGAGGCATGTAGTTACTTTGATAATTTGAATACAATGAAATTTGTAGAAGGTAAATAGTTTTCCTGTGCAGTATGATGTAAGAAACTTTTGTCAGGTTAACAAACCATCGTAAATAAGTACTAAAACCTTTTGTCAATGAATAAAATCAATTCTGTTTGACCAGTAGATTAACACAGATAGAACATGTGTGAGAAAGTAATGGGTCACACTTGACCATAATTACATAAGATTGATGTGAAATGAAAATAAATTTGAAACCACATCGATAGCCTAGTGGTAGAGTGTCCGCTTCAAGCACAGGAGGTTGTGGGTTTGATCCCCGGCCACATCATACCAAAGACATGAAAAGTGGTACAAGTAGCTCCCTTGCTTGACGATCAGCATTAAAAGGGAAACTGGCCTCTTCCGTCATACCCTCGTGGCGATGGATTCCCTCAGAAATGAGGTGTCGAGAGTTATTAGTATAAGTTGTACAATGTAGAACCTGCTTCACAATCAACCTAAAATAAATTTTATATAAAGTTTAACTAAACTTGAAATAGATATATATAATTCATATGTTGACCTTGTAATTCACATGGGGGCCTTTAAATTCTTAGTTACTTGCAGTGAACATGTGATGCTAACACACTCTTGGTCAGTTATTTGTCCGCCAGGTATTTATAATAGCAAATTGTTGAAAAAACTATTACACCAATTTCTGTTGATGATGCATGATCAAAAACAAGAAAAACAAAGAAAAATCCCAAACATGTTACAATTTGTCAAAAATGAATCATATTATGTGTACATTTATGACTAGGTCATAAAATTGCCATGTAACAATTCAGAAATTGCAAAAAATCATAGCAAAATGTCACTTTAGATAATTGGGTAATTGTGGGTAACAATTTCGTGACATTTCTTATTTCACAATGTTATTTTCTACATTTGGAATCATTTGAAATCGTTCATATCAAATTTTTAAAAACTTTTCACCTAGGACAGAACATTACTGGCTACTTAGCCGAGTAGATAGAGCACAAAACAAAAGGGTCGGAAGTTTGATCCATGGTGGAGACAAAATGTTTTCCATGACACTTTTACTGAGGGCAATATGTTTATTTTATCATTTGTTGTCTGGCTCTGATTCTTTTGTTTATTGTGAAGAAGTTGCATGTTACTTGTTGGAAAGACGTTAGTTCACTGATACAGACTCCAGAAATGCTAGTGTGGTTACTTCAACCCTTACCCTGCTAAATTTCTGAAATGGACTGGTCCACCATTCAATTTGGGCATTACCATTTATTATCTGAAGGGGCGTTCACTGAAAATTTACTGACTGAATAGCGAACAGTACAGACCATGATCAGACTGCACAGATGTGCTGACTGATCTTGGTCTGGCAGAAGCACTTGCCACCAGCATGCTAAGAGTTAAACCAGTTGCACATAACTGATTGTTAAACAGAACAGACTGCTTTACCTTTAGCTGCATACTAGGTGTTAAAATAGTGATGGGTATGTGAACTCATTATGATTTATTAAGAAAATAGTGAACCGAGTGACTGGTCTTGATTTATTTTTGATGTGATACGTTACACAATTCTGGAGCATGATTCATAAGAAATTCATTTACATTTGATGAACTGATTAGTCTGCATGTTATCGATATAAGTGAAAGTTTTTCGATGTCAGTTTGATCTGTAGAAATTTATGACCTTAATCTTTAAATGTCAAGATTTTATGTCATCTAATATTGGGGGCAAACAGCACTTGCCGACATAGTGTGTCCTTATTTCTGAAACCATTTTTGTCTCGGCTATTACTTTCAACAGATTCAGTAGATTCCAATGGAACTTTATTAACTTAAACATGATTTAAAAATTTTGTGAGAGTATAGCAGTCAAGAATCAGGTCTCCATCTTGTAGGTTATTTCACTTCGGAAGCATCTGCCACATGTGCACATTATGCTCCCATTATTTCTGTATAATAGTGTATTAAGACGTGTTCGACACATGCACAACATTCTTAACACTTTTATCCATTTAATTGTCATGAATTTTATTCTAAAAGATCATTATCCTTTTATGTCACTTGAAGTCATTTGAAGGTTTCAAGTTATCTTTAAAATTTTCTTGACCTTTGCACACTAATTTCCGGCCGTTGTGTAAGCAAGAATAGGATACAAAAGTGATCCGCTACCACATTTATAAGATTAAAGACACTGTTTAATGCAACAAAAACATAAATGAATTCATTAAAGTACAAACTTAGCCCATTTCCATTGAACAAAAGATTATTTTAAAACAATTGAAAATTTAGACAGATATATATACACAATTGAGAAGTTAAGTGCTTGTGTACTTTTTTGGCAGTTATAAGGTGCTTGAGTACCATAATGCTTTAATAGCCTGCGGAATGACTTGTGGATAGATCTAGTTTTCTTTTCAGACTTTTGATTACATTAAAACATGCTGAGTGAATCAGATAGCAAAATATGTTCTTGAACATGATTCAAAATTGAAGATCTCTTCAATGTATTTTAGGTATATATCTAATTATCTCAAAACTTTACCCTAATCACATACCTATCTAAAAAAAACATTGCGCACAAATAGAACTTTCCTGTCAGTCTATATAGCCTTAGGTTGTTGTTGCACATATATTTAGAATATCTCTATGTTTTCTCGAGCTGTCTGATCTTCAGAAAAGTGTAACGTGTCTAACAGAGCCGAAAGCATTTTTCCACATCTGGAAATTGTGTTTTGCTGGTGCCTGGGAATTTGCTAATTATAACTTAATGTTGTGTTAGATATTTTTGTACTTTTGATTCAGTGTTAATATCATTGGATATTAACATAATATAGAGGAATGTAGACTGGGTTTTAGACTGTCTGCAAATTGATGCTTATCAGAGCGTAGGAGGAGATATTACAACAGTGGTGCCAGGAAAATTAAAAATATATTACAAAAATTGGAGCAAGGAAGTGGCATTATCCATACATGTAGGAGGTAATTTGTTCAGGATGTCGAGGAATAACACGCTGAAGAAACGTTCAAGTGGATTATGGACGGGTTTTTCCGAATGTTCGGATGCGACTGCGGTGGCACTGAAATATCGCTACTTGTGCTACTATGGTACAGTTGTAGGTATCCGCTCAAACTTGTTATTCTAAAGCGTTTGTTTACGTAATATTCTAGACGGACTATAAATCCTAAGAGTTTATTACTGTTTTATGCCAACTGAAAATGTCAAGTACATGCAGGTTTTCTGTGGTTTTAGATTCAGCAGCTGCATTAAAGGCTGTTTGCATTCATGTTTTGTTGCATGTGTTGGTTAATGTATTCTGTATGGAAGCTTGGCGGGAAATATTCTTTCAGTTCTCAAAGACTTTCTGAAAGTTTTAAAGGGACATTTTCACACCGATTTTGTAAAAAACAACAACTTTGAAAAATTCGAAGAAAACTTGAATTTTTAGCTCACCTGAGCACGAAGTGCTCAAAGGTGAGCTTTAGTGATCACCCTGTGTCCCCGGGGTCCGTCGTCGTCCGTCTCCGTCCGCGTCCGGCCCGGGTTCCGTTCAAAAAATTGACTGTTAACACTCTAGAAAGGTTTACATTTTTTTTTGACCCAATCTTATGAAACTTGGGCAGAATGGTTTTTCCCTCAATAAAACTTGGACGAGTTCGATATGGGTCAATCTGGGGTCAAAAACTAGGTCATCAGTCAATCCAAGGAAAAGCTTGTTAAACTCTAGAGGTCCCCATTTTTTGGCCCAATCCCTTAATGAAACTTGGTCAGAATTTCCCTCAATAAAAATCTTTTGGACGAGTTCGATAATTTAAATTTATCTGGGGTCAAAAACTAGGTCATCAGGGTCAAACAAAGGAAAAGCTTGTTAACACCTAGAGGTCACAATTTTGGCCCAATCTTAATGAAACTTGGTCGGATGTTACCTCAATAAAATTTTTTGGAGAGTTTCGATATTTTGGGTCATCTGGGGTCAAAAAACTAGGTCACCAGGGCAAATCAAAGAAAAAGCTTGTTAAAACACTCTAAGAGTCACATTTGGCCAATCTTAATGAAACTTGGTCAGAATGGTTAAACCTAATAAAATCTTGAACGGTTTATATTTGGTTATCTGGGATCATTAAACTAGGTCACCAGTCAAATCAAAGAAAAGCTTGTTAACACTTTTGAACCGCATTTATGACTGTATCTTTATGAAACTTGGTCAGATTGTTAATATTGATGATCTTTAAGTCCCCGTTTTTAATCTGGGGCTGTAGGATAAAAACTAGGTCACCAACCAAAAAAATGAAAAGCTAGTTTACACTAAGGGCCACATTTAGACCATAAACCCTTAATGAAACTTGGTCAAATCTTGATGATCTATAGCTCAAGTTCAAATCTGGGTTAGGTGGGTCAAAAACTAGGGCACAGGTCATATCAAAGGAAAAACTTGTTAACACTCTGAGGCCACATTTATTACATAAACTTCATGAAACTTAGTCAGAATGTTTAAACCCTGATGATCTTAGGGCAATTTGAATCCGGTCATGTCGGGTCAAAAACTAGGTCACCGGGTCAAATCAAGGAAAAAGCCCAATTAACACTGTAAGAGGCCCACGTTTATGACCATATCTTAAATGAACTTGGTCAGAATGTTTAATTTTTGAAATCTTTAGCAAGTTTTAAATCTGGGTCAGATGGGGTCAAAAAACTAGCACTAGGTCATATCAAAGGAAAAGCCCTTTTTAAACTCTGAGGCCCCATTTTGTATATATCTCATGAAACTTTAGTCAGGAAAAGTTAAACTTGATGGTCTTTAGGTCAAGTTTCGAATCTGGGTCCCTGGTCGGTCAAAAACTAGGTCACGGGTCAAATAAAAGGAATAGTTAGTTTACACTTTAGACCACATTTAATGACCATATCTAATAAACTGGTCAGAATGTTAATCTTGATGATCTATAGGGCATTTTAAATCTGGTCGGTGTTGTTAAAAAATAGGTCAAATAAGGTCAAATCAAGGAAAGCTTGTTTTAAGACTCTAAGGCCAAATTTTTGACTGTATCTTCATAAACTTAAACAAATGTTAATCTTTATGCTTTTAGTCAATTCGAATCGGGTCTGTGGGGGCAAAAACTAGGTCACCGGGGCAAATCAAAGGAAAGCTAGTTAAAACCCTTTTAAACCATTTATGACCATATCTTTTAAAAAACTTGTCAAAGTTGATCTTGTGATCTTTGGTCAATATCAGGTGAGCGTACAGGGGCCCATGGCCCTCTGTAGAAAATACTTGTTTCGTGTTATCTTTCTGGTATGCATGATCCAAACATGTAAAGCACGAAAAAAAAAAAACATTGTTTTCAGGTTTTTTGACCACCGGTTATCCCCATAAAACCGGGGACTGAGCATAGTAAAACAAAAAGGAAAATGGCAGCCCCAAAAAGTTACTCGTGTGACCAAACATTTTTTTTTTTTGGGAAATGCCAAAAAGAAGACAAACATTTTTTTATATGAACGGTCCGATCATAAAAATTTGCAAAACATGGTTTTTTCCTATTCTAGAAACTAGTAGAAGCTGAAAAGGGCTAACACTTACCTTTGAGTGGGAAACAAGTAAAAGCCTAACCTTAATACATTGGGGCCTGAAAAAAATCCCCGCTTTTTGAAAAGTATTTAATTTTCCCACCAAAACCTACTTTGACTGCAATTTTCAGGGGGGTGGGGAGGACGTAGGTTCAAGGGGTCCAATACCTTAAATGAAAGTTTTGGCTTAAACATATTTATTCCCAACAATATACAAAATTATATTTGTGTACGAACATTTAAAGTACAGTTGATGGAAAGGATTAAAACAAGAGACAAGTCTTGTAGAGTTCTTCTAATGTTTCGAAGTTTTTTAGCAAAAATTTGAAATAGTAGCTTTAAGGCTAAGAACATGATTAATTGTTTTGCACTTGTGGTTGGTTTGCTGTAAAGCACTGACTGAAGGCAATTGAGAATCTGCGAACACTTTGCTTATAAGTGCTAAAAAAGTTTTTGAAATGGTTTTTTCAGCAGGCTTGGTTTTCATTCTTAAACCCAAAAACAAATTTATCTGCTCCAGTTAAAAACTTTACATTCATAAAAGACTAAGAAACCAGTTTTCTAATTTTTTTTGTCGGTTGAAATAAAAGAAATATTAATGAAAAGTATTATTTCTGAATTTATATTTGATTAAATATTTATAAATCTGGTTGTGGTGTGTGTCTGGTTTGGAAGTTTGAAGCATATTGTTAATATGTTGTTTTTCAAGAAACTATTTGGTTTAGTTTTAACCCTTATAATGCTGGGCCAACGATTCTGCCTTTGCGACCAGTGGTAACTTTTCTGCACTGTTCGCCATTCATTTGTATCTTTTTTGGCAGCAAACCCATTTTAACAGTTAATGGTAAAGTCCAGATTTAAAATGGGCAAAAAAAAAAAAAAGAAAAATTCATCTATAAAATTTTCAGGTAGGGTTAAGTAATTGTGAAGAAAAAAAAAAAAGGTTTACTGAAAAAACTATAATTTTTTCGGGGATTAATTTTGTGGATTTTATGGCTGTACATTTCCCAAAGAACAATGTATTTCCAGGGGTCACGCTGTCATCCCATTACGCCATTTGCGTTATTTTTTTAAAAAGGGGAATAAATTTTTTCATTTTGGGGACGGGAAAATGGCGATTTTTTTCATTTTAAACTACTAAAAAATTATGCCCAAGTGAGCCGTAACCCGCGTCAGCTAGTGTAGAAAACGATAAAGCGGACTGTTTATTTCCTTGTGTTTCCAAAAACGTGTCCAACATGCCGATAACATTGCCTAAAGGGCCCTAGGTGCAGACGACAATTAAAAACCCATATAAACCGAAGTCAATCTTACTAATCTACTATCAAACAATCGAAATGGCAGGCTACTTTTGGGGAAAATTTTCAAAGCCAACCAAATTTTTCAAATTTTTCGGCGACGACAAACAAATTTGCTGAAAACCTAAATTGCCGCTATAGTTTCCGCTAATTTATTTCTGAAAAAACAATTAAACTGACCAACTGTCACGATTTCAAAAATTTTAATCTGAATGTAGGGTTAGATCAGTTATAAGTTTTTTTAAACTGAAAACAATTGTTCAAGTGAAAAAAATTTTTTTTTTTAAAGAATTTTTCCCAAATTTTAAAAAAACCGAAATTTTGAAAAATTACGGCCAGTATTTTAAAAGATCTATTTATTTTTTTTTTACCAAGACAACGGATAAAAATGTTTGTTTTGCACATTTAAAACCCGAAAAGATCGGGAAAAACCCCGTCTTGTTTCATTTTTAGAGAAAAGGCCGATACGGGGAAACTAAAAAAACAACAAATAAAATTTCTTGCAAACTTCATTATGTAAGTAAAAAAATTCTAAAAAAACCTTAAAAAATTTGTAATTTTTGCAAAAAGCATCAAAAAAATGACAAAAAAATGTAAATTAATTTAATAGCATAGACGCCAAAACACGTTTTTCCGACCCCCATTGTTTTGTACTTTTCGGGCAATTTAAGTGCGTGTGGGGCAAAAAAATCATGAAAGCCTTTGAAAATTTTAAAGAAAAGTAAAAACATAATGCTCAAAACTTGGTAAACTTTCCACGGTTGCCTGTGCCCTATTGTGTTGCATAATGTGGCTAATGAGCCATGCCCAGTCCACAATGTCAGTCAAACAACCATTTCAGCTTCTTTCACAACTAAATACGTAATGCCTGTAAAAGCCTTTAAAATCCATCAAATTACATTTTAAAAATTTATATAGGTTAATTTTTCCCGATTCCCCCACCCCCGTTGGGGGGCCCACTACTTTTTAAAGCAATTAAAAAAATTATAGTTAAAATTTTTTATTTTTTTTTTTTATAAAAATTTCCCCAAAAAGGGGCAACAGTTTTGGCTTTATTTTTTTATAGGTTAAAAATTTGCTATTTTTTTTTGGAGGCCAGGGACCCTGATTTCCCTTATTTTAAGCATTAAAAACAAAGTAAATTTCCCCAATGTGTTTTTCAGTCATATAAATAGTTTCTATTTGTATCAGTGAGCCAAAGCCCAACTTTATGTGCTGGAAAATTTACACCATAACTGTATACCCCCCGCCATCCATTATCTGACACCTGGCTCCAGTCCCCATAAAACTGACCCAAGTACCATTTTTTTTACATCTTTGGTATACCGGGGCCCGGGGTTAAACCCCCAAAACCCCTGCATTGAAGCAGGGACTCTACCCCTAGGTACTTGGAAACCTTTTGCATGCAGATAAATTGTCGTCTGCTGGAATGTGTCTGCTTTAAATTTTAAAGTTCTTCAATTTTTCTCCAAATTGAAGAAATATTTTCAGAGTACAAAAAGCTTGGGAACCTGGGTCAGACGCCGATTTTAAACGGCGTCTGTCTGGGTTTCCCAACTGTTTGCAAAGGGTGTTAAATTTTTCCGCACAGGGAAGGGTTAAAAACTATATTTTGAATCGCTATAAAGAACAGTGTCAAGCTTGTTCAGGCCTTAATACTTTGACTGCCTGAGCACGTCGCAAACAAGAACCGGGACTCTGTTTCAAAGGTTAAACTTTCAAAAGGATATTTAGCAGTAACTGTTGTCATGTCAGTTGAGATCTTTTCTCTACTGTAACAAAATGAATTAATATTAACATCATCTTGGGAATCATAATTCTGCATTTATCTACCAAATAAGAGTGTGGCTATAATATTATTTTGTAATGTAGAGTCTGGTTTGGAAGTTATGAAGCCGAAATTGTGAAGTTATTGACAGTAGTTGAGATGTTATTAAGTTCGGAATGCAGGGAATATTTGTTTAGTGATAACTGGTATAGATAGAATACACATTACACTTTGCCAGGTCCTATCAAAACATCCAAACAAGGTAATATGATAGCTTACATTATAAACCAACCTTGCTAGTTTGTTTACAAAATTATGTAATCAGCTGTTAAAAAGTTAATGTATTTCTTATGTTATAAATTAATTTGAGATTTTTTTTATGAATTTTAAGAAACATTAGCAGGAAGTTAACTGTTAGATTTGACATGTACAGTATACCCTGTGGCGAAACTGAATTTAAGACACTAAAGATGACAGTATTCAAAGCAATATATACAAACTGTCCACATGCTTAATTGTAAAATGTATAAAAATTTTGGAAATTTAATGTCTTAAGGCTAAGTTTCAGTCATATTTCTGTTGAGTTAATTCAGATCTTTGACTGTTAAGATCAGGCTTATCAATAAGTATTTTGCCTTGCACCTCTGTGGGTTTGAACCTTGCTCAGAGTGTGGAAGTCTCTTATATGAGGAATCCGTGTGACATAACCTGGCGAAACAGAGTCAAGCTGTTTTATCCTTAGGCTGCTTGCGGCAAGTGACCAGTGCAGACCAAGATCAGCCTGCACAGACATACAGACATCATGGTCTGCATTGTTCGCTACTCAGTCAGTAAATTTTTAACATGTCTGTGCAGGCTGATCATGGTCTGCATTCTTCGCTATTCAGTCAGTAAATTTTTAACATGTCTGTGCAGGCTGATCATGGTCTGCACTGTTCGCTATTCAGTCAGTAAATTTTTAACACGTCTGTGCAGGCTGATCATGGTCTGCACTGTACGCTATTCAGTCAGTAAATTTTTAACATGTCTGTGCAGGCTGATCATGGTCTGCACTGTTCGCTATTCAGTCAGTAAATTTTTAACACGTCTGTGCAGGCTGATCATGGTCTGCACTGTTCGCTATTCAGTCAGTAAATTTTTAACACGTCTGTGCAGGCTGATCATGGTCTGCACTGTTCGCTATTCAGTCAGTAATTTTTAACACGTCTGTTCAGGCTGATCATGGTCTGCACTGTTGGCTATTCAGTCAGTAATTTTTCAACACGTCCATGCAGGCTGATCATGGTCTGCACTGTTCGCTATTCAGTCAGTAAAATTTTCAACACGTCTGTGCAGGCTGATCATGGTCTGCACTGTTTGCTTTTCCAGTGAACACCCCTTTGATAAACTAATGGTACTGCCCAAATTGAATGATGGACCAATCCATTTTAGAAATGAAGCAAGGTAAAGGTTTATGTCTTTAATAAGTACATAAAACTATGGTTCATTGGAGTCCATTCAATATCTATGTTAGGTGTTGCACTTCCCATGAACTATCATAAACAGACTTAGTTAAATGGAGTCTTCTGTTATTTTACTTTGCTGCATTCTACTTATTAAGTTATAGATTTTTTTATTAAATTTTGGATGTTTGTACAGATGTTAAAGAAATTTTTCTCTGAGAAAACTGATCAAAAGCATGTGAGATGCTTAGCGTCTTTGATAACTGGAAAGAAACTTCAGTATCATAGCTGCTGTGTGATTGATGACTCATACTTGTAGCTTTTTGCCGAGAAAGATGATTTTGTTATGTCTACAGACTGTATTATTTGGTCAAGTGGGCAGTAATCTGTGATACATTGATTTTCAAGATATATCAGAAGAGATCTTTGAGCTGAATGTTACATGTATGTAATTGTATGGTACACATGTACATGTTAGTGACTTTGATCTTGAATGAATACATGGGTTGAGATTTACAGTGGAACATGACTGGATTAAACCTTACCATGCTGAACAGTGAACACAATTGATTCTGCCTTTGCGACCAGTGTAGATCATGATCAGCCTGCACATCCATGCAGTCTGATCAAGATATGCACTGTTTGCCATTCAGTCGGTATATTTTTGGTTAGCACCCCTTTTAACAGTTAATGGTACAGTCCAAATTGAAAGATGGATAAGTTCATTATAGAATTTAAGCAGAATAAGGCTTAAAATAAATCTGGTCAAACATGACTGTATTAAGCAGCCTGTCATTGGAGAGATGCAGTATGGCCACTAAACTTTTAGCCTGCTAAATTTCTAAAATGGAGTGGTCCATCAGTCAGTTGTGGCAGTACCATTTATTGTTCAAAGTGGTGTTCACTGAAATTTTACTGACTATAGGGAACAGTGTGGTTGTGCAGGCTGATCTTGGTCTGCACTGGTCTCAAAGTCAGAGTCACTTGCAGCCAGTAGGCACTTGACAACTTTAGACATGTCAAGTTGAATTTAGAACAAACAGTCAATTTGGGAAGACTTGAATGGTTGCACAAGGCAAGAGGTGCCTGTTAAGTAAGATTGAACTTTGTTGTATTTATCCAGTTGTTATTATTCCTACACTATTTGAGTTGTACAGATGAGTTATTTCTAATGATTTATATAATTTTGTCATGGTAGTAGTTCCGTTTTTGTCTTTGATAGACAATGATTAAAAAAAGGAAGATAATTGAAAATAGAAGCTAATTACAGCAGTTACTGTCTGGTTAAAGGGATTAACCCACACATTATAGGCAAAAAATAGTTTCTCTCAGAAATTTATAAAAAGTGAGTACATTGAAATTGACTAGTGGTACAAACTTATGGACATAAGATTTTTTGCAAGATATTCTCATATTGAAATAACCATAAATATTGTGCAGAAGGTAGTAAATCATTGCAATGCTTTTATTTATTTACCAACATTTAACTTTTATTTTCAATCTCGTTATCATTTTTAGTGTGATATTTATAGTGTATGATTCAAAGCCAAAATTTGTAAAAATGAATGTTGAAAATTTTTACCCAATCTGTGGGCAAATAGCTTTAACAGAATCTGTTTATGATTCAAATATCTGTCTGTTTATATTTCCTCCTTATCAAAGTTATTGTCTGGATTCTAAGGCACAGATATGTATTAGAGAGGAACAGTTACAGATTAAACAGGAAGAAAATACTTCCTATGACAGACATACTTATTACCTGGAAAATGATTCGTATCTAGGCCATTCTAACATTCTAAAAAAAAGTTTTGTTTACTGTGCTCAGAAGTTGGCACAAGAAGGTTCAGTAGTTTTGTGATCAATACAGAAACACACATGGAGCAAAACAGTGTCACAGCTGGGACAATTTACATTGGGAACAAGTTACAGTAGGAGCAAGTTACAATAGTGGCAATGTTACATTAGGGACCAAGATTCTACATGACTTACTTCAGTTGTTAAATTACTTAACTGTTTATGACTGAAAAAAAAGGAATTATGAATTTTGACCATTGTACAAAGAACATAGTACAGCAATCTCAAACTTAAATGTAAATAGTAAGTGTAGGTAGGAGCAGTTTTGATGGGTTGATCAGAGCACAGCAAACACACCATGTTTAAGGATGGCCTGATTTGAGATTTTTATTGCACAGTCAGTTCAATAGAAGACTTAGGTTACATATTACAGTACACAGAACTTTGAAATCAAAGTACATACATTATAAGTCACTGTATACTAGTCTTATTATTACCAGATGGAGGAAGTTTAAGTTTGCCAAACAGAAACTGAACCAGAAATGAAGATTGACTCATTTCCTGAAGGATTTTAGGAGTAGTTAGAGACGAGGGCAAATTTAGTGGTAGTGTTTCTGTGGTTTTTTGATATTTCCTTTGTTTTCGATTGGGGAACATTTTCTACATGCAAACTCCCAGCTGCATGTTTTGTTGCCCTGAAAGCAGGCCAATTCACAAACAGAAAATATTAAAACATGTTTCTTTTCTCCAGGCACACTTTGTATTGTCTTTTCACATGGCATTCTCTTCACGGTTTTGTGTAGTATTAACACCATGACCCATTGAGAGGGTAACTTGCAACATTTCAAAAGAAGAAAAA
This sequence comes from Mercenaria mercenaria, assembly GCF_021730395.1. NCBI lineage: Eukaryota > Metazoa > Mollusca > Bivalvia > Venerida > Veneridae > Mercenaria > Mercenaria mercenaria. Next base: position 61,551,766 of record NC_069375.1, on the reverse strand, counting down.
TAATTTATGTAACAAATTTGAATTATAAATGAAATAATAGTGACTATTTTCATCAAATTCTGTCTTAGGACAGCCAATGTTTTTTATATATCTTTTCATCCGCCAAGTTAAATATTTCATTCTTTATTCTATGAACCTCTCCTTTAGGGAGTCAACAAAAATATATTGGGGTATAAATATGCCCTTGAGAGTGACTTGAGTCCCCATCCTCTACCTCCACACACACAAACTAGTCCCCACCTAAAAAATAAGGAAATGAAAAGACCTGAATTGAAAGAATGGTGTAAATTTTAGATGTTACGATAGATATAAAATTCATTTATGAACAGTAATGCCTGTTTATTTAAGTTGTTGACATGTTAAAATGTGATAAGGTAGCCAAATAAACAACATGTTTTGCCAGAGCAAAACTATCCTAAACTACTGTCAAGGAGGATATACAGTACTATTAATCATGCGCCAATGAGCTAAGAAGGAAACATGAGGTTATGTTAAGATTTTGTCTTGTTTATCACCTTGATAATGTGATGTTAAAACCTATATATGGAGTAGAAATTTGGATTCTTGTCAGATGATTTATTGGAGATGAACATGTGTTATTGATTTGTTCAAGTTACTTAGGTATGAAAGATTTTCATTGAAAAAGGTCATTGTTTAAAATGTTTCTATGTAGACACTCCTGACCTGCGTAAAAGATTATTGTAATTCACAGTATGAAGGTGCTAAAGTATCAAACATTTGGTTTCTATCCATCATGGATGGGCATGATGGAGGCCCTTGAATCGCTGGTTGGGTTCGTTGCAAGTCCTCTCCTTTAATTTAAAATATTTTCATATTTATAAGAAAAATGGCTTTCATTCACTTTCAAATACAGCTTTAAGTATTTATAGCACTGGTTCTGTGAAATCTATCAAATTCTTTGAAACATTGGATATGTAACCATCTAATCAGACCCTTACACAGAAAATAACGATCTGTTTTTAAGATTATTTTTATTAAATAGTTTTCTTTGGTTAAGGATGAGCCAGCTTTACCACTAAAAGTATATAAAATGGCAACATTCGTGCTTCATATGCTGACTGGTACAGCGAAACAATATTCCATCTGCTTTTGCAGTCTTATGCCCCTTGGACTGAATATAATTTTATTGGTAAGTTTATTTCAGGACCACGTATTAGTTAAAGCATCGAAAAGGTATCGAGTTCCTGGAAAATTGTGCACCTCATACTGAACCTGTGAATGAAAAACAAGTACTCCATTGACTCTTTGCAATATTATGACTTTTGGATTTAAAATCATTTTAGTTGTTCATAAGGGATTAGAACTTTCTCATAAACTATAAAGCAGCTTTAAAACTTGCAACAGTTTTTCACCATCATAAGTGGACACTGTACATCAAGAAACATAACTCTGTCCTGCTTTTTGCAAGAATGATGACCCTTTTTAGACTTAGAAAATCATGGGTAGGACAATAGTTCTATTATACAAAAAAATCAGATGAGCGTCAGCACCCGCAAGGTGATGCTCTTGTTAACACTCACTTTTAAGTTGTTCACAAGGATGTAGAACTTTCATACCAACATGAAAGCACACAAAAAAAAAAAACAGCAAAAAAACAAAAAACAGAATTGGTATACATTTCATTAGTCCACATTTCTAATTTTCGTTAGTTACATGGACCAAAGAAGAATGGAGCAGAGGGGTGGATACTATAAGTTTATATCTTGAAGTGAAGTGCTTATGAACTAGTAATTCTTCAAAAGATACTGTATTTAAGGAATAAACTGATGTAAATATATATAATATTTATTGATGTTATAATGAAATTAATGTCGCATTTTATCCTTTGCTGGCAACAAGTGAATCTGCATTTTTCAAACAGCGCAGACAAGATTAGTCTTCACACCCGTGCATTGCACTGTTCACTATTCAGTCAGTAAATTTTCAGCAGACACTCATTTGAATGAGAAGTGGTACTGCCTAAATTGAATGATGGACCAGTCCATTTACAAAATGCAGGGTAAAGGTTAAAACAGTTTTCTCTCCATTTCAGACGTCTGGTTAAAAATTTTCAACCAAAGAAAAAGGAAGAAGATGAGTATCAGTAAGTGGAACAATAATCAAATAATTTCCTTATTCTTTGAAAACAATAGGAAATGTACATTATACTGAAACAAAAAAGGAGATGATATATTTACATATGTATTTAGATAAGATGAAATTTTTAGCTCACCAGTGCACAAAGTGCTCAAGGCGAGCTATTGTGATCGGTCATTTTCGGGCGTCTGTCGACGTCCGTCGTCCGTTAACATTTGCCTTGTGAACACTCTAGAGACCATATTTTTGACACAATCTTTATGAAACTTGGTCAGAATGTTTGTCTTGATGATATCTAGGTCAGGTTCAAAACTGAGTCATGTGGGGCCAAAAACTAGGTCAGTAGGTCAGATCAAAGGAAAAGCTTGTGAACACTCTAGAGACTACATTTTTGGCCCAATCTTTATGAAACTTGGTCAGGATGTTTGTCTTGATAATCTCTAGCTTAAGTTCAAAACTGAATCATGCGGGATCAAAAACTAGGTCAGTAGGTCAGATCAATGGAAAAGCTTATGTAGAGACCTCATTTTTGATTGACCCAATCTTTATCAAACTTGGTCAGAATGTTTGTCTTGATGATCTCTAGCTCAAGATCGAAACTGGGTCATGTGGGATCAAAAACTAGGTCAGTAGGTCAGATCAAAGGAAAAGCTTGTGAAGGCTTGAGAGACCACATTTTTGACCCAATCTTTATTAAACTTGGTTATAGATGAAATTTTTAGCTCACCAGCGCACAAAGTGCTCAAGGCGAGCTATTGTGACCGGTCATTTTCGAGCGTCCGTCAACATTTGCCTTGTGAACACTCTAGAGACCACATTTTTGACACAATCTTTATGAAACTTGGTCAGAATGTTTGTCTTGATGATCTCTAGGTCAAGTTCGAAACTGGGTCATGTGGGGCCAAAAACTAGGTCAGTAGGTCAGATCAAAGGAAAAGCTTGTGAACACTCTAGAGACTACATTTTTGGCCCAATCTTTATGAAACTTGGTCAGGATGTTTGTCTTGATGATCTCTAGCTCAAGTTCAAAACTGGGTCATGCGGGGTCAAAAACTAGGTCAGTAGGTCAGATCAATGGAAAAGCTTGTGAACACTATAGAGACCACATTTTTGACCCAATCTTTATGAAACTTGGTCAGAATGTTGATCTTGATGATCTCTAGGTCAAGTTCGAAACTGGGTCATGTAGGGTCAAAAACCAGGTCACCTGGTCAAATCAAAGGAAAAGCTTGTGAAAACTTTAGAGGCCACATTAATTTTTGTGACTCAAACAATATGAAACTTGGTCAGAATGTTTGTCTTCATCATTTCTAGGTCAAGTATGAATCTGGGTCATGTGGGGCCAAAAACTAGGTCAGTAGGCCAGATCAAAGGAAATTCTTTTCAACACTCTAGAGGCCCAAATATAAGTTTGAAATTCATGGGAATTAGTTGGAATGTTTGTTTTGATAATCTATAGGTCAAGTTTGAACCTGGGTCATATGGGGTCAAAGACTAGGCCTCCGGTCAAATCAAAGGAAAAGCTTGTGAGCACTCTAGAGGCCACAGTTGTAACCAAATCTTTACAAAATTTAGTCAGAATGTTTGTCTTGATGATCTTTAGGTCAAGTTCAACTCCTGGTCATGCGGGGTCAAAACCTAGGTCAGTAGGCCAGATCAACTCTGGTGAGCGATGTATAGGGCCATCATGGCCCTCTTGTTATATATTAAGTTCATTTTCAATAAATATTGATGAAAAGATAATAGAAATTTCAAAGACCGTTAAATGGAATGTCATTTTAAGTCTATATTTTGGCTGTCTTGGACTTATGTGAAAAAAAAAAAAGTTTTGAGTTACTTTTGCATTTCAGTATATATACAACTTAACAACTTTTGCATCAAATTCTTTGTATTTATAGTAATCACCACTTACTCATATTGGTGACTCCTTTTCCGTATGGGTAACTCCACCTCCATATTGGTAGCTCCTCCCCCAGAAGATGAATGTTATCATTAGGTTTTGGAGAAGTCTGCAAAATACAGCAGGTTCTCAGATTCTGTAAGCTCTGGTTCTTCAGTGTGCTTAGTGTGAAGCACCTAGAATCGGGGGTTCTTACCTCAGTAACCTGTAGAAGTGCAGGGGGTGGAACTCTTGACTGCAAGTTTGCTGTTTATTTTTAAAATATTTGGTGCTCATAACTTTTTTAAAAATTCACCAAATGAATATGTTTAGCTTTACCTCCGCTGAAGAACAAAAGAATGCCAATTTAATAGTGTAAATAAGTATGCGATAAAGAAATAATTAGCTTTGCACTAACTTGTCTTGTTCTTATGCAAAGTGCTATTGTGCTAAAGTTCTGCAAAGAACAATATTGGAAGCAGACTTTAATGTAAATTTTATGGAAGAAATGGAATAACTTTTGTATTGTACTTTGTTAGATTTACCTGGGCGAGGGCATTCCTCGACAAGCTCAAGGAGGTACATGATATGGCGGGTCAGCACGAGGTTATTGCGGAGAACACGCAGGGACAGCTTATAGTAGATATACAAAAATGTGTCGGAGAGTTGAAGTCTGATCGACGGAAGGTAGGAAAAATTTTGCTAGACGGTTCCGTGTGAAAAATTAAAAGATTCGCTTTAAAAAGATGCTTTGAATTCCTGAATTACAATGTTGGAATTTTATAGTTTTGGCTGGCCTGACCTTTTAGGGTACATGAAATAATGAATTTTGAATTTAAAGAGCAGTCTTCAAGATGGAAATCTTATATCATTAGTCCCATAAGTAATTCAAGTTGTTTCTTAGACTCTGCAGGTATTTAAATGATTAAAGATATAAGAAAAATGCCAGTATTTGAGTCAGATGAAGAGATCAATTTGTGACATCATTTTGGCTAAAACCGGCAATGTTTGGTTGAGTGGTGGGCACTCTATAGAAAACCTCTAATCTTAAAGTATTAATTTATGTACTTTTTGCCTTGTGCAGTTATAAAAAAATCAAAATAATGATTGTTGAAATATTTCATATTTAAGGAAAAAATTCCTATAGTTATACTGCAACTTTGAATGTAGAATTTTCCTATGTAAGGAAACTATTCAGCTTGGTTGTGAAAGATTGGTGGATCTACCAGGATACCTTCTTTGCTTGAAGAGTGTCTTAGTGTCTTATTGACACCTTGAGTTGTCCTCTGCCACTAAGATGTAGGAAATAACAGTATGGCTATAAAACTTGTACTTCCTTGACATAAAACCTAAGAAAAACCACACAAATCCTTAATTATTATTTATTTTTCAGTTTCTTCAAGAGGGGTCAAAAATACAGAGCCAGATGAAAGATTCATTAAAATCTCTAGAAAATGTAAGTAAATGTTGCCAAAGGCTAAAGGTTAAAATTGTGATTGGCATTATTTTTATTGTACAGAAATTCTTTCTGGCATCGGGGAACTCGTGACAGCTGCGTGTCACTACTACTTTGTGATGGAGTTGGGGTTCAGTAACCATGTCGTCACATACAGTATAATTCAGACATCAGATATTTTCATTTACTCGGGAAATGTAATAATGTATATGAAAACATAAATTTTTCTGTAAAAGCTGATGATGTTAGAATACGTTAGTATTATTCATGTTTCTTTTACAGTCAAAGAGAAACTATGAAAGGAAATTTAGCGAGGCAGATAGAGCATTAGATGCATACAGAAGAGCTGATGCTGATATAAATCTCTCGAGAGCGGAGGTAGAAAAGGTACAGTTGTTGGATTTACCATATAGTATAGAACGCTTAATATTAAAATAGACTGACATATATGACAAGTTCACATATCAACAAAGTTGTGTCAAAACATTCCCTTAGAAAGGGCTAGATGATGTTCAGTCTTACCTCTCAGACATGCGGTATATTTCCTTAGTTTAATCATATTTTATTTGCTCTTTACATATTTATAATAACAGTGCATTCCCTAAGTATTAAATGCCCTGCTCTGCCCGCCCTCAGTGTCAGTATTTCAGCCCACCCTCCGTATCAGTATTTCAGCCCACCCTCAGTGTCAGTATTTTGGCCCACCCTCAATTTCAGTATTTTGTGCCTGTGTAGTGGGGTTGGGGGGGGTCATAAGAAGAACTTAATGATAGTGAACACATTTGTTACATCCCCAGAGAACTTAAGTGTTCATCCCAGATAAGTTATGGTTGCAAATGTATTCATTACACCCAGAGAACTTAATGATAGTGAATGTATTTATTACACTCCCAGATAATTGAATTTGTTACAACTAGAGAGCTTTAGGTGGTGAATTTATTTCTTAAACAGATTTGCAAATTACTACACCATCATAATAGGAGAGACATGCATGGTCAAGGTCTGTGAAATTACTAATTTTGTTGGGGAACTAGTCTTCCTGAATTATTTGGTTGAGTAAAATCTGTGAAATTTAACCCAGCAATGTACATCTAGTAAAATTCCAATTCATTTTATATTCAAAGGGTCAAATTCGCAAATTTTCATCCCCACGAAATAGCAGTTTTGACCAAACAACAAAAATGATGCTATAGTATAATCTAAACTACTTGAAAAAATTTTATAAGTCAGCCATTAATTGTGTACTTCATAAAGGTTATAGAAGGCTGTGTGTACCTCATATAGGTTTTAGAAGACAAAGTCTGTGTACCTCATACAGGTTTTAGAAGACTGTGTGTACCTCATACAGGTTTTAGAAAACTAAGTCTGTGTATCTCATACAGGATTTAGAAGACAAAGTCTGTGTACCTCATAGAGGATTTAGAAAACTAAGTCTGTGTACCTGATACAGGTTTTAGAGACAAAGTCTGTGTACCTCATACAGGTTTTAGAAGACTGTGTGTACCTCAAACAGGTTTTAGAAGACTGTGTGTACCTCATACAGGTTTTAGAAAACTTATGTCTGTGTACCTCATACAGGATCTGTGTACCTCATACAGGTTTTTAGCAGAATACAGGTTTTAGTAGGCTAAGTCTGTGTACCTTGTACAGGTTTTAGAAGACTAAGTCATTCGACCTCATAAAGGTTTCAGAAAACTAAGTCTTTGTACCTCATACAGGTTTTAGAAGACTAAGTCTGTCTACCTTATACAGGTCAGTGCTCCAGCTAGGATTAGAAAAGGGCAGGGTGCTGGCACTGAAAAGGGCACTTCTGGGGTGGTGGTCGGTCCGGGACCGTGCTCCTTTGGGAAAAAAATATAACTGGTCCATGCATACAGTGCATTTTAACATACTTCAGGCATGGAATTTGGCATAATTTAGGCATGTTTTTGGCACACTTTAGGTATGGTCTTTTAAAAGGCTATGTCTGTCATCTCTAATGCACCTATTTATTAACTAAAAATTCTGCTGTTTGTATTTTATTTGGCATTGATTTTCAACTTGTAACATTTCTTTGTAATTGCATACTGAGTAACAATATCAATTTGTTAGGCCTATTTTACTTGTTACAATTTCAGTACACATCTTCTTGATGTAGGCTACTTGATATTTATAAATTTATACATGCAACATATACACAGAAAAAAGTTTAAACTTCCACTTAAATAAATGAAATCAGGCAAAGTTTTTAACTTACAACAGTCTAAAAGCAAGTTTAGCACTTGTAATAGACATATTCCGGGTATCCAAAATTTTATATCCGGATATGGTTACACTTTTTTCTAAAAGTCGTGGAATGTCCAGTTTAAACAATATTTTTGAAAAATTATTATGATGCAAAGACAGTTTAACAGCATTTTTACAGTATCTGAACATTAAAGTGTACCCTGTTCATTACATCTTTATTAAAACTAATTTCAAAAGAATCTTCATAGAAACAATCGGCAAATTCACAAAGCAGACACAACCTACTTTCGTTTCAAAATCCCTTGTATAAGATAAAATATCAAATTCTTTTTAATTTAATGATTTGATCGATTTTTCTAAATAAATGTCTGATTGTTGGACTATTCAGTTGGAATAAGTTCACCATCATAAGCAGACCCTGTACATCAGAAACATAACTCCATCTTGCTTTTTGCAAGATTTATTGCCCCTTTTGGACTTAGAAAATCAGTTTTCTTGGTTAAGTTTTATGTTTAGGTCAGCTTTTATCCTATACTATCAAAGCTATTGCTTTAAAACTTGCAACACTTGTTCACCATCATAGTTGACCCTGTATAGCAAGAAACATAACTCCGTCCTGCTTTTTGCAAGATTTATGGCCCCTTTGGACTTAGAAAATATCAGATTTCTTGGTTAAGTTTTATGTTTAGGTCAACTTTTCTCTTAAACTATCAAAGCTATTGCTTTGAAACTTGCAACACTTGTTCACCATCATAAGCTGACCCTGTACAGCAAGCAACATAACTCCATCCTGCTTTTTGCAATAATTATTGCCCCTTTTGGACTTAGAAAATCATTTTCTTGGTTGAGTATTATGTTTAAGTCAACTTTTCTCATAAACTATCAAAGCTATTGCTTTAAAACTTGCAACAGTTTTTCACCATCATAAGTGGACACTGTACATCAAGAAACATAACTCTATCCTGCTTTTTGCAAGAATGATGGTCCTTTTTAGACTTAGAAAATCATGGGTAGGACAATATTTCTATTACACAAAAAAAATCAGATGAGCGTCAGCACCCGCAAGGCGGTGCTCTTGTTATTAATTAGATTTAAATGTCTGTTGTCTGGACTTCGTTTCAGTTGTGTATAAAGGGGTATTTACGACTATATTACCGAAAACGAAAGTACACTTTGACAGGTGGCGCGAAATGATAATGATTTCAGACTGGTTTGCAAACTGTTTTAACTCTAAGGTTCAGTGATTTTAATGCTAGTGGAGCAGTCTAAAAGATCATGGTCTGCCTCGGGCACGATTACAGCAGGTAATTGTTTAATTGTTTGCTAATTATGTCAATGCCCCCGGCGTGTATCACTCGATAAAAAGGGGGCAATAAAGCACTTTATTATAATCACTGAGGCAAAAAAGGGAAGTTTGGCTAAAAAAAGAAATGAATGGTTGTAAAACGGGCAGGGTGCCTGGCGGGGCAACAGGGCGGAACGAATTTCGGAACGGGCGATGCGCCCTGCAGTAAATAGCTAGCTGGAGCACTGCAGGTTTTAGAAGACTAAGTCATTGGACCTCATAAAGGTTTCAGAAAACTAAGTCTTTGTACCTCATACAGGTTTTAGAAGACTAAGTCTGTCTACCTTATACAGGTTTTAGAAGACTAACTCTTTGTACCTCATAAAGATTTTACAAGACTAAGTCTTTCTCAGTATCACTAATAGCACCTGCAGGTATTAATTGTCTTCATTTGTTTCTGTTTTTATTTCATGATTTCATATTTCTTGTTACAGACGAGAGCATTATCAAACAAACGCTCACAAGAGGCAGAAGAAAGCAAAAACGACTACGCTTCACAACTACAGACCACTAACCAGTTCCAGAGGGACTATTATAACACAAATATGCCACAAGTTTTCCAGGTTTGCATTTAGTTGAGCTGCTTTTTCTTCGTCATCATAACATTTAACAAATCTGATCCATGTCTGATAGAGAACTGTTATTTTAGATTTTTTTCACAGTATCAAATTTGTCATAGTTTGTTGCTCTTGTAATTGTGAACTTTTGTAACTGGTGTGAGGAAAATTTGAAATCAATCAAAGTACATAGTTGTGAATTTTGACATTGACACTTTGAAATGTGATGAATACATTCTGCTGTCATCTTGGAGCAAATCAAGTTTATTAATAGGAAAATATACCAAAATCTATATTTTTACTTAGGTTAAAATTGTGGGGGCTCCTGTGGTAGAGCGGTGAAGACTGTTTGAAATTTGATCACTAGCCCCTCTTCTGTTTGGGTTCAAGTTCTGCTTGGGTGTCATGTTTTTTGAAGGTTTATGATTTTACTCAAGCGGTTGTTCCAGATTTAATGTAAAGATTCCGACAGTGGTTAGCTGGAGAGTCACCATATGACCTGAACTGTGTCAGTTAACTTGAAATCACATCAAACTTGATGACAATTTTTATGCCCCCTTCGAAGAAGGAGGGGTATATTGTTTGCAGATGTCGGCCGGTCGGTATGTAGACAAATCTGTTTCCGGATGATAACTCGAGAACTCTTTGGCCTAGGATCATGAAAGTTGATAGGGAGGTTGGTCATGACCAGCAGATGACCCCGACTGTTTTTGAGGTCAGTAAATAAAAGGTCAATGACACAGTGACCTGGAACAGTTAAAACATTTCTGGACAATAACTGGAGAATACATGGGCTAAGGATCATTAAACTTCATAGGGAAGTTGGAAATGATCAGCAGATGACCCCTAATGATTTTGATGTCGGTAGGTCAAAGGTCAGTGTCACAGTGACCTGAACAGTTAAATGGTTTCCGGATGATATTTAGAACGCTTGGGCCTAGGATCATGAATCCTAATATGGATGTTGATCATGACCAGCAGATGACCCCTATCGATTTTGAGGTCAATAGATCAAAGATCAAGGTCACATTGACCCAGAACAGTAGAACTTTTGTGTACAGTGAACGAATAATTTCAGTTTGTTGTGCAATAACTGAAAATCGCAGTGTTCCCACTGGCATTTAAAGCTGGGGGTGAAAACTGAGTTTTTCTTGCACTTTTGGACCCCCCTCACCAAGAGATATATAACAGTTGTCTCCAAAACTGTTGGTGCAAAGTACCATTCTGGGGGTGAAAAACCCCCATTTGAGGGTTACTGGAAACACTGCTGAATGCATCAAGGGGGGCATTTCGTGTTCTACGAGCTCTTGTATTAGATTGCCTGTTAAGGTTAACAATTGTTCTCAAATTTCACCTTGTTTTTCAGCAATTGCAAGACCTGGACGAGCGGCGAATAAACAAGATAAAAACTGTGATAGAAACGAGTGCCAGTATAGAGTCAAGTGTTCTTCCAATTATAAAAACATGTATAGATGGAATGAATAAAGCTGCACAGTCTATTAATGTACAAGAGGTAGTGCTCAGATTATCTATTCCATTTGATGAATTATTTTATAGCTTTTGTTGCTTTCACTGTACTTTTGATCTTTCTGGATATGAAGGGTCCAATGATACTGTGTCTAAGCTGAGCAAGGACACCTACTCTGGTTTCTTTTAATAGTGGTGATTCCGATAAGCTGTCATCACAATCTATTTAAAATAAATGAGCCGTGCCATGAGAAAACCAACATAGTGTGTTTTTGTGACCATAATGGATCGAGACTAGCCTGCACGTCCATACATTTCGCTGTCAAAGCCTATTGCAATTAGAGGAACTGTTAACAAACAGCATGAATTCTGACCAGACTGGTCTGGATCCATGCTGGTAGCAAACACACTGTGCTGGTTTTCTCTTGGTGCGGCTGAAATTAATGTGAACTAATCAGTCTTTAACCAAATTAAACATTTGTATGTCATTGAAAGTTTGAGTAAAAGATATTGGTAAATTTTAGATATGGCTTTAAACAGTTGTTCTGTATTATGGTTTTAAAAATGGTTTTATTCCAACTTAATAGTACTGTTACAAAATCCTACATATACATACAGGTAAATTTCTTGATTATGAATGTTTCGTTTTTAGCTCACCTGAGCCAAAGGCTCATGGTGAGCTTTTGTGACCGCTCAATGTCCGTTGTGCGTCGTGTGTCCGTCAACATTTTCTAAAAAAATCTTCTCCTTGAAAATCACTGAGCAGAATTTCACCAAACTTCACAGGAATGATACTTGGGTGGTCCCCTTTCAAAATTGTTCAAAGAATTTAATTCCATGCAGAACTCTGGTTGCCATGGCAGCCAAAATGAAAAACTTTAAAAATCTTCTTATCCAAAACCGTAAGACATAGAGCCTAGATATTTGGCCTGTGACATCATCTTATGGTTCTCTATCAAGATTGTTCAAATTGTGCCCCTGGGGTGAAAGGAGGCCCAACCCTGGGGATCACAAGTTTTACATAGAATTATATAGGAAAAAACTTTAAAAATCTTCTTGTCTAAAACCACAAGACCTAGACCTTTGATATTTGGTAATTAGCATTGCCTTGTGGTCCGCTACTAAAATTGTTCAAATTATTACCCTGTGGTAAAATAAGGCCCCGCCCCGGGGATGACAAGTTTTACATCGACTTATATAGGAAAAAACTGTAAAAATCTTCTTGTCTAAAACCACATGACGTAGACCTTTGATATTTGGTATGTAGCATTGCCTTATGGTCCTCTACCAAATTGTTCAAATTATACCCTGGGGATGAAAAAGGCCCCGCACCAGGGGCCGAAGCTACATAGACTTATTAATAGGAAAAAACTTTAAAAACATTCATGTCTGAAACTACAAGCCTAGGCCGTTGATATTTTGTATGTACATTGCCTTGTGTCCTCTATAAAATTGTTCAAATTGTCCCCCTGGATGAAAATAGGCCCCACAAGGGGTCCCAAGTAACATAGACTTATTTAATAGGGAAAAATTAAAAAATTTCTTGTCTGAAACTGCAAGGCCTAGGCTTTTGATATTTGGTTTGTTACATTGCCTTGTGGTCCTCTACCAAAATTGTTCAAATTATCCCCCTGGAGTAAAAAGAGGCCCTGCCCCGGTGGTCCCAAGTTTAACATAGACTTATATAGGGGAAAAAATTAAAATCTTTTTGTCTAAAATTTTTCAAGGCCTAGGCCTTTGATATTTGGTGTGTATCATTGCCTAGTGGACCTCTAACAGGATTGTTCAAATTATGCCCCTGGGGTGAAAAGAGGCCCCACCCTGGTAGTCACTTGTTATATGAGTTATATAGGAAAAAATACTTAAAATATTATCAGATCATATTTCCTGGACTGTTTAATTATTACCCCCCGCCGATGAAATCGGGAGGGGGGTATTGAAATGGCGTTGTCCGTCCGTCCGTCCGTCCGCAGCCATTTCTCAGTAACTACTTGGTAGAATTTCATGAAACTTGAAATAAACATGAACCAACATACTGCAATGATGCCCGTCAAGTTTTTTTTTTGATTGGTCAATTTCCCTCAGAGTTATTGCCCTTGATTTAATAAAAAATGTCTGTCTGCAGCCATTTTTCAGTAACTAACAGGTAGAATTTCATCAAATTTGAAATAGACATGAACCAAGATACTGCGCTGATGCCCATCAAGTTTTTTTTTTGATAGGTCAATTTCCCTCAGAGTTATTAACCTTGATTTAATGAAAAATGTCCGTCTGCAGCCATTTCTCAGTAACTAGCAGGTAGAATTTCATCAAACTTGAAATAGACATGAACCAAGATACTGCGGCGATGCCCTTCAAGTTTTTTTTCGATTGGTCAATTTTCCATTTAGTTATTGCCCTTTAATTGTTTAAAAATCCACAGATCTGTACATAACAAACCAACCAATTGGAAGAATTTCATTAAACTTCTTCCATTCTTTTCCATGCACATTTATTATAAACATGTGATGTTGTGTACCTACCCTGGTCACCACCTTACATTGTCAAAGCCCCTCCCCAACCCCCCCCTATGTTTTTTTTTTTTTTATTTTTTCATTTTGTTTACAATATTTAAATCACATTAAAATATTTATCCTCACCCCCCCACCAAAAAACCATTCATTTTCTTTTAATTTGATTTGACTATGAAATTATTTGCTTCTTGGTAACATTCTTAACTTTTTGCAGGATATATTTTTTTGCTGTTCCTCAACTCTGACCCTTTCGGCGGGGGATTCCAATTCATCGAATTTGCTTGTATTTACCTGTTGTACCCAAGTGATTAGGTGTCACCTTACTGTAACCTTGACCTACTGAGTTACTTTCTTGTTTTTTGAGATACAGCCTTGAAGTTTGGATAACATGTACAGTTTTGCATACCGATCTTAAAACTGACTTTCAGTTACCATGGATGTGACCTACTGACCTACTTTCTAATATTATAACATCAGTTTGCCATTTGAAACATGTGGCTCATACTACTCAGGTGAGCGATTTAGGGTCATCATGACCCTCTTGTTACACAAAAATGTGTAAATAGTACGCAAATTGATTTCCTTGCTGAAGTATATAAATACAAGGCCTACCAATTTATTGTTGTTATTTTTGTGAGGGCAAATATGAGCTGTGCCATGAGAAAACCAACATAGTGGTTTTGCCACCAGCATGGATCCAGACCAGCCTGAGCATCCGCGCAGTCTGGTCAGGATCAATGCTGTTAGCTGACGGTTTCTCTAATTGCAACAGGCTTTGAAAGCAGACATCACGGATCCTGAACAGACTGTGCGGATGCGCAGGCTGGTCTGGATCCATGCTGGTCACAAATGCACTATATTGGTTTTCTCATGGCGCAGCTCATATCTTGATATAATTAACTTAATTTTTCATTTATCTTCTTCAGGATTGTAAATTAGTGATAGACAAACACAGGACTGGTTTTCCCATTCCCGGAGATATTCCGTTTGAGGATTTATCATGTGGTCAAGTTAATAATCATAATGTGATAAAAACTAACAGTACTCCCGATAATAGAACTAAAAGTGGAACTTTAGGGGGTGGAAAAAACAAGAAACGCGGAGGATTATTCGGTCTGTTTAAAACAGCAAATGTAAGTATAGGTCTTTGTATATATGAGTTGAAAGAGTGTATAGAATTTTTAATTTGAAAAAGGAAGTATTGTATTGTCATAGAAACCATAAAATTTTTATTATTCGACAACAGTGTCAAAAGAAAAAGTTTATGATTGATAGTGGACCTTAAACTTTCGACATTGATCAACATATTGACAGAAAAAAAAAGGAAAAAATCCCTTTCAAAGTATTATCTTTTTTAAACATCTGTACAAGTTTTTTCGCTGCAGTTTTATGATTTATAAGCCAACTTGGTTATACCACAGTCACACATACGGCGCGGATAGCTACGTTTAGCTACGGATAGAAACGTAGTAATCCGTATCGATCCGTACCTGAGCTGTACGGACTGATACGGGTTACTACTTTAAGGTACGGCTCAGGTACGGATCGATACGTATCGATACGGATTACTACGTTTCTATCCGTGGCTAGACGTAGCTATCCGCGCCGTATGTGTGACTGGGGTATAAGCACAGTTGGTATATCACATGACTTAGAATTGAGAAGGGGTGAATTTAATGATTAGTAAGATGAATATTTTGGATGAAAATTAGCATCATATCGTAGGGGTGAATTTAATTAGGGCAAGATAAATTTCTGGATGAAAATGAGGGTCATATCATTGAGAAACAAACATAAAAGCTTATTGATTAGGGCTGTCTGAGTTTTTAACAGAAATAGAGGATTTAAGAGACAAATTTTGCCATTTGGTCAGTTAATAAGAATACTTGTTGATAAGTTAAAAGAATATGAAAGGCATTTGACTAAGATCCATTGAAGAAATTCTGTTTTAACCTATTAGAGCAAAGAGTTTTCCTGCCAAAAGCTAGTTTTTGTGGAAATTTTTTTGTTACAATTTAATGTGTAGCAATGCAGTTAGATCAGAATAATTAATGTTTAATTTTGATTAAAGTTTATTGGATTCTTGGTACGTATAGTTGGAGGGCATTGAACCCAATTTTTGGCATGGATTTTATGTTTGTCCCCTTTTCCCCCCAATTACAAACCAGCTTTTAATGAGACCTGTACTGAATCTGCAATTGTTTTGCTATGCTTTAAAGTGAAACTTTTTAAGTTTTCCTGCTCAGTATATGTTCAGTTATTAAGCAGAAATTAAGATAAATGCCATTTTTCACCTTAGCACCAAAAGTAAATAAGTGCTTCATTGTATCGATGCAGTTAGCTACTTTTTGCACTGAGGCGAAGATATATATACATTGTATTAATTTTGATCCTGCTGAAAGAAGTCGTCTCATTAATTCGGCTTTCGATTCTTGAGACCTCAGTAATACACAGCACATATTAATGTTTTCATTTGGCTTGATATTTAATGAACACTGTATTGCACATGGTGTAATTAATGTAATTTCACACTCGTTGAGATAAAGAATGTTTCACATGTATACATGTAACTCTTCCTTTTTTTTCCCCAACAATATTGCGCTGTTTGTTTCATCGCTTCTGAAGTCACTGTGTTCGCTTCTGAAAATATTTGTGAATTCAATATTCATCAGCCTTAGCTCAAAAGATAGAAACATAGTTTGCAGACCAGTTTCAAAACTCCAGCTGTTGATTGGTCGATCCTGGTCTCAGTTTTGAAATTGACCAATGGCATGGCTGCATTCTTTTAGACTGGTTCCCAGTCTTAGTTTTATTATAGGGAGAGCTCCTGGTTACCATTGTCATGACTATGATTTAAATGTCTCCTTTACAGTTCGACAAGGATACAGTTATTCTAGTAATCAAAGCAAATGTCACCCTAACAAAAAAATGTTAACTATCTTATGGGGATTTGACAGAAGACAAATTCAAGAATTCTCAATGTCGTCCCAAGGTTTTAAGCAATACAAATATAGGAAATAGAAGAATATTGGCCATTGACTATATAAATTGTCAGGCCTGGTGATCAAGCAAGAAATGGTCAAGCATTGTGGCACTGTACAGGAAAATTTTTGTATTAACTATTACTGACATAGAAGTAAACAAGAGAAAATGTGTTAAAAGCAGCAGTCAAGCTGTGGTGGTGTATTGAGATGGCGATTACATTCTTTACATATCCTTTGCCTTTACATCTTAATATCGAATTCTTTTTTTATTAAAAATCTGTAAAAAGTACTATTTTATCTTTCTTAACTGGCAGAGTTTTGACTTCCAAGCCAGAAGGTGTGAATTCTTCCACAGGTGCTAGACACATTATCAAATATTTTACTTAATAGGTCTATATATGTATATATATGGGTCTCATATATACATATATAGGCCTATGAGTAAAATATTTGGTTATGTGTCTAGCACCTGTGAATTCTTCTATATGGGAAAACACTTTCAATGTACTATTTATTTTCAACATCTATACAATTAAATTAAAGCATAGACAAGTAGACAGCTATACTCTTTTAAGTTTTTAGCAAAGTTATGTTGTAGCAAAGTATGAATATATTAGTGAAGCGCAACTTGTTGAATTTTAGTTATTGGAAAGGTAAAGTTTAGTTTCGTTTGTTTAAATGGTGGCAGGTATTGAATAAGTTTTAATGACAACCGAGTACGTAGGTCTAGCTGACAAAGCAGCTATTTAGAGAGGTATAAGTAAGAATTATCTTGTCTTTAGATTTAAAAAACAAATATAACTCAGTAATAGGTTTCTTATGTGTTTTGAAATTGCCTATGATCTATGTACATGTATGTATGAGCCAGTGCATTGAAACCAATAAAATTAAATATTTTTTTAGCACAATAATTTGTTGAGGATTTTCAGAGTATATTTACTTGCAAAAGGCAACTAGTTGTTTAATTGTTTATGTCTTTAAAATTAGCGACTACATTTTACTAGTAATTTAATTTCTTGGAAGTATTACGTCTTTAAAGAGTTGGAAGTTTTGCCATGCGCTTGTTCTATTTGTATTGCAGACGTTCCGCAAGCGATCATTATTCTATATGTCATTTAGTCACATTTTATTCAAAGACAAACACTTTGGTTCAAATTGAATGTTACAATTAAAATATTATCATTGGGAAATAGATAATAGTTTAATATGTTGGCCACCAGTCGTATTTTTTTTACATCCTGCTTTTAATCTTTCATCAGGCTTGAATACTTTATAAATGACTTTCGTAATGTTGGAGATTCTATCCAGGTGCTTGACCGTGCCGAAAATAATGCCTGGAGGCACATTGGAATGGCGCCTGAAACCTTCTTCCACTATATGACATAAATTGTATCAATTTGGAAAAAAAAACACACAAAAAAGTAATCACTGGAACCCACATTGCAGAGGACTGTAAGTCTGTCTTTGATACTGTACAATCATAAACATGGGGACAAATTTTCTGCAGATTTATGGTTTTAGTGAATATTTGAAATCAAATCTCTTAAGAACAAATATAATTGTACAGCTATTTTCCATTTGTCTTAACCCTTAGCATGTTGGACATGATTGATTCTGGCTTTGCGACCAGTGTAGATCATGATGAGCCTGCACATCTGTGCAGTCTGATCAAGATCTGCACTGTTCACTATTCAGTCATTATCTGTTTGGTAAGCACCCCTTTTAACAGTTAATGGTACTACCGAAATTTGAAAGATGGACATGTTCACTATAGAAAGAGTGTTAAGATTATATTTAAAATCCATGTAATCATGTCTCCATGTTAAAGCTAGCAACTGCCAACGATTTCACTATTATATTAAAAACATGTGCAGTTGAAACTCCAGATCTCGAACTTTTTATCTCAAAATTCTGGCTGTCTTGAAGATATTTTCAAGTCCCGTTGGGAAAACACGTGCGCAAAGTATCATTAAATGAGCCATGTCATGAGAAAACCAACATAATGGGTTTGCGACCAGCATGGATCAAGACCAGCCTGCGCATCCGCGCAGTCTGGTCAGGATCCATGCTGTTCGCTAACAGTTTCTCCAGTTCCAATAGGCTTTAAAAGCGAACAGCATGGATCCTGACCAGACTGCGTGGATGCGCAGGGTGGTCTGGATCCATGCTGGTCGCACACCCACTTTGTTGGTTTTCCCATGGCACGGCTCATTTTAAGTCAAACTTTGATATCACACAGTAAAAATGCTCAATCCCTTGGAATTCGAGATACGGAGTTCCAACTACATATTAGATATTCATTTCATTCATCACTTGTTTTGTCTTGTTGCAGGAATCATTGCTTCTTTGTTTAAAACAGAATTTGTTTTTCCATCAATTTGAAATTCTGAGTACACTAAAAGTTGTATTTCACTATTCTAAAGTCATCTTTATTTTGTATCATGTATGTAAATATTAAAGCTAACACACAAGATGACTAACCCTCAGGTCAATGTATGTATTTTCACAACTGTGTATGTTTTTTTCTTCCATCTCATCAGCAACACCAAGGAAGCAAGGTATAAGTCCATACCCTATCCACTCTGTATATATACATTGTCATACTATCATAAGGTTTTAACTGAAGTTGGACAAAATGGTTTTCTGTGGTTTTGACATTTTTCTAAGGTTTTAACAGCATTTGTATTGTAAAATGCTATAAATCTATCATTGCTGTTCCATTTATTTCTTCTAAAAAAGTTCTAATTCTCCTTGAGTAGCTGTTAAATTCTCCATGAAATGTTGAAAAAAGTCCTATATGAATGTCTACAGATTTTTTTTTATCTCGAAGACCATGTGCCACACAGTCCTGAAATGTCCTTAAATACTTTGATAAAATACATGTACAACACATCATCAAAATGAGGATTATTTGAAAAGTTGCCTATACTTTCACTGCAGTAGTGTTCATAGCAGAATTGAAAAAAAGAGAAAAAAAAAAATTGTAACAGGAGATTGTTATAAAATAAGTTGACTGCTAAAGAGATAGATCTTCTTTATACAGTGTAAAAATGCTAAATCCATGGATTTCAATTCATGCTTGGAGATAGATGGCCCTCATTAAAGTACTGGTCCTTTAGATAAGGCGGAAGTGGCTGAGAGATTGTTTCATAAATAGATAGTTACTGTAGGAGCAATGACTGTGTGGACAGACAACCATTGTTAAGTAAAGGAAAAATATCACTTGTGTTCAATTATTGTATATTGTCTGACTAAATTAGCTGTAAGTTTTAAAGTTTGAAGTGCACTGAAGTTCAGCCCACAAGCAACATTCTGAAATATCCCCCATGACATACTAACAAGCTGATGCAAATGAGGTACCAGTAATTTGTCCTCAGTGTTTTTGTTTATGTAAGGCATTGTCATAGACTCAAGGAGAGCTGGTTTACACCACATAAAATCTGGAAACATTATATTAAGGTAGCGGATTCAGAATGACTGGGCATTTTCCTTGCGATATCATGTTCTCTGTCTGTTAGTCTGTGATTTTGAAGTTCTTCAGTTGTAACTGAAGCTCATACGAATGGCTTCCATAACATCCTGAGAATGCTGAAAACACAGATTTTGGAGAAAACTTAATTAAATGGAAATTACCAATTTTCATTACAGTTCCGCTACCTTAAGGCCACCATTTTGCTTTAAAGAAGGAAATATGAAATTTTTTGTTTGAACCTCTATAGTCTTTTTTTTTTAATTTAATGAAAGCCATTTTGTCCAACAGCTCTGGGATTATAAACTTTTATCTGCTCTGCGTGTTACGTGCCATTTCTTCATATGGCAAGCATTGAAAACTTTATTGTCTCAGAGTGACACAGTTAGGGAAAGTAAACGAAACAAATGGTGTAGGACTAACCTCATAGAGCAGAATCCCTTCAGATCAATATTCCAGGATTGGAAAAAAAAAAGCCAAGTTGTTCCTGTAACAACTGATTCCATGCCAACTAGGTCACATGCCCTTCAAGTAGTTAATGTTGATTGGGTAATTTTTCGCGTTTATTTCATGATGTTTATAGACAAAAGACATATTTGGGTTGTTTAGCAGATAAGGTCATAATCTTCAAATCACTTACTTCAAATCACATTCACCTTCCCAAAGTGGACTCAAAACCTTGCTAGGGGTGTGGAATTCTTAGTGAGGAAGCCACTTAGTTGACTTATGGGAGGACGGTAGTTCTTCACACGTACCTGTTCATGTGTGAAACAATGTTCAAAGGGGCCCTGGTCCTAGTGGTCTCTGCACTATCAAGAGCTGGAAAAGTTGCCATATGACCTAAATTTTGTCTGTTTGATTCTAAACACAACAAAAACAAAAATATTCATGGGTTTTTGAAATTTTTTTTTTGAATATTAGCAGAAATAAAATCATGTATATTACCCAATCAACATTGTTCTCAATATTTTGATGGTTGGTCACAAAAGTATAATATGTTTACACATAAATGAAGAAGTATTTGCAATATTTTTGTGATCACCCCTCCCATCTTTTGAAATAGTTAGAGGTGTAATGTTTCATTGTATAGATTCAATTAAGTGTGTTAGATTCTAGTAGGATGTTAGTTGAAGTCATAGGACAGGCAGCATCAGAAGTTTCAATATCCGAGCAAATTTGATGATGTTTGATTATTTATCATATAATGTTGGAATAAGTATGAAATTTTCATGCAAACACAAGCCAATTTTATGTCTTGTCATCACATTAACAAGCAACATTTTAGAAGCTTCTCAAAACGGGATACCAAATTTTTTCTTTCCATTTTTCATATGTCTTCATCTTTATCGCAAATAGCTATCCTTGTCAGCTGCTTATTACATTTTTTCATAGTGCGAAATGAAAAGTAAATAAACATTTTCCAGTATTGACAGTTTACAAATATCATCTGATGACCAAGACAAAAATTTTACTGTTGACATAGAAAACTTGTGTATTGTTGTTTGCTAGGATGTTATAGGATCCGACTTCCATTTTTCTTTTGCAGTTGAATGTTAGGCATTACTTTTGTATCAACTCATGAAGTGTAATTCTCTCATGTTTTGAATATCATCTGTTTTACAGAGACCAGTATTTTTATTGGTGATTTGGTACCATCACTGTAATCATCACTATCATCATCATCATCATCATCAGTTTTGTTGACTTCTAAATGACATTTTTGGATGCACACATTACATTATTATTGTCATCTATATAATCTCTGTTGCCCATGTTGCCATTGTCATCTTCATAATCAACATCATCATAATCATCATTTATGTTGTCATTGTTGTCTTCATTAATCATTGTGTCATCATGTCACTGTTGTCAATGTTTTGTCATTATCATCATCGTCATTGCCGTCATCACGATCATCATTTTATCAAAATCGTTACCTTAATGACTAATGTATTTTATTATTCTCTCCAACTTCATAAATTGGATTCTACACAAAACTGTAAGTTGTTATAAGAATTAATTGCATCATGCCAGTTGTTGTTATGTTTCATGCTTTGATTTCTATTGGTTAGTTTTAGCTCCAATTTTTTTTAATGCATTTTGAATTTTTGCATTTCCCCTACATTTAGACTGTCTTAGTTGTTAGTCATTTGACATATTATTTAGACAGTCATTACAAGTTCGATTTTCTTTAGTTATTGGGAAAAATTTTAGTAAGATGCAAGAATGATGCCCCCTTAATTAAGTTTAGAAAAAAAAGAGAAACCTTTCCTTAGGCATTAGAGAGGCTGAGATTTTATGTTATATGTGTATGCAAATGTGTAGGAAGTTCATGCAGATACACAATATGTGAAGGATTTTTGCCAGAGTTGGCATATATGTAGGAATTTAATTACCGTATTTTCCCGAATTAAGGCCCCCCCCTCTAATTAACGCCCCCCACCCATTTTGGAGGGGAAAAAAGTCAACAAGAACGGGAAAAAATCACCTACCTCATTTTTATAAGTCCACATAATAAGTAATTTACAGTACTAAAGTCCAATGTATTAAAAATTAAACACACTTTTAAACAGTCCATGTACCGTAAAGCCAAAACATTTGTACTAAGTACGGTACCTAACAGAAAATTAAACGGTAAATACATTTTTGATTTGTTTTTACACCACTCGCGCACACGCTTCCTGCCGACTTTAAACAAACTTGTAGCAATGTGTTTACGATCTACCCTTTTCTTCGGCAGTTTTAAGAACTTTTAATTTAAAAGCAAGCACAGCAGCGTGTCAAACCATTGACATTGTGTATTGCGCTATTAGCTACCCGCATGTACTAAGGAAAATGTTATCGGAGTACACAGCTGTTTGGGTCATGACGTAATGTGTAGTGTCGCGAGCGTGTCAAAAAGCCTGACATGGAATACACGAGGTACCGTATTTAAATGCATAAAAGACACACTGCATTAAATTGGATGCCAAATAATTACGTTTTAGGGGGATTAAACAACACAGAAACACTTTACAGCTAGTTTGAACGATGTTTTTAAGTTTTGTAAAAATTTTCATTTTTTATTTTTTTACCTCAAATAAACGCCCCCTCTTTGGAAAATGTAACGCCCCCGGGGGCGTTAATACGGGAAAATACGGTATGTATTTCTGTATGTATCGCTAGCATTCAGCACACTGTTACAGTTTCAATCAAATTTAGAGGTTCATGTAAATAAAACACCGGTAAAAGTTGATATTTGTTTTAAAAAGTGAACTTCTGTGTTTGGCGAGCCAATAGATACCTTCATCAAACAATTTTTAACTGACATTTTTTAGCTCACCTGAGCCAAAGGCTCATGGTGAGCTTTTGTGACCGCTTAATGTCTGTCGTCAGTCATGCGTCCTCCGTCCGTCAACATTTTCTAAATAACTCTTCTTCTTGAAAACCACTGGGCAGAATTACACCAAACTTCACAGGAATGATCCTTGGGTGGCCCCCTTTCAAAATTTTTCAAAGAGATGAATTCCATGCAAAACTCTGGTTGCCATGGCAACCGAAAGGAAAAACTTTAAAAATCTTCTTCTCAAAAACCAGAAGACCTAGAGCTTAGATATTTGGTGTGAAGCATTGCCTAATGGACCTCTACCAAATTTTTTCAAATTATAACCCCGGGGTCAAAATTGACCCCGCCCCAGGGGTCACTTGGTTTTACATAGGAAAATCTTAAAAAACTTCTTCTCAAAAACCAGATGCCCTAGAGCTTAGATATTTTACATGTAGCATTGCCTAGTGGACCTCTATTCAAGTTGTTCAAATCATGACCCTAGGGTCAAAATTGACCCCGCCTCAGGGGTCACTTGATTTTACATAGGAAAATCTTCAAAAATTTTCTAAAAATAAACCAGAAGGCATAGAGCTTAGATATTTCACATGCAGCATTGCCTACTGGACCTCTACAAAATTTGTTCAAATCATGACCCCCGGGGTCAAAATTGACCCCGCCCCAGGGGTCACTTGATTTTACATAGGAAAATCTTCAAAAAAAAATCTAAAAATAAAGCAGAAGGCCTAGAGCTTAGATATTTCACTTGTAGCATTGCCTACTGGACCTCTATTAAATTTGTTCAAATCATGGCCCTGGGGTCAAAATTGACCCCGCCCCAGGGGACACTAGATTTTACATAGGAAAATCTTCAAAAAATTTCTAAAAATAAACCAGAAGGCCTAGATCTTAAATATTTGACATGTAGCATTGCCTAATGGACCTCTACTAAACTTTTTATTCAAATCATGACCCTAGGGTCAAAATTGACCCCGCCCCAGGGGTCACTTGATTTTACATAGGAAAATCTTCAAAAATTTTCTAAAAATAAACCAGAAGGCCTAGAGCTTAGATATTTGACGTGTAGCATTGCCTAGTGGATCTCTACAAAATTTGTTCAAATCATGACCCCCAGGGTCAAAATTGACCCCGCCCCAGGGGTCACTTGATTTTACATAGGAAAATCTTCAAAAATTTTCTAAAAATAAACCAGAAGGCCTAGAGCTTAGATATTTCACATGTAGCATTGCCTAGTGGACATCTACAAAATTTGTTCAAATCATGACCACCGATGTCAAAATTGACCCCGCCCCAGGGGTCACTTGATTTTACATAGGAAAATCTTCAAAAATTTTCTAAAAATAAACCAGAAGGCCTAGAGCTTAGATATTTTACATGTAGCATTGCCTAGTGGACATCTACAAACTTTGTTCAAATCATGACCACCGATGTCAAAATTGACCCCGCCCCAGGGGTCACTTGATTTTACATAGGAAAATCTTCAAAATTTTTCTAAAAATAAACCAGAAGGTCTAATTCTAAGATATTTCACATGTAGCATTGCCTAGTGGACCTCTACAAACTTTATTCAAATCATGACCCCCGGGGTTAAAATTGACCCCGCCCCAGGGGTCACTTGATTTTACATAGGAAAATCTTCAAAAAATTTCTAAAAATAAACCAGAAGGCCTAGATCTTAGATATTTGACATGTAGCATTGCCTAGTAGACTTCTACAAAATTTGTTCAAATCATGACCACCCCCCCCCGGGTCAGATTGACCCTGCCCCATGGGGTTACTTGACTGTACATAGACAAATCTTCATAATTTTCTGAAAATAAACCAGAAGGCCTAGAGCGTAGATATTTCACATGTAACATTGCCTAGAGGACCTCTACAAAATTTGTTCAAATCTTGACCCCCCCCAGGGTCAAATTGTCCCAGCCCCAGGGATTTCTTGATTGTACATGGGGAAATCTTAATAAATTTTCTTAAAATAAACCAGAAGGCCTAGATCTTAGATATTTGATATGTAACATTGCCTAGTAGACTTCTACAAACTTTGTTCAAATCATGACCCCCGGGGTAAAATTGGCTCGCCCCAGGGGTTACTTGAATGTACATCGGAAAATCTTCCAAGAAATTTCTAAAAATCATCAGTTTGACATTTGAAACATGTAGCTCATATTACTCAGGTGAGCGATCCAGGGTCATCATGACCCTCTTGTATTATATTATACATGTATGGAAATTTACCACATGTCCACATATTGAAAACTCAGCCTCTCTAACATGTTGCATATTGTTAGTAGTTTGAATATCTTTGTTGTTGTTGTTGTTGTTGTAACATGAAAGAGACATTTTGTAGATAGTTGTAACATTTTGTTGTGAAATAACTGTGTTAGAAGTACCCACACCCCTCCCCTTAGACAAAGCATTTTGATAACTAACAAGAAGTTGGTGTGTCTGAAGTTTTTGAATACAAGCATAGTCTGAAAGAGCTTCAAAGTAAATTTCGAAGTATGTAACTTTGTGTATGCGAAGGATGGGGAAATTAGTCATACAGAAATAAACAGAAGGCTGAAAAGGGATTTGAAATAAATTTCCAAAATGATTATATATCTGTAATGGTCGGGAAATATACAAATGAAGCATGGCGGGTAGTATACAGAGCTTTGTTATGTCTGTGGATCTACAGGGTTATTTTTTACATGTTTTATATACAAGTTGCATGCAACACTGTAATTGAGTTTGTGAGGATCCAGAAGTTGAAGTAGTTAAATGTGTCGTATAGATACACAAGTACAGAGCATTTGGGTCTTTCAAACTTTTGAAAGTAAACTTCAATAAAAATCAAGATTATAATCTATGGAGCTTATATTTATGAAGTTTTCTTTTTCATCTGCCTTACTTTAGTATAATTGAGTTTTCAGACTTCAGGAAATGTGATCAACCGGGCTTGTATTCAGCAATGTTTTAAGTTGCAACTATATACTTTAAACACTGATGAATATGAACCCTGTACCTTCTGTTGTTTTTGTTGTCAAGTGCATGCTTATGTTCAAATTTTACTCTGTTGTTACAAATGTGTTGTTTGTAGATGTTGAATTGCTGCATTTTGGACTCCAGTAAGAAGTTAATTATTGTTTTCTGACTCTCAATTATTACTATGTTTAGTCGCCTTAAAGCATGCCTTTCAAAAAGCAAGAATTTAGTGAATGAAACCTTTAACATAAAAGGGAACTTGGTATCAGATTTTTATGGCAATTAGAATTAAAAATACCGGAACAATTCTTTAGAGTCTGTAAAGCAACAGAAAAAAGCAAATGTTTCCTTTAATACACAGAATTAAAGTCTGAATATTAGCACTGCAACCTGACAGTGAAAAAAGCATGGAAAGAAAACTTCAAAGGCCTTTGACATTTCTTCTGAACTTAAATTATATTGCAATAAAGGATGTTTAAGAAAAAAGGCAGTTCTTAAAATTTGTCTGAGTACCTTTACCATGTGTAATGTAGTGTAAAACTTACTTATCTTAAAGATTTTTAATTCATGGAAAATTTGAAACCCGAAATGCATTAGAGTATACCGTAAACCATTTATGCTGTTAGAAACTTGTCAACCTTTTGTGATTTTGGAGGGAAGAAACACACAAATATAGCAAAAAAAATGTACCCCTGTATAAATTAGTGTTTTTCAGTATATTTACATAAAAATGTAATAAAGGGTCACTTGTATTTCAGACGGAAGAACAGAGGGAAGATTTCGGAAATATACCACCAGCACAAAGAAAAGCCAAGTTATGTAAAAGAATAGATGAAATACGAAAACAAATAGCGCACGAAACTGCGGAAAGGTTTGTTTAACTTAACAATTATATGTGTCATTCTGGAGAAATCTTCATTGTGAAGTGTGCATAAAGTATTTAAAATCAGTGTGTTCCAATCTTGGCCCACACTTTCCACCTGTTTGGATAATCCTGTTTAGTCCATCAGTTTTGCTCGGTAGGTAGAGTGTACATTATGAGTGGAAAGGTCTAGTAGTTGATCCTCAGATAAGAAACATGTTTTGATTTGAAGGAAAATATTATGACTGATTCATTCCTGGCCAATCTCTTGGTGCGGAAGTTGCCAATTACTTGCAGAGAACAAGTCAGGATTGATGCAGAATCTAGGAACATTGTTGAGGTTCACTGGCACCCATGACAACTAAAAAAGATGCTGTTAAAAGAAAAACATTGAGGTTTTGTTTGTATTAAAATTTCTGCCAGTGCCTCAGTTACCTGCCATAACTTGAAAGTTTGCTTGATTTATATAGAGTCTCATCACATGTTTTTCCACTGAAAAGTAAATTTACAAAGAGTTGGTCAGATCTTTAAAACACATAATTAATTTTGTGATCTTTTTCGTGTTTATTATGATGATTGTGTATTTTTCAGAGAGGGTATGATCAAAATGAAAGAGGTTTATACAAACAATACAGCGTTAGGAGATCCAAACTCTATAGATAAAAAATTAGAACAAAATGCAGAGAAGCTCAATCATTTACAAGCCGAACTAAAGAAAAATCAGGTATAGTATTTCAAAACAGAATGTGAAATATTTCTAGCAAGAGCCTCGGTGTCACTAAACAGAAAAAAGATGCGATTTTGTAATCACTTCGTATTTCATGGTTTAAGCATTTCTTGGTTGAAGTTACAACATGTTTTGAAGACATCAAGCGTGTTGGTGGAGAGATCAGGGGTTCTACCTAGATATATGTTATTTTCTCAAATTATGCTACAACACCGCACGTTGTGTGAATTACACAGGTTGTGTTTCTGTTCTGTAAGGGCCTCAGTAGCCATGTGATGAAGGTAGCAGCGTATGAATCAATTGCACCTCAAGTCTGTGGGTTCAACCCTACTTGGGTCATCTTTTTGATGAAATCGAATACAGCTGACTTGGAGAATATTGGTGGTCCTATGCAGGTGACCACCAGTACTTAAATTAAGGTCTGAACTTTCTCGACACTAAAAAAGCTTGACAGTAGCCATATGACCTAGATCGTGTAGGTTGGACTCAAAACACATCAATATGTTGACATGAAGTTAGGAAATGTTTGTGTTAACTTTCAGGATTATTTAGCGGATGCGGAGAGTGAGATGACTATGCGACGGCATGGTTCCGACGACTCAATGACGCACAGTATTACGTCAGAAGGCAGTAATAATATACAAGGGTCGGCGCCCGGCACCCCGGTTCAGCAGCATATACCACCCGAGGAATTGTACGAGTAGGTTTTTGATAAGATTTAAAAGATTGTGTGCTGACTGCGATTAAATCCTGCTTTCACTAGGATTCAAACCAGAGAACATTTGGTCAGGAGTCGGTCTTGCTGTGCCCTTGCATCATTATGCCTTCCAAGGGGAAAACACTGATCATAAATTCAAGATGCAGTTGCTGGCCCTACTTTATGCACTTATCATCATTTAAAAAGAATTAGTTTAAACTTAGATTTCAGTTGCATTGGAGGTTTAAGTTAAATTCTAAAGTTAGGCTGAAGAGGAATAAAGAAGGAGCAAGTGTCATTTTACTTGAAAATAGCATTGAAATTAGCACTGGCATGTGTGTCACTATAAAAGGAAATTATGATTGTTAGTTATTTAGATTGGAATAAACCAAAATTTAAAAATGTAACCTCAAAGAAGCAAAGTATGGTGTGTTTAGTTATACATAAAGTTAAAGATTTTAACTCATGTATAGAACTAAAAATTGTACATGTTTTTATGCCCCCGAAGGAAGGCATATTAGTTTTCAACTGTCCGTCCGTTTGTCACACCAATGTTAACTTTTTGCATGAAGGCACTTTACTCGCAAACCACTGCACCCAGGACCTTCAAACTTCACATGCTGGTAGTACTTATTGAGTACACGACCCCTACTGACTTTGGGATCACCAGGTCAAAGGTCAAGGTCACAGAGGCCAATGTTAACTTTTTGCATGAAGGCTCTTTATTCGCAAACCACTGCACCCAGGACCTTCAAACTTAACATGCTGGTAGTACTTATTGAGTACACGACCCCTACTGACTTTGGGTTCACCAGGTCAAATGTCCAGGTCACACTGGCCAATGTTAACTTTTTGCATGAAGGCTCTTTACTCGGGAACCACTGTACCCAGGACCTTTAAACTTCACATGCTGATAGCACTTATTGAGTACACGGCCCCTATTGACTTGGGTTCACCAACTCAGAGGTCAAGGTCAAAGGTCAAGGTGCTGCAGGGGCATTTGTCACCATTAGTGACAGCTCTTGTTTTTAATTGGTCTTACATAAAAGTGAAATGGTACGGATTCTGTTTAATGATTTCTGGAAGAAAAAAAAATAAAGACAAAATAAAAGGAGACATTAGATGTAATATTCATACAGAAAAAATTTTTGGGTGACATGTTAAACATTACTGTACTGATGAATAGGTTCTATTAATATATTAAAGAGCCCTCGCTGTTGTACTAATTTACGTTTGAGCTCACAAAATGTCACTCCAGTGTTAAAAATTAGTTAACTGCCTCTTTTTGTTATGTCAGTGCAGTTAATGACTTTTTTGCACCGAGGTGACAAAAAGTTAGCATTTGCTTGAATTTTGTTATTTGGTAGTTCTTAATTGTGCACATTTGATTTGCTAAATAGTTACATCATCTTAAACTTCACATGGTTAATGTTGCACTTTCACATCATAAGACATTTTGTTCATACCAGTTTATTTATGTTTGATATATTAGCTGTAGACTTGATTTTATGCTTATGATAATTTTAGTAGTAAACTCATATTGCTCATTTTTTTTTTTTTTTTTTTTTTATGAGAGAAAGCTTTACTTGTGTATAAACAGAGATGTTTTGCATGTCTTACAAAGTTTATAATATTTTTCAGCATAAAATAAAACTTCTGCAGTTTGTTTTGGTGCAGAACTGAACCTTTGACTTAAAATTACTTGTTTTAAGGGCGGAGAATTGGTAATATCGATTACCATCTAGTAGCCTTTTCTTTCTTGGTGATTTCAGCATTTCCCAACTGATACAGAAAGCTATGTACTCGTATCAGATACATTTACAGCTAAAGAATGCAGAGTAGCCTACAAGAAAGCATAACTGCATGGAACATTTAGATAATCATATTGGTCGACCACTGTGAGATTTTTAGTCAAAGTAAAATTTTGTATCGCAGATAAAATGGTCAGTAGAGTAGAAAAGGAAAAAAAAACACGAAGAAAAGAATAAAATTTTGTTCTGATTTTTAGTTTTAAAAGAATGGTTTATGTAAAAAACACATCCATCATCATTAGCCTTGCATCATTGTATGTTTGTCAGTGATTTGATTTATCATGTTACCATGGTTTTTTATTTGCTTTCCAGTCAGAGAACTAGTAGATATCGGTAAATTAGCTTTTTTCATCTCTAGATGTATGCCTGACTGCTTGTTCTGTTGTTAGAATATTTTACACGACATAGTATTTATATATATCAGTGTGGTGTGCGTTGTTACCTACAGCAGGAGGAGCACAAGAGTTGAATTTGAGTTTGTGAATTTGATCTGTGTAGGGGCAGAAGGTTAAATTTTCTTTGAAGTTATTCATCCTTCAAAAGTGATACCAGTAGTGAAGTTGAAGGCTAATTGCCAGTATCAAGTTGATGACTGTCAATATATTACTAAATAAAACACTGTTTTAAAAGGCTGGAAACCTGATTCAATGAAACAAATTTAGTTGGTACTTTAGTGACACTATTCAGGTTAGTTTGTTAGAGAACAAGATTTTTAACATAGGTCCCAGATTCTGCCGCTGGGCAAGGAAATTGTTCTCTTTGACAGTCTGACTATAGACAGTATATCAAAGACAAATATTTTGTCATTCACCTTTGATTAATATTTTGAAAGTTGTCAGTTACTTCAAGACACCATCGGCAAGTAAAACTGGTTTTTAAGCCTTACCATGCTGGACATGATCGATTCTGCCTTTGCGACCAGTGTAGATCATGATCAGCCTGCACATCCATGCAGTCTGATCATGATCTTTACTGTTTGTCATTCAGTCAGTATCTTTTCGGCAAGCACCCCCTTACAGCAGTTAGTGGTACTGTCCGAATTGAAAGATGGACAAGTTCATTATAGAAGGGTTAAGGCAAGAGCACAGATATATGACTGTCATATATGTATCTGAATACTGTTGAAAAAAAGGGGTTAGAAGTAACAAATAAAAAAAAAGTCTTTCGAGAAATTGTAAAAGGTTATTCACAGTACCTGGTCCGCTGTAAAATATTCAAGTGCAGATTTGTCTTGCTATTTTGACTAGAAATTCACTGAAACACATTTTCTGTGGCTAGCAGTTTTTGGAATTTAATAGAAATGTATGTATTGGGTTATAAAACTGATTTCTCAAACCAGTCTCAAATCTCTAGATTCTTATTGGTTGTTTCTGAACACAGTTCTGAAATTAACCAATCACAAGGCTCCGTTCTCAGACTGGTCTACAAGTTAAATTTTATAGCTTTTGAGGTGTTTTTGTGTTGTGAAACTTTAACAAAAATGACAAATATTTTGAGCAGGTCTCATGTTAGAAATCATTCAAAGTATTCAAATTTTCACACTTTGTCAAAATACACATAGATGAGTTTGTGTGCTAAACTAAAATCCTAACTTTGCTCTGCATGATTGGCATATAAACAGACATGAAATAGTGCTTTTATTGTTTTGATGGAAAAGTAGACCATTTTGTGCCTTGTACTCGGAATATGTGTGTTACTTTATGAAAAATAGCCAGTAGAGGCAGGAGGAATATATATATATTGTATATCTTAAGGTTCATGTAACTGGTTTTGAGTGAACTTTGTACTTCTTAGACTATTGTTCGTTATAATATGTACAACTTCTTCTGCGAAGTTAGTATATAGATGAGCAAAGAAGCAGACAAGCATTTCTAGAAATTGAGAGGAAAAGTAAAAAAAAAAATTCTCCTACAGGAGAAGAAACAAAACGTAGGACATGAACCTTAAGTATTATAAGATAGCATGTTACTAAAACTCCTAATTCTGCCAGCTGCTTGAGATTTTGCCCTTTGAGGAGAAATGAAGGCTTGCTTTAGTTTCCCAATTTCCAAATCTTAGATCTACCCTTTGTGCCTTTGACATCATCTTGACTAATCACGATTTTCAGTCATTTATAGCTGGTGACTATACAAGATTGTTGTCACTACAATCTTAGATCTGTCCTTTAAGAATTTCTAAACTGATCAAGTCATACACAAATTGGGTCTTTTCTATTATATGAAACAAAATAGGTGTATAATAGAAGAGATGAAATTGATCCCTGCAGTACTCTTATATAATCATAATTTCTTTGTGGTCAGGTAGTAACTATTAGACTTTTAGTTGAAGAAAAGAACTATAAGACACTGAATTAGACTCCCAACTTTCCTTACTATAGAAATACTACTGTAACAGTCACCTACAGAAAAACCCTGATATCTGCTCTAGCTTTTATATTTCTGGCACAAGTAGCCTTGTTTTGTGGCACTCAAGTCAGCTTTATTTCCCAGCTGATATGTGCTAGCTGATATTTCCCAGCTGATATGTGCCAGCTGATAAAATATGTGCATCTAAAATGTTTAATTTAAGCCCAGACTGATTATAATTTTATCTTCAAGCAAGTTAAAGCCCATGTATAAAACTTCTCAGAGGGTTTTATAAAAATGTTACAAATTTAAGATTCAGCAGGTTTGTAGACTTGATTAACTAGTTAGAACTAGGATTACTGAACTTTGGTGTTGGTATTATATATATTTAAAGATATTCAATGCCTATCTTTCGTAAAAATAGTTTATTTTTAGGTACTAAAAATGTAGAAAATTTTTATCAAATGAATTTAATTTGAACAAGTGTATAAACTAACTGTGTTCACAGTTAAATGTCATTATAAAGTAATTTTTATAAAAAAAAAAACTGGAAGTGTTTTTAGTGGTAGTACACATTGATACTGTGCTTAGCTATTTGTGTATTAGGTGTGTACTTAAACGTAACACACAGTACTGTTTATAAAGGCAAACATGTTTTCATTGATACAGTGAAGTAATTTTTCATGTTCACAAAATTTAAATTTAGGTCTATTATATGTTTAACATATTGCAAATGTGTAATAGAAAAAAAAAATTATGTGCATAGGCTATTCTGGTAACGAATGTAGTTACGATAACGTATGATAATGTAATATGATTCAGTTTGGATAATTGTGGTAAAATGCGAACTGTAGAGTATAATTCTGGTATGCCAGTGCATAAAAGGAAGTGTTGTACTGTTACAAATATATAAGGTGCTGCATTTTGCAAGACATGATAACTATTTTCAGATAAAATTAGCAGTAACTCGACACTTTAAATTTTGATCGACAAGTCTGATCTTACACGACTTGTTTTTACAAAATTACATTGCTGAAGGAAAACTCCATGTTATAACATATTTAAAGTTTGTGTTAATTTGTTATTTATTTTAGGCCAGTAGAAGAACCGTCTATGGAACCGGAACCCGACGGATTCACACCAGACCATGATGATGAGTTCTCATATCCAATCATAGGAACTTGCCGAGCACTTTATCCATTTGATGGTAAGTATCAAGAAATCTGCAGCCTGATTTGTACTACATTTTTCCATACAATTGGTTTTGGATTATATACGTTACCTTTTAACTTAATATACGTTACCTTTAACTTGCATGACCGCTAATGTGTGATGTTGTCCGTAACTTAACTAAGAAAGACATTGTTACATTTTATAGTTAATGAAAAAAAAAATATCTTAAAGGTCTTGAAGCAACATCATTTTTATGCCCCCGAAGGGAGGCATATAGTTTTTGAACCGTCTGTCGGTCCGTCGGTCTGTCAGTCTGTCCGCAATTTTCGTGTCCGGTCCATATCTTTGTCATTGATGGATGGATTTTCAAATAACTTGGCATGAATGTGTACCACAGTAAGACGACGTGTCGCGCGCAAGACCCAGGTCCATAGCTCAAAGGTCAAGGTCACAGACATTAAAGGATAGTGCATTGATGGGCGTGTCCGGTCCATATCTTTGTCATCGATGGATGGATTTTCAAATAACTTGGCATGAATGTGTACCACAGTAAGACGACGTGTCGC
Source organism: Mercenaria mercenaria (assembly GCF_021730395.1). NCBI lineage: Eukaryota > Metazoa > Mollusca > Bivalvia > Venerida > Veneridae > Mercenaria > Mercenaria mercenaria. The sequence goes on along the minus strand of NC_069375.1, from coordinate 61,517,303 downwards.
GCGCAAGACCCAAGTCCGTAGCTCAAAGGTCAAGGTCACACTTAGACTTTAAAGGATAGTGCATTGATGGGCGTGTCCAGTCCATATCTTTGTCATCCATGGATGGATTTTCAAATAACTTGGCATGAATGTGTACCACAGTAAGACGACGTGTCGCGTGCAAGACCCAGGTCCGTAGCTCAAAGGTCAAGGTCACACTTAGACGTTAAAGGATAGTGCATTGATGGGCGTGTCTGGTCCATATCTTTGTCATCGATGGATGGATTTTCAAATAACTTGGCATGAATGTTTACCACAGTAAGACGACGTGTCATGCGCAAGACCCAGGTCCGTAGCTCAAAGGTCAAGGTCACACTTAGACGTTAAAGGTCATTTTTCATGATAGTGCATTGATGGGCGTGTCCGGTCCATATCTTTGTCATTCATGCATGGATTTTAAAATAACTATGCATGAATGTGTGACACAGTAAGACGACGTGTCGCGCGCAAGACCCAGCTCCGTAGGTCAAAGGTCCTAAACTCTAACATCGGCCATAACTATTCATTCAAAGTGCCATCGGGGGCATGTGTCATCCTATGGAGACAGCTCTTGTTTTTCATATTTAGTAGTGAGAATGTGGATATCTTTAAGTAAGAAAAATATTTGGTAGTTCGGGAGGAATGTCAAAACACTTCTTTAAACATGAGAAGTCCATGAAAAGCCACAAACAGGTTGTGGTTTGCAGTTCCATTACTAACATGTTGTAGTGTGTGCGAATTAAAGCCCTTTAAATAATAATAAATATCAGCTAAAAATTCCATAAATATAATTTATTTGCTTGCTTTGTAAATTCTACAAGGTTAGAATTTCAGGTTTTAGTTTTACAAATCAGGGATCATCCTAGGTCAAAATTTTAGGGAGAAGTGACTTCTTCTCCACAGAATTCAGGGAGAAGTTGAGGAATTTAAGGAGAAGAATTGGCATAGCATTCAGTTTCTTGCCTATATATATCCACTTTCTATGGGCCTAGCTGTAACTTATAAACAGTAATTATTTAAGGAAATTGATTTTTGCATTATCATTTTCATGAATTTCTAAATAAAGTATAAACTTAGCTATGAAAAAGTCGCCTTTAAATTTTTATCCGAAATTTACATGTCCGAAAATGGTAAATTTAACAGGTGCACGATCAAAACGCCGTGAAAATTTTCATTCATGTTTCGATTCTCGTACTTTTATAATGCCTGATTTTTGCATCAGCTTGTTCAGATTTATACATTTAATTTATTTATTTATTGTTTTTTTTTTCGAAAATAATACCAAACTCGTAGATAATGGCGATCTTTTTACAATATTTTGTACGGCAGTTGTGACGTCCGCGAAATCATTTTTTTATCCACAGTACCCGAGCAATTCATTTACAGAAATTGACCGTAATCATGGTAACTGAAATAATTTTTGAAGTAATCTGTAATAAAATGAAAGAATAATATACAATTGTTGCATAAGATCATGCTCTCGTTAAGTTTATCGGCTTTTTACACGCCGATTGAAAATTTTCAAAATGGCGGCGGCTTACAATTATTGATTGACACTGTGGGATATTAACGCTACGATTGGCTGAAGTTTGACAGGCGTGTAGGCGGGGTTGACTATGGATTTATCGATAATTTAATCTAGAATATGCATCAAGTTTTACAACTTTAAGTAAACAGATAATAACTCGCTGAAAAACTCGGCGATTCGGATTTCGCCCGGAGGCGATAATTAGGCGAAGTGGCCGACTTTAAAGCGACGATATCGCTCAAATCGCCTTGTAGGATGATCCCTGCAAATACAATTTTAATGTTCGGTGATTTCAATTGTTTAAACAAGTTGCAGTGTACTAAATTTTAACTTTTGAGAATACAAAAATTCCTATGAAAATTAAGAAAAAGGTGAATAGGAAAAAACAATTCTACTAAAATTAATGATTTTTATTTCGCCTTTTTCTTAACTGTTGAGAATAAAATTCTACACATAACGTATGCTCGTACAAGTATGAAATGAAAACTTAATGTGAAATTACCTAATCTCATGAGCACCGATGGAGTCGAGACGGCTATTTCATGGAGATATGAAGCTTTTGAACCTAAAATGAGTAGGCATTTTACTTGTTCATTAGGATTTCATGGATTAGCTCAACCAGAAAATTAGTCCCCCACAAATATTAATGATTTTACGGTATTGTGTTGCGATAAATTAAAAATTGAGATTTGGATCATAATTATTAAAGGGTTGTCAGAGTGATGTTTTTTAACTGTTACAGATATATATTATTTTTGTTTACTATAGCTGCAGCCGGAGGTATATATCACTATATATTATAACACATCATAAACACTTCTTATTTCTATTCTATGATGTAAATCTTGCTTATAAATGGATATGCCTTTTGAAAGCTGGTGTCATCATTAAGTCATATACACACCTACCACATGATTGGGTGACACAATTGATTTTGGTTTTTATGTCAGATGTTTTTCTTTTACTATAGAATCAACATTAAGATACTGTCTATTTTACTTACGCTGCTTATATAAGTCTGGTTGCTTAGCAACCTAAGGTGGTTGTGCATGTTTAGATTGATATCTATTCTACATTCTGATATGCTTTTCTCTGTTAAAACACTCTTAGGCTAAGAATGACGCCATGTTAACATGTGGTGGCGTCACTGTTTTTGTTGCGACTAAGAAAGAGCGCTTCTATATTTTATGTACTGTTTTAGATTAAAAGCATATTAGAATCGAAATAATTTATACCAAAACCGTGTATTAACACTACAGTGCATTCGCAATGCTACGAATCGCAATTTAACGAAATACCGAAAGTACTGTTATGCCCTTAAAGCCTGTTTTCAACTTGTTTTAGTTGCGATTTTACGAATGTACCATCTAAGTTTTCACACCTTCCATAACGGCGTGAAAATGCTTTAGAGTGGAAAGTGTCACTATCATTAAGCTGGGCGTAAACAGCGATTAAAGTGTAAAAACTAATGATATTCGAAACACATACGCTGTACACTATGACACAAGTTAATGGTTAATTTTTTCCCCTATAACTATCCGATCGGATGGCATACAAGTCACACTTGCTTCAATATCTATACATCTCAAACAGTCACTGCATAAAGAAAATAAAACAATATTTAAGTCCTGATCGTCTGTATATTGTCGTTTTATTATACCAAATAATTCAGTAAAGGGTAGCTGAGGGTATTGGAATATGCAATTGCGATTTTTTTTTTCTCGTGCAACAATGTACCCTGTATATGTTTTATGTACAGTGAATAAAAAGTGAAGAAAAAAAGACAACCCGTTCTACATTCTACATACCATCTGAGTTCAGATCCGAATAAGATTTGTAGTAAACCCAGATGTACATATAAAGTTGGTATACATGTACTCCGATACGAAAATCACATGTTTAAATATCACGGGTTACGAAGTGTAGATATTAAGGTGCTGTATAGCGAAATTTCCTATGCTATGCTCGAACGAAAATGCGATATTACGAAAACAACGACCGGTCCCTTGGCTTTTCGTAGGATCGCGATTGTACTGTATTTATATACTCGGGCAGTAATAGGTCGTACAAATAATTTCACGAGGTCTGTGCCTTGTGGAAGTATTACGCCTGACGTATAAATGCCTATGGTGCATAAATACTGTTAAAGCAGTCATTGCTATAAATTATTTCTTAAATATAGAAGTTCATTTAAAAGTGTGACCAAAATTCAAATGAAATCCTCAAGAGAAAAAGCTTTTAGCCATGTCTGCCAGCTGAATAAACATGCATAACTACCTTAAGAGGGTAAAAGACAAAATGTGGATGCACACAGCTTCCTTAAGACTAAAAAATATTTAAAGGAGATAGTTATGTAGCTTTAAAAGCTTTATTTAACTTTCCATAGGAAATAATTGTTCTGATCTGTGTGTTAAAACCTGGGTCAAGGACACACACTTACATTGCTGAAATGAATGATGAAAGACTTAACCTGTTGTACTTCAAGCCTTGATGAATGTATTTCTTTTTCTGAATTTACTACATGTCTGAACTAATTACATGTCTGAATCAAAAATATATCTGGTTTTCATATGAAGCAGTGAATGAGTTCTGTTCTGCTTACATCTGCCATTCATATTGTCTTGAATGACATATTAAATATTAATCCCAAGGTTGTAGGCCATCATGACAATTTCGTTCAAGTGTGTATTCTCATCAGCCTGCAAATTCAGCCGTTCTGGTATGTTCAGAATTCAGCCTTTCTGGCATGTTCAGAAGTCATGTGCTTATATTGTCTGAAAAATTCAGAGACAACATTTGAGACTACCAAGTCACTGGGATTTTTGAAACTGAAGTGTATACGTTTATTTCCTTGAACTAACATCAGCTAAATATACTCGGCGTCACTGAAAAGTTACCACCCTAATGACCCTTATATTGAAAAAATTGCATTGGACCGTGTTAAAAGCACAACACGACTACATTTTTAACGCAACAGAGACGTCACTCGTGTAAAGATTTGTCAAATTCGATGAACTCCATTTGAGGCACTGGCTGCGTGTGCAAGATTACTTTTTCGAGCAATGTTGACATGTTCGAAAATTCTATCGCAAATCATTCATCGCACTTGAAAGTTAGTCGATAGACTAAAAGGAATATGTTAAAAAAAACAGAATATCTTTGCTAAGAATGCCACGTTTAAGGCACGATCAATGCCATCAGGCCATTGGCATTGTTGACGCCGAACTTTCATGTCGTGAAATAGCACGTTGTATAGGCTGTTCTCGCCTGACAGTCATGCATTGGGTTAGGAGACATGATCAGACAGGGTCTATGAGTAATAGACCGCACACAGGTCATGAAAAAGTGACGTCGATATTGTATAAAAAATAAAGAGGTATATATTAAGTGGTAACTTTTCATTGACACCCAGTATATAAACTATTATAGCCTAGATGCTACTGTCCGTAAATCGCCTCTGTACTTTAATTTCATGCAAGTATTGAAATATTGTATGTTTCCCTTCCATAATGACACAAGTTTTGTTTACTGAAGATTATAGAAAGTCGAAGTTAAAGAATAAGTATTGTAGGGAAGATCAAGACTAGTGTAGTGGGAAGAGTAAGTATCATAGGGAAGACCAATTCTAGTGGGAAGAATAAGTATCATAGGGAAGACCAATTCTAGTGGGAAGAATAAGTATCATAGGGAAGACCAATTCTAGTGGGAAGAATAAGTATCATAGGGAAGACCAATTCTTGTGGGAAGAATAAGTATCATAGGGAAGATCAAGTCTAGTGGGAAGAATAAGTACCATAGGGAAGATCTAGTCTAGTGGGAACAATAAGTATCATAGAGAAGTTCAAGTCTAGTGGGAAGAATAAGTATCATAGGGAAGATCAAGTCTAGTGGGAAGAATAAGTACCATAGGGAAGATCAAGTCTAGTGGGAAGAATAAGTATCATAGAGAAGTTCAAGTCTAGTGGGAAGAATAAGTATCATAGGGAAGATCAAGTCTAGTGGGAAGAATAAGTATCATAGGGAAGATAAAGTCTAGTGGGAAGAATAAGTGTCATAGGGAAGATAAAAGAATAAGTATGGAAGGGAAGTTAAAATGATAAGTTTGTAAGGGAAGTTAAAATGGTATGTATGTTAGGAAAGTTTGAATAATAAAAGTGGTAAATAAAAGATTAAAAACAGTAGAGAAGATACAATAATTGGTATGGTAGGGAGATTAAAGTATAAATGTGGTAGGGAAGATAAAAGAATAAAATTAATGTGGTAGAGAATATGAGAAACATCTCAAGCATGGAAACAGATATATTTATTTCATGCGTTTCAATGGTTTGTTTACAAAAGTAGGGGATTTTACCCCAATAAAGAAAGAAATAATAAAAAATTTCTTTCCCTGGTAATAAACTGCATTTGAAAGTGGAATGGTACAGTAAGAAAGTAATGACATTCTTCAAAGAGACTACTCATTGTGTGTCCCTACCTACCATTAATTTTGGCCTTCAGTAATATGATACAAGTTATAGTAATTGGAAATTCTTACCACAACAAATTCAGTTAAGACATAATTGAACTTAACTTTTTACAAGAACATAGAAATACAGGCTGATACGATTAAGTATCTAAATCACATAGAACTGTTTAAATTGTTCTCATATTGTGAGATTTTGATGTGCACATGACATTGCACAGTCAATGTGAATGAATATAAAAACCATCGAAAAGGCAAGATGTGGGTTAAGATCAAAATATCTTTTATGTCATGAACATGTATGGAAATTACACATCTTTATGTTCTCCCGATAAAAGGTATTTTCATTTTAACACAGAAACAAATGATTTAGTCATGGAATATAATAAACCAGAAACTGCTTTGTCATTATATATCAGTGTTATTTAATATGGCAGTGTATCGTAGAAACTTGCCAGTTTAAGATAATTGAGCCGTGCCATGGGAAAACCAACATAGTGCATAGTGCATCCACGCAGTCTGGTCAGGATCCATACTGATTGCTTTCAAAGCCTATTGCAATTAGAGAAACTGTTAATGAACAGTATGGATCCTGACCAGACTGCCCGGATGCGCAGGCTGGTCTGGACCCATGCTGGTCGCAAACACACTATGTTGGTTTTCTCATGGCGTGGCTCAGAGATCAATGTTATAATGTAGCATGCAACAAATATTTAGCTTTACTTAGTCCTAATCAATAAATGAAGTGGTGAGAGCAAAAAAGGTCTAAGTGCATATAGAGAAAAAGGCAGATCTGTTTTTGCTTCATCCCTCAAAATTTAGACTTAATAAAGGAATATACTTATTTGTAGCTTTTGTAGAGATTATCTAAAAAGTACACTGTTCAGCTTGGTCTGTAGTGAGGTCTTTGATGGACAGCTGATAGCTAGGTTTAGAGTTAAAGTACACAACAGAAACTAAAAAAATGGTCCCAAAGATATGACATTCAGTGTCAGTTATTTGCCCCCTTTGAAACCTATGACTAAACTTAAGTAGCTGAGACTGGAAACTGTAGTTTCAAAACTCTAGCACTGTAGCATCTGATTGGTGATTTCAGAACACTGTCTTGAAATTGACCAATGTTAAGACTGCATTTTTAGACTGGTATCCAAAGCTAATAGTTGATACTCTAAAGGAATCACAGTACACCTTTTGATGAAATGACAGCCTATAGATAGAAACTAATCATAGAAAAGAAAAGGAATCATTGCCATTATCAGATATTCAATTTTTAAGACTGCCTTAAAGCAAGTTTGGAACTTTTGGCTGTGTTATGTACAATATACAATTTTTGTTTATGAAATTTTGACTTCTTTGTAGCAAAATTTTGAGGTGCCACCTTGTTGTTAAAAATTACAAGAGAAATTACTAATTTAAGCTTTAAATAGAAGAGGCGCGGTTGATTTCACTTGCATGCATGTGACATTTATGTAATTTAAATTGTCTCACCAGATGCAAATGTTTTGTGACATTCTGCATTATTTATACACTGTTACATTACATTACAGCTTATATACAGTGACGTCATGTAGTGCTCTGACACTGCACGTACTGTGTCGTCATGTGGTGCTCTGACACTGCACGTACTGTGTCGTCATGTAGTGCACTGACACTGCATGTACTGTGATGTCATGTAGTGCTGTGACACTGCATGTACTTTGACGTCATGTAGTGTTGTGACACTGCACATACTGTGACATCTTGTAGTGTTGTGACATTGCACATACTGTGACATCATGTAGTGCTGGCACATTGCACATGCTCTGATGTCATATAGTGCTGTGACATTGCACATACTGTGACGTCATGTGTAGTGCTGGCACATTGCACAGACTGTGACATCATGTAGTGCTGTGACATTGCACATCTGCTGAACATGCCTTGATACTGAACATTATGTTCATGCTGTTATACTGTTTATGATGTACATACTTTAACATAATATAAAGTAATGATGCTGTAACATTTAGCAGTGTATACTGTGTGACATTACACACATTGTGAATGCTGTGACATTGAGCAATATGTATATACTGTGACATTGCACACATTGTAAATGCTGTGACATTGAACAATATGTATATACTGTGACATTGCACACATTGAAAATGCTGTGACATTGATAATTTCTTACACACTGTAATGTTACATGGAATATACATGCTGTAACTGTAAACATTATGTATAGTGTGTAAAAATTGTGCACCTGCTTTCTATTTAGGATTTAACTCGGCCAGACAAGTGTTATGGTCCTTGACTTAGTGAAAAAATACACATTAAGTGCTAAAATGTTTGTGCAGCATAGATTGTAAAAGATATTTCACCTAGAGTCATGAAACCATGTAGAGTGACAGGAGTTGGGGGCACCTGTGTCCAATTGAAACACATCTTGTTCCGCACTTGGTAGCTATATTGTGTGTAAAAGGGGAGAATTCAACAGTTTTCGGCTGTATTGAGCAAAAAATGGCATTAAAAGTTTTTAGTGATTTTCCAGTTCGTTCAGTTATAAAAGTGACAGCTCAAAGTACTCGTGCACATTCATGCTGACTTCTCAACCAATCAGGATTAAAGATTAAACTTTATCTTACATGTTTGTGGAAAAAAGAACATTTATTAATGATTATATGTCTTTGTTTCAGCAATCAATGAAGGGTCTGTGAGCATGCAGGAGAATGAAGAAATGTGGGTATTGGAACAGGACCAGGGTGACGGCTGGACACGCGTTCGCAAAAATGACAGTTCAGAGGGATTCGTACCCACCACGTACGTACAGTGCCACTACTATGACCAAGATGCTGTCTAGCATTCGGGGAGCTAAGCTTTGGAAGATGCGGACCAGTGTGTCAAAAGACAAGAAGACTATTTCACCCAGATAATGTATAGATAAGGAGAAACACAAGCCTCTTACTTGGTGTATTCTAAACTTTAACACTTTGTGAATAGCCTGAGATATTGGGCTCTGACTAAGCATCACTTGTATTTAATACAATATACAAGATAAACCAGTGCGCAAACATTTCGCAGGAGACATAGTCTTGTGTTTCGTATACGATGAGAAAAGTTTTAAAATGGGGACAAAAAGCTACAATGCTCATACGGGCCAAAATTGTTACAGTTTACCAAAATGTTTGTTGAAGATTGTACTGAATTGTATGGATATTGACAGAAAACCTGAATATAAACCAACAGAAGGAAAATTCTGTCAGACTAATACCTCATGCACTATAAATACAGATCTAGATCTACTGCTTTTCTGATGTAAAACAAAATCTGTCTGGTTGAAATGCTTTTTCACAGAAAAATTGGAACATTGATTGTAAATTCAAAAGGATTTTGTTTGTTTATGGTGTTACCTTATTTTCTTCATTACTGTTTTTGTGAAGTTTATGTAATTTGATGAAATGTTGAATTCCAGACTGTGTTGGTAAACAGACTGTCAGTCAATTCAAGACTGTATTTGTAAATTACAGACTGTGTTTGTCAAATTGCAAACTGTCAGTTATGGACTCAGTCAATTTCTGACTGTGTCAGTTTCATATTGTGTTTGTTTCAGACTGGTATGAATTTGTTTTGAAGACTGTAGACTGTGTTTTGAAATTCTAGTTAATTATGGAGTGTGTCCCACAAACACAGACCTTTTTGTATGGTGCTGAAAGAAGGTTTTTAATGTGCTTCAGAAAATTACAATACTGCTGTCTACACTACATGTATTGTAGCATTTGGTACTATATATTTTTGTCAAGAGTTGCATAGATATGATGAAAGTTTGGGACGGCCTCTAACATTTCATGCCAAACATGTTTCAAACTTTCGCTTTGGATAAAAAAAATCGAAGACTTGCCAGTTTTCACATTGAAAACTTGTGGTATTTTAGAAAACCTTTTTACAATGGAAATAGAGATGTCTAGAATTGGAACTTCATTTTTTTGAGATGTGTTTCATTTTTGTTATTTTCAAAAGATATGTTAGCCAGGCACTTGATTGTAATTAATCTTGACATTTATTCTGATTTATTATAAGAAGATCATTTTATGTACAGCATTTTCTTCCATTATTTGCTACATATTAATTACACTGGACAGCTCTATTTAGAATAAAATATGTTAAATGAAGGTTCTGAAGAGTAGAGACTTCTGTGGTTTTCCTTAAATAGATATCTTATTTATCAAAGATGTCACTCTGCTGATACAACAGGCAGAGCTTCTGTCTTTTGTCTAGAGTTAACTGCTGCAATGGCATCTCAACCATTATCGACATTTTTATACAGCCTTGCAGGCAGCTGTAGAAATGCAAAAACAAATTCCAGCAGCTTTGTTTTGGCAGAAAAAATACCATTAATTTAATTTCCAGTCGGTTAAACAAATAGTGTAGTAACATCAAAATTTCAGTGTTGGAAGTAACTCATGATTATTGACTAACATTTGTTTAGAGTGATCTCCCTTTGAAATTTTGCAAATGGTGAGTGTAGAAAGGGGAGGTAATTAAGAATTTCAAGATCAAATCTGTACTTCACCATAACTTCCTAAGTATTTAGAAATATGTAAATACCAGATTAACCACAGAAATAATGCATGACGGTTTAGCATTTCTGTAAGTTATTTTAATGTCTGTTTTAACTTTCTGTGCAATAATTGTAGAATTTTTCTTTGTTATTTACAGTGAGTCAGCATAAAAGCCTTTATGTGCTTATTTTTGTATAGGAAAAAAATGTATCAGTTAACATTTGATTGTATGTTAATACCATTACTTGGTTACTTTTTGTATAGTTAACAAATAGGTCATAGAGTGGGATATTTTGTAAAGAATAGTGGTACATTTGTATGTTAAAATTTTTATAGTCAAGCAAAACCATTACAATTATGTAGTTTATGGTACTGTATTTATTATTTTTAGCTCTGTTTTCTGAAGTTCAAATAAGTAGAGTGCTTTCTGCTTTAATAGTAAAGAATTTTCTGTGTTGAGATAAATTCCATGGTAATGTTAGCCAGAGAGCTGAATGTTTATTCTAGAGCCTGTGAAAAACTACCAAAATTGCTATTGAAAAAATATGCAAAAAGACTAGAAAAAGGATATACATAAATATGTCTAGAATGTATAAAAATGATAGACAGAGAATGGACAAGAATACTAGAATTGTTCAAGCCCGCCCGCTTAGCTCAGTAGGTAAGAGCGTTGGTCTAAGGATCGCGGGGTCGCGAGTTCGATCCTCCAGCGGGGCGTTTGTTCTCCGTGACTATTTGATAAACGACATTGTGTCTGAAATCATTAGTCCTCCACCTCTGATTCATGTGGGGAAGTTGGCAGTTTCTTGCGGAGAACAGGTTTGTACTGGTACAGAATCCAGGAACACTGGTTAGGTTAACTGCCTGCCGTTACATGACTGAAATACTGTTGAAAAACGGGGTTAAACCCAAAACAAACAAACAAAAACTAGAATTGTTCAGAAACTAAAACCAAGATGGCTGAAGTAGTAAATGGTTTCTAAATGCCATTGGATATTTACCAATTTTTACTCCTTGTATCCTGATATTCTATAAAATTTTATTTCTTATAACAAGACACTGAATTACGATATATTATTATAGTATGATAATTTTTATATTTTCATAGACAAGGCATACACCATTATCATAACTTTATAATTGTATTATTATCATTTGTAGTATGTACAGTATGAAATCCAAAGAAAAAGAACATTTTAGCTCACCTGAGCCTGTAAGACAAGGCTGAGCTTATTGGATTAAGTAATGTCTGTCATTCATGCATAAAGATTTTTTGTAAAAAAACAACTTCTCCTCATTATTCTTTTTATAGATCTTCACCAAATTTAATCTGTAGTATGTTTGCCCAAAACTTTTTAAAGACAGTGTGCTTTGAAATAGTAGCTTTCAAATTCTTAATTCTTTCGACTTGAAATGAAATGTGAAGTTGCTCAGGTGAGCGTTACAAACCCATTGGTCCTCTTGTTCTTAATATGTTCTTTCATTCGTGACACCCCTTTATGCAATTTTTTTCTTTTGTTATTTTCTATGTCATTTATAATTTCCTTAATTACAAATTTGGTGTTGTTTCTGATATTGAATTTAAACATACAAATGGGTTCACATTAGATGACCTATGAGGAAGAGTCTTTGGTTCGTTAATTTTTATTAATGGATAATTTTCAAGCATTTATGTATAAACTGCAGGTTGTTTTTTGAAAAAATTACATTTGAGTACAAATTTGTTTTTTGTTGTTTTTTTTTGCAGCAACATAGTTGTCACAAATCATTTTCCCATTTTTTGTCTGACTTCAGTATTTTTAATATTTTTTTTTGACAAAGTACGTAAATAAAGACTAGCAGGAAGTGTTTTAAAAATTCCCACAGGGTTTTCATTGCAGGGTTGATATTAAAAGATTTTTTTGGTTGTATAATAAAAAAAAGGAAAGAAATGATTTTAGGGAAGATAAGAAAATGTTGACTTAATATAGGGAAGTAACTATTTTCTTCAATGCTAAATTGTCATTTATTCGAATGTGAAATATTGTTTTCAACATTTTGTATGAATACCTATTTTCATTATGATGTATTAACTTAAAATAACATGGTTAGAACCAGAGTGGTGTGGGGAAATGGGTGCATTCATTTAATTTTGCTGCTCAGGCCAAAACGGCTTTTTCAGAACATGGATATCCTTCCACTATAAAAATTAGTAGGACTTTTAACTTATTCAATTGGATTTGATTAGCGGATTGGTCAAAACCATGTAATCTACAAAAAAAAAAAGTCCCCCCCACCCCTCCCCCAACACATAATATGCATTCCTATAAATCTGTTCATCATACTGTTCGGCACACAATGAGCTTTACATGTTAAGAAATATCTTTTCTCATTTTGCAGACTTTCTTGGCTATAGTATAGCTCTGAAATGTATATGGACCTTTGACAGGGCTTTATGTGTAATGCATATGAAAATATTCAGTTTCAAAGCCAACATTAAGAACAGCTAAGAAGCCACATTGAATTGACACTCCTACATTAAGTATAATCACCATTTTGATTTTATCCTGATATTTCTAGTTCTCTCTCTCTTGAAAATCCACCCCCTATTACCCATAATCCAGCTCTGAATATAGTTTAGTTAAGTAATATTCAAACAAAACCATTATTGTGGTAAATGTACCAGAATAAAGAAAACCCAAACTTTTTAAAGACAAATTTTTATAGCCATTATTGTAAATAGTAATGTTATATAGTTTTCTATCAGTTATACATAAAATATAATGACCTGTAAGTATGGTGTGGTATATGATATAATTTAAAGGAGGTACCACACAAATGTTATATATAGATTTCCAGAACGGTACATTTCGGTTTTACAAAAAGTACATGTTCAAATTTTAATAAATCATCGCCTTAGTGCAAAAGTATTGTATCTGCCTCTTATATTTAAGTACAGTTACAATAGTTTTGTGCCGAAGGGACTTAATCTGTAAATATGATTGGTGCAATTTAAATGTTAGTGTTTGAAGTGATGTTTTCTCGTGCAGCGTAACTTGTAGACGAGTGTAAAAAAAATTTTCATGTTTATGTATTACGTTTTTAGCTCACCTGTCACAAAGTGACAAGGTGAGCTTTTGTGATCGCGCGGTGTCCGTCGTCCGTCGTCCGTCCGTGCATCCGTAAACTTTTGCTTGTGACCACTCTAGAGGTCACATTTTTCATGGGATCTTTATGAAAGTTGGTCAGAATGTTCATCTTGATGATATCTAGGTCAGGTTCGAAACTGGGTCACGTGCCATCAAAAACTAGGTCAGTAGGTCTAAAAATAGAAAAACCTTGTGACCTCTCTAGAGGCCATATATTTCATAAGATCTTCATGAAAATTGGTCAGAATGTTCACCTTGATGATATCTAGGTCAAGTTCGAAACTGGGTCACGTGGGTTCAAAAACTAGGTCAGTAGGTCTAAAAATAGAAAAACCTTGTGACCTCTCTAGAGGCCATATTTTTCATGAGATCTTCATGAATATTGGTCAGAATGTTTACCTTGATGATATCTAGGTCAAGTTCGAAACTGGGTCACGTAGGGTCAAAAACTAGGTCATTAGGTCTAAAAATAGAAAAACCTTGTGACCTCTCTAGAGGCCATATTTCTCAATGGATCTTCATGAAAATTGGTCAGAATGTTCACCTTGATGATATCTAGGTCAAGTTCGAAACTGGGTCACATGGGGTTAAAAACTAGGTCAGTAGATCTAAAAATAGAAAAACCTTGTGACCTCTCTAGAGGCCATATTTTTCATGAGATCTTCATGAATATTGGTCAGAATGTTCACCTTGATGATATCTAGGTCAAGTTCGAAACTGGGTCATGTGGGGTCAAAAACTAGGTCAGTAGGTCTAAAAATAGAAAAACCTTGTGACCTCTCTAGAGGCCATATTTATCAATGGATCTTCATGAAAATTGGTGAGAATGTTCACCTTGATGATATCTAGGTCAAGTTTGAAACTGGGTCACGTGCGGTCAAAAACTAGGTCAGTAGATCTAAAAATAGGAAAACCTTGTGACCTCTCTAGAGGCCATATTTCTCAATGGATCTTCATGAAAATTGGTCAGAATGTTCACCTTGATGATATCTAGGTCAAGTTCGAAACTGGGTCACATGGGGTTAAAAACTAGGTCAGTAGATCTAAAAATAGAAAAACCTTGTGACCTCTCTAGAGGCCATATTTTTCATGAGATCTTCATGAATATTGGTCAGAATGTTCACCTTGATGATATCTAGGTCAAGTTCGAAACTGGGTCATGTGGGGTCAAAAACTAGGTCAGTAGGTCTAAAAATAGAAAAACCTTGTGACCTCTCTAGAGGCCATATTTATCAATGGATCTTCATGAAAATTGGTGAGAATGTTCACCTTGATGATATCTAGGTCAAGTTCGAAACTGGGTCACGTGGGGTTAAAAACTAGGTCAGTAGATCTAAAAATAGAAAAACCTTGTGACCTCTCTAGAGGCCATATATTTCATAAGATCTTCATGAAAATTGGTCAGAATGTTCACCTTGATGATATCTAGGTCAAGTTCGAAACTGGGTCACGTGGGTTCAAAAACTAGGTCAGTAGGTCTAAAAATAGAAAAACCTTGTGACCTCTCTAGAGGCCATATTTTTCATGAGATCTTCATGAATATTGGTCAGAATGTTTACCTTGATGATATCTAGGTCAAGTTCGAAACTGGGTCACGTAGGGTCAAAAACTAGGTCATTAGGTCTAAAAATAGAAAAACCTTGTGACCTCTCTAGAGGCCATATTTCTCAATGGATCTTCATGAAAATTGGTCAGAATGTTCACCTTGATGATATCTAGGTCAAGTTCGAAACTGGGTCACGTGGGGTTAAAAACTAGGTCAGTAGATCTAAAAATAGAAAAACCTTGTGACCTCTCTAGAGGCCATATTTTTCATGAGATCTTCATGAATATTGGTCAGAATGTTCACCTTGATGATATCTAGATCAAGTTCGAAACTGGGTCATGTGGGGTTAAAAACTAGGTCAGTAGTTCTAAAAATAGAAAAACCTTGTGACCTCTCTAGAGGCCATATTTATCAATGGATCTTCATGAAAATTGGTCAGAATGTTCATCTTGATGATATCTAGGTCAAGTTTGAAACTGGGTCACGTGCGGTCAAAAACTAGGTCAGTAGATCTAAAAATAGGAAAACCTTGTGACCTCTCTAGAGGCGATATTTTTCAATGGATCTTCATGAAAATTGGTCAGTGTTTACCTTGAAGATATCTAGGTCAAGTTCGAAACTGGGTCACGTGGGGTTAAAAACTAGGTCAGTAGGTCTAAAAATAGAAAAAACCTTGTGACCTCTCTAGAGGCCATATTTCTCAACGGATCTTCATGAAAATTGGTGAGAATGTTCAGCTTGATGATATCTAGATCAGGTTTGTAACTGGGTCATGTGCGGTCAAAAACTAGGTCAGTAGGTCGGAAAATAGAAAAACCTTGTGACCTCTCTAGAGGCCATATTTTTCACGAGATCTTCATGAAAATTGGTGAGAATGTTCACCTTGATGATATCTAGATCAAGTTTAAAAGTGGGTCACGTGCCTTCAAAAACTAGGCCATTAGGTCAAATAATAGAAAAACCTTGTGACCTCTCTAGAGGCCATATTTTTCAATGGATCTTCATGAAAATTGGTCAGAATTTTTTATCTTGATGATATCTAGGTCACATGTGCTCAAAAACTAGGTCACTATGTCAAATAATAGAAATAATGACGTCATACTCAGTTCAACACTGGGTCATGTGGGGATAGGTGAGCGATTCAGGACCATCATGGTCCTCTTGTTGTAATTCTTTATGTATTGATAATTAATTCCTTAGAAGTAAAGCCTGATACATGTGTCAACAGTTTTTTGTTTTTTTTTTTTGGTTTTTTTACAGATATTTTTGTCAGAAAAAAATATGTGCATGGGGTGTATACTTTTACCAATTTGCTGAGACAATACAATTCACTGTTTGTAGAAGCTTACTTTTCATTAACAGACACAAAACCATACCTCTGAGAAGGATTGGATAAAAGTTTTAACAAGTTGATTATCAGATCGAAGCTTCTGTGAGAAAAATTGGTCAAGATTTTAATTAATGCCAGAACATTTAGGAAAATCTGTAAGAAAAATTGAGTTTCAACAATTTGTAGGAAAGTTTGGAATCAAATAGCACATCTCTGAAGTATTTGTCTACATGCATTATATTTAACAGGATCGAAGAAAATCAAAATATATTAACCTTCATGATATTACACTTTCCTTAGAAACGTTGTATTAACATGTCTCACATTGCATTCACCAGTTTTTGCATAATTAAGTGTACATTATTAAACTTTAGCTTGCGGGCAGCAAGTGATCCTACTTTTGCGACAAGTGCAGACCAAGATCAGCCTGTATCCATGTTTGCTATTCAGTCAGTAACTCTTTTATAGAACACCCCTTCGAAAAATAAATGGTACTGCCCAAATTGAATGAGAGACCAGTCCATTTTTGAAATTTAGAAGGGTAAAGGTTAATGTCTTGTTTCTTGTGAAATTATTTGATTTTGTGGGCACAAAATTTCATGGCGTTGGTCAAATTGGCTACTTTATGGAGATGTGAATTAGCAGAATTTGACCTTTGAAATGAATGGGAATTTTGCTGCTGAACTGGGATTCAATTTTGTGGATTGACGCAACTGTGAAATCCACAAAAATTTAATCCACCACGAAAATCAATGATTGCACGGTATTTATTTTTATTTGGCCTAAGTTTCTACGGCTAGTGCCACTTGGATTACATCATGCTGAATATTTAAGATTATATCTACATAATTTATGTTTGAATTTTTTTTGCAGTCAGTAAGAATTTCCAATTTTATATATGCAACAAAGTCTGTACAAGAATTTGACATTTTCTGTTCTATACATATATTCAGTATTATTTCAGTAACATAAAAAGTTTTGCATTTTAACAACTTGAACTTTATACCAGTTAAGGCATTAATTTCCATTCAGGTTTAAAGAGCTTTGTGTATAAATGTTTTATGTGCTGTATTTGAAAGATATTTCAAAACATTTTTGAGTTGAGCTGGAAAGTACAGTGTGACCTCTAATAACGATTCCTGAGGAAAAAAATACCTGCCTACATAATGATACAGTCATACCTATATTCAGCAGTCAGCCACAGTACCAACACAAACATTACTTAAGGCAGTTGGTGGTTTAAGACAAGTTGAAACTATAACAAAACTTTTTGAAAGTTGGCTGATTGGCCGCTTAAGGCAAGTGGCTGCTTAAAACAGGTGGATGCTAAAGGCAGGTTCAGCAGTATTTTCTTTCCCACAAGTCCAAAGTCTTAGTAAATTGACCTCTTCAGACAAGGTCAACCTTTGTGCAACAAACATTTTTCCAGTTTTCCCAGTGGCGTTTTCTGTAGAGAGATTGCACTGTATTTTATTTCATTCGTCATTATTTAACATGATGTCATGTTATTTCACCAATATTTTATAATGTTGTTTTTACAACTTTGTTTGCTATATTTATACGACATCACAGAGATACTGTTTATACTTTATGGAATTATAGTCAAAACTTTGTACATAGATAGACCTAGGTAAACAGTGAAGTGTGAGCTGTAGAAGGTATTATAGAATTATTAGTTTAGAAAATATCTTCATAAGAGGGGCTTTATAATGTTCTGAAAGAGATCCAGTAACTTTTTTACTGTTAAAACTATTAATTTGATATACAAGTATTATACGTAATAGCTCAGAAAGTCATAAAAGGGGAAGGAGAATTTGGTGAATGATCTATAATTTGTATTCAAGATGAAATGAAGCCCAGGGACAGAAAATGTATTTCAGAGCCGGTGTTAATTCAGAATTTGATTATCATTTTCTGGCAGGAAGGATATGGTTCTAATTAAGCCCCAAGAAATCTTGAAACAGGGGTTTTGACACTTAATATTTTTCATGTTTGGTTGAGGTTACGATATTTGAATAATATATAATCGGTTAAGATAAATATTACAAAAGTGATAAATCCTCTTACCGGAACTTTTTGAATGCCCTTCTTATGTAGAACACTTTTTCATTCCAATCTTGTAAATACCATTGATGTCATAGTATGCCTTAAAAGTGATGTAAATTTTAGCTAGAAGCCAGTGAGTATTGCCTTAATTTGTTGAAAATTCTTAAAGGGGCTTGCAGGCAGATCTGTTCAAAAGTTTCAAATCTTTTTCAGTAGAATAATTTTGAGGGTTGAATGCAAAAACAAAAGTAACTCATTTCAGATGTAGACGGACCTTCAACAGTTTTGCTTTCTAAAAAGAGAAATCCTTTGAAAATTATGGTAGCAGTTGTAACTTAATGGTATAAGTGAAATTAAGTGATTCTGTGAGTATGTATTTATAAAATCGTATATGTAGTATGTATAATATATATGAACCATGCCATGAGAAAACCAACATAGTGCATTTGCGACCAGCATGGCTCCAGACCAGCCTGCGCATCTGCACAGTCTGGTCAGGATCCATGCAGTTTGCTAACGGTTTCTCTAATTGCAATAGGCTTTAAAAGCGAACAGCATGGATCCTGACCAGACTGCGCGGATGCGCAGGCTGGTCTGGATCCATGCTGGTCGCAAACCCACTATGTTGGTTTTCTCATGACGCGGCTCATATATGAAAAACTTGCATAAGCATATCTTTATAGGTTAAAATTTGATATAATATAGCAACATTTGTGTTATTTACATCTTACTCATGTAATGTTGGCTAGAATAATACTATGGCATTTAATATTCTGCAGACATACATTTTGTTTAGGAAACTATGATATTCTGAGAGTTATGTGGATGCAAGCCCCTGTAAGAAATTAGCACTATAATAGCATTTAGTTTCAGCAGGTCTAAAGTTAAAAACAAAAGTTGCAAACTTCTTTTGCAAAGTTAGACTGACATGATCTGGTAGGTCTTGAAATTTCAAGAAAAGGATGTCGTTTGAACATACTTTGCGAATGTTCCTGTAGAATTATGTTCAGACTTGTTGAAACTTTTGCATAGTGCTAACTGAGTTTTTGTGGATAGGTTTGATTTATGATTGAAACTGTTCTTTGTGCTAATAATTTCTTTAAATATGTGTGATTTAACTACTTTCGCTTGCTGCTATTTTCTGTCGTTACGTATGATTTCTTATTGATTTAGAAAAACAATTGTAAAAAAAAAATCACCACTGAAATATTCATAGCATTTTTATGATCAAATACTGCTGCAGTTTTAAGAATCACAAATGAATGGTTCTTTGCAATTGATTGTTGTTGAAAATTTTGATTGTTGTTGAAAATTTTCACAGTTTGCAGATTCTGATTTCTTGAATAAGCAGAATCCAGTGTTAATTAGTTCCCAAGTTGGCAAATTTGTCATTCTTATTTAAGAAATATTAAGTTCCCAAACATGGTCTATCGTAGAATAACCCGTGTTTTGAGTTCTTATGCTTAAGAATATATCACAAAGTCCATAGGCCAGAGTGATATATTGTTCGGCATAAGAAGGAAAAACTAGGGTTATTCTACGATAAATCACACTTGCGAACTTATTATATCGATTCTAACACGACATAATAGTATCAACAGTGTTAGAAAAAATGGTAACTACTTTTTACGACCGTGCTACGCACCTGGATCGGATGACGTCGTTGCAAGCAAATTGTTTGTTGCAGAATAACCCGAGTAGATTTTGCACTACATGTATGTAGGTTATTTGCTGGTCCTGTTAGAATTATTATTATTCCTGCAGAATAGTCCCTTAGTTGATAAAAATTGCTAAAAAGATGGAATTTATGTGACAAATCTGAATTTTTACATCGTCCGATAATTGTTTGGACCAAATTTTGCATTGTTTGATGAATCTGATGTATCTAAAGATCAGAGATTATTTTTGTACTGAAAAATAGATACGGAAGTTGACCGATTCTCAGCTAAACATTTAGTGATTCAGAACCTATGAACATTTAGTGTTTTATGACCAAAGAGAATTTAGTGCCCTAAGACCTAATAATTTAGTGGAAACAGTTAAAGAATTTAGTTCTTCTATTCCTACTTTGAAGATACCGTTACCATGTTTGTGGTCTCTTACCTTACTTCAATAACTTTTAGTGTTCTCTGCCTTGAAGTCTTGTCTTGTATGTAGATATTTGATGAATGAGTATGTGTAGAGTGGTATGAACCATAGATCTGTTATATACTGTGTTATGTGTAAAGTCTTCATTTTACCCCAATATATTTAACTGTCATTTAATGCAATCTTTATTATAATAATAATAATGAAAAAATAAATAAATACCCTGTGGGGTTTCATCACAACAGTGTTATGTTTTCATTTGAATGGGGTATGTTGGTGCATCCATTTGTTGGCAGGCTGACAATTTGTTTTCCAATCACTAACCAGAGACAGTAGTCAGTTTGATGATTGCCAAATCGGTTGATGAACTGTATTGCTCTTGTGTCCAGTCAGAGCTCTTAAAATCGCAGTGACATTGTGGCTGAAATAGTTAACGGTAACTAATTGGTGAGCGCCTTGGCCTGTTGTGACGAAATTTTTGGATTGCCTGCCTTTGGTCTCTAGATGAGATAGGACCTATAATGAAATATTATTAGTTCCCCCTTGAGCTGCCTGAAATGAAATATTTTAAGTTCCCCCTTGAGCTGCCTGAAATGAAATATTGTAAGTTCCCCCTTGAGCTGTCGAAATGAAATATTTTAAGTTCCCCCTTGAGCTGCCTGAAATGAAATATTTTAAGTCCCCCCTTGAGCTGCCTGAAATGAAATATTTTAAGTTCCCCCTTGAGCTGCCTGAAATGAAATATTGTAAGTTCCCCCTTGAGCTGCCTGAAATGAAATATTTTAAGTTTCCCCTTGAGCTGCCTCAAATGAAATATTGTAAGTTTCCCCTTGAGCTGCCTGAAATGAAATATTTTAAGTTTCCCCTTGAGCTGTCTAAAATGAAATAATCCCCCAGCTGTCTAAATTGAAATAACATGGAAAATTGTTTCAGATCAATTACTTTAGAACCACTTGACCCAGAATGTTGACACTTCATAGGATGATTCGACTTGCAGAGTAGACTACCCGTATGATTTTGATCAAAGGCCAAGGCCACAGGGGCCAGAATCCGTCACACTTCATTTCCATTTAATAACAAGACAACCATTTTACCTAGAACCTTTAAACTTCATAGGGTAATAGAGCTTATAAAGTAGATGACCCTATTGTTTTAGGAGTCACTTGATTAAAGGTCAAGGTCACAGAGGCCTGAACACAGAAACCCGTTTCCGATCAATAACTTAAGAACAACTGGACCCAGAATGTTGAAACTTCAAATTAAAGATGAGTGGATATGCAAAGTAGATGACCTGTATTGTTTTTGGGTCCATTGATTAAAGGTCAAGGTCACAGGGACCAGATCATTGGAAACTTTCCTATCAATTACTTGACAACCATCTAACACAGAAACTTCGAACTTAATACAATGTATGTTGACAGGACTTACAGAGTAGATGACCCCCTTTTTTTGGATTACTCGATCAAAGGTCACAGTCACAGGGGCCAGAACATGGAAAACTGTTTCCAAGCTATAACTTGACAACCATTTGATACAGAGCTTTGAAACATCACGGGATGATTGGACATGACTTGTAGATAACCTCTTGATCTTTGGGGCATTCTTTCAGAGGTCGAGGTCACTGGGCGTTGATATGGGAAACAATCTCCGAACCACTTATCATTAACCCAGAATATTGAAACTTCATAGGATGATTGGACATGCAGAGCGGACGACCTCTCCTGATCTATGGGTGGCTTGATGACCCCCTTTTTTTTTTTGATTACTCGATCAAAGGTCACAGTCACAGGGGCCAGAACATGGAAAACTGTTTCCAAGCTATAACTTGACAACCATTTGATACAGAGCTTTGAAACATCACGGGATGATTGGACATGACTAGTAGATAACCTCTTTTGATCTTTGGGGCATTCTTTCAGAGGTCGAGGTCACTGGGCGTTGATATGGGAAACAATCTCCGAACCACTTATCATTAACCCAGAATATTGAAACTTCATAGGATGATTGGACATGCAGAGTGGACGACCTCTCCTGATTTATGGGTGGCTTGATCAATGGTCAAGGCCACAGGGGCCAAAACATGGAAAACTGATTGCAATCCGTAACTTGAGAAACACTTGACAAGAATGCTAAAAAGGGGGCCATTCTTTTAGAGATCAAGGTCACAGGGGCTAGAACATGGAAACACGTTTCCAATCCATAACTATAAAACCATTTTGCACAGAACGTTGAAATTTCTAGGGATGATTGGACGTACTGAGTAGACGACTCCTATTGCATTTCAGTCACTAAGGCAACCATCAGTGTCTGACTTTCGCTCGTGTCCCCAGTGGTGACTTCTTGCCTATTACTACTATGCTTCGGGGGAGACATGCTTATCTGCAAAAGCATCTTCTAGTTAATTTAAATGGTTAGGCTCAGTCCCTTTTAGGGACTGCCAGAAATAACAAGAGGGCCAAGATGGCCCTAGGTCGCTCACCTAAGAAACACTCCATAACAGTGTAAAACATGTTTGACCTAGTGATTTCATGGAAACAAATATTCTGACCAATTTTCATTAAGATTGGACCAAAAAATTGGTCTCTTGCCATATAACAAGCATTTTCTTAGATATGACCTAGTTTTTGACCCTAGATGACCCATGTTCAAACTCGACCTAGATTTTATCAAGGCAATCATTCTGACCAAAATTCATGAAGATAACTGAAAAATACAGCCTCTATCACATACAGAAGTTTTTTCTTTGATTTGACCAAGTGACCTAGTTTTTGACCTCAGATGACCCATATTCAAATTCGACCTAGATTTCATTAAGGCAATCAACCTGACCAAATTTCATAAAAATCAATTGAAAAAAACACTCTCTATTGCATACACAAGATTTTTCTTTAATTTGACCTAGTGACCTAGTTTTTGACCTCAGATAACCCATATTCAAAATCAACCTAGATTTCATCAAGGCAATCACTCTGACCAAATTTCATGAAGATCAATTGAAAAATACATCCTCTATTGCATACACAATGTTTTTCTTCGATTTGACCTAGTGACCTAGTTTTTGACCCCAGATCACCCATTTTCGAACTCGGCCTAGATTTTATCAAGGTAATCATTCTGGCTAAATTCATGAAGATCAGTTGAAAAATACCGCCTCTATTGCATACACAAGGTTTTTCTTTGATTTGACCTAGTGACCTAGTTTTTGACCCCAGATGGCCCTATTTTCGAACTTGGTCTAAATTTCATCAAGGTAATCATTCTGACCAAAATTCATGAAGATCAATTGAAAAATACAGCCTCTATCGCATACACAAGGTTTTTCTTTGATTTGACCTAGTGACCTAGTTTTTGACCCGAGATGACCCATTTTCGAACTCGGCCTAGATTTCATCAAGGCAATCATTCTGACCAAAATTCATGAAGATCAATTGAAAAATACAGCCTCTATCGCATACACAAGGTTTTTCTTTGATTTGACCTAGTGACCTAGTTTTTGATCCGAGATGACCCATTTTCGAACTCGGCTTAGAATTCATCAAGGTTATCATTCTGACCAATATTCATAAAGATTAATTGAAAAATACCGCTTCTATCGCATACACAAGGTTTTTCTTTGATTTGACCTAGTGACCTAGTTTTTGAACCCAGATGACCCATTTTCGAACCCGGCCTAGATTTCATCAAAGTTATCATTCTGACCAATATTCATGAAGATTAAATGAAAAATACAGCCTCTATCGCATACACAAGGTTTTTCTTTGATTTGACCTAGTGACCTAGTTTTTGACCCATTTTCGAACTCGGCCTAGCTTTCATCAAGTTTATCATTCTGACCAATATTCATGAAGATTAATTGAAAAATACAGCCTCTATCGCATACACAAGCTAAATGTTGACAGACGACGGACAACAGACAGACGACGGACGCCGGACATCGAGCGATCAGAAAAACTCACCTGAGCATTGCTCAGGTGAGCTAAAAATAGACCTTTTAACCTATTTCTTAGCTGGAACCACTTGATGGATCTCCAGCAAACTTGGTCTGTAGCATCATTATAATTGTTTTCTCTCGAATTTATTCAAGTGGTAACATCTCACCGATATTGGGGTCCGCCAGAGCTAGAAATAGAAGGAATTCTCCTCATGAACTGCTTGCTGGATCGACATCATGGTCCGTAGTAGCATGCTTGTAATATCCTCTCCAATTTGTTCGAATGGTTCTGCTGGACTGAAATTAAGGGCCGCCAGAGCTTAAAAAAGAATTGCCTTTCAATGACTTCTCTTGAACAACTTGATAGATCTTTATGTTTGTCTGCAGCATCATTACTAGGTCCTTTCCCAACTTTGTTCGAATGGGGTGCATGTCCCCTTTTAGTGACCACTTGAACGAATAAGAGGGTCAAGATGGCCCTAGGTCGCTCACCTGAGAAACACACCATAACAGTGTAAACATGTTTGACCTAGTGATTCATGGAAACAAGTATTCTGGCCAATTTTGATTAAGACTGGACCAAAAATGTGGTCTCTTGAGTTTAAACAAGTATTTTCTAAGATGTGACCTAGTGACCTAATTTTTTTACCCAAAATGACCCATATTCAAACTTGAACTAGATTTTATCAAGGCAAACATTCGGACCAAATTTCATGAAGATCAATTGAAAAATACAGCCTATATCACATACACCAGGGTTTTTTTTATTTGACCTAGTGACTTACTTTTTGAATACAGATGACCCATGTTCAAACTCGACCTAGATTTCATCAAGGCAATCATTCTGACCAAATTTCATAAGGACAAACTGAAAAATACAGTCTCTATTGCATACACAAGGTTTTTCTTTGATTTGACCTAGTGACCTAGTTTTTGACCCCAGATGACCCATATTCAAACTTGACCTAGATTTCATCAAGGCAATCATTGTGACCAAATTTCATGAAGATCAATTGAAAAATACAGCCTCTTTTTCTTTGATTTGACCTAGTGACCTACTTTTTGACCCTAGATGACCCATATTCAAACTCGACCTAGATTTCATCATGGCAATCCTTCTGACTGAAAGTCATGAAAATCAATTGAAAAATACAGTCTCCTATCGCATACACAGTTTTTCTTTGATTTGACCTAGTGACCTAGTTTTTAATCCCAGATGACCCATTTTCGAACTTGGCCTAGATTTCATCAAGGCGACCATTCTGACCAAAATTCATGAAGATCAATTGAAAAATACAGCCTCTATCGCATACACAAGGTTTTTCTTTGATTTGACCTAGTGACCTAGTTTTTGACCCCAGATGACCCATTTTCGAACTTGGCCTAGATTTCATCAAGATTATCATTCCGAATGAAATTCATGAAGATCAGTTGAAAAATACAGCCAATTTGGGCAGTACAGGGGCATTCACTGAAAATTCACTGACTGAACAGCGAACAGTATTAACCAGGATCAGCCTGCATTGGATGTGGAGGCCGATCTTGGTCTGCACAGGTCGCAAATGAAGAATCGCATGCCGGCAGCAGGCTAAAGGTTAATAAAAGAAATTGTGCAGTTCACAGAACACATTTATTTTCTCAGAAGAACGGTTTTGCAAATTTGTGAAGTATTTATAATGACAAGAGGGCCATGAAGGTCCTGTATCGCTCACCTGACCTAAAGATCATAAGATTAACATTCTGACCAAGTTTCATTAAGATATGGTCATAAATGTGGCCTCTAAAGTGTAAACTAGCTTTTCCTTTGATTTGACCTGGTGATCTAGTTTTTGACCCGACATGACCCAAATTCAAACTGGACCTTGAGATCATCAAGATTGCCATTCTGACCAAGTTCCAGGAAGATACAGTCATAAATGTGGCCTCTACAGTGTTAACAAGCTTTTCATTTGATTTAACCTGGTGACCTAGTTTTTGACCCCAACTGACCCAGATTTGAACTTGACCTATAGATAGATCATCAAGATTACCATTCTGACCAAGTTTCATTAAGATATGGTCATAAATGTGGCCTCTACAGTGTAAACTAGCTTTTCCGTTGATTTTACCTGGTGACCTAGTTTTTGATTCTACATAGCCCAGATTCAAACTTGACCTTGAAATCACCAAGATTATTATTCTGACCAAGTTTCATGAAGATACTGTCATGAATGTGGCCTCTAGAGTGTTAACAAGCATTTCCTTTGATCAGACCTAGTGACCTAGTTTTTGACCCCACCTGACCCAGATTTGAACATGACCTATAGAGCCTCAAGATTAAGATTAACACTCTGACCAAGTTTCACTAAGATATGGTCATAAATGCGGCCTCTAAGGTGTAAACTAGCGTTTCCTTTGATTTGACCTGGTGACCTAGATTTTTTATCCTACATGACCCAGACTCAAACTGAACCTTGAGATCATCAAGATTAACATTCTAACCAAGTTTCATGAAGATAGTCATAAATGTGGCCTCTACAGTGTTAACAAGCTTTTCCTTTGATTTGACCTGGTGACCTAGTTTTTGACCCAAGTTAACCCAATATCAAACTCGTCCAAGATTTTATTGAGGGTTACATTCTGACCAAATTTCATTAAGATTGGGCCAAAATTGTGACCGCTAGAGTGTTAACAAGCTTTTCCTTTGATTTGACCTGGTGACCTAGTTTTTGACCCCAGATGACCCAAAATCGAACTCGTCCAAGATTTTATTGAGTGTAACATTCTGACCAAGTTTCATTTAGACTGGGCAAAAATTGTGACCTCTAGAGTGTTAACAAGCTTTTCCTTTGATTTGACCTGGTGACCTTGTTTTTGAGCCCAGATGACCCAATATTGAACTCGTCCAAGATTTTATTGAGGGTAACATTCTGACCAAGTTTCATTAAGATTTTTTAACTTGTTTTATTTTAATTTGTAAACAATCAAAATGTTGACAACGACGATGGACGAATGACGATGACGGACACACGGCGATCACAAAAGCTCACCTTTGAGCACTTGGTGCTCAGGTGAGCAAAAAATTGCATAAAAATGGCAATCTATTTCTCTGAATAATATATAACTCAGTCTTAAATTATTACGCTATTTATACAGCAAGGAAGGAAATGGATATCCAAAAAATAATTGAGTTGTCTTGCTGGCTGAGAAACAATTATGACATATTTTGGTAGTCCATGGAAATCTAGAGATTAGAACTGGATACCTAAAAAATTCTCATTTGAATTACATGGAATGAAGCATTAAGTCTCGAGACGCTCAAGAAGTAAAAAATTTATTCATTATACTATAGTAACAGAGCAGTACTACATAATCTACACAAAACACATGAATTGTCACAAAATCATCATAGATCCATTTCAGAAACACAGCTAATGTATTAAATTTGAGCCGCACCATGAGAAAACCAACCTAGTGCATTTGCGACCAGCATGGATCCATGCTGGATGCAAATGCACTAGGTTGGTTTTCTCATGGTGCCGTTCGTATTGCTTCTTTAAAAATATCAAAAACCTTCAAAATTTGTTCATGTGAAAAAAACTGAACAATATTATTACAATGGTAGAACAATCATTCCGCTTTGAAGGGAAGTAATGACAAAGCTTGTTCTTTCACTAAATTTACTCCATTAAGGCATGTGTGCAGGTCTAGGCATTGCAAAAGCTGAGTGTAAAATTATTTAACATCACTGGTGAACAATTTTGAGGTTATGGCTAAAACGGCTGATATGAGGTAACATGATTTTGTGGGTTTGGAATTTTGCAAAGATATTTCTTGGTTAATTGAGATTTATTTTTATGGAATGATGCAACATAAAAACCCTGGTAAATTATCCACATATCCTTTCGTAGTAGGAGTATTTTGAAACAGGTTTTTTCCCATTATAATATAACTAGGGCCTTACAACAAATGTCTAAAATTTATGAAAAGGAAGACTTTATAGTATACTAAATTTATGCTAAAAGTGTTACATGATTGATTGAGTACAATGTTTTTGGAATGTTTCTTTTACATAGAAGGAAAATTATGATGCTTTGAAAATAATGCTGATACTGGTGAAGCAACATAATTTTCCTTCAACCAGTCCTGAAGCAAAGTATGGACTGATTTCCCAAAAAAGGAGACTAAAGTCAAGATGCTTAAGGCGAGTAAATTCTTGTACCTAGAACCAGCTTGGTTTTCTTTCTCAGACAAAATTATGATTTGACTGCAGAAATAAGACTGATTCCTTTAAAAAAAGGTTAAAACTACCATGTTTTGAAGTGGACTGGTTTCTTTTTAAATTCTATGGAGGCTGAATTATTCAACCTTGAACTAGACTGGTTTTCTTTTTCATAAGAAATCAAAATCTGAATGCAGAAATGGACTGCTTCCCCAAAAGAAGGTTAAAATCTTTGAAGCAGACTGGTTTCTTTTTTTCTACATTCTTTCAAACCATAATGTATGGTCATACAATTCCGACCGATTTCACTCAAAATGGAACCCGGCATGAATCCTGAGAGCACAATCTTTGAACACCAAAAAGATTCTGTCTAAATAAAATTTACAACTAAAAATACCTTAATTTCCTTAATACCCTTAATTTCAAGACTTACATTTTTCTTGGCTGTCATTTTGTTGAACATGTTGAAGTCAAAATATTGCATTTAAGTACTTAAAGGTTATTAACACCAAAAGAAATTTTACTTGTGAGTAGCACTGTAAAGGGCCTCTAAAATCTTTCAAAGAAAATGCCATTTTCCCCTGTCAGAAGTTATTAGAATAGACTATAGATCATTTCTGGACCTAAATACATTAAGTTTTGCAGTAAGAGAGTATAGTAAACTAAAAGCAACAATTTAATTCATTAGAAAGTCAACAAGTGGTCTATAACCTATTGCCAACTAAATAATCTACTTAATGGATTCACTTAAGAGGTATTGTGTAGACCTGGCATAAAAAACAATAAGTGAGACAAAATTTGAACATTTCTGGTTGCTGATTGAATGTTTAGACTAGTTAAGCTATAATAAGATCTGGTTGCTGATTGGACATTTAAAAATCTCTGGTTGTTGATTCTATGTTTAGACTAGTGAAGCTATAATTAGATCTGGTTTCTGATTGGATGTTTAACAATCTGTGGTTGCTGATTGGATGTTTAACTATCTCTGGCTGCTGATTGAGTGTTAAGGCTAGTTAAAACTATGAAGATTTGTTTCAAGCAAATATTAATAAGCAATTAAGCAAAAGGAATATCAGACACATTGCACTTTCCTTATTTAAGTAATAGAGTATTTTGGACATACAACTCTTGAAAATACACCATTAACACTTAGCTGCAGCTGATTTCACTAAAATTCTCATACAAAATTTAAAAGCAGAGTGACAGTTGACATAAGATGTAACTACATTTAAAACATAAATTTTACATATTAATAATGTTTTCAATATTAGACTGGAGTCACAAATCTTATTATTGTAGATCATGATTGATTACAGTCCTAACAACCAGGTCCTAAGGTTATAAAACTGAATTAGAAAACTAGTTTCCGAATACAACTCTGCCATTGGTCAATTCAGCTCCAAAACAGCCAATCAGATGCTGGAATTTAAGGCTGGTCTCCAAATTCAAGTTTTATTATAACCTGTTTAAGACTGGTCTCTAACATCAACTTTTTTAACCTGTTTGAGGCTTGTCTCCAAACTCCACCTTTTTAACCTGTTTGAGTCTCTAAACTAAAGTGTTTTTTTTCACCTGTTTGAAACTGGTCTCCAAACTAAAGTTTTTTTAACCTGTTTGTGAAAGGTCTCCAAACTCAAGTTTTTTTAACCTGTTTGAAACTGGTCTCCAAACTCAAGTTTTTTTAACCTGTTTGAAACTGGTCTCCAAAGTCAAGTTGTTTTAACCTGTTTGAGAAAGGTCTGCAAACTAAAGTTTTTTTAACCTGTTTGAGAAAGGTCTCCAAACTCAAGTTTTTATTAACTTGTTTGAGAAAGGTCTCCAAACTCAATTTTTTTTAAACCTGTTTGAGAAAGGTCTCCAAACTCAAGTTTTTTAACCTGTTTGAGACTGGTCTCCAAACTAAACTTTTTTTCACCTGTCTGAGACTGGTCTCCAACTAAAGTTTTTTAACCTGTTTGAGAGTGGTCTCCAAACCCAACTTTTTTAACCTGTTTGAGACTGGTCTCCAAACTCAAGTTTTATAACCTGTTTAAGACTGGTCTCCAAACTCCACCTTTTTAACCTGCTGGTCTCCAAACTAAACTTTTTTTAACCTGTCTGAGACTGGTCTCCAAACTTCACTTTTTTTTTTACCTGTTTGCGACTGGCCTCCAAATTTAACTTCTTTTAACCTGTCTGAGACTGGTTTCAAAACTCAAATTTTTTAACTGATTTGTGACTGGTCTCCAAACACCATATAGAGCCAACAATTTTCAATTGTACAGCAAGACTGGAAAACAAGGATTAATGCCCGTGGTGTCAATATCGAGAACTCTACAGTTTTATTAGTCGTACAGAAGCACTCTTAAAGCTTGCATTTGTTAAATCATCAAGTATCGTAGATACACATGTATAATGCACAGTTTTTTACCCCCGGGACCACCCCCGAATCGGGGGTGCGCATTATACACGGGTGCGCATTATACATGGGTATCTACGGTATAAATCTTCATATCAAAGACATACAGAGAAACTCTCTCTTAGTACATTGGTGTAGAAAGTATCAGTCAAGTAACTGTTCACTATGACAGTGATACACAAATAAGCCCGACCCGTAAGATATTTCAAACAAATTCTCCATATGTGCAAATAACATAAATACATCATACATTTTTCACCTTGTACTTACTTCTTTTCAGAACTAAGAAGCACCATTACTATACTTCTGCTGTTTGATCCACCTAATCTGTAACAAGGTTTTATTTAAATTTCATCCTTATTTTTTTTTAACCCTTATCCTCCTATATTTCTAAAATGGGACTATTTCATCATTCAACCTGGGTAGTACCACTTATCATCACTGAAAATTTCCTGTCTGAATAGCTAACAGTGCAGACCATGATCAGACAGCATGTGACGGATGTGCAGGCTGATCTTGGTCTGCACTGGTCGCAAAGGCAAAATCATTTGCTGCCAGCAGGCTAAAGGTTAAGATCCAGATATAAACTACATATCATTTCTAAAGCTCTCTAAGGCTGGCAGTAGGATTTATTAAGATTTGTAGAATATCATTAAAAATTTATAATATCAACTGTATTTTTCCTGTGGTAATAATTAGACAAAATCACAAAATTAACTTAGAAACTTTACTTTTTTGCACGAACATGCTGCTTTAATGCTAACTAAGATATTCTCAAAGTCTTAAAACAATCCATTTACAAATAAAGTAAAAAACTATGGTGTATAAAATGCTAAAATAAAATTACCCCATTAGAATAACGTATATCAATGGTGTTGTCTTATATTCAAAGAGAAATCCAGGAAAATCCTTGTTGCAGAAAAGTTGGATCAAACAGTACATGATAAAAATGCAATGAGTAGGTCAACATTAACACAAACATGAACAATTTTTTTTTACATATAGCTGGTGTTGATCTCTTATCCTAGGTTATTTCTGGTAAAAGACAGCTGCAGTCATGCACAAAAATGTGTGTTACATGTATATAGATTGCGTAGATCTTATAAGGAGGTACCCCACAGCACAATTATAAGTAAATTTTTCATATCATAACTATACCATTTACCACTATTACATTTTTCATATCATTATAATCACAATTTTCCTACTCTTACATTCTATTACATTTTCCACCATATCGAAACTAAAACATTTCCATATTCATTACAGTTTTCATTTCAAGACAACTACACTTCTTATAACATTACTACTATATATATGTTCTTTTCTCAAAGCATTACTATTACATTTCGAGTCATTACTATTACCTTTCAGTATCATGACAATTACAGTTCTTGTGAAAAGGACAAAGCTGCCTTGTGACAATAGCAATTCTTGGTTTGAATAAGAACGTATGAGAACAGGTGCAAAATTAAAATACTACATAATCCAATGAACAATGACTCCGCAAGAAAAGTATAAATCCTATAAATAGACAATTTCAGTGCCTTGCATAAACAAACATTTCAGGATAGACGGCCTTTAAGGTAGATAACAAGATCTGTCCACTATCTAAAATTTTAAAAGTCATTTTTCAAACCTTTAAGGGAACTTCAAGTGAATAAGGAAGACAAGGTAAATTACTGTTTGTTCTATAGCAATAGCAAGTTTTAAGGTAATTTAGAGGAGACACAGGTTTTAAACTAGGCTTTATGAAGTATTAAAGAGTTTAGCACTAACCTATGTTTATATGAACATGCATAATCACCTTAAAGAGGCTGACTGAGCATACAAAAAATAAGAAGTAGAAAAAATAAATTTCAACAGTGAGCAACATTAGATAACAACAAAAGCAGTAAAGTGAGGCCCCTTTGACATAAAAAGAAGCTATGGGAAGGAATATTATGTAATGTCATGTTTTTATTTATATATGTGTACACTTTTTGTCTATTTTTCACATCTAACATATTATGTTTTAACAAAATCTACCTATTACAAACATTTAAAGAACAGTTCACACCTGACCAGTAAACCTTTAAAATGCATATGAAATTGTCTAGAAATATGGTAGCTTTAGATATATCATTCCCTTTGAAAGATAAAAGTCCAGTGTGAATATTTATAAATTAAGTGATACTATAATATTTCACTGGCCTAGATTTTTTCTCTCTATTCAAAGAAGTTGGCATCAAACAAAAAATAAGACACCTGCTTTAACAGCCATATCAGACATTCATAAGGAAATTTGTTTAATCTCATAAATAAAATAAAAATTGAGATATCTGACATATGTATCAAATCACAGTGGTACCATTCTATTCAATTTCCATTCATGTCACAGGGGTACTTAAAGACGAAAGAAACTAAAAATCAACATTTACATAAAAAAATCATGTCCAAGATTGTGCATGTCCTCCTGGCT
This sequence comes from Mercenaria mercenaria, assembly GCF_021730395.1. Lineage (NCBI taxonomy): Eukaryota > Metazoa > Mollusca > Bivalvia > Venerida > Veneridae > Mercenaria > Mercenaria mercenaria. The sequence continues at coordinate 61,483,625 of NC_069375.1, read as the reverse complement.
TCTTGGATGCAAATGCTATCTTGGTGACAAATCGATTAAAGATTCCTTTGCCCTTTACTTTTGCTTCTGGCAAATGAGACAATGATTCGAAAATGGCAAAGAATTTCTTTCCTTAACAACAACAGAAAAGGCTGCAACAACAACAGCAGAAACAGTTTTAACAGCTAATATTAATTTTGATTTCTTATATTTCTAATAAGTCAAATTCTGAAATAAATCTGACCTACAAAAAGAAAAAAAAAACAAGATTTTGCTGCCAGATTATAATAATGCCTAATTTGCCAAACTATCTGACGTTACAAATTCCGCTTGTGAAGAAATGTTGCGCATATGAGTAGTATCTGAAAATCAAAAAATTATCCAAGGGAAGTTCGCAAACCCCAATTTCCAAGTTTTAGAAGTTGTAACTTATTCATTCCAAAGAAACCCTATGTAACCCCAAGACTGAAAACTATTCATTAAAATACAACTTTTTCTAATATTTGTCTTGTGAACAACTGGGTAAAAATGTCTGATTCTTGTCTATCAAACTGTTAAGAGTGAAAATTCAACAAAAAATACCAAATGTGTAGTATTTCCTCTATATAATGCAACAGTTTACCCAACAATTAAAGGTCCAATACTAAGGAAAGTGAACATTTTAATTTCTTTTAAAAAGCACAGAAACTATTTCATTTTATTGGAAAATGAAAGTTGGTATGTAGAAATTCGAAATAAATCGCAGTATATGTACAATTATTTTTCTATGAAGTATGAAGAAAGTTAAAAAGACCTGGGGGGTCATTCTGTCGATTCATTGAAATTTCAACATAATACACATACATTTCTTTGAGTTCCAAAGACCTTCTGTAAATTTTGACCTGCCAATCTTCATTATTTAGTGTCTTGCAGAAGTCTATGCACTGGCTATGAAAAAAATTGCCAACTCACTTTCTCTTAGTAATGGACCTTTAAAAAATATCACATTTAAAATCCATCACATTCAAATTGGATAACATAATTATACTAGTTTCTAAATACATTATCTATCATTTATGGAGTTTTACAGTCCTGGAATTCTTGGTAAATCACAAAACTTCAAAATCAATCAACAGTACACTGTAAAATCATTATTACTGGAGGGTAATTATTTTTGTGGACTTTGTGGCTGAATCTTTCCGCAAAATTAAATTTCCAAAAAGTATATAATTCCTATTCATTTTAATCCATAAAATGTAGAATCAGAATCTACAAATTTATGTCCCCACAAAATTTCTATTTTTGGCTGAAACCACGAAATTTTATGCCCATGAATTTAAATCATTTTACCTTAATCATTCAAAATGTGCTCTTTGGAAATTCTACAAAAATTTTGCCAATTTTGCCACAATTTTTTTTTATTTATTTTAAACTAATAAATATCTATAAAGTGCACTAACATTTACTAGATATGTAAAATGAATTTTCACAGCAGAAATATGGTTAATAATAGAGCGAATATAAAACTAAAATATAACTTCATATTTGTACAGGTATGTTACTATATATTAATATAAACACCTGTTGAGACAAAATTCAGACATTGAAATTTCAACTGTATAGATTCACGTGTTAAACCTAAATAATATGCTATTCAAAATAAAGTACATTTATAATGTAGTAAGCCATTTAGTATTTCACTATGTGCGAAGGATTTTTTATGGTTAACAAGAAACGTAATCTAACAAAAGCTTGAAAGACTATCCTATGCCTATCTAACATCTTTCTCTTTATGGTGTACATTTAAGGTAGCAGTACTACAATAATGACAATTGGCAACTTCAGGGTGATTATGTGTTCTTGTATGCCAGCTCAGCATCTTCAGCTGTTTCTTTGAGAGAACATTCGAAGAACACCTGAATCGAGCAAACAAGACGTACGTACACTCACAAAATTAGCCAATAGTCATAACAGGTCCACAACATAAACAAAACTTTCTTATCCACATAACATACAAGCCATATATAAAACAACGCTTGTTCCCCCTACCTCTCTGTTTAACACCCCATCTAATGAGAAATAGATATCCACCGACTTTTCTTTTGTTACTTTTCCAAGCATTAACAAATACCATGATAAGCTCATCTTTAACAAGGTTGCTAAAAGTACCCGGTAGCATCCCAAAGAGAGGAAAACAAACAAATATTTCCGATTCTGCACCAGTAATGATCTCAATCCTCTTTCATTCATTATGCCTCTGAAGAAAAATAAAACTTCCTGTCAGCCCGAATCTACTATAAATAGCCTGCTGACAAATTCAATGCTTCGTCTGCTGCGATATATATATAATTATTTAGCAGATATAAATTCTTTATTATAGTTACAAATGACCGCTACAGTGATCGCCTATGACATTTTCACACCTAGTTGCTTTCTAACATGTTCATAAACCACATAACTTATGCTAACGGCAGGTGCTACTTTGAGGAAATTTGGTGCAAGACCGCGATAAAACCCCTTGAAACCTTCTTCTGTGTAGATCTTCTTGAACATTGAGCTCATGGTGCTTTTGGAACTTGCTGAAAACAGATTAAAAAATATTATTCTATGCTTATTCACACTGAAATATGCATTTTGCAATGAATTTTAATATCTGCGCAGGAAACCCTGAATGTTCTCCAAAGGTAACCTTGACCTTGGAGCTAGGGGTCTTGGTCTTGCACATGACACATCAACTCATTATAGGGAACATTTGTGCCAAGTAATTTTAAAATCCCTTGATGAATGGCAGAGTTATTGACCGGACAAAAAACAGACCCTGATAACCTTTGACTTCTAAGTGTGACCTTGACCTTAGAGCTAGGGTTCTGGATCTTGCGCATGACATGTCGTCTCATTATGGGGAACATTTATGCCAAGTAATTTTATAATCCCTTGATGAATGGTAGAGTTATGAACCGGACACGAAACAGACCCTGTTAACCTTTGACTTCTGTGACCTTGACCTTTGAGCTAGGGGTCTGGGTCTTGCGCATGACACATTGTCTCATTATGGTAAACATTTTTGCCAAGTTATTTCAAAATCCCTTCATGGATGGCAGAGTTATGGACCGGACACGAAACAGACCCTGTTAACCTTTGACCTCTAAGTGTGACCTTGACCTTGGAGCTAGGGGTCTGGGTCTTGCACATGACACATTGTCTCATTATGGTGAACATTTATGCTAAGTTATTTCAAAATCCCTTCATGAATGGCAGAGTTACAGCCCGGACAAGAATTTACACGGACACACGGGGCATAAAAACAACAAATGTTTGGATTGTATGCAAATTGTTTTTAACACTACTAAAAACTATGTGGGAAATTTCAATACATGTACACTGTGTCTGTTAAGTGTCAAAATCATGTTAAAAAATCCATTTTTCCCCATAGATTTGCATGTATTTGTCATATAAATAAAAAGATGAAGAATATGAACAGAATATACAGACATTTAAAATTTAAGAATACAGGTACTCACCTTCTGCTTGCAGTTTAGTTCTAATGAGGGCGAGTGGATAACTGCACAGCTGTCCGCATGTGGAACTTGTTGTACCACACCCTAATAAGACCATTACACCTGGATCCTGGTCCTTGTACCTTCCCATGTAGATCACTTTTAATGACTTCAAAAGATAAAAATGAACAATTTAAATGAGAAATATTTGTTTAAAAAATGATCATTAACTTTCAACCATAGTAAACAGAGATCCCTGAAAAGGGTCACGTACTCTCATTTGAACAAATTTTGGAAAGAACCTTAAAATGATGCTACAGATTAATTCTGATAAGTATCCATCAAGCTGTTCATGAGAAGATATTGTTTAAATGCATTTCTATCTGTAGCTCTAGCATCCCCTAAAAGGGGCCAAGTGCCCCCCTTTCAACAAAATTGAGAGACAACCTTATAATAATGCTATAGTTTGATGAAGATCCATCAACAGTTCATCAGAAGTCGTGTAAAAGGTATTTTTATTTTACCAATCCACGAAATTAAATCCCTAGGCAGAAGCAAATTTTCTATTTATCTTATCGTTAAAATGTGAAATTCATCAATTCATGACACCACAAAATAGTCCTCTCTGAGTTTAATGCCCCACAAAATTTGTTGATTTTACAGTATTCATATAACCATTTGCTACCTTGATTCACGGAATACGTACCTCATATATACACAGATCTATTCCAGCATAGGGTATAATACCAATAATATTTGGTATGTAGCCCTTAAAAAATACACCTGGTCCCTCATTCTTGAACAATTTCATAGCACAGTCTATCATCCCCTTGTACTGTCCTGTTTTGCGTATTGCTAATCGGGTTTTCAAAACCTGAAATTTAAATACGTTTAATAAGCAAAGTGTATATCTTAAAACCAACATCTTAAAATTTACTGCAAGTTCTATGAAGAAGGCTACAAGCTATACATGTCTGAAAATTATTTTTTGTTTTGGGTTTAACGCCATTTTTCAACAGTATTTCAGTTATGTAACGGCGGGCAGTTAACCTAACCAGTGCTCATGAATTCTGTACCAGTACAAACCTGTTCTTCGCAAGTAACTGCCAACTTCCCCATATTTTTTCTTGTTGGATTTAACGTCGCACCATCACATGATAGGTCATATTGCGACTTTCCAGCTTTAATGGTGGAGGAAGACCCCAGGTGCCCCTCTGTGCATTATTTCATCACGAGCGGGCACCTGGGTTGAACCATCGACCTTCTGTTAGCCAGCCGGATGGCTTCCTCACATGAAGAATTCAACGCCCTGAGTGAGGCTCGAACCCACATCGATGAGGGGCAAGTGACTTAACCACTCAGCCACGGAGGCCCCCTCCCCATATGAATCAGAGGTGGAAGATGAATGATAACAGACACAATGTCTTTTATCATATCGTCACGGAGAACATACGCCCTGCCCGGGGATCAAACTTACAACCCCCGCGATCTGTAGATCTACACTCTGCCTATTGAGCTAAGCGGGGGACTGAAAACTATTTAGTAAAATTATTAAGTAAAACATTGTATAACCTTTAGCCTGCTGGTGGCAAATGATTTGCCTTCAAGATAAGTCTAATCAATTGCTCCATGTATTATATCATTTCTGCTTTATAACCTATTTCCAATGCATGACTGAAACAGCTGACAAGTTTTTTTTGTCTATTTTACAGTATGTGTATTTTGATTAACAGATTATTCATTAGTGTAAATACTGCAATTGTGAAATATAATTTGAGCCGTGCCATGAGAAAACCAACGTAGTGGCTTTGTGACCAGCATGGATCCAGACCAGCCTGCGCATCTGTGCAGTCTGGTCAGGATCCATGCTGTTCGCTTTTAAAGCCTATTGGAATTGAAGAAACTGTTAGCGAACAGCATGGATCCTGACCAGACTGCACAGATGCGCAGGCTGGATCCATGCTGGTCGCAAAGCCACTATGTTGGTTTTCCCATGGCACGGCTCATTTATTCCAACACAGTACAAGTTGTACAAAAAGTTATATAAATCTACGTTTCAGCATTAGCCATTACTTAAATTCTTATTTTTTTTTTTCAAGTAAAAATTCATTATATAGAGGATATTTCATGAGTGTCTTTTCATATTGAATTTATTAAACGAGTTGAATAAAATAATACAAGAGGACCATTTTGGTCCTGAATCGCTCACCTATCCCCTAATGACCCAGTGTTGAACTGAGTACGACGTCGTTATTTCTATTATTTGACATAGTGACCTAGTTTTTGAGCACAAGTGACCTAGATATCATCAAGATAAAAAATTCTGACCAATTTTCATGAAGATCCATTGAAAAATATGACCTCTAGAGAGGTCACAAGGTTTTTCTATTATTTGACCTAAGACCTAGCTTTTGAAGGCACGTGACCCACTTCTGAATCTGACCTAGATATCATCAAGGTGAACATTCTGACTAATTTTCATGAAGATCCATTGAGAAATATGGCCTCTAGAGAGGTCACAAGGTTTTTCTATTTTTAGACCTACTGATATAGTTTTTGACTGCACGTGACCCAGTTTCGAACTGGACCTAGATATCATCAAGAGGAACATTCTGATCAATTTTCATGAAGATCCATTGAGAAACATGGCCTCTAGAGACGTCACAAGGTTTTACTATTTTTCGACCTACTGACCTAGTTTTTGACCGCACGTAACCCAGTTTCAAACCTAACCTAGATATCATCAAGGTGAACATTCTCACCAATTTTCATGAAGATCCATTGAGAAATATGGCCTCTAGAGAGGTCACAAGGTTTTTCTATTTTTAGACCTACTGACCTAGTTTTTGACTGCACGTGACCCAGTTTTGAACTTGACCTAGATATCATCAAGGTGAACATTCTGACCAATTTTCATGAAGATCCATTGAGAAATATGGCCTCTAAAGAGATCACAAGGTTTTTCTATTTTTAGACCTACTGACATAGTTTTTGACCCAACATGACCCAGTTTCGAACTTGACCTAGATATCATCAGGGTGAACATTCTCACCAATTTTCATGAAGATCCATTGAGAAATATGGCCTCTAGAGAGGTCACAAGGTTTTTCTATTTTTAGACCTACTGACCTAGTTTTTGACCGCATGTGACCCAGTTTCGAACTTGACCTAGATATCATCAAGGTGAACATTCTGACTAATTTTCATGAAGATCCATTGAGAAATATGGCCCCTAGAGAGGTCACAAGGTTTTTCTATTTTTAGACCTACTGACCTAGTTTTTGACCCCACGTGACCCAGTTTCGAACTTGACCTAGATATCATCAAGGTGAACATTCTGACTAATTTTCATGAAGATCTCATGAAAAATACGGCCTCTAGAGAGGTCACAAGGTTTTTCTATTTTTAGACCTACTGACCTAGTTTTTGACCGCACGTGACCCAGTTTCGAACTTGACCTAGATATCATCAAGATGAACATTCTGACCAACTTTCATAAATATCCCATGAAAAATGTGACCTCTAGAGTGGTCACAAGCAAAAGTTTACGCACGCACGAACGCACACACGCATGGACGGACGGACGACGGACGCCACGCGATCACAAAAGCTCACCTTGTCACTTTGTGACAGGTGAGCTAAAAATGCGAGGCTCTGCCGAGCATTTTATCAATTTTATTCAACGAGTTTAATAAATTCAATGTGGAAAGTCACAAATGTAATATTCTTTTTATCACATGTTAGCCTTTTTTGTCGAAACATCAAAAATTTGACTTTCTTATTCTATATAAACAAGAAAATTTGACCAACATTGCCTATACTATAAATATCATTTAATATCTAAAATAAGCATATCAATAACATACTGTTAACAGCATACACATTTTTTCTTCAAGTCCTGTTAGAGCAGAGAAAGCCTTGCAGTTTTCACCTGTTCAGTACATTCAGACAATAATCCATTTGGTACTTACAAGTCTAAAATTTCAGTTTTTCATCCAGTGCTATGACAGCGGTGAAATCACTGTCCCTTTTCTAGGTAACTGGACATCAGGCACCTCTAGAATAAAAATGTTGATCCCTTAATCCAATAACTTTACCTCTACATGAACTGGCAAATACATTTAGCTTATTTTTCTTTATTTCTTACCTCCATTGGGTATATACACGTTTGAGAAAATGCTCCAGCCGAAGACCCAGCTGCAAATCTTTCTAAAGGTCCAATCTCTTTATTATCCGACTTAAAAATTCTCTTGAACTGAAAATAATAGAAAAAGTATTATATCATGATAACAACCTATATATTTGGTTCTGTCCTTTAAATCAGGAGTGTTAAATCCCTATGATGAAAAAATGTGCAAATATTTTGTTAAATGCAACTTTAATATTCACCAACTTCACGTTGTGAAAGTGTGTAAATAATTTCTAACAAAATAGCTTTTTTTAATGACAGTCTGTGTTATAAAATGGCTAAAATGAGTTTGAAAGGTTCTATTATCCAGGTTCTATTTTTAGATTCTTCATTGAGACACTGCTTTTCTATTCTATTACCCAGGTTCTTGTTTTAGGTTTTTTTTAATCCCGTTTCTATTTTTAGGTTCTTTTATTGACAGGTCCCATTATTCTACATCATACAAGTATATGTCATCCCTTGAATAAATGAAAAAAAAGTTTTTTTTACTTATTTTCCAAACTACTTGAGTGACTTTTCAGATAAATCTTTCCTAAAACTCACTGAATTACATTAATCTTGGTTCTATTTACAATTATTAAACTCTAAAATCCTTTCAGAATTAACCAAAAAAAATACAACTATTTTTAGCAAATTAAATGGACATCATTTTTTTTTTCATACTTTATCTATACCTTAGATCAAACTGTACCTAATAATTTGCCTTTTTATCATGAAAGTCAAACTTGACCAAAACCAGCAGATACAATAAATTTAGTTTAAGCCACCCCTAGTGTTAATGTTTGTTCCACTCAATTACCCATTGGGTTAGGGTTAGGTAACTATTGTCAAACAAGAGGACCATGATGGTCCTGAATCGCTCACCTCTTCCCACATGACCCAGTTTTGAGTATGACGTTGTCTTTTCTATTATTTGACATAGTGACCTAGTTTTTGAGCTCATGTGACCCTGTTTTGAACTTGACCTAGATATTACCAAGATAACAATTCTGACCAATTTTCATGAAGATCCATTGAAAAATATGGTCTCTAGAGAGGTCACAAGGTTTTTCTATTATTTGACCTACTGACCTAGTTTTCGAAGGTACGTGACCCTGTTTTGAATTTTACCTAGATATCATCAAGGTGAACATTCTCACTAATTTTCATGAAGATCTCATGAAAAATATGGCCTCTAGAGAGGTCACAGGGTTTTTCTATTTTTATACCTACTGGCCTAGTTTTGATCGCATGTGACCCAGTTTTGAAACCGAACTAGATATCATCAAGGTGAACATTCAGATCAATTTTCATGAAGATCCATTGAAAAATATGGCCTCTAGAGAGGTCAAAAGATTTTAATAATATTAGACCTACTGACCTAGTTTTTGACCGCACATGACCCTGTTTCAACCTTGACCTAGATATCATCAAGATGAACATTCAGACCAATTTTCATACAGATCCCCTGAAAAATATGGCCTTTACAGAGGTCACAAGGTTTTTCTATTATTTGACCTACTGACCTAGTTTTTGAAGGCACGTGACCCACTTTCGAACTTGACCTAGATATCATCAAGATGAACATTCAGACCAACTTTCATACAGATCCCATGAAAAATATGGCCCTTAGGGAGGTCACAAGGTTTTTCTATTATTTGACCTACTGACCTAGTTTTTGAATGCACGTGACCCACTTTCAAACTTGACCTAGATATCATCAAGATGAACATTCAGACCAACTTTCAAACAGATCCCATGAATAATATGGCCTCTGAAGGTCACAAGGTTTTTCTATTATTTGACCTACTGACCTAGTTTTTGATGGCTGTTGACCCAATTTCCAACTTGACCTAGATATCATCAAAGGTGAACAAACTGTCCAATTTTCATGAAGATCTCATGAAATATATGGCCTCTAGAGAGGTCACATGGTTTTTCTATTTTTAGACCTACTGACCTAGTTTTTGAAAGCACGTGACCCACTTTCGAACTTGACCTAGATATCATCAAGATGAACATTCAGACCAACTTTAATACAGATCCCATGAAAAATATGGCCTTTAAAGAAGTCACAAGGTTTTTCTATTATTTGACCTACTGACCTAGTTTTTGAAGGCACGTGACCCACTTTCGAACTTGACCTAGATATCATCAAGATGAACATTCAGACCAACTTTCATACAGATCCCATGAAAAATATGGCCCTAAGGGAGGTCACAAGGTCTTTCTATTATTTGACCTACTGACCTAGTTTTTGAAAGCACGTGACCCACTTTCGAACTTGACCTAGATATCATCAAGATGAACATTCAGACCAACTTTCATACAGATCCCATTAAAAATATGGCCTCTAGAGAGGTCACAAGGTTTTTCTATTATTTGACCTACTGACCTAGTTTTTGACGGCACGTAACCCACTTTCGAACTTGACCTAGATATCATCAAGGTGAACATTCTGACCAATTTTCATGAAGATCTCATTAAATATATGGCCTCTAGAGAGGTCACATGGTTTTTCTATTTTTAGACCTACTGACCTAGTTTTTGACCATACGTGACCCAGTTTCGAACTTGACCTAGATATCATCAAGATGAACATTCAGACCAACTTTTATACAAAAAACAAAAAAAAAACACTATCTATCTATCTATCTATCTCTTTATACTGCCTCATACCTCTCGTGAGTATTATGGGCAGGGTGCGTGTCGGTGATTAGTACAGAATAAAGAATAACAAGAGCTGTCCGTAAGACAGCCAAGCTCGACTATTCAAAATATTGTCCCAGAGGCAGGAAAATATTACCTAAAAAGGTTAGATATCAAAAGAGTTTTAAGTTCAAAAGGGGGAATAATTTGACCAAAATGCATATCAGTTATGGGACTTGCTGCTATCAACTAGTTTTATAACCCCTAAGGCACATGTGAAGTTTCAATTCAATATCTGCATTAGTTTTGGAGATAGAAACTCGCATGTAAAACTTTAACCAGAATTTTCAAAGTCCAAAAGGGGGCATAATTTGCCCAAAATACATGCCAGAGTTATGGAACTTGATCCGGTGAGGTTAGTAATTGATCTAGAAAAAGAAAAAATAAGTTTCAAATCTATATGCCTTTTAGAAATAGCTGTATGTACTTGCACGAAAAACTTTAACCAGAATTTTCTAAGTCCAAAAGGGGGCATAATTTGGCCAAAATGAAGGTCAGAGTTATGGGACTTGCTGCTATCAACTAGTTTTATAACCCCTAAGACACATGTGAAGTTTCAAAACAATATCTGCATTAGTTTTGGAGATAGTAACTTGCATGTAAAACTTAAACCAAAATTTTCTAAGTCTAAAAGGGGGCATAATTTGCTCAAAATACATGTCAGAGTTATGGGTCTTGACCCAGTGAGGTTGGTAATTGATCAAGGAAAAGAAAAAGGCCCAAAGAAAAAATAAGTTTCAAATCTATATGCCTTTTAGAAATAGCTGTATGTACTTGCACGCAAAACTTTAACCAGAATTTTCTAAGTCCAAAAGGGGGCATAATTTGGCCAAAATGAAAGTCAGAGTTATGGGACTTGCTGCTATCAACTAGTTTTATAACCCCGAAGACACATGTGAAGTTTCAAATCAATATCTGCATTAGTTTTGGAGATAGTAACTTGCATGTAAAACTTTAACCAAAATTTTCTAAGTCCAAAAGGGGGCATAATTTGCTCAAAATACATGTCAGAGTTATGGGACTTGACCCAGAGAGGTTGGTAATTGACCTAGAATAAGAAAAAACAAGTGAATGAAGTATTGCCATGCAATACAAAGTCCCCTACTGGAAGGCACCTAATTTTCTCTACTGCAGTATAACATAATGAACTGATATCTGTCAATGATGTATAAACAATATTGTACTATATATACAATATGTTATAACAAAACACTTGGATTAAAATTTATATATATAAAAACCTACAGTTGTTTTCATATTGAATTTTTTTGGCTGATTATAAAAATTTTATCATGTAAGTTATTTATAGTAACAACAAAGGGAAATTAATCTTTAAAAAAAAAAAAAAAAAAAAAAATCTATATAATATAAGTCCACAAGAAACTCTTTACCAGGTAGAGATAGGTCAAAATACACCTAAAAATTGGATGTAACATGCATGCTGTACCAAAGAAAAGTGGTCTCGATTTTTCTCTACCACCAGTAATAAAAAAGTTACAATAAAATCTATTTATAGTAACAACAAAGGGACGTAATTCTAAAAACAAGGGTGCCTCATGGTGGTGAACATTTGGTCCAAGTTACATCAAAATCCCTCCATGCATGAAGAAGAAATGTTCCGTACAAAGCCATTCTTGAATTTGACCTTTGACCTCTAAATATGACCTTGACCTTAGACCTAGGGACCTGGTTCTTGCGCATGACATGTTGTCTCATCCAGGGGAATATTTGTGCCAACTGACATCTAAATCCTGCTTTGCATGACAAAGTTATAGACCGGACAGGAAAAAAATCCTCTTGACCTTTGATCTCAAAGTGTGACCTTGACCTTTAAACCCCCAACTGCCATATAAAAGCCACAAGATGGTGCCGGGGCAGGTTTTTATATAAATTATGCATGTTTCACATCAGAGAGCCCTTTTTCAAAATTTTAAATAAACCACTGAATAAAAAGTTATGAAAAATTGCATAAATACACATTGAAATATTCTTTATCAATTGGTGTTTTTATTTTTTAAAACAAAAAATGTTGAAGTATAGTTTCAAAAAATTATTTAAACCTAACTGCCAAAAATTTGAATTTGCCGGGAGGAGCTAATGAGGTCATGAACCCTAGAGGAACAGAGAATGTAAACAATTCCCACGTGGTTTATTTTATCAACAAACCTGATCGTCAGAAGGCTTCATATCAATGGAATTAACACCTAGCTAGAGTGCATTGCAAAACATCTCCAGAAAGTAATTTTGAATTTTTAAACCAAATAGAATATCATAGTCATTTCTACAGTTATATTTTTATATGTCATATCATAAAAATGTTTTAAAGAAATAGGGAACTACTAATTACAGACATACAGTGATAAATATAATTTCAAATAGCTTATCATTTTTATTAGTCCTTATCACAGCAGCACTTGCTAATTTGTGTGTATTGTTCTGCATCCCAGACTTAAAGTTTATTATTTCTACATTTATTGCTAGGTTATCTCAATTAATGGGCCAGCCAGCAATGACAGAATTTTAGTTAAATGAATGTTTGATTTTGAGTTTCATTGTTAAGTTTACATAAACAAGATTAAAAATCAGGAATGCTAGTCTTGACTCAATTTTTCATAGGATTGATACTGATATGGATGCACAATATGGATAATAATAGTTTTTAACCATCAAAACATGCAAACTAGTTCAAATTTCTTCTTCAACTGACCATTGTTTACATTTGCCTGTGAATCATTTAAAGTGAGCTATTTTTAGCTAACAGACAGCCTAGAGTAGCGTTGTTATTTGATAGGCTCCTCCTACAAAACTTACTGCCAGGGTAGTAAAAGTTGGGGCTTTAAGCTAGGGTACTGGGTGTTGCGCATGACACATCGTCTCATCATGGGAAACATTTATGCCAAGTAATATTGTAATCCCTTGATGGATGACAGAGTTCTGGATCGGACAGGGAAAAAACCTTATTGACCTTTGACCTCCAATTGTGACCTTGACCTTTGAGCTAAGGGTCTGGGCTTTGCGCATGACATGTTGTCTCATCATGGGGAACATTTGTGCCAAGTAATATTAAAATCCCTTCATGGATGGCAGAGTTATGGATGGGACAGGAAAAAAACTCTGTTGACCTTTAAAACCCAATTGTGACCTTGACCTTTGAGCTAGGGGTCTGGGATTTGCGCTTGACACGTCGTCTCATCATGGGGAACACTTGTGCTAAGTGATATTAAAATTCCTTAATGAATGTCAGAGTTATGGACCGGACACGAAACAGACCCTGTTCATGCTATGTTAACATTTGACTGCTAAGTGTGACCTTGACCTTTGAGCTAGGGGTTTGAAAGTTGTGCACGACACATCGTCTTATTATGAGGTACATTTGTGCCAAGTAATATTAAAATCCCTTCATAGATGGGAGAGTTATGGACCGGACAGGAAAAAAGCCTTGTTGACCTTTGACCTCCAATTGTGACCTTGACCTTTAAGCTAGGGGTCCAGGTTTTGCGCATGACACGTCGTCTCCTCATGGGGAACATTTGTGCCAAGTAATATTAAAATCTCTTCATGGATGGGAGAGTTATGGACCGGACAGGAAAAAAGCCATGTTGACCTTGGACCTCCAATTGTGACCTTGACCTTTGAGCTAGGGGTCCGGGTTTTGCGCATGACACGTCGTCTCATCATGGGGAACATTTGTGCCAAGTAATATTAAAATCCCTTCATGAATGACAGAGTTATGGACCGGACACGAAATTGCGGACGGACGGACGGACGGACGGACAGACGGACGGACGGACAGACGGACGGAAGGAATGACAGAAAAGTGCATTCCTATAGTCCCCGAAACTGGTTTTCAACCAGTAGGGGACTAATAAGTTTCAAAGCTATATGCCTTTAATTGATGGCTGTATGTACTTGCATGCAAAAACTTAACCAAGGTGTGATGCAGACGCCAACGCCAGGGTGAGTAGAATAGCTAGACTATTCTTCGAATAGTCGAGCTAAAAACTGAAAGACAGTTCTTTCAGCAATAGTAAGAATGTGAAAGTGATGGATGTTGTTAAAATGTTAAAAAGGATAGAGTAAGGATAAAAACAATTGCAGTTTACTTAGTTAAGCCCTCTACAGATGGTAGGTTTTTGTTGTACAACACTAATTATCTCAAAGATGTACAATTTTGAAATTTTACATTTTTCACATACAGACAGTATTCCATTCCCATATAAATCACAGAGATTTACCTAGTAAACATAGTGCATCAGGTACTGAAAAGAATGTAACCATTAATAATAAAAAAAAAAATATTCACCTTTTTATGTCCCATGAATTTGATTACGCATGACACAAATGAGCCACGCCATGAGAAAACCAACAAAGCGACTTTGCGACCAGCATGGATGCAGACCAGCCTGTGCATCCGCGCAGTCTGGTCAGGATGTTTGCTTTCAAAGTCTATTGCAATTAAAGAAACCGTTAGCGAACAGCATGGACCAGACTGTGCGGATGCTGGTCGGAAACGCACTATGTTGGTTTTCTCATGGCGCAGCTCAAATCTTTTAGTTTTTCAGTGTCATCCTTTTTCCATTATACATTAGAAGCCATTTTATATTCAGATTTGTGTTTATTTTTTGGGCAGTTGTTTCTGGAATTTCATTCATTTGCCTCTTTATCAACTAATTATTTACCAATTTGTTGCTTGTCAACGTGGGTGGTACGTAAGGCAAAACTTACGAAATAGAACATGTCCTAATCTGTAAGTCAAGACTTAAGATTTACGAAATCAAGGAATAGCATCATACACACGATAATATTTGGCTGTACATCTTGAATTTAACTGGTGTTGTACAACAAAAACCTACTGTCTGTAGAGGGCTTAACTGAGCTGGGCCACTGCCTGTCTGAAGGACTCAAGATCAGGCATGGTTGCAGTATTTGGTGGTAACCCATTCCACAAGACTGCAGTGTGGGGGAAAAAGGAATATTTCAAGTAATCTGAATTGACCTCGACCTGACGAAGACTTAAGGGATGCATGTGCCTAGTAAACCCGGTAGGGGCCTGTAAGTAATTGCGGAGGGAGATGGCTACAAGGCCATGGTATATCTTATAGAACAAGACAAGCTTTGAGTCTAGACGTCTGTTCTTAAGCGTGCGCCAGTCAAGGGTATTTTGCATTTGTGTTACACTGGAATAATGGGAATAATCATTTTTGACCCATCTGATTGTGCATTGCTGGACCATTTCCAGCTTGTGAATGTTGACCTGTGTATGTGGTGACCATGCACATGAGGCATATTCAAGCTGCGGTCTGACCAATGTTTTGTATGCTAGAGTTTTGATGCTTTCATGTTTTGTTTTGATGTTACGTTTGATGAAACCTAGTTTTCTGTTTGCATTTGCTGTGATTCTGGAGATATGTGTGTTCCATCTAAGATCGTGACTGATGTCACACTACATTTATCAGAAGGCTACTCATAGTTATTTTTATTTTACCTGTTCATATGCCATAAACTTGATCGCCGACTCTGGAGCTATTTTTATCACATTAATGCCATTACCACGCCACAATGACTTCACTCCACCCTCCTTCAACATGTGCTTGAATCCATCACTTATCGTCAGTTTGTTTTTCTTCTCAATCTTTGACCCGTGAACCTAAAATTACATGTCAACTGATTGATCGATTAAAGGACTAAACTAACATAAGTTAACCAATTGAAAGACTGATTGCTTGACGGATCTATTAATAATATGAAATAAAAAAGTTCATGAGGACTTATATAAGTATAAATGGGGCCATAATTCTGACAAAATGCTTATCAAAGTAGTAGTTCTTTGTTTTCTTTGCCTATATAGTCAACTTGATGATAAACAAATGTGCAAAGTTTCAAAGCTGCATTCTCATCCATCAGAGGTTTGTCAAAATCCAGAGACGAACCTCTGATTTATTTCAATTGTTTATTTGGTGAGCATGCGCACTGGTAATTATTACCGGGAGTAGTTTAAGCCAATCACTGTTTGCCGCTATTTGGCACGCAGATAACGGAGATATTCCATGATTGCGACTGATAAAGATTTATTCCTGTATTTCGTTGTAAAGTAATTTACCTTAAGAAATAATAATTTCTCATTAAGTTGGCATCGATATTGGAAAGGACGCTATCACGCTTTTCACTGACAATTTTGATTGGCTGAAACGGTTTACCTGTAATGTGACCAAGCCACAAATATCAGCTAAATGTGCCAGAGGTTCATCCAGGGAACCATGGTTAACCTCTGGTATGTGAGAATGCAAAACTGTAACTCTTATAGTTTTTGAAAACAAGTGGACCTAAACAAAAATTTCAACCAACGCCAACTCAGATGTGTCAAAAATCAGACCAGCTAAAAATCATATACAATAATTATATCCAAGTCTGATTGATAATAAAACAATAACTCCTTAAGGAGAGCGGACACATCTAAGATGCTGCTTGTCATGGATGTTATCACAAAATGCATATAAAATGGAGGTCATGAAATTTTTGGCTCTATCAAGGGACATATCACTCTACATACAGGAAACTAAAAAGAACAATTTTATACAAATCTATTTTATTATTAAGTGTAAACTATGGAGACACAAAATATACTGTTAAAGTATGATATTTTTTTTTTTTGAGATTTTTCAATTTCCAATTTGTCCGCGATATTTTAATTCACGAGGTTGCCATGTTAAAATCGGGAATTTTCGATGTCTATAATAATTATGTAATGTCAATTTTTGAATATCCACAACAGATCACTTTTCATTAATTTAATGTTTTTGTTTATTTCATGAAAACTAATGGTCCAAAGAATTTAGATTAATTCTCCCATAATTAGATTGTTTCTAAATTTTGCTGAATTTTGGTCACACAATAAAATTTGACATGACAGTACTAAAATGTGTGCTTTTTATTTGTACCTGAAACAATATCTTCAATCTGTCCAAGGGAGCCGTGCATGTACGTGAAACTGCACCAGCAGCTGCGCCCGACACCAGGTGGCGCCACCACATACCCGTCTGCATCTCAGTTTCTGTGAAGTCATCTGGTACTATTGCATTTTCACCAATATCTATAATCTACAAGATCAAATTAGGTGAAATATTAAATACAAATTATTTATTTTACAGATTAGACATCAATATGGAGTGTGGCTTTTAACTCTTAAATCTGTTTCAACAAAAGCAGAAAATTAAAACCACTATATATATTCAAAAGTATAATAAACTAGAGCTGCTTTTGAGAAAAGCGCATGTCTCCCACAACTGCCTAATCATCTGAATAGTTATGTATCTGAGTCAACCAAGCACCAATACATGTATCACTGGCATCTGTGTACAGAGTGATTAATTGAAGGGCCGTAATTCTGAAGTGCCCGGGCCGATTTGGCTAGTTGTAGAACTTGACTGAGGACTTATTGGCAAACACATTTTGTTCAAGTTTGGTGAAGATCGGATGAGAAATGTTTGGCTTAGAGTGCAGACAAGTGTGTACAGATCGATTTTTGGTAATTCAAGGGCAAAAATTCTGAAGTGCCTGAGGTGATTTGGCTTTTTATATAACTTGGCCGAGGACTTATTGGTAAACAGATTTTGTTAAAGTTTGGAGAAGATCGGAAGAGAACTGTTCGGCTTAGAGCTTGGAAAAGATCTGCGGCAGACAGACACACTGACACACAGACAGCAGTAAATCTATATATCTCCCACACCACTATGTGGTGGGAGACATAACAAGGGCGCGCATTAATGTCTAAAGTCTTCCAAATTGTGAAATGTAACTGACATTAAAACTGTCCAATCTACGGCATTTGTAAATTTCCTCTAAGACAGATAAACAAACTAATAAAGCCTGATCTCCATCCATCAACAACACAAAGCCACCGACATTATAAAGCATGAAAAAAACTTACGATGAAAATATTTTTTTTATATAAACATGCATGAACTAAAAATGCTTCTTTCAACATGTAAAGCCACTTAAAAAGACATAATATCTACTAATACTATATGGAGCTTAGCAGTCAATTTTATTAAAACGAGCAATGCAGGGTATCCAAATAAACACTAAGACCAACTTGTGTTTTACGGAAATTTCTGGAGAAATTAAAATCAAAAGCGTGACTGTCTTGGCAAAGTCTCACAACAAAGATGCTACCTATCTTACATTTCGCCAAGACTTCTGATAGCGATATAAAACTGAAGTTTATTGACATAATACATGTGAATCGCCACATTAAATGAGTCCTACTGGTCATTGTTTTTTAACGGATCATTAGTTTACATATTGCCTAGAAACGCCCTAGGTTTGGAGATAAGTCAATATCTATCCCGGGAAATGTTGTTCTAACAGAAATATCGCTTCATACATAAATCTTGAGAAGGCAAGGATGCATGATCATCTCTACAGATTTTAGAATATATCTGACACAATTTCAGAAACTAAGAATTTCTGGTGTTTTGTTAAGTATTTTGGGACCAAACTGCTAACAGTATGTAAGTAAATACGAGATATTATACACCATTAACAGACTGTAAACAAAATGTTTAAGTTAAAACATCACTTAGCAAGATACCTTCCCTTAACCCCACCCTCCCCCAACTCACATTTAATGCTGCAATTCACATGAAGCTGGTTTGACTCGAGAAAGATAGGTCCTATTGCATAACTGATAGAATATAATTATTGTTGATAAAAAGATCAATATTGGCATATTACATACTGCAATACTGAAAAATTTAAAAGAATGAACAATACAAGTTGAACGAAAAGAAAAGTTTCCATCACTGAAATCTTTTTGTTTGGATCAACACTTTTTTTATGAAGGAAGTTGACTCACGTGGACAATCAGCAATAATGAGCGTGCCATGGAAAACCAACATAGTGGCTTTGCGACCAGCATGGACTAACCACGGCATCGCGCAGTTGTCAGGATCCTGCTGTTCGCTTTTAAAGCCTACTGCAATTAGAGAAACCGTTAGCGAACAGCATGGATCCTGACCAGACTGCGCGGATGCGCAGGCTGGTCTGGATCCATGCTGGTCGCAAAGCCACTATGTTGGTTTTCTCATGGCACGGCTCCTATCAATTTCATTGCTTATTCTCTGTATGTAATTTTCACTTTCCCGCTTGCTTCATAAAAGCCAAGTACATGAAAAAGCTTCATTACTGACCAAAAAAGCCAAAGTGCTATAAGGAGCACTTAAATGCACTGCAACTGCATTGATATTGGTCACCTTTCTTAGGCATTTCAGACTTTTTGGGGTTTTTTTTGTGTTCAGACACTGACATAATCATTAGTCAAATGGTGACTTTTACTTCAGTCTGATACAGCAGTCAATTTTCCTATATTACATAAAGTACATACTGTTGAGTGTCTCCAATAGTGGAGAATATCATGGAGGTTGTTGCTCGGCGACAGTATCAGGAAGTCTCTCCATTCTCCGTAATCTATCGCTAAAGTTCCGTCTCTGTCCATTCTAGAATAAAAACGTTAGTACTTACTATTAATTTTAACTAGAATGTGTCTGTAGGACACAAGGTGTGCCCCCCACTGGTACATTTGTCACAAATAAGGGGGAATAATTCAAATGTTTGCAGTCTTAATGGGGTATAGCTTCAACAAACATTTTATGAAAAGGATTTATTATTCTAGGCCATATAATTTTTGAGCTATGAGCATCACAAAAACTGTAAAAGCAAAAATCTTAGAGGAACCATTGATTTTACACAAGAAAATCTGTGAAAAGGCTATTTAACAGTTTCTAAGTTTATATTAGTTTATCTGAGTTTTATCGTGATGAAAGCTTTAATCTTATCCTATATGATTCACTCAATCATGCTAATACTTTTGTAACATGAATAAACAAGAATCTGAAATAGATACACTGCAAATTGGAAAACATTTAAATTACACCCATTTCTTCATTGATTAAAACCATTCTTCCTTAAAGTTGTAGTTATGTAAGTTACTCAGTGCTCCCTCTCTACCACACCACCGTTTGGGAGATGGAAAATTTGATTGTTGATTGGAGGGAGTTCTTGTGGAGAGGTAAAATAAAGAACAATTACCACATTTTGGAGCCAGTAGCAAGTGTTGTTGCAAGGAGGAAGCTGCTGTTCAGAGGGCTGCTGTAGAGAGTAACAGTTTACTATATAATGTATAACAATATTCAAAAATGTATTTCCCTCACCTTTTCAGGAGATTTTCTGCCTCAGCACTGGATACACTGACACCCATATTCTTAAAAGACTCTTTGATTTCACTGGCATCAATAACACCTGAAATACAAGCATGTCAAATTCCTAGTTAAAATCTGTCACCTCTGCATAAAATTTGACAGGTTCTTCTTAATTTGAATGCATTTATCCAATTTTCAATGTGCTGTCGACTAATATTGGTTCTGACTACCATTATGCATTGATGGTCAGTGAACCAAACCAGTGTATCTGAAATGTTTTCCAGTACCAACTTATACTTAAGTTATGGACAACTTCCACATATTATACAAAGACAGAGTATAATGACTGGAGACACACTGTCTACTGTCAGAGAATTAATTATTTGGTGCATTGGGATCTCAGTGTTTTGCTCAACCAACTGGATAGAAATATGCTTGTTTTTTTTTTGTTAAGGACTGTTTTTTCAGCAGTATTTCAGTTACGTAACAGTTGTCAGCTAACCTAACCAGTGCTCCTGGACTCTGTACCAGTACAAACCTAGTCTTTGCAAGTAACTGCCAACTTTCCCACATGTATCTGAGGGCACTTGATTTCAGACACTTCTGTTAGTATTATTCTTAGTCATCTTCTGGCCTGGGGATTAAACTTACAACCCCACAATCTATGGATCTGCACTCTCCCTACTGGGCTAAACGGTTGGACGGAAATATATGGATGGATAGATGTGATGTTTCACAAATACCTAAATGAAAGATCTGTGCAGTCTGATCATGATCTGTACTGTTAGTCATTCAATCAGTAACTGCATATCCATCAGTGCAGTCAGATCATGATCTGCACTGTTTGCCAGTCAATCAGTAACTTTTTAGCATGTATCCCTTTTAACAGTTAATGGTACTGTCCAAATTGAAAGATGGACAAGTTCATTATAGGAATTTAGCAGTGTAAGGGTTAAGACAGGAGGAAGTTGTTACTGTCAATTTTACTTCAATGCAATTCGGGAAAGACATACCATCCTGATTTGTGTCCAGCTTCTTGAAGTACAGTTTGAGTTTTTTCTCGTGTTCTGTAACATATTTAAGGAACTCGTCAAACGACATCTTCCCATCTTTGTCCTCATCATGTTTCATCAATTGCTGAAACAAAAAAACGAGAAAAAAATTCAGAATTTGTATTCACAAATTGTGCAACTCCGCCTTAACTGCAAATAACAAAGCTGAGATCAAACCAAATTTTTTTCCAATCAGGCAACAATACCTCAATATGTTTGTCAAAAACATTTTTTTGGCAGTTTTTTAGCAAAATTACAGTACATTCAGATAAAAATGTATGATGTTATAGTTTTGCTGCTCAATGTTTTCATACCAATAATCACTTATCTTCTCAAGTACATGGCAACTTCTCCACACAAAACAAGGATGCATAATAAATAATTTGTCTGAAAACAAAAAACTTGTAACATAGCCCCATCTGTCATCTTTTCAAGTGAAGGGTTTTTTGTTAATAAAGCCATCTACGCCTCAAGGCATGAAGCATACTCTAACTTAAAAACAGACTTAATGCTGCAAAACTAAAACTTTTTTCTTCGGAACGTTAAACCAATGTAATCTTTACAGACTATATTACATCTTTCATACTTTACTTTTGCATGTTTACTGAAACTGGAAAGAAGAGCACTGCCTGCAGGTGCCATTGCTAGTCTGCAAGTGCTGAACAATGATGTAAGGAAAGAGTTATAGTTCAGATTTTCTAAGTACTAAAAGGGCCATAATTCTAATATAATGCAAGTTAGAGTTATGGTTCTTGACATACATAGTCATCTAAAGATGATCAACAAGTGTGCAAAGATTCAAAGCTACAGCTCTTACAGTTTTTGAGAAAAGGTGGACCTAAACAAAAATTTTAACCAATGGGCTAACTTTTAAAGTCATTACTGAACCAGTTTCTTTTACAATGTTAAATCAAAAATAGAAAAACAACAACATTCTTTTTTAACATTTTTTCAATTTAACCCTTAGCATGCTAGATAAATTGTCGCCTGCTGGAAATGTCGTCTGCTAAAATTGTAAAGTTCATTCAATTTGCTCCAAAATTGGAAGAAATATTGTCAGAGTAGCAAACAGCTTGGAACCTGATCAGACGCCGATTTAATCGGCGTCTGATCTGGTTCCAAGCTGTTTGCAAAGGCTGTTAAATTCGCCTGCAGCAGGCTAAGGGTTAAATGTTGTGAAACACAATAAAATCCCCAAAATTTATACTGATGAAATTTATGGTTTTACAATACCAACAAATGAAATATAACTTTGCTAATGATTTTAACTTCACAATTACTGCTTAGCCTTGTAGATTGCTAAAAAAAAACATCATGGAAATCCCCTTTATATATAAAAAGTTAAAGTGAAAACAAGACATTTCCTTTCATTTTTAAATTAATGATTATAAAATTAATCTCTATTGTTGAGAAGAAACTAAACATTCTCTCGTTGGTGGTTAATTACTTGTGCACTTTGTTAAGTATATAGGTATACAATGGTGTAATATTATTACGCAGTTCTGTCAGATGAAAGAAGAAAAAATGTTAAACTGTTTGTGCGTAATTGTTTGTTATTGCCACCAGTCAAAATACAGGTGACATAATTCAGTCAGTAGAACATACAAAAACCTAAATTTACCTATTTTCCCACTAACAACATTATACTTACAGGTGAAACAAAGCTACAGCAAATTTGATTTTTTTAGTACCAGATCAGTACTAAAAGTAACAGTTACCTTAGTTTATCTAACACATCATTCCCTCGAGTCCCCCTACCAATAATGTTTCAGACTTTTTTGTAAGTTAAAGAAATAGTTTTATTTTCTTGTTAACTGAATAGTATTACAGATTTTTTAAAAGTTTCGCTTCAAGATTGTTCGTTAGTATTGAATTCTGTGCATCTATTTAACCCTTATCATGCTGGACACGACTGATTCTGCCTTTACTGCCAGCGCAGATCATGATCAGCCTGCACATCCATGCAGTATGACCATGAACTGCACTGTTTGCCATTCATTCAGTATCTTTTTGGTTTGCATCCACTTTAAAAGTTAATGGTACTGTCCAAATTGAAAGAAACAAATTCATTATAAAAATTTAGCAGGGTAACTCTTAATGCAGAATAATGAACTTCTAATGAAAGACATAAAATGACATTAGTATTAAATCTTGTAGAAAATCGAAGACCTAATGAGTGATAAAACTTCATTTTCTGAAAGTATCTAGAATCATTTTATTGGAAACAGATTTTGCTTTGTGGCCAAATGTTTCAAATCCCACAATTTTATATATTGATATTGGTGTGGGCAATTAACTTTCACATCGGAGATCAATAGATGGCGTGACACGACATACTGCCATTATCAATAATGAATAAATATTTCTTGATCATATCCCTGTAATATAAATGTTAATGGAAAGTCTACTGCTAGAGTCTAGATGTTAACAGTCTCCAAGCAAATCTGAATATTTCTTCTTTTTTTGCATTTTGATTCCAGGGAATCTGCTTTTGCATGGACGAATACATGAATACATTTTTTTTGTGTACATGTGTGTGGTGGGGATGCAAGGGTAAGGGGTGGAGGACAGGCTATAATGGCTAATTTTCATGCATTTCGTTGTTGGGTCAACCCACAATATTTTTTTCCACTGGCTGGCAAAATTCCCATTCATTTTGTGTTCCGAAAGTTGAATTTCATAATTTTTCTTTTATCAAATGGAACAATTCTACACTCTAATAATTCTCTTACAAGTGACGGTTTCTAAGCAACAGCAGAAAGGGACATTAGTGAGTTGAAGTCAGTGACTTTAACTACTCAATCATGGAGGTCCCTAACCGGCCTTTAAATTAAAACAGAGCACAAGAATGATGAATGTCTTTGGTAAATGTCTTTGTGAATGTCTGGTGAATGTCTTTGGTCAAACTGTCATGGTGTACATAATTACTCCACTACAGCCTTAGAAACTGAATCACTCTTGAGCCAAATGCTGGTGAGAAGTCTTATGAGATACTGACATACCCCCCTTCATCCCCGCCCCCTACACTCACATACAACCCCACCACTCCATCAATCATAACCCTATAAAACTGTAAGTCCGAATCACATAATATGCTTTTCAACTTCTGACAAATTAATGATTTATCAATTTTATTTGACAATACACCAGGTTTTGTCAACTCTCCAATGTCAATGGCGCATAATTCAACATACATTATCAACTATGATTTATTCCAGATATTGTACCAACATGAATAGGTAAAGACATTAATCTGAAGCGAAAATTAAATCTTTACAATATTTGCAATTTCAAAAGTAAAAGATAGAACTTACGAAAGGAAAATCTCATATATAAATGAATATTAAATATTCAGACTCGAAACTTTTTTACTTGCAATCATCAAAGAAATTAACATTTAATTCATCATGATTCCAGTTTCAATACTCAGTTTCTTACTACAAACTACAATGTAAAAGAAGCTGTATGAAAAGGATTAAACTTAACTTCTTTGGCTGATATCCCTGGACAAACTTGGTAAAGGTACACTTTGCATTAAGAGAGGGCAAAATGTGGCCATTATTTGGTTTTTAAACAATAAAAAAATAAGGAACTGAAAAGGTGGCCCCTTAATGCAAGTGGTCTTTTAATACTCCAGTCACACATACGGCACAGAAAGCTACGTCTAGCCACGGATAGAAACATAGCAATCTTTCTTGCATACCAGACGGAGATTTCCAGTATTTTTACCGGTGCTGGAAAAATCCATCTTACACCCCGAGGTGTAAGATGACTCTCGTGCTTTAAATGACGTATTACGAACTACATATATGTAGAAGATTTATGTAGTTATTTATATTTTATTTCGAAAAACGGAATAAAAATCCAGTACCTTGACAGTTCCTTTTTGTTCTTGATAGTATATTTCTCGATTCAAAACACGTTATTTTATCAAAAATTCATAACGTTACGCTGCAACTGATAAAACAAAACCGGAACTAAACATTGTTATTTGTCTTTGAAACGTCATGACGTCTTTCCTGTTTACGGTCGTTGGTTTCCCGCGCTTTGTTTAAATACGCTGCGATAAGAAATAGTTCTAAAACGAAAGCCGTTCGACTGATTTTATTTTTATTATTATATCTTGATACCGGTATGCAAGAAAAAGATTCTGTCACTGGTTATAAGTGCAGATGGGAATATCCGGCTCTCGGGTAACTGTTCAGGCGGTAACTCGGTAGGAACCTCGTTACCGCCTAAACAGTTACCCTCAAGGCCGGAAATTCCCATCTGCACCTATAACCAGTGAAAGAATCTTATAGTACGGCTCGTACCTGAGCCGTACAGATTGATACGGATTACTACTTTAAGGTACGGCTCAAGAACGGATACATGCAGTTTACTACGTTTCTATCCGTGGTTAGACGTAGCTATCCGCGCCGTATGTGATATGGTCTTATTAAGTGGGGAAGTTTAACTGTACATCTAATATCTTTTAAAATTCTTAATTCGTAATTTTATAAACATCTCTACAAAAAAGCTGATATTGTCAAAGCCACAAAACCTATGAAATAACTGATTTAGAAATACTGTATATGCCATACATTTAAATTCACCCCCTAACACTTAATATTATCTTATATATATGATTTACATTTACTTTTGACCCACTTTGTATTTTACAATATCAACAAAATTCTTACTCCACTGGACCTTGAAATCAACTTTATCTTTGTTAACATCTAACAATTATTAATAGCTAACAAATTTATCATTGTGTGTCTTTTTTCATATCACAACATTAAAATAGAACAAGAAACTGCATTTGTTTGTTTCTGTTAACTTAGTATTAAACGGTTTAGCCTATCTCTTAATATCAAATTACAAAACATCTTAAACCAGTAACATTTATTTATTTGTTTGTTTGGAAACCTGAGAACTTTGGCAGAAAGAACTCAGGCTCAGTATATCTAATGAAAAGTACCCCTCTATGTAATGATTTCTGTGCTGATAACTTCACCTATCTAATGATTGAATGACATTTAATCAAACCATGCCTGATACACTGCTGATGAGTGGCAGCAACATTTGTACCAATTTAGGTTTCCTATACTTACTATTGTAGAATTATGTTACAAATATACACAGTAATGTTGTGGCTATCCATTTGTAAGAAATCCACAGCAGACGTATAATCTCAAATTCATGTGCATATTACTAAACTTCAATGTGTTTGAGAGAATACGTCCAATCTGCATGATCTGTGTTTAAGATAATCTCACATGTTCTGAGATAATCTCATTGTGTGTAAGGTAATCTCCAATGCATTCCAGATAATCTCCGATTTGTATGAAATAACCTTTCTTGAAAATGAAATAATCTCCAAAATGTCTAAAAAAAAAACACTCCAATTTTAATGAGCTAACTTCTGTTTTTTAGATAATCTCTCATGTGAATTAGATAATTTCCTGTGTTATGTATGAGATTATTATGTTTGAGTGTTTATTGAGTGTCAGGTGCATTTTATCTATTAACTCAAAATTTGGAGATTAATATTGAAATTTCCACTAAGTAATTTGAAATTTTGCAATATTAACCAAGGAATAGAGGCCAAGGATAAATGACTTCAAATATATTGTCATCGGCTGAATGTGCATCTGACCCTGGAATAAGAGGTACATGCCCAAATGACTTTAGATGTACTGTCTTCAGCAGAATTGCATGCACCTCACCCAGGAATCCAACTTGAGGTCTCCCAATCCATATGTCTTGCATCTTACAACATTTTGAGGTAACCCATCAGGGCGAAGCATTTTTAGAAGACAAATGCAAGATGCAGACAACAGCATGTACATTGGTATAATACTGAAAATATTGGAGATGCAGCAGTACAATGTTACAACATGAATTTTACATGATTTATCTACTTTTCTAAAATTAAATGTCACAATATAAAATCTAACATAGTAAATTCTTTACAAATCAAACGACACTCCAACACACTCAACATCATAAAAAAGAACAACACACATTAAAGTGACTGGACAGAGATAGGACACTTTTACAATGCTGAAACTCTTACATTTTTACTATTTATAGTCATCACTAACATGTTGACAAGAAACCCTACATAAAATTTCATCATCAACTTGTAAATTCAATTCTTGAACAAAAACTGAAATTATTTCCTAATTCATTGTTCAAACACTTTTCGTCCAACTAATATTATAGAAATTTTCCACTACACTCTGTTACTGCAAAACTTAATTTCATTTGGTCAAAAAAGGATCTACAATAGTTACTCTTACATATTTTTGTAAAGTCAATAATTTTATTTTTAATATTCTCATATAAATCTCTATGAAAGATCACTTTTTTGTAAGAGAACATCATCTCACATCTGACTGTGTTAATATCCCTTTAAAAATATTGTTTACAGAATTTTACTCTAGGGCAATGGAACTGACTCACTTATAAGACGAGGCAATACATTTAGGTCAGATTTTTATGGAGAAAAATATAGACTTATAGGTGAGTAAATACAGCAGTCTGATAAAATATCTCACTTTCTGCCTGCTAATGGCACTTAACAACTGAAAATGATAATTTCAGTTCATTTAGTGCCAATTTATATCATTAAATGCCATTATGCCTAGGTAAATATCATCTGACAATCAGAAGTCTAAAAATGTCATTTTTGTGTCAATTTCTTCCTGTAAATGATGCATTTTCTAGAAACTGTAAAAGCTGCAAGAGAACAATCAACTCTAACCAATTTAATAACTTCCAAAAGTGCAAAAAAGCTCTGCAATACAATAACAATGCAAGGTAGATAGCAACAGGTAACAACAAAGCAAGCAGCTGGGATAAGTGTAAAAAGCAGTTAACAGCATTTCCTGGTTAGATCAGTGCAAAAAACAACAGGCTACAGTACAACATACCAATCAATAATATATATATTCAAAAGACTGAACAACTGTTGGATTAATAATATATAAAGTTTAACTAGTGCATTCAAACGTAACTATTTTGACAACAAAAAACTAAAGTAAATTGAATCTTCATTTTATCTTGAATTATTACCCGTACGAAGTTAGCTCCGGGTCTCCCCTTATTCTGAGCATTCTTTATTATCTTCCCCTTGGTAGATGCATTCAAGTTAATTTTAAGTTGTAACCAGTAATGTATATGGGCAAACCCTCCTTCGTTTTAGTTTGAGGAATGTGCAGTTCGGTTATAGTAGCTTCCTTAGTTCTTTAGTATGCCCATGTAAAGCTTCCAGACTGGGCTCTTTTCTGAAATGATGTCAGTAAATTTTAGACTGGACTTGTGACCTCTAGTTTCGCAGTCTGACATAATACCAATGAATTATTATATTCTTTTCTCAGAGGTCAGTGCTGCCTTCCCCACAAAGTACCAAATCACTGGTAAATTGTATTTGAGGAAACTGGTAACCTTCACGAGAAAAGTTCTTAGCATATTCTGACCCTTATGTTGTGACCTTCCGTAAACACGGCTAACACTTGTGTGCATTGCATGCATTTTAGGAATTTTCACAACAATATACTTTAAGCCGCTTATCATCAAAGGGAGACATAATGGTTTTTATTGCACGACTCCTTGTCCTTCATACCCAAGGCAGTAGTTTTGACTACTGACTGGCAAGCCGTTCAGGAAGTATATTCTGTTCGTGGCTACTCAGACTTTGCTACCCAAACCTTAACCAGGCCGAAAGGTTAACTTGAGAAATTCAGCTTCTTTATCCCATACTTTGCTTCAGAATATTAGTATTAGTTCCCCATGATGTACAGTGGTTCTATAAGTATATAACAATTTTTCAACCTTTGCTACCTACCATTTACACAAAAAGTTGAAAACAGACTTACACACTCACCGTTTCCCAATGTCGTATATGACGCCGGTGATACTATAGACAAGAACAAAACATAAGAAAATATTTCTTAACCTGATATTATATCTTGATGGCTGGACTCTTAAAAGGCAATATTAAAAGAGATATATTCACAAGACATGGCTAAATTAAAGTCGCAATAATGGTTTATGCCTAGAAAGACATGTGCGAACATAACGGCAAATCTAAATATGCTACCACCACCCATCCAATCTGAGGGGAATCTAAATAAGTCTTATATTTTTATTAAGAACAGAAAGCAAGAAACTAATAAGCCCCAACTTAGCAAGCCATGGCAAGGCTAAAATTTGCACTCTAGTGCCGCCATTTTTATGGAACAACAGTTAGAAAAGAACATTATCATAATTAAATTAATGATGGTAAATGCATACATTTATAATTATTATAAACCAAATATGCATTCTTTTTTTCTTCATAGGTCAAACGAAGGGTTCATCTTATCAGTAGTGCACTTTTATGCGAAACATGCAAAACCCGCTTTTCGTTAGTGCATGTATTTTGATGAGACTGTGGCACAAATTTCCCAGCCATTTAATCAGAGTGTGCAAGAATTAATGTGCTTTGTGCTTAACCATGGCATGAAGATGGTTACTTAAAACTTGGTGAAAACCTTATAACATGATGTTACTAAATTTAGTGGAAACTCTATTATTATTATTATATATATAATCTATATTTACAATGACTTTTTTGTACATTTGATAACCCAGAAATATGGGATAACTTATTTCATATACTGTTAGATCCTTTTCAAAACGTACAGATTGTAAAATATTTTATAAGCAGAAATAAATTTTGATAATGTCATCAAACACAAATTATGTCTCAGTATTCATACCAACTGTTTTCTGACTGCAAGAATCATCTAAAGGATTTCTGGTCTGTTAACTCTGACTTTCTGAACCATTATATCATATATTACTGCCAACAAGTTATTCTTTTTTACATGATCTTAACTTATAATTAATAAATTCATTTAAGCCTGAAATACAAGTCTGAGATTGGTCAAATTTACATAAACTGTTCCTGGAAAAAGAAACAAGGCCCAATTTTATCATATCTACAGGGTACAATGTATGAGGTTATAAAATTGAGACTGGCAACCAGTCTAAAATCTCTAGCACCTGACTGGTTGATTCTGAGTAGAGTTTTGAAATTGACCAATGGCACTGTTGCATTCTGAGACTGGTCCCCAAACTCAAGTTTTATAACCTTGGACCTAGCATCTGGTTATGTGATTTCAAGTTTGTATTTTAAATTTACGAATAGAATGGAAGAATTTCCAGACTGGTCTACAAACTCGTTTTTTTACCTCCAAGGCAGTCACAAATTCCTCAACTTTAACTTATTGGCTGCAATATATAATAAATACCAACATAAACAAATCCAAGTTAAACCTAAAAAGTCTAAAAGTTAAACACACAATTGGTTTGAAAGAAGTAGAAAATAAACTTACGCACTCACCGTTTCCCAGTGTTGTATATGATGCTTGTGATGATGCTATATATAGAATAAACAGAAAGCCATGGTTAGTAGAAAGACCTAAAGTAAACTGAAGGCTGACGGATACCGAAATTTTGTCAAAATATCTAAATACTTGGCAATTTTCCTATGTTTCATTACATGGGTTTCGAGTTCTTCCTTCTAAGGAACTGAAGCTGAAATGAAGTAAAAATACCCTTTTCTTATTTCTGTATCAAGCAATATTTAAAGACAGACTTGCACATAGACCATCCATAAACCAGCTGGCATACTCCCCGACACAAAAGAATTCTTCAAACAAAAGCCAGCAGCCTTAAACACTCAGCCACAAAGGTCCCCAGTGTGGCAGCCACATAAAAAGTTGTAATTCGCCCATTCTGAAAATTTTGTGCAGCTTCTCAAATATTTAGGGTAAAACTAAAAGAAGTATTTATTTTGTAAAAGACAGTATAAATGATAGACACATACCTAGCAATTTAAAGTTAAAACAGCATTTAACGCAAGATATGACTGTGTGCACTAAATGAATGAGTATCCTTCAGCCTTCAGACCCAAACATGGACTGATTCTCTAGCTATAACATGCAACCATCTAAACTTCAAAATGAAGCTATACATTAAGACAACCATTCTAACTTTCTAGAATGTGAAAGGACCTTTATTGCAACAAATCATCTTTTTTTTTCAATTTAACGTTTCATACAGTAATTTTAGGGCTGGATGCAATAAAACTATTGGAGAATGATTCCATATTCTGGTAGCTAGCAGAATTTTTCTGGACTACGATTCAACTAATAAGAGCTGTCCATAATACAGCCAATGCTCGACTATTCAAATTGTTGTACAAAGAGCAGAATACTACCCTGTATGACAATATCTATAGAGTTACAATCCACTGAATCCAGTATCTGTATTAGTTTTGGAGATAGTAACTTACATGCAAAACTTTAACCAGAAGCTTTTAAAGTGGCATGCCTCCAGATCGTTCGACATCAAAAATTTATTTTTTTTAGATATCTTGAAATAAATACTATATTTCTTAAGAAGGCTTTAAAACTTAATAACTGACAAACTTTATGTTATGGAAACACATGAGAATTTGCTGTTTTTATTACCTTTTACGATGAAAATCAAAAAGTGTTTGTCAGGTAAACTGTCTCAATTATAAATATCTATATTTTTAAGTCATTATTCACTACTTCAGCTATAGCGCTATTGGTTAAGATGACGGGAAAATGTCTTTATTGCCGCGGCGGTCCAGGGTTCAATTCCCGACGCGATCATCTTTCTTTCTTGATTTTGAATTTTTCAAATATTTTAGAAACAAAAATTCATATTCTAATGTTCATAATATGACCAAACTTCAATTTGAAAGAAAGATTATTTTTACCCAAATCTGGTGGCATGCTACTTTAAGTTCAAAAGGGGACATAATTTGGCAAAATACAAGTCAGAGTTATGGCGCTTGATGCTATGACCTAGTTATATAAACCTGAAGAAATATGTGATGTATCAATTCAATATTTGCATTAATTTATTTCCTGAGATAGTAACTTGCATGTAAAACTTCAACCAGGATTTTCTAAGTCCAAAAGAGGACATAATTTGGCCAAAATATATGTCAGCGTTATGGGACCTGACCCAGTCAGGTTGGAAATTGACCTAGAACAAGAGGACCATGATGGTCCTGAATCGCTCACCTATCTCCACATGACCCAGTGTTCAACTGAGTATGACATCGTTATTTCTATTATTTGACATAGTGACCTAGTTTTTGAGCACATGTGACCTAGATATCATCAAGATAAAAAATTCTGACCAATTTTCATGAAGATCCATTGAAAAATATGGCCTCTAGAGAGGTCACAAGGTTTTTCTATTATTTGACCTAATGACCTAGTTTTTGAAGGCACGTGACCCACTTTTAAACTTGACCTAGATATCATCAAGGTGAACATTCTCACCAATTTTCATGAAGATCTCGTGAAAAATATGGCCTCTAGAGAGGTCACAAGGTTTTTCTATTTTTCGACCTACTGACCTAGTTTTTGACCGCACATGACCCAGTTACGAACCTGACCTAGATATCATCAAGCTGAACATTCTCACCAATTTTCATGAAGATCCATTGAGAAATATGGCCTCTAGAGAGGTCACAAGGTTTTTTTCTATTTTTAGACCTACTGACCTAGTTTTTGACCCCACGTGACCCAGTTTCGAATCTGACTTAGATATCATCAAGATGAACATTCTGACCAATATTCATGAAGATCTCAAGAAAAATATGGCCTCTAGAGAGGTCACAAGGTTTTTCTATTTTTAGATCTACTGACCTAGTTTTTAACCCCACGTGACCTAGTTTCGAACTTGACCTAGATATCTTCAAGGTAAACATTCTGACCAATTTTCATGAAGATCCATTGAAAAATATCGCCTCTAAGAGAGTCACAAGGTTTTCCTATTTTTAGACCTACTGACCTAGTTTTTGACCGCACATGACCCAGTTTCGAACTTGACCTAGATATCATCAAGTTGAACATTCAGACCAATTTTCATGAAGATCCATTCAGAAATATGGCCACTAGAGAGGTCACAAGGTTTTTCTATTTTTAGATCTACTGACCTAGTTTTTGACCCCACATGACCCACTTTCGAACTTGACCTAGATATCATCAAGGTGAACATTCTGACCAATATTCATGAAGATCTCATGAAAAATATGGCCTCTAGAGAGGTCACAAGGTTTTTTGTATTTTTAGATCTACTGACCTAGTTTTTAACCCCACGTGACCCAGTTTCGAACTTGACCTAGATAATCATCAAGATGAACATTCTGACCAATTTTCATGAAGATGCATTGAGAAATATGGCCTCTAGAGAGGTCACAAGGTTTTTCTATTTTAGACCTAATGACCTAGTTTTTGACCCTACGTGACCCAGTTTCGAACTTGACCTAGATATCATCAAGATAAACATTCTGACCAATATTCATGAAGATCTCATGAAAAATATGGCCTCTAGAGAGGTCACAAGGTTTTTCTATTTTTAGACCTACTGACCTAGTTTTGACCCCACGTGACCCAGTTTCGAACTTGACCTAGATATCATCAAGGTGAACATTCGACCCAATTTTCATGAAGATCTTGTGAAATATATGGCCTCTAGAGAGGTCACAAGGTTTTTCTATTTTTAGACCTACTGACCTAGTTTTTGATTGCACGTGACCCAGTTTCGAACTTGACCTAGATATCATCAAGATGAACATTCTGACCAACTTTCATAAAGATCCCATGAAAAATGTGACCTCTAGAGTGGTCACAAGCAAAAGTTTACGGACGGACGCACGGACGCACGGACGGACGACAGACGACGGACACCGCGCGATCACAAAAGCTCACCTTGTCACTTTGTGACAGGTGAGCTAAAAAGCAAAAATAAGTTTCAAAGCTATACGCCTTTAAATGATAGCTATACATACTTGCATGCAAAACTTGAACAAAGGTGTGCCTTTGAAGCAAGGATGAGTAGAATAGCTCGAACTCTTCTTTGAATAGTCAAGCTAATAAAATTTACATCTACCTTGACTCTGTGATCATAAATACAATTTTAACTCATAAAAAAATAGGCTGAGAGTGTGAACTACCACAGGGCTTGGTGACGACAATATTTGACAGGACATTGTAATAGACAATATTTGACAGGATTTTACCACAGGACTTTGTTTACAGCCAGTTTTCAAGAGAACCTTTTGAAGAATTTAATGTCAGTGTATTTCCAAGGAATCTCATTACAGACAACAATTTATAAGGTTTTAATGCCAGTGTTATACCAGACAACTTAGTGATAGATGATATTTCGCAAGAGTGCAACCAGAGAATACATGTAGAACTTATTAACCTTTAGCCTGCTGACTGAAAGTGATTTTGCCTTTGCGTCCAGGTCAGACCAAGATCAGCCTGCACATCCATGCATGCTGATCATGGTCTGCACTGTTCGCTATTCAGTCAGTAAATTTTCCGTGAACACCCCTTTGAATAATATGTGGTATGGCCCAAAGTGAACGATGGACCAATCCATTTTAGAAATTTAGCAGGGTTAAAACAAACCCTACTTCAGTGTGTGTGACTATCTGAAGCTCTTCCACCTAATACTAGCCTTGCATACAAAAGCTTCAGCAACATTTTCTAAGTTGAAAAAAGGGGCATAATTTTATCTAATTATAATTTACCAGTATGGAAGTTGACCTAGAAATCTTAAGACTTCTGTACAGCTAAAAGCTCTCAGCACAACGGTTCCTGGAAAACCTGCTTCCATGTATTATAATGTTTTACATCAACAGAATTTTCTAAGTGAAAAGGGGCATAATTTTGTCAAAATGTAAGCCAGAGTTATGAAACCTGTCGCATGACTTCAATTCACAATGCAAAAGATGCATGTAGAAATTTTAAACACTTTGTCCTGTAGTTTCTGAGAAACATGCTTCTATCTGATTCTTACGTTAAAAAGGGTAATCATTTAATAAAATAAAAGAGATATGTTACTTGTCTCATGAGGACATCTCATGATGCCAAAAAAAATTGTAAAGTTTGACAGCATCTGACACAGTAGTTTTAGAGAACTCTGCTAAGAAGCAAAACTTGGTAAAATGGACAAAAGTGCCAACAAAAGCTGTACTAGTTAACAGCTAAGCTAAAAACTTATCTCAGAGACGTACATCTGGAAGGATGTAACAGTTATTATTCTTGATTTAACTTTTAATTTTAAGGGAGAGGGGGATACTGTCAAGAAAAATTCTGCCTCGTCCCCTGATATTACCAGAGAATTAGCAATCCAACAGATGTACAGAATAATAAATGATAAAAAGAAAGGAATATAATTTTTAATAAAAGATAAAAACAGCACAATATTTAATGATAACCAGGGCCCTCATTCCATTATTTAGGGACAAGAGTCAAAAACAAATTTATAATAGAAAAGCTGTCTATGACTTATTACCTTTAAACCTGCTAGCGGCAAGTGATTCTGCCTTTGCGACCAGAGCAGACCAAGATCTCTGTGCAGGCTGGTCATGGTCTGCACTCTTTGCTATTCAGTCAGTAAATTTTCAGTGAACACCCCTTCGAATAAGAAATGGTATTGCCTGAACTGAATGATGGACCAGTCCATTTTAGAAATTTAGCACCTAAGGGTTAGTTATCACAAATTGAGAGTATCACAATGCTATACAAAAATATCCCATATTTTCTTTAAAAATGCTGTGAAAATCCCCTGGCCTCAGCCCTAGCCTCTTTCCCGCAAAGTGAAAGGAGTGCCCTGTAATACAAATGCTGTTTCACAAGAAAAAAAGCTCTTTACCAGAACAGCACATGGTCAATTCAATAGGCAAAGCTTATGACACAAAAATACATAGAAATACAAATTAGCAACAGTGTATTTAAATATGACTGTCTTATCTAATAACAGAAAGAGCATTATACTTCAATTCTTTTTCCTGGAATGAAAACATGCCCTCAAGTTCTTAATAAATTTCTTTCAAACACTGCATATTTTATTATTCTTGCCAAAAAATAGAAACTACCACTTAAAACCACAGGTCATGTAAGTTTAACCAATGACAGCCAAACTGGGTATCAGAGAAACTATCATCAGTGTGATAGTTCTATACTTTTCACACTAGTCTACTCATGTACATTGTAGCTAACAAACTGAACACAATCAGCCACCATAATGCATAATATGCTGTGCCCTTTTCAATACTGGAAAAACAACAGTTTAAATACAGTTATTCTATACATCTTAACATAACCATAAAGGCATACATCTGTAATACAAAAATATCAAGATTGGATTCTAAAGTTCAGTTAGTCTAACTCTAAAAGGTCATAAACAGTTTTATGATGATGCTGTAAAATGATGATGTTGTAGAACTTTATATTTATAAGTAAACTTACACTCAATTTAACATCTATAAAGCGCAGGTTACAAGCAGTCTGTATAGTTCAAAATCTGAAGCTTACACCTACATCATGCTCTGCAAGTCAAGCGAACCATTTAAAATTTCATTTGAAAGTGTTCTTGGTTACAGTAAAGTCATAAACAAAGCCAAAAAGAGGAGTGATTTTATGCGTAATAAGCACTGTGTGAAAATTATTGTCATTTTGACAGTACACCTAAAGAAACAGTTTGCTAATCTTTCACAAAAAGTTTTATCATTTCAAACTAACTTTTATAAATGTAAATTATCCTCACGGAAAGTATTAAACTTTGCTAAATTGCCATGCAATTTCAATTAAATGCCACACAGTAACTGTCATTATTATCGTTTCTTGAAAGTCTTCAATCAAACTAAGTAATATGATTATAAACATAAATTTATTCATTACGTTTGTACTATTTTTATATGTTCAGACTGTTAAAATAAAGTTTGTGTTTACATAGAATCTGATGATAGAATCAGATAAAATTACGGTGGCAGCATCTGTAAAGTCAATCTTTTATTGTAAATTATGCCACTTGTTTAAAGTATACTGAGAAAAAATGTTTTTACATTGTATATTATGACTATCAAAATCAACCTGCTTCCTGGGATCTACCTTTATGATTTATTCAATTCAATATTGTGAGAAAGTTCATTCAGTTTGAATTCTAATACACTTGAATAAATAAGCCCCTTTCTTTTACTGTAGGTAGTGGCTAGGGGTCCGGTAACCGGACCTCTAGACAACACACACAGGGTAGGCTAGAGGTCCAGTAAACAATATGAATACTCAGAATTACAAAGAGCAGTCTATATTTTATCTATAAAAATGGTAGATGATTTCAAATTTGTTCTTGTATTTTTCTCATTGCTTTAATGTTTAAATATATGGTAAGTCCCAGGAAAAATACGAACGCAGATTCAACAAATAATTAATAGCAATTTGTATGCCAAGATCGGAAGCTTTGGTTACTGTTTTTTTTTCTTTTTGGGACTGATGAATAAAAATAAAAAACTTAATGTTTTCTTCAGTATTTAAAACATGGATTTCGCTCATTCGTTATATTGCTTGAGCATGTTGAGTAAATAAATAACAGTCAGTGACCAGTGACTGGGAAAGAATTTTTGTCCATGGGACAATGGCCCGTCATACACAATAAATTATGTGACATTTAAAAATTTTATGTGACATTCAGAAATTTCTATGGGACAATTGCGACTTGTAAACTAGGAACTGGCACTGTAGTACATATTTCAGATTAAAGAAGCTCGCAGTAAAAAACAAATATAGTAACTAAAACTGTAATAGCTTCACAGCTTGTCAATAAAGAAAATTATTGAAAACTGACAAAACATGAAAGTCTATAATAAAATACGATGTTAAAACATGTTTTTAAACACTGGAAGCACTTTGAATCTGCACACTGAATACATTCCTTTGTGTAAGATTTGCACTATTAAATAGTTTCATCTTTTTGCATTCAATACAATTTAGACATATGACACAGGGCTCATCAGCACTTAAAACTTATGAGACATTTTTCATTTTTATGTGACTATGGCTCATGTCTCATGGGTTTCCTAGTCACTGAGTGACTACCGGAAATCACTGTTAAAATTTCATATTCGATATGTATGCATCAAACCTGAGTGAGAACTAAATCATACATAAAATATTTACAAAAATAAACGTAATAAAGGTAACTTTATCCCAACTAATCATAATGTTTACCAGCAATTGCCTTATACACTGGTATTACAGTACATTTATATTAATTATTTTTCAAATCTGCGAACATACTTTCCTTGATAAAAATGAAAAATACTTCTGTTTCCTGTGACTTACCATGTATTTAAAACAATTTTTTGAAATCATCCCCCGTTATTAAAAACACAAGTATAGTCTCCTGGCTCTTTGTAAATTTTATATCGTTCTCAGTATTCTTATTGATTACCAGACCTCTAGCCTGCACTATACAGGTTTTCTAAAGGTCTGGTAACAGGGTCTAGAGGTCCGTTTACCGGACCACTAGCTACTTTCTTTACTATAACATATTCTTTAACACAATATAATACTACATAGGTATCTGGATACCGGACAGCTAGAATGCAGACTAGGCATAAGGTTACCCAATTACTGATGTGATTTGAGCCCTTTGCACACTATTAGTTAAAAGTTGGGCTACCAGATGGCTAAACACTTCCTAAAACGAGTCAAACATTTGGCAAGAATGTACGGATTCCTGTTGGGGCCATTTATAATGTCTCCGTCACGTTTGTGGGGTCGACACACGACAACACGAAGTGACATAGCGACATTACGAAGTGACACCCGACAATCGCAAACGACGAAGACAATCCCAAACGACAATGTCGCTTCGTATTGTCGAGTGTCACTTCAGGTATCGTGTATCATTTGGAATTGTCGCGCGTGGACCCTCACCAGAACCCGTGACACACGATACGACATTTGGAAAATGTCGCTTCAATTTGTCGAGCGTTGTTTGTGATTATCGCATGTCGTATATAATGTCGCCGTCGCGTTTGCAGGGTCGACACAAGACAATGCGAAGTGATATTGTGACATTACTAAGTGACATAGTGATACGACGCTCGACAACGCGAAGTGACATCGCGATATATCGTGGTTTTGAAAGGCGACATTTCAGTGGATATCGCAACATTGTCGTTTGGGATTGTGACTGTCGTTTGCGATTGTCGGGTGTCACTTCGTAATGTCGCTATGTCATTTCGGGTTGTCGTGTGTCAACCCCACAAATACGACGGCGACATTATAAATGGCCCCAACAGGATTCCATAAGAATGAAAGAAATTAAAAAAACTTGTTCATACAGTTTGAAAATATATATTAAGCTAAAACTATAATGGGAAGTAAAAGCTGTAAAAGAAATTTTAATTTATGACCACACCTGTGCTTGATCTGAGGCATTTGGAACATTTTTTGACTTCAGCAATGCGCTCAGATCGCTGATGTCAATTCTCCCATCTTTGTTTCTGTCTATCGTATTGAACAGTTTTGCAAACCTTTCCTCGTCCTCCTTCGATATGTTATATCCTTTGGACATTGTTATTGATGTGTTTATTGGGGAAAAATATCAGCTAAATTGACATTTTGTGCACTTTCCTCACCAGCTTTTGCAAGAATATAACAACGGATTTGATTGGTTAAACTTACCGGTGCGAATGTAAATTTTGATATCGCATAATTATCATGACGTGCCATTTTCACAAACCGTGCACATGTGCAAAGTGTATTTTACGTTAGAAAATTTCAGACAAACTGTTAATAAATACGCAAGGTAAAAGGTATATTTCGATAAAACAGTGTTTAGAGCCATAGAGTAACCAGTATCGCATCTGTTTGCTCAACTGTCTTAAAAATTTCACAATCTGATCTATTTCTCATTTCCGGATTGTAAAATTTTCGGATATCAGACTAGCTTAAGCCTTGAGATCTTCAGCACACGGTTTATATACTGGATTTGGACTGGAGCGCTGAAGTTTACTCCGTAGGGAAATCATACCAATAATTGTGCTAGAAATATGACACGCTCGCGTTTGTACATTTTAAAAGAAATCGGCAGCAGCACTTTCTGATCAGTTAATATATAGTAAAAGCAACCATTTTGCTAGTTCTGACTACCATAACTTAACTGACACTATTTTTATTTTCTGATGGTCGCGTCCATTAAGTTATGGCGAAACCCCATTTGGTTACCCAACCAGTATCAAACCGCAATATCTCGCACAGTTTCTCATGAGAAACTGATGACGTCATGCAACAGTTCAGAGCACATGGTTATTTTTGAAAATCAAGATCAAAATTTTATGTATTTATGAATTTAATTTAATCTTAAACATATCCATTTTTGATAAAATTCATAAAATCCTACCTCAGTCTAGAAGGTTTATGTTTGCAGAAAAGGTCAATAAATAATGATTCTATATTGCCTATTGGTTTTCAAAATGAAGAGTACCCTGATCAGGTGACAGCTGCAATGGCGGACAAAATATTGCAGACAGGGGTACCAATTAGAAACTTGCGTGTATTACTTTTGTCTCAAATTATGTTGTATGGATTCTTTTATGCCAGTTCAAAAGAAAAATGGATTAGAAATATTTTAAAGTAAAAGGTTAGTCTATTGCATTTCATTTGTTGAAATTATATCGTGACAGACTTCTGGCACGATTCCTGGTTAGGTTTCAGTACAGGATTCGTTTCAGCGCAGAGATCCATAACAGCATATAAACATCTCTGAGCTGAATATTTTTACAGAGCTCCAGATAAGCTTTTGGTGCAATTGGGTATTTACCCATCACTTTTTGTCTGAATTAGGTATTGGAAATTTGAATTGGGTAAAAGTAATATCATTACCCAGCCTTTTCAGAAGTAATTGGGTATTTGCTAAAACCAATTGGGTATTTTACCAATCTCGCACTAACCAATTGAGTATTTTTTTGCTTACAGTATACACATGGTATATATCATTAAACAGGACTGACTAAGTATTTTAATGGCGCCCTTCAATGTTTAATACAAAAATGTATTTAAAATTGTAATGAATGTTTCATACTGTTGTTTTCTTTTTCACTTTTAATGCAGTCTGAGATCAGTTCATCCACAATATCCCGAACGATGTGGTCACCGCAATATGCATTCTCCCAAAAGATGTCATCCAGTATTGGTGACACTACATCGTCACAAACAGATAACTGTCATTGTTGAACAGCAAAATATCCCACTAATTTGTTTGTTTGTGCTGCAACAATGTTTTTTCCTGCAACCTCTTTACATTTTATCAGCGTAAAATTGTTTACAAAGCGTCCAAATAACACCGATCAGCCGACTGAATGGTCCTGTTATTTTTCCGATAAATTGCAACCTGTTCTGCAGTAACGTATAACCAGTCAGTCAAATCTAGCGTTAAAGTCTTGTACCCGTTCTAGTTATAAGGAAAATGCGATACGCAAGCCATTTTTTACGAATTGGGTATTAGGAATTTTAATTGCGTTTCAGTACGCACACTGTATGAATTCAATTGGGTTTTCTGCAATTTTAATTGCGTAAATACGCAAATACGCAGCTTATCTGGAGCTCTGTTTTTGGCTACCATTTTGCCAAATTTTACACATTAAAACCCATATTTGATGGCAGAACTACCTGACAATTTTGAACTAGTCTGAAACGTTTATTCTACGCCACCATCTTGCTCCTTTGAAATACAAGACTGACCTTTCACCCGCGCGAACCGCTAAGAGAGCACTTACATGTGCCGCTTCATGTTGAAGTTGCATCAGCATCCCGGTGGCAAAAAAACTTGGGAAAATGGTTATTTTTTATTGAAATTGATTCGAATTATTACTTTCATAGATAAATCCTTAAGAAAACTTGATGTATAAATCATTTCTTTTGTTTACAAGGTGCTCCACATGTATATTTTTAGCGGCTCGCGCGGTTACGTCATGCGAGAATCTTGTTGTAGCTATTCAACAATGGCCGCTGAAATGATGCTGATCTGACAGTACCTTGTAAAAATCAACAATTTTATGGTAAGATTTGCTTGCAGAATTTGATAAATGGTGTTAACAGATGTAGAAGTGATTACTTTATCAAGATACACATACGTCTTGTTCAAAATTTCAGTTGACTATGTTTGCGACGTAAAGTTGGACAGCTTTTTATTTTGGTATAGTTTCATAGTAGGCCTGGTCCAAAACTCTAAAGCTGCAACTATGAAAAAAACAAAATATAAAAAAGCGGCATTATAGAGTTTTGGAAGCCAGGACTAAATAAATATCAGATCTGCTGTATCTCTCAGTCTCTGTATATCTGCTTATCTTGCCTCAAGTACTCAATGATTCTTTGAACTTTTGGCTGGACGGTGAAGTTTTAAGTTTTTCTCTGGTCACTGCCCCAAGTTTTGCTAGCATTTTAGATGTCCGCGGGCCTTTAAAGTTTTTGCACCAAGAAACATGTTATTTTCCTCTCCATTTTGCTGAACTTTGCAAATTACAGACCAAAATGAAAACAAATATTGCCTTGATGCTTATTAGATTTCTGATAATTACTATTTATAAAGCGACAAGCGTCTACAAGCAGTCTTGTGATTATCAGTAAATAAACTGTCCCAAAGGAGTTTTAACCCTTTACTCCATAGATACTCCTTTTAACGCATCTATGCATTACTCCATAGATACTCCTTTTAACGCATCTATGCATTACTCCATAGATACTCCTTTTATCGCATTCTACTACACTGATAGTTTAAATGCAAAATACCAATAAAATATATTGGCAATGAAGCCCACATAAGCATATTTGTGAAGTTTAAACTGTTAATAAAAGATCAGTTTCAGAAAAACTTGTGGTTATAATTGTAATTTATTGATAATTATCACTTTTAATTCAAGTGGCATTTTCTGAAAATCACACTGACTTTATATATATTAGGACAGCTACTGATGGATGGAAAAGTACATAGGTGACCCAAAAACAAGTTATTATTTGCATTCTATCATTCCACTATGGCAAATTATGTAAAAGTGAGACATAAGATTGGTGTAATAAAAGGTGTGGTTACCATAACAACCATTAAAATCCATAGATCCCTTGT
This sequence comes from Mercenaria mercenaria, assembly GCF_021730395.1. Taxonomy (NCBI): domain Eukaryota; kingdom Metazoa; phylum Mollusca; class Bivalvia; order Venerida; family Veneridae; genus Mercenaria; species Mercenaria mercenaria. Next base: position 61,440,040 of record NC_069375.1, on the reverse strand, counting down.
CAACATTATGGAATTTATGCTAATTGACCTGGACCCCTTGGAGGTGTGTTTATTGTGCACAGCTGTCAAAACAAGGCAATAAGGGTGTTGTTTGCATCATTATTTATGATGTGGATCAACAAATTTTATAGAAAGTGTCTTTGATCAGTGCTCCTTATCAAAACATTATGTAATTAATTAATTTTATGATCTATGAAGTTCTGTAACTTTGGTAGGGGTGTAGATTTTAATGATTAATTAAATGGGTTTGCTTATTTTGAAAATCACTTAATATAGACCTTTCTAGTCTTTCATTTACCTTCAATTAATAAAATTGTGCATTTGTAACAGTAAAAATATTTCTTTTCTGTTGTATCACATGCATAAAACAGCTAAATTATAATAATATTCTTAGGTCCTAATATTCCTAAGGTCTTAGGTTTGTAGCTTTCTATTGTGAAAAATATTTATCACAAAATTATGAAAAATATACCATCAGAAAGGAAATTTAATTCTAAAAATAAATTATGTTGGACACTAAATGGTTAAAACAAGTATTCATAGACTAATTTTGATCTGAGTAACACAGGTATAAATTTTACATTTTTCTCCAATAACCTGTATGGAGATAGTGTACAGATAATGCAACTGAGTGTATTGGGTATCAATAATCAATACTATTGTATCTGTATGGAGTAAAGGGTTAAAAGAGAAAAGGACAGTTTGATTTTCAAACATGATCGCGAAAATATTCGAGTGCCATGATTTTTTACTTGCATTTTTTATTCTTACTCAAATTTTGCGAGTTAGCGACTGCTAAATTCGATCCCTGACCAACAAGCAGTGTAACTAATAATATTGCCTCACACCTCTCACAAGTAATATTAACTATTTGCATCCTTCAGTAACACATACAGTTGATTAGTCAGGTCCAGATAATGAAGGGTTCCAGATCACAGCACTGTTTACGATAATCATTTAGTTCTTACTAATCTTAGGCATGAATATTTGCTTCAGTGAGGAAAATACCATACCAAAATATAACTTTTGCAGATCGCAGAAAAATTTTTCAATCCATTAGCTAAAACTCTTCAGCTTCAGAGGTGTTATAATTCTGTTTTGGATCTCTGAGATGAAGCGTGCCACCTACTGAAACCTTATTAGAAATCTTGCCAGAAGTCTGTCACATTAATTTCATCAGATCAAACGCCACAGACTCGCCTTTTAATTTAATATTTATTTAATCCATTTTTCTTTTAATCTGGCATAAAATAAACCATGCATCACCATTTGAAAATGAGTTATACATAAAAGATTCAAATGCATACTGGCACTACAGTACTGCTGTCTGCAGTATTTTAACCACCATTGTAGTTGGCACCTGATTAATGAACTCTTCATTTTGAAAACAAATCTAGCAGTAAAGAATCATTATTTATGGATAAACTTTCTATGGTATGATTATGAGCTTTGTTAAAAATTCTTTCATTTTTAAGTCAGTGAAATTTATTAAATATAAAAAATAATTCTGAAATTCAAAAATAACAATGTGCTATGCATGATGTCATCAGTTTCTCGTAAGAGTCGGTGCGCAGGTAGGTAAACAAATAGGGTTTAGCCATAACTTAATGGACGCAGCCATCAGAATATAAATATATATATAAATAGCGTCAGTTAAGGTAGCCAGAACTAGGTCAAAGAAATTGAAGAAAATGCGGAAATACAAAACGCTGATCATGAGAGTGTTTTAGGAGGGAATGCACTCTGTTGTAGTTCCGCCAACTCACTGAAAACTGTTGTTACTCAATTATTTGATACAAATTGATGATAGTTTCCTGTTAGCTCTTGATATATACTGTTTTACATTTAAGAAATAGTAAGTTCCCAGAGGTGGTTTAACATAAGATAACCCGTGTTTTGAGTTCTTATGCGTAAGAATATATCACGAAGGCCGTATTCCTGAGTGATATATTGTTTTGCATAAGAATGAAAAAACTCTGGTTATTCTATGATAAATCACACTTGGGAGCTTATTAATTTGATTCTAACACAACATACTAGTATCAACAGTGTTAGGAAAAATGGTAACTACTTTTTACGACCGTGCTACGCACCTGGATCGAATGACGTCATTGCATGCAAGTGGTTTATTGCAGAATAAACCGAGATAGATTTTGCTCTACATGTACATGTATGTAGGTTATTTGCTGGTCATGTTAGATTACTTGTTTATACAATGCAGACCAAACTAGAACTTCATTTGTCCAATTATTTCCTTATTTCTAGGATTTATAGAACCTACATGGTATATTTAATAAATTATATCCTGGTTGTTTTTTGTTTTCAGATCTACAAGTTTTGGATAACAAAGTATCTTAAGGGAATTCAAACTGTATAAAGATAATGGTAGATAGTGAAGAATCTGGAACAGGGCAGCGTGTAAGCATTGCTGAAGATAATGAATACTTCGAAAGAATGTGGAATCTGGTTCCCCCTTTAGTGACTGCAGAATTGGAACCAGAAGGCAATGCTGAAGGTAAACTACTGTAATGGAAAATCTGAGAGAGAATTGTTACATTTTTGTTGTAAATCAAGAAGTGTAAATAAATATATCAGTGTTTTAGAATGATTTATGGTTGAAGTTTGGCCACTCATTGACAAATAGTATTCAGTTTTAAAGCTTAAGGGCACTTTCAAAAAAAATGGCTAATTTTTTATAAAGCTCATATTTTGTTCATGTCTTACCCAAACAAACAGATTTGCCTATTGAACAATGCGTTTTGTAGGTGAATATATTGTGTCAAAATTTTAGAGTGATATCTTTTATAATAAAAAAGTTACCTTGATTTTTAGGCCAAAAATTGTCAGGAGTGTAAGATTTTAGCGTGACATTTCTGAAGTACATCTTGCTTCATAGCAATATTGAAGAAAAAAATGAAGAGGAACCCTTTAAATGTCTACCTTATATAAAAATACAGACACTTGACTAAATTTTGGTTGAACATACATGCATATTGTGAGTGACTAAAGACATTTTGTGCGCCCAAGAAGTTATGCACCCCTTGATTAAAAAAAATAATAAAAAGGGCTTTGTCATCAAAGAAAACAATACAGTTAATGGCACTGTTAGTTTTATAGCATTTTATTTGTACATAAACATTTTCAGAAGAGTATTTAAGCAAACTGCCTTTTACCGAACCCAATATGTTTATATGTGTGAGTGGTGGGGACCTTATCAAAAACAGGACTACTAAATGGTCAGGAGTGTAAGATTTGTGATTTACACCCCTAATTTTGAAAAACACTGTGAGAACCAACTTATGTGTACATTTTGTAAGAAATTGAGTGGACTGCTACACATGCAAGGTCATGTAAGTTCACTGATGACACTTGATTGACAGGACTGGTGTCAAGTATAAAAAATTTAAAAATATGTCAGGAGTGTAAGAATTATGTCATTATGAAAGCTTGGTACTGTCATGTATAGTGGCTGCATGAAATGAATGTAAGTAGAATTTATGTTTCTTAATATTATACTAAAACTGATTCAGACAAGTTACAAAGGTTTTAAATGTTAAAAAGCTTGTATTAATATCAAAATGAAATTAATTGTGTTCATAAGCTATAAAAATCAAACCATTGTGTAACTACAGAACAGTATATGGCTTAAGATAATGCTATATTGGTCCATGTTGAATATGTAAACCATTAGAAGTCATGCCTTTTAGGATTTTTAATATAAAGACCTATATTAGGGCTTTGTTTAAATCTTACACTCCTGACATATATGAAATGTTTAAATTTAAAGTGTATGTTCCACATTTTTGACTGAGCACATCAATATATTTTGATTATAAAATCAACAATTTACTATTTACATGAGAAATTAAATACAAAACACAACGATGTACCATTATGTAAATGGTAATGGTACTATATTTATATATGTATAGTAAATAATTTACAAATTTGTAATGTCCTGCATTACCTGTAATTTCAGATCAATAAACAATATTCAGATAAATAAGAAAAGTAAACTGTCTAAAAATCATGATGCACTGGACAAGAGAATCAAGAATCGTGAATAATTTTTATGTAAAAAAATTCAGAGAAAAATTGAAGTCTGATCCCACCAGGAGAGAGACAAATGAAAAGTATAAAAAAAACAGAAAAAGGAACAGAACCTTGCCTACAAGAAAAAATATTTTGTAGTCAGGCATGGCCAAAATAGTACAGTGGAGAATCCTGTGATTATAAAGGAATCACTTATTATTCTCTCAGATGAATTAGTACATAATGCTAAGGCTGTCCATGCTTTCACAGATCAGCTGTTTATCTACCTCATGAAGAATCCTGGCCCATGCAAAATCAAGGTCCTGCATAGGTTTACAGATAATTGTGCTGTTCAGTACGAGTCCAAGGTGGTTTTACTATTTGCCTTATCAATGAAAATTCAAGTTATAAAATCTTAACTCATAGCAGCTACTAATGAACCGCAAGATACAGATCTCAGTAATAATGCTGATTGTACAACAAGCCAGAGTGTACAATCATTTCAGGATCAGAAACGTAAAATAGCCACATTTTAGTATCATAAAACGCCTGCCATATGTCCTGATTTGGATGAATCGAGGAGCTCATCTCGATGCCAGATGTTCTCAGTGCAAACTGACTGAACAAACTATGGAATGATACACTTTGGACAGTTTTATGTTTCGCGTTCAGTCAGGGCTCTCGTTTGGCAAAAATTGGGGCCAAATATCGACCCCATTTCCCCCTCAAAATAATACGTTTTTTTCCCCCCTATTCAAAAAAATTCCCCCTCGAGTCCAAGAACATCAGTGCTAAGCGATTTGCAGTGGACTTGTTGGCCTTGAAATTTTATTGTTTCCGAAAATTCAGTAGCTCAGAGAAAAAAATACAAAGTGTGATGCCTGAATAAGGTTGTTAATAATTGGCAGAATTCATACAGCAGAGTTTATAATTAACAGAATTCAGGTTTGGGTCAGCAAAATTTAAAAGCATGATTATATTTGTTTGCATTTCTTTTTGTGTTTGAAATTCCCCCTCAAAGGATTTTTTTGAAAAATCATGCGAAATTCCCCCCATTTTTGACCCTGGACCCTGTCCCAAAAAGCAAACGAGAGCCCTGTCAGTGTTCAGAACTTTTGTTTGTTGTATACTGTGACACTTTAACTTGAAAGTCATCTCGAATATTTTAAACTTTGTTATTGTGGCAGATATCTTGCAGCTATTTTTAACACTGAAAATATATTGCTGTTCTATCTAAAAGGTGACTTACTTTACAAAAATATAAAAATGACTCAAAGTGTAAGATTTGCAATTTAGAATTTTGGTAAAAGATGCTGTTTTTACATATAAATTAGAAACATTAGTATGTCAGAATTCTTTGGACTTGCTCTTAAGTCAGGAGTGTAAGATTTTGTTCTTTCTTTAAAGTTATGACCATTGTTCTTGAAATGAGATCAGTGAAACAGTTTGTTTTCATTATTTGTTGCAAAGGTATTTGTTGTTTAAAATACTATGGTTTTGCTCGTATTTTATTACAAAAAGTAACAAATTTAAAACTTTCATATTGGATGATATAAGCAAACTGATGGTTTTAGCCTTAGTTAAAAAGTTTGCCATGAAATATAGCTTACAAGTTAATGACTTTTATATTTAGAGTTATAACTGACAGAAACTTGTTACATTAAGCAACAGAAACTAAGAATATAGTTGTAATAGTAGACTTCGTTATTATTAAGTCAGGAGTGTAAGATTTTGTTCTTTCTTTAAAAGTTATGACCATTGTTCTTGAAATGAGATCAGTTAAAACAGTTTGTTTTCATTATTTGTTGCAAAGGTGTTTGTTGGTTAAAGTAGTATGGTTTTGCTGATATTTTATTACAAAAATTAACAAAGTTAAACTCCCATATTGGTTGATATAAACAAATTGATGGTTTTAGCCTCAGTAATAAATTCTGCCAAGAAATAATGCTTACATGTTAATGATTTTTATATTTAGAGTTATAAGTGACAGAAACTTGTTGCATTAAGCACCAGAAACTAAGAACTTAGTTGTTATATTAGACTTATTATTATGTCAGGAGTGTAAGATTTTGAGCTGAAAATACTGCTTTCGGAAATGAAAGTGATTTGATACCAAAGAGTGACCGATTTTGCTGAAATTTTTCATGTTTGCTACTGCGGATCTAAACTTAAAATCTGGCATAAATTTTCAAACTTAGCTATTGATGGAAGAAAACAATGAAAACTTTTGTCACCATTTATTTTATAGAAAGTACTTTTTTGACATTAAAAGGTAGAAAAAAAATAATGGAAAGGGAACGTTAAGAAAGTAGTTTTTCTAATTTGTTTTAGACCTAATCCAACACACATGTTGAAGAAAAATGAAATATAAGTACTTTAAAAAGACAGAAGAATACTATTATTTTTATGTGTTATTTTGTAATTTTTTCAGTTTTTAGCTCACCTGTCACAAAGTGACAAGGTGAGCTTTTGTGATCGCGCGGTGTCCGTCGTCCGTCGTCCGTCCGTGCGTCAGTGCGTCCGTGCGTGCGTCCGTAAACTTTTGCTTGTGACCACTCTAGAGGTCACATTTTTCATGGGATCTTTATGAAAGTTGGTCAGAATGTTTATCTTGATGATATCTAGGTCAAGTTCGAAACTGGGTCACGTGCCTTCAAAAACTAGGTCAGTAGGTCTAAAAATAGAAAAACCTTGTGACCTCTCTAGAGGCCATATATTACACAAGATATTCATGAAAATTGGTCAGATTGTTCACCTTGATGATATCTAGGTCAAGTTCGAAACTGGGTCACGTGCCTTCAAAAACTAGGTCAGTAGGTCTAAAAATAGAAAAACCTTGTGACCTCTCTAGAGGCCATATATTTCATAAGATCTTCATGAAAATTGGTCAGAACGTTCACCTTGATGATATCTAGGTCAAGTTCGAAACTGGGTCACGTGCCATCAAAAACTAGGTCAGTAGGTCAAATAATAGAAAAACCTTGTGACCTCTCTAAAGGCCATATTTTTCATGGGATCTGTATGAAAGTTGGTCTGAATGTTCGTCTTGATGATATCTAGGTCAAGTTCGAAACTGGGTCACGTGCGGTCAAAAACTAGGTCAGTAGGTTTAAAAATAGAAAAACCTTGTGACCTCTCTAGAGGCCATATATTTCATGAGATCTTCATGAAAATTGGTCAGAATGTTCACCTTGATGATATCTAGGTCAAGTTTGAAAGTGGGTCACGTGCCATCAAAAACTAGGTCAGTAGGTCAAATAATAGAAAAACCTTGTGACCTCTCTAGAGGCCATATTTTTTATGGGATCTGTATGAAAATTGGTCTGAATGTTCATCTTGATGAAATCTAGGTCAAGTTCGAAACTGGGTCACGTGCCTTCAAAAACTAGGTCAGTAGGTCAAATAATAGAAAAACCTTGCTAACTCTCTAAAGGCCATATTTTTCATGGATCTGTATGAAAATTGGTCTGAATGTTCATCTTGATGATATCTAGGTCAAGTTCGAAACAGGGTCATGTGCGGTCAAAAACTAGGTCAGTAGGTCTAAAAATAGAAAAACCTTGTGACCTCTCTAGAGGCCATACTTGTGAATGGATCTCCATAAAAATTGGTCAGAATGTTCACCTTGATGATATCTAGGTCAAATTTGAAACTGGGTCACGTGCCTTAAAAAAACTAGGTCAGTAGGTCAAGTAATAAAAAAACCTTGTGACCTCTCTAGAGGCCATACTTTTCATGGGATCTGTATGAAAGTTGGTCTAAATGTTCATCTTGATAATATCTAGGTCATGTTTGAAACTGGGTCAACTGCGGTCAAAAACTAGGTCAGTAGGTCTAAAATTATTAAAATCTTTTGACTTCTCTAGAGGCCATATTTTTCAATGGATCTTCATGAAAATTGATCTGAATTTTCACCTTGATGATATCTAGGTCAGTTTCGAAACTGGGTCACGTGCGGGTCAAAATCTAGGCCAGTAGGTATAAAAATTGAAAAACCTTGTGACCTCTCTAGAGGCCATATTTTTCATGAGATCTTCATGAAAATTAGTGAGAATGTTCACCTTGATGATATCTAGGTAAAGTTCAAAACAGGGTCACATACCTTCGAAAACTAGGTCAATAGGTCAAATAATAGAAAAACCTTGTGACCTCTCTAGAGACCATATTTTTCAATGGATCTTCATGAAAATTGGTCAGAATTTTTATCTTGATAATATCTAGGTCAAGTTCAAAACTGGGTCATATGAGCTCAAAAACTAGGTCACTATGTCAAATAATAGAAAAAACGACGTCATACTCAAAACTGGGTCATGTGGGAAGAGGTGAGCGATTCAGGACCATCATGGTCCTCTTGTTTTAATTCATTAAAGTTTCATAAAAACAAAACGGCTTGTATTTCAGTCCTGAAATTTTAAAGATAAAAAATTCAATGTATCTACTTATCAATGAAGGCAATGCATAACAATGCATCTGAACTTTATTTTTGACCCCCTATGTCACGTTTTTAGCCATTTTTTCTGAAAGTGCCCTTAACCCTTACCCTGCTAAATTTCTAAAATGAATTAGTCCATCATTCAATTTAGACAGTACCATTAACTGTTAAAAGGGGTGCTTACAAAAAAAAACAGTTTTTACTGACTGAATAGCGAACAGTGCAGATCATGATCAGACTGCATGGATGTGCAGGCTGATCATGATCTATGCTAGTCGCAAAGGCATTACCAATTGTGTTCGGCATGGTAAGGGTTAAAGCTAAAATTCTAAAGAATTTTTTTTTACATTTTCACTAAAGACTGTACTTATAATTTTTACTTTAATAAAACATTAGAAATACAAGACAGTGTGCTTAAAACTTTTAAAGTCATTACTGAACCAATAACCAAATAAATAATGTCATTTTTTTCAACAGTTCCATGTTTTGAAATTTCAGTAGAGTGTATTTTCACAGTTATTAGCTCACCTGTCACATAGTGACAAGGTGAGCTTTTGTGATCGTCCATCGTCCGTCGTCAGTCCGTCCGGGCTAACGAATTGGTACTTGAGTGTCTAGCAGGTTAGGGTTTGGACTCTTTGTTTATATGACAGTCACTTTAAAAAGTGTCCAAAAGAGGGTTTATGTGACTAATTTTTGGGTTTATGTGGCTAAAATTTAACATTGAAAAGTCACTTAAGTATCATACCGTGAGTACATTCGTGCGTGCGTCCATCAACAATTTCTTGTCTGCACGATAGTGGTTTCATTTATGATTGTATTTTAACCAAACTTGCACACAACTTGTATCACCATAAGATCTCGGTTCCTTTATTGAACTGGCCAGATCCCATTATGGGTTCCAGAGTTATGGCCCCTGAAAGGGCCAGAATTAGCTATTTTGAGCTTGTCTGCACAATAGCAGCTTTATTTCTGATTTGATTTTTACTAAACTTGCACACAACTTGTATCACCATAAGATTTTGGTTCCTTTCTGGAACTGGCCAGATTCCTTTATGGGTTCCAGAGTTATGACCCCTGAAAGGCCCAAAATTAGCTATTTTGAGCTTGTCTGCACAATAGCAGCCTTATTTATGATTTGATATTTACCAAACTTGCACACAACTTGTATCACCATAAGATCTTGGCTCCTTTCTGGAACTGGCGAGATTCCATTATGGGTTCCAGAGTTATGGCCCCTGAAAGGCCCAAAAATAGCTATTTTGAGCTTGTCTGCACAATACTGAATAGCAGCTTTATTTATGATTTGATTTTTACCAAACTTGCACACAACTTGTATCACCATAAGATCTTGATTCCTTTCTGGAACTGGCAAGATTCCTTTATGGGTTCCAGAGTTATGGCCCCTGCAAGGCCCAAAATTAGCTATTTTGAGCTTGTCTGCACAATAGCAGCTTTATTTATGATTTGATTTTTACCAAACTTGCAGACAATTTGTATCACCATAAGATCTTTGTTTCTTTCTGGAACTGGCAAGATTCCTTTATGGGTTTCAGAGTTTTGGCCCTTGAAGGGGTCAAAATTAGCTATTTGGACCTTGTCTGCATAATAGCAGCTTCATTTATGATTTGATTTTAACCAAACTTACACAAAACTTGTGTCACCATAAGATCTTGGTTCCTTTCTTGAACCCGTCAGATTCCTTAATGGGTTCCAGAGTTATGGCGCCTGATAGGGCCGGAATTAGCTATTTTGAGCTTGTGTGCACAATAGCAGCTTCATTTATGATTTGAATTTAATCAAACTTGCACAAAACTTGTGTCACCAAAAGATCTTGGTTTCATTCTTAACCGGCCAGATCCCATAATGGGTTCCAGAGTTATGGCCCCTGAAAGGGCCAGAATTGGCTATTTTGACCTTGTCTGCACAATAGCAGCTTCATTTATGATTTGATTTTAACCAAACTTGCACACAACTTGTAACACCATAAGATCTCGATTCTTATTTATACGCCCGCAGGGATGTATTTTGTTATCGCCTCGGTGTCTGTCTGTCTGTCTGTGTGTTGGTTAGCAATTTCCCATCAGCTCTGTTACCTTTTGAACCCCTTGATGGATTTCAGAGAAACCTGACACAAATGTTCACACATTGAAAGGATGTGCAGAGCTCATGTTTCGGATGGCTAAATTCAATGTCAAGGTCACACTTAGGGATCAATGGTCATGTGAATATTGGTCTGCATTTGCGTTGCCTTGCGGTGCTCTTGTTTTTATTTGGCAGATCCTTCTTTTGTTTGCTTACAGTATATTTTTTATTACTTCCCTTTTTGACCCCGCTTGCGGAAACGAAGACATAGTTGTCCAAATGGCTGTTCGGTGTATGTGAGTGCGTGCGTGCGTGCGTCCGTCAGTGCGTGCGTCCGTCCGGATTTGTTTGTCCGGACCATAACATGGAGCAATCTTGTTTATATTTGGCATGAATGTAAACCTCAGTGAGATGGAGTGTCATGCGCAAACCCCAGGTTCCTATCTCAAAGGTCAAGGTCACACTTAGAGGTCAAAGGTCAAATTAAATAATGACTTTGTCCGGAGCATTTCCTCTTCATGCATGGAGGGATTTTGATGTAACTTGGCACAATTGTTCACCATCATGAGACGGAGTGTCATGCGCAAGAATCAGGTCCCTAGGTCTAAGGTCAAGGTGACACTTTGAGGTCAAAGGATACAAGAATGACAACTTTGTCCTGAGCATTTCTTCTTCATGCATGGAGGGATTTTGATGTAACTTGGCACAAAGGTTCACCACCATGGGACGGAGTGTCATGCGCAAGAACCAGGTCCTTAGGCCTAAGGTCAAGGTCACACTTAGAGGTCAAAGGTCAGATACAAGAATGACATTGTCAGGAGCATTTCTTTTTCATGCATAGAGGGATTTTTATGTAATTTGGCACAATTGTTCACCATCATGAGATTGAAGGTCATTCACAAAAACTTAGAATTACTTCCCTTTGTTGTTACTATTAATAGCTTATATTGTAACTTTTTCATTACTGGTCATAGGGAAAAATCAAGACCATTTTTCTGTAGTACAACATGCATGTTACATTCAATTTTGAGGTGTATTTTGACCTTTCTCTACTGGTAAGGATTTTCGGGTGGACTTTTTTTTTTTAACATTTACTTCTCTTTGTTGTTGCTACAAATAACTTATATTGTAACTTTTTGCAATTTTTTTTTTTATTTGGCATAACTCCCAGTCCTTTTGACAGCTGACGGGTTCGACATGTTGCCTGTGGGCATCTAGTATGTTACTATAAATAGCTTATTTAGTAACTTTTTTATTATTGGCCGTAGGGAAAAACTGAGACCACTTTTCTGTGGTACAACATGGATGGTACCGCCAATTTTTAGGTGTATTTTGACATATCTGTACCTTGTAAGAATTTTTTCTTTTTGTTTTTGGCAAAAGCAGTGGTACTCAGGTGAGCGATATAGGGCCATCATGGCCCTCTTGTTTATAGGACGTGGCCCCATTCTAAATCAGTGGGGAGAAAACCTACCTAATTAGTTTTAAAGTAGTTGCAGCACACTGGCCACAGTTTGAGTTTCAAGTGCCATTTATGTTCTCTGTTATGATTTAACGGAAGACTGTGTGATGTCTGAAGTGCTTTGTCTACCACCTCTGTTTTATATAGGTAATGGTTACATCAGGAAAACATATTTAAATTAATGATTGTAAAACGGGAGCAATTGTTTGGTTGACTGGTCTTCATGTGCCTGAAATTTTAAACCCAGTCAAATGAACAAGTTTAAGAAGCAATGGTTTAGTTAATTGGCTTTCTTTAAATGAAATTGTTTTGAAAAACTGCTAGAAACCCATTCAAACAAAAGTATTAAAGGAACTTATGATATGTTACCTTTCTCTATTTAATTCCTGCAGAAATGACAAAAGCTGCAGCCAAACTGAAGAAAAAGGCCAAAAAGGAGAAGAAAAGAGAAAAACATAGAAAGAAGGAAAGTTCTGTAAATTCTGACACAAAACCAGAGGAGGATGTGCAAAAGCCAACAAAGAAACATGAAAGGGATGTTGACGATACGGAGTGTAAGTATTAATAAAAAAGATAGTAAAGAATATCATTTCAATTTCATGTCTTTTTCCTTGTACATGTTTAAGGCAAGGGTTTGATTTAATATTAACAGAGTTTAGCAAAGTTTGACATTTTACCACCTTGTTCAAAGACAGCAACACTTATTCTTAGTAAGATATCTAGAATTTATTTTTAGATAAAAAAAAAAATATTTACATTTAACAGTACTAAAGAATGTAACTCCCCCCCCCCCTCCCCTAAAAAAAAAAATATATAGACATTCTGAAATTTGCAGAAATGCTTAGAGTACAACAATAAATATCTCAAAAAAAATATTACACTGAGTGGCAACAAAACAATTAATTTTTATGTAGAAAAAACAAAGCTGTTTGATGCAGCCTATTTGGTTTTACTTCAAAAATATAATTATAACCTTGATTGACCAAATAATTTGTGCAAAGTTTTACATTTCTGGTATCATTCGTATAGAGGTTAAGAGCACTTTGTCTCATCTCATTTCAGATACATCGCTCAAACCTAAAAAGCAGAAAGTAAATCATATAGAGGAACCATTGACTGTTAACCACACAGCTGCCACATCAGACTCTGACATGTCGTCTGAACCAGACAATTCCTCTACAGAACCCAGTACTGTTTCCGTGCAAGTACAAAACATTCCTGTTAAAGCGAAAAAGAAACCTTTTGGTCAAAAATCTTTACACAAACAGAAAGAACAGTGTTCAAAAGTAACAAGTACTGTTAGTAATACAGAAGCTGGACCATCAACGTCTTGTGTAGCGTTAAAGAATGATTTGTCCGAGGGTGATATGCTTCAGGCAGCTAGTATAAACAGTATTGAAGACAAACGGGAAAAACTTCGGGTGAAAATTGCTGAATTACAAGGTAAAACTTCATCTTTATATGTCTGTGCTTAAATTTTTCTTACTTTGGTAGGTAGAGACCAGACAATGAATTAAGATATGCTAGTCTAAGGGATTTTTGTAGAGCGGGAAAGGAGGGCGCAGTGCCCTGCCCTTTTTTAGCGGCAAGTTCAGTTCCCGGATGAGACTTGTTTTCTCGGCTACATTATGTCTAAGGTTGTTATGGGTCCTCCGCATCTAAGTCATGTAGAGAAGTTTTCAGTGACTTTAGAGTGGACTTTGTTAAGTGGTATGGTACTGAGGAACACTAGTCACATTAACTGCTCATTCCTGTATAATTCAAATCAAACATCCAGTGTTGCAAACATGGGATATATTTGTATGTTGGTCATTGATATCTACGATCATAGTCATAATGCATACTGTACATGTCGTGCAACATCTAAGTCCGTTTACCAAATTCATAACCAGAAGTAGGCAGAATTGTATTATTATGGAGTCTGAGATTGGATTGCAATTTTGTCATCGTTTTTTTTTCTTCTATGAAAATAGCCGAGTAGTGAAAATTATTAGATCACCATTAGATTGACATTGTATTTTCAATACTAGTATTAATTTGCAATTAGATATGATCAGAAAATGGTGAAACAAGTTTGTTAAACAGTAGAAAATGTAACTATTCCTAGATAAATATTGCAGTAAAAATGATCATGGCTTTGACAACAGGCTTTTTATTCTTTACTTGTAAATCAGTATCATTTTTGATAGTCTCTCATTCAAATAATTTATTGATACACTGATAATTGTCAAGTGAAAACTGCAATATTTGGCATACATATGTGGACAAAATGCAGTGAATTTCTTCAGAAGATTGTTACTGCTAGGGTACTAGTGAATGATTTGTATAGAGGGTGTAATTCTAAGGAATAGAAATTTGTTTTTCTTAGATTATACTGTATAAAATAACATTGGTCACTCGAGCTTCACGATCCCAAGGAACCAGAAAACAATAGAAATGCAAGTAAGGGGAAAGATTATTAAAGTTGCCATAATACCAAGAATATGTGTATGTACTAAAAAAGAACATCATTAATATCCTCTTGAATGAAATCCTTGCATTTTATAAACACAACTGGGAATGTTTTCCAATCTTCTTATATTTGGTCCTAGCATCCGTGCAGTCTGGTCTGGATCCATGCTGGTCGCAAACCCATTATGTTGGTTTTCTCATGGCACGGCTCATATAAATTTCTTATTTGACAACTTGAGTAGCTTGACTTTGTTTTCTGTTTTAATAAATTTCACTGTTTTCAGCTAAAAGAAAACCAAGCAACAAGGAAAGGTTAGAAAAGAAGAAACTGAAAAGACAAGAAAGTAAAATGAAGTTAAAACAGAAACGTAAATTAGAAAAATTACAAAAGAAACAAAACAAACAAAGTGGTGAAGGTTCAAAACCTACTAAAGGCAATTTGAATAAGGGTGCTAACACGCCGGTGAAGCCAGTTTATAACAATGAAGGCCAGATGGTTTTCAGTAAGTTTGATTTCACGGATTCCGCTAAGAAGGAAAAACGTCACAACGATCTTGGCGGAAAAGACTATAAAAGGTTGCTGGAAAAGATCGAGAAGCGAAATGAGAAAATAAACAAAGTGAAAAGCAAAGACGAGAGTGCTGGGAAAGCGTTGGAAGAGAAATTTAAGTGGGAGTCTGCTTTACATAAAGCTGAAGGTGAGAAAGTGAAAGACAATCCAGAATTGTTGAAAAAAGCATTGAAACGGAAAGAGAAATTGAAAGACCAAAAGAAAAAGAAATGGGATAAAAGAGTGGAACATGTGGAGAAAACGAAGGATGAGAAACAAAAGAAAAGAAATGAGAATATACAGAAAAGGAAACAGAACATGAAAGACAAAAAACTGAAGAAATTAAAAAAGAAAGGAAGAATTCTGCCAGGATTTTAAATATAGAATATAATCTGTGAAAATGAATTTGTTACAACTTTGGACTTTGACTTATGACGATAATAAGGTTTAAATGTTAATATTTGCACACTTAAAAGCCTGTAAGATTCTCTCAAAAAAGTTTGAAATAAATTTAATCAAGTAGCTCGCTTCATTTAAATTTGAAGTGGTAAAATTAGATTTTACAAATTTTTTCTGTGTTGTAAGAAAGTGAACTTCATCTGAATTTGGTTGAAGTTGAAGTGTTCTGAATTTGGACTCCACAGACATTTTAAAATAAATGTTAAAATAAACTCTATATACTACACATATTGTAGGTGTGCAACTATGAAATAACAACCTCTGTAGGGCTAGTACCTATCATCTGTAATTTTTTTTAATACACTGAAAATGCAAAATCTTTAATATATGTTCATGAGAGGTTACTGTTATTCCTGTTCCCATTCTATTGTGTCTCTAGTTTTCCATAATTTAGCTAATTAGACCCGATTCTTCTACTAAAGAATTGTAATGGTATTCAGAAAATGTCAAACGGTAACTACAACAAAATCTTGGCAAAATATTAATGAATTAACTAATTTCTGTTTCGTACTTTATTAAGTTTGACCTAAATAAAATGTTACTATTTGGCTTCTAGAGTTAATAATAGATTTACAAAATGAATGATTTTCAGGGTGGTTGGGGAATTTGTACACCCGAAAAGGAGTCAAAAGTATATTCTCTGATAGGGGAATACGTTTTCCTATTTCTATATGTTAAAACAGGTGCTGACAAATTGCTTTAACAATTGCCTGACATTTGACAAACATGACAGACATTTTCATTATTTGAAAACGTTTTTCCAATTGTGGTAGTATTATGATTATATTAAAACATTTATGATTTGAGCTGTGCCGTGAGAAAACCAACATAGTGCATTTGCAACCAGCATGGATCCAGACCAGCCTTTGCATCTGCGCATTCTGGTGAGGATCCATGCTGGTCGCAAATGCACTATGTTGGTTTTCTCATGGCGAAGCTCATTTAAGATTTAACAGTTACTGACAAGCCACCAAAACATTACATTTTCTATCAATGGAGACCATTCACTACCAGTTTGAAAAGTGTTTTTGTAAATTGTCTGACATATGGTCCAAACATATGGTCTTGGACCCCAAAAATGTTCTCAGACCTTGAAATTATCCAGACCTGTAAGATGTGCCTGCTTTACTGGTTATCACCTTGCATCTCGCAGTTGATATGGTTAAAATGTGACAGATCGCTGATTTAGAATTTAAGGTATAGTCCTCAGGTATATTTAAGCTGTAACACTTGCATTTAAAATGTGATTTTTTTTCACTCAGTGGTGATACGTTTTCATTTTCAGTCATTTATTGAAATAAAAACAGTTGGTTATATCCCTGTAGTCTGGCTGTTACCAGGGGTCAGTTGTGATTAACATAAGTTGTGTTTTTAGGGGCATTTTCTGTTATAATAAAAAATGACATATTTGTAGGGATGGCAATGAATATTGCTAACCTTTAGAAAATTTTATTTGTCATAAATTGATGTAAATCCGTTGCAACTTGTCTTGTTCTCAGTAAGTGTGAACCGCAAGTTATTGAAAATCATCAGGCAGCACTTATGTCTTGAGTTTTGATGAAAGTAAAAGATGTATTTGAGAAAGGAAAATGCTGAAAAGCATAGAAAACAAGTTTATTGTGATACAGAACATTTTGTACTAAAACAAACTAATTTTCTCTATGAAATAATGTCGATGTTAAAGCTGTAATAAATTGTGTAAGAGAATTTGCTTTAGTTTCTTTGTTCAGGTAGGTTCCCCCCATATACAAATATAGGGAGAGCTATATTGGACTCTCGAGTCACGCGTGTCTTGCTAGAATATTCTGTTCCTAGGAAGAAGTTTATGCAAGATTAAGACAGAGAAATGCTACAAAAGCTGGTTTAAGGACTTTCTAAAGGAAAAAAACTGTGCTATAGGTCAAAGCAAATTGAAATGTTGAGTCAGCCTTTGGTCTGATAAAAAAAAAAATGTTGTATTGTAACTCCCTTTATTCTGCATGGTGGAACAATTACACAACCTAATAATTGTAACTGCAATATAAAATTTCTTAAAATAGTTTCAAATATACTGTTACAGACTTCTGTGACTGTGATCTATCAAAAGTCACTGTAAACTTTGTGCCATCAGAAACAGAAAACTGCTATATGTTTGCCATTTAATAAAGTTCAGATAGAGTAGAAAAAGTAGAGCTATAATAATTGTAGTCGCCCTGGTGTTGGCGCCGCCGTTGGTTAAAGTTTTTGATAAAGTCAAATATCTCTGTTACTATCAAAGCTATTTACTTGAAACTTAAAATAGTTATTTACTATCAAAGTGTACACCAGGAGAAACAATCTGGTTTGAATTTTGACAGAATTATGCCTCTTTTAAGCTTAGAATTTTTGGTTAAAGTTTTTTAATCCCCCGCCACAATTGGTGGGGGGTTATAGGAATGGTCTCTGTCTGTCCGTCCTTCCGTCTGTCTGTCCGTAACACTTTCGTGTCCGCTCCATATCTCCTAAACCCCTTGAAGGATTTTCATGAAACATGGGTCAAATGATCACCTCATTAAGACGATGTGCAGAACCCATGAGTCAGTCATGCCGGCTTAAGGTCAAGGTCAAAACTCAAGGTCAGGTTTGAGCCTTCCATTTTGTGTCCGTTCTATATCTCCTAAACCCCTTGAAGGATTTTCATCAAACTTGTCAAATGATCACCTCAGTCGATGTGCAGAACCCATGAGTCAGCCATGCCAGCTCAAGGTCAAGGTCACAACTCAAGGTCAAAGGTTTGAGCCTTCCATTTTGTGTCTGCTCTATATCTCCTAAACCCCTAGAAGGATTTTCATAAAACTTGGGTCAAATGACCACCTCATCAAGACGATGTACAGAACCCATGAGTCAGCCATGCCAGCTCAAGGTCAAAGGTTTGAGCCTTCCATTTAATGTCTGCTCTATATCTCCTAAACCCCTAGAAGGATTTTCATCAAACTTGGATCAAATTATCACCTCATCAAGGCGATGTGCAAAACTCACGAGTCAGCCATGCCGGCTCAAGGTCAAGGTCAGAACTCAAGGTCAAATGTTTTTGTCTTCCATTTCGTGTCTGCTCTATATCTCCTAAACCCCCTTCAAGGAATTTTATAAAACTTGGGTCAAATGATCACCTTATCAAATTGATTTGCAGAACTTACGAGTCAGCCATGCTGGCTCAAGGTCAAGGTCACAGCTTAGGGTCAAAGGTTTGAGCCTTCCATTTTGTGTCCACTCTCTCCTAAACCCCATGAAGGATTTTCATCAAACTTGGGTCAAATGATCATCTCATCAAGAGCTCATGAGTCAACCATGTCAACTCAAGGTCAAAGGTTTGAGCTCTATATCTCCTAAACCCCTTGAGGGATTTTCATGAAACTTGGGTCAAATGATCACCTCATCAAGACGTTGTGCAAAATTCATAAGTCAGCAATATCAGTTCAAGGTCAAGGTCACAGCTAAAGGTCAAAGGTTTACCCTTTCACTATCCATAACAGTGGCGGGGGATTTAGCTGTCTTTCAGCAGCCATTTCTCAGTAACTAGCAGGTAGAGTTTCATGAAACTTCAAAAATAAACGTGAATCAACATACTGCGATGATGCCCGTCAATTTTTTTTTGAACTGGTCAATTCCCCTTGGAGTTATTGCCCTTGATTTAATAAAAAATGACCGTCCACAGCCATTTCACAGTAACTGTAGGGTAGAATTTCATAAAACTTGAAATAAACATGCACCAACATACTGCGATGATGCTCATCTTTTTTTAGCTCACCTGTCACAAAGTGACAAGGTGAGCTTTTGTGATCGCGCGGTGTCCGTCGTCCGTCCGTGCGTCCGTAAACTTTTGCTTGTGACCACTCTAGAGGTCACATTTTTCATGGGATCTTTATGAAAGTTGGTCAGAATGTTCATCTTGATGATATCTAGGTCAAGTTCGAAACTGGGTCACGTGCCTTCAAAAACTAGGTCAGTAGGTCTAAAAATAGAAAAACCTTGTGACCTCTCTAGAGGCCATATATTTCATAAGATCTTCATGAAAATTGGTCAGAATGTTCACCTTGATGATTTCTAGGTCAAGTTCGAAACTGGGTCACGTGGATTCAAAAACTAGGTCAGTAGGTCTAAAAATAGAAAAACCTTGTGACCTCTCTAGAGACCATATTTTTCATGAGATCTTCATGAATATTGGTCAGAATGTTTACCTTGATGATATCTAGGTCAAGTTCGAAACTGGGTCACGTAGGGTCAAAAACTAGGTCATTAGGTCTAAAAATAGAAAAACCTTATGACCTCTCTAGAGGCCATATTTCTCAATGGATCTTCATGAAAATTGGTCAGAATGTTCACCTTGATGATATCTAGGTCAAGTTCGAAACTGGGTCACGTGGGGTTAAAAACTAGGTCAGTAGATCTAAAAATAGAAAAACCTTGTGACCTCTCTAGAGGCCATATTTTTCATGAGATCTTCATGAATATTGGTCAGAATGTTCACCTTGATGATATCTAGGTCAAGTTCGAAACTGGGTCATGTGGGGTCAAAAACTAGGTCAGTAGATCTAAAAATAGAAAAACCTTGTGACCTCTCTAGAGGCCATATTTCTCAATGGATCTTCATGAAAATTGGACAGAATGTTCACCTTGATGATATCTAGGTCAAGTTCGAAAATGGGTCATGTGCGGTCAAAAACTAGGTCAGTAGGTCTAAAAATAGGAAAACCTTGTGACCTCTCTAGAGGCCATATTTTTCAATGGATCTTCATGAAAATATGTCAGAGTGTTTACCTTGAAGATATCTAGGTCAAGTTCGAAACTGGGTCACGTGGGGTTAAAAACTAGGTCAGTAGATCTAAAAATAGAAAAACCTTGTGACCTCTCTAGAGGCCATATTTTTCATGAGACCTTCATGAATATTGGTCAGAATGTTCACCTTGATGATATCTAAGTCAAGTTCGAAATTGGGTCATGTGGGGTCAAAAACTAGGTCAGTAGGTCTAAAAATAGAAAAAACCTTGTGACCTCTCTAGAGGCCATATTTCTCAACGGATCTTCATGAAAATTGGTGAGAATGTTCAGCTTGATGATATCTAGGTCAGATTCGTAACTGGGTCATGTGCGGTCAAAAACTAGGTCAGTAGGTTGAAAAATAGAAAAATCTTGTGACCTCTCTAGAGGCCATATTTTTCATGAGATCTTCATGAAAATTGGTGAGAATGTTCACCTTGATGATATCTATGTCAAGTTTAAAAGTGGGTCACGTGCCTTCAAAAACTAGGTCATTAGGTCAAATAATAGAAAAACCTTGTGACCTCTCTAGAGGCCATATTTTTCAATGGATCTTCATGAAAATTGGTCAGAATTTTTTATCTTGATGATATCTAGGTCACATGTGCTCAAAAACTAGGTCACTATGTCAAATAATAGAAATAACGACGTCATACTCAGTTCAACACTGGGTCATGTGGGGATAGGTGAGCGATTCAGGACCATTATGGTCCTCTTGTGTTTTTTTTGATTGGTCAATTTCAGTAAGAGTTATTATGTCTAACCCCCTCTGGGGGAGACATTATTGTTTTTGCCCTGTCCATCCGTCACACTTCATTTCTGGTCAATAACTGGAGAACCATTTGATCTAGAACCTTCAAACTTCATAGGGTTGTAGGGCTGCTGGAGTAGATGACCTCTATTGTTTTTGGGGTCACTCAGTCAAAGGTCAAGGTCACAGGGGCCTGAAAATTGAAAAACATTTTCTATCAATAATTATAGAACCACTTCACCCAGAATGTTGAAACTTCAAAGAATGATTGAACATGTAAAGTAGATGTCCCCTATTGTTTTTGGGGTCACTCCATCAAAGGTCAAGGTCACAGGGGCCTGAATATTGAAAACCATTTCTGATCAATAACTTATGTACCACTTGACCAAGAATGTTGAATCTTCATAGGATGATTGGTCATGCAGAGAAGATGACCCCTATTGATTTTAGGGTCACTCTGTTAAAGGTCAAGGTCACAGGGGCCTGAACATTGAAAGCCATTTCCGGTTAGTAACTTGAGAACAACTTGACGTAGAATGTTGAAACTGCACAGGATGATTGGTCATGCAGAGTAGATGACCCCATTGATTTTGGGGTCACTGTTAAAGGTCAAAGTCACAGGTGTCTGAACATCGAAAACCGTTTCTGATCAATAACTTGAGACCCTATCGACCCAGAATGTTGAAACTTCATAGGGTGATTGTTCATACAGAGAAAATGACCCCTGTTGTTTTTGGGGTCACTCCGTTAAAGGTCAAGGTCACATGTGCCTGAACATTGATAACAATTTCCGTTCAGTAACTTAAGTACCACTTGACCAAGAATATTGAAACTTCATAGGATGATTGGTCATGCAGAGTAGATGACCCCTATTGATTTTGGGGACACTCTGTTAAAGGTCAAGGTCACAGGGGCCTGAATATCGAAAAACCGTTTCCAATCAATAACTTGAGAATCTCTCGACCCAGAGTGTTAAAACTTCATAGGATGATTGCTCATGAAGAGTAAATGACCTCTATTGTTTTTGGGGTCACTCCATTAAAGGTCAAGGTCACAGGGGCCTGAAAATTGATAAGCATTTCCGATAAATAACTTGAGAACCTCTTGATCCAGAATGTTGAAACTTCATAGGATAATAGAACATGCAGAGAAGATGACCCCTATCAATTTTGGGGTCACTCTGTTAAAGGTCAAGGTCACAGGAGCCTGAACATGGAAAACAATTTCCGATCAATAACTTGAGAACCACTTGGCCCAGAATGTTGAAATTTCATAGGATGATTAAACATGCAGAGTAGATGAGCCCTATTGATTTTTGGGTCTATTAAAGGTCAAGGTCACAGGGGCCTGGTCATGTAAAATCATTTCCGGAAAATAACTTGAGAACCACTTGACCTAGAATGTTGAAACTTAATAGGATGATTGGACATGCAGAGTATATGACCCCTATTTATTTTGGGATCACTTGATCAAAGGTCAAGGTCACAGGGGCCTGAACAGTGACTTGAGAACCACTAGGCCAAGAGTGTTGAAACTTAGCGGGATGACTGGACATGCCAAGCAGATGATCCCTATTGCAGCCAACCATCAGTGTCTCTTTGACTTTCGCTCCTGACCCCTATTGACTTCTTGCCTACAGGACTTTGCATTGGGGGAGACATTGGCTTTTTTACAAAAGCAATTTCTAGTTGCCCTTGATTTAATGAAAAATCCATGTCTGTAGCCATTTCTTAGTAATAAGCTGGTAGAATTCCATGAAACTTGAAATAAGTATGAACCAACATATTTCGATGATTATTTTATTTTTTCAATTGGTCAATTTTCCTTAGAGTTATTGCCCGTTAATTGTTTAAAAGTCTACAGATTTGTACATAACACACCAACCAATTGGTAAAATTTCATTAAGCTTCTTTCATTCTTTTCCATGAAATTTATTTTAAACATGTGAAGTTTTGTACCCACACCTGGTCACCATCTTGCCTTGGTCACACCCCCTCCCCCACCAAAAAAAAATCATTCCTTTTAATTATTATTTCTTTTCAAACCTTCCATGAGTATTTATCAGTATGCAGAGTTGTACTGTTCCCCCACCTCACTCCACTCAGTCTTGCCCACCACCCCGATCATGCATCACATCCCCCATGGCCCCACTCATTTTTTTCATCATTTATTTGTATATCTACATGTAAAATTTTGTACCCTCTGGTCACCCCCGCTGCCCCCCCCCCCCCCCCAAAAAAAAAGCGTTCATTTCCTGTTAAAATGATTTTGACTAATGAAATTATTTGCTTCTTGGTAACATTCTTAACTTTTTGCCGGATATATATTTTTGCCATTCCTCACCACAAGCCCTTTCAGGGGATACCAATTCATCAAATTTGCTTGTCATCAAAGCTCTTGACTTGAAACTTAAAATACTTGTTTACCATCGAAGTCTACACAAGGAGAAACAATCCCTATAACTCTGATTGAATTTTGACAGAATTATGCCCCTTTTTAACTTAGAATTTTTTGTTAAAATTTTTGATAAAGTCAAATATCTCTGTTACTTTCAAAGCTTTTGACTTGAAACTTAAAATACTTGTTTACCATCAAAGTCTACACCAGGAGAAATAATCCCCATAACTCTGATTTCAATTTTGACAGAATTATGTCCCTTTTTAACTTAGATTTTTTTGGTAAATTTTTTGATAAAGTCAAATATCTCTGTTACTATTAAAGCTTTTGATTTAAAACTCAAAATATTTATTTACTTTCAAAGTCTACACCAGGAGACACAATTCCCATAACTATGATTTGAACTTTGACAGAGTTATGCCCCTTTTTAACTTGGATTTTTTTACTGGCAAAGCTCTTATTCAGAGTCAAGCACTGAGAAAAGTTGAGCGCGCTTTCTTACGACAGCTCTTGTAATATGTCATGGTCAAGTGACATTCAAAGTCTATCCATCTGTGAGCATGGTCCAAGACTTACGTTGCTGACTGATTTTGGCGGATAATATGAGCTGTTGGAGGACGGTAGCCTGGGAATCCACTCAGACAATTTCTTACTTTTTTGTGCCCCGCCTCCCCCCTCCCCCATGAGTGGTGGGGCCATATAGATTTGGTCGTGTCTGTCCGAAGTTCGTGACGTGCCTAGCTCAGGAAGTATTTGATAAAACTTGATGAAACCATGCTTGAGTCTTTATCATGATATGAACTTGCGCATCTCCTATTTTTCATCTGGGTCCATCTATATCCAGAGTTATGACCCCTGAAATAGTAAAAATACATATTTTAACCTTTTGACACGCCTAACTCAAAAGTATTACACTTAAATTAATCAAACCTTGCATGATTATTTATCATGATATGAACTTAAGCACATTCTATTTTTCATCAAGCCCCCCTTCCCCCTATTTTCAGAGTTATGGCCCTGAAATAGTCAAAAATGCACATTTTCACCTTTAAACGCACCTAGCTCAGAAAGTATATGATATAAATGAATGAAAACATGCACGAGTCTTTATCATGATATAAACTTGCACACCTCTTATTTTTGGGTTGGATCCTTCCCCTATTTTTAAGGTTATGGCCCCTGAAATAATAAAAAAAATGCACATTTTCACCTAATGTGCCTAGCTCAAAAAGTATTTGATGTAAATTCATGAAACCCTGCTTTAATCTTTATCATAATGTTACCTTGCACACTTGGTATTCTTCTTGAGAATCTTAGTGTTTATTACAGTGTTATGGCTCTTGAAATAGCCAAAATAGTTGATTTTTTTTGTTTGTGATGCTAATTGCTCAAAAAGTATATGGCCTAGAATAATGAATCCTTTTCATAAAATGTTTGTAGTGGCTATATCCCCTTAAAACTGTATACATTTTAATGATTGCCCCTTACTTGTGACAAATGTACCAGTGGGGGCACACTCTGTGTCGGACAGACACAGTCTTATTCTACCTGCATATTGACAATATCAGTAACTCCATAAATGCCAATTAATTAATAATTATCGAAAACTGTGGGATCTTTAATGCATAGATATTAGGTATGGTTGCTTCTGGCAAAGCACGAATATTATCAACGGCTTCCCAGGCTAGGAGAACGGCAACGTTCGACTATTTAACAGTCTTGTCAATTGAATGAATATTAAAGTCGAAATCTTACCTTCTACGTATCAATATTATATCTAAACTTCATCAAGTAAGTTGCAAGTTCAAACTTGGAAACTCAAGCCTTAGTAATATCTGTGGTTTAAGTATTTGTCGCTCTAAATTGCAATGAGTATATCGGTGTATAAAGTTTCTGTCCTACTATTAATCCAATGGTCAATAACACACATGTATTGCTGAAGGTGTTTACTCGGCTAAAGCAATAAAATATTGAAGAAAAGGCACATTTCGTCATCTATGTAATTGTTTTACTCGTTTTGAACTGATTAAAATAATCATGGCCGCTAATTACTGATCTGTTACAACCTTATAGTGCCGTGTTTTAATACGGACTTGTTTTTGGTAAGTTCAATCAAGTGACATAATGCCCAGTAAACACCTGACGTCGTACCGACGTTGGATAGACGTTGGATTTTGGTCGCGGCGTCGGCGACCTGAATCCAACGTCTAACCAACGTCATATCCACGACGTCTAATAGACGTCAGACTTAGACGTCTAGAAGACGTTGGAATTAGGTTGGATAGAAAGTCTGATAAATGTTTTTAGTTATAAAACTAAGTGGTATAATATTGCTAGTAAAGTTTAAAGATATTTACTTGTTTTCATAAAGGTCTGGACATTCGCTTATAAATAATAGTTCATTCGCACATTAAACATTATTAATTATGTTACAATATCGTATGAGATTCTCTATTTTCGGAAATGGATTTTTTTCACGAATTTTAAACTGTTCAAGAAAAATTCATTCTATACACATGTATAAATTATTCTTAATTCGCCTAAGGATCTTCTCTTCTACACATGTTTTCTATTAGTCATTCATTCACGGGATAATCCTGCATCGGTTTACACAGTCTTCCTGTAATTTGATAGTTGTTGGGATAAGATAGAGCAAGTTTATACATGTAAATACTTTACATAAAGGAAGGGGTCCGCAACGTGAGTAACAGACTTTTTAAAAATATAGACTGATCTACTTATTTTAATACTTATACCTATTAATGTTCCGTATATTTTCAAAGATTGATGCATTTTTGTTTGTTTCTTTAAAAAAGCAATTGCGTTTAACACCAAACTTCATTACATTTTACGAAGTTATAGGAGATGTTTTTATAGAATTTAAAATACTACATATTTGTTTGACACGTAGTAATTATGCTCTTAGTAATAGCACTAGTATATTTGTATAAGTCTTTGATTTGATGAAACTGTCAAATTTATACATTTCAGATGGAAATGTAAGCGGAGTTGAAGAATTATGCAAAAATGACGAAACTTGAAAGTTTCAATGACTGGATTACTTTTTGGACTTATTGTATTAGACTAACGTCGCCATAATGTGAAATAAAGATGATAAAATACATGTGTTAAGTACTTGTTTCATTGCAAATTACCTTGAAAATTTGGTCAGATTTTGGTTGAAAAGTGGTTAGATTTAGGTTGGAAAATGGTCGGATTGCGACGTCTAGCCAACGTCGGGATCCGACGTCTAAACGGTTTGCAAATCCAACCAAAATCCAACGTCAATCCGACGTCGGGGTCCGACGTCTATACGACGTCTAACCGACGTCAAATGTCTACTGGGTGTACGATTATCATGCTACCCTTTCCTAGCTATTTATTCAATTGGTACATTTTAATATAAAGTAAAGAAAAAATGAGCAGTACAGGTATCATACACGTAGTTGGCAGACTAAATCATGCCATATATTTCGACTTTTTCAATAAGACAGCCATTTTGAAAAGTGCTTTTGATAGCAAACTAATAATATATGACCTCATGAAGCTTTTGGATGTTTTGTAACGATTTTAATTTTCTAGAGCTGAAGTCTACAAATTTTTGAGTGTCATTTTGAAATATGCTAAAATAGAAAAAAAATACCCGCCCGTATAGCTCAATAGGGAGATCCACGAATGATCTCTGTGCGAATCGTATGTTCTCCGTGACCAGGCTGACATTTGATAGAAGACATTGTTCTTGCAAATTATTCGTCCTCTACCTCTTATTCATGTGGGGAAGTTTGCCTGCGGGGAACAGGTTTTTATAGGTATTGAATCGAGGAACACCGTTTAGGTTTACTGCTCGCCGTTTCTTAGCTGAAATGTTGTAAAGAAGAGCTATTTTACCCAAACAAAACAAAACCGGTGACCTTGTGGACCGTTGATAAACATTTAAGTTATTTTATTGTCTACCTTTACTGCAAAAGTGGTGCTTATATCTAAGGTGTCCAGATCCGACCTAAAATTATCCTAACCCTTACAGTAATAGTTTTGTTTCGATAAAAAGAAAGTGAAAATCAATTTTTAAAGACCTGTTTGACGCCATATAAACTATACTGCGTTGGTATGCCGTAAACCCAAATTTTAAAAGGTGTGTTGGAAGACACTCTGACAAACTAAGTGCGGACTGACAATACATCTCCAATGAACATTATAGAAAATGAACCAATGAATAATACCGATATGACAGCGTATTTGGAAAACTTATTAATGAAAATGTAAACGTATCGCAAATAAAAACAAAGTTTATCAAGTAAAAGTTATTATCAAATTGCTGACGTTTTAACATATTGTGTCAGTTATCGAATATTTATCTAATCCAGACGGAAGTCACATGTTGTTGTTCAAAGTCCGCGTACTACACTCTTACACTAATATGTTGTTCTCTTGCAAAGAAAATTAAAAGAACTTTTTCATTTTGTATTGGGAAATGCAAGACCGATGACAAGAATTTTAAATTAAAATGGCATCTGGAGGGAATGTAAACACAGACATTATGTCTGATGAATCCTTTGATGTCTTATGTAGAGTTTGTAAACGTAAAGGCAAGACTAGAGAGGCAGAAAAATACTGCGTAGAATGTCAGGACTATTATTGTTTAACCTGTGTGCAAGTTCATGAGGATGTTCCATCACTAACTGGACACAGGATTCTTGACAAAGGATGGATTCCACAAGGATCAATCAAGTCGCGTCCTTCAGTACATCGTGGGTCTAGTAAACCTCTACCCACGGCGCCGAGCGAGAGATGTGACAGACACACCCATCACTATATAGACATGTATTGCCAAAACCATGACGAAGTATGGCTATAGATCACAAGTAAGGCTGCTTTATTTATGTAGTTTAAAGTGCATTCGAAATCGAAAATCGCTGTGCAGATTCAGAAAGAGGGCACACTCGGCGCGTCCCCCCTCCAACCCTAAAATCTGTAAAGCATATTTTTTTTACATTCTTAGCTCGTCTATCCAAAGAATAAGTAGAGCTATTTGACTCGCCTTTGCGTCGGCGATTAGGGTAAGATTTTTTTATGTAAGTAGGTATCTCAGTATCCATTTGTAGGAAAGGATTGAAACTTCACACACTTATTCACTGTAATAAACTGACTTACATTGCATAGGGTCCATAGCTATATTTTGCTGCTCTTTTTTTACAAAATTATGCCCCTTTTTCGACTTTTCGAAAATTTTCGTTAAGGTTTTGTATGTAAGCTGGTATCTCAATACCCATTACGGGAATGGATTGAAACTTCAGATACTATCTGACATGCAATGCACAGGTTCCATAACTCTACTCCGCATTTTAACAAAATTATCCCCCTTTATCAACCTTGCAGATTTTGGTTAGGTTCCTGTATGTAAGCTAGTATCTCAGAGCCCACATGTAGGAATGTATGAAAATTTCACAGACTTATCCACTGTATGTACTGTGCAGGTTCCATAACCCTGCTTTGCATTTTTAGCTCACCTGAGCACGAAGTGAGTTTTTGTGACAGTCCTGTGTCCGTCGTCAACAATTTGACTGTAAACACTCCAGATGTTACAATTTTGGCACAATCTTAATGAACTTGGTCAGAATGTTACCCTAAATAAAATCTTGGACGAGTTCGATATTGGGTCAAAAACTAGGTCACCACGTCAGTCAAAGGAAAAGCTTGTTAACACTCTAGAGGCCACACTTATTACAGTATCTTCATGAAACTTGGTCAGAATGTTAACCTTGATAATCTCAAGGTACATTTCAAATCTTGGTCATGTGGAATGTGACCTTCTGACCTACTTTCTTGTTTATTTTAAAGATACAGCCTTAAAATTTGGATGACTTGTACAGTTTCGCACACCGATCTTAAAGCTGACTTTCAGTTACCATGAATGTGACCTACTGACCTACTTTTTTCAAGATACAGCCTTGAAATTTGGATGGCATGCACAGTTTTGCAGACTGATCTTAAAACTCAGTTTAAGTGACAATGAATGTGACCTACTGACCTACTTTCTTGATTTTTAAGATAGAGCCCTGAAATTTGGAAGACATGTTCAGTTTTGCATACTGATCTTAAAACTGACTTTCAATGACCATAAATGTGACATACTGACCTGCTTTCTTAATATTTTAGCATCGGTTTGACATTTGAAACATGTAGCTCATATTACTCAGGTGAGCGATCCAGGGTCATCATGACCCTCTTGTTACAAAATGATGACCCTTTTTCAATTTTTATATTTATTCAATTGACAAGACTGTTAAATAGTCGAGCATTGCTTTCCTCCGACAGCTCTTGTTTCCCATGGAATTAAAAGCTAAAGGCATAATATGCATGAAATATTTTCTGCTCGCTTTGCTCGCTCATTATTAGTATCTACTTGTAATACCACGGACTGCGATAGTTCTATGACTATTTGAAAATATTTGCTTGTTAGAAAAGCACGTTTCTTGTAAATATTAAGGTGAAATTTGATACATTTGTAGCATAACGCATATTCTTCTATTTTCCCGCTCAGACCATATTTATCACTAAATACCAATTTGGCGATATTCCTATGAAACTGAATGCTTGAAAAAGCAAAAAAAAAAAAAAAAAAAAAAAAAAAGAAAGAATGAAATATATGAGGTAATAATGCAGGCAACAAACACGAACTTTCTGCTCATGTAATATAATCATGATTGATACGTAAATGAAAGATAAAAGCATAAAATATATTCAGCTCGCTTCGCTCACATCTCGTTATCCAGTATCATTTATAACAGAGGGAATGAAAAGAACAAACCAGAAGTTTGAAGTCTACGTATCTGCTTATAGTTCTAGAAATTCAAGCCCCCACACCCAGTTCCTTGATCCGCCATTGTATCAAAAGTTGATACATTTTTTCAAAGGAAATTAAAACACAGATGAATAGTAACTTATACAGTAGAAATTAAAGTCCAAACTTATCTAAATATACAATTTACTATGTATACTATTACACGTAGAGATAGTCGACAACGTGTTTGGCGTCCTGTATGTAGAGCACGTATAATACCATCATAAAAGAATGAAATTATGTTTATCTCATGTACTGTATCGTCAGTCATGATTTAGATGGGTGAACGCACGACGCGTGACATCAAGCATGACATGACGCACGACAATACTACACCACACATCACACGACATTGGGATACGACATGCGACATTAATGTCACGTTGTTGCGTCCGTATCGTTTGTTGAGCGTCTTGTAGTATTGTCACACGTTATGTTCTGTGCCGACCGTCTACCCTTTTAAGTCGACGCATGACATGCGACATCACGGAATGACATGCGGCAAACCTCACAACAATGTGACACGGCGTTAAACACATGTTACGATGGGAGACAATACGGCATGACATCGCGACATTTATATTGCACGTTGCGCGTTGTGTCGCATTATTGTGTGCCGGGTCGCATTTTCTGAGTTGTGGCGCTTTTCGTATGTCATGAAACAAAATCGACGAACGACATGCGAAATGACAACACGGAACGCGAAATGTGACACGACGCTCGACACACGCTAAGACAGGCAAAATTACGAAATTACAATGTGGCGTAATGTCGCATTGACCATCGTGTCGCTTGTCGTGTCACATTGTCACATGTCGAGTTGGACATGATGCGTTTTCCTAAAACATCACGGACGGGACATGATATGGCATGACCTTTACAGGATTCCGTAGATACCAGCTTTCTGCGAAGGTCTGCATTTAAGACATGACTGTAATGTTAATGTTTTTTATATAATTTCAAGAACGGAAGAAAAACTAAATAAAATTTCTATTGTACTAGTAAACTTATTTCTTCTTTTCAAGGTTATGCAAAGATAACTTCTACATACCAGAATTTCTACAGAACAACACCTGCACCAACACTACCAGGGAAATTCAGCAAAAGCTAGAATCAGTTAATAAGGCCTTGGAAGAACACCTAGAAAAATTCAACCGAGAAAGAGAACGGCTCTTGAAAAGCAAAACTGTAACATTGGAAAACATCAAGAAGTTCAGGAAAGAAATCAATGACAGACTTGATGAACTAGAGAAGAACACTATATCTGACACTGAAGATAAGTATAAAACCTTCATTAATGAAAAGGAAGATAGTATAAGAATATTAGAGAGAAGTAAAGCTTGCTTAAAATCCGCTCAAGACAAGCTGAAACTGGCAAGTGACAACAAATTGCAAATCTTTGTAAATGTCAAGAAAGGAGAAAACATTGCTGAAAATGTTGCTAAATCTGTAAAAGCAACCAAACTACAAACACCATTCAAAGACATTGATTTCGCTGGAGATCGTAGACTAGATTCTTTGTTGCATGAAATAAATGTTTTCGGCAAGATTGAACAGAGAATAGCCATGAAAACAGAAAATATTGGTACTGTGAATATTCATAAGAACGATTTTTTACTTCAAGTAAAAGGTTGCACAAAATATAGTGTTAACGTTCAGTCAGATAAAAAATATTGTGATATTATCAGCGCCTGTACTCTGGAGGATGGAACAATTATACTGTCTGATTGGAGCAACAGCAAGCTGAAACGTTTAGACAGTTCCTCATATGCTGTCATAGACTACTGTGATCTACAGGGGAGACCATGGCAAGTTTGTTCTATTGATAAACAGCAAGCTGCTGTATGTTTGCATGACAAGAAAGAAGTTCAATTCATTTCACTATCAAGCAAAATGGCATTAACAAACAAAATAAAAACTGGCTTTGAATGTTTTGGTCTATCATATGCTGATGGCAATCTGTACATTTCAGACTATACATCAGTTTACATATACAGTGTATCAGGAAGAAAGCTGAAGAAATTCAGTAAAGATCAATCAGGACAGGAAATGTTCTCTTCCATCCGCAGTCTAGCTGTCAGTGAGAATGGTTCCAAGATTTGTGTTGCTGACAGATACAAAGGACTGATTATACTGGATAATAACGGGATAGTTGTTGGAAGATTTAATGACTCACAGTTAAGAGGTGCCGATGGTTCTTGTCTTACAGGTAGAGGGAGTCTTCTTGTGTGTGCAGATTTCTCCGACAATGTGCTACAGTTTGGACCGAATGGTAATCTGATAGATGAGGTTGTGAAATTTTATGATACATCTGCCTTTAATAAGGCAATATGTTGCAATCAGCAAATGTCAAAGATGATTATAGGCAGAAACAGGGATGAAATTGAAGTATATGATTTGATATGAAGTATACAGTAACTTTGTATACCTCATACGACTGAACTGAATGACTTTACAAATGATGATTTAAAGTTTTGATTTTACCATTATTCTACTAAAAAAGAATGAGCAAATTTTACTAATATTCCAATTATCATTATTATCATATTATGTATAGTTGAAATCATATTGCTGAATTAATGAATCTTTCCACTGTACCAGCTAAAAGTGCAAACATTGTATCTCTACTGAATATACTATCTTTCTACTATCAAAATAAAGAAATCATAAACCTGCAAGTACTATAAATATTTATACAATGTACATTACTGAGCACAATTTATAAATATATGCAATATGTATTATATATTTTTTCATATCAGGAGATTGTAAATATTTGTATATAAACATGCCTTTTTCAACTGGCAATAAAATAAGAAAAATGAGCATAATTATAACAAATTGAAATATTAAAATCATTGAACAGTACATACATTGTGTATGCAGTATCAAAATGAATAGTACAAAACTTAAATAAGAATCTTACTTTATTCCCCTTATTTTGTATTGTTGTTGCAATATTGGTCATGATGAGCCTGGTCCGCTCACCCGAGTAATATGAGCTACATCTTTCAAATGTCAAACTGATGATAAAATATTAAGAAAGTAGTTCAGTAGGTCATATTTATGGTCATTGAAAGTCAGTTTTAGGATCGGCGTGCAAAACTGTAATGGTCATCCAAATCTTAAAGCTCTATCTTAAAAAAACACAAAAAGTAGGTCAGTAGGTCAAGGTAAAAGTCGTGTGACCCCTGATTACTGGGGGTCATCAGGTAATTTTAATAAAACAGTCTTGGAATTTTTTTTGGAGTATTTTTTCCTATTTACCTCGTATAACAATTGACCATCGGGGCAGGGCCTCTTTTTACCCCAGGGCATAAGTTGAAGAGTCTTGCTAGAGAACACTAGGGAATGCTACATACCAAGTATCAAAGGCCTAGGCCTTGAACTTTCAGAAAAGATTTTTAAAATTTTGTATATAAGTCTACGTAAAACTTTGGACCCCGGGTTGGAGCCATTTTTCACCACAGGGTAATAATTTGAACAAGAGGGCCATGAAGGCCCTGTATCGCTCATCTGACCTATTGACCTAAAGACCATCAAGATTAACATTCTGACCAAGTTTCATTAAGATATGGTATAAATGTGGCCTCTAAAGTGTAAACTAGCTTTTCTTTTAATTTGACCTAGGTGACCTATTTTTTGACCCGACATGACCCAGATTCAAACTGGACCTTGAAATCATTAAGATTACCATTCTGACCAAGTTTCATGAAGATACAGTCATAAATGTGGCCTCTAGAGTGTTAACAAGCTTTTCCTTTGATTTGACCTAGTGACCTAGTTTTTGACCCCACCTGACCCAGATTTGAATTTAACTATAGATCATCAAGATTAACATTCTGACCTAGTTTCATTAAGATATGGTCATAAATGTGGCCTCTAGAGTGTAAACTAGCTTTTCCTTTGATTTGACCTGGTGAGCTAGTTTTTGATCCTACATGACCCAGATTCAAATTTGACCTTGAAAATATCAAGATTACCATTTTGACCAAGTTTCATAAAGATACAGTCATAAATGTGGCCTCTACAGTGTTAACAAGCTTTACCTTTGATTTGACTCGGTGACCTAGTTTTTGACCTGACATGACCCGGGTTCGAACTTGACCTAAAGATTATCAAGATTACCATTTTGACCAAGTTTCATAAAGATACAGTCATAAATGTAGCCTCTAGAGTGTTAACAAGCTTTACCTTTGATTTGACTCGGTGACCTAGTTTTTGACCTGACATGACCCAGGTTCGAACTTGACCTAAAGATTATCAAGGTTAACATTCTGACATAGTTTCATAAAGATACAGTCATAAATGTGGCCTCTAGAGTGTTAACAAGCTATTCCTTTGATTTGACCTAGTGACCTAGTTTTTGACCCCACCTGACCCAGATTCAAACTTGACCTATATAGCCTCAAGATTAACATTCTGACCAAGTTTCATTAAGATGTGATCATAAATGTGGCCTCTACAGTGTAAACTAGCTTTTCCTTTGATCTGACCTGGTGAGCTAGTTTTTGATCTCACATGACCCAGATTCAAACTGGACCTTGAGATCATCAAGATTAACATTCTGACCAAGTTTCATGAAGATACATCATAAATGTGGCCTCTACATTAAGATTTGTCCAAAATTGAGACCTCTAGAGTGTTAACAAGCTTTTCCTTTGATTTGACCTGGTGGCCTAGTTTCTGACCCCAGATGACCCAATATCAAACTCGTCCAAGATTTTATTGAGGGTAACACTGACCAAGTTTCATTAAGATTGGACCAAAATTGTGACCTCTACAGTGTAAACTAGCTTTTCCTTTTATCTAACCTGGTGAGCTAGTTTTTTATCTCACATGACCCAGATTCAAACTGGACCTTGAGATCATCAAGATTAACATTCTGGCCAAGTTTCATGAAGATATATCATAAAAGTGGCCTCTACATTAAGACTGGACCAAAATTGTGACCTCTAGAGTGTTAACAAGCTTTTCTTTTGATTTGACCTGGTGACCTTGTTTTTGACTCCAGATGACCTAATATCAAACTTGTCTAAGATTTTATTGAGGGTAACATTCTGACCAAATTTTTTTTTTAAGATTGGGCTTAAACTGTGACCTCTAGAGTGTTAACAAGCTTTTTCTTTGATTTGACCTGGTGACCTAGTTTTTGATCCCAGATGACCCAAATTTCAAGATTTTATTGAGGGTAACATTCTGACCAAGCTTCATTAAGATTGGGCCAAAATGTATCCTCTAGAGTGTTAACATGCTTTTTCTTTGATTTGACCTGGTGACCTAATTTTTTTAACCACAGATGACCCAAATTTCTACTGTCTCCAAGATTTTATGGAGGGTAACATTCTGACCAAGTTTCATTAAGATTGGGCCACAACTGTGACCTCTAGAGTGTTAAAAAGCTTTTCCTTTGATTTCACCTGGTGACCTAGTTTTTGACCCAACATGACCCAATATCAAACTCTGCCAAGATTTAATTGAGGGTAACATTCAAGTTTCATTAAGATTGGCGCAAATTTGTGACCTCTAGAGTGTTAACAGTCAAATTGTTGACGCCGACGACGACGGACGACGGACACAGGATGATCACAAAAGCTCACGTTTGAGCACTTTGTGCTCAGGTGAGCTAAAAATTTTAGTAGAGGAACATTGAAGGCAGTGCAACATACCAAATATCAAAGGCCTAGGTCTTGTGGTTTCAGACAAGAATTTTTTCTAAGTTTCTTTCCATATAAGTCTATGTAAAATTGGAACCCCCCAGGTGGGGCCTCTTTTCACCCCAGGGTAAAAATTTGAACGATCTTGATAGAGGACCATCAGCCAATGCTACATACAAAATATCAAAGGCCGCCTAGGTCTTGTGCTTTTAATTATTCATACAGGTATACAACAAACGTTTTACAAACCCAAAAACGATCTGGATTATTCAAAACAAAGGTCAGTTTTCATTCTCGGAACAAGTCTGGATGACATTAATAAACCTTTGAGATTTTAAAACCTCGCTCATTACGCTCGCTCGGTTCACAAATACCTCACAGTTTTGTAAAACTTTCACATGGTTGATCAGTACCAAGCTTAAGTTTCCATGAATGCCACAGCTTTACCTGTTGTAACATTTAAGGTAGATCAGTTTTAACAAACTTGATAGAGGTCCATGCCAATATGCTTACGTCAAAGTTTGGTGTAAATCTGACCAGGCCCCGTGTTCACAAAACATTTTTCGATCTCAGCTGAGTTTGAGTTTGAAATTTTAATATCAGTTTTACTAAAACTTCAAGCTTAAATTCCAAATGAGACTGACCATCAATACCGAATAATCACTTTAAAATACTTATTAACTTAAAATTTTGTGTTAAACATGCTATTTTGATATAAATGAGAAATTAAGTTTCATTATCAAACTCAGCTGAGACTGAAAATGTTTTGTGAACACGGGGCCAGTAGTTCGGAGAAGAAGACTTTTGAGTTGAAATGTTGATACAGGATGGTTGACACCGGACCATCTGCCTATACTAATAGCTCTTCCGTAACAAAGTTCAGATGAGCTAAACACAAAAGGTAGAAGACATGAAATTGTTTGCTTTCTTCGCCACAAAGCTTAGCCCAGATTCAAGTGCGTATGTTTCCTACACATTAATTTGGTCAGAGAAAGAAACACAATGCAAATGGCATATTGTAACAAAGGGAGCAATTAAATGAAATCCAACCTACAAGTGTTTTTCATAGCTCGAACCTACACTGTTGGCGGGCAAGAGCTTCAAAGTTTGTCCTAAACCACCCGCACTAAAATGCCAAACTGCTGAAAAGGCTCCACACAAAGCACAAAAACAAAAGAACCCTTTGATTATATCAGTTATGTTTTATTTTTATCAGTTATATCTAAATAAATTACAAGTAAAAAAGAATGGAAAAAGAATTTGAACAATATCGTCGGCTGAAAAATTTGCAAGTACACAATTTACAAAAAGAATAATTTCATATACTCTTAGCAGAAATAAATATTACACAACTGACAAGATAAAATTATGTACCTCCCTAAAAAAAAAATAAAGCTTGGATCTTAAGCCTCCAAAGTCTTTACAATATATACTGTTATTCTTCGTTTAACCTTGTTTTTCATATAATATGATTGTTAAATGGGCACAACTACATTTTTTTCAAACTTTAGAAAATAATTTCATTTCTTAACAAACATAAAGACATATAAAGATAATTCAATATAGTATAAAACCTATTTTGTCAACAAATATGGCTCTTCTAAGCAGATTTTGTAAATTAACTTGTTTAATAATATAAACATTTTGAGTATGTACAGCAGAATTCACAATCAAATGGCATATAGTATCAGTGTTTTGTTGAAAAAAAACCGGCCACTTTTAAAGGTAGTACACATTGCAAAGTTGAAGTTCCTGCTATGAATAATGAGTTACATGTTTATTAACCCTATTCTGTCTTCAACTTTGCACTTGATACTGTTTATACATACAAACATGTTTCTTTCACACTTACATACTGGACACAGTTCTTTTTTTTTTAAATAAGAAATTTGGGCATAATATAACTTTAAAGCTTAAAAAAATATTGCACAAAAAGAAAAAAAAACTACATATATAAACTGGAGAAACTTTACACTAACACTAGAGACAGTACTGAAAATTTCAGCAGCATGTTGACCATAAGGCATTACATAATAAAAAAAAGTTAGAAAATATTTGAGCCATACCGTGAGAAAACTAACAGAGTGCGTTTGCGACCAGCATGGTTCCAGACCAGCCTGCGCATCCCCGCAGTCTGGTCAGGATCCATGCTGTTCGCTTACCGTTTCTCTAATTGCAATAGGCTTAGAAAGCGAACAGCATTGATCCTGACCAGACTGAGCGGCGGATGCGCAGGCTGGTCTGGATCCATGCTGGTCGCAAATGCACTATGTTGGTTTTCTCATGGCGTGGCTCATTTTAGGTAGAAATATTGTTCATTACCTGATCTGATGTGATAAACTTCTGTTTGAACATTAGTTACTATCAGTCTCAATGAATTGTGTTTATTTTGTCTAGGCCAACAGAATAAGCAAATGAATAAATTCTTCGGCAAAATAAAGTAAAATAGATGTCTCAGTTATTTAACTTGTCCCAATATCTTTGTGATACTTTATAACATCATATCCTTCTTGTTTTTTGCAGGTTTTTCATTTCCTAGTTATGATATTGTTCTTTTACAGAGAGGTAGAAATGAGCTAAAATACATAATTGCAAAAGATTACAGTTTGGTCTGTAGACACACAGTCAGACCTGCACTAAAAATTACCTCTAAATAAAGGACAATACTATAAAAACCTGATTTAAAAAGCCACTACTTTCTCTTCCCATTTATCCATTATAATAGCAGTGTTAATTTACTGTTGTTGAGGATCCATCTGTCAACACAAAGACCACTTTTTCCATTTTCCAAGGGTGGTCTAGACTACTTTTTCCATTTTCCAGTGGTGGTCTAGATCCTCTTTTCCCCATTTTCCAAGGGTGGTCTAGACCACTTTTTCCATTTTCCAGTGGTGGTCTAGATCCTTTTTTCCATTTTCCAATGGTGGTCTAGACCTTTTTTCCCTTTTCCCCATTTTCCAAGGGTGGTCTATATTATTATTTCTCAGAAATATTTTTGAAGCAACTAGCTTAGAATGCCTCAATACTGATAACTTCTACATTTTCCCCCATCATAACCAAGTTTTTTGTGTGCTTTTTTTATTATGCGAAGCCTTTTTAATACATGCTTTAAATTTAAATATAAGAGTCTAGAAGTTAAAAGTAAAACTATTTTGAGAATTTCAAAACATTTAAATACATATCCTGTGATATTTAGAAAGAAATATAGTCAAATATGTTCAACAAAATAACAACCACTTTTAACAATTTAGAACATATAACAATTTGAATTTCCTTTTTCACTATGTACAATAACAAACATTCAATTCATTTAACAAGTGAAAATAAAAAATTGAAAATACGTACAATAAAACTTGAGTACACTGATTGATACACACTAAACAACTGATTTATAGATACCAAACCAATATACTTTAAATCATGAAAATATGCTCCTTATCCATTTAACATGAACATCTCCATTAATAACTGCCCTACAGATGACTCAGACAATATATTTGCCTAGAAAGATCTCGGTCTGTAAAACGAAGGGAGGTTCTAGTTGCCAAAATGTTCTTATCTTTACACCTTTATGCCTTAGCTGTGAGAAATCTTAAATACAGTACTAAGGATAAAGTATCATCGAGATAATGTTTCCCGAGATATCGTCTCCAGTGATAACGTCTCCCAAAACATCGTCTTCAGAGAGTGACTTCAGAGATAATGTCTACCAAGGTATATTCTCCCAAGACAATGTCTCTCGAGGTAACAGATAGCCTCTTCGTGTTATTGTATCCCGAGATAACTTCTCCCAAGAAGTAGGGATGGGCAAACCGGTTGGATTAATCGCACAAGCTAACCGATTCGATTAATCGGATATAATCGGATATTTTACTTTCATAACTATAAGAATTCACAACTTGTATGTTTAACCAGGTTTTCAACGAAAACCTGAGTTATTAGATTGGGGTATGTCGTTGGTCGGGCGGGCGGGCGGGCGGGCGGCGTCAAACTGGTGTTTCCGGTCAATAACTTTTGTTTCGGTAAAGATATTTAAATAAAACTTGGTATGTATGTAGCTTATATCAAGACAAAGGGATTGATTTTGGGGTTTCTGGGGTCAAGGTCAAGGTCACTGTTACTTAAAATAGAAAAAGGGTTTCCGGTCAAAAACTTAACTTAGGAATGAGCTATCATGATGAAACTTGGTGTATAGAAAACTTATATAAAGTTGTAGCTCGGGATTGATTTTGGGGCTTCTGGGATCAAGGTCAAGGTCATTGTTACTAAAGTTAGGGTTAGGGTTAAGAGTTAGGGTTAGGGTTAAGGGTTAGGGTTGTGCTTCAAAGTGGTGCACTGTGATTCAGTATACTTTTTTATTCTTATGAAAAGTGTTGAAAACCTGGTTTCCTGGCATTGCCGCGTTTCTTGTTTATATCATTACTTAAGAAATGAACCACACAGAGATTAGATGTCCTATTTATATTGTATCCCTTCATTAACACAGTAAGTTAACAGCGTAAACGTAAAATATTTGTGAAGATAGTAAACTTCAGGTACTGGTCTTAATTTCACCATGGTGCAGACAGACAGTATTAATCCAGTGATATTGTGTTATTAAATTGAAAATTATTTTGAGCAAAAGAAAAGTAATAACGATTAATTAATTCTTAGTTAAAGACTGGAATATTTTCAATCCCACAAAATTAAAAACTTCTGCTTGCGTAAGTCTTACGGCATGCTATGCACACTCTCATACTAATGTCCAGAGTTTGGGATGATGCTTTTCTAAGCTATATTTTGCAAGAGCAATATATCTTTCAAAATCTGGGTGATCATAGATGACCTCTAGTTCTTTCGAGACGTTGGGGGAAGCCATATTTTTTGCAGAAAAGTAGTTTGCCTTGGCGTAATTGCCCCCAAAGAACCGTAAATACCAGAAAGAAAAAGGTCAGGAACAACTAATCCATTGAGGGTGCCAAGTAATTAATCGGTCAGGGAAAAGTGAAATAGGCGATCGTGATCATCAATGCCACGCCGACGACTATCCGACTGTCGGCCCATCACTACCAAGAAGCAAGATCGTAATAACCTGTTCACCACTAAATCAGTTTTTTAATCAGTCATTTAATGGTTTTGCACTTTTAAGTTTTGATACATTTGCAAACTATAAATATTTGCCTTGGCATCCCACGTGACAAAAGGCTAGGCCAAATTTTGAGGGGACACAGCTATTACTAATGCGGTTCAAACTGACACAGTGATAAACTTGTGAAATGAAACACTAATTTGTCCAATGAGGTCCTGCATGTTGAAAGGACAACATAATATAACTGCTTCAAATGGTTTGTAATAATGCCATAGAAAGAGTAAAATGAAGAATTATGAGAAAAAAAAGCGTATAAGATTACATATTTTTGTTGTTACTAAATTTCAAGCCACAACAACATAATTTAAGATCATACGGAGATTTTACAGATTTTGATGGTAGAGGAATATCCCTGGTGCCCCTCCAGGCAATATTTCAAGCCAAGAAGGGACCTTGGTACAACCATCGAACTTCCGTAAACCAGCTGGATGGCTTCCTCACATATAACAAATTTTACAACACAAGCAGGTTTCGAACCCACAAAGTTGTGAGGATATTAGTGTATAAAATGCATATCTCACTGAAGTATACATGGAATTTGAGCATTCAATTATATACAAAGACAATAGAATAGATCTGTAAAAATTCTCTATACAACAATATCATACAATAACTAGAGCCATCACTAAAGGTGATGAATGTACCCCCCGCATGCACTGACACAGTACATTGCAATTTGACGCACAAAAGATTGCATAATTATGTGGACTGTATGTATAAAGACTGTATGTATACAGTATAGTAACAAATAACAAAGTCCCAATACTATGCAGAATATTTATCTAAAAGAACGTAACATGCACTATGCACAACTACGGTTGGTACTGATCACTTGTGTGAAGCTTCATTATATTGTGTGCAAGGGTTCGGAAGATTAGGCGCACACAAGATTGCATATGCAGACTGTATGTAAATAGTATGTTAACAAGAAACAAAGTCCCATAACTCTGCAATTTTTGTCGTTGAAAGAACCTAACATGTCCCATGCACAACTACTGTTGTTACTGATCACTTGTGTGAAGTTTCATTAAACTGTGTCAAGGGGATGAGGAGAGAAGGTGCGCACAAGATTGTGTCTATGTATATAGTATAGTAACAAAAAACAAAGTCCCACAACTCTGCATTTTTTTTTCTGAAAGAACCTAACATGCCTCATGCACAACTACTGTTGTTACTGATCACTTGTGTGAAGTTTCATTAAATTGTGTCAAGGGGATGAGGAGAGATGGTGCGCACAAGACTGTGTCTACGGACAGACAGACTGACAGACAGACGGACGGACGGACCGACAGACAGACAGACAACCTGAAACCAGTGTACCCCCACCCCTTACAACTTTGTTGTCGGAGGGTACAATAAAATAATGCATAAATTAAAGATACAATATTTACAAATTAAAAATATCTAAACATGACATTAACAATATTGGTGTACTGACCAAGAACAACAAATAATTCAATCCATCTCATAATTTACTAACTGATTTTCTGCTGTCAATATTGACTTACCGTTAGGCATGAAGTAACTGCCAAATGATTCACCGAAAATTTGAATGAGATCACTCACATCAATACATAGAAATTAAGCAGTTAATTGACCAAATCGGACATATCAAGTTCAATCAAATAATTTGTACATGTTCCTTTTACAATTTCATAATAAAAATAGGCAACAATATCATGAACTTTATTTCATATATATCTAAAACTATAAATGCATGAATCAATACTATCCCTTATCGGATACTTTAATTGGTAATGGATTTCTTTAACAATTTAAACATTCGGTTTACATGCAGACAAAATGTTTCAGACAGACAAAATCACCAAACCTAAATCGGCATGATGGAAAGTGCCTAGAACAAGACTGAGCAGTTCATTTTATCTCGAAAAGTCAAGAAAGACAAGTTTTTGTACGCAATAAATCAATACAATTTGACACAACTGTTTTTACTTTGTCTCTGATGAATCACACATCCAAACTTACAAATCCAAAGTTGTTCAAACTTCAATGGCTAAAATGTCCATACTTTCTCAAGCATTAATGACTCAAGTATCCGGAATTTCTTGAGCATCAACGACTGAAGCGTTTGGACTTTCTTGAGCATCAATGACTCAAGCGTTTGGACTTTCTTGAACATCAATGACTCAAGCGTTTGGACTTTCTTGAACATCAATGACTCAAGCGTTTGGACTTTCTTGAACATCAATGACTCAAGCGTTTGGACTTTCTTGAACATCCATGACTCAAGCGTTCAGACATTCTTGAACATCAATGACTCAAGCGTATCGGACTTTCTTGAACATCAATGACTCAAGCGTATCAGACTTTCTTGAACATCATTGACTCAAGCGTATCGGACTTTCTTGAACATCAATGACTCAAGCGTTTGGACTTTCTTGAACATCTGTACTAACTCTTAACAATTAATGCCCTTTTACTATGTTTGAACTGCTCAAAACTCTGGATATTTCCAGTAATTGTCTCACCCCTTTGATACCTCAAACGATAAGGGCTTTACTGCAACTATTATAAATGTAAACAGAGCTGTTTGTAAAACTTACAATGTGGTGGTAATGGTATCTTACTATCAAAGTAACAAACTATGTGCAAATGTTTCTTGGAATTGTATGACTGTACAAAATGTGTGTACCACGTACTATATCATATGAGTGTCAAGGCTGTAAGTATGCTGGGAAACAGAAACGTGAAGTCCTTTAGATCAATATGATCAAAACCTCCACTGGTACCCTGCGCTACACTTGTGCTGCCATTAACTTCACACGCCTTACAATATCTGCTCTACACAAAGGACACTGCTGAACAGATTCACAACACTGGATACATGTACACACGTGTCCACAGTTCATAAATATAACTTCAGACTGAAATAGTCACAATAGTATATTAAGATATAATTGTGTAGCTTGTTACTTCTTGTGAA
Organism: Mercenaria mercenaria; assembly: GCF_021730395.1. Taxonomy (NCBI): domain Eukaryota; kingdom Metazoa; phylum Mollusca; class Bivalvia; order Venerida; family Veneridae; genus Mercenaria; species Mercenaria mercenaria. The sequence goes on along the minus strand of NC_069375.1, from coordinate 61,396,075 downwards.
AGCATTAATATCTGAGCTGCAACATGAGAAAACAAACACAGTGCATTTGCAACCAGCATGGATTCAGACCAGCCTGCACATCCGCGCAGTCTGGTCAGGATCCATGTTGTTCACTAATGGTTTCTCTAATTGCAATAGGCTTTGAAAGCAAATAGCATGGATCCTGATCAGCTGCGCGGATGCGCTGGCTGGTTTTGATCCATGCTGGTCACAAATGCATTATGTTGATTTTCTCATGGTGTATCTCATTTGCGGATTCTATACACACACAATCCATGTAATTTAATTCCAATTAATAAGTTAAATTCTCATTCATTTTATATTCAAAAGTTGGAATCCACAAATTCATCTCCCCAAGAAATAACCGATATGACCAAAACCACAAATTTTGGATCCCACAAAATTAAATGATTTCATAGTATTTGATATTCAAACTCTTTAAGAGAAGGCCTAAAAGAGAGATATATTTTCAGCTACAAAATACAATTTGTTTTAAGATAACATTAAACATTGCTCCTGAAATATCAAGGTCTTATTCTGAAGCTATTTACCTATTACAGATCTATTAGGACAAAAGGCAATTTCTTTTTTGCATAAACATATAATGTCTAATGACATGTAAATATTCATTTTACTGAGTGAAACATATACAGAAAATACTAATATAACGCAAAACAGGGGCAAAAGGAATAATACGTGTTATGTCCCTTGAGGCATTAAGGTAGCTCTGCACGTTTGGATCGAAAAATTTTCTACAATGTAGAATTTGATTAAACCCCGATTTTTCAAAACTTCAGAATATACTTAGAAAATTCATCAAATAAAAATGATAGGGTCGTGTGCTTGATTTTTTGCTAGACTGATTCGAAATATTTGGACCTCACGCATTTTTTAATAATGGGAGTCTATGGGAAATTTACAACTTTCATATCATTTTCATCAATAGAAATTTTTCTACAATGTAGATTTTGATGAAATTTTTCACAGTCGTAAATAAATATATGGTCTATAATATGGTAAAATAAAATGTATAGGTCCGTGTGCTTATTTTTGAGCTATTTGTCCAAACTTAAAGTGAACCGCACATTTCAAGACAATTTAAGACATTATTTTGAATTATTTAATCGTCACAGATGTTTTATATCATAGATTAACTTTAGAAAGATAGTAACAATGCCATTGAAATACATTTACTCACGGGTTGCCATTAATTCATAGAATGATTTTTATTTCCTTACGCCGAATCCTGGCTTTATTCTACGTTTTCTGGAAAAATGACGTTACTCCATCACTTCCGGTTAATCAAACGTGCAGAACTACCTTAAATCTACTTACAGTATTATCAAGGCATATAGTGCATTCAGAGTTAAGTCCCCTGGCAACAACTGATGCCTGCCTGGTGGTAAATACTTCCTCTGGTGGGGGTGCAGTTGGTGGTCTTACTGGTTGTTGTGGTTGAGCATAACTTGCCATGTAATCCTGTGATATGATATAAATATTGCATTCCTGAGAGGGTGATATGAAAAATGTTCACCACGAGATATATGAATATTGACCGAGGCGACAGCCGAGGTCTATATTCATATTTCGAGGGGTGAACATTTTTCATATCATCCCCTCAGGAATGCAATATTTATTTTATTATACCGAAAGATTATAAGAGTCAAAGCATTTACTGGAAAATCAACATAATTTATTTAACATTAAAAGTAATTACTAACCAAATAATGAAGACTTTTGGTAGATTTAGTCGAGACGATTACATATCGTTGACCCCTATATTTACTCTAATATTTCAATATTATGTCAATCAGTAGCATTCAAAAAATGGCGATAACTTTATTTTTCTAAACGAAACATAATTGTGAGCACTCATTTTCTTAGTTAGATCATTTCCAAACTTACATTGGTAGTTTCGATTCAATATTTCATAAAAAAAAATTGTTTTAGAAATATTTTGCACTTAGCATAAATAAGAAAATTCGGCCCTGTTTGCATATGCAAGAGCACCAGAAAAGGGTAAAGCATAATTATATAAGCGCCTCGTCTGGAAAGTTGTCGACTCAGTATTTTAATCAATGCGAAAATATCAACCTCTCAACGGGAGAAAAATAATATCACATGCGCAGAAAAACAAAATAACGCTGTTGCGCATGTGATATGAAATTATGGATCATATCACCTGCGCAGAAATTGAAAATAACGATTTTGCGCATGTGATATAAAATCACTGGGGAATATGATATATTATTCAAGTTAACTTAATGGGAACTTTGCATTGAGGTATAATAAATGTAATTAGAGAAGTTGAGATTCAATTTCTTTCTGAAAGCTTTTGAGTTCACAAAAACTGTCAATTCAGACAGTGCTTGACTTTTTCGATGCTAATAGGAGCAATAATGAGGGGGAAACTGAAGGAAATTGTTTGAAAGATTTTGTAAAATTGTAAAATTTTGAATACATATCTTAAAGGTATTATATGCCTGAATTATAGATTTGAAAATTGAAAATAATACAGTAATTATGTTAACATTAAACAAACATGTAGTACAGTGAGCTAGGTGTAAACTATAGCTGCTTTTGAGAAACGCACATATCTCCTGGCAACTGCGTAATCATCTGAATAGTAGTATATGAGTCAACCATGCACCAAGACCTCAACTGCCTTATCAGACTTTCAGTGTTTTGAATGGGCCGATTTGGCTAGTTATCGAACTTGGTCGAGGACTTATTTATCAAACTGAGGCAAGGTACGTACCAGATACTACTGATGATCTTGACGTTTCTTCACTTTCGTACTTTGCTTCCTAAACAGCGGATTGTTTCTTTTTTTGCTGCCTTTCTTCTTCTGAGATTCTTGCTGAAAATTTATTTTGCCATCTGCTTTATAATCTGAACTTGAACTACCATTCTGCGTATTTGATGACAGATTTGACGACGACTTCCGTATGCTCTTTTGCAAATTATCACATTTGCTACTATTTTGTCCCATAGAGCCATTTTTCAACTTGTGTGTCTAAAAAATTAAAGGAAAAATGAGCCGCGACAACATACTGGCTTTGCGACCAGCATAGATCAATGAAATATGTCTCAAAACAGTTGCTATAAAGTAGCAAATGCAACTGGGTCCTAGTTAAAGGAAAACAGACCTACCTTACAAGAGAGAAGTCAAGAAATGCATATAAAAAGTAGAGAGATCGATCAAAAGTAGGGGTTGAGGTGGGGAGCAATGATCACCAGCCAGACTCGGTGTGGAAAGGGTCTGAAAAGCAAAGAAAATAACATTTTTTCTAAGAGTATGAATTTCCCTACAATTCGATACCAAAATCTATTATCATACGTTTAAAAATGTGTGATCTGCTTGTACAAAATGGGCAAATATTTTGGAAAATGGCCATTTTCAGTAATGAAATTGTGAGGTGGTTTAGATTATCTGGGCACTGTAACCTAAAATATACAAGGATTTTAATCAAAATGGTATCGTTAGAACTGCAATAGAAGTGGCCTTGCAATGATGACAGTATTGATCCTTGATCTAATTATTTTTGCAACAGAATCGTTGAAATATTTATCAAAATTCATATTTTTCATATTTTTACCTAATTTCGCGACCCTCATACGACTTGAACTAACATCCTTATATTTGCCATATTTTGCACCTACCAAATATATGATGCTAAACAACATCATTAAAGCTGAAAGCATTCTCTATAAACACCCCAAAATGGCGAAGATGAAAATAATGATTGTAGAAACGAAGCCCAGAGAGGGGTGTGGGCATACATGCAGCTCCGCTTTGGTGAAGTTTTGACATGGGTTGAAAATAAAACTATTAATATTTCACATAGGGAAAAAGGGGAGTGTAGATTGTACGGAAACGTGAAAGGGCCACCAGAGCCTAATACGTTTTAATACGTTACGGCTATGGAAAGGATATGCTATGAAAATGTGTCTAGAATCTAAAACATGCGGTAAATAGAAATGGCGGAGCTTATGTTCAGTCACTATGTTCAGAGTAGACATGTATTTTGCAAGTTACTGGCTTAGATATTCAAGCATCTGTCAATATGACAAAAGATTCTTGCACATCTGTCTAACTGATATATGTCACGTTCTTATCAAACTTTGCTGCCGTTTTACTATCGTTATCTGTATTCAAATGCCAAATGTAATATACTGGTACAAAGGTCGTCACTATAGGTTCACAATGACATCCTGATCCTAAAACTGACTTCTTTGTAGACGTCGTAATAGGCCGTGAGCCAAGACCCCAAATTTAAGAAATTGGTACCAATCAGACTGGCAAAAAGATTTAGTGTTTTTTGGATAGATACATGTCTGTAGTCTTTGAAAAAGTTGGGGGCCTCTCTATGGCACAGCTTAGTGACCGAGTTTGATGTGTTTCTATGACAACCAAAATTTTGTTAAAATATTAAGAAAAATATCTATCATATTTTGGATACAAAAATTATACATAATTTTGTAAAGATTAGGTATATATATTATCATAAATCACTTACTTAGATGCAAAAAGCTCTTGCAAAGTAAAAATGTCAAGTTGAGTCAAAATGTTACACATTTTTTTTAATTTACGTGACTTAATATATAATGTTACTTATAGAATGGAAATTGCCTTTGAAGTTTATGTTCAAAGCAATGTTTTCATTTTCAGGTGTACTTAAATTGTTTATTTTATAATAATTCACTTCATCACATCCCATCAGCAAAATTGCATGAGTAAACAAATACTTAATACCATTTTATTAATATAATTTACGTGACAATTATTTATTAAAGAAATAAAGATATAACTGCATATTCATTTTAATAATATTTCTTCATAACAGTAAGTGTGGTGATATAGTTCCTGAGGTATTTTATACTTTGTATATAAAAACATATTTTCAATATATATTATACCATAGAGTAATGGATTCTTCAATGTAACTTACATAAAATACGTTACCAAAATATCAAATGTCACATTTCTATGTAATCTTGCCAATTCTATTAAAATGAAATTTTAGAACTTTTGAAGTAGTTTTTTTTTTTTCTTTTTATGAATTTAATTATCATAAAATATCATCTTCATTTTTCGTTACAAAATGATATGAACAATAAACACAATATAATAATAAGTAATTTTTTATAGAAAATTCGTTTCACATAAACCTTATCAAGTACAAGTTTATATATAACAAGCATTTAAAGAATCAAAATTTTAACATTTATAGACAAAACCTGTTTTGTATAGATCTATACATAGCAATTAATCAAAGCAATGCGTTACCATGAAGTGAATTATGGTAACTGAGCTGAATGTGTTACATTTTTTGGTATTTTACGTTACAATTGCACAAAATTATATATTGCCCGGCACTGTTTTCGTTCAAAATTCAAAGTTGTATATGAACTGCTTACTTTACATAAATACGTCCAATATTTTGGCATTTATAGAATTGTATTGTAAAAGAACTGCTTTTAATACCCTTCATTATTATAATTTACATGACATTTATTTGTTATAAGAAATAAACATTTCGCATATGATTAATATGTACTCTAATAAAAGAAACAATTTTTTTTCTTTTACATTTTCCGATTTGTGTACAAAAAGAACATTTATTAGTATATGTAAATATCCATCATTACAAATCAAAAACGGTCCCTTCTTTTACAATACGTAACCAATAGGTAATATATGAAATGTCCATCTATTTCAAACAATTGAAACTGAACAACTGTTATTTATTTTCAAAGTGTAATATCAAAAGTGTTTTCATTCAAACAGAATTGGAAAATCCTTTATTTTCAGAAAAGAGTGATTGACATATATCTTACCAAATATAAATCTATAGATATACTTGTTTTCCTTAAAGTTAAAAAATGAACACTGAACCCAAGCTAAGTTTGTTTCAGTAATAACATGCTTTTTCCCTACATGTATTCTTGTTGTAAGAGATGTTGCAAAAATACATATGGTTTGTGAATATTAATAAACTAGCTGTGTGTCCACAGGACACTGGTGATTCCATTTTCTTCCACTGCACATGGTTTCGAGATTCTAGACGATTTGTTTTTTCAGATATATGCAACAAAGACGTTAAAGCACTCTATGTATCGTTTCAGCAAGTCAAGGACCATAACTCTGATCTTGCTGAATGAAATTGCAAACAGAAAAACAGGAGTGCAACTTCACATGATGTATAATAACTCTCTAACATTTCAAGTCTATAGGTTAAACATTTTAAGATACACGTGACATTAACTTCAATGCACTTATTGCATTATTTTGATTAACCCAAGTCATAACTCTGGTCTTGCAGAGGGGAATCCAAAACTAAATCCAGATGCATAAGTTCACATGCTGAATAATACTCTTGTATGATTTCAAGCCCTTTTTTCAGATATACGCAATACAAACGTATAAGCACTTTATGTGAATTTTTTACTAAGTCAAGGACCATAACTCTGGACCGGCCGAGTGAAATCACTCACAGTTCCACAAAGTGCACAACTTCAGATCCTATATAACAATCCTCTAAGTCAAATACTTATTGAGATACATTCAATATAAACTTGTCTGATCTCTCTATATATTTTTGACTAAATCAAGGGCCATAACACTGGTCTGTCCATCGAACATTCCAAACCAACTCTAAGGTAAACAACTTCACATGCTGAATAATATTGCTCTTATGTTTCGTGACCTTCATTCAAATACGTTTTAAGATTCGTTTGACTCCAATTTTATGCCCTTTTATGCTTATTTTTTTTTCTAAGTTAAGGGCCATAACTCTATTCTGGCTGTGTGAAACCTCAAACAAAACTCTAGATGTACAACGGCATACACTAAATAACATTCCTATAATGTTTCATAATCCTATTTTCAATACTTCCTAGGATACATGCGACACAAATGTTTTAGGCCCTTTCTTTGCATATTTTTGACCAAGTAAGGAGCCATAACTCTGGTCTGACCATAACTCTGGCCTGGCTGTGTGAAATCCCAATTAAAACACCAATTGCACAATTTTACATGCTGAATGAAAGTTCTGTGAGGTCTAATGACTCTGGGTCAAATACGTTATGCATGGCACCAATTTGTACATTTATAGGATTTAATATTATGTGTGGTTTTTTTCCCCGTTAATTGTCAAACAACACATAAACTGAAATGTCAGTCATGCAATGTATTTACGGTTTTTAAAAACTGATGATAATGCAGTTTTTAGCCGTGTCTCAGAATTCATTTCCTTGTGACAAATTCATAAAGAAATCACTCACTACAAAATGTAAATTTAGTCAGCGGATGCATATAAGTTTTAAGATCAAAAGATGTCTTTAAACATGTAAAATTAAACATGTCCTAAACAACATGTGTATTTCTGTCGCTAGGTCATGGACTTCTCATGTTGAAAATACAATATTTGATTTAAACATATATGCGCTTTTTATAAAGGTAATAGCATGTGATTGAATCAATTGGAATCATTTATTTTTGTACACTGAACATGTATTTACACCTAATCATCGATTCAACTTTCGGTCCTGTAGCCGTTGTACATGAAGTCAAACGCCGAGTGGCTTCAAATCACATCCCCCCTTATCGAAGTGGGTTTGAGTCTCACTCGGGACATTGAATCTTCATGTGAGGAAGTCATTCAGCTGGCTTACGTACGGATTGTCGGTGGTTCTATGCATGGCGGGGCACCTTGGGTCTTCCAACCATCAAAGCTGGAAAGTCGCCATAATTATAACCTATAAATATGACGATGCAACGTAAAACCCAAACAAAAATAAGTGCTGGACTCCTTCATTTAACTTTATATAATAGGGAATTAAAACTTGGTTCGGGATTCATGACTAAGTAAGTTTCCTTGCCAAGAAACTTGCTCAAGACGGAAAAACAAAATTTTTCTTGGGTTTAACGCCCGTTTTCAACAGTTCTTCCTATATGTCGGGTGGGCAGTTCACCTAACCGTCGCTCCTGGGAAGAACCAGTACAAGGCTCCCGTCCTCCGTAAGAATCTGCCAACCGTTCTTACATATATAAAGGGATATGGCCGGTAGCAAGGCTCGGACCCATCCCCGACAGGATACAGTGATTCCAAGTCAGCGACTAACCACTCGAGTACAAGGGAGATCACACGATGGATGGTTACTACAATTCGGAATCTAGAAACAACATGGGTACATAGTTGCAGTAATGCCAGACTGAAGTCGACATAGAACTTCCAAATAGATTTATGTCGATGGGTTCGACTAACAGCTTATTCCAAAGGTCATGTGATCAATGGTGTAGGACGTATTTTTTGTGCTCGTGAAAAAATAATTGAAAAATGGATTATTAAGTTGTAAAACAATTCGGATTAAGTATAATGTAAATGCTAAAGTATAAGTGAAAATGAATGGATATACAAAATAACATATATGGGTGGTAAAAAGAAAAATAAGCGAAAAAAGAGTGATGACAGCATGAACAATGAAAACTGTAGTAAGGCGGGAAGATTTTCGGATACACCAGAAGGCCTCTCTGTAAGTATAAAAAGTTTAATAAAATAGTGTGAAATAAAAAGTCATGTAGTACGGAAACATTATTATATGTTATAGTTCAAAAATCTTTTTTTTAACCAAAGACAAGCGAAGGATTTTCAAAAAAGTAACCAAGTTACTTTCATATTATTTCACAACGGATAAAAATGAGTAACTTAACGTCACAACACGTCTGACGTCATGTTCGTATACGCGCGCCTGTTTTCCGCGCTAAGATTAAAATTTGTTGCAAAATGCATATCTCAACATAATTAAGCATAAAATAAAAAGAAAATTTGTCTGCTTTTCGTGAATATGGAATATATCTCACCTCAAAGAGAGAAAATGTTCACATTTTCACTGGCGCTACGCGCTCGTGAAAATATTTGAGATTTTCTAACTTCTAAGCGAGATATATTCCATATTCACGAAAAACAAACAAATATATATAACGTGAACCGCAAAATAACAGTTAATTTTGCTATTCGAACTGCAAAATCGATATGTTTTGCAGTTTGCAATTCAAATTACGAAGTGCAAATTAGATGGAAATGTTAAATAATAAAGCATGAAAGGTAAAAAATTATAGAATCTTTATTTATAAAGCGAATCGCCGTTCAAATATATATATCTTGAACCGCAAAATAAAATTCATTTTGCAATTCGAACTGCAAAATGCATAATGTTTTGCAGTTTGCAATTCAAAATTAAAAGTACAAATTGGGTTGAAATGTTTAATTTAATAGCCTGAAAGCAAAATACAATAACAACTTTCTCGGAAAGCGAATCGAAGTTCATCTACTTAATATATATAATTCGAACCACAAAATAAATAATTCCATATTCACGAAAAACAAACAAATATATATAACGTGAACCGCAAAATAACAGTTCATTTTGCTATTCGAACTGCAAAATCGATATGTTTTGCAGTTTGCAATTCAAATTACGAAGTGCAAATTAGATGGAAATGTTAAATAATAAAGCATGAAAGGTAAAAAATCATAGAACTTTTATCTATAAAGCGAATCGCCGTTCAAATATATATATCTTGAACTGCAAAATAAAATTCATTTTGCAATTCGAACTGCAAAATGCATTATGTTTTGCAGTTTGCAATTCAAATTTAAAAGTGCAAATTGGGTTGAAATGTTTAATTTAATAGCCTGAAAGTAAAATACAATAACAACTTTCTCGGAAAGCGAATCGAAGTTCATCTACTTAATATATATAATTCGAACCACAAAATAAATAATTCCATTTTCATAGGAAAAAACTGTTGGAAACGGGCGTTAAACCCAAGAAAAATTTTGTTTTTCCGTCTTGAGCAAGTTTCTTGGCAAGGAAACTTACTTAGTCATGAATCCCGAACCAAGTTTTAATTCCCTATTATATAAAGTTAAATGAAGGAGTCCAGCACTTATTTTTGTTTGGGTTTTACGTTGCATCGTCATATTTATAGGTTATAATTATGGCGACTTTCAGCTTTGATGGTTGGAAGACCCAAGGTGCCCCGCCATGCATTATTTCGTCACGAGCGGACACCTGGGTAGAACCACTGACAATCCGTACGTAAGCCAGCTGAATGACTTCCTCACATGAAGATTCAATGTCCCGAGTGAGACTCAAACCCACTTCGATAAGGGGGGATGTGATTTGAAGCCACTCGGCGTTTGACTTCATGTACAACGGCTACAGGACCGAAAGTTGAATCGATGATTAGGTGTAAATACATGTTCAGTGTACAAAAATAAATGATTCCAATTGATTCAATCACATGCTATTACCTTTATAAACAGCGCATTTATGTTTAAATCAAATATTGTATTTTCAACATGAGAAGTCCATGACCTAGCGACAGAAATACACATGTTGTTTAGGACATGTTTAATTTTACATGTTTAAAGACATCTTTTGATCTTAAAACTTATATGCATCCGCTGACTAAATTTACATTTTGTAGTGAGTGATTTCTTTATGAATTTGTCACAAGGAAATGTTTATCAATTAAAGAAAATCTATTCTGTACCGTTCTGGATAGAGATTGTAAAAATGTTTGACTTGAAACTAATTCTGAGACACGGCTAAAAACTGCATTATCATCAGTTTTTAAAAACCGTAAATACATTGCATGACTGACATTTCAGTTTATGTGTTGTTTGACAATTAACGGGGAAAAAACCACACATAATATTAAATCCTATAAATGTACATAACTTGTCTCGCGTCTTGGGCGGAGTTTATGTAAATGACTGTTACAAAATTAGCCACTCCCGATAAGAAAATCGATATCAGTCAGCCACTCCATGTGTATGGTGCAAACATTGAATCGGCGCACTATTCTGAAATTGGCAGTAAATCAGCAACACAACAATACAGAATATTCAGCAGACACTAGAATCAACTGCCAACACCTTAACAGAGCACTGTTAGAATTCATAGAGGAAAAACAATAGAAGAGAATAACAGCAAACTCAAAAGATATGTATGAAAGGCAGTTTTGATAATTTGAAAGACGATAATATTATATTAGTCTGATTAGAATAGTTTATTCTTTCGGTGATAGGGACATGTGACCGAAACTGTTTATCCCGAATGCCTTTAGCAAACAAATTTTAATAAAGACAAAGTTATGTAACGAAGGCCAGTGACTAATCAAATTATGGATTTATCAACTGACAAATTCAGCCCTAAGGACTAAGCATTTTGCATTGCTATTATTCCGCATTTCTCTATAATTAACATTTCACATTTAAGCATTTGGCACATAGCATTTTGCATTAACAATTTGTCATTCAACATTTGGCAACTAGCATAGTGCACCGGCCTTCCATGCATATGTAAGTTAGATCATAAATTGAGTACCAATGTTCATCCAATAATTTTATTAGCGTCATATGACAGCTCTAATGTCATTACGTAGCAAACTAAGTGACAAAATTAATTACTTTACAGTTTTTTCAGATGTCCAAAATTGATAAGAAGAAGAATGACCATTGACAAACATTGATATAAATGATTGATTATTCTAGGCCATATACGTTTTGAGGTATGAACATCACAAACAAAAACCCCGCCTTTTTGGCTACTCAAAGGTTTATAACCGTGTAATAAGCGCTAAAGTCTCAATTTAAAAAGAAAAAGTTACTTTACACGTAATGACTTATGAAACATATCTAACTCTGAATAAACTGCTTCAGTCTGTCACAGAACTCTTTCTAACACAGCTTTACGCAAATCAGAACCGATCACGACATTACAAGCCTTAGTTTTTATACAGCCACTCTAACCTAAGCCTTTGACACTCTGTCGCAAGAAATTATGTATGTGTATTTACCTCAGGAACTGCATTTAAAGATGTTTCGTTCGTTGCCGAATTAGTATAGTGGTAAGGGTAGGATAAATAAATACATGCCAGTAATGTCCTGAAACCTAAGTTTCTTGTAAACAAGAGAATCAATATTTAAGCGAACATCATTCTGCTGAACGGAATTTTATCCAAGTTACTAATCTGATATTATCAAAATGTGTAGTTGACATAATTCAGTTGATGTAACAGGGTCGGCATTAAATCTCCCACTCTGAGTGTACACACGCATTGGATGTACACTATTAAACCTATGTTAAGGTAGTTCTGCACGTTTGGATCGAAATTTATTCTAACATGTAGAATTTGATTAAACTCTGATTTTTCAAAACTTCAAAATATACCTAGAAAATTCAGAAAATAAAAAAGATAGGGTCGTGTGCTTGAATTTTTGCTACACTGATTTGAAAAATTTGGACCTCACGCAATAAAAATTATTTCATAATGGGAGTCTATGGGAAAATCATTACTTTCGTAACATTTTCGCGAACAGAAATTTTTCTACAATGTAGACAACTTCTCACAGTCCGATTTATTTTTCTATTAAACATAGAAGGCAGAAAACAGTGAATTATTATACAACAAATCACTGTTCTGACGTCACAATAAATTACGTCATGGCGTCAAACGGCATAGCGGCGTGCTGGAAAAGAAACCGATAGAAAACGGACAAATATTTAATGAATATCGTTAAGGATGTACTTAAAAATCCTCCTTGGTAACGTGTTAGAATCGAAATAATATGTCTCATTTAGTGATTTGCTCTTGAATAAATCATTGTTTGCCGTTCAGATGCGTATTATTATACCACTCGGGCTGCGCCCTCGGGATATAATTCCTTCGCATCTGAACTCTAAACAATGATTTATTCAACGACAAATCACTGGATGAGATATATTATTTCTTAAACACATGGCCTATAATTTGGTGAAATAAAATGTATAGGTCCGTGCGCTTATTTTTGAGATATTTGATCATGATTAAAGTGAACTGGACATTTCACGCTAATTTTAAGACATTAGTTTGATTATTTTAACGTATCATATGTTTTAATATCATATTTTGACTTTAGCAATATAGCAACAGTGCCATTGTAATAGATTTACTCACAGATTTCAATTAATTCATTAAATGATTTTCATTTCCGCATGCCGAATCCACGCTTTATTCTACGTTTTCCGGATAAATGACGTTACGCCATCACTTCCGGTTTATCAAACGTGCAGAACTACCTTTAACAAATACTCCGGTTAAAACTTAAACTTTATTGACTAAAATATTCGTATAAATAACTTCGATAAAGCAATTCTATATAAAGCATAATCCTATAAATTTAAAACTTGATACAGTAGTGTAATATCGATCTAGATTGTAAAATTTAACATTGCGACTTAAACACTGATTTATTCTTGTTGTGTGCCATTGTGTAAAAAGGGTTATCCGCCAGTACATGCATATTGCTTAATGAAATAATCATTTGCATTTTTTCTACTAAATGACACCTATAATGATTAACGGCATTATCTAAATTACGCTCTAAATTACATTCATAATGAATGTGACATGACATTCTTATTTATGTCTAAATCACATTCTCGATTTCATTCTTAATTTCATCTTATTTAACTTAAAATCAGTTAATGCGTATGGGAAGTCGATGGTCGATGCTTACAGCGCCAGTACTAATAGGGTTATACTAGTCAAGCGGTGGACGTTTTTCAAAATATGTGTGAATAAAGCCTTTTATTTTTCATGTAACAGGAACCGTGTGGTAGAGAAGTTTCTAGTTCGGTCGGACAAATCCAAACAGTATGTTTCTCGGGAACACAGAAATTGTTACAGATTTTTTTCTGAACGGAAATATGCGCAGAAACGCGTTTGAAATTTCTAATGCATGCATTTAAATTTCACTGGCCCAAAGTGTTAGACCTACTTTCAGGATCTCATATTACCTGAAAAGCAGGTATCATACATTATTCTAAATAACCAACGGCGTTTTCTTGAGCTATCGGAACGTGAAAGTTCTCTTAAACGACAGAAAATCGGGATTTTATGTCATTGTGCCAAATGATTAAGTCAAATAGCTACTACTTATTGCCAAATGATAAATGGCAGTCGTCAGATTCTTTAACTTTGTGAGTTAATGCCCCTCTCTTAAACTAATGAAAATAACATTTAATTATTTCAAAACATGTACCAATTCTAACAGAAGCAATAACATGTTATATCCATGGTAGGAACATTGGGCAGAAACTCGTAAGATGTTCAAAATTAAAGCTTTTAAAAGAAACACCTTTTAAAGAAAGCATTCATCCACTGATATATTATATTTAGTTCTTTATTTTAATAAGCACTTAGTAGTAAGCATTTGCCATATATCGCTTCACATTTTGTAATTAACAGTTATTCTAACACGACCAGCAAATCACCTACATACATGTAGAGCAAAATCTATCTCGGGTTATTCTGCAATATGCCACTCGCGTGCAATGACGTCATCCGATCCAGGTGTGTAGCGCGGTCGTAAAAAGTAGTTACCACTTTTTTCTAACTCTGTTGATACTAGTATGTCGTGTTAGAATCGAAATAATAAGTTCCCAAGTAAGATTTATCATAGAATAACCCGAGTTTTTCGTTCTTATGCGAAACAATAAATCACTCAGGCCTACGGCCTTCGTGATATATTCTTACGCATAAGAACTCAAAACTCGGGTTATTCTACGATAAACCACGTTTGGGAACTTATTATTTCTTAAATATTTGTCATTTGACAATTGCTATTAGACAGTCTATATATGAAATTAAGTTTTGGCGTTTATTTAGCACTACCATTTTCGCACTTAGCATTTGGTATTATCATGGCGCACCGGCCTTCCATATCCTACATATTCATTCTCTCCATATACCAGTATATCTTTCAATACATCAAACGTTTGAACGACAGTTTATAGGTATGTCTTTAAGTATATCGTGTCAAATTTAACTTTGCAATAACATTATATAGATAGTTATTTTGATAAAAATATTGATTTGGTGTCGCGTTACTACCTGTTTACCCACAGTGCATTTAAATGTAGAAGGAAATGTTTATCTCCACGGGGACGACCAGCGATAAAATACATTTGACATTAAATACAAAATTTAACATTATCTATAGTGTTTTAACCGATAGTCGATAGTTTTTAAGGAAGATACTGAAAGCAACTGAAATTTAAAAAAAAAGAGCTATAAGTTTCTGGATTTGGGTAAGCCAAGCGTTCTCAAGTTATCGTCCGGAAACGGTTTAACTGTTCTGGGTCACTGTGACCTTGACCTTTGAGCTACTGACCTCAAAATCGATATGGGTCATCTGCTGGTCATGATCAACCTCCCTATTAAGTTTCGTGATCCGAGGCCCAAGCGTTCTCAAGTTATCGTTCGGAAATGGTTTAACTGTTCCGGGTTACTGTGACCTTGACCTTTGAGCTACTGATCTCAAAATCAATAGGGGTCATCTGCTGGTCATGATCAACCTCCCTATTAAGTTTCGTGATCCTAGGCCCAAGTGCTCTCAAGTTATCGTCTGGAAACGGTTTAACTGTTCTGGGTCACTGTGACCTTGACCTTTGACCTACTGATCTCGCAACCAAAAGAGGTCATCTGCTGGTCTGATCAACCTCTATATCAACTTTCATGATCCTAGGCCCAAGCATTCTTGAGTTATCATCCGGAAACCGATTGTCTACGGACCGACCAACCGACATCAGCAAAACAATATACCCTTCCTTCTTCAAAGGGCATAAATATAAAATTTAGCAAAATCTGTACGCAGATGCTGACATGGACACACAGGCGAGTCAAATATCTCTCCCTACTCTTCAAATAGTCGAGCTTAAAATGATATATGTGGTTTTAGAAAAAAGTTTACCATAAAGTTTTCCTCCTGCTGCAGTGCCCTACTACCTTCAGGGCTGAGTAGCTCGGGCTTTGGTGGTTCCAATACATCCAGCAGAAAGTTTGAGGGCGCCAGGTACTCTATACCACATTCTGTAAGGTGAAACAAATACAGGATATTTACTGGTTTTGTATGACTATGGAATATATCTAACTGAGTTTTCATGAAAGGTTAAATGTGCTGAAATAAGTATGTTGCAACAAATTCAAATATCAGCATGTGAATCAGATGCATATAAACAAATGTGACATCAGATGTCTTATGATATTACAAAACATAAAGTTCCAGTTCATTTCATTATTTGTGGCATAACGTCCGGTAATTTGGATTATATCTCGGTGATAAAACACAGTATTTCATCAATTAGTGTAAAATAAATAAGGAATGTTATAACAGCAGCTTGATCTATAGGACCTTGTATTTGGATCGAGTTGATCTTGTCAGGCACTGTTCACATGAGGCACACAAAAACATGGAAGTTGATCTGACCTTGTAAAATCTACAAGAGCCAAATACATCTCAGATCCAGTGACTGTTATAATAACCTTTCATTATACACTTCCGCCATTTTTGTTTTAATTTCAGCCAAATATTACTGCAAACTTCCTTTAAGGTTTAGCAGTATATCACAAAACAACAGATTTTTTAACGAATGAACAGCATCTTGACACACAACTTATCTGTCCAATACATGTTTTACTGTTCTGTCCCACAGAGTTGGATACTTAAAATATTCTTAATGAGTTGTCCCCCTTTAAATAAGAATGCCATTTGTAAAGAAATAAATGTAAACAATTGTCAAAAACGATGTTTTACCTAGTTATATAAAGTTTAAACACTCGCACGATGTTGCAAATGCATCAAAACGAAGACGTGTAACAGCTTTTAAAAAATGGTGAGTTTTTAAAGGCTCTGAACTGTCCAGAAGTGTGGTCCCTTCATGCAGTCCCTTTCCGGAATTCAATAAATATATCAGTAAATTGACAATGGTTTTGTAGAATAATATAAATGTTTTATACGCTGTTAAATTTTCAAGCAAAACAATGCTTTCTTTCTATGATTTGATGACGTTCGAACTTTTTTCTCCGAAACATGGACCTATACCTTAAGCAAAGAAGTATTTATTTCCCATGTCATGAAAGAAGTCAAGTTTCTGGCAAAGTATGGAATTAGATTTCCACCCAGTGTAATAGGGATTTCAATTTCTGTCGTTCTTATATTTACAAAATATTTGCAGGTATCCTAATAAAAAGAAAAATTGCAGACCTGAGCAAAGAAACTTCATGATGGCTTCTGTACCCGAAAGGCAGGTAGCTGTAACATAAAATAATCACTGTCAAACAACTCACAATATTTAAGTTTTGTAAGCATTTCTATAATCCAGTCTATAAAATAAATACTTTCCATTGTTCTGAGCTATATAACGGTTCCTTGGTGAAAATACATACATTTCAAATATTATGTATTTTTTTGTCATACTATCTCCATATGTCAATAAAGAATTCCAAATTAATGAAGTACATAAGGTCAGAAGTTTAAGATTATGTTGCTCCCTTAGAGTTAATATTAACCCTTAGCCTGCTGGCGGCAAGTGATTCTGCCTTTGCGACCAGTGCAGACCAAGATCAGCCTGCACATCCGTGCAGTCTGATCATGGTCTGCACTGTTCGCTATTCAGTCAGTATATTTTTAGTAAACACCCCTTCAAATGATAAATGGTACTGCCCATATTGGAAGATGGACCAGTCCATTATAGAAATTTAGCATGGTAAGGGTTAACAATTACCCTACACTTCCAAAATACTTGCCATAATTAGGATATTTCATCGAAATGGCGTCCAGATTCAGTGTCTCTAATGTCTTCACCTGGCACAGGTGTTGTGGTAAGTCAGTAATCCGGTTTTCTCGAATGTCCAGCATTCTGAGGGATTTCATCTTACAAATGCTCTCTGGCAATTCTTTTATCTTGTTACCTGAAACATTGATGACTTCCAAAACTGAAAGAGTCATGTCTCATGATGGTTTTTTTTGCGTTTTTGTTGGTGTTTTTTTTTTCATTTAGGTCATATGGCGACTTTCCAGCTTTTGATGATGAAGACCCAAGGTGACCCTCTGTGCATTATTTCATCACGGGCGGGCACCTGGGTAGAACCACCAACCTTCTCTAAGCCAGCTGGATGGCTTCCTCACATGAAGCATTCAACACCCCAAGCAAGGCTTGAACCCAAATCAGTGAGGGGCAATTGACCTGAAGTAAGCGACCTTAACCACTCAGCCACGGAGGCCCGTCTCATGATGAACATTACAACATCATATTTGTTCTAAAACAGCAACAAATATATAACCTCTGATAAGATGTTGGTGTCTGTAACCAGTTCTATTCACTGTTGTTTTAAGAAGTCTGGTGCTACTACTTATAAAAGCTTATTATGGTACAGGAAGACCCCAGGTGCCCCTATGGGCATTGTTAACAGCATGGGCAGGCAATAACCTGCTCCAAGCCGACTGGATGACTTTCTCACATTCTAAATCCCCAAGTACAAACATCAATGCGGGGCAACTGACTTGAAGTCAGCAAACTCAACCACTCGTCCATGCAGGCCCCTCACGACTGGTCAGTCAATTGTTAATGTCAATACTTACCCTTGAGGTTTAGTGTCTGTACACAACTCAGACTTCCTACTGTTGTAGGAAGCTTGGTCAGTCTATTGTTCTCCAAGTTTAGTACCTGCACAAAATAAAGAAACTGAAATTTGATTATGTCTTTTACATACGTAGGAAAAAGCCTCCTAATGACTGACCTACTTAAATAACTCAAGTCAGTTGACTGCTATTGGCAATCGGCAAATCTCTATTCTCTGAATGCAATTTCAGCTTTCTCCAATTTTTCCATAAAGCAATACACAATTTGACCTATATTTACTTCCGAAAGAAAGCTGAATTGCATAACAAGGATACTATTCACACAGAAGTTGCCGAGAGTCATTACAGGTCCGCAACATTAAATACAACATTAATCATAAAAGTTTATGAATGCCGTATTAATAGGGAATCGATCCTACCGATTTTAGTCGTGAAGCAACAAAAATCTGGATCGATCCCTCTACGGTAACATACGATATACCGAATGAGATATATATACTATCGAATTAAAAAATGTGTCCTTCCGGCACGTGCACAGAGCGTCTGACTTCGGATTTTTTGGAAGAATACGCTTTTTCCTTGTGCCTAATAAGCGTCCACATAACTTGTCCGAACCGCAACGTCTTGCACATCAGTACAAATATGGGCAGTGTTGTTTTTATTCCAAAATCTACCTATAAAATGATACGGAATCGATGCTCTTTTCAAATCTTATGGGATGAGTTGAAGTCGGATCGATTCCCGACTGAGGCAGCGCCTTATTTCATATTATTACATCATCTGCCTAAATTTTTGTTGGAATAGCAAAATTCTGAATTTGGACAACCTGATGTCATTAAATGTAGGCAGGCTCAACCTCACATTTCTGTACAATATGTTAATACAATTCAGTCCCTTTAACACTTCTGTTCAATACTTTCATTTGATATATTTCTAAATTGGTCTTGTCCATCAATCGCTTTGGGCAGTACCACTTATTATTCAAAGGAGTGTTCCCTGACAATTAACTGACTGAATGACGGATGTGCAGGCTGAACATGGTCTGCACTGGTCACAAAAGCAAAATCACTTGCTGCCCGCAGGCTAAAGGTTGTTATTTTCATATTTCCTAACAGTGTTTAGTTGCACTTAACTCATCAAATAAGGGTGTGATATTGCATAAGTGATTTCAAGCTACAGACAATTCTTCTCTACTGCAGATTGAGAAACTGTAACAGGTCCGAAAACAGGGCAGAAGAAAACAGTCCATGGTCCAGAGGTGACAAGCCAGACCATAAAACCAAGGGTTGTGAGTTCTAGCTAAAAACTTGAATAAATTATAAGAACCAAAAGTATTGATGCTTTACATCTGGCCCTTTGAAGAATCAGAGAAATTCTAGAATTGGAGCATCTTCTATATCTTGCAGTATCTTCCCACTAAAATAACAGACAGTCTTCCATAGGAGTCCTCATGGGTAACTGGTGGTGAATATAAATAAACTAAGATATACACAAACTAGATACCTGGCACCTATAAATAAAAAGATATTTAAGTACATGTGTACTTACCTGTAAACATTTAAGTTCTCCTATGTCATCAGGTAAATGTCTGAGCTCATTATTGTGAACATCTAACACCTGAAATCATAAACTGATACATCCTGATTCTGTCTGATAGCTGTTATTGTATAACAAGAGCTGAGTCAAAAAAGAGACATAACTCTGTAAAAATGCAAACAGAGTTATGGACCCTGTACAATGCATGTCAGTTTATGACAGTGGACAAGTGTGTGAAGTTTCAATCCATTCTCATTAGTGGGTACCAAGCTACTTGCTTAAATACAAAAAATAACAAAATGCAAGGACCTGTCCAACAGCTCTACTTATTCTTCAAATACATGTAGTCGAGCTAAAAAATGAATTTTACTCTTATAATTTTCTTGAGAGCTGTTATTGTAGGCCGAACATATTTACCCAATCAAATTATCATACTATAATTCTTCATTAAGCTGTTATTTCAAAAAGAATGTATTCAGCTCATCCAATTTTCATATGATCCTCTGTACAGCAAAAAGATATATTGTTGCTTAACCCTTAGCCTGCTAAATTTCTAAAATGGGCTGGTCCATCATTCAATTTGGACTATACCATTTATTATTTGAAGGGGAATTCACTGAAAATTTACTGACTGAATAGCGAACAGTGCAGACCATGATCAGCCTGCACATCCTGATCTTGGTCTGCACTGGCCACAAAGGCAGAATCACTTGCTGCCAGTAGGCCAAAGGTTAAAGAATGTACTGAACTTGGTCAATCAGCATAAAAAATTAACTTACCCTGATTGCCGAGAGGTCTGTAATGTTGTTGCTTGTAGAATGTATTGAACTCAGCCAGTTATCATGTAGCAACAAAACCTACAATGAAATAGACATAATAATTCATATTTAGTATCAAACTGTTACAAATTGTGGTTCAACAGTTTGCGTATGAAATATATGGAGATAAAGGGGCCTAAGGTCTTCTGAATGGAGATTATTAAACAATCACGGACATTTTTCATTTAATCTTTGAGTTCTCCTTCTT
Source organism: Mercenaria mercenaria (assembly GCF_021730395.1). Taxonomy (NCBI): domain Eukaryota; kingdom Metazoa; phylum Mollusca; class Bivalvia; order Venerida; family Veneridae; genus Mercenaria; species Mercenaria mercenaria. The sequence continues at coordinate 61,375,034 of NC_069375.1, read as the reverse complement.
TCACATTATTTAAGTTGATAATGTACAGACCTTAGAGACATTAATCTTCATCTGACAGGAGCTATTGGAAGAGCAAAGTTCGAGCACAGCAGTGTATACTTTCATTGGGTAGTGTCCAGCAAAATTCATGTATCTTTTATAGAGTTGTGACATATAAATAATCAACATCAACCAGTCAAGTTAGTCAGGCAGTGGCTATTCAGGCATCCAGCCTGTTGACAATCAGGTAAGTGGTCAATGGTCAGGCAGCCAGTCAATAGACAGGTAGCCAGTCAATAGAATCTAAGAAAGTAAGTAAAAAATCAGCAGCCAGTCAATAGGTAGGTACATGTATCCATTCCATAGATAGTAAGTCAAAAGTCAGCAGCCAGTCAATAGATAGGTAGGCAGTCATTACTCATTAGTCAGCAACCCATTCAGTAGTCAGTGGATAGTCAAGGAGTCGTTCAGTAGTCAGTCAAGACTAAGCCAATAAAATAGCTAGGTATCCAGTCTGAAGTTAGTGAGCAATTCAATAGTCAGCAAACCTGTTAGAAAAGTAAGTAAGTAAGTAAAATGTTTGTTTATTATAGTGTCACCCCTACTGAAAGGGCCAGCCATACTGGCTTATGAGACACCTTCATACATTTGACAGCATTACTTCCGGATTCCTAATTTAGAATTCAGACAGTCAGTCAATTGACAGGTTGTCAGCCAACAATCCTGTAGTCAATATTTGGGTAATGTCAGGTAGCAAGTAAACCTTCACATACAGGTAGTTGAAAGTCAGGCAATATATAAAGGAATTAACACTAGCATTGTTGGTATTAAAACAAAACAACGTTATGGTCTTGTTGCATAATAAACATTGCAGATAAGTTGTTTAAGAGATGTGACAATTCTCTCACAACTTTCTCATTCAGTTTATTTTCTATAAATTTTGATTTCTTGGAGCCACAAATGCTACATGTACAAGACACTTACCTCTTTTTGCAGCACCTTGCATAAGGCATAAACCCCTGATGGAATCTGTGAATAAAGAAGAGAAATTTCACATACAAATGAGCCGCGTCATGAGAAAACCAACATAGTGCATTTGCGACCAGCATGGATCCAGACCAGCCTGTGCATCCGCGCTGTTTGCTAACAGTTTCTCTAATTGCAATAGGCTTTGAAAGCGAACAGCATGGATCCTGACCAGACTGCACAGATGCAAATGCAAATGCACTATGTTGGTTTTGTCATGACGTGGCTCAAATACGGAATGAGTTTTACAAAAACACAGGTTCCTGACATGGCACAAACATGATATAATGAACTTTCACAAGCTGGAAGTAAAACTAAATAGAATGCAACATGACGTAACTGAAATGGTTACAAACAAAACTTAACTGGTTAATCAATGTCTTCCAAAATATTCGACCTGCCCATCTGGTTACAGTTAACTTTGAAAACACAGAAAAATGGCATTTAGTCCATTCTTGTTTATACTTACATTTTGACCACTGAGCAAGAATGACGATGCCTGACAAAGGTCACAAGGTCACACTTATAGAAGAATGTTACAAACATTTTTTGAAAATATTGGGCATTTTCAGTTTGACCTATGTTTCCATGTCTTAAGCATGGCACAAGCTTCTATTAAAGTTATTTCAATCAGTCCCCTGATAGAGGACAGAGCTTAAATAGACCCTTTTAACATTTGATCTCTAAGTGAGACTACTACATTAGAGCTACAGGATTTTGGACTGAGCTTGTCATATTGTAACTGTATGGTGAACATTGAATTTTATGCATTTATTTTAAGTCTCTGACAGACGACAGTAACAGACTTGGACATGCATATGAGAGATGGAAGTATGTATCACTTGCTTTCAAAGCACAAAAAGGGTTAATTGTGTACCTTTCACTACTAATACTTTACAACAAAATATTATCAAAGCAATGTTTTTTAACATGACATGAATTTGCCCATCTTGCAATATAAATTATGCATTCATTATTATATTACTAGTTATATTATAACACTTATCAATATGCCTTCATTTGTTTGAAGTTGTTCACAAAAAAAAGTCTAAAAGTAGACTTACCTCCTCAATTTCGCAGTTGGATAAATCAAACACCGGCTCAGGATTTTCCTTTGCCTGAAATATATAAATAAACCGGTTTTGCTTCCATGACCACTAAACAGTCTGATTGTTAATTTTACTATGTATTTAGAAATTAAATTAATTCTGCAGCAAACATGCAAAATGCAAGACATTTAGACAGTATCTATTTGGTAAGCACCCCTTTTAATAGTTAATGGTATTGTCCAAATTGAATGATGGACGAGTTCATTCTAGAAGCTACTGAAGTTATCCTTTAACCATTACCCTGCTAAATTTCTATAATGAACTCGTCCACTATTCAATTTGGACAATACCATTAACTGTTAAAAGGGGTGCTTACCAAAAAGATACTGTCTAAATGGCCAACAGTGCTGATCATGATCAGACTGCACATATATGCAGGCTGATCATTATCTACACTGGTCGCAAAGGCAAAATCAATCATGTCCAGAATGTTAAGGATTAACTCAAAAGAATGCGTTTTTGAGAATTCTGAATGGAACTTTTTATACCCTATACTCGTGCTATCTGTAAAAATGTGCGGACTGATGTAAAAATGCGTTAATCACTCAACAGAAAAGTATGTTAGTTCAAAGTATATTAATTTTGTTATTGAGCCGTGCCATGGGAAAACCAACATAGTGGGTTTGCGACCAGCATGGATCCAGACCAGCCGCGCAGTCTGGTCAGGATCCATGCTGTTCGCTTTTACAGCCTACTGGAATTGGAAAAACTGTTAGCGCAGGATGGTCTGGATCCATGCTGGTCGCAAACCCACTATGTTGGTTTTCTCAAGGCGTGGCTCTATTTATTTATAATCTAAAAATGTCTCTATCTGCTGCCCAAGAATCAACAGTTCTGACACACACTGGATGTTGGGCTGTATGAGCAATATTTTATCAAACGGAGACAAAGTACCAGTACGTACCAGATACTGCTGATGATCTTGACGTTTCTTCGCTTTCGTACTTTGCTTCCTAAACAGCGGCATTTTTCCTTTTTTGCTGCCTTTCTTCTTCTGAGATTTTTGCTGAAAATTTATTTTGCCGTCTGCTTCATCGTCGGAACTTGAACTACCATTCTGCGTATTTGATGACAGATTTGACGACGACTTCCGTATGCTCTTTTTCAAATTGTCACACTTGCTACTATTTTGTCCCATAGAGCCATCTATCAAATTCTTTGTCTGAAAATCAAGGAAAAATATTCTAGTAATCTTTGTTTTATTTGCTTTAAAACCAGTTTTTCCACAGACCTATATTAAAATGTCTTCTTCACGTCCATAGTCTACGCTAGTTTCCCTGCAAGAAGCTGTTTGTTTGTTTTTGTTGGGTTTAATGTCATTCCGACACAATCTATAGATCATCATGGCAACTTTCCGGCTTTTGATGGTGGAGGAAGACCCTGAAGGGTCATTATTTCATCACAGGCAACCACCTGGGTAGAACCACTGACCTAAGTCTGTAAGCCAGCTGGATGGCTATTTCACAGGAAGAATTTTATGCCCTAAGCAAGACTCAAACCCACATCTCTGAAGGATAAGTGATTTGAAGTCAGCAGGCTTAACCACTTGGCCGCAGGCTCTTGCAAAAATGCTGACAATTTTCCCACATCAATCAAAGGTGGAGGAGGAATGGCCTTAGACATATTGTCCAGTTATCCTGTACCGTTTAACTGGTATTTTTTACCTGCTGCTAAATTTAACTCTGATTTACGACCAAATCAGATTCATATAATATTGACCTTGTATAAATTCCCCACATAAAGTCAAGTAATCTGGCAGACCTTGTCATTTCGTAAATTTTAAAACTGTATAAAATAAAATCATGTGTTATTACCTCAAATCTGTAAACTTTTACAGCAGTAAAAATAACCCATTGCACGGTATTCTGTACCAGTACAAACCTGTTCTCTGCAAGTAACTGCCAATTTCCCCACATGACAATCAGAGCAGAGGATGAATGATTTCAGACAGCAGAGAGAAAATACACCCAACATACAACCTTCTCACTGGAAGGCTATAACTACTAGTCTTCTACCTACCAAGCTAACCAGACACTCAGGCTTTTACCATCTGATTCTAACATTTGTGTTCAAAAAAGGTACTGAATAATAATTGTTACACTTACTCATTTTTTAGTTTATTCCATTGCATAAATTGTAACAGCCTAACATGTTTCACAGCTCAAATGGGTAACAACACGGCTACTAAACGCTAGCGCCACCACCAAATTGTGGTGATAAGGAAAAGAGCTATCGACATTTCCGTGGTGCAGCTATCGCCCGTTTCTACTTGTAAACACGTGAGTAAATTTTATATTTTATCTAATATTTTTATTGATAGAACTTTTTTTCGGAAATCGGAGAATGTAGTTCCGTGTAACAACACCTTTACTATAGGTTGGTTGTAATTTCATTAAAATATTATGCAAATTGTGGTGCCAGGAGCTTTTCTCCCGAACCTGACAGTGGCACATTTTCATATCGGTCCATATTCGAACACCATTCCGATGAATAGACACACTGTAAGAACATACCTGCGCATGAAAATGGTGTAGAAATGAATTATACGTATTCCATCACACCAAAGAATTACTATAAACACAGTAAAAAGGAACAGCACCACTATTTTCAGAAGTGGTGGCGCTATCACTCTAGTGATGGCGCTATACAATAGTGGTGGCGCTGTTGTATATTATTAGTGGCTAATGTTTTCAATTTTAATGTATGAAAATCCGACAGCGGAGCTTTATATGGTGGTTGGAATCGAGGACTTTAATTAATTGTAGAATTTCTGTCTGTTACAATGTAAATACGTGCATCTTTCAATTTGCTTGAGTGGTGCCACTTAAAATTATCATTTACCTTTACAATGTGATATATTTTGTGAGAAGATTCTATGGAAGCAAGGACTGAAACCGACAAACATGACAGCAGACTCAGTTTAGTCGTGCATGAATTTATGTAACACCCCTCACGTCTTCTAGTAGTAAAATTTTAAGATTACAGTATCTTTAAAATTATTTTATATTTGAGACAGCATTTTTGTGAAGATTATTTTTCTAATTCACACCTTAAAACTGATTCATCACTACTTAACCTTTAGCATGCTAGATAAATTGTCGTCTGCTGGAAATGTCGTCTGCTAAAATTGTAAAGTTCATTCAATTTGCTCCAAAATTGGAAGAAATATTGTCAGAGTAGCAAACAGCTTGGAACCTGATCAGACGCCGATTTAATCGGCGTCTGATCTGGTTTCAAGCTGTTTGCAAAGGCTGTTAAATTCGCCTGCAGCAGGCTAAGGGTTAATTGTCCTAGAATCCCTTTAATAGTTTATGTATACACTGTTTATCTTTTTCCTTACATCTAAAATCAAGAAAACATATGAAATGTAATACTATGTAAGTTTGTCTGTCTGCCGGGCCACGGAAATTTCTACAATAATCGATGTTATCAACCTATCCTACGCAATACCTAAATTACGTTACTCAACAAAATACATGTAGTAACCTTCTTCATGATCGCAATATAATCTATATACGGATTCAGATTGTAGATGTAAGGTCTGTTGATTATTGAAAATGTATTGTACCCACTTTTCAGAAAGAATTGTGAAAGTAACGTCTTTTGTTTACAATGACATGCAAACGACGTATTAAAACAAAGGAAAGTAACTGTCGGAATCTGAATTTGATAATAAAAAAAATTCTACACTATCTTCAAATTATTTCCAAGACACAAATCTATGTTTGAAATAAAATACATCTATTTGCATCTATTTTTCTTGACCTGAATTAAAAGTACACTTAAGTTTGTATTTAAGTAGAATATTTAAAGGTTAGAAATAATTCTACTGTAAGTACATTAACATTTTAAACAAAGGAAAATATTAACTTTGACTACAAGAGTCCGACGGGTCTGTGAGTATTTTGTTCTTTTTTTACTTGGTTTCATAAAGGTAAATAAACTATGGTCGTGTTTTTCTTTCTTTAATAACATAATTCCTTGCAGGAAAATTACCAATTAGAGAATATTGGTGTTTGTTTTGTACGGATGCGTCAGCAGTTCTTATCATTGAATGCCGCAACAGCGCCACCACTATTGTATAGCGCCACCACTAGAGTTATAGCGCCACCACTTTTAAAAATCCTGGTATATTTTTTCTGACCCGAGATCCTACTATTCATGGTGTGTGCGTATATAATTATTTATTATTTCTACACTATTTGTATGGGCAGGTATGTTCTTATAGTGTGTCTATTCATCGGAATGGTGTTCGAATACTGGCCGATATGAAAATGTGCCACTGTCAGATTCGGGAGAAAAGCTCCTGGCACCACAATTTGCATAATATTTTAATGAAATTACAACCAACCTATAGTAAAGGTGTTGTTACACGGAACTACATTCTCCGATTTCCGAAAAAAGTTCTATCAAATTTACTCACGTGTTTACAAGTAGAAACGGGCGATAGCTGCACCATGGAAATGTCGATAGCTCTTTTCCTTATCACCACAATTTGGTGGTGGCGCTAGCGTTTAGTAGCCGTGAACAAACTTTGTGTAGAAAGATTTCATGTAATTGAAATATTTTTCAAAAAAATCAAGTTCTATTGCAAAAATCCATTTGAGCAGGTAGAGATGCTTCATACAACTATCTTAATAAAGCCTAAAGAATGGGTGGGGTACAGGAAAATCAAACTTTATTAATAGGAAATTTTGCTAATACAAATGTTTAAAGCACAAGTCTTTCTCATTCTGTTTATTTATATGTCTGTTTTCGCTTAACCTGTATATGCAAAATCAGATCTAATACAATCTCTACACAAACCCTTATAGAAGAGATAACCTGAAGTTTTTTCCCCATTGAATATTTAAATAACCAAGATCTTTCATATTTCTATTTGATAAAACTGAAGACAAAACCTGGAGTTAACAACCATCTTTCTACAAATATACTTCAAATTTCTACCCATCTTCACAATCAATGCACTTCCTCATCAATAACATAAACAAGAAATACAAAACCACTTTGAAAAGACAGGATTTTATAATTATTACTCTGAGTCTACAAGCTATCTACACTGCCATAGCAAAAAAACCCTGATTTTCAATTGATTAAATCCAATAATAAAATACGATTTGTATTCCTAGACAGAAAAAATACACAGAACCATCAGCGGATATATTATGACAGCATCGTTACAGATCAATATGAGTTTCTAATGAATAACTAGGGGAGAGTAATGTAATTTCACGAGGATATGGTAATCCACGCCCAATTCCACATTAAATCATAATCGCATGACTACATTCTGGTCTCATTATTTACATATTGCAAGAATAATGGCAGATGGGTAGTGAAATTTCATTTAACCTTCAGCCTGCTGGCAGCAAGTGATTTTGCCTTTGCGACCAGTGCAGACCAAGACCAGACTGCATGGCCTGCACTGTTCGCTATTCAATCAGTAAATTTTCATTGAACACCCCTTTCAGTAACAAATGGATCTGTCAAAATTAAATGATGGACCAGTCCATTTCAGAAATTTAGCAGGGTAATGGTTTACAAGAAGTTTCAGGAATCTGCCTTTTGGAGTTCATTTAGAAAGCTTTTACATTTTCTATTTGTATAATTTTAATTGAAACTTATCTCTATTAATCAATGATTTATGCTTCAATGTGTCAATAAAATGTTAATGCAAATGCTGCTGCAGATCAATAAATATACATTTAAAGGTGGATAATCAGATTTTGGCTAAGTAACGGATTTGTTTTAAACTTTAACATCTGATCATTTACACTCATTTATGTTCAGTTAGCGCTTAATACAAGTTAGGTTTTCACTGGAGATATTTTTAATAATTGGTTTTCCTATTGCAGTTGCCCAACCAAGATCGAGTTATTTTATCATAAGTATAAATGTGATAAACATACTTTACCTAAGAAAATGTATAACTAACCAATATATTGTATTATATTCGTAAAATAATTGCATTAACAATTACATATATAGATTGAATTCATTAGAAATGCAAGTTTGAAAAATTATTATTACCTCCCTTTGTCTATCTTGGTTGCACAACCAAGATAGAATGGAAAAAAATGAAATTCAGAAGCTACATGCATTTTAAAACCCACCTTTTGATTCAGATTGTTAAATATTTGGTATATCTATCCAATGCGAATGTAAAACTCAGAATTATATGGAAATAAAAAGAAATACCAAGCATTTTAAATATTTTCATATTAAAGGGGAGTAATTACAAATTTTTATGAAAATCAATAAAATATACATTTCTAACAGGGATCTAACTCTAAGTAATGGGTATTTTTGTTTCTTAAATAAATCTCTAACAGAATATACAAAAAGTAAAAAATGTCACTAAATTTTGCTTAAATGTGACTGACCACCTTTAATACATGTCAACAAATAATTGCATAAGCTTACTGATTTTATATTACCTATAAATGAAACCATGAAATTATGCTGAGATAGTAATCTTTTAATTTCCCCAACATCATTTAACCACAACACTTTTTTAACTTTGTGTCTATACAAATATAATATATATATAGTATATATATAATACTGAATATCCCTCACCTCTGACTTGTGTGAGGAAATATAAATACTGGCACTGGTTTCATATAGGGAGTGGCTGTGACCCCAGTCACAGTTGGGCTCACACCCACAAGCCCCGATTGACTCATTGAGCAGCCAACATCTTTAACTATTAGACCACTGTGATAGGTGAGAGGAAGTTGTCAGGTTACTTGCTGTACTGGTGAAATCAACCTATGCACCTGTGACCTCTACTTCGATTAACAGAAACACTGTTGAAAGCAATACTATTAAACCAATCACCCTTTTTTAACCAAATACATGTAACATACTTCATTTTCATATAAATTAGACCGCTGCCAAAATTAATGAATATAATGAAGCACAAAATCTCAGTTAATGTCAGGAACATTCAGTGAGAAGTTTTTTTCTTTGGATTCTGTCCATCATTTTACCTCGGGGAACACTGAGCCATCAAACGGGGGAGGAATTTCCAATAAAGTTCTCACCACAAACTGTCTCCCTCTATTTGTTAACTACAAAAAAGTGACACAAAAAGGCACCAAAGGATCAATAATGATGGAAAAGAGGTATAAGGAAAATTCCTGCTAGATTAAACAAGTGAATGAAGTATTGCCATGCAATACAAAGTCCCCTACTGGAAGGCACCTAATTTTCTCTACTGCAGTATAACATAATGAACTGATATCTGTCAATGATGTATAAACAATATTGTACTACATATACAATATGTTATAACAACACACTTGGATTAAAATGTGCATATATAAAAACCCACAGTTGTTTTCATATTGAATTGTTTTGGCTGATTATAAAAATGTTATCATGTAAGTTATTTATAGTAACAACAAAGGGAAATTAATCTTTAAAAAAAAAAAAAAAAAAAAAAAAATCTATATAATATAAGTCCACAAGAAACTCTTTACCAGGTAGAGATAGGTCAAAATACACCTAAAAATTGGATGTAACATGCATGCTGTACCACAGAAAAGTGGTCTCGATTTTTCTCTACCGCCAGTAATAAAAAAGTTACAATAAAATCTATTTATAGTAAAACAAAGGGACGTAATTCTAAAAACAAGGGTGCCTCATGGTGGTGAACATTTGTTCCAAGTTACATCAAAATCCCTCCATGCATGAAGAAGAAATGTTCCGTACAAAGTCATTCTTGAATTTGACCTTTAACCTCTAAATATGACCTTGACCTTAGACCTAAGGACCTGGTTCTTGCGCATGACATGTTGTCTCATCCAGGGGAATATTTGTGCCAACTGATATCTAAATCCTGCTTTGCATGACAAAGTTATAGACCGGACAGGAAAAAAATCCTCTTGACCTTTGATCTCAAAGTGTGACCTTGACCTTTAAGCTTGGGTACTGGGTGTTGCGCATGAGACGTCGTCTCATCATGGGAAACATTTGTGCCAAGTAATATTAAATCCCTTCATGGATGGCACAGTTATGGACCGGACACGAAACAGACCCTGTTCATGCTATGTTAACATTTGACTGCTTAGTGTGACCTTGACCTTTGAGCTAGGGGTCTGAAAGTTGTGCATGACACATCGTCTTATTATGAGGTACATTTCTGCCAAGTAATATTAAAATCCCTTCATAGATGGGAGAGTTATGGACCGGACAGGAAAAAAGCCTTGTTGACCTTTGACCTCCAATTGTGACCTTGACCTTTAAGCTAGGGGTCCAGGTTTTGCGCATGACACGTCGTCTCCTCATGGGGAACATTTGTGCCAAGTAATATTAAAATCACTTCATGGATGGGAGAGTTATGGACCAGACAGGAAAAAAGCCCTGTTGACCTTTGACCTCCAATTGTGACCTTGACCTTTGAGCTAGGGGTCCGGGATTTGCGCATGACACATCATCTCATCATGGGGAACATTTGAGCCAAGTAATATTAAAATCCCTTCAAGGATGGGAGAGTTGTGGACCGGACAGGAAAAAAGCCCTGTTGACCTTTGACCTCCAATTGTGACCTTGACCTTTGAGCTAGGGGTCCGGGTTTTGCGCATGACACGTCGTCTCATCATGGGGAACATTTGTGCCAAGTAATATTAAAATCCCTTCATGGATGACAGAGTTATGGACCGGACACGAAATTGCGGACGGACGGACAGACGGACAGACGGAATGACGGAAAAGTGCATTCCTATAGTCCCCGAAACTGGTTTTCAACCAGTAGGGGACTAATAAGACCTGATTTGGCTTTGAAACTAACTTTGTACTCTGTACTTAGTAGTATTTTATTACCCACACAAGCATACACAGCATGCAGACTGAAAGATGATAACAAGAGGGCAATAATGGCCCTTGAACGTTCACCTGATTTTCACATCACAAACATGTATCTATAGTTTTTAAACACAACTGACATGTTTTAACTATTTCAAGGAGCAATAATGCGAAATTCAATTTCAGACAGGATGGATTTCAAAAAACACCCTGTGTATTAATATAAATCAAGCAAGCTATGCTTTTCAGTAATCAGGAAATATCCAGGGACTCATCCCTGATGGAAGTTCATCCATTGAACATTTCTGCTTTAATAAAGTAATTTTCTGACATCTGGCCAGCAATTCTGAACAAGATTTTCAAACATAGTTACAGAGATGGTCCCAAGTGCAGTCAAGTGAAACATTTGAAAGACTACATATTTCTTAGAGGAAAACATTCTGACCATGTTTTATGTAATTCAGACAGATCAATAACAAGTTCTTAACCTTTAATACCCTGCTAAATTTCTAAAATGAACTGGTCCATCATTCAGTTTGCGCAGTACCATTTATTATTCGAAGGGATGTTCACTTAAAATTTACTTACTGAATAGCGAACAGTGCAGACCATAATCAGACTGCACGGATGTGCAGGCTGATCTTGGTCTGCACTGCTCGCAAAGGCAGGACCAGCTAAAGGTTAAATAATCTGACCTAGTGATCTACTTTTTTACCCGTATGACCCATATCCTAGTTTCAAACATTCTGACAGAGTATCATGCATATCAGGTACAAAATGTGACTTTTTTTTCACATTAACAAGTTCATTCAATAATTTGGCCTCACAAACAAGCTTTTACCCACTCTGGTTTCAAATCTCACTTTGATTTCTCTGAAGTTTTACAAATATCAAGAATAAAATCTGGCCTCTACAGTGTTAACAAGGTTTTCTCAAGTAAGAAATTCGATACTAACCACGCTAACAATGTTTTTCTTTGATTTCACCTTGTGACCTAGTTTAAGACCTCATGATGATGATGTCACCCAGTTATTTAAAAGTATGACCTAGATTTTATAGCGACACAGTGACACATTCTGACACACATCCAGAAAATTTATGAAGATCAAGTAGAATATGGGGCCTCAAGTGCTTACAAGGTTTTTCTATGAGTTTAATCTAGTGACCTAATATTTTACTTCAGGTAACCCAACTTTGAAAATGAACTAGATTTCACAGAGAAAAATATTCTGACAAAGTTCTGTAAGGATCATTTATGCGGCTTAACAAATAAAAACAGTCTTATAATCATCAGTGAATTAAGAACATTTAAAAAAAGCATTTACATCTAAAAATTTTGGGTTATTTGGTAACAACATAATGTAAACAATTTCAATAAGATAGATATCAGTCAAATCACGGCGGGTAGTCAACACCGCTGTCATTCGTCCAGCTGCAGGGTACCTGTGTGTGGCCTCTAGTACACTGTCTGAATGGAAATTTAGAAATACTACCACTGTTAACGCAGATGTATAGGTCACTGCCATGATAATGTATCTTGTGAAGTCTCCCAGGGAGCCCTAGGTCATATATGATGATCGAGCAGCATTTGCTCATGGCCCTTAGCCTGCTAAATATGATACAATGTACCTGGATATCTCTAGATTTTTATGAGAGGTCATATTTGACCAGGTATAAGTAATATTGAAACTTTCACAAGTTTGACCATAATATGTAGAAGGTGTTCAACCTAGTTTGAGCCCCTATCACAGGAACATACTACATAGTCATGTAAATTTATCCTGGAAACAGTTTGAAATCTGGAGTAGCTCTAGAAGCTAGGGTAGATCATACACTGATGTGTTCAGATCAATACATGATGGATACAACATAAAGATGTGTAGGTAAATTTATCCATCTCATACTTTTACAATCTAACAGCCAATAAAAGTATTTTAGAGAAAAGTCACTTTTAAATCGTGAAAACCCATAAAAGCATTCTTAGGGCCTTAACCTTTTTAATAATATTAAAATGTGTAGAGTGGTGGAACCAATGCTCGCGGTATTCCTATGCTCGCGGTATTTCAATAAATACGCTCTCTGCAGAAGCACAGATAAAGATATTTCATCATGCTATGTTCAACACCGACCAGTAATGAAATGCCTTTACAACAAATGTAGCGATAGCTGCGCGTGCCGCTCACGTGACGTATACTGCAGCCGATACATTTTACGCAATCTGTATTCGTCGCACAAATCTCAGACAAATATGTCATAATCACCCAACTAAAGTTAGTTTTTTAGAAATCATGCATTGCATTCAGATATAAGATACATTTAAGAGCAAGATGTGATGAATGTGACGCCTGGCTACACTACAAGTGCCTTTCGAACCATGAAAAGATCAATGTTGATCTTAGTATTTTGACAAAGTGCAAATGGCTCTTTCTGAGATGTAAGGAGGAGTATTTTTCCTACACACCGAAGTGTAGGAAACAGTAGTGAGTTAATTACTGTGGTTGTTTGAATCATTAATACTTGAATATACTGTTTCTATATAACATTATTATACGTTTTTCTTGAAAGGCATATACCAGTAGAGCAAATCTCGCAAAAAAACCGTGACAACTGAATGAGATCTTGTTTACCAGAAGTGATGTGTTCTCCACGCACCATTTTGTATGCGAAAGCAATTATTCATCGGTAAATTATTTATCACCGTATGACCACACTTCTTTTGATGGTAAGAAACATGTACTTTGGGTCTTAAGACTATTTCATATTAAACTAATCTACATCTACGTGTTACATCAGCGCAGTCACTCTTGACTATTATGTGATGGGTGGTTAATGTTGTTTTAGAAGCTAACATGTTCTTTAAATGTAGTTTTAAAGGTACAAATTGTAACTCCATGCTCGCGGATGTTTGTTTTTACTAAGATAACGCCGATTCACGCTCTGACACAAGATCACGCGACATTACACCCAGTTGCCATAATATTTCTGTGTATTTTATACTTCTTTGAACAAACTTATAAAAGAACCTTAATCAATTTGTCTTTAAAGTCTTGGAAGACTTACCTGAATAACCTGGCAAGTATTAAATATCACTGAAAATAACCTCCACCTAAATGCCAACACAGATTAAACCAAACAACACTAAGTCTAAAAAGGTAAACACTGAAACTGTTCAGTTTTGTCACAGGTCAGTGCTTGTTAAACGATAAATACACTTTAATATGAAGCTTAAAAACAGGGAAGCTTGAAATGTTATATACTGATTCATCTGGACTAATAGTCACCTGAAGATAAATATGATAAACAGCTGTAAAACGGTAAATTGTTGGATATTACGAAATTCGTCTTCTTGTCAAAATTATGGCAGCTTTAACAGACTGTACTATTATCGCGTCGACTCAACTGAAAATTTAGAGCCAAAAATATTGCAAACCCGACTGTCCGGTGATTACGTACTTTTTTCACCGGTAAAATGTAAACATTGCCAACCTTGACCCTTTGACAGTTAAAGACAGCAGGGACGAAAAATTGTTTTTTCATTGCTTTTAGAAAATTAAACAAGTAAGGAAATAAAAAAATATTTGACTTTGTTTAATAGTTAGAATGTAAAGACTCTGTTATGCGCGAGACAGTAACTTATTTTCGAACAGTTTGATAGAATTCAGTTTGGAAGCAATCGCTTCATGCTCTAAATACACAGCAGTGGACATGGCCCTGAGGATGATCGTCACGTTTTCAGAAAAATTACAGATTAATGAAATCTCATGCATATGTATGTTTAAGTTGTGGACAGATACGGTTGTTTGAGTTTACTGAGCTCAACCACCTGAAAGCAGGAACATCTTTTTACAAGTTTCACTTTCCTGTAGCTGTGAGCCTTACTCATTTGGCCAAAGAAGTATAAAATACACAGAATGGCAACTGGCTGTAATCTCATGTCAGAGCTTGAATCCGCATTATCTTAGTAAAAACAAACATCGGCGAGCATGGAGTTGCAATTTGTACCTTCAAAACTACATTTAAAGAACATGTTAGCTTCTAAAACAACATTAATTAGTATAATGTGAAATAGTCTTAAGACCCAAAGTACATGTTTCTTACCATCAAAAGAAGCGTGGTCATACGGTGATAATTAATTTACAGATGAGTAATTGCTTTCGCATACAAAATGGCGCGTGGAGAGCGTGTCATTTCCGTAAACGAGATCTCATTCAGTTGTCACGTTTTTTTGGCGATATTTGCTCTATTTGTCTTTCAAGTTGCCACTCTATTTATTTTTATAGCTCTTTGATTTGGCTTATCAGGATGACTTACTTTTTGATCTGATATTTTATAGTTGTCATCCCTCTGGACGGAGACAGCAACAGTCAAAAGTTATCAGGCTGTTTCAAAACGTCCTATTTTTTTTCGACTACTTTTCCTGCTGCATTTTTTCTTCTGGTAAGAAAAAACATTTATCTAAAGCATCCACTTTAAATTCTTGTCAAAACTGAACTTACTGGAATTTGGTCATGGCCTATCCAGTATCTAACTAATACATTTAGAATGAGACTTCTTGCTGTATCTTTGCAGCTGCACCATTTAGCTTTAACAGGACTCAGATATATAAGCTTTTCAAAACTGCATGAAATTCGTAGAATCGTAAGTTTATAGGGTGTGATATAAGGCCCAAAAGCATGACTCATGCAAAAAGCATGAGACTTGACAGGTATGAGATTAGAGGAGGTTCTGAAATAGCCTTTGCTATTGGGTAGAACTTCATTTTTAGCTTGACTATACAAAGTAATTATGGAGAGCTATCCTACTTGCTCTGGCGTCAGTGTCAGCGTCTGCATCCACTCCTTGGTTAAAGTTTTGCAGCACTTTTAAAGGTTACCTTCGTTATTAATTGATGGATTTGCTTCAAACTTTAAGTAGTTATTCCTGGTCATTACTGACATCATATGACACAATTAAGGTCCATGACTCTGGAAACAATATTTCATGAATTATGCACCCCTTTTACTTATTTATACTAGAAATACATTTAAAACTGAATCCTGTTAAGTTATCTAAAATTCATTTATTGATATCGTATATGTTATATCACAACAGAACCAACCTAAATTTTGATGTCATGAATTCTGAGGTACTGTAAAAGCAGAAATTTTCGTAAGGGTTTAAATTTTGCTATATTCGCAAAGCCCAACATGTCGCAAAAAATAGTCCTCACATATATATTCACTATAAGTATAATTCAAATTTAAGAATGGTACCACTTTTACAATTTCGCAAATATTAAGTCTTGCGAACATACTCAAAATTTCAAATTCGCGAAATTTTAACTCAGCAAAAATATTTGCTTTTACAGTATTTTATTATAATATTTTATTAGTCCCCTACTGGTTGAAAACCAATTTTGGGGACTATAGGAATGCGCTTTTTGCCATCCGTCATTCCATCCATCCGTCTTTCCGTCCACCCACAATTTCGTGTCCGGTCCATAACCCTGCCATCCATGAAGGGATTTTAATATTACTTGGCACAAATGTTCCCCATGATGAGACAAGGTGTCTTGCGCAAAACCCAGACCCTAGCTCAAAAGTCAAGGTCACAATTGGAGGTCAGAGGCAAATAGGTTTTTTTACTGTCCGGTCCAGAACTCTGTCATCTATCAAGGGATTTTAATATTACTTTGCATAAATGTTCCCCATGATGAGACAACATAACATGTGCAACACACAGAACCCTAGCTTAAAGGTCAAGGTCACACTTGGAGATCAAAGCTGAATGGTCCAGTTTGTAATTTTGTCATGCAAAACAGGATTTTAAAATTACTTGCACAAATATTCCCCTTGATGAGACAATGTGTCATGCGCAATACCCGGGTCCTAAGCTGCAAGGTCAAGGTCACACTTGGAAGTCAAAGACCAAAAGGGCTTTTTCCTGTCCAGTCTGTAACTCAACAATCCTTAAAAAGATTTTAATATTACTTGGCACAAATGTTCACCACCATGCGGTGGAGTGTCTTGCGCAAAAACCTGGTCCCTAGGTCTAAGGTCAAGGTCACACATAGAGGCCAAATGTCAGATACAGGAATGACTTTGTCAGGAACATTAAAATTTTCTTCTTCATGCATGGATTTAGGATTTTGATGTAACTTGGCATAAATGTTCACTACCATGAGACAGATTATTGTGCGCAAGAACCAGGTCTCTAGGTCTAAGGTCAAGGTCACACTTAGAGGTCAAAGGTCAAATTCTAGAATGACTGTCCAGAGCATTTCTTTTTCATGCATGGAGGGATTTTGATGTAACTTGGCACAAATGTTCACCACATTGAGGCACACCTATTTTTAGGATTATGTCCCTTTGTTTTACTATAAATAGATTATATTGTAACTTATTTATTACTGGCATTAGGGACAAATCGAGACCAGTTTTCTGTGGTACAACATGCATGTTACATCCAATTTTAAGGTGTTTTTTACCTATCTCTACCTCAGGTAAAGAGTTTCTTGCGGACTTATATTGTATAGATTTTTTTAAGGATTAATTTCCCTTTGTTATTGCTATAAATATACTTTTTAAATAATCAGCCAAAATACCAATTGAATACACAGTAAAACGGCACCATTTAGCCAGTCAGCCTATTTTTTCAGTTTTATTAGATAGCATGGGAGTGCAAACACTTGAGAATCTCTGTTATGTTACTGACCGTGATATGACCTTAGTATGAATTCAGGACAGTATATTAAATTGATAATGGATGGTAATTTATTCAGCAGAGCTAAAATTAGTAATTCTTTGTCATGCACGAAAAACAAGTATAGTGAAAACCTCAGATGACAATATCAGATCCTTCATAAAATACTTACAAAACAGTGCTTAAATAATTTTGCATCACTTTTTTTGAAATATAACATGACGGGATAAAATCAAATGATAGTGTTTAATCTGTACAATGAAAATGATGCAGTGATAAACAAAAATATTTAGGCAACCTTTGGAAGTAAATACCGGTATAATTATATTGGTGCACAAATATTGATCAGTATTGAAAAATATTTAGTGTCTGTGAGAAATGTAAGTTTTGTTTAAGAAACTGTAAATTTATGTTAAGTTCAACACTTTTTTTAGACGCAGCTGTTTCTGAGCAGATTCTAATTTGAAACAGTGGTATTTATAGATAATTGATTTTGTGCTGTCATGACTGCTTTTCAATGGTTTCCATTGTAAGATACCTGTCATTTTAAGGATTTTCCTTTTTGTTAGCTGTTGTTGTTGCTTCCATAGTCAAATAATGGCCATTTTAAGGATTTTGATTTTGGTTAGCTATTGCTGTTGTAGAGTTGACTCCATGGTCAAATAATGGCCATTGTAAGGATTTTGCTTTTGGTTAGCTACTGCTGTTGTAGCATTGTCTCCATGGTCAGGTAATGGGTTATTGTAAGGATTTTGCTTTTAGTTAGCTATTGCTGTTGTAGCATTGTCTCCATGGTCATGTAATGGGTTATTGTAAGGATTTTGCTTTTAGTTAGCTATTGCTGTTGTAGCATTGTCTCCATGGTCAGGTAATGGGTTATTGTAAGGATTTTGCTTTTAGTTAGCTACTGCTGTTGTAGCATTGTCTCCATGGTCAGGTAATGGGTTATTGTAAGGATTTTGCTTTTAGTTAGCTACTGCTGTTGTAGCATTGTCTCCATGGTCAGGTAATGGGTTATTGTAAGGATTTTGCTTTTAGTTAGCTATTGCTGTTGTAGCATTGTCTCCATGGTCAGGTAATGGGTTATTGTAAGGATTTTGCTTTTAGTTAGCTATTGCTGTTGTAGCATTGTCTCCATGGTCAGGTAATGGGTTATTGTAAGGATTTTGCTTTTAGTTAGCTACTGCTGTTGTAGCATTGTCTCCATGGTCAGGTAATGGGTTATTGTAAGGATTTTGCTTTTAGTTAGCTTCTGCTGTTGTAGCATTGACTCCATGGTCAGGAAATGGGTTATTGTAAGGATTTTGCTTTTAGTTAGCTTCTGCTGTTGTAGCATTGTCTCCATGGTCAGGTAATGGGTTATTGTAAGGATTTGCTTTTAGTTAGCTACTGCTGTTGTAGCATTGTCTCCATGTCAGGTAATGGTTATTGTAAGGATTTTGCTTTTAGTTAGCTTCTGCTGTTGTAGCATTGACTCCATGGTCAGGAAATGGGTTATTGTAAGGATTTTGCTTTTAGTTAGCTACTGCTGTTGTAGCATTGTCTCCATGGTCAGGTAATGGGTTATTGTAAGGATTCTGCTTTTAGTTAGCTTCTGCTGTTGTAGCATTGACTCCATGGTCAGGAAATGGGTTATTGTAAGGATTTTGCTTTTAGTTAGCTACTGCTGTTGTAGCATTGTCTCCATGGTCAGGTAATGGGTAATTGTAAGGATTTTGCTTTTAGTTAGCTTCTGCTGTTGTAGCATTGACTCCATGGTCAGGTAATGGGTTATTGTAAGGATTTTGCTTTTAGTTAGCTATTGCTGTTGTAGCATTGACTCCATGGTCAGGTAATGGGTTATTGTAAGGATTTTGCTTTTAGTTAGCTATTGCTGTTGTAGCATTGTCTCCATGGTCAGGTAATGGGTTATTGTAAGGATTTTGCTTTTGGTTAGCTATTGCTGTTGTAGAGTTGTCCCAATTGTCAAATAATGGCCATTGTAAGGATTTTGCTTTTGGGTAGCTATTGCTGTTGTAGAGTTGCCTCCTTTGTCAGATAATGGCCATTTTAATGATTTTGCTTTTAGTTAGCTACTGCTGTTGTAGCATTGTCTCCATGGTCAGGTAATGGGTTATTGTAAGGATTTTGCTTTTGGTTAGCTATTGCTGTTGTAGAGTTGCCTCCTTTGTCAGATAATGGCCATTTTAATGATTTTGCTTTTAGTTAGCTACTGCTGTTGTAGCATTGTCTCCATGGTCAGGTAATGGGTTATTGTAAGGATTTTGCTTTTGGTTAGCTATTGCTGTTGTAGAGTTGTCCCAATTGTCAAATAATGGCCATTGTAAGGATTTTGCTTTTGGGTAGCTATTGCTGTTGTAGAGTTGCCTCCTTTGTCAGATAATGGCCATTTTAATGATTTTGCTTTTAGTTAGCTACTGCTGTTGTAGCATTGTCTCCATGGTCAGGTAATGGGTTATTGTAAGGATTTTGCTTTTGGTTAGCTATTGCTGTTGTAGAGTTGCCTCCTTTGTCAGATAATGGCCATTTTAATGATTTTGCTTTTAGTTAGCTACTGCTGTTGTAGCATTGTCTCCATGGTCAGGTAATGGTTTATTGTAAGGATTTTGCTTTTGTAGAGTTGCCTCCTTTGTCAGATAATGGCCATTTTAATGATTTTGCTTTTAGTTAACTATTACTGTTGCTTCCATGGCCAAATAATAACCATTTTAAAGGATTTTGCTTTTCATGGATGTTCATTAAAATTTATCCCCCGGGTCACTTGATATATAAAGCATCTCCATCTGTTGGGATTTTGACAAATTGCCATTGCTCTAGGGTGGGGATTTAGACACGGAAAAAGGGAAAATGTCAAATTCCATTGGTCAGCCAGCCGCCCCCTCCCTGGGGCAAAACATTGATAGATGCATTAATTGAACAAAATAGACATTATTGAAATTTATGTTGTGTTTAAACAGTGTTTATATCAAGAGGATGTAAGTCAAATTTCTTATGTTTTGGGAGTAAAATTTGTTAACAAATAGGGTTCATGATTTTGCTGGCCTATGTAATTCAGGCCAAGGTAAAAAAAATGTAGTTTAATGGCTCTTGTTAGTGGGAAATTAATGTGTATGAATTTCAAATTTAATATAAAATAGATGGATACTTTATTTGTGCTTTTGGATTTTTTACTTTATTGAGACAATCGCAAGAGAATTCTATGAAAATGGTTCTGACTATTAGACTTAGTTTGGTTACAAATGTTATAAGGCCATCAAGTTCGTATTATGATAATATTACTGTGAAAGCATTTTTTTTCATGAAGATGAATTTATTCCGTGGTTTTGACTAAATGGCTGTATCATGAGGATACGAAATTCGTGGATTGCAGTATTTGAATGGAAATTTTATTTGTTCATTGCCATTTATTTTTGGGGATTAAAATAACCACGAAATCCATGAAAATTTGTCCACGGCTGTTATTAATGATTTCACTATAGTCTTTGAAAAAAAAATCAAGGAGTTTTGAAAAATATTAGTTTTTTTTGGATTAGAAAAAAATGTTGAATTGAACTATTTTTGAACAGTTGTTAAATTCATAGAAAATTGTAATTCTCAATGATTCAAAATAGAATTTTTAGAAATCACAGTCAGTGTTTAACTGTAAAATGAAGTGACTTTATACCAGTATCCTATATATTAAGTATTGTTATAGTAATGGAAAGCTTTTAGACAGATTTGTCTGTAATATGTCATCACATGGCAACATGACAGATAACTAAATGTATTGCAATTGATTTTAGAATCTGCAGACATATAGGTTTCTAGGAACACTGGATATTTTGTAATTATACTGAAGTCCACAAGTGTATTGTTACTGTGTATACCTGTAATCTATGTGGAATTATTAGAGGCGATATTTGAACATTATGTGTAAGTTGTGTTTAACACCAACAGGCACCTGGCTTCAAGGTAATATTAAACTGCAGTTCGGGACCAGTCTCAAAATGCATCTCTTCCCTACCTTTAGTTTTCTTATGGAATGACTCCAGGGCATCAGAAAAGTATTGAATGCAAAAAAAAGCATCTTGCATGAAGTGCTCAAGGTGAGCAGTTGTGATCGCTCATTGTTCTCTGTTCGTTCGCCATCTGTCCCTTCTTTCCTTCAAATGACATCTCCTAAAAATGTTTGATGGAAGTCTATGAAACTTGGCATTGGTGTTCCTTGCATAATCCCGTACCAAAACTATTCAAAGAATACCATTCCATGGATGATTCTGGTTGCCATGGCAACCTAAAGGTAACAAGAGGGCCATGAAGACCCTGTATCCCTCACCTGACCTATTGACCTAAAGATCATCAAGATAGTTTCATTAAGATATGGTCATAAATGCGGCCTATAAAGCGTTAACTAGCTGTTCCTTTGATTTGACCCAGTGACCTAGTTTTTGACTCCACATGGCCCAGATTCAAACTTGACCTAAAGATTATCAAGATTAACATTCTGAATAATTAAGTTTCATGAAGATACAGTCATAAATGTGGCCTCTAGAGTGTTAACAAAGTTTTTCTTTGATTTGACACGGTGACCTAGTTTTTGACCCCAACTGACCCAGATTTAATATTGACCAATAGATCATCAAGATTAACATTCTGACCAAGTTTCATTAAGATGTATGGTCATAAATGTGGCCTCTAGAGTGTTAACTGGCTTTTCCTTTGATTTGACCTTGTGACTTAGTTTTTGACCCTACATGACCCAGATTCAAACTTTGATACATGAAGATACAGTCATAAATGTGGCCTCTACAGTGTTAACAAGCTATTCCTTTGATTTGACCTAGTGACCTATTTTTTGACCCCAGATGACCCAATATCGAACTCGTCCAAGATTTTATTGAGGGTAACATTCTGACCAAGTTTCATTAAGACTAGGCCAAAGTTGTGACCTCTAGAGTGTTAACAAGCTTTTCCTTTGATTTGACCTGGTGACTTAGTTTTTGACCCCAGATGACCCAATATCAAACTTATCCAAGATTTTATTGAGGGTAACATTCTGACCAAGTTTCATTAAGATTGGGCCAAAATTGTGACCTCTAGAATGTTAACAATCATTTCTTTTGATTTGACCTGGTGACCTAGTTTTTGACCCCAGATAACCCAATATCAAACGTGTCCAAGATTTTATTGAGGGTAACATTCTGACCAAGTTTCATTAAGATTAGGCTGAAATTGTGACCTCAAGAGTGTTAACAGTTTTTTTCTTTGATTTGACCTAGTGACCTAGTTTTTGAGCCCAGATGATCCAATATCTAACTCGTCCAAGATTTTATTGAGGGCAACATTCTGACCAAGTTTCATTAAGATTAGGCCAAAATTGTGACCTCTAGAGTGTTAACAGTCAAATTGTTGACGACAACGGACAGACGATGGACAACGACGAACAACAGACACAGGGCGATCACAAAAGCCCACCTTGAGCACTTTGTGCTCAGGTGAGCTAAAAACTTGATAATTTTCTTCTCTAAAACCGCAAGGCCAAGAGCCTATTTGTCCTATTACTAAGCATTATCTGGCAGTACTCTACCAAAGTCGTTCAAATCATGTCCCTAGGGTCAAAATTGGCCACGCACTTTGGTTCAGTTGTTTTACGTAGACTGTGATACATAAGAAAACCTTGTTTAAACCTTAAAATTAACAGCTCAAGTATTTTTGCTTGTCGCATTGTGTAGTGGTCCACTACCAGATTTATTTAGATCATGCCACTGGGGTTAAAACTGACCCCCAGGGTTTACTTGTTTTACATGGACTTATAAGAATTTTTTTTTTTTAAAAGCACAAGGCCTAGTAAGAATAGAGATATTTTGCATTTAACATTGTGTAGTGGTCACCTGCCAAGCTTGCTCAAATCACGTCCCTGGGTCAAAACTAGCCCCAACCAGGTATTTACTTGTTTTATATAGACTTACATAATCAAAAACTTCCCTAAAAATCTTGCCTAAAACCTCAAGCTCTGGAGCCTAGATAATTGGCATGAAAAATAGTGTAGTGGTCCTCTGCCAAGTTTGTTCAAATCATG
Organism: Mercenaria mercenaria; assembly: GCF_021730395.1. NCBI lineage: Eukaryota > Metazoa > Mollusca > Bivalvia > Venerida > Veneridae > Mercenaria > Mercenaria mercenaria. The sequence goes on along the minus strand of NC_069375.1, from coordinate 61,351,373 downwards.
CCACTGGGGTCAAACTTGCCTCTTCTGTTGGGTCACTTATATTCCTGCCTAAAACCTTGAGGCCTACAGCTTAGATATTTGGCATATGCCATTGTGACGAGGTCCTCTACCAAGAAGTCATGTTCCCATTGAAGTCAGGTAAGCGATATAGGGCCATCATGGCTCGCTTGTTTTCTTTGCATATTTTGCATCTGGCACAATGAAATAATGCAGTTATAAGCTTGTAATCAGTACGAAGTACAGAATTGTTTTTGTTTCTTTTCAGAAATATGGAAACGCCTGTAGAGACTGAGTTTGTGACATCAGACTACGGGAAGAACTGGGTCAAGATATTGGTTGTGAAAAGAGAAACAGATAAACATTATGTTAAAGTAAGTTTTATTTTGTGTTTTTAGCTCGACTATTCGAAGAATAGGGGAGCTATCCTACTTGCCCTGGCATCGGCGTTAGTGTGAACGTAAGCGTTAGCGTCACACAAATGTTAAAGTTTGCGTACCACCCCAAATATTTTCAAAGTCCATTGAGGTATTGCTTTCATATTTTGCATACTTGTTAACCATCATGACCCCAGTCTGTAAAAAGGAGGAGGCAACTCTATCAAGCATTTTGACTGAATTATGGCCCCTTTTCGACTTAGAATAAATGTTAAAGTTTGCATACCACCCCAAATATTTTCAAAGTCCACTGAGATATTGCTTTCATATTTTGCATACTTGTTTACCATCATGACCCCAGTCTGTAAAAAGGAGGAAGCAACTCTATCAAGCATTTTGACTGAATTATGGCCCCTTGTTGACTTAGAATAAATGTTAAAGTTTGCGTACCACCCCAAATATTTTCAAAGTCCATTGAGATATTGCTTTCATATTTTGCATTCTTGTTAACCATCATGACCCCAGTCTGTAAAAAGGAGGGGGCAACTCTATCAAGCATTTTGACTGAATTGTGGCCCCTTTTCGACTTAGAATAAATGTTAAAGTTTGCATACCACCCCAAATATTTTCAAAGTCCACTGAGATATTGCTTTCATATTTTGCATACTTGTTTACCATCATGACCCCAGTCGTAAAGGGGAACTCTTTCAAGCATTTGACTGAATTATGGCCCTTTTCGACTTAAATAATGTAAAGTTTGCGTACACCCAAATAATTTCAATCCATTGGATATTGCTTCATATTTTGCATACTTGTTCCATCATGACCCCAGTCTTAAAGGGAGGCACTCTTTCAAGCATTTGACTGAATTATGCCCCTTTCGACTTAGAATAAATGTTAAAGTTTGCGTACCACCCCAAATAATTTCAAAGTCCATTGAGATATTGCTTTCATATTTTGCATACTTGTTTACCATCATGACCCCAGTCTGTAAAAAGGAGGAGGCAACTCTTTCAAGCATTTTGACTGAATTATGGCCCCTTTTTCGACTTAGACTATGCTTATTGTAATGTTAAAGTTTTACTCATTGCTTATTTTATACTATCAAGTACTGAGAATAGTCGGGTGCCGGGGCACTGACAGCTCTTGTTTTTTTGTTGGGTTTCAGTTGCAACAACACAAATATAGGTCTGCAACTTTCTAGCTTTGGTAGAGGAAGACCCAAGGTGCCCCTCTGCGCATGATTTCATCATGAGGGAGCAACTGGGTAGAACCACCTACCTTCCATAGGCTAGCTGGATGGCTTCCTCAAATAAACAATTCAGTGCTCCGAGTGAGGCTCAAACCCACATCAATTATGTGCAAGTAATTCTAAGTCAGCTATTTAGTTGAAGATATCACTGTGACAGGAACTAATTTTAGTGCAATGACACACATTTAAAATGAGGTAAAAATATTGATGTGGCTCACCCAATAATAAAAAAATTGTACATCAGTATAGAAAATGTTGACCTCTTTAAGTTTAAAGGGATTGAAAAGACCTATGGTTTGTTGGTGGTCAGATAAGTTAATAATTATGTCTCCCCCAGGAGACATATTGTTTTTGCCCTGTCCGTGTCCGTCCGTCGTGTACATCACACTTCTTTCGACATAACTGAGACATTTAACTAGAACCTTCAAACTTCATAGGGTTGTAGGGCTGCTGGAGTAGACGACCCCTATTGTTTTTGGGTCACTCCGTAAGGTCAAGGTCCGGGGCCTGAATTGAACCATTTCCGACCAATACTAGAGAACCATTGACCCAATGTTGAAACTCACAGATGATTGTCATAAAGAGTAGATACCCTATTGATTTTGGGGTCACTCCATCAAGGCAAGTCCAGGGCAAACCTGAAACATTTATCATACTAGAGAACCACTTGACCCGATGTTTAAACTTCATAGGATTATTGGTCTAAGAGTATATGACCCCTATTGATTTGGGTCACCCATCAAAGTCAAGGTACAGGGCCTGAACATGGAAAACCATTCCATCAATAACTAGGAACCACTTGCCCAAATTGAACTTCATAGGTGATTGTACATGCAAGTAATGACCCTTCATTGGGTCACTCCATAAAGGTCAGGTCAGGGTGCGCATTAAACCATTCTGTCAGTACTTTGCACTTGACCCAGATGTTGAACTAATAGGAATTGATCTGCAGATAGTGACCCCTAACGATTTTTGGTCACCTCTGTAAAGGTAAGGCACAGGGCCTGAAATTGAAAACCATTTCTGGTCAGTTACTTGAAACCACTTGACCCAGAATGATGAAACTCATAGATATTGGTCTGCAGAGTAATGACCCTGTTGTTTTGGGGTCACTCGTTAAAGGTCAAGTCACAGGGCTGAACATTGATAACTTCCGATCAATAACTGAACCACTTGACCGAAGTTGAAACTTCATAGATATTGACCAGCAGAGTAGATGACCCTGTTGATTTTGGGTCAGTCTATTAAAGGTCAGGTCACATGGCCTGTCATGTAAAATCATTTTTGAAAAATTGGAAACCCCTTGACCTACAATGTTAACTTAATAGATGATGGACATGCGGTAGATACCCCTATTTATTTTGAGTCCTTGATCAAGTCAAGTCAAGATCCTGAACATGACTTGGAACCACTAGGCCAAGAGTGTTGAAATTAAACAGGATGACTGGACATGCCAAGAGATAATCCCTATTGCAGCCACCATCATGTCCTTTGACTTTGCTCCTGACCCCTTTTGACTTCTTGCCTATAGGACTTCAGGGGGGACATGCACTTTTTACAAAAGCATTTTCAGTTTATTTGTTTGTTTAGGTTCTTGAATCATAATAACCGGAGTGGGGGGTGGGGGCTATTTTTGTGGATTCATAGTTGAATCAGTCATCAATTAAATCTCATCAGAAGAAAAATTTGTACATATATGTTAAAGATTGAAATCCGCAAAATCTATTACCCATTTAAGCATGTTTGGCCAAAATCATTAATTTAGTGCCCAGAAATCAATTTTCAGTAACAGCTCATGCATCTGCATGACTATATAGCTGTTCATGACCCAGGTTCTGGCGTAACATCATGTTTCTTCCAGAGAAATTGACTATCAGTTTTTCCCGGGAAGAATTTCTATCGTTTTTTCCCTGGGAAAGAACTGACTGGAGAAAACTAGCTTACACTGGGTTTGATCTGCAAATCGGAAAATCAATATGCCATAGTATGCAAGTCGCCAATATTGGTTTATTTTGGAATTAACAAGTTATATAGAAGATGCCTCATCAGTACTTATTATCAATGTTTTCTTTTCACAGGAGCTTAGGGCTGACACTTGATCTGAATAACAAGGGATACTATTGAGGATAAGCATATATTGCTACAGACTCGCAAAAAAACACGGTCCATGTTCTTGCCAAACAGCATGGGGTATGTAATATAAATGAAGTGAAGGGGTATGTTGTTACGGTAAACACACCAAACAGCAAACCTTTTTATTATACCCCAGATATAAAGTATATGGGGACTAAATGAAATCACACAAGTCATAGCCTCTACTCCATCTGAACAGCTGATGTTTGATTCAAGAAAATTATTTTTGTCAGACATTTTAATAAGACCCTAACTGTAGTTGTGATAAATGAATTTTGCAATGCAGTTATTTCTGGATGTGAATGCTATTACTATGTCAATTATGTGATATTGTAACAAAATATGGAAGAATGTTCAACAGAGCAAGTTGAACCTGCAATTTATGCCATATTTGGCTTATATTTTGTCATTATATCAAGACAGAATTTGCCTGTAATCAAGATCATGGAAAGTATGTCTTGAGTTTATATAATACAAGTCTGTTATGCTAGGTCAGTAAGTTGGAAGCTAGCTAGGTCTGCAAGTTGGGACTAAATATTCTTACCTGGAGAACACATGTTATGCTTTGATCATTATGCAAGGGGAATGAACTCTGCTGCTTTTTCACATGAAATCATTGGAGCATTGGTAACAGTAACTCTGGATCCAAGTCTGAATTCTTTGGGATCTATTGTTTATTTAGCTCTAACTTTAATTAACCAATGACAGACAGCACTCGAGACTGTAAGAGTTTGTTAATATAATTGGACAGATAATTGTACGGGATTACTTCAGGTGTGATAGTATTGTTATTGTTCAACAGAATGAAACAGAGGGGTCTCTGAGGCTAAGTGATTAAGGTGAGTGACTTCGAATCTCATGCCCCTTGTAGATTTGGGTTAATCACCCTGACTGGAATGTAAAATGCTTCATGTGACGAAGCCATCTGGCATGCTTATGTAAGGTTGATTGTTTTTACACTGGTACCACCCCGACCATGCTTGAAACAAAGGGGCCTTTCTCCACCATAAAAAATTGGAAAAGTTGCCAATTGACATAACTTGTATAGATGTGACATTAAACCCAACTAACACAATGCAACAAAGTGTCTGATTTCCTGTGACGTTTAACTGGATGAATGCCAATAGCCCAAAGGTCTGACAGTCTTTAAGCACTAGACAGAAAGCCTACTAATTCAAAGGTTCAGTTTTCAGAAAGTCATCATTCACCTCAGATCTTATAAATATTCCATCAAAGATCCAGTCATGCATAGATCTTAAGTCCTGAAATCAACTTTCATAGTGGATTCACCCAGTCGTGTGAAAGCCCATTGATGAAAAAGCAAGCTGGTCCGAAAGTCATTATGTCACAGGGTTAGGGTTAGAGTAAAGAATAATGTTAATTCATTCTTCAGTTTTGGAATTTTGGCAAGTGTTTGGACTACAAGGTTTTTAGACCACTGGCTTTAAAGTGTTTTTGTGGAGCAAGAGCATTTCATGTACAATCATGAGAGTAAGTGTATGTGCGGAGATGGGAGTTTTTGTAGAGATTTTTAGGATTTGCCTCAGTTGCATTTAGTGATGCATAGTATTGTTTAGGGAAGAAAGTAGGATTTATGCTTTATCATGTTGAATTATGAAAAAAAAAGTTTCCTTTTTCAGGTAAAAAATATTGAGAAGTTTGCTTTGTTGCTTAGCAACCATTTCCTACAGAAATATCAGCATGTGGTTGCAACTAGAATTAATGTAGAGGAGTATCCATGGAAACGCATTGAAGTTGTAAGTATTAATCACATTTCTTTATATCTTATAAAAGCTGAAATACTGATTTTACTGTTATAAAGTTTTACAACAATAGCCCCCTGTAAGCCTGTCACACAGAATGCAAATGGAAGTTACAGTTTATGTTCAGTCATAAAACTTAATGTCTATTATAAATGTTTTTGTTGTTGTTTTTTTTTTTCATTTTTAGGCAGAGAAGTTAAAATTACATATATATTCAGACGAGTTGAGAGCATTAATATTAATTTGGGACCATTTTTTGTGGATTTGTAGTTGAGTTTATTAACAGAATTAAATATCAACGAACATGAAACAGTATTCAAAGTGGTGTTAGTTGCAGTTTGAAAAGGGCAAAAACACTGATATTGCAGTTTGAAAATAGCAAATATTGTGTTGTTGCAATGAAATGCACAAAAGCTGGTCTAGTTTGAAATAGGAAAATGTGTAGTTGCAGTTAAAAATGGCAAAAATGTTGGTTGCAGATCAAAAATGGCAAAAACTATGTTGATTTTAGTTTAGAAATAGTAAAAACTTGTTTAATTGCAGGCTGAAAGTTGGAAAAACCCTTATTACAAATATAGTCCTTAAATATAAGAAAGCTTTCTTTGCAATTTCAGAATGGTGAGAAACATGTACATGCATTCCAGTTTGTTCGAGATTGTACCAGAGTGTGTGAAGTGACCCAGAAACGTGGAGGTAAAAAACCGTCTCTAACAATTTCTTCCATCTGTATTAGTTGACTTGAATACTTAATCTCCTGATTAAAAAACTCAACTGTTTTATGATTTCACTGAATTTAAGGCATTGTATTTGACATTATCCATCTTTAGAAAAAAACTAAAACAAGCACATTATCTAACTATATGGCAAGGCTAGCTTGGAGGGAAAAGTGCTGTACGTTAAGTGAGGCAACTTGTTGCTGCAGCGGGAAACTATTGTATGTACTTCTTTATTTAAAATGTCACAGAGTGAGAAAAATGTGCAGTCAGTCCTGGGCGCAAACCCAGGACCCCTTGCATACAGGGCGAGTGCTGTACCAGCTGTGCTAACCAGCTGCCTACAAATTCTCTTTTTTTTTAGTAATCAGATCCTAAACCGTTGCCATTGGGAGGGCTTGAATTTCGACCCAAATTGGCCTGAAAAAAAAATTCTGAAAAGTTGCAATCCACCAATTCATATCTCTGTGAAGTAGCCGTTTTAGCCAAAGCCACAAATCTGTTTGCCCAAGAATTTAAATGTAATTGAGTTACCTGAAACTGTTGAAAGGTAAAAAATAGCCACTGGGAAACGATAAAGCAAATTGTGTGATGCAAATGGGGATTTCATGAATGTTACTTAACTTGTGTTTTAATCCATTCAGAACAGCAGTTGTGTGGCCGGTCAGAGACTTGCTGTATTGAAAACAACCCATCTGCATTTAAGGATTTGTAAATAGCGATTTCGTAAACCCTTTCCAATACAGATGATCGTATATTGCGACATCGTTACACAAACTGTGGTATAACACATCACAGGTTCCATTTCGACAAGCATGTTTCGTGTTTCTACTTAACCTTTTTTTGCCTTGTAATTATTTATTTTTCCCATCGTCAAAGAATCCGTTATGTTTGTGAAAGAGAAACAACGGTGAGTTACTTTGTACTTGGACTTTGCTCATAAATCTCGCCCATGCAAAGTACAATGAGCACGAGCCAGTTGTCTCACTAAAATGATTCTTTCTTAAATCACTCACGTCTGAGGACATTTTTTTTAATTGAGAAAATGTTACATGCGTGATGAGTACAGGAAATTTTCTTTTTTGAAAGCAGATTGAAAAATAATCAGACTTCTGTAAGTCCAGAAGAAACTGTCTCAAAAAGCATACAAAAAACAGGACTATAGATCATATTCATTAGAACACTTTACAAACTTCTCTTATTTTTGATTAAATAAGGTTGTAGTTCAAAGAAAGAATGTGGCAATCGGCTGGCTTGCAAAAGGTTGATAGTAACCTACCCTTGTATCCTCCAATGTCAGGTTCTACAAACATAATCTGGTTGCCTGCCAGTGCCTGAAATAAGGAGTAGAGGGGCACTTCGATTCTTCTTCCAACATTAAAAATTGGAATCCACTGTATGACCTGAGCTGTGTGGATGAAATTTTAAACCCAAGAAGCAAGAAAGAAACCTTTAAGATAGAAATAGAATACTGAGAATTCATAGAATTTCATTGGCATCATATTTCGTAGTTTTTGGCTATTTTACAAGTGTTTCTTTTGTGGATTTCCAAGTATAAAGAGAAAGCATATAGGAATTTTCTTTGTGTTGCGATTTAACTTTGTACTTTGTGCATAGACACAACCACGAAATTCATGTAAAATAGTCCCCCCCCCCCCACCCCCCAAAAAAAATATAAAAAAATTAATGACTTGACAGTATGCAGAGATAGAGGGATTAGAGCCAGAACGTCCTAAGTACATGTAAATAAAGAAGGCTGTTACTACCTTCTGGCATTAACCCCTCAAATTGTAATATCTTAAAACAAACATGAATGAGATTTGGGAACTTTTTTTTTCTCAGGGAAGCAGTGAAGGCCACTAACGGAGAAAGTTGCACGTCCAGCGAACTGTTCTTCTCTCGTCTTGTTGAAACATTGTACATATGGCTAGATCAGCGATACTAGGATACCACAGGTATATAAGAAGGGGTTACTGTTGTAAAAATTTGAAATTTTCTTGAATTAATTTTTGCTATTTTCAAATTTTTGTGAGATATAAGTCATTGTGAGACTTTGATTCCAAGGATATGTCATACATAGTCACTGTTCTGTTACTCATGAATTTATGTTAATCCTACCTTGAATTGTTTTGTCTTTTATTCAGTTATTAACATTTTATAAAACTTTACGAAATATGTAAATATTTGAAAGAGATTAATAATAACAAAAAACCTAGTTGGGTTAAAATAGTTACGAAAGAGTTAATCAGTGAAACTTGGGTTAAAAAAACCACATAATCCTCATTTCTTTTACAAAAGAAAGTGAAATACTCGCCAACAAACATTATTTCATGTAGATTATCAGATTTCCCAAGCTAAGTTCAGTGGGTAACAACAAAGTAGGTTGTTTTGATTATAAACAGAATAAAAAAGCAAAACATCAAAGCTGGCATGATTGTTTGAAAGGCAATTTTTATTCATGGAATATATTCCATGTTGTTTTGTCTTGTAAATATTTAGTTTCCAAATCCTTCCTTTCAGTCAAGGCACTGCATGAGCCCAACCATCTTGGCTAAGCTGGTACCACCTGTTGACCACGTCCCGAACAATCTCACTGGATTTGACCTATGACAGTGCTCTTCCCAAGGTGTTTGCTTAAGAATTAGGCCCAATTGGGTTTAAAAAAAATTCAGGTACTTAAATTTTGAAATTTCCAGCAATTTATTCCTTTCAGGTTTTATGGCTGGGACAAACCATCTGGAAATTTCATGCTGTAGTTCAAAGGGTCAACTTTCCAACTTTAAACTGTTTGAACAGGGTGAATTTAATTGCCGAACTAACAGCATACAGGTCCAAATTTCCGGTTGTGATGTACATAATAGCGTAGATGACCTACTCTCAGAAAAATACTGAACTGTTTCCCTCAGAGAAGTCGGGGACCAACCAATATTGTGGAATATTGTTCCTTTATCCCTTCAGTTTCACTGTTATATTTTTCTAGATAGTGCTTACTTATGTTAATATTATTGTTAAATCTAGTTCACATTTTTCAGATTGTTTACTGAAATATAACAGTAGATTATATCTTATATACAAACTGTTTTCTGTAAAACTTTCGGTGTACACAGTATGGTACAAAAATGCATACTCCAATCAGAATGAAAAAAGAAATCTGAAATTTCATGGGACTATTATACTTTTTCATCAAAAACATATGGCATGTAATGTTTTATGGGTAAATTTAGTATAAGCCAAAAAAAAAACAGTATAATTACAGTGATGGTTGTCTTTGTAAAGAAAATAAATCTTTATTATTTTAAAACTTCTTTTGTGGCTATGCCACATGTGTAAATGCATCAAGTTTTGTATTTATCAGTGCCGATTGTTCAGCTTAGGACACAAATTTTTCAGTTAGCTGCATTCGTTGTATCTGACACAAAATTTTGCAGAGCTGATCTTGAAAAATTTAGCAATTTAGGCAAGATAAAGAGAAATTTAGCAGTTTAAAGACCAAGTCCACAATTAAGAGTAAATACATGTCCGAATGTTTGCTCAATGAAAGATATCTCAATTTTTTGTATCGTGTGAATGGAATACCTCATTATTAAAATTACAAAGCATAAATTTATCTTTAAAAAAAATTATAACTTTGAACTGAAACTATTAAAGTTTAATCATCTATTTGGCAGGTGGGTGGGATATGGATTTTTTGCTGGAAACTGAAGGAATTATGTGATTCTATGTCTTATGCTATCAAGAAGAGCTTTTGCTATATTGTATTCAGAATATTTCTCATTATATCACTAGAAATATCTAGAATCTCCCACTCGAATCATTTAATTCATGTGCACAAAATTTCTCTTTTTTTTACCATAACATCTATTTCACAGAGAATTGAATTTTTTGGATTTCAATTTTTGAAGAAAAAATTAATGCAAATCTTGGTGAATGGACACATGAGCGAAAATTTCCCCCCATGAAAATTAACAATTTCACAGTATTTAAAAAATGTACCGGTATGAATGTTTGTTTAACATCATATTTTTATTTACTTTTTCATTTATTTTATTCTTTCAAATATTGACTCCTAGTATATCCAAGAAATTTATCCAAGGTAAATAACAGAAAAAAATATTTAAAGAGAGAAATTGTAATCCTTATCATGCTGGACCCGATTGATTCTGCCTTTACAACCATTGTAGATCTTGATCAGCCTGCACATCCATGCAGTCTGATCAAGATCTGCATTTGCCATTCAGTCAGTATTGTTTTGGTAAGCACCCCTTTTAACAGTCACTGAGTCAGTGGTACTGTCTAAATTGAAAGGTGGACAAGTTTATTACAGAAATTGAGCAAGTTAAGGTTAATGAATTTGACACGTTCCATGATTTGTTTGATTATGTAGAGATGATTTGGTTTTGGGCCCGAATGGCAAATTGTAAGATTGAATTTTTGCCTTCAGTTTTTTCAAAATAGTGTATTCATTGGGGTTTTAGTTTGTCGATTATTTTGACCATGAAATCCAAGAGAATTAGTTCCTCACAATTATTAACCTTTTACACAGCTAAATTTCCATAATGGACTGGTCCATCATTCAATTTGGGCAATACCTATTATTATTTGAAAAGGTGTCCACTTAAAATTTACTGACTGAATAGTAAACAGTGCAGATCAAGATCAGCCTGTACGGACGTGCTGGCTGATCATGTCCTGTACTGGTCGCAAAGGCATATGGTTTGTCGCCAGCAGGCTAAAGTTAAGGATTTCCACATTAGAGAAACATACACAGTCATAGTAAAGATTATATTTTATTGTACAATAATATATAGTGGAAATTTGTTCACTTGACCCAATGGTACCAGCAGAATTGTTGCTACTTATCATATTTGAGCCTAAACAAAAGCATTTTATAGGATTTTGCTTACTGACAATGATTCAAGTGAGGGTTGGTATTCATTACCAAGTTCAAGCTAACAAGTTGATTACTGTTCAGTTTTATAATTTTTGTTTTACATGTATAGTTAACCTGTTCTCAATTAAAATTCGCATTGTAAAAATATGCTAGTTTTCTGTGTGTTTATCCATGTTGAAAAAAAATAATGTGTTTTATAAACGGAATGCAATTTCCTGTTTTTATAATTTGAAAAAAATGTATAGAATTTAAAATTTTACATTTGCAAAATATTCATTTTGGTTTTTCAATTCAAGAAGAATTTTACAATTGCATAGAATGAACGTTCTTAAAAATAATAAATGATGTCAGTGTACTTGTGTCACAGCAAATGTTATAAACTTAGAAAAATTGTGCAATAATAAAGAAACTTATTTTGCTTGTGTAGATTTGTCACGAATTTCCCAAACACTGTTATGTTGGAAGCAGTCGTGACTTACCTGCAGTGAGAGGTTTGTTTGATCTCTACTAGAGCAGGTAAATGAGCTGCAACAGAAAGACCAATATATCATTTGCGACCAGAATGAACCAGACTGCACAGTCTGGTCTGATCCATGCTGGTCGAAAGCACTATGTTGTTTTCTATGGTAGTTCTCAAATGTTTTTTTTGTAACACTTTTGTCCCAAGTCATTCCATTTCCACCAGAACAATGTCACTTACGTAGCCTAACTAAATTATCTTAGCTTGATTTTGATAAAATATTGACGCTTATTTGTATCACTCTCGAGTCAGCTTCTTGGAAAAAGTGGTACTGGTTCTATATGAAAAGGTGCTGTTGTGACCTCTGCGGGGTACAAACCCATGATCCACAGTGGGGACAGCTGCTGTACTTTAACAGGGTCAGCTACTTTTAAAAAGCAATTCTGGTAACATGTCGGTTTCATTGCTAAAATACTGCCAATGCTACCGAAAAGCAGGTTTAATATTTGGTAAACTTGTTTGTTTTGTTTTTGTTAAATTTCAAGCGGAATGCTGCATTACTAGAGAAACTCTTGATTATTCTTTGGTGCTACAGTTGTGTTTGTTGTGTTAGCATTAGATGTTATGTACAGTTTGTCAAACTTGTAATAGGTTGTTGTAACTACATGAGCCATGCCATGAGAAAACCAACATAGTGGGTTTGCGACCAGCATGGATCCAGACCAGCCTGCGCATCCGCTGGTCGCAAACCCACTATGTTGGTTTTCTCATGGCACGGCTCACATGTTTATTATTCTTTAGTAACCTTTACATTCCTCATAGTATTATCCTAGTCTAGAATTCTTACAGTATTTAATATTGTTGCTACCAGACCAGATTTAAAGGGACTTGCCTCACAATTTAAATCATTTAATGTTTAGAAAGTAGTTCCATTATGTTTAATGTACATTGAAGGCATGCATGCCCCTTTAATCAGAAGTAACGGGGTATACCGAATGAAATTTTTGAAATCGGTTGCTGTTATAGATTTTAAATTTGTCTGTAAAGATACTAATTTCAGGAAAATGTTTTTTTCTTCTTATAATATCTAAAGATTATTTTGTTTGTAACCTACTGTGGCCTTTAAAAAGAAATACCGGTAGTCTTAAATTTTAGTATATTGTTAAATCTAAATAAAAGAATCAGGTGTGATCATTCTGACTACCTATATTCTCCCACCTACTGGCCGGTCACCTGGACTACCTTTACAAGCTATCTTCCCACCTACTGGCCAGTCACCGGGACTACCTTTACAAGTTATTTTCCCACCTGCAAGCTGGGTTCCGGCTGGTGAAATTACTGTTTGATCCATTGAATCCATAACAGTTTTTTTATGTGTGTGAATTGTTTCTTTATTTTGCAGGATATAAACTATAGATCAGCCTTAAGTTCTCCAAGGACAGTAGTAGGAATATTTGATGCTGATTTCTTGACCAAAAATGTATTTTTTCTCATTTTAATTGCAAAATCACAATTTCTTAATATGAATTTTTAGATTATTTTTTTTCCATTGGAAGATTGCTTTGATATTAACTTGGATATCTTAAAAGTTTTAAATCAGTTCATTCACAGATAAAGTTAAAATTGATTTCTTTTTGAATTTTGGTGTCAAAAAAAGACTGAAATTTACATTTGGAAAATACCAGTTCTCTGTCGAAATAGTATTTTTACAACAACTTTAAAACTAAAAATTTTGCAAAACGATGTATAAAATTTAAGGGTATTGTCTTATATTCAAAGAGAAATGTGGAAAAAAAACTTGTTACTGAAAAGGTGGACCAAACAGTAAATACTTTTATGATATATTGTTGTTGACTTCACATTTTGATATAGTTACTAAACAGTTATAATAAAGAAAAAGAAATTAAAACTGTCTTGAACTGTTTGTTTGTCCTTGATTAAGTTTTATACGATGTAATAGTAAACTTTAATGAGAGAACCTTCTTTAAGAAATAGACTTTCATATGACAGACCAACCTTGTCAAACAGTCTACTGTACTGATAAGCCATAAGAGGAAGGTCACAGAGGATTGTTTAAAAATGTGCTGCTATTTCTCATGTCTGGAGTAAATACCTATGTACAGTAATCAATTCTCCTTTGTATTTCTTCCTTTCAAAACACAGTTACATAAATTCACTGTCGCCCAAAATTCCGCCTCTGTCTTGCATTTCTATTGTGCACATATTACGGGGCTGACGAATAAAGGTAAAGGTAACTTGACACCTTTCACCTTTACCTGTTTTATTTCAAAGTATATGTTTTTACCAAATTTCAGCTTCTATTGTGCACATAATTATTACAGGGCTGACGCACTTCACACTACAACGCTCTTACTGTACTGGTATGGATCCCTGGCAAAATAACCACTACAGAGACTTGGTAGAAAGTTACAGAAATGTATCAATTACCATGCCCAGACAATAAGCTGTGCCTTTATAATTTTACATTTATGCTAATGTCGCGATGAGACGACAACTATTATGATGTCCCTAACAGGATTCCGTAGATCAGGTAATGAAGTTAAACAATGTCCACATTTTGGGAAGTGCATAGCACTTGATTTGCTCTGTAGCGCATTTTTTCGTTACTTGCTGAAATAAGTTGACACAAGAGTAGTAGCCAAATATCCTAAAATTGATGAATCAGGGGCCATAACTCTGCTAAAAATCATCAAACTAGTAAAATGCCAAAACTTGCACAATGAGGCTTGGCACTGATCACTCCTGTGAGATTTGGTGGAAAACGCAGACAATATACACAACCAGCATTGGCAATGATCATTCTTGTGAAATTGTGACTCTGGTGTCGGAGGAGTTGCAAGGACCAAAATTGTGAGCGTAAAACGGACGGGCAGACAGATGGACAGCACTAAATCAATATGCGCCCTCCCACACACACACACACGTCCTCCCGCACTACCTGTAGTGGGGTGAAGGTGGGAGAGGGAATATGAGCTCATTTGTCTGCAACACAAATAATTAACTTCAAAGGTAAAATGGTAAACTGGAACTATTTTTTAATCATCGTTGTAATATTTCAGTCAATATAATAATTCCACATTTTCTATAGTATTAGCTAAAACATTTTTTGTTCACTTTGAGCACGTGTGATTCAAGAAAATAACATGAAATAAAAGTAAACAATTGTGACAAACATTTGAATATTAATTTTACCAGTATAATCTGAACATTTGTATAATTTATATAAAACATGCACAATATAAGTGTTTGAAGCTAAGTGATAAACAGTTTGTAACAGTCAATGTCGTGTTTCCTAGTCGATTCTTCTACATATATAGAACTGAAAGATTCCATTCCATTCCTTAGCCCCGCCCACACACTGTAAGAGTTCAAGATTTGGCACGAGCATTTTGATCTCAGCAGCGGAAGTCAGAATAGGGGTGTGCCCAAGAATGATTATAACTCCATCTTTTTTCAAACATTCCGTGAGCGGCTTTAGAAATATTGGAGCAATTTCCGTTTTCACAACTTCCGAATTGATAAACCGTATAAAAACGACATCAACGCTTTTCTTGGGTATTTTGGGCTCCAGAGCATTGGCGCAGTAAATTTCGTCTACCCTTTTGGTGGCAAATTTCACCATATGAGCGCTAAGATCACTGCCAATCGTGTAACTTTCCGGAAGAGCCTGCTTCATCGTCCACAGGAACTGCCCAGTAGAGCATGCGCAATCGAACATACGAATATCCTTCCGTCCAAGAGACTTCAGGTAGCGTATGGTATATTCTCGGATGTAAACTTCACCTTCTCCCAGGGACAGAGCTAGCTTTTCGTCAATCTCCCATCCCTCTTCTGGGGCTTGAATTTCTTCTTTTGCCTGGCCAATCAACGGCGGAAAAGGATACGTTAGTTCATACTCGGACATGCCTGAATCTAGAATTTCATTCATCAGGCAGATCTTTTCACCAGAAGTCATTTCATTATAGAAAACGACATACCCACTTTCCTTTGTCCGTTGGTCCACAAGTCGCCCTAAAAACATACTTGGTGTCACGTGACTGCAGTGCAGTTCCCTGATTTTGTTTCGAACATACTGGTGCGACAAGATGCGCCGACCAACTATAACTTTATCGCTCTTATTTGATCGAAGCAGGAACACACTCTGAGGTAGATCATCGAGATTTTCGAAATACTTTTGAATCGGCCTTTCCGCTACTTTATTCCAGTCAATACTGTCTGCTGATTTTGCTCCTTCCGGTATTACACGCGCTTGATACATTTCTACTTCCGCTAGAATTAGCTTCAGATTTCTAGCATCATGCTCGTCGCTAGAATCATTTAAAGCTTCTTTCAGTAATTTCTTTCCATCTTCCCACTTATTTTCAGAAATAAGCGCTTGTGATTTATACAATTTCTCCCTCGATAATTTAGAATGAACATCTCTGAAAACTCCATTGAAATTGAAAGACGTGTCTCCTTCACTTGCTGTGGGTAAACTCTTTTGTTCCGCCATGCTTAGTTCAGAGCTTTGATGAAGATTGGATTAAAATTTGTTGTAGTTTGTTGAAGGGTCCTAGTATATATAGTAACGTCCTGATTTTTAGATAAATTTGTATTACTGAGATAAAAATTAGATACGGTGACATATTTCAGTTACATAATCAAGAATTCGTCAAGTTCGCAGTCATAGGCCTATTCTGTTATCAGGGCTACCAACTGAAGTATTTGCAATATTTAGACGGTCAAAGGTGAAAGAAGTCATCTTGGCCTTTTTGTATTTGTCAGATTCAAAATGTATAATACGTATCAATGACGGAATTAAAAATTGGGCTCAAACGAAAGACATAATTCTGCCTTGTCAAAGCAGCATAAATTCAGAAATGGACTTGCTTGCAGTAAGACATATGAAGTACTAATAAACTTCCTATTTAACGTTTTGATATCCTGATGAAGAGTTAGAGAATATAACCATTTTGTGCCGAGAAAGTAGTTAGGGACATTAATATTAATACAAAGCAGTCAACACGTAGGATCCAATTTTCCGCCATTGTCCATAACACCATTGCTCCGCTTCGTATTTCTTTTCATTAATTAAAACAATGGCAGGTTATTATCAAACTGAACTATTATAAACAGAGTGCTGTTCCTCGTACGTCATGTTTACTTTTGTATTTTAGGTTTTCTTCATCATACTGAAAATCATGCATTTATTTTCGACCGATCAGCAGTAAAAATATAGAGAACAGACTCACAGTCCCCTTCCCTCTGACAAATTTGACTGATTACGTGACAGTCTATTTAGAATATTACTCATTTGTGCTGGAAATTTCCCATACAAGATGCACGACAAACTAATCTTAAGCCCACTTATGACCATTATGAATAATTATTTTTCAAGGGAGGCAACTCTACCAGGCTTAAAACGTGTCATCTGATTATAAAATTGGTGATCAGTCTCAAAACTTCAGCTTCTGACTGGTTAAACCTTAGCATTTGACCAGTGACAAGGCTGCATTTTGAGTCTGGTCTTCCCACCTGGTTTATAAACTTGGGCCTAGAGCTACGTGAAAGCAAGCAACGTGCATTTATGAAGTGCGCGACTTGTGTACCCGGATTTAGTACCAACCCCAAATGTATTCTCCACTTTACTAACAAGAGGACCATGATGGTCCTGAATCGCTCACCTCTTCCCACATGACCCAGTTTTGAGTATGACCCAGTTTTGAACTTGACCTAGATATTATCAAGATAAAAATTCTGACCAATTTTCATGAAGATCCATTGAAAAATATGGTCTCTAGAGAGGTCACAAGGTTTTTCTATTATTTGACCTATTGACCTAGTTTTCGAAGGTACGTGACCCTGTTTTGAACTTTACCTAGATATCATCAAGGTGAACATTCTCACTAATTTTCATGAAGATCTCATGAAAAATATGGCCTCTAGAGAGGTCACAAGGTTTTTCTATTTTTATACCTACTGGCCTAGTTTTTGACCGCACATGACCCAGTTTCGAAACTGACCTAGATATCATCAAGTTGAACATTCAGATCAATTTTCATGAAGATCCATTGAAAAATATGGCCTCTAGAGAAGTCAAAAGATTTTAATAATTTTAGACCTACTGACCTAGTTTTTGATCGCAGTTGACCCAGTTTCAAACTTGACCTAGATATCATCAAGAGGAACATTCAGACCAACTTTTCATACAGATCCCATGAAAAGTATGCCTCTAGAGAAGGTAACAAGTTTTTTATTATTTGACCTACTGACCTAGTTTTTTTAAGGCACGTGAACCCAGTTTCAAATTTGACCTAGAATCATCATGGTGAAATATTCTGACCAATTTTTATGGAGATCCATTCACAAGTATGGCCTCTAGACAGGTCACAAGGTTTTTCTATTTTTAGACCTACTGACCTAGTTTTTGACCGCACATGACCCTGTTTCGAACGTGACCTAATATTATCAAGATGAACATTCAGACCATATTTCATACAGATCCCATAAAAATATGGCCTCTAGAGGGTCACAAGGTTTTTTCTATTATTTGACCTACCGACCTAGTTTTTGAAGGCACGTGACCCCACTTCAAACGTTGACCTAGATATCATCAAGATGAACATTCTGACCAATTTTCATGAAGGTCTCATGAAATATATGGCCTCTAGAGAGGTCACAAGTTTTTCTATTTTTAAGACCTACTGACCTAGTTTTTGACCGCACGTGACCCAGTTTCGAACTTGACCTAGATATCATCAAGACGAACATTCAGACCAACTTTCATACAGATCCCATGAAAATATGGCCTTTAGAGAGGTCACAAGGTTTTTCTATTATTTGACCTACTGACCTAGTTTTTGATGGCACGTGACCCAGTTTCGAACTTGACCTAGATATCATCAAGGTGAACGTTCTGACCAATTTTCATGAAGATCTTGTGAAATATATGGCCTCTAGAGAGGTCACAAGGTTTTTCTATTTTTAGACCTACTGACCTAGTTTTTGAAGGCACGTGACCCAGTTTCGAACTTGACCTAGATATCATCAAGGTGAACATTCTGACCAATTTTCATGAAGATCTTGTGAAATATATGGCCTCTAGGGAGGTCACAAGGTTTTTCTATTTTTAGACCTACTGACCTAGTTTTTGATGGCACGTGACCCAGTTTCGAACTTGACCTAGATATCATCAAGATGAACATTCTGACCAACTTTCATAAAGATCCCATGAAAAATGTGACCTCTAGAGTGGTCACAAGCAAAAGTTTACGGACGGACGCACGCACGCACGCACGGACTGACGCACGGACGGACGACGGACGACGGACACCGCGCGATCACAAAAGCTCACCTTGTCACTTTGTGACAGGTGAGCTAAAAAGCACTGGCGGAGATGAACTTAGGCTAAAATGGTTTGCATGGATCTTGGTAATAAAATCATAAAAAAAGATCAGATATTGTCAAATTAAACTAGAACTGTGTCCATAGGACACGGATGCTCCCACAAACTGCGACATCCTCTAAATAGCAAAGTTTTTAGTGCAGTTCATCTTCGCATGAGGATGGTCGACTAAAACTTGGAAGCAAAATGCATTCAGGTAAAGTTGTGCATCTGAGCAACTTTGAATCCATTCCTTCAAAAAAGTGTATGAGGAGTAGAAAACATCAAATTTCTTCACCATGGCATATAATGTGATATTAGGAAAGGACCATATTTTTTTTTAAATAGCCAATGGAAAGAAGTCCATTATTTATGGCCATCTTCACATCAAGGCCCTTTATCTGTCACATTTCAGTAGTATTTAAGACGTTGGAAGCATACGATTTTACTCTGTATTCTTTATGGCAAAACTATCAAAGGGCAGTAACAGCGGTAAACATTGCAACAGCAAAAGTTCCTTCCTTTATGGTCATCTGCCCATCAAGCTCGTTCATCTGTGGAAGTTTGAAGCAAATTAGACTGATAGTGTGGGA
This sequence comes from Mercenaria mercenaria, assembly GCF_021730395.1. Classification (NCBI taxonomy): domain Eukaryota; kingdom Metazoa; phylum Mollusca; class Bivalvia; order Venerida; family Veneridae; genus Mercenaria; species Mercenaria mercenaria. The sequence goes on along the minus strand of NC_069375.1, from coordinate 61,331,810 downwards.
GGAGTTGGACAAACAAAATTTGGGGACGCACGTTCCTACATATGGATACTTATGTGGGCTACTCTTTTGTTCTCTCTATTGTTCTTTTAGCCACGTAAGAGAAAAAATAGCCAAATAAAAGCCTTACGGAATGAATGACATCAAAGAAAAAGTACAGTTATCTATTGTTCCTATAGCCACCTAAGTATAATGAAATGAAAAGTGTAACACACAAGTGAGTTTAGCATTGTATTTTTCTTCAATTCCTTTTAAACGTTAATTAATGGTACTCTAAATGCATTTTATTGTTGTGACATTCATAACATCAGTATACATACAACATACTTAATTATAGGATAACACAAAATGAGCTGCACCATGAGAAAATCAACATGGTGCATTTGCGACCAGCATGGATCCAGACCAGCCTGCAAATTCACGCAGACTGGTCAAGCTCCGCTGTTCGCTTTCAAAACCTATTACAGTTTGAGAAACTGTTAGCGAACAGCATGGATCCTGACCAGACTGCGTGGGTTCTGGATCCATGCTGGTCGCAAACGCACTACGTTGGTTTTCTCATGGTGTGGCTCAAATATTAAATAGGTATAATTTGTATATAGGTTTCATTTATGTACAGCAATAAATTTACGTGAAACGAACAACTAAATTTTATCTGTACAAGCCAACTTTAAACAAACAGTATAAATTTAAACATTAATGAGCAACGTCACGCTAAAACGCCACATCTTTTGTTCTCGAAACTTGAATATTTTAATAAACAGATAATTCTTTTAATATAATATAGATTAAAATGTATTCTGTTCAAGAAAATTTACACATCTCTCTGTTATAGTGCAAAGAAATAACTTTTCATTGTATGAAATATACCATAACTATTTTCGCACGTCTTTTTGAACTACCTCAGTACATGGACCTTTTACCGTGACGACACTCATTTTTCTCTAGTGGTTGTGAAAAGCCATAACAATTACGCAAAAAACAATAAATACATAGTATAACAACCCAACCATATCATGACATATGTAATACTTGGCTTCAATTCCCTGACCTCTTCTGAAGTAACTTGATTCCTAATTTGCCTTAAGTCACGAAACAAGTACAAAGTACATGTACATGTATTTAGTGAAAAAAATCTGGGACGCATTTGAAATTCATACCTTTTCTATAAGTTGTTTATGTATGTAAAACTCGCTTTTTAGCATGTAAACGCATATGTTATGGAAAATACACGCTTGCTTGTTTTGCGCAACAACAAATTAAATTTCTTGTCAAAACGCCAAATAGACATTTTCCTGCATATTTAATTTAATTACGAACTATATAATATACCTGTAACAAAAAGAAAAACCCACAAAACATCAAAAATGCAAAATCATTGTTTTCGTATAGATGTCGCATTTTGATGTAATTTGAGGATCGATTTCGTGCGTTACGGTTCAGATTTCGAGTACAAAAAACAATAATACATTTGTTTGAACCTTAAAATCACAAACATAAATCAAAATTGTCTCTCACGTATATTTATAAGGTCAACCAGTGTCCTAAAAATAAAACCCATCTTACGTCTTTTCCTAATTAATGTAAATGTATCTAAATATCTGAAGGCCAAACAAAAAACAGCTATTAAATTAATTTTGACATTTCGTCAGCCGAGTATGAAAAAAAGTGCATCTGTCTCCTATCTGATACATGTTGCATTCATTTTGCATTAAGCAGACGATCTGTTTAAATTCAAACATGTCCTTTCGTGTATTCCTTACATTCGCATCGATCTGGAACAATTGAAACCCCGCCCACCAACCCCTGATTCCATACTCTGCGGAAAGCCGAAAGTAATTACAAAAAAAAAATGTCTATTTCTTTTTCTGGCTGTGTAAGAATGGGAAAAATTTGTTAGTGCAATGCAGCAAAAATAAACATATTATTGTTATCACTGAACAATCGGTTGTTATTTATGTCATATAATTGGCAATATGATCGGAATTTAGTGTAAAAGTTGCCAAATCCTTGTAACGTAGATAATTACCTTGAGACCATGGGTCCAAACCGAAGATAAACATCTTACGCTAGATTGACAGGGCAATTTTGAAATTTTAAAAGCGCCGTTGCTTGTTGAATTAGTTTATCGCACGAATGTACTAATGTAGTATTATAATAGTTAGACTGGTATGCGGTATAGTGGTACAGGACTATGAATGTAGAAATACAAAAATGTTGAAAATGTTTGGGCAAAATTTGTTTAAGATTTTTTCTCCTTTTGTATAAGATTCATTCATTCATTTTGTAATATAGCATATAATGATAATTAAACTGGCATGCGATAGCGTTAGCGCTTGATATAATTGATACAAACATGCTGAACATTTTCGTGGATATTTTTTTTTATCCTTGTAGCATTATACATGTAATTTAAACAGCAGGCGGCTAAGCTGTGCATTTCAAATGTGGATATGTTCGACAATTTTAATGCTATACATAGTTAATCATCAACATTAAAATCAATTTGCATACAACCTACAAAATAAGTGAACAAGAGAACAAGAGTTTCAGTACTATCAGATCAAACCTTGTCGTCCCTAAATCCACCGAAAAAATAATTCAGCGTGCCCAAAAAATGAATACATAACTGCTTGTTTTAACACCTGAACTGAGACTATCTTAGCCAAAAAATGTTCATCCCGAAGTTGACTGACTTTTGGGTTCAAAATATTTCAACTCAAAATCTTTTTTAACTTGAATTTTGTACACTTAAAATGTTACATCAATTAACCTATCTGGACATATAAAAGCTGCAATCTTTGCAAACAGTAACGACAATCGGCAATTTCCGTTCATTTACGTATTTCTCCGTATGCGACTTCGGCATTCTCCGGTTATTTCTGTTATGTCCGAAGGATGCCGAAATCGATTACGGAAGATACGTAACCGCACGGAAATTGTCGATTCTCAATTCGAGTCCACTACCTTAATTCATTCATTGTCATTGAACTATATCGAATAAATCCATTTGAATAATTTATGACTAAACTCATTGACAGAAACTTGTCATCCATTCATTTTCTGCATGGCAACTAATAAATCAATACACAAGTGTGGATTACATCAAAAGTACAGTCTACAAATCACTAAATAAAACATTAGAACTTTATACATAAACAAAATTGTTCATGTTGACAGTAATATAGAAAAAGTCAAGCATTCATCTTTCACTCAACTGTTTTACTGGGCACCAGAGTTATAAAACTAAGTTTGTAAACCAGTCTAAGAGCGCAGCCTTGCCATTGGTCAATTTTCAAGACTGGTCTCAGAAATAACCAATCAGCTGGTGGAGCTTTGAGACTAGTCTCAAATCTCAAATTCTTTTGTCAAGATCACATAAACTATGTTCAAACAAAACGTCACTGAAACAAAAATTATCAATGGGAACTGGAGTGTCAAAATTTGGGGGGGGGGGGGGGGGGGGGGGGGGGGGGGAAGACGTTTGGAAACTGAACACATTTTGAAATATTTTTGTAGAAATATGCACACGAAGCATAGGACGTGCGGATGGACAGTTACAAAATAACACGCTGTATAAAACTGAGATGAATATGAAAGATCAATGTGAATTGTATGCTTCCTATCTTATGGTGGAATAAGAGATCTATTTTTAATCAACTTCACAAACGTTTAAAGACCCATGGTGACCTGCTTTTCCAAAATGTGAATTTCATGAAAATCATTCTTCTGAAAGTTTCACCACCATTTGTCGTTATAAAATTATGATCTTGTATGGTATGTTATTTTACTTTGTGTTTGGGCCTCATAAACGTCAATGACAAGTTGCTGGGCCCCTTAAATGTCAATGGCATTCTGTTGGGCCTCCTAAATGTCACTAACTATGGCTGAGCATCATAAATGTCACCGACAATTTGTAACTGCAAAGAATGCATATACTTACACAGTAGAACATATTTATATTGACCAGGGTCTTTAAATAAAACTCGAATCAGGATTTTTAAACGTGTCAGTCTTTAACCTATTTCCTCATCACGGTAAACCTAAATGACCTTTCCGAAGACACAATATAAGTTATTGTAAATTCGACAAAAAAAACGTGTTCTTTTCAACAACAACAAAAAAACATGACAAAACAACCATTTGAAAAAAGTACCACATTTAAAGTAAAATACAAAACACATTCCTGATCAGTTATTCACAACCATAACAACCTTATGTAGTTCAAAAGTTATATTTTAACCTACAAAAAATACCTTGGAGGCAATTATGTTTACATTTGTGATAAAAGTATCATAATGAAAGTTGCCAAAATCAACATTTGTAACATTTCCTGAAAAAAAAGCTATCTTAAGGCAGCTGTTTTACTTAACAAAAAATCTTTGAAATTTGACAACTGTCTGTTATACCTCTTAAGTCACATTGACAATTTATGAAAGATGCGAAGAGATCTTTGGAATACACACCATGCACGCAAGATTTAAAATGATCCCAAAAAATAACCCCAAATTGTTGCTTTAAAAAAGTAGATTTCTGAAAAATCTCATATGATAAAATTTCTGTTTTATAAAACATATAAATGTCGATCAATTGAAAATACTTCTAAAAAATATGTACATGTTTTTATAAAAATTTATCAGGAAAAAATATTTCAACTGCAGTTTTTTTTCTTTGTAGGTGTTCAAGCTCCTTACAATAAAACAGATCTTTGATTTTGAACGGGATTAAAAGATTTGCTGCCAGTTTGAACATCAACAGTTACATAAATTTTCTTTCGAGAAATGACACTTCACTTCCATATTTATCAAAAAAAAAAAAACTCCTGCCTAAAAGTGTCCATGAAAAATATGCTGTGGAGAGCAGAAATGTTTAAAATTCAAATACAACGCCTAACATAGACGATTTTTGACAACTGTACAGCACTTATTCCATCCAATGAAGAGCAAAATAAATAAAGTATTTTAAGTTACTACCACAGACTTACAAACTTTACCACACTTACACTTTTATATAAATACAATTTTGTCTATCTAAAAACGGTTATGGAAAAATGATTTATGTAGAATAAAAATGGACACATTTCACCTTCTTCATTTGTTCAAACACAATATTACGCACTTCTATATTTTCACTGAGCATTGCCTAGCTAAAATGATCTCGAATATGTTTCATGTAGTCTTAAAATGAGCCGCACCATGAGAAAACCAATATAGTGCATTTGCGACCAGCATAGATCCAGACCAGCCTGCGCATCCGCTCAGTCTGGTCAGGGTCCATACTGTTCGCTTGTGGTTTCTCTAATTGCAGTAGAGTTTAAAAGAGAACAGTATGGATCATGAGCAGAATGCGCAGGCTGGTCTGGATCCATGCTGGTCGCAAATGCACTGTGTTAGTTTTCTCATGATGCGGCTCAAATACAATGGTAAGCGCATGAATTTATGCAGTTGAACTATTGCAGAAAAAATGGCAAAAAAATGATATCTTAGATCTAAACTTAAAAACAATGTTATTTTATGAGGTGCAAAAACAGACTTCATTACGTAAGGTGATAAAAATTCGAGATTACACATACATTGCCGCATTTAGGCAAGACAAACAAGGGATAAACACACACAAAGAAATAACAAGACGCTTACCTACAAACTCCGTACACTAATTGCGTGATATTTCATTCCTACTTTCAAAACCTTAACTATTATTGATATAAAATGTGTCATTTTATGTACACAAAATAACAAAAAGCTATCAATAGCTAATATCAGTTGTGGAAAGTAGAAAGTAAAATAGAAAATGATCCCTACTTAAGTATCCCGTGCTGGTGGCTTATAATTTTTAAATGTTTTTACCTGCATCTTCAACTTCATATTCCCTAACCTAAAGAGCCGCACAACAAAGGAAGTCCAATTTCCATGCCCCAAAAAATATTATGGCGAAAAAATATTACAATAAAATAATTTTGAAATCAAATTATTTTTTTTCTAATTGATTATAAAGATTTGATGTAAATTTTTTTCTGTTTCAATAGATGTTTTCGTTTTGATTATTTGAGATGTAAAATGGAATTTGCCTATTTAACTAAAAAACTTTGACTATATGAGATGCCTATTTAACTAAAAAATGTATCATATTACTTTAAGTTATGCAATTTCCTAACAAAAAGAAATGAAGTGCATTCGCTACAGTATATTCAAACTCGGGATAATATCCATTCTATAACATAATTTCTGGCTGTTGAAGAATTGATGTGTTTGGTGTACTCATATCGGGACCTTCGTCATCAAATACGTCCAGTTCGTGAAACAAATCCGGGTCTCTTATCCATTCTATTTCCGGTTCCGCTTCCGGCATGATCACGCACATAAATCTCTTTCCGGTTCGATTATCTGTCGGATAAATAATCATAGGACTGAAATGTTTGGCATCTGAAACAAAGTCAATGAGTTTGTTGTATATTTCCGGAAATTGATGGCGCAAACTCACTCCGCGATTACGTAACTTACGTTGAATGTTCACAAAGCAAAGTTCCCGCGTTTTTCTATCGTCTGCTTCGTCCGCGTGCTGGTTTCCAGGCACAGCAGTTAAGATAAGAGTAGATGGAATATCACTGTCTTCCTGTTTCGGATGCATGTGAGCCGGGCTCAATCTTAATTTGGCACATTTCTGAATAATAGACTCCATTCTACGAGGCACGGGTTTCGCAGGTAACTTAGGTGGTATCACAATGGCAACATGTATCACATATTTGAGTTCCGGATTGTATAGTTTGCATGTTTCAGAAAGTATTCCAAGTTTCGAACCCAACATGGTCGCGTGGGGAAGTTCTTTCAAAGCAATGTAGACTGGTGGCACCCATAAACTGTCCATACCATAAATCAGAAAGTCTTCCGAAGAACTTATATCCGGAAATGCGAACACGACACAACCGCGGCCTTGTGACAGATAGCCGCGGCGTGCTATCCTTGAACACTGGTACTGAAGATGGGGATGCCTATTAATGTATTTAATCACGTGTTTGCATGCACTGTTAATCCGGCTATATACACACACTTGTTTGTGTAATTCCCAATGCAGTTTTCGGCAGTTCCGGCTACAGTAATATGTAAAACAGCTATGACACGTTTTGAAAAACTGTTTTGCTTCCCTAAGATTCGTTTCACGTTTACATGCCGGGTATTCACATTTCACTAGATTATAATCTGTACCACTTTCATCACTATACACGTTTCCGTCACTACAAATACTTGGGTCATACTCGTGCGCACCAAGTTTGAGGGAAAGTCCAGGTGGAGTATCTGGGGAAAGAATCCAATCATCGGGAGTTCTCGGAACAATTCGGCCATTTTCGTCGAGTCTCATTCTGCCAGTTCGGTGGCCGTCCAAAAGAAGCAACCCGTCTAGAATTTCATCAACGGACGCGTCACTGCGAAGCTTGTTTTCTAGATAACCATTCGATACATTGTTAGCATGAGCGTTTGTAAGAATGACATGTAGATCAGGTGACCCATCTAGCGCTAAATCACCATTTTGGTTGGAATGTCTGCCCAAGGCCATAACGGGGAAGTTGAAGGTCTTATCTTGCAACTCGTCCAGCTGTTCTGCAAAACCATTCTCTAAAATACTGCTATACCGTCGTTTCTGTAAAAATTCAAACAAAGTTTCACCATCATTTTTTGTTTTAAGTTCAAGAGCATGCAACCATGGCGGAAAATTTACCGGAAGTTCACCATTTACCTCAATGTCATCATTGTTCACGATATTCTTACCTTTTTTACTCTGAGAACTCGACTGACTTGCTGCCGCAGACTGACTGGCAAATCGGCCAGGTCGTCTAAACCTAAACTGAGGCAGAGGCAGGGAGGCTCTAAGGCTCTGAGGCTTTTTAACGGTACGAGAACTTGTGCTCGAACTTGCGTTCGAAGCAGTGCCATTCTGGCGTAAAGAGTTTGTATTTTGCTCTTGGGATCTACTCACATGATTTTCATCCGAGAAATGCACTTGAGTCCGTCTCGGCGCTTGCGCACTAGTATCACTATGTTTTACACTATGATCGGTTAATATAGGTTTGCGTTCTGGAACTGGCGGGGGTGGGGACGTAGTCCTATTATTCTGAACAGGTTTGTGATCACTTAAACTATCGTTTATTACAGTTTCTTGTGTAGGTGACGCGGGTTCAAATCTCACTTTTGATTGGGGCTTCTCCTTTGTCGGGCTTGTGACGGGAGATTTACTTTTTGCGTCATGTTGTGCCTTCTTTTCAAACATTTCACGTAGTTTTGCAAATGGTACAATTGCAATAGGTTTAAGATTGTCTTTCTTATCTTGTTTTCTGAATTTATCACTGGGTAATAACTGAGGGGTGTTATGAATTGGAGATTTCTCGGGTGTGGTCGGCAACATTGGCGCACGGAGCAATCGAGCAGATGGTGATACGGTACTCGTTGGGGTAACGCGCTTTTGGATAATGACTGTATTTGAATTAGGAGTAACGGACGGCGAAGGGGAGGTGGTCAAAGAGGGAGGGTATGCAGACGATCCTAAAGTGGACGTTGAACCAGCCCTAGCATACGTAAACAAACTTTGAGTACTACCACTACGCGAAAATGACGATTTTCTAAACCAGTCTGGTACATTTAATTTCGAAAGTGATTTAGAAACTCGGAGTTCGTGTTCTGAGGGTGTTCTAGAAAGTTGCCCGGGCTGATCTGAGACATCAGCAAACACGTCATCTAAATTAGTTTCTAAAGTTTGTAAACTCTTAGATTTAGGAACCTTCCTATGTGCAAACCGTCCTTTTCCAGGTTTCCTAGGCAACCGGTGACTTTCACTTGGTCCTGCGATCGCACTCATGCTTGCAGCCCTTTCCAGAGGATACTGAAACGAAATATAATAGGTATCATGTAAGGACTGTCCGTGTGCGTCGACGTCATTATTGACGTCAGCGTCAAGATCTGTTTCAGTTGCGAGAGACGATACTGATCCGTACCTTAGTAGCTGTTCAAACATATTTTCGAGCGATTCTTTAGTATGACGAATTTCTTCGCGTTTGCCCGGTGAAAACATACAGTTTGCATGCAGTTTATCGTAATCGGCTTTTTCGTACGACGAGTTTGCACTGCTATATCGCGAACCGTACAACTCTTCAATATGGCGCGGGGACGGGAGTGAATGGAATTTATCCATGCTTGTGTTACTTCCGTAGCTCGTGTTCCACGCCGCCATGTCAGACGGCAAGCTTTCCGTAGACTGTTGATGGATCTCGTGACGTTTCAAATATTTTCTTGGGGTTAATGCTAAAGATGTTCTGTGTTGCAGGAACTTATCCTCATAACTTCCTTGTGATAAATTTTCAGCGCTCAAGAATTTTTCCCGCGACTTTATAACTTTCAGTCTCGAAACAGACGGTAGCCTGTGCGAAGATTCAAACGTGATATTCACTCTCTCAGGTGTAACTGGCTGCTGCAGAACCGAAGTGTATTTCTTTAGATTGTGTTGATAAACTTTCTTTTTCACGCCTTTCAGTTCTTTTGATTTCTGGAGGAAATCCGACGGTTTCGTCACCGGCGTGCGAACAACACGTGACGTCACTTCAGAATCACTTAGTCCTCTTAGCCGTGTAGCATTGTAACTGTCTTGTAAACTATGAAAACTTTCTTCTAAACTGTTCAAAGATTCATCATCAGACACGACTAAACATGATCCAATGGAATCGAGATTTTCATCTAGATAATCATCCGATTTAGGTTTCACATTATCATTGTTTTCAATAATCTTCAATTCCACATCATTGATATCACGCTCTTCTTCGCTTTTTAATAAACTCTCGTCAATTTGTACTCCAGTTTTTGAAATATTTTCTAAACTGTTCTGCGAGCTTGTGCTACTAGGCTCTGCTGCTAATGAAATGTCACTGTGTTTGTAATTATATCTATTATCTATCGCTGGAGAATGTCCAACTTGCGTATTCTGTTTGACATTATTCAAAGTTTCAGCTTTTGGCACCGAAATGTTAACATTGTGACCTTTAAAATCTAATTGACTAGTATTTAAATTGTTTTGTAATGGTTCCCTATTGTCTATTTCAAAGTTCTTCGGTGGCAAAATTGATTCTACACTTTCTGTAACATTGTTACGATTTTCACGCTTTTGTCTACCATTACTCTCTAAATTTGCGCTACATGAAACCTCGTTATCTACAAAATCTGTGTGATTTTGATCATAACTATTGGATTTTTCAGGTTCTTCATTGATTTTTCGATAATTGGTCCCGATTTCATGCCGAGGCGGTGTTGTTTTGTCCTTATATTCTTTTGTATCTTTTTCAATCTTATCTAAATAATTATCAACATTTTTATCAGCATTCACAATCTTTTCAACATGTACAATGTCCGTTTGTCTCGGATCATTAGTTTTCTTAATAGTATCCTTAGTTTTAAATGCCAGTCTATTATTTTGTTCAGACTTTAATTCAACTGAGGTATTTTCCGGTTGAACACCTCCGGGATGCCTTGTAGACAACTGCGGTTCTCTAGATTTCTCTACAAATATTGCACTTTCTGAGGTAAGTACACTTCCGGCAGTATGCACATGTGCATGTTTTTGACTAGAATCCTGCGGCAAAGCGTTGTCTAACAAATCGTCTACAAAAGTTTCATAAGATAAACTCTTATTTTCTTGAATAGCATCACCTTCCTCTGAACTTTCTTTGTCTTTTTTGTCTTTTAATGGCGCATTTTCTTTTATACTGACTGAATTTAAATCATTTAATAAGTCATCTACGGAAGTTTCAAGTTTTGTTTTCTGTCTGACATTCACTTCACTAGATATGTGATTTTCATGATGTTCATCATCAAAGATATCATCAATGTTAGTTTCTTGTTTCGGCCTCCACTCTGTTTTCAATGGCGTAGAGTGAACTGGAATATGTGATGCAACTGTGAACTTTTCGTCAAATATATCGTCGATATTCGTTTCTATTTGAGACTTAGACGGTGTAACATTTGTCCGATTTGACTTTCGTGTTTGTCTTTTAATTTCTTTTTCACTACCACTTGATTCATTCAAAACATCATCTATATTTGTTTCAATCTTCGAATGAGACCTACTTTTTAAACCATTTTCAGAATCACTTTCTGATATATCATCAATGTTTGTTTCTACATGTTTTCTTTTGCCTTCATTCGCATCATTTACTATGCCACTTTCATCTACTTCCGGTGGAGAGATTGTGTTCAAAACATCATCTATTAAAGTTTCTCTTGGATGCAGATGCTGTTTATCCCAGACTTTGCTAGTTACTGTTCCTTTATTATCACCAGCACATTCTTTATCAGTACTGTCAACTTGTAGATATTCTTTTAATCCAATATCATCTGGAATTTTATTTTTATCATTTTCGCTTTTTGCAGTACTACTGTCACTAATTTCCACATTATCTGCACTATTTTGTGTCAAGCGTTCTATTTGTTCAGTCAGACTACTGAGAGTTTCAACTGGACCATCGGGATGCTGTAAATTATTCATTTCTTTCACACTTAAGGTACCCGTTTTATCACCAGAGTTATCGATTACAAATTTCTGATCAAGATCTTGTAACAAATAATCTTTATCGATCTCATTTAATTCTTTATTCAATACGGGAGTTTCTTCTTCCGGAAATGGTACATGCTCCGATATTGGACTTAGTTCGGAGTGAATTATGTATTTCTTAAAGTCTATTTCCGCGGCAGAGCTTGTTTGATTACTTTCACTTTCATTTTCAGGGCCAGATTTTGAGGTCGATATTTCCGCGTCTGCGTAACTAGAAAGATTTGGTAGTGTTGATGGCGATGCAAAATGATCTTGATTAACTGACTCTGATATTGGCTTTTCGGAACTTTCTTCAGATCTATATTCTTCGTCCTCAGACGTTATCGGAGAAAGAGGCCCGTCACTGCGCATGTCTGAATCAGACAGACTGCCCCTATCCGTAAAGTATGAACGTTTTTTAAACTGAGTGCTAACATCTTCTGTGTGCGAAAATTTAAATCCCCTGGCGTCGTCTGGTAAAGTATGGGAGATAACAGCGTCGCCATATTCTGGAGATAATCCGACAGAGTTCAAGTTCGTGAATGTTTTGAAATTCCTAAGTTTGCCTTCGTCATCATCATCATCATTTTCATCATCAGCGATGACTAAAAAGAATGAATCATCATCACTATCAAGATTGAATTGGAATGCTGCCAGATCGTCATCGTCCGGGTCATATTCGCGCAGCGGGGGGTCCGAGCTGTCGGACGAATTGTCGGAATCGTACCGATGACTTACTATATCACTTTGTTCAGAGAGATGTTCATTAATATTTTGATCATGCGCTGTGTTCAAAGAGTCCGTTGAATCAATATGGCCATTTTCGGAAATTTGTGCATTGTTTTGGGTAATTTCATCAACCACGGGTAACGATTCAGCTGACGATATGCACGAGTCATCACTAGTCACTTTGCCGTTCATGTTTATACTTTCAGACTGATTTTCATGTTCTTGTTCTAGAATTTCCTTCCCAGAACTGCTATCTGCATCACTCTCATTTTCAACACTTCCGGTATTGGCGCTTAATAAACTGTTCAAACTGTCGTTCAGAAAACCGCTAACGAGAGAATATGTTTCATACTTCCCAAGTCCTTCAGTGCTTTGATCACTAACAACCGATGACAAGTTTGTGCCCGAGGCTGGGTCAACATTGATGACCGGTAAGTTACTTTTGGAATTACTTGCATTATTATTTCGATCGGCGTAACTGTCACTGTCATTTGATTTCACGCTTAACACCGTTATCACCGATTCACTACTGCAAGATTCAGTGTCTGAGAATGGTTCTTCTGTTAAATTGTCCAATGCGCATGTACGAACAGGGGATGACGGTAAACTGTCGTCTGAAATCTCAGAAATTTTATAATCGTCGTCTGCTAATTTCAAATCAAGATTTTCTTTCTTTATTTCGGGCTTTTTACATAATTGGCTACTTAATTTAGACTGACTAATCTCTTCATGTATTTCAGATATGTCATTGTCTGCGTTTTTCACATTTGACCCTAACTTGACATCACATTGTATCATATTGCTATAAACTACCGTCTCCTCATTAATATGCAAGTCACGTACCGTATCAGTAGGTGTTACTTTCGCGGCCGCATCTTTACTTTCTGATTTATCAAGCGGTAAATTACTTTCAACATCGCTTGCTTCAGTGCGCTTCAGTGGCGTTTCACTGTATAGAGGCTGACATATTGCATTTATTTCAATTTTGTTTGGAAACATTCCTGCCTTGGTAATTTGATCCGTTTTATGGTCATTATTTGCAACATTTTGTAAAGTTTCAGATATTATCAAGTTTGTGTCTTTCGCGCTCGAGTTACCTGTATGACTCGAATGTTTATTCGCTTCTGATATATCACAGACATTATCACAAGATTTCAATCGTTTATCTTGATCTTCAACAGGAATTTCATGATTTTCACTTACTTGACCACCCTCCCCACGTGCAGTGACCTTTAGACCCTCCTCCCCGCGTTCACTCGCGTCACTTTCATATTCCTCCATTATAGTATCAAGAGTCGTTACCCCAAAGAAAGCCCCACCCCTCTCTTCAGAATCCGAGTCGGAATCGGAAACCTGGATTTCATACACGTGCTCATCATCGCTAGATTCCGTATCGTCGTCACTTTCAACATCCGGATAAAGATCTATATATCCACTATCCCCACCCGTGTCCTTATATTCAAAATTTGCAAACCTTTGTGAAAATGGAACAGACGGACTTAATGCTGAGTTATCAATCGGACTGGCGCCAAATGAAAGAGACTGTGTCTCGGGAGAATCATTTTTATTTTCAACTTGTAAATTGAGTGACCTGTTTGGATTTGAAACGAAGTCTCTTACAGTCCTTCTAGTTTTAATTACGCACGGTTCCTCCTCCCCCGTCTCTTCCTCCCATTTATATTCGTCCCATGTGGTCAGTGTGTCGACTGTCAAACTGTCGTCTGCGCTAGAAATTGACGACAGACTATCGTCTGCAACAGGTATAGCCTCGAGCGAGCGTTCTTGCACGGGGTCATGTCGATCGTAAACAACGTCCTCATGTACTATCTGTTGATCGTCTGCTAGCCTTGAATCTAAAACACTCCCTTCATCCAAACTTAGATCGATATCTCTTAAATCGGCAAGTCGCGGTGTGGTCAATTTTGTTCTATCTTGTGACTTATGAAAATTTGAATTTTTGTCTACAGAGTATTGCACGGGTTTGTGTGAACTAGAATTCCACCCAGTGGCACCAGAGCCAGAGGCTTCCTCTTCTTCAGCCAAAAGTCTCCAGGAAAACATTATAGTAATGATTGTAGCTATTGCTGCTGTGAGGAAGCGTTCGAATGCCCCATCCGGAGCACCCCCGGCTGTTGAAGGTAATCTATCCATGTTCGGTTTATGAAGACACTTATTTATCCACTAAAACACCACGTAATGTCAACATAAACAAGGACACCTGTCTTTAATTTATCATCATATTTCACATTTATCTATATCTCCTACAGATCCCAAGAGCTTTAAAATCGATTTCCTTATCCTTTACTGGGCATTATATATCCAGTAATCTCCATTTTGTTCTATTAAAACTATTAGTTTATTCCTAACTGCCTCTAGCCTGCCATATTCCGAAAACGAAATTCCCGTAAAACGTCATGGTAGACATGTATAACAAATATGGCCTCCATCCATTGACCCAATAAGAAATACCGATGTGGTCACGTGGTACGGTAGCTTAATTTAGCAATGCAAACTGTCACCGTAGGGTAAACAAATCGTTATCGGTGCACAATAACTATATTCGGTGGTCTTTATTTACATACAAAAGCCGACAATTTGTATTTTAGCATTTCAGTACTATAATGCAGACGTGTTATATCGGTTCAATTCAATAATAGCATGTATAAACGCATACATGCGGAGGTTAATAGATAGATTAGGCGCAACATGATACTGATTTTAAGGTCAATGTTACACTTAAAACCACATTTAAATTTACGACATCGTTCATTCACGACATTAATGGGCGTTAATTAATAGTTTGTGAAACTGCGACACGAACTCGGCCTCTCGCAACTGAAACATATAATAAATATAATGTTAGAATAAAGTTAAGAATATGCTCAATTTCATCAACATCAATATATATGATAATTAATAGAATAGTTTTGTCGTTGTCTTCATTACACAGCTGAACTTGTCTCATGTATCAGAGTAACGACATATAACCTTTAAAATTATAACTGAAAAGAAATTCTGAATAGCATCATCATCATCACCACCACTACCATCATCTCATCATTATAATAAGTCCTCATCACCAACAGCATTAGATTCGTCGTATATCATGGGTCACCGTAGGACTAATATTATCATCACCACCATAATAATAATAAACATCATCATCATTATCATCATCAAGTCGTCATCTTCATCATCATAATCATTATTCATATTCTTAAAAGACCGTCTAGATATAGATGTAACTAACATTTTGACATTAGTACACTTTTTTGTCTTATTGTAAATGACAATAGCCGACATGGCCCAAAGAAGTCAGAACATGATAAAAAGACAACCTCTAACAAAACAGTGTTATAAACAATGGGTTTCCAGTGTACATAATATCAAAATTGTCTGAAATCTGAACATATTCGTGCGAAATACAAGTATTTTTATTGCAAATGCTTTTTTGTAATTTTATTTCAAATTCAAATGAATTTATCGCAATTGTGAGAAACACCTATTGCAATTTTGCAAAATGAATCACCGTTATGTTGATTTTACAGATAAATAGAATTTTTCGCGGGTTTAAGCACACAAAAATAATTTTATGTAAATATATCAATAGCTTTAATGCAGATTAAATCAGTGTCGTTGTGAAATGATATCTATATTACATTATCCTTGATGAAAGGAGACATTCTTTCAACGCGACCGGGTATTTCTTATTGTGTATAAGTTTTTTTGGTTTCTCCTTCTTTTCTTCCTTTTCTCTTTCTCTCAATCTTTCTTTCTCTCTAACTCTCCATACCTCCTCTCGAACATTTTTATTACAAAAAACTAGTACATTTAGCTGCTCTCGACAACTGCACTACTTTAAGGTAGACTAACCACTAGACTGATAATAATATATTTTTACATTTTTCTCTTTTTGACTTCAATATCACAGAGACAAAAGCCAGTCTATTTAAGAGATTTTCACAGATGAATGATGTTGAAATTATCATATTAGACATAGGATATAGACTGGCTCAGTTTACTACATTTGATCATAAAAATGTAAAAATATAAATCATAGTCTAGGAGCTAGTCTATACTTAAGGCAGTGGGTATTATTTATTTATTTATTTATTTATTTATTCATCTATCTATTTCTGACAATCATGAAGTAGATGATGTTGAGTACGATATCATCCCTGCAACAAAAGGCACGCCCCCAAAAGGTGAATGAAACCCTGATCACTGCCTTTGTTAATATTCTTTCTTCCTTACTAATCATTTAATCATAATTTGAGCCGTGCCATGAGAAAACCAATGTAGTTGGTTTGCGACCAGCATGGATCCGCGCAGTCTGGTCAGGATCCATGCTGCGGATGCGCAGCTGGTCTGGATCCATGCCCACTATGTTGGTTTTCTCATGGCACGGGTCATTTCTTCCTTGTATATACATTATATCAAAATCGGCGTTTTAAATACTTGCGTATATGTATATATTCTGAAGTGTTTAAATAATTTACAAGCTGAGTAACGTATGAATTAATCACCGGCGAAATATGACATTCTGTAATTGATGTGCGCTCGGAAGATACTGAACAATGCCAAACAAACCTTGAAACACGAGTAAGTTTGTCGCCCCGAAACAGAAAAATGAACCATAGCCACACCTCTCTCCATTAACTACAGGACAACTTAAAGACTTGAGTTACAAGAAATAAATACTGGTTTGCTTGACTGATGTTCAAAATGAAAATAAAAACTGACTTGTAATTTTTCTTAGTTGTTTGTTGTTTCTGCCGCATGAGTCATGTGTATATTTATACATTTATAATGTCATCTCATTATTTTTTCTCTGTCGATTTTTTGTTGTTTTCATGCATTATTTTTCAACAAATATGCAGAACCTTGAATGTACAAAATATGCATGGTTTCTATTTCTGAATTTTAACCTTTACCCTGCTAAATTTCTAAAATGGACTGATCCATCATTTAATTATCATTTATGATTCGAAATGGCTTTCACTGAAAATTTAGAGTCGGAATAGCGATCAGTGCAGACTCTGATCAGACTGCACGGGCGTGCGAGCTGATCTTGTCTGCACTGGTCGCAAAGGCAGAATCTGTTGCCGCTAGCAGGCTAAGGGCTGAATATGTTAAATTGTTGTTCGGTTTTAACGATTTTACGACATTTGCAAATATGATGCACCCATGAATTTTGTAATTTATTTAAGATTTTAACGATAAACGACATTTGCAAATATGATGCACCCATGAATTTTGTAATTTATTTAAGATTTTAACGATAAACGACATTAACAGTACGCATCGTGTATGTAAAAACCATCATTAATGACACAGTCGTTATATTTTTGTATGTCAGAAATGATATTTTCCTAACTACTGGAAAGTATATATGAGCCGTGCCATGGGAAAACCAACATAGTGGGTTTGCGACCAGCATGGATCCAGACCAGCCTGCGCATCCGCGCAGTCTAGTCAGGATCCATGCTGTTCGCTTTTAAAGCCTATTGGAATTGTAGAAACTGTTAGCGAACAGCATGTATCCTGACCAGACTGCGCGGATGCGCAGGCTGGTCTGGATCCATGCTGGTCGCAAACCCACTATGTTGGTTTTCTCATGGCACGGCTCATATTTATTTTAAGTATAATTAAGTACGTATCTACAGTATGTTTTTAATGAATCAAATTCCGTTCACAATCATGGCTCCATAGTTTTTGTCAGCTGCTGATATTTAATGTCTTGTAAGAACACCATTCTTGATTGTCTCAGATTTCTTGATTTGAGAAAATAATATAACTGGTATTTTATGTAGAATCAATACTTCTAGTTATTTCTGCTATCTTCAAATAAAAACAGGACGTAAACAGACTTAAGTTATTAATATTCTACACGCTTTTGCCTGGATAGAATATTATTGCTCCAGGTTTTGCCTGGGAAGAATATCGTTGCTCCAGGTTTTGCCTGAAGAGAATATCGTTGCTCCAGGTTTTGCCTGGATGTTTTGCCTGGGAAGAATATCGTTGCTCCAGGTTTTGCCCTGGAGAGAATATCATTTCTCCAGGTTTTGCCTGGAGAGAATATCATTATGCCCTGGAGAGCATATCATTGCTCTAGGTTTTGCCTAGAGAGAATATCATTACTTTACGTTTTGCCTAGAGAGAATATCATTGTTCTAGGTTCTGCCTGGGAAGAATATCATTGCTATAGGTTTTGCCTGGAGAGAATATCATTGCTCCAGGTTTTGCCTAGAGAGAATATCATTGCTCTACATTTTGCCTAGAGAGAATATCATTGCTCTAGGTTCTGCCTTGGAAGAATATCATTGCTATAGGTTTTACCCTGGCGAGAATATCATTGCTCTAGGTTCTGCCTTGGAAGAATATCATTGCTATAGGGTTTGCCCTGGAGAGAATATCATTGCTCTAGGTTTTGCATAGAGAGAATATCATTGCTTTACGTTTTGCCTAGAGAGAATATCATTGCAATAGGTTTTGCCTTGAGAGATTATCATTGCTACAGGTTCTGCCTGGAGAGAATTTCATTGCTCTACGTTTTGCCTTGGAGAGAATATCATCGCTTCAGGTTTTGCCTTGGAAGAATATCATTGCTCCAGGTTTTGTCCTGGAGAGAATATCGGTGCTACAGGTTTTGCATGGAGAGAATATCATTGCTCCAGGTTTTGTCCTGGAGAGAATATCATTGCTCCAGGTTTTGCCTGGAGAGATATCATCATTGCTCCAGGGCTTGCCTGGAGAGAATATCATTTCTCCAGGTTTTGCCTGGAGGGAATATCATTGCTCCAGGTTTTGCCTGCCTAGAGAGAATAGCATGGTTCTAGGTTATGCCTGGAGAGAATTTCATTGCTCCAGATTTTGTCTGGAGAGAATATCGTGCTCCTGGTTTAGCATGAATAGAATATCATTGCTCAAGGTTTTGCCTAGATAGAATATCATTGCTCAAGGGTTTGCCTGGTTAGAATATCATTGCTCAAGTGTATGCCTGGATAGAATATCACTGCTCAAGGTTTTGCCTGGATAGAATATCAGTTGCTCTAGGTTTTCCTGGAGAGAATATCAATTGCTCTATGTTTTGCCTAGAGAGAATATCATTGCTCCAGGTTTTGCCTGGAGAGAATATTATTGCTCCAGAGTTTGCCTGGAAAGAATATCAGTTGCTCCAGGTTTTGCCTGGAGAGAATATCGATTACTCTAGATTTTGCATGGAGAGAGTATCATTGCTCCAGGATTTGCCTGGAGAGAATAACATTGCTCCAGGTTTTGCTTGGAGAGATAATCATTGCTCTAGGTTTTGCCTGGAGAGAATATCATTTCTCCAGGTTTTGCCTGGAGATAATATCATTACTCCAGCGTTTATCTGGAGAGAATAACAATACTCCTGGTTTTGCCTGGGAAGAATATTATTGCTTCAGGTTTTGCCGTGGAAAAATATCATTACTCCAGTTTTGCCCGGGGAAGAATATCGCTGTTCCATGCTTTACCTTGGAAAAAATATCATTGCTCCAGGTTTTGCCTTGGAAGTATATAATTGCTCCAGGAAAAAAAGTAGATCCTGCTTCAAGGGGGCAAAGCCTTAAGTAAAAGGAGCAGAATCAGAAAATAGTGGCACTAAAATTCATTATCCAAAGTTCCTAAAACTACGAAACAGACGCTCATCCGTTTTAGCTTCAAAAATACGCTGTAAACAAATTTGTCAGTGTTCTATCGTTGTTCATTACATACATATTATCTGTTAGCGTCTAATGATCATGTAAATGATATTGATCTTTGCAGACGACACTATACTTCAAGCAGAAGACTGGTAGTTAGCAGACGACATTTTCCAGACGAACTACCGTTTGACATTTTAACGAATATACTGAGAAAATACAATTAGATATGCTCGGTGGCATCGTCCTTAATTCTTTTAGTAATAAATCTCTCTAAGTTTCTAAGTCAGTATAATATATTTTCCGTCCAATTTACAATTATTACGGTACGACAGGTTTAATGAATCGGTTGGTGTTACAACAAAGCGTAAGATAGAATCCAACTTGTAGACGTATCTTTGACAGGGACAAATCATTATTCCTAATAAATGACACCAACCCCCCCCCCCCCCCCCCCCCCCCCCCCCGCCAAAAAAAAAAAAAAAAAAAAAAAAAAAAAAAAACTGATTTTCCTATGGAAGGCACCTAAAGACGGCTCTTTTATTTCAATCGAGCGGGAAAAAAAATGAAAGCATCTGCCCGAATCTCAGTTGCAGCGTATGTATTCCACTTTTGCCATATTTTAGCGTGATAGACTTAGCTGTTCGTTAGAAAAACATGGATTCAAGGATCGATGAAACACCAAAGCAAAATCTGGTTTCGTTATATAGATCGACATAGTTAATTACATGAGATCGATCCGCAGAGCAGTAACAGATGTCGCAGTGTAAGTATACAAGGAAAGTAATATATACAACGCACATTATCATAATTAGTAATTTGTTAAGTATAATGAATGCTATCTATGGAAAGGTATGTCGACCTTTCAAGGGTATACACAAATGATTTACCTACAAGTTCATGCAGAACACTTTTAGCGCATTCGAACAGTTGTGCAATGTCCAACTTCGAACCCCATACGTCGAAAAAGGACCATTTTACTTCTTGTGACTATTTCTGTTGTCAACTTTTAGCCATTTTTGAAAAGAAAAGAAACTTGATTTAATCTGCCACAATGTAAAGTTCACATTAAACAGGAGGAACATTAAAACTTAAAACAATCGCTCAATAGCAAAACTTTAAAGCTATGATGTCAGACTAAGCGCTGCCGAAGAATATTAGTTATACTAAGTAACTAACTTATTTTAGTTCAACTCTGATGAGAGCTTCAAGCTTATTTTTCCCTCTCTCGAAACCTCTTCCTGAAAAACTCTTTACTAGGCGTGGTGGTGACTACAATGGGACCGCACCCACGACGGGCCCGTGTTGAGAGGCCGACATCTCAACCCCTAGACAGTGACTACAACATAACAGTCATAAAAATATATTGCAACGCAGTTGAATCATATAGTTGCTTCTATATAATGGGACATTGTTGCATTACATAGATCGAAACCCATTCACGCACATTATTTGCATACAATAAATTAACAATTTTATCACACATGTTATATGATACTGTTAGTTTGTTCAGTACTGAAAAAAAACTGTCAATAACATTTGCAAATTGTAAGCAGGGATGTTCTTAAAGTCCAGGGACTGCTTTATAATATTGCTCGAACTTTTAAGATCTGAACTGAAAAAAATGATTTGCATTATATACTACGTTTTGCACATGTACATATTTTAAATCCATAAATTTGTTAGGAATGCTTTCCGAAAGGCATCGTTAAGGAAGTGTTTTATTTATATAATACTACATACTTTAATAATTAAAAAGCATGGTGGGGCTTTAAAACATGCATACAATATACGAGGGAAATATAACTTTACGGTATCACTTTAAAAGCCAGAACAGACAAAAATATGAAAACAAAATAATGTATGATGGGTAACGCGTCACTTCTAGAGGACGAGTATCATTTTTCTCTCTAATGTGTTTAAAGAACAGATCAACCTGTCACGCAGTCAATATAACCCGAGGAGCTAATTAATTAATTGATGTGAAATACGCCCTTTGTGCAATAATGCCTATTAAGTTAATTGATTAAAAGCAATGAATGCAAAATTAATAGAAGTAGTTCACAATAATCGAAACAGTAATGTAATCATATTGACATCTGTCATGTTAACTGAAACTGTAAATCTGACAAAAGAGGAAAAATGTAACGACAAAAAACAAATTGAGCCGTGCCATGAGAAAACCAAATAGTGGGTTTGCAACCAGCATGGATCCAGACCAGCCTGCGCATCCGCGCAGTCTGGTCAGGATCCATGCTGTTCGCTAACGGTTTCTCTAATTACAATAGGCTTTAAAAGTAAAGAGCATGGATCCTGACCAGACTGCGCGGATGCGCAGGCTGGTCTGGATCCATGCTGGTCGCAAACCCACTATGTTGGTTTTCTCAGGGCGCGGCTCAATTAATGGCGGCTGGTTGTCAACGGCCTAGACTTACATAATCATTTATACTTAGAAGTAAAAACTGAGAAAAACTTTTGAGATTGTTTACATAAAAAAACCACACAATTATCCAGTTAGTTCCCCACAAATAAATGGCAACTTCCCCGCATGAAACAGGTAGATGGCGTTAGACTATCTAACGTCTAATAAATCGCCAAAAAATTACGTAAATACGTTATCCCTTATTACATCAAAAAAGAGATTTTCATTAATTTTATAAATCAGAATTTCTCTCCATTACCAAGACGACTTTTCATCTGCTTTAATGCCAGTTTTAGCAGTTTGTTGCGTGGATCCGTCATATTGGAAGCAAAATCTTGGTTAGGTTAAGTCAAAGGATCAAAAGGATTTAAAATTACCATGACAACAGTCACAACGCAATTTTACTAATTTCAACTTTTATGTCTTCGTGAGAACTGTACGTTGTTAATTTTGACGAAGGCATAAAAGTTGAACTAAATAAGAATGTGTTGTCATGGTAATTTTAAAATCTTTTGATTACGAAATACCGCCGGTGACTTCGAACTGAAGTCTGAATTGTAAAGAAAGAAGTGTGAAGTATGAAGCGTGAAGTGTGAAGTGTGAAGTCTGAAGACTGAAGTGTGAAGTTTGAAGTAGGAAGCGTGAAGTGTGAAGTCACCACCGGTCCTTCGTAACAAACGGGACGTGACTTCGTTCGTATTGTACGTTGTTATTATTTCCGACGAAGTCATACAAAAACGAAACTAGTAAGATTGTGTTGTCTTAGTAATTTTAAATCCTTCTGATCTTTTATCCATAACCAAGTGACTAGTTATATACGCATCATTTATTTATCATATTCTTTATCCTAGCCAAAACAGAAAAAGAGCATGAAAATCAGAGTATCAAAGGATATTATTTACATTTTTTTTCTGGGAGAGTTTGATTGAATGGGTCATGTTGTTTTTCTAGCATTCCGACGCCAGTGCCTGTCTAAAAGGAAAGTGATGGCATTAGTTCTGTCTGAGCTGAGATATACTTTTTTCTTGTTTTAGGCTAATGAAAAAAAGGCGGATCAATATCTGTTGATGTCTTGACATGCAAACAATGCCAGGAAGAAAAAAGATTCTAATATGTATAATTTTCTACTGACTTTTATTGGTCTCTTCGCGGTAATTCTCTTATTAAATGGCGATGTTTATGTTTTTACACCGAACGCACTTGTTAACTGTAATCTGGCGATTATATTCTAGATTAATTTTTTTTTCAATAAGCACACAATGGCATGATCATTTTTATAGCAGATTGATATCTAAAGAAAGCCACTTAAATACATATTCTTCTTTTAAATACTGTGAAATCATTAATAATTGTTGAGCACTAATTTTCGTGGATTTAATGGTTGTTCAACGGCTGCCAGTCCCGTCGCCCATCCCGAAGCCCATCGCTTAGGGAACCCCGGTCGGAGGTTGCTTCTGAAAGGGAACCGGTGCCCCACTGTTCGGACTGTCTCAAGCAAATGATTCCCTTCGATCAAATGAAATTTCTATTCATGTTACCCTCAAAAATTGGAATTCACAAACACAAATCTCGTTCGGTCAAAACCACGAAATTTCACGCGGACAAATTTAAAAGCTTTTTCGTGAAGTCGTCAGATTTTTTACTTGAAGTAAAAAAATCTGATGACTTAAGTACGTACAGAAGTACTTTATCGTTATAAGATATAGGGTGTGTGGATATTTTAATACGTGTACGTGCACATGTACATAACTGTACTCCAACAATATTACGTTTTCTTTTGTAGCACTTTGGAATCAGGTTAATTAAAATAGGCATACACGCTAATCTACAGTATTTCTAGCCCTGTAAGAATGCTTTTACCGAACGATCATCATCACCACCATCATCATCATCATCATCATCATTATTCTCATCATCGTCATCATTATTATTATCATGCATGTAACAGTTCTTGGACAGTACACGAATTTGAGACTCGTTTGTTAAAAGGTAGCGTCATATTCTCTATGGACCTGAATTATATCGCCAAAACACGACACCAACACACGTTAAGCTGCAACTTACACGGACATTTAATACACCTGGTATCAAGTTAACAAAACAAAATTCACCCTTTTTTACCCAAGGACATCACCGTTGACATGTTAACTCCTGCTGAAAGTATAGTCGCTTTATTAAAATGACAGTTTTATATTTTCTCTAAAATATCCTCGTAAAATTTAATAGTTTTTGATAATAGATACCCGGAGCGTTTATGACTTCGATATGTTACAAACTTCATGCTAAATTTCACAGCCGGAATGCAACCTCAAGGGTGATCCGAGGATAACAAATCTTTTCATTATTTGAGGGCTTTTGATACCAGATTTACTATCACTCTACTAAAACCAAAACAATAATTTTAGCTCTGGAAATTTAGTTCACATTAAGTTTATTTTAAGGCATACTGATCCTTCTTTTTTTCTTTCTTTCTTTTTCTTTCATTCATTCCTTCCTCATTTTTTAAAAATATTTTTTGGTACTCCATTTCTCTTCTTCCCAAATCATTATTCTTATTTTATTTCTTTTAAAGTTCTGTTTAGTTA
Organism: Mercenaria mercenaria; assembly: GCF_021730395.1. Taxonomy (NCBI): domain Eukaryota; kingdom Metazoa; phylum Mollusca; class Bivalvia; order Venerida; family Veneridae; genus Mercenaria; species Mercenaria mercenaria. The sequence goes on along the minus strand of NC_069375.1, from coordinate 61,306,845 downwards.
TTTTTACTGAGAATGAAGTTCGTTTAAAATTGCCGTATCATCAGTGGTGTAGCTAGGCATAAATGGAAATACTTAGGCAATGTTCGTGCGATTCCGTATTCTCGATCGGCAATGGATGCAAGTATAGCTCAAATCGCACACAGCTAGTCGTAAAAAGCCAGAGAATGCCGAATTCACACGAAGAGAATACGTTATTTGAGCCGCGCCATGAGAAAACCAACATAATGCGTTTGCTACCAGCATGTTTCCAGACCAGCCTGCGCATCCGCGCAGTCTGGTCAGGATCCATGCTGTTCGCTTTCAAAGCCTATTGCAATTAGAGAAACCATTAGCGAACAACACGGATCCTGACCAGACGGCGCGGATGCGAAGATTGGTCTGGATCCATGCTGGTCGCAAACGCACTATGTTGGTTTTCTCATGGTGCGGCTAATTTATCGATTGCCATTATGGGTAATGATTGCATTTGATAATTAAAGCTACTGCCTCACTATTTGAATAACAATTTGAATATTTACATAATTATGTGACATTAAGAAATGGAAAAAGATGTGACACAATGTATTAATTAAATATTTGCGTACATCCATGACCATGTAGTAGTATCCAGACGCTTAATTTCTTTTATGGTGATTCTGCACTTTTGGTTAACCGGAAGTGACGATAAAATGTCAGGAAGGTGCCAAACAGCTACGCCACTGACGAAACGTATTTTTTTCTGTTTAGCAGTGTGCAGATACACCGTATAAAATCTGTCATGAAAACAGAACCATTAAATTGTGATAACATTATTGTATGGAAAAAAATGAATTAATGTTTAACCGTATAACCGTCATTCTGACGCAAATAATACCTGCAAATGGCTCTCTCTGTAACTCTGGGTCACCTAGGAAACGGTTTCATATTTTCATCAAACCTGGAAATAGAACAAAATCAATTTTAAAACCAGCATGTGCATATAAGGGTTGTTGATAAGATGATTTGATAAACTAACTTAAATGGGATGCGACACGTCAGAAGGTGTCAGCTTGCAGAGTAACGTTTTGGCAATGAACGGATAGTTTGTGTGCGTAATTAATTGTAGATGAAATTCCTGATCATTTTGGATCATGTGACAGATGCGCAGAGCTACGTTTATTATTTTTTATATGGGTCGATTATTTTCTTATCAAAAATGAATCATTGTCAAAACGACAGCCGTGTTCCATACCGAATACAAAAAAGAAAATAATAACAATAAACGTGTTTATATTGATGTGCTCAACTGATACTTCATTCTAAATATTAGTATTTATTTTTAACTAACCACATAAAACGTTTGATACGTATTCATAAATACTAACTGTTTACAACAGAAAACTTTAAAATATGACAAATGAAGACTTCACAAAAATCTTAATTTAAAATAGCTCATCGAGATTGTGCATGCTTACGTAACAAGGAGAGAACCATAATATACGCCAAAACATATAAGTATAGGGAATCCCACATGTTCACACGATCGCGATACCGTACAACTGTACGAGGTTTTATTCGTCCCTTTTGGGCACACGTGATTGCACGTTTAAGCCATTGACGTCGATCATTTCCTTTTCATTGAACCTGTATTTGTCTATTCTATTGTAAGCTTTGTCACAGTAATCTGTTGCATTACTGTCTGTAATTAATGTAATTTTCTCCGATACGGTGATGTTTTTTTTTCACAACTAGCATCGCCGAAATAAGTTGAACCTACCCGAATTTCAAACCTCTTTTCTTATTGACAATGCTATTTCTCACGGCTTACAAACGCAGACGCACTGCTATATCACGAAAGCTGTCCGTCTACATACATGTTTCTAATTCCCGACGGCGGTAATAGAAACCCGCCGGTTATAAACAAACATCGTAATATAACTTTAAACTAAGAATTATCCGAAGTCTTTAACGCTATTTAATACGTATCCCTATTAAAAATTCACATATTCCATTGAAAACATTAATGCAGATTAATAGGGTGTCCTAATTCCCAAACGTTAATCCCGATTAATACGAAAAGTGATCCTATATAAAATGACATATTATCAAAGAAAGGAAAAATTTAAACAGATTATAAAGGAAAACAAATTTGAGTAAACCAAAGACATATTGTACCTGTTCAGAATCTATACCAGAGATTCTCTACTGGTAATGTCTCACACACTCTAGAATAAATATCGACATATAATGACATAAATACCGCGAAAGGTAAATATAAATATTTTCTCACAATTTGCACGTGAAAGCTATGAATATCGAACACTTTTCACTATAACTGTGACTGCTACCCATAATATTTTCTGGACACCTGTAGTCAGTGACAACGATTACGTGAATCAATCATAGAACCCGTCCATTGTCTCGACTATTGATTGGTCCATTCGGTTTCAGGAATTGTTTTTAAATTAACGGAAAAATGAACCCGGCGTTTATTGTTGTTCACTGGCAGAAGCTATGATGTTAAGTGCAGATTTTCACGCGAATGTTTCAGAAGAAAGAAATGGCTCGCCAAGATTCTATTTGATTTTCGTTTCTCCCATCAGGGTGCAGAGTCAATTTCATCAAATTTCACGGAACACTTCTTTCTTTGTGTCGACTGGTACTTTGAAATTCGCGCGGTCAATCTTGCACTAAACTTCTGACCATTGGTCAGTTTATGAAATACGACAAATAGGGCATTACTCTGATACCGCTAACATATTGGCACAGTATGACAATACATGCCGTCATCTCCGAAACACGGACGCTCGAATCCGTTACGTGTTATGTGCTTGTGTACCACAGTTCCACAATAACGGCATTCAGTTAACCTATCAACAGTACTAGTTCTGATCTCTACTAGTTACTTACAACTTCCCTACATGAGTCAGGGACAAAAAAGAATGACGTCAGACATATTATCCTCTGTGAAATTATTAAAAATAGAATAAAACAAGCAGCCTCTTTTTCATAGTATAAAGCTCTACTAACATAAACCGGTGGGCCGGATTCGTCTAGCGTACTTTGGGAAGACGAAGATGGTGAGGCGTACTTTCGGAAGACGACGATGGCGTGGCGTACTTTGGGAAGAATAGAAGGCGTAGACACAGAGTACTTTTAGAAGACGGCGATGGCGTAGAGAAGTTTTGGAATAACGCAACGGCGTAGATCTAAGTAAATCAATGTTATAGGTAATCCAAACTCCAACATGCATAATTATGAGGTATCGCCGAGAAGTAACTTGCATTATTAGCTGTTCATTTAGCGTGAGCTTTGACCTAGAAATTGTTTATCTATAATGCATGCTTCTTTTAAATGGAAACAAATCACGCTTCTGTGCACCCAAGTAACAACAATAAGAAAAATATTCAATCCAGTAACAGTCAGTAACTCTAAACGATAAGTGGAAGGGAGCTAATTAAGTAGAGCGTAACGCAAGTGACAATAAGATTGACACAGTTCTGTCCCTTAATATGTAGCTTGCCATGAGTTCTGAATGTATACCGACGTTATATCTTTTCGTATGCATCTGGAACATTTAAAAAGATTCTGGAACATTTAAAAAGATTTTTCAAGGTTAAAAGGTTCAAAAGAAATAGGAAAATCACCTTTTATCTATCATATCGTTACATCTAATGAGATATTCATGAGAGCAGTTTCAGTATAATTATGCGCCTTCATATTGATAATTGCATTCAAAAAGCATCAGCGTAACACTAGGGACAGCGGGGATAGGGGAAGGGGCCAACTTTGTCATTAGGAATCAGTATATACCTAGTCATCTCCAACATTTCGTCCCAAAGCCTGTATTTCACAGACAGTAAAAAGGTTTTAAAAAGTAAGAGCATTTTAGAGGTACTGGGGAAGTTTTTTTTTTACAGTAGTCTATAATGTTATTGGTAAACGCGTTTATTTTTTTCCGTTTTTTTTTTATATGGCAAAAATTATCGTGGGAAATCTGATAGGTTTGGCATGTTGACCAGCACATTGGCCCCCTACAAACTTTGAAACCGCTCTTTCGTCGATGATCAGGCATTCGTTATCTAGATACACTCCACATCACACCCATAGATTTCATGTCAAAAAGTTCATTATTTTAGGATAAGTGGTAACTATATAATCAGAATAAGTTATCTGAATACAAATTGTTTAGACACGGGGTTTGAAACCATGACATGCGGAAGTATTTTTCAACGGAAGTACTTTCTTACGCCCTGTTCAGTAACAAACATCAAAGGCTGTATAAAAGTGTCGAGTTCAAGGTCGCACCCGCAGGCCTTTGAATCGAAAATTAAACCTTTGTCAGTTTAGAAATCAGTTCTGGCTTCAAGGTTTCGAGATCTTTATAATGTAACCTCGCCATTGATCCACTTCAAAGTTGCACTCAATAACCGCCAATCAGATGGTGGAATTTTGAGCTTGTCTCCGAACTATGCAACTTTATAACCTGGGTCTTCCACGGTGTAAATTGAGTATAGATGTTATATCTAAGGTATTAATACCGAAAAGATGGAAAACATCATGGATCCAAATATATTGTTTGTTTTGTGTCTGGCCAAGTGATTTTGTGGTGAGTTTAGGCGATTATCAGGCATACAGAAAGGCAAAATATACGATAGCGTATCATCGTGCTATCGCTGATGCATCGGGTGAACGCGGTACCACGACTGACAATTCCATGAAAGATATGCCACGACTGCACGACTTTTCCAGCATCTGAAGATGCAGGAAGACCTCCGGTGACCATCCTGGCATTGGGCTTATGGGGAGAACCACCGGCCGTCCGTAAGCCATCAGTACGACTTCCTTACAGGAAAAATATCTACACTGCAAACAAGGTTTCGAACCCACACGGTGACATCGGTGAGAGACAAATAATTCAAAGTCAGCATTCTTAAGCACTTGACCCTTGATGGTGGCGGAGCCGTGGCTCTATTTCGTGACGCTGTCACATCAAGTATACACGATACCACAATAGCGCAATAGCATGAATTCATCAACATCCGTTGCCATCGTACAGTTGAGGCATCGCGTGTGTTTGATATGATGTCGCACAAGCACGATGTCCCTAATCGGACACCGTGCGTCATGCATTCGCAAGGCATACCCGCAGGTGACTTTGTTGTGAACTGATGCTCATGTCAGACAGGGAGGCAAAAATACGACAGCGTCAATGCCATCGAGCTTTTTCTCCCGTATTAGGTATAACCGAGGCCACAATATTATCACGGCATGATGGTGATGGAGCGATGCAACGACAACAAGAAGTTGCGAAGACACGATCATATTATTCCACGCCATCATGTTATTTCTGTCGCATCAGTTAATAAAAGTCATGATTCCACGACAATACGATGTCAAGACGGTGACACACGACAGCAGAAGGGTGAATGTGTGTGAGTTGTTTTTTGTTTTATTTTGGCGCTATCGTGCAGACTCATCAGGTACACGAGATTCACGACAATACGACAGCACGACGGTAATAGAGCAAATGACGATGAAGAAGGCGCGAAACCTTAAATAACATGTCTGTCATGATGACCCAAATGGGATACCGTATGTTTCGCTCGACGTAAAACTTTCTTTGTAATCGGAATGAAAAGAGTATAAACTGAAGAAATAGGTTAATCTTGGTCAAGTAATATAAATATATTCAACAGGTTTACTTCAATCTTCAGAGTTTCTTTCATCTGTAAAACTAATGAATGATTAATGAAAAACAATGGGCTGATATACATCAAAGAACGCCTACATACATATCACTAATCGCTTTACGTATCAACGGAAGAAGAAAGTAGAGAACACACCAATGGAAACAGTCGGCGCATACACACGGTTGGGGAAAGCAGCGATTCGAACCATATTATATATCTTGTATTCTTGTCTTGAAAGAAGCTGGCTACATCAACATAGTCGGCACTGTCATTTTTAGTTCAGATGACTTACCGTACAGACTTGTATTAAAAGTGCACCGTTTAGAAGTCTAGAATTGAGTATAACAAACGTTTAACCGGCCCCTTTCTAAATCTGGACTACACTGAAGTGGCGTGCTTCCAGATTTGTGCCAATTTGTACGAAATTTAGAAGACTTTCCGTAACCCTTGCCCTGCTAAATTTCCATAATGAACTTACAGTACAGTAAACTGTTAAAAAGGGATGTTTACCAAAAGGATACCGACTATATGGCGAACAGTGCAGATCACGATCATACTGCACGGTGTTGCAGGCTGATCTTGGTCTACACCGGTCGCACAAGGCAGAACCACTTGCCGCCAGCAGGCTAAGGGTTAATTAGCAACAGCAATAGAAAGACAGTGACTGCCTGCTCTACACTTGAAATATCTCAGAGGCGTGAGTATAACACTAGATCTATATATGAGCCGCGCCATGAGGAAACCAACATAGTGCATTTGCGACCAGCATGGCTCCAGACCAGCCTGCGCTTCCGCACAGTCTGGTCAGGATCCATGAAGTTCGGCAACGGTTTCTCTAACTGCAATAGGCTTTGAAAGCAACCAGCATGGATCCTGACCAAACTGCGTGGATGCGCAGGCTGGTCTGGATCCATGCTGGTCGCAAACGCACTATGTTGGTTTTCTCATGGTGCGGCACATATTTAGTTGTACTTTGTATATACATGTTTAATCATCTATTCAAAAATACCACTTTGTTATTTCGGTATCAAATATCAATTGCTATTTTGTAGAGTCTTTTTCTGCTTTATGATGTTCATCTGCAGACAGGCCCCTTTAAAAGTAAAAAACAATTTATGCCTCCATGTGGTGCAATTAACTGGATTTGATATACATGTGATTATGTTTTTTTCTACCATCATAAAAAAGTATGTTATTAGCCAGAAACCTGCATGTTTGACATGCCATACACGGAAAAATCTATCTATCTATATAAGTGGTTTAGACCTTGAAACAAGCAATGTCATATCTGTTTCTTTTCTGCTTTTTTTCTATAAACAGGTGTTTTTTTTCTACATTTTTTATGAACTGCTTATATCTGCTTTTATCATAAATTTTGAAAACCACATGTATGATATTACATATCATATCTAACAATCAAGTACACCTTTCTAAAATTCCCCAGAGCTATTTTAATCGAGTATATAGCTTAAAAATTGATATATCAGCGGGAATGTATCTCTTACCAGCTGATACCTGCTTCCTGATAAAAAAAAACAAGAACAAATCTGCTACTAGACGATGAGTTTACATGCTATATATATTTTATATTATTATCCCGTGCACTCGTGTATTCTCGTATAATTCTTTCGTGTATACCGAGGGGTGGAAGCGACAAAAGTGTGTCTGCTTCTTTATTTATTTGTACATAGGCCTCTTTTGCTTTAGACCCCTTTGAGTGGTCGTGATGATATATTTAATTACACATCATTGAGTCTATTTGTCTGGTAGGTTGTTATAAAGATATGAGCCGTGCCATGGGAAAACCAACATAGTGGATTTGCGACCAGCATGGATCCAGACCAGCCTGCGCATCCGCGCAGTCTGGTCAGGATCCATGCTGTTCACTAACAGTTTCTCTAACAGCAATTAGTTATGAAAGCGAACAGCATAAATCCTGACCAGACTGCGCGGATGCGCAGGCTGGTCTGGATCCATGCTGGTCGCAAAGCCACTATGTTGGTTTTCCCATGGCGCGGCTCATATATACAAGATATGTTATCAGATAACACTGTCTTCACTTCGTTTTAGAACTTTTAGTACGTGTGGTCCAAGAAATTGCTAAAAAGTCGAATGTATACTTCTTGTATCTTCTCGGCGTAGACATGCTGGTCCGTTGAAAGATGCTAAAAAGTCGAATGTATACTTTTTGTATCTTCTCGGCGTAGACATGCTGGTCCGTTGAAAGATGCTAAAAAGTCGAATGTATACTTTTTGTATCTTCTCGGCGTAGACATGCTGGTCCGTTGAAAGATGCTAAAAAGTCGAATGTATACTTTTTGTATCTTCTCGGCGTAGACATGCTGGTCCGTTGAAAGATGCTAAAAAGTCGAATGAATACTTGTTATTCTTCAATGAAGGTCAGCTGGTACATGGAAAAATGCTTAAAGGTCAAATGAATACTTGTTTTTCCTCTATGTAGGTCAGTTGGTCCATGGAAAAATGCTAAATGGTTGAAATAATACTTGTTTCTTTTCAGTGGAGGTCTGTCAGTCCATGGAAAGATGCTTAAAGTCGAATGAATACTTGTTATTCCTCTAAGCAGGTCTGTCAGTCCATGGAAAGATGCTTAAAGTCAAATGAATACTTGTTATTCCTCAATGCAGGTATGTCGGTCCATGGAAAGATGCTAAAGTCGAATGAATACGTGTTATTCCTCAATGCAGGTCAGTTGTTCCATGGAAAAATGCTAAAGGGTCTAATGAATACTAGTACTTGCTTTTCCTCAATGTAGGTCAGTTGTTCTATGGACAAATGCTAAAAGTCGAATGAAATACTTGTTATTCCTCAATGTTGGTCAGTTATTCCGTGGACAGATGCTGAAGGGTCGAATGAATACTTGTTTTTCCTCAATGTAGGTCAGTCGATCCATGGAAAGATGCTAAAGGGTCGAATTAATACTTGTTTCTCCTCAATGTATGTTAGCTGGTCCATGGAAAGATGCTAAAGGATCGAATTAATACTTGTTTTTCCTCAATGTAGGTCTGTCGGTCAATGCAGAGATGCTAAAGGATGGAATTAATACTTGTTTGTCCTCAATGTAGGTTAGTTGGTCCATGGAAAGACGCTAAAGGGTCGAATGAATACTTGTTTTTCCTCAATGTAGGTCTGTCGGTCCATGGAAAGATGCTAAAGGTGGAATTAATACTTGTTTGTCCTCAATGTAGGTTAGCTGGTCCATGGAAAGATGCTAAAAGGTCGGATGAATACTTGTTTTTTCCTCAATGTAGGTCAGTTGGTCCATGGAAAGATGCTAAAAGGTCGAATGAATACTTGTTTCTTTTCAATGTATGTCTGTTTGTCCACAAAAAGACAGAAAGATCCTAAATGGGTCAGATGAATACTCGTTTCTCCTCAGTAAAGTGCACATGAAGATCGGGTTTTTTAGAAGTAAAGGGACATAATTATGCTTCATGAGTTATCTCCATGAATAAACTATGTTAACTTGCGGCTGATAGACAATCTTCAACTCCTTGCATACAGCACAAACTTGTGGTTTATATGGTAAAACATCCTTTCAAGGTTGTTGTTATCATTTTAAAACATCTATTCATTAGAAGGGTGTGTTATCATATAAAGCATCGTTGCTTGACAAAACAGATAATGCCTGTGACATGCGGCAAGAGTATACTATTACAGTATTTCTCAGAGCAGCTAATAACATGAAGTAAGTATTAAGGTTAGATACTTAATGTCTGAAACGCCTTTCATGTTAAGCTCTACTGTCAGATAACTGCTTAATGTGATATCATGTGACAAGTCGCACGCAACTGTCATAACATGTTTATTGATATTTCTCTGAACTTTTTTTTTGTGGAAATATATAGCATTACACGAGATTTACATAGCACCCTTTTCATAGTAAACATCTTCAAAAGGGTGTTTATTCTGTATCATAAACATAGCAAAGGGTCAATTTAAGGATGCTACAGACAGACCAAGTTTAGCGAAGATCTATGAAGCTGTTCATGAAAATACGAAAAGTTGTTTATGTTTTTAGCTCTGGTGGTTCCTAACAGGAGTCAAGTTAAAGCATTTGAATACACATAATGCAGAGAGGACCTTACAAGGAGGCTTCATACCAAGTTTTGTGAGAACCGTCCAGTGGTTCATGACAGGAAGTCATTTTAAAGTTGTCTTTTCTAGTTTTAGCTCTGATGGTCCATAAAAATAGCCAAACGGAAGTATCTGAACAAGCTTGAGAGAGGGCTAGGTCAGGATGCTACGTACAAAGTTTTGTATAACTCTGGCCAATAGTTTTAGAGAATTAGATTTTTAAGTAAAATGTTGACGCAGAATGGATGATGAGTACCACCAGCCTCTAGCTACTTATCGTAGATGGTTCGAACATTGACAAGGACTGATTTCTCTCACGAGTAAACCATTCGACTGCCTTGTTGGAATGTCGAATGTACAACCAAGGAACATGTTTGAGTGGAAAATGATCATCCAGCTCGGGGGATACCTTAGATCTTCCAGAATTAATAGAATAGCTACAGAAAGGCCTTCAAAAATCCCATTTCGACAAAAATCACAGTCGACTACTGAAGCGAAGCTAAACATGTTGAGGGTTACGCAAAGTTATGGTGCCCTACTCGCTTGGTACAACTACTCAAAACAATTATAAAACCAGAACACCATTTTTTTTTAATATTTGAACATTGTTCCTATGTTGATTTTAATCTATTCATCTGTTTCATAACGTAGTCACTTTTGGCATGTGCAGTTCTAATGAACTCGATCTTTATACCCTGTTTAACCAACTCCGCTAAATTTCTAAAATGAAACTGTTCTCATTCATTTGGGCAATACCTTTGTTATTCAGGTTTCACTGAAAATTTAAACTGAATAGCGAAACTATGCGATCCATGATCGCACGGATGCAGGCTGATCTTGCCTCACTGGTCTCAAAGAGCAGAATCATTGCGTCAGCAGGCTAAAGTTAAAACCATAATAATAAGGCACGTAGTACCCATAACTGTTTCTTGACGTATTTCAAGTGTATGCATACATAATTCATCAGCACTTGTAGAGTAGAGAATAAAAGCAGAACTTGTTTAAGATTTACCTTGATCTAAAGTCAAGTTCTTGCAGTTATACTAACAATGAACAATAATGCCGTATATCCGTCTCTACTTAATCATACGTTCCAGAGAAGTTATTTTATTATAGAACAAAGTACGGAGTACAAAAGCGACACGACATTTAAATTGGAAAATTACGTCGCTTTGTAAGAAGTCGATCCAGGGTTTTTTTGCGACAGGTCGGTGGTTTCTACCAATACATGAAATAATGCACGGAAGGACTCAATGGGCCTTTCTCTATCATCATAAAAAAACCAAAAAACAATTGCAAGGAGATGATCAACTCTTCCGCACATTGCCGATCATTTCACACACTTCCGGAATGTATTAATAAGAACGGTTCGTCTAATTTCAAAGACCAATGGAATACTGCAATTTCATCAGGCCGGCATTGGGTAAATACCAAACTTGTACAATAGTGCAGGATATTGGTACCAAATGTCTTGTTAGAGATTCAAAATTCCTCCCTTATTCTCAAAGCAGATGGTTTTGTATTCCCGAATCTGGTGAAGAAAACCTAGACTTCTAAAAAGCGAAATTGTTTTCGCCCATCTAAAGTTCCATAAGATGACGAAGGCAAAAATGGGGTCCAGAGTATTTCTTTTGATTTTCAAAGAGTGTCCTTATAAGGTTTGATCTATCGTCTCTTTTAAGAACTTCAGAATCAAGTAAGGAAATGGGTCGTTATGCTCGTGATTAGTATAAACATTAGTATCAACTCCAAGTAGACAAATGGCGGTAATAATGATCCGATGAATACAAAATGTATTTGTTTATCTTGTCGGAGGACGGGTCTAAAGCGTGTGGGGCGGATGAGGGAAGGTGGGAGGAGGGAGCATAACTATAGTTCACAGTAGTCATCGCAATGAAAACCTTAGATCTTCTTGTTATCAAACAGTTTCAGCCCCCAGTTTGACCCACGACTTTGAAGCATGCCCTGTGATTGCTCTGATCTTCGAGTTACAGATATAAAATACTGTAAAACAGGCTATTTAACAACATTGTGATCAATTAACTTCTAGCAACATGTTTACATTACATCTACCACAAACACATGTTTACATATAGATTGATCACTTATCTCAATCGACTGGGCAACATCATGTTGCTCAATAATATTTAATGTGTATATTGAATGTATGTATAAATTGTCATACCTTCATTTTGTGCCTTTCTCTCTGCAATTGTTATCTTTCGCATATTATTGCACTAAATGACCTCTCTCGGCACTTTAGAACACTTGGTGTCATACCTAAATATGCGTAGCTCCATTTCATTAGTTGTTTCAGAATACCATCCTTATAGGCCTCCTTATAAACATACTTCAAATCTAATTCAGCACAATAATCTTTTCTCGTGCACTTAATAACCCTCTTTGACCGCTTATAACACCGTATCCGCATTTGAAATATCTTGTCATTATGCACCACAGCAACGCGTAACTTGACCTATAATGATGGATCCCCAAGCCTGTTCTCTCAACCCAGATCCCCAACAAATAACAGAAAAACACATTTCAAAAAAAAAAAATGCTATATTTTTATAATAAGCATTTTTTGATTCTTTTTGAAATGGTATTTATAAAATAGCATTTTTTTTTTTTGGAATGTATTTTCTGTTATATGTGGATCTGGTTGTAGAAACAAGTGGGCCATCATTCATAAGGTCAAAGTCACACTCCGAATTGCCTGTGGTAGCATGTGGTCAACATCAAATTCCTTACTGCTTAACACTCTCGCGACCTGACCTGAAATTAGTAAATACGCAGACGACCACCTATTGATCTATGAATCTCTTGCCACACGATCAGATATAAAATATTCCCTATTTCAAGTTTTAGACACTACTCTACCTGAATATACATGTAAGCCAACCACAGGGGTTCGTTATACTGTACCTCATACCTGAATGTCTTACACACGAATAGCACGAACTTTCAAAAATAAGCAATATAATCCAAAACAATTTCTCGTGTGTCTTACCAAGTTACTTAATGTCTATACATTAATTAGAAAATTATATTATTTACCTACCTAATGCCTCAGAGCCTTGTACGAAAATAAAACACTGAATTAATCCAATTATAGTACACCGCCCCACCTCTTGCACTATTTTCCAACACAAACACATGTAGTAGAAAACACTATCTTTAGAACAGAAGTTATATGAAGTATCCTATACACAAATCCAACAAATCCTCCTGTATTCTCCCACACACCGGTGTCTGAATCACATATAACGCCAGGTGAGATATAATAGAGAACACATTCTAGTTTCTATTCTCTATGCTCATTTTCTTCTTTGGCGCGTGCAGTGTAACCAACGCAACTGATTTTTGGGTCACGTGACCTTTTTCCAAAACATTGGCAGACGAGATGTTGCAGATGGTTATGTAACAGATGATCGGTGTAGTGTTTATCGACCGTCTGCATCACATGTTATATGATCATCATAAATATATTGAACCGTTTATAATCCTTGTTATGCGGTCATCAAATATTTCATTAGAAGATAACCGTCTATGTTAATTAATAAAGTGTCTTGATCTTATCTCATGTAACACGTTTTACCTGTGAAAGTGTTATGGTGTGGGGGTGGGGTAGGGGTGCTTTCTACTCCGTAGATTTCACAGCATAATAGTAGAAGATCATACGCAGAATTTCATGAAATCATGTCGTCTACACAGGGACATAATCAATTTTAATTTGCCTCATTGATTAAAGGGGCATACCACAACAAACATTAAAATATCATTTTAAAAGCAGATGTCAACATCTATAATACGCCACAACTCTTGCGGAGACATTTTTTCTGCATATCTTCTATATATCTTCAACATATCTTTTACATATTTTCTACGTATCTTCTAATTATTTTAAAATTACAGACTATATGAGTGTTTGGCGGGTAAGTAACTGAATAATTCAAGAAATAGTAAAATTAAAAAAAAAATGACTTCAATCAAATGGAGGCGCGTCCCTTTAGTTGAACCCTGTCAGGTCCGTTTGTACAAGGTGATGTCATTTTGAAAGAATGATTTTCCTCTGCAGTCCTATTCGTTGGAAAACATAATCGTTGTAAACTTTAAATTTTTTCGTATTATAAACAGATTTTTATTATGTTTAAATACTTCCAGCGTGAAAAAGAACTATTGTGCGAGTGCCAAATCGGTTTAAATGTGAAACCAGTACAAAAGACCCTTTTATGTTATTCGGGGCCAGTACAAACACAGGATGCGTTTACACTCGACACTGAACATACAGAATAGACCTTTAAAGTTACCCTTTAAACCCTGGGCTGGCCTTTGCGGTAATGGCATGTCATTTTAAAAAGGACACATATGAATTCAATTAAGCGTTTTTCAAGCTATTAAAAAGCTAATGACAGGTTTGATCAAATTTTTGCAAAAAAATAATCTTCAAATTAAAAGATCTCTTTTTCAATAGGTGTGTTTAAGAAAATGAAAGACAGAACTATAAAAAAAGGAAGAATGAAAGAGAAAGAAAGTACGAAAAAATCAAAGAAAAGAAAGAAGGAAATAAAAAATGGGAAAATGGGGGAGGAAGGAAGAAAGAAATAAGATAAAAATGACAGGAAAGAAAGAGAAAAAAGAAAAGTAAAGAAAATCAATATGAAGAGAGATTAGTATAAATGAATAAATGATACCAGATATGATGTGACTACTGTGACCTTTTCAATGTACCAATTAACATTAACATTCTGTTTGTATTGTTTTCCATTTTAGAAATAGTTTAAATGACTCGGATTCACTTTAAATACGGCATTCTATATCCTGTTTACAAAATTGCTCATAGGTTACATATTATCATTACTTAGAAACTTTGTCAGTTTTTTCCTCTCTTGTATCAGTCAGCACAAAAGCGTTGGTATTTAAAAAATGTTGCAAAAGTACATTTTTTATTATCTGGAATACAAATAAGGGACACTAAAAGTCTTGTTTTATAAATACATGTTGTATAAGAGTTGTTCCCCTTGAATAACGACACAAGCTGGTTATGTATACCGAGAATGCGTACTTTAGTCAAGTTTATGAAAAGTAAAATAAACAAAAGTTGTCTAAATATTTCTGTATTTATATCACATTAAAATACAAATATTCTAGGTCAGAGAAGTAAAATGATTAAATTTTATTCCTACTTGGGAGTATCTCCGAATATAGAAGTACACATGTATATGCAAAAGTGCCAAAGTCCATCATTTCTTCTGAAGTCTTCCTCCGTCACTTTTTCTTGTCCAAAATACTGAATAGATTTCAATAAAACCTTGGCTTTATTCAGTTTTAAGTACAATAACAAGGAAGAGCATACATTAACATGAAATATTAGAATGTTTGTCTTTATGTATTATTCTGCCTGCGAAGAGGAAGTTTTAAATTATTTCATTTTGATTATTTGATTATTTGCACTTTTTCAAATAGTAGAGCCATTGTTTTTTTGGGTTTTTTTTTTTTTTTGGTTTTGGGGGGGGGGGGGGGGGGGGGGGGGGGGGGAGTTGTTGCTGACATATGCCTCCATAACATATCTTTTTTGTAAATCTAATAAAAAACGGTTAGATTGAATGCTTTAAAACTTCGCTGGTCTTCAGCATCGTGATGTGACATAGCAGGACAGGTTCCACAACTTTGACTTATATTTTGCTAAAATTATGTTGCATTTAAGCATGTGTTTAAGAGTCACTATTATCATCACTCTTTCAGTCGTCCGGCAACAATTTATTTTACTATTAACATACTGGAGACCTTACTTCTTGAGCAATCATCATGTATTTACATATAATTATATCGCTTGGTCAAGTGCAGAACTTAGCAAGATTGTGCCAGTAAAATCAGAGTATTGTCCCCTGAATAAGTCAAAATTGTCATATTGTCACGTTCAAAAGACACTTTGGTTGGCAACCCTAATACTTGCTTTCGTAAATTTTAAGATGTGCTTTATCAACTTTGATTATATCATACCTGCTTTCATTAAACATTGCAGCTGACTATGAATATCAGATAAAGAGGAACACATTGGCAAAGACTAGTCAGGCATTTAGTGTCTGAACTGTCCTTTGGACCATCAGTCTGTCACACTTTATTTTGAACTCAACTGCTCTATATTTTCGGGACTTGTATGTATAGTTTTTAGCTTGGCTATTCGAAGAATGGGGAGGGCTGTTGTACTCACCCGGCGCTGTCGGCGTTGCTTTCAGAGAAAAGTTTTATGGGAAGCTTCATAGTTTCACTTCATTTTCATAAGCGTTGCTGAAATAAAACTTGGTGTATCTTTTTATTCCCCAGTGTCAAAGGCCTCGGAGACATAATACTGTTTGAACTGCCCGTCATTTGATATATACATCTATCACACAACTCCTACGTTTTCCATTCTGTTCAAATGAAACCAGGTATACATTATCAACACGGAGTGAACATATAACAGGCATGCATATTATTGAAATTTTCATGTCCGATTTTTTTCTCTCTTGCGTTATACCCCTAGCCTTCTTATGTCTCCCTAGTTTTAGCTGACGTGAGGAGTGTCGAACTTTTCATTACCTCTCATAAACAGACTCAGTCAAACTGAGCCTGGTTTAGTCTGGTTTTATTTTGCTCGGTTACGGGCCATGCAACAGCTTTCATTGCTCATTAAATAGCGGAGATTTTGTCGTACATAACATACCATCATACTTATAATGATATTCATAGACATCGCTAGCAGTGAAAAAAATGATGTTATGATATGTGTCTGGAAGTTGCCCTTTAAAAATGTGTTTACGAAGGGCTATAAAACACTGAACCGAACATAGACTGGGTCCGTTGTAACATTAAATATTTACCCCATTGAAAAATGACCCCATTGATCAAAATTTAATGTTGAAATGTTGACGGTGTCAATTCTCAACGTTGAAAAAGGACCCATGGGGTCTATTTTCAACGGGGTCAGTATTTAATGTTACACCGGCGTATGTCTTTAAAAAACTAAAAAATCACAATAAAATTTATTGCATAACATGTAAATTCTTATTATACCCTTACATTATGTTAGGTATATACATGATCGATTCGTACCGTACACGGTAAACCGCATATCCATCCAAGTTGTGTGCAAAACATTAAAAAGTCACAGGTAGGAATTCATCCTATATACCAAGGAAACCAAAGCCGAAGCCGTGTCATTTCGCCACAAATAACAATAGATTATCAGAATCATATCAATAAATATACCATATTTTCTACGGCGGAGAAATTGCGCGATTTTATGAGCGCAATATCACTCCGCGAAAAAAGTCTCTTGATGCATTACAATGTACTTAGCTGCATCCTGATTTATTAATTTTACATGTATTCTTGAATGATATATACAAGTTTAAGCGAAATTGAAAAGTTACGTTTTTGAACTACTTTATACAGGTAAACTACTGACGTTTATAGTTCCGCAGTAATAAAAAAAAAAAAGGAACAGGATGCATTTATCGAAGCCCTACGTCCTCCTAAACATGCACATAGGTCGTTACTGCAATGCATACTCTCTCCGCGAACCATTCGGCATTTTTTAATTATAGGAGGGCCGGGCTTGCTGTTGTAATTGATTTTGAATTGAAGTACACGTAATGAAAAAATCAAAAGGACGGTCATTCAGTAGTGAAGCAAAATTATTGGATTAATATGGACCTTTCATAAAGCCACCAGCATCGTGTTATAAGAATTTGATTACCTGGATATCTCGGCGATCTTCATTGATTTATATCGATCACATCAATCATCACGAGAATAAATCATAGCTTTCGTCCCTGTCAAGTCGACAAATCCTTTAATTTACATGGATAATATTTTTCAAAGAGGGCCATTTAATTCGGGTGAGTAACCGTAAGCTATAATTTTGACAATGATCCGTAAGCACAATATGTCACGTATGAAATTTCCGGAGACTTAAAACGACATAATTTCATGGCAACAGAATATAATAACAGGTTTTCCATAAAGTACTGATATTGAGCACTAAAAGGCCCTCGATTTTAGTGGATATGACAGAATTATTATAGGTAGATTTACTGACGTTATTTTTCGGAATAATCACAATATGTTATAGTGCAGTTAAAATCTTCCTGCGAAACAGGCATACCATCAGATGTACATTACAGGAACAATAATAATATTTATTATATACCCATACAAATTCTGTAAAAAAATCGGCTTGTATTTCACAAGCAAATATGAACAGGCAGAAAAAATCCGTATTGTACCTTTTGTATTGTATGTTGCCGGACTACTTTCGTTAATATGTATGACCTGACATAGTTCTATAAATAGCGCACATAAAAATTCACTAAGTTCTATTTTAACATCGATAAACATTGAAGATTTCGTTCATTAACAAAACAAAAAAACAGAAAGATGGAGGTATATAATAAAGAGTCATTATAACAGTAGCAAGATCTGGGATTTTGTCATCCGATGCCCAGATCAAGGTACTGTTATAATAACCCCATTTTATTACTTGACTCCATACATAAATGACCGGTCCATAGTTTGTGCTATTGACTGGTCTATAGTTCAATACTAAATATTTGATGGGCTAAAGGCAAAAGGTAAATTTTTGAAGAAAAATAATACGATAATTTATTTCTGACCGCATGATTCTATAATAGACTTTGAAAATTAGGATCTTAAGTCCAGTCCAATTTGAGGATGATTATCAAGTAACGGATTTGTCCGAAACTTTAACATCTAATCATGTACACAATTATGTTCTAATGACAATTTGTGCATGTCATTTTTACACTGGAGGTATTTTTCAATCTATCTTCCCTATCTTGGTTCTTCAGTCATTTTAACCCTTACTCTGCTAAATTTCTACAATGAACTTGTCCCTCTTTCAATTTGGGCAGTAGATATCTACAATTAACTGTTAAAAGGTGTGGTTACAGAAAAGTTACTGACTGAATAGCGAACAGTGCATCCGTGCAGTCTGATCATGAACTACACTGGTCGCAATGGCAGAATCAATCTTGTCCAGTATCATAAGGATTAAAATGAATCATTTGCTTGTAGAATGATATGAATATAACAACTCTTGTGTTGTATTTGTCAAAGATTTGCATTGAAATTAATCAGAAATGTCAGGTTGTAAAATTTTTATTACTTCCCTTTACATAAATTTGGAAATACATGATTGTACATGTATTTTGTAGCTTTTCTCTTTGGTTTAGATTGTTGAAGTATCCAGATATCTGTCAAATGCAAGTGTTAAACCAGAAGTAATACTCTTATAGCTTTTTAATGCTTTCATAGTTTAACCTAACCCTGCTAAATTTCTATAATGAACTTGTCTATCTTTCAATTTGGACAGTACCATTAACAGTTAAGAGGGGCGCTTACCAAAAAGATACTGACTGAATGGCGAACAGTGCAGATCATGATCAGACTGCACGGATGTCGCACTGATCGCAAAGGCAGACTCAATCGTGTCCAGCATGACAAGGTTTAACATTGTTAGGGTGATAAAAAAATAGAACATACATTTATAAGATAAGTTTGGGTTTGGAAATGTGCGAGTCGGACAGATCGACAGACAGACGGCAAGGTATTGTCAGAGATGCGGATCACATAAGAAACGAACCGTTTTGATGTCGTCAGTGTTTTTAACAATTGAAAATGAATATTCTAGTCCCAATATTAAATAAAATGAAGTTTCTAGTCCCAACAGTAAAGTAAATAATAATCCGACCAAGACAGTTTTCAGAGAACCGGACTCAAATAAAAAGTAAGACTGTATTCAGTAATAATTTCGTATTTTTAGTACAATCAACACTTCACACTATTGCAACAATGAAAATAAAGTAAATTCATCATACATTGTATATATAATTATGCTATTACTATAAACCTTACTATACAGTAACAAAAGTGTTCAAAACAGAACATTGTACCCCATGTCAACAGACGCAGGCTTGCACTACAACCAGTTACTAGCACAAATAGCCGGAAGTTACGATTAGGTATGTAGTAACCAACTTATTCAGTACCAGTTGACGTGTCCCAAGTGGTTAGAGTTACTCCTAAATAAGCACAGCTCACACTCTCCTGTTAAAATAAGCTTTAGAGTGCTGTTCTCGGCTCTGTCCTTTCTCAATCCGTATTGCTCTAATATAGGTCCGTTTGACGGACTACTTTATTGCCCTGGATTTCCATCGCAATCGCAAACAAGTTTATACAACACCTTGTATCACCTGGCATCAATTCAGTGTTCGACCTAGTCCATCCGTTTGACGAACTACTTTTTTGTAGGTAGGTAAGTAATAAAAGCAGAATAACACTTCTGCGTAGACATTTAGAATCACGTGTCGACGGTTCCGCTACTCTTCCTACAAAATGTATCGGAACTCGGCGGGATTCATACAAACGATCAGATCCACTAGCATAGTATTCTTAATGTAAAGGGTGTGTAAAAAGTTCGCTCCTATTTGGGAAATATATTAGTTTAAAAAAAATCGATTTCGTGTTACATGAATGTAAATGATGATTTATTGCTGATATAGAAATTTGGTTGATTGTTGGGTAATTTTATGGAGTTAAAACAGGTTATCTTTTTATATACTACATTCAGAACCGGTCATTTTCTTGAAATTATAATACAACATGATCATTGATCATAAACCAGAACATTATTCAATCTGAATAACGTTAAAAAAGCCCAACTGATATCCTTTCAAATAAAACAGGAAATGTCTTAATACACAGCAATAAATCTGTGTTGTAAAGTTTGCATGTGGCCTACCTTTTATGAAATGAAGTGAAAAAAAATTTTTACAGCTTCGCATGAAGAAAGACACACTTTCGTACATTTTCGTGCATTAATCTCGTCTCATCTTGTGTAGAATTAAAACTTATATCAGACACATAGGGTGCCTTTTGCCAAATAGTATTTACCTTCCAGTTTTGTTTCCATTACATCTTAAATTGATTAATCATTATATAAGTGTTTGTTTACTGTGAAAGGAACAATCTTTGTACCATTGAATATAAATAACAATTGATTACAACTACAAAACTTCTAACACAATGTACATGTACTACCATAATGATAATCTTCAAACTAGTGTGGCTGCCAGATGATAATGCTGTAGATATTATCTTCCATATATAGCCCAGTCTTAAACACAAATAAAGCAACTTGCATCGCTCTTTAACAAACAAAAAAAAACCCTCAAAATATGAATGAATGTCCTCGGATATCCGTTTGTTCTCAACTACCTTTTCTGCACATGTAATCTCTCGGTTAATTTAAATGAAACAACGAATACTTTTCCCTCGGACTGAGAGGCAAAAAGATCGAAAAAAAAACAACAATATGTTGACGTATTTAACACATACGACTCCATGTTGTCTCTCTCACGTGTCGCACAGGGAGCAAACAAATGCATTGAAGTTTTTCCTTTCAACTATAAGCTCGAAACACAAGATATTTTCGTACAAGTAAATGTAAATGTTCAATTGAGTGTGTCTTCAACGCTATCCGAGCTTTCCCTTCGCATTATATGCACATCATATCGTGTACAAAGCGATGAGCGCCTTTCCGACGAAAAGGTCGAAACACAACATTAATGCATGTGTCCTCCAATAGCCTGCTTCAAGTTGTCTGTTCAACATATATTGCTAAAGTGCACAAAGGTTAGTGTTTTTGTAATTGTTTACAACTATCCACAAGCGCCGTGAAGGTCAAGACGCGGTTGACATTTTACTGTGCTTGGTCGCCATATTGGTTAGACTGTGCACGTGTCTAAGTAACGTGACTGCGCATGCTCAGTCTGAAAACGAGACATTATTGCTATCCTGGCTGTCGGATGTGTTACCCCAGTGGCATTCAACTGGAAATAGAATCAAATAATTTGGTAAACGTCAGGGAAAAGCTACTACAACGAAAAATAATCGAAATATTAAAATATTTGCATTGTCTTTCTCTGGCAACAATAAGAAAGGGCACATGCATTTCACAAGGCGATAAATATTCGGACATTCCTCATTCCCTTTCTATATAAAACATTCTTATTTTATAAGTGCACATTATCTCCATTTTAAACAGAAAATGGCTTCTACTATTTAGATAATGCAGGACAAAAGAAATAATTTTAAGTCCCGCAGTCATTTTGATTCTTCCTAGCAAGGAGATAAAGGTATTATCTAAAAGGAAAGTTTATTCCACAAAAAGGAAAAAAATAAAGTGATGTAATTGGAAACTTTTAAACTTTGAAAAAAAAAAAACGGTCGATTTTAATAACTAAAAAAACGGTCAATTTTGCTGGTCAGATATACAGATCACAATATTTTTGACGAAAATGACAAAGCAGTAGAAAGTAGAAAGTGCGTGCAGAAAATATTTACATTGTTTAGATCTCATTTGTCAGCGCATTCATAAGAAACACTTAATAAGACCTTAAACAGTTTATACCTTCTAGCTCCATTTTTTGTGATGACAACGATCCAGGACTCGAATGGCTCCCATTATGTTGTTGTTGCTGCTTCTTTTGACGCGCGCGTGAATTCTGGAACCAGACTTGAGTCACGCGCTTGCTGAGGCCAGTAATCTGGGCTATCCTTTCTAAATCTTGACCATCTGGATTCGAGTCTAGCTGAAAATTGGCTTGAAGTACTTGAATCTGTTCCTCGGTGAAAGTAGTCCGAACTCGCTTCGTCTTTGTCTTTTGTGAAGAATCGGAATCTGGAAATATTTTCAGAAAGGAAAGCCAATATGAGAACCGAAATATGATTAGAAAAAGTGAAAATATCAAGAAAAATTGGAAAAGAAAATGTTCGAAAGTAATATTAATATCAAAGGCCTGAATGGCCTGAGTCGGCTAATGATTGATGTACTGACAGTATAGTCTACCAGTTTCAGTTTGTTTTTAGTTTTTTTCTTAAAATTTCATAACACAGCTCGATATTTACCCAAAATATTACATCCGGATACGATTACACTTTTCTCCAGTTTGAACAATATATTTTACAAATTGTGATGATACGAAGACATTTAGCAGCAATTGGCAGTATCTGACATTGAAGTTTACGGTTAAATTACCTCTTATTTAAATCTTTTCATAAAAAAGTTGTTTCGTTTCGCCAAACATAGACGATCTACTTTCGATTTCAAAAACTACAAGAAAATACAATTTAATGTTTCGCCGATTTGTTTATTTCTCGAAAAATAAGAATTGAAATCATTTTTAATATCAGTAGTAACTAAACAAACCAGTAAGAGCTTCTTCTTCCGATAATTTATCCGTTTACTGACTGCAAAATTCAACCCACGCAAAGTTTATAGAAATCATACGATGCGTGTTTACGTTCAATGTGGGAGAATTAAGGCTGATCGGCTATGTTACCTAACGCATCCAGACGATTCAGATTTTGTTTTTTAAAAAGCATTGTGTGCGTTTCTGTAATTTTATATACGTTTTATACGCTTAGAAAATTATTAGACATGGCGTATTTGCATTATTTCTATACGTAATTACGCTAATACGCATTTATCTGGAGCCCTGCTGGAACTATTTTTTTGTCATTCGCTGATGTTACCAAGCTTTGTAAGCCTGCGCAGTTTTAAAATGCACAATTATTTCTTAATGAGTTACATTCGAGAATTGCACGAATTACAAGTCATAAATATGACAGATTTCATCGTATATTGGTCAAAGCAAAGGAATTGACAACAACTTAACTTCATTGATGCAGTGAACTGTTTGAAGTTTGAAGAAATCTAATGGAACTACATCCCTCACTGTGTATTTGTCATTAGAGAATCGTTGATAGCAAGGACCTCGTCAAAGGCTTTCAGCCTTTAGGCCGACTCGACTAGAGATCTAATACTGCTTGTGCCGGGGTTTACAGATATTTCAGAGAAATAAGAAATAGGAACATATCTACCAGAAAATGGTATCAATGTAATGATTTTATCAGTAAATATCATCTCAAAATGTATTAAATGACAGACGTGGGCGTATTAAATGCGAACCTGCAGTGTGACAATTTTAGAAAATGACAAAAAGAAATCTGGATTCTTTTTCAAGGAATCTAAAAAATGTGCACACGACATAATGTCAAACATAAAATAGCAGTCTGAATGGTCAAAACGCAACAAAAAAAAAACGAAAATGACTTTCACTAAAAAAAAACTAGACTACTCAGTATATAAGTATTAAATATGTTGATGGGTTTAACGTCACACCGACACCGAGTGGAGGAAAATCCCAGCTGCCCCACCGTGTATTATTTCATCACGGAGGGGCGCATGGTTAGAACCACCGACCTTCCGCATCGGTGTGCGGCAAGTCGGATTGAAGTCAGCGACACCACTTGGCCACGATGGCCCCTAATATAAGCGTATAGTATCATCATATAATATAGATATATAACTGATGTTCAATTTTAATTTAAATACCATTTCAAGTTTGTTCTGCATACTAATGTTGCTAGTTTTCCCGACATCGACTTAACTTGTTTTTTTTCTCGGAAATTTAAATGCAAATGAAGGTGTTTGAAGACCACCAACCACACTACGGACACATAGGGGATACAGCATCTTATCTTAAACAGAGATCGCCGTCCGTGTCTTTAATCCACGCCAGTAGTAAACAAGCGTCATAAGTGACACAACCACAAGCCAAATGTTGACAAATTACAACACTTTAATTTGCCTCTATAGCTAATTTATGTAATTATTATCTCTGAACTTGCTTTATGAAGTTCACTATCGGCCAATCAAAAGCCAATTTATCATTCACTGCGCCGCTATCAAGATGGCGGATAAAACAACAGAAACGCAGGGATCGTAGCGCGTAATACCAAGGGAGTTGAAGGGTTGTCTTTGCAATGAAACATGAAATAAATGCTGCATTTAGCAATTAATAGCCCAGATTTTGCGGTTCCATTTCATAAGATATGAAAATGTAACGAATTTAAAACAAAAACAGCAGATTCTTCCAGTTTTGATCTGGCTTTTATACCTGATGAGGGCAAAATATACTGCTTGGATGCTTTTAGATTATTATTACCTTTATGGTTGCCACCTTCTAGAACGTCCAAGTAATGTGGTTTACACAGCACTTTGTTACCATGGAGAGCAAACTCCTCCCCCGTAGACAACTGACGTTTGCACGAGTCACAGGCAAAGCATGCGAGATGGTACACGTGATCACGTGCTCGCCTCACCCAGTCTGTAGGTTGTATCGAACGGTAACATTTGGAACACTTTGCACCGAATTCCCTGAAGAAAAGAAAATAAGCACCTCTGATGTTTTTTTCTCCCTGATTAATTTAAACGTTAAAATTCAAACTCCTAAATTTCGAATAAA
This sequence comes from Mercenaria mercenaria, assembly GCF_021730395.1. Lineage (NCBI taxonomy): Eukaryota > Metazoa > Mollusca > Bivalvia > Venerida > Veneridae > Mercenaria > Mercenaria mercenaria. The sequence continues at coordinate 61,281,725 of NC_069375.1, read as the reverse complement.
ACTTTTTTTAAACATGACATACATTTAAGTTAGTCTAAAGAATTGCTACCTGTTCTAAATTTAGTTTCTATTTATAGTAAACTCTCATGATAGATTTAAGTAGATTTTGCTATCTCCCATTCTCGCAAACCTGTGATCTTCTATAGTTTTCAGGTTCGAACATTGTCTTAGGAATGCCTTTTCAAGGATTGGAACTACATTAACGTTTAGTAATTATCAAATGTTTGAATCTATACTAAAATTTTTTGCTTCTTAAATTTGGATAAACAAACTTTTTGCTCCCATATTATAGAAGAGTTTTATATTTTCACAAAAAATAATTCAATAATGATGTATTCATTCATCGCGTCTCCACGGACCCAAGTCCGGAGCGCTGCGAATGGAATCTGTACAAAAGCAGACGACAAATTGATTTCTCGTCTGATATTTGCTAACAAGGCTGCAATTCTATAGGTTGATTAGTCTCGTAAATTGGGGCTAATTTAGGGTCTAAACGGTGTGTGTAACTTGATTTCCATAACGTCGATGTAACCAAGTGTCATAGCCGATCAATGAGAACAATGTTCTCTACAAGAATACTAATCGAGCAAATCTCTCACTACTGAAGAGCGCCACTGATTTAATAAAAACAAACAAACAAAAATCGTTTAGAAGAAAAGAAAGTGACAATGAACATTCCTTTGACCATTTTGACGCTGTACCACTAAAGTTTTTGAGTCTCAACTTCGTTGCCTCAGCGCGAAACTAAGGTTACTGCATGTAAAACAAAAACAAATAAAATACTTTCGCGCTGAGGAGAATATATATTATATTGTGACTACAGCTGAATTTTCGATGGCTTGCACTCGTTTTATGACATGTCGGAAAGAAGTCTGAAGAAGCTGAATTATTTTCTAAAAATGACAGGTTTATTATCAAAATTAAAATTACAGAATGTAAAATTTAAGTTTTCGCTTGAAATCATAAAATAAGAAATATTTGACGAATATATTAATCTCATAAATGTTTTATTACCTCGTAAAAATGTGCAACAAATGCGATCTCCAAATGCATTTATTCCGATTTATTTGAAAATTACATTGACATGCTTTTAGAATTATAAGTGCATTGTGACATTTTGTCTGCTATGTTCTGTTTATAATATGTATGTAACATTACAAATGAATAAATGGAACAGTTTATTATGTAGGACCGATCAGGTAAATGATAGGATCCCATTAGAGAAAATATCATTTCCTTCATATCCAACACAATAAGTACTTGTATTACATAGTTTTTATTTCTGGTATTATACGACAATGAAATATATAATGCTAAAAAACGGAATAAATATATGTTCTGTTCTTATCCAAAGTGTTCGACGCATTGCAAGCACACCCACCCTCTCACCGGACGCCCATCAACTTTTACAACGTGTAAGATTTGTTTTTACCTACAGGCATATCACCTTCTAAAATCCTGGTACACTATATTAGTATAGAGGAAAGGTTTAGAAATTCATCTCTCAGATTTCTTACTTTAAAAAAATATACAAAACTCCAAAATCATTTAATCAGTCTTCTTAACCCAAATTTAACAAAATAAGTCAATTCTGATCCTTACCTGATTATTTTGTTGAACCTGTGACTATACTTATGTCAGTTTGTACATTTCTAATTGGAAATAGATATGTTTAAACTTCTACTAATGTAACTTACGGAGAATGCCGAAATAGCATTCGGAGATTACGTAATTGAACGGAAATCGCCGATATTCATTTCGGGTCATTGACCTTAATTACGACTATATCTTAATTACTAGTAATTAATCTTGTTATAGCGATAATGTCATATTTCCCAAAATGGCTTCAACTGCTTAAGAGGCAGGATTTTAATCGAAACTTAAATAACTTTGCTTAAATCTTTTAAAATTAATGTTCGATTCTCATTCTATTTTTTTTCACTTTTTTTTTTATTTTTCAGAAAGCTGTCTGCATGTCCATAAAGTTTCGAGCAACTCCATTGTATGGCGACATACCTAGCATAGTCCAATCGACAATAGATGTTATCTTCTCGGATAAAGCACGTGGTCTGTCGGTCAAGGGCGGTCTGACACACACAGCATCTGAGACAAGCCACATGCCAAGATTGGTCGTTGACTTTGAGAATAAATCTGTCGGTAATGTGTAATCCGCAGCCGAAACATATGTCGTCATCGGTCTGAAAATTTAAAAAGGACATACTAGTATTAGCAACGTGTAGTTATATACAAAAAAGAAATAAAACATTGAGAAAATGAGAAATTCATAGAATGAAAGAAAACAGAGAAGAAATATAGCGAAACAGTAAGAAAAAAGCGACCAATCACTTAAACTCAAATTTGCAGTTTTCGAATATCAAAGCTACTAAAACGTCGCAGTAGAATAAAGCATTTTTTTCAGCCGTTTTATAATATATTTGAAGGCTTGGAAGTGAAATAACGTCAGATAATATGTTTTGCAGTGCACTAGTGTAGTGTATTTAACATTTTGGCGTTGATCTCGTTTTAAGTATAGACGTTGGTCGGTTTTAATTAGTCTGTATTAGGTATAGAAAGGAGAAATTTCAATATTTCAACAGCACGTGATAAAAAGAATATTACACATGTGTCTCAAGTTTCATCTTGACTTTATTAAACTCGTTTAAACATTTATATTATACCTCATGCCATGTATGCCCAATATATTACTAAGCGAATGTCGATTCAAACAGTATGGAGTATATCTTCAAAATTCAAAAAGACAGAAATCGAAAAAATAAATATCATGACTTTTATTTTAGTAATATTACTAAAATCATCGCAATGAAATGCGCTGTAACTCAAATTCTATGTTAGAAATTATGAAGTCTATAACTTCCTTTAGAAAGAAATTTACAAGCAACAAAAAATCGTGTTATTCACTTATTCTTACTTTTGTCACTGTTGTATTTCAACAGATGCTGGAAATAAATATTTTAGTTAATGCATTTGACTTGCTAATCTACGTATTTGTTTAATCAGCGTCTTTTCTGTGTTTCTCGGGATTGTGTTACTTGTTAAAGGTGTCAACGGCTAGTTTTCAAATACTTTTGAAGTTGAACTTGTTATGTAAACTTGATTTCTCGCCCAATATTTCCTCTCGCGAGAACACAGAATAAAATACCAGAACAATCAAGGGATATAATAAAATTGACAAAAAATCTGGAACAAGTCCGTTCTCCGCCACTCAATACGGCGTTCCCAAGTTCATTACCGAGTGCCCCCTACTGGGCGGTTCTCATAGCGCCATCTGGTGAAGAACTACAAAGAACGGTAACTTGGCGTGGTAGTTGTCACTATCGGCACGTGCCAGTGTTCAAGCATCGATTTATCGATCATGAAAATGCCAAGGGACTTAGGGAATACATAGACGCTTTGATTGATCAATTTGATAACAAATGTGGGCGGGGAAACGGTTTCCAAAAGTGGGGAATCATTGCCGAAAAATCTTCCCATTATTAATTAGGAAATGATTTGTAAAGGTCTTATTATATTATACGAAATACTGCTAATTAATTATGCTAAAATATCAATTTGATAATGATATGAAAATAGTCAATGTTCCGGTAATTAACTTTTTTTTTTTACTTTTATAATGCATCCATTAAAACAATGAAAAAGACTTAGTAAAAATATTAAAATTTCTTTTCATGATTTCTAAAAGTTCTACAATCTGGAATGAAACATCCATAAGACGTTTCATGACTGACATATCGGAGGAATAAACTAATTGTTCAATCTATCTGTCAAGTTCTATCTGCATCTTTTTATATTCTTTTTATTTTGTATTTTAAGCTTTTTGTATTTTCTTGTCGTGTGTACCTGTACTTATATCCATAAAAAAACCTTATTAAAATGACATTTGGTGATGATAATGGTGGTAAAGAAAAACTAGAACAAGAAGACGAATACGAAGTTGATTATGATGTTGTTGTTGATGATGATGATGATGATGATGATAATAATAATAATAATAATAATAAATACGTTGAATATTACTTTTGTTTTAATGAAGTTTTAAATGTATACTTTGTTAAAAATATAATATTCATATACAGAAGTAAAATGATATTTAAAAGAAGGGATTTTTGACTTTCGTGGAAATTGCGAGTTTTTTCTTCTTCTTTTCACGTAAGACCCTATAATTACAGACAATTGATACATGACATTAAACCTTGCGAAGATCAAAGCGGAATGTTTGTATTACTTAAGTATTGGAGAACAAAATGTTTACGTCTTAATGTTGTATTTATCAGTAATTTAAGTATAATCTTACAATCTCTCTTTCTCCTGTTTTCTTATGCATTCCTTCTTAAGACACATTTCGTGCATTAACGCATTTCAGTGTAGTGACAATCTTGATGTTTTAACGTCGTTTTAAAGGCCGGACATATTTTCAGACCGTTATCATACCGTTCTAAGACATTTCTCTCAAAAAGATAAAAGCGCCTTCGAGTCCAATAGTGTCGCAGTAATGTATTTCCGGGCTTATAGAGTTTATGTGTTCTCACAGTTTTACCTTTAATGGATTATGGAAGAGAAAAAAAACGTTTCAAAGAAAACGTTGTCTCGTGAAATCTCCGCGTGTCGTCACGTGACCGGAAACCGAGACAAAATCTGCGCCGTCGTAAGGCATAAAGGCTCACGCGCTCCAAAAGACGCGATACTAAGAGACATTTCCGGTCTGTCTCTAAATATGCTCATAGGATTCCGTGCAAGACGTGGCAACTTCCGGTTTTGAAATAAAAATCTGGTAAAATCACATTTTCATAACATCGAAATGACAGAATCAGCGACTTGTTTCACTTCAGATTTGTCAGTTTGTCCAAGAAATCTATATGAAAAACCAGACGCCAAATATGTACGTTGATCATTTGAAATTTGTATTGGTTTCAAGCATCCTTCATTTGCATGTTCATAGAATTCGGATAAATCTAATTTTCGGAGATTGCATTGTTGAATACTGAACACGGCGTGAAGAAGATGGAGAATCACGAAAGGAAAAAGAAAAACAGACCGCGTATTTGATGACATGAAATTAGTTCCTGTGACAAGTATCTCTTCAAAATAAACGGTGGCACTTAAACAGTCTTAGCTTTGTTTTCACAAACCATTTGTGCATTTGAAACGATGACCAACTTCGATGAAGTAACTTTTGTTAGGATTATTTACATGTACAAGGAAAACCAAAAAATCAAAAAACAAAACAGCGATGATATGTTTCATAGACCCTTGCTTAATATCTTTTGTGTAGCATTACTTCGCCTAAATTAGAAAGCAGTGTTCCTACTTTTACTACTTCCGAAACAAGTTCATGCATAAGCAAAATCTTATTGATAAGCCATTTTATAATTATACGTAAAAAAGCTGGATTTTTATTTTAAAAGAAACGGAATTTCAGAGAGTGGTAACCAGTCTAGCAAGGATTCAAGCAGAGCGTCGCCGACTGTCGATAAAAAAATGAAATACTGTAAATGAGCCGCGCCATTGGAAAACCAACATAGTGGCTTTGCGATCAGCATGGATCCAGACCAGCCTGCGCATCCGCGCAGTCTGGTCAGGATCCATGCTGTTCGCTTTCAAAGCCTATTGCAATTAGAGAAACCGTTAGCGAACAGCATGGATCCTGACTAGACTGCGCGGATGCGCAGGCTGGTCTGGATCCATGCTGATCGCAAAGCCACTATGTTGATTTTCTCATGGCGCGGCTCAAATATCAATTTGATACGTAGAAAATCAGGAAGAGAGTTAGTCAAATTATTTTACGTCCAAATCTGAAAAAAAATATATGCGCGTATAAACAGGAATACGTTTTGGTTTAATCTATTACTGATAGCTAATCATATTAAAATGTGTCATTATCGTATTATTTTTGTCCTAGTCAATTTATTGTTAAATGTTTTCTTTAAGTTCTATTTTATAATTGAAGACATAGATCTAGTTTTTTATCAAAATTTCAAAATCTAATACATACAATTTTGTAGGGCTTACTTAAAAAACTATAATTACCCTGTTTGAAATTCTGATATAAAAAGAACTAAAATATTTGAATAACTGGAAAAGTGCAAATTTTATCATCACGTGGGTGTAACACAATACTTAAAAGGCAGCTGAAAAACCCAACAGCACGATTTTATGATATTAGAAAATGTGGAGGTCTCAGGTAAACTTTGAGGATCAAAAAACGCCATCAAGATGTGTACAAGTCCTCATAAAAGCCCTGCAACTTTTAAGATTAATTGTTAAAGAAAGTGCAAAATGTCTTCGGAAGTAATAATATATCCTGAACGATTAAAACAAAGAAAACCGCTTAAACTGTTCGTATTTAATACGTTTAAACCACTTGTAAAGACTCGTAAAGCACTTTTATTGTTTAAGTATGTGACTCGAAAGAATTGTAGAGATTTCTCCAAAACCACCGCTTTATCCCTTCCATGCACGAAATCGTCGTGTAAAAGGAAATGGGACCTTTCAAGAAGAAAATCGTCGGAAAATATTATTATAAAACGCACTTAAGTTTAATGATAGATGTAAGATTAAGCGACGTTGCTCGTGTCTCGGGGACGTTTTATGGGCTTTTCACATAAACGCGGCAAAATACAAAGGCTTGTCGACATGCGAGCGTCCAGGAGTCTCACGAAATGATGTTATTTATATGGAAGTAGCAGATTGTTTAGTAATACAATATGCCCGTTAGCGGTAGTTTTATGATTTCAAATTAATTTAAATTTGATGTAGAACGTATTGGCGATATATGTTTATTTCATCCAGTGTGAAGGCCGGGAGGGAGAAAGGAGAGGTAGAACGGGTATTTGCAGAACGGGTCACGTGACTGTTTTCAACTGAACCTTGCTAGGTATTTAGAATGCACCCGCTGGTCCAGTGATAAGAAGCTGAAATGCGAAACCAGAGATTGCGAGTTCGACATCCCGCTCCTCCAAATGAATTTTTAGCGGGTATATTCACATGCGACTTTAAATAGAGATCGCGCGTGCTTCTGTATTTAGAGCATTTCCTGACTCTAACACTGTCCTCGAAAGCCAAAGTTCGTCTGGAGGAGTCGGCTCATATGAACAACCGGTGGCGGCCATGAAAAAATAAGATACAAGCAAACTGATAAAACATTCGTGTAGGTATGGTATACAAAAGGCTTCATTCAATAAGTGAAAAAAAGCCAGAAGAGAAAGATCCGTGACAATAAGAATTAAAATAAAATGAATGCAAAATGAAACTGGACTTCTTTAATTTACATCGCAATTCATTTTGCTCATTTCCTCGAAGCTTCTAAGTTAGACATAATTATGTTGTTATTTTTTTTATGTCTGTCAGGTTAATATTTATCAGTGTACTAAACGTTTGCCATCTTCAGACTTGCTGATTTTTTTTCTTCTTGTCGTAGAAGTATGTTGAAGATCGCGCAACTGACAAACTAGAGCTGTTTCGATTTCGATACATCATAAAAAAATAATGCGGTGTGCACGTGACTGTTTCTCAATCAGAAGTTGTCCACATAAGGTTGAGAGTGTGCCCAAAAGAACCTCAGGCCTCAGCCAACTCAAAGCGGACTGCTGATTTAAGTAATTGATTTTTAAAATTGGCAGATTTTAATATCTGCAAATAGTCTACTACTTCAACTGCTATGTAGCAAAATTACTGTTTCCTTTAATCTGAACAGCCGATTTAAACTGCCCAAACTACTCGACTGTAAAGAATAAAAAAAAATTATTAGTTAGAATTAATTAATTAAGAGATAGTTAACTAGTAAAGTTTTTAAGACGTGGTTCTGTAATTTACTTTCACATTTTAGTAATATATCATCGCGACTGTGTTAAGATGTGTATGTATGTGGTAATGTACTTTGCAAGCCGGTAATATCTGTTCTGTTCTGTTCAGTTCTGTTCTAGCTGGTTTCATTTTCATCAAAGTCTATAGGCTAAAATTTAGACTTAGGCTTAGGAAAATGAAATACATGTAATCAATTTGCAATTACTTTGTTTATAATAAAGCTGTAGGCCAACTGCTGAAATTTCACTGTGCTATCAGTAGCAGTTACTGAATTTTTCAGGCCTAATGATATCAAACACATATGTTGATTCAAATATGACATAGAAAAAAAAACAATTTATAGCATTTTCATGTGTAAATTTATAATTTAGACTTAAAAAGTTAGTGGATACGGTCCCTGAATCCATAAACGGTCACAACAATTTAAGCGAAAATAATAGAATTGTCAATGTAGACAGATACCAACCCGATTTCTTGCCCCGGCTCGGTTATCTCAGTGGGAAGAGCACAAAACTTTGAAACGAGGGGCCAATAATTCGATCCCCAGGCACCGCGTATATATTCTTATTCACGATATAACAGCAGAAGACTTCAAAGCCGTGATGGTGGAAAGTTGTTGGTGGGAAGTTGTTGGTTGGATGGGAAGTTGTTGGTGGGAAGTTGTTGGTTGGATGGGAAGTTGTTGGTGGGAAGTTGTTGGTGGGAAGTTGTTGGTGGGAAGTTGTTGGTTGGATGGGAAGTTGTTGATGGGAAGTTGTTGGTTGATGGATTGTTGGTGGAAAGTTTGGGGGAAGTATTGTGGGAAGTTGTTGGTTGATGGGAAGTTGTTGATGGGAAGTTGTTGGTTGGATGGGAAGTTGTTGGTTGGATGGGAAGTTGTTGGTTAGATGGGAAGTTGTTTATGGGAAGTTGTTGGTTGGTTTGTTTGAAAATTAAAAGGGGGTTATCTTGTCGATAGCCAGAATTCTGCACATTTCCACACCTCCCCAAAGCCTACGCTCACCCTACTCCCTCTCCAATCACACACTTCATTTAAAAGATTAGGAGGTCAGAGTTTGTAATGTAGCATTTTTATAAGCGCGAGCTGCTAAATTTGGGTTATATAGCAAGAATATGCAGTATAACATGATTAAAAATGTAATATTTTTCAATGTTGTTCACGAACTTGTACAGTCAGAACCATAAATGCAGGTAATCAGAAATAATGGATATAAAAATAGAAAATAATTCGTGCTCTAAGAAGTATTTCAAACACAATATCTGAGATATCAATTATGTTATCGAAAGTATGAAATAACGAAAAAATTACATAGTTTAGCTTAAAACAAGGATATAGTAGTCAAATTTAAAACAATGCCATTATAAGGCTTCAATTTTTGTATGTTTTATCATAAAACATTTGGCAAATATTTGGCACGAATTGCCAAATTGCAAAAAAAAGTCGTATAATCAAAAAGTGATATTCGGATTCTACTTCATTACACTATCCACAAAGTCGATTGCAAGATTATATGTAGTTCTTTTAAATCTTTTCTCATATAACAATACACAGCAGTCACAGTTTCAAATTTAAAATCCGTATTTAAATGTGTTAAAAACTGCGAAAAACATGCAATACGCAAAACCCGTTCTGGACGCCATGTCTAGAGTGTCACGATAATCCAAGAAAAGATTATCCATATAAAATAAAGATAATCCTTGGAAGATAGATAATCCGTCTCGATTAGAAGAATAATCTGCCCGAAGATCACGGGTGAATAACGGTGTCATATGCTGACACATAACTGATATGTAATTTACGTTACTGTGTTACGTTACTATCTTCATGTGTTACCGTTATGGGGGAATTTTTGTTTCGATTTTTAGGCTTTTTTATTCTTTTTAAAGAAAATGAAATGGCAGATTTTCTTCGTATCTTATCAAGCATTTTTTCTTGAAGAGAAAACAAAGTTTTGGCACTTCAGGAAAGGGACGACCCGATTGTAATGAATGTGTAGTCAAATATCCGATGTTATTCGCATTGTGTTTAGAAGTGGCTTAAAAAATTCTAAGTTTATTAACATGTTTCAGATATTTTCATGACTAAAAACAGCGGCGGTTGTCCAGTTAATGGCGAATGAAAACAAGTTGTCCATTTGTATGTCGTTACATGTGAAATGTACGGCGTACAGTAAAACGAAAACGGCGTCCATACATGTATCACTGATTTTTGAAGAAATTATCTATTATAAAAGATCACTCGTCATTAGCGTTATAAATTACTGCGTAAAATATTGTTTTTTGAATTCAAGATTATTTCAGTGCATGTGAAAAACCCCAAAGGTTAAACTAAACACATCAAATGCCAGTCTTTCACTAAACTATTTTTATCTTTAGAGATTTTACTTCAAGTATAGAAATCAAATACATGTACATTTAGAATTACTACATACACGAATAAATTGTGTATGTTGGGCTACATTCGTAATTGAACGTAATGCAGTAACAGTCGTTTGTTAAAAAAAAATCCAGTTTTAGTGGTAGTATACACATTTATTCTGTGTTTAGTTATACAAGAAACACCGGTCAGACTTCCCGGTGGTGTTGCTTTAAGAAGTTAATTAATATTATTTTTCTTCAATTTTTAAAATACTATTATATTGTTGACGCTGTTGCTATAACATTTGTTGTTGATGATTATGATGATGATTATGATGATGCTGCTGCTGCTGCTGATGATGATGATATGGTCTTTTTGTCTTGTGATTGTAGTCCGTTAAAACCCTTCTTCGGGATCGAACCCTCTCCTAGTCTGAATTTCAACAGTAACTATATCATGAGTGGCGAAAATGCTGGACACGATTGATTCTGCCTCTGCAACTGGTGTAGATTATGATCAGACTGCACATTCGTGCAGTCTGATCAAGATCTGCACTGTTTGCCATCTAGTCCATATCTTCTTGGTAAGCATCCATTTTAACAGTTAATGGTACAGTCCAAACTGAAGGATGGACAAGTTCATTATAGAAAAGCATGCAGGATAAGGGTTAATGGTAAAAAAGAGGCGGAATATTTCACTAGCAATAAGAGATTTATGTATCCGTGGATATCTGCACTTGCCTTTTTTAATTCCAAATATTTTTATCTATATCAAATAGATTTATTTTTCTGCGTGTTTGATTAAAATTAGAACTTGCATTTAGATTTAAATTTTACAGACTGTAATAGTCTGTAAATATTACCAAAACGGCCTTAAGAGAAAAATTTAATTTTTATTTTTTTATTTATTTTTTTCAGTTTCTTGACTATGGTGATTGTACTTATAACTATTGTATATTTGTTCTCTCTTCTCTCTCTGTGTGTATGTATGTTAATATAAATATCTTATAATAATTTGCATATTGTAAAAGATATTGAATACAATTCTTGTTTATTTTAGAGTGTCATGAATGTGTATACATCATATTTTACAAAAATCTTACTCATGTATCAGTTTGTTTAACTTCACATCCAAATAACCTTTACCTTTTTTTTTTAAAAGAAAACAACAACAACAGAAAAAAACCAGTGACAACAGACAACATACTCACTGTGTGTCTGTGGAAATGGGTGAAAACGAAAAATTTATTGTCATCAAACGTTTGAGAACTTTATATTTTTCAAAGTTCAATGTAATATATTATAACCATTCTGCTTGCTCATTACTTTGAGTGTATATTGTGTTTGGATATAGAAATACTGATATTTAGTCGTAGATATTTTCTGTAGATTTTTTTTTTCAGTTTTTTTTTTCGGAAATGACACATTTATTAAGTATGCTGATTGTCATGTTATAGTCCACATGACCAAAGATAATGTATATTGCCGGTTAACAAACAGAAAGCAATTAATAGTTTCGATATACGTTTAATATGACGGCATATCACTCACATATTCTCACTAAGGGACACATGCAGTAGAAGAAGAAGAAGTAGGAAAGAAGAAATGAAAAAAAAAGAAAACGAAGAAAAAAAAAAGAGAACGCACTTTCTATTATCATTATAATTGTTACCATTCAATAACTTTGAAAGTTAATGTTACATATTCCTTAGTCATCAACTGATGTTTCTTTGTAACACATTTTTTCCTATTTTTTGTTTAAACGGCACCCTTGCATTTTTATCTACATTCCTCTCTAACTGCAATTAAACTACTTTATAATAATAGGCTGTCTTTAACATATTAATTTATTCTTTAAATTTGTCGTACATCTGCTTATAAATTGAAGGCACGCTTACAGATTTATGTAAAATTTAGCAGAAAAAAAATGTTCAGTAAGTTCTTGAAAATAATGTTAAAACGTGAAAATGATTCAATTAGTTTTTTCGTAGTTTTTTTAATATTTTTATTATTATTATTATTATTTATTTTTTTTTTTTTTTATTTTTTTTGCAAAACCACCTGTTCAGTTTGAACTACTACTAAAACATGTAGCACAGCCCCATACAGAGTCACTCACGCAGTAGAAATTGCAACGTAAAATAGAAGATATTAGGTCAGCTGAAATAACTGATTTATGATACTTGACGCTTTCTGTTTTGCTATTTGAAAGTCTGATTCACTCAAGAGATATACTAAAATGGTAGTTTCAATCACAATTAATTATCAAGTGACAGTCAGATGCTGAGTTTTCGGTAATCGCACATGAGTGTGAGAATAAATCTATGGACTTACCTTTAACAAACCGAAGGGGAGACCTCTGGATGGGGATGCCGGCGGGTATAAATCCATGTGCGAGGACGACTCGGACGTGTAACCGTCTTCATGGCAATCCATATCCAATTGCATTTCCTCTTGCACGCTTGGCACGTGCCGTCCGTGCTTCGATGAATCTCAGTAAGTATTGTCACAGTGTCGCGATTTCGTTTAGTTACATAAATTCGACAGATGAAGTATGTCAACTGAGTATATCATATTTTTTTCTTTCTAAATTTCGTTTTTATCAATGCACAAGATATTTAAACAGACATTGTCATAAATAATGTTTATTGAGCATATTGCTCAATTTTTAATAAATCCATAAAATAGTATGTTTTAATCAACACTTGTAGATCTACTTATCTGAATAAAAGTACAGTCAATTAATCAAACTATTTTTATTCTTTTGATATCACACGTGCTTATGAAAGCTCCTTTTAATTGTTACGACGTGTTGATGAACTTTAACTCTAACTTTCGCTTTTTCTGATTATCTATTTTCTAGAAAATATTCCCAGTAAGACGACAACTTAATTTTAATGAGATATTTGCATATGCTAGTTAGGACAAGCGCTGATTGGCTAACAATACGTCAATATTCCGCCCACTGATTGGTTTATCACGGCACGCGCTGACAATCTATTCAGGAATAATAGACGCTCATAGAAAGCACCTTATCGACCAAGATCATGGAATCAAAGATCATGAAAGACTAGATTTTTATTGTTGTTGATTTTATCACTTTTCTTGCAATGTTGTAGCTATCAATACGAACAAATTTCTTGACACGACTAACATTTGGATATCACACTTTGGCCACATTATCATTCAATTAAATCTTATCAAAACTAAAATCTTCATGGAAACGCAGCTGGTGTAACGGTTATTATTCGATAATTTAAAAACTTCAAAGAAAATTAAAATATTTGATAACGGTAAATTTGTTTTTGTTAGGTAATATTCGTAATTGAGATGTCCGGTCGTTATTTCGTGCGGTCACTTTTAAGGCAAAGAAAATTTCATTACAATTATTCCTTGCTGCGAAAATTACAAGCAATAAACATGCAAATCAATTGAAATTCTGATATACTATTCTTCTTTATTATCATTAAATCAGTTGGGATAATTTTCACCTTTTTACATTTGAAAATTTACGTTCACATTTTTCTTTTCTTAGTATACATTGTACATCTTTTATGCAGACATATTTTTGGTCAAAAGATACTATTCTTCTAAGTGTGAACCGTTTCAAATTGGTGTCCGGACTACAACATTATCAAAAGTGTTGCCGCAAGTTCGCACTATTTGGGTCTATGAACTTCTATGATGATTGCGAGAAAATAAAGTTAGAGCGGTCCACTTGTAATGTTTGTAAATTGTTATTGAACGCTATTATTTGATATTCACGACCAGTTAACTTCCCGCGGAGACTCCTGCTGGGGACACAACTGTTCATATCACCAAGTTTTTTTTTCTGTTCTGACTCTCTTTGACATTAATATTATTATTTCCAACGTGTTAACTCCCCCAGCCCCGCCCACTAACGGACCTATGTTTTAACCGAATATTTGAGAATGTTCACTATATTTTGTGTCGATTCGCCGTAAAATCTGGCTCACTCACTCATATATATGTATCAGCAAAAGATAAATACTTGCCTCCCTGTAAAATCCTCCTATTAAAGAGAAAACGCATTTGAGGCCGAGTGGTTGAGGCCGGTCGGTAGAACTTGTTTGGAACAGAGCAGCACTTGACAATTTTTTCCTTTTCATCTATAATTAATCATTTTTTCCTTTATGTTTCTTTTTATCTATCTTTCACTTGAAGATACATTCCGTCATCGGTTTAACTTAGGTAATGCTGACGAAGTGGGGAGGACTGTTTATAATGTTGGAATAACTTTAATTTCAACCCATTTGCTGTTCTTCTCATTTCAATACATGATTATTTATTTTGTATGTAGAAATGAAAATTATATGCAATAAAATACGATTAAACTAAAACTTGCCTATATATAATATGCAGTGGTATCATTGACATTCCACCTACCTGAAAATTTCAAAGTAAAATACAGATTTTTTTTATTGCAACTGCAACAGTAACTTCTGATGCTGCGCAAGACTGTTCCATATAAGGCCGATAATACCCTCTTGCACTGGCACCATGCTTCTGGAAAAGCAAGACCCTTAAAACTTAACGGAGAAAAAAAGAGAGAGAAAATATCAATCAAATGGCAGAAAATTGCTACCGTACTTCAAGACAGATTGTCCAATTCATTTTTATAACTCAAACTTCGGAGATGATTTGCTAGCTAAATACAGTCCTCGCTGAAAATTGTAGTTAATCTAACCACTTACTGCAGATCTTTTCCCGGCTAAAACTCTATTATTAAACAAATCGTTTTCCTGCGACAATGAAATCATTGACTGCACGATTGTAGTGGTGCGGCGACATGTGTAATCGTCTGCAACTGGTTCCGCCGGAAATAAGTACTTTCGAGGAGAAACTATATTTCCGGAAATTTAAATGTAATTTTGAATTCTTTTGATTGCGGAACAAAAAGTCATTTCCCGACAAAATGGTGTAAGCTCTTATGAAATCGTAAAGAGAGCTCGTCAAAAAGCGTCAACGCTCCTACTAATGTATGAATGTGACTCAATGCAGACTTGGAGCGCCGGTACAAATTACAGACTCCGGTACATACCGGATTAACTAAATTTGAACGAAAAAAATACCTTAAATGTATATATTTTGTAACCATGGTGATACTAACCCTTACCTTTAGTCAGTATTTTATGCATATTGTACACTAAATGCGTGCGGACATGCAAAAATATGCATATTTTTGCCGTGCGCTACAATTGATAATCACTTTCGGGCATGCGCAGAAGACCGCTCCAACTCTGCAATGAGTTACATCGCTAATGTACCGAACAGGTTGAAAATATCAACTTTATTTAGTTTTGAAATAAGATTTTGACTTTGATTTTTTTTTTCAGAAAAGAAACAATCACTGGGTAGTTTTAACATATATGGCCAGCTTTGGTGTTAGGTTAAAAATATTTTACGCATTTTTGACGCCATCATTGTAAGTTGCGACGTAATTGTTGCTACCATCATTTGCACCGGAAACGAGTTTTTCTTAAGAGAAGTGTTTCATTTCCAAAATTAGATTCTAAACTTAAATGCCTTTGGCCGCAAATAAAACAGGAGAACTTGCAATTGATGAAAACTCCAGAGGGAACATATAATGGGCGCAAATAATGATGACGTCACAAAAACGTTGACGTCAATAACGTTATTGTAACCAATATCCAGTGGCAACGACGTGTGACTTCGCTGAAAGAAAGCAGAAAACATTCATTCTTTTTGTGGACATCTTTAAATATACTTTTAAGATCAGCAACTGAATTATTGAATAAGAAAATGTAGTAAAAACTAAAATGCTACTAAACAAAGGTTTGGAAAAATGGACAAACTTGAAAGAACTGATAAATCGCGGTATTACTGTATCTAATGCAGGAAACGAGAACACTGTCGAGTTTGTAAATATTGTTAAAGATGTACACAAAGCTGTTTACCTATACGGCGACGAGATCTTGGACAGTTTACCCCAATCTTCGAAAAAACAAACGCTTGGACTGTTCGGGCTAAATAAGGAACGATTTGGCAAAGTCGACACTGAAGAAGAAGCCAGTAAAGCAAAAGAAGAGTTTCTGCAACTTGAGAACAAAATTTACCGGAATCAGACGGTAAAGTTCATTTACGACGAAAAGGCAAAAACAAGGTATGTACACATTTTTCACCCGTATACAACAGAACATTTGAGCATCCAATTTTTTTTATTTTTTCTTTATCAAATGTGTTTTAAACCAAAATTAAAATGATATAAACAGGAAGACATGTTTTTTACCTGTACGATGAAACAGCCTTTCGCTCGAGAACATCAGATTCTTACATATTTTACGCATGACTAGGCCACTCGTGAAAATACTGCATCTGGCTATGTTTGTAGTTAACCGTGACTTACCCTGCTGAATTTCTATAATGAACCAAAGAAGTATTTTTATAACTCTTTGAATGAACGTGTCCATCTTTCAGTTTGGACAGTACCATTGACTGTTAAAATGGGTGCATACCATAGAGATAGTAACTGAATGGCGAACAGTGCAGTCTGATCTTGATATGCACTGGTCGCAAAGGCAGAATCAATCGTGTCCAGCATGGTAAGGGTCAAAGAAAGTTTTCTAGGAATGAAAGTTTGAAGACTGACATGAAATAAACGATTGCTAAGGCTTTTTTATAGACTAGCCACTAGGCTGATAATAACTGTATTTCTATATTTTTCCCTTTTTTGACGAATTCAGTTTCATAGAAACAAAAGCCAGTCTATTTTAGAGATTTTCACAAAGGAATGATGTTGAAATTATCATATGATATTGGACATAGGATATAGACTGGCTCAGTTCACTACATTCAATCATAAAAAATGTAAATTTAAAAAAAAGATATATCATAGTCTAGGAGCTAGTCTACCTTTTTTACTATCATTATTTCCGTCTGTCTATCTATCTATAGACACTTTCGTGCGCGTCAAGCCACACAGATTGTTAGTACAAAATAAAAGACAATCGGGCCAAAATAAAAGGGAAAGGAAATTTTGTGATTTAAAAGATAAAAATAAGGGCGAAGAGCAAGATTATGGTGAAGTGTGTTCAATGATGCAAACAGTGACAAATATAAGTTTACGCTTTTATATATAATGTATGAATAAACCTTTTATAAACGAAATGGCTGGAATATGGGTAGAAAATAAACAATCCAATACCCACTTATATCTATAATGATTTACATAAAACATGAATGTTCATGAACATTATTTTTTCTTTCGCCTTATAAAAATATTTTTTGCCTTGATCATCAACATCATCATCATCTTCGTCGTTGTCGTCGTCGGACTTATTAGCGCGGCCATCCGCTCATCGTCATCCTCACCACCATCATCACCATTTTCATCATCATCATCATCATCATCATCACCACCAACGACATTAAATATAAGAGAAATAACAACAACAACAACACATGTTGTACGATACCACCAAAATCATCATCATCATCATCATTCATCATCCATATAAACCTAGACACTTCTAGATGTTCAACTACATTTCTTCTGTCAAGTCTTGGTTTGTCCACTTTTACATACGGAAAAGGTTTATGTAACAACATTATAAAGTTTTATAGGCAATACCCGAAGGAGAAATTTAATTTTAAATTCACTTGTTGTTGAGAATACTAAAATAACTTGTTGATGTTGTTATGTAATTTGTAAGATATACAGTAGATCGAAACATACACATTTTGTTTATTCGGGTTTTATTTGATCTAGTTTATGTGTTTTTATTGTCATCATTATTTCCAACGTTGTTTAAAGGCCTGTGGGTTTTTTTTTAATTCTGTGTTACAAAGCGATGTAAAACTGTTGTAATGTTGCCTATATAGAAATGGAAGTGTCATAACCATATCATAATTTAAACATTTAATAAAAAAAAGTACAAAGGCATTTTATGCCTGGAAATAGCTCCTTTTAAATTATATTTATTTTAAAAAAATCCTCTGCAATACCAGCTGCGTCATTCTCCAATGTTGAGGACCCCGCAAGGAGCCTATTTATCTACATGTACCTCTTATTCGCATATCTAATGAATGCAGCACTTTCAAAATTGTTGCGTCATGAGTATTTAAAATACACACTGCCTTCTTTCGAATCGAACGAAAAGTTAAAATCAAATTAAATTCTTTCTACTAATATTTTAAAAGAAAGTAATTTATTTCTGACAAAAAAACGCGATTAAATAACACCTATATGAAAAGAAACGCTTGTTCAGTTGTTGGCATGAAAATTTGCTGTTGACAATTAAACTAGTGTAAGATATACATTGTCTTGTATGGAGAATAAAACTTCCTTTGTTAAAAATATATTTTTTTTAATCCGCTGGTAAAATAGTTACATTAATTACTTTTCATAATTGAAAAGTTCATATATGTGAGTCCTTCATATTTTAAACTGCAACTAAAATGAAATTATTATCTCTGAGACAGGCTCCTTTAAAGTTTCATATGGTTTTTAAATTCGTGATTAAAAACAGATAATGCAACTGTCCAGTAAAAATATACATTGTACATTGTTTAAAAAAATAGTTATATACGAGAGATGAACTGTTAGAACGATAAAAGGAGGTAGTCAAATACAATAGATTCAATGATATTTTTCTGCTATGTTAATCAATATTCAAAGTTCTTCAAACCTTTTGTAAAAACACAATGAAACAGTATTCGAAAATAGTAATTACAAGAAATAGACATAAGTTGTGTATATAACAAAAAACATATTTTTTACATTTTGCAGTGTAAGGAATTCGTATTCGAGTTAAGAGTGCTAATAAGTAATAACCTGCACTCCAATGGCGTTTAAAGAGTTGTTTAATATACTAATAACAGGTCCTAAGCATTGCGCACTGCGTTGAAGTAACCGGTTATAATTGTGCACACTTCCGGTTAATAACAGAATTCTGCCCTGTAAAAGTTTGTTACTATTTACAGTAACGTATATAAATGTCTTACTTTAACAACATTTTCGGAAAATGGACTGTCTGACTACGAAACCAGGGGTATAAGTTCGAGCCCCCGCTCATCCAGTTAAAAATTACTAACATTGGAATAAGAGTCTCGTGTGTGGGCACGCTACAAGAACAAGGGGAGCTTCTGAAATTGGAGCATCTTTTGTATCTTGCACTATCCTCCCACTAACATGAATAATCTTTTGGAGGAATCGCCCAAATGGGTTACCGATGGCGACTTTAAATACAAACAAACAGTGTCGGGCTCTGTTTGGTAAAAATTCGCGAACATAAAGTCTTTACAAGTATTGTCCAATCTACTATACAATTAGTCGTTGAAATTAACAAAATTGGTCGCTTGGTATCCAAGTGGTAGAGCGCCTGCTTCGAGTGCGGGAGGTCGTCACACCTATTACGTTAAAAATGGTACCAGTAGCCCCCGTCTTTGAACCAGGGCGTTCAGCAACAAAAAGGCAAGTGGCTTCCTCTTCTATCGGATATCCTCATCATGATTTTTTGTATTATAATCAGTTGTCGAGAGAGATTAATTAAGTTGTGGAACTTGTTTCACAATCGACTTAAAATAGAATAATCAGCACTGAACTTCATATTCCAAAAAAGGAAATAATTAGCAAGGCACTTACCATGCACTTAAACAAGATTTTTTTTCATATCCTGTTTACAGAGCATACTTTGTAAGCAAACTTTTGTAAGCAGTCAAAATACTAGCAAACGGTGATACTGAGTTGTATTTTTCTAACTGAAATAAACTGGAATAATATTGAATGTAAAAAAAATGGCACGTACACGTGGACATATATCTTTGATAGTTATTGCGTGTGCCTTTTATACATGCTATACTCAAAACATACGTCAACTGAAAAGAAAAGTTGACATCATCGAAGCTAAACAGGAATTAGAGAGTAAACTCCGAAAAGCAGCAATAGAAACTGTGGGTGAAAGAATTGATGATTTAGAGGAAAAGATTGCTAATATAACAGAACTAGCTGACGACACGGAAAAGGGCAGTTTTGAAAGAAAGAACCTCAAAACTGATAGTAATACAGTGAAGCTGCTTTCTAAAGATATCAAATCTCTAAAGGACGATTTCTCAAGCCTCTTTCGTGCTTTCAGTGTAGAGAAGAAGCAAAACATTCAAAACAAACTTGAGCTGACCGAATTGAATGCACGAGTTTCTCGTGAGCAAAACAAAAACGAAGTGTCAGATGTAGTAAATTCCATTTTAAAAAAGGAAATTGCTAAATTGGAACAACAAGTATATTTAAACATAACAGAACAGCTTCGAGAAAAGATAAAAGAGAATGCAGATATGAAAGAAGAGTCCCATTATGAAAAAGTTGAAATATCGGAAAGGGAAGTGGCAGATTACCAACACGGGTCGTGTTCAGAGCTCTTAGAAAAAGGCGGGAAAACCGAAAATGGTATTTACACAATATATCCGCTAGGTGGTAAAAAGTCTGGTATACGCGTTTACTGTGATCAAACAACTGACGGAGGTGGTTGGATTGTGTTTCAGCGGAGAAAAGATGGTTCAGAAAACTTTTATCGCAACTGGAAAGACTATAAAGTCGGATTTGGCTTTCTAGATGGCGAATTTTGGCTGAATATCGGGAAATGCGATTATCTAAGGTGGGTTAACCTACCATTGGTTAGATAGATGAACTGCTCATTGTTTTAGAAGGTGTGGAGAATGAATAAAGATGCTACGCAGAATAATATGCGGTTTCGCATCGGACGGTACAGAGAACGGTGCGGTTTATGCATCTGACGATTTATTCTAAGTTTTATGAGTAGGTACTTGTGTGATGCGTTAACCGTACCTTAATGGATATGTCATTTTCTACCAAAGACAAGGATAACGATAAGTATTCATTCAATTGTGCCGAATCGTACACAGCCGTGGTGCGTTGATAAATGTGTGCAGTGGATAAGGTAACCCGATTTAATCGTGGGCTTTATGTACATAATGACAATTTATACTAGTCGTGGCAAAATGTTGGAATGATTAAGTTAGAGCGTCATACAGTCTTATGCACTATAATGCTAGATAAAAGCTATTTCTTTTGATGACTATGAGATGTGATCACACAAAGTCCTAGGGGTGTGCAAATAATAAATATGCAAATGAGCCTAAGAAATAAACACGCATTATTGCTGGGTTTACTTGATACGAAGCATTATAGCGACTTTAGTTCGCAAGTTTTGATATGCCGAAGATGCGAAATCACATATTCTTGTCCGACAGAAATGCGTACACAGTATTACGAAGTGTGAAAAACGCAATCGCTAAAGAAAAACACTGACATTATGCAGTACTTTATAACATTTGCATTTCACTTTATACAGATGTTGAATATGTGATTTCTATAGTATGCGAACTTTGAAATCGACATTTTGTCGTCTGGTGTGAATAATGTCAACGAAATTTTATCAGTTTAAATATCTGAACATTTGATAATGTGTTGAAATTAATTTCAAGTACATGTTTTAATTTATGAAACTTGACACTTTCTCAGACTGAATTTTAGATGTTTACGCAATTTTATGTAAAATATATCATATGACTAAACTCTGATAACATGTAATTCGCTGTTTAATTCTGAAAACTGCACTCATAATTCTTTTATCAATCGTGAACAGCATTTTTCAGTATTTATTCTACTGCTAAATACCAACCACCCACAAACCCATTCCGTTTACTCACATACCCTAAAAATAGATTTTTCTCAGCTTTAAAATGAAGACATCTTCGATGTTATTGAAAATGTAATATTAACTTTAAAGTTCCATAAGGCTTTAAATTTTATATTGAAAACAGATGAAACAGCTTTCCATATAGATGTTATGTACAGTTATGTAGTAATAAAACGCTGTTTGAACGTTTATAGTAAGAGCTATAAAGGGAGGTAATAAAAAAGAACGGATGGAATAAAACATTGAAGTGTTGCATCAATATTCAGACCTTTGATAAATTTCGGAGAAAACAATTTAAAGAAATAGGATTTAACAAGAAAATGATATATTTTATGTTCATAATGAAAAATAACAAGGCAGCCACGTTTTAAATAAAGACATTATAAGCCTCTAACATCGTATATGATGCCATATATTTCCCCAGCTACGTTCCACGTACTGACATTTGAGCCGCACCATGAGAAAACCAACATAATGCATTTGCGACCAGTATGGATCCAGACCAGCCTGCGCATCCAGGATCCATGTTGTTCGCCAACGGTTTCTCTAATTGCAACAGGCTTTGAAAGCCGACGTGCAGGTTGGTCTGGATCCATGCTGGTCGCAAACGCACTATTTTGGTTTTCTCATGGCGCGGCTAATTTGTTTTATTTCTAAAGAAGATCTCTGTAAAATTTCAAAAAAATTACAAACACAAGGAAAGCGAATGAATTGATATATCAAAGAAATGCAAATTATACCTGCAGAAATGAAGAAAATGGCCTCCCCCATAATGCTACGCCGATGTTTAAACGGCTGTTTCAAAACATGTTTTACAATAGTTCGTGCTTGAACTATAGAGTATGCATTGTATAGACTCAGTTCATTTAATAATAAAGATATAGGTGCATTTTGACCCTTTATTGATGGATGTGAATTCGATAAATATAATATTACCATATTACATTTGCAGTCATTTCGGTGAATGAACTATATTTGCATAACTGTAATACATTGATCAATATTTGAAAACTGGAAGGTATTTATTATATTTGTAAAGGAAAATTACTTTCATTTAAAGGTTGTCAGTCAAATTTAGCAGCATTTTATGATACATGCTACATGCTATATTCTGTGTGAGCTCTGCTAAGTTCCATTAATTTATTAAAAATAGCCATTATCATATCAGAATTGGATACTATTTTTTTTCTACAAAATTTTGACATCTCCACCCCATGCTTTTCGTTTTGCTTTCAATCGAAAGTATTTTTTCTTTAAAAATTAGAATTTAGAATTTCCTGTTTCGGATTTCCATATGTATTGAGGTGTCAATATTTCAACTATTTGAATATATAAACCAGTTTTAAAGGATATCTAACTGATTAGCAAAAAATAGACAAAGGGAGGTAATAATAGCATCTAAATCTTGCGTTTCTATCATATGACTGCTATGGCTATAATTTTCAAAGTAATTCTTTGACAAAAGTGATAAACATTTCTTATTCTTAAGTTACTGTAAAATCAGATGGTTTTACGAGGCATCTAAAATTGGAAAAGGGTTTGCGTTGCAGAATATTGCGATTTACAGCCAGTTTGTTCTTATATAGCAAAATCAAACATTTCAGCGAGTACAATGTATTAATTTTCGCGAATTCTGACAAGTTAGGAATGCAGTGAAAATGAATATCTCGCAAATATTTCTGTTTTACATTTTTATCTTAGTAGGGCAAATCAAGTATTGCGTTAATCTGTATCAGTGTATACGAATACAAGGTCCTCAGTGTACGAATACAAGGCCCTTCGTATACACTTCCTTAGTGTATACGAATACAAGGTCCTCAGTGTATACGAATACCAAAGAGTAGTATCTCTTTAATCGGAGACAGGGCAATAAAAAATCCATTGCAATTTTGTTCTGTTCTGTTCTTTCTGAAAAAAAATCCAGTTGACCATCCTTTAAGGCGGTAAATTCTATTTTGGTCAAGTGATGCTTTTTTAAGCTTTCATGTTCACTGAGCGCTTAATGTTATTTTTTTTCAGTGGATGTGTTTTTAGAATCTGAATATTTTATCGTAGATGTTCATCCAAGTTTTTAACATTAGTTTGAATTTAATAAAATGAATATAGTCTCAATTGTATTATATTTGTCAAAGATTTGCATTGATAATTACAAATAATGCCTAAATTCATTAAATATACAAGTTTGTATAATTATTATTACCTCCCTTTTGCACAGCTAGATTAAAGAAGCAGTCTGCAGTTTTTAAAATTTGCCTCTAGGTTCGCATCATAGAAATATCCCGATAGATATCAAATGGAAATGTACATCCAGAGATTAATAATGATATACTTAATGAAAAAATATCTCAGCATTAAAGGGGATTAATTACAAAATTTCCAAAATACATGTACATTGAAAAATACTTTTCTAATAGGGATAAAGCGCTATATAATGGGCCTTTTTGTTTCTTAATTAAGTATCTAACAGAATATACGGAAAGCGAAAAATGCCATAAAATGTTAATTATATAAGACTGGCCACCTTTAAAGTTTAGTTTAAAGTGCTTCGTGCCTCTGTGCATAATACAAAATGATGATTATTTTCTTACCGCATAAGTGCAAAATGAAAACACATAATTCAAACTGAAATTAAACCCCGAGACTATTTAAAGCACGTTTAAGGTGCGATAAAAAAGTTTTATGTTTAGTTTTCAGTAAATGATGGATATTTATATTGGATGTTTAAATCCTATCAGACAAATAGTGTAATCAGTGAAACATAAATAATTCATTTATGATTTCTTAATGTTGAAGTACGGTGAGAGAGTTTATTTCACTTTTAAGACCGTTCACTTTATGTTTGAAACATGGCAGGGAAACATAATTATGGAACTTAAGAGTACAAAGTATTAAAAAAAATACTTTTTTTCATATAATACTTCAATTTTCTAAAGACATATTAGCGGAAATAGTGACCAATGGAACGAGCGAGGCGATCAAAATTTTATTCGACGACGGATGTTGAAAAGTCTAGACAAAAACGTAAAACGAAATCTGGTGCCGTTGTCGTCAGCGTGCAATATGCCCCTTCAATTGAAAGGTTTGTTTAATTACGTATAGATGATATGTTCTGTTCTGTTCTGTTCTGTTCTGTTCTGTTCTAATTCTTCTATTCTATTCTGTTCTGTTCTTTATCACTGTACAATAAGACTGTTTTTGTTCTTTAATCCTTGCTGGTTGGCAGTTCATTCAAGTTTAAATGGAGGTTTTGGTGGAGGGGGTAGGGGCGTGGTATCCAGGGGTTAGTGGATAAGACAGTGGTGGAAGAGGTTTTCATATGTTAGAAACTGCTGCATTTGTCATTGTTCGGAGCAAAAGATTGTTTGCTATTATTGCTAAAACATCTGTCGATTATAAATTAATATTGGTTGATATCGACCAACGAATATAGTAAGATGACTTGAAAATTTTCGTGGTGTTTAGCGGACGTATAGCGGAGTCTGTTTTCGTTTTTTAACATTTAGCGGTGTCACAAGCCTCTTAGAACATGTATTGATAAAACAGAATTAAAATTTTAATTCAATAACCAGTCTATCAAAATGCAAATGTTTTGGAAAAATATGAATACGTTTGATTTTTCATGCTTTGGACATCTTCGATGATTAAATGTGAAAATATTTGAACTTTCTAACTTACGTTCCCATATGCTTATACTATTTATTAGTAGTCAAAACATTTAAACAGCAAGGGTGTTTGGGTTGAAATCCTATAGGATTGAAATCAAATAACAAAACCTGAAATGGATTTATAGACCTTCATATTGAATGTTTGTTTTATTTCATATTTTATTGATTCACGTTATAAAAATAGACAAAATCTTTTATTTACAAAGCACTTAGCGAAAGTTTTAAGGCGATTTTTATAGTGTGTTTTAGGAGAAAGTTTGATTTATGTCAAATTAAGTCCGACTCGGCAGTGGTATGAACATGCGTGGTTCTAACGGTTTAAAAAGAAAGTCATTTGCGTACAAAAGAATCTTTTGAGAAATTTATCAAAATTTTAATTACATTCATTGACAACGCAGAGCCACATGTTTATTATACGGATTGAAACCGTCAATATAGCTACAAAAAGTTCAAACAATGATTACAAAAAAAAAAAAAATGAAATGAAATGAAAATCAGTATCTTGAATTGGTTTCTCTCGAAAATACGTTTATCTCGAAAAAATGCGTAAGCCCTATCAAAAATCCTTCTGTATTAATGTATTTTCACTCCGTTTAATTAAACGGTAAATTCGACATAATCCGCCTACCTCGAAGAAGTCTCGCCCACAGTCTGGGTGAAAATTTACAACATGTTCACTTGTAAACACTTATTTTTGCATGGAATGTATATTACACTTAAAATGATAAAGTGCGTAAAAATAAAAGTGAGATATTCGTAAAAATACAAGAAGAGTGTAAATTTTCTGCATTATTTCAAAAAGCGTTAAAACGATTTACTACCTTCGGCACAATATTTTTGGTTATTTGTAAGAATGTCTATAATATTTTTTCCATTACAGTTTCTTTTTGTTTGGACCTAATTTACTAATGCTTGGCTCTGAGGCTGTGTTTTAGTGTGTTCCATGCTTCCGAGAAATGTACCATTACCTATTATCTTTTGCAAAAATCTTATGTCATTAAGTTTGTACCACTAGTCGCCAAGAGTCACTTTCAGAGTACTCTCTTTTTATGGAATTTTGAGATAAATTTGGTTTTTTTTTCCACCTAAAACGTGTGGGTTAGTCCTTTTAAAGGTTGTCAGTCCCATATTAGCAACATTTTATGACGCTACTTCCGATTAGTTCTGTATGACCTCTGTTTAAGGGTGGAAAATAGTTAATTAATTAGATTAAACGTAGCCAGAATCATATCAGAACTGCATACTATATTTGTTATTGAAACATCATTTGCGTCTAAGTGAACTGGAAGTCCCCTTTGTCAAGTCTTTACTAGGATGTATTTACGGCTCGGCG
Source organism: Mercenaria mercenaria (assembly GCF_021730395.1). Taxonomy (NCBI): domain Eukaryota; kingdom Metazoa; phylum Mollusca; class Bivalvia; order Venerida; family Veneridae; genus Mercenaria; species Mercenaria mercenaria. Next base: position 61,254,852 of record NC_069375.1, on the reverse strand, counting down.
TGTCGAAGTAAAAAAATGTTCTGGCTTATACAGAGTCGTTTACGATACGCTGAAAATATAAAACAATAAGAATTATGCACAAAACGTGTTTCAAATTCTAAAATGTATCGGAGTTAGGAAACTGGCGTTAAATTAACCACGAAGGTTTTCGGATATTTCATACATACAAACTCCAAAACTGAAGAACTGTTTCGGTTTCTTGTGGTAAAGGTGATTTGCCAATTGCCAATTGCCAAAATTAGATCGAGCCCCGACGGAGTTTCATACGTCGTCTAGCACTAACCTGTCGAAATGCTCGAAATAGAACGGGACTATCGTCCTCGACCTGCTCGACCTGTAATCGAGATCAGACCGCTTTTAACCTTTTTTTTATTTGGTACTGCAAGGGAGAAAACTTCTATACAAATATATACATTCGATAGCGCTGGATTACTGCCCTTTAGTAATATGAACTTTGACGATTCTCACTGAACATTTTAAACCAATGACGCAATTAAATTAAATCAAAGGACTGAAGGTGTGATCTGTCAATATATGTTCTTTAATACTTGACTGATGTTTGTTTTTAAAGCTTCAAACAAAAAAATCATTGCTTTTGATATATTATAAATTCAGCTTTAAGACTAGTTTCTAGAAAGTTTACCTTTACTATGTTGGAAGTACAGTTCCTGTTTTTGGTGGCTGCTAGCTGCCACCAGTGTCAAAAAGAATACTCCGTTTGAAAAATCGTGTCAGTTCTTAAGACCATCCTAACAACACAACCAAAAATAGTTCCAAGCTTTCTACGTAAACAATTATCTACACAACGTGCATAATTTGAAAAGCTACAATATATGCCTTAATACCATTTTTAATGTAAATTTGGCGACTAAAATCAATACAAACTGAGGTAAACGTTTTAATTAAAACAACAACGTGTATGAATACAAATATGCAAATTTATGGTCACGTGAATAAACGATGACCTCATGTCACCTGAACCGGAGCGATGATATTGATTAGCTATTGCATAGTACTGCCCCAGAGGTCACGTAGCTTATAACGTTGAAAAAGGTAGCTTATGTATATAGAAACCTAGCCTGGGAATCCAGACTGACAATTCAAAAATGTTTCCTAACCGCAGTGTCACATGTATAACTTCCGAGATTTTAGGCTTTATTTGATAAAGAACATAACTTCTGATAGTAATAATCCGCGGCTAAAAATAGAAACGGAATTTCAACGGAAAAGTTTCGAAACATTTCCGGTCCATAGACAATACCAGTTTGTACTGCTGATAGCTTTTCCGGCAAGTTGTAATACTTTTCAAATATGTCAAAACAAACTTAAATTTCGTCATAGCTATCAAATTGTAAGATATTATATTAATGCAACCCTAGTGATCTAAGAATGTTACTGAATTTTCTACTGCATTGTCTCGTTTTCGTTTCAAGCACGCAAAAATATGACCGCATGTTGATTAGGCTATTTATAGAAAATCAATAATCGGCAGTGATATGGATTTCCTCAGGCGTTGATACTGCCAATTAACACTAATTAGCGCAAATTTAGTGAGACGATTTATGAACAGAACAGTACTTTATTGATATAACTTGAACACGTACAGTTCATCGTTATATTAAGAACAAAATATACTAAAACATGCTTACAATAAGAGAGTGAACAAAAATAAAAGAACATTCAGTTAAAATTCATTCGATATGGTTTGCAATGTGACCTGCCGTGAGAATCAAAGACATGTATGTTTTCTAAATAATATTCCCTCACGGATAATCTTCCTTCAGCATATGTACAATATAAGATACTATATGTATGCATAGATACACATGTATTCGGTATAATTTCGTCTGATAAAACACGAATTATCAACGTGGAAACCCACAGGTCGCCCAAGCTGAGAAGTGTTTCAAGCTCGCTTTGACTAAGTGGTGCTACTGTATCACGATTTCACCGACTTGTAAGCCCATGAAAGTGGGCGCAGCGATGATACTAATACTCGCCTTTTTGAAAAGGCAATGTGTCAGACTGTAGCAAGTCGTCGGATAACAGATTTGACCAACTTAAAAATTGAATTGTTTCAAGACAGATTCTGCTCACTTAAGCTAAATTCATTCGAGTCGCACCATGAAAAAAACAACATAGTGCATTTGTGACCAGCATGGGCCCAAATCAAACTGCCGATCCATACACCACTCTGGTCAGAATCCTTGCTGTTCGCTAACGCACTATGCTGGTTTTCTCATCGTGCGTCTCTACAAATATATGTATAAAAAGTAAAACGGTTTCGTTTCGCCAGTTACATATTTTCGACTTATTTCTCGGTCTGACTAAAGTTGTAAGTTTGTCTGACTTAATGTCCAGCATTTTTGCCAATGAGTGATAATTAATGCACCTCTAAAATCTATTAGCTGCAGAACTGACATTCTGAGGTGCATCTGTGGTGCATGTTTGTGTTGTTTTCTTTCACAAAAGTCTCAAGAAAACCACAGCTATCTGATACGGACTAAATCAGTGTGTATAATAATTCATGACAGACACTGCCCAAAAGCTTTAAAAACAAATCTTAAAAGCTGAATAATTTGGAGAAAAAGCTTATATTATTTATTCATAGTAAAACATTTTCGATGTAATTTATGTTGTCGTTTTCCTCACAAACAATCAAAACTATTCGTTAAAGACTGAATCAGTGTGTATGTAAACAATGACTGGCAGTGAAAAAGGATTAATTTTGAAACCAAAGCCGAATATTAAAAAAAATGAAAAAAAAAGTTCTTATAGTTTATATTAACAATTCCTCAGTTGTCACTTTCTTTGTAATATTTTAAACATTGATTAGCAGCCACCATCAGCGCTTTGAGCGCTTTGATTAATAATAACGATTGAAAAGCTATCTTAACCTTTAGAAATTAGCCTGCTGATGGCAAGTGATTCTGCCTTTGCGACCAGTACAGACCAAGATCAACCTGCAGGCTGATCATGGTCTACACTGTTCGCTATTCAGTCAGTAAATTTTCAGAGAACAGCCCCTCGAATAATAAATGGTTTTGCCAAAACTGAAAGATGAACCAGTCCATTTTAGAAATTTAGCAGGCTAAAGGTGAAATAACATTGTTAATTTGTACTCTACGGATATCTTTTTGGTCTACTAACTGAATTGCCTCCATGTGATTGAACGCAAGGAGGAAACTGCCGCTCTGGTTAGAATCGAACCTTCAACCTGGGAGGAAGGAAATATGTGATAAACCCGACACCTAAAGACTTTATAGTTTTAGTATTATTTTCTTGTTTTTTTTTTTCGTTTAACACATTCTCAAAAATTCTTTATAGTCTGCAATGGGAGACAACTCCTTTATATACACATATAGGACAGGGCAGGATTACTGCCCTTCGGTAATGTAAATTTTGAATGGCTGCCATTTAATAAAGATCTATTCACCGATTAAAGGAAGTCACAATACAGACTAAACATTTTAAACCAATGTTGTAACTATTCAGTCAAAGGATTGAAGGACTAATCTGACAATAAATGCACTTAAATGTTCCGATATACCGATTATCATCTCGATATTTTGGGTTGTTTTGACAGCTTTAATAATATATCATTACGAGTGATGTGTTATAAATGCAGTTTTTAGACTCTTTTATAGAAAGAAGAGCTGTGTTGTTTTGAAAACATAGTGCCTCTGTTGAAAAATAACGACTGTAAAGCTATTTTGATATTGTACTGTGAACTTAACCTCGGTGTCGGTGTGCAGTTTGTGTAGGCTTGTTTACGTGCGAAATATTCGAAAACCATGAAAATGTTTACACCTTCGTAAATTTTGTGTATATAACATTAAAAATGTGAGAAATTTTATAATTATTTTACCGTAGGAACAAAAAAAATTAAGAAAGCTAGTGCAGTTCTATGTGCTAACATAGTTCATAAATTCTGACATAACACTGGCAAGGAGGCGCTTTAAGGTTCTGATAACCATTTAACTGGAGTAATTGTTCGCATTTTATGTTATTCAACTAACTTCTTAAAGTCTTTACCTTACTGTAAATGGACCATGAAACCACCGTCAACCTCTTCGTATTTTGAGAGTACGGCAGTGGCAGAGGATCCAAACAAAGTGAGATATGTCCGTCTGTAAGTATACTGCATTCTGTACATTATAGGGCATCGTTTCATTTAATTTTATGTTCCTATCCGCTCAATTCTATTTCATTTCGCTTGATTTATATTCTGTCCTGTTCTGTTCGGTTATGTGTCATTCTATTCAGATCTGCACTGTTCTGTTCTGTATGATTACCTTTCTTCATACATAAGAACGTTATTTAACGTTGCACCGCACATCGGTTCTCTTCACGTTTGTGCCATTTGAGAAAATGCGAAAACTAAGATATTTGCGATTTTATATGAGACAATAACGTCAGTCGGCGCAAAATCACGTCACGTGATGTTGCATATTTTTTCAAACCTATTCAGATGAAATTTTTTAAAAACTTAGTAAAATACCTTATTTTTGTCGCTTTTCTTAAAAGAAGGGAACAAACTTTACTTATGAATTGAAAATATAGAACTTACTTATCTCCCTTCATAAAACCAATGAACTTCATTCGTCCCGTGTGAAAATTCTTTTAGTTTTATTCAGTAGCTCCCAAAGCTTTTGTTCTTGTGTACCGAACTTTCTCATACATTTGTTGTGTACTGAATTTAAGTGGTTGAGTAGATTTTTACAAAATAATTATAAGCCTATTAGCATATTTAAGCGACTTTATATTAATATACATTTTTGCTTGACATATGATCCAAATAACTTCTGACCTTAGTACCCACTTGGCACATTGATAAAAGAGTCTATAACCGGTCTACCATAATAATTATGCGGTATAATTTTCACTCTGTAGATTGAATAACAGTTCATTAAGGAAGTGTATATATAGGTGTTCAAAACGAAAATTAATAATTTATTTAACTGTATAGGACTTTTTTGTTTCGTGTAAAGCAAACATAAGGATTTTAACACTGGAATAGTACAAATTTCATCATTGGTTTAAGGTAGCTTTTTATGACTGGTTTAAAGTGATTCGAAATATGGCATTGAATAAAAATGTTTCAATTAGAATGAGAATATTAACTGTGATCAGATCATATTAAGTTTATAGTTGCATACGTACGTCAGTATTTGAAATTTTCACGAGTGATTATTTTCCTTCACACCGCTTTTTATACAAAACAAAATAACAGCCAGATATTGGTTGTATTCGACGAAAAAAACATGATTTTTTTTTGTTATCAATCTCAAAAAAAAAACGTAGCGCTGAGAGTCATCAGGTCTGATTACTGTTATAACATTATGTATATATGCAGATGTACAACATTCGCAGACTGAGTTCCGATCCACATAAAACACGTATGTAGCGTTAAAACCAACTCTATCGTCAATTTGTAACTGAAAAACATGACATTTTTTTTGTAAAGAAATTGCATTTTTCATTAGGTCCTTTTAAAGGCCTAGATTTTGGCAATGGGCCAAGGGATTTCTGTCTTCACCAGCACAGTTGGGGGCTAATGACCATCACAGTATGGTTCCAATAAACAAGGGTCATTGTTAATATTTTCAATATTATTACTGTATCTTTAATCACCCTATATGTAATAATAATAATAATAATAATAATAATTATTATTATTATTATTATTATTATTATTATTATTATAACATTAAAGTAATAGTTATTATCATCGGTATAATATCAAAATAATAATTATTATTATCATTATTCCACATTCACAGAAGAAAAATTAATTTCTTTCAACTCACTGCACACATCTTCATGGTCTAGTTGGGGTCCCTGCTGTGCTAATTGCCCTAATCGGTAACTGTTACATAATCGCTGATAAGCAGCAGATAAGATGGGAGTTGTATATTGGATTTGGGGGGGGGGGGGGGGGGACACTTATATAGTAGCGAATCTAGGCCTTTAAGGTGAACTTGCAATTCAGCAGAATTTTCTCAAAAAGAATCCATTCATTGGCTAGGTCTTATTAAAAATAAAATGCATTAATTCTTTATACCTTGATTACTTTATTCATATGGCAAGTGGGAGGGGGCAGGGCTCGGGCATTTTATAAAATAAGATGTATAAAATTGTTTTGAATCGTTAAAACATAGCACCGTATGTCTAGGAATGAAGCAGTATTCAATACAAAATAAGGCTAGAAATAGTTTATCGTTAAAAATCATTTACCAAATCTCTCGTTTGGTAATATTAACCTTAACCAGTATATATCGTCTTTTCAAATATATTGAATAAAATCATCAAGGTATTCAAGTGTAGTCCCAAAGATAATGATTTCTGCTTTAATAAAAAATAATTAAACTCCCGCGGCTGATGACATATTTCTAAAATTTCAAGATTATCGTAAAATTTAAATAGAACCGCTTTATACGATTGTGAAACGTCCTTACAAAGTATCCTTCTAAAATGTAATTCAAAACGCTTACCAAAATCTTAATCTGCAAATAATAAAATCGCTTTAAAATGTTTACAAATACAGCGTTTTAACAGAATTTTATCAGAATTAACAATCGTTTGTCTTCAGATTTTGATCGAAATATATTTACAGTAGTTGTGTATATACATTGAATTTTCATAATTATGATTCCGTTTACAGATCACCGATTTTCAGACATATTTCTTTGATCTTTGTTTGTTTGCGTATATTAAAAGCAATCCGCCTAAACGCATTGATGAAAATGTTGCCCAAAGATAGAAACTCATGACATGGAAGTGTAATATTATACAGGAGATTTTCTACTAAAATCGGAAATATTGAATAACGGGAAAGTACTCTATGTCTACTTGCATTGCGGCTTAATTTGGAATAATTATTTATACAAAAATATTAAGAAAAAAAACAATCAGACAAAATGTGTGATTTTAGTGACAAAAGTTTAGAAAATAAACATCTGCGCATTCCTATCACAGTGCTATTACAATATATCAAAGAAGCGCGGGAAATTAGCAGACGACAACCTCCGAAACGCTTCCAGAAACCGAAGTCTGAGATAGGATTGAAATTTGACGAACGGTAAGCTGTTTATACTACCCTCCCTCTCCGCTCTTTCAAGGTTCTCACCATGTTTGCACATTTTCATTTGTATCTTATACTTAGTCTTAGTTATCATAATTCGAATAAGGCACTCCATGACCTTGACATTTGACCCGAAAAATCTACGGCTATGACTAAAAAAACAGAGCTGAAGCGCCTGTGATATAATACAGACTCCGGTATATACCGGATTTAAGCAATTAGAATGATGAGTACCTTTAATATATGAGCCGTGCCATGAGAAAACCAACATAGTGGCTTTGCGACCAGCATGGATCCAGACCAGCCTGCGCATCCGCGCAGTCTGGTCAGGCTCCATGCTGTTCGCTTTTAAAGCCTATTGGAATTGGAGAAACTGTTAGCGAACAGCATGGAGCCTGACCAGATTGCGCGGATGCGCAGGCTGGTCTGGATCCATGCTGGTCGCAAACCCACTATGTTGGTTTTCTCATGGCACGGCTCATATATATTTTGTACTGACTATGGTAATCCTAACACTAACCGTCAGTACATATTATACACTAAGGTAGCAGGGTACACTTAGATGCGGAAATTTTGGGCACGGACGGTCTTACATGTAGCGAATCGCAATATTGCACTTCCCTTATGAGCAGAATCAGGGTGGCCATTTTATGAATTGCGTGCATGTTTTGTGCTTTTAATTAATGACAAGATCAGGATTCTCATACAAGAATAAAGAAAGTTATCAAAACGAAAGGTTTACACCATCCATGAAAAATAGCATGCCAAAATCATCAATTTTGCACTTTTTGAACAGCCTGCAATGATCCCGCAGCAAGAACAATGCCCAATTTTATTGCATTTCTCAATTTAATAGTCCTTACTGAACGTCAGGATATAAACGGAATGGGAGCCCATCCAGCTCGTTTTTTCACAAAATAGCGAAAATTTTCCTGAGTATCAATCAACAAGCACAGAACCCTTCCGTGATTTGAATTTTTCCGCGAAAAGGTGTCTCATTGATCATACAAAGCTACCAGCAGTTAGTTTTCCAACTGACATCAGAATTTTACATGTATCGGTTGTATAAATTTTCTAAAGAATTAATAATCATTATCTCTCACCTTAATTTACAGACATCCAAAATCACGAAGTTCTATTTATAACAAATATTGACGGGGGCCAAAATTCGAAGTGTACCCTGCTACCTAAGTACAAGTGCGTATTTTTGCCATGCGCTCCGATGATAATGATTTTGATTTTGTGACATGCGCAGAACGATTGCCGTGTCCTCTGACCCAATAAATTGAGGCTGAACACCACTAAATCCAGCTGTTCTTTATTTCATATAGAATCCACTTACTTACTTGTTGTTGTTGTTGTTGTTTTCGTTGTTTCATCCTGTCCAATCACCCTTGCTAAAACGGCACAAACATAAAGCAGCAAGATAGCGTGCTGTCGTGAAAGGGACGAACGAACAGCAGTACGAAGAAGGAATAATTTCGACTCTCGCAAATTCAAAGTCTTCGCGAAAATTAGACAAGCTCGTATTATTCACAACATCGCAAGTTCCAACACTTCGCGAAAAAATGTAACAGGAAACAGTCGCAAAAGCATAGTGAAGTGCGAATAATACCGGTTTACAGCATTATTTTTATTCTTGGAATTTTTCTGATGTAGTGATATCAATTGATTAACTTTCGATCAATTATAAATGGTTTGAGACAAGAGCAATGATTCATAATGTACTTTATCGGTGTGAATTGAACAAGTGCATTTGGCATTATCTAACTGCAGTTGACAACGTATACGTCATGCAAAAACAATTGTTGATGTTTAGTTAATACAGACTGGCAACAGTCGTTAAGGTCGTTTTGAAATATATCTATCTGCCGAACAGTCCTCTATCATAGCACTTTCTGGATACTTTTTACGTAATATGTAGAACTTTCTGGACACTTTACGTCATCTAGCACTTTCATCATTGGTAGCATTTTCTGGATATTTCACTTCATATTTTACTTGATCTGATACATATATAAAACCATGCTCGAGCAGTTCATAGTTCTGATGGCTACGGTGTTCCATAAGGGAAATTAATGACTCGCCTCTTCGCCCGCTCATACGATGGCTCTACCGAACACCGTAGATAGCAATATATAATTTGTATGTAAATATCTTTGCTTTAAGGGTACATGATGATAATACGCCTTGATAATCAGGGATTAATTAAACTTAAAAGTTATTTAGTTTATAAATAAATCATAACACGGAGTGGTGGTTGTTGTTCTGAAGTTCATGTGAAATGTTTGGTTGTTTCCCCTTGCATGATAATTCCTTTTATCCGCCCGTGCTTGGGGTAATGTCTTGAGAGCTATGTGGATTAGCCCCCGTAGTTAAAACTGTGACAGCCATACTTTGACCAAACATCAAAGTATATTGGACCCGCAATGTCAATCAGTACTTTCCAACCGACTTCATGATTATCTTGTCTGGCACATTCTTCGGACGATGCTGTACGTCATACGAGCACCTGCTTATCCGTTCCTACCGGAGAATGCCGAAGTCGCATACGGAAAATACGCAATCGCACGGAAATTCCCGACTGTCGTAATGGAAACAACACTTAAGCTGAAAAAAAGATCTTTTTCAGCCCGGCGACATTTGACATTTGATATATTACAATATGCAATAAAATTAAAGTCATTGTCAGAGTTATAAAAGTTATTTGAATTGCTCTCCTTAGATATGAAAGAATTGTTTCATTTTAACAGAAAATATATTGAGAAAAATTATTTACACATAATTTAAACTCAAGCCCTTCACAAGGGTGTTTACATATTTATTTTACAACTTGTTAAGATGGGATAATACAATTATCCCGACATATTCAAATATTGACATCATTTTCTCGAGAGTTTTTCAAACAAGATTTATTTTTGGGCGATACTTTTTTAAAAGGAATGCGAGGCCCGTAAAGTATAAAGGTGACATAAAGGCTAACACTTACAACAGTCAAAATCTCACGCTGATTAAGCAGTACTAAAAAGCCCGACCACAGATTAATCATGACGAAATTCAGAATCATTTTAGACCAAAATTCGGCAAAAATGATTTAGGACAATGAAATAATTCGAGCTTTCACATTTGTAATACTAAAATGTGGTTTAGGTCAGAAATCGTCAATACTGAAATGTTTTGATTTGTCGACGACATGAATTATCGGTACATGAGTACTAAGTTTAGGGCTGGAATGTGTTGGTTTACAAGAGGCTATAGATCGGGGGTGGTGGGTGGGGGGGTGGGGGGGGGGGAAGAGATAGATTCAGTGAGAGGTGTTTGCTTTAGTTTATAATGCAGTTGAAATCTATGGTTTCGCCACGTTTAAAAAACTTTCCTTCGACTGATTGCGTTGAATTCCATGGGCATTATATAAATACCGTGTACGCCTTAAACAAAATCCATATATCGAACCATAAAAGCATAAATGAAAAATAAACTTGTTTCGAAATACAAAAGGGAGGTTATCTTTATCATACAAGCTTAACATTTTTGTCAAATGTTAAAAAGAAGATTAAGGACGTATATGAACTGTGCTGGATAAAGGAGTTCATACAATATTCTTACAGCGATTTCCCCCGAAAAGTTCAAATAATGAAAAACTTGGCTAAACTCCGTTACAGTATTTATCCGTACACGGAAAAAAACGTCATCGTACGGACCTCATTTTTACTTCACATCTACAAAATGGTTGCGCTAAACTTTTATAGCACATAATAGCTTATCTAAATGATGCAGAGTTAATGTTTTGCATCGTGATTATACGCCCGTTGTTAGGCAACAAACGCTAGATATCAGAGCGATTTTATTTTTCTGTCATTGATTTGTTACGATATAATCGATTTGATTGAACTTTCGGGATGGAACAAATCAATTTTATTTGTAATTACGATAAGTGAAAATGCTGCACGGACTTTAGATATATCAACACATGACATACACTCAGCTATTGAAAAAAAGCCAGAGTGTTCAGTTTTCAGTTGAAATAGGAATACTTAAATTCAACGTGAAATTTCTGTAATTTGAATTTTGTGACGGATTTGTTGTGATATTTAGAATGGAATATGTTACAAAATGTTTTGGATGTTCTTCTAGATATTTTAGTTCCATCATTTGAGCATTTTAATCGAAGTCGTAAACTTTAAAGGAGTTTTATTGTTTCTTTTATGTCTTGCAATTTAAGCGATCGATACTGGTTTTTGATCTTTCATTGTTTCAAAAGAAACAAATGTCATTTAAAGTTGCTATGAAAATGCAGATTGTTCATTTTTCTGGCTTTTAATATTTTCGGGAAACATGTGTTCTTTTATATTTATCGGCATATGTAAAGTCTTATAAGGGCGCATGCCTATCCTTGCTCGCGTAAAACAGATTTTGAATAGCTGTTTATCGACATTTTCATTGGGTGAATCACGGTTTATCTATTAATTCATTGGATGATTCTGGTTTATCAGTGTATTCATTTGGTGATTTACGGTTTATCTGCATATTTATCAGAGTTATCGGCATATTTATTTAATTGTTTGCATACTTATTGGAGATTATGGTTTATCGGCATATTTATTGGAGGATCTACTGTTTATCGGCATACTATTTCCGGTTTATCGGCCTACTTGTTGATGGATTTACTGTTAATTGGAATATCTATTTTGTGATTTACGGTTTATCGGCAAATCTATTGAAGAAATTACTGATTATCGGCATATTTATGGGGTGATTTACGGTTAATCGGCATATTTTTGTGTGATTTATGGTTTAATGGTATAACTATTAGAAAAAATACTGTTTATCGGCATATCTATTAGCTGTTATATACAATTTATCGGAATATTTATTGGGTGATTACGGTTAATCGGCATATTTATTAGGTGGATTTGTGATTCATCGGCATATTCGAGCAGGGCTCACGCTGTCAGTCGCCATTATCGCCATTTGCGATTATTTTATTCAAATGGCGAATATTTTTTTTCATTTTGGCGGCAGGAATCTAGTAATGATTTAATGTTGATTAACATCTCAGCACGTAAGCACCCAACTACATAAAATCAAAAACAACAAAAACAAAATAACAACATATTCACTCTCACAAAAACAGAAAAGATTTACAATTCTAAAACGTATACATACTGAAAGCACATAGCAACTATTAATTACAGTGATTTTCAAAAAAAACATACATTTGCTATAAATCTGAACTAGTTATAAGACAGTCTCTGCATTTGACAGTAATTACACACGTTTTCCTTACGCCTAACAATAGAGATAATTGTAACATTTGCATAAATTGTTGATTGCATTCAAAATTGTAATTGAATTATAGGGAATTCATTACTTGGGCATGCCATATCTACTATTGTTCAGACTTTCTTCTTAGCGATCTAGTTATCTTTTTAATTGAATGAATTGAGATTGAATGATTGAAACAAACGGGTTCACGTTTTATTACGATTTCCTTAATTGCATAGACTGACATGCATTTGTGCAAGATAACCAGACAATGATAATGGATGGTTTCATTTGTATCTATAGTTAGACCCGATAACGTAGCGCATTTAAAAAGAGACATATTCAGTGTTACATGATGAAGTGGCAAAATAGATTGAATTTCATTCCTAGAAACTATAGTTCCACCACGAAACTACAGTTCCAAATGAGGTCACTCGAGGACAGATTGTGAATGTACATGGTCTTAATAAAATTAGAATTACACTATTTTTTTCCATGTCAGTCTATACAGTAGCTCATTGGACAAATTTTAATCAAATATAATTGAGAAAAAAAAACATAAATTTTTCATAACAATTAAAGTTATTATTATAAGAAATTGGAAATTGTTAGGGGGGAAAACACAACGTTCGCATTATAAGAAAGAAAAAGAGTTAAATCTTAATAATCTTAACGCTTTCATTATAAAAGTGTCTACACAATGGAAATATTTTTGAATCTGCTATGTTTGGCTTTCATTTTCCTATAACTATTCAAATTGCAAATTACCAGAAGATTAAGCTAGAATTTGATATTTCCAATTACCTCCCTTTTAAACGACTTTGCAATGAATATTTTCTATTTGGTCAGTAAAGCTTTTGTTCACAGCATGTAATTCAGATGGACTTTGACTGACGATCTTCAAAGACCCGAAACTGTAAAGCGTTGTATGGAAACATGCATCCTTTCTGAACATTTATATGTATATTTGGAGCCACGAATACAACCAGCCTCGCCAAATAATGTTTCAGTGTTCCATTCTGGAGCCTTTATAACACACATATAACTTGATAAAACAGATATTTTCATTTACAGACAAATATATATACATATTTGCTTTCAACTTTTCTTTCTAGACTTTAATTACGGATAATGGAATTTTTAGGACATGTTTACACCTTTCGTGCTTGGAACTATTTAACTGTTTACTTATTTACATCAAACCTTTGTCATTAAACTCTGCGTGTAGATAAAGTACGCTTTGCTTCAACGATCCAATATCTCGTGCAAAACTGTACTAATACCAAAGATAAGTGAAGCTAATAAAATCGAAGGGTGATTGATTGACAGATCGATCAATCATTTAGTTTCAAATGGAATCTGGATGTTTTTGTTTTGTTGATTGAATGGTTACATCTTGCAGGCTGATAATTTGAATTCACAGTCCTTCTAAATCGTGTAAGTTTTGCTCAGGATATTTTTTGGATAATGATCTAATTTTCTTACGCAGATATTTGTAGTGCTGGAATATTAAAAGAACCCTCAGTCAGATGCTGAAAAGAACGTGATTTATTGACCATAACTGTGACTGAAATTAATTTTCTCATTTTTCTACTAAAATATTTACAAGAAAAGCAATTACCGTGACTGGAAACGGGCTGTTAATTGAACAAAATGGATAAAAGTCACCGAAAAGTAAATAATAAATCGGAAATGAAAAACAACAACTTGAGTGTCTCGGTTGTTAACCGAACGGAAGATCAGAGCACGGCGCGTTTGTTTGAATCCTCTTCAAACCTAGGGGCGACGGATGAACGGGTTCCCTTAGAAACGGAAGATTCACGACTCCAAAAACAAAATCTTGCGATTATACGGAATATTCTTGAAATGTTTAATCTTGACGAAACTAAAAGGAAATATGAGAGTCAAAATGTTCAGGAATTCGTTCTAGATCCGAACGATTTTGGATATGACTGGTAAGAGTGATAAGATTTTTTTAAATAATTGAACCATGCCACGCCAAAAATGTGTACGCGCTATTTGTAGTATATAAAACTGACGTCATGACTGACGTTAAAACAAGTGGTCTGGTAGGGGCAAAGGTAATAAGTGCGGACGAAGTGGTCCAGAGGTAACATTGTCTGACTACGGAAACACAGGTCGTGAGTTAGAGCCCCCGTTCCTCCAACTAAAAGTACAAATATTGGGATAATGGTCTCGTGTATGGGTGCTTTACAGCTGGCACGCTAAAGAATCTTTAATTTACGCTCATTTCCTTTTTACATATTAATTCCACTACTTGAAATCAACGGTTTTTATTTCTCAAGAAATGGAAAGATAAGTCCAGATGTTTTATAGATGGTCAATCGTATTTTTCATACCTTCTGTTAAAGATCTGTCAAATAAACAAAATGACCCGTCACATACAGTTCCCCTATTAGAAATGAATCTTTTTAAGACTTTAATCATATATATGTAATTTTGCAATTAAGCACCCCCTCCCAGTACCGTGAACACTACTCAGTGAGCAGTACTCACGGTAATGCGAACACTACTCAGTGAGCAGTACTCACCGTGCTATGAACACTACTCAGTGAGCAGTACTCACAGTTCCGTGAACATTACTCAGTGAGCAGCACTCACAGTACCGTGAACATAACTCAATGAGCAGCACTCACAGCCGTGAACACTACTCAGTGAGCAGTACTCACGGTAATTTGAACACTACTCAGTGAGCAGTACTCACCGTGCTATGAACACTACTCAGTGAGCAGTACTCACAGTTCCGTGAACATTACTCAGTGAGCAGCACTCACAGCCGTGAACACTACTCAGTGAGCAGTACTCACGGTGCCAGGAACACTACTCAGTGAGCAGTACTCACGATGCCGTGAACACTACTCAGTGAGCAATACTCACGGTAATGTGAACACTACTCAGTGAGCAGTACTCACAGTGCCGTGAACACTACTCAGTGAGCAGTACTCACGGTGCCGTGAACACTGCCCAGTGAGCAGTACTCACGGTAATTTGAACACTACTCAGTGAGCAGTAATCACCGTACCATGAACACTACTCAGTGAGCAGTACTCACAGTACCATGAATACTACTCAGTGAGCAGTACTCACGGCGCCGTGAACACTACTCAGTGAGCAGTACTCACAATACCTTGAACACTACCCAGTGAGTAATGCTCACAGTACAGAACCGTGAAAACTACCCAGTAAGTAGTAATCACAGTGCCGTGAACGCTACTAGATGATCAATGTTCTGTGAAAAGTACTCAGAGCTGTGATCCTTTCACACTGATCATTATCAATGATCACTGAGAAATTGTAACCCCAGCACACTTAAGAGTCCTTCCCACTGAACATTTCTCACCACCCTAAAAAGGGACACCGTTGTAAAAAAAATGTGACCGTGCGACCACATACACTCATCACAGGATTGATGCCCCTTTCCCTAACGAAAAAGGGGCGACATTTTTGTCAACCTACCATATCCCCATTTGGGATAAGTTATCAGTCAACTTTTTGACAAGGGGCTTGAAGAAATAGTTTATATATGGCATCTTTTTTACGTTTAAGCAGGGGTAATAGTGTCAATTTGTTTTCAGTTTTGACATTTAAAACCGAATATGATTACATAATTTTTTGGAAAACATGACGATGTTTATTTTTTCAGCTCCTGTAAAACTGATTTATTAGACTTATAATTATTTCAGTGACAGCGTCGAAACCAAATATGTAGCTTTTCTGATGTTCTGACCTCATAATGGATAGAAAAATCTCTATCCTTTGGGAATACAAAACATAAAATAGAACTAGAAACTGACCACAAAATGTTTTTCATACCTGCATAACTTGAGGAAGAAAATTAGACACATACACAAATGTATATCAATATGTATCAACTTCTTCACGTACTTTTCTGTTTACCTGCTTGTAAAGCGCATGCAAAGTCACATTAGTATGAGTACCTTTTAGGCTGATCACTACCAAATAGAATGTAAGCCTCCGCTGGTCTAGTCACAAGTAGTCCAAATATAAATAGTACTAATCTTTTTTCCTTTCCTAGTGCATTTTCTCGGCAGCAACGTGCTTACTTTTACCCTACCGCGTTTCAGTATGTATCACTTTGCATTCTAATGAAATCGGCATGTTCCTATCGCATGCTAGATAAAAATGGCGGCGTAAGAATTTAATGTCACGAAAAGAGAAATTGAAAGAAGCGAAAAGTAGTAAATTCAGCGGGTTGTATTTAACGAACTGTAGTTTTCTTATATAAAAGTTAACACCCCTTTTTCTTTTTGTTTTTCTAAAGTAGCGATCTAGTTCTTTATGGGAATATAAGTGTCCGAAAATCTGATATGCTAGAAAATGTCGAAACACCGTTATGAAGTGAGTGGATTTTATATGAAATAAAGAACAGCTGGATTTAGTGGTGTTCAGCCTATTTACATCAGTTTTACTGTAAAACATCAATAATTGTCATTCTTTGTATCAGATAATTCTTTTGTGCCATTCTTTGAATTCTTTAAAAAGGATTTATAAGTCTTTAAAACTACAAATTAGTGATAATGAATGGGTAAAATTGGTATTTTAGCAGGAATTTGACCTTTGACATATTTTTACCTTTAAATGTAACAATTTGAATGTTTTACTTTACATGAAAGGTGTGTTGCATAAATTCTACAAAACAGTGCATGTCAGCAGTTTATTTCATCAAAAGTGAATGAAGAAAACCTTATTTTTTACAAAAAGTACCTTTTTAATTTAATGCGGCTATCTTGGACGCCATCTTTGATTTCTCAGCTCGCCACCATTTATGCCAGCACTTTCAGAATCTACAAACTTTTACGAACATTTCGGTATAAAACGTGCCTTGTTAAAACTTGGGTCCGGGTTTAATACCCCTAGAAATAGTGCGGACTTTCTTGGCCGAAGTCACTCTATCACATAGCAGCTATCATAGTTTTCCGCTAAAGCCGAAGAATGACGTCATCACATACGGAAAATACGTAAAATTACGGATATTGCCGATTGTTATAACAGGTCCATTAACTTAAATTGACTGTTTTTTAGAGAATAAATAATTGATTGACTGACTTGACTGAAAGGACATTAATTTATTGATTCACTGTAATTCATAAAGGCAGTTTGCCGGAAACGTTTATAAGGAGACAACAAAAACATTGTATTATCCCCTCTGGTGTAAGAACATTACTTATTTCTAATTAATCTAACGACAAAAATAAAATGCTTATAACGGCTTGATTGTTAAGGCCGGGCACATTAACCACGATGCATAAAAATCCTTTTTTGTGCGTACTCTTGGAAGTGCACGTCTGCATATGAAATATGTTTGTCAGTTGATAATTTAATGGTGAAAGTGGTATTGCCATTAAAATTTAATTTCATGGCCATTACAGAAATAACGATCGATCAGATAAGATCTGTGAGAGTAGAAAAAGGGACGGGTTTTCGGCCGATATACAGACGTACGTCCGACCATTTTCTTTTGTCTAAAAAAGTCCATAATAACTACCATCTTATTTTTTTAAAAATAAAACAACAACAAAAACGAAAAACGCTGAAGCCTTCCCTTTTATTATTTCATCAGCCTTTGCAATTAGAAAATGCTAGGAGCATATAAGATCTGTATAAGTCAAAACAAAATTGTATATTGCGAAAGACTGTTCAGTAGCTCGTGTACACAATTTTAAGTATTTTTAAGGTCGTCTGCTTTCCTAGTGGACATCGTAAAGAATATAGATATGCACACGTATAAGAGTGTGCTAGGGGAAGTTAGGTTGTCCCTACGGGGGCATGCAATTTACACTTTCGCTAAGTCTATTGGCGTCTCTGAAAAACAATACTGCTCTAAAATGGATGTTGCAAAAGGACAATGAAATCTTGCACGAGACACTAGCGACAGCTGTAAGTCACGAAATTATATAAAAACAGTGACACAAGAGAAAGAAAAACGATATTGTCAATTCCACAGTTGTATTTATATGATAAAAGGGTGGTACTGTCACATCTTTTTACAAGGATCATGTTTACAGACAGCATGATCAAATATATATGTGCTATGGTGTGACTACGCTAAATAGGTCATGACTGTTTCTTGACCGAGGGAGAAACTCCATACCAAGTTGTCTCAGATCTATAGACATACTGGTGAATTTCATGTGCTACAAGCTATTGTTCGATAACAGCCTAGATTATATGTAGAAAAAATGAATTGATAATTCGAAAACGTTTGTTTTTTGGGGGGCATTGGAAACTATGTTCAAGTTATGGAATGAAAACCAAACGCCGACAGAAAATGTTCTTTCAGGTTTTTTTTTCACTCCCCTTTTAAAGCACATCAAATAAAATCAAATAACAAAAAAAGACAATGAACCAAAAAAAAAAAGTAAGATAAAGTAACTTTAAGAGGTTTTGGAAAAACAAAATTCGAACATCATCAAATCATAGAAAGAAAGAGTTGTTTTACCTGAAAATTAAACAGCATATATAACATATAAATATCACCAATTTGCTCACATATGTATTGAACTCTGGAAAGGAACTGCATGAAGGAACCATACTTCTGCACAACGCCTTTAAAGTTTAAACACTCGTTATTTTTAAAGAACTGTTACATGCCTTTGTTTTGATACAATTGCAATATTGTCCCAGTGCTTAAATTTCACATAACTAGGTTAAACATCAATTTGAACAATTGTTTACTATTTTTCCCCTACTAATGGCATTCTTTATAAAGGGGGACAACTTTTGAGAATATTTTAAGTATCCAAATGGTACAGGACAGTAAGGTAAAACATGTATTAGACAGGTAGATTGTTGGTAAAAATGTTGTTCCTTTACCAAACATTTCTGTGATTTGGTAATATATTGCTTAACCTTTAAAAAAGAATTTCCGAACCATGCGAATCGTTAGTGTTGTTTTTCGTCGATGAAGAGAAAATAAAAACATGTCGAACTTTTTTGACTGGATCGGTTTATGCAAAAATTGCAAACATTGAACACATATTAAAATAGGGGAATGATATCTACTGAGAGAGTTTATACAAGCAAGCTTGTACGAGAAGACTCGGATATAGTTAGTGTACATGTCAAAGAGAGACCTTCTATATCTGTTGGTAATTTGGCATTTTTCTAACTCTACACCGCTTTGTGACATTCCGTATCCATAATTCTTCAGTCTCTCTATAACTCCGTCCTTTGTCTTGCTGAAATGTACAAAACATCTTATCACATAAAGTACCTCAAATGTAATTTTCCACAGTCAAGAATAAGTGAAGGAAATTCTCCTCGAACTGGATTAAAATGACACTGCATGACATTTTTTCCCGATCGACTAGGTGTCGCCTAATTACACAGGCCCTATCTAACGGTATCCTTATGGTATAGCATTATAGTTACTATATAAATGCTATACCATAATGATACCGTTAGATGGGGCCTGTGCCTAATTATATAAATACATATTGTAGCAGGATCGTTTACTATTTGCTTCATGAATTCATCAGGTGCAGTAAGCTAGCATGAGACCGTGTTCCAACAAAACATTGGAAAAATTGTGATCATTCTTCATGTGATATATATTTATTCAACCTGAAGTTTTGGACACCATTGTGATTTCTTAGTTGATGTTGATGTCCGAACACGCACTTCCATGTTATACCCTACCCCTAGGTATTCTATAAGAACCATGGTCGTGAACGGGAAAATATACTTACCCAATTCAATCGCGTATTTCATACCTAAAACATGCAGTTCAGTAAATTGTACTATTGATATTAAACAAGTGGTAATTTTTCTTCCATTGTGTACCGGTCACATTTCTTCAAGACTTTTTATCTTAGAAAAACAACGTGGAGTTTATAGTTTTTTCAACGGTACACAAAAAACTTGCTTGAACTTCCCTGGTGAAGTTCCGGTCTAGATTACAGACACACTCTGATTGGCTGATGTGAAAATGTATGTCAGTCGTCATTTTACTACACGTGTACGCTAAAATGTTTATATGCAACATAAATGTGTAAAATGAATTAGATAAACAGAATAGATGTATACCAATGTATGATTTCAAATTCAAAATCATATACAAGATGAATTTCATGCATCATTTCGAGTCTTATCGTAAAACTGAAAATATATTGCATTCTGTTTTTGTTTGTTTACATTTCGCTTAACATGTGCACACTGTCGTGACCTCTAGACCGGATGTTCATTAGGGGAGTTCACGCAAGTTTTTTCTATAACGTTGACTTAAGCAAAAAATATGTGGAGCATCTCTGCATTATGGAATATTGAAACAATGTGACTGGTGCACGATGGAAGATAAATTTTCGCTTGCTTAATATCCATAGTACACATTTATCGAACTGCACATTTTAATTGAGAAATGTGCGATTGAAATGGGTTAGTGTATTTTCCCGTTCATGACCATGGTTCTTATAGAATGCCTAGGAGTAGGGTATAACATGTACAGAGGCATTTTCTTTCTGATCTGGTGCCAGTGCTCACTTCCCTGAATTTTATGTTTCAGTTCATTGTCAACGACACGTGTAAGACAGCGTCTGTGTGACTTGATGGGAACGGATGTCATACGTCTTAATGACAAGCGGTACTTCCA
Organism: Mercenaria mercenaria; assembly: GCF_021730395.1. Lineage (NCBI taxonomy): Eukaryota > Metazoa > Mollusca > Bivalvia > Venerida > Veneridae > Mercenaria > Mercenaria mercenaria. Next base: position 61,233,874 of record NC_069375.1, on the reverse strand, counting down.
GACGCTTACACAACGTCTGCAAGATGAATATGAGGTAAGGATATTCCCACCATTTCGAATGATGGGACAGGATATGTCATTATTAACTTATTAACGTTACCTCTCATTTTTGTTGACATCTAAACACTACGTGACTCGTACAAATTGCTTAAGATGACTTCTTCCTATCATCATATGTCCGGTGTCCATCCGTCGTCTGTACCTTGTCTGTCGCAGCTTCCCTAAACTACTCAGCAATTTTCAACCAAACTTAAGGTTGCTTAGTGACTCATTTCATGCAGAACTGCAATTGCTATGTACAAGAAGTAGACTGTATTTTAACTTCATTAATTTAAGAAGCTGCATTTTGCATTGACCGTAGTTCTTGCGTACATGTTTAAAAACGGTAGCTCTCGATAACATTCTATATACATTTGTACATATGATTCACTAATACAAAATATGCTGATCAGTACGCATAGTAGTCCATATAGAATTAGTCCTAATCTTTCTTCACCTCCTAGTGCCTTTTCTCAAAAGCATCTTGCGTTTCGGAAACAGCCGAGTTTAGTGGTCAACCCTTACACCACATGTTTGCTCCGGTGTGTGCGTGTGTGTATGGTGGTGTGGTTCTCGTGGGGAGTGGGGGTGGGGGTGATAGTCATGATGTCCTGCATGTCTCTTGTTTCCTGTGCGATGGGCAGTTGGGACAGTCGAACCTCTGTCGTCATAGGGCCTTTAATATGTTCCCTAAATTTTTTATTTATATCAAAAGCACTCAGTGTTTTTATGCGTTATAACCAATAGCCTGTGTAACATCATGACTTGCATCAGTTGGAAGTGTGACATAAAATCTCACATGGCAGCACAGAAAGCAAATGTTATATTGATGTCTATGTACAGAGAATTCAAAACAAATACATGTACATGTACATAACGTTAATTATAAACTTAACGCTGCATTAATGAAGAGGTTTAGATTTCAAGACATGTACAGATGTACAAAATTCCTCATGTACACTGGTGATAAGCACTGTTTCAAAAAGCGTATGCAAAAATTGTTCTAAAATTTAATTGAGTTAATGCTTCGTGTCTATGTTTTACAATTTCATAAATTTTAACTGAGAAAAGTTGTTAATTTTTCTTAAAATTGTAATGTCCTTATTTTTACACCTGGAACAAATAGGATTATTTCTACATGTATCCACAATTAAACAATATCTCTTTTTCAAAAATTCTTTCGGCAGACGATAATGGACAAACAGGAAGATGCGCGTGCAGCGTCCGAGCATGAGCGCCTGCGCAGACTGATGCTTGAGGGAATCATTGATGCTCCAAATGATTACAGAGCTGTTGTGCAGGGTCATGATAAGAAACAGAACAAAAAGAAAAAACGAAGGAAAATCAAGAGACATGTAAGTTTGTTTGTTCTTTTCCAAAAAAGGCAATCGTTTGTACATGCGCTGAACGATTTCACCTCATAAAGACATATCGAACAGAAATTTTGTTTTAGATTCGAGTATTATTCAATAATCTTGGCAACGTCAAGGTCAACAAAAGCTATTCTGTATTCACTAAAATAAAAACAAAGTAAAGTAGGTATTTATAACCTTATGTACTTATGGACCTGTAATGACTTCGGCTGTTTCCGTGTGAGTTCGTATTCTCGCTAGGCCATTCGGGATTTCTCGGACGTAAACGCAGTTCTGCTCTCAGATGACTTGCCGTAAAAATCCGGAGAATGCCGAAATCGCTTACGGAGGATACGGTTTTTGCCGATTGTCATTACGGATCCACCATCTTACAAAAATAATAGGCTAAGTTCACGACGAACTCTGGGGTTGAGTAGAGACAGACTCTATAATCGATAACCCACTTGAACGGTGTAAGTTAGTACACCATTCGTACCTTCTTTGTTGAAGAGCTGAATTCCTAAAACTCCGCTACGAGGCAGGGTTACTGGCTCCTGGCTTTTTATCACAGCGCTCAATGTGCAGGGGAAAAAAGTTTTACATATTTCCAGGGCCAAATTTCTGATTGGTCAGATATTTTACAGGTGGGAGAAAGTATTATTTACACAAAGGCCTACCCTTCCCTAGAGCTCCGACGTGAACTTAGCCGTAAGTGCACAAACTATAACATAGAATCTACTAGCATATACGAATCGCTCAAATATAAGTGTGGCAACATAAAACATGTCATATTTAAAGTACATATCACGTAAAACTCATTTGACATATATAGCCTCTATGTAAAAATGCAGACGTACATAATTAAGTAGGTTGCATTAATATTTATTGGCAAAATGGAAAGAGTCAACCTTTCAAATTGAAGTTATGACCTTACACGGGTTTATGGGTCATTAGTTCAAATTTTGAATAAAACAGAATATCATACTTCTCAGCAGTATAGGATAAGTAGGAAAGTAATAGTGAAAACCTGAATTTCAGCAAAATGTACGCACATGTTCGTTTCAAACGTGATATCTCCTATTACATGGATCTATTAACCGTTCAACACTCTTTTAACAATACTTAAAGCGAAAACGTGTTAGACACGGTTTAAGGTAACACGAAAACTGTTGATGGTTTATAATCACACTACGTAACTTCAGATGGAGACTGACACATCTATTTATCAGGGACAGACATAAAAATCGGTCAACGTTACGACTACACCATTCTCACTCCTATAAAAAAGTCTGTAATTAGTCAGAAGAATGAAGTTTCATCTAAAAATGTTTTATGTTCTTTTCCTTTTCATTTCACATGTTTCAAGTGTTCTCTATATTTCTAAGTAATCCCTGTCCACTATCCCATAGACAGGACAGTTAAAAAGCGCTTGCCGAGTGTTCTTGTCGTTAAAATTAGTTACAATTATGGTAAATTTATGTATAAGAAAGGAAAACGTAGATCTAAAGAAATATAGAATTTTTCTCAGCAGTATAGGATAAGTAGGTTTATTGACGGCCAAGGAATGCATCATAGTCACTAAATACGGACAATATGCCGTGTACGAATAGGAAATTTCAAGTTATATATAATCATGTAATAACAAGCTACATAGATTTTACTGGAAAGAAAGATATTTTATCCGAATGTGCTATTAACTTATTATTTCGCCTCCTACAAATTTCTGGCATTTCCATTGGACAGAAGATATCACGTGTCGAGAATGAGACTCGAGTATGGGCGGCGTATATCCCTATCCAGCACCCTAGAAACTATGTCATAATTTTATTGTGCTATAAAACGTTTTATTTGACCTGGCGGGCAAACGCACAATACATTTTAGAATGAACTAAATTGACGTTGCGTTAATCAGCAACTTGTCTTCAACAGACTACCATCCAACTTCCAAATGATACTATGTCTTTCAATTTCGACAGGTCTTACTTAAGCAGCCACCTGTCGTAGGAAGCGAAACTGTGCCACTCTCTTGACTGTCTGCTTAATAGGGTCCACTGTATATCTAAATATGGCATACTTAAAAATAAGTCTCTGAAATATGTGGTGTAACATTCAGTGAAAAGCTATGCAATAAGCTTGTATTATCTATTCATTGATTCAGCTTTTTTCGGTCTACATATATGTCTATGAGTTGGTCAGTTTTGTAGCTATCCCCTCGATGAAATCAATTCACAAGATATAATATTGACCTCTTTTTCTGTCGAGGTTTCCCAAGCCCATAATAATTTCTAACGAGTCAGCATAGACCATTCCTTCCTTAAGGAATGTCCGTAATGTAAGGTGCGTCATGATAATTGCGTTTTGTTTAACCCTTAGCCTGCTGGCGGCAAGTGTTTTTGCCTTTGCGACCAGTGCAGACCAAGATCAGCCTGCACATCCGTGCAGGCTGATCATGGTCTGCACTGTTCGCTATTCAGTCAGTAAATTTTCAGTTAACACTCCTTTGAATAATAAGTGGTACTGCCCAAATTGAATGATGGACCAGTCCATTTTAGAAATTTAGCAGGGCAAGGGTTAATATACTTTTATATAAAAAAAAAAATAGTGATTTTTTAAAAATGTTTACTTCTTATTTCATTCATTCTGTTATCTGTAAAATATGACATACAAGAAAAAGAATGCATCACTTATTGAAGTGCTGGTCTGAATATTCGGCTCTCGGGTAATGTTATTGGCGTTACCTCGGCAAAGCCTCGTTATAACTTAAACAGTTACACTCGACACAGATATTCGCATCAGCACGTGCAACCAGTGGAAGATTTTAATGTTTGTGGTGTAATTTCAAACATAATTTTTATTGTTTTAAGAGGAGATGAAGAAAGACCCCTTCAACTCCGAATATATTGAAAGTTATAATTTCACTTTGTATTAAAATTGTGTCTCCCTATTTCAGACTGACAACCATGTGACATACGATTTAGATACAAAAGCCTCTGATGATGAAGGCCAGTCTAAATCACGAAAAGAGGTAAGAATTATTCATCAGTCTAAAACACGAATGGGTTTAAGAATTATTCAATACTCAGGTATTCATCAGTATTCATCGTTCTTAAACACGAAAAGGGATGTGAATTATTTATCAGTCTAAACACGAAACGGGGTATGAGGTATTCATATAAAACACGAAAAGGGATTGAATTATTCATCAGTCTACAACACTAAATGGATTATGAGGTATTCATCAGTTTCATCATAAAACACGAAAAGGGATGTGAATTATTTATCAGTCTCAAACACGAAATGGATTAAGATTTGTTCATGAGTTTAAAACACAAAAAGGGATCAAAATTATTCATCATTGAAGAACGAAAATCGGTAACAATTGTCCAAGAGTCTAAACACGTAAGAATCGGTCCAACAGTCTAAACACATAAGAAATGTCTGCATGTGAAGAATGCGTCAGTAAGTTAGCGACATTAGTTCAAACACGCAAAAAATGAAAGTTTTTCTAAAGTATATAACGAAATGGTCGTCTTGAGTTAAACTGTCTCCCAAGAAGAAAAAAAAACTGTCAGCCAAACAGAAAGAGGTTAATATATCATACATCATCATATTGTATATGAGCCGAAACACAACGGAAGAGGAAACTTCCTCTAAGTCTTGCGAAACGAGACATTAAACGAAAAGACGTCTAAAACACGATAACCAAGAATGAAGGAAACAAACCACGAGTTCTACTTAAATCTAAAGAGCTAGGAAATTAAATGTATGCCAATAATTTTATTCATTTGTTTTGCTGACAAGGGATATGTTAGGATCGATAACTGATTTTATGTAAGGGCTATCATTTATGAATACTAGGTAATTTAAATCATGACATCGCATTTCAAAAATAAAAATCATGTATTAACAGCACATGAATCACCTTGTTAATACACGATTACACGCCCAGAACCAGCAAAAATGTTTTATGCAATAATACTAAAATTCTTTATTATCATTATTATGTCACATACATTTATACACATGGCAGTTTTCGTTACAAGGATAGCACATTTTCAAAGTGTGTACATTTAGTATCAATTACTATCTATATGTATCCTAAAAACACAACAATTTCTTTGATATCTTGAAAACATATAAACATGTATTAATAATTGTTAGGTAACAAATTAGAAATTGTGCTAAGTGTATATATGTGTATCTTGAAAACCTGAGTGCAATATCCATTATTTAGTTGAAACCTACCTTGTATTTTTTTCAACTTTTTCACTCAGGATGTTGTCACTCAAGTTGAGATATTGTCTGGTTCCCGGCCAACCTCTGAAAAGTCACGTGATACAGTTGAGGATCCATCACCCAAAGCACCGGCAACCAGAAGAAGATCGGTTAAGAAAGTCACTGTAGAAAAGGAGAACGAGAGATTAAATAAAACTTTAAAAGAGGTAAAGATAAAGTCAAACAGCTGTATATATGTTTGTTGTTACACAGAACCTCGGTTTTGTTTTGTTACTATGCTTTATCTGAGTATAGAACAGTATGCTTCTGAACCAGTACTCCCACACTCCACCCCACCATAGAACCAACACATATACACTATACCCCACCTAAAATCAACACTATTACACTCTTTTCACACCTCTTCCTTATTACCCCCATTCCCTTATTGCAACACTTCCCTCATCACACCATTATTACTGGCTATTGCGAAACTGTGCCACATTGGCAAAAAATCAATATCACCATGTCAAATCAAAGAAACGTACTAGAAATCACATTTTGTCGGAATCTTCAGTAAAATTTTCAAGTATGTCTGGTTTTAACTCTGTACTCTTTGATGATACACAATGCCATGACATATATTCAAGGTCAAATGGTCAAAGTCGGGCAAGCGACTAAAGGCATCATGGCTCGCTTGTTTCTCTATGCTCCATTCTATTTCAATGTCAAACCCTTATTGTTCTTTGTTGCAGTCTCTAATAAAACCACCTCTGAGGGTGTTTTTGTCAATTTTCTTCTTACCCTTTTCTTCTGTTACTGTGTTACTGTGTTACTGCAGTTACTGTTGTTTCTGTTTTGTTGTTACTGTTGTTTTACTGTTACTGTTGTTACTGCTATTTCTGTTGTTACTGAAATCTTTGCTGTTACTGTTGTTTCTGTTGTTTCCGTTATTTCTGCTGTTACTGATGTCTTTGCTGTTACTGTTTTCTTTCTGTTGTTACTGATGTTTCTGCTGTTACTGTTTGTTTTTCTGTTCATATTGCTGTTGTTTCTGTTGTCACAGCTGTTACTGTTGTTACTCTTGTTTCTGTTCATATTGCTTCTGTTACTGTTGTTACTGGTTTTACTGTTGTTTCTGCTGTCACTGTTGTGCCTGTTGTTACTGCTGTTCCTGTTGTTACTGCTGTTACTGTTGTTTTTCTTGTTTTTGTTCATATCGCTGTTGTTACTGATATTACTGTTGTTTCTGTTGTTACTGTTGTTTCTTTATATCCACATACTCACTCCCCCTTTCTACTCCTTTCACTTTACCGCCCTTCCAAGTTTAAATACTTTTTATTTATTTTTTTTTATCATCCTGCTGTTTCTCGATATCTTTTTTCTTACTATCACATCCCGTTGCAAAATCAAATAAATCTGTACACTTTTAAGAAAACCTGTATACTAACTAGTCAAGCATGTAGTCTTGCACTTTTAATATTTTGTCAAGAAATTTTTCATACTCGTTTTTTTCTTTGTTTTTTTTTGTATCATGAAATGTTACTAGCACGTCAGTCAAGATGTTCAATGTGAGTGATTGTCTTCACCGTGTGTCCGTCGTCATGAGTCAGGCGACGTTATGCGTCGACAATTGTACGGTTAATTGTCATATATTGACTTATTAACACATAAGAGACTAATGAATTATTCAGAATTTGACCATGTTTTAGCTTGAATTATTCAGAATTTGACCAATTTTAGCTTGAATTATTCAGACTTTGACCATCTTTTAGCTTGAATTAGTCAGAATTTGATCATGTTTTAGCTTGAATTATTCAGACTTTAACCATCTTTTAGCTTGAATTAATCAGACTTTGACCATGTTTTAGCTTGAATTACTCAGAATTTGACCATTTTTAGCTTGAATTACTCAGAATTTGACCATGTTTTACACTCTATATGATACCTAAATTGAATGATGGCCGTAATAAAGTCTAGGCCAAGATTAAAATTGAGTCACCTTTGGTATAAAGTAGGGCTAATAAGTCAAATAATAGAAAAAACTTTTAAACAATTCAGAGGCAACATTTATCACCAAATCATTAAGATATATATTCAGAATGTTTGTCTGGTCAAATCTGTAAAAGTCATCTGAAGTTCCGAAAATTTGTTTAGTAAGTCAACTCATAGCATAATCCCGTAAAATTTAGTTCCATGAACCTATGGATAGAAGTCTATCAAACTCGATCTGTACCATCCCTGCATGAAGCTTTTTCAGATTTCTTCGAATTGTTCTTCCCAAAAAAATCTTATTCTGTAGTATTTAAGTTCAATGTCTGCTGAGCAACTCAGTGCCTTCAATTCCATACTATTCTTGTTTTAATAAGTCTCAGTTGTGAATGAAGTTTTACATATATTAAAGGTCCATTACTAAGGGAAAGTGAGTTGGCAATTTTTTTCATAGCCAGTGTAAAGACTTCTGCAAGACACTAAATAATGAAGATTGGCAGGTCAAAATTTTACAGAAGGTCTTTGGAACTCAAAGAAATGTATGTGTATTATGTTAAAATTTCAATGAATCGACAGAATGACCCCCAGGTCTTTTTAACTTTCTTCATACTTCATAGAAAAATAACTGTACATATACTGCGATTTATTTCGAATTTTTACATACCAACTTTCATTTTCCAATAAAATGAAATAGTTTCTGTGCTTTTTAAAAGAAATTAAAATGTTCACTTTCACTAGTATTGGACCTTTAAAGAAATAACAAATGAAATAAAATTAACTTTCTAGCCTGTTATCTCCCTGTACAGAATATCATAACATCGGCATATCTATTATGCTGGCATGACACATAATATCTTTTCTGCGTCCTGTGTATTTGCTGAAATGCAATTTCTTCAGGGTTTTTTTTCGGTCAGTCATACATATACACAAATCATTTTCTGTGTTATGAATTATTTTATTCCAAAAATCAGTACAAATAAAGTACTTTTTTCATTTTACATGTATATAGTCAACTTTTTGCAAAACAAGTACATTTCTTACCCTTTACTACCCTTGCTTAGAGTTAGGAAATATGCTTTTGATTTTGCTTCGAATATGCATGTTTACGCCATATTTATTGTAAGCACCCATGTAACACAGATGCATGCTCGTCCTCCACATCATGAAAGCGCTTTACGACCTACGTCTTCATGCTCTACACACCGGAAGTCAAGACGGATAAAATCTGCCGCACCACGGTTGACTTACACCGGAAGGGAACCGACTTCCTCTGACGTAAGCAGTGGCTTAATTGTACATTAGTTGTTTTGTTTTTTGTTTATGCAGGCACTACTTTTTACAGCGTATTAATATGCTTTACGGCATAGTTACTGCAGAATATACTTGAAATATATTTTAAAATATAATCATATTTACTTAAAGGGATACATCAATTTTGAAGTACTTTGGTTGGTTATTATAAATATATTGTGAAGTCAAAGTGATACGGTGAGTTTTAGGCAGTATATTTTAGAAAAACTTTCATATGTAAAGTAGGGCCTATGTTGAAAAATTCCTACCGCGTTAGGCACGCATTAAAATCGTCCTGTAAAACAGGGCTCAGTCAGTTATACTTTTACCTTTACGAGTAAACTAGTGCTATGAAATTTTAAATTTATCAAAAATTTTAACATGTGTTTGTTGAAACATTGATCAATGTTTTCCTAATCTGAGAATTTTTATTTTATAACTTTCTTTACAATAATTAACTTCCGAAGTGTGGACCAACTTGTACTGTATCATAATTATATTTATTTCAAAAATAAGAATACTTGCCAACATTAAGTTCGACTGTAAATCTTTCCAGACAAAAAAAGTTTTATGCAGAAGTTGTGTGTTCCATCTTCTCTTATCGTGGGTAGTACTAGACGGTTACGTAGAAAGTTCCTCTTTCGATGTACACAACGAACAAAGCAGATAACATAGCTGACGTAAAGCAAGAATATCCGCTTATAAAAAATGTTTATAAACTGTAGTAGCATTTTCATTTGCTGCGCAAAAACTTCCTACTATCTCCCGGCTTTGAATTGAGCATGCGCGAAACCCAGCTTCCGTCGCTAAGGAGTTTATTTAGGAAAAATCCAGGTATAAGATACTGGCTAAAAACGAAAGGAAACTTTATCATAATGAATAAAGTACTAATTTTATTCCTGTTCTATTTCGTTGTGTTCTATTGCCAGGATGAAAGCAGTAGCGCAACAAACGAATTTGATACTCAGAGTCTACCCGAAAGAATGTCTAGCCGAAAACCGTCCAAGTACAGCACAAACGAGCCTGAGCGTGTCACAAAACTAAGAATGGAGGAGGTAATTTCCTTTCAAGCGTATTTGTTTGATATTAAGTACATGCAGTTTTGTTAAAACGTTCCACCGTGTCAATGTCCATAGGTGTCACCGCGCTACAGTCTTAACGGTACTTAAGGAACCAGCACGGGAGAAATCTGGATTAGCGTCATGGTGGACAGGTTATTGAACACTAATTTTTCATTTCGGGTGGCCAAAGAGTTAAGTTTTTGTTTTAATTTCATTGTGAATGTATTTTGGACATTTTGGTAGAAAAAATGGGAGAGAATGTTGTAGATCTATTTTGGGAAATAAAACTCACTTTAAGAATGAGTAGTAAAACAAGATTACAGCAGTTTGATTTTAACGTGATTTTGCAGCAAGCAAATGTGCCAAGAAAAATCTATCTTAGAAGATATATATGTTGTATGACGACTACTTTTCTCTTCATTTTATGTCAGTTTTAGGATAATGCTTTAGAATGTAAGGAATTATATTCTGAAAATAAAACTGGCCATGTGCGGCAGCTCTGTAAAAATTGTCCATTTTGTATAGAATTTATGGTGAATGATAATACTTTGGTCCGTGTGGCCTACGACCTTACTGTACTTGGTGACTGGAAAAGATAACCTGTAGGCCTAACATTAATAAAGTAACAAGCGCGGGAGACATCTGGTCTAAACAGGTTATTAAAAACTATATTTTCACTTCGGTTGCCACAGAGTTTATAAAATGATATATTGCCGCAATGAATGAACACAATATAGAAAACTTACTTGTGTTATCTTTCAGACCGTTGCCGGACTATATTCAATAGCGGAAGAGCTTGTATCTCCTGTGAAGGCGGACGATCAGCCTCAAAGAAAAGTAGTTACTAAACCTAAAAAAAAGAAAATGGTGTTGTAAACAAACGCTAATGTGACACTAACCCTTGTTGCGTATTTCACCTAATGTATTCTCCTCTTTCTATGCATTTATCAAAGCAGCTGTTCTGTTAATAAATTACACGAGCATTTATGGTATGTTAATTTTCATTGTCGTAGTTAGCACGTCTATGTCTCCATGTTTTACACTTAAAGCAGTGGACCCGAAACGACAGCGGTAATTTCCGTATGTTTACGTATTATTCGTATCAGATTTCGGCATTCTCCGGCTGGTAGTTCGTATGAATAGGAGACTATCGTAATAGAATTACGTAGTCGAACGTAAATTGCCGAATGTCAGTCGGGTCCATCTCCGTAACAAATCTAGCGCAACTTGAAATATCTTACTAACATATTTCACATGCATATGGAGTAATGATAACATTCTTTGTCTTTTTTTTAAACATACATTTTATTACCAAGACTTAAAGGTAAATCAAATGACAAAAATGTACAGCAACAGAAATCTTATTGAAGAGAAATGCAATACTGAACAAATCGTTGCCTTAATTCCAGAATGACGTAAGTCAGTTTTTTGCAAAATTGAAGTTTTAGTGTCATTATGTACGTCTCTATGACCTCTGTAGGATGGTGAATTTGTAGCCTTGTGGAACTAACATAAACAGGTTAAATTTTAGTCCAACAAGTCTGTACGCAGTGTAAAGTCATTGACACACGAAATGCTTTCTTTCTGAGGTGGCAACATTACAGTTTTAAAAATGGCATAATGAAAAAGTTATGGACATGTATTTGATCAAAAATGCAGTTTGTTCCCACTGCAACGTGAAACAAATGGCGGCTTACGTTTATTTCTGAGGCACTTATTCGCGCAGTATTTCCTTAATGCTTAAAAACTGTATCTCTTTTAACAAAATTATCACGTTTTAACTAACATCGTCTTAAACTCACGAACTATAGAAAATTACCATTTTTAATGGCATCTATGCTAAAGTCTGCAGTGTTTAAATATCGTCGTAAACATTATAATGATTGCCACCATGGTCAGCCATTTTCTTTAATTTCAAACTGCCGTGTTTTTCAATGGTGATCCAAGTTTAAATATTCTTCCAGCATGATGAATGGATACACGACGACTTTCATGTTAAACCTTCTTATTATTAGGAACTCCTTCTCCTTTTCAAGATATTGGCAATATCCTTAAGAGTTGTGAATTGTATCTATTAAGTGTATTGAGAGAGTTGCGGACTGTATGCCCTGTTTCCCACTGCACTTCCAAAAATGAAATTCATATAAATGCTTTTTTAACAACTTCTGGCCACACGAAACGTTACAATATTTCTTTGAAGAAAATCAGTTACCAGGATGTGCACGTGTGTTACCTTAGAACTTAAAATAAACTCTTATCTTCATTTCCGTCCTGCTGTTTCCAGTTTTATGTCCAACAATTTTATAGATATATCTCTAAAAGGACCTTATAAAAGCTAACCGAGGGGTGAATGCGAAAGAGGTCTAAGTGCTTCTTTATTTATATGCACTTAGAACTCTTTCGCATTCACCCCTCGAAACGCACATTTTAAGACGCTATGAACGTTCTAATATTAAGATGAATTGGTGCAACTGAAAGATAATGTCATATTTCATTTTCTGTATAGCTCGATTTAAGTCCGAAAACATCGTGCTTTAATTGTCCTTTATGGCAACAATTTTTTTGTTTTGCATGTTTTAATCAAAGCTTGCTAAAACCCGTTTTAACCTTTCTCGTATTTCATAACGTGCATGGGATTTTCCTATTTCCTTCCAATTGTATATTAGTATGAAGGTAAGTGATATTTTTTTCTTATAATCTTTCCTCCTTTTATAACCTTTTTTATTGAATGTTACTTTATTTTTATTGTGTGGGTAGGGGTGGGGGTGGATAATGAAGTTTTAGGATATTCTAAACAAAACAGCTTATCCGCCATTTGCTATTTTTGCCAGATGCGTAAAAATTACTAAAAGTACATTCTTGCAATTTAGCGTATGCTCTGAGCAATGTGTTACTTATAACAAATCAAAATTTGAACAATATCAAACAACCACATCGTATACCTTTACTTATTTTACGATTACAACCTATTTTTAAAAGCTTGCAAAAATATACACTAAAATGTCTATATTTATTAACTATTAACTAACTCGTTACGAGGGAAGACAATGAGAACAAAAACAAATTAACGTCGTTGCAATTAACTGTTTTCGAGTAAAAAATAATCTACACCTCCTGTATTCTTATAAATTTAATTTATCCGTTCACTAAACACGCTATTTTTATATAAGAAATAAATGGGATATAGCAGTAGAAGGATTAAAAATATATATTTTTGCGAGATTTCTTATTTTTGAATTTTTGTTAAATTGTTAACAACGTATTTACGTTTGCTTAATTTAAGAAATAACTACTTTCAGTAACTTTCAAGACAATAGAAAAATAGCGAATGGCGGGTTAACTATACAGTATATATTTCTTTTATTTTAAATAAAGGCCTTTTAACATACACACCGAACCGGAAACGAAACAACTACATGCATGAACTGAATTCCTAGCTGGGCTACACGATTCGGTCTGAAAATGGTGATAAAAGGTCACATTTTCCCCACTAGTTTTTTGATTTGTCGTAAAACTTACTAACGCGACAATAGGTCAAAAGACGTCTAAGTTCCTCATGTAATTCCTAAATCTTTCAGTTTGTCTCACTGTTTATAAATCATATGTTTCTATTTAATTTTCCCACAGAGACGCCAGCGCCATTGCATGATTAAATATCAGTGAATATTATAGAAATATCCTATCTATCAGTGAATAATATGAATAATATTATAGAAATATCCTATCTATCAGTGAATAATATTATAGAGGTCATATGTATTTCTATAAAATATGCTAAAACATAGCAAAAAAAAATGTTCAATTTGGACTCGTTTCCGGTTCGGTACCATACATGTTTCATTCACTAGATTTTATTGTGTGTGGTTGTTGTGAAACTAATTTGAATTAACTTCTGTAATTTTATTTATACTTTGGGCAAACGTGAAAAGATTGCTATTATTTTATGAACTAAAAATAAATAAATTCTGACTGGCAATTGAAAGGCTATCAAATTTTACAACTATTCATGGCGAATAAGTTAAATCCTAATTACTGTAGAAACTTTATTTTCTACTGATTCATGACAGACACAACTTAGAAAAATACATCACTTCTTAATAATAGACGACTAAATTGTGTAATTTTCATGATTTTACAAACTTAACAACTTATGACAGGTTAGGGCATTATCAGAGAATTGTATTAGTAATAGTTTGGTACCAAAATTTTACGATTTGTCATATAATTTCGCGACTCGACATATTACCAAAGAAACCATCTTCTTTTTACTTAATTTTTACTTAAAACTGTCGGCCAATCAAATTTTGTTGAATTATGGGTATCAAAACGTTAGTACTTGTACTAAGTACAGTACATAAAGAAATGCATTTTACCTTTTTTTCAGGGAGGAAAGAAAGCATACTGAATGTTTAAGACGAAGAGCTGCCCTTGGACTCGAAAGGAAAACCCCTGATATGCAAATATACACGCTTATTGTTGGTGTTTGTTTTATAAATATCCTTGTGATTGAGTGTACATTAAAGATATATAACATCGAGGCGACAAAAGCCGGATCGGAATGTAAAACAGAGAATGAAACGATATATTATACACTGTATTACAATTAAATATCTTTGTGACTGTGTGTACCTTAAATTAAAGATATACTACGTCTTGCAACTGTTGCCAGATTGAAATGTAAAACAAAGAATAAAGATATATCATTAAATGTATTAGAAATATCTTCGTGACTGTGTGTACCCTAAATTAAAGATATACTACGTTCTATTTCGCTACAATCTACAATTGTTGATTGCTTATGTTAGCTTTATTTATAGAAAAAGTATTTGAATTCAATTTTTATAACATTCCATTTAGAAATTGGTGGGAAAATATGGAAAAATGCAAGAAATTATCAAATTAAAGGGAAGTAATTCTGAAGAAAATACACCATTGTGTCTATATTACACATGAACTTATATTAAAATATTTTATAGACTGGACAGGAAAACATCAATGTTGATTATGGACCTTTAAGTGTGACCTTGACCTTTGAGCAAGGGGTCCGGGTATTGCTCATGACGCATTATGGGGAACATTTGTGTCATGTAATATTAAAATCCCTTAATGGATGACAGAGTCATAGACCAGAAAGGAGCAAAAACCTATTGGCCTTTGACCTCCGACTGTGATCTTAACCTTTGAGTTAGGGATAAGGGTGTTGCGTAAGAAACGTTGTCTCATTGTGCCAAGTAATACTAAACCCCTTAATTACCTTTATCCTCCAGTCGTGATCTTGACATTTGGGGTAGGGGTTTGGGTATTGCACACGACACATTGGCTTATTATGGGATACATCTGTGTCAAGTAATATAAAATCCCTTTATGGATAGTCCAGTTACAGACAAGGCAAGAAAAAAAGAGTCATGTTGACCGTTGACCTCCAGGTGTGACCTTGACCTTTAAGTCAGGTGTTTGAGTTTTGCACAGGACACGTCATCTCGTCCAGGAGAATATTTGTGCCAAGTGATATTTAAATCAGGTCTTGCATGACAAAGTTATGGACCGGACAGGAAAAAATTGACCTTTGATCTCCAAGTGTGACCTTGACCTTTAAGCTAGGGACCTGGGTTTGCCCAGGACACATGGTCTGATTATGGGGAACATTTATGCCAAGTATATTTGTAACCACTTGATGGATGATAGAGCTCTGGACTGGACACGAAACAGACCCTGTGCCATATTAACATCTGACTGCCAAGTGTGACCTTGTCCTTTAAGCTAGGGGTCTGAAAGTTGTGCACAACACATCATCTTATTATGGGGAACATTTGTGACAAGTAATATTAAAAGTTTTTCATGTATTGTCGAGTTACAGACCAGAAATGAAAAAAAAATAGATCTGTTGACCTTTGACATCCAAGAGTAACCTTGATCTTTGAGCTAGGGGAGCGGGTTTTGCGCATAGCACGTTGTCTCATCAAGGGAAACATGTGTGCCAAGTAATATTTAAATCCCTTGATGATCGAATGACGGGCAGACGGAAAAGCGTTAGCCTAGAGTCCCCGAAATTGGTGTTCAACCATTAGGGAACTAATATGTCGGTGATAAACAATCCCCGTGTTTTACGCCGCAATAACACTCAAACCACTATGTTATTTTATCATTTATTCGTATGCGACATCATACAATTTTTTTTATCAATTATACATACACGTGCGATGCCTCTTGAAATATCTCATTAATAAAAATTTCTCAGCTAGATTACATAAAGATCATATTTCAGCACCTCTTCATTTGCTCGTCTATATTGTGTCAGTATAATTAAGCAGGTATCATGATACTTGAGAATGAAAGCGATTTCGTGACCTCTGGAAAAAAGATATCAACTCAGGCGAAATAATATATCTTGAGTATCACGGTCATGTGCATGTGATGTTTATATAATGGTATAATATAGCCGATATGCAATAATCACGTGACCGTGGTAAACTTCTCATTCGGGGCGCTTTTGATTTTCACCTGTTTTGACATCTACTATTGCCAAAAATACAAAAATATTCAAAGCGTTGCCATTAATTTGCATAAATATGTATGCAGTTGTTTATTGTATATTTATTTTGCTGTTTGTTAATAGGTTAAACAGACTGTTCCATAAATTTCTGCACCATAAACTTCAAACTCCCGGCGCCTGTTACCACTCCCCACCCACCAAAGACTAACTTAAAAAGCACAAGGAGCAGACACCAGATTTTGGAAGATCAGTATTATGCCAGCCGGCTGTCTACAATTGAATTAATATACATAGAATAACTTCTTTCACAAATGATTTGATTTATTTGACACTTCCCTTCCCCTTCGTTGAACTTTACAAAGATACTTCATTAATTAGTGTATACCAAACGCCAATACTACAACATATATTACTACATAGTGATTTTAATACTAATACAAGCACTGGTAGTATTTCCTAGAATATTTTATAAAGTTTTATTGACTATATACATAATACGTAACGTAATACAACCTCTCCAGAGCGGCTCTCGCTTAAGCAGAAACCTCTCTATAACAACATCATCAAAATTTCCTTAACCTGTCTTGAACAACAACCTCTACATAACAGTCAATATTAGTAGTTATATATATGGGGGTGCGAGCCCGATTTTGACCCCCCTGACCCCTTGACCCTATTCTAAAAAATCCAATGCCGGACAATTTAAAACCAAAAAATAAACAACTTTTCATAGTACTTTATGAAAACCTGTAGTAAAATATGATTAAAACCTTCCACCAAAATTTGCCAAAATCCTGCCAAGTGGCAGCAATGTGGCAGTCGCTGCCAACTTGACAAACTTTTGGCAGAACGTTGGCAAACACAAATTCAACCAATCAAAAGCCTCCATTTTTCTGCCAAGTGGCAGCAATGTGACAATGTCTGCCAACTTGACAAACTTTTGGCAAACTTTTGGCAGATTATATTTATTAATAAAATATAAGGTGGGTCTACGACCCCCGGAGGCAAAGCCTCTGGTCTTTGATTTTATTTTCAATTAGTAAGTATATTATTAGGGTACACATAGTAATTAAAACTTTAATTAAGCTTTTAATTAACCCTTTAATCCAAAAGTCTGCTTCTACTAGAGGATATAGGTTCATCCGATATGTAGAATCTAATGTAACTACCTATCAAAAGCATAAATGTTAATTCTGTAGATGCTGAATCGTTATACGGGTGAATATCAACATTGTTCCTTGTTTTAGATAAATTTTAATTTTTTTCTTATACATAGATATTAACTTATCAGTATCAAGTCCTCACTGCCTCACGTTATATTTACATTATCAAATATCAAATAAAACATCATCCTGAGGCCTATCATTCCGCCACCTAAATATAAAATGTGATATTGGGCTTTGATCGGTTTATACGGTTCACCCGGAGAGCTCGCACCCTTTAATAAAATCTTAAAAATCTATTATATAATTTCCCGGGTTTTTTCTGACTATAAACACACCACCAAAGCATATCTAGTACATCTCTTTTATATTGTTGGTTTATGCTTATAAAATCTTTATAATCTAAGATAATTCCAGGTCTTATTTCAAATATATTTAAATAGTTCAGATCGGCCATATTTTTATATGTTGAATGTATCCAGGCACCACGACGGTCAAAATACTTTTTCATTTGTATGTAATCAAAAGTATGATTATAATAGTATTCAAAGAGAAACGCTTCATGTCTCACTTCTCTACCCTTTTTTCTATTTTTCTGTCTTTCTTTTTAATTTAAGAATTATTTCAGCTAAATCATCAACTCGTTTTGTTGTAGCAACTTCAGAAGCAGAAAATTGTCAACAACACCTTTTGTTCTAGCTAATTGTGTTTCTTGTTTTAAGAAAACATTTTTTACTTTTGTAATTTTTTGGGGTATTAGTGGTAATTTCTCCGACATTAGCGGTTTTGGGCTTTAGTATTAGCAGTAATTACTTGGGTATTAGCAGTGATTGATTCTCCTTGTTTATCTGATATTTTAACTACAGAGTCCAAATCATTTGTTATTTTTTTAATTTTATCATTAATTTGATCATTAATTATCTTAATTGCTTCTTCTTGTTTAGCTGATATTTCAACTACAGAGTCCAAATCATTTGTTATTTTTTTAATTTGATCATTAAATTCATTAATATCTTCTTGTAATTTTTTTGTAATATTTACTTAATTCTGCATATTTTAAATTGTGACGGTTGTCAACAATACTAATCCAATTTCGAATTTTTTTTTTAAAGTCATCTATTTTAAGAATTAATTTCTTTTTAAGGTTATCTAATGCTGTATCATGATCATCACCTCTTTGTGAAGCTGCCTTTTCCAATTCAGATTTATATTCTGCAAATTTATTTGAAAATGTATCGAGTAAATCTTGATTCCCTTTTGCCATTTCATTTATTTAGTTTTATTTATTACTGTTCTGATTTCAAAACTGATACATATTTTGTAACTTTTTCTCAGCTTCAATAATCTTGTCTTTTAGTTCTTCATGTTTAAATCATACTACTTTTAAATTTCTTGAACTTGAGTGAATAAAATGTTTAAATTAACTCGAAATACTTCTTTTATGTTGTCATCTGTCAATCAGATTTCTCTTCAAGTTCTTAATAGAATCAGTCATAGCTTTCATTTCTTCTTCAATTTTACCTTGTAATTGATTAATTAATAATGAATTCTTTTTAAAATCTTTTGTTAATTCTTCAATATTCTTTACTTCTACTTCTAGTGTTTGTTTTATACTTTTGATGTCTTCAAGTTTATAGTCATCTATACACTTTGAATTTTTTTATACACAAACCGTCTTGGAACTGCATCGTTGGGTTTATCTGGATTTCCTAGGTTGATTATTTCATTACCTCCCATATCTAATGCTCTGTTCATTGTTTTTATCAAGTTCCTTATTTCTGTGAAGATACGATCCTTTTCCCTTTTTAAGCTTTTTGAATTGCTTTTTAGTAGCATAATCACTTAAATCAATATCAAATTTAACTTTACTTATACTGTCAGGTTGATTAATTTGTTTTACATCATTAAAAACTCCCATTATATAATTATTATATATTACCAGTAAAGTTTTTTCTTAAAAACTTCCTTGGTTTGTCAATATATAAGAAATCATATTTTTGATTTGTTGCATTAGCAAAAGTATCACGATCTATATTTTGTTCATCGCAAATCCTATTATTTTCCATTTTACCTGGACTTTCAAATAAAATATAATGTGAACAGTTAATCCGAATATCCTTTGGTGTTTTATAGTAAGACTGACTTAAATAAATAACACAACAGTTTTTGTGGCGTCCTTGAATAAAGTATTTTGTTATTTCATTTTGAACTTTTTTATCTTCACATACAAAAATCATCAAATATTACTACTTTTTGTTTTCTGATTCAAGATTTTCACAAGGTTCAATTTGGTTGGGATCAGCTGAATATTCAGGTATTTCATTTGGATCTAATTTAATCTTTTTTTGCAATTTGATTTAAGTTGTTAATAAATCTTGGTATTTAGATTGTTCTAAGTTTTTAGCATACAAGTATAATTTATCATAATATATAAGAGGTTTTTTCGAAGTATATGCATTAATGTATTTGTTTTTTCCAGATCCAGAAGATCCACATATTAACATTCTAAAACATGAATCTGGCATAAAAGGATAAAATTGTTTAAAGTTATTGAATTTATCATTTTTTGTATCATAATTTGGAATTTCCATTTATATAATATTACATTATTTTACAATATCTTACATTATCTTACATTATTTTACATTATTTTACATTATCTTACATTATTATATAAATGCAATCAAAACTTAATGAAATGATAATAAGAAAAAAAATAGTCGGACAAAAGATGAGAAATCTTAGAGAAGAAATAATGAGAGAAAAAATAAGAAAAGCTACAAATCGGGAAATGTATACTGAAATTTATAAGCCAATTACTGAAAAAATAGAAAGTCAAAAAGAACAATTATCAAGTCAGTTAAAAGCATTACCTGGAATAAAACAACAATTAGCGTTATTAGGTGATGAAATGAAAGACATACAAACATACCAGGGTGTACCACAGCTATTCCAAGAACCACCATTACAACCATTACCACAACCATTCCGAGAACCAACACGATTATTACCGCCGGAAGATACTATGGGTTTGGAAGAACTATTCCGAGAACCAACACGATTACAACCATTAAAAGAAGGTGAGTATGATACAACTGGAGAACCGAAAGAATTTCCTGAAATTGTTATGACAAGGCCGAAAGCAAAGGAAATACCTATAGTAGATTTAGATGCTGATTTGGATAGTAATGTTTTAAAAGAATATAGATATGACAAACCGTCTAAAATATTTGACTTTTTTACTGCAGATGAATCTGATCCAGATAAAATAAATAAAGACTATATTGAAGATACAATAGATAGTGTTAATACGAATATCAAAAAATTAAATGGTTCAATAACTAGCAAATCAAAATCAAAAAATCCATATAAAAAAGAAAGAGCAAAAGAATTAAAACATGATCGAGATGAACTCATAAAGTACAAAGAACGGTTGATATTTACTTTTAAGTTAACTCCTACATTTAGACAAGATGGACAAGGAATAAGATATCATAACCCATATAAAGTTTCACCAAATGGACAATATGGTAATTTAATTATTAACTTAAATAAACTTTATGGTCAAAATAAGTTAAATTGCTAAGGATAGAATAACTGGAAAAGAAGTCATTAACACTAAAAGTTGATGATGATTTAAATTGATTTGATTAATAAAAGAATAACAATAAGAAAAAGCATTCAAATCATTCAATAAAAATATTTAAAGAATTAACAGAAAAGTCAGGATTACCTATCAATAAAAGATCTATGAAATTTAAAAAAGTAATTAGGGGACAAGGTTATGATGTTTGTCCATGTAATCCAAAAGAATTGGTTAATGACTTGGAGTTAATTTGTGGTTCAATTAATGCTGGAAATAATAATGAAGAACTAAAAAATGAAGGTATTAGAATAATTGATGAACTATTAAAAATGAATTCTCTTTTACCAGAACAACATGAAATGTTATATAAAAATTATTTTTCTTGAATTTAGATTTTAATTAAAAAGATATGTTTGATAATTATATAAATGGAACAAAAAATAGTATTAAGTTCTGAAACAGTTAAAGATAATAAAAATACTCCGAGTGATTTTACAATTAGATTTAGTCGTTCTTTAATTTAGATAAAAATAAAACTTATGTTGTCGGTTTTTGGATAGTGTTAACACTATGACTTATTCTTGGCATAATATTAGTGATGAATATACAATAAAAGAATTCGTTATCATAATGGTAAGGATTGGAAAAATATTATATTTACAAATGGTTCTTACAGTTACACAGATATTAATAATTATATTAGGGAAACATTAATAAGTAATGATGATTATGAATTTGATAAATCAGAAATTGCTCCAATAAGTTTGGAATTTGATTTAAGTAGTTTTAAGATTTTGATTTCAATTACAGATAATTTTAAGTTGGATTTGGAAACATCAAATTTTCATACATTGCTTGGATTTGAGAAAAAAAATTAGACAATAACTGAATGGGAACTAAAACACCAAATATAACTAACTCTGTGGATACAATTTACATTCATTGTGATCTTATTGATAATTCACTTGTTGATGGTAATTTCAGTGATTTTAATTTATGCTTTAAGTACTGCAGATTTAACAAGAGCTTATCCATTTACAAAAGAACCACAAAGAGTTGGATATTCTGAAATTAATAAATATTTTATAAATTCAATTAGAATATATATTACAGATGTATTTGGTAGAATAATTAATTTTAAATGGGGTTGAAACAATTTTTTACACTAATTTTAAAAGAAATTTGAAATTATAAAATTTAGTTTTATATAATGTACAAAAAAGTTTATGATAAAAATAAAGGAATATTTATTTATGTTGATGCTCACACAGGAGAAGAAATCATACACGGAACAGGTATCTTTGACACTTTAACGAAATTAATTCAATCCTCAATTAGCACAGCTGGAAAAAAAGCTTTGGAAACAGCAGGAAAAGCAGCACTTGAAAGTGGAACAAAAAAGGATGGAACAGAAGTTGGAAATTTAGCTGCAGCTAAAATTGTTGAAAAATTTAAAAAGAAACCTGCTCCGGCAGTTGGTAATTTAATTGCTAAGGAATTACAAGAAAAGAATAATAAAAATAATAATAAAAATAATGATAATGAGGAGGATATTCATATGAGAATAAATAGAATATTGTCAGGATCTGGGACTTTAGCTCGTGCTGGAACTTCAGCTCAACAAAAACGTATTAACAGATTAATTTATAAAAAAATAAAATAAAAACTAAAGTTTTAACTTTAATAAAAAATAAAATAAAAACTAAAATAAAAACTAAAATAAAAAAATAAAATAATATATAATATATACATGTTTAGAACAAAAGAATATTGCGAAAGATATGAATTAACTCCTATTCAATTAGATACAGCATTAATATCTGTCCTGGGAAATAATGTTAAACAACAAAAAAACGGATATCACTTTACAATTAATGATAGAAGTTCATATTTTGATTGGTTTAATGGTTATTTTGAAGTAAGTTTTAAAGTAAATAAGCTTGCTAATGGTAATAATTATGCTGATGGAGATCAAATTGCTCTAATTAATAATGCAGCTTCATTAATTGATCAGTTAGTGGTTAAACAAAATGGAAAAATTGTTTATGACTGTAATAATTTATACAAAGTAATAAATGTAAAGAGTTTGGTTGAACTATCTGAAGATTATGCAAAATCAACTGGAACAAATGAATTTATTTATTTAGATACTACTGCTACTGCTGCTGCTGATGATAATTCGGGTTTTGCTTCTAGGAAGTTATTAATCCAAGGTGGTAAAGAGGTAAATGCTAAAATTCCATTAAATAATTATTCATTTTTTCAGGGTTTAGAAACTAATATTTTACCTCCAAGTCAAATTCAAATAACACTGCAGCTGACAGATGATGATGAATTAATTTTTAGAGCTAATGCTGCTGATCCTGGTAGGGTAATTGTAACAAAATTAATTCTATGGGTTCCACGTTTAATTTTTAATGAATTTGGGTTTGATCTAATTACTACTGAAAGATTTACAAAAGCAAGATGGTCATACCTTAGGGAAATGATGACGCAATCAACTGATACACAACAGATTAATACAACTTTTAGAATAACGGCTGGTGTAATAAAACCACAACATGTATTTGTTTATTTACAACGACCTGACAAAAGTAATGCACAAATACATAATCCACATTTATTAGATACATTTAAAATTAATGCAGCAGATGATGATTATAATTCTATTTTGAGTTCTTGTCGTCTTGAAGTTGGTAATGGTGTTTTTTATCCAGAAACAGAATATACAAGTATATCAAGAATATATGATGATGTAATTAATTATTATTATAAACAAAATAATAAGACTACTGGAAGTCTGCTAAATAGATCAAACTTTAATAGTTTATTTGGATTTGTTCATTTTAACTTAGAATATAAAAAGGAAGTAACTACAGAAGATCCTAAGCAGATTACATTAACAATTAAGTTAACTGCACTTCCCACTGCAAGATATCGTATTTACGCAATTGTATTATATGAGGAAACAGTTGAAATAAATACTATTGGAAATGAACTTGTTATTGTTAAATAAAATAAATATAAATTAAAATAAATATAAAGTATATAATGTCATCAATTATATTGAATATAAAATTAAAACCCTTTCAGAGGACAAAAGAAAAATTTAGCCCGAGCCTACAACAACAAAATTCCACATACTTTTAGATTAAAACATGAACAATTACGTGGAAACTTCCCTTTACTTTTAACAAAAACACAAATTAATCAAATTAAAAAAGCTCTTGCAAATAATAAGGGATTAGAAATTACAATTTCAAAGAAACAAATGTCCAGTCAAGGTCAAAATGGTGGATTTTTAGGAGCTTTGGCTGGTTTGTTAGGAAAAACAATTCTTCCAATGGCAGCAAAAATAGCTCCAAAAATTTAGCCCCTCTAGGCATTGGTGCTTTATCTGGGCTAGCCAGTACTGGTGTTAGATAAAATACTTGGAAATGGTATGATTTCAGTAGCTAATGATAAGAGAAATATGATATCACCATATCTTAAACCTAATCAAAGAAAGCAATTAGTAGGATCTGGAGTGATTAAAATTTAAAACAAAAACAAAAACAAGACGGGGGTTTTAGTATGTTGGCTGCTAGTCTAGGGATACCTTTGATTACATCTTTGTTAAGTGGAAAGGACTACAGATTGATTCACAACGGAGACCTTACAGACGAATTCCTATAGTAAAAAAAAAATAAAATTTATAAACAAACCAATATCTAACTTTGAAATTGAACAATGGGTAAAACAATTAAAAATTTAAAACTTTAGGGATGTATTTAGTAGAAATAATTTACTAAAATTAAAAGAAAAGGTTGAATGTGGAATTATAAATTTGGACGACTCTGTTGGTCCTGGAACACATTGGGTTTGTTACTTTAATAATATATACTTTGATCCGTTTGGACTTCCTCCACCAAAAGAAGTAATTCAGTATATACCAAATGTAAAATACAACAATGTTCAATATCAAGACAAAACAAGTATGCTTTGCGGATATTATTGTTTATTTTTTATTAAAATGTTACAAGATAAAGTACCGTTGTATGATTTATTGTATAAAATACTAAAAATTCATAATCAAAGAGTAAATGAACAAACTATTATAAATTATTTTAATAAAAAAGGACATTTATTTAACTGGAATAATTAATATAATGGGAATATTTAATAATATAAATGAAAAAGTAAATAAAATAGAAAAACAAATAGAAAGACAATTAATAAGAAAACCTCCATTGTTTTAACATGTTATACTCAAGATACTGATGGTGATTATTTCAATGGAAAACTGTAAATGCTAGTCCTGGTTTAGTTCAAAAAGGGAATAATGTAAGAATTAATTTTAATTGCATTTTAATTATTCTTGTTGATGCAATTAAATTTGATAAAGGAGAAGCTAAATTACAATTAAAAAATAAAGAAAATGTAATTCTTCAAAGTTTACGATGTAAAAATAACAGAAAAAAATAATCTATTTCTATTAATTATGCTAATAAATTTAAAATAAATGATGTTATTTATATTAATCTTTAAACGTTAAAAATATTCAGTTAACAATTTATGGTTCTATAATTTAATAAAAACTTTAATAAAAACTTAATAAAAACTTTAATTAATTTAAGAATAAGCTAATGTATCAATACCATTATCAAGAATATATCTTTTATCGTCATAACATGATAAAGATGTTTTATTTATAACATAACTGGAAAGATTGTGTTTATCAGAACGAATAACTTTAAAGGTGTGAAATTTCTTTGGGTTGAATTAAACAAAGTATCTTTGTAATTTTTATGAACTATTGTTTTCCCTTAACAATAAGTTTTTTTAATTCCTTTACATTTTTTAATGTTAACTTCATTTTCTAATAAATATGAATACATTTTACTTCTTAAATCCAACAAATTCAACAATTACTACACCAGCAGCTTCATCTTTAAATTTTCCAATTACTTTTTTTATTATTATCGAAATAAAAATTTGAGTTGTTATCGTAATCACTATTATCAAATAAATCTTTGTCCTTATAAAAGTCTTTATATGCATCTTTGGTTTTTTATTTCATAACATAATGAATCAGTGTCAGTAAATAATAATTTACAATTACTCTCGTACTTTTCTTTAATGTAATTATAATAAAATCTTAAATTAAATATTTTGATAAATCAGAATGCACATTCCAACATAACAATGTCTGTTTAATAACAAACTTTCTTTTATTCTATGAATACCAAAAAGGCTAGAGTTAAACATCGTTGAACTAACAAATGAAGGTTTGGCTATGTATTTTAATAAAATATTTTCATCAGAGTTAATTTAATATTAACCCTCTTGCGTAAATTCTCCATCGTCTTACCGAATACAGAGTTGTTCATTAACTTAAAAAAGTCCTTTTCAAATGAATTTTTTGCTTTAGATCTTTTTTGAGTATTAAAATCAATATACTTTTTTAAACCAAGGACTTTCGTCAAAAGTTAATATTTTATGTATTTTTGTTACTTTTAACCCTAATTGTGTATATAGTTCAAGATTTTTATAATGAACTACATAATTTTGTTTTTTCATTAAAGTTGGAACCAACTTCTTTACATTACTTTTTCCTATTTCAAATTCTGTTTTAATATTTTTACTATAATCAGAAAGCCATTGATCTGGTATTTAATTTTTTTAGGAGCTAAAGGATAATCGGTTGTGGGTTTTATGTAATTCTTTTGGATATTCAAGATCACATTCAACTATAAAGTTAGTTTTACCTTTTTCAATTAATTTCTTAAATTGTTTTTCGGATATAAATTTAAAGTTTCCAGAGGGTAAAGGTTGACACATAGCCCAACCGTAAAGGTTATTGGCGTCAAGGTACATAATGTATTTGCTTTCTTCTTTTGAATTATAATCCTTCATATATTTATTGTTTGCTTTACTGTATCTGTTTGAAATATAACTTATTCCTCCTCTCAGTCCCTTTTCAATAAAAAGATACATATCAATATCAGTTATTAAATCTAACTTAATTCCAGTCATTTTTAACATTGCATCCCAAGCTAACCCAGGACTACTAAAATAATGACAAGGATCTAATTTGTAGTACTCTAAACATAGTTTTCTAAAATTTTCAAATACATCAGCTAAAAGTAATACATCAGTTTTTAAATATAGATCATGATATTCTCCCATTGTTTTAATTTTAAATTTATTCCAAACATTTTTAGCATGTTCGTATTCATTATCAGAAATATTAGTTTCATTTAAAATTGAATAAAACTCTTCTTTAGAAGGTAATTCTGTTTCTTTGAATTTTTTAAATGAATCCATGTAATCATATGGATAAACACCTTTTGTCTTTAATAAATTAATGTTTTCACAATCAAATTCTTGAGATAAGTATTTAAATTCTGGAATATTTTTTACTAAGTTATCCAATGATTGAGACATAAACTGGAATGAATCAATAAAGACCAAGTCAGAAATCATAAATGCCATATATCTTTCCATATTGTTAGGAATAACATCAATTTCTTTTTTAAATTTTCCTATTTGTTGCATAATAAAATGACCGTCATAACCTCTTAAATTATGAAAAATAACAGGAATTTTGTGTGTTAGTCTAAAATTAATATTACATTCTGAGTGAGCACTTCCTCTGAATTTTCCTGTTTATATGACAATGATCCCGTACTGGCACTTCACCTTCTATATTTTTTTTCACAGATATGACAAAACTTTTGTTTTTTAAATTCGGTTGAATCATTTTTAGACATTCTTAGTTCTTTGTTAAAATGTTCTTTAAATATTTCTTTACAATATTCCTCTTCCTCAAGCATTTTTTCAATAAACTTAAACTGCATTAGGACCTCTATAAATCTGGGTTGGTTTAGTATATTTATCGTCATAACAACAAACAACTTTATAGCCGTAACCACAATCTATATGATTTTGATATGGGTTCAGTAAATGAAGATTCAGTTGATGGTAAAGCAGTTAAAACTTTTTTAGTTATTGATTCAAAATCAGCATAAATTACAAAAGGTACTGCTAAACCTTTATGATAATTTTTAAATTGTACTTTACTTCCCTCTTTTGGCATTTTTACACCTTGGGTACCATTAATAGCTAAACAATTTGGAATATGTTCATTTAATATTCTTTCTTGTGAAAAATTCTGTAGACAATGATTTACAAAAATGTTTTTTTTCTTTATGTTTGGTTTTTTGAAACATTAATCTATTAAAGTCTTTTATCCAAACATAATGTTGGACTACAGTTCTTGAGGGCTTACAGTCCCTCATCATTTATTTTATCATTTATTTTATCATTAGTAATTAGCAACATGTCACAGTGTTCTTCGTATTGATATTTTGATATGTACAATGGATAAATACTATTTTCTTCATATCCAAATATATTAAATGATATTTCATTTAAAACTTCTATTTTAGGTATTTGATTTAATGTAACAGGAATTTAATTCCAGTATAATCAAGATCGTTTATATGTTTTTTATATTTTGAAATTTTGAGGATTTTTTTTCAACAGGAAATTTGTAAGCTAAATGACACCATCTAAAACATTCGTTATCATCATTCTTTATATTTATTAATCCTTTCATTGAATTTTTTTAATGGTTTTGGTAATTCTAAATAACTTGAAGCAGCCAATGGGCTAAACTTATATCTATTTATATAATGAGCATCAACTGATTCTATTCTCCAGCCACTTCCTTCAGAAAACCAATTACCAATTCTATTTATTATTTCATCAAAAGCTTGATGTAAAGTTTTTTTTATTTCGTTTGTGTTAATAATTTCTAAAGCCTTTGACTGAAAATAAGCTGATTTATATATTGTATCAGTTTTATCCATTTTTGCAAAAGTTATTTTTAAAACAACGTTTATTTTTATAAACCCTTTTAAAAGTTTTAAGTTCAGATTTAAGTATTTCATAAGAGTCGTTTATAGTTAAATTAATTGATATTTTGGATCTTGTCTATATGTAATTTTAATTTCAAATTTCTTATAATATTGTTTGTAGATCTCTCGATTTCCATCTATATATTATATTTAGAAAAAAAAATCACTAAGGAAAAAAAGATTAAAAAAATAATTAAAAAATAATAAAATAAATAAAGTTTTAAATTATCTTTAAGATGAATTAAAATATTTTAAATTTATATCTTTTTCCCCCTGGTTTTGATATTCCACTTTTAACTTGGTTTTTTCCTTTGCAGCACATTGTTATTAACCCTGAATTAATATTAAGGTCTTTGGATGCTGCATAAGTGCTTTTATATGTTTTTCCTTCATTAGTGTCACAATCGGTTGCAATAACTTTTTAGGATTGTTTCGAATATTATTTGGGTCTGGGACAATCACATAATCTTTCAGCATTTTCTTCTTCAGTTAATAGACAACCGCAGTTCCATTCAAATAAATTATTTTTTAAAAGATAGGATCTATAACATTTTGTAATTTATCAATGACATGATTTTTATATTCATCGCTAACTATTTGATTAAGTTTTGATTTAATAACATTTCTTCTTTTAAGAACTTTTTTATATGAATTTTTGTCTGGATTCATTATTTCTCCTAAAGTGCTAGATAATTTTGGTATAATCATTCTATCTACCTTTCTATTAACCATCTATATAATATACTTATAGAAAAAATCTTTAAAAAACACACGTAAAATTTAATACAGTTTTTTCTTCTTTTTTACTTTTATATCCGTTAAGTTTAAATTCCTTCATGTGCATTTCAAGAGGGGTTGAATAATTTTTTTCTTTCTGCATTTCTAATAGTATTGTAAAAAATATCCTGAATAACTTTATTTGGATCTTCTTTATTTACTTTTCCAATCCGTGCTTTTGTTATAAGTTGTTTTATTTTATGATGATGTGATTTTAAAATAAATTTCTTGTCGTCAAGTTTTAGTCTGTTAGTAAATATGGTAATTACTGATGGAACAGCACCAGCAACTGCTACAAATATAGGAATAGCTGGAACAAGTACTAATGCAGCTGAACAACCAAAATTACCTGCTGTAATATATAATCCAGTATTTGCTCTCCCACAAAATTTATAACTTTTTCTGTAAGCAGCAGCTAGTTTAGTTAATGAATAATTAATTGATCTATTGTTTCTATTCCATTATTATTAGAAATTAGATTTTTATTGCTCATTTATATAATATATTTTCTAAATTAAATTTGTTCAAGATCGCTAAATGGTACCCAACTATTAAATTTTTCACTATAACCTTTCCATTTTACTAAAGCTTGTTTTTCTTATAGTCTCGTCTAATAATTTTTCTATTCTAAAAACTTCTTGTGTAGTAGGTAAAAGTTCTTGTTCATAAAATGAACCTTGAATTATTTCATCATTTAATCTTTAATAGTGTAAAGTTCTGGTATTTGTATTATTAATTTTATAAATTATAAATATTTCCTCTGTCCAGTTTGGTGTATATCCTTTTTCAAAATGTCTTTTAAGTTGCTTAAGCGAACTCGATCACCAATTTTAAATTTTGCTTTGCTCTTTTGGTATCTTTAAATCACCAATAAATTAAAGTAAACAGTACCTTTATTTAAGTTTTTACTAGCTTCGGTTGGTGTCATTTTTATACTAGAATGTTTTGTTTTGTTATATTTATCAACCATATCCTGCAAATTATCTAAATAAGTATAAGTATTATTTGCTGTAAAATATTTCCACATTATTCTTTTTAAACTTCTATTAAATCTTTCTATTACTACAGCCTTTCCTTCATTAAATGTATGATACATATTAATCTTATTTTTATTCAAAAATGATTCAAACTTTTTATTATAAAATTCTTTTCCTTCATCTACCCATAAATTTACTGGTAATCGTCCTTCAGAAATTATTTTTTCAAATGCTTCAGTAACAATTCTCCATTTTTATTCTTTTTAAAGGAATAACCCAAGCATATTTACTAAATATATCAATAACGGTTAACAAGTACTTTACTCCTTTATTATATTTTGAAAAAGCTTGCATGTCGACTAAATCAGCTGACCAAGTATCATCAATATCATTAACTATCACTCTTCGTTTCCTAAATTTTCTTTTAATTGGTTTGTGTAATTCTTCTGCTAATTCATCGCTCCAATTTATTTTGGGGTAGTAAAAGTTTGCTCTACCCCCTTTTCCCGTTTTTTTGACTTTTGTCCCAGCCCAAGTTTGTATTTTGTTTTAATTATAGTTTCACAACTAAATGTTTTGCAATCTTTTCTCCAAATGTTTTTGATTTAGTTTTATTTAAATTGGAAAGCATTTGCTTATCACATGTACCCTTTTTTTACATCACTGTCATAGCAAAAATCATGGTCCATACATACTGCATCCAGTTCATTGACAGGGGGTCCATTATCTAGGGATTTCCTGGCCCACAATAATTATATCCTGGAAGTGTTAAACCTTTCTTAGGTAATAAAGGTAACATTGCTTTGGGGAATATCTAAATTACCCCCTGTTTCTTTTAACAAACTTTTATTTCATTTTTCCACAAGATGAACAAGTAGCCCTTATCATTTTTCTCCCGTTTTTTGTTGTAACATAATGAGGATTTATATTATCAGTAAATCTTCCTTTCTTTCAAACAATATATTTTATTTTGTAAACTCATCTAATATCAGATGTATTTAAAATTATTTAAAGACTAATAATGTAGTTATTAATTGAAAATAAAATCAAATACCTTTACATTTTATCAATAAAAATAATCTGCCAAAAGTTTGCCAAGTTGGCAGACATTGCCACATTGCTGCCACTTGGCAGAAAAATGGCAGGCTTTTGATTGGTTGAATTTGTGTTTGCCAACGTTCTGCCAAAAGTTTGTCAAGTTGGCAGCGACTGCCACATTGCTGCCACTTGGCAGGATTTTGGCAAATATTTGGTGGAAGTGTTTAATCATATTTTACTACAGGTTTTCATAAAGTACTATGAAAAGTTGTTTATTTTTTGGTTTTAAATTGTCCGGCATTGGATTTTTTAGAATAGGGTCAAGGGGTCAGGGGGGTCAAAATCGGGCTCGCACCCCCATATATATAACTACTAATATTTGTATCTCCCAAAGGGTGTTGCTCTACAGAGGTTGCACTGTACTTTTTCAAATGACTTCGTGACGGATCTACTCTCAGTCAGAGTTTGTTGACTATCACAACAGCAGAATTAAGTGTCGTGTGTCGTACTCAGTGAACTCATGCACATGTTTGCCATATTTCACTTGGTACTTCAGAGGAATGCATTATAATAAAACTCCGATTAAGTTGGTGTTAGGGGGCGTGAGGGGTGTTGCACATTTAATTACCTCTCATGATCATCCTGAACCGATGCTTGGTTGCGTTCTATGCTTCAAAATGATCTTACCGTGGCCCAGTGGCCCAGTGGTTAAGGCGTCCGCCTCGGGATCGGGAGGTCGAAGGTTGGAGTCCCATGGGGAGCGTTCGTCCGGGGTATGTTTGTCAAGGGACTCGTTCCAAAAAGACCAGAACGTGAGCCTCGAGCTAGTTAAATGAATGGTTACCGACTTCTCTATCCGCATGGCGCCTGGCATAGTGGTAGGAGTTGGGAGGTATTGGGTACGCACAATAAAGGTGTCTCAAAAGCCAAATTGGCTGGCCCTTTCAATAGGGATGACACTATAATAAACAAGACCTTTACCTTTTATTTTATTCACACTTTTTCGATCAGTTAAAACAAAGTCGTAAGTATAAACTTTACCTAATTACGACTTTAAAGGTGTTTTCACGGTCGCACCGGCTTAGGCGACTTCCAAGTTTTACAAAACAGAAGGATCTAAAAATAATGACTCAAATTTTTGTGAAAAGTGTTTTAGATCACACACATGGCTGTGATTCAACTGATCTATGAAATGCAAAACTATTAACAGAAATCTTAGATTTGAAGATACGACCATAAAATGCCAGGTTACAGGTTATATACCTAATAACACTTTTTTTTGTAACCAACAGCAACAGACAGCTTACAGACGTATATCATATATATCACACAAATATCATATACAACACACATATCATTGGAGGATTAGGGTCTCACTTAAATGTTTTGTCTATAAAATGCTGCCAAGCAACCAGCGCGCGGTATTACCCTGCGAAATCAGCAAGAAAGGCATTTTAAGAATCAACTAAAAGGACACAACTTGAAGAGTGTGCGCTGAAGATCACAAAAGGTAAGGAAATCGTTTTTTATATATTGCAACCACTTTAACATTTTGTTTGATGTTTTCTCTTCAGCACTTAATAAGCAAAAGTAAAAAACTGAATCAGAGTTATGTGTGCTCAAGGATAAGAATCGCATTTTAATGAGGAAGTGTTTTGGCATTTCAGGAATCAATAATTTTGTTTTAGTAGTTATGACAAATAAATTTTCAAATATACCATGTCCATCCTTTGCTAAAATATTTCAAATAAATAAGAAACTGATTCAAATTTAGAATTACCTCATCAAATACATTTAACACGTTGCTTTATACACTAACTGTATATGTTATGGTCACAAACAAATGATGGGAAACAGTGCAAACATTTGTTATGAAAACTTCCAGTTTCTTTAAAGTTGAATTACATATTCAATTGTGTTTACTTGTACATGCGTATTATTTATAATCTAACACGCAATAATGTTTTTAAAGACCTGAACACACGCACGCACCCGCGCACACTCATTTATGTTAAATAATGTTCACTCACTGTTCATAAACACGAAATTTGGGTATAATATATGTTTAACTAATTCTATATTGTGAATACTTTGTAGCTAGGAAAATGTATTTTTTTCTAGAACAGAAAGGTAGAAATGTTTGTCCATGGTTTTCAAAAAAAAAAATGAACAAAGTTTACTATTACTCATGTGTCTTAATTGAAACGCACTCTAAGAAAACCAACATAGTGGGTTTGCGACCAGCATGGATCCACTGTTCGTTAACGGTTTCTCTAATTACAGCAGGCTTTGAAAGCGAACAGCATGGACCCAGACTCAGTCTGCGCAGATGCGCAGGCTGGTCTGGATCCATGCTGGTCGCAAAAGAACTATGTTGGTTTTCTCATGGCGCGGCTCAATTATTGTGTATCATTTATCTATTAATTAAATTTTATGGAATATTGTTGAGAATACTAAGCTGAATTTTTATATTCTATTTATAGGAGAAACGACCTTCAGGAAACATGGCTTCCTGTGTTACAGCGTACGTGTCTTTAGCCTTGCTTCTTGTTCACAACATTGTTCACGTGATAACCATGCCGGCTGCAGTCTACAGTGATAATGGTATGTGAATTTTCTAAAACTTGTATTTGGCCACTTAAAGAGAATTCCTATAGTTTTTTTCCTTTCATAGATTTTTTTTAAAATATACATCAAGCCAGCACAATAAGGTTTATCCTTTTTTTACATATTTTATCATATACTTATTTGATATCATAGTCATATTTGTAATACTATATCCTTACAATAATGGGTACAAATGAAAAAAACATCTTGTTTCATATTCACTTTTGTGAACTTTTTTCAATGAAAAATACCCATAGTGAAGAATATTGTTTTAAATTTTGAAAAAAAACTGTCCCATAGATTTTTTTCCAGTTTTTCTTGTGTATAAATAATTGTATTGTGAGCATAAAAATGGCTAAAAAATATATTGGTCACCAGGCTAAACTTGATGTTAAGACCGCTTGAATACAACATGTGTTCGGACAAAAATGGTGGAACCTGACCAAATTGATTATATGTATATCTGCTAGAAGTTAAAAAAATGTTTTAAAAATTATGAATTCTTATTATAATTGAATACTAAATAATCTGAAAGGTGATATTGTCTTATCAGTACTAAGTCAATTGTCTTACATTATATGAACAACACTGTCTTTGTACTAAAATGCGATGTGAAAACACAACCACAAAAATGGCAAGATACCTGTCAGGCATGATACTTGTCAATACAACATAAAATCATTTGTTTACTGATAAAACTTATCAAAAATGTTATTTAATTCAAGATTCCTCATATTTAAGATTGTCTGTCACATGTTTCAACAAATGTTGACTTCACTTCAGTTTTCCATAGAAAGTGTCGGCTGCGCAGAAAGATGCGCATAAAAAAACTATAGGAATTCCCTTTAACTGTGAAAACACATAAAAGATACTGTCGCTTTCCTTGATCTTTTATTCCAAATAATGTTCAGAATTTCTTTATCTATTATAGCATACTTTTTTTTGTACTTAAATATTTAGCATCGAACTAACTGATCAGTTGCCTTTCGGGTTTCATGATCTGACATGTATGACAATAAGATGATAATGTCAATCAAGTTATAACTGCAATACATACTTTAATCACTCGAATTGACATAGTTTATAACCCTACAGTATCATGTTTACTGACTAAGAAAGGTTCAAATACAGTCAGACTCCCATATCATATAATGCTACTTACAGACACCCGCACCGGTCATATTTTAAGCACTGGTCTTAAATATTATAAAAATACTCACCCTCTGTTGTAAATAAGTTCCAGGTTGAAATGTCTCCATGCAAAATCTAACCAGTGTGTTAAATCCTCCCCACGAAGACCGCATCGAAAATGATAGTTATAGGTTATTAGCTTTGTATCGGGAAATATGCACGAGTTCTTCAGCGGAAATATTGCGCGACTTTAGGAGCGCAATATTCTTCCGCTGAAGAACGAGTACATATTTCATGATGCAAAGATAATAACCTTTTTATTACATACGCACCTACACGTATAAATATTATGTAAATACCATATATATGTTCAATAGCCTGAATAGGATTGACAATACTGAACTAAATAGAAAAAATAGTGCAACAACACACAGAATTATGTCACGCACCCGATATGAAATTCAGGCGTCAGTGTATGGAAAAATATTGACGTTTCCGGTACCAGTGTAACTTAACGGGAAATAGAAACGAGTATGCAATAATGTATTATATTCTGAATATGCTAAATATGTAACATCATTTTAATAACATAGTATCCACAGCTATACTTTAATGTTACCATCATTTGAGTGCGTGATTATATGTATTGCATTAGTTATATTAATCAACTTTGATAATGTGGCAGTTGACTTCAGTACAATCGACACTGTTTATTTTCCAGTATAGGTACCTAATACTTAATTCACAATATAGCCCAAAAATAATTTTATGACGCACTATCTCTGAAAACCCCTGGACTTTTTAGACTCATCTGCCACATTTTCAAAGTTTATTAGTACGTATGTATTTGTCTCATGTAATTGTAAGTATACAAACTGAGGACTTTGAAACTTGATTAATTTCATTCACAGGCAAAGAGAATGTTTCAGGTGCATTTCTCACACCAATGACAGACAAACAATTCAAAGAAAAGTCTAATTTACATCATCTTGGTAAAGCCGTAGAAGAACTAGAGAAAAATCATTTCCACTGGATAGATATATCGCAAATTATTAATTTGTCACAAACTGATACCGACCTTGAAAGGGAGTTAACTGACTTTGATAAATCTGGAAAAATCACTGACAAATCGACCGACGTTAAAGAGATCATTCACGTTGACAGTAATTTATCAGAAATAGATTCGGACGATACAGTCAGAGACAGAAAAACAGCTGGAACAGAGAGACCTCACTCAGAGGCATATAAGGACAGACACATAATTGGTAATGACTTGATCGGAAACAACAATGATTTTGGTTGGAATGGCAAAATATCAGAAAAAGAAATTGATGGACTACTGATCGCTACAGACTTGATCAGAACAATGATGGACACATACTTAGAATCAATACCAGCAGGACAAACTGACGAAAAATCGACTAACCCTGATCAGAGCAACAGACACGTGTCGAAAATAATATCAGACACGGACCAAATGACTGCCGTTGGAGAAAAAATAAAAGGTGCATCCATAGGTTATCTTGACCAAGAGGCTGATGATGAGGAGGATCATGCACGAATGGAGAAAGAGCTATTTGAAAATGATGCCACAGGACATGGATATGGAGACATTATAAACCAGCTACGACAGGTTGCTCAACGTGAAGTTGCTATGATGCTAGTTGGTAAGCGAAGCTTTGGGGGCTGCGACACGACCAGAATTACCTACGATATGTTGATGAATTACTTTAAAACTGGGACGTTTTGCAATGCAAAGACCTTTAAATTGCGGTTCGGAGTTGGGAAGTAAGGTTCTGTTTATTTCCTTTCAGTTGATTGGCAGTTTATTAGTTTATTACAACTGTTTTTATACACCGCATACTGAGTACAATGTACACCGTTTGTGAAATGTTATAAAGCTTGAATACTGTTATCTTCGAAATAAAGATATTACAAATATATACTTTGTTGTCCTCAGTGTTAGAAATGTATATTATATAATCAGTATTTATTTTTGTTACTCGTAGTGGCGAGGGGAGAGGGGGGGTGGGGGTGGGGATGGGGGCTCAATGGCCGAGTGGCTAAGATCGTTGGTTTTTAATCACTTGCCCCTCATCGATGTGGGTTTCAGCCTCACTCGGGGCATAGAATTCTTCATGTGTAGAAGCCATTCGGCTGGCTGGTTCTATCTAGGTGGCCGCCCGTGATTAAAAAGTGTCCAGAGGAGCACCTGAAAAGTATTTACTTTGTCGGAGTGACGCTTAACCCAACAAAAAATAAAACAGAATAAATATGTGTTACTCTTGGCCCGATTCAAGAACAAAGATAGCTCTTAGACTACAAAAAATTCAATTAAGGGCAATTTGCAAACACAACACATTTATTTCCAATGAAAATCTTTAAGAGAACTCAGCATTAAACTAATAAACTAAAGTGTCAGCCACATGTCAAATGCTACTACTCTGTAATACATTGAAACCCCTCTATACCGGAGCCTTTGAATACCGGAGTCCCTTCAAAACCGAATGAAATTTGCGGTCCCGAAGTTCGGGTTTCTTGTTACATTTGAAAAATACCCCAGTAAACAAGAACCCCCCTGTTCCGGAAACAGAACAATTATTCCAGACCGAATGGTGTTGTTTCAGGGGTGTAAGATGGAGTTTTCCAGCACCGGTGAAATCACCAGAAATCCCAGTCTGGTATGCAAGAAGTATACATGCTACTCCGAAAATATTGCTAAGAACATTGAATTAAATGTCTTATGGCCAGTCATCCTGCCCAAAAAGGAATATATTTTCTTATGGCAAACTTCGATGTTCCTTATGTCAACATTTTTCGAAATTTTAGAGTATATTTTCATTACTTATTGATTACAACAAAAATAAGTTTTCATAGATTATGTACGTTTAACGCTACTGAATTGTTGAATAATAACACACAGTTTTAGGAAAACAAATGGAGCCGTGTTAGAATATATTTTATAGTTCATGTATGACGACATCAATGAATTTGTAAATACATGTATTTCAAGTGGTTTAGGATATACAGAGCGCACACAAAATGGAAGGCTCAATACTTTGACCTTGAGATATGACATTGACATTGAACCAACATGGTTAACTCATGAGTTCTGCACATCGTCTTGATGAGGTGATCACTTAACCCAAGTTTCATGAAAATCCTTCACGGGGTTTAGGAGATATGGGGCTCAAACTTTTGACCTTGAGTTGTGGCCTTGACCTTGAGCTGACATGGCTGACTCATAGGTTCTGCACATCGTCTTGATAAGGCGACCACTTGGTGACCAAAGTTTCATGAAAATCCCTCAAGGGGTTTAGGAGATACAGAGCGGACACAAAATGGAAGGCTCAAACCTTTGAGCTTGAGTTGTGACCTTGACCTTGAGCCGACATGGCTGACTCATTTGATCCAAGTTTAACAAAAATCCTTCAAGGGGTTTAGGAGATACAGAGCGGACACAAAATGTTACCGACAGACGACGGAGGACGGAAGGACGGGCAGAGACCATTCCTATAACCCCCATGAAAAAATTAATAATCTTGACTTTCGAGTAAAACATTTTTATTTACAGTTTCATTTCTGCATTTAGGCTATAGTTTTTCCCGGTCAAAATCTGGAGTTTTGTTACTCATTCTCAAACCAGTGAATACCAGTTGAAAATGGTCTAACTTATGGGAGCGGCATTCTCGCATACCAGAGATCTACCGTGGTTCCCCGGATGAACCTCTGGCACATTTCGCCGATATTTATGGTTTGGTTACATTACAGGTAAAACGTTTCAGCCAATCAGCGTCGTTTCGCGACAAATCGTAGCGAACCAATCAAACTCGTCCGTGAAAAGCGTAACCGCGTCCTTTCCATATTATCGAGGGAATACGATGTCCATTTACGACGAATATTATTATTTCTTGATGTAAATCTCTTAACGTCGAATTACAGGAATAAATCTTTATTTATCCAATCATGGAATACAGCCTTTATCCATCGTAAGCAAGTATCTTGTTTACATATTTTTTGAAGTTTAAATTCGGAGTTCCAAATAAGGCGAACAATGATTGGCTGAAACCACTCCCGATAGTATTTACGAGTGCGCATGCTTACCAAGTAAACGATGGAAATAAATCAGAGGTTCGTCTCGGGATTTTGACGAACCTCTGATGGATGAGAATGTGGGAGCGGTGACGCACACACCATATCGACCGAGACCACTTTTAACGCACGACTTCGAGCAAGAGTTTTAAAGAAAACAACATTAAAAAGATAAAAAAATCTTTGAAATGCATTCATGGCATACGTGTCATTTTAATGTATACAGTGAATGATACCTCTTAAAGGTAAGACATACCAATTTATGAGTAATAGACGAAACACTAATAATTTTGCAGAAAGGCTCAAACATATAAAAGTGTAACACCAAATACCCAAATTTCGACCCTTTCATACCTATCTGAAACACGTTTTGTACTTTAGTCTGCTAACAGTAAATGACAAAAAAATTCTTACATGTAGTAAAATGTCTAAACAGAATTTCATTAAGAAAGAATTCTTATTTTAACGTCTTCGAAATGTGCTAATTACCAACGAAGAGCCGTTGAGGTTTTCGATTACTAAGTAAAAAATATAGCACTAAAATTCCCCAATATTTTGACCACTTAATACCTATCTGAAACGCTTTTTGTACTTTACTTTGCTGTTTTTGTAACAGTAAATGACTTTATAATAAAATATTTCCTTACGTGTAGTAAAAGATCTCACAAGAAATTCTTTTACCTTTAGCCTGCTAAATTTCTAAAATGGACTGGTCCATCATTGAATTTGGGCAGTACCACTTATTATTCAAAGGGGTGTTAATTGAAAATTTACTGACTGAATAGCGAACAGTGCAGACCATGATCAGCCTGCACGGACGTGCAGGCTGATCTTGTGCAGGCTGATCTTGGTCTGCACTGGTCGCAAAGACAGAATCAGTAGCCGCCAGCAGGCTAAAGGTTAAGACATAATTTTTATTGTAGCGTTTATTTTGAGCGCCTTCGAAATGTTTTTATCACAGGTGGCAGTAACGTACCTAGGATACAGTATGGGTCCATGAGTCATATGCACTTAAATTTATTACAATTATAATGTTTTCTTAGGAAAAAAATGACAAAAAGCCATTTTGAAAAAAATTTTGCTCCTGTGACAATGAGCCATGATAAAGGTGATTATGAACAGTTTGACACCTGCGTTGCTTCCAGGTCCGTATTTTTT
The DNA here is from genome assembly GCF_021730395.1 of Mercenaria mercenaria. NCBI lineage: Eukaryota > Metazoa > Mollusca > Bivalvia > Venerida > Veneridae > Mercenaria > Mercenaria mercenaria. The sequence goes on along the minus strand of NC_069375.1, from coordinate 61,193,002 downwards.
TTTCAAAACAATATTTCCTTATCAATGGTTGGCCGCCTTTTCGGCAACAGATTAATCTTTCAGAAAAACCTTACTTCAAAACCCAGTTCCAAACCGTTTACGCATCACGAGCGAGCAACTGCGTACGAAACGATAGTGATTTCTCCACCCGAACAAATCCCACACATTTTTCGCACCGAAGTCTCCCCCCTAAAACATATCAAGTACTCCGTCCCAGTTAAAAATAACGTTACAACCGGTCAGAATAGGCCAAATAAAAATTAACAAGACCGAACATCAGGTTCAACTCTTCGTAATTACTTACAAATTCTCTATTTAACTTTTTGGCTTTCGCGTATCGCCTCCGGCTGCCATGATTTTCGATGACAAGACGGGAGATGTAAAGAACGTTTTCATTGGCGAAGACGATTTCCGGATTGGTTCCTACGTGCTTCACTGCGCATTCAGGTAAGTTCGGAATCAAGTAGTCCCGCCATGTGACGCACAATCGGTTTGTAAACAAGTAAAAACAGACTTGAATTTTAAATACGATTATTCTATTACTAGTCCTTATACTTGGCCAAAATGAGTTTATATATGACTTGGTAAGTGTTAAACCCGGAACTTAAACATGCTGTAGATTTGATAAAACGTTTATATAGTATATAAAAAGAAAACCGCAATTGCAAAAATTGCGGTCCAAATGCGGATTTGAATTTCAACAAAATTTTGCGGCCACATTTTTAGTCTTGTCTGTCAGTCAGTTTGTCCGTCCGTCAGTCCGTCCGTCCGTCAGAATTTCTCAAAAGGTATTTGACCAAAAATCTCACATATTCAGCACAAGAAGTTGGCATCAGTAGTCGAACTAATTCGACGCATACAGTTTGTTTTATATTGTGCAGTCAAACTCACAGGTGGCAGTAACGTACCTAGGATACAGTATGGGTCCATGAGTCATATGCACTTAAATTTATTACAATTATAATGTTTTCTTAGGAAAAAAATGACAAAAAGCCATTTTGAAAAAAATTTTGCTCCTGTGACAATGAGCCATGATAAAGGTGATTATGAACAGTTTGACACCTGCGTTGCTTCCAGGTCCGTATTTTTTTTTCAAAACAATATTTCCTTATCAATGGTTGGCCGCCTTTTCGGCAACAGATTAATCTTTCAGAAAAACCTTACTTCAAAACCATTTTCCAAACCGTTTACGCATCACGAGCGAGCAACTGCGTACGAAACGATAGTGATTTCTCCACCCGAACAAATCCCACACATTTTTCGCACCGAAGTCTCCCCCCTAAAACATATCAAGTACTCAGTCCCAGTTAAAAATAACGTTACAACCGGTCAGAATAGGCCAAATAAAAATTAACAAGACCGAACATCAGGTTCAACTCTTCGTAATTACTTACAAATTCTCTATTTAACTTTTTGGCTTTCGCGTATCGCCTCCGGCTGCCATGATTTTCGATGACAAGACGGGAGATGTAAAGAACGTTTCCATTGGCGAAGACGATTTCCGGACTGGTTCCTACGTGCTTCACTGCGCATTCAGGTAAGTTCGGAATCAAGTAGTCCCGCCATGTGACGCACAATCGGTTTGTAAACAAGTAAAAACAGACTTGAATTTTAAATACGATTATTCTATTACTAGTCCTTATACTTGGCCAAAATGAGTTTATATATGACTTGGTAAGTGTTAAACCCGGAACTTAAACATGCTGTAGATTTGATAAAACGTTTATATAGTATATAAAAAGAAAACCGCAATTGCAAAAATTGCGGTCCAAATGCGGATTTGAATTTCAACAAAATTTTGCGGCCACATTTTTAGTCTTGTCTGTCAGTCAGTTTGTCCGTCCGTCAGTCCGTCCGTCCGTCAGAATTTCTCAAAAGGTATTTGACCAAAAATCTCACATATTCAGCACAAGAAGTTGGCATCAGTAGTCGAACTAATTCGACGCATACAGTTTGTTTTATATTGTGCAGTCAAACTAAAATTAAAAAGCAGGCACTCAGCAACAGTATGCTTGTCTACTGGCCCCAGGGGCTTAAACCTGGATCAAACATTGCCAGGCCAGTTTTATGGCTCCTGATCTAGTACAATATGCCTAAAAGGACATAAGTGTGTGTCCCATGTATATCAAAACGTTTTTGACCCAGTTTTAAGAAAAATTAAAGGACAATTATTCAGCATATAATATTGGGCACTTGCGGATCCTCAGCCAGAGTTCTTTGACACATAAAACGGTATAAAAGTTGTATTTCACCTATCTTAAAAAGTACTTGACCACCCTTTTTTTATTGACCTAGAGTCATGAAACATGTAGAAATATTATTCAGCATGTGAAGTTGTGCACCTGGCTTTTGTCAGACAGACCAGAGTTAATGTCATTGACTGTCAAAAATATGGCATTGCATAAATGTGATACTAGAACTTTATGGACCCTAACTTAAATACACATAAAGTGCTGATAACATTGTGTTGTATATATCTCAAAAAATTTCACCTGAAGTATTGCAACCATGTAGAAATATTATCCATCATGATATCCAACATGCTAATTTGTGCACTTGAGTATTTTTTATTTCACTTTGCAAGACTGGAATTATGGCTATGGACTTTGATAAACAATATAAGTGTGTGCCAGGTATATTTGAAAATGTACTTTATTTACAGTCATACAAAAAATAGTATGCAGTTGTGCAACAAGTGTTCTCTTTGAGATTTCTCTCAGCTAGGCCACTTATGGTCCTCCAGATAGTGAAAAATACACATGTATAGTGTTCTGCATATTTCTTAAAATCATGTACAGTGACAGACTGTGTGGGGGTGAGGGACCTGTGTCCTATGGACATGCATCTAATTTCAATTTGCTAGGTCAAAGTTAATACCAACACCCAACAAAAGGAAAACTACACTGCACATTCAGGAAAGTTTTAAGGTACTAAGAGAACTGTTTTACAATGATATTTATTTCAAGAATACTAGTTTCAGTTCTTAAGATGTCAGTTATGACTAAAATGACATTAGTTAGATGTTGTGTTATTAAACCAAGCAAAGTAAACATATTAACAGGAAAATAAAGGTTTTTCATAAAAGTTGATGACTGTTGTCTTTATTTGCTAATCAGTATTACATGTTACTGAATTGTTATACTTTTGACTTTTTGATAAGTTTGTTTCATTTTCTGTTTCTCAGATATTTTAAAAAGATTCAACAGAATGAAGTGGTGGAGAGAGAAAAAGAAATATTACTGAATTTTACTGAATTACCTCTCAATGTTTAATGTTTTTATGGTTTATAATTTAATTTTAAAAGGCATATTTTGATTGTAATACTTCACTAAAATAATGAAGTAATTTTAATATCAAATATTTAGAAAATCCTTTATTGTTCTATTTTGTATAATTAGGTAAGAATGTCCGAGAAACAAAAACGAAAAAATCTTATTTACAATGGTGTAAAATTGTTATTAGAGCAATAATCAAACATCTCTGAAATTGTCCTTTTGTTTTCTTCCTGGAAAAATTATATTTAAAACATATCTACAATAACTGAACATATAATATCCTAGCAATATGATTTCTGACATTTGAGCCATGCCATGAGAAAACCAACATAGTGGGTTTGCGACCAGCATGGATCCAGACCAGCCAGCGCATCCGCGCAGTCTGGTCAGGGTCCATGCTGTTCGCTTTTAAAGCCTATTGGAATTGGAGAAACTGTTATCGAACAGCATGGATCCTGACCAGACTGCGCTGATGCGCAGGCTGGTCTAGATCCATGCTGGTCGCAAAGCCCTCATGGCGCGGCTCATTTTATTACACTACATGTCACAGTAACATGTTACATTAGCTATATATATATATGCTATATTTTACTACTTCAGCCTTTACCCTACTAAATTTCTAAAGTGGACTGGTCCATCATTCAATTTGGACAGTGCCTGTTATTATTCGAAGGGGTGTTCAATGAAAATTTACTATGACCAGCCTGCACATTTTGGTATGCACTGGTCACAAAGGCAGAATAATTTGCTAGAATCATTTAATAACCAAATAGAAGAAATGATCTAACAAACTTTTTTATGCTAAGAAGAAACTATTCATTATACTGCTGAAGCATTGTGATTAGACAGTGCCTAATTAATTAGAACTGCATGGCACATTAAAATGTCTGGTGAACAAAATGCTAATAAAGAAGTTCAAGACACAAAGAAATGTTGCTTTTAGTCAAAGAAATCTTTTTTTGTAACCAACCTGTTAGTAAATCATCATAAGTTATATTATTTTATCTTATACTGAAAGCTGGCTAGTAAAGTAATGATGTAATTAATGTTAGTGTCAATTATAAGAAACAAAAAAAAATCATGATTGGCATTTTTTTCTGTTTGGTATATTCTTTAATTTGATCATAGTAAGATGATAGTCTTTTTTTTGTAAAACCTAAATATAGTTTGTCAGAAAATGGAATTAATAATATGTCAAAATAAAATGATATTGGTGCAAAGTATATATATGAGCCACGCCATGTGAAAACCAACATAGTGGCTATGCAACCAGCATGGATCCAGACCAGCTTGCACATCAGCGCAGTCTGGTCTGGATCCATGCCATTTGCTTTGAAAGCATATTGCAATTAGAGAAACCGTTAGCGAACAGTATGGATTTTGACTAGACTGCACAGATGCGCAGGCTGGTCTGGATCCATGCTGGTCGCAAACACAGTGTTGGTTTTCTCATGGCACGGCTCATATGTACATATCATACTGATCAACAGTTATGATGGGTTTTTTTTTCTTGTTTTAACAGGCATTAGCATGTTACTTATTTTTTTCATTATATCTTATCCACATGTTGTGCACATAAAGGGAACATCTTCCTGCTGAAACTTGTCCCACTTAGCTTTTGCTCTGAGGCCAGCACAATTTCTGTGTAACCAGAGGTTACAGCCATCACACTGAATCCACTGAATACCTTTTCTCCCCCTTTTTTTACACACTTTACATAATTCCTCATTGTTTTCATCTGCAGATGGACTGGATTCTAATGTCAATGTACTTTCAGATGGCCCTGGAACATTATATCCTGAAGTACTTGGTTCTGGTTCTTGTGTGTCAGGATGTAACTGCAGAATTTCTGTGTTAGACATATGTTGTGATTCAATAATTCCTTTGGTTAGAATGTCAATTATTTCAGATTTTTTAAGCTTTGATCTTGCAGGAATATGATATGCTTTACATAACAGGTTTAACTGCTGTTTAGTCATGTTCTCCAAGACTGCTGACTTTCTCAGAAGCATTCCCTGCAGTAAGGAATGTGACATTTGTTTTTGTTCTGTATTATCATCAACAATGTTTTTAAATGTTAGAGACTTTACAGAATCTTCCTGTTTCTTTTTCCTCACTTGAACCTGTTTTCGGTGAGACATTGTCTTTGCTACATCAAATGCCTGTAGCAAGTCACTCCTAAATTGCACTAACATTAAAAAAAGAAATTTTCTTGATACAACTCTGAAAAGATCTTCTGTGATGCTAATTTTTTTCAGCATGCTGTCCATAACTTCTTCAATTTCTTTTCTTTCATTTTCAACCAAGAGATGGCTGGAAGACAATTCACATCCCTTACTTGAACATGCTTGCATAAATAGTTCTGCAAGCTTTGTTGAATTTAGGATTTCTGATAAACAGTAATCAAAAAGAACTTCAGCTTTCTCATTTAAGTTCTTGTCAATCAGGAGATTTAAACAAGTTTCACACAGTTTCACAAAAAAATGATAGAGTTTATCCGATATGTGTGTGAGTCCCTTATTTATGTACTGCTTCCTTACAGTGTCCATTAAAGAATCTGGATCAGATGTAGTTGATTTTAGATACTCCTCCTCTTCTCGGAAGTTGTCGAGTACCGATAAAATATCACATGCTTTCTGATATTTTACCTGAGAATCTCCTGATTTAGAGTACATGTGTGTTTTTAACACAGAGACCTGCTCTCCTTTGATTTTATGGATGCAATATCCGCCTACATATCTGATTCTACCTTTTGATGCATTTGTTACTTCTCGTTTAGAGATTTCTCTTTCAGCTGAAGGGAATATTTTTTCTTTTCTGGACAAAAGAAATTGTCTAATTGCTACAGTTAGCTTATATGTAATATACCAATGTGCACTGGAAATGTTTTGATTTGGAAAACACAGCATGCAGTTTAACCTGTACTGAGCACTTATTTGGTGTTGATGGCACTTTTCAATGAAGTTCGTGATGGTTTCAGGTTTTACAGGCACTGGGTCAGTAATGTTCATTTCATCCAATATTGAATTAAGCACACTAAACTCTTTTTCACAGAAACGTTTTAGTTCATTCATTGAACTTGGAGTCAAACCTGCTATGATTGTATTCACTTCCTTCTGCTTAGGTGTAAGAATTGGTTCAACTGCTTTTATTGATTCTAATGTGGATGACACACTGAACCCCTCAGGAATATTTGGAACCACTGGGTCTTCAGTATCTATTGTCTTTAGAACTTCATTGAACTCCTCATCAAATTCTTCCTCAGAAGCATCCAGATCATATGGGTCATAGTCTGCGTCTATAGTAAATTCTGTCTTATCTTGGTGAATGTATCTGAAATACATGTATATATTGTTACTGTGTTCAGCATATTATATAGGTGTACTTTCATATTGAATTCAATTAACAAGTTGAATATAAGTATTTAATGTGAGGCTCTGCTGAGCATTTTATGTAATTTATTAAAAGAGTTTAATAAATTCAATACAGGAAGTCGCATAATATTCATTATTAATACAGGGTACTTTTTCCTGCCTAAATATAAAAATAAAAAATCTACTTTCTGTAAGTATTGTAAACAAGTCAATTCAACCGATGTATCCTAAACACTGATGTCAAAGCTTTATTACACTAGGGTATAATCAATTTTATATAATGGATTTATTTCATTCCTTCGAAATCAAACATATGATAAAACAAAATATTTGAAATGATTTTTTTGGGTATCTATACTAAATTCCATTAAAATGCTACAAAAAGTAAAAAAAAAGTACGAATTAGAAAAGTAATCAGCACACAAAATGAAATTGTTTGTTGAAATTCTTTTAACCCTTATCATGCTGTATATGATTGATTCTGCCTTTCTGATCAGTGTAGATCATGATCAGCCTGCACATCCGTGCAATCTGATCAAGGTCTGCACTGTTCGCCATTCAGTCGGTACCGTTTGGTTAGCATCCCTTTTAACAGTTAATGGTACTGTCCAAATTGAAAGATGGACAAGTTCATTATAGAAATTTAGCAAGGTGAGGGTTAAAACTAAATGATTTCCTTATGTGTATAAAACCATAAAAATATTTTCTTTTAATTTAACCTTTAAAGTATTAAATAAAGACATGTTTTACAAAGTTTAAGTCACAATGGGACAATGTCTCCATTTTTTGCAGGTATTTTATAATCAGATTTTCAGAGTAGCAGTATTGAAAAACTATATACCTGTGCAAAAAAAAAAATGAATTAAATTTTTACATCCTGTCAAAAGATGATGAACAGATATAAACATTTTGCTGCATTTTGATTATAACTGTAGGGGCCAAAACTTTGACAAAATATTACACTTTTGAAATGATGTTTATATGACAAAGGAAAATAACAAATGAAGTAAAAACTGGAAATGATATTAATTTAATATGACATTGTATTTACTACATGAAGAACAATTATGTTCTTACTTTGTTTAAATAGCCTTATTTATATAATAAATACTAATGGATCTGTTTTATTTCTGTAAATTTCAATGTTACTATTCAAAAGTGTACAAGTCAGAATGCTTATTAACTCAAACTATAATTTCATTTCAGGCTGTTATCAAGGGTGGAAAAGTCTGATGGTTATATTGAATCATCTCAGTTATTTGAAACTTTTAAGTTTGAAACAATGGAGGCAGGGTTAGAAATGGATTTGGAAAAGCGTGTGTTTTCAGAGATAGTTCTACGTTTATTTGATGTGAGGAAAATTACAAAAAGGATAAGCCCAGAAAAGACAATATCTGTTTACCAAGGACTAAAACTGAAACCACTGGCAGCCACGGTCACACTTACAGACAACTCAATCCGAGACATGAATGAAGTTTCAAAATACAAACCAGAACATGTTAAAGTTATTTCATGTGACAGTAAAATGGCAAGTTTTTCTTTGTGTACACACTACACATCAAGTGGAAACAGAGTTGAAAAGGTTGTTACATTTAATGAAAACCTTCACTGGAAGATAACAGTTTGTGAAAAAGAAATTGACCTTAAGTCCTATGGTATAAAAGATTCTTTTACTCTTGATCTTGAAAGTATTCAACTTGTTTTTGATATTGTTGAAAAACTGAAAATCTGTTCTGGAATGGATATTAAGAAGTCTACAGTATGTTCCAGATTGCACAGTGTGGAGAATTGGAAGAATACAGACAGTGACACCTGCACTAGAATTCTGAGATCAGTTATGTGCTCAAGGGTGGTTAAGGTTAATTCAAGAAGCCAGACCTGTAAAATATGTCAAAAAATGACTATTGTTAAAAATAAAAATAGTGATAAAGAAAATGCTACTGAAATCAACAGAGAATTTCTATTAGATAAAATTCCATCTGCTTCGAATGAAATGATTGAACTTCTATTAAGTCAGGTTCAGAATGTAGGTAAACACCCAAAAGGGAGGCGATGGTCAAGAGCAATAATAAATGTTTGCCTTCAATTATATACTAGAAGTCCAGTAGGGTACAGACTGCTGATGAGTAGCCAAATGCTAGTCTTGCCATCACCACAATTGCTTGTACTGTATAAGAGTCGGGTACAGCACAAGATTGGATTTCAGGATGAGATATTTAGGTAAGGTTATCACCATTTTTATTTCCATTTCACAAGTTACTAGATGTTTTACTTGGTAGACACATCACACTATAAGTAAAGAAACATTGCATCAACCTTTACTTTATTCTGACTATTTCTTTTAACATCATCTAATTAACACTTTTTTTTCTCAATTTGTCACCAAAACATATGTAATTTTCAGTGCAAAGTACCAAAAAACAGTTGTTACCCATCTGGCTAAAGCCAGGCTTTTTGTTACTGTAAATCATGTCACAATTTTACAAGACTTAATATTCCAAATGAAAATGCATAATATTATATAATTATGTATTTTTTTTTTTCATTTTCCCCAAGTAGATAATTGCTGCATGAATTAAGATTAAAACCCCTGCTGATATTGTATTGAAAGTTAAGTCCAATAAATTTAGAGTTTTCAAAGTTTAAATCTGCTGATTTTTTTTAATTAGGTGAGCGGCCTTACTAATGAACTCTTGTACATGTCAGTTAAGATTTAAGCTCTACTGCACACATGAACACTACACTTCTATTGTGTATTACACCTAGATTTACCTGCCAGTGGCAAATTCCACTGTTTGACTACTGTAAAGTGACACACATGTACACATGCATTAAAGACTGATGCACTGTGTTTCATCCAACAACTTTTACAAGTACATGCAATTAAGAGAAAAGAAAATCACAAAATTAATCATATTAAATTTTTTTTAAAATATGGAAGGAAAATTATTTCTATAATTTATGAATATACAAACATGTGTAAATACTAAACAGACACCTACAAATAAAGGCCACCACTGCAAAATAAGCTTATAAGTACCTCTTTTTTTTCTATTCATAAGTTAACCGACAGAATTTTCTAAATGTTAGCTGGAGTCATGCTATTAGTTAGAATTAAAACATTTGAAGTCCACACTTATACACTATTAAAATAATCATTCTTTGTTTACAGTCATAACAGTATTAAGTCAGCTTATGCAGATATTTCTGTAGCAGCTGTGAAAAGCTCATTCATGCAAATTTGCATTTCTGTATATACTGGATCAGTGGTAAATAAGCAAAAAAAAAATGTTTATGGTTAATACATCCTAACTGCTGAACAAAGATTCATTTTTTATTTCTTATTATAAATAACTACTGTACATGAAAGTACTCTAATTAGACCATACATGCACTTAATATGCATGTTAAATAAACACAACTTTTGAGGTAATCATTAGATGATTACTTTTTTCATGTAAATATATTTTTGCTGATCAGAAAATTTAATTATTATTTAACTTAGGGTGTCTGTTACAGCATTCTTTATATTTCTGATAATTTACACTATCTGATTTAACTCCCTTGAAAATGCATTTTTGCTCTTTTAAAGCAGTTCCTTCAACATTTTTTTTCTTAAAAAACAACTGTTTTTTAAATTGCATGGCAGTCTGTTTATGCTTATTTCAATATAAATTATTCTAGCTTGCATAAAAAATGTTAATGAATACAGGTAAATTGCAATTCATTAATAAAAATACATTTATTTCATTTCAGATGGATGCATACTGAAGCGCTTAGACTTGAAATTCCTGTTTATGGCTGGAAAGGAGGTATCATCATAGATGAAATGGCCATACAGAAAGACGTTCAGATTCAAAAAAATGGTGATCTTGTTGAATTAGTGGGCTTGGTTGATGTGGGACCAGAGGGTAACATGTTAAACACCCTAAGAATGGGTAAAAAAGAGAAACATTTAGGCACCCATGTGCTACAGTTCATTTTTATCGGTTTAACTGGGTTTCGTTTTCCCTTTGGTCATTTTGTGACAGATAATATAGCTGCTTATGACATCCACACTCTTTTTTGGGATGCAGTAGCAGCCCTTTCTATGTATGGGTTTTCTGTTATATATACTTCAATGGATGGAGCGCAAAGTAATAGGACATTTCAGAATATGAACATTGGTAAGGACCCACAGACAATGACTGCACAATGCCCAGAGGACCCAGACAATAGTGTAGTTCTGATGATGGATGTTTCTCATGTCATCAAAAAAGTCAGAAATAATGTTATAAAGTCTGGTATAAGTAAGGGTTGTACAAGAAATCTTATTCTTCCAGATGATTCATCTATCCAATGGCAAATGTGGGTAAATGCATTTGAGTGGGATCAAATTAACAGTCTGAGAATTCATAGAAAACTAACTAGAGAACATATATACCCATCAACCCAGTCCAAGATGAGGAATCACCTAGCAAATGAAGTTCTCAACAAAGACATGCTTTATTTAATGTGCCAATATCAGGCCAGTTTGGAAAATGGCTTAGTTTTAAGTGGTGCAATAGAGTTTCTAGAAAAAACATCAAAAATTATTGAGATATTTAGTGACAGAATGCCAGTTCGTTCAAAAGATGACAGCAGGTTGAAGGACTTGTCTGAAGTAAACGACTGGTTTAGTGCTTGGAGCAACAAAATTAATTCAGAAAGTATAAGCTCTGCTGAAAAGTCAAAGAAGTTAATGTCAGCTCAATGCAGAGATGATTTACATTCATGTCTTTTGGGGTTTTGTGAGCTCTGCTTTAAAGTCCTTGCATGCAATGATTCTGCTTATGTAACACCATCTATTATTAATTCAGATATTGTAGAAAATCATTTCTGTCAACAGAGATCAACATACAATGGGGCAAATACCAACCCAAGTGCTCTGCAATATCGTAAAAACCAAAATGCAATAATCCTTGGACAAAACATTATTTCTAAGAAATGCAATGCTGGAACAGCAACGCTTAAGCAAGCAGCTCAGTCATTCAAGTTTCAAGACATTAGTAGTAACAAAAGGAAAATAAGCAATCAATCCGGCAGTGATCCTAAGAAAATAAAAGTATTGAGAATGTAATGTTGTAGATAAGTTTGTACAAAACATTACCATGAAAGACATGTTTCTTTCTACTGAAACTTTAAAAAAGCTCAAAGCTGAAATCTGGATTAACTAGATATTACTGAAGTTAACTCAACTATATTTTTTCAGATTATAAGCATATGTTGATATACAAAAATGTTTAGAAGCTTCTTGCCAAACTTTTGAAGATAAAATATTATTTACCTTAGTATTTTGTCCATTTTGATCAATAACTTGTATAAACACATTAATAACCAGGATATATTAAAAAACATGCTTATTTCTTTTCTTTTTTTATCTCATCTTGATCCAAAACATGTGGCAGGTTGCTTTATATCTATCAAGGAGAAAATGTGTTTGTTTTCAGTATGCTTAGCATGCTGAATTTTATGCATTGTTTTTAAATTATAAGTTGTCAATATAACAGAAAATTAATACCTGGCATGTTTACAGCATGAAGTGTCATGAACTGGATCCTTCGAAGGTTCTTGTAGAAACATGTCAATGGAAAATGGCTGAGGTAGACAATACTTAGGATGAAAATTTTTTATTCTCAGACCATCAGCTGTTCTAACCCTGCCTATAGCAACTCCTAGTTGTCCGGCTTTAAAAATCTGGTTGCAGTCAATCTCAACACTGAAGTATAATCAATATTTGGTGCCATTTTACTATTTATTAATTATTATGTGATATCATAAAATCATTAATTCATTTTATTGATTTTATTAAATGAACTTTGACATATCTTAACCATCGTATACTTCGTGATATCATTAACTATAATTGTAGATATCATCACATGTAATTACCTAAAATGATTGAGATATCACTAAATGAGCCGTGCCATGAGAAAACCAACATAGTGCATTTGCGACCAGAATTGATCCAGACCAGCCTGTGTATCCACGCAGTCTGGTCAGGATCCATGCTGTTCGCTAAAGGTTTGTCTAATTGCAATAGGCTTTGAAAGCGAACTGCATGGATCATAAACAGACTGCGCGGATGCGCATGCTGGTCTTGATTTATGCTAGTAGCAAATGCACTATGTTGGTTTTCTCATGGCGAGGCTCAAATGTTCAAAGAATATCGCAAAAGGGTTTTTTATTAATTGATAGAATGATTTCAAGTTATCAAAGAACAGTCCACATTGTTTTTGTGAACTCATTCAATTGTTACAGTGATATCATTACATAGATACAGATATGTTAATTACGATGTACGATATCACTAAATGAATTATTATTGTATGAAAAGTAAATATATTTTACAGCATCCTCCATTTCTTTATATGATATTTTATACATATCACAAAATAATTAATTATTTTAAATAGAACTAAGAAAATCATTAAACTGAATGGAGGGTTAAAATAAAACAGATTTCAGGAAAAATTATCTGATGAAGGATTTATATGATATAATTGATAAAATGTTAATAATACTATTTATTAAAATCATTTTATGAACCGAAGATTTTCATATTTTTGGTAAATGTTTTCAGTGAAATAATTGATCACCGGTAATATGTATTTGAGTAAGAAAAGCATTTGAATGAAACATTTTATCAGCAAATTTTTTAAAAAGAGCATCAATTTTACTCTTCTAATATTGAAAATTTTATTCTAGTAATTGAAATCAGAAGCTATTTATCTGAAATAGAAGGAATGCTGTTGTTTTGTGAATATATCTTATTAAAGTTTACAAAATATCAATTTCTTTGAAAATGACACAGGTTACAAAGACCTTACTAAGATATTTTTTGTAATAAATCATGAAGTATGTTAGCATTTTGCCAGTATGGTTCTGTGATATAGTGTGAATCTTTATGTACCTATCAAGAGTCATTCCCTGTGCTTTATGAATAGTCAAGGCATATGCCAGCTTTAGTGGTATCTGCCCTCTTGTTGCAAGGTTTCTCCTCATTTTTGGACTGTACACTGAAAAAGACATTTATTACTATGAGTATAAAAAAATAGCTATGAAGAATTGTGTCTAAATGTTTATTATAACCTTATTTTGAAAGTTCTGATATACAGGAAATTGGTTATTTATAAAATTCTGCATACATTTTGATTTATTCAACAACCCATTTTAATGTAAAACCAAAGATATATTTTCTTCAAATATGTTTTACTTTTATATATATTGTACTTCAATGTATTAAATCAATAATATATTAAATATATTGACTTGAACATTACCAGAAAATTCTGTCTTTTTTATTGTGGTTGTAATTCTGACAGAAGGAAATTCTACAACAGGTCCATCTGGATCAAAGCCTTTAACAGTTCCTGTCAGTCCATTAACAAGGACACTAGAAATGTTTCGAAGGAGGATCACAGGAGATCCCTGCTTCAGCCATAAAGTTTGTTGAGCACTGATATTTACCAAATATCTCTTATCACCATGGTCTATTGCCTTAAATTCCACAATATCTCCATCACTTTCCATTAGTTTCGAGCGATTGTATGTGTCAACAAGAAGGTTGTTAGCAAAAAGTTTAACTGATGAAGTATCATCGATGGGTCTTTCTAAAGATTTTAAATAACTTATTGCAAAATCATTGAGATGTCCTCGGGATACTTCACCAATAACCTTTGCAAGATCTTCATTATCTTGTCTAATTATTTTGGTAAGAATTACTTTGTGAGGAACTGCACCTTGGAAGACGTTGCTTTCGAAACAAAGTTCCCCGTGGTCATTATATTCTCTATTGGGAACAGGTGGAAGCTGGTAAAAGTCCCCACACAATATGACCTGAAGACCACCAAAATATTCTTGAGACTGTCTTACAGATGAGCAAATAATCTCCAATTGTTCGAACATTTTTTTGGACAGCATAGATATTTCGTCTATTATAAGAACATGTGTGTTACATATCCTGTTTAACGTCTGGTGAAACTGAGGGCTTGTCTTGATAAGTTCAGAGGTTTCTTCAGCCGCATACCTTCCATCGTCCAGTCCAGACCACCTATGGACTGTTATTGCCTGCAGGTCCTTAGGAAAGCATGTAGAAGCAATACCAGTTGTACTTGTAACCTGTACATTTTTGCCAGTACTTGTCAGTGCTCTAGCAATTTGTGATAATAAAAATGTTTTACCAGTACCTGCCTGTCCTGTAATGAAAACGTTGTGTCCACTCAGGCACAAATCAAAAGCCTCTTGTTGTTTGACATCCATTACAAATTGCTTATATGTATTTATTCAGCCACTAAAGTTAGTATCCACAAACTTGTAATTTAGCATGGCAATACAGTATGCTTGTAAACATGTACCACATGTATATACACATTGCATACATGTATATAGATCACATATGATTTATACTTTCAGCTGTTATTTACACATTTTTTTAACAGAACATCATTTGGAAACAGGTTACACAAACGTAATCCACAGAATATACTCTCATATGCATCAACACTTCAACATTTCACGGCTAGATTTATTGCTAATCATTGATGACACCAGCACGAACGCAGTGTTGCATTTTCAACATGGTTTTGTTGACATATGGCTTGTTTCCGGATTAAAATTCCCACGCTATTCGTAAATCGTTACAGTTAACTTAAAACTAAACGTATGACTGGAACCAGCCTTGTTGTCATCAGACACGTGTTGACATTGACCAATCCGTGACGCGGTTTCATATTTTTCATTACACAATGATAAAATCCGATTCTAATCCGAGTGTACAAACAGCGATGGCAGCCGGAGGCGATACGCGAAAGCCAAAAAGTTAAATAGAGAATTTGTAAGTAATTACGAAGAGTTGAACCTGATGTTCGGTCTTGTTAATTTTTATTTGGCCTATTCTGACCGGTTGTAACGTTATTTTTAACTGGGACGGAGTACTTGATATGTTTTAGGGGGGAGACTTCGGTGCGAAAAATGTGTGGGATTTGTTCGGGTGGAGAAATCACTATCGTTTCGTACGCAGTTGCTCGCTCGTGATGCGTAAACGGTTTGGAACTGGGTTTTGAAGTAAGGTTTTTCTGAAAGATTAATCTGTTGCCGAAAAGGCGGCCAACCATTGATAAGGAAATATTGTTTTGAAAAAAAATACGGACCTGGAAGCAACGCAGGTGTCAAACTGTTCATAATCACCTTTATCATGGCTCATTGTCACAGGAGCAAAATTTTTTTCAAAATGGCTTTTTGTCATTTTTTTCCTAAGAAAACATTATAATTGTAATAAATTTAAGTGCATATGACTCATGGACCTATACTGTATCCTAGGTACGTTACTGCCACCTGTGGTTTTTATTACCCATGGTAAGTCACTGAGGTGTTTTATAACCCATGGAAAGTCATTGAGGTGTTTGATTACCCATGGAAAGTCATTGAGGTGTTTTATTACCCATGGAAAGTCATTGAGGTGTTTGATTACTAAGCTTAGTCGAAATTGTAACACCAAAATAAACAAATTTAGACAAATGACATACTTTTTCTTACATGTACAATGCAGTAAAATCTCGTTATGAAAGAAATCATATTGTAACATCTTCGAAAAGAGTTTATCTCCCACGGAGAGCCGTTGATGGGTTTGATTACTTAGATATTATCACCTTATTCAAATGTAAATGGAACTTTGGAGAACAAAACGAGAAGTACAGTATCCCAGAAGAGAGCTGTGTCCTCTTAATTCAGACGGGAAGAGTACATCCAAGTAAAATCTAATAATGAAAGGTTTTCATTAAACGTAATAGCGTCAGGTCTGAAAGTACTAGTAAACGCTAACATTTTCAATTACTATGCTTTGAGTTCTCTATAATGATTGCTCAGCATGTATTCGACATTTATAACTACCTCTTCATTTATAGCGTTACTTGCAAACTACCAGCAGTTGGCTCCACTGTTTTACAGCTTCACACATGTATAGACAAACATTTCAACAATTTCACAATTCGATGTCTGTATAATGGTTTCTTTTATTTGCCTTTAGGTTATATGGCGTCTTTCCAGCTTTAATGGAGGTGAAAGATTTTCCGGCGTTAGCTGTATAACATGGATTTTGACCTAGATTCTGTAGAATCGGGACACGGAACAGGTGCGCGCTGAGAAGATAAACCATTTATTAAGTCTAAAATGACATTGGGTATCAGAAGGCACATATTAAATGAAAGATATTTAGTAGTTTTGTAACCCAAAACTCAAATAATTTATTGTAATTTTAAAGTTTTTAGTAATTTATCACCGCAAGAGAAATCGAAAGTAAACTTCTTCCCCCGTTGCTTACCTCGCTTACAGATGAGTAAGTGGTGGCTGGGTGTAACTGTAGTCAGTGTACCCAGTTTTGGACTGAACGCGGTTTCGTACACACGGCAAATGCACGTTCTTCGCGAAAATAAAGCATACATTTAACAATTCTTTGTTATTATTTCACGAAACTGAGTTATTCCCTACATAAGTTAACACCAGAGGTCTTTCCCCACTGGAGCCTCGCTCTAGTAAGTGCAGACAAAACAATAACAACACCAATGAAGGCCAGTAGGTCAGCTGAAAAATCTTAAATTTCATGAAAATATTGACTATGCAAACAATAGCAATGAGCAAACTAAATTTAAAAATCACTATTTCCATTAAATATTAAGTAGTTACCTATTACTTTACCCAAAAAAAACCCCAACAAATTATCAACATTTATTGAAGGTTTCCCAATCTGCAAATTTAATGTTTGATTTTTTGCTTTAAGTTTGTTTTTAAACTGAGGACTTAATCAAGTAATTAGAGTTATGGGGGTCACTAGTGATTTAAAAGCTATGTTTTTTTTTTTTTCATTTCAGGTATTCAACTGCTTTAGCCTTTTCCAATCCAACTAACTGTATGCTGGTCGACATACTGTGCTAGTGGGTTTCTTATGGGTGATTCTGACCCAACACGAAATCATTTTAGAATCAGTCAAGGACGTCAAATCATTTTGACCTTATATCACTGAAAGGATAGATTAATGATCACTTAAATTTGCTGCTTAGTTGAAATATTTGCAAATGAATAATGTGTTCATATATGCATATCCAAATCTTTTCTGCCTGTGCATCCTGTTTAATTCTGAATTTTTCATGCGTCAAACATTATACCCTCTACGCCGATTGTCTCTTTTTAAAGACATTTCTTGTTTTCTATTAAAATGGTCAATTCTTAGATCGAGATCTGGACAAACAAGATCACTGTATTCTAGTTATGATGATTTCCAAATATCAGCACCTCTTTTCCTCTATCTATTTCTTGTAAATCATTTTTACATCAAAATACAGACAAAAATCCATAAATAGATACAGACGAAAAACAATCAATACAAGAATAGTTACAGGAAAAAAGTTCCTCATTCATATTTTTGGATTTGTTAATATGTATTTGAGGATAAATCATTTACATATAGTGAGTCAGTGACGCAGTGGTTAGTAGGTTGGGCTACAACGCCAGCGGTCCGGGTTCGATTCCCGGTCGCGGCTTATATCCCGACTAGAGATCAGTGCTGTATGGTTTACCTACCCTCATACTGTTCCCAGCAGTATTGGCCTAAACTGGACGCTGGGGTGAAAAATATGACACCTGCCGTGGACTAGCCTGGACGCTGGGGTGAAAAATATGACACCTGCCGCGGACTAGCATGGACGCTGGGGTGAAAAATATGACACCTGCCGTGGACTAGCCTGGACGCTGGGGTGAAAAATATGACACCTGCCGTGGACTAGCCTGGAAATAACGGGTTCCGATCATTCCAGATGGGAACTTCCATCGACTACCCACGTTGAACAAGAAACTTTACTTATACCCTTCTATAACCCGCCCGCTAAGCTCAGTAGGTAGAGCGTCGGTCTACGGATCGCGGGGTCACGAGTTCGATCCTCGGGCGGGGCGTGTGTTCTCCGTGACTATTTGATAAACGACATTGTGTTTGAAATCATTAGTCCTCCACCTCTGATTCATGTGGGGAAGTTGGCAGTTACTTGCGGAGAACAGGTTTGTACTGGTACAGAATCCAGGAACACTGGTTAGGTTAACTGCCCGCCGTTACATAACTGAAATACTGTTGAAAAACGGCGTAAAACCCAAAACAAACAAACAAAGAAACAAATATACCCTTCTATAGTTTAAATGTGGTTTAAAACGGATTTATTTTTAATCCAGTTTAGTCCACAAACAATGTGTATCAAACTGTTGATTTTTTTTGAAGGTCAAGTGGATTAAAATAGAAAAATTACCCCCAGAGGTAGTTTTAATGTTACCGATTGAAAATTAATCTACATTTATTTCACTATTATACCGTGTTCAGACTACGTTTTTAATCCTACATTAACTTGGGTTGATTTTTTAAACTCGTTTGCGTCCACACTATATGTGGTGTAAAACGTGAATTTTGTAAAGGTCAAGTGGTTTCTGTAATGTAGCATTAAAACTACCTCGGGAGGTAAAACCACATTTCTTTGCCCAGTGTGGACGCAAACTAGATTATATTTTGATGGGTTTCAAATGTCAAATACCAGTTATAGCCAATTAATGCCTGATAAAAATAAAACCGATCTGCTAGTGAGAACACGCTATAATGATAACACAGTTTCGGTTTTAAATCTGTTATTTTAGCGGGAGAATACACATGGTTATCTTTAGTGTTTATGAACAATGGATGCAATGGCTGTGGGTTATATATCTTCTTCTTATACCCGCACGCCTCCTTGTTTGTTATCGTTTTTGTTTATTACAAATCATTCCAGCCCGCCCGCTTAGCTCAGTAGGTAGAGCGTCGGTCTACGGATCGCGGGGTCGTGCTTTCGATCCTCGGGCGGGGCGTATGTTCTCCGTGACTATTTGATAAACGACATTGTGTCTGAAATCATTAGTCCTCCACCTCTGATTCATGTGGGGAAGTTGGCAGTTACTTGCGGAGAACAGGTTTGTACTGGTACAGAATCCAGGAACACTGGTTAGGTTAACTGCCCGCCGTTATATGACTGAAATACTGTTGAAAAACGGCGTTAAACCCAAAACAAACAAACAAACAAATACAAATCATTCCCCAAAAACAACTATGTTTACTTCCCATAATGCAACGATGCTTATAAAAATCTATCAGCCTTGCATGTAAATAGTATTACCTAAACCGAATATTCGAATATTCGTTCCCATCCCTACTAAATCCACATTCCAGTTCCAGGCAAAGAAGGCTGACAGATTGAAATTAGCAAGAATAAGCTTCATACGAATGAGACATGAACGTTGTAAACTGTTTTTGGTTTGCTATCTCATTTTACCTCCCATTCACTTAAAACTGCAACGTAACTGAATTGTCCGCAAAAGTGCCAACCCGTATTACAACATACTTCATTCTTTTAAGAAACTTACTTATTCTATAATATAATATAATATAATAGTGAAATGTTTCACATCTTATGTTATCAACGCTCGATTACTGCCTTCTGAAATTTTTGTCTGGCACAATGTAAGAGTTGTTTTGTTCAGTAGTTGACGTAGACAATATTATTCGAGGCAAGTGTATTCTAAACGTCACATGTCTTTTGAACACTTCAAAACAGCTCCAAATTATAACACCTGAAACCAGAAGCCAACCGTTACTATGGTTTCCAAAGACACGTGATACTTAGAGCACACTTGCCGCGAAAATTTTTGTCAACGTCAACTACTGAACTTTTGTTCCCATCATCTTGAATCGAAAACGGAACTGTGTGAATTGGAACATCCATATTGGATGATAAAGGTTTCTTGTTTAGCGTGGACAATCAACAAAAGTCCCGACACGAAGTCGATGAAATAAGTTATAACCAGAAGAGCCCCCGGCAGTTGTCATGTTACCTCCTCAGCATCAAGTCTAGGACGTTAGTATCGGCAACAGTACCAGTTTAATTAAATAACCCAGCACTCATTATTAGTAGGGATATCAGTTGCAATCGGGAACAGAACACGGATCGCTTGCCCTGTTGTCCAACACTTGCATACACTGCACCATCGGCTCCATTTAACGTTTAACACGATTTCCGTACATAGTCTTCGTATTACACCACAAAATGACCACTTTAATCCTAACAACCTTATAATGCCTCAGATCCAATGAGTTACAGATCTTATTGGTTGATTCCAAGCTGAGACATGAAATAAACAGGACATCATTCCGATTATACGATGAATTAACTTACCAACCGAGTCGTGAGTACGATAAGGAAGTGAGATAGAGCCCTTGGTACATAATGCTGAGGTTTCAAGATAGAAATTAATATAACTTCATGACTCACGTTGCTGTGCGTCACCATTTGCGTCAATGACTATTATGATAATGAAATATTTTAGATTTTTGCAACTTTTCTTTTTTTGTAAAGTCATTTGTCAACAGAAAAAAAATGGAACAAAATGTACTGAGACTTTGAAAGAAAGTTTTAATAACTTAGGTGTTAACGAGGTAAAGACATCAGGGTTTTTTTTTCCTTCTATAATAGGGGCCTGTAACAGGCCCCTTCCCCTCAGAAAAATTCTTTTAAATCATGCAGTTTTCCCCAAAAATTGACTTTACATCAGGTTTTTAATTCCCCTTTGCCCAAATACCGAGCTATTTTTCCCCCAAACCACAGGCCTGGGCCCCTTCCCCTCTTGGTAAAAAAAACCCTGATTAATTTAAGTATACTCTTATATAGTTCCGAGATCTGGGGAGTTTATAATCATTAAGAAGTGTGTAATTTCAAATATATTCTTGGTGTATAACAACAGACTCCGGACTATGCTGTCCTTGGAGAACTTGGAAGAATACCTTTATCAGATATATGTAAGGAAAGCTCTATAAAGTTTTGGCTCAAACGATGGTCTAGGATACCAAATGGAACATTCCCTAACAATGTCAGACAGTTACAGAGAGGTTTTAGGTTTCTGTAAACATATCGGTATTATGACTCAGCTTATGATAAAGAAACCCGCAAGAACTAGAAAGGGACAGACCTGGCAGCTGCCTCTTTAATCTGTTTTCTCATAAAAAAATAATGCTCTTAAAAACCGGAATGATCGAAATGCTTCACTTTAAAGGGGAATAAAGTTTAGGATAAACTATAGTTGTGCGATAATCGTAAAAAGTATGATTTCGTCTTTTTGCAGTCCTGTGTGAAGACCACGCATAAAACACTTAAGGTATTAGGCCCCTAATAGTGATGTTTAAAAAATGGCATTTGCTTGGTATATTCTTACAGTTGACCGTGCTTCGCAATTTATTGCTAATTTTCAAAAACTTTTACCGTGCCGTTTTTTATCAATTTTGTGTAATTTATGGTATTTCCTCAAGCTCAAGGAGAGACACTTTCAAAGTGGGGGCCTTTATCCAAAACGTTTGCAGAAAATTCATTATACCATTATTTTTAATGAAAGAAACATCAAACTATTGGTAACCAATTATAAAACTTGAAATAAAACTGTCAATATTTTTTTCTAGGGTGTCTCAAGTAAACGGATTTAATGAGACAGAATTCTAACTCCAGCATTGAAAAATTAAGGTCGGATCCTGCGGATCTGTTTTGAATTTTGCTCACTTCATTCAAAAATAACATTGGGGCGGAAGTAAAACCTACCTAAATTTCTTCCACAATATGTAATCTAAAGAACGAAGGCAAAATAGAGAACTTTTACCAAATGTAACTCAATATTTTTAAAGATGTCTAACTTTACCCCTTCTGTTTCAGAGGTAAATTCACTTTGAACAGCAAGAAATCGCTTATCAAATGATTTTTTACCACTTTTGTACAATAAATCAATAACAAGTCTTGAAAGAAGTAAAAACCCACTAGAAAAAAAAAGGAAAATAAGGGGGAAAAAGATTTGGTCCCAGTGGGGCTTGAACCTACACCCCCCTGATAATTGCAGTCAAAGTAGGTTTATGGTAGGAATTGAATACTCTTCAGAAAGGAGGTACTCAATTATGGGCCTAATACCTTAAAGGCGTACGCTAGAATTCCCTGTATATGAGATGGGCGAAAATTTTCCCAATAACAGAATTTCCTTAAACTTTGGATATTGAAGCACAATCATCTAAGAAACAAAAATATGCAATAAAAATCATAGGTCACCGGTATTGCAAAAGAGTTATCTGCCCCTGAAAACGTCATTTTTGGGGGAAATGCCATTTTCAAGGGCAGATAACTCTTTTTTGATACCGGTGACCTATGATTTTTATTGCATTTTTTTGTTTCTTGGATGATTGTCCTTCAATATCCAAAGTTTGAAGAATTTCTGTTATTGGGAAAATTTTCGCACCAAATTCTAGCATACGTCCTTAAGAAAGAGTACGTCACATACATTGTCACTTCCGCTACAAATAATTCTCATATGCAATTAGGTAGCAGGGTACACTTCGAATTTTGGCCCCCTCAATATTTGTTATAATTAGAACTTCGTGACTTTGAATGTCTGAAAATTAAGGTGAGAGATAATGATTGTTAATTCTTTAGAAAATTTAAACAGCCGATACATGTAAAATTCTGATGTAATTTCTAACTGCTGCTATCTTTGTATGAATCGGTGAGTCACCTTGGCGCGGGAAATTCAAATCACGGAAGGGTTCCGTGCTTGTTGATTGATACTCAGGAACGTTTTCGCTATTTTGTGAAAAAAGAAACGAGCTGGATGGGCCCCCATTCGTTTATATCCTGTAGGTCAGTAGGGACTATTAAACTGAGAAATGCAACAAAATTGGGCATTGTTCTTGCAGCGGGATCATTGCAGGCTGTTCAAAAAGTGCAAAATTGATGATTTTTGCATGCTATTTTTAATGGAATATGTAAAACTTTCGTTTTGATAACTTTCTGTATTCTTGTATGAGAGTCCTGATCTTGCCATTAATTAAAAGCACAAAACATGCACGAAATTTATAAAATGGCCACCCTGATTCTGCTCATTAGGGAAGTGCAATATTGCGACTCGCTACGTGTAAACCTGGCCGTGCCCAAAATTTTCGAATCTAAGTGTACCCTGCTACCTTAGCAGCATTTTCAATTCATACGATAATCTTATGTTTACGCGATCATATGCTTTTCATAAGATTTTCATCTAAAGGGGTTTGTATGATATAAGCATATGAAAATAGATCATATGAGAACCTTATTCTTTTCATATGAATATTATATACATGCGTATGAAGAGCACATTACATTAAAAGATGTTAAATGTTTTAGATGACCTGGTGAATTGAACGATGAATAAATAATACTGACTACGTATATATGTAGGTGGGTCGGTGGTCTAGTGGTAACACGCTTGACTGTCAATCCAGAGGTCCGGGGTTCGAATCCCGTTCCAGGCACTGGAAATTTCTGAGATCATTCTTGAGTGTCTCCCACCTAACTTAGAGGCATGTACTGGTTCTTCCCACGAAAGACGGCTTCGCATGTATCGGTGCTATACACCGGGCATGTTAAAGAACCAGACTGTCTATTCGCAAAGAGCTAGGCTAAGTTAGCCGGACAAGTCTGTATCTAAAAAGGATTTCTCTCTATCTGTTCTGAGGGCTTTATCTCACTCTGTCCCTCTGGTCAGATCGCTCTGTATCTGTACTAATTTTGCGCCCTGTGTTTGTTATTTGTAAAGCGCCTTTGAACGTGTTTATCATGATATAAATCTGGTATAATAATAATAATATAGCATGCACATGAACAAATAGGTTGTTAATCTAACTTAATTATCGATATATCGATGTATCATCGATATTTATCTTCCGATATATCGGTATCGTCGATATGCTTAAGACCCAATCAATGGTAGCAATGCTTGAATTCAAGCATTGATATTATACAACAATCTAGGGATCTCAGAGAATGGCAAAAGGAATTTTCAACTTGTATCATTTCAAACTGGTGAATAATCATGTTCATTGGTTTTAGCAAAAACTTATGTATACGTGCTTTAAACCATGTTCAAGCCTTATGACCTTTAGAGGAAAGAGATCGTGACTTCTTTAAACCAGTGTTCTAATAACATTTGACTAAGATGACAAATGTATTAACTGCGCGCTCTGGGAGTAATAAACAGCTACCGAAGAGGTTGAAAGTGATAACAAGTGGCTCATATTGAAATTCCTGTCAGATTCTGTACGAATGTGAGAACGATTTTTCCACTAAATCTGAAGATAAAAAAGGTGTTTCAAATATTGCTTTCTTTCTCATTCAGCATCGGCAGTGTTCTTGCGATTTTGAGTTAGTTTCATAGAATATACCTTGAAAGAATTGTATTTTGGCTTCATTATCTAGTGTTGTGTCACACACATGCAAGCAGGTACCCACGCAAGCACACGCACACACGCGCGCACGCACACACGCACGCACGCAAACACATGCACACAAACACTGGTCTTTTTATTCTTATGTTCATATCGCTCTTGCTACATACGTTATGTATTCAAATACTCATAAAGTATGCAGTCTGTTGAAGGAAAGAGACAAGCACGTGGTGATTTCATAAACAGCGTAGAGTTATACATTTGTTGCAGATAATTTCGGTCATTTGTTTTGTGAAAAAACTTTAGTCCATCAAAACAAGTAATGGCACTAGATTTTCTGAAACTGCAAAAACAAGTTTGAACAAAGTCGTAAAAAAGAGTTTTAAGTCCAGTCACGTTTGGGAGAGCCAAGGAGTTAAGAATTAAAATATTTTAAAATGTTTACAACGGAATTAGAGCTATCACTGAAGGTAATGAATGTACCCCCCGCATGCACTGACACAGTACGTTGCAATTTGACGCACCTAAGATTGCATAATTATGTGCACTGTATGTATATAGACTCTATGTATATAGTATAGTAAGGAAAATCAAAATGCCATAACTCTGTAGAATATTTTTCTAAAAGAACCTAACATGCACCATGCACAAGTAAGGTTTGTACTGATCACTTAAGTTTCATTAAATTGTGTGCATGGGTTCGTGAGATTGGCGCGCACAAGATTGCATATGCAAACTCTATACTATATAGCATAGTAACAAAAAAACAAAGTCCCATAACTCTGCATAATATTTATCTAAAAGAGCCTAGCATGCACTATGCACAACTAGGGTTGGTACTGATCACTTGTGTGAAGTTTCATTAAATTGTGTGCAAGGGTTCGGGAGATTGGGCGCGCACAAGATTGCATATGCAGACTGTATGTATATAGTATATTAACAACAAAAAAACAAAGTCTCACAACTGTGCAGAATTTTTTTCTGAAAGAACCTAACATGCACCATGCACAACTAGGGTTACTATTGATCACTTGTGTAAAGTTTCATTAAATTGTGTGCATGGGTTCAGGAGATTAGGCGCGCACAAGATTGCATATGCAGACTCTACATTATATAGTATAGTAACAAAAAAAAAAAGTCCCGTAACTCTGCAAGAACCTAACATGCACCATTGCACAACTACTGTTGTTACTGATCACTTGTGTGGAGTTTCATTAAATTGTGTCAAGGGGATGAGGAGATTTGGTGCGCACAAGATTGTGTCTACAGACAGACGGACGGACGGACGGACAACCTGAAACCAGTATACCCCCCTTACAACTTCGTTGTTCGGGGGCTACAATGAATCGTGTGGTCTTTAACCTAAGTGATCTTTATTCACAGTTTGTCTTTAGGGTCTATTTGACTAGTTTTCACATTTAAAACTGTGCTAACTTATCAATATACCCATGTATTGCTATATCATCATTTAATATTGCAAAATCTGTATTGTAGCACTTTTGTAGAAATGTGAAATAACCGTTTATAGAAAATGGCCGTGGTGTGTAGTTTATTTCAAAATATAACGGGGTATAGATTCAATCGAGAAAAGGAAGACCCGGAAAATCGAATGGCTATTTAATTACCAGTTTATTTGATCTCTTCACCTACTTCTGCTTTTCTGACCAGACTTTGATGATCATTTTCAACGTTTATGGGTACATTTTGATTTTATGATACAACGACTGTAGCCGTTGACAGTTTACATTCAGTCTATATAATAGTCTTTGATATAATCTTGTCCTTGGATAATAACCCTTACCTTGCTAAATTTCTATGATGAACTTGTCCATCTTTCAATTTGGACAGTACCGTTAACTGTTAAAAGGGGCGCATACCAAAAAGATACTGACTGAATGGCGAACAGTGCTGGTCATGATCAGACTGCACGGATGTGCAGGCTGATCATGATATGCACTGGCCGCAAAGGCAGAATCAGTCGTGTCCAGCATGATAAAGAGTTCATAAACATATTTGAAAAGTGACCAAAACTTACAACATGATTATTTTACAACACAATGTGTTCGAACCATATGCTAAATTTCACTGTTTGTAAATAAAAAACAACAAAGCATACATGTATAATAAGTTTATTTTGATGTCAATGTCAATACATTCTGTATATAAATATTGCAGTATGTTCATAGTGATAAACTATCTAAACTTAAAACCCGTTTTTTTTTTCACTACTTAACATGAAACCAGATGTTGACATGTGTTTTACTTTCCAACACCGAACCTGAACTTTAATGTGTTTGCGCTGCAAAGATTTCCAGTTTTGAAGTAACGCATCAACATATCGAAAGTAATTCTGGTCAAATCGCAATCCATAAAGGATCGCTTAGACTCTTGTCGCTTTGCAACCTGTAGAAATCTGTTCAAAATATTTCTCGTCTCAGTATTGTACTCTATGTAATTCCTTTCAGAATTGAAAGATCCCCTTTCCAGTTCAATGTCAGTTGGTGACAAATCATTAAGCCGCAATATATCTGTAATGAGAAAAGGATGTCCCATCATTATTTGCATGTTTTTATTAAGATTATTCATTCGATCTTCTTCATTTAACCCTTTGTGCGGTGGGAGTTCAAGAAAAGGAACTTCCTCTTTTTCTGTGAATTGAAATAAAACACTTATACAAAAAAATCCCAGTTAGTCTTATGTAAAGGTACAGGAAGGCTTTATTTAAAGTCGCATATGATCAACAGACAACATATGCTACAAAGCTCTTGTGCGATAAACAAGGTATCCAATGTCAGGTACGTTCCTAAGCATATTTTTCCACTAAAAATGTATAATTTAGGGCAAACAAAGTGCCTACAGGTTCACATTAATTACCTTTGAAAGAATGCATGAAAATTCCTAAAGAACAAGACAAATTTCCTAAAACTGTTGTTAGGTATTAATAATTATAAAACCATGATTAGGTACATCATAGCAACAGTATAACAGACATAACCCAAAAGCATTAAACGAAATACTCTTGGAACGGCAGTAATACGAACTAGTTTATGCGAGGAGAACTGTGACACTGAAAACATCCTGACTTTTATAGAAACTTTTAGATGAATTTACCAACTTGAAGAAGAAATTAACTAATGGATGTAAAATTTATCTAAACATGAGCTTAAGCAAAAGATTTAGAATTTTATCATTGACGTTATAGGTATTTCTAATTACGTTAACCAAGGTAACTAAATGATTTGTTAAAATTTCATCGAGTTCTGAAAATCAATGAATATGTTTAAGGTTTGTTGTGGCAGAAAATATATTGAAGAAGAGAAATTGAAATTGTAATTATTTCAAATTAAAATGCGTACCATTATCATCGTATGTTCCAGAGATCGGTACTGCCATCACACGGCACACAAGAAGCATGGCTATCGATACGTATGACGGTACAAACTGTCCCATGTTTACTGAAACAAATGAATACTAAATCTAGACAATATTATTACGATATGTATACAAATTTCAAAATGCATGACTACATTTGTTTTGCGAAAATGTCAAAATTAAAAATGTCATTTTGTATTTCATTGCAGTTTAAGAGCTATCATGGTCCATTTGCAGTTTTAATGATGCCAAAAATGCGAAAAGATCTAATTTCTACGTATTATACTAGTATGTTCTTTATTCTTATTACGCAAAAATCTTATTAATTCCTTCAGCTTGTCGATAACAATGAATTGAACACCTAATACTGGAAATAGTACCATCGGTCATTGACACATTTTAACGTGTAAGTTAAAACAAAAACCTTTATCTCAACTTCGTCTGTTAAGATGTCATATATTGTCAAAAAAACGTAAATATAAATCAATATCCCATCTAATACGAAACTCCAAGTTTTATTTACCATGTCATATTGGATGAGAAAACAACACACAGTCAGTATTAAGTGCTAGTATGATCTTTTACGGAATACAAATGTATCTCTTACCTTTCGTCGGTCAGTCTCCTCGCCTTTCACAACACACAACAACTGTGTCCTCAAAGCAATTTTCGCGTTATTATATAGAGTACAAACGTAAGCAGTACACAAACTATCCAATCAGATAGACCGCCGAGAGCAGCCATTGGTTAGAACGTACAACGTCACACAATGCTAATAATAACCCATGAGTGAGATAAAGCTATTAGCAATTGTTGCCATGGTCGCCCCGACGAAGTCTTTTACGTTTTAGTACAGGAAACCATCGTCTCCCGGTCAAAACAGGCCGATTATGGCAATCTGTTACACACGAGGAGCGCAAGTGCCCACGGTACCCTCGGAACGATATTGCACACGAAATGCATTTTCGTCTTGAAAGCACTCAAAAACAAGTATATTACTCGTCGTAGTTTCTGTAGACAAAATATTCTGAAATATGAGGAGTTGAACAGGAACATATGCTTCATAATTTATGCTCATTTGTTAAACAGTTAATGGAAGAGATAAATCATTTTATTTTTGTATTGATAATTTAAGTAAACTTATTTTTGTATAGGTATTTTTCTCGAACTGGGTCTACTGTCCGTTTATTCCGCTATAAATTCAAATGTACTTAATTGATTGGATTTAACAAACCCGTGTAAGTCAACGTATATGAAATCTTTAAAAAAAATAGATCCATGAAGAAAAATGGTAAAATACTCAAAACATTGTTATAATCACAATATACGATTAATACCTCCATTCGCGAGTTAGACTGCACACGCGGATTCAGTTGGATTTTTGCACGCACTGCAAGCTCGACCAATCAAAAGCAAGTTTACAATGTATCTAAATATAGATATGCTTATAGTACATAACAAAAATAGTGCACAAGGTATACAAAATAGTTAAATTCAGTTATTTTTTCTACTTCTTTTTCTGATAATTTATTGTTTCGTCCACCATTGAAATCTGATAATATTGTAGCGTTAATCTTAAAATTTCATTTTCTTTTTCCTTTTTTAATTTATATTTTTTGCTGTTTTTTTTGTTTTTGTTTTGATCACTTCCCCTACAGACGTAGATAATGAATGATAAGTATAAATAATGATTATATTCTATTGCCATTCATGTATGAAACCTTTTGTGCAAAATTTGCTTGCATGTACATGTATTTACGACCTGTAAATCATTAATAAAAGTAATGACTTGACTTGGTTTGACTTGGGTATTCGACCTTGATATACTTGTGTTCATACCACTCCAAACTATGTACTATTTATGATCTATCATTTTCGCTTGAAGTTTTGTATTGAACGGTAAATACTTTTGCAATAAGTCTAAAAGCAAAATTTTCTGTTTAAACGCACTTACCTACGTAGTACTAAAACTGTCTGTATAAAAGTATCCCCGCTTTTGTGATTACCACACATCGAGAATCTTCCTGTTGGCCAACGTTGTGTCATACAATATTGACTTCATTCTTATTACTTATATACTTTGGTTTGCTTAATAATTACATGTTACTCCCTGATGGTCAACCCCTACAATTATTTTACATATATAAAACGTCCCTTGCAAAGGTTATGAACGTGATCTCATTCCGAGTCTCACCAAGGTGAAAGCATTTAAGCGCTATCTGACTGATTCCGGTCCGTCTAGACTGAAAATTATGTACAATAAAGAATAAATGTTATTTGTAATCCGCTCACCATAACCCTAAAAACTCTTAATGCGAGAAAAGTACGAGAAAGCGTTAGATTACATTAAACATATTTATTTATTGTGAAATAGTAATTATTAAGAAAAACACAAAAAAAAACAACATAAAACACATCATATGAAATGATAGAATTTTTGTTTAAAAACAACGAAAAAGACCGACGTTTTTGAATTCCCTTTTTACCTTGCTTTCTGCGCGAGCAGTCAAGCTGGGAACCAATCACTGCAATAAACCAATGAGACTCTTTCTATACGAAAGCTGTTTCCTTTATGCGTACCTGGTGAAAGGTATACCAGTATAGGCACTTTCAATTATTAAACATTTCCATTACTAGCTTTTACAAAAAGCTTACCTTGTTAAAATGTTTCTACTGGTTTCTTGGATATCATGTACCCTACCGGTTGTGCCCGGGTCACTATAGGATTGTCTTCTCTCCATTCGTTCATCCGTCCGCCCGCCCTTCCACAGAATCTTGATCCTTCTATGATAATAATGTGAAATATATATATATGTGCCTGTGTTTTATTTTATTTGGTATTTAGTGTAACTTGGGGGTTTTTGGTGTACTATTTGGTATCTTTTGTTTACTTAAGAATTACCTGTCTATAAAGTTCAATTCTGTATAGACGATTAAAAACTTTTATTACTTGCTAAGTTGATATAGTGTGGAACATCAAGAGGCCATTACGTACATCGTAGAACCAAATGTTAACATGTTCTGAAAAACATATATGTAAGCCTCATGAATATACATGTATAATAGTAAACATAATTTAGCACATTCGTTAAATACCTTATTACATATTTCAATCAATGGATCTAGTGGCCAGTAATAAATTTCACTATAGATAAAACAGATAAACAGAAATTGAAGAAAACCAATTAAAACAATACTTTACATAATACAAAGCAAAAATATACATTATATTATGAAACTTGCCATTTATGGAATGAACGTCATGTCTACACTTTTTCACTCATTCAATGCGCCTAGTGCTGATAACTAAGCCAAGCCAAAAGTGGTTACCGCCTAATACCCAGGTAACTGCAAAAATGGTGAAAAAGTGTAAAGGATATGAATGCCTTGTGACAGTCATGAATGTTATAGTTAATTAAAGAACAATGCTGCAATCTTGAATTTTAGCAATTCTTACTCTAAATTCTAGCATTCTAAAGTAAAAAAATGCATGTTTACGTAATAGTTTACTACAAACACAGAACAAGTAATTGCCAAACAAATGCAAATGATACTAACCATAATTTTCCAGTAAAACATTAGAAATCAAATTAAAACACAGAACACAAAACTTTGTGAGTTCAATAAGCCCTCTGTGCAAATGACTAAAAAACACCACATAAGGCGGGAGTTATTCCAAGTCAGGTAACTCTAATGGGTAAAAACTAAAATCATGTCTCAATATGGTCAGACACCATTAAATCAAACAATAAGAACAAGTATGGTAAAGGGATACCAAACTTTCAAAATAAGCAAACAGTTACATCTAATTATCTTACGCTGTATTGTTTAGCCAGTTGAAAATAGGGGACACCTGAGGTTGACATGCCACAAATACGTTAAAACCCCATGATGTCTGTATTTTGCAAGGCAGTTTTAACAATTCCATCAAGAATGAGACATGTTTATTTTATTGTCATCACATTGGTCTGTAGATTCACCAAGGGCCTCCGTGCCCGAGTGTTGAAAGTCGCTGACTGCAAACCACTTGCCCCTCACCGATGTTTGTTCGAGCCTCGCTTGGGGCGTTGAATTCTTCATATGAGGGAGCCTTCCAGCTAGCCTACGGAAGGTCGGTAGTTATACTCACATACCCGCCAAAAGCTGGAAAGTCGCCATGTGACCTATGATAGTGTCGGTGCGACGTTAAACCCAACATAAACAAAAAAAAATATATCAAATTCACCGCTGGAAATTAGTCCATTTTCTGTTTGTTTAAAAGTAACTGTGTAAGTTTGGTCTGCTGGAGTCCCCTGGGGTTAAGTACTTTGCTGTTGTATAATATGTTATGAAACATTTAACAATTCTTCATAGTTCGCATATTTACATGTACAATGTATTAACAACTGGTAGAAATCTAAGAAATTTATATGACTGAGAGGTGAACATTTGGTACATTTCCCAACGTGACTATGGTTCGTCCAACGAGCACAATAGTTTTCTTCTCGGTTTAACCTAAGGACTCGTAAGTTCTTACTTATTCATTTATGTATCAAAGAAAACAGTACCGGTTCCTTGTGGTTCTATGCTGTACCTTTCTTTTGTCATAAATTCCACCTTTTTTCCTGAAAGTGTTCTGTCTATTGCAAAACCAAGAGGATTCTTTGAACGAACTCGCTGTAAATTGCATCTGTTTGCTTGAAATCGATATAACTGACATACAAAATGTGTAAAAAATATATCTTCCTCCCTTGAATCAAATCATATCTGCATGCTAGGGCTGGGCGAAAAATATCTGTATAAAAAGGAATTGCTGCAGAAACTTTTCGGATGCATACAACGAACATTTTCTCCGATGTTGTCTTTCACCAGACACTGTCAGTAAGTTATTACATATATAATAACAATTAAGCTGTGATAATCTGTTTTCATCCAGAGATATTTAGTTAAAAAAACATCTTCCTTCGTGCTCGTGTAGACTGGACCTTTTTTTCAACTTTTACCCCCAGTATTTGCATTCAAAAGGCATACATGAAGTGAAAAGTATATTTTTACAATAATTTAACATGATAGGCATATAAAAGATATCACTAACGATACAAAAATTAAGTAGTGTGAAGTCAGAAATGCGAGTTCGCTTTTCTCACTTCTTATTTCATAGTTTCTATATGGTACATAGTGTATAATAAAAAATTGAGAAATGAGAAATAGAAAATGGGAATAGTAAAAAGTTACAACTCAAGAAGTCACCACCGGAATATCGTAGTGAACGCTTCGCTTAATTTCTATTGTACTATAAATATCACACGGTTTAACGTGGTGCTGAGTTGCTTAAATCAGAAAAGTTTAACAAATAAGTAATATATCGGTTTAAATACATTATTGAAACACTGAATATTTTAGAATATAAAGATTAGTTAAATGAAGTTTTTACGGATATCTAGACATTAAATACAATGATTGAACGTCTGTTAAAAAAATATTTAGTTAGTAGTTGGTATAGATAAATGACTGAAGATTAATCTAAAAACGAAAATGACTCCTTGGGAAGTATAACTTGTTTACAAGGTTTTTTATCAAGAAGGAAGTTTTTACGGATAGCCAGACTTTTGAACTTGATTTTTATATTCAATCATTATTTAGAATTTTTTTTATTGTAAATGTAATTACACAACGAGACAATGATGTGTAAAGTGTGAACGTTATCAATGTTAGGTAATTAAAACAAAAGTAAACTTGGCGGTGCGCATATATAACAGTATGGCTTTTGGAGGAAGAATAAACTCAGACATTCTCTGTAGTGAAATGGTTGATCTACCATGTACTATGTGTGAACGTAAAGGCAGATGTATAGAAGCAGAGAAATACTGTGTAGAATGTCAGGACTATTATTGTTTGCGATGTGTCAACGTTCATGGGGATGTCCCATCACTGAGTCGGCACAATATATTTGACAAAGGACAGTTTCCATCAGAATCAGTCCATGAACGGCCGGGTACCGGCAAAGCTCTACCTCTTGTGCTAACAGAGCGATGTAACATACACACCCATCACTTTGTAGACATGTACTGTCAAAACCATGATGATGTTGGTTGTGGTACATGCATGGCATTAGATCATAGGTATAAGTTTTAATTGTCTTTAAATTTTGTTCTTTGTTCAAACTGTTCATTCAAATACAAAGGTATGTCTTTGTATACCGTGCATTTTTATTCCTACTACGAAACCATTGTCTTAATGTAACATTATTATTCTCGTGTGTCAAGCGACTGTTTTCATTGATTTCCGATGACTGAGAGTAAAATTTAGGGCTAATGGAGACATGTACAGAAGCCTCCTATTTAGGGACCCAGGTGACAAAGCCCCAGATATACGGCAACATAGGCAAGGTCCTTAAGTTAATATTTCAATAACTAGTACTTTCTCATAAGAGAGATCTGCGCAAAACTGCCCGTGAAGTCTGATGACTTTTCTTTTTTTCTGTAAAACTGAATAAAACAGCTATGCCAGTTGTGCTGTATTCCTTATTGTGTAGTTCTTGATTCTGAAAAAGTTGTTTTATTGCATAACGTTACACAAGAGATAGTAGTCTAAAGCGGAACTCTGAGTTGTAACGCGCTGAAACGTTGCTTTAGAAAGAAAACATATTCAAAATGAATTGCTAATGTCGTATTATAGAACACTAAACTGAGCGTAAAATATACAAGAACCGCAACTCTTGTCAGTATCGACTATTAGCCTTATACGCCGTTGTAGTTGCTTCCCTTCATACTAAAATATTGATAAACCTGCTTCACGCTTGAGGCCACACTACACTAAATAGTTTTCCCTATATATTCTATATAAAACTGACATTTTTTAAAGAGCTACCAAACATAGCTAGACTCATTTCAGAGAAAATATCCTTACCTCATTTTAAAGAGTTATGATAAAACTGATATAAAATGAAAAGAAAAGTAGGGGTCATGTATCTTCGAAGAGAGATTTGTCTTGTCACATTTGCTTACTGTGACACTCAATGGAATTACTGTAAAATCACATCAAAATCACACTGCTTTGACCTGGAACTACTACTCATACTAAAATTGAGTTTCACTTTACCAAATACAATCTACTCTCCCATTTTTTCTACCAAAATGTCACATGAAAAAATACACCCACAACGAAATTTTAACATAAAACAGATTTAATTTAGACCTCTGTGGCCTTGCCAAGTGAAAAAAAATAGTGTTCAAAACCCGGTCAGCCATTACGCGGTCAGACCAGATGGGTAAGTTCACATGGAAGCTCTAGGGTAGAGCAGAGACCGACTCTATACTCGATAACCCATTTGAACGGTTTAAATTAGTACACCAATCGCACCTTCCCTGTTGAAGAGCTGAACTCTGCAAACACCACGGCGCGGTAGGGTTTACTGGTGCCTTGCTTTTCATCACAGCGATCAATGTGCAGGAGGAAAACGTTTTACATAATTTCCTGAGCCCAACTTTTGATTGGTCGGTTACTTTATAGGTTGGAATAGGTATAATGTACACAACTAGAGCTTCCATGTGAACTTCCCCATTGACTCCCACGCTGGTTCCTTTACTATAATTAGGTCCTTGCTAGTTTGTAGTGAAATGTATTGGACGTTTGGTCTTCGGACAAAGTGTATAAAGTATATGACTACTTGTTATAGTACAATGATTCAATATAAAAATGAACAAAAGCGAAACATTCTCTGTTGATGCCACTTAGTGTTGCGGCTAGTGAAGTCCGTGCAATTGTGACCATTTAAATTCAGTTCTGCAATTGAAATAATGGCTGGATAGAAAATAGCTCTAATTTTGACTGGAGTCAGTATTCCTCCTGTTAGACCTGTTTTACAGACAGCAACTGCTTCCGAAACGTTTTCTTTTGGCTTAGAACCGTTATACTTTCGAACAATTTAATTTGATATCTCTTGCGTCAAATTTTTAACCTTTAGCCTGCTTTCATTTTTAAATGTACTAGCCCATCATTCAATTTGGGCAGTAACATTTATAATTCGACGGAGAGTTTTCATTTTGTATTTTAACAACGAAGTTGTGTGAGATAAAATGGAATCATGTTATTGTGGGTTATAAGGCCGGTCTGTCCGTTGAAAAAAAAATCGAGACGTGAACTACTTCCACAATTTTAAAGGTATTAAAATAAAACTTTATACAAACGGTCGCCATGGAATGTGGTATGTATATTCAAATACTTTGGGGGCAAACACTTACCCTAACAAAACAATGCAAAACTCAGATTCTCAAATCAAAGGTCAAGAACAATACTGTTCTTCGTATTCAGGGGAGCAAATACCAAACTAGAATATAAAATTAAGTTACATTGAACACCTTGAGATTGCGATTACCTTGAATACCAGTATATTTTTTTTTCGACCAGGTGCTGTTTAAGATTGCTGTACGTACGTCTTGCTCTTGGTTCAAGTTCAACTTGCCATAGAGTACAATTGTTCTCGGGAGAGCAAATATGGGTTACGAAAATCTTCTAAGAAGTCCGTCAACAGAAGCGTGTAACAAAAGGGAATAAAACCAAACCTGATATAAAATGTAGCCTTGTAAATGAATAAACTGGTCCTGGATTCAAAGAAAATAGATAATATTGTAAAGTAGGTGAATTGAGTCTAAACAAGAAAAACCCTGGTATCTAATGGTCTTGCCTATAGCAAGAACTTTTACATTTTAATATTATCAAGGATGAAACTATTAAAGACATTAAACATTACAAACCGTTATGTTGTTAGACAGGACAGGTTTTGATAACAGTTTGAAGAGTTGCTAAGTCTCAGTGAACATAATATCGCACAGAGATAATCAAATGAGTTTCCTCAGACAAATAATCACTGTTTTCTCTGTTTTACAGGTCATGCCACCATACCTTTTATATACCAGAGTTTCTTCAAAATAACACAAGGATACTGCCAGCGAAGACAATGCTGAAGAAAATAGAATCCATTGCGACAATACTGGAAGTTAATGTTGAAAAATTACGAAATGCAAAACAAGAGATCTTAACAAAAAAACTTGCAACAGTAGAAACTATAAGAAGGATTAGAAAGGAATTCAATGAAAGACTTGAAGAACTAGAGAAGAACACTTTAGCTCACACAGAAATTAGATATAAGCATTTATAAACAAGTTAGAAGAAGAAATGAAAATATTAAAGGAAAACAAAACCTACATAGAGTCCGCCAGAGACAAACTACTGTCGTCTGCTGACAATAGTTTATCACAAAACTTTATTAATATCACAAGAGTTAACGATGTAGTAACGAAAACCGTGAAATGTATTGAAGTTAGCAAAGTGCAACTTCTGGCTGAAGATATTGAATTTAAAACAGATCCAAGAATTTCTGCTTTATTACAGGAACTGCCTGCCCTTGGCTATATTACTCAGAGAGACACTAGGAAGGTGGTTCAGACAAAAGATCCTGTGAAACAACAAGTTAAAGTTTTCGGTGAGATAAATCCAAAACCAGAACTTTCTTCTGCTGGTAACATGCAACAGGAAGCTTTACTTCAGGTAAAAGGTAGCAAGAAATATTGTGTCAGAGTTCAATCAGATGTGTACCAATGTGATATAGTTAGTGCATGTACTCTGGAAGATGGGACAATAATTCTGTCTGATAACAGTAACGACAATCTGAAACGTTTAAACAGTTCTACATAGACTGCTGCGGCCTACCTGATTGCCCATGGCAAGTTTGTTCCATCGATATACACCGAGCTGCTGTATGTATGCTTGACCAGAAACAAGTTCAATTCATTTCCATAGAAGACAAAATGACATTGGAAAATAAGATAAAAACTGACTTTAGGTGCTATGGTCTAGCATATGCTATTGGAAATTTGTACATTTCAGATTTCAATGCATCAATTTATATATACAGTGTATCAGAAAGATTACTGAAGCAGTTCAGTAAGGACCAACCAGGACGGACACTGTTCTCCGGCATTCGCAGTCTATCTTTCACTGAAGATGGTTCAAATTTTTATGTTGTTAATTATTTTCGTGGACTAGTTGCACTGGATAATAATGAAAAGGTCGTTTGGAAGTCCAGTGGTTCTCAATTAGGAGGTGCCATTGATAGTTGTCTAACAGTTACAGGAAGTTTACTTGTATCTGGTTGCTCCTCTAACAATGTACTTCAATTTGGACTGCAAGGCGAGCTAGTAGGTGAGGTTGTCACATTTGATAATGAACGTTGTATGCCAAAAGCAATTTGTTGCAATCAGCAAATGTCAAAGATGATAATAGGAGGGGACAAAAATGAAATTTAAGTATTTGAATTTGCATAATCTCGTTGATGTTATACATTGAGGTTAAGAATAGAGGAAGATTATATACCATATATACGGTGTCCCGTTAGAGCTATCGCCGCCTATTGTGAACTCGGAACAGCAGAAGTACGATTCACTGCTATGTTCTAAAGTCAAACAAAACAAAACTACCACGGTGAAAAGTCGAAACCACGATGTTGAAACGTCGAAATAACAAA
Source organism: Mercenaria mercenaria (assembly GCF_021730395.1). Lineage (NCBI taxonomy): Eukaryota > Metazoa > Mollusca > Bivalvia > Venerida > Veneridae > Mercenaria > Mercenaria mercenaria. The sequence continues at coordinate 61,154,173 of NC_069375.1, read as the reverse complement.
ACTGCGACGAAGAAAAGTCGAAATAATATCAAACTTTCCTCTTTGCACTTTCGACTTTTCACCCAGCATGGATCCTGACCAGACTGCGTAGATGAGCTGGCTGGACTGGATCCATGCTGGTCGCAAATACACTATGTTGGTTTTTTCATGGCGCGGCTCATATGTTGATAACCATAGAATGGTCAGCTGTCTTTGGTAAATTTTCAACAAAAGATGCATTCCATTTAACACACGGCTTTCCTTGGTATTATCATTAATGTAAACACACATAAAGAAATGTATTCTTTATCAAGAGACACATATTTCTGTCGCAAACAATTGTTCAGTTTGAAAGGGTTTTCGCTTTTCGAGGAATTTCGTAATCATAATTTAAATAGAATGATGGACTTATTGCAGTGGCTATAATCTTTAAAAAAAATATACGAATATCAGTGGTTGCTGGTATCCAGTGTATTAAGATAGTGGGCCCGTAATGACGATGGTCATTTCCTGTTCGATAATATATTGTCCGTATGTGACTCCGAAATTTTCCGGTTATTATGAAAAAATAATCAATGACGAAAACGCATACAGAGAAAACATAATAGCGCGGAAATTCCTTGTTGCCATTGCTGCTCCGACCCACTGGTTTATTTCAAAGCTAACGCCACGATCAACCAATTAGATGCTAGAGCTTCAAGGTGACTGGCCCGTTATGACAATCGGCTATTTCTGGACGGATTACACCAAACCGGAAGTGACTACTCAGTGTTACATGTGAAGTAGTCCAAAATGTAGTTCCATGCTATGGATGAAATCTGGTATAATGAGTGACATGAGGAGGTGACAGTTAAATTTTTGGCTTATGTTTATTGCTTATAGTATTGAGAATAGATATAGACCATTTTCATTGTAAATTTCTTGGAATAAGTTTTATTCTTTGCGAAAAATGTCTACCTACGCGTAACTGCTAAACGGCTGTTTTCATGGGGGCATTTTTAGAGGGTGATGTTTCTCAGAACAGATTATTTTTCTTATATTCAACGTAATATGTCAATATTTTTCTATTTTTGATAAGAAGACATGTTATACTAAATGACCATATATGGTTTTCATACCATTGAAATGCTCTAAAGTGCTGAAAATGAGGTCTGAATATTTTGCTATTAATATGAAATAAATAAGAAATTGAATCGGTAGAATGTAACCTATTCTGTGCCGTTAAGCGATTTCGGCATCCTTCGGACATAACATTTTTTTTTATAAGCGGAGAATGCCGAAATCACATACGGAAAATACGGAAAGGAACGGAAATTGCCGAATGCCATTACGGACTGCCTTTTATAATCGGCAACCAAGTTTATACCAGATTGCCCCTAGTTGAAGAAACGCAGTTTATTTCAATATCTGTATATTTAAATCATTTTCCCAGTCCAAAACGTATCTGAGAAGTTCTTGTGCCACAAAGAGTTTTGTATCTAAGGTATTCTACAAGCATATTCAAAGTTACTTTACTAAGATCACAGTCTACATACTGACGCTTGTCTACAGGTTTCTTTGTTTCTGTTTTATCATCTTTAACGTCGTGATCTTTATCCAGTTCAACAGAATCCGTAATAATATCATTTATCGGTTCATCTTGAGTAGCAAGACTCGCCTGTTTTACGGGAAACGCTTTGTCCACTTTCTCCGAAAAGTCAATCTTTGAACTGGTCTTTAAAGAAATTGTGTTATCAATATCGTTTGTAAAATCTGAATCTCCTGTGTCCATAATGACATTTTCAGTATTTTTGTTCTCGAAAGTGCCTTCATCCTTTGTTGGTAGCGTAACATCGTACAATATGTCAAACCTTTGTCTGGGATAATCATATAGAGTGTGCTCGGTATTGAATTTCTCCGGATATGTTTCTTTTAGCCTGTGAATAGGTGCACTAGAATCTTCTATGAATTCGTTCGCCCGAAAAGCTGCAATTCGTTGATGTGTTTGACGCTTCAGAAACTGGTATAAGTTCACAAACGGTTTAAGCTCCTTACCTGACATCTGATTCATGTCGGCAGACTGCAACTCCATATTGCCTGAATATATACAATATACACTGGTATCAGAAGAAAACTTTTCATCTAAAAGTGCTTTCAGTAACTCTTTATTAGGTACCATACTTACAATTAACCTTTAGCCTTCTATCGGAAAGTGATTCTGCCTTTGCGACCAGTGCAAACCAAGATTAGCCTGCACGACCGTGCAGGCTGATCATGTTCTGCACTGTTCGCTCTTCAGCCAGTAAATTTTCAGTGAACACCCCTTCGAATAATAAACGGTATTGCCCAAATTGAATGATGGACCAGCCCATTTTAGAAACTTAGCAAGTTCCATTTTAGTTTACCAAGTTAGCGTTTACATACAGTGCTAAAGATAGAAAAGACTGAATTAATTCTTGACTTTATATTTGGTCATGTCATGGGTTTGTAAAATGTAAAAACGAAAAGCATAAATACTGTGTAGAATGCTTGCATCCTTTATATCCTATAATGAAACCTTGAGCCGAGAGTTCTTAGGTAATCTTTATTGCTTTTTATCAGGATACAAATTTCTGATATTTCAGTATTTAAAACAAATCGATTGGAATTTCCTGTTGGAAAATATCTCTTCCATTGGTAGGATTTTTCCCATGGGAAAGGACAGCTTCACATGGCAAATCGATCTTTTTAATTCAATGAGGAATCGCTTCTTTGAATTTTCTAAGAAGAAAAGCTAATGGGAAAATTGGAAACCCACGATTTGCATACTTCAATGGCCCCTTGTAATCTTTGCTAAAGAAGTGGGCCCATTTGATCACTATTTACCAATTGTCCATTGTTAACCCTTACCTTGCTAAATTCCTATAACGAACTTGCCCAACTTTCATTTGGACAGTACCATTTACTGTTAAAATAACTGCTTAACAAAAGGATACTGACTGAATGGCGAACAGTGCAGATCTTGTCCAGACAGCACGGATGTGCAGGCTGATCATGGTCTACACTGTTCGCAAAGGCAGAATCAATTGTGCCCAGCATGATAAGGATTAACACATTGATGGTTAAAATCGAAGATGCGTTTTGGTAATATAGTGTAATGAAATTTTACGCGACTTTCATAGGTCATACGGTGAACTAGTTATAATCTTTGACTTGATATTAATTTTGACTGACCAATTCCACAATACAAGCCAGAAAAAAACAACTTTGAAAGTACACGACCTGTATCTTTCAGGGGATGAATTGAAAAAAAAGATCCAGTGATATAATTCCGAGGCGGAACTGACCGAAACTACTAGTATACGAGAAAAGTAAACAAAGGAAGAGGGTGCGTTGACGTTTTTTTTTTCTGAAACAAATTTAGGACCTTATTTCAAAGAACGGGCAATGTTATTCCACTCAGAACTGATTATACTTTTTAGGTATTCAGGTCGATTTGCAGAGCGAAAGAATTATTTGACGTGAGGACTTTTAAAAGTTGTGAAACAGGACCGGTTTAATTAAACTAAAAGTGGACAAGTGTCACTATTCAGACCATGTTTTATTAAAAGGAGATAACTCATGGGGCTATTCAAATTTTGTATAATTACGACCCTTTTCTTCTCAAAAGATATGATCATCAAATTGGACAGTGTAAGAGAAATGATTAAGAACAATGTAAAAAAGATATCTAACAGGTAGCCAGAATAAATGTCATATGGCATAAGATTATATCCTCCACACGGCATTTCACCTGAGTTTTTTTTGTTTCGTGTCAGGTCATGTTTCGTTTTTAATGTTTGACAATGTATATATTCACACCATCTCCCCTTTCGTGCGGCATTTTACATAGTAAAGCAGACATCCAATAAAATACCCATGCAAATAGCTATCTATTACGTAGGAAATAACATCACTTCCGAATTCCATGCAATGAAGAGCGTAAAACGTGAAACACTTTTTATTGTGTTTCTGAGCCACACACGTGATATTTGTCGGCGATATCTGGTCGGGGGATACTCCTACACAAAATTGGTAGAAATAATATTTTGCAAATGTGCTATTGGCATTAACGCAACATTGAAATCAAGCTACAGTACGCGTAGTGTTATATTTAAAAATTAAAATAGCTCTACATTCTAATATGAAAAAAGAGTTTTCTCATGACAAACGCTCGACTATTCGATGACTTACATGATAAAAAAGATACTGAAATTTATGAATTTTTAAGTTAAAAGGGGCATAACTCTTGCAATACTGTAAGAAGAGTTAATCGTCTTGTGACGTCAAAGTTTTTGTTGCGACCGCTTCTCGATTTTTATTCACTGTAATAAGATTAAGGGCATATTAGAATCGAAATAATTTATAGCTAAGTCGTGTTTTAGCACTAATTATACACTCGGTTGGTAATACGTCGTACAAATAATTAAAATTATTACGCCCGACGTATGACCGCCCATCGTGCATAAATAGTGTTAAAACACTTTTTTTGCTACAAATAATTTCTTAATTGTCACTACGAGCAAGTACAGCAAGTTTCAGTAGAATATCTTAAGTAATGAAGAAGATATTGGACTTCATAAAAAATTCAAACCAACTTGGACGCCAACGCCTGGACGTGTGAAACATGGCAATAAATAGAAGTGTTGAATAATCATGTTAGTTAATGTTTTATTCAAGCGAGCTAAAAATGACATATTATTCAGCTCCATACAATCGCCGGGATAGAATGCTACTACATTCATGCTACTATTTAAGGTGGTCATTCATTATTAAATAATGCAGGTGTCTATATATAGCATCGAGTTGCATGCTGTTTCTTCGAATAACATTGTGCAAGTATATATAAACCAATTGCACGAGTATCGAACCTGACCTGCGATGAAAACAAAAGACCAGACAAATAAAAAAAACCCTGTTTTCATCCTAAATCAATCCAAAATGAAAAATATGTGGCGAAATATGAGCATCTTTCAATAGCTGTAAATATCATTTGAAAGGGAATCATATTTTACCACATATTTTTCATTTTGAATTGATTTAGAATGAAAACAGGGCTTTTTATCTGTCTGGTCATACTTTTTTATATCGTACGTGCGATACTCATTCCTGTGGTATGAACTATAGCTTTTTTGAGTAATACATATCTTAAATCTTTGGTATTCTGTCACGTATCAGGAATGACCGGGCTGATTATCACGAGTTTTCCATATTTGTCGCAGCTTATATAAATGAAAATCAGAAATTTAATAGGTGACAACTGCTCTTTTATTGTTGCTATAAAAAGTAACATTAGTGTCATCAGTTTTACTAAATTTAGCCCTTCGTGCGCTATATAAATGATACCTAAATGGAAATTTTATACATTCATTGTTATCTGTATTGATAATAAAAATTATTTTTATACCAGACGAAATAGTTTAATTATCTGTTGTCCTTTTTTGCTGTTATATAATATATGCACATAATATTAAGCAGGGTGCATCCGTGGCCAAGTGGTTTTCATGTGAGGAAGCCATCCAGCCGGCTTACGAAAGGTCGGAAGCCATCCAGCTGGCTTACGAAAGGTCGGTGGATTTACCCAGGTGCCCGGAGGAGGGGCACCCCGGGGTCTTCCTCCAACACCAAAGCTTGGCTTGAAAATAGTAATATGACCTATGAATGTGTCGGTGTGACGTTAAGGTAGTTCCGGATCGATTTTTTTTCAAAACTTCAGAATATACTTTAGAAAATTCAGCATATAAAAAGATAGGGTAGTGTGCTTGAAAACTTTTTTTTTTGCTACACCGATATGAAAAATTTGGACCTCGCGCATTTTTTGATAATGGGAGTCTATGGAAAAAACATAACTTTAATAACATTTACGCCAATAGAAATTATTCTACAATGTAGATTTTAATGAAACTTCTCACAGTTGTAAATAAACATATGACATATACATGTGGCAAAATAAAATATATAGTTCCGTGTGCTTAGTTTTGAGACATTTGACATTGATTAAAGGGAACAGCACATTTCATGCCAATTTTAAGACATTTTTTGAATAATTTAACGTGTCAGGTGATTTAATATCATATTTTAAGTTAAGGACGATAGTAACAGTGCCATTGTGTTAAATTAACTCACAGGTTGCCATTGATTAAATAAAAAATGATTTCCATTTCCGTTAGCTAAAGGCATACAGACACTAAATAGAAAAATGGCACGAAAAAAAATGGCGGACACAAATAGTCCACAGTTTTTTTTGCTCTGTAGAGCTATTTTCCTTATTTTCTTTGCAATTTTTTTGCTAAAATCACATGACAGATCTATGACTGACATGTAGGTAGCATTTTCATAATGAAATAACAACATGACAAAATTTTTCATGGAAACTTAGATCATACACCACTAGTATAATTTGGGGTCTCATTTTTTATCTGATTTTGCAGTTTGTGTGTTTGACTGAAATTATTTTTCTTGCATCAGACATGACCCCTACTTTTCTTTTGATTTTTCTTTAGCACTAACAATTTTCTTCAAGAAAATGTAGGTTACAGACATTTAAAATGGGACCTGGTGTGTGCTGCGGCCATTGGAAATAGGTCAGTTTTATATAGAATAAAGAACAAAAACTATTTAGTGTGTTATAACCTAAATGCACAGGCTTTATCCTACGTTTTCCGGATAAATGACGTTAGCGGTCACTTCCAGTTTATTAAACATGCAGATTTACCTTAAGCCCTACAAAAAGATCTTATTGAATTATTTTACCTAATTCACATGGCTAATCACGGTATAAATGTGTACTACCAGTTTATTTTTATACAAATGACTTTAACTGCGGATTTAGCTCTACAAACACATTTTATATATTTAGTCAAATTAAATTCTTTTGACGAGGATTTTCAACATTTTAGCGAAAGGTGCTCATTTGATATCTTTATATAACTTTAGCGAAAAATAGCTTAACCATTTTAGGACTAAAATAATAATAAAGGAGGCGGAATGCATAATTAATTATTACAGTGGCCCCTTTTTCTAAAAATAGAAATTTTTTATATGAAATAAATAAATGAAATAATGATTAAAAACGTTTCCCAAACTCACCATTTAAGTAAGGCTTTAAAAGCACAGATGACACAAAAATCCTGTTTGAGATCATCCATACACAGACGCACAGATACACGTACGGTGAATGGCCCACTGACATTGCTCCTGCAAAGCAAATATAAGGCATGTTTAAGAGTCGGCAAAATTATGAAGAAGGAAATAAAAGGTTATGTAGTTTTATTATTTTTAACAGGTTTTCGGCAAATGGCCATACGCCAAACATGTTGCTAATAATTTATAAGGTCTAACAGATCTGATATTTAACGAGAACTTGCTTTAAGCTTAAGATCTGTTTTATTTTTAAACTTCTTTGATTATGCCAAAATATATATATTTTTACTTTTACTATGAAATATATGCAATATATGCAACATTTTCAGCTTTGATACTGTTTAACAAACTTATCGGATAGCTACCAGTATAAGATATGACTCTCATAAGCTTAGTCTTTAAAAATATATACAAAATGTACATAAAATAGATAAAAAAAAAACAACTCATTTCTTACCTTTGAAGTTTGTTCCTGAAGTTAGCTTCCTTTTGTTGACTTGAACAGATTACCTTTTCTATTTTTTTTAAGAATGATTTCTCCAGCTTTAAAGATATACCCTTTTCCAAAGTATCAGTCCGTTACTTAAACATACGTCATCTAAAATCGGCCAATGGAATTTGTCGTTATAAAAGCGGTCATAACGGAATAATAGCCTAACCAATGGGGATTCAATTATAACAAATATCCAAGTTCGCCATTAGATTGGGGTTAATATGTCAATTTATCGGATCAATTTTCATTCATAAGCAAATTTTCAGCCCACACGTTATTGTCTATAGTCATATTTTATTCATGGTATAATTTCTGAACTTCTTTTTTTAAGATAATGCGGATTAATTTCTCGGGAATAGGAATTAGGAGAGACATGAAAACATATCTCTTTTATTTCTCGAAAAACAATATCAAGAGGTGATTTGAACAGAACAATATTAAGCATATCTGTGAGATGTTCTTTTGGAAGTCAGTGCCACTGTATCATCTGTTTTTAAGCAAAATTTCAAGGCGGACTTTTTATGTTATTTTCCGCAGGTTTATTATTGATATTATTATTATTATTGATATTATTATTATTATCAGCATTACTTCTACTACCACTGTCATTATGATGATTGTCTGATCTATAGTTAGTGACCGGGTGGGTACTGTCGCTGACTTCAAGTCATTTGCTCCTCACCAACTTTGGTTCGAACCTTGCTTTAGTCGTAGAATTATTTAAGGGAGGATGCAAGTCAGCTAGCTTACGCAAGATTGACGGTTCTACGCCGGTTCCCGCTCGTGATGAAATGATGAAATAGTGTGGGGGTGGGGGTGCGGGGTGGGGGTGGGGGGCGGCGGGATCTCCCTCCAATATCAGAAGCTGGAATGTCAGCAAATAACCTATGGTTGTGACGGTGCAACAAAAAATATAACCTGGCGTTTGAAGTAAAACTTAAGTTAAGACTTAAGTTAAGAAAGTGAATACATACGATTTAAAATGAAAATGTCACGCGTCACCTCACCTCAACCTTTTACTCGATTCTAAATTTGATATTAAATTCTCTCCACCTTTATGTATTTTGTCAAGTCAGCAAATAGTACAGAAATATACACTTTTTGGCTTGAATATCCGTCATTGTCAAATATTTCATGCTAATTGCTAAATTATAAATGCTTATTGTCAAATTTTAACTTTATGATTCAAAATTCGTTTCTCTTATACTTCTATTATTTGAAAATATAGTTTCGACCGTCTGATCTGAAGCAGAAAAGTGTGCTACCGGTCTTGAAAAGGTTTCATTACAACTTTATTCACTTTCCGGGAATTTCCTGGGGATTTTTGTAATAGCCACGTATGTCGACATTAACACGTGACGCAGATGACATTTTGAAAGCCATCTGATGAATGGCTGTTAGGGATAAAAGTTTATATAACGACACATTTAATAATTACTACGGCCCACTACATATTAATAAAATTTTGTCAAGCTGGTATTAATGTCTTTAGAGAGGATATTGCACGGAACAACAGAAATCTTCAAGAAATGTTGGATAAACATCCCGCCAACCTCTATATGATCGCGCATAAATGATTGTTGTTCGTTTGTTGTAACAGACAATTGGCAACTTTTTTTATAGTCGTGTTGGTCTTTACCTATCAATGGGTATTCATGTACGAAAACAGGGCCTATTTTACAGTTGTTCAACATCTTTAAAAGATCTGTACTTTAAACTTTACAACTTTGAAAAATGCCTTAACGCTTAGCTTTACATTTTGAAAAAAAAAATGAAACAATATCAAATCATAGAAAGAAAGGTTGCTTCACATGGAAATTGAACAGCATATAAAACATGTATACAACGCTACAAAACAATTGGCAGTGTAGATGGATTTACATTCGGCACGATCCTTAGCAACGGAAAAAAAATCGCCTACGCACTATACGTATGGCAAAAAAGACATGACGGCACAATATAAACTATGTTAAAGTTAAATCCCATTTCAATATATTACATGTACATCAATAAATGTCGGTATCATAATAAATTACCGCTGAAGGACAAAGGAAAATATATTTAAATCGTTGCACGTCCACAACTGTCTTGATCAAAATGTGATACTTGAATACGCATCATAACTGATAATTAGTATAGGGATTCATGATGAACAGTCAATAAACTATTGTTCAGCAATATAGATCTTTCATCTCGACAAATCTAGATTAAAGAAAAATATGAAATTGACATATTCCATCAATTTAAAAAGAAAAAGCTTTTTGAAAACCACTCGAATACTACTCTACAAGGTATTGACTTCATACTTTATATATTGACGGAGGTCAGTGAAAGGGAGTGCAGTGACAAGGAACCATTACTCTATAGTTGGTCCCAATTTTGAATTATCTCCTTTTTTGAAAACTTTCTTGATAGTGTATATATTTGATTTAAATTCATTTTGTGACCCTAATTAATGTCTGGCAAGAATACATGTAAAGCTACTTTCAGACATTTTTATATTACATTACCCATAAATACTTTTTTCACGTAACTTCATCATGTATCAACTCCACTTAAAGAGCTATAAAAATGTATTTTATACTTCTTTGGTATACTGCTTTATTCTGTAATAAATAAATTCGTTTTCAAAAAAGATGCATATTTTTCATTTGTTATATTCGCACTTCAAATGTAAATTATTTGCATAATTCAAACTGTCTTAAAGTGGTTTTACAGCTTTTTCTTATTAGTATAATTCAAATTGTCATACAGTGGTTCTGCAACTGTTTCTTATTTCTATAATTCAAACTGCCTTACAGTGGTTCTGCAACTGTTTCTTATTTCTATAATTCAAATTGTCATACAGTGGTTCTGCAACTGTTTCTTATTTCTATAATTCAAACTGCCTTACAGTGGTTCTGCAGCTGTTTCTTATTTGTATAATTCAAATTGTCATACAGTGGTTTTACAGCTGTTTCTTATTTGTATAATTCAAACTGTCTTACAGTGGTTCTACAGCTGTTTCTTATTTGCATAATTCAAACTGTCTTTCAGTGGTTTTAAACATGTTTCTTATTTGTATGATTCAAACTGTCTAACAGTGTTTATTTTTCTTATTTGTATAACTCAAACTGTCATACAGTGTTTTACAGCTGTTTCTTACTTGTATGATTCAAACTATCTTACAGCTGTTTCTTATTTGTATAATCCAAACTGTCTTACGGTAGTTTTACAGCTGTTTCTTATTTGTATATTTTAAACTGTCTAACATAGTCTTTTTTTGTTATTTGTACAACTCAAACTGTCATACAGTGGTTCTACAGATATTTCCTATTTGTATAATTCAAACTGTCTTACAGTGGTTTTACAGCTGTTTCTTATTTGTATAATTCAAACTGTCATACAGTGGTTCTGCAACTGTTTCTTATTTGTATAATTCAAATTGTCATTATAATTCAAACTGTCATACAGTGGTTCTGCAACTGTTTCTTATTTGTATAATTCAAATTGTCATTATAATTCAAATTGTCATACAGTGGTTCTACAGCTGTTTCTTATTTGTATAATTCAAATTGTTATTATAATTCAAACTGTCATACAGTGGTTCTACAGCTGTTTCTTATTTGTATAATTCAAACTGTCTTACAGTGGTTTTACAGCTGTTTCTTATTTGTATAATCCAAACTGTCTTACGGTAGTTTTACAGCTGTTTCTTATTTGTATATTTTAAACTGTCTAACATAGTCTTTTTTTGTTATTTGTACAACTCAAACTGTCATACAGTGGTTCTACAGATATTTCTTATTTGTATAATTCAAACTGTCTTACAGTGGTTTTACAGCTGTTTCTTATTTGTATAATTCAAACTGTCATACAGTGGTTCTGCAGCTGTTTCTTATTTGTATAATTCAAACTGTCATACAGTGGTTCTACAGCTGTTTCTTATTTGTATAATTCAAACTGCCTTACAGCAGTTTCTTATTTGTATAATTCAAACTGTCATACAGTGGTTCTGCAGCTGTTTCTTATTTGTATAATTCAAATTGTCATACAATGGTTTTACAGCTGTTTCTTATTTGTATAATTCAAACTGTCTTACAGTGGTTCTGCAGCTGTTTCTTATTTGTATAATTCAAATTGTCATACAGTGGTTCTGCAGCTGTTTCTTATTTGTATAATTCAAATTGTCATACAGTGGTTCTGCAGCTGTTTCTTATTTGTATAATTCAAATTGTCATACAGTGGTTTTACAGCTGTTTCTTATTTGTATAACTCAAATTGTCTTACAGTGGTTCTGCAACTGTTTCTTATTTGTATAATTCAAATTGTCATTATAATTCAAACTGTCATACAGTGGATCTACAGCTGTTTCTTATTTGTATAATTCAAATTGTCATACAGTGGTTCTGCAGCTGTTTCTTATTTGTATAATTCAAATTGTCTTACAGTGGTTTTACAGCTGTTTCTTATTTGTATAATTCAAACTGTCATACAGTGGTTCTGCAACTGTTTCTTATTTGTATAATTCAAATTGTCATTATAATTCAAACTGTCATACAGTGGTTCTACAGCTGTTTCTTATTTGTATAATTCAAATTGTCTTACAGTGGTTTTACAGCTGTTTCTTATTTGTATAATTCAAACTGTCATACAATGGTTCTACAGCTGTTTCTTATTTGTATAATTTAAACTGTCTTAGAGTGGTTCTACAGCTGTTTCTTATTTGTATAATTCAAACTGTCATACAGTGGTTCTGCAACTGTTTCTTATCTATATAATTCAAATTGTCTTACAGTGGTTTTACAGCTGTTTCTTATTTGTATAATTCAAACTGTCTTACAGTGGTTCTACAGCTGTTACTTATTTGTATAATTCAAATTGTCATACAGTGGTTTTACAGCTGTTTCTTATTTGTATAATTCAAATTGTCATACAGTGGTTCTGCAGCTGTTTCTTATTTGTATAATTCAAACTGTCATACAGTGGTTCTACAGCTGTTTCTTATTTGTATAATTCAAATTGTCTTACAGTGGTTTTACAGCTGTTTCTTATTTGTATAATTCAAACTGTCATACAGTGGTTCTGCAACTGTTTCTTATTTGTATAATTCAAATTGTCATTATAATTCAAACTGTCATACAGTGGTTCTACAGCTGTTTCTTATTTGTATAATTCAAACTGTCATACAGTGGTTCTACAGCTGTTTCTTATTTGTATAATTCAAACTGTCTTACAGTGGTTTTACAGCTGTTTCTTATTTGTATAATTCAAACTGTCATACAGTGGTCCTGCAACTGTTTCTTATTTGTATAATTCAAATTGTCATTATAATTCAAACTGTCATACAGTGGTTCTGCAACCGTTTCTTATTTGTATAATTCAAATTGTCATTATAATTCAAATTGTCATACAGTGGTTCTACAGCTGTTTCTTATTTGTATAATTCAAATTGTCATTATAATTCAAACTGTCATACAGTGGTTCTACAGCTGTTTCTTATTTGTAAAATTCAAACTGTCATTATAATTCAAACTGTCATACAGTGGTTCTACAGCTGTTTCTTATTTGTATAATTCAAACTGTCATTATAATTCAAACTGTCATACAGTAGTTCTACAGCTGTTTCTTATTTGTATAATTCAAACTGTCATTATAATTGAAACTGTCATACAGTGGTTCTACAGCTGTTTCTTATTTGTATAATTCAAATTGTCATTATAATTCAAACTGTCATACAGTGGTTCTACAGCTGTTTCTTATTTGTATAATTCAAACTGTCATTATAATTCAAACTGTCATACAGTGGTTCTACAGCTGTTTCTTATTTGTATAATTCAAATTGTCATTATAATTCAAACTGTCATACAGTGGTTCTACAGCTGTTTCTTATTTGTATAATTCAAACTGTCATTATAATTCAAACTGTCTTACAGTGGTTTTACAGCTGTTTCTTATTTGTATAATCCAAACTGTCTCTTACGGTAGTTTTACAGCTGTTTCTATTAGTATATTTTAAACTGTCTAACATAGTCTTTTTTTTTATTTGTACAACTCAAACTGTCATACACCGGTTCTACAGATATTTCCTATTTGTTATAATTCAAACTGTCTTACAGTGGTTTTACAGCTGTTTCTTATTTGTATAATTCAAACTGTCATACAGTGGTTCTGCAACTGTTTTATCTGTATAATTCAAATTGTCATACAGTGGTTTGACAGCTGTTTCTTATTTGTATAATTCAAATTGTCATACAGTGGATCTGCAGCTGTTTCTTATTTGTATAATTCAAACTGTCATACAGTGGTTCTACAGCTGTTTCTTATTTGTATAATTCAAATTGTCATACAGTGATTCTACAGCTGTTTCTTATTTGTATAATTCAAATTGTCATTATAATTCAAACTGTCATACAGTGGTTCTACAGCTGTTTCTTATTTGCATAATTCAAACTATCTTACAGCAGTTTCTTATTTGTATAATTTAAACTGTCTTAGAGTGGTTCTACAGCTGTTTCTTATTTGTATAATTCAAATTGTCATACAGTGGTTCTGCAACTGTTTCTTATTTGTATAATTCAAATTGTCATACAGTGGTTCTGCAACTGTTTCTTATTTATATAATTCAAACTATCTTACAGTGGTTCTGCAACTGTTTCTTATTTGTATAATTCAAACTATCTTACAGCTGTTTCTTATTTGTATAATTCAAATTGTCATACAGTGGTTCTGCAGCTGTTTCTAATTTGTATAATTCAAACTGTCTTACAGTGGTTTTACAGCTGTTTCTTATTTGTAAAATTCAAACTGTCATACAGTGGTTCTGCAGCTGTTTCTTATTTGTATAATTCGAACTATCTTACAGCAGTTTCTTATTTGTATAATTTAAACTGTCTTACAGCTGTTTCTTATTTGTATAATTCAAATTGTCATACAGTGGTTCTGCATCTGTTTCTTATTTGTATAATTCGAACTATCTTACAGCAGTTTCTTATTTGTATAATTTAAACTGTCTTACAGCTGTTTCTTATTTGTATAATTCAAACTGTCATACAGTGGTTCTGCAACTGTTTCTTATTTGTATAATTCAAATTGTCATTATAATTCAAACTGTCATACAGTGGTTCTACAGCTGTTTCTTATTTGTATAATTCAAATTGTCATTATAATTCAAACTGTCATACAGTGGTTCTACAGCTGTTTCTTATTTGTATAATTCAAACTGTCATTATAATTCAAACTGTCATACAGTGGTTCTACAGCTGTTTCTTATTTGTATAATTCAAATTGTCATTATAATTCAAACTGTCATACAGTGGTTCTACAGCTGTTTCTTATTTGTATAATTCAAACTGTCATTATAATTCAAACTGTCTTACAGTGGTTTTACAGCTGTTTCTTATTTGTATAATCCAAACTGTCTTACGGTAGTTTTACAGCTGTTTCTTATTAGTATATTTTAAACTGTCTAACATAGTCTTTTTTTGTTATTTGTACAACTCAAACTGTCATACACCGGTTCTACAGATATTTCCTATTTGTATAATTCAAACTGTCTTACAGTGGTTTTACAGCTGTTTCTTATTTGTATAATTCAAACTGTCATACAGTGGTTCTGCAACTGTTTCTTATCTGTATAATTCAAATTGTCATACAGTGGTTTGACAGCTGTTTCTTATTTGTATAATTCAAATTGTCATACAGTGGATCTGCAGCTGTTTCTTATTTGTATAATTCAAACTGTCATACAGTGGTTCTACAGCTGTTTCTTATTTGTATAATTCAAATTGTCATACAGTGATTCTACAGCTGTTTCTTATTTGTATAATTCAAATTGTCATTATAATTCAAACTGTCATACAGTGGTTCTACAGCTGTTTCTTATTTGCATAATTCAAACTATCTTACAGCAGTTTCTTATTTGTATAATTTAAACTGTCTTAGAGTGGTTCTACAGCTGTTTCTTATTTGTATAATTCAAATTGTCATACAGTGGTTCTGCAACTGTTTCTTATTTGTATAATTCAAATTGTCATACAGTGGTTCTGCAACTGTTTCTTATTTATATAATTCAAACTATCTTACAGTGGTTCTGCAACTGTTTCTTATTTGTATAATTCAAACTATCTTACAGCTGTTTCTTATTTGTATAATTCAAATTGTCATACAGTGGTTCTGCAGCTGTTTCTAATTTGTATAATTCAAACTGTCTTACAGTGGTTTTACAGCTGTTTCTTATTTGTAAAATTCAAACTGTCATACAGTGGTTCTGCAGCTGTTTCTTATTTGTATAATTCGAACTATCTTACAGCAGTTTCTTATTTGTATAATTTAAACTGTCTTACAGCTGTTTCTTATTTGTATAATTCAAATTGTCATACAGTGGTTCTGCATCTGTTTCTTATTTGTATAATTCGAACTATCTTACAGCAGTTTCTTATTTGTATAATTTAAACTGTCTTACAGCTGTTTCTTATTTGTATAATTCAAACTGTCATACAGTGGTTTTACAGCTGTTTCTTATTTGTATAATTCAAACTGTCATACAGTGGTTCTGCAGCTGTTTCTTATTTGTATAATTCAAATTGTCATACAGTGGTTCTGCAGCTGTTTCTAATTTGTATAATTCAAACTGTCTTACAGTGGTTTTACAGCTGTTTCTTATTTGTATAATTCAAACTGTCATACAGTGGTTCTGCAGCTGTTTCTTATTTGTATAATTCGAACTATCTTACAGCAGTTTCTTATTTGTATAATTTAAACTGTCTTACAGCTGTTTCTTATTTGTATAATTCAAATTGTCATACAGTGGTTCTGCAGCTGTTTCTTATTTGTATAATTCGAACTATCTTACAGCAGTTTCTTATTTGTATAATTTAAACTGTCTTACAGCTGTTTCTTATTTGTATAATTCAAATTGTCATACAGTGGTTCTGCAGCTGTTTCTTATTTGTATAATTCGAACTATCTTACAGCAGTTTCTTATTTGTATAATTTAAACTGTCTTACAGCTGTTTCTTGTTTGCATAATTCAAACTGTCATACAGTGGTTTTACAGCTGTTTCTTATTTGTATAATTCAAACTGTCATACAGTGGTTCTGCAGCTGTTTCTTATTTGTATAATTCGAACTATCTTACAGCAGTTTCTTATTTGTATAATTTAAACTGTCTAACAGCTGTTTCTTATTTGTATAATTCAAATTGTCATACAGTGGTTCTGCAGCTGTTTCTAATTTGTATAATTCAAACTGTCATACAGTGGTTTTACAGCTGTTTCTTATTTGTATAATTCAAACTGTCATACAGTGGTTCTACAGCTGTTTCTTATTTGTATAATTCGAACTATCTTACAGCTGTTTCTTATTTGTATAATTCAAACTGTCATACAGTGGTTCTACAGCTGTTTCTTATTTGTATAATTCAAACTATCTTACAGCTGTTTCTTATTTGTATAATTCAAATTGTCATACAGTGGTTCTGCAGCTGTTTCTAATTTGTATAATTCAAACTGTCTTACAGTGGTTTTGCAACTGCTTCTTATTTGTATAATTCAAACTGTCATACAGTGGTTCTGCAGCTGTTTCTTATTTGTATAATTCGGACTATCTTACAGCAGTTTCTTATTTGTATAATTTAAACTGTCTTACAGCTGTTTCTTATTTGTATAATTCAAACTGTCATACAGTGGTTCTGCAGCTGTTTCTTATTTGTATAATTCGAACTATCTTACAGCAGTTCCTTATTTGTATAATTTAAACTGTCTTACAGCTGTTTCTTATTTGTATAATTCAAACTGTCATACAGTGGTTTTACAGCTGTTTCTTATTTGTATAATTCAAACTGTCATAGAGTGGTTCTGCAGCTGTTTCTTATTTGTATAATTCGAACAATCTTACAGCAGTTTCTTATTTGTATAATTTAAACTGTCTTACAGCTGTTTCTTATTTGTATAATTCAAATTGTCATACAGTGGTTCTGCAGCTGTTTCTAATTTGTATAATTCAAACTGTCATACAGTGGTTTTACAGCTGTTTCTTATTTGTATAATTCAAACTGTCTTACAGTGGTTCTACAGCTGTTTCTTATTTGTATAATTCAAACTATCTTACAGCTGTTTCTTATTTGTATAATTCAAACTGTCATACAGTGGTTCTACAGCTGTTTCTTATTTGTATAATTCAAACTATCTTACAGCTGTTTCTTATTTGTATAATTCAAATTGTCATACAGTGGTTCTGCAGCTGTTTCTAATTTGTATAATTCAAACTGTCTTACAGTGGTTTTACAACTGTTTCTTATTTGTATAATTCAAACTGTCATACAGTGGTTCTGCAGCTGTTTCTTATTTGTATAATTCAAATTGTCATACAGTGGTTTTACAGCTGTTTGTTATTTGTATAATTCAAATTGTCTACAGTGGTTTTACAGCTGTTTCTTATTTGTATAATTCAAAGTGTCATACAGTGGTTTTACAGCTGTTTCTTATTTGTATAATTCAAATTGTCATACAGTGGTTCTGTAGCTGTTTCTTATTTGTATAATTCAAAGTGTCATACAGTGGTTTTACAGCTGTTTCTTATTTGTATAATTCAAAGTGTCATACAGTGGTTTTACAGCTGTTTCTTATTTGTATAATTCAAATTGTCATACAGTGGTTCTGCAGCTGTTTCTTATTTGTATAATTCAAATTGTCATACAGTGGTTCTGTAGCTGTTTCTTATTTGTATAATTCAAAGTGTCATACAGTGGTTTTACAGCTGTTTCTTATTTGTATAATTCAAACTGTCATACAGTGGTTCTGCAGCTGTTTCTTATTTGTATAATTCAAACTGTCATACAGTGGTTCTACAGCTGTTTCTTATTTGTATAATTCGAACTATCTTACAGCAGTTTCTTATTTGTATAATTTAAACTGTCTTAGAGTAGTTCTACAGCTGTTTCTTATTTGTATAATTCAAATTGTCATACAGTGGTTCTGCAACTGTTTCTTATTTGTATAATTCAAATTGTCATACAGTGATTCTGCAACTGTTTCTTATTTGTATAATTCAAACTATCTTACAGCTGTTTCTTATTTGTATAATTCAAATTGTCATACAGTAGTTCTGCAACTGTTTCTTATTTGTATAATTCAAATTGTCATACAGTGGTTCTGCAACTGTTTCTTATTTGTATAATTCAAATTGTCATACAGTGGTTTTACAGCTGTTTCTTATTTGTATAATTGAAATTGTCATACAGTGGTCCTGCAGCTGTTTCTTATTTGTATAATTCAAATTGTCATACAGTGGTTTTACAGCTGTTTCTTATTTGTATAATCCAAACTGTCTTACAGTGGTTCTGCAACTGTTTCTTATGTGTATAATTCAAACTGTCATACAGTGGTTCTGCAACTGTTTCTTATCTGTATAATTCAAATTGTCATACAGTGGTTTTACAGTTGTTTCTTATTTATATAATTCAAACTGTCTTACAGTGGTTCTGCAGCTGTTTCTTATTTGTATAATTCAAACTGTCATACAGTGGTTCTACAGCTGTTTCTTATTTGTATAATTCAAATTGTCATACAGTGGTTCTGCAGCTGTTTCTTATTTGTATAATTCAAACTGTCTTACAGTGGTTCTGCAGCTGTGTCTTATTTGTATAATTCAAACTGTCATACAGTGGTTCTGCAGCTGTTTCTTATTTGTATAATTCAAATTGTCATACAGTGGTTTTACAGCTGTTTCTTATTTGTATAATTCAAACTGTCATACAGTGGTTCTGCAGCTGTTTCTTATTTGTATAATTCAAACTGTCATACAGTGGTTCTACAGCTGTTTCTTATTTGTATAATTCGAACTATCTTACAGCAGTTTCTTATTTGTATAATTTAAACTGTCTTAGAGTGGTTCTACAGCTGTTTCTTATTTGTATAATTCAAATTGTCATACAGTGGTTCTGCAACTGTTTCTTATTTGTATAATTCAAATTGTCATACAGTGATTCTGCAACTGTTTCTTATTTGTATAATTCAAACTATCTTACAGCTGTTTCTTATTTGTATAATTCAAATTGTCATACAGTAGTTCTGCAACTGTTTCTTATCTGTATAATTCAAATTGTCATACAGTGGTTCTGCAACTGTTTCTTATTTGTATAATTCAAATTGTCATACAGTGGTTTTACAGCTGTTTCTTATTTGTATAATTCAAATTGTCATACAGTGGTTCTGCAGCTGTTTCTTATTTGTATAATTCAAATTGTCATACAGTGGTTTTACAGCTGTTTCTTATTTGTATAATCCAAACTGTCTTACAGTGGTTCTGCAACTGTTTCTTATCTGTATAATGCAAACTGTCATACAGTGGTTCTGCAGCTGTTTCTTATTTGTATAATTCAAATTGTCATACAGTGGTTCTGCAGCTATTTCTTATTTGTATAATTCAAACTGTCTTACAGTGGTTCTGCAGCTGTTTCTTATTTGTATAATTCAAACTGTCATACAGTGGTTCTGCAGCTGTTTCTTATTTGTATAATTCAAATTGTCATACAGTGGTTCTGCAGCTGTTACTTATTTGAATAATTCAAATTGTCATACAGTGGTTCTGCAGCGGTTTCTTATTTGTATAATTCAAATTGTCTTACAGTGGTTCTGCAGCGGTTTCTTATTTGTATAATTCAAATTGCCATACAGTGGTTCTGCAGCTGTTTCTTATTTGTATAATTCAAATTGTCATTATAATTCAAATTGTCATACAGTGGTTCTGCAACTGTTTCTTATTTGTATAATTCAAATTGTCATACAGTGGTTCTGCAGCTGTTTCTTATTTGTATAATTCAAATTGTCATACAGTGGTTCTGCAGCTGTTTCTTATTTGTATAATTCAAATTGTCATTATAAATTAAATTGTCATACAGTGGTTCTGCAACTGTTTCTTATTTGTATAATTCAAATTGCCATACAGTGGTTCTGCAACTGTTTCTTATTTGTATAATTCAAATTGTCATTATAATTCAAATTGTCATACAGTGGTTCTGCAACTGTTTCTTATTTGTATAATTCAAATTGTCATACAGTGGTTCTGCAACTGTTTCTTATTTGTATAATTCAAATTGTCATACAGTGGTTCTGCAGCTGTTTCTTATTTGTATAATTCAAAGTGTCATACAGTGGTTCTGCAACTGTTTCTTATTTGTATAATTCAAAGTGTCATACAGTGGTTTTACAGCTGTTTCTTATTTGTATAACTCAAACTGTCTTACAGTGGTTCTGCAGCTGTTTCTTATTTGTATAATTCAAATTGTCATACAGTGGTTCTGCAGCTGTTTCTTATTTGTATAATTCAAATTGTCATACAGTGGTTCTGCAGCTGTTACTTATTTGTATAATTCAAATTGTCATACAGTGGTTCTGCAGCTGTTTCTTATTTGTATAATTCAAATTGCCATACAGTGGTTCTGCAACTGTTTCTTATTTGTATAATTCAAATTGTCATTATAATTCAAATTGTCATACAGTGGTTCTGCAACTGTTTCTTATTTGTATAATTAAAATTGTCATACAGTGGTTCTGCAACTGTTTCTTATTTGTATAATTCAAATTGTCATACAGTGGTTCTGCAGCTGTTTCTTATTTGTATAATTCAAAGTGTCATACAGTGGTTCTGCAACTGTTTCTTATTTGTATAAAATTTAAAGTGTCATACAGTGGTTTTACAGCTGTTTCTTTATTGTATAATTCAAACTGTCATACAGTGGTTCTGCAACTGTTTCTTATTTGTATAATTCAAATTGTCATTATAATTCAAATTGTCATACAGTGGTTCTGCAACTGTTTCTTATTTGTATAATTCAAATTGTCATTAGAATTCAAATTGTCATACAGTGGTTCTGCAGCTGTTACTTATTTGTATAATTCAAATTGTCATACAGTGGTTCTGCAGCTGTTTCTTATTTGTATAATTCAAATTGTCTTACAGTGGTTCTGCAGCTGTTTCTTATTTGTATAATTCAAATTACCATACAGTGGTTCTGCAACTGTTTCTTATTTGTATAATTCAAATTGTCATTATAATTCAGATTGTCATACAGTGGTTCTGCAGCTGTTACTTATTTGTATAATTCAAATTGTCATACAGTGGTTCTGTAGCTGTTTCTTATTTGTATAATTCAAATTGTCTTACAGTGGTTCTGCAGCTGTTTCTTATTTGTATAATTCAAATTACCATACAGTGGTTCTGCAACTGTTTCTTATTTGTATAATTCAAATTGTCATACAGTGGTTCTGCAACTGTTTCTTATTTGTATAATTCAAATTGTCATACAGTGGTTCTGCAGCTGTTTCTTATTTGTATAATTCAAATTGTCATACAGTGGTTCTGCAGCTGTTTCTTATTTGTATAATTCAAACTGTCTTACAGTGGTTCTGCAACTGTTTCTTATTTGTATAATTCAAATTGTCATACAGTGGTTTTACAGCTGTTTCTTATTTGTATAATTCAAATTGTCATACAGTGGTTCTGCAGCTGTTTCTTATTTGTATAATTCAAATTGTCATACAGTGGTTCTGCAGCTGTTTCTTATTTGTATAATTCAAACTGTCTTACAGTGGTTCTGCAACTGTTTCTTATTTGTATAATTCAAATTGTCATAATTCAAATTGTCATACAGTGGTTCTGCAACTGTTTCTTATTTGTATAATGCAAATTGTCATACAGTGGTTCTGCAA
Source organism: Mercenaria mercenaria (assembly GCF_021730395.1). NCBI lineage: Eukaryota > Metazoa > Mollusca > Bivalvia > Venerida > Veneridae > Mercenaria > Mercenaria mercenaria. Next base: position 61,131,871 of record NC_069375.1, on the reverse strand, counting down.
CTGTTTCTTATTTGTATAAATCAAATTGTCGGTTCTGCAACTGTTTCTTATTTGTATAATTCAAATTGTCATACAGTGGTTTTACAGCTGTTTCTTATTTGTATAATCCAAACTGTCTTACAGTGGTTCTGCAACTGTTTCTTATCTGTATAATGCAAACTGTCATACAGTGGTTCTGCAACTGTTTCTTATCTGTATAATTCAAATTGTCATACAGTGGTTTTACAGCTGTTTCTTATTTGTATAATTCAAACTGTCTTACAGTGGTTCTGCAGCTGTTTCTTATTTGTATAATTCAAACTGTCATACAGTGGTTCTACAGCTGTTTCTTATTTGTATAATTCAAATTGTCATACAGTGGTTCTGCAGCTATTTCTTATTTGTATAATTCAAACTGTCTTACAGTGGTTCTGCAGCTGTTTCTTATTTGTATAATTCAAACTGTCATACAGTGGTTCTGCAGCTGTTTCTTATTTGTATAATTCAAATTGTCATACAGTGGTTCTGCAGCTGTTTCTTATTTGTATAATTCAAATTGTCATACAGTGGTTCTGCAGCTGTTACTTATTTGAATAATTCAAATTGTCATACAGTGGTTCTGCAGCGGTTTCTTATTTGTATAATTCAAATTGTCTTACAGTGGTTCTGCAGCTGTTTCTTTTTTGTATAATTCAAATTGCCATACAGTGGTTCTGCAGCTGTTTCTTATTTGTATAATTCAAATTGTCATTATAATTCAAATTGTCATACAGTGGTTCTGCAACTGTTTCTTATTTGTATAATTCAAATTGTCATACAGTGGTTCTGCAGCTGTTTCTTATTTGTATAATTCAAATTGTCATACAGTGGTTCTGCAGCTGTTTCTTATTTGTATAATTCAAATTGCCATACAGTGGTTCTGCAACTGTTTCTTATTTGTATAATTCAAATTGTCATTATAATTCAAATTGTCATACAGTGGTTCTGCAACTGTTTCTTATTTGTATAATTCAAATTGTCATACAGTGGTTCTGCAACTGTTTCTTATTTGTATAATTCAAATTGTCATACAGTGGTTCTGCAGCTGTTTCTTATTTGTATAATTCAAAGTGTCATACAGTAGTTCTGCAACTGTTTCTTATTTGTATAATTCAAAGTGTCATACAGTGGTTCTGCAGCTGTTTCTTATTTGTATAATTCAAATTGTCATACAGTGGTTCTGCAGCTGTTACTTATTTGTATAATTCAAATTGTCATACAGTGGTTCTGCAGCTGTTTCTTATTTGTATAATTCAAATTGCCATACAGTGGTTCTGCAACTGTTTCTTATTTGTATAATTCAAATTGTCATTATAATTTCAAATTGTCATACAGTGGTTCTGCAACTGTTTCTTATTTGTATAATTAAAATTGTCATACAGTGGTTCTGCAACTGTTTCTTATTTGTATAATTCAAATTGTCATACAGTGGTTCTGCAGCTGTTTCTTATTTGTATAATTCAAAGTGTCATACAGTGGTTCTGCAACTGTTTCTTATTTGTATAAAATTTAAAGTGTCATACAGTGGTTTTACAGCTGTTTCTTTATTGTATAATTCAAACTGTCATACAGTGGTTCTGCAACTGTTTCTTATTTGTATAATTCAAATTGTCATTATAATTCAAATTGTCATACAGTGGTTCTGCAACTGTTTCTTATTTGTATAATTCAAATTGTCATTAGAATTCAAATTGTCATACAGTGGTTCTGCAGCTGTTACTTATTTGTATAATTCAAATTGTCATACAGTGGTTCTGCAGCTGTTTCTTATTTGTATAATTCAAATTGTCTTACAGTGGTTCTGCAGCTGTTTCTTATTTGTATAATTCAAATTACCATACAGTGGTTCTGCAACTGTTTCTTATTTGTATAATTCAAATTGTCATTATAATTCAGATTGTCATACAGTGGTTCTGCAGCTGTTACTTATTTGTATAATTCAAATTGTCATACAGTGGTTCTGTAGCTGTTTCTTATTTGTATAATTCAAATTGTCTTACAGTGGTTCTGCAACTGTTTCTTATTTGTATAATTCAAATTACCATACAGTGGTTCTGCAACTGTTTCTTATTTGTATAATTCAAATTGTCATACAGTGGTTCTGCAACTGTTTCTTATTTGTATAATTCAAATTGTCATACAGTGGTTCTGCAGCTGTTTCTTATTTGTATAATTCAAATTGTCATACAGTGGTTCTGCAGCTGTTTCTTATTTGTATAATTCAAACTGTCTTACAGTGGTTCTGCAACTGTTTCTTATTTGTATAATTCAAATTGTCATACAGTGGTTTTACAGCTGTTTCTTATTTGTATAATTCAAATTGTCATACAGTGGTTCTGCAGCTGTTTCTTATTTGTATAATTCAAATTGTCATACAGTGGTTCTGCAGCTGTTTCTTATTTGTATAATTCAAACTGTCTTACAGTGGTTCTGCAACTGTTTCTTATTTGTATAATTCAAATTGTCATACAGTGGTTCTGCAACTGTTTCTTATTTGTATAATGCAAATTGTCATACAGTGGTTCTGCAACTGTTTCTTATTTGTATAAATCAAATTGTCGGTTCTGCAACTGTTTCTTATTTGTATAATTCAAATTGTCATACAGTGGTTCTGCAACTGTTTGTTATTTGTATAATTCAAATTGTCATACAGTGGTTCTGCTTTCTTATTTGTATAGTTCAAATTGTCATACAGTGGTTCTGCAACTGTTTCTTAATTGTATATTTCAAACTGTCTTAGAGTGGTTCTGCAACTATTTCTTATTTGTATAATTCAAATTGTCTTAGAGTGGTTCTGAAACTGTTTCTTATTTGTATAATTCAAATTGTCTTAAAGTGGTTCTGCAGCTGTTTCTTATTTGTATAATTCAAACTATCTTACAGTGGTTCTGCAGCTGTTTATTACTTGTATAATTCAAACTATCTTACAGTGGTTCTGCAGCTGTTTCTTATTTGTATAATTCAAATTGTCATACGGTGGTTCTGCAGCTGTTTCTTATTTGTAAAACTCAAATTGTCATACAGTGGTTCTGCAGCTGTTTCTTATTTGTATAACTCAAATTGTCATACAGTGGTTCTGCAACTGTTTCTTATTTGTATAATTCGAACTGTCTTAGAGTGGTTCTACAGCTGTTTCTTATTTGTGTAATTCTAACTGTCTTAGAGTGGTTCTGCAACTGTTTCTTATTTGTATAATTCAAACTATCTTACAGTGGTTCTACAGCTGTTTCTTATTTGTATAATTCAAATTGTCATACAGTGGTTCTGCAGCTGTTTCTTATTTGTATAATTCAAATTGTCTACAGTGGTTCTGCAGCTGTTTCTTATTTGTATAATTCAAATTGTCAAACAGTGGTTCTGCAGCTGTTTCTTATTTGTATAATTCAAATTGTTATACAGTTGTTCTGCAGCTGTTTCTTATTTGTATAATTCAAATTGTCATACAGTGGTTCTACAGCTGTTTCTTATTTGTATATCTCAGAACTGTCTTACGGTGGTTTTACAGCTGTAAACTAAAATCTACAACTGTAAAATCGATGTTGTTATATAAAACCCACAGATGTAAATTTGAAATAATTGCGAGCGTAATTTTCAAATAAAAAATCAAGGTCTTTAACAGCTACAGGTTCATTTATTCATTCCATACTGGCAAGTTGTTTCACACATACGGTCTATTGTTTCCTCTAGTTGAAGGTTCGAAATTTCATAAAGTGAATCAGTGAGCCTGCTGTAAGTAACAATAATATATGCTTGGTGGCAGACAAAGGCAATACATCCAATGCAGGAATTCTTCTACCAGTTACAGAAGTTGTTCTGTTCACCACTTTCATCACGTCCGGTCGTGGCCATGCAAGTTTATATCCAGTGTAGCGCCTTTTTTACAATACCATGAGCCTGCAGGGTCTCTCAGTGGTTTTGAAACCCATTCTGTTTTTTCCAAAAAAAGGTCACAAGAAGTGTTCCATTCAAGTCTTTTTTTGTTATCTGCCACAGGTGATGACTTTCATGATCACTTCTGTTGTTAATGTAACCGTAATTTATAAGAGGTGCTTTTAATTAATATTTATGCTGGGTTTGAAGTTTGTAGTAACTAATGTTAAATAGTAAGGGCAAATTTCTTTTTGTTTCCATGACAATATTAAAAACGGACAATATGCAACAATCTGACAGATATATGCAACAATATGCAACAGATTTTTGTGTTGAATACCGCAAATGTAAATCCTTTTGAACTAATGTTATTTTTTGCAACTTACACAATACATGCAGTCGTTTAGAGATAAATCAATCATGACACAATCTATGGCAAATACGTTTTTCAAATTTTCTTCTATGAAAATGCATGGCATGAAAAGACCTATTAGTATATTTTGGATACAATAACAACAATCTGTACAAACAGAATGTTTCTTAACATTTATTAGTTCAATGATACATGCAATAAATCAGACAGAGCTGATATGTAAGAAGGGTGTCAAGTCTTTCAGAATAAAGACACCAACTGTCCAATTTGAGAAGTACAGCAGAACAGTATTTCCTTTATTTACAATCAAAACTAAATTTATAATAATCATACATTAAAGAGTGACTATGTAAATAAAAAAACACAATATTTTTTAAAGAAATAGAATGTTTTGTACCTATAAACATGAAAACCACTGATTACTTAATATATGAAAATCACAGCCATCCCAAGTCTAGACTTATATTTATTTAACTCCGAAGTTTAAAGAATAAAAAAGTGACTTTATTTGTAAATAAAAAGAAAGATTTAAAGGAAAAATATAATTATTGTACTTTAAAGCCAGATAATCACAATTTATTTCTTAAATATCACAGCAGTAAACAACAAAATTTATAAAACTCCTAATCTTATAATTATTATAACACACATTAAAGAGTAACTATAGAAATAAAAAGAAAAAATTAAATAATCTTCTTAAATCTTCAGCAGATATAAAATTCATGTCAATTAAAATTTGCAGTAACTGAAAATCTTGGTAGTATTTATTGACATAAATTTTATTCTGTTACCTCCATCTCAGACATTAAAGAGTGACTATTAGTATAAAAGAAAAAAATGGAGAAAATCACAGAAAGCATATAATGTGAAAGAAAAGAATGTTCTATATATCGCAAACAGCTTATCATTAAGAGATAATTAAAAAATATTTAAGTATAGTGTTGTCAAAAACTTGAAACAATATTTTAATGAAAAGCTAAAAGTAGCACTAAACTGATGGAAATTAAAGTCATAGCCAGGGTGATTGAAGGGGCATATGTATGGCATTAAACTATAGGTGTCTCCACAATGACAGTTTACCAATATGGAAAATAAGCACTTCACCATATAAGAAATGCATTAAATCTTAAGTACACATGAAGTGCTGGAGTGACCAAAGGTTCCTTTTTGAAGGTGTAGAAACACTTAAAGCAGGTTCTTCTGTAAATGTGTGGAAATGTTGAAAGCCGGTTCTTAAACAGCCGTGTTACAGCTGGGTGCTGAAATTTTCCAACAATATCATCTTTCATGTATAAAAATATCTACAAAGAGATCAGTGATTGGACATGTTATAAGCCGAGAAAGCTGTATACACAAACATGGTTCATTAATGTGTAACATATAGTTTAACAAACAAACAGAACCATTAATTCAAATACAAGTTCAATTCAACATGTTCTAAATTGAGCAATTGGTAATTCTAAAATTTTGAGTGCATTAAATATCAAAACATCAACTAACCAACAAATTTAATAGTTTTGTTAAAATATGAATAACACAATTTCTGGTAAATATTATTTTGTAAACAAAAGGTTTTGCGTATAAATAAACTATATGGCTATATTTTAGCACAACATCACTTAATTTTTATTATCAACACATAAAACACTATATAACATACAAATTTTCTACTCCTTTTCAGTTTTAAAAGTTTTACAAAAAATTTCAAATAATTATGTGAACCTAGTGCATTTAACCTATCGCATATATTAACACTAAAGATGAAACTTTTGCGTCTCAAAATTTACAAAAAAAAAAGGTGAGATCCACAGTGCAGTAGTTTACTCATTGACTACGATATGTTTTTATTTAAAACTTATTTATTACAGATAATTCATCAACTCAGGGAACTGGCCAATTAACTAGGGAAGCACATAGTCAACTGGCAATTTTTGAGCATTTACTTCTATGCAGAGTGTGTTAAGACAAGAGAAGATCTATAGGACTATGAACAAAATTTTGGTAGGTAAAGGGTCTAAAAATTTAACACTTTATCAAAAACTTTATTTATAAACAATTTTCGTCCCAACCTTAAAGGAACTTTAACCTTTAGCATGCTAGATAAACTGTCGTCTGCTGGGAATGTTGTCTGCTTAAATTGTAAAGTTCATTCAATTTGCTCCAAAACTGGAATAAATATTGTCAGAGTAGCAAACAGCTTGGAACCTGATCAGACGCCGATTTAATCGGCGTCTGATCTGGTTCCAAGCTGTTTGCAAAGGCTGTTAAATTCGCCTGCAGCAGGCTAAGGGTTAAGGAAAGCTTTCATTACATGGCAGTCTCTATGAGTCTAATGAGCTCTGAAAAACAATAATTCTAATCTATACAATAAAGAATATATTACATATACATATAAAATGCATTCTTCGGAAACTGCAAGCTTAAACCTTAACCCTGCTAAATTTCTAAAATGGACTGGTCCGTCATTCAATTTGGGCAATACCATTTATTATTCAAAGGGGTGTTCAATGAAAGTTTACTGACTGAATAGCAAACAGTGCAGGCTGATCTTGGTCTGCACTGGGCAAGATCACTTACTGCCAGCAGGCTAAAGCTTAACAATTTGAAAAATAAAATTCAAAATAAAATGAATAAAACACCTTCAACAACTTCTGAAAGAATTTATGCCAAAAAAAATTAAAATTTCAAAATTCAACTTTTACAGTATGGTGTCATAAAATTTCATTAGATATCATTTTTTAAAAGTTGGAACTTTCTGGCATGGGGGTACCATATTTGGTCTGTGTATATACAATTGTTCAAGGGCCGACAGAATCCACTTAACATGTCATTTTTATGTCAAAACTTGACTTCACTTTGATGTCAATAACAATGTTAAACCTGTACTTTCTGCAGAAAGAAATTTATATGTACTAATGTGTACTAATATCACAGATATATGCAAAATGCTCCTTACAGCTTGTGTAAAATTCTTTCATATAATCAACACAAAAATACATCATGAACAAAATACAAGTTATGCATCGTAAATTTTGATTTAGTATTATGGAATGGTGGAAAAAATAAAGACCAAACATATCTATAATATTACAATACAGTTTAAATTCTTCTCTCTCAATGTGCCATTATGGCATACCATAGATTGAAAAAATATCCGAAAGTCGTAAAAACCTTAATGCATTAATGAGAGATGAGAGATTCCGACCATAATGCATTTATTTTGTCAATTGTATAACTCCCTTGATGAACCAACCCCACAGAAATACAGGGTAGCTTAACAAAGCATTGAGTCAATGTGAGGTTTGCATAGCTGCGGGGAAAAGTCAGAATTTTTTGTAGTGCTATTTTAGTCGATGCATTAAGAAAAGGACCTTGTAATCATTATACAACTTTGTTTAAGCATTTTTGCTATGCACAGTGTTTTATTGACCTGTTTTGGTACACTGTAACACATAATCTGGAATTTGTAAGAGGATCTGTTCTATTTTACTTCTTTTCTCTGTTAAAAGTTGGGCAAAAAATGCATCAAATCAGCTTGTCTAACACAACAAAATTATTTCTTATGAAATGAGATAAGGGGACAACTATACTAAGGTGTTCTTTACATTCAATGAGTTATGATCACTCTCTGTTAATCCCATTCCATTTTTTTTCATCACAACATATTTTTTTCATAATTAGCACTACAACATTCAACAGAAAAATGAAAACAACTTTCAATTTTCTACAAGTTACATGTCTATACATTCCTGATGAGGTTTGGGTATATCTTAGCACATCATTCAATCTTCAAACTGTTTAATATATAATACCTCGCCATGAGAAAACCAACATAGTGGGTTTGCGACCAGCATGGATCCAGACCAGCCTGTGCATCCGCGCAGTCTGGTCAGGATCCTTGCTGGTCGCAAACCCACTATGTTGGTTTTCTCATGGCACGGCTCATATTATATTAAACACATGCATTTTTTTCACCATGATAAGTCCATTCAAACATTCTTATATTCATTTTTTACTCCTAATTATGACTATAATATCCTATGCCGTATTAAACCAATCAGTCAGTCTGAGAGAAAACACATAAAGTAGTTGAATTTTCAATTAAAATATAAGATGGGCTCTACAAATTAGAGCACCTTGTAAAAACAGTCTTACGGTAAAATCATAAATATCATGTAATATGTCATTTTTCCATCTATACTAAAAGTTTTTTTCCCTTTTTTTTCTTCATCCGTTGTAGGAAAACTACATTTAAAACCCTTGAAATTTTCTGTTAAGGTAGCGAACTGGTAATGATGCTCGGCAATTTCCATGCAATAATGTATTCTTCATATATTATTTTGGCATTTTTCAACCATAACAACCCCAGAATGCTTAATGAGCCACACCATGAGGAAACAATATTGTGCGTTTGCGACCAACATGGATCCAGAGTGCACAGCCGCACAGTCTGGTCAGGATCCATGTTGTTCGCAAACAGTTTTTCTAATTGCAACAGGCTTTGAAAGCAAATAGCATGGGTCCTGACCAGACTGCGCGGAAGCGCAGGCTGGACTGGATCCATGCTGGTCGCAAACGCACAATGTTGGTTTTCTCATGGTACGACTCAAATGGCATATGGAGAACAGGTAATTGAATGGACGATGCTAAGAGTCATTGCAGGCCCACTACCTTAAACAAATTATCACCTATAATAAATCCTCTGCTTGAAGTGTTTTTAGCCAACTTGCAAATACGCATAATCAGCAAATATACTCTTTGTGGTTGAATCTGATGCCACAACTGTTCAAGAGAAAACTGTCTTTAACTGCTGAATGATCCTTACCTACAGACCAATAAGTACATTTTACATTCATAGTGTTTTTTTTTTCTTTCTGAAGCTATCGTCATCTCTCAAGACACTAATCAGGTCAGACACAGCACTCTGAAGAAAACTCATTGCCGATGACATAAATTTCTAGATTCCTTCTTTCTGTTGGATATGTTCCCCGAATGAAGTTGCGGGGTGGCTACAGACTTCTAAAGTTCTGGTAGTGTCTCCGTACGTGTTTCCAAACACAAATCGTTTTTCTGTAAATGTAAAATATATATATGTGAGGTTATTATAATTATTACTATTATTATACCAGATTTATGTAGCACCCTTTTCAAGATAAACACGATCAAAGGTGCTTTACATTTAGCACACAGGGCGCGAAATTCATCTTCTCTACTAGTACAGACACAGAACAATCTAACCAGAGGGATGGAGTGTGATAAAGCCCCTAGAACAGATAGAGAGAAATCCTTTTTAGATACAGACCTGTCCGGCTAACTTAGCCTAGCTCTTAACAAATAGTCGGGTTCTTTAATGTGCCCAGTGTAGCACATGAAGTCGTCTTTCCAGGGAAGAACCAGTACCGGCCTCTTAGTTATGTGAGAGGCACTCAAGGGCAACTCATAAATTTCCAGTGCCTAGACTGGGATTCGAACCTCGGACCTCTGGACTGACACCACTAGACCACCGGCCCACCTAATACCTCAGGGCATTTGCATACAAAAGATTATTAATGGAAACATGTTTTCTGCTGTAAATATAGTCAAAAGACAATGTATGCAGACAACAGAGAACACCCAAATATGTAAACAGTTTTCCTTACTTTGACTGAAATATGATGAGATTATACGGACAACAGATAAACATAAAATTCTAATTTCTGCTAGAAGATTGCAACTTACGTGGAATGTATCCCGTGTATTTTGGAATCATGCCGTCTGTTTGGTAAAGTCTTCTATTATAGGCTGCAGGTGCACTTTGTAGCTGTTCCCGTGGAATTCTAAAAACAAGAATGGAAGAATTTTAAAGCAGACCAGACGACAGAATTAAGTTTCCTTTTAGTAAAACAAGAGGACCATGATGGTCCTGAATCGCTCACCTATCTCCACATGACCCAGTGTTCAACTGAGTATGACATCGTTATTTCTATTATCTGACATAGTGACCTAGTTTTATGAGCACATGTGACCTAGATATCATCAAGATAAAAAATTCTGACCAATTTTCATGAAGATCCATTGAAAAACATTGCCTCTAGAGAGGTCACAAGGTTTTTCTATTATATGACCTAATGACCTAGTTTTTGAAGGCACGTGACCCACTTTTAAACCTGACCTAGATATCATCAGGTTGAACATTCTCACCAATTTTCATGAAGATCTCGTGAAAAATATGGCCTCTAGAGAGGTCACAAGGTTTTTCTATTTTTCGACCTACTGACCTAGTTTTTGAAGGCACATGACCCAGTTACGAACCTGACCTAGATATCATCAAGCTGAACATTCTCACCAATTTTCATGACGATCCATTGAGAAATATGGCCTCTAGAGAGGTCACAAGGTTTTTTCTATTTTTAGATCTACTGACCTAGATTTTGACCCCACATGACCCAGTTTTGAACCTGACTTAGATATCATCAAGATGAATTTTCTGACCAATATTCATGAAGATCTCATGAAAAATATGGCCTCTAGAGAGGTCACAAGGTTTTTCTATTTTTAGATCTACTGACCTAGTTTTTAACCCCACGTGACCCAGTTTCGAACTTGACCTAGATATCTTCAAGGTAAACATTCTGACCAATTTTCATGAAGATCCATTGAAAAATATCGCCTCTAGAGAGGTCACAAGGTTTTCCTATTTTTAGACCTACTGACCTAGTTTTTGACCGCACATGACCCAGTTTCAAACTCGACCTAGATATCATCAAGGTGAACATTCTGACCAATTTTCATGAAGATCCATTGAGAAATATGGCCACTAGAGAGGTCACAAGGTTTTTCTATTTTTAGATCTACTGACCTAGTTTTTGACCCCACATGACCCAGTTTCAAACTTGACCTAGATATCATCAAGGTGAACATTCTGACCAATATTCATGAAGATCTCATGGAAAATATGGCCTCTAGAGAGGTCACAAGGTTTTTCTATTTTTAGATCTACTGACCTAGTTTTTAACCCCACGTGACCCAGTTTCGAACTTGACCTAGATATCATCAAGATGAACATTCTGACCAATTTTCATGAAGATGCATTGAGAAATATGGCCTCTAGAGAGGTCACAAGGTTTTTCTATTTTTAGACCTACTGACCTAGTTTTTGATGCTACGTGACCCAGTTTCGAACCTGACCTAGATATCATCAAGATGAACATTCTGACCAATATTCATGAAGATCTCATGAAAAATATGGCCTCTAGAGAGGTCACAAGGTTTTTCTATTTTTAGACCTACTGACCTAGTTTTTGACCCACGTGACCCAGTTTCGAACTTGACCTAGATATCATCAAGGTGAACATTCTGACCAATTTTCATGAAGATCTTGTGAAATATATGGCCTCTAGAGAGGTCACAAGGTTTTTCTATTTTTAGACCTACTGACCTAGTTTTTGATGGCACGTGACCCAGTTTCGAACTTGACCTAGATATCATCAAGATGAACATTCTGACCAACTTTCATAAAGATCCCATGAAAAATGTGACCTCTAGAGTGGTCACAAGCAAAAGTTTACGGATGCACGGACGCACGGACGACGGACACCGCGCGATCACAAAAGCTCACATGTCACTTTGTGACAGGTGAGCTAAAAAGGTTCCCTACCAGTCCTATCTATGGTCAAATCTTAAGGGTAATGAAACTCTGGCTCATGGTTGTGAAACTGTCAGAGTTTTGAGACCAGTCTAAAAACTGAAGCAACTGATTGGTTGTTTTTGAGCATATATTTGAAATTGACCAATGGCAAAGCTGCAATCAAAGACTGGTCTCCAAATCTATTTTTATAACCTCTTACCGAGGGCTATGTGTTGTATTCTTTACCTTAAACAATGACAGAAAAGCTGGATACTTGTCTAAAGCAGTCACCCAGATGACCAATCTGTCATGACTATAAATTACATACACACAACAGTCAATATGTTATATATTAACCTTTAGCATGCTAGATAAATTGTCGTCTGCTGGAAATGTCGTCTGCTAAAATTGTAAAGTTCATTCAATTTGCTCCAAAATTGGAAGAAATATTGCCAGAGTAGCAAACAGCTTGGAACCTGATCAGACGCCGATTTAATCGGCGTCTGATCTGGTTCCGAGCTGTTTGCAAAGGCTGTTAAATTCGCCTGCAGCAGGCTAAGGGTTAAACAAGCTGTCTATCCTTAAATTTTATCTCAGCATTTGCCAAGTTTTGAAATTTGGGAGTTTTCTCATCTGATTTATCATGCATAAAAATTGAAGGTGTTTGTCTGACCGATGCAATATACCATTGACTCTATATGTGTTAGCACATACCCCAGTATATCCTTGGCACTTCATCATTTTTGAAGAATACGAGTTTTGTCGTTAGGTGGCAAACTATTGTACCAGTTTCGTCGCTTTATTATATTTACAGTGTATTACGCAAGCAAAATTTCAGATAGCATTTCAACTAACAGCTTTTTTCAGGGTTTGACAGAGCCAACCTTCTGTTTGACACTAAAATATAATTACCTTGCTAACAGAGATTTACACTTTGTATTAGTCTGCCCACACTTTTTTATTGTCTAATTCTAGCGGCACTTAAGAGACTGAATTTTTTGCGGCTTAACAAATTGAACAATATAACAATTAACTGTGGGAGTGTGTTATAACGCAAAAATAGTATGTATAACAAAGAAGTTGTTTAAACATATCTATTTTCATCATTATTTCTTAGAAATTATTCTCACACCCTCTTCCTAAAATTCTTCGCAAACAATAAGTGAATTTTAGGTCCCTTTTTTTTTTATTTTGCAAACAACAATATACATTGTATTCTTCTATATCAGGAATTCTTTCAGGCATAATAACAAAGATGCAAGGGTTAAAGGTCAGCTCCTTTGAGAACCAATCCTAATATCTGTAGTATCGGGTCTCATGTTAGGAGTACCTGTCCGTTTTGTTGTAAAATGATATACTGATCAATTTCATCAAATATGGTACAAAAATACTCTTCTTCTGATTACAAAGAAAACAACATTTCTCATCTCTTTTTTTATCCATAACATAGAAGTTATCCTCGGATTAATTACACATGTTTTCTTTTTAGCTCAACATTTTGAAAGTTTTCAAACAGTAGAGCTATTCTCGTCAATCTTTTGTCAGTGTTGATGTCCACATCACATAAGTTTTAAATGTAAGAAGGTTTTTTTCAAGAACTGCTAGGCCAAATGCTGTCAAATTTCACACATGTATTTGGCATAATGAGAGGACCTCACAGGACAAGTGAAATAATGCATGTATTTTATAGGTTACTAGTAATCGTGGGAAACATTTCTGCGTACTTAGTAATCAAAAATCCTTCAACAGAATTATAAGTAATGGAGCAGAAACAATCTTTTTACTTGACCTTCAAACAGTGACTGTGACCTTTAACTGAAAAGCATAGATCATGTGTAGACACGTCGTCTCATCATGGGGAAAGTTTTTGTGTAGCGCTCAGATAATCCATCAATTAATGCATATAAAAGATATGGAGCAAAAAATTTTTTTACTTGACCTTCAATATTGACCTTGATTTTTGACCTACAAGCACAAGTCATGTAATTGCATACTCTACATATTGCCCTCTATATACACACAAAGTTTTATGAACCTAGCTTGAATACTTTTTGATTAACTGCAGGATCCAGATTTGCAGACGGACGGACAGACAGATCAATGGATTAAGGGCATACCTATAGTCCCCTCCAGTGTTTGCCAAAATACCACATGTGAAAAACTGTGTTTTTAAAATACATGGCATCTCATAAACCTTTGGAATAATATACTTAGTCTAATAAACATTCGCAACATAAATAGTCTGAAATGTTTTTTTTAAAGCAATGTTCAAGATGTACATTTCTAAACAGTATGTTCAAGAAGTACATTTCTAAATAGTATTTTACAGAACAAGTGATATCAGAAGAATGATTTTGTTGCACAATAAATTTTCCGTTTTTACTTTTTCTTGTCTGAAATACATCACTATCTGACAGACTGGTCATCAAAATTTCTAATCAAAGTTTTGCAGATGCTTTGGGATCACTTTATATCCCAAAATGCCATCTTGCAAATGCCATTAGTACCTGAAAGGTAATAAAAGTCTGGAAACGGCAAATAAACTGAGTCATGAAGCTGATTCCCTGAACAATCCATTTCACTTATCTTCACTTTATCATATTATCTTTGCATGCTAAGGAGTCACATGACAGCACTTTGTTAAAACATTGAGAAACCCCTTTGTCGTAAATTGCATAGATGAGTATATCATGTGTAGAGGGTGATGGTGGTATGTAAATTGGGTCATCTGTTTCAGTGACTATAGATATTTTCATTTTTCATGGTAAATGTATGATGTTGTTTCTTTTTCATTCTATTCTATGTTAAACATTTGAAATAAGATGTATATAATTGTCTATATATTTCTTTATGTGTTATATTCTTTAAACAAGTGAATGAAGTATTGCCATGCAATACAAAGTCCCCTACTGGAAGGCACCTAATTTTCTCTACTGCAGTATAACATAATGAATTGATATCTGTCAATGATGTATAAACAATATTGTACTATATACAATATAATATAACAAAGCACTTGGATTAAAATCTGCATATATAAAATCGTACAGTTGTTTTCATTTGGAATTTTTTTTGGCCAATTATACAAAAAGTTATCATAAAAGTTATTTATAGTAACAACAAAATGAAATTAACCCTAAAAAAAAAATCTATAAAATATAAGTCTACAAAAAACTCTTTACCAGATAGAGATAGATCAAAATACACCTAAAATTTGGATGTACCATGCATGTTGTACCACAGAAAAGTGGTCTTGATTTTTTCCTACGGCCAGTAATAAAAACGTTACAATATAATCTATTTATAGTAACAACAAAGGGACATAATTCTAAAAAAAGTGTGCCTTATGGTGATGAACATCTGTGCCAAGTTACATCAAAATCCCTCCATGCATGAAGAAGAAATGCTCCGGACAAAGTGATTCTTGAATTTGACCTTTAACCTCTAAGTTTGACCTTGACCTTAGACCTAGGGACCTGGTTCTGGCGCACGACAATTTAATCTCATTGTTGTGAACATTTGTGCCAAGTTACATTAAAATCCCTCCATGCATAAAGAAGAAATGCTCCAGACAAAGTCATTCTTGAATTTGACCTTAGACCAAGAGCCGGGGCTTTGCGCACATGTTGTCTCATCCAGGGGAATGTTTGTGCCAACTGATATTTAAATCCTGTTTTGCATGACAAAATTATAGACTGGACAGGACAAAAATCCTATTGACCTTTGAAGTGTGACCTTGATCTTTGAGCTAGGGGTCCGGGTTTTGCGCATGACATTTGTGCCAAGTAATATCAAAATCCCTTCATGGATGGCAGGACCAGACAGGAAAAAAGCCCTATTGACATTTGACCCCCAATGGTGACCTTGACCTTTGAGCAAGGGCTCTGGGATTTGCGCATGACACATTGTCTCATCATGGGGAACATCTGTGCCAAGTAATATTGAAATTCCTTAATGAACGACAGACAGGAAATAGATCATGTTCATGCCATGTTAACATTTGACTGCTAAGTGTGACCTTGACCTGTAAGCTAGGGGTCTGAAAGTACTGCATGACACATCATCTTATTATGAGGTACAATTGTGCCAATTGATATTAAAATCCTTTCATGGATGGGAGAGTTATGGACCGGACAGGAAAAAGCCCTGTTGACCTTTGACCTCCAATTGTGACCTTGATCTTTAAGCTAGGGGTCTGGGTTTTGCACATGACACGTCGTCTCATCATGGAGAACATTTATGCCAAGTAATATTGTAATCCCTTGATGGATAACAAGGTTCTGGACCGGACAAGAAAAAAAACCTATTAACATTTGGCCCCCAATTGTGACCTTGACTTTGAGCTAGGGGTCCGGGTTTTGCGCATGACATGTTGTCTCATCAAAGGGAACATTTATGCCAAGTAATATTGTAATCCCTTGATGGATGACAGAGTTCTGGACCGGACAGGAAAAAAACTCTATTGACCTTTGGCCCCCAATTGTGACCTTGACCTTTGAGCTAGGGGTCTGGGTTTTGCACATGACATGTTGTCTCATCATAGGGTACATTTTCTGCCAAGTTATATCAAAATCCCTTCATGGATGGCAGAGTTATGGACCAGACAGGAAAAAAGCCCTATTGACATTTGACCCCCAATGGTGACCTTGACCTTTGAGCAAGGGCTCTTGGATTTGCGCATCATCATGGGGAACATCTGTGCCTAGTAATACTGAAATCCCTTAATGAATGAAAGAGTTATTGACCGGACAGGAAACAGACCCTGTTCATGCCATGTTAACATTTGACTGCTAAGTGTGACCTTGATCTTTGAGCTAGGGGTCTGAAAGTTGTGCAAGACACATCGTCTTATTATGAGGTACAATTGTGCCAATTGATATTAAAATCCCTTCATGGATAGGAGAGTTATGGACCGGACAGGAAAAAAGCCATATTGACCTTTGACCTCCAATTGTGACCTTGACCTTTAAGCTAGGGGTCCGGATTTTGCGCTTGACACATCGTCTCATCATGGGGAACATTTGTGCCAAGTATTATTAAAATCCCTTCATGGATAAAAGTGTTATGGACTGGACACGAAATTGCGGACAAACGGAATGACGGAATGAGGAAAAGCACATTCCTATAGTCCTCGAAACTGGTTTTCAACCAGTAGGGGACTAATAAAGATATTTCTATTATGATTATTATCATTATCCTTCTTATCATTAATATTATAATTATTATTACTACCACTGTCATGGTCATCATCATCATTATTATTATTATCATTATTTTCATTATTATCATCATCTCTTAAGACAGATGGCACAAGAAAGATCCTGAGATGTGATATATATACCTATGGCCACTCAGATGAGTTGCTTACTTTCTCATATAACATAATAAGATATTTTAGATGTGTTGAAATGACTCTGAAATTACATTAGTTAAAGTGCGATTTTGTCACAATTGTCAATGACGCATGTCTTTTATTGAGAAATTCATTAATTAGAAATAACACAAGTTTACCACCATATATAAATGCTCTCTTAATATAATGTAATATAAGTGAATATTAATAAAATGTAATTGATATAACTCCAGGTAGAATGGCACCATTCTCCTTTCAATTACACATACATAACTAGAGATGTCACAAGACTGACGAATTATACCCCAACAATATGGTCTTGTCACAGACCTAAGCCAATGTCAAAGGTGAACTTGCTTGACCTTTGACCTACTGACCTCAAAATCAATACAGGTTATTTGCTGGTCATGATCAACCTTCCTTTTAAGTTTAATAATCCTCGGTCCAAGCGTTCTCAAGTTATTGTCCGGAAAAGGTTTAAGTGTTCTGGGTCACTCTGACCTTTGGAACTGAAAATAAATAGGGGTCATCTGTTGGTCATGGCCAACCTCTCTATTAAGTTTCGTGATCCTAGTCCAAAGTGTTCTGAAGTTATTGTCTGAAAAACGTTTAAAATGTTCCAGGTCACTGTGACCTTGACCTGTGACCTACTGACTTAAAATTATAAGGGGTCATCTGCTGGTCATAACCAACCTCCCTATCGATTTTCATGATCCTAGGCCCAAGCGTTCTCAAGTTATCATCCGGAAACTGTTTAACTATTTTGTGTCATTGTGACCTTGACCTTTGACCTACTAACTTCATAGTCAAAATTGACCTGTACTTTATCATGTTACACCTCTGTACAAAAAATTATGATCCTAGACCCAAGTGTTCTCAAGTTATCATCCAGAAGCCATTTAACTGTTCAGAGTCATTGTGACCTTGACCTTTGACCTACTGACCTGTATTTCATGATGTTACACCTGTGAATCAAAATTTATGATACTAGGCCTATGCTCAAGTTATCATCAGGAAACCATTTTACTGTTCAGGGTAACTGTGACCTTGACCTTTGACCGGCTGACCCCAAAGTCGACTCTGACCTGTATTTTATCATGTTACACCTGTGTACAAAAGATTATGATCTTAGACCCAAGCGTTCTAAAGTTATCATGTTTCAAGTTAACTGTTTCAAGTCATTGTGACCTTGACCTTTGACCTACTGACCCCAAAGTCAAACTTGACCAGTATTTTCTGATGTTACACCTGTGTACCAAAAATTATTTAAATCAGTCAAGCCTTTATTGAGTTATCATCCGGAAACCATGAAAACCAACGGACCGACAAGCTCACTCCTATATACACCCCGCCCCCAACTTCGTTCCCCAAACTTTGTTTTGTGGGGGTATATTTATGATGATACATATAGTTTTTCTTTTTAGTTTTAAATGTCTAAGTTATAACAGTACTTCAACTTTTCTGTTAACATTTTCCAACTCTACTAGCTATTTCTTTCTTTAAAAGAAGGCATGACTGTACCACTTACAAACAAGAAATTGTTACAACTTATGTCCCTAGTGTGCTCCAAAAATCAAAACAAAAAGTTGCATAAGTACAGAAAAATGGTCAGTTGCTATAATGGAAAGGACTTTTACCCAATAAAAAAAAAAAGAAGTCTTTAATCAAACTTTTGGCTCTCTTTTAACCCTTGTCATGATAGACCTGATTGATTCTGCCTTTCAGCCAGTGTAGATCATGATCAGCCTGCACATCCACGCAGTCTGATCATGATCTACAATGTTCACCATTACAGTCAGTATCTTATTTCGATAAGCACCCTTTAAACAGTCAATGGAACTGTCCAAATTCATTATAGAAATTTAGCAGGGTAAGGCTTAAGATAAACCTAATTAGATAATTCAGTAAAATCGCCTTTAAAACTCTTAAAATTCTGTTTTACTAAATCTTTTTTATTTTAAACTAGAGCTATCACTGAATGTGATTAATATCCCATGATGCCTCTCTGATTCATGGAAAGACCAACAGATGCACAGAAAGAATTTGAAGTCAACTATCTTGACCCTAGTGACCTGAATAAAATTCTGTGGAGGTAAACAATAATTTTTATTGACGCTACTTTTATGAAAGTCCTTTATGTGTTGTTATTTTAAAGTTTACTTACTGTTCTGGATATGTCTTTGCAAAGGAATTATGGGCAGACAGACCAAACATCAATAAATACCCATATATTTTGTATCTTGTGGGGTGTGAGTAAAATGTGACTCAACTTTATCAACCTACTTTTCTAATGCTTTTGGCAAGGTTCCGGTCAATCTCTCAGACTGTCTCGCAGTTTCCCGTACAAACTGGCTAAATCCATTGTCACATGCCACATGGTACCGATGTCCGAGCCCAAGCTCAGTGGGTTTTATTCTAGGTATATAGCCATTGTATCCCGGTATAGGTGGCTCTGTCAGAGGTCGCTTGTCCTCTGAAATGTTATAATTTTCATAATTAATTGAGATATTATCAAAGAAGAATATTTGGATGTCAGCTTTGAAGAAAAGTTTTTGAAAATCATCCTTAAGAAAAACATTTGGATGTAGCATTTTACACAGAAACTTAAGTTAAAGGTAAGACTTCCAAAAAATGTGAAAATCTTGTCACAGAAAAGGCATTAATTCTGTGATTCATTTGAAATATGCCTTACTTTCGATTCAAACAGCATTTCTTGACATTGCAGTTAACTAGAACTGCCTTGACCACAGCACAACCTTTCTCATTTAGGTGGAGTTTAAAACTGTATATTCCCTAAAATACTGAAAAGCTTGTATCTTTTTTATGATATCTAGAAAGTAAATTTTTGTAGTTACTGTTACAAGAACAAAAACATTACCCATTAATAAAGGTCTAGACGGATGAGTATCTCTATAACGGTCAAGTTTCTCTTTCACTGAAGGGTCATGTGACGTTGCTGTTAATCTTGGTATTGAGCTTACTTGGCGGAACAAGTCACGTTGCCGCTGGTCATGGTTTGATCTGTTTGTCATGTATTCATCGATACATACGTCACAGTCTTCTTTATATGTACCGCCAAATTTAAATGTCATTCTTGGAATATAACCTGTTGTGGAAAAGAAACGCAAACATAATTAACTTCCATTGTAGTAAACAGAATTTTTTTCTTATTATATTTAAAAGAAATATTAAAATTACACTTGCTTCAGTTTAACAGGAATAACTTTGGTTTACCTTCAATGATTTATAACATAGCTACACACACATATATATAGCTAAAGCATTACCGTACAAATTTTAAAGCAAGGGAGAAAACTCTTGAGGGCTATAATCATATGCAAAAGTTGTTATTGTTTACTCCCCTTGGACATTATAAATACCTGGTATTGGGGAAAAGACATTTTTTTTTGCTTTCAGGTTTAATTTAACAGTTTATTACCAAGTACGTGGCACTGTATTTGTATTTCTTTCCTATTCTAAAGATGGAACTTTTACTAAAATAACTGCTCATGTTTCTTTTTACTTAATTTATAGTCGTTAATGTGTTTTTATTCAAAATTGAACAAGAGTGGCAAACTGTGTCACAGCAAATTACTTCCAACTTTAATGATATTCTATTACTGTGCAGTCCTGTTTTTCAATTAATTCAAGGGCCATAACTCAAGAGTGACAAAGACTATCTGGCTGGTTATCAAACTTTACAAAGATAATATGCCAATAAACTTTTTAGGTTTGGTGATCATTGGACAAGAACTGCTTATTCATAAGTTATTAATTGGACACCGTCAATCCTTGCAATTTTAACTTATGACATTGTGATCATATCTGGCAAATACTGGATAAGAACTGCTCATGTTAGAGAGCATACACTGTCAATTTTCACAATTCTGAGTAATTCAAGGGCCATAACTGAAGAAATACTTTGAGGACCCAAATGGTTTTCCAACTTGTTCGAGATATTTTGACCATAACCATTGTGACCAAGTTTGGTGAAGATAAGAACTACTCAAATAATAATATGTCCTGTTTTACTGTTCCCTAAACTTGCCACAAAAAAACAACCTCTGTACAACAATGCATATAATTTTCCGAACAGTTTTCTCTAGACAGGCTGCCATTATAATGAGGTGTTTATTCTACAGTTAACAGAGGTGCTGGTTGGCAGTTTACCTAGCTGTCATTTAATAGAGCTGTAGGTAAACAGAGGTGTTAGTTTATAATAGAGGTGTCAGTTAAGAGGTGTCATTTAACAAAGGTGTCAGTTAGCGGAGGTTTTGGTTAAAAGATGTGTCATTTAACAGAGGTGCCAGTTACCAAAGGTGTCATTTAACATAGTACCAGTAGTCAGTTCGCAGACGTGTCATTTAACAGGGGTGTCAGTTAGCAGATGTGTCATTTAACAGAGGTGTCACTTAACAGAGGTAATACTATACCTGTATATCCTGGCACCATTTGTTCTGTGTATTTATTATCACCCGTTGATTTTGGCAGTGTATTGCGTAGTTCTACAAGTTGTACCCCTTGGCCGGGGGTGACGGCATTTGATGGATGGACATGTATACGTGACTGAAATACACAAAACATAAATAATAATAGTAAATCAACTTGAAATACAAACATAAATATCTCTTCTTCATTTAGACAGTGTACTACATTGTACAAAGAATATGAAGACAAGGCAAGACTATGAATGGCTGAAAGAGTGTCAGCCTGGACCACTGTAGCATTTGCAAGCTTAGCCATTTGCAACAATTCCATAAAAAGTGGCTCAAACTACAACTATAACTAACATATAGACTGACAGTATGATTATTATAAATAAATACTGACTCTTTTCTATGATACAAAAATTACAAATAAGTTCACTCTGAATACAGTCTCTAAACTGACAAGTCTTAGGAACAAATGAAATGTTAACCTTTGTGGGTTTTGAGTTTGGAGGCTATTCGTAATAAGAAAAAACTTATTCTAGATGAAGACAACAATTGTTCATTTAAGCAGGATCTGACATTCCAGGATTTCCAGTTAAAAGGGATTTCACTCAGCAGAACTTTTCAATCTTTATTTACATTGTCAAAACCTCTTGCGTCACCAAAGCAAAGCATTCGTTTATACCGAGGGATCACTGTATACATTTCATTAAATCTTTCTTATTTATGTTATCAAACATAGGGTTTAACCAATTTACCAAATATACTTTCACTGAATAAACCAGGTATTTTATTTTGAAGCTCGTAACAGTCCTGATAAATAAGATAATCTCCAATATCAATATACCCTCGAAGCCAAGATAATGAGGATCTATAAAAGCACTACAGGCTGACACCATTTATTTAAAACATCTTCGCGAACCCTCTTGAAAATTTGAGATAAGTATATATGATGACAAGGCACAACACGCTGGGTAAATACAGCACTGAGCTTTCAACTACCGAAAAAGCAAATAAAGTGACGGGATTGGATTTATTATAAATTACAGAAGATTTCTTTTTAATCACACATTATTCAAGTATAAATTTTAAACAGTCTTGAGATAGAAATATTCTTTTTTTTTTTTTTTTTTTTTTTTTTTTTTTTTTTTTTTTTTTTTTTTTTATAATATTTTGCTTTATCAAAGTAAGTCTGTTTACAGATGGAAAAAAATAAAGAACTGTGCATGAGAAATTTGTATTGTGTTTAGAATAACAAAAATAATTTTGTCTAGAGGACATTGTTGCTATTCTCTGTCCAATATGGCATTATGGAAACAAAATCCAATGTTTTGCCGACAGCATTTTCCAACAAGCTAAAACTGCGATAAGTTGTGCCCCCTTACGATCAGAAATTATATATCGGCTGTTGTTATTTATTGCTACTATGTTAACAAAACATTAACAAACCATCAGCTTTTGAATTTTTTTACTGCCTTTCAATACTTAACCCCGTCATATGAACCGTTTAAAATTTAATATAAAATGATGATATAAATCTTTCGCCTTCCAATCGTTCAATCACGACCATCATACAAACAATAAAGATCTGTACAAAGCCAAATATTATTTACCAACTTGACAATACTTCACCGATCAATATAGTCTCCTTACCAATACAGTGACACCTATATGTTTTCCGATATAATCTTTCATCAATTGTAGATTAAACATCTTAAGGGGTTTCTTAAGAGATTTTATGATTTTTATGGTTCCTGTTTTTAGAGCATGATATGCAATAAGAATAATATATAATGGTATTCAAATAACATTTCTACTGTAATATGGTTTAAAACTGTATTCTAGCAAAAAAGTGATCTTAATTTACTGTAGTTTTCAATGATTGGGCAGGGTGTGTGCTTAGGGAGGTGGGGTGGGGTTTTACAAGTGAGTTTTGTTTTGTGTTTGTGAAGTTTAACGTCGCACCGTCACAATTCAGATCATATGGCAACATTCCAGCTTTGACCCCAGGTGTCCCTCCGTGCATTATTTCATCATGGGCAGGCACCTGGGTAGAACCACCGACCTTCCGTAAGCCAGCTGAATGGCTTCCTCACATGAAGAATTCAACACCTCGAATGCGGCTCGAACCCACATTGTTGAGGGGCAAGTGATTTGAAGTCAGCAATCTTAACCACTTGGTCCTATCAACAATAGAGTAAACGTGTATTAGCAAGACCGTATTATTCTGTTAAATGTTCATAATGCCTTGATTTGAAATGTGGCTGCCATATTTTCTGCCATGAATACAAAAGCTATTAATTTTCCGTTAAATCTTGTTTTCAATAATTGTTATCTCTAATAAATGTCTAAGATTTGAATATTGATGAATACAATAGAAAGTTTATTTGAATTTATTGTTTTGGTTACCTCCCTTTATGGCTCTAAACGGTAAACATTCATATACAGTATGAAAAAATGGCAACCATTTTGACCATTATAACTGTGCATAGCATCTATTTTGACAGCTTTTTCGTTTTTAACATAAAATTTAAATCCTTATGGGACTTTAAAACAATGTCTTCTATAATGAGATTTCCAAACTTTTTGTACAATTAAATCAATCCTGTTTTGTTTATGTAGATCATATGACTTTTCAACTGGAAGACCTCCCAGCTGCCCAACTTAGCATTACTTCAGGCATGGGGATTTGGGCGGCAGTGGAGGGATGGGGGGAGAGAGGAGGGGGAAGGGAAATTGTGTAGAACCATTGAACATCCATAAGCCAGCTAGATAAAAACATAAAAGTCTATTCATGTTTACCAAATGTCTGTGAACCAGTCAATTTTACATATATACATTGTACTTTTAGTCTTTACCACCTTCTGTATATGCTATTCACTTGTAAATTGAAAAATCACAATATTTAAGCAACTGCAAACAAATTTTAGGATTTGAGGCGTCAACATTTCAGATTTCTTTAAAAGGCATATATTTGGAAAACTGATTAATGTATTCAAAGTATAACCAAATGGGTTTCACCTTTAAAACTCGCGCTTTATTTGTATAATAGATTCAAACAAATTGCAATTTTTACGGAGAATTTAAAGCGCTGTTATGCAAGTATATTGGCTTTCACAGTTTCTTTAATACTTTCATTCTATAAAGTATAGAATTTATAGCTAATCCAATGTTACGAATGTTTAAGAAATGACGTAATTTATTGGTCAAGATATTTTCAACTTTAGATTAAAAATCTTTATATACCGATATCTCTTTAACGCTTTGAAGATTTTTGTTTTATATTTTTGGCAGGTACATAATTACATAATCCCAAACTCTGCAATGAATATCCTTTCTTTGAAAAAGGTCAAAAAGTTTTATTACATAATTATACATGTAACTAAATTGCAACAATCTACTTTTTTACCGACATTACTTCAAAATTTCCACAAAAAAAAAGGTAGAAAATTACTTAGAAGAATGTATAAAATTGCAGAATTTAAGATTTTGCCTTTTAAATGTTTGTAATATTGCTTGTACATGTAATTTCGTGAGAGATCCAATTTTTTCACTGCAGGATGGAAGGAGGCATTTGTACTGGGGAATGGGGAATACGGTATTTCTATGGTGTACAGACCTTGTATTTTTGGTGTTATTAATATCATATTTATCATGTCTGGCTATATGTTGCGGCAACAGAGCAAATAAAGAATTGTACGATTAATTTAAGACAACAAGCAAATAAAAAAAATCTTACCTTAGCAAGTTCATGTGTGTCTGTTCCATAGGTTTTACCAACACGGTACTTAATCTGTGGGCAATATCCCCGATATCTGAAAATATGCACGATAAAACTAAAAAACCTTTTACAAATGCAGCGAAAACAGAAAAATAAAAGTTTAAACTAAACCAAGAACCTACAGCAAACAAACTACATAACCCGCATCCTAAACAAAAAGCTTAGTATGTGAATACAAAGTCTGTTTTCATTTAAATAATGATTGTTAAGTACAAAGTTAAAATTAATTAATCATTTTCCTTGTTTTCATCTAAATAACAATTCAGAAATAAAGAGTAATTATTTTCATTGATTTCATGTCAAGAATGATTCAGAACTTGAGGAGTCAATTATAGTTTGTAATGTTCAAGTTAAACAAAATTATTGTAACTTTTTTTTCTCTTTCATCACAGCCAGGATTCAAAAGTGTGAAGTATTAAAAATAAATTATAAATATTAACTTTTAGTTGGACATTCTTTTAACCTTTAGCCTGCTGGCGGCAAATATTCTGACTTTCTGACCAGCACAGACCAAGATCTGCCTGATGTGCGATCATGGTCTACACTGTTTGTAAATCTGTCAGTAAATTTTCAGTGAACACCCCTTCAAATAATAAATGGTATAATGTACCAGTCCATTTTAGAAATTTAGCAGGATAAAGGTTAATACCAACTGCTGTTGTATTTAACTCCATGATTACAATAAATTATCTTCAAATATTTTCCTGGTTTATTTCTATGGACATCGCTTTTAGTTAAACAAGAAGTGACCACACAGCAACCAATCATTTAGTGCCAGAGTGAAAATTCAGTCAAAACCATCTTTGAAATCATGCTGATTTTCTTATTATTTTCATTTTCATACCAGCTAATGTTATTCTGAGTCTTTCATCATTTAATTATCCCACACACCCCACTTATTAAATATCCCTTTTCCTTCTAAACATGCGAAACCATTATTTAAAACAAATCAAGAAAGCTTTAATATTTTGATTTTATTTATAAAGCAGTCTCCTCCTTTCCACACTCACTGTTCTGTCTAGAACATGTAAATGGAAGAGACTATATTAACTTTATTTATGAGTAAAACTCAAATCTTTCAAAGGTTCAGAGTGAAGGAAATAAATAATGCACACTTTGAAGTCATTGGAAGTGAAACATACCTTAGACTCAGTCTTTTATGAATCTACCCCAAATAGGATTAAGGCTAACACAGTTATGTCATAACTGTAACAAAACTTAGATACTTTAGTCTTAAGTACATGCTTCCAAAGGTTATGAACCAATGTAACAAGTGTAATTTACTTAAATCTTAAGTAATAGTATCAAAAATGATAAACGAAGGCATGTTACAAGTGTAACATACTTTAGTTTTACATGTATGCTACACTGTATCAATGGATATGAACCGAAGTATGTCATAAGTGTAACACACTTTTAAGATGTAAGTGTAATAATTCTGCTAAAGATTATGAACAGAAGTATGTGCTGCGAAAGCTGTGGACAGCAATGCTCTACTATACATAAGCCTTATCACTAAAAGATCTAAACAACTTAATACGAAAGACCAAAAGTATGGCGTAACTTGGTGAAAAGCTTAAGCAGAGTTGTCGAACCTTAGTATAACTGCATGTCAGTTTATCACAGTGAGAAAGTTTGAAGTTTTAATCCATCACAAAACAAGTAACTGAAATACCAGTTAAAATAACAAAAAATTGCTAGGTCAGACAAGGGGAGTAACTTTGTAAAAGTGCAAAATAGAGCTATAAAACCCATGCATTGCATGTCAGATCATCAAATTAACAGGTTTGTGAAGTTTCAGTCTATTCCCACTTGTGGTTAACTAAACATCTGCTTACGTGCAAAAACTAAACAAAAAAATGCTGTGTCAAAATAGGTACAGAAATTTGTAAAAATGCAAAACGGAGTAACAAGATCTGTTAAGTGTGTTAAGCTTCAATCCATTTCCGAAAACTGTTACTGTGATACATGTACCAGCTTAACCAATTGGAATGTGGATGGGGACACAGATACTGATGAAAGGGTGAGTGCAATAGATCTAATTATTCTTTGAAAAGTCAAGCTAAAAATTGCAGAGAAAAAAAAAACGAGTGAGTGTTAGAGGGTGATACTTAAAGAGCCCTCACCTATAGCCCTAGTCTCATGACTTTGAAGTCTGCACATGAAAGCAATTTGAAATAAACCTACTGACAGTCTTTAAACATTTGAAAGTACATTGAATCAAGACTTAATTCAAAAGTATATACTGGTATCAGTAACATTAATATTCAAAAGTGTAGCACTCTGCATCAACATTTGACAAAACAGAACCTTAGGCCATAACGAAAAATACTTGTCTTGACAGCTGAAATGTTGTTTAAAGTAATTTTAAGAGTACATAAAATGTAGAATAAAATTGTACAGGTCTACTAACATTACAGTATTTTTGTGTAACACCAGCTAAACCAAAATTCATGAATGTAATGTTTAAATTGAAAACTATTTCAATTATTGCTAGGCAACATTTTGATTTTTGTCAGATGAGTAGATTTATCATGAGGAAGAAAGGCACAGAACATTCCCTTGCTACCAAGGGTTTTAGCACCTTATGCCTGGTGAATTATATACCCTGGAAGATTAACTCCAGCTCTAGGAGCCATGATACCACATCTATTAGATTGTTTGGCAATCTGCTTAATTCTAAAAGTACAATCATTATTATACCATATGTAAAATATGAGAATGTTCTAAAACTATGTTGAAAACCATTCTTTATCAACAGAGCAAAAAAAGGGGGAAAAAAACAAAAAATGTGATGTGAAGAAAAATATAACTGATAAAAATGTGTATTGACCAATTTATAAAAAAGGCTCCCAAAACCAATTAACTTTTATATTTCATATCTGTTGATCAGTTTGAATTCTGCACAATTATGCCTGTTTCTCGTCGATTCGAGCTTTCTCATCGATTCGAGCCCTTATGTTTTAGTAAAATTCATGCTCAAGTAGCATGTTCTTCCATCTGAAACTTCTGTCATTTACATTTTAAAGTTTTGGAAAATATTAGTCATGAAACCACTGAAAAAATGCGTAAATACCTGTTTTAATCTTTTGCATCAAAAATTGCTTATTTCAAAAGGAAATTACATAGTGAGTAATATTGTGAGCCCAAATTTCAAATTAAAAGAATCCTGAGCATATTTCGGCTGTTGAAACGAGTGAACAAGAAGTCAATCTTGATAGAAATTTGCTTTATGGAAATAGAATATGCAAACATTAACACTTAATGACCTTCCAAACAAAGGGCTCGAATCGATGAGAAAGTTTTAAAATGATGCACGGAGTTTGACCTCATTCAGTCTCATGCAAAAAAATACATATAAAAGATGATAAAATTGTAATTCTTATTGTCCATTGTTAAATGCAAATATTTTTGTAACAAAAATTATTTAATTGAACAGGTTTACAAAAATATGCACAACCCTAAAAGATTTAAGACGCTCGAATCAAGGAGAAAGCAGCATATATAGATCTAAACATTCTACAAAAATGTCTTAAAAAGTGCATTTGTTTGTAAATTTATACTTAATCAAATTATTCTAAGAAAAAAAATACAACATTGTATTGAAGAGAAAATTAAACTCATTAATTTTACTGCTATAAATAGTTTCACATTTCTTGTATTGTCATTAACTAGGGCAATGAACTTTCTTTGATCTTTTATTTATGATTTAATTCTATTTAAAAGTCATTCATTATAATTTAATCCTTTAAAGATCTAGAATGGATTTATCAGTCTAAGATATCAAGATAATTCTGTCTGCTGAAAAGCGAAATTGACAGGGTCAAATGAACTTACCCTGGTACGTGTGTCCCGTCTCTCAGAGTGGTGAACCCTCGACGTTGATCAAGGGACGGACCCCCTCCGAACGCTATCGTTGTCATTTTCCGCAATTACACTTTCTACAATAGCTGTGGAAATCCTTAAACAAATCTGTGTATCGATTTGATTGTTTGATTGATTTAACACACCGAGGGTCGTCGTTAAAGGCGCTATAAACAGTTGCTAAGGATGTCTACCTGGGTAAGCGGAGCATGACAAGATTTACCTGTCAATCGGCAAGATCAAAGATACGTCATGCTTACTTGCCGCAGACTGGTCACATTTATTACTGCCGTGGTTTACATTGTAATGTTTAGGAATACAGGCAAAAAAGGCAGAGGAATATAGTGTATCATATTCGGGCAACATCTGTCATTCTCTTTCTTCGTCTAGCTCCCTTGAAAGCTTGTAATTCTTCGAAATCTTCCGAGAATGACGTCATATCGCGAATTGTATAAACTGCAATCCAGTCTAAACAGAAGCTACACATGCGCAATGCAACTTCCTGTATGCTAATTGATGGTGAGGTTGTTTACATTGACGATGGAGGACAAAATAAGATAAAACATGTAAATTAAGTGCTTGTAGACCAGTTGGATCGTTAAAAAAGATGGGAAATACTGCAGTTGTCGCGTCTGGCGTGAAAAATCAAGCTGACAACAAGGCGAAAGCTCTATATCAGCTGGTAGACTTAAAAGGCGGTGGGGAACTAATCGAGTGTGCTAAACGGGCCGGATGGACAAAAGATTATAGAGAATTGGATCAGAAAATCCTAACTGAGGTGCCAAAGTTTCTGTACAATAATGGAGAAGGCAAGAAAATTCCCATTGTTGATTTGGTTATGATGAGAAATAAAGAAAGACAGAAAACAAAGATCAAAGCTGGGAAGGAAAAACAAGAAAAAGCAAAAGAATTGGCCAAGATTGACATGCACTTAACAGATGCTGAAGGAAATTACCTCCACAATAAACCAGGTAGAGTAGCTAACCAGGCTGGTAACATTGCCCGATCGGGCTTATGACACAAAAAGTAATATTTCTTGACAAATAATGATGATATTTCTTTCAAACTTGGTCCATTTATTAAGCATTACATATAATGCTTATCAAGATAGAAATAACTTTGTTGCCTTCAGTTTAGTTAGAATTACTTCCCTTTTTCAGATTTTTATGATGCATAATTTTTGAAGTCCAAAAAGTATTATGTTTTAATGCAATGTTTAAAACAGAAAAGGGTTCAATGACTTTCTAGTGCTCCAAACTTGTGTGCCAATACCTTTATTCTATATATTTAGGGTAAATATACTTTGTTTCTAGTGCAGATGTATGAGCAATTTTTTTAGGACTAACATTTCTCTATAATGTTGTAAGTGAAAGCAGAGTAAAATGTTTACATTCATGTACTAGCGCAATAATTTAGAGCATTAGAAAGCCATTTAACCCTTTTTTGTTTTAAACTTAGCATTAGAACATTATTATTATTAATTGCTTTTTTGGACTTCAAAGATTATGCTTCATAAAAATCTGAAACAGGGAAATAATTCTACCAAAACTGAAGGCAACCAAGTTATTTTTATTCTAATTTGTATCGTTTGTTATGCTTAACAAATGGACCAAGTTTGAAAGAAATATCTTCATTATTTTTCAAGAATTATTACTTCTTGTGTCATAAGCCCGATCGGGCAATGTTTCCAGCCTGCTATATGCAAAGCTCATGATGGCTTATGGAAGGTCGTAAATTTTATTTACAAAGTCGGTGGTACAAAATAATATAACATAAGCTCGTAAGAGCTTTAAAACCGACATAACCAGGTGCCCGCTGGTGATGAAATAATGCATGGGGGGTATCTGGGGTCTTCGTCCATGACTCCATCAGCAAAGCTGGAAAGTCGCCATATGACCAATAATTGTTGTGTCAGTGGGACATTAAACCCCACAAACAATAATAATAATAAAAAAAAAATGCCAAAAACTTCTCATGTCTTTGAAAGCACTCAGTCAAGTAATTTCTCAGAAACATGCTTACTTACCAAAATTCAGCATTTAAAAAGTGCATAATTTTGAAACATAAAAGATAAGAGTTGTAACCTGTCATGCAATGTCATTTTATATAGCTAAATAAATGTTTGCAACCAGCTTCACCAGTTTGTGACATCATCCTGCATGTGGCCGCTCTACTATTTGAAACATTTCAAATGTACATGGTTAACCTCTAGCCTGGTTAATTTCTAAAATGGATTGGTCCATCAATCAATTAGGCAATAGCATTTATTACTCAAAGGTGGTCACTGAAAATATACTGACTGAACAGTCTACAATAAGAAACAAGTAGATCTTATACTTTTAGATTTGAATAAGGCTTTCAACAAGGTTAGCCATGAGAAAGTTCTATTAAAAATGCATGGATATGGAGTCAGAGGTAACACACTAAGATGGGTCAAAGGCTTTTTAGATAATAGGATCCAGTCAGTAGTACTAAATGGCACTACCTCTGACGCCATCCCAGTATCATCAAGTGTCCCGCAGGGGTCTGAACTTGGTCCCCTGCTCTTCCTAGCTTACATAAATGACCTCCAACAAAACATTAGTTCCAAAATCTGTCTGTTTGCAGATGACACGGCAATATATCTAACATTGTCATCTGCAGACCAATCTGTCACTCTCCAAAATGACCTAAAACTTCTAGAAAAGTGGTAGTTGGAGTGGGGTATGGAGTTCAACCCCTCCAAGTGTCAAGTGATCCATGCCACTAGAAGGAAACATCCTATCCCTACCCAGTATTACCTACATGGAGTCTAACTTGGATCGGTCAGCTCAGCTAAATACCTAGGCGTGGATATCTCAAATGATATCATGGGACAATCACATAAATAGGTCAACCAAAAAAGCTAACCAAACCCTAGGGTTCTTAAGAAGAAACATTAAGGTCAAATCCCAACCCATTAAGACCATTGCTTACCAGACTCTAGTCCGACCCCAGCATGAATATGCCTCCGAGGTATGGTTGCCCCACACCCAAACCCAGATAGACCAAACTGAAAGCATCCAAAGGAGAGCCGCCTGTTGGATCAAGACTGACTACGGCCGTACTTCTAGTGTAACAGATATGCTACACTCCCTAAACCTTCGTCGACTGGATTTAAGGCATATAGATTCTAGGTTATCACTCTTCTATAAGATTCATCATGATCTGGTTGCTATCCCAATCATAGATTACCTTACCCCAATGACTCGATGTGTCTCCGCTACGGCCATTCCCTAAGTTATAGGTTAATTACTGCAACCACTGACTATTACAAGTTCTCTTATTTTCCAAAAACTGTGTACCATTGGAACCAAGTACCCCCAAGTGTGGCCCACCTCCCTACCCTAGAGCAGTTCAGTGCCGCAGTTTGCAGCCTTGAACATATCTTGCCCTAGTTATCCTGCTAACTCAAGTTTTAACCTTTTTATTTCACCAAAGTTATTTTTTTAGTTTCTTCCACTCTAAATTTTTATCACTATATTCTTTCTCTTATGATTTTGACGCGCAAAACGTCTATGTCCCCGCAAGGGGTTCGACGGTTACGGAAGATAAAGATAAAGACCATGATCAGCCTGCATGGAGCTTATAGCTGGGGACATTATATGAGCTTTTCTGACTGACTGCTTAATCAGATTTTGGCCAAGTAATGGATTTGTTTGAAATATTAACAACTGAACATTATTAGGTTTTGATGATATTCTATATGAAAATTTAAGAGTTCAAAAAATTTCCGCATGAAGAACCTGAAATGAACATTTTCAAATTTTCCAGACCAAGAAGTGAAACAAATTTTAGGCTTTACAGTTTTTCACAAGGCAATGATTTACTTGATAATTTTAATTTACCTGATAAAATAGTCTCTGCAAAGATGATCAAGAGGATGTTTATTTACTATGAGGTAACACAAGTATTACCAGAATATAACCAGGTTTTGTCCCAGTGAAAATGCATGTGCACGCCTGGAGTCTTGCCTTTTTTACCTGTCCTCGAGGATTTTGTTGTTTTCATTGCCAATGTGGATTGAATGCACTTTTTCTTTGGTTAAAAAATTTAGGGGAGAACTACCTTGTTAAAAACATCAGCAAATTCTGGATATTTTACAGAAGCATTTATATTGAAAGTTGTAGGTTATTTAATAACATCAAATCATGGTGGTTATATGTCCAGCCACAGGGTCAGGGTCACCCAGGTCACTGCAGCTTTAAACATTTGCCTGCAGCCTTGACCAATAAAACACGAAGCAATATGTACTTGATTGTTTTTTAATATTATTTATTATTAAGGCAGTTTACCTTCAGTACCTCGCCACAAAAATTAATGCAATTCAATTTTGATGAAAACAACTCATTCTTATGTGTTTCCTTTAAACTTATAATCTGCCAATATTTAAACTGAGTTTCAAGGACTTCTTAAGAAATATGGCAGTAATTTTCAGATACGTAAGAATTTTTTTTTATTGTTTTTGTCATACAATCTTGAGGCCAGTGCTTTAAATAAACATACTTTACCTGTGGAATGATACCTGGTATCAAAATACACATTGTTTTAAAACTTTCTTTTGGTTCAGATTGTTTAAGTACCCTAATATTCTGTAAAATGCAAATGTAAAAACTAGAAATTACATTAAAACACTTTCCTGTTAAAGGGGGATAATTACGAAATTTCATAAAAAATGAGCTGCGCCAAGAGGAAACCAACATAGTGGCTTTGCGACCAGCAGGAATCGAGACCAGCCTGTGCATCTGGCAGTCTGGTCAGGATCCATGCTGTTCACTTTCAAAGCCTACTGTAATTAGAGAAACCATTAGCAAACAGCATGGATCCTAACCAGACTGCGCAAAGTCACTATGTTGGTTTTCTCATGGCGTGGCTCAAATGATAAAGCATACAATTCTAATAGAGATCTAATTCAGTTTCTATGTAACTGGTCTTTTGTTTCTCAAGTAAATATCTACCAGAAAAGTTAAATGTTGCTTAAATGTGATTGACCGTTTCTTAAAATTAATATGAACCTCATTTCTTGTTTATTACTTACCGGTAATTATTATTTACATTGAGTTTTGATTATTATTATTAAAAGGGGACTTGACTCCAGATTTTGGCTAAAAATCATTTTCTTTAAAGATTGAAGTTTGGTCATATTATAAACATGAAAACTTGAGTTTTTGTTTCTAAACTGTCTTAAAAAAATGCGAAATCAAGAAAATTTGTTCAAGTTGGTAATCAAACTTGGGCTACGCCGGCAATAAATATTTTCGTGCCTTCTTGACCACACCTTGGAGGAAGTTGTACGAAATGCTGGTTTAAATGTTAAGCTTTATAATTAAGGCAGTGTACCTCTGAAAGGAAAAACTACTTAAAACAACTATTTCTCATGTAACATAATCTGTCTGTCACTTAGCTTCAAAGCCTTCCTAAGAAATATATAGCAATAATTTTCAGTACGATATCTGAAATTTTTTTTTTTTTTTTTTTTTTTTTGGTATGATCTGGACGTCAATGCCTTAAGCCCTTACCATGCTTGGCATGGTTGATTCTGCCTTTGCGACCAGTATAGATCATGATCAGCCTGCATGTCTGTGCAGTCTGATCATGATCTGCACTGTTCGCTATTCAGCCAGTATCTTTTTTGTAAGCATCCCTTTCAACAGTTCATGGCACTATCCAAATTAAGTCATAAACAACTTCATTATAGAAATTTAGCAGGGTAAGGGTTAAACAGAATTATGAATATTTGATCAGTCAAAGGTGTTATGTTCAAAATTTGTGAAATACAAGAATTATTTTATCATCCAAAATTTAACCGTGATTTAAGGTAGTTGACACGAAATAACAATTGGAAATGTTGGTGTGGTCACGTATTTTCAGTACGTGATTTTGACATTCTGCGGAATGAACCGAAAATGCAGTGCTTGTAGGTTTTTAGCCTTGTTTCGAGAAATATGCACATGA
Organism: Mercenaria mercenaria; assembly: GCF_021730395.1. Classification (NCBI taxonomy): domain Eukaryota; kingdom Metazoa; phylum Mollusca; class Bivalvia; order Venerida; family Veneridae; genus Mercenaria; species Mercenaria mercenaria. The sequence goes on along the minus strand of NC_069375.1, from coordinate 61,096,603 downwards.
TAAGTTCTGCGGCGGAAATATTGCACAACTTTACGAGTACAGTATTATTAGCTCATCTGATTTTTTGAAAAAAAATGATGAGTTATTGTCATCACTTGAGCGGTTGTCGGCGTCGGCGTCTGCGTCGGCGTTGCCTGGTTAAGTTTTATGTTTAGGTCAGCTTTTCTCCTAAACTATCAAAGCTATTGCTTTGAAACTTGGAATACTTGTTCACCATCATAAGCTGACCCTGTATAGCAAGAAATATAACTCCATCTTGCTTTTTGCAAGATTTATGGCCCCTTTTGTACTTAGAAAATATCAGATTTCTTGGTTAAGTTTTATGTTTAGGTCAACTTTTCTCCCAAACTGTCAAAGCTATTGCTTTGAAACTTGGAATACTTATTCACCATCATAAGCTGACCCTGTACAGCAAGAAACATAACTCCATCTTGCTTTTTGCAAGATTTATTGCCCTTTTGGACTTAGAAAATCAGTTTTCTTGGTTAAGTTTTATGTTTAGGTCAGCTTTTATCCTAAACTATCAAAGCTATTGCTTTAAAACTTGCAACACTTGTTCACCATCATAAGTTGACCCAGTACAGCAAGAAACATAACTCCATCCTGCTTTTTGCAAGATTTATGGCCCCTTTTGGACTTAGAAAATATCAGATTTCTTGGTTAAGTTTTATGTTTAGGTCAACTTTTTCTCTTAAACTATCAAAGCTATTCCTTTGAAACTTGCAACACTTGTTCACCATCATAAGCTGACCCTGTGCAGCAAGCAGCGTAACTCCATCCTGATTTTTGCAATAATTATTGCCCCTTTTGGACTTAGAAAATCATTTTCTTGGTTGAGTATTATGTTTAAGTCAACTTTTCTCATAAACTATCAAAGCTATTGCTTTAAAACTTGCAACAGTTTTTCACCATCATAAGTGGACACTGTACATCAAGAAACATAACTCTATCCTGCTTTTTGCAAGAATGATGGCCCTTTTTAGACTTAGAAAATCATGGGTAGGACAATATTTCTATTACACAAAAAAAATCAGATGAGCGTCAGCACCCGCAAGGCGGTGCTCTTGTTTTGCTAAAGAATGAGTGCAAATTTCTCATTGCAAAACTAATTTTATTTTTTTTCTGCTGATTTAACAACATGGAAATTGTGACCGATTGAAAAATTGAAAAAAACTGTTGTTGAGGTTTCGAACCTGCAATTTACTGGCTAATATGCTACTTTAAAACAAGTGTACACACTACAAATTATTTTTGATCGTCAATAGATATTTATAACTCACACAAGATTATTAAGTATGATAAAGTATTTTATATCGTTGGGCATAAAATAACATTCTGTTGACACAATTGATTATAAAGTGTTATAAATGAGTTTACAGACCTTTGATGACATAATAAATTTGTTATCAATGTTTACCCAACTTTTACTTGTTGATAGGGTAGGTATTGATTAATCTTCGTTTGAGCCTGGGACATGATTACTTCAATTATGGAGATGGTGTGATTCTGTATTGATTCGATAAATGATCAATTAAACCAATTTTGTAATATCGACAATAGTTAACCACAGGTCTGTGACCCATTTTGTAGAAATTTATTTTAGAGACATATTTTAATTCTTGTATGAACCCATCTCATAGCATTTTAAAATGTGTAATCATATTTAAACTAAGCTTAAACCTTATGCTGCAGCTAGACATGACTGATTCTGCCTTTGCGACCAGTGTAGATCGATATAGATCATGATCAGCCTGCACATCCATGCAGCCTGATCAAGATCTGCACTGTTTCGCCATTCAGTCAGTATCTTTTTTGGTAAGCACCCCTTTTCACATTTAATGGTACTATTCAAATTGAAAGATGGACAAGTTCATTATAGAAATTTAGCAGGTAAGGGTTAAACCTTATTCTTTGGTATGACACAGCTGTTGATTGAACCCAAGACCTGCCACATGCGAGGTTGATCCTATACCACTAGGCTTAATGTGGCAGATGCTTCCGATATTAGTTTTGTCAGTTGAAGTTGGCCTTTTTAAATATTACGTTTTTCAAGCAAGTTGGGTCAAGTTAACTAGCTGGTGGCTGAAACTAGCAGGTGGCTGACCACAAATGGCCTTATCGGAATAGATCTCTTTAAGTCTAGGACCTGCAACATTCCGTTCCCAAGCTGAATTCTTTTACCAAATTCGGCCACGGTGTCTGGTGGAAAGTGTCTAAACTAGTAAGCAATAGTTTAACAAATTGTGAATTATGTTGTCACTCTATTTTATAGATCGTAAATACCGTGAACTTTGCTGGAAGATAGACGAACTTGGAACCGTAGGCGAGTCAGCCCTCCATCTGTGTCTACTCAACTCGTCGGCAATCCATGCTAACCTAGCCAAGCGACTGCTTCACCACTTTCCTAAACTGATCAATGACATCTACTTGTCAGAGGAGTACTACGGTTAGTAATTGTAACTACATGTACTACCTTAGTATTTCTTTAACATAAATCTATTTTTAGAGTAGGAAGTCACGTGACTATGTATTCCAGTTGTTTCAGTTCTTCAGTACAAGTTTTCGATTCTGTTTTTATGTGCATCCATGATGAAAAGCTACTGTTGCCCAAAATTATCAGTACATGGAAAAAATAAATACATGCATTCAGTCTATGGTTATGTTGTCTACTTTTCTTCTTTTGGTGTTGATACAAAATATATTAGCATGAAATTGTGTTGCGTCTTTCAACATAATAATTAGTTGTCCATCGAATAAAGGTTACAAGTATGTATTTTATATGAGCAAGCTGTATTGGAAAGACATGGTTTTAAAGATTTTGTATGTAAGCTGGTATCTCAGTATCCACTTACGGGAATGGAGTGAAATTTCACACACTTGTTCATTGTCATGATCTGACATGCACTATATAGGTTCAATAACTCTACTTTGCATTTTTACAAAATTATGCCCCTTTTTCTACTTAGCTGTTTTTGGTTAAGTTTTTATATGTAAGGTAGTATCTCAGCACCCACTATTAAAGGGGAATGGATAGAAACTTCACACACATGTTTACTGTCATGAGCTGATAAGCACTGTGCAGGTTCCATAACCCTAATTTGCATTTGTACAAAATTATGCCCCTTTTTCAACTTTTGTATTAATTTTATTCAATTGACAAGACTGTTAAATAGTCGAGCATTGCTGTCCTCTGAAAGCTCTTGTTACCAATATAATATGTAAAATGTAGTTACATAACCTTTTATACCTTCTTACAGGGGAGAATGCCCTTCACATGGCGATAGTTATCGAAGACCCGTGTATGGTGAAATTTTTGCTGGACAAGGGTGCAGACTACCACCAGAGATGCTATGGAAACTTTTTCACGCCGGATGACCAGAAAGACTCGCGCACTGACAGCATGGACCATGAATGGGTTGATGTTTGTCAGAAAACCAATTATGAAGGGTGGGACTTTTTTTGAAAACAGACTTAAGTTTTTAAAGTCACAGACTGCTTTTAGATGTTTCAGAGTGTTAAATGGATGATCAAGACAGGAAATTTTCTAACCAGTCTGTAGAAAAAAGTGTTCTTTTTCTAAGCTTTTAACAAAAGAACAAATTTTTACTTAAAATATTGGTAACAGCAGGCTGGCAACCAAATCCCATAATTATGTCAATCCCTTTTTAACATATTACATAATTTCTGTCTTTAAAAGAACCTCTTGTACATTTCCTATATATTCCAGTATTTGAATGATTTTCCTGCAAGTATATTTTTGGATATTGAAAATTATTGATGCGAGATAATTTTAACTTTTCATTCTTGGCAAGGAGATACACATGAAAACAACATAAAACACACTTCAAAACTCAATGTGGCCTGATCAAATGCATCATTTTTTTATCTGGTTTAACACAAAAAATATTAACTGCACAAAAAATACAACATTTTTATGAAAACCTATACTTTTTAGCTCATCTGATTTTTTGAAAAAAAAATGATGAGTTATTGTCATCACTTGAGCGGTTGTCGGCGTCGGCGTCGGCGTTGCCTGGTTAAGTTTTATGTTTAGGTCAGCTTTTCTCCTAAACTATCAAAGCTATTGCTTTGAAACTTGGAATACTTGTTCACCATCATAAGTTGACCCTGTATAGCAAGAAACATAACTCCATCTTACTTTTTGCAAGATTTATGGCCCCTTTTGTACTTGGAAAATATCAGATTTCTTGGTTAAGTTTTATGTTTAGGTCAACTTTTCTCCTAAACTATCAAAGCTATTGCTTTGAAATTTGGAATACTTGTTCGCCATCATAAGCAGACCCTGTACATCAAGAAACATAACTCCATCTTGCTTTTTGCAAGATTTATTGCCCCTTTTGGACTTAGAAAATCAGTTTTCTTGGTTATGTTTTATGTTTAGGTCAGCTTTTATCCTAAACTATCAAAGCTATTGCTTTAAAACTTGCAACACTTGTTTACCATCATGAGTTGACCCTGTACAGCAAGAAACATAACTCCGTCCTGCTTTTTTCAATAATTATTGCCCCTTTTGGACTTAGAAAATCATTTTCTTGGTTGAGTATTATGTTTAAGTCAACTTTTCTCATAAACTATCAAAGCTATTGCTTTAAAACTTGCAACAGTTTTTCACCATCATAAGTGGACACTGTACATCAAGAAACATAACTCTATCCTGCTTTTTGCAAGAATGATGGCCCTTTTTAGACTTAGAAAATCATGGGTAGGACAATATTTCTATTACACAAAAAAAATCAGATGAGCGTCAGCACCTGCAAGGCGGTGCTCTTGTTTAAAACTTGGTCATCTGTGATTTAAACTAGAAAAACCTTGTTTACACCATAGAGGCCAAATTTTCACACCTGTAGTATGAAACATGTTAAAAATGTTTGTTTTTAATAAATCTGTGCTCATTTCAAAAGTTGGTCATTTGGCTTACAAACTACTGGTAGGCGACCAGGTCAAATCATAGAAAATACCTCGCCTCGATAGCCTAGTGGTAGAGCGTCGCCTTCGAGTGCGGGAGGTCGTGGGTTCAATCCCCAGCCGCGTCATACCAAAGACGTGCAAAATGGTACCAGTAGCTCCCTTTCTTGGCGCTCAGCATTAAAAAGAGAAACTGGCCTCTTCCCTCATACCCTCGTGGCGATGGATTCCATCAGGAATGAGGTGTCGAGAGTGATTAATATAAGTTGTAGAACTTCCTTCACAATCGACCTAAAATAGTGTATAAATTAAATCTTTGTTAACCCTCAGCAGACACAGTGGTCCCGTAGTAACACTGTCTGACAAGAAACCAGGGGTCATAAGTTTGAGGCCCCACTTCTCCAGCTAAAAATTACTAACATTGGGATAAGACCCATTTTCTACCTGAAATTTGGTGAGATTGTGAGATTTATGTTAAGATCAAAACTTGATAGTTTCGTAGACATAAATAAGATCACAAGATCAGATCTTGAAAACCTTTTGAACATTTTAGAGGCTATATTTTCTGCATGATCTGGATGAAACCTAGTCAGAATATTTGTCTTTATGAAATTTAGGTCATATTCAAAACTGGGTCATCTAGAATCAAATTAAAATAAAACTATATCATTTTGGAATAAAGTTAGTTCACAAGGTCAATTAAATAGAAAAAGATACATTTTTGAATGGATCTTCAGAAAACTTTTCTTGTCCATCTATTTACCTACTTAATACAATCGTTCCTTTTCATGACATTGATTATTCAAGGGTGAAGGTCAGGTGAGCTGCAAATGGCAGTGATGGCCACCCTGCTAGAATTTATCAATAAACAACCTTATCCTGGCTTTAACTGTAAACAAAATTATCTTATTTTAGGCATGTCTATTTTGGAGAGTATCCACTAAGTTTTGCCGCTTGTCTTGGTCAGGAAGAATGTGTCCGTCTGCTGGTGGCCAAGGGAGCTGACCCAAATCTACAGGACAGTAACGGCAACACGGTCATGCATATGCTGGTTATAATGGACAGGAAGGTATGTTATCAGTAAATGGCGAAAATGTGTGAGGCTATGGTTAGTGTTTGCTACTATATGGCACTAGATTTTTTGACAAAATTGGTGCAAACTCAGATTACAAACAGATACACAAAAATCAAAGTGGTTGATAATCATTCTGTATTCTTTTCAGAAATATTCACAACAGATTATATTTTGTTAATTTAACAATTTGGATAACTGTAAAATAATTAATATTCATGGGGGATTCATTCTTGCAGATTTCATGGTTGGGCAATCCTTTGAATTAAATCTCATTGAATGAGTTAAGTTCCCACTCATTTTCTGTTCAAAATTGAAATCCATGAAACCTTATCGCCAACAAATACCTAGCTGTTTTGGTCAAAACCATGATATTACAGTATATCCTAAAAATCTGTCCTAGCAAAAACTTGTATCGTTATTATTTTAGGGACAGTCAGACTTTGTTATCTTGAACTCAATGGGACTAGCTATATTTGTTGAAGTTATCTGTATTTCCAGCCATCAAACTATATACAGTCGAAACTCGGTATCTCAAACTTGCTTATCTCGAAATTCGGCTTAAGTCTGAGAAATTTTTAAGTCCCGTCAAATTTCCTTCTTTTTATATATAATTCAACTCCGGTTACGTCAAAATTTGACTTATTGAGACTCCGGATGAGTCGAAAGGGAATTTCTGTCCCGTCAATAAGATACAAGTGCATTGTAAACTCAGTAAGCCGAAGTGGGCAAAATATGCGATAAAATTTCACACATCTCATTGTGAATGTGGTTGGTTTTTAACACATGTCCATGTTTATTGCATAATCAGAGAGCCGTGATGCCGACATATCAAAGGTGCGGCGATTATCAAAGTGAGATGATGTCATACTTGTTTGCACTTGTCATAATGATAATTGTTGGAAGTAAACATTAGATTTCTTAATCAGCAGCCGTTTGTTTTTGAGACCTTATGGCAATTGCTTTTAATTCAAAATAAATAGTTTGAACAGTTGGGATCTTTAATAAGTATTAATAAGAGGTAATTGCTATGAAAATGTATAAGAAATTAACTTCTAAAAATGTCAGATTGAAATTCTGTCAATCCTCCTGGAGAGAAACGTGGTACAAAAAGAATCTTGACACAAATAATTTGAAGTTAGTATCATTTTCAAGACTGAAAACTTTGATAACACAAACTATACGGAATTGTTTATGCGTAAAGTGCCGACAGCATATACACGGCCTCTTTTTGTAACTAAACCAACATTTTTTTCACACTTCGTCCATATACGTCCCTCCACATAACTCGAATTTCGGTTATCTCAAAATAAAAAGCATGGTCCCTTGAAATTCGAGATACCAAGTTTCGACTGGATTATATATTATATTATTTGGCTGGGACGTGACAATGAGTTAAAGCAAAGGGTGTTGATTGAACTATCTGATTTTGACTGAACGAAGTCCAACTGTATATTTCAGAAATTTGAATAATATTGGTTTACCATTTTCGATATCTAATTTCAATTGTTGTCTGTTTTAGAATTTTTGAAGTTTTTATGTTGATCTGGAGGCATGTCCCTTTAAGGAGAGAATGACTTATTTTTTGAAAGTACATCATACTTTGTATGCTTTAACTTAGGTTATTTTTTTTTATATAGAATAATCACTGTTTTATCTTTTCGTTCAGCCACATAGTCCTGTAATACGTGCTCTGTTTTACAGTGGATTTTAAGAAGTGTCTTTTTACTACTTGAAACAGATCAGAAATTAATATAATTTTGTTGTGTTTGAAACAATATTCACTAGGTACAATGTTTTAATTTTTATACTTTAAATTAATGCTGCTTCCTAGGAGAAGGAGTTGGAAGGAGAGGTTAGTGCACAATGCCATGTCTTTAGATATTGTTAAATGTACTTTTTAAGACTAATGAGTTGCCATGATAACAATTATGGTGACTATCATAGGTTTAAAGACCTTGCTTTAAATTCTACAGATATAGTTATACAGTGTCATAGAAAAAAAAATCTTAGGTTGTACTGATGTTTTTAAAGACATCTGTCTAGTCTTTTTAAAATTCACCAGAATATATATACTGACGTGATATCTGCAGTCTTCAATTCTTTCGCCCTCCTCAACAGTTTTTTACTTGCAAAGTCATTTTGTTATACATCTACCTATAGCATTTTTGTGCAAGAAAATGGCAGTATACTATTCACAACAATGCATTTTGGTATTAAATTTCTGTTACTAAAACAGTTTGCACAGTCACAGTTTTACATCAGTTTGGCAATGATGGTGAAACAGTTTCTCACTTACAGGTTTTATAGCAACAAAACATTCATCTTTGTGCATTCAGACAGTGCCTCTAATAGGAATCTGTGTTTGTTATGTCTTGGCATCAAATATTTACTGCACAGTTTACTGGCACTTTACGTGATTTAATATTAGAAAAATGATGCTGTAGCAATGTCTTTAAGGAGAGAATGAAGTATCCAAGGTGTTTAATTTAAAGCCACTTTTAACTTAACTTTAGTAGAACAGAAACTGGGATATACCATATCTTTGTATTGTAGTGCTCGCTGGCTGAGGGAGCAATGGTAATTTTACATGCATATTAAGTAAAACATTGCAACTGCATGAACAAGATTTCAATATAGAGAACAGCTAGATATTGTTTCCAGAGCTTATAACATTTAACATATTTTGGTACATGCTGTGTCATCAATTTATGTACAGTAAAACTAAGATACAGGGTAACTAGGTAACCAGTAAAATGTTCTTTAACCTTTACCATGCTTGATTTTTTTTAATGGACTGGTCCGTTACTCAGTTTGGGCATTATCACCTCTTATTCAAAGGGGTGTTCACAGAAAATTTACCGATTGAATAGCAAACAGTTGCAGACCATGATCAGCCTGAATGTACATGCAGGCTGATCTTAGCCTGCACTGTTTGCAAAGGCAAAATCATTTGCCGCCAGCAGACTAAAGGTTAAAACAGAGTACATTAATTTTGTGTAAATTCAATGTACAGTATTATCCCCTGACTGAAAGAAAAATTACAAATATTGTCTTTTAACTAAACATCTTTAATAGTATGCTGGTACTGAACAGTTTGTTGTTCAGTAGGGATAAGTATTGCCTTGGGTCTGAAAGAATATATTGTTGCCCTTGACGAGAGGTATTTGCTTTACGAAGGGGTTGTTAACTGAAATTTTTACCGTATATATATTTCAAAATTCAAGGTTTTCTTTTATCAAAGCCCTGTATGCATTAGTGTTACTGTATATAAATGCAATACTTACATACTCATGCAACCTTTAATGGTGTTTACTTCCATTTGCTGCATTCAGTATACATCTAAAAAGGTTAGTAACATTTCAAGATTACCAGCTGCTTCTTCTGTAATATATTCATTCTGGGATATGTATTTGTGTTGTTTTTTCATTGTTGTAATGCTTTAATTGTTATATTTACGCAATTTGTGATAGTTCCAACTATTACTGATACTGACTATATAGTGTATGTGATAGTTTTCTGACTTACGAAAGTTACTCCCCCTTTCATTGGTGGCAGCCATTTGTTTACATATAGGGCTGAACAGAAATTTATTAGTAATTAATTCATGCGCAAGCAGCGTTACTTGCAAATACATTTTTCAGATGTCAACAATGGAAGCCATTTTTTGTCAAGATACAAATGTACCGGTACCTGTATTTTTTTCTAGAGTTACTCCCCTTGAAGTACTTAGTGGCCCATCTTTAAGATATGGAGGAAGGATAACAAACATGTTTTGCAGTTTCAGTTGAAGATTCATGTGATATTTATATTGGATTGACAAATCATTATTGTTTATAGTCATAATATTTCTTTTAATTAAACTGTGTGTATTTTAAGCATGTAGGTTTTTTAACATTTCGCAGATGAATCACAAATGCTCTTCCTGCATTAGAGATTATTAATCTGATCGAATTGCTAAGTCCAATGCTCCTTTCTTTTTAACTAAGGTTCATGAGACTATAGAAAGTAGATTTCTAGATGAACATTTTCATAATGTTCATTTATTTTTTTAGCTCACCTGTCACATAGTGACAGGGTGAGCTTTTGTGATCGCCCTTCATCCGTCGTCCGTCCACAATTTCTTGTGAATAAGATAGAGACCACATTTTGCAAGCAATTTTGATCAAACTTGTACAAAACTTGTATTGGCATGATATCTCATTTCCTTTCAAAAACTGGCCAGATCCCTTAATGGGTTCTAGAGTTATTGCCCCTTAAAGGGCCAGAATTTGCTATTTTTGTGCGTCAACAATTTCTTGTCTGCACGATAGTGGTTTCATTTATGATTTTATCTTAACCAAACTTGCACACAACTTGTATCACCATAAGATCTTGGTTCCTTTCTTGAACTGGCCAGATCCCATTATGGGTTCCAGAGTAATGGCCCCTGAAGAGCCAAAATGAGCTATTTTGACCTTGTCTGCACAATAGCAGCTTAATTTATGATTTGATTTTTACCAAACTTGTACACAACTTGTATCACCATAAGATCTTAATTCCTTTCTTGAACTGGCCAGATTCTGTTATGGGTTCCAGAGTTATGGTCCCTGAAAGGGCCAGAATTAGCTATTTTGACCTTGTCTGCACAATAGCAGCATCATTTATGATTTGAATTTAATCAAACTTGCACAAAACTTGTGTCACCATAAGGTCTTGGTTCCTTTCTTGAACCGGCCAGATTCCATTATGGGTTCCAGAGTTATGGCCCCTGAAAGGGCCAAAATTAGCTATTTTGACCTTGTCTGCACAATAGCAGCTTCATTGAATTTAACCAAACTTGCACACAACTTGTATCACCATAAGATCTTGGTTCCTTTCTTGAACTGGCCAGATTCCATTATGGGTTCCAGAGTTATGGTCCCTGAAAGGGTCAGAATTAGCTATTTTGACATTGTCTGCACAGTAGCAGCTTCATTTAAGATTTGAATTTAATCAAACTTGCACAAAACTTGTGTCACCATAAGATCTTGGTTCATTTGTTGAACCAACTAGGTCCCATAATGGGTTCCAGAGTTATGGCCCCTGAAAGGGCCAAAATTAGTTTTTTTGACCTTGTCTGCACAATAACAGCTTCATTTATGATTTGATTTTAATAAAACTTGCACACAACTTGTATCACCACAAGATCTTGGCTGCTTTCTTCAACTGGCCAGATTCTATTATGGGTTCTAGAGTTATGGCCCCTGATAGGACCAGAATTAGCTATTTTGACCTTGTCTGCACAATAGTAGCTTCATTTATAATTTGAATTTAATCAGACATGCACAAAACTTACGTCACCATAAGGTCTTGGTTCCTTTCTTGAACCGGCCAGATTCCGTTATGTGTTCCAGAGTTATGGCCCCTGAAAGGGCCAAAATTAGCTATTTTGACCTTGTCTGCGCAATAGCAGCTTCATTGATTTTAAGCAAACTTGCACACAACTTGTATCACCATAAGATCTCGATTCCTTTTTATTCGCCCGAAGGGACATATTATGTTATCGCCTCAGTGTCCGTCTGTCTGTATGTCTGTTGGTTAGCAGTTTCCCTTCCGTTCTGTAACTCTTACTTCCCTTTCATGTTACTATAAATAGCTTATTTAGTAACATTTTTATTATTGGCCGTAGGGAAAAACCAAGACCACTTTTCTGTGGTACAACATGGATGGTACCTCCAATTTTTAGGTGTATTTTGACATTTCTGTACCTTGTAAGATTTTTTTTTTTATTTTGGTTAATTTCTTCCCTTTGTTGTTCCTGTCCTTTGGGCTTCATCAATCAAAATTTTGCTCCTAACCTCCTCTGATGTAATCCTTCAGGCATGAAACTACTGGCCTGATTTGAAAATAATTTTATTTGAAGAAAATTTCAGCTATATTTTCTCATAATTCTTTTGATTGATCTTGATTATGATTTTTTGACCTTCTTGTCCTTAAGTGCAATGATAACAGGTGAGTGATATAGGGCCATTTTGGCCCTCTTGTTTATTTATTTTACACATTAAGATTACAAAATTGGAGTATACGTTCATTCAATCCTTATAAGATTTCAGGTTTTACAAGTGATACTCGAAAGATATTTGTTATTGCAAATATGACCCTTGAGGTATAGGGTATATCATGACAGATTAATTACATTTTTGAAAGATTATATATATATGAAGTTACATAACTCAGCGTAACAAACATATAAAAACATCATAAAATTCTACATAATAGAATAACATTATAATTATAAAACTCAATATCTCAAATTCCAAGGGATCGAGCGTTTTACTTTGAACTAACTGAAATTTGACATAAAACGAAATTTTGTGAACGTGTTTTCGGGATGGGTCTTTAAAAAATGTCTTCGAGATCGCTGGAATTTTGAGATTAGCATGTTTGAAAAATCAAGTTTCAACTGTATATCTGTACTTACAATTACTGTCAGATCCACATTTTCTTTTAAGATTCATCATTAATTAATAAAACAATACCATTGATAACCAGAACTTCGAGGTTGATAATTCTAATAGGAACTTTTTATTTGAATCTTCCGAATATCTTAAGGATAACATGGTGTAATAGCCATATTTCATATCTTGCAACTGGATGGTAGTATTTAAATGAAGTTTGGTCACTTTAAAGACATTCAAAATTAAAAAGTTTTCACCGAGAGATATTTCAAATTTTATCATTTTTTGGGGAGATAATCGGTATTGAAGTTAACATTGATGCCTATGGGAAATATATAATTTCTTTGATTATGAGAATCTGAACTTGAGTTTCGAGAAAATTTTGCGGTAGAAAGCTGCATTATATGATTCTGATACAAATATCAAAAAGAAATCTAAAATTCCCCGTATGGAAAAGGAGAAAATCTTTTTTTTTCTAGTTTTCAGGGGATATAACTCATGAAAAACCAAAATTATCAAGGGAGGTAATCTAAAGGAAATTTTTGAGAACTTCTGTCACTATATAAATTGTCAATATGCACCTTATTTCTATCGTTTGACATTTTTAAAGCTTCTATCACAAGTTGTATGAACGCTTTTGTTGAAATTTAGGCCTATTACACCATGTTATCCTTAATTTAGTTTTGAATTCATTAGAAAAAAACATCAACAACAAAAAATCGATTTTGATAGGTTATTTCCATGATTGAATTTAAGTCATTCTTAAAGCCATTTTTATTAAATTTCATTTTGACTTTATTAACGGATTGTAACAAGTTTTAAAACTCTTAAGATATCTTAGAAAGCGTATAAGTAATGTTTCCATGCATTTCTAACAAAAATATTTTGCCCAGTTTTTTACAATGGGAAAAATATATCATTGGTATTGTCATCTTAAGAAACTCAAAAAGATCCTAAAAACTACCTCAACACCTTTAGAATGAAGTATATTTCATATTTGGATCTTGCAAAATGAAGCCCCCATTTACGAAAAACCCTGATACGTAGTAGATCAAACAGTATTTCTGCTTAGTGTGATTGTTGCTATGTATGTCAAGTCCACTTTGGTGTATTTAAAACATAGGCGTTGCCTCAGTAATGTATGCAACATATATTCATAAAAAAGTGGCCAAAAAGATGCAAAAAGATGCAATGCCTAGCTGCCTGCCAGAAGTCATCTCCTGTCGGACTGGGCGATTTTACTTCAATTTTGGCAGAAAATTGTGCACATATTAGAGTCTAATAGCTATGGCATCGCCCGTGTTGCAGTGCACCTCATTTTTTGTATTCTAGTTGAGATTATAATTTGTATTTATTTGTTTCTTTTGTAAATAGACAAACTATGCCACACATCTGAAGTGTCCTCAAGTAAAGATTTAGTTTTTTTATCCTGATCTTGAAAATCTTATCCATTCCTTGTTGTTAATGTTGTTAACACCTGTTTTGATCTCACATTTAATACCTTGTACCTCCTCATGAAATAGTTACATTTTTTGGATAACCTCACATTGTCAACATTTTTTTCAACCAACAGAACGAAGTCACTTTCAATACCTGGACTTAAATCAGTTTTTATGAGGTAGTATCAGAGGTTTCAATTACATGCAATATTTTTCCATGTTGAAGCAATGTGAAATTATTTTTCTTTCTGTAGTTTAAAATACCAGTAAATATGAACTAACACTTTATAGAAGATTCAAACAGAACTTGTTAATAACTAATTAACTTTTTCTTGTACTTTGTCGACTAATTATTGACAATTTTTCTTAAGAAATAGTGTTTTTTACAAGCTCCAAGGGGAGTGGTGGTCAAGTGGTTAAGGTGTCGGCCGCTCAACCCGAGGCTTATCAGTTCGAGCCCCATTGGAGTTATGACTGTGCCTTCTTGTTTCACACCAGTACTGGTTTTTCCAGGAAGCCGGTCCAAGAGTTGTTCAGTTAAGCTTTAAGCTTTCATCACAGTTGAACTAAAATAAATTAAAATAAACTAAACTAATGACTTCTTCTGAAGGTAAAGTGTTTTATTTTTACTGGTCCAAGCAACTACTTCAGAAGATCAAGTTAGTGTTTATTTTACTGGTCCCAGCAACTTGTGTTTATTTTACTGCTCCAAGCAATTTCTTCTGAAGATAAAGTGTTTATTTTATTGCTCCTAGCAACTTCTGAAGATAAAGTGTTTATTTTACTGCCCCCAGCAACTTCTGAAGATAAAGTGTTTATTTTACTGGCCCTAACAACTTCTGAAGATAAAATGTTTATTTTACTGGCCCTAACAACTTCTGAAGATAAAGTGTTTATTTTACTGGCTTTTGCAACCTTTCATTATGTGATTAACTTCACTATAGCTGTTCAGATTTTTTTTTAAACTTTGACATGTTACCTAAAAAAAGTTAAATGCTTTTTTTCCAGTTGTATTAAAGATCAAGAGTAAGTTATGATAAAGTTTGCATGATTTTTTTAACTGTTTCAGAATGTTTTTTTTTTTTTCACAGACAGCCATGATTATGGCATTTTTTTGGAGATTCATTTTAGTGGTCTTGATTGATTGTCTTTCACAGAGTGATCTTTTAATATCAGTGTTATCTGTAGACTGGTCATATTTAGCACACACGGAAATGTTTTATTGTATTTTGTGATCTGGAACAGTCACTATGGTAAAAGATTATTAAACAATGGTTGGAGACCAGTCTCAGAATGCTACCTTGCCATTGGTCAGATTCCATCTGGTACTCAGAAGTATCCAATCAGATGCTTACATTTTTTAGACTGGTATACTGACTCAGGTTTCAAATTTTGACAGCCCTGAATGTAGTTGTAAACATAGTATGGATTTTAAGTAGCTGCATGGGAGGAGGTGTTATCCTTTGTGGAGTGTGCTGTGATTAATGGAATCAAAACTTAATTTTTACTTAATTAATAGTTTTGTTATATATGTTCAGTTTTTATATTCCATTCCTTTATTCAGTTACTACTAGCTACTAGTATTTACTTGCATTTATTTGATAAATGACTCATGATTTTGGTTTGCAGTTAAAAAATTAATTTAAGAGATACAACTATTGCATGAAAAGACACGTACAGGAACAAAATGTCTTAAATGTTTCCCTGATGTTTTTTGAGCAGTTAAAACACAAATCTATTTATTACACATTCCAAAAAGTCTGAGTCCATTTTTTTTCAACTGGAAAGGTTAAGTGCATAAACCCTTGTTACTTTATCACAAACACTTTGAGGTCAGCCGTCCTGCTCCACTCAGCTGCCCCTACCATCAGTAAACATGTTTTAGCCTTAAAAAAAACCTTGAGCACAAGTCTTAATCATTAAACATATTCTGTCACAGTTTCATTATGGAAAGAAAAATGAAATATTTCATTTAGAAATGAGAGATAGAAAATATTACCCCTATGGGAAGCAAACTCGCAACTTTGAACAGCAAGGAGAGAATGAAAACCTGTACCCAAGACTTTATGACCATCATGGAACCTGACTGATATTGAGTGTACATCTGTTATAACTATAGATGATACCAGCTGTGTACTCAGATGTTGTTGGTAAATTCTCCTGTGACCAGGGAGTTGTGTTTGAAATTTTTAAGGAGGCTGACTAAATTACCCTTTATTGTTTTTTTTTTAAAAACACTTTGAAACTGTCACAAAACATGTTTTATGATCAAGTTCCTGTGCTCAGTTTGTTTGAAAAGGCATTAAGATATTGGCTTGCAGGAACAGCAGCAAGATGGGGTAGGAGGGGGCTAACCCCTAAGTGTCTGTGTATTTTACTATAGTTAGTTCTATTACTAATGACTTAATTTGTAAGTTTCTTGTAAAAGCTATCATTTTTAAATCTTGAAATACTATTTAGCCTGGTAAAAGATTTACCTGTAAGTAACGTTTATTGTTTATTGAAGGGAATAGAGCATACATTTACTTAGTTTTAAGTTTCATAGAAAATGTTAACTTGTACAATAAATTCTGCAACATTTTAACAAGATTGATATGTTAACAGACTTATTTCAATGAATAAAGATATAATATTTGTGTTAACATTTTTCAGGAGATGTTCGATATCTTGTACAGTCTTGGTGGCCGACTCGATATTAGAAACAGACAAGGGTTAACTCCCCTTACTTTGGCAGCAAAACTGGCCAGGAAAGAGGTGAGTTCGCTCTATATTCTCAGTCGCTTAATACCAGAAATAGACATTGAGTTAATCCTCTCGTTGGCAGCCAAACTGGCCAAGGAAGTAAACTCCTGGTGCCTGGCTTTATATTGGAAATAGTCGAGGATTAACTCCCTTACATTGGCAGCAAAACTGTCAATAAGAAATACCAAAGTTTTCAAAATCGTTCTGTTGCAGTCAATTATTGTACGTAAGTCAACTGTCAACAATTTTTGCCAACTTTCAGTTTGAAAGAAAGGCAACTGTTGGAATTATGCCCCATTCAGACAGACAGTCCACACCTGCAAAAAACGTGTCAGGGGCATAGATAATGCCAATTTTTCATTAAATATAGTATCATACGGTCTTACTTATCTTATTTCTATTATTCGTTTGCAAGAAACAGCTAGAAGTACACGAAAAATAATCGATTTCTGTCATTCTTACCTAAAATGGTGTTGCTGATGCAAAACTGAGATGTGGGGAAGCACCTTAAAAATCAGAATTTTTGCCTACTTTGCGAAAAAATCTCAAATTTGCCCAAAATATGCAAATAATATGCCATGTTTGTCTTAAAATGGTGCTTATTGCTCAAATCTGATCAGAAAGTACCAGTTTTACATCGGTTGAAGCAATTTTCACGAAGTGCGAATTTTTCATTTTAGGTATGAAGGTATTAAATGCATCCGCTGCTATTTTCTATATAAAATTAACAACTTATAACAAATTTTATCAAGATTTCTAGCCTTTCACTTCCTGCGAGACTACCCTTGTCTTGAAGGTCTGTCTTTAGGCAATCAAAATATACCCAAAAAATATGGGGTTGACCATAATGCAGTGAAACCATGGTCACGTGACTGAGACACGTGATGAAAACGTTAATATTGCGTAGGTAGACACCAAGAATACCTACTTTCACTTTCATTTTACAAGGCAGCTTCAAATCAACTTTTGAAGCATATAACATAGCTTAAAATCATCTGCGGACATTCCTTTTTACAATCAAGCATAAATAAAGCTTATATCTGGCATGAAAATGGCCTTTACTAGGCGGGAAAATTGCACTATATATTGATATGGACTACATTCGAGTGGACCACGGAGGCATATCCGGCTAATTGCCCCCTTCATGCCTCAAGGAAAGAGGTGAGTACACTCCTGGTTCCTGGCTTTATATTGGAAATAGTCAACGATTAACTCCCTTACATTGGCAGCAAAACTGTCAAGGAAAGAGGTGAGTACACTCCTGGTACCTGGCTTTATATTGGAAATAGTCAAGGATTAACTCCCTTACATTGGCAGCCAAACTGGCCAGGAAAGAGGTGAGTACACTCCTGGTGCCTGGCTTTATATTGGAAATAGTCAAGGATTAACTCCCTTACATTGGCAGCAAAACTGTCAAGGTAAGAGGTGTTACAAAATTCTGTACAGTCTATGCCAGACTTTAATGTCAGGAACAGACCAGGATTCTTTTACCTTGTGAGAAAAGATGTGAATATTGTAAAATTTGGCGCAGTCAAGACCTATTGCTGTTAGCTCAGACTGTCGTATAAAATTGTGAACAATTTGAAGGTAACCATGGCTTTTATGTAAATAAATTAATTATGAATTTCAAATTTCACGCTTTTTTTGCAGATGTATGAACATATATTAGAGATAATCCGGCAGATCTATTGGATTTATGGAAATGTCACATGTGCCGGTTATCCTTTACCAGATGTTGACACAATCTCCGCTTCTGGTGAACTGGATAAGTTTTCTGTGTTGAATCTGGTTGTTTATGGGGTAAGTCAGAATCAACTTGCATAGTTTTAGGTAATCCATGTCATTGTACTTTCTGAAAGATTTTCAACATCTTGATATTAAAATATTCCTATTAAAACACATTCAGCATGCAGCCCATGGTGAAACGTAAACATACTGTGATATTCAAGGCATAATTAAACATATTTGAGAGAAAATGAATGCTGACAAATAGAAGGTGCATCTTTTTACACATTTAGCACTAGAATAGTTTAAACATTTTTTTTTATGCTGTAACATTTGAAATTGCCATAGAGCATATTTTGTGCTCGATCAGATGTCAGTGTTGTTGGATAAGTTTGATGTTATTTCCTTTTGAATGATCTGTTTTGTATCAAGATATTTTATATGATTCTTCTTTATCAGGAGTCAGAAGGTCACCTTGACATGATGGATGGACTGATTGTCAATCTTCTCAAGGAAAAATGGAAAGTTTTTGCAAGATTCAGGTAAACTTGTAAACCAGTCTAATTTTTATGCCTTCCTTCTTCGAAGGAGGGGTATATTGTTTTGCAGATGTCGGTCGGTCGGTCGGAATGTAGACCAATCCGTTTCCGGATGATAACTCAAGAATGCTTGGGCCTAGGATCATGAAAGTTGATAGATAGGTTGGTCATGACCAGCAGATGACCCCTATTGATTTTGAGGTCAGTATGTCAAAGGTCAAGGTCACAGTGACCAGGAACAGTAAAATGGTTTCCAGGCAATAACTCAAGAACGCTTGGGTCTAGTTTCAGGAAAATTGATAGTTAGGTTGGCCATGACCAGCAGATGACCCCTATTGATTTTGAGGTCATTAGGTCAAAGGTCAAGGTCACATTGGCCAGGAACAGTTAAACGGTTTCTGATCTTCTTGTCCAAAACCATAGGGCCTGGGGCTTTGATATTTAGTATGTAGCAAAATCTAGTGGACCTCTACTAAGATTGTTCGAATTATTACCCTGGGGTCAAATACGGCCCCACCCCAGGGGTCACATGGTTTATATAGACTTATATAGGAAAAAACTTTGAAAAGCCTCTTGTCCAAAACCACAGGGCCTAGGGCTTTGATATTTTATATATGACATCATCTAGTGGTCCTCTACTAAGGTTGTTCAAATTATTCCCCAAGGGTCAAATATGGCTCTGCCCTGGGGGGTCACATGGTTTACACAGACTTATATAGGGAAAATCTTCTTGTCCAAACCACAAAGACTATGGCTTTGATATTTTGTAATGTAGCATCATTTAGTGGTTCTCTACCAAGTTTGTTCAAATTATCCCTCTAGGGTCAAATATGGCCCCGCCCCAGGGGTCATATGGTTCATATAGACTTATATAGGGAAAAACTTAGAATCTTCATGTCCATAACTTACATCATTCAAATTTGGACCACATGTCTATATTTAGAAATGCTGTTTATTTCAAAGTACTTTTTTTTTACTTTAAGGTAGTGGACCTTAATGACATTTGTCAGTTACTCTGTAAATACATTATATATTATAACTTTCTGTAAAAATTAGAGAATGCCTATAATTTTGAATAAAGAGAATAACCTACTTGTTATTTCAGGGTGACTACCTATGCATTGTAAATTTTTACTATTTTCAGAGAAAGATCTGGTCATAAAAACAAGATAACAATAATATTTATATAGTGTCCTCTAGGCTCATGTTTTATCTTCAGTTACATAATTATCAAAGCAGTAAAAGAAGAAAAGTAATATTGGTAATACAGTTAATTTGCATATAGAATTTCAGATTTTACTAACCAAATAATCAAGGCCTTCGAGTGGTTTATCGTCTAATTTACCATGGTTCAGAGTTCAGATGCGTAGGAATTGAACCACGAGGGCGTTAGCCCGAATGGTTAAATACTGAAGCATCTGAACGATGAACCGTGGTAAATTAGACGATAAATCACAAGAAAGCCTTGATTATTTTCATTCTGACATGCTCATTGACATATTTTAATAAATATTATGCTGGGCTTCATTTACCCGAGAAGTAATGTATTGGACGTCATGTGGCAATTTGACGTCATAATTGACGTCGTAATGCTCTCTTACCGGTCCGCGCGTCAACTGTTGTTTATCGCAGAATATACAGAGCTTGATATCCTTCTTTGTTTAACTGGAAATCAAATCGAGCCATGTTAGAATGTTGGTTAAAGTTGTACAATTTTAGATTTTTCTGTTGTCAATTGTTTAGTTTCAGATTTTTCAGGTTTGCTCAGTTTTAATTTGTCTAGGGCTTGCTTACTTACAGATTTTATCATTGATTTTCTTGATTTCAGATTTTACCGTCGGTTTGTTATATTCATTATCTACTTCCTCTTGTTTGTCGCGGCCTTCATTTTACGTCCTGGAACAGACCGTTGCCCAGCTACACGTCAGGTAAACTCAAGCAATGGTATGCTACAGAATGTTACGGAAATTGATGCCGGGTACCTGCTGAAAGCTTGTTCGACTGAAGATAAGGTAAATTAATCATTGATTTTAATGTACCAGCGATTTCAAGTCAGCTAAACCCATTTATATAAGTAATTTCTTAAGGGTGACGAACACTGACAGAAATATTTTAGAACTGATACAGGTATTTATATAGACTTACATAGTCTGTTGAGATCAAATAAGCTGTAATGATGTTAATTTCTTTCATACTGACACTGATATTTTCTCAGAAAACCATTTACTCTCAACAGAGTTAAGAGTCAGAGATAAGAAGTATTGTAAATGTTTTTAGAAAATGCTATTTAACAGGGCTTTTTGGGCAGAGATGTTTATTTTAAAAGGAGTCTAACAAATGATGACAGTCTAGTATATGTAGTATTAGAAATGTACCTACACAGGGTTTGGTATCAAATTCTTGTAGAGGCAAAATGACTTTATTGGTTGTTAAAATGTAATAAATATACTCCATTTCCTCTCTGAACAAGGGTTGATACATTACTCAGTGCACTACATACAGCAGGGCTGTTGGAAATGCCCTTTTAAGCTCTGTAACATAATTATCTAAGCAGTGTTTAAAATATTTCAGGTGCGATTTGCTCTAGAGGTACTGGTGCTTTTCGGAGCAATAGTGTATCTAGGGCTAGCAATGAAGGAAATATATCATCAAGGCTTCAACATCTTCTTCACAACACTGGTAAGTTCCGAGTTCTGCATCTTACCTGGATATGGTATTTTATTTGAAATTTGTTTTCTATAGTGCTAAATTACAATAAGGTAATTAATTCTCAAGTTGTCCAGGTGAATTTATCTTGTTAAAATCTTGGAAAAAAAAATATGCATTTCCTTTTGTTTTAAAGAATATTTTGCAGAAAAACATTTTTCAAGAATTTAGAGGTATCGAAGCTGTTCAAATTCAAAATGTTAGTAGAAAAGGGCAGTGGGTGGAGTTACAGTTGTTCTGAGGCAGAAGTATGGAAGTTGCAATTTATTGCTTCTGTTGCGGAAATGATGATACTTATTCACTTCAGAGAGGTGCGCCAACCAAGGCAATGTTCCTGATGTCATGTGTGTTTGTTGTAATGATGTTGCCAGGCCGGGCGGCAGCGGCATATCAGTATGAGGATGTGATGGGAGTGCTTGCCATACTGTTTACAGCACCATATTTTCTCTTTTTCTGCAGGTAGTTAATTATTTACATTATTAAGCCCCCACCCACACCACAAATACCCCCACCCCACTTCCCAACTAGTGTTAAAACTATGCACCAAATTGATCACTAATTTTTCAATGCCTGACACCAAGTTCTAGAACTAATGAATTGTTGCTATGAAGAAATTGACTGATTGATTTATGTCAGATAAGGTTATGATTAAATAGATTGGTAAAAATTTTTTTTATACTTTACATACAAGTTTATTGTCCCCTGCCTTTTTTAGCTCACCAGAGCCAAAGGCTCAGGGTCACTCACCATCCGGCGTCCGTAAACTTTTACTTTAAACGACATCTCCTCATAAACTGCTAGGCCAATTTCATCCAAACTTCACAGGAATGTTCCTTGGGTGAAGCTCTACAAAAATTATTCAAAGAATTGAATTCCATGCAGAACTCTGGTTGCCATGGGAACCGAAAGGAAAAACTTTAAAAATCTTCTTTTTAAAAAGCAGAAGGCCTAGAGCTTAGATATTTGGTGTGAAGCATTGCCTAGTGGACCTCTACCGAATTTGTTCAAATTATGACCCCGGGGTCAAAATTGACCCCGCCCCAGGGGTCACTTGATTTTACATAGGAAAATCTTAAAAAATCTTTTTAAAAACCAGAAGCCCTAGAGCTTAGATATTTGACATGTAGCATTGCCTAGTGGACCTCTACTAAAGTTGTTCAAATCATGACCCCCGGGGTCAAAATTGACCCCGCCCCAGTGGTCACTTGATTTTACATAGATTTCTATAGGAAAGTCTTCAAAATATTTAAAAAAATAAACCAGAAGCCCTAGAGCTTAGATATTTGACATGTAGCATTGCCTAGTGGACCACTACAAAATTTGTTCATATCATGACACCCGCTATCAAAATTGACCCCGCCCAAGAGGTCACTTGATTTTACATAGGAAAATCTTCAAAAAGTTTCTAAAAATAAACCAGAAGGCCTAGAGCTTAGATATTTGACATGAAGCATTGCCTAGTGGACCTCTACAAAATTTGTTCAAATCTTGACCCCCAGGGTCAAAATTGACCCCACCCCAGGGGTCACTTGATTTTACATAGGAAAATCTTCAAAAAATTTCTAAAAATAAACCAGAAGGCCTACATCTTAGATATTTGACATGTATCATTGCCTATTAGACTTCTACAAAATTTATTCAAATCATGACCCCCAGGGTCAAATTGACCCAGCCCCAGGGGTTACTTGATTGTACATAGGAAAATCTTCATAAATTTTCTAAAAATAAACCAGAAGGCCTAGATCTTAGATATTTGATATGTAACATTGCCTAGTAGACTTCTACAAACTTTGTCCAAATCATTACCCCGGGGTAAAATTGGCCCCGCCCCAAGGGTCACTTGATTTTACATAGGAAAATCTTCAAAAATTTTCTAAAAATAAACCAGAAGGCCTAGAGCTTAGATATTTGACATGTAGCATTGCCTAGTGGACCTCTACAAAAATTTTTCAAATCATGACCCCTGGGGTCAAATTGACCCCGCCCCATGGGGTTACTTGATTTTACATAGGAAAATCTTCAAAAAATTTCTAAAAATAAACCAGAAGGTTTAGAGCTTAGATATTTGACTTGTAGCATTGCCTAGTGGACCTCTACAAAATTTGTTCAAATCATGACCCCCGGGGTCAAATTGATCCCGCCCCATAGGGTTACTTGATTGTACATAGGGAAATCTTCATAAATTTGCTAAAAATAAACCAGAAGGCCTAGATCTTAGATATTTGATATGTTACATTGCCTAGTAGACTTCTACAAACTTTGTTCAAATCATGTGACCCTGGGTAAAATTGGCCCCACCCCATAGGGTTACTTAATTGTACATCAGAAAATCTTCCAAATAATTTCTAAAAATCATCAGTTTGACATTTGAAACATGTTGCTCATATTACTCAGGTGAGCGATCCAGGGTCATCATGACCTTCTTGTTTAATAGATATTGGCTGTATTTAAGAAAATTATTTACCTTGCTATCACTACATAACTGAAATATTACTGATAATTCTGTTGAATTCTGTGAACAGAAACAACTGTATGAAACAAGATACCGGTACAACTAGAAGCATTAAAAATGTTTTTAAAGGTATGCTGTGCTGATGTAGCACTAAAATAAGTGATCACATAATATTAACTTAAATTTAAACTTAAGTACAAAGTAATCATCGGATGGATTTAACTTGGCAACTAGACTAACTATGTATATAGAGCTGCGTTCACAATTTAATCTCATGTAATAACAGTCATTTGTTAGCTCACCTGTCACATAGTGACAAGGTGAGCTTTTGTGATCACCCTTCGTCCGTTGTCCGTCGTCAGTCCGTCCGTCCGTCAACAATTTCTTGTCTGCATGATTGTGGTTTCATTTATGATTTTATTTTAACCAAACTTGCACACAACGTGTATCACCATAAGATCTCGGTTCCTTTCTTGAACTGGCCAGATCCCTTTATGGGTTCCAGAGTTATGGCCCCTGAAAGGGCCAAAATTAGCTATTTTGACCTTGTCTGCACAATAGCAGCTTTATTTATGATTTGATTTTTACCAAACTGACACACAACTTGTATCACCATAAGATCTTGGTTCCTTTCTTGAACTGGCCAGATTCCATTATGGGTTCCAGAGTTATGGCCCCCTGAAAGGGCCAGAATTAGCTATGTTGACCTTGTCTGCACAATAGCAGCTTCATTTATGATTTGAATTTAATCAAACTTGCACAAAACTTGTGTCACCATAAGATCTTGATTCCTTAGTTGAACCGGCCAGATCCCATAATGGGTTCCAGAGTGATGGCCCCTGAAAGGGCCAAAATTAGCTATGTTGACCTTGTCTGCACAATAGCAGCTTCATTTATGATTCGATTTTAACCAAACTTGCACACAACTTGTATCACCACATGATCTTGTTTCCTTTCTTGAACTGGCCAGATTTCTTCATGGGTTCCAGAGTTATGGCCCCTTAAAGGGCCAAAATTGGCTATTTTGGCTTTTGCAGCCATATAGAGACTTCTTTTATGGTTTTATTAGATACAAACTTCCAAAATAACTTCATCAACAATAATTCTTGGATTCCATGACAAATCAGATCCAGTCGTAGGTTCCAGAGTTATTTTATATCTGATTACCTCACCTGATTGTAATCAAAATGGATTTATATCAGTAAGTACTTATAGGACTTATTTGAAATTTCATTATTGTCATTAGTTGGACTGAGCCAATCAGGGTAGATAACTATGGACTGATTTTATGTCAAATTACCTCCCTTTATTTCAAATTAAAATGGGTATATCTCCGTAACTAATGAAGATACTGATCTGAAATTTCATTTATGTCAACAGATTTATTTGGCAGATCCTTCTTTTGTTCACTTACAATAAATTTTTTTTTTTAAATTACTTTCCTTTTACGTTACTATAATTAGCTTATATTTATGTCTCCCACCACACAGTGGTGTGGGAGACATATTGATTTACTCCAGTCTGTGTGTCTGTGTGTGTGTCTGTCACGAAGCTTGTCCGCACTCTAAGTCGAACATTTCTCATCCGATTTTCACCAAACTTAAACAAAATGTGTTTGACCATAAGACCTCAGCCAAGTTCGATAACTAGCTAAATCAGCCAAGACACTTCGGAATTATGGCCCTTGACAATAATTTATGAATCACCTAGATGCATAAAAATGCTTAAGTCTTCATTCTCAAACATGCACCAAAAACCATTCATCTTGTCCGCACTCTAAGTCGAATATTTCTCATCCGATCTTCACCAAACTTGAACAAAATGTGTTTGACCATAAGACCTCAGCCAAGTTCGATAACTAGCTAAATCGGCCAAGACACTTCGGAATTATGGCCCTTGACAATAATTTATGAATCACCTAGATGCATAAAATGCTGAAGTCTTCATTCTCAAACATGCACCAAAAACCATTCATCTTGTCTGCACTCTAAGTCAAACATTTCGTATCCGATCTTCACCAAACTCGAACAAAATGTGTTTGCAAATAAGACCTTGGCCAAGTTCCATAACTAGCCAAATCGGTTAAGACACTTCGGAATTATGGCCCTTGAAAATAACTAATGAATCACCTAGACTCATAAAAATGCTAAAGTCTTCATTCTCAAACATGCACCAAAAACCATTCATCTTGTCCGCACTCCAAGTCAAACATTTTTTATGCGATCTTCACCAAACTTAAACAAAATGTGTACGACCATAATTCCTCTCCCAGGTTCGATAACTAGCAAAATTGGCATAGGCACTTCAGAATTATGGCCCTTGAATTACTTAAAATCAGCCATTTTACTCTTCAAAGGTATATTTGTTGTGACTAAACAGTATAAAAACACTGACTTAGTGTTTAGATGATTAGGCAGTTGTGGGAGACATGGGCTTTTCTCAAAAGTAGCTCTAGTTATTAACTTTTTTATTATTGGCCATAGGGAAAACCTGAGACCACTTTTCTGTGGTACAACATGGATGGTACCTCCAATTTTTAGGTGTATTTTGACATATTGTACCTTGTAAGAATTTTTTTATTCTTTTTGGTTAAATTTCTTCCCTTTGTTGTTACTGTCCTTTGGACTTAGATATTTTTTCTGAGGACCTTCTTGTCCTCAAGTGCAATGATAACAGGTGAGCGATATAGGGCTATCATGGCCCTCTTGTTTAAAAAAGTTGCCAATATTTTAGCAGTAACACATATATTTATGCTGTGTTTAGCTATACATTAAACCGGTGTGTATTACTATTAACCTAGAACAGAAATCTGTTTATATACACAGATGTTTATTTTGCATTTACATGGATGCAGTATATACACAGATGTTTATTTTGCATTTACATGGATGCAGTAATTGTTTACATGGATGCAGTAATTGTTTTGTTTTATAAATATAAATATTATATATTAAATAATTTTAAACATTTTAGAGAATTTTGTGTCAAAAGTTAAATTTCTATTCACAATCTATAAAATGATTAAGACAAAATACAAAAGTTTGATCATAATAACAAAGATTTTTTTCTGTGTTTCAGAGGAGTTTTTATCGTGGGTTTGTTTGTGATTACGATTTATAAAATGATCCTGATTGTACGAATACATTATGAAAGTATCGTAACAAAGAATTATTTTATTTTTCAGAGGTGTTCGAATCGTGGGACCATTTGTGATCATGATTTACAAAATGATCAAAGGTGATCTGAGGCGATTTTTCATCATTTACCTAGTGTTCATCGTTGGCTTTTCTCAAGGTTCGTATTTTGGATAAGGATGAGTAAGAAAGAGTGTTGAATACAAAACTGTTGTATGTGTCACTGTATTCATTTGCATATATGATAGTTTTGCATTCAACCAGTAGTTAAAAATAAAGAATTTATATTTCATACCCTGTTACCTTACCTCCAATAGGCCATTGTTGGGGGCATAAACATTATGTGTTTTATAAATATATTCTTACGTTTATATTGCTTTTTTGTCTGAAAAGGTTGTTGTTGACAGATTATGGATATACCGGTAGTTCAAGGTAATCTAAATCGGATGCTGTGAAGAAATTTAATTTCCTGGTTTTGGCAAGAATGGCCCCTTAATTCATGGATTTCAAGTTTTGAAAATAAAATTAATGGGACCTTTACATATTTATTGGAAGGTAATTTCGTGGATGGAATTTGCCATGAAATCCAAGGAAGTTAGTCCCCAGCAAAAAATAATGAAAGCTGTCTTAAGAGTTATGTCCCTTTGTTACTTTTCAGTATGCAGCCTTAGGTAAAGGTCAAATATGTCCGGCAGTGGACTGGTTCTAGTCAGTCATCATAGTTTTATGATATGGAAGATAGAATTGCTCTCTTTTTAACCTTTCTGCATAAATTTCCGTTGTAAAAATGTTCAGGTGGTCAAGTCAAGACCTCTGATTACTTATCCTGCTGTATTTGTTTTAAGGGCACTTTCACTTGATGACTATAGTGTGGTGTGTGGACTATAAGCACTTCTGGTTAAACTATAATGAGACCCAAAGACTGTTGCCTGGATCAAACTATTTCTACCAGTGTAGCACAGAAATTCAGGGGTACCAGTTAGTATTTATGTGTGGATTTGACCGGATACCAAACTTGATGGGATTGTTGTGCAATTTATGTCCTTCTTAAATATGCTAAGTCATTATACCACACTATAGTACCAAAATGAAAATGCCCTCTTTTGTTTAGCTGTAGCAGACAAGTTATCAGTCAGTGTAAAAATATCCAGAACATGTAACGAAAATAGCTAGGACCATATGAGTTATTCAAGTGTCCTGGAGCAGTACAGTGTTATGTTACCTAGAACATGTATTTAAATGGTCAGGACCAACTTAATAACTGGAGTTATTCCAGTGTTCTTGAGCTTGAGTATGATATTACCTAGAACATGTATTGAAAATAGCGGATAAGAGTCCCATGTATGGGTGCTTTACACCTTGCACGCTAAAGAACCCTGGAAGGTTCTGGAATTGCAGTGTCTTCTGTATCTTGCACTGTCCTCCTGCTTGCATTACTAACAGTTTTCTGGAGGAATCGCCCATATGGGCTGCTGGTGCCAGCTTAATAACTGAATGAGCCAGTGTCCTCGAGTTATTGCTAGTTTAACTGTATGCATACTACAACTTAATATATGAGTAAACACTGTTTATTACTAACCATCATATTTTATCTATGCAGCAATGTTTTTGATATTCAAAAACACGGAGGTTACATCATTTTCTGACCCAGCTGAAGCCGTCATGGGCATGTTCATGATGTCACTTGGTGAATTCGGCGATCTTTACGAGTCTTTTGGAGTCATTGAATATCAGGCCTTAGCTATTGTAATTTCTAAAAGCACATGTTTTTATCTTTCAGCAATGCATTAATGTTCATGTTTAGTTTTGTATGTAAACAGTTTCATCTTTTTAACTTGTACCTTACTAGATTTCTAAAATGGACTGGTCTATCATTCAAATTTGGCAATAGCATTTGTTACCCAAAGGCGTGTTCACTGAAAATTTACTGACTGAATAGCAAACAGTGAAGATCATGATCAGCCTGCACGGAGGCAAAATCACTTGCTGCCAACGGGCTAAAAGTTAAAACAGAAGTTGAAGAAGTCATTTGCATAAACTAAAATTTTATGAAAAGGTTTTTAGGTTTCAAAAAAAAACCCCTCTTACTTCTGAGGCCACATTATATTATATTTACAAAAAAAAAAATCCAGAGAGATCAAGCTTTTGTTTTTAATGACAAGCTTTTTTGTACATTCTCTCGAGTCCATTCTGGAGTTGGGACTTTGATCTAGTTGGCCACTTATCCTTCCACCATAACTTCATCCAAAGATTTTTGACCATATAGAAAGTCAGTGTATGATACACAAAAGACTGTCAATTTAGGTTGTTGCACGTCTTGCTCTTGAGGCAAAATGTTGTTTTTATGTATTGATGTAATATTTATTAAAGATAGTGGGTCTAAAGTCATCACTAATTGAGAGATAGAAGTTAGCCTTGTTACCAAATCCGTGAACAGCTGAGGTGTACTGACCAAAGTATATAATTGAAATACTGTTACACTCAATGTAGATGCATGATAAAGCAAAACTGCCATATGTACAGACCAAAAATGGTCTTCCATTTGACCAGAACTAATTTCTGAGTCAAGTTTACCTGCTTTTCAGATTTATTGCTTGTGGGGTTGGGGGGGAGGGTAATGGTGAAACTGTTTACTCATTTTGTTTCTTCTGTAGAGAAAAAATGTTTTACATTTTGTTTGTTAGTAGAGTTGCACATGTATGTCTGTTTTTGCAGAGTCACGTTGTTTTACTTTTTTCATGTTTTGTTACTGTGTTTTTGTGTTTATGTATAAAGGATGTGTTAGAAATTGATAACAGAATGAAGTTGTTATTACCGGTAAACTGTTTGATTGGGGCCTTCTCAGCCACTTGGTTAAGTGACTGACTTGGCACAAATTCGGGTTTGAAAATTGCCTTGGGTTGTAAAATTCTTCATATGAAAAAAGCTATTCAGCTGACTTGAGGAAGGTTAGTGGTTCTACCCAGGGGCATCTGGTGTCTTCCTACACCATTAAAGCAAGAAAAGTCTCCATATGGCCTAAATTGTGTCAGTGTAATACACACACACAAAAAAACTGTTTGGTTAGCGGCTACAGATTACAGGCGATTTATGCTAAACATAGAATATAAGGAATAATTAGCAATGACTTTATTAATTGTTTTTAACACATCCTTTTTTGAGTTTTAATAGATGTTAACTCTTTAAATGTCTTTCAAATGTTTGAATAGATAAAACCTTTGCAATATATATTATTTATAGCTTTCGAATTTGTTTTTTTTCAAATTTCTATTTTTAGATCCATAGTCATTGATAGCTTGCAATATACATTGTATTTTCAGCTATGTATATAATATACCTGGGAATAGACGGAAGTGCGTTCTCCCACCCTGCCGAGGCCATAATGGCTATGTTTATGATGTCACTTGGTGAATTTGGCGATTTTTATGACACGTTCGATGAAACGAGTCATCACATCCTTGCAATAGTATGGACTGAGCACGCAGTTTTCATTCGTTAACTCTGGTATAAAATAAAGGCAGTGGGGCAGTAAGTTTTGGGATAGGATAAGGGCAGTGGCACATTCGGCTTCAGTAAAAGTGGCTCTCTACAAATTCGATGTCGATTGGCTGGCCACAAGTAATCATCACATGAAGTTTGATGGCTAAAAGGCAAAGCATTCTTCAGTTATTAAACATAAGTGATCATCTAGTTCTGGCATTATTAGATGATCCCTGATCTTTTGGGGGTCAGTTAGGTCAAAGGCCAACATCAAGAGTGAGTAATGGTTTTGCTTAATAACTCATTGACAAGATCTTTAGAATTTGCCTGCTGCCTTCAAAGTTCAAAGGGTGATTTCCTGTGGTCCACAGATGACAACAAGACTGAAAAACAATTCCGCTCCTTTACAAAAGAATACTTTTGCCCACTCTTCTTAACTTCATAGAGTTATTGCCTACAGTCAGTAGATTACCCCTAATGTTTTTAGGGTTAAAATAGGTGAAAGGTGCATGTGATCTTTTCAGTGACCTTGAAACTGAAAAGGGTCTGTGAACAATATCTGGAGCACCTGAACTTAAGGCTGTCATTATTACATAGGACGATTGCTTGATGTCATGTGAGAACCTTAACTGTGTTTTGGGGCAATACCTCAAGGGTCAAGGTCACAAGTGACTTTGAAATTTGAAATGTTTTCTGATCATTTACCGAAGAACGCTTGGGTTTTTGAGATCATTAGGCCAAAGGTCAAGGCCATGTCATACAAAATAACATAACAAGTTACCTCATACAGGGTGTCATTGGAGGCATATATGGTTTAAAAACAGATCTTGTTTCATATACATCGGAGTTGCGGCAGTATAGGTCATGGAACCATCTTTTTGTTTCGAAAATGACTGATCACATGGAACGTTAGGATTACCAAATCTTAAAATGTAGAAAACAATTTTTTCTATGCTTTCTAAAAGTAATAAAAGAAATTCATAGGTGGGAATTTTCAGTACACAAGGAAAAATTAATCATTTAATCTTGGGTATGGCTGTGTACATTGCTAATCTGCCAGAGTTAACGTTGAAAATTGCTCGATGTTGCATAGTTGCTGTTGTGCGTATGGAATGTTCCGATTGACGTCGTCTCATATCTCACTTGCCCACCAAATAAAATTTAACATGTCTCATTGTTTTATATCGCCGCATTTTTTAATGAGCGAAAGAAATTCCCCAAACTTATATAATATGAATAATACTCTAATTGTCTTCATTTTCAGTTGTAGTTTTACTTTTTTTGTGGCATGCCGGTTTTTACTTATAACATCATTTTGGAAAGCTGTAGTTAGAGAACAAAATGGAATTCAGGTTTTAGATGAATATAGACATTAAATTATAATTTTTCAAGATATTTATAGTTTCATTTTCATAAACAGGAGTAAGTTTGCGTTATAGTTATTACCAGTTTTTCAGAAATATGAATTGAAGCAGAATTAAGTAAGAAATATATCCAATAAAAAACTGGTCATTTTTGTAAAAACCTGTATGCCTGTGTTGTAATTTCTGTACTAGCTTTGTTTTATTAGTTTTATTAACAATGACATTGAGATTTTAATTTCTGTAAATTTTTGGACAGTTTCCGGGACGTTTATGTCCTGATGCATAGAGAATCTGTGTTAAAGACAGAAAATTTGAAAAATAAAACACTGAAATGCTCCGTGTTCTAAGAAAAACCAACAGGAGCGCATGTTTTTTCAAAATCTTAAAACAAAATCTATTTATGAAACTGTTTAGCATAAAATATGGGCTGAAT
Source organism: Mercenaria mercenaria (assembly GCF_021730395.1). Lineage (NCBI taxonomy): Eukaryota > Metazoa > Mollusca > Bivalvia > Venerida > Veneridae > Mercenaria > Mercenaria mercenaria. The sequence goes on along the minus strand of NC_069375.1, from coordinate 61,064,172 downwards.
CTCCATTCTCCAACTGGTCATATTTAATTTATATAGAATAATACGTTATAATTATGGCTTGCCTTATTAACATTGAAATAATGGCACTCTTCTTCAATTCTAAATGTCTTTACAGAGTAGTCAAAGTATATACAATGTTGAAAATTTAAGCTTCTTTGAACCACTCATAACAAGCCAATTAAAATTGGATATAAAAAAAATTCTATGTTGAATTTTAAAAGCAATCTGCAGAAAAAGATGTTTTCTAGAGCTGTATTTAGTTTTAGATTTATTTTTATACTTATTGGCATTGATATGTTTTGTATTAAATCAAATTTCATTTGCTTATTTTGGTTATTTCAGTTTTAGTCTGTACTGCAATTTTGTTTGATCAGTGTTTTTATTTTCTTACAGCATTCTATATAAGTTTTGTTGGTAGTTCTTGTGATCCCGATACTGACCCCTGTGTGTTCGCAAACCCTGTCGATGCATTGTTGGGTACATTTTCTATGTCCGTTGGTGATTTTGAGGATATCGTTCAGACATTTCCATCCTCACGCCACCAAGTCACACTTAGTGTAAGTGCTGTCTGTGAAATACATGTATTATATATCAAATTTCATCATAAAATATTAATATTTATAATAATTTATAACATTTTTATTTTAATTTTCTGGTATGCTATAATTATTATTGGTGTTTTATGTTTGTACTTCAAGTGATATGGTGCATAATTTGGCTTTTGAGAAATTTCATGACTAGGGAACTGAGGCAGTAACACAAGTACATTCTGGGAACATGGTAGACTTGGAATCAAGTCTGACGATTTTTAATTTCCTTTTTATTTTACTAAAGCCATCTTCCAGCTACAGCGCCTCTTGTTACATTTGTTTATAGCATACCTGTTATGTGTATGTGGTAAAGCTTTTGATATCAATAATTCATCACTAAAATTAGAACTGGAATTTTCACCAAAAGACTGATCACAGTCCTGTAATTACAGGTGCTTCTTAATATTTTTGTTCCTAGACCAACATTTCTTTTATATTTCTGAAGACTTCTCAAGAGAGTGGTTACAAAGTCAGATAGTACATAGTGTACTTCAATGCGTTTTGTTGTTATCAAATTGTTAGATACATTTGTACTTAATTTGCAGATAAAATGAACAACAAAATTGTCAAATGTTTGGCAACATTGCCTCATTTCCTAGTTTTTGTTTCAAACACAAGCCAGTATGATCGCCTGTTAACTAGGCTATTTATAGTAAAATGAATTATCAGCTGTATCATGAAAACTCTGTCAGTGCCACTTATTATTATTTTATTTTGTTAGTTATATATAATAATTTTTTATGTAAATTTTTGTGGTGAATGCCCTTAACCCTTAGCTTGCTGGCGGCAAGTGATTCTGCCTTTGCGACCAGTGCAGACCAAGATCAGCCTGCACATCCGTGCAGTCTGATCATGGTCTGCACTGTTCGCTATTCAGTCAGTAAATTTTTAGTAAACACCCCTTCAAATGATAAATGGTACTGCCCAAACTGAATGATGGAACAGTCCATTTTAGAAATTTAGCAGGCTAAGGGTTAAAATTATTTTTTTTTGCATGCTGTTTTCATTAAACCATATATTTTCCTCAGTTTTGTAAAAATATTGTTCTTCTTAATTAATGCTGTCATTTGCTTGTATCAAGACTATACTTAATAGGAGATGTGGTAAAGTGATACTCACTATGAAATTTAGAGTTGAAAGTCTGCAATTAATAAATAATGTTATTAGAGCCCACATAATTCAGACATAACATCTAATTAATATTGTAACAAAAATCCTATCTCAACAAAATAAACATCTTCGCTTGCTCAGAGTCAATATTTTTCAGCTTGTTAAAGTATCATTTGGGTGTATAGACAGATTTTTTTGTAATTGTTTTAGAAATAATATATGCCAAACATTTTTTCTGGTAATAAAATCGTTGTTCAGATGCAAAGGAATTATATCTTTAGGACGCAGTCTTGAGTGGTGTAATAAATTAATACACATCTGAATGACAAACTGTGATCTTATCACTCTTTGTGATATATTATTTCTAAAATATAAGGTGGATTTATTAATATTTTAATAATTGCACATGGTATTTAAGTGTTGAAAATATTCATTGTTAAACAAACAAAGATGTTTTTATATATGAGCCGTGCCATGAGAAAACCAACATAGTGGGTTTGCGACCAGCATGGATCCAGACCAGCCTGCACATCCGCGCAGTCTGCTCAGGATCCATGCTGTTCGCTAACGGTTTCTCTAATTGCCATAGGCTTTCAAAGCGAACAGCATGGATCCTGACCAGACTGTGCGGATGCGGAGGCTGGTCTAGATCCATGCTGGTCACAAAGCCACTATGTTGGTTTTCTCATGGCGCGGCTCATATGTCATAGGGGGACTCCACATACATCACATTATTATTAAAATTTTCAAAATAGATTGCAAGGTGTATGAAATAAGGCATAAAAAAATTGTTTGTTTCTGATATCCCGACCTACCCTAGATTTTTGGCTCAACCCTAAATTTTTTATGGCCTTGGAGAATATTTTTTTCTACTTTTTAAAAATGCACTTCCTATGATTTAAACATGGTCAGTGATGTTAGAAATCAACTTACTGATGCTCTTAAGGCATATAATTATATAACCCCTTATTTATTTTAATTTTTTTACACAACAATAATTTCCGAAAAAGTCTGTCTAAAAAAAAAATTCTGACATACCTTCCCTAATTTATTTTTAGCATGTTACCAGAAACAAAGAATCTTTTTAAGGCCTAAAAGAAATAAAAGTCAATGTATTATAATTATGAGTATTATTTGATACAAGTAGATTATATCTATTTTACATCAAATTTTTACTGAGTAACTAGCACAATAGGTACTAAGCTGTCAAACATGTTTAAAAGACTATTCAAGCCTTTTAATAAAAACTCATGGGAACTCTGTTTTTTATTTTTAGCTCACCTGAATTTGAAATTCCCTTTTAGACTGTCATTTAATTAGGCCAGCTTAAATAATGGTTTTATGTCTCTTACATAAAAAAAAAAAAATGTTGAAAAAAAACTGGTTTACACCCAGATGATGACAGAAACATCCAACTTGAAATGTTTTGTTTAGATGTGATGTTTTTGCTAATAATAATATAATAACATTTTTGCAATAAGCAAACTAGGAAACAGGCTTTTAGAAGCAAAAAAATTCTCCAAACTGAGATTTTGAAACATTAACCACCAATTCATTCCTCCCTACTTGCAGAGACTAGTCTACTGAAAAAATCGTAATAATTTTTAGGGCTCGAACTATTTCTCCTGTTTTTGACTGTCATGAAGTTCTAACAAAACTAACGTCTGTTACTGAATAAAGTTGTGCTACTTGAAAAACTACACTATTTGAAAGAGTCAGCACAGTTCTTCCGTCACTAGAATGCTTTTTAATCTGAAAGAAACAAATTTAATTTTCACTGTTCTATGTGAAAAATCAGTTATGCATGATTTTGTTTAAATTAATGTATAGTTTCAATTAGTTTTAATTAAAGTTTTCAAAAATGTTAAGAAGAATATATTCATTTGGTAGATATATCAATAAAAAACATATTTTCTTAGCTAATTATGTCTTTAGAAATATTTTCTCTTTTGAAATCTGTCAAGGAAGTGCTCACAGTAACCTAGATGCTTATATTTTTAGATTGTATTTGTATTGTACATGATCATGGTCACCCTGCTGCTTGTAAACATGTTGATTGCCATGATGGGAAATACATACCAGCTAGTTGCTGAAACACAGAAGGAATGGTTCAGACAGGTAATATTGTGTTCATTTCTTTTTAATTGTCGAGCCCACTTGCGGTGAGCTCTATATAGTCGTCACTTTCGGCGGGTTTGTGTAAATACTGGTATGTGTTTGTTTGCATGCATGTGTGCATGCATCGACCGTTTGTCCATCCAATTTTGTCTGGACCATAACTTTGACATGCATGGACAAATCTTGTTTATGTTCGGCATGAATGTTTACCTCAATGAGAAAGAGTGTTTTGCGCAAACCCCATGTTCCTATCTCAAAGATTTAGGTCACAGTTGGAGGTCAAACTAAAGTTTGTCAGCAGCATTTCTTCTTCATGCATGGTTGGATTTTGATGTAACTTGACATGAATATTCACCATTATGAGACAGAGTGTCATGTGCAAGAACTAGGTTCCGAGTGTCATGTGCAAGAACTAGGTTCCTAGGTCTAAGGTCAAGGTCACACTTAGAGGCCAAAAGTGCTGGCGGGCTCGACATTCTGCCCATGGGCATACAGAATGTATTTCTAGTTTAAAGACGGATTCATCCATAAACAGGGCATACAAGCTTTACAACAGTAATGGCAAAAGAATTTTAATATAAATTTCTAAAATGGACTGCTCTATCATTCAATTTATTAGTCCCCTACTGGTTGAAAACCAGTTTCGGGGACTATAGGAATGCACTTTTCCGTCATTCCGTCCGTCCGTCCGTCCGCAATTTCGTGTCCGGTCCATAACTCTGCCATCCATGAAGGGATTTTAATATTACTTGGCACAAATGTTCCCCATGATGAGACGACGTGTCATGCGCAAAACCCGGACCTCTAGCTCAAAGGTCAAGGTCACAATTGGAGGTCAAAGGTCAACAGGGCTTTTTTCCTGTCTGGTCCACAACTCTCCCATCCTTGAAGGGATTTTAGTAATACTTGGCACAAATGTTCCCCATGATGAGATGATGTGTCATGCGCAAATCCCGGACCCCTAGCTCAAAGGTCAAGGTCACAATTGGAGGTCAAAGGTCAACAGGGCTTTTTTCCTGTCCGGTCCATAACTCTCCCATCCATGAAGAGATTTTAATATTACTTTGCGCAAATGTTCCCCATGAGGAGACGACGTGTCATGCGCAAAACCTGGACCCCTAGCTTAAAGGTCAAGGTCACAATTGGAGGTCAAAGGTCAACAAGGCTTTTTTCCTGTCCGGTCCATAACTTTCCCATCTATGAAGGGATTTTAATATTACTTGGCACAAATGTACCTCATAATAAGACGATGTGTCATGCACAACTTTCAGACCCCTAGCTCAAAGGTCAAGGTCACACTTAGCAGTCAAATGTTAACATAGCATGAACAGGGTCTGTTTCGTGTCCGGTCCATAACTCTGACATTCATTAAGGAATTTTAATATCACTTAGCACAAGTGTTCCCATGATGAGACGACTTGTCATGCGCAAATCCCAGACCCCTAGCTCAAAGGTCAAGGTCACAATTGGGGGTCAAAGGTCAACAGAGTTTTTTTTCCTGTCCCGTCCATAACTCTGCCATCCATGAAGGGATTTTAATATTACTTGGCACAAATGTTCCCCATGATGAGACAACATGTCATGCGCAAAGCCCAGACCCTTAGCTCAAAGGTCAAGGTCACAATTGGAGGTCAAAGGTCAATAAGGTTTTTGCCCTGTCCGATCCAGAACTCTGTCATCCATCAAGGGATTACAATATTACTTGGCATAAATGTTTCCCATGATGAGACGACGTGTCATGCGCAACACCCAATACCCTAGCTTAAATGTCAAGGTCACACTTTGAGATCAAAGGTCAAGAGGATTTTTTCCTGTCCGGTCTATAACTTTGTCATGCAAAGCAGGATTTAGATATCAGTTGGCACAAATATTCCCTGGATGAGACAACATGTCATGCGCAAGAACCAGGTCCTTAGGTCTAAGGTCAAGGTCATATTTAGAGGTCAAAGGTCAAATTCAAGAATGACTTTGTACGGGACATTTCTTCTTCATGCATGGAGGGATTTTGATGTAACTTGGACCAAATGTTCACCACCATGAGGCACCCTTGTTTTTAGAATTACGTCCCTTTGTTGTTACTATAAATAGATTTTATTGTAACTTTTTTATTACTGGCGGTAGAGAAAAATCGAGACCACTTTTCTGTGGTACAGCATGCATGTTACATCCAATTTTTAGGTGTATTTTGACCTATCTCTACCTGGTAAAGAGTTTCTTGTGGAATTGTATTATATAGATTTTTTTTTTTTTTTTTTTTTTTTTTTTAAAAGATTAATTTCCCTTTGTTGTTACTATAAATAATTTACATGATAACATTTTTATAATCAGCCAAAAAAATTCAATATGAAAACAACTGTAGGTTTTTATATATATAAATTTTAATCCAAGTGTTTTGTTATAACATATTGTATATATAGTACAATATTGTTTATACATCATTGACAGATATCAGTTCATTATGTTATACTGCAGTAGAGAAAATTAGGTGCCTTCCAGTAGGGGACTTTGTATTGCATGGCAATACTTCATTCACTTGTTATTTAAAGGGGTGTTCCCTGAAAATTTACTTTCTGAATAGCGAACAGTGCAGAGTCATTTTAGTCTGTACTGGTCACAATGGCAGAATTACTGGGCTGCCAACAGGCTAAAGGTTAAAATTACTTGATTCTAAGCTGAGCCATATTTTCAGTCTAAAGTGAATATTTTATAGCTGATATATTACAGAAGTTGAGTTTTCATACTTTTTTGTGCTTGCATCACTGTATGATTTTCAGGTCAAGTATTTCAAAGGATAAGGAGGGATATTAAATTAACCCAGGTGTTAAAATTCAGAATAATGCAATTTTAACCAAATTTAGATGTACTTTAAAATGCTCATGATTGCCTCGGAGCTGTTGATGCACGAGTGAGTGGTATTTTGCAGAGCATGTTCATGTTCATGAAAAATGTCTAATGTTTCCATTCAGAATTATTTAAATGTAATCATCAAAAATTAATTTGAAAATTTTTAGCAGAATGCTAATTATTATGTCTTGAACTGACCTCGCATTCATGTATGTGTACACTAATATGTTTTTGAAAATAGAAATATGTTAAAGCTATGAAAATTAAGAGCTTTTTTTGCAAAATTTGGAAAAGTCATCATATGTTTACATTGTTACAGTGGGCAAAGATTGTTCTGGTTGTAGAACAGAGTGTTACAACAAAAGAAAGACAAAAATATCAGATCCGGTACTCGCAGCCTGCCCTTGATGGACGTCGAGCTTTCCCTATCCGATGGTACCAGTCGGTAAGCATCTTGTTGAAATGTCTGTAATGAAAAGTTTTAAGTCTGTTTTCTTCATCCTGAGAACTTAAATACTGAGGCATTGCCGTGTTCCCTGCTAGGTTTGAACTGGCAGCCTGTACGGTAAGAGGCCTATAGCTAGCCAATTGCACCTCAAATTGTTTCTGACATTTTGCTTGTTAGTTGCATGGAAATATACAAAAAAAAGACGTTTAATGTGTGGAATAAATAGAGAATATTTGTTAAGTGTAAGATGAAAATATCTCACTGTGTGATCAACAGAAGCAATAAAAGAGAGGCATAGCCAGGAGTGAAAGTACAATGTCTGGTGTTCAAAAGTGAAATACAGAGTTTTCTTACATGTAAATCATACAAATTTTCTTTTATTTAATGTCTTTTCAATTGTTTTAATTTTTGTGGTTCAGTTGAAATGACAAAATGTATTTGATATTTTTCAGTGTGAAGTTATTAAATAAATTCTATTATGTTTCAGTAATTTACTGAAAAACGTGATAAAAGTAATTTACGTGATTACAATATATTGGCCCAATTTCATTCATGTTTGGCCATGCATTATTATACTGGCATGCACACTTGTTTGTCAGGTCTGAATAGATAGATACATTTCTTTCCAGTATTGGCCAGGAGAAACAGAGCATTGTAATTCTTATAGCATGTAATTTTTACTGCACTTAAAATGTTGAATTGGTCTTTAGGAGTTTAAGCTGTTAGAATAATAAATGTCAAAGAATATGAGACTTGAAGCACTCTTACTGAAACGGAAATTAGTGTAACTTATAAATGATCTTTATTAACAGACATGAATTTTTTTACCAAGGCCAAGTAGTAATAATAACATGTAGATCCTTTTGGTCAATGGAAAAGACCCTGTTCTACTATAGGGCCATGACAATAAAACTTGCTTATTAACATTATAACGCTTGAACAAAATACTTATTTAGGAACGAGAAAAAGAGGAGCGCCGTGTGGCGCGTGAAGAGCAGCGACGTAAACAAAAAGAAAAGATGTCACAGAGTCGCTGGAAGAAAATGAAGAAGACGGCAATGTTCACAAAAACTATTAACCTGAAAGAAGTCAAAGAAGGAAGGCTTAATGTATAAAAAATATTTTTAATATGTTTTTCTTGATTAGTAAAAAACATGCTTTTTGTTGAGTTTTTGTCCAAAGTGTTTTACGATTAATTTTTAGCGTTTTGCTTCTTTCTTGTTTTTTTGTTAATATGATTTTTTTTGTCCAAATTTCAAGATAGAAGTGTTTGCAGGGAAAGCTGTTTCATACTTTTTATAAGTGCCTCACTAATTCTGAATAGCCTTACAGTAAAGCATTTCCATTTGTGAGGAATGTTACAAATTGTGGTGTCAGTGAAGAAAAGAAGAATTGATACAAAAAAAAAAGTTTGTATAAAGTCAAAATGAGTTACATTTAGTACTTAAAGGTTTGTTATGACAAAATTTATGGACTTCTGAAACTGCTGTTTTATTTACAGATAGTTTTTTCATTTTAATTGGAAGATAATTGGTTATGTTGATGAATTTTTCATATTTCAATAATGAATAGTTGAATTAATACGTTGTCCATTTTATGTTGAAAACCATTTTGTGTTGATATTTTCTTTTACTTGTTTATATATTTGTACGTGTCACATTAGGAAGATATATTTTTGGTTGTTCATTTTGATAATTTGTTCATTTCTTGTTAAACGTATTTATTCATGGTTAAAATAATATTTCGTGGGCTGCATTTCGTGTTGAAAATCATTCAATTTGGTTCATTTTGTGTAAAAATACTTTGTGATTTTGAAGTTAATATATTTATTTTATGTTGAAGATTTTAAGATAATTTTATTGTTACTTAAATGAGTGAAATTTTTTGTATAAATTATATATTTAAGACATATCGAGGGTTGCCCGCAAAACTGCGGTAACTCACTTTTTTTTGGAAAATCACTTTTTTGAATTTTTTTAAGTATTTTCATATTATACACCTGCAGAAAAAATTATAGGGTTATATTCCCAAAACTTTTGTTGTATAATTAAAATGCAACATAGTTGTAACTCAAAATGACATAATGCAATTCCCGCAAGACTGTTGTAAGTTGACTTACTGCAGTCTTGCGGGAAACTGATAGCCATTTGTCAGTAAGAAAGAAATGACTTACTGCTATATTGCACTGATAAGAATTTTGAACTGTTTTAGTTATACTCCTAAATTGCTTCTTATAGTAATGCCTTAAACAGAACTTACATGCAAGGATGTGGTAAGAGAGTCGTAATGAATTTTTAACTTGATGCACTATGCGTCTCCTATAGAAATGCTTCGGAAAGCTTTTTCATACAAATTCAATAGTTTGTAGTGGTCAAAGTACCTTTTTTACACATACACAATAATTAATCAAAAGCTTACAATGGCTTTTAGCAAAAAGAAAAACTGATCAGCAATATGTACCATCATCGTATGAGTATAGGTTGCACCTTTTTACCGAGATTCTGGTCAGGAAGGACCAATGTGCCCTGACTAAAAAAATTAAGAAAATCTATCTTTGTTTACACCACATACGTTTACATTGCAGACAATTCATGGGGAGTAACTACCTAGGACTCGGGCATAAAAGCGGGTATCATGACCTAGTGTCTTTAATGAATTTTTTCTAAAATGTAAAATTAAGAGCTCCCTTATAAGCTTTAAAGAAATGCAGTTTTTCATTAATATATTTAGTAGATAATCAGGAGATGTTTTAGAAGGTGATGAGATCGAAAAGGTGTTGCACTCAGAGAAGTTTGAGATAGTTTGGATAAAACTTTAAATACCTCCTGATTTTAGTAAGTCTTTTTCACAACTTTGACAAAATTATGGGTGGTGCAACAATGGCCGACTGATGCCGGAAAAAATTCATTTTTTTACAAATTTACATGGTTTTGAGATTCCCTTTTTGCAACCAATACATGGTTATAAGCATTTTTCAGAAATCTGTATATATTTTACACTGTGTCTTATACACAAATGTGACCTACACTCATACGTCATCATGACGGTATGTTTTGCTTCCGTATGGGCAAGACTTTCTGAAATTCGTACAAGCAGTCTATTGCAATGATAGTCTATCAAATTTGACCATCTGCTGGAAACTAAACTCAGTATCAATTTATTTGTAACATGTGGTTGGGTCATGAAATAACACTTTCCACTCATGGAAGTGATATTACATTTATATAATACAAAATTTGATTCATATATAGCTTAATTGATAGAGAGGTAACTCGGAGTAGGGACAGAACAACAAGATTTTTTGTTTGAATCATAAAATTTAATGTAACGTATCTGTTTTTCCTATTTTTTCTCTGTAAACATGCTACAGTTCATAATTTTCATTTATATGTTACTTATTTCATATCATTCAGATGTGAAACATTTTTTTTATGCTTCAGTATTTCATATTTTATAATCTGCCTAGGACAGAAGCTGTGAAGAACTAATATTATGTTAACTTTATATCAATGAAATATATAACCCATATAAATGACAGTGTCTACATGCAGCAGTGAGAACAATGCCAGAGTAACTTTATAGTGCTGCTTCACTGGAATGTGACCCTGTAGATGCATCCAAAAATTTAACCAGGATAAGTTTGGGCATAATTAGGCCAAAATGCATGTCAGAGTTATGGGACTTCATGCTATCACCTACATTTATAACACCAAAGACACCTGGTAAGTTCCAATTCAATATCTGCATTTGTTTTTGAGATAGTAATTTCCATGTAAAACTTTAACCAGGATTTTCTAGGTCATAAAAGGGGGCATAATTTGGCCAAATTACATGTCAGATTTATTGGACCTGACCCAGTGAGGTTGATAGTTGACCTAGAAAAAGAAAAAAATAAGTTTCAAAGCTATATGCCTATAAATGATAGCCATATGTACTTGCATGCAAAACTTTAAGCAAGGTGAGATGCCGACGCAGATGCCAGAGTGAGCAGAGCTGAGTTATAGAACCTGCACACTGCATGTCATATCATCAGAGTGAACAAATGTTTGAAGTTTCAATCCATTCCTATCAGTGGGTACTGAGATACCACATTTTGCTTACATATTAAAACTCAACCAATAATTTTTTAGTCAAAAAAAGGGCATTTAGAGTTTGTAAAAAGAGCTATCGGACGCCAGCAATGCTGGACTATTCAACAGCCCTGTCAATTGAATGAATATAAAAGTGGAAAAAGGGGCATGATTCTGTAAAATTGCAAAACAAGATTATGGAACCTGTGCAAGTATATCAGCTCATGACAATGAACAATTATCTTAAGTTTCAATCCATTCCCATTAGGGTGTTCTGAGATATCAGCTTACATACAAAAACTTAACCAAAAGCTGCTAAGTCGAAAAAGAGGCATAGTTTTGTAAAACTATAAATAGAGTTATGGAACCTGTGCACTGCATGTCATAACATCACAGTGAACAAATGTGACAAGTTTCAGTCCACTCCCATTCGTGGGCACTGAGTTACGATCTTACGTATAAAACCTTTACCAAAAATTTCCAAGTCGGAAAGCTAGCATAATTTTGTAAAAAGCAAAATAGAGTAATGGAACCTATGCAGTGTAAGTCAACTTATCACAGTAAATAACTGTGTGCAGTTTCAATCTATTCCCACCAGTAGTTACTGAGATACCAACTTCCATACAAAAACTTAACCAAACCTGGACACCAACGCATGGGTGAGTCCAATAGCTTCTTTCAATAGTCAAGCTAAAAAGCAAAACAGAGTTATGGCACCTGTGCAGTGCAAGTCAGTTCTTCACAGTGAATAATTGTATGAAGTATCAATCCATTCCCAGTTGTAACTTACATAACAGTTTTACATACAAAAACTTAACCAAAATGGGATGCCGACATCAACAAATGGATGAATACAATAGTTCTACCTTTTCTTGGAATAGTTGATCTAACAAGAACTGTCTGTAAGACAACACCCTCAACTTTTCTCAGTGTTTGACTCTGAATTAGAGCATTGCCAGTAAAAGGGACATAAATCTGTCAATTCTAATCACAGTTATGTGGATTGTTTCTATGTTGTAGCCTGTGATGTAAATAACTATTTTAATTACGATCTTACCTATAAAACCTTTACCAAAAATTTCCAAGTCGGAAAGCTAGCATAATTTTGTAAAAAGCAAAATAGAGTTCAAGTCAATAGCTTTGATAGTAACAAATATACTAGATGTTATATAAAACTTTAACCAAAAAAAATTTAAGTGGAAAAGGGAAATAACTCTGTCAAAAATTAAGAGTTAAGTTATGTGGATTTTTTCTTCTGGTGTAGACTTTGTAAGTGTATAATAACTATTTCAAGTTTCAAGACCAAATCATTGATATTAACAGAGATATTTGACTTTATCAAAAACGTTAACCAAAAAATTTTAAGTTAAAAAGGGGCATAAATCTATCAAAATTCAAATCAGAGTTATGGGGAATGTAAACTTTGATTGTAAATAACCATTTTAAATTTCAAGTCAATAGCTCAGATAGTAACAGAGAATTTGACTTTAGCAAAAAATTTAACCAACATTAACGCTGACACCGATGCCGCGGCAAGTGCAGTAGCTCGGTATTTTCTTAGAAAGGTCGAGTTAAAAAGTGTATAATATTAATGTCAAACTCTATATTTGATTTGCATGCATGTGTACACAGTGATGCCAGGCTCTCATAATTTGAGTAATATGTGCCAAGTTAACCAGGCTTCAACAAAATCCACTATCCTGTTGCCGATATGAATAGAAATTTTCTCTGAGCATGTGGAACTTGCTATAGTACTTGCCCTGCAGGATTAAATTTTGATTTTTGACCAAAAATATGAATTAATCCAATTAAAAAAAGCTTTGCAGAAGCCAGACAGCTAAAAGATGTAAAAGGAATTTTAACTATATAATTCATCCCTCTATCCTTAATGTACCATATATTATGACTGCATTAGGTAGACCCTCGGCAATCAATAAATGATTATTTAATACTCTGTGTACTACTTTTAAGGAACTTCAGAAAAGACAAGTCTGTAAAAAAAATTCTCCTAGCAGGATGAGTACAAACTGAAACTGGACGAGTGAAAATTCTAAGCAGTCATCCTTCAGAACTACAATTACTTCCAAGGAATTTGTCGAGCCCTGTTATAGAAATGCCAATGTTACATTCATATTTTGTTATACTACTCTCATAACAAAAGTCATGGATATTTATTCCAGTCCACTTATTTAGTTCAGGAGATAGACTACAGGACTATGGCTTAAAAGTTCATTACTTTTGACATCTATGTCACATAATGCTATGACAAAATAATAGTGGTGTACAAACACCCGCAGTTTCAATCTTCTTTAAATAGGAAAATAAAACAGATTGTGCAAAAAAGTTTATTTACAGTTCGCATTCTAATGAGTTGTTGCTAGAAGTATAGGGGTGTGATTTTATGGAAAAGTAAAGAACTATACCAGAATTAGCATTTAACTACTGGTTGAGTGCAAATGTAACAATGCAGACAGTTCATATTCACCAAGCCGTTTCAAGATTTTTCAGTTTATATAAAAAAGAAAGCAAAAGAGAAGTTAGAAATGCATAATTTTAAGTTTCGTTTCAAATGCAAAAGGTAGTAACTGATACCAATGTAAATAATTTGTAGTCTAGAATACTGCAAAAGAGTTGTAACTTTAGATACAACTTTTTTGCAGTAAACATCAACAATGCAAGTGAAATAGATCAGCTCGCAAAAGAGTTGTAAGTCAAGTTACAACACTTTTGCGGTAATGACTTGACTGCTAAAAGTTAGAAAAGTCATGCAATATAGTTGTAAGTAATTGTAAGTCAAATATCTCAGATAAGTATAACTTTAGACATAAAAGAAGAATTTATTTTCATAAGTCATTGAAATTTTTCCAACATATCTTCAAGTTTTGTCAAATAAGCTGTTTCTTGTAAAATAAGGAAGTTTTTAGCTTTTCCTGAAAAGTTTTCAAAAATGCAGTTACCGCAGTTTTGCGGGCAACCCTCGATATGTATTATTTTTTGCCTAAAAAATATTTCGAAAGTATTATTTTTAATATTAATGTAGAATACTGTGAAATCATTAATATTCGTAGGGGACTTATTTTCGTGGTTGAGTCAATCCACAAAATTTAATCCCAACGAACAGGTAAAATTCCCATTCATTTTATGTTCCAAAGTTGAAATCCACGAATTCATATCCCCACGAAATTGCCGTTTTGACGAAAATGCGTGCCCACGAAATTTAATGATTTTACAGTAGTCATGAACTTACACAATATGCTTCTGAAATGTTATAGCATAAAGTAAAACACTTATTAAAATGTTTTACACTGACTTTTAAATTGTTTATTTCAAATTTTATGTGTTGAGTCAAAGTTATTTTTGCTTCATTTTATATTATTATACAATCTTTAACATTCCATTTCTTTTATTTTGAACAGTTTCTTCAAAAGTTAAAAGAGCAGTAAAGGTTCAGTTACAGGCGCTTGAAGTTTTGACCTAAAACAAAAACTTATCAGTACTTGTATTTTCACACTTACGGTCATGTATATTATTATAGGCCATTGGCACTTTTATGTTCTCACCCAGTCTCATTCTTCGTAGGTGAGACATAGCCCAAAGACAGACTTTGCTCAGCACTAGATGCTTTGTCTGTTGTAGTGGCCTAGGCCCGAGACCTGTTGTATTCCTCTCAGACCTGTCATATTGGCCAGAGGCCTGTTGTTTTGTCCTGAGGTCTGTTGTATTGGTCTGAGACATGTTGTATTGGCCTGAGACATGTTGTATTGGCCCGATGCCTGTTTTATTGGCCCGTGGCCTGTTGTATGGCAAAAGTATGTACAACAAACTTAGAATCTATTACATTATAAGAATACAAGTTGAATTACATAATATGAATATCTTTTAGAAGCATGGTTTATATTCATCATTTGCTGGGAAGTAGACTCTGAATTTGAAATTGGGAACACAATTTGAAATTCAGTAAAGTTTTACCATATGTTTACTTCTGTTTTTCCAATGGTTTCAAATAGTAGAAAAAGAAAAAGTGAATTATTTTGGCCTTTCTTGGTCTAGAACTTTAAGCGCCTTTGGTCACTTAATATATAATTGTTGTCATTTAATTTGTGATATTGATGCTTCAGTAAACACATATTTGAATACATGTACAGTCACTTCAAAATACATCAAAATTTAGTTTCATACATTACTAGTCAAAATCTTATACAGCTGTAAAAAATCTTTTTACATGAAATACTTTAGTCAGTTTCATAATTTGTAGAACAATCATTCGTTAACTCTCATCATAATGTTGTTTAAAAATGTTTTACTTAATTTTCTTCTGTTTTTGACCAGTACTCAGCATTTTCCCATTGTACATGGACAGAAATTAATTCAAGACAATGTAAATTAACAAAAAAAAAAACAGCTTGTTTCAAAGTAAATTTTTAAGTGTTCGGTAGCTATTCTCAGCTTAAATTGGTCAAAATATGATATGCCAAGTGTTTAACTATTGTTTTGTTGCTATATTGTTGACAACATATACGTGCTTATTGGTAATTATATGCATATTTATTATTGTAATGGGATGTTGCTTTGTCGATGCTGGTTCAGATTTTGGCTTTGATATAAATTGTTGTTAAGTAAACATGTTTGATGGCACTATTTACGGCCTTAATGTCCGATTCACTTTTACTGTGACAAGGTTTTCAATTGATTTCTCTTTAAATATAAGACCATACCATTAAATCTTACATCATTTTAAAAATCTCTTAGGATGGTAATGGGAACTTTCTAACCTCCAAATATCTGGATTTGTTTTGAACTTACCATCTTTAAAACAAATTTGATTGTGTATTTTCCGTTGTAAATTTCAGCCATTTTGGACACCAGAAAGTTTAGAATTTTGAGTTTGGCTTTATATGTTGATGAATTGTCATCAGACTTTCATGCCATCTTTGATAGCGTATAAATAACATTTGCCTACAGACATTTTGTAAAACTAAAAATATTTAAAAAAAAAATTTATGGGCTTAACCTAGAATTTTACGGAGTCAAAAATATGTTTTTCCCCCCATAAAATTGACATTATTAGAGATATCTTTTTAAAATTCAACATGTTTCTCCTACCAGCCTCAGAGGCCTTTAGTATGATGTATAACTTTTATCTGGATATTGCAAACTAAAGCAGAAATATAGGAAAAATCTTGTTACATTTATGATGGATCAAGAAATATATTTTATGTGGCATTTTCTAGTAATTTAAAACATTTTTTTTTTATAGTTTACAAAAAAAAAAATCATCTTTCATTCTGTGTAGATTCCAGGATGCATTTTAAATTGTCAAGATTTATCTGTGTTCATATGACCAGTTATTATATACTAGATATACCAACGTTGCTAAACACAATGTGTGACTAGTCCAGTTGAAAATTCTAAAAATATAAGAAAAATCTGCTGCTCTAGTTACATTTAATGACAGCAAGTGGAGTTTTTTTGAAGGATTATGAGAATGTTCCCACAAAAAATGCTGTGATGTACATTATCT
Organism: Mercenaria mercenaria; assembly: GCF_021730395.1. Taxonomy (NCBI): domain Eukaryota; kingdom Metazoa; phylum Mollusca; class Bivalvia; order Venerida; family Veneridae; genus Mercenaria; species Mercenaria mercenaria. Next base: position 61,047,471 of record NC_069375.1, on the reverse strand, counting down.
TTGCAGATAAGAAATATATCATGGCAGGATTTTGTTTGTTCGTTCATCCACAAAACAGTGTTAATCAAATTTATGGGTAACATTATATTCCAATTAATTATACAGACAATATAATTTAAACCTGTCTATAAAGACCACCCTTTGGAAAATGAAAATGGTGATCTTTGTTAACAGGTGGTCGCTCAACACAGGTAAATTTACACTACTTATGATTAAACTGGAAGAGAAAATTGTGGCCTTTTTAAGCAGGTTTTATAGTAGTGGCTGTGATTTGGAGGTGGTCTTTAGCGCAGGTTTCACTTTTTTTTTAATTGAATCATTTTTAGCTGTTGGCTTTAAGTGGGTGGGGTGTTGGAGGAAACCTCCATTATTTCTAAATAAATGAAAAGCTGCCCAGATCTATAAAACACTGTAATTTAATTGTTATTACAACTTTTCCTGTAAGAATAACAATTTTGGGCAAGATGTAAATGTTAGGAGGCCATGTCATATTATTTGGGCCCACACTCCGGAAGTGGGGGTAGGGGGGTGTAATGCTTCTATGCCTCTGGCATATAATATTTATTCCGTCCATATATATTTTTGTGACTGCTGTTTGATAATTGTGATGACTGTTACTGCTGATCAGCTATTTTTGTGTGTTTTATAAATAGATTGTTAGTGCTAAAAATAGTATTGATACCCATGCAAAACCCATGACATTTTATGATTTAAGTCATTATTTATAATACCTGCTCTTATTTACACCAGTGGAATTTACCCTTATTTTGTATCAGTTCATAGAAATCAAAATTAATGTTCATTTATGTTTTAATATTTTTATGTATATATTTTTACTGATAGAAAAGATTTTATTGTTGATACTTAATCAACGTATATATATTAATCAAATAATTCTAGCCACATTTTTTTAACATTTGAGCATTTTTATCCCCCGACGAAAGTCGGAGGGATATAGTTTTGGCGTTGTCCGTCCGTCCGTCTTTCCGTCCGTCCTACCGTCCATCCGTCCGTCCGTCCGGAGCCATATCTAGGAAATGGTTGGGAATATTTATTTAAAACTTCATATACATGTTCACCACTATGAGTTCTTGCGGCCCGTCAAGTTTCAGTCAGATTGCCCAAGTAACACCAGAGTTATGGCCCTTAGAAGTTTCTAGTGTTAACTATATAGGGTACTATAAATATGGCAATTTCTGCATCATAACTTTTGATATATTTGACCTAGAACTATGAAACTTAAACAGAATTTAGATCACCATAATGTGGTTGTGTACACACAATTTCATTTGGATTTATATGTAAATTAAGAGTTATTGCCCTTTAATTGTATAAAAATCCACATATTTGTACATAACAAACTTACCATTTGGTAGAATTTCATTAAATTTCTTTCATTCTTTTCCATGAACATTTATTGTAAACATGTGAAGTTGTGTACCCGCACCTGGTCACCCCCCTACCTTGATCACACACCTCCCCCCCTATTCCCCCCCCCCCAAAAAAAAAAATAAAAAAAAAAATCATATCATTCCTTATTTTAGATTTTTTTCAAACAAACTTCATATACATGTTCACCACTATGAGGTTATGGGGCCCATCAAGTTTCAGACAGATTGCCCAAGTAACACCAGAGTTATGGCCCTTAGAAGTTCCTAGTGTTAACTATATAGGGTACTATAGATATGGCAATTTCTGCATCATAACTTTTGATATATTTGACCTAGAACTATGAAACTTTAACAGAATTTAGAGCACTATAATGTGGTTGTGCACAGACAATTTGTACGGATTTCTTTTGTAACTTCAGAGTTATTGCCCTTTAATTGTCTAAAAATCCACATATTTGTACATAACAAACTTAACATTTGGCAGAATTTCATTAAATTTCTTTCATTCTTGTCTGTGAACATTTATTATAAACATGTGAAGTTGTGCACCCACACCTGGTCACCCACTTGCCTTGGTCACACCCCATCCCCCTCCCAACCCCCCTTCCCCCCCCCCCCCCCCCCCCCCACCCCACCCAAAAAAAACCAAACTTTTTTTCATTTCTTAGTGTAGATTTTTTTTCAAACCTTCCAAGTTGTACCATTCCCCCACCTCACTTCTCCACCCAGTCATGCCCACCCACTTATCATGCATCCTCTGCACCCCCCCCCCCCCTCAACTTCCCCCTTTTACCCTTTTTTTTTTTTTTTTTTTTTTTTTTTTCATTTTTAATTTTCAATCAATATTTATAATCAACATGTGAAATTTTGTTTCCTCTCCCGTTCCCCTGCACCCCCACCCCCTAAAAAAATAAATATATACATATATCTATATATATACATATATATATTTCCATTCCTTTTTTTTTTTTTTTTTTTTTAAATGTTCAAACCTTCAACATGTTAAGTTGTGACTGCACAAACCTTGCCCTCAGCCATGTTCAAGATATCTTACCTGTGTTCTCTTAAGGACATCTGTTCTTTTAAGTTCAAATGTACATGTTAAACAGCAACACCTGGTGCCAAACCACTCAAAGACAATATTTTGTTCCAGTTAAACTTCAAGCTCACATTTCAATTAACTGCATTTAATTTTAAAAACTAAGCTTATTACAGTAAGCATATCCCATTCAAAATAAATTCTTTAGTCAGGATCAAAGTATCATACATTTATTATGTACTCTTTAATTAAACATTTGTTTTCTGTTAAATTGATTTTGACTAATGAAATTATTTGCTTCTTATTAACATTCTTAACTTTTTGCCAGATATATCTTTTTGCCATTCCTCACCACAAACCCTTTCGGCGGGGGATACCAATTCATAGAATTTGCTTGTTATTTTATAAAATGTTCCTTTCGTATATCTTGTCATTTGATTATTTTTGTTATGCTTCCTGAGGGGAAGATATCGCTTTTTCATTATGTTGTGTCTGTCGTCACATACAGAATGGTATTTATGTGGCTAGATAACAATAATTCTATTCATTCTGTTTCTTTTATGCTGCCGAAATTCTTTCATGTGGCTAAAAAAAACAACAGATCAAATGAGTAGCAGAGGACTATCCTAACGTTAGAATATTTGTGAAGACGTTTCAATGAAACTTGTAATTTAGATGGATATCAATGAGAAGGAGAGCATTGCACAAGAAATGCAACTCTGCCTGAATCCTTTTCAAGTGATCTCCCTTTTTTGTAATTGATTTTTTTTCTCTTTGTCTGGAGCAGATCTCCAGAGGTACTAAAGAGTTTCAATGAAACTTGGAATATAGATATAAATGAGAGGGAATGCAGTGAAGAAGAACCATAACTCTATCTTGAATAGTTTTATTGCAACCTTTATTTTTATACTCGGTTTTCCCTTGTCTTGGAATAAGTCCAAAAATACTCAAGGATTTCAATGAAACTTGGATTATACTAGATAGATGTCAGTGAAAAGAAGCCAGTAGCACAATTATCTCCCTTTTGTACTTTCTTTTCCTTGTCTAGAGCATAACTCCAGACACTCTCATCTGTCAGAGGTTCTTCATAATCTCCAGACAAACCTCCGACTTATTTCTTTCCTTTATTTGGTGAACATGAGCACCTGTAATTACTGAAGAGGGTGGTTTCAGCCAATCATTGTCTGCCTTAATTCATCACACCGAATTGAAAATTCAGACAATATTTACAATGTACTTAGACGATATTGCATGACTGGGATTAGTAAGATTTATTTTTCTAATGAGATGTTTAGACATTTACCACAAGAAATAAAAGTATTTCTCATAAGGTGTCAATATTGACAAGGACGTGGTCACCCTTTTTACCACCACTTTTAATTGGTTTGTGAAGATTTGTTGTGAAATGGCACTGATTGGTTGAAACTTTTTACCCATAATATAACCAAACTAGAAATATCAACAAAATGTGCCAGAGGTCAACTTGGGAACCATGATTAACCTCTGGTGTGCAAAAATGAACTCTAGAGGGTGTTAAGAGATTTCATTGCTGCTTAAAGGAAAGATAGTTGTCAGTGAGAAGAAGTGCATAGCACAAGACTCATACCTCTATCTTGGATACTTTTCAGATTATCTCCCTTTATGCACTTCATTTATTTTAAGTTTTTAAGGGAATTAAATAAATTACACCTGCTGAAGGGAATTTCAAGAGATTTATCATAAATTATGATAATTATAAGTTATTAGAGAAAGTGACAAGTGTTAGAACTAAAACTGTAATAATAATATATAAATAGTTAAATTAAATTTCGTCACCTTAGCACAAGAAGTGAATAAAACCTTCCTTAAGTCAATGCAGTTATCCACTTTTTGCACTGAGGTGACAAATTATATTAATTTTGTACCTTCGTGTACTTAAATTTCTAATTTTTGATGTAACTTTACACCTTTTAAAGGAATTTAAGAGAATATTTGTAATGATATCTGACATGGAGAACAAGTGCAGAATTCAAGAACAGTAATCCTTCCTCAAGTTTCTGCTGAGTTAATTCCCATTTTGTACATTTTTTTAAAGTAGATGTAGCTATATCACACAGGCGTATGATCATTTGAAAAGGCCCCATCAGAGAGCATTCATCAATGTCACAAAGTCTTGTTTTCATAAATTTTATGGAAGTGATTAAATGTTTGTTACAATCACTTGTGTGGTAAAACTCTAGTCTTTAAAGAGGCTTACCCTAAATTTGAAGATCATTCCATTAAAAAGTCTTTCACAGTTTTACTACCTAGCAAATAAATATGTAAAGGCATCTAAGGTTTCAAAATTCAGTACATTTTTTTTACACAATTTAGCCGTACACGTTTAAAATACTTATAAACTAAAATGAGAATGTTCAAACATGTAGATTTATTTGTAGCAAGCAACTGGTTTGGACAGGTTTTAACATACACATTATGTTCTTGTGTATCGATACATGATGCAAGTACATGTTTTGAAAGCACAAACTCTCCGATATAAAGTCAGAATAATGCAATTTTATGTAAAAACACTTGTAACAGTATGATAGGGAATTTATGCAATTTTTTCTTATTCAATTCATGTTCATGAAGATTACCTTCCTAAACTAACTGAACACAAAATTGAGCACCAGTTTTAACTTCATGCTCTTATTCTCTATTATCAAAATTTATTAACTTCTTTTTGAAGAGCTTAAAATTTAGGGTAAGCGTCATCAGATTGTAAAATTTACATCTATTAAGACAAATAAGGATTATGTAAAAGTTATAACACAGATTTGTTTGTTTTAAACATTTAAAAAATTTACATTTTTGATGGAATCAAAACATTTGATATTATTTGTCCATGACAATTATTTCTGTATTGTTATGTTTAATGCTAGCTTTTATGTTTGTTATGTGTTGTCAATAAACTTTATATTGGGTATCTGTACATTGTTTTTTATTTCACACTTCTCAAAGTTTGTATAAAGGCTTAGTCTGCTGAGTTAAGGGCAACGGACTTTGAAATTTGCCCCATGTTAATGTTGTTCATAGGATACAAGTTTAACACCATTTTACAACAGTACTTCAGTTATGGAATTAAGAGGGAAAGTTACGCAGAATTTGTGGAAAAAAATATAAACTAGAGAAGGAACTCTTGTCAGGGTTAAGGGGGCAAAGAAATGAAGAAGGGAAACAACCATCTTTCACCAGTTCTCTGTGAAGTTTGTCATTTACCACTGATCGTATGTAACTAACTTCATTTTTGTTGAGCCCGCATGCGGTGAGCTGGATATAGCTTCCACTTTCGGCAGTTTGGTGTATGCCAGTGCTTGCCTCGGTTCGATTTTGTCCGGACCTTAACTTTGACATGCATGGACTAATCTTGTTTATATTCGGCATGAATGTTTACCTCAATGAGAAGGCATGCGCAAACCCCATGTTCCTATCTCAAAGGTCAAAGTCACGGAGGTCAAAGGTCAAATTGAAGTTTGGAGCTTTTCTTTTTTATGCATAGTGGGATTTTGATATATTGTTTGTTTTGGGTTTAACGCCGTTTCTCAACAGTATTTCAGTCGTGTAATGGCAGGCAGTTAACCTAACTAGTGTTCCTGGATTCTGTACCAGTACAAACCTGTTCTTCGCAAGTAACTGCCAACTTCCCCACATGAATCAGAGGTGGAGGACTAATGATTTCAGACACTGGGATTTTGATGTAAATTGGCACGAATGTTCAACATTATGAGATGGAGTGTCATGTGCAAGAACCAGGTCCCTAGGTCTAAGGTCAAGGTCAGGCAGGCTTGACATTCTGCCTGTGGGTCTTGTTATAGTAAATGTTCGTGCAATGTTATTTGAATATCAATCTATGCATAAATAAACTAGATGCCCATGGACATTTGTTGAGCCCACCCTTAGACCCCTAACTGTGACCTTGACCTTTCAGATAGAGTCAGTTTTATTGAGTTAAACTTTCATGCAAAATATAAACAAAGTTATGGGCCAGACAAGATCTGACATGACCTTTGACCTCCAACTGTGACCTTGACCTTTGAGAGAGAAACCTGGGGTGTTTGCATGACACTCCGTCTCACTGAGGTTAACATTCATGCCAAATAGAAACAATATTGCTCCATGCATGTCAAAGTTATGGTCCAGACAAATAAATCCACATACACTGAACAGACATTTGGACAACAGTGTCTTCGCTTCTGCAAAACAGATAGGAATAGAAAATTGACGTGAACAGTTCTGACCTTAAATGTGACTTTCACCTTTTGAGCTAGGGACTGAGTCTTGCTTGTGCAAGATCTGCACTTTTCGCTATTCAATCAGTATCTGTATGGTAATCAACCCTTTTAACAGTTAATGGTACTGTCCGAACTGAAAGTCGGACAAGTTCATTATAGAAATTTAGCAGGGCAAGGATTAAGTAAAGAAACTCGGTAAGCAAAAGGAACCAATGTGTTTAGATGGATAAAACAATTTATTTGCATCAATAATTAACACAAAACATTCCCTTTATTACAAATATTTAACAAATTTCATTATTTAATCATATCACTAGATGATAATTCAAACAAAACAAAACAAAACAAAGAATAAGACAAAAATACCAAACACAATAAAAACAACTGTTCTAGTACCAAATTATACATTGCCTAGATAGGCAGAATAATATTACGATATGGTTTACACTAAGTCCTCTTGTTTTTTTCTGTAAGTAGTGGCATGCGTAAAAATATTTGCAACTTGGAAAACACTGTTCTTTAAAATTAAAAGTGTTTTCTGTCATATGTATTAATAATACAGGCGTATTTTCATTTGCCAAATCCTTTCTGTTGAAAAACAAAAATAACGTTCAATTTGTCTGAGCAACAATTTTTTTTGAGAAGTTCAGCTTACGGGCTTTCCCTACACGCTGTGGACAGCTTTTCCACAAGGTCAGGCCAGGAATTTGGAAAAAACTAAAAGCCTGAAAATTTACATTCTAAAGCCTGAAATGTTCTCTTTCAACAGAGTTATACAGGGAAATTCTGGCAGTCGAAAGCCTGAAATCGAGACCAGGCCTAAAAAATCCCAGGCCTGAAGGTACCTTAGTCAACTGCAGTTGTCTCCATTGCTGTATAATTAATTATCAAATTTTGTAGTGTACATAAAAACTATGTTAACAAACTGGAGTGAAATGTTTAGATATATGAAATGATTGCTTTCTTTTTAATTTTTTTAAGTTATGCTTTGGACACTATTATGCTCTGGACACCAAATATGATGGGCAGATTTGACACTGACCTTTGACCTACCACCCTGGTTTAAGCACTCTGCATACTGTCTCATCAATACCTACCTAATGCCAAGTTTGAAGTCAATACCCTGATTGGTTGATAAGTTATGCTCCAGACACTAATACTGTGAAATCTTTGATATTTGTGGGGGACTAATTTTCATGGATTTCGTGGTTGAGTCAATCCACGAAATTTAATCCCAATGATCAAGTAAAATTCCCATTCATTTTGTTCAAAAGTTGAAATCCACAAATTCCCATCCCCATGAAATTGCTGCTTTGACCAAAACCATGAAATTTCATAACCAAAAAATTAAATGATTTTACAGTATGATGGACAGTTTTGACCTTTGAGCTCATTTTGTGACCTTGACCTTTGACCTACAGAGCAGGTTCAAAAAGTCAATACCTTTCATGGCAATGAAGTTATGTTCTGACAAGAATTATGACGGATGGCTGGACAGATGCGCCATTAAGAAATACATCCATTTTTCCACAACAGGCATATGAAATGGAAGCAGTAAAGCAGTGGTGATAAAAGCCATTCAATGGTATTTACACAATTCATAATTTTAACATGTCCAAAACATTGCAGAATGATACTAATTTAACTTGAGTAATGATTACATTTTACTCGGACTTTATCATAGACTCCCTGTTTAAAATCTCAAATTTCAAACAAAAAAGAAATTTATGAAATCAATCAAAGAAGTATAAAATACACAGAATGACAACTGGTTGTAATCTCACGTGATCTCGTGTCAGAGCGTGAATTGGCGTTATCTTAGTGAAGCGTACAATTTATACCTTTAAAACTATATTTAGAATACATGTTATCTTCTAAAACAACAATAGTTTAATGTGAAATAGTCTTAAGACACAAAATACACGTTTCTCACTATCAAAAGAAGCATGTTCATATGGTGATAATTAATTTACCGATGAATAATTGGCCGTGTCTTTCTTTTGCATACAAAATGGCGCGTGGAGAACGCGTCACTTCCGGTAATCGAGATCTCATTCAGTTGTCACGTTATTGTGGTGAGATTTGCTCTATATGCCTTTCAAGTTGCCGATCTATTTATTTTTATAGCTCTTTGAATCAATATAATATTGATATTTCAATGAAACTTCAAAGTTTTTTGTTTGTAGCATCATCTGGGGCATGTGCAGTGAAAAATCTTAATTTGATTTCTAAAATAATGTGATATTTATTTCTAAAGTCACTATATATTCATTGTAATACTTCGTATACTTCGTTTTTTCCAAGTGGAAACTGGCAGGTACTCGAAAATGCAGCTCTCTGATTGGTCAGTTAGAACCCCTATTGTACTGTGATGTCATGATAAAGTTATGAATATATGGACAATATCTGGAATATTTTCGAGACATGATGATGAACAACATAAATAAACTCTTATTTATACAATGAAACTAAATGCTGCATAAAATGTGATAAGCACACATGATCATAATATAGAAGGTACTATTAACAGGTATCAAAGTCACCAGTACACCACAGGATACCAGTCGGTAATTGAGTTTTGATTTTTATCAAAATGCTTATTAACTATTACATATCTTTTTTTAAAAATAAAATTAAGATTACATGCTGATAAGCAAAACGTAAGACTGAAATTTCATCTGTTGGTATTATATTTACGCTGTCTAAATCTGTGAAATATTGGTTGGTTCCCAGTTAAAGAAATGTCTAAGTCTGTGAGTTCCCAGTTAAATAAATGTCTAAATCTGTGAAATACTGGTTGGTTCCAAGTTAAAGAAATGTCTAAATCTGTGAAATACTGGTTGGTTCCCAGTTAAAGAAATGTCTAAATCTGGGAAATACTGGCTGGTTCCCAGTTAAAGGTCTAAATCTGTGAAATACTGGTTGGTTCCCAGTTTAAGAAAGAAGACAAACTCCCATTCACAGCATTTTTAAATTTTTATTATTTTAGACTCCATCAAGAAGATATCATAAGAATACCAGTAACAATATCAAGTGAATTAGGAAACAATGTATAGAAAATCTGTGTTTTAACGTTACATTTGTACGAAAATAGATTATACGTCCACGGGATCATTTCACATGGGCGCAGCCCAAGATAAATACTCTTGGGGATGTATAACCGATTTGAGTGTATTAATTTAAATAAAACACAATTTTTCTGTACATTTCGATTCTAATATGCTCTTATTATAAAACAGTTGATAAAATTAGTACCACAGTAAAAATATTGAAGTCATCACACTTCAACTTGACATCATTTTAGCGAACATGTGTTTTAACAGAAACAAGCATTTGAGCTGCGCCATGAGAAAACCAACATGCTGTTCGCAAAGCCATTATGCTGATTTTCTCATGGCGCGGCTCAAATTAGAACGGTTTTGTTAACATGAAGTATGGTCTTTTATTCACAATCTAATGTACTAAAAACACGAATGCTGTTTCCTAAAATTAGATCAGAAAATGTTACTTTGCTAAAATAAAGCAGTCCAATGTATATGTCATTATTCACCAGAAGAAGGCCACATTGACCTCCATTATCACCTAGGTCAATACTGCCTTCTTTGGTGAATATCACATCATATCGCATGGCCCATGAGTCAATAACTGCATAATTATCAAACTGGTAAATAAGCTGCATAAACCAGCCAATGATATTTTTCCAAATCGTTTTGGCATTTTTCTTTCATCATTTTTTATACAGGCTGCCAATCTTTAATGAATGATTAATTAAGCTGTGTTAAAAAAAATTCACATTTCAACCATTTTTTTATACCGGCTGCCAATCTTTAAGGAATAACTAATTAAGCTGTTTTAAAAAATTTACACATTTCAACCATTTTTTTTGTACAGGCTGCCAATCTTTAAGGAATGACTAATTAAGCTGTTTTAAAAAATTTACACATTTCAACCATTTTTTTTGTACAGGCTGCCAATCTTTAAGGAATGACTAATTAAGCTGTTTTAAAAAATTTACACATTTCAACCATTTTTATATACAGGCTGCCAATCTTTAAGAAATAACTAATTAAGCTGTGTTAAAAAATTTACACATTTCAACCATTTTTTTTATACAGGCTGCCAATCTTTAAGGAATGACTAATTAAGCTGTGTTAAAAAATTTACACATTTCAACAGTTTTTTTTTTTTATACAGGCTGCCAGTCTTTAAGGAATGACTAATTAAGCTGTGTTAAAAAATTTACACATTTCAACCGTTTTTTTTTATACAGGCTGCCAATCTTTAAGGAATGACTAATTAAGCTGTGTTAAAAAATTTAGTATACACATTTCAGAAGACACCAATATACTTAAAGGGACTAACCCACATATTTTAGGCAAAAACTAATTTCTTTCAAAACTCCATAAAATATGGAGTACTCTGAAAGTCTGGTATAAACTTTCAAACTTATTGACATATGATTCTTGCAAGATATTCTTATAAATAATCAAAAAGATGGCGCAGAAGTTAGTGAACCATTGCAAAGCTATTGAAATTTTACATTCTACTTGCATTTTTATCAGTATCTAGCATTAAGTTATATTTTCACCCATTTTATCATTTTTCAGTCTAATATATACATTCCATGCCCAATTTGGTGGAAACAAACGTGTTCTAAAATTTCACCCAAACTGTGGGCAAGTAGCTTTAAAGGTCTACAACAAACAAAAATCACAACATAAGGAAGCAAATCTAATGAAATAAATACAAATTTTCCAGAGGAGAAACAATCGGTATAAGAACAATATTGCACACTTATCAAACAAAGAGTAAAAATATCAACATTTGTATTTAAATACTGTGAAAACATTAATATTCGTGGGGGACTATTTTTCGTGGATTTCGTGGTTGAGTCAATCCACGAAATTTAGTCCCAAAGAACAAGTAAAATTCCCATTCATTTTATGAATAAAAGCTGAAATCCACGAATTCATATCCCCACTAAATTGCCGTTCTGATCAATACCACGAAATTTCATGCCCACGAAATTAAATGATTTCACAGAATACTAACAACAGCTGTCTAATGACAACGTGCCTGATTATTTCAAGCAATTCCACCCAACAAAAACTTACATACAAATTTTAACAAAATTCTGGTTGAAAAAAAATGGGCATAACTTTGTAAACAGCAAGTCAGTGATAATGGAACCTGGCTCAGAATGGTTAATTAATGATGTTGAAGACTTATAAGCAGTCTAAAAGTATTCTGTATAATAGTTCCCGATAAAACTGTTTAAATGTAAACTTAAAATGTAACCCAAAGTTATGAAACTTGCTCTGAGAGGTCAGTTCATAATGCAAAAGATGTCTAAGGACTTTGAAAATATTTGGTCTCGCATTTTTTTGTGAAATCAAAATGTTTGTTAATATCACTTTGTATTATTTCCTAAAACTCAAACACTCTGGTGAATTCTATGCAAAATTATTCAGTATACTGTAACATTTTTTCTGACTAGGACAGTTTATTATCAAGTTCACCTCTAAACATCAACAACCTGTGTGCAGCAAAAAAAAACAAGAGGACCATGATGGTCCTGAATCGCTCACCTATCCCCACATGACCCAGTGTTGAACTGAGTATGATGTCGTTATTTCTATTATCTGACATAGTGACGTAGTTTTTGAGCACATGTGACCTAGATATCATCAAGATAAAAAATTCTGACCAATTTTCATGAAGATCCATTGAAAAATATGGCCTCTAGAGAGGTCACAAGATTTTTCTATTATTTGACCTAATGACCTAGTTTTTGAAGGCACGTAACCCACTTTTAAACTTGACCTAGATATCATCAAGGTGAACATTCTCACCAATTTTCATGAAGATCTCGTGAAAAATATGGCCTCTAGAGAGGTCACAAGGTTTTTCTATTTTTAGACCTACTGACCTAGTTTTTGACCGCACATGACCCAGTTACAAACCTGACCTAGATATCATCAAGCTGAACATTCTCACCAGTTTTCATGAAGATCCATTGAGAAATATGGCCTCTAGAGAGGTCACAAGGTTTTTCTATTTTTAGACCTACTGACCTAGTTTTTGACCCCACGTGACCCAGTTTCGAACCTGACCTAGATATCATCAAGGTGAACATTCTGACCAATATTCATGAAGATCTCATGAAAAATATGGCCTCTAGAGAGGTCACAAGGTTTTTCTATTTTTAGATCTACTGACCTAGTTTTTAACCCCATGTGACCCAGTTTCGAACTTGATCTAGATATCATCAAGGTAAACATTCTGACCAATTTTCCTGAAGATCCATTGAAAAATATGGCCTCTAGAGAGGTCACAAGGTTTTTCTATTTTTAGACCTACTGACCTAGTTTTTGACCCCACGTGACCCAGTTTCGAACTTGACCTAGATATCATCAAGGTGACCATTCTGACCAATTTTCATGAAGATCCATTGAGAAATATGGCCTCTAGAGAGGTCACAAGGTTTTTCTATTTTTAGACCTACTGACCTAGTTTTTGATCCAACATGACCCAGTATCAAACTTGACCTAGATATCATCAAGGTGAACATTCTGACCAATATTCATGAAGATGTCATGAAAAATATGGCCTCTAGAGAGGTCACAAGGTTTTTCTATTTTTAGATCTACTGACCTAGTTTTTACCCCCATGTGACCCAGTTTCGAACTTGACCTAGATATCATCAAGGTGAACATTCTGACCAATTTTCATGAAGATCCATTGAGAAATATGGCCTCTAGAGAGGTCAAAAGGTTTTCTATTTTTAGACCTAATGACCTAGTTTTTGACCCACGTGACCCAGTTTCGAACTTGACCTAGATATCATCAAGGTGAACATTCTGACCAATATTCATGAAGATCTCATGAAAAATATGGCCTCTAGAGAGGTCACAAGGTTTTTCTATTTTTAGACCTACTGACCTAGTTTTTGACCCCACATGACCCAGTTTCGAACTTGATCTAGATATCATCAAGGTGAACATTCTGACCAATTTTCATGAAGATCTTGTGAAATATATGGCCTCTAGAGAGGTCACAAGGTTTTTCTATTTTTAGACCTACTGACCTAGTTTTTGATGGCACGTGACCCAGTTTCGAACTTGACCTAGATATCATCAAGGTGACCATTCTGACCAATTTTCATGAAGATCCATTGAGAAATATGGCCTCTAGAGAGGTCACAAGGTTTTTCTATTTTTAGACCTACTGACCTAGTTTTTGATCCAACATGACCCAGTATCAAACTTGACCTAGATATCATCAAGGTGAACATTCTGACCAATATTCATGAAGATGTCATGAAAAATATGGCCTCTAGAGAGGTCACAAGGTTTTTCTATTTTTAGATCTACTGACCTAGTTTTTACCCCCATGTGACCCAGTTTCGAACTTGACCTAGATATCATCAAGGTGAACATTCTGACCAATTTTCATGAAGATCCATTGAGAAATATGGCCTCTAGAGAGGTCAAAAGGTTTTTCTATTTTTAGACCTAATGACCTAGTTTTTGACCCCACGTGACCCAGTTTCGAACTTGACCTAGATATCATCAAGGTGAACATTCTGACCAATATTCATGAAGATCTCATGAAAAATATGGCCTCTAGAGAGGTCACAAGGTTTTTCTATTTTTAGACCTACTGACCTAGTTTTTGACCCCACATGACCCAGTTTCGAACTTGACCTAGATATCATCAAGGTGAACATTCTGACCAATTTTCATGAAGATCTTGTGAAATATATGGCCTCTAGAGAGGTCACAAGGTTTTTCTATTTTTAGACCTACTGACCTAGTTTTTGATGGCACGTGACCCAGTTTCGAACTTGACCTAGATATCATCAAGATGAACATTCTGACCAACTTTCATAAAGATCCCATGAAAAATGTGACCTCTAGAGGGGTCACAAGCAAAAGTTTACGGACGCACGCACGCACGCACGCACGCACGCACGGACGGACGGACGACGGACGACAGACGCCGCGCGATCACAAAAGCTCACCTTGTCACTTTGTGACAGGTGAGCTAAAAACACTCTTTCCAGCAGTGCAGCTCTACAGATGTATGTCCTATGCCGACATTTTGGCTAGAAAGTTACACCAAGAGAATGGTCAAAATGATCTTCACAGTGGAACTCCTTGCTATACGATATGATCAACAAACTGATCAATCACCATAACAATCTCACATACACGTATTTTCGTTGCCACCGCAGATTTTTTCATCAAATTCGCTAGTTTCTGACATCAGAGCCTGCACATGTTTCACACGTATACTATGCTCTTTGTTGAATGCTTTGACGACCTGGAGAAATAGAAAATTGAAGGAATGAATGTTTATCTCAAACAGAGGGAAAGTTGATAGAAGATTACCCAAAATTAAACTGAATAAAATGAAAGAATTTCATGAAGACATTTCCTCCACAGTGACTATCTTTTATTCATATTCTGTTCAAGTTGTGATTCACTACAGAAACTGAATCTGGTGATGCCTTGAATATCTTGCATGGACAATCAAGAACATTTGAGCCATGCCATGAGAAAACCAACATTGTACGTTTGTGACCAGCATGGATCCAGACCAGCCTGCGCATCTATGCTGTTCGCTAACAGTTTCTCTAATTGCAACAGGCTTTGAAAGGGAACAGCATGGATCCTGACCAGACTGCGCGTATGTGCAGGCTGGTCTGGATCCATGCTGGTCGCAAACACACTATGTTGGTTTTCTCATGGCGTGGCTCATTTCATTAATGCAGAGAAATTAAGGCTTTACAGATAATCAGCTTGTAGTTTCTGACACAATCATTTAATCAACTGAAGGATGACTGGGAAACTTTTGTAACTGTACATGTATATAAATAAATAAGATACAATATCTTTGCACTCAGCTTTTGAAAAGACTTATTACTAGGTGTAATATTTGAACCACCACTTGCAAACTTTAATTTCACAATACCTCCTTTTCACGACTCAGTGAACGCCATATTTTAATGGAGAAATCATCACTGACTGTAACAAGGACTTCCGGATCAGCAGGATTAAATGCTACTGAGTTAACAACATCTGTGTGTGGGTACTTGTGGAGGCATAAACCATAGTGACGGTCCCATAGGTAGCCGTGCTTATCTTCAGCACCACTAGAATAAACAACGATTTCATTGTAATATAATACATATTTTCATTTTTTTTTTTTTTATTTTAATGGCAAAAAATGTATTTCACTGCTGCAGTGAAGTGTATTTTCTGTGTTTTTGCTAGTTTTCCAGAACTATTTTTGTATCCTTGGGAAGTGACGTTTGACCTAGGTCAGGAATATTAATGAAAGTAGTCCTGACAAAATAGGACCTCCATCTTATGCAATATGGATTTTGATGTCTGCAGTATAAGGTGTATTTTTACCAACTATACATGAAACTGTGGGACAGGACTCTTAGATCTATTTTAGTTGTATTCAAAAGCCTGCCCCATAAGCCCAGTAGGCAGTATAAATGCTAACAGAGAGCTAACAGTTTGATGCCAATAGAGGTGAATGCTCTCCCTGAAGATTTGACATAAGACATAAGACGGTACGCCTTACTTGACATAAGTCATGCCATTTGTCATTTACCTCAGTCTAATATAATGTGGGGAAGTTGTCGTTTACAGGTCAGTACTTATAAAGAATCCAGGAACACCTTTAAACTTAACTTACCACAGTTACTGTGAAATCATTTAATTTCATGGGCATGAAATTTCGTGGTTTTGGTCAAAACAGCAATTTAGTGGGGATATCAATTCGTGGATTTCAACTTTTGAACATAAGATGAATAGGAATTTTACTTGTTCGTTGGGTTTAAATTTCGTGGATTGACTCAACCACGAAATCCACGAAAATTAGTCCCCCACGAATATTAATGATTTCACAATGTAACTGAAAAAAAATATTAATTTTGTTGAAAAAAAGAAAGACTTTTAACCTCAAACCAAACAATCTAATAGACTGCTGTAAGGTAATAAAACTCATACCTTGCAACATATTCCTCACAAACATCAAGAAATATGAAGAAGCACTCATCATTAGATGTGTACGCCTTATGCGCTCTGTGCATTGTGCCGACTTCTCGCATATTGAGGAGATCAATAACATGTATATCGATCTCTTGTGCTATTGGTGGTGGATACAGTGGGTTTTCAATGTGGTAATTCTTTGGCCAGGGCCGGCTATTCACATACAGGTACCTGTAAGTACATGTATATGTTAGTGAAAACAGGTATTCTGGATAAAAGCTACAAATTGAATAAAATCTAGAAGACGAACCGGTCAATGAACTACTGCACTCATCCAAAAGTTAACCTTGACCATAATTCAAGCCATTACAATATGTACTTACCTGGAAGGAAGGACCCTGGAAAAATTAACTTCAACAAAATACTACATCAGTAAGTCAACTTTGACCATACTTTAAGGCAACCAAATACTGCACTTACATAGAAGGCAAGACCTTGACCATAAATACTACACTTATCTGGAAAGCAAGGTCTTGACCATTAATCAAGTCAACAAAATAATGCACTTATCTGGAAGGCAAGGCCTTTATCATAATTCAAGATATCAAAATACTGCACTTATCTGGAAGGCAAGGCCTTGGCCATTATTCAAGTCAACAAAATACTGCACTTATCTGGAAGGCAAGATCTTGACCATTAATCAAGTCAACAAAATACTGCACTTATCTGGAAGGCAAGGCCTTGACCATAATTCAAGACACCAAAATACTGCACTTATGTGGAAGGCAATGCCTTGACCTTATTCAAGTCACAAAAATACTACACTTATCTTGAAGGCAAAGCCTTGAGTTGACCATAATTAAAGTCTCCAAAATACTACATTTATCTGGAAGTCAAGACCGTGACCATAAGTTAAGTCTGAAAAGTACCAAGGTGATTTGAATTTCAAGATGTTGACCATAATTCAAGTCACCAAAATACTGCACTTAACTGCAAAACAAGACCGTGACCATAATTCAAGTCATCAAAATGCTACACTTATTTGGAAGAATTTAACTGCCGAGTTTCTGTCTTACCTTTGGTCAGGTGACAAAGTCATCCCAATGATGTGACCATGCATATCAATCAAATGATCAACATCATCGTAAACATCATCCCCTTGTTCCAGATGATGTGTGTTTTCTGAAACATTTGGCAGCAGACGAGATCCATCGTCACTGAAAGGTTTGATTCGTTTAATTCCAATCTGGTGTGGAGTATAAGTCTCTGAACCTTTCGTGAATATTAAATATTTGTCTTTCACTTTTCGCGATTTCTTTTTCTTAGCTCTTTTACTTTTGTATTTCAGTTTTGGAACACTTTCTGCCGATTTATAAACATTTGAATGACTGCTACTTGAAGATATAGTCACAGATGTGGTCTCTGACTGCATATTGCAAGTATTTCGGACTGGTTTACATTTTACTTTCACTTCACTATCACTGGACTGGTAATCCATATTTTCCATCGAAGCAGTACCTATTCCAGCACAGATTCTGGACTGAACTCGTCCAGGCACACAGTCTATTCCTAAATCTGATCCAGACTGGTTCTCCGTACTTGTACACATTTTTGATTGGGTCCTTACTGGATTACTTTCAACTCCGACCTCCGATTTTGGCACATCTTCAACAGTTTCCATAGACTGTCTCCCTAAACACATTCTTGACGGAATATTTTTACCCGTATTCTCACTCTGACTTTTGGCAACATCCGATTTCACTTCTGACATATTCTTATCTTCAAAAGTTTCAACAGAATTTCTGCTTAAACAAGTTCTAGATTTTAAATTTCTATTAGAAGCACCATTTGCAGCAAGTGTTTGCTTCAATGGCACAATCTTTTTCTTTTTATAATCCACACAACAGAATGCCAAGCGTGGAGTTTTTTCTGGCAGTTCCAGACTGTCACTCGAACTCGAAGCCGTATCTATGCCAATGTGAGGCTGGGACTTAAGTTCCTGCTCACAAGTTGATGGATCCCGGACTCGCTCGCCATGTTGCTGTTGTTGCCCGTGCAGAACACGTTTAGGACTATATTTATATCCTGAAGACTGACCAGATACTTCTGCTACCCTTTCGTTCTGAACCTCGAGTGGCTCTCCTGCAAACAAAAACTACTATATTACAATTTTATCAAACACGAAAATTAAACCCTCGTGAAAATTTCTGCTTTTAAAGTTTATATTTATGATTAATCTGAGGACCAAATCTCTGGTTTGGCTTAATGAAATCCCTTAGAAGCATAATCCTAGGTTAAATACTTTTACACAATATTTTCATGCACATTTTTGACTAAATCAAGGGCCATAACTCTGGTCTTGCTGAAAGACCTCTTCAATTCCAATGAAACTGTTTTTTCAGACAAAACTACTATATAACTTATCTTAAATTTGTCTTGTGGTTTCAGATATACTGTTTCCATGGTTACAGTCATATTGCATGTGTGGAAATGCCAAATAAACAATCAAAAGATATACTTTGACATTATGCTTTGTGACAATCTGACTAAAATACTCGATCTTCATAAATGTTAAATCTGATGGTTGCCCATTCAAATTAATATTCTTGTGTTATCAGATTTCCAATATGATCTCTATTTTTATTTCCACCAATCTATTTTTATTTGACCCAATTCGACAACTGGTTTCAACAAAACTTTGTCTTAACCTTCAAAATGGCACGTAAGATATTTATTTACCACAATGTTTTGTTTCCTAGTTGTAGATTCAACCATATCTATTATGTCATAATTTAGAAATTACGAGACGTGGTCATTGTAAGAATCATAAAGCTGTGATAATTACTTAACGAAAACTGGAATCTTAGCCCAAGTATAGATTTGTTTTCAATTTTCTACTTTCACTTTTAAAATGTTGAAAGCAAGGTTCTAATTGGTTAGCAGAAAGGTAATCTGAACATGACCCTCTACAGGCTGTCTCCAGATCCCCTGCGCAGCTTTAAGGCACTAACCTCCAGATCGTTTGAAAACAAAATATATTTTTTTTAGATATCTGGAAATTAATGCTATACTTTGTAAGAATGCTTTGAAACTTAATTACTAACAGACTATATGTTACAGGAGCACACTAGAATTATTTGTTTTAACACTTTTTATGCTGAAAATTGAAAAGCGTTTGTAACGCTTTACTTGGGGTAAATTGCCTCGATTATAAATATCTATAACTAACACACATTGAACACTAAACCCTCGATAGCAGTATTGGAAATAACAGTGGAAAATTTCTCTATTGCTGCAGCAGTCCGGGTTCAATTCCTGTCGCTATGATAAATAGTCCTTTTCAGAAAAGCAGTCATTTGATTTCATTTCTTCTATTATTTGTAAAATATGGTATGCATGGAAAAGAATCTATCTCTGGTAAAGGTGCAAATGGTAATATCTGGCTCTCAGGCACCTGTATTGGGTGGAACATTTAAACATTCCAGTTGTTACCTTGACCTTAAACTGGTAGAGGTGAATTTTGAATTGTGCACATTGTCTTGATAAAGGGTATATTACAACCAAGTCATATTAAAATCCTTCAAGGGGTTTAGGAGATAAGAGCAGACATAAAATGGAAGGCTCAAATCTTTGACCTTGAGCTGTGACCTTGACCTTGGGCCAACATGGCCGATGCAAGAGTTCTGTACATAGTCTTGATGAGGTGATCATTAAATTTTGACTCAAGTTTCTAGAAATTCCTTCAAGAGGTTTAGGAGATACAGAGCGGACACAAAATAGAAGGCTCAAACATTTGACCCAGAGTTGTGACCTTGACCTTAAGCTGATATGGCTGACTCACAAGTTCTGCACATCGTCTTGATGAGGTGATCATTTGACCCAAGTTTCTAGAAATTCCTCCACGAGTTTAAGAGATGCAGAGCGGATACAAAATGGAAGACTCAAACATTTGACCCTGAGCTGTGATCTTGACCTTCAGCCGACATGGCTGACTCACAAGTTCTGCACATCATCTTGATGAGGTGATCATTTGACCAAAGTTTCATGAAAATCCTTCAAGGGGTTTAGGAGATACAGATCAGACATGTTACGGACAGAAGGACGAAAGATGGAAGGATGGACGATCGGACAGAGACCATTCCTATACCCCCCCATCCCCACAACACTCCTGGCGGAGGATTAACAGAACTCAGAGAGGACCTTGCTAGGATACTACTGACCAAGTCTGGTGCAGTTCTAACTGAAAGTTTCAGAGGAGAAAATGTAAAGTAAAATTGTTGTTGACAGATGCCCAACCATACACAAATACCAATAGCTCACACTGACTCTTTGTTTCAGGTTCCAAACATGTACAGCTTCAGCAGAAGAATCCAAAATCAAGAGGGCTATCTTTAGAACAAACACTGGAAAATACAGTATTTTAAGAACCTACCTTTCCTGTTATACATGGTATCTTCCAAAAATAATTCAAATGTGCTATACCTGTTATAGTTTCAGTGGAAGAATCCACTAATCCTGAGGGTTGTCTTTCATTAACAGACTGGTCATCCTCAAAAACTTGACCATATCCTGTAGACTGGGACTCTAACGAACTTTCACTATTCCTATCAGACTGTAATTCTATTGATCTTGGGTCAGGTCTCGGACTTAACATTGGCGAATCGGAATTTTCTTCCAGCGCCAATGGAGCAAAGTCAGAGAGCGCAAACTGTACATGCTCGGCAGTGCATGGACTGGACTGTCTCCAGGTAAGTTTCATAGTCTGCATCTGATCTGTCTGGCTATCTTCAATGTCTGAACGGCTGCTTTTCGCACCTACATGTGTATAGAACATACTTTTATACAATTACAGCCCCAACTGCCCTAATGGTTTGTTTGTGTTTTAAGGTTTAATGCAGTTTTTCAACAGTATTTCAGTTATGCAATGGCGGGCAGTTAACCTAACCAGTATTCCAGGATTCTGTACAAGTACAAACCTCTTCTCCACAAGTAACTGCCAACTGCCCCACATGAATCATAGGTGGAGAAATGTCTTTTATCAAATCTTCATGGAAAACATGCCCCTAACCTGAGGATCAAACTCAGGACACATAATGATCTGTAGATCTGGGCTGTCCCTTTTGAGCTAAGCTGGCAGGCTTCCTAACCGTCACCTTAGACAAGCAGACACTTGTGTATAAAGCTAGGCACTATTTACATTTCAAGTAACACATTTGTATATAAAAGATTTGTATATTGTAGTTAAAATTGTAACATAAATGCATTTTCAAATATATTATGTAAGTCAATTCAATCAAACTCTATCAAAATATGGGTTTTTTATCAGATATCCTGACCACTTCATAATTTTGGTAAGAAAATTCATTTTCCTTATTTGTTGAAAATTTTCCCTCTCACAACCTTTGCCCCAATGCCCTGAAGTGGCAACCTGAAATAGTCTGATCAGGTTCCAAAACTTGATATTCAGCCTTTCTTTTCCTCGATATATCCAAGACAACTGGTATATTTCTCTTAAAATCTTGCAACAAAGGTAGTATTTAGAAAATGCAATTAAAGCATTTACTTAGTCTAATAACTGAAAGGAGGATTTTCTTTGACAATACCTTCATTTTTACTAAAAAATTTAATTTTCAAGGCTTTTCTTCAGAAATGTGGGAAGGTTGTTACCATCGTACGTGATAAAAGAAACTTACCCATATCAACATCTAGCGATGAGTGACTATGATCGAAGACATCTGAGGAACCATTCACACTGCTTATTTCTGAACCAGAATAGTTTCCATTTGTACTCAGCTCTGACCCAGACGTGTCCCCACAAATTACCTTCATCTTTAGACCTTTTGGAGTCTCAGCCAGTCTATAGTCACTACTATACTCGATAGTTCCATTCAATTTATTATTTGGCTCATCAGCATCTACTTCAAGAAATTTTGTAATAAACTCTCCATTTTCAAACACCTGAATACTCTGTAAAGCTTTTGTACTTTTCCCTATTTTCTTTGCGGCAGTTTTTTCTCCTTTGCCCTCCTCTGTAGCATTAGATTCTTCTTGCTCTTCATTTATGTCTTCCTCTTCCTGATTGGTGAATAAGTCACCAATCAGAGGAAGCGATACAAGGGATGTGTTATCAGCAGGACTAATGTCTTCAGTGAGATTTTTATCTTCTGCAGAAGGGACGTCTGCTTCATTAGAGAGGCAATTTGCAATCATTATTGTACGTATAGAACTTGCATTGATGTTTGAAAACTTGAAGAGTCTCATTACCACAGATTCTTCCTCTGATGTGGTTTCCTGGTAGGCCTGCAGAAAACAAACAGGAATCAACCCTTACCAGGCTAGATTTCTATAAACGTTTAGAACTTGTCCATCTTCCAAAAAAATGGACAGTACCATTAACTGGAAAAAGGCGCTGGGTTAATTGTCAAAAATATGCTGACTGAATGGCAAACAGTGCAGATCATTATCAGATGGCATGGATGTGCAGGTTGGTCATGATCTACACTGGTCGCAAATTTAAGGCAGAGCCAATCATGTCCAGCATGGAAAGGGTTAACACCTTATGGTTAAAAATTCTTATGGATGGTTACCCTGGCACTTTAATGAGCAATTCAATAGTATATAATATAAGGCAGAACCACCTTTTAATGTATTATACATTAAAACATGGTTCTGCCAATTATTGTATATTTTAAATTGCTCATTTGTATTTTGACAGTGATGAGGTTATATGCCTGCCGAATGACTGATTTATCGTATGTGGCATAATATCTGATTTCTAGTGCATAGATATTTCAAGATATGTTTCTGCTAAATATTATTTTAATTCTTAAAATATTAATGTCTTTTATGTGAAGAAGGGAACTAACTCAAAGACAGAATGTTGATGTGATGTCAGCAGTGTGTATACCTCTAGAACATTATTCTGTATGCCTTACAATCAATTCAGAATTTGTGAATTAAGTGTACTGTGAAATCATTAATATTCGTGGGGGACTAATTTTCGTGGATTTTGTGGTTGAGTCAATCCACGAAATTTAATCCCAACGAAGAAGAAAAATTCCCTGTTTGTCTAGTGCCCAACAAATACTAATTACTTAACAGTAAACCAAATACAATTTTAGCATTATATAAATACCTTATTTAACCAGATAGCAGAACAAGAATTGAGATGACCTGTCCAGTGAAGGTTTCCTGACAACAAATAAAAGTCGTTGTACCATGTACCAAACACATCATATGGCTTGTTCATCACACGACTTTGCATCAAAAATTCGCCTGAAAGTGCATCAAATATAGTATTACATTTTTTAAAACTCTATCTCAAAGCAGCACATACCTTCATATTCATGTCATATTTTTTTGTAAAACATACATTATACAGTGCAATGAGAATGCTACTTTACGGAGCATAACACATTAATTTGCAAGCTGAAACAACCTGGACAGTAAAATGGGCATAAAAAAATTGTGATGATGACAAAAATAATCACTAAGGGCCATAACAATCACAGATGCAAATCAAAACAAAAATAAAACCACTTAGGGGGGAAGTACCATTTTGAGTTTGGACAGGGTAGAATTTTTAAGAGAAAAGCTTTTGCCATTCTTTTTTTAACTTATAATTATAATCATACCATGATCACAATTAAGAATAACTATATATGAGCCGCGCCATGAGAAATCCAACACAGTGCATTTGCAACCAGCACGGATCCAGACCAGCCTGCACATCCATGCAGTCTGGTCTGGATCCATGCTGTTCGTTAATGTTTTTTCTAATTGCAATAGGCCTTGAAAGCAAACAGCATGGATCCTGACCAGACTGCACTGTTGCAAATGCACTATGTTGGTTTTCTCATGGCACGGCTCATATATTTATCATGTTTGATGTTGTGGGAGTGAAATAAAACGGTGTCAAATGACGGACAGAACTACTGACTTGCCATCATGTAATATAATCCATTTTTAATACATAATGATTCATTGATGCCACGATTATTAACCCTTATTTTACTAAATTTCTATAGCAAACTTGTCCATCTTTCAATTTGGACAGTACCGTTAACTGTTAAAAGGGGGTGCTTACCAAAAAGATATTGCATGAATGGCAAACAGTGCAGATCCTGATCAGACTGCATGGGTGTGCAGGCTGATCATGATCTACACTGGTAGCAAAGGCAGAATCAATTGCGTCCAGCATGATAAGGCTTGAATAAGCAAAGTCCTAGCTTGGAGTATCCTGTATGACTCACCTTCCAAACTGAAGACCGCAATTTCCCCAGACGTGCTCAGAGATCCAAAATGTACACCAGAGACAAGGAGCAGGGTGTCTATCGAGTTAAACTGTGAGAACTGAGTATATTTCCATGTAAACTTCCTCATGTCCGTCTTGTATTTGATGGAAGTAGGGTACGTTGCATCCCATACCTAAAACATATCAACAATGCTTTTAATTAACCCTTACTATGCTAAATGTTTATAATGAACTTGTCCATCTTTAACTGTTGAAAGGAGTGCTTACCAAAAAGATACTGGCTGAAAAGCGAATAGTGCAGATCATGATCAAACTGCATGGATGTGTAGGCTCATTATGATCTACACTGGCCTCAAAGGCAAAACCAATGTGAAGAATGCCATGAAAGAACTATGGCATCGTTATGCGTGGCATGTGTTTTTCATGTCATTTATGACACAAATAATGTATTTCTCCAACTTGACATCAAAGATCTGAATATTAAGAGACTGTTTGAAATCATTTTACTGAAAAACAACTTAACCATGTCTATTTTGGGTTTCATCATAGGCCATTAAGCTATAACAATCTCTGTATGGGTGTTTTGGAATTTTGGTTACTGTGACAACACAAACAACATTTATTTGTAAAATATCATAGAATTTGCTTTGCCTTGGTTAACTTAATTACAATATTGTGGTTTCTAGTTTCTGCAGGAGAACAAGAAAAACAATGATTTTCCAGTAGTTTAAGCAATTTATTATGCAGTAATGATATGGCATCAATACAAGTTTTCTCATGGAGTGGCCCAATTATTGTTATGAATATTATTATAATAATTACTATCACTACTATTGGACAGTCACATGTATTTTATACTGTCATGTAAATGGAAGTGATTTGCTTCATATACTTTTTATACTTACGTAAGGTACAACAGACCACTAAAGGAACTCAGCAATTTCTGTGTGGTCACATTTTTTCATTAGATAATTTGGCATTCTTCAGAAGTAAATATAGCCAAACAAGGCTTGACATACACGAGCTGTCACAAGAGACAGTGCGCTCGACTATTTCGATGCTGGATAGTGAAACTGGGAACATCTGAGGAAGCTGGAGCTGTCACTAGAGTGTTTAATAACTCAAATAAGACTGAAGATATTGGACAATAGCTTAAGTCTGTGTCAAAAGTATTAAGTAATAAGAGAGATAAAGAACATTAAATAAGTATAATTCTAAGCGAAAAGGGGGATAATTCATGAAATATTGGTGCAAGACTTATGCACATTGTGTCATATGATGTGGGTGATGATGTGGAACAATTACTCTTCAAGTTTGAATCAAATCCACTCAGTAATAACTGCGATATAGTGAAAATGCATCAAAATTAACCTCAAATTCTAAGTAAAAGGGGGCATAATTCATGCAAAATTGGTGCCAGAGTTATGCACCTTGTGTCATATGATGTGTGTGATAAGGTGGAACAACTATTTTTTCAAGTTTGAATCAAATCTATTTAGTAATAACTGAGATAGAGTGAAAGTGCTTCAAAACCTTAACCTGAAATTCTAAGTAAAAGGAGGGATAATTCATGAAATATTGGTGCAAGAGTTATAGCCTTTGTGTCATATGATGTGAGTGATGATGTTGAACAATAATTTTAAGTTTGAATCAAATCCATTCAGTAATAACTGAGATAAAGTGAAAGTGTATCAAAACTTTAGCCTGATATTTTAAGTAGAAGTTGGGATAATTCATTAAATATTGGTACCAGAGTTATGGACCTTGTGTCATATGATGTGGGAGATGATGTGAAACAACTACTTTCAATTTGAGTCAAATCCATTTATTAATAACTGAGATAGAGTGAATGTGCATCAAAACTTTAATCACTGTTTTAAGTTTGAAACAAATCCATCAAGTAATTACAGAGATAAAGTACATAAAAACTTTAACCAAAGTGCGGACGCGGAAAGACGCCGACGCCGACACTGATGCCGGGTCGAGTAGGACAGCTCTCCATACTTTGTATAGTCAAGCTAAAAATTCATTAATTTAAAAATAAAAGCTCTTTACCCTAATGAAACCATCTTTGGAACACGTAGCAAACATTTTTCCATTGTGCGAGAAGCTCACGTGCAGCACCTGGTCTGCATGTTGTTTTAGCACCTCACTCTCTACAGAGGGAGTATGGTACAGAAGACGTTTGTATTCTTGTATCCATGAGTACTTTCCCGGCGCCATTGGTATCGACCGCGATATACCCCAGTGACGGTAAAACAAATCCTTCCACAACAATTCATCAAAGCCAACACGTAGCCAAGCCTTGCAGACAAGTCCAGCCTAAAAACAAAAAAAGGTATACATACACTAAATAGCTAAACAACACCTTAACAAGATAGTTGTATAATGGCAGATTCAACTGAGAAATCCAGACTAGCTTGTGAATATGCATGTTTTTGTGGTTTTTTTTTTCAATTTTTTTTCCGCACGATTGTTGTTAAGCTGAGGCAGAAAAAAGTTTAAAAAAAATAAAATACTAAAAACAGCTGATTTTTTTTTTTCACCTTAGCAAGGGTGGATGCCTCTAAAAAACTGAAAATGTGCAGCAATATGTGATCGGGAAGTGTCCGCCAGCACGGAAATGTGTATCCCTCCTCCTCTTCTAGTCCAACCTCTGGACCTGGCTTTGTTGACATGGTAGGCATGATTGCTATGGAAACAATTTGACCTTCACGTTGGTTTTGATGATGGCAACAGTAACACTTTTGTTTCACATATCCTGAAATATTTCAAGCAGTTTTTTTAAGGTCTAAAACACAACAATTGGTATCTCCCGCTGTAGGGGCTTGTGTTGAGGAATGGCAAAGAAATATATCCGGCAAAAAGTTAAGGATATTACTAAGAAGCAAATAACTTCATAACATTTGAACTTAAAAAAGTACAGAAGTCCTTAAGAGAGCACAATCAAGGAAGAAATCTGGAACAACATGGGTGGTGACAGGGGTGGGGGTTTACAACTTCACATGTTGATAAATATTCATGGAAGGTTTGAAAAATTCAAAAAAGGAATGATAGTTTTATTTATTTTATTTTTTTTGGGGGGGGGGGGGGGGGGGGGGTGGGGGAGGGGGCTGGTGATCATGTGAGGGTAGAAATCTTTATATGTTGACAATAAATACTGATGGAAAATAAAAATGAAAAAAAAATAAATTTGTTGTTGGGTGGAGGGTGGCGGGCAGGGGTGCATGATTGGGTTGGTGGGGGAGGGTACAACTTTACATGTTGACAGATATTCATGGAAGATATAGTTAAGATTTAAAAAGAGAAAAATACAATTGTGGAATGGAGGCTGGGGGTGGGCAGGTGGGGAGGGGAAAGGGGTGTGACAAGGGTGATAGGGGTGACTGTGTTTGGGTTCACAACTTTAAATGTTGATAATGAATGTTCATTGAAAAAAATGAAAGAAGTTAAATGAAATACTATCAATTGGTTAGTTTAAACATTTAAAGGACAATAACTCTGAAGTAACCAAAGAGATCCTGATGAAATTGTGTGTGCACTACCACATTACGAGGGTTGATCGTGAAACTATTGTATCTGACATTTTGACCAAAATTGGTTTTATGTCATTTTCTTAACTGCCTTACTAATACCCACAATGTGACAAAATATTAGAATTCAGTTTCTCTCTTTTCATTGTAAATCAAGAAAAAGTGAAAATATTGTATCTGCATTATCATATTTTGTTCATCGTGAAACTATTGTATCTGACACAGTGCAGATACAATAGTTTCACAATAAAAGTTTTTTTTGCTCTGTAGAAAAGGAAAATACTGTAACTGCATCTTTTTCATTAAATCACTTAAATTTACTTTATATTATATTTTATTAGTTTCAAGTTGAAAATGTTCAATAATCACCCTTGAAGTTCAGAATGAAACTATTGTATCTGCAGTTTTGTTGATGTTTTCTCTATAAAATGACTCTAATTTCAGTAGAGTCATTAAAATTTAATAGTTTTTCCTTCCTCCTGAAAATTTTACAAAATGCAGATACAATAGTTTCACGATCAACCCTCGATTATGGTGATCTAAATTTAATTTAAGTTTCATAGTTCTTGGTAAAATTATCACAAATTATGAAAACGGCCTGTTTAAGTGACAAAATTTTTAATGCCCCCAAAGCATGCGCAAAAATGCTACAAAACTGATGTCTACGCAAAAAAAATCACTCTTCATTTTTGAACCTTGACCTTGACCTGAGAGACCCAGGTCATAAGCGTGACACACCTTCTCAATATGGTTAACATTTTTGTCAAACTATTTTCAAATCCCTTGATAAATGGCAGAGTTATGGATCAGACAATAATCACTTTTGACTTGTGACCTTGACCTTGGAGCTAGGGGTCTGGGCCTTGCACATGACACGTCAACTCAATGTAGGGAACAGTTATGTCAAGTAATTTCAAAATCCCTTCACTGATGGCAGAGTTATGGACCGGACAAGAAAAAGACCATGTTAGCCTTTAACCTCTAAGTTTGACCTTGACCTTAGAGCTTAGGGTCTGGGTCTTGCGCATGACATGTAGTCTCATTATGGGGAACATTTATGCCAGGTAATTTCAAAATCCCTTGATGAATGGCAGTTTTATAAACTGGACACAAACAGACCCTGTTAACCTTTGACTTCTAAGTGTGACCTTGGCCTTGGAGCTGGGGATCTGGGTCTAACGCAAGACAAGTCATCTCATTATGGTTAACATTTATGCTAAGTTATTTCAAAATCCCTTCATGGATGACAGAGTTATGGACCGGAAACAAAACAGACCCTGTTAACCTTTGACCTCTAAGTGTGACCTTGAAATCTGTATCAACATTATAAATGTGGTTCAAATTTCTTTGTTGTAACTTCAAAACAAGAAAGTAGGTCAAAAGGTCACTATTAAGACTATTCAAGATGATTATGAAATTTGTATCAAACATTATACATGTGGTCCAAATTTCTTTGCTGTAGCTTCAAAAACAAGAAAGTAGGTCAAGGTTAAGAAATTTGTATAGAAAGTTATAAAAGTGGTTCTACGCTAAAAACAAGAAAGTAGGTCAGTAGGTCACAATTAAGACTATTCAAGATAAGTATTGAAATCAATATAAAATTTCTATGCCATATCTTCAAAAACAATTAAAGTCTACGTAAAACAAGTGACCACCCAGGTGCAGCTTATATTGAACCCAGGGTCATGATTTGAATAATCTTGAAGTAGTACAACTAGAGCATGCCAATACCAAATATCTAAGCTCTGGGCCTTATGGTTTCAAAAAAAACTTTTTTTTAAGGTTTTCCCTATATAAACCAATGTAAAACCTGTTGAACCCAATGCTGGGGCAATGTTTTACCCTAGGAGGATGATTTAAACAATCTTGGTAGTGGACAACTAGATGATGCTACAAACAAAACATCAATGCCCTAGGCCCCTATGGTTTTGGACAAAATGATTTTTCAAAGTTTTTCCCTAAATTAGTATATATAAATCATGTGAAACCAGGGTGGGGCCATATTTGACCCTAGGGATATAAATTGAACAATTTTTGTAGAAGCCCAATGGATGATGCACATACATACAAAATATCAATGCCCTAGGCTCTGTGGTTTTGAACAAGAAGATTTTCAAAGTTTTCCCCTATATATGTCTATATAAACCATGTGACCCCAAGCCTTGAAGGGCCGGGTCATATGTGACCCAATGGGGAATATCTTGGTAGAGGACCATTTAATGACGCTATTTACCAAAATGTCAAAGTCCATAAGGACCTGCGGTTCTGGACAAGAAGATTTTAAAAGTTTTTCCTTTCGGTTCCCTGTAAAGTTTCATCAAAATTTGGGTGGTGGTTTAGGAGGAGATGTTATTTAAAGATAAGTGTGGACAAATGGATGCCAGACGGAAGGCCAGACAATGGACGGACGCCGGATGCTGAGCCATCACACACTTTGTGCTCAGGTGAACTAAAAAGCGGCAAATTCTGCAAAAATGTAAGCATGAGTTATGAAATCTGCTGTATGAGCCAAAAATGAGGCCATCTCATGATACCCAAGACTGACCCTAGTAAGAACTGAAACCAAGCCGATAATTTGGGGTCCTCTGGATGCCAGGACACTGTTAATGTCGAGGCCTGAGCAGCAAAGTGAATAGAGCCGAATTCAGGAACCTTAACCCGAGTCAGCCACAGTAGCATACACTTGAAAATAACTTTCAAATGTTTATGTATATATTGTTAAACTATATATAGCTGATTTTAATACAATTTCATTAGTTGGTGATAAACGGGGAGATAACAAAATATTTTATCGTGTAAATGTATGGTAATTTGGTGTAAATGCAGTAAGTATTAAGTATGAAATTGAAGATTTATTAGAATTTTACACACTTACTTGTTTGTGAGTCCATATTTATAAGTTATCAAGTACACATTAAACATTAATATATATTTCACCCTTTACTCTTTTTAAATTTGGAAAATACTACGATTTAATCCAGACAGTTTTCAAACACTGAGATCACTTTTTTCATGTATTTGTTTTCTTTTTTTTCTGCTTAATCTAATATTATATTTAAAATAAATTTTGTGCACACAAAAAAGTTGCATTTCAAATATTTTGAAATGACTGTATGAAATTAATACCGATAGTAATTTTATTGTATTAAAAAATCAATAAATGAAAAGCAATAAAATTTTGTATTGTTTTGTAATGAATGAAAACTAATATTTACAAATGAAAACTTTTACTTAACACTTTGTCTCCATCCTAAAATTTGTTGCTGAGTAACTCATAACTATCATGTATTAACACATACTACTATTTGTTACAAACTCTGGATTCAGCATAAATTCTTCTCAACAGTGTCAAACAGGACTGTGTGGGTGAGTTTCTTAAACTGCTTAGATTAACAGCTAAAAAGAACAAGAGATGTCCATAAGACAACATGCTTGACTTTTCAAAAGAAAATCACTGTGAAAATTACGCATCCGCGCAGTCTGGTCTGGATCCATGCTGGTCGCAAAGCCACTATGTTGGTTTTCCCATGGCACGGCTCATTTTAAGTTGTAATCTCTGCATAATTATATGCTTACATTATTAAGACATTAAAATTTTACCATGGCAATGAAAAGCCTTGCATACAAAACTTTTTTTCAAATGGAATAGGGGCAATAATCTGAATTAATTTCGTAACCAAGAGCTGTTTCATGACTAGCCCTTATCATACTGGACACGGACAAACTGTAACTAGTAATTCTGCCTTTGTGACCAGTGTAGAACATCAGCCTGCACTTCCCTGCAGTTTGATCAAAATCTGCACTGTTTGTCATTCAGTCAGTATCGTTTTGGTAAACACTCCTTTTAAGAGTAAATGGTACTGCCCAAATTGAAAGAATAACAATTCTAGTCAATTTTAGTTATAACAGAAATAGAGTGAAAGTGCATCCATATTTAACCAGAATTTCAAAGTAGAGTTGATGGAAGTATAGGGTCAAAATATTACCAGAGATTTTCAGACAAAAGAAAAAGAATAGATAAGACAAACAATGTACCTGCATTAACTGTGTGGGTTTGAATAAGTCTTGCACTATATAGTAATGTGTTATGTTGGTAAGCAAGTGTTTAAAGTTTCAAAGCCATAATTATGTCAGAAGTTGCGATAAAATATGGAATGGTATGTGAAACTTAACTATTATTTCTATGTTAAAAAAGGGCCAGAACTGAGCTAAAGCCTTTGTCCTAATTATGTAATCTTGCCTACATTTACGTAGACATGTGGTCAAAGTTTCAAAGCCATATGACAAACAGGTGTAAAATTCAATCTGAATTTGGCAAAAATTTGTGCGATATGGTTATTACGGGAGCGGTGGTCTAGTTGATAAGGTGTCAGCCACTCAATCCAGAGGTTGTGGGTTCGAGCCCCACTGGTGTCACGACTGACACCAGCACTGGTTTTTCCAGGCAGCAGACTCGAGAGTGGTTACAATAAGCTTGGAGCTTTCATCGCAATCGAGCCTTAAAACAGATTAGTATAAACAAAAAAAGAATAAAATGTCCATCAAAGTACCCTGTACATTTTCTCCAACATAGACACGTTTCATACTTATACTAAGTTAGTTAGTTTCATTGGTTCATGATTATGGTGACACTCTAGCTTTAACCCTTAGCTTGCTGGCGGCAAGTGATTCTGCCTTTGTGACCAGTGCAGAGCAAGATCAGCCTGCACATCTGTGCAGTCTGATCATGGTCTGCACTGTTCGCTATTCAGTCAGTAAAGTTTTAGTAAACACACTTTCAAATGATAAATGGTACTGCCCAAATTGGAAGATGGACCAGTCTATTATAGAAATTTAGCATGGTAAGGGTTAATGATATGGAAGACCCTCACATGCCTAACCAGACATTATTTCTGGCACAGACTTGGATACACTGACCTTCTTCAAGATAACTGAGGAGTTACCTACCTTGGAAAAATTCTACAACCCGAGCAAGGTTTAAGCCCAAAGAACTGATGGGCAAGTGATTCAAAACCTGGGCAGCCTTAACTATTCAGTATTGGTAATACCCGAGTCACACATACAGCGCGGATAGCTACATCTTGCCACGGATAGAAACATAGTAATCTGTATCTATTCGTACCTGAGCCGTACCTTAAAGCAGTAATCGTATCGATCCGTACTGCTCAGGTACGGATTACTACGTTTCTATCCATGGCTAGATGTAGCTATCCGCGCCGTATGACATATTGTGTGATTAGGGTATAAGGGGGAAGAATCAGCCTAATTTTAAGCGGATTCAATATATGACATTCAACATTAGCCGCGAAGCGAGCTGTGAAACAGTGAGTGTGGGAGGGTGTGGGTGGGGTTAGAAGTTCTTTGACTACCCATTCAATTACACTGACCATAATTCAATGATATGATATTTGCCTGCCTTGTTTATCTAAAAGCTATTTGCTTCCTTTGTTTATCTCAAAATGTTAACGAGTAGGCTACATGTACATTTACAAAATTTCAATTTAGAATAAATTCTGGTATGATTTGGTTGTTTTTAAACATTTTAACCCTTTCCATGCTGAACACAATTGATTCTGTCTTTGTGTCCACGCAGTCTGATCATGATCTGCACTGTTCGCCTTTTAACAGTTAAAGAGTACTGTCCATATAGGAAGATGGACAAGTTCATTATAGAAATTTAGCAAGGTAAGGCTTAAAGATACTGGGTATAACTGATCTGTTCAAAACATACACACCACATTATACCATAATTACCATAACTTTTATTCACGAGAAATCCATAAATTATTCTACTATGAACAAACTATGACGTTTTATTTTTAATGATAAATTCTAATTAATGGTGACATCATCATGATCATGACATCACATCATCTACTCTGCTTTATAAAATGAGCCGCGCCATGAGAAAACCAACATAGCGCAGTCTGGTCAGGATCCGCTGTTCGCTTTCAAAACCTATTGGAATTAGAGAAACTGTTAGCGAACAGCATGGATCCTGACCAGACTGTGCGTATGCGCAGGCTGATCTGGATCCATGCTGGTTGCAAAGCCACTATGTTGGTTTTCCCATGGCATGGTTCAAATATATACAAACTTCCTAAACATGTAATCTGTAAAAATACAAAAACATTGACACAATTTGAAACAAGAGGGCCATGAAGGCCCTGTATCGCTCACCTGACCTATTGACCTAAAGATCATCAAGATCAACATTCTGACCAAGTTTCATTAAGATATGGTCATAAATGTAGCCTCTAAAGTGTTAACTAGCTTTTCCTTTGATTTGACCCGGTGACCTAGTTTTTGCCCCCACATGACCCAGATTCGAACTTGACCTAAAGATCATCAAGATTAACATTCTGATTAAGTTTCATGAAGATACAGTCATAAATCTGGCCTCTAGAGTCTTAACAAGCTTTTCCTTTGATTTGACCTAGTGACCTAGTTTTTTAACACACCTGACCCAGATTTAAACTTGACCTATAGATCATCAAGATTAACATTCTGACCAAGTTTCATTAAGATATGGTCTCTAAAGTGTTAACTAACTATTCCTTTTATTTGACCCCCGTGACCTAGTTTTTGACCCGACATGACCCAGATTCGAACTTGACCTAAAGACCATCAAGTTTAACATTCTGACTAAGTTTCATGAAGATATAGTCAAAAATGTGGCCTCTAGAGTGTTAACAAGCTTTTCCTTTGATATGACCTAGTGACCTAGTTTTTGACTCCATCTGACCCAGATTTAAACTTGACCTAAAGATTATCAAGATTAACATTCTGACCAAGTTTCATTAAGATATGGTCATAAACGTGGCCTCTACAGTGTTAATTAGCTTTTCCTTTGATTTGACCGGTGACCTAGTTTTTGACCCGACATGACCCAGATTCAAAATTGCCCTAAAGATCATCAAGTTTAACATTCTGACTAAGTTTCATGAAGATATAGTCATAAATGTGGCCTCTAGAGTGTTAACAAGCTTTTCCTTTGATATGACCTAGTGACCTAGTTTTTGACCCCACCTAACCCAGATTTGAACTTGAGCTATAGATCATCAAGATTTGACCAAGTTTCATTAAGGTATGGTCATAAATGTGGCCTCTAGTGTAAACTAGCTTTTCATTTGATTTGGCTTGGTGACCTAGTTTTTTATCCTACATGACCCAGATTCAAACTGGACCTTAAGATCATCAATATTAACAATCTGACCAAGTTTCATGAAGATACAGTCATAAATGCGGCTTCAACAGTGTTAACAAGCTTTTCCTTTGATTTGACCTGGTGACCTAGTTTATGATCCCAGATAACCAAATATCGAACTCGTCCAAGATTTTATTAAGGGTAACATTCTGACCAAGTTTCATTAAGATTGGGCCAAAAATGTGACCTCTTTAGTGTTAACAAGCTTTTTCTTTGATTTGACCTGGTGACCTAGTTTTTGACCCCAGATGACCCAATATCGAACTCGTCCAAGATTTTATTGAGGGTAACATCCTGACCAAGTTTCATTAAGATTGGGCCAAAATTGTGACCTCTAGAGTGTTAACAAGCTTTTCCTTTGATTTGACCTGATGACCTAGTTTTTGACCCCAGATGACTTAATATCGAACTCATCCAAGATTTTATTGAGGGTAACATTCTGACCAAGTTTCATTAAGATTGGGCCAAAAATGTGACCTCTAGAGTGTTAACAAGCTTTTCCTTTAATTTGACCTGATGACCTAGTTTTTGATCCCAGATGACCCAATATCGAACTCGTCCAAGATTTTATTTAGGGTAACATTCTGACCAAGTTTCATTAAGATTGGGTCAAAAATGTGACCTCTAGAGTGTTAACAGTCAAATTGTTGACGACGGACGGACGGACGGACGGACGACGGACGACGACGGACGCCGGACACAGGGTGATCACTAAAGCTCACCTTTGAGCACTTCGTGCTCAGGTGAGCTAAAAACACACCTGAGAAGATCATTTTATTCCAGCAAGAAGGTTTTCAAGAATCCACATTAACTATGAGCATAATTTATTATATTATATTATATTTTTTAAAATGTGAAAAAAATCCAGTCATATGATCCATTGAACTTTAAAAACGCAATTCCTTTGAAAAGCCTATCTCTCTAGCTCAGAAGGTGATTTTGCATAAATAATTCATTACTGTAGCAGAAAGAGAAAACCTAAGAAGAAAATCATATTTTAATACAAAGGTCATATTCATCCGAGCCAATATTCATTTTAAGGTGTCCGGTTACTAATATATAAACATGATAAAGTAACACAAAAGATGTAATGAAATTTAACATAAATCTTTACTTACATTTACTTTTTGCAAAATTTTTAAGTAAGTACAAAAAATACTAATTCACATGTAAAAATATATTTTCCATCTTGATAAATGCAACATTCAGAAATGTTAAAAACCAAAATTCAGCCCCTGCAACATGTATTTTTACACTCATCTGACTACAGTGTAAGCATTAGTGGTGTAACGGAAACAAAAATATTCTGTTTAATTATTGGTCTTATATCTCTCTTATTTGCTATCACCATTTTTCAACATTATTTCAGTTTATAAAGTTTCATCAACGTTGAAACTTCATGGATTGTGTTACTGGCTCCTCAACAACAACTTCCCCATATGAATACGAAGTACAAAACAAACAACTTAATACCATGGACTGGTGATGACAATTCGTGGTTTCAGTTTTATTACTTGTCTTCGTATGTGATTTCAGACTTCTCAACTGGTACGGAAAGCCATACATTTGTACGAGTTACATAATAATAATAACTTACATTAACTGCTGAAGAATGCTGATATGTATGATAAAAAGAATATGTATTCGCGCAGAAAATCAAAGGGATAACATTTAATTGTACAGAAATTCATATGCAGAATATGTAATCGCACAGAAATTCATACAGTGAATATGTAATTTCACAGAAATTCATACGGTGAATACAAAATTTCTCAGAAATTCATACAGTGAATACATAATTTCACTGAAATTCATACAGTGAATACATAATTTCATTGAAATTTCACAGTGAATAC
The DNA here is from genome assembly GCF_021730395.1 of Mercenaria mercenaria. Classification (NCBI taxonomy): domain Eukaryota; kingdom Metazoa; phylum Mollusca; class Bivalvia; order Venerida; family Veneridae; genus Mercenaria; species Mercenaria mercenaria. The sequence goes on along the minus strand of NC_069375.1, from coordinate 61,009,934 downwards.
ATAATTTGACTGAAATTCATACAGTGAATACATAACTTCATTGAAATTCATACAGTGAATACATAATTTCACTGAAATTCATACAGTGAATACATAATTTCACTGAAATTCATACAGTGAATACATAATTTGACTGAAATTCATACAGTGATTACATAATTTCACAGAAATTCAGAGGCAGACTTTATGTACTTACAGAAATTTAGAAGGAGTATACGAAATGGTAAGGAAATTCATACCAACAATACAAAATTGCACAGAAATTCATAAAATTTAAAGAATATAATTATGTTATTGCATAGAAGTTCATACAGAGAATTATTTAACATAATTGCAAGGAAATTGTCAAGTGTCATCACAGGTGCCTTAAGACATACTGAAAAGTATGTGCAATAATGTCATAGGAACATTCATCCCACAGTACCCATTTCATACTCCCATACCATCAGATCTGAGCTAAATAAATAGACCTTATTTTCTGCATAATGAAAAATATCAAAATGTATCACACTGCCGGAAACATCATCCTTAACTTCTTAAATGAAAAAAAAAAAAATTCTGTGCAACTAAATATCACTGAAACATTTTGGTGCCAATCTAAATGCCAAGGTTCCATTATTAATGATGAGTCGATCTTTTACTAGGCCTTAAAACTATACATGAAAAGTCAGATTTATTTTCCTTGGTACTATTGACTAATTAGGTTTGCTTGACATTATAAAATGAAACATCTGACATTTGCAAGAGACTACTAATCATTGTTCATGATCTATCAATACATCATCTGAAGAAAAGTGACTTGCTGTCTAGTTTAGTAATCTTAGTATGACAAAAGGAAGTAAAATGGCATTTTTTTTACCTAGTAAAATGGAAATCATTTTTATATCTTTTCTTTACAATGGAGTGCTTTTTGATCATATATTGGTTTGCAGGCTGAAAAAAAAACAAGAGCTGCTTGTAAAACATATAATCAACCATGCACCCCATGATTGCCTGATGGAGGGGGGTGGGGGGAGTGTACATGGGCATGTAATTTGTTTTTCAGTATCAAGGTGATTGTGCCCTTGACCTTTTAAATTAAATGAACTCCAAAACAAGTGGGGTCTTCTACTGATCACAGGCAATCACCATACTGCAGTTTGAAGGTCTCTGACCACGTTGCTCTCCAGAAGTTCATCACACACTGCCAGTCACAAGGACACTGTGACCTTGACCTTTGACCTACTAACTCCTAAAACATAATACATTGTAGGGGTCATCTATTGACAATAGACAAGCATCCTAACGAAGTTTGGAAGCCTAGGGTCCAAGCACTCTCCATGTTTTGATAGGAAATGCTTTCAAACTCAAGATCACTGTGACCTAGAGCTTTGATGAATATCACCTTCTGACCAATGGCAAGCAGTGTATGAAGTTTGGAGGCCACCAGCTTAAGTGTTCTGCAGTTTTTAAACAGAAACTGATCTCAATTGTTCTATATGAAGAAAGGCAGTCATTGTCATGTCATAGAACCAATTTCACTGACTTTCAGTTTGTCAAATTGACCTCCTGACCACCAAATCTATAAGGGTCATTCACTGACCACAGGCAGACTCAGGCAGTTGACAGATGTAGACAAAGTATCTTTTAAATCAGAAACTGTTTTCAGTGCTGAGGGTATTAAGTCCATGAACTTCAACCCCTAATACTATACTGGTAATATTAAATTATCACAGCCTATCCTCCTATGAAGTCTGAAGCTGTGCCAGGCTGACTAAGTGACCTTTAGTTATTGACTTTAACCCTTATTATGCTGGACACAACTGATTCTGCCTTTGTGACCAGTGTAGATCATGATCAGCCTGCACATACATGCAGTCTTATGAAAACTTGCACTGTTCACCATTCACTCAGTATCTTTTTCTGTATTTTTTTACATCCCTTTTAACATGTTTAACCCTTAGCCTGCTGGCGGCAAGTGATTCTGCCTTTGCGACCAGTGCAGACCAAGATCAGCCTGCACATCCGTGCAGTCTGATCATGGTCTGCACTGTTCGCTATTCAGTCAGTAAATTTTCAGTAAACACCCCTTCAAATGATAAATGGTACTGCCCAAATTAGAAGATGGACCAGTCCATTATAGAAATTTAGCATGGTAAGGGTTAACAGTTAATGGTACCATCCAAATTATAGATACATTGTAGATAGACTTATTTGAGTAAAAGTGTACATAAAACAAAGCATGAAAGATGGATAGGTTCATTATAGAAATTTAGCAGGGTTAGGGTTAAACCATTTTCAGTGTTTTGGCCACTGTGACCTTGACTTTTGGTACCATCATGATCAATTTTGAGTTCACAGTTATCAATATCAGTTGAGTTTGATTCCTTGTGAAAATCTCAATCATAATAATGAAATCTGGATTTGTTGCATTCATGTTCAAGTTCATCAATTTTGTTTGGAACACCATCAGCATTAGTATCTAGACTGGCATCAGTCGTTAGAATCATAAAATGTAAAGCACTTGGCCATAAAATCAATCCTCTTTGATAGCACTTTCTGAAAAAAATTACAATACCTCCAACCTCTGACTCTGAGATGAGCCTAGATAGAAAATGGTTTTCTTAGAAAATATCAGTGTCAGTATGAAGAAAAAATAAACTTTATTACAAACAACTTGATCTCAACAGACTTTGTAAGTCTACATTAGTACCGTATCTAGCATTGTCTAGTAAATGCTAAACTGGTCACTTTAGAATAAAATTCAGACTGGTCTGTTAGGTTAAGTAAAATGGTACCACTACAGGGGCACTATGATCTGACAAAATGCTATTTTCATGATTTGAATTTAACGAAGAAAAAAAGAGTACATACATGTCTGTGCTACTTTCATAATACTCATCCGTGCTGCTTTCATTAGCAGAGCTATCAACTTTCTCACTTTCATTATTTAATATGTCAGTACTACTTTTGTCTAAGAGTCATATTGTGGTTAGCACAATCACAGGAGTCTGAAATTCTATCAATAAAAATCCAGAAGTATTGTTTAAAAAAAATCATACCCCTTAATTCTATCAATAAGACTACAGAAGTCTATAATCTTTTTAAAAAAATAATATTATACCCCCTATACTACATGTTGTATATAAAATAAATTACTTTATGTACACTGTACAGTGTGTATAATCTTTTTAAAGATAGACTTCTGGAGTTTAAATGATAGAATTTCAGTCTCCTGTGGTACAATCAATGTCCCAAGGACAAAACTCTGAACACTTTCGTTAGAAATGTTGGTATCAGAGTCACTGTGTTTAAAACAATTGACATCTTGAAGGACACAATTATTAACACAAGTTTGAATAACTTTTATCACAGTAACTACAGTTCTAGGTAGAACAGAATTAATAGTTCCTTCAACAATTGAGCCACTCCATGAGAAAACCAACATCTGCGCTGTCTGGTCAGAATCCATGCTGTTCGAATTGCTTTCAAATAATTAAGCCTATTGCAATTAAAGAAACTGTTAGCGTTCGAACAGCATGGATCCTGATCAGACTGCACGGATGGGCAGGCTGGTCTGGATCAATGCTGGTCGCAAATGCACTATGTTGGTTTATTCATGGATGATGGTGCGGCTCAATTAACAAATGTATTTTAAAGTTCATTATAAATATCACATCAATTAATTTTGTAACGTACAATTTTCAAACAAAATGCAGTAAATTTTTTACACATACTTTTTCTTTAAAATCATTTTTAAAGATTTTCATTCGATAGAACGTATCTTTCAAGGTATTTTTTGCAAGTGTTGTGTACATTGGAACTGCATAATACATACATCACAGTTGCATAACTGTAGGCAATTTTGATTAAAAAAAACGCTTGACAAAGATAATTTATGGTTGCACTGTATAACTGTATCAGTATAGATGTTTTATGAATGAAGACATTTGATGACTTACACATACAACTGTAGACAACACATAAAATATTAAGAATTCTTGTTTTTGTTTTTCTGACCCAATTCCATTCTCCTGCGCAAATAATGCAACTGTGAGAATCACAATTATCAACAATCATTCAGAATATAAGTTTTAACCGAATTTAGCAATTATAACAAATTTATAGCAGGAAATGTAGCTAAATGAAAGTATTTTTAGGAGATAAAATGTGATAAAAAGTCAACTCTACAATTAATTGGTCAGTACACAAACGTTTACCCTCTTTTTCCAAATTGACAGTTGTTGTTGTTGTCATAAATTTCAAGAGTAGGATAAATCTACCTGCGCACCGGTCCAAATGGAAAAAAGGAAAACAACACATTCTTTTCCTGAATAATGGTAAAGTGTAATGCTCATATTTATCAGGAGGTTTTTCATGATGTAAAACAAATTATTTGTTTCATTAAACTATCAACAAGACAGGATTGATGTGTTCATGCATGAGAAAATTCTCATCAAATTTTGCTCTATTCGTCCCCAAATGTATTCGTACTCTGAATCGTATTTTTGAGTTCATACTAAACAATAAAAAGTGGAGGTTTTCAGAAAAATTGTTCATTTAGTTAATCAAGCAAATCAATTCAATGTTTGGGGCAAGGTGCATGTACAGGGACAAAATAGTCGAACTAATCTGACGCATGCATACAATTCATTTTATAATTGTGATTGTAAAACTGTTGTGGTGGCTGCAAATATCAAAAATTAAAAAGCAGCCACTCAGTGACAGTAAGCTTGTGTAAGGGACAAAATATAACTGACCATTTAATGGCACTTGAGTCTGTATTAACATAAATAGTGTCCTCGGATGCCCGAGACTGTAATGATTTCCAGCAGAAATGCATTTAATTATCTATTAAAACAGTATTATTAATACTTTAAGAAAATTTTAATCTTACCTCAGGGCTCCAGATAAGATGCTTATTAGCGTAAATTATGCTTTGAAATAATGCATATACGCATGTCTGATAATTTTTAAGCGTATAAAAACGTACATGACATAACAGAAATGCACGCAATGACTTTTTACTGGCGTAAACCAAATCTGAATGGTCCGGATGCTTTATGTAACAGAGCACAGTCGGCATTAATTCTCCCACATTGAACGTACACACGCATTGAATGGTACTCTATAAACCTAGGTTAAACTATTTTTTACACTCAATGTCTGCATATATCAAATAGTTGGGAATTAATATTGATGGTGCGGTAGTGTATTTTAAACAACATGTTAAAGCGGTGTCGATTTAAAATATCAACTTCCGGTGCGGAATAAACAAAAATGTCTCTTTCTAAGAATGTATAAGTGAACAAACACACTTTTGACAAATCATATTTTAAATATCATAAGGTATTTACTTTTTCCGCATATTTGATAACCATTACAAGATATATTGAAGATTCTGTTTCAATCGTGTCAGTTTATTGATTATGAAACAAATCTTTCTGTGCCAGTTATTTCTTGTGAAATAATGACAGAAATAGGTTCATATGCCTTGTCATGTCATAAAGTTTGTTTTTAGTAGTTTGTTTTTTTCTGCTGAATGTCCAGTATAGTTCATTTACATTCGTTTATTTTGATACAAATTAGTCATGTTAGTCGGCACGGAACAAACTTGTATTCATTTGGAGTTCCCTGGTCATTACGTTTTGGAAGAAAATGTAAACAATTAGGTAAAAAGCTTGTATCTGTATACTGTTTACATTCAAGTTTTAGGTGAATATTGATTATGTCTTATTCGATATTTCACTTTTTATGCCCCCGAAGGTAGGCATATTAGTTTTCAACTGTCCATCCGTTCGTTCGTTCGTTACCTTCAAACGTCACATGCTGATAGAACTTATTGAGTAAAGGACCCCTACTGACTTTGGGGTCACCAGGTCAAAGGTCAAGGTTACAGGGACCAATGTTAACTTTTTGCATGAAGGCACTTAAGTCGCGAACCACTGCACCCAGGACCTTCAAACTTCACATGCTGATAGTACTTATTGCGTACATGACCCCTACTGACTTTGGGGTCACCAGGTCAAGGTCACAGGGGCAGATGTTAACTTTTTGCATGAAGGCACTTTACTCGCGAATCACTGCACCCAGGACCTTCAAACTTCACATGCTAATAGTACTTATTGAGTACATGACCCCTATTGACTTTGGGGTCACCAGGTCAAAGGTCAAGGTCACCAGGTTAAAGGTCAAGGCGCTGCGGGGGCATTTGTCACCATTAGTGACAGCTCTTGTTTATCAAATAATCCCCACATATCAGAAATAATGAGGTCCGTACAACTAGACAGCCCCTAACAGTCTTATCTAGAGATATGGATCCCAACAAGACAATAGAGGATTTTTATATAGCATATAATGCACATACTAAACTTGTACACCAAGTGTTCTCTTTGGAATTTCACCCAGCTAGGCCAGAGTTATGGTCCTTCACTTAGTGAAAAATACACATATGTAAAAGTGCTTTAAAAGTTTGTGTTGCATATATCTTAAAACTACTTCACCTGGAGTCATGAAACCATGTACAGTGACAGGATTTTAGGGGCACCTGTGTCCTATGGACACATATAGAGTTGATATATATTTTACATGTATATATATATACCGGTATATATATATATGAATAATACTTGAAGGTTACAATTATATATGTTAACTACATGTAAGACTGAAGTTCAAAAAATATATCACACATTACATTGAGCTATTTTGGTGACAGTTGTACCTGCGGAAACATGACAGGTCATATGGATTCATTTGAGCTTGATAGAAACCTTGAAGCTTATTTGAATCACTCTTGACTATTCTACCAGTAGTGGTGTTAAGAGGGCAGTGTAGACTGTTGTGACTCTGTTAGTTTTCAAACCCATTTAATCCTGGTTGAATAGCCAAGTTGCTCAAATTAAACAAATTTGTTAAAGGACCTTAAAATGATGCTACAAATCAAGTTTGATCAAGATCCATTTTTTTTTTTTTAGCTCATCTGATTTTTTGAAAAAAAATGATGAGTTATTGTTATCACTTGAGCGGTTGTCGGCGTCTGCGTCGGCGTTGCCTGGTTAAGTTTTATGTTTAGGTCAGCTTTTCTCCTAAACTATCAAAGCTATTGCTTTGAAACTTGGAATACTTGTTCACCATCATAAGCTGACCCTGTATAGCAAGAAACATAACTCCATTTTGCTTTTTGCAAGATTTATGGCCCCTTTTGTACTTAGAAAATATCAGATTTCTTGGTTAAGTTTTATGTTTAGGTCAACTTTTCTCCTAAACTATCAAAGCTATTGCTTTGAAACTTGGAATACTTGTTCATCATCATAAGCGGACCCTGTACATGAAGAAACTTTTTGCAAGATTTATTGCCCCTTTTGGACTTAGAAAATCAGTTTTCTTGGTTAAGTTTTATGTTTAGGTCAGCTTTTATCCTAAACTATCAAAGCTATTGCTTTAAAACTTGCAATACTTGTTCACCATCATAAGTTGACCCTGTACAGCAAGAAACATAACTCCGTCCTGCTTTTTGCAAGATTTATGGCCCCTTTTGGACTTAGAAAATATCAGATTTCTTGGTTAAGTTTTATGTTTAGGTCAACTTTTTCTCTTAAACTATCAAAGCTATTGCTTTGAAACTTGCAACACTTGTTCACCATCATAAGCTGACCCTGTACAGCAAGCAACATAACTCCATCCTGCTTTTTGCAATAATTATTGCCCCTTTTGGACTTAGAAAATCATTTTCTTGGTTGAGTATTATGTTTAAGTCAACTTTTCTCATAAACTATCAAAGCTATTGCTTTAAAACTTGCAGCAGTTTTTCACCATCATAAGTGGACACTGTACATCAAGAAACATAACTCTGTCCTGCTTTTTGCAAGAATGATGGCCCTTTTTGGACTTAGAAAACCATGGGTAGGACAATATTTCTATTACACAAAAAAATCAGATGAGCGTCAGCACCCGCAAGGGGGTGCTCTTGTTTTGCAAGCATTTGGTCAATATATAACTTCTGTTTGTTGCGGTGTTAATTTAATGCAACATAGAATTAGATTAACTGTGTAAAATGGTACACATATAAATGGATGTATTATAAACATTAATCATTTCCTGAAAAAATATACATGAACCAGTATTTCCCAAGACTAAAAATGTAAGATAAATTAAAAAAGAAATCCTATCAAATGCCCAAATATTTATATGGCTTTGTAAATTGTTTCAAACTTAAGGTTTTAGCTGAAGTATTTTCTTTACTTTTCAGTATTTATTACATTTTACATGTAGTTTCATGGAGTATAAAATATCTTATTCATTAAACTCCAGCTGTTTTATCACTATATGTCCTGTCGAGTCACTGCAGAAGTATCTAGTTAATACAAAGTGTCTCTTAACACTGTAGTGAAGTCATAATAGTAAAACACTTGTAACTAAACACTTGTAACTACTTGAAGTTGGTTTTCTTTGCAGTTTTTACAAAAGTTTATTTATGGGTATGATTGTGTGACTATAATTATATAAAAGTTTTTGCGCCCTTATAAGTATGACTCCCACGTGCAGATTTAGTGCTGTCCGTCTGTGTGTCATAAAAGTTTGTCCAGCAACTCCTGCAACATTTACACCAAACTTCCCAGGAGAGACCATTGCAATGCTACATTGTAAGTTCTGCATTTTCTGGTTCATTGGTTTTCAGCAGATTTATGGCTCTTGGTTCACCAAATGTTATGATGTTTCAGCCACACTCTTTTATCATTGGATGGAATTCTATCAAACCTCATTGTGCAGATTGTTGGCATGTTCCAATTCAGTGATTTTCAGTGGAGTTATGGCCCTTGATTTGTTGTATTTTACCTTGTTGGGGCAGCTGCTCTGATACCACTTAGAGGAATTACACCAAACTTCACAAAAGTGATCATTGCCAATCTTAGTTTTGCATATTGTCAACATGTTCCAGCACTATCAAATTTTATGATGTTTTAGCCACTTCTCTTATACATGTTATATAATAGAGCAGATTGACACCAAACCTTATGGAATTGAAAAGTGCCTAGTCTTATCATGATGCATATTGTCGGCATGTCCACTTCAGGGATTTTCAGCAGAGTTATTTGTCTTGATTAATCAGATTTAAATTTACAGTTTTTACACTATTTGTTATATACAATTACGCTGAATTTCACCAAACCTCGGGAGTGATTAGTGTGTGTAGCATAATTGTGTGTGTTAAAGTCATGTCCTGATTAAAATGATTTTCATCAGAATCGTCACCCTTGATTTGTAAATTTTTTATCTGTGCTTCTTCTCCTTTACCACTCGTTGGAATTAAACCAAACTTCAGCGGAGTTACCTCTGCCAAGGCTAGTTATGCGAGCCGCGCCATGAAAAAACCAACATAGTGGCTTTGCGACCAGCATGGATCCAGACCAGCCTGCGCATCCGTGCAGTCTGGTCAGGAACCATGCTGTTCGCTAACAGTTTCTCTAATTACTATAGGCTTTGAAAGCGAACAGCATGGATCCTGACCAGACTGCGCGGATGCGCAGGCTTGTCTGGATCCATGCTGGTTCCAAAGCCACTATGTTGTTTTTTCCATGGCATGGCTCGTGTATATTGTTGGAATGTTATAGGTTCACTGATTTTCACTGGAGATTTGTGACATTTTACAATTTCTGCATGGTAATTTAAGTGGTTGGAGACATGTTTTCATTTTTTTGTGTGAAAAAAAAAAAAACAATCTCAAGTTTCATGTTATTTTTGAAATTATTTTGTCAAATTTTAAAAGATTTTTTTTTTAGATGATGGTGTTTTTTTGTTTTTTTTTCTGTGAATTACAATCAGACAGCCTGTGTCTGTGGAAAGGGTCACCCATGATATTATTAGTGTCACCTCTGTTGTTTATACAAAAAAAACTTTTTTTCTTCCTATACAAAACATAATATGTAGTAAACATGATATCACAAAGTACTTGTACTCTGGTCTAAGTTCAAGTTTTAACATACATAAATTTTACATAAATGAAATGTACTTACATATACTTTTGGTGTTAGGATAATCAAATATTTATTGTGACATGAATATTTGTGTTAAGGCTTTAAGATAATAGCGTGATGAATTCATTGAAGTGTTTTGGCTTTAAATGGGTATTCATTTTTAACATACATAAATTTACCGGTACGTACAGTCATGCACTGACATATACTTTCAGCTGTAGTGTGTTCAAATATTTATTGTGACATGAATATTTGTGTTAAGGCTTTGAGATATAGTGTGATGAAAACATTGAAGTGTTTTTGCTTTAAACATTTTGGGTAATGGATGTCTAATTCTTTTTAGCTTGACCATTCATAGAATAGTAGAGCTATTGGACTCTCCCGTGCGTAGGCATCCGCGTCCGCGTTGGCGTCCGTGTCCCGATTTGGATGAGGTTTTGTATGTAAGCTGGTTTATTACATACTCGTTTCTATTCCCCGTTAAGTTACACTGGTACCAGAAACGTCAATATTTTTCCATACACTGACGCCTGAATTTCATATCTGGTGCGTGACGTAATTCAGTGTGTGTTGCACTATTTTTTTCTATTTAGTTCAGTATTGTCAATCCTATTCAGGCTATTGAAAATATTTATGATATTTACATTATATTTATACGTGTAGATGCGTATGTAATAAAAAGGTTATTATCTTTGCATCGGGAAATATGCACTCGTTCTTCAGTGGAATAATATTGCACTCCTAAAGTCGTGCAATATTTCCACTGAAGAACTCGTGCATATTTCCCGATACAAAGCTAATAACCTATAAATCTCAGTAACCACTTGTGGGAATGAATTGAAACTTCACACACTTATTCACTGTGATAAACTGACTTACATTGCACAGGTTCCATAACTCTATTTTGCATTTTACAAAATTATGCTCCTTTTTTGACTTGGAAATTTTTGGTTAAGGTTTTGTTTGTAAGCTGGTATCTCAGACTCAGTACTCATTAATGGGAATGGATTGAAACTTCACACAGTAGTAGTTCACTGTCATGATCTGACATGTACTAAGCAGGTCCCATAACTCTGCTTTGTTTTTTATTTCAAAATTTTTCCCCTTTTTCCATTAAGCAGTTTTTGGTTAAGTTTTTGTATTGGTATCTCAGTATCCATTAATGGGAATGGATTGAAACTTCACTTCACTGTCATGATCTAACATGCACTGCGAAGGTCCCATAACTCTACTTTACGTTTTTACAAAATTATGCCCCTTTTTCGACTTAGCAGGTTTTGATTAAGTTTTTGTATATACATAATTATAAGCTGATATCTCAGTATCCACTAATGGGAAAGGATTGAAACTTCACACACTTGTTCACTGTCATGATACGACATGCTGTGCAAAGGTTCTAATAATATAATTGTTTTGGGAGAATGTGGCAGACTACCAATTTGTATAACATATTATTCTAACTGTGTTAAGTATTGGTGTAAACTAATACAGATGGATAACTCTAGGTACCCTAAACGGTGTTTTTATATGCTAAAATCTTTAGATAACGTAGGTAGAATCACCTGGGCTACTCAGGTCAAACACTTTTTATTTTTGTATGGTTTTGGTTATGTTTGGGTTTCACATGATGTTGGAGATATTGACTACTTCGTTAGTATTTTTCGTCAAAGACTCATAGATTGTCATAAACAAAACTGGAAAGAGTCTATCGATGAATCAAGTAGATGTCACCATTATAAACATTTTAAAACTTTATTAAATACAGAACGTTACCTTACAATAAATTTGCCATTTAAATACAGACTAGCAATGTCAAAATTTCGTTGTTCAAGCCATAAGCTGCATGTTGAAACTGGTAGGCATAACAATACACCTTTTGAATCTCGTATCTGCCAATTTTGTTATAATAGAAGTAACACTAGTTTTGTTGAATGTGAATATCATGCTTTTTTTCAATGTGAGAAATTTAGTGAGATCCGTAATCAGTATCTTCTTAATTGGTATTCATCTGACAGAAGTATACAAAGTTTTTATAACATACTTACCAGTAGCTCTGATAATGAAAAGGTGTTATATCAAACAGCATTGTATCTTGAGAAACTTTTGACCTGTTAATTATGATATTCAGCAGCCTATGTTTACTAGTTGACTGTGTGCTGAACCTATGAATATGTATTTCAACTTATCTGATTGTATATGTATACATTTTGTGGGATCACAACTGTTTATATATTTACTTACTATATATTATGGAGTGTATTTTGGGCCGGAGGCCTTTGTTACATTTAATAAACTTTTGACTTGACTTGACTTGACTTTTTCAATAACAGCTGTACTTTGCATTTTACAAAATTATGCCCCTTTTTCAACAGGTCCCATAACTCTGCTTTGTTTTTTATTTCAAAATTTTTCCCCTTTTTCCATTAAGCAGTTTTTGGTTAAGTTTTTGTATTGGTATCTCAGTATCCATTAATGGGAATGGATTGAAACTTCACTTCACTGTCATGATCTAACATGCACTGCGAAGGTCCCATAACTCTACTTTACGTTTTTACAAAATTATGCCCCTTTTTCGACTTAGCAGGTTTTGATTAAGTTTTTGTATATACATAATTATAAGCTGGTATCTCAGTACCCACTAATGGGAATGGATTGAAACTTCACACACTTGTCCACTGTCATGAGCTGATAAGCACTGTGCAGGTTCCAGAACTCTGTTTTGCATTTTTACAAAATTATGTCCCTTTTTCGACTTTGTATTCATCAGTTGACAAGGCTGTTGAAGAGTCAAGTGTTGCTGTCCTCTGACAGCAGCTCTTGTTTTAAAAAATGTACCGTTTCTAAGACTATGTATTTTTATTGAGACAGAATGCAGTCACTTTGTTCCTTATTCAGGGGCGGCAGATTCAATTGTTCGTATTGCCCAGGTTGTCCCAAAGCTTGTACGGACAAGTGAAATTTGACCAGAATTTACTATATAACTATCATACGGACAAGTAAAAAATAGCAAATGACAAAAATGGACAAGCAAGTCAAAATCAGATTTCGCCGCTCCTGTTATTTTAATGAAATTCTGTAAAAGCAGAAATTTTCACGAGGGTTTAATTTCCACTATATTTGCAAGGCCGTAAATCTTGGGAAAATATATCATTGCATAAATATTTATCATTAGTATAATTTGCAGGATAACATTTTAACAATTTAACGAATGTTAAACTTCGCGATTCAACTCAAAATTTCTAATTCCTTAAATTTTGACCCAGCAAAAATATGTGATTTTACAGTATGTGCATAATTTTCATTAAAGGAGCCGCGCCATGAGAAAACCAACATAGTGGGTTTGCGACCAGCATGGATCCAGACCAGCCTGCGCATCCGCGCAGTCTGGTCAGGATCCATGCTGTTCGCTTTTAAAGCCTATTGGAATCGGAGAAACTGTTAGCGAACAGCATGGATCCTGACCAGACTGCGTGGGTGCGCAGGCTGGTCTGGATCCATGCTGGTCGCAAATCCACTATGTTGGTTTTCTCATGGCATGGCTCAAAATATGATTTGGCTGAGTGTGAGCTGACTCTTTATGGCTAGATGTCATCCTTGATGGTTTTCATTGCAATGAAATGAAACTTTGAATGTCCCTTAATTTTATCACTGCCCCAAAATAACATCATTCGATGTTTTTCTTTTATTGCAGATAAAAAAAATGAGGAAGATGACACGACAAACAATGGTTTACAGCTGAACTGTTTAAAAACTAAGGTGAAATAGACTGGTCCAATATAGATGAAATAGACTGCTTAAGAATACAATCTACTTTAACAAAAAGACTGTTTTCTTAAAATATTCAAGGAAAAGCTGGATTTGAAGTTACGGACATGCTTTGAAAGAAATAAGAAATTTTTACATCCATTTACCCAGACAGAACGCAAATTCCAAAGTAACTTTAGGATCATACAAGACAAAAACTGGAATTGAAAAATGAAGTTTGCTGAACATTTGGGAGCGCATATTACACCAGAATGGCGGAAACAGTATATTCAGTACGAGGTAAGAAAAAATATCTTATATTTACCTTATATATTTACATTTTTTTATGTTTTTCATAAAAATTATAAAATACTTTGTTGTTAAAAACCCATATAATGTTATGTTCTCTGATAAGATTATATTTATGCAATGAAGTAAATTTCAGAATGATCCATTTCTGATGGTGTAACAGACAATTTTCAGTGGAAAAATTTTCTCTGTTATCTGTTCTGTAATGTTGGTTATGACCGAGTCCCTCTACCACAGAATTTTATTTTGCTATTTTTAAATTCTTCAAAATACTTGATTTAGTTTAAAACCTATTTTACATTGTGTACAATGTAGAAAAAGTTCTCTCAGCTACATGTAATTCTCTCCATGCAAGGAAACTGACCAATGACAAAACAGTATTCTTAGACTGGTCTACAAACACAGTTTGACTGTACTTAGATCATAAAGGCTGTGACTAAATGCAGAGTTGGTGCGTCTGTGATATATTACAGACTCCGGTATATACCGGATTAACTAAATTTGAACGAAAATATCTTAAATGAATATATTTTGTAACCATGGTGATACTAACCCTAACCTCTAGTCAGTATATTATGCATATTATACACTAAATGCGTGCGGACATGCAAAAAAAATTAGTATTTTTGCCGTGCGCTCCAATTGATAAAAATTCCGCCCATGCGCAGAACGGCTGCACCAACTCGATGAGAAACATTCGATCATAAATGGGGACTGTGAAGACTTTAATCTAAAGTATACCTATCATAATTGGGATTCATCCCTGGTACCAGTCTTTGTTAGGAATTTGGTGCTCTTCTCTGCACCCGTGTGCCTACACCACTAAAATACTTGGGTCTGCAAAAGACTGTCTTGCAGGTTACAAGCAAAACATATTTTTTCATATTTGAAATGACAAAAAAAAAAAAACAACCAAAAAGTAACTGATTTTCTTTCATCCATATAAATTGATTTTTTGTGTGATTTTTCAGTTGATGAAGGACATGTTGTACCAGGCCCAGGAACAGGCCCCTTCAGAAGAAGGTACAGTATTACAGGGTTAATATAATAAGAGGCCAGCCTCCTAAGGGGCCAGTACTGGTTCTTCTCCGGAAAAACGGCTTCGCATATATCGTCTATACACCAGGCACGTTAAAGAACCAGACTGTCTAATAATATATAATGAGTATAAAGAACCAGACTGTCTATTCACAAAGAGCTAGGCTAAGTTAGCCGGACAGGCCTGTACCTAGAAGGATTTCTCACTTTCTCTCTATTCTGGTGGCTTTGCCTTACTCTGTACCTCTGGTCAGATCTCTCTGTGTCTGTACTAGTAGAGGATGAATTTTGCACCCTGTGAGGCTGCCGTTGTGCTATGTAAAGCGCCTTTGAATGTGAAAAGGGCACTATATAAATCTGGTATAATATATAATATGTATGCTACATGTGTAATAGTAGCTTGATCTTGGATGCAGTATTTGGCTCGGAAGTCTGATCTCAACCATTTCACTCAAGTCAACCCCTAGCTTGAGCCCTGGATGTCGAAGTGGTTTTTACTTTTGGGAGGCTTTATGGTATTGTGCTTTCCCCGTTTTTCGTAGCTGGCCAGACATTCTGGTCCCTTTATTAAAAACTATTTGAAACTAGAAAAATCACATACCTATTACAAGTTTTCAGGTTTTCTATCCAATACATCCATATAATATCACATAACACTATTCACTGAAAAATAGTTTTCATTTAATCCCAGTCTCATTGATTTTGTTGAAATGATGCAATTTCATGCAACTTTATGTTGTCTTCCAATAGATTCCATTCAGACAAAAGTGTCACAGAATTAATGATATCTTATCATGAAATTGCGCAATACTCATTCCTACTAGAAAACATACTGTTTAGTTTGTTTCATAACAATAATGTATAATCGTGTCATAATTCTGATGAATAGTGAAAGGTTTGTTTTAAGGCCAGTTTAAGGTACAGTCAAACTTTGTTATCATTAACTCGACAGGACTGGCAAAACTTGTTCAAATTTTCCATATTTGGACCTATCGGACAAATATAGATTATATACTAGGGATTTGGCTGGCACCTGATGAGTTTCAGTGAAGGGTGGTGTTCCAATTATCTGAGTTCAATCGAACGGAGTTCCACTGTATATGTTTGAATCTAAGGGCTTAGTTTGTAAAATGAACCACACCATGAGAAAACCAACATGGTGCATTTGTGACCAGCATGGATCCAGACCAACCTGCTTATCTGTGCAGTCTGGTCAGGATCCATGCTGTTCGCTAACAGTTTTTCTAATTGCAATATGTTTTGAAAGTGAACAGCATGGATCCTGACCACACTGCGCAGATCGGCCTGCGCATCTGAGCAGTCTGGTCAGGATCCATGCTGGTTGCAAATGCACTATGTTGGTTTTCTCTTGTCGCGGCTCATAAGTACTCTTAACCCTGTAATAAATGGTGCCTTTGAACAGATATTATACCCATAAACATTGTGACTAAGTTTGGTGAACATTGACTAAGAACTGTTCAACTGAGGGAAGACACTGTCAGTTTTCGCAATTTTGAGTAATTAAGGACGGTTGCGGAAGTTTTGGGTAAAAAATTTACCAATGATAGATTTTGTTCAAACTTTGTGTATAAACACAGTGTCATGTAAGAAACAGAATTATGGAAAAAGATCGAAGGTTACTTTGTTTGTTCAGGAGTTATCTGCCCTTGAATATGAAAATTTTGAGAAAAATGCATTTAAGGGCAGATAACTCCTAAACAAGCACAGTGACCTATGATTGTTTTTGTATTTTTCTGTCACTAACATGAAACTGTGTTCATATACAAAGTTTGAACAAATTTTGTTATTGGGAAACTTTTGCCCCATCTCTCGTACAAGAAACTGCAGCAAGTGTCATTAAGAGCCATCACTTCTGAGCCATTTGGACAGTCCAGCTAATTATCGAACTTTGGTCAAAAATCTAATAAAATCAGTTCAGTGAAATTGGCATTTATCAGTGGAAGAATTTTCTCCCAGGTCCATCTTTGAAAGATAGGATGGGTAAAGCTGAATTTGAAATGCGCATACAAATTTATATGCCCACCAAAAGCCTGTAAAATGAATCAGACAGCGTGTGAAACAAAAAGTAAGAAACTGTTACTATTACTTTGTTTATTTGTTTTGCTGGTTTTTATGTCACGCTGACGTTTACAATAAGTGGGAGTAATATAAAGAATCTTGTGCTTAATAGCGGGTTATCTAGAGCTAACAGAGAATCACATGTTCTAACATGCATTTTATTGGTGAAATTCAGCACTACGATTGTTTTATATGGCCATATCGAATGTTAAAGTTTGCCTCCAGGCGTTGCTAATTGCAATAATAACAGAAATAAGAGTGGGTGAAATATTTATTTATTATGAGAATTGAGGATTTAAAGCAATTACTTTAATCTGATCTACTTCTAGGTTAGAAAAAAAAGACACTTAATTGTTTTCTAGCCTTAACATTACTGGTATTAAATCTTAAGCCTGCTGGCGGTAGGTGTAGGTGATTTTGCCTTAGCGACCAGTGCAGACCAAGATCAGCCTGCACATCCGTGCTGATTATGGTCTGCACTGTTTGCTGTTCAGATGGAAGTTGAATTTTTGGTGCAACAATTTGGTACCATATAGTGGCCTGATGATGTGATGGCATAAAAATAGATATATTTAGCCTCCAAGACAGAGTGGTTTAAAGGATTCTCAGGCTAAGAATCACTGGTTTCACACAGTTTCTCTAATTGCATTAGGGTTTGAAAGCGAACAGCATGGATCCTGACCAGACTGCACAGGCTGGTCTGTATCCATGCTGGTCGCAAATGCACTATGTTGGTGTTCTCATGGCATGGCTCAATTATGATTCTTTCATGCAAGGAACTCAAAGCTATCTATTTAATTTCATTCACCTGCTAATCAGCCTTTTCAGTTGTCTCGTTTTTGTTTTTTGTTTTTACAAAAAAATATAATCCAAAAACCACAACAGTGTTACCGCTTTCAGCAGTCGAAACAACCATCAGTCAAAGTCTTGTGAAAGTTTTTTTGGGGGGTTGGGTTTTAACATCATACCAACATCATACACATGTACCAACAATCATATGTTGACATTCCAGCTGAAGGCCCCAGGTCTGAGATGACAATTATCCAGAATATTGTTTTTGAAAAGTAAATATTATTGTTAATATAATAATATTATATTTAGTAATTTTTTAATTTATCTGATGAGAAATTGGTTACTGTATCGAACCATGTTCCATTGCCTCTCTTTGATAAAATTGACTGCAAGGTATCAGAATGCCCTTCAAAAAACGACTCTTATATTACAAGATTATGAGCATAATTGTAACTATTCTCCATCTGAAAAGTTTTGATTTTTTTGATAAAGTGCCTCATTTATTTCAGTTACTGATGAGAGCATTATTCAGCGATACTTTGCAAGATTTGATGAAAATTTCTTCCAGTTCTGTGACAAGGAACTTGCTAAAATCAACACATTCTTTTACGGTGAGTTGCCTAAGTCTACTGTTATGTAATGATATATTATAATAGTAGAAAAAAATTGTTTTATCGGCTGAGTATTTATAATGGCTGAAGTGGAAGGCAGCATTAGTTCCCTCAATATATACCGAGGTGTTCTGCAGATGTAATAACATGAAACAAACACGTGATAACACTATTCTAGCTTAAAATATGTAAAAAGATCAATCAGATGAAGTATGTGTTGATTAGAGCTGATATGTTCTCTCAAACATGTTTTAATTATATGTTACAGGGCCATAACGTAATTCATGACTTTGCCGATCATTTAGCATGCAATCAAAAAAAAAAAATTACTGCATTTCTTAAATCAACACAATTTAGTATGTAAGTCATTCAATTTTCTTTTACTGTAACAGAGAAAATATCTGAAGCGACGAGAAAGTATGCGAGTCTGAAGGCCGAACTTCAGCATTATACAGAGCATGAGAAAAAACCTTCAACTCTACATTTACGACGTCGTAGATCCAGCGTCGCCTTCTTTAAAGGTATGAAGATTATTATTGATATTCTTAACCCTTTTCATGCTTAGCATGGTTGATTCTGCCTTTGCGAACAGTGTAGATCATGATCAGACTGCACATCTGTGCAGTCTGATCATAATCTGCACTGTTTGCTATTCAGTCAGTACTGTTTTGGTAAGCACCCCTTTTAACAGTTTATGGAACTGTCCGAATTGAAAGATAGACAAGTTCATTTTAGAAATTTAGCCGGGAAAGGTTTAACACAGCTGTTTCAGACATTTCATGATGACAGTCACATTTACCGTTGAATGAAGCAATTTCAGTGAAAAGATATGAAGGTAATTTAGTAAGATAAATTTGTTGAAAAAATAACACTTTATTTTTCTTAGATTAATGTGAGTAAAGAATCATTTCTGCAAATTTGTATTTTGGAGGAGTGTTTGTGCAAATGAATTTGAACACTCATTTTAGCGGTAAAATTCTTTCCTATCGGATGATCATGAGAGCAAAAATTGAAAAAAAAGTGAAAAATTAGTGTGGAAGCATGTTGTAATTATAAGCATTATATTCTTTTTGTGTTGTTCATGCATGTGCAAACCCTGTCTTTAATGCACACAGTTTACATAAAGCCGTGTAAAGTATGTAAAGTGTGTAATTGTGAGCCTTACATTTGTATGCATTAAAGACAGAGTTAACACATGCATGAACACTAGCAAAAAAAATTTAATACTATTTTCAATTCCTAATTTATTTATTCAGGAGTGATCCATGCTGTTCACTTTTAAAGCCTACTGCAATTACAGAAACCGTTAGTGAACAGCATGGATCCTGACCAGACTGCACGGATGCGCAGGCTGGTCTGGATCCATGCTGGTTGCAAACCCACTATGTTGGTTTTCCCATGGCATGGCTCAAATTTTTATTGTGGGTTATTTGGATAAATGATGTAAAACCATCACTACACTAATAGGTGAAACAAATGTGCAGAACTACCTTAATGCAGTTCATAGTATAATATTTAAGAACATTTTTTCAGAGTTTCAAATTTTCATTTCTTGCATTTCTGAACAATAATTCCACAAAAATTTGTCATTTACAGAAAAGGAGCATAAAGAGCTCAATAGAACACGGAAGCTGCACGATCTGAAGCTGGCCTTCAGTGAGTTCTACCTTAGCTTGATTCTTCTACAGAACTACCAGACCCTCAACTTTACCGGCTTCCGGAAAATTCTTAAAAAACATGATAAGGTAACATATTTTGCAGAACTGCAAGACCCTCTACTTTACCGGCTTCCGGAAAATTCTTGAAAAACATGATAAGGTAACATATTTTGCAGAACTACCAGACCCTTGACTTTGGTCTTTACAGGCTTCTGGAAAATTCTCAAAAAACCTGATAAGGTAACATATTTTGCAGAACTACCAGACCCTCAACTTTAATTACTTAGTACATGATTACATTTTACATGTTAAGGTAATTTTTCTAAGAGAATTAGTACTTTTTAGTTTACTGGCTTTGGGAGAATTTTCTCTTTTGAAAACAGAATAAGGTAAGGTCTTCCATAGTATAATAGACTCTTAACTTAACCAGCTTCAGAAAATTATGAAAAGACATGATAAGGTAACATGTTTTGCAGAATTATCAAACCTTCAAAATTACTTTCAGTATTTTGGGAAAATTCTCAAGAAACCTAATTTATAACTTTAAGACAAGTAGGTCTATCTGTTGGTTTTAGTTTATTAATCCTTTAACTTTCTATTCTTTTGGCTTTTGACACTTGAAGAAACTAAAAAAACTTAGGATTCAAAAACAGTTGGATGTTAATACGTTAATGTACATGTTTGTATATGATACACAGACAATGTTAAAGAGGCATTTATTGGTTACTGTCAATCTGACTAAAGTACTTGATCTTCTAAACGAAGATCTGAGAACGACCCATTCACATTCGTCTTCTGTATATTTTGGATTTCCAATATTGCTATTTTTATTTTCGCAAATCTATTTTTATTTGAACCAATCAGACAACTTGTTCGAATGTCATAGAGTAAGAAAAATTTGCAGTCAATCCAGGGCTCGAACCCGGGACCTCTCGCTTACAGAGCAAGTGCCCTACCGACTGAGCTAACCGGCTATCTGACATCTTTCGACATAAAAATTGTAGATATCAAAAACCAAGGCTTTTTAAAGCTTGCAGAGTGTTGTAAGTTAGCTTTTGATTGGCTAGTGGAAGGGTCGTCAGAACGAGGCTATCAATAGCTCGTTGTCAGATCCTATGCGTAGCGTAATAGGATATGTACTTTAGTCAGATTGTGGTTACTGTTTAATCAACCTGTAACATAACAGGTTTTTCTTTGGTAAATTTCAGCATTATTTTGCAACAACCAGATGAAAATAAAAAGTAGTGGTAGTAGGTCCGTTTTGAAGTTTTAAGATATATTTAATAATTTCAGTTTTGTGGCTGAAAATGTATTTAATCCTACGTGAAAATTGAGCAGAGTCAATATTTTCGAAAAAAAAATCAAAGTTATACAAAAATTTTACATGGAAAGTTTGCCTTATGCTAACTAAGATATCCTTAAAGTTTTATGACAGTCCATTTCTCAAAATACAGTTGAAATTTAAAATTTTTAAGAAGTTCTTTATTGAAAGTGGCACACCCCACCTGAATTGTTTTTGTTGATGAATTCAAAACTATACATGTAATCAAGATGTTTTGAAAATTCATAAAATTGCTATGTAACCACCCTCAGAAGTCTTTAGAATGATATACAAACTGTAGTGTCTTATACTTAAAGAGCAAAAACCTTGTTATGGCAGAAGATTGATCAAACTGTACACTTTTAGAATTAGACAGCAATTACAATTTCATTACTACATATATAGTTGATGAAAACAACACGAGGGTTGGTATGGAAGCAGACGCACGTCGACACAGCAGCATTCTATACAAACAAAGAAGTAGATCATCTCATCTCCGAAGTTGAGGTAACTTGGCAACCGGTCTAATTTGTTATGGTAGATTAGATATTATTAAATGACGGACAGGGATTTCCCATGGTTTTGCTACTCCTGGGTGTAACATGACTCATGTACTAAAAATTATGAATAAATGCATAAATTCATATGGTAGTATAATAAAATAGTGCTTAAATTGAAGAATATGATAGGCAAGAAACTAGTTGAATGTGCGGACGGTAATATCTGGCTTTCCGGTAACTCTGCAGAGCCTCGTTACTGCCTAAACAATTACCCTCAAGCCAGATATTTCCATCCTGCACCTTCAGCCAGTAAAGGATTCTTATATTATTTTCACCAGTTTTATTCAGCATGCTGATGGTCAGTTGGCATTTTTTAGAAAATTGCAACAAGCGCACCTGCGAATAACCTTTCAGGTTATTGAGATTTACTTTAAGATTTAAAGTTATTTTTGTCATGTAATGGCATATAATTTACTTGAGATTGGATATGTTTTTTGATACCTAACCTTATACCTACCTGTTGTCTTCTGGGAAACTGTATAGTTTCTTGATGTCTTTCATTTCCTTCTGTATTTTCAGATTTGAAATGTTGCAAGTCTGTATTTTAACTATTAATCAAATTCCAAGTATTTTCCATATGAGCTGTGCAATGAGAAAACCAACATAGTGGGTTTGCGACCAGCATGGATACAGACCAGCCTGCGCATCCGCGCAGTCTGGTCAGGATCCATGCTGTTCGCTTTTAATGCCTATTGGAATTGGAGAAACTGTAAGCGAACAGCATGGATCCTGACCAGACTGCATGGATGCGCTGGCTGGTCTGGATCCATCCTGGTCACAAACCCACTATGTTGGTTTTCTCATGGCGCGGCTCATATAGTTTGGTTTCACAGTCAAAGCACTTTTTCCCCCTTTATGATATGGTAAATAAGACTATTTCAAACAGTTGATGGTATTATTTTTGCTGATATTTACAAACAGGATAATTTCAGAATTCAAAATGGCCGTAAATATTACCCAGCTTAATGTTCAAGACATTTTCATCGAAGTTGATGGACCTGGGAACCAGCATTGAGAATGTATCGTGGAATGTTTATTGTGATACTCGACATATTCCTGCTCGGTATAAACACATACGGTTGGAGGTCATCAGGGGTCAATCACGTGCTTATTTTTGAGATTGACCCAAGGCACCATCTAACACACCAACAACTCATGGAAGTAAGTAGTCTATCTGACACAAACTTGACACAGATTATTTGAGCCGTGCCATGAGAAAACCAACATAGTGGCTTTGTGACCAGCGTGGATCTAGACCAGCCTGCGCATCCGCGCAGTCTGGTCAGGATCCATGCTGTTCACTAACAGTTTCTCTAATTCCTATAGGCTTTGAAAGCGAACAGCATAGATCCTGACAAGACTGCGCGGACGCTTGTCCATGCTGGTCGCAAAGCCACTACCTTGGTTTTCTCATGGCACGGCTTATTTCATCTTAATAATGCAGAAGGGATTAAAATCTGCAAAATTCCAAAAATATTGTTTTAAGGTAGTGGATGCGTAATGGCAGTCGGCAATATCCATTCGTGTACGTTTTCTCTATATGCGATTTAGACTTTCTCTGTTTATTATAAGAAGTAATTATTTGTTATGGCTTTAGGATGTTGAAATCCCATGCGAAGGGTACGTAATAGCCTGTTAATTGAAGACTGTCATTACATTAATATGCTAATCTTATTTTTTTTATTTGGAGAGGGGTTCGATAACAGAAAGTGAAAGGGAAAATTTTGATGAAAATTACTTCGAACGGTGGAATTAAGAAATAATTTATTTTATGACTACCGAAGTAACAACAACGGATTTCATGTTACACATTTAATAAACCATTTAAAAACATGTTGTTCCAATTACACAATTTAATGTCAATAAAACGAACGGTATTAAAAGTACACATTGATCTAAGACCTAAACGCTTGATTAGTAGATAGGAGTTGTGTGGCAGAAATGGCCGCGAGAAAAGGTACTCAAGGAGTCACCACTGTCGTACCAAGAAAACCTGCTGCGGGACGAGCGAGCAAGCGCACGCGTAAACAAATAATTTCAAATTTAATGTTAAACAAACACATTGCCTAGTACACACGCACGAGAAACTAGGAATTACCGAACACTGTCATGGGCAAAACCCTGTTCACGTACTTAAACCAACCAGCAAAACACATGGGTTTACAGGACTTTACACCGTAACCCTACACACGGGTTTTCAAACTTTACACACTGTAAACCTACACACTGGTTTACATAACTTAATGCTGTAACCCTATACACGGGTTTACATACTTTTACACCGTAAACGTTTACATTATACAGACACGTACAGGCAGCATTACTAACACGGACCAACCGACATATGTATACGATATTACATGATATCACGGACTTTCTAGCATTTGTATACATTATTACCTGAATCATACAGACTAGCGGGCGTGGACGCTATGCGGACATAATGGCATTTGCATACTTAAACGGACAAACTTGAAGGTGTACATTACTACTTACAGGGACAAACTGGCGGTTGTGTACATACACGATAAATCGACTCCGGTGATTTATGTGAGGCAATGAGTATTACTGAGATTGTAACGATTTGAGAAGATTTGATGTAAATAACCGCTACCAACTACCAATGGAGAAACCAAAGTATAATAGACAGCCGCAATTTACATAACGAAATAACGTATAAAATTATGGAAAATGATTCCAAATGATAGAAAAAATGACTGATGAAGATTTGATGTAAACGACTGCTACCGACGACCCATGGAGAGCCAAAATGTCACTGGCAGCCGCAATTTACACGTTGAATGTACAGATTTTCAAAACCTTGAAATTACGAAATATAAAACACGCTTGTCCAATAGTCCCACAGCTAAGCCTTAAATTCTCGCGACAGTATGCTTTGTTGGTTATTTTTTCCAATTAATCAATTTACTGATGTAAAACGATTTACCTTAAAGAGATGTATATATATATATATACACACACATATACATAATGGGGTCAAAAACACAAATTAAGATACCGGGCATAAGATTACGAAATCTACCTGCAACCCTACGTAACAATAAGCAGGAATGCAAAGCAATCCGCTAAAAATTCAAACATATTCATACAACAAACATTTTAAAACAGATGTCTGAGAAAAATGCACACATTATATCCAAAAGGCCTATATGTCATAAAGTTACTTTGTACATACTAAATTATAACCACCCAAGTGTTTTACAAAATACATGACAAAAATGAGAAATTCACTATTCGTTAAACATAGCCTTATCGTAATCACATGCATTGCACCAAAACAAAACTTCCATGTCTATTAGTCACTTTTTCAAAATAAACCCTTGCACATGAAGAGAGTTCCTTTCCTAGCACACCACATGCAATACGAGTACATTGCACCAGCACCTTCGTGTTAAAAAGTTCAATTGTCGCATACGTTACATGTTACTCCAACAAACCTCAATATCGCCAAGAGTAAATTGCAGCACTGATTAGAGCAAACTCAGTCACATAATGTTTCAGCAATTCCAATATTGACAATTTATGACATCACATATTGCAGTTGATTAACCGTCAAAGTAATGTACCTCAATGATAAAATGCAGACACTTCTAGACAATTTATAGTGTAGTTCAATGATTGAGTATTCTTCTAACATCACTTCCTACAAGTTGTTAAGTGCGAAGTAACTGAACATCGGTGATTAAAAAACGGCAGGAATATTCTCCACGACATCTAACGCAATTCTAAAGTAACAGTTTGTGATAATACTAATATCGGCTGTTGTAGATAGATAAGTATCCTGTATTGTATATGGGAGTTTAACGCAGTTAATTGTCTAAAGTAGTTCCAATGTTGAAGATTTTCTGACAATACTTCTTGTAGCTAGCAAAGCGTCAAGATATTGTACGTTCAGTATCTTCCGACTGTCACTGTTACATGGAAGTGCCGTTTGTCTTATCTCCCAGTGCTGGCTATTTGGTATCTCCAAGTGCTGGCTATTTGGTGCTTATGACTTATTCCAATCAATTTCAAACTGAAAGCATACAAAACTCGGCAGCAGAAAAGTGTAAAACCAAACATCTGACAAGAAACAAACATTTTCTTAGCTTCCTAATATATAAAGCAATCATGATGTGATTGTTAATTAACTATTCAAAGATACAAACTTAGGGTGTGGTGGGTGGGAACTTTGAAAAGCGATGTTGTCCGTTGGATAGCACGAGATTGAAAGAAATCGGAAACGGAAGTTTGCACTATCAATATACGAATACATCCGAATGAATTACACCACCAGTAACCATGAGTACGCACGACGCTTCGTGCGCAAAAATAAAAACCATTATTTGCTAATCAGAAATAATGGGTCTTATTTTATGACTACCGAAGTAACAACAACGGATTTCATGTTACACATTTAATAAACCATTTAAAAACATGTTGTTCCAATTACACAATTTAATGTCAATAAAACGAACGGTATTAAAAGTACACATTGATCTAAGACCTAAACGCTTGATTAGTAGATAGGAGTTGTGTGGCAGAAATGGCCGCGAGAAAAGGTACTCAAGGAGTCACCACTGTCGTACCAAGAAAACCTGCTGCGGGACGAGCGAGCAAGCGCACGCGTAAACAAATAATTTCAAATTTAATGTTAAACAAACACATTGCCTAGTACACACGCACGAGAAACTAGGAATTACCGAACACTGTCATGGGCAAAACCCTGTTCACGTACTTAAACCAACCAGCAAAACACATGGGTTTACAGGACTTTACACCGTAACCCTACACACGGGTTTTCAAACTTTACACACTGTAAACCTACACACTGGTTTACATAACTTAATGCTGTAACCCTATACACGGGTTTACATACTTTTACACCGTAAACGTTTACATTATACAGACACGTACAGGCAGCATTACTAACACGGACCAACCGACATATGTATACGATATTACATGATATCACGGACTTTCTAGCATTTGTATACATTATTACCTGAATCATACAGACTAGCGGGCGTGGACGCTATGCGGACATAATGGCATTTGCATACTTAAACGGACAAACTTGAAGGTGTACATTACTACTTACAGGGACAAACTGGCGGTTGTGTACATACACGATAAATCGACTCCGGTGATTTATGTGAGGCAATGAGTATTACTGAGATTGTAACGATTTGAGAAGATTTGATGTAAATAACCGCTACCAACTACCAATGGAGAAACCAAAGTATAATAGACAGCCGCAATTTACCTAACGAAATAACGTATAAAATTATGGAAAATGATTCCAACGTGCGCTCGCCCGCACGCCCCGCACAACCAATTGAATTTTTGCCGCCACGATAAATTTGTAAAATTTATTCCCCCAAAAATTCTAATTCAATTAACTAACGAATATGAAATCAATTATGACTTTTTATTGATTATGACTAACACGGACCAAAGTATTTATAGGTTCTTTAAATGGCATCATTAACAGCATCCAAGTAAAAGGCGAGTCCTACGTCTGACAAATGAACCCCATCGTCTCTGAAGAAGCCTGGTGTTTTATAGTCAATATCAATGGACACAATGTCATGCTGCGGATGAAGACTGACCTGCTGCCTACCCCAGCGATTAATTCGCTTTCTGATTGACTCAATTTCCTGAATTCCGTATTTGTCGGTTCTCCATGACAGGCGTTGTAAAATATTTACCCAAATTAGTTTGGAATCAGGCATAGCCTCCCTTAGATATGTGACCTCACATTGAATTATCCCTCTTAATTCTGATACAGGCATTTTGGTTATGTCATTACCACCTAAATGTATAAGAATCATTTTAGGAGGTTTACCTAGCAAGACATTTACTTCTATCGAATGGCGAAAGTCTTCCCAGGACATCCCCCGTATGCCCCACCAGCCAATCCTGATACCCGCAGGTGCCTTCAGGTCTGGGGTACTTAACTGCTGGGCTCTCACGCCAGCCCAATAAGGCAGCGAGTCACCAATAATCCAGATATCTATAGAGCAGAAATAAATTCACATAATTAGTATGATAATTGGCAGGATAGAAAATAATTTGTATTTATTTACGAATATATGACTTATAAGCGTCAGACGACCAGCGACCCATTTTTTGAATAGCCGACACTGGCATACCCAAAATTGCCAAATCTGTTGCCCTGCCTATACGAAAGCTATGTGATGTAAATTGCCCACTGTTATAGCCTGCACTGAGAATACACTTTTGTAAAACTGAAGAAAATTGATGTCTTGTTACTACCTTCCCGTCAGAATGACAGAATAAAGAACCACCCATCTTAGGACGTATTAATAGGAAACTTGTCAGTGCTTGAACTGGACAAAATTTCGGATCTGACTCCGCTGTAATCTTTAATATAGTTGGCTGGCTGTACTGATTTGTCTTAAATTTGCCCAAAGTTAGGGCAGCAAAATGTTTGTCATGTGAAATTTCTACATCTTCGAGTTTTATACAATAACTTGATCCTACGGCGTGGCATGCTACTAACTCACTTATCCGAAACAAACCGAAATAAGCCAACAGCCACATTGAAGTGAACAATTTTATTTCGTAAACGTTATAACAAATTTTTGGTAATTCTGTCAAAATACTAGACAAAATTTGCCTTGTGATGGGTGCTCTTATATCTTTTGTTTGCCGTAAACGAAAACAGCCTTCCAATAATTTCGATATCAAAAAATGATCCGTTACAGGAGGCCATGAATGAATTCTATGAAAATAATCTATACCTGCAATGTAAGTTCTTACAGATTTTGGGGACAACCCTTTATGAAACGAGTACGCAATGAAGAAAATGATTTGTTGTGAGGTTGCAGGCCATTGTTCACCAAAGTTATAAGAATTTCTGAACTTAGAAAATACATTAAGTGCTGTATTGTAAGTTTGAAAAGTATTTGCTGCTAGACTATTCTGCATAATAACTACTGCTGTACGCTGAAGATGTTCCAGAGATACTGCGGGACTGGTGCCGGGTACGAATCTGCTTCGGGGGCTAGTTCTCTGAACCTTGTTTCCTGAAATCGAGATAGAGCATCACAAATATTATTCCGACTTCCCGGAATGTGCTTTGCTCTGAACATGATATTCAGCTCTAAACATTTCAGTGTGAGAGCTCTAACTAAGCACATAACCAGGTCTGATTTTGACGTTAATGTATTAAGAATATACACCACCGCCTCGTTATCACAATTGAATCTTATCTTTTTATTCCTTAAATCTTGTCCCCAAATACTTATCGCAGCTAAAACTGGGAAAAGCTCCAAAGCCGTTATATTATCAGTAATTTTTTCAGCATGCCACGACTCTGGCCATTTTGCGTTACACCAATGATTTTGAAAAAAGATGCCAAAACCAAGCCCATTTCCTCCTGCGCTATCAGTGAATAATTGTACATCCGAGTTCGATAACCAATATCTGTCATGGAAAACGGAGATGCCGTTATGGTTTTCAAAAAATGACAGCCACATTTGCAAATCCAGCTTTATGCCTGTATTGATTCTGATGTGATAAAATGGCTTAGATAGGCCACAAGTTGCATTGATTAAACGCCGGCAAAACGGTCTACCGGCAACAATTGCCCGGCAGCAGAAGTTAAGCGAACCAATGAGGGATTGCATTTCGCGTAAAGTCACTTTGTTTTTGCCTAAAATGATTTTAATTTTACCGACTACCTCCTCGATTTTTTCTATGGGGATACGCACCTGCATTTTATCTGAATCAAGAGTTAATCCTAAAAATACAATAATTTCAGACGGACCCTCGGTTTTCTCGTCTGCTAACGGTACATTTAAATCCTTCATGCAATTTGTAAATGTATCCATGACATATTTACATAAAGGCATTGTTCTGTCTCCACCCAAGAAGTCATCAAGATAATGAATCAGCTGCCCTGACGTCAGCTTGTTTTTAACGACAAATTCCAAGAAGGTTGAAAACTGTTCGAATGTTTTGCAGCTTACAGATGCGCCAAAAGGGAGGGCTTTATCTACATAATAAAAGTTATTGAATTTTATACCAAGTAATTTAAAATCTTGCACTCTTATTGGTAACAAGCGAAATGCATTTTTGAGGTCCATTTTGAAAAGTTTACAGTGTCTGCCAAATTCCTGAATCATAGTCACTGCTGCGTCAAAATTAGTGTACGTCACGGAACAAAATTTTGTATCAATATAGTCATTAACTGATTCTCCCTCTGGAAATGAAAGATGGTGGATAAGTCTGAATTCCCCATGAGTTTTCTTAGGTACCAGGCCCACAGGCGAAACTATGAGATTTGAAAGAGGTTTTTCTAAATACGGGCCGGCCATTCTTCCAGCGTTTATTTCTTTATCTAATTTTTGCTGAACGATATCAGGATTCGATAAAGCAGATCGTAAGTTTTTGCTTTCCCTGGACACTACCGGACCCTCGTAATGCATATTAAAACCATTAAGAAAACCGCTCAACAAAACTTCAGAATCTTTATGTTTGTACTCTGATAAATAACGACGCAATGCGGACAAATTTATTGGCGTATAAGCTAAGTTAATCAAATCTAAATTTTGAGCCAACCTCTCCGATTTATTTTTTAATGGGCGCTCTGAACTGACCCCTGAACTGACCTCTGAATGCGCCACGTCCCCTGGGATTGGAAAAAACGAAAATTTCCGGTCCGAGAGTTTTGAGGGTAATTGTTGAATTGTGATGTATTATTTATTCTGTTTCTTGGGCAGTGTATAGCTGCGTGTAACGCACCGCACTTGGAACATACATGTGGAAATCTACACATTGGCCAGGTACACCTGCCCTCGTTGAAAGGATTACATGAAAGATGATTACGCGGTGTTGCCGGCCTTTCAGATGGCAAGTACTGCGGCCTAGTTTGTACGCATCTCCACCAGAGGTCATTATTAATTGATGCCCAAGATGTGGGTCTGATAGCCTGTCTTAGCCTAAACTGTTCGTCATAATCTCTCCATGACAAACCGCCTTGCCTAGCTGCGCACTCCCTAATCAACCACATATAATGCAAAATCTCATATGTTTTTTCTACGTGCGATGACAGATAAATGGATGCGTAAATCAAAAAAGCGTCGGTCCATTTTTTTCAATGCTATTTATTTTGTCTTTGCACTGTTTCGCTTGAGTTTCGATTTTACCATCCGATCCTATGCGCAAAATGCTACCCTGGCTATAAAAGTCGGCTAGCTCAATAGCACCTTTCAACAACAAGGCTAAATTTATATACTCGCCCCTTGCGATCAGCTGTTTTAATGATGATGGCACGTGCGCCGCGATATCGTCATTTGCTAAGGGAACTAATTCAGGCGTGACGTTTGACAATTGAACGCTCTGTTGCGCTCCTAGTAAAGGATAAGCAGACGAATTAAATTCATGCATATGTGTAGGACTCTCAAGAATTTCTGCATTATTTGTTTCGGGCAAGATTTGACCTGACCTAAATTGGTCGCTACCACCACACCCGTCATTTTGATTACTTCCATCCGAAATGTTATTTTCAAACAAATTGTTTTGTTCAGTATTTGCATCTGTATTAGGAACGGGTAAAATACCCGAAACTCTCATAATTTCCTCAAAATCAATGACATTAGAACTTGAAT
Organism: Mercenaria mercenaria; assembly: GCF_021730395.1. NCBI lineage: Eukaryota > Metazoa > Mollusca > Bivalvia > Venerida > Veneridae > Mercenaria > Mercenaria mercenaria. Next base: position 60,978,228 of record NC_069375.1, on the reverse strand, counting down.
TAGAGTTACCTGGATCTGGCTGTAGCAATCTAGAATTTTCATAATCTGCTGCTCGTGTTTTCCTCTTCACGCCTTTGCCTCTGCCCGGCATGATTCTATATCAAGAAGGGTGGTATATAACGTAGATTTACTTAGATATTTTTATAACTTTGAAAAGCGATGTTGTCCGTTGGATAGCACGAGATTGAAAGAAATCGGAAACGGAAGTTTGCACTATCAATATACGAATACATCCGAATGAATTACACCACCAGTAACCATGAGTACGCACGACGCTTCGTGCGCAAAAATAAAAACCATTATTTGCTAATCAGAAATAATGGGTCTTATAGCAAAACAGTGCTTTATCACTATTTATACACGATGGGCAGTTATACGTCAGGCATAATAATTTCACGAGGGCGCAGCACTCTTTTGCAATAATTTTTTTTTTGTTCTCATATGTTCTTTATTGTAAAATTTATATCAGATATGATGGAACTGTTTCTTTGTACAAGCATGGCGCCAATAGTAGGTATTTGTTAAAACACACCAGGACCGGCAGAATTCAGTTCGAGCGAAAATTATTGCGAATTATTTAGCAAAGCGAATAACTAATTCAGTATGTGTATAAATTAATAAAACATTTGTGCAATGTGACATTTCGTTAAAAAGTTATTAAGTAAAATATTTTATAAAATTTGGAAGCGCTATTTCTTGATGCGTACATGGCGTTAAATATCACATTGACGTAATGTCAACATAACATGTTGTGATGATTAAAGCATTGTTAGCCATATTAGAATTGGATAATGACCAACATTTTTGCAAAATTTTTCCTGTTTGAAGTGGTACATGTACTATAAATGGCAACTAATTATATTGACAACATTTTTCTTCCAGAACATACATCATTGTTTACAGGCATTTCAAAAAAATGTGATAGTGAAAAAAACACAAATTTTAAAGAAGTCATGAAACATTCAGTGCCAAAATCACAATAAATTGTTTCAGACATATGACAATTTGCATTTACTATATGAGCCATGCCATGAGAAAACCAGCATAGTGGCTTTGCGACCAGCATGGATCCAGACTAGCCTGCGCATCAGCACAGTCTGGTCAGGATCCATGCAGTTCGCTAACAGTTTCTCTAATTACAATAGGCTTTGAAAGCAAACAGCATGGATCCTGACGAGACTGCACGGATGTGCAGTCTGGTCTTGATCCATGCTGGTCTCAAAGCTATTATGTTGGTTTTCTCATGGCGCGACTCAAATAAGTGGAAAAGAATGCCACAGGGAAATGTTTGCAAATTATGCGAATTCTCCTTCAGTCATATTTCCATGTTTTCCAAGACACGTCTTTAGTCAGATTTTGGCAATTCTTGAATATTTACAGGCACAAAAGGTCTGGAAGCAGCAATTCATGAACTATTTCATCCTCGGTTAGCAAACTGATAACACTGTTTTTATCATCAGCATGAATTGAAACTATTCCATGTATTTGTGTAGTGTAAGCATTTAGGATACGACCATTCGTAAATATGCAACATGTTAATGCAAATTTATTTATTGAAATGAACATGTTTATTTTGTACTTTTCACATATAAGCTATGATAATTTTCAGCTGTCGACAGGACTGGCAGTGATATGGTGTGTCAGCACACTGTTATTTTTGTTCAGTGGAGTTTTTGGCGTATCAGCTTACATATTTCCTCTGGCGCTGGCTGGCTTCCTTTTCCTATTTCTTATTAATCCAATCAAAATTTTCCATCATAGTTCAAGGATGTGGCTCCTCCGAATATTGGTGAGTTTTAGCTACTTTTGTTTCTAAATATAGAACATGTTTTTCTAAATATAATAACAAAAGATGTAATCTAGTTTTTTGCAGCCCTTAAGGTGACCAAATCTAAAATACGAGATTTTCAAAGAACAGTAATAAAATACTACCATAAATACCCATGTATAATGCGCAGACAAGATTCGAGCTTATTTTTACTGTAGTAAAGATTAGAATCCAAATGTTTGTTTCAGGGGGCCAGTTGTTGGTAAATGTTAGTTAATATATTATAGATGGGTACTATGGTATAGTTCAGATCACAAATTTACTTTTACATTTTCCCATTAAAAGTTTAAGGAGAGAATGTGATCTATTTATTTTTCAGTTCCGAATATTCACTGCACCATTCCATCATGTAGGGTTCGCTGATTTCTGGCTTGCTGACCAGTTAAACAGTTTGGCTACAGTTCTTCTTGACTTTGAATTCATGGCATGTTTTTATGCGTTTGAAGTTGACTGGATAGGACCTGATCGTAAGACATTTTCCATGAAGAAATTTCATATTTGAATAGTCTTGATTATATGTTTCATTATGTTTTATTTGTGACTAGCAGAAAGTTTTTACATTTAGAAATATCTGTCATTAATTTTTAGCTCACCAGAGCACAAAGTGCTCAGGGTGAGCTATTGTGATCGCTCACCGTCCGGCGTCCGTCCGTCCGTCCGTCGTCCGTCGTCCGTCCGTCCGTCCACACTTTCCTTTAAACAACATCTCCTCCTAAACCAACAGGCCAATTTTGATGAAACTTCACAGGGATGTTCCTTGGATGGTCTTCTCTAAAAATTGTTCAAAGAATTGAATTCCATGCAGAACTCTGGTTGCCATGGCAACCGAAAGGAAAAACTTTAAAAATCTTCTTCTCAAAAACCAGAAGCCCTAGAGCTTAGATATTTGGTGTGAAGCATTGCCTAGTGGACCTCTACCAAGTTTGTTCAAATCATGACCCCGGGGTCAAAATTGACCCCGCCCCAGGGGTCACTTGATTTTACATAGAAAAATCTTAAAAAATCTTCTTCTCAAAAACCAGAAGCCCTAGACCTTAGATATTTGACATGTAGCATTGCCTAATGGACCTCTACTAAAGTTGTTCAAATCATGACCCCGGGGTCAAAATTGACCCCGCCCCAGGGGTCACTTGATTTTACGTAGGAAAATCTTCAAAAAATTTCTAAAAATAAAGCAGAAGGCCTAGGTCTTAGATATTTCACATGTAGCATTGCCTAGTGGACCTCTACAAAATTTGTTCAGATCAGACCCCCGGGGTCAAAATTGACTCCGCCCCAGGGGTCACTTGATTTTACATAGGAAAACCTTAAAAAATCTTCTTCTCAAAAAGCAGAAGCCCAAGAGCTTAGATATTTGACATGTAGCATTGCCTAGTGGACCTCTACTAAAGTTGTTCAAATCATGACCCCCGGGGTCAAAATTGACCCCGCCCTAGGGGTCGCTTGATTTTACATATGAAAATCTTCAAAAATTTTCTTAAAATAAACCAGAAGGCCTAGAGCTTAGATATTTCACATGTAGCATTGCCTAGTGGACCTCTACAACATTTATTCAAATCATGACCCCAGGGTCAAAATTGACCCCGCCCCAGGGGTCACTTGATTTTACATAGGAAAATCTTCAAAAAATTTCTAAAAATAAACCAAAAGGCCTAGGTCTTAGATATTTGACATGTAGCATTGCCTAGTGGACCTCTACAAAATTTCTTCAAATCATGACCCCCAGGGTCAAATTGGCCCGCCCCATGGGGTTACTTGATTGTACATAGAAAAATCTTCAATATTTTCTAAAAATAAACCAGAAGGCCTAGAGCTTAGATATTCGACATGTAGCATTGCCTAGTGGACCTCTACAAAATTTGTTCAAATCTTGACCCCCCAGGGTCAAATTGACCCAGCCCCAGGGTTTACTTTATTGTACATTGGGAAATCTTCATAAATTTGCTTAAAATAAACCAGAAGGCCTAGATCTTAGATATTCGATGTGTAATATTGCCTAGTCGACTTCTACAAACTTTATTCAAATCATGACCCCCGGGGTAAAATTGGCCCCGCCCCAGGGGTTACTTGATTGTACATTGGAAAATTTTCCAAAAAATTTCTAAAAATCATCAGTTTGACATTTGAAACATATTACTCTGGTGAGCGATCCAGGGTCATCATGACCCTCTTGTTTTTTAAAAAGGCAAGGTAATGGATACTTATTAACTTTTAGTAATTCACACTTACTTTACCCTCTGACAATTTCACCTGCCAGTTGTTAGTATGTCCACAGCTATGCTAACCCTTCAAGTAAGTAAATTACATTAAATGGTTTAAATACAGGCTAATACACCATAAACAACATATGAAATATTACTTGTACTTCTCTGTCTTGTAATATTTTGAAATGTTTTTGGCCTGAAGGTCTATGAAAAATCAGGTGTAGGTTTTATGTACTGTCTTGGTGCTTAAAGGTGCATTTTAGGTACCCTTTTCTGGGCGCCCAAATAGTAAATGTCAAGCAGAATTTTTAATGTGTAGTTTGTAAAATGCACACACACAAATGTAAGCTATTGTTGTGTCAGATTTGTGTTACTATTTGTTCGGAATTAATTAATTTTATATCATTATCAAAAAGAACATATGCTATACTTATGATGTAATACTGTATATTTCTTTTTAGAACCACAAGTTTGTACAAAGCATGTGTATGGAATTCGGACAGTTGTCAGTATTTTACCAGCATGGTTCAGATTCGCCCAGTGCTTGCGGCGTTACCGAGACACGAAACTAGTGTTTCCTCATGTGATAAATGCAGGAAAATATTCCACAACGTTCTTAACAGCTTTTTTCTCTACCATGTATCACCTCCAGAAAGGTTTGTGTAACATTTCCTAACATCGACCGCGATAGCATATTTGATATTTTCTGGAAAGTTAATTTTAAAGATACATTATGCATGAATTCTAATACGCTTTTCTCTGTTAAAACACACCTATGCTAGAATGACGTTGCGTTAATGTGCAATGACGTCAAAATTTTTGTTGCAACCAAGAAAGAGCACTACAGTACTATATTATATCTACTGTTTTAGATTAAGGGCATATTAGAATCGAAATAATTTATAGCAAAACCGTGTTTTTTAACACTATTTATACACTCTGGCATTTATACGTCGTAAAAATAATTTCACTTGGGATGCGCCCTCGTGAAATTATTACGCCCGACGTATTACCGCCCATCGTGCATAAATAGTGATAAAATACTCTTTTGCTATAAATTATTTCTTAATTTCATCATTAAAAAATGTGAATAATTCTACAAGACTAGGTTAACATTATTTTGAGTATATTGTTCAGATGTCAGAATCAACAGTGAAATTTTTTTCTGACAGTTATGTGATAGACAGTTTATTCCAAATATTTGTTACTGTTGTTATCAATCAGCACATCTCTACCTGTGAAATAATAAAATTAAGAAATAATATATCTCATCGGTGATTTGTCGCTGAATAAATCACTGTTTGGAGTTCAGATGCGAAGGAATTATATCACGAGGGCGCAGCCCGAGTGATATAATGCTACGCATCTGAACGACAAACAGTGATTTATTCAAGAGCAAATCACTTAATGAGATATATTATTTCGATTCTAACACGTTATCAAGGACTTTAAAGTACACCTTTGTCGCATGCATTGAATATTTGCCCGTTTTCAGTCGGGTTCTTTTCCAGCGCGCCGCTACACCGCTTGACACTATGACGTAATAATTGTAACGTCAGAACAGTGAATTGTTGTTTAATAATTCACTGTTTCCAGCCTTCTTTGTTTAATAGGAAAATGAATCGGTTCGTGTTAGAATCATTTACTTTTTAGCTGGCACCAATTTTTGTGGTTTTAGCCAAAACAGCAATTTGTTGCGGCACAAATTATGGATTTGGCCAAAATTGCTTTTTTGTTTTCATCATAAAGTTATTGATTTGGTCAATTTCATAGGGTTGTAAATTCATAGATTTCTAACATTAAAATAAATGGAAGTTTTATTTCTTCATTGAGATTAAATTTCATTGATGGGCAAAAACGGAAAAATCTATGAAAAGTTGTCACCCACAAATAGTAGGGATGTTACAGTATATTGAAAGGGTTTATGACAAAACATTGATACAGCATTTCAACTACCCAGCCTTTCATCTACATTTAAGCGACACTACTGAACATTGACACAACCAAGAAGAAAAAAGATGAACAAATACTGACAATGTGTTTTTTGCAAAAGTTACTGAGAGTGTAAGGGAAGTAACTCTGATATATAATAGTCTCTTAATATAAGTTATTTACCACATGTGGAATTTTATATTAAATGCAGCACCCCTTAATTTGTCACAGCATTTTGACCAACTGTCTTTTGGTATGTAGTTGGGTCAATGTTCTGTTGTGTTGATGTTCTTTCGTGTCGATATTCAGTCTGGTCATTGAATATTGTGTTTAAGTTTCATCTATCAATATTTTGCTGTGCATTTTATTGACTTATTCGTTTCAGAACTGTATGGAGACCAGCACAGACAGTCACATGCATTTTTCTATCTCTGGATTGTGTCTGCTGTATTCAGCTCTTGTTATACACTGACTTGGGATCTAAAGATGGATTGGGGCCTTTTAGATTCCAGCGCTGGTGAAAATAGATTCCTCCGAGAGGAAATTGTTTATGCTTATAAGGTAACTATCATTTTTAAAAGGAACTCAAATTTTTACAGTATTTACACAGACCTTGAAAAGTCCTTGAACTTGATGTTCTTCCTTGAAAAACCCTTTAAAATGATTAAAACTATATAAAAAAAAACTTGATAAAGTACTTGAATTTTGAAAACTTGCTAGTTGGATGCCCCTCCTGTCCAAGCAGATGTTAGGCCTTGGTTAAATTTTGGTTCAACTTTTTTTTTTTTACTTTCAGGCTTATTACTATTTTGCGATTGTTGAAGATTTTATTCTACGATTTATATGGTCCCTGACGGTATCAATAGGTGAAGGTTTGTTGGTGCATAGTGAAATACTGCGTACACTGCTGGTTTCTTTGGAAATATTCAGGTATGCTTGATAAGAAAATGTTTTCTTGCATGCCAGACAGAATTTTCCCGTGTTTTAGCTGATGCTAGAAAAACTTGTCCTACACCCAGGGGTGTAAGATTACTTACGTGCTGCAATTTATGAACGAAAGCGTAAATTCATTTGCTACTATGAGAAAGAAGTGCACATAAGAAAAGCATCGTTTTACTTCATTTCTTATATTGATTAAAGAATATGGCATGCAAGAAAAAGAGTCTATCACTAGTTGAAGGATCGGATCAAAATATCTGCCTCAGGGGTAACTGATTTGCTGTAACTCGGCAGAGCCTTGTAACTGCCTAAACAGTTACCCAGTAACCCTAGATCCAGAGTTTTTAGTTCCAACCTCCAACTAGTGAAAGGTTCTTATATTTCTTTTGCTACTACTATTCTGCTTACAGTAGTTATCCATGCCAGGCCATTCTCTAACAACTGTTGTTGCAACAATAGTCAACCTCTGTAAACCACAGAAATGTATATATATCTAACTTTGAGAAAAGCTAATGAACAAAATCTATAGGTATTTAATGACTTTGCCTATCGAAAATATTTAGTTCGTATGTTTAAATAGGAAACGAAATAATGTCAGACATTTTTATACATTTTCTGTTTGATAATCTAGAAGCATTCTGCTTTTTAGCTCACCTGTCACAAAGTGACAAGGTGAGCTTCTTTTGTGATCAAGCACAGCGTCCGTCGTCCGTCGTCCGTCCATCCGTGCGTAAACTTTTGCTTGTGACCACTCTAGAGGTCACATTTTTCATGGGATCTTTATGAAAATTGGTCAGAATGTTCCCCTTGATGATATCTAGGTCAAGTTCGAAACTGGGTCACATACGGTCAAAAACTAGGTCAGTAGGTCTAAAAATAGAAAAACCTTGTGACCTCTCTAGAGGCCATATATTACACAAGATCTTCATGAAAATTGGTCAGAATGTTCACCTTGATGATATCTAGGTCAAGTTCGAAAGTGGGTCACGTGCCTTCAAAAACTAGGTCAGTAGGTCAAATACTAGAAAAAACTTGTGACCTCTCTAGAGGCCATATTTTTCATGGGATCTGTATGAAAGTTGGTCTGAATGTTCATCTTGATGATATCTAGATCAAGTTCGAAACTGGGTCACGTGCCTTCAAAAACTAGGTCAGTAGGTCAAATAATAGAAAAACCTTGTGACCTCTCTAGAGGCCATATTTTTCATGGGATCTGTATGCAAGTTGGTCTGAATGTACATCTTGATGATATCTAGGTCAAGTTCGAAACAGGGTCATGTGCGGTCAAAAACTAGGTCAGTAGGTCTGAAAATAGAAAAACCTTGTGACCTCTCTAGAGGCCATACTTGTGAATGGATCTCCATAAAAATTGGTCAGAATGTTCATCTTCATGATATCTAGTTCAAGTTCGAAAGTGGGTCACGTGCCCTCAAAAAGTAGGTCAGTAGGTCAAATAATGAAAAAAAGTTGTGACCTATCTAGAGGCCATAATTTTCATGGGATCTGTATGAAAGTTGGTCTGAATGTTTATCTTGATGATATATAGGTCAAGTTTGAAACTGGGTCAACTGCGATCAAAAGCTAGGTCAGTAGGTCTTAAAATAGAAAAACCTTGTGGCCTCTCTAGAGGCCATACCCTTGAATGGATCTTCATGAAAATTGGTCAGAATGTTCACCTTGATGATATCTAGGTCAGGTTTGAAACTGGGTCACGTGCCGTAAAAAACTAGGTCAGTAGGTCAAATAATAAAAAAACCTTGTGACCTCTCTAGAGGCCATACTTTTCATGGGATCTGTATGAAAGTTGGTCTGAATGTTCATCTTGGTGATATCTAGGTCTGGTTTGAAACTGGGTCAACTGCAGTCAAAAACTAGGTCAGTTGGTCTAAAATTAGAAAAATCTTTTGACCTCTCTAGAGGCCATATTTTTCAATGGATCTTCATGAAAATTGATCTGAATGTTCACCTTGATGATATCTAGGTCAAGTTTCGAAACTGGGTCATGTGCGGTGAAAAAGTAGGCCAGTAGGTAGAAAAATAGAAAAACCTTGTGACCTCTCTAGAGGCCATATTTTTCATGAGATCTTCATGAAAATTAGTGAGAATGTTCACCTTGATGATATCTAGGTAAAGTTTAAAATAGGGTCATGTACCTTCGAAAACTAGGTCAATAGGTCAAATAATAGAAAAACCTTGTGACCTCTCTAGAGACCTTATTTTTCAATAGATCTTCACGAAAGTTGGTCAGAATTTAACTTGATAATATATAGGTCAAGTTCAAAACTGGGTCACATGAGCTCAAAAACTAGGTCACTATGTCAGATAATAGAAAAAACGACGTCATACTCAAAACTGGGTCATATGGGAACAGGTGAGCGATTCAGGACCATCATGGTCCTCTTGTTATAATATTTTGATAGACAGTAAATAATCTTTGTTTAAATGTCATTTGTTTGAAGTACAGTTCATTTGTTTGTTACCATATTTATAACCACCACTGATAACCTATATTGGCAACTCCTCCATAAGGCTGTTACTAACGTTAGTGGGAGGATAGTGCAAAATACAGAAGGACATTTCAATTCCAGAAGCTTCATTGGTTCTTTAGACTGCCAGGTCTAAAGCACCCATATACGGTACCCGATGTCCCAATGTTATTATTTTAACATTGAGGATTTGGGGGCGGGGGTTGGACTCATGACCCTGGTCTCTTAGTCAGACTGTGTTACCACTGGAACACTTTGCACGCTTTATGAGGTACAGTACTTAAGTATGTACAGTTGAAACTACCTTATCAATCACCTGTATTAACCTTCAGCCTGCTGCAGGCAATTGATTCTGCTTTCTGCTTTTGCAACCAGTGCAGACCAAGATCAGCCTGCACGTTCTGGTCTGCACTGTTAGCTATTCAGTCAGTAAATATTCAGTGAACACTCCTTCAAATAATAAGTGGTACTGTCCAAATTGAATAATGGAACTGTCCATTTTAGTAATTTAGCAGGGTAAAGGTTAGGCATCTGTTTGCCTTTAGCAGCCAGTCAGGTAACTTCCCATTTGACTTTTTGATCTATTTTCAACTTTATTTTAAACAGCTACCTGCCTTAAGTGACGAGAATTTGTTGCTGCCTTAACTTAATACAGGTTTGACTGTGGCATTTTGAATACTTTCAGGCGTTTTGTATGGAACTTTTTCCGCTTGGAGAATGAGCATTTGAACAACTGTGGTCAGTTCCGAGCTGTTCGAGATATATCTATAGCTCCGATAGACTCGAGCGATCTCTCTCAGCTTATCGAGATGATGGATGAAGACGATGGAGCGTATACCCACAGATCTGAGAAACGTAGACTTATCGGAAAGTAGGTGCTCTGCGGGCAGCTTCTGTAGAACTGGTTCTTTGCTAACAAATTAACAGTTGTGTGTGGTGTGCTTGCAGTTTCGTTCAGCACGGGTTTTCTGTAGTGAATTAACAGTTTTGTGGTGTTTTACTTTGATTTTGCTAGCTGAAGTGACATTGCACCTTTATTTTAATTATAATACCCACAGCAAAGGAGTTTTAATGGGGTGGGGCTGTATTGGAATCACTTTGTTCCATCCATCTGTCTTGATACATCTTTGACTCCACTGAAGGTAATTAGTTATAACTAGACACTGTAATGTATTTAAAGAAAGGAAATATTAAACGCGAGGACTTTTATACTCAATTTCTCACATTTTTGTACCCCTGCTTAGAGTTGCTCTTGTCCGTCCATCTGTCTGTACATCTGTCTGAATTTGTATCATGCATATCTCAAAGTGTATTTGACCTAAAGTCATCAAACCACATAGAGTTGTTATTCAGCATGTGCAGTTGTTGCCTAGTGTTTCAATTGGGATTTCACACAGCCAGACCAAAGTTATGGCCTTTGACATAGTCAAAAATATGCATGCAGTGGCAGGGATTGGGGGCACCAGTCTTCTGTGGTCATACATTTAGTTTAACTACTCTAAACTTAGTCTTAAACTTGAATAAATCCTCTGAAAGAGATTTACTGAAACTACATAATTATAAATTAATGATCGATGGCTATAAGAAAAGGTATACATAGCACAACCACAATTATATAGAACAATGGTAGAATTATCTCCCTTTTTGTGTTGAACTTTTCACATTTAAGACACTAACTTGCCTCCACTGAAAGGAATTAAATGTTTTTCATATAAAATCCTTCTTTTAGGCAAATATGAAACATTATATTTTATGCAGCCATATGAAACAACCCTTTGCTGGGGGTATGCCTCACATTCAGTGATAGCTCTAGTTTGGTTTTTCTATGTATTATTTCATACTGTGAAATCATTAATATTCGTGGGGAACTGGTGTTTTGGAATTCATTGATGAGGGAATCCGTGAAATTAGATCCTAATGAATATGTAAAATTGCCATTTATTTTATGTTTCAAATTTGAAATCATAAATTCAGAATCAAACGAAATACAAAATGTAGCCATTTTTGGCCAAAACCTAGAAATTTAGTTACCATGAAAAATCAATGATTTTACAGTATTCATATACAGTGTAAACGATTTAACGCTGATTAACAGCCATTGAGCAACAAACTAAATTGATAGTTTTTCTTAAGATGTTGCATTATATATTTGTTTTCGACTTTTATTTATTTTTAATCAGAAGTTAAGCTGAATATAACTTCTATCACAAAATTGACTTCTTTGTTTTGATTTTAATGTACATGCTTAGGAAATGAATTTAAATTTTGATTTCTTAAACACTTTTTTGCAACGTTTAAGTTGTAGCAGTGTTCAAAACCAAATATAGCTTTCCTTACATCACGAGATGGGATGTCATTTTAGAAGTGTTAGATTTGATTCTATAATCAAAATGATTAGGAACTAAGATAGCACATAATTTATCTACCCAGTTTTTATGCACATTTCCACAGCCCCCACCCCCCATCCTTTTGATGAAGTGAGGGTATATTGTGTTGCCTGTGTCTGCCAGTTGGCACATCTATCAGATGATAGGCAACTTGTTCTCTGATGCATGACTAGAGACAGTTTTTGTCCAAGGGCAAGGTCACGGTGACCTTGAGACGGTAAAGTGCCTGCAGTGAATACTGGGAGAAGGATTGAGCCTGCAGTGGTCAGTCTTCATAGGATGATTATCTGTTGTCAGTAGATGAACCCTTATTTTTGGGGGATTCAGTAGTTCAAAGATCAAGGTCACAGTGACCTCAAGACAGAGAAAGTTTCCACTCAATAACTGAAGACTGCTTTCGCTAGGATTGTTAAACGGATGATTTTCTATAGTCAGTAGTTAACTTGGGGTCTGTTAGTTAACAGTAAAGGTCACAGTGACCTGAGACTAAGTAATCTCTTGTCAAAATCTAGAGATTTGGGGTTTCGTAGGTCAAAGGTCAATGTCACTGTGACCTTGAGACTAAAATGCTTTCTTATCAGAGGCTGGTGAATGCTCGAGCCTACAGCCATCAAACTGCATGGCACGATTAGTTGATGATCTCTGCTGATTGGGTTCAAGAGGTCAGAGGTTAATATCACAGTGACCTTGAGACTAAAAGTAAGATCTATATTTAGAGAAGCTTGGGTCAACAGACTCATAACATGATTTTCTCTGGTCATCAGATTAACCTACATTCTGTTGTTTTTTTAATGAATGGTAAATATACTTCAGACTGAAAGATGGACATCAAGTTACTACAATGGGTTATCATAGGGAGCATTTCGTGAGTTGTTTTTAAATGAAGTTTGCCCGAAAACTACAATCTTGTGTCCCTTAAGGATGTACGAGCGTTTTTTTCAGGATATCCGCCATTTTGAAAAATGTTTGTTCGAATATTGCTTTCTAACAAAAGTTTTGCCAAAAATTAATGCTAAATAATTAAAATATACCTAATAATGTACCATTTAACCAAATATATTATGCTTTTTGCAAAAAAAAATTTTTCACCCTTATTTTTGACTGGCATTTGCCTAAAATTGACGTAAGATTTACAATGGGGTAGGGGTAGGTAATTTTAAATATCTATTAAAGTAGATCAGATTTGGTTTTGATATTTTTCTGACTGATACATATAATGTTAAGCTATAAATAAAATAAAAGTTTTCAAGATAGCACTTCCTAGTATCTAGAAAATTTAAATTAAAACAAAAAGAACAAAAAATAACAAAATCCACCATTTTTAGCTCACCTGAGCACAAAGTACTCGAGGTGAGCTTTTGTGATCACCCTGTGTCCGTCGTCCGTCAGCAGCGGCGGCGTCAACAATTTGACTGTTAACTCTCTAGAGGTCACAATTTTGGCCCAATCTTAATGAAACTTGGTCAGAATGTTACCCTCAATAAAATCTTGGACGAGTTCGATATTGGGTCATCTGGGGTCAAAAACTAGGTCACCAGGTCAAATCAAAGGAAAAGCTTGTTAACACTCTAGAGGTCACAATTTTGGCCCAATCTTAATGGAACTTGGTCAGAATGTTACCCTCAATAAAATCTTGGACGAGTTCGATATTGGGTCATCTGGGGTCAAAAACTAGGTCCCCAGGTAAAATCAAAGGAAAAGCTTGTTAACATTCTAGAGGTCACAATTTTGGCCCAATCTTTATGAAACTTGGTCAGAATGTTACCCTCAATAAAATCTTGGACGAGTTCAATATTGGGTCATCTTGGGTCAAATACTAGGTCACCAGGACAAATCAAAGGAAAGGTTTGTTAACACTCTAGAGGTCACAATTTGGGCCCAATCTTAATAAAACTTGGTCAGAATGTTACCGTCAATAAAGTCTTGGACGAGTTTGATATTGGGTCATCCGGGGTCAAAAACTAGGTCACCAGGTCAAATCAAAGGAAAAACTTGTTAACACTGTAGAGGCCACATTTATGACTGTATCTTCATGAAACTTGGTCAGAATGTTAATCTTGATTATCTATAGGTCAAGTTCAAATCTGGGTCAGATGGGGTCAAAAACTAGGTCACTAGGTCATTTCAAAGGAAAAGCTTGTTAACACTCTAGAGGCCACATTTATGACTGTATCTTCATGAAACTTAGTCAGAATGTTAATCTTGATGATCTTTAGATCAAGTTCGAATCTTGGTCATGTGGGGTCAAAAACTAGGTCACAGGGTCAAATCAAAGGAAAAGCTAGTTTACACTGTAGAGGCCACATTTATGGCCGTATCATAATGAAACTTGGTCAGAACGTTAAGCTTGATTATCTATAGGTCAAGTTCAAATCTGGGTCAGATGGGGTCAAAAACTAGGTCACTAGGTCATTTCAAAGGAAAAGCTTGTTAACACTGTAGAGGCCACATTTATGACTGTATCTTCATGAAACTTAGTCAGAATGTTAATCGTGGTAATCTTTAGGTCAAGTTAGAATCTTGGTCATGTGGGATCAAAAACTAGGTCACAGGGTCAAATCAAAGGAATAGCTATTTAACACTTTAGAGGCCACATTTATGACCATATCTTAATGAAACTTGGTCAGAATGTTAATTTTGATGATCTTTAGGTCAATAGGTCAGGTGAGCGATACAGGGCCTTCATGGCCCTCTTGTTTAACAGTTTTTTCTTAATAAATCTCTTAGATGCACAGTGACCCCCAACTTTTTTTCTTTCCATTTTGAAGCATTTTTGTGTGTCATTAATGCTGCAAAATATTTTGAAAATCTTAACGTCAGATTTTTTTTGTAGATCTAAATACGTTTTTTTCCATTGAAAATAAAGTGGGTGGGGTAATTATGTCAACGTAAAATTTAGAGATTTGTTAGTGACAGATATGCTTATATAATACTGACATCACCATATATTCATATTAACCTGTAAGACCTGAAATCCCTGTAAGATTAAGTAGGATATTATATGTTTTATAAAGTACCAACATTTTTTCAATTTTACAAAATTTCAGAAATGCGTAAACAGTGGGTGAAGAAAATACCCTATAAAATTAAAACGAGTTCGGTGACCTATGTTTTTTCTGCTCTTGTTTGTCTTAGAAACTAATGTCTTCAAGCTCACAGGGTACGAAAAAATTCTTAACGTTAGAAAACATTCGCTCGTACATCTTTAATAACTGATTTATTCTTTAGCACTGTTATAACTTTAAGCAAATTCAAAGTTTTAGTCAGCTGGCTTTTGATTGCAGTTTAATGTATTTTAGTTAATGTGTTCAGCTTTTATTAAAAAGCCTAATACTCAGCAAGACACGCTATTTTCTTTATAGGAGTAGATTATACTTTGGAAATGTAGATCTACTTGATTGATTTTGTCTAAATTTTCATACATTTTATTTGAATGCGCGTCAGTTTTATATTTAAGGCTATCCAGAAAACATTTTATCAAGTCACAAAGATACTTTTACAGTATTTTTTTATGATGAAAAAAATGGATGATTTCAGATTGTTTATGAAATTTTTCCAAATTCAGGAACTTCTATTGTTGTTGGTAAATTTAAGTAAAAGGTTAAATGAATGTGATTTAACAGTTTGTAGGCAGTTATTATTCATGAAGTCTGTAAAACATGTTGAAAAACTCTCTAGAGCGTTAGTCACTTTGTAAATTATGTAGAAAATTCTCTAGAATGTTAGTCACTTGGTAAATAGTGCTGAAAAAATCTATAGAGCTTTAGTCACTCGGTAGAATGTGTTGAAAATTTTTTCTAGTGTTAGTTACTCAGTAAAAGGTGCTAAAAAGCTCTCTAGAGTGTAAATTACTCAGTGAAAAATTCTTTCATGTTAGTTAATTGGGTAAAACATGTTGAAAACTCTCCTTAGAGTGTCAGTTACTGGGTAAAACATGATAAAAACTCTAGAGTGTTTTTCAGTCAGTAGGTGAAAAACTCTCTTGCCATTTAATCACTCAGTAAAACATGCCAAAACAGCCTGCAGTGTTAGTTATTCAGTTAAATCGTATATTTTTTACATGAAAAAATTAAGTTATATTACATATAATAAATTTTATATAATAAATTTAGTTATATTGATTTTATTTTTAGCTGGTCTATACAAAATATATCGAAAGTTATTATACTTACCTTGAGTTATCTTTAGTGTCCACATTCCAGATTCCTGTTTTGATGCGCTTCACATTAACTTTATTATTATACTATGGATTAAATTAACTTCAGACTTAAAATATTTATTGTGTTTCTTATCATTACCCACAATATGACACAAGGCAGTAATTCTGGCACCAGTATATTATGAATTGTGCTCCTTTTTTACATAGATTTTGATGCACTTACATGTTCTGTTATAATTTAAATTTTGAATAATTGTTCCACTTCAAATGAAACAAATTCCATAATTCTTGTCTTGCACCAAAATTTTACGAATGCCCTTTTCTCTTAGAATGAGATGCACTTACATTCTCTCTAATGGACTAAATTCAAACTTAAAATAGTTGCTTCACATCATACCACATTTCCCACTTCAGGTCCTTAACTCTGGAACCAATATTCCATGAATTGTGCGGTATTTTTACTTAGAATTTCAAGTTTAAGATTTGATGCACTTTCACCCTATCTCTGTTATTGTTAAATGGATTTGATTGGAACTTCAATAGTCGTTCCACTTCATCACTCGTATAACATGATACAAGGGCCATAACTGCGGAACCAGTTTTCCATGTAGTATGTGCTTTTTTACTAAGAATTTAAGGCAAATTTTTGATGCACTTTCACTCAGTCTCGGTTATTATTAAAACAGAATTAATTCAAACTAAATGTAGATGTTCACATTATTTCACATCATATGACAAAAGATCTATAACTCTGGCACCAATATTATGTATCTTGAATTATGCTCCTTGTTACTTTTAATTTTTGGTTAAAGTTTTGATGCGCTTTCACTCAATTTCTGCATATACAAAATGGATTTGATTCAAACTTTGTAATTGTTAGACATCATCCCTAACATTATATATAACAAAAGGGACTTAACTCCGGCACCCGTAATTATAAAATACGTTCCAGTTTTACTCAGAAATTTGGGTTAATGTTGATGCACTAAATTAAATACTTAATCTCTGTTATTAGAAATGATGATCTGGATAATATAAAAAAAGCCTGGACTTTAGGTAGGGAAACAAAATTCATTTTATGAATAAATGGAATGGAGTAAATTTATTAAAGTGGCAATTTTCATTTTATTTATATAAAGAAAAAATATGATATTGAAAAGTTTTGACAGGTTAAATAATTCTGGTCTAAAATTTTCAAATCAGTCTACAAAAAGAATATCAAGAACACAACCCTTTCTATTCTATTTGCTGAATTTTCTAAATATATTTTCAAGTTTTATACTGAATTCTTTGTTGTAAAAAAATTTAATCAGAGCATGCAGAACTATTTTTAATTAATAGGTCTGAACCAAACTTAGTAACAGTTTTGAATTTTTTCACCTACAGTATATGACTAAAGGTCCATAACTGAAAGAAACATTTTCTGAATTAAGCCTTTTACATAAAATTTCACGTTAAAGTTGAATGGATTTGAATCAAACTTGAAACATTTGCTCCACAACATGACTCTTAAGTTTCCTTAGATTTACTCTGTTTCACTACCCAGTATCAAAGTAGTCGAGCAGGCTGTCTGCTCTGACAACTCTTGTAAATACTTCTATAATGTTTTTCATATGTTATGAAAAGATTCAAACTGTAATAGGGCAAGTCATGTTTGCACAATGTTACACATAGAACACATATATGATATGTTGCACATATCTTTATAATACATGTATTTATAAAAAACCTTGTTGCACGGTATGCATGAAGTTATATCAATTAAAGCTTAAACAGATCTTTATCAGAAATGTTTTGTTATCTTTATAACAGTTAGCAATAGATACAGTTGAGGAGGAAAACCTCACAGGGATGCTGTAACTGACAACCAAAGGTTCAGGGTGAGCCGTTTGATATAAGTGGATGGTCTTGTATCCATTGTTTCTTACATTGTAGTTCATCATCCTTAATTTACATCAACGTCTTCTCCTTTGAAACTGCTGGTCAGAATTACACCAAACTTGGTACTTAACACCCTAGCAAGTTATTCTCTCAATTTATTCAAATGAAAGGAAGGGCACTTTGTCCCTATTAGGGGCCATTACAGCTAAAAATAGAAATACCTTTAAAAGACTTCTTCTTGTGAACTGCTTAATGGATCATCATCAAACATGGCCAATAACAACATTATAAGGCCCTTGCATGATCGTAAAAGGCGACTTATAGGGTCTTAACACATGGTTTTGCTGTAACTCTGTGATTCCAGCAGGTATGCAAATTTTGATTCCATACCTCATGTTTTTATTTCGATGTAAATGAGATGTGGAACCAAAATTTGTAGTCCTGTTTGGCGCCATATAACCTATACTGTGTTGGTGTGCCGTAAAACCCAAATAAATAAATAAAGAAATCTCCCAATTTTGTTCTAATAAGGACATTTGATGCTAGAGCTAAAAATAGAGGGATACTAAAATGACTTTCTCTCATTTGCTGGTTGATGGATCTTTCATCAGAATTGGTCTGTAACATCATTATAAGGTCCTCCCTAAATATCTTCTGAAATGGGGCTGCTATACCTCTAAGGGGCTGATAGAGCTAAAGATAGAAATAGCCTACAAATGACTTACATGTATTTCATAAACAGCTTGATGTATTATGATTAGACTAAATGTGTTGCATTATCATAATATGCTGTCCTAGCTTAGTTTAAATGGGGGCTCTTGACTCCCTTTTAAGGATCACTAGAGCTCAAAATAGAAAAATAAACATTCAAAGAACCTCTTCTCAAGAACCATTTATAGCTGTCCATCAAACTTGGTCAGACTCTGTAGCATCATTGTAAGGTCTTCTCCCAATGTTTTTCCAAATGGGCATGCTGATCTTCATCAAACCTAGTATGTAGCATCATTATGAGGCTAGTTGAAAAAGGGGCACTTGGCTACTTTTATTGGCTGCTAGTACGGCTGCTAGTACTAAAGATAAAAAACTTTTAATGACTTCTCATAAACTGCTTGAAAGATCTTCATCAAACTTTTGAGGGTAAATGGGTTTTAAATCACAACAACACAATTTGAAAAGGTAATGTGGCAGCTATCCAGCATTGATAGCCGGGGAAAGTAAGCAAGTACCATGGTTAGCTATAGACACAAAGCCCTGGTATATGAAATCAAATGTATTAACCTTTTCACGTTTAGCAGATTACCTTTCATATTAATTGGTAAGTAGTTGAAGGTCAAGGTGACATTGTAACTGAAATAAGTAAATTTCCTTAAAGATTACACACAGATTGATACAAAATTAAGTAATATAAAACTTAAAAAAAAAATTAATGTAGAAAAAATTCATTGCTTATTATGATATCTTTTTTATGCTCTGTCCCAATAACTATTTATTACTTTAAAAAAATCATATTCATATTGCAGCACAGTGAAGATCTCCAAAAGGTAAAAAAAAAAAGACAGCTTGAAAAAGATATACTTTTCTTGTATGCATTTATACTTTGAAAATAGAGGAACTAGCCTACTGTTTGTTCAACCGTATCTGTAACAGGAATTTTCAGGAGTTTAGACTTAATCTTGCATGAACCAGATTAAACCCTTACCATGTTGGACACAATTAATGCTGACTTTGTGACCAGTATAGATCACGATCAGCCTGCACATCAGTGCAGTCTGATCAAGATCTGCACTGTTTGCCATTCAGTCAGTATATTTTTGGTAAGCACCCCTGTTAACAGTTAACGGTACTGTCCAAACTGAAAGATGGACATGTTCATTATAGAAATTTAAGGGGGTAAGGATATCTTTCTAATTATCACAAAGGATAAAGAAATTGTTAGGTATCTTCAATAATGTCAGTTTTATAGTCAGAAATGTATTTTTCCCTTTGTTAAATTTCAGCCAGTTTTATAAGAAATTTCAAATAATTACTCTTTTAGAAATTTTACAAAATGTGTATAGAGGAAGTGCTGCTTTCATTCTTACTAAAACATACTGAAAGCTTTTGTAACAATCTATCTACAGATAAAGCCAAAAATGATTGGCGTGAAGTTGGCAGAACAGCAGTAGGAGCAATCAACTGATGCTACTGCTTTACTGCAAACTAAATCACACCGATCCAAACATGACATTTTAAGGGGAAAATTGTTTTATGGAATACCCTTTCAGAATCATTTTTAGCTCATCTGATTTTTTGAAAAAAGATGAGTTATTGTCATCACTTGAACGGCGTCTGTGTCGGTGTTGGCTTTGCCTGGTTAAGTTTTATGTTTAGGTCAGATTTTCTCTTAAACTATCAAAGGTATTGCTTTGAAACTTGCAACACTTGTTCACCATCAATAGCTGACCCTGTACAACAAGAAACATAACTCCATCCTGCTTTTTGCAAAAAATATGGCCCCCTTTGGACTTAGAAGATAGATTTCTTGGTTAAAACTGGTGTTTAGGCCAGCTTTTCTCCTTAACTATCAAAGCTATTGCTTTTAAACTTGCAACAGGTGTTCACCATCATAAGTGGACCCTATACAGCAAGAAACATAACTCAGTGCTGCTTTTTGCAAGAATTATTGCCCCTTTTGGACGTAGAATATACTGGATTTCTTGGTTAAGTTTTATGTTTAGGTAAACTTTTCACCTAAACTATCAAAGCTATATATATATATTGCTTTGAAACTTGCAACACTTGTTCACCATAATAAGCTGACTCTGTACAGCAAGAAACATAACTCTATCCTGCAAGAATTATGGCCCTTTTTGGACTTAGGAAATCATGGGTAGGAAAATATTTCTATTATATACAGAGACAAGAAAATCAGATGAGCGCCTGCACCCGCAAGGCGGTGCTCTTGTTTAACCTTTACCTTACTAAATTTTTTAAAAATGGACGGATCCGTCATTCTATTCGGGCAATAGCAGGGGTTTTCACTGAAAATTTACTGACTGAATAGCGAACAGTGTGTACCATGATCAGCCTGCACGGACAGGCTGATCTTGGTCTGCACTGGTCGCAAATGCAGAATCACTTCTGCCAGCAGGCTAAAGATAAACGATAACCCGGTAATCAAGATATTTTGAAACTTAATGGTTCCTATTACCACCCTTGAAGTTCATTAGAATGATTTATGCTGCTTCTTTTATTTGAGCTGCACCATGAGAAAACCAACGTTGTGCGTTTGGGACCTGCATGGATCCAGACCAGCCTTAGCATCCGTATAGTCTGGTTAGGGTCCTTGCTGTTAACTTTCAAAGCCTATTGCAATTAGAGAAACTGTTAGGAAACAGTATGGATCCTAACCAGACTGCACGGATGCGCAGGCTGATCTGGATCCATGCTGGTCGCAAACACATGTTGGTTTTCTCACGGTGCGGCTCATTTAAAGCAAAATTAAAGAAACAGTTGTTACGGAAAAGGTTGATCAAACAATCATTATACATCTGCACGTCTTGTAAAACACCAAACTAACCACATGTATTATACATTTATATTCCGTGCAGAAAAGACATAGAAAGGTTCTGGCATTAGAGGCACAAACATTATAAGCATGACACATGCATGTAAACATCCTGCAAATCTGACCGTTATTTGTTTAATTATTGCAAACATTGCTGCAACATTGAAATTAATATTTTAAATATTTACTTATTCTTATCAGTATTTATTAGTTCACCTTTGTACAAATTATAGAGCTCTCTGAGCTATTTGGATAATGTAGCATTTTGTCTGTCTGTCTGCCTGTCCATCCACATCCCTTCAAATGGGCCTCCGTGGCCAAGTGGTTAAGGTCGCTGACTTCAAATCACTTGCTTCTCATCGATGTGGGTTCGAGCCTCACTTTGGGCGTTGAATTCTTCATGTGAAGGTCGATGGTTCTACGTAGGTGCCTGCTCGTGATGAAATAATGCACGGAGGGGCACCTGTGGTGTTCCTCCACTATTAAAGCTGGAAAGTCACCATATGACCTATCATGTGGCGGTGCGACGTTAAATCCAATAATGATAAAAACATCCCTTCACATCCCTTCAAAGTTCTTCTAAAGGAGCTTAACCAAACTTGGTTGGAAGCACTCTCTAGTGACAGGGATATCATGTTTCAACCCTGCTGCACACAGCCCAAAGTTCAAAGTATTCTCTACTAATAATGATTTTCACATTTTCATAAATGATTGCCTTGAACACTAGAGGGCAGGTGCGGGTTGTCTAGCTTTGGATGTTTGTTTTGGTTTGTGGAGATCCAAAGTCAGGGTTTTCTTGAAAATAGGAAAACAGTTGTAATCATTAAATATTGTAACTGAATTGATTGTAAAAATTAGGAAACACATGAGTTAAGGTCATAGAATATTTCTAAGTTATGATACCTTGTCCATTAACATATAATCCTTGTTTTGGTGTTACGAAGAAACTTCCAAAATACTGGGTAGGCGATACTGACTCAAGAGTTTTTTATGTTTAGGCCTCACCAAATTAAAAAGTTGTTCATCGGATTTGCCGCTCGTATGTTTTCAGAAACACAAAAAAAATATTTTTTTTTTGTTTTTGGCTTGCGCTCGCCCCATTGAAAAAAATCAATCCAAAATTTTTTGGTGCGCTACTTTTTACGGACGTAAAAGTGTATAAATGCTTATACTTCCAGTCCCAGACTGTTCTCAAATGGATTTTAATCAAAATAAATACATACTACGCACACATCGTCTATAATAAATCATAATACTTATATCTAGTTGCATTAAAGTTATTTCCCCTTTATGCAGTTACGCCATTTTCTTCAAATGTTTACCAAATTACATACTACAAAAAATCGATTTATTTCATTGAAACTGGATGAAGAAAAACATACTAATTTGTTTGATAACATCAATCTACATTATTTTCGTAAGGGTAAATACTTATTGATGCATGTCACTTATCTGTTTTCTGTTTTTTTCCTGTCCAAATGATCAGCATTTGCATACGAAAGTTGGTGGGGTAAGGAATTTACATTACGAGTTGTTTTCAGGACAGTTTTGATTTTCAGATTTTCCAATCATTTAGTAGACTAACGTTAATGCACGTTAATCTCCATTTCATACTTTAATTGAGACTTTGTTTCAACAAATTTAATATGTTATGAAAGTTTAAAGTTAGAAAAAAGAGCTGTACATAAGACATCATGCTCGACTTTTCTAAATCAGAGCTTTGCCAGTAAAAGGGACATAATAGTCAGAAGCTATTGAAGTACAGAGCTATTGGTCATTATATAAAACTTAATTAAAAATATTCTATGTTAAAAAGGGGGCGTAACTCTGTCTAGATTCAGACTTAAGAGTGTTGTTTCTCCTGGTTTTGACTTTGACAGTAATTACTGCTCTAAGTTTCAAATCAGAAGCTTTAATAGATCTAGCAACACTCACATAGATATTTGATGTATCAAAAACTTTGTAAAGTCAGCTAAGAATGCTACATTTTCATAGCAGTAAATATTCGATTCGATATTTGATTACACTGTACTGTATGACAATGTTATTACCTTTTTTCACGAGTTCGCGTTGTTGTGCGTCTGCGGGTTAGATTTTCTCAATCCCTGGGGACTTACTTTTTAATTTAAAAGGGCTATACATTCTATTTTAAGGTATTATTAGTCAGTCGAGAGCCAAATGAAGACAAATATATTTCTTCGCTCGCTCCTGATTTTCTCAAAAACCAAAAAAAATATTTAAATTATTTTTTCGCTCGCCGCTTCAAATTTTTCAGAAAAAAATCCGATGAACAACTTATCAATTTGGTGTGGCCTTATGCAGAAGTATACTGTGAGATGAAATCTACCAGTTTCAATCCAGAGCATGTAAAGTTTTTAACCCTTATCATGCTGGATTCTATCTTTGCGACCAGTGTAGATCATGACCAGCCTGCACATCCTTGTAATCTGCTATTCAGTTTGTACCGGTATTTTTTTGGTAAGCACCCATTTCAACAGTTAATGCTTTTTTCAAAAGTGAAAGGTGGACAAGTTCATTATAGAAATTTGGCAGGGTAAGGGTTAAATGAGAGTTTGCTCGTGTATGCGATGCAATTGCATGTGTAATATATGTGCATATCATTAAGTAACATTAAAAAGCATGTGTGGTCAAAACTGCAAAAGTTTAAAAAGCAGTGCTTAAAGTTGCATTCCAAAATGGTATTTGTTTAAGATGTAATATTTCAACACTTCAGCACATACCAGCAGCACAAATAATGGATAAACAATCACGCAGCATGAGTAATCCCAATTTAATCATCTCCCTTGACAGTATGTAATATCCCATTAAAATGCAATTTTTGTGCCCCCAATGAGTGGTGGGGGGCGCATATCGATTTAGTCTTGTCTGAGCGTCCGTCCGTCCAGCCATTCCTACATATGGGTATTTATGGGCTACTCTTTTGTTCTCTCTATTGTTTTTTTTAGCCACGTAAAAGAAAAATAGCCACAAAAAAGCCTTACGGTTACCTATGATAATAATTGTTCCAGTAGCCGCTTAAGCAAATGTGGGCTTGTCCATCCGTCCATCCTTCTGAAGTTCGTGATGCGCCTAGCTCAAAAAGTATTTGATATAAGTTTATGAAACCTTGCTTGAGCCTTTTTATGATATGAACTTGCATACATCCTATTTTTCATCTGACTCCGCCCTTTATTTTTAGAGTTATTGCCCCTGAAATAGTAAAAATGCACATTTTCACCTTGTGACACGCCTAGCTCAAAAAGCATTTGATATAGACTCATGAAACCTTGCATAAGTCTTAATCATGATGTGAACTTGGGCACCTTCTATTTTTCATTTGGGTCTGCCTCCTATTTTCAGAGTTATTGCCCTTGAAATAGTAAAAAATGCACATTTTCACCTTGTGACGTGCCTACCTCAAAAAGTATTTCATGTATTAAATTGATTAAACCTTCCACGAGTCTTTATCATGATTTGAACTTGCACACCTCCTATTTTTGTTTTGGTCTGCCCCACTATTTTCAGAGTTATTGCCCCTGAAATAGTCAAATATGCACATTTTCAACTTGTAACATCTAGCTAAAAAAATATTTAATATAAATGGTTGAAAACTTGCATAAGTCTTTATTATGATATATATTTGCTCATCTCTTATTTTTTGGCTGGCTCCACCCCCTATTTTTAGCTCGACTATATGAAGTATAAGGAGAGCTATCCTACTCGCCCCGGCGTCGGCGTCGGCGTCTTTCCGCGTCCCCACCTTGGTTAAAGTTTTGGTGCACTTTCTCTTTTTTCAACTTATCTCTGTAATTACTTGATGGATTTGATTCAAACTTGAAATACTTATTCCTCATCATCATCCACATCATCTGACATAAGGGCCATAACTCTGGCACCAATATTTCATGAATTATCCCCCCTTTTCACTTAGATTTTTAGGTTAAAGTTTTGATGCACTTTCACTCTATCTCTGTTATTACTGAATGGGTTTGATTCAAACTTAAAATAGTTTTTCAGCATCATCACCCACATCATATGACACAAGGTGCATAACTCTGGCACCATTTTTTCATGAATTATGCCCCCTTTTAACTTAGAATTTCAGGTTAAAGTTTTGGTGCACTTTCACTCTACCTCTGTTATTACTGAATGGATTTGATTCAAACTTAAAATAGTTGTTCAGCATCATCACCCACATCATACGACACAAGATGCATAACTCTGGCACAATTTTTTATGAATTATTCCCCTTTTTACTTAGAATTTCAGGTTAAAGTTTTATGCACTTTCACTCTATCTCTGTTATTACTGAATGGATCTGATTCAAACTTAAACAATTGTTCAACATCATTATCCTTATCATATGATACAAGGTGCATAACTCTGGGACCAATTCTTCATGAATTATTTCCCCTTTTTACTTAGAATTTTAGGTTAAAGTTTTGATGCACTTTCACTCTGTCTCTGTTATTACTGAATGGATTTGATTCAAACTTAAAATAGTTGTTCAGCATCATCATTCACACCATATGACACAAGGTGCATAACTCTGGCACCAATTTTTCATTAATTATTCCCCCTTTTTACTTAGAATTTTAGGTTAAAGTTTTGATGCACTTTCACTCTGTCTCTGTTGTTACTGAATGGATTTGATTCAAACTTAAAACAGTTGTTCAACATCATAACCCACACTATAAGACACAAACTGCATAACTCTGGCACCAATATTTAATGAATTATGCCCCTTTTTGCTTAGGATATACTTATATAGTGTTTTGATACATTTTATCTTTACCTCTCTTATTACTTTAAGTTGATATTTTTGACATAGACTCAGGCTGTTGTGCAATATCTTCATCCACAATTGGTGTCATTAAACACTCCAGTGACAGCTCTAGTTTCCTCAGATGTGCCCAGTTTCACTATCCAGCATTGAAATAGTCGAGCGCGCTGTCTCCTGTGACAGCTCTTGTTAAAGTTATGGCCCCTGAAATTCAAATAGTAAAAAAATGCACATTTTTACCTATTTATGTTCCTAAAGTATTTGATGTAAATTCATGAAACCATGCTTAACTATTTATCATGATGTGACCTTGCACACTTGGCATTCTTTTTGAGAATCTTAGTACTTATTACAGAGTTATGGCCCTTGAAATAGCCTAAATAGTGGATTTCTTTTGTTTGTGATGCTCATAGCTCAAAGGTATATGGACTAGAATAATGAATCCTGTTCTTAAAATGTTTGTTGCGGCTATACCCCATTAAGACTGCAAACATTTGAATTATTGCCCCTTATTTGTGACATTTGTACCAGTTGGGGGCACACTCTGTGTCCGACAGAAACATTCTAGTTAATAATGCTGTATGTCGGACAACATCATGACTAGGAATTTTAATAATTATTAATTTTCATTCATCATTGCAGAAACAAAAAGGAGAAACATATAGAAGACAACGTTCCCGATAAAATACCATGGAAATTCAAGGGAGTTTGAGAGATGGAAAAGACCACATGTATGACAGAGACTGAGCATCAAGGGACTTGTGCCTAATGTCTTAGTATGATAGACAAGAATGCATAATATTAGTGAAATAAAGTGCCATATTCAGACTTAATGGGACATGCCTCCAGATGAAAATCAAAATTCAATTTTTAGCTCAACTATCCGGAGAGTAGGTCATGCTGTTGGACTCGCCAGGGAGTCAGCATCTGGGTCGTCAGTGTCTTGCTTTGGTTAAGTTTTTGTATGTGAGCTGGTTTCTCAGTATCTACTGACAAGAATGGATTGAAACCTCTCAAAGTTGTTCACTCAGATGATCTGATGAGTCCCTAACTCTGCTTTGCATTTAAACAAATTATGTCCCTTTATCAACTTAGCAATTTTTGGTTAAGTTTTTTTCATGTGAGCTGGTATCTCAGAACCCACTTTTGGGAATGAATTGACACACACACTTGTTCATTATGATGATCCGATATGCAATGCAGAGGTTCCATAACACTGCTTTGCATTTCAACAAATTATGCATGCCCCCATTCCGACTTCTGTATTCATTCTATTGACAAGGCTGTTGAATAGTCAAGCGTTCCAACAGCTTCTTTTTTAAAAATGATAGCCATTGCAGTTAGACATCAAAAATGATAAACCAGCATTGTTTAAGCAGATAGTTTTAATTGTATCATATAAAATACAGCTTAATTCTAAAACTAATACTTTTAAGAGTTTTCTTCATAATTTTTCAAACAAATGACATAAATCAGGAAGCCTGCAGCTTTAGAGCAATTGTAAAAATGAGAAGATATCTGTTGAGTGAAAAAATGTATATTATTCACCTGAATGTAATTGTGAACAATGTAAGTAATTGCCTTCGTAAGTAAGTGAGAAATAGAACTTTTTCTCTTGTTTGTAAACGAGAAATGAAAATTATTGTGAATAATATTTTAAACTGGAAATTGTTGCCCTAGAATATTGGTGGGAACGTGAAATTGTTGCCATTGAATTGTTGTCATTGAATATCAGTGAGAACTGGAAATTATTGCCCTTGAATTAACAGTGAGAATTGGAAATTGTTGACCTGGAATATCAGTGAAAACTAGAAATTATTGGCCTTGTATATACAAAATGAATTGAAAGCTCATAAAGATAATATAATATATATAAGAATTGATCATGTTTATGCATATTTTATATTGCATTTTGCATATTGCATTATATTGCATACTTGAGCTGATGTCTTTCATTATTGTGTGTAATTTAAATGTCCATTGTGTAATTCTATAGAGAAATAAAAAAAATATGTAGAAAGTGGATTATTCTTATCCAGTTGTGTAAAATTTCCACTTAGTATAAATTATTTCCACTCTCTAGAATTATCTAAGATTTTCAGGAACTTGTATTCCCATAAAGGACTACACCACTACTATAGAAAAAAAGATAAAGGGCTGTTTACTTTTATATCCGAAAGTTCAGTTCATTACATACAACCTTTAGATTTTTTTCGTTTCAGTGTCTTATTTCGAGAGCTGCCATTTTTATCTAGCAAACAATAGGAGCATGTAGATTTCAATAGAATGTTACATACACATATTGTGGTACAGTAGGGTAACACAGTCCTTAGTAACTGAGAAAAGGCACAGAGAAAAGCTGTTTATATTTGGAACCTGCGTACGCTTACATTTGAATTGGTAGTTATCAGCATATATTCAGACTTATATTTCATCTATGCAAAAGTTAATAGGTTGTTGCCCTTTGAAATATAACAACATCAAAACAACAGTTTATTGTCCATAAAGAAAAAGATTTTAGTAACTTGCAGGCTCTCTTTATATTAACACACCTTAATGTTAACAAAAGACAATAAACAGATATAGAATTCTACTGTCATCCAATTATAATTGATATAACCTTTATAAAATGTACCTCTCTACCATTCAATAAAGTACAAAAAAACTATAAAGACCGTTAGTATCATTTTACACTGACGCGGTGAACCCTATAATGAATATATAGAAAAATGTATTACAATACGCTATACCATTGTTCAGTATATTGCTATTCAATGCTTTCGTTTTGAATAGATTTACAAAATAAAATAGCTTTAGAAATAATGGACATTTATAATAAATGGATATTTGATTTTATATCAGTTAATATAAAAACAATTGTAACTTGTTAATTTGTTCAAACTGAATAAATGAATATAATATTTAGGAATGGCCCCTTGTTTAAATCAAACAAGAGGGTCATGATGACCCTGGATCGCTCACATGAGTTATATGAACTACATGTTTCAAATGTCAAACTGATGCTAAAATATTAAGAAAGTAGGTCAGTATGTTACATTTATGGGCACTGAAATTCAGTTTTAAGATCAGTCTGCAAAACTACATATCCAAATTTCAAGGTTGTATTTTGAAAAACAAGAAAGTAGGTCAGTAGCTTACATTCATGGTCACTGAAATTCAGTTTTAAGATCAGTCTGCAAAATTGTACATGTCATCCAAATTTCAAGGCTGTATATTAAAAAACAAGAAAGAAAGTCAGTAGGTCACATTCCACATGACCCAGATTCGAATTTGACCTAAATATCACCAAGATTAACATTCTGACCAAGTTTCATGAAGGTAAAGTCATAAATGTGGCCTCTAGAGTGTTAACAAGCTTTTCTTTTGATTTGACATGGTGACCTAGTTTTTGACCCCACCTGATCCAGAGTTGAACTTGACCTAAAGATCATCAAGATTAACATTCTGACCAAGATTCATAGAGATATGGTCATAAACGTGGCATCTAGAGTGTTAACTAGCTTTTCCTTTGATTTGTCCTGGTGACCTAGTTTTTGATCGCATCTGACCCAGATTTGTACTTGACCTACAGATCATCAAGATTTACATCCTGACCAAGGTTCATTAGGATATGGTCATAAATGTGGCCTCTAGAATGTTAACAAGCTTTTCCTTTGATTTGGCCGTGACCTACTTTTTGACATTACATAACGCAGATTCGAACTTGACCTAAAGATCATCAAGATTTATTACATTCTGACCAAGTTTCATGAATATGGTCTCTAGTGTGTTAACAAGATTTTCCTTAGATTTTACCTGGTGACCTAGTTTTTAACCTCACTTGACCCAGATTTACATTCGGCCTAAAGATTATCAAGAATAACATTCTGACCAAGTTTCATAGAGATATGGTCATAGATATGGCCTCTAGAATGTTAACAAGCTTTTCCTTTGAGTTAACCTGGTGACCTAGTTTTTGAACCCAGATAAGCCCATGTCGAACTGATCCAAGATTTTATTGTGGGTAATATTCTGACCAAGTTTCATTAAGACTGGGCCAAAATTGTGACCTCTAGAGTGTTAACAGCCAAATTGTTGACGACGGACACAGGGTGATCACAAAAGCTCACCTTGAGCACTTCGTGCTCAGATGAGCTAAAATGAAATAAAATACGTTATATGACTCACCCCAAAGGCCTCCGTGTCCAACAAAGCAGTCGATAAGTACACTAGGTTGACCTTACGTACGTCGTCTGCACACCGTACACCGTTAACTCCACGCCTGACTGATTTCAAAAAGACTGTGACTCAATGCAGTCTTGGAGCGCCGGTATAAATTACAGACTCCGGTACATACCGGATTAACTAAATTTGAACGAAAATATCATAAATGTATATATTTTGTAACCATGGGGATACTAACCCTAACCTTTAGTCTGTATTTTATGCATATTGTACACTAAATGCATGCGGACGTGCAAAAATATGCATATTTTTGCCGTGCGCTACAATTGATAATCACTTTCGGGCATGCGCAGAAGACCGCTCCAAGTCTGCAATGAGTTGCATCGTTTCAAAAATTGACTCCTCAAAAACAAAATGACGGTTTATATAGAATATAGAAGGATGACCCAGATCTATACGTACGGGGTAAACTACTACATTCGGCCAATTACTAGGTTAGCTTTAAGGATTGCTGGATGTTTGTCGTCCACTATACTTTAAATAACGTCTCTTCCTCAACTATTACAAACCACTTTAAACCAAACTTCACATGTTTCTTGGGTGGTCTCAAAATCATTCTGTTTCATTAAAAACATGGCCGCCATAGGTGCTCGTTTGTTTTGAACTTCTTCAGCATGGGTGGCACAGTTCCAGCTTCCTTCAAATACTTTTATTTCAGTAAAAATGGCCTTCATATGGCAGGGCTAGCTTTCCTTCTGTAGCTTTATGAAATAGATGAAAATATTCTGCTTTAAAACCACTGGCCCGATTTTAAAATAAACTTAAAAAACTGATTGAAATTTCAAAATAATTTGACAGCGCCGCTATGCCGAATTCCTACAAGCCAAAGACACGGCTGCCTGTGAGCAAGCCTAGTTTACTGTATATTGCTATGTTGAAAACCTCTGAAACTGGTGGCCCAATTTCAAAATATTTTCACATATATGTTGATTCGATGACGTACCAATTTCCTTCAAGCTCAATCTCACCTTACCCCCGCCAAAGCACCCCACATTTTTGTTACGTTTAGCTCCTTGTGTTTCTTTACATTGTCTCTTAGTATATCCCCTCACCCCACACCCACACCCCTGCCCTCAATTCCCCTCCCCATTATATTCATTTTACGTTAAAAACCATCAACAGGTATCTTAACAAGAAAACGCACTTATTTACTAACTTTTTCAGGTCGAGTTGGGTTACTGTAAAAGGTATGTCCACATAATTTGTACGGTGCTATTCTACTGCGTATTCTTTTAAAAAAAAAGCCAAAAAAAAAAAATCTTATTAACGGTCGATTTAGCTCAAAGTTTCTAAAAATTTATATCGTATCAGATTTTAATTTTAATGATTTTTTTTTTTTTTTTTTTTAAGAGAACTTTCTCCTACATTTAAGTACCACATACGTGTTGACAGTTCATGTCTAACTGAAGGCCTACTGTGTCACATTCAACCTCCGCGCATGAATACTGGCAAACAATCACCGATAATGTATACGCGCATGCGCATGTATACATTGTTCGTCATGGCGGAAATGAGTCCTGGATAGAACAATATTTTGAGGTAAATATTTTTTCTTGACTCCATTGATATTTTTAACAAATACTATACTTGTGTGGCTCAGGTTTACTGCTATTTACATCAAATGATTGATATAAAGTTCGAGTTTAACTACATGAAATAATTGAATGTTCGAATCGAAACCGAAAGAAGTGCACATATCTTGTATTACAAATTGAACGAAACATTTAATTTCATTGTAAATATTCTTTTATGGCTGTTTTTAGTTTAAGAACTATTCTGAAGTATCTTTTATCTATGTAATTTATGTATAATATATTCATAGCCTGCTTTTACCAAGATGAGATCTCATTTGGAAAAAAAATCACCTGTCAATGTCACAGGGGACTGAACATTGAAAACCCGTTTCTGATCAATAACTTGATGACCACTTGACCCAGAATGTTGAAACTTCATAGGATGATTGGACATGTAGAGTAGATGACCCCTATTGATTTTTGAATCACTTGATTAAAAGTTAAGGTCATATGAAAACAGTTTCCAACCAATAACTTTAGAATCATTTGACACAGAACATTCAATCACGATGATAGGAATTACAAAGTCGATGACCCTTAATGTTCTGGGGTCACTTGACATGAATACTGCTTAAGCCGGTGCTAGCGGGCGCGGGCAGTGTTGCATTTTCCATTACTGCCCATGAACAGACTCAACCAAACCGAGTCTGCAATTTTCACTGTTTGCCTTGTTTTCGATGCTTCCGAGGGATCTAATTTCCGGATTTTATTAAGAGAAAGGTCACAGAGGCATGAAGATGGAAAAACTCTTTCTGGATCACTAACTTGAGAATCACTTGACCCAGAATGTTGAAACTTGTAGGATGATTGGACATGCAGAGTAGATGGCCCCTGTAGATTCTGGACTCACTCGATCAAAGATCAAGGTCACAGGGGCCTGAACATGGAACACAGTTTACTTGAGAACCATTTGACCCAGAACTTTGTAACTTCATAGGGTGATTGGACATGCCAAGTAGATGATCTCTATTGCAGCCAAACATTAGTGTCTCTTTGTCTTTCGCTTCTATCCTCTATCGACTTCTTGCCTGGAATGACAATGCATTGGGGGACTAGGGAGACATGGGCATCTTCTTATTTGAAATTTAACTGTCCTCATTCGAAGGAGGAGGGGTATATTGTAAATAATAATGTTTAATGATGGATGTTGATCGGTCTGTAGACAAATCAGTTTCCGGATGATAACTGGAGAACGCTTGGGCCTAGGATCATGAGATTGGGAGATTTGTCATGACCAGCAAATGACCCCTATCTATTGGTTTTGAGTTCAGTAGGTCAAAGGTCAATATCACATTGACAATAGAACTTTTTTGCCAGAAAACTAGATTATGCTTTGGTCTAAGATTACATTTGATAAGGAGGTCATTTAAGACTGGTAAATGACCCATGATTATTGATTTAAGATCAATACGTTAATTGTCCAGTATACAGTGACCAAATAATTTCTGTTCCTTTATGGCAGTTAAGTCATGCAATTGTTCTACAATCTCTTGTTATAACTACAATCTCCAAATAACACATAATTATCAATTATTCCATGACCTTTGCTCACATTTACTGTTATTCCCCTTGTTCCGGTTAAAGCAGGGTGTTTCCCATTGATTTGTTTAAAAAAAATGCTTATTATTCAAAAAAGTTTTAGAGCAAAATTAACCAAACCTCACAAAATTTTTAATAAGCACATGAGCTTTGCTCATATTATTTTATCCACTTTGACACAGTAAAAGCCAAGTTTTACCCCTTGATTTTGGTAAAAGAAAGGTTGAAGATGCTTAATAATCAAAAGTAGTTTAACTAGAATCACCAAACTTAGCTAACTGTTCATGCCCATTACCAAATGCTGTCAACCGCTGTCCACATCAGTCCTCTTAGTGCTTTGATTTTTTTCGTGTTTATTTCTTGTTGTTATCGTTTTTTTTTAATTAAAGTTTCTTATCAGGTATTCTTATGATGAATTAACTGTCTAACTTTATAAATAAAGCGTGTTATTTTTTAACATTACATATCTTAAGTAATATATTGTGATGTCTTATGTGCTTTCCGGTGATCTAGAAATGTTAATAGTCAGTCAAAGTGAGGTCTGTTTTTGCTACATATAATCCAGATATTGAAAACTAAAATACAGATATAAAACCAAATTTATTTTATTTTATTTTTTAATCATTTTCTACAAAAACACTTCTGTTAGTGCTTTCCGGTTTCAGATGTTATGTTTTTTATGAACTGCTTTTCGACAGCTTGGCGAATATGATTTACTCACATAGACCCAACGTAATTGCATCATTTACATATTTTTGGGCATCATTATTATATATCTTAAATATTTCTCACATCATTTTATCCAACGTTTTTTGTTTTGTTTTTGTTTTTAAAATTCTGACCGAAAAGCACTACTCAAATGAAAATAGTCACATCATAAATATGATCAAATATAAATCTATCTGAAACAGATTACTTAATAAATAAGTAAAACCACTTAAAAGCATGTAAAAAGATAAAATTGCACTATATTTCTATCAGAAATATACATATTTCATCTTTTTTCACTGACCGGAAAGCACTCGTGAAATGTCAGTTATCATATTATCCGGATACAAGCAAGTTAATTGGTCAAAATTTTATCAAATTATACGTTTCTTTTTCAATAATAAATCGATTTAAACCATTGAAAACTCGCTCAGAACATCCCTTAGGCCTCACCAAATTAAAAAGTTGTTCATCGGATTTGCCGCTCGTATGTTTTCAGAAACACAAAAAAAATATTTATTTTTTTTGTTTTTGGCTTGCGCTCGCCCCATTGAAAAAAATCAATCCAAAATTTTTTGGTGCGCTACTTTTTACGGACGTAAAAGTGTATAAATGCTTATACTTCCAGTCCCAGACTGTTCTCAAATGGATTTTAATCAAAATAAATACATACTACGCACACATCGTCTATAATAAATCATAATACTTATATCTAGTTGCATTAAAGTTATTTCCCCTTTATGCAGTTACGCCATTTTCTTCAAATGTTTACCAAATTACATACTACAAAAAATCGATTTATTTCATTGAAACTGGATGAAGAAAAACATACTAATTTGTTTGATAACATCAATCTACATTATTTTGGTAAGGGTAAATACTTATTGATGCATGTCACTTATCTGTTTTCTGTTTTTTTCCTGTCCAAATGATCAGCATTTGCATACGAAAGTTGGTGGGGTAAGGAATTTACATTACGAGTTGTTTTCAGGACAGTTTTGATTTTCAGATTTTCCAATCATTTAGTAGACTAACGTTAATGCACGTTAATCTCCATTTCATACTTTAATTGAGACTTTGTTTCAACAAATTTAATATGTTATGAAAGTTTAAAGTTAGAAAAAAGAGCTGTACATAAGACATCATGCTCGACTTTTCTAAATCAGAGCTTTGCCAGTAAAAGGGACATAATAGTCAGAAGCTATTGAAGTACAGAGCTATTGGTCATTATATAAAACTTAATTAAAAATATTCTATGTTAAAAAGGGGCGTAACTCTGTCTAGATTCAGACTTAAGAGTGTTGTTTCTCCTGGTTTTGACTTTGACAGTAAATAACTGCTCTAAGTTTCAAATCAGAAGCTTTAATAGATCTAGCAACACTCACATAGATATTTGATGTATCAAAAACTTTGTAAAGTCAGCTAAGAATGCTACATTTTCATAGCAGTAAATATTCGATTCGATATTTGATTACACTGTACTGTATGACAATGTTATTACCTTTTTTCACGAGTTCGCGTTGTTGTGCGTCTGCGGGTTAGATTTTCTCAATCCCTGGGGACTTACTTTTTAATTTAATGCCTTGTAAACCCAAACATGTGTGTCATTTGAAGGAGTTGTGTCTGCTGAACAAGAATTAGTAAATAGCATGACCACAATAATATGCACGAATCACTATAGTCTTGTTTTTTGACTGCGAAATGATACATCTTACACTGGAGTTCTGTAGAAGTATCATTGAAAACTATAAAGTAAAAAAATCAAAAGTCTAAAACATATTTATGTCATGTAATTTACATATTTTGTTTTTCAGTAGACAATACCATTTTGAATGAGACCAAACTTATATGAGGTTACTAGGCATCAATATTTGATATATTCTGATAGCACTTTTATACAGAAATCGCTTATTTGTGGACCGGAAACAGGGAACATCAAACATGTGTAGTATAAAGTAAAAATATGAGCCCAATTGCTTAAAATAGCTTCTGTGCTATTATAGAATTATAGTAAATTGCCGTCATGTCTTCATCGACTGCTCTTCGTAGAAATTAACTAACATTAAACAGTATATCGTTAAATGTCTTTGTTTACACTTTTCGCTCCAGCGCTACTACGGTATTTCATTTTCTTTTTTCTAAACAGGAAGTAAATTTATATAGTCAGGTGCGTCATTGTATCTATGCAATTTATCTATTGAATGCATTTTATTCATTTTAAACATGGCGGAAATGAGTCATAAGGAGTTTGCTTATTTTTATATTATTTCATACATGTTATATAATGATAGACTGTCAATCAATCAATCAATCAATCAATCAATCAATCAATCAAATTGAGCTACCTTGAATCATGTCTGAAATTACAAATATTTAATTGCTAAAGATCATGCAGTTTATGTATTAAATCGAAAGTATTTTAGCTTTATACCAATGCTTGAAATTCCTATATTGATAAATATTATGTATTACATATTATTCACTTAATAATACCAAATCATATATCAATGACCAATTGTGGGCGTAAATTATAAGTCTGAAGTTGACATATTGTCAAACAAGCTAGTAAAGTATCCCGCCCATAACATGAAATACAGTATATAAGTTATAATTTTGTGTGTTATTGTTATAATGAATTTTCCCTTTTTTGTATCAGAAAATAGCATGATTTCAAGGAAAAGTACGAATGTTGTTAATAGCGTGATATTTTTGCCTTCCAACCAAGAATGTCCAATATGTGCTCGATTGGATTCATGGCCGTTGAGCAAGCCAGCCTTTGAATCACGTTAACGCTATGCCTAGCAAAGTACTTTTGCCTCAGTCGGGAATTTGTGGACTTGCATTTCATGCATCAGTTCACCGAGATGCTGATACAAAAACGGAACCACAACCGGACGAAGAACGTCGTCAATATGGCATTCAGATTGTAAGGAATGACGACAGATCTGTTTTCAACATACCCTATCATTACCACACCCCAAGCCATAATACTGACTTCGCAAAACTCATCCTGCTCTAATACACAATTATCAGCAAAACGTTCAACTCGGCGGTGGTAAACGCCTACCCTTTCATCAACAACGCTTAGATCGGAACGGAAATCGCCGCTAAACAACACCCTTTCCCATTTGGCACGAGTCCTAATAGGCACGTTGAGTCAGAGCCGTCAAAGGTTACACTTGTTAAAAATCTGACCGAGGTTTGACGACCTTACTTTTATCGGATTTGTGTTCGTGCTCAAGGGATGTAGACACAAGTGTAAATGTAAAATCTGATGTTCGTGAGTGAATGATAATTTGATATCACAGAGGTCATAGGGAAAAGTGAAATAATTCTATAAGATTTATAGATTTAAATTACATTTTAATCTAAAGGTGTTTACATTTATTTTTTGTCCAGTAGTTTTTTGTACGTAAAAAATGTACGTTTTTGCCTTTATTACAGTATCGATAATTAATCATGTTCTTCCGTTTTCAAGTTCGGTTGTGTATGGGTGTTTTTTCACTATACAAATACAAGATAATTTTTTCAATAATCAACGAAAATAGCACGCTAAAGATTTAAATAGTTGTTTCATTGATAACGGAGAATTGGTTGATCATAAGACATTTTTATTCGGAGAAGTGAAATTTAAGACATGTTTTTGCTTGCTATAGACTTTAATTATCAAAATAGATTTACTCCTACGGGCACTCTATGTACATTTTATATTTAAAGTTAAATTTTCACCTTTTCAGAAAACATCAGTTTCAATTCTGATACTTATCAGCTGTTAATAGTCCGTTACCCATAAATGGTTTCCGAATTAATTCCGAAATGAATAGCCTTGTAATATATCTTCAGATGTGTTTACTCTATGACTGTATAGCCAACGGAGGCCTCCGTGGCCGAGTGGTTAAGGTCGCTGACTTCAAATCACTTGCCCCTCATCGATGTAGGTTCGAGCCTCACTTGGGGCGTTGAATTCTTCATGTGAGGAAGCCATCCAGCTGGCTTACGGAAGGTCGGTGGTTCTACCCAGGTGCCCGCTCGTGATGAAATAATGCACGGAGGGGCACCTGGGGTCTTCCTCCACCATCAAAAAAGCTGGAAAGTCGCCATATGACCTATCATGTGTCGGTGCGACGTTAAATCCAACAAAATAAATAAATGTATAGCCAACGACCAAGACCTTCGAACGACTAGCCCACACATTAAGGTGTGAGATTAAAAAAAGTATCCTACATGTATATTCACTTTTATGTTTGTAAAACGGTCGTCTTCGATTTCTGGAAAGGGTTTTTGGTTTATAAAAAAACGGGTGTCCATTCAGCGAGCACCTTGCAAACATCACGTGACAGTGAGGGAAATATGCTATCACTATCTATCGTGACGATTCCTTTTAGGCCCATCGATCTGCTTGATCTCCAATATTAAGTTGTTTTGCCTTGAAACGATAATATATGGATTTATCTGTCTCTTATTTGGTCCCTACCGGTCTTTCTTGGACGTCCCATTGCTTTGAAATCCAGGGTGGCGAAAGCAAACGATGCGCATGCACATCGCTTCTAGATCTAAATTTAGCAGTATTAAGGGTGTTTCTCTTGTTGCTCTGTCTTCTGAAAAGGCATTGAGTACATACGTTTTTGGTTCTAAAGGTTTGCTTTTTATATTTTTATACACGAGCATTTTTGTGTTTTACATGCCATGCCTTTTTGTTTCCATTACGTGTGTTAGAGATTCACCTGGAGGGGATTACTTTTATTTACACTGTCACGTGTCTTTGGAACATGGTGGTGATAAGAGTGAGGTTGGGTGCGCACCATAAACCAGTTTAAGCTCCCCAGTGGTGTTTTTGCCACTGACCGTTCCAAGGAGGTGCCTCACTGTGTTCCTTTGTTTGTTCGTTTTGTCCTCTTGTGTAGGCTTTGTGTGTGTATGTGTTCCTTTGTTTGTTCGTTTTGTCCTCGTGTGTTGGCTTTGTGTGTGTGTGCATGTGTATGTGTGTGTTTGTGTGTTTGTGGTGTGCACGTCTGCGTGCTGTAGGTTTCGTTTTGGGGAGGCTGCGGTTTTGGTACGTGGCATTCCCTGTTTGATATTTGTCTTTGTTTTTTTTTACAAAAGTAAATCCTTGGAACGATTTAATGAAAGTGCAGGAGAATAGTGCAAAAACTCAAATGTAAATTCTTAATTCGTAATTTTGGAACAACCATCAAGTTCCATGTAAATATATAATACTGTGGCAGCATTTTACGTTCCGGTGATACTTTTTTTAAAGCAATCACTATAAGGATCTTACATGCCTGCCTGTGTAAGAAGAGGTTTTCCCTACCCTAGGGACAGTGTAGAATGGAAAACCGAGCCTTAGCGAGGTTTTTTATCCATGCTGTCCCGAGGGTAGGGAAAACAGCTGTCTTACACAGGCAGACATGTTAGGCCATTTTTCTTGCCTATCATGTTCAAAACAGATCGTGGAGACAAATAAGTTTGGGTATTTCCAGGCATTATTTATAAAGTTTATGACGTCACAATGGTACCAGTACTATGTGACGTCACCTTAGTGCACGCTATTTTAGACAAGGTTTTCCCTAGGGAAAGACAGGAATATCTATCCCCGGCGCGTGCTCGGATAAATGTATACTTTCCCCGCTAGGTAGGCAAGAAAACGTGTGGGTTAGTCGCTTAAAATATGTTCATACGTAGTTTCTTGCCTACCTATCGGGGAAAGTATACATTTATCCGAGCACGCGCCGAGGATAGATATTCCTGTCTTTCCCTAGGGAAAAACCTTGTCTAATATAGCGTGCACCACGGTGACGTCACATAGTACTGGTACCATTGTGACGTCATAAACTTTATAAATAATGTCAGGAAATACCCAAACTTATTTGTCTTCAGATCTATTTTGAACATGATAGGCAAGAAAAATGATCTAACATGCCTGCCTGTGTAAGACAGCTGTTTTCCCTACCCTCGGGACAGCATGGATAAAAAACCTCGCTAACGCTCGGTTTTCCATTCCACACTGTCCCTCGGGTAGGGAAAACCCCGTCTTACACAGGCAGGCATGTAAGATCCTTATAGTCTTTGTATATGACCCTACATTTCTAGTATTTATAGGAAATATTTTTTGTCGAAGTTACTCATAATACATTGCTTGGTAATATAGATTTATACGATTTCAAACACATCCAATTATATGTTAATAAATAATGAAGAATAAGGTCAGAAGATCTTATTTAAACGGCATAAATATCTGATCATATTTACTGGCTCTTTTGGAATGGAAACAAAAACAGCACCAAATAATTATCACTCGATTCGACTTCAAACTCGTTTGACAATTTGCAAACATGAATAATGATAATATTAAATTACATTCTTTTGAAATCCAAGGTTATTTAATCGCTATGTACGCGCGCATGCGTAGAAACATAGTTACATATGTGTTTGCTTTTTCGTCATGGCGGAAATGAGCCCTGGATAATACAGTAGTTTGAGGTACACAATATAACTATTATTCTTTTAAAACCTATATTTTTCTTGGAAGATAATCAATAGTTGCAACGTATATACCT
Organism: Mercenaria mercenaria; assembly: GCF_021730395.1. Taxonomy (NCBI): domain Eukaryota; kingdom Metazoa; phylum Mollusca; class Bivalvia; order Venerida; family Veneridae; genus Mercenaria; species Mercenaria mercenaria. Next base: position 60,937,459 of record NC_069375.1, on the reverse strand, counting down.
TAAAATTGAAATCAAAGGAAGTGTAGACTTCTTGTAGAATATCATCAATGAAATTAACGCCCTTGGTTGCTATTTTGTTGAAAGCGCATGCGCTTTTAACGGCTGGCAACCGCTATTTCTCCTACAATTATAGACAAGGAAATTCATTGATGCAAGCATCAAAGACGCCGCCAAGTGTTGTGTCTGAAGTACATTTATTGCAATATGAGAAATCACCTAATCATTACTTTATTAGTCTGACTAGCACATAAAACAATATATGTTATAAACATGAAGAATATAACATTGCGAGTAGGTGGTCCCTATACATACAAAATTAAAGTAATTATTTCACTAACTAAGGTCACATCCTGTGAAAAGTTGTGGTTCACAGAAACCATTATTTTTATTATCATGTAATGTAATGAGTGTTTTCTATTTACTGATGAAGTTTTATGGACCTTAGTCACCTACATTATAGATTTCAGAATGCAGATTATACACAGCAATTTACTGTTTCCGTTGCCAAAAACAACCAAAAATTTTGTCCAAGAAAAGAACGATATAACATAAATAATCTCTATATTGCCCCTATTCACAAAGCATGAATCTTTCTTATATACTTTTGAATATCATAGAATTCTTTTTTTATTCGGACGAACGATAAACTTGAAGTCCTCGTTGAACTGTAAGGTTACTAGGCGTATGTCAGTGTCTAGATTCAAATCTAATATTACAAGAAATTTAGCAAGCATAATAACCCACTGCCAAAGTGTAGAAAATATTTCAATGAATTTTTTTTTTTTTGTCAGGAATGGACAAATACAAAAACTATCTATCAAATTAAAAAAAAAAAAAAAAAAAAAAAAAAAAAAAAGAAGCAAGTAACAAGACATAATAAAACCAGAGCAACTGACAAGTCATATAAGATCAAAGTCACTGATGCTTTGATAAGTTATGGTCCCATGGCTTTTGATATTTCGATCTAACCAAATTTAAAGAAGTATTAACTTGACACTGACAAATTCAGCCAAATGCTCTTTAGCCTATTGCACACCTTAGTTGACAGTGCATATCTGTAAACTATGAGTAGATCTATAAGCAAAAAAAAAAAAAAAAAAAAAAAAAAAATAGGAATTTGCGCATTCTGAAATTACATCACTGTACCTATCAACAAAGAAAATAAGACAAAAAGGTTAAAAATAAGTTAACAGAGGCATTTCCTTCGTCCATTTCAACATATCTATGCCTATTGATTCCTTTATTTACTTTGTAAATACGTTTTTCTTTCCAATGAATTTTTATGCAGGCAAATTGTAATTTTCCATAATTTTTTTTTAATGTTCTCTTCGAAGTTTACTGCAAGATTATTATAAAATACACGAACGCTCCCTTGTCCAGGCGATTCACGCGTTGTGGTATATCTGCGGTGTGTTCTATTTCGGTAAGTAGGTCATGCTAAGAATAGAAATAGAAAACTTGACTTACAGAGTAACCTCCCTTATCAATAAATCGGATCAACATTTTTGACGAAATTGTAAATAAAAAAATATGTTCTGCTCTACAAATAAGGAGAGGAAAGACAGATAGAATTGTTTTAAATCACATAATAAGTTGCATTACATACATTTTTTATGTTTTCTTTTTGCCATTTTTTGTTTATTCACTAAAATGTATTGTGCAATATCGTTGATCCTTTTACAAACTATTCACTGTATTCAGTTTATCACTCCGAAACTATTCATTACCATCTTTACAGGGTCCGAAATAAAAGTGTATCCCATATACTCGACACCGCCTTCAGGGCGGCGTCGAATAAACAGTAAAAACGCATTCCGTGAAAACCCAGATATTATCATAAAGTAATTACGAATTGTATTCAGTCTTGCCACTATTAAAACGATCTTGATCGCAGAATTTATATTCCAGAATGTTTTGTTTAGAGATACAATTAGTTATGTCTTAACCGACGAACTGATTTAAAATATTTTGGCCGTCCGCACCACTCTTAGAAACAAACCTATATTTAAAATACACATTATTTAAATTCGGTGCAGATGTAAACAGAGATTATTATGTTCCGACATATTTAAAAAAGTCATATTTTTTCTTTATATCTGTCAAAAGATTTATTTGTAATACTTTTCTCGTCGTGACTTTAATGCTATTTTATATATAATGATATTCATTTTCGTATGACAAGCCCAGACATTAGTCTACATTGTCTGAATAAAAGACGTTACGCCATTATTTCTTATTTATCAAAGGAACAGAACTACCGTAAATAAAACATGACGGTCTTGATTGCCCATATTGCGACCTGTCTAGGCAGGTCAGTCTAACGACAGACAGCGAATCCCAAGAAGGCTGCAAATGCATTGTCAAGCGGAGAAACCAGCTATTGCAATTAATAAACCCAAAGAGACGCTTTCTAAATGAACGTTTTTTTTTCTACTTTTTGCGTAAATGGGTATAGTGGTATACCAGTATATGTCGTTAAAAATCTTTTAGTCCCAGTTATGTTGAACATAGGCATAATAAACAAGCCACGACTAGCTTTTACATATTTTTAGCCTTGTCATAATAATACGTATGTGACTAAATTTTACTGATATTAATATCCAAAGATGATTGATAGTCAATTGCAATTTTGAAAATTTAAGAACTACATTGAAAATAATACTTTCTGGAATCATGTGTATTATATATATCTGACTATTAATTATATCTTTCCTGTACAGAGTAAAGTGAAAATACTTGCCATAGACTATCAAAGAATCATAAGGATGCTAAACAACATTATGCCTTCGACTACTCTTCATTGACTTTGATATCATAGTGAAGTACATTAAACTGTATAAGCTACTATGGAAATCCTTCAATATCTTTGTTTACACTTTTCGCTCCAGTACTACGGTATTTCATTTTAATGTTTTTTTAACAGGAAGTAAATACAGTCAGGTGCGTCACTGTATCTATGCAATTTACTATTTATAAACCCTGCACAGGCTTGAACCCATTTTATTCCTTGCAAACATGGCGGAAAAGTGGCCTTGGAAATACCACAAATCTAGGTTGAATAGTTCTGCTTAACTTCATACTAGTATTATCTTATATATTATTTGTAATGATAACCAGTAAAAAAAAAAATCAATGAATTCAATTGATTAACCTTGTTTCAATTTAAACATATTTAATATTGCTAATGATCAATTAATTGGTCTAGCTTTGTACCAAACCTTGAAATTCTTTTATTATCTAATATCATACAATATATATTATTCACATCATTAATGAATGACCGATTTCGGGCGTAAATTTAGTGTATGACGGCGACATATTCAACTGAAATATTCATTGATATAATTGTTAAACAAACTAGTAAAATATCCCGACCTTTCAACAAAATAGCCCAGGCCATACCATAAAATATCACGTCTATAGGAGGCAGTAAACAGTGTTCTGAGCTTCTCGGCCTAGAATCGCCTACCCAACTTTCAAAACCTCACACAAAAGTCTGTAACCACACACCTGAAATAAAGATATTGCAACATTAACATCACTGTATGTCTATCGTTACAAACCATCTGCAATACATCTCTAATATCTAGTTTTCTGTTTACAAGACCTGAATTTTGTGCTCTCCCGGTCGCGTAAACTGATGACGAAAAAAGCTAAATTTGCCAATTTTCATATCGCTGTAGAAAATTCCCTGCAAATGATAGCCCCAAATGTAACACTGTAAAATTTGAAAATAAGCTCAAATATATGTGCCATCCGTACCGTTTTTTTTCTAACTATTCCAGTTTTCCTGAGGCCCCTGCTAAAATGACAACCCCACTTTAAGCTAGCTCAGAGGAAGCATGTATACGCTCCTGCAAGTTATTACGTCATACTATCAAGATGAAGGGTACTCAACTGATTTTCTTTAAATAAGTGAAACTCAATTCTAGCCGCTGAAACTTCAATTCTAGCAATTATTATTATTTTAAACTTCAAATATCCATTTCAATCCGTAAATTGCCTCTTATTTGTAAATTAGACCCTGGCCAATTCGACACTAACAGCTCAAAACTGTTTACTGCCTCCATACTACTTCAGTGACATTTTAAACATTTTAAGTTCGCCCAACAACTGCTATTATAAAACGTTATATAACATATAATTTTATGTGTTATTGAGATACTGGATCTTAGAAAATAACATGATTTCAATGTTTTAGTGTTATCAAGAAGGAAACTTTGTGCTCAATTAATACGAATGATGTTAATAGCATGTTGCTTACTGGGTGAAGAACCTCGCCAATATAACGCTTGCTATTCAGATTGTAAGGAATGAAGACCAATCTGTTTTCACCCTATTCCTATCATTACAGACCCCAAGCCATATAGACACTTCCCCCCTTCAAATCGATCTCACTCCAACAAGCAATTATTAGCAGAACGTTCAACTATGCCTATTCTGCCATCAATTACACTTATAGATTGATACGAAAATTGCCGCTAAATAATGCTATTGCTCATTCAGCACGAGTTCTATTAGGCATGTTAAACCGGCTCCGTCAAAGGTTTCGATTACAATCTTATTTAATCGGACCTACTAATCGCCACCTGACATTGCTGTCAATGAAAAACATTTGTAGGCTTAATTGTTTACATTGATTACGGTGAATAGGTTGATCATAAGACATCTTTAAATGTTTTATTACTGGACTCCGTCTACCGGCCAATACCTTAAATATTTACAATACATTATGTCTCTGTATATATCCCCTCATTTCTTTCGTTTATAGAATAATTTTAGGAGTCTCATAATACAAATGTTCAATGCTTAAAATATATATAGGCTTGAAAAACATTCAATTATACATGACAAAAGCATAACTTCATGAATACTGATTAGTTTGAAAGAACGCTAAATCCACACCTGTTAATTATCGATCAATGCGACCTGAAACACGTTAGACTATTTGCAAATTTGAATCATTATCATATTGAATTACATTCTTTTGAAAAACCAGGCTATTGAGGAATATCTATGTACACGTACACGCGCATGCGTAAATTACATATTTGTTTTTTCGTCATGGCGGAAATGAGTCCAGGATAGTACAATATTTTGAGGTAAAATATATAACTATTATGTTTTTAAACTCAATTATACTTATATTTATGTCAGATGATAATCAATTGTTGCAACGTTGAAAGGTTGCGTTTTAAAGTTTAAAATCAAAGTCGGAAGAAGTGTTGACTTCTTTTATAATATATTCAATGAATATAGACAAATTTACCCGTACAACGGCGTTGCTTGCCAACGGATGTTTTGATCTGAAGGCGCATGTGCGGTCTACGGCTAGCAACCGCTCACTCCACGTTATAAATAAACAATAAATAAACATTCCGTGATAATATTTAAATCAGTATTGTTACTATATAAAAAATGATCAAGAATATTTACGTATGAGACAGATATGATTAGATATGTATTACCCGAGAACCTGCTTTTATATTTTGGCTTGTCCGCACCAATGATAGAAACAGACACAAAATTTGCTCCCTATATATACAATACACCCTTTTCAAAGTTCCACTAGGCTTTACATTTTATGTTAAAAACTGATTGAGCTAACCAAATAGATGTTAATGCATAATTACATGGTTAGAAAATAGTTAAGTTTAATACTGCACATGAACTTTTGACTGTTAGAGCCATATAGGGAGTTAATTAGAAAAAATAATTTCTATATAAATGTTTACTACATTCATTAATATTCAAACTTTTGACAATTATTTAGAAAAAATATTGGAAATAATATTTAACACGAAATTAATATAATTTATATTCATTACAAAGAATGCGACAGTCACTTTTTACGAAGGCACCATGAGCCTTTAATATAGACAGAAATCATTATCTTTGGACCGAAATATTTGAAAAAGTATTATTTTTTCTTTTTATCTGTCAGAAGATTTATTTCAAATGTCACCGCTTGTGGATATTTAATGGAGGCGTTTCTTTGACTAAAATGTTATTTGAGCTCATCAGAGTACGAAGTGCTCAAGCATGTCGAGCTATTGATTGTAGTCAGTGATTATTCGTTGTCCGTCCGTTGTCCGTCAATTACTTCCTTCATGCCTTAAGTTGTATGAAGGTTAGCTTTAGGATTGCTGGATGTTTGTCGTCCACTGTTTATTTAAATAACGTCCCTTCCTCAACCACCAAGCCAATTAAAAAAACCTTCACAAGCATGTTCCTTTTGTGGTCATCTTTCAGATACTTTCAAACTTAAAGTCATCTAAGCAGAATTCTACAATAAAAAGGGAGAACTTAAAATATACACCTCAGGAACATTGTTCTGATTTTGAAACTACTTCACAGAAATGATTCTAGTGGCCCTCTACCAAATTCCTCAAAACCGTTCTGTTTCATTAAAAACATGATAGCCGTAGGGGCTCGTATATTCCGTACTTATTCAGTATGGGTGGCCCGCTTCCAGCTTCCTTCAAATCATTTCATTTCAGAAAAAATGGCCTTCATGGTGCAGAGCTGCTGGTTTTTCTTCTGTAGTTTTATGAAATAAATTGAAAATATTCTGCTTTCAAACCGCTGGCCCGATTTTAGAATAAACTTGAAAACTTACTGAAATCGCTGGTCTAATTTCAAAATAACTTGACAGCAGTGTTCCTTGGTTGACGGTATGCCGAATTCCTGTAAGCCAAAAACATGACTGCCTGTGAGCAAGCCTAGTTTACTGTATATAGCTATGTTAAAAACCTCTGAAACTGGTGGCCCAATTTAAAAATATTTTCACATATATGTTGATTCAATGACCTATCAATTTCTTTCAAGCTCAATCTCACGTTACCCCCGACAAAACACCCCACATTTTTGTTACGTTAAGTTCCTTTGGTTCTTTACAATGTCTTTTCGTATGTCCCCTCTGCCCCCACCCATACCCCTGCCCACAATTCCCCTCCCCACAATTTGTTTTGTTGTTTACCTCACCTGAGCCCAAGGCTCATAAAGGCTCATGGTGAGCTTTTGTGACCGCTCAATGTGCGAGGTCCCAAATTTTACATAGACTTAAATAGAAAGAAAATTAAAAATCTTCTTGTCTGAAAGTTCAAGGCCTTGGCCTTTGATATTTGGTATGTAGCATTTCCTAGTGGATCTCTAACAAAAGTGTTCAAATTATGCCCCTGAGGTGAAAAGAGGTCCCGTCCCAGGGGTCATTTGTTATATGAGTTATATAGGAAAATAACTAAAATGATCAGATCATATTTCCTAGACTGTTTAATTATAATTACCTTATGACTCCAAGTATTAAGTGTCACCTAATTATGACCTTGACCTACTTGATTTGACCAAGGCAGATGGAATCCCTCCTCCCTCCTGTGGTTTTTTTTTCAGTTAATATATATATCCAAATACACATTTTATGTTGTCTTTAAAATTTATATCTTAATGTTTCTATTCAATAATATCAAGGGGAGGCGGTGCGGGGTGTTCTGCCTTGGTCAATATGTGCAAGGCGGATTTTGTACGGAAAGGAAGACGAGTTTCTCCGCTACATTCGAGTACCACATACGTGTTGACAGTTTATGTATAAAACTCCTATTGTTTCGCGGTGGGGGTAGGGGCGTGGGGGGGGGGGGCTATTTTGTCAATTCAACCTCCGCGCATGAATATTGACAATCACCGATGATATATACGCGCATGCGCGTATACACATTGTTACATTATTGCTTTTCTTCATGGCGGAAATGAGTCCTGGATTGTATAATATTTTGAGGTAAATTTTTTTTTTCATTGATATTTGTTAACAAATATAATTGTGTGACTCAGTTTTACTGATATTTACATCAAATGATTGAAACCATAAAGTTTCAGAGTTGAAATACTCCAGATGTACATAATGGATTAATTCAATGATCGAAGTGCACATATCTTGTATTACAATACATATTAAAACCACAACAATAATTCTGCTTCATATAAAAATTAAAGATTAAACTAGAAGAGATGTAATTATTTTTCCAAGTAAAAAAAAGACAACCTCTTTTGGTTTATTTTACTTTTTTTCTGACAACTAAAGGGTATATCTAGTCAACGCATTTTTATTTTTTAACTAGTCGAAATAATAAGCTCATATTGTCGCTGGAAACGTGTTTCGCAGGTATCTGTCTTTTAAAGGCAAAGAAAATCTCCTATATAAGTGACCCCCCCCCCCCCCCCCCCCAAATACCAGACTTTTTAATCCCCAATATACAAGATCCTGTCTGGTCCACTCTGATAAGGGTCCATAAAACCCCCGTAGACTTGACATGTAGCCTAATTATTGTCAGAGAATCATAAATTTTATTGCCTACAGTTAAATTGGTTATTTCCTGTGTTTTGCATTTTATTGATTGAAATGCTCTCTTTTTTTTTCTTTTTTCAGAATGTACACAAAATCATTAAAATTGATAATATACTAATTTTGATTGCTCAGTCATGTTTGAATAATTTCCTGGCCAATTAAATTATAACTCTTATAGCAAAGCAATTCTCACTCCTCAACAATAAAATAATTATTTAAATTTTAATATTTATCTAAAGAGAAATTACAAGTTTGTTTATTCAATGGTTATGACCTTTTTATCAAAAGTAACAAAATAAAACCAGAAAGAGATAATTGCTGGATTTTATTAGAAATTATCTAAAGAAGCGTTCAGTTGCATTTTTAATAGATAAAAAAGGAATATGGACAGAAGGATTTTATATATTAAAATGCATAATTCCCCTTGTGTTGTCTAAATAATGTTCTTATATAATAAATCCAGCAATAAAGATATATCATTGTTCAAAATACACATAATTTATTATTTCTAAATTAAAGCTATGTGCCTGAATACATTTTTTGTATTTTTGATAAAAAACAGCAATGATGAGATGTAATTGTTAGAAAACTTGATTTATTAAAAATATGATAAAAACACAGTTGTATCTTATCACTTTGTTTATTTAGCCCTAATTCAATCAAGCTTTCTAAACTCGTTATAAAGCTGAGAACTGATTTGCTATAAAGGTGAGAAATATCACCTGCAATTTATTTACTGCACAGTAGCTATACAGTAGCTTATTATGATAAACAGAAGCAAGTCTATCAATCTTCCAGTCTTGTATATTGGCTCTTACCGCCAATATGAGGACCATAGGCCACATACCTTGCATACCAGAATCAGTGTCTTTAAGGTATATGATCCGCAAATAGATAACATTTCGATGCCTTGTGACCCCATGTTTTTGTATCATCTGAAAGGGTTTTGTCTGCTGAACAAGAATTAGTAAATAACATGACCATTATAATATGCGCGAATCACTACAGTCTTGTTTTTTGACTGCGAAACGATACATTTTATACTGGATTTCTGTAGAAGTATCATTGGAAACTACAGTCATGTACTCACTCGGTCATGTACTCACTTTGTTACATACTCAACACCCATACACTCATGTACTAACTTGGTCACTTACTCGACATCCGTACATTTATGTACTCACTTTGTCAACTACACAACATTCTAACATTCATGTACTTACCAAACATTGGTACATCTACTCATATACATACATAATTCAGATGCATGTTGAATTAAACAACATTTAAACTATTCAGGATTGTAAATTCATACCTGTAGGTATGAACTCATTTGCATGGATTTATAATTTAACATTCAGAAGCGGTTCTGACACGTATTGCACTCGCAGTTCCTCAATAATAGGCATTTTTAGCCTGAATACATCGTCTTTTGCTTCGAGCTGCTGGGTTTTGAATGAAAATACGCTTTAATTTCATGTGTTAATGTCTATTTAACGGCAGTTTGTTGTAGAGATATTTATCATACATTGAAAAATATATACAACAAGAATATTTATTTTAAATAGCCACAGAAAAACATAAAAATACTCACTACCGACAGCTTTTCCCAAATCTGCATTTTATGTCTCTGTTTCATATCTATTAATAAAAACTGAATTATTTCTTTACAAAAACACTTAAACTTCACTTAAAATGATACTTTATAATGAAAAGAGTGTTTTACTCATCATGGGGATATATATAATCTAACTTTCTATAAATCATGAATTTATTTATTTATTTTGTTGGATTTAACGTCGCACCGACACAATTTTAGGTCAAATGGCTTTAATGGTGGAGGAAGACCCCAGGTGCCCCTCCGTGCATTATTTCATCACGAGCGGGCACCTGGGTAGAACCACCGACCTTCCGTAAGCCAGCTGGATAGCTTCGTCACATGAAGAATTCAACGCCCCAAGTGAAGCTCGAACCCACATCGATGAGGGGCATGTGATTTGAAGTCAGCGACCTTAACCACTCGGCCACGGAGGCCCCCTCATAAATCATGTAACATGCATCATGTGATTATATTTATAATCAATAATTAATACTAATACCAATAATAATTAATAAGAATAATAATCTGTTTCATATTCCCCTTTAAGGAAAATATAATTTAATGAAAAATCACATGTTCATCCAATAGATCATTTAACTTCTTCCTACTAGATTAAAATGTTTGGCACTTTTTATAAGCTTATCTTTCATAGTTAAATTACAAAATACAAACACACAAATAGATGACTTTCACACCTTCTTAGGTAACATATGTGCTTGTTAGTTGGTAGACAAAAATAGTCACCTGCTTGAGATTATGTTTTTCAAAATCAATTCAAAGTGACAATACACACAAGTTTTGACACTTACTGTCCGGTTTTCAGAGGATTTTTTTATGAATGAAATACCTTTGTGGCCCTGGAAAAGCGTCCGGTTTTTAGAATTCAGAGGTTCCAGTATTCAGAGTGCTTTTTTAATTGAACTTATAAGAGAAAAAATTGGGACTTTGAAAATCGTCCGATTTTCAGAGGATTCCGGTTTTTGGAGGGTCCGGTTTTCGGAGTTTCTACTGTATAAAGTAAAAAAAAATATCAAAACTCTGAAATACATTTATGTCATATAATTTACATTTTTTAGTAGACAATACCATTTTAAATAAAACCAAACTTAATGAGGTTATCAGGCATCAATATTTAATACATTCTGATAGCACTGTTATACAGAAATTGCTTATTTGTGGACCGGATGCCTTGAAAGGGAAGATCAAGCCTGTGTAATGTTGCCTGATTGCCTAATATAGCTTCTTTGCTATTATAGAAATATCTTTGTTCACACTTTTCGCTCAAGCGCCAGTACGGTATGTCATTGTAACGGTTTTTTTCTTAAACAGGACGTAAATCTATATAGTCAAGGCTGATCACTACCAAATGGAAAGTAAGCCTCCACAGGTCTAGTCACAAGTAGTCCAAATATAAATAGTACTAATCTTTTTTTCTTTCCTGGTGCATTTTCTCGACAGCAACGTGCTTACTTTTACCCTACCGTGTTTCAGTATGTATCACTTTGCATTCTAGTTAAATCGGCATGTTCCTATCGCATGCTGGGTAAAAATGGCGGCATAAAAATTTAATGTCTCGAAAAGAGAAATTGAAAGAAGCGAAAAGGAGTAAATTCAGCGGGTTGTATTTACCGAACTGTAGTTTTCTTATATAAAAGTTAACACCCCCTTTTCTTTTTGTTTTTGTAAAGTAGAGATCTAGTTCTTTATGGGAATATAAGTCTCTGAAAATCTGATATGCTAGAAAATGTCGAAAAACCGTTATGAAGTAAGTGGATTTTATATGAAATAAAGAAGAACTGGATTTAGTGGTGTTCAGCCTCAAGTGCGTCATTGTATCTATGCAACTTACTATTTATGAATTCTGAACATGCTTGAACGCATTTTATTTCTTTAAAATATGGTCAGAATTTAAAATATGGCGGAAACGAGTCCGAAGAATTTTGCTTAGTTTAATAATATTTCATACATGTTATAAAATGATAGCCTTTCAATCAATCAATCAATCAATCAATTTGAGCTACACTTAATAATGTCTGAAATTACACATATTTTATTGCAAAAGATCAATAAATAAATTCAATCGAAAGTAGTTTAACTTTGTACCAAACCTTGAAATTCTTTTATTAATAAATATTATGCATTATTATTCACTTAATAATATCAAATCATAAATCAATGACTGGCTTTGGGCGTAAATTCTATGTCTGAAGTTGACATACTATCAAACAAGCTAGAGACATATCCCGACCCTAACATGAAATATACCACCAATGCCATAAAATATCTCGCCTATACCATAAAATTACAATGACATTTTAAATATCTTTAGTTCGCCCAACAACTCTATATACAGTATAAAAGTTATAATTTTGTATGCTACTGTTATTATAAATCTTCACTTTTTATATCAGAAAATAGCATGATTTCAATGTCTTTGTGTTAAAAACAAGGAAAATTTCAAATATTGTTAATAGCCTGATATTTTTGTCCTCCAACCAAGAAGGTCCAATATGTGCTCTATTGGATTCGATCGCCTTTGATTTCTGGACAGGGTTTCCCGGTTTATAAAAATGGGTGTCCGTTCAGCGGGCACCTTGCAAACATCACGTGAGAGTGAGAGAAAACCAGTTTGCTAACATGCTATCACTATCTATGGCGACGAATTTTAGGTTGGCCCTGGATTTATCTGTTCTCTTACACATGTATGCGGTCTTTCTTGAACGTCCCGTTACTTTGAAATCCTGGGAGACAAAAGCAAACTATGCGCACGCACATCGCTTCTCGATCTAATTTGGCAGTATTTACAAAAGTAAATTCTTAATAAATGTGCAGGTGAAAAACTCAAATGTTAATTCTTAATTCTTAATTTTGGAACAACCATCAACTTTTATGTAAATATATAATAGAGCGGCAACATTTTACGTTCCGGTGATACTTTTGTTTAAAACAAATCACAATGTTTGGGTTAGTCGCTTAAAATATGTAGAATACATAGTGTCTTTGTATATTACCCTACATTTCTAGCATTTATAGAAACCATTTTTTTGTCGAAGTTAGTCATAATGCATTGCTTGATAATATAAATTTATACAATTTCAAACACATCGAATTATATATGAATAAGTAATGAAGAATAACGTCTGAAGATCTTATTTAAACGGCATCAATATCTTATCATATTCTGCCTTTTTTTGGAATGAAACTTTGAAAAAAAAACGCACTTACATGTACTTATGACTCAATTCGACTTCAAACACGTTTGATAATTTGCACACTTGAATAAAGATAATATTGAATTACATTCTTTTGAAATACAAGGTTATTTAATTTCTATGCACACGCGCATGCGTTGAACCATAGTTACATAGGCCTATTTGTTTGTTGTTGTTCTTTTTTCGTCATGGCGGAAATGAGCCCTGGATAATATAATAGTTTGAGGTACACAATATAACTATTCTTGTTTTAAAACTTACATTTTCCTCAGAAGATAATCAATAGTTTAAAATCGGAGGAAGTGTAGACTTCTTGTATAATAACCTCAATGAATTTAACGCCCTTGGTTGCTATTTTGTTTGTAGGCGCATGCGCTATTAACGGTTGACAACCGCTATTTTCCCTCCACTAAGAAAAGCATTCCATCAAAACACACATATTATCATAAAGTAATTACGAATTGTATTCATTTTTGCCACTATTAAAGATATCTTGATCGCAGAGTTAATTTTCCAGAATATTTGTTTAGAGATATAATTAGTTATTTCTTAACCGACGAGCTGCTTTCATATTTTGACCGTCCACGCCACTCTTAGAAACAAACCTATATTTAAAATACAAATGATCTTAATTCGATGCAGATGTAAACAGAGATTATTACCTATGTACCAACATATTTGAATTAGTCATATTTTTTTCTTATTTTTTATGAAATTGCACGGTGCAGTGGTTACAAAGTAAAATGCCTGGTTGCATAGAAAGAGTCAGTTCTTGGATCTTCACACTAAGAAACGTTTGATCATGTCCTTAGTTCAATGTCACTTGGATTATGTATATTCTTTTTGGTACCCTAGTTTGCCCAAGTATTGAAAAAAAAAAGGCTTCAGACTTCCCAGAATAAGTAGGTCTGCTTTGTCTTGAATATTGATAGTAGGTCTCATGTTTGGTTAGATCAATTCAAGTCTCCTAACTGGTTACCTGTCCCAAAGAGAATAGATCAGATAACTCTCTGTCATGTGCATAAAATAAAGTCAGACACAGCACCAGAAATACCTTGCTCATGTCCATGACGGTTGTACCAGATCCAGAGAGTCTGCACTTCCTTCTTCCGACTAAATTGATGCTAGCTATACTTTTAGTGACACAGGGCGAGTTTCTTTACCAGACTGTAGGAAGCTTTGGTAGAAAATCTTTTGCTTTTTATGGTATTGTTCTGTGGAGCAGTCTCACTCAACATCTTAGTGGTATTGAATCTTCCCACACATTCAAGCATGTCAACAAAGCCCATATAATGGCCAGTTAATTTCATTTTAGTCACTTAAGAAATAATATATCTCATCGGTGATGTGAAGAGTAGAGTAAAACAATCTTGCCCTAGGCCATCAAAAATCATGAGGATATTAAATGTCATTATGTTTTGACTACCCGTCATTGATATCATAGTGAAGTACATAAATAATTCGACATGTTTGTTTACACATTTCGCTCCAGTACTACAACGGTATTTCATTTAAACGTTTTTTTTAAACAGGAAGTATTAACAAAACGCGATAACTGTGGCCTTTATTTACTAATACTGGATTAACCCATAACAATGAAATAGGGAATCAGGTGGACACATTATATGACAAATATCTTATATCGCAAAACCAATGCAAGTTGCGGTGTGGTCTAGTGGTTAACACGTATGATTTGTAAGCTAACGGTGCTGGTTCGAATAGAATACAGGACGAGCTACGTTTTTTTTATTTTTCCAGCATGTTTTTTACCTGGAGAAGGAATTCATGTAAAACTATTTATATCATGATTTTCTCGTGCACTTATACTGAGTACTTATTGAAATTTTTCAGAGGATCTCTTATTAGAATAGACATTGAATCTATATACATTGCAATAATAATTAAACAAATACATAAATAAAATGAATGAACGAAAAATACAAAAGACGATATAAGCAAAAACCTCCAAATAGAATAAGTAAAAATCATTTAAAAAAAAGAAGGGCTCGAACCTACACCATACAAACATAAAAAGAATAGATGTCCGACACACTATCCACTAGACTACAAATCTGTTTTGGAATAAAGGATCCTATTTAGAGTTAAGAATACTACAATATACAAATTAATACCACTTATCGGATAACACACTTGCTTTACCTGTTTTTGGATTTTACCGAGTACCTTTAAAATGAAATTATCGCGATCCATTAATATATCACTGTAGCTATGCAATTTACTATTTACAAATCCTGCACAGGATTGAACCAATTTTATTCCTTGTAAACATGGCGGAAAAGTAACTTGGGAAATACCACAAATCTGGGTTGAATAGTTTTGCTTAACTCCATACTAGTATTATATAATATTTGTAATGGTAACCAGTAAACAAAATCAATGAATTCAATTGATCAACATTGTTTCAATTTAAGTATATTTAATATTGCTAATGATCAATTAATTAGTCTAGCTTTGTACCAAACCTTGAAATTCTTCTATTATCTAAAATCATTCAATATGTTTTATTCACATCATAAATGAATAACCAATTTCGGGAGTAAATTTTGTGTATGAAGGTGACATATTCAACTGTTAAACAAACTAGTAAAATATCCCTTTCCACAAAATAGCCCGGGCCATACCATAAAATATCATGCCGATACTACTTCAGTGACATTTTAAATATTTTAAGTTCGCCCAACAACTCCAATTTTAAATAGAGGATATTACATGAGTGCCTTTTCATATTGAATTTATTAAACGAGTTGAATAAAATGATAAAATGCGAGGCTCTGCCGAGCATTTTATCAATTTTATTCAACGAGTTTAATAAATTCAATCTGGAAAGTCACAAATGTAATATTCTTTTTATCACATGTTATCCTTTCCTGTCGGAACATCAACAAATCTACTTTCTTTTACTATATAAACAAATCAATTTGACCAACGTCTCATATACTGTAAATGACGTCGACGTCAAAGCTTTATTACACTAGTGTATTATCATTTTTATTTAATGGCTTTATTACACTCCCGCGACGTCAAACATGTGATAAAACCGTATATATTGCATCCCGACTTTCTTCGAAGCTTCTAGTGTCTTCACTTGACCTCGATCTTCACCTTCAACAATAACATTCATTGAATTCTCGTCTAAGCTGAAATACCACGACTCCATGATGACAAAACTTTGTGTAGATCTAGATATATACGACTTTCTTATTCGGAAACAAGGCGCGTTGTGACGGTACACGCCAGTTACTGGACGGTTCCAATATCGCATATGGGGAATTTGGGTTCTTCCGGAATTAAAATTAATTTTCACTGCTTCAGAATGGAAACTGGTTGTTAAGATGTTAAATAAATTATACCAAATTATTCACAATATTTATATGATTTTTTTTATTAAAACTTACCGTAATTATATTAAATACGAATATCAAAATAAAATTAATTGTTCCTTTACCTGCCACCCCCATATCAGGCGTGTGTTCTATAAATAGACTCGTCCACTGTCAGCTTCTTTTTTACACGGTGTCATGGTGACATTTCATTCGGGTACACGTATGCACAGCGCTATCAACATGTCCAACACGAAATACAGAAGTTTGGTCTTCATCGTGACGTTAATAGTAAGTACATTTTATAATATCTTTTAGATTTAGTTTTGATGGCTCACTGACTTTGCTTAAGAGTTTAGGAAATAGGCGCGGATTTTAACTTACTAGATCTAGTTACCAGAAGGAAAGTGCCTATTTTTTCAAAACATTCAACTTTAAATGAAAATTCTTTCCTGTCCGACACAGATTCTACTTCTACTAGTTCTAGGATAGATGACTCTAGATAACTAGATTCTAAGTAACTTACTTAGATCAAGATCTAAATAAATCTATTTTCTTTCGATTGGAAAGTAGGAAAAAGTTATGTTAGAGAAACCACAGGGGTTCGGCTCATGTTTAGGTCCAGGCCCTACCCTATAAGAAACACTTTCTTATAGGGTAGGGCCTGGACCTAGGCATGAGCCAAACCCCTATGAGACAAACATGGCTTTTTCTCTCAGATCGAACCAAGGGCATGCAAGGACATTAATTTTGACAGGCTTACCAGGTTTGCCACTTGCCTTAAAAAGTCAGGGAATTGTCAGGAAATCTTGATAATTCTAATGGTCATTGAGAAATGAATATTTATAAAAGTCAGGGAAAAATGCATTGGGTCAATTTTTAAAATGTTCAGTGTCTATAGCAGTCTTCAAGCAGTGATATATTTATATTTATTTCCAAACACATTTTGGTGTAATTGTGTATAGATCTAGATGATAAGATCTACTGGTTCGGAAGCAGTAGCTGGACAAATTATCATATTTCAGCTCCATTTTTTCCTAAGAAAATAATTGACATAAATAAAGCCCCCACTGCACAAACTTAAACCCCTGATATTTTAATAGACGTCTATTAAATTGATAGAATTTCAGACTCTTGTGATTTTACCTATGTGGAAATAGCAGGTACTTGAAAGGTAGTGGCTATGGGTTCGAACCTACAAGTCGTGTTACGATATATTGGCAAGCGGGGAAGAACTGACCGGTCAGTTTCTTCCACCACCTAACGGGTCAAGTACTGGCTGGGGGAAAAGGACAGGCCAGTCAGTTTCTTTACTCACATGACATGTGGAAAGAACTGAAAGGTTAATTAATTTCTTCCCCTTTTTGCAAAGGGAGAAAGAACTGACTGGTCGATTTACTTCCCCTATCTGACATAGGAGAGCGGTGGTCTAGTGGTTAAGGTGTCGGCTGCTCAGTCCAGGGGTCGTGGGTTTGAGCCCCACTGGGGTCATGACCATGACTTCTCATATGACACCAGTACTGGTTTTTCCAGGAAGCGGACTCGAGAGTGGTTCAAATAAGCTTTAAGCTTTCTCCACAATCGAGATTAAATAAATTCGTATAAACTACCTGACATTTCAAATAATGGCTAGGGGGGAAAGAACTGGTCAAGTACTGGCTAGGTGGGAATAGAACTGACCAGCAGTGATTTCCTTACCTTAGAAGAAACTGAAACAGGAAAAAGACCACTGATTTGAAAAATATAACTGAAACTGAATTAAGTTCATTTGAAACCATTTCTTTAATTTACACAAAACATATTTCTTATTTTAAATGAAATTTCATTGAAAACTGACTATCTGAAATAAAAAAAAATCAGGCTAGTTAAGAATAACCAACAGGGGAAATAATTGACTAGCCAGGAAATTGACGAGGGGGTGGGGAGAATTGACTATAAGAATGATCAAGTAACTAGTTGCAATTGGGGAAAATGTACCCTGGGTAAAAAACTGACTGTTACACCGGTAACAAACATTTTTAATGCCTTTTTATATGGTTCAATATTTCTTCAAAATTATTTGTTACGAAATGATCGGAAATGTCTATTATGTCTATCCCTCTTCCATAAATTTATTCAAGTATTATAAAACTTGCAAAATTCAAATATTATTTTCATTTCAAATGATGAAATGATTAACAGTAGGAATCCATGAACTGTGTAAATTTTTGAAATATTGACCCAAGTGTAAAAGTTATCTGTACCGTAATGGGCCTTTAGGTATAAATATTGGCTGTTTTCGGTAACATGCTAAAAAAAGATAGGGTAGGTAGATGGGTGTTTTTTTTTTTATTTATTAAATGGGTCTTTTTGGAAACTATTTTTGTGTCAAAAAGTAATACAAATAAGGGGTTATGCCTTTTGAGCATCATTAAGTTGTTTCTACCCTTTTGAGCATCATTAAGTTGTTTCTAACGTCACTGACCATAAATAAAGCATAAAAAGTGCAATTTTGCAATTTTTTGTTAAAAAGTAAAACAAAAATTCTCCCAGGGCAATAAAAACATTTAAGGATCGGGCCAAACATTTATTTTAAGCCTTATCATTGATTTTGAATCTTGTACTTCTCACACACAGAAGTTACCAAAATTAGATTGGGAATCTTTAGCAACATGAACTTTATTTTCATAAACAGAATTTAAAAGGACAAATGAGTATAAACTTGTAGAAAGAAAAACTTGGAAAAACATTAATATCAATCAATCACATGTAAAATGTTGGAGGATGGACATTACACATAATTGGACTGTAACATATTAAAAAAAGTAAGTGAATAAGGGTCTTTTCTTCAGATTCATAACCTTGTAATACAGGTTTTCATAGACCTGCAAAATAAAGGGCCACAAAATGCATTAAAATCCTTCCTTAAAACAACACAATTAATTAGTGACTTGTTGAGGTCTCATTACACCATGTCCTAACACTCCCCTACAAACTGCAGGTGGCCACAGAAGACCATAAAATCACACTGTCTCAACAGGGTGCCAATATACAAGAGACCATTAAACCCCTAAATTGGTCTTAAATTGATCCTAATAGGATGATTACCTAAAACAACACTTTGATGTAAGTGACATAATAAAATCCCTTTAATTTTGTTAACTTAGATAAATCTTTTGAATTAAAAAATATTTAAAGAAATTAAAAGAAAAATTCAATAACAACAATCATTTTTTGAATCTAGAATTAATTAAGGGAATATTTGGATATAATTAAAAAAATCAAGTGTGTGTTTTTCTCTTTAGCTCTTATTTTCCAAATTGCTCAAACTAGATTATAAAATAAATGTTATTTTAACAAAATTTTGAAGTTTGAAACTTGATTATCTTTGATAAAAAGCTAGATAGGTCACTGTGTCAAAGTTCTTTTTTGTTAAGAAAATTATAATTGTAATTTAGCATATCAGTATATATCTGCAGTGGAATTTGGAGCAAACAGACAATTACTGGACCTTCATGAAATTTGTTTGCCATATGTCAGGCCGTGTCTCACAACTTTCATGAAACTAAGTTCATTGCAAAGTTTTGAATTCTTTTGAATTTTTTTTATTAAACATTTAGATGATAGTGGCATTTCCATACATATTTAATGTGATTATTCTTAAAATGGTCAGTTGGTATTCAACATTGTAGTGCTTTATATATCATGTATTTCATGTATTGAAATAAGGTATATATATATAGAAATGAAATGAAATGCATGTTTTTATTTGCAGACTAACTCCTTTTCCAAATGCACTACTTGTATGACACTGGAAAGACAGCTTGAAAAGACTACATGTGTCGAGACAAGAACCAGATTCAGACAACTGAAGGAAGAACACAATGAGAGACAAATGTAAGTTGAATGTTGTGTGCAAGTAAATATGTGTTGCTGTGAGAGATATACAAAGAAACTTATAGAAAGGAACCATTTTAGAACTCATAGTCAGTGATGTCAAGTAATACCCATTTCCCTCTGCACATATAATTCTCAGAAAAGACATTAAATTTTTTTAATTTCTAGCTGACCCTGTCAAACTCTTCAATATCAAATCATTTATTTGAGTCTGCAACACTGTTTTGAGTTACCGCTAAATAGTTGTTTTTTTTCCTGGCCACGGAAGTCATAATTTGTCCTATTTTAAAGATTGCTCTCACAGGTGAAGTACAAACTCAAGCCAAAGCCTGCCCATTTAGCTCAATAGGGACAGTTCAGATCTACGGTTCAAAGAGTCCCGAGTTCAGTCCCTGGGCAGAGCATAATTATTATGTTCTCAGTGACGATTTTGTAAAACACATTGTGTCTGAAATTATTTGTTCTCCACCTGTGATTCATGTGGGGAAGTTGGCAGTTACTTTCAGAGAACAAGTTTGTACTGGTACAGAATCCAGGAACACCGATTAGGTTAACTACAGGCCTTTACATAACTGAAATACTGTTGAAAAGGTTTGCAAAAATTTAAAAAAAAATTCAATTCAGAGCTTTAACCACTGTACTACGGAGTCAGTTGAAGAGTATTTAACAGGAGGTTTACAATAAACTATCTAAATCCTTAGTAGCAATAGTACTCAGGTTAGCAAATATTTAGCCATCATTGTAATTGAATTTGTATGTTCATAGTTAATTTTTACTTAATTTTTATTTATTGTAGGATGGAACGGAAGTACTATTATGGTAAAAGAGAGGCTAGCAGAAAAAACCCAGCAAGTTTTCTGTCCTTGATAGTGGATGGCATGGACCAGTGTAAGGAAACTTGTTATAACAAAAAGAAATTGTGTTGTAATAGTAACAATTAATATATTAAAGAACAAATTATTTCCTTTGTAAACACAGCATAATTAAAGTTATTTTTTACTTCAATTGGAAAATTCCTGCCTCCACTTATGGAATTCAACATATATTGAATAGCATGCTGGTCAATAGTCAAAACTTTTGTCTGAGGTCTGAATGGCTGGGGAAAATAGTTCAGACTATTGACCGGCAGTCCATTCAATAAGTATGTTATAAAAATTACATCAGAAACATAGTTTTATTTTAGATTTTTTCACTTTAGTCAGTAAACATGTGTTGAATATATATGGTCGTATAGCACAAACAATGGAACAGCCATTGATATAAGGAGTCATTAAATAAAAGTGATTAAATAATAGATGGCAATGGCACAATAACTTTTATCATATCTTTAACAACTTTATGATTACCTCCCTTTTGTGCTGTCTGTGTCATTTAAACCGATGATTAAGATCCTACATTTGAATTTAAGGCATTGCAAAAGCAATCACGTCTTGTGGTAGTTCTAGTTTAAGATATCTGTTCACATTGAAGATTCAAGTCCGCATAGAAGTGAAATTAGAATAAAGCAAAGATACATGAAACCTCATATAAAGGTCACATTTCCCTTTACAGGTTTTTTAATCATGAACTTTTCTTTTTACAGCCAAGACAAATTTACCACACTTCACTGGGCGTAAACCTAAGGTAAATGATTCTTTTATTTTCAGTCCAAGAAAAGTTTATATCATACTTTTAAACTCATCTCAACCAAAGTTTCTTAGTATATTATGTTGTATAGAAAGATGGTCTGTCATCGATATTACTTAAATGTCTTTGCCTCTACAATTACTGGTCAGAAAAGGACCAAACTTGGTTGCACTTTACCACCATCCAGAAACACAATTTGCCAATAAAGCAGTGCACATTGAAATGTATGCAATGTTCATGTGCACACAAATTATGAATAAGTATGCACAAAAAATATGAATAAAATAACTACAAATCGCAGATGTAAGAGCTTTGATATTTGGCATGTGATATAAGGGTTTTACTGATATTCTACCATACATATCCAAATAATTAGTCTACTGGGAAGGTCAAAAATGGCGACATCCCTGTGTGTGACATGTACCTACTATAGGCTTATATATAAGAAACTTTGAAAGTCTTCTTCTCTGAATTGATGATATTGACGCTATTTAGCGTGCAATACCAGAGTTGTACTATCTACCATTTATTAGAATAGTTAAAATTATTGCCTGAGGTTAAAAATGTATGTGACATGTATATAATATTGAAACGCTAATATGAAAGAAACCTAACTCTTTACTTGTACCATTACATTATAAAAAGACACTTGAAGCCTTGTACACAGGCAAGCACTTTAGGGTCTATGACCATCTTATTATCCTCAGAAGCATTATAGTGTTTGAACAGTTCAGTAATATCACACTAATATAATATTATGTAATCAACTGCTACTGCCTGTGGTACTTTTAACACCTGGATCATACATGTATTTCGCTTTCAGAGTTTCACATTCTCTAGCCTGTTAAAGCTGACCAATCTAGGGTCATCATGACCCTTTTGTTTTCTCTATTTAATCTTTATGTAACTGTTGATGCACAAAAATAACTCCTTCATATATTATTTCAGAGTATAAATGGTGCAGATCTTCTAAAGACCCATATAACTGGAGTCATCAACCACGGCCATGGTGGTTTTCATACTTATGTTGATGTTAACGAGTACCCACATGACCCAAACCTTACCATTAATATCATACTGAAGACCCTTAAGAGAACTGCACAAATGCATGTAAGTTATATATTTTTCAGTAGCTTGATCTGGTTTCCCAGGTCTAAATAAAAATGAAAGCGTAATCTTGCATAATTTGCAAATAATTTTGTAATAAAACCCCCAATCTAACAACTTTTTACATTTGCACAATATCTTTTGATGAAGAGCTTGATAAATCTTCATTAAACTTGGTCTGTTGGATTCTTATAAAGAGACCAGAGTCTGGTATAAACTTAGAGTTTAACATTCCTTATCAATGCTAATTGTGTGCATAGCAAACAGACTGAAGGTTCAGTAAATCTGTATTTTTCTCATAGTGTAGTTCTAGATTTTCAGTCAGAACAACAGTGATCTGATATTGTAGTGAATATTTATAAAATACATGTCACTTTCAGGAAAACACTCTACCTCCAGTATGCTATATCCAAGCAGATAACTGCGCTCGTGAGAATAAAAACAGATATGTTTTAGCTTTCTGTGAGCTGTTGGTAGCAGAAAAAATATTTAATGAGGTATGTTCAATATATATGTACTATTTGGTTGGGTCCATTTATCTTCTCTTTTGTCTTGAAAATATGAAGACAGACAATTAAGCTTCTGTCTGGACAATGCAGTGTGATGCTATATAATTGTGGTATATTTTGTCTTGGCAATACCTTTGTAATGCATGAACTGATATTCAAATGTAATTTACAATAACAAGTTAAGGTAGACTTCCTGTAATAGGCCTCAATTTCACGAAAAGCGTATACATACAACTTGATAATGTAAGCTTTGAAAATGTCAATAGAAATAAGGTGCATATTAACAAGTTATATAGTGACAGAAGTTCTCAAAAATTACCTTTAGATTACCTCCCCTGATAATTTTGGTTTTTCATGAGTTATCTCCCCAGAAAACTTGAAAATAATAATTTTCTCCTTTTCCCTACGGGGAATTTTAGATTTCTTTTTAGCTTGACTATACAAAATATAAGGAGAGTTATCCTACTCGACCCGATGCCGGCATCTTTCCGCGTCCCCACCTTGGTTAAAGTTTTTATATTTACATTCGCCCTACTCTTTTCCATTGAAATTATAACACATATTTCCTATGAACAGCAAAAGGAAAGGCGCGAAATTTACGTTATCGCTGCTTAGTGATAACCGATTGCTGTTTTGACGACATCCATGTATAGTCAGGGAGAACATTCCTTATATGACGTCGCAGTTATTCTGTCTGGTGGACAGAATGGTCGGGAAGCTGATTTTAATGTTAAATGCCAAAAAATATGTGCAATTTATAATATCATCTTGTTTACAAATGGAAAGGAAATATGATGTAAATATAAGAAATGAAACTATTTTTTTCGGTGTTCATGCGAAATGAACGACAGAATAGGATTGGCAAATTAAACATGAATCGCTAATGGATTTGCTGATCCTATTCTGTCGTTCATTTCGCATGAACGCCGAAAAAAATCATTTCATTTCTTAATTACACTTTCTCTTCTTTTTCTTTTTATCTTTGTAATTACTTGATGGATTTGATTCAAACTTAAAATAGTTGTTCCTCATAATCACCCAAATCATCTGACCTAAGGGCCATAACTCTGGTACCAATATTTCATTCCTTCATTATGCCCCCGGCATCTACTGATGCGGGAGGCATATACTGATAGTCCTGTCCGTCCGTCTGTACGAGGTTAACCAAATGGGACCGTTTCGTCTAGCATTAATACCCCTTACTAGAATGACTTGATACTAATGCAGATGTAACCTGTGACCTTTCCTCATCTTCAGACATCACCTGACCTCAGTTTGACCTTGACCTCATTTAGGACTTAGGTTGCTTTATATGGGCCATCTCTTGGTTAACCAAATGGGACCGTTTGTCTAGCATCAATACCGCTTACAAGAATGAATTGATACTAATACAGATGTAACCTGTGACCATTCCTCATCTTCAAACATCACCTGACCTCAGTTTGACCTTGACCTCATTTTGGACTTAGGTTGCTTTATATGGGCCATCTCTTGGTTAACCAAATGGGACCGTTTCGTCTAGCATCAATACCGCTTACAAGATTGAATTGATACTAATACAGATGTAACCTGTGACCATTCCTCAGCTTCAAACATCACCTGACCTCAGTTTGACCTTGACCTCATTTTGGACTTAGGTTGCTTTGTATCGACAAGGATGCCACCGGGGGCATCAAGCGTTTATTGAACGCAGCTCCTTGTTTTCACTTAGATTTTCAGGTTAAAGTTTCGATGCACTTTCACTCTATCTCTGTTATTACTGAATGGATTTGATTCAGACTTAAAACAGTTGTTCAACATCATCGCCCTCATCATATGAAGCAACGTGCATAATTCTGGCACATTTTTATGCCCCCGAAGGGAGGCATATAATTTTTGAACCGTCTGTCAGTCTGTCCGCAATTTTCGTGTCCGGTCCATATCTTTGTCATCCATGGATGGATTTTCAAATAACTTGGCATGAATGTGTACCACAGTAAGACGACGTGTCGTGCGCAAGACCCAGGTCCGTAGCTCAAAGGTCAAGGTCACACTTAGACGTTAAAGGTCATTTTTCATGATAGTGCATTCGTGTCCGGTCCATATCTTTGTCATCCATGGATGGATTTTCAAATATCTTGGGTACCACAGTAAGACGACTTGTCTTGCGCAAGACCCAGGTCCGTAGCTCAAAGGTCAAGGTCACTCTTAGACGTTAAAGGTCATTTTTCATGATAGTGCATTCGTGTCCGGTCCATATCTTTGTCATCCATGGATGGATTATCAAATAACTTGGCATGAATGTGTACCACAGTAAGACGACGTGTCTTGCGCAAGACCCAGGTCCGTAGCTCAAAGGTCAAGGTCACACTTAGACGTTAAAGGTCATATTTCATGATAGTGCATTGATGGGCGTGTCCGGTCCATATCTTTGTCATTCGTGCATAGATTTTAAAGTTATTGGGCATGAATGTGTACCACAGTAAGACGACGTGTCGCGCGCAAGACCCAGGTCCGTAGGTCAAAGGTCCTAAACTCTAACATCGGCCATAACTATTCATTCAAAATGCCATCGGGGGCATGTGTCATCCTATGGAGACAGCTCTTGTTTTTTCATGAATTATTCCCCCTTTTTACTTAGAATTTCGGGTTAAAGTTTTGATGAACTTTCACACTATCTCTGTTATTACTGAATAGATTTGATTCAAACTTAAAATAGTTGTTAAACATCATTACCCACATCATATGACACAAGGTCGTTGAACTCTGGCACAAATTTTTCATGTATTGTTCCCCATTTTTACTTAGAATTTCAGGTTAAAATTTTGAGGCACTTTCACTCTATCTCTGTTATTAGTGAATGGATCAGATTCAAACTTAAAATAATTGTTCAACATCATCACCCACATCATATGACACAAGGTGCATAACTCTGGCACAAATTTTTTCATAAATTAAGCCCCCTTTTACTTAGAATTTAAGGTTAATTTTGATGCATTTTCACTATATCTCAGTTGTTATGAAATACATATTTAATTTAAACTTGAAGTAGTTGTTCCACATTGTCACCCACATCATGTGACACAAGGTGCATAACTTTTGCACCAATATTTAATGAATTATGCCCCCTTTTTGCTTAGAATAGAACTAAAGAGTGTTTTGATACACTTTATCTTTACCTCTCTTATAGTTTTGACTCGGGCTATTTGTGCAATATCTTCATCCACCATTGGAGTCACTCCAGTGACAACTGCAGTTTCCTCAAAAGTGCCCAGTTTCACTATACAGCATCGAAATAGTGGAGTGCGCTGACTCCTGTGACAACTCTTGTTGATATTTGTATCAGAGTCATATAAATCCATGTTCGATAACTAGTCAAATTGGTCCAGGCAGTTTGGAGTTACGGCCCTTGAATTACCGAAAAATCAGCCTTTTTACTCTTGTCCGCACTCTAAGTTGAACATTTCTCATCCAATCTTCACCAAACTTGAACAAAAGGTGTTTGACCATAAGACCTCGGACAAGTTCAATAATGAGCCAAATCGGTCCAGGCATTTTGAAGTTCTAGCCCTTGAATTGTAGCGAGTAAACAGTATATAAAGACTGACTTGCTATTTAGATGATTGGGCAGTTGTGGGAGACATTCGCTTTTCTCAAAAGCAGCTTTAGTTTTGAATGTCTTTAAAGTGACCAAATTTCATTTAACTATTACCATCCAGTTACAAGATATGAAGTATGACTATTACAACATGTTATCCTTAAGGTGTTGGATACAACACACAATGCTCTGGTTCTGGATGCATGTATTAATATCAAAATAATCAGCATAGCAAGATGATTAGTCATTTGATGTAGCATAAATTTTCTAGTGAGCTGTAACTAGACCTCATTGGTCAGTGTCGCCTAAGTTTTATACTTGTGTGAATGGATTGAAGCTTCACACATTTATTCACTGTGATAAATTGACTTGCACTGCACAGGTTTCATAACTCTAAGTTGCTTTTTTATGAAATTATGCTACCATTTTTACTTACCAATTTTTGGTCCATGAATTAAATATTCATGCACCGACATTTGGCATTATGATATTATAATATGTAGCAGTTGAGATAATTAGTATTGACCCTGTTTTGTCATGCAATACTTCATGTACTACCTTAATATTGGAGTAAGGTTGAAAAAAAAATTAAATGAGTTGTATTGAAGTATCATCTTACACTGTTTTAGAAGTGTTGTTTTAAGAAAATATTTTTTTGTTGAAGGTTCATCTGTCTTTCTTATATGTTGGACATACACATGAAGATGTCGATGCAGCGTTCAGTAAAATTTCGGAGAAACTAAGAACTACAGATGCAGAGACATTGGATGACCTAATTGCACTGCTTCCAAAACCTGAGGAAATTCTACACATGTTTGATGTGAAGAACTGGCTAGCTCCTCATATTGCTGATATTGAAAAACATTCAGAGCCGTTACACTTAAATTTGTAAAGAAAAATGAAGAAGTTCAAGTGTTTTTTAAAGGACAAAATATTGATCCATGGTGTGAACTTAATGGGAATATTCTTACTTCAATTCCAAATGGACAGCTCACAACAATAAAACCAGATTATAGCCATATCAATATTGAAAGACAATCAAAACAAATAGAATGTTTACATTCATTGTTTAGGAAACAGGGAACAATATCAAAGTGGGAGAGGTTTTTTAACGTTCTGCAAACAACTGGAAGAATTTCCGCAGCAAATCAACCTTGGTTTCTAGACTGTTTACCAAGGCAGTCACAAAATGTCAACTTCGAAGATGTAATTCCCCCAGAAGTTAGAGAACTAATTCTAAAGGAAACGAAAGTTCCCAAGGTATACAGATTATTTGCAACTCAAAAGCACTTGTTCAGTAATTAGTAATTGTTCATAGTATCTTTTACCTTTTCATATTTGGGGATATAGATGTGTATGATTTTGTTTTTGTCTGTATGCCATGAAAGTAAATTCAGACTCCTGTGAGTTTGATTTTAACCAAACTTTCTTGGAAGGTTTTTTAGCATTTTGTTATATTTTGTGGTTGAATGATAAATGATGAAATTGTGGCTTCTGAGATATGATTAAAAATTAGGCCACCAGGAAAACTGCAGATTAGAATTTTGCAACACTTCCAGAAAATATCAGTGCTAAGTGTACTTGTTATAGTTTCCCAGTCAAATGAGTTTCAATTTTGGCGAAGACAACCAGCAAACAACAGTGATTTTTTTAATTTTTAAGAATTTTAATTGTCCATGAAAAGGAGAGTAAGTGTCTCAAGTGAGTTTTTGTGTGTTCAGTTATATGAATTACTTTTAAGTTATATGTATTTTGCTTTCAGTTTAGAATACGAAAAAGGCAGAGCAAGAATAAAGAGGCACGGCAGACAACAAAGAAAACAAACAAGGCAATTCAAAGACCAAAACAACATAAATCACTTGTCCAAACTTCCACAACATTTTTGATTATTCCACTCAGATGATATTAAGAAGCATGTTTGGCTCATGATTTTTATGGATCTACTTCAAACGTGTATTATGATGATCCTTGTGTGTCTTATTATTTTGAGATTGTTTAGACTTCTTTGTTTGTTGGAAGTACGTTATGAACTGAATTTCTTGTTTTCATGTTTGATTTCTGTTCATGTTGGGTCAACTGCATCCTATGCTCATCAGGAATTATTGAATAATGTGGTAAATTGTGAATGTATCTTAGTCTGTTAACTATATCATTGTGATTGACAATTGAGATTTTAACATAAATTTTTTTTTTGTGACATTTAAATTCAGACATTTACCACAGTAAGTGAAATGGATGTTATTTTATCAAGTTTCCTTGTTTGTGAAAAGAGAACTCTTTTGAATGATTTTGTCAGAAATTTTACACATAGTATATGCAGATAAGAACTTTTTAAATAACTTGTTACAAATCTATCTAAAATGGTAAGATGCAACTAGCTTCAGCTAGCTTCCTAGCATCTGGTTTTTGATCTAAGTATATCAATATTTATTGAATCATAATTATAAATTGCAAATATATATACACTACAGTAGTCACATATTCTGTAATGATTGCTATAAAAATAACATTCACATGCATATCATGTACTGTGATTCTTCTGATTTAAAGCAAATTCTTCATATCAGTTCTGCAGCATGCAACACAATAGCTGGATGAGCAATATAGTGATATCATGGCACTTTCTTGTATTTCAGGTTGTAATGTTTGTAATGTTTGACTTGGCTGATATTCATTGTATAAAAAACAGACATTTTACAAATAGTTTCAGTTTAAACTAAGATATTCACTGTGACTTCTTATTGATAATTAGCGGTTAATACTAAATTGCCTTGCACAAATAAATAATAAATTTTGGAAAATTGCCTTGCACAATTTTGAAATACTTACCTAAAGATCTTAGAGCAGTAGGCCCGAAGGACATTATTCATTTTTAGGGCAATTATTCCGTAATCGCTCCAGGCAATCAAGTATTAATTTCTTTAATTATACCAATGCTTTAATTTATCAATAGACACCCGACATTGACAAAATTTTTCATCCAGTCAATTTTTTCATAGAACCTGTTTGTAGATAAGTGACATCATATAAACCATGTCATCAGGATATAGAAATATTGTGTGTACACATACTGTAACATGTTTTTGACAATATTGTTTAGTTTTGATCATGTGTTTTAAAACTCACAATAAGACATTAAGTTATATGGATGCTAAGCACACAGATTAAGATATTCATTTAAAAGATTTAGCTAGGACTGAACTTACAGCTTAAAAGAAAATTATACTTCTTTAGATGGTCAGATTTAAAGCGGACATCTATATGATAGAGGGATAAAATTATTATTGAAACACCATTTGCATTAATTGCTATATAAAGATATAGATAACAGCCTATATATGAGTCATTGATAAAATACGATTTTGATACATGTTACCCCTACGATTGTAGCATAAGAGATTCTACATCTGTTCTGTCACATACAAATTATTCCAGCTCCATTTCAAAAAGATGATTATTATAAAATGTTGTACTGACTTATGTGCAGGGTTGTAAAAGAAGTTTTGATCTCTACGAGCAAATTGGCTCAGTTATGATTCAGCAGTGACATAAAAGTATGACATAGAGTATGATGTAATAATGATGCGACGTCATACAATGTTAAGCTAGTAACACTGGTTCAAATAACAAAAATTGATGATTCTGTTCATAATTAGTTTGCGAGGTGTTAGACTTAAGAAATGATAAATACGTCCTTATAATATTTTATCAGTTTAACTTTATAAAATATGGACAAGAGTTCAGATGCGCAATAATTAAATAACGAGTGCGTAACACGAGTTATTTTATATTCACATCCGAACGACTGCCATATTGAATTAGCTGATAAAATTATTGGAACATATTTATTATTTCTATTCTAACCACGCAAATTCTTTGCATTTTACAGCACTACATTTTAGCTCTATACGTCATTCGGCTGGCCATATGCTATTATAAAATCCTCCTCACAAATGGAAAGCTTTGCATAACGGAGTGTTGTCATATTCAGTAAATTTTTATAAAAGTATTAAGTAGTTACCTGTGTGAAAAAGATATTTTAAATATTTTCTACGCAGTTTCTAAAAATAGTACACGTTACCTATGATGACACTGCAACATACACACCAGAACATTGCGGCATATAAACGTGTAAACACTTTAGTCTGGAAGATAGGAGCATGAATTATTATTTATTTTAACTGTCAAAGTAGAATCTAGTTGACATTTGTGATACCTACAATGCAGAATTTGTAAACAGGTACATGATCAGATATATATTCAATGATTTTAAGGTACTGTCTAGACAGGCTGAAACATTTTCTTACAGTAAAAATATAAACAAATAAATGCATCAGTTAGAAATTGTTTGTTTCTGAAAATTTGATATAGATTTATACTAATTTTAATTACTACTACTTAGCACTCTCACAGTCAGGTTGTAATTGTAGGGTGGAATTGAACAGCTATATTTTATCTATTAGTAAGATTCATGTATAGGCGATTTCGCTATATGTTTATATAGCAATTGCTGCAGATCATGTTAGAGTACTAGTTTATAAAATTATAGTTCTGAAATTTCTGATGAAAAACAAAAAAAACCCAAAAATCTAAAGTTCCCATTGGCTATGCAGCACTTTATAAACATGGGGGTAAATTGTAACAGCATATGACCTGAATGACGTATTACGCTGAAATTTTTTTTACTGTAAAATAAGAATTATTTGCACTGTTAGAATCGAAATAATAAACATGTTCCAATAATTTTATCAGTTCAGTGAAATATGGGCAGTCATTCTGATGCGAATAATTATATCACTTGTGCTGCACATCAAATACTTGGTCAAACAAATGAGTGTTCAATGTATGTCAGTTAGCTAGTGTGTTTGTGTGTGTCCATCCGTCCAGATTTTTGGATCCAGACAATAACTTTGACATGCATGGAACAATCTTGTTTAGATTTGGCATGAATGTTTACCTCAATGAAGATGGAGTATCACACACAAAGCCCAGGTTACTATCTCAAAGTTCAAGGTCACACATGGAGGTCAAAGATCATTTCAGATCTTGTTTGGGCCATAACTTTTTTGTGCATACAGGAATATTGTTTATATTTTGCATGAATGTTTACCTTGATGAGATGGAGTGTTACACAAAACCCCAGGTTCCTATCACAAAAGTCAAGGTCACTTATGGGTCATACCTCAGGTTTTTATTTCGATGTAAATGAGATGTGACACCAAAATTTGTGGTCCTGTTTGGCGCCATATAACCTATATTGTGTTGGTGCGCCGTAAAACCCAATTAAATAAATAGGGGTCAACGGTCATTTTAGATATTGTCTGAGCCATACATTTGATAAGTAAAGTATGGAGTAGTTTTGTCAGATAAAATTCTGCCAGTCAGAACTTTTTCAACTGAGAATGTAAAGATTTTGCCAAATATGTGAATATCTTTATAATATGAACGAATATATAAAGTTCTGCTGGGCAGAACATCTTTAAGCTGTATAGTGATTTTGATATTAGACTCAAGTAAGTTCATACAAAGTTCTTCCGCGCAGAACTTTATACAGCATATACTCTTTCACCTGGTAAAACGTATTGTGAACCTAGGAAAGGTCTGCCAGGCAGAAAAGTTTTAGACTCCTGGATATTCTTTTATATTATTCTGAATGGCCTGAGTTGAGTCAGATAATGTTCTACAAGGCAGAACTTTTTAAACCTTATTCATACATGTATATTTATTTTAGGGAGAACATTTCAATATTTATAGGCTTAACGTTATCATAATCTATTGACCGGTGGTGCATATTGGCCTTTAAAGTTCTGCCAGACAGACCTAAAAAACACTAAGTCTATATAGTATTGATGGTAGACTTGTGGATTTGTATCACTTTTTATACAACATCTCATTATCTGCTACCTTTCAAAATGTATTTTAAAATTATAATCTTTTCACCTGAAGAGCATAATGAACCTAAAAAAGTTCTGCCAAGCAGAACTTATCTCAATTTAGTAATATATATTCATTATATTTATTATCTCGATTTATTTATTCGTTTTTTATTTATTTCAAAGATGCTAGTTGAGTCACATAAAGTTCTGCTAGGTAGACTGTTTAAACCTTTTTCATATATTTAACATTATCACAAACTATTGCATGTAGTGCAAAATGTATTTTGTGATAAAAAGTTCTGCCAGGCAGAACGTTTTAGACAGATTAATATTTGTCCTATAATTTATTATGACTAGTTGAGTAAAATAAAAGTTCTGCCAGGCAGAACATTTTCAACCTTAATAGGCTTTATATTATTTTGACAACTGACTAGTGGATTTGAATCAAGTTCTGCCAGGCAGAACATTTTGCACAAATAATGGTCTGTTACTTTGCAAAATGTATTGTAAAACGAAAATATTTTAGCCTGTACATTGCACGGTTGCATGCCACTTAATGCATTTGTTAAACCTTCTTATGGATGAATAAAAACTTTTATACAATATTCCTCCGATGTTGATGACATCGCTCCATATCAGGAGCTGAATAATTTTCAAACAGTAACTGTACGTTATTTTCTTTTGACGTCCCTCAGATTTCAAATATACACTCCTGGGGCCGTATTCATAAAGCATCTTAAGTATAAGTTTTGACTTTAGTTTAAGATTTTACTTAAGTTTGTGGTGATTTCAACTTAAGTCTAAGTAAAAACTTAAGTTCTAGTCATAAAACAGCTGAAACTTAAGATACGTAAGAAATGAATCAAGTCAGAAAGTAAAATAGCGTGGTGAGTACGATTAAAGTGTTGGTTTCAGATAAAAGCACTTTAAACATAATTGTGCATGTTGTATCTGTCTGAAATTAATGTTGTGTTTTTAATGTTTTCGTCCACAATAAAAAAACAAGAATTACTTATTAAGTTGTTTTATGAATGACAAATATGCTTAAGTAAAATAAATTGCTAACCTAAGTAATACTTAAGAAAATAATCAATTTCTTATACTTATACTTAAGATGCTTTATGAATACGGCCCCTGCTCCCTTTTTAACCCCACCTACCATTAATAAGATGTTGCTTTCTTCAGGGAATTGTCCCTAAATCCTAATGTAATATAAAAGTTGTCGCTATTTTATCTTGATGACCAATATAGTATGCCTACCAAGCATTTTTGTCAAATTTATGTTTTAAAATAGTTGGCATAACAATTACATTTAATATATTCATCTGATTTGAGAAGAAAATGCAAAATAGGACATAATACAAAATTGGACGGGATGACGTTACATGACGTTGCTATTTAGAATAGAATTTACTTTATTATTCGTTAAAATTAAATCTTATTTTGAGTGTCAACGGAGAATTCCATTATCTCCTACATGTACAGTTTCTTTGACGTTTTCATGATATTTGAATAAATGAGAGCACCCTTGTTTGTAATTATTGAATAAACCTCGAAGTGAGGATTTTGGGTATTTCTGCAGATATTTTGTAATACAGCTCTATTCAAAATGTGGCATTGGACACCCATCAAAGTTATGATGTTTCGATCCGGTACGATAAGTACTTTCCTCTTTTATAGGTC
This sequence comes from Mercenaria mercenaria, assembly GCF_021730395.1. Taxonomy (NCBI): domain Eukaryota; kingdom Metazoa; phylum Mollusca; class Bivalvia; order Venerida; family Veneridae; genus Mercenaria; species Mercenaria mercenaria. The sequence goes on along the minus strand of NC_069375.1, from coordinate 60,902,714 downwards.
TATATCAAACATGACGCACCAAGATCAACTTGCAAATGTCAAATACCGAAATTGGGTGAGAGGTGGGCTTGGTATAAAGTACGTTAAAGAAGGCTTGGAACCATTCTGTGACCACCTGGCTACACAACAGCATATTTATATCCTGAATAAAGTTCAACAGGCACACAATCTTTTAGCAGTGTCTTGTGGGCAATGCGATGTACGGACTCTCCAGCCTAATCATGTCCGAACAAAAAATAACCAGTGCCCTCTTGGTCAAACTCACTGTAACTGTCTACGTCCGGGCGGGAAAACTTTGTGTCCGAGCAATGTATGTGGGGCCATATATGATGAAATTATTCAACTCCATGCATCAACGCCTCCAGCGCCGTACTGGAAGAACACAGATGCACGTCAATGGTGCACTGAACCATGGTCTGTAGCAAAATGTTTTATAAATGCCCCAGGATATGAACAGAAAACGAAAGCGAGTGAGTTCGACTGCCTTGGCTTATTACATGTGCTGATTAACAACAAAGGTTTTCAACAACACATCAAGTGTCAGATTTCTGGTACAGACGTTTTCTCGAGGGTAAATGTTAAACCAGTATCTTGTTTGAGCAATAATATAATATATCCCAAACAGTGGTTTGTTGTTGAATAAACTCATTATCACAAGGACGCAGCCAGAGTAATATAAAATACGCATCTAAATATATAGAAATAATTTTATTCAAGACAAAATCACTGAATGTAACTTATTATTTTAATTATAACACAATTTTAAGGATTGCCATCTATGTCCTTGACGACATTCGCCAAATATTTGCCTGTTCCGTATTATATCATTTTCAGCATCCCGCTACATGCATTAGATTTAACACTTTGTCACAGTGATTTTGTTGTACAATCACGTTTGATAGGAAAACACATTTACGGCGTACAATATAACTTTACAAGACGTACGGTAAGTTTGCCGCTGCTGATGTGATTGTATGCACAAGTATTTATATAACAATGTTAACTGTTAATTCAGTGCCTATCAACAAAAAGCAATGCATATTGTCATTTTAGCACTAATAATAGGATAGGATTATCTGCACAAAATATCCGAAAAGACAATACAGGCAGCTAATTCAGCACTGACGATTTGATAATCTGCAAAAATATCCACAGAAAAAGCATAAAGCTACTCCAGCACAAACGACTAGGTCATTTGCACAAATATCCACAAAGACAAAGCACAGAACTTTTTAGCGCTACTGATCGAATCATCTGTACAAAATACCCTCAATGTCAATACAGACATTTAATACAGCCCTGCTGATAGGATCATCAGAGCAAAATATGCGTAAAGATGTAACAATTGACTGAGGGTTTTTAAAAAGATACCTGATAATGTACTGATATATGCTTTATTCATAACAGATAACACAGGAATCTATTCAAATTTTAAATCTAATTTTTCCCTTTTCTGCCCATTACATTAGATAATCAGATGTTAGAGGATTTTTACTGTGTTAGTAATTTTAAAATGAAAAATTACTAAGTAAGAAATAGATTGTATAGTAGGTAGCCATACTACAAAACAGGTTTCGTATACATTCGGTTCAGACGTCCTGTTTGTAAATATTATTTTTCATTATCAGTTTTAGTTACAGTCTGGAAGTGTATATATTATACAGGTACGCAAGTCTAGAAACAATATATTTCATTCCCATACTATGGAACTAGCAGACAGTGAGGTTAACAGTTATATATGTGATATGATTGAACTGTTGGAAGATGAAAGGGAAATTAAACACAGGCAAGAAACTAAAGATGCGGTCAAAAGGCTGCAAGAGGTATACAATTTTGTTAGTGTTTAAATTCATGTAACACAAGTCATTTTGTATTGCAAATATTTACTCAAGGAAACTTTCCAGGTGGACAAGTTAAAGATATGCTGGCTAATAAATAGATCATTGTAGTCAAAACTTCTGTTAAAGCGGAGGTAATGGCGCAACGTCATTTTCCGGATGACATAGAACCTTTATCCGGTATACGGAAACGCAAGTCAATAATACGAATAAATGTCAAACCTGTTTGTTAATTGATAAAACTGGCTAAGGTATAGATGAAGCAAGCAAATATGAAATCAATAGAGTTAAACGTAAGTACTTTATATTAAGATCTACTTAGTACTTTCATGTTTTATGGGAAAATCTACATTCCTGCCTACTAACCTACCTTCCTCAACTTTGGAGTCAGCTTTCATCTTATCAGTAAACCTGCTTGTATATCTCTGGTTTATAACTGCCGGTGTAATGTACTTGTTTGTTTCGTGTTAGAGATATATGTTTAATTTACCGGTCCTATCCTGTCGTTTATTTCGTATAAACACTGAAAGATATACATGTCATTTCTTTTTTATACAATATAGTTTCTTTGTAAACAAGATCATTTTATACATTGCACACATTTTGTTGTATTCAACATTAAAATAAGCTTCCCGGGCATTTTGTTCACTAGACGGAAACAACTGCGACGTCATCTAAGGAACGTTCTTCCTGATTGTACGAGTCAAAACAGCGACCCGTTATCACTAAACAGCGTTGACGTACATTTCGCGCCTTTTATTTTGCTGTGCATATGAAATGAATCTAGTAGAGACGAAACTACACAGTTCGGGGTTTCTACTACTTTTAATATACTCTTCTATAACACATGTATGGTAAACTAAAGTCCTCATATTTTGACATCATGTATATCATGGTACAGTCTTTCTAAATGTCTCTTTCACTTTACATATACATACTATTTCTTAATGGAATGTTACTGTATTATCTCTGAATGTCTCTGAACAAATAAATAACTGTTTATCATCTATCAAACCACTCAAGACGTGTAACATGTCCGGGTCTGAAACATAGATAATAACAATAGTAAAAGATAGGTATGATATCAAACAGATAACATACTGATAATCATATATCATACATACAATAGATATCATGCAATAGATATCAAACAATAGGTAATTTGATACAAAGTAGATCCATTAATCTATCTATTGTTCATTTAGAAGTTATCGGTTATACATTAAAGTGGAATTATATGCATTTTGCAAGTAAAAGTTAAGCTTAAATTGATGTGCATGTAAAAAGGATGGAGGAAATTATAGCTTTTTACTCAACATACCAAACTCTTCCTGTTACCAGTACAAAATAATAAGTTTCCAGATATGACTTTTCTTATTTTGACTGGGACAGTCTTTTTAAAAACGTTAAACTGCAAGCAGGAGTTGCTTCCCTTCTACTTTAGAACTTTCCATTTTCAGGCAACGGAGATCATTGCGCAGAAGATTGAAAAAATATCTATTATTTTATCCGTCCGATTTCTTTATTTTTAAAGCATCAACTTCAAATACTAATGCGGCATTATCGTTAATTTAACACTTCTAAATGCACAGCAACCGAAAATTGCTTTTATAGAACACTCACCCAAAACACACTATATGCAGTATTAGATGCGCATAATGCCACTTTAATTACACAACAGATTATAAATGCTTTAAATACAATATAAAACATTTCACATCAATGTTATCTATTGGTATAGTGGTCTCTATAGTGGCTAATACCTAGTGTCCAAAGTAACTGGTAAACTTCACTGATCTTGACTACAATCACTCTATGTAAATAACAACAATAGAATATTGACAATACAAATGTATAGCATACCTGATTTGTAGAATAAACACCCATATTACATGTACCACACTCCCCAGTCTTCTGTCTGCTCAAAACTGTGCTTTGTTATCAGTATCAGTGTACCCCAAAGAGATGTAACTGTGCTGTATTGTGAATATTATGAAATTCATGCTAAATGGCTGTCGTTAAGCTGCGATTACAGATGTTTACGCGGATTCGAGAATGACAGGGAGAACGCGTAAAATGAACGAATACAACAATATCAATCGAACCAAAAGAATGCAATTCCATCGATACAATGTAATAACATCATACAAACCCAATTCCTTTATCCAAATACACCTTATAAAATTATAAAAAGTGACAACACTTATTAACCACTTTGCCTTGCTGACCAGGAAATTAAACATGGCGGTCTCTACCGCAAACCAAGATCATGTGACCACAAAACAACCAATTCTCCAATCTCATTGGTCGAAACAAAGTGAAACTAGCCAATCTAAATATAATCAGTTCGTGGTAATGGTGACAACATCTCACCTTTCTGTACTTTAAAGGCCCTATGTCAATAAAAAATAAAAGGTTTAAAGGCCCATGATTTTGACAAATCTGAAACATGAGATGAGTTAAAATATTTTAAATGGACAACATAATGACAGTGTAAAAATGACACTGCTACATAAACGTCAGCCTTTTCAATGGGAAAGAACAGAGCGATGTAGAGCTTCGTTGCACAACTAAGTAAATTAAATAAGAATAGACATCGCATTTATTTATTTTGTGCTAAAGATAATTATAGCATCTTATTTTTAGTTTAGTTTGAATTATTTGTGTGTGAGTCATTGATATTAATTACGATATAATAATTATTTACACTGTTGTTTTATCTTATTTACCAAAATCATATAACAGAACGGACTGAGACAACAAATTAATATTTGCAACATATTAAGTGGCCTTAAGTGCAACAAATCACTTTATGTACTTTTCTTTTCAGTGATGAATATCAGTACTATAAAAAGGTTAAATGTGTATTGTATTCTGCATCGAATTGAGATTGGTAGGTCTGGTTACCGAAACCAGGAATATCACGAACACGTATTAACTAAGAAATAAACAGTTCAACTAATTTTCTTAATTATTATGCATATTACGCAAAGGTAAAACAGCTTGTTTGGTTCAAAATGATCGGCATATATAAGAATTTGTATAGGTTCAAATCTAAAAGTATTATTTTGATAACCAATGATCTGTTTATTACAGCTTAAACAGAACGAATTTGTTATATCAACTAAAGACGAGGCCGAAATTCATCGAGTTGTCATGGCTGCAATTGATGAGAAAGAAAAGGAACTTAAACAGACGATAGCGGATGCAGGAAACAAACTTAAATCTATCACTGATGAAGGAAAACATGATATTGAGGAGAAAGGTCTAGTTATTGAATCTGAACTTGAGCTGACTGGACAGAAAATCACAAGGGTTTTGGTGACGAAAGAAGATGAAATAAAAACCACAGCTATTGAAGGCAAGCACGATATTGAGGGGAAAGGTGTAGTCATTAAATCGGAACTCGAGCAGATAGGACTGAAAATCGGAAAAGAATTGGTCATGAGAGAAGACGAGCCGAAAAAGGCAATTGAACAGAGAGGAATCGAAATAGAAAAGCAACTCACGAGGAAAGCGGTAGAAGCAGAAGAAAAACTAGAGCAGAAACTACAAGAATCAAAGCTTCATTTAGAGGTGAAAAAAATGAATGGGGATAAAGTTAAACTAGACTATTCCAAACGACAATATTCATCTCCGTCTGTTTGATTTTTAATATGGTAAACTAATCCAATAAATAGATTGCGAAGAAAATGTAAATAAAACTGTTATATATTGACTTCAAATCGAACTCTCACTTTCTTTTTTCGTCTTGTTTAAGGTAAAAGTTTGTTTCCTGTATGTCTTCTTTTACAAGATTTTCCTTTGGCAGAATTAGAAACCATTTTATTTAGGCAAAAAAAAAAAAATGCTAACACAAAAATATGTTTCGGTTAAAAGTTATTAAAGTACAAACTGTAGTTTCTGTTAAAAATAAACAAATATAGCTTCATTCATTTTTAGAAAAGGTTAAGTGACAATATGTTATAAGTATATCTATAATCCGTCTTCTGTATTTCTATGGAAATTACTAACTGTAGACATTTGAAACTCGTAGTGTAATATTCTTTCTTTGATATAAAAGCTATAATAAAAAATGGTTTATGAACACTATTGAACAATTATTTAAATAATTTGATACAGAATCACAAAACCTTGATTGAATGGGTGATGACGAGTACCGCTGAGACAATAAAAGAAGATGGGACTAGCAGGGTGAAAACAGGTAATTTCTTTCAGATTTGGTGTCCCGTTTATTTTTAACTTTATTGAGATTCCCATATTCATTTTGGCTGAGTTCACAAGAAAGCACTGGGGGTGAGTAGAGACCTACTCAACACTCGATAACCCTCTTGAAGTTAGTACACCAATCGTACCTTCCCTTTTGAAAAGCTGAACTCCTCAAACTCCACTGAAAGGCAGGGTTTACTGCTTCCTAGTTTTTTATCACAGCTAGCGCACAATGTGCAGAGAAAAACAGTTTTCAGGGCCTAGTTTCTGATTGGTCAGTTACTTTACAGGCGCTTCGATGCAAACTGAGCCTTTGTGATTTCCTAAATTCATTTTTGATATTATTGTATGTATTTTGTTATACTTAAAATTATATTGTTGTAAATGATAGCATTTATGGATATTAGTAAGTCATACACAATAATATCATTAAACAATTCAATACATTTAATGGTAGATAATAAATTCGAACATAACCAAAAATAGTATTTAATTCTGGATATCAATTATTTATTTTAAATGATATATTTAATTCGAATATGAGATTTCCATAATCAAATCAATGAAATTTTTAAAATCATTTTAGTGAAAGCACAAAATGATTTATTCTATCATTTCCTTAATTCTTTTTATTTAAATTTGTATTGTCATTTTGTAGTACTACAAAACCATTTATGGATATAATGAAGCAGAATTAAAAATATTATGGAATTGAGTAAAGGATATCATTTACCGATTTTAAGATATCTAGTTATCAAAAACAATCCATAAATCATTTGTGTCTACAAATATCTTAAGTGATATTAAAGATAAATTAAGGATATTTATAAATGAATTTGTGATAGACAAAAATGAATTCAGAATATCATAAAACTGTCAGTTATAGTAAAATAAAATTGACAAGGCTTTAAATCCGTTTAGATTGTTCAAAAACTGCTATACAGACAAATGGTTTTATATCTGATTTCTTCAGTATTTCCCATTCAGTAAAATAAAGTTTTCTGATTGTGTTTTAAGTATATATTGTTTTCCTGATTTCGCTTGCCGCTGAAGCATGCGATGCACGAATCAAAAACATTTTATTTGCATAGTACATTAGAGCTTTGGAAGTGACTCTTCAGAGTCAAAATAAAAGACTTAATCTCAAAGACGGCATTAGACGGCGTCAGGTTGTAATGAATTCCTTTATTTTACAATGCATGACATCAATTCTTTATACCGTCACTCAAAAGTACAAAGAATAATATCCCTATGCAAAAGAAGGCGCCAAATTGTAACGGATCGTTTCCTTTTATACTTCATGAACTCATATTGCGTTTTCACATTGGATTGCATGGCGTCTGGATTTTATACGTCGCTCTGATTTACACTAAGTGGTTTCAGCATGCATTCCAATATTCCCCGATATGATTGCCAGTTAAAAAATGAAGAACGTCAAGATAGATACGCGGACCGTTAATAGAGCATTATGAAGTTAATTTTGACGTCAATTTGTCGCATGACGACCACTTTATAATTATTACTTGAAAAAATGAAACCGATCATAATTTTACTTAGATATTTCGTTGAACATATAAAAATGAAAACAAAACAATCTAAGCGTTCTTCAGCTGAATTGTGTCGTGTTTCTTTTTTTTCGGATGATTTCATACTGTATTGCATTGCATCAAGGTTTTCAGTGCATCAGTTTACGTTCTAATGAGCTGCATAAAGTTTTCATACAATACAATGCATTGGATGCAAATGTATTGGACGGATTGCAGTTTTAGTCTAGAAAATGTTTAAATGCACTAGAATCTGCCTAATTTGTTAATGATTAATTGTATTTTACGGTTACCGCTACCAATACGTACCAGATGAAATATTGCTTCTGTAAATATTTGAGACATGCAAACATTGTACATCTCACTAAAAGGATAGCATTTAAATATGTAGACGGGATTGTTTAAAAAAATTACTGCATATTAATGAAACAGTATTTCAACTGCAAACAGAAATTCTGCAATACATAACATGTAGACGTATTCTGAGTTGTGTACACTAACGTTTTAGTGAATTAGGTAAGGATAGAACATATCCCGCCAAGTGTAAATAAGTTCACCAGTTTTTATTGATAATGCTTTTTGAACGCAAACATTTTATTTCCGTGATGTTTTAAAGACTTTCAGGACAAGCTGGTCAGACTGTATGAAAAACATGTAAGGAAGGTACCTCAATTGCCCCGACTACATAAAAATAAGATGCACGTAAGTGACATGTACGTTTCTCCCTGGATGACTGTAGAAGAAATGAATGAAGAGTCTAACGATTGGAAACAAGTTAAGATTTCAATGCATCAGATATTCAGAAATAATGAAAGGGCCACAAAATACATCTACGTAATCGGAGAAGCTGGTTCAGGTAAAACCACGTTTTGTAAAATCCTGGTTCATTTCTGGTGTGTCGCTCATTCGTTTCAGGAATGCAGTTTAGACGAACGTGACATAATGAAAGAAATGAAGAGGTTTGATTTCTTATTTTTTGTTTCACTTCGAAACTATCCCGACTGTGATGCTATAGAAAATATGTTAAAGAAATCATATGGTGATCCTGCGCTTGGAGGTATTTTACAAAATGACTCGGGTAAATGTCTTATTGTCCTTGACGGTCTTGATGAATGGATCCCAGAAAAAAAACCCAGTTCGCAGTTTCTGACTCCAGGTCTTCCTGGACGCGAGCTCGATGCGGACTATACTATTATTACAACTTCAAGACAATGGAAATTTGATGCTCTGCCAATAAGTGATAATGAAGTAGATAAAAAAATCAAACTAAATGGAATTGATAGGTATCAAATTAGAGCCCTCACTGAGAAAACAGTCGAAACATTAAATGACATCTGTAAAGTAAGAAAACGTGCAGACAATTGCATAACTGATCTTCAAAGCAGACATTTGTCCGAGATTTGCCATACACCATTGATCTTGCAACAACTAATCTGTCTATGGTATAATGGTAAACTCCAAGATAATTCGAAGTGTGCTATATACGGAAGTATGTTAGACCTCTTTCTAGAGTGGAAAGCACTTGGTACTTTAGACAACCAGAAACCACTATTTGAGGTCGAGCGCGACCGTAAAAGAACAAAGGCGATACAGCACCTTTCACATTTAGCTCATGAAACCTTATTTGACAAAAATAAAGAAAACACACTGGAATTTAGTATTTTAACACTTGCCCGTCTGAGCATACCAGATGATGTGATAAGGGACTGTTTGAACAGTGGTATCTTAAAACAAGAGCTAAACGTAAGTTTGTGTGAAAGTAAGCGGTCATCAATTTCATTCTTTCACAAATCAGTGCAAGAATATCTAGCTGCAGTGTATATAGCTAGTCAGTTCAGAGAAATGCTAAATTCGCAGGAGGACGAACATGGTCTTAAACATGTCTGCAAAAAGTGTGTAGAGAAATACTTCGGTAGTTGCAAAACGGCTGTTGATATTTTAGAGCAGTCAAACGTGTTTGTTATGCTTTGTGGATTAGAACCACGGCTGCTGACAGATATTAGTAAATATATATATAGCACAGTATTTGTTGACAAAATGGTAATTGAGGAAAGAAATACATTTCCTAAAAAGTTCTTTTCAGATCATCATAAATTGATCAAAGATATCCAAACGTGCATTTTTATGTGTATTGAAGAAGTTATGTCGATTGCAAAAAATGTTCACTCGCCTGTTTATATTGCTGATATTTACGTTTCCCATTCGATGGATTTGCTACGTTATTGTCATAATATTATTTTGCAAAATGTTCAGTCGATAGCAATAGAGAAAATTCCATACAGCATGATCGGACGTTATAATAAAAATGATAAAAAAACAATTCCTCTTGCCTTGCAAAATTTAGCAAAATGTGAACAATTAAAGGTAATGAAATTTGAAACCGATTACCATAGTGAGGATCTTATTAACAATGAAATTAGTATAATACTTGAGGCAAATGTTCACACGCTTGAAACTGTCAGTTTGTTATTTATAGAAAAGAGAATTTTAACACGTATTGTTTCTATTCTACCAAAGATGCGACAATTAACGTCTCTCCATGTGAAGAAGAATATTTATGCAGAACGTTTACCACATGATGGTATTTTATCGTTGGGTAAATTCCTTGATCAGAATACAAATCTTCAGCATATAACTCTGGATATTGATTGTGAGAAGTACGACAAACACATGATAGACCTGTCGAAACATAAACAACTTCAATATGTTGATTTTGAGACAAGTACATTTTGTACGGTCAATTGTAACACTGACAATCTAGAAACGTGTATGCTTAGAATTGCAAGGGGTGCCATGATGAAACAAGTGTGTAACTGTCTATATAAAGCATATAAATTAAAACATCTTGATCTGTATCACACCAGTTATATAGAAATTGATGAAGCAGAATGTAAAACTGTTACTGATAATCTCATTAGACTGTTGCCATCATTAATCGGTCTCAGTACTCTAACGTTAGGGCACTTTACTTTTACTGATAATATTATAGCACGTCCGCGTGATATGAGGAACCTGAAAGAAATAATACTTTATGGGGTAGAAATGAGTCTTACAACGTGGTGCAAGTTTATAGACAGTCTTCCTGTACTGCCACAAGTCGTAAAAGTAACAACAACTCCCATGGTTTTTAGAGATTGGTTATTCGGATTCACTCTGAATGATGAAATGAAAATAGAAGCTGCACAACAGTATGTTAAAGAGAAAACAAATTTATTCCACGTGACACTAGGTCGCACTTATCGTTTTCAGTTTACTACACAGAAAGTGTGACTCTGAATGATATGACTTTATTTTAATGGTAAATTGAAAGCATGTGAGTTGGCAAAAGTGTCGACAGTATTTCATGAAAAACGTATAACAAAAATGTTTGATATTAAGCTTGTATTACTACATTTGATGTATAACTTTTAAACATTCTGCATTTAACTAAGTGTAAAACAATATGTACTTCTAGAATTTTTTTTTCTCAAACAGCAAAGAATATTTGTATATGTGAACAATAGTGATAAAATGCTACGGATAGTTATAGTCTGTATATATAATTATATTAATACCATCTTTACGCAATCAATTTGATATACATACACATGATAATGACAAATACAATTACCGTTAATCTCGCTATAATATGTTAAAAGAAATAAAAGAAATTTAGTTATACTTAAGGCCTATACCATATTCATATTTTATCAGTTTGAGAATGTTCGTTGATTTACTTTTATATTTGATGCATGTAGTTTGTTTAAAATATTTTGATACGATACGGTACAGTTGAAGGTTAGACAACTTAAATTTATACTTACTTAAATCACGGTCGACATGGTTGCGCTCTAACCGTTTATTTTATTCTTTTTGTCCAGACTATTATATGTTAGTTGTAATATTTGTTCTATGGCTAGCAATTATTACATGACATCAAAAGTAAATTTTCTTACACCAAAATCTAATGTTGAACTATAAATTGGTCAATAGCACAGATTGTAGACCGACGATTTACATAATATGTCATGTAATTATTTGACAAAGACATTGGTATTCGTATTCTGCAGAATATCTAAATAATTTCGGCCAAATTTATTGATGTCTACTATTGCCTAAAAGAATGCAAAAATATATTACATTTCAAAGCAGACTCAGTTGTTAGTTATAATTAAGTAAACGGTACTACAGAAACGTCATTTACAGCAAGAATTTATTTTTCACCAATTTTGATTGGCTTCCGGGTTAGCTATATTTGCTGAAACATCGAAATTTTTTCTTTCTTTACCTATTATAGAAAAAATCAACGTCTCTTCGTATAATTTGAATCGTCGTTAAAGTCAGTACTGATAGGTCATTTTTAAAAACCATAGTAGTGTTAGTTTATTATAATAGTATGTAAAACATGCACGAGTTCTACACCGGAAATATTGCGCGACTTTAGGTGTGCAATATTATTCAACGAAGGAAAGTGTGCAAATTTCCCGATGAAAATCTAATAATCTTTTTATTACATAAGCATCTACGTTAAAACTTGATAAATGATATATTTCTGTGCCCCCATGAGTGGTTGGGGCATATAAATTTGGTCTTGTCCGTGTGTCCGTGTGTCCGTGCGAGCGTGCATGCGTCCGTGCGTCCGTCCAAATTCGTGACGTGCCTAGCTCGAAAAGTATTTGATATAATGACGAAGTCTTTATCATGATATAAACATGCGCCCCACCTATTTTTCGTCTGGCTCCGCCCCCTTTTTTCAGAGATATGGCTCCTGAAATATTCAAAAATGCACATTTTCACCTTGTGATACGCCTAGCTCAAACATTGTTTGATATAAATTCATGAAACCTTGCAAGAGTCTTAATTATGATATGAACTTGCGCACCTCCTATTTTTCATTTTGGTTCGCACTTTATTTTCAGAGTTATGGCCCGTGAAATAGTAAAAACGCAAATTTTCATCTCGTGACGTGCCTAGCTCAAAAAGCATTTCATATAAATTGATTAAACCTTGCATGTGTCTTTATCATCATATGAACTTGGGCACCTCCTATTTGTCGTCTAGCCACGTCCCTATTTCTAGATTAATGGACCCTGAAATTTTCAAAAATGCACATTTCTACCTTGTGACATGCCTAGCTCAAAAAGCATTTGATATAGATCAATGAAACCTTGTATGAACCTTAATCACGATATGAACTTGCGCACCTTCTATTTTTCATTTGTGTCTACTCCTATTTTCAGAGTTATGGCCCCTGAAATATTTAAAATGCACATTTTTACATTGTGACGCACCTAGCTCAAAAAGTGTTTAATATAAATGGTTGGAAACGTGCATAAGTCTCTATCATGATATTAACTTGCACATCTTTATTTTTTTTTATTTGGCTGGCTCCAACCCCTATTTTTAAAGTTATGGTCCATGAAATAGTAAAAACGTCACATTTTTGCCTTATTATGTGCCTAGCTAAAAATATTATTTGATGTAAATTCATGAAACCTTGCTCAAATCTTTATCATGATGTGACCTTGGACACTTGGCATTCTTCTTGAGACTCTTTGCGCTTATTACAGAGTGATGGCCCCCAAATTGGCGGATTTCTTGTTTGTGATGCTCATAGCTAAAAAAATATATCACCTAGAATAATGAATCCTTTTCGTAAAATGTTTGTAGAGGCTTTGCTCCATTAAGACTGCAAACATTTGAATTATTGCCCCTTATTTTTGACAAATGTACAAGTGGGGGTACAACCTGTGTCCTACAGACACATTCTAGTTTATTTAACATATACGAAATTTTAAATGATGTCATTAAATACATTTTAAACGCGACAAAACAAATGGAAATTATGTCGCAAATGACGTAATGCTCCCGATATGAAATATGGACGTCAACATGGAAAACATACAATTGACGTTTCATGTTGCATTATAACCAACCGGAGTTTATAGCCGAGTATACTATATTGTGAAAATAGTAAGTCTCTTTGTTTACAGTGACATAATATGTGTGATGTCACGTCAGAAATATTTTTGTTGAGATATTTAGATGAAATTTAATGAAAGTAAAAACGGATATAGATATAGAAAAAGTTTTAATCTTAGAATCCGAAACATTAGAGGTTTGAATATATTTTAGCCAGAAGTTCAGTTTTATCGCGACATCACACAATTACTCAGTACAAAGTCTAATGATATGTATCTTATATATGACTATACATTTCATGTACAAGTCTCTAGATAAAGTTTGAAAAAGATGTTTCATGCTTTTAATTTGTACAGCTTTAGCCTAAATATGTTGGTAGCCTTAGCTGATCGATAATTAATTTGCTGTAATACAGAGGTGACGATCGCCCTCAGTGCTGTAAATACTGAGCTGTCCAGTATCTTACTGTGTTGTAAATACTAACCTGACCGATTACTCCCAGTACACTATATACTGAGCTTAAATATCGCTCCAAATACTGTAAATACTGAGCTGAAAGATCGCGGTATAGGCTATACAAATCCAGCTGACGATACTCCCTGTGCTGCAAACACTAAGCTTACCTGACCTAAACGCCCCAAGAGCTGCAAATACTGAGCTGTAAGATCGCTCCGTGTGCTGTAAATACTATGCTTAAATATTGCTGGGTAGGATGTAAACACTGAGCTGACCCCCTGCTGTAAGGCTGAGCTGAAAGCTCTCACCCTGTGCCTCAAAATCTAAGCTGACTGATACACTTTGCACAGTAAATACTGAGTTGAACAAGCGCTCCATGTACTGTAAATACTGAGCTTGACGATCGCTTCTTGTGATGTGAAGTACTGAGCTGACCGATCGCTGACTGTGTTGTAAATACTTGAGTGAACTTACTCACTGTGCTGTAAATTTTGAGCTGACCGATCGCTCCTTGTGCTTTAAATACTGAGCTGAAAGAACCGATCGCTCATTGTGCTGTCAATACAGAGCTGGACGATCTCTGACTGTGATGTAAAGTTGATCGATCGCTCATAATGATGCGAGTTCTGACCTGACCAGTACTCCCTAAGCTGTTACTACTGAGCAGGCCGCTCGTTCCTTATGCGTTTTATACTAAGCTAAAATAGTGTTGTCTGTGCTGACCTGATCGATCGCTCATTGTGCTGTGAATACCGGGCTGCAAGATCGCTGCCTGTGTTATAGATACTGAGCTGTCTGATCGCTCCCTGTGCTGTAAGTACTGACCTAAACGATTGCTCCGTCTACTGTAAATACTAGCTGACGTATCTCTCTGTCTCTTATCATCTTTCTCTCTCTCTCTCTGACTCTCTCTCTCCCTCTCTCCTCTCTCTCACTCACTCTGTGGCTCTCTCTCCTATAAATACTGAGCTGACCAATAGCTCTATGTGCTGTAAATACTGAGCTGACCAATAGCTCATTGTGCTGTAAATAATGAGGTGAAAGGCCGCTGTCTGTGCTGTAGGTATTGTGCTGACCGATACTCCCCGTGCTGTAAATACTGAGCAAACCGATCGTTCCCTGTGTTTTAAAAATTGAGCAGACCAATCGCTCCCTGTGCTGTAATTACTGCGAAAGCCGATACTTCTTATACTGTAAATACTGATCTGTCCGATCGCTACCTGTGGTGTCATTACTAAACTGACCGATCGTTCCTGTAAATACTCAGCTGACCGGTCGCTCTCTGTGCTGTAAATACTCAGCTGAACGGGCGCTCCCTCTGCAGTAAATACTGAGCTGACCACTTGCTCGTTGTTTTTTTCATCTTATGTTCAATTGTTTACAGCTGTATACTATGACGTGAGCTTACTAGTTGGTCCTTGTTTTCTATTTAAAAGCTAATAAGTCGCTCTTTGTGCTTTACCTATACGCTAATCGGTCTCTTATTGTGTTCTATCTACTACACTTACGGGTCTCTAGTTCATTATGCTACACACATTAAGTTAACTTGTCGCTGCATGAACTCTACATTACGCACCTATCCGTCCCTTCTTCAGCTCTACCTATTGGAAAGCTTAATAGGGAGTGCGTAGATCTACGGACAACAGGGTCGTGAGTTCGATCCCTGGAGTGGGCGTTAGTTCTCCATTGTTCCTGAAATAATTTGTCCTCCACCCTTATTTCATATTGGATAATTGTCAGTTACATGCGGAGAACAGGTTTGTACTTGTACAGAATCCAGAAACACTGGTTAGGTTAACCACTCGCCGTTACGTTACTGAAATTCTGTTTTCAAAGAGATATACCTATTGAACTATCCTATTGCTTGTTCCTTGTGCTTAACCTGTTGTGCTAATCTGTTGCTTTCCTTGTGCTGTAGATCTACATACTAATTCTTTATCCTTTGCTTGTGCTCTACCAACTTTGCTACTTAACCAGTGTTTATATTTACTAGCGATGGGTCGACAATTAGCGAAATTCGGAAAATCGTCGGCGTGAATTTCAGGATCGCAATCGCCGACTTCACTTTTCCCTGACCGATAAATTACTTTGCACCCTAAACTGATAATTTAGCTGTTTCTGGTCTTTTTTTCTGGTATCTACAGTTCTTTGGGACAATTACGCCAAGGGAAACTACTCTCCAACAAAAATGGTTTCCTTTAATATGCTGCGCATGGGTCTTAATCAACAGAGCTAACCGGTAGTGACGAGCAAATCGGTTAGATTTGCCAACCGATTAATCGGCATAATCGGACAAGCCAACCGATTTGTTTTATCGGACATAATCGGATAACCGGATATTTTAGTTGCATAAGGCCACTTTGTTTTATATCATTACTATGAACCACAAAGAGATGAAATATCTTATTTTTATTGTATCCCTTCATTAACACAAGTAAGTTTAAAGCATATAAGTAATATATTTATGAAATCTAGTAAACTTTAAATCGGGACTCGTCTAAATTTCACCCGGATGCAGACAGGCAGTACTAATGCAGTGATATTGAGTTACTAAATTAAAAACCATTTTGAGTTAAGCAAAAAAGATATAACGATTTATTAATTCTTAGTAAACGACTGGAATGTTTTCAATCCCACAAAATAAAAGGTTGAAAATACTTCTGCTTGCGTAAGTCTTACGGCATGCTTTGCATACTACCATGCTAATGTCTAGAGTTTGGGATGACGGTTTTCCTGGCTTAATTTTGTAAAAGTCATATATCTTCCAAAAACTTGGTTATCATAAATGACCTCGATTACTTCCGACAAGCCATTTTTGTTGGATAGTAGTTTCCCTTGGCGTAATTGCCCCAAAGAACTGTAAATACCAGAACGAAAAAGATCAGAAACAGCTGAATTATCAGTTTAGGGTGCAAAGTAATTTATCGGTCAAGGAAAAGTGAAGTCGGCGATTGCGATCCTGAAATTCACGCCGACGATTATACGAATTTCGCCGATTGTCGGCCAATCATTTTCTAACCGGCTACTCTTTAGTTTGAACCCACTTAACTACCGGACTATCATTATGCTCTAGCTAATACTCTTAATTGCTTGCCTTCTTCCAAACTATTGAACTCACCGGCCGCTCCAGTAGAACTTACTGACACCCCTTGAGTTGTACCTTCTGCTCTAGTTGTTGTCTTGTTCTCGACCTATTGAACTAACTGGTCACTCATTGTTCTTAGCCTACTGAACTATAAGACGCTTATTGTATTCTACCTACTGCTCCTGTTGACCTTGGTCTCGAGCTGCTGAATTAACAAGCAAGTTTTGATTTCTTCACACTGAACATACGCTCTTTGTGGTACATTTTCTGAGCTACTGAGCTAACCAGTCACTATTTGTTATCCAACTATTAAACGAACTTACATTCCTTGTGCCCTTCTTTCTGCTCTAAATATTAATGTATTGTTTTTAGACTGGAAACAAGATGGGCGTTCCTTTTGCTATACCTACTGCCTTGTTATCAACCTACTGAGCTTACCGAACTCTATTTCTTCTCTGTCTACTAAACTAATGGACTCTCCTGGTGTTTTAAATGGGTTTCTCTCTACTTAAGTAACCATGCTGATCCTTACTTCTTATCTACCTACTATCAGCGAGTTAATAAAACGCCCTTTGTTCTTTACCTGTTGCTGTAACTGGTCGTTACTTGATCTCTACCTATAGCGCTAACTGGTCCTTTCTCGTTCTTTTTCTATTGACGGAATTGTCCATTACTTGTTGTCTACGTTTTTCGCCAATCAGAATCGCCTTGTTCTCAACCTACTTTGTTACTCAACTCTTTCCCATTCTTTACCATTGTTCCAAAAGGCAGTTCCTTTAATCTCTACCTACTTTGCAAATCAATCTTGACCTTGTTCTCTACCTTCTGCGCTGAAAAGTTGTTAATAGCTAACTGGCCGGTCCATGTTCTTGGAGTACTGAACTCATTGACCATACCTTTCTTTACCTTTACATGCCATGGGGATTATGCTTGAGCTAGATAAAATGTTAAACATAACTTATCTATGGGGCATTCTTGATTATTGCAGCTCATGAAATTAATATTTCTTGCATGCCAGACAGTATTTACCAAAACTTTAACCTAAAATACATGTGCTGTGGTGTAATAAATTAGTAGTCATATGCGAAAGTTCGTATCCG
The DNA here is from genome assembly GCF_021730395.1 of Mercenaria mercenaria. Lineage (NCBI taxonomy): Eukaryota > Metazoa > Mollusca > Bivalvia > Venerida > Veneridae > Mercenaria > Mercenaria mercenaria. The sequence goes on along the minus strand of NC_069375.1, from coordinate 60,884,581 downwards.
AGTAACTCATTCCCTCACAGATTTTCTGTTGCTATTTTCAAAACGATTCAAAATTGCCGGTGGTAATTGTTTCCATCAATGGAATGTTTGACAGAATAATACCTGGTTGTTTTTTCCTTAGCACAATCGTTTTACATCTGGACAGTCAATTCCACTAGAAACAACGCTTTCAATTTAGTTACTACCGGGCTTATCTTAATCTGGTTTCACACTTAAGCTTCTGTTTTAGTGTGAATATTCGTCAAACTCATCTGGTAAATATACTGGAATAGAACTTTTTTCCTCCGAGGTTATGAAAATATAATAGAACAGACAACTGGCACAAGAATACACTGCATAGCGTTAAACTAGTTTTCGAAGGATACTTTTTCTGCTGTTGCACGATTCTTCAAAACGTTTAGCGTTTATGACGTGCGTTTCATTCCAGTAAAGAGAATTGTTGGTCAATACGAATATCCTTGTTTCATAAAAAGCTCACTTGCATCATAGGTGGTTTGAAAGCTGCATAAAAGGCATACAGATTAAGAAAATTCAGACTTCAAACAAGAAACAGAATCTGTCAACTTTGACTGTCCAAATGTAAAAAGTTTGCACATAGAGAAAAGGCCTTATAATTATTGTTATTATTCTTCCAAACAGCGAAGCGATGGAAAATGTACCTTAGACGATAAAGTTGTGAATACATACCGTGAAAGGATTTTAACAGTGCTTTATAATACCACCGTTGTGAGAATATGCATCCTGTCTTATTTTCAACAACCAACTTCTGTATCAACAGACCAACGTAGTACGGAAATAAAAATACAGACGTATTTCTATATCTTTATAGGTTGCAAAATAAACGAAGGTTGTTTGTAAAACACGTATGCCCCACCCTGTGCCGAACTGTTCGACGCAAGTAAGTGTAAATGTCGTAGCGATGACCTTGAACTTGGACTAAACTACTCACTACAATGGCACCATCCTTTAAATTTTAAATGGAATATTGAAATATATGAAAAAGGTCCTTTGGAAGCATAGAAAGCAACAAATGCACATATTAGCAGAATCAGTTCGATTGTTTATGAAATTAATAACATTTTCACGGAAACTTTTTTTCAGTTAAGGCTCAATGTGACATGACAAATGGTGTCATCTATATAAGCTATCCACAGGCAATCATACTTCAACCTTTCATAATCACACGGCAAGGCATCCTTTAGTCGAAGAGTTCATTTGTGATATAGCATGAACTATTAACAATCTTAAGGTCACTGTGTCCTTGACCTAAGACCTACTTATTACCAAAATATAGGTAACACACGAAATATGACCATTTTCACTCCAAGAAATATATAGCTATTGATCATGCTGATTTGCTTACAAATGATCTTCCAGCTGACATTGAGCAAACTCTAAGCAATATACCCACTTTTTAAAGTGTGTAGGGGTAGGGGTATGACGTTGGATGTAAATGGCGTGCGTAAATACATTATCATGACAGGGTGGTTGCATAATATCCCTTCCCTGATAAAAACCCTAAGGAAGCTAAAAAACTGATGTAATTTAATAAAAGGTATTACGTGTTTAATCTATCTTTGATGCATTTTAGGAAAGCGCGTATATCAACTGACCAGGTAAAAACTTAGTATCAATAAAATATATAGCATCTAGAAGACTTAGTAGCAATAAAATATATAGCACCTAGATAAACAACTCAATATTTCTACAAATCATTAATGCTTTTACTGATATGGGAACTAATAACATTGCTCAGGTGAAATATATACATGTATTAGTCATATGAGCTAATATTCAGGTATTTGTGAAGTAGGTCTAAACTAAGTCGATTCTGCTACTATTTTGCATAATTGTGTTCCATTTTTCATTCAAATAAAATCTACTGTTAAGACACTACGTTGTTTTGCTTCATGTGTCTTCTTTTAGATTTATTATGTCTAGAACACTTGCATATCAGCCAACATTTTACTATTAACAGCCACCAGGATATCCTTACAAAACCAGGATTTTGGCAAACTTCACTACAATTTCTAAGTGATCTGGAAACTTCTGTTTTAGCTTGAATGGTAGTTTTGGGGCCAAGGAGCAATAAATGATATAGGTTTGCATTATTTTTAATTTTCTTACGTAAAAAATGATGATTAAACAAAGGCCGGGATATGATAAGAATTGCAAAATTGCTCCCTAAATAATTAGAATATGAAACATTTTAACTGTCTAAAACAAAAAAGATCATAATCGTTAAAACTATGACTTTTAAAAAACTTCAAAACCAAGTTATTTGTACGACTCAGACCTTTAAAATAGTCGAGGTCGGTGACTTTTACCGCGATTTACACACTACATGCTCAAATTTTCATTGTGAGCCGGACCTGGTGTCAAGCTAAACTTTTGATGAGAAAATAAAATTATCAAAATATACATGTAATTATTTAAAAAAAACACAGAAAAACGGAGGAATGTATATACATATAGTTAAGGTATCACAGAAAGAGACATGGATGTCATACGAAATCGTGCGCACGTATTAATTGCTTCGTGCTCACGTAATATCTATTACTTCCGCACGTAAAAAGAATTACGTTACGTGCGCACGTAATAGTATTAAGCATCTGCGCACGCATTAGTATAAAAATACGTGTACGCACACATCACTCGGCATGATTGAAAACTTACTATAGAGATCACTTATTAGCTATTACGTGGGCATGTGCATAGCTGTTTCTTAGACTAACACGTGCGTACTGAGCAACTATGCCGGTTCTTTATCGCTGCAGCCGTTTCGTCTCGAATCTGTCTGTCTTTCTATCTGAGGAAAGGAAAAGCGGTAATCCAAAGGAAAGTCGGAGCATCTGCTTCTCATTGTGCAACCATGACCTATTGTTATTTTGTAAACAATTTATACCTACCGCTCTAATGAATTCAGTGTTTAATACCATTAGAATAAAATCAAATGTCTTCATGCGCGCATACAGATGTTACTACTTGGGTATATCCCAGGTCGTCTTGTAAACTGATTTTAATATAAACGCAATATATAAAATAAATGCAACAATTTGAATATAACATAATGAAGTAAAATCAAAACATTTTCTTTCATCTATAACCAAAAATCTTTTGCAGGAAATCGGAAGTATATAAGAGCATTTTGGCGGGAAACTGCACGTGCCTTTCATGTCACTCCTTCCGTAATGATCTTACATATGCTGATGTATATATTTCGTGCTTCTCATATCGATATGATAGTTTCGTGTCAAAGTAAACGTTTTTGATTAATTTAAGTTGAATAAACTATATATCCATAGTTGTAATACCGATCTAACTCGGTTTCGGCGACATTTCTGCGGGTACATGTTTTAATTATGTGGTAAGGATTTAGTAATATTCAACTCGTATATTATTTATTCAAGTAAAATGAACACTGTCGATTTTTCAACTTACTTGATGAAGATACTTCATTACATATTTAAATAAAAAATCACCGAAAATGTGAAAAAATGGAAACTTGTGAGACAAAGTCCTGCCTCCTGATTTATTCGACGAAGGTTTTGTTTTATGCGAATGTCACACAACAAGAAGAACAATCCGTATACGAAAAAAACACACAAAAAACACTCAATATGTAAGGAGTTATAGAAGCAAAATTTTTTATTTTAAAAAGTTAATATTTCATCAAGTATGTGAAATAACTTGCTAAATTAATATAAATCCCAAAAAATGCAAAACTGTTTCTATGTTGCTATGGAAACGCATATGAAATGAAAGTTTTGAATTTTAGTTTTAGGAATTTCTTGATACGAAATAAAACGAAACAGACATAATAGTTAGAGAATAAGCCAATGTAGATGGATAAAATAAGAATAAATCTTATTTCTTAAAAGAGTTTTCGGACTTCCTTACATGAAAGAGTTATCTCACGTGTTTTTGCACGATCATTCTGTCTTAGAATACAAAATAAAAATTCGTTTCAAGAAGTTGGATCACTGTGTATTGTGACGACATACAATTTATAGGGTTCAGCAGTATAAACTAAAATATATTGCAAAATAGTTTTCTATACCCCATTCTAAATGATCAAATATCTGTTCAGCGGAAGTCTTAGATATATGAAATAATTAATTATTTTGGTTCATTACCGACGTCTGGTCATTATACATTTGTATCTTGGTGGATTTTGAAAAATATAGTTAATTACCAATGGAATGGTGTTGTTTTACATGCATATTTAGTGGGGGACATTTTTGGTCCTTATCATATCCCGTCCTTTATCCTAATGGATTTTTCCAATTTCCAATCGGATATATGGCGTCCGATTGGAATTTTTGAATATCCAATCGTACATTATTCCAATACTTTTGCGGGCTGGATATTTTTTCCGGACGGAAAACAATATTTTTTTATAACAAATTTAAAGGCATGTTTGTGTTACTTTTTTGTTTTACTGTCTTTTTGTCTGGGTTTGAGATCCATACTATGGTAAATTAAAATGTCCCATTTAAAAAGCTAGAAAAAAATCCGATTGGACCTTTTCAGAAAAAAGATCAGATTTATTGTAAACACTTATAAACAGGATCAATGAACACCCTTAAACATAAGTAGTGAAAAATTTGGATTTTTGCCAGATTTAAAAATTGGAAAAATATTCAGCTTAAAAGACTGGACTTCTTTCCAATTTTGAATGACTGTGATCATTTTGCAAGAAACTAAAGTACATCTTTTCTAAACATTTTTAAACTGAATTAATATAAATTTACTGACCAGTCGGCCGTAAAATACGGTCTGTTATTTGATACTTATTTATAAATTATTATGAGTTCCAATGAAATATGAAACGTCAATATTTTTCTATGTTGATGTCCAAATAAATATCATATAGGGCCTGCGACGTCATTTGTGACACCATTTTCATGTATGCCATTGCGTTTAACGGATTTTATAAACAGGAATTTGTACCGTTCATATAGAAATAATATACTTTTGTGAATGTAACAAAATATTTGTATTGCATCTACACTCCATATTTCTCGGAATAATATTCCGCCCATTACGTCGCCGAATATCCGAAGCATATTTCCAGCGTATTTTCTCAATTCTTATACAAATCTAATAACCAATAATTATTCCAAGATAGAGACTAAATATAACTCTCTTCCGTTTTATGCTATAGCGCAACAATTGTTTATCATATAAAGAAATAAATTGTGTTGTTGTGCTTCATCATGTGACATTTTTAGCTTGCCGAACGAATTCTGTTGTTTCTATGATAAAAAGAATGTGTTTGAAAAACTGAAAGTATTTCTTGAGAAGGGTGCTATTGTCAGAATAGTTTGTATATTTAATATATTGATAACGTGACACATAAGCATCATATAGAGTTTGAGAGGACAGAGGCCGAGCATCTATGCGATAGGACTCGTATGTTGTTGATTCAAAGACATTGTCTGACGGGAACTTCAACAAAAAGACCAGTCAAGTATAGAGTCTCCAGCCTATAGGAGTTTGAGCTAATCATTTTTAATTAAAAATTGTTAGTTTGAAACATTTAGTGATTTGCCTGATCCCTGAAATTGTCTAGCTCATAATTAAAATCATTTACGAATCATTGGTACACGAATCATTTTGGCAAGGTAGCCAGAGGAAAATTCTATATATGAGATATTTGGTCTCACCAGCTCTACGTTTTAACAAAGGACAGTCTACATCGTTTGTCAGCTAGTCTAAGACAAAGTCACCTTAGCGATTGGACCCAAACCATTGTTCAAGATACTTAAGGCGTAGGCACTTCCCTGGTTCATATAACCAGTATCCCGACAATTTGGGGGCTCGTCCGGGATCTATATCCAAGGAGGTACAGAGACTAGTGGTTTTGACGTTCTGTTGGTGTACCAGAAGGCGCTGTGTCTGGAGGTAGCCTGAGCTACAGCTACATACAGTTGAGTTTCAGAGATAGTTCGAGCTTAATGGTTCAAGATGGATTATGATAAGTGGGTTTCGATGGGAGAACGAATGGGCTTTTCAGGCTCTGAGCTTAGTGATTATGTTGATAGAAAAGAGAAGGAGTATACTGAACGTGAGGAACGTATGATGAGACGGGAAGACGGGAGACAGAGACGAGATGAGGAAAAGCGGCGTTATGATGAAGAACAACGGAGGTTTGAGGCTCAAGAAGCTGAGAAGAAACGACTTTTTGAGCTTGAACATGCCGAGAAGTTACGGCATTATGAGGAACAACAGGCAAAAGAGAAAAGATTGTTTGAGATTGAACGTTTGAAGGAAGAACGAGCTTTGAAGGAACATGAGTTGGAGATGCTTAAAATAAAGGCTGATGCCGGAGCTTTGGGATCTGATAAAAGCACAGAGCACCTGAGTAGTAAGACACTACGACCGAGACTCCCGAAGTAAGAGGAAAGTAAAGATGATATGGATGCATACCTCGAGCGATTTGAGCGGTTTGCAAAAAGCCAGGGATGGAAAGAAGAGACATGGTCTGTAAGCCTCAGCTCATTACTTACAGGAAAAGGACTGGACGTATATACAAGCATGCCTCCAGACCAAGCCAATGACTATACGGCATTGAAGAAAGCCGTTCTGAAGCGTTATCAGTTAAGAGAAGAAGGTTTCAGATTAAAGTTCAGGGAATGCAAGCCAGAGCGTGGTGAAACTGTTTTTCAGTTTATGACAAGGCTGGACAGGTATTTTAGTCGGTGGACAGAGATGGCAGAAGTTGATAATACGTTTGAAATGCTGAAAGACCTTATGATCAGAGAACAGCTCATCCAAACTTGTTCCAAGGACCTTGCTTTATTCTTAAAGGAAAGAGTTGCGAAGTCGAGAGCTGAGATTACACAGTTGGCAGAACAATATATTGAAGCTCATGGTGGCTCTATCACATCTAACCGGATTATTAGAAGTAATTTGTCATGCAGCAAGGAGCCACAGCCTTTGACCGAGGTTCAGCCAGTGTCTCAGCCTACACAAAGAGAAAAGCCAGCTTTTAAGAAGCCCATTTGTTTCATATGTAATAAGGAAGGTCATATAGCACGAGAATGCAGGAACCTATCCAAGAGGAAAGTAAGCGGTGCTGCTTTAGCTAGTAGGGGAACCTATGAGGAAAGACAGAGAAATAGGCATGGAATGCAAAATTCTACACCTACAGACTGGAGAAAGGAAGGCCAAGCTTCATGCATAGCTGTACCATTAGATGACCAAAAGGTGAAAGACAACATAGAAAATGGACGACTTATGTTAGATGGTCAATTCGTTTCGGACATAGCAAGCACCTGTACCATTGATTCAATAACAGGTGAAAGGAACGTAGTACTGTAGAAAGGATATATAGGTGATAAAGAAGTTCAGGTTTTGAGGGATACAGGGTGTGAGCTGGCAGCTGTCAGGAATGATCTCGTATCAGAGAATCAAATGTTAGACAAGAAGTACCTTATGGTTGCGATTGATGGACGATCAAAGACAGTACCTGCAGCAAAGATACAGGTTGATACACCATATTTTATTGGTGAAGTTGAGGCAATGGTTTTGCCGATCATGACATGCGATTTGATAATCGGAAATATAAAAGGAGTTTCAGATAGGCCAGACTTAAACTGGAAAACCCGAGATGAAAGACAGTTTTCATCCGGCGAAGATGTTGCTGCAACTGGGATGACGGAAACCCAGCATGCAATAAATATAGTAACTTCGAAATCATCTGAGGTTTGCGAAGTCAAAGAGCAAACGTTTAATGTTGAGCAAATGAAAATTGCTCAGAAAGATGATGCGACGTTAAAGAAACTTTGGACTTATGCCAAAGATAAGGTGAAACTGGAAACAAAAGGAGGTTTCAGGTTTCGTTATGAAGTAAGAAAGAAGGCATTATATAGAATCCTATCGCATAGATGCTCGGCCATTGTCCTCTCAAACTCTATAAGATTGCCCTGACTCCTGGATTCTCAGCGCCTATATGCTATCATATATAGCATTCAACTACCATATAGGTATTATCCCCGATGCCTTGGCTGTACTTCGCCAATAATGCTGAACCGTCTATAAGCTGGAACTCTCCTACTATCTCAGTAGATTACCAAATTCTGGGTCAGCCTATATATGCTATCGTATATAGCATTCAACTACCCTTAAGGTAAAACTCCTATGCGCTGGCCCTATAGCTCGAAACCTTATTGAAATTCTGCAACTCTTCTTTAGTCTATAAACTTCCAAAGTCTTCTTTTTAATAATAGAGAGTTTGAGATTTCAAACTTCGCCTTCCCCTTCAACGTCTCTCATATATATTTTGGGTAAAACGTCGCCGATATGCGTGTATTTTATTCATATCACACGTTGCTACTAAAGTTTTCCATGTAATATCACGTTAGCCTAAGACTTCTCTTTATTACTATGCGAAATAAAAAGCTTAGTTTCAGGATTTCTGCTTATTAAGTTATTTGATTATCCATATATATAATTAGACTAAATTTGATGCGAAACACTATCAATAGGTATAAGAATAATGAAGTTTTGTATGGCTAATGATTTTAACTAAATACATTGAATTGAACCTGGAAGTATGAAGTTATCAACTGATTTTGAGAAACTTTGAGATTTTGTTCAAACTTTAACTTCTACGGCATATTTGTGTCCCCAGGCGGTATCGATTTTACCAGATGGGCCTTTTTGTCGTATGAAGTAAAGTTTTGAACGTCCGAAGATGTGATATCACGAAAGTCGAAACTTCATTCTTTTTACATCTACTCTGTCCACATACTCGGCATCAAAGACTGAAATCTGGATGGAGGCACATGGCATGACAGTCATTTTACTTGAAAAATAAATAATTACGCGGGATTATCATTTGGTGAAACATTTTATTTTCACATCCAAATAAAATCAATTTGTTTCTGTCGGACGCTTAATACGACAACTGCGTTTTAATTATAAACATAAAATGGTACTAGTAAGACGGAAAATTCTTCTGAAGTATCAGACAATTTCAGATCTATGATATCATGATGAGAGACGTTTCCTGTTACACGTATGGGATAACTCCATTCTTTAAATGCACGGAACCAGAGCCTGGCAGAGGGACATTGTGGGTTAATTCCCCCTTTGATTCTTACATTTTACAAAGAAAGTTGGTCTAGAAACTCGGTGTGACCCTACCCTACCCCTACCCCCCCCCCCCCACCCCTGAAATGGGTGACCCCCTCTTTAATGTTGGTGTCCCTCTAACCAAAATTCCTGGATCCGCAGATGCTTTACTTATAAGATAGTATATTAAAATCATATTGTGCTGTCTGGGAGTTTGGCCTTATACAGAGTCATACAGAGTGTCATTATCACGTTGATATGATCATTATAGGTTATTAACTTTGTATGTGGATATATGCACGAGTTCTGCAGCGGTAATATTGCGCGACTTTAGGAGCGCAATATTGTCCGCGAAAGAACGAGTGCATATATCCACATACAAAGTTGATAACCTTTTTATTACATATCCACTATCAAATGATTAATTTATATCTAAATTATCGTTCTGTCACGAAAGACAGGAAAAAATACGGGAAAAAAATTTCCGAAAACGCAATAAACAAATCAAACTGACGCGCATTAATATTTTCCGCGAAAACGACGTCAACTTGTTGTCGCAACGTGCGCGTGGACGCCATGGACGTCACGCGATTCTTTCCATTACAGCGTTAAGAAAATATTCCACGTCCTATATTAGTCCAACTCATGACGTAATTATAACTTTCATTTCATTTCAGTCTGATAAATTACTACGTGCCAGTATGTAATAGGTCAGATTAATCAAAGTGTAAAAGTAAACAAAATGTTGCATAAATTACAAATTAAACAAACACACAATAGCAACAAAAATCTAAAGAAACGAGATCCGCAATGGACAGATCGTCAGGGGAGGTAACTAGAGTCACGGATTGGGACTAGTCCGATATGAAAGCGTTCAACGTCATGATATGGAAAAATATTGCACGATCGCGGTCCATTGAAACGCAATGGAAAATAATTTTATGTATGTAATAATCATTTTTATTTCCTCTCATGTATGACTTACAATCGTGCATTGTATACTGACTATACTGACATAATTTTATATAAAACCTATATGTTTGGAGCAACACTTACGAGTTTTTACATTGTTCACATTGTTTTATCGTTTTTTTTTTTTTTTTGTTTTTTGTTGTTTTTTTTTTTTTGTTTTTTTTTTTTTTGGTAATCGCTCTAATATCCATGCGATGATTATATTAATTGAAATGGTTTTTTTTATTTAATTTCCTTTTTTTGTTTTCATTTTTAAAACCTCTTGTAAAATTCATGCCCTTTCGGACCATTGGTATCAAAATGCACGAAAAAAAACGATCATAATTACGGATAAATTGAATGGACGGATTAAAAGAAGTAAGGTTCATTCTAATGTTTGAAATCTCAAGGAATTTTAATCGAACTTCAACTTCATACGTTAACTTCGCAAGAGACGTTGAAGGGGAAGGCGAAGGTTGAAATCTCAAACTCTCTAATTTATCCGCCCTGACAGGGTTACTGCAATAGTCTCCTTATCAAGGTACTGGGATAAATTATTAGTTGAATCCTCGATGTGTCTTCTTCAACCGCTGGATACCGAATGAATTCTCTATCATCCATCTACCTATTTATACCCCAGCAGACGTGCTATTTTTAGAACTTGTTTCTGATTGGTCCAAATTTAAACATAACGTTCTACAACGAGTACTTGCTCTATCAAATATCTGGTTCCCTTTAACCTTTGTATATGGTATAATGTGCGAAGCTGGGACCCAGCTATCCATATAATGAACCCAAATCAACCATAAATGACCCAGATTCTATTAATTACAGCAATTCAATAAAAATTATAGCTATGGCAACATGATAAGGGAGTCAAGCACTATCTGTGCTTATGTGTTACGTTATCAATACATCAAACATACAAATTATTCTGACATGAAGATCATATTTAAACGGCATAAATATCTGATTATATTTATTAACTATTTGAAATAAAAACGGCACCTTATAATTATCACTCGGTTCGACTTCAAACTCGTTAACCTGAATAATGATAATATTGTATTACATTCTTTTGAAATACAGTGTTATTTAATCTTTATGTACACTCGCATGCGTAGAAATATAGTTTCATATTTGTTTTCTGTTGTTTTTTTCGTCATAGCGGAAATGGGCCCTGGATAATACAATAGTTTGAGGTGCAGATATATAACTATTATTCTTTTAAAACTATTTTTCTCAGAAAATAATCAATAGTTGCAACCGTATAAACCTTAAAATTGAAATCACTTTTAACGACTGGCAACCGCTGTTTCCCCTCCAGTTATAGATAAACAGTTAAAAGCATTCCGTGAAAACCCACATACATAAAGTAATTACGAATTGTATTCAGTACTGCCTCTATTAAAAAGATTTTGATCGCAGAATTTATATTATAGAATGTTTATTTAGATATGTAAGTAGTTATGTCTTAACCGACGAGCTAATTTCATATTTTGGCCATCCACACCACTCTTGTATACAAACCCATATTCAAAATACACATTGTCTAAATTCGGTGCAGATGTAAACAGATTATTACCTATGTACCGACATATTTGAAAAAGTCATATTTTTCCATATATCTGTCAACAGATTTATTTTAAAAATCGCCATATTTAATACTTTTCTCGTCATTTCCGTATGGACGGACAGAACTTCCGTAAATGGAACATGAGGTCTTGACTGTCCATATTGCGACCTGTCTTGGCAGGTCAGTCTAATGATAGACAACAAATCCCATGGAGGCTGCAAATGTATTGTGAAGCGGAGAACCAGCTATTGCAATTAATAAACCCAAAGAGACTCTTTCTAAATGAACGTTTTTTTTTCTTCCTTTTTGTGTAAATGGGCAATGGTATACCAGTATATGTCGTTACAAAATCTCTCAGTCTCAGTTATGTTGAACATTAGCATGTGATAAACAGGCGGCCGGGCAGCTTTTACAAAATTTTAGCTTTTCATATTATAATATGTTTCGTCATTTTGTATATGGTGGTAATAAGTCTTGGATAGTTCAATAGTTTCAGGTGAAATATATAGATTATTGATTCTGCTGATATTGATCAACAAAAATTATACTTATGTGACTAAACTTTACTGATATTTATATCTAATGATGATCAATAGTCAACTGCAATTTTGAGAATTTTAGAACGACATTCGGAATATAATACTCTCTGGAATCATGTGTAATATCGATATATATCTGACTATTAATTATATCATTCCTGTGCAGAGTAAAGTGAAATTACTTGCCCCAGGCTATCAAGGAACCATAAAGATATTAAATGACATTATGGCTGAAATATATATCTTCATCGGCTACTCTTCATTGACTTTGATATCATAGTGAAGTACATAATATCTTTGTTTACACTTTTCGCTCCAGTATTACTGCGGTATTTCATTTTTATGGTTTTAATTTAACAGGAAGTAAATGCAGTCGGGTGCGTCACTGTATCTATGTAATTTACTATCTATAAATCCTGCACATGCTTGAGCCCATTTTATTCCTCGTAAACATGACGGAAAAGTGGCCTAGGTAATATCGAAAATCTAGGCAAACAGTTTTGCTTAACTTTATATTCTTATGATAACCAGTAAATAAAATCAATGAATTCAGTTGAGCTACATTGTATCAATGTCAACATATCTAATTTGCTAATGATCATTTAATATAGTAGATCGAAAGTAGGCTAGCTTTGTACCTGACATTGAAATTCTTTTATTATTTAATATCATGCAAATTATTCACTTAACAATAATCACCATGGTATGAAAAGCGGCATGCCACTTTACACAAATAATTTAAGAAACAAATTTTATTGCAATAGCTGTATATCAAAATCATAAATGTGTGACAGATTTCGGGCGTAACTTTAGTGTATGAAAGTGATATTAGTAGAGCAGCAAAACCTAATAAATGGCTTAGTTAATGAGTAACCTAGCCACAAAAAGTTACAAAACATGTCAGATACCAAAATGTTTGGCAGCATCTAAAGTTTATCGGACTGCTTGCATAAATTGCAAATTTTTGGTGCGGACCGAGAAATCCAAGATGGCGTCCAAGATGGCCGCCACTTAAGGATTTTATAGGTAAATTTAAAAGGTAAGGATGTAAAAACTTTATGAAAAACCCTGTAACTTAATTGTATACAAGTATTTAAACTAACAATGTTTAAAAACATATTATATATTTGAGGTCACTCAAGGTCAGTTCAAGGCCGTAGGCAAGGTCAAAAGGTCAAAAATGGTCTAATATTATCTTTTTTCCGCAATCTTTTTAAATTATCTCCAAATTTTGTGACATAACTGGTCATTTTTCATATTAGAACAGGTTTGTATGTATGACAATTTCATTTTCAATATTTCTAGAGGAGTACATTTGACTGACATAGTTACCATGGTGAAAAAATGGTTCTAATATATCCGTTATTAAGATCTAGTTGGTGGATTCACATACATGTGTGCTAAAACACATTTTACAAACCCACTTTAATTGTTTGTGGTAAAAGATTTGTTATAAATGTAATATTGTTTGGAGTGATCAAGGTCATTTCCAAGGATATATTCAAGGTCAGTTGGTCAAAATAGCAAAAAAAAAAAAAGGAACATAAAAACACTTTTTTTAATATACCGTACACACGTTTTCATTCTTTTTTTTAAGTTGTACGGATTTTCATTTCAGAATAGACCTATGTCTTTGACAATTTCATTTGCAATTTTAATTGAGATATATTTGCAAAGAGTTACACTCAAATGTATAAAAATGTTACATTCTGGGTTAATCAAGATCATTTCTAGGTCATAAATAAGGTTAAAGTGTCAAAATGACAATTATATCAGGTTTCAACTATGCAAAACCACATTTATAGCATTTTTTTAACTATTTAATTGTCTCGTTTCCAAAAGGACATATTCTTATATTCGCATTTTTCATTTTTAAGCTGTATCTAAGTTCCAGCACTTAAAGCTGACGTAAACATTTTTCTTTTTCACAATTTTGAAAACCTTCTGCCTGTAGCAAGACAGAAAATAAGCTAACCAACGACTGGGTTTATGAAGAAGTAAGGCTGTTTTGTAACGTAATTCTGAAAAATATTTCTACACTAATTTTCTATCTCTTTGGTAATGCCATTTTTGAAGCCTCTTTCAGACTTATTAGATAAAAAAAAGTCTGTTAAAGTAATGTATGTAATATTAGGTAATAAGTACAATTAAAAGATAAAAACATTCCTTACAACGCAGTGGGGTTTTTTTTAATTTCATTTTTCTATTTTTCAAATCAACTTTTGGCTTCTGAAAGAAAGTATAGCAGGAAAATTCACCAAAGGGGCATGTGGAGCCAGTTCAATCTTTTGTGTTTTAACTTGAGTGTATGGGTGCAGATGGTAGATGTATATTCCATTTATGTCATGTATGAGTGGACAACGACATCACTTCTTTTGAAAATAACAACAAAAACAAGTTAGTTTTTTAGTCCTTAATGTCAAACATTTAATGAAACTCAACAAAACAAAAGCCCTCTGATATGCACTTTTTTACATTTTCATTTTGTATAACTTCCTGACTTGTCTCGTAAAATGCAAGGCAAAAAGCAATGTCGGGACTCCACTTTAAAGTTAAGCACCGATGTATACGCACATATGTAACAAGGTTTTTATATCAAAAGCGATGTAGAATAAGTCTCTGCTTGTGAACTAGTAGTTTGACATGCTGGGGATATCGTTTTGTCATATGATCTGCACTTGCTGAAAAAGAAAAGTTATTTCTTGAACAACATTATCACATATCTACGTAAACATTCTGTTTTGAGACACACTATTTAAAATAAACATTTTATATGGATATCAAACGGAAATGTGTATTTCATTAAAATGTCCATGTTTCATGGAAGTTAACTGTGGCCCAGTGGTTAAGGCGTCCGCCTCTAGATCGGGAGGTCGAAGTTTAGAGCCCCATGGGGATCGTTCGTCCGGGGGATGTTTCCGAAATGACCGGTTCGGGAGCCGCGTGCTAGTTAAATAAATGAAAACCATCCGTGTTTTCAGGCTTTTATTATATTACGAAAACAGCCCATGAACATAAACACATTTTGTTTTCTATTTCGAACTCAAAACTAATATGGTATGCAGAGCAATTACGCGTTTTCTATTGATGAAACACTGTTACTTAAGAATCAGCAGGCAGGCTGAGCGTAATTATAAACGACACAAAATTGTTCGGCTAAATTGTTTTGAAATTTGAAAAAAAGTAGATTTGCTACGAGAACCTCAAACTCATCTAATTATGACAAAATATAAATATCGAAATATAAATAATAAAAATTGTCCGTTATGAGTAAAAAAAGCAATTATCTATCTCATTACGTACACACATGTATGTAGCGTTTGTAGTTTAACAGTTTATTGTGGCTAAATTCTGTCATTTGGTGTCTGTATGGCAGCGACAAGGAGATAAAGGACGACAACCTATAGATTCGTTGTGCCTTCGTGTCCTCATGCGAGGACATGAGACATTGAAAATGAAGTAACGAAACATTATGGGTGAATACACGATGTATATAATTTTGCAAACTTTGAGCCAGTCGTCGTATTTTTAAATCCTATTGTATGACGTACCGTTTGGGTCAAAAGTCTGAAATCGCTCGAGCGGTACCATAATACACGGTGAGCGTGTAAAGCTTTACACGCTCACCGTGTATTTCTATCGGTAGATCTATAAAAGTACACGCTTACCGTGTTTTTTTACGCGTTTACCAGGTAAATATATACGCTTAGCGTATAAATTTATACGTTTACCGCGTATCGTTCGCTCGAATTACATGTTTAAATGAATCTGCCAATCAAAATACATGTTACAAAGGAATATATTTATAAAATTTATGATTAAAGTATTAATTTTTAGTAGACTGATGCAAGTAAAGTACAGTCATATTTATTTCAATTATAGTCAAAAGGCCCAACTAACTTGAAATGCTTTATTCACATTAAATAACAAAAATATAATAAATTATATTCTCCTCGTTGCGCGCACCTGGGTACCCGCGCGCACCTGGGTAATGCATGTTCGCTATATTTAATTTAAGACAATTACATGTATATGATTTTAGGTGACTTTAACGCACATTTAGCCGGGTGCTGTATTATTTTGAATATATCTATTTTAATACTTATGCATATGTCACGTTAATGAAACATTTACCTACTTATTATCAACGGCATAATTCCACAAATCAATTTATCAACGCAAAAGAAAATAAGATTTAAATTTGCGATATTTGCTTTTGCTAACATTTAAGGAGAAGTAGATTATTTTAAATGATATGCTTACACATACTTAAAATATATTTTTCTTTGCCTTAAGTGTAAAATGTTACAGTAGCGCGTGAATTGAATTTACGGTGTTCAACTGATCCGGAAATAAATAATAGTATAATTTTCAAGCTGGTCAATAATCTGCACTGGAAGACAGTTGTGCCTCACATGTTGATTCAAACAGTAGTTAACTATCTGTCAGGGGCATGAAAAGGATCAAAGTCATTAAATTGTTAACGGATCCAAATGAGGCAATAAATCATTTTAAAAAATAAGCTTGCGAATGCGTGAATAAATTTCATTTTGTATATGCCGGATGTTTTTAAAATAATGCATATAATTATTATGTAACAATGGTTATGATATTCTTTATACAATCTGACTTCATAGGATTGAAGTTACGCTTCAACTGCATTTGCGTCCGTTCGTGTCATTTACCTTATACTTTCCTTAAATGTAAAATCGCATTTTTCGATAGAAGAATTAAAACGTATCATACTCATGAAATCACCGTCGCCGCCGCTGGACCCGCTCCCACTTTCACCTACAGCACACATATCCCCACCCCTTTTTCCCCTCTTTAACATTAACTTCCTCATCCCAGCCCCCGCCCCGCCATTTATTACCGTTTTTGTTCCAATTTTGTTCAAATAAATTTACATTCAGCCTGTTTAAAAATTGGAAATCGCCTCTCCGTGAAATTATTATTTTACAACTTCGTTTATATTTTCTAAATTTCTTACAGCTAACTGCAAAAGACAAAATAGAGTTAAAGAAATAAGTAAGTAAAAAGAAAATTGAAATAGAAAGCAACGAAAACAACAAAAAGTAAATATGCATATAAAAGAACGGCCTTCTTTCGCATTGCACAAAATTGTTTAATTCCGAACAGGCATCATAACAATATATTACATTGCTTGACATGTGACCAATATCCGGTCCCAAAAATTTCAAAGTGCATTACCGCACTTTGCGGTGTTTGTGATCTACTTATAATAACAATTGAGGGTCCTCTAATTAGCACATGCCATACCGGTATCGGTGTTTTAAGAAAGAAATCATTTATGCTATATATGACTTTTGTATTTTTAAATGCGATTTCAGTTGGTAACATTTTTGCGTAAATGTGAAAATGTTGATGACTTTTTCTTTCTTTTTTTTCTATATTTTTTTTTGTACGCGTTCGACTTTGAAACTTTGAATATGTTCAAATTATTTTTGCAAATAATTTCAATTGACGGTACTATTTAAAACAAGGATTTATTGCGGGAGAGAGTGGGGACATCTCTACCTCAAGCCATACCTATTAAATTAATTCCATGCAGAAATGTTGTTCAAGGTATCGGAATTCATTAATATCGGGATGTCAGTTAAAAAGACATCCTCATATTTAATATGAAGGATGAAGAGGACAAAATCCCTCCCTTAAAACTAACTGTATTGGACATCTGTCTAATTGTATTAATCACTTTTTAGCAATTTATATCTATATTTGTTTTCAATTTCAATATTAAGAACGTATTTTTTAAGGCGACATGTTATAGAATATAGAGGAAAGGGTTGGTCTGGATAAACGTTCAAGTCGTTCGTCACATTATCAGCATGATTAGTACAGAAAGCGTGCCACTTTGGACACTAGACCGTGTGGCCGAAACTTTATCACTTTATATACGATCAACAATTTTGGCATCTTGAAATCGCCTTAATATTGCGTAAATCAGCAACTATTCTAAACTCTTAAACATTTTCATCAAATATCTATATATACATGAGCCACATCATAAGGAAATCAACAAAGTGGCTTTGCGACCAGCATAGATCCAGACCAACCTGCGTAGACCGCGCATTCTGGTCAGGATCCATGTTGTTCGCCAACGGTTTCTCTTATTACAACAGGCTTTGAAAGCGAACAGCATGGATGCGGATGCGCAGGCTGGTCTGGATCCATGCTGGTCGCAAAGCCACTATGTTGATTTTCTCATGGCGCTGCTCACATAGTTAAAATGCGACACCACTTTTCTTCTTTAGTGTACTACGCTTCAAACTTGTTATATTAAAAATTCTAACACGACCAGCAAATAACGTACATAAATATAGAGCAAAATCTATCGCGGGTTATTCTGCAATAACCGACGCGCGTGCAATGACGTTATCCTATCCAGGTGCGTACCAATGACGTAAAAAGTAGTTACCTTTTTTTTTCTAACACTGTTGATACTAGTATGTCGTGTTAGAATCGAAATGATACGTTCACAAATGTGATTTATCGTATAATAGCCCGAGTGTTTCGTTCTTATGCGACAAACCACGACTGGGAACTTATTATTTCTTAAATATTAATTAACTAAAAACAGACTTTCACAAAAAATATATTGCATAGAAAGAGTATAAACAGTCTTCGTTTTCACGGTGATTGTCAGGGGCGGATCCAGTTTCCAGGGACATGACCCATGGAGGTAGTATATAGATGGGATGCGGGTTTGTTATCCTCTAATTTACCCGCACGCTTAGCACAGTAGGTAGAGCGTCGGTCTACGGATCGCGGAGTCGTGAGTTTGATCCTTGGGCTGGGCGTATGTTCTCAATGACTATTTAATAAACGACATTGTGTCTGAAATCATTAGTCCTCCACCTCTGATTCATGTGGGGAAGTTGACAGTTACTTGCGGAGAACAGGTTTGTACTGGTACAGAATCCAGGAACACTGGCTAGGTTTACTGCCGGCCGTTACATGACTGACATACTGTTGAAAAACGGCGTTAAGCCCAAAATAAACAAAGTTATCCTCTAACAGGTGCCTGTCAATTAGTAAAGTAAAGTAAAGTGCTACGTTTCGTGTTGCTCCATATGGAGTTTCGCTATGCAGCCAAAATAAACAGATACTAGGATCGGGATGTTCCGACATTTCCGTTTACAGCATAACTTTACACACGGCATATATCTTCCAACACACATTTTTAAATACTGACACCATGACTTGCGTTGACGAAGTACACACATTTTATCTGTGGCCACGATAATGGAGTTATAAGGTAGCAGGGTACACTTCGAATTTTGGCCCCCGTCAATATTTGTTATAAATAGAACTTCGTGATTTTGGATGGCTGTTAATTAAGGTGAGAGATAATGATTATTAATTCTTTAGAAAATTTATACAGCCGATACATGTAAAATTCTGATGTCAGTTGGAAATCTAACTGCTGGTAGCTTTGTATTATCAATGAGACACCTTTTCGCGGAAAAATTCAAATCACGGAATGGTTCTGTGCTTGTTGATTGATATTCAGGAATTTTTTTCGCTATTTTGTGAAAAAACGAGCTGGATGGGCCCCCATTCCGTTTATGTCCTGACGTTCAGTAAGGACTATTAAATTGAGAAATGCAATAAAATTGGGCATTGTTCTTGCAGCGGGATCATTGCAGGCTGTTCAAAAAGTGCAAAATTGATGATTTTGGCATGCTATTTTTCATGGATGGTGTAAACCTTTCGTTTTGATAACTTTCGTTATTCTTGTATGAGAATCCTGATCTTGCCATTAATTAAAAGCACAAAACATGCACGCAATTTATAAAATGGCCACTCTGATCCTGCTCATAAGGGAAGTGCAATATCGCGACTCGCTACATGTAAGTCCGTCCGTGCCCAAACTTTTCTGCTACCTAACGAATCTACATTGAAACTGTTCATCTTGTAAGCGTTACAAATGGCGAATGCAGATAACAAAAATGTAGATTTCGAAGCAACTTTCTTTTCCGATAAATTAATTTAAAAAATAGAGATGTGGATTATTTGGAAAACGACTGTCGATTTTGTCGACATGAACGTCTGAGAGAAAAAAGGAGGAATAAAATAAACAACGGAAACATAAAAATCCATCTTGCTCTGGCATATCATTCGTTGCAAATTTACAGGAATACGCTTGTATCCTCATTTTGAATTGTTTGTGTAAAAATAGAATATTATATCAAATTTACCTGTTATTCTTCACTTTCAAAGATATGGTTAATTATGTCATATATTAAAAGATCAATTTCTACAAAATTGGTCAAGTAGGTTAGACAATTCAAGCAGGGCTATATTCTACAGACATTGCTATTTTTAAGTTTCAACCATATCTAAGTTGTATTAACATCAAACGTTTTTGTACAGATCTTACTAAGTTAAGAGTTTCTTCTCACAGATTGCATATTGAAACTGGTAGATGGACTAAGCCAAACAGCACACCTCTAAATGAAAGAAAATGCTTTTCTTGTGATGTTTTAGAAGATGAATACCATTTTGTATTGGAATGTAAAGTATATAATAATCTAAGAAAACGTTTTATTCCCATATATTACTGGAAATACCAAATATGCCAAAATTTATTGAACTGTTGAATTCTGAAAATGTTTGCATAATACGAAAGTTAGGGAATTTTGTGAACAAAGCTTTTGCTTTAAGAAAAGAAAGGTTATACCCAGCTGCTGTCAATGAAAATAATGTTAATATTTCTTAATAGTAGATACTCTCTTTTGTTACAGACGTATGTATTTCGTTCTGTAGTCTGGTTAGATAAATAAATGATTTAATCAATTTAGAAAAGGAACATATGTGCTATATGTACGCCTAGACACGGTATACTATAATATTCTAACCTCTCATTTATAGTCATTCTAATTGGTTTTTTCTTAAGGCAAACTGCCATAAGAATCCTAGTTTAATTCTTTCTCTGCAGTGTATTTTGTTTAACGTAATAGTACCATAAAACTATAATTTACAGTTTATTTGATATGTTGATCTTGTGTTTCGTTTCGGCAAGATCAATATTCATATGGTGTACATATTGTGTTAATATTGTGTACATATGATGTGAATATGATTGAAGCTATATATATGTGTGTGTTTGTATAAGCATACAGGATATAACATATCTATTGATTGAATGCTACTATATTTACCCATAAAGGCTGACACATGTATCCACTATTTACAAAACAATTATATATGTAAAATGATAAAATTCTGTAACATGTGTAATATTCAAAATATGACACTAGTAAGTTCTGTTAAGCAATGAGTTATATTACTTTAATGAAATCATTATTTTGTATCATCATGTGTTCTTTTAAATGATTGATATGTTTGTAATTTATATGCAATGTATTGTATACCTTCTCCGATTAACTATATCATTGTATGCATTGGTTAAACACTGTCCTGTCATGTACTAAAATTTAGGAGTGACCTGTCGCTTTTATTAATAGATTTGAAAGGTTACTGGAATACACCACTTCAGTAAAAGGGTATCATACCTTTTTATAACTTATTTTTATAATAAAACTTTAAATGACTGCCTCTTCGACAATTAGACGCCGTGGTGCAGTGGTAAACGTGGCGGCTCTAAAATCTAACTTTTGTGAGTTCGAATTCTAACGGAGATCAATATTTTTTTTCTATTTTATTTATTTATTTTTTTCATTTTATATTTTGTAACATACATTTAAAATGATAATAATGTTAAAGATATATTTGAATTGCATTACTTGTATCGTTTTGCTATTTTCGTATATAACATAGGTTTTATAAATATATTTTTGATTGTGAATTATTTTACATGGTTGACATAGCTCTTGACAATTTGGTCATTCAACTAGCTTATGACACTGATCCGATGGAAACCGACGCCGCCAGCGTGTGGAAGGATGCTCCATTGGGCGCGTGTGTTACAAATGTATTGAATGTATTGAAATTGTAGGAATGAAATTAAAAATCAAATTGAAATGATGAAATAAAATGAAATAAAAAAAAAAACATGAAAAATATAAATAAAACAAATTCAATCATAAAACAATTCGAACCCACAGCCTGCGAATCGAAAATGTTAAAACACTTGTTAGCTTCCTCATTTCTACCAACTGAGCTATCAATGCAATTGCAACCTGTTCAGTATTTGAAATATATTTATAGTTTTTAATAAGTCAAATATCTTTCAAACCCTTAATTAATGAATGGAACAATCTGGAAAATCCAAATCTAAAAATATAAGCGACAGGTCACTCCTAATTGCTAATATTATGTTTTGTTTGTCCTCATGGGCCATTTGGCCATATCGAAATTGAAAAATAAAACTTATCAAACTTATTGCAGTCATATCTAAATGCTCTTACTTTACATAATATGCAGTCACACTGTTCCATGCAAATAGAGCACACATAATCCTTTGTGTATTTTATTGAAAAACATGTATAGTAAAAATCTAAAACACTTTACACCCATAGTATCAAAACAAAATTCTTTGAAGAAAGCACCTAAAGTAAATAGAGGCGGTCAGCTCTTTAGAATTCAAAGGTATAATAAATGTGTGCAGCAAAAATTGTCGCGTGCAAATTTTATGTACTTGCAAGTATCTTAATTAATGGTTATAATCGATATGTGTGATAATCCAATCAAACTCAATCAAAACTAATCGAAACATGTGTTTCTTAAATTGATCTTATCTGTTATCTGTCTTACAACTGTTGTGTTATTTGGCTAAAATTGCATTTATTTTCTTTATGACCAATGACTCATTAAAGCATAATGAAATAAAGTGAAATGATAAATATGGTTATAATCGATATGTGTGATAATCCAATCAGGTCATTTCTAATTACGATAAGCGTGTTTTATGCGTTGACTAATATTTTGTCTTTCCTTCATTTAAAAACTGAAAATTATTTTTATTTCCAATTGATAAATGAAATACGAAGAAATACTTAAATAATACCCTATAATAAATATATTAGAAATCCTTTCCGATGTTCAGTCCTTTTCGATAAGAGTGTTTTATACGCTTGTGTATGTATATGTAATTCATTTAAAAATGAAGAAAGAAACCTTTTTAAATTTATTTTCTGTTTCAACTATTTAGTGAAATATGAGGTAATAATCACATAAATTACAAAACAAACATGGCAGACCGTTTAAGACCATTTCATGCACTGAACCATATATTGTCATTTACTCATAAAAAACCTGTAAGATCGATATTTCTTTCTTTCATAATTCGTTTTCTTTTTATATTAATATTAAGACCTTTCCAGGTTCTCGTTGTACCGGATGTAAAAAGTTTACATTTTCATCATTTCAAAGTACAATGCATTGCAGCTTATTGTTTTTGGTGATCGATCCACTTATTGGGAACGCCTACCGTACTTTTGATTGGCTGTATGATTCTCGATTAACGCTTTACGTTTAGATACCATTTTATTTATTGGGAACGCCCCCCAAGATTTTGATTGGCTGATCGTTTCTCGATTAACGCTTA
Source organism: Mercenaria mercenaria (assembly GCF_021730395.1). Taxonomy (NCBI): domain Eukaryota; kingdom Metazoa; phylum Mollusca; class Bivalvia; order Venerida; family Veneridae; genus Mercenaria; species Mercenaria mercenaria. The sequence goes on along the minus strand of NC_069375.1, from coordinate 60,860,901 downwards.
TCGTTTAGATATCATTTGATTGGACTATCATTGAGATAACCGCATAGCGTTTCAACAGCGTTTACAAACGAGATTGCAAGGAAGTTTATCGCGAGCGCCACTATACGTTATTTTTATTCAAGGCTCAGAATCAACTAGTGCACTTGATAAAAGTTAAATATATTCGTGTTCGGTTTTAATCTGAAAATATAAACTGGAAATGTTTATCTTGCAGCAACTTTTGCTGCTTGCCGCATCTTCTGCCTGGACGTGTCATGGCAAAGTTGGACTAAGCTCAACTGTAAAGAGTGTTCGTGATATTGGCTGCAGCATTGAACCGATGACGTCAGATATTAGAGAAGCTGTAGGGAAATATATAAACAATGGGAAACGAATGATTAAATTCAATGTTGTTATACCCGGAGATACAGGCAAGTTTTTTGAAACTGCAGCGGAAAATACTATATATCGTCCAAATGAGTGGATTTTGACTACAGATGAAACTGCAAGACGATTGCTGATGTTGTTCGAAGACTTTGTTCCGCGATCATTTTTTGCCCTTAGCTTTGATGTTGGAAACATTCAGCTAACATTCCAGCAAATTCCTCAGAACTGCATCGGCAACATGGGTTTGAATAAAGTACAAAGTATGTTACAACAAATTATTCTAAAAAACGTCTCGGAGGCAAGTTTTAGTGTTGCAGAAAATCTAGCTGTTTGTAACCGACAAATAGTAGATCAGCAAATTAAATATAACTGTTGTGGGATGAACTACGAAAACTTAGTAAGTGGAGAAATGAAGTGCAATGAACTTAATGAGGATGATTCAGTTAAAACATTTATGCTTGTCGGAAATCTGATTGTTTATATTGCCGCAATATACTCCCCTCTTTTAATTCCATCTTTTCTGTTCAAAAATAGAAAAATTAAGTTCCATGTTAACTTTAAAGAACTGACAGCTAATTTTACCTCGGGAACTGAGCAAGATGTAGTAAATCAAAATGATGGTGATTTTGGAAGAAAAGGCAAAGATCGAAAAACAAAGTATTGTGACAAACAATGGAAAGGAAGGATTATAACTGACCACCATAAACTTATTGCAGAAGGTACAACTTATTACGGCGCTTCCAAATATTTTTGGGACACATTCGTTATTTTAAAGACATTTTCAAATCAAATCTGTGGTGAAAAGAAACTGAAGAACTATCGATGCTTCAGAATTTTTAGTTACATATACAGATGTATTATGATAATGGTTATCAGCTTATCTCCTCTGGTTCTCATTTATATGTTTTACTACAAGTATGACCATTCAGTCGTCGAATATGACAAAAATATATCAAGAGAACATGGCATTTCAATAGTCACACCTCCTGAAATAAAATTTAGTTTCATATTCGATCCAATATCCGATATATGTTTGTATATAGCTGCTTTTCTTACCTTTTGCGTTTTTCAGATAATATCGAAAAAAATTCCAAATTACTTTTTTAAAACCACTCATAAAAGTATAAAGTATATGCATATGCCGTTTGGTCAACATTTTAGAAATAAAATAAAAGAGAAAGTAAATAAAGATGAAAAAATACAGAAATGCGTGATACCAATTTACATATTTTTTTTTCATTGCCTCTTTTTTTCCTTTAGCCAAAGTTGTGTTGCTGCAAGTCGCATTTCACCTTGTTCTGTTAAAAGATAAGAGAAAAGAGAAAGATAAGAGAAAAGAGAAAGATAAGAAGCCAATCAAATGGGTTGCTGAAATTATAATTCTTACTGTCTGGCAAGCTTTTTCCTTGTATTTATTTATAAGGTACGTCATAATCTGCACCCTTTATGTGGTAAACTTCAGTGTTTATTCTCTTTTGGGTTGTCTTCTTCATTTTGAAGATGTGTTCAAGTACATAGCTTTTATATTTCTTGTTTCTGTGTATGGATACAAGTGTTTCAATGGGGTGACAGAAAAATATCGAAAGTTTTTAAAGCTCTTAGAAGGAAATATACACAAAAAGTATGCAGAAAGTATAAAATGTATAGTACAAAATAAAGAGAAAAATTCAGCATACTTCGTACCACCTATAACAGAAAACAGTAACATTGATCTTGAAATCCAAGAGTTGAAAGACGACGAAACTGTTGTGCGAGTGAAGAGGTTACCTAGGTTACTTTTTTTCATTGAAAATATTGACAACAGGATTGTAAAATATATTCCAGTTTCATTTTTTGAAAAAATGGTTTCATGCGAACACGATGCTTGTCCAGGAAAGCCACATAAATTGTACATGAAAGCCGTAATAGATTTTAGCCTCGTTGTGCTATTCTTATTGTACACATATATGGTTATTTTTGCAATCGGAGCGGCTCATGATATTTCTTCTGGAGTCCAAACCCTAGTCGGACTCGGAGCTGGGTTTCTACCATTTGCTTTCAAACATTTTGTCTTTAAAGCTCGGAAATATTCGATAATGGATACAAAAATTGATTTATTTTGGCAAGAACTTCTAAGTGAAGAAATAGAAAATTTCAAAGACAGCTGGACCTTTGAAAATGTTGAAGAGGAAAATGATTCGGAAAATGATTCGGAAAACGATTTGCAAAACGATTCGCAAAACGATTCCGATCGTTCAAGGATTGTTTAGATTAATTAAAAAAAAATCCACTTTACTTTATGTAAGGAGCTACCGAACTATTTTGTATGCTATTTTTATAGCTTAACTTAATACTTCAGACTTAGATATATCAGCATGAGTAATTTTTGAAAAAATCGTCATTATTATTTTAATTTCTTCATTACAATATTTTTATAATAATAATAATGATAATAATAAAGACTTTATTTAAGATTACTCGAAATAAAGATAAACACGTGTAACATTCTCAATAATTATTATTGATCTAATAATGATAACATATTTATTTCATATAATATAGAAGATGATTGGAAATAGAAGATGATTTGTATTTCACATAATATAAAGAAAAAGGTTGGCATATATAATGGCTGCTCGAGAATGTCAGTCGATAGTGGTTAAAGCTCCTACCGACGGATAGGTTTCATCGACCGAAAGGAGACCGGGCGTCTCCGGCAAATCAACACCATTAAGAAAAAATCTTTAAAATGTAATGCAATTCAAGGGCTTGAAGCAACTCAAGCCAACTGATACCATTGTGGTTAATGGCAACCAAGACACACCAGCGCCTTACCAGAAGAGTCCAACCAATTGTGTAATTGCAGGCCTCTCCTCTCTACGGGATGTAATGGAGACCACTACCAACATAAAGAAGAAAGGAACAACAATCACACAACCGGATCAGTGGTGCCAGTATGGTAATATGCGCTATACCGATGCCTTATGCAAAACAGCAAAGCTAGCTAGGTCTTACCAAGTACTATAAGGGCCAGACCTAGTGACCCGAAGCAACACGAGTCAATTACGATTAAAGTGATAAACGGCATCATATACAATTAACGGTCAGCGAAGCAAGTAACTGATACTGAACGCAAAACAGCAACGCAAAGCAGCAAATGCAACAGACTAGAAGCAACTCCAGTCAACCACCGCCAGAGTGAACCACTGTAACATGCAAACCAAATGCATTGCAATTGACGTAATTCTCCGACCATAGACACCCATCTCCCGCCGGGAAAGTAACTGAATACCAACGGCGAAAGAAAGGAAGTCCATAATCGGATAATTAACAAATGTCGCCAAACAGAAATGATGTAAAACGATATAAAAAGTTAATTTGTAATAACCGACGCCCGATCACCTTCCGGCCGATAGAATTTTTTCGCCACAATAAATTTAACTTCAAATTTATCCCCCAAAAATTCTATAATACTTTACAAATTACGAATAATGGCATCTTTTAAGTAGTCCAAATAAAATTCGCACCCAACTTCATTTAAGTGAATGCCGTCATTCCGGAAGAAATTTGTTTCAGCATCTATGTCCGGCGAAATGACGTCACTCCTGCCCGACTTTCGAACTGTCTGGCGGCCAACTCTGTTTACGCGTTTGCGTTTATCGTCGATTGCTTTCAACCCAGATGCCCCTCTCCAGACTCTCCTGGGTAAGATGTCTATCCAAATGATCAGGGCACCCGGGAAAGCGTCACGCAGATATGCAATTTCTGCCTCAATTTCCGTCTTTACATTCAGGAGTGATAGCGAAACTAAATCGTTGCCTCCCAAATTTATCGCAATTATTCTAGGTGGATTGCATAATAATACCTGGGTCTCAATTGAATGGCGGAAGGTTGACCAGCCCAACCCCCTGACTGCCCACCATGCTATTGTCGTATTCGGTAAAGACAGATGCTCCTTCCCTGTCTGTTTCGCTCTTTCACCGGCCCAATAAGGTATCGAGTCCCCTAACACCCAGATGTCTAGAAAAACATGAATGCAACAATGTTTAGAAATGCCAGAAGATGTCAAGTAAATCGCACGGTCACCATCTAAATTTCTTAAGACGGGGTGGGGATAATCATAATTAATGAGTTCATTAATACTTCCTTCTTTGTTAATCAATATTCAAATCTTCAACGGATACTTAATAGAGGAAAAATAATTATCAGAATAGGTTTAACTAAAATGTATTTTATTATTAGTCATAACGGGACGACCAGAAAAAGAGGTGACAGCTACATGATCAAGCCTTAAAGGCCTTTAACACATATCTCATTTCTTGAAACAAAAGTTTACACAGATTTCAGTCTTACAATTTTCCCTATCCTGGATATTTCAACATGTAAATAGATCTTATATAAAAAGAACTCCATAACTGGCATTTCCCAAACCTCTTTGTAGCCGTTTATTAAAAATGTAGGCATTATTGGCCGTTGTCTGACCATACGTTTATAACAAACGTTCTAGGAAAGTTTACAGATATTTTACGATGATGGTCACGATACTAACATGACACTTAAGTACGAATATATAATTTATAACAATCGGAGTTCCATCTACCAAGTTTCATAATAACCTGTGATGAATGACCCTGAGACGCTAAGTCTGTGGCCCTACCAATTCTAAAACTGTGAGACTTGAAGACTCCTGGTAATCGACATTCGTTAATACTTTTAGCTAAAATGGCGACAAATTGAGCTCTAGTTACTGGTACGCCATCCTTGTGGCAGAATAAAACACTTCCATTTTTAGGACGTATTGCTACAAAATCTAATAATGAACGCACCGGGCAAATAGGACCTATTTCCTTTGGTATTTTCAATACAATAGGCTTTCCTCTCTGGTTCGTTTTGAAATGCCGGAGTTTGATAAAAACATATTTGTTGCCGCTAAATGATATATCTGACTGCTGTATTGGGCCCTCTGTCTGCCCCCTACAGGAAACAACCAGTTCACTGACCCTGAATAGGCCAAAATATGCTAATGCGAAGAGAGCTAGGAATAATTTTGTCTCATAATTATCAAAACAAATTTTCGTAAGTTTCTCGCAGACGGCAACCAAAATGGGCTTTGTCAGTGGCGCACGATTGTCATAAGTAATCCGGTTTCTGTGGCAACCCTCCAACAATTTCTTGATAAGAAAAACCTGAGAGATATCATAAAACCCCAACAGTTTGTGATAGTAATTTAAGCCCGCCACATATGTAGTAATAGTTTTAGGCGAAAACCCCTTCTCGAAGCAAAAACTCATGAACAAAATTATGTGTCGACTCGGAATAGGCCAGCATTTTGAAAGTGCATACAACTGTCTAAAGTTTTCAAAAGACCGAATGGCGGTCTTATATGTCAAGACAGAATTGGTTGCGATTCCTGTATGGAGCAGTTGTCTAGCTCTAGATCGAATATGTTCCAGAGGAATTCTGGGACTGGGTAAGGTTCGAGATCTGCAGTCGGTGCTAACTCCCTGAATCTGGTCAACTGAAAGCGAGACAAAGCATCGCATATACCATTAAAACGACCTGGGACATGATTAGCCTTTATCAATATGTTAAGATGAAGACATCTCAAAGTCAAAAATCTAACCAGGCACATCACTTTTTCTGATTTCGAAGACAATTTGTTTAAGATATGGACCACTGCCATGTTATCGCAGTTAAATTTGATTTTTTTATTCACCAAATCTGATCCCCAAATAAACATTGCCACTAAAATTGGAAATAATTCCAAGGCTGTAATATCAGACGTAAGACCGCGTGAATGCCATGAATCTGGCCACTTAGCATGGCACCAATGACCCTTAAAATATATACCAAAACCCAGACCTGTACCCCCGGCGCTGTCCGAAAATAACTGCACATCTTCATTAGTAACCCAGTATCTGTCATGAAAGACAGATATACCATTAAAAATTTGCAAGAACACCAGCCACATGTTTAAATCTAAGCATATCTCCTTATTTACTCTAATATGATGATACGGCTTCGTTAACCCACAAATTGAAGTTATCAACCGACGAGAAAAGGGTCTCGCCGCGGAGATAGCTCTGCAACAAAAATTCAAAGAGCCTATCAAAGACTGCATTTTTTTTAACGTTGTTTTGTGGTGTGATAGGATCTCTTTTATTTTTTGTACTACCTCCTGAATTTTTGAAACAGGGATTCTGACAGTCATTTTGGTTGAATCAAGTTCAAGGCCAAGAAATACAAGTATCTCCGTCGGGCCCTCCGTTTTCTCGTCGGCTAACGGTACGCCTAATTCTGAAAACGTATTCTTAAAAATGGTTAGTTCCTCAGTGCACAACGTTGATGTTTTATCGCCTCCTAAGAAATCATCCAGATAATGAATCAATTTACCCGACCTTAATTTCGACTTTACGCAAAATTCTAGAAATCTGGCAAACCTTTCAAATGTAATGCAACTTATAGATGCGCCGAAAGGAAGTGCCTTGTCAAAATAGAAACGATCATTGAAACAAAAACCCAATAACTCGAAATCTGACGGTTGTATAGGTATCAAGCGATATGCGCTTTTGATGTCTGCTTTAAATAACTTGCAGTCACGCCCCAGTTCCTGTATTAACTTGACAGCCTCGTCAAAACTAGTGTATTGCACTGAGCATACAGCTGGGTCGATATAATCGTTAATTGACTCACCAGAGGGGTATGACAAATGGTGAATCATTCGGAATTCCCCAGGAGTTTTTTTTTGGAACAAGATCAATTGGCGATATAATTAAATTTGGAAGTGGGCGTTGAACAAATGGACCTGCGACTCGCCCTGCCTTCAACTCTTTTGTTATTTGAGTTTGTATAATTTCAGGATTTAACAATGTAGATCGCAAGTTTTTTGAGTCTCGCGGGGATCTCGGTCCCGTGTATTGAATGGGAAAACCTTTGCTAAAACCTTCTACCAAAAATGTTGCTTCATTTTTATCATAGCTAAGTGAAAAACGTCTCAAGACTTCTAGTTTAACGGGGGATTTTGCTATATTTAAGATGTCAAAATTAGTGACCTGTTCTGTAACCAACCTTTTGTTTCTACTTTCTGTTGGATTGTCCCCTTCCACGACCCCTGAATGGTCTACGAAACCCATTGGAGCGAAATGTATTTTGAGGCCTTGGAGTTTGTGACCTGCTTGTTGACCGAAACTGGCTGCAGTTAATCTCAGGGTGTGGAGCAAAACACTGAGCGCAGGAGTGAGAAAATTTACAATTTGACCATGCGCAGTAGCCATTGTTGAAATCGTTGCACGTGTATCTACGTGTATTTGTCTGTACGGGCACTTGGGTATCTTTTACCTGCATGCACCGCCACCAGAGTTCATTATTTATATGTGACCAGGACGTTGGTGTTATTGCCTGACGCAGACGAAATTGTTCGTCATATGTTCTCCAAGCAAAGCCACCTTGGCGCATGGCACATTCCCTAATGTTATACATATAATGTAGCATTTCATGTACCTTATCTGGGTGGCTCAACAGATAAATTGACGTGTATATAATAAACGCGTCTGTCCATTTTTCGACAGAGGTTAATTTATCTTTACATTCTTTCTGCACCGTTTCAATATGTCTGTCTGCAGTTAATTGAAAAACGCTACCTCTGCAGAATTCTGAAAGCTCAACGGCTCCTTTTAGCAATAGACATACATTAACGTACTCGCCCTTATATATTTGTTGCTTTAAGGACGACGGAACATGAGCGGCTAAATCATCACTTGCTGATCGAACAAGAGGATTGGTTTGTAAAGCGCTCGAATTTGTAGGTAGTATGTTCAATGCATCTGTGAGAAAAGTTTGTCGGTCACTTGCGCCGCCACACCCCATATTAGCACTATTTCTGAAGATAGAACCAATCGGATTACTACCTAAATTTTGTAAGTTTTGGTCATTTGCACCGTCACACCCCGTGAGGGAACCAATTCTATGAGAAGAATCGTTCCGACTGGGTGGAATAATACCAGAATCTACAATAAGTCTCTCAAAATCAATAATATTTGACCCACCGGCGTCTTCCTGAAGTAAGACGTTGCCACCGCCGTCAATGTCAGCCTGGGGACCCTCAGCTTGTAATTCCGGCACCTCCGGCTCTAATTCGTCGGCGTTCCTCTTTTGTCCCCTGGTGTTTGGACGGTTTTCCTGTTCTGGCTGCCTAACAGCTTGTCCACCGTTGACACGGCCTCTACCACGGCCTGCAGCACGGCCAGCACCACGACCAGCACCCCGAACTACACCTCGTCTGCCACGTGGCATTACTTTATTAAAGATGATGCCGAAACTAAGAATTGCAACTTGAAGATTTTCAACTTGTATTGTCGTAAGTAACAACTGAACTGAGAAAGTTGCACGTGATTTTGACCGTTAAATAGTGGTGTGGTAGATTACTGTTGCCCGGTTCAATAAACGCAAGCATGCAGAGTGACCATATAGCGTGGAAACTATATTCATTCAAGTATTACAGATTACCTAGCAACAACGACACGCTTATTTCTCAAAATAAATAAACAAAATTATTTCCATTTAAATAATTTCTATTATTTTATGAGGCTAACACATTTGGATTACCCAATCTTCCATGTGGGCCTCCATTTATATTATATTCGCACGCTGTGCATAATATTGATGATTTGTATCATATTTGTGTTCATCTCATACGTTTTTAATAAAATGTTAACATTAAAATTTCCTAGTATCTCTATCAAACAATTAGAAGATTTATTCTAAAACTTTAAATGTCCTATTGCAGACACGTTATATCTGTGTATGATTAGTTGCCGAGGTATAAATTATCGATTAACTATTTATATCTATTTGTATTTTAGCATATTAACTATGAATATGTAGTAGCTTTTACATGAAATGTAACGAACTTATTTAAACGTCCACACAAGTGACGGTTGCTTGCTTTTGGAATTACCTTGTAATCAACACGTTTCGATATATTTTAGAAGAAGACCTGTCATTTAATTGACATGGCAAAATTTGACATATTCTTATCATGCAGTTGTTTTCTTTGTTGTTCTTTGATTTCCTTGTTGTTGTTATTTTTAAGATCTAGATTTTATTCTGATCTAAGTCAATTAAAAGTCAATGCCGGTGTCCTTTGTTTATATTGTGGTACAACTAAACTTATAATTCCGAGGGCGGAATGAATGTCCTTTAGCGTTAAGGGCTATTTTTCCGAGGGGGAGTATCGTTGAGAGCCCAGTTTTAGAGGGCTAGTGTTAGATACAATTGTTTTATTATTTCATTAACTATTGGTTATGTACCCTGGTCAATGGGCTACATATTGAAGTACATGTGCAAGTCCACACATAATGCTTTTGGCAGGGACTTATAATAAACCCATTTTCTGAGAAACCTTCAAAATTGTTTTTCCCTTAAGTTATTGGAGATTGTTGCTAAAATATTGTGCTAGATCAGCCGTTTATTCATATTTTTACATAATAACATATTTTAGTCTAACTGCAAATAAAATTATATATATCTTCTACTTCAAAATCTAGCTTTTACAACTACATTCTTGCCAAGTTTATGGACTTTAGCAAATATTTCCTAAAACAAATTTGTTTATGTAACTTATCTACCTTTGACCTATTTTCACTGTATAACTTTATATACATATGTATATGCAGACAATTTTGCTCAGTTAGGCCCTAACTACTGATAATTATCATAATATCTCCTTCCTGAAAACTGTTCTTTATCTATCAAAATAAGTCCCTGTAAATATGATTGAAAAACTGTTAGTAGTTTGTTTGTTCTTTTACATAAAAGGTTGTAAGTAGCTGGTCATCTAAAGGTCAGCCATATTGAATTTCCAGGCACCTGTTGACAATATTTTTGACAACCAAACTAAGTAATACAAGGTAATGTATCTGGGAATTATTTACATAGGAAGATCCCAAATATTATAAACTTCAATATGATATATTTTATAGTAATAAAGTGTGTGTACATTACTTCTAGTAATAAAAAAGGGGCCAGAGTCATTAACAGAGTAAAATCTGACAGCAAGTACAGAAACCTTGACATTGAATTTAAAGGGTTTCTATACTGAGTTGAGAATTGGAATTTAACTCATTTAAAAGAGAAATTTAAGTGGATTACACAGTTTGACTTTAATTCATAATCTACATTTTGATTTTCTTGCTTATGAAGAAAAATAAAAAAGAATAGGAGTTAAAAAAGATACAAATACCAATGTAATCACCTCGGGTGTTAATTAACAAATCGGATTAGTGATAATTAGGGATTATCAGGCCCTCCTGATCTAATCGGATAAAAAGGGGGTGATTTTGGCAAACCACATTCTGCTCTCTGCTTTTTGGACTATTATCTTGTGTATCTATCTAATCTCATAATTATTTAATTTCTTTAAAAAAACTCGTGATATTTGGATTTTACTTACAAAGTGGATAAATGATAGTTTTGAATATAAAGATTTCTAATGGTGAAATTAAAACATGCTCAGTCATAGCTGTGTCTCTTTTTCATAATTTTACTTTTAATGTTATAGTGTTGTTTAATTTTTTGCCATTTTCTTATTTTGTTGGACTTTATACTTTTTAAGACAGTGAGCTGGCAGCAAACTGCAGAATCATATACAGGTTGTAGCTCCCTTAATGACCGCTAAGGGTGATTTACCCTGTATATTATTATTTATTTTCTTTTTTGACCTGTGATTTAAAGGTACATTTCGATTACTAGGTCATACTTGTTTAACCGTTTTCAAACCAAAATTTCTTTACTTACAAAATGACCTTTCTACGTTTTTTTTATCATGTCTTGTTTTAGCTTGTAAAATAATCAAAGATTATTCTATTGTTTTAAATTGTTATATAAGGTTAGATAGTACACAGCTACACACCTGTCTAGTTGATATATTGTTGATGCAATTATGTAATTGTTTATTATATCAAGCCCTCACGTTTAATACGTCAAAATGTCAACCGATGTTAGATAATTGCTATATATAGCTGTTTTAGATATCTGAGACAGGAGTGTCTAGAGAGAAGGGTCTAGGAGAGACCAGGAGCATGAGACCTAGCAATGGGTCTCGTAGATATTAAGATAGGTTTTAAATATGACACTTGTTAAAACTGAATTATGAAAGTTATGTACGAAATATTCTACTGTGTAAATAAACATCAAAAACGTTCAGACTCGTGTTGTGTTTGTGTTACGTGACAAGCTTGAGCTCACGTTTTTCTTATTCACGTTTTTCTTATACAAGACACACTAAAATATGGAACACTGAGTTAAGGTTACAAAACGCAATCTTTAATGTTTACAAACATAATGTTTACGAAAATGAACTGTATTTTCTCCTAGTTTCTGTGTTTACTTTATGGACTTGGTATATCTTTCCATTTGAAGTGACTTTTAGTGATTTTGTGAAGTTTTCAAGTTGTGTTGGAAATTGAAAATTACCAGAAATATTAATCTGAATACTTGGAAATATTTTACATTGGTCTTGTGTATATATTTACTATAAATAAAAGACTAGTTAGACTTCATACTGATTTGATTGTTAATCTCTGAGTGAATAATAATTGACTCAGCTGGAGTGTACCTGTGTGCTACTTCCTAAGAGACAGTTGCGGCTCGTGATAATATTCGTACCCATAGCAACAAAGATTCCCAACAGGATCTCTGACTAGCCCTAAATAATCAGAGGTGTCGGCCTCTTGATATTCATTTGCGACCCTGTCCCCATTTCATATAACTCATCCCCTCGACAAGCCCACGTAAACGAAAGTCCATAACATCTGGTGTAAGTTAACTTCTTGCCATTGCTGTGTTACTATGACTTAAGAGAGACTAAAATTACTCCTTTCGTTGTACGAAAGTTTTCAGAGCTTAAGTATATATTGCAATTCTGATCTGAAGTTCCATAATACATATCATAAATTTAGAAAGAATGCACATTTGTTTGTACACTTGTAAGACATGCAGAATATTTTTTTCCATCGAACGGAAAGTTATGGTTTCATATGATATAAATTTGAAAAAAAAATGTTGCTGACATAGACAGACACTCATTTAATACTGCCAAATAAACAAAGTTTGACAGACGACTCATTTTCAATATATATTCTAAAGGGAAGCATACTACTTTTTGAATGACACTTAGACGATATTAATTGAGTCGTCAAGGTGTTGAAGCTAAGAAATATTGTCGTATTCACTTATACACGTGCGCACTATACTACGTCCAATTACCATTATTTCTTGTTCACTAACTAGAGCACAGCTATGTTTATATTTGAGCAAGATGTCAAGGATTTTCAAGTTGTCGTTGTTTCCTGGTGACTGACAGTCCAAACCTACAAAAAAAAACAAAAATCCCATAGAACCAGCTAGGCAAGATTTCCTATTTACATCATATCCCCTTCTTGTTCATATTGTGTATATGGTATTGTCAACAGACAGGAATAAAGGAAAATGGATGTAATAGAGTACGCATGCACATTGCATTGAGTAAAGTTTTGATTCCACACGGAATGAAGGAAATTGTCAAAAAGATTTATTGCAGAACTTAAGATTCAAACAATGATAAAATCATACTATAAAATGTCTGTAAATACTACGCAATTAGTAAATAGCATTATATATAAAGATCATAGATAAATTTGATACAATTTGACATTGACTGATAAATGGAAGTCATTGGTACATACAAACTATAAAAGGACTACATGTCAATAAGTAACCGGGTTATAAAGATATTGAAGTCGAATATCAGGCCATGTATATTTTCGTAGAAATACATATTTATCTTGAAATTGAATAGTTACATTTATAGGATGTAAACGGTTCAGAATATAGTTAGTCACTTGAAATAAATAAATGTTTCTCGTGCTTTGAATTTAGTGTTTGTTCTTTTATCGGTAACAAAGATATGAGCAAAATGGCTCAGCATATTGAAGGTCGTTTGACATGCTTGATAGAACTTTATAATAGGGGATAAATGACTTTGATTTTATTTAAATATTTTTTAGCCAGGGAGCCAAAAGTGCGAAAAGTGCCGAGAAACAGGATTTACCTGTCCGGTCATGCTATAGTCAGTTTCTATACATATTATGAAAGTGCAAAGTCTCGCGGATCAGAAAAATTGGGCCTGCAAAACAAAAGCTCTTGCGAAATTTGAGACTATTAAGGGGAGATAACTCTGTATATTTGCATTATTTTAAGATTCAAATAGTTTTTTTTTTACTAATAAAACATGGCATCATGTTTCTAAAATCAGTTCGAATATCTATCTTTTAACATTGCTTTTACGCATAAGGCTTATGCTTGAAAAATACGCAAAATGTACTCATTTTATGTACATTTTATTATAAGATTTGGCACATAAAATACCAGAGAATAAAATAAAAATATTTAACCACAAATTTACAGTACGAAGAAGTAACCTTTGAAATGGTCTTATTTCTCAAAGTCATTTATTAATACCGCTGCAAAACAGTCTGTTAGAATAAAAAATCATCTAGATACTCTAGTTCAGGTTTGGCTAAGAAATACGGGGTATTATATGTACCCCACCCACTTTATATAATGCAAAAAATGTATAATAAAAATATTCGACCAACAACCAAGAAGATACATTCTTTTTATCACGTATACAATATAATCTATATTTTTGACCATATAAAGCTGGGTGAGGGGGATTTAAAAGATTTTAAACGGAAAAAGGGGGTAGGAAAACCTATGTATTTTACAACCGATAATTAGAATAAACAACCCGTTATTTAATAAGAGCAACACTAATGGAAGTCGAAGAAACGTTTACTTGCAAACTATTCATTTGGAAAGTAATTTATTTAGATACTCAATAATGCAATCTAGTTCAGGTTTGGCTAAAAAATACGCAAATCCTGGGCATTTTATGTACCCCACCCACTTATATAATGCAAAAAAAATGTATAATAGAAATATTTGACAAAAAATCAATGAGATATATTCTTTTTATCACGTTTACAATATAATCTATGTTTTTGACCATATAAAGCTGGATGATGGGTATTTAAAAGATTTTAAGTAGAAAAATGGGGTACCCCACCCACTTTATATAATTATATAATGCCAAAATATTGATAATAAAAGTATTCGACCAAAATAAAGGATATATATATACTTTTTATCATGCATACAATGAAATGCATATTCTTGACAATTTAAAGATGGATGAGAGGTATTTTAATAGAAAATAGGGGTACAAAAATGATGTTTTTTTACAACCGATAATTAGTTAACTACCTCTTATTTACAATTTGATAAATACGAGCAAGACTAATGAAAGGGATGGAACCTTTACTTGCAAACTATTCATCTGAAAAGAAATTCATTTTAATATTCTTTCGTGCAATCTCGTTTAGGGTTGGCGACAAAAAGCGCAAATCCGTGGTATTTTATGTACCCCACCCACTTTATATAATGAACAAGAAGTATAATAACAATATTCGATCATCCATCAAGGAGAGATATTCTTTTTATCACGTATACAATATAATCTATATTTTGACAACTTAAAGATGGATTCGGGGTATTTAAAAGAGATTTTAGATTAAAAACAGTAGCCATTAATTAGAATTAACAACCTGTTCATTGTGGTGTGATAAAATGAAAGCAACGCTACCGAAAAGTACTGAAACCTTTAAATTTTTACTATCTCATTTGAATTATTAGTAACTTTAAAATTTCATTTGCAAGTTTGTCAAATCCTAAAAAACAAAAGTAATTGATTCACCAACCCATCTTAGCGAAAATGCACGAAAAACGATATTGTTAGTCCGATGTTCTCTTCTAATGATTATAGTTAAATGCTGATTTATTTGGAAAGTTCGTGACTGCAAAACTTATCCAACTGCTAATAGAAAAGGCAAGGGCAATTACTCTTCACTAATTTTAAAACATATCTTAGAATTATTATTAAGGTGATTTGCACTAAATATGAGCCGCGCCATAAGAAAACTAACATAGGGCATTTGCGACCAGCATCGATCCAGACTAGACTGCGCATCCGCACAATCTGGTCACTTCCCATGCTATTCGCCAACGGTTTCTCTAACTGCAATAGGCTTTGAAAGCGAACAGCATGGGTCCTGACCAGACTGCGCGGATGCGCAGAATAAAACACAGTCTGTTTGACAAAGAATTAGATGAATTTGATTAATACTAGTGTACAAGTTTCGGAAAAGACATATTGAAGTGTTGCAGTCTAAAGTCACATATTTAAAGTCAAAACAATATAACGTATTACCATTTACACTGTCATTGCAAGTTATAGTACGAGATAAAATCATTTTTGTGGTGTAGCCGTAAAGTTTAAATTGATATAAGTATTTCTATATACAGATCGGAAAAATAGTTACGCATATTATGAAGTATTGTATTAATGTCTACTTAAATTGCACGTACAGATGTAACTATTTGTCGTTAGTATTGCAGGAATTTGTAACTTAAATTAAAATAAATAAAATTCAAATTACTATTATAGCCTTTAGTGCCAAACCAGTAAATGTTATCTAAAATGATATGACTCTTTGTATAAATACTTGGTTCATGGCACTTTGTTGTCCAATTCGTAAAAAAATACGACAAATATTTAATTCTAATGTCATGTAATAAAACACTAATTGAAGGGCTTGCCTATCAATAGTCAAAATTATTTGTTGTTTGTCATCCAGACATAGAGCAATGTACTAGGTAATTTATAAGTAATGACAAACAAGCTATTCAGTAAGTTTGTAATTTAGATTATCTAAGACTTATACTAGCATTTTCTGAGAAAAAAGGGTCATGCATATCGTTCACCTGTTCCATTTGGCATAGGGATCATCAAGATAAATATTTTGACCAAGTTTTATGAAGATAGGATAATTAAAATGACCACAAGAATGTTAACAGACTTTTCTTTTGATTTTAGCGGGTGACCTAGATTTTAATTCCATATAACCCAGTTTCTAACTTGGCATAAGAATCATCAAGACAAACATTCTGACCAAATTTCATGAAGATAGCGTCATTAATGTGACCTCTACCGTGCTATCAAGCTTTTCCTTTTATTTGACTTGGTAACCTAGTTTTTAACCCCACAAAATCCAGTTTCAAACTTGGCCTAAAGATGATCAAGTTTGCAAGTGTGTACATGTGTCAGATCAAAGCATAAATGAAACCTCTTTATGGCTAAAAGGTCAATCAAATCGGTTTTCGAATTGAACCGAGATCGTATCGTGACTTCACTCGTAAGTGTGGTTAAAGTCAAACGTAAAATGTCATTTCTAGCGTGTTCATAATTTAACAATTAACATAATTTGGCACTTTGGTTCAAATATTCTGGAACCTATGATTTGATCACTCTATAACACATTATGGGATCTCGCCAGTTTTTGACTGGAACCGAGATATTATGCCAATATAATTTATGTGCAAGTTTGATTAAAGTCAATTGCAAAATGTGGTCTTTACCCCCTGTTCACAAGCCAAAACAGAAAGGTTTGGCTCTTTAAGGGACCCTAACTCTGGAGCCCATTATGGGATTTGGCCAGTTTTCAAAACGCGATTTTATACCAGTACAAGTTGCTATGTTGTTTCTCATCAGTGTTAGGATTCCTCCCTTGCTTCTACCCAACCTGTCACAACGGAAGCACTGGTAGCCTCTTAACATTAAAGGATTTGTCCTCGCTAAGGCGAATCTCTCCGATGCAGCAGACCTGAATGTCCTTATCAAACAATATGTTCTCTAATTCATTTTTTTATTGAGGAGTCCTTCTGCATTCCAATGCATAACCTTGAAAGGTTGCATTGACTTCTTTTTTGTTCCTGATGGCAAGTAGATTTCCTCCCTCGTCTTCTAGCTCTTATACAAGTTGCGCGCAAGTTTGATTTAAATCAACAGTAAAATGTGGTTTCTATCGTGTTCACAAGTAATTGGGGACGGACGTATGGACGGACGAAGGCGATCACAAAAGCTTACCTTGTGTCAATACATGACAGGTGAGCTGAAACTCCGATAGAATCTGTTTGAATTATATATGTTTGGGGGATATAATTAGGACTTTTTTGTACGATTTGTAAAATTTCTTGAATAGTGATATAATGAATTATCATTACATTAATTAGTTTTAAAATCTTCTGAACAGTAAAGATTATTCAAAATGTCTCTTTGGGTTTTTATATTGCAACAGCTGGCCCTCAGCTAGACAATGTATTGGCAATTTCTTGCATAGAAAGCAAAATAAAATATCCTCCATGGTATTCCTAGGCTTCGGTCTTTTTCGTTGTTTTTACAGAAAACGCCTATTGTAATACCATTGGAACTACAAAACTGTTTGAGTTCTATACTTCTGCGACCACAAACTACATTCAAAAGTATATATTTATTGTAACATTATTTGAAGAAATGTCAAGTCCCAATGTCATATATTCAATCATAAGAAAGATAAATAGATTGCACCTGAGTTTTTCAAAGGTAGAAATGTATGTCAAAATGCTTCTTACGAAAATATAATGCTACAGACTGGTGTGTCAATTACCTTTATTACAAAAAAAAAAAAAAACAAAGACAAATATCAAACAGGGAATGCCACGTACCAAAAACGCAGCCTCCCTAAAACGAAACCCACAGCACGCAGACGTGCACACCACAAACACACACACACATACACGTGCACACACACAAGGCCAACACATGAGGACAAAACGAACAAAGGAACACAGTGGGGCACCGCCTTTGAACGGTCAGTGGCAAAAACACCACTGGGGAGCTTAAACCGGTTTATGGTGCGCACCCAACCTCACTCTTATCCCCACCATGTTCCAAAGACACGGGACAGTGTAAATAAAAGTAATCCCCTCCAGGTCAATCTCTAACACACGTAATGGAAACAAAAAGGCATGGCATGTAAAACACAAAAATGCTCGTGTATAAATATATAAAAAGCAAACCTTTAGAACCAAAAACGTATGTACTCAATGCCTTTTCAGAAGACAGAGCAACAAGAGAAACACCCTTAAGGGTCCGACGAAACAGGCCAGTAGACAGATATCAAAACAGTTCAGTCCTGGTAGGATTTAAAAACTGCTAATCATAGAGCCCTCCCCCTCTTCCGTCAGACACAATCAAAGAGGGAAGCGTAGTGTCCAACTGTAAACGGGTTGAACACTAAACATGCGGTATGTCTCAAAACAGTTGGGTCGTAACCTCTTTTAATAAAACGTTTTATAATTTTACCAAATACATTTGGAAAATTACCATGACCCAAGATCTTACGAAGTTTGTAAACCACATCCCCATAAAAACGGGTTTAGAAATACCTTCTCGCAGAAGTGTCTTTAAATTACTATTGAATTTTAAAACTAAATCAGAATTATGATAGTAACATTTAGCAAAATATTTACGCAATTTGTAATAACGGTAGCCTTGCTGAAGAAGTTTACTTGTAATATATTGATTACGTTCATTGAAATGCTTGATATGACTACACGCTCTGGCAAACCGAATTAATTGAGAAATATATACCCCATAAGATGTAGCCTGATGTACATCCCCATCCAAATGGGGAAAATGTACAATACTAAAATTAAAATCACCCCTCTTGTCATAAATTTTGGTATTTATAATATTGTCATAAATAGAGAGATGCAAATCTAAAAATGAAGCATCAGTATCCGAATTGTTAGTTTTAATTAACTGAAGCTCCCTAAGATAAATAGTACCCACCATTTGACCAAAAAAAACGGATTATCCATATTAAGAATATCATCCAGATAGCGTGATGTATTATTAAATGCAGTTATAATATCTGCCTGCGTATCTGGAGAAAGGCTCAACATAAAGTCTCTTTCATAACAATATAAAAACAAATCTGCGAAAAGGGGTGCACAATTAGTTCCCATGGGAATACCAACTACTTGTCTAAAAACTGCATTCCCAAACCTGATGTAAACCAAGACAACGTTTCTTTTATTTAATTTATTCTTTTTCACCTGTCATTCTTAATATTAGATATCTTCAATAGAATTTTATATTATAAATTAAATTCGATTATATCCTTAACCAATAATTGATATCTATAAATACACTTTAATATGTCACAAAATCATTCAATGATATCTTAACATATTGGTGATGTAATGATATCCAAATCTTGCGATATGATCAACCACTTATTCAGTAGTATTTAAGAGTAGATTTAAATATGTTATTAACCTGAAACATGATATGATAAGATAAAACAAATCAATTATATATTGAATAATTAAAGATATATTTGAATCATTTCATGATATTTTTATGTTAATTAATTATTTGAAAATTAATAATATTGTTAAATGAATAAATGATTTACATTTTTAAACGAATTAATGATATCATAAAGTAGATTTAAAATATCATACAGGGATTTGAAGATATCACAAATTAGTGACTGCTACCTGGTATGCACCTGTCTCAAATAATGTACAGGAGAGGATTTTCGACTATGAGTTTCATTAAATACTTAGTCTCAATTTGTGATATTGGGTACTTCCCCGCGTTTTCCGTACTAGTAAATAACTTCACCACGTGTTTGGACTACTTTAAACGCACCGATTCGTAAACTGAGACAGACATAACTAGTTGAAAATGTGTCCCGATTTGAGGCAAAGAGATAAAAAGTAACGTAATGCTAAATACCTTAATGATAGGACAAATTCGATGTTTAACGACATGATTTCGGTATATCATCCAAGAAATGTCAAAATACAACTCATAAACAACTGCAAATATAATGCGTTTCAACTGCAAGAAGATAATTATGAATTGAAGAAGAATCCAATCGTATCTATGAATTCCTGAAAAAAAAACAATTCTCGAATTCCAAAGAGTCGAGCTCATTATTTTTTATCGAATTCGAAGTCATGGATAGTTTCTCTGACTTTAATATTTGAATACTGCTACAAGCCATCAGCAATAACTATTAAGAAACTTAAATGTCTGTAAGGGTCAGTGGGAGGGAATAAACAAATAATCAAAATACTTGTTATGCTGTCAAATATTCAACCTCGAGTGAAGAATATCAGTTAACAATCACTAATATTGTGTACTGAAAACATGAGAAAGTCGTGAATTGCAAGCAGAAAACGCGGTAAAATAACTACCGGGAACTGGAGACAAAAATAGTTATCAGACGATGAAAAACGTGAATAATTTAATAGCTATTAATCGTTGGTTTCTCGAGTTCAATCCAAAAGTGCGGCGTATATGACAATATTTGTAAATCAAATATAAATCAGCGAAAACGAATGATCGGCTACTACAATAGAAGCATGTCTTTGAAATTGTCCGAGAAAAAATATTAACACGCGTTTTTCCACATATGTAATCGTTTATAAAACTTCTATTCCCATCCTGTTTCCTTGCTGTTGAAATACCCGGTGAATCATCACCGAATTATTTTGATCACGCATGCAAATACTGTCTCGGTTGGATAACAGGTTAGTCGACTCGTACACGGGTAATCCACAAAAAGTACAGATAAACAGTTTATTTATACTGACAACGTAAGAAAGGCAATATCTTCAAGGGCGTCGGTCTTTTGTCAAATGAGGAAACTATATACTCCTTCTAGGAAGCTCGTCTCGGTATGTCATGTTTATAAGTTTCAAAACATAAATAGGTTCATTCAAGGACACTCTTTGTTATGGACGGAGGAAAACTTCTTCAAGTACTTCTGCGAAAAACGTTTTATTACATCATGTTTCCAGGTATCATAAACTGGCCCGGCCATCAGTGTACGTTCAAGGGCGCTTATTTTTATGTAAGAATTAAAGTTTGTTCTAGATGTCTGAATTCAAATCGGTCAAATTAGCTGGGCAGATTAAGTAATTTATCCGGGAAAATACTGCATTTGGTGATGCAAGCATGAAATTTGGCATGTTTACTCGTCTGAGCCTACTTTTTTTCAAAAAACCCGTTAGCCACTTAAAACTTCTAAACGGCGGACATTTTTCAAGATGGCCGCCACAGGAATTTGATTTTTGATTTGAACAGACTTATACCAAATTCTTTTTGTCAATTCTGAGGAAAAAAATCTCTTAAGTTTTTTTGAGTGTGCAAAACCTATTTCTGATACACAAAAGACTGGTTTCAAAATCCAAACTGGCGTCTTTTATAAGATGGCCGCCATTTCATGTAAAAAGTACTATTTTGCCGTTAAAACTGACGTTCCTAGTTAAATTAATTTTTATGTTATAGTCAAATAACACGTTTAGAGTGTTGAAGGACAGTTTTTGTCTCGCCTGCGACTTAAGGAACTGACGGCGGACTAAGACGTAGCTTTTCTGGTGGCGACGGCGATGACGACGGTGGTGGTGGCGTCCACTTTAAGTTTATATTGATATTCTTTTTATCAGAAACTACTATGTTTATTGGGTTGAAACTTCACACATGCCTTTGTGGTCAATGGCGCTGTGCCAGGCCAAGTTTCATGAATCGGAAATACATTTTATAAAGATTATCCCCCTTTTCAACTTAGAAATTTCAACATTAAGTCTTCGTATTAAGTCTTTTTCTCAGAAACTCCTAGCCTAGGTTTATTGGGTTGAAACATCACACATGCCTTCATGGTCTCAGGCACTAAACCAATCTAAGTTCCCCAACTCTTACGTGCATTTTAACACAATTATCCCCATTTTAAATCAGAAATTTTAACATAAGGTTTCGTGTCTCTACATGGAATATTGTTAATTATGTTCTTTATGGTCGTCACGGCTTGAGTGGAACTTAATATTAGGCGGACATTTTTAAGATTAAAGTGTATGTAGCAATACACGCAGACACATCAATTTTGATAAACAAAGTACCTGCGTTGTGTCATAGGTGAACGAATGCAGATCTACTGTAATTGTTTCCTCTGGAAGTCATGTCTTAAAATTTTAGTTGCCAAATTTGCAGTTACGTTGATCTGTACACGGGAGTCCAAAACGATAGCATTTACACATACCACAACATTCTGTCTTACATGCACATTTGGTTAGTTCTTTAAAGCTATCTGCAACTGGTGGAATCGTTGTCAAGTACATCTGCCATAGGTTACCTTGTTTCTCCAGTCCCGCTTCAGCAGGATAAATCCATTTGGCAAAACAGTGCCTGTCCCCATATGCAACCAGCTTGGTGTGCAGCATGCTTTGTGTGTTTGGCAAGGGCTACTTGAGTTTGGGGAAGAGCATTATATGACATGTTTTCGGGCAACCATGTCCAGTCTGACTCAATAAATAACAGATGAGTTGCAAATTTGACAACTTATTGGCCAAAATATGAAGTCTTGAGACATGCCTTCCAGAAGAAACGAGTACGGTAGATCTGCATTGCTTTACCTATGACACAAAGCAGGTGTTTTGTTTATCAAAATTGATGTACCTACGTGTATTGCTACTTATACTTTAATCTTAAAAATGTCCATCTTATATGAAGTTTGACCACAAGTTCAAACCAAGCAGTGACGGTCATAAGGGACATAACTAAAACTATTCCGTGTAGAGACACGAAAACCTTATAAAAGGGGGATAATTTTGTTAAAATGTAATTCAGAGTTATGGAACTTGGCCTGGTACAGTGCCTAATGACCATAAAGACATGTGTGAAGTTTTAAGCCAATAAACCTAGTGGTTTCTGAGAAAAAGACTTTATATGAAGACTTAATGTTGAAATTTCTTAGTTAGAAAGGGGTATAATTTTGATAAAATGTACGTCATCAGAGTTATGAAACTAGGCCTGGTACAGCGCCTAATGACCACAAAGGTATGTGTGAATTTTCAACCCAATAAACATAGTAATTTCTAATAAAAAGACTTCAGTTTAAACTTAATGTTGACGCCACAACCACCGTCGTCATCGCCGTCGCCGCCGGAAAAGCAACGCCTTAGTCCGCCGTCAGTTCCTTAAGTCGCAGGCGAGACAAAACTGTCCTTCAACACTATTTGACTATAACATATAAATATATTTAACTAGGAACATCAGTTCTAATGGCAAATTTAGTACTTTTTACATGAAATGGCGGCCATCTTGAAAAAGACACCATTTTGGATTTTGAAAGCAGTTTTTTGTGTATCCAAAATAGGTTTTGCACACTTAAAACATCTAAAGAGATATATTTTCTCAAAATCGACAAAAAAACTCGGTATAGGTCTGTTCAAGTTTAAAAGTCAACTTCCTGTGGCGGCCATCTTGAAAAATGGCCGCCATTTTAAATTTCTAAGTGGCTAACGGGCTTTTTGAAAAAAGTAGGCTTAGACGAGTACTCTTGCCAAATTTCATGCTTGCAAAACCAAATGTATTATTGTTTCAGTTATCTGCCCAGCTAATTGATAAAACGTTTTCTTGATAGAATAACATAAATGGCTACGAATATAACCACGACCCTCGAAAATAATAACAAAACGTATATCATAGAGAAAATGACGGAGGAAAGTCAGAATGTCAATAAATACAATTTAGTAAAAGCGAACACATTCCACATAAAAACCCTGTGTCTTGCAAATATATAGCGTAGTAGTAATTATAAAAGTAATATGAAGCGAATATCATCTGAACATGTATAGATTTTTACAAATAAAAATGCATTGACAAAATCCTACATCAACTTTATTAAAACAAGACTATGTTTCTTGCCAGTATTCAAGTCATTGACAGTTTACATAGGATAAAACAGAAGGGGGTTGATGGATAATGTGGCAAATTTGTGAACACCACTAAACGAAAGATGATGAAACAATCACATTACAGGTCATGTTATGACTTTCCAGACTTTAATGGCCGAGGCTGAAACAGCTGCTTTTCCATGCAATATTGCATGCACGGTGAGGACCGCGGTAGAACCACCGATCTTCATTAGGCCAGTTGGATGTCTTCAGTGCGATGTATCGCACCAATATACGTCAAAGTCAACGGTCACCTTGACCTTTGACCTATCGACCCTAAAAACTTGCCCCTTTTCGACTTTCAGCAAAATGTCAATATCCATTCGATATTTATATGTAACAGACTGAAAATGCTTCAGCACTGACTGGGATTCTAACCCAGGACCTCCCACACCTAAGATGAACACTCTACCAGGTCGCTATAAAAGCTAGCTTAATAGCAAAGAAGTATAAGTTCACCCTTATACTCTACTCTACTCTACTACATAACTATACGCAACCTGTTTTATCAGTCATAGCGCAGGCTAAGCACCACAAAAATCTCTTTTTGAAGGCATATCTCCCAAAAGTGTAGCTTTTATAGTTTCTTAGATGAGCGAGTCGAGAACTTTTCGAAGTAAGCTGTTGATGCTTTACATAATTATGTAATTAATAAAGAGAAATATTTCTAAAATGTATTGATTAAGTTGTTTCTAATGTATGTTTACTTTATGCAAGAACAGACATTGTGTGTCAATATTTTGACACAACGTCTAAAAATAAGAGAAATATTAATAAGAATTGGAAAATGATGCGTTACACGTAAATAGTTTCTGATTAAAGAAGATTATGCTTAACACAAACGTTTCCTTTCGATTACTTTGATACAGCATTTTTCTTCTTTATTGCAGTTCTTATTTCGAAAACGTTTGTTTTGAAATTCACAGTCTTCAATAAAATATCTACACTAACGTGAACCAAACTGATATTTTTTGGAACATATTCGCTTTCTTAGAAATGAAAAATGGGTCCTTAATAAGTAACAAATGAATTGGGGGACATGTGGATGAGACAGTTCTCACTGTATGGTAACTACAACGGTAGCCATGTGTTTGGATTTGCAATATGGCCGCTCAACGCAAAAAATAATGGAACATCATGTAAGTTCTTTAATACGTCTTGCTACGTTTCGTTACCAAACTCTGTTCAGTAACACTGGTAATGTCCAAATAAGTAAAATCCGGACTGACATGGCGATCGGAATCATATTTAGCATAAAAATATCTTATAAACTCATGGAAAGTATTCAATATCGCGTCAGATGTTCCAAAACTTCATTGTTATTATGTATAAAATCAAATTATTTTGACTAAATGGATGTAAATATACTTTATAATAACCTCTAGTATTAGTATGCATAAATTGTGATATGTACAAAGAACCTAAAATTCAAAAGGACACAAAACGTATAGTGTCGTGAAAACATGAATACAACGGTTTGG
Source organism: Mercenaria mercenaria (assembly GCF_021730395.1). Lineage (NCBI taxonomy): Eukaryota > Metazoa > Mollusca > Bivalvia > Venerida > Veneridae > Mercenaria > Mercenaria mercenaria. Next base: position 60,835,351 of record NC_069375.1, on the reverse strand, counting down.
AAAACAAGTGTACACCTGTTTGGATGATTTAATCTCTTTGGATGTTTGCGGTTTGGACTAACACATTTAACTGCTAATTTTTTGAAAAAAAAAATGTTTCTAAGTTACTGTAATGTTTTCATATTTTACAATGGTACATGTTCAAATATGTCTTCCGACAAGCAAAGCATGGCCTTTAAGCATTTATTTTATATTATTTTAAATGTATATGTTTATAAAATAGGGATGTATTATTCAAAGAAATACACTCATATAATGATCAATGTGAATGCTAATATTTCTAGAGTATTTAATCAAACTCATGTTACTGCTAACAATTCTGAAACCAGTTTTTTCAAGAATTTTTAAATGAGTATACACATATCCTTGTGGATGACCAGAAAAAATGTGTTAAAACTAAGCAAGTGATGAATACATGCTGAAGATTGTTTCAATTCGCTAAACATGACGCACACCTCACAAGTAATATTTGCTTTAGCACTTGCACAAATGAACATCCTCGCGAAAGGCATAGCTCCATGATCTGCCGGAAATGTTATTGTTTGTTTGTTTGTTTTGGGTTTAACGCCGTTTTTCAACAGTATTTCAGTCATGTAACGGCGGGCAGTTAACCTAACCAGTGGTCCTGGATTCTGTACCAGTACTAACCTGTTCTCCGCAAGTAACTGCCAACTTCCCCACATGAATCAGAGGTGGAGGACTAATGATTTCAGACACAATGTCGTTTATCAAATAGTCACGGAGAACATACGCCCCGCCCGAGGATCGAACTCACGACCCCGCGATCCGTAGACCAACGCTCTACCTACTGAGCTAAGCGGAAATAGGTTAAGCGACAGGTTTGATATAAAGGGTTTGCTATACAGGACTAACACCCTATCACCTTTCAGTGTGTACTAACAGATTTATACCCCAGTGATGGTTTGCAAATGACTGTCCCAAGGCGACGCCCAGATGTTAGTTTGTTTCTTTTTTCTACGTTACATATACGTTGTAGTATTTGTATATGTTTTGAGTATAGTATAATAATGTATACATCTATGCATACGTTGCAATGGTCAGCAATATTCATCTTTGTAGAAAATGCAAACGCACAGGCCTAGTACTACGTAAGATAGGCTGCAAGTGCAAGAATACATTATGCATAATAGTTTGTTTATTAGTAGGTCCCCATTAAACGCTTTGTTTCCTGCCTTTCAAAACAAAGCTTTTAAAAGGAAATGATTCACTTGCTTGTTTACTAATATACTGACTTCTGTTCTAATTTCACGACTGTTTACATATATTTCGATGAAAAAGGACAAATATCAAGTTTGATAGGGGGCAATAAAGATCGACTATTCAAATGCCATGTCACTAAAGAAAACTAACTGAATGAATCAGTGACATAAACAAGTACCAATTGGCAAAGCGTTTTGGTAAGGCGTATGTTTAAGCCACAGAAAGTTCCCATCTTCTGATCCTAAATAAGATACCTGCTTACATACATGAGCTTAGCCATAACTTGCTAGGTCAAGTCAAAATAGCGACATATTTCTTTTAAAAGAACAGAAGAATCTTGACGCCTGTGCACTGCATGTCAGATACTCACAGTAAACAAGTGTTTGAAGTTTCATTTCATTCTTAAAAGTGATGTGTGAGGTACCTGCTTACATACCAAGGCTACAACAGTATTTGTTAGCTGAAGGAAGCGGCATAACTCTGCAACGAAGTTAATGTCAGACTAGCAATCATTCTATCTATTGATTATTGAGATACCTGCGTACGTACAAACAAGGTAAAAATTCAATTTAGTGAATCGGGAAAAGGGTCACACCTTTGTAAAAAAGCAAACTAGAATTATGGAACCTTGATCATCATATGGAACAGTTTCAATAAATTCCTACTAGTTATTACAGATATAACATCTTAACAAATAATTAACAAAGAGTACGCGGGTCTCGACAAACGGATGCGAGCAACAGCCCTTCGTATTCTTCAAGAGCTTGAGGTAATAGTGAAAAAAAAAACTAATATGTACAGGGGTTGTTTTAAGCTGGTAGGTGAAAGGGCAAACAAATGTTTTTATTCATTTTGTGCATATTTTCTAAGCATTTACTTATTCCTCCTTTAAACAAGCAATTGACAAATGGGATTATCAAATGAACATTTTTTTAAAGAATTTAAATCAAATCACCCTCGAGACGGTAGATGGAACCCATGGTTTCAAAAAACGAACTACTTTAATATCTTACCGGCCTGGTACTCATAACGTACTTAAACTCGTTTCAACCTACATATCAGGATATCTAGTGATTTATTTTGAAAATGTTCCCGGAAATATCTTCGTTATTATACGTAAAACATTTTATGCACCGGTAACAAAAAATAAATACAGTAGGTACAGTGTTAATTTCGAATCGTTTATCCACAGTTCTCCCTTTTAGCTTAGATATTTAGTTTTATGACTTTAGTTAATTTCTTTCCCTAGATTTTATGCAGTCTACACAAAAGGTTACCTCTGATATCCCAGAAATAAACGAAGGAGATAGATGTGGTTGTATATGATTTTATCAACTTTGATATCGATTTTTTGTGCAGGAATGTGAATTAAGTTGCTATCCGAACCGGTGCATATACTAAATCCAAACCGTTAACAGCTTTTCAATTACTTGTATCCAAACTGTTACAAACCTGATACATGTGATTGACTTACAATGGTATTTTTTTCTCAAAAATACCATACTTTCAGTTTAGAGACAGATACATAGTAATTAAAACTGGAATGATCTGACCTTTTTATATCGAATAACTTGAACCTTAGAATAAAAACTGAAAACGTAATAAATCTTTAGGTTAAAATTTGTGTTTAATCATAGAATATATCAAACCTTACGGGATCTTTATGACATTTGTTTTTTGCTCGGGAGAGGCCATATTGGACAGATCCGGACATACGGCTACCGGTGTAGTTACCATAAAGTGGTTCTTAAGTCTAACGAGTGTCTATGAATTTTATCTCTTTGTGATAAAGTAATGAAAGTGTTAAAGCCATGATTTCCTTTGTTTTATATGAATATAAAATTTTCGGAAACTAACATTATTCAAAAAACGAAATATTAAAATATGCATTTAATAGCATCATATAGACAGTTATAGGAACTTTATCACGAGCTGGGGCCTCCGTAGCCGAGTGGTTAAGGTCGCTGACTTCAAATCACTTGCCCCTCATCGATGCGGGTTCGAGCCTCACTCGGGGCGTAGAATTCTTCATGTGAGGAAGCCATCCACTGGCTTAAAGAAGGTCGGTGGTTCTACCCAGGTGCCCGCTCCTCAATAAATAATGCACGGAGGGGCACCTGGGGTCTTCCTCCACCATCAAAGCTCGAAAGTCGCCATATGACCCATAAATGTGTCGGTGCGACGTTAAACTCAACAAAATGAATAAATAAATTATCACGAGCTGGTGGCATTACACGACTTTGACTGAATTCTAGGCGGGGATTCTACTTTTGTGTAACAGTAATGTTTGTATGAGATCATAACGATGTTTTGCGTTTCATATTTAAGCATAGAAGACCTTTTTCGGGAATGCGGAAAGAAGTCAGATTTCAGCTTTTCCAGCAAAGCACCGTACAAAATGTATAGATATACTTTTTTGCAGCAAAGCTAACTCAATACGAAATATGTAAGTTTTCTTGCAAAGAATTGTAATAGAGTTTTATTGTTGTTTTAGAAGGTAAAAGGAAAAACAAATCATATGAGATCTGATATATTTATCACAGAATAAGTATATAAAAGTAGGTTACAACGAATTGATCTACTAGACAATATAGCATAAATAATAACATTGTGATCATTTTATCACAACACTTTTCATTAAATAGTCTTGTAGTCTTTAAGTATATCTTATAATAATATAATAAGCTTTTTATTCATTTGCTGATGTGTGCCTATGGCTTAGCTTTTATGTAAAGATGGGGGACAGCCTTAATAATATGATACATTTTACATGTAATCTGTTTTGTAGCGAGAAATCAGACGAATTAATTCCTAGTATTTAACAAACATTACAAAGGAAATACATTTTTTGCATATGTTAGATTAAGCGCTAATGACAAAGAAAAAAGATTTAAGGCGGCAAATATCAAAAGAACTTTTCACTGCATACGAACTTACGCTGACTTGAACTTCGGTTCATTGTATGAACTGACCACAGGTAATCATACTATAAATGTTGACAATTACAGGCAAAAGCGTTCTTTAGCTATAGAGCAGATACCGTTTTCAGTCTCATGGTCACTGTGACCTTTGACATGCTTCACTCTAAAACACTGTGGGATACTTAAAACAAACATGCAATCATACTAAAGCAGTAGTAAAAAAATTGAAGACTCTAAACCAAAGCTTTCTTTACTTTCAGGGCGTAAACAATTTTCAGTGTGAATGTTACTCTGTGACATTCACTTTAGACCGACGTATTAACCAATAGAAAAATTCTACGAAGTTTGACTATAGTGACACTAAGCAATATCTAGTTATTATAGGCAACCAAATGGGCTACCAACTGACAATGTGCAAAACAAAATAAATACTGCTTCAAAGAGTATGTGTGTTGTGTGTGTGTGTGTTTTTTTGTTTTTTTTTTTTTTAGTGGGGGGAGCGAGGGGGGGGGGGGGGGGGGGGGGGGGGGGGGGGGGGTATGGAAGGGGTAAATGGGATGTGTAAAAATGTTGTTATGACTATCGGTAAACTACTTCTATCTTGGTACACATAGCGGTAGGGAACAGATAAAAAATTGATGACAATATAAGACTTTTACTGCAATTAAAAATTTAGTATAAACACAGTCATAACATAAATAGTCTGCAGCTGAATAAAACAGACTCAATACAAGTCTTTCATTTCAACATTTAGAGATAAATGTAAATAATTCGATAATTTAGAGCTGACAATTTTCAATCTGCTTTTTTTGGGTCTACTATTGATAACGTTCCTGCTGTCATTTCTTTCTTCATTTTACAAACATTTTGCTCCAGATCACAGCCTGTAATTCGATGTCTTCGTCCTGAAAGGAAAACAAAGTGTGTATCATTTTCTTAACTAAAATCATTCAATATACATGACTTTAGTGATTTGCCTTTTTCTGATTCAAATGGGAAAATTGTTCAATACAGAGAATATAAGTAGGAACAGTGATCACCTTTTACAAAGTACAGATCATTTATATTTCAACTGTTCGTTTGTTGGATTTTGGTTTAACACCGTTCATCAATAGTATTTTAGTTATGTAACGGCGGACAGTTAACGAGTGTTCCAGTACCAGTACTAAAATTCCACTAATATGGCCGTACAAACCTGTTCTGTTGGCGTATGAAAGTTCATCCTTGAAAATGACCCTTTAAAAGATAATTGTGTTGTAAGCCACTTGTACGTCACTTGTGGAGTTCAAGTAACCCCAGAAGTATTAATATATAATGTAGGCAACTGTTTTTAGAAATGTTTTTACTAAGATCTACCATCCATGTCCTCTTCTTAAAACGTTGATGCCTTGTAAACATTTAAACTGTAGGTTCATTCCCCACGGGTGGTAAACGCGCAATCCAATTCCCACCGGGAATACGCTTGAAATGGGTTTCGCAACGTCCGGTGCTGGTGTTGCGCGTAAAAAAAGACGAAATTGAGGTATGTTAAGTTATGATTTTGCTTAGTATGAGACAAGAATAAATTTTCTCGAAAAAAGCAAAATGCTATTCGACACAAATATGACAATACATCATATGTGTAAAATATCTGGTTTGTAATTTATGATTCGGCTCTATTATCACAAAACCTCAGGCGACACGAAGCGTGAAAAAAGTATGAAATCAACAAAAATGCGAGTTTCTGACCTCATATGCCTAATCTGAGGACATCTGATGCTTTTTATGATAACTCAACTGTTATAAAGTAACGAATATCAAAATTATTTGCTTCAAATCCTGCTTACGGGGACATAATTGACAAAAAATAATCGGGAATGGGGTTGCGCACCGGGAATGGAGCTGCTCGTATACATAATAATGTATATAATGTATACGCGCAACTCCATTCCCGGGGCGCAACCCCATTCCCGATTATTTTTTCCCCCAAAACTAACATTTCATTCAAGTATATGTAATATTCATGACTGTTTTACACGCGTTTGATCATTAGAAGCGTCACATTTCCAGAAAGAAGACACAAGAGTTAGAAAATTTGCATTTTTCATGATTCCATGCTTTTTTGACAGCTCGAGCCAGCAGAGTTTTCGTGATAACAGGGCCGATTCTTAATTTAATAAGTTGGTATTTCACACATATGATCTTTGTTCATTTTTGTGTCGAATAGTATTTTGCTTTTTTTCGAAAGCACTCATAAATGTATATATTGATGCGCAACACCAGCACCGGAAGTCGCGCAACCCAGTTTTAGCGTATTCCCAGTGGGAATTGGATTGCGCGTTTACCACCCGTGTTCCCGGAAACGTTATAAAGTACAAACGGAACAGTAAAACTGAATCTCTTCTAAATTATTAAGTTTAAAAATCATGTTGCATGTAAAAAGTTTAACAAATCGTTGCAATTTTCATTAAAACATTAATAATGAACTCTGAGGAAAATTGTGGTGTCTGTGTGTGTGTGTTTGTGTTTTTTTTTTTGTTTTTTTTGGGGGGTGGGGGTGGGGGTGGGGGGGGGTAGGGGGGCGTGGGGAGTGGGGGCGTGGGGAGTGGGGGCTATCATATGCCATTATCATTTTTGTTCAGTAAATGATGCTGTTTCGCAAAGCATTGGAAGATACCTCCGTCGATTTTAATATGTATGTCCGTTTTAACAGTCAAATACTAGTCTATTTCGGAACATGTCATGAAAATGCACGAACTTTTCTTGCTTCTACTGTATTGTAAACAACATGACAGGTCCTGTTATTATAATAGATCTCTTAAACGATCTTTATGCTATTTATGCCTACCCCCGACAAACAAAGAAGTCAGTATTTAAGAGCTACTTATAACTAGCTGTCAAAAGATAAATTAATTATTGTCAAATATTGGCGTTAACGCCACATCAAACAAGTAAATGTTATAATTTCTTTCCAGCAAATCCACAGTATCAGGGCTTATATTTCCTTTATCGGTTGCATTCTTTTAGTTATACGACTCTTTAGAACAGTTTTAAACTTTAAAAACTGCACGTTATTATGCAAATGAGACGTAAATGGTGAGAAAACATTCTTTTTATGACGTCGCCACTAAGCGACAAGATAAACCTACACTTATTTATCGGTTGATAAATTCTATATGTTATTTGTTACAAGTTTATAGCTGGAAGGAAGTATATCAAACGCGGTAGAATTGAAATCAACAGATGATACTGTTAAATGATATCTGATTTCCATTTAAAAGTTTTGAATTGTCAAGACAGGAAAGAACGTGTAGGCTAACAAAGATATCTCACAAAAGTATAATCAACAACATATAATTTTGACACTAGTTTTGAATGGAAAATATGGATCGCTATTTACAAGTATCTGGCAGAACAATTTTATATCAACTTTCCACATAGACCTCTTTTAGAAAACATAGGTTAACTGTTATGTAGCTTCTGTACGATTTTCTGTAACATCTTTAATGCTGGAAGATATAAAGCTTGAAGCATCACATAAACAGTTTTCACAAACGCAAATAAAGATAAATATACCGGGAAATAAAGTAAAAGCATCGCATATATACATCTCAAAGGACGACAAAGAACATGAAAAGCACTATTAAGGGCGTCTTTCAATACAAGAATATTATATTTAATTTAGTGGACATGCATATGATTATCTTTAAAGCAGAAGATATTTCTCTCTAACGGGTATTGGTAAGAGGAGACAACTATTATCTAGAATTTGAAAGACGTTAGAAAGAGTTTTCTCCCTTGTGTTTTATAAAACAACAAGAAGAACGCAGCCATCCATACAGCATTCCACATGGAAATGTTTACATGAACACATCAACTGTGCACATGTTAACTTTAACACAAATGAATATGATAATGAAACACTTTTAATCAAAGAAACACAAATATGCAAGAAATAGTTTCTCGGCCATTGTTCTGCATTCTTAAAATCATTTGCATTCCTTAAAATAGCGCGTTCACATTTTTATGTCTAAGAAGGACGAGTATTTCTCTCTTGATCGATATAAGGGGAGACAAAACTCATCTATGATTCAAAACTCCTTTGAAAGAGTTTTTTCCCTTGTGTTTAAAACAGTAGGTTAGATGGTATTACATGCCTGCTTCTGATACTACTTTTTTATATAAGAACAACAATTAATAACAGGTTTTTATCAGCAATTGTAGCATTTCACTTCCTGCGAGACTGTCCTTGTTTTGAAGGTCTGTCTTTAGGCAGTTAAGGTTAAGAAGTAGGCCTTGAGATAAAATAAAGCTTGTATCTGGCATAACTATTTATTGATATAGACTATATTCGAGTTTACCACAAAGGCACATCCGGCGAGTTACTACCTTAATACCTAAAAACACACTCAAAGAATGCTGCCACACATATGCAGCTTTCCACATGGAACTGTTTACATGTACACACCAAGCGCGCGCATGTTTGCTTTAACATAAATGAATATGATAATGAAACACTTAACCATTTGAACAAACACAAAAATATGCATGATATAGTTTCTAGGACATCTATCTCCATTTTTAAATTTGAAATAGCGCGTTCTCAGTTTTATTTGTAGAAACAGATGAGTATTTCTCTCTTTTCGATACTGGTAAGGGGATACAATTTATATCTATAATTCAAAACACCTTTGAAAAGATTTTCTACATTGTTTTTCATAAAAAGCAGCATTTAAAGAACGAAGATTCCACATTGAAATTTTTATACGTGCACACTCGCTGTACAAATCCTTGGACTCGTCCGCATTTTTTTTTCAAACATTAAAATACTCTTTCACAGTTTTATCGAAAGAATTAAACAAAAAAATGTACAGTTTTATTTGATACAATATTTTAACGATGCAATTAACTGCATATCATGACGGTACACTATACTGTGTAAATCATTGCCATGACTAAGTAAGATGGCGAACTCTTACCGAGGACATTTGTAAGGTATATATCCGTTTATCAAGTGTATTTAAATTGAACAGCATACGGGCGTTATTTTCAAGTAAACATCGCTTTATACGGGTGGTGGCGCTGTAGCTCGTGTTAATTTTGGCCGCAAGAGCTTAATTCAAACCAAAAAGTGGTCTTTCTCTGTGAACGTTAATAAATAAATTTGAGTAAAACAACTGACCGCAGACTCTTCACACATAAATATTTGACCCCTTATAAGAAAACATGCATTATTTTGGCGTAACCTTCAGCTGGTTGAAAATAAGAATTTTAATTCAATTTTTCAAAGTATTTCCTTTCAATCAAAAATAACTACACCGGATATCCAATACGTGGGTGTAGCACATTATGCATATTTTGCATTTTCATTCATTCTAATCAGTAAACGGATATTGTACATGTATATGAATTACAACGGGATAACGTTCATGAGGGTATTTGTCTGAAGAAAAGTACAAAAAGCTGGAGAACAATTTGGACAATTTAAAATTTTAGGTTTGCCATTGTTAAACGAGAAAGTCTCTGACGTAAACTTGTTTCACTAAAAACACGTGCTTATATCGTTCAGTTTCAACTAGAAAACAGGTATGCGCAAACTTGTACCTGTTTCAACGAGTGTTGTATTCAAACCACATGCAAACGGAACAGTGTTGAAAACTTAAAGGCAGTTTTTCTAAAATAAAAAACCATGTTTTAACACAGTTTTATCCGATAGGCGGTTACATGTAGGGCGTAATAAGATCACGAGGACACAGTCCAAGTGTGATTATTTCGTACGACATTATAATAACCGGGGTATTTAAGTAGTGCTAAAACAAGGTTGTGCTACGAATTATTGCGATTCAGATGTGTCTTTTATTGTCAGTCTTAGATCGCATTCTTTGCTCTTGTATGACGCAAAATGGTATGTCGTCATGCTCTTTTGTTTATACACGCCAGGTCCGGAAATGATAATACGTCTTGCGGAACAGATGTTAGCGAATGATGCTCCACTCAATGTGTGTTTGTGTAAATTCATAAAAAACAGTTGGATTATCTTACATGCTTTTTTATGCAAAATGTTTTATCAAATTCGAAAACGCTGTTTCTCGATGCATATATGGTGCTAAATGTCATGTTTACGCGACTTAAACATGCTAACCTAAGCATTCTATTCATATTAGAACAATCGAACCAGTATTCATACAGATACTCTGTATTGATAATTTAAGTATTCCAGTTTGAAATGCTCAGACTGATAACATCATACGGTAGATCCCAAAATTCAAATTTAGTTCTTACATGTAATACTAATATCTACTATGTTTTTTAATTCCATTCTGTATGTCAGTAAAATAATTTGAAGCGAACTTCTTCCTGGTATAGTAAACATACAGCAGCATGCTGTTTATTAATGGAACATACTTTCCATGGCTTAATAGTCGCTAACTGCAGTCCTTAATTTTGGAACTGTTTTAACGTATATAAGAAACTAGTTCTTATTTTAATATAAATGGTTGCATAAATGTTTTTACTTATTTACTTCTTTTCAGCTAAAATAAAACATTTAAATATTGACGTACAAATTTAATTTCGGGTGCGTGGCCTCATCTGTGAGTTTAGATGCGTATGTAATAAAAAGGTTAAGCTTGAGTGCTGCAATGGAAATATCTGGCACTCTTTGTGTAATATTACCAAGAACATCATGTAGTAATCAGTTTGAAGTAAATATCATATGATTTAAATATTAATGACAAAACCAGCTTCTTCTAGATTTGTAGCTTGTTGCATTTTTGACAGAGCTAAAGTTTGTTACATTTCACAAATACTTACAAATCAAATAATAAGCAACATTATTTGCAAATACTAATTATACACAAAGTAAAGGTAAAGAAAAAATTGCAATAGAAGTACTAAAAAATCTTAGATAATATGTTTCGTAAATTCCTAAAGCTATCTTTGAGTGTAAATTCCTGAGAACCTGTCTCAGCCTGTATACAGCCAGTCACCTAGCTTTTCAAATTGATATTTTTGTTCATATTTTATCTTACCTTAAGCAGCTTCCTGTCTAAATCAGCCGTATTGTGCCGTTCCCTTGGCCGGCTGCTTAATATAGGTTGGACTGTAAAGGTTGATAATTATACTAAGAGACTTGTCTAACTGGGCAGAAAATAACAGCTTATGTAATGCCGTTTACGGAAGATATATCAATGATGAAAGTAGAGTTTAAAGTACCTTACACATTAAATCTTAAGTAAAAAAAAACTAGATAAAAATGTTTTATCAGAAAGCAATAAAACACTGTTTGAGAAAACTATTTACTTTTAATTTAATGAGAGAAAAAGAAAATGGTGATCACACCGTAATGTTCTAAGGGCTAAATCAGGGGCCGTATTCATAAAGCATCTTAAGTATATAAGTATAGGAAATTGATTATTTACTTAAGTATTACTTAGGTTAGAAATTTATATTTGTTATTCATAAAACAACTTAATAAGTAATTCTTGTTTTTTTATTGTGGACGAATACATTAAAAAAACAACATTAATTTCAGACAGATACAACATGAACAATTATGTTTAAAGTGATTTTATCTGAAAACAACACTTTAATCGTACTCACCACGCTATTTTATTTTCTGACTTAAGTCATTTTTTACGTATCTTAAGTTTTAGCTGTTTTATGACTAGAACTTAAGTTTTTACTTAGACTTAAGTTGAAATCACCAAAAACTTAAGTAAAATCTTAAACTTAAGTCAAAACTTATACTTTAGATGCTTTATGAATACGGCCCCAGAGGTGATTTCAAATCCTACTTGATTCATGATTATTAGCGTATACAACACCAGTATTGGATCTGTTTATTTGACACCAGTACTTGAGATATTTATTCGACATTAGAGCTTGATCTGTCTATATGACAATAATACAGTAACTGAAGCTGTTTATATGACATAAATACTGAAACTCTCTGTATAGTATTAGTAGTGGAGCTGTTTATATGACATTTACAAGTACTGGATCTGTTTACGTGACACCAGTACTAGAACCGTTTATCTATACTAATACTTAAGTTATTTCCATGAGACCAGGGGCCGTATTCACAAAGCATCTTAAGTATAAGAAATTGATTATTTACTTAAGTTTTACTTAGGTAAGAAATTTATTTTACTTAAGTATATTTGTTATTCATAAAACAATTTAATAAGAAATTCTTGACTTTTTCTGTGGACGAAAACATTTAAAAAGAACAACAACATTAATTTCAGACAGATACAACATGCACAATTATGTTTAAAGTGCTTTTATCTGAAAACAACACTTTAATCGTACTCAAGACGCCATTTTGTTTTCTGACTTGAGTCATTTCTTACGTATCTTAAGTTTAAGCTATTTTATGAAAAGGACCTAATTTTTTTATTTAGACATAAGCTGAAATTATCACAAACATAAGTAAAATCTTCAAACTAAGTCAAAACAAAATTATACTTAAAATGCTTTATGAATACGGCCCAGTACTGGATGTGTTTATTAGTATTTGAGCTGTTTATTTGACATCAGAGTAGGAGCTGTTTATATGACATCCGTACTGGTCCAGAAGCTGTTTATTTGACATCAGTATTGGATCTGTTTATTTGACATCAGTAATGGAGCTGTTTATTTGACATCAGTATTGGAGCTGTTTATTTGACATCAGTATTGGAGCTGTTTATTTGATAACAGTACATGAGCTGTTTATATGACATTTGTACTTGTGCTGTTTACATGACACCAGTTCTGATGCAGTTTATCTGTAATTTTGACTTATGTTTTGCTATACCAAATCATATCCTGTAATTTAATCAACATTTTGTCTGCCTTTAATCAATTTTGGCATTTATTGAACGCACCAAATTGCTTGATCCTTGCCTGATTTATCAAAGAATTTCCCATTTCACCCATCCATATAAGTTTAACGTCAAGTCCAGATTGGAGATCATCGTTGAAATCAGCGCTCATCACTTTCTGATCTCTGGACAACTTTCGTTCTTCTATTCAGTTCAAATGAGAAACTACTAAATTAGTATTCGTCCACAGTTTGGGTGAAATTGTTCAACATGTTCATTTCCATCATGTTTGGCAAAGAATGTATATATGGCACGGGCAAATGATAGAGTGGGTGAAAATAAAAGAAATGCAATATATCAATAACTTTATACCACTTGTTACATTCAGAGTATTCAAATTTATGGCTTTTTGAGAGAAATGATTTTTGTTGCCTAAAACGTGTAGGTTAATCCCTTTAACTGTTTATGCTTGAAGATACTAAATTGTATCATGTTCTTCCTAAAAGGAACAAATTTGAGAAAGTAAATCTAACATCCGTCTTTGTTTATATATGTACCATGCGATGGATTTCATTGTCTGTCAGGCAACTTTTTGCCTAATGCAAAAATTAATTATTGTCAATAAAAACATGCAGTCAACTATGTATTGGAGGATTTCACCAAATCATCATAACTCATTGTCTTTGAAGGCACTGGTTGCTTACATGTAGGACTTTTTTTCTAATTGTCATTTAATGATTAAATGTTAAAAGTAAAATCTATGCAATGATTTCAAGGAGACTCCATGATTTTTATATCTTTGAAATTTGCTATAATTTTACATCGTTCATTCTTCAAACTTATAAAGGGTTTTACAGAAGTTTGGTCTAACTGCGTGATATTCATAGAATTAAGAAATACCTTCTACAATAAATTTCAAACAGGATACATCTTTGAAAAGAACTATTCAAAAATTGTATTGAAATCTTGTCCGACACTTAAACTTCAGGTCCATAGTTTACGTTAAATGTACATATGGTATTAATTATAAAAGTGTTTAAATTCACTGTTACCCCCATATTTATAATATAATTCTCAATGTTCTTTTCACTTTCTCTTTATTGTTTGCTGGTTTTCAACTTGATGACACTATGAATGAAAACGACAATAGGCTTGATTTCTAAAGTCGTATCATATGGCGGATTGCATACCATAAATTTACACTGTTGGAAATTGAAAATTTAAGTATAAAACAATTCAGTTTGAAAACAATTACTTCACGGTATCGTGATTCATAATGACCGGCTAAAAGCTTTGATTAACCGATTTCAAAACTAATGTATAACTATCTTTCTATATTCTTTTGAAACAGCAGTTCATACGCATGAGCAAGTAAACACTGTTTATAGTTTGCTTTTCGTCATGGCGGAAATGAGTCCTGGATAGCATTATATTTTGAGGTAAAATATATATTTCTTTGATCGTGCTTATATAGATTAACAAAATAGTATACATGTGTGAGGCAATTTTACAAATGATAATCAATAGGCAGAAATATAATCTTTATGAGGTTCACTAAATTAGATGTACATTAAAATCGAAGGAAGTGTTCATTTCTTGTTTTACAAATATCAATACATATTGGAGCGAAACTTATTACACATCATTGTTTCAAATAAAACAAAATAAAACAAATTTACACCAATTCTTGGTACTTTGCCCGGTAAATAGTCTGAATGATAGAATCCAATAGACCAATGATGAGGTCGGCATGTCGTCACTTAAATTCCTTCGCAACCGATAATCCGCACGACGCGGAGTTGAACTTGAAAGCAAAACCTATACAAATAAGCATTTAACTAACAGTACGAGATTCGATGATTTTTCTAATCAAATAAACTATAACACTTTTTTAATTGTTAATTTTATTTTCGTAGATCCCTAAAAGGCATATTTACACAAAAATAATCAGGCTACACGGGAGAATTGGTTTGACTTATTGGTGCGGCAATAGCTTAACCAATTCTGATTCAGAGATTGGATCTCTGAGCTGAAATGATCCAAGTATTGAAACTTAACCAGAAGTCATGTTTAAAGTGTGTTACGCAATAAAAGCAGCCAATTGAAAGCTTTAGACTAACCTTTAACTCTAACATATCTTTTAGCTATTTTCTTTGATCTAGCTTACACTTAAGGACGTAACTCCATTTGAAAGCGAGTTATATACAAAAGTTTCAAATGAGTACTGCTGTATGCAATATTTTCACACCGTGATAAGTTACTTTTCATTTTAAAACTAACAGCCGTGTAGAATATTAAGTTATAGAATTGTTTGTGAATTCAATCTTTCTAAGGTATTTTTATGAACTTGCATGTTTAATTCAAATAAATTAATTGGACATATAAAAGTTTATCGTGATATTAAAAATTAGCCATGTACCACGAATTTCTCAAGTCTTCATCAGTTTCTCATTTGAGAAAAGAAAAGAAAAATAAAGGAAACAAGAACGTACAGGAAAGTTTGTTTCGTTGCAGGGATATTTGTAATTAATATTTTAATTGTAAAAAGTCTTAATATTTTTCGTGTGTTAAGACGTGTGTATGCCATACAGGGCCTTCTTGTGCTAAAGGTCAGATGTTTTTTATAGAAACAAACTCACGCTTGGATTGGCTGCAAAGAAAGTGTAGATAATACCGTAACGAGTCAATGAGGCATGATCTAATTTGAAAAAGTACTGTTTATTGTTTCAAGCAATACATGGTTTCTGTGAAATCTTTTTTACAATTGTAGACTAAATGTCTGCCTTTACAATTGTCACTTCAGAATAGTGTCAGTGGGTATTTGGCCTCTATTTGCCATTCACCAGAGGGTGTAAGTGTGTTCAAACAGAAATTGTAAAAAAACTGGGACTGTTAAGCCTAAATGTAAGATATTGAAGCATATTTTAATAGTCATATTTAAATACAAGGATAAGATTTCTTATAATCAATGCCTATGGAAAAATGAATAGCAGTGCATGACAATTATTATTATATTGTTATTATTTTTATTATTATACCAGGTTTATATAGCGCCTTTTTCACGATCAATTTCACGTTCAAAGGCGCTTTACATAGTTCAAATGCAGCCACACAGGGCGCATAATTTATCCTCTACTAGTACAGACAGAACGATCTGACCAGAGGGACAGAGTGAGACAAAGCCCCCACGACAGAGAGATCAGAAATCAGATACAGGCTTGCCCGGCTTACTTAGCCTAGCTCGTTGCGAATACACGTCCTGGTTCTTTAACGTGCCCAGTGTATAGCACTGATACACGCAAGGATTGCCTGGGTTCCTGACCAGTACACCTCTAGTTGGGTGGGAAACACTGAAAAGCGTTTCTGAAAATTCCCGAGTAGTTGCCGGGGATCGAACCCCCGACCGCAGGATTGAAAGACCAGTGGGCAAACCACTGAGCTATCCGTCCACAATTATCTGTTCGAAATAAGCCGTTGTAAATGACGTCAGCTCGCCGATGCAATTTCGCCGAAAGTGTCACAATTAAAACAATTGTAAAATGTTCTTTATACGAACATGAACGCTTTTTTTCTTTTTATATAAAACATAAAATTAATGTAAATATTAGTTAAAATGTTATTTAACAGAATATGATAAATCAACAGAAAATAGAGATTCCAGTTAGATAAAAATGAGTATTACTAATATATCTTTCTTGATCAACGGTAGTTAAAACTTATATGCACGATTGATCGTATTGATGTTTTATTTCACTTATGATAAGTCTTATCGTTTTGTCCATAAATTAAACAAGGTAAATAAATGTGGACAATGTCTGAACGATAAACATATTCTTCTTGGTTCTGAATGAAAAAGAACAGGTTCGTTTATTATAATACCAGTATTAAAACGTGAGGTATTAAAATCGTAATGATATACTATTATTTAGAAAATAACAAATTCACGGTTGCCTCTTGATTTTATTATAAAAATGTACATAGTGGTGATGCGTCCGACCCCTGATCTAGAGGTCCCAGTCAAATGTTCGCAACATTTAGCCGTGGTCCTCAGACACATCGAAGACTCCGAGACACTTTAAAAGAATTTGCTCACAACATATTATGGATGTATTAAAAGTTGTAGACTGAGGTAATCAAATCAAATCTCGTTTAGCGTGAAGTCTAACCACGGAAGTGTATTCCGTTGAGAGTAAAATTTAACCGTAGATTTTTTTCCATTGAGTGTGAAGGCAACCGCAAAATTGATTTCCACTGAGAGTAATTTTAACCAAAAATATGAATTTTATATGAACGAACTATAACCGCGGTATTCAGTCCGGTGCTAGGTGAGTGAGGGCGAAGCAAATTTCATAATCTTTCATTAACTGAGTCTGCTGTAATGTACAATGTTGCTTGTTAGCATTCTATATACTTACCAGGGATCTTTTCATAAATTTTATCCACAAGTCCGTACGCAGTAAAAAAGGAATTGATTTTAATAACATTATTGTCATTGCAATTAGCTAGTAAGGAGTTTTAAATAATTTGTTTTTATTTGTAAAATTAATCATTCAGACAAATACTAATGAACTTGTAAGTAGTATGTGTGTGAATATAAAAAGGAAAAAAAAAGACCAGACAAGTAAATACTTATAGATATGATCAGTTTATCCCAACCTGAAGAGTCATTTTTTTGTTTGTTTAAATGTCAATAACCCTTTCATGTTAATATAAAAATAGCGTATACAATATCAGATTAATTTTAAATTACCGGAGTGTGATAGAAGTACAATAGACTATAACGTTACTAATAAATATTGTTAAATGCGACTTTAAACAATAAAAAGAACTGTTGTTTTCAATAATGTTTTAAAGTTATCCGCTTCTCCCTAGGTTCGGCACATGCGCATAATTCTTTGACATTACAGGACGTCTATTTTTTTCAACATGACGGAAATGAGCCCTGGACTAAATAAAATAATAAAGGTAATTTTTACAAAACAGGAAAAAGAAGTACGATGCATCTCTTAATCTTTTACCCATATAAAGTACGGTATATCGTATTACTAGCAGGGATGTGCCTGATTATAATTGTAATTAATTAATTATAATTAATTACAAATTTTGAACTAATTGAAAATAATGAATAATTAAGATCAAACAAAATTAAAGTAATTGAAATTAATTAATTACTGATTCAGATGTGGGTTGTAATTATCTATTAAATCTAATTACTTTCAATTACTTTGGTTTTTTTACTGATCAATGGGCGTGTGAAATTTTCACAGTATTGTATCAACAATCAGGTGTTAGAGGTGTTAATTCCTATTCAGTTCTGTTAAGTGTGATCACTTGGTGAACATTTTAGTCACTAAACCTAATAAGTAGGAATGTACAGAAAAACTGATATTGAAACTTGTCATTCTGACGTGGTATTACACATAGTGCACATCATGAATTCATCAGCTCTCAAACATTTTATCCTTCCAAAGGATACTAGTGGAAATATTCAAGTAAAATGCAGACACTGCTCAAGGGAATACAAGTCTAATAGTCTACAAGTCACTTAAATTTTTTTAGCATGCTTGCATTAAGTAAATGATTTGTTTTGCTGCTTTTATGCACATTTTGTCAAAAAAGCTTTGAATTGTAAATAATTATGTTGAATAATAAAAATTGTTTTGCGAATGACTGAATTGTTAGAGATAAAATAATTAATTATAATTAATAACTTTTGGCAAAATAATTGTAATTAATTAATTACTTTTTGAAAATGGCTTGTAATTTAATTTAATTTAATTAACAATTTTCTCAATGTAATTGGAATTAACTAATTATTTTTGAAAATAATTAGGCACATCCCTGATTACTAGTAAGACAAAAACTGGTGTCTTGAACTAGTATTTTTTTGTAGATTTTGAAGTCGAACGAAACTTTTTTTATATAAATAAAAGTCACATAGTCATGTCTGAGAATTTGTATCCGCATTCATTTAGATTTTATTCTACAGTTTTAAAACGAGATCTCTTTGTTTTTCATGACCATCAATATGTTCCATAACGAGTCTTTTTTGTTAGGGAAAGCTATATGGAGAATGCGTAGCTCTCGAGGTTTTGAAACCCACGAACAGACTTTCCTACACAAAAAGACTAAATTGCGAGGTCGTAAAGGCTTACATTATCTCGCCGATTAAGCCTAAAGAACAAGAGGCCAATACAGTGTGGAATACAGACACCGTATGAACTGTCTTCTCATTCAACCTTGAACTTGCATATAGGTCTCAAAATTATGGTTGACACCTAGTTTAAGTTTCAAATTTTCATAATGCTAATAATGATGATGTGAAATTATACAAGCGGACACTTGACAAG
Organism: Mercenaria mercenaria; assembly: GCF_021730395.1. NCBI lineage: Eukaryota > Metazoa > Mollusca > Bivalvia > Venerida > Veneridae > Mercenaria > Mercenaria mercenaria. Next base: position 60,816,073 of record NC_069375.1, on the reverse strand, counting down.
TACCCAAATCGTGTATATTTATACTTTTAAAGTTCCAAAAGTAACTAAAAAGTGGTTATTGAAATTGAATTATTGCTAATGTAACAGAGATTTTTTTGGTTGGATTTAACGTCGCACCGACACATGATAGGTCATATGGCGACTTTCCAGCTTTAATGGTGGAGGAAGACCCCAGGTGATTTTAACTTTTATGTCAAAAAGTCCATCGCATCGGCCAAACAGCTTGTCTTCTCAAGTCTCGCAGATCTCATCCAAAAAAGATTCAATTTGGTTTTGATCAGTCAGATAAGCGCATATTGTCGGGACTTCCATGTATGATTTTTTTCAAAATAGAATATCCCGCTCTCATAGACTATGCGATCCGTAGACCAACGGGGTCGTGAGTTCGATCCTCGGGCGGGGCGTATGTTCTCCGTGACTATTTGATAAACGACATTGTGTCTGAAATCATTAGTCCTCCACCTCTGATTCATGTGGGCAGGTTGGCAGTTACTTGCGGAGAACAGGTGTACTGGTACAGAATCCAGGAACACTGGTTAGGTTAACTGCCCGCCGTTACATGACTGAAATACTGTTGAAAAACGGCGTTAAACCCAAACAAACAAACAGAAATTTCAAGTGCTTAGTCTATGAGACCGGGATATTCTATTTTTGAATGAGATCTGTGAGACTTGAGAAGACAAGCTGTTTGACCGATGCGATGGACTTTTTGACATAAGTTAAAATCATAAAATAGTGCTCGTCTTATCTACATAGGTGTTAAACTTTATTATGAGGGGCCTCCGTGGCCGAGTGGTTAAGGTCGCTGACTTTAAATCACTTGCCCCTCATCGCTGTAGGTTCTTGAGTGTCTTCCACCTAACTATGTGGCCTGTACTTATATAGAGCACATGCTATAGAGCACATGATAAACGCTTTCAAGTGCGCATTACATAAAGCACATGCTGTAGAGCACAGGAACGACGGCCTCGAGTTTATCGTCACATTGAAGTAGCAGACCGTCTTTTCGCAAAGAGCTAGGCTAAGCCAGCCGGAAAGGCTTGCATCAAAAAATAGTTTTCTCTCTATCTGTTCAGGGTGGTTTTGCCTCACTCTGTCCCTCTGGTCATTTCTGTACTTATTGTTTGCTATTTTAGGAAAAGTTAATCAATTATCCATGCATGATCAAAGACATTTTTAATTTTAAACTAAAGATTGCAATGCAAATTAATATATACACATTGTTTTAAATTTAAATGTATGAACACCTGACGTTGAGGTTAAGTATTTTATAAAAAGATCATTTTCTCAAATTTCAATAAAAGATATCAAATATTACTTTAATAATTTAACAGGAACAAAGGTAAGTGCATTAACGATTTGTAGACACGGTCGGTACAAATGGTTAAACACTACATGCCATATTGCAATTGTACGACTTTGGTAGTAGAGGTAGACCCAAAGTACCCCTCCATTGATTCATTACGGATTTATCACGGACGTGCCCCTGGGTAGAACCAGCTACTTTCCGTAATCAAGCTGGAGGGCTTCCTCACATGAATAATTCAACTGAGCGAGCCTTGGACCCACTGCGGTGAGGGGCAAATGCTTTGAAGTCAGCAACCTTAAAAACTGGGCACGAAGGTCCCATCAATATAATTGCCAATGTATATGTTTCATTGAAATTCAGCTAAACTTTAAAGTGAATAGTATGTATTAGAATACTAAGACAAAGTAAGGTAATATTCTAATATAAGCGTCATAGTTTGAAAAGAAAAAGGTTAAAACTGACATTTGATAATATAATAATACTTATCTGATTAAAATAAAACGTCTCACCTGTATGCTTTTCTTTAGTATTTGCTCATGTTGATTATGGCATGATTGATTTTATATACTCTTTTCAATTATTTGAATTATCAAAATACTTGAGTCTGCGATCTCAGTGTGTATGGATTAGTTAAGTTTGTTCTCGATATTTACCAAGCTTAATATCTGTTCGTTTTCCGTTTCGCATTACTGAAGTAGTGGTATACGAGATACTGTTGGAATAAGAAATATTTTGACGTCATGTCGGAACGCACATTTTCTTTCCCTCTAACTTCATGAATATTCCTGTAATTAAGCAATGATGAGCTTTTGATTTATTTACGTTATCTTATTTTACCAAATGTATTTATTTCGTTCGAAGCATTTTTTGTGGCCATAAAATATATATTTTTACCATAAATTTTGATTATATTTACTAACATATAATGACAGATACAAATGAAAATTCTTTGTGTGCCAGTTTCCTTTGGTATTTACGGAGCTTTTTCAGGCCAAAAGTTAATAAAGTTAATATATTTCATAAATTCAGCAATTTGTGTCATGTAAAGCATATGCAAAAATCAGAAGTGACCTACTATGTAACATTGCTTGACAACTGCATTCATGGCTTGAAACAAGCAAAATCTTCTTATTTTGCAGATACTGTCAAGCATGGAGCACAGGGCGCAGCTTGAGAACAAGAAATACAGGAACTGGGTGAGGGCAGGACTTGGTATAAAATACGTAAAAGAAGGCTTGGAACCATTCTGCGACCACCTTGTTAACCAGCAACATATTGCTATCTTAGATAAAGTAAAACGAAAGCACAATCTTTCGTCAGTGTCATGTGGACTTTGCGACGTACGTACACTCCAGCCAGACCATGTCCAAACCAAAACTAAGCAGTGTCCTGTTGGTCAAATGTACTGCAACTGCCAACATCCACGCGGTAAAATTTCGTGTCCAAACAAAGTATGTAGCGCGATTTACGATGAAATAATTCAACTCCATGCTTCAACCCCTCCAGCGCCAAACTGGAGGTACACGGACGCACAGCAATGGTGCACTGAACCATGGTCTATTGCAAAATGTTTCATAAATGCTCCTGGATATGAACAAAAAACAAAAGCGAATGAGTTTGATTGTCCTGGCTTGTTGCATGTGCTGCTGAAAAACATAGAATTTCAACAACACATCAAGTGTGTGATGACTGGTACAGATGTTTTCTCAAGGGTAAATATGAATTTTTGTTATACTTTTTTGTTTTGTACAACTACTGGCTTATAATAACCCTGTGGCATAAAGTTATAAAGTGTAACATAACACATACATAAAGTTATAAAGCGTAGCCTAACACATAATACTTCCCCTTTTAATGTCGCGATGCTTATTTATATTGACAGGTACGCATATCTAGAAACGGTGTATTCCATTCCAATAGTATGGAACTAGAAGATAAGGATGTTAACTGTTACATTGATGATATGATAGAAATATTGGAAGATGAAACAGAAATTAAACACAGGCAAGAATCTAAAGCTGCGGTCAAAAAGCTGCAAGAGGTACAACAATTTTGTTTTAATGCTTATTTTCTCCGAGAAATATCCCAGATGGGCAAAAATATATTAAGTATTTTGGATATGATTAAATGGGTAATCTTTGAACTTTCAATATTGATACATGGCGCACATCATAGAAAATAGGTAGAGCCAATACAAAACACAGCTGAATCAATACAAGAAAACTGGGTTAAAAAGGAATTCAAACATTTTGCCTGTTCTAAACGTTAAAACCAAATCGCTCACTTTGAGTTTTAAAGTGGCCACATTTTGTTTACACTAAAAATAATCAATTTTAAATAGTTACCAGGTGTCGGAGGAACACGTATAGACATATAAAAAAGCTTATAAATTTATTCTAGCAAATATTGTTATGTTGAAAGTAAATTTGTCATCAATCATGTGATTTCATATTACCGCCAAGCCTTGCAAATACGACCAACATTCGGCATGTAACAAGGCCAATTTTAGATCAGGTTATTGATATCATTAAATCTTAGTAGTGATCCATTTGCATATACCAAATATCTGATAGCATATAACTCGAGAACAATTGTATTATCAATATTCATTCTATGGAATAATTCTGATGATATTATTAAAACATTGGTGATTTGGTCTCACTTATTCAACAACATCGAATGCAGTCCGGCAAAACAAGTCAATACTTATACAAGGCGGCCTTAAATAGAGCAAAGTGTCAAACTTATATGGTCACCTTATGTGTTAAATGGTGACAATCAGTAAATTAAACGTGAAATATTGTACATTTATTCTTAGTACGTTGCACTGAAATATTCTTCTAGATATATGTAGGTCATATTAGCAAATGCATGAATATTTCGCACACATATTACCTGACAAATAACAGAAATCAACTGATATTCTTACTTGACTTGTCTTTTATATCAATAAAGGGTCAAACAATGACTCTATGGCCGGCAGAAGGATTTGATTTATTCATCCTTTACACGAATCGCGTGTCATCTCTCTTTAAAGAGAATTGCTTATTTGTATGTGTATGCGCTTAGAGCATTCGATCTTTTTACACAATTGGGTCCATTTTTACAGCTAAAACACGAGGGATTTATTATATCAAGTACAGACGAGGCTGAAATCCGTCGTGATGCCATGGCTGCAATTAATGAGAAGGAAAGAGAACTTGAACAGACGATTGCTGATGCAAGAGACAAACTTAAGACTACGGCTGACGAAACAAAACACGATATTGAGGGGAAAGGTTCAGTCATTAAATCTGAACTCGAGCAGACAGTACAGAACATTAGAAAGGATTTGGTGATGAAAGAAGCTGAGCTCGAACAGACGGGACAGAAAATAAAAAAAGAATTGGTGATGAAAGAAGCTGAACTCGAGCAGACGGGACGGAAAATCAGCAAGGGTTTAGCGATGAAAGAAGCTGAACTCGAGCAGAGAGGGCATCACATTAAAAAGGAATTTTTGATAAAAGAAGACGAGTCAAAAAAGAAAATTGAACAGAAAGTGATCGGTGTCGAAAAGCAGTTGACAAGGAAAGAGGTAGAAGCAACAGAAAAACTAGAGCAGAAACTTCAAGAATCAAAGCTGCAATTAGAGGTAAACTATTTAAGCGAAGTTACACTAGACCATTTCAAACGAAAATAAGCATTCCAATCTGGATTTGAATCGTGGTTTGAATTTCATTATGGAGGAGTTCTCATATAAAATTATTGTTGACAACTTTAAATCAAATAAACCGCTATGTATTGGCTAAAAATTGAACTATCATATTTGTTTTAGATATTATTTAAGATTGATTTTTGTATTTTCCTGTATTTATTGTTTTCAAAAGCATTTTCCTTTTGCAGAATTTTAAACTATATAACTAATTTTACGAAAACAAAATTACTGACACAAACATTTTTTCTTTTAAATGTATACAAAATAGATACATTTGTTTCTGAAACAAATAATCAAAATACAGCTTGGTCGAAGTTTGTAAACAGATTAAAACGTCTTTTTTATTTCTATGGAAATATCTTATTGTAGACATTTGAAATTTTCAGTCGTTAGACATTTTTAAAAACAGGTTTTAGAAAAGCTTTGAAAATATTATGAATTCAGTTGATTTTAACACGGAAGATGTCATTTCTTTGATATGCAGAGTAGACCAAGAATTCAGTGTAGAAATCGTAACAGTTACATATTACTTAATGGAACCCAGCAGCCAATATGTGAGCCTTGTTGAAGACGCAGAGCATTTTGGCTTGAAAAGTGCAAATGCTAAACGATGAATCTATCTGTTTAGAAAGACTACTGTTTCATCTACGTGATATTCCTTTACATCAGGGTAAAAAATCTAATATATAATGTAAACATGACAAAATAAGCTACCTTTAAACTAAAGATAACAGGACTTTTGAAATTGTTTAATACAGAGTCACAAAAACTTGATCGAAAATTCGATGACGAGTACCGCTGAGACTAGAAAAGAAGCTTTGACTAGCAGAATAAAAACAGGTAATTTCTTTCAGAATTTTAAGACGGCGATGTTTTAAATCTTTTAAAAAAGATTTTGTGATATCCTAAACTCATTTCATGATATCCTTTATTCATTTTTTGATATCCTTTTATGTATTTCTTCACATCTTATAATATGGTGTAATTAATGATATCATTTATAGATATCAGTAGTTCGTACGCAATAGTGTCATTGAACATTTAAAAAAATCGTCTTAAAATCGAAAATTTGGTATCTATGGTTTGTTTAATGATATCTTAAGATTGATTCACTGATAGCTCAAAATCGATATATTTATGATATCCTTATTTCCATTCTTTATTATCTCAGTTGTCATTTTTTGATGTCCAAAGTTCATTCATGGATATTATAAAAAAAGAAAATCCTCTGATTGCACTGTACTTAATTTTCCTCTTCTCCATCGTGGTGACGCTTGCCGCTGAAGCAAAAACATTTTTTTATATATTTACACTTATGGGTGAAAGAAAGTTAAACCCTATTAGATCTTTTGAAGCGCCACTTCAAAGTCATAATGGAAGACTTAATGTAAAAGATGCATTAGACGGCGTCAAGTTGTAACGAATATCTTTCTTTTATAATGCACATTCCCATGTTTTGTTAAACGGCTTCACATTTGGACGCATGTCATCAATTCTTTATACATCTCTCTGAATTAAAAAGAATGGTGTCACTATGCATAAGTCGGCGCAAAATTATTATGAATCGTTTCATTTTACACTGCATGAACTCATGTTGCGTTAAACGACTTCACATTGGACTGCAAAGCGTCAAGATTTAATACGCCGCTGTGAATTACTCAAAGCGGTTTCAGTATACGTTCTAACATTTCTCGATATGATTGCCATTTAAACAAAGAAGACAGTCAAGCTCTGTATATTCCAAGATAAACAATGGTTGACGCGCGGACCGCTAAGAGAGCATTATAACGTAAATTATGACGTCAAATTGCAGCATGACGTTCTCTTCATTACTACTCGGATAAATGAAGCCCAGCATATTTTTATTAAAATATTCCATTGAACATGTAAGAATGAAAACAATCAACGCCTTCTTGTAGTTTGTCGTCTTATTTATCACGATCAATCGTTCAGATGCTTCAGATATTATTTTTCAAAATCTGCGCATCTGAATTTTGATCCTCTATAAATAAGATAGCAAACCACTTGAAGGTCTTGATTATTTGTTGATTAGACAGCGTCAAGTTATAATAAATCATTTCGATTTACTTTAGTCTAGACGGTGTTTCAATGCACTGCAGTCTGACTAATATGTTAATAGATGTATTGTATATTTACTAATTTTGGCGGTAACCGCTACCCATATACGTACCAGGTGTGAGTATTTTAGACATGAAAGCATTTGGCATCTCATTTAAATGATAGCATCTCAATATGAAGGCGGGATTGTTTAAATAAATTACTGCATATTAACGAAACAGTATTTAAAATGCAGACAACAATTTCATTATATAAAACATGTAGACGTTTTCTATTTTGTGCACACCACTGTTCTAGGGAATTAGACTAAGGTAGAACATATTCCGCAGTTCGATAACTGTCGAGTATAAAAATTTCATATGTTTAACATAATTATGCATATCGAATAAAATGTGTAATTGCCGTCATGTTTTGAAGACTTTCAGAAGAAGCTGGTCAAACTATATCAAACACATGTGAGTAAGGTAGCTCCACTGCCCCGCCTACATAAAGATCTAAAGAATGTAAGTGAAATGTTTGTTCCTCCCTGGATGACTGCTGAAGTAAAGAAAGAAGCATCCAACGAGCGGAAAGAAGTTAGAATTTCTATGCACGAAATATTCAGCAATAAAGAAGGGCCCGCAAAAAATATATACGTAATCGGAGAAGCTGGCTCAGGTAAAACCACGTTCTGTAAAATGCTGGAACATTTCTGGTGTATCGCTCATCCGTATCAGGAATACAGTTTAGAAGTGTCTGACATAGTGAAAGAAATGAAAAACTTTAAATTCTTATTTTATATTTCACTTCGACATTTTTCCAACTGTGACAGTATAGAAAATATGTTAAAGAAATCATACAGTGATCCTGCGCTTAGAGATGTTTTACAAAATGACTCCAGTGAATGTCTTATAATTCTTGACGGTCTAGACGAATGGAACCCAGGAAGTAAACACAGTTTGCAGTTTCTGACCACAGGACTTCCAGGACACGAGCTCGATGCGGACTATACTATTATTACAACTTCAAGGCAATGGAAATTTGATACTCTGCCAATAAGTGATAGCGAAGTAGATAAAAAAATCAAACTTCATGGGATTGATGAGGAAGAAATTAAAAATCTCACCGAGAAAACAGTCGAAACATTGAATTACATCTATCAAAAATGTAAAAATGCAGACAAGTGTATACTTGATCTTGAAAACAGACATGTTTCCGACATTAACCATACACCATTGGTCTTGCAACAACTCATTTGTTTATGGTTTAACGATAAACTCCGAGATAATTCGAAGTGTCCTATATACAGAAGTATGTTAGATCTCTTTCTGGAATGGAAAGCACTTGGAACTTCGGAAGTTCAAAAACTACTGTATGTTATCAATACCACTAACAGAAAAACAAGTATGACTCAGTACCTCTCATATTTAGCGTACAAAACCTTGTTTGACAAAAATAAAGAAACCACACTGACGTTCAGTAGTTCAACACTTATCCAGTTGAGCATACCACATGATGTGATAAAGGACTGTTTGGCCAGTGGCATTTTAAAAGAAGAGCGAAACGTAAGTTTGTGTGAAAGTACACAATCATCATTTTCCTTCTTTCACAAATCAATGCAAGAATATCTAGCTGCAGTGTATATCGCCAGTGAATTCAAAGAAATGCTTAAATCGCAAAAGGATGGACATGGTCTTACAGATGTCTGCAAGAAGTGCGTAGGAAAATATTTCGGCAGTTGCAAAACGGTTGTTGATATTTTAGAACAGTCCAATTTGTTAATTATGCTTTGCGGATTAGTACCACAGTTGCTGACAAATGTTAGTGAGTATATATATAACGTTACACTTGTTGATAAAATGATGGTTGAGGAAAGACATAAAGTACCGGAATCCAGTTCAAATCATCCTGAATTGATCAATGATATTCAAAAGTGCATTTTAAACTGCTTTGAAGAAGGTTTGTCGATTGAAAAATATGTTAACTCGCCTGTTTATATTGCAGATCTTTACATTGATCCTTCAAAGGATTTGCTACGTTATGTTAAAAATATTATTTTGAAAAAAGTTCTTTCGGTAGAAGTGAATGAACTGCGACATTATATAGAATATGAAAAATATGATAAAGAAGCACTATATCATGCCTCTCAGTTTTTCACGAACTGTGATCAATTAAAAGCAATGAGATTAAAAATCAATTGTATAAGTGACGAGTGGATTCTCAATGAAGTTGCTACAATACTTGAGACAGATATTAGCACGCTTGAGACTGTCAGTTTGAAAAGTATGGACAATAGAATTTTAACAATATTACCGAAAATGCAACAATTAACTTCTCTCTATGTGAAGGATTTTACGACAGTAAGTTTCCCGCATGATGTTGTCTTGTCGCTGTGTAAATTCGTGAATCAGAATACATGTCTTAAGCACATAACGCTCAGAATTGATTGTAATTGTAAGGAATGCGACGAACACATATTAGATCTATCAAAACATAAACAACTTCAACATGTTGATGCATCTTATTGTAATTTCTATGCGGTTAGTTGTAACACTGACAATTTAAAAAATTGTAAGCTTAATATTTCAAGCGATACCATGATGAAAAGTTTGTGTAACAGTTTATATAAAGCAGGTAAATTACAATATCTTCAGCTATGTTACTACAAACCTACAGGACCTGAGAAGATAGAAGACACGACTGAAAATGTTATCAAACTGCTGCCATCATTAGTCAGTTTCAGGAATCTATTGTTACAGTGGTTTGCTTTTACTGACAATATTTTAGCACGTCTGTGTGATATGAAGAATCTGAAATATATATTTCTTCCCAATGTAACATTTAGTATTACATCGTGGTGCAAGTTCATAGGAAGTCTTCCTGCACTGCCACAAATAGTGACGGTACGAATATCTGGCAAGATAATTAGAGATGGGACAATATCTCGATACAAAGTGTCTGACATAAAGCAAAATAAATATGCAAAACAGTATGTAAGAAAGAAAACGCATCTTTTTCGCGAGAGATATTGTCCCCTTTTTTTTACGTTTACTACAAAGAAAGTGTGTCTGAATATTAGTTTATTTTAACGCCAATTAAGATCATGTGAATTGGCAAAAAAATGTTGACAGGGTTTCATAAAAAGCATGAACGCGTAGAACACAAATATTTAATATTAAGCTTATATTACAGCATGTTTTCATGTTTTGTATGTCTTTTAAACATTCTGCATTTTAACTCACTCTAAAAAATGAAGTACTCTAGAATAATCTTTTTTTCCAAACTGCAAAAACGTATATGTATATATTTGTGATTTCTTTTTTAAGAAGCATCGTACTTGTTCTTGTCTGTATATATAATTACATAATCTACATTATATTCATGATAATAACGAGCACAATTACCACGTTAATCACGCAGTATATATAAATTTGATATGAATAGAAGGAATTTAGTTGTATTTTATATCACATCTTATCAGTGCAGAAATGTTAGTTGAATTATTTTGATATTAAATTCATGTTGTTTGTTACAAATATTTTGACATTATACTGTACACGCATACACTCTAACTTACTCATATATCGGCATGGCTGTACTCTAACTGTTAATTTTATACTCATTGTTTAGACTTTTATTTATTAGTTGTTTTCGGTATAGCTTGCAATTCAATAAGTGTTTTATTATATGATATCAAAGCTAGATTTTTGTACAGCAAAATTTAATGTTGAAATATATACCGGTCGATATCACCGGTCAATAGCATATACTATGGATCGGAGATTTACATAATGTGCATGCATACTGCATTATATCTAAATATTTTGGGGAAAATTTATTGATGTCTACTGTTCCCTTAAAGAATCTGTAATGGAGTAACATTTAGAACCGAGTGTACCTTTAGCACGGGGGACTATTACCAAAGTATATAAAATAATGTTGTTGTTTTTTTACTCAGAAGTATGGAACAAGGTTCTGTGCATAACATTGAAGGAAGTGTTGTTTTGATGTTAATTCCATCTGTTTGGATTTCTTAATTAATTTAAAGAAGTAAATGAATTTTCAAAATCGACTTCAAAATGAGAAAGTTAGGAACATTTCAATACTTGATCAAAATGACAGTCATTTTATTTTCCTGGCAACAGATAAGTAAATGGTGATTTTTTTTTTAAATTTCTAGACACATATTTAAACTGTATTTATTTCTGCAAAAATAATTCTCTATTTTTTCCCAGTTATAATGATAAAAATTACCATGTTTTACACGTAACACTCAAGAAGCATGTACAATTAATCTATTCACAGGGTCATTTGCTAAATAAAGAACTTAACAGAGTGGAAATGACGTCAAAAGAAACAGTAAATGTCTTCTCATTGATAAGCAATTGTCTTAAATTTCATACTGTCATATCTTCTTCAATAGTCAACCGATTTTAAAAATGATTTCAGCATTATGAAAGGCTTCAGGATAGCTTTCATATAAAATTAACTTGTTTTCATGTATTTTTTGTCCTTTAGTACAATAGTATGTAGACATATGTACGAACTCTGCAGCGGATTTATTGCGCGACCTTAGGTGTACATTGTACTTATATTATTTTTAAAAGTGAAATATGTCTTTGACATATATGTGTGTTGTGTCGTCAGATATGAATTAAAAATGACACGAGTGTACATTTTAGATCAAATTTAGCAGATTATTACAGTAACTGAAGATAAGAATTTGATAAGAAAATGTTATATATCAGACTCATCGTAGAATTAGTAATATTTCAGTCAGGTGGACTATTTTGATGTGGCAACACACATTTATTCAGTAGAGTTTCGGAAGAGTTATATCTTATATATGTTCATACATATAATGCAAGAGTCTGTAAATAAATACTAAAACACATATCATGTATTTTGTTATTAATATCGTAGAGTATTCAGTTGATAGTCTGCCTGACAGAGAAAGTGTAGATACACATGAATTAAAGATTAAAAAGTATCATCTGTCCTACAGAACATTGGTTGTTCTTCCCAGATGCCCGCACATTCCAGAAATAACGCCTGAATGAGCTCTTGGGGTCCTAGCAGGTCCTGTCAGAGAATCTGGAAAAACGTCAAATCATGCTAAATTTAGACACAACAAATAAATGGGTTAATGGTTAAACTGTGAGAGTGATTTTAATATTTTGAGAGGTATATTGATTGATTATTTGGTATCATTTTCATAACGAATGTAGGGTGAACTTAAAAGAGCTCATTGATTTCATGCCTGCACGGATATTTTTCAGCTGAAATGTGAAACAGACGTACAATAAATACGCAAAATTACTAAAACGTAGCATCGAACACATATTGTGGACATTTTGAAGTCCACTTAAAGGTTTCTCATTGCATTCTACCGACGGAGCTAACATGGTGCGAATTGTGTTCTAACTTCTCATCTTAAAGGCTGCTAATTGTGGTCTACCTACAGAGCCTACAGGTTACTCATTGTGTTCTACTTACTGAGCTTACATGTTGCTCATTGTGTTCTACCTACTGAGCTAATATGTTGCTCAGTGAGTTCTACCTACTGCGCTTACGTGTTTCTCATTGTGTTCTACCTACGGAGCTTACATGTTGCTCATTATGTTCTACCTACTGAGCTTACATGTTGCTCATTGAGTTCTACCTACTGAGCTTACGTGTTGCTCATTATGTTCTACCTACTGAGCTTTCATGTTGTTTATTGAGTTCTACTTACTGCGCTTACATGTTGCTCATTATGTTCTACCTACTGAGCTTACATATTGCTCATTGAGTTCTACCTACTGAGCTTACATGTTGCTCATTGAGATATACCTACAGAGCTTACAGGTTGCTCATTGTGTTCCACCAACTAAGCTTACATGTTGCTCATTGAGTTCAACCTACTGAGCTTACATGTTGCTCATTGAGATCTACCTATTGAGCTTACATGTTGCTCATTGTGTTCTATCCAGTGAGCTTACATGTTGCTCATTGCGTTCTACCTACTGAGCATACGTGTTGCTCATTGAGTTCTACCTACTGAGCTTACGTGTTGCTCATTGAGTTGTACCTACTGAGCTTAGGTTTGCTCATTTAGTTCTACCTAATGAGCTTACGTGTTGCTCATTGTGTTCTACCTACTGAGCTTACGTGTTGCTCATTGACTTCTACCTATTGAGTTTACATGTTGCTCATTGCGTTCTATCTACTGAGCTCACATGTTGCTCATTGAATTCTACCTACTGAGCTTACGTGTTGCTCATTGAGTTCTACCTACAGAGCCTTCAGGTTGCTAATTGTGTTCTATCTACAGAGCTTACAGGTCGCTCATTGTGTTCTACCTACTGAGCTTACATGTTCCTCATTGAGTTCTACCTACTCAGCATAAGTGTTGCTCATTCAGTTCTACATACTGAGCTTACATGCTGCTCAGTATTCTCGACCTACTGAGCTTACATGTTGCTCATTATGTTCTACCTACTGAGCTTACATGTTGCTCATTGTGTTCTACCTACACAGCTTACGTGTTGCTCATTGAGTTCTACCTACAGAGCCTACAGGTTGCTCATTGTGTTCTATTTACAGAGCTTACAGGTTGCTCATTGTGTTCTACCTACTGAGCTTACGTGTTGCTGATTTAGTTCTACCTAATGAGCTTACGTGTTGCTCATTATGTTCGACCTACTGAGATTACATGTTGCTCATTATGTTCTACCTACTGAGTTTACATATTGCTCATTGTGCTCTACCTATTGAGCTTACGTGTTGCTCATTTAGTTCTACCTACTGAACTTACATGTTGCTCATTATGTTCGACCTACTGAGATTTCATGTTGCTCATTATGTTCTACCTACTGCGCTTACATGTTGATCATTATGTTCGAACTACTGAGCTTACATGTTGCTCATTGTGTTCTACCTACTGAGCTTACGTGTTGCTCATTGAGTCCTACCTACTGAGCTTACATTTTGCTCATTGTGTTCTACCTATAGAGCTTACATGTTGTTCATTATGTCCTACCTACTGAGCTTCCATGTTGCTCATTGAGTTCTACCTACTGAGCTTACGTGTTGCACATTGAGTTCTACCTACTGAGCTTACATGTTGCTCATTATGTTCTACCTACTGAGCTTATAGGTTGCTCATTATGTTCCACCTACTGAGCTTACTGGTTGCTCATTGTGTTCTACTTACTGAGCTAATATGTTGCTCATTGTGTTCTACCTATTAAGCTTTCAGGTTGTTTATTGAGTTCAACCTAGTTAGGTTAGATGTAGCACATTGTGCTCTACCTACTGAGCTTTCATGTTGTTTATTGAGTTCTACTTACTGCGCTTACATGTTGCTCATTATGTTCTACCTACTGAGCTTATAGGTTGCTCATTATGTTCCACCTACTGAGCTTACTTGTTGCTCATTTTGTACTACCTACTGAGCTTACATGTGGCTCATTGTGTTCTACCGGCTGAGCCTATAGGTTGCTCATTATGTTCTACCTACTGAGCTTACTGGTTGCTCATTGTATTCAACTTCCGAGCTTTCATGTTGTTTATTGAGTTCTACCTACTGCGCTTACATGTTGCTCATTAGGTTCTACCTACTGAGCTTTCAGGTTGCTTATTGAGTTCTGCCTACTGAGCTTAATGGATGCATATTGTGCTCTACCTACTGAGCTGAGCTGAAAGTTTGCTGATTTTGTTCTTCCTACTGAGGTTACTGGTTGCTCATTACGTTCTACCGACTGACCTTAAAGTTGCACATTGTATTCATCATGCTGAGCTTACAGTTTGCTCTTTGAGTTCCTCTTAATTACCTTACAGGTTGCATTTTGTACACTACATACCTAGCTTACAGGTCGTTGATTTCGTTCAACCAACTGAGCTTACAGGTTGTTCGTTGAGTTCTTCCTATTGAGCTTACAGGTTGCTGATCGTGTTCTACCTACTGATCTTACAGCTTTCTCATTTGGTTCTACCTACTAAGCTTACAGGTCATTCAATGTGTTCTACCTATAAAGCTTTCAAATTACTCATTGTGTGTGTAAATAAATACTAAAACACATATCATTATTTTGTTTAGATATTAATATTGTAGAGTATTCAGTTGGTAGTCTGCCTGACAGAGAAAGTGTAGATACACATGAATTAAAGATTTAAAAGTATATGTCCTACAGAATATTGGTTGTTCTTCCCAGATGCCTGCACATGCCAGAAATAACGCCTGAATGAGCACATGGTGTCCTGGCAGGTCCTGTCAGACAATCTGGAAAGACGTCAAATGATGTTAAATTTACTCACAACAAATAAATGTGTTTGGCTAAACTGTGAGAGTGATTTTAATATTTGATTGGTATATTGATTGATTATTTGGTATCATTTACGAATGTAGGGTGAACTTACAAGTGCTCAATGATTTCATACCTGCACGGATATTTTTCAGTTCTCACATGAATAACAACTGAAATGTGAATGAAGACAGTCATACAATAAATACGCAAAATTACTAAAACGTAGCATCGAGCACTTATTCTTGACATCTTGAAGTCCGCTTAAAGGTTTCTCATTGCATTCTACCGACGGAGCTAACATGGTGCTAATTGTGTTCTAACTACTCATCTTAAAAGTTGCTAATTGTGGTCTACCTACAGAGCTTACAGGTTGCTCATTGTGTTCTACTTACTGAGCTTACATGTTGCTCATTGTGTTCTACCTATCGAGCTTACATGTTGCTCATTATGTTCTACATGTACCTACAGAGCTTACAGGATGTTTATTGTGATCTACCTACAGAGCATACAGGTTGCTCATTGTGTTCTACCTACTTAACTTACATGTTGCTCATTAAGTTCTACCTACTGAGCTTACCTGTTGCTCATTGTGTTCTAACTACCGAGCTTACAGCTTGCTCATTGTGTTCTACCTACAGAGCTTACAGGTTACTAATTGTGTTCTACTTACTGAGCTTACATGTTGCTCATTGTGTTTTACCTACTGAGCTTACATGTTGCTCATTATGTTCTACCTACAGTGCTTACAGGTTGCTCATTGTATTCTACCTACAGAGCTTACAAGTTGCTCATTGTGTTCTATCTACTGAGCTTACAAGTCACTCATCTACTGAGCTTACATGTTAATCTTTGTGTTCTACCTACTGAGCTTACAGGTTGCTTATTGTGTTCTACCTATTGCGTTGAAATGTTGCTTATTGCGTTTTACCTACTGAGCTTACAGTTTGCTCTCTGTGTTCTACCGACTGAGCTTACATGTTGCTCCTTCTGTTCTACCTACTGAGCTTACATGTCTCTGATTGTTTTCTACCCACTGAGCTTACATGTTGCTCATTGTGTTGTACCTACTGAGCTTACCTGCTTCTCATTTTGTTCTACCTACTGAGTTTAGATATTGCTCATTGTGTTCTACATTCATCTTTTACATGTTGCTTATTTTGTTTTACCTACTGAGCTTACAGTTTGCTCATTTCGTTCTACCCACTGAGCTTACCTGTTGCTCATTGTTTTCTACCTGTTGAGTTTACATGTTACTCATTGTGTTCTACTTGCTAAACTTACGTGTGGCTGATTATTTCCTAACTAGTGAGCTAACATGGTGCCCATTGTGTTCTGTTAACTGAGCTTAAATGTTGCTCAGTGTGTTCTATCTACATAGCTCACATGTTGTTTATTGCGTTTTACCTACTGAGCTTACAGGTTGCTCATGTTTTCTATTTACTGAGCCTACCTGTTCTAAATTGTGTTCTACCTACTGAGCTTACCTTTGCTCATTTTGTTTTACCTACTGAGCTTACGTGTTGCTCATTGTGTTCTACCTCCTGAGCTGACATGTTGCTTATTGCGTTTTACCTACAGAGCTTACACGTTGCTTATTGTGTTCTACCTGCTATATTTACATGTTGGACGCTGTGTTCTATCTACAGCGCTTATAGGTTCCTCGCTGTATTCTACTTACTAAGCTTGTATGTTGTTCATTGTCCTCTTCCTAATGAGCTTAAATGTTGCTCGTTATGTTCTACATATGGAGCTCAAAGGTTGCTAATTTTGTTCTGCCTATTGAGCTTAAAGATTGCTCATTGCGTGTTACCTTTTGAGTTTACAGGTTGTTCTTTGTGTTCTACCTACTGATCTCACATGTTGCTCATTGCGCTCTACCGACTAAGATTTAATTTACATGTTGCTCATTTGATTCTACTTTCTTAGCTTATATGTTTCTCATTGCGGTCTACCTCCAGTGCTTACATGTTCCTTATTGTATTGTGGTCCGTCTACTGAGCTTACATGTTGCTTATTGTGATCTACCTACTGAACTTACTTGTTGCTTATTTTGGCCTGCCTGATGAGCTTACAGAGTACTCATAGCGCTCTACCTACTGAGTTTACATTTTTCTCAATGTGCTCTACCTACTTAGCTTACTAAGCCTACATGTTGTTCATTGTCCTCTTCCTACTGAGCTGGAATGTTGCTCAATATGTTCTACCTTTGGAGCACAAAGGTTGCTCATTATGTTCTGCCTATTGAGCTTAAAGGTTGCTCATTGTTTGTTAACTTCTGAGTTTACAGATTGCTCACTGTGCTAACATGTAGCTTATTGGGTTCTACCTACTGAGCTTACATGTTATTACTCTGGCCTACCTACAGAGCATACAGGGTGCTCATAGTGCTGTACCTACTGAGCTTACATTTTGCGCAATGTGCTCTACCTACTTAGCGCACATGTTTCTCATTGTGTTCTACCTACTTAGCTGACAGATTGATCATTGCATATTACTTACTTAGCTTACATGTTGCTCATTGTGTTCTAACTACTGAGCTTATGGGTTGCTCGCTGATTTCTAAAGGACGAAATTACACATTTGTCGTGTGTTCGTGTCGCCGTGTCGATGTAACAAGAGGTCGAAAGATCGAAAACTGCCTATTTCTCAGGTGTTCGCCTTTCGTCTTTCGAGGCATACACACGAAAACACGACAATAGAAGGGCGACAACATAAAGTTTTGATATCCGCCGACACGAAAAGTGATTAACACAAAAGTTCGTGTATTCGCCTCTAAAATTTCGTTATTTCGTAATTTCGTGTATTCGCACTGAATATTGAAAGGCGAACACACAACAAGTAAGCTGTTTTCGACCTTTCTTCGACATTTCGACCCGCCAACACGAACAAATTTGGCTCATAGCGCTCTACCTACTGAGCTTACATTTTGCTCATTGTGCTCTACGTACTTAGGTTACAGGTTGATAATTGCGTTCTAGTTACTTAGCGCACATGTTTCTCATTGTGTTCTACCTACTTAGCTGACAGGTTGATCATTGCGTACTACTTACTTAACTTACATGTTGCTCATTGTGTTCTATCTACTGAGCTTACAGGTTATTCGCCGAGTTCTACCTACTGAGCTTACATATATCTGATTTCGTTTTTCCTACTGAGCTTATAGGTTGATCATTGCGTATTACCTACTGATCCTACATATATCTTATTGCGTTTTACCTACTGAGCTTACAGGTTGCTCTTTGTGTCCTACCGAGAGAGCTTACATGTAGATCATCCTGTTCTATCCACTGAGATTACATGTTGCTAGCTGTGTTCTACCGACTCAGCTTACAACAGTGCACGGACTTCTTCCATTCCTAAAAAGAATAAGAACTGAAATGTGAATGAAGAGAGATGTACAATACATATGCAAAATTACTAAAAAGTCGCATCGAACAATTATTGTGGACATCCTTGTAATCTACCTAGTCATCTTATAGGATTCTCATTGTATTCTACTGAACTTACATGTTGCTCAATATGTTCTAATTACTGAGCTTACAGGCTGCTCATTGTGTTCTACCTACTGAGTTTACATGTTGCTTATTGTTTTCTATCTATTGAGCTTACATGCTCCTCACTGCGTTCTACATCCAGTGCTTAAATGTTTCTTATTGTATTTTGTTCTGTTTACTGAGCTCACAGATTGCTTATTATGTTCTACCTACTTAGCGTGGAGGTTGCTAAATGTGGCTCCTTCCTACTGACCTTACAGGGTGCTCATTGTGTTCTTTCTACTGAACTTACAGTGAACTCATTGTGTTCTACCTACTGAGCTTAAGGGATGCTCCCTGTGTTTTACGAACTGAGCTTACATGATGCTTATTGCGTTCTCCCTCCAGCGCTTACATGTTGCTTTTAGCTCACCTGTCACAAAGTGCGTCCGTGCGTAAACTTTTGCTTGTGACCTTGTGACCACTCTAGAGGTAATATTTTTCATGGGATCTTTATGAAAGTTGGTCAGAGTGTTCACCTGGTCAAATTTAAAACTGGGTCATGTTCGGTCCAAAACAAGGTCAAAAGGTCTAAAAATAGAAAATCATTGTGACCTCCCTAGAGGCCATATTTTTCAATGGATCTTCATGAAAGTTTGTCAGAATGTTAACCTTGATGATATCTAGTATAAGTTTAAGACTGGGTCACGTACGGTCAAAAACTAGGTCATTATGTCTAAAAATATAGAAACCTTGTGACCTCTTTAGAGGCCATACCTTTCAATGGATCTTCACGAAAATTGGTGAGAATGTTCACTTCGATGATATCTAGGTCAAGTTTGAAACTTGGTCACGTGCCGTCAGAAACTAGATCATTAGGTCAAATTATAGAAAAACCTTGTGACCTCTCTAGAGGCGACATTTATCATGGGATCTGTATGGAATTTGGTCCGAGTATTTATCTTGATAATATCTAGACCAAGTTCGAAACTGGTGTCAAACACTAGGTCAGTAGGCCTAAAAATAGAAGAACCTTGTGACCTCCCTAAGGGTCATATTTTGCAATGGGTCTTCATGAAAATTGGTCATAATGTTCACCTCGATGATATCTAGGTCAAGTTCGAAACTGGGTCACGTGCGTACAAAGTAGGTCAGTAGGTCTAAAATAGAAAAACATTGTGACCTCTCTAGAGTCCATACTTTTCAATGGATCTTCATGAAAATTGGTCAGAATGTTCACTTTGATGATATCTAGTTCAATTTAGAAACTGTGTTACGTGCCATCAAAAACTAGGTCATAGAGTCAAATAATAGAAAAACCTTGTGACCTCTCTAGAGGCGATATTTTTCATGGGATCTGTATGGAAGTTTTTCGGAATATTCACCTTGATGATATCTAGATCAAGTTCGGAACTGGGTAAACTGCGATCGAAAACTATGTCAGTAGGTCTACGTCGTCCATGTGTCCGTGCGTAAACTTTTGCTTGTGACCTATTTAGAGGTCACATTTTTCATGGGATCTTTATGAAAGTTGGTCAGAATATTCATCTTGATGATATCTAGGTCAAGTTGGAAACTGGTTCATGTGCGGTCCAAAACTAGGTCAGTAGGTCTAAAAATAGAAAATCACTGTGACCTCTCTAGAGGCCATATTTTTCAATGATCTTCATGAAAATTGGTCAGAATATTTACCTTGATGATATCTAGGTCAAGTACGAAACTGGGTCACGTGCGGTCAAAAACTAGGTCCTTAGGTATAAAAATAGTAAAACTACTTGGTGGTTTTCAATGAAACTTAGCCACAATGAACTGGGTTGCGTGTTGACAAGTGAGCGATTCAAGACCATCATGGTCCTCTTGTCGTATTCTACCTACTGAGCTTACATGCTGCTCTTTGCTTGCTGTATCAAGTGCCTACATGTTGCTTATTATGTTCGCCCTAAAGAGCTTACATGTTGCTTATTACGTTTTACCTTCTGAGCTTACAGGTTGATCTATGTGTTCAACATACTTAGCTTACATGCTGCTCATTGCGTTCTGTATCCAGTGCCTACATGTTGCTTATTGTGTTGTACCTACTGAGCTTACCTCCTTCTCATTTTTTTCCTACCTACTGAGTTTACATATTGCTCATTGTGTTCTACACCCATCGCTTACATGTTGCTTACTACGCTTTACCTACTGAGCTTACAGTTTGCTCATTTCATTCTACCCACTGAACTTACCTGTTGCTCATTGTTTTCTACCTGCTGAGTTTACATGTTACTCACTGTGTTCTACCTACTGAGCTTACTTGTTGCTGATTGTTTCCAACCTAGTGAGCTTACATGGTGCTCATTGTGTTCTATTAACTGAGTTTACATGTTACTCATTGTATTCTACCCACTGCCCTAACCTGTAGCTCATTGTGTACTACCCACTGAGCGTGCCTGTTGCTCATTGTGTTCTACCTACATAGCTCACATGTTGCTTATTGTGTTTTACCTACTGAGCTAACAGGTTGCTCATGTTTTCTATTTACTGAGCCTACCTGTTGCCTATTGTGTTCTACCTACTGGGCTAACCTGTTGCTAATTATGTTCTACCTACAGAGCTTACAGGTTGGTCTATGTGTTCAACATACTGAGCTTACATGCTGCTCATTGCGTTCTATTAACTGAGTTTACATGTTGCTCATTGTGTTCTACCCACTGACCTAACCTGTAGATCATTGTGTTCTACCCACTGAGCGTGCCTGTTGCTCATTGTGTTCTACCTACATAGCTCACATGTTGCTTATTGAGTTTTACCTACTGAGCTAACAGGTTGCTTATGTTTTCTATTTACTGAGCCTACCTGTTGTCCATTGTGTTCTACCTACTGGGCTTACCTGTTGCTCATTTTGTTCTACCGACTGAGCCTACCTATTGCTCATTTTGTTCTACCTACTGAGCTTACATGTTGCTCATTGTGTTCCACCTCCTGAGCTTACATGTTGCTTATTGCGTTTTACCTACAGAGCTTACACGTTGCTTATTGTGTTCTATCTACTGCGCAAATAGGTCTAATAGGTTCCTCACTGTGTTCTACTTACTAAGCTTATATGTTGTTCATTGTCCTCTTCCTAATTAGCTTAAATGTTGCTCATTATTTTCTACATATGGAGTTCAAAGGTTGCTCATTGTGCGTTACCTTCTGAGTTTACAGGTTGCTCACTGTGCTCTTTCAACTATTCTTACTCTGGCCTACCTACTGAGCTTTCAGAGTGCTCATAGTGCTCTACCTACTGAGCTTACATTTCGCGCAATGTGCTCTGCCTACTTAGCATACAGGTTGATAATTTCGTTCTACCTACTTAGCGCACGTTTTTTTTTTTTCATTGTTTCCTATCTATTTTGCTTGCATGTTGATAATTACGTATTACTTACTTAGCTTATATGTTGCTCTTTGTGTTCTATCTACTGAGCTTAAAGGTTGTCCGCTGTGTTCTACCTACTGAGCTTACATGTATCGGATTTCGTTTAACTACCAAGCTTACAGGTTGCTCGTTGTGTCCTATCGACTGAGCTTACATGTAGATCATTATGTTCTACCTACTGATATTACATGTTGTTCTTTGTGTTCTACCGACTGAGCTTACACCAATGCATGGACTTTTTTCATTCATCAAAAGAATAAGAACCGAAATATGAATGAAGAAAGACGTACAATGCATACACAAAATTACTAAAAAGGAAGCATCGAACACTTATTGTGGACATCTTTGTAATCTACCTAATCAGCTTATAGATCTCTCATTATGTTCTAACTACTGAGCTTACATATTGCTCATTGTGTTTTAAGAGCGTAAGAATATCTTTACCCTACTGTTAAACACCACCGAAAAATGACAAGAACAGCAGTTTTATGCTAGAACATGTGATAAACTGTGACGTAAAAATCAAACTACGTCATGCTGGTGTGAGAAGGATGACAGGCGCTATTGAAAATTGATTGCAGTTTGTTGAAAAAAAAGAACAATTTTGGGTGTAGCATCGATTTATTTCAAAGACAGTGTTGAAAATGTATCCAACTTTATGTTTAAAAAGTGGCCGAATACGAGGGGTGTTCCAAAAGTAATGTCATTTGCATCGGTTCTCCTATATTGCAAATGTTCTGATCATTTTAACTTGCTCTGCCCTTCAAAATACTCTCCGTCAGCCTGAATACACCTTTTGAGCCGGTCAATCCTCTTTTGGAAGCATTGTTCATACTCTTCTATGGGAACACCCATCAGATACTGATAAACAGCAGATCCAGGGGCATTTCTTGATTTGTATCTCTTTCCAGACAGATGATATTTAAGTTTGGGAAACAGAAAATAGTCGCAGAGGGCCAGGTCTGGCGAAAACGGAGGGTGTGGAAGGACGGTAACCTTCTCTAACTCCAAAAACTCGGTCACAATGCGTGCCTTGTGAGCGGGTGCATTATCATGTAAAAGTCGGAGGTACTTAAGTCCTGTTTTGGGGCGGTGACTTTTGTAGCAGTTCTTCAATTTTCTTAGAACAACTTTTTTTATAGATTTTTCCTGTGACCGTTTGGCCTTTTGGTACCGGAATTTGAATGATTGGACCCTTTGAGTGAAAAAAATACATACAAAACCTTCTTCACCGTTCGTATTCGTTTGGCAATACTTGGGCGTCTCGCAATTTTGGTGACCCAAGTTCGGTTGGAATACTTCCGCTTTGGTTCAAAATAATAAACTCAGGTTTCATCACCAGTAACTATATTATCAAAAACCTTTTTGCTGAAATTTGGGTACATGTTCTTAAGTTTTTTTGAAATTGTTACACGGGTCCTCTTTTGTTCATCTGTTAACCAATGGGGTATCCATCTTGCATTTATTTTTCTAAGTTTTAGGTGTTTCTTCATAATTCCATGAACTCGTGCTAACGACAAGATTGTCATTTGGGCCAATTGCCTTACGGTGAATCGGGTATCCTTTTTAAGCAAATTGAGGATTTTTTCGATGTTACCTTTCGACGTAGTTGTTGCAGGACGATCTGTGCGAGGAGCATCTTTGAGTTGCTGCTGTCCGGTCCTAAATTTAGCTACACACCTACAAATAGTCCTGTGAGACATTTGCCCCTCCCCATAAATGTCGCACACCTCACGGTGAATATCTACAAGCTTCATGCCGAGTTGCGACCTACCTTTTATGTAGGCCCTAATTTCAAGCACAATTTCAGCTCTTTTCCCAGTCATTTTGTGTAAAGTGTAATGAATACGCTATAAAGCAATGTATATTGTACCAAGGTCAGTGAACGTGTGAGCGAGATATTTACCTATGTTACGATTCAGTGATCATTCTATCGACACGAGGTGGTTTTGTGTACACATTACACGATTTCCGCGAAATAAAACACAAATGACATTATTTTCAACCTCTAGAAAGTAAACTGTGGAGGCTAAACATGTCCGTTATTTTAAGCTTGGTTTTATTGTTTACCATACTGTAAACTGCCATTAATGATAACAATCAATGTAGCTTGTATTAAAGCGCATATAGAAGAAATTTTGTACAAATCAGTCGTATAAATAAAGAACAATTTAAAAAAAAAACGCAAAAAATAGCCGAATTTACGACTCGAACCAGTACGTTTTGCTGAAACGTTTTCAGGAGGAAGATGCACAAATATCTTGAAACGTTTAGAGTAATATCGTGAAAGCTACTTACTAGCTATCTAATTGCATAAATACACAACCATTCTTATAGAAATGAAGACTAGCTTTAGGACATTGCATAGATTCATTTTATGTTAAACTTTTTCTACTTTTCTACAAAAAAAAATGCATTAAAGCTAGGAGATACAGTCCTTTGTTTCCTTTCACATGTAAAAGTAAATTTATATGAAACTGTTTACACAGGGATTATTTCAGTTGTATAACTTAACGCTTTCCTGTACATGTAAAACTTTTTTCTTGATGTCAATCATTCCACTAAAGTCGGTAGAAATAGCCGTAAAATTAACATGTAAAACAGACTTATACATTTCTAGGTAAATAAATATAAAGTTGAAAGCACACATAGACAGTTGTTACAATCCCACATAAAGTTAAATATATCAAACAAAAGCATCGCACATACATGTGAACATTACAAACAACACACATATTTATGTAAGCACCGAAAACACAGTGCTAAGAACACTATATACATATACAAGAACTGTACATATAAATTGAAGCGCATCATATGCTGATTACTGCAACTTGTGTCATATCAACATCAGGAAACAGCTAAAATAATTTTCGGAATTCCCGATATCATTACGATGATAGCAAATTTCTAATAGAGAGGAAACAAATTAATTTGGAATATTTAGTGTTCTTCCTAGTGCAAATACAGTGGAATTATAAAGCATGAAGTACATTGTAGTGGAAATATTAGACATAGTTAGATATACAAACTACTTTCGAAACTAGTCAGGGGAGAAAACTATTATTTATAGTTCAGAACAACATTGAAAGTGTTTCCTCCACCATTGTGTTTGCAAAAGTCTACCAGGAAAACTTACATCAAAAGAATTCAGCCACCCGTTCACAATAGCAAACGGAAATAGGGATCGTGTAAATGTTTGCACGTATACTTCCACTGTGCACACGCTCACATTAACATTGATGAACGTAATGATCAACGCAGAACTCATTTAAAAATCAAGAAACACAAATATACAAGAAAAAATCTCTAAGGCCTCAATGTGAAGTTTTAAAAATCTTTTTTATTTCTATTTTTTAAATAACACACTCACAGTATTATTTTGAAAACTAAAATGCTTCAAAAATCTTTTATAAGTATACAGCTTTTCAATGGTGCTGTAAATTGAATACCGTGTACACATAACCACATAAATTACTACGAAATGGAGTACACATACCGAGGAAATTGTTTTTGTTTGTTTTTGCAGAAACATTTATATGCATTTGTTAAACAGATAAATTTACAGATAAAAATAAAGACATTTTCCAATTTTAAGAGATCTCTGGTTTCAGAAGTACAAATCGTTTAATGCGCTATATGTTTGTAGCACAGGGTGGGCAGTTCCGCGACACATGGACTTCTTAGGCTGCATATTGCCGGACGAATCAACACCTGACAGAATACTGTTTTACCTAAATACGTGTTCTGTTACAACAACAAAAATGATACGTGTACCATTTCCAAACCGTAGATAGGACTACAGCAAAAACATGTTATAACACACAAAACTGATATGTAATTCTTTTAAAGAGTAATGTGCTGGTGTGAAGTTCTTTGTTTATAGGGAACAGAGGTACAAAGTCCTCCATATCATCGTTATTGCAGCGGAGACGGTTCGTGTGTCTTGATAAGATTAACTCCAGCTAAGAAACAGAACGCCTCTGTTAGTGCTACAGGTAGATTCTTGCTTTGACCTACCACGAATGCATTTTAAAAAATATTTAACAAACCAAACGTTTCGTCATATAGTATGTCTTACATGTTATTAAACGAAATGTCCTTGTTTCCTTCTCAAATTGCAATTTTTCTTATTTTCTTTTTAAATGTTTTCAATTATTATTGATCGAATATCCAGAATGTTTTAATCTGAATTTTGTAACAAGCGGAAATAATCAAAATTTAACTTTCGCATGTTCGTTTTTACTGGAGGTTCAATATCAAAGTCTTAAAATCCAAGGTCACTTTGGGTAACTGTTACTAAATACACCGTATATATTTACAATATTATCATTTCTACTGTCTTTGTTTAAGCATGTTTGTTTACCTAGACTCGTATTGATGCTATCTAGTACATTGCAAACAGTCGGATATTGTCATTTAAGCATATAAACACATTTATACGTTTATCATTTGTTAAAGGTGAATTGACTTTGTTCATGCTAAAATTCATAGGGAGGCGGTTATTACCAAACTAGTAAAATCCGAAAGCCCCAGTAACAAGTCAGTATAGGTGCGGTGCATTTCAACACCGTATTGCCTAAAACTATATCCCATCCAATAGGTTTACGTATTGTCTTTTGAAACCATTTACTACAAAACTTCATGGCGCCCATTTAAACAAGAAACAATACATTGAATAACAAACCTTGTTGCAACGCACCGTTATATGAATTCATCCGACAAAACATAATAGCATGCAGTTCAATCAGAAGCGATTCAACAAGACATGCAATGTAAAAGGAAATGCTTTATTACAACTTGACGCCGTCTAATGCATACTGAAACCACCTAGCGCAATTCAGAATGGCGTATTAAAACTTGATGCCATGCAGTATTTCCATGATTTAATACTAGTATTATCTTCACAAGTAGCTGACAGCTTCTCCAAGTGAATCAGACGTGGGTGGCAGACGACAGTTTTGTTTAACAAATTCATCTTTCGTCTAATGTCTTCATATTGGTATGCATGGCAACATAACTTGTCGACGGTTTCGCATTTCTGCTCATCGCAACAAGTTTTTTAGCGTATCGATTCATGTTAAAATGGATGGAAGGAACTTTTGTACCAAATGGGATCTAAGAGCAATGCAATGAATGGTAAGTTACTGAAAGTGATGGTATTTCAGACAAAACGATTCTAAAATGCACTGCACTGACTTCTTTTTAAGGAATAAGTTGTTTAAGTACTAATTTTGGCGGTTAACACTGCTCATAAGAATTCTATTTTTGTAACTGAAGTAATAATACCGTTTATTGATATTTTTTATTTTCAAAGAGCAAGACGTATATTGTTATAATTGTTACTCTGACTCGCCAGAACAACACAACTATTACGACTTATTAATACTTCAAGCAAAAGATTATAGAATTAGAAACAAAAATCAAATATTCTGTTAAGCATTTTTTTTTTCTCAAGCAAATAGACTATCAGTATTTAATTAGAACATGAAATAGATATATTAATCAAGTTTTCAAGGTTTTGTAATTTCGGTTAAGTGTTTGTTATCAATTTGCATTTGTTTCACCGGTGATTTTGTTTCCACATTGACTTTATCAAACGTGACTTCAGTGCAACCGATATAAAACTGCCATTTTAAAAACCACTGTTAAAACCTTCAGTGAATTAATCTACATCAAATACACACATGACATAAATGTATTTACTGCTGCAAATTAAGTAAATAAAACTGTTGACATATCGAAGACAACAGGCACAATACACTAATAGATAAATGTGTACATTGCTGTAAAGTAATCAAATAACACTCTTGTCTTAACTTACCCTTTAGCCTGCTGTCGGCAAGTGATTCAGCCTTTGCAGTCTGATCATGGTCTGCACTGTTCACTATTCAGACAATTTTTTTTTCAGTGATTACCCTTGATTAATAAGCGGGACTGCCCAAATCGGATGATGGACCAATCCATTTTGGAAATGTAACAGTGTAAAGGTTAAAACAAGATACATAAGGTTATCATAAATTGGAAAGCTGCTAATTTGATTTGGTTGGTTCAGTGCAGTTTGTCATGCAGTTTAGCTACATACATATCTACATTAATTTTACGGATGTTTACGTATTCTCTATCCGTAATTGTCTGTTCTATGTGGGCAATTCACATCACAACTTCTTCACATAGTATAAGACAGGAAAAGTCTATAGTCGCTCCCTCAAGAAAAGAAATCAGCCAAGGTCTTTAAGATTGTTTGGTGTTGTAATAATACATGGTGTACTGCAAAATTTCTGTAAATACATTAAATAGAGCCAAATACCGAAACACTTCCGAAAACGTTTTTGTTTACAAATTATTTTACCTTTTCCTTAAATCAGTTCATATTTTGTTATAATATTTTATTATGAGAAGCCGTCTTTCCTGGGGGGAAGAAGAAGTACAGGCCTCGTAGTCAGGTGGGAGACACTCAAGAGCATCTCAGAAATATCCAGGACCTGGTCCGGGATATGAACCCTGTACCTCTGGAGTGGCAGTCAAGCGTATTACCATTAGACCACCAGCCCACCTAATTTAGAGCATAATAGAATTAATATAATGACGCTTTACGTAGCTAGTGTAAACCACAATTTGGCTGGATAGTTAGAATGGACATTAATGATTTCAGTACACCGTACTTTTAAATTTATGAGCCTTTTGTGCAGGGCATACATTCTTGTTATATGCTATATATCAATGAATAAGTTTGATGTGTGATCATGTCACTGTGCTTCAGTTGTTGATATGCAACTTTGTTTGCTAATCCAATTCAGCCCGGTTCGACACAGATAAAATATTTATCTTGCTAACGACCTTTATTATCGCAATTTCTGCGGTTACTGAACATTTAAAAACGAAGACTTCTGTTTTATTTTATAAATACTGATAAAACTATAAAAACAATAAAACGAGTTTTAAAATTACTTAGATATTGATAATGATAATGCGTCAATGCTTTTCGTGAAAAGTTGGAAGGATTTCGGTTGTTCTTGCACTTATCAGCCAAACTATGTGACTTACCGCTTAAGCCGGTGTAAGAGGGCATGGGAGGTGTTGCACATTTCATTACCTCTCATGAACAGACTCAATCAAACCGAGTCTTCTATTATTCACCTTGGTTGCATTCTTTGCTTCCAAAGGATCTCTTTTACAGATTTTATTATCTACTATGTATTCTTAAGTTGCATGCTTCTATTATTTAATTCACTTTTTTTTTCTAAACGATAATACTAGGAGCAAGAAATTTATTGTCAGGATCGTACGCATCGTAATATAATATTAACCAAAGATGGATTCATCAAGCTTTTAAAGGAACAACATGTTTCTTACATCCTAATTGTTCAGTAAAGCGGTCGTAATTTGATTTCTACAACAAAGACAAGTGAATAAAATCTAGTACAAGGAAATATCCTTTCCTGTATTTTGTTCATTTGTCTCAAAAGTAGATCGCGTGATGGGGTGATCACGCAAGGACATATACCAAGTTTTTAAACTATATCAATTTCGATAAGATCACTTTATCTTTGTATTCAGTTTCAGATCAACATTATTTAATCTATAAGATTTATATGTATAAAAATATTTTCCATGTCTATCAAGTCTTCAAACTGAGACCACAGTGAATCCTTGTTGAAAAAGAATTGTTATATTTTGTCAACATCATATATTTACGGACTCTTGTCATGAATATAACAGCTACAGCTTTTAAACATTGCAGGATGACTTCGTCAAGTTTACAGGGATCTGGAGACTAAAGAGTTTCCGAAATCTCTTCTAAAATATAATGACTGACCTTCAAACTTAAAAGGTTGCCGGATGGTAAGTCGTAAAATATGGTGTCATTACGTGCATGCGAACATCAATACAGTGTAAGTGGACACAAGAGTAAAAACAAAGGTTTATGAAAATACATTTAAAACAAGTCTAAGACATTGGTAGAGCTATATGCACGCATGCATTTATAGCATAATCGAAGGCATCATGTTCAACTGCACTCACGAAAGGAGGTGGGCGGGGCTAGCTGTTATGGTAGTCTGACTGTGTCAGTATTTGTCTTTTGAAGAGGTCGTGTTAGTTCCATAGAAGACGACTTTACCTGCAAAGACAGTAACATGCCACCACACTCTTTGTTTTTTATGCAGTTTACTTGCAGAATGTTTAGGCATTTCGGAAATGAGAGAAATATAAAAATAGGGATACTTTATAAAACACATAAAATCCCACATAATATTATACAGTAAAAGCTGTCCTTAGCAACCAGCCAAGGGAAGGCGACAAATGGCTGCTTACTGTAGGCGGCTGTTTAATGCAGGTAATTAATAGAATGAATGACAATCTTGGGAAATGAGACACTGGCTGCTTAAGACAGGTTGGCTGCTTAATAGCACGGCTTACTGCAATAATTTAAAGTTTCACAAGCTACAATAAATACATGGTTACGTGCGTATATACATATATAATAAATAAACATTAGACGAAATCCAAATTCCGTTGAAAGTGACACAGAAAATCTATTTGAATATAGCTGTCATCTCATAAACAACTTAAGGCTTCGTTTTATTCACAGTATTGCTACTGTCAAATAAAATTTAAATATGATTTCAAGATGAACGTATTTATGTTCACCGGTGGAGACATGCGTTACACGAACAACCAACTGGCTCGTCTGAACATATTCCAAAAATTATCAAAATTATCATTTTATCGTATTTCATTATCATGATATAATCAATGTATATCACAGTTGCTTTGCGAAATAGTAGATGTAGGTGACCAGACAGGGACATTTTCACAGATTTGTCCACAATATACTTGCAATTACTCACGTAAACTGTACAGACCGAATAGTAGAACATGTTCAGAAGATAACCGAGTTTTAAAATCTTTATATTGTTGAAACTGTGTTATCAATTCACACTTGTTTCATTCGTGACAAGTACTGATTTAACTTAAATCTCATCTTAATCTAACAATGACTTCAGCGAAAGGTGTATCATGTTGCCTTGTAGGACAAACACAACAAATACATTACCGTCGGAAATTGTAACTTTTATGAATGAAGAAGGAAACTGATCAGAAATATGTATAATCATAAATCTGTTTGAAGGTTTTTAAATATGAAATATGTATAATCATAGCTCTGTTTGAACGTTTTTTTATATATGAAATAGGTAAATAATCTGAAATAAGTATAGTGGCTGTCATTAATTTGTTTGAAGTTTTTATTTCCTGTTGTTAATGCCATTTTTACCATTAAATTGAAAGATTTTACAAACTAATATGACTGAAAATCCCTAACACATGAAAGCATATTTTCTTTTATTTCAGAATGTAACTTTTTAAATATTTCAAGCCTTGTTCTACTATTCGAAGGTCACCCGCCTAATTTATAAATTACCGGTATACTCAGTTATCATTTAAAGATTGTTATTACATGACTGTATTCTATTGTTTCTCTGATTGGCTGAAAACGGTTCGAAAAGTAATGAGTACATATCATATCAATTTACCTTGGGTTATAGCACAATAATAAAAATAGATCGAAGTAGGTGCTTGGAAAACCAATATCGACCTGATTTGGTCTAAATTTATTCCTTATTTCTTTATTAAAGATACAATTGTAATAACAAGACTAACTATACATTTATTCATGTAATAAAACAATTATTGACTTTTTCATAGGTTGATATCAGGATTTATCAACTATCCTTCGGCTCGGTGAAAATATCTCTTTTCGGTTTGATAAATCCTGATATCAACCTATGAAAAAGTCGATAATTGTATAATATTACTTGCAGTAACATGAGATAGTTCAGCTCAAATATTTTTACTCAACAATATAACAGAAAGTACAGAAAAACATGAACTTATAAAAAAGTGTTATGATTAAATATAACTATTAGATTTTACATGTATTTCTTGCAAACGTTGAGATAAAATTATCTATTAAATATCTTAATAGATCTAATACTACGTGATATCGGTTTGTGGACTTTTTCCTTATTATTATAATACATATTTTCCGCATTATTACGAACATGTTTACAATAATATTATATGTATTTTAAACAAAGATGCAGATTTAACTTTCACACTCACGTATACAGTATTCTTCATTTGTTTGCTAAAAATAAGCATTATCTCTATATAGTAGATAACCGAATTGTATAAAATCGGACGATATCTATTCATCTTCATTTAGTGTCATAAAGTATCATGATTTCAGAAATAAAAATTCACAGAGTGGCCTTTGGTTTAATTAGTTTATTGATACTTATTTGTTTAGCTCGATTGTGATGAAAGTTTAAAGGTTATTTGAACCACTCTCGAGTCCACTTCCTGGAAAGTCCAGTACTGGAGTCAAATGAAAAGTCATGGTCTTGACCCGAGTGGGGCTCGAACCCACGACCTCTGGATTGAGCGGCCGACACCTTATCCACTAGACCACCGCTCCATTCGGTTCAATTTACTGTCCTCAGACGTCAACATGCCAGAATATTAGAACATATATAATTAGATTAAAAACGATCAAAAACACAATTGCCAGGACGATATATTAAAACAATTGATCAGCACAATCTTTAAATGACAAAGCGTTTTACACACTAATACAATTATATTTGTTGCCGGTCTACTGTTCGCTGCATGGCTCTGGTCGTGTTTGCTGTGATCTGTGCTTCCGGAAAATCTAACCTTACATTTCATTCTTTTATGTCTAACAGACAAAAACAGTGACATCGCAGAAAAATAAACAATTATTAAATTGCTAAACTTGTTTCCTTAAAGTTTTGAATTAACCAAGAAAACTTTTAAATTAGTATTAAACTATAGATTGGTCAATATCACAATTCATTTTTATGTAAGTCTCTTGTTATATAGCCATACAACGTACATTCTTCAGCACACGGTACGAATGATAAATCTTGTATGTGAAATATAAATTCAACAAGGATTGCTTTTAAAAACGCTACATTTAAAAAGGGTCCTTGAACGTTTATAGTATAGTCCCGATAGCTCAATTGGGCGACCGCTTCGAGTGCTCAAGGTCTGTAGTTCAATCCCTGGCTGCGTCATACCAAAGATGTAATAATGGTTCCAGAAATTCCCTTGCTTGGCGCCCAGCATTAAAAAGAAAGAGGCTTCCCATCTCTCCTACACTCACGGCGATGACTTTCATTAGAAATGAGATTTCAAAAGAGCTTTATCTGAGCCGAAATAAATTGATTCATAATGAACCTAAAATTAGTATAAATTAAATCAAAATCAATGCCTATAAGGTAGAAAAATATTTGTGAAGTGTTTCTCACGTACATGCTTCCCTCTGATAATCACATTTGACTTATTAACACCAAGTTGGATTTATCCAAGAATAAGAAGCCTATGAAGTTTGAAGTTGGTATCTTATTATGGAATGGCAATCTTATCAGGACCAATGACCTACATGTGCATGTTAAGCTCATTTCTGCAATTAGGGAGAAGCGATTTGATGCAATATTCTACTTGCGATAGATTGGTCCTTTGCGTGTCATTGAGCTCTTTTATTCAATAAAGATGAACTCTGCCTTTTGATGCAATATGGCTATTGTAAGTCAGCTTTCGATTGGTCACTTTTCATAAACGAACCGCCATTTTGTTTTAGGTTGTCCTGTTGCACTTTGTTATTGAAGGGAAAAGGTGTGAGCCAGGAATTGGAGATGTTCGGTATCTTAAGTAGTTTTCATAGAAAATATTATCGCCGATCGAGCCAGCATAATGAAATAAGATCAATAAGACGTAGAAAATTGGTGCGTTAAGATCGTCTTACATAGGTGTTTCATTCAGAAATATTAATTTTGTAAACTCATTCCACGGTGTCTCTTACGTACTTGACAAGGAACTGGAGGAGGTCTTTGGTGTTTTAATAAGATATCAAATCATTTACCGAAACTTTTAGAAATTAAAGCAATATTATTACTATACGTAGACAGTCCAATGAAAAATGGTGCAGCAATATCATTTTAGTTTTTAAATCATAATCATGGTAATAGATATCCACTGTTACGAATGTATCACGCTGAAAATACAATCAGTATTTTTGAAAACACACACCCTTAGTTTTTCTCTCTTTTTTTAGCAAAAGACAAAAAGTAACATGAACAAAATAGTTTACCTATTATACCTTAATCTTTCTGAACGATTATGCCTGATGTCTTTATGGTTGAATTGTATACCTTTTAACAAAGTACAGTATATTAAAAGTTTTCTTACTTCTTCATTTACGTTTAACATAGGTAATCGAACGTTCCATCAGATAGAATGTCTGTATTTATCCTTCCCCTAACTGACATTATATATTTCTGTTCATTGTTCACTTATTTATGCCTAGAAGTAAAACATGCATGATTTGCATGAATATTGTTTCTAGTCCGAATAATGTCAAACATGCCCACAGTAAACGATAGGGGGGACTTTCAATCACGCCAAGGGATTAAATGAGACTATTTTATAACGGAGGCTTTAATTTTGAAAAATTCGAGATAATTATACAAGCTAATCAAAAATATATCAAATCGTGAGATTTTCCTAAGAAATAAATGGTTATATCTTGAGAAACACATGCATATTTTATAAAATAAAATTCAGACAAGTCAAGTCTATTTTTTTAACTATTCATAGATTTAAGTGAAATCTTTTCCGACCTTAGGCCCATTCTTTTGTCAAGTAAAGACACGCAAACCCTGTCACAGTAATTAGTAATTTGTATAACCGTTACCAATAGTCTTTTTATTTCCTTTTGATTGTTTTCCGATTGTGGAAAGTACGACACAAAAGACAAAAGGTTGTAAATCTAACGTTGTATTACGTGACGGATAAACAAGAATTATTACTTAGTTCATAACGTTTATATTGACAAAAGCATCCTTATGTAATATTTTTTTCTTTCTACTCCTTATAAGTGTTACACGTTTGTTACATGTCCCCTCCGTCAGTCAAAAAATGTGCATGATACTTTGCATGACAGTTTGTATATGGAAAGAGCGCAATATGAATTAAATCGACACTTTTATTCAATATCTTCAATCATATTTTAAAAAATCATAACGTTTTCCAAGTGATTAGACCTCGGAACAGGTAAGCGTTAGCGCCCACAGACGGTACTCTTTACATTTTAGTACTTAATTGTTCTTATTGCAAGTGTTATTGTGTATATATAAATGTACCTTTAAGCGTTTGTTTGGATCCTCAATTGTGTACTGTTTAAATCAATACTTATCAAAAATTTCAAAACAATTACTTAGAGATAATTGAGCCGCGACGCGTGAAAACCAACATAGTGCGTTTGCGAGCAGCATGGAAACAGACCAGCCTGCGAATCCGCGCAGTCTGATCAGGATCCATCCTGGTCGTTAATTGTTTCTCCAATTGTAATAGGCTTTGAAAGCGACCAGCATGTATCCTGGCCAGACTGTGCGGATACACAGGCTGATCTGAATCCATGATGGTCGCAAATGCACTATGCTAGGTTTCTCACGGTGCGGCTCATATAGTGATTTGCCATTATAGCGAGTTAGACACATGAAACAGTGTCATAATATGTTAACTTGATAAGCTGATCATACAACTAAAACTTCAATTCCAATATAAACTCTTATTAACAAAGTATTTAACTACGTCGTTTTGGACAGAAAACTCCAACCGTACATTGTCGCTTAATAAGACCTAAACGTTATCTTGTCATTATCATTATTGTCCCAGATAATGTTGAAATACTGATTATTGTATTTGAAGTTCACGCGCTAGTGTAAACACTGATTCATTTTCGGCTTTTCATCATGGCGGAAATGAGTCCTGGATATACAACAGTTTGAGGTAAAATATATCTTACTTATTTTTTCGCCTACACTTGTTTATATTAAATAGGTTGAGGCTCAGTTTTACCGAGATTTATATCAAATACAAACAGTCACATAATACATTGTTTACAAATTAAACAGATCAGAGATGTTTATAATTGACATAGAAATAAGTTCTAATCCATGAGTACAGGCAATTTGATTGCTTTTGCCAATCGTTCATTGTTGAATGCATGATTCTGGCGCGCAATGCAGCATTGTTTCTATGATAAATCAGAAAAACAGTAACCTCGGAGAACATAAAGAAACGTCAATCATTTTATTTCTGAAAGACACATTTAGCGCGAGTATTTATTTTCTCAGTTATAACATTTCCAATTCGACTATTGTGTCGATTTAAAAACTGGTTAAAATTGCTTTAAACATAGTTACACATGGCGCAAAATAATAACAAAGAGAAAATTCAACCAAAAGTACATTTAACTTGGGATTATAAGAACTAATTGTTTTCGGGTGCTCATGCATGTGTAAATTCTGTCTTCTGACGCAAGTATTTCGTCATAAAATTCCTACTACGTAATTGCGTATTAACAAAATAACGTAGACCTTAAAATTTAGTATAGTTTTTTTTCAATGCAATGATAATATACGTCGTATTACTTCTTTGTTTTTATGCTTCAGCTCTGGGTTTAGAAAGGTTCTGAAATTGATAATGATAATGCGTCAATGCTGTTCGTGGTTGCACTCCTTCTTCTTACTTGCATCAGTCATATTATGTGACCTATTATATATTCTGAAGTTGTATGTCTCTATTCTTTACTCCACATTTTGTTTTTCCAAACGATAATTCAAAGAGGCTACATTGCCTGAATTGTTAATACCAAAATGCTCGATAAACATTTATCAAGGAGTTCAAAGGAGTGGCATATTTCTAGCAGTAAGCAGACTTAAATCAATAGACAATAGCAGACTCCAAATTTAATTCTAAAGTAAAGACAAGTGAACATAATCTAGTGTAGTATGAAAAAACATCTTTATCTATATTTATACATCTGTCTAAAAATGTGGATCGCACAATAGGGTGATCACGCAAGGACATATACCCAGTTTTTAAACTGTATCAATTTCGGTTAGATTCTTTTATCATTGTACTTTGGTTTCAGATAATCATTATATAGATCTAATACTGTGTGCATACAAATATTTTCCATGCCTGTCACGTTTTATAAACTGCGACTATAGTGAAACCTACGCAAACACAATACCCTCAGGATTTTCTTTCCCCGTCAACATTATACGTTTAAGAACTGTAAATGATAAAATATAACAGAATACAGAGGAATAACTACCTTACACTGTTAAAACAAAATGTGATTGAAATTTTAACTAAATATTGTACTTTATGTACATATTGCTATATTAATTCAATAACATTTTAAGACATTGAACACATTGTCTTGGCCTTATATATGTCATTGTCAAATTGTAGCTAGGTAATTGTTATTTCTCATTTCCTTCATGCAAAGCATGTTATAATTACCATCATGGAAATACAAAAGAATACAGTTATTTTGTGGTGCCTCTTTAAATAGTAACAAAAACGCCCTTCAAAACAGTCAATATGGCCGCGTGCCTTACGCGTCATAATTTTGATGGTCTCGCCTGTCTGGCCACCGAAGGGACTGTCTGAAAATAACCACTATAGACAGGTGACCACTATATCAATGTTGTCGATGTAAGTTACCAAATATATTTAAAGCTTCAGTATGCTTATAATGCACCTGTCAATATTTTGCCCTTTGGGGGCGGGAGGGGGTTGAGGGGCGCCTTGCTGACCCAGGGGAATTTGACATTTCAAAAATTTTGTTGTCTAAATCCCCACCCTAGAGACAACCTTTTTTGTCTAAATCCCACCCTAGAGCCTGATTGGTACATCAAATGTTTGTCAAATTCCCGCCTGTCGGGAATGGTCTTCTGTCATAAGTCCCGTGTATGCCCGCCGCTCCCCCGGGCGGGCAAAATATTGACAGATGCATAATGTATATAAGGCTTCCTGAAACAATAATGATGTACATTTTTATTATGTAACAAAATTATAAAAAAAGCCCTTTAAACTTTGATACAAAACCTGTAAAAATCAATTTATTTATATGTGTACATGTATTACAATATAAAACACAAACTCAACAGTAGGAGGATGCCATTTCTTTAATAACACATTCAGCGGTTATGTTTTAGCTCCAGGTCCTTTCTTAAAATATTTAAAATAAAGCATTCCTAAAATATCTTGGATGCAAGGACACTGCAGTAATTTGAAAAGAGTTACAAAATATAAGTAAATGAATGATACCTGATGGAAATGTATACATGTTCCGTTTTATAGTTTAAAAAAAAAATATTGCTTAAAATCTATGTAATGATAAGTGGTAATGAGGATGAATTATTGTATATTTTCGTTTTCTTTGTTTTTCAATTTGGTGTACACTGAAAGTCATGCTGTAAAATGTTTACATGTCATAATTTTATCAGTTCCATCCTTTAGTGAAGAATATAATTTTATGTTACTTCTTTTATTGCTATAATTATAATCATTGTTATTACACATGAATGGATAATTTTCTATATATTTATATTAAAATACTCTGAACATCATGTCTCTTGTTACAAAACTGTGCAAAAAGTTTTCATGTATGACGGAAAATCTTTAAGATAATGCATCTTATATACGGAGGTAGAAACATTAATATTTTATTCAAATGATCAGTAGTTTATTGTTGTTATGTAATGCTCTAGTGATAATCGATCAAAGTTGCCAGTTCCTTAAAGTTTTATATGCCTATACAGTTTGTTAAATGGTCGGGCTTTTTGACATTTTTGCAAACTTTATATTTAGCAGTCACAGTCCATGCTGCATCGAACATCCATCAAAGACGTGAAAATTTGATCCAGTACGATAACAACTTTCCTCTTTTATAGGTCGATATAAAACATGGCGCACAAAGCTGAACTAGCAAATGTCAAATACAGAAACTGGGTGAAGGCTGGACTTGGTATAAAGTACGTTAAAGAAGGCTTGGAACCATTCTGTGACCACCTGGCTACACAACAACATATTGATATCCTGAATAAAGTTAAAATGTCACACAGTCTTTCAGCAGTGGCTTGTGGGCATTGCGATGTACGGACTCTCCAGCCTAATCATGTCCGAACCAGAACTAAGCAGTGCCCTCTTGATCAAATTAAATGTAACTGTCAGCGTCCGGGCTGGAAAAAGTTGTGTCCCAACAATGTATGTGGCGCCATCTATGATGAAATCATTCAACTCCACGCATCAACTCCTCCAGCGCCATACTGGAAGAACACGGATGCACGTCAATGGTGCACTGAACCATGGTCTGTAGCAAAATGTTTCATAAATGCTCCGGGATATGACAAAAAGACAAAAGCTTATGAGTTTGACTGTCCTGGCTTATTACATGTGTTGATAAACAATAAAGGTTTTCAGCGACACATCAAGTGTAAGATTTCTGGCACAGATGTATTTACAAGGGTAAATATTATTAATCCATTCACTTGTTTGAGAAATTATGTATCCCAAACTGATTTTATTGTTGAATGAAATCATTATCACAAGGGCGCAGTCCGACTGATATAATGATATGTATAATGTAAAACAATATTTTTTAAGAGAACACTGCTTGAGATATATCATTTTGATTCGAACACTTTTATCCTTGACAACGTTAGGTCCCGTGTCATATTCATTTACATCGCACCGCTACATGTATGGCGTTAGGCGCTACAGTCAAATAATTGTGACGTACAAGCAGTGAGAATCGCTTTGTTGCACGTTTTCACTCCTGTTTCCATTATCTGCTCAAGATATAGATGATAAGATTTGAGAAACTTTGCAGAGATGCTGTTCGTACATACTATTTGTCATTATCAATTTCAGTTAAAGTTTGTATGTTCTTATATTATATAGGTACGCAAGTCTAGAAACGATATATTTCATTCTAATAGCATGGAACTAGAAGACACTGAGGTTAACGGTTATATTGATGATATGATAGAACTGTTGGAAGATGAACAAGAAATTAAACACACACCAGAATCTAAAGATGCTGTCAAAAAACTGCAAGAGGTAAAATAATTTTGTTCGTGTGTCAATGCATTAACAATT
Source organism: Mercenaria mercenaria (assembly GCF_021730395.1). NCBI lineage: Eukaryota > Metazoa > Mollusca > Bivalvia > Venerida > Veneridae > Mercenaria > Mercenaria mercenaria. The sequence continues at coordinate 60,775,812 of NC_069375.1, read as the reverse complement.
TTCTCAAGGAAATGTTCCAGATGGAAAGCTGAGTAGGTATGTTGGCTGATGAAGTAGATCATTGTAGTAACAGCTCGTTTGTTTAAGAAATAACCTAATCCCGAACAGTGATTTGTCATTGAAGAAAATCATTGTTTGGAGCATATATTTTAGCCCACCATCATCAGATGGTGGGCTATTAAAATCTCTCTGCGTCCGTGGTCCGTCATTCCGTCCGTCCGTCCGTCCGTTAACAATTTCTCGTTATCGCATCTCCTCAGAAACTACTAGGGGGATTTTGACCAAACTTTGTCAAAATGATGTATTGGTACCCTAGTTATGTCCCCCTGATAATCAGACTGGTTCAACAATTTATGAGTGAGTTATGTTGTTTTTTTTTTGTTAATTTTTATAATTTACATAGATTTATATAGGGAAAATTTTTTGAAAATCTTCTTGTCCAAAAGCACAGGGCCTAGGGCTTTGATATTTAATATGAAGCATCATCTGGTGGTCCTCTACCAAGGTGATTCAAATTATATCTCTGGGGTCAAATATGGCCCCGCCCCAGGGTCACATGGTTTATATAGACCACGGGACCTAGGGCTTTGATATTTTGCATGTGACATCATCTTGTGGTCTTCTACTAAGATTGTTCAAGTTATCCCCCTAGGGTCAAATATGACCTCGCCCTGGGGATCACCTGGTTTACATAGACTTATATAGGGAAAAACTTTGAAAATCTTCTTGTCCAAACCACAAAACCTAGGGCTTTGATATTTGTTATGTAGCATCATCTCATGGTTGTTTACCAAGTTTGATCAAATTATCCCCCTAGGGTCAAATATGGCCCCGCCCCGGGGGTCACATGGTTCATATAGACTTATATAGGGAAAAGCATTTAAAATCTTCTTGTCAATAATCTACAGCATTCAAATTTGGACCACATGTATAATTTTGAGTGGCAAGATGAACATTGACATGAGTTGACCTTGATCTTGACCTAGTGACCTACTTTCACATTTCTGTAGCTACAGTCTTCAAATTTGGACCACATGCATAATTTTGTGCACCGGAAAAAACTTTGACCTTGACATTGACCTAGTGACCGACTTTTACATTTTTGAAGGTACAGGCTTCACATTGGGACCACATGCATAGTTTTGTGTTCCGAAATGAAATTTGACCTTGGCATTGACCTAGTGACCTACTTTCACATTTCTCAAGCTACAGCCTTCAAATTTGGACCACTTGCATAGTATTGTGTAACGAAAAAACTTTGACCTTGACATTGACCTAGTGACCTACTTTCACATTTTTGTAGCTACAGTCTTCAAATTTGGACCACATGCATAGTTTTGTGTTCCGAAATAAAATTTGACCTTGACATTGACCTAGTGACCTACTTTCACATTTTTGTAGGTACAGGCTTCAAATTTGGACCACATGCATAGTTTTGTGTTCCGAAATAAAATTTGACCTTGATGTTGACCTAGTGACCTACTTTTACATTTCTCAAGCTACAGCCTTCAAATTTGAACCACATGCATAGTTTTGTGTTTCGAAATGCAATTTAACCTTGATTTTGACCTAGTGACCTACTTTCACATTTATCAAGCTAAAGCCTTCAAATTTGGACCACATGCATAGTTTTGTGTTCCGAAAAACTTTGACCTTGACATTGACCTAGTGACCTACTTGCATATTTCTCAAGCTACAGCCTTCAAATTTGGACCACATGCATAGTTTTGTGTACCGAAAAAACTTTGACCTTGACATTGACCTAGTGACCTACTTTCACATTTCTTAATCTACAGCCTTCAAATTTGGACCACATGCATAATTTTGTGTACCGAAATGAACTTTGATCTTCAGATTGACCTAGTGACCTACTTTCACATTTCTCAAGATACAGGCTTCGAATTTGGACCTCATGCATAGTTTTGTTTACCAAAATGAACTTTGACCTTGAAATTGATCTTGTGACTTACTTTCACATTTCTCAAGCTACAGCTTTCAAATTTGGACCACATGCATGGACCACATGCACGGTGATATGTACATAGTATTTTCAAATTGGTTGATGTAATGGATTCTTATTAAACTTTTCAATATTATACACGTTATTGGATAAACGGCCACATTATGTGAAATAGGTAGAGCTAATAAAAACTCTGTTTAGCCAATATGAGGGTCAGTGCGGAAAAACCGGGCTACTACGGATTACTACGGATTTCAAACATTTTGACTGGTCTAAAAGAAAAGGTCAAGTCTTGTCCATTGAATTTCATAGTGTCCGCATTTTGTTTACAGTAGAATTCAACACTTTTAAATACTTAAAAAATGAACTCGTAGTAATATAAAAATTGGCTTATTTATAGCTCAGCTCAGCACAAAGTGCTCAAGGTGAGCTATTGTGATCGCTAAACGTCCGTCGTCCGTCCGTCCGTTCGTCGTCCGTCCGTCCACACTTTCTTTTAAACAACATATCTAAACCACCAAGCCAATTTTGATGAAACTTCACAGGGATGTTCCATGGATAGTTTTCTTAAATTTGTTCTCAAGAATTGAATTTCATACTTGTTGCATGGCAACCTGAAGGAAAAAATAAAAATCTTCTTGTCCAAAATCACAGGTCATAGTGCTTTTATATTTGGTATGTAACATCATCAAGTGGTCCTCTACCAAGATTGTTCAAATTATCCCCATAGGGTCAAATATGACCCCGCCCTAGGAGTCACATGGTTTACATAGAATTATATAGGGAAAAACTTTGAAAATCCTCTTGTCTAAATCACAGGGCCTAGGGCTTTGGGATTTGGTATTTAGCATCATCTTATGGTCCTATACCAAGTTTGTTCAAATTATCCACATAGGATTGAATATGGCTCCGCCCCGGGGGTCCCATGCATTATATAGACATATATATGGGAAAAACTTTGAAATTCTTCTTGTCCAAAACCACGGGCCTATGAGTTTGATATTTGGTATGTAGCATCATCTAGTGGTTCTCTACCAAGTTTGTCAAAATCATTCCCCTAGAGTCAAATATGGCCCTGTCCCGGTAGACACATTGTTTATATAGACTTATATTGGGAAAAAACTTTGAATATCTTCTTGTTCCAAACCACAGGGCCTTGGGCTATTGCATTTGGTATGTAGCATCATCTAATGGTCCTCTACCAATTTTGTTCAAATTATTCCCCGATGCTCGAATATGGCTCTGCCCAGGGGGTCCCATGGTTAACATAGACTAACATAGGGAAAAACTTTGAAAATTGTCTTGTCCAAAACTACAGGGCCTTGGGCTTTGATATTTGGTATGTAGCATCATTTAATGGTCCTCTATCAAGTTTGTTCAAATCATACCCCAAGGATCAAATATGGCCCCGCCCTTGAGTCACATTATTTATTATATACTTATAAAGGGAAACAACTCTGAAAATCTTCTTGTCCAAAACCACAGGGCCTAGGGCTTTGGCATTTGGTATGTAGAATCATCTAATGGTTCTCTACCAAGTTTGTTCAAATTATCTCCCTAGGCTCGAATATGGCTCCGCCCTGGGGGTACAATGGTTTACAAAGGCTTACATAGGGCACATTATCTCCCTAGGATTAAATATGACCCCGGCTCGGGGGGGGGGGGGGCGGGGGGGCACATGGTTTAAATAGACTCTTGTACAGGGAAAATCATTTAAAAAACATTCTTGTCTTAAACCGTAAGACCAATTGCTTAGATATTTAGTATGTGTTATGCTCTAGTGGTTCTCTACCAAGAATCTTCAAATCATGACCCTGGGTTCAATATAGGCCACGCCCGGGTGGTCCTTGTTTTACATAGATTTATTTGCTTTTGGTGCATTGGCAAAGAAATTTGGACCTCAAGCATGTTTGATAAAGATTTCAATATTCATCTTGAATTGCTTTATCATGACCTAGGGGCCTCCGTGGCCGAGTGGTTAAGTTCGCTGACTTTGGGCACCTGGGGTCTTCCTCCACCATCAAAGCTGGAAAGTCGCCACATGGCCTATAATTGTGTCGGTGCGACGTTAAACCTAACAAATTAATCATAACCTACTGACCTATTTTCTTGTTTTGAAGGTACAGCATAGAAATTTGTACCGTTTTTATAACTTTTGATACTGATTTCAATACTCATCTTTAATATTCTTAATCCTGAACTACTGACCTACCTTCTTGTTTTTTTAAGCTAAGCAAAGAAACTTGAACCACCAGTTTAATTTTTAAACAAATTGCAGTAGTTATCTTGAATAATCTTAACCATGACCTACTCACCAATTTTTTGTCAGTGAAGCTAAAACAAACAAGTTTGTCCAAGCAAGCAACTAAACTCATGGCCACCTTGTTGCTAGAATCATATTGGTATATTTGAATTCTAGCCAATATTTTTAAGTTGAATAATATTTGCCTTAAATCATGTGATTTCACACTGGCGTCAAGCCTTGTCAATACGACTAACCGTCAGCAAGTAACAAGGCAAATTTGAAATCAATTTATTAATAACATTATACTTTGATAGTGATCCATTTGCATATACCGAACATCTGACAACATGTAATTCGAAAACAATTGTATTATCAATATTTTGTTCTATCAAATCATTCTGATGATCGTATTGAATCATTGGAGAAATTCAGGAAAATTCAAATTAAAAGGGCAGGCTATCTTTCAAGCATTATAGAATACATACGGAAGTCGTGTAAGAAATAAAAAATAAAAAATTAGTAATGCATATAATTAACAGATACACAAAGTTTTGATAACATCAAAGCTGATTAAATAGGAAACTGATTGTTGAAATATAGCCATTTCTTATGTAATTAAAATATACGTTTTATGTTAAAGCTCTGTCTACAGTTTCATTTTCAGAGTTTTATGTATTTATTTATGAAAGATCATAGATATATCTGCACTTTTGTTCTCATTTTTTCAATGACATTGAATGCAGTCCGACAAACCAAGTCGATGCTTACACAATATACAAAGCGGCCTAAAATGTAGTAAAGTGTCAAACTTATATGGTCAGGCCTAAAAAAAATATGTCTGTTTCCTGTAACCCGACCGACCGTAAGTTTTTACCGCCGACCGCAATTTTTTTATGGGCCGAAATTCGAGATTCTGATCATATCTTTATTGATTATAGGGAGGGATAATTTAGTTGTACCCGACCTCGTCGCGCATAGTAACGAATGTTCCTTGTTCCGTCGACATGAAACAACATGGCGAAAAGCCTGTTTGTCGGTAGACTCGAGGTTCCGGGTTTTCACCCGCGAAAATCGAGAAGTTTTCTTTGATGCATATCGAGTTCAAAAGTTCTGCCCCTTGTCAATCAAAATCTCAGTGAATTTCAATACTGTTCGCCGCCACAAGCGGAAGTATAGCAGTAGGCGGAGCGTCATATACTAATTAGCTACTGACAGATGTCAATCACGCCACGCGCCGACTGACACGTGGTCATCTCGCGGTTTGTATTTAGTACGATAATGTCCTTCATTATGAAAGGTGTTTATTGATCAGTGTGTAAACGTTAATTGATAAACAATTCGTAGAAGAGCAGCCTATTATCATGTTTGTACCACTTGTTCAGGGGTCACGCTGTCGGTTGCACTTGAGCCATTTGCGACAAAAGATTAATTGTGGCCCCGAAAATCTCTAATTGGCAAAAACGGCCCGAAGCTATGTCTGTCTGCAAAACTATGAACTTTGCCTGTTACACAATGTTTACTGAACAAAAGGAATCAGTGTAGAAAAAAACTTGTATGAACAACATCTGTTATTGAAAGGCGGGAGCAAATTTTCAACAATTTTATTTGATTACTAGTTAATCGGCAATAGTAAGGTTACTAAACACTGAAATGTTCTGACACCTACTAAAAAAAAAAAAAAAAAAAAAAAAAAATTCCTACCTACGACCCCCATTTTTTTCAGCATGTTACAGGAAACAAACACATTTTTTTAGGCCTCACCTTATGTGTTTAGTGGTGGCAATCAGTAAATTAAACGTGAAGTATTGTACATTTATTCTTAGTGTGCATATTGCATTGAAATATTTTACTACATATATGTAGGTTATATTAGCAAAACCATGGATATTTCGCACACATATTACCTAACAAATAACAGAAATCAACTGATTTTCTTACTTGACATGTCTTTTATATCGATAAAAGGTAAAACAATGACTGTATGGTCGGCAGTAGGATTTGAGTTATTCGTCCTTTACACGAATGTTATCTCATCTCTCTTAAAAAGAATAGCTTATTTATATGCGTATAGATATCTACTCTGAGAACATTTGATATTTTTTACATAATTCGGTCAATTTTTACAGCTAAAGCACGAGGATTTCATTATATCAACTACTGACGAAGCCGAAATTCGTCGTGTTGCGATGGCTGCAATTAATGAAAAGGAAAAAGAACTTGAACAGATGATAGTCGACGCAGGAAACAAACTTAGGACTACAGTTGACGAAGGAAAACACGATATTGAGGGGAAGGGTTCAGTTATCAAGGCAGAACTCAATCAGACAGGACAAAAAATAAGTAAAGAGTTAGTGATGAAAGAAGCAGAACTCGAACAGACAGGACAGAACATAAAAAAGGATTTGGCGATGAAAGAAGCAGAACTCGAACAGACGGGACAGAAAATAATAAAAGAAGTGGTGATGAAAGAAGCTGAACTCGAGCAGACGGGACAGAAAATCAGAAAGGATTTGGCGATGAAAGAAGCTGAACTCGAACAGACGGGACAGAAAATAATAAAAGAAGTGGTGATGAAAGAAGCTGAACTCGAGCAGACAGGGCATCGCATTAAAAAGGAATTGGTGATAAAAGAAGAGGAGTCAAAATTGAAAATTGAACAGAAAGGAATCGATATCGAAAAGCAAGCAACAGAAAAACTAGAGCAGAAACTTAAAGAAGCAGAGCTGCAGTTAGAGGTAAAATATTAAAGTAAAGTTGCACTAGACCATTTCAAACGAAAAAACACATCTCAATCTGGATTTGAATCCTAATCTGAATTTCAGTATGGTGAAGTTATCAAATAAATACCTTTATTATATAGAACATTATTTCAAATAACTGTTATATATTGGCTACAAAATGAACTTTCATATTTGTTTTAGGTCTTATTTAGGGTTAAATTTTGTATTTTCCTGTATTTATTGTTTTTACAAGTATTTTCCATAGGCAGAATATTAAACTATTTATTTTACGAAAAGACACAAACATTTGTTTCTGTTAAATGTATACAAAATAGAAATATATGTTTCTGTAAAAAAGTAAACAAAATACAGCTAAATCGATGTTAATAAAAAGATTAAAACATAATGATTATATAACTATATCTAGAATCTGTCTGCTGTATATCTATGGAAATATCTTATTGTAGACATTTGGAATCTGCAGTCGTTATCCTTTAAAAAAATAGGTTTTAAAATAATTTTGAAAACTATTATGAATTTCCCTGTTTGTAACACGGAAGATGTCCTTTCTTTGATGTGCAGAGTAGACCGAGAATTCAGTGTAGAAATCGTAACAGTTATATGTTACGTAATTGAACCAAACAACCAATGTGGGTGCCTTGTTGAATATGCAGAGCATTTTCTTTTAAAAAGTCCAAATGCTAAATGATGAATTCAGCTGTTCAGAAAGACTACTGTTTCATCTACTTGATATTCCTTTATATCAATGTGAAAATTCATTCTTGCATTCTTGCAAGTGTGTTTGTGCTTATCTATGATGTAAACATGGCCTTTAAACTAGAGATAACAGGACTTTTAAAATGATTTAATACAGAGTCACAAAAACTTGATTGAAGGGTCGATGACGAATACCGCTGAGACTACAAAAGAAGCTGTGACTAACAGCGAAAAAACAGGTAATTTCTTTCAGAATTTACAGATGGCGTCGTTTTAATCTTTTTAAAATATTTTGTGATATCCTAAATTCATTTTATGATATCCTTTATTCATTTTTTGAAATCCATTTATGTATTTTGTTGCATCTTAAAATATGATGTAGTTAATGATATCAATTACAGAAATCAGTAGTTCAAACGCAATAGTGTCCTTGAACATATTAAATATCGTTTTTGATTTTGGATATCAATTATCTTTTTGATGAATTCTCAAAAAATTGATATCCATGGTTTATTTAATATCATTAGATGATATCTTAAGATTAATTAATAGCACAAAATCGATTTATTCATGATATCCTTAATTTTACTTTTATCATCTTAATTGTCATTTTTTGATATCCAAAGTTCATCCATGGATATTATGAAACAGAGTTAAAGATATCATAATATTAAGATAAGGATATCATTTACCGTTTTTAAAATATCTAGTTATCAAACATTGTCCATAAATCATTCGTGTCTACAAATACCCTTAGTGATATAAGATATAATTTACAATATCATGATATAATAATGGTATCATGTAATATCCATAAATGAGATTATTAATATCACCAATTGTGATATTCGTAAATAAATAAGGAAATTCATAAATGTATCTTGAATATCACAAAACAGTGTATATAATTAACAAATAATCAAGGCCTTCGAGTGGTTTATCGTCTGATTTACAACGGTTCAGAGTTCAGATGCGTAGGAATTGAACCACGAGGGCGTTAGCCCGAGTGGTTAAATACTGAAGCATCTGAACGATGAACCGTGGTAAATTAGACGATAAATCACAAGAAGGCCTTGATTGTTTTCATTCTAACATGCTCATTGATATATTTTAATAAATATAATACTTGACTTCATTTACGCGAGGAGTAATGTATCGGACGTCATGCGTCTATTTGACGTCATAATTGACGTCATAATGCTCTCTTACCGGCCCGCGCGTCAACCATTGTTTATCGCAGAATATACAGAGCTTGATTTTCTTCTTTGTTTAACTGGAAATCAAATCGAACCATGTTAGAATGTTGAATAAAATTGAAAAGGCTTTACATACGTTTAGTTTGTTCAAAAACTGCTATTTCTTCAGTATTTTTCTTTAAGGTAGTTCTGCACGTTTGGATCGACTTTTTTTCTACAATGTAGAATTTGAATAAACTTTGATTTTTCAAAACTTCATATATACCTAGAAAATTCAGCACATAAAAAAAGATAGGGTCGTGTGCTTGATTTTTTGCTAGACTGAATTGAAAAATTTAAACATAACGCAATATTTCATAATGGGAGTCTATGGGAAAATCATAATTTTCATTACATTTTCGCGAATTGAAATTTTTCTACAATGTAGATTTTGATGAAACTTCTCACAGTTATAAATAAATACATGCTCTATAATTTGGTGAAATAAAATGTATAGGTCCGTGTGTTTATTTTTGAGATATTTCACCATGATTAAAGTGGACCGGACATTTCACGCTAATTTAAGACATTATTTTGAATTGTTTAGTGGGTGATATGCTTTAATATCATATTTTGACCTTAGAAATATAGCAACAGTGCCATTGTAATAAATTTACCCACAGGTCTCTATTAATTCATAAAATGATTTTCATTTCCGTACGCCTAATCCAGACTTTATTCCACGAACCAAAATATTATTTTTATATTACATTTCAGGGTGAAAGTTAAAAACATGTTAGAGCTTTGGAAGTGCCTCTTCTAAGTCATAATGACAGACTGATTTTCAAAGATTCATTACACGGCGTCAAGTTGTAACGAATCGCTTTCTTTTACAATGCATATTCACATGTTTCGTTAAACGGCTTCATATTGGGATGAATGACATCAATTTTTTATACGTCGCTCAGAATTAGAATGCATGGTGTCATTATGCATAAGACGGCGCCACTAGAATCGTTTCATTTCACACCGCATGAATTCATGTTGCGATAAACGTCTTAAAGTTGGCGTCAAGTTTTAATACACAAGTCTGATTAACAAATAGCGATTTCAGTATGCATTCTAACATATATCGATCTGATTGCCAGCTCAACAAAAAAGAAAGTGAAGCTCTGTAAGTTCCAAGATAAACAATGGTTGACGCGCGGACCGCTAAGAGAGCATTATAATGTTAATTATGACGTCAAATTGCAGCATGACGTCCACTTCATTACTACGCGGATAAATGAAACCCAGCATATTTTTTCTACAATATTCAATTGAACATGCAAGTTTGTCGTCTTATTTATCACGGTCAATCATTCAGATGCTGAGATTTTATTTTTTTAAACTCCCGCGTATCTGAACGATCATATATAAGAAAATATATCAAACCACTTGAAAGTCTTAAAATCTTTTGTTGATTAGACAGCGTCAACTTACAATATATCATTTCGGTTTACACTGCACGTATTAATGTAATGTTATATGGATTCACCTTGGTATCATTTGTTTTCGGATGATTTCATATTGTACATTTGTATTGCATCGCAACAAATTTTTCAATGCATTTGTTAATGCAAATTGAGCGGCACGAAGTTTTCAAAATACAATCCTTTGAACACAATAATATTGAACATTATTGATCAGGTTGCGGCTTTAGTCTAGACGGTGCTTAAATGCACTGCAGTCTGGTTAAATGGTAGAATTTCAGTATGAACGCGTGATGGTTTAAAAAAAGTATTGCATATTTATGAAACAGTATTTAAACTGCAGACAGAAATTTACTTATATAAAACATGTAGACGTATTCTGTTTTGTGTACACCAATATTTTAGGGAATTTATAGACCAGGTAGATTATATTCCGCAGTTCGGTAACTGTTGAGTATTAAATGTTCATATGTTTAGAATAATTATACTAATCGAATGCAAACATATAATTGCTATTGTGTTTTGAAGACTTGCAGATGAAACTGGTCAAACTATATGAAATACACATTAGAAAGATTGTTCCGCTGCCCCGCCTACATAAAGATCGAAGGAATGTAAGTGAAATGTATGTTCCTCCCTGGATGACTGTAGAAGTAAAGAAAGAAGCGTCTGACGAAAAAAATGAAGAGTCTAATGAATGGGAAGAAGTTAAGATTTCAATGGACGAAATATTCAGAAATAAAGAAAGGTCCGCAAAAAATATCTACGTAATCGGAGAAGCTGGCACAGGGAAAACCACGTTTTGTAAAATGCTGGTACATTTCTGGGTTATCGCTCATCAGTATCAGGAATACAGTTTAGACGTGCCTGACATAGTGAAAGAAATGAAACACTTTAAATTCTTATTTTATATTTCACTTCGACATTTTTCTGACTGTGACAGTATAGAAAATATGTTAAAGAAATCTTACAGTGATCCTGCGCTTAGAGATATTTTACGAAATGACTCCAGTGCATGTCTTATAATTCTTGACGGTCTCGACGAATGGGACCCAGAAAGAAAACATATTTCACAGTTTCTTACCCCAGGACTTCCAGGACGTGAGCTCGATACGGACTATACTATTATTACAACTTCAAGACAATGGAAATTTGATGCTCTGCCACTAAGTTGTATTGAGGTAGATAAAAAAATCAAACTAAATGGAATTGATAGGTATGAAATAAAAAAATTCACTAAGAAAACAATCGAAACATTAAATGACATCTATCAAAAAAGTAAAAATGCAGAGGAGTGTATAACTGATCTTCGAAGTAGACAAGTGTCCGACATTAGCCATACACCATTGGTCTTGCAACAACTTATTTCTCTATGGTTTCATAATAAACTCAAAGATAATTCGAAGTGTGCTATATACAGAAGTATGTTAGACCTCTTTCTAGAGTGGAAAACACTTGGGACTTCTGAAAGTCAAGACCAACTGTATGCTATCAATACTACCAGTAGAAATACACATGTGACGAAGTACCTTTCATATTTAGCGTACGAAACCTTGTTTGACAAAAATAAAGAAACCACACTGACGTTCAGTAGTTCAACACTTACCCAGTTGAACATACCACGTGATGTGATAAAGGACTGTTTGGTCAGTGGCATTTTAAAAGAAGAGCGAAACGTAAGTTTGACTGAAAGTATACAATCATCAATTTCCTTTTTTCACAAATCAATGCAAGAATATCTAGCTGCAGTGTATATAGCTAGTCAGTTCAGAGAAATGCTAAAATCGCAGAAGGATGAACATGATCTTAAAGATGTCTGCGAAAAGTGCGTAAGGAAATACTTCGGTAGTTGCAAAACAGTTGTTGATATTTTAGAACAGTCAACCGTGTTAATAATACTTTGTGGATTAGAACCACGCTTGTTGACAAATATTAGTGAATATTTCTATAACATAACAATTGTTGACAAAATGGTGGTTAAGGGTCGTCGTCAAATGAGTCTAGATCATCGTACATTGATCAATAATATTCAAGCGTTCATTTTAAAGTGCATTGAAGCAGCTATGTCGATTACACAAAATGCTCGATTACGTGTTTATATTGCCGATCTTTACGTTGACCCTTCAACGGGTTTGCTAAGTTATGTTCATAATATTGTTTTTGAAAATGTTCTATCTATAGAAATAGTAGACAGTCTATCCAGCCTGATACCACCTTTAAGTTATAAGAAAGATGATCATAAAGAAAAATTTTATTGTGCCGTGAAACATTTAGTAAAATGTGATCAATTAAAGGTAATTAAATTTACACTTCAGAGGGGTATTAACGAGAGGATTAAAAATGAAGTTACTACAATACTTGAGACAAATGTTCGCACGCTTGAAACTATCCATTTGGGAATTACAGACAATGATATTATAATGATAACGCGTCTTGTTTCAATGTTACCGAAAATGCGACAATTAATTTCCCTCCAGATGGACTCCGGGCCCTTTGGAAGAAGTGGTTTAACGCATGATGATAGTGTGTCGTTGTGTAAATTCCTAGAGCAGACTACAAGTCTTCAACATATATCGCTCGGTATTTCTTGTAGTAAACGAGATTACCACATGATAGACCTAGCAAAACATAAACAACTTCAACATGTTGATTTTTTCTCGAGTTCATTCAGTATGGTCAGTTGTAACACTGACAATCTAGAAACATGTAAGCTTAACATTACAAGTGCTGACACGATGAAACAAGTGTGTAACAATCTATATAAAGCAGATAAATTAAAACATCTCGAGCTGGAGTGTTATTTTATCTGCTCTGACGAAACTAATACTGAAAGTCTTACCAGACTGCTGTTATCATTAGTCAGTCTCAGTACTCTAACGTTAGAGAACTTTACTTTTACTGACAATATTATAGCACGTCCGTGTGATATGAAGAACCTGAAAAAAATAACACTTCGCAGTGTAACAATGAGTATGACCACGTGGTACAAGTTTATAGACAGTCTTCCTGCACTACCACTAGTAGTAACGGTAACAACACGCCGCATGGATATTAGAGATATATACAGTATGCCTGATAAAAAACAAGAAGCATCTGCATACCAGTATGTTAGAGAGAAAACGAATTTATTCCGTGTGCCAAAGGAATATATATTATGTTTTCAATTTATTACAAAGAAATTGTGACTCTGAATATGAGTTTATTATAATGCAAAGATAGATCATGTGAGTAGACAAAAATGTTGACAATGTTTCATGAAAAATGTACAGCAGAAATGTTTCATATTAAGGGTTATATTACAGCATTTCATGTAGAACCTTTATAAAATTGTGCATTTTAGTTCAGTGTAAATAAATGAAGTACTTCTAGAACTTTTTTCCATTTTCAAACTGTAAGAAAAACATCTTTATTTGTGAGTTATTGTTATAAAACCAAAAACTTTTTACTTCGGATAGTTCTAGTCTGTATATATAATTACAATAACACGTTTACATAATCTACATGATATACATGTACATATGACAAATAGATTTACCGCGTTAATCACGCAATACCTATTTGATATGAAATAGAAGAATTTTAGTTGTGTAATATTTTTATCATATTTATAACTTATCAAACTGAAAATGTTAGTGGATTTATCTTTATATTAAATGCTTTTAGTTTAAACTACTTTGATATTACAATATATAATGTATATGTACATGTGGCGGCTCGCCACTTAATAGTTTAACTTACTCATATGTCGGCATGATCTAACATCTTATACTGTGCTTCTTATTCAGACTATCATATGTAAGTTGTAACATTTCCGGTATGGCTGGCATATTACATGATATCAGAACAGCAAAATTTAAAATTGAACATTGGACTGGTCTATAGCACAGACTGTGGACCGGCGATATGTGTTATGTGTCATAATTGGACATGGACATTGGTATACCTCAGTAGATGTAAATATTTTCGGCCAAGTTTATTGATGTCTACTATTGTCTTAAAGAGTGCGAACTTGTGTAACATTTCAAAGCAGATTTAGTTGTTAGTTATGATTAAGTAAATGTTGTTATAGAGAACATCTTTTACAGCAAATAAAATGTTTTCACCTATTGATTGGCTTGATGGTTAGCTATGTGTGCCGAAACATCGAAATATCTTCTTTTTTTAATTATAAGAACAATATCAATGTCTCCTATACTTGCAACGACGTTAAAGTACAGTACTTTTTGGACATTTTTAAACCGTTGTAGTTTCAGGTTATTAGAATAATATGTAGAAATATGCACGCGCATTGAGCGTGATTTCAGTTGTGCAATATTATTAAAGAACGAGATGCAAATCTAATAATCTTTTATAACATATGCATCTTAGTGATAACTTATTTAATAAATGATATTTTCTTTCATTGACATGAATGAAATTGAACGATACTCACTGTGCTGTAAATACTGAGCTGACAAATGCACCCTGTACCGTAAATACCGAGCTGACCAATACTCCCTGTGCTGTAAATACTGAGTTGAAGACACTCCCTGTGCTTTAAATATATAGTGAGCGATATTCCCTGTGCCGAAAGTACTGAGGTGCACGATACTCCCTGTGCTGTAAATACTGAGTTGAAGACACTCCCTGTGCTTTAAATATATAGTGAGCGATATTCCCTGTGCCGAAAGTACTGAGGTGCACGATACTCCCTGTGCTGTAAATACTAAGTTGAAGACACTCCCTGTGCTTTAAATATATAGTGAGCGATATTCCCTGTGCCGAATGTACTGAGGTGCACGATACTCCCTGTGCTGTAAATACTGAGTTGAAGATACTCCCTGTGCTTTAAATATATAGCGAGCGATATTTCCTGTGCCGAAAGTACTGAGGTGCACGATACTCCCTGTGCTGTAAATTCTGAGTTGAAGACACTCCCTGTGCTTTAAATATATAGTGAGTGATATTCCCTGTGCCGAAAGTACTGAGATGCACGATACTCCCTGTGCTGTAAATACTGAGTTGAAGACACTCCCTGTGCTTTAAATATATAGTGAGCGATATTCCCTGTGCCGAATGTACTGAGGTGCACGATACTCCCTGTGCTGTAAATACTGAGTTGAAGACACTCCCTGTGCTTTAAATATATAGTGAGCGATATTCCCTGTGCCGAAAGTACTGAGGTGCACGATACTCCCTGTGCTGTAAATACTGAGTTGAAGACACTCCCTGTGCTTTAAATATATAGTGAGCGATATTCCCTGTGCCGAAAGTACTGAGGTGCACGATACTCCCTGTACTGTAAATACTGAGTTGAAGACACTCCCTGTGCTTTAAATATATAGTGAGCGATATTCCCTGTGCCGAATGTACTGAGGTGCACGATACTCCCTGTGCTGTAAATACTGAGTTGACGCACTCCCTGTGCTTTAAATATTGAGTTGACCGATATTCCATGTGATGAAAGTACAGAGGTGCACGATACTCCCTGTGCTGTAAATACAGAGCTGACCGATAGCTCACTGTGATGTTAATACTGAGCTGACCAATACTCACTGTGCTGTAAATACTGAGCTGACCGATACTCCCTGTGCTGTAATTAATGAGTTGACGACACTCCCTGTGCTTTAAATGTTGAGCTGACCGATATTCCCTGTGCCGAAAGTACTGAGGTGCACGATACTCCCTGTGCTGTAAATACTGAGCTTACCGATAGCTCACTGTGATGTTAATACTGAGCTGACCAATACTCCCTGATATGTAAATACTGAGCTGACCAATACTCCCTGATATGTAAATACTAAGCTGACCGATAGCTCACTTTGATGTCAATACTGTGCTGACCGATACTCTGAGCGATATTCCCTGTGCCGAAAGTACTGAGATGCACGATACTCCCTGTGCTGTAAATACAGAGTTGACGGCACTCGCTGTGCTACAAATATTGAGTTGACAGATATTCTCTGTGCCGATAGTACTGAGGTGCACGATACTCCCTGTGCTGTAAATACTGAGCTGACCGATATCTCACTTTGATGTTAATACTGAGCTGACCAATACTCCCTGATCTGTAAATACTGAGCTGACCGATAGCTTACTGTGATGTCAATACTGTGTTGACCGATACTCCCTGTGCTGTAAATACTGAGTCGACGATACTCCCTGTGCTTTAAATATTGAGTTGACCGATATTCCCTGTGTTGAAAGTATTGAGATGCATGATACTCCCTGTGCTGTAAATACTGAGTTGACCGATATCTCACTTTGATGTTAATACTGAGCTGACCAATACTCCCTGATCTGTAAATACTGAGCTGACCGATAGCTTACTGTGATGTTAATACTGAGCTGACCGATATCTCACTGTGATGTTAATACTAAGCTAACTGATACTTCCTGTGCTGTAAATAATGAGTTAACCGATACTCCATGTGCGGTAAGTGCTGAGCTGACCGATACTCCCTGTGCTGTAATAATGAGTTGACCGATAGCTCACTGTGCTGTAAATACTGAGCTGACCGATACTCCTTGTGCTGTAATTAATGAGTTGACGACACGCCCTGTGCCGAAATAGTGAGTTAACCGATACTTCATGTGCGGTAAGTACCGGGCTAACCGATACTCCTTGTGCTGTGAATTCTGAGCTGAACGATACTCCCTGTCCTGTAAATACTGAGCTGACAGATCGCTCCTTGTGCTGTAAGTACTGAGCTAACCGATAGCTCACTGTGATTAATAATGAGCAGACCCTGTGCTGTTAATACTGAGCTGACCGATCGATCCCTGTGCTTTAAATACATAACTGAAATATTTCTGTCTGGCTGTAAGTGCTGACCTGACCGATCGCCCATTGTGTTGTGAATACTGGGCTAAAAAGCGGCTGCTGTGTTGTAAATACTGAGCTGACCAATCGCTCATTGTTCTCTACATCCTGTGCTTAATGGTTGATCGCTGTATCCTACAAACTGAGCTTACTATTTGATTACTGTGTTCTACCTACTAAGCTAATAAATCGCTTTTGTGCTTTAAGCTAACCGTTCGCTCCTTGTGCTCTACCTACTAGGCTAAAGGGTCTTTAGCTCTTTGTTATTCACCCAGTGGCTGCATGTACTCCACAAAAAGCACTTATCCGTCGTTTCTTGTGCTCTACATACTGAGCCAGCCTGCTAAGCTTAATAGGGAGTGTACACATCTGCGAACAGCGGGGTCGTATGTTCTCCGTGACGATTTGAAAAAAGACTTTGTGCCTAAAAACATTCGTCCTCCACCTCTTTTTAATGTGGAGAAATTGTCAGTTACATGCGCAGAACAAGTTTGTACTGGTACAGAATCCAGAAACACTGGTGAGGTTAAAATTACCGTTACATAACTGAAATACTGAAAACAAACAAAGAAATCTACCTATTGAACTATCCTTTAGCTTGTTCATTGTGCTTTACCTGCTGTGCTAATATGTTGTTTTCCACGTGCTGTACATACTAGCTTATTATCCACTACCTGTGCTCTACCAACTGTTCTACTCAACCACTGCTTATGTTCTACCTACTTAGCTAACCAGTCACTGGTTGTGCTTTACTAAGTTGCTTTTCCGGTCACTCACTGTACTCTTCCTACTGAGATAAGTGGCTGCCTACTGATTGTGATCTGAATTTACAGGTTGTATACCGTTCTACATAGGCAGCTGACGGGTCGCTCACGGCTTTAATTGTGCTCCTTTTGTTCTTCCTACCGAGCTAAAACTCTTCTTCGTGTTCCCTCTAAGCTAACCAGTCCATGTCCTTGACATACTTATCAATCGCTCCTTGCATTTTAGATCATCCAAGAATCATCCCTGTGAAGTTTCATCAAAATTGGTCTAATGGTTTAGGAGGAGAGGTTGTTTAAAGGAAAGTGTGGACGGACGGGCGACGGACGGACGGACCATAAAATGCACCATAATTCTGGTTATTATAACTTTTAGGCTTATATTTCATATTAAAGGCTTAGAAACATACATGTATGTATGAAGGATTGTGAACAGTAAAACGTCTTAACAGTCAAAAATCAAGAGCTGTCACTATTGGTGACAAATGCCCCCGAAGTAGGCCCTAGAGGTTGAAGGTCAGTAATTCAAATCCTTCTTTGTTTCATATAAAAGTGACAACTTCAGGTCGTCTTTACGTATCTTTATAGAACATCACTTTTTCTTACATCTATTTTTCATGAAAGTTCTATCATTAATTAATGGGAAAAAATGAAAAGAAAATAGAGGGGTATGTAGTTCATAGTGAAATGCCAGTCACTTATGGACTGCTACCCAAAAATGGCGCATATTTGCTCTTGTCCGCACAATAAACACCTACTTCCGGTTTCGATCTGCAAAATTTGCTATGTGGGGTGTATAAACATGAAAACTGTCTCATTGCATGTAGAATGTATTCTAGCAGTGAAAACATGTGATAAAAGCACTCGTTCTACACGAATTTGCGCAGTTTCATTGTGAAAACTCAAGATTTAAGAGAAATATAGACATTTCATTGAAACAAAGACAAATATCAAACAGGGAATGCCACGCCCCAAAAACGCAGCCTCCTCAAAACGAAACCCACAGCACGTAAACGCGTGCACCACACACACACGCGCACACACACATGCACACGCACGCACATACACACACGCACACGCACACACACACACACACACACACACACACACACACACACAAAGCCAACACATAAGGACAAAACGAACAAATAAAGGAACACAGTGGGGCACCGCCTTGGAACGGTCAGTGGCAAAAACACCACTGGGGAACTTAAACCGGTTTATGGTGCGCACCGAACCCCTACCCATTTACTGGGCTAAATTTAGGCTTTATGCTCGCTTGTCTGTAAATTTTGGTAAAATTTTCACTTGTTTGCATTATTTATTACTTGGATTCTGAAATATCATTCATTCCGTCATGAAAAAGGCCCAGATGGATGCATTTTATACATTTTCTGACATTCTGGAGACAAGCAATTGGCCTTTTTATCCCAGAAATCGCTGCAGAAATATGCAAAATATGGTCAAAATTCAAAATGTTTAAAATTTCATGATTATTTTGCACTGGAAACACCATTTCATAACATAGACAACCGATTGATGACTATTAAGACTAATTGTGATGTGTTCCGAGAAAAGTCTAATTTCAGCTCTTATAGGTTGAAGGTTAGTAATTCAAATCCTTCTTTGTTTCATATAAAAAATTTCAGGTCGTCTAGATCTTTACGTATCTTTATAGAACATCACTTTTTCCTACACCTATTTTTCATGAAAGTTCTATCATAAATTAATGAAAACAAGAGTGCCAGAATGTCACAATATACGCCCGTCACAGCAATTTTCTTTACTCTAGCACCTGTATTTGCAAATGGAATTTTAATTTTGTGGTTGTTTAGTAATCATTGTAAGTCATTTGTTTTTCTAAGTCCACAAAAAAACTCCTTACCAGGTAGAGATACCTTAAAATACACCTAAAATTTGAAAGTAACATCTATGTTGTACCACAGAAAAGTGGTCTTGTTTTTTCCCTACGGTCAATTATAAAAAAGTCACAATATAAGTTATTTATAGTAACAACTAAGGGAAGATAATTATATAAAAAAAAAAAAAAATCCAAAAAAAAAATTGTAAGTCCACACAAAAATCTTTACCAGATAGAGATTGGTCAAAATACACCTCATAATTGGATGTAGCATGCATGTTGTACTACAGAAAAGTGGTCTCGATTTTTCCCTACGACTAGTAATGAAAAAGTTACAATATAAGCTATTTATAGTAACAACAAAGGGAAGTAATTCTAAAGAAGGGAACTGCGCGTGACACTTTGTTTCATGATGGTGTATAATTGTGCCAAGTTACATCAAAATCCCTCCATGCATGAAGAAGAAATGCTTCGGACAAAGTCATTCTTGTATCTGACCTTTGGCCTCTAAGTGTGACCTTGACCTTTGACCTAGGGACCTGGTTCTTGCGCATGACACTCCGCCTTGTAGTGGTGAACATTTGTGCAAAGTTATATCAAAATCCCTCTATGCATGAAGAAGAAATGCTCCGGACAAGGTTTTTATTCTTGTATCCTTTGACCTCTAAGTGTGACCTTGACCTTAGACCTAGGGACCTGGTTCTTGCGCATGACACTCCGCCTCGTGGTGGTAAACATTTGTGCCAAGTTATATCAAAATCCCTCCATGCATGAAGAAGATATGCTCCGGACAAAGTTTTCTTTCTTGTACCATTTGACCTCTAAGTGTGACCTTGACCTTAGACCTAGGGACCTGGTTCTTGCACAAGACACTCCGTCTCATGATGATGAACAATTGTGCCAACTTTCATCAAAATCACTCCATGCATGAAGAAGATATGCTCCGGACAAAGTCATTCTTGAATTTGACCTTTGACCTCTAAGTTTGACCTTGACCTTAGACCTAGGGACCTGATTTTTGCGCATGACACTCCGTCTTATGATGGTGAACAACTGTGCCAAGTTTCATCAAAATCCCTTCATGCATGTAGAAGATATGCTCCGGACAAGGTCTGTGGACGCCGCCCGCCCGCCAGGGGCGTTCCCATAATACGTCCCGTTTTTCAAACGGGCGTATAAAAATGAAATGGCTCATATTTGCTCATGTCCGCACAATAAACACCTACTTCCGGTTTCGATCTGCAAAATTTGCCATGTTAGGTGTATAAACATGAAAACTGTCTCCTTTCATGTAGAATGTATTCTAGCAGTGAAAAAATGTGATTAAAGCACTCGTTCTACACGAATTTGCGCAAAATTGGGAAAATTAGGATCTATTCATTATGGACTTCTTTCGACTACACCACGTAAGTACATTTTCGTCCGAATTACTGACCTTATTCCTAGAATGCCACGGTTGTATGCGCAAAAAAATCACATATCATTTTGTGACCTTGACCTCGGTCATAAGTGTGACACATCTTCTCAATATGGTTAACATTTGTGTAAAAATATTTTCAAATCCCTTGATAAATGGCAGAGTTATGGAACCAGACAAGAAACACCCTTGACTTCTAAGTTTGACCTTGACCTTAGAGCTAAGGGTCTTGGTCTTGCACATGACACTTCATCTTAATATAGGGAACATTTATGCCAAGTAATTTCAAAATCTCTTCATCAATGACAGAGTTATAGACAGACAAGAAACAGACCATGTTAACTTTTAACTTTTAAGTGTGACCTTGACCTTAGAGCTAGGGGTCGGGGTCTTGCTCATGACACTTTGTCTCATTATGAGGAACATTTATGCCAAGTAATTTCAAAATCCCTTAATAATTGGCCGAGTTATGGACCGGACACGAAACATACCGTGTTAACCTTTGACTTGTAAGTCTGAACTTGACCTTGGAACTAGGAGTCTGGGTTTTGTGCATGATACGTCGACTTATTTTGGTAAACATTTAAGTTGTTTCAAACAAAATCTCTTCATGGATGGCAGAGTTATGGACCGGGCACGAAACATACCATGTTTACCTTTGACCTCGGAGCTACGCGTCTAGGTCTTGCACATGACACGTTTTCTCTCATTATGGTGACCATTTATACAAATTTATTTTAAAATCCCTTTATGGATGGAAGAGTTACAGCCCGGACAAGAATTAACCGAACGGACGGAGAGACGCATGGAAGAACAGTGCGATTTTAATAAGCCCACATTCGGGAGCATAAATATATCAGACCAAAACTTATGGATTGAAAATTCAGCAAGCAGTTAGTTTTAACAGTTGGTAAATGTTCGAAGAACTGGTCCCTGTTGGTAGCTGAAATTAACTAAAATTGGAATGTCTGTTAAATGTATTCTACCATACAACTGCTGCTTTTTTCATTTTAAAAGGTGTTTTAACAGAGGAATGTTAACTAATTTACAGACATATTTGTCGCGCTCACAAACTGTTTACACACCATTTCATACGCTAGTTCCATGGCAACATGCAAGCGTAATACGGTCCCATACCAGATAATTCAATAGTCAAAGACTTGAATGTGATATATACATTTCCTATCTTTTTACACGTTTAGTGCTAGATCAGCGTTAGCGCATGCTCATTTCATCAAGAGAATGTACAGATAGTCTCTATTTTCAACAAGCGGTTGTATCAGCATACCAATGTAGAGTCGAAATACAAATATATTTCACTCGTCTATTTAGAATTCAAAATATTGTTAAACACGTATGCTCCACCCCATGACGGCCTGTCCGGTGCCCGTGAGTATAAATTTTGTTATCTGTGACCTTGAACTTAACCTAGACAACTGACTCCATGTAACCATATTATGAATTATTAAATGGAATATAGAAATATATATAAGGATCCTTAGGAAGCATAGAAAGCAACCGATCACATAACAGCACACTCGGTTCGGCTGAGTTTGTTTATGAGATGACTGAAATGTGCAATACCCACATTGTTCAGTTTAGGGATCAATGTGACAAGACAATTTGGGTCATCTTTATGAATCGACCACAGGCAATCATTCTTTTTATATAAGATTTTAATTAGTGCACGACAAAGCGTTCTTTAGTTAAATAACAGAAACGATTTTCAGTATCAAGTTGAAGTCACTTTAACTTATGAAAAGTGAACAATGAAGGTTATTTACTACCCACGTGCATTCATCCTAAAGTATTGTTTGAAGACTGAAGGGCCAAGCTTTCATGTGTTACATAGCTACAAGAAATATGTAGCTACTGGTACACAAACAAATGGTCTACCAACTGAAATTGGGCAAAACAATATCTCTACTTCCTCAAAGTGCGCGCGCGCGTGTGTGTGTGTGTGTGTGGGGGGGGGGGGGGGGGGGGGGGGGGGGGGGGGGTGTTGACAGAAAAGGTTCAGTAACTGATTCTGAAATGAGGAACAATGTGTAAAGTGAATGTCCAGAGGGTAACACTTCAGTAATGGGTTCTGAAATGAGGAACAATGTCTCAAGTGACTGTTCAGAGGGAAACACTTCGGTAATGGGTTCTGAAATGAGGGAAATGTCTCAATTGACTGTTCAGAGGGAAACACTTCAGTAATGGGTTCTGAAATGAGGAACAATGTCTCAAGTGACTGACCATAGGGAAACACTTCAGTAATTGGGGTTCTGAAATGATGAACAATGTATCAAGTGACTGTTCAGAGGGAAACACTTCAGTATTGGGTTCTGAAATGAGGAACAATATCTCAAGTGAATGTTCAGAGGGAAACACTTCAGTAATGTGTTTTGAAATGAAGAGCAATGTTTAATGTTACTGTCAGGAGTGTCATACTTAGTAACAGGTTCCGGTTCTGAAATGATGAACAATGTCTAAGGCTACTGTAAGGAGAAGTGTTACCATCACAGATTGAGTGCATATGAAACATCATAAAATTAGCAACAGATAAACTTGATAGTTTGCCCTTGTGTATATAGCATGCTTCTTTACTGCCAAATTTATATTCGAAACATTTTCTCAGATAAAAATAAGTAACATTTTGATCATTTACAGACTGGTTTCGTTTCGTTGAAATATGGTAAATAAAATTTTCAAATTATTAATCATTAATTAATTATAACATTATTTTAATGTATTTTTTGTCTGATAAGTTTAAGGAAATGTATGAAATTTCAAAATCGGCTTAAAAATGAGAAAATTACAAACATTTCCGTATTTGGTAAAAAGAGTAGCGACTTGTTTCAATTTTTTTTCTATTAATTTCCTGCCCTTTCCAGAAAGAATGAAAGAGATGACCATGCTATACGCAAGAAATGTAAAAATTAATCTGTCTTAAAAAAGAAATTTGCTTAAAATGCCATAAACACACTAAAACAGCTGCGTCCATTATTAGTCATTTTCTAAATTTTCAGCTGACATATATCTCATTCAAAATTAGTAAATACTGTTTATTTTTAACAATTTTTTAAGTGTTCTGAAAGGCTCCTTTAATAAATATGTATACCTGGAAAAATGAAACAAAAACCAAGCAGAGGTACCTATACACTGTTTTGATATTGAATAATTATATATATTATCACATGTGTTAGATAAAGTTTCAATAAAAAAAATCATAGTTACATGTAAAATGTATTTTGTTTTCCAATTTGAATTGCCCTTAAATAGTTTAACATACACAATCCCTCACTCACCGCAGCAAAGAAACTGCATTCTAACTGATGCATTTTGCAGAACATATTCTTTCTAGAAATGAGTTCACCTGCTAGTACAGCTGTGGTACATTATCACGTCCAATTCCTAATGGGTACATGGATTAAACAAGAAACTATATATAAAAATTCACGAAAACCTGGTTTCCAAACTTTGAATCAAGCCAACAGGTTCTCTAAAATAAAGGTCATATTTTAGTGTTCATATCTGACTACATCCAGTCATGCCATTCAGAAATACAGATATACATGAAAGAAAAGTACATGTGTATAGTCTACATAATATACATGCATATGTCTTTAATAAAAAAAAATACTTTGCTAATCAGGCAATATATATCTTATTTTAAATTGGAAGGATTTTAGTTGTACTTTAGTTCATACTGATAAATCAAATTAAATTGGTAAATTATTTTATGCTTTATTAAATAAATGTTGGATGTTTCAACTACATTTACATAATAAATAACACATGGAGGCTCTTCACATTCGATCAGATTTTCTCATATATCGGTGGGGTGCTACTCTTACATTTTTATGTCTGTCCTTCAGACTATTACCTATAACGTATTACAGTTTCTAGTTTGACATAGGCATTACATGAACCTTATGACAGTTTCTAGTTTGACCTAGGCATTAGATGTAGCTTGTAAAAGTTTCCAGTTTGATGAAGATCTTACATGTAACTTGTAGCTGTTTCCAGTTTGACGGCGAGATTTTATGAAAGGTGTAACACTTTCCATTTGACGGAGAGATCACATGAAACGTAAAACAGTTTCCAGTTGATTGAACCTTAATAATTTCCAGTTTAACGAATATATTACATGTAACTTGTAACAGTTTCTAATTTGACGGAGACGTTACACGCAGCTTGTAATAGTTTTTAGTTTGATAAAAGCATTACATGGTCTTTGTAACAGTTTCTAGTTTTATATAGACATTACATGTTATGTAAAATATTTGTTAATTACTTTTTTAAAACCATTATACAACGTTATATTATGTTGAATAGACTGTTAGATATCTGTGTTTATGTACACTGAAACAGATCTTCGACAAATATGTGTGTTGACACGTTAAATAATAAGTTTTCACTGCTAGATAAAAATCTAAATACAGAGACAAACAGTACACGTATACTGAAGTTTTTATATTTTAAACTCTGAAACATCGGAGATTTGAAAATATTTCGGTCCATTTTATATGATGCGACAACACATTTATACTCCGTCTGATGATTAATATTTCTGTTCATTCTTGTGATTCACAAGTCTATGTATTTTCAAAACAAATTCTTGCATCTTGTCTTTTTTGTGTGTAGCTGAAGCTATTTGTAGCCTGTTTCACCGGGAAAATGCAAATGTACATACATTTAGAAATAAAAGTATCTAGGTAACGAAATCTTAGTTGTTCTACCCAGGTTCCCGTCCATGTCTGAAATAATGCCTGGAGAAACACTTGTGGTATCTCTATGTACAAAAGAAAAAATATATGACGTGATAACAAAATGTCATTTTTATTGCATAGACCCAGTCAAACTAAGTTTACTATTCGTTTGCTTCAAGTGGTAGACTAGGTATAATATCAACAAGGTTTATCTAAAGTAAGGTTGGCTAAATCAAACACCTTCCTAAAATTGTCATTTTCGCGATTTTTCACTAGATTACTTCTTAACTGATTCACATCAAACAGGGTTTGTCATTAGGGTTTTTATCAATCTGACTAAAGTACATCTCCTATTACGCTACGCATAGGATCTGAGAAAGACCTATTCATAGCCTCGTTCTGACGACCCTTTCGCTAGCCAATCAGAGCTTAACTTACAACATTTTGCAAATCTACCTGTAGCCTTGACTTTTGATATTTTCAATTCTTATGTCGTAATATGTCAGATAGCCGGTTAGCTCAGTCGGTAGGCCACTTGCTTTGTAAGTGAGGGGTCCCGGGTTCGAACCCTGGAATGAATGCACATTTTTCTTACTCTTTGACATTCGAACAAGTCGTCTGATTGGTTAAAATAAAAATAGCAATACTGGAAATCCAAAATATACAGAAGACGAATGTGAATGGGTCGTTCTCAGACCTTCGTTTAGAAGATCAAGTACTTAAGTCAGATTGGGTTTTTATTGTATAGTAACTGTCTGACATATAATTACCTTTTTCTCTGAAATATATATAGCTGTTTCAGTTTACTTAAATAAATTCAACTTGATTAGTCTTCCTAAAATCGACACTTCAATGGCAGAGTAGAATAGTTCAAAATTCCACTCCAGCCAGATTATAATTATATGAAGGTTTAATTCTTAATAACAAAGAAAATACTATTTCAACATTTAAACCAGCAATTCATAAACACCATAGTATGCATATTCACGCAAGGTTTCTTTGCGGAACAAGTATTTGGGCATTATAACCAACCAATTAATCGGATCTCAAATCATCTGACAGGAAATCCGGAACAAAGAGACTCAATACTTGAATTAGCAAGCATAAATAATTTGAGATGTGCATTAAATTTACATTTTTAAGATCAAATTGAGTCCTAGGGCAATAATCTAATTTGTAAAATTTACATAACTATAGATATCATCAATAATTTTCATTTTCCATAGACTAATGTAACATATCATACTGGTTTTCGCCATATACCCACCTCTAAAAAAACCAAGGAGCATGTTTACATCGATGGAACCGGCAATTAAAAGCTTTATTGGCTGTAATACCAAACGTTTGGAGTGTGCTTAAATATTACTGAAGAAGGAGTTTCAATATACACCGATGATGAGGCAAGGAGAGAAGATTATAATTTGGAATTCAAACTGAATCGTAGTTTAGACTTTAGAATAGGGAAAATGCGTATGTAGATATCGATACATAAATTGGTATCGAAGAAAAAAAGAAAAGCTCCCTCTCCAGTTCGTCCATTGTTTTCCCTCTGCGTAACAAATATCAACGAAGACATTTTCCGACCAATGGTTTTCTGAGATACATGAATAACTCATATTTTAATACGTTAAATGACTCATATGTCATTAAAAATATTGCACAGGACTTAACAGATATTTTACTAACATCTTTGAAAGTTCGCTGTCAAATCTTAATATGATAACAATATTAATTTTGATATGTTTATGCGCTTACGTGAGGGAATAAGTACATTGCCTTGTAACATGTTCTAAACAGACGGAAAACTTCTGAATCGTTTCAGATCGACCGAATTACAGCATTATCTATCTTAATCCGTTATGTTGTATTCCAATTAAGATTATTTGTTAATGCTACACTCATTTTTTGTATAGATATGAAGATTAGCGAAAATTCTCTGGTGTTACCTTTAATATATAATAATATTTTTTTCTCAATAAAACTAAATTATCGAGTTTTCACTATAAAAGTCTGTTTACATCAACGAGATTTTAAATACCGATTGCTGCGCATTGTTTTGCATTTGAGAGCACTGTGTATCGTGTTCGTGTCGTTTATTTTCGTGTCTCGCATCGCCTGTGGTACAACGATCTAAAAGAAGTTTACATAACAACAATGTATAACGACAATGTCGAGATGCCGTGTCGTATTGTCGTTCATTCAATCATGTGTCGAGCGTCGTGTCGTATCAGTGGATTAGACCAAATGTTGTAGCGCTCTTTTCAGGGCTCAAGTATGGCAGCCAAAAAAATTGACGTGATAACAATATGCCGGGTGATTTTTTCATATTAGAATGTGACATAAACAATGTTTTAAGGTGGAAACCGACATACTTCGTTCACATTTGTACATTTCAAGATGTACCGTTTTTCTTTAGCTTGAAATGCATGTATAGATTGGTTATTATCAAGGCCATTATGTCCGGCTTGAGAAATAGCAGTTTAAGTAAACAAGTACAACACATCGGTGATAACCTGAACACCCTCCCCCACCCCCACACTCACACACTCAAATTGAAATGATAAAACCGTCTGCTGATCCCAATTTCGAATGTCTTTATCAGGTAATTTTGAAAGGTTTAATTGTGTTATACTCTGGTAGTGTACAGTATTGACTATTTTTCTATGAGATCCTTTTAAAAAGGGATGATGATAATGATGTGTTGATGATGATGATTGTATCATTTACAGACAAAGAAATAGTAATATATGAGGTACGCGATTTCAGCATTCGTTTTTGGTTATTTTTTACGGAAGCCCATTTTATTTGGAGTCCACTACATTAAAATCGTCCGACCTAAGGGTTCAGGGTGAGGACTTAGCACGAATGGATGGTCCAGAGTCAGTGTGCGGTTGTCGATCGCCCTTCAGTTTTACTGCGCTAGAAGACTGATATTGTTTGAAACGGAAAATCAGTATACAATGATAATTAAATGACTTTTTCTCATACGTTAGTCAATAGAAGTTACACAAACTTGTTTTTTCCCTACGTAGTTCCATTTGACTACATTTAGAGACTGCAAGAGCTAGAAATGGAAAAAAGTCCTTGAACAACTTCTAGTGAACTACTGGATGATTTTCCACCTAATATAATCCGGAGAATCTTTATAAGATTCATAGTAAAGCTTGCTCTTAAGGGTTTACTTATCTGCCTTTAGGAGCTTACAGAGCTAAGAATAGGGGAAAAACATCAAATTGCCTTTTCTCTTGGACTGCTGTATGTAATTAATGCACATAATGAGACAGGATGTCTTGAATTTAAATTCATGATTTAACTAGTGTGTCGGGACACATTGTTAAAAATAATGCATAGAAGAACCATTTTTTTCTAAATATTGCATAGCAGAACGATTCTTTATTCAAGAATAAATGCATTGCACAGGAACATGTTTATACGAAAGAAATAGTGTATATGAGGGTCATGTTTTATGGATAAATGATGTATGTTGAGCCATGCAGTTTGAATAAATGATGCTGATACATCAATACCTCAAGGCACAGAACTCTCTAAACCATATTGTTTTAGATGTAACTAAACCTACTTACAAATGTAACTATTTTTAAGGTTTCAAGAAAAAAACTGTAGTTAAAGATATCTGTTAAATACACGGTCAGTAAAATGCACGGTCAGTGACATGTACGGTCAGTTAAATGCACGGTCGGTTCATGGCGCATTTGCTAAATTTTTATTTGTTTGAGAAATTTGTTTAATCTCATTTACACTAACACTTCAAATTTCTATAAATGTATAAAAACAAAGAAAATATCAAACAGGGAAAGCCACGCACCAAAAGCGCAGCCTCCTCAAAACGAACCCCCCAGCACGCAAACGCGTGCACCACACACACACACACACACACACACACACACACACACACAAAGCTTACACATCAGGACAAAACGAACAACACACACACACACACCCAAAGCCAACACATCAGGACAAGACGAACAATAAGCATACACACACGCGCGCACACAAAGTCAACACACAAGGACAAAACGAACAAACAAAGGAACACAGTGGGGCACCGCCTTGGAACGGTCAGTGGCAAAAACACCACTGGGGAGCTTAAACCGGTTTATGGTGCGCACCCAACCCCACTCTTACCCCCACCATGTTCCAAAGACACGGGACAGTGTAAATAAAAGTAATCCCCTCCAGGTGAATCTCTTACACACGTAAAGGAAACAAAAAGTTTACTCAAACTAAAAAACAAACTATATTATGCATCTTTAAAAGTGTAAACATGGGAAAGTCATTAGCAAAGTAACATAGAAATCGTGGTAAGACTTATGTTCTGAAAGGAATAGATGGAGATGCAAATAAAACTGTATAATGAGAAATTGTTGATTTTGGTTCTACTGTGTACCAATAAAATACAGATTATTAGGATTCATAATGTTTGTTTCAAAATAATTACTTGCCCCTCACCGATATGGGTTCGAGCCTCGTTTGGGTCGTTGAATTTTTCATGTGAGGAAGCCAGCCAGCTGTCATATGAAAAGTCGGTGGTTCTACCCAGGTGACCGCCGGTGTTGAAATAATACACGTAGAGGCACCAGGGGTATTCCCCAACCATCAGAGTTGGAAAGTCACCATATGATCTGTATTTATGTCGGTGCCACGGTAGACCCAACAAAACAACATCTTATTTACATTTAAAACATATATATACTGTACAGAATATGCATTTGACGATATATTTCAGTTTCCTAGTATGTAACTTACGCAAATAACAGCTTATTATAAGTTTGACCCTTAATGAGTGTTTTACTATATTTAATATTGCCTGAAACTCATCAAAACACTTTTTCTAAGTGTTCACATTTACTGGTGTATGAAAGATTATCCTAGAAAATTGGGTTGTCAGTCACTTGTGTAGTAAATGTAACCCTACAATTTCTAGTATAGAATGTAGGACACTGACTTAAGGAATGTACATTCTCAAATCTTCCACCCGTCTTTTTTACTTAAGACTTTGATGTCTTGAAAACATTTTTCAACTGTTATGTAGGTTCATCCCCGGAAATATATAAAAAGAATATCCGGGATAGTAAAACTGGGAAAAAAAACAGTTTTGAAACAGGTTTGAAATTTATGTTTCATGTAAAACGTTCTAAAATCGTTGCAATTTTCATTAATGAACTCTGAGGAAAGTTGTGGTGTTTGTATTGTTGCGATTTTATCATTTGTTATTATCATTTTTGTTCAGTTTCACAAAGCATTAGAAGATACCTCAAGCCAATTTTATTATGTAGGCCCGTTTTAACAGACAAATTCTAGTCAATCCCGGAACATGTCATGAAAAGTAATTTGAATGTTTGAATTTTATTGCAAAGTATCTTTTAGAACAAATTTAAAGATACAATTTTATGTAGAATTGATTATATCTAAAAACGGGTGATTGTAAATGAATCTTCTCCTCGTTTAATAAATGTTGTACTTATAAAATAGACTGGCCTGGTTTATACGTTGGTCAGGTCTACGGATATGTATTGCATTTTGCGATCAAAATATTTTATGAAATGCTTCTTCCCTTTCAGTTTGGAACCATCCATGTTTAGAAACACGTTCGTTTATTTTGTGAGGAGCAGTCACCCACAAGTGCACTAAACTGTTATGATGACATGCAAAACTTCTCATGCTTCTATTGTATTGTAAATAATACGACAGGTCCTGTAGTTATCATAGACCTCTTAAAAGCGATCAATAGGTTATTTATGTCAACCCCTGACGAACAAAGGAGTCTGTAAGTGATAAGAGGTGCTTATATCTGGCTGTCTATTAAGATCAATTAATTATTGTCGAATATTGGTGATAACGCCACATCAAACCAGCTATAATTTTTCGTCGAATCCAATAGAATCACACTTTTTACAATTAGTGTATCGGTTGCATGCTTCCAGTTTCATGAATCTTTCACGATAGTTTTAAACTTTAAAAATTGCACGTAATATACAAACCAGACGTAAACGGTGAGTAATTTTACGACGCTTAAAGGCATTAACAAGCACGAATTTTCTATATGTTATATAATGGGTTCATAAATTCAATACATACATTTTTTACAAGTTTAAATCTAAAAGGAAGTATATCAATTTCTCACAAAAGTACGATCATCTGAAAGCATAAAGGAACAATATTTGGCACAAGTTTGGAATGGAAAATATGGATAGCTAATTTACAAGTCTTATGCAAAACAGTTTTATTTCAAATTTCCATACACTCAGACCTCTTTTAGAAAACATTAATTAAATGTAATGTAACTTCCGTACGATATTCTGTATCATCTGTAAGGCAGGAAGATATCACCACCTCATAAAGAGTTTTTTCACAAACGCACCTAAAGTTAAATATACCACGAAATCAAATAAAAACAACGCATATACATCTGAAATGATCGCAAATAACATTACGGGAAAATCATTACATTTTGCATGATATGAATATCGTTAAGGCAGAATATATTTCTCTCTAATGGATATTGGTAAGGGGAGACAACTATTGTCTATAATTCGAAACACCTTAGAAAGAGTTTTCTCCCTTGTGTTTTATAAAACGACAACTGGAAAACCCACATTAAAAGAACGCAGTCACGCGTACTGCATTCCACATGGGAATGATTACACTTAAAAATTCAAACAAGCAAACAAAACATGCAAGAAATAGTTTCTTCGGCTTCGGCTATTTATTTGCATTCTTAAAATCATTTTCACTCTTTAAAATAGCGCGTTTACATTTTTATGTCTAAAGCAGAGGAGTATTTCTCTTTCACCGATATTGGTAAATGCGGACAACTTTCATCTACGATTCAAAACAATTTGAAAGAGCTTTCTCCCTTGTATTTTAAAAAGTAGGATACTTATTTTCACTTTCATTTTACCAAACAGTTTTGACTCAACTTTTGAAGCATATAACGTAACTTAAAACCATCCGCATACATTCGTCCTTATAAAGCTTATATCTAGCATGAAAATGGCCTTTGCAAGGCTGGAAAATCGAACTATAGATTGATATGGACTATCAAAAGGCCACATTCAAAGAACACTGCCACACATATACAATATTCCACAAAGATATAGCGTTCTCATTTTTATGTGTAAAGCAGACGAGTATTTCTCTTTCAACGATATTGGTAAGGGGAGACAATGTATATCTATTATTCCAAAACCTTTGAATGAGTATTTTTCTTTGTGTTTCATGACAAATCTACATTCAAAGAATGCAGATTTCACATTGAAATGTTTGTACGTGCACACTCGCTGTCCAAATCCTTGGACTCGCGTCTGCATTTTTTTAAACATAAAATACTCTTTCACAGTTTTATCGAAAGAATTAAACAAAAATGTAAAGTTTTATTTGATACACCATTTCATCGGTGCAGTTTACTGCATATTATTACTGTACACTATACCATATAAATATTGCATACCTATTTAAGTTGGCGAATTCTTAACGAAGACATATTGCTTTTATTCTTTTTTCTTTTCATTTCTGCAACCGCTACTTGAACAGATTAGTTTGACTGCTTCGAAATTATTGAATGGTCGTTTGTTTTCAGTACACATTACTTAATAAATAAAAAAGAAATAAGATCGCGGCCACTGACCGTGGATATCCTTTTAGGGCATTTTTATTCGCGTGCTTTTACTAATACTTGGACAAGTTATAAATGGTATTGGATTATAAGGTAAATGTCCGTTTATCTGGGGCGTATTTATAAAGAACAACATACGGACGTTCTTTTCGGGTAAATGTTGCTTCATACGGGTGGTGGCGCTTTAACTCATGTTAATATTGGCCATCAGTGCTAAATTCAGACCTAAAAGAGATCTTTTTTTCTGTGAACATGAAGAAATAGATTTGAGCAAAACATGCTGCGAACTCTTTATATAAAAATATATAACTTCTTATACAAAAGCATGCATCATTTAAATTAAGAAGAAAATCAGACTTTTAATTTCATTGATCAAAATGATTTCTTCCTACTATATATAACCGCACCGAATATTCAAGATTTGGATGTAGCAAATAATTAATATTTGAGCCGCGCCATGTGAAAACCAACATAGTGACTTTGCGACCAGCATGGATCCAGACCAGCCGATGCGCAGATGCGCGGATGCGCAGGCTGGTCTGGATCCATGCTGGTCGCAAACACAATATGTTGGTTTTCTCATGGTGTGGCTCAATTTTTTTCGATGACAGCATTTTCTCTTTTCATCATCCTAAACAATAAACTGATACTGTGTAACAACTTCAACTGGATTAGGTTCCCGGCGCTATTTGCGTGAATATCAGTGCAAAAGAACGACATATGCACATTGTTCAACGAAATAAAAAATCCTATAACGAAAATCAACAAAGAAATATGTGATTCATTTTCAGACACAACTGAGAAAAATGCTTACAAGTAAACTTGTACTTGTACCAGTTTCAAGCTGTATTGCTTTCGAACCAAATAAAGCTAACAACACCGAACAATTCTGGAAATTTAAATGCATGTTTTCTAAAACGTTAAATTCTCAGTAATTTCCTTACACATAAAGCTCACTGGGTGTCCGTAGAGTGGGTACAGAAGTTCGGCCTCAAAGTACTAAGAGCAGAGGCGTTTTATACGTCTTAACGCATTCGTTTTGGACGCTGAGTGACAATCGACCTAATCCGTTCAGTAATCGTATGCGGTTTGTCATTTCCCGTTTGTTAGCTCTTGTTCGCTAACTTAACGCCCAAAATATTCCGAAATACCATACGGAATCCCACGGAAAACTCCGACTGTAAGTGTCAAAATACAACCTTAAGGTATAGGTCCAGGTTTCGGAGAAAAAAAAGTTCGAACGTCATCAAATCATAGAAAGAAAGCATTGTTTTACATGAAAATATAACAGCATATAAAACATTTATATTATTGTACAAAACCATTGTCAATTTATTCATATATTTATTGAATTCCGGAAAGGGACTACATGAAGGGGCCAAACTTCTGGACAGTCCAGCGTCTTTAAAAACTCACCATTTTTAAAAAAAACTGTTACATGTCTTCATTTTGATGCATTTGCAACATCGTGCGAGTGTTTAAACTTTACATAACTAGGTAAAACAGAATATTTTAGGTATCCAACTCTGTGGGACAGAAAAGTAAAACATGTATTGGACAGATAAGCTGTGTATCAAGATGCTGTTCATTCTCTAAAAAAAATCTTTTGTTTTGTGATATACTGCTAAACCTTAAGAACGCAATTTTATTTATTGCCTGACCGCCTGTATATTATTAATCTGTCATTTTTTACCCTTTTTATAATCTAGCAACATGTTTCACTCATCCTACATACAACAACATTTTCACGCATCCTACATACTAAATGTTTTATATCGGTATTATCGTTGTTTATTTTTGTTTTATTTTAAAGTTCAGATACATGTGTATATGTTGCAGTTTTGACAGAATCAAAAATTGATCATTTTCACAGAAAGTGTGACGTTTAATGTTTGCAAAACAA
Organism: Mercenaria mercenaria; assembly: GCF_021730395.1. Classification (NCBI taxonomy): domain Eukaryota; kingdom Metazoa; phylum Mollusca; class Bivalvia; order Venerida; family Veneridae; genus Mercenaria; species Mercenaria mercenaria. The sequence continues at coordinate 60,740,443 of NC_069375.1, read as the reverse complement.
ATAATAAACAACTTAGTATACACAAAGTAAACGTAACAAAATGTTCACACTCAATTAGGAGTAAATGACCATCTTTATACATATTAAGAAGTCTTCAGTTTATTGATATAGTGATATTGTTAAGCTGTCTTTGAAAAATACAGTGTAATCTCTGGAAAATCTTTCTTAGCGGTGACCTGTATTTAGCAACCATTGATTAAGTAGCCAGTCAGCCGCTTCCAAAATAAGTTTGTTCAAATTTTAACTTGTCTTATTCAGCCACCTGTCTTAAACAGTCATAATACACCCGTCTTCCCTACTTGGCTGGATGCTTCAGAGAGGTTAGTTGTACAGTACAACATCTGGAGAACGTCACTGTTTGGCTGGCTGGAATTTGTTCGTTGAATAGAGGTTGATCCTGAAACTTAGCTCAATTGGGACAACGCAGATCTAAAGATCTAGGATTTCGGGGTCCTTAGTTCGAGCCCTGGACGTGGCGAATGTTCTCCGTGACGATTTGATAAAAATCATTGTGTCTGAAATCATTCGTCCTCTACCTCTGATTCATATGGGGAAGTTGGCAGTTACTTGCGGAGAACAGGTTTGTACTGGTACACAATCTACAAACACTGGATAGGTTTTGAGCCCCTCCCTCCGTTACATAAATGAAATACTGTTGAAAAACGGCGATAAACTAAAAACAAACAAAGAAACTTGTCTGAAAATTATATAGCAACTTATTTATGAAACTATATGTTTCTCTGTGATGCGCTTTAGAGAAAGTATATCAATGATGCTAGTAGATTAAAAAGCGACTTACATACATTAAAATTGAAATTAAAAGTCTTTATAAAGTTTATTGATAAAACAATAAAACTCAGAATGAAAAGAAAAAACTATTTTCTTTTATTCTAATAAGAGAAAAAGTGAGTGGTGATCACACCGTAATATCAAAAAGCTTAACCGGAACGAATTCAAATCCCACCAGGGTTATGAGACTCAGTATGTACCTGCATATACGACACCAAGTACTGGATCCATTACTTTAGCTTTCTATAATAGCGTTAGTACTGGAGATGTTTATATGACTTCAGAAATGGAGCTGTCTATATGTATAATTGAGTGAAAATAAGCGTTAGATATTTGCAAAATATGGAAGAAGAATGCAAATTTTCCGCATTTCTTTTCGGAAGTGTTGCAATGGTTTACTATCTTCTGCACAATAGTTTTGGTTATTTATAAGAAAATCGTACAAAAATATTATATCAGTGAGCCAGTACCACTAGTCACTTTCAAAGTAGTCAATTTTTATGAATTTTTGAAAGATTTTTTTCTTGCCTATAATGTGAAGATAAGTCCTTCTAACTGTTTATGCTTTACGATCATTGATTATGTTTTTCATGAAAAAAAGTTTTAGCAAGTAAATCTAACATCCATATTTGTTTATGACTGTGCGACCGATTTTCTTTATGCTTGTCTGTTAGGCATCATTTTTTGCCTGGTGTAAACATTAATTATTGTTTATAAAACATGCAGTATGATCATTTAAATTTCATCAAATCATTATAACTCATTTTCTTTGAAGGCACTGTTTGACCTAAGTCTTTTTGTAATTGTCAGTTAAATGTATACAGTGAAACTAAGCTATGATTCAAAGGAGACTCCATGATTTTTACGAATTTGAGATATGCTCTAATTTTATTTAGCTCGTACTACGAACTGATCAAGGGTTTCATAGAGGCGTGTTCTAACCATGGGATATTCATGAAACAAACAAATTTCAAACAAATCACATCTTTAGAAAGAACAATTCAAAGATATTATTGTGTTCCGACACTAAAACTTCAGGCCCATAATTTGCGGTAAATATGCATTTGGTTGGGTAATATATGTTAGTTTTGCGTAATTTGTTGGCAAATAAATCATGGTTTTAAGTGGGTCATACTTGTGGTCCAACTCATCTGCTTTAAACAAATTACATGTACCTGCTTCCATGTACCTGCTTCCATGTACTTATTATGATACATATTTTTTTTAAAGTAATAAAATATGATTTAATTAAAAGCGACAAGAAAACAAACGGTAAAACCATTCTATGTTCATATAAAAGAAAATCTTAAAAGTGTTAGAACATTAATCATAAATATGTTTAAATTCGCTGTTACAGTTATAGTTATAATTATAATTCTCATTTTCTCTTTATTGTTTGCTAATTTTCGACATTATGATAATATGAATGAAAACAACAAAAGACTGTAAATCGAAAGACGTATCATATGACGGATTTCATATCATAAGTTTACAATTTCTTCACATTTAAGTGATTTATAATGACCGGCTAATAAGCTTTGACTAACCTATTATAAAACTAATGCATCACTATTTATACCCCAACAAAACGAAGTTTGGTGGTGGAGGGTATATAGGGGTGAGCGTGTCGGTCCGTTGGATTTCATGGTTTCCAATTGATAACCCATGAAAGGCTTGGCCGATTTAAATAATTTCTGGTACACAGGTGTAAAAAACTTTCCAATGCTTGGAACTAGGATCATGAAATGTAATAGGGAGGTTGGTCTTGACCAGCAGATGACCCATATCGATTTTTAGTTCCATAGGCCAAAGGTCAGAATGACCCGGAACATATAAACCTTTTCTGAACAATAACTTGAGAACGATTGGGCCGAGGATCACGGAACTTCATAGGGTCATGACCAGCAGATGACCTCAATTGATTTTGAGGTCAGTAGGTCAAAGGTCAAGCAAGTTCGGCTTTGACATTGGCTTAGTTTAGTGACAAGGCCATATTGTGGGGTATAACCCGTCACTCCGGGATCCAGTGACAACTCTAGTTTTACATTCATTTGAAATACAATTTTATTATGCCCGAAGTACTTATGCATGCGCATGTATACATAGATCTATATTTTGCCTTTCGTCATGGTGGAAATGAATCCTGGATAGTATTAAAACAATAGTAGATAAGCAAATTTCACCAAATTTTAGTACTTTGTACCGTGAAAAGGCTGAATAATAAATTGATAAGGTCGGCATGACGTGAAATCGTTAGCAACCGATTGTCCGCACAAGGCGGAGTTGTTTTGTATAACATCATATTAACACAAATTATTGTACGGAAATTATTGAATTTTTGGTGTACCTTTACGGTCCAGCAGTAGCTAAATCAATTTCAATTCAGTGATTGGATCTCTAAACCTACATTTAGCCGTATAGGGCACTATTAAGAGAAAGCATTAAAACTTGCTGTCAGTCCCGTGTACGGTTAAATGACAATATTTGCACTAGGATATTGTTGAATTTTAAAGATATTAAATAAAAAATGTCGAAACAATTCTTCATCGACTACTCTTCATAGAATTCGCTTTCATAATAAACTAGATAGATAGACAGATATAAATACGTGTAGGCCACTAAGAAAATTGTTAAATATCTTTGTTTACAATTTTCGCTTAAGCGCTACTACGGTATGTCATTTTAAAGTTCTTTTGAATGGAAAGTTAATATGGGCAGGTACGTCATCGTCGTATCTATGTAATTTACTATCTATAAATTCTGCACATGCGTGAACCCATTTTATTGCATGTAAACATGGCGGAAAGGAGTCCTGGGAATTAACGAAAGGCTTGGTAAAATGTTTTTGCTTAACTTTTTATTATTTTAAACACTCTTTTAAATAGCCTGTAAATAAAATCGATAAATTAAATACCATTATATCAAGTCAAATATATTTAAGTGCTTTTGATCAATCAATGTGTTAAAGCTAGTAAAATATCCCGCCTTAACCATTAATATCGCGCACATACCATAAAACTACAATGACATTTGAACAATTTTAAGTTCACTCAACAGCTCTCATAATAAGGAAATGTATGTTTTGTGTTTATGTGCTATTGTTATAATGATTCTTCAACTTTTATATTAAAGAATCGCATGATTTAATGTTAAGGAAACTTTGTACTTAATATGAATGTTATAAATAGCATGATGCTTTCTGCTCTCCATCCAAAAAGATCCAAAATGCGCAGGATGCTATTGCAAAGCAGAACGAAGAACGTCGTCAATATAACGTTGGGTATTCAGTTTGCATGCTATGCCAACAGATCTGTTTTACCCCGTCATAAACATACCCCAAACCATAATACCGCAATCACCAAATCGATCCCGCTCCAATGCACAATTTGCTGAAAAACTTTCACCTCAACAACACTTGTATTGAAAGTGATATCTCCGCGCTAAACATTATCCTGGTCCATTTGTTAGGTGTCCCATCAGGCACGTTGAATCAGAGCAGAAAAGATAATCTGACCTGAGTAAGTCAAACCGACCTTTATCGTGTTTGCATTTGTACTCAAGTGTCACTGACAAAATCTGATTTTTACGAGTGCAATATTATTTAACATTTGCATTTTGTTTCTGTTATTTCTTGACATTTCTAAGAGTTTAACACAATTTAAGCCGCCAGCGTAACTTTGTGTGAAACATAATGACATCGGCGAACACTATGGCGTTACAGTTTTCATGTAATTTTTGATAGCTATGCAATTTTGTACGCTTTGAGCTGCTCGGACATGAGTAGGATTAGCAGGCACTTAGTAGAGCATACCACACGGGAGCAGAGAGTTCACAGGGAAAAGAGATATATCTCTATGATGTTTATTGATTTCAATAACATTTTGATATGATGATGTTTTGACGGTCTGTGATTTTTCACTGTTTTTATTTCAACATTTTCCTGTCGCCTAGAAATTAAGCATTTAATGAAGTACCATTATAATAAGTCTTAACATATTATCAACCACGTTCTTCTGCGTTCAATTGCGGTTGTGTACCAAAACATTTTCACTATGAAAATACAAGATTTATTGCTGACTGTATTTCAAAAATTAATGCAAAACTTTTTATAGACTTAATTATTGTTTCTTATTGAAAACGGCAAAAAGGTTGATCATTAGACATTTGTATCCGGAGAAGAGAATTTTAAGATCTGAGTATCTTAATAGTCTTTAACTGATTTATTTCTATGGTTACTTTATATGCATTTTAAGTAAGAGTTTCAACTTCTATATTATTAACAGCACATTATGTCCCTGTGTCCCTTAATTTCTAGCGTTTATAGAAATTGTTTTTTTTAGGTGTCCCATATTACAATGCTTAAAATATGTAAAGGCTTGAAAAATATCTAATCATGTATGACAAAATCATAACTCCATAATGGATACTAAAAACCGCACATGTCAATTATCGTTCAATGCGAAACTCCATTGACTATTTGCAAATTTGAATCATTACCATATTGAATTTCATTCTTTTGAAAAACAATGCTATTGAAACTCTATGTACGTATACATTCGTAAATGTACAGATTTTGTTTATCGTCATGGCGGAAATGAGTCAACATATAAACGTTACGTGTTTAGTTTAAACTTAAATTCGGAAGGAGTGTCGACTTCTGGAATGTATAATATTATCAATGATTATAGACGGATTTACCTGTACAACGCTGTTGGTTACCATGTTGTGTATTCATATGTTTGGATATGAATGCGCATGCGCTCTTTACTGCTAGCAATTTCCAGGCACAAGTTATAAATAAACAATTAATAAATATTCCATAATCAAAATTAGATTAGTTTTGCTACTATAAAAACATTTTTATTGCAGAAATTATTATCCAAAATGTATTCCTAAGAGATATATATGATTAGTTATGTCATACCCGAGGAGCAGATTTCATATTTTGGTCCATTTGTACCACTCACAGAAACAAATGTAAAATTTATTCCCTATATTTACAATACACATTACTTACTATTTAAAGTCGGTACGATATAAACATTCATTACATATTACCGACATATTTGAAAAAGTCATACGTCTTCCATTTATCTAGAAGATTATTTAAAAATTCTAAATATCGCCACATTTAATACTTTTCACGTAGTGAATTGACCAATATTTAGTCAATAGGATGTTTAATGGGCACCTTTCTCTGTCGTATTCTCCATGTAATATTTCGGCATTTTTCGCAGTTGCTAAATTGGAAAAATGCCCGAAATTCGCATAGTGTCACCACTTTAAAATGTTAAATCTTGTTAGTTTGTTTGAGAAAAGCTTAAATGATAAAAGCATCTGAAACATTTTCAAAATGATAAAATGAAATGATGAATTTAACAAGATTGTATATGTAGTGTGTTACGTATTGTGATATCACTTTTGAATTCTTTTATTTCGAATTGTTGGATATACATTTAAGTTCAAATGATGTGTAAACCAAGTTACTTCGATGAGAGCAAAAATGTACATTCTATGTAAAAACCTTAAAGTTTAATATTTGCAAAAAAATATGAAAAGTTGTTAAATGTCTTGAATAAAGTTTAAGTATTTTTAAATTTGAAGCATTTGTAAATGTTCTAGAAGAACTTCACCAGAACTCATGAAATAACTGTTAAGTGTAAGCCAAGAGAAAAGTGTGCATGTTGATTGTCGATTACAAATATATTTAATGTTAGTCATAATTTGTTTGCATGATAAGAATTATGGTTAAAGGGCCAGTTTAGATTTCCTTATCGTTTGCCTACTGTTTTTATAATGGCTATAAAGTTTTGACCGAATTAGAATTGTACCCGTGGGATCTTCATTGGTAGGTCACTGCATTTTATGATAAGAGATAACTCTAGGTGCAACATTAACCAACTGTGTATTGACTCCCTTTGTAGTACCATATAATACACGCATATTGATTCATTTCTACAGATAAAACTAAGCAATGGAGCACCAGGCGCAGCTTAAGGATAAGAAATACAGGAACTGGGTGAAAGCAGGACTAGGTCTAAAATACGTAAAAGAAGGCTTGGAACCTTTCTGCGATCATCTTGTTAACCAGCAGCATACTGCTATCTTAGATAAAGTTAAACGGAAACACAATCTTTCGACAGTGACATGTAGACGTTGCGATGTACGCACACTCCAGCCTGACCATATCCAAACCAAAACTAGGCAATGTCCTCTCGGTCAAATGTACTGTAATTGCCTACATTCACGCGGAAAAATTTCATGAGCAAAAAAGGTATGTGGCCCCATCTATGATGAAATTATTCAACTCCATGCTTCGACCCCTCCAGCGCCGTACTGGAGAAACACAGATGCACAGCAGTGGTGTACTGAACCGTGGTCTGTCGCAAAGTGTTTCATAAATGCACCTGGATATGAACACAAGATAAGAGCAGTGGAGTTTGACTGTGCTGGCTTGTTGCATGTATTACTTAACAACATAGAATTTCAGCAACACATCAAGTGTGCGATAACTGGTACTGATGTTTTCTCGAGGGTAAATATGACGTCTTTTCTTATTATGTTGTTATATGAAATATACACCGCTAATGATTTATGATAACCCTGTGGTATGAAGTTATAAAGTTGTATAAACATGTCATTTACTTTACATTTTTAATGGAATAATGTATAATTAACAAACTACCCATATAAGCCAGGGTTCCAAATAATCTATTAGATACTGTGTACCCTCACACAAAATAATTCATGTTGATACGGCGTTGCATGATATATTTATATTTACAGGTACGCATGTCTAGAAACGAAATATTTCATTCTAATAGCATGGAACTAGAAGACAATGCGGTTAACAGTTATATTGATGATATGATAGAACTGTTGAAAGATAAAATAGAAATTAAACACAGGCAAGAATCTAAAGCTGCGGTCAAAAAGCTTCAGAAGGTAATACAATTTTATTGTTCATTTATGAATGTAATACACTTCGTATTGTTAAATAGTCCGAAGGGAAAAGTGTATTAAGTATTTTGAATGATATATCAGATTCTTTTATGACTTTTCAATATTATACACATTATTAAATAAACGGCCACATCATGAGAAAAAGGTAGAGTTAATACAAAACACGGCTGAGCTGTTATGAGAAAACCGGGCTTAAACGGAATTCCAGCATTCTGGTTAGTTTCAAAGGGAAGACCTGGTCTTAAGTTTTATCGTGAATAGTCAGCAGGTGTCGGATAAACTCGTAAATATATAAACTTGTAGCAAATGTTGTTCAGATGAATGATAAATTTGTCATAATTATAAATTGTGTGATTTTCTATTGGCCAAAAATCTTGCAAATACGACCAACCTTCGTCAAGTCTGATGTTGATGATCTTATCAAAACTGGTATAAGTTAGGAAAAGTCAAATTAACACGGCAAGATATATTTCAAGCATTATTGAATACGCATGAAAGTCATTTGATTACACAAGTTTGTTATACCAGACATTCAATAATAACAAAAGTTGATTGAATAGGAAAACGATTGTCAAATTATAGTTATTTCTTACGTTATCAAAACAAAGAACTTAAAAAAATATATATGTTTTATGTTAAAGCAATTTTTACAGTTTCATTCACGGTGGAGTTTTATGTATTTGTTTATGAAACTGATCTTATATACATTTTCACAATTCAGGGACATTGAATGCCGCCGGGCTAAGCAAATCGATAATAGCAAGTGATCAAACTTTAATGGTCACCTTATGTATTTAGTAGTGGCAATGCATAAATCCAACGTGAAATAATGTAGATTTCTTTGTGTGCACTCTACACTGCAATTTATTACTAGAAATATGTATGTCATATCAGCCAAACCATGATTATTTCGCACACATATTAAGGTCACAATAGCCTAAATAGTTTTCCCTATATATTCTATATAAAACTGACCTTTTTCAAAGAGCTACCAAACATAGCTAGACCTATTTCAGAGAACAAATCCTTACCTCATTTTAAAGAGTTATGATAAAACTGATATAAAATGAAGAGAAAAGTAGGGGTCATGTATCTTCTAAGAGAGATTTCTCTGGTCACATTTACTTACTGTAAACTGGCATCAAAATCACACTGCTGTGACCTGGAAGTACTACTCATACTAAAATTGAGCTTGACTTCACCAAATACAACCTGCTCTCCCATTTGCCCTACCAAAATGTCAACAATACATCCACAATGAAATTTAAACAGAAACTAGCCTCAATTTAGGCCTCTGTTGCCATGCCAAGTGAAAAATTAGTGTTCAAATACCTGGCAGCCATTACGCGACTAGACCAGATGGCTCCCATGCTGGTTCCTTTAGTTTAGTTAGGCCTATAAGAAAAACTGTTTTTCTGTAATAGTCCCAATTTCATTTGTATAGCACCAGTAACACATTTGCATGAAAAATACCAAGTTTCAGCTTGATTAAATCAGTTTTCCAGGTTTTATGGCATTTCCAGTAATGCGGGTCCCTGCGCCAATTTTCCTTCAAAACTGATGTCGCGACATAATTTTTAACCAGTTCTTCTAGCCAGAGCTGGTTTTTGCCCTATTTCATAAATTTTTACCATAATTTGCAAGCAAATTACACATTAACACTTTGAAATATACCAAATGTCCCCTCTGAAAGGTATAGATGGGCATAATTTAGAGTGCAAATTTTCATTTAAAAAAAAAAATACCCCAAAACAGTGAAAATGTGATTTTTTGGGTTTTTATCAATTTTTGCAGCAAAATTTCAATGAAATGCTCATTTTATACCAAAATCTGACCAAACTAGTTCATTTATATCAGTATCTGGACAAATCTCAATTTTTGCTCACATTTTCTTATAGGTCACAATAGCCTAAATAGTTTTCCCTATATATTCTATATAAAACTGACCTTTTTCAAAGAGCTACCAAACATAGCTAGACCTATTTCAGAGAACAAATCCTTACCTCATTTTAAAGAGTTATGATAAAACTGATATAAAATGAAGAGAAAAGTAGGGGTCATGTATCTTCTAAGAGAGATTTCTCTGGTCACATTTACTTACTGTAAACTGACATCAAAATCACACTGCTGTGACCTGGAAGTACTACTCATACTAAAATTGAGCTTGACTTCACCAAATACAACCTGCTCTCCCATTTGCCCTACCAAAATGTCAACAATACATCCACAATGAAATTTAAACAGAAACTAGCCTCAATTTAGGCCTCTGTTGCCATGTCAAGTGAAAAATTAGTGTTCAAATACCTGGCAGCCATTACGCGACTAGACCAGATGGCTCCCATGCTGGTTCCTTAAGTTTAGTTAGGCCTTAACTAACCGATAACAGAGACTGGTTTTCTTATTTGACACGTGTTTTAAATCAATAAAAGGTAAAGCAATGACTCTATGGTCGTGAACAGGATTTGAATTATTTGTCCTTTTTACGGATCTTATCTCATCCCTTTTAAAACATAATTGCTTGTTTGTACGCGTATACACTTTGTAGGCGTACGCGCTTTCAGATTTTAAAATAACGCATAAATCCAACGTGAAATAATGTAAAAATATTAAAATAAAGTTATTCTAGGCCATGTAGAATGAAACTATTTGTCTCTCATTGAACTGGAACCAAAAAGTGATTTCGACTTCAATACAGCAAAAAGATCATACACATTTTGACTCTTGAAAAGTTATCTCTGACAACGTCTTGTTAAAGGTTATATAAATTTTGTATTTTCTTTTATTTTATACACTGTTTCTCACAGTTTTGAAAAAAATTAAAAGCTTCTTAATTTAAGCAAAATCAACCACTAACATACTTAGTAAATAGTTGTTTTTGTTAAAAGTAACCAAAATAATACGTAATCTTTGTTCATAGAAAGGGAACATAATAATTATGATATCACTATTGCTAGAAGCATATTGCTTTAGTCTGTCAGCTGCATTTCTGCAGAAAGATAATAACGTACACTTTCAAAATTCCTGATCATTATCAAATTTTAGAAATAAATTTTTAGAAAATTCTAAACTTTATATCACGGTCGATGTTCTATCTTAGATATACATGATAGAGTACGAATAAGTTGAAGTAATCATAACAGTTATATTTTTTAAATAATTTTATAGACGAACCATCAGCAGGTAAGATGACATAAGTTAAGATGAAAAATATATTAATTTAAATGTCAAATGCTAGAGCTACAAGTCCTACTGTATGTACTTAGAAAGACTTGATCTCTCGATATATCGCTTAACATTATTTCATGGTGAACGCACACTCTTTCAAAATTCATATAGCTGAGAGAACGTTTTCGAACCCATATTTGCATTTTTCTGTTGTTCAAATTTGTACTCATTTCATTCAAAATAAAATGAACTTGTTTTAGGATATTGCGAAGACTAAACGACAAGATGAGAAAAGCAAACAGAAAGCAGGTAATTTTATTTATTACTTTTGAAAATCAAATTTAAAAGTTGTTTGAATCTGAGATTGTGATTGATTTATTTTTATTGTCAAGATTGAGAATGTAAGACATATATACTCACTGACGTTACTAGCTGTGACATTGCGATTTTATGCATGCAGAAAAAGCGTTAGAAGTACAAAATATTTTTTGTCTTAGTTTGTAAAACGTTTTGAAACTTTAATGCACGGCAATATTTTGTATAACTCGCCCGCTTAAATCAGTAAGGAGAGCACTGACATTTGAATCGTGGGATTGAGAATTCGAAGCGCATATTTTCCGTGATAACTTGTTAAAAGTTTGTATCTCGGACAGAATAACTTGATTTGTATCTCTGATTCAAGTGGAAAAGTTGGCAGATGCGAATGCAAAACAGAATAGTACTGATAAAGAATCCAAGTTAACTGCCGTTACACGGCGCTGAACCGAAAAGGATCGCGAGTTCAAAAGTGGCCGTTTCCCTGCTGTTCCTAACAACGGCATGCCTAACTATGGTTCAAAATATATAAACTTTAAATAATGTGTGTGCAATTCAGGAAAATACAATTGACTTATCTCGACGTTTTTTAACCAGTTCTGCCTAAATAATTCCTCACAATGACTAAATGCATATTATTACGTACCGGCACTAATAATTTTCCTATAGGCTGAACACCGCTAAATCTGGCTTTATTTTTTGGTTTTCTGTAATATCCTTTTCCTAAATAATGTTATTTCCATATCCATAAAGAACTATTTGCTATATAAAAGAATAAGGGAATGTTACGTTTTATAGAAGAAAGTTGCGCTTCGCTCCCCAACTCCCACAAACCCAAAATGTACTTCTGATGTGTTTCCGAGAATGTAGTTCTTACCCGGCTTATTCATCTGGCATATGATAAAACTGAGGAGATTTCGATAGAATGCTACAAATACATGTTACTAGGAAATTAATTGCACAGGTTTACATTCGAGTTGGTAGTTTTTTACCTAAATACGACAACGGATCGTCGGAATATCTAATAAAAAAACAAATACCTATGAAAGTAACAGAACATTATTAAGGGAGTGTCGCAGATAATATGTAAGCAGAGATTCGTTCTATGCTGCAATGATAACATTATGTATGGTGCCCCATGGGACCATCACAGACTACTAATTAAATTAAGTATTGTTGAAACCACGAGACAACGACGTTAAGAAATCGGAACATCGATGGTGGAAATTCCAAACTACGGTGTTAAGAAACCGAAACAATGAAACACCGGTGGTGGATTGATTACTGTACCACCAAAACAGGAAGTTACTGCTCAGGTTTACATGTACATGTGAAGTAGTCCAAAATATAGTTCAATGTTGCTGATGGAATCTTGTATAATAAATCATATGAGAATATGTCAGTTATATATACTTATTGTATTTGAAAATGCTCACTGTACTTACTAAACTGCTAAACGGACCAAGAAAACCATTTTTAACTGCAAAATAAATAACACATAACAAAATTTGAATAATTTATTTACTTTTTTTAGGGATACCGTTTTTATTTATTATTTGTGGAAAATACATCATCTTATCTTGTTATATTTGAAGAAGTCAATTACTTCTAAAGAGTCTATATAAACTGAGGTGGGTCTATAAAATGACCAAAGGGACCAAAAAACATCAGATTACTTAAGAAAAAAAAACAAAGATTCATAAGATCCGGAGTAAAATAGACTTCATTTTTGGGGGTAATGTTGTTATTTTATTTTCCAAAAAGGCCCTTTTCTATTAAATAGTTTTATCCTTCTTTATTCATAAAGACAAATTTATAGATATTCCGTCAGGTCGGTGTTACTAAAGGTTCGTAATATTTTTTTCTTTACTTTTCATCATCATGGCTTCGGCTTTTTGCCATCATAGTTTCGCATGTTCACTGTCATGCGCACTGACGTTTAACAAACGTACATATTATGTCGTCTGAATAAGTGGCGTTTATCCTGTTTATTTAATCAAAAGCCGGGTTTCTTCTTTTATTTATTATCATCATGGTAGGATATCAATGCAAGATGTCTATTAAATTATGTAAAGGCGAAATAACGAAAGTACGACGGAGAAAAATTGACACATCGAAGGTGAAAAATCGAATCTAAAATTGTGAAGAATTAATATACGATGGGGCTAGATGTTGAAAACACAGAAAGTCGATATAATTTCGACTTTACACCATCACTGTTTCGACTTTTAACCAGCGTGATTTCATTTTTTCACCATCGTTGCTTTATTTCTGCTGATTTTCACCATCGCAGTTTCGTCGTTTCCCTCGTTTCGTTGTTTTGACTGTACAAATTTAACAAGCAAATTCGATGAATTGGTATCCCCCGTCGAAAGGATGTGTGGTGAGTAATGGCAAAAAAATATCTGGCAAAATGTTAAGGATGTTACTAAGAAGCAAATAAACTCAGAATCAATTTAACAGAAAATGAATGCTTTAAGTGTACATAATAAATGTATGTTATGTTGATCCTGACTAATGAAATTAATTTGAATGGAATTATGTTTACCGTAATAAGCTTAGCATTTAGAATTAAATGGAGTTATTCAAAATGTGAGCTTGAAGCGTAACTAGAACGAAATCATTGTCTTCGAGTAGTTTTGCACCAAGTGTTGCTATTGAACATGAACATTTCAACTTAGAAGAACAGATGTACTTAAGAGAGCACAATCAAGTAAGATATCTTGAACATGGCTGGCGGTGGGTTGGGTATGGTGGTAAAAGTTTGAACTTTTAAAAAAAAAGGAATAGGAAATAAACGTTTTTCTTTTTTGGTTGGGTGGGGCGAAGTTGACCGGATGACGTTACAAAACTTCACATGTTGGTTATAAATATTGGTGTGAAATTAAAACAAACGGAGGGGATACTTGATCGGGGGCGGTGGGCATTATTGGGTGGAGTAGCGAGGTGGGGGAACAGTACAACTTTGCATATCGATAAATATTAATGCATGGAAGGTTTGAAAAACAAATGAGGAATGAAAAAAAACATTTTTGGAGTGGGGACGGGTGGATGGGGTTGCTGGGAGGGGGAGAGGGTGTCACCAAGGCAGTGTAGGTACACAACTTCACATGTTTATAATAAATGTTCATGGAAAAGAATGAAGAAATTTTATGAAAATCTACCAAATGGTTATAATATACAGTACGTGTGCACAACCACATTATGGTGGTCTAAATGAATTTGTTTCATAGTTCTATGTTAAATAGACCAAAAGTTATAAAGCAGAAATTGCTATATATATAGTGCCCTAACACTAGAAACTTCTAAGGGTCATAACTCTAGTATTACTTGGGTAATCTGGCTGAAACTTGATGGGCTGCATAACCTTATAGTGATGAACATGTATTTGAAGTTTTGTTTAAATTTTCTCCACCACTTCCTAGATATGGCTCCGGACAGACGGACGGAAAGACGGATGGACGAACGGAAAACGCCGAAACTAAATCCCTCCGACTTTCGTCGGGGGATAATAAACATGCCGCGATTGCCCTTAATAGTCCTTAAACACAATGACATTTAATAATGCAAGTTTCAGTTCCACTTATTTTAAACTTCAAATAGAGGATCGCTGCTTACAAAAATTAAATGCGAAATATTTCTCCCGTATTTCATCTTAGAGTTTTGAAAATTTGTAAATGGCACCAGCCATCACAGGCATACAGACGTTGAAAATGTTTCTGCATTCTGCATTCCAGCTCAATTAATTAACAATGTGCAAAATATATATTATATCAAAATATATCAAAAGTATAATTGCTTTTTTTAATTTTCTTAAGACTTTCAGAAAAAGCTAGGCAAAGTATATAAGAAATACGTGAGTAATACATCTGCATTGCCCCTCAAACCTGAAAAAACTCAGATGGATGTTGATGATGTGTATGTACCCCCATTGATTACAGTAGACAAGAAGGATGAAAATTCGAAAGAATGGAAAGAAGTTAAGATTTCTATGCAAGACATATTTGAGAATGAAGAAATACCTGCAAAATTGATCTACGTTATCGGAGAGGCTGGCTCTGGTAAAAGCATGTTTTGTAAAGTCCTTGTGCATTTCTGGTGCATTGCGCATTCATATTCAGAATGCCCATTAGACGAATCTGACATGGTTAAAGTAATAGGAAGCTTTAATTTTTTATTTTATGTTTCACTACGACACTGTTCCGACTGTAACTGTATAGAGAAAATGTTAAAGAAACTGTATCATGATCCTGCGCTTGATGATATCTTACAAAATGAATCTGATAAATGTCTTATCATACTCGATGAATGGGCACCAGACAGAAAACAATGTTCGCAGTTTTTGACCAAAGGACTTCCAGAACGCGAGCTCGATGCGGACTACACCATTATTACAACTTCTAGACAATGGAAGTTTGATTCTCTACGAGTAACAGATAGTGAGGTTGATAAGAAGATCAAATTGAAAGGAATTGATAAACATGAAATTGAAGACTTAACTGAGAAAACGGTTATAAAGTTAAATGATATTTTTCATAAAAGCAAAGACGCAGAAGATTGTAAAAGTGTTCTCGAAAGAAGTCAGTTTTCAGATTTAAGCAAAATACCTCTGATTTTGCTACAATTGATTTGTCTATGGTTTGACAATAAACTCCAAGGGACTTCAAATTACGCTTTATATAGTAGTATGTTAGCCCTCTTTTCTGAATGGAAAACACTTAAGGTTTTAGAAAATCAAGAATTCGAGATGATTACACCAAAGTATATGACCGATTCGTTACTGTCCGACTGTTTTAGTGATTTCGAGACCCTCTGTGAAAACACATGTGAGATACAGTACCTTTCCATTTTAGCGTACGAAACACTCTTTGACAAAAATAAAGAAAACACATTGACATTCAGCAACTTAATACTAAAACGGCTAAACATACCAAATGACGTGATTAAGTGTTGTTTGAACGTTGGAATTTTAAAAATTGAACATAACGTAAGTTTGCATGCAAGTGTACGTCAACAATCGTCATTTTCCTTCTTTCACAAATCAGTGCAAGAATATTTAGCTGCAGTGTATGTCGCTAGTCAGTTCAAAGAGATGCTAAAGTCGTCGGAATTATTGCACACGGGTGAAAGTGTCTGCAAGCAGTGTATGGGAAAATATTTTGGCAGTTGCAAAACTGTTGTTGATATTTTAGAACAGTCAAATGTGTTAATTATACTATGTGGATTAGAACCACAGTTGCGAAGTGTTAGTGAATGTATCTATAACGTAACACTTGTTGACAAAATGGTAGTTGAGGAAAGAAATAAAGTACCGGAACATTTCATTTTAGATCATCATAAATTGATCAATGATATTCAAACGTGCATTTTAAAGTGCACTGCAGAAGTAATGTCGATTGCAACAAATGTTCACCCGCCTGTTTATATTGCCGATCTTTACATTGACCCTTCAATAGATTTGCTACATTATGGTCAGAATATTATTTTTGAAAATGTTCTTTCGGTAGAAATAAAGGGAAATTCACACGGCATATATGATAAGGAAGCATTTTATGTTGTCGTGAAACATTTAACCAAATGTCACCATTTAAAGGTAATGAAGTTTGATGCCAGTATTCAAAGTGACGTGAGGATTAACAATGAAGTTACTACAATACTTGATACGAATGTTCGCACGCTTGAATCTATTAGTTTCATAGATATAGACGAGAGAAGTGTAACACGTATTGTTTCGATATTACCGAAAATGCGAAAACTAACTTCTCTCCAGGTGAAGACTTTTTATGCAAGACGTTTACCACATGATGCTATTTTGTCGTTGTGTAAATACCTGAATCAGAATACAAGTCTTCAGAATATAGCGCTCGATATTGATTGTGAGAAACACGACAAACACATGGTAGACCTATCAAAACATAAACAACTTCAACATGTTGATTTTATGTTTAGTTCCTTCTGTGTGGTCAGTTGTAACAGTGACAATTTAGAAACGTGTACGCTTGTTATTACAAGCGCTGACATGATGAAATAAGTGTGTAACAGTCTATATAATGCAGGTAAATTGATATATCTCACTCTGTTCTTTAGGGTATCTAGAGTGTATAACGAAATAGAATGCAGAATTGTTACTGAAAATCTTATCAGACTGTTGCCATCAATAGTCAGTATATGTACTCTAACGTTATGGGACATTACTTTTACTGACAATATTATAGCACGTCCGTGTGATATGAAGAATCTGAAAGAAATAACACTTGATAGGGTAACAATGAGTATGAAAACGTGGTGCAAATTCATAGACAGTCTTCCTGCACTGCCACACATAGTAAAGGTAAAACTATTTCATATGGATATTAGAGATGGATACAGTATACGTGATAAAAATCAAGAAGCATATGCACGACAGTATGTCAGAGAAAAAACGAATTTATTCCGCGTGACAGACGAAGGTACCTTTTATATTCAGTTTACAACAAAAGGAAGTGTGACTCTGAATATGAGTTTATTATAACGCAAACTAAGATCACGCGAATAGGCAAAATCTTTGATAGTGGTTCATGGAAAAGAACGTACAACGCAAATGTTTCATATTAAGCTTATATTAAGCATTTAATGTATTATTTTTAAACAGTTTGCATTTTAACTAAGTGTAAAAAATGAAGTACTCCTAGAATAATCTTTTTTTGAAATGCAAACAATATTCATATTTGTGAATTATTGTAATAAAATGCTTCGGATACTTCTAGTCTGTATATATAATTACATTAACACGTTTACATAATTTACATGAATAACTTTATAATGGCAAAAACAATTACCGCGTTAATCTAACAATATATATTTGATATGAAATAGAAGGAATTTAGTTGTACCTTATGTCATATTCATATTTTATCAATTTGAAAATGTTAGTTGATTAATTCTTATGTTAAATACTTACTGTTTGTTTCAATTATTTTGACTAATAATATATGTCATGTGTATACGAATCGGATAGAAATATCAGTCCCGAGGGCACCTGCGCATTGAAACGTCTTTGACAACAAGTAAATATTTTTCTCCTGATTGATTGATTGATGTCGGTTAGCTATGTTTCCTGAAACACCGAAATGTCTTCTTTCATTACTTATTATAGAACAATTCAACGTCTCCTATACTTAAAACGACGTCAATATACAGTACTGTTTGGACATTTTTTTTAAAAAAAAACGTTGTAGTTTTAGGTTAGACTAATATGTAAAATCTATAGCGGAAAAAAGGCGCGAATTTATGTGTGTAATATTATTCAGCGAAAAAAACGAATGTAAATTTCCCGATGCAAAAGTAATAATCTTTTAATGACATACGTATCTTCGCTAAAACTTATTTGATAAATGATCTTATACAATTTACAATACTGCCTTATTCCGGTGAATATCACTTCATATCCAATGACTCAAGAGTCAGTAACTGTTTTATTATATGGGTTCGGGTTTGAATAAGTAACACATATTTATTTCAACATCTTTAATGTTTGAAAGTAACAATAACTGTGTGAAGCTCCATTCTATATTATATACTGGAGAAAACCCACAAACCATTAAGCAAGAAATATAATTATGTTCAAAGATGATGAGCGTTTTCGGCCAGTGAAATTTAGGTTATTTATAGAAAATATAATAAACAAAAACAGATTTGCAAATAATGTCGTTAAAGATATTTCAAACACGACGAAACAAATGAAAATGATGTCGCAAATGACGTCATGCTCGTGATATGAGATATCAACGTCAATATGGAAAAATATTGACGTTTCATGTTCCATTGTTACTTACCGGAGTTTATAACTAAGTCTATTACATTGTGTTATGTCAAATGGTAAATGTCTGTGTTAACAGTGAAACACACCTTCGACATAACATGTAAGATATCACGTCAGAAATACATTTTTTAATATTACAGTGTGATTTAATGAATGTACAAACGCTTAGAAATGGTTATATCTTAGAATCTGAAATGTCGGTAATTTGAAGGGCTCGAAAATTTTTCAGTCACAAGCTCCTTCTTCCCGCGACATCACAGAATTACTAGGTAAAATGTTTGATGATTTGTACCTTATGTATGTCTATACATTAGATGCACAAGTCTGTAAATAAATTATTAAAAAGACGCTTTCATTTTATTTTTAATTGTTACTTTAGACAACGTTAGCCGAAATATGTTGGTAGTCTTAGCTGGCAGATACTTCTTTTCCTGTAAATACTGAGCTGACCGACCGCTTACTGTGCTTTCAATACTGCTCTGATCGATCGGTTACAGTGCTGTAAATGCTGAGCTGACCGATCGCTGCCGGTGCTGCAAATACTGACCTGCTCCTAGTGCTGTAAATACTGAGCTGACTGATTGCTTCAAGTGCTGTAACCTGACTAACCTGGCCAATCGCTCCCAGTGTTGTAGATACTGAGCTGGAAGATCTCATCTCTCCAAGTAATGTAAATACTGACTTGACCGATCACTCCCAGTGCTGTAAATACATAGATTACGGATCGCTCTGAGTGTTGTAAAAGTAGAGCTGACCGCTCCTTGCGCTGAGGGTACTGACCAGACCGATCTCCCTCTGTGCTGTAAATATTGAACTGAAAGATAGCTCCCAGTACTGTAAATACTGACCTGATCGATCACTCCCAATGCTGTATACTCGTTGCTGAAAGATCGCTGCTAGTGCCGTAAATACCAAATATCAATACTCCCTGTTCCGTAAATATTTTGCTGAAAGATCAATCCATGTGCTGTTAATACTATGCTAACCGATCACCCCCTTAACTCTAAATACTGAGCTAATAGATCGCTACCCCTGCTGTAAAAATCTGACCTGAACAATTGCTCACTATGCTGTAAATTCTAAGCTGCCAAGTCGCTCTCTCTGCTGTAGATACTGACCTGAGCTCTAGGTAGTGCTTTAAATACTGAGCTGAAAGATCGTTGTATGTGCTTTAATATTGAGCTGACTGGCCGCTGCCTATGCTGTAAGTACTGACCTGACCGATGCTCCCAGCGCTGTACATACGTAGCTGAAAGATCGCTTCATGTGCTGCAAGTACTGAGCTAATCGATCGCCACCTCTGCTGTAAAATTTGAGCTAACCGATGTTTTCGGTGCTGTAAATACTGAGCGGACAGATCTCTCATAGTACTGTAAATACTGAGCTGACCGAACACTCCTAGTGCTTTAAATACTGAGCTAATCGATCACCATGTGTGCTTTAATATTGAGCTGATTGGTCGCTCGCTCAGTTGTAAGTACTGACCTAACCGATGTTCCCTGTTCTGTAAGTACTGAGCTGAAAGATTGCTTCCTGTGCAGTAAATACTGATCTGACCGATCGCTCCTAGTGCTGAAAGATCGTTGTGTGTGCTTTAATATTGAGCTGATTGGTCGCACCCTATGCTGTAAGCACTAACTTGACCGATGCTCACCGTGCTCAACATACTTAGCTGAAAACAGCTCCCAGTGCTGTAAAGACTGAGCTAACCGATCGCCTCCTCTGCTGTAAAAATAGAACTGACCGATACTTCGAGTGCTGTAAATGCTGAACTGACAAATTTTCTTGTGCTGTAAGATTTATACCGATACTCCCTGTACTGTAAATGCTGAGCTAACAGATCGCTCCTATTGCTTAAAATACTGAGCTGAACGATCGTTTTCGCTGTTGTAAAAACTGAGCTGACTGATCGCTACAAGTGCAGTAAATACTAACCTAACTGATCGAACATAGTGCTGCAGATATTGACGTGACCAATCGCTCCCAGTGCTGTAAATACTGACCTGACCGATCACTCCCAGTGCTGTAAATACTCAGATTACCGATCTCCCCGAGTGCTCTAAAAACTGAGCCGACCGATCGCTCCTTGTGTTGAGGGTACTGGCCTGACCGATCGCTCTCAGAGCTGTAAATATTGAACTGAAAGATAGCTCCCAGTACTGTTAATACTGACCACACCGATCAATCCCAGTATATACTTTGCTTAAAGATCACTCCTAGTGCCATAAATATCGAATACCGAAACTGCCTGTTCCGTAAATACTTTGCTAAATGTGCTGTTAATACTGAGCTAAACGATTGCTCCTTATGCTGTAAATACTGAGCTAACCGCTCGCTTCCTATGCTGTAAATGCTGAGCTAATCGATCGCTCCCTAAGCTGTAAATGCTAAGCTAATCGATCGCTCCCCCTGCTGTGAAAGTCTCACGTGACCAATTGCTCACTATGCTGTAAATAAATTCTGAGATGCACAATCACTCCCTGTGCTGTAAATACTGACCCGAGCAATCGCTCTTTGTAGTGTTTTAGATACTGAGCTAAAAGATCGTAGTGTGTGCTTTAATATTGCACTGACTGGCCGTTCCCTAGGCTGGATGTACTGACTTGACCGATGCTCCCCGTGCTCTACATACGTAGCTGAAAGATCGCTCCCTGTGCTGTAAATACTGAGCTAACCGATCGCCACCTCAGCTGTAAAATTTGAGCTGACCGATATTTCCTGTGATTTAGATATTGAGCTGACCGAACACACCTAGTGCTTTAAGTACTGAGCTGAAAGATCGTTTTCTCTGCTGTAAAATCTGAGCTGACTGATCGCTCCCTTTGCTGTAAGTACTGACCTAACCGACTAACCGATTCTCCCTGTGTTTTAACTACTTGAGCTCTACCGACTTTGGAAGAAATCGTTCCCTGTGCTATAAATACTTAGCTTACTGATCGCTACCTTTGCTGTAAAATTTGAACTGACCGATACTCCCTGTGCTGTAAATACTGAGCTGACCGATCACTCCTATTGCTTAAAATACTGAGCTGAAAGATCATCTTCTCTGCAGTAAATACTGAACTGACTGGTCGCTCCCTATGCTGTAAAAACTGACCTGAACGATGCTCCCACTGCTTTAATTACTGAGCTGCCAGATCACTCCCTGTGCTGTAAATACTTACCTAACCGATCGCACCTTTAATTACTGAGCTGAAAGATCGATGTGTGTGCTTTAATACTTATCTGTCTGGTCGCTCCCTTTGCTGTAATGACCGATGTTCCCCGTGCTGTACATACTTAGCTGAAAGATCGCCCCCTCTGCTGTAAATGCTGAGGTAACCGATCGCCACAGCTGCTGAAAATTTTGAGCTGACCGATACTCCCACCGCTGTAAATGCTAAGCTGACAGATATTTCAAGTGCTGTAAGTACTGAGCTTACCGAACGCACATTGGATTTTCAATACTGAGCAGAAGGATAGATGTCTCTGCTGTAAATTCTGAGCTGACCGGTCGTTTGCTGTGCTGTAAGTACTGAGCTGACAGATCGTCCCTTGTGCTGTATTTATTGACCTTACCGATCGCTCCTAGTGCTTTAAATACTAAGCTGAAAGAGCGTTGTGTGTGGTTTATCATTTAGCTGATTGGTGTCACCCTATTCTGTAAGTACTAACCTGACGGATTCCCCCCGTGCCTTATATACGTATCTGACACTCACTTCCTGTGCTGTAAATACCGAGCTAACCGATCACCACCTCTACTGTAAATTTTGAGCTGACCGATATTCCCAGTGCTGTAAATGCTGAGCTGACTGATACTTCCTGTGCTGTAAAACTTTATACTAAGCTGACCAGTACTTGCTGTACTGGAAATACTGAGCTGACCGATCGCTCCTAGTTCTTATAATATTTAGCTGAATAGTCGTTTTATCTGCTGTAAATACTGAGATGACTAGTCGTTCGCTATGCTGTAATTACTGACCTGACCGATGTTCCCTGTGCTGTAAGTACTGAGCTGACAGATGTTCCTTGTGCTGTAGATACTGACCAGACCGATCGCTCCTAGAGCTTTACTTAGCTGAAAGATCTTTTTTGTGCCTGAATACTAAGCTGACTGGTCGCGCCCTACGCTGTAAGTACTGACTTGACGGATGCTCCCTGTTCTGTATATACTTAGCTGAAAGATCTCTACCTGTCTTGTAAATACTGACCTGAGCGATCGCTCCTTGTTCTTTAAATACTTGGCTGAAAGTGTGTGTCCTTTACTACCTGTGCTTTAAATACGGAGCTGACCGAACGCTCCCTGTACTGTAAGTACTGAACTGACAGATCGCTCCCAGTACTGTTATTACTGAGCTGACTGATACTCCCAGTGTTGTAAATACTGAACTGACCGATCGCTCCACGTTCTTTAATTACTGAGCTAACCGATACTCCCAGCGTTGTAAATTCTCCCCAAACCGATTATCCCTATGCTGTAAAACCTAATGTGACTGATCGCTCCCTATGCTGTAAATACTGACCTAACCGATGATCCCTTTGTTGTAAGTACTAAGCTGACAGATCGCTCCCTGTTCTGTAAATACTGACCTGAGCGATCGCTCCTTGTGCTTTAAATACTTGGCTAAAAGATCGTTGTGTGTCCTTTAAAACTGAGCTGAAAAGTCGCTCCCTGTCCTGTAAGTTCTAACCTGACTGATGCTACGCGTGCTCTAAATATTTAGCTGAAAATCGCTCTCTGTGATGTGAAAACTGAGCTAACCGAAGCCATCTCTGCTGTAAAATATGAGCTGACCGATACCCCTAATGCTGTAAATGCTGACCTGACCGATATTTTTCTGTGCTGTAAATACTGAGATGACCGGTACTCTATGCTGTAAATACTGAGCTATCCGATCGCGCCTAGTGCTTTAAACACTGAGCTGAAAGATCGTTGTCTCTGCTGTTAATACTGATCTGACTGGTCACTCCCTATGATGTAAGTACTGACCTGACCTATGCTCCCAGTGCTGTAAATACTGACCTGGCCGATCGCTCCTGAGATGCATCATTGTGTGTGCTTTAATATTGAGCTGATTGGTCGCTCCCTATGTTGTAAGTTCTGACCTGACCGATGCTCCCCGTGCTCTACATACGTAGCTGAAAGATCGCTCTCTGCGCTGTAAATATTGAGCTAACCGATACTTCCTGTGCTGTAAATGCTGAACTGACCGATATTTTCTGTGCTGTAAATACTGAACTGACCGATACTCCCTGTGCTACGATGGCACAGTGGTCCCCAACAAACCAGTTAATAATTCTCGTCCCGCGACCCCGGTAATTATCGTGTTTTCGCTCCTCGTCCCTGCAAAAATAGAGTTTTCAACCTGCTTCAGTCTTCGCATTTTAACTTGTTAAATCTCCTGTTTTCGCTCGACGCAAAATGATAGAATTCAGCAACCATACGAAATGGACGCACAAAATGTCTACGTGAGAGAGGTGAGACAGGACTGGAAGATAGATAGATAGACGGACGGAAGTACAGACAAATAAATAAGTAGGTAGGTACTTAGGTTCCATCCAATCTATTTATCCCTACGTCCGTCTATCCATCTATTTATAGTTTCGATTGGCTGATATAAGTCGTGGTCACGAGTTATTATATTGTGGCACCAACTTATCAAATTGTGGCCACAAATTTACTAAGTTGAGGTCACGATTTACTAAGTTGTGGCCCCAATTTACTAAGTTGTGGCCACAAGTTACTAAAATGTGGCCACGATTTACTATGTTGTGGCCACAATTTACCAGGTTGTGACCACAACTTAGTAACTGGTGGCCACAATTTACTAAGGTTTGACCACAATTTACTAAGTTGTGGCCACAATATAAATAAAGTGTTGCGGATATCACCTCTGTGCCACCGTATTGTGCTGTAAATACTGAGCTGACCGAATGCTACTAGTGCTTTAAATACAGAGCTGAAAGATCGTTGTGCCTGCTGTAAATACTGAGCTGAATGATCGCTCCCTTTGCTGTAAGTACTGACCTGACCGATGCTCCCTGTGCTGTAAGTACTGAGCTGACAGATCGCGCCCAGTACTGTGATTACTGTGCTGACTGACACTCCGATGCTTCCTATGTTGTATATACTGAACTGACCGATTGCTCCAAGTTTTGTCGCTCTTTGTGTTCTACCTACTAAGCTAACGGGTCTCTAGCTCATTGTGTTACACCCACTTAGTTAACTGGTCGCTGATTTACAGGTCGTTTGCTAATTGTGTTCTACATAGGCAGCTGACGGGTCGCTCACGGTTTCCGTTCTACCTAAGTAGCTAAAACTGTCACTCTTTTCCGTGTTTCTTCTGAGCTAACCAGTCCTTGTTCTTTTCACACTAACCAATCACTGGTTGTATTTTACTTTCTGAACCGATTCTATTAAATGAGCCGACCGGTTGCTCGTATTCCTCTACATTCTGAGCCAACAAGTTGTTCCTTGAATTTTTACTGCTAAGATAACAAGTCACTTATTGTGCTCTTCTACCTACGAAAATCATTTACTCGCTCAATATGCTTACATTTTACCTACTGAGCCGCCAACCTGTCAGCTTCTTGTAGTCTACCTAATGAGCTTATCAGTAGCTAACTTCTTGTACTCTATATACTGTGCTCTTACATTTATTGTATTAGTTACTCACTGAGTTATTCCTACTGAGCTTACCAATTATTTGCCCATTGTGTTAACTGTACTCCGCATGTTGAGCTAACTGGTCGTTTTTTAAACCTCAATTTCTTAACTAAATGGTCTTTTACTGTGCTTTACTAACTAAACTGACCAGTCACTCCTCACTCTCACCTACTGAGCAATCAAGACTCTGTTTTTGCTTTACCTTCTCACCTAAGCCACCGTTCTTGTTTCAAGCTTACATAGCTAGGCAGACACTCCTTGTACTATACCTACTCCACTTACTTGCTGTATCTTACTACTTCGCTATCCGGACGCTCTTAGTTCTCAACTTACTGAGCTAACGGAGTTCTCCTTTTGCCCTACCTACAGCTTTAATTGGCTGTGCCTTGGTTTCTGAGCCTACCGACCATTCTTTGTTCTCTACCCACTGAACCAACATACACTCTATGTGTTCTAACTACTGCTCTTATTGGATGTGCCTTCTTCTCAACCTACTGAACTCACCGGCCGAACTTTGCTCTCGAACTACTTAACTGACTGAGCTAACCAGTCACTATTTGTGCTCTACCCAATGAACTAACTGATGCAACTTATGCTATAGCTTCTGCTCAAATTATCAACCCACTGAACTAATTGACGCACATTGTGTTTTATCTACTGCTCTAATTAACTGTACCTTTTTTTCAACCTACTAAGCTAACAAGCCAAACTTTGTTCTCTACTTACTGGACTAAGTGACGCTCTTAATGGTACAGCTTCTGCTCAAATTGGCTATGCCTTGTTTCCAACCTACTGAAATAGCCGGTCGTTCTATGCTCCCTACCCACTAAACTAATAGGTTCTTCTTATGCCTTACCTACTGCTCTAATTGTCTGTGCCTTGTTCTCAACCAACTGAACTAACTGGCCATTCTTTGTTCTCTACCCATTGATTTTACAGACGTTCCTTTTGCTCTACTTTCTGCTCTAAATGGCCTTACATTGTTTTTAAACTGCAAAACAAGATGGGCTCTCCTTGTGCTATGCCTACTGCTCTTATTGACTGTTCCTTGTTCTCAACAATCTGAGCTGACAGGACGCCATTTCTTCTCCAGGTACTGAACTAATGGATTCGCCTGGTATTCTAATAGGCCTTTTTACCTACTGAACTAAGCTAACTGATCCTTACTATTTTCTACCTACTGTCAGTGAGTAATGAAACTCTCACTGTTCTTTACCTATTACTTTAACTCACCGTTACTTGATATCTATAGTTCTCATTTTTCTTGTGATTTTATTATTACCTTTTATTCAGAAGTCACATCCGGTATCTCAGTGATAATAGTCACTTTCCTTGAGTGTGGCGGAATGGACCAACGATCTACGATTTTTCTTTTATAAATGTTACCTGTTGAGCATATAGAATATAAGCCAAGACTCCTAACTAAGCTAACTGATCCTCACTATTTTCTACCTACTGTCAGTGAGTAATGAAACTCTCACTGTTCTTTACCTATTACTTTAACTCACCGTTACTTGATATCTATAGTTCTCATTTTTCTTGTGATTTTATTATTACCTTTTATTCAAAGTCACATCCGGTATCTCAGTGATAATAGTCACTTTCCTTGAGTTTGGCGGAATGGACCAACGATCTACGATTTTTCTTTTATAAATGTTACCTGTTGAGCATATAGAATATAAGCCAAGACTCCTAATAATTTATAATATTTCATTTTCCTCTTCCCACGTTAAAAGTGTTATCATTTTAAGTACAATCCTTGTTCTCAACCTACTGCGTTGATCGGTTCTTCCCCGTTCCCTACCTATTGCTCCAATAGGCCGTTCCTTATTCTCTACCTACTTTGCCAATCAGCCTTGAAATTGTTGTCTACATACAGCGCTGAAAGGCCGTTGATAATTATACTTTAAGCGTCTGGACAGTCGACTCCGCCAGAAACAACGCTTTCAATTTAGCTACTGCGGGGCATATCTCTACTTCAGTGTGGTTACTCTTTAAAAAATTCTAGTAAATATACTGGAATCAAACTTTTTCCCCCGGTGTTATGACATATTTAATAGAAAATACAACATGCACAAGAATATACTTCATATTGTTGAACTACATAAAATAGATTAAATACAACCTTTTGTGTTCCGATGTTGCAAAATTCTGCAAAACTTATAGCATTTACGATGTACGTTTATGTCCAGTAAAAGAGAAATTTGGTAGTTACGGAATCATACGAAGCTAACCTGCTTTATAGGCGGGTTAAGCTGTATGTAAGGTAACAGATAAAAGCCCGTTTGATCTTTTTACCATTACAGTGATGTAAGGGTAACTCAGAAAATAACTGCAACCAAACATTGCGGCACAAAGTCTGGTGAGATTGTAACATATAAGGTATATTAGAAGTCATCTAGGATTATTTTGAAATAATGTAGTTTCATTAGCAAGTCAATTCGTGAGTTTTGACCACAGCGGATGATTTGTGTCTGTATGAAGTCTTGGTTCTCATTTTTTAAAGGTAAAGTGAAAGCGGTGTTTTTTTTTTTGGAGGGGGGGGGGGGGGGTTTGTTGGGATTTAAAAGTGTGGATTGTCGCAACAACGATATCTACAAAATGCATATCCCCACGAATAGTACAAATTTCGCAGTGCATTACCTGTACAAAAGTAGTTTTCTGTAACAGTTATTTATCTGAACAGACATAATAACCCTATTCGTTTTGTGGGCATTCAACTGTGAATATGGATATGTACAATACAAAAAATGTCATCAAAATATTAGTAATAAAAACAAAATGCGCTGAAACATTTTATATCCATTTAAACCCTTTTTCCCAGCATAATCTTACTTCATTTGTTTGGAAACATTTCACGGTATTAATTCGTCGATGTTTACCTTGCGATGACCCCAGGAAAGACAAAACACCTGGACATACCACATACAACAATAGATTGCTTACCGTATTGCTGGCGGGGCCACCACAAAGAAAGACAACTCGTGTTGGCATGTTGCTTACTGTACTTAATGGATTACATAAACTTTCCAGTCACTTGTCAGAGTGTTTTGAGCTTTGTTGCAACCTAATGATGAGATATTTGGTTTTTGATACCAACCGTTCAACTTGAACTGCGATCTGCATTTCAGACAGGTATGCTTAAGCTTTTCATTTTTTATCTAATTTACTTCCTTTTTAACATGACGCTAATTTTGATGACATTCCAGCAATGCGGAGTTTATAGCAGAATCAACTAGCATTTGTTTGGACTTGAATTATTAAATAGTTAATTACGTGTTCAAAATTGTTGTCTTATGAATATAATAAAGAACTTAGAGAAACAAACTCAAATCAAATTAATTATAATTTGATTAGGATTAATTAGATCACGTCCATATATATCAATATGATATTATTTATAATATTATCAATATATAATCAAAAGAGTTTCAAGACATACTGTTATACAATTCAAACAACATAATAATTTTCAATATTCAAGAAAATCGCAATACATATATCAAGCCCCGAAACAACTATTAGTAATACTATGTGTATTAAAAGAGTTTATACACGCATTTGTCATAGTATACAATGGTTCAATTCAGTCGTTATGATAACACATTGATTAATCCTATATTCAGGAGATTATAACAACGTTGAATCAAATGAATGAAGATTCAGATACTAGCAGTATATAGAAAAAAAACGGCGACTACTTTCTTATTTCTGAACGAAACGCGTAAGTGTAAACCTCATCTAAGTATAGTTTCGAACTGTCACTATCACAAAAATTAATGTGCAGAGAATAATCATGTAAAACATTTATTACGGAAATTAATTTAAATGTTATAATATATGATCCGGTTGTTCACACGCAAAATTTTGTTGTCAAATTCAAATGATGTGTTAACATATTTATAAAATAATATCTACAATCATTTACAGACTTACTGTTCTGTGGAAAGCGGTTCATATTGTCGCTGAGGATTTAACAATATAAAACAAATGCTAAATGATAATTTACCTGTTACAGATTGAAAACAGACCATTAAAAATTGACAAAAATATACTTAAAAGATACGTACATTTGTAATAGGCTGTTGAACAAACGTTATAAGATAATCACCTGTCATTGTTCAACTGACAAAAGAACATATTGACAGATGTAAAACATTTGATCCGTACCTGTAAGAATCATGTGTAACCCTATAAATTTTGTTATAAAGCAAATTTAAAGACTTTATGTTTTGTTCAATTATAAAGGCAGTAACGTAAACACAATAGAGGTTAATCAGATTATGTCACTTACACAAAGATAAACTAAAATGATTCAAGTTCTAAATCAATGACTTCAGTATAAATTACCTTGATGGCACAATGCAAATCAATGGTACTGTTCCACCCCGGTAGCGATCGGCCATTTATTTCTTATTCAACAGATTCCAATATCATAAATGCAACATGAGAAATTCAAACAATATTGTAAAAACGTTTTGATTAAAAAACTTTGACAACTTTTTAACTTTCAATTTTAAAATGAAATGTTACCATTTATTGTTCTCTTGTATTACTCTATTTTATATTGATCTGTTAACAAATAAAGAACGAAGAATGAGTATTTATACATAGGGAATATTAGGCTACTGTCTTATAAATTAAAATTTATTGAGTCGGAGAAAATATAAAATTCGAGGCTCTGACGATCTTAATAAATTCGAATTGATAAGACAGTAACCTAATGTTCTATTTATCCTACCTTCTGATCTAAAATATTTCTTTAATTAAAATTCAAAATTTACCACCAACTAGATCTGAGTCTGTCTTGCACAGAAATTAATACGCCCCACCATTGCACAAACAGGTCTTTAAAATGAAATTATTATAAAATAAGAGCTGAAAACAAAGGCTAACCTTGTTTTGCTTTGTGTCCGACTTCTCTGTTCTGCTGAATGTTAAAGAATAATTTTAATTTGCTGCCAAGTGAAGTTTTGTCCGAAGTTCAGTTGAATGCCGGATTACCCATCCTCACCAAGCAAACGATTGACGTGACTTATATACACGCCTTAACGCCGCTTGCCAGAACAAATAGGCAAACCGTTTCCTCGATGATTTTATTCAATAAAACTCCATTCCAGATGCAATATATTCCTAGACTGAAGTGTAGAAAGCTAAAATCCAAACAACCGTTATATATGAGGCACTTTCCGTTTCTCCGAGCGTTTCCGTTATAAAAACTTTTTGTAGTAATTGCAAATACGATATTCATACACTATACATTTGTGACATGGTCTCACGTATCTAATAAAAGCGCGTTTAAAATATTGCATAAATATGTTTTAGCAGTAATTTTCAAAAACAAGATGGTGTCGTTTAAAAATAATCCAAAAAGTAGTCCGCCAAGCTTTATCTAGTCACTGACCAGATAAAAGTAAAATTTATCTGACCCCTTGATTTTTGCCTTTAAGGTAGGATAAATATTTTAAATACCGTGTATAGCAAAGACATCTTTTTTCAGCTGTTTCACTTTTTACCTATTTTTCAATTCCTCTGTATGGCCCTACTCAAATAGTCCGACCTACCTCTCAAGCCATTAATAAATATAGTACAACCGCGGCTCTCTCTTAAGCAAAAACCTTTCTATAACATCATTTAAATTTCCCTAAGCTGAAATTTACTAACAAATTTACCTGAACAGAACAACAACCTCTATAGTAGTCGCAACTTGAACGCGATGGTTGACCTTAGGCTGATTATTCATCTCGATTACTTCATTATAGTAATCAAGGGTGCTTAGTGTAGCTGTGTATATTTATATTGAATTAGTTTGTATATATTGCAGTATCAAAGTATATATATTTACATTTGATCAGTTAAAACTTTCCAATGCACTAATTTTTATCTAAATAAATTTATATTTCCTTTTTCTCGCGCTCCTTTTCAATAATAGGTTGTGCCTCATTATGTATTATAATACAAAGGTCAACCATCGGGATCAAGTTGCGTCCACTATACATAGCAGTCAATATTTGTATCTCCCAAAAGATGTTGCTCTACAGAGGTTGCACTGTTTGTTACGTATTGGCATTTATTAGTATAAAGTATCGGGACACATATTAGTAGAAGAAATATCAGCACACGTAAAACATACAAAAAATATCTGCATACCTATAACTTACTGCATGCATAAATAATAGCCAATACGAGCGCACATATTAGTTTAAACACATCTGCGTGCGTATTGGTATAATAATAATAAACAAAACATCAGCGCACATATAAGTTTAAAAAGATCTGCGCACATATGAGTTAAAAAAAACATCTGCGCACATACTGGTATAAAAAAAACATTTACTCACTTATCTCTTTTTACGTGCGCACGCATTACTTTATACGTGCAAGGATATTTTTATTCTAGTACGTACGCCCGTACTAATATGTGCGCTGACGACATTTTATACTAATACATGCGCACGTATTAGTTATTACGTGCGTACGTATTAGAATAATAAATATTAAGTCAACCTGTGTGCAACCGTAGTGATGACTCTCTATCACGGTGTAATTTATGAAAGATTATGAATGCGTAAATTCATACCCTTCATTAATTAAATAATGCTTAAAACATAAGCTTTGATTGTACTTGATTTTCTACTATTTGAAGTATATGGTATGCAAGAAAACGAATCTGCCATCGGTAGAAGATCTGGCTCTTGGGTAACTGTTTTTCTTTATCTCGGCTGAGCCTCGTTTCCGCAAAAACAGTTACCATCGGGTAAGAAATTTCAATCCACAACTACTGGTAATTTTATTGATACTGTTAATGAAAATACCTTAACATTCAGAAATAGCTTAAATCATTATGTTTTCCTAATGCATGCAGATATAATGCATTATTTGCATGAACATATAAATGTTTGAATTCTGTGGCACTTTGGAGGCACACATTCATTTTAGATAAATATTAATACAAATAATGAAAAAGGCATATCATTTGGATTGTGTTCAAAATGTAGTTTGAACCATGGTCTTATTCATTTACCTTGGTTGAAAATCTATCTCCCTGTACAGGTGGGCATTCCATGCGGTTTGTATTGAAAAACTGAACAAACGTAGGTCATACTGACGTCTATGTTTCAGTATCGTATATACAATCGTATATCTTTATCAATAGTGGTAACACTATTCTTGGCTTGTCTTGCGTGTATTATAAGGCAAATAATAATATTCATAACGTTAAGTAATGTTTAAAAGGTTAAGGTCAAAATATTTATTGAATGGCCGCCAGTTTAATATTGCCACACCAATTAAGTGGCCGAAAAAAAAAAACTAAATAGAAATAACTTTTGTACATGTTATCTTAAAAAATCATTAATACCACTGACTAAGACAAAATCAAAATTTAACATTTGCAAGACCTAGTGTAAAATTATTATGACAACCTTCTAACTCATATGTAGACCATGTATAACATTTTATAACGACCTTCTTCTATGTCATATATAGTCCATGTACACCATTTCTATAACGACCTTCTTCAGTCTCATATATAGTCCATGTACACTATTTCTATAATGACCTTCTTCTGTCTCATATATAGTCCATGTACACCATTTCTATAACGACCTTCTTCTATCTCATATATAGTCCATGTACACCATTTCTATAACGACTTTCTTCTATCTCATATTTAGACCATGTACAACATTTTTATAACCACCTTTTTCTATCTCATAAACAGGCCATGCATTACACTTCTATCTCTTGTATTACAATTTTTATAACCATCTTCTTCTGTTTTACTATAGAACATGTATTAGATGTTTAATTCTTACGCCGCCTTTTTACCTAGCATGCGATAGGAACATGCCTAATTGGACAGAAGGCTAAGTGATACATAGTGAAACGCGGAACAGTAAAGAGTGGAAAACGAAACACGGTGCTATTGAGAAGGACAAAGAAAAGTGAAGATAAGCACTATTAATATTTGGACTACTTTTGACAGACGGGCGGAGACTTAAAATGATTTGGTAGTAACCTGCCTTATAAACAGTATTAACTATTGTGTGTTATATCACGGCAATAAAGATAAATATCACTAACCAACATTTAAATGGTTTCAGTTGCAACGTAATGGGCTATTCCCGTAATTCAAGGTATCGCATTTTTTTTTAAATTTGGAACTACTTTATAGCTTACAAAAGATTAATACAATCCTATAAACAATCAATTAAAGAAATGATCAAATGTTACAAACATGCTTTAAAATGGCTTTGTTTTTCTATAACAATGCGTTTGCGTTATAAGTGTATTTTAATTTGAAAACATTAAATGAAGCAAAACGGTGGTGTGATTTCTGCCTATTGACCTGGACTATTTTCGACCTGGGACTCTTTTTGACGTGTAGTTTAAGATCTTGTTGATCTACTAATATTTTAGCCATTAGATACGCGCGTGCACAAATACTGGTAATATATTTTGATTTTCATCATGGCGGAAATGAGTCCTGGATAACTTAATATTTCAGGTAAAATATATATGTTTCTAGACGTTTTCGGACATTGTTTACTAACACCCAAATTGTTTGCAGATTAGTAAACAGCTTAGTACAGCTTTTCTTCTTGGCATTCGCTTTACCTAACATACGTAGGTTTCTCCACATAGAACATTGTAGAAAAGTATGATTAATTCTAGATGATAAACCTTGCATATTAGATATCATTTTAGTGGCACCCCTTCTATTTTCCATTTTCCGCAATCGAAGTAAGGACAAAATAGAAAGAGAAGGTTAACGTTAAGGAATGAACGTATATTTAAGGTAGTTCTGCACGTTTGATACACCGGAAGTGATGGCGTAACGTCATTTATCCGGAAAACGTAGAATAAAGCCTGGATTTGGCGTACGGAAATGAAAATCATTTTAGGAATTAACCGAGACCTTTGAGTAAATTTATTGCAAAGACACTGTCGCTATATTTCTAAAGTCAAAATATGATATTAAAACATATGACATTTTAAAATAATTAAAATAATGTCTTAAAATTACCGTGAAAGGTCCGGTTCGTATCAATCGTGGTCAAATATCTTAAAAATAAGCACACGGACCTATACATTTTATTTCACAAAATTATAGTCTGTGTGTTCATTTACAACTGTGAGAAATTTCATCAAAAGCTACATTGTAGAAAAAATTTTATTCGCGAAAATGTTATGAAAGTTATGATTTTCCCATAGACTCCCATTATGAAATATTGCGTGAGGTCCAAATTTTTCAAATCAGTCTAGCAAAAAATCAAGCACACGACCCTGTCTTTTTTATTTGCGGAATTTTCTAGGTATATTCTGAAGTTTTGAAAAATCACAGTTTAATCAAATTCTACATTGTAGAAAAAATTTAGATCCAAACGTGCAGAACTACCTTAAACTAAAACATATTCAAGGTATTGCTTAGTACTTTAGTACACTTATCCTTCATCAAGAGTTGTAGTGTATAGATAATTTACGTCTAGGCCTATGTACTAATATCCTGGATTCAATCGTGAATATTTTGGCGTACTTCTTGTCCTAAGACCTACCTGGTTGACATTAATTGTATCCCATAATATGCTTTACCCTTAAATTTGTAAATGTTCTTACCTGGAATACATACTCAGACAGACTTGATAACGGTACATTACATTCTTGTGTAACACAAAAGCTGAAATTCTGGAGAATTCAACATTTTTAAAAGGTATGACCATCTTAAATAAGTTTCCATTTCTCCAGTTCTCGATTTGCAGCAGTTTGCAATTAATAATTGTTATAATTGACTATGTTATCAAAGGTTTTTTTAGGACCGTTCCTATGATATGCAAGTTCCTAAACCTCGGACATACTCTCTAAATTGAAAATTATTTAGTTTTACTCCATGCGTTCTTGTTTAGGATTAATCCGTTATTTTGATGGGTTTTCCTTTTCATGAAAATTGAAGGTTCGATGTACACCGTCGTATGAAAACACTTGTGGATATTTCTAAATAGTATTCTGGTTCTTGTAACAAATCACTGAGGAAATGCTGAGGTCTGCTCAACTCAGGGCTAGAGGGTGTGCATAAAGGTCAACATTTCCACTACCGCCCATGAAAAGGCTGAATCAAACTGAGCTTGCAATATTTTTATTAGATGGACTATACAAAGTATATGGAGAGCTATCATATTCGCCCCGGAGTCTGTATCGCCGTCCTGCCGCGTCCACGTCTCAGTTAAATTGATGCAATTTCCCGTTTTTCTCTTTCACATTACCTCTCTCATTACATGATAGACTTGCTTCAAACATAGAAAAGTTATTTCTCATTATAACCGACAAAATCTTGCATAAGGGCCATAATTTTTGCACCAATGTGTATGAATTACCCACTTCCCCAAGTTAATGCCTGCTTCACATTTGGTCCGCGATGCTTCTGCGGAGCCCCTAGACCCCTAGACTGCTCGTATCATCCTTCCCGTGCAGCTTCCGTGCAGAGGCAGTAGGTGGCAGAGCAAACACATTTTCGTATGGATTTATGGGTTCCACAGCCTGTACAATTTTGTTTAGTAAAAACTTATACAAATATGAAAAATCTTCGCAAGTCCTTAGCCCACAGACATGTCGCAGTTGGCAATCCCCACACGGGCATCAATAACATGCCGCATCCTGATCGTGCAGCCAGCACACAATTTTCCATGGACGTCATATGACACAAGGTCTATTACTCTGAGAGACCTGAGATGTTCCTACATTTTGTATTTTCGAAGGGAGTCCGTTAAAAAAGAATAAGTGTCCCAATTTATGTAAAAAGAACGTCGTTTTTGGAACATACTTTGTCAGAACTACTAATTATCTTCGATATTCATTTAAGAGGTTGATTTTTACCCATCTAAGAATGCGTTATATGTGTAGAATAATTTTGACAGATATACATAACAAATATTGCTAGACGAATATGGACACACGAAATGGTATTATATTATATTATATAATATCTGACACTCTATAATTGTATCTTTAGGTTCATTCTCAGGTACTTTTAAACAGACGTGTCTTTACCTTTTGTCCTTGCGTACTTGTGTACTAATCAATTACCAGTTGAACTGATACATATAAACTCATTATATCATTTATAATTGATATAGCAGAACACACCTATCGATCTTACAATGATTATCAGAAAATAAAATGTTCTCATTTTCTTCATAAATAAAAGGTTCACTTATATGAAATAATAGAAATGTTTATCAAGTCAACTGACACGTATTCGTAAATGATCAGTACAGGATTAAATTGGCGGTGAAAACGTATATTTGAAATGTAACTCAGAAATATGTTGGCGATACAGTCTGATGTTTGGTAAACATAATGCAGTTTACATACCTTAGTGGTGTTTTTATTACATTCAGAGCCTATGTCTAACATTGTGTTTTTTCAGATTTATGTTTAGTTTACGTTCTCTATAAGTTTACTTTCTCCATGCATTTTGTGTGGAGCTGCTTTCTCGAAATATGGCTTTCGTTATATTGTACCTTTTTTATAAACAATTAAAGAGAAATGTTAAATGGCACTCATCTACAGTGTTTCTATGGGTATTAGTCAAACAAAAGTCACACAATTGTTCCAGAGTTTAACTATAATATTTATCTGACACATTATACAATATATAAAATACAACACAAATCTAGCATTTGTGGGAGAGACAAATTTACATATGAATCAACGTATTTGTGATTAGACGTCTCATGTTATCCGTTAATTTTATAACATTAAAACCTGGCAAATCATACAATTAATCTTCTCCGATATTATTGAAATTAAATATTAGAGAACACCTTTCTTCTTTCAAACGCCTTAAAAACGTATGTTGATAGTTTTCTTACTTCCTATTCATTTGTAGAATTCATCAAATCAGTAAATTTAACATAATTTGGCAAATACCAGAAATATTTCTTAATGTATTGTTTCCTTAAATCTGAATAAAGTGAGCATTCTATGACAAAATGATATTCGTCTTCTAAAGACTTACATATTGTACATTTTCTATCATCAAATGGAGTTCTTTGAGGCTTTTTCCATCTACCACATTCTACTTCAAGTCTATGAGATGGCATTCTTAATTTTGATAATGCAATACGATATTTAGTAACATTTGTAATATTCAAATACGGTTTAAATCTAAAAAATGCAATAGATCTATAAAACAGAGCTCTGGACGATTCATTTAAACTTGCTTGCCAATCTTGCACAAAATTGTCTTTTAAATTGAAAGAAAATTGTTTACATATCCAACACCTTGATTAATCCACACTTCATAGAAACCAAGTTTTGATAATAAGAATTTTATTTCGGTCACCCAGTTTGTCCTGTTTGGATAAACATCTGAATCTGTTATTAACATCTTATATGCAACTTTTATATATTTTGTGTCCGAACTAGAGCAAATCTTTAACCAATATCTAATTATAGATAAAAAACGTCTAAACATAAATGAAATTCTACCAGTTTCTCCATATACAAAAGTGTTCTGAGTGCATGTCGTCTGCATACAATAATAAGCACAGTTTCAATGTTTCTATATCTACGCCTTCTACACCCTTTAAAACAAAAGTTTCCTCTATATCATTGAGATACATACTAAAAAGAAATATAACTAGTGAAAAATAGTGTATCTCTGACTGTGACAAATTCGAAGGAAACTTTGCTCGTTTGCACTCAGTCTGTTTAATTTTGAAATATTTGCTGATTAATAGAAAAAAATTGCGGTTTAAGAAGACAAAATTAAATGATACCGGAGCATTTATTGACTATATCATGACCTCTAAAGTTTTTATTTTAACAATGAATATCTGATCGTATTACATGTTGTAATATACATTTTGGGACAAATTCCTTAAACCCAGCTGAAAATTGTCGTTCAATGTGCCCCGAAACTCATTTGACTATTTGAATCTGAATCACAATAATATTAAATTTAGCCGTTCCATGAGAAAGCCAGCATTGTGCATTTGCGACCAGCATGGATTCATGCTGTTTGCTTTCAAAACCTATTGCAAGTAGAGAAACCGTTATCGAACAGCATGGATCCTGACTAGACTACGCGGATGCGCAGGATGGCCTGGATCCATGCTGGTCGCAAATGCATTATTTTGGATTTCTCTTTGCTCGACTCAATTACATTCTTTTGAAATTTTTGGTTATTGAATTTATATATATACGCACATTGTAAAACCTAGTGCCATATATAATATTAGGCTTTTGTCTTTGTACACATAAATTTTGTAGTACAATATTTTGAAGTAAAAATGTATTACTTGGATTCTGCTCATTATTTAACAAGCATATTTAGGGCCTTCGTGGCTAAGTGGTTAAGGCCACTGACATCTACTGCATATTC
Source organism: Mercenaria mercenaria (assembly GCF_021730395.1). Lineage (NCBI taxonomy): Eukaryota > Metazoa > Mollusca > Bivalvia > Venerida > Veneridae > Mercenaria > Mercenaria mercenaria. Next base: position 60,701,380 of record NC_069375.1, on the reverse strand, counting down.
GTGCCTGTATGAAACGTGGTTCACATTTTTCACATGTCAGGTGAAAGCGATGTTTTTGATTGTTGGGACTTAATAGTGAGGATAGTCAAAACAACAATATCAAAACAACAAAATGTATATATTGATGAATATTACATATTTCGCAGTACATTATGCTACTTGTATTACCTGTGCAAAGGTAGTTTTCTATAACAGTTATTTATCTCAACAGGCATACTAACTCTTTACATTATTGTGATTATTCATATTGACAATGGTAAAAAGTTCCGTTAAATGTTAGTGAAGTAAAAACATGTGCAGCGTCATTTAATATATATTTAAACTTTTTTCAAATATAACCTTTCTTCATTTTGGAAACATTTCTCTGTATTAATTCGTGGATGTTTTTCTTGCCATGACCCCAAGAAAGACAGCACCTGAAAATACCACATACGTCAATAGACTGCTTACCGTGATGCTGGCGAGGCCACCAGAAAGAAAGAAAAAAAAACTCGTATTGTCATGTTGCTAACTGTACAGTCCTTTCTTTTTTTAAATTAAATAGAATGTTTTGAGCATTGTTGCAACTTAATGATGAGATATTTGTTTGTTGTTTTTTGTAGTTTTGTGTGTGTGTTTTTTTCATGATAAACGCTGAAGTGAAACTATCAGGCGGTTTGCATTTTAAACATGGATGCTGAAGCTTTTCACTTTTTATCTTATTTACTTCCTTTTTAAATATGACATTCCAGCAATGTGTGGGTTATGTAGCAGAGTCAACTAGCATTTGTTTAGACTTGATTTATTAAATAGTTAATTATATATGTACGTACATGCCCACTTAGAGGTCATTTTCCGTAATCAGTTCATATTGAACGTAATTGTTCAGTTTGTGCCGGTATATAAGCTTTCAATGAAGCATTTATAATATCTACAATAATTTACTTTCCTGTATGTCTCTTTTTTGCCGCTCTTGACTTTAATGTGACTGAAAAACAGTGTCGGCCCATGGATATAAAGAATTCGGTAGGAAAACATTTCTTATCATGATTATTTCCATCAAAAAGTGTTTAGTTTACATATAATATGCTTAATTCTAATAAGTTTACAGGATAATATTATGTTATATACTATAGACAGATGTTTATGTGATTAGTTGCGATAAAACTACATGTCAAATACACATCTTTACCAGGGTGCAATCAGATATTTCATAATATACAGTTTTCTCACTTAAAAGGATATATCATTCTATTTTCAAATGATCAAAAAAGCAATGTGTTATAGATTTGAATTAACAGATCCTTTGTCCATTTCTATAACACATAAAATCAAAGTCAAACATGAACGAATAAATAATTTAAAGCATTGTATTAGCGCGAAAGATAATATGTAACTGATATTTTTGTATAAAGATATAAATCATTTCAACTTCTCAAGCGAGTACAATAACTGACCATGATATGGCAATAGTAATTCAATGCAAACTCAAATTGAGAACCAATGGCTTTGATATTAACGTTTATAAACCGACTACTGTAGTTTAATGTTTAATGTAATAGTTTGAAGCATAAAACGGTACTTCTTCCATCATAGTGATGCTTTTATATATTTTGGGGTTTCCAATATGCATTTTAGATCGTTGTCTATCAAAATGACGATATTGTTGTTTTATTTTCACCGTTGAAATACGCTGCAAAATTACCACGGAGGGGTTTGTTTTAAAGACCAACCACGACCTGGTGACCTACTTTTTCCTCGCACATGAGCTTCTCGCAAATCATTCTAATAATACTGGTATAAAACAGTGTAATTCTATAAGATAATAGGTTGACAATTTAGGCCCTCCCTTAAGATGTGTTCTCACAATTATGTCTGCAACTTTATTCAGTCATTTTCTTTTCAGTATAGTTATATAAAGATAGAATGATAGCTATCTTACACTGTAGATACAAATTGTGGTATAAACTAGTCTTAATACATCAAGAACTGTGCATACTACTACATCTATGAAATACTATATTCAGACATTAAACAGCTTGCCTTGCACCAAATATATGTCACTGTCAATTTGTAACCTGATACTTGTTTTTCCTTAATATCTTCATGCAATAATGCAAACATGTATAATTACCATCGTGGAAATACAAAAGAATACTCTTATTTTGTGTTAGTGCGTCTTTAAAAAATAATAGGTGAGGGTAGATTTCTTGTAAGCATAGAGCATTAGATAAAAACACCGCCTTAGTGTCACGCATTTGCAAAGTAAGCCCACAATAAAAAGAAACTGTAACGGAAAATTATTACAGACTGGTTGCTTCAAAAGTCCAACAAGTAGATCTATATTCAAATTTTATGCAAATATAGATAAAGGGGGAGGAAGTGGTAAGGGGGAGGAGGGGAATGGGATAGGAGATTAAAGTGGAAAATAGAACAAGGCTAAATATACAAAAGGAATGCTTCGTTCCTTAATCACAGGTACACTACAACATAAACCATAATAGCGCTCACATTAAAATTTAAATTAAAATTTAAGATCGAAACTATTCTATCAAATAATATTCAGTATCGAGTATGTATATTAAATTCAAACTAAAACATGAACTCAGATATTACGATATATATAACCCTGTAAATTATTAAGTTGTAAATATTTTTGGCCGAATAATTACAGAATGATAAGCCTTTGTTTATTAGAAAATGAGAGGCTATTGTTTTATATCACTGATATCATTTTTATCAGGCTATGTTGATATAGATTTGAAGGGGTGAGGTTTACTGAACTCATTCCGCCTATATCTGGCGAGCTTGATAAAATTGATATCAATCGACGGTAGCCTGATAATCAATTTCTCACGTATCCCATATGACCTGCCGAGAACAACATATGTTTGAATGATATAGAGCAAATTTGTTTGTTTCAGTGTAAGATCAAAATATATTTCACCAAGTGAACACAATAATTAATTCTAACACGACCAGCCAATAACCTACATACATGTAGAGCAAAATCTATCTCGGGTTATTCTGCGATATACAACTCGCGTGCAATGACATCATCCGATCCAGGTGCGTAGCACGGTTGTAAAAGTGGTTACCATTTTTTTATAACACTTTTGATACTAGTATGTCGTGTTAGAATCGAAATAACAAGTTCCCAAGTGTGATTTATCGTAAAATAACCCTTGTATTTCGTTCTTATGCTAAAATAATATATCACTCATGCCTACGGCCTTCGTGATATTTTATTACACATAAGAAATCAAAACTCGGGTTATTCTACGATAAACCACTTTTGGGAAATTATTATTTCTTAAATATATTAACGAGTGACGCAGCCACGAGTGAAAATGTGAATTATGGTGTTCACGAGTGAAATATATTTTGATCTTACATTGAAACAAACAAATTTTCCTTTTTATTTTATGTACCTTCAATGATTTTAAACAAATTATATTAATTTACACGCACAGCGTCACGCGCATTGCATCATGACGTCATAATTCACGACGTCACGATATCTATAGTGTGTAACTGTCAAATAGTTCTATGACGTTTTCAGACCTCTTTTAGATTCTATACGATGGAACGCATATCTTCATGATCCTGTAAATGTTCATGTACATCTATATCTTTACTGCAGTAGATTTTGCATGGAATATCTTACTATTTATAATTCATATTCTTTCGCATTCAAGTGTAGTTCCGTAGCAGTGCAAAAAAGAAAAAAAACTGTATTTCATTTAAAAGCATAAGATAAATTTCGTTAAAATATACTTTGATACAAAACATGATAAACACACTCGGATAGCTCAGTGGTTTGCACACTGGCCTTCCAATCCTGAGGTCGTGGGTTCAATCCCCGGCAGCTACTCGGGAATTTTCAGAATTGCTTTTCAGTGTTTCCCACCCAACTAGAGGTGTACTGGTCAGGAACCCAGGCAATCCTTGCTTGTATCAGTGCTATACACTGGGCACATTAAAGAACCAGGCTGTCTATTCGCAACGAGCTAGGCTAAGTTAGCCGGACAAGCCTGTATCTGATTTCTGATCTCTCTGTCGTGGGGGCTTTGTCTCACTCTGTCCCTCTGGTCAGGGCGCTCAGTGTCTATACTAGTAGAGGATGAATTATGCGTCCTGTGTGGCTGCATTTGAACTATGTAAAGCGCCGTTGAACGTGAAATGGATCATGAAAAGGGCGCTATATAAATAAGGTATAATAATAATAATAATAATAATAATAATAATATCTGTGTTATGTAAATAAATGGAAGAGCTGTAGTTTAAAAAAATAAGCAAACACTTAAATTCATTTTTTTGGCAGTGATTTTAATTGAAACAAAAACACATAACAAATAAAAGTGCGTTCTATAATCACTTCTGTCTGTGGAGCAGTAGCGGCACAATATCGGTCCAGTGGACAGCGGTCCCGAATGTATCTGAGGAGTTAACAATCTACAACAAAGGCCAAGATGAGGATATACCATTAAACATGAACACAATATATTTTAATGATATATTCATTTACAACAGTCTGGTAAACAGACGATATAAGATGATCACCTGTCTTTGTATAAATGACAATAAGACGCATCTCGTCAAATTCAATTTGACAAATGTATAACATTTGATCCGGTCCCGTAAGATGTTTTGCTCAGACATAATGGCAGTAACGTAAATACAACACAGGTTAATAAGATATCTTCATCTGTGCAAAGATAATCTAATATGATTTAAGTACGGAACAAATATGGTATTATTCGATCCAAGTAGCGGTTTATTTTCCCCATTCAATAAATTCGAATACAATTTATACAAGCAAAGAAATCCCAACAATACTGTAGTAATGTTTTGATTAGAAAACTTTGGCAGAGATAGATTGCCTATTTAGCTTTCGATTTGAAAATGAAATGTTACCATTTATTGTTCCCTGGTATTGTTCTGTAATATATATAACAAATAAAAAACGAAGGATGAGCTTTTGTACATATTTTTAATACCAAGTATAACAATAACATCTTTCTTTCAGCATGTTCAGCTGTTTCACTTTTCACTTATCTTTCAATTCCTCTATACCGTCATACTCAAATAGTTCGACCTACTTCTCAAGTCATTAATAAATATGTTACGTATTGGCATTTATCACTATTAAAATCATCAGCGCACATATTAGTAGAAGAGCTATCAACACACTTAAAACTTAATGCGTGTATGCGCATGTATTGGTTTAAAATTACTTGCGCAAGTATCGGTATAAAAAAAACATCAGTACTAGGAAAAATATCCGCACACGTATAAATAAATACTTGAGCATGTAATAGTTAATACGTGCAAATGTATTACTTAAAAATAAACATCTGCGCACGTATAACTTATTACATGCAAAAAAAACATATACGCATTGGTATAAAAAATATCAGCGCACATAGTCCGTACTAATATGTGCGCTGATGATTTTATACAGGTACATGCGCACGTATTATTTATTACGTTCGCACGTATTAGTTATTACGTGCGCACGTATTAGTATAAAAATATGTCACATCTGAGCCACCGTAGTGAGCTGTAAGTTATGAATGATCAAAAATGCAACAATTCATACGCTTCATCAGTCAAGTAATTCTTATAAGATAAACTTTGGTTGTACTCTATTTTCTTTTATTTGAATAATATTGTATGCAAGAAAAACGATTCTGTCACCGACAGAAGGGAGCGGACGGAAATATCTGGCTCTCGGGTAACTGTTTTGCGATATCTCAGCAGAGCCTCGTTTCCGCTAAAACCGTTATCATCGGGTGATATAAAGATTTGACATCTATGGCACTTCGGAGACACACTCACTCATTCGATTTGAATAATTATTCATACAATTCATTAAAATAGAGTATTATATTTGGATTCTGTTTAAAATGTAGTTTGAACCAATGTCTTGTTTTATCTGGAATGAAAATCTATCTTGCTGTACAGGTGGGCACTCCACGCGGTTTATATTGATAAACAGAATAAACGAAGGTCATACTGATGTTTATTTTTCAGTCATAATAGCATGTGGTTAAGACAATCTTATATTTTTTATCAATATTTGTAACACTGTTTTGGCTTTTGTTGCGTGTATTATTAGGTAAATATAACGTCAAGTAGTGTTAAAGAGGTTAAGGTCAAAATACTTATTGAATGACCGCCAATTTAATATTGACACTCCAGTATGTGGCAAAAAACAAAAAGAATTTCTGTACATGTTAGTTAAAAAAAATCTATCATCGAAGTATTGTACCGCCATCACGCAAGCCGTACTAATACCACTTACAAAGAAGACATTAAATTTGAAAATTTGCTATACCATGTATTACATTTTTATAATGATTATCTTCTATTTTATTACAGAATATTCATTCGACTTTTAATTCTTACGCCACCATTTTTGCTTAGAATGTGATAGGAAAATGTGGGTTTAGACGAAAAGCTCAGTGATACGTACCACCGAAACACGCTTGAGTAAAAAGTAGAATAAAACACGGAGCTTTTGAGAAAGGACACAGGGAAATGGAGAAAGATAAGCACTATGTATACTTTGACTTCGGGAAAATTAGGATCTATTTATTATTCGACTACACCACGGAAACACATTTTCGACCGAATTATTGACCTTATTCCTATAAGCAATGTTTCTTATCAAACTTTACACCATTTTCATCTCTATTTTCGAGAAAGATGTAATACCAAACATATTGCCAAGTTTCATTGTGAAATTTCGAGATTTTAGAGAAATATAGACATTTAATAGAAGCCTCTAGACCAGCAGAGACTTATAATTTGATTTGGCAGTGACCTGCCTTATATATTAGGTAGAAACTATTGTGCCAGGACGATAAAGATATAGCTTACTAATAGGTTTCGCATTGTTCAAATTTTGATCTAATTTATAGCTTACAAAATTTGAATACAATAAACGATCAATTAAAGATATGATCATTTGCGTTTATTCAGATGTTACAAACATGCTTTAATCTGGCTCGTTTTCAATAATACGTTTTCGATATATTGATATGTGTCTTAAATTAAAAAAAAAATTAAACAAAACAGTGCTTCGATTTGATTTTGCATATATTTGACCTTAGACTATTTTTTCTTTGGGCTCTTTTTGACGTTGTTATTTAACAAGTTGTTGATCCACTAATAGTTTGTGAAGTTGTTTTGGAATATAAGACTACAGTCCTTGTTTATCCACTAGCTACGCGCATGCGCAGACACTGGTAATATATTTTGCTTTACATCATGGCGGAAATGAGTCCTGGATAACTTAATATTTCAGGTAAAATATATGTTTCTAGACTTTTTCTGATATTGTTAAATTGCACCAAAATATTTCAGTATGAGCGAACTGCTTGGGGTAGGTTTTTTTTTTTATTTTGTTAACATACACAAGTTTTCTCCACATAGAAAAGTAAGATTTATTCTAGATGACAAACGTTACACATCAGATATCATTAAAGTAGACATCCCTCTAATTTCTCTTTTTTTTGCAATTAAAGTAAGTATAACAAAGAGAAACAGAATGTTAACGTTATGGTTATGCAATGTGGCATGCTGCTGTTCATTACCCATATATTGGTGTTTAATATACACATATATTAGTATGTTGTTTAGTATCGTATTATGAATACACTTTGATGCTGAAATAATTGCAAGTGAACGCCATGCCATGGTGATTGTATAATCGGATCATTTGTAAAGCTTTTTACAAACTCCAGGTGAATGAGCTTTTGTAAACATGTAAAATTCTACAAAGGTCTCTAGATTTATCAGTCTGTGCACGAGGCAATCTGTTATGGTTCATTTTCCATTTTCCAACTAGATTATCATTATAAGAGGAGTTTGTATAAGAAGGAAAGGTACTTCTAATTCATATTTGGCCAAAGTTATGGTATCGTCATTTTCATTTATGAATACATAAATATGTAATTCATATTCTAGCGTTATTTTAGAAATCATTTATTTTATCGTTTAAACCTGGCACACATTCTAAGAATTGTAGATATAAGAGACAAATATGTTTGGTTTTCGTACAACCGTGTGGTACTAATATCAGTATTAATAAAATAGATAATTTGTTTAAATTTATTTTTCTTTAAATATGGTAAAACGGATGTTTTTAAATACATCTAAAGCCTATTTGTATTTTAGTTTGATGAAAATTTGCGTTCAAGAATGCATTCTCAAAATACATTTAGCTATTGCTTTGTATTTTAGTACACATATCCTTCATCCAGTGTTGTGGTGTAGAAGTGCATTGTAGCTGTTCGCCTATGCACTTACACTCTTGATTCAATCGTGAATATTTTAGCTTACTATTTGTCCTACCGGTATCAAATAATATGTGGTACTCTTACCTGAAAAACATATTCAGACAGATTTGATAACCGTACATTTGTGTTTAACCTAAAGTCTGTAATACTAGAGACGAATAACTTTTCTTTTTTTTAAAGGATGGTGATTTAAAATACGCACCCGCTTTCTTTTCCGTTTTATAGCACTTTGCAGTTATTTATTCCAGACTATGTTATAAAAGGGAATTCTAAGACCGTTTCTATGATATTTAAGTTTCAAAACCTCGGATTCTAAAATATTTAGTTTTAGCCTATTGCTTTCTCGTTAATCCATTATATTTACGGACATTTTGCATTGAAAGATCCGTGAAGACATCAATAAATGTCTCTAAATTGTATTCTGGTACTTGTAACAAGACCCTGGGGAAATGCTGTACTCAACCCAGCGCTAGAGGGCGTAAACAGTAGCTTGCATTTGTACTACCGTTCATAAACAGGATTAATCAAAACGAGCCTGCAACATTCTGTTAGCTCGAAGTATATGGAGAGATATCCTACTACCCGACGGCGGCGGCGTCAGCGTCCTTCCGGGTCCGCATGATGGTTTAAGTTTTGATGCTTTTCTTTCTCTCTATGTAATTGTATTGATTGATTTGCTTCAAAATTAAAATAGTTATTCCTCATGATCATTATTATTATTATTATTATTATACCAGATTTATATAGCGCCCTTTTCATGATCAATTTCACGTTCAAAGGCGCTTTACATAGTTCAAATGCAGCCACACAGGGCGCATAATTCATCCTCTACTAGTACAGACACAGACAAAGCCCCCACGACAGAGAGATCAGAAATCAGATACAGGCTTGTCCGGCTAACTTAGTCTAGCTCGTTGCGAATAGACAGCCTGGTTCTTTTACGTGCCCAGTGTATAGCACTGATACATGCAAGGATTGCCTGGGTTCCTGACTAGTACACCTCTAGTTAGATGGGAAAACTGGAAAGCGCTTCTGAAAATTACCGAGTAGCTGCCGGGGATCGAACCCAGGACCTCAGAATTGGAAGGCCAGTGTGCAAACCACTGAGCTATCCGTATCACCCACGTCATCTTGCATAAGGGCCATAACTTTCACGCCAAAATTTTATGAATTATCCCATTTAGAATTTCAGGTTTAAGTTAAATGCATTTTTCTCTGTCTCAGTCATTGGTGAAGGGATTCGATTCAAATTTAAAATAGTTGTTCTCATCATCCCCCACACCATAAGGCACAACATCCATAAGTCTGGCAATACTTTTGCATGAATTATGCCTCCATTTTACTTAGTGTTAATGGTTGATTTTGAATCATTTTCCCTAAATTTCTGTTATTACACAAGGAATTTGATTCAAACCTAATAATAATATTGTGAAGGCCCGCCCGCTTAGCTCTGTAGGGAGAGCGTTGGTCTACGGATCGCGAGGTCGCGAGTTAAATCCCCGGGCGGGGCGTATGTTCTCCGTGACGATGTGATATATACATTGTGTCAGAAATCATTCGTCTTCCACCTCTGATAAATAATGTAGGGAAGTTTGCACTCACTTGTGGTGAACAGGTTTGTACTGGTACAGCATCCAGGAGCACTGCTTAGGTTAACTGCCCGCCGTTACATGACTGTATTACGGCGTTCAACAAACATAATGTGAAACAAATGTCATAACTCTGACACCAATATATCATTCGCTTTGTCCGCTTTTTAATAAAAATCTCAGGTTAAAGTTTCTGTGCACTTTCACTCTATACCTGTTATAACTAAACAGATCTGATTAAAACTTAAGATAGTTGTAGCACATCATTACCCACAAGGGTCATAACTCTGGCACCAATATGTTATTGATTATGCCCCCTTTCTACATAAAAATTTCATTGTAAAGTTTTGATGCACTATACCGCTTAACTGTTATTACCAAATGGATTTGATTAAAACTTAAAATACTTGTAGCACATCATCATCCTCATCATATGACACTAGAGTCATAACTCTGGAACCAACATTTTATTATGTCCCTTTCTTAATTTCATGGTTAAGTTTTGGTGCACTTTCTCTCTTAAATGCTTTTACTACACAGTTTGATTAAAACTTAAAATATTTGTATCGCATCATCATGATCATAACAAAAATCGTATGACACGAGAATCATCGCTCTCATACCAATATTTCATGAATTATGCCCCCTTTTTACTTAGGATTTCTGCGACATGTTGGCGCACTTTCATTATATCTTTGTTATTTATCATTGAATTTGATTCAAACTAAAAATAGTTATTCCAGTGTCTGCTCCAACTTCCTCAGATGTGCCAAACCTCGAGATAGTCAAGCGCGCTGTCTCTTGAGAAGGTCCATTTTTTTTTTTTTTTTTTGCGTTAAGCGACCTGAGATGTTCCGTTAAAAAGAATAAGCGTCCTAATTTATGAAAAAAAAACGTCGTTTTGGAACATACTTTGTCATAACTACTGATAACCTTCAATATTCATCTGAGACATTAATATTTACATGTAATATATTTAAGATCTAAGAAAAAAGCCTTGACAGACAACATTAAAGAAATCTTGTCAGAAAAATATGGACACACGAAATGGTATCATATAATATCTAACACTCTGTATTTGTTTCGTTAGGTCCGGTACTTTAAACAAACTTGTCTGCGGTTTACATACTATGCCTTATGTTCTGCGTGTACTAATCAATTAGCAGTTGAGTTGATACATATAAACTCATAATATCATTTATAATTGATACAGCAGAACACACAGGTCTATCGTTCTTACAATGACTGTCAGAATATAAATGTTCAATTCTTCTTCATAAGTAAAAGGTTCACTTATATTAAATAATATATAATTGAAAATACCTAACAACTCAACTGACACTTGTGCCTAACTGATTAGTACAGGATTCAATTGGCAGTGAGAACGTATATTAAACTGCACTAAACTCAGAAATATGGTGGCAATTCATTTGATGTTTGGTGACCATTAACCGGTTTGCATTCCTAAATGGTATATTTATACGTTCCGAGGCTGGCTCTAACATTGTGTTTCTTTGGGTTTATGTTTAGTTTACGTTTTCTATAAGTTTACTTTCTCCATGAATTTTGTGTGTATGTCCGCCACACACACACATCCTTAAATACAATATAATAGGACTTTGATTTTGATTTTGACAAACACAGTTTTTCGTTTTATATCCTTGCACTTTTTCTTATAATGATTAAAAAATTGTTAATTGACACTCGTCTATAGTATATCCAGGGGTCTTAATCAAACAAGAGCCACAAAACTGTTCTTGTGTTTAACTAATATAATCTTTATCTGATCGGATGAATGATAGCCGGTACTTTGTTAACATAAACAGTGACAATTAGTATTTCCAAGTTAATATATAAAGACCAGTTATTAGTGTATCTCCAACTGACTCCCTAACAGGCTACCTTCGGTCATTTGCACCGTTTAAAGTTGAAAATTATCTGCTGATTAAAAGAAAATAATATGATATTTAAACATTTACATAATCACAGAATGATTTGAAACATTATGGCTGGTTATGCATACAATAATACCAGAACATTGATTTACTGACTACTAAAAATGATTATAAACATGATAAATATATATAGCAAACTTCTAAAGTTATGATTTATACAATAAATATCTGATCACATCTTCTATGGTTTTGGAAAGACAACAAACGTTTTTGTAAGACTACCGATGTGTTTTATAGACTACAAATTTATACTGTAGCATCTTATCGAACTGCTGTCATTACCTTTTTATTAATAGCTACTGACTTAACATTTTTTGAAAAATCATGACACAATATACTAGTTTAAATGACCGGCAAAACTCATCAAAATAAAGATATTGATATGTCAGCGAATAAAATGTCATTGGTACTTTTTATTATATTTATAAAGTAGTAACAAGCCAGGTAAAAATCATTTTTTTTACCTTGGGAATACGAATATTTTCATCATCTTTCCCAAGGGTAACATAAGAGAACAGTTTACCAAATTAATGAAACTTTCCCATGAAAAGGTGTTTCCAAAAAATATGTGAAAACACAGAGTATTCTATATCTGTATTATGTACTTATTATGGCTAAATTATCTGAAATGATTTACTGTTTTATAGATTTTAGATGACGTTCCGAAACATTCCCATGTTTTTATGAAAAACCGTTCCCTGGAAATTTGAAACATGTCAGAAAGGATTTCCATGAGAATGGTAGGGATTTAAATGATAATTCTTTTGCGTTTCCATTATTATCTTGCACATGCATGTTTTAAAAATATATATGCATTTATATCATCAAATTCTTGTTAAAGGAATACTTACTCAATACTTATATTTGTTGATTAATCTATATAAACGTGTAAACGACATAAAGCTAAAAAAACTAAAACAGTTAAGATAACGTTCATCGAGACTCCGTGATTTGAGATATGATTCAGTATTACTAGTATTATTCAAACTGACAAAAGGTTGCATAGTAGTGATGTCAAACCATGAGATTACATTAATATTCAACAGTAAAATTCCAGTAGGTCACTTCTTTATAAGGAATTATTCACAGATTGTATTGAACTCTTGTCCGACAGTAAAGCATCGGGCCCATTTTTAGCAGATGCAGACACGCATTGATTATTTAAAACTGTTAGGAGCCCATATTACAGTACAATGTAATAGCTCTTTATACTTTTCTCAATTTTCTTTTCATAACTGTGTGTAAATATATGTAGTATCTAAAAGACAAATAAATAATAAGTAATTGCTTAGTTCATCAAATTTAATCGGCAGTAGAATCCCTTAATGATTCACACTGTGTAATATATCTAGTATATATCTTGATAAAACAGTATCAGGGATCATATGTTCAAACAAAAGGATTTGCATGTTACATGTGTGTTGTATATCGGTGTATTTCCGGCTCAAAAACACAACGACCCTTCCACTGGCTACCTTTTATATTAACAGTTTGCATTTATTAAATTTACAAATATTTGAAACTTTATCATTATTAGTAGGCTAAGCAGCTTTTATCAACCAGTTATAAATATGTATTACGAAAGAATTCCTTTTTTCTCTAAAATGTAGAATTATATGAAACCCTATATTTAAAACTTTGAAATATATTTAGAAAATTCGGCAAGCAAAAAAATGCAAAGTTATGTGCTTGAATTTTTGCTTGACTGATTCAGAAAATGTGGACCTTACACAAGTTTTCATAATGGGAGCCTGCAGGAAAATAACGATTTAGATAACATTTTCGCAAATAAAATTCGTTTCAACTGTGTATTTTCTAATGAAATCTCTCACAGCCGGTAATAAATATAATTATGATCTATACTATGGTTAAAATGACTGTATAGGTCCATGAGCTTGTTTCTGAAATATTTACCCATGATTAACGGGGTCCGAACATTCCAAGCTGATTTTAAGATACTATTAATGAGATATGAATTATTTATCGTGTCAACCGTTTTAATATCATATTTTATCTTACAAATATAGTAACGTTGCTGTTTTGATAAATTTACTCAAGGGGTGCCATTAACCACTAAAACCACATATTTCATTTCCTTATAACAGGCCAAGACGTTAGTTTACATTTTTGCATAAAACTACTTTAAAATGTTTCTCTGGATCTGCCCATGTATTAACAGGAGAAAAAAATGTATGTTAAAATTGCCATTCAAGTGCTATTGGTGTACGATTTTGATTCATAAAACGATTTTCCAGAGACGGACACATATCCTTAGGCAGATGGAAATTTGGTATCTATGTCTTGTTTCTTTCATAACAAACTCCATTTTGTAGCATACAAGTTGCAATCTAATTCACAGTATGTTTCGCTTTATCAGTTTTCAACCATAACCGCACTCGCTTCTATCTCTGTTTACCCCCTTTTTGAACACTGGTTCGTTGATTTTTACAAATAACCTTGAATGTATCGAATTGCTTGTAACTTGTGCGATGAATCATTTTAATGTTTCTCGGGAAGTATCAGGCGGTATGTTCTATATAATTTCTCGCAGAAATCATAAAAATCTTAAAAGCTGTTTTCTACATTTTTGTTCATCCTTTCTCAAATTGTTTTTGTACTCAAACTTTAAAGTTAATTTTGTTGAAATTGTGCAATTTAAGTAATATGCACAGTTAATTGTTTCTAATAAAAAATATTGTTAAACCCTCAGTATATGCTTTTTTGTAGTGTTGTTAATTGTTAGGCCCAAGTTTTTGATATGTAAAGCCAAGAACAACAGAATGGGAATTAAAATGTACTAGAATAGTAAAATATCATCACATATCAAAACAATACACTGTCGTCTTTTTATGTTTAAATGAAAGAATATACACGTATGTTTTGTGTATTAACGTCGCAAGATGCCCTTTTTATATTAACCCTTTATTACCTGCATTAATTACGTTACACCATTACTTCCTGTTTATCAAACGGGCAGGACTACCTTAGATGGAACCCGGCGGTCTCTACTATTATCAGATCTGAATCCATATTATCATCTGTCTCAGTGGGTCATTTTTACGACAGAATTTTATTTTAAAATATTAACCCAATGGACACATTTTTTGTTCTGTGCGAGCAATTGCAAATAAATTGGCAAGCAGAGAAACTCATTTTGCAATGTAGAAACCCAAAGAGACTCTTTCTAAATAAAAGGTGTTCCTATTTGCGTTATTGGGCTATGTTATACCAGTATTTGTCATTATAATTAAGTATATTGAACATAAGCATTATAAACAGGCCGCCGACTTTTAATCTGTTCATATTTATTTCATCATTTTGTGCATTCGCATATATACGCTGGCGAAAATGAATCGTGGATAGTTCAACATTTTGAGGTGAAATATATCACTACTTAATTCTGCTGATATTGATCAACAAAAAATATACTTATGTGACTAAAATTTACAGATATTTATATCTAAAGATGATCAATAGTCAATTGCAATTTTGAAAATTTAAGAACGGCATTGAAAATAATACTTTCTGGAATCATGTGTAATATATATCTGACTATTAAATTTATCATGCAGCTACTATGCAAAGTGCCTGATATCACTTACCTGATATTTTATTTTGTTATCAGGTCATTGACCTGATATCAAAATTAAGCTCCTCCCATATTGGCGGAATAGTTTTTACATCAGTTTCCTTCAAGATTGAATTTTATTACAGAGTCCAGTTTCGATGTTGCACAACTTTTTTTTCTACATAGATTCTGTAATCTCAACAAATGTCCTTGAATATGGTTGTCTCTAAATTTATCACACAGACAATAGCACTGAATGACGTCATTTTGAAACGTTCATCATGACATCACAATGTTTACATGGATCGATTCTCGGAAAGGTTTACAATACACTTGACAATGTATGATATACTAATTCTTGATTTATGCCTTATTTAAGGCATGCACATTCTATCAAGTATTAGCAAAAGTATTTGTGTTACTTATTATTCTTGAATCAGTTAATTATAATTCTTGGATCAGTGTACATTTAGTGATATTAAAAACTATAAAGTCTGGAACTGGAAGTGAAATTTTCACCCCTTCCAGCCCATATCAGCCTCGACCTGATAACATTGATATCAAAAGACAGTAGCCTGTTATTCTCTATATATCTTTCCTGTACAGAGTAAAGTGGAAATACTTAGCACAGACTATCAAAGAATCATAAGGATGTTAAACAAAATTATGGTTTCGACTACTCTTCATTTCAACTTTGATATCATAGTGAAGTACATTAAAATGCATAGGCTATTATGAAAATCGTTAAATATCTTTGTTTATACTTCGCTCCAGTACTACTACGGTATTTCATTTTATTTTTTTTTTTAAAGAAAGTAAATGCAGTCAGGTGCGTCACTGTATCTATGCAATTTACTATTTATAAAATCCTGCACAGGCTTGAACCCATTTTATTCCTTGTAAACAAGGGTGAAAAGTGGCCTGGGAAATACCAAAATCTGGGTTGAATAGTTCTGCCTAACTTCAAATTATCATATATGTTATTTGTAATGATAATTAGTAAATAAAATCAATGAATTCAGTTGAGCATCATTGTTTCAATTTACACATATTTAAATTGCCAGTGATCAGTTAATATAGTACATCGAACGTAGTCTAGCTCTGTACCAAACCTTGAACTTCTTTTATGATTCAATATCATGCATATATACTATTCACTCAGTTAACGATATCAAAATCATAAATGAGTGACAGATTTCGGGCGTAAATTTAGTGTATGAAAGTGACATATTCAACTGAAATATTCATTGATATCATTGTCAAACAAACTAGTAAACTACCCCACCTTACCACTAAATATCACGTCCATACTACTACATGTAGGGATAATGCACGTTTTATTTTGTGTATTAACGTCTGCAGAAGCCCGCGGGTTTGTTTGTGACCGAGACCGAAGATCGAGGTCACAAACATACCCCAAGGGCTTCTGCAGACGTTAATACACAAAACAATTGTGTATTGTCGCTATTCTTGCATAAACAAATGTGTCACGCCGATTTATGTATTGCTTTCATACGTGATGACTTGACGATTCCGGTACATTTTTTATTTACCATTCCTGTTGTTCTTGGAAACGTTAAACATGTTTTAGATATCCGTATCCAGGGCCCGGAAATAAACAACACTATCAAAAGCACATTCTGAAGATTTTAAGCGATATTTTTATCGCTCATTATTACAAACATAAAATTACCAATAATTGTTCATATCATTTCACAATTTGGTGGACTTGATCACAATTTCAAGAATAATAACATTACATTTGAGTTATATTGAGTACGGACACGCAGTTGGTGTACGGATGAGTACGAACGTATTGTCGAGTTTTTAAGCTGTTTGTATAAATTCTTCGAGAAATTAGATAAAAAAATACTGACTGATACTTACCAAAATCATAAATATAATACCTAAAAACGAACAATAGCACAAGTTACACACGTAACTTATTTATTCACAGTTATTTACAATAACTGAGCAGACGCTTTGTAAAGGGAGTGAACTCTAAGAGAAGCTAGTGCGTACATTGATGAGGGCAGTACGTTTGGGGTTGGAAACAGATACAGCTAAACATACTATGGATTACATTGTATCTGTAATGCTACAAGAAGAGGTTGTTATGGAAGAAACAAGACGCAGGTGCCAAATATCAGTGTCCGCAAAAATACATACATATATCCCTGGCAAGGCATTTCAAAAATAAAAATCATGTATTAACAGCACGTGAACTGCCTTGTTTGCACACGATTTTTCTCCCGTTTATACATGGGCGGATCCAGTGAAAAAAAGTAGTTTTTATGCAAGAACGGCATTTTAAACATTTCAAGTTTGCCCAACAACTCTCTTCATAAACCGTATATAACCTATAAGTTTATGTGTTATTGCGATAATTGATCTCAGAAAACAGCATGATTTCAATGTTTTAGTACTATCAAGAAGGAAACTTTGTGCTTAATGCTTATGTCTTGGCTTGTCCTGTCTTAATTAATTAATAGGAATGATGTGAATAGCATGGTGCTTGTGCCCTCCGTCCACTGGGTGAAGAACCTCGCCAATATAACGCTGGGTATTCAGATTGTAAGGAAAGATGACAAATTTGTCTTCACCCTAACCCTATCATTACAAACCCCAAGCCATATAGACAGTTCCCCTTTCAAATCAATCCCGCTCCAACAACCAATTATTAGCAGAACGTTCAACTACGCATATTCTCCCATCAACTACACTAAGATTGATATGGAAATCGACGCTAAATGATGCCCTTGACATTCATAAAACAGTTTTAACCGGAGAAGTGAAATTTAAGCTTTGATGTTGCTTAATAGTCTTTAACTGCCAGGATCAAATATATTTATTATAATTTTTATCATACAAGATTTATATAGCGCTTTTTCCATTATTAACACGTTCAAAGGCGGTTTACATATAGCAAACGCAGCCTAGTACACTAGTGCTGACACATATGGATCTGACCAACGGGAAGAGTGAGATAGTCCCCAGAATAGATAGAGAGAAATCCGTTTTAGATACAGGCCTGTGCGGCTAACTTAGCCTATCTCGTCTGTTTAACGTGCCCGGCGATACACGCGAAGCCGTCTTTCCTGGTTAGACCCAGTACATGCCTCCTAGTTATTTGGGGATACTCAAAAATTTCCAGTGCCTGGGTCGGGATTCATATCCCGGACCTCTGGATTAACAGTCAAGCGTGTTACCACTAGACCATCAGCTCTTCCGATATCTCTATGGTTACTTTATGTGCATTTTTCTGGAAATTAAATTTATCTCTGATTTTAATGAACAGTTAATAGTCCGGTACCAGTAAAGAATTTCCGGATTAACCCAAAAAATGTGTAACCGTGTGATAATCTTTAAATGTGTTTATTATTGGACTCTGTCTACCGGCCAATTCCTTGTATAATTAATACATTATAACTCTGTATATATCCCTTCATTTCTTGCATTTATAGATTATTTTAGGAGTCTCATAATACAATGCTTAAAATGTATTTAGACTTGACAAACATTCAATTATATATGACAAAAGTATAACTTCATACTGGTTGGTTTTGAAAGAACAATAAAACCACAACTGTTAATTATCGATCAATGCGACCTGAAACTAGTTAGACTATTTGCAAATTTGAATCATAATCATATTGGATTAAATTCTTTTGAAAAACAAGGTTATTTAGAAATATCTATGTACATGCGCATGCGTAAAACTACATATTTGTTTTTGTTTTCGTCATGGCGGAAATGAGTCCTGGAAAGTACACTATTTTGAGGTAAAATATATAACTGTTATGCTTTTAACTCAATTATACTTATATTTATGCCAGATGATAATCAATGGTTGCAACGTTTAAAAGGTTGCGTTTTAAAGTTTAAAATCAAAGTCGGAAGAAGTGTTTACTTCTTGTATTAATGAATTTAGACAACGGCGTTGCTTGCCAAAGAATGTTGTGAGTTGAAGGCGCATGCGCGCTCTACGGCTAGCAACCGCTCACCCCACGTTAAGAATAAACAATAAATAAACATTCCGTGATAATATTTAAATCAGTATTGTTACTATATAAAAAAGTGATCAAGAATATTTACGTACGAGATAGATATGATTAGTTATGTATTACCCGAGAAGCTGCTTTTATATTTTGGCCTGTCCGCACCAATGATAGAAACAGACACAGAATTTGCTCCCTATATATAAAATACACCTTTTTCAAAGTTCCACTAGGCTTTACATTTTATGTTAAAAACTGATTGAGCTATCCAAATAGATGTTAATGCATAATTACATGGTTAGAAAAATGTTAAGTTTAATACTGCACAAGAACTTTTGACTGTTAGAGCCATATAGGGAGTTAATTAGAAAAAATAATTCTATACAAATGTTTACTACATTCATTAATATTCAAACTTTTGACAAATATTTAGAAAAAATTTATTGGAAATAGGATTTTACACGAAATTAATATAATTTACAAAAAAGCGACAGTAACTTTTAACGAAGGCACAGTGAGCCTTTAATATAGACAGAAATCAATATCTTTGTACCGAAATATTTAAAAAAGTATTATTTTTTCATTCTATCTGTCAGAAGATTTATTTCAAATGTCACCGCTCGTGGATATTTAATGGAGGCGTTTCTTTGACTAAAAATGTTATTTGAGCTCATCAGAGTACAAAGTGCTCAAGTATGTCGAGCTATTGATTGTAGTCAGTGATTATTCGTTGTCCGTCTGTTGTCCGTCAATTACTACCTTCATGCCTTAAGTCGTATTGCTGGATGTTTGTCGTCCACTATTTATTTAAATAACGTCCCTTCCTCAACCACCAAGCCAGTTAAAAAAACCTTCACAAGCATGTTCCTTTTGTGGTCATCTTTCAGATACTTTCAAACTTAAAGTCATCTAAGCAAAATTCTACAATAAAAAGGGCGAACTTAAAATATAAACCTCAGGAACCATTGTTCTGATTTTGAAATTACTTCACAGAAATGATCCTAGTGGCCCTCTACCAAATTCCTCAAAATCATTCTGTTTCATTAAAAACATGACCGCCGTAGGGGGTCGTATATTCTGTACTTCTTCAGCATGGATGGCCCGCTTCCAGCTTCCTTCAAATCATTTTATTTCAGAAAAAAATGGCCTTCATGGGGCAGGGCTGGTTTTTCTTCTGTAGTTTTATGAAATAGATTGAAAATATTCTGCTTTCAAACCGCTGGCCCGATTTTAGAATAAACTTGAAAACTTACTAAAATCGCTGGTCTAATTTCAAAATAATTTGACAGCAGTGTTCCTTGGGTGACGGTATGCCGAATTCCTGCAAGCCAAAAACATGACTGCCTATGAGCAAGCCTAGTTTACTGTATATAGCTATGTTGAAAACCTCTGAAACTGGTGGCCCAATTTCAAAATATTTTCACATATATGTTGATTCAATGACCTATCAATTTCCTTCAAGCTCAATCTCACGTTACACCCGACATCCCACATTTTTGTTACATTAAGTTCCTTTGGTTCTTTACAATGTCTCTTCGTATGTCCCCTCTGCCCCCACCCCCACCCACAATTCCCCTCCCCACAATTTGTTTCGTTGTTTAGCTCACCTGAGCCCAAGGCTTATGGTGAGCTTTTGTGACCGCTCAATGTGCGAGGTCCCAAATTTTACATAGGAAGAAAATTAAAAATCTTCTTGTCTGAAAGTTCAAGGCCTAGGCCTTTGATATTTGGTATGTAGCATTTCCTAGTGGATCTCTAACAAAAGTGTTCAAATTATGGCCCTGAGGTGAAAAGAGGTCCCGACCCTGGGGTCATTTGTTATATGAGTTATATAGGAAAAATACTAAAATGATCAGATCATATTTCCTAGACTCTTTAATTATAATTACCTGATGCCCCCAAGTATTAAGTGTCACCTAACTATGACCTTGACCTACTGGTCTACTCTTGTTTTTAAGAAACAGCCTTGGAATTTGGATGACATGTACAGTTTTGCACATTGATCTTAAAGCTGATTTTTAGTGACCTACTGACCTACTTCCTTAATATTTTAGCATCATTTTGACTTTTGAAACATGTAGCTCATATTACTCAGGTGAGCGATCCAGGGTCATCATGACCCTCTTGTTTAATTTAGTTTATTGTATTTCTTAAATTGTCACATGAAATCACGTTAGCATCATTATATTCCTTTTACGTTAAAAGCCATCATTATAGGTATCTTAGCCGACCTTGATTTGACCAAGGCAGATGAAATCCCTCCTCCCTCCTGTGATTTTTTTTTTCAGTTAATACACATTTCATGTTGTCTTTAAAATTTATATCTTAATGTTTTTATTCAATAATATGAAGGGGAGGCGGTGCGGGGTGTTCTGCCTTGGTCAATAAGTGCAAGGCGGATTTTGTACGGAAAGGAAGACGAGTTTCTCCGCTACTTTCGAGTACCACGTGTTGACAGTTCATGTATAAAACTCCTATTGTTTCGTGGGGGGGGGGGGGGCGGGGGGGTGCTACTTTGTCAATTCAGCCTCCGCGCATGAATATTGACACTCACCAATAATATATACGCACATGCGCGTATATACATTGTTACATTATTGCTTTTCGTCATGGCGGAAATGAGTCCTGGATTGTACAATATTTTGAGGTAAAATATATTTTTTTCTGGACTCCATTGATATTTGTTAACAAATATAATTGTGTGACTCAGTTTTACTGATAGATATTTACATCAAATGATTGAAACCATAAAGTTTCAGAGTTAAAATACTCCAGATGTACATAATGAATTAATTCAATGATCGAAGTGCACATATCTTGTATTACAATACATATTAAAACCACAACAATAATTCTGCTTCATATAAAAATTAAAGATTAAACTAGAAGAGATGTAATTATTTTTCCAAGTAAATAAAACACAACCTCTTTTGGTTGATTTTACTTTTTTTCTGACAACTAACGGGTATATCTAGTCAACGCATTTTTATTATTTAACTGGTCGAAATAATAAGCTCATATTGTCACTGGAAACGCATGTCGCAGGTATCTGTCTGTTAAGGTATATGATCCGCAAATAGATAACATTTCGATGCCTTGTAAACCCATGTTTTTGTATCATCTGAAAGCGAAGGGTTGTGTCTGCTGAACAAGAATTAGTAAATAACATGACCATAATGATATGCTCGAATCACTATAGTATTGTTTTTTGACTGCGAAATGATACATTTTATACTGGATTTCTGTAGAAGTATCATTGGAAACTATAAAGTAAAAAAAAAATTGAAAACTCTGAAGCATATTTATGTCATGTAATTTACATTTTCTTTTTTAGTAGACAATACCATTTTAAATAAAACCAAACTTAATGAGGTTATCAGGCATCAATATTTGATATATTCTGATAGCACTATTATACAGAAATTGCTTATTTGTGGACCGGATACCTTGAAAGGGAACATCAAGCCTGTGTAGTGTTGCCTGATTGCCTAATGTAGCTTCTGTGCTATTATAGAAATATCTTTGTTCACACTTTTCGCTCAAGCGCCACTACGGTATGTCATTTTAAAGAGTTTTTTTTTTCTTAAACAGGAAGTAAATCTATATAGTCAAGTGCGTCATTGTATCTATGCAACTTACTATTTATGAATTCTGAATATGCTTGAACGCATTTTATTTCTTTAAAGCATGGTCAGAATTTCAATATGGCGGAAACGAGTCCTAAGAATTTTGCTTAGTTTAATAATATTTCATACATGTTATAAAATGATAGCCTTTCAATCAATCAATCAATCAATCAATCAATCAATTTGAGCTACATTTAATAATGTCTGAAATTACACATATTTTATTGCAAAAGATCAGTAAATAAATTCATCGAAAGTTGTTTAACTTTGTACCAAACCTTGAAATTCTTTTATTAATAAATATTATGCATTACATATTATTCACTTAATAATATCAAATCATAAATCAATGACTGGCTTTGGGCGTAAATTCTATGTCTGAAGTTGACATACTATCAAACAAGCTAGAAACATATCCCGGCCCTAACATGAAATATACCACCAATGCCATAAAATATCTCGCCTATACCATAAAATTACAATGACATTTTTAATATCTTTAGTTCGCCCAACAACTCTATATACAGTATAAAAGTTATAATTTTGTATGCTACTGTTATTATAAATCTTCCCTTTTTATATCAGAAAATAGCATGATTTCAATGTTTTTGTGTTAAAAACAAGGAAAATTACAAATATTGTTAATAGCCTGATATTTTTGCCCTCCAACCAAGAAGGTCCAATATGTGTTCTATTGGATTCGGTCGCCTTTGATTTCTGGACAGGGTTTCCCGGTTTATAAAAATGGGTGTCCGTTCAGCGTGCACCTTGCAAACATCACGTGATCTCGAGTGATGGAAAACCAGTTTGCTAACATACTATCACTATCTATCGCGACGAATTTTAGGTTGGCCCTGGATTTATCTGTTCTCTTACACATGTATGTGGTCACTATCGGTCTTTTTTTGAACGTCCCGTTGCTTTGAAATCCTGGGAGACAAAGCAAACTGTGCGCACGCACATCGCTTCTCAATCTAATTTGGCAGTATTTACAAAAGTAAATTCTTAATAAATGTGCAGGTGAATAGTGTAAAAACTCAAATGTTAATTCTTAATTTTTAATTTTGGAACAACCTTCATGTAAATATATAATAGAGCGGCAACATTTTACGTTCCGGTGATACTTTTATTTAAAACAAATCACAATGTTTGGGTTAGTCGCTTAAAATATGTACAATACATAGTGTCTTTGTATATTACCCTACATTTATAGAAACATTTTTTGTCGAAGTTAGTCATAATACATTGCTTGATAATATAAATTTATACAATTTCAAACACATCGAATTATATGTGAATAAGTAATGAAGAATAACGTCTGAAGATCTTATTTAAACGGCATCAGTATCTTATCATATTCTGCCTTTTCTTGGAATGAAACTTTGAAAAAGAAAACGCAGTTACTTATGACTCAATTCGACTTCAAACACGTTTGACAATTTGCACACTTGAATACAGATAATATTGAATTACATTCTTTTGAAATACAAGGTTATTGAATTTCTATGCACACGCGCATGCGTTGAACCATAGTTACATAGGCCTATTTGTTTGTTGTTGTTCTTTTTTCGTCATGGCGGAAATGAGCCCTGGATAATATAATAGTTTGAGGTACACAATATAACTATTCTTTTTTTAAAACTTACATTTTCCTCAGAAGATAATCAATAGTTTAAAATCGGAGGAAGTGTAGACTTCTTGTATAATAACCTCAATGAATTTAACGCCCCTGGTTGCTATTTTGTTTGTAGGCGCATGCGCTATTAACGGTTGACAACCGCTATTTTCCCTCCACTAAGAAAAGCATTCCATCAAAACACACATATTATCATAAAGTAATTACGAATTGTATTCATTTTTTGCCACTATTAAAGATATCTTGATCGCAGAGTTTATTTTCCAGAAAGTTTGTTTAGAGATATAATTAGTTATTTCTTAACCGACGAGCTGCTTTCATATTTTGACCGTCCACCCCACTCTTAGAAACAAACCTATATTTAAAATACACATGATCTAAATTCGGTGCAGATGTAAACAGAGATTATTACTTATCTACCAACATATTTGAATGAGTCATTTTTTTTTTCTTATTTTTTTATGAAATTGCACGGTGCAGTGGTTACAAAGTAAAATGCCTGGTTGCATAGAAAGAGTCAGTTCTTGGATATTCACACTAAGAAACGTTTGATCATGTCCTTAGTTCAATGTCACTTTGACTATGTATAATCTTTTTGGTACCCTAGTTTGCCCTAGTATTGAAAAAATAGCCTTCAGACTTCCCAGAATAAGTAGGTCTGCTTTGTCTTGAATATTGATAGTAGGTCTCATGTTGGGTTAGATCAATTCAAGTCTCCTAACTGGTTACCTGTCCCAAAGAGAATAGATCAGATAACTCTCTGTCATGTGCATAAAATAAAGTCAGACACAGCACCAAAAATACCTTAAAGAGCATTTTGTACCCATTGCTCATGTCCGTGACGGTTGTACCAGATCCAGAGTGTCTGCACTTCCTTCTTCCGACTAAATTGATGCTAGCTATACTTTTAGTGACACAGGGCGAGTTTCTTTACCAGACTGTAGGAAGCTTTGGTAGAAAATATTTTGCTTTTTATGGTATTGTTCTGTGGAGCAGTCTCACTCAACATCTTAGTGGTATTGAATCTTCCCACACATTCAAGCATGTCATCAAAGCCCATATATATTAGGGATATGCTAGAAGTGTATAAACCGGTCAGGACCCTAAGATCACAAGACACGCTGTCACTGGTTATGCCAAAATCTAAAACCATGATGTAAAGCCATCGCAGCTTTTCGTGCACTGCTCCAAAGCTTTGGAACATCCTTCCTGTCAAGATCAGGGAAGCTGACACGCTAGCTGCTTTCAAAAGCCTGCTCAAAACCCATTTCTTTGTACAATATTTTGTTAACTGACCGATACATTTATTTCTTTTTTATCTTTTTTTTTATACTTGTTTTCATTCATGATTTTTCTTAATGTGGAATGCATTATCTTTGTATACGTATTTGTTTGTATTTTTGCAATTTATTCTGTAAAGCACTTTTGAACGTGTACAAGAGCATGAAAAGAGTGTGGTATAATAATAATGATATAATAATAATAATATAATGGCCAGTTAATTTCATTTTAGTCACTCTTAAAATCTTTTAATATGTTGAATTATGAGAATCTTAAAGGTATTTTTCTCAATGTAATTTATCAATATTTTACTCTACTGCAGTACTGATTTCATTTTAATAATATCATTGTATTCATTTTAGAATATAATATCAATGGTAGTTTTTAAAGTTTTGCTGACAAATTCTGCAATGAACTATCTCATGTTTTCAATAATGTGGAACAAGCTTTGATTGTGATATATGTCACTTGTGATCTCAAATGCATTTCTGAATTATGTAATTTTGTGCAAGACTTTATGTGTCATACCTCCAATATCAGGGACCACAATGGAAATTAGAGGAATTCTTTTCTCATGTTTGTGTTATGACTGGTACTGGTGAGCATTACATAGCTTTTATTTCATATAATTTATCTATGTCATGCCATAAATTTCTAGTCTGATGATCCGTATGACAAGCCAAGACATTATTCTTCATTATCTGAATAAAAGATGTTACGCCATTATTTCCTATTTATCAAACGGACAGAACTATCGTAAATGAAATATGACGGTCTTGACTGTCCTTATTGGAGAGGTCTATACATAGTGTTGGCTTTCAAACTAGTAGGATTTAGATTAATCTACTAATTTTACGGCGTTAGATTTTACTTCCAAGCGCAAATTACGGCGAGCCAGTCTAAAATGGCCCAATGCGCTTGCGCACATGTAAGTTTTGAAATCCTCTAAGACGAAAATAATTGTTCATTTAAAATAAAGAAATATAGTGTAATACTATTGTTACAAATGTTGGAAACGGTTCAGTTATTAACAAAAATATATAGATATATATTTACTATTCTTTTTTTTCGCAGTATTCGAAGATATGCATATGAATTGAATCACGTTAAAATGTATTTCGTTCAATTAAATGAATTTATTGTTCAACTGGCGGGTTCGTTTGCCCCGTTCGGACGATCTGCCGGAATAAGAAGAGCTCTTCCGAGCTTCTGTGTCTTCCACCCGATAGTCGGAGATGTTAATCACGTGATCAAAACAAGGCGACAATTCGACATATAAACCTTACAAACTGAGTAATAAACTAGAACAAATAAAATATTTAGAATTTCTTTTTCAAATAGCACATTAACAATAAAAAGTCTCTGAAAAAAATACATTTGAAAAAAAAGAATGATATATTTTTTTCACATCCAACAGTCGTCCGTTCGATTGGGATTTTCTTCTAAGCCTCTCGAAAGCTATTCTCCTAGGCCCAAACGCACTGGGTAGTTGACAAACAAGCCTGTCAGGTGAGGTTCTCGCAAAAATGGTAAGATGCTAATTTGGCAATTTACCAGGGCCAAGTTCAGTGTACAATTATTGCAGTGGCAGCTTTTGAACAGTTTTAAATGGAATTAAGTAACTAGGAAATGCTTGGGCCTACAGTCCTCGGACCGGCGGAGGTTGGTCATAACCTGAAGATGAAATATTGATTTTAAGGTCATTAGCTTATGGTCACAGTGACTATGACCCTAAATAGGTCACAGTGACCTGCAACAGTGAAACTGTTTTTCGTCTATAGCACAACCTATCATATAACCAGAGACATAGATAACAATTGTTATCTATGTCTCTGATACAACTTTTAAAGGAGCAACACTGGACATCCCCTAGGTTTCTTTAAAAAAAAAAGCCAACTTGTTGCGACCTGTCTTGGCAGGTCAGTCTAACGGTAGACAACGAATCACATGGCTGCAAATGCATTGTCAAGCGGAGAACCAGCTATTGCAATTAATAAACCCAAAGTGACTCTTTATAAATGAACGGTTTCTCCTTTTTGCGTAAATGGGTAGTGGTATAACAGTATATGTCGTTAAAAATGTTTTAGTCTCAGTTATGTTGAACATTAGCATAATAAACAGGCCCCGACTAGCTTTTACAAAATTTTAGCCTTGTCATATGTTTCATCATTTTGTATATGTGCATTCGCATATACATACACTGGCGGTAAGGAGTCTTTGATAAGTCAATATTTTGAGGTGAAATATATATATATTTGATTCTGTTGATATTGGTCAACAAAAATGATACTTATGTGACTACGAATTTTACTGATATTTATATTTAATGATGATCAATTGCAATTTTGAAAATTTTAGAACGGCATTGAATATATTACTCTCTGGAATCATGTGTAATATATATCTGGCTATTAATTATATATCATTCCTGTGCAGAGAAAAGTAAAAATTCTTGCCCTAGGCTATCAAAGAATCATGAGGATATTAAATGACTTTATGCCTTCGAATACTCTTCATTGAATTTGATATCATAGTGAAATACATTAAACTAGGCTACTATGAAAATCCTTCATTATCTTTGTTTACACTTTTCGCTCCAGTACTACGGTATTTCATTTTAATGTTTGTTTTTTTTTAAACTGGAAGTAAATACAGTCAGGTGCGTCACTCTATCTATGCAATTTACTATTTATAAATCCTGCACAGGCTTGAACCCATTTCATTCCTTGTAAACATGGCGGAAAAATGGCCTGGGAAATACTAAAAATCTGGGTTGAATAGTTTTGCTTAACTTCATACTAGTATTATCTTATATATTATTTGTAATGATAACAAGTAAAACAAATCAATGAATCCATTTATTAACCTTCTTTCAATTTAAACATATTTAATATTGCTGGTGATCAATTAATTAGTCTAGCTTTGTACCAAACCTTGAAATTCTTTTATTATCTAATATCATACAATGTATATTATTCACATCATTAATGAATGACCGATTTCGGGCGTAAATTTAGTGTATGACGGTGACATATATTCAACTGAAATATTCATTGAGATAATTGATAAACAAACTAGTAAAATGTCCCGACCTTTCCACAAAATAGCCCGGACCATACCATAAAACATCACGTCCATACTACTTCAGTGACATTTTAAACATTTAAGTTCGCCAAACAACACCCATTATAAACTGTATATAACCTATAATTTTATGTGTTATTGCGATAATGGATCTCAGAAAATAGCATGATTTCAATGTTTTAGTTTTATCAAGAAGGAAACTTTGTGCTTAATTAATACGAATGATGTTAATAGCATGATGCTTACTGGGTGAAAACCCTCGCCAATATAACGCTTGCTATTCAGATTGTAAGGAATGAAGACCAATCTGTCTTCACCCTAATCCTATCATTACAGACCCCAAGCCATATAGACACTTCCCCCTTCAAATCGATCACGCTCCAACAAGCAATTATTAGCAGAACGTTCAACTATGCCTATTCTGGCATCAACTACACTTGGATTGATACGGCTATTGCCGCTAAATAATGCCCTTGCCCATTCAGCACGAGTCCTATTAGGCATGTGAAACCGGTGCCGTAAAATGTTTCGATTACAATCTTATTTAATCGGACCTACGTATCGCCACCTGACATTGCTGTCAATGAAAAACATTTTGTAGACTTAATTGTTTTCATTGATAACGGTGAATAGGTTGATCATATGACAGTTTTATTCGGAGAAGTGAAGTTAATCTTAAGCTTAATAGTCTTTAACTGTCACGTTCACATATATTTATTATTATTTTTATTAGACAAGATTTATATAGCGCCCTTTTTATGATAAACACGTTCAAAGGCACTTTACATATAGCAAACGCAGCCTATTATACTAGAACAGACACAGATCGACAGAGGGACAGAGCGAGATAAAGCCCCCAGAACAGATAGAGAGAAATCCGTTTTAGATACAGGCCTGTCCGGGTAACTTAGCCTAGCTCGTCTGTTTAATGTGCCCGCTGTATAGCAGCGATACACGCGTAGACGTCTTTCCTGGGACGACCCAGTACGTGCCTCTAAGTTAGGTGGGAGACACTCAAGAGCATATCAAAAATTTCCAATGCCTGGACCGGGATTCGAACCCCGGACCTCTGGATTGACAGTCAAGCGTGTTACCACTAGACCATCAGCACATCCGATATTTCTATGGTTCTTTTATGTGCATTTTTCTGGAAAATCAATTTTATTCCTGACTCTTATGAACAATTAATAGTCCGGTACCAGTAAAGGATTTCCAGATTAACCCTAAAAGTGTGTAACCATGTGATACATCTTTAAATGTTTTATTACTGGACTCTGTCTACCGGCCAATACCTTATATATTTACAATATATTCTGTCTCTGTATATACCCCCTCATTTCTTGCGTTTATAGAATATTTTTAGGAGTCTCATAATACAAATGTTCAATACTTAAAATATATATAGGCTTGAAAGACATTCAATTATACATGACAAAGGCATAACTTCATACTTGTTGGTTTGGAAAGAACGCTAAAACTACACCTGTTAATTATCGATCAATGCGACCTGAAACACGTTAGACTACATGTATTTGCAAATTTGAATCATTATCATATTGAATTACATTCTTTTGAAAAACCAGGTTATTAAGGAATATCTATGTACACGCGCATGCGTAAAATTACATATTTGTGTTTTCGTCATGGCGGAAATGAGTCCAGGATAGTACAATATTTTGAGGTAAAACTATATAACTATTATGTTTTTAAACTCAATTATACTTATATTTATGTCAGATGATAATCAGTGGTTGCAACGTTTAAAGGCTGTGTTTTAAAGTTTAAAATCAAAGTCGGAAGAAGTGTTGACTTCTTATATAATATATTCGATGAATATAGACAAATTTACCCGTACAACGGCGTTGCTTGCCAACGGATTTGATTTGAAGGCGCATGCGCGCTCTAAGGCTAGCAACCGCGCTCACCCCACGTAATAAATAAACAATAAATAAAAGCTCCGTCATAATATTTAAATCAGTATTGTTACTATATAAAAATGACCAAGAATATTTACGTACGAGATAGATACGATTAGTTATGTATTAAGCTGCTTTTATATTTTGGCCTGTCCGCACAAATGATAGAAACAGACACAGAATTTGCTCCCTATATATATATATATATATATATATATATATATATATTGCACCTTTTTCAAAGTTCCACTAGGCTTTACATTTTATGATAAAAACTGATTGAGCTATCCAAATTGATGTTAATGCATAACTGCATGGTTAGAAAATACTTAAGTTGAATACTGCACATGAACTTTTGACTGTTAGAGCTATAAAGGGAGTAAATCGGAAATAATACTTTCATTAAAAGTGTTTAATAAACTCATTAATATTCAAACTTTTGACAATTATTTAGAAAAAATATTGGAAATAATATTTAACACGAAATTAATATAAGTTATATTCATTACAAAGAATGCGACAATCACTTTTTACGAAGGCACCATGAGCCTTTAATATAGACAGAAATCATTATCTTTGTACCGAAATATTTATAAAAGTAATATATTTTCTTTTTATCTGTCAAAGGATTTATTTTAAATGTCACCGCATGTGGATATTTAATGGACGCATTTCTTTGACTAAAAATGTTATTTGAGTTCATTTGAGTACAAAGTGCTCAAGCATGTCGATCTATTGATTGTAGTCAGTGATCATTCGTTGTCCGTCCGTCGTCCTTCAACATTTTATTTTAAACAGCACCTCCTCCTAAAAATGTTGGCCAATTTCAATGAAACTTCACAGGAATGTTCCTTAGATAGTCGACTTTGAAAATTAAGCTTTGTATCAATGCGGTTTATAAACTGTGGCCATTGTATTTTTTTTAACAAACTAATATTTGTACATCAAAGGAATAAAATGCTACTCCAGATAACTCCAGTAAGATATTTCAAAGGATATGGCCCAATCTTCTAGAAATGCATTAGTGATGTTGTGGGTATAGAGTTTCATATAAAATCCATTCAATGCTTAACACTTTCTAGAATATCAGATTTCCAGGGACGTCTTGCATTCCCATGAAGAACTATATCACTACTATAGAAAAAGAAAAAGGGTTGTTTACTTTTATGTCAAAAAGTTACAACCCTCGGAATTTTAGCTTCCTTCTATATCTTATGAAACTAAAATCATTACACCGCCATTCTTATCTAGCAATGCAATAGGAGCATGCAGATATCGATAGAATGCCACATATACAAGTACATACAGAAGAACAATCGTGTAACACAGTCCTACTCCTACTGAGAAAAGGCACGAGGAAAAGAATAAATACCAGTGCTATTTATATTTGGACTACTTGTGTAACCTGCGTAGGATTACATTTGAATTGGTAGTTATCAGCATATGTTCAGATTTATATTTCATCTATGCAAAAGTTAATCGGTTGTTGCTCATTGAATTATAACAACATCGAAACAATATTTAATAACTGTCCATAAAGAAACGGTTTTTAGTAACTTTAAAGATAACACAGCTTGCACTAAATAACTAGTTCCTAAGAAAGAAACTTTATTCTTTATTGAATAGTTAATCGTAGTCTCCCTATATATACATTACTTTGAGATTAGAAGGTATTAAATGCCTCCGGTACTATTTTCTAAAAATAACCATTTATAACATAATCAGCATTTCTAGCCTTTCACTTCCTGCGAGACTACCTTGTCTTCAAGGTATGTCTTTAAGCAATAAAAAATACCAAAAAATATGGGGTGTGAAACCATGGTCAAGTGACTGAGACACGTGATGAAAACGCATATTGCTTAGGTAGACATCAGGAAATACCTACTTTTACTTTCATTTTACAAAACAGCTTCGACTCAACTTTTGAAACATATAACGTAGCTTAAAATCATCCGCAGACATTTCTCTTTAAACATAAGTGTCGATAAATCTTATATTTGGTATGAAAATGCCCTTTACTAGGCGGTGGGAAAATTGCACTATATATTGATATGGACTACATTGGAGTGGACCACGGAGGCATATCCGGCCAATTACTACCTTTATGCCTTAAGTCATATGAAGGTTAGCTTTAAGATTGCTGGATGTTTGCCGTCCACTATTAATTGAAATAACGTCTCTTCCTCAACCACCAAGCCAATTAAAAAAAAAGAAAAACTTCACAAGAATGTTCCTTTTGTGGTCACCTTTCAGATTCTTTCAAACCTAAAGTCATCTAAGCAGAATTCTACAATAAAAATGGAGAAATTAAAAATATACACCTTAGAAACCATTGTTCTGATTTTGAAATTACTTTACAGAAATGATCCTAGTGGCCCTCTACCAAATTCCTCAAAATCGTTCTGTTTCATTAAGAACATGCCCGCCGTAGGGGCTCGTATATTATGTACTTCTTCAGCATGGGTGGCCCGCCTCTAGCTTGCTTCATATCATTTTATTTCAGAAAAAAATGACCTTCTTGTGGCAGGGCTGGTTTTTCTGTAGTTTTATGAAATAAATTGAAAATATTCTGCTTTCAAACCGCTGGCCCGATTTTAGAATAAACTTGATAACTTAATGAAATCGGTGATCTAATTTAAAAATAATTTGACGGCAGTGTTCCTCGGGTGACGCTATGCCGAATTCCTGTAAGCCAAAGACATGGCTGCCTGTAAGCAAGCCTAGTTTACTGTATGCGGCTATGCTGACAATTTCTGAAACTGGTGGCCCAATTTCAAAATATTTCAACATATATGTTGATTCAATGACCTATCAATTTCCTTCAAGCTCAATCTCACATTACCCCCGAGAAAGCACCCCGAATTTTTGTTACGTTTAGTTCCTTGTGTTTCTTTACATTGTCTCTCCGTATGTCCCCTCTGCCCCTACCCACACCCCTGCCAACAATTCCCCTCCCCACAATTTGTTTTGGTTTTTAGTTCACCTAAGCCCAAGGCTCATAAAGGCTCATGGTGAGCTTTTGTGACCGTCGGACGTCCGTCAACATTTCCTAAAATTATCTTCTTAAAAACCACTGGACATATTTACACCAAACTTTACAGAAATGATCCTTGGGTGCCCCCTTTCAAATTTGTTCAAAAATTGAATTCCACACTGAACTCTGGTTGCCATGGTAACCGAAAGGAAATTTTTTTAAAAACCTTCTTGTCCAAAACCGCAGGGCGTAGAGTTTTGATATTTAGCATGTGACATCATCTCATGGCTCTCTATGAAACGTGTTCAAATTATGCCCCTCGGGTTATCATATAATTATTATGCCGCCTAGGGGTTTCCAAGTTTTACATAGACTTATATATGTAGAAAATTTTAAAATCTTCTTGTCATAAACCACCCCACCTAGGCCTTTGATATTTGGTATGTAGTATTGCCTTGCGATCCTCTATTAAGGATGAAATTGTTACTCTGACCTTAAAAGAGGCCCTGCCCCGGGAATCTAAGTGTACATACTTATATAAACTTTAAACGCCTTTTTGTCTGAAACAGCAAGGCCTAGGTTTTTGATATTTGGTATGTTGCATTGACTAGTGGTTTTCTACCAATAGTGTAAAATATCTTTAAATGTTTTCTGCCTTTTTTTGACTTTGAATAAGAAAACGCACCTACTTATTATCACTCAATTCGACTTCAAACACGTTTGACAATTTGCACACTTGAATAAAGATAATATTGAATTACATTCCTTTGAAATACAAGGTTATTGGATCTCTATGTACACGCCCATGATTTGAAACATAGTTACATATGCCTTTTTGTTTGTTGTTTTTTCTTTCGTCATTGCGGAAATGAGCCCTGGATAATAAAATAGTTTGAGGTTTGTATAATAACCTCAATGAATTTAACGCCCTTGGTTGCTATTTTGTTTGAAGGCGCATGCGCTATTAACATTTGACAACCTCTATTTTCCCTCCACTAAGAAAAGCATTCCATCAAAACACACATATTATCATAAAGTAATTACGAATTGTATTCATTTTTGCCACTGTTAAAGAGATCTTAATCGCAGAGTCTATTTTCTAAAATGTTTGTTTAGAGATATAATTAGTTCTTTTTTAACCGACGAGCTGCTTTCATATTTTGACCGTCTACGCCACTCTTAGAAACAAACCTATATTTATAATACACATTATCTAAATTCGGTGCAGATGTAAACAGCGATTATTGTTGTACCAACATATTTGTATTATTCATATTTTTTCTTATTTTTTTTTATGAAATTGCATGGTGCAGTGATTACAAACAAAGTAAAATGCCTGGTTGTATAGAAAGAGTCAGTTCTTGGATCCTACTAGATGAATGTGACATATAAATAAACTTTTATCATTTATAATAAATACATTTTGTACATTATCCTACCATTGCCTACTGTCTTATGTCCGTCCGTCCGTCAACAATTTCTTGTCTGCACGATAGTGGTTTCATTTATGATTTTATTTTAACCAAACTTGCACACAACTTGTATAACCATAAGATCTCGGTTCCTTTCTTGAACTGGCGAGATTCCATAATGGGTTCCAGAGTGATGGCCCCTGAAAGGGCCAGAATTAGCTATTTTGACCTTGTCTGTACAATAGCAGCTTCATTTATGATTTGAATTTAATCAAACTTGCACAAAACTTGTGTCACCATAAGATCTCGGTTCTTTTCTTGAACCGGCCAGATCCCGTAATGGGTTCCAGAGTTATGGCCCCTGAAAGGGCCAAAATTAGCTATTTTGACCTTGTCTGCACAATAGCAGCTTCATTTATGATTTTATTTTAACCAAACTTGCACACAACTTGTATCACCACAAGATCTTGCTTCCTTTCTTCAACTGGCCAGATTCCATCATGGGTTCCAGAATTATGGCCCCTTGAAGGTCCAAAATTGGCTATTTTGGCTTTTGCAGCCATATAGAGACTTCATTTATGGTTTTATTTGATACAAACTTCCAAAATACCTTCAACAACAAGAAATCTTGGATTCCATGACAAATCAGATCCAATCATAGGTTCCAGAGTTATTTTATATCTGATTACCTCCCCTGATTGTAATCAAAATGAATTTATATCAGTAAGTACTTACAGGACTTATTTGAAATTTCATTATTGTTATTAGTTGGACTGAGACAATCAGGGTAGATAACTATGGACTGATTTTATGTCAAATTACCTCCCTTTATTTCAAATTAAAATTGTTATATCTCCATAACTAATGAAGATACTGATCTGAAATTTCATTTATGTCAACATATTTATTTGGCAGATCCTTCTTTTGTCCACTTACAAAATTTTGTTTTTAATTACTTCCCTTTTACGTTACTATAAATAGCTTATTTTTAGTAACTTTTTTTATTATTGGCCGTAGGGAAAACACGAGACCAGTTTTCTGTGGTACAACATGGATGGTACCTCCAATTTTTAGGTGTATTTTAAAATATCTATACCTTGTAAGATTTTTTTTTCTTTTTGGTTAAATTTCTTCCCTTTGTTGTTACTGTCCTTTGGACTTAGATATTTTTTCTGAGGACCTTCTTGTCCTCAAGTGCAATGATAACAGGTGAGCGATATAGGGCCACCATGGCCCTCTAGTTTTTAGATTACCATTATTTGCATAAGCCAGAGATTAACTCCGCCCCTCCATGTAAAAAAAAAACACACTTTAGGCTAGCTCATATTACTCAGGTGTACGATCCAGGGTCATCATGACTCTCTTGTTTATTAATGTTCAGCATCTAAGGATATAAATTATTATAGAAACCTGCTAACCTTTACTTTTGTATTCACAGGTTTGTCAAACAAATTGTCAACCAAGTGATAAAGAATCTTTGTCGTCAGAAATGGAGGTTGGACTGTCCCTAGAAGAAATCTCTACAGAAGATGAGCTTGGAATCTCACTTTGTGAATCGCAATCTAGTATGTCAGATGATGAACAATATTCACCTCAATATCATTTTGGTAACACTTTGTCAGTGATACTTCCTGAGCGAGAACCTGTAGATGAAGTCCCATGTTCTAATGAACTCACAATAGAGTCTAACATTGATTTCGGTCCCTCAAGAGATCGTGAAAAACATTCATCAACTGAAGATGAGCTTGGAATTTCTTTAGAAAGTTCTTCAAGTGACGAACTTGGTATTTCACTGGATGACATGTCAGACTATCCTGATGATTGCTTTAATGCACAGACATCCTTTCAAGCAGCAGATGTGATGGATTACGAAACAGTGAGAGCTAAAATAAGACCACCAAACCATGTCAACCATTTCTTACCATGTAAGACTGAGTTTCATTGCCTTTTTAAACTTTTACAAGTTGTATGGTATACATTTTGTTATAAGTGTTTTGGGGCTGTCTTGGGATTGGAAATTTAGCTTCCTCCTACTCCAAAAATTATGTTTTTCCCAATATTTGACAAAAAGATATCCCCTCAAAATTATTTTGTTTTACATAATTATGTCTACCAATTTGCAAAGCACTTTCATTTGGTAGATCAATATAATTATTTGAGCATATTATATAACACAACACCTGTCTTTGCGTCTGTATGTCTGTCTGTCTGTCTGTCTGTCTGTCTGTCTGTCACAAATCTTGTCCATGCTCTTAGTCAAACATTTCTCATCCAATCTTCACCAAACTTAAACAAAATGTGTTTGACCATTTAAGTCCTTGGCCAAGTTCGTCAGCTATACAAATCGGCCCAGGCACTTTGGAATTATGGCCCTTGAATTACTAAAAATCAGCTTTTTTATGCTTGTCCACACTCCAAGTTGAACATTCACCAAACTTGAACAAAAGTGTTTGACCAAAAGTCCCCGGCCAAGTTTGATAACTAGCCAGATGGGCACAGGCACTTTTGAATTATGGCCCTTGAATTACCAAAACTTGTTTTTTTTACTCCTGTCATGAGGCTCTAAGTCGATCAGATCTCATCCGATCTTTACCAGATTTGAACCAAATGTTTTTTCCAAGTTTATTAACTAGCAAAATCGCCCCAGGCACTTGAGAATTATGGCCCTTGAATTACCCAAAATCAGCCTTTTTACTCTTCAAAGGTATAATTGTACTGAGTAAACAATATATAAAGACCGACTTACTGTTAAGATGATAAGGCAGTTGTGGGAGACAACTGAAATAACAAGTTGCCAGACCAGACTATGTGTTTAATGTCTAAATGTGTTATTGAATGAATAAAGTAGTATGCATTTAGTACTTTAAACATAATAGTTTAGAGTTGAGACAACACTTTCAGCTCATCTGAGCACAAAGTGCTCAGGGAGAGCTATTGTGATAGCTCAATGTCCGGGCTCCATCCGTCCGTCCACACTTTCCTTTAAACAGCATTTCCCCCTAAACCACAAGACCAGTGTTAATGAAACTTTATAGGGATGATCCTTGGATGGTCTTCTTTAAAAAATGTTCAGTCTTGAATTGCATGCAGAACTCTGGTTGCCAGTTTTGGCAACCGAATGGAAGAGCTTTTAAAAATCTTCTTGTCTAAAACTGCAAGGCGTAGAGGGCTTAGCCTCGACATTTGGCATTTGACATCATCTTATGGTCCTCTACCAAGTTTGTTCAAATTATTACCCTGCCCTGGGAGAAAAGAGACCCCGCTCCAGGCTCCCAAGTTTTGCATAGACTTTTATAGGAAAAAACTTTAAAAATCTTTTTGCCTGAAACTGCAAGGCCTAGGCTTTTGATATTTACTATGTTGCATTGCCTAGTGGTCCTCTACCAAAATTGTTCAAATTATGCCCCTTAGTTGAAAAGAGGCCCCACCCAGGGTGTCCCAAGTTTTACATCTGTATAGACTTATGATATAGAGGGGGAAAAAATAAAAAAATCTTCTTGTCTGAAGTTCAAGGCCTAGGCCTTTGATATAAATTTGGTATGTATCATTGCCAAGTTGATTTCTAACAAGATTGTACGAATTATGCCTCTGGTGTGAAAAGAGGCCCCGCCATGACGGTCACTTGTTATCTGAATTATATAGGAAAAAATACTAAAAAAAGTATCAGATCTTATTTCCAAGAGTGTTTAAGAAATAATATGTCTATTTAGTGATTTGTCGCTGAATAAATCATTGTTTGGAGTTCAGATGCAAAGGAATTAATTATCACGAGGGTGAAATTGATGAAATTTTGGTCAAGTTCAACTATGGTTCATTTTGGGTAAAAAACTAGGCCACCAAATCAAATTAAAGAATAACAAGACTTAGTGTGTACATGCAATATTCATTAAATTTGATCAAGCTGTTCTCAGGTGAGCGACATAGGACCATTTGGCCATATTGTTAAAATAATGGTTTTAGTGATTCAAACATTGATATATTTAAAATTATATACATCTTTTTTTTTTCAGCTGAAGTAAGCAGTGGGAAAAGGATGAAAAGCAAAGCATTAAGTCTCCTCAGTATTAAAAGTGCTCTTAGTGAAAAATGTTTATGTGGTAAACAATGTATTAAAAAGGTGACTTTTAAGAGTGTACGAGAACTAAGACAGTCATTTTGGACAAACTCTAGAACGGTACGGATGCAACTGCTCAAATACTACATATCACATTCCACAACTTCTGGGAAATTTAAATATATTCCTATTTCTTCCAATTTGCAAGTTTGTTCTAAAGCATTTCTGATAATATACAGAGTGAACAAAAATACTTTTTCACGTGCTATTGACATGGACAGACGTGATGTAGCTTCATTACCTGGTAAAAAACCAAGAGATTCTAGTGAAAAAACACTAATTTTGATAAATTGGCTAGAAGACTATGGTACATATCACGGAGACAGAATGCCTGATTCTGGAGATGTTCTATTGCCATACAGAACAAAAAAGACCTCATTGTTTGAAAAGTATAAACTGGAAAGTGCCCAGTGGTCCTATCAAGCAGTTAGCAGAACACAGTTCTACAAAACATGGGATACCTATTTCCCTCATATGAAAATAAAAAAGGTAAAAATGAATTGCAAATATTGCAATCTTAAGTAGCTTTAGAACTTTTTAATATTTTAAGTTAATATACATAAATCTCTGACAAAACTTTATCATTAATTAATCTGACTACAGACTAGATAATCTTCTTAATTTTTTAAAATCATTTCTCTTACATATATGGCCTGGTGCACAGTAAAGTGCCCAATTGGGTTAGCATCTAAGTCAAAAAATAAAGATTTTACTTTGCCTTGAAAAATACCTTTTTTCTACACTTCAACATGTTGTGCACAAGGATCAGTACCCAAATAGATAACTTTTTGAGAATTTTTTTCAAAAATGTGGATTTAAGTTGCCATGTCGGGTTGGGGACGGACATTACACTGTCATTCAAATTAGATTCCTACTGTAAATGTTTTATGCAAAACCACTTCTTTTATGTGTATTTTCTAATAGTTTGAGGTCACAGATAAAGAAAATATAAGCCTTAACTCTTTGCTTTTCCATTTTTTAAAAAAAAATAGCTAATTTCTTTGAAATTACGATTATTTTCTGTTAATTGTAAAATTCACTTTAATATAAAATTTGGAAAATGGAACATTTACAGCAGGAAAACACCTTTAAAGCAATTAATTAATACAAACAACAAAGTAGAAACATAAATACTCTTATTTATATTACATTTAAGCAGAAAATATCATAAATAAATAGTGCCAGAAACGGGGGACGGACATTACATAAAATGACTGGTTCAGCTTTTATAACTACTTTGGAACATAAATTACTCTGAAATTCAAATTTCTTAACTAAGGAAACATTTGTGTCATTTTAATAGGTAATATGTCTATAAATATAATAAATGTTTTTACTAAATTATAAAGGAAATTCATTTCAGACATTCATTCAAATAGCAGTTAAAAAGCGAGCAAGATTGAAGTATTTCATTTTTACTAATTTTCAAAAAGTATTCTGCTAATATTAAGCAGTATTTGTCAAAATCAGCTTTACAATCAATTCTTTACTGCATATTATCATATATATGCAAGTACTGTTCTGTTTCAAAGAAAAAAAACATACATGCAGTACATGCATTCCCATAAAAATAATCCATATCTAACAACCTTCCAGTAGAATACAAGCATATTAAATGTAGATGACCATAACATTACTGTATCAGTTTAGCTTTCTATCAGTGCTGTGTTAATGGTACAAAAAGAAATAATGATAACATAATAATGTTCTGTCTATGATTGAAAAAATATAACACTTCAGCACATTGTTTTTTTTTTGTATACTTGTTTGTATACTTTTACCAGTCTTTTATTTTTCATGGTTTAATTTAATATAATACTTTTTTTTTAAAGGGGGAAGTCCTTGGCAAAAAAGGCAAAATATATCCTTACTAGGGGTTTTAATTTTATACAATACACTGGATTATAATACTTACATCAAAGAGTGTTGTTTTAGGTAAAGATTCCATAATGATCAATTAAGATCCAGTTTAGGGGTTTTATGGTCCCTTGTATATTGGCACCCTGTTGAGAAAGTGTGATTTTGTGATCTTCTATGGCCACCTGTGTTTTATGGCATGTTGTTGCCATCTCAATAGGTCACTAATTAATTATGTTGTTTTAATGATTTTGATGCATCTTATGACCCTTTATTGTGTTGATGAAAATATGAGAAAATATAAAAGATAAGAAATATACAGTAGGGCACTAGGGGAGGGGAATCAAGTGTTTAAACAGTATGGTAGCATTTCAAAACGTTTTTGTAATTACTAAGGGACAAAAGGGGGGAATAGTTTTCTGGATATGATGTTAAAACCTATAAATTACAACACTATAAATTTCAAGAAGACAGAAGACTAAAACTCTACTTACTTTTTTCAACATGTAGTTTTAGTACAAAAATGTAATGTCTGTCCCCCAACACTTTAAATGTGCTTATAGATAATGTTTGGCAAAGTGTTACTTTATAGATATACTCATTAGTCTTTTTTCATGTTTTTTCATGAGTTCTTTATATGAAAGTAAAATTCATGTATGAAACTGATTCATTTTGCTGAAGATTTCAACAAATTTTGACATTTTTTTACACACACTGTGTCACAAAATGTCACAAAATAATGTACTTTACTGATTTTAAATGCATTTTTTTTAAAAGATTCAGTTCTTATTGGTAAATCAGAAATAAAAGGAATTGAATTTGATAGAAAATAACAATATATATACAACATTTAAAATCAATGATAAGTGGGGACGGACATT
Organism: Mercenaria mercenaria; assembly: GCF_021730395.1. Taxonomy (NCBI): domain Eukaryota; kingdom Metazoa; phylum Mollusca; class Bivalvia; order Venerida; family Veneridae; genus Mercenaria; species Mercenaria mercenaria. The sequence continues at coordinate 60,659,204 of NC_069375.1, read as the reverse complement.
ACGGGGACGGACATTACATATAACTTTTACACTTTTGTCAATATCTAAAAAACTGCTTGATGGATTTCAACAAATTTTGGAAATGTTACTCATGTCATCATATGTAATAAAAATGTGCTGCAAATTTCTAGTTTTATAACACTTAATAAAGTTTATGGTAGGGGGACGGACATTACGGATTTTTTGTCACAAACTAACTTTTGATGAGATATTCGGCTATATTTGTTTATAGACTTGATGTACAGAAATGATACTTTGACTATTTCAACTTACATATTTTTCAAACTTTCCAAGGCCATCCCACATGTTCTAGCACCAAAAGATACTACTTTTTTCTTCACTTTTTTAAGTATAGCATTTTCAGATTTCTAGGGCGTTACATCCATACAACTTTGGTTCAAACCATGATTCTCAGAACAAGAAATATAGAAGAACATGATGTTATATATCAAATGAAAGCAAAGATATTTTTCTTTCACAAAATTTAATAGTGAAGATGTAAAAAAGAACAGAATTTCTGTGAGACAGCTTACAAAAATGATGAAATTTTAGATGCTAACCCGTTACATGCAAAAATGGCTAATTTTTGCCTACTTAAACTTGTCGCACTACTTTATTTCTAAATTTTCATGATAAATGTTCACCTCCACATCTACATCTGTATCATACCTTATTTATAAACTTTATTTCATAGTTCTTTCATGTACTGTTTGAAAGATGGGGCTATGTACATGATTTTTTGCTGAATTGGGCACTTTACTGTGCACCAGGCAATATATTCTGGCCAATCTTTCCTGACTGATTATCCAGTGTTTTGAGAAGACAAGGGACATAATTATACAAAATTTGAATAGCCTCAGGAGTTATCTCATGTGAACAAAACACATTGTCTGAACACGGACTACATTCTCACAAGACTCTACAAGATGTGTGAGATAGTAAGAATTTTAAAGATTTACATGATCCTCGAATATGGGAGTTTGGCATATAGTCACCACTTTGTCGTCTGTCTGTTTCTATCTGTCCAAGCTTACATTTGCATACTTAGGTGGCTGTAAGAACAAAAGGTTACTGTGCTGTGACCACTTGCCGCCAGCAGGCTTAGGGTTAAACAACATCCAAAGATATGAAAGCGATAATCATCCAATTCAAAATGTTCAAGTTACGTTAAAGTTTAGGTCTAGAGAAGATTTTATACAGAATGTCCCAAATATTTTATATCCATATAACGTTGTAAAAATTGTGCAAGTTAAACAGCTATACATTATATTCTATAGATAGATGGGAACTAAAACATTGCTAACTTTGGTTTAAAAATAAATATATCACCGCAGTTTTTATGATTTGTGGTGAATATTAATTTGACATTGACGGATCGATGAGTACCATGAGTGACACTATAATATTACGCACGCTTGTTGGTTCCTTTCTTACAGACAAAGCTATATAATGGCACACAGGGCACAACTTGAAAACAAGAAATACAGGAACTGGGTGAGGGCAGGTCTTGGTATAAAATACGTAAAAGAAGGCTTGGAACCGTTCTGTGACCACCTTGTTAACCAACAGCATGTTGCTATCTTAGATAAAGTAAAACGGAAACACAATCTCTCGACAGTGTCATGTGGACTTTGTGATGTACACACACTCCAGCCTGACCATGTCCGAAGTAAAACTAGGCAGTGTCCTCTTGGTCAAATGCACTGCAACTGCCAACATCCCCGCGGGAAAATTCCTTGTCCAAACAAGGTATGTGGTGCTATCTATGATGAAATTATTCAACTCCATGCTTCAACCCCTCCATCGCCATACTGGAGAAACACCGATGCACAGCAGTGGTGTACTGAACCGTGGGCTGTCGCAAAATGTTTCATAAATGCTCCGGGATATGAACAGAAGATAAGAGCAGTTGAGTTTGACTGTCCTGGCTTGTTGCATGTTTTGCTTAACAACCAAGATTTTCAGCAACACATCAAGTGCGCAGTAACTGGTACAGATGTTTTCTCAAGGGTAAATAGTAATTTTTCTTTTTCTTATATTTTTATATTTCTTGTTTTATGCAATTTCCACAACTATTGGTTTATGATAACCGTGCGGCATTAAGTTAAAAAGCTTTTAAATAATACTGTTATGATTCTTAAATGAATAAAGAACTTCTTTAACTTTCCATTATTGCCTCATGAACTTTACAGTGTTGTTTATGCAATAAGGGATAACTCACTAACGACCAGCCTAAGTAAGGGTTCTAGATAATCTGTTGCGTACAGCGTGCCTCACACATAATACTTTCTGTTCATGCAGCGTCGCGTATCTATGTGTATACGATTTATATTTACAGGTACGCATGTCTAGAAACGATATATTTCATTCTAATAGCATGGAACTAGAAGACTCTGAGGTTAATAGTCATATAGATGATATGATAGAACTGTTGGAAGATGACACAGAAATTAAACACAGACAAGAATCCAAAGCTGCGGTCAAAAAATTGCAAGAGGTAAAACAACTTGTTCTTGTCTCAATGCATGCAACACTTTTCTTATTGTATAAATTTTCAAGGAAACACACTAGATAGAAAAGTGTTGTAAAAATTTTGGTTGATGTAATGGATTCCCATTAAGCTTTTCAATATTATACACGTTGTTAAATAAACGTTCCTATTGTTAGAATATAGGTAGAGGTGATCAAACTCGCTTGGTCCAATATGAGAAAATCAGGGTTAGTACGAAAAAGCCAGGTTGATGCGGAATTCAAGCATTTCAAGAATTCCAGCATTTTTAGCTAAAAGAGAAGGCCATGTCGCTCACGTTGACTTTTATAGTTGCCAAATTTCGTTTACATTAGAATTAATTTAAGCCACTTAAAATAGTTGTCAGGTGAACTCGTAAACATATAACATTGTGGCTAATCTTTGCTTAAATTGTATTGATTGAATTCTAGTAAAGTTGAATAATAACATTGTCATAAAGCATTTGATTTTACACTGGCCTCAAACCATGTCAATAGCAGCAACCTTCGGCAAATATCAAGGCCAATTTGAAATCAGTTTACTAATATCATTATTATAACTTAGTAGTTATCCATTTGCAAATACCGGGTATCTGACAACACGTATTTCGAGAACAATTCGAGAACAACTGTTTTATCAATATTCTTTCTATAGAATCATTCTAATGACCTTTTTAAACATTGGTGAAAGTCAGGAACATTCAAATCAAAAGGTTATGCTTTTTTTTCAAGCATTATTAAATACGCATTGATGTTGTTTGAGTAAGAAATAAAAAAATACTTAGATATACAATCAGCTCAATATGAATTCTATAACAGAAATGAAATTTAGGCATTTCTTGCGTAATCAAAACAAACAACTTAAACATACGTTTTATGTTAAAATTCCTTCTACTGTATCATTGTTCTGTAGAGTTTCATGTATTTGTTTATGAAACTAATATTGTATATTACAAGTCAATAATAACAAATTGTCAAACTTTTATCGCCACCTAATGTATTTAGTGTTTTTTTTTTTGTTTTGTTTTTGGTGTACCTGTACTGACCTGTTCTCCGCAACTAACTGCCAGCTTCCCCACATGAATTATCAGAGGTGATGGACGAATGATTTCAGACATAATGTCTTTTATCAATTCGTCACAGAGATAATACATCCCGCCCTTGGATTGAACTCGCGGCGGCCCCGCGATTAGTAGACCAATGCTCTTCCTGCTGAGCTAAGCTGGCGAGTTTATGTATTTAGTAGTGGCAGTCAATATAACAAACGTGAAATATTGTACATTCTTAGTGTGCTCTCTACATTGCAAGTTTTTTCCAGATATATGCAGGTCATATCAGCAAAAACATCATTATTATGCACACATATTATCTAATTAATAACAGAAACTGATTTCTTATTTGACATGTGTTTGAAATCACAACGGTAAAACAATAACTCATGGTCGTCAGAAAGATTCGAAATTATTTGTCTTTTACAATAATCGTATCTCTCTTATAACAGAATAGCTTATTTCTATGCGTATGCGCTTTTAGAACATTTGATCTTTTTACACAGTTCGTTCGATTTTTACAGCTAAAGCAGGAATATTTCATTATATCAACTACAGACGAGGCTGAAATCCGCCGCGTTGCCATGGCTGCAATCAAAGAAAAGGAAAAAGAGTTTGAACAGACGATAGTAGATGCAGGAAATAAAATTAGGACTACAGCTGACGAAGGAAAACACAATATTGAGGGGAAAGGTTTAGTCATTAAATCTGAACTTGAGCAGACAGGACAGACAATAACAAAAGAATTAGTGATGAAAGAAGCAGAATTTGAACAGACGGGACAGAAAGTAAAAATGATTTGGTGATGAAAGAAGCAGAATTTGAGCAGACAGGACAGAAAATAAGAAATGATTTGGTTACGAAGGAAGCCGAACTCAAACAGACAGGTCAGAAAGTAATAAAAGAATTGGTGATGAAAGGAGCAGATCTCGAGCAGACAGGACAGAAAATAAGACAGGAATTGGTGATAAAAGAAGCAGAACTCCAGCAGACAGGACAGCAAATTAAAAAGGAATTGTTGAATACAGAAAATGAGTCAAAAACGAAAATTGAACAGAAAGGAATTGAGATCGAAAAGCAGCTGACAAGAAAAGAGGATGAAGCGAAAGAAAAAATAGAGCAGAAACTTGAAGAATCAAAGCAGCAGTTAGAGGTACGATTCCATTTAAACGAAAATACCCGTCTCAATCTGTATTTGAACTATTTCTGTTTAATTAGAATAAAATAGCTACTGACAAAAAATATTTGTTTCCATTATATGTATACGAAATACAAACATTTGTTTCTGTAAAAAGTAAAGAAAATACAGCGAAATCGATATTTATTAAAACATTGAAAGACAGTCATTATGTAAGTATATCTAGAAACCGTCATCTGTATTTTCATGGAAAGATCCTACTGTAGACATTTGAAATTTGCAGTTGCTATCTATCTTTAAAAATAAGTTTTAGAATAACTTTGAAAAATAATATAAATTCTCTTGCTTGTAACACAGTAGGTCCTTTGTTTGATATGCAGAGAGACCAGAAATTCAGTTTAGAAATCGTTACAGCTATATGTTACGTAAACGAACCAAACAACCAATATTGGTGCCTTGTTGAAGATGCTGGACATTTTCTTGTAAAATGTCCAAATGCTTAATGATGAATTCATCAGTTTAGAAAGACTATTGTTCTGTCTACATGATAATTCCTATTCCTTTATATCTGGGTGAAAATTCATTCTTGCAAGCGTGTTGTTTGCTTTTCTATGGTGTTAACATAATAAAATAAGCTACCTTTAAACTAAGGATAACGGGACTTTTTAAATTATCTAATACAGAGTCACAGAAGAACAATCGAAGAGTCAATGACGAGTACCGCTGAGAGTAGAAATGAATCCGTGACTAGCGAGGAAAAAACAGGTAATTTCTTTCCGAATTTTAAAACGGCGTCGTTTTAAATCGTTTTAAAAATATTTTGTGCTATCCTAAATCATTTTATGATATCCTTTACTTCCATTTGTGATATCCATTTATGTATTTTGTTACATCTTAAAATATGATGTAGTTAATGATATCAATTATAGAAATCAGTAGTTCAAACGCAATATTAAATATCGTTATTGATTTTGGATATCAATTATCTTTTTGATGAATTCTCGAAAATTTGATATCCATGGTTTATTTAATATCATTAGATGATATTTTAAGATTAATCAAGGGATAGCACAAAATCGATTTATTCATGATATCCTTAATTTTACTTTTATCATCTTAATTGTCATTTTTTGATATCCAAAGTTAATCCATGGATATTATGAAACAGAGTTAAAGATATCATAATATTAAGATAGGGATATCATTTACCGTTTTTAAAATATCTAGTTATCAAACATTGTCCATAAATCATTCGTGTCTACAAATACCCTTAGTGATATAAGATATAATTTACAATATCATGATATAATAATGGTATCGTGTAATATCCATAAATGAGATTATTAATATCACCATTTGTGATATTCGTAAATAAATAAGGAAATACATAAATGTATTTAGAATATCACAAAACAGTGAGCATAATGTTGAATAAAATTGAAAAGGCTTCAGATAGTTTGTTCAAAAACTGCTATTTCTTTTCTTCAGTATTTTTCTTTCTGTAGATTGCACTTCAAGTAATTTTGCTCTGCGCCATCATGATCTCTCTTGCCACTGAAGCATGCGATGCACGAACCGAAATGTGTTTTTTATATTACATTTAAGGGTGAAAGTTAAAAACATGTTAGAGCTTTGGAAGTGTCTCCTCTAAGTCATAATGGCAGACTAATTTTCAAAGATTCATTACACGGCGTCAAGTTGTAACGAATCGCTTGCTTTTACAATGCACATTCACATGTTTCGTTAAAAGGCTTCATATTGGGATGAATGACATCAATTTTTTATACATCGCTCAGAATTAGAATGCATGGTGTCATTATGCATAAGACGGCGTCAATTTAAATTAATCGTTTAATTTCACACCGCATGAATTCATGTTGCGATAAACTTCTTAATGTTGGCGTCAAGTTTTAAAACACCAGTCTGATTAACAAATAGCGATTTCAGTATGCATTCTAACATTTATCGATCTGATTGCCAGCTCAACAAAAAAGAAAATGAAGCTCTGTAAGTTCCAAGATAAACAATGGTTGACGCGCGGACCGCTAAGAGAGCATTATAATGTTAATTATGACGTCAAATTGCAGCATGACGTCCACTTCATTACTACTCGGATAAATGAAACCCAGCATATTTTTTCTACAATATTCAATTGAACATGCAAGTTTGTCTTCTTATTTATCACGGTCAATCATTCAGATGCTTAGATTTTATTTATTTTTTAAACTCCCGCGTATCTGAACGATCATATATAAAAAAATATATCAAACCACTTGAAAGTCTTAATCTTTTGTTGATTAGACAGCGTCAACTTATAATATATCATTTCGGTTTACACTGCACGTATTAATGTAATGTTATATGGATTCACCTTGGTATCATTTGTTTTCGGATGATTTCATATTGTACATTTGTACTGCATCGCAACAAATTTTTCAATGCATTTGTTAATGTAAATTGAGCGGCATGAAGTTTTTAAAATACAATCCTTTGAACACAATAATATTGAATACTATTGATCAGGTTGCGGCTTTAGTCTAGACGGTGCTTAAATGCACTGCAGTCTGATTAATTTGTTAAAGGATGAATTTTACATTTATTAATTTTGGCAGTAACCGCTGCTCAGATACGTACCAGATGTGAGTATTATAGACATGAAAGCATTGAATATCTCACTTAAATGGTAGAATTTCAATATGAACGCTTGACGGTTTAAAAAAAATGCATATTCATGAAACAGTATTTAAACTGGAGACAGAAATTCCCTTATATAAAACATGTAGACGTATTCTGTTTTGTGTACACCAATATTTTAGGGAATTAGATCAGGGTAGAATATATTCCGCAGTTCGTTAACTGTTGAGTATTAAATGTTCATATGTTTAGAATAATTATACTAATCGAATGCAAACATGTAATTGCTATTGTGTTTTGAAGACTTGCAGATGAAACTGGTCAAACTATATGAAATACACGTTAGAAAGATTGCTCCGCTGCCCCGCCTACATAAAGATCGAAGGAATGTAAGTGAAATGTATGTTCCTCCCTGGATGACTGTAGAAGTAAAGAAAGAAGCGTCTGACGGAAAACATGAAGAGTCTAATGAATGGGAAGAAGTTAATATTTCAATGGACGAAATATTCAGAAATAAAGAAAGGTCCGCAAAAGATATCTACGTAATCGGAGAAGCTGGCACAGGGAAAACCACGTTTTGTAAAATGCTGGTGCATTTCTGGGTTATCGCTCATCAGTATCAGGAATACAGTTTAGACGTGTCTGACATAGTGAAAGAAATGAAACACTTTAAATTCTTATTTTATATTTCACTTCGACACTTTTCTGACTGTGACAGTATAGAAAATATGTTAAAGAAATCTTACAGTGATCCTGCGCTTAGAGATATTTTACGAAATGACTCCGGTGCATGTCTTATAATTCTGACGGTCTCGACGAATGGGACCCAGAAAGAAAACATATTTCACAGTTTCTTACCCCAGGACTTCCAGGACGTGAGCTCGATACGGACTATACTATTATTACAACTTCAAGACAATGGAAATTTGATGCTCTGCCACTAAGTTGTATTGAGGTAGATAAAAAAATCAAACTAAATGGAATTGATGAATATGAAATAAGAAATTTCACTAAGAAAACAGTCAAAACATTAAATGACATCTATCAAAAAAGTAAAAATGCAGAGGAGTGTATAACTGATCTTCGAAGTAGACAAGTGTCCGACATTAGCCATACACCATTGGTCTTGCAACAACTTATTTCTCTATGGTTTCATAATAAACTCAAAAATAATTCGAAGTGTGCTATATACAGAAGTATGTTAGACCTCTTTCTAGAGTGGAAAACACTTGGGACTTCTGAAAGTCAAGACCAACTGTATGCTATCAATACCACCAGTAGAAATACACGGGTGATACAGTACCTTTCATATTTAGCGTACGAAACCTTGTTTGACAAAAATAAAGAAACCACGCTGACGTTCAGTAGTTCAACACTTACCCAGTTGAACATACCAAGTGATGTGATAAAGGACAGTTTGGCCAGTGGCATTTTAAAAGAAGAGCGAAACGTAAGTTTGACTGAAAGTATACAATCATCGATTTCCTTTTTTCACAAATCAATGCAAGAATATCTAGCTGCAGTGTATATAGCTAGTCAGTTCAGAGAAATGCTAAAATCGCAGAAGGATGAACATGATCTTACAGATGTCTGCGAAAAGTGCGTAAGGAAATACTTCGGTAGTTGCAAAACAGTTGTTGATATTTTAGAACAGTCAAACGTGTTAATTATACTTTGTGGATTAGAACCACGTTTGTTGACAAATATTAGTGAATATTTCTATAACGAAACAATTGTTGACAAAATGGTGGTTAAGGAAAGAAATAAAATTCTGGATCCTTATCCAATGCGTCTATATCATCATACATTGATCAATGATATTCAAGCATGCATTTTAAAGTGCATTGAAGAAGTTATGTCGATTACAAAAAATGCTCGATTACGTGTTTATATTGCCGATCTTTACGTTGTCCCTTCAACGGATTTGCTACGTTATGTTCATAATATTGTTTTTAAAAATGTTCTATCTATAGAAATGGTAGACAGTGAATACAGCAGGATAGTAGCACGTAATAAGGAAGATGATTATAAAGAAACATTTTATTGTGCCGTGAAACATTTAGTAAAATGTGATCAATTAAAGGTAATTAAAGTTACATTTAATAGGTATACTGACGAGAGGATTAAAAATGAAGTTACTACAATACTTGAGACAAATGTTCGCACGCTTGAAACTATCCATTTGAGAAATACAGGCAATGATATTATTTTCCATTTGACAAATATAGACGGAGATATTATAATGATAACACGTCTTGTTTCAATATTACCGAAAATGCGACAATTAATTTCCCTCCAGGTGGACTCTAACCTCTATGGAAGTCGTTTAACACATGATGATATTGTTCCGTTGTGTAAATTCCTAGAGCAGACTGCAAGTCTTCAACATATATCGCTCAATATTCATTGTAGTAAATACGATCAACACATGATAGACCTGTCAAAACATAAACAACTTCAACATGTTGATTTTAGGGGTAGTTCATTGCGTATGATCAGTTGTAACACTGACAATCTAGAAACATGTAAGCTTAAAATTACAAGTGCTGACATGATGAAACAAGTGTGTTGCAATCTATATAAAGCAGATAAATTAAAACATCTTGAGCTGCATAGTCGTTATTCTATAAAGCTGTATAATATTTCTAGCTGCTCTGACAAAACTGATACAGAAAGTCTTACCAGACTGCTGCCGTCATTAGTCAGTCTCAGTTCTCTAACGTTAGAGGACTTTACTTTTACTGACAATATTATAGCACGTCCGTGTGATATGGAGAATCTGAAAGAAATAACACTTGTCGGGGTAACAATGAGTATGACCACGAGGTGCAAGTTCATAGACAGTCTTCCTGAGCTGCCACAAGTAGTAAAGGTGGAAACACACGATGCGATTTAGAGATGGGACAATATCTGGATACAGTATGCATGATAAAAAACAAGAAGCATCTGCATACCAGTATGTTAGAGAGAAAACGAGTTTATTCCGTGTGACAAACAATATATACAATGATGAGACAATATCTGGATACAGTATGCCTGAGGAAATAGAAGAAGCATCTGCACGCCAGTATGTTAGAGAGAAAACGAATTTATTCCGTGTGACAGACGATAGTACATATCCTTTTACATTTACTACAAAGAAATAGTGACTCTGAATATGAGTTTATTATAATGCAAAGTTAGATCATGTGAGTGGTCAAAAATGTTGACATTGTTTCATGAAATAAGTACAGCACAAATGTTTATATTATAGCATTTCATGTAGGACCTTTATAAAATTATGCATTTAAGTTCAAAAGTGTAAAAAATGAAGTATTTCTAGAACATTTATTTTCAAACTGCAAAAATATCTTGATTATTGTGAATTATTGTAGTAAAACCAAAACCTTTTTACTTCGGATAGTTCTAGTCCGTATATATAATTACAATAACATTTTTACATAATCTACATGATATATATGTGCATGATAATGACAAATAAATTTACCGCGTTAGTCACGCAATACATATTTGATATGAAATAGGAAGATTTTAGTTGTATAATATTTTTATCATATTCATAATTTGAAAATGTTAGTTGATTTATCTTTATATTAAATACATGTACTTGCTTTTTGTTTAAACTACATTGACATTATGATGTAATGTACATGTGCAGGCTCGCCACTTTAAATTTGAACTTACTCATATGTCGGCATGATTGTGCTCGAACAGATTATTCTGTGCTTATTATTCAGACTACTGTAAGTTGTAACACTTTCGGTATGGCTGGCAAATATTACTTGACACCAGAACTAAATTTTCTTACAGCAAAATTTAAGTTGAACATGAGACCGGTCTACTGTATAGCACAAACTGTGGACCGGCGATATGTGTTATATGCCATGTTATAATTTGACATGGATATTGGTATACTGCAGTATTTTCGGCAAAGTTTATTGATGTCTACTATTGTCTCAAAGAGTGCGAATTTGTGTCACATTTCAAAGCAGATTCAGTTGTTAGTTACAATTAAGTAAATGTTGTTATAGAGAACGTCTTTTACAGCAAATAAATATTTTTCACCTATTGATTGGCTTGATCGTTAGCTATGTGTGTTGAAACATCGAAATATCTTCTTTCTTCACTTATTATAGAACAATTCAACGTCCGCTATAGTTGAAACGACCTTAAAATACAGTACTGTTTGGACATTTTTAAACCGTTGTAGTTTTAGATTATTAGAATAATATGTAGAAATATGCACGATCTCTGAGCGGAAATATTGCGCGATTTCACTTGTGCAATGTTATTAAAGAACGTATGCAAATTCCCAGATGCACAAATCTAATAGTATTTTTATAACATACGCATTTACGCTAAAACTTATTTAATAAATGATATCATCTTTCTTTGACATGAATGAAATTGCAAATATTGTCATAAAAGACATTTTAAACGTGATTTTAAACGTGATGAATGAAATGAAACTGATATCTCAAATGAAGCCATGCTATTGATAAGAAATATGAACGTCAATCTGGAATAAATAAAGGTTCGTGTTCCACTGTAACTGACCGGAGTTTATAACCGAGTATATTATATTGTGTTATGGAATATGGCGAATGTCTGTGTTCACATTAAAACACACCTTTGTCGTAATACATGTATGTGTGATGTACCGTTAAAATATCTTTTACCTGAAATTTGCCGTGAAATTGCAAACAGATATAATTAGGATATATAAATGGTTATACTAGTATCTTAGAATCTGAAACATCAGAGGTTTGAAAATATTTCAGCCAGAAGTTCCATTTCACAGCGACATAAAACAATTACTCAGTACACAGTCCGATGATTTGTATCTTATATATGCCTATACATTTGATGTACAGGTCTGTAAATAAATTTTCCAAAAAATGTGTTTTTTTATTGTTACTATAGACACTTATAGCTGAAATATGTTGGTAGTCTTAGCAACGATGAAGATATTCCATGGGTTTTTAATACTGTGCTGGCCGATCGCTTATTGTGCTGTTAATACGGACCTGACCACTCGCTTCCAGTGTTGTAAATACTGAGCTGTAAGATCACTGTGTAGGCTGTAAAGCTGAGCTGACCGATACTCCCTGTGCTGTAAAAACTGAGCTGACCAATACTCTCTGTGCTGTAAAAATTGAGCTGACCAATACTCCCTGAGCTGTAAAAACTGAGATGACCAATACTCCCTGTGCTGTAAAAACTGAGCAGACCGATACTCCCTGCGCTATAAAAATCAGCTGACCAATACCCCTTGTGCTGTAAAAACTGAGCTGACCGATACTCCTTGTGCTGTAAAAACTGAGCTGACCGATACTCCCTGTGCTGTAAAAACTGAGCTGACCGATACTTCCTGTGCTGTAAAAACTGAGCTGACCAATACTCCACTCCCTGTGCAGTAAAAACTGAAATGAGCAATACTCCCTGTGCTATAAAAACTGAGCTGACCGATACTCCCTGTGCTGTAAAAACTGAGCTGACCGATACTCCCTGTGCTGTAAAAACTGAGCTGACCGATACTCCCTGTGCTGTAAAAACTGAGCTGACCAATACTCCCTGTGCTGTAAAAACTGAGCTGACCAATACTCCCTGTGCTGTAAAAATTGAGCTGACCAATACTCCCTGTGCTGTAAAACTGAGCAGAATGAAACTCCCTGTGCTATAAAAACTGAGCTGACCGATACTCCTTGTGCTGTAAAAACTGAGCTGACCGATACTCCCTGTGCTGTAAAAACTGAGCTGACCGATAATTCCTGTGCTGTAAAACTGAACTGACCAATACTCCACTCCCTGTGCTGTAAGAACTGAGCTGACCAATACTCCCTGTGCTGTAAAAACTAAACTGAGCTGTCCAATACTCCCTGTGCTGTAAAAACTGAGCTGACCAATACTCCCTGTGCTGTAAAAATGAGCTGACCAATACTCCCTGTGCTGTAAAAATTGAGCTGACCAATACTCCCTGTGCTGTAAAAACTGAGCAGAACGAAACTCCCTGTGCTATAAAAACTGAGCTGACCGATACTCCTTGTGCTGTAAAAACTGAGCTGACCGATACTCCTTGTGCTGTAAAAACTGAGCTGTCCGATACTCCCTGTGCTGTAAAAACTGAGCTGACCGATAATTCCTGTGCTGTAAAACTGAGCTGACCAATACTCCACTCCCTGTGCTATAAGAACTGAGCTGACCAATACTCCCTGTGCTGTAAAAACTGAGCTGTCCAATACTCCCTGTGCTGTAAAAACTGAGCTGACCAATACTCCCTGTGCTGTAAAAAACTGAGCTGACTGATACTCCCTGTGCTGACCAATACTCCCTGTGCTGTAAAAAACTGAGCTAACTGATACTCCCTGTGCTGTTAATACTGAGCCGACCGATATTCCCTGTGCTGCAAACACTGAGTTGACCGATACTCCCTGTGCTGTTAATACTGAGCTGACCAATACTCCCTGTGCTGTAAAAACTGAGCTGACCGATACTCCCTGTGCTGTGAATACTGAGCTGACCAATACTTCCTGTTCTGTCAATACTGAGCTGACCTATCGCTCTTTGTGCTGTTGGTACTGACAAATCGCGCACTGTTGTAAAACTGAGTTTAAACATTTGCTGAATAGGCTGTAAGAAATGAGCTGACCGACACTCCCCGTGCTGGAAATACTGAGCTAAAAGATCGCTCCCTGTGCTGTAAAAACTAAGCTGACCGATACTCCCTGTTCTGTAAATACTGAGCTGAAGGATACTCCCTGAGCTGTAAATACTGAGCTGACCAATACTACATGTGCTGTAAATACTGAACTGACCGATACTCCCTGTGCTGTTAATACTGAGCTGACCGATACTCCATGTGATGTAAATACTGAACTGACCGATACTCCCTGTGCTGCAAAAACTGAGTTGACCGATACTCCCTGTGTTGTTAATACTGAGCTGACCGATACTCAATGTGCTGTAAATACTGAACTGACCGATACTCCCTGTGCTGTTAATACTGAGCTGACCGATACTCCCTATGCTGTTAATACTGAGCTGACCGATACTCCCTGTGCTGCAAACACTGAGTTGACCGATACTCCCTGTGCTGTTAATACTGAGCTGACCGATACTCCATGTGCTGTAAATACTGAACTGACCGATACTCTGTGCTGTTAATACTGAGCTGACCGATACTCCCTGTGCTGTTGATACTGAGCTGACCGATACTCCATGTGCAGTAAATACTGAACTGACCGATAATCCCTGTGCTGCAAAAACTGAGCTGACCGATACTCCCTGTGCTGTTAATACTGAGCTGACCGATACTCCATGTGCTGTAAATACTGAACTGACCGATACTCCGTGCTGCAAAAACTGAGTTAACTGATACTCCCTGTGCTGTTAATACTGAGCTGACCGATACTCCATGTGCTGTAAATACTGAACTGACCGATACTCCCTGTGCTGTTAATACTGAGCTGAACGATACTCCATGTGCTGTTAATACTGAGCTGACCGTTAGCTTACTGTGATGAAGATACTGAACTGACTGATTGCTCCCTGTACTGTAAATACTGTACTGAACGATACTCACAGTGCTGTTAATATTTAGCTGACAGAATTCACTTTGTGATGTACATAATGAGCTGACCGATCGCTTCCTGTGCTGTAAATTCTGAGCTGACCGATACTCCCTATGCTGTAAATACTGAGCTGACCAATCGCTTCCTGTGCTGTAAATACTGAGCTGACCGATACTCCCTGTGCTGTAAATACTGAGCTGACCAATCGCTTCCTGTGCTGTAAATACTGAGCTGACCGATACTCCCTGTGCTGTAAATACTGAGGTGACCAGTCGCTTCCTGTGCTGTAACTAGTGAGTTGACCGATAGCTTACTGCGATGTAAATACTGAGTTGACGCTGTACTGTTGATACTGAGCTTACCGATCGAACTTTGTGATTTTAATACTGAGCTGAAATGTTGCTTTCTGGCTGTAAGTGCTGACCTGACCGATCGCCCATTGTGCTGTGAATACTGAGCTGAAAACCGGCTGTCTGTCCTATAAATACCAAGTTGACCGATCTCTCCCTGTGCTGTAAGTACTGACCAGACCGATTGTTTTCTGTGCTGTAAATGCTAAGCTGACCGTTCGCTCACTCTGCTGTAAACTCTGAGCTGATTGACAAGTCCATGTGCTGTAAATAATGAGCAGAAAGATCACTGTCTCTGCTGCAAGTTTTAAGCTGATTGATACTTCCAGTGCTGTAAATACTGAGCTGACCGATAGTTCCCTGCCCTTTAAATGCTGATCTGACCGATACTTCTTGGGCTGTAAATACGGAGCTGACCGATCGCTCCAAGTACTGTAATTATTCAGTTGACATATACTCCCTGTGCTGTAAATACTGAGCTGACCGATCGCTTCCACTGATGTAAATACTGAACTAACCGATCGCTCCCTGGGCGGTGAAATCTAGGCTGACTAATAGCTCGCAGTGCTGTAAATCCTAAGCTGACTGGTACTCCATGTGCTGTAAATTCTGCCCTGACCGATCGCTCCTTTTTCTGCAAATACTGAACTGACTGATTGCTCACTGTGCAGTAAATTCTAAGATCGTTCGCTCATTGTTCTCTACATTCTGTGCTAAACGGTTGATCGCTGTACCCTACGAACTGAGCTTACTAGTCGGTCCTTGTGTTCAAGCTGCTAAGCTAATAAGTCGCTCTTTGTGCTTTACCTTCTAAGCTTACCGGTCGTTCCTTGTGCTCTACCTACTAAGCTAAAGGATCTTTAGCTCATTGTTTATATTTATCCAGTGGCTACATGTACTCTAGATAACGCACTTATCCGTCGTTTCTTGTGCTCCACCTATTGAGCCCGCCTGCTAAGCTTAATAGGGAGTGCGCACATCTACAAACAGCGGGGTCGTATGTTCTCCGGGACGATTTGATAAAAGACATTGTGCCTAAAATCGTTCGTCCTCCACCTCTGTTCCATGTGGGGAAATTGTCAGTTTCATGCGCAGAACAGGTTTGTACAGAATCCAGGAACACTGGTGAGGTTAAAATCACCGTTGCATAACTGAAATACTGTTGACCAAAAACAAAGAAATCTACCTATTGAACTATTCTCTTGCTTGTTCATTGTGCTTTACCTGCTGTGCTAATATGTTATTTTTCATGTGCTGTACATACTAGCTTATTATCCACTGCTTGTGCTCTACCAACTGTGCTGCTCAACCACTGCTTATGTTATACCTACTTAGCTAACCAGTCACTCGTTGTGCTTTACTTAGTTGCTTATCCGGTCACTCATTGTACTCTTCCTACTGAGATAAGTGACTGCCTTCTGATTGTGATCTATCTACTGAATTTACAGGTTGTATGCTAACTGTTCTACATAGGCAGCTGACGGGTCACTCACGGCTTTAATTTTTCTCCTTTTGTTCTTCCTACAGAGCTAAAACTGTCGTTCTTCTTCGTGTTCCCTCTAAGCTAACCAGCCCATGTCCTTGTCATACTTATCAATCGCTCCTTGCATTTTAGACCATCCAAAAAATCATTCCTGTGAAGTTTCACCAAAATTGAACTGATGGTTTAGGAGATGTTGTTTCAAGGAAAGTGTGGACGGACTGGAGACGGACCATAAAAGCCACCATAATTTTGGTTATAATAACTTTTAGGCTTATATTTCATATTAAAGGCTTAGAAACATATATGTATCTGTTAAGGATTGTGAACAGTAAGACGTCTTAACAGTCAAATAACAAGATATGTTACTACTGATGACAAATGCCCCTGAAGTAGGACCTAGAATGCCACGGTTGTATGCGCAAAAAAAAATCACTTATCACTTTGTGACCTTGACCACGGTCATAAGTGTGACACATCTCATTATGGTTAACAGTTGTGTAAAAATATTTTCAAATCCCTTGATAAATGGCAGAGTTATGGACCAGACAAGAAACACATTTGACTTCTAAGTTTGACCTTGACCTTAGAGCTAAGAGTCTTGGTCATGCACATGACACTTCAACTCAACATCGGGAACATTTATGCAAAGTAATTTCAAAATCCCTTCATCAATGACAGAGTTATGGACCGACAAGAAACATACCATGTTAACCTTTGACTTCTAAGTGTGACCTTGACCTTGGAGCTGAGGGTCGGGGTCTTGCTAATGACATTTCGTCTCATTATGAGGAACATTTATGCCAAGTAATTTCAAAATCCCCTAATAATTGGCCGAGTTATGGACCGGACACGAAACATACCCTGTTAACCTTTGACATGTAAGTCTGAACTTGACCTTGGAATTTGGGGTCTGGGTCTTGCACATGGCATGTCCACTTCTTTTGGTAAACATTTATGCAAAGTTCTTTCAAGCAAAATTTCTTCATGGATGGCAGAGTTATGGACCGGACATGAAACATACCACGTTCACCTTTGACCTCAAATGTGACCTTGACCTTGGAGCTAAGGGTTATGTCTTGTGCATGACACGTTGTCTCTCATCATGGTGACCATTTATGCAAAGTTATTTTAAAATCCCTTTTATGGATGGAAGAGTTACAGCCCGGACAAGAATTAATCTGACGGATGGACAGACGCCCGGAAGAACAGTGCGATTTTAATAAGCCCACATTGGGGGGCATAAAAATATCAGAGTAAAACTTATGGATTGAAAATTCAACAGGCAGTTAGTTTTAACAGTTGGTAAATGTTCGAAGAACTGGTCCCTGTTGGTAGCTGAAATTAACTAAAATTGGAATGTCTGTTACATGTATTCTACCATAAAATTGCTGCTTTTTTCCAAAGGTGTTTTCGCAGAGGAATAAACTCATGTTAACCAATTTACAGACATATTTGTCGCGCTGACACACTGTTTATACACACCATTTTATATGTTAGCTCCATGGCAAAATGCATGCGTAATATGGTCCCATACCAGATAATTCAATAGTCAAAGAGTTGAATGCGATATATTCATTTCCTATCTTTTTACACGTTTAGTGCTAGTTCAGCGTTAAAGCATGCTCATTTTATCAAGAGAATGTACAGATAGTCTTTATTTTCAACAAGCAGTTGTATCGACATACCAATGTAGAATCGAAATACAAATATATTTCACTTGTTAAACACGTATGCCCCACCATGCCATGACGGCCTGTCCGGTGCCAGTGAGTATAAATTTTGTAAGTTGTGACTTTGAACTTTGACTAGACCACTGACGACATGTTACCATATTATGAATTATTAAATGGAATATAGATATATATATATATATATATATATATATATAGATATTGTTTGAAGGAGGAAGGGACAGAAGAGGTAATTGACATGTATGAACATGTTATCTACTTCTTGAAAGTGTACGTATATGTGCGAGGGGACAGAAGAAGTAAATGGTGTGTATGAACATGTTAACTACTTCTTGAAAGTGTGTGTGCTACAGGGTGGGGTGGGGGTCAGAAAAGGGCAATGGCGTGTATGAACATGATATCATGACAGACTGGATCCCTGATACAGACCGGTAGGGGACTGATAAAAGCTTGGTAACAATATAAGACTGACATTGTTTTAACTTTTATTGCAGTTAAAAATTTAGTGAAAACACAGTCATAGAAATAGCAATTTCGTAGCTGAACAATATAGGCTCAATACACACATACATTTCAACACTTGGTAAAAAATATTACATTTTGTCTATCAAACTCAACAATTTAGAGCTGACCATTTTTAATCTGTTTTTGAATACTGAGGATAAAGTCTCTGATGTAATTGCCTGCTCCAGCCTATAAACATTTTTCTCCAGATCAACAATAACAGATAGTAACTCTCTGTCTTCTTCCTGAAAGGTAAACAAAGTGTTCAGTATTGTCTTAACTCATTTAATGTGCATTAATTTGTATAATTCTTAATATATGTGTTGGAGCTATCTCTGATGCAAGCAGGAAAAATTTTAATTCCTACAGAAGACAAGTAAGTACGGGTGTAAGTGAACAGATCACGAACAGACGTAATTTCAACAATATATATATAGCTTCAAAATACACAGCGCAAAAATGCTTGTACAGACTACAAAGACTATTACTGATATCGGTGTAACTTCAGGTTAGGTGAAACATATATATATATATATATGAGCCAGGCCATGAGAAAACCAACAAAGTAGCTTTGCGACCAGCATTGTTCCAGACCAGCAGGCGCATCCGTGCAGTCTGGTCAAGATCCATGCTGTTCGCTTTTAAAGCCTATTGCAATTAGAGAAACCATTAGTGAACAGCATGGATCTTGACCAGACTGAGCAAATGCACAGGCTGGACTTGATCTGATCCATGCTGGTCGCAAACACATTATGTTGGTTTTCTCACGGCGTAGCTCATATATGTATTGTCAAATGAGCTAATATTCAGGTACTTGTAAAGTCGGACAACCAGATTAAATCAAACCGAGTTTGGTACTATTTTGCTTTATTGTGTTCCATGTTTCATTTGAATGGAATCTACAATTATTTCACTTCTATAGTTGTATTCCATGCTTCAAAGAGTTTTCTTACAGATTCTACGGTTTGCCTTTATATCTAGAGCACCTGCATGTACAATCACCATTTTAATTAAAAGATTGAGAAAAAGCTTACTTCAGTATTCTGACATCTTTTCCTCTTTAAAGCAGGCTTAAATAAAAACAAAAATAAAAAGAAAATCACATAAATAAAGTGCATACAACACAAATATGTCCGGTCACACAGAACTTGCAACAGAATGGGATAGGATTCTTCTGTGAAGCAGGTGATGAGACTTAAAGAATTTGATGCAACACAACTAATAATATTATGTCCATTTTGTAATTGTTTATCTCAGCTTTACTAGGTGAAAAGATACACAGCTGAACCGAAGTGATTCCTTTTTCACTTTGCTATTTTACTATTTAAAGGATTTGTGCTGCAGCTTTGCTCATTATGGTTTAAACTATGGCACTTTGTTTGAAAATTCTTCCCGAAATATGACTAAAAATTGTGCCTGTTTTAACGAAAATTCTCTCAGATAACAGAAAAAATTTCAATGTTACTATGTACATTATAGGTGACAATGAAGCTTTGAACCAATGCTGACTGACGATTAACAATGAGGATAGTTTTTAGAAAATATATATACCTCTTCAATGTCATCAAGCATATCTCCATTAGCTTCTTTTGTAATTTCCCTAGGTTTATCACTAGCTTGCAGCCCATCTATCACTTGGATATCAATGCAGTCATGTTGTTGGCAGAGCTTTTCCTGTTGCTGTTTCAAGTAGGTAAGTTCTTTAAAGTCTGGACTCACCTCAGCTGACTGAAAAAAATGAATGCAATAGAAAATGGGAGATTCTACCAACTAATATTAGTAAGATATGAAAAGGATTTGAGGAAGAACTGAATACATACATTACCTTGGAGGTGGGGGAGTGGCAGGGTGGGGAGGGGGACAGCATCAAGTCTCAGGGACAATTAAAACAAATTATTATCATCAAAGAAGTTGTGAAATCGAGAATCTTACTATTAAAAGCAATGCTGATGCCGGGGCACGTATAATAGCTTCTATCGTTCTTCCAAAAGCTAAAAACCAGTTTGTACTGTGGGTGTTTGGATTGCTGAAAGAGGTATACAGAAAACAACTGCAACTGAAAAATGGCGGCCTATGACATCAACTAAATCTCTGTTCAGTGGCAGACAGGAACTCCAGTTAGGACTATTCTATCACAGAATCATAAGACCCCTGACTTAAACCATTTTTACTATTGATTTAAATTTAATATGTTCATACAAAAGTTGATCCAAAAGTGCCCACCATTATACTGCTGATTCTACTGTTATGACTGCTCGAACTGAATCTGTCTTTTTTTTTTTCGAAACGAAAAGCAAATGATATATTTCTGGTGTATGTAAATATTTACCTTGCTCAGGAAAGCCACAACTTTATTCTGTAACTGTTGATTGTCCCCCAAACATTCAGGTACCAGTGTTTCATATGGTGTACTCTCGGCAAATTGTGTAAATGATTCTAAGGCTGTGTGTTGAACAAGGGCATTGTTGTCTTGAAGCAGAAGGCTATACAGCGTAGGTATCTTCTTCAGAATCATTGGTTGCTGAAAAGGTAAATAATAACACTTTTATACAGATGTAAGTACACATTTATGTGGAAGGATATACTCAAATGTCAAAAGTATGCCCGTGGTCCAAACACTGAAATACTTTATATCAAACTTACTGAAAGATATTCAAGAACTTTTACATTCCTGTATGATTCACCAATAATTAACTATCAAAAACAGTTTGTGTTTGGTCAATAGTATTTCATTCATGTTATGGTGGGCAGTTAACCTAACCAGGGTTACTGAATTCTGTATTGGGACAAATGTTCTCCACAAGTAACTACCACTTCCCCACATGAATTATCAGAGGAGTGTACAAAAAAGTTCAGACATAATGTCTCTTATCAAATCTTCACAGAGAACATACGCCTGCCCGAGGATAGAATTCAAGACCCAGCAATCTGCAGATTTGCACTCTCCCTACTGAGCTAAACTGACAGTTCCATAATTATACTTTTGCTTATACTTGTACACTTAGATTAATGGTGTATATTTCACAGGGCTTTAAGTCAAATTGTTTATTTCAAGCTGAGGAAAACCTAAGGTGTCCATTATTTCAGGATCATGATGACTTCCTTATATAGAAGAACTCTACACCTTAGGCAAGGTTTCCAACCCAGAGAAGTGAGGGGGAAAACATCTGAAGTACTCGGCAATGGATGCCTCTTCAGATAGGGTGCACACTATGTGTAGTTGTTCTTAATCAGAAGCATCACAGACTGAAGTTAACATCAAATCACATAGATTTCAATTTCTTCCTTACCATTCGCCATCTTCTATCAAATTCTGAGCAATTTGCGAAATCTTTTTTTTCAACTTGATGACCAAGACACGGATGAAAAACATTTTTGTTAAGTCATCTCTATTAGTTACAAATTTCAGTTGGTGTTTGCAAACATCTCTACATAACTTAACAAAGGTCTATTTATTTATTCTTACAGATGACAATGATTACATTTGTTACAAACAACAATACTCAATTTGTTTAGATGTTGTTTACTTCTGCCTCCCACGTTTAAGTGGTCAAATTGAAGAAATGATAGATGAAATAGTGATTGCACTGGTTATCTGTAGCTATGGTTATTAAAATGGTCTATGTGCTTTGCCCATTAGTGAAAATGTTATGAACATGTAACATGTGTGACCAAAATTAGATTACATAAAAATTGCGAATAACAAGCATTTATTTTTCATTGCACCATACAAAATATGACTTTCACAGCAAAAGCCTATTTTATTTTTGAACAGCCCTCGTACTACTCTGATGGACAGAGTTAAGCATATCTTTTATCATTATATTTCAACAAGCATGTTAGGAATGAAAACGAACAAGGTGTTTTATCATCTGATTTACCAGAGTTCATCTTTCAGACACTTTATTTACCCACTTAGGATAAATGTCTTTTTGGTTCAATTCCAACGCATTAAATTTCTAAACCATGGTAAATATGACGATAACCTATGCAAAGGCCTTTGTTACTTCATGAAAAAAATGTCGTTTGTTACAACTGACCTTTGAATCAGGCGCAAACTTCACCTTCTTACATCCCTTCAGGAAGTGACATGCTGCAATCTTCACACTGTCGGTTTTAACATGATTTAACAGTAAATCAAATATCTGCAATAGGAAAGGGACACAACTCTTGGTTTATTGTTAATAAAGTTGTTACATTGCTTGTTCTTTCGTAACTATGTCGTGCATTTTTACAAAAATACTTTAAGAACTATGTTTCTTAGTAAATCTGTCATTTGAATACCTGCTGCTACAAAGGAAATACATTGTGTGGGTTTACTTGTTGCAAATATTTACGGCGTAGTATTAAGACTAACATTTCATTGTGTGGTATACCAGGATGTTTTGGATATGTACAGTCAGGTATTTTAGATGTTTACCTACTAAAACAGGAATACAGTTTTCATTTCTAAGTGTGACCAGCACAAAATTTGAACAAGAGGGTCATGATGACCCACGAATCGCTCACCTGGGTAATATGAGCTACATGGGAGTCTGATTGGTCCATGGAATTCAATCCAGATAAGTGCAAAGTCCTAAGAATCAGTCGCAAAAGAAACCCTGTAATATTCCCTTATTTATAAGCTGCATGATATAGAGTTAAAATCGGCTGATTCTGCCAAATATTTAAGCGTAACCATTAGTGAAGACCTATCATGGACCAATCATATCAATAATGTAACATCAAAAGCAAAAATTCCCTAAGATTCCTCAAACGTAATGTCAAAACCCCAAATAAAAGAGTCAAAGAGGCTGTATATAAAACCTATGTAAGACCCCAGTTAGAGTACTGTTCCACCATATGGCATCCATGGCAAAAATACCTAACCCATAAAATTGAGCAAGTTCAAAGATCCGCAGCAAGATATGTCTACAATGACTACAATTACACCAGTAGTGTCTCCCAAAATGATAAATGAACTAAACTGGCAAACCCCAGAACAACGCCGTAAGATCAGCTCAGTTACTATGTTATACAAGATCCAACAACACCTTGTTTTTGTTGACCACAGTCACCTTAAAGCTACTAGAAACTTGAACTACTTGATACTGTATTCAAAGACACTTTATCATGCAAACTCCTTTTTTCCCAGAAGCATATGTCTGTAGAACAGTCTCCCCGTGTCTTTGCAAGCTAGTCCCAACTTAGAAGTATTTGTTGGGCAGCTACCACCCTTCTATCAGTTCTAATTCAACTTCCTGCTTTTACTTTTAACCTGACCTGTAAAATAGTTCTTTTACTTTATCTTTGAGATGCACATAATCTCTGATTTCTTATATTTTTAACAGCTATCCCTGACAAAGCGCCTGCTAGTTATAATCGATAACGATTGTTAAGCAGTATAACATAGACATAGACATAGACATGTTTCTAATATCAGACTGATGCTAAAATGTCAAGAAAGTCAGTAGGTCACATTCATGGTCAATGGAAGTCAACTGACACGATACTACTTGGGATAATCAGGTAATTATAATTAAACAGTTGGAAATTGGATCAGATAATTTCCTAAGTATTTTTTCTTATATAACTCATATAATAACTAGGTGAACCCGGGGCGGGGCCTCTTTTAACCCCAGGGGCATAATGTGAACGATTTGGTAGATGAGTACTAGACAGTGCATCATACCAAATATCAAAAGCCAACATCTTGTGGTTTCAGACAAGAAGAATCTTAAAGTTTTTTCCTATATAAGTCTATGTGAAACTTGAGACCCCCAGGGCAAGGCCTCTTTTCACCCCAGGGGTACAATTTGAACAAATTTGGTAGAGAATCATAAGACAGTTCTACAAACCAACTATCAAGGGCCAATGTTTTGTGGTTTTCAGACAAGAAGATCTATATTTAAACTTATTTTCCTATATAAGTCAATGTAAAACTTGGGACCCCCAGGGTGGGGCCATATTTGACCCTAGGGGGATAATTTGAACAATCTTGGTAGAGAACTACTAAATGATGCTACATTCCAAATATCAAAGCCCTTGGCCGTGTGGTTTTGTACAAGAAGATTTTCGAAGTTTTCCCTATATAAGTCTATATAAACCATGTGACTCACGGGGCAGGGCTACATTTGACCCTAGGGGATAATTTGAACAGTCTTGGTAGAGGACCACTAGATGATGCTACAAACCAGATATCAAAGCCCTAGGCCATGTGGTTTTGGATAAGAAGATTTTTAAAGTTTTTCCTTTCAGTTGCCATGGCAACCAGAGTTCTGCCTGGAATTAAATTCTTTGAACAATTTTGAAAGAGGGCTAGTCAAGGATTATTCCTGTTTAGTTTGGTGTTATTCTGCCCAGTGGTTTTCAAGAAGCATATTTTTTAGGAAATGTTGACGAACGGATGACATACCATGGACGACTGATGACACACAACGGACACTGAGCGATCACAAAAGCTCACCATAGGCCTTTGGCTCAGGTGAGCAAAAGTATTTGACAGAAATGAAGTAAACTTTGCCAATATTTCAAAAGAACTTTTTCATTACAAAATTGAAATATGTACATAAACATTACAGAGATATACAGTTAATTTAGTACTAGATGCCCACTGGCAATATGTCGAGCCCGCCAGCTGTCAAAAGGACAGGGAGTTGTACATGACACTCCTTATCTCATTGAGGCAAACATTTATGCCAAATAAAAAAGAGATTGCAAAAAGTTACAATATCAGTTATTTAAAGTAACAACAAAGGAACGTAAATCTAAAAAAAATATATAAAAAATATATAAAAAATTCTAAGTCCACATAAAAATCCACACCAGTAGAGATAGGTCAAAATACACATTAAAATTGGATGTAACATGCATGCTGTACTACAGAAAAGTGGTCTTGATTTTCCCCTACGACCAGTAATAAAAAAGTTACAAATATAAGCTATTCATAGTAACAACAAAGGGAAGTAATTCTAGGAGCTTAAGCATGACACTCCGTCGCATTAAGATGAACAATTGTGTCAAGTTACATCAAAATCCCTCTATGCATAAAAAAGAAATGCTCAAGACAAAGTCATTCTTGTATCTGACGTTTGACCTCTAAGAGTGACCTTGACCTTAGACCTAGGGACCTGGTTCTTGCACATGACACTCCGTCTCATGGTGGTGAACATTTGTGCCAAGTTACATGAAAATCCCTCCATGCATGAAGAAGAAATGCTCCATACAAAGTTGTCATTCTTGTATCCTATGACCTCTAAGTGTGACCTTGACCTTAGACATGATTCTTGCGCATGACACTCAGTCTCATGATGGTGAACAATTGTGCCAAGTTACATCAAAATCCCTCCATGCATGAAGAAGAAATGCTCCATACAAAGTTGTCATTCTTGTATCCTATGACCTCTAAGTGTGACCTTGACCTTAGACCTAGGGACCTGGTTCTTGCGCATGACACTCAGTCTCATGATGGTGAACAATTGTGCCAAGTTACATCAAAGTCCCTCCATGCATGAAGAAGAAATGCTCAGGACAGTCATTTTTGAATTCAACATTTGACCTGTAAATGTGACCTTGACCTTTGAGATACGAGCCTGGGGTTTGCGCATGACACTCCGTCTCACTGAGGTTAACATTCATACCAAATACAAACAAGATTGCTCCATGCATGTCAAAGTTATGGTCCGGATAAACAAATCCGGACGGAAGCACGCACGGACGCACATACACCGAACTGACATTTGGACAACTATGTTTTCGCTTCCGCAAGCGGGCTCGACAAAAATCTTATCAGAAAATTAGGGTAAGATTTTTACAGTTTTAAAATTAAATGATTAAATCAATAATGTATTTTATTTACAAACCCTCAAAAAGTCTTCATTTTCCAAGTGTGATATAAGCAATCCAGACAACTCTGTCACTTGTAACAAACATGCACTGAAGATTGTCTCCCCTGTCCATTCTCTATCCCACAATGACAAAAGCTGAGCTGCTGTTTCCTTAACAACAGCAGAATGCTGACTCTGAAGGTCAACTGGTGTGTTGCCATGGTGATGAAGAAGCTGTGTAAGATATTTCAATGACTGTATCTGTAAATATATAGAATTATCCCATTAAAATTTGCTCACTAAACAGACAAAACATTTAATCACAAGATACTAGTTTTTATCATTAAAGGTCAAATATTAATTATTTTAGCTTTAACAGAAATAGTTTAAAACTGTGATCAATCATTGAAACAGTTCAAAGTAATATTGCATGACTTTTGTGATATAAACTTCAGAGGATATAATCATTTTTCTTATTTGAAAACTTACTCAAAATGATAAGGCTAATTGTGGCTGACTGCCAATGTTGTCCGAAAATTCACATCTACCTCAAAGTGGTTCAATTTTATAACTTTATAACTTGCAGAACAAACAAACAGAGTTAAAAGTTTTTCACTATCAACTCAATGTGAAGTTATGTTGTTCCAACAAATTTGAACATGACTGTACATTTAGCAGATTTATGTTATAAATACTTATTGCAGGAAACAAAGAAAACAAAACCAGCAAAAACAAAGCCTACCAAATCCGCTAGATCAGCATATGTTTTGTTTCTTGCGGATATGAAGTTCTGTACATCCTCAACTGCCAGTTTTAACAATGAAGTCCAGGCTTCAGTTGATACTGCTGATGGTAACACAGGTACAAATATATCACACCACAGTCTAACATGATCATGGTCAGGAGGGTAACACTTCAACAACTGGTTCTGAAATGATGAACAGTGTCTCAAGTGCCTCTCAAGAAAGCTGAACTGAAGTAACTGGTTTTAAAATGATGAATAATGTCTAAAGTGATGGTCAAAACTGTAACATTTAAATACAAACACATACAATTACATGAACAAGGGTAATGCCATTAAACACACAAAACTACACACAAACTAAAGCTAGCCATAGTTCTGCTATACATCAAGTTGATACAACCTTCAGATGAAGATGCAAGGATATTCACGGACAATTTATTTATTTATTTATTTGGGTTTCACGGCTCACCAACACAGTACACTCTCAAGTACAATTCCTGGAAAAACCAGTACTGGTTTCTTGTGTGAAGTCATGGTCGTGACCCCTGGGCTGAGCGACTGACACCTTAACCACTAGACCCCTTTTACTAGAATTTTGAGGAAAGCGAGTTTGATTTATCAAGTTTTCACTACATACTGTAAAATCATTCTATTACATCTACATGGGCATGAAATTTCTTGGTTTTGGTCAATTTTAACGGCAATTTCGTTGGTTTATGAATTCATGGATTTCATCTTTTGAACATAATGGGAATTTTATTGGTTTGCTGGAATTGAATTTCTTGGATTGACACAACCATGAAATCCACTAAAATTAGCCCTCCACGAATATTAATGATTTCAAAGTACATTAATCAATCCATAGAGCAGTTTGTATTTCACTCGACTTTTCATGACAATTTTAACACTTCAAACACCAGGAGTAGCTGGCGAAATATGTTAAGACACTAAATAATCTTATCATATAAATCTAAAGTAGATATAAAATCTTTTTTTTTTTTAAAATGATGTTTGTTTTCTTCTACAAAATAGGACCTGAACAGTAACTGTCAGAGTACGTGTGATATAGTACTTGTGGTATAGAGCCCGCCCGCTTAGCTCAGAAGGTAAGAGCGTTGGTCTACGGATCTTGGGGTCGCAAGTTTGATCCTCGGGCGGGGCGTATGTTCTCCGTGACTATTTGATAAACGACTTTGTGTCTGAAATCATTAGTCCTCCATCTCTGATTCATGTGGGGAAGTTGGCAGTTACTTGCGGAGAACAGGTTTGTACTGGTACAGAATCCAGGAATACTGGTTAGGTTAACTGCCCGCCGTTACATGACTGAAATACTGTTGAAAAACTAAGTTAAACCCAAAACAAACAAACAAACTTATGATATATGACAAAATGTGTTGTTCAACAGAAAATAACCTGTCTTGGAAACTTTTTTTCTACTTGTAATAAATAGTTTAGTATATTCTTCATTGTAAACCAAGGCCTATGTGGGGTAAAATACTAAAATTTCACCAAAGGGGAGGTTTCAAAAGGTAAACAAGAACTTTAATTAATACAGTATAAAGAGTCTAAATTTCAATAAAACTGAGTTATCATAAAGATACATCAGCACAGTCTGGGTTATCAGATTGCACTATTTGTATCATATGAGTGTTACAAAATATTCCATATCAATTTTATCAACAAGCAGGTCATCAATGGTCCTAAATACTCAACTGAATAAAATAAACTTCAGGGAGTTACAGCCTTAACAAATTAGGTACTCTGATACCATTTATCTAGCATGTCTGTGACCACACAGCAATACACATTTTGTGTCGAGATACTTGATGTCCTACAAGCTCCCATTTAAATAAATTTAGGAGAGGCAACAAGTCTGATGAAGATCCACTAAGCAGTTTACGAGAAGACAATAAAAAAAAAATTTCTATCTTTAACTCCAGCTGCCAAGTCCAACAATTAAAAGCAGTCCTAAGAGGACCTAACCGTAATAAAAATAATTTCAAAGGAGAAGATTAGTTAACAAGAGGGCAATCCCTCCTCTGACTTTCACAGCCCGCTTGGAGAACACTGCTTGAAATGATTTTGAAAACAGCCCAGCTTCTTCAGATAAGAAGATTTTCAAATGTTTCTATTACAGCCTTACACAGAAAACAAATTAAACCTGCCCCTTGACAGCCACACTTTAACAAAACAGAATATGAATGAATATGGAAGAGTGTCATCAGAGGGACATTTCTGTGAAACAATTTCAGATTATTTAAGTTTTTCCTTCTGGTTACCATGACAGCCAGAATTCTGCCGATCTTTGAAGGAATACAAAAGGAGACCATGGAGGGAACTTTCCCATGAAAGATAATAGGTGAAGGTGGATTTCTCGGAAGCAAAGAGCGACAAAAACACAGCCTCAGAGCTACGCATTTGCAAAGTCGGCCCACAACAATTCTTTTAAGAAGCTGTAGTGGAAAAATATTACTGACGGGTTGCTTCAAACATCAAACAAGTACATATTAATTTATGGGAAATATAGATAGTTTGTTTGTTTGTTTTGGGTTTAACTCCATTTTTCAATCGTAAGTGCATAGGGGTAACAAGAGTGCCAGAATGTCACAATATACGCCCATCACAGCCAATTTCTTTACTCTAGCACCTGCATTAGCAAATGGAATTTTAATTTTGTGGTTGTTTAGTAATCATTGTAAGTCTTTTGTTTTTCTAAGTCCATAAAAAAGGTCCTTACCAGGTAGAGATACCTTAAAATACACCAAAACTTGGAAAGTAACATCTATGTTGTACCACAGAAAAGTGGTCTTGGTTTTTCCCTACGGACAATTATAAAAAAAGTTACAATATAAGTTATTTATAGTAACAACTAAGGGAAGTTAATCCTTAAAAAAACAAAAAAACTGCAAGTCCACACAAAAATGAAAAAGTTACACTATAAGCTATTTATAGTAACAACAAAGGGAAGTAATTCTAAAAAAAGGGAACTGTGCATGACACTTCGACTCATGATGGTGTATAATTGTGCCAAGTTACATCAAAATCCCTCCATGCATGAAGAAGAAATGCTTCGGACAAAGTCATTCTTGTATCTGACCTTTGGCCTCTAAGTGTGACCTTGACCTTGACCTAGGGACCCGGTTTTTGTGCACGACACTCCGTCTCATAGTGGTGAACATTTGTGTCAAGTTATATCAAAATCCCTCTATGCATGAAGTAGAAATGCTCCGGACAAGGTTTTCATTCTTGTATCCTTTGACCTCTAAGTGTGACCTTGACCTTAGACCTAGGGACCTGGTTCTCACCCATGACACTCCACCTTGTGGTGGTGAACATTTGTGCCAAGTTATATCAAAATCCCTCTATGCATGAAGTAGAAATGCTCCGGACAAGGTTTTCATTCTTGTATCCTTTGACCTCTAAGTGTGACCTTGACCTTAGACCTAGGGACCTGGTTCTCACGCATGACACTCCACCTCGTGGTGGTGAACATTTGTGCCAAGTTATATCAAAATCCCTCTACGCATGAAGTAGAAATGCTCCGGACAAGGTTTTCATTCTTGTATCCTTTGACCTCTAAGTGTGACCTTGACCTTAGACCTAGGGACCTGGTTCTCAAGCATGACACTCCACCTCGTGGTGGTGAACATTTGTGCCAAGTTATATCAAAATCCCTCTATGCATGAAGAAGAAATGCTCCGGACAAGGTTTTCATTCTTGTATCCTTTGACCTCTAAGTGTGACCTTGACCTTGAACCTAGGGACCTGGTTCTTGCGCAGGCCACTCCGTCTGATGATGATAAACAATTGTGCTGACTTTCATCAAAATCCCTCTGTGAATGAAGAAGATATGCTCCGGACAAAGTCATTCTTGAATTTGAACTTTGACCTCTAAGTGTGACCTTGACTTTAGACCTAGGGACCTGGTTCTTGTGCAACGACACTCCGTCTCATGATGGTGAACAACTGTGCCAAGTTTCATCAAAATCCCTCCAAGCATGTAGAAGATATGCTCCGGGAAAAACCCGCCCGCCCATCCGCCCGCCCGCCTGGGGCGTTCCCATAATACGTCCCGTTTTTCAAACGGGCGTATAAAAAGTAAAACAACACAATGTAAATAAAATGCCTGCCTGCTGAGAAAGGCTCTAACATTAGTGCAATAATAATATATTAATAAGTAAAACATAAAATTAACATTATGAAGTTTGATTGAAATGGTCTTGATAGTTAAAGAAGACACTAATATATTTATTTAAGAAACTTTGGACGACATAGAGACAGACAGACATCCCCAACTAGAGGTGCTTTTGAAAAAAGCGCATGTCTCTTACAACTGACTAAGCATCAGAAAAGTAGACAGACCTGATGAGAAATGTTCGAGTGTTAGGTCTACTCCCTATACTGGTTGGGAACATTTTCCGGACATGACCAATTTCCGGACCCATGTAATATCCGCTTTATTTTGTTGTTATTCATGTAACTGTTTCATCTAGATCATTTAGATGTTTGTTCTTCATGTCTACAACAAACCACTATCTTATAAGGCTGTATAGTGGTTGGGTTTTTGATGATAACTCACCTGCATTTACAAAACAACTTTCTGTCTTAACAGGGCATGAAGATAGCATTGCGCATGCCCAGTAGTTCACACATACCGAGGTATCAAGTGGGGAAGAAATAATCAAACAACATAATGACTGTCTGCTGTTAACATGTTCTTCTTTTAATTTCACGCTAAAAGTTACGTAAGATGCAGGGCTGTTGATTTTTGAACTAATTTTATTCTATATCTATTGGAATTATCAAGAATTCGTATAAGACGAAATTCGAGCTTTTTTTAGTCAACCTCGGTTTGCTTTCGAAGCTGCTATTGAACGTCGGGTTATGTTTCATGTGCAATTTTGAAGAGATGAATGATAAAGAAATGTGTAGAAATAGTTTAATTACTTATTTGGATATCAAATTAACAATAAAACACCGTCAAAATATTTGTCCGGATACTGGTTTATCTGACGGGAAAAATAACTTATTTTAGTGACCCTATCTGAGGCCCCATGGGACCCATATTTTACGTCACAATGCGATGCTGATTACAACATCGGATGTGGAAGGAGCTGAAGTTTGTGCAGTGTGGGTTTCATTTATGTCAAATATTTGTTATGAGAATAATGGAGCCGAAATATGAAAATGTGTCCGGAAAGTGGTTCCCAACCAGTATATCTTTAATTCCCAGCTTTGATTATCAAAAACAACCAAATCAGACTATCAGTGCTTTGATACAACCCAATCAGACTTTCATCGCTTTGATTTTCAAACAAGAGGGCCATGATGGCCCTATATGACTCACCAGAGTTTATCTGGCCTACTGACCTAGTTTTTGACCTGAATTTAACCTAAAAATCGTCAAGACCAAGTTTCATATAGACTGAGTCACATCTGCTATCAGAGTGTTCACAAACTTTTCCAATGATTTAACCATGTGACCTAGTTTTTGACCCAAAATGACCAAGATTAAAACTGGAGCCACAGATCATCAAGACAAACATTTTGACCAAGTTTCATAAAGATTGAGTCACAACTGTGGCCTCTAGAGTGTTCACAAGTTTTTTCTTTAATCTGGTATATTGACCTAGTTTCTGACCCCAGATGACCCAGTTTTGAATTTGACCTAGAAGTAATCGAGACACACATTCTGACAAACCTTCATAAATATTGGATCACAACTGTGGCCTCTAAAAGTGCTCACAAGCTTTTCCTCTGATCTGGCCTACTGACCTACTTTTTGACCATACATAACCTAGATTCAAAACTGACCTAGAGATTATCAAGACAAACATTTAGACAAAATTTCATAAAGATTG
This sequence comes from Mercenaria mercenaria, assembly GCF_021730395.1. NCBI lineage: Eukaryota > Metazoa > Mollusca > Bivalvia > Venerida > Veneridae > Mercenaria > Mercenaria mercenaria. The sequence continues at coordinate 60,625,865 of NC_069375.1, read as the reverse complement.
ATTCACAACAAGTTACTGTGGCCTCTAGGGTGTTCACAAGCTTTTCCTTTGATCTGGCTGTTGACCTTGTTTTTGACCCAACATAACCCAGATTCATACTTGACTTAGACATCATCAAGACATATATTCTAACCAAATTTCATAAAGATTCATTCACATCTTAGATCTCTTGGGTGTTCACAAGCGTTTCCTTTGATCTGGCCTACTGACCTAGTATCTGACCCTTCATGACCTTGATTTGAACATGACCTCAAGACAAACATTATGATTAATTTTCAGGATCAATCTTAAATTATGGTCTCTACAGTGTTGACAAGATTTTTCTTTGATCTGGCATAGTGACCTAGTTTTTGATCCCACATGACCCAGTTCCAAACTTGACTTAGAGATCATCAAGACAAACATTCTGACCAAGTTTCATAAAGATTGAGTTAAAATTGTGGCCCCTAAACTGTTCAAAAACTTTGCCTTTCATTTGACCAGTTTTTGACCCTACATGACCCAGATTCAAACTTGAACTAGAAATCATCAAGACAAACATTCTAAGTTTCATAAATATTGGGTCACAACTGTGCCCTCTAGAGTGTTCACAAGCCTTTCCTTTGATCTGGCCTACTGACCTAGTTTTTTATCCCAAATGACCCAGTTTCGAACTTGACTTAGAGATCATCAAGAAAACATTTTGACTAAGTTTCATAAAGGTTGTGTCAAAATTCAAAATTGTGGCCTCTTTAAGTGTTCACAAGCATTTCCTATGACTTGACTGGGTGACCTAGATTTTGACCCCACATGTTCAAGATTCAAATATGACCTAGAAATCATCAAGACTAACAATCTGACTATGTTTCATATAGATTGGGTCACAAAAGTGGCCTCTAGACTGTCCAAAAGGTAAATGTTGACGGACGACGCAGGCCTGATGCCGGACAATGACCGGTCACAATAGCTGACCTTGAGCACTTTTTGCTCTGGTGAGCTAAAAACAATGTGTCCAAGAGCCATTATTCGGAAATATCTGGATTGATTTGGCTAGTTATTGAACTTGGATGAGGACTTATTGGCAAAACAATTCGTTCAAGTTTAGAGAAGACCAGATGAGAATTTTTTTATTTAGAGTGCGCACAAGATTTGTCACAGACAGATGGACAGACAGATAGACAGAAATAAATCACTGTCTCCAACCACACAGTGGTGTAGAAGACATAATAATCTTAAAACCTTACCAGGAGCAATCCAATCTCAGAAGTGTTAAAAATGTTAAGTAGGACAACAGACTATCCACCTGCACTGACAACTCACCGTAAAGTTCAGGTGTGCATACAATCTGAAATTCGTGTACCAGGGTTAATTGTTCAGACTGTTGACATAAATTAACAAGAGGACCAAGATCGCACTAAGTCGCTCACCTGAGTAACAAACAATAAGAGTGTAAACAAGTTTTACCTAGTGACTTCATGGAGACAAATAATCTGACCAATTTTCATTAAGATTGGACTAATAAGAGTGGCCTCTTGAGTGTAAACAAGCTTATTCTTTGATATAACATTGTAGCCTAGTTTTTGACCTTACATGACCCAGACAAAAATTCGTCTGATAATTCATGCACACAAACAATTTGACCGAGTTTCATGCACATCAAATGAACAAATGTGTTAACAAGCTTTCTGTTTGATCTGACTGGGTGACCCAGTTTCTGACCACATACGACCCAGTTTTGAACTTAGCCCAGGAAGCATCAAGATAAACATTCTAACAAAGTTTCATGAAAATAAAGTCATAGAAATGTGACCTCAAGAGTGTCAACAAGCTTATCCTTTGACATGACCAGGTGACCTTTTTTGACCCCATATGACACAGTTTCCAATTTGGTCTAGAAATCATCAAGTAAAACATTCTGACAAAATTTTATGAAGATAGGTTCATAAAATGTGGCCTCAAAAGTGGTAACAAGCTTTTCCTTTGATCTGACCGGATGACCTAGTTTTTGACCCTATAGGAAAGATCGCCCTGACGTCACGCATTAACGTTAATCTGATGGTGGGCAAAACAAAATATTTTTTCATTTTTTGTGTATGGGATCGAAATTTTTAATTTTTAATAACTTTTACGTTCATCTATGGATTTTAAAAATTCAAAAAATTTTGAAATGCTTACGATTTTCATATTCAAATATCTTTTGAAAATGAATTACTGTTTTAAATGATATATGATTTTAATAGCGGCATAGCGATGCTCCAAACTTTTAGAAAAAAACACTGTAAGTTAAGCGTTCATAATTAATCCATTTTATTTCGAAATATTAATTAAAAGTTATCAATAAATTGCTTGTTTAATATCCTTTCCACTGATTAAAAAAAATATTGATATTAGTTATGTTTTAAGAAAATTTAAGCAGAAAAACATCACTGTTAACAAAAAACGTGGTCGCTCGGCGTATGCCCACCAGATCTTGGTCTTATCAGTTCTAAAAATAGAATATACAACTGTTTTGTGTACAAACACGATCTCTTCTATATGACCCAGTTTCAAATTTGGTCTAGAAATCATCAAGATAAACATTCTTACCAAGTTTCATGAAGATAGGGTCATAAGTGTGGCCTCTAGGTTGTTAACAAGCTTTTCGTTTGATCTGATCCAATGACCTAGTTTTTACCCAAAATGACCCAGTTTCAATCCAGGCCTAGACATCATCAAAATAATCATTCTGTGCAAGTTTGTAACAAATCAAAGCATAAATAAAACCTCTATATGGCTGAAAGTGCCAAACTCGAAAAGTAACTCTAGAACCTATGATAGAATCTAGCCGGTTTTTGAAAGGAACAGAGATCTTATTGTGACTTAAGCTGTAGGTAAGTGTGATTAAAATCAATTTTAAATGTCACTTTTATCACATTCACAAGGAAAAAATTAACAAATTTTGGCTCTTTCAGGGATCAATCAGGGGCCGCAACTCCGGAACATATGATTGGATCTAAAAGATTCATCTTGAATCCAAGATTCTTTGTCAAACTATAAATGAAGTCTCTAAATTATGGTTGCAAAAGCCAAAATAGCACAGTTTGGCCCTTTAAGAGTCCTCTGGAACCCATGATTGGATCTGGCTAGTTTTTGAAAGAAAATGACATGTTATGCCAATACAAGTTGTGTGCAAGTTTACTCTAAGATGATTGCAAAATGTGGTCTCAATCGTGTTTACAAGCCAAATATAGCAAATTTTGGCCTTTTAAGGGACCATAACTCCGGAACCCATGATGGGATATGGCTGGTTTTCCAAAGGAACTAAAATATTATGCCAATACAAGTTGTGTGCAAGTTTGATTAAAGTTAATTGCAAAAATGTGGTCTCAATCGTGTTTACAAGCCAAATATAGCAAATTTTGGCCCTTTAAAGGGCCATATCCCTGGAACCCATGATGGGATATGGCTGGTTTTCAAAAGGAAGTGAGATTATATTATGCCAATACAAGTTGTGTGCAAGTTTGATTAAAGTTGACTGCAAAAATGTGGTCTCTATCGTGTTCACAAGCAATTGTGAATGGACGGACAGATGAACAGACAGATGACGGACGAACAGCGGACAAATGTGGACTATGTGACAGATGAGCTAACAAGAGCTGTCCAAAAGACAGTGCACTCCCCTTTTTGGTGATTTGACAGTAAAATGAATACATGTCTCAATAACAGACCTCTACTTGAAAAGGAAGATACACTAAGGGGCATGATTCTGTCAAGAACATAAATTAGAGTTATTGGGATTATCACACATGCAGATGATGATGGTAAAGATATATTTTGAGTTTCAAGTCATTATCTTATATAATACCAAAGTAATGTCCAGAAAACGAAGTTTGTTAAAAGTTTATGAAAGGGGCATACGTTGGTCAAAAATAAAAATTGGAGTTATGGGGAATGTTACCACACATGCAGATGATGATGATTAAGATACATTTTAAGTTTCAAGTCTTTATCTTATATTGCATTAAAGTTATATCCAGAAAGCAAAGATGGCAAAAAAAGTTTAAGTACAAAAGGGGCATAATTCTGTCAAAAATATACTTAGAGTTATGTGGTTTGTAACCACACATACAGATGACGATTATAAAGAAATATTTTTAATTTCAAGTTATTATCTTTTAAAGTACCAAAGATATTTCTTTAAATGAAGCTTTCGAAAAAAAAAATAACATGAAAATAATTCCAAGTATAACAACTTTGTGACCTTGACCTTGGGTATAATGGGCCCAGTCCCTGCACATACTTTGTTTGTATGCTGAACTAACAGTAAGATATAAGCAATAGTAATAAAGATATGACAAAAAAATAATGGTTGCCAAAAAACTTTAACGTTAAAAACAACATAGGTTTAACACCTTCATGACCTTGGGTATAATGGGCCCAGCCCCTGCATATGCTTTGCATGTATGCTGGACACTGTTTATGTGAACTTACAGTAAGATATAAACAATAGTATTAAAGATATTGAAGAAAAACAAAGGTTCTTTAACCTTAAAAATAACCTAAGTATAACACCTTGGTGACCTTGACCTTGGGTATAATGGGCCCAGTCCCTGCACATACTTTGTTTGTATGCTGGACATGTTTATGTGAAGTTACAATAACGTATAAGCAACAGTAACAAAGATATGACAGAACAAGAGCTGTCACTAATGGTGATAAATGCCCCCGCAGCACCTTGACCTTTGACCTGGTGACCCCAAAGTCAGTAGGGGTGGTGTACTTAATAAGTACTATCGGCGTGTGAAGTTTGAAGGTTCTGGGTGAAGTGGTTCGCATGTAAAGTGCCTTCATGCAAAAAGTTAACATTGGCCCATTTGACCTGATGACCCCAAAGTCATTAGGGTTGGTGTACTCATAGTACTATCAGCATGTAAAGTTTGAAGGTCCTGGGTGCAGTGGTTCGCGCGTAAAGTGCCTTCATGCAAAAAGTTAACGTTAGCCCCTGTGACCTTGACCTTTGACCCCAAAGTCAGTAGGGGTGGTGTACTCATTAAGTACTATCAGCATGTGAAGTTTGAAGGTCCTGGGTGCAGTGGTTCGCGAGTAAGCACACTTCATGCAAAAAGATAACGTTGGCCACTGTGACCTTGACCTCTGATCTGGTGACCCCAAAGTCAGTAGGGGTGGTGTACTCAATAAGTACTATCAGCATGTGAAGTTTGAAGGTCCTGGGTGCAGTGGTTCGCGAGTAACGTGCCTTCATGCAAAAAGTTAACGTTGGCCCCTGTGACCTTGACCTTTGACCCCAAAGTCAGTAGGGGTGGTGTACTCAATATGTACTATCAGCACGTGAAGTTTGAAGGTCCTGGGTGCAGTGGTTCACGAGTAAAGTGCCTTCATGCAAAAAGTTAATGTTGGCCCCTGTGACCTTGACCTTTGACCTGGTGACCCCAAAGTCAGTAGGGGTCGTGTACTCAATAAGTACTATCAGCGTGAAGATTGAAGATCCTGGTTGAAGTGGTTCGCGAGAAAAGTGCCTTCATGCAAAAAGTTAACATTGGCGCCTGTGACCTTGACCTTTGATCTAGTGACCCAAAAGTCAGTAGGGGTGATGTACTCAATAAGTACTATCAGCACGTGAAGTTTGAAGGTCCTGGGTGCAGTGGTTCACGAGTACAGTGTCTTCATGCAAAAAGTTAACGTTGTCCCCTGTGACCTTGACCTTTGACCTGGTGAACCCATAGTAAGTAGGGGTGGTGTACTCAATAAGTACTATCAGCATGTGAAGTTTGAAGGTCCTGGGTGAAGTGGTTCGCATGTAAAGTGCCTTCATGCAAAAAGTTAACATTGGCCCCTGTGACCTTGACCTTTGACCTGATGTCCCCAACAGACGGACAGTTGAAAACTAATGTGCCTCCCTTCGGGGGCATAAAAATAAAGGTTGCCGAAATCTTTTAACCTTAAAAATTACCTAAGTATAACACCTTGGTGACCTTGACCTTAGGTATAATGGGCCCAGTCCCTACACATACTTTTTTGTATACTGGACAATGTTTATGTGAAGTTACAGTAAGATATAAGCAATAGTAATAAAGATATGACAGAAAAACAAAGGTTGCCGAAGAACTTTAATCAAGGAGGGTCACGCAGACGCAGACGCCGATGCCTGGGTGAGTAGAATAGCCCCCACTATTCTCCAAATAAAGGAGCTAAAAACTAGAAAATAAAAGACACCTTAATATGTTATCATGCAGATGCTTGTCCTATGATCATTTGTTTGAATAACTGGCATGTTGCTCAGCCTACATAAGCAACATCTTCGTAATGTTTATAATTTTTTTTTTATCAATCTGATTATGCATTTAATTATATGGAAAATATACTGTATTACTTTTGGTTAAGGCAAAGCATGTAAAATTTTGATTCTTTTGTCATTTTTTTCATTGGAAATCATAAAACATTTATAGGTGTATTTGGCCTTATCAACTTATCTAAATTAGTGCTTATGGATAACTGAGCTAAATTCTTCCAGTAAATCAACTAAAAGTCTTGTTTTCTGGAGAATCTGTGTTGTTTTTGATGGGTTCAACATCACACCTACGTAATTGTAGGTCAAATGGTGACTTTCCAGCTTCTCATCCTGGGCAGGCACCTATGCAGAACCATCGACCTTCTGTAAGCCAGCTGGATGACTACCTCATAATAAGTATTCAACACCTTGAACGGGGCTCGAACCTAGATCATTGAAAGGCAATTGATTTATAACTATGTGACACCATTTTTATGTAAGACAACATATCTTGGACAAAAAGTTGCTTATTCTATTTTACACTCATGTCACTAACTGACTTTATATTTTATGGAAACATCATTCAAGTATCTCAAAAATGATTCTGATGTGATTTAATTTTGTTTTTATTTGCATTTATTGACTTTTTTTACATTTAAGACATCTAACGTCATCTCAGGGCCACTCGCATGTTGCTATATTTATTGAATAACCTATAGTTTTGTACCGTGTGATGTAAGGTATAAATGTTCCAAGGTATTTTAAATTGCAAATGAGGGGAACAAAGGTTTAGAGTCAGTCTACATTTTACTGAACAACTCTCACATATTTAATCATGTTTATTGAGTTGGTTTTGAAGCAGTATTTTAACAGTATTTCAGTTAAATAATGTTGTGTATTATCCAACCCTCTGTCCTTGTTTTTCTCAAAAATAATTCTCTGCAGGCAATGACATCTAAACATGTGTAAGGAAGAAAATATGGTCTATATATTAACACATTAACACAACCATGCAACTGGATGTAATGTTATCACTTCAACTTTGCAAGATTTGATAAGTAATCTTAAATCACATGGTGTACATTTGCAAGCAGGTTATCCTGAAAGGTCATGACTGATTACTAGATAACTGAACTACATATCAACATGATAATAAGCATCAATCTTTACATTACTTGCTGCACGTAAATCAGAAATTCAATATTTATTGTTAATTCAATGATTTACAGATACTTTTTGTTAGAATAAAATTTTAGTTTCTTACTAAAAAAAATGGCAGGTGCATCCCTTGGAAATGATGAAGACCCCAATGGTCTTCAAACAGACTTTGATTCATTAACTCAAATGTCGGATGAAGTAAAGGAAATGTACTGTGAAGACTGTGAAAAGGAATTTGGAACATGGGTCAAAGCCGATGGATTTTGTGCTGACTGTGTTGAGTACTTGTGTTCAATATGTTTGCGATATCACAAGAAACTCCTTACACAACACACCCTGCTGGACAGTTCTAATATGCCACAAGATTTCTGTTTCGACAAGTGCCAAAAGCATCCAAAGGAGATAATAAAGTTTTATTGTCAATCATGTGAGACAACTGCTTGTCTTAAATGTAAAACTGAAAAACACAACAATTGTTCTGAAATTTGTCATATTCCTTCAATTGTCAAATCTGACAAAATGACAGATGAAATAAGACAATTATCCCTTTCAATTGATGAAACTCTAGACGAACTTGCAGCAAAAAGGGACAGGGTAGTATCAAATCTCACAGGAGTTAACTCGAACAAAAAAGATGCTTGCACTTCAATCCAGAAGCACAAAGCCACACTGAAAAGACAAATTCATGAAAAACATGAACATCTTCTGGATGTCCTGAGTACTAGACAAACATTAGAAATTGAAGCACATGAAGAAAAAAGAGCTGAAGTCATTGCAAGGTTAGATAAAGAAAAGGCTGATCTATTAAAAAAACTTAATAATGAAGACAGACAAATGAGACAACAGCTTCAAGCCAAACAGGATGATGCATTTGAAAAAATAAATAAAAGTGAGGAAGATCTAAAGAAACAATCAGAACACATGCACCATACAGATATCCACAAACTTCAACTTATACTTTCCAGAACTGATAAAGCTGAAACAGAAGTGAAGGAAATGAAAACATCCACTGACAGAAAAAAGAAGGCAGGAGAAAAATGTGAACTATTTGTTGCTATGAAAAACATAAAGTCTGACTTAGAAAAAATTAAGTCAGATATGCAGGTCACCAAAAATGACACAGAAATACAAAACTATGAGTTTCTGGCACAAACAGACGAAATCTATTTCATGTCCACTGAATGTGAATTTAGGTTTGGCCGACTTCTAGACAAATCAGATTTAAAGAGAAAATTAATGTATGAAAGCATTATCAAATCAAATGCTTGCAAAAATGAAGAGAACGGAAGTATAACTGGATTGTGTAAAGTATCGGATCAGCTTGTAGTTGCTGATGATAAAAATGCATCAATAAAACTTATCAACTTAAAGCAGGACATTCTAACATCCTCAATACAACTGGAAAGCAAACCATTTGATGTGACCTGTGTGGATATAGAAAAAGTAGCAACGACACTGCCGGAAGCTAGAAAGATTCAGTTTCTGTGCTTAACACAAACTGGCAAGCTTTCATTGGCCCATGAAATTGCTATGGGGAAAAAATGTTATGGCATAGAGTACTTTAAACCAAATCTTCTAGTAGCCTGTCAAGATCCTGGTTGTGTACAAATTGTGAGCACAAGAGGAGATCCAATAAAAACATTAACAGGATTTCATGAGCCTAGATATATAAAAGTAAACCAGAGCAGCGAAATCTTTTATGTAGAAGACAGAGTAACTGATACAAACAGTGGGTCTAGGAAACTGACAGTTAAGAAAACAAGCCGCAATGGAAAGATAATCACAGTTAGTGAAAGCTTTCCTAACAGAGGAAGTGGTTTAGCTGTTGACCATTTTGGGTCTGTTTATATAGTAGGTAAATTGCGTGTATTTTCACCTTTGGTCGCATTTTTGTCATCACCCAGGAAATATCCATTAATTCAGCTCTCAGCAAATCTCAAGACTATAAAAGAAATAGACACGGAAGAAACACATGTATATTCTGGTAGAATATCTTGTCTTTTTTACTACAATAAGGAGAACAAGCTCTATGTTGGAACTACACAGGGTGAAATATTAGTATACCAAGTAGCATAGATACAAGTAACAGAAATACCTGAAGCACTCATGCATAAACATTAACAATGCTTCCACTAATTTACTGTATTAATATTTAAAACAAAATAAAAGACTGTTCAATATGTTCACTATGTACCAGCATCAGAGTTCTGCTGAGGCTGCATTTTTGCGCCATTTGCGCGAAAAAAATATGAATGGCGCACCAAATTTCACGCCGTTGGGCCTTTGGCGCGCCAGAAAATCTGAATCTCAAACCTGATAATGATCGCTAGTTCGCCGGTCTTGCACGGTAGATAGACCTACCTCCAGGGGAGATCACTGCGACAGATTTGAAAAAATAATGTGTCATGATAATTGCACCATGATTGTATCAAAATGGCGACCGCACCGAAATGAAAAGCGATTATGCACGAATTTTTCAGTCCTGCCTGTAGGAAAATGAACCAGACTTTAGTTACACCGGGGAAAGATACAAATAAAAATGATACATTGAACAAAAACGATGATTCAAATATAGATATCGCTGAACATTAAACAACAACCTCAGAATCACAGACTGATCCCACCCCCACCCAGTCAAGTAATTTGAGTAAAGCGAAAAAGTAAGAGTAAAATGTCTGACAAACAGAGCTTTCAGAAGAACTTATTGGTTGAGCATACATGGTTAAGTTATAAGGAAAAGAGAATTAATGACATGTACTTTGTGTATAATTTTACATTTAAAGGGAATTCCTATAGTTTTTTATGCGCATCTTTCTGCGCAGCCGACACTTTCTATTGAAAACTGAATTGAAGTCAACATTTGTTGAAACATGTTACAGACAATCTTAAATATGAGGAATTTTGAATGAAATAACATTTTTGATAAGTTATATCAGTAATCAAATGTTGATACTGGTTTATGTTGTATTGACAAGTATCATGCCTGACAGGTATCCTGCTATTTTTGTGGTTGTGTTTTCACATTGCATTTTAGTACAAAGACAGTGTTGTTCATATAATGTAAGATAATTGACTTAGTACTGATAAGACAATATCACCTTACAGATTATTTAGAATTCAATTATAGAAAGAATTAAGAATTTTTAAAACTTTTTTTTAACTTTTAGCAGACATACATGTAATCAATTTGGCCAGGTTCGCGCCATTTCCGTCCGAACAGGTGTTGTATTCTAGCGGTCTTAACATAAAATTTAGCCTGGTGATCCATACTTTTTTAGCCATTTTTATGCTTACAATACAATTATCTATCCACAAGAAGAAAAAGAAAAAATTCTATGAAAGAGTTTTTTCAAAATTAAAAAAAAATATTCTTCACTATGGGTATTTTTCATTGAAAAAAGTTCACAAAAGTAAATATGAAACAACATTTTTTTCCATTTTTACCCATTATTGTAAGGATAGAGTATTACAAATATGACTATGATATCAAATAAGTATATAATAAAATCTGTAAAAAGAAAAATCCGTATTGTGCTGCCTGGATGTATATTTTGGTTGGTATTTATAAAAAAGCAGAAAATTATGAAAATGTTGAAAAATCGCTGGCAGTTTCAGCAACAGTAGGTGTGTTCAAAACAATTTTTCACAAAAACAAGCCTGGTGACCTATTGTTTTTATTTGTTCATTGTTTTCAGCACAAATTTTCCTATCATATATGTGAATTTAAAAAAATTCTATGAAAGGAAAAAAAATATAGGAATTCTCTTTAAGAAACTTTACACTTCTTAAAGCATAAGAAGGGTAAAGTTTTTTATAAGAAAGGTAAAGTTTTTTTAAATGTAAAATTTGATTCTTTTTGAAAGGCCCAAAAAGTTTCAGAATGGCCCCATGTTTTCAAGGTAGATGGGCCATGGGCCCCTCGTGCTGAAATCCTCGGCAGAACTCTGCTGCATTAATTTTATATTTTAACATATGATAGATAACTATGGTTGTGAAATTTGACTTGTTTGACTATAACTGGTCAATGGTATATATTCAACAAAGAACATGCAGTTATGCAGCAATGTTAAAAACACCACACCCATTTGTCACAAACAGCAAGGAGAAGCGTTAACTTCACACAACCAACAAGAACAAAAACAGATTGAGTGCATATGAAGCATCACAGAATTAGCAACTGATAAACCTGACATGTTTACCCTTGTGTATATAGCAAATTTCTTTACTGTGAAATTTACATTCCATGCATTTTGTCTGAAGAAAATAAATGATTTTGTGATCATTTACAGACAAGGTTTGTTTGGTAAAAATATGGAAACAAGAGGGCCATGATGGCCCTATATCGCTCACCTGTTATCATTGCAAAAATATCTAAGTCCAAAGGACAGGAACAACAAAGGGAAGAAATTTAACCAAAAAGAAAAAAAAATTCTTACAAGGTATAGATATGACAAAACACACCTAAAAATTGGAGGTACCATCCATGTTGTACCATAGAAAAGTGGTCTCGGTTTTTCCCTACGGCCAATAATCAAAAAGTTACTAAAAATAAGCTATTTATAGTAACGTAAAAGGGAAGTAATTAAAAAACAAGAGGACCATGATGGTCCTGAATCGCTCACCTGTCCCCACATGAACTGAGTATGACGTAGTTTATTCTGACCAATTTTCATGAAGATCCACTGAAAATATGGCCTCTAGAGAGGTCACAAGGTATTTCTATTATGTGACATAATGACCTAGTTTTTGAAGGCATGTGACCCAGTTTTGAACTTGACCTAGATATCATCAAGGTGATTATTCTCACCAATTTTCATGAAGATCTCATGAAAAATATGGCCTCCAGAGAGGTCACAAGGTTTTTCTATTTTTAGACCTATTGACCTAGTTTTCGACCGCACTTGACCCAGTTCTGAACTTGATCTAGTTATCATCAAGGTGAACATTCTCACCAATTTTCATGAAGATCCATTGAAAAATATGGCGTCTAGAGAGGTCCAAAGGGTTTTCTATGTTTAGACCTAGTGACCTAGCTTTTGACCACAGTTGACCCGATTTCAAACTTGACCTAGATATCATCAAGATGAGCATTCAGACCAACTTTCATACAGATCTCATGAAAAATATGGCCTCTAGTGTGGTCACAAGGTTTTTCTATTATTTGACCTAGTGACCTAGTTTTTGACCGCACGTGAACCAGTTTCAAACTTAAACTAGATATCATCCAGTTGAACATTCTGACCAATTTTCATGCAGATCCCATGAAAAATATGGCCTCTAAAGAGGTCACAAGGTTTTTCTATTATTTGACCTAATGGCCTAGTTTTGGACCGCACGTGACCCAGTTTCAAACTTAAACTAGATATCATCCAGTTGAACATTCTGACCAATTTTCATGCAGATCCCATGAAAAATATGGCCTCTAAAGAGGTCACAAGGTTTTTCTATTATTTGACCTAATGACCTAGTTTTGGACTGCACGTGACCCAGTTTCAAACCTACCAGATATCATCCAGTTGAACATTCTGACCAATTTTCATGCAGATCCCATGAAAAATATGGCCTCTACAGAGGTCACAAGGTTTTTCTATTTCAAGACCTACTGACCTAGTTTTTGATCGCACGTGACCCAGTTTCGAACTTGAACTAGATATCATCAAGATGAACATTGAGACCAATTTTCATGAAGATCCCATGAAAAATATGGCCTCTAAAGAGGTCACAAGGTTTTTTTATTTTTAGACCTACTGACCTAGTTTTGGACCGCACATGACCCAGTTTCGAATTTTAACTAAACATCATCAAGATGAATATTCTGACCAAATTTCATGAAGCTCTCATGAAAAATTTGGCCTCTAGAGTGGTCACAAGGTTTTTTCATTATTTGACCTACTGACCTACTTTTTGAGGACAAGTGACCAACTTTCGAACTTGAACTAGATATCATCAAGGTGAACATTCTGACCAATTTTTATGAAGATCCATCACAAGTATGGCCTCTAGAGAGGTCACAAGGTTTTTCTATTTTTAGACCTACTGACCTAGTTTTTGAAGGCACATGACCCAGTTTCGAACTTGACCTAGATATCATCAAGATGAACATTCAGACCAACTTTCATACAGATCCCATGAAAAATATGGCCTTTAGAGAGGTCACAAGGTTTTTCTATTATTTGACCTACTGACCTACTTTTTGATGACACGTGACCCACTTTCGTACTTGACCTAGATATCATCAAGGTGAACATTCTGATCAATTTTTATGAAGATCCATTCACAAGTATGGCCTCTAGAGAGGTCACAAGGTTTTTCTATTTTTAGACCTACTGACCTAGTTTTTGAAGGCACATGACCCAGTTTCGAACTTGACCTAGATATCATCAAGATGAACATTCAGACCAACTTTCATACAGATCCCATGAAAAACATGGCCTTTAGAGAGGTCACAAGGTTTTTCTATTATTTGACCTACTAACCTAGTTTTTGATGGCATGTGACCCAGTTTCGAACTTGACCTAGATATCATCAAGCTGAACATTCTGACCAATTTTCATGAAGATCTCATGAAATATATGGCCTCTAGAGAGGTCACAAGGTTTTTCTATTTTTAGACCTACTGACCTAGTTTTTGACTGCACTTGACCCAGTTTCGAACTTGACCTAGATATCATCAAGGTGAACATTCTGACCAATTTTCATAAAGATCCCATGAAAAATGTGACCTCTACAGTGGTCACAAGCAAAAGTTTATGCACGCATGCACGCACAGACGCACACACGGACGGACGACAGACGCTGTGCGATCACAAAAGCTCACCTTGTCACTTTGTGACAGGTGAGCTAAAAATAAATATTGTAAGTGAACAAAAGAAGGATCTGCCAAATAAATCTGTTGACATAAATGAAATTTCAGATCAGTATCTTCATTAGCTGTGGAGATACACCCATTTTAATTTGAAATAAAGGGAGGTAATTTGAATTAAAATCAGTCCATAGTTATCTACCCTGATTGTGTCAGTCCAACTAATGACAATAATGAAATTTCAAATAAGTCCTATAAGTACTTACTGATAAAAATCCATTTTGATTACAATCAGGGGAGGTAATAAGATATAAAATAACTCTGGAACCTACGATTGGATCTGACAGGTTCGTCATGGAATCCAAGATTTATTGTTGTTGAAGATATTTTGGAAGTTTGTATCAAATCAAACCATAAATGAAGTCTCTATATGACTGCAAAAGCCAAAATAGCCAATTTTGGACCTTTAAGGGGCTATAACTCTGGAACCCATGAGGGAATCTGGTCAGTTCAAGAAAGGAAAAAAGATCTTGTGGTGATACAAGTTGTGTGCAAGTTTGGTTAAAATCAAATCATAAATAAAGCTGCTATTGTGCAGACAAGGTCAAAATAGCTAATTTTGGCCATTTCAGGGGCCATAACTCTGGAATCCATAAAGGGATCTGGCCAATTCAACAAAGGAACCAAGATCTTATGGTGACACAAGTTTTGTGCAAGTTTGATTAAATTCAAATCATAAATGAAGCTGCTATTTTGCAGACAAGGTCAAAATAGCTAATTCTGGCCCTTTCAGGGGCCATAACTCTGGAACCCATAATGGAATCTGGCCAGTTCAAGAAAGGAACCAAGATCTTATGGTGATACAAGTTGTGTGCGAGTTTGGTTAAAAAAAAATCATAAATGAAGCTGCTGTTGTGCAGACAAGGTCAAAATAGCTAATTCTGGCCCTTTCAGGGGCCATAACTCTGGAACCCATGATGGAATCTGGCCAGTTCAAGAAAGGAACCAAGATCTTATGGTGATACAAGTTGTGTGCAAGTTTCGTAAAAATCAAATCATAAATAAAGCTGCTATTGTGCAGACAAGGTCAAAATACCTAATTTTGGCCCTTTCAGGGCCGTAACTCTGGAACCCATTACGGGATCTGGCCAGTTCAAGAAAGGAATAAAGATCTTGTGGTGATACAGGTTGTGTGCAAGTTTGGTTTAAATCAAATCATAACTAAAACTGCTATTGTGCAGAAAAGGTCAAAATAGCTAATTTTGGCTATTTCAGGGGCCATAACTCTGGAATCCATAAAGGGATCTGGCCAGTTCAACAAAGGAACCAAGATCTTATGGTGACACAAGTTTTGTGCAAGTTTGATTAAATTCAAATCATAAATGAAGCTGCTACTGTGCAGACAAGGTCAAAATAGCTAATTCTGGCCCTTTCAGGGGCCATAACTCTGGAACCCATAAGGGAATCTGGCCAGTTCAAGAAAGGAATCAAGATCTTATGGTGATACAAGTTGTGTGCAAGTTTGGTTAAAATAAAGTCATAAATGAAGCTGCTATTGTGCAGACAAGGTCAAAATAGCTAATTCTGGCCCTTTCAGGGGCCATAACTCTGGAACCCATGATGGAATCTGGCCAGTTCAAGAAAGGAACTAAGATCTTATGGTGATACAAGTTGTGTGCAAGTTTCGTAAAAATCAAATCATAAACTAGAAAATGCTTTTGTAAAAAAGCGCATGTCTCCCCCAATGCAAAGTCCTATAGGCAAGAAGTCAATAGAGGTCAGGAGCGAAAGTCAAAGAGAAACTGATGGTTGACTGCAATAGGGATCATCTACTTGGCATGTCCAGTCATCCCGCTAAATTTCAACACTCTTGGCCTAGTGGTTCTCAAGCAACTGTTCAGGCTCCTGTGACCTTGACCTTTGATCAAGTGACCTCAAAATCAATAGGGGTCATCTACTCTGCATGTCCAATCATCCTATTAAGTTTCAACATTGTAGATCAAGTGGTTCTCAAGTTATTTCCAAAAAATGATTTTACATGAACAGGCCACTGTGACCTTGACCTTTAACAGACTGACCCCAAAATCAATATGGGTCATCTACTCTGCATGTTCAATCATCCTATGAAGTTTTAACATTCTGGGTCAAGTGGTTCTCAAGTTATTGATCGGAACTGGTTATCAATGTTCAGGCCCCTGTGACCTTGACCTTTAACAGAGTGACCCCAAAAACAATAGGGGTCATTTACTCTGCATGAACAATCATCCTATGAAGTTTCAACATTCTGGGTCGAGAGGTTCTTAAGTTACTGATTGGAAATGGTTTTCCATGTTCAGGCCCCTGTGACCTTGACCTTTAACAGAGTGATCCTAAAATCGTTAGGGGTCATTTACTCTACATGATCAATCATCCTATGAAGTTTCATCATTATGGGTCAAGTGGTTCTCATGTTACTGACTGGAAATGGTTTTCAACGTTCGGGCCCCTGTGACCTTGACCTTTAACAGAGTGACCCCAAAATCGATAGGGGTCATCTACTTTGCATGTATAATCATCCTATGGAGTTTCAACATTCTGGGTCAAGTGGTTCTCTAGTTATTGATCGGAAATAGTTTTCAATGTTCAGGCCCCTGTGACCTTGACCTTTGACGGAGTGACCCCAAAATCAATAGGGGTCATCTACTCTTCAAGTACAGTCATCCTATGGAGTTTCAACATTCTGGGTCAAGTGGTTCTCTAGTTATTGATCGGAAATGGTTTTCAATGTTCAGGCCCCTGTGACCTTGAACTTTGACGGAGTGACCCCAAAATCAATAGGGGTCATCTACTCTTCATCATCAATCATCCTATGAAGTTTCAACATTCTGGGTCAAGTGGTTCTCTAGTTATTGATCGGAAATGGTTTTCAATGTTCAGGCCCCTGTGACCTTGACCTTTGACGGAGTGACCCCAAAAACAATAGGGGTCGTCTACTCCAGCAGCCCTACAACCCTATGAAGTTTAAAGGTTCTAGGTCAAATGGTTCTCCAGTTATTGCTCGGAAATGAAGTGTGACGTACGGACGGACGGACGGACAGGGCAAAAACAATATGTCTCCCCCAGAGGTGGGGGGAGACATAATAAAGCTGCTATTGTGACAGGTGAGCTAAAAATATGTACCCCCCCCCCCCACCCCCACCCACAATAGCATTTGGGATTTTCTAGTGTCTATTTTTAAAAAGTATGCATCTAACTAAGCAGAATTCAGCGTTTTGTATTATTTGGTTACATTGGTTATAATACTTTTTGTGAGTCTTTACAAATGTAGGGATATAAACTAAACGACACAAGTGTGCAAGATAATAAGAGAAAAGCTGCTTTTGACATAAGACTTTAAACCCACTGACCTCAAAATCAACAGCGGCTATCAAATACCTTTGAACAATGCAGCTATTAAGTCTGAGGATCATAGATCAAAGCACTTGGAAGTTTCTACAGAGCAGAAACTTAATGCTAAGACACAGGCAGGCAGAAAACAAGTGCCATCACAAAATACATACGATAAGGCATATAAAAAATGTGATTCAACAGAGGAAGTGATCATTTATAATTTAAGAGCATGTAGTCAAGGCGACTGACCTACTGGCCACACAATATCCGCTGGAGTGAAATATTGTCCAGAATATTCATCAAAAAGTTTTTCACATATGTAGACCTAAACATACATGTGAGTTACTCGAATTACCTTCAAGTAATTGTCACATTAAATTTGCTTTAAAATTTCTGGCTCATTTTTCTTAAACCTAAAACATAGCTTTCCTTACTTGATGGTCTGGAGCCAAGAACTTGATAAGTCTTTTAACAAGTTTTACAATGCTGTAGGGATAGGCAGTCATTTCACAGACCTCCACCAGTAACTTTGCATGCTGGTAACACAATTCTGCTGACCCAAACCTGAGAAACAGAAAATCACAGAATTACAACATTCAAATATCTCTTTTTCATCTGCTGGCATACAAGGAAAAACTGCTGCTGTTTATATATATTATGATATCTTTGAAATGTGTTAGTGATAGGAAAGCATACGTCTTACCATAAGAAAACAAAGAGGTATCCTCGATAGAAAACACCTAGTAAGCTGTCCATTGAAGTAAATGAACAAGAGGACCATGATGGTCCTGAATCGCTCAACTATCCCCACATGACCCAGTGTTGAACTGAGTATGATGTCTATATTTCTATTATTTGACATAGTGACCTAGTTTTTGAGCACATGTGACCTAGATATCATCAAAATAAAAAATTCTGACCAATTTTCATGAAGATCCATTGAAAAGTATGACCTCTAGAGAGGTCACAAGGTTTTTCTATTATTTGACCTAATGACCTAGTTTTTGAAGGCATGTTACCCACTTTTTAACTTGACCTAGATATCATCAAGGTGAACATTCTCACCAAATTTCATGAAGATCTCATGAAAAATATGGCCTCTAGAGAGGTCACAAGGTTTTTCTATTTTTCGATCTACTGACCTAGTTTTTGACCACACATGACCCAGTTTCGAACTTGACCTAAGTATCATCAAGCTGAACATTCTCACCAATTTTCATGCAGATCCACTGAGAAATATGGCCTTTAGAGAGGTCACAAGGTTTTTCTATTTTTAGACCTACTGACCTAGTTTATGAAGGCACGTGACCCACTTTTTAACTTGACCTAGATATCATCAAGGTGAACATTCTCACCAATTTTCATGAAGATCTCATGAAAAATATGACCTCTAGAGAGGTCACAAGGTTTTTCTATTTTTCAACCTACTGACCTAGTTTTTGACTGCACGTGACCCAGTTATGAACTTGACCTAGATATCATCAAGCTGAACACTCTCACCAATTTTCATGAAGATCCATTGAGAAATATGGCCTCTAGAGACGTCACAAGGTTTTTCTATTTTTAGACCTACTGACCTAGTTATTGACCGCATGTGATCCAGTTTCAAACTTGTCCTAGATTTCATCAAGTTGAACATTCTAATTTTCATAAAGATCCTATGAAAAATATGGCCTCTAGAGAGGTCACAAAATTTTTCTACTTTCAGACCTACTTACCTAGTTTTTGACCGCACGTGCCCCAGTTTCGAACCTGCCCTAGATATCATCAAGGTGAACATTCTGACCAACTTTCATGAAGATCCATTGAGAAATATGGCCTCTAGCCAGGTCACAAAATTTTTCTATTTTCAGACCTACTGACCTAGTTTTTGACCGCACGTGACCCAGTTTCCAACTTGACCTAGATATCATCAAGGTGAATGTTCTGACCAATTTTCATGAAGATCCATTGAGAAATGTGGCCTCTAGAGAGGTCAAAAAGTTTTTCTATTTTTAGACCTACTGACCTACTTTTGGCCGCACGTGACCCAGTTTCGAACTTGACCTAGATATCATCAAGATGAACATTCTAACCAATTTTCATAAAGATCCCATGAAAAATGTGACCTCTAGAGTGGTCACAAGCAAAAGTTTATGCACGGACGGACGCACGGACGACGGACGCTGCGCGATCACAAAAGCTCACCTTGTCACAAAGTGACAGGTGAGCTAACAATAAAACTGAATGAAGTAATGAAAATATTAATAGTAAGAGATATATATCAATGGGTAATAATACCTTGCTGTAAAGCACCATACATCTTCCGCTAGGGAAGAAACATAGACATTCACAGAGAACAGATGTTTGAGTAAGCTTTCCTCCTGAAATGTAAAAATTTACAACTATTTTAATTTAATTGTGTTATATGTAATGGTCTGTCACTTAAAGCAACTTTCCCATTCCCACGAAACATAAGCTCCGATTTCTATAAATAGGCAACATTCGACAACGTTCACTTTTGCTTTGTTTTAATTGGGTTTTATGTCACACAAACACAATTCAGGTCAGCTTTTGCTTGTGGTGGAAACCCCAAGGGGACCATCTGGACATTGTATCAGGAGTGGATAGGCACATGGGTAGAACCATCAACTGTCCATAAGCCAGATGGATGGCTTTCTTACATGAATTATACATCCAATGTGTGGTTTCAATCCAACATCTGAGAGGTGCAAGTGATTCGAAGTCAGCAATTTTAATCATTGCTCAACCAAAAACTGCCATTTGAAGGTTATCAGTTGGAACCTCAAGAAACGTCACTATTTTTTCTGTGACAACTTGAAAAAATAAACACAACGGCACTATTGTCAAGTAAGAAACACTTGACCTTTTTAAAACAAGTCAAAAAAACTTGTGAAAATTTCTTGTAACATTTAGAAAGGTATTAAATCAATCCAATACTCCATCAGAATATGGCTTTAACAATTACATTTTCTATCTGCTATGTATTAAATATACAAGTTTCTTACTAGAACACAAAAGTATTTGACTGGCAGACTTCCAACAAGACCACAAACATGAGTACAGACGTACTCATACAGAAGGACTTCTTTTGTTGTTCTGATTGTTAGCGGCATACACATCTCAATGTAACCTGCAATGTCAATGAAATCTAACATTTATCCGTAATGACAAGTTAAACAGAACAACATGGCAACAATTTCAGACCACTGTGTAAAAAAATAAGATATTACCACTTGCTGAAATCTTTTTATTACAAATAGTCTTTTTGTGTTCTGCTCCTTGATTTTCTTCTTTAATTTCTTTTTCTTGCAAATAGAACAGTTTTAGTTAGTACAAGAATCAAACTGACATACTCAAGCAGATAGTATTTCACACCTTATCAGGAAAAAACAGCAATTATTTCAAGGTCATTGCAGATCTTCTGACATGAAAAGTCAGGAAAAATGTCCAAATACAATGTATCTGATTAAATTACCCAGCCACTGTCTTTAATATACACAGCAATAATTCTAAATATCTTAGTTATGAAATTATCCAATGTTTTATAGGGACTCAGCTAAATTTTACATATTCACAGGAATAGCGGTACAACACAGAATGTAGTTACTACAAAATAAGAATTACCTCCCTTGGAATTGGTAAAGGTCAGCAAGATAAATTGGAAAACATACATGGATTCAAACAGAAAAAAGTTCTCTTTTTTTCCGTCTGTTTTACTCACTTATTACCAAAGTATCAACAGAACTACAACCAGTTAAACTACTTTTATGTGAATTTAAATGGAAAATAGGAATTCACATAGTCTCTCATAGAAAAGAATTTGACCCTGGAAGGGATCTATCAAAATGTCTTCTGTCTCAACAAGAACTGTCCGTAAACAGTGTGTTCGGCTTTTGTCAGTGCTTGACTCTGAATTAGAGCTCTGCCAGTAAAATCTTTATAAAAAAAATTTAACCAAAAAATCCTAAGTTCAGAAGGGGCAAAACACTAACATTCAAACCAAACATATGGGGATTGTTTCTCCTGGTGTAGATTTTGACAGTAAATAACTATTTTAAGTTTCAAGTCAATAACTTTTATAGTAACAGAGATATACAATGTTATAAAAAAAACTTTTAACATTCCATGTTAAAAAGGGGCACAACTGTCAAAATTCAAATCCGAGTTATGGGGATTGTTTTTCCTGGTGTAGACTTTGATAGTTATTTACAGTAAATACCTATTTTAAGTTTCAAGACAATAGCTTTGATAGTAACAGAGATATTTGACTTTATCAAAAACATTAACCAATGGGGACGTCGACGCCTTCTTGGGGCGAGTGCAATAGCTCTACTTTTCCTCCAAAAAGTCGAGCTGAAAAGGGATGAAGTTTTCTGACATAACAGTTGTTTGAATGCTATCAATTTCTATATTCATCAGGGGTCCTGAAATAAGCAGTCCGAGTTGTCAGATTCGTGGATTCCTCGGTCTGGACAAGCAGTTTTTAGAAGCTGGCTTGTCCGGGGACAAGTAAAATTTCCGTGGTAAACATTTTATGAAAACGAAACTAATCGGCGTCATCTGTGATTTCCGCATGCCTAAAGGCAATATCTAATCTATTTGTGACCATTTATGACCCTTATCAAAACAACTGACTCGAAAAATTAAGCCGCAAATTTTGGCTACTAAATTTTTTTACATAGCGCCAACCTAGCTAATCGATTTTCTGAAAATCAAAAATGAAAGTAGATAACGGGAATCCCCAGACTGGCACTCATTTTCAACTTCACAGTATAATTTTCCAATAATGATCATTAAATGTAGTAAACCAGTCCACGTGTCTATAGCAACACTCAATCACGCGTAAGATTGCAAATGGCAGCATACATTTTTCGAGATGCAGAGAACTTTGGATGTTTTTTTCACTAAAACTTTGCCATTCTAGTCACTTAGCTTGCTAGTCATAACATATTTTCAAGTGGATGTTCTAGTCACTTAGCTTGCTAGTTATCACATATTTTCAAATGGATGGTTCTAGTCACAACATAAAAACTTTATATAAGTCAAAATAGAAGTCAACAGAAGTGTATGTTTGTATTATAAGTTTATTTAGTAATGATAATGCTGATCCTTTCCTTTTTAAACTAAAAAGTACGGACAAGTTCTTCTTTGGTACGGACAAGTGGATTTGTGGGCCCAACTTGTCCGTGGACAAGTAGACTCTGAAAATATTTCAGGACCCCTGTTCATTTAACATGCTTTCCAAAATACTTACATTGAGATGTAGCCAAAAAAATTTGGTCAAATATACTCCTAGTTGCATTGTCATTCAAACTTCTCATCCAGCTCTCAAACACATCATCTGAAATAAAACAAAAAAATTGTAGAATTGATTGGAAGCCTCCTGAAATATGATTATACAAATCTAGAATTCACTGACTTGGTACATATAGTTCTGATAAATGTTGACGGGGCTTTTCATCAGGAAATTGGGAAGAGATCTTGGCCTTACAAATTATGATATATATGCGCGACAATTGTCTGTTTTGGGAAAATAATCAACCGTAAGTAAACACCCAAAGATCAATTAGATTTATCTCCCCTGTAACACAGACTTAAATCCAGGCCATGGAACATGACGGATTAGACTAGTAATGCATCACACCTGGTTCTTTGCTTTGTTAAGCTAGTGAGACAAAAAATTGATACCAGTCAAGTGTTTCCTCTGAAAATACAAATTAACAAGAGCTGTCCGTAAGACAGCCAAGCTCGACTATTCGAAATATTGTCCCAGAAGCAGGAAAATATTACCCAACAAGAGTGCAAGAATGTCACAATATATGCCCGTTGCAGCAAATTAGCAAATAGCAGCTGTTTGCAAATGGAATCTTAACTTTGTGGTTGTTTAGTAACTATTGTAATTCTTTTGTTTTTCTATGTCCACAAAAAAAAAAATCTTTACCAAGTAGAGATACCTTAAAATACACCTAAAACTTGAAAGTAACATCTATGTTGTACCACAGAAAAGTGATCTTGGTTTTTTCCTATGGTCAATTATAAAAAAAGTTACAATATAGGTTATTTATAGTAACAACTAAGGGAAGTGCATCTTAAAAAAAAAAAAAAAAAATTAATAAAAAAAAAATAATAAAAAAAATTGTAAGTCCACACAAAAATCCTTACCCTGTATGTCAACATACACCTCAACATTGGATGTAATATGCATGTTGTACAACAGAAAAGTGGTCTCGATTTTTCCCTACGACTAGTAATGAAAAATGAAAAAGTTGCAATATAAGCTATTTATTGTAACAACAAAGGGAAGTAATTCTAAAGAAGGGACCTGCGCATGACACCTCGTCTCATGATGGTGTACAATTGTGCCAATTTACATCAAAATCCCTCCATGCATGAAGAAGAAATGCTTCGGACAAAGTCATTCTTGTATCTGACCTTTAGCCTCTAAGTGTGACCTTGACCTTAGACCTAGGGACCTGGTTCTTGCACAAGACACTCCATCTCGTGGTGATGAACATTTGTGCCAAGTTATATCAAAATCCCTCCATGCATGAAGAAGAAATGCCCCGGAGAAAGTTTTCATTCTTGTATCCTTTGACCTCTAAGAGTGACCTTGACCTTAGACCTAGGGACCTGGTTCTTGCGCATGACACTCTGTCTTATAATGGTGAACAATTGTGCCAAGTTACATCAAAATCCCTTCATGCATGAAGAAGATATGCTCTGGACAGTCATTCTTGAATTTGACCTTTGATTTCTAAGTGTGACCTTGACCTTAGATCTAGGGACCTGGGTCTTGTGCATGACACTCCGTCTCATGATGGTGAACAACTGTGCCAAGTTTCATCAAAATCCCTCCATGCATGAAGAAGATATGCTCCGGACAAACTCATTCTTGAATTTGACCTTTGACCTCAACGTGTGACCTTGACCTTGGACCTAGGGACCTGGTTCTTGCGCAAGACACCCCGTCTCATGATGATCAATATAATTGCACCTTTACTAATCCTACCAGGTGCTCTGTATTACAAAAGTGGTTCTATTGTGACATTTTGATGCAAGCAAAACTGTATTATCTGCACTAATATTTACCTACTGGTACTTCATTTTATTATTGGCTTGTTAAAAGTTAATTTTTTACCATATGTAAGTTGACAGAATCATAGGAACCATGTCTTGAGGGGTAAATCAAACACAAATGAATAAATCCTAAATGATTTTGTTGTGCAAAATGGTATGATATTGTGTCTAAAACAGTTTTCATTTTCCACACAATTGTGTAATTGCAAGGGAAGTAAACTAATAGATCTCTACTTATAAGTACTAGCCCAAGGCAAGAGTTGTCATTCTTGGTGGATCACAACTTTATATTAAAAATTAAAACTTCTGTTATAGATATTAACAAAACTATCATAAACTTCACATTTGTGAAATCATTTTTGGTTATTTCAAGGACTTGGAAATCAATTTCTTGACTTTATTTAATGTAATACTATCACTGAAAAGTTTAGGGTCTATCTCTGCATGATGGTGAACAACTGTGCCAAGTTTCATCAAAATCCCTCCATGCATGAAGAAGATATGCTCCGTACAAAGTCTGTGGACGCCGCCTGCCCGCCCGCCCATCCGCCTGCCAGGGGCATTCCCATAATTTTTCAAATGGGCATATAAAAAGGTTAAATATCAAAAGAGTTTTAAGTTCAAAAGGGGACATAATTTGACCAAATTGCATATCAGAGTTATGAGACTTGCTGCCATCAACTAGTTTTATAACCCCCAAAGCACATGTGAAGTTTCAATTCAATATCTGCATTAGTTTTAGAGATAGTAACTTGCATGTAAAACTTTAACCATCATTTTCTAAGTCCAAAAGGGGGCATAATTTGCTCAAAATACATGTCAAAGTTATGGGACTTGGTGTTATCAACTATTTTGCGTGTTGCCATCTGGTAGGTTTTCTAACAAGTGGGCCAAGATGGCCCTAGGTCACTCACCTGAGAAACACATAATAACACACCATAACAGTGTAAACATGTTTGACCTAGTGATTTCATGGAAAACTAGAGCTATCACTAAAGGTGATGAATGTACCCCCCACATGCACTGACACAGTACATTGCAATTAGACGCACACAAGACTGCATAATTATGTGGACTGTATGTATATAGACTGTATGTATACAGTATAGTAACAAAAAACAAAGTCATATAACTATGCAGAATATTTATCTAAAAGAATGTAACATGCACCATGCACAACTAGGGTTGGTACTGATCACTTGTGTGAAGTTTCATTAAATTGTGTGTAAGGGTTTGGTAGATTAGGCACGCACAAGATTGCATATGCAGACTGTATGTACATAGTATGTTAACAAGAAACAAAGTCCCATAACTCTGCATTTTTTGTCGCTGAAAGAACCTAACATGCCCCATGCACAACTACTGTTGTTACTGATCACTTGTGTGAAGTTTCATTAAATTGTGTCAAGGGGATAAGGAGAGATGGTGCGCACAAGATTGTGTCTATGTATATAGTATAGTAACAAAAAAACAAAGTCCCATAACTCTGCAAATTTTTTTTTCTGAAAGAACCTAACATGCCCCATGCACAACTACTGTTGGTACTGATCACTTGTGTGAAGTTTCATTAAATTGTGTCAAGGGGATGAGGAGAGATGGTGCGCAGAAGACTGTGTCTATGTATATAGTATAGTAACAAAAAAACAAAGTCCCATAACTCTGCAAATTTTTTTTCTAAAAGAACCTAACATGCCCCATGCACAACTACTGTTGGTACTGATCACTTGTGTGAAGTTTCATTAAATTGTGTCAAGGGGATGAGGAGAGATGGTGCGCACAAGATTGTGTCTATGTATATAGTATAGTAACAAAAAAACAAAGTCCCATAACTCTGCAAATTTTTTTTCTAAAAGAACCTAACATGCCCCATGCACAACTACTGTTGGTACTGATCACTTGTGTGAAGTTTCATTAAATTCTGTCAAGGGGATAAGGAGAGATGGTGCGCACAAGACTGCGTCTACGGACAGACGGACAGACAGACAGCCAGACAACCTGAAACCAGTATACCCCCCCTTACAACTTTGTTGTCGGGGGGTACAAAAATATTCTGACCTATTATCATTAAAATTGGAGCAAAAATCTATGGTATAAGTAAGTATTTTCTTTGATTTGACCCAGTGACCTAGTTTTTGACCCCAGATGACCCATATTCGAACTTGACCTAGATTTTATCAAGGCTATCATTCTGACCAAATTTCATGAAGATCAGTTGAAAAATACAGCCTCCATCGCATACACAAGGTTTTTCTTTGATTTTACCTAGTTTTTGACCCCAGACTACCCATATTCGACCTTGACCTAAATTTTAACAAGGCAACCATTCTGACCAGATTTTATGAAAATCCAGCCCCTACTGCATACACAAGGTTTATCCTTGATTTCACCTAGTGACCTAGTTTTTAAACCCAGATGACCCATATTCGAACCGGACCTAGATTTCATCAAGGCTTTCATGTTGACAAAATTTCATGAAGATCAGTTGAAAAAATTTAGCCTCTATCGCATACACAAGGTTTTTCCTTGATTTCACCTAGTGGCCTAGTTTTTATACCCAGATGACCCATATTCGAATTTGACCTAGATTTCATCAAGGCAATCATTCTGACCAAATTTCATGAAGATCAATTGAAAGATACAGCCTCTATTGCATACAGAAGGGTTTTCTTTGATTTGACCTAGTGACCTACTTTTTGACCCAAGATTACCCATAATCAAACTTAACCTAGATTTTAGCAAGGGGGTGATCAAGGTAAGGGGGTGACCAGGTGTGGGTACACAACTTCACATGATGTTTACAATAAATGTTCATGGAAAAGAATGAAAGAAATTTAATGAAATTCTACCAAATGGTAAGTTTGTTATGTACAAATATGTGGAATTTTATACAATTAAAGGGCAATAACTTTTAATTTACAAAATAAATCTGAACAAAATTGTGAGTACACAACCACATTATGGTGATTTAAAGTCTGTATAAGTTTCATAGTTCTAGGTCAAATATATCAAAAGTTATGATGCAGAAATTGCTATATTCATAGTACCCTACATAGTTAACACTAGAAATTTCTAAGGGCCATAACTCTGGTGTTACTAGGGCAATCTATCTGAAACTTGGCGGGCCGCAAAAACTCACAGTGGTGAACATATACATGAAGTTTTATATAAATATTCCCAACCATTTCCTAGATATGGCGGACGGACGGGCAGGCGGTGTCCACAGACTTTGTACCGAAAGACGGATGGACATTGCCAAAACTATATCCATCCGACTATCGTCAGGGGATAAAAATACAGCCTCTATCGCATACACAAGGTTTTTCGTTGATTTGACCTAGTGACCTTGTTTTTGACCCCAAATGACCCATTTTCAAAGTCTGCCTACAGGGCTTTTTCAACCTGTCTCACAGGGCCGATATTCGGCCCCATTCCCAATGCCAAATATGCTCCATTTTTCCCAATCTGGAGCAAATAATTCCCAATCCAAAGAAAGATTTCTCAACTGAAATCATTTTATTTTTGTTATTCAAAGATATTTCTTGCATAGTAAGTTTTGTTTGCCAAGAAAATCAAACAAAATGTTGGAAAAACTAACTCGTTTCTATTTTTAGTAACATGACGTGACATTGGCGTCTGCAACCTTGGCAAAAATTGAATACAAGATTTTGCTTAATAAATGTATGATTTGTATGCAAAAAACTCTCAAAATGCAAGAAAAGATCAATATTAATTAAACAAAGTACCCAAAACATGTTGACAGATAGTTCTTATACCATTAAAATCAATTGTCACATATTTTCGCGACCCAGTTTTTCACGCGAACATACACCCACTTTGCCACTCTACTTTTTGGAAAATTCAGTTATGACTGTGGTGAAAACAAACTGTAAACAAAAGTTTTAAAGATGACAAATGAAGATGTTACTGTATTTTTTGTCAATATTGGAAAACAATTCTAAAAAAAAAAAAAAAAAAAAATTCCCAAAATTTCTCAAGGGGACACTTTATATTAATTTTGTAATTCATCTGAATGTCTTCAGGTAAAACTTGATAATTATATGTTAAGAATCATCTGATTGTTTTGATACATTTTCCCAATTTTGACAATTTACCGCGTTAAAAATTCCCAATTTGACCAGGGGCCTTTTTCCCAAAAAACCCTGAAAAAGCCCTGTGCCTAGATTTTATCAAGGTAATCATTCTGACCAAATTTCATGAAGATCAGTTGAAAAATACAGCCTCTATCGCATACACAATGTTTTTCTTTGATTTGACTTAGCGACCTAGTTTTTTAACCCAGATGACCCATTTTCGAACTCGGCCTAGATTTCATCAAGGTAATCATTCTGACCAAATTTCATGAACATCAGTTGAAAAATACAGCCTCTGTCGCATCCACGAGCTAAATGTTGACAGATGACAGACACACAACAGACGCCGAGCGATCAGAAAAACTCACAAAAGGTCATGAGCTAAAGAAAAGAGAAAACCTTGGTCCCTATGGTAGGACAAGTACTTTGAATTAACCAATTTTTCATATTTTCCAAACCTGTTTGTTTAGGTAGACAATCTGCAATCTTCAGCAGGAGCTCTAACCAAGCAAGTCTGTCTTCTGGTTTACACTCTGAAAAATGAATCACCTAGACTTAAATAACAAGAATATCAATCATGTATACAGTCAAACATGTATTCAGTAGCTGGCCAAGGCAGTGACACAATCTGGCTGTTGAAGCCAGGTGGCTGCTTTCAACAAGTTAAAATTAAAACACAAAGGCAATTTGGTAAGTTTGCTGACTGGCTACTTAGGGCAAGTGGCTGCTAAAAACAGGTGTCTGACAAGGCAGTTTCCACTGTACAGCCCATTCTGCTAGGTCTTAAGGTGGAATGCGCCCCAAATTTTTTTGCCGAATATTGTCCTGAAATTTATACTGTACAAAATTCAGGATATATGCGATTGAGTTCCGGTTTTACTTTTTCGCCATATGGTTCGTGTTTTTTGCTATTGTGTCACAAACATGGCCCCTGACGTCACTTTTCCTGCAACACCGAGTTCCGAGTGTTTTCGGCATTCTTCCTTTCCCGCGCTCTGAATATCATATAAATGAAAAATACAAAATAATGTTCATTTTGCAAACAGAAAATACTACTCAATGGTATAAAATTCAGTGAAATGAAATTGACGCTTAGGACGTCAGAGACGATTTTTTGACGTCAAAATGGAAAAAATCACATCAAGTTTTGCTAAATATTTTGCCTTAAAATTCAATTTATAAAAAATCGGCTCGATAAAAAAACGCATAATTTTGGTATGTTGTTTCGCAATGTGTGTACGTCTAGTAGACACATAAATACTTAGGGGTCACCGACTTTAATTTTTTGCAATATAACATAACTTTACCCTCACCCCCACATGGTCTGTGGCTATATGACGTTAGAGTAAAAAGGAATGTGTTTCAACTTACACAACTCACGTTCGTGTTAAAAACGAGATGTATTTATTATAAGAAATGTTCACGATATATTCGATCTCAACTTCAGATGCCATGTACTTGTGAAAGGAAACACCTTTGACAAAATGTATATCTTATACAATTGTCCGTAAGTATTTGACCTGACACTCATCAATCTTCGCTAATATTTTCGGACGTTTTCGTTCCTTTACACAATATTGTATCATGAAAAGATCTAAAATTATACAAATAACCTTTATAGTTAACCGTCTGACTTCCACGCAGGTTACCACGGGTATGAAATTACCGCAGACCATTTCTTAAATTCAATATAATGAAGTGTTACCGTATTTGCTTTTATTCTTACAATATCTTTTGCGAAGATTTTCACGAATTCTAATTGATTTCTCTTATAGTTTCTATTTTCGGGAGTAATTTGTCTTTTTATCTTAGATACTTTTAAAGATTTTACTCGACACTTACTACAAAATATCTTGAATACAAGTATATTTCTTTCAATAAATGAACCATAAAAAAGAAATAGATAAGTGTATTAATTTTCGTCCTGTAAAATTTGGAGATAAAATTTGAAAAAAAAGATGTTAGACTGAGGACTACAACCCACAACTCCGAGATTGATGGCTAATCGTTTTGTCCCCGCAGCTACTTGCACATGCGATATTTTTTAAATCCTATAAAGAATAGTTACGCTGTAGTTATTTCTCTATTGAGGGCCAGGTCAATACTTATGGACAATATATCCACTTTTATCATCCATTTGTTATTCCTATTGATGGTTTCAAAATGAAGATTCAAAGCTTGAAGAAAAGATGTTACTTATCTTCTCAGTCTAAGGCAAAATGCTAACTTTGCTTTGTAAAAAAGCTAGTATGCGGTCAGTTGATGTTTTAATTTCGTGAAAATAGGTACTTAAACATGTTTTAAACATTTAGAATTTTTGTTCTTATGTAATTTTATGACATGAGGGTTTGCCTGATTTTACCAGAAATATTCATCGACGCATGTCGGGCTGTTGCTCCAATTCACATGTATTATCAGCACGAAAACAGTATACCAGATGCTATATCTGATATGAAATTACTATTTTTTACATGGATTAATTTACTGTAAATCATGAAACAAATTCTACCAATTTAGACACCTATCTCCACGAGATTACGAGTTGAGAGAAGAGTCTGTTCTATACGCATAATGCTGAGCAACTGGTATCACTTTTTTATATCCTTGGTAAACGACTAGCGATCAAAGCCCCGACCTTCCGCACGAGAGAGACAAAGAGACAAAGACAGTGAAGTCATAGTAAGGCAGAGTAGCTGGTCCAGCGAACAGACTTTATCCTAAAAAAAGATCTTCAAATGACTATAAAGTATTGCAGCTGGTCAGACGCAGAGAATTTATTCTTGAGACGGTGTCTTTTTATTACAATCAAGCACAAATGCTGGTCCAATGTAAATAATTTATTTCTTGGCGGGAACCTTCTGATCAAGTGCAGTTACAAGTTCTTTATAATGAATGCTTGAAAATATTTCATAAAACCCTCACAAGTTGCAGCTTTCAGATTTGAGAAGTACGGAAAAAGTAAAAGCCATTTCTGTTTCTCCGGATGCCCTGGATATAGATGTAGAAACTGTAGTTTCGTGTTCACAATCTGAACACTTAAATCTAAATAATTATAAGTCATTTCAAGGAATCAACACACATAATACATGTTGATTAACCAATGATCAAAAGTCTTTTTCGATAATATCCTTAGATGCGAAATGCCATTTACATAATTTACACCCTGTATCAAATATCTCATTAAGATATTTCAGCTCCGTAATCACTTGAATGTTATTACATGTTTAAAAAAATCGACTTTTTTAGCAAATCTCACCATATGTCTCTCAATACTTTCATGTCAATTTATTTCATCAATTCATTCCGAATTTACCGTTAATACATGCAGCTTCGCATATTCTTTAGATTATTCTGTTAAAAAATGACGATTAAACGTGTCATGTCTTAATGGGGTAGGGGTAAAATATCGTCAAGTATTGAAAAATTAAAGTCGGTGACCCCTAAGTATTTGTGTGTCTATTAGACGTACATACACCGCGAAACAACATACCAAAATTTTACGGTTTTTTATCGAGTCGATTTTTTATAAACTCGATTTTAAGGCAAAATTTGTAACAAAACTTGATGTGATTTTTTCCATTCTCACGTCACAATATCGCCTCTGACGTCCTAGGCGTAAATCTTAATTCGCTGGATTTTATACCATTAAGTAGCGATTTCTGAATGCAAAATGACAAATATTTTGTATTTTTCATTGATATGACATTCAGAGCGCGGAAAAGGAAAAATACCGAAAGAACCCGGAACTGGGTGTTGCACGAAAAGTGACGTTAGGGGCCATGTTTGTGACACAATAGCAAAAAACACGATAAATATGGCGACAAAGTAAAACCGGAGCTCAATCGCATATATGTTGAATTTTATACAGTATAAATTTCAGGACGAAATTCGGCAAAAAAAATTGGGGCGCATTCCACCTTAAGATAGCGCACAAGGATCATACATGTGAATCATGAAGGTAAGAACTTTTCCTGACAAAAGTCACACAAGTCAAAGTAGTTCTGTTCTGACCAATGGCTCCATCAAAACCAACAAACAGCTTATTCTTTGATGACTGTATATATGAAACATAAAAACATTCACAATATTTCATCTCTATAGACAAAAGCAAAATAAAGATATACAAACCACTATCCTGGGTTAATATAAAGGTCACAAAGGTCCTGTTCTGAACAAGCAAGTTAACCAAAGGCTCTATACCATTCACAAGATGACGTCTGATTTCATCTATACTCGCTACAGCAATATTAACAACAGTAATACCAGGTGGTAAACTCCTGAAATGTATTTCAACATACTGATTTGTACTATCAGTATAATATATATTTATATAAATAATATAAAGTTTTTGTTATATACCCTGCATACTAATTTGGCTAATTATCCCCTTATTGATTTGTTTAGCATGTCCCGTTGAGTTTTAAATGTTTAAGTATTTTATTCAGTCACCCAACATGAACTCCATCCTTTTCTTTAATGAAGAGTATGAAATAAAGTATAAACACCAGTAAAAAATTGAAAAGAATACAGGGTTAACAAGAGCTGTCAGTGGACAGCGCGCTTGACTATTCTCAGTGCTTGATAGTATAATATAAGCAATGAGTAAAACTTTTAACATTACTATAAGCATATTCTAAGTTGAAAAGGGGCCATAATTCAGTCAAAATGCTTGATAGAGTTGCCTCCTCCTTTTTACAGACTGGGGTCATGATGGTAAACAAGTATGCAAAATATGAAAGCAATATCTCAATGGACTTTGAAAATATTTGGGGTGGTACGCAAACTTTAACATTTATTCTAAGTCGAAAAGGGGCCATAATTCAGTCAAAATGCTCGATAGAGTTGCCTCCTCCTTTTAACAGACTGGGGTCATGATGGTAAACAAGGATGCAAAATATGAAAGCAATATCTCAATGGACTTTGAAAATATTTGGGGTGGTACGCAAACTTTAACATTTATTCTAAGTCGAAAAGGGGCCAAAATTCAGTCAAAATGCTTGATAGAGTTGCCTCCTCCTTTTTACAGACTGGGGTTATGATGGTAAACAAGTATGCAAAATATGAAAGCAATACCTCAATGGACTTTGAAAATATTTGGGGTAGTACGCAAACTTTAACATTTATTCTAAGTCGAAAAGGGGCCATAATTCAGTCAAAATGCTTGATAGAGTTGCCTCCTCTTTTTTATAGACTGGGGTCATGATGGTAAACAAGTATGCAAAATATGAAAGCAATATCTCAATGGACTTTGAAAATATTTG
Source organism: Mercenaria mercenaria (assembly GCF_021730395.1). Lineage (NCBI taxonomy): Eukaryota > Metazoa > Mollusca > Bivalvia > Venerida > Veneridae > Mercenaria > Mercenaria mercenaria. The sequence goes on along the minus strand of NC_069375.1, from coordinate 60,591,857 downwards.
GGGTGGTACGCAAACTTTAACATTTGTGTGACGCTCACGCTAACGCTCATGCTCACGCCGACGCCGGGGCGAGTAGGATAGCTCCCCTATTCTTCGAATAGTCGAGCTAAAAATGGTAAATTTGGATAGGTCTTCAGATTTATGATACTCTGTTAAGATTTTTCCTGATGGGTTTTACATCATACTGACACAATTACAGGTCAAATGGTAACTTTCCAGGTTAACCACCCTCTAGGCATAATTTCCGCACACTGAAGTCACCTGGGTTGAACCTTCAACATTCTGTAAGCCAGCTAGTTGGCTTCCGCAGATAAAGAAAATTCTACTTTCCCCCAAAAAAAGGTTTTGAACTACGGCAGTGACAGGCAAGTGATTTGAAGTCGGTGACCATAACCACTTGGCCACATAGGCCCAAAAACAGTTAGGTATAAAAGCTAAATTTGTGATTCTAAACATGCTTAAGCATTTACCTGATTAATAATAGTTGCTTCAATTTGAAAAACTACAAATACTTGGTTAATGTGTGCAACTCACCTAAATATAGCTATGATCATGTCATAAGCCGATTTCACACAGTCACTCACAGTGTCTATAAAACTGTCCAACAATGAAATTATAACCCTCAGCTGGTAGCCAAGCACTTTCAGGGACTTCTGAAAGGCTGCACTGTCTCCCTGGGATAAACTCTGAAATTAATGAAACCAGTCTGCAAAGATACATGAACACTGACATATTTCCATCAAAATAATCCAATTTCAGCCTAATTTCTCTCCCTAAATCTATATTTATAAATATTTGTTTTTAAAGTTCGATATAGTAAGATAATTAGTGGTTTGACACTAAAACAAGAGCTGTCGGAGGACAGCAACGCTCGACTATTCAACAGCCTTGTCAGTTGAATGAATACAAAAGTTGAAAAAGGGGCATAATTTTGTAAAATGCAAAGTAGAAGTGTTGAACCTCTGTACTGCATGTCATATCATGACAGTGAACAAGTGTGTGAAATTTCAATCCTTTCCAATTTGTGGATACTGAGCTACCAGCTTACATACAAAAACTTAACCAAAAACTGTTAAGTCGAAAAAGGGGCATAATTTTGTAAAAATGCAAAGTAGAGTTATGGGACCTTCACAGTGCATGTTAGATCATGACAGTGAACAAGTGTGTGAAGTTTCAATCCATTCCAATTAGTGGATACTGAGATATCAGATTACATACAAAAATTTAACCAAAAACTGCTAAGTCGAAAAAGGGGCATAATTTTGAAAAAAAAAGAGTAGAGTTATGGGACTTGCTTAGTGCATGTCAGATCATGACAGTGAACAAGTGTGTGAAGTTTCAATCCATTCCCATTAGTAAGTACTGAGATACCAGCTTACATACAAAATCTTAACCAAAAATTTCTAAGTCGAAAAAGGGGCATAATTTTGTAAAAAAGCAAAATAGAGTTATGGAACCTGTGCAATGTAGGTCAGTTTATCACAGTGAATAAGTGTGTGAAGTTTCAATCCATTCCCATAAGTGGTTACTGAGATACCAGCTTACATACAAAACCTTAACCAAAAATTTCTAAGTCGAAAAAGGGGCATAATTTTGTAAAAAAGCAAAATAGAGTTATGGAACCTGTGCAGTGTAAGTCAGTTTATCACAGTGAATAAGTGTGTGAAGTTTCAATCCATTCCTACAAGTGGTTACTGAGATACCAGCTTACATACAAAACCTTAACCAAATTGGGACGCGAACGCCAGCGCAGACGCGGACGCCGACGCATGGGCGAGTCCAATAGCTCCACTATTCTATGAATAGTCAAGCTAAAAAATGAGGAATTCAGATAAAAGTCTTTACTGTGATTCGGTTTACACAACCGGCTTTTTTCCAACTTATCACCTTGAATTAGTTGTTTTTTGTTGATAACAACTAAACTTGAAACCAAGGGAAAAATCTAAAATGTCTTTGTACTTAACACTAATTTTGTGAAAGTCTAAATTTTGAACTCAGTAGTGCAATGTCTTCAACTATATACTGTGAGAAAATGCATCTATTGCCTTAGATCTAACGTATTGTCTGAAACGGGTATTTTTCACTAGAACAAAACTGACATGATTTTAATTTAATTTTGAGATAAATTTTGGGGTAACATAACCATGACATGAAAATCAGTCCCTTAAAAGTAATATTTTTATGGCATTCACAAACTTTCTTCACTTTATGATATGTAAAATAGAACAGGCAGATTCTCACCAGTTCTTGTTTGTCCTCACATGGTGGTGCCAGCTGCAACAAATACATGTAACCTTTGTTGATCTCCGTGCACAGGTAGGTCACCATGATATCTACATCTAGCCCATCCTTCAACTGGTTCTTGTGTCGTCCTGACAACCGGGATACAGCCTTCCACAGACTGACGACCAATTTCACGTCCAAACTGGACACAATCTGACATATCTCAAATAATCCCTGACACACTGGAATAATTATATACAGCAATGAATAGCTATTTATCAATACTGTGCAAGTACTTTACTACCGTAGTCCGAATGTTTGCACTTCCGCAGGAACTGCCATCTTTGATAATAAATGATATTAGGGTTTACAAGTTTAAAGGAATTGTTTATCATTTAAGATTAGACATTAAAGTTTTCTGAACGATTTTTGGTTTTTATATTTTAGGTAATAAATATATCACTTTCCAATTACTGCAATAATTTACACAATGATTCTCTAGCGACTGCTTTAAAGAACCACCAGTCCTATCTTCCATAACCCAGCTGGATGGCTTCCTCACATGAAGAATTCAACGCCCCAATCAGCAACCTTAACCACTTGATCAGAGGTCCTATCATTTTGAATTTGACATGAAAAGTTGTTAAACCAAAAACTGTAGTCATTACTAAAAACTACTACAGTTCACTTTTTTTATATAAATTTTTCCTGTATCTGGTTACCAACAAACCATGTATGTAACTCCTTTTTATACGTACCATAGCAAAGATCCTCTATGTCCTGCTGGGAGACACTGCTGTTGATCACAATGCTGTCCAGTAACCCTAGCAATGCCTGCACATTAAAACAAAAGCGTATGTCAGCTGATGCTGATAATGTTTACCAACATTCACTTCAATTAGACAGAACCTGTATGAGAAGTCAAGTACACAATATTCTGATGTAGTTGTGGCAGTTTCCCACTGTTGGACTTTGAAATACTACAAAGTCCAGGGAGAGTGGGAACTGCCACAATGTACACCTGCCACATCAAATTCTTTTTTGCTTTTAAAATAATCTCCTTATCGAGTAAACAAGCTGTCAATTTTCTCAATTTCAAAACTTATTCAAGGGCTATAACTCAAAGTGTGGTAAATACTATCTAGCTATTTATCAAACTTGATGGAGATAATCTTAACTAACTTCCAAAACTCCAATATTATATAAAAACAAAACAGGAATATTGGGGGTGGGGGGAGGGGGGGAAAGTAGGGAAATTTGATGAATTCTCCTTTGACTTTTCCTTTTTTCTAGGAATTTTAGCCAAACTGAAAAAAGGAGGAAAGTTTAGGAAATTTAGGGACGCTAGACAGTCCGTCGAGTTAGCGATAAACTTGTTCATGGCAAAGACATCTTACTGAAGCTGCCAAGTTGTCTGTAATTACAAACTGATCTCTAATGCAAAGTTTTAGTATAATAAGTGACTTTGATAATCACAAAGCAAATGAACATAGACCTAGTTTATTTGCACTTTCCAGCATTTAACGGTTATGGCTCCTCCTACCATTACTTCAGACATAATAATGCATACCTTGGTAGAACCAACGAGCTGCCACATTCTAAGCTAGGTTTTAAACTCAACATGTCAACATGATGAGAAGGCAAGCTATTCAAAGAAGGAAATTCAAACCAGCTGACCAAAAGGTCACTGCAGTCCTTGCGTTACCTTGAACAGTCAGGGGTGTAACTGTTTCAAGTTATCACAGTTAATAACCCATTTGAGTTATTGGGTTTACTTTCATAACTTGTTTCAGTTATCAGAAAATATTACAAAGCCCTCCTGTGTCAATTCCTCATTGTGAATGTGACTAATGCAATATCATTTCCTGAATCCTTGGCCTTTTATCTTTCCAGCTATGCAGTAAATTTTTTTACGCAAGGCTGATTAAGTCTTATGCAAATGGTTTTAATGCTATAAAACTCTTAACATCCCATTATGTTCATCAGGTCATGATCAGACTAAAAGAGAATTTGATTAACCACAGTTTGCTACTAATTACAATTTAAAGGTCACTTTGTGAGAACAGCAAAAAGGCTTTCTTTGATTAACTTACCTGGGTTATCTATATTTTATAACTAATACAGGTTATAAAATTCTTGAATAAGTAACTGAAATAGGTTACATAACTTAAAACAGTTACACCCCTGGCTCTTGAAACCTCAAAATCATGAAAATGTATACTACTATTTTCCCTCGCAAGACTTCACTTCTATGGAAGGACAAATGATTTAATGTTTATGTTAGGTCTTTAAAGGCACTGACCTCCAGATTTTGGCTTAATATGATCTTTCTTCAAAACTGGAAGATTGGCCATATTATGAACATTTTGAACTTCAAATCAAAGCCGCCGCGTCAATACAAAATTTCCTGCTTCTTGACCAACCCACTACAGAGAAATATGTGCTTATCTTTCATTAAATATAAAGTTTAATAATTAAAGCTGTTGAATTTCACTACCCTGTTACAAACGCTTTTCAATTTTAAATGGAACAAGAGTGGCAGACTGTCACAAAATAAGCCAGTCATCGAACTTGGCCTAATTCAAGGGCTATAATCCAAGAGTGCCTGGGGCGCTTTGGCTGGTTATCGAACTTGGCTGAGATATTATGCCTACAAACATTGTCAGCAAGTTTGGTGAAGATCAGATGAAAACTGTTCGACTCAGAGAGCGGAGAAAGCTAAATTCACAGATTTCGAGGAATTCAAAGGTCATAATTCAACAGTGCCTGGGAAGATTAGGCTGGTTATCGAACTTGGAAGAGATATTATGCCCACAAACATTATATGCAAATTAGTGGAACATCGGATGAAAATTGTTTGACTTAGAGAAAGGACAAGGTTAAAAAAGCAGTTTTTCGAGTAATTCAAGGGGCATGATCCAACAGTGCCTGAACCGATTTTTCTGGTAATTGAACTTGGCCGAGATATTATGCCCATAAACATTGTCAGCAAGTCTGGTGAAGATCCGATGAAAACTCTTTGACTTGGAGGGCAGACAAGGCTAAATTTGCAGTTTTTTAGTAATTCAAGGGCCATAACTCAAGAGTGTCTGGGGTGATTTTGTTGGTTATCGAACTTGGCTGAGGTTTTAAGCCCACAAGCATTGTCACTTAAAGTTTGGTGATAATCAGATGAAAACTGTTTTACACAGAGAGCAGAAATGCTTTTTGATGCTGACCACCAGCACCCCGCTACAAGTGACCACATAATACGCCTCGCTCAGAGACGGCATAAAAAAATTAGTAACAGGAGCTGTAACAGGAGACAGCTCGGGAGACAGCTCGCTAGACTACTTCGATGCTGGATAGTGAAACTAGGCATATCTGAGGCAGCTGGAGCTGTCACTGGAGTGTTTAATGACTCCAATGGTGGATGAAGATATTGCACAATAGCTTGAATCTGTGTCAAAAATATTAAGTTATAAGAAGTTATAAGAGATATAAAGATAAAGTATATCAAAACACTAAACGAGTATAATTTTAAGCAAAAAGGGGGCATAATTCATAAAATATTGGTGCAAGAGTTATACATCATATATCATATGATGTGGGACAACTACTTCAAGTTTGAATCAAATCCATTTAGTAATTATTAAGATATAGTGAAAATGCATCAAAATTAACCTTAAATTCTAAGTAAAAGGGAGCATAATTTATGAAAAATTTGTACCAGAATTATGCACCTTGTGTCATATGATGTGGGTGAAAGATGGAAGAACTATTTTAAGTTTGAATTAAATTTCAAAAACTTTTTTTGTTGTCGTACAATCTAGAGGTCAATGCCTTTAACCCTTACCCTGCTGAATTTCTATAATGAACTTGTCCATTTTTCAATTTGGACAGTACCATTAACTGTTAAAAGGGATGCTTACCAAAAATATACTGATTGAATGGAGAACAGTGCTGATCATCATCTGACTGCATGGATGTGCAGGCTGATCATGATCTACACTGGTCGCAAAGACAATAAATCATGTTCAGCATGATAAGGGTTAATTTATAAAACACCAAAAATTTTACCAGTTGTAGAGCGTGTGCCTTCTTGAACAGCACAGAGAGTGGTTCTGTTACACCAGCCAGAGCATCCCCGTATATCTCACTACTGTCCTGAAAAACATTGATTTTAAAAACATCAAATTGTAATACATGTTGAATGAAAAGGATCATCAACCATTTGACCTCAACTGCCATGCACTTAGGGCCTGGGTCAAATGTAATGTGTATACAAGCAATTTCAGTAAATATATCCCCTGCTTAAAAAAGCTATTTTGTTAATGAGGGAAGTATATTCTGAAAGATATTCAATTTCCAGATGTACACAAGTTATATACAAAAAGGCCATGCAAAAGTTTGCTGGTTCCTATTACCTTATGGCCTAGTAAAATGCTGTCTACTTATAAAATTGAGTTGCACCATGAGAAAACCAACATAGTGCATCTGCGACCAGCATGGATCAAGACAAGTCTGCGCATCTGCGCACCCTGGTTAGGATCCATTCTGTTTGCTTAAATCAAAGCCTACTGCAATTAGAGAAACCGTTAGTGAACAGCATAGATCCTGACCTGACTAAGCGGATGCGCAGGCTGGTTTGGATCTGTTCTGGTTGCAAATGCACTATGTTGGTTTTCTCACGGTGTGGCTCAAATCACCACTACTGCTGCACATGACAGCAAAAAGTAACAAAATATCATCTAATTTTCTTTCAAATAATTTTCATTTACATGTATTCTATTTATTTTTTTAATTTATTATTTCCACAAATTCTGACAGAATATCTTTCACAGAGTTATGGTAGAAATTCTTTTTTTTTTTTGTTATTTTTTGTGAAATATATGAAATCAATGCTACAATGTAGATTACTCTAAATTTGTCATATTCAACAAAAGATCACTTTTAAAGTGTAGACCATCCTTTAATTAGCTTGGCTGATCACTCATTTGATAAAACAAGCATTTATTATCTATTTGTATTTTATTATTGTTTAACTATATAAACAATAAAAGATAAAACATGGAAGGGGAGAACAACATGTCAAACATCAGGGTGGTTATAGACGATTTCAACAATGATTGATGGAAATTATGTGTATACAAGCTAACAAAATATTATGCGTAATGCAGAAAAGGCCTGGAAAAACATCTGTGTTTTAAAGTTCCGCTTGGCTCCAACAAGTTGTTTTCCCCCATGAATTTCTTATTAGACGTCTGAAGTGAATTTTAAGATACTATAGTTCATTCACTTTTTTACAACACTTTTACTTATTAAAAAAAAATATTTTCTACTTCTTTTTTTATTTTATTTTTGTTTGTTTGTTCGGGGGGTCAATTAAACATAAGCATAGGTTATTTTTTAATGGCCTTATTCAAAGCAGCATACCCAAGGGAGATCACTTGAGCGGGTTTAAGGTAAACTTGAATATTTTGATACCTGATATTTCTCATTTTATGATAATATCTTTTTACATATTAAGGATTGTGTTCTATATCATTTACATCTTTTTTTAATGGCTTGTAGTAACTGTACATCATTTTCATCATTTCTACAATTTTAATTAATTCATAAAATTAAACATTTTGTTACTTTATCTTAAACCATACATAAACTTTAAAAAAAGCTTCCATCAATTTAATCAATAAAAATCATACTTTTCATACTGCTTAAATAAAAGTAAGAATATCTAAAAATAAACCCGCTAATCTGTAAAGAGATCCTATCAGCAAAGATTAGAGTATTTGTTTAAAATTTAATGTTAGAACGAATAATCAACCTGTCCTATACACTACAACAGGATTTACTGGCCTTGAACAGGGAAAATCTATACCAACGTCTTTACTGTATAGCATATTTACTGTAATGCTCTATTTCACTACACATGGGAGTAAAACATTTAGCATGACACGGCACGACTGTGAAAACATTGTCTAAAATCATTGTACAAATTCAATAAAATACACTTTCAACACTGGATATCAGTAACACTGTTATATACTATTGTATACATTTATTGGGAATAACCATATCAGAAGGTAAAATTATTTTCAGCATACATTAATATTTCTTCTAATAGGCAGTAAGATATTGATATTTAATTTGAAATATCAATTGATAATATGTTATATTATTAGATTTATGACACCATGTTTTAGTTCAATCAATATGAAGAATATACCTAGTACATAATGTTATTTAGACACAGTGTTAAGGACTGGAGTTGTATTATTTCTCAATAACAACTCAACATCAAAGTTCAATTGATAGTAGAAAACAACTATTACATCCTTGACAGTTGCCAAAGTTCGACTGACAGTAGAAAATGACTATTTATTTACAGCCTTGACACTAAAAGTCTGTGAAGACTCCTTGCTTGGTATATAATTATGGGTTTAATAACATTTTAACAATGTGGCTGCAACTTGTCATTAGTTCTAGATTCTCCACCAGATTTCTCAATCAGAACTGAGGTGCCCTTCACAAGTAACAACTTCTTCATATGAATCAGACTTCAGACAAATTTTCTCCTGTTAAATTTCAAGCAGTTCAATTACCTCCCTTGTCAAAAACTGTAGAAAAATTCAGACCTGTGTCTGCCAGGTGGCTAATCATCTACTACAGTATATTAAACCTGCTTTAAGCACCTAGTCAAAAGAAGGAGTAATATGACAAGTTAGTGCTTAATAATGGTTCATTTACTCAAAAAGTATAGAAACGGTAAAAGTGGTTGCATATATGACAAGTGGCTACTTAATACAATTGACTTCTTTCACAGGTCTGACTGTATAGCTGACTGTATAGCTGATTGTATAGCTCTGACTGTATAGCTCTGAATGTATAGCTGTATAGCTATTTTTCCTCATTACTAGGAAGAGTTATTTATAAAAACATTTATCTTGGGTGTCATTATATTATCTAATGCATAATCTAAACCTACATAAATGAATCTATAATTTATCTGGACAGCCTGCCGAGTTCTTTATCATAATTAACATTTAAAGCGAAATTACAATAACTGCTTTTATCAGCCCAAATCAATACAGCTGCAGATCTAGGTTTTTGGGCTAGAGGGTATAGTTTTTCAGGGATACAGTAAAATCATTAAATTTTGTGGGCATGAAATTTCGTGGTTTTGGTGAAAACGGCAATTTCGTGGGGATATGAATTCGTGGATATCAACTTTTGAACATAAAATGAATGGGAGTTTTACTTGTTCGTTGGGAATAAATTTCGTGGATTAACTCAAACACGAAATCCACGAAAATTAGTCCCCCACAAATATTAATGATTTCACAGTATGCTCCAGATACAGTATTGTATGTGCAAAATTGCTTTTACTTAATCAGAAATGGGGTCTCTCTATTATAGTAAGTGGTCTTATTTTGTCAGTATGGACTCAACCAGCCCCAGACTCCAGTGACTCCTAAAAATATATTTAGTATATGGATGTTTTATAAGTTTAGGAACGCAGTTAAATGAACCAAAAATGACAATAGTTAGCTTTTAATTTCAAGGTCCCATGAAACTCATAATAAGATTTGAAGGGGACATGAACGCATGGCCCATCCACAACTTCATCCACCGTGGTATATAAGCTTTATCAGGTTTTCATACAAATTATCAAGGTTTAACGACGCTAGATATTTCTATTATTTAGCTTTCAATACTTTATCATTGACTAAATTTTCTCAGTACAATGAAAATTAACAAGAAAACCCGCAGGGTTACGCCTATGGCAAGCCAATTGTCCAATAATTACGTGAACCCCGGTTCACGGTCGAAAAAGTAGGATTAACGATCGATGAACTTGGTTTTTCGAACGTGAAACTAGGTTTTTCAAATACTAACCTATATTTTCGAGTGAAAACATCAGATACCGGGCGTAAACCATAGTCTACGCTCGTGAACCAAGTTTACGTTCGATAAACTAGGTTTCTCGATTGAACTATGAATTTCGGTCGTTATCCTATGTTTACGAAAGTAAACTTAGGTTTACGAATGTGAACCTACGTTTACGAGCGTGAACTATGGTTTACGACGTTATCCTATGTTTTCGCTCGAAAAAATAGGTTAGTATTTGAAAAACCTGGTTTTACGTTTAAAAAACCTGGTTTTGTCGAACGTAAACCTAAGTTCACGCTCGTAAACCTAAGTTCACGTTCATAAACATAGGTTCACACTCGAAAATATAGGTTCAGGTCCGTAAACTATGGTTCACGGTCGTAAACATAGGTTCACATCCGTAAACATAGGTTCATGGCCGTAAACCCATGTTCGCGCCCAAAATTCATTGTTGATTCTATAATCCTAATATATCGACAGTAAACCATGGTTTACGTTTGATAAACTAGGTTTCTGGATTGAACTATGAGTTTCCGTCGTTATCCTATGTTTACGATCATTATCCTATGTTTACACTCGTAAACCCCGCTTCACGCACGTAAACCATAGTTTACAAACGCGAACCTATGTTTACGACCGTGAACTGGGGTTTACAATCGTGAACCTACATTAACGAGCATGAACTTTGGTTCACAGCGTTATCCTATGTTTTCGCTCGAAAATATAGGTTAGTATTCGAAAAACCTAGTTTTATGTTCGGAAATCCTAGTTTTTCGACCGTGAACTAGCGTTCACATAATTATTTGACAATTGGCTTGGCATATTGTTACAAATCGATAAACACGGTTTTACGAAGGTAAACTGTAGTTCACGGCTGTAAACCTAGGTTCACGCTCGTAAATATAGGTTCACGACCGTTGATAGTTGATTTCATAATCCTAGTATATCAATCGTAAACCATGGTTTACGTTCGATAAACTAGGTTTCTCGATTGAACTATGAATTCCGGTCGTTATCCTATGTTAGCGACCGTAAACTTGGGTTTACGAACGTGAACCTACGTTTATGAGCGTGAACTATGGTTTAAGACGTTATCCTAAATTTTTGCTCGAAAAAATAGGTTAGTATTTGAAAAACCTGGTTTTACGTTTGAAAAACCTGGTTTATCGAACGTAAACCTAAGTTCACGCTCGTAAACCCAAGTTCACGTTTGTAAACATAGGTTCACGCTCGAAAATATAGGTTCAGGTCCGTAAACTATGGTTCACGGTCGTAAACATAGGTTCATGGCCGTAAACCCATGTTCACGCCCGAAATTCATTGTTGATTCTATAATCCTAATATATCGGCCGTAAACCATGGTTTACGTTTGATAAACTAGGTTTCTGGATTGAACTATGAGTTTCGGTCGTTATACTATGTTTACGATCGTTATCCTATGTTTATGCTGGTAAACCCTGGTTCATGCTCGTAAACCATAGTTTATGACATGAACCTGTTTTCGACCGTGATCGTGAACCTACATTTACAAGCGTGAACTATGGTTCACGGCGTTATCCTATGTTTTCGCTCGAAAATATAGGTTAGTATTCGAAAAACCTAGTTTTACGTTCGAAAAACCTAGTTTATCGATGGTTAATCCTAGTTTTTCGACCATGAACTAGGGCTCACGTAATTATTGGACAATTGGCTTGCCATATACGCCAGTGAAATTAAAAATTTCACTATCACTTTTATTCTTATACTACAACTAAACAAGAGGACCATGATGGTCCTGAATCGCTCACCTCTTCCCACATGACCCAGTTTTGAGTATGACGTTGTTTTTTCTGACCAATTTTCATGAAGATCCATTGAAAAATATGGCCTCTAGAGAGGTCACAACGTTTTTCTATTATTTGACCTATTGACCTAGTTTTCGAAGGTACGTGACCCTGTTTTGAACTTTATCTAGATATTATCAAGGTAAACATTCTCACTAATTTTCATGAAGATCTCATGAAAAATATGGCCTCTAGAGAGGTCACAAGGTTTTTCTATTTTTATACCTACTGGCCTAGTTTTTGACCGCACGTGACCCAGTTTCGAAACTGACCTAGATATCATCAAGGTGAACATTCAGATCAATTTTCATGAAGATCCATTGAAAAATATGGCCTCTAGAGAGGTCAGAAGATTTTAATAATTTTAGACCTACTGACCTAGTTTTTGACAGCAGTTGACCCAGTTTCAAACTTGACCTAGATATCATCAAGATAAACATTCAGACCAACTTTCATACAGATCCCATGAAAAATATGGCCTCTAGGGAGGTCGCAAGGTTTTTTTATTATTTGACCTACTGACCTAGTTTTTTAAGGCACGAGACCCAGTTTCAAACTTGACCTAAATATCATCAAGGTGAACATTCTGACCAATTTTCATGAAGATCCATTCAAGGGTATGGCCTCTAGAGAGGTCACAACGTTTTTTCATTATTTGACCTACTGACCTACTTTTTGAAGCCACGTGACCCACTTTCGAACTTGACCTAGATATCATCAAGATGAACATTCTGACCAATTTTTATGGAGATCCATTCACAAGTATGGCCTCTAGAGAGGTCACAAGGTTTTTCTATTTTTAGACCTACTGACCTAGTTTTTGACTGCACATGACCCTGTTTCGAACTTGACCTAGATATCATCAAGATGAAAATTCAGACCAATTTTCATACAGTTCCCATGAAAAATATGGCCTTTAGAGAGGTCACAAGGTTTTTCTATTATTTGACCTAATGACCTAGTTTTTGATGGCACGTGACCCACTTTCAAACTTGACCTAGATATCATCAAAATGAACATTCAGACCAACTTTCATACAGATCCCATGAAAAATATGGCCTCTAGAGAGGTCACAAGGTTTTTCTATTATTTGACCTACTGACCTAGTTTTTGAAGGCACGTGACCCACTTTCGAACTTGACCTAGATATCATCAAGGTGAACATTCTGACTAACTTTCATGAAGATCTCATGAAATATATGGCCTCTAGAGAGGTCACAAGGTTTTTCTATTTTTAGACCTACTGACCTTGTTTTTGACCGCACGTGACCCAGTTTCGAACTTGACCTAGATATCATCAAGATGAACATTCAGACGAACTTTCATACAGATCCCATGAAAAATATGGCCTTTAGAGAGGTCACAAGGTTTTTCTATTATTTGACCTACTGACCTAGTTTTTGACGGCACGTGACCAGTTTCGAACTTGACCTAGATATCATCAAGGTGAACGTTCTGACCAATTTTCATGAAGAAATTTTAAAAATATATGGCCTCTAGAGAGGTCACAAGGTTTTTCTATTTTAGACCTACTGACCTAGTTTTTGACCGCACGTGACCAGTTTCGAACTTGACCTAGATATCATCAAGGTGAACATTCTGACCAATTTTCATGAAGATCTTGTGAAATATATGGCCTCTAGAGAGGTCACAAGGTTTTTCTATTTTTAGACCTACTGACCTAGTTTTTGAAGGCACGTGACCCAGTTTCGAACTTGACCTAGATATCATCAAGGTAAACATTCTGACCAATTTTCATAAAAATCCCACAAAAAATGTGATCTCTAGAGTGGTCACAAGCAAAAGTTTACGGACGGACGGACGGACGACGGACGCTGCGTGATCACAAAAGCTCACCTTGTCACTATGTGACAGGTGAGCTAAAAAGTGCAACTCATTTTATCACTTATCAGATTACAGGTATATTTGTACACTTCGATGATTTTAAAACATCCTTTTACATTTCAGGTTGACTTGTACCATGTAAGTTATTTTATAACAAAGTAACTTGTATAACAAAAGAAAAATGTCTGACGAAGAGGATGACACGTTTAAGATTTACAATCCCTGGAATTTTATCCATTCTGCAGAGTTCACCACAGATATAATTATAGAGGATGTCAAGGTATGTTTCCCTCTCTACATTTAATAATCCTTACCCCGCTAAATTTCTATAATGAACTTGTCCATCTTTCAATTTGGAATGTACCATGAACTGTTACCAGGGGTGCTTAACAAAAAAGATATTGACTAAATGGCCATCAGTGCTGATCTTGAATAGACTGCACAGATGTGCAGGCTGATAATTATCTACTCTGGTTGCAAAGACAGAATCAATCATGCCAACATGATAAGGGTTAAGTTTTTACAATTCTCAAACTGCACCAAATTTTTTTCACACATTGTTTAGTGTAAGAAATAGTAAATTATAGGAAGTATTGTTAAGACTAGTAGATTGACTATTTCAAGGGCCACAAATACAGAGCAACAAAAGACCATCTAGTTGGTTACTGAACTTGGATAAGAACTGTTAATTTAAAGTTAAAGGGCTGACACTATCCATTTTCATTGCAACTAAGTTTGGTGAAAAATGGATAAGAACTGCTCAAGTTATAGAGTGGACACTGTCAATTTTCACACTTTTGAGTAATTCTAATACCATAACTCAAGACAGGCGCTGGTGATCCAGCTTGGATTTTTTTGTAGAATAAAGTTTATCCAATTAACATTGTGACACCTGCGCGCACATACCAGCCGCCGCTTGTGTTCCCATAATACAATCCTATGTCAAGGGGGAATGATAAAGGAACATTTCTTACTGCATGAGTTTTGCAGTGCAATAGCACTGTTGAAAATTGTATTTTAAAGAGGAAATAATATTACAGCATTATTCATAGAGGATGTCAAGGTATGTTTCCCTCTCTACATTTAATAATCCTTACCCTGCTGAATTTCTATAATGAACTTGTCCATCTTTCAATTTGGAATGTACCATGAACTGTTACCAGGGGTGCTTAACAAAAAAGATATTGACTAAATGGCCATCAGTGCTGATCTTGAATAGACTGCACAGATGTGCAGGCTGATAATTATCTACTCTGGTTGCAAAGACAGAATCAATCATGCCAACATGATAAGGGTTAAGTTTTTACAATTCTCAAACTGCACCAAATTTTTTTCACACATTGTTTAGTGTAAGAAATAGTAAATTATAGGAAGTATTGTTAAGACTAGTAGATTGACTATTTCAAGGGCCACAAATACAGAGCAACAAAAGACCATCTAGTTGGTTACTGAACTTGGATAAGAACTGTTAATTTAAAGTTAAAGGGCTGACACTATCCATTTTCATTGCAACTAAGTTTGGTGAAAAATGGATAAGAACTGCTCAAGTTATAGAGTGGACACTGTCAATTTTCACACTTTTGAGTAATTCTAATACCATAACTCAAGACAGGCGCTGGTGATCCAGCTTGGATTTTTTTGTAGAATAAAGTTTATCCAATTAACATTGTGACACCTGCGCGCACGTACCAGCCGCCGCTTGTGTTCCCATAATACAATCCTATGTCAAGGGGGAATGATAAAGGAACATTTCTTACTGCATGAGTTTTGCAGTGCAATAGCACTGTTGAAAATTGTATTTTAAAGAGGAAATAATATTACAGCATTATTCAATTTTAATCAAACTTTTAATAGATTATGTTACCAGCAAATTAATACCTTTGAATCTCAATCTCTCAAACTCACTAATCCAAAATTCTGGCTTAGTCTCAATGAAATTTTCCAAGTTCCGTCCCAAAAACAAACGATCAAAATATCACCTTAAGTCCAATATCAGTTACAAATCTCAAAGTAAAACACTGATCTCTTGGAATTTGAGATGTAACCGAGTTTTAACTGTATAATTATTTCTTCTTTTTTTTTGGATTTAACGTCGCACCCACACAAAGTCATGATAGGTCATAAGGTGACTTTCCAGCTTTTAAAGATGGAGGAAGACCCCAGGTGCCCCTCCGTGCATTATTTCATGACGAGCGGGCACCTGGGTAGAACCACCGACCTTCCGTGAGCCAGCTGGATGGCTTCCTCACATGAAGAATTCAACACCCCGAGTGAGGCTCGAACCCACATTGATGAGTATATTTATTTCAAATCAATGTTAGTAATATAATAGATATTGCTAAAATATTGAGTGGAACACTTGAAGTTTTTTTCCAGTGTATAAATTATGTTCAAATTTCTTAACCAACAGGAGATATATTCAACGGGCCCGGCTGAGACGGCAGAAGGTGAAATAGTGCAACAGGACAGCCAGGAACCGGTTCAGTACTGTTCCTACACCCGCGAGGAAGATGAAGGCGATGTACACGAGGAGAAATTTATCCTACGATTTCTTGCCACAAACACTGACAATATTCACAGATATCTTTGGGTCACAGACAGCGGAGAAGTACGGACTGATGGAGGGTACACAAACATAGCAAGTAAGTTATCATTTTCGTCCACAGAACTTGGCTGATCTGTATCATGTATTTCAAGAACTATTAAAACATAAATTAGATTATTTTTGCATAAATATCATTGCTCATGCACCGAAAAAGGTAATTTCAGACAAAATTCTGATTTATTCTGTTACAGCGAAGCTTCACAAAATGTAAACTTATACCCATCACTATAAGAACTAGAGATTCTTTAGAGAAAAGCACATGTCTCCCACACCTGCCCCTATGAAAAATGTCTAGTTTCTGTAGATGGATTAAATGAATGGACCCAATTAGACGGCTTGGATGAGTGGACTCTATCAGTAATTTAAGGGCCATAATTCAAAAGTGCCTAGACAGATTTGGCTAGTTATCAAACTCGGCCAAGCTCTTATGGTCAAACACATTTTGTTCAAGTTTGGTGAAGATCAGATGAATAATGTTCGACTTAAGAGTGCGGACAAGCTTTGTGACAGACACACACACACACACACACACACACAGACTGGAATAAATCAATATGTCTCCCATACCACTGTGTGGTGGGAAACATAATTACAGTGCAATCTCTCAAGGAAGACTGGAAACGTTTTACAAAGGTAGTTGCTTAAGAGAGATTAATGAACAATAATTTATATAACATGCACTCATGTGAGGTGCTGTAAACAGTGGTTATACTGTAAGGCCACACCAAACTGATTACCTGTTTGTCGGATAGTAGGTTCAGTTGAGTACTGCGTGATCTGCATTTGTAATAGATACATGTTATCCAGCACTTTAAGGGTTAAGAGGTCTAATGTCACAGGTAGAGAAAATTGTTAAGAATAATAATAGCGCTGATATATTTCTGACCTTTTATTGTATGTATCACACATTAAAAATTCAATGCTTCAAAGACAATGCTGTCTGAATGTTACTTCACACACATTTGTTTTTTCCGGTTTATGAACAGAAACACACTTGATCTGGTGTTTAATATGACACAAGTGATTATTTACTCTTTTTTTTTATTTCATTGCTCTTCGCTCGCTTCAACAAATGATGATTTGAAAAAAAATATTTTAATTTTTTTTTTCGCTCACTCGCCCCAATATTTTTGAAAAAAATCCGAAGAACAAGACATCAATTTGGTGTGGCCTAAAGGGCTTTTACAGTTTATACTTAAGACATCTTCGGATGAGAGTCACTTAATATTCTGATATGTTTCAGATTTCTTCCTGTGCAGTTCCCTTATTTTGATAATATTTCAGCATTTTTTGAAGTGATACATTGGTGCAGTCCCCATCAGAATAACTACCAACTGATCTGTTACGGTGGCGGATGTAAGGGACATATCCTCTACATGGACGGTACAAACCTTTGCACAAGGGTAAGCCAATATATATTCATTAAACCAGTTTCTTAAATGACAGATATTCTAAAAGTCATTAGTCCTGTATTAGAGTCAAATTAGGCAATTTGCCATTAAATTTCCATTGCAAGTTACTAATGTGCCTCCCAATCAGTAATACTGATAGTATTACTTATGCTCTGTATATTTGCTTTCCACAACTTAATTTGAAACCCCAGGCTGCAGCCCAAAGGTTATAAGTCTGCAGGCCTATCCCAAAATTTCAACACCTGATTGGTGGCCTCTAAGTTCAGTTTTGAATTTATCAATGGTAAGGATGCATTCCAAGACTGTTCTGCTGGACCAACTGATTCTGCCTTTGTGGCCAGTGCAGATCAAGATCAGCCTGCATATCTGTGTATCAGTATCCTTTTTGTAAGCACCCCTTTTAACAGTAAAGGCAAAATTGGAAGATGGACAAGTTCATTATAGTTATTTAGCAGGATGTGGGTTTACACTGTTTTATATTGTTGGGGCCTGTTACACCTATGTTCATAACCTCTTAAATGACCAGTGGTGATTACAAGATACTACCTGAAAGACAGATTTCCTACAATAATGAATATTCTTCAATAAAGCCAGTGCACGCCCATCTGTATCAATACATTAATGATACAATTTATAAATTTCAGAAATATAATGAAGGAAACAGATGACACAGACATCACGACCAAATTCCAAATGTGTCCGAGGGGAGATGACATCTCTGTGCGGGCTTTTCATTTCAAAGACTGGTGTTCCTCTATATTTTGATGACGATGGAAATTACAGACCGGAAGGGCCACCACCCCTCGAGGGAATTCCACAGAAGATGCCGTTGTCGAGACTTCACCCGTTGTACTTTATAACTTCTAACGTAAAGGTTTTAAGAGTTACATCAGTTTAAGCTCCTGTAACAACAGTATTAAGTGACACAAGTAGTAAAATCTACAGACTGCTAGATAGTATATTGTTGCACAGTTTGGGGAACAAAGTTATTATGTCAAGTCATGATCTCATGTTATTTTTGACATTACCATACACACTTCTATTCTGTCTGAACTTTCATGTATTTAAATATTAGGCCAGCCTTTAAATTACTGTGTTTCAAGTCCTACAACCCATACCATTAAAGTCAGGGTAGCTAGGTCAGGATTTATTTTATTTATTTCTATACATTTGTTTTTTGTTAAATTAAATACATTTTCAATAAGAGTTGCATTTAATATAATGTGTGATCTATAAAATCAATCTGTGCCTACCGAACATTATCTACTTGTTCAGCAATGCACAACCAACCATTATACATCTGTAATCTGTACCATCAGTTTGATTCAAAAGTAACAAAACTGAAGTAATAGTTTCTTTAAGAATTGAAAACATACATCCTAAATCAAAATCGCTGCTTTTATATTGTGTTAAAAGTATATTTGGTGGCAATTTTCTGGTAGGCAACAGGGGGTGGGGAAACAAAAAATATTTATTTTAGGCCCTATTATTATAATGGATTTTGGTCCAGGTGACCTATTAAAATGGGCAAAGGTCAAAAATATTCAAATACTGTTGGGTGAAACAGCGAGTGATAGTTTCTAGATTATGTTGTTACAACAAGGGTAAAATTATTGTTTCACTAAATCATTATAATAAACTGTGCCTGGCTGTGTTTTCACTACACATATGTTGTGCATAAATGAATGTATTTTCAACAAATATTTTTACAAACATTTAATTAAGGCTTCGACACCAATCTAGACTCTAAAGTATCTTCATCCACAAAGCTGTGATCACAGCATCAACATACATAATCTGCCAAACCCTTACATTTAGAAAAACAGTTTATTAAGCCATTCCTTCACAATTGTTATAAATTGTTCAAGGGACACAACTCCATGTAAGAATACTGAATGATAAATCAACATAATTTATATTATTACAACATAACAGGGTTGCTACATTTGTCCTGTATCAAACTGTCTGAGGTGTGTAAGCACAGAGAGTGGTTTAGCCTTCAAGCTGTAAAATTCAAGGTCCTCCAGCTATTTTTTATCTCCACCAATGAAGGTGGTTGGGGCTGAAAATGCACTCCTTCCACAAAATGCATCATTCCCATAGATATATGGTATAGAGCAACACTAACAATATATTTTCAACACATTTTAAACTGAACATTGCAGGTTTCTTATTTCATATTTATTAAAAATGTATGTGATATCAAGAAAACCTGTGTCACTAACCCAAAAGAATAAAACTATTTTGCAATAAATACTGCAGGTCAAAAACTGTACGTCATTAACTACACCAATTGTATAACTTGTGACTTTTTGCACAAATTTATACATAAAATACACACAGCAAAATCACTAAATGTTCATCATCTTCATAGTGGACTTATTTTCATGCATTTCTGGGTTGAATCAATCCACAAAATTATATTCTGACAGATAGGAAAATTCTATAATTTCGATTCAAAACAAAAATAAGAAATCCACAAATTCATGTTGCTACAAAATAGCCAATTCTGTCAAAACCACGATGTTTTATGCCCACGAAATTAAAAAAATTTAACAGTATTAAACATATTGTATGTTATATATACTATTTATCAATCACTTAGAACTATAATATATTTTTGATCATGAAATATTTTCATAAAGGATCAAATCAAAAATAAAACAACCCCACTGTTATAAAAAAAATTTCTTTATTATTATGTACATTCTTGCTTATTTGTTCTGTATGTGTTTTACAATGCTTGGTTTACATTTGTGCAATAAACACATACAAAATATTGGTATTTGTTAATATTTTCTGCAATAGTTCTTTTCCCGCAAGTTAAGCCAGTAAAAATATTAGTGTTTTTTTTTTTTGTTGGATTTAATGTTGCATCGAACCATGATAGGTCAAATCAGATTGTCAAAATAATTCAGTACATGTCATTGATGAACAAACTCGTGACCCAATTTCGGTGATGCTAATTTTTAAATCTGGTTTAACATAATGTAAGTACTGGTTTGCACATCAATGCAATTTAGTTACCTGGAAAAGTTTTGTATTAGATGACAGGCAAACATGTTCATATAACTGAAAAGACCACCGTCTGATGACAGCGCGCTGGACTATTCGAAGAATTGATTGAAGAATGGGGTCAAAATATTTCCACCGATATTCAGACAAAAGAAATAAATAGATTAGACAAACAATGTTCCTGTATTACTTTGATTTGGATAAGTCTTGCACTAAATGGCAATATATGAGCCAACTTCAAAGTCCAAAAAGGGCCATAATTCAGTCAAAATAGTTATGTACTCTTGCCTACAGATGTAAATCATAATGATAAGCAAGTGTTCAAAGTTTTAAAGCCATATGTCAAATAGTTTTGACAAAACATGGACTTGTATGAAAACAGAACCAATTTCAAAGTCCAAAAAGGGCCATAATTCAGCCAAAATAGATGACAGAGTTAATATGTTCTCTTTCCTACAGATAGAGACTATTATACAAAACAAGTGATAAAAGTTTCAAAGCCATATGTCAAACACTACAAAAAATATGAACTGGTACGAAAAACTTAACCAAGATTTCTAAGTCAAAAGGGGCCATAATTCAGCCAAAATCCTTGATGGAGTTATGTACTCTTGCCTATAACTGGACATGGTGATGGTTAACAGGTGTTGAAAGTTTCAAAGCTTTATCTCAAAAGACTTTGTCAAAATATGAACTGGTACGAAATATTAACCCAGATTTCTAAGTCAAAAAGGGCCATAATTCAGCCAAAATCCTTGATGGAGTTATGTGCTCTTGCCTATAACTGGATATGGTGATGGTAAACAAGTGTTGAAAGTTTCAAAGCTTTATCTCAAAAGACTTTGTCTAAATATGAACTGGTACGAAAAACTTAACCAAGATTTCTAAGTCGAAAAGGGCCATAATTCAGCCAAAATCCCTGATGGAGTTATGTACTCTTGCCTATAACTGGCCATGGTGATGGTAAACAAGTGTTGAAGGTTTCAAAGCTTTATCTTAAAAGACTTTGTCAAAATATGAACTGGTACGAAAAACTTAACCATGATTTCTAAGTCAAAAGGGGCCATAATTCAGCCAAAATCCTTGATGGAGTTATGTGCTCTTGCCTATAACTGGCCATGATGATGGTAAACAAGTGTTGAAAGTTTCAAAGCTTTATCTCAAAAGACTTTGTCAAAATGTGGACTGGTACGAAAAACTTAACCAAGGTGTGACGCCGACGCCGACACCGACGCCGTGGTGAGTAGGATAGCTCTACTTATTCTTCGAATAGTCGAGCTAAAAATGTGGTCTGTGTTGACAGGTGTCTCTTAACACAGGTAAATGCTCACTATTTTTGGTTAAATGGGGCAATAACATTACACCTTTATAATCAGGTTTTATAGTAATAGTGACTTGTGATTCTGTCTTTGCGACCAGTGCAGACCAAGATCAGCCTGCACATCCGTGCAGGCTGATCATG
The DNA here is from genome assembly GCF_021730395.1 of Mercenaria mercenaria. NCBI lineage: Eukaryota > Metazoa > Mollusca > Bivalvia > Venerida > Veneridae > Mercenaria > Mercenaria mercenaria. The sequence continues at coordinate 60,569,600 of NC_069375.1, read as the reverse complement.
GTCTGCACTGTTCGCCATTCAGTCAGTATCTTTTTAGTAAGCACCCCTTTTAACAGTGGTCTTAAGCACATGTCTGCCATTAATTAAAAATCCAACTAGCAAAACTGGAGATGCTGTTTGACGACTTTAAAACTGCAATGTACAGTATAAAGTGGATCATTACAATTGAGCAAATATAGTGGACGCAACTTGACCCCGATGGTTGATCTTTGTATTATAATACATAATTAGATACAACCTATTATTGAAAAGGAGAGTATGTAAAACGCTTCATCCCTTTGCATTCATAAATTTAAAATTGACGGCTACCCTACCCACCCCTTATTTCTACAATGAAATAATTGATATGAATAATCAGCCTAAGGACAACCGTCACCATCAAGTTGCGACTACGATACCTGCTCCTATAACATAAACACTATCAGGAGAATCCCTGCTTACCTTACAATGAGTGTATGTTCCTTTCAGCAAATAAATAGCTCCGTATGGTAGAGAATGGACTGAAGCCAGCTCATGAGAGTTACCTGCCCCTTGGGCATATTTGATACATTGGGTGAAACAGTCTAGCAGTTCAACCAAAACCTGAAATAAACAAATAAAACACTAATTTTCTGATGATAAGTTCTTCCTTAGGCCAGGAAATATCTGTTCTCAGGGTTACAGTTCTGACCCTAACAGCTTTTTTGTTTTGAAAAAAATATATGTAAATTTATATTCCTTAAATATTTTGCTAAAACTTGTTCAAATTCATAAGAAAGTTTGCTAAATAGTTACATTCACGTTTATGACACTTCTCCGTGACACAACAAGAGTGCTATGCACTCGTGATCTAATCGGAAAGCCCATATTTTATTAACTGATAAATGTAGGGACATATTTATTGTTTCTTAAATCATTTACATCCAGTATATAAATAACTTAAATGTTCTTGTCAAGAAATTCAAATTTGGTAACATTGCTTTCTAACAGAACAAGGCAACAAAATACATGTATATCACCTTTAATTTCTAAAGACTAGATTTCCTGAATTTGACTTAGGAAAACAAATTCAAATACATTTCACAAATGAGCTGCGCCATAAGAAAATCAACATAATGGGTCTGCAACCAGCATGGATCCAGACCAGCCTGCGCATCTGCACAGATGCAAAGCCACTATGTTGGTTTTCTCAAGGCGCGGCTCAAATATTAAACATTCGCAGAGACAAAAAGTGCCAAAACTGTTCTGTTGAGGTAACATTTATATTCTATCCATACCTCTAACAGAGCCTGCAAGTCCCCATGTGCGGCAGAATGCTTTGGTAATGACTTTATTTCTCCTAACACTTTGTCAAGCACCGAGCATCCCTGAAAATGTATACAGAATAATGTTTGTTAACTATACAAAATACCTTAAACTCCCCTAAATTTCTACAACTGACTGGTCCATCATTCAGTTTGGGCAGTACCACTTATTTCAAAGGGGTGTTCCCTGAAAATTTACTGACTGAATAGCACACAGTGCATTCTAAGATCAGCTTGCAATGATAAGATCACTTGCCGCCAGCAGTCTAAAGGTTAAAACACACAGAGACATCAATACAAATTATGTCTTGGGCAACTTATTAGCTTTTTGATGGCGGAGGAATTTGAAAACCCAGATGCCCCTGCACGCATTATTTCATGCAAGGGCAAGCAATTGTTACTTATTCTTTGAAAGAATACTAGCAATAAGGAACTGAAAATATAAACAATCTAACATTGAAATGTGATCAAAGCACCTCTGGATGCAAACTGAAATATAGGATTTACATGTATTAGAATTTCTTCAGCTCATGTTTATCAACATTTTCACCATTTTCCAGCCTTTTCCAAGTAATCTCTGTTACACAAATTGTATGCATACAGTCTAGGTATATTTCAAAACCTCAAGCTTTGCTTAAAGAAGCAACATTTCGTCTAGAGCCTAATTCTGAATACGAGTCATTTTCTAAAGGAGGTTTATGCTTTTTTAAAAAGGACTAACTGTGCCATTTAAAACTTCAAATATTATATATATCTCAAACTAATAATTTACTGTCAACAACAGCAACTTCTTTCAAATAAGAACTTTTAAGCTAAATAGTAAATCTATGTATTATTTTCGCTCTTAAATAATACCAAATAACTTTATTTTGAAGAAAAAAAAATATCCTTTCTCAACTAAAAATCTGAAGTCATAGCGACTGGGGGAGGAAAATCATGTAAATGAAGACTTTGTTTGTTAAAAGTTGCCTTTCAGTTATTTCTTGTACTGTTTCTTAAGTATTACATGTACTTTTAGAGAAGTAATTGGTAAACAACTGAAACCAACTACAGTAAAACACATTGCTCAAGGTCACAAAAGGGATGTGCAAAATGTTCAAATTATACAAGGCTTCAAGACATCCAAACATAAAATACAGTGAAAACAGCCAAAAACCGCAGATGCCCAAGCAACTCTGAGTGTCCAAACCATAGAAGCTACAGCGAGCATTGTTTCATTGTGCATGTTGTGACATTCCTCACTGATTAAATTCTCTATGGTAAGAATATGATCAATGTATACAGATATGAATTAAATTTTCACCTTCGAGGAAATATCTGCAAACAGTAGATGTTCAGCTTCTTCTATCTGTACCCATGGTAAGAATGATACACAGATGATCTTTAATATACCTGTAACATAATACAAAACATTATTTCTCTCCACCTTAATATTTCAAATTACATTGAAGTGAGATTACCTAGATGACAATAAGCTACTGAACAAGGAAAAGTCTGTTTTGGCACATTTTTTAAAAAGAAAGTCTACCATTTCTGGTCATACATGTATGTTACTAATTTTTACTTATTCTTAATAGACGATTTTTAAAAGGCAGTGAAAACAAAAATTACTGCAGGACAACCATGTTACTTGAACCACTTATTCTTGAAAAGTACAAAAGTAAAAAAGTTCAAACAAAATAGTTTTTGAAGACAAGAGCTGTCAGTTGACAGCGCGCTCGACTATTCTCAGTGCTTAATAGTATAATATAAGCTATGAGTGAAACTTTAACATTACAGTAAGCCTATTCTAAGTCAACAAGAGGCCATAATTCAGTCAAAATGCTTGATAAAGTTGCCTCCTCCTTTTTACAGACTGGGGTCATGATGTTAAACAAGTATGCAAAATATGAAAGCAATATCTCAATGAAATATTTGGGGTGGTAGGCAAACTTTAACATTTGTGTGACACTCTCGTTAACGCTCACGCCGATGCCTGGGCGTGTAGGATAGCTCCCCTATTCTTCGAATAGTCGAGCTAACAAAACTGTCATGCTGGATCAAGATTGTCCTGTTTAGAAAATTAACTCAAACCATAATGAATAATACATATCAAATATCTTCTGTATTGGAATCCTTAACCTTTACCTTGCTCAATTTCTAAAATGGACTAGCCCATCATTCATTTTTGGCCGGGCGGTACTATTTATTTTTCGAAGGGGTGTTCACTGAAAATTTACTGACTGAATAGCACTGGTCGCAAAGGCAGAATCACTTGCTGCCAGAAGGAGAAAAGTTAATTAATACTTTGATATCAAAAGCAAGATGCCCACTAACCATTCATTATCAAATGCTTTAAATTTGATCTTTTTTCAAAGAAAAATGAATTACCTATTTCCTCTTGAAGAACTGCTGCGCCCTGTAGGTGACTCTGTTTCAAGAATTAAAGACGAAAAATCCAAACTATACAGTCAAGACTATACAACGCAATTGGTAAACCCTGCCTAATTTCTTTACTTTCTGTATCCTTTCCTTGAAACATATTACAATGTATACACTGGTTGATAACTTGGTAGTACTTTAATGAGATTAATTTCAGAAAACAGTGTTGTAATGTGTCATAAAATGTATGCATGACAGGATTTTTTTACTATGAGAAATCAAAGTACTGAAAGTACAGAAAGGCTGGCTACCATAAAACACTGGTACATTATTACGGGTACGTCAATTTTCCTAACCATCGTATAGGGAAGGAACGTGACTAAAACAATAATCATTAACAGTCCGGTTTATAGCCGGGTTCGAGCCCAAAACGTCCCTAATACCGACAAGAAAATCGCCGCATCTGATCAGTGTCCATACATTCATACATGATGTGTGTGTGTGTGTGTGTGGGGGTGCGCGTGCGCGTGTGCGTGTGTGTGTGGGATTGCATATCAAAATATAGATGCGGAGTTTGTTACCTTTATATTTTATCGGATATAATGTCCCTCAATGTTTATTATCGCTTCTTTAGAAACATATATAAACGGTTATGACACGCCAATTGTTCAATAATAACGTGAACCCAGGTTCACGGTCGAAAAACTAGGATTAACAATAGATAAACTAGGGTTTTCGAATGTAAAACCAGGTTTTTCTAACACATACCCATATTTCCGAGCGAAAACACGCCCGTGAACCCGTGTTTCAACTAGGTTTTTCAATTGAACTTTGAATTTTGGCCGTTATTCTAAGTTCACGAGCGTTGACCTATGTTTACGGGAGTAAACCAGGGTTCACGAATGTAAACCATAGTTTACGAATGTGAACATATGTTAACGATCGAGAACTTACATTTACGACCGTGAACATGGGTTTACGACCGTAAACATAGGTTTACGCTCGTGAACATAGGATAATGACCAAAAATCATAGTTTTGTTCGAGAAACCAAGTTTTTCGAACGTAAACCTAGGTTCAAGTTCGTAAACTATGGTTCACGCTTGTAAACCCAAGTTCATGGCCGTAAACATAGGTTCACGTCCGTAAACAATGGTTCTCGGCAATCAAATTATCAAATAATTACATTCTTAATCGAAAAACTAGGATTATCGAATACTAACATAAATATTCGAGCAAACACACAGGATGACGGGCGTAAACTATAGTTTACTCTCTTGAACTCATGTTTACGTCCGATAAACTAGGTTTCTCGATTGAACTTTTACTTTGATGCACAAGTTAATCAAGATGGTTTATCACAACAATACTCTATGCTCGCCTTAGTTTGATATGGAAAACCCATAATATCTAAGATTTTGCAAACATCTTTCCCGCACAATTTTCATTCAGTGTTTTGTGGTAGCCAGCCTTGCTGTACTTTCAGTACTTTGATTCGATCATGAATCTGGGTTCACGTTATAATTGGGCAATTGGCGTGGCATAACCGTTTATATATGTTTATAAAGAAGCAATAATAAACATTGAGGGACATAATATCAGATAAAGTATAAAGGTAGCAAACACAACATCTATACTTCGATATGCAACCCCCTCCCCACCCACACACATACACAAACACATTTATGAATGTATGAACACTGATCAGATGGGGTGATTTTCTTGTCGGTATGAGGGAATACCACTATAAACCGGACTGTTAATGCTTATGGTCTAGTCCTGTTCCTTCCCTAATACGATAATTAGGAAAATTGCCGGACCCGTAATAGTGTACCTACTTTTTTTTGAAAAGTATTCCATTCCTACCATAGGCTGCTTTAACTAATTTTTCAGGAAGGCGTAGGTTCAAGCCCCACTAGGACCAATCTTTGTTCATTATATTTCTTCTTTCTTGTTAGAAAAACTGTTTTTTTTTACAATACTTATTATCATTGATTTGTCGTACAAAAGCGGACATTTTTCATTTGATTAGCCATTTCTTGCTGTTTAAATTGAATTTAACCTGAAGGGTGAATGTTTAGACATCTTTGTAGGTAGGTCTTACTTCTGTCCTATGGTTCTTTTTGAATGCAGAGAGCAAGGCTATAATTCTTAAGAGTTGGAGCTTAATTTCTGTCCGATTAAATTCTCTTACTCGAGGCTCCCAAGAAAAATTGTTATCGACAATTTTATTTTGTGTTTTATAATTGTTACGCAATACTTTGAGGTTTCATTTAGAAAAATATGAGGTAAAATGACTTCTCTGCGATCGTTTTGCGCAATGCCTATCACTCTGAAACTTGTCTCTGTTTCAGCTGGAGGAAAAAACATAATTTATACAAGATTTACAAAAAAAAAACAAAAAAAAACAATCAAACAACAACGACACAGTAAAAGTCGTTTAAAGATGCAACACAGTGCGAAACAGTGTTAACTTCAGGACTGTATCAATTAATGCATTTGTTAAACATTACCGTTACGGGTCCACTATCTTAAAATAACCTGAAATGTTTAAACAAAAATCGCTTATATCTACGCCCTTTAAACAAAATGGTGACAAGGCACTTTTTGCAATATATCTTTCAGCATTCACCAGAATGTTTCTAAAATGAATTTAGTATAGAAATAGCAAAAAAGAAAAAAAGAAAGAAAGAAAAAAAGAATATATAGCATGGTCACTCTTTAGACATACAACTCGTAGAAAGTGGTCATTTGTTTCTTCTCACGTTACTGTGGCAATTCCACGCAGCGATTACGTCCCTTAGTACCTATAGCAAATGATCTGAAAGAATAGATTCTTACAACTTTAGCCCTAAATATAAGACCTGACATAACTCGTATCACTATAAGTTCATTTTAATTGATATTTCATATTTCTCATTTTCCATGTTATGTCAGGTCGTCGAATAATGCGCAGTGTAACTCAAATCGACAATTGTTTCTCGGAACCAGCGTTTGTTTAATTAGCTATTTACAGACCGGGGTCATAATCTATAACGAAACGGTCAACAGTGTTGAGTTATGAAAAAGTTCCATTCATACAGACATTTCGTTCATAGGGGCGAATTAATTTACCATCATTATGTAATATTTTCTAATATTATCTTTCTAGTATAAAACATTAATATAACATGTTAAAGCAAATAGATTTACTGAAACAGGTAAGTTTAACAATCTTTATACAACTCTGTGGCAAAACTGATAAACATGGCGAACTATTTGAATTGCGCATGAAATGGTTTTGTGTTGTCAGTCTCAGCACCTTTGAACTTTTGTTGAACTTTGCAGAATTTCGATTTATGGTTATAATAGTCTGGCGAATAAATTTGCCAGCCTAAAAATTAGTCCTGTATTTTTGCAATGGGGAATAAAATCCTGTCATATTATGTTAATTTTATGGAAAACTGCATAAATCTGAAAGAAATTTTCTAACGGGAAGAGGCTTTCAGAGAAAGCTTCATGTAAGCAATGTCTGTAAAGACACGTCGACTAAACCACAATAGAAGGCAAAAAAGTCCCAAGATGGGACTTCTAAAAGAAGACTTATTAAGGTTATCAAAAAGACTTGTTTTATTTCTTTTTAAGGCTCAAACGTTTACACGTTTAAATAAGTCTGTGTCATGTTTGACTCGTTAACTTACAAAATTTCTACACGGTTAAAAAAAAACGAACATCCTTCCAACCATCAAACTCGTAAGTCTCTTGATTTCATAAAACTGAATGAAACAAATTTTTTCTGCCCGTTAACAATATTATGTGCCTCTTTTTCAGTAAACAGTAAACTGCCATTTTGCACACTCGATTCATATGATAAGTGATAGAATGGAACTCTACTGTGTGAGAATGCTGTATACAGTGCTAAATGTGATTTTATTTAAAAAATTGTCCCATTTTCCATTTTGCAATGGAATTACATCAAACAGTGCCAACCGTAGCCCGGAAACATCAAAATAGCCTGAACTTGCAAAATGTTACCAAACATAACCCAGAATTTACGAAATTACGATACAGTCTTTCCTTTTAATTTGAGAAAATAATGCATTTAAGATTGTGGGCCCAGTTATAGAAGGGAAAAACTTCAAAAAAGCCAGTCAAAGTAAATGAAGACAATAGCTGATTGCTGTTTAAACTTTAAATATCATTTCGTGTTTGAATGAAAGTGTAAACGTTTACAAAAATCAGTAAACATGAGAGCCTTACTTCTTTTATATGCATGCCGCTGGTTGCAAAGCCACTATGTTACTTTTTTCATAGCACTGTTCATGTAATGATATAAATTACAAAATAGTTAACACTTTCTAAATTCCAGCACCAAGAAAAGAGAATTTTCTAATAATGTATGAAATATGATAAAGCAAGTTTAAGGATACAACAAGTTTTGGAAGTGCTTCCTGCAAGTTCTGTTGGCAGAGTTTTTCATCCCAGGTCACCACCGATTCCAGAAATGAAGTCTGTGACATGTTGATTATAACATCCTTTCAATGTCATTAATTCATTCTGTTATTTTTCTGTAAAGTCTGCAGTTAGCATCTGAAAAAAAAGGAAAATGAATGAAACATGTTGTACATGTACGTGTTATGATATTTATATCAAGTTTTCCTTAAATCTTTTGGACTATTTTAAGCTTGATGCTTTCGTAAAAAGAAGTGTCTATCAGCATGACTGCCGTGTGAGTTATTTTTCTTACTTATTCGCATGATGGTTGACAATTGTGTTGATAACATTTCTATCTCTCGCAAAAAATATATTAAGACTATTATATTAATTTTAGCATCATGTTGAACTTAATCGGAGAGATTTTTACTTAGTTTTTGGGGAATGATGGCAAGGCACAATAGTAGAGGAAAATCGCGTTACAAGGATTACCAGTTAACATTTTTTTGTGTTTTGATTGTATAATTTGAACAGTCATATTACATACATGTATAACTAGAGCTATCACTAAAGGTGATGAATGTACTCCCCCCCCGCATGCACTGACACAGTACTTTGCAATTTGACGCACACAAGATTGCATAATTATGTGGACTGTATGTATATAGACTGTATGTATACAGTATTGTAACAAAAAACTATGCAGAATATTTATCTAAAAGAATGTAAAATGCACCATGCACAACTAGGGTTGGTACTGATCACTTGTGTGAAGTTTCATTAAATTGTGTGCAAGGGTTTGGTAGATTAGGCATGCACAAGATTGCATATGCAGACTGTATGTACATAGTATGTTAACAAGAAACAAAGTCCCATAACTCTGCAATTTTTGTCGTTGAAAGAACCTAACATGCCCCATGCACAACTACTGTTGTTACTGATCACTTGTGTGAAGTTTCATTAAACTGTGTCAAGGGGATGAGGAGAGATGGTGCGCACAAGATTGCGTCTATGTATATAGTATAGTAACAAAAAAACAAAGTCCCATAACTCTGTAAAGATTTTTTCTGAACGAACCTAACATGCCCCATGCACAACTACTGTTGTTACTGATCACTTGTGTGAAGTTTCATTAAACTGTATCAAGGGGATGAGGAGAGATGGTGCGCACAAGATTGTGTCTATGTATATAGTATAGTAACAAAAAAACAAAGTCCCATAACTCTGTAAATTTTTTTTCTAAAAGAACCTAACATGCCCCATGCACAACTACTGTTGGTACTGATCACATGTGTGAAGTTTCATTAAATTGTGTCAAGGGGATCAGGAGAGATGGTGCGCACAAGATTGTGTCTATGTATATAGTATAGTAACAAAAAAACAAAGTCCCATAACTCTGCAAATATTTTTTCTAAAAAAACCTAACATGCCCCATGCACAACTACTGTTGGTACTGATCACTTGTGTGAAGTTTCATTAAATTCTGTCAAGGGGATAAGGAGAGATGGTGCGCACAAGATTGCGTCTACGGACAGACGGACTGACAGACAGATGGACAGACAGACAGACAGACAGACAGACAACCTGAAACCAGTATACCCCCCCTTACAACTTTGTTGTCGGTGGGTACAATAATACAGTCTGTTGTTGGAAGCCATCTGGAGTTGGCAGTACCTGCGTTGTAACACGCAATCTGATTGGACGAGCATTTCAGTTTTAAGATGGCTCCACACCTCAAAATACCATGAAAGTAAAATATTTTGTTAGATATAGTCATTTGTTAGATCTGAAGTAAACTGTAGAAATGCAGACCTTTTTAACTAAGTGAATGGTAGGTGTAGCGATATGCCTTCTGAATGTGTCCGAGTAGCTGAAACGACAATGTCCTGTTCCGGAATGTTTGGCAAATGGATATATAGAGCAGACTTTACACCTTCTAATAAGTACTGTTTTGATTTTTTTTTCAGGATTGTATCAGGGGTCTAGTAGGGTGGGAATATTAAGGAAAGGCTGCGAATGTCAGATTTTTTTTTTTATAGTTTTGTATCAGAGGTCGTAGGTGGTGCAAGTGGGGAAGGGGTGACCGATCAATGATACTGCCACCTGTGGCAGTGAAATGCAACACTGCTTAATGTTTACCTTCAATCAATCAGTTTATACATGCTGCCGTCACAAAATGTATTTAATATATACAATTTTTTTCACCAATTAATGTCACAATTCCCCATCATCCAATGGTGTAGCATACACGACTTCACATGCGCGAGGTCTGGAATTTGAACCCGGGATGCTTCTTTTTCTTTTTTTGCCCAGATCGAGGGCTGAGCGCGAAACTATTGTATCTTGTTCTTTATTTATATACAGTTACAATAGTTTCGCGCTCAGCCCACGAGATGGCAGTTTTAATTTTTTTATTGATACATGTATTTATCACAAATTTTGCAAATATTGGAGCAGATATCATTAATATGTATAGTTAGCCAATGTTCTGCCTGTAAATTTTGAACAAAAATTCAAAGGCATGGAAATGCATATGTTGCTCATCTCCCCTCCCTTCCACATACATTGCAATTACTTTCTCAAAAAATCAATTCATTGACTACAGTTTTACACATGGAAAAAAATGTTAACTTGTATGTAAAATGTAAACTTGAGGGGCCCCAACTGTGATTCCTACTGAGCTAAGAAATTAACCTTAATCATATTCAACATGTTCAAAAAGGCCCTAAACTGTTAGGAGTTTGGTAAATTAAATTGGATTTCTTGAACTTTGACCAACAGTGTTTGTGTTATGGTTACAATTTCGGTCAAGAACTTTTTAGACAGAATTTGAACTAGGAATTTTACATGTAAATGGTTGTCTGTCATTCTCCCATACAAGAGGTTTACCATGATAGCTGTATAAGCTGGCTAAATTTGTCCAAAAAAAGAGTGTAATTTGACAATAATAGCATTTAAAAGAATTGCAATAGTCAGTGTTTAGGATAACAGGATTATATAAGTTCCTGTATCTATACTAGTGCAGTTTCAAAAGTTTTATAAAGAACATGTTGTCGAGCGTGATGTTACACAGGCTGGCTAATGTGTAAATTGTTGTTTTTTGGGGGTTTTTTGTTGTTGTTTTTTTTAACTTTTACAGTCAGGGGTTTAACTGTTTTAACTTATGTGACCTATTTCAGTTATTTTTTCAAGCATTTTAAAACCTGTATTAGTTATAAAATAGAAGTTAACTCAGGTAAGTTATTCAAAAAATCATTTTGCTGTTCTCACAAAGTGACCTATACAGTGAGATAAGTAGCAATCTGTGGTTAATCAAATTCTCTTTTTAGTCTGATCATGACCTGATAAGCATAATGGGATGCTAAGAGTTTTATAGCTTTAAACCTTTTGCATAAAACTTTATTAGCCTTGCATAAAAAAAAGTTTACTGCATAGCTGGAAAGATAAAAGTTCAAGGATTCAGGAAATAATTGCATTAGTCACATTCAAAACAAGGAATTGGCACAGGAGGGCTTTGTAATATTTTATGATAACTGAAACAAGTTATGAAAATATAAGCAATTACTCAAAAGGGTCACACATTAGCTTGACATGTGTGCAGCAATTCAGACCTGACAAATTACTTGGAACACAATAACCAAGTGTGGTTACATGTCTTTTCCGAAATTGGTTGAAAATACATCAATTGAATGACTTCAGTACAATTGATGTACTGTAATAGGGGATGAAAATCCCCGAGATGGTAATGTCCGTATATAGTTATTCGTCTTTGTTGTCCGCATAATTATACTGAGGCAATTTTTTCAATGTTTTCCGGTTCCGGTTTATGTACACAACGCAGACTGGTTGTCTACAAGTACATCCGATCACTTTGAATCAGTCACAGAAATTCGTAAATTTTACTAAATTCTTTTTATTATTTTTTCGTAATGAAAACTGTACATGCAACTGAAAAACAATTTTAAAACAGTAAGGAAGTGTAAAGGCCGTCAAGTTTCTGAGTGGAGTGCAAACAAACAATAACAAGAGCTGTCTGAGGACAGCAATGCTCGACTATTCAACAGCCTTGTCAACTGAATGAATACAAAAGTCGAAAAAGGGGCATAATTTTGTAAAAATGAAAAAAAGGGTTATGAAACCTTCACAGTGCTTATCAGCTCATAAAGTGAACAAGTGCGTGAAGTTTCAATCCTTTCCCATAAGTGGAATCTGAAATACAAGCTTACATATAAAAACTTAACCAAAAACTGCTAAGTCGAAAAAGGGGCATAATCTTAAAAAAAAAAGCAAAGTAGCGTTATGGGACCTACACAGTGCATGTCAGATCATGACAGTGAACAAGTGTGTAAAGTTTCAATCCATTCCCATTAGTGGGTACTGAGATACCAGCTTGCATACAAAACCTTAACCAAGAATTTTTAAGTCGAAAAAGGGGCATAATTTTGTAAAACAAGAGCTGTCGGAGGACAGCAACGCTCGACTATTTAACAGCCTTGTCGCTTGAATGAATAAGAAAGTCGAAAAAGGGGCATAATTTAGTAAAAAAGTAAAATAGGGTTATGGAACCTGCAAAGTGCTTATCAGCTCATGACAGTGGACAAGTGTATGAAGTTTCAATCCATTCCCATTAGTGGGTACTGAGATACCAGCTTACATATAAGAATTTAACCAAAAACTCCTAAGTTGAAAAAGGGGCATAATTTTGTAAAATGCAAAGTTGAGTTATTGATCCTTTGCACTGCATGTCATATCATGACAGTGAACTAGTGTGTGAAGTTTCAATCCTTTCCCATTAGTGGATACTGAGATACCAGCTTACATACAAAAACTTAACCAAAAATTTCTATGTTGAAAAAGGGGCATAATTTTGTAAAAAAGCAAAATAAAGTTATGGGACCTGCTTTGTGCATGTCAGATCATGACAGTGAACAAGTGTGTGAAGTTTCAATCCATTCCCATTAGTGAGTACTGAGATACCAGCTTACATACAAAACCTTAACCAAAAAATTCTAAGTCGAAAAAGGGGCATAATTTTGTAAAAAGCAAAATAGAGTTATGGAACCTGTGCAATGTAAGTCAGTTTATCACAGTAAATAGGTGTGTGAAGTTTCAATCCATTCCCACAAGTGGTTACTGAGATACCAGCTTACATACAAAACCTTAACCAAAAATTTCTAAGTCAAAAAAGGGGCATAATTTTGTAAAAAAGCAAAACAGAGTTATGGAACCTGTGCAATGTAAGTCAGTTTATCACAGTGAATAAGTGTGTGAAGTTTCAATCCATTCCCACAAGTGGTTGCTGAGATACCAGCTTACATACAAAAACTTAACCAAATCGGGACGCGGACGCCGACGCAGACGCCGACGCGGACGCATGGGCGAGTCCAATAGCTCTACTATTCTATGAATAGTCGAGCTAAAAAGTAAAACAGAGTTATGGAACCTGTGCAATGTAGGTCAGTCTATCACTGTGAATAAGTCTGTGAAGTTTCAATCCATTCCCACAAGTGGTTACTGAGATACCAGCTTACATACAAAACCTTAACCAAGAATTTTTAAGTCGAAAAAGGGGCATAATTTTGTAAAAAAGCAAAATAGAGTTATGGAACCTGTGCAACGTAGGTCAGTTATTCACAGTAAATAAGTGTGTGAAGTTTCAATCCATTCCAACAAGTAGTTACTAAGATACCAGCTTACATACAAAACCTTAACCAAGAATTTCTAAGTCGAAAAAGGGGCATAATTTTGTAAAAAAGCAAAATAGAGTTATGGAACCTGTGTAATGTAGGTCAGTTTATCGCAGTGAATAAGTGTGTGAAGTTTCAATCCATTCCCACAAGTGGTTACTGAGATACCAGCTTACATACAAAACCTTAACCAAATTGGGACGCGGACGCCGATGCATGGGTGAGTCCAATACAAATGTAGCTCTCTACTATTCTTTGAATAATCGAGCTAAAAACCTAAAGCCAGTGCGAGAATGCGGTGAATGACGTCACCATCATGACTTCCCGTAAATTTTGCAAAGTTTTTGGTTAGTATAATGGCGGTGCGCGGAAATAATATAGAATTATCTATGTTTTGTATATACCTGCATTTTTTTTCATCAAGTCAACACAAAATTAATGGTCCTTAATAACATACAATATGGTTATAAATCATAAAATTCAAAATATAGAATTTTTTTTTTTTATTTTATTTTATTTTGTTGGGTTTAACGTTGCACCGACACAATTTTAGGTCATATGGCGACTTTCCAGCTTTAATGGTAGAGGAAGACCCCAGGTGCCACTCCGTGCACAATTTCATCACAAGCAGGCACCTGGGCAGAACCATTTTTTTTTTTTTTTTTTTTTAAATCTAATTATGCCACTCGACACTCATATTATTTCTAATATATTTCTGCACGCCACTATTAAGAATATACTAACCCAAAAATGGTGGAAAGATAACACGAAATAATAAGGCAGGCATGAAATATTAAGTGAAACAAGAGCTTGTCGAATACAAAATGCCCCCCTTGATGCATTCAGTAATTGCACAAGGAACAGAAATTATATGCTCACTGTAAATAAAAGTTCTACCATTCTGGTTTAATCTGACCTTGACCTTTAACCTATTAACCTAACAAGAGATTACAGAGTGATCTTGGCGCCATCCAATCTACATTTTTGAATGTTCCAAATTTCAAGGCTAGCTCAAGGTCAAAATCAAAACAATGTGTATGTGGTCCAAATTTGAAAACTGTGGCTTGAGAAATGTGAAAGCAGGTCACTAGATCAATGTCAAGGTCAAAGTTCATTTCTGTAGACAGAACTATGCATGTCCTTCAAATCTGGAGGCTGTAGCTTGAGAAATGTGAAAGTAGGTAATAGGTAAAAATCAATATCAAATTTCAATTCAGAACACAAAAATATGCACGCGGTCCAAATTTGAAGGTTGTAGCTCGAGAAATGTGAAAGTAGGTCACTAGGTCAAAATCAAGGTCAAATTTTATTTCGGAACACAAAGCTATGCAAGTTGTCCAAATCTGAAGCCTGTACCTTCAGAAATGTGAAAGTAGGTCACTAGGTCAATCTCAAGATCAAAGTTCATTTCAGTACACAAAACTATGCTTGTGGTTCAAATCTGAAGGCTGTAGCTTGAGAAATGTGAAAGTAGGTCACTAGGTCAAAATCAAGGTCAAAGTTTATTAAAAAACTATGCAAGTGGTCCAAATATGAAGCCTGTTCCTTCATAAATGTGAAAGTAGGTCACTAGGTCAATAACAAGGTCAAAGTTTTTTCCATACACAGACCTGTGCATGTGGTCCAAATTTGAAGGCTGTAGCTACAGAAATGTGAAAGTAGGTCACTAGGTCAAGATCAAGGTCAACTCATGTCAAGGCTCATCTTGCCACTCAAAACTATACATGTGGTCCAATTTGAATGATGTAAGTTATGGACATGAAGATTCTAGGTTTTTCCCTATACAAGTCTGTATGAACCATATGACCCCTGGGGCGGGGCCATATTTGACCCTAGAGGGATATCTTGAACAAACTTGGTAGATAACAACTAAATGATGCTACATTACAAAATATCAAAGCCATAGTCTTTGTGGTTTGGACAGGGCATTCGGTTGACCCGAGGTCCCGTGTTTTGACCCGGGAAAATCGAGAAAAACTCGTATTTGACCCGCATAAATTATGCCACGTGTGTCGGCTTGACTCGCGGAAACTTACTTCAAATGATGCGTCTAAAATTCGAAAGTTTTGCCCCTTGTCAATCAAAATCCCAGTGAATTTCAATATTGTTCGCCGGCACAAGTAAAAGTTAATTGATAAACAATGCAGCCTTAGATTATCGTGTTTGTACAACTTGTTAATTATTTTGTGTGCTCGATACGATTACATGAGCCGGTCGGCCGTCACGGTCTATAGCAAATTTATTATCATTGCCGAGGCTTTGTTTGGGTCAAAACAAATTAAATAAGCAGAAATTATACGTGGTATGATGAGAAAATGAAATTTAAAACAGTTATTTTTTCAAGAATTTCAAATGTTTACTTTCGTTTTCCGTATTTGTCACTCGTTCTCGAGACCGCCATTTTCGAAAGTTTTTATCATCTCTTACAAGATTTTTCTAGTAAAATCTGACTAAAAAGCCAATAAAACGTCTGCATTTAAGAAAAATATGATCACGGTTGCCAAAGCAGCTCTTATTTAGAAGAATTTGCTGAGAATAAAATTATGCAAAGCACCAAACCCCACCCACTTTTAGGCAATGTGCAAAATAAGACAACTAAAATATGAATTGCTTAAGAAAATCTGTTACAACTAATGTACTTGTTTTAGATAAAGTCTGTGGGAGTTGCATTAATAACAGTATACATGTAGCTTGACCCCTGAAAAGCTGATCTTGACTCTTGAAAATCTGATTTTGACCCTTGAAAATTTAGGCTGAAGAGTTAATGACTCTTGAGTTTCAGAACCTACCGAAAGCCCTGTTGGACAAGAAGATTTTCAAAGTTTTCCCCTATGTAAGTCTATGTAAACCATGTGACCCCCAGGGCAGAGCCATATTTGACCCTAGGGGAATAATTTGAATAATCTTAGTAGAGGACCACTAGATGATGTCATATACAAAATATCAAAGCCCTAGGCCCTGTGGTTTTGGACAAGTTTTTTTTACTATAATATATGTCTATATAAACCATGTGACCCCCAGAGTGGGGTCATATTTGATCCCAGGGAAATAATCTGAACAATCTTGATAGAGGATCACTAGATTTTGTTACATACTAAATATCAAAGCCCTATGCCCTATGGTTTTGGATAAGAAGATCAGAAACCATTTAACTGTTCCTGGGCAATGCGACCTTGACTTTTGACCTAATGACCTCAAAATCAATAGAGGTCATCTGCTGGTGATGGCCAACCCAACTATCAATTTTCCTGACACTAGGCCCAAGCCTGGAGTTATTGCCAGTAAACCATTTTACGGGAGAGCCGTAAGAATAGCCTGCGAGGCTAATCCTACGGTACCGTAAGAATAGACACTTCCTTTTACAAAATATCATTTAAAGCTAGGGGTGGGTATTGCCACGAAAATTGGTATTGCAATATATTGCAATATTGTATGTGGATATATAAATAAAAATACCAGTAAACAAAAAAAAAAAAAAGTTTTGACTAGATAATGGGGAGTATTGTCAAACTGTCATACACAAATACTATTAACTGTTGATGATTTTGCCTTTATTTTCAACAATCTCGAAGTCCGACATGTTGCTATCATGCTATGACGCCGATTACCGGATATTCAAAAGCGAAAGTAGACTGCTTTAGTTTATTGTTCGGCACTACATTCGGTTTACGGATACAATCATATAACACAGGTTGCTCAATTCACCGATTTTAAACGAGGAAAGTGGTATAGCTGTTGTATGAATAATAAATTCTAGTTGATAGAAAAATTACTAATGAGTCGTTGACAAATACGAAATTATATTTATCTAAATTTTCTTATTGGTTTTATTATGTGGAATTGGGTCCGTAAAATAGCTGTAAACCAGTCTGCTACCTGCACCGGAAATGAAAGGAGAAAAATGAAAACAAAGTTGAATCGTGCTGGCAAGAAAAGGATTTTTTCTGTGAATCTTCTTGGTTTACGTTAGTGTTACTTAATGTTATAAAATAACCGGTATTCGAAAATCATATCGCAATATCGTATCGTCGGAAAAAACATCGCAATAACCGGTCTACCGCGGTATATTGCCCACCCCTATTTAAAGCTATATAGATCTAAAATCAATACTTAAGTCATTAAGAAATCAATTACCAGACTGATTAGAAAATCCCCCGAGGATTTGCTAGATGTCCGATAACCGGATGACTAGAACACAGTCTAGGCATCCGGTTACCAGGTCCCATAAAAGTCACAAATTAGCTATATAGCTAAATCTAGCTATATGTACATTTGTAGCTAGAAGTAGCTATAAAACCAATACCAGTAATGCAAAATATGTGAAAACAAGATGCAAAATGGTCACAGTTACGTCTAAAAGGTTTATAAGATGAAAGACAATAACACAAATCTAAGATCTTTGTAGTCACATTTTCAATAAATGTGGCAGTATTCTGCACTAAATCATCACTGAATTTTTCACTTGTGATAATTATAGTAGTTTAAGACAAATTTATAAATGACTAATCGCAGAAATTCGCAACATGTATTGAAACTGAAACTGCATAGACCTCTATTCTTTGTGATTGTCTTCTGTCTCATAAACCATTTGAATGGGATAATAATTATTTTACATTTAATATACACATATGTTTAAACAATTGTTATTGGTTTTATAGCTACTTCTAGCTATATATAGCTAGATTTAGCTATATGGCAGTGGCTACGAATATGGTACCGTAATCCTAGCCTCCGGTTCTAGGATTACGGGAGTTCCGTATTCCTAGACAACCCTACGAGAATAGGTTAGGATTACGGAAGTATTTAGGAGACATCAAATTTATGTTAGGACATGCATAAATGACATTGTAAACTTACTCATTTCACTTAATTTCACTAAATATTTCGTGCTATCGATCGGCTGTTTTGGTTAGTATAATCTTAATGGCGGTGCGCGGAAATATTATAGAATTATCTATTTTTTGTATATACCTGCATTTTTTTTCATCAAGTCAACACAAATGGTCCTTAATAACATACAATATGGTTATAAATCATAACATTCAAAGTATAGAAATTTTTTTTAAATCTAACTTTGACACTCATATTTCTAATATATTTCCACGCGCCGCCATTAAGATTATACTAATAGGGCTCGACACAAACACTGGTCCGCTGGTCTGAGGCCAGTGAAAAGCAACAAGGACCAGTAAGATATTTGGAGGACCAGTAACTGTTTTATTTTAAAATTTAACGGAAACTGCTATTAGGACCAGTGGCCTGAAATGGTTAGTGTCCGGCCCTGACTAACCCAAAACGGTGGATAGAAAACACGAAATAATAAGGCAGGTATGAAAAATCAAGTATAATAAGTTAGTTTACAACGTCATTTATTGACCATATCAACATTATTGATAAATCCCGTTTTCCGGTATTTCCTTACATAGGGTCATGGGGGTTGGCGAGATTAACCGATATAAAGACCGTGTACAATATAGCGATTATTTTTGCCAGAAGATAAGAATTTAGGAAAGATCTTACTTTCTCAGAATGGAAATACTGTTCTACGACTTCGGCAACATTTTTTTGTAAAAATAATCTGTTTATCTTGAAAAATGCAAATAATTTCACACCATCGGTATCGAGCCACGGAAACGGGAGTGTAGAATAAAAGATAAAATTTCAAAAATAAAGTAAACTTTGAGGATATTTTTGCTATATCTTAATTACAACAATGTTTAATGATAATCTGCAATACTTTTTTATTCATTTTCTTTGTTTAAAACTTTAAAAAAAGATAATCTAAAGACTACCGCCATGTAACGTAATGGCCGATACCCCCCTCACCGTGAAAACGGGAACGGGCGTTTATTAGTGGTTAATACCGGAAAACGGGATTTTATCCATAATGTAGATAATATCGAGAATACGTGTCCCAACATATACTTTAATATACTTCTGTAATCCTTGCCTATCCTCACAGGGTTGTCTAGGAATACGGAGCTTCCGTATTCCTAGAACCGGAGGCTAGGATTACGGTACCGTAATCATAGCCAGTGCCTAGCTATATAACTTATTTGTGACTTTTCTGGGACCTTGTTACCGGACGACTAGACATTTCCTTTCCCATCAAATAGACAGCGCCTATTTTCACATTTATAGTAAAATTTAATAGAGGCTGGATTTATATTTAGGTCCTTGACTATCTGTAATTGTCTCTTAGGATATACAACATCATTATTGACCAAACAAATGCGTTGAATACCTATTGGCCGAACTGGCTGTGGGACGAATTATTCGATACGATTTGGAATGTCGAATCCTACTACCAAATTCTTGTCTATTTACATCTGGATACTTGGACAATCCATGAATTTGGTAAATTTTCTATCTTATTTTTTGTTATAGACGTGGTGTTTCTTTGAAATTGAAGAAATGTGTAATAATTCACCTCAGGCTCAGTTTGTTTACATCAAACAACGCGCCATTAATTGTGAGTCGTAAGAAATACAAGTCGTAATTTTTGAACGCAGGGCAGATACCACGGTATCAAGATACAAGAAACTTTATTTAACGTCGGATATGAAAATCAAATTAACAATTAACATTAGCTTAAAGCTATTTTCCGACAAACACATGATATAGTAATAACAAAAAAATGAAAAAATTAAAACAGCTATAAAGAAAAAGCACAGTTACGGACAAGTGACGTAACCACAATTGTTAAAAGCTCCATATTTACAATTAAAAACAATTATTTAAAACCTGCGTACTGTCTAAGCTGCAAGCTTCTGTAGACGACGGCTGAATACGTCTACAGTGGGGGCCTGCACATGGTCTGGTTGACGGGCGTTCCAATCACGGATGGTATACGAGCAAGGAAGCCATTCGTACGGTTCATAGTTTGCCCCGAATTCAAAGGTAAAGGTAGGTAAAGGTAAAATTTATTTACCGTCGCTTCAATTAATGATTCACTATTGGTTCTGGTTTCATGGCAGCTTCGACGGTTGGCATAGTCAGGAATGATCACTGGCGATTGTTTGCTATAGGCTAGCTTTATAAAATGTCACGAGTCTTAAAAAATTATCTTTTCTACGTTTGTGAAGCCGAGGCCAGTTCAAGTTGTCAAGCATGGTGGTGACACTGCTTCTATATGAGTAATTTCCAGTGACAAAACGGATTCCACAGCGTTGTACTTTTCTAGAGCTTCTATATATTGCCTGTGATACAGGTCCCACACAGAGGATGAGTATTCCAGATGTGGCCGTACCAGAGATGTAAAGGCCCGTTGTTTCACCTCCTGGCTGCAGTTTTAAAGATGACGTCTCAGAAGTTCAAGATCTTATTGGCTTTTCCAGTTATATTGTCAATATGCTTTTTCCACTTCAGATCTGATGTTAATTCCACTCCAAGGTATGGATTACTATCTACCCTCTGGAGAGCTGTATTGTCTATGTTGTAGCTGGTATTCAAACTTTTCTCTTTTGTTGTAATTTGTAACTGATGGCACTTAGCCAAACTTTAGACCAATCAACAAGGGCATCAAAATCTTTTTGGAGCTGTAGTTGGTCTCTAAAAATTCGTATTACGCAGTATAGAAGACAATCATCTGCAAACAGTTTAATAAATGTACCTTTAGAAACATTGTCACACATATAGGGGAAACATAAGAGATCCCAACACTGTGCCCTGAGGAACAACCATGTAAAATGTTCATTTATATACGATAGTTACCTTGATATACTGCCAAGTAATCTAAGAATATATCTTACTAAAATTAGAGTATCATCTCATTCGCTACATGTTCAAACTGACAGAAATGGTGTAAATAAATTATGTCTATATCTTAGAACCGCATTGTCACATAGATTATCTTTAACAACAATTATTACAGAATAATTCATCCTCTGTATCTGTTAAATGTGAACATCCTGTATAACTTCCATCATTGTGCTTTTATTTATTGATGTTTTATTATGTTCAATGTATATTTGACGATGTACACAAGTCTGAAAATTGTTTCCCGTTGCTATGCAAATAGGTCAGTGTAAAATGGTCTATATGTTCTTTTCTATTATTATAGTATTTTAATTAATAACACATTTTTAAACATACTGTGAATTTTAATTGATCACCTCAGAATTAATTGTCAAATATTGTTAAGGAAGAATCATTATACATGTACATTAAAAAATATTAAGTAAAAAGTGTTTGTCAATTCATTTTGTGTCAGTCATTACATTTTATTAGTCGCAATAATTGTCCATATCATGCCTTCGAATTCCCAAATTCAAAATGACCGGCATTTTCATGGCTCGAACAACGGCAAACTCAAACTAATTTCCACGGCACCCTCGTGTTCGAGTCATCGAAGTTCGACTTATCAGGAAGGTCTAATACGTATCAGTTGTTCCAGACTGTATATGAAACTGAAAAATGTTAGAAAATGTTGCTCAAAATGTAATGTGATCGACCACCTTTAACTGAATTTAAGGTTTTTTCATCTGTACTTACTTATGTGAAGAAAAATATCCGAGTATTATAGTCACTTGATAGCTTATATATTTATCTTAAATAATGCAATACACAGACATTACAACATTATGCGTATTACTTACTAAACAGCATACATTTGAATATTTAGGAACAGTTAAATTGTATTATGACCTGTGAGAAATTAATTAAATTGAAATTGAACAATGGACAGTTTATTCAAGCAACTATTTTAGCACCTGTCGGTAATTCCATTAATGGAGACGTGATTAGATTAATATATCCTTAGCAGAGTAAACATTTTGTGTTACACCTGGAACTCATCAAAGGATTGTCAGATTATTATTATTAAAAGAATATATAAATAAATAAATAAATAAACTAGTACTGGTTATCATGAAGTTTTAAAATCATATAAAAGTATATTTTCGAATAACAATCAGTAAGAAAAGAATATCTTAATTATATATTTTCCCAATTTATATACTTGTAATATCTTTTTTCACTATGATAATTATTGTCAAGCATTTATAGTAAAACAGATTCTTGAAATGTCTTGTCATTGGTTTTGTTTGAAAAAATAATATTACGGCAACATATCATAAAAAATTCTGACTCCTAAATTATTTAAAATCACTGAAAAAAATACAGACTAAAACTTAGATTTAAAAAATATATAATTTTTTATTGTATTTCTCTGAAAGCCATATTTTTTACATGTATTTCAAAACTACATTTACATTTAATATTTTATGATTTAAATACATAATTGGATTATTATTTGTAATTTAACATTACATTTTTTATACTCACAATTTTTTAATAAAATAATTAAAGTTTCTTTGGGAGGAGTAATGTCTCAGGTTTGGGAGGTGTAAAGTCCTAGGGTGTATTGTCCCGGAGGTGTAAAGACCTGAATTCGATACCACAAACGCATACGAGTGCGGCCTTCCTTGCCCCATATTGATCTACTGTGCGGCTCAAGGGCATTCCGAAGCAACAAAATGTACTTATAGAAACAAAATGGGCAATTCACATTCTTGTAACAGTTTTACACGGGTAGAACCACCGACCGTCGATCCGTTAGTCTAAATAATGCGACCTCAGTTAGACCGATTTTACATTCCGATATTTCACAGGCTACGTAGGAAGCATGTTCAGATTGTGTGTTGTGGGGGGGGGGGGGGGGGGGGGCACATATTTTGAAAATCGGCCGACCTATAACAGACCCAGTGCAATGAAACGTTTCTTTTTTGTTTTTTGTTTTTTGTTTTGTTTAAGATGGGCTAAACACTACTGTGCACTACTGTGCAAAGCTGCATACTTGCATACTTGGCCCGGTGCGTGCTTAGCCCAGCTAAAACAATTACAAAACTGCAGGTCACAGCTAAAATTGACTCGCTGTCAAAATATTGCAAAGGTAATTACCATAATCGGTCAAATTATTGCTACATCAGGGATTTTAACCAAGCTGTACAAGTAATTTATAACCTGAATAGCATGGTCAGACGTAAGAATCTACGGCGATCCTGTCCAGGGTGATTCTCAGCCGAGACTGTTGACTACTGAAGTCACACAACCTCGGTGTCTGTCTCTGTAGTTGTTGCAGACATAGCGAGCAGCACGGTTCTGCACCTTGTCTAAACAATTGAATCAGATGTCTTCCACTTTGTAGGGATCTCGTGACGAGGCAGAAAACTCCATTGTTGGACGGACCATAGACACGGACTTGCTTACTGCAGTCCCTTAGGTTGCGCCGGAGGAAACCAAGTGACCTGAAAGCCTTGGCTGGTGTTGACTGGGTGTGTTTCTCCCATTGAATGTCATCACTGAGGTTAACTCCAAGGTATTTGTCACTGACTGTGTTTTAAAAGTAAAGTATGGAAGTCGCGTGTTAGTTTCCTCTATGTGAGAAATTGTATTCGCTTTATCTACATCAGACAGTCAGTAAGTATCGTTGTTGTTTTTTATTGGCGGTATACTTTCATTTTGCCAAGTCTTATCCTTTACAAACATTCTAACAATTTTCTAATATTGGCGTGGATTCGAAATATTCGTATCATGTAATGAGAATTCTAAGTAATTATAAAACGTTTCTTTAGCGTGCTTCATCATATTGTTTACTCGATTTCTAAGTTGTTTGTAGATAATTTTACCACTATTCAAAGCCTTGTGAAATTGCTTCTCTTTGTCGTGCCTTCTGATATTACTGTTGTACCAAGGTTTATCTTTTGGCCTTACTAGCGCATAATATGTTGGAATACATTGTTTTGCAAAATCCATAAAAAAATATTTGTAAAGATAGAACAAGACTCATCTACATTAAATTTTTGTATAAACGTCCAATCTGTATTTCTAATTAAAGTGTAACTTCCGAAAACCGAACGACCTCCGGACCAGCCTAAAAGTTCGGTTTTTGGAAGTTTCCGGAATTCAGAAGTTGGAAAGTTTGTAGGCAAAGTTGAAGTGGTGCACAAGAGTTATGTTTTCTTATACGTAGGATGAAAGAGATTATTATCCTTTTTAACATTACTATTTTATTAAAAGTAAATAATTAATTGATTAATATATTAATTGCAAACATTAAGGATAATAAATACATAAATAACAAATATAAAAAGAAAAACATACATGTAATTATCTTTAATAATAGCATTTACGCAAATATTTACCATCTTTGGAGTCCGGAGTTCGTCAACATTTCATTAATGTTGACAATGCATAGTTTAATCGATGTAACTAAATGAATTAGTATATACCTATCTTTCTTTCATTCAAACATTAAGAAAGTTTTCTTTCACACTAAGATATTTAATTATCACGTTTTCATAAATTGAATACAAATGAAAGTAATCACTGATTACTTCCTTACTTTTGCATCAAATGATCATTGTGATTATCTAGCGTGTCAAAATAAACGCGGGCCGCTGATAGATAAACAAAAAAACATGTTGACAGCGTTTTTGAATTAACAGGTGACACTTTTAATCCAGCAAAAAATTTTCTGTTCGGTTTTCGGAAGTCAATGTTAGTGTTGAAATACAAACGGTCCTTCAAAAATCGTCCGGTTTTCAGAATTCGGAAGTTCCGGTTTTCAGAAGTTAAAAATATATAGTAATAAGAACAGAAAAAACGGGACCTTGAGTTTCGTGCGGTTTTCAAAGGTTTCCGGTTTTCAGAAGGTCCGGTTTTCGGAAGTTACACTGTATAAAGTTTAACAAAGCCAGCTTTTTATTAGAATTGAAATCAACTTTGTGGTAAACAAATGTTCCGAAATGATGGCTAATTTCACTTTTTGTTTCAAAAGTACTCGAGTCAAAAACATGGATAATGTTTGTTACTGCTATTGGATGTAGTAATGTTTTAGTATTTTGCGTAATTCTTGCCGGTGTATTAATAATATTGATAATTTTATTTGCTAAAAGTACATTTTTAAATCTATGATTATTTATATCTAATTGATCTTCATTTATATCTCCAACAATTATCACATATTGCCTTAATTTTAATACCATTTCAAGACTGTCCAGATATGATCCCAAATCGACCTTATGATGAAGTGGTCTATATATCGAACATAATAAATAAGATTGATTTGTTTTTCTTATTTCCACCCAAACTGATTCTGGAAGTATACTTTCTAAGTTAATAATCTTTTATGCCTTAAGATTGCGGATATATAAACTAGAAAGCGCCTAGAATGACAAGAATTAGCCTTCCTGAACATATATTCAAAGCTCGATAACTGTAAATCTATAAATTGTGTATCTTGTAAATTTGTATCCAGTTTAGTTTAGTTTCAGTGAATCATAGGACATCCATAATAAAAACAACAACAACAACAGCTACAAATGCACTCCGGATAACTTTATGGCGTCAAAAATTATAAAAATTGAAACAGATTTTTATTGATTATTCGACAGAATTATGGAAATGATTGTATCAAAAAGTCATTCTTGTGGACGGATAGCTCAGTGGTTTGCTCACTGGCCTTCCAATCCTGAGGTCGGGGGTTCGATCCCCGGCAGCTACTCGGGAATTTCAGAAACGCTTTTCAGTGTTTCCCACCCAACTAGAGGTGTACTGGTCAGGAACCCAGGCAATCCTTGCGTGTATCAGTGCTATACACTGGGCACGTTAAAGAACCAGGCTGTCTATTCGAAACGAGCTAGGCTAAGTTAGCCGGACAAGCCTGTATCTGATTTCTGATCTCTCTGTCGTGGGGGCTTTGTCTCACTCTGTCCCTCTGGTCAGATCGCTCTATGTCTGTACTAGTAGAGGATGAATTATGCACCCTGTGTGGCTGTATTTGAACTATGTAAAGTACCTTTGAACGTGAAGTTGATCATGAAAAGGGCACTATATAAATCTGGTATAATAATAATAATACACCTGATACGAAATAAAACTGAACTAATAATTAAATTGTTCACACAGCATAAACCGTGGTGTGCACTTAATAATTCATTTGGTAATTAGATTTGAGAGAGTGCACATCACGGTTTATGCACTGGGTATGAATTAATGACATTTCTATTTCTATAATTATGTTAATGGGGTGATCATAAAGCTTATAGGATTCTTTCACTGGTTGTAGGTGCAGATGGGAATTTCCGGTCTCGAGGGTACCTGTTGGGGCGTACCAGCTCCAGCCGAGTTACGTCTAAACAGTTACCCCGAGCCGATAATTCCCATCTGCACCTATCACCATGACATAATCTTTTTCTTGCATACCGATTCAAGAAGTGATTATTATAACTGGACAATAAAATAAATCAATCGAACGGCTTTCTTTCAGACATTTCTTATAGCCCGTATTTTAAACAAAGCGTGGTAAAGCACGTCTATAAACGAAATAACGTCATGACGTTTCCAGACAAATAACAATGTTTTAGTATTTCGTTTTTGGTTGTTATCAGTTGCAAGCGTACGTTATGAATTTTTGATAACATAACGTTCTTTTTTAATTAATATACTATCGAAACAGGCACTGTCAGGGTACTATAGATATAACGAGGCGTTTCGGAGAGTTGGGGCCTTAGGGCAATTGGGCGTTGGTGCTTGGGCATTGGAGCATCGGGCAGCGGGGCATTTTTAATCCGACATATCCTATCCGGCTTAATCCCCTCGTAATTGGGGGCATCGGGGCAGCATTAATCCGGCTTAATCACGTTCATGCGGAAACGTGTGGATGTGTCCGAATTTCAAGATCTATATACAATGATATAGAAAATGTTTAATTCGGCAAATTGTCTAACTACAACCTAAAGGGGTGCTGCGCCCCTTTGTTCTATTTCAATACCTGATAAGCGTCACCTTATGCAATACATGACTTAACGAACATACCTCCGACTGGCCGTCTGCGATTCTTTTTGGTTTTCTCCTGTCTACCGACTTTCTAAAAGCTAACACAAAGTTACAAAGTCTTTACGCTATCCAGTCCCCTACAAACAAAAGCTTCAAAAATGAAATAATCAACCACAATGTGTACCTTAGAGACTGAAACATTTAATTATAAGCGAAAAGGGAGTAACACAACAAAAATTTTACTAATTTTCCACTATGTAAAACACTTCAAATCTTTGGCTGCTTCAATCAGAAAGTAAACGTTGGACTTTCGCATGTACTATTTTTTTAAGTTCTCTTGCCAATACTTATATGAGTATTAGACGACTCGAACCAAAATTTATCTCAGGAAAACCAAAGGAATTAACACCGACCTTTGGCCGAATATTATAATTCGAACGCACAGACGTGATATTGCACTTTGACAGTTAATAAATATCACTTTTTTAAATATCTAATTTTATATTAAACGAACTAGCTTCGTTGCTGATCCCTTGTTGATTAATTAAACAGAATCTTTATGACTATGGATACCAAGAATCTCAGATCCGTACATAATAAGGAACATCCGATAGACAACGATAATTTTGTTTCATATTCAGTTTTTATAAATACAAGGGTTTTTTGTTTTCTGTGCATTCATTTCAAGATACTTAATCCTTCAATGCGCAATCGTTGACAATCGGGATTAAAGTCAAAAACGCCACAACCGAATTATACCGAAAACTAATCTCTAATTGTAACAACAATAAAAGTGGCCTTCTATTATAGGATGATACACTACCTCCTATTGTAACTTAATCGTACAGAATACCACCGACATATTGGCGAATAAGTGCAATATATGTTTATGTTTTAATGTCAACTCTGAGTTTATACACTCTTAACAACTTTCATAAACCTTCTTGCTAGATCTGGTTCCCGAATTCTATGACAAGTTTGATTATTAATTTACACTTTATCATATCCTTATTTTATTTCCCATTATTTTAAGTGCTGAAAGACCTACCTCCTACGGGGCCTGTCTGCCTGCGATTATCGTTTCTTTTTGTTTTTCCTGTCGAAAACCTTAGAAATCTAACACAAATTACAAGTCATTACTGCTAATATAGTACAACAATAGCATCAAAATGAAATATTAACAACAATCTGTAACATTAGAAACCTAAAACATTTTATATACGTTGTCAATGTACTTCGTACGATTATTTCATGTTAGAAAGCTACCTAAAACAACACCCTCACCGTTTTACACTATCTATCTATGCCGTCCCCTTCATCCATATTTACAAATTCTGTAAATGTATTTAACAAAACACATCTTTATGATTACAGATACCTAATAATCTCAGATCCGTAAAATAGTACGGAAACCATAGAGAGTCAAAACATTAATGTTTTTTAGTTTTTATATTCATTTACTTATACACGATTTGTGGTTTTATTTTGCTTTTTATTCTCAATAACTTATCGCTTCATGCGCACCAATCTTTTCTCATTGGGATTAAAGTAAAAGTGCCACCAGGTAGTAACGAAACTAATCTCTATTTAGAACAAACCAAATGGCATTCTGTATATATAGTGCACACTATAACCTCGTTGTTAACGTTAACGTAAAGAATACACCGTATATACATAGAAAAGTGTAAAGATAAGTAAAAAACATTCAATTGTTACTCGTCGTAGACGAAATTATTATTAGTATTATAATAAAACATCGAAATTTTTAATAATAAAAGCGTTTGACAGGTACTTTACCTGAAAATGTTATAACGCTAAAAACTAAAGCGCTTAACGTACTGAAGTAATTAAAAGGTACGTTAAATTAATGTTCTAAATTGGTAAAACTAAAACGTTGGCTGGTTGTAATCAAAGCGTTTGAAAGCGACTAGTTTTTTCTTCAACTGCATACTTGGAAAACGCTGGGACTATACTTCATTTGCTTTTTTCAACTCATCATCTTACGTCTTCATATAGTGAACATTCTAGATTAACATGCTTTTTTTCCATCCCCATCTAAAAACTGACAAAATGGACACAAGTCGCTGATCTAAACAAGGTTAGATCTTCATATCGTCCGTCTTCAAGTCCTGATTGGTGCCACACCACCTCTAAATTTACAAAAAGGTTGAACGCCTGTTTTAATGGTCAAGCACAGTACAATATTTCTCTAACAACCATACTCTCTTTAAAGGTACACTAATTTCTAAGCTTATTTTTTTTTACTTCCCCTACTCAGTGGACCAGTAACAGAAATGATTTTTCAACAACCTTCATTTTTAAATTGTCTAACCAACAACTGTTGTCAACTGACTTAACAAGTAACACTATTAGACATAGGCCTGTCAATATCCAGACTAACAAATATCGAGCCCAATATCTTTCAATTGTTTTCATCACTTAAAGTACCAATTTTTTAATAGTGTTTAATCCGGTATTTTTGGGTGAGTCAGGGAGTAGTTCTTATCCGTTAGTTAATAATATTCATCACAGTCATTACAACTATATTGAAAATTATTTACATATATTTACCGTATTTCAATGATATTCTAACAGTTTTTTAAGTATGTTTTGAAAAAGGGTTCATAAGTATACCCAAAATATAAATAGCCAAGGAGTGATCTCCTATAAAAAAAAGGAATAAAAACTTGAGTCTAACGAAACTTGTCAAATTAGTCTGTAAAAAGGATATGTAAATACTCCGCGTCTATCCTTCAAATTTAATATTTAGGTTAAAGATACGGTAAACAGCGTGGTTGCAATCGTCACTAACGATGAAAATGTTATAAAACGTAAAAAATCAATCCTACCGTACTGAATAATTTAAATGTGAAACGTTACTTTAATTAGCTCATTTTAAAGTGGAAAGTTAGTATAAACGTTGAAAGTACTTATTATTTCGTCGGGAACACTTCCTCGTTATGTAAAGGGAAGATCATTATTAAATTACGCAACTCGGTGGCCCTTCTAAACTCTATAAACAGGTAATGAAATAGTCAAATAAAGTCGAAAAGTCATGGAAATTATTCACTAAGGAAGAAACCTTGATGAAAAGTCCTTTGTTAGTCGTTTTTTTGTTTGAAAATAGTTTCTCCTATTATTCTGACGCACATCCGTCCTTTGGTTTTATTATGTTTTGAGAAGGGTCATAAGAATACAAAATATAAATTGCCTCAGAGTGATCTCCTATACCAAATAAACAACAAACACACAAAAAGCCATTGGTTCAGAAGAAGACTAGATCAAATAGTCTCTAAAAGGATAGTAAATATCCGCTGTCTGTCTATTCAAATTCAATATTTTAGTAAACAAATACGGTGAACGCGTGGTTGCGATAGTCACACAAGCGCTAAATTTCTGACGTTTAAAAATCAAGCGCTAAACGTACGGAACCAATTCAAGGTGAATCGTATGAGTGTACCAAGCATAAATACGTTCTCGTACTCTATCAATTGTAGTTATAAATAACTTTTATCTCCTTAATTTAAAATGCCCGACGTAGATATACTGGCCGAAGCATTTGTTTTGTCTCGCACACCAACAGTGTGTAATATACTCGAGTTCTTTTACACTTAAGTAGCTAGGTATCGTCGTAGATACGCTGAATCTGTCGATTTCCATCCACAAACTTGTCTCGGGTGTACAAATGTTGGCTGTTCACAAAGGGACATACTTGTTTTTAGTAATAAACCGAGTCGTGCACAGCCAAAGACGTTTATACGATAACAAAATTTGTACTCAGAAGAGAGTAAGTAAGCTTTTTACTTATTATGGTCGATATCATAGCCGGTAATTGACTACGAAAGAGTTGTTTGACTGGGGGACGGAATTAAAGGTTTTGGACTTTATGCACGAGCCTTTAGACTGTTCATGTTCCAGTGAAATGTAAGACTATCGATAATCTCGCATGAAAAACATCCCGGCCTGGAGGCAGAACGTTTTGAGGGCAGCCAAGCATTCTATAAACGCAGCACTCATGCTAACAATAACGAAACACGTAAATTAACTACAGGTTGAACACATTTTCTTTCCTCACTGGCGACAAATGCCGAGGACTTCAGTTTTAAAAAGTCACTACAAAAATGGATCACACCTATCTACGAATTTAAAAACGAATAAGATGGTCAGTTATAGAACAATTTATTGTACTTGGAAAATGACAAGCTGTTGTTTTGCCTGGGAGACGGAAATTAAAGGTTTTGGACCTGTATGCCGAGCATTAAATATACATGTTCATGTTCCACGTGAAATGTAAAGACTATCGAGAATCTCCAGAAAACAATCATCCCGCCGTGATGATAAGCGTTTTTGAGGGTAGCCATAAAGCGTTCTAAACGCAGCAACGCATGCTTAAATAGACGAATACGTAATAACTAACACGTAGACATTTTTTTTTTCTCACTGGCAAAAGACGAGAAACTCATTTTAAAAAGTAGAAAGAGGATCACCTACGGAGGAAGAAGATATCTATCAAGTAGAACCTTTTACCTAACAATTCGGCAACTCCGCCACAAGGAACGTTTTATCCAATATGTCTTTTTACCTTCATATCTCCACATCATTTACATTTCTTAAACGTTACTTGAACATGAAGATACAACGTGTTTTTTCTATCATATAGTCTGTAACGAAATTTGAATTATATCCCAATTTTATAGAGTTACCTCGGCATGTGTAGTTAAATGATACTGAAAAAAAATATAAAAAAGAGTGTCGGTCTAAATATCGTTAGATCTATATAGAACCTGTTCGTTCTAATGTAGCGATATATTTTGGGCGTTAATGTTAAAATATTTTCAACTTATTTCTTTTCATAGCACAAAAAATTTCTTCTATAAGAACACAGTAAATAGTTTGAATTTAGGATCGCTAAACAGCTTTCTGTAATTTTTTAATGAACCGTTTTCTTTAACACTGGACAGTCATGGTTGACAAAATGCGCAAGCTAATTCTATATTGATACATTCTGTAAAGTTTTGAATATTTTAATCAACAGCGTTGAATTACTTTTTTTTTTGTGATTTATTTCAGTCGGAGAAGATCTTTCTTGTTATTGAAGAAACTCTATACCTTTGTGTTATAAAACCCCATAATTTGAATTTGTTTTTGACAGAAACTATGAAGCTTTGGTGACGTATTGGTATACCACAAATAAATAATCGTATTCCTTTATCGTCTGTTATTTCTTCAACTCGTGTACAATTGATATCATGCTTTTCATAAGCGCTCTAACAGTGTCTAATGAAGACTTGCATCAACGATTCTACAGTTTTCGTACAGAATAAGATTTTGTTATTATCCTTCTCTAAGACTGGAAACTCAATTATATTGAAGTTCTTGGCCCACCACCTCGTATCACATCTTTTACTATAACGCGCTATTTCCTCATTCTCAGGAATATAAGTCATCCAGTCACTTTCACTGATTGCCTCAATATTCAATTCTCTATGAAAACAGACTCATTAGATCAAAGTGTCTTTTAAAAGATATAAAATGGGGCTCTTTTTTCTAAGCCACTGTTTTATAATGCTTCCGGGGGAATGTGTTTTGGCGTTTTTTGCCAAGAGCCAGTTTATACGGCTCGATAGTCCAACACGTAAATATAACGGTATGATGGTCTTCACCATTCCGGAAAAGATTTTTCCACATAGATCCAATGCTAACCTCTATCCTTTATAACTGCTCTTCGGCCTTTTTTCGACAAATTGCGTGTACTTAATACACAAATCGCAAAAAGCTATTTCTGTTCAAATGAAATTACGATACTTTCCTTTAACGAACTAGAATCACACACTATGAGGTATGAATGGCTCGATGTATTTACTTACACAGGTCGCTTCAAATAATCATTTAATAAATACATAATCAATCGTACATAGCATCGAGTACTGTATTGTTAGCTTACGGCACGTGACATGTTTTCAATATTCTAAGAAGTAAGTTAGTTACCAAACTTCAAATTTTTTTCAAAAAAATAAAACAAACCTTTAGTATGTTAGATATCTTATTGTTAGCTTATTTCTATTATCAAAACGCGGTACTCTGGCCCTTTCCAGTCTGAGATTGCTGTGCACTGCACTTGTGTGTCACTTGAACACGAATCCAGATGAGGCGTATCATCTTTAAAAACTACATGAATATTGAATATCATGTTTTGTCTATTTACATTTAACACGTCAAGATAAAAGTTGCTTTACAATTTCCGATTTCCGCGAATTAAACAAAACGGGTGATCACTTAATGGCCTTAGCATTACCGCTACGGATCGACAATAGTAAAATACAAACAATAAACTAGATGGTGACCCTAGTTTTTTCGTGCGGATTTTCATGAGAATCCGTACTGCTAGTCTGGTCCCGAATTCTATTACATTTGTACGATGTTTTGTGATTTAAGTTTGTCTCGTCTTTTCATGAAACAAAAACCTTATTGTATAAAACAATGAGCTGTTGATAAACATTCGACTCTAAAGAAAGATTAATGGCGTAAAATAAAAGCCAAGCATTCATTTTCTATCCATCCCCATGTCTTTATACATTTTTATTTGGATATTGTATTGCCGATAGCTGAAAACCCTCTATCTCTACCACTTTCGTGTTTCGCTTGATAGATTATATGGCGCCAATGGCTATCTTTCAAAATCTGGAGGGCGTTTAGCACAAAAGAAAAAACCTTAGCTGAGTGCAACAACATATGCCATTACCTTTAACAAAACTTCTTTTTGTGGTCTATATCATTGTATCTTAATATCATTAGTCTTTACACAAAACTTAACTAACTCTATACAAAAAGTTGATTCGCGTTATTACAAAAACTTATACCCGATGCATCAAATATGCCATACCTTTACAAAAACTTTCTGAGAGTTCAAAACTGACTCGATTAATACACAATCGATTGACATGACAAAACTTACCCGAATGCAACAAAACTCGTTTGTTTTTACACTATTCTGACCGGGATTTAACATTTTTTGTGACTATCGCGCTAAAAACATCTTAGCTTTACAAAACTTACTTTAGGTATAACAAAAGTTGATTGCGTTTACAAAACTTACCCGAACTGCAACAAATATGCCATTTACCTTTAACAAAACTTCCTGAGAGTTTCAAAACTGACTGCGATTATACAAAAAAATCGATCGCATTGACAAAACCGTTTACCAAGGGCACAAAACTCGATTTTTACCCTATATAATTATAACGGGATTTACATTTTTTTGAGGCTGTTCGCTCAAAAATACATTGTCCTTTACAAAAACTACTTAGGTTATATATAAAAGTTGATTGCGTTTACAAACTGACCCAAATGGCAACAAAATCTCCATAAACTTAACGAAAACTCCTGAGATTTTACAAAAACTGAACTCGATTAATCAAAAAAAAATCGAATCGACATTGACAACAACTTACTCCGAATGCACACAAAAACTCTATTTTTTACACTATATAACTTACGGACATTACATTTTTTGTGACTATTCGCGCAAAAATATCAATTAGTCTTTACAAACATCTCACCTCTATACACAAGTGGATTACGTTTACAAAAACTTACCCGAATGCAACTAAAATATCCATTTCCCTTGTCTACACTATGGCTACGAGTTGCGTCAACTCTCCCTCTCCTTAGGAACTGCTTTCGGTCAGGCACAGCAACTCCCTGATCACAGTACTTATGGTGTGAATTTCACACCCAGGGCGCTTGCTGGTGCCATTGACCGAAGGCAGTGTCCAGAGATGGAAGAGTTTACGCAACTCGTAGCCATAGTGGAGCCAAGAAATGGCATATTTTGTTGCATTCGGGTAAGTTTTGTAAATCGCTAATCCACGTTTTGTATATAGTTAGTATGTTTTTTGTAAAGACTAAGGATATTTTTGGCGAATAGTCACAAAAATGTTAAATCCGTGAAGTTATTAGGTAAAAATCGAGTTTTGTTGCCTTCGGGTAAGTTTTTGTCAATGTCGATCGATTTTTTTTTGTAATTAATCAGTCAATTCTGGTAAACTCTCAGAGTGTTTCGTTAAAGTTTATGGCAGAATTTTGTTGCTTTGGGTAAGTTTTTGTAAACGCTATCACTTTTTTATATCACCTAAGTAAGATTTTTGTAAAAGACTATGATGTTTTTTGCGCGAACATACTCAAAACATGTTAATCCCGTTAAATTATTAGTGTAAAAAATCAAGTTTTTTTGCATTCGGGTAATTTTTGTCAATGTCGGATCGTTTTTTGTATTCTCGAGTCCAGTTTGTAAACTTCCAGAAGTTTTGTTAAAGGTCTGCCATATTTTCTTGCATTTGGGTCGTTTTTTGTAACGCTAATCAACTTTTGTAGACCTAAGTAAGTTTTGTATAGTACTAATGATGTTTTTGCGCGAACACCTCACAAAAACAAAAAAAAATGTTAAATCCCGTTAATATATAGTGTAAAAATCGAGTTTTTGTTGCATCGGTAAGTTTTTGTCATTGTCATCGATTTTTTGTATTAATCGAGTGCAGTTTTTGTAACTCTCATGAAGTTTTGTCCAGGTATGGCATATTTTGTTTCTTCGGTACGTTTTTGTAATGCTCCAACTTTTTGTATAACCTAAGTAAGTTATTTGTAACACTAATGATCTTTTTGGTCGCGAACAGCCTCAAAAATGTTAAATCCCGTACATTTATAGTGTAAAAATCGAGTTTTGTTGCATTCGGGTAAGTGTTTTGTCAATGTCGATCGATTTTTGTATTAATCGAGCATTTTTTTGTAACTCTCGGAAGTTTTGTTAAGTTAAGGCCTATTTTGTTGCATTCGGGTAATTTTTGTAAACGATAATCGAATCTTTGTATCGATTTGTAAGTTTGTAAAGAACTAATGCTATTTTTGCGCGAACAGCCTCAAAAAGTTTAAAATCCCGTTCATTATATAGTGTAAAAAAAAGCGAGTTTTTTGTTGGCATTCGGTAAAGTTGTCATTCGATCGATTTTTTGTCTTAATCGAGTCGTTTTTGTAAACTCTCAAGGAGTTTTTTTGTTAAGTAATGGCATATTTGTGCATTCGGTAAGTTTTTTGTACGCTAATCAACTTTTTGTATAACACTAAGTAATTTTTTGGTAAAGACTTATGATGTTTTAGCCGGCGAATAGTCACAAAAAATGGTAAATCCGTTAAATTAATATAGTGTAAAAACTATTTTGTTTCATCCGGTACGTTTTTGTCATTTCAATCGATTTTTGTAATTATCGAGTAGTTTTTGTAACTCTCAAACGTTTTTGTTAAAGGTACTTGGCAATCTTGTTGAATGCATCCCCGGGTAGTTTTGTAAACGCGAATCACTTTTTGTATAGAGTTAGTAATTTTTTGTGCTAATGATTTAATGATCCTATGATATAGCCACAAAAGAAAGTTTTTGTTAAGTAATGCATACTTTGTTGCCTCAGCTAGTTTTTTTTTCTTTTTGCTAAACGCCCTCCATTGAAAGATATCCACGCGCCAATAATAATCTATCCAGCGAAAACCGAACGTGGTCGAGGGTTTTCAGCTATATCATACTAATATCCAAATAAAATGTCTACAACATGGTGAATAGAAAAATGAAGTGTTGGCTTATTAAGCTTTAAATTTGTTTTTAGCGTCGAATGTTCTCACAGCTCAGTGTTTGAGACACTAATGTTTTGTTGCATGAAAAGACGAGACAACTGAAATCAACCCGTACAACTTGTCATAGAATTCGGGACCAGACTGCAATACGGATTTCTATGAAATACGCACGAAAAAAACTAGGGATCACCAGTCTATTTTTTATTGTTTTCTGTTCTTCTACTTCTTTTCTCTCTCGTATGCGTCGCTATGCCCTACGTGATCACCTTTCGTTTAATTCGCGGAAATCGGAAATTGTACAGAACTATTTATCTCTGACATGTTAAATGTAACTTGAAAAACACTGATATATTTCGAAATTTCATGTAGTTTTTAAAGATATTACGCCTCATTGGATTCGTTTTTTCAAGTGACCACACAGTCATTGCACAGCAATCCTCAGACTGGAAAGGGCCATATAACCGCGTTTGATAATAGAAATAACTAACCTGATATCTACCATTACTAAAGGTTTATAAAAATTTGAATTTTTGTACTTAACTTCTCTTAGAAATATTGAAAACATGTCACGTTGCCCGTTAATGAGCTACAATACAGTCATTCCGATGCTATTTACGAGTTATAATGTATTATATTAAACTTATTATTTGAAAGCGCACTGTGTAATTCAATGCATTGGAGCCATTCACTACCTACTATCCGTGTTATTCTAGGTTCGTTATAAAAGGAAGTAATCTTAATTTCATTAAACGAAAATAAGCTTTTTTGCTGATTGTGTTCATCAAATTACACGCATTTGGGTATAAAACAGGCCGAAAGAGGCATTTATAAATGATGGATGGGTTGCATGGAATCTATGGTGGAAAAATATTTTCTGCTGTGTTGAAAAGACCTACATACCGTTATATGACGTGTTGGACTACGACCGTAGAAACTGGCTCTTGGCCAATAACGCCACAAACATTTTCCGCACGGAAGACATCAACAGTGGCGTAAGAAAAAGAGCACTTTTAAATATCTTTTAAAGACACTTGAAATCGATATGTTCGTTTTTCATAGATGAATTTGAATTGAGGCAATCAGTGAAGTTACTGGTGACTTATATCCTGAGAATGAGAAATAGCGCTTATGTCAAAGATGTGATACAGGTGGTGCCAAGAACTTCCATATAATTGGTTTCCAGTTCGTAGAGAAGGATAATAACAAATCTTATTCTGCTTACGAAAAACTTAGATATCGTTTGATGCATTCTCATTGAACTTTTAGAGACGCTTAGTGAAGCATGATAATCATTTGTCAAACATGTTGAAACGAATAAATACGAATAAATGATACGATTATTTTTATGGGTATACAATACGTCCAACCAGAAGATTCCTCGTTTTCTGTCAAAACAAATTCAATTTATTGGGTTTTTATACACCAAAGTATATGAATGTTCTTCAAATACGAAGAAAGAACTTCTCCGACTGAAATCAAATAAAAAAAAAAGTAAGTTCAAACGCTTTTGATTAAACTATTCAAACTTTTACATATATGTATCAATAATAGAATTATCTTTGCGCAAATTTTTTCCACCATACTGTCCAGTTAAGAAATACGGTCTTAAATATTACAGAGCTGTTTAGCGATCCTAAATTTCAAAACTAATTTACTTTTTCTTCTTATAGAAATTTTGCAATAAAAGAAAATAATTGAAATACTTTTAACATTAACGCCCGCAAAATAATCGCTACATTAGAACGAAACATGGTTCTATATAGATCTAACTGATATTTAACACGCACTATTTTTTATATTTTTTTTTTCAGTATCAGTTAAAACTACACATGCATATGTACTCTATAAAATCTGGGCTATATTCGTTCAAATTTTCGTTTACAGATTTAATATTGATAGCAAACCAGTTGTTCTTCATCTTCAAGTAAATGCGTTTATAGACACTGTACTGATGTGTATGAAGGAAGGGGTAAAAAGACCATATGGAATAAACGTTCCTTGTTGAAGGAGTTCTGCCTGAATTGTTAAGTAAATATTCACTTGATAGATCTCTTTCTTCCTCCGTGTTGTGATCACTCTTCTACTTTTAAACTTGAGTTTTCTTTCCCGTCATTTTGCCATTGAGAAAAAAAATGTCTACTGTTCGTTTATTTACGTATTCGCTATTAAAGCATGCCGTGCTGCGTTAGAACGCTTCTGGCTACCCTCAAAACGCGTCTCCTCCAGCGGGATTGATTGTTTTTCATGCGAGATTCTCGATATCTTTACATTTCACGTGTAACATGACATGTCGATAATGTCGTTCATACATTTCCCAAACCCGTTGCATTTTTCCGTCTTCCAGCAACCCACGCTTTTCATTTTCCCAAACAATTACATGGTTCTATAAATGACAAGCTTCGTTTTAAACTTCGTAGATAGGTTGATCAATTTTTCTACTTTTAAACTGAAGGGTCCTCCGTCATTTTTCGCCAGTGATGAAAAATGGTCACATGTTAGTTAATTTGACTGTTTCGTTTATTTTTAAGCATGCGTGTCTGCGTTAGTGCTTCTGGCTGCCCTCAAACGTTCTCCTCCAGGCGGATTGTTTTTCTGAGCGAGATTCTCGATAGTCCTTTACATTTCACTTGTAACTGAACATGTCTATAATGCTCGTCATCATGTCCACACCTTGTCATTTCCGTCCCCAGTCACAACATCTTTTCGTAGTCAATAACGTCCTGGATAATGCCATAATAAAGTAAACCGTTACGTACTCTCTTCTGAGTACAATTTTTGTTACGTATAAACGTCTTTGGCTTTGCACGCTCGGTTTATTACTCAAACAAGTATGATCCTTTGTGACAGCCCAACCTTTGCTACACCCAACAGTGTGATGAATGAGACAGATTCTGCGTATCTACGACGTACCTAGCATATTTAAAATTGTAAAGAGAACTCGAGTATATCCACTTTGGTGTTGTCGAGACAAAACAATTGCTTCGTCATTATCATATCGTCGTATTTTAATTAATGCAGATAGATAGTATTTATAAACTACCATTGATTAGAAGTACGATAACTTTTTATTGCTTGGTCACTCAACGTATTCACCTTATGAC
Organism: Mercenaria mercenaria; assembly: GCF_021730395.1. Lineage (NCBI taxonomy): Eukaryota > Metazoa > Mollusca > Bivalvia > Venerida > Veneridae > Mercenaria > Mercenaria mercenaria. The sequence continues at coordinate 60,529,359 of NC_069375.1, read as the reverse complement.
AATTGGTTTCAGTACGGTTAGCGCTTTGTTTTTTATAACGCATACATTTTAGTTTAGCCTTTATGTGACTATCGGCAAACCACGCTTTCACATCACGTATTTGTTTTTTACCTAAAATATTGAATTTGAATAGCAGACACGGAGTATTTTACAATATCCTTTTTAGAAGCCTATATTTGACCTATCTTTCTTCAGACCCAATGGTCCTTTTTGTTTTTTGTTTGTTTAATTTTATTAGGAGTCACTCCTGAGGCAATTTTATATTGTTTGTATTCTTAGTGACCCTTCTCAAAACATAATAATAACAAAGATCGGATTTGGTCAGAATAATATAGAGAAACTACTATTTTCAAAAAGAAAAACGACCTAACAAATTGACTTTTCATTTCATCAAGTTTTCTTTTTTCTTTCCCTAGTGGAATAATTTCCATCACACTTTCGACTTTATTTTGACTATTTTCATTACCTTTTTATACGCGTTAGAAAGTGGCAAATACCGAGTTGCTAATAATATCTTCCTTACTACCGAGGAATGTGTTTCTCCGTCTGAAATAATAAAGTACTTTCAACGCTTTTATACTAAACTTCCACTTTATATGACTAATTAAATTAACCTGTTTCAACATTAAATTATTTCAGTACGTTTAGCGCTTTGATTTTGTACTTATAACTTGCATCTTTAGTGACTATTGCAAAACACACGCTTTAAACCCGTATTCTTTACCTCAATATTAATTTGAATGGATAGGAACACGGAGTATTTTCATATCCTTTTTACGCCTATATTGACAAGTTCTTTCTTGGACTCAATGTGTTTTATTCCTTTTTTTTTTTTTATAGGAGATCACTCCTTGCTATTTAGTCTGTTGTATACTTATGACCCTTTTCAAAACATAATAAAAACTGTTAACAATCTTGAAAGCGTACATATATGTAAAATAATTTTTCAATATCGTTGTAATACTTTGATGAATATTAACTATCGGATATAAAACTACTCGTCCCTGACTCACCCAAAAATACCGGATTAACAACACTATAAAATTGGTACTTTACGTGATAGAAAACATTGAAAGATATTTGGTCTTCGATAGGTATTTCTTTATATGACAGCCTATGTCTAAGTGTTTACTTGTTAGCGGTCGTTTTGAACAGTGTTTTGTTAACCGAATTTTACAAATGATGGGGGGTGAACTCATTTCTGTTACTGGTCCCTCGCTAGGGGACGTTCAGAGCTTTAGAACAATTGTACTTCAAGAAGAGTATGTGTAAGAAATATTGTACTGTGCTTTTGCCATTAAAACATCGTTCACCTTTTGTAAATTAGTGTGGTGTGGAATCCCCAATCAGACTTGAACCGAAGATATGAGATCTACCTGTAGATCAGCGCTGTGGTCCATTTGTCGATTTTAGATGATGAAAGACATGTTTTCTAGATGTTCACTAATATGAGACTTGATGATTATGTTTGAAAGCAATGAAGTAGTCCCAGGTTTTTCAAGCTATGCAGTTTGAAGAAACATTTGCTTTCCGCGTGATTAACAACCAGCCAACGTTTTAGTTTTACAATTTTAAGACCATTAATTAATTTTAACGTACATTTAAATTAACTGTCAGTACGTTTAGCGCTTTATTTTTAGCGTAAACATTTTTCAGTAAAGTACCCTCCACTCTTTTATTATGAAAAATTTGCGTATTGTTTTATTTATAATACTAATACATATTTCGTTCTACAGTAACAACTTTGTCATGTTTTTACTTATCCTTTACCGTTGCTCTCGTATATGATCGGTGTTTTCTTTACGATTCCGTACAACCGAGGTATTGTACATCCTATATATACAGATCCACTTATTTTTTTTCGTACAATAGAGATTAGTTTCGTTACAGGTGGGCACTTTTTTACTTTAATCCCAATTGTAACGATGCGCTGGAAGCGATAAGTATCTTAAGATAAAACAAATAAAACAACAATCGGTGTATAAGTAAATTAATATAAAACAAACATTAATTGTTTGACTCTCTATTGGTTTCCGTACTATTTTACGGATCTGAGATATTCGGTTCTTTACTCATAAAGATGTTGTTAAACTACATTGTCAGAATATATTGTAAATATGTATAAGGGGACGGAATATTCATGTTGTAAACCGGCTGAGGGTGTTATGTTTAGGTAACTTTCTAAACACTGAAATATCGTACGTAATTCCCTGAACACGTATATAAATGTTTTCGCCTGCTAATGTTACGATTGTTGTTAATTAAATTTCATTTACTGCTATTGTTTGTACTATATTAGGCAGTAAATGACTGGGTAATTTTGTGTAGATTTTATAAGTTTTTAGACAGGACAACCAAAAAAAGAATCGCAGACGGCCCGTCGGAGGTAAGTTCTTTCAGTCACTTAACCTAATGGGAAATAATAATATATTGAAACGTGTAAAGATAATCAAACTTGTCATAGAATTCGGGAACCAGATCTATCAAGTACGGATTCTCATGACAGTTGTTAAGATGTAGTAAACTCAGAGTTTGACATAAAACATTAACCAATATTGCCCTATTCGCCTATATGTCGGTGTTTATTCCCTTTACGATTAATGTTTTACATAGAGGTAGTGTATCATTCCTAAATCGAATGCCCACTTATTGTTTTTTCTACAATAGAGATTAGTTTTCGGTACTAATTCGGTGCGTTTTTCTTAATCCCGATTGTCAACGATTGGCGCATTGAAGGGGATTACGTTCTTGAAATGAATGCAATAAAACAACAACCCGTGATTTTAATAAACTGAAATAAAACAAAACTTTAAAATCGTTTGTCAATCTGGAATGTTTCCTTATTATTGTACTGATCTGAGAGATTGGTATCCATGTCTAAGATTCTGTTAATAATCACCACATTCACAACAAGCTATTTCTGTTTAAATAAAATTAAGATATTAAAAAATGGGATATTTTAATTAACCTTTCAAATTGTGCATATATTACATCGTTCCTGTGCGTTCTCATATTATAATATTCGGCCAAGTTCGGTGTTATGCCTTTGGTTTGTTTCCTCGAGATCAATTTTGGTCGAGTGTCTAATAATCAATTATAAGTATTGGAAGAGAAACTACAAATATGTACATGTAAAAGTCAAACGTTTACTTTTCTGAGAAGGCAAGCCAAAGCTTTAATGTGTGTGACATTAGTTGAAAATATTAGTAAATTTAATTGTTTGTGATTACCGCTCCCTTTTCGCTATACTAAATTTTTTCGTCTTCTAAGGTTACACATTGTGGTTATTATTTCATTTTTGCTGCTTTTGTTTGTACTGTATTATGCAGTACATGACATTTGTACTTTGTGTGTAGCTTTTTATAAATCTTATACCAGACACCAAAGGAGAAATTCGAGACGGGCCAGTCGAGGTATGTTTCTTTTCGTCATCTTATTGCATACGGTGACGTATCGTTCATTATAATAGAACAAAGGGCCGCGCAGCACCTGTAGGTTGTGTTTATACAATTTTGCCTTAATAAACATATTCTATATTATGCTATATGATCTTGAAATTTCGCGGACCACACTCCGACAACGTTTACCGCATTGAAGGTATTAACCTGCTTAATTGCTGCCACCCGCTCCCCAATTACGAGGGGTTTAAGCCGGATTAGGGAGATGTCGGATTAAAATGCCCCCGCTTGCCCCGATGCCCGCATGCCCCCAATGCACCAGCCCAATGGCCCTATGCCCACAACTCTCCAACGCCTCGTATATACTACTGGTACGGGATTTTTATTCGTTTTTAGAAATAAATTATAAATAACTACTAAATATACAGCCGTTAAAGAACACCAGAAATCCCCTTCTGAGTAAGCACGAATGTCTGTATGTACAAACGCCATCTGAAAATATGTCTTGTTTTTGATGACGTCCTTATATGAAGTCATGACGTCAACGTTTTCCGTCATTTTTTTCATTACGTAAAACTTCCTTCTGTCTCCTTTAGAATACTACATAATATGACTGCGTCATGTTACATTACATTTTTATATATCTGTAATGGTACAAATATTACGAAAACCTCTTATGACCCATCCCGAAAGGTCACTCCTCCCAATTCAAGATGGTGAATCTATATAGACAAAGAAGGTTAAAAAAAGAGGCATAGAGAGACGCCCTCCAATACTCACAGAAAAGTAATGCCTGGATACCTTATATAGTTCATTATCATATATCATTGTTGTGTTGCGTGAATTCTAGGGTCAAAATTTTGAAAGAAATAATGGAGTCAGTGCTGTGACCTTACAGTTTCATTTTGTCTCAGTGTACTCAAACTTTATAATATGTATTGATAGTGTACACTGGACAATGTTAAAATAGACAATTAAAGTACAATAACTCTGACAACAATTATGGAAGCAGGTCGGTCATATAGCTATTGTGTATGTTTGGCTGAAATTCGTTAAAAGTAAAAGTGTACCAAAACGTTAAATCAAAATTTTGACAAAAGTTAATGCCCATAAATCTGGGGTTAATAATGGAATCTGGTCGGTATAAGAAAGAGCGTTCCTATTACGTTTATACTGTATATACATCTACTAAGTAAATTTGAGAGAAATCCACATAAATTAAAATTGTTAGGTTCCCCGAAGTAACCATTTACGAGGCCAGACGACATACGCGGGATTCCTTTCGGTCGCAGTAGCTCACATCGAGTCTTCGACTCAGCTCATTCCACGAACAAACAAATATATTATATTAATCAACACAGTCACATACTTTCATTGCCACACTGCATTTAATCAAGTCGTAATTACTTACTAAATCTCTTCGGAGAGAATATGCTACGACAAATTTCAATTTCATAATTGATTTTGTCAATAATAAAACGATTGTAGTTTGATATGATGTTTGCACATTGGCTTCAAGCATTTAAAGATGGTCTCTTTGGGTTTGGTAATTCGATTGATTTACCAACGATCATTTGCACAGACTGATATGCACTGAGCACTTAATCTCTATACAGGTATTTTTAAAATTGTACTCTAACTGGGCTGCCCAACCAAGATTTTAGGATAACAATAACTTTCAAAAATACTTTGAATAAGGAATGAAACAAGAATACACTTTCTGTGTTAATTTCCAAGTAATAATACTGCTAAGTGCTGTAATAATAAGTTTAATTATTATAACACCACTTAGGTTATAAATAGAGGGTCAACACATGTAAAATTAATTGAAGACACAAGAGTTAGTTCAGTTTTATAAATCTATTAAAGCTAAAGTCTACTCACAACCACAGATTCATAATTACAAAGTTCTATATTATGTTTAATATTAAACTTCTACAATTATTATTATTATTATTATTATTATTATACCAGATTTATATAGCGCCCTTTTCATGATAAACACGTTCAAAGGCGCTTAACATATCGCAGACGTAGCCACACAGGGCGCGAAATTCATCCTCTACTAGTACAGACACAGAGCGATCTGACCAGAGGGACATATTAAGATAAAGCCCCCAGAACAGACAGAGAAGACGTTTTAGATACAGACGTGTCCGGCTTACATAGCCTAGCTCTCTGCGAATAGACAGTCTGGTTCTTTAACGTGCCCGGTGTATAGTACCGATACACGCGAAGCCGTCTTTCCTGGGAAGAACCAGTACAGGCCTCTAGTTAGATGGGAGACACTCAAGAGCATCTCAGAAATTTCCAGTGCCTGGGCCGGGATTCGAACTCCGGACCTCTGGATCAAGCGTGTTACCACTAGACCAGAGGTCCACCCAAGGGTTATAAATAGGAAGGTTAACACTTGTAAAATTAATTGAAGACACAAGGGTAAGTTCAGTTTTATAAATCTATTAAAGCTAAAGTCTACTCATAACCACAGATTCACAATTACAAATAAATATATACACCAATTCTGAAATTTACTTCTTTTAGAAATATATGTTAGTGTTATCAGAAAACTCCACAACTAATAATTCCAAATAAAATGCATATACATTTCAGTAACTTTTAAGCAAATAAATTGAACATAAACTCAAAATTTTTAATTCATTCCCCAATAAGAATAAAGTTTGAAGTTCCTATAATTGGGTCTAAATTTTTAATAATTTCCAGTCTAAGAAGAAGTGCTAATTCCAAAAGTGTAAACTAGAAGAGAAAAGAAATAACCGATAAGCTCATATTTATAGAGAATCGCCAAAAATACTGCAATTTGATTGGTTGATAACATTTTCCCATACATGCAAAACTGTTCTCACTAAATGCAAGAAATAGAACGAATATCATCAAAAACATATAAACTAGAGGAAAAACTACATCTTATCAGTATATTTCAAAGTACAAATAAAATAATTTAAAAGTACATGTACTTAAATTAAGTTTCAAAGAATTGACAAACATATTCTGTCAAAAATATCCCAAAATGTTTGCCAATTTAGATGTTCACATCAATCAATTTTAAGGAATACAAGAGAACGCTTTAAAAATCTACAAAATTCAGTATCCATAGAACTGTACAATATAACCAGAAACACGACCTTCTTCGAGCCATCTTAAATCAAATATACACAAAATCCTATCCCAATAAAAGATATTTCTTCCTATAAATTAATCCAAACAATTCTAGTTTGCTATATGTTTCCTTTAATGTTTTTGTGAATCTACATGATGATTTACTGCAAACTAAACTCTAGAGATTTTATCTCTTTGTCATATAAATCTGATCTCTTTCAGATTATAATTCAGATGTTACTGCTAAATATGGCGCGCGTTTTATGGGATCCACTAATATTGCCTTTAAAATAGTTTAAGCAGCACACTGTCTCCGATTCAGAAGCAGTTCCTGTGTATTTGTTATCATTAAATCACGTTACCTGTAATTGTTCAACCATGCAAATATAATTTGCAATACATAACAAATCCTCTTTTTTTTCTCAGACAAATTACACGTATAACAGCAAAGCTGTACATAGTCCTACAATCTTCCCAACGGTAATCAATATCGAAAACTCTGGAAACCACCCTACGAATAAAGTTACCAACTTAACGTCTTCAAAGTGAGATAATAGGGGCACGAAATTAAGATGTCAAGCCAGCCCGACGTTATATTACTACTGTAATAAAATAAAAATAAAAGAAATTACAAAAATGACTGTAATAAGATATCTTCCGGACTACCACGTGTTTTATTTAGAACGTCAGATTCGGTGCATTTTTTTTTCTAAACTCTAAAAAAATTACTGTTGAGGACTGTAAGAAATGTTCTAAAAAATAAGATAATTATACTTCATTATTTTTGCCAATAACATTTTAAAAAGACCATTGAAGTCAGATCATGCGTTTGCAGGAGTATAAAGTGACTGTAAACGAATTTTGAGAATACTTTTAAGTGGTGTAAAAAGCAATTGCACTCTCCTACATACCAAAGTTGTATAGAAATATAATTTGCTACTAAAACAGAGGCCATTGGGCAAAGATAACATCTCTGAATTTTGGAGATTAATCTCAAAAGTCTAGCATATCTTTGTTTGAATTTGAAATAAATTATGATTTTGACCAATCTGAAGGCTGACCTTAATAGTCCGTTTGAGAAGGTCTTAAAAGACAAAGATCAACTGAATGTCTGTCCCAAAGTGGCAGTTCTTTTCTTAAATAAGAATTCAGTATTAAATAATTTTGAAGGGTGCACATTTGAACTAAAAGCTATGAGCCACCGTTTAAGTTTTTCCACATTTTCTCCTGTTGCCAATGATAACACAAGCGATTCTTCATGTTTGAAACGTCATCATGTTAAGAATTTCAAATTTTCGATTATTGTTTATTCGTCTTTACTTTGAGGTATTTATTTGCAGACATAATTTGGCTTAATTTTATAAAGGCTGTGCTTTTGGGGCGTCGTTCCTGTACTTAAAAGTAATTTATTTCAAAAGTGACGATTGCTATATATTCATAATATAGCACAACCTGTTTTAAGCTTTTTACATTCACAAAATGAATATCTTAATAAATATACATAAATTCGGAGTTATACAGAAAATCAAATTACTCTTTCATATAACGGGGCAGAAGCCCGTGAAATGCAACGCTAAATTCCCGGCCTTTATCGACCAATCTTTAATGGTAGTTTTCAACCGAGGACAAAAATATGACCAAAAAAGAGCGGGAAATCCACGTTCCTTATCCCGGCCTTATGTGGGTTCAGTTGTAGAATTATTGATGTCAGATATTGATGTCAGATTTTGAGAACTTTAGAATGTAATACTAAAATTAATCAATATGATATAAGCAGATGTACATAATACCAACTCTTGAGTTGTTACTTACCACTGGTTTTATTCAGCTTCAAGTTTTAAATGCACGGTATTTGACTGTCTCATCTTTCAGCTATGGTAATAACGTGTAGGACTACTCGTTATTTTATACTCCTGAATGTTAATTCCTTAAGAAACTTTTGATAAACGAACTAACAGGGTTTAGGTTAACAGAGACAGCTTAATTTGTCTTCAAAGCTAGATATCAGCCATGCTGATAACTTATGGCATTTTCGCATATTTCTTTATATACTGCCGTCGTCTTAAATATTTAATGCGCTGATACATATCAGACTATTTTCGCCTACAGGTGTCGGAAATCGTTCAGACAAAAGATCACATATACAACTCTAATATAGCCCATCATTACGCCACGTACAGAGATCAGAATTTCCATTAAAGATGTCAAAATGACAAAGGTTCCCGGCCAATTTGGTAAATGTGATACTTTGAATAGACTTTTCACGACATTTATCTTTCAATTTAATAAAAGAGCATTTATTATAAAACATTAAACAGTTTGGTTTAACGTCATACCGACACACTGATATTGTTCTTTCCAGCGTTTGATGGTGGAGGAAAACCCAAGGTGCCGCTCCGTGCACTATTTCATCACGGGCGCACACCTGGGTAGAACCATCGACCTTCCGTTAGCAAGCTGGATGGCTTCCTCACATGAAGAATTCATCGTCTCGAGCGAGACTCGAACAAACATCGGTGCGGCACAAATGATTCGAAATCGACGACCTTAAACAATCGACCACGGATGCCCCTAAAATGTACATAAAATGCACCATATCCTTGTGCATCATCCTGCTGGAAAATTTAATTCTCTATTTGGAGAAACTCATTCGTCCTTGCCGGGTCGTTCTTACCTGACCACAGAATACAATGACGGCATGTAGGTCAGTGCAAGGTGTCGCCGTCGTGTTTTAAATCCTGCTACCGCGTACCTTTTTACTGCTTATTCCTAAATTATTTCTCAGTGCATCATATCAAAATTTCGGCTGAAAGTCAAGGGGTTATTAAACATAATTTGACATTCCACGTCAATTAAAGAAAATTAAAGTTAAAAGTAACTCATGTACTTTCCAAGGTGTTTCGTGACTCTCTAATGGCATTTACAAATTAACTAATTAGAACGTACTATATAAATCGATATAAATGTGAGGATAAAGTATGAGAGTTACTTAAAAATGCTAAGCATACATACCAAGGTTCTTTAGTGTTCCCATTTTTGTCTGAAAATGGCCGGTACGAATACTGAATGACTGCATCCCCTCCCCCAAACCCAACCCTTCCGAACTATACATTAATGATGAAAATACTATTAATTATTAGCTAGCTTCAGTCCTGAAGTCTGCGATCGCGAATACACGTTGACACTTTTAATAAGGTGTAGTAATTATGGCAGTAATGATTACGTTAACCCGTAATTTGATAATGTTTGTGTTTGAAGTGCTGGAAAATTCTGATACATTATATTTAATCTATATCAGAATTTTCTGGCATTGACTCATTGTCTTTGTATGCTTCAGTACGCTTTCTTGGACTTAAAATCCGACATTGCGCGGAATAATGCACTGTGACGTATGGTAAAATGCTTGAGGCACTGGACGATCCATATATCTTACATGTGGGGAAGTTGGCAGTTACTTGCGGAGAACAGGTCTGTACTGGTACAGAATCCAGGAACACTGGTTAGGTTAACTGCCCGCCGTTACATAACTGAAATACTGTTGAAAAACGGCGTTAAACCCAAAACAAACAAACAAATATCTTATCATTCAGTTTAATTCCGTGTGAGGAAGCCATCATGCTGGCCTACGAAAGGTCGGTGGTTCTACCCAGGTGCCTGCTCGTGATGAAATAATCACGTATAAATGCTGGAATGTCGCCATATGACTTACAATTGTGGTGCGACGTTAAACCCAACAAAAAAATAAATATAGTTTAATATTAATTTCGCTCTTAGTTTGATATGAACTTATAATGGCTAACAATAGCCCTTTTTAAGCAAATATGCTTTAATAAATATTTTAAAATCAATTAGTTGTATTAAGTATATTGTATCTTTAAATATTTGTTCGAAGCAACCGTCCCTAAACAAATGGAATTTTCATTACCGACTTTTTTCACAATTAAATTGTAAAGAGCATCAATTTCTCGGAAACGTAAATAAAGTCTTAAAGGGAGAAGAATTAGAAAAAATAATAAATTGAACAAATCGATAAAGGACGACAAATAGGTAATTTATCTCTATGAAGAGGATGGAACAAATGAACAGAAAACAATGTGGGTCACCAGCTTCTTTACCCGATTTTGTTATGTGTATATAAGATAGTCTACAAAAAGTATTTCCAACTTTATACCTAACTAATCGTCTCTTTTCATATGTCATATCTATTCGCATCTTAACAGCATTTCTGGCTACATATTCACGCTAGAACATTACTTGGTCTACAATGCAATTATTCAGCTCTTGTTAATTACTACTACATATTAATATATCTGATGGTCCGATTTACATTTTCGTAGGCTCAGTGTCGGTTGCAGTATGTGCTAAGGATCCGCCAGCCGGGGAGTAGTTTTATTTACAATGTCTTGTTAAATAGGAACTCGGTGGGGGTTAATGGGTGAGGTTTGCCGCCAGGCAAGAACATTAAACTCCCCAGTGAAGGTTTTACCACTGGACGTGTCCTGCTTTGTTTCTTCTTCATATATGTTTGTGTCTGTTTGTTATTTCTATGATTTTTATTACTGCTTGTATGCACGTCTGTACATTTAAAACTATCTCTTTTTCAATGTTGATTGCTGTAAAGACGTCTGACTCGTCTTTGACATTTGGACTTTCGTCTTGCGTTTATTCTTGATACTTTTAACTTCAAAGCACCTAGTTAAGAAATAACAATATAAGTAAAACTTAATAAACTGGAAAAGCGCTATGATAATAATACCACATCATTACTTACACAAAAATACATTGTTTCAGTGCAGTTTTAACAGTTACAAGACATGCAAAAAGGGTTCCATTATCAAGTAATATACTAAAGAGCAAGGACTTAAGTCCAACAGGACATTAAGCTGACAAATGAAATTATTTAATATTAATTGATTTTAACTCTATCTTACACTGGTTCGCATAATATATTCTAACAGAAAAAAAAACAAGCATAATCAAATATTTCAACAATTTGTATTTTGCCTTATAAACAGGTATATGATGTAAAAGTCCTGGAATAATTAGATATTCATGGACATGAGTGCCATCGAAGCAGCTGTACCTACGTCCTTGGAGATGTTTGCAATAGCTGTTTATCGAAGAGGTTTGTATGTTTTATATGTCTGCCATTTTTCTGTAATTTTATGGCTCACTACACTCACCTATATATTTATATGTCTTTATTATGTAATATGTTTACATAAGTCATTAATTAGATTTTCTTTTTAGTTCTAGAGAAATTACGCCCTTCTCGATTTAATGATTGAACTCGCAAATGCAACCTTTATAAATTAATGAGCATTGCAATGTCTCCGATTCACATTAATATCCTTTTTGGGAGCTAATTACTAAGCATTTATTACGTGTTTTTATCATCATGGCAAATCAACTCCTAAACTTATAATAGCTAAATCGCGCAGGATTCATAGGCCTATTTTTTTATTGCTGTGCGAATTCCCGATGATTAACTACTGCCTTTTAAATTGGTACCAACTCTTTTTTTGCTCGGAAGACAACAAATTCTTTTCTATCATTTATAAATTAAATAAAGCATCTAGGGAACTTCTAATATAATTTCTCTCACAAGTAAGGTCACGTAGAGAAATAATTTAGATCTTTTGTTATTAAAATAGTAGGCTATAACGTATTTACGTAACGTGTCAGCGATTAACACGTGACTTGAAACAATATATCGTCTGTGCGGTTACGCACTTTTCTCAAACTTGACAAAGCGCTTTTAGTGATATGTTTTGCAATCTATTGAATTGCTGCTAGGACTTGAAATCAAAACTGATCTTTTCTGTCAAAGAAAGTTAAAAGAGAATTATTTTATTATTTTTTGTCAAAGAAGTAAACCCATTTAAGTAGGAATGCGTTCAGAGGAGTGCTGAAAGACATTGAACGCATTAGAGTAATGCATGTTAATGAATTCAATTTAACATTCCAGCGCTTATCCGTTGCAAAGGAAATCAGTTTAATAGTAACCCAATGTTACTTTAATTAGAAGAAACCTGTAAGTGATTTTAAAAATGTCCTTGAACAATACGTGGGGCCTCCGTGACAGAGTGGTTAAGGTCGCTGACTTTAAATCAATTGCCACTCACCGATATGTGTTCGAGCCACCTCACTCGGTACGTTGAATTCTTCATGTGAGGAAGGTCGGTGGTTCTACCCGGTCTTCCTCCACCATCAAATCTGGAATGTCGCCATATGGCATATAATTGTGCCGGTGCGGCTTTTAACCGAACAAAACAAAATAAATAAATTGATCTATACTTTGACGTCTATATACATGTTCAGTTTGTATTCAGACCTTATGACTTATTACGTAAATGGCAACTGCCCTACCCTTAATATTACTAATTTAAATAAAACCATTTTGTTCTTCTATACAAACGAACTTTAATCCATGAGTGTACGTCTGAATTTGGATGCCAGTCTCAATCACAAGCAACTGACTGACAGACTGACTGACTTTGAACGATTTATTTATTCATTTGGGTTTTACGGCGCACCAACACAGTATAGGTTATATGGCGCCAAACAGGACTACAAATTTTGGTTCCATATCTCATTTACATCGAAATAAAAACATGAGGTATGGAATCAAAACTTGCATACCTGCTGGAATCACAGAGTTACTGCAAAACCAAATGTTAAGACCCTATTAGTCGCCTCCTACGATCATGCAAGGATAAGGCAGTAGTTCCAATTCTTTTCATACAGATATCGTCCCAGAACCACATGGGGCGACTTTGAACGAATCTTGAAATTCTGAGACAAGTTTGCATTCTGAGACATGACTCATAACTCGACAGTTAGTTACCGGTAGCACGCTTAAGAACGAAGAAGCTTCTGGAATAGGAGTTTATCCTACATCTTACACTATTCTCCTACTAAAATTACTTACAGTCTTTGGAGGAGTCGCTCATAAGGGTCATTGGAGGCGCATAAAAATATATCTTGATACAAACAGTATTGCCCTTTATCTCCTTTATAAGAACATATTAATAATTCGTTTTAACTTATTTTCGAAATTTTGATTTTTGTATATATTTCTCAGACATTATTGTATATTAAGCACATGCTTACACCTCAGAGTTCTTTGCAGTCCAAATGCTTTTTGATCGTCGTTTTATACATTACCAGCAAATACCAAGAAGTCGTTTAAATATCTTTATATCTCAAAAATTACAAGAACCTGATGGATTTAATGCTCGAAAAATATTTCCCGAATGTTTCCGCCCGCGGTGTCAGAAAATGTTCACAGAAAAACAAATCATATTAACAATTTTTATTATTTTGCATGTCATATCATCATTTTTCTTCTTTAGATATCACATTTAAAGAAGTTGCAAAGAAGACATTTTCGGATCAATAAGACCTCGGCGGCTACGTCTATAAAATTTTATTAATATTCCGGCAATATCTACTTACCTGTTGTTAACCTAAGAACACTCCACATAACTGAACAATATAACCATACAACCAATTTCCCTCGAGTCATTTTGCACTAAATACTATCCCACTGTAAGATATTTCGAATATTCTTGCACAGTACGCTTTGTTATTCCTTTATTTTTTTATGAAACTGCAGAATCATTCACGGCCACTGGAACTCTTAAGATGTTTTTCCTCTCCAATACTATCTGATCTCAATTATAATCATCAGTCAGATGATGAATCTGTCATTATCGTTACAATTTACCGGGAGTTTGATAGGACTACATCATGCTGCCATTTCAAATTAATGAGCGTTGCAATGATACTCATTAATTCAACTTTGAATGCTAACAACGGCGAAACAATTATCGCGTATTGTTATTGTTACTATAACATATCGCTTTGAACATAATTGTCCGGCATCTATTTTTAGAAACCATCAGAGATTGCAGTTATTCTTGATATTTAGAAAATGTCCCGGTAAGTACCTGCTGCTTTCTAATATGCTGTCTGCACTTATTGTCTCAGACAAATAATTCGTTATAGTTCCAGCATTTCCCTGATACTTATAAAACGATAAAAGTGTCCATCACTGTTGAAATATTAGGAAATTAACTCCCAAAGAATGGTATTATATAAAAGCCTCATATTTTTCTATAGGAACACAACCAGCTACTCGAGATCTCGCAGACAGTTCACTATCATAATTTAATGAAAAGCTAATAAAGTAATAAAGTATCGACGATTAACACATGACTTGAAATAATATATCGTGTGTTCAGTCACGCGCTTTTCCGAGACACGACAAATGCTACAGCAGAGTTCTTTCTTTCTTTATTATTATTTTTTTTTTTGGTCATAACAAACCTCATTTAAGTCGACATGTCATGTGTTAGCGGAATATTGAACGCCTCTGTACGTATTTGAGTATTTCCAAAACATCGACACTTATAAACGTAATTAATAATCCAATAATTCCAAAATTATTTGACAGAAACCACGCAAACTGCAAATCTGTCTTTTACGCTGATGGAAACGGTCAATTTCATCGTAGAATTAGTATAGAGTTGTATATCAACAAACCGCCGAGTATTCAGACAGACATTACTTGTCAAACTAATGATAGAATCTTTTACTTTTACGTTATGATACAGTATATAGTTATCTCATTTTTAAATTATAATAAAACAGTTCAGTACTTTCCCTCTCTCAAAAGTCTAATGAAATTGTATAGGACACTTTCAAGTTCATTTTATAATGATAAAGCCGAGCACTTTCTTCTTCTCTTAAATTCCATGATTTTATTTCTTGAGGAAGGTTCTGTTTAATGAAACACGAGTTAAAATTACAAGTGAGGCGTAAATGTATCTATAAAGTTAGGTACCAGCAACTAGTTTTACCTTATCATATTTTAGAGCATATATAATATGGTACCACAGAGACAAACGTATTGATAAAATCTGTAACAAGATCCCTTGGAAGCAAAGAATGCAAGTAGAATAATAGCAGACTCGGCTTGATTGAGTCTGTTAATGAGAGATAATGAAATGTGCAACTGCCCTCATGTCCCTAGCACCGGCTTAAGCGGAACTCTATTAGACATATGTTGAATGGACTCAATGATCCACAAGGATCAGAAAATATAACAACACTGAATCCAAGTACGGGGTGACTATTTACAGCCGCCACACGGCACTTATATGTTCATTAAAGACTTTTTTTAATGTATTCTTCTAAGTAATATTAGACATATGACAACTACTATAAACAACTGTTATGAAAAAACGTTTTCGATTTATATTTTCTACCATCCATTACGCCCTTACTTTGGTAAAAATACTATATACCATGGTTTCTAATACCAGTATATCCAAAAAGGAAATATCTAAATATGATAATATGTTTTCCTGGTTAACTAACTTTTAAGTAATAACTTCTTCATAAATCTCACCACATGAATAAGAAATATTAATATGTTACCACTTTTAAGATTCAAATATAGCATAGCATCGTGAGCGTACGTCCGGAAATATTTACTAATTCTCAAATATTTACATACATTTTCTTACAACAATTGTGGTTGAAAAATTAGTTCGTTATTTTGCAATCGATGACTTCACATTTCACTGATAAATATTATCCAATACCATTTATCTTTAGGCAAAGGTTGCAATCGTCATTGTCCGGATGTCTTTCTATTGATTACAGTTTGTGAAGAGCATCCGCATGTATTATTTGTGCGCAATTATATAGTCCAAAAATTTCTAGTTTTAACATTTAAACCGCCTTATTCCCTGTCAACTTACCCAAACCCGTTTAAAACTTGATTTTCCCCGTCGCTGCCGTTAGAAATCCTGGCTATGAATATGATATGCGGTTCTATTATTCCAATGATATATCTGATAATGCAACATATCAATTGTATGCAATGACTTACCTGTTACAAATTCAAGAACACTCCACAAAACAATACAATACAACCATAAACAGCGCTTCCGTCCATACATCTTGCAAAAGATGCACACAAGATTTATCACTCTGCAATTAATTAATCCAAAGAACTATAGTCACTGTGAACTTTGTTATTCCACTAATTCATTTTATTAAATAATTCATTTATACAGTGCCAGTAGAATTCTTAGGAGATTAAATTCTTTGAAGCAATAAATATCAGATCTCTGTTAAAAGTGTTGATCGTATTATTATACACACGTTATTGCAAGTTGCCTAAACAACGATGTGTGTTTTAGTTCACTCTCTTATACTGTTAAAAAAACGATATTGAGCAAGGCAATATTTACGACTCTCACAAGAATCCATTATTTAATACCTGTGAAGAAATTATCACGTATATGTTATATATCATCACTACACATTACTTGTAACAGCTAAATCACGCAAATCGCAAAATATCATCTGAGACTGCAGTAAATGTATTCGATAATTAAACATCACTTTCTAAAATACAGTCTGCAAAACTTTCAGAGAATTTCATTGATATTCCTGCGAAACGATTCAAAACATTAATCAATGTTTTAGGCTTTAGGAAACCAACCTTATATAAATATTATTATATTAGCATCTGAAATTATTTATCTTAGAAGTGAGATGATGCAGACAGGCACAGTGAAAAAACAAAGCAATAATGTAACGACGGTTAACACGTGAGTAGAACTAATATATCAGCTATTCTGTCCCGCGCTGTTCTTAGGAATAACAAACGCATCACTGAAATTTACTGAGATGACATACTAATAATTTCTGCCCAAAGAAAGAGAAAAGTGGTTAATGTTGCACATTTGCGTAAATAAAATAAGGCTTGAATTCGGAAGTGTCTTGAATGTACGTGAAATAAATTGAGTGTAAAGTCTCGAAAGAACGAACTGAAATTTATATTTAAGCTCTAGTCGACCCATTTCCGAAATATTGAAAACTGTTAAATAAAAATGGAATACAGCTGAAATATGATGGAAAAGAGTTTGGTATTATGTGATAAATGATAACATTTAATGTCAGTGCTGACCAGACGGGCTAAAGAACATGTTACTTAGTAACAGATATTTGGTTAAATACTTAATTGTATCATCTGTCAAATAAATTTTAAAAAAGTGTGTATCTTAAAACGTATTTTTACTTCAGGGACATGAAATATATTTTGAAAACGAAGATAAGAGAATCAATTTGTCGTAAGAAATAATTCAAGCAAAAATCAGGTTATTATGTGACAGTTTATTCATACCTCATTTAACAAAATGTATAAACTTATTTTCATAGAAAAATCAATCGAATTGTATATTTAAACAAAATATAGATCTCTGATCTCCCAAATAATTGAAAATTAATACAAAACGACCATCTATGTTGAAACATGAGGAAACTCGCATCCCAATAGTAATATTGAATTAGTGTCTGACATAATTTCTATAGTAGCCAATAGATTAAAATCTTGACTAATATAATTAAATGAAAAGGTAATTACATAAAGTATCGAGGATTAGCATGTAAGTTGTATATAATTAATTATATGTTGTCTGTAATATTCCTTGCAAAGTCTAAGAAATTTGTTCAAATAAAGGAATTACTGGTGAAATTTTGAAACAAAAAATATCATTTCTGTCAAAGAATGTGAAGTGAGAGCCTTGATACAATTTTTCATCAAGAAAATGAATACTTGTGTTCGCAGGCATGTTGCATATCACAGAAGTTTTGTGTACGTGTATAATTGAAATGAATGATCGAAATTTTCATTCCAGTCAGTCAATTAGAAAAAAATGCAATTTATAAACATTTATATGCAGCTGCTTTTTGTTATGTTAGAATTCCCATGAATAATCTTTTTTTACTTAATATTGATACATGCTTGAATAGAACTTCCCAGTTCATTAAATATGTTAGCGTGTCTCAACATTTAGTGTTAAATGACTAAACAGTCCGGTTGAAACTATTGACATTGACGTTATATGTAATTGTACGCGTTTTGTGAAATCTCGGCTGTAGTGTGACTTGTTTCATTACTTTTGGAAAATGATGGATTTCTCATGTACTTGACTTTAGAAAGGTCAGAAAAGTATAATTATCCGACTACGTCTGGCCTTTTTGTATCAATAGTTATCATAAGTTTAGTAACCTCTCGAGACAAAAGCATCAGAAAGGCTAGAAAATATATGTTCTGATCCTAAGCTTATGTTCACTGGTAGGATTATGTGTGGTACCTACTAAAACACTAAAATAAAATTTAAACTTGAAGTTAATATCAGGGGTGATTTGATTTTTGATTTCTATCTTTCCATCGAAATGCTAACCTCTGAATCTAAACCACTTTTCCAGTTATCTTCAAGTTATATTGATACAGTTTAAAACTCTATCGTTATTCTTGCACCCGAGACGATTTTTGACGACACGAAAGCAAAATATTAGGGTCTAATAAACGCCATAACAAATACACGACCACTTGCTAATTTTTCTACAACGTAATCTAGAAAGCTGCCTTTTGCAAAAGCATTCCTCTTATCAAACGTTTCGAGCGTCTCCATAAACATATTAATGGTAATAATACGACAGAAGTCATATATATAGAATTTGAGAAGACATCTGAGACTTGTCCGCACGCGATGACAGAAATCGTTCCCAGAAGCAAGATCATGTTAACACTTGTGCTGATATTACGTATTGTCTGTGCCATCAGTTTGTCTATCGAAGGCTTTAAAATTCAATACAAGACGTTGCTTTCGGAAAAATGAGAAGAAAACTATCCATAAAGAATTACTTAAATATTTACTTAAATATTAAGTTCATTAAGGTAGTTCTGCATCTTTGGTAAACCGGAAGTGATGACGTAACGTAGTTTATCCGGAAAACGTAGAATAAAGCCTGGATTCGGCGTACGGAAATGAAAATCATTTTATTAATTAACGGCAACATGTGAGTAAACTGATTACAATGGCACTGTTACTATCTTTTTAAATTATTTTAATGGTCGAAGGGTACACATTTGACACAAAATATGGGCTACCGTTTAAGTATTTCCAAATTTCCAATCATTTCTTTCATGTCAATAGCAATACAATAAAAAATCATTCGTCATGTTTTAAACGGTGTTAAGAGTTTTAAATTTTCGATTTTTGTTTATTTGTCATACATGATCAAACATACAATGTAAACTGTTTTAACGGATTTATTTGCAGACAAATTTAGCATATATGAGACATGGGTAGATGGAATTCTTTATAAAGGTCATGCGTTTCATTTCTCTGCTTATAAGTAATTTTCTTCAAAAGTGATACTTTTCTTTTTACGTATAGTCAATCTATATTAAGCAGCAAACCAATTGAGCAATATAATCTGGCTGCTTAAAGCAAATCGGAATATGAGCAAATAGTCAATTGAGGACTGACTGCTTCAGGCATGTGACTGCATAATACAGGGGGACCAAGAAATTTAGTATTTAATACTGAATAAATATTTGACAGACATGATACAACCCATGTAGATGACAGTTGACCATTTAATTAACACTACCTATTGGTTTATCTACATTCATGCCTACTGAAACGTTTTTGTTCGGAAAGATCTACTGTATCAAAATAATGTGGGAATGTGCGAGAACACCAGTATTGCGTTACAGAATGTACTCAAAAATATGCCTTTAATTTAGAGTTACGAAGAAAACCAAATTGCTCCCTTATTTAACAGCACAGCAATCCGGGAAAAAGAAAGCTATATTCCAAGCCTTTGTCAGTCTTTCTTTGTACCTTTCAACCAAAGACAAAAATGGCCAAGCAAGACCGGGAAATCTGCGTTCCTTATTCCGGGTTAATGTTGGTTAAGTATTAGGATGTTTGATGTCTGATATTGATGTCAGATATTGAATTCTTAACATGAAATACTAAAATTAATTGATATGAACTGTAAGCAAAAATGATTTCCATAATACAAGCTCTTGAATCGTATCTTACCACTCATATTATTTATCTTTAACAAACTTACTAACAAATCATGCCGCTAGAGTAGTCATGAATGCTTCCTATGAACAACAAAGTGCTGGACTTTTGAAAGAATTACACTGGCTTCCAGTTAAGGCTTTGTCATGTTCAAAGTCTTAGTAATAGTCTTCCGTGTCATCAATGTTACAGCTCTAGTATATCTCAGGGAAATGTTTGTACCTACTCGACAACGCTACAGACTGCGACCACAAATTGACACTAACTTTAACATCCCTAGACGGTGAACAAAATTAGCAGACAGATCTATGGCTGTTGTTGGTCCCAAATGGTGGAATGATCTATAGAGCTACCTGAAAGACATTTAGTCTGAAGCCAGCTTTAGATCAAAACTGAAAACGCATTTGTATAGTCAGTTTCATGAACAATGTGTTTGTTTTTTTTTTAAATACAAAATATATGTCTAAATCTAAGTACTAGAATCCTGTTCATATTTTGAATTTATATGCTTAAAATGTGTGTTATGTAATTGTAAAGTGCAATAAAATATTTTATAACTTTTTAGCTATATAAACGCCATGTATTTGTATCTATTTATTTTTTATCATTGTATTTAGGTAACAGAGACAGCGTAATTTGTCTATAAAGCCTTATATCAGCCATACTGGTAACTTTGTGCACTTCTTAATATATCTTTATATGTTACTGAGACAGTCGTCTTAAATTTTTAATGCGCGGAGACTTTACAGACTATTTTTGCATGCAGGTGTCAGAAATGGTTCACATTAACAATTGTAGTGTTGTATATTATTGTCTGCCGCTATATTGTCAGCCGGAGGCCTCGTTCAGAGATCTGAAATTCAATTAAAGATGTCGCAGACAACGGTTTCCGACCACTTTGATGAATATGGTACTCCCATGAATTAGGTTTTCAAGATATTTATCTCACGACTTAATAAAAGAAAAAGATCGTTTATTGTAAAATACGAAACATAGTATAACACGTTACGACAACTACTAGAAATAAACTACTAGCCCTAACCTAACACGATGATTTGACTATCCTGACGGAAAATAAAATTTTCTATTTGGAGAACCTTATTCGGTCGCATTGTGTAATTCCTACCTGAACAGGGAACATATTGACAGCATGCTGCTCTGTGCAAGGCGTTGTCGTCATGTTTTGAACAAGTTCTTGCTTCGGCGTACCTGTTTTCATTGCTTGCTACTAAATTGTTTGGGGTTTTTTTTCTATGCAGCACGTCAATATTTCGGTTGGACGTCAAGGGAATATTAAACTAAATTTCATGTACTTTCCTAGGTGTTTCGTGACTCTCTTTTAGTATTGCAAAAGTAATTAGCGCGTACTTTTTCAAAATACAAATCAATAGATAAGGTATGATAGTTACTCAGATGGTGCATACATGCCAAGGCTCTTAAGCCTACGCTTAACATTTTCCTTTGAAAATCAACAGTCGGAGAATGGAATGACTGCCCCGTACTATATATTTATATAAAAGTAACATTATCAATTAGGCGGAGTCCTGAATTCTGCGATCATCGCAAAAACACGTAATTAATTCATAAGGTGCATACAATTGTAACATTTTCGATTTGCAAAATAAACCATTATGCAAAAAATGATAGGCCATGCTACAAGGGATCATCATCAGAATTTCCAGAACTATAATAATTCTACATCTGTAGAAATAATGGCAGACTGATTAAGTTAACCCGCAATTTTGATAATGCTTGCGTTTGAAGTGGCAGAAACGTCTGATTATATTTAATCTATATCAAAACTGATGCATACAATAATGTACAAATTATCATATAGCGGCCAAAAGCTCGATTTCCTGGCATTTCAAATATCATTTAATCATTTTACTTTATCTGACTATACATCTACCTCTGCGTGGAAAAATACATCGCGACGCAGGGCATAATCATGGGAACCATTGCGCCCAAAAATATAAATTACTAGCTCGAAGCACTAGACGATCCGCATATTTTACCATTTAGATTAAATAATTCGGTCTTAGTTCTTTGATATGAACTGTATAATTGCTAACAACAGATTTTTTAAGCAAATACTTTTAACAATCCGTAAACACATGGAATTTTCATAACGGACTTCTTATCACATATATATATATAGTAAAGAGAAATAACTTTTATGGAACGTAACAAAGCGTTTTGAAGGGAGAAAACAAAGAATAATGAATGGAAGAAATCGATACAGGACGACAAATGGCAGATTTATCTCTTTGAAGAAGTGAACATAAAAAATAAACCTGTAGGTCACTTTCTACTTTACCTGATTTCGTAAGATATCAAAACTAGACCCAACCCTACGCCTAGCTAATAGGCGCTTATCATTTTGATATGCCATATTTATCCGTATCTTGAACAGCATTTCTGGCTAAATACTCCTACTAAAACATCAGAAAAATGACTCCTATAATCCTATTTAAGTATTTTGGCACTCAGTGACGATATATAGCTGTTACGTTTGTATTGGGTTCGCCGGAAAATAATTTTATCTACACCCTTTTGTTAAATAGAAATAGAATATTGGGGTTTACTGGTGAGGCTTGTCACCAGTCAAGTCGTTTAAACGATCCAGTGGAGATTCTGCCACTAACCGCGAGCTGCTGTGTCTTCTTAATACATGTTTGTGTCTATTTGTTTACTTCTATGTTTTCTTATCATTATATGTGTTAATGGGCACGTCTATATATTCAAAGCTATCCCTATTTCTATGCGGAGTTCTGTAAAGGCGGCTAAGCTTTGATAAATGATTTTAATAAGTTACTTGTCATAACACTCCACAACACTATACAATATAACAATAAACAAAGCGTCTGTCGATCCACATTTATTTCATTAGATATACATATATTTCTATCCTACTGTAAAGATGTAAAGATATTTAGGTCGTTATCAGTTAATTCGAACAACTCTAATTATGCTCTTCTTTCCATTTTTTTTAAATTAAAAAATTATTCACAGCCTATGGAACTCTGGACAATACATTTGTTCAAACAATAACTATCTGATTTCTTTTAAAATTCCCAATAGATCACGTCCTTCTAAACCTAATGATGGAACTCGCAAATACAACTTTTATAAATTAATGAGCATTGCAAATGTCTCCGATTCTCATTAATATCCTTTTTGCGAGCTAATTACTGTCAAGCACTTATCACGTGTTTTTATCATCATGGCAAATCAACTTGTAATAGCTTAATTGTGCAGGTTTCGTAGATCTATTTTTAGATTCTGATCTATTTTAGTTCTGCCTTTGTGTACGAATTCAGTTAACTACTACCTACTAAATTGGTTCCTACTCTTTTTGCTCTGATGACAACAAACTTTTCTCAATTATCTTAAATGAACAAAAAACGTCCAACAATGGAAAGCGTCTCATATAAATGCTGTTGATATACGAACTTTTCATCGAATTTCTCTCAGACGTAAAATCATGTAGAGAAAGAATTATGATCTAAAGTCGCCAGTTAAGGTAGTTCTGCACGTTAGGGTCGACATTTTTTCTACAATGTAGAATTTGATTAAATTCTGATTTTTCAAAACTTCCGAATATACTAAGAAAATTCAGCAAATAAAAAATAGGTTCGTTTGCTTGATTTTTTGCTAGACTGATTAAAACTTTTTCGACCTCACGCAATTTTTCATAATGGGAGTCTAAGGGAAAAACGCAATTTTCATAACATTTTCGCGAATAGATTTTTTTCTACAATGTAGATTTTAATGAAACTTCTCACAGTCGCAAATAAACATATGGCCTATAATATGGTGAAATAAAATATATAGGTCCGTGTGCTTATTTTTGAGATATTTGGCTATGATTAAAGTGAACCGCCTATTTCAAGCTATTTTTAAGACATCATTTTGAATTGTTAAACGTGTAAGTGGTTTTAATGTCATATTTTAACTTTAGAAAGATAGTGACAATGCCATTTTAATACATTTACTCACGGATTGCCCTTAACTCATAAACTGATTTTCGTTTCCGTACGCCGAATCCAGGTATTATTCTACGTTTTCCGGATAAATAACGTTACTCCATCACTTCTGGTTTATCAAACGTGCAGAACTACCTTAAGTTACTACTATAATGAGATATAACGTAACGTGTCTGGCGATTAACACGTGACTTGTAATAATATATTTTTCTGTGCGGTTACATGCTTTTGCTCGCACTTGACAAAAGCGCTGTAGTGAAATTTCTTCCAATCGTCTGAATTGCTGCTCGGAATTGTAATAAAAACTGATCCATTCTGTCAAAGAAAGTGATGAGAGATTTATTTTATTATTTTTCGTCAATAAAGAAAACTCATTGAAGTCACAATGCGTTCAGAGGAATGCTGAATAACTTTGAACGCTTTTGAGAGTAGTGTCGGGTTCTTAATGGACGTCAATAAATTTAGTTTTATATTTCAGCGCTGATCGATTGCAAAGGAAATCAGTTTAATAGGAACTCAGTGCTACTACAATTAGAAGGAAAACTGTTTGTGATTTAAAAGAATTCTTTCGCTCAGTACCTTGACGGTTTATCTACATGATATTGTTCGCAGTTGTTTCGGGCGAACAATTTCATCTTATTATATTATGGAGCACCTTTAATATAATATTACAGAGCGAACGTATTAAATACATAATTCGCGGTGACACTTCAGACTTCTTCTGTCCGCGGTGTCTGAAATCGTTCACGGAAACGAGATCATATTAACGACTGCGATTTTAAGGATTATTGCCTGACATTACGATTATTGTCTGTAGAAGATCTAAAATTCAATTAAAGACGTCTCAAGACTACGTTTAAACTTTTTGGAAACAGAAATCCATTCCAGCCCATTTTTGTTTCACTGATTGTCTATACACGAGGCTCTATTTTTTTTCTCAAAATCATTCTTCAAATTTTCTTTAAGACCACGTCTGTTTTCTTTTTTTTGATGTATCTAATTACAACCGAAAATATTATTGTTTGCAGTGGTTATTAATTTAATTTGTGTACGTCCAAAATGGTAATAGATTCCGTTATAACTCTCTATCATTTTTTCGCTTGAACATGAGGGTACTTTCATATACAGCAGGGCGATCTTTACCGCAGCCGAAAGCGGAATTTTATGTGCTGATATAGATATTAAATATTTTATAATATCCTCCACCACTTTATTATGACATTTTGACATGATATATTGTCATATTATACATGTAACTTTTGTGCAAGCCTTATTTGATACAGACTTTGTGTTTCTTAAAAAAGAAAACAGAAAGAATTGATCTGCAGTTTTGTAAAAATAATGAATTGTCTCTTTGTGGTGATTGCAGTGGCAAAACTCAAAATTCAAATAGATTTTGAGACATTTGGCGTTATTTATCTCGTTTCCCAGTTGTAATCATGTGCAATGATCTTACTTGTAATTGGCAATAGGAAAAGTACAGATGAGAAGTTTATACTTGAATCGGTCGTTTTATATTTTGAAAATACGCAACATTAGATTTTCATGAAAAAGGGTAAATATAGAATTTTCAAAAGTACTTCTAATGTTCCCTTGATATATTAGTGACATCTTTTATAATTTTAACTGTACATGTTTTAAATTTCTAACATTTTAAAACGAATATACTGTTCTTTACATGTTAAAATCTCAACAAAATCAAATTGAGCAAGGACATCATTTTTTCAATTCATAACCTCTACCGATTTTTAATAAAAGACACTAAAGTACACAGTAAAGTAGTTTTTAACAAGGCGAGGAAATGTTTCATAAGAGACATATCGACTTTTTACTGATAAAAGGTCTAATAACAAACCAAACTATGGTAGGGTAAGGATGTTATTTAAATTTCTTTTTTTTTAAAAATGGGATGGGAAGGGGGTGTCAAATCTTTCTCAAGTTGCTTTTTATCCAAATTCACTAGCTTGTAAGTTGTAGATATTATAGTAAATTCTTGAGATTTTTTAAAAATTGGGTTAGGGAACAGGAAAAATGATATCATGGTACCTTTGGATTTTATTGACTTTTTCATATGTTTTATTCAAAATATTTCTTTTTTTTTGTAAATATGAGAGAAATTTAAAGAATGTAATGCAAGCAATATGAAAGATATTTACCAAAGTATCGAGGGGGTTGGGGCATTAGGAGTATTGTTAAGTGTATTACACATATATACAACATTTACGATGACCAATATTTGAATGTTTAAGAACAATTCGCTCACTCCGGTTTGGATATTGTTTAAACGAGACTTTGAAATTCAAAAATAAAAACATGAGCTTGCATTTGGTAGTTTGTACTTATATCAATCACACTGATTCATGATAAAAATTGTTCTTGTTATATTTTTTACGGGTTATTACTCTCAATTAACTGAAAAAATCTAGGTCGTTTACATTGTTATACACTGTATATTCTAGCTACTTGGCACTTCCCCTTAGTACTTCTTTTGTCTTGCTGCATAGATATGTGTTTGGATTAATCCACTGACATAGTACATTGCAATTATATCATTGATAATGCAAAATAATGTTTACATTGACTTACCTATTGTAAAGTCCAGAACACTCCACAAAACAATACCATATAACCAGGAAGAAGAGCGTTTCCATCCAACCATCTTGCTTTAGATATACACAAACTCTAACCCTTTGTAAAATGTTAATGCATATTGATTAATCCAAAGAACTCGGGAAATGGTATTCTGTGCTATTCCTTTCATTCATTTTATTAAATGATTGGATTATGATTATTTTCTACCAACAGAAATTCATGGGAGATGTTTTCTCATAAACAATAATTATATGATTTCTAAAAGAGATGGCCGTATGATTTAGCACTAGTTATCGCAAATTATCGCCTTTGTAAAAATATGCGTTTTATTTCACACTCTTGTACCGCTTTTTTAAATTACTGAGCAGTGCACTATTTCAGACGACTCTCATAAGAATCCATTTTGTCTGCTGTTTTAATACCAGCCAAGCAATTATCGTGTGTATGTGTTATCTATCATCACTGCACACTGCTTGTAACAGCTAAATCGTACAAATGTCATATCATCTAAAATTGCAGTAAATATTTCCGATAATTAAACGCCATTTTCTAAATGTTATCTGCAATACTTTCTCAGAAATGTCACTGTATAGTTCAATGATATGCCCCTTAACGATTCAAAACGTCTATCGCTGTTTCAACCTTTACGAAACCACCTTCATATGAATAATATTTTTATATTAACGTCTGATATAATTTGTCTTAGAAGTGAGATAATGTAGACAAGTATAGTGAAATAACAATCCAATAACATAAATGTAAAGACGGTAAACAATATATCGTCTGCTCTGTCACGCGCTTTTCTTATAAACAATGGAAGCTTCACTGTAATTTTCTCAAATATATAGATTGCTGTTTGAGATGATCATTTCTGAGTGTTTTGTGACACAATTTTTTGTTGACAAAATAAGGCTTGTATTCGTAAGTGAAATAAATTGTTTTGTAATTTCTTATATTTAAATTCCGCAAATAATCTGAAATTTATATTCAAATGCTTGTCGACCCGTTTCCAAGATACTGAAAACAGTTAATTAAGAAATGCAATATCGCTAAAACAGTTTGTATTTCAAACGAGACTCAATTTGTTTAATTCGCAAACGGTAAACATACATCATGGTAAATTATGCTTCGCTGTTTAATTATCGACAATTTCCTTGTTTCTCATAAGAACGAATTCAGCATCAGATAAAGATTTTTGAAATTTGGATGCTTGCACATTCGTCAGTCGTGATGAAAATTTAACATATACTATTATTTGAGATTTACTGGAAGAAAATAATAGGTCCCTCGTACACAAACCATTCAGCCCACACAATGTATCCGAGGCCAATGATCGGTAATTGTTAACACCTTAGAACAGTGTGACACTTCTAGCTATCAAATATTGAAAGTTCAGACAGATTTCCTGCATCAAACTAATGTGGGACCGGTGCATATGCTAAAAATCAGACATATTTACAAAATGAATATTCTGATATGAAAGGCATTTGAGCCGCACCGTGAGAAAACCAACATAGCGCATTTGCGACCAATATGTATCCAGACTAGTGTAACGCTACGAGTGTTACATAAAGTTTCTGTGGGGAAAATTTGCTCAAAGCCGGTGTTTTCGAGTATTATTTATTTGTTTGTTTGGAGTCCGCTTAATTGAGGGAATTAGCAAAATCCCGATTCTGTTTCTTCTTTTATTCAGTTTTCAACAACAATATATGGATCTCCACATAATAATATAATTTCTATAAACCAATTAAATTAAAACTTTGTAATTATCTAGTCGGATATCTCGACATGAAACACAGAAGTATATGTCCTTCTTATTTCATAGGTAAAATTCTTCTGATTTACGGTTATCATTGACTTTTATGACGTTCATGACAACAATAATATTAACCAATGATATTGCAGGAAACCTACATGTCCCCTAGCAACAAATCTCGCATACTGCGATACTTAGTGAGATTTAACGTGACCAGGGACCTCTGTCCATGCGTGTCAAAAGATTATTATCTTACTAAACAGATATTAAGATTATGTAATAAAATATAATAAGACAATTAGCAGACCTATAAAAGCAATTAGTTTGACACTGCAAGATCTTATCAATGTTTAGTAAGAAATAAAACATTTTTATAATGACAGCATGTAAATTCTTTTTGTTCTTTTAAAATTATTAACAAAGATCGAGATTTTACATTATACAATTGACCGTTGTTAAACACTAATGTCACTGCATGACACTAGCCTGCGCATACGCGCAGTCTCGTCAGGACCCATACTGTTCGCCAACAGTTTCTCTAGTTGCACATAGGTTTGAAAGCGGACAGAATGGATCCTGACCAGAATGCGCGGATGCGCCGACTCGTCTGTATCAAGGCTGGTCGCAAATGTACTATGTTTGGTTTCTCACGGTGTGACTCATTTCATTGACTTTCTAGGGATGGATCAACGACGAATTTGATTCCGAGTTAATTTGTCTTCACTAGCGGAAATGTGCAGAAATAAGGATAATATCATTAAAGTTTTAGAAATTTGATTATGTTTCATTTTAAAGCAGAACTGTAATGACAGCAACTCTTGAAAAATACTTAACAGACTCACCTTCAAAAATTTAAACCCTGTTCATGATTTACGACATGCACTCAAAATACGACGGCCTGATACTCTGCAGTTAATAAGGCAGCGACAGCGTAATTTGTCTGCCGTGCTAGATATCATTGACCCTTTGGCGGAAACGTTCCTGTCGGTACATTTTGCAACATCTATATCTATTACTGGGACACGCATCTTAAATATTTGATGACTGGAGACATTTACCAACTTATTCCACCCGCAGTGCCAACTCTTTCACAACAAACGATATACTGCCATTAATAATATTGGTGTTTCCTGTGGGTATATTGTCTGTGAATTGAGCTATTCAGAATTTTAAGTCAATCGAAGAGGCTGCTTTGGAGCAATTTGAGTTAAACAGGGACAGCATCGAATAAAAATTAATACTTTATTCACAAAATTTACTTATTACTTGATCATTCATTTAAAATGCTAATCACTATTGTACGACCATAAGTGAACTGACTGGTTCCTACTTTTGACTGGTTCCTACTTCCATGCCTAGAGCCCAGACCCCAGTCCCACTTCCGAGCTATATATATCTTCTTTGAAATTACTCTTTAAATCGTCCTCAGATTAAAACATGTTATACCGGTCAAATATCAACTATGATTCTAGCTTCAACAGGAAGAATCATGTCTTTATGTTTTAAGGTACGTACGAATAAAACAAACAACGAAGAACTTTGTTAGTTAAAGCTTGAACATGTGTCTACTGTTTCAAAAGGAAAATATGGCAAATTTCATAAGAGTGGTTCCAGGTGGTTTCCAAGATTAAAGATAACGATTTAAAAGCTATATCTGTAGATAATTAGAATATTACAAACACATAAAAACAGAATCCGTTGTCTGTTGTAACATAAGATATAAATGGAAATTTATTTATTTCCTACATATTGCTTCACATGTAAGTACATTCATCCGCACACAATGGAAATTATTGATAAGACATAAAAACTAGTCTAATTAACAAACTTTATACAAGAAAACTGGACAATAATTGGGCAACTTTAGTCTTTTAGGAAAATGATGGGGTGTACTTTATGCAATGACTGTGTATCAGTAACTACTTAACCTTATTCGTTGTGTCTGAAATGTGGCCTACAAAACGAGCACATCATCCAAGTACACGGCCCCCAATACATGGCGAAATGGCGCCCGTCATTTGCGATCATTTCCTATGGCTTATCTTTCCGCATCTTACACAGCATCTCTGATAAAAACTGCATAAAAATGAAAACATTCTCTTTGTGCCCTGCATCACCGTTAGACGGACATACGTTTAAGTATGGTAATTATGCAACTTTAAATAGAATAAAAGATATTTGCTTTGCAATTTTGCTAAACAAAGCAATCTCGAATGCAAGAAATGGATTCCAATGAATAACAAGTTGCTGAAAGTACGTAAATGGAAATAATGTCCCTTCATATCCTTCCTGGCAATTTAATTGCTATTCTAAACGAAGCAGTACTTTCATGTCCAATCACAAATTGCAGCTTCTGAAAACTTTGAGAAAATTGTAACATGAAATACACAATGGCTTCATTGTATTTTATCATTTAATGTCTTTAAATCAATTTGCAATCGAGATTGAATTATCGCCTTATCTAGAACATCACCTACTTAATTGAAATTCATTATCTTTATTTCCTCAGCTTTTATTTGATTGTTGTTGCATTTGATCGGGACAAATGATATTAGAAGAAATTTAATGGCACAAATTTATCAGAGAACGCCCGAGAGACTTGGGCATCCTCTACACAACTGAAATTGTAGAGTATTGGTTATTCAGTTATAACTTCGCTGCATAATTTAAAGCAACACTTCCACAGATATTTGTACCGCACCATGAGAAAACCAACATAGTGTATTTGCGACCAGGCGGGGATACAACATCGGAAAAATTCTAGAATAAAAGACGGTTTTCTGTTTCATATTCGTGTTTTATCAAAGTTAACCTGTATTTAGCAACCAGCTAGAAAAGAGAATACTTTAGTTGCTATAGGCAGGTGACTACCTAGGACAGGTTGAAACAAGAGCATAATCTCAAATTTGGAAGATGGCCGACTGGCTGGTTAAGGCAAATGTTTGCTCAATAGTTGTGGCCTTAAAGGATGGTTTATACCTTTAAAAAATTACCTCTTTCTCTTTTAACGCTTAATTCTAATAGCCAACGTGTTTGTTTGTGTTGTCTTGCAGGACGATCTGTCACATGAAATATTGTCAAGTAATACATGCAAGCCAGCCTTAATCGTAGACGGCTTCTTTGTAATTCTAAATATCAGCGGAGTAAAAACGCAACAGAATTATTTCCTGTTCCTGAAAAGTGTGTAAAACTCAATATTAAAAGTGTGTAAAACTCAATCGTTCTCTCTTTTTTTCTAAGGCATAAACTATCGGGGTAAAAATGAAGGTTTAACATGTTCTACATTTTGCACACAATAAAGTAAATTTCATCTCTAAGACTTTCTCTTTTGTGTTAATTAAAACTGTCCTTACTCCGATTTAAAACATATGAAAACTTTATTCTTTCCTACTACCATTATTTCTATCACATTATTTCTATCACATATAAAACGGCAGTATGACATAATTTAAAATGATAAATTTAATCTGACACGATTATGCCATTTATTCTTTGCGATAGGATTAAAGTACTAAATAAATAATAATACATTGCATGAATAAACATGGGCTATTATCAGATTTAACAAATTTCATGTTTCCAGGCAAAAACTTAAAATTTATTCATTCTTAATCATACTGTTTGTTAAAATGACAGAAAAGACGCCGAAAATTGTAAAATTATGAATTTAAGCGCGAAGACGAATATAAAGATACTAAACAACACTCAAATAGGCGAGAGTAGTGAATATGATTTTGCTCGACAGTCCAATCACAACTGAAGGTCCAAAGCCCTATATTATTTGCTTGCTGATTTAGTTGCATTACGTGCATGTTTCGAGAACGAAGAAAAATATTGTTCATTAGAAATTTTCATCTGCCGTACATTACAATTTGGACGATATAATTCGTTTAATATGTTAAGATGCAAAAATTTGTAACATAATATGATATACATGTACATGTAAGTTGATATAGAGAAAAAATGGTATTTTCTTATCAAAAATGTACGTTTTAATATAACGTTGGAATTATTATGCTATAACGTGTCATGAATTTAAAATAAACATTAGTATTTCGAACATTGTTCTATATATCGGTAAGTTCACTCTAATTTCCGCTTTAAGAAAATCTGGAAAAAAAACAACAGAATTTTTACTTTCAAGGTCTAAAAACCTGCGAACAACTTGCTTTAAATGAGAAAATCGGTTTAGCAGCAGACTGAATGTTGCAAGGATCTCATTCACAAAATAATTATTGTTATTAAGGAGAAATCGTTTAAGCTAACAGGCTCTATGAACAAAATAAACGACGCGCAAGCCCCTTCCATATTTAATAGGGAAATTGTATGTCAGACATGTAATTAATTTGGTTGGCGAATTTTCTGAAAACTTATAAACTGTTTTACCAAAATGAGAACTGCACATCGGATACGCTATATAGTTACAATTTCGGTTTTATAAATTACACTCAACAAAACTGTACAATATAACCAGAAACAGAACTTCCCTTGAGTCATTTTGCGCAAATTATGCACCCAATTTATCCCGCTGTAACAATTTTCTATCAATTCGTTCAAAAAACACTCACCAGTGTTGTCCTTTGTTATTCCTTAATCATACTTTTTATTTAATTACAGGATTGCGTACTGCGAACGGAACTTTGAAGATAATATGTCTGATCTTTTTTTATAATTAATCTATCGTTATTGTGAATTACGGTCTTCACAATTCAATGGTCTTCACAATCTAATGAGCGTTTTTACCGACTCATATAATAACGTTTTGCTTAAAATTTAATAAGCGTTCATTTTGAATGCGAATTACTGCCGAGCAACAATGCCGCATGTGCTATTATTATAGGGTATCACTTGTGACAAGTAAATCGCTCCATTTAAGATATCATATTTTACTCTTTCTGTCCAGAGTTTTTATACAAACTCCAGAAAATTAGCTGCTGCTTTCTTAAAATGATGCGTGCATTATATTCTCAGAACAGTGGCGCTGTTAAAAACAAAAATAGTTCTTTGATCTTCTCAATAATTGTAAAATACAAGATACCGTCCATTAATTTTGCATGTTCACAAAATAATGTTATTACATCAGCGGATATGATCTCTGTGAGAAATGATATAATGTTATTTCAAGGTCTCAGTAGGTTTAATAATATAATAAAACAAAAATGTAATTACGTAATTTATCTATGATTAATATTGGAACATAGAATATATATTATATATATATATATTATCGTCTGCGTTATATTACGGGGATTTTCACGCGTTTTGTTTGGCCAATATCTTAATAAGAAGAAACTGCGGTCGAATGTTCCACGTTTATAATAAAAAACATACTGCCGCATGAATTTTACAGTGCTCATATATCGCAGAAAAAAAATGATCAGAAGGTTTAAATTTTTGAAATACTTATGTTATATTTATGCGTCAAAGAGAACGGCGTGTAACTAGTTTTCAATATTTATTTAAAGTGTCGTTTATGTCATGCGAATTGACTTCCATATATCAGTCTGTATTTAATCATGTCATAAAGCCAATTTTTTAACACCACCTAGGTCATCCATGTTTTGTCCCGTCCATACTTAAATCAACACTACAATCAGAATTGTCTATCGGAACTCGTTACGAATTCAAAGTTTCAGTATGAGATGGATGCGAACAGACGAGTGTGACATTGATAAAACAAGATCCTCTCATCACTGCGTCTTATGGCGGGAACTGCATATCTCACCTGTTTCAATGTTAGAAAGAGGTGATAGCGCTCTTAAAAATGTTGGAAAAGATTAACTTGAATAAACCAAAACAGATTTGAGTTTGATTTTAAATCAACTGACATTTATTTCCAGCATTGAACTTAAAAGCAAAAACATTATTCAACTACCAAGTTCAGACATCATGCAGATAAATTACATAACGTGTTACTTTTCGAGGAAAGTTTTCTCCTATTACATTCTTTGAACAATTACGTAAGTATAATTTTCAGACTGGCATTTTAAATATGTAATGTGCTGAGACATTTCTCCACTATTTCCGCCCGCGGTGTTAGAAAATGTTCACAGAAAACACAATCATATTAACAACTGTGATGTTATATAGTACTGACTGTCAGCAGTTTGTCTGTAGAAGGCGCTTTTTATAGATCTAAAATTTAATTGATGTTTACTGATGTCTAGTAAATTTTTTTACAAAAACGCCAAAATCCACCCTCATACTGGTGATGTTATTTTATTAATAACGTCTGATTTCTCTATGTTGTGAATAAAAAGACCAGAAACTCATATCTCAAGCCCGCAGATTTACTTTTATATATACTATACCTTCTATGCTACTGTTCGGGGAAAGTCAATCGCATGTCTTAGAAACGACAAACGCTTCAGTAAACTTTCGTCCAATATTAAGAATTGCTGTTGAGAATTGTCAAAGAAACTAATCATTCCCGTCATAGAAAGTGAAGAGAGTTTTATCATATTATTTCTGTCAATAAAATAAACCCATTAAAGCCAGCGTGTGTTCACACGATGGTTGAATATTTTTGAATACATTCGCTTGTGATTTCTTGTACTTAATATCGCGAATGAAAGGAAAATTGTATTCTAGCTTTTACCGACCCTTCCAAGATTGTTTATAATATAATGATTTTAGGATAGGTTGAATAATTCGGTATTGAAAATGGAAACATACGGTCTATACGTGTACATATATACCTGTCCTGTTTTGTCGCGCTTATTATGACATTGCCTTTGGTGCGTTGCTTTCTGCAAAGCCAAAGTGTTCTCTTTTCTTTTGTCTTGGCAAGCAGCGTTCTATTCTATAATCAATAGGAACAATAGAAACAATCAGTAAAAAAATCTGCCAGTTATAGAAGAAAAATCTTCTTAAGGTAGAGGACTAGTAAGGACACTCGGCATTCTTCAGACGTAAATGTAGCTCAATGCGCACCTGGCTTTTCGTAAAACAAAACGGATGATGCCGTTATCGGACACGGAGAACACTAATTTTCTGACTGGCATTCTACTATCTTAATTTTCAGGTTATACTATAGATCCTCTACTCTTTCCTTTATTTTAAAATCCAGGCTTTTAACTACAGTAAAGTTCTTCCCTTCATTTAAATGGAAAGTTAAGGATTAACTTGTCTAAAAAATTTAGAAAATCATGCACATCTATCATGAAGGCTACCTGTTGAGGAATGTTTACTTCTATTACATTTTGGGAACGTCAATATAATTTTATTACAGCAGCAGGACACATAAATATTAAATGCACGGAGACAATTGTTGACAAGTTTCCCTCGTGGTGCCAGATGTTACTCGCAGAATACAAAATAATGGCGATACAGTTTAGTATTGCATGTCAGCACAGTCTGAAGCAGGAACTGTTAAACGTTCTAGAATTCAATTAAAGACATTGCAAAAACGATGTTTCAGAAGAATTTATGTGATAGGAGGTACAGCAATGTTAAATGAGCATTTCATGCATTGATAACAAGTAATATATTGTAGGGATAATACACGTTTTTGTTTGGAGTATTAACGTCTGCAGAAGCACGTGTTATTTGTTGCTGACTGAGGCCGAAGTTCAAGGTCACCAACATATCCCAAGAACTTCTGCAGACGATAATACAATTAAAATAAACATGTGTTGTCGTTATTCTTCAATAATAAAACAAACGCGACATGAAGACTAAATTTATTGTCTTCATAGGTAATGACTTTACGATTCCGGCGTAATGTTTATTTAACATTCTTCAGTCTGATTAAGGATTTGTTTAGGTTTAAAAAACACATATGGTCTTGACAAATACGTGCCGAGTAAAACTAGTAGAATGTTGTATTTATTACAAACGTCAAATAATGCGTGATATTTGAATAGTTTGTCATGATGACAGGTAAGACCTAAGGAAGTCATTTTATCTAATGTGCCCATGTCGCCATCCAACCATTATTTCTTAAAGTAGCTTACATTATATTTCAACCATGGACCGTCCATTAGAGAACTGGATGACTCATGTTAAAGAAATAAAAACATCCTAACGACGGTCAAATTATCGGTTGTGAGGAGCAAGATGTTTCAGACTCCAGAATTCTCCCTTTCGCCTGCATCTATGAATAATGACACATACACCCTCGTGGAATGAACCGATGAATTTTAGTGACAATTGCAAGAGTGATGAACAACAAAAATACCATCAAAATGTATTGCCGTGTTCCTTTGTTCCAAAACTTTCAACAAAATGACAGACAAGAAATTGAAACAATAGAGAAAATGTGTTTCTTGT
Source organism: Mercenaria mercenaria (assembly GCF_021730395.1). NCBI lineage: Eukaryota > Metazoa > Mollusca > Bivalvia > Venerida > Veneridae > Mercenaria > Mercenaria mercenaria. Next base: position 60,492,335 of record NC_069375.1, on the reverse strand, counting down.
GGGTCTCAAGGGGACTTGTGTAATACTAAAACCGACATACTTAAATTTATTGTATTTTGATCTTCTAAAACAGAGTTGAATGCTAGTCACACATGTTAAAATAATACAGTCGCTTAACGTCTTGCATGTAGCCAATTCAATTAGAATAATTCTACATATATGAACGAAAGACATATATTCATAACCCAAGAAATATTTTACATATTCTGACTCTGGTAGAATGTTCTGTATTTAGAACTTATTTAATAATTCGGGGGTAATGTTTATAGAAACTTAACGAAGTTTTAAGAAGCTATGCATGAATTTCAATTACAAATTACACATACGTCAACGAAAATAAATCTATTTATTTCAGTTTCAGGAAAAGCTTTTGCATATTTTTCTGAAATAAGTAAATATTATATAAGTGTATTAATTCTGTCCGATGGTAAGTGCTTGGGGCCCTCAATAACTATACAGGAAAATGAAGCATTCAAGTAAATCCTGTATTTCTTGATGCATTTATCAACCTATCGTCTCGTAGAAATAATTGTTGGAAAATTAATCACCATCGTTAAATGAATAAATGCTTCACAGATACGAGTTCAGGATATTTTTTATTATAAAACGTAAATTGTTTAATTGACCGATACAATTTGTTTAGATAAAGCACATCTGCCTCTGCAGAGCAAATTTCTTAACGTCATACTTGAGATAAAGTGTTACTTCCTATATGACGATTGTTCTGACATGTGCCTCTGTCCGTCGATAAAGAATTTGTAAAACGATCTGTCAATACTGCCCAATACTTCCTACTGTTAAGATATTTAGGTCGTTTTCAATTAATTCGAACAACTCTTATTATGCTCTTCTCTTTATTTTATTAAATTAAAAAAAATATTCACAGCCTATGGAACTCTGGACAATACATTTGTTCAAACAATAACTATCTGATTTCTTTTAAAATTCCCAATAGATCACGTCCTTCTAAACCTAATGATGGAACTCGCAAATACAACTTTTATAAATTAATGAGCGTTGCAAATGTCTCCGATTCTTATTAATATCCTTTTTGCGAGCTAATTACTGTCAAGCACTTATCACGTGTTTTTATCATCATGGCAAATCAACTTGTAATAGCTTAATTGTGCAGGTTTCGTAGATCTATTTTTAGAATTCTGATCTATTTTCAGTTCTGCCTTTGTGTACGAATTCAGTTAACTACTGCCTTCTAAATTGGTGCCTACTCTATTGGCTCTGATGACAACAAACTTCTCAATTATCTTAAATGAACAAAAAAGTCCAACAATGGAAAGCGTCTCATATAAATGCTGTTGATATACGAACTTCTCATCGAATTTCTCTCAGAAGTAAAATCATGTAGAGAAAGAATTATAATCTAAAAAACGCCAGTTAAGTTACTACTTTAATGAGATATAACGTAACGTGTCTGGCGATTAACACGTGACTTGTAATATTTTTTTTCTGTGCGGTTACATGCTTTTGCTCACACTTGCCAAAAGCGCTGTAGTGAAATTTTTTCCAATCGTCTGAATTGCTGCTCGGAATTGTAATAAAACTGATCTATTCTGTCAAAGAAAGTGATGAGAGATTTATTTTATTATTTTTCGTCAATAAAGAAAACTCATTGAAGTCACAATGCGTTCAGAGGAATGCTGAATAACTTTGAACGCTTTTGAGAGTAGTGTCGGGTTCTTAAAGGACGTCAATAAATTTAGTTGTATATTTCAGCGCTGATCGATTGCAAAAGATATCAGTTTAATAGGAACTCAGTGCTACTACAACTAGAAGGAAAACTGTTTGTGATTTAAAATAATTCTTTTGCTCAGTACCTTGACAGAACAGAACAGAACATTTTCTTTATTTTGAAGACACAGATTACAAAATACAAGTATTCTACAATAGCATGTGAGCAAATAATTATTATAGAAAAACAATATATATTATGGGTATGGACAATCGGTTGTGGAATATCTAAATAGTAATACATGTTAAAACATTGTCATGACGTCACTCCTTTGTTCTCGCTGTACTGTATTTTTAATATTGGACTGCTTTCAATGGGACTTAGTTCAGTATTTTCCACGTGGAGTCCAATATTATTTTAATATTGGACTGTGTATTTAATATTGGACTGCACGAGGAAAACGATTTATATACAAAATCAATGTCTTCGTGTAGTCCAATATTTATCAATACATGTAGCGTAATTCCATATAGAAATATTGTAATCAAATGAAAGCAGTCCAATAAAATAACACAGTACTGATAATAAAAGGGAAAATTAATATCAAAATTAAATTTTATGTATAGATCTAGATGCAAAATTTTAAAAATAGCATTATACATATATGTATTCTGCATGCGTCAACGTAGTCTTACTCCTTAAACGACGTTTCCCTAGAGCAATAATTTCTTCCAGTTTTAAAAATTGTGCAAGAATTTATTGCTCTCTATTGAAAAAGCAGTTTTATAAGACCAATCATGATACTGTAAAATCATTTAATTTCGTGGGCATGAAATTTCGTTGTTTTGGTCAAAACGGCAATTTTCGTGGGGATATGAATTCGTGGATTTCAACTTTTAAACATAAAATGAATGGGAATTTTACTTGTTCTTTAGGATTAAATTTCGTGGAATGACTCAACCACGAAATCCACGAAAATTGGTCCCCAACGAATATTAATGATTTCACAGTAGTTCTTTTAGGCCGTACTGTCAATAGCCTTTATGATTTTGTTAAGTTTAAATGAAATGTCATCAATACTTTTCAAGTAATGCTCTAGAAAAAGCCTTATTTTGTATAATAAAGGGAGATAATCCAACAGCTAGGTAAGGTAGAGCTATGGTTCTTTGACACTGCTCTTTGATTGCTCTATGATTATGTGAAATTTTAATAAAATGCCGTTAATACCTTTTAAGCTATACAACGGACGGACGGGCGGACGGACGGAAAGACGCACGAAGTGTCAAGCAAAGTGCTCGCCCTTCGGGAAGCATAAAATAATAGTAATAATAATTTGCGATATACGAAAATTAGGTGAAGCATTGCATCATCGTATACATGGCTCATATTTTGTTATGTCACATTCCACATTTCCCGTATTTATCCGTTCATCTGTACATAAAAAAAACTAAACAAATGCTTACACGTTAATGTTCATGTAAACCCCTGAAAATGATATGAGCCGCGCCGTGGGAAAACGAACAGAGTGCGTTTGCGACCAGCATGGATCAAGATTAGCCTGCGCATCCACGTAGTCTGGGCAGGATTCATACTGTTCGATAACAGTTTGTCTAATGGCATTAGGCTTTGAAAGCGAACAGCATGGATCCTGGCCAGACTGCGCAGGCTGGTCGCAAAACCAATATGTTGGTTTTCTTATGGTGCAGCTCATAGATTTGTTGGGTATTGACAGTTACAGTTTATGTTTATTTAAGTATTACATCCGTATTGAAAAAAAACTTTAAAAAAAAAAAACAGGATGTTCATTTAAAAAAATGAACGTTTATTGCACCCTACGTAGAATAAATTGCCTTTATTTCTTGTATTTGAAGCCAGTGTGAAGCATTTGCTCACATTTGTTCAGTCTGTCGGATGGCCTATTCGGAAAGAAAAAGGAACTGCAATTAAGGGACACATGTACTTGCATGAACCTTAGTTTTGTCGAAATATCTTTTAACTTTGTACTCGTATATTCTATTTCATTCTATGCTATTTTATGAAATACTGAGATTTTAGTGAAAATAAATTTAATAGATTCAAAGTGAATGATATTAAATATATGTTTCAGTATTTCAGTTGGGACTACATTAAACATCCGTTGTAATAATAACAACATAAATACGAGTAGCTTCGAGTGCATCAATAAAAATCATACTGAAAGCAAGTTTTCCTTAGTTTTCTGCATCCGCCTCGCCACTATGCGTCTAAAGGAACGAAAATAATATGATTTGGACTTACCAGTAGCTGTATGTATAGGATATAAGACGAAAACGATCCAATATGTAAAATACTGGACTGTCCGAAGCGCGTTAGCGCTGAGGACCGTCCAGTATTTTACATATTGGATCGTTTGAGGCTTATATCTTACTTAAAACATTGTTTTTATGACATAACCTATAAAAAATTACGTATAAACCATTGACGTAAAATATTCTTGAATTAATCCGGTTTTTATTCACATTAATGCATTTAATAAAAGTTGCTATATGATTATGAAATACCCTGTAGATCCTCATGACAATTTTACGCACGTTTTTCTCATAATGCACGATTGCGTTTTTCTCGGGTTTCTCGCCTTCGTGATATTGGACTTTCGTTAGCCCGGGATTCTCGTGATGCTATTAATTGTGTTTACACATGTACACTGATGTACGGAATAAGCAGTAGTATTCTCATGAGTGGCGGCGGGAGGAGATAAATTTTGTGACATTTTAGAAAGGATTTATTTTAATTCATGGCTAGGATAAAGTGATTATGTTTTTCTATTTAAATGTGTACAAGGAAACTTTCTTTGTGTTAAAAATTACAAGGGTATGGCGGATTATGATAATCAGATAATGTTTCACTGAAAGTATAGTTGAAATCGGACAGCTGAAGAAAATGAATGCTGCATGTGCACTGAATGAGAAAATGGGTTGTTTGTTTACACGCCTGACAATATACTGTTGTGATTTATTAGTTCAATGACAGTTTTTGTTGGATTGTACATGAACTTACCAGAAAATCTTCAAATTTAGTGCAAGAAGACTTACAGAACAGACATTTTAATATATTATCGGATACAGCTACTGGTAAGTCCAAATCATATTATTTTCGTTCCTTTAGACGCATAGTGGCGAGGCGGATGCAGAAAACTAAGGAAAACTTGCTTTCAGTATGATTTTTATTGATGCACTCGAAGCTACTCGTATTTATGTTGTTATTATTACAACGGATGTTTAATGTAGTCCCAACTGAAATACTGAAAAATATATTTAATATCATTCACTTTGAATCTATTAAATTTATTTTCACTAAAATCTCAGTATTTCATAAAATAGCATAGAATGAAATAGAATATACGAGTACAAAGTTAAAAGATATTTCGACAAAACTAAGGTTCATGCAAGTACATGTGTCCCTTAATTGCAGTTCCTTTTTCTTTCCGAATAGGCCATCTGACAGACTGAACAAATGTGAGCAAATGCTTCACACTGGCTTCAAATACAAGAAATAAAGGCAATTTATTCTACGTAGGGTGCAATCAACGTTCATTTTTTTTTAAATGAACATCCTGTTTTTTTTTACAGTTTTTTTTTTCAATACGGATGTAATACTTAAATAAACATAAACTGTAACTGTCAATACCCAACAAATCTATGAGCTGCACCATAAGAAAACCAACATATTGGTTTTGCGACCAGCCTGCGCAGTCTGGCCAGGATCCATGCTGTTCGCTTTCAAAGCCTAATGCCATTAGACAAACTGTTATCGAACAGTATGAATCCTGCCCAGACTACGTGGATGCGCAGGCTAATCTTGATCCATGCTGGTCGCAAACGCACTCTGTTCGTTTTCCCACGGCGCGGCTCATATCATTTTCAGGGGTTTACATGAACATTAACGTGTAAGCATTTGTTTAGTTTTTTTTATGTACAGATGAACGGATAAATACGGGAAATGTGGAATGTGACATAACAAAATATGAGCCATGTATACGATGATGCAATGCTTCACCTAATTTTCGTATATCGCAAATTATTATTACTATTATTTTTATGCTTCCCGAAGGGCGAGCACTTTGCTTGACACTTTGTGCGTCTTTCCGTCCGTCCGCCCGTCCGTCCGTTATATAGCTTAAAAGGTATTAACGGCATTTTATTAAAATTTCACATAATCATAGAGCAATCAAAGAGCAGTGTCAAAGAACCATAGCTCTACCTTACCTAGCTGTTGAATTATCTCCCTTTATTATACAAAATAAGGCTTTTTCTAGAGCATTACTTGAAAAATATTGATGACATTTCATTTAAACTTAACAAAATCATAAAGGCTATTGACAGTACGGCCTAAAAGAACTACTGTGAAATCATTAATATTCGTTGGGGACCAATTTTCGTGGATTTCGTGGTTGAGTCATTCCACGAAATTTAATCCCAAAGAACAAGTAAAATTCCCATTCATTTTATGTTTAAAAGTTGAAATCCACGAATTCATATCCCCACGAAAATTGCCGTTTTGACCAAAACCACGAAATTTCATGCCCACGAAATTAAATGATTTTACAGTATCATGATTGGTCTTATAAAACTGCTTTTTCAATAGAGAGCAATAAATTCTTGCACAATTTTTAAAACTGGAAGAAATTATTGCTCTAGGGAAACGTCGTTTAAGGAGTAAGACTACGTTGACGCATGCAGAATACATATATGTATAATGCTATTTTTAAAATTTTGCATCTAGATCTATACATAAAATTTAATTTTGATATTAATTTTCCCTTTTATTATCAGTACTGTGTTATTTTATTGGACTGCTTTCATTTGATTACAATATTTCTATATGGAATTACGCTACATGTATTGATAAATATTGGACTACACGAAGACATTGATTTTGTATATAAATCGTTTTCCTCGTGCAGTCCAATATTAAATACACAGTCCAATATTAAAATAATATTGGACTCCACGTGGAAAATACTGAACTAAGTCCCATTGAAAGCAGTCCAATATTAAAAATACAGTACAGCGAGAACAAAGGAGTGACGTCATGACAATGTTTTAACCGATAATATATTAAAATGTCTGTTCTGTAAGTCTTCTTGCACTAAATTTGAAGATTTTCGGGCAAGTTCATGTAAAACCCAACAAAAACTGTCATTGAACTAATAAATCACAACAGTATATTGTCAGGCGTGTAAACAAACAACCCATTTTCTCATTCAGTGCACATGCAGCATTCATTTTCTCCAGCTGTCCGATTTCAACTATACTTTCAGTGAAACATTATCTGATTATCATAATCCGCCATACCCTTGTAATTTTTAACACAAAGAAAGTTTCCTTGTACACATTTAAATAAAAAAACATAATCACTTTATCCTAGCCATGAATTAAAATAAATCCTTTCTAAAATGTCACAAAATTTATCTCCTCCCGCCGCCACTCATGAGAATACTACTGCTTATTCCGTACATCAGTGTACATGTGTAAACACAATTAATAGCATCACGAGAATCCCGGGCTAACGAAAGTCCAATATCACGAAGGCGAGAAACCCGAGAAAAACGCAATCGTGCATTATGAGAAAAACGTGTGTAAAATTGTCATGAGGATCTACAGGGTATTTCATAATCATATAGCAACTTTTATTAAATGCATTAAATCTTATATCCTATACATAAAAACATTTTCACTTTATCAATTAACATGTCATATGGGTATTGTTGTAGAAAATTAATCCTTTAACAAAAGAGAAGAGAGTTATACCATTTACAATGTTTTCTTAAGTTCAATACAGAGTGACTACAGAAGTACTTTCGCACGAGAATTTCTTTGTATTAGACGATCTACTTATATGAATGAATGACAGTCGCGCGATTTGATTGGCTAAAATACTATTTCAGAATGATTTAATTGATGAAAATGCGATACACATTTACTATGGATAATGGATTTAAAAAGAACGTGAATTAACGCAATTTGTTAAAACCTCCTAAAAAGTTCAATCAGATCTTTAACAAAGTAAGCAAGATTTGTCAAAATAGATCCCCTTGTACTTGATAATAAATCTTTAAACTTGATAATATTCGGCCTTTTATAGAATCTTTTTGGTATAAGCTTTGATCTTTTATCAAAAAAGAAGGGACATTCTAATAAGTAGTGCATTTCATCACCAAGACTGTTAAAGTGACATGGTCGACATTTGCGCTCTTCATGTGGGACAAATGACTGGGCCCAGCGGCCGGTTTCAATAGGGAACCTATGGTGTCCGGTACGAAAATGCATCAGGGACAGTCTTAATAAACTAGGTAACGAAGTAAGATATTTCTCCTGGTCAACAGAGTCTTTATAACAACTGTACATTTTACCTTTATTAGAAGTTTCTAATTTTGAGGACCACTCCTGTTTAAATTGATCCGTTAACGTTGATTTGACAAGTTTATGGACATAACATTCCCATATATTTTCCTGAGTATGCTAGAGATATGAATTACCCGTTTTGTCTAAAACAGTTTTTATGAAATTAGTCCACTTAAAAAGATGGTCAGACTGTATTTACGGTTTATCTACATGACATTGTTCGCAGTTGTTTCGGGCGAACAATTTCATCTTATTATATTATGGAGCACCTTTAATATAATATTACAGAGCGAACGTATTAAATACATAATTCACGGTGACACTTCAGACTTCTTCTGTCCGCGGTGTCTGAAATCGTTCACGGAAACGAGATCATATTAACGACAGCGATTTTGAGGATTATTGCCTGACATTATAATTATTGTCTGTAGAAGATCTAAAATTCAATTAAAGACGTCTCAAGACTACGTTTAAACTTTTTGGAAACAGAAAGCCATTCCAGCCCGTTTTTATTCACTGATTGTCTATATACGAGGCTCTAGTTTTTTTCTCAAAATCATTCTTCAAATTTTCTTTAAGACCACGTCTGTTTTCTTTTTTTAATGTATCTAATTACAACCGAAAATATTATTGTTTACAGTGTTTATTAATTTAATTTGTGTGTGTCCAAAATGGTAATAGATTCCGTTATAACTCTCTATCATTTTTTCGCTTGAACATGAGGGCATCATATACAGCTGGGCGATTTTTTTTTACTGCAGCCGAAAGCGGAATTTAATGTGCTGATACAGATGAATATTTCAAAAAAAAATATATATATATATATGTATTATATGTATTATTAAATCTGGTATAATAATAATAATAATAAATAATAATAATAATAATATATTCTCCACCACTTTATTATGAAATTCTGACATGAAATATTGTCATATATTGCATGTAACTTTTGTGCAAGCCTTATTCGATACAGACTTTGTGTTTCTTAAAGATGGAAACAAAAAGTATTGATCTGCAGTTTTGTAAAAATAATGAATTGTCTCTTTGTGGTGATTGCAGTGGCAAAACTCAATATTCAAATAGATTTTGAGACATTTGGCGTTATTTATCTCGTTTCCCAGTTGTAATCATGTGCAATGATCTTGCTTGCAATTGGCAATAGGAAAAGTACAGATGAGAAGTTTATACTTGAATCGGTCGTTTTATATTTTGAAAATACGCAACATTAGATTTTCACGAAAAAGGGTAAATATAGAATTTTTAAAAGTACTTCTAATGTTCCCCGGATATTTTAGTGACATCTTTATAATTTTAACTGTACATGTTTTAAATTTCTAACATTTTAAAACGAATATAATGTTCTGTACATGTTAAAATTTCAACAAAATCAAATTGAGCAAGGACATCATTTTTTCAATTCATAACCTCTACCGATTTTTAATAAAAGACACTAAAGTACACAGTAAAGTAGTTTTTAACAAGGCGAGAAAATGTTTCATAAGAGAAATATCGACTTTTTACTGATAAAAGGTCTAAAAACAAACCAAACTATGGTAGGGTAAGGATGTTATTTAAATTTCTTTTTTTTTTTAAATGGGATGGGAAGTGGGTGTCAAATCTTTCTCAAGTTGCTTTTTATCCAAATTCACTAGCTTGTAAGTTGTAGATATTATAGTAAATTCTTCAGATTTTTTAAAAATTGGGATAGGGAACAGGAAAAATGATATCATGGTACCTTTGGATTTTATGTTTTATTCAAAATATTTCTTTTTTGTGAATATGAGAGAAATTTAAAAAATGTAATGCAAGCAATATGAAAGATATTATCCAAAGTATCGAGGGGGTTGGGGCATTAGAAGTATTGTTAAGTGTATTACACATATATACAACATTTACGATGACCACCAATATTTGAATTTTTAAGAACAATTCGCTCACTCCGGTTTGGATATTGTTTAAACGACACTTTGAAATTCAAAAATAAAAACATGAGCTTGCATTTGGTAGTTTGTACTTATATCAATCACACTGATTCATGATAAAAATTGTTCTTGTTATATTTTTTACGGGTTATTACTCTCAATTTACTGAAAAAATCTAGGTCGTTTACATTGTTATACACTGTATATTCTAGCTACTTGGCACTTCCCCTTAGTACTTCTTTTGTCTTGCTGCATAGATATGTGTTCGGATTAATCCACTGACATAGTACATTGCAATTATATCATTGATAATGCAAAATAATGTTTACATTGACTTACCTATTGTAAAGTCCAGAACACTCCACAAAACAATACCATATAACCAGGAAGAAGAGCGTTTCCATCCAACCATCTTGCTTTAGATATACACAAACTCTAACCCTTTGTAAAATGTTACTGCAAATTAATTAATCCAAAGAACTCAGGAAATGATATTCTGTGTTATTCTTTTCATTCATTTTATTAAATGATTGGATTATGATTATTTTCTACCAACAGAAATTCATGGGAGATGTTTTCTCATATACAATAATTATATGATTTCTAAAAGAGATGGCCGTATGATTTAGCACTAGTTATCGCAAATTATCGCCTTTGTAATAATATGCGTTTTATTTCACACTCTTGTACCGCTTTTTTAAATTACTGAGCAGTGCACTATTTCAGACGACTCTCATAAGAATCCATTTTATCTGCTGGTTTAATACCTGCCAAGCAATTATCGTGTGTATGTGTTATCTATCATCACTGCACACTGCTTGTAACAGCTAAATCGTACAAATGTCATATCATCTAAAATTGCAGTAAATATTTCCGATAATTAAACGCCATTTTCTAAATGTTATCTGCAATACTTTCTCAGAAATGTCACTGTATAGTTCAATGATATGCCCCTTAACGATTCAAAACGTCTATCGTTGTTTCAACCTTTACGAAACCACCTTCATATGAATAATATTTTTATATTAACGTCTGATATAACTTGTCTTCGAAGTGAGATAATGTGGACAAGTATAGTGAAATAACAATCCAATAACATAAATGTAAAGACGGTAAACAATATATCGTCTGCTCTGTCACGCGCTTTTCTTAAAAACAATGGAAGCTTTACTGTAATTTTCTCAAATATATAGATTGCTGTTGGTGATGATCATTTCTGAGTGTTTTGTGACACAATTTTTTGTTGACAAAATAAGGCTTGTATTCGTAAGTGAAATAAATTGTTTTGTAATTTCTTATATTTGAATTCCGCAAATAAACTGAAAATTATATTCAAATGCTTGTCGACCCGTTTCCAAGATACTGAAAACAGTTAATTAAGAAATGCAATATCGCTAAAACAGTTTGTATTTCAAACGAGACTCAGTTTGTTTAATTCGCAAACGGTAAACATACATCATGGTAAAGTATGCTACGCTGTTTAATTATCGACAATTTCAGGGGTGGTATAGTACGTCATCAACAGGTGCGCGCAACACTTCCCGATGCGGCTTTTTTATGTCAAAACACCTCGATTCGGTGAGTAAACTTGCGAGTATTTCATTGGTAACGAATAGATTTGGAAATGACATATAGTCGAAAGTACCCGCATGTGTCTCTAGTTTATCACTGACGTCTGCATTTTTCAAGAAAGTCTTACGTTTAAGAGAACATTCGAGCACAATGCACTTCATGGAAACACTTCCCCATTCACCACACCATATTATATCACATAAAAAGAGTTTTCATGCATTTCTAATGACTAAATGCCTTGACGGGTGTTCTTATGGCAAACAGAGGTCAGTGATACCTTAATTAATTTTTGGAATCTATAGTTTCAAAGAAATCAGTAATATAAAATTTCGCCTTTCCGGTTCACCAGGTAAAACGATGCACTTCCCGGCTCACCGCCCGTGTTAACTTAATTATATGTAGCCGTTCAATTTATTTTGACGCATGGTACTTAGGTTGCCATACCAGCAAAACTAGTATTTAGCAATAAATGAACGTTTATGTCAGTAAAAACAGTGCTTAATTTACCTTCAAGGGCTATATTATGACAGAGATTTACTCTTTCTTTTTCAGATCACAACAGACACACCTGAGATATTCTGTTTATCAGAATTAAATTATGAAGCTAAACACTTGGGGTTCAGCAGTATGATATCCGTAGACAGATGAACATAAACTGCATATAGTAATTTATGCATGCATTTCTCGGGAATAAAATGACACGTCAAAAAAAATCAGGATTGTAGAAAGAACAATACCCGCTTGCTGTGGATGTTTGTGAAAATGATGAAACAGACGGACGGACAATTCACAATCACAATAATTCAGCAACAAGTCTGGACCTTGTTGACTCCACTGCTCCAGTGAGCTCCACTAGGTTACTATTACCAGGATACTAGGTTACTATGTCACGAGTCAGACAGACGGACGGACAGACAATGTGTGAACACAATATTAAACCAAGGCTGGACTTCGGTAAAATAAAGGGAAACTTTTAAGTGGGGGGAATTGTCTTCAAGTAAACTTAAACAGAAGACTAAGATCAATGTCAATTTAAAACAAAGAATTTATTTTAATAAATTCCCTTAACAAAGTATCAGTCTAATAAATAATGGATGAGCAAATATCAATAAATTAATGGCACAAATGCACAAAGTATGGATCTAAAGTCTGTCAGTGCTTAAAACAATGTTCAAAATTAATAAAAAGTGTCTACAAGGTTTCCCACTTACAAATACTAATTTTGATCAAAAGCAAAAATTTACCTCTCAAAAATGTCCAAAATGCACTTAAATTGAACAAATGCCTAACTTAATCCAAGTTTTCAATGAAATTATTACTAAAAAAAATAATGAAATAATCAATGTTTACCCTAAAGCCAAAGAGGTCGAAGTCCTCGAAAATCTGAGTGGGAACCCTTATATACTCTCCAGAAATCTGGCAATCACACAAGAAAAAGTGAGGGAAAACCAACATAATAATCCGCCGGATCCCTGCAGGCTGAGGGAATCCGTCACAAAAAACTGCGGGTTTGACAGAATCCGTCATAAAAATATGCCGGATGAAAACATACATGTCCTCACTTTAAACAACGATTAAACCATTAAATTCTATTAAACTGCATGAAAATTACTATGAATCAAAAGAATAAAGATTAAATTACATAACCCTTACATTGTCTTCTCCGATCCTTGTACAGAAAGTGTGAAAAACTGATCTTAAGTTGAAAATAAATCGAATTTTGACATAAAACTTCATAAACAAATATGACCTTTATGACGTCACTAATCACAATGCAAAGCGACAAATGGCTGACAGTATAGATCGACAACATGTGTAGTAAAAATAAACAGCATTTACATCAATAAAATGAGGTGACAGGCATGAGTATTGGTTTAAATCAGTTCCTAACATAGAAATCAAGGTGACTGCCACATTAGATAACATGAGATATCATTAAAAACAGATAAAATCCTCTCAGTATAAAGCACCGGTAATGTATCGTACATGTACATAAACTATGTGACACTGACATTTAAAGTATAAACAGATAATAAAAGACGGTCTCCTATTCCTAGGGCACTACAATATTTAGCCATGAACAGCTTTTGTAGACGGAATTTAATGTGATTTTGCGTGACATCAAACAATTGTGATTTTTTTATTGAAACATTTTTTGTTTTGTCTTTCTGTGTTGAAGTCACAGAGTCTTGTCAGTGCTTTTCATTTCTTCTTAATAACATTTGACAGATTTTAATGAAAGGCAACAGCAGTATTAAACTTTGTTTGAAATGTAGTTGACACTAATGCTCATAACGGGTAAAACACAACAATATAAATATTCTTGTTATCTCTGTTTCGGTCAATAAACGTTCACAGATTATACTACATTGCAATTTTATCAATTTTTGTGTGTTTTAATGAAATTTCTGAGTTATAATTAGTGTAGTTGCGCAAAACCTCAACATTTTTCAGTTTAATGGTTTCAAGAGTTATTATATTCTGATTTTGTCGATTTTGAAGTATAGGCAGTGCATCTCCACTCCAACCTTTTTATAATTTTCATAATTCATGTACATGGTGTATATCATGGCAATAATTGGTTTTAACGGTAACTTATAAATAACATTCAGAGCTTTCTTTTCCGTGTAATTCCTTCCTCTATAGCTGTTGACTTTTTCCAAAGAAAGCTGCTGTCGTCTATTCAGAATGTGGATGAAAACAAACAGCCATTTAAAATAAAACGCCTTTAATTTCATAATAACCATGTTATTGTGCGTTTTAGAATATGTGATAATTAATTACTAATACATGTAGTCTTTTATCGTTTTTCTTTTACACTAAATTTACCACAGAAGATTGTAATTATTTTAGGGTTCCCTGTCGGGTCTGAATATTTCCAATTGTTGAGAATATGTGACATAGAGATGTACACTACTTCTTGTCGAAGAAAATTAAAGCATACAATGTGGAACGAATTTGTCAGATATGCGATCTTAATGAAACTTAAGGTGAATTTCAATTTTTTGCAAAGTAAAATTGTTCTACCACTGTTCAAGCTCACTTCGAGTTTTAACATGTAACTGGGTGCACTAAGATTTGCAAGCAAAATCTGAACATTAGTCAAATGTTAAATCCTGAACCGCTTACTAGTGTAGATTCAGTCGATGTTCCATCCTACTACGTGGTAATTATAATTCGGTTGCAGTCACTCCTGTTCTTTCCCTGCGCACATCTAAAAGATCTTAATAAGAACATTTCGTTGGCGCGGTAGAGTAATTTCTCATTTTTCCCGAGCAACTGTGATGATCACGTGACCCTGAAACATTAAACAAAATTAAATAGTAGCATATCATTAAAAGCTAAACTGCACTGGTGCGACTTTATACCTTTAAAAATATATTAAAAGGTTGCTCCTTTAAAAAACAGCACATGATTATAATTTAACTATATAATTTTGCTGTACTTAGCATATTATCAATGCATATTCTTATTTGCCGCATCGAGTTTTACCTTGAACTCAAGTTCGGAATCAAAGCCATCATACTCGACTATTTTCGATCACACCCTATATATAGCTATCATGAAAAAATGATTAGAGTAACAAGTTAACTAATGGTTTCCAAAATACTTTCTATTTATATCATCATGTGTCGAAGTGCCTATCTAACTATACCCCTTATTAAGGTTTATCTACTGAAACATTATTGAAAATAAATCAGTTATTTATATCCATACCTTCAAACAGCAAACGACATAGTCGTGTTTGGTACGGAGACCTAGTTGAACGTTGAAATCCTTGTCTGGGGTAATTCCGTTAGAGGATGTTCTCCACTTCTCAAATATTATGTCGTACAGCTTTTGGAAAATATAATACGTCAATTATATCTTGCATGCCGATCACTCAGCAGTCCTTTTTAACATATATTGACAATTCCATTGATGCAGACTAGAAGTTTCGTTTCCTTTTTCATCTTTCATGTACTTAAAATAACAAATATAAGGACATGATAGAACATTTATCATACATATGCACGTTTATAGTATACAACATATGTTCAAGATATGCCTCGTTCTTTCAATATTATCTTCAAATGCTTAAATGAAGTTTACAGACCATCTAGTGCAAGCACTCTAACAGTTAGTTATTCGAATAAATAGAACTTCCAGGCAAGCGTGATCACATTTACATGAGCACCAGCCCGATGTCAGTCATGCTGGAAATTGGTGTGCCGGGAAGGACATGAATTCAGTTGGTGAACCGGGAAGGCGAAATTTAGTTTACCGATTTTTCGGAAAGTTTAGATTCCAATGACTAATCAAGGTATCACTGACATCTGTTTACCGTAAAAGAATACCCGTCAATGCTTGGATTGATCACAAATGCATGTAAACTCTTGTTATGCGAAATAATATGGTGTGGTGAATAGGGAAGTGTTTCCATGAAGTGCATTGTGCACGAATGTTCTCTTAAACGGAAGGCTTTCTTGAAAAATGCAAACGTAAATGATAAACTAGACGCATGTGCGGGTACTTTCGACTATATGTCATTTCCAAATCTATTAGTTATCAATGTAATAATCGCAAGTTTACTCACCGAATCGAGATGTTTTGACACAAAAAAAGCCGCATCGGGAAGTGTTGCGCGCACCTGTTGATGACGTACTATACCACCCCTGAATTTCCTTGTTTCTCATAAGAACGAATTCAGCATCAGATAAAGATTTTTGAAATTTGGATGCTTGCACATTCGTCAGTCGTGATGAAATATTCAACATATACTAGTATTTGAGATTTACTGGAAGAAAATAATATGTCCCTCGTACACAAACCATTCAGCCCACACAATGTATCCGAGGCCAATGATCGGTAATTGTTAACATCTTAGAACAGTGTGACATTTCTACCTATCAAATATTGAAAGTTCAGACAGATTTCCTGCATCAAACTAATGTGGGACCGGTGCATATGCTAAAAATCAGACATATTTACAAAATGAATATTCTGATATAAAAGGCATTTGAGCTGCACCGTGAGAAAACCAAAATAGCGCATTTGCGACCAATATGGATCCAGACTAGTGTAACGCTACGTGTGTTACATAAAGTTTCTGTGGGGAAAGTTTGCTCAAAGTCGGTGTTTTCGAGTATTATTTATTTGTTTGTTTGGAGTCCGCTTAATTGAGGGAATTAGCAAAATCCCGAATCTGTTTCTTCTTTTATTCAGTTTTCAACAACAACATATGGATCTCCACATAATAACTATAATTTCTATAAACCAATTAAATTAAAACTTTGTAATTATCTAGTCGGATATCTCAACATGAAACACAGAAGTATATGTCCTTCTTATTTCGTAGGTAAAATTCTTCTGATTTACGGTTATCATTGACTTTTATGACGTTCATGACAACAATAATATTAAACAATGATATTGCAGGAAACCTACATGTCCCCTAGCAACAAATCTCGCATACTGCGATACTTAGTGAGATTTAACGTGACCAGGGACCTCTGTCCATGCGTGTCAAAAGATTATTATCTTACTAAACTGATATTAAGATTATGTAATAAAATATAATAAGACTATTAGCAGACCTATAACAGCAATTAGTTTGACACTGCAAGATCTTATCAATGTTTAGTAAGAAATAAAACATTTTTATAAAGACAGCATGTAAATTCGTTCTAAATTTGTTCTTTTAAAATTATTAACAAAGATCGAGATTTTACATATACAATTGACCGTTGTTAAGCACTAATGTCACTGCATGACACTAGCCTGCGCATCCGCGCATTCTCGTCAGGACCCATACTGTTCGCTAACAGTTTCTCTAGTTGCACATAGGTTTGAAAGCGGACAGTATGGATCCTGACCAGAATGCGCGGATGCGCAGACTCGTCTGTATCCAGGCTGGTCGCAAATGCACTATGTTGGTTTCTCACGGTGTGACTCATTTCATTGACTTTCTAGGGATGGATCAACAACGAACTTGATTCCGAGTTAATTTGTCTTCACTAGCGGAAATGTGCAGAAATAAGGATAATATCATTAAAGTTTTAGAAATTTGATTATGTTTCATTTTAAAGCGGAACTGTAATGTCAGCAACTCTTGAAAAATACTTAACAGACTAACCTTCAAAAATTTAAAACCCTGTTCATTTTTTACGACACGCACACAAAATACGACGGCCTGATACTCTGCAGTTAATAAGGCAGAGACAGCGTAATTTGTCTGCCGTGCTAGATATCATTGACCCTTTGGCGGAAACGTTCCTGTCGGTACATTTTGCAACATCTATATCTATTACTGAGACACGCATCTTAAATATTTGATGACTGGAGACATTTACCAACAAATTCCACCCGCAGTGCCAAAACTCTTTCACAACAAACTATATACTGTCATTAATAATATTGGTGTTTCCTGTGGGCATATTGTCTGTGAATTGAGCTATTCAGAATTTTAAGTCAATCGAAGAGGCTGCTTTGGAGCAATTTGAGTTAAACAGGGACAGCATCGAATAAAAGTTAATACTTTATTCACAAAATTTACTTATTACTTGATCATTCATTTAAAATGCTAATCACTATTGTACGACCATAAGTGACAGCATTTCTGATAAAAACTGCATAAAAATGAAAACATTCTCTTTGTGCCCTGCATCACCGTTAGACGGACATATGTTTAAGTATGGTAATTATGCAACTTTAAATAGAATAAAAGATATTTGCTTTGCAAATTTGCTAAACTAAGCCATCTCGAAAGCAAGAAATGGATTCCAATGAATAAAAAGTTGCTGAAAGTACGTAAATGGAAATAATGTCCCTTCATATCCTTCCTGGCAATTTAATTGCTATTCTAAACGAAGCAGTACTTTAATGTCCAATCACAAGTTGCTGCTTCTAAAAACTTTGAGTAAATCTGTAACATGAAATACACAATGGCTTCATAGTATTTTATCATTTAATGACTTTAAATCAATTTGCAATCAAGATTGAATTATCGCCTTATCTAGAACATCACCTACTTAATTGAAATTCATTATCTTTATTTCCTCAGCTTTTATTTGATTGTTGTTGCATTTGATCGGGACAAATGATATTAGAAGAAATTTAATGGCACAAATTTATCAGAGAACGCCGGAGAGACTTGGGCATCCTCCAGGCAACTGAAATTGTAGAGTATTGGTTATTCAATTATAACTTCGCTGCATAATTTAAAGCAACACTTCCACAGATATTTGTACCGCACCATGAGAAAACCAACATAGTGCATTTGCGACCAGCATGGATCCAGACCAGCCAGCCTGTGCATCCGCGCAGTCTGGTCAGGATCCATGCTGTTCGCTTTCAAAGCCTATTGCAATTAGAGAAACCGTTTGCGAGCAGCAAGGATCCTGACCAAACTGCGCGGATGGTTTTCTCAAGGTGCGGCTCATTTTAATGATTGTTTATTTTGCTGTTTTTGCATTTGCTTTTTATTTAAGTTTTAGTATAGTTTTATTGTTTTTTAAATGGATCAACAATTTCTTTTTATAAATTGTTTAATAAATCCCATGCCTTATCGTTCAAAATCTTGTTTTCTCATGTTTGTTAGGCGGGGATACAACATCAGAAAAACTGTAAAATAAAAGAGGTTTTCTGTTTCATATACGTATTTTATCAAACCTGTATTTAGTTACCAGCTAGAAAGAGACATACTTTATTTGCTATAGGCAGGTGACTACCTAGGACAGGTTGAAACAAGAGCATAATCTCAAAGTTGGAAGTTGGCTGTCAGTGACTGGCTGGTTAGGGCAAAAGGTTGCTCAATAGTTGTGGTCTTAAAGGAAGGTTACCTTTAAAAATTTCCTCTTTCTCTTTTAACACTTAATTCTAATAGCCAATGTGTTTGTTTGTGTTGTTTTGCAGGACGATTTGTCACATGAAATATTGTCAAGTAATACATGCAAGCCAGCCTTAATCTTAGACGGCTTCTTTGTAATTTTTTTATTTTAATTCTTTGATAGAACGAGCACACCTAAAATTCTGCAAAGCCATATTAGGTGTTAAGCCAAGTACAGGTAATGCTGCTGTATACGGGGAATTAGGGAGATACCCGTTATTCATAACTAGATATATACAAATAATTAAGTACTGGTTCAAACTGATCACCACCGATAATATCATATTGAAAAATATATATCTGAATGCCTGTAGTAAATGTGATAACGGTGTTAATAACTGGGCCAGTAAGGTAAAAACGTTTTTGCATAATCTAGGATTTGCTGAAGTATGGGATTTCCCCCAAAGTGTTGAAATAAATTTATTTTTACCGATATTCAAGCAAAGATTAATAGATTGTTACTTGCAGCAGTGGCGTACTGACATAAGAAATAATAGCGTGTTAACACATTTATATTTTTATATTAAAGAAGATTTCTGCTTTGAAAAAAACTATTTCAAAGTAAAACTTTCAGGTCTGCTTTGACGCGACTTCGTGTATCTGCTCACAGGCTCCGTATTGAGTCTGGGAGGTATGGTAGAAACCGTCTAGAACGTCATGAAAGAATATGTCAGTTTTGCGATTTAAACGATGTCGAAGACGAGTACCACTTCATTTTGAAGTGTAAAGCATATGAGCAGTTAAGAAGTCAGCTTATTAAACGTTATTATTTTACCCCCATAGCATGCTCAAGTTTACGCTATTGTTACAGTCCGAAAACAAGTCTATCTTACTTAATTTATGTAAATTTATTGTAAAAGCAAATAATAGTCGAAATGAACTATCTACTCACCTGCAGATTACCAGTTAGCAAATAGAGAACTTTTATATTTCCTATATGATTAAGCATCTCACAGAGTTTAAATTGGAAAACATATCTCATTTTCGCTTTAATTCTGTTCATTCTCCACTTTGTATGATGAATTAAGGATTAAGTTAATAACTTTTAAATACTTTTTCTTTTTCAGCTCAGCACATTTGTATTGCTTTGATGGAATTATGTCTCTATTTTATATTGCAAAAGTTTTCCATATGTGTTGTCATAATATTAGCCAATTTCATTGTATGCGTGACCTCTAAAATTGTATTATGTAAATCATGTTTAACAATGTACCTGTAGTGTACTGTTATTAAACTTCCTGTTCTGTTCTGTTCTGTTCTTCTGTAATTCTAAATATCAGCGGAGTAAAAACGCAACCAATGATTTCCTGTTTCTGAAAAGTGTGTAAAACTCAATATTAAAAGTGTGTAAAACTCAATCTTTCTCCTTTTTTTCTAAGACATAAACTATCGGGGTAAAAAATGAAGGCTTAACATGTTCTACATTTTGCACACAATAAAGTAAATTTAATCTCTAAGACTTTCTCTTTTGTGTTTAAAAATAAAACTGTCCTTACTCCGATTTAAAACATATGAAAACTTTATTCTTTCCTACTACCATTACTTCTATCACATTATTTCTATCACATATAAAACGGCAGTATGACATAATTTAAAGTGATAAATTTAATCTGACACGATTATGCCATTTATTCTTTACGGTAGGATTAGAGTACTAATCAGAATATATTGTATGAATAAACATGGGCTATTATCAGATTTAACAAATTTCATGTTGCCAGGCAAAAAAATAAAATTTATTCATTCGTAATCATACTGTTTGTTAAAACGGCAGAAAAGACGCCGAAAATTGTAAAATTATGAATTCATGCGCGAAGACGAATATAAAGATACTAAACAACACTCAAATAGGCGAGAGTAGTGAATATGATTTTGCTCGACAGTCCAATCACAACTGAAGGTCCAAAGCGCTATATTATTTGATTGCTGATTTAGTTGCATTACGTGCATGTTTCGAGAACGAAGAAAAATATTGTTCATTAGAAACTTTTATCTGCCGTACATTACAATTTGGACGATATAATTCGTTTGATATGTTAAGATGCAAAAAAAAATTGTTACATAACATGATATACATGTATATGTAAGTTAATAAAGAGACAAATTGTATTTTGTTATCAAAAATGTACGTTTTAATATAACGTTGGAATTATTATGCTATCACGTGTCATGAATTTAAAATAAACATAGGTATTTCGAACATTATCCTATATATCGGTAAGTTGATTCTAATTTTAAGAAAAACTGGAAAAAAACAACAGAAGTTTCACTTTCAAGGTCTAAAAACCTGCGAACAACTTGCTTTAAATGAGAAAATCGGTTTAGCAGCAGACTGAATGTTGCAAGGATCTCATTCACAAAATAATTATTGTTATTAAGGAGAAATCGTTTAAGCTAACAGGCTCTATGAACAAAATAAACGCCACGCAAGCCCCTTCCATACTTAATAGGGAAATTGTATGTCAGACATGTAATCAATTTGGACATGATTTCTTGTTGGCGAATTTTCTGAAAACTTATAAACTGTTTTATCAAAATGAGAACTGCACAACGGATACGCTATATAGTTACAATTTCGGTTTTATAAATTACACTCAACAAAACTGTACAATATAACCAGAAACAGAACTTCCCTTGAGTCATTTTGCACAAATTATGCACCCAATTTATCCCGCTATAACAATTTTCTATCAGTTCGTTCAAAAAAACTCTAACCAGTGGTGTCCTTTGTTATTCCTTAATCATACTTTTTATTTAATTACAGGATTGCGTACTGCGAACGGAACTTTGGAAAAAATATGTCTGATCATTTTTATAATTAATGTATCGTTATTGCGAATTACCGTCTTCACAATTCAATGGTCTTCACAATCTAATGAGCGTTTTTACCGACTCATATAATAACGTTTTGTTCAAAATTTAATAAGCGTTCATTGAATGCGAATTACTGCCGAGCAACAATCCCGCATGTGCTTTCATTATAGGGTACCACTTGTGACAAGTAAATCGCTCCATTTAAGATATCATATTTTACTCTTTCTGTCCAGAGTTTTTATACAAACTCCAGAAAATTAGCTGCTGCTTTCTTAAAATGATGCGTGCATTATATTCTCAGAACAGTGGCGCTGTTAAAAACAAAAATAATTCTTTGATCTTCTCAATAATTGTAAAATACAAGATACCGTCCATTAATTTTGCATGTTCACAAAATAATGTTATTGCATCAGCGGATATGATCTCTGTGAGAAATGATATAATGTAATTTCAAGGTCTCAGTAGGTTTAATAATATAATAAAACAAAAATGTAATTACGTTATTTATCTATGATTAATATTGGAACATAGAATATATATAATCGTCTGCGTTATATTCCGGTGATTTTCACGCGTTTTGTTTGGCCAATATCTTAACAAGAAGAAACTGCGGTCGAATGTTCCAAGTTTATAATAAAAACATACTGCCGCATGAATTTTACAGCGCTAATATATCGCAAAAAAATGATCAAAAGGGTTAAATTTTTGAAATACTTATGTTATATTTATGCGTCAAAGAGAACGGCGTGTAAATAGTTTGCAATATTTATTTAAAGTGTCGTTTATGTAATGCGAATTGACTTCCATATATCAGTCTGTAGTTTATGTCATTAAGTCAATTTTTTTAACACCACCTAGGTCATCAATGTATTGTCCCGTCCATACTTAAATCAACACTAAATCAGAATTGTCTATCGGAACTCGTTACGAATTCAAAGTTTCAGTATGAGATGGATGCGAACAGACGAGTGTGACATTGATAAAACAAGATACTCTCATCACTGCGTCTTATGGAGGGAACTGGATATCTCTCCTGTTTCACTGTTGGAAAGAGGTGATACCGCTCTTAAAAATGTAGGAAAAGATTAACTTGAATAAAACAAATCAGATTTTATACCGCCATTTTTTGAACGGTCTACTTAACATACAAGTCTTGTAGGACTCTTATTAAGTTTTAGATATTTTATTACTATTTTCTGATATGAGCTTGATTTTAAATCAACTGACATTTATTTCCAGCATTGTACTTAAAAGCAAAAACATTATTCGACTACCAAGTTCAAATATCATGCAGATAAATTATATAACGTGTTACTTTCCGAGGAAAGTTTTCCCCTATTACATTCTTTGAACAATTACGTAAGTATAATTTTCAGACTGGCATCTTAAATATGTAATGTGCTGAGACATTTCTCCACTATTTCCGCCCGCGGTGTTAGAAAATGTTCACAGAAAACACAATCATATTAACAACTGTGATGTTATATAGTACTGACTGTCAGCATTTTTTCTGTAGAAGGCGCTTTTTATAGATCTAAAATTCAATTTAAACTTTTGAAAATTTACGTTGACTGATGTCCAGTAAATTGTTTTACACAAACGCCAAAATCCACCCTCATACTGATGATGTTATTATATTAATAACGTCTGATTTCTCTAGGTTGTGAATAAAAAAGACCAGAAACTCATATCTCAAACCCGCAAATTTACCTCATGCGACTTTTATATATACAATACCTTCTATGCTACTGTTCGGGGAAAGTCAATCGCATGTCTTAGAAACGACAAACGCTCCAGTGAACTTTCGTCCAATATTAAGAATTGCTGTTGAGAATTGTCAAAGAAACTAATCATTCCCGTCATAGAAAGTGAAGAGAGTTTTATCATATTATTTTTGTCAATAAAATAAACCCATTAAAGCCAGCGTGTGTTCACACTATGGTTGAAAATTTGTGAATACATTCGCTTGTGATTTCTTGTACTTAATATCGCGACTGAAAGGAAATTTGTATTCTAGCACTTATCGACCCTTCCAAGATTGCATATAATATAATGGTTCTAGGATACGTTGAATAACAGCTCGGTATTGAAAATGGAAGCAAACTGTCTATTAATATATGATTATAAACCTGTCCTGTTTCATCGCGCTTATCATGACATTGCCCTTGGTGCATTGCTTTCTGCAAAGCCAAAGTTTTCTCTTTTCCTTTGTCTTGACAAGCAGAGTTCTATTCTATAATCAATAGGAACAATAGAAACAATCAGTGAAAAATCTGCCAGCTAAAGAATAATCTTCTTGAGGTTGTGGACTGGTAAGGACACTCGGCATTCTTCAGACATAAATGTAGCTCAATGCGCACCTGGCCTTTCGTAAAACAAAACGGATGATGCCGTTATCGGACACGGAGAACACTAATTTTCTGACTGGCATTCTTGCTCTACTATCTTAATCTTCAGGTTATACTATAGATCCTCTCCTCTTTTCTTTATTTTAAAATCCAGGCTTTAACTACAGCAAAGTTCTTCTCTTCATTTAAAGAAATAAGAATTAACTTGTCAAAAAATTTAGAAAATCATGCACATCCATCATGAAGGCTACCTGTTGAGGAATGTTTACTTCTATTATATTTTGGGAACGTCAATATAATTTTATTACTGCAGCAGGACACATAAATATTAAATGCACAAAGACAATTGTTGACAAGTTTCCCTCGTGGTGCCAGATGTTACTCGCAGAATACAAAACAACGGCGATACAGTTCAGTATTGCATGTCAGCACAGTCTGAAGCAGGAACTGTTAAAAGTTCTAGAATTCAATTAAAGACATTGCAAAAACAATGTTTCAGGAGAATTTATGCGATAGGAGGAACAGCAATGTTAAATGAGCATTTCATGCATTGATAACGAGTAATATATTGTAGGGATAATACACGTTTTTGTTTGGAGTATTAACGTCTGCAGAAGCTCGTGTTATTTGTTGTTGACTGAGGCCGAAGGTCAAGGTCACCAACATATCCCAAGGGCTTCTGCAGACGATAATACAATTAAAATAAACGCGTGTTGTCGTTATTCTTCAATAGAAAAACAAACACGACATGAAGACTTAATTTATTGTCTTCATAGGTAATGACTTTACGATTCCGGCGTAAAGTTTATTTAACATTCTTCAGTCTGATTAAGGATTTGTAATAGATACGTTGTTTTGTTGTTGGGGAATAGCAAAAAGTCAGTTTATGGTTTTTGATGTTTATCAAAATAATATATCCAGAATAAAATTTAAGATGTTGTCAGGTCTAAAGATTCTAGCAAACTGATACAGAAATACAGAGGTACAGAAATATAATTGTTTAAGCAATGACAAAGGCAGCATTCAATGACATATCAAAGAAACAAACATACTGATTCAAAAGATTTTACAGTAAGGTGTTAATGATACATATCAATCAATATGGAAAATAAGAGACTTTGAAGAACTAATTATAAACTGAATGGAGAGATTTGGTAACAAGGTTCTAATGACAAATGATAATCACTTTGGCCTTCCTTAACTCTTTGAAGTTTCAGACCACCCAAACTTCTAGAAAATATACAAAATGTACATGTAAAAAATATAGATGTGAATATCACATATATAACAGATTTGTTTAGGTTTAAAAAAAATATGGTCTTGACAAATACGTGCCGAGTAAAACTAGTAGAATGTTGTATTTATTACAAACGTCAAATAATGCGTGATATTTGAATATTTTTGTCATGATGAGGCATTTTATCTAATGTGCCCATGTCGCCATCCAACCATTATTCCTTAAAGTAGCTTACATTTTATTTCAACCAAAGATACGAGTTCAGGATATTTTTTATTATAAAACGTAAATTGTTTAATTGACCGATACATTTTATTTAGATAAAGCACATCTGCCTCTGTAGAGCAATTTCTTAACGTCAAACTTGAGATAAAGCGTAACTTCCTATATGACGATTGTTCTGAAATGTGCCTCTGTCCGTCGATAAAGAAATTGTAAAACGATCTGTCAATACTGCCCAATACTTCATATAGGTGAGACCTTGGAAATTCAAGTAAAGCTAATTCGACATCTCGAAAATTAATTTGTAATATCCTGAGAGAAGACCAGTAAGAGTTTAGTGTGGTTTACTTCACTAAGCAGACGAAAAATCGAAATATCCGAACATAAATGAAACTAATTATTGTGTGTTTGAGCTAGCTGTCTCCTTAAACAACTTAAATCGCGGATGATGCTTATTTTAAGCTAAGGCAATTACATGTCAGAGACATTTAATTTCTTGGCTTTAAAACTACTTACTTTAAATGTCTAATTTGAAACGTATTTTTACATATTTTGCAATACATAAGAAAATAGGAACGCTGTGGGTTTAGCGTTCTATAGAAAATATAGGAGCACTTGGTGCGGGGAGGGCAAGAGGAGGTGCAAGATTCTCAAAA
Source organism: Mercenaria mercenaria (assembly GCF_021730395.1). NCBI lineage: Eukaryota > Metazoa > Mollusca > Bivalvia > Venerida > Veneridae > Mercenaria > Mercenaria mercenaria. Next base: position 60,465,624 of record NC_069375.1, on the reverse strand, counting down.
CTAAATGCATCTGCAAAAGTTGTATTTGCCAACATCTTCGTCATCTTTAAATAACTTGAATGAAAGGAACCGCTATTCTTCAAAAAAATTGAATTATTGTTTTCCAGCTATTGCTTTTATAAAAAGAAATATTTGAATCGGGATCAAAGTTCATGTTCTCCCCACCCACTCAAAGTTTGAAGTAGACTCTCCAAGTCCTCTTTGATCTGTTTATGAATCTCTGATACATCAATATTTTTACACACATATTTAAGAAGATTAAAAGCTAAAGATGGAAGCATTTTACGAAGAAAATGGATTCCAAAAAACTGTTCCGAGTGAAAGTTAGGAAAATCTTAACAGACACAAACACGTTATCAAATGATATGTGCATAATTAGTATCCTTATTTATCCATGTTCTTTACTAGTTATTGAGTAATACAGCCACACAAGAACATAATTATAGGACTTTTCATCGAAGAGCCTCCGATCATAATTTTAGAAATGACAGTGAATTTATTACAATCACAGACATGAAAGGACAGACCTGTAAGACCTGTAAGAAACAAGTGAATTGAGCGCCATTTTGATGTTGGGCTACTTCCCCTGTTTCTAGGCATCCACATACAAACGCAGTCCCTTATGTATTAATCAAGCCAAGGAAATATGCGTTTTGATTAATCCCAATATCAACAGTAATACTAGTAATAGATAACAAAACATTAAGATGCATTACAATATTACTTTCAGTTAGAGTTATCCACACACTGAAATATTTTGCATTTTTAGTAACAGATAAAGGAGGACACTTGCACAAACTTAAATAAATAAATGCATTGTGCTTTAAATGTATAATTCTATCCAGTTTGGGGTAAAGGGTTAGACTATAACCATGCAACAGGGTATTATGCATGTGCAAATTTTATTTGATCTTTCTGTTTATTTTTTTATTATTTCACTCTCCCGTTTCAGGACCCAAGTATGGACAATGCAATTCAATACATCCTGCAAAAGAGGTGCTTTTAATAAGAAAATCGGATTAGCAGCAGACAAAATGCTGCAAGGAACTCGTACACAAAATATTTATTGTAATTAAGGAAAAAACGTTTAAAATTATAACAGACTCTATCATCAACAACAACAAAAACGCCGCACGTGCCCCATTCAAATTAGAAAAATTTACAAGTCAGACATATAATCAATTTGGTACATGATTTCTTGTTTCCAAATTTTCTGATAAAACTTTTAGTTTGTTTTTCTTAAACGTCTTATTCCAGTCTTGCAGAACTGTAAATCAGATATGCTTTATTGTTACATACTCGGATTTATTCCCCCTTAATGTATCTGTTTGTGACAATTCAATGTATACGGCATTCCACGCTTTAGACTAGATTTGATTTGACTTAATATATTCGGCTTAATTTCCTAGCTCTTTACATTGTCCTGTAGGAAAATGATTAGATATGCTTAGTATAAAAGGTGCAAAGCCGTGTTTATGACCAATTTCACATTCATCATTATTGAAACATTTTTAAGTCTCTTTCATTTCATGAGACTTTCTGGTGACTGTATTGCACAAATTGAGTTCCTGGTTAAAATTTATAATATATTTATATATACCCAGGATATAACTTTCTCCAAACAATGAAATAATCTTTTCCAACACAGGATATTACCTTTTACAACCCAGGATATAACATAACATTCTCTATCCCAATAAATTACTTTCTACAATCCAGGATTTACCTTTCACCACCAAGGATATTACCTTCTGCAACACAATATGTGTGTGTGTGTGCGTGTGTGCGTGCGTGCGTGTGTGTGTGTGTGTGTGTGTGTGTGTGTGTGTGTTCGGGTTTAACGTCTTTTTTCAACATTTTTTCAGTCATATAAACGACGGTGTCTACTTGTAGCAGTGAGCACAATGCCCAACTTTATAGTGCTGCCTCACTGGAATATCACGCCGTAGATACGTGGCATGATACCCCACCCAGTCACGTTATACTGACACCGGGCTTACCAGTCCTAGCACTATCCTCTAAATGTTGAGCGCCAAGCGAGCAACACAATATGTATAATTCTACAACTCAGGGTTGAACCTTTTTCACTCTATCCCGATTCCCAATCGTCTCCAACCCACCAGTCAGTCATTATTCATAGCTATAATATACGTTGCTCGTATTCCAGTGGCATATTTGGTAACGCAAGATATTGTATTAAATGACTTACACTAGACAGAACTTACAAAATAACCAGAACAAGTCATCTTGCACAAATTATATGCACTTAATTTATCCCGTTGTCTCAAATTTCTATCAATGGTTTCCTTTATTCCTTAACGGTTACCACACCTTTTATTTAATTACAGGACTACGTATTGCAAATACAATAAATATCTAAACCGATTTGATAATTAATCTGTACGGTCTTCACAATCTAATAAACGTTTTGTTTACTCATATTTTAAATGTTATAAGCATTCATTTTGCATGTGAGGTACTGCCGAGCAATTATCACGTATTTACTATCATAATACGGCATCACCTGTAACAACTAAATCGCTTCATTTTAGATATCACAATATTTACGCTTCCTGCTCATAATTTTTATACACATTCCAGATAATTAACAGTTGCTTTCGAAAATGATGTCTGCATGATATTCTTGAGAACAGAGGCTATGTTAAAAACAAAAGTAGCTCTTTGATCTTCCCAATAATTGTAAAATGAAACACACGGTCCATCAATTTTCAATGTTTCAGAGAACCAGCCTCAAAATAATGTTATTATATCAACCGATATGATTTCTATCAGAATTGATTTGATAATATTTTAAGCCCTCAGTTGGTTTACTAATATAATAAAAAGACGTAATTACGTAAATTATTGCTGAGTAAATTGGAATATGGACTATTTATCATATCGCTTGCGTTATTTTCCGGGGATTGTCACGCACTTTTTCTTACATGATAAATGCTACTTTTGAATGTCTTCAAACATTAAGAAATAGTATTGAGGACATTGGGAAAACTGAACATTTTTATCAAAGGATATGAAGTCATATTACACCTTTATTTCATCAATTAAATAAACCTTGAAACCCGCAGGCTTAATTCTTGCGAAAACATTTGCCTGTCATTCCGTATACTTAATCTACGCAAATGTAAAGAAATTTGCACACAAGCACATAAGTACAATGGACCATTTCAAAGAAGAAAAAATTGTTGGCATTTAAATGGAAACATTTTGCTCCATACGTACATTCTATATGCATGGACAAGCAGTGCCTTACATTCAAGTACTGCCTGATCTACATATATCTGAAAGAAGTTAGTTTTCATCAATGCCATAAGGTTGAAATTTGAGACGGACCTCAAACTTCTAGCATCTGATTTAACTGATTCAGAGCTAAGACTTTTGACAATGATCAATCATTCAGAGCTTATCTTGACACTGGCCAATCATTGTAAGCTAAATCTTTACATTGACCAATTATTCTGTGCTAAGTCTTGTTACTGACCAATCACTGGTGCTAAATGTTGTCACTGACCAATCATTGGTGTTACATTTTGACACTGACTAACCATTCTTAGCTAAATATTGACATTGACTGACCATTCTCTGCCAAATATCCACATTTACCGACCATTCTCAGTCTGTAAATCGTAACATTGACCAATCATTCTGTGATAAATCTTGACATTAGTAAATCATTCTTAATTAAACCTTTAACACTGCGCGGTCATTCTGAGCTAACTCCTTACATTGACCAATCATAATTTCGCATTCTGAGAAAAAAACAACAGTTCCGTAACTCTGTTTGATAACTCTTGAATAAATGAAAGCAGGTCGTAGACGACTGTGAACAATAGAGTGTCTGTCAAACATTTTCAGTACTTTTCTTAAAAAGAAAAGACTGTGGTCGAACGTTTTACGTGGTCCGCCGCATGAATTTTACTGTGTCCATATATCGCATCAAAATGGCCATCATGCTTAAACATTTAAAATTCTTATCATATATTTATGCGTCAAAGACAACGGCATGTTACTAACTTAACAAGTTTATTTACTGCCATTCCATTATAACGTCGTTTCTTTATACGTGTCGTGTTTTATATATAAATTTGTACGTAATGTCATAATGCTAATGTTTTGGGGAAAAACAGACAATCTACGTATTGTCCCTTGAGCAGATGAAAGCATCCACACTTTAATCAATACCACAATAGAGAGTCGTTAAACGAAACTTTTAAAACGTCACGAATTCAGATTGAGTGTCACTATGAAAATTATGGGGGACGGTGTGTGTGCGAATAGACGACTGTGGCATTTATAAAAAAAAGATTCCCTTACCAATGCGTTTAAACATTTATGATATGGATATCTCTCCTGTTTTACTAATTGTAACAAGTGGTACCATTCTTAAAAATGCAGAACAAAAATGACTAAAAAAGCAGATTTTACAATGTCAAAATTTTTTGAACGGTGCATTTAACATACAAGTTCTAATAATATATTGTAGGAATCTTGTTAAGTTTTAGAAATATTCTTGTTTATTTTCTGATGATATGAACCAAATACGAGTTTAATAAGCAAGTTCGTTTATCTTTCTCGCATTTCCGGTAAAAGCAAACACTTTAATCGTCTGCCAAGTTCAAATATCATGCAGATATATAAAGTGTTTCTTTCGAGGAAAGTTTTCTCCTATTACATTCTTTGAACAATTACATACTAGGCTAAGAGAAATAGGTTATTGCGTTCAACTAATTCCAACAGAAACTTTATCTTCACCAACAATAAGTATATGCATGTAGGTAAAACATACCAAAAGTCCTCAAAGATTTTTTTATTTTACATGTAGAAAATATAGTTTCAAATTTGGACGATTTTCAAAAAATAAATTATGTACCCTATCGTCCACCATACTACAACCGGTGTCAAGGTAAAAAAATCCAAAAATTAGGCTGCAAAATCATGAACGATATTTATTGATAATCGAAAACTTAGGATCGGATATTCTTTGAAAAGGTAGGTACTTATTAATATTTGTTTCTGATTTTTTTTTAATTTCTAGTAAATATCTTGGCTTAAACACGTAAATGTATGTAAACAACCACATGTGAACGGTCAAAACGTAGCAACAGTGAGATAAGGTCTACTGGGTGTCTTTCGAGAAGAAACATGTATTCACCTTAAATTTTAATTAAATCAGAGTAAACAAGTTTTTATTTATCTAAAACTAACATGATTTTCACTTGATTTTACATGTCATCGTGACCGGAAGTGAACAAAATGTTCAAACAAATACAGGTTTTTGTAATTACAGTTCAACGGTGTATAATGTTGTTGAGAAATCCAAACATTAGCCATAACAAAAACATTCCATTAATGATATGCATGATTTTTTCTAAATTTAAGTCGGAAATTGCAAAAAATCGCGGAAACGGGTGAGGCATTTTCAATTTCTTTTTCTACGGAAGCGCATAAGGAACAAAACTCGACAAAAAAATCGTAAATTTATTTTTTTGCAATAAAATGCATATTTAATGGTTTAAATCGTATAAAATGATATTTTATGTCTTTGCAACATTCCATCTCAGTTTGCATAGAAATTGTTTTAAATTTGTTCCATTTATTTCATTTCAGCTTCATGGGATAGTGTTAGAAGGCATTGATAAATGATGGTAAACCAGGTTATCTGCACATTATCAATATCGGGCCTGAAATATGAGGTAATTTTTGTATAATTTGATATAAAATAGTACTATTTAAAATATATTTTCAGTTGTGAACATAAAACAAATAAGCAGTGTACAGTTACATTGCAATACTTTGTAAAAAGACCAAAAAAAAGCTATTAACAAAACGATTCAAATAAGAATATGCATAAATTTATCTGAATGTGTATCGGAAATTGCAATAAATGAAACACGAAAATCGGGTGATACATTTTCATTTTCTTTTTCTACGGAAGCGCATAAGGAACTAAGCTCCACAAAAAAATCATCAATTTATTTTTTTGCAAAGAGAAACATATTCCATGATGTTAATAGTATTATATTTCTTGATGTTTGTAACATTTTTTTTTGTCTCAGTTTACATAAAATTTGTTTTATATCAATTCCATTTATTTCATTTCAGCTTCATGGTATAGAGTTAGAAGGCATTGACATATGGTGGTAAACGATATTTAATATTGGGCCTGAAATATGAGGTAATTTTTGTATGATTGGATATAAAATGATACTATTTTCTAATATATTGATAGTTGTGAACATACAAACATAAATAGTATACAGTTACCAGGGCTTTGGAAAGTTCGAAAACTCAATCAGACCGAAACGAAAATCACGACACCTTCGCTACCCAACAAACCGTATCACTGTCAGTTATATCAGTACAATGCTTTATAAACATGCCATGTCACAGTAGTCAGGTGCGATGCAAAATCAAAATAATGTTATGTACATCTTTCTCCTTCTGAATTATTCAAATTGTGATACGTGATTGTATATGCCTTTTATTTTAGTGAAGAAAGTGAAGTACCGGTATGCATTATTTGCAAGCTACAAGATGGCACACACACACTGCAAAACTTGAAGAGATTGGTTGCCAGAGTCTTATCTGCGCGAAATAAAGGTAAACATAATGATGAAAATGATCATTTTAGGCACAGTGACAGTCATGAAGAAGAAAAAAGTTTGTATATAAAGTTGCATATTCTATAACGGTAAAACCATGATGGTAGGGAGCATGAAAGTTTTAAATCATACAGTAATGTTAGGAACAGACTTCAGATTATATGCATTTGACAATCTGTTTTAAATCATGGTTGAAGTAATGTTGTTTTCAAAATTATTCATTTCAGATTTTTCTTTCCAGGTGCTATTCATGGTCAAGTTGTACATTCTGAATGTCGAAGACAGTACTGCAATCCAAACCAAAGCCGCCAAGTAAAAATTTCAGAGCATAAGAGTTCCACTCCTCAGAAAACCAGAAAAAGTTATGAAAATATTTTTAGATTTGACACCAGCTGTATATTTTGTGGCACGGATGCTAAAGTAAATGAAAAGAGAGAACAGGATGTCTATCATGTAAGACCCCTGAAGTTTCAGAAAACGATAAAAGAAAACTGCAAGAAAAGGAGTGACACATGGAGTGTATATTTCTTGGAATGGCATCTTAAATATTTAATGCGCTGCGACATTTCTCCACTATTTACGCGGTGTTAGAAAACGTTCACACAAAACAAAATCTCATTAACAATTGTGGTGTTTTATAGTATTGATTGTCAGAAAATTTTCTGTTGAACGCGCTTTTTATAGATCTAAAATTCAATTTATGACTTTCCAAAAGACAACACTTTTGATAATTTATGTTGACTGATGTATAGTAGGAAATGCAATTAATATAAAAACCATAAATCACCCTAATACGGATAAAGTTATTTTTTCAATAACATCTGACTTCTCTTGGTTGTGAGAAAATAGACCTGATATTCATATCACAGATTAACACAGATTAAAATCATTCGATTTTGCATATTATACCTTCTGCGGTATTGTTCGGTGAAAGTCAAGCGCTTGTCTATGAAACGACAAACGCTTCCAATATTAAGAATTGTTGTCGAGAATTATCAAAGAAACTATTCATTCCCGTCAAAGAAAGCGAAGAGAGTTTTATTATACTATTTTTATCAATAAAGTAAACCTATTTAAACCAGCGTGTGTTCACATGGTTTTTAAATATTTGTGAATACAGTCGAGTGTTATTTCTTGTACTTCATATTGCGAATGAAAAGAATTTGTTATCCAGCACCTATCGACCCTTCCAAGATGTTGACAACTGGTTTACTGTGAAATCATTAATATTCATGGGGGACTAATTTTGGTGGATTTCGTGTTTGAGTCAATCAACGAAATTTAATCCAAACAAACAAGTAAAATTCCCATTCGTTTTATGTTCAAAAGTTGAAATCCACGAATTCATATCCCCACGAAATTGCCGTTTTGACCAACACCACGAAATTTCATGCCCACGAAATTTAATGATTTTACGGTACTTAGAATATAGTGATACTATAATAGGTTGGATAACAGCTCGATATTGAAAATGGAAGTTATGGTCTATACATATTTACACCTTATGCTTTTCACCTGTCCTGTTTCGTCGCACCTTCAATGGCATTATTCTTAGTGCGTTGGTTTCTGCAATGCCATGGAGTATATAAGTTTAAGGTTCCATGGGGTATATTTCAAATATCTTTACATGTGCGTATTTGTGTTTTGCAATGTACTTCTGGGGTTACTTAACGTAAAATGTCACCTATATTAGATTATTAAACATTGTCCTTTTTCAATATTTAAACCGTCAAATGCTAAAAAATTATTGGAATGTCACAGTGTCAGAAAATCATTGGACCAAATGGGAGTCACTGAATGGATGAGAAAAGTAGATACAGAAAAATACAACTTTTTTCCCATATGACATGGTTTTCATCCGATAGGAAATGAATACAGAGTGGAGGTTTTTGGACAAAAATACAATACATGAGCCCAATGCAATACTTTTGAACACATTTTTCTTCAAAATAATGCACGAGTAAGTTAAGGGCATTACCTCAGTGAAAAATCAGCCAACCATTATATCCGTAGGATATTTGCAATTTGATCCGATGCTAATCATTCATGAAATTAAGGCCTGAGGACATTTTCTTTTTCTTCTTTTCTTTTTTACAAGGGTATAAACGTACGTTTTTCATGTTAAACAGGTTTTCTCTTTTCCATTGTCTTCTTTCTATAATCAAATTTGGTAGCGGAGCATTTTCGTTTTCCACAGAAACAATAGGAACAATCAGTGAAAGATCAGCTGTAGAATAAAGGTTCTTAAGGTAGTGGACTGGTAAGAACACTCGGCATTCTCCAGTCATAAGCGTAGCTCAACACGCCCCCGACTTTTCGTAAAAACCTGATGGCGCCGTAATCGGACATGAAGAACACTAATTTGCAAATTGACATTACGGGTCTGCTATCTTCGTCTTCAAGTTATACTTACTATACGACTCTTTTCTTTATTTTAAAATCCAGGCTTTACTACAGCAAAGTCCTTGCCTTCATTTAAATGAAAATAAACGAAAAACTTGTCTAAAAATTTAGAAAATCTTGCACATATATCATGAAGGTTACCTCTTGAGAACTGTTTACTGCTAATACATTTTGGAACGGCAATATAATTATATTACTGCAGCACGACACATAAATATTAAATGCACGGAGACATTTGTTGACTAGCTTCCCTCGTGGTGCCAGATGTTATTCGCAGAATACAAGATAATGGTGGTAAACTTTTAATAGTTTAGTATTGCCTGTCAGCACAATATGAAGAAGGAACTGTTAAAAGTTCTAGAATTAAATTAAAGACATTGCAAAAACGATGTTTCAGGAGAATTTATGTGATAGGAGGTACAGCAATGTTAAATAATCCTTTCGTGCACTGATTACAAGTAATATATTTTAGGGATAATACACGTTTTGTTTGGTGTATTAACTTCTGCAGAAGCTCGTGTTATTTGTTGTTGACTGAGACCGAAGGTCAAGGTCACCAACATATCCCAATGGCTTCTGCAGACATTAATACAAACAAAATACCGGTATTGTCGCTATTCTTGCACAGAATAAAACATGACATGAAGAAGCTCGCGGGATTTGTTAATGATTAGGGTGGAATGTCAAGGTCACCAACATATCCCAAGGGCTTCTACAGACGTAAATACAATATTAAACGTTTGTTGTCGCTATTCTTGAATAGAAAAAGAAACATGACATAAAGACTAAGTTTATAAATTTATATCGTCTTCATAGGTGATGACCTTACGATTCCGGTACAATTTTTATTTACCATTCTGATTAGGTTTCGTTTATGTATTGTTTCTTTATTTTTTTACAAAAACACCACATATGGGCTTGACAATTACGTGCCGAGTAAACTAGGAGAATGTTGTATTTATAACAGACACCCAATAATACGTGTCTATATGCTTACTTTAGCGAATTTGATTATTTTTGTCATGATGGCAGGTAAGAGCTAAGATAGGCATTTTATCTAATGTGCCCATGTCACCATCCAATCATTATTTCAAAAAGTAGCGTGTAATTTATTTTAACCATGGACCATCCATTAGAGAACTGGATGATTCATGTTAAAGGAATATAAACATCCTAACGACGGTCAAATTGTCGGCTGTGAAGAACAAGACGTTTTAGCCTCCAGACCTCTCCCTTACGTCTATATCTATGAATAATGACATATACACCCTCGTGGAATGAACCGCTGAATTTCAGCGACAATTGCAAGAGTGATGATAAACCAAAATACCACTTCATCGAAATGTATTGCCGTGTTCCTTTGTTCCAAAACTTTCAACAAAGTGACAGCCGAGAAACTGAATCAACAGAGAAAATGTGTTTCTTGTGGGTCTCGAGGGGACGTGTGTAGTACCAAAACTGACATACTTATATTTATTGTATTTTGATCTTAAAAAACAGAGTTAAATGCAAATCGAACATGTTAAAATAATACAATCTCTTAACCGACAGTCCTGCATGTAGTCAATTGAATTAGAATAATTTTACATATATGAACGAAAGATTTATATAATTATATTCATAACCCAAGAAATGTTTTACATATTCTGACTCTGGTTGAATATTCTGTATTCAGAACTTATTTAATAATTCGGCGATATCGTTGTTTTAGAAACTTAACGAAGTTTTAAGAAGCTATGCATGAATTCCTTTACAAATTAAACATACGTAAACGATAACAAATCTACTTACTTCAGTTTCAGGAAAAGCTTTGGCATATTTTTTCTGATATAAGTAAATATTATATAAGTCTATTAATTCTGTCCGATGGTTTGTGTTTGAGGCCCTTAATAACTATACAAGAAAATGAAGCATTCAAGAAAATCCTGTATTTCTGGAAGCATTTATTAACCTAATCATCTGGCAGAAATAATTCGTGGAAATCAATCACCATCTTTAAATGAATAAATGTTTCATAGAAACGAGTTCAGGATATGTGTTATTATAAAGCGTAAATTGTTTAATTGACCGATACAATCTGTTTAGATAAAGCACATCTGCCTCTGTAGAGAAAATTTCTTAACGTCATACTTGAGACGATGCGTTACTTACTGTAAGACGATTGTTCCGATATGTGCCTCTGTCCGTCGGTAAAGAATTTGTATAATAATCTGTTAATATTGCCCATAACGTCATATAGGTGAGGCCGTGTAAATTCCAGTGAAGCTTCAACATCTCGAAAATTGATTTGTAATGTCCTGACAGTGGACCAGTAAGAATTTAGTGTGGTTTACTTCACAGGCTAAGTCAACACCGGTCTGATCTTTGTTTGAGCAGAATTTTCATTTTAACAAGAATCCACAGACAATTTGTATATAGTCTATGAAGTTTGGTAGATGAATGAACAAAAAGACTCCAGTTATTGGATAGAGGTCGCTTTTATTGAGGTTACCATATTCATATTAAACTTATCTGTGTAAAATGGTTGAAGGTATGTTTATAATAGAAGAGTGCAGATTGAGTAGCCATAGGAGTGTGTCGTTTATGTCATAGAAGTACAAGCAGGTAGTGTTTGAACTAAGATGTACGTGTATCTTTATTCTAATCAAAACACATTTTCTTTTTGTGTTTAAAAATATAATATTATCATCAGTATTACCTGTAAAAACTATGGTGTCACAAAGGTGACATGCACTGCTCCTTTTTTAATTGCACTTCTCTATTTTATGTCGTTCCCACGAGATACTAACTAAGGGAACGACTTAGTATGTCGTGGTAACGAGATATTTAGTCGTGGGAACGACATAAAAAGAGAATTGCAGTTTCTTAAAAAAAGTATTGCATTGATAAAAAAGAGTAGCGCAATAATAAAAAGAGAAGTGTAATACAAAAACAAAAAGAATAGTGCAATAAAGAAGAGTAGCGCATGCTAGCTATGTCGAGAGAACGACTTACGAACTCGTGGGAACACGTAAGCTATTTCGTGGGAGCGACTTGCTTTCTCGTTCCTACGACATAGTAGGTCGTTCAAACGACATAGCTAACTCGTTACCACGACATAGCTATTACGCATGTTACGCAAATTTCGACTGGTTCACTAACTCGCGGGAACAAGATAGCTAAATCTGTTTGTTACCGTTTGTTAAATTCATGCTAACTAAGATATTTTTAACTTTCCTATGGATCCAGCGACAAATGGAGACAATGTGTCAAAATCTTTATTGCACAAAACGGCCCATAAAGTTGTAAATACCACAGAAATGATGAACAATATAAACTCCATTGGAAAAACCTTGTAATTTGTCTTACTGTTTTAAGCATATAATTTTTCAAAATGTTTACTTTTTTACTTTTGTTCCTTCTTCAGATTCAGACTCAAAGTATGGGTATCCTCTTTTATTGTCTTACGTTAACGTGCAGACGGGCATGTCATAAGTTTATATAAAGAACTACAACATTCAGTGGATAAACGTATCTATAAAATGGACTTTTAAAATACGTTTATTTTGTTTATTACTTTTAAAGAATTGTAACGTTTTGGAGCCTTTCGGTTTTCGGTTTAAAATCAACAGGAACACTTCTATAACTGAATGATATATCAAGTATGATATGTAATCAAATGTCTAATATTTTCAAAAAAAAATGCTGCTATGTTTTTAAGTTTATACGAATAATATGAAAATGGTATTGCAGCTTATGGAAATTCAAAAGCACCAAAGGACTCGATTTGAATAAACAATCAGTACAGCAGACGAAAAGCCGAAATATCCGAAGCTAATTATTGTGTGTTTGAGCTTACTGTCTCCTTAAACAACTTAAATTGTGGATCGTGCTTATTTTAAGCTAAGGTAATTACATGTTAGAGACATTATTTATTTTCTTGGCTTTAAAACTATTTACCTTAAATGTCTAATTTGAAATGCATTTGTAAATACTTTGCAATACATAATAAAAATGGAACGCTGTGGATTTAACGTTCTATAGAATATATAGGAGCAATTGGGGCGGTGAGGGCAAGAGGAGGTGCAAAATTCCCAAAACTAAATGTATCTACAAAAATATATTTGCCAATATCTTCGTCACGTTTAAATAACTTGAATGAAAGGAACCGCTATTCTTCAAAATAAATTATTATTGTTTTCCAGCTGTTGCTTTTAAAAGTAATATTTGAATCGGGATGAAAGTTCATGTTGTCCCCACCCACTCAAAGTTTGGAATAGACTCTCAAAGTCCTCTTTGATCTGTGTATGAATTGTTGATGCATCAATATTTTACACACATATTTCAGAAGATTAAAAACTAAAGATGGAAGCACTTTACGTAAAAAAAATCATTAGTAACAATCAATTATTGTTTTTGTTTCTTCATTAATTGATAATTAGGAAAACAAATTATATACCGATGTTTAAGGCAGGGCAAGTAGAGTAGGCAGAGGCCTCCACTGGACAGCTTTCGGGTAACTTCCCCTGTTTCCTTGCATCCACATACAAACGCAAACAGTCCCTTATGTATTCATAATATCTGTCATGTGTTTACGAATCGGATAGAAATATCCGTCCCGAGGGCACCTGCGCATTGGGCGGTAATGAGGCTTGCCGAATTACCGCCCATGCGCAGGTGGCCGGGGGACAGATATTTCCATCCGATTCGTAAACACATGACTGATATTTTTTCTTGCATATCGTCTACATGTTAGCATTTTATTCTGGCAGATTATTTTTCTTGCATACCGTATTTTACAAATAACAGGTAGAAATATTTTCTTTGTAGCACTCTTTCTTATAAGTTATAAATAGTTTTCACGTACTTGAATATTTCAGACATGAATTCAAAGTAAAAAGCAGTATTTCAAACATTATTCTATATATCAATAAGGTCATACTAAAGTCATTTAAAAAGAAACTGAAATAAAATAGATATTCACCTGAGAATGAGTTGCTTTTAATCAGAAAAAAATATCTGATTTGCAGCAAACAAAATGCTGCGAGGATCTCATACACAGTTTAATCAATTTTAATTAAGGAAAATTCGCTTAAAATAACAAAAAATCCGCCGCGTGTGCCCCATTAAAATATTATAATAAATTTACAAGTCAGAAATATAACCAGTTTCCTGATAACTTATAATCTGTTTTACTTAAAGGTCTTATTCGAAAATTGCAGAACTATGAAATGTAAATCCGATACGCTTTATTGTTACATACCCGGATTTATTCCCCCTGAATTAAGACATAATAGAAGTGGAAACATCAACATTTTTCATATTAAAATCTTGAATTTATAACGCATGCTTGACGTCATTTTAATGTGTATCGTTGTGTGTTAAGTTTATAAGTCAACCTTATTCAGGATATTGAAGAAAATAATGTTATTGGGGAAGGTTATTTCATTGTTTGGAGAAAGTTATATCCTGGGTATATATAAATATATATTTTAACCATAAACTCATTTTGTGCAATACAGTTATGCAGATGAAAATACGATTAACTGATGCATGCTGGAGTGTTTAGCGCGCCAAAAACTTACAAGAAAGTCTCATGAAATGACAGAGAAACATAAAAATGTTTCAATAATGATGAGTGTGAAATTCGTCATAACTACGGCAGTACTATCGTTCCAGTTGCACCTCTTTGGCTATACCAAGAATATTTCATCATTTCCCCGCAGGACTGCTAGTATATTAAGCCGAATAGATCAAATAAAATATAGTCTATAGAGTGGAACGCTGTATATATTGAACTGTCAGAAACAAAAACATTTACGAGTTGATGAAATACCAAACATAGGTACAAGGTACCAGCTAAAATAGTTATTTCTAAATTTATAAGTAAGTTAAAACAGCAACGAAACCCCATGCACTGAGTGAATGGCTCTCTACTAACTTCATGACCGGACAAAACCGGACATCAGAATGATGTGTAATTTCTTACACATTTTTTGTTCGACACAGCAGTATTAGGTTGCTGCTTCTGTCTCATGTCAATTCTCTAATGTTACATCTATTAGCATTGTGTCGAGAAATATACAAGAGTTCCTAAAGTCACTCAATATCATTCCGCTGTTTAAAGAACGACTGCATATTTCTCGATGTAAAGCTAATAATCTTTTTATTACATTCGTATCTTGTCATTTCAATGCTATAAATTACATTCTCTATCCACAGAAATTACTTTCTACAAGCCAGGATTTACCTTTCACAACCTAGGATATTACCTACTGCAACACAATATATATAAGTTGAACCTTTTTCACCCTACCCCGATTCCCAATCGTCTCCAACCCACCAGTCATTATTCAAAGCTATGACATACGTTGCTTGTATTCCAGTGGCATGTTTTCTGACGAAGACATAAAGGTCGAAACTAGTAAAGAATGTGTTTTCTTGGTAATTTTAAATCCTTTTGATCTAGTGGCATGTTTGGCAATGCGAAATACTGTATTCAATGAACTACACTCAACAGAACTGTACAAAATAACCAGAAACAGAACTTCCCTTGAGTGATCTTGCACAAATTATACACTCAATTTATCCCGCTGTATTAAATTTCTATCAAAAACACTCGTCAATGTTTTCCTTTGTTATTCCTTAACCACACTTTTTATTTAAATACAGGATTGCGAGCTGCAAATGAAACTCTGGGGATATTTTCTTTCCTATCATAAATGTCTTATCTCTGTGATAATTAATCTGTCGCTAATGCGAGTTACGGTCTTCACAATGTCATAAGCGTTTTGCTTAATCATATACATGTATTTCAAATGTTATAAGCGTTCATTTTTGCATGCGAATTACTGCTGAGCATGTGCTATCTTAATAGGACATCACTTGTAACAACTTAATTAAGCAGGGTACACTTCGAATTTTGGCCCCGTCAATATTTGTTATAATTACAACTTCGTGATTTTGAATGTCTGTAAATTAAGTTGAGAGATAATGATTGTTAATTCTTTAGAACATTTAAACATTTAAACAGCCGATACATGTAACATTCTGATGTCAGATGTAAAACTAACTGCTGCTAGCTTTGTATGAATCGGTTAGTCACTTTGGCGCGAGAAATTCAAATTCACGGAAAGGTTCCGTGCTTGTTGATCGATACTCAGGAACGTTTTCGCTATTTTGTGAAGGAACGAGCTGAATGGGCCCACATTCCGTTTATATCGTGTAGTTCAGTAGGGACTATTAAATTGAGAAATGCAATAAAATTGGGCATTGTTCCTGCAGCAGGATCATTGCAGACTGTTCAAAAAGTGCAAAATTGATGATTTTGGCATGCTATTTTTAATGGAATATGTAAACCTTTCGTTTTGATAACTTTCTGTATTCTTGTATGAAAGTGCTGAGCTTGCCATTAGATAAAAGCACAAAACATACACGCAATTTATAAAATGGCCACCCTGAATCTGCTCATTATTATGGAGGTGCAATATTGCGACTCGCTACATGTAAGCCTGGCCGTGTCCAAAATTTTCGAATCTAAGTGTACCCTGCTACCTTAATCGCTCAATTTTAGGTATCATATATACACTTCCTGCCCATAACTTTTATACATGTACACATTCAAGATGATTAGCTGTTGCTTTCGAAAATGATGCCTCTATTATATTCTTAAAAGAAAGCTCTTTGATCTTCCCAAAAATTGTAAAATGAAACATTTCATTTCATTTAAAGCCCTCAGTTGGTTTACTAATATCATGAAACAAAAATGTTCATTTTCGATGAGTAAAATTGGAACATGGAATATTTATCATGTCGCTTTGAATATTTAAAGATAATTAGCTTTGTATCGGAAATATGCACGAGTTCTTCAGCGGAAATATTGCGCGACTTTAGGAGCGCAATATTCACCCGCTGAAGAACGAGTGCATATTTCCCAATGCAAAGATAATCACATTTTATTACATACGCACCTACGCATGTAAATATTACGTAAATATCATTATATGTTCAATAGCCTGAATAGGATTGACGATACTGAACTAAATAGAAAAACAGTTGCAACAACACACACTGAATTACGTCACGCACCCGATATGAAATTCAGGCGTCAGTGTATAGAAAAATATCGCCGTTTCCGGTACCAGTTTACTTAAAGGGGAATAGAAACGAGTATGAAATAATATACCTTATGTGGTATTGTTCAGAGAAAGTCAAGCGCTTGTCTTAGAAACGACAAACGCTTCAGTGATCTTTTGTCCAATATTAAGAATTGCTGTTCAGAATTGTCAAACAAACTAATCAGTTTTATCGTATTATATTATTGCCAATAAAGTAAACCCATTAAAACCAGTGTGTGTTCACAAGATCCTTAAATATTTTAGTACATTAGAGTGTAATTTCTTGTACTTAATATCGCGAATGAAAAGAATTTTGTTTTCCAGCTCCTATCAACCGTTCCAAGAGTTTGACAATTGGTTTACTTAGAATATAATGGTACTAGAGCAGGTTGGATAACAGCTCGGTATTGAAAATGGAAAGATATGGTCTATATATATTTAAACCTTATATATGCTGTTCTGTTCTGTTTCGTCAGTATATAAGTTTGAGGTCCACAGCGTTTATTTTAGATATCTTTACATACGCATATTAGCGTTTGCAATGTATTCCTGTAGTTACGTTACGTAAAAAGTCGCCTATATTAGGTTATTAAACATTCTACTGTTTCACCGTAAATTCAAAACAAAATATCTGAAGGTCATAGCTTCAGAACAACATGCTGGACGGGAATGTGGACCAAATGGGAATCGCTGAATGGATGGGGAAAGTAGATAAAGAAGAATACACCTTTTTCCTTGTGACAGGGTTTTCATACGATAGAAAATCAATACAGGGTGAAAGTTTTTTTGGCATAAAAATACATGTGGCCCATGAAACGTTTTTCTGAACATATTTTTCTTAAAAACAATGCACAAGTAGATGAAGGACATTAACTCAGTGAAAAATAATAGCCGGTGGATAAGCGTAATGCGGCACGATGCATGAAATCAAGAAATCAAGGTGCTGAAGGTCTGGGTCGTTCTTTTTCTTTCTTTTTTTTGCTTTTGTTCCTAAATGCAATTAAATTAGGTTGTACAAGGTTATATTCAGTTTTCCCTTTTCCATTGTCTTGGCTAGCAGAGTTTTATTTTATAATCAATTTTGGTAGTGGACCATTTTATTTTTCCATAGAAACAATAGAAATAATCAGCGAAAATTAGCTGAAGAGAAATCTTCTTAAGGTTGCCGACTGTTAAGGACACTCGGCATTCTTCAGACATAAATAAACAAGCTCCTGACTTTTCGTAAAAACCGGATGACGTCGTATTGGAGAACACTAATTTGCCAATTGACATCACAGATCTAATACGTAAATCTTGAAATTATATACTATACGGCTCTCGGCTTTATTCTAAAATCCGGGCTTTTACTACAGGAATATTATATCCTTTATTTAAATAAACAGTAAACGTTAAACGTGTGTTTTAATATCTTATAAATCTATCATAAAGGATACCCGTTGAGACATGTTTACTGGTATTACATTTTGTGAACGTCAATATAATTATATTACCGCAGCAGGACACATAAATATTAAATGTGCAGAGACCATCCCTTGTGGTATCAGATGTTATTCACAGACTACAAGACAATGGTGGTATAATTCAGTGTTGCCTGTCAGCACAGTCTGTAAACAGAACTTTTAAAAGATATAGAATTCAATTAAGGACATTGCAAAAAACGATGATTTTGGAGGAGATACATCAAAGCTAAATGAGCCATTCGAACAAAAATTACAAGTATAAAGATATACCTTGAAATATATTATCATCCAAATGTTACTTTAAGTTAAAACATACAAAACGTTTTCAAATATCTGCTAAGGATTTGACTTAAGTAAGTAAAAACAGTAAAAATTATGTAATATCTCGTTAAAAATTTCTAGAAGTATCTAAACTACTTGCTTTAAATTAGAAAGCGATAAAAAAGCACCGAAAGTTTTAAAGGAATCTCAGAACAACTCGCTTTAGAAATGAAATCGATACTGCAGAAGACGAAAAGTCGATGTATCGGAGCTCATAAAGTTTGTATGAGTTATTGTTTTTCACGCTGCGCAATAAGGAGAACACTAAAATACTTATTACATCATCACTTAAAGTAAGACCTTATATAGATCGGACCTTTCATCTCTAAAAAAATCCTTGTTATCACTTTTTATCATAACAAAATGTCAAACTTAATTGTACAGCTGCAGCATATTCTAGGGTATTTCACTAATTCTGTGTTTACATTATGTTACCAACGATAAACTAAAATAAATAAATCAAAATCGATGAACAATACTGATATGCTGTCCTATTGTCCTATAATTACAATGCAAAATGTAATATGATTTTGATGGGATCATATTACATGTATAGATCATCAGTTTATTTTTTTTTCTGTCGATGTTTTGACAAAAGAAAATCCGGGCTTGGCAAATACGTGCCGGGGAATTCTAATTCGTAGTGTACTTGTGTATTTGATTATTTTTGTCATGATGGCAGTTGCATTTTGTCGAAAGTGTCCATTTAACAATCCAGTCATTTTAATTTTCAAAAAGTAGTATGAACATTCTTACAAACACGGACAAGTGCATACTCATGTGAAAGAAATGAAAAACACCCTGCCGAGGCCCGATAAATCGGCTTTGAGGAACAAAATGTTTCAGCCATCAGACTTCTCCTTTTCTCCAACAACTAAGAAACATTACGCATACACCCTCGGTGAATTTCAGTCACATTTCCAAGAGTGATGATAAACAACCAAATCCACTTCATTAAAATGTATTGCCGTATAAATTGTTCCAAAATTTTCAACAAAATGACAGCCAAGAAATTGAATCAATAGAGAAAATTTGTTTCTTATGCGTCTCGAGGGGACGTGTGTAACACTTAAACTGACATACTTTGTTGCTTTTCAATCTTCAGATTCAGAGTTGAATAATATTCGCACATGCTGAAATAAAACAATATTTTTATGTAGCCAGTTGAATTAGAATGATTTTACATATATGAACGACAGAAATTTATTCAGACCTCAGAAAATGTTATATTTATTCTAATCGTGATACAAAGTTTTTTTCAGTACTTATTTAATAGCTTAGTAATAACGTTAGTAAACTATTAACGAAGTTTTAAGACGCTGCACATGAATTTCTTTTATAAATTACATGTAGGTCAACTATAAACTCCGCTTATCACTGTTTGGCGAAACGTTTTTACGTATTAATTTGAAATAAGTAAATATTATATGGGTCTAGTAATTCTTTCCCATGGCATGTGCTTGAGATACATTAAAAATGAAGCATTCAGAAAATCAATGTATTTCTTGAAGCACTTATTAACCTATGACATCCCAGAAATATTCAGTTGAAATCAATCATCATCGTTCAATAAGTAAGTTCCTAGATAAGAGTTCAGGATATGTATTATGATTAAACGTAAATTATTTAACTGACTGATCCAATTTTTGTTTAGATAAAGCACATCTGCCTCCATACATCGAAAATCAAGACCAACTTTATTAACGTCAAGCTTAGGTAATGCGTTACCTCCAATACGACATGAAACTTTCACAAAACCAAATTGACGATTGTTCCGACATGTTTCTCTGTCCGTCGATAGAGAATGTTTTCAAAGACCTGTCAATATTGCGCAATACTTCATGTACTTAAGACCATGTTAATTCAAGTGAAGCTAATTCAATATAATTCCTCGGAGGCGTGGCAGGGCGTTTTTTAGGTAAGCGTATATTCATATTGCATACAGTTGTGTAAAAATGGTTGAGATCGTGCATATAATAAAAAGAGCACATTGGGTAGCAATAGGGGTCGAGTATATCACAAAAGTACCTGCAGGTAGTGTCTGACTTAAGAAAATATCTCTATTTCACTCAAAACACATTATCTTTATATTTTGAGCACGAGGTATATGTTATGCATCATCCTAAAGGTCTCCAGTGCTGTCAGTAGGTTTACTTTGAATATGGACGATATCTTGAAGCACATGTTGTTTTTTTTACATATGAGTACATTTTTCACAGGGAAAAAAAAATGGCGAAATTAAGAATTTTTTGTTCAAATGTATTTCAATTTTGCTCTAAAATTTTACACATATATCTTGCTTTTATGTTAATTAAGTTGAAGAGGTTGAAACTAGAGTAACTAGAGTAATTCCAAAAAATAGGTGTTACGACAGTAATTATCAGTTCAAAAGAAACGATAGGGTCTACAGGTGATGCAAAAAAATCATATAATTCGACTGGCAATGACGGCAGAAATTTCAGTTTACCACATTCTGTATCTTTCATAATCAAATGTCTAATATCTAAAAGAAAATGCCTTCGAAATTTTAAGTTAATGGGAATAATACAAGAAAAGGGTAATGCAGCAGACGAAAACTCACTGAGAATTTCTTGGAAGCTCCGAAGGACTAGACTTGCATAAGCAATTGGTGTTACAGCAGACTAAAAACCTAAATATCCAAACATAAACGAAACTAAATACTGTAATCAAAGCAGTATTCGTTTGAGCTAGCTGCCTCCTTATCAAATTAAATCGCAGAGCATGCCTGTTCTAAGCGAAGGAAATTACATGTCAGAGACATTTATCAATATGGACCTATTTTCTTACTTTAAAACTACTGCGCTTCATTTTCTGTATAAGTTTAATTACGATTGATAAAAACGTACATTGTACGTCGTTAACGGAAGGTAATGTAACAGCCACGAAAGACGTTATGGGGAAATGTTACTGAATCTAGGACGGCAGCTTAACAAGCCAGTGTTAACATTGCTTGGAATGGCGATTAGGAATCTTGAAAACCTTCACCCTTGCGATGAATGGACACAGTGGTCAGATTGCAGTGCTGTTAAAGAAGGATATATTGCTATCAAAAAACGTACGAGGACGTGTGGAGGAACTCCATCCGCATCTGAACAAGAAAATAAAACAACAGAAACGGACATAACTATTTGTGAGGGATTTTGTCCACAAGACTATAATATGACGGCAAATGGATTCTGTGTTAAATTGTATGTCGCTGCCAAAACGTTCGACGACGCAGAAAAACAATGTCAAAAGGACGGAGGCCACGTAATCGATATTGATTCAGAGTTAAAACACGGGGATGTCAAGACGAACCTCAAGGGACTTGGAAAACATGCTTTCATCGATGGTCGCCGTAAGGATTCAAGTTCGCCATGGTTGCTTGTAAATGGCTCGCAGAAAGAATTCTTCAGCTGGTATTCAGGGCAACCGGACAGTGATTCGTGTTTATATATTCACCATACATATCTACTGTTTTGTGATCATCCATGCACAGCGAGATTTTCGTTCTTGTGTGAAATAGTAGGATGAGACAATGAGCCGACAATGTTTAATAAACTAAGAAATTTAAAGACTAAAACTAAACATAGCAAACATTGCTCTCCAGGTTAAGACATCGACTTCAAGGAACGTTTACCAGCATAGAAATTGATTTGACTTTCTTAAATACATTTTGCGTTTACTTCCATCCTATAAATATTATGGATTATATATCTCATTTTTATTGCCAAGGCAAATCAATGTTCGTCATTGTTATTGATCACTGCTTGCACTGTCATTGTGCTCTTAGTCTATTTTTTGAAAATTCGTTTCTGTTGCATATCTACTGTTTTGTGATTATCCATGCACAGCGAGATTTTCGTTCTTGTGTGAAATAGTAGGGTGAGACAATGAGCCGACTATGTTTAATAAACTAAGAAATTTCAAGGACTAAAACTAAACATAGGAAACATTGCTCTCCAAGTTAAGACATCGACTTCAAAGAACGTTTACCGGCATAGAAATTGATTTGACTTTCTTAAATACATTTTGCGTTTACTTCCATCCTATAAATATTATGGATTGTATATCTCATTTTTATTGCCAATGCAAATCAATGTTCGTCATTGTTACTGATTACTGCTTGCACTGTCATTGTGCTCTTAGTCTATTTCTTGAAAATCGTTTCTGTTGCCAGCTACATTTGTATGTATAATATATAACAATATAGTAGTTAAGCTCGGTACTATCAAAATAAAAACCTAAATGGCAGAGGAAACCACTGAGTAAATGATAATCAAATATATCAGTTTGAGCGCTCTCTCTGCATCTCCACTGGTAATATTAATAACAATCATATATTTTATATAGATACATTCAAAATCATTAAAATGTGTCATAAATAACGGTACTTTCAATGTTACTTAGGAATACCGTTATCAGGTTTGTAGCTTATCAATGGGCAGTCAGATACTTTTCTCCCTTGCCGTTGTCATTTGAAATCACTGTTCACAGATCACTCTAAGAAGCATCTACGACAAATAATGACTTGTATCATATATTGTTGTAAGTCATTGAAAAACAGCTTTCAAGGTTATGATAAGCTCTAATTGAATGTGACCTTGTAAATCATGAATTTAAGCTACATTGACTTGTATTTAATTTAAAATCAAATTTGCCATTAATGCTATATTTGATAATCCACACATAAGGAAACACGTTGACGTCACTGGGATAAATAAGTCCTAAATTAAATTTCATTAATAAAACTTAAGGTGTATTAGTACGCCTTCCTAAGCCCCTTCTCCTTTCCCCGACACATATGCACTCCTTTTGTAGGCCAAAAATAATTCATTGAAAATAAACGATCATTTACCTGAAAATTTCATGCGCACTGTGTTTTATATGTTAAACCATGAAGCTATTTATTTATTTAATTTCTTTTTACTTTTCTTTTTATTTTAGTTTCAATCCCTTTTGCAACTCCATCTATTAACTGTATGAACATACAAAAAAATGACACTTCAAGGCAAAAACTAGAATTTAGCTGATACAAATCCACTTTTAGCGTAGAAATGTTGATATGGTGTAAATTTATATGAAGATGATCATTTTTTTTTGCAACAGAAGCGTAAGGTAAAAGGATATGCAGTTTTTCCATTTGTTTTCAATCACAAATTTTTAGTTGCAACGTTTATTTTGTTCATCAGTTTTACAAAGCGTTTTAACTTTCGGTCAAACAGGGATACTTCGAAATAAATGCAGAATATCAACAACGTCATCATCACGTTCACCTTAATTAGGAAATTACCATAATCATTTTCAAGTATATTTTATTTTCACTAAAGGTCGTCGGAAGAAGTCCTTAATATGTCTTAAAACGATCGCCTTTAAATAGGAAATCAGTACCGCAGCAGACTCAAAGTCGAAATATCCAAACACAGAAAATAATTATTGTAATTAAGCAGAAATCGTTTGAAATGATTGAACTATCTGTCAATAATAGGCATTAAAACACGAAGCACATTCTTTCCAAGCTACGTAAATTACATATTAGAAATTTGGGCGTGTTTTCTTGCATAAAAGTATTATTTCTTTTAGATGACTCATTTGAAAGTTTATGAAGGCGCGTACTTAAGATTGTAAAAATAGACAGAATTATTATTTTCCAGTATTTCATCACAGAATAACAGTTTTGATGGGAAATATTGGAAATTGGATGAAATGGTTGTTGACAATTTAAGTCTAAAAGTGACATTTTATCAGCCATCCGATAACTATTTCACAAACGAGCTGTCATTTTTTTACAAGCCCGAACCGTGCAATAGTGAATTGGATGACTCTGATGTAAAGGGTTAGGGGGTCACTGTTGCCTCATGGTTAAGGTCGTTGACTTCAAACCACTTGCCCCTCACTTTTCGTTGAAATATTCATGTGAAGAAGTCGGTGGTTTCACCAAGGTGCCCAATCTTGATAACCTGGACTCTTCCTCCAACATCAAAAGCTGGAAAGTTGCCATATGACCCATAACCGTATTGTTGTGACGTTAAATCAAAAAATCTCAGGTGAAGGGATTAAAAATACCTTGACGAAGATCATTTACTCAGTTGTGAAGAACACGATGTTCCAATCGCACACCTCTCCTCTTCTCCTGCATCAGCACATAATTACCTTCGAATTTGTTAAATGAACTAACCTTAAACCTCCACTGCAAGAATGATAAGAAATAGCGATTCCACGTCATCAAAATGTATTGCCGTGTTCCGTTGTTCCAAAACAATAATAATTTACACGAATGTCATCGATAAAATGATTTCTGTCTATAACAGTTTGAGGAAATATTTTGCACGCGTTCCTGAAAATAATAAACATTATACGAGTCTGTGAACTGTTTCCCATCTGCTGGAGTCTGCAACAATAAGACAGAAAATGTAGCATTCAAGAAATTCTAGCATTTTAAAACATAACCTTTTTTCGTAGCTATTTGTTCTAGTTTTGATACAGTGAAATTCAGTCCTCGCTGTTCAGTGAATAAATGCGTCATACATACAGGTCCGGGATGTATTATAATCAGGCTTGCAATTTTAAATTGACCAACACAGAATGTGTTTAGCTAAAGCGCATCTGTCTCGGTGCACTGAAAACCAAGCGAAACTTCCTAATAAAAACCAGACGCAAAGATGTTCATCACGTACATCACGTACATAGATTCAAGAAGATTCATCTTTTTTTTTTTTTTAATTTTGCCACATCTGCCCCAATGTCTCAAGCAGGTAAGAAAGTAAAGTTAGATAAGCACGTCAAACACAAATTTGTAATCAAAGTGCTCTATTGTCGAAAGAGTCGCCTACTGACCACCAGACAGTTAAGTGACGTTCACATGGTAAGTCAGAGCCAACTTGATATTTGCTGGAGCGGAGATGCTGTTTGCACAAAGTAACAATATCAGACTACAATCTACTGACCATAAACAATCATCAATACAGTTTGGTGGTTTTATAAACGAAGTTTCTTCAGTAACTGGTCAGAAATAGCTGTCGGTCTCCGCGACATTGGGACTCTTATTTTTGCCCTTCTCTAAACCAACATGGAACTCTACTGATAAGACGCAATCATCCTATGACGATGATAATGATGAAGGCGATACTTGAATCGCGCTCTAGTTATGTCACTGGAGAAAAAAAAGTCAATGTCATTGTGACCTAGATTTTTGACATACTGACCACTAAACAACATCTACAGACGACCAATAATTCTTTAAAGTTTGACGGCTGTAGTACTAAAAGTTATCCAGTTGTTGATCAGACATCTGTTTCAGTTTCTATGTCACCTAGACTTGTGACGTACTGCCCTCCACAACAGCAGTGGTCATCAGTTGATCGCATTGATTGCTTATGCAATGCAAAAACAACTAAAACATAACTTGACTTGAATATATATATCACTCATTGTTCTGGTTTCAAGGTTACTGTATTTAAGATACGTGCATGGTGGTGTTATTCGATATGGGATAACATCCGAGTGGGTGATTCCATTATTTATTATTAAGGGGGCATTGTACAACTTCTTTGGTAAAACGCTTGTTTTCTTTTCCAAGTCCAATATCGGTTTCATTTACTAAATCGAGTCAACAAAATCAAGGTTTTATGTTTATAATTATACAGAATATGATAAAAATGAAAAGAAACTATAATTTGACAACTGTAGGTGTAAAGGTACATGTAACGTCGTTTTATGCATTTACTTTTTAATAAATCAAATTAGATCTTTTTATTTCTTTACTTACTACTTACTTTTCCTGTCCTTCTTCAGGTTCAACCCCGAGTATGTACGGCCCCGTTTATTCGTTTATTGTCTAATGTGTACCTACACACAGAGCTGCTATAAGTTCAATTTATAACATGCAAACCTAAAGTTAATCCTTTATTTTGCCAACGTAATTTTACGTAACATTGTTGCATTAATTCACCGTGAGGCAGGGCAATTCGCTAATCGAGCGTCCAATACATTGTATCTCTCGGCATCGAATGACATGACAATTTTTCACTAGTTGTATAACATGTATAGGCTGCAGTCCATTCACGTAAAATAATCAAAAGTTTACCATGTTGATTTTCAAGGATCATTTTCCCTCTCTAAATTTCAGTTTGGTTAGTTTTCTGTATTGCATAAAAATAATATTACAATTATCACGTGCTTTAGAAAATTTATTTTCGAGCTTCAAAAATGTTGTGAAAAAAAGTTAAACACCTTCTTTTTTTTGAAATAGCTGCTAAGTTAGTTTACCCTTCTTGCAATCATATGTTTTAAGGTCATAATAATTAAGGTTGTGAAGGACTAGTTACTAGTGATTTGCAGTGCACTTTATTGACGTTAAGAATGGGGGAATTTTTTCTAACGTTAAGAATTTTTTTGTACCCTGTGAGCTTGAAGAACATTTATTTTCTAAGACAAACAAGAGCAGAAAAAACATAGGTCACCGAACTCGTTTTAATTTTATAGGGTATTTTCTTCACCCACTGTTTACGCATTTCTGAAATTTTGTAAAATTGAAAAAATGCTGGTACTTTATAAAACATATAATATCCTACTTAATCTTATAGGGATTTCAGGTCTTACAGGTTAATATGAATATATGGTGATGTCAGTATTATATAAGCATAACTGTCACTTACAAATCTCCTTAGGTTTTACATGTTGTCATAATTACCCCACCCACTTTATTTTCAATGGAAAAAACGTATTTAGATCTACAAACAAAATTCTGACGTTAAGATTTTTAAAATATTTTGCAGCATTATTGACATACAAAAATGCTTCAAAATGGAAAGAAAAAAAGTTGGGGTCACCGTGCATCTAAGAGATTTATTATGAAAAAACTGTGGTGGATTTTGATATTTTTTGTTCTTTTTGTTTTAATTTATATTTTCTAGATAATATGAAGTGCTATCTTGAATACTTTTATATTATAAATAGCTTAACATTATATGTATCAGTCAGAAAAATATCAAAACCAAACCTGATCTACTTTAATAGATATTTGAAATTACATACCCCTACCCAACTGTAAATCTTACGTCAATTTTAGGAAAATGCCAGCCAAAAATAAGGGTGAAAGTTTTTTTTCTCGCAAAAAGCATAATATATTTGGTTAAACGGTACATTATTAGCCATATTTTAATTATTTAGCATTAATTTTTGGCAAAACTTTTGTTAGAAAGCAATATTCGAAGAAACATTTTTCAAAATGGCGGATATCCTGAAAAAACGATCGTACATCCTTAAGGTATTTTGTAAATACATATATAAGCTTCATATATAACGAGCATACAGTCCATGACACATAAGACAGAACAGTTCTAATTTCAAATAGACGATAATTTATTTCACTGTCACAAATATCATTTTGAAATATGCATTAACTATGACTAATGCCGCGAGTAATGCGCAAAGAGATGCGAAAACGATATGTCAATTACACCCATTAAAAGCCCTACCTATACACAGAGGAACCGAAAGAAATAATAAAAATCAGCTGGGAAGAATAAACAATGCATTCACATTAATCAAAACAAAAATTAAGGAAAATACTCCAATCTTGTTAACAGTATTATGACAAAATGAAAGTGAAACTAATAGAAGATTCTCAATCATTTTATAGAATTTGAAAAGAATATAAAAATAAATATAAAAGTTACTTTTACTTTGTATTTGAACTACATTAAGAAGTTACTTTTACTTTGTACTTCAATTACATAACGAATTATACGCCAGAATATTTTGCTTTGTCTGAATACAAAAAACTACAGTTCAGATACTATAACTTTAATCTGAACACGCCATAGCTAAAATAAACACAAAAACACTTTTGTTTATTTTGTTCATTTGTGCCTTGTCTTCCCTCGGTGCTTTCTGATGGATTGATTACATTTCTGTTTATTTGATATTGTAGGCAGAGCGTCTGCAGCTGGACAAAAACAGTTTAAGCCTCTCAATCATTTTAGTAAGGAATGTGTAAGTTAATGTATTATAATAATGCTCTTGTACGGACTAAAGCGTAACAAGTTGCCCGTGGTACTGGCTTTGGTTACTAACACACCTTTGTGTGCGTATAGTGACTAATTATAATAGCATTTTAGAAAAAAACACTACCATCATATTTATGATGCTCATAAAGGACATATAACAATATCAATAACTTTTTTCCTAAAGTCAACTTCAAGTCAAATACAATATACTTTCAAAGATACATTTACTTTTCCAAAACTGCGAAAGATTTCCTTTACATACGAAATCGGTACTGTAGCAAACTTAAATACGCCTGATGTTTCTAGTTAAACTAATTATTATAATCAAAGCGGAAATCATTTAAAATAGCCGCCTCTTTAAACAAACTTTAACGCAGAGCACGTCACTTCCAGACTAAGAAGATAATTTAGGCACGCCTCTCTGTCTACTTTGTGAATATAACGTTTATCCTCTGAAATTAGATAAACGCCACACGCACTGTGGATTGGATATAATACAATGTCTCGATACAACATGAACGGTAGAGAATAACAATACTTAAGCGAGGTAGTCAAAACTGAATTGATCCGAAAATGACCAAAAAATTTTTCTCGCCTTGAAATTACAAAAACATGCGATATCTGTCCATACAGAGCTGGGTCTATTTTAGTAGCAGAATGCTCGTGGACCAAAGAACACTCGGAAGCTGGGGAAAGGCTCCAACTACACGAACTAAACACATCATCTTTGATTAATATGTGATTAAGTATAGAGAGCAGCATCTGACTGATTGATACTCTAAGCTCAGTCTATATAAAGATAAATGATATTGTTGCATTCTGGGACTCTTAAACAGTTTTATCACCATTTGACATCATTGTAATGATACCGATACGACCACATTAAGATGCATTTCAATATTTCGCTCAGTTATAAAAACTTTAAAAAAAAAACTCTCAAAAATCACCAATGGCTCTCCTTTTCGGATTTGTAGAACGAAAACTAAAAAGTATAACTCCATCAATACGTGGGGAAAGGAGAATTGTGTTGAATAAAGAGCGATCACAGTACAATCACCGTGTGGTTAAAGTGTTCTCCGGGATGCTTTATCATATTTTCCGTGAAAACAAGACTTCCTACATTATGTTTGATGTTAATGTTTTTCATTTGTAACGGACCTCTGCTTGTAATTTATTACACAAAAAATCTGTTCCAGCCTTGCAATCGTTTTTCTTCTGACACTTATTGATGTAGCGACAGAAGTATTAACAAAAGTAAGAAGACCTTTCTGGTTTGTTACACTGAATGTCTGGTTTCAATCTATATAATTAAATAATGTTCGGAGTAAATTATTTAATATTAATGCAACAGGTTGTTATATTTTTGAACTTAAATATATTAACTAAATTTATACAACCTACGCCCTTGCATCTTTCAGTTTGGAGGTGAATTTTTGTCGGATAAACTGATTGTAGTTATTCATTTTGCAGTCATTTTTCTATTGTCATGACTGCATAATACTCTGTTGCAAGGACAAAAAAAGAAAACAAATATATTTCACTAATAGAGAAAATAAATTTGAACGTGTGTAAAAATAAGACAACATGAAGAAAGGAACTTTACGTACCGTTATCTGTATCATACTTGCCACCGTAAAAATGGAAATAAACTGTGCTTCGTCCTTGATGGAAAGTAATGGAACCGCCGCAGAAGACGTGGACGGGAAAATGTTGCAGAGCCTTGGAAGAAAGCTTAATAAGCCAATGTTAACATTGCTTGGAATGGCGATACGGAATCTTGAATACCGTCATCCTTGTGATGACTGGACACAGTGGTCAGATTGCGGGGCCGTTAAAGAAGGCTACATTGCTACAAGGAAACGAACAAGAACGTGTGAAATAAATCCGCCTTCATTACAACAGGGAAACAGAACAACGGAAACGGACGTAAGCATCTGTGAGGGATTTTGTCCACAGGACTATAACGTGACGGCGAATGGATTCTGTATAAAACTGTATGTAAGTCCAAAAACCTTCGATGACGCGGAAAAACAGTGTCAAAATGACAGCGGACGCATGATTAACATTGATTCTGAGTTGAAACATAGAGACGTCAAGAATGTCCTGCAAGGATTTTGCTGCTACGTGTTTGTCGATGGCCGTCGTAAAGATTCAAGTTCACCGTGGATGACTCAGAATAATTCGCAGAAAAAATACTTCAAATGGGCTTCAGGGGAACCGAACAGTAATTTGTTGTGCACACAAATGCATCCTAGCAATACTTACTGGTACGATCAATCGTGCACAGCCACATTGTCATTTCTGTGTGAAATAGTGAAATAGTAACTGAAATATAACAGTTTCAAGGGATAAAACTGAACGTAGAAAAACATTGTAACGCCATTTGTAAGGGAAATATTTTCTAGAACTTTTATAGACTTAGAAACAAATAGATGACCTTAATTGTTTTTATTTTACAAACATGTGGTATAAGAAAACAGGTGTGCTCATTATACGTGAAGTGAATACATGTACATGTCTTATCCTGTCTTGGGGACAAACTGTTAATATACTAACGTTGCATCTTAGTAGTTGTAGTGTTTCCTTTTATAAAAGATGGACTAAAAAGCTTTGATAGTGCAATGTAGATAACCCATTCATTCGTAACTTTGATTTAACTCAAATATATAGGCACTGGAACTTAAAATACAAACAAGTAATCACTATCTATTTCAAATATATGTGTAGCTAACTGCATCAAAGTACACAGTCTGAAAAAAATATTTGAAATATCATTTTCTGAAAAGTAGATATTTGGACTGAAAAAAATGATCATGGGTAAAATATTTGAAGCTTAGGTGACTGTATACATAGTATTTCATGCAAACCATGCACTTTTTACCTCTAGGCAGGAAAAATCATACATAATTACTGTAAGGGTCAGCACTTTGTATAGAAAATTATGTAAAGATCTAATCATTTAATGCCTTAGAGAAAGTATGACATTTTAGAGGATGAAATATGTCGACAAACAGACGATTTTTAAAATATGTTAAAACCAACAGAATTTCACTAGGAATGCGTCATCAAAGAATGAGAAAAATATCTAGAAATAAGAAAATCAAAGAAAACAATTTCAGGACTGTAAAATGCATGACTGTGTTATCCTATAGCTTACTTTTCCATTGCACTGGTACAACATAGACAGGATTATGATTGGCAAAGGGTGTTCACTCATAAATTTCACTCTATAAACAGATTGTTTCCGCCAACATTAATCGCCCGTACTGGATGTACGCACATATTGAGTGTACTATATACTGACTAAAGGTTAGGGTTAGGTTTAACATAGGTTTAATAGTGTACATTCATGCGTGCGTATTGTTTCCACATTGTTTCCCTTGTGCAAAGAGGACTTATGGTAACTCTCTATAATATAGTACAATTCAGATATGATAACCAGTCCATCCGTAAAATTGGTTTGGTTAAAATATAATGTAGTTCAGATAATCCGCCAATCATCTACTTTGACCGAACTAAAATATAGTTCAATTCAGATAATATGACCCGTTTAACCGTAGCAAATACCCGTTTAAGGATGGTCCTTAGAGGGGACACAAATAATATCCGGTAGAACTAAATGAAGCTTGGTTCACACGAAAATTAAACAGTATATAAAACATGTACACTACTCAACACAACAACCGTCAGTTTACTGATATATACATTTAATTCCGGAAAAGGGCTGCATAAAGGGGCAATACTTTCGGACAGTTCAGCGCCTTTGAAGACACACCATTTTCAAAGAACTGTTACATATCTTCGTTTTGATGCATTTGCAATAATGTCCCAGTGTTGAAATTTCACATAACTAGGTTGAACGTAGTTTTCAGTAATTGTTTTTAAAATATATTTTGCCTAACTGCACACTGAATAACCAAAATAACAACACACCGATAAAGCAGAAATGTGTGATTAATAAACATAAGACAAAAGAAATACGTGATTAATATCATCACAATTATGAACATTGCGTGGCCGACTACCTTTTGACCGACCAAATTTTAATTTTTACCACACCATTTTTAACTTAAAGCGAGAACCATGAGCACTTGATCGGACGTTTACTATGATACTGTTTACTATAGAAGCCCAGTGGGCTTTTCAAACAACTTTTTTTATATTTGAACTTTATTAATTCAATTAAAATATGATAAGATATATATTCAAATGAAATTGTAAAAGTAACTGTAAGAAAGCAGAAAACATTCAAGTCCATTGACTGGCTAACATAAATGTAATGTCCAACAAGGCGGAGATCGGCACATAATTTAGTATTACATGTATATTTTTCAAATTTCTATGGACCAGTTGCTTGAAAATAACGCAAACTACCAAACATCAAATCCCATCGATATAAATTTTGAAAATTTATGCGTAAGTTTTACTACTTTTAGCTCACCTGAGCAATGCTCAGGTGAGTTATTGTGATCGCTGGATGTCCGGCGTCTGTCTGTCTGTCTTCTGTCAACATTTTTGTCATTTTGTCAGAATGATTACCTTGATAGAATCTAGGCTAAGTTCGAAAATGCGTCATCTGGCGTAACAAGTAGGTCAGTAGGTCACATCAAAGAAAAACCTTGTGTATGCGAAAGAGGCTGTATTTTTCAACGGATCTTCATGAAATTTTGTCAGAATGATAACCTCGATAAAATCTAGGACAAGTTTGAAAATGAACTATCTGGGGTCAACATCTAGGTCACTAGGTCACATCAAAGAAAAACGTTGTGTATGCGATAGAGGCTTATTTTTCAACTGATCTTTATGAAAGTTTGTCAGAATGATAACCTTGATGAAATCTAGGCCAAGTTCGAAAATAGGAGGTCTGAGGTCAATAAATAGGCCACTAGATTAAATCAAAGAAAACCTCTGTGTATGCGATAGGGGCTGTATTTTTCTACTGATCTTCATGACATTTGTCAGAATGATAAACTTGATAAAATCTAGGACAAGTTCGAAAATGGGTTATCTGGGGTCAAAATCTAGGTCACTAGGTCAAATAAAAGAAAAAACCTATGTATGCGATAGAGGCTTATTTTTCAACTGATCTTTATGAAATTTTGTCAGAATGATTACCTTGATGAAATCTAGGCCAAGTTCGAAAATGGGAGGTCTGAGGTCAAAAAGTAGGTCACTAGGTCACATCAAAGAAAAACATTGTGTACGCGATAGAGGCTGTATTTTTCAATTGATCTTTATAGAATTTTGTCAGAGTGATGATCTTGATGAAATCTAGGCTAAGTTCGAAAATGGGTCGTCTGGGGTCAAAACATAAGTCACTAGATTAAATCAAAGAAAAACCTTGTGTATGCGATAGGGACTGTATCTTTCAACTGATCTTCATGAATTTTGTCAGAATGATTAACTTGATAAAATCTAGGTCAAATCTGAAAATGGATCATCTGGGTTTAAAAACTAGATCACTAGGTCAAATCAAAGAAAGACCTTGTGTATGCTAGAGTCTGTATTTTTTAATTGATCTTCATGAATTTTTGTCAGAATGATTTCCTTGAGGAAATCTAGGTAACGTTCGAAAATGGGTCATCTTAGGTCAAAACTAAGTCACTAGGACAAATCAAAGAAAAACATTGTGTATGCAATAGGGGCTGCATTTTACATCGGATCTTTATGAAATTTGATCAGACTGTTTGTCTGTATAAAATCTAGGTGAAGTTTGAATATGGATCATCTAGGGTAAAAAACAAGATCACCCGGTCAAATTAAAGTAAAACCTTGTGTACGCAATAAGGCCTGCATTTTACACTGGATATTCATAAAATTTAGTCAGAATGATTGCCTTGATGAAATATAGGTCAGGTTAGAATATGGGTCATCTGTGGTCAAAGTCAAAGAAAAACTTTGTTTGTGCAATAGATACTGTATTTTTCAAAGATTTTCATGAAATTTGGTCAGAATGATAGTCTTGATAAAATTAAGGTCAAGTTTGAATATGGGTCATCTGGGGTCAAAAACTAGGTCGCTAGGATAAATCAAAGAAAAACGTTTTGTATACGATAGAGGCTGTATTTTTCCGTTGAGGTTGATGAAATTTGGTCAGAATGATTGCCTTGACCAAATCTAGGTCAAGTTCAAATATAGGTCATCTTGGCTCAAAAACTAGGTCGCTAGGTCAAATTGAAGAAAATACTTGTTTACACTTAAGAGACCATGTTTTCGTTCCAATCTTAATGAAAATTGGTCAGAATATTTGTTTTCATGAATTCACTAGGTCAAACATGTTAACACTGTTATGGTGTTTCTCAGGTGAGCGACCTAGGGCCATCTTGGCCCTCTTGTTTAAATTTGTTTTGAATGGTTTATAATTTGGAACGCTGTGTATTAGCTGAAGCAAGGAAAAATTCTTCATTTAAAGGGAATTCCTATAGTTTTTATGCGCATCTTTCTGCGCAGCCGACACTTTCTATGGAAAACTGAACTGAAGTCAACATTTGTTGAAACATGTGACAGACAATCTTAAATACGAGGAATTTTGAATGAAATAACATTTTTGATAAGTTATATCAGTAATCAAATGTTGATACTGGTTTATGTTGTATTGACAAGTATCATGCCTGACAGGTATCTTGCTATTTTTGTGGTTGTGTTTTCACATCGCATTTTAGTACAAAGACAGTGTTGTTCATATAATGTAAGATAATTGACTTAGTACTGATAAGACAATATCACCTTTCAGATTATTTAGTATTCAATTATAGAAAGAATTAAGAATTTTAAAACTTTTTTTTAACTTTTAGCAGACATACTTGTAATCAATTTGGCCAGGTTCGCGCCATTTCCGTCCGAACAGGTGTTGTATTCTAGCGGTCTTAACATAAAATTTAGCCTGGTGACCCATACATTTTTAGCCATTTTTATGCTCACAATACAATTATCTATACACAAGAAGAAAAAGAAAAAATTCTATGAAAGAGTTTTTTCAAAATTTAAAAAAAAATATTCTTCACTATGGGTATTTTTCATTGAAAAAAGTTCACAAAAGTAAATATGAAACAATATTTTTTTTCATTTGTACCCATTATTGTAAGGATAGAGTATTACAAATATGACTATGATATCAAATAAGTATATAATAAAATCTGTAAAAAGAAAAAACCGTATTGTGCTGCCTGGATGTATATTTTGGTTGGTATTTATAAAAAAGCAGAAAATTATGAAAATGTTGAAATATCGCTGGCAGTTTCAGCAACAGTGGGTGTGTTCAAAACAATTTTTCACAAAAACAAGCCTGGTGACCTATTGTTTTTATTTGTTCATTGTTTTCAGCACAAATTTTCCTATCATATATGTGAATTTAAAAAAATTCTATGAAAGGAAAAAAGCTATAGGAATTCTCTTTAAGCGACGGCTTGAACAGGATCCTTTATTCCTCTTAACATGTCCTAAGTGCGCACAATGTACACTGAGTACAATTCAGAAAGCTTGTTCAAACATTACTAGCCAGTAAATAGTAAATAACAATATGCATGCTAAATATTTATTTTTCAAGGCCAAATCTAAATGTACAACAAATATTGTTGTTTCATCAAGTAAGTCAAACCTGAAATTAATCATTTGGCCTTATAGATCTTGGTAAATACTTCCGCATAATCACTTCCTTTTCATGAAAACCCTCTTTTTGAACTCATTTATCAAGCATAGTTGATAAAAACAGATCTTTAAAAAGAAAACACTGGCACATTGTGTAAACAAGGATTATAATGGTTAATGTAATGATAGTGTTTCTGACCAAGATTGGTATATATCTACAGAGAGGTTCATTACAAGCCTTTTACATGAGCAGAAATTTACAAACACTTCTGCACGTGTTAAATTTATTTGTTGCAGCTTTTGATTTTTTTTTCAAGTTTTACTCATACACTTTTGTACCCTTATGACAGCCACAAATCTAACCAAAGGACTTAAACAAGTTAAACGAGAATCTGCAAATACTGCGGGTATAATACTTCTGCTAAAGGTATCTGTACGTTACAGGAAGTACATATTTAAGGTTTGCGTAGGTTGTAAGGAATCCATCCAGCCGGCTTACAGAACTCCCGGTGGTTTTACCAATGTACTACGGAATTCCGTTAGGACCATCGCCTTTGAATGTGTTGACCTAAAACGCGATAACTGATAGTACGATGCTGTAAATGCGAAATCAGCAAACTACGATAGCGAAAACGCGACAACACGATGATGAAAACGCGATACTACGATAACGAAAATGCGATAGTACGATAGTACGATGATGATAATGCGATATACTATCGCGTTTTCACTATCGTACTGTCGCGTTTTCATCATCGTACTATCGTATTATCGCGTTTTCGTTATCGTAGTACCGTGATTTCGCAATTTCATTGTCGTACTGTCGCGTTTTCACCATCGTACTGTCGCGTAATCATCATCCTACTGTCTCGTTATCATCATCGTACTGTCGCGTTATCACCATCGTACTATCGCGAAATCATCAACGTACTATCGCATCTTGTTACAAAGCACTGTTTAAATTCAAAATGATTTCTATTGCTTGTACATGGGTTGCAAAACGTATTTAAGCTAAATCTTAATATGTAATTCGGCAAAAACTCTACAGGTCATTGAATTTTCTATATAGTATAAGATTAACAAAAGAGAGTGTCATATTTTACCATAATCGGATTTTTAAAAGACTTTTACATGAATATTTTCACAAATATAATGATGAATATTTTCACAAATACGATGGCTGCTAAACTGAAGCAAGTGCATGTCTTGTAAAGTTCAAGTTATCGATGTTGAATTCCATAACCACACTCAAATCGGAGCATCGCAAATATTCGAAGAATTTTTTTTTGCAGTTTGCATGGTCCATATTTTCATTTTAATGCATCGAAGTCTGGCAATTGTCTGCAAAAGTAGATAGCATATCATTTTTGATTTGCAAATGTTAAATAAAAAGTAAAGCGGTTTACAGACAAGAAGGACAGAGTTAACGCCCCTTTACTAAAAAATGTATTTATGATTTTAAAGGAAAGAGAAATGCAGTCTAATATCTGCATAGCTTTTTGAACGTGTTCAACATCCCAAATGCTCAGCCTCCTTAAATTCATTTTCTGTAAATATCTCTTTAGTTGACGAAAGCTGAAAAGGCATACAAAATGAATGGTTAATTATATTGCTTTTGGCTAACTAGCAGCTGTAGCTGTAGGAGGAACATCAATAAAAATCATGATTTTCACACGCGAAGACGGCCCGAACTTGCATATTGCCCTATTGCGAGAGCGGGAGCTGTAGTTCTAAAAATACAACTTCTAATCTTCTAATTTTGAGCATGCACATGCGCAACGGAAGGCGATGGTGCGATAATGATAACGCGGCAGTACGATGGTGATAACGTTACAGTACATTGGTGATAACGCGACGGTACGATGATGATAACACAATACGATGATGATAACGCGATAAAACGATGGTGATAATGCGACATTTCGATGATAATAACGCGATAGTACGATGGTGATAACGCACATTACGATGATGATAACGCGACAGTGCGATGATGTTAACGCGTTTCAGATCAAAGCATTCAAAGGCAATGGCCCTAACGGAATTCCGTAATGTACTCATACGTAATGCACGGAGTAGCACCTGTGGTCTTCTTTCACCATAAAAAGCTGGAACGTCGCC
Organism: Mercenaria mercenaria; assembly: GCF_021730395.1. Classification (NCBI taxonomy): domain Eukaryota; kingdom Metazoa; phylum Mollusca; class Bivalvia; order Venerida; family Veneridae; genus Mercenaria; species Mercenaria mercenaria. The sequence goes on along the minus strand of NC_069375.1, from coordinate 60,427,003 downwards.
TTACGACCTATATTTTTCATATATATTATCTTTAACTGAATATTTTTCATGAATATTTCATGAATATGGCAAGGTTATAACTGAGTGAAATGATTTTAAACAGAGAAACTAGATATCGTTACCGCTAAATTCTCCACTATTCAAATTACAATAGTTCGGACACAGTTACTTTGCATACCCCTCTACAGTTAATTACTACGTTTTCCTATTTGATGGTGCGATGACTAATAAAGTGTAGGACTCCATGATGCTTTTCTCCTAAATCCTACATACAACGGACGGAGGGAGTTGATTTTTGTCTTATAGTCTTCTTAATAGTGCCCTTAAAGGTTAGGCTCTTGTTGCTCTGACTTCAGACAAGTTGTTGAGTACATTGGTGTAATTATACCTTAGATTTACCTTAATTTTATGTTTTGCTTTATTTATCTATTATTTTTGCACTAATGTTTGAGCCTTTCTCAGCGGGGATTTTATTTACATTGTGTTGTCTGACTTGTTGAAAATAGGGGAAATGCGAGGTTGGCATGCCCTAAACGCGTTTATACCCCCAGTTTCTTTTATATAGGTGACTGACCGTTCCAAGGCGGTGCCCCTATTTTCAACTGGTTGTTTTGTCTGTCTTGTATTGTCTGTTGCGTATGTTTTCTTGTTTGTTGTAAGCGTTTTTCCTCCTCCACATTCTCCCTATTGCTCCATCTTTTCCCTTGCATTTACGCTACTTTTTGCATCCCCTCCCCCTTTACTTTGAGTAAGTTTTAAGCTGTGTTTTTAGTGCTCTGTGCTTCCGAGAAATCTACCCTTACCTATTATCTTTTGGTGTTTTGGTACAACTACGCTTAGAACAATGTGCTGTTGATAGGTTTTCACAATTTCAAAAAAAGTCAAATTATCATAGAGAATAGAATAGAATATAGTTTATTAAAGTGGCATTGTGTTTTGCATAATCAAAATACATTAATATCATAATACATATTCTAACACCCGGCCCAATGGGCTTATAAGTCACCCATTGTGAAGAATTGTTATCATCACGTGGTTTCATGTGCTGGTGATATCCGATAAGTCTAAATCGTTGCGGTTGATTGATTCGCATGGCCTATTCAACAATGTCATACATGTATATTTCAAAAGTGGTTTGTTTCAAGTTCAAGTATGGGCACACTTAACGGGAAAATGCGTGCTTAAATATATACCGTCATGTAGTAATTAGCTTTAGGTGATGCGTAAATACCGACTAAATTGATGAATCGAGTTCGAATTATCGGATATCTACCTAACATGCATAGATACGAATAAATAGTAATAGAACTATAGTTCATGAATACATAGCGTTCTTTTTATTGTCCAAGCTTTTACAAGGAATTTTGCGCATTTACGAGAATATAAGGTTAACAGATGTTTAAATTTGATATTGTCACTCATTGAAATGTATTCTTGGTTTCATCGCATCTCGCTAAAGCTTTCCAATCGCACATTATTAAACAAGGAACAATTTAAAAACCATCTTTCATCTTCTGTCTGTTGAGAATTACAAAATTTACAAAGTCTTTGTCCGGCGTTTCACCAACATAGCGTCCAGTCTCGATGCGAAGAGGCAATATGCATCAAATAAATTCGCTACTTCCATGCACGATTTCAACTTTGAAAAGCTACAAAAGTACATTAAAAGATCTAGCATTTACAAACTAGCGAAAAAACGTTATGAGGGAAGAAAATGCAACAAAAACGAAATAAATGGCGTTGTCATGCTCTATCATTAAAGAGCATTGAATATGTGTGTGAAATTTAAACATTTCCTAGAAAAAAAATCACAAAATCTACGCTTTATTATTTCTATATAAGTTGTATATATTCATTTTCTAAAAACGCATCTTTCATGTGTATTTTGTGACCTTTTAAGAACGGGCCTTTGTAGTAAAATTAATAAAAAATTAAAAAAATTATTTTTGTGAAATTTAATATTGTTGAGATTTAGATATGTTAATATTTATAGATCGATCTAACTGTCCCCTTAAAATATCTAATATAATTTCAGTAATGTTTAAACTAGCAAATGGCGGGTCAGCTCTTTGGTTCAGTATACTGGTAGTTACGATTCGCCTTTTCACTTTATTAACCCTTACGCTGCTGAATTTCTAAAATGGACTGGTCCATCATTCAGTTTGGGCAATACTATTTGTTATTTGAATGGGTGTTCACTGAACATTTACTGACTGAATAGGATGTGCAGGTTGATCTTGGTCTGCACTGATCGCAAAGGCAGTTTTTAGTTTAACACGAAAAGATTCGCATTACCAGTTATTTGGCAATCGGAATACTCTGGACATATCTGCTTTTAGACAACTAGCGATACAAATTATGGGCAACCTAGTTTACTTTCTAATATTCACATGCAAAACAGACACGATATAATGTTGCATCAAGAATATTATTTGTAAAGACATAATTAAGAAGCGAAATGTTTGATAACAAATGAAAAGTTAAAATACAACTTTTTAGGGTTTACTTTGTTCAGTAGTTAAAAGCAATGTCGCGGTAATGAGCCTTTAGGCCATGTCCGGAATACTTCGAAATAAAACTATATGATGTATCAAACACTTTAGAGTAAAAATTACTATTAGTCTAAAATCTAAAAATGCCATTACAATGTATTCTCACAAAATCTTTGAACTGCAGGAGATGAAAGGTCACCAAAACTACCTAGAAAACGAATCCCTGTAAACACAAAAATTTTACAGCAGCAGACGAAAAGTTGAAATATCCGAACACTGAAAGTAATGATAGTGATTAAAGCAGAAATCGTTGGAACTAAAAGCCCCCTTAAACAACTTTAATCGCAGAAGAAATTACATGTTAAAAACTGTAATCAATTTAGACATGTTGTTGTTTTGCTCTGAACTACCATTTTAATAGATGTTTCATTTGAAATTCGGTGAAAGCGCGTCCTGTAAATTGCATGTATGATATTCAATATCTCGGTAAAGTAGTGTGAGGGACAGGCAATGGGTGAGAGAGTAACCTAATAAGAAAGATTTTGAATATATTGATCTGAAGTGAATCAGCTAAACATCTTCACATTGAAATGGTTAAAAGGAAAAAAACTGCAAAAAATAAAAACAGATTAAGTTATTATTTTCCAGCTGTTGTTTCGATAAGACCGAAGAAACAACGAACTTTGCTGTATACCTCTAACAAAATGTGTCTGATTATAACACGGCGGGAATCACATGACTACACATAATAGTACGCATGGAAAGTTTCTCTTGGCTCGTCGAAAAAACAAGGTCTTTTGACTTAAATACGGGACTATTGTCATTTTAACATACCCTATCATATTATCATTGTCAGCAGACCATCTTTAATCTCCTATGAACCCGCTCGCTTAGATTAATAGGGGAAGTACAGATCTACGGATCGCGGGGTCGTGAGTTCGATCCTCTGGTTTGGCGTATGTTCTCCGTGACAATGTCTGTTATGAAGATTGAATCCACGAGTCGTTTCCACAAAGGGGTTAACTTTGGTCTGCCAAGACAATATGCCAAAACAAAGAACTTTGATGCACATCTTATCTTCACATGCCAAATAACACACTTAAAATGTTCGATGATTCCAAGTAAAAACGTTTTGTGATGTATACGCACGACACAAAATCGGACGGAGAGACGTCCAGACGGGCGTACGCACGTACAAGGACAAAATCTAACTCACTTTTTGACAAAATATTTATAAAGTCCACTTGAAGAAATATAAAATAATGTGTGTTTTTTCAGATGCTTTTACAAAATTCTGCAAGATACTTATTTCAGACAAGAAATCCTTACCACAACAGACGAAACTTCTCCAAGAATGTTTAGAAATAAGAAAATAATTATTGTAATTAAAGCAGAAAAAAAATCGTTTGAATTAGCAGCCTCCATAAACAACTTAAATGCAGAGCACGCCCCTTCCAAGTAAAGGAAATCATATATCTGGCATTAATGATTTGGGACACGTAATCTTGCTTCCAATTCATTTTTTTCAATTCAAATATTTTTTGAAGTATATTTTTCTAAGGTGTCTTATTTCTGTATTCGGTAAAGGGAAAGCTGATAAAATGTCTCATTAGTGTAGGTCATCCTGAGCTTCTATAAAATTTGGTAAGAGAGGGAGGACAAGGAGAACAGAAAACAACATAAGCCAAAAACACCTGGGCCGTATTCATAAAACATCTTAAGTATAAGTTTCGACTTAAGTTAAAGATTTTACTTAAGTTTGTTGTGATTTCAGCTTAAGTCTAAGTAAAAACTTAAGTCCTAGTCATAAAACAGCTTAAACTTAAGATAGATAAAAAATGACTTAAGTCTGAAAATAAAATAGCGTGGTGAGTACGATTAAAGTGTTGTTTTTCAGATAAAAGCACTTTAAACATAATTGTGCATGTTGTATCTGTCTGAAATTAATGTTGTTTTTTTAATGTTTTCGTCCACAATAAAAAACAAGAATTACTTATTAAGTTGTTTTATATATAACAAATATACTTAAGTAAAATAAATTTCTTACCTAAGTAATACTTAAGTAAAAAATCAATTTCTTTTACTTATACTTAAGATGCTTTATGAATACGGCCCTGATCTGAAAAGCACCCGATATCCACACAAACAGATTCAGAGATTGCTTTTCAATCGCCTTGTAGAAACGAGCAATATTCTTTATGATTGTGGTCTACGATATCGTGCAAAAATGACGCTAAAAGTTTCCAGATTAAGGTATTAGGCCCCTAATGGTAATGTTTAAAAAATGGCATTTGCTTGGTATATTCTTACAGTTGACCATGCTTCGCACTTTGTTGCAAATTTTTAAAAACTTTTACCGTACCGTTTTTTATAAATTTTGTGTTATTTATGGTATTTCCTCCAGCTCAAAAAGAGACAAATTTCAAAGTGGTGGCCTTTATCCAAAACGTTTGCAAAGGATTCATTATACCATTATTTTTTATAAAAGGATCATCAAACTATTAGTTAACAACTATAAAACAAAGAAATAAAAGTGTCAATATCATTTTTTCAAGGGTGCCTCAAGTAAATGGATTTAATGAGACAGATTTCTATTTCCAGCATTGAAAAATTAAGGTCGAATCCCGTGGGTCTGTTTTGAATTTTGCTCACTTTGTTTAAAAGAAACTGTGGGGCAGAGGTAAAACCTACCTACATTTCTTCCACAATATGTAATCTAAGAATGACGGCAAAATAGAGAACTTTTACCGCACGTAACTCAGTATTTTTAAAGATGTCTAACTCTACCCCTTCTATTTCAGAGGTAAATTCACTTTGAACAGCAAGAAATCGCTTATCAAATGAATATTTTCCACTTTTGTACAATAAATGAATAACAAGTCTTGAAAGAAGTAAAAACTCACTAGATAAAAAGAAAAATAAGGGAAAAAAAATTTGGTCCCAGTGAGATTTGAACCTACGCCCCCCCCCCCCTGAAAATTACTGTCAATGTAGGATTATGTAGAAATTGAGTACTCTTCAAAAAGGAGATACTCTATTATGGGCCTAATACCTTAACGTAATCAGCTCTAAGGCAAAAGTTAAGTTTCACCATCTGAATCTGCTTGTTTTCGTTCTCTACATGATGCAGCGCAACGGTACCTTTTTTTCTTATATTCATTTCAGGTGTCTGTCGTCAGTCTATGCGATTTCAATTTCGTACTCTTAAAAATGTTTACTTTACGTTAATTATATTTAGATAATAGAATCAGAATTCTAAACATTCCCACGTCAAGCAAGTTCATAACATTTCGTAGATCTCACAGTCTGGAAATAAGACTTGAACAAATAAGTGAGATTTTGAAATTTTCTGAAAAGAGACTTTTATCGTTGAATATAGATATTTTAATTCATTAGTTCAACTGGTTTCATTATAAGATTTTCTTGAATTTCAAACACTTGGACATTCTTAAGTGTCAACAGAAAAACAGTTTCTGAAGTATGCAAACAAGACATGAAAAGGGGAACTTTAGGCAACGTTATCTTTGTCATTTTCCTTATGATAAATGAACGGATCCACTGTACGTCATTAACGGAGGGGAACGGAACCGCCGCGAAAAATATTGATGGAAAAATATTGCTGAATCTTGGAAGAAAGCTTAATAAGCCAATGTTAACATTGCTAGGAATGGCGATACGGAATCTTGAATACCGTCATCCTTGTGATGACTGGACACAGTGGTCAGATTGTGGGGCCGTTAAAGAAGGCTACATTGCTACAAGGAAACGAACAAGAACGTGTGAAATAAATCCGCCTTCATTAGAACAGGGAAATAGAACAACGGAAACGGACATAACTATTTGTGAGGGATTTTGTCCCAAAGACTATAACATTACGGCGAATGGATTCTGTGTAAAACTGTATGTTAGTAGAAAAACATTCGATGACGCAGAAAAGCAGTGCAGTGAGGACGGTGGTCACGTGATGAATATTGACTCAGAGTTGAAAAACGGCGATGTTCAGAAGGTTCTGCAGGGATTTGGGAGCTACGTTCACATTGACGGCCGGCGTAAGGATTCAAGTTCAGCGTGGATGGCGATGAATGGCTCACAGAAGAGATTCTTCAACTGGAATTCCGGAGAACCCGACAGTTATTTATGTATAATGATGCACCCTAGCAATTCATATTGGTATGATTCTACTTGCACAAGCAACAGACCATTCTTGTGTGAAATAACACAGTAAGACAATACGCTTACTAATTTTAAGGGACAAAACTGAACACAGAAAAAAAAATTGACACCGTGTTAGGAGAGCGTTTATTGACTATAGATAAATCGAAGATGTTGATTGTTCAATCTAATGTTCTTACGATTTTACATACTAGTACACGTAATATAAAAGAATACATATTATATTGTAAGTGAAGAGTATATTACTATTAGACAGATGAACTGAATCTACTTTAGGTCTGGTGATCCGACCTGCCTTATACTTTCCAACTTGCCCTGTTTTCACAAAAAAGACTATTTTTAAAAGTATATTGTGCTACATAAATAGTGAACCAACAGAAGGTGAAATGTAAAAAGAACCGCTCGAACTTCATTTCTATATCTTGTAAATACCAAGAGTGCTCAGACGTACGGTGCTATGTTTAGGACATGCATATGTTTAAGATTAAATAATCTCGTGCGCACGATATCGTACCTCATGTGCACGACATCTTATCTTGAGCGCGTGACATCTTATCTTTTGTGCACGACATCTTATCTCGTACGCACGACATCATATCTCGAGCGCACGAAAACTTATCTCGAGCGTACGACATCTTATCTCGTGCGCACCACATCATACCTCTAGTTCTGAGGGATTGAAATTGAACACAGAAACAATTTTGACACTATGTTAGAACAGCGTTTATTGACCTATAAATAAATAGAAGATGTTGATTGTTCAATCAATTGTACTTATGATTTTACAATATAAACGAATACATATATTGTAAGTGAAGTGTATATTACTATTAGACAGATGGACTGAATCTATTTGAGGTCAAGTGATCCGACCTGCCTTATACTTTCCCACTTACCCTGTTTTCACAAAAAAATATTATTTGTGAAAGTATATTGTGCTACATAAAAAAGCAAATTAACAAAAGAGCTCGGAGGTAAGGTATACCGATATCTTTCGCTATATCAGTAAACTCTGCAATGACAGTTTTCTTTTTGCATCAAAACATTAAAGCTTGTTTTAAAGTGTGTGCGTTTTTGTTGTTTTTTTTTTTTTTTTTTTTTTTTGCAAAAGATTATTTCATGTTAACAATAAACCGCTGAATCCCTGAATCCAGCTTCTGAGTGAAAAATGTTCGAAGCCGATATGACAGACGAGAAAAGTGAATTATCAAATCAAATATAATTATATACATTTAATTTATGTACGAGGTAAATATATCACAATAAAATAACAATGAAAGAAATTAAGTAAGGGATATAAGGAAAACGGCTAGGAAAATCCCTGAAAAAATCATTACAAAGAAAATCTGTAAGAGGATATGTGCAACACCAGTCACGCCCTCTATTGCCAGCAACTCCATAATCACGAAAGATCACAAAACATAACAACACTGAGTCCAAGTATATGGAAGTTGTTTTACCGCCGCAATACAAAATCGAACTAACAACAAAAGAATTGATCCTTTGCTATGATAGGGCTTGCATTTTATCTGACTGTACTATTAAATCCGAGGGCCGGACATATGTTCTCCGTGACGATTTGATTCCTCCACCTCTGATTCATGTGGGGAAGTTGACAGTTACTTGCGGAGAACAGGTTTGTACTGGTACAGAATCCAGGAACATTAGTAAGGTTATTTGCCCGCCGTTATATAACAGAAATACTGTTGAAAAACGGCGTTAAACCCAAAGCAAACAAACGAACAAATTTAAATCCGACTGCGGTATCTTAATATTTTAGCTTTTAAGCGGAAAATAATGACATTAAATAGCAAATAAATGTACAAGTAATATGAATTGTTGCTTTATCATTAATCATAACAAGAACATGTTCTCGGGTTTGCCTGGAATCGCTTTATCTATAAATATAAAGTCAACACTCGAGTTTTAATACGAAACTAAAATTTATGTCTGATTTGTTAACACCGTTCTTTTACAGTCACTGTTTACTTTCTGTAAGCACTGAGGAAATAAGATAATATTGTTTTGACACATTCGATAAGAATGGTGTTTTGTTACCGCATTTTGCAATTTCTATTACAATTTTTTTTATTATCGGCAGACTCGTGTTCATTATTATTCTACCCAACAAATCCATACCATTGCGAGCTTTTTTCTTCTGAGAAATGACAGTATAATGTCAGTTCTGATGTCAGTAGTGCTGTGTAGAATGTTGATAACACAGTGAATCATTTTAACTCAAATGCAAAATATTTCGCAAAATAATCCTTTCTATGTAAATATGTTGCCTTTATACTATCACATTCGCAAAGTTTGGGTCTAGCGGCAAATGGATACAAAATTCCACATTTCAAAATTGTGTTCCCAAAATGGCATGAATTCTAAATATAGATTCGACCTTCCCACTCAAATCACAGATCGTTTCTGGCTATAATTTCACGTGTTATCTAGGTACTTTAGACTTTTAACAAAACAAAAAAAAAACAGAAATAAAAGCAAAACCAAATTGCAAGTGCTAAATATAAATACAATGTAGCATAGTTTGTGATTAAATAATAAAATCTATAAGGGGATCCTTTGGAAGCATAGAACGCAACCAAGCAAACGAACAGCAGCCTCGGTTTGACTGAGCCTACTCATTGGGAGTTTATAAGATGTTCAACACCCTTTATGTCCCCTCGTACCGACTTAAGCGGAATTCTGTCACTGTAAAAATGAATAAACTTTATAATCGGCGATGAATTTTGTAGTTGTTTAATGAGAGCCCATTTCAGTTTCATCAACACATGCTTTGTTGTTATTTAAACTGCCAGTTTTCAGGGAGATGCGTTTTATATTGGGCAAATATGTAAACTGAACTGTAAATAAAAACAGCTACGTGTGACTTTGGCCACATGTCCCCTCCGCAAATATCGGGATGGAGTGGGGGAAGGAAATGAAAAATCCAAGAAGATGCCAAAAGTGGTAACAGAAAGTTAGTTGATATCTTCAGATATTTTGAAAAGATTATATCTTCTTTGCATACCCCTTTATTAGCCCGAAAACAAAAACATCGCAGAAATACCCCTTCTGTGGCTTTACCGTGGACCATAAAATATATATCGTTTACTCTTCCTGCAAAATTGTATTTCGTCTTAGACTCATAGGTCAGGAAAAAAATTTCTTGACGCTTTTGAACGATTCTTTGAAGAAAGGGTTATTTATTTTTAATTTAATGCTCTCTCTCTCTCTTGCTAATTTCAACAAAGAAGCTATTCAGATAATAATTTGGTGATATTAAAGGGTCGTTTAAAGGCTCCAAGTGGCTTATCATAGTCACGTGAAGGCAGATAAGGATGCACTTTATTATCCGGAAAACTTGTTTAGATTTTTGAGATTTTATTTCGTTTTTGCATTAAATGAGGACCGATTTCAGCTAAAGTCACACATACTCAAAAATACTTCCAGAAAATAATGCCTTATACGAAATCCGAGTCTGAGGTTCTGATCAGTTTCAAAATTCAGGCATCTAGTCGTTTTCATTTCTTTTTTCTTTTATTTATGTGTTTTTTTTTCTGAGCACACTCTTGAAATCAACAAAGGATCAGGTTGTTTCTAAGACAGGTTTCCCAACAGTATTACTCAACCTTGGAGTCTGATGACTTTACATCGAGGTTCACTTTAATTAAAAAATATGCGAACGACTTGCTTTAAATCTGACATTGATACTGCAGCAGACGAAATGTTGCCAATAATTTCTAGAAATATCAAAATAAAGGATAATGATTGTAATTAAAACAGAATTCGTTAGAACAAACTTCCTCCTTAAAGAATTTAAAACGCAGAACACGCCAACGAAATTGCATGTCAGAGACTGTTATAAGTTTGGTTACCTTAGGTCTCTCATCTGAAATTCGGTAAGCGCGCGTACTGCAGATTGCATATAATTTCGGCGGAGAATAGCAATGGTTGGAGGAGGTAACTCAAGTGAGACACTCAAAACTAAATTAATCTGAAACAAGCAAATTCGATGAATTGGTATCCCCCGCCGAAAGGGTTTGTGGTGAGGAATGGCAAAAAATATATACGGCAAAAAGTTAAGGATGTTAATAAGAAGCAAATAATTTCATTAGTCAAAATCAATTTGACAGAAAACAAATGTTTAATTAAAGAGTACATAATAAATGTATGATACTTTGATCCTGACTAAAGAATTTATTTTGAATGGGATATGCTTACTGTAATAAGCTTAGCTTTTAAAATTAAATGCAGTTAATTGAAATGTGAGCTTGAAGTTTAACTGGAACGAAATATTGTCTTTGAGTGGTTTGGCACCAGGTGTTGCTGTTTAACATGTACATTTGTATATAAAAGAACAGAATGTCCTTAAGAGAACACAGGTAAGATATCTTGAACATGACTGAGGGCAAGCTTTGTGCAGTCACAACTTAACATGTTGAAGGTTTGAACATTTAAAAAAAAGGGAATGGAAATATATATATGTATATATGTATATATTTATTTTTTAGGGGGTAGGGGTGCGGGGGAACGGGAGAGGAAACAAAATTTCACATGTTGATTATAGATATTGATGGAAAATTAAAAATGAAAAAAAAAGGTAGAAGGGTGAAGTTGGGGGTGGGCAGAGGATGCATGATCAGTGGTGGGCATGACTGGGTGGAGGAGTGAGGTGGGGGAATGGTACAACTTGCATGTTGATAAATAATCGTGGAAGGTTTGAAAAAAATCTAAAATAAGAAATGAAAATTTATTTTTTTTTTGGTGGGGGGGGCAGGGGGGGAGGAGGAGGGGGTGTGACCAAGGCAAGTGGGTGACCAGGTGTGGGTGCGCAACTTCACATGTTTATAATAAATGTTCACAGAAAAGAATGAAAGAAATTTAATGAAATTCTGCCAAATGGTAAGTTTGTTATGTACAAATATGTGGATTTTTAGACAATTAAAGGGCAATAACTCTGGTGTTACTTGGGCAATCTGTCTTAAACTTGATGGGCCCATAACCTCAAATGGTGAACATGTATATGAAGTTTGTTTGAAAAAAATCTAAAATAAGTAACGATTTCTTTTTTTTTGGGGGGGGGGGGGGGGGGTGGTGGAGTCGGGGGATTTGGAGGGGTGTGATCAAGGTATCGAGGTGACCTGGTGTGGGTACACAACTTCACATGTTTACAATAAATGTTGATGGAAAAGAATGTAAGAATTTTATGAAATTCTACCAAATGGTAAGTTTGGTATGTACAAATATGTGGATTTTTATACAATTAAAGGGCAATAACTCTTAATTTACAAATAAATCCGAACGAAATTGTGTGTACACAACCACATTATGGTGATCTAAATTCTGTTTAAGTTTCATAGTTCTAGGTCATATATATCAAAAGTTATGATGCAGAAATTGCCATATTTATAGTACCCTATAAGGTTAACACTAGAAACTTCTAAGGGCCATAACTCTAGTGTTACTTGGGCAATCTGACTGAAACTTGACGGGCCACAAGAACTCATAGTGGTGTTCACGTATATGAAGTTTTAAATAAATATTCCCAACCATTTCCTAGATATGGCTCCGGACGGACGGGCGGAAAGACGGACGGAAGGGCGGACGGACGGACAACGCCAAAACTATATCCCTCCGACTTTCATCGGGGGATAACAAAATAGCAGAGAAAAAAGCTTTTATCGCATTTAAACATAAATATATGATTGGCATACACGTGTTATATGTCAATGTCAAAGTCCCGAGCCGATCCGTATACACTGAAGAAGTGTGTATAACTTTGTCAAGCCAACGACAAAACCGTCGGACAAATCCTGAAGAACATCCTACTCATGACCCCATTGTCAAATGTTATGTACCTTTTGACCTTATTTCTGTTTATTTTAATATGGATTTTGCTAGTCATCCATGTAAGGATTGCATCGAAGATCCCACATACTCTTCTGGTCATTATTTCAGACACATGGACTGCCCTCAAATTAGCAGTATGACGCTTAAACAAAGAGACATGAAGTCGCTATGGCGTCGACTGAACCTTCAGCAGTGGGGAACAAGTGATCAATTTTCACCTTTACCACTGTTCCCTCCCCTCTGCCTCTACACTCACATATTAACTCAAACAGATATCCTCATGGAATATACCAGTTGAAGACGTACGTTTGACGATGAATCAAAATCTCAACAAAAACGCTTGTAATGAATAACAATACTGCTCCATTAAGATGCATCGTCGTAAACCGCTTAGTTACAAAAAGAAATCCTCAATGAAATCGAAAAATAATTAAATCAAAAGAGATATTTTTTCTTAAATATCTCAAAGGGGAATCGTGTAATGTTTAAACAAACACTTTTAAATTAAGTACATTTTTTTGCTTCATTTGCGACAGCTGAAAGCAATTTTTAGACCTGAAATCGTGCTGTCTGCAGAAAGCTTGAAAAACAAAACATCTAAATCAGAAAAATATTATACTTTGACTGCAGAATTCTACAGTTAATGACATGACCTCAAAATGAGTACGTTTCGTCTCTTTTGATATTTAAGTGTTAATGTAAAGAAATTTGCATATGAACTTAAGATTATAATTTAGGCCTAGGGAGATAAATAGTGTACTGAATGATTACGATAAAATTGGGCTTTTACTGTTTTACTTGATATTGACAAATCCTGTGTTGTTGACCTGCGGATCAAAATAGCTAGTCATCTGTACCTGGTGTAATAAACGGCATGTTTAAAAGTGAGGACAATCGAAACAAGGTCGTCCAACAGCGGGATTCAAACTTTCTAACAAAGCTTACAAGGATATGTTCGTGCATACGAGTCAGTGTAATGGTCGTGACTCGTGATAACCTAGTTATGAATAGTTTAACAATGGCACATATCAAAATCGTGTCACCTAAACTGATCGCGCAAATGGTGGTTATAGTAGCACCCAAAATGGTGGTGACAATGTTGGTATCATGGCACCCAATATGGTGATGTAATATTGTGGTGCAAATGTTGATAATCGTAGGTTGGTAATCGCGGCACCTAAAACAATAGTGTAAATGTTGATAATCTGCAGATGTCATTACTCCTGGCAACCAAAATTGTAGCGCAAATGGTAATAGTCCTGACACCCATTATTGTGATGTAAATGGTGATTATTACAGCTCGCTCAAAAGATAACGGTGCAACTGGTGGTAACTGTAGCACTGTACTCACAATTGTAATGTAGATAGTAATAACTTCGGCTCCCTAAATTGTGTGGCAAATAATTGTAATCGTGGTACCCAAAATGTGGTTCAAACGGTCGTTATTGCTACCAAACCGGTAACGCAAATGGTGGTCATATTTGCATCTAAAACAGTGGTGTAAAAGGTGTTAATCGCGACATCCAAAATGGTGGTTCAAGTAGTAGTAATAGCGGTCCCAAAAATTACGGAACAGATGGCGTTAAAAGGGGCATCAAAAATGGCGCTGAAAATGGTGGTTGTCGTGGTTCCAAAAATAGTGGACCTCGCACACAAAATAGTGGTGTAAATGGTGGTAATCGGAACACCCAAAATGGTGGTACAAATGGTGGTAACAGTGGCACTTAAAACTTCGATGCAAATGGGATTAATTGTAGCAAAAAAATAATGGTACAAATGGTAGTAATAGTTGCATCCAAAATAGAGAAGCAAATGGTGGTTATCGTAGCACCAAAACAAAAATAGTGGTGCAAATAGCGGTAATCGTAGCACCAAAAATAGTGGTGCAAATAGCGGTTATCGTAGCACCAAAAATAGTGGTGCAAATGGTGGTAATCGTGGCATCCATAATTGTTGAGTAAATGCTGGTTATTGTCTTAGTAGATGTCTTTTGGTTCAGATTTTTTAAATATTCTAATTCCTATTTCCGATAAATGCTTTCTTTAACATTTGCCGAAGGTTTGAATATTGCTGAATATACTAGAATGTTTTATTGATTCTATTTTTTTATTACCTCCCTTTTTGGCTCCAACTATAATAGTTCAACGGAAAATTATTTTGACATTATAAGACAGCGTTTACAGACCTTGTTTGAAACTGGCCTCTTCCCTTATACGCTCGTGGCGATGGATTCTATCAGGAATGAGGTGTCGAGAGTGATTAATATAAGTTGTATAACTTCCTTCATTATCGACTTAAAATAAATAATGTATAAACTAAATTGTACCCTGAATATTTTTAAATCGACGTGACCATACTTCGAAACTGCTTATATGAAAGCTTATTTTAAAATAGTGGTAGTATGTTTGTTATAAATTCTATACAGACACACTACTGAAAACACTTTAATTCTGGTTTTCGATAAGTTTTCCATTTTTATGTTCTTGCTTTTTTACATTTCATCAAACATGCCAGGTTAATACGCCGAGGGAAACTGTGCAACATAACAAGTACTCAGAGACTAGGTGTTTGAAAAAGTCTGGCAAAGTTGCATAAATGTACACAGACAAGGCAAAATTATTCAGAAGTTATCGTGGAAATAAAACTTAACGTAGTAAACCGTAATTTCATTAGAACTGTTAACTTAGGAACGACTTTTTCTGAGAAATTCTCACAATACATTATAAAAACCGGATGTTTCTTTTATAATCATTAATGCTGTAATGAATTCTCTGCAAACGTTTTAGATAGTGGCCATCACATTGAAATTTGTCTCTACTTGAGCTTGAGGAAATACCATAAATTATACAAAATTTACAAGAAACGGCACGATAAAAATTGTTTAAAATTTGCAACACAGTGCGAAACATGCTCAACTTTAAGAATATACCAAGCAAATGCCATTTTTTAAACATTACTATTAGGGGTCCAATACCTTAACTAAACAAGTTAAATTTTCTTTCCCGTATTTTGGTTAAATGCAAACACTTTATTCGTCTACCAAGGTTAAATATCATGCAAATATATGAAGTTATGTTCCAAAGAAATCTCCTATCATATTCTTTGAACAAATACATACGTATATTTGTTAGACGGGCATCTTAAATATTTAATGCGCTGAGACATTTCTCAACTATTTCCAACCGTGGTATCGGGAAACCCTCACAGAAATAACAATTGTGGTGTTATATAGTATTAACTGTCAGCACTTTTTCTGTAGAAGGCCCTGTTCATAGATATAAAGTTCAATTTGAGACTTTGCAAAGATAACAGTATTGGATATTTTTTGTTGACACATGTCCAGTAAGGGATGCAATTTTACACAAAGGCCAAAAACAATCCTCATAGTGATAATGTTAATATATTTATAATGTCGGATTCCCCTAGGTTGTGAGAACAAGGAAAGACCAGATAATTTATTTATATCCCAAGCCCGCAGATTAACATCATTTGATTTTGAATATTATACCTTCTGTAGTATTGTTCGGTAAAAGTCAAGCGCTTGTCTAAGAAACGGCAAACGCTTTCAGTGAACTTTCGTCCAATACTAAGAATTGTTATAGAAAATTGTCAAAGAAACTAATTATTCCCGTCAAAGGAACTAAAGAGAGTTTTATGATATTATTATTATTATTTTGTCAATAAAGTAAACCCATTTAAGCCAGCGTGTGTTCACACGATTGTTAAACATTGTGAATACATTCGAGTGTAATTTCGTGTAATATCGCGGATGAAAGGAAAGCTGTTGCTGTTTTCCAGCACCTACCGACACTTCAAAGATGTTGACAATTTGTTTACTTAGAATATAATGATACTAGAATAGGTTGGATAACAGCTCTGTATTGAAAATCAAAGCATATGATCTATACATATTTAAACCTTATGCTTTTCACCTGTCCTGTTTTGTCGCGCCTTTTATGGCATTTCTCTTGGAACGGTGGTTTCTGCAAAGTCATTGAGTATATAAGTTTAAGGTTCCACGAAAAAAATATCTTTCCATACGCGTATTTGTGTTTTGCAATGTACTCCTGTGGTTACTTCACGTAAAAAGTAACCTATATTAGGTTATTATACATTGTCATTTTTTTCAATATTTAAACCGTCAAAAACTAAAAAAATATTGGAATGTCACAGTTTCATAAAATCATACTGGATGGGTATGTGGACCAAATGGGAGACACTGAATAAGTGAGAAAAGCAGATACAGAAAAATACATCTTTTCCAGGTTTTCATTCGATAGGAAATGAATACAGGGTGAAAGTGTTTTTGTTTTAGATAAAGAACATGTGCCCCATGGAACATTTTTTGAACATATTTTCCTTCAAAGTAATGCACAAGTAAGAAGTAAGTGAAAGGCATTAACTCAGTGAAAAAAAATCAGCCAACCATAATATCCGATTTAATTAGGTTTTACAAGGGTTCATGCGCATACATGTTTCATTTTAAACAACTTTTTTTCTCTTTTCCTTTGTCTTGGCAAGCAGAGTTCTATTCTATAATCAAATTTGGTAGTTCACCATTTTCGTTTTCCATAGGAACAATAGAAACAATCAGTGAAAAATCTATCAGCTGTAGAAAAATCTTCTAAAGGTAGTGGACTGGTAAGGACATTCGGCATTCTTCAGAAGTGTAGCTCGACACGCACCCGACTTTTCGTAAAAACCGAATGGCGCTGTAATCGGACATAAAGAACACTAATTTGCCAATTGACATTACGGGTCTTAGAATTATATACTATATGGCTCCCGGCTTTATTTTAAAATCCAATCCGGGCTTTCTACAGAAATGTTCTTGCCTTGATTTAAGCAAACATTAAACGTTAAACGTGTCTTTGAATATCTTAAAAATCTATTTTATTCTATACCTATTTTATCTATCCAATCGCGAACGTTCATTTGCAACACGTGACCGTACAATATATTACGGTATTTGGATGCACGTGCGTACAAAAATCCTGTATTTTCTGTATTTGGACGCACGCGCGTCCCATGTTAAACATACGATAAAGCCCGAAACGCGTGAAAATGTTCCGAATGTAAATCGGATGAAGTTGGCGCTCTGTGTACAGAGTTTGATTATGCATCTTGAAATCTGGATTTAATTTGAGTTGTTGTTTTTTGTTTACAACACACAAAAACGATTCAAGGGATAACAATGCTATCTGATTTAGATATTAAAACGTTCGTTAATAATCAAAAACTTAAAAATACAGTAAAAAGGATCATCAGATGTTGGAATATTTGAAAAGTCGCTAAAAGAAGCCGTTCCGGACGAAACCTAGAAACTGGTATCAGCCCTGACTATCTGAATAGTTACCTCACCATTTTTTTGTTTAACGGTTAAGAAACAAAATGGAGAAGATTATAAATGGCAGCGGGCGGTCAGCATCCAAAACATGTCTGCTCTATAATTCAGTTTTCGTCGGCTCTTCACCAAACTTGCTGAAAATGTTTGTGGGCATTACATCTCGGCCTCTTTTAAGTCGAACAGTTTTCATCCGATCATCACCAAACTTGCTGACAATGTTTATGGGCATAATATCTCAGCCGAGTATTGTTACCACCCAAATCGCCAAATGGCTGTTGTAGGGAGGTTGCACCATATACTTTTTTAATGCGTATATTACGTATGAAGTGAAATAAATATAGAACAAAAAAGGTTATTTAAGGTCTAACATTGTTCTGTATAATATATATTTGCACTCATACCAAGCTGGGAAAAACTAGAAAAGGCAGGAATACAATATTCAGTGAAACATTTTTAATTTAAACTATTATTATAGTAAGATAAAATAGATATAGAATAAAAAGGTTATTTAACATTGTACTGTACAATACGAGAAATATTTGGACTCATACCCAGCTGAGAAAACCATATTGAACTCGCCTAGCGGCTCGTCCAATATGGTTTTCTCAGCTGGGTACTCGTCCAAATATATCACCGTATTTTACAGAACAATGTTAAATAACCTAATAACAAAGGCTACCTATTGAGACATGTTTACTTGTATTACATTTTGGGAAGGTCAATATAATTATATTACCGCAGCGGGACACATAAATATTTAATGTGCAGAGACGATCCCTCTTGGTGTCAGATGTTACTCACAGAATACAAGACAATGGTAGTATAATTTATTGTTGTCTGTCAGTACAGTCTGTAGGCGGAACTTTTAAATGATGTACACATAGAATTCAATTAAGAACATTGCAAAAACGATGTTTTTGGAGGAGGTACATCAAAGTTAAATGAGCCCTTCGAACAAAAATTACAAGTAAAAAGGGATACCTTGATTTATGTATTATCATCCAAGATGTTACTTAAGAAATATAGAACGTTTTCTCTCTTTTTCAAATATATGCTAACGTTAACGACCTGATTTTAATAAGTACAATCAGTAAAATGTATGTAATATCTCGCTGAAAAGTAATGACTTGCTTAAAATTAGAAAGCGACGAAACCGAGAAATACAAGAAATCTTAGAGCAACTCGCTTTAGAAAAGAAATCGGTACTGCACAAGACGAAAAGTCGACGTATATGATCTCATAAAGTTAGTATAAGTTATTGTTTTTTGCGCTTCGCAATAAGGAGAACACTAACATACTTGTTGCATCATCACTTAAAGTGAGAGGTTATACAGATTGGACCTTTCATCTCTAAAAATAATCCTTGTTATCACTTTTTATCATAACAAAATGTCAAAATTAACCGTACAGCTGCAGTATATTGTAGAGTATTTCCCTAATTTTGTGTCTACACATTATGTTAATTACAATGCAAAATGTAATATGATTTCGATGTGATCATATTACCGATCAATAGTTTCAGTTTAATTTTGTTTTACTGTCGATGTTTTGACAAAACAAAAAAAAACACGGGCTTAGCAAATACGTGCCGGAGAATGTCTAATTCGTTATGTGCTTGTTTATTTGGTTATTTCTGTCATGATGGTAACTAAGACCTAAGAGTTGCATTTTGCCGAATGTGCCCATTTAGCCAGCCAGTCATTTTGTTTTTCAAAAGGTAGTATGGACTTTATTATAAACTCGGAGAAATCCATTGGTGAACTTGATGACTCATGTGGAAGGAATAAAAAGCACCCTGACGAGGCTTGAAAAGTCGGCCGTGAGAAACAAAATATTTCAGCCACCAGACTTCTTATTTTCTCCTACGACTACGCAAAATTACGCATACACCCTCGTGCAATGAACTGGTAAATTTCAGTCACAGTTGCAAAAGTGATAATAAAAAACAAAATTCACTTCATCAAAATGTATTGCCACTTCATCAAAATGTATTGCCGTGTTCAGTTGTTCCAAAACTTTGAACAAAATGACAGACAAGAAATTGAATCTATCGAGAAAATGTGTTTCTTGTGTGTCTCGAGGGGACGTGTGTATCGCCAGAACCGACATACTTAAATTTATTGTATTTCTATCTTCCAAAACAGAGTTAAATGAAATTCGCACATGCTGAATAATACAATCCCTTAACGTTTTGCATGTAGCCAATTAAATTAGAATAATATTACATATATGACTGAAAGAAATCTATTTATAACTCAGAAAATGTTTTATATATTCTGACCCTGATACGACGTTCTGTTTTCAATACTTTTAAGAACATTTAAAGAAGCTGAACATGAATTTCGTTTATACATTACATGCATGTCAA
Organism: Mercenaria mercenaria; assembly: GCF_021730395.1. Taxonomy (NCBI): domain Eukaryota; kingdom Metazoa; phylum Mollusca; class Bivalvia; order Venerida; family Veneridae; genus Mercenaria; species Mercenaria mercenaria. Next base: position 60,406,776 of record NC_069375.1, on the reverse strand, counting down.
CTAAAATATTCCACTTATCACAGATTTAGGAAAAGATTTTATATACTCATCAGCAATAAATAAATATTATAGAAGTCTAGTAATTCTTTCCCATTGCATGCGCTTGAGACCCTCACTACCAATACAAAAATGAAGCATTCAGGAAATTCCTGAATTCCTTAAAACATTTATTAACCTATGTTCTCCCGGTAACATTCGGAGAAAATCAGTCATCATCATTCAATAAATAAATGCTTCATAGATACGAGTTCAGGATATGAGTTTTAATCAAACGTAATTCATTTAATTGGCCGATATAGTATTTGTTTAGATAAAGCACATCAGCCTCCGTAAACAAAAACCAAGAAAAACTTTATTAACATATGCGTTACCTCCAATACGATCCAAAACTTTCGCAGAGCCGAATTGACGATAGTTCCAACATGTTTCTCTGTCCGTTGATAGAGAATTTGTAAAAAAAATATAAATTTCAAGTTCAATATTTCTTCGGAGGCGTGGCAGGGCGTTTTATTAGGTAAGCGTATACATATTACACATAGCTGTGTAAAAATGTTTAATATGGTTGGTATAATAAAAGAGAGCACATTGGGTAGCAATAGGGGTCGGGTATGTCACAGAAATACAAGCAGGTAGTGGCTGAACAAAGAAAATATCCCTATTTCATTCAAAAACATTATCTTTATAACATCTTTATATTTTAAGCACAAGATATAACATTATGCATCATTCAAAAGGTCTCCAGTGCTGTCAGTAGGTTTACTTTGAACATGGAGAATATATTTAAGCACGTAAATGTTGTACACATGAGTAAACTTTTCATAGGAAAAACCCTGACATATTTTGCTCAAAAGTATTTAAATGTTGCTCTCGTAATTAACACATATTTCTTGCTTTTATGTTAATTAAGCTACAGAAGTTGAAACGGGAGTATCCAGAGTAATTCCAAAAAAAGTGTTATGATAGTAATTATCAGTTCAAAAGGAACGATAGGGTCTACAGGTGAATTGAAATCTTATAATTCGACTGGCAATGACGGCAGAAAATTCAGTTTACCACATTCTGTATCTTATATAATCAAATGTCTAATATCTTAAAGAAAATGCCTTCGAAATTTTAAGTTAATGGGAATAATACAAGAAAAGGGTAATACAGCAGACGAAAAGTCACTGAGAATTTCTTGGAAGCTCCGAAGGACTAGACTTGCATAAGCAATCGGTATTGCAGCAGACTAAAAACCTAAATATCCAAACATAAACGAAACTAATTACTGTAATCAGAGCAGTATTCGTTTGAGCTAGCTGCCTCCTTATTAAATTAAATCGCAGAGCATGCCTGTTCTAAGCGAAGGAAATTACATGTCAGAGACATTTATCAATATGGACCTATTTTCTTACTTTATAACTACTACTTACCTTAAATGCCTGATCTGAATGAGGAATGTAGGAACGCAGGGAGTTTAGAAAATTTAGGAGCGGTTATGGCGGAGAGGTCACAAGAGGAGGAGGGAGATTCTCAAAAATAAATTCGCCTACAAAAGTTGTATTCGTCACCTATACATGATTTGAAAGAAAGCATCGGTTACCGCTAATCGTAAAAAAAATAAACTTTTTGATCTAGCTGTTGTTTTAAAAGTAAGTATTTGAAACGGGGTCAAAGTTAAACCTGTCTCCACACACTAAAAGTTGGGACTATGACTGCTCTGTTTATGAATCTGTTATGCATCGATCATTTTACACTCATATCAAAGAAGGTAAACACTAAAGGTGGAAGCATTCTAGGACAAAATTCATTCAATCATAGCAATTGATTATCGTGTGTATTAATTTGTAATAAGTTAAACAAATTAATTTCGATGTTAAAGACAGGATAGGATTGGAAATATTGCAGGCTTCTGCTGAACAGCTTTTTATGACTCTGAGTCCAGCGTAAATGTGTTCCACAAAACTGCGCCGAGGGAACACTAGAAAAATATTCCATTTCTTTACAGACAAAAACACATATTCAAATGGTGTATATATATTGAGCTTATTCATCTCTTTGATCTGCTATAATTGAGTAATAATGACACGTAAGGACACAATTATGACGACTATTCATCGGAGAGCCTCCGATCATAATTCTAGAAATGTGAGTGAACTTCATTAAATTTACAAACAGTCCATGTCACCTGGATGGCTCTTACACGGAAATACCCAAAAACAAAACACACCGGCGAACGTCGAAACGTCAGCTGTAAGAAACAAATTAAGTGAATGCTTTTCTCTGTTGAGTTACTTCACATGTTTTCTTGTATCTACATACATACGCAGACAGAGACTCTCGTGTATTTAACAAACCAAGGAAACACGCGTTTTGATGAATCCCAATATCAACAATAATATTAGTGATAGATAACAAAACATTAAGATACATTACAATATTCCTTTGAGTTACATGTATTTCACCAAAATGACATCCAATAAATTAAATTTATATGGATAAAGTAAAAGGGGAATTGTGCAATGTTGAAAACGTCACACTAAAACAATTTGCATTTTAGCGCAACAGATGAAAGATCTGAAAGCAATCTTTAGATGTTAAAATCGTGTAATCTGTGGAATATTTGCACAGAATAATTTAATTATTTTACTCGAAATGCATAAATATATCCTGTTTAAGATAAGGGTTTAGCAGAAAAAAAATGAACTGAAAATAAGTTCGACCTAAATGAAATAAATTTGTCACAAGTTTTCCAGTGGATTATTGGAATATTACGGTAAAATATATCTGATAGTGAAAATATCAAAAGTCATATTCACTGGTCAAATATTATAAAAAATGGTGACTTGTATTAAGTACATTTTTTTGTTTTGTATGTAAGGTTAAATTAGGTATTTCTCGTAAACACCATATGCTACATGACAAGATTGCGTCTGGTGTTCACTGGATGAAAGATATCTTAATCTTTAATAAACATATCCTCTCTATATTTATTTTACAGTTTGATGTTTAATAAATTACCAGCGAACTCTGATAATAGTTGGCATATCTCTTAAATCCAGGGAAAAATTGTGATAAACAAAGTAGGATAAAAAATCTAGGAGGAACAGATCTTGAACAGATCTTTCATTGGTTTATATGTCTTCCTCATATTGTAAAATAATAAAGGAATGAAACATATCCTGTGTTATTGACAGATTTTTCTTTAGACGAGGACGAATCATAGGCATCGCTCTTGCCCTCGTCTGATGCAGTTCCAATCACTTGGGAGCATTAAACCCTCAGCAATTTTGCTGAAATTGGCATTCTTAATGACTCAGTCACGGCGGCCTGTTATAACACTGCTAACCAGAAAAATGTAACATCAAGTTTCATTTTATATACTAAAATGTCTATCAAATAGGGTTTCAGTCATCACAATAACGGGAATCAACTGCATAATGCACACAAATGCCTTAAAGGAGCACTCCCTTAAATTAATATCTTTATTATTTAAAAATGCTTACACTCGTTCGAAATAAAATGTTACTATAAAGTGGTTTGATGAACTCTTTGAAGCATTTATTCAAAGGAACACACATGTGGTCTGTCCAGTTTGTAGAAAATATCTTAAAGCATTATTCTTGTAATAGAAATGTAATGTGGAATAGAGGAAATTAAGCTTGCCTTTAGGAAGTACGTGTCACGATGTGAAAAAAATTCAAGAGGAAATGTATAAAGCGCCTTGTATTTCGGCCTGTAAAGTATTGGGTAGATCGAATCCACAGGATAGCCTCCCGGTTCTTGTATACTTCTCCGCACCCTGTGGCAAATATTTGTCAATTTTCAAAGCGTTCTTGTTAATTGTTAGAACGTCCAAACACATGTTTCCGATAACAAAAACGTACCTCATACATTGTATGATGAGGTGACGTCTGTAGACAATCGTGGTTGCAAGAGTGTAGCGGTTTCTGGAATGTTCTCCTTTTGTTTGAATAGATTTCTTGGGAATTGAAATACAGCAGCTGTTTTTAGGGACGCTTGAACCATCATCAGTGGTCTCAACTGATATCAAAGTAAGCTACCAATGTAAATGCGTTATGTTCGTATGATTATGTAAATACATTCTCACAGGATTCATTACCTACCAATGTAACGGTGATATGTTCCTATGATTCTATAGGTATTTCTCACAGGTTGTATCAGCTACCAATTTTAACGTGATATATTCTTATGATTATGTAGATACTTTCTCACAGGTTTCAACGATTATCAATGTAAGCATAATATATCCATATGATTATATAGATATTTTTGAAAGTTTATCAGTGTATACATGATATATCCGTATGTTGAACATTTTAACGGCTATCAATGTAAGCATAATATATGCAATTGACCCTACAAAGACATTAATCAGAAGTTATTAAGATATTTTTGCACTATTAGATGAAAAAAAGAAATGAAATACACTCTAAGATACATATTGTTGAACACATATGAAGGTGTATGTCAATTAACTGTAGTACAAACTCATTTTGTTCTACCATTTTCTTTCATGAGACAAATATCCCTGACATGGTAAAATCTGTAAGACATGCGTTCAAAATTCTTAGCTCTGTATTATGAAATTTTACAACTCACAATATCAAAGCATGTAAACTACACAAATTGAATACTTAAAAGTGTTCAATCACAATTAAGCAACATTAAACATTTTCCAGTTTTCATGTATTCTGTTAGAGCTTTATTCAGGAAACCAAAAGACCCAATACATAGAGTTAAATCCCTTCTGGAAATTTATATTTTAATATTGTTCGTGAAATTTAGTAATTACCTCCATATGATATAAAAGAATGTAAAAAGTTCTTTAGATTTCCATATTTCTAGTTTACTTTGCATTTGATAACTATTGGGATATTTCAACTACCTAAAACAGCGTATAGCTTCGGAATTTATCTAGTTTCAATTTATTTCGGTTGAGCAACCGAGATAGGCAAAGTGAGGTAATAATAATTCTACAAACTTGCAGACAAAATATATATTTGCTAATGCACATTTTTTTGACAACTTTAATATTATAGTGCTTATATTCATATCTTCCCTAAGGATCAAATCAATATATACGCTAAAATAACGCTATCCTGGCTGGGCAACCTAGATAAGGAAACCAATTTTTTACATACTTACAGAGAAAATTAAGAATTTTAATAAGGCTATAAACATTTTTTCTCTGTGTGTTCTTATAATGCTCAGAATTAATTTCTTAAATGAAAACGTTTTAGACTGAGTATCTCTCTTTAACATGGCCGACAATGAATTTATTTTTATTTCAACTCTACGGAATTTCTATGATAAGGCTTCATTTTGAATACAATTAGTTTCTTGTAAGAACATAGTGTGGATAAATCAGACGGCAACCAAGTTTATTTTAATACTTTTGGCAAAGATTGTAATACTGTATATCCTGGTGTAATACACTCATCCGATAAAAAAACGCTCACGTGTGAGTCCGCAAAAAAGTGATAATGACACGATAAGTATATTAAATTATATTCACCTGGTCAACTCCAATTTTCACGAGGTGACGTCAGTAAGTCTGTGTGTCAGAAGAATAGAAACTCCAGAGTAACGCTGTGCATCGTAAGTATATATACTGATATAAATATGACATTTAAAAACTTGAGATTTTTCGTGGCATCAAAGAGCACGGTTTCACATATATCTTTTCGCAAGCTCCATCTCCCTACGATCACAGTCTTTTCGTTTTAGCAATTTGATCTAAATCTTATTATGTCCGATTCGGACACCACGTTCAAGAGAATCAATATATGTACATCGAAACAGACTTCGAAGTTGTGAAAATCATGCATAAATGCCTTAATTCATTTATAAATGATATGTTGAAATAAAGCCAAATTGCCTCGGAACATCAAAATCTCAGTCATAGCTTTCCAACTGCACCGAATTGTAAATAACTATTTTTATTCTTTAATAAGGTTGGAATGCCTATTGATGTAAATATGATATATTCATATGATTATGTAGGTCTTAAATACTCTTAATTAATAATTTTACAACATGCCTGGAAAACAAATGAGCAGCCTGTCGGCATTATAATTATCTGGATAATTCAGACGTCGACCGTCTTTGATCAAAACAGTTTAAGTTTAGATTAAAATATTATATAACCTGCAGAAACACGCTCGCTTGAATGATTGAAAGCGCTGCACAGTCACGGAGCCTCAAATCCAGGAGCCTCCGTGGCCGAGTGGTTAAGGTCGCTGACTTCAAATCACTTGCCCCTCGTCGATGTGGGTTCGAGCCTCACTCGGGGCGTTGAATTCTTCATGTGAGGAAGCCATCCAGCTGGCTTACGGAAGGTCGGTGGTTCTACCCAGGTGCCCGCTTGTGATGAAATAATGCACGGAGGGGCACCTGGGGTCTTCCTCCACCATTAAAGCTTGGAAGTCGCCATATGACCTATTATGTGTTGGTGCAACGTTAAATCAAAAACAAAAAATAACACAAAATTCATTTGCTGTCATGTTATAGTACTTGGGACACCATGGATACATATTATAACAATTTCAGACATACGTTTCCGTTAATATTTAGTTTTGTTGACAAAAGCATTAGTCAATAACTGTAAAATACATTTTGACTGTGAAGAAGTCTTCAATCTAGCAACAATCGACTGCTTCCCACCAAAGTCCAGCATTGCTGAATGGTAAGATAAGCAAGGTTAGAACCCGTGGCGAGTTGGATAATATGGTGGGAACTTTCGTTCTTCTTGCACAGGAAACGTTGTATTTTCATGTATGCAGATATTCATACTTCTCTTGTTTATTAGCTAAAAGAATTTCAAAGACAATGTACATATATTTATTTTCCGCTGTCTTACAGATGTCTTACGTTTGTCGTTGCATCTCTTTGCAATTTCGTTATCTCAAAACTAGTAGTACGTTATCTGTATGCCACGGTTATAATTTATGAAGAACTTTAACATGTTTACTTGATGTTTCCAAAATTAAGATAACCTAGGAAGAACTCCAAACAACTCACGAAAAGCAAGCTAAAATTTCTTATATCTCACAGTCTGAAAGAAAACTTTGTCGAAATAAGTCAGTTGTATTTTTCGAAAAAGAATTATAAATAATAATAAATTTCACATTTCAATTCACCGTTTCTTTATTCTAAACAGTTAAGGAATATAGTAAGAAGACATCAAATATAACTTTGAATGAAAACAGTCCAAGAAGTGTTAAAATACAATAATGAAGATAGAAAATTTACGCATCGTTTTCTTTATCATTTATATTATGATAAGTGAAAAAGTACACTGCACATCGTTAATAGAAAGTAACGGCACCGCTGCCAAAGACATTGACGGAAAACTATTACTGAATCTTGGAAGGCAACTTAATAAGCCGATGATAACATTGCTTGGAATGGCTATTCGGAATCTTGAAAACCTTCACCCTTGCGATGACTGGACACAGTGGTCAGACTGCGGGACTATTAATAAAGGATTTATTTCAACCAGAAAAAGAACGAGATTATGTGGAAAAAATCAGTATTCCCCAGTGAAGAATGAAACTAAAACAACGGCAACGGACATAAGTATTTGTGAGGGATTTTGTCCCAAGGACTATAACATGACAGCGAATGGATTTTGTGTTAAACTGTATGTTAGTAGAAAAACATTCGATGACGCAGAAAAGCAATGTAGAGAGGACGGAGGTCACGTTATTAATATTGATTCAACGATGAAAAACAAGGACGTCAAAGCTGTAACGCAGGGATTTAGCAACGCCATTTTCATTGATGGTCAACGTAAAGATTCCAGTTCACCATGGTTGGCGATGAATGGCTCAGAGAAAAAATTCTTCAACTGGAATTCTGGAGAACCCGACAGTTCTTTATGTATATATCTGCATTATGCCAATTCATATTGGTATGACTCTACTTGCACAACCACCAGACCATTTGTGTGTGAAATAGAACAGTAAAAGAACAATTAGACTTTAGTTACACACTAATGGGATAAAACTAAAAAAAGAAAATATTGCAACATGTAAATAAAAGATTTCAAAGACAATTAAAATTGAAAAGATACTTTTACTTTTTTATTCTTATGCATATATAATTCTTTTATGAAATACAATCTGTGAAAAGATCCTTTGGAAGCATAGTTCGCAACCAAGCAACAAACTAGCAGACTGGACTTGACTGAATGCTTCTTGAGAGGTAATGGAATGTACATTACCCTTCATGCCCTTTCAACCGACTTAAGTGAAATGATTATAGTACAACTGAACATATGACCAGGAAATTATGTAAAAGACTGAGTCGAAGTACGGTGAGACTTTTATAGCCACCAAACGGCACATAAAGACTTCCGTTGTGATACGAATAGTTAATAAATTTTGTGAGAAGATCATTCGGAAGCATAGAACGCAATCAATCAACATAACAACAGGTTCGGTTTAACTGTGCCTGTTCGTGAGATGAACACCCACCCATCACGCGCCAAGCAAAATGTTTGGTATACCATCATATGATTTGGAAATGGTCGAATAGATCACTTCGATCCTGACATGCTAATATGCTGTTCTGGTAATCCAACAGACGCTATTTAATATGTGTCTAATATGCACTGTATAGACTTGCATACTACCTTGCTCAAGAAGAGTCAGATAATGGGCCATTTATTGCTAATTATAACTACATTGATGTCTCAATGGGGTAAGAAGTATCAGGATGATAATGTGAAGCAAAGTGATAAAAAACAACTGGTCTTGAGATATCACTTTTCTGTTCAGAATTTAGTTGATCTGCGCTTGTAGAAAATCAAGTTTCGCATATACAAATACTGTTAGTACCTTTTAAAGAAAAATATATTTATCGCTTTATTAATTGGTGTATGTATCAATCAAATCAACATTATACATTGCATTGAGTATGTTTGTATATGTTTTTACCTATTACATGTAGTAAAACAGAAATTGCAAAATAAATTTTGTATTATTTTGACATAATGTAAGTACCTTAAATCGTCTGAAAGGTTAAATGAATATCAAAACTACTACTGTAACAATAACTAGCTAAAGAAATTATAAATATTAACAATTATAATGCTTATAAATTAGGTCATATATTAATGGTATCAATGAAACACACTAATCCTATATCCGATAACAGTAACTGCATATTTAAAATAAAATATTTTTTCAAATTTTTATAAGTATTGTATTTAAATATAAAGTAAAATCACTTTCACTTGTACGAGCTTTTCATTATTATAATATTGGCAGATTTAAAGCAGTGGTTGCTGAGAATTATTTCGGACTAGGATACCAGGACTGACGGACGGACGGATGAAGCGGCGACTATATGCTTTCCCTTCAGGGAGCATAAAAAAGACTTTAGAAATGTATGATTAATTGACAAACACCTAGTTCCCCTGTTTGACAAACATAGTGTAAAATTCCGCAACAGTCACATAGTAATGCTGAAATAGAATGGTTCAGATAAATTATAAAAAATAGGGTCGGTCAAAAGGAAGGACTTTGGATTAAGCACTTTGATTATTCACAGAAGTATACTTTAGTACAACTTTTGTCTGGAGAAGTTCTCAGCAACCACAGCTTGTAAATTAGAGAAAATTCATAAGAAGTTTGAATATTAAGAGGAGAAGCCTTTTTGCCTTTGTGTTTCTGTCCGATGTTTTTATTGAATTACAAAATGTACTACCCTTTGATTATTCAACAGTATTATACTATTATACTACAAGTAGTAGATATTGTACAAAATGTTATACATTTATGTGTCGAATTTAACATTGCACAATGTCCATATTGATTTACTAGTAATTGTTTGGATATCATTTTGGTGTAATACTTGTAACTGGAATGAATACGGTAACCTAATGGGTTTTTGTCTATTACTAGTATTACACTTGGTACTGATTTTCAGCTGAACACGTGTTTCCTTTTTTAGTGGATTCCATAAAACAGGTGAAGTGCGCCAACAGAAAAAGACGCTCAATTCATCCACCTGTTCCTCATAGTTGACTTTTCGACCTTTGTCAGTGTGTTTTGTTTTAGAGTCCTTCTAATTAAGATCAAAACAGCTATCTCTCATGAGCATCATATCTTAGATGACGATATTGCATCTGCTTTTCACTGAACAAACAAGCTGAAATAATACATTTATGTATTTCAGATGACAGTGTTAATATCTAGAGTAAATAAAATAAAATACCAAGCTTGGTGGAAGATTGCATATCAGCAACATTTATCATTCAGACGCAGGAGAGTTGTGATAAACAAACCTATGATAGCAATCTCCCAAGAACAAAGCTTTCACTATTTTAAATTTTCCAAATTGAAAGATTGTGAAATATAAAGACTATAATTAGTGACATCCCGTAATTAGTGTAAACCTGTCAAAACAGGAGTTGTCCATTTTGCTTCAGATTTTTTAGATGGTCATTTCTAAAATGTCAAATATTTCTGTTTTTTACAAAGCGAGGAGGGAAAACCTGACGATATATGGTATATTGGCGCAATTGATTGTTATTTCACACGGAAACATCTAAAAAGTTGAATTTGAATTTTTAGTTGCCTTCTCTGTGTATTATGAGCATAAAACTTTAAATGCTCACAATGTCTACGCATTTGCAAATGAGGTTATAGACAATGAAGGATAATAAACAAAACTAAAGTTATAAACAAAAATGAGGCAATAAACAAAAATGAGTTTATATAAAACATGAGGTACATGAAATAAACAAATATGAGGTTATAAACAAATAGAGGTCATCAACAAATAAAGGTTATAAATAAAACCCTATATTTTTCTGTGTTCTTACAGCGCTCAGAATTTCATAAATGAATTATTTTGGGATTCATTTCCACTCCTTAAAACATCCGATGTCGAATTACTGGTGTTTGCTATATTACGTCCGAAGAATACCGGATTGCATGGCGAGAAAAAGTAATCATATAGAAATTGTCGATTGTCATGACGGGTCCAATACCTTTAGTATTGTACGACGTGACGTCATGTAGGTCATGTGCCTGATCAAAAGCCAGAGAAATGAAATGCCAAAACAACGTTGTACATCGTGGGTATGTAATATAACAATTGTAGGTTTGCATAATATTTTAGTGTGACTGTAAAAGTACTAATTTAAAAGCAAATAATGGCCGACTCTGATGCCCGTCAAATCAAGTATTGATGAATTGTAAGTTTAGAAGGGTTGGAACACATTGCATGCTTGATAAAATGGCAGAAAACTTTATCCTCCTTGAACATTGAAGCAGTTGGTTTTTCTGCTAGGAAAGTTGAAACAGTAATTTTCAGTCATCTTCCATTTGTCATGACGTTTCTACGCAGTTTCGTTATCTTAAATAAAGTCAGTGCGTAATCTACATCCAATGTTTATAAATATTTACTAAAGAATTTTAAGATATTTACTCAATATTTTCAAAGTTAAGATAACCTGAGCAGAACTCTCAACCCTCTCACGAAAATCAAGCTAAACATTTCGTAGCTCCCACAGTCTAGACGTAGACTTTGTCGAAAGAAGCAAGGAAATTTTTCCTAAAAGGAAAGATTATATTAGATCTAACATTTTAAAATTTTGAATTCATCACAATTATAGTGCAATCTATGATACAATAAGCTGAAAGGACAGCATATTGATTTTATTCAGAAATATAAACACAGTGGTAACAGCAAGAATGAAGATAGGAATTTTGCGCTTCATTTTCTGTATAAGTTTAATTACGATTGATAAAAACGTACATTGTACGTCGTTAACGGAAGGTAATGTAACCGCCACGAAAGACGTTAATGGGGAAATGTTACTGAATCTAGGACGGCAGCTTAACAAGCCAGTGTTAACATTGCTTGGGATGGCGATTAGGAATCTTGAAAACCTTCACCCTTGCGATGAATGGACACAGTGGTCAGATTGCAGTGCTGTTAAAGAAGGATATATTGCTATCAAAAAACGTACGAGGACGTGTGGAGGAACTCCATCCGCATCTGAACAAGAAAATAAAACAACAGAAACGGACATAACTATTTGTGAGGGATTTTGTCCACAACACTATAATATAACGGCAAATGGATTCTGTGTTAAATTGTATGTCGCTGCCAAAACGTTCGACGACGCAGAAAAACAATGTCAAAAGGACGGAGGCCACGTGATCGATATTGATTCAGAGTTAAAACACGGGGATGTCAAGACGATCCTCAAGGGACTTGGAAAACATGCTTTCATCGATGGTCGCCGTAAGGATTCAAGTTCGCCATGGTTGCTTGTAAATGGCTCGCAGAAAGAATTCTTCAGCTGGTATTCAGGGGAACCGGACAGTGATTCGTGTTTATATATTCACCATACATATCTACTGTTTTGTGATCATCCATGCACAGCGAGATTTTCGTTCTTGTGTGAAATAGTAGGGTGAGACAATGAGCCGACAATGTTTAATAAACTAAGAAATTTCAAGGACTAAAACTAAACATAGCAAACATTGCTCTCCAGGTTAAGACATCGACTTCAAAGAACGTTTACCGGCATAGAAATTGATTTGACTTTCTTAAATACATTTTGCGTTTACTTCCATCCTATAAATATTATGGATTATATATCTCATTTTTATTGCCAAGGCAAATCAATGTTCGTCATTGTTATTGATCACTGCTTGCACTGTCATTGTGCTCTTAGTCTATTTCTTGAAAATTCGTTTCTGTTGCATATCTACTGTTTTGTGATTATCCATGCACAGCGAGATTTTCGTTCTTGTGTGAAATAGTAGGGTGAGACAATGAGCCGACAATGTTAAATAAACTAAGAAATTTCAAGGACTAAAACTAAACATAGGAAACATTGCTCTCCAAGTTAAGACATCGACTTCAAAGAACGTTTACCGGCATAGAAATTGATTTGACTTTCTTAAATACATTTTGCGTTTACTTCCATCCTATAAATATTATGGATTGTATATCTCATTTTTATTGCCAAGGCAAATCAATGATCGTCATTGTTACTGATTACTGCTTGCACTGTCATTGTGCTCTTAGTCTATTTCTTGAAAATCGTTTCTGTTGCCAGCTACATTTGTATGTATAATATATAACAATGTAGTAGTTAAGCTCGGTACTATTAAAATAAAAACCTTAATGGCAGAGGAAACCACTGAGTAGATGATAATCAAATATTTTATATAGATACATTCAAAATCATTAACATTTGTCATAAATAACGGTACTTTCGATGTTACTCAGGAATACCGTTATCAGGTTTGTAGCTTATCAATGGGCAGTCAGATACTTTTCTCTCTTGCCGTTGTCACTTGAAAACACTGTTCACAGTTCACTCTAAGAAGCATCTACGACAAATAATGACTTGTATCATATATTGTTGTAAGTCAATGAAAAACAACTTTGAAGGTTATGATAAACTCTAGTTGAATGTGATCTTGTGGATCATGAATTTAAGCTACATTGACTTGTATTTAATTTAAAATCGAATTTGCCATTAATGCTATATTTGATAATCCACACATAAAGAAACACGATGACGTCACCGGGATAAATAAGTCCGAAATTAAACTACATTAATAAAACTTAAGGTATATTAGTACGCCTTCCTAAGCCCTTTTTCCTTTCCCAGACACATATGCACTCCAAAAATAATTCATCGAAAATAAACGATCATTTACTTGAAAATATTATGCGCACTTTGTTTTAAATGTTACACCATGGAGCTATTTATTAATTTAACTTCTTATTTACTTTTCGTTTTAGTTTCAACCCCTTTGGCAACTCCATCTATTAACTTGTATGAACCCACAAAAAAATTGACACTTCAAGGCTAAAACTAGAAATCTGCTGATACAAATCCACTTTTTGCGTAAAAATGTTGATATGCTGTACATTTATATGAAGATGATCATTTTTGCAACAGACGCGTAAGATAAAAAATTTGTAGTTTTTCCATTTGTTTTGGACCACAAATTTTTAGTTGCAATGTTTATTTTGTTCATCAGTTTAAACATTTAAACTTTCGGTCAAACAGGGATACTTCGAAATTAATAAAATATATCAACAACTTCGTCATCACGTTCACCTTAATTAGGAAATTACCATAATCATTTTCAAGTATATTTTATTTTCATTAAAGGTCGTCAAAAGAATTCCTTAATATGTATCGGCGTGAAGTTGGCAGTACAGCAGTAGCAGCAGTAGGAGCAGTTAACTGCTGCTACTGCCAGCAGTTACAGCAGTTAACTGTTCCTACTGCCAGTAGTTACAGCAGTTAACTGCTCCTACTGCCAGCAGTTACAGCAGTTAATAAGCTGTTACACTAGTTTGATGGTGTTGCTGACATCAGGTATTTTGTGTAAATAAAAACATTCACTTTCTTTGCAAAATACATCACATCAAGTAAATCGCTATATTAGTACATTCAGTGCATCTAAATGTTTCCTTTCCTTACTGTTATTTAAAGCACAAAATCGGAGAGAGGGTGCGCTACCCCCCCCCCCCCCCCCCACACACACACACACACCCACTTCCTTGCTCCTACGCCTATGGTAAAGTAGTTTTAACAAGTTTGATGTAATTAATTCCCTTGATTTGCTCGTTATGAAAATGAAAGTAGAAAAACGCGCGCTTTTCTAGATAGTTACATGTATGTTCAATTATGGTTTCGTATTTGGCCCGGGCACGTTTTCTAAATAAAATGAGTACGTGTATTTTATAGGCATATATATTCAATGAGATATATTTTAAGATTATTGACGTGAAGATAGGAATAAATATTAACAAACAGTTGCTTGCTGTGGAATCGAATTTCCTGGCTCCGTAAAGACACTAAACTAGGTTTTAGGACTCCATCTATCGCATCATGTGTGCGTGTGTGTGTGTTTCGGTTTAACGTCTTTTTCAACATTTCTTCAGTCATATAAACCACGGTGTCTGCTTGTGGCAGTGAGCACAATAGTGCTGCCTCAGACACGTGGCATGATATCCCACCCAGTCACATTATACTGACACCGGGCTGACCAGACCTAGCACTATCCTCTTAAAGCTGAGCGCAAAGCGAGGAAGCTGCTATTACCATTTTTTGTGTCTTTGGTATGACGCGACCAGGGATCGAACCCACGACCTCACGCTCTCGAGGCGGACGTTACCGAGGCAGTAGTATCGCATCATAGAGATTTGGTAAAAGCGCGAAGTTTGGGGGTCGCCAGCTCCGCCCCAGACCTTGAGTTTTGGATCGGACCGGGTGGCCATTGTAGAGAGGGTTGTCCCCCACCAGGCACGGGTGGCCGCCATTCCGGGAAACCTCTTGTTTGAGAGAAACCCGGGTCGAGGTGTGAGGCGGGGGTGGGTCGGGGGTGGCCTAAAATCGTTCCAGCAGTTAATAGGAGGTCCCTATGGGATCTTGAGTTCGGGTTGAGACCGGGTGGCCGTTGTAGAGGGTGACGGTCTATGGGTGGCCAGCATAGTGGCTATTCCGGGAAAACTCTTGTTTACTCGTGAGCGGGTCTCAAAGTTGGTTTTAGGTCATTTTCGGAATTTTTCATTTTCTTCAGTTTGGGGGTCGCCAGCTCCGCCCCAGACCTTGAGTTTTGGATCGGACCGGGTGGCCATTGTAGAGAGGGTTGTCCCCCACCAGGCACGGGTGGCCGCCATTCCGGGAAAACTCTTGTTTGGGAGAAACCAGGGTCGAGGTGTGAGGCGGGGGTGGGTCGGGGTGGCCTAAAATCGTTCCAGCAGTTAATAGGAGGTCCCTATGGGATCTTGAGTTCGGGTTGAGACCGGGTGGCCGTTGTAGAGGGTGACGGTCTATGGGTGGCCAGCATAGTGGCTATTCCGGGAAAACTCTTGTTTACTCGTGAGCGGGTCTCAAAGTTGGTTTTAGATCATTTTCGGAATTTTTCATTTTCTTCAGTTTGGGCGCCCCCAGCTCCGTCCCAGACCTTGAGTTTTGGATCGGACCGGGTGGCCATTGTAGAGAGGGTTGTCCCCCACCAGGCACGGGTGGCCGCCATTCCGGGAAAACTCTTGTTTGGGAGAAACCCGGGTCGAGGTGTGAGGCGGGGGTGGGTCGGGGGTGGCCTAAAATCGTTCCAGCAGTTAATAGGAGGTCCCTATGGGATCTTGAGTTCGGGTTGAGACCGGGTGGCTGTGGTAGAGGGTGACGGTCTATGGGTGGCCAGCATAGTGGCTATTCCGGGAAAACTCTTGTTTACTCGTGAGCGGGTCTCAAAGTTGGTTTTAGGTCATTTTCGGAATTTTTCATTTTCTTCAGTTTGGGCGCCCCCAGCTCCGCCCCAACCCTTGAGTTTTGGATCGGACCGGGTGGCCATTGTAGAGAGGGTTGTCCCCCACCAGGCACGGGTGGCCGCCATTCCGGGAAAACTCTTGTTTGGGAGAAACCCGGGTCGAGGTGTGAGGCGGGGGTGGGTCGGGGGTGGCCTAAAATCGTTCCAGCAGTTAATAGGAGGTCCCTATGGGATCTTGAGTTCGGGTTGAGACCGGGTGGTCGTTGTAGAGGGTGACGGTCTATGGGTGGCCAGCATAGTGGCTATTCCGGGAAAACTCTTGTTTACTCGTGAGCGGGTCTCAAAGTTGGTTTTAGGTCATTTTCGGAATTTTTCATTTTCTTCAGTTTGGGGGCCGCCAGCTCCGCCCCAGACCTTGAGTTTTGGATCGGACCGGGTGGCCATTGTAGAGAGGATTGTCCCCCACCAGGCACGTGTGGCTGCCATTCCGGGAAAACTCTTGTTTGGGAGAAACCCGGGTCGAGGTGTGAGGCGGGGGTGGGTCGGGGTGGCCTAAAATCGTTCCAGCAGTTAATAGGAGGTCCCTATGGGATCTTGAGTTCGGGTTGAGACCGGGTGGCCGTTGTAGAGGGTGAGGGTCTATGGGTGGCCAGCATAGTGGCTATTCCGGGAAAACTCTTGTTTACTCGTGAGCGGGTCTCAAAGTTGGTTTTAGGTCATTTTCGGAATTCTTCATTTTCTTCAGTTTGGGCGCCCCCAGCTCCGCCCCAGACCTTGAGTTTTGGATCGGACCGGGTGGCCATTGTAGAGAGGGTTGTCCCCCACCAGGCACGGGTGGCCGCCATTCCGGGAAAACTCTTGTTTGGGAGAAACCCGGGTCGAGGTGGGGCGGTGTTTCCAAGGATAACTCTTGTTTTTAGGAACTCGGGGCTGAATGCCGCTTGAGTGGTTAACTTTTAGCAGTAAATACACCAGAAATATATTCGAAACTGGTAAACTCCTCTCGTTTGCCGTAACAGGAGCCTTGCTTTTTACTGTCATAAACATTTTACTGCTAGCAGTAAGAGGAGCCTTGTAAACATTTAATCGCTGGAAGTTACATGTAAAAAAACTGGTATACTGGTCTTATAAACCATTTGACTGCTGCCAGTAACACGCAGAAAACTCTAAAACTGCTTTAATTGGTCATATCACTGCTGGAAGTGACATGCTCTCATTACGGTGTCCCGTTTGGACAATCTTGACATTTTATTGAATCCTAAATCGCGATGTACGATGGTACGATGACGAAAACGCAATGGTGAAATGTCGATGTAATATCGCGTTTTCATCATCAAAACATCGCGTTTTCACCATCGTATCATCGTACCATCGCGTTTTCACCATCGTATCATCGTACCATCGCGTTTTCATCATCGTACCATTGTGTTTTCGCCATCGTGCCATCGCGTTTTCATCATCGTACCATCGCATTATCACCATCGTACCATCGCGTTTTCACCATCGTGTCATCGCGTTTTCACCATCATACCATCGCCTTCCGGTGGTCATGCGCAGTGGTACAGTTTATGTGTCAGTAAAATACAGGCTTGATAGAATTTCATTTTCACATTGCACTATATAACTTCTACATCCTAACAAGAATAAGCTGAGTTTGAATAATATCATGTGACTATTACACCCAGCTTTTTATTTACTTTCATGCATACATAAAATACAAAGGACGTGGCCTTGAAGGTTTTGCACAGTTTTAATGAACTGAGCACTGAACATTTTGTAAAACATATTGCAAAACAGCAGAATCTAAATGGTAAATTTCTTCTCACAAAATACATTGAGATACATTCATCTATTGTTGACAAAAGTACAAGTGCACGGGACTACGCATTTCCAGCCGGAAGGCGATGGTACGATGGTGAAAACGCGATGGTACGATGGTGAAACCACGATGGTACGATGATGATAACGCGATGGCACAATGGTGAAAACGTGATGGTACGATGATAAAACCACGATGGTACGATGATGACAACGCGATGGCACGATGGTGCGATGGTGAAAACGCGATGGTACGATGATGAAAACGCGATATTACATCGACATTTCACCATCGTACCATCGCACCATCGCGATTTAATCATCGTGCCATCGCGTTTTCATCATCGTACCATCGTTGTTTCATCATCGTGCCATCGCGCCATCGCGTTTTCGTCATCGTATCATCGTGCATCGCGGTTTAGATTTAAATAAAAAGTCACGACGGGAGAGACTTTTAAACCATTTAACTGCTGGTATTACATAGTTTATAGGAGAATTTAAGGGTAAATGGGACAATTTCCTTGATAGGGCAAAAAATTTCCTACGGGCAGAATTTCTTTAAACTTTGTATACTTACTGAGAATCAAGTTTAGAACAAAAATATGTATTAAAATCATAGGTATCCAGGCTTGATCCTGAATTTTCTGCCCTTGAAAGTCAGTTTAAAGGCAGATAATTCATGATAGAAATAGATTAAGAACGCTTCAATGATCTTTAAACGGTACGGACAAATGTATAAGCGAGAAGGGCAGGTTTTACGGCCTATTACACATCTGAAGGAAACTTGTAAAACTGATTTTAATAACACAATTTAACTGCTGGCAGTATTATATGTAGGACACTGACAAAATAATTACCTTATGCCATTCTAATCATCTGGTAATACAGCTTTATTAACTGTTATAATTGCTGGCAGTAGTAGCAGTTAACTGGTGTTAGTAAACACGATCAACAGCTGTAACTAGTGGTAGTTAACTGCGACAGGCAATAAACTGCTGTAACTGCTGGCAGTAGCAGCAGTTAACTGTTGTAACTGCTGGCAGTAGGAGCAGTTAACTGCTGTAACTGCTGGCAGTAGGAGCAGTTAACTGCTGCTACTGCCAGCAGTTACAGCAGTTAACTGCTCCTACTGCTGCTACTGCTGTACTGCCAACTTCACGTCGATGTCTCAATCTGTATTTGAATCGCGGTGTAAATTTCAGTATGGTAAAGTTATCAAATAGATACGTTTATCATTGAAAACTATACTTCAGATATGGTGTTATATATTGGGTACAAATCGAAAATTCATGTTCATGTTAGATCTCACGGTTATTTTGGCAACTATTTCTATTTAATTAGAATAAAATAGCTACTGACAAAAAAAAATTGTTTCCATTATATGTATACAAAATACAAACATTTGTTTCTGTAAAAAGTAAAGAAAATACAGCGAAATCGATGTTTATTAAAATATTGAAAGACAGTCATTATGTAACTATATCTAGAAACCGTCATTTATATTTTTATGGAATGATCGTACTGTTGACATTTGAAATCTGCAGTCGTTTAATATCTATCTTTAAAAATAAGTTTTAGACCAACTTTGAAAAATAATATCATTTCCCCTGCTTTGTAACACAGTAGGTCCTTTGTTATACGCCCGAAGGGACGTATTATGTTATGACGCTGGTGTCCGTCTGTCCGTCTGTCCGTTAGCAATTTCTTGTCTGTCCGTTAGCAATTTCGTGTCCGCTCTGTAACTCTTGAACCCCTTGAAGGATTTCAAGGAAACTTGACACAAATGTTCACCACACTGAGACGACGTGCAGAGCGCATGTTTTGGATGTCTCGCTTCAAGGTCAAGGTCAAACTTAGGAGTCAATGTTCACCACACCAAGACGACATGCAGAGTGCATGTTCCGGATGACTCGCTTCAAGGTCAAGGTCACACTTAAGGGTCAAAAGTCATATCAGTTTGTTTTGTGTCCGCTCCGTAACTCTTGAACTGCTGGAAGGATTTCAAAGAAACTTGGCAGAAATGTTCACCACACTGAGACGATGTGCGGAGTGCATGTTCCGGATGACTCGCTTCAAGGTCAAGGTCACACTTAAGGGTCAAAGGTCATATATGACTTTGCATTGTGTATATTGCTCTGCATTGCGGTGCTCTTGTTTTTATTTGGCAGATCTCTTTTTTGTACTAACAATTTTTTTTTTGAATTACTTCCCTTTTATGTTACTATAAATAGCTTATTTTAAAACTTTTTTATTATTGGCCGTAGGGAAAAACCGAGACCACTTTTCTGTGGTACAACATGGATGGTACCTCCAATTTTTAGGTGTATTTTTACATACCTGTACCTGATAAGGATTTTTTTGCTCCCATCCTATGATGTAATCCTTCGGGCGTATATTGCCCCGCTTGGCGGCGCTCTTGTTTGATATGCAGACAGACCAGAAATGCAGTTTAGAAATCGTAACAGCTATATGTTACGTAAACGAACCAAACAACCAATGTGGGTGCCTTGTTGAAGATGCTGGACATTTTCTTGTAAAATGTTCGAATGCTTAATGATGAATCCATCTGTTTAGAAAGACTATTGTTCTATCTACATGATAATTCCTATTCCTTTATATCTGGGTGAAAATTCATTCTTGCAAGCGTGTTGTTTGCTTTTCTATGATGTTAACATAATAAAATAAGCTACCTTTAAACTAGGGATAACGGGACTTTTTATATTATTTAATACACAAAAGAACAATCGAAGGGTCAATGATGAGTACCGCTGAGACTAGAAATGAATCTGTGACTAGCGAGGAAAAAACAGGTAATTTCTTTCAGAATTCTAAGACGGCGTCATTTTAAATCGTTTTAAAATATTTTGTGCTATCCTAAATCATTTTATGATATCCTTTACTTCCATTTGTGATATCCATTTATGTATTTTGTTACATCTTAAAATATGATGTAGTTAATGATATCAATTATAGAAATCAGTAGTTCAAACGCAATATTAAATATCGTTTTTGATTTTGGATATCAATTATCTTTTTGATGAATTCTCGAAAATTTGATATCCATGGTTTATTTAATATCATTAGATGATATCTTAAGTTTAATTGAGGGATAGCACAAAAAAAATGATCGATTTATTTATGATATCCTTAATTTTACTTTTTATCATCTTAATTGTCATTTTTTGATATCCGAAGTTCATCCATGGGTATTATGAAACAGAGTTAAAGATATCATTTACCGTTTTAAAAATATCTAGTTATCAAACATTGTCCATAAATCATTCGTGTCTACAAATACCCTGAGTGATATAAGATATAATTTACAATATCATGATATAATAATGGTATCATGTAATATCCATCAATGAGATTATTAATATCACCATTTGTGATATTCGTAAATAAATAAGGAAATTCATAAATGTATTTATTATATCACAAAACAGTGAGCATAATGTTGAATAAAATTGAAAAGTCTTCAAATACGTTTAGTTTGTTCAAAAACTGCTATTTCTTCAGTATTTTTCTTTCTGTAGATTGCACTTCAAGTAATTTTGCTCTGCGCCATCGTGATCTCTCTTGCCACTGAAGCATGCGATGCACGAACCGAAATGTTTTTTTTATATTACATTTAAGGGTGAAAGTTAAAAACATATTAGAGCTTTGGAAGTGTCTCCTCTAAGTCATAATGGCAGACTAATTTTCAAAGATTCATTACACGGCGTCAAGTTGTAACGAATCGCTTGCTTTTACAATGCACATTCACATGTTTCGTTAAACGGCTTCATATTGGGATGAATGACATCAATTTTTATACGTCGCTCAGAATTAGAATGCATGGTGTCATTATGCATAAGACGGCGTCAATTTAAATGATCATTTAATTTCACACCGCATGAATTCATGTTGCGATAAACTTCTTAATGTTGGCGTCAAGTTTTAAAACACCAGTCTGATTAACAAATAGCGATTTCAGTATGCATTCTAACATTTATCGATCTAATTGCCAGCTCAACAAAAAAGAAAGTGAAGCTCTGTAAATTCCAAGATAAACAATGGTTGACGCGCGGACCGCTAAGAGAGCATTATAATGTTAATTATGACGTCAAATTGCAGCATGACGTCCGCTTCATTACTACTCGGATAAATGAAACCCAGCATATTTTTTCTACAATATTCAATTGAACATGCAAGTTTGTCTTCTTATTTATCACGGCCAATCATTCAGATGCTTAGATTTTTTTTTTTAAACTCGCGCGTATCTGAACGATCATATATAAAAAGATATATCAAACCACTTGAAAGTCTTAATCTTCTGTTGATTAGACAGCGTCAACTTATAATATATCATTTCGGTTTACACTGCACGTATTAATGTAATGTTATATGGATTCACCTTGGTATCATTTGTTTTCGGATGATTTCATATTGTACATTTGTACTGCATCGCAACAAATTTTTCAATGCATTTGTTAATGTAAATTGAGCGGCATGAAGTTTTTAAAATACAATCCTTTGAACACAATAATATTGAATACTATTGATCAGGTTGCGGCTTTAGTCTAGACGGTGCTTAAATGCACTGCAGTCTGATTAATTTGTTAAAGGATGAATTTTACATTTACTAATTTTGGCAGTAACCGCTGCTCAGATACGTACCAGATGTGAGTATTATAGACATGAAAGCATTGAACATCTCACTTAAATGGTAGAATTTCAATATGAACGCGTGATGGTTTAAAAAAAATTATTGCCTATTTATCAAACAGTATTTAAACTGCAGACAAAAATTCCCTTATATAAAACATGTAGACGTATTCTGTTTTGTGTACACTAATATTTTAGGGAATTAGACCAGGGTAGAATATATTCCGCAGTTCGGTAACTGTTGAGTGTTAAATGTTCATATGTTTAGAATAATTATACTAATCGAATGCAAACATGTAATTGCTATTGTGTTTTGAAGACTTGCAGATGAAACTGGTCAAACTATATGAAATACACGTTAGAAAGATTGCTCCGCTGCCCCGCCTACATAAAGATCGAAGGAATGTAAGTGAAAGGTATGTTCCTCCCTGGATGACTGTAGAAGTAAAGAAAGAAGCGTCTGATGGAAAACATGAAGAGTCTAATGAATGGGAAGAAGTTAAGATTTCAATGGACGAAATATTCAGAAATAAAGAAAGGTCCGCAAAAAATATCTACGTAATCGGAGAAGCTGGCACAGGGAAAACCACGTTTTGTAAAATGCTGGTGCATTTCTGGGTTATCGCTCATCAGTATCAGGAATACAGTTTAGACGTGTCTGACATAGTGAAAGAAATGAAACACTTTAAATTCTTATTTTATATTTCACTTCGACACTTTTCTGACTGTGACAGTATAGAAAATATGTTAAAGAAATCTTACAGTGATCCTGCGCTTAGAGATATTTTACGAAATGATTCCGGTGCATGTCTTATAATTCTTGACGGTCTCGACGAATGGGACCCAGAAAGAAAACATATTTCACAGTTTCTTACCCCAGGACTTCCAGGACGTGAGCTCGATACGGACTATACTACTATTACAACTTCAAGACAATGGAAATTTGATGCTCTGCCACTAAGTTGTATTGAGGTAGATAAAAAAATCAAACTAAATGGAATTGATAAATATGAAATAAGAAATTTCACTAAGAAAACAGTCGAAACATTAAATGACATCTATCAAAAAAGTAAAAATGCAGAGGAGTGTATAACTGATCTTCGAAGTAGACAAGTGTCCGACATTAGCCATACACCATTGGTCTTGCAACAACTTATTTCTCTATGGTTTCATAATAAACTCAAAAATAATTCGAAGTGTGCTATATACAGAAGTATGTTAGACCTCTTTCTAGAGTGGAAAACACTTGGGACTTCTGAAAGTCAAGACCAACTGTATGCTATCAATACCACCAGTAGAAATACACGGGCGATACAGTACCTTTCATATTTAGCGTACGAAACCTTGTTTGACAAAAATAAAGAAACCACACTGACGTTCAGTAGTTCAACACTTACCCAGTTGAACATACCAAGTGATGTGATAAAGGACTGTTTGGCCAGTGGCATTTTAAAAGAAGAGCGAAACGTAAGTTTGACTGAAAGTATACAATCATCGATTTCCTTTTTTCACAAATCAATGCAAGAATATCTAGCTGCAGTGTATATAGCTAGTCAGTTCAGAGAAATGCTAAAATCGCAGAAGGATGAACATGATCTTACAGATGTCTGCGAAAAGTGCGTAAGGAAATACTTCGGTAGTTGCAAAACAGTTGTTGATATTTTAGAACAGTCAAACGTGTTAATTATACTTTGTGGATTAGAACGACGTTTGTTGACAAATATAAGTGAATATTTCTATAACGTAACAATTGTTGACAAAATGGTGGTTAAGGAAAGAAATAAAGAAACTCTGGGTCCTTTTCAAATGAGTCTAGATCATCATACATTGATCAATGATATTCAAGCGTGCATTTTAAAGTGCATTGAAGAAGTGATGTCGATTACAAAAAATGATAGATTACGTGTTTATATTGCCGATCTTTACGTTGACCCTTCAACGGATTTGCTACGTTATGGTCATAATATTGTTTTGAAAAATGTTCTATCTATAGAAATAGTAGACAGTAAATACAGCAGGATAGTATGTTATGAGAAAGATGATTATAAAGAAATATTTTATTGTGCCGTGAAACATTTAGTAAAATGTGATCAATTTAAGGTAATTAAATTTACATTTTATAAGGATACTGACGAGAGGATTAAAAATGAAGTTTTTACAATACTTGAGACAAATGCTCGCACGCTTGAAATTATCCATTTGAGAAATACAGACTATGATATTATAATGATGACACGTCTTGTTTCAATATTACCGAAAATGCGACAATTAATTTCCCTCCAGGCGGGCTCTGAGCCCTATGTAAATGATTTAACGCATGATGATAGTGTGTCGTTGTGTAAATTCCTAGAGCAGACTACAAGTCTTCAACATATATCGCTCGGTATTTATTGTAGTAAACGCGATAAACACATGATAGACCTATCAAAACATAAACAACTTCAACATGTTGATTTTATGTTTAGTTCATTGTGTATGATCAGTTGTAACACTGACAATCTAGAAACATGTAAGCTTAGAATTACAGGTAATGACATGATGAATCAAGTGTGTTGCAATCTATATAAAGCAGATAAATTAAAACATCTTGAGCTGTATAATATTTCTATCTGCTCTGACGAAACTGATACTAAAAGTCTTACCAGACTGCTGCCATCATTAGTCAGTCTCAGTTCTCTAACGTTTGTGAAGTTTACTTTTACTGACAATATTATAGCACGTCCGTGTGATATGAAGAATCTGAAAGAAATAACACTTAAATATGTAACAATGAGTCTGACAACGTGGTGCAAGTTTATAGACAGTCTTCCTGAGCTGCCACAAGTAGTAAAGGTAACTTCTTTGATGTGCATTAGAGATGAGACAATATCTGGATACTGTATGCCTGATGAAAAACAAAAAGCATCTGCACACCAGTATGTTAGAGAGAAAACGAATTTATTCCGTGTGACAAACGATTATACATTAGACTTTCAATTTACTACAAAGAAATTGTGACTCTGAATATGAGTTTATTATAATGCAAAGATAGATCATTTGAGTAGGCAAAAATGTTGACATTGTTTCCTGAAAAAAGTACAGCACAAATATTTCATATTAAGCTGATATTACAGCATTTCATGTAGGACCTTTATAAAATTATGCATTTAAGTTCAGTGTAAAAAAATAAAGTACTTCTAGAATATTTATTTTCAAACTGCAAAACTATCTTTATTTGTGAATTATTGTAATAAAACTAAAACCTTTTTACTTCGGATAGTTCTAGTCTGTATATATAATTACAATAACATTTTTACATAATCTACATGATATACATGTACATGATATGACAAATAGATTTACTGCGTTAATCACGCAATGCAATTTGATATGAAATAGAATGATTTTAGTTGTATAATATTCTTATCATATCCATAACTTAACAATTTGGAAAGGTTAGTTGATTTATCTTTATATTGAATACTTGCTTTTTGTTTGAACTACTTTGACATAATAATGTATGTGTACATGTGGCGGCTCGCCACTTTATAGTTGAACTTACTCATATGTCGGCATGATTGTACTCAAACAGTTTATTCTGTGCTTATTATTCAGACTACTATATGTAAGTTGTAACATTTCCGGTATGGCTGGCAATTATGACATGACATGGTCATCAGAACTAAATTTTCGCACAGCAAAATTTAATGTTGAGCAATAGACTGCTCCATATCACAGACTGTGGACCGGCGATATGTGTAATATGTCATGTCATAATTTGACATGGACATTGGTATACTGTAGTAAATCTAAATATTCTCGGCATAGTTTATTGATGTCTACTATTGTCTTAAAGAGTGCGAACTTGAGTAACATTTCAAAGCAGATTTCGGTGTATTTATATAATTTAGTAAATGTTGTTATAGAGAACGTCTTTTACAGCGAGTCAATATTTTTCACCTATTGATTGGCTTGATGGTTAGCTATGTTTTGCTGAAACATCGAAATATCTTCTTTCTTTACTTAGTATAGAACAATTCAACGTATCCTATACTTCAAACGACGTTAAAGTACAGTACTGTTTGGATATTTTTAAACCGTTTTAGTTTTAAATTATTAGAATAATATAAATATACACGAGCTCTGAGCGGAATTATTGCGCGATTTCAGTTGTGAATATTATTTAAGAACGAGTGCAAATTCCCAGATGCAAATCTTATAATCTTCTTATAACATACGCATCTACGCTATAACTTTGACATAAACGGAATTGCAAATGTTGCCGTTAAATACTTTTTAAACGTAACGAAAGAAATGAAACTGATGTCGCAAATGACGTCGTGCTCCCAATAGGAAATTTGAACGTCAATATGGAAAAAAATGACTTTTCATGTTCCACTGTAACTTACCGGACTTTATAACTGAGTATATTATATTGTGTTTCACAGCGACATAACACAGTTACTCAGCACACAGTCTGATGATTTGTGTCTTATAAATATCTATACATTTGATGTACAAGTCTGTAAATAAATTTTCAAAAAAATGTTTTATTTTTTTTATTGTTACTATAGACAATTATAGCCGGAATATGTTGGTAAAAGCTGAGGTGACAGATACCCCTTCTGCTGTAAATATTGTGTTGATCAATAGCTCACTATGATGTCAATAATGAGCTGACCATTACTCCCTGTTCTGTAAATACTGAGCTGAAAGATCGCTGTGTAGGCTGTAAAAAATGAGCTGACCGATACTCCCTGACCTGTAAATACCGGGTTGACCGATACTCCCTGTGCTGTAAATACTGAGCTGACTGATCACCCTGTGTGCTATAAATAATGACCTGAACTTGTGCAAATCATACTGTACTGACCGATCGAACCTTGCGCTTTAAATACTGAGCTGAAGTATTGTTATATGGCTGTAATTGCTGAACTGACCGATCGTCCATTGTGCTGTGAATATTGGGCTGAAAATTGACTCCCTGTGCCGTAAATACTGAGTAGACCGATACTCCATGTGTTGTAAATAATGAGCTGACCGATACTCCCTGCGCTGTTAATACTGAGCTGACCGATACTCACTGTGCTGTACACACTGAGCTGACCGATACTCCCTGAGGTGTTAATACTGTGTTGACCGATACTCCCTGTGCTGTAAATACTGAGCTGGCCGATACTCCATGTGCTGTAAATACTGAGCTGAGCGACACTCCCTGAACTGTTAATACTGGTTTGACCGATTCTCCCTGTACTGTTAATACTGAGCTGACCGATACTCCCTGTGCTGTAAATACTGGGTTAACCGATACTCCCTGTGCTGTTAATACTGGGATGACCGATACTACCTGTGCTGTTAATACTGAGCTGACCGATACTCCCTGTGCTGTTAATACTGAGCTGACCGATATTCCCTGTGCTCTTAATACTGAGCTGACAGATACTCCCTGAGCTGTATATACTGGTTTGACCAATTCTCCCAGTGCTGTTAACACAGAGCTGACCGATACTCCTTGAGCTGTTAAAACTGGGTTGACCGATACTCCCTGTGCGGTAAATGTTGAGCTGACCAATACTCCCTGTGCTGTTTATACTGGGCTGACCGATACTCACAGTTCTGTAAATACTGAGCTGACCGATACTCCCTGAGCTGTTAAATTTGGTTGACAGATACTCCCTTTGCTGTTAATACTGGGTTGACCGATACTCCCTGTGCTGTTAATACTGGGTTGACCGATACTCCCTGTGCTGTTAATACTGAGCTGACCGATACTTCCTGTGCTGTTAATACTGAGCTGACCGATATTCCCTGTGCTCTTAATACTGAGCTGACAGATACTCCCTGAGCTGTTAATACTGGGCTGACTGATACTCCCTGTGCTGTTAATACTGGGTTGACCGATACTCCCTGTGCTGTTAATACTGGGTTGACCGATAATCCCTGTGCTGTTAATACTGAGCTGACCGATACTTCCTGAGCTGTTAATACTGGGCTGACTGATACTCCCTGTGCTGGTAATACTGGGTTGACCGATACTCCCTGTGCTGTTAATACTGAGCTGACCGATCGATCCCTCTGCTATAAGTACTGAGCTGACCGATAGCTCACTGTGATTTAAATACTGAGCTGTCCAATAGCTCAATGTGATGTAAATAATGAGCTGACCCTGTACTGTTAATACTGAGCTGACCGATCGAGCCTTGCTGAAATATTGCTGTCTGGCTGCAAGTGCTGACCTGAACGATCGCCCATTGTGCTGTGAATACTGGGCTGAAAAACGGCTGTCTGTCCTTTAAATTGTGAGCTGTTCGAGCGTGTATGAACATGTTATCTACTTCTTGAAAGTGCATGTGTGTGTGCGAGGTGGATGGGACAGGTGAAGTAAATGGCGTGTATGGACATGTTATCTACTTCTTGAAAGTATGTGTGTAGGGGGAGAGGGGAGGGGACAGAAGAGGTAAATGGCGTGTATGAACACGTTTTCTACTTCTTGGAAGTGTGTGTGTGTGTGTGTGAGTGAGGGGGGAGGGTACAGAAGAGGTAAATAGCGTGTATGAATATGTCATCTACTTCTTGAAAGTGTGCGTGTGTGTGCGAGTGGGGGGACAGAAGAGGTAAATGGCGTGTATAACATATCATTTTCTTGAAAGTGTGTGTGTAGGGGGAGTGGGGAGGTGGCAGAAGAGGTAAATCGCATGTATGAACATATCTACTTCTTGAAAGTATGTGTGTAGGGGGAGTGGGGAGGGGACAGAAGAGGTAAATGGCGTGTATGAACATGTTATCTACTTCTTGAAAGTGTGTGTGTAGGGGGAGTGGGGAGGGGACAGAAGAGGTAAATGGCATGTATGAACATATCGACTTCTTGAAAGTATGTGTGTGTGCAAGTGGGGGGTGGGGACAAAAGAGGTAAATGGCGTGTATGAACATAACTTCTTCCTGAAAGTATGTGTTTAGAGGGAGTGGGGAGGGGACAGAAGAGGTAAATGGCGTGTATGAACATATCTACTTCTTGAAAGTGTGTGTGTAGGGGGAGTGGGGAGGGGACAGAAGAGGTAAATGGCGTGTATGAACATGTAATCTACTTCTTGAGTGTGTGCGAGGGGCGAGGGAACAGAAGAGGTAAATGGCGCGTATGAACATGTTATTATGACAGACTGGATCCCTTATACAGACCGGTAGGGGACTGATAAAAGCTTGGTAACAATATAAGACTGACACTGTTTTAACTTTTATTGCAATTAAAAATTTAGTAAAAACACATTCATAGAAATAATTAGCAATTTCGTAGCTGAACAATATAGGCTCAATACACACCTACATTTCAACTCTTGGTGAAAAATATTAAGTTTTATCTATCAAAGTCAACAATTTAGAGCTGACCATTTTTAATCTGTTTTTGAATACTGAGGATAAAGTCTCTGATGTAATTGCCTGCTCCAGTGTATAAACATTTTTCTCCAGATCAACAATCACAGATAGTAACTCTCTGTCTTCTTCCTGAAAGGTAAACAAAGTGTTCAGTATTGTCTTAACTGATGTCATTTAATGTGCATTAATTTGTATAATTCTTAATATATGTGTTGGAGCTATCTTTGATGCAAGCAGGAAAAGTTTTAATTCCTACAGAAGACAAGTAAGAATGGGTGTAAGTGAACTGATTATGAACAGACGTAATTTCAACAATATATATAGCATCAAAATACACAGCACAATAATTTTTGTTCAGACTACAAAGACTATTACTGATATCGGTGTAACTTTAGGTTAGGTGAAATATATATGAGCCAGACCATGAGAAAACCAACGAAGTAGCTTTGCGACCAGCATGGTTCGAGACCAGCAGGCGCATCCGTGCAGTCTGGTCAGGATCCATGCTGTTCGCTTTCAAAGCCTATTGCAATTTAAGAAACCATTAGTGAAAAGCATGGATCCTGACCAGACTGAGCAAATGCACAGGCTGGACTTGATCTGATCCATGCTGGTCGCAAACACATTATGTAGGTTTTCTCACGGCGCAGCTCATATATGTATTGTCAAATGAGCTAATATTCAGGTACTTGTAAAGTCGGACAACCAGATTAAATCAAACAGAGTCTGATACTATTTTGCTTTATTGTGTTCCACGTTTCATTCAAATGGAATCTACAATTATTTCACTTCTAAAGTTGTATTCCATGCTCCAAAGAGTTTTCTTACAGATTCTACGGTTTGCCTTTATATCTAGAACACCTGCATGTACAATCACCATTTTACTTAATTAAAAGATGGAGAAAAATCTTACTTCAGTATTCTGACATCTTTTCCTCTTTAAAACAGGGTGAAATAAACACAAAAATATGAACAAAAATCACAGAAAAAGGTGCATACAACACAATTATGTCCGATCACACAGAAATTGCAACAGAATGGGATAGGACTCTTCTGTGAAGCAGGTGTTCAGACTTAAAGAATTTGATGCAACACAAATAATAATATTGTCCTGGAAGTAAAAGAAATGGTCACTATATGATACTGTAGTTTTTGATTAGCTGGTATATCTGGAGTTCAAAATTAAAATAAAATGCTAGAAACATGTCTAAAAAATAAAATGCTAGAAACATGTCAAAACTAGGGTAACAGACATTGAGGTTTCAAGACATATATTATAATACATGTACATATACATGTTCTGGAAGACAGACCAATTAAAATATTTTCATTTGTCCTATTCTTTTGCATTGAAAATTATAACATTTATTTTGTATGACCCGCAAAAGGAAAGGCGCAAAAGTTATGTCAACAGTTGTGGTCAATGATGCTTAGTGATAACGGGTCGCTACTTTGAGATGTCCGCATATAAGTCAGATAGGATGTTCTGTAGATGACCTCGCAGTTGTTCCGTCTGGTGAACAGAATGGATTTAATGTGTAATGGAACAAAATGTGTGCAATTTATAATTCAATCTTGTTTACAAACATAATGTATATAATAAGAAATGAACATTTTTCCGGTATTAATACGAAATGAACAACAGAATAGGATTGGCAAATCAAACATTAATCCTTAGTGCGATTCATGGATTTGCCAGTCCTATTCTGTGAATCTTTTTGCATGAATACCGAAAAAATATTTCATTTCGTAATTGTTTATCTCAACTTTACTAGGTGAAAAGATACACAGCTGAACCGAAATAATTCCTATTTCAGTTTGCTATTTCACTTTGCTTTTTCACTGTGCTATTTCACTTTGCTATTTTACTTTGTTATTTCACTTTGCTATCTATGTTACTGTGCTATTTTACTTTGCTATTTTACTGTGCTATTTCACTTTGCTATTTTACTGTGCTATTTCACTTTGCTATTTTACTTTGCTATTTTACTGTGCTATTTTACTTTGCTATTTCACTGTGCTATTTTACTGTGCTATTTACTGTGCTATTTTACTTTGCTATTTCACTTTGCTATTTTACTGTGCTATTTCACTTTGCTATTTTACTATTTGAAGGATTTGTGCTGCAGGTTTACTCATTATGGTTTAAACTATGGCACTTTGTTTGACAACTTCCCGAAATATGACTCAAAGTTGTGCCTGTTTTAGTGAAAATTCTTCAGATAACAGAAAAATTTTCAATGATACTATGTACATTATAAGTGATAATGAAGCTTTGGACCAATTCTGACTGATGATTTACAATGATGATAGTTTTTAGAAAATAGATATACCTCTTCAATGTCATCAAGCATATCTCCATTAGCTTCTTTCCTAATTTCCCCAAGTAATTCACTGGCTTGCAGCCCATCTATCACTTGGATATCAATGTTGTCATGTTGTTGGCAGAGCTTTTCCTGTTGCTGTTTCAAGTAAGTAAGTTCTCTAAAGTCTGGACTCACCTCAGCTGACTGAAAAATATGAATGCAAAAGAAAATGGGAGATTCTACCAACTAATATTAGTAAGATATGAAAAGGATTTGAGGAAGAATTGAATGCATACTTTAACTTGGAGGTGGGGGAGTGGCAGGGTGAGGGAGGGGGGACAGCATCAATTCTCAGGGACAATTATAACAAATCATTATCATCAAAGAAGTTGTGAAATCGAGAAGCTTACTATTAAAAGCAATGCTGATGCCAGGGCAAGTATAATAGCTTCTATTGTTCTTTCAAAAGTCAAGCTAAAAACCAGTTTGTACTCTAGGCCTTTGGATTGCTGAAAGAGGTAGACAGAAAACAACTGCAACTGAAAAACGGAGGCACATCACATCTACTAAATCTCTGTTCAGTGGCAGGCAGTAACTCAAGTTAGGACAATTCTATCACATAATCATAAGACCTCTAACAATTTTTACTTTTGATTAAAATTTAATATGTTCATACAAAAGATGATCCAAAAGTGTCCACCATTATACTGCTGATTCTACTGTTACGACTGCTTGAATTAAATCTGTCTTTTTTCCGAAACGAAAAACAAATGATATATTTCTGGTGTATGTAAATATTTACCTTGCTAAGGAAAGCCACAACTTTATTCTGTAACTGTTGATTGTCCCCCAAACATTCAGGAACCAGTGTTTCATATGGTGTACTCTCAGCAAATTGTGTAAGTGATTCTAAGGCTGTGTGTTGAACAAGGGCATTGTTGTCTTGAAGCAGAATGCTATACAGCATAGGTATCTTCTTCAGAATCATTGGTTGCTGTAAAGGTAAATAATAACACTTTTATACAGATGTAAGTACACATTTATGTGGAAGGATATACTCAAATGTCAAGAGTATGCCCATGGTCCAATCACTGAAATACTTTACATCAAACGTTACTCAATTGTTTTTAAAAACTTAAAGAGTTTTGCATTAATTCCTGCATGATTCACCAACAAAAAACTATTAAAAACATTTTGTGTTTGGTTTAACGCATAAATAACAAGTTTCAGTTGGTGTTTGCAAACATCTGTACATAACTTAACAACTGTCTATTTGTTTATTCTTACAGATGACAATTATTACATTTGTTACAAACAACAATATTCTAAGCTAACAGCCTGTTAAATTTTGATTCAAAATACTAGACGTTGTGAGAAACACTAGTCTGATATTTTGATTTTATTGTAAAGAGTTTTCATTTTTTCATAATTCTTACCTTATACATTTGTTTTTCAAAGTCGTCTGAAATGCCGAAAAATAACTCTAAAAGTTAATCAACTGTTAGCTTAATCGCCTGTTAAAGTTTGGAACAACTGGGCCAACTTCCGCCTCCCGTGTTTAAGTGGTCAAACTGAAGAAATGATAGATGAAATAGTGACTGCACTGGTTATGCGTAGCTATGGTTATTAAAACGGTCTATGTGCTTTGCCCATTAGTGAAAATGTTATGAACATGTAACATGTATGACCAAAATTTTATTACATAAACATTGCAAATTACAAGCATTTATTTCTCATTACACCCTATAAAGTATGTGACTTTCAAAGGAAAAGCCTATTTTATTTTTGAAAAGCCCTCGTACTACTCTGATGAACAGAGTTAAGCATATTTTTATCATTATATTTCAACAAGCATGTTAGGAATGAAAAAGAACAAGGTGTTTTATCATTTGATTTACCAGAGTTCATCTTTCAGACACTTTATTTACCTACTTAGGATAAATGTCTTTTTGGTTCAATTCCAACGCATTCAATTTCAAAACCTTGGTAAATATGATGTAATTATGTTTTAACATGATTTAACAGTAAATCAAATATCTGCAATAGGAAAGGGACACAACTCTTGTTTTTTGATAATAAAGTTGTTACACTGCTTGTTCTTTCGTAACTATGTTGTGCAGTTTTACTAAAATACTTTTAAGAACTGTTTCTTAGTAAATGTCATTTGAATACCTGCTGCTATAAAGGAAATACATGTGTGCATTAATTTGTTGCAAATATTTAGGGTCTAGTATCAAGACTAACATTTCATTCTATGGTATATCAGGATGTTTTGGATTGTACCACGGTATAGTCATGTATTTCAGATTTTTACCTGCTAAAACCGGAGTACAGTCTTTATTTTTAAGTGTGACCAGCACAAATTTTTAAAACATATTTGACAGGAATGGTGTAAATACTGCGAATATTTAAAAAGGACCTTTTTTTATTACAAAATTAAAATATGTACATAAACATTACAGAGATATATTGTTAATTTAGTAAAATCTTATCAAAAAAAAAATAGGAAAACAGAAGATTTTTTACAGTTTTAAAATTAAATGATTGAAACAATAATGTATCTTATTTTAAAAATTACAAACCCTTAAAAAGTTTTCATTTTCCAAGTGTGATATAAGCAATCCAAACAACTCTGTCAACTGTAGCAATCATGCACTGAAGATTGTCTCCCCTGTCCACTCTCAACAGCAGAATGCTGAAGCTGAAGGTCAACTGGTGTGTTGCCATGGTGATGAAGAAGCTGTTTAAGATATTTCAATGACTCTACCTGTAAATATATAGAATCATCCCATTTAAATTAAATCACTAAACAGACAAAACATTTATTCACAAGATACTAGAATTTTATCATTAAAGGTCAAAATATTAATTATTTCAGCTTTGATGATAATGCTAATTGTTGCTGATTGCCTGTGTTGTCCCAAAATTTACATCTACCTCATAGTGTTTCAATGTTATAACTTAACTTGCAGAACAAACAGTCAGAATTGAAAGTTTTTCATTGTCAAATCAATGTGAAGTTATTTTGTTCCAACATATTTTAACATGATTGTACTGCCTCCGTGATCGAGTGATTAAGGTCGCTGATTTCAAATCACTTGCCCTTCATCGATGTGGGTTCAAGCCTCACTCGGGGCGTTGAATTCTTAGGTGAGGAAGCCATCCAGCTGACTTACGGAAAGGCGGTGGTTCTATTCAGGTGCCCGCTTGTGATGAAATAATGCACGGAAAATCCAAGAGCACTTTTCTGTGGTACAACATAGATGTTGCTTTCAAATTGTAGGTGCATTTTAATGTATCTTTACCAGGTAAGGGGTTTTTGTGTGGGCTTAGACTTTCAACAAAGAATTGCTATAATTACTGCACTACCACACAATTAAAATTCCATTTTCAAATACAGGTGCTGGTGTATATTTGCTATAACGGGCGTATATTGTGACATTCTGACACTCTTGTTGTAAATAAATAGGGCCAAGGGTCCTTTTTGTTGTATGTGAGCAGTACCATTCCTGTGACTTTTCTC
Organism: Mercenaria mercenaria; assembly: GCF_021730395.1. Lineage (NCBI taxonomy): Eukaryota > Metazoa > Mollusca > Bivalvia > Venerida > Veneridae > Mercenaria > Mercenaria mercenaria. The sequence goes on along the minus strand of NC_069375.1, from coordinate 60,370,864 downwards.
ATGTTGCGGGAGCAGCCGTGTCTGTGACACATTTTTTAGTACAAAAAGTACATTTATTAATATTAAATATTGACATAAAAAGCAAAAACAATTTAATTCAGAGAGCTTTAAATTGTATGTATAATTTTAAACAGTCATATACCTGTACATGATTACAACTAAATCCTACTGCGTTAATCTCCAAATACAAATTACAAGTAAACTTGAAAGTAATGTAGTTGTTCTTGATTTCATATTAACAACTGATCAATTTGAAATTGATAATTCATTGTTGTTTTATATTAAATTGATGTTATCTGAGTTAATTATTTTGACATTATAATTAACACGTACAGGTTCTTTACTTTCATTTTGACTTTACTTTAATATCGGTATGGAGCAGCTCTTACTTTTATACATGTCATTCAGACCAATGCATGTTACCTTACAGTTTCCATTTCGATAAAAACAACACCTGTTTCGTGTAACAGCTTCTAGTTTGACATAGAACTTTTGTGTGACTTGTTACAGTTTCCAGTTTTATGAAGACTTTACATACAACTTGTATCAACTTTGCGGTTTGACATAGATCGTACATGTAATTGGTAACAGGCCCATGTTGTAATATACATTATATGCAAGTTGTAACACTTTCTGGTTTGACATTGTTATTAAATGTAATCAATGATTATTTCTTGTTTTTCTTGTTTTACATACATATTACGTGTAACTTGTAACACTTCAGTTTGATGACGACATTACATTTAACTTGAAAGAGTCTCAAGCTTGACAAATTACAAGGTACTCATTGTGTTATACCTTCTAAGCTTACATGTTGCTCATTATGTTCTACATACTGAACTTACATGATGCTGACTGTATTCTACATACTGATTTTGAAAGTAGCTCATCATGTTCTACACATATAGTTAATTGGTTTTATCCTACGGAGCTTACACATTGCTTGTTGTGTTCTACCTATTGTGCTAATTGGTCGCTCCTACTTATTGTGTTAACCTGTCTTTCCATATGTTCTACCTAGTCAGCTTACATGCTCCTCATTGTATTTCCTCTGCTGAGCTTACAGGTTGCACATTCTGTTCTACATCATGAGCTAACTGGTCGTTCCATGTGTTCTACTTATTGGATTAACCTGTTTCTCTTTTTGTACTATCTAGTCAGGTAAGATGTTTCTTATTGTGTTCTACATAATAAGCAAATTTGTCGCTCCATGCGCTCTACTTGCTGAGTTTACATGATGTGTTTTCCTGTGTTCTACCTAATCAGCTTAAACGTCCCACATTGTGTCCCTTCTGCAAACCTGAGAGATTGCTTAATGAGGTATCTTGTCTATCCATGTGTACTACTTATTGATATAACCTGTTTCTCCTTGTGATCGTCTTAGTCAGCTTAGAAACTGCTCATTGTGTTCTACCTACATAACTAACAGGTTGCTAATTGTGTTCTACATACTTAGCTTACTGTTGCTCATTGTGTTCTACCTAGTCAGCTTACATGGTGTTCATTATTTTCTTTCTACTGAGCTTACATATTGTTTATTGTGCTCCTACAGAGCTAATGGGTCGCTCCATGTGCTCTATTTACTGATTTAACCTGTTTTGTCCAATGTTCCACCAAACCAGCTTTTGTGTTCTACGTAGTCATCTGGCATGCATCTCGTTGTGTTATACATACAAAGCTTTAAGTGCACTAATTGTGTTCTAAATAATGTGTTAACTGGTCGGTCATTGCGTTCTTCTTATTGAGTTAACCTGTTTCTCCTTATATTATACCTTGTCCGATTTCACGTTGATCATTGTATTTTACCTACTGAGGTTACATGCTGCTTGTTATGTACTACCCACTAAGCTCAACGGCCGTTTAATAAGCTTTACTAACTGAGTTTATCTGTTTCTCCTTACAAGTGTTCTACCTAGTCAGCTTACATGCTACATATTGACATATTGTGTTCTACATACTGAACTGGCATGTTTTCATTGTATTCTAAATTCTGAGCTTGCTTGGATGTTGCTAAGGTGTTCAACCTACTGAGCATACGGGGTGCTAATCCTACAGAGCTAATTGGTCGCTCAATGTTCTCTACTTGCTGAGTAAATCTGTTTCTTTTCCTTGCACTTTACCTAGTCTTATACATGTTGCTCATTGTGTTATTCCTTCTGAGCTTACAGGTTGATTATTATATTCTTCTTAATGAGTAATCTGGCCGCTCAATGTGAACTACTTTTTGAGTTAACCTGTTTTTCCTTGTGTTCTAATTATTCAGCACACAAGTTGCTCATTTTGTTTTACCTACTGGGCTCACTGATTGCTCATTGTATTCTACAAACTGACCTTATATGTTGCTCTTTGTGTTCTACCTACTGAGCGTACATGATGCTAATTTTGTTCTACCCACTGAGATAAATGTTTGCTTCATGCGCTCAACTAAGTGTGTTAGCATGTTTCTCAATATATTCTACCTAGTCAGCTTACAAGTCGCTTATTGCGTTCTACCTACTGAACTAACAGGTTGCTTATTATATTCAACCTACTGACCTTACAGGTTGCGCATTGTGTTCTACCTACCGGGTTAACTGGCCGCTTAATATGCTCTACTTAGTGGGCAACCTTCACAATGCTTTCTATCTAAAAAGCTTACAAGTTGTTCATTGTGTTCTGCCTACTGAGTAAACTTGTCGCTCCGTTTGTTTTACCTACTGAATTAACCTGTTTTACCTAGTCAGATTATATGTTGCTGATTGTGTTATATCTACCGAGCTTGCTTGTCACTTATTATGTTCAATCTGCTGAGCTTACATATTGTCCATTGTGTTCTACCTACTGAGTCTATGCTTTGCTTATTGTCTTCTAACTACTAAATTGATTGTTCGCTCCATGTGTTCTACATATTAAGCTGACCTGTTTGTACCAAACCAGTTACATGTTGCTTATTGAGTTGTACATATTCACCATACAAGTTGCACAATACCAATTGAGTTTGCATGATGCTCATTGTGTCCTACCTACTTAGTTAACTTGTCGCTCCTGGTTCTCTACTTATTGTGTTAACCTGTTTCTCCTTGTGTTCTACCTAGTCAGCTTACATGTTGCTCATTGTATTCTACGTTTTGAGCTAATTGATCGCTTTTTGTGCTCTTCATACTTACTGGTCGCTCAATGTGCACTACTTACTGCCTTAACCTTTGTTCTGCTTGTGCTCTACCTTGTCAGCTTACATGTCTGCTTTTATTTAGTATAGTTGACAATGTATTATGTTTCAATCAAACCAAGTCTACTATTATTTCCATAATATTGCTTGGATGCATTGTATGCTTTCAATTGGTCTCCTTATAGACTCATTTGCATTTATGTCTAGAAAATGTTCATGTACTACGATATAAACTTACATCAATATTCTAAAATATAATATAAACATAATGCAAACCTAAGAACACCTTTAAAAGCCGGAATACTATATAGATGTAGTTTATAAAATTCGCAAAATTAAACACATTCCTTACTTTAATCAGATACAGTGTAACTTCCGAAAACCGAACGGCCTCCGGACCAATCTAAAAGTTCGGTATTTGGAAGTTTCCTGAATTCAGAAGTTCTGAAGTTTGCCGGCAAAGTGGACATTATGCTCTAGATTTATGTTTTCTTACACGTTGAATGAAGGAGGTTATTATCCTTTTTAATTGTACAAATTTGTATATAGTGATTTATCAATTGATTTGATAATTATCAAATTAATATGTTACAAACATTAAGGATAATCAATTACGTATAATAAATTTCCTTTTTTTGTACATGTATAAAAGAATAATAGCATTTACTCAAACATTTTCCCCTTACATTTTACCATCTTTGAAGTCTCGAGTTCATCAATATTTAATTGATGTTAATAAAGCGATTAAAGTTGTTTAATCGATGTAACTTATCAATTAAAATTAATCTTTCTTTCTTTCATTCAAACATTACAAAAGTTTTCGACAAGAAAGACATTTAATAAATCATTTTTTATATATTGAAAACAAATTAAAGTAATCGCTGATTAATTCTTTACTTTTGCATCAAATGGTCATTGTGATTATAATGTGTATCAAAAAATCGCGTGCCGCTAATAGATAAACAAAAGAACGCTGATAACTTGCCACGGGTGTTTTTGAATTAAAACATGTTTAAAGACAGACCCGCAAATATTTTTGTGTTCGGTTCTCGGAAGTCAATATTAGTGTTAAAATATAAACGGTCCTTCAAAAATTGTCCGGTTTTCAGAATTCGGAAGTTCCGGTTTTCAGAAGTTAAAAATATATAGCAATAAGAAGGGAAAAAACGGGACTTTGAGTTTCGTGCGGTTTTCAAAGGTTTCCGGTTTTTAGAAGGTCCGGTTTTCAGAAGTTACACTGTATTTGTAAAATTTGTTAAAAAGCGAAAATCGAGAAGCACAGCACATGTTTGGTGATTGACCTCTCTACAGTTAATAGGTAGCTACGCTTTCCTATAAGACTCCTTGATGTTTTTCTCCTAAACCCTACAAAAGGAAGGAGTAAAATTTTCTCTTGTAGGTTTCTTCGTCGTGCTCTTAAAAGTTAGTCTCTTGGTGCTCTGACTTCAGGCAAGTTGTTGCGTACATTGGTGTAATTATTCCTTAGTTTACCATATTTTTATGTTTTACTTAGAAAGATCTGGTATTTTTTCATTAATGTTAGAGCCTTTCTCAGCGGGGAATGACTTTATTTACATTGTGTTGTCTAACTTGTTGATAATAGGGTAAGTGCAAGGTTGGCATGCCTAAACGCGTTTAAACCCGCCGTTTCCTTTATATGGGTTTCTGAACCTTTCAAGGCGATGCCGCTATTTTCAACTTGTTTTCCGTCCGTCTTGTATTTTGTGCTGTGTATGTTGTCTTGTTTGTTCTTAGCGTTTCTTTCCTCTTTTCTCCTCATTCCCCAAACATCCCCTCCCATTCTTTCCCTTGCATTTGTGCTCCCTTGCTTCGACATACCCTCCCCTTTAACTATGTGTAAATTATCGTGCCAACCTTAATTTTGGCTGCCGGATTCCTTAGGCGGTGTGCGGTGTAGTTTGTGTGTGTCTGTGTGTGCTTGTGCGTCTCTGTGTCTTGGTCGGTGTCCTACAGTGTTGTTATATTTTACTTGTCTGTTTAGCTATGTCTTCGTGTCATTATGGTAAACTTTTATGCCAGTATATTTCAAAATCCTCTCATGGATGGCAGTGTTGTAGACCGAACATGAAACAGACCCTGTTAATATTTGACCTCTTACTCTGAGATTAACCTTGGAGCTATGAGTCTCGGTCCAGAGCATGACACGTCATTCTATTACGATGAACATTTATGCCAAGCTATTTCAAAATCCTTTTATGGATGGCAGAGTTACAGCCCGGACAAGAATTTATACGGACGCACGGACGCACGTCCGGACGAACGAACGGACAAACAAACCGGGGAAATTAGCTATAAGCAAGTTTTACATTTTAAAGAAAAAATCTCAAAACCATGAGTTGTAATTTGTGGTCATCTTTCTTAAACAACTATAATTATCAGCTCATTTTGCAATATTAAACCAATAGGCCACTGTGAAAATCGTTAAAATGTAATGTTTACATTTTTCGCTCCCGCGCTACGCTGGTATGTCATTTTAATGTTATTTTTAAAACAGGAAGTAATTTGATCGGGTGCGTCATTGTACATGTATATTGATCTCCTAATATGCAAATACACTGACATCTTTAAGGTTGTTTGACAATATTAAACTCAGGAAAACGAGAAGGTCGAAAACCACAGGTCACACTACACAACAAAAATATGAGCTATGTAAGGCGCCTTCGAACGTGTATAAATCTGATCTATTATATATAGATATATTTTTCTACACGAATATACTTGGTTTATCTTCAGCATTGATAAGCGGAGACAACTATTATTTAAAACTCGAAGCAACTTTGAAAGAGTTTTCTTCCTTGTGTTTTGTTACAACAACAATAGCCATATTCAAAGATCGCAGGTACACATTAAAACTTCTTCGCTTTAATGTATACACATGCACACTGACTGCGCACATGTTTATATCAACAACAATGAACGTAACAATATAACACAAAACTCACATGTAGAAAGTTCTTTGGCTCCTATTTGCAAATTTGTTTTCCTACCACAGTTTTATCTTAATAATGTAAGTAATTCAAGATTTCAAAAAATGTAGTTTATTTGATTATATGGTTTATTTTAACGGTGGAATTTACTTTAGATAAAGTCCGCTGTACAATATAAATTATTGCAAAAACTATTTAAGATGGTAAACTCTTACCGAGGTTTTTTTAAAATAATGTTTTTTAAAGGAATGCTTAAAAGCGGTCGTCTCAGCAGATACATTAAAAGATAAAGATAGTTTACTTGCTTGGACACATTTTAAATGGTCGTTAGTTTCCAGTACACTAAACCAAATAATTGAAAATAAGATAAGATCGGGGACACCTTCCGTGGGTATCTTTTGTTTAAGGGCATTTTTGGTCCTTAGTACACTATACAATAAAAATGAAAATAAAAGAAGATAGTCAATTATTGCCTACTTTTTGGGGAAAGTATACTTTTGTCCGAGTACGCGCCATGGATATATATTTCAGTATTTCCCTATGGAAAAACAATGAATTAAATAGCGTGCAATTAGGTGAAGTGACGTAGAACTGCCACTTTAATGACGTCATATTCTATATAAAAATGCAAGGATCCATACACTCCCTTGGATAGGGATAGGGAAATCAGGTCTTACACAGGCAAGCATACATGTCAGCTCCTTAAACACTTACCGTGGACATCTTTTGCTTGAGGACATTTCATACATGGTCTTTAACATATTACTTGGACAATTCATTGAATGATCGTTGGTTTCTAAAATGAATATTCGTTTAGTACAATGCATTTGAGCACAGACAGTGGTCGCATGTACCATATTGACTGTAACTCGTTTCAATTTGTGGACCTATTCTACCGGATATCAATTCATTCCGAATAGTAGTCTTTTTCTCTCAGACTGATAAATTTTAATAAAACTGCTAAAACAAATATGTTTTCACCTTATACAAAATCATGCATCATCTGAGCTATTAATTTTGATATAACTTTTATATAGCTTTAAGCATCTTCTGCAGTTCGCATAAATAAACCTTTGATTAATAAATGGATAAATGCAATAAATAAAGTCTGAAAAGAAAATCCCTTAGAAGCACTGAGAATAAGGCAAACAGTAAAATTTGCAGACTCGGTTTGATTTTGTTCATGAGCAGCAATAAAAGCAAAATGGATGAATCTGGAATCTGTAAAATTGTAAAATCGCGAATATTTTTTTTCTAGAAATATGCGAAATATTTTGTACCAAAGTTAATGAGAAAATCAAAATCATAATTTCATATATCAAATTTTCTCTCCATTATATATAACCTTACTTATTATTTCTACATTTTGGACGTAGCAGTTTATGAATAGTTCATTGTTTTAGATTAGAGCATTTTTTACTTTTCACCATTCTGATCAGAAAACGGATATCTTATATGAATTGCAACCGGATAGGTCACATGACGTTATCCGCGTGAAGAACAGAGCAAACAATGGAGAACAGTTTGGACATATGTAATTTCAGGGTCGCACATTGTTAAACGAGAAAGTCTATGACAAAAATTTGTTTCACGTTATACGAGCTTTATGTCTTTCGGTCACAAAAACACATGAAAGTAAAGTTGTATGAGATCCATGCAGTATTAATTTCAAACCACATACAGGAACAGTTATGAAAAAAATGACCTTTTAGTAATTTCCTTACATATAATTCTCACTGAGAATCTGTGGGGTATATAGGGTTCACAGGTACAAAGTTTTCAACGTAATCACTTCTGCCATGTTTCATGCGTTTAACACGCACTTGACGATGTGATTGCGGAATGGCACTCAGTAAAGTGTTCTCTGTTGTGATTCGGGGATAACGACCAAAAACTTCCGAAATATCATACCGGAATACGGAATGATGTTAATCTGTCATTTTAACATTTTTATCAATACAGTAACATCTTTAACTCATCCTACATACAAAAGTAACAGTTTTTCACGCACACAAGATGAAACTAAATAATTAATAATTGTATCATTTTGTTTCTGATCTGAAGTTCAGATACATCTGTACATGTCGCAGTTTTTGCAGAATCAATATTAAACTTTGTTCCTTTTCACAAATAGTTTGCATTTTTATATATTTATTATATACGTAAATGTAACTAAATATTTACACTAAATTAGAAGTAAATGACACATTTTATAGATATTGTTAATAAAAAGTCTTCTATATTATAATAGTTATAATAGGTTTAGTGTTTTTTGAGCTGTCTTTGGTAAATACAGAGTAAAATGTTGTCTCGGATATATATGTGTGATCTCTGGAGAAGCTGTCTTTGGTAAATACAGAGTAAAATGTTGTCTCTGATATATACGTGTAATCTCTGGAGAAGCTGTCTTTGGTAAACACAGAGTTAAATGTTGTATCTGATATATACGTGTAATCTCTGGAGAAGCTGTCTTTGGTAAACACAGAGTAAAATGTTGTCTGTGATATATACGTGTAATCTCTGGAAAAGCTGTCTTTGGTAAACACAGAGTTAAAAGTTGTCTCGGATATATACGTGTAATCTCTGGAGTAGCTGTCTTTGGTAAATACAGAGTTAAAAGTTGTCTTGGATATATACGTGTAATCTCTGTAGAAGCTGTCTTTGGTAAATACAGAGTAAAATGTTGTCTCTGATATATACGTGTAATCTCTGGAGAAGCTGTCTTTGGTAAACACAGAGTAAAATGTTGTCTCTGATATATACGTGTAATCACTGGAGAAGCTGTCTTTGGTAAATGCAGAGTAAAATGTTGTCTCGGATATATAAGTGTAATCTCTGGAGAACTGTCTTTGGTAAATACAGAGTAAAATGTTGTCTCTGATATATACGTGTTATCTCTGGAGAAGCTGTCTTTGGTAAATACAGAGTAAACTGTTGTCCCGGATATATACGTGTAATCTCTGGAGAAGCTGTCTTTGGTAAATACAGAGTAAACTGTTGTCTCGGATATATACGTGTAATCTCTGGAGAAGCTGTCTTTGGTAAATACAGAGTAAAATGTTGTCTCTGATATATACGTGTAATCTCTGGAGAAGCTGTCTTTGGTAAATACAGAGTAAAATGTTGTCACGGATATAAAAGTGTGATCTCTGGAGAAGCTGTCTTAGCTAAATACAGAGTAAAATGTTGTCTCTGATATATACGTGTAATCTCTAAAGAAGCTGTCTTTGGTAAATACAGACTTAAAAGTTGTCTCGGATATATAGGTGTGATCTCTGGAGAAGCTGTCTATGGTAAATACAGAGTAAAATGTTGTCTCTGATATATACGTGTAATCTCTGGAGAAGCTGTCTTTGGTAAATACAGAGTTAAAAGTTGTCTCGGATATATACGTGTACACTCTGGAGAAGCTGTCTTTGGTAAATACAGAGTTAAAAGTTATCTTGGATATATACGTGTAATCTCTGGAGAAGCTGTCTTTGGTAAATACAGAGTAAAATGTTATCTCTGATATATACTTGTGATCTCTGGAGAAGCTGTCTTTGGTAAATACAGAGTAAAATGTTATCTCTGATATATACTTGTGATCTCTGGAGAAGCTGTCTTTGGTAAATACAGAGTAAAATGTTATCTCTGATATATACTTGTGATCTCTGGAGAAGCTGTCTTTGGTAAATACAGAGTAAAATGTTATCTCTGATATATACATGTGATCTCTGGAGAAGCTGTCTTTGGTAAATACAGAGTAAAATGTTGTCTCGGATATATAAGTGTGATCTCTGGATAAGATGTCTTTCGTAAATACAGAGTAAAATGTTGTCACGGATATATACGTGTAATCTCTGGAGAAGCTGTCTTTGGTAATTACAGAGTTAAAAGTTGTATCGGATATATACGTGTAATCTCTGGAGAAGCTGTCTTTGGTAAATACAGAGTAAAATGTTGTCACGTATATATACGTGTGATCTCTGTAGAAACTGTCTTTGGTAAAAAACGAGTAAAATGTTGTCTCGGATATATACGTGTAATCTCTAAAGAAGCTTTCTTTCGTAAATTCAGACTTAAATGTTGTCTCGGATATATACGTGTGATATCTGGAGAAGCTGTCTTTGGTAAATACAGAGTAAAATGTTGTCTCGGATATATACGTGTAATCTCTGGAGAAGCTGTCTTTGGTAAATACAGAGTTAAAAGTTGTCTCTGATATATACGTGTAATCTCTGGAGAAGCTGTCTTTGGTAAATACAGAGTAAAATGTTGTCTCGGATATATACGTGTGATCTCTGGAAAAGCTGTCTTTGGTAAATACAGAGTAAATTGATGTCTCTGATATATACGTGTAATCTCTGGAGAAGCTGTCTTTGGTAAATACAGAGTAAAATGTTGTCTCTGATATATACGGGAAATCTCTGGAGAAGCCGTCTTTGGTAAATACAGAGTAAAATGTTGTCTCTGATATATACGTGTGATCTCTGGAGAAGCTGTCTATGGTAAACACAGAGTTAAATGTTGTATCTGATATATACGTGTAATCTCTGGAGAAGCTGTCTTTGGTAAAGACAGAGTAAAATGTTGTCTCTGATATATACGTGTAATCTCTGGAAAAGCTGTCTTTGGTAAACACAGAGTTAAAAGTTGTCTCGGATATATACGTGTAATCTCTGGAGTAGCTGTCTTTGGTAAATACAGAGTTAAAACTTGTCTCGGATATATACGTGTAATCTCTGGAGAAGCTGTCTTTGGTAAATACAGAGTAAACTGTTGTCTCGGATATATACGTGTAATCTCTGGAGAAGCTGTCTTTGGTAAATACAGAGTAAAATGTTGTCTCGGATATATACGTGTAATCTCTGGAGAAGCTGTCTTTGGTAAATACAGACTAAAATGTTGTCTCTGATATATACGTGTAATCTCTGGAGAAGCTGTCTTTGGTAAATACAGAGTAAAATGTTGTCACGGATATATAAGTTTGATCTCTGGAGAAGCTGTCTTTGGTAAATACAGAGTAAAATGTTGTCTCGGATATATACGTGTAATGTCTTGAGTAGCTGTCTTTGGTAAATACAGAGTTTAAATATGTCTCGTATATATACGTGTAATCTCTGAAGAAGCTGTGTTTGGTAAATACAGAGTAAAATGCTGTCTCTGATATTTACGTGTAATCTCTGGAGTAGCTGTCTTTGGTAAATACAGAGTAAAAAGTTTTCTCGGATATATACGTGTAATCTCTGGAGAAGCTGTCTTTGGTAAAAACAGAGTATAATGTTGTCTCTGATATATACTTATGATCTCTGGAGAAGCTGTCTTTGGTAAATACAGAGTAAAACGTTGTTTCGGATATATACGTGTAAACTCTGGAGAAGCTGTCTTTGGTAAATACAGAGTTAAAAGTTGTCTCGGATATATACGTGTAATTTCTGGAGAAGCTGTCTTTTGTAAATACAGAGTAAAATGTTGTCTCTGATATATACGTGTAATCTCTGGAGAAGCTGTCTTTGGTAAATACAGAGTAAAATGTTGTTTCGGATATATACGTGTAATCTCTGGAGAAGCTGTCTTTCGTAAATACAGAGTTAAAAGTTGTCTCGCATATATACATGTAATTTCTGGAGAAGCTGTCTTTGGTAAATACAGAGTTAAAAGTTGTATCGGATATATACGTGTAATCTCTGGAGAAGCTGTCTTTCGTAAATACAGAGTAAAATGTTGTCACGGATATATACGTGTGATCTCTGGAGAAGCTGTCTTTGGTAAATACAGAGTAAAATGTTGTCTCGCATATATATGTGTAATCTCTAAAGAAGCTGTCTTTGGTAAATTCAGACTTAAATGTTGTCTCGGATATATATACGTGTGATCTCTGGAGAAGCTGTCTTTGGTAAATACAGAGTAAAATGTTGTCTCTGATATATACGTGTAATCTCTGGAGAAGCTGTCTTTGGTAAATACAGAGTAAAATGTTGACTCTGATATATACGTGTGATCTCTGGAGAAGCTGTTTTTGGTAAATACAGAGTAAAATGTTGTCTCTTATATATACGTGTAATCTCTGGAGAAGCTGTCTTTGGTAAATACTGAGTAAAATGTTGTCTCTGATATATACGTGTAATCTCTAAAGAAGCTGTCTTTGGTAAATACAGAGTCAAAAGTTGTCTCTGATATATACGTGTTATCTCTGGAGAAGCTGTGTTTGGTAAATACAGAGTAAAAAGTTGTCTCTGATATATACGTGTGATCTCTGGAGAAATTGTCTTTGGTAAATACAGAGTAAAATGTTGTCTCTGATATATACGTGTGATCTCTGGAGAAGCTGTCTTTGGTAAATACAGAGTAAAATGTTGTCTCTGATATATACGTGTGATCTCTGGAGAAGCTGTCTTAGCAGCCACCCGTAAGCAAGCATTGCCTTAAGTAGCCAGTAAGCTAGCTTCCCAAATTTAATATGTATTTAAATATCAGCTTTACTTATTTAAAAGCAGTCTTAGGCAGCCAAATTGGCTGCTCCCTTAGGTGTCTGCTTAAAACAGGAATGACTGTATAGTACAGTAAAATTACTGTACTACATCTAGAGAACGACATTCTTGGGATGACTGAAATTTGTTCTCGTAATAGAGGCTAGTACTGTAATAAGTAATTTACAAAGTATAGCTGTCTACCTGGGAAGAAAACAGCAGCCTCTTAAGTGAGGCATATGTGCCGTTAACAGAAGTTATATCATAACGCTTATAGATCTTGAAGTTATTTTTCATACATTAAAAGAAAGAATATCTCAAAGTGTTTGTTATCTCCTGTTTTAAAGCTCGTTGAAATCATTATTATGTATCTATAGTAATAATGTAAAAAGAAAGGAATAAATCTTTTGATTTGCATCGATCTTCATCTATATTAAATTACACACTTTCACTTCTTGTTTTGCTTTTTGTATACAGCTAATTAATGCAAAATATGTTAACATGATATCATATATAGGTAAATTTGAAGGTCTTGCCTCAAGGACTGTTTAGTGTGAGTGCGAAATAAATCTGGTCATTAATGAGGGCCCTAAATAATCTAAAACGTACGGACGAGCGGACGGACGCACGAACGAACGGACAAACAGACCGGGGGCATAAGCTGTGTGTCCATAAGAATAAGAATTACGTTTTAAAAAGAAATTCAATAGTAAGGTTTTAGATTTGTGGTCATCTTCCTTTACCAGCTATGACTAATAGCTCAGTTTATGCAACTTTAAACGAATAGGCTACCATGTATATAAAACGTTAAATAACTGTGTTTACATTTTTCGCTCCAGTGCTACTATGGTATTTCATTTTAATGTTATCTTTAAAACAGGAAGTAAATATAGTAGTATGCGTCATCGTGTCTATATGATTTACTGTTTGGAAATCTTGTTTGAACCCATTTTAAACATTGTTATCACGGCTGAAATAACAAAAATCTAGGCAAAATAATTGCTTTACTTAATATTATTTCATACATTTTTGTTAATGATAGCCTGTAAATAAAATCAGTATTTCAACTGAGCTGAATGTATCATATTGAGCATATAACTGCTAATGATTAAACCGATATATTCATTTAGATAATCGTCAAAAAACTAGTAGTTCGACATACCGTAAAATGTTTCACCAAAACAATGAAATATCTCGCCCATTTTATAAAATACACCATCGATACAATTTAACTAAAACATTTAACACATTTTAAGTTCTTCCAACATCAGTTTGTGTATTATTATTATTATGATTGATCTTCACATTTTACATTAGACAATATTACGATTTCAATGTATTTGTGTTATCAAGAAGAAATCTTTGTACTTAAATACAAATGTTGTTGCCCATCGGTCAATAGGGACCAATATGTGCACGATAAGGTGCATTGTCTGTTGAGAAAGTCAGCCTTTGAATTACGTTCGTATTGTGCACTTTCATTCTGGTGCATCAGCTCAAGTGTACATGTTCACGATTTCCTTTCACACACCCTATAGCGTGATACCACGACACCACAAAGACAACATGACACTGGATCGGACAACGTAAAACTTTTTCGAAATTGTTTTCGTTTCGCGGTAAGTATTTTCAATTTTTTTATACACAATATGTAACAGTGAAAACAAGACTCCTGTCGGGTTTCGAGAGGCATCTAAAGGAATGTTTCCTTAATTTAAAAAAAATCACCAAAATAATCACACAAATGGCTAATCCACAGCCAGATTTTCATTGCGTTTGATACTGATCTGAGGATTTTTTCTCTTTTCTGAAGGTACATGTTTGATATTACCTTCAATAAAATTCCCAACATCATCCTATCTCGTCATAAATCCCGGCGAAATCTCCATTACTTCCGAAAATACGAGATGTTCAATTCGGATGGGAAGGCCACAAATGTTCTGTCTGACACTAAATGATTCGCAAGGAAGGTTGTTACTGACAATCGAAAGTTCTGATTATAAAATGTTCTGTCAGACACCATCATTTGATAATACGTTTGTTTGCCTTTATTTTGTTCGGTGTACAGTATTTTATAAAACTTACGCGTTTTCGGGTGAAAAGTTGAATTCATTTTTATGATAAAGATTTAGGTTATATCGCAGCTAATTCGGTCGAAAATGTTAGATCATGGTGTAGTTGAAAGAAGTACCCCTAAAAATCCCTAAATTCTTCAGTTTTCGGGGTGGGGGAGGGGGCGAGCTACTGCACGTAAAATGGGCGCTTTTTTCATTCGTCAGAATGAATTGTCTGTAAAATAAGACAGGTTTAATGTTGAATTTAGCGGGTATATTACAAATGATTACTAGGCAACGAATGCCGGATCGTTAACAGCACCACGCAATCCGTTTACTGGCGGCGTTTCACCACAAAACAGTCAACACCACTTTTTCTTGTAATATTTGACAGGTTATAATTTGTTTATAATTTGTAGTTTACAAATGGCATATAGCCTTCTACCATGTGTCTACAGGTTGCTGTCCCCGCCCGCTCCTCGGGCGGGGCGTATGTTCTCCGTGACTATTTGATAAACGGCATTGTGTCTGCAATCATTAGTCCTCCGTCTCTGATTCGTGTGGGGAAGTTGGCAGTTACTTGCGGAGAACAGGTTTGTATTGGTACAGAATCCAGGAACACTGGTTAGGTTTACTGCCCGCCGTTACCTGACTGAAATACTGTTGGAAAACGGCGTTAAACCCAAAACAAACAAAAACAACAACAGTTAAATACTGACCCTGACTACACTAACAATCCTATCAACCTGACAGTCCTATCTATGTTCTTATATTCGTTATATGACCAAAACATGACATCTTACGTTCTCTTTTGGATAATACACTAAAATCGCACATGTCAATTATCTTTAATGCCACCTAAAACACGTCTGGATATTCGCACATTTGAATAAATATAAACGAGTTACATTCTTTTGAAATACAAGGTTATCGAATCTCTATGTAGTCGCGCATGCGTAGAAACATAGCTACGTCTTTGTTTTTGTTTCTCGCCATGGCGGAAATGAGTCCTGGATAGTAGAACATTTTGAGGTAAAATATATAACTATTATGTTTTTAAACTCAATTGTGCTTATATCTGTGTAAGGTAATCAAGAATTAAAGTTAAAAATCAAATTAGGAAGAAAACGTCATGTATAAATTTATTAATAAATGCAGACTAATGAACAACGCTGTTGGTTACTATGCCGTTTATTTGAAGGCGCATGCGCTCTGTACAGCTAGCAACCGCCCTCTCCCATCTAGTTATTATCATTTTGTGACAATCCACACAAAGTCATAATTAAATTACGAATAATATTCAGGTCTGACACTAATTAAACGATTTTTATCGCAGGATTTATTATCCAGGTTGTATTTTAGAAATAAATTTGAATATTAATGTCTTTCCGGAGGAGCTGCGTTTATATTTGGACCGTCTGCACCACTCATAGAAACTGATCTTTAATTAAAACACATTTTCCCTAGTCGATGTAGGTATAAACAGTGGTCATTCATACGTACCTACATAATTGAAAAAAAGTCATCATTTATGTATAACTATTAGAAGATTCATTTCAAATATTGCCGTATTTTATACTTTTCTTGTGACTCGAATGATATCTAGTCAAAAGTATATACAAGGGGCACGGTCCTTTCTATTGTCTGTATATCAAAAATGTAAATTCGCCTATTAGAAAGACAACAATTACACCTAGCTAAAGCTGTTGTCCAGCTATTTAAAGTATCTCAGGATTTTTTTTATTAAAAGTATTTAATGGAACGACAACAGTTACAATTTCCCCTGCCCCAGTTTCAGAAGAAATAACACAAAGTCCAGGCAGTTTAACCATAAGTAGGGCATGTGTCGATATGAAATAAAATCATAGATTATATTTAAATATCATGGCGAAAACTATGAGTATGATATCAATCAACAAAATCTCCTTTAACGTTTCTTCATATACTTCATTGTACACATTATCATTTATACATTTACCATTTTACACAATAATTTTTAAACATTAAATTCCGAGACATGTTAGAGTTATATAGATTAAACTGTGTTTTATATAGTTTACTACAAACCCCAAAAAATGTAATGTGTTTCATAAACAGCAAATGTCTTTTATAGACAAAAAATATGTTTCCACAAATTGTTTCTGCAGCAACTCACTGAATTGCTGTCTTTCCCTTTTTATTTACAGCTACTGACATATATGTTTTCTTTTTTCGAGAACAAAACACATGACACATTATAATGTTTGAAAAGACCGGCTAAACAGCAACTATATGCATACATCAAAATAGTTATTATAACGCGTCGGAGAAAAGGCTGCCTTTTAGTCATTATGAAGCAGTAACAATCCAGGTAAAAAGTAAACTTTTCCATGTGAGATTAGGACAATTTAATAATCGAAATAAATGTTTTCAAGTTCCTTAATGTTTTTATTGTTATATAAAACATAGATAGAGCAGCTAGCCACATGCTGAAAATGCATGATTGCATAGGTAGACAAGTATTGTTTTAATACTGCACATAAACAGTCATAAGAGAAAGGGTACAAGCCCTACATGGGTCATGACTAAATACCTGCGTATATGACACCAGCACTAGACCTGTTTACATGATACCAAATTTGAGAAAGTGAGTATTATACCCATATATGCTGTAGTAGATTTTCATTATGCTTGTCTTTTATACATGTATTTGGTTTATATATTTAAGCATTAATTATTTTCTATAACAACATGTAGACAAAATGTACATCTTCAATATAATTATTATGTAATATCTCATATTGTCTTAGATGGCAGTGCCCGACCTTTTCTAATTGTCAGTTAAATATAAATTTTAAGTGCGAACATATGCATTAAAGGCTTTGGAGACTTCAAATGAAACCGAGAGATCAATAAAGGCTATGATTTCAAGGTGATTTTATGATTTTTATGAATTTGCGATAATTAGTAACTGTATATATTATTCAAACTGAGAGCGGTGTCAAACCACATCATATTCATAACATTAAGGCATAGTTTCTACACTTAAATTTAAACTAAATAGCTATCTGATAATTTTGTACAAAATCTTGCCCGACAATAAAACCTCGTGCCTTATTTTTGCTGGCAAATTCAAACTCACTTATGGCATTAATTATTTTTAAAAATGTTAAAAGCCTTGGTTGCATTAATAGTTCGTTTTCTCAATGTTCCTTTCATTCTCTTTTTTACTGTTTTCTTATGTTCGACATCATTATACATTATACATTGAATGAAAAGCAGCGTTCCTTAGTAAAGTGAAAATATTTGCACTGGGCTAGGGTATTCAAATTTTATGGAAGGACATACATAAAATATATGTTTTAGGTTTATACGTGTCTGTGCGTTATAATGTATCTTCACGTTTTATATCAGAAAATAGCATAATGCAGTCTTAAGGAAATGTTGTACTTATTATGAATGTTGTTAGTAGCATGATATATTTGCCCTCTGTCCAAGTGTTTCAATTTGTGCTTAATTGGATTCTTATCTTCTGAATAAGTCACCCTTTAAATGACATTGTCGTTCTGCCTGGCGAAGAAATCATAAGTTTTGGACATCACCTCACCAGGATGCTGATGCAAAAACAGAAATGCAAATTGACGTGGTCAATATGACGTTAATAATCTGATTGTAAGAAAATGTGTAAGAAATCTGCTTTCAACACCCCTATCATTACCAAACCCAAATGCATAACACGATAACACGCCCCGACCCCGACCCCGACCCCCACCCCCACCCCCGTCAAATCGATCCCGCTCAAATACACAATTATCAGCAAAACTTTCACCTCAACGGCGGAGAACGCGTACCCTGCCATCAGTAAAAGCAGGATTAAAATAGAAATCACCGTTAAACAACGCTCGAACCCATTAGACACGTTGAGTCAGAGCCGTCAAAGGTTACACGCATTAATATTCTAACTTAGGTTCAACAATATTACCTTTATCGGGTTTGTGTTCGTCATCAAGGGGTGTAGACATGACTGTAAATGTTAAATCTGATGTTCGCGAATGATTGATCGTTAACTCTTTCCTGCTATTTCTGTCATTTAATTGTGTTTTGTTCCAAGATCACGCCAGCACAACTTCATCGCGTGACGGTTTTAATCTATTTTTGATAGTTATGCAATATTTTGCGTTTAACTCAGAAGCCATGCAAACATCACAGGAATATCAATTTTGGTAATATGCTGTCACTATTTATCGCGACGATTCCTTTTAGGTTGACCCGTTAATCTGCATGGTCTCCTATATTAAGATGTTTTGGCTTGAACCGAGATGATATTTGGACTTTTCTGTTTTCATTGTTATTACTATCTGTCTTTCTTGGGCGTTCTATTGCTTTCAGTTTGAAAAAATATGCTCATACACGTCGCTTCTCGTTCTATATTTATCAGTGTTTACAAAAGTCATTAATCAGAACAATTTAAAAAAGTGCAAGTGAATAGTGCAAAAACTCGAATGATAATTTTCATTACGCAGTTACGAAAACAAGCTAGAAACGTATCAACCATCAGGTTTATGTAAATATATAATACTATTACAGCATTTTACGTTCCGTTGACACATTTTCAAGCAACTCACAACAGGTGGGTGTGTACAATACGTAGTGTCTTTGAATATAACCTTTCATTTATAGTATTTATATAAACTGTTTTTGTTGAGGTTATTCATAGTACAATTGCTCAGTTATATATACGGTTTCAAACATATCCAATTACATGTGACAAAAGAAAAACTTCTGAAGATCTTGTTTAAACATAAACATCTGATCATATTTACTTGCTCTCTTAATTATCATTCAATGCGACCTCTACTTCGTTTGACAATTTTCAAATCTGAATCATGATAATAATGAATTACATTCTTTTGAAATACAAGGCTACTTAATCTCAATATACACGCGCATGCGTAGAAACATAGTAACATATCTGTGTTTTCGTCATGGCGGAAATGAGCCCAGGATAGTGCAATATTTTGAGGTAAACTATATAAAGATTGTGATTTTAGAACTCAGTTTCACTAACTATATTTATGTCAGAAGATAATCTATAGTTGCAACATAATACATGTTGAGTGTTAAAGGTCAAATATTTAAGGACGTTAGACTTCTTTTATATAATCATCAATGAATTTAGACGATTTAAGATTGCCGTTGGTTGTTATTTTGTTCGAACGCGCATGCGCTTTTTATGGCTGGCAACAGCCTTTTCCTGTCCAGATATAGATAAACAGTAACAGTAAAAGCATTCCGTGAAAACCCACATATAATCATAATCAAATTACGAGTTGTATTCAGTATTGCTACTATTTGTTTAGATCATGATCGCAGATTTCTTTTTCCAGAATGCTTTGTTTAGTGATAAATATCTTACGTTATGTCATAACAGACAAGCTGCTTGAAATTCATATTTTTGCCGTCCGTACCATTCTTAGAAATAGACCTATTTTCAAAATGAACAGGATCTATTTAAAGCACGTGCAAATATAAAGAGAGATTATTGCTTAGTATATATCGACATTTTTTTTTAAAAAAAAGTCACATTTTTTATGTCTTTATATTTGTCAGAAGATCTATTTCAAAAATTGCCGTATTTAATACTTTTCTCCTTAATACTTCAATAATATTTAGTCTAGAATGTGTTTAAAGGTCGCGTTTTAGTCTAAAATTGTTAATTTTGTCTCAAATGTGTTTCATACACTTCAAATGTGTTTCATGCTTTTTATACGCTGCAAATGCATTTCTTAAACTACGAATGTGTTGCATACATTATAAATGTTTTTATACACTACAAATGTGTTTAAAAACTACAAATGTGTTTATTATACTGCAAATGTGTTTCACATGCTGCAAGTGTGTTTTACTAAGTCAAATATGTTTCATACGCTACACATGTGTTTCATAAACTACAAGAATGTGTTTTATAGACTCAAATGTGGTTTTATACACTGCTAAGGCGTTTCCTACACTACAAATGTGTGATATAAGCACTGAATATAACAATACTATTTACCGAGCGGTCATATGAAAAAGTTTAATCTTTCTATGAAAGGTGTACGTCGGACTTGAGCCGATTTTGGCCCCCACCAAAATGATGATAAAGTATATACTTTTTCTTACCTAAATGCATGTATTTTCCAAAAATAAACATTAAAATCTGCAAGGACAATTGTTTATGGAAAATTTAATGTTTGCATTATGTGCTGTTTTGAAAGAAAGCATTAGCGTATCTTGGGGGTATACTTAAATAAATTGGAAAAACAAAATAATAAATGATTACTGTTACAAATGTTTAATTAAAATATTACTGTAAGCCCATCAGGCTATTTAAACATGTATAACCCGATAACAGAATTGTCATAGAAACGGTTCTAACTAAGGGAAATAACTCTTTGGAATCCTGAAACTAAAAATGTCTTAAAAGACAATATTTTGTTGTTTTATTTTTGTTAACGTTTCAAAGTATGATTTAAAATTATGTACAGAGGAATAATTCTTGGTCTGGTATATTTGTGAATAAAAAAGGTGTACTTTTACTGTTAGTTGCCATGGCAACATGGCTAAAATTTAGCATTTTTAAACTATTTTGCAAGGTATGTCTTCAATATTTAGATATTTGGACATTTATGGGCTGATCACTATTACAATTGACAATTCACAATGCTCCTGTAAAGAAAGCGGAAAATAGCCTTTCAGTTGCCATGGTAACAGGTCATTTGGTAATCAGTTTAATAATGTTTCCGTAGGATAAGTAAGTTTTCATCATTTGTTGTCACAACTTAATTATAAAGATAAAACTGTTAGCAGTGATAAAATGGATTTAAATTCACTCACTATATTTTGCATGCGAAAAAGGTATAAAAATATTTCATTGCCATGGCAACAGAAGTGAAAATTTAGGTTTCAAAAGTTAAGGTACTATTACTGGAGAAAAATAAGTAGAAAGTGCACAATTTCGAAGAGAGCCAATTTAAGAGCTGGTCTCATAACAATGGCAACAGAAAGAAAAGAGACAAAATTATATGTCTCCCATGATGGCCTGTCAGTGGTGACTGGGCATGTAACTCACATTTATTTTCAGTATGGTTTGAATTTCAACTTTGACCTATGTGCCAGATTATTATAGTGGTCATCTACAGCACAGTATGTCAAAGTGTTCTCTAGTTTATAAAACCTGAATCACTGTTTATCTAATTGTTACTGTGACCTTTATCTTTGATCTACTGACCTCATATTATTCATCTGTTACATTTAAAGCCTTCTATGTGGTGGACAATACAGTCATCGCGGTACACATTCACAAGGGTGATACTGACCTTGAATTTATCAACTATTTTAGTGGAAAACCCCATGTGCGGGGGCGTTTTCGATCTAGTTGACATAGGTCAAAATAAGTGAGAATTCTGTGCGCGTTGTGAATTTGTACACGTGGAGCTGTATTGTTTATTCACTAATGTGATTTTTAATAAGTGTCGTAACAGTTGTTTAATTAAATGAAAATAAATAAAATGGACATACATGTATATTATTCATGGCGGGATAGATATACAACTGCGGTAAGTTATTTCTAAGTGTTATACTAGAATCTATGTGTCTAATATTCATTGATACATAGTACATCTTGTTACATATTTGTGGTACTGGAAAATTTCGGGCTACAGATAAAATATGGTATGACTTCTCCTGAATTAAAAAGCCATAAAGTGACATAAATAGAGATTGTAATATTGCCACATGACGGGCTGGGGGAGAAGCATCACATTTGCTAGGGCAGAAGCGGAAGGGTATGCCGTACTTTAGCTGCACCCTTTAAAATATGATCACTTGTTAAAAAAAAAGACATTATTCGTTTAGAAAAAAATGCAACATTTTTCAGTAAAGTTGGGGATGCTGAGTTCATTAGTTCAATACATTTTAGTGCATTTGGTCTATTATGATATTTACTTGGGATCAGTCTTCTCCTGGCCAGACAGAAGAACGGGTATTTAAACATATAATGATATTCGTCGGCAATATCATTCTGATTACATAGGATGCATTTTCGTTGATCATGTTCTACAAAGGACTGACGCCATCTTCCAGTTTCAACCGGCAATCGGAAACCTGAAGTGACTGCAGCATTAGCTAGGACCTATTTTAAATGTCATTAGCACGCACCTTCCATTGACGTCACTCAAAACAACATGGACGTGGTAACGTCACAAGACCAATGTAGTCACATAAGAGTGTCGCCGAAACAAAAGTGCCAAGGAAATTGGTATTGCCTTACAAACTTGCTGTTAATGCTCTCTTTCATTTTTTAAAGTAGCAAGATGGGTAAATGAATTTAAGAATGGCAGATATACAGTGAAAGACCACCAGCGTGCTGGACGTTATATCGGTGCAACGGATACATTGAATATATTAAGCGTGAGATTATTATTGGAAACAGACAGATGACTTACATGTGAAGAGATAGCCCAGAAAGTGTATATTAGTGTTGGCTCTGTTCATTCGAATTCACAGAAAAGGGTAAAATGCGCAAGGTGTCATCGCGACGGGTACCCCCTCAGGCAGAACGTCGCTTAACAATCGCTACAAATTTTGTTTTGCGCTTTAATGTAGAAGGAAAAAACATTCGTTCCAAAATTGTAGCAGTAGATGAGACATGGATATGATCTTACGAGCCTGAAATGAGACGTCAATCAGCAGATTTGCATACTAAAAATGGAAAATCAAGCAACTGATGATATTTATTCGTATGCGATATTCATGGAGTTCTGAAAAGTCACAAGATTCAGGTTGATCCAACTATTAACAGAGCACACCAAATAGAGTGTTTTGAAAATGCTTGAGAATAATAGTGCTTAAAAAGCGCACAGAACTTTTAAAAGCCGGACCAATCACACTTCATGACTAATAATAGCTGTCATGTGTTTACGAATCGGATAAAAATATCCGTCCCGAGGGCACCTGCACATTGGGCGGTATTGAGGCTTGCCGAACACAAAGCGCGCGAAGTTAATGTCCGAAAGCAGAAGTGACGTCATGATGTTTTGCGTTATGCACAATAACAAAGTTCCACTTTAGTGTTATCGTTTGCATCGTAACATTAAGTTTTTACGGTAAATTAACGTATTTTGAATCGAGAAATATACTATAAGGAACAGAGAGAAACTATATAGGTACCTGCTTTTTTCGTATTTTACATAAACAAGATATTATCAGTGCATGAACCACTAGTTGTCATTAACAGCACGAGAGCCATCTGCCTTGGGGGTGCCAGATGTGTTTTGCCGGCATGGGTAAAATTACCGAAAACGCCAGTCCGATGTGCAAGAAAACGCAGTCCCACACACCTCTCATAGCGTGACGCCACTGATTGCGGATTATGAGTGGAAAACGCCTGATCATCCACCATATTCACCTGACATTAGCCCCTGTGACTACGAGTTATTCCCGAGGCTAAATTAGAATATAACGGGAATTCGATTTGCTGACTTAAATGAAGCTGAAACTGCCGTGGCCTAGCTGCCCAGCAACGGGAATGGAATATCTACTGAAAAGATAGAAGTTTTTGAAAGAACACTAAAACGCACTTGTCAATAGTCGTTCAATGCGACCTCAAATTCGTTTTCTATTTGCCAATTTGAATCATTATAAATGAATTATACTCTTTTGAAATACAAGGTTATTGAATCTCTATGTACTCGCACATGCGTAGAAACACAGCTACGTCTTTGTGGAAATGAGTCCTGGATAGTACAACATTTTGAGGTAAAATATGTATTAATCTTTTTAAACACAATTTTACTTATATCTATGTCAGATGATAATGAATAGTTGCAATATACAAACGCTGCCTGTTAAAGTTTAAAGTCAAATTTGGAAGAAGACTTCTTGTATAATATTATCAATGAATGTAGTCGAATGAACAACGCCGTTGGTTACCATGTTTTTTATTTGAAGGAGCATGCGCTGTGTACGGCTGGCAACCGCTTCATTCAATCCAGTTATACGAGATATCGTAGATATAAATAAATAATAATTCCGTGCGATTCACATAAAGTCATTATTAAATTATGATTTATTTATTCAGTTCTGACACCTAAACACAAGATCGCAGAATTAATTATCCAGGTTGTATTTTAGAAATAAATATAATGTCTTACCCGAGGAGCTGCGTTTATATAAGGACTGTCCGTACCAGTCAAAGAAACAGGCCTTTTATTGAAATTCATTTTCTATAGTCGATGTAGATATAAACAGGGATCATTACTATGTACCTACATATTTTAAAAATTCATCGTGTTTATAGCTGTCAAAAGATTCATTCAAATATCACCCAAGTAATTATTAATTAGTAATTATTTTAGGTTTGCTGCTGAGCGCAAGTTATTACGTTATTACTACGCAATTGTGACTAACTGATACCTATGTTGACCATAACATTGGACCTTTTTGTTATTTTGAGTACTAAAGAATATACAAGTTGTGAATGACCTTTGACCTATGATGACAAAATTGTACTCAAAAGTATATCTAAATCTAATTTATCGAACATCAGCCTCATTTATAGTAATAAAATTAAGGTCAGTAATAATTATCTGAAGGGAAATATCTAATGTTTTCTTAATATGATTATTTAACTCGATAGGATATGCCATGTGCAGAAACCAACAATGGATAATTAACAGCATTATTTAACCAACTGGAATTCAACAAAAATAAATATCATGGCGTATCAACATGTACAGAATGTGAAATGTCTTTTGATTCAAGTGTTTGCCTTCACCTGAATTTGACCAGATGAACATCAATATGGCTTGAAATTTTAATATTGGTTAATCTTTCACACCGTTCACCCTGTAATTATTGTATAATAAAGAGTGAACCTTTTTGCTGAAAAAATTAAATCAAAGTTTTATTTTTGATTACATAGAAAGCTGTTTAGTCGAACACAAGTGCACAAGCGCGAAATTATACAATTCCGTTGCTAAGGATAATATATCAAAATATAGATGATGCATAAACACTCTAAATAGCTAGTCTTCTTTATTCTGTATGGCACTGAGAAACTTTAAATGTCTGTAGCATTAGCCAGGACCCATTTTGTATTTCTTTAACTTATATTTTCTTGAACATTGTCAATGTTTGATAAAAATTAAAAGACAAGTTGGGTCATGTTTGATGCAAGAAATCAATTCAGTCAAATAAACACACTTCAAAATGAGATAAAACATGATACCTGAAAATGTACTGGTGCTGTATCACCTACTAAGTTTCCATGATAAATTCTGTAATGCTATTATTTCATTATCAAAAGCATACATTTGTCACGTCATTTAAACGCAAAGAAAACTGAAAACTATCCAAATCCGCAATTATTTAATACCATTTATTCATATTAATATCTGTATATCTAAAATATAAATTCGTCTCTTGGAACGAAAACAATTACCCCTAGCCCTAGCTAAAGCTATTTAAAGTTTTTCAGTGTCTTTTTATCAAAAGTATTTAATGAACGACAACAATTACCACTTCTCTTAACCCAGTTTCAGATGAAATAACACCAAGTCCAGGTAGTTTGACCATAAATAGGGCATGTCTCAATATGAAATAACTTCATAGATTATAATTGAATATAATGACGAAAACTATGAGTATGATATAAATCATCAAAGAACTCCTTTAACGTTTCTACACAGGTTTTTACAGTTTTTGAAAAACCCGGCTAAACAGCAATTACATGTACACATCAAAATAATTATCATAACGCGTCGGTGTCAAGGCTGCCTTTTAGTCATATAAATAAAAAGCAGAAACAATCTAGGTAAAAAGTACACTTTCCCATGTTAGTACGAACATTTTCAACAACATTCCCAAAGGGTAACATACGAGAATACTTTCTCAAGGGAATGGAACTTTTCCATGAGTGAGTGTTTGGAAAAAAAAATCTGTGGAAACACAGGGTACTCTAGACTGGTTATATAACAAAAGGAAAGAAGGAAAGTTCATTGTTTTAGCAGTTCTTTTTTAACAAAGCTTCATACTATTACCATATTTTTTTTCATTATAAGCCGTACTTGTCAAAACGATTGCGCAAACCATAAACTTTTTGCACTTGAAAATCTTTTAAAAGATGTATGCATCTGGCCTAAGACTTTCAAAATCTTGTTAAAAATACCTTACTCATAACTCAATGCTAATATTAGAAGATGAAAGAACATAAACATTATATAGCTGCAATAGATAAGATGGTTAAAATGACGTCTGATATGTTAAATTAAGGTTTGGATAGTTTCATATTTTGAGTAAATGTTTTCAAGTTCCATAATGCTTTAATCGTAAGTCAAAAATAGACCTGCCAACCAAATGCTGAATATGCATGATTACATAGGTAGACAAGTATTGTTTTAATACTGCACATAAACAGTCATAACAAAAAGTGTACAAGACCTACATGGGTCATGACTAAATACCTGCTTATATGACACCAATACTAGACCTGTTTATATGATAACAAATTTGAGAAAGTGAGTCTTATACCCCTCTATTCTGTAGTAGATTTTCATTATGCTTATCTATTGTACATTGTACATGTTTTTGGTTTTACATATTTAAGCATTAATTATTTTCTATAAAAACATGCAGACAAACATGTAAAACTTCAATATCATCATAATATAATATCTCATATTGTGTTAGAAGGCACTGCACGAGTTTTTTTAATTGTCAGTTTAATATAAATTTTAAGTGCGGACATTAAAAGCTTTGCAGACTTAAAATGAAACAGAATGATCAATAAGGGCTAGGATTTCAAGGTAATTTAAAATTTTAATGAATTTGCGATACCATATATCAATTTATATCATTCAAACTGATCGCGGATTTTATAAGAGCGATGTCAAATCATGACACTAAAACCTCGTGCCTTTTTTGTTGGCAAATTCAAACACACTTGTGTCATTAATTATAAAAAAATGTTAAAAGTCCAAGTCGCATTGATAGTTCGTAGCAATTTTCTCAATTTCCTTTCATTCTATTTTTACTGTTTGCTTATATTCGACATCATTATACATTGAATGAAAAGTGTTCCTTTGTAAAGTGAAAATATTTGCACTGGGCTTAAGAATTATTAGGGTATAAGTAAAATTGATGAGGGACATATATAAAAATATATGTTTTAAGTTCATACGTTACTTTACGTTATAATGCATCTTTAAATTTTATATCAGAAAATAGCATAATTCAATCTTAAGTAAATATTTTATTTATTATGGATGTTGTCAGTAGCATGATATTTTTGCCCTCTGTCCAAGTGTTTCGATTTGTGCTTAATTGGATTCTGATCTGCTGAACAAGTCAGCCTTCGAATTATGTTGTCGTTCTGCCTGGCGAACTAATCTTAAGTTGTGGTCATCACCTCAACAGGATTCTGATGCAAAAACAGAAATGCAAATTGAAGAAGAACGTGGTCAATATGAACTTAATGATCTGGTTGTAAGGAATTGTGTAAGGAATCTGTTTTCAACACCCCTATAATTACCAAACCCAAAGCCATAACAAGCCACTATCAAATTGATCCCGCTGAAATACATAATAATAAGCAAAATTTTCACCTTAACAGCGGCGGAGAACGCGTACCCTGCCATCAGGAAAAGTAGGATTGAAAAAGAAATCAAGGTTAAACAACTCTCGTGCCCATTAGACAAGTTGAGCCGGAGGCCATCAAAGGTTACACCTATTAATATTCTGACTTAGGTTTAACTATATTACATTTATCGGGTTTGTGTTCGTCATCAAATGGTTTAGACATGACTGTACATGTTTAATCTGATGTTCGCGAGTGATGGATCGTTAACTCTTTCCAGCCATTTATTTTCTGTCATTTCATTGTGTTTTGTTCCAAGATCACGCCAGCACAACTTTTTCGCGTGACGGTTTTAATTTCATTTTTAATAGTTATGCAATATTTTGCATTTAACTCAGAAGCTATGCGGACATAAACATTTGCAAACCCCTAGAAGCGCATACCAAACGGTAGCAGAGCTGTGATTTGAAAAAAAAAGAAAATTTATTACTTTAAATCACATACTAGTATTAATCTTGAGGTGTTTACATTTCCATGTTCGAACTGTATTATTGTACAATTATGCCTTTATTAAAGTATTTTTGTAAGAAGCCCTGATTGATAATTAAACATGTTCTTTCACATTCGAGTGCAGTTGATTGTCGCTGATTTTTTTTCACTATAAAATTGGAAGAATTTTTTGTTTTAATAATAAAAGAAAACTACGTGTTATAAGCTTAGATATTTGTTTTCATTGAAAATGGGGAATTGGATAATAATAAACCATCTTTATTTAGAGAAATGAAAGATATTTTGTTGCTTAGTACTAGTCTTTAACTGTCACAGTGACCTATATTTATTTCTATTGTTACTTTCTGTAAAGTTTATCGTTAAAGTAAAACATTCACCTTTTTAGGAATTGTCATTTTTTTTTAATTCTGTCTTTTAACAACAGACAATAGTCCGTTACTCCATTAATGGTTTCCAGAATATACTCGCAACGAATAGTCATGTAATTCATCACCTGAATCGAATGTGTTTCAGATACTTAAGAACTTTCTAGTCAACGATCAAGGCATTCAAGCGACTAACTCACACATTGTGGTGTGAGATTTTTCGAAAAGAAAAATACCCAACTTTTTCCAATATTTATCTGTATGCCACATGTTTGATATCACAATATAGTTTTCAGAATATTTTGTTAAAAATCGTTGTTTTACGAATAAGATAGATTAAAAACATTCGGTTGCTGATTAGGGGTTTTCTCGGTTTATAAAAAGGGAATTCCGTTCTGCAAACACATTGCAAACATACATCACAGGAATATCAGTTTAGGCAATATGCTATCACTATCTATCGCGAAGATTCCTTTTAGGTTGGCCCGTTAATCTGCATGGTCTCCTATATTAAGCTGTTTGGCTTGTACCGAGATGATATCTTGACTTTTCTGTTTTCTTTTTTGTCATTATCGGTCTTTCTTGGACGTTGTATTGCTTTCAAATTCACAAACTACGCACATACAAGACGCTTCTTGTTCTTTATCTGTCAGTGTTTACAAAATTAATTTCTTGGAACAATTTAATAATTTGAAGCGCGGGTGAATAGTGCGAAAACTCGAATGATAATTCTCATGTCGCAATTATGGAAACAAGAAACTTATCAACCATCAGGTTTCATGTAAATATATAATACTATGGCAGCATTTTACGTTCCGGTGGGTGATACATTTTAACGCAAATCACAACGCGTGGGGGTCTTTGAATATAAACTTTCATTTATAGTATTGATATAATCTGTTTTTGTTGAGGTTATTCATAATACATTGCTCAATTATATATACAGTTTCAAACATATCCAATTATATGTGACAAAAGAAAAACTTCTGAAGATCTTATTTAAACATAATTATCTGATCGTATTTACTTGCTCTGTTAACTATCATTCAATGCGACTTGAACTTCGTTTGACAATTTTCAAATCTGAATAATAACAAATTACATTCTTTTGAAATACATATCTACTTAATCTCAATGTACACGCGTATGCGTAGAAAGAAAGTAACATATCTGTGTTTTCGTCATGGCGGAAATGAGCTCAGGATATTGCAATATTTTGAGGTAAACTATATAAATATTGTGATTTTAAAACTCAGTTTCACTAGCTATATTTATGTCAGAAGATAACCGATAGTTGCAACATAATACATGTTGCGTGTGAGTGTTCAAATATCGGAGGACGTTAGACTTCTTGTATAATATCATCAATGAATTTAGACGATTTTACATTGCCTTTGGTTGTTATTTTGTTTGAACGCGCATGCGCGTTTTATGGCTGGCAACCGCCTTTTCCTGTCCAGATATAGATAAACAGTAACAGTAAAAGCATTCCGTGAAAACCCACATATACTCATAATCAAATTACGAGTTTTACTCAGTATTGCTACTATTAAAAAGATCATGACCGCAGAATTCATTTCCAGAATGCTTTGTTTAGTGATAAATGTATTAAGTTATGTCATAACCGACAAGCTGCTTATATATTTTTACCGTCCGTACCACCGTAAGAAATAGACCTATATTCAAAATGATCATTATCTATTTAAAGCCCGTGCAAATATAAAGAGCGATTATTACATAGTATATATTGACATTGAAAAGTCACATTTGTTCTTTCTTTATATTTGCCAGAAGATCTGTTTCAAAAATTTAATAGATTTCTTTTTTTTTTACTACAATGATATTTAGTCTAGAAGGTATTTTAAGGTCGCGTTTTAGTCTAATGTTGTTCATTTTTGTAATTTACGGGCTGCGTTTACCTTTACCTTTACCTTTTACCTTTCCAAGTGCACAAGCGCGAAAGGACATCGGACATTATGCTAGGGATTTTGCCCTAAGATCAATGCTATTTCTTGACTTCAGTAGCTGATAGTTTTATATAACAGCTTCAAATACTGATAACTAAGTTATATTACTATCAAACTGTCACAAAAAATAGTTTTATTTTATATTCGTTTTCTTGAAATTCGAACACTTTGTAACTAAGGGTCATATTTTTGAAAAAATTTAAATGTGTATTTTTAGTTAAAATAAGCATTGGTATTTAAGGTATGTCTACTATGAAATATTTTGACACAATAAATAAACTGATACCATAGAGATTATCAGTTTTATTGACATTTTTCAAAATAAACGAAACGGAAAAAATAAGAGTGGAACAAAACATTTGGTCCCTAACTGTACTTCAAGTTATTTCCACCCGAGTGCCCATGATAACACTGATGCATTGATCATATCCTATTGTTTGTTTTCTATACATCAATTGCTATACTGTATTTATACACATGTACAATACTGACCGGTCATTATGTGGAGGATTATTATTGAATAAATGCAGTGGTGTAGCTGGCCATACATTAGCGTAGTTGGCCTTTTTCAGTTGAAACGGAGGGGTGCAAGAGACTGCCTATTCCACTACGGGTTCAGGGATGCCTTACTTTAAGCATTTTATATCAGTGGAACTTCACTAGCTAGTATCAACCTTATTTATATAGATATTCTTGGGGTGTCTGTGTTAGTTCTTTGAGGTCCTTACTAGTATTTCGGTTGGCTTCGAAATAAGTTTCAGATGTGTGAGCGAATTGATGTTAATTCTGGGGGTGTCAGTGTTAGTTATGGGCGAGTCCGTATTAGTTCTATGGGTGTCAGTGTAAGTTCTGGAAGCAATTAGGTTAGTTAATGTGATGGTGTCTGGTGTAGTTTTTGTTAGGGTATAGGATGCTGGATCAAATAAAAACAAATGTTGCTCTTAAAATGCATTCTATGTTCGCTTCAACTGTGTCCTACAAAAGGTAAAAAAATTGCACCTAAGACGCACTATTCCCATAAAGGTTCGTCTGTATTTCTTTGTCTACTTTACGTTGAAGACACATATGTAATATGTCGAAGCCACTTGCTTGGTTCTTGACTTATGACAGATGCAGTTGTCTCAATCCTGATAACACTCAATCGATGGACTTAGACTGTTCTGATTGCAAAATTCATAAGATATACTTATAAAGATCTGTCTGCTTTCTAGCTTCACTTTCTATGTCCCCTATTTATTTAGTTTAGTGTTTTCTGTGCTTGAAATATGTAAAAAAAAAATGAATAAACTGTGTATATATGTAAGGTTTAGGAAACACATGCAATAAGTGTCAAATATTTATGTTAAAATTTATTTGCTGACACCCTGTACGTAGTTTGTTTCAATTTTAAATACTTTCCCACCCGTGACCAAGTGTCATTTTTGCAGCATACGTATATAATAATTATTTACAAAGGCATGTGAACTATTTTGTTGCGTCACTGGTGGGAAAGATGTTTAAAACGTAAAAATGATTTATGTTCATATTTTAATAAAAAAAAGAGAATGAGAAATGTCTACAAAGTCTTCTTTTTTGTTCATAAACTTGTAAAATGAAGTCGCATTTATCAAGAAATGGTCTTCAACTATCATAACTATGCAATTTCAGAAGTCTATCCCTATGTCAAGTTTTCCTTAATCGGATAGGCAATCTGAATAGGAAAATGTCCGAGGTCCTTAGACTATTTCGTTGCTAAGTATAATATATCAATAGAAAAGGGCATAAACACACTAATTAGCTGGTCTTCTTTATTCGATATACAATGGCTACAGCATTAGCCAAGACCCATTTCAAATGTCTTTAACTTATATTTTCTTAAAGAATATTGTCAACTTGAATAAAATCAAAAGACAAGTGAGGTCATTTTGATTGAAGAAATAAAGTCAGACAAACAAACACACTGCAATGAGAGTTAAAATTGTAGTTTTGCAGTATTTCTTTAGTTTCCATGACAAATTCTATAATGCATTTACATCATTAAAAAATGCTACATAAATGTCAAGCATAAATCTGCCATATAAGTTAAGCAAACATGTATTAAATAAGGAAAATAGCTCTACAGGGCGAAAATAACTAGAGAACCATTTGAATCCGTCATTATACGATACCAATTATCGCTATTTAGTGACTGCATATCTAATGTGTAATTTTGTCTTTTTTAAGGACAACAATAACCCCTCCAAATTCCTTGCTTCTGATAAAAAAATAAACTCAATTCCACGCAGCTAACTATAGATAGGGCATGTCTCAATATGACACATAACCCACAAATGAAATCTTATTGCTAAGGAAAAACTATGCGTATGATATGAAACATCAATAAACCCCTTTAACTTTTGCATACGTTTCAATTTATACATTCTGATTTACATATTTCACATTATACACATTTTCGTTTTACACATTGCATTTCGCGGAAATTTAGAGAGCTGTGCTGCTTTTGTATAGACTAAAATATGTTTCATAGACTACAACATTAATGTGTTCTATAGATTCAAACGTTTTTATACACTACAAATGTGTTTCATACACTACAAGTGTGTTTTATCACTACAAATGTGTTTATACACTTCAAATGTGTTTCATACACTACAAATGTGTCATACACTACAAATATGTTAATACACTACGAATGTGTTTCATACACTACAAATATGTTAATACACTACGAATGTGCTTCATACACTACAAATGTGTTTCATACACTACAAATGTGTTTATTCACTACAAATGTGTTACAAATGTGGTCATACACTACAAATGTGGTCATACACTACAAATGTTTTAATACACTACACTACAAATGTGTTTATACACTACAAATGTATTTCTTGCAGATCAAATGTGTTAATACACTACAAATGTGGTCATACACTACAAATGTGTTAATACACAACAAATTTGTTTCATACACTGACAAATGTATTTTATACGCTAAAATGTGTTTCTGACACTTCAAATGTGTTTCATATATTACAAATGTGTTTTATAGACTCAAATGCTTTTCATATCTACAGATGGTTTTCCTATACTACAAATGTGTTGATACACAACAAAAATGTTTCATACACTATAAGTGTGTTTTATACACTACAAACGTGTTCCATATACAACAATGTGTTTCATATAGTCAAATGAAATTTATACACTTCAAATGTTTTTTTTTTCATGTCTTTTATACACTACGAATGCGTTTCTTACCCTACGAATTTGTTGCATATACAAAAATGTGTATCATACATTGTAAATGTATTTCATGCACTACAAATGTGTTAAAGAACTACAAATATGTTTATTATACTACAAATGTGTTTCATATCCTACAAATGTGTTTTACAGAGATTTTCATACACTACACATGTGTTTCATAAACTATAAAATGTGTTTATAGACTCAAATGTGTTTTATACACTTCGAATGTGTTTCCTACACTACAAATGTTTAATATAAGTTCAGAATATAACAATACTACAAAGCGGTTATATGAAAAAGTTAAATATTTCTATGAAATTTATAGATTTAAATCATATCCCCCAATTATCATGGTGGATACGGTCGATTCTGCCTTTGCGACCAGTGTAGATTGTAATTAGACTGAAGATATTTTGATTTGAAGGCACATACGCTATTTATTGCTGACACCCCTACCTAATATTATAAATTTACAATAAATAAACATTCCATAATAGATCTAATAAAAAAATTAGTATTGCTACTATCAAAACATTTTAATCGCAGAATTTATTATCCAGAAAGTTTTCCTAGGAGATAGATATGATCACAGTAGTAATGATTTACCCGATGAGCTGCTTTCATAGTTTGGTCCATTTGCACCACTTGCAGAAAAAGACGTTAAACTTGTTCCCTATATTTAGAATACACATTATCTAACGTCGGTGAAATATAAAATTAATCATTATGTACCGACATATTTGAAAAGTCGTATTTCTTCCTTTTATCTATCACATGATTTTATTTCAGATATCGCCGCATTCGATACTTTTCTCGTCGTGACTTAACTGATATTTTTACATAGTATATTTAATGGGCGCGTTTCCTTGATGAATTCTCTTTGTGATATTTGGACATTTTTGTGCAGTAGTCAAGTTTAAAGAATGCCCAAAATTTGCAGAGTGCCAGCACTTTAAATTTATATTTGATGACAAAGGCCCTTTTTGTTAAACTTGTTTGAAACAAAACACTCCTGGATATGAGAGAAATGCTTCAAATAATCAAAACATCATCTGAAGCAATTTCAAAATAGTGAAATGAAGTGATGAATATAACGAACTTCTACATGTAGTTTGTTATGTTTATGTGATACCACGAATTTATTTCGAATTGCTGGATTTCAAATCAGATGTTCAAACCAAGTTATTCGAGTTTAGAGCAAAATGCATTTCAGTTTAGAATATTTGCAGAAAAAAAAATCGGAAAGTCGTAAAATGTCTTGAATAAATTTTCAGACTTCTTAATTTTGATGCATTTCTAAATTTTCTAGCAGAGCTTCATTACGACTTATAAAGTAACTGTTGTAAGTGAGCTTGTTGTATGTTGATTATAAAGAGATTTAAACAAATATTAGTTATATCTTATCTGCCTGATGAGTTCTTAGAGAAAAGAGCCTATTTAGGCTTCGTTCACTTTTGACCACTGTTTTCATAATGGCTTCAAAGTTGTGACATTTCAGAGTTGTTCCCCTTAGATCTTCATTCGTAGCTACCATCTAATGGCATTTTTATTATTAGCGGTAACTCTAAGTGCAACATTGTCGAACTGATGTGTACTAAATGCTACCTAATACCATATTATAATAACATATATTGCCTCCCTTTTTACAGACATAGCTATATAATGGCACACAAGGCACAGCTTGAGAACAGGAAATACAGGAATTGGGTGAGGGCAGGGCTAGGTATTAAATACGTAAAAGAAGGCTTGGAACCATTTTGCGACCACCTTGTTAAGCAACAGCATATTGCTATCTTAGATAAAGTCAAACAGAAACACAATCTTTCGACAGTGTCATGTGGACTTTGCGATGTACACACACTCCAGCCGGACCATATCCAAACCAAACCTAGACAGTGTCATCTTGGTCAAATGTACTGTAACTGTCTATATCCCCGCGGGAAAACTCCGTGTCCAAACAAGGTATGTGGCGCCATCCACGACGCAATAATTCAACTCCATGCTTCAACCCCACCAGCGCCATACTGGAGAAACGCTGATGCACATCAGTGGTGTACTGAACCATGGGCTGTAGCAAAATGTTTCATAAATGCTCCAGGATATGAACAGAAGATAAATTCGGTTGAGTTTGACCTTACTGGCTTGTTGCATGTGCTGATAAACAACATAGAATTTCAGCAACAACTCAAGTGCGTGGTAACTGGTACAGATGTTTTTTCAAGGGTAAATATGATTTTTTCTTATATTTGTTGTATTATGAATTATGCACAACTATTGGCTGATAATAACCGTGAGGCATTAAGTTATATATATTAAGTTTTATAAACGACTTATTAAGTTAGATATGATTTGTACATGTAGCTGAACAAAAAATCTTCTTGACATTTTCAGTGTTGCTTCGTTAACTATTCAGTGTTGTGTTATATTTAACAAATAATCAAGGCCTTCGAGTTATTTATCGTCTAATTTAACACGGTTCAGAGTTCAGATGCGTAGGAATTGAACCACGAGGGCGTTAGCCCGGCGAGTGGTTAAATACTGAAGCATCTGAACGATGAACCGTGGTAAATTAGACGGTATATAACAAGAAGGCCTTGATTGTTTTCATTCTGAAATGCTCATTGATATATTTTAATAGATATTATACTGGGCTTCGTTTACGCGAGGAGTAATGTATCGAACGTCATGCGGCAATATGACGTCATCATTGATGTCATAATGCTGTCTTACCAGTCCGCGCGTCAACCGTTGTTTATCGCAGAATATACAGAGCTTGATTTTCTTCTTTGCTTAACTGGAAATCAAATCAAGTCATGTTAGAATGTGGAATAAGTGGAATAAGGTATTATTCACAAACAACCCGCCTAAACGGGGTTTCTGATTAAACTGTTGCGTACAGCGTACACATACATAATACCTTCCATAAATGTATTGCATATATATTTATATTTACAGGTACGCATGTGTAGAAACGATATATTTCATTCCCATACTATGGAAGTAGAAGACACGGAGGTTAACAGTTATATTGATGATATGATAGAACTATTAGAAGATGAAACAGAAATAAAACACAGACAGGAATCTAAAGCTGCGGTCAAAAAGCTGCAAGAGGTAAAACAATATTGTTTCTTTATCAATGCTTTTAAAACATTTCGTATTATATACTTTCTCAGAGAAATATCAAAGACGGAAAAATGTATCAAGTATTTTGGATATGGATTATCTTTGAACTTTCAATATTATACAGATTATTAGATCAGTGAAGCAAATCAAATGAAATAGGTAGAGCCAATACGAAATATAGCTGAATCACTATGACGAAATCAGTATCAATACGAGAAAACCGGGTTAAAACGGAATTCAAGCATTCTGACAATTTTAAAAGATAGGGCCAAGTCGCTCACGTTGAATTTTAAAGTGACCACATTTTCTTTGCAGTATAATTAAACAATTTTGAATAGCTAACAGATATTGAATGAACTCGTATAGATATATAAAATATTTTGCTTCTTTTTGCTTAAATGGTATTGGTATCTTTGAGTCGAGCCAACATTGGTAAGTTGAACAACAAATTTGTATTAAATCCTGTGATTTCGTATCAGCCTCAAGCCTTGCCAATACGACCATCAATGGGAAATTAAGAAGTTCAATTTGAAATCGGTTTATTAATTACATTATAACTTGGTAGTAATCCGTTTGCATTATACCGAATATCTCACAACTGTAACTCGAGAATGATTATGTAATAAATGTTTGTTCTGTCGAATCATTCTGGTGATCTGATTTAAGGGTAAGGAAAGCCTGAAAATATGTTAATTGTATATGAAAGCCATCAACAAGTCTTTCATAACGCTTGAAGAATTTTCAAAATTGGACAAATATTGAAAATGGTATGGCAGTTTGAAATTTATGAAAATGGCTGATAATGAAGACAGCCATTTTAGTGTATTCATGACAACATTTACACACTGCTGAATACAAAAGTTAGCAAATAACCTTTTAAAACATTAATTTTATATGTTTCTTGAGTGTAAGGTGTAAAACATGATAATTTCTTTCATTATTGCTGGAAAAAGTAGACATTGTATACAGTTACAACGAAATGCAGTTCAAATGTGTAGATCTATCTAAACTTTTAATAAATCAGTAATTTTATTTTTTGTTGCAATGGAAACAAAATGGCAGCAAATTTGGCCAGAAACTTAAATGCTCATAACTTGCTTATTTGTACTTCGATTTTGAAAATTTCATTACTTCTTTAAACTTTTAAGAAATCCAAGCTGACAGAATTAATATTAGAACAACATTGCCTTTCCCCATAAATTATTGGTTAAAGTCAGGAAAATAAGTCTTTTGAGAAAGCAATATTGCTTTTTACTTAATTAATGCATGTTAGTAATAGATAATCATAGTATTAACATGAGTTCCGAAACAACAAAGCTTATAAAATGAGAAACAGATTACTGAAATATAGCCAATTATTTTGTAATTAAAACCAACAATTTTAAAGAATAATTCGTTTTATGTTCAAGTTCTGTTTGAAGTTACATTTTCACAGCTTTATGTTGATGAAACAGAATATAGATTAATTTGCTCTTTCCTTCTCTCTTAGTCTAGCAAACGAAATCGGTATTTTCACTATATAAAGCACAGTAGATATAGATATAGCTTATATATTGTCAAACGTGTATGGTCGCCTAATTATCTGAACTCTCTTAATACAGAATTGCTTATTTGTACGCGCATGCGCCTAGAACCTTTTCATCTTTTTACATAATTCTGTCGACTGTTACAGCTAAAGTTGGAGGATTTCATTATATCAACTGCGGACGAGGCCGGAATCCGTCGTGTTGCGATGGATGCCATAAATAAGAAGGAAAGAGAACTTGAACAGACGATAGCTGATGCAGGAAACAAACTTAAGACTACGGCTGACGAAGAAAAACATGATATTGAGGGGAAAAGTTTAGTTATTAAATCTGAACTCGAGGAGACAGGGCAGAAAATAAGAAAGGACTTAGTGATAAAAGAAGCTGAACTCGAGCAGACAGGACAAAAGATTGAAAAGGAATTGGCGATAAAAGAAGATGAGTCAAAAAGGAAAATTGAACAGAAAGGAAATGAGATCAGAAAACTACTGACAAGGAAAGAGGAAGAAGTGAAAGAAAAACTAGATCAGAAACTTCAAGAATCAAAGCTGCAGTTAGAGGTAAAATATTAAAAGGAAAATATATATTCCAATCTGGTCTGAATCGTGGTTTGAATTTCAGTATGATGAAGTTATCAAATAAATACCATTTATTGACAACATAATTGACCTATCATCGGTGCGACGTTAAATAAAAGAAATGTTATGTATTGGCTATACATTTTTATCTGTTATAGGTCTTAGCTAAGGTACATTGTGCATTTTACTGTGTTTATTGTTTTACAAGTATTTTCCATAATTATAAACTATTTATTTTACAAAAAGATAGCGTCTGACAACAACATTTGTTTCTGTTAAAAGTATACAAATTACAAACATTCGTTTCCTTAAAAAGTGAACAAAATAAAGCTTCATCGGTGTTTATAAAAGCATTAAAAGTGGATGATTTTATAACTATACCTAGAATCCGTCTTCTTTATTTCTGTGGAAAGATCTTTCTGTAGACATATGAAATTCGCGGTCGCTATACAGTTTTAACAATAGATTTTAGAACAACTTTGAAAAGTATCATGAATTCCCGTTTGTAACACGGAAAATGATCTTTCTTTGATATGTAAAGTAGAACAGAAATTCGATGAAACAGTTTTATATGTCTTATTTATTTAAGAGGCGAACCAAACAACCAATATGCATTCCCTATTGAAGATGCAGATCATATGTTTCTAAAAATTCCAAAAGCCGAATGATAAATCTAACTATTTAGAAAGACAACTGTTTCATCGATATGATATACGAATATTTCTTTATGTTATAATAAATTTATTCTTGCAATTGGTTTGTGCTTATCATTATGTAAGCATAACAGAATAAGCTACATTTTAACAGGGATAACATGACTGTTTATATGATTTAATACAGAGTCAAAAAATCTTGATAGAAGAGTCGATGACGAATAGCACTGAGACTAGAAAAGAAGCTGTGACTAGAAGGGTAAAAACAGGTAATTTCATTCTGCATTTTAATGTGCTGTCGGTTTGATAAATTCATTTTATGGTACTATCCTTATTTCATTTTGAGACATCTTTTTAATTATATTGGCACATTCTAAACATATATAATGTTATCAATGATATTGATGGGTATCAGTAGTTCATACATAATAGTATTATTGAACATATCCAAAAATAGTCTTTAAATTTAAATATCAATTAACGAATTTGAGATATCCATAGTTATTTCAATGATATCTAAAATTGATTTATATACATAGTATATATAGTATCATGTGATACTAATAAATAACTGACTTATTAGACAAGATTAAAAACATTTGATCAAATATTTCTTCGTGAAACGGAATTGCACTTGATACTAGGGGAAGTAAATATGATAACGATACGCATTTTCATTTGATGAATCGTCAGTCCTTGATTTTTTTAAAAAAACTTTCTATGTATGAAATGGTATTCGTTTGGGGTAAGAAATGAATAAAGAATAAACTACTCTGTATTCGGCTTTTTACTGGGATGTTTAAATATTCAAAGAAAACAATTTGAAAGTAAAAATATTAGGCGCTTTGCACTGAAAATTAAAATCAGATAACAAATATGTAAATCGAGACACCTCCACTGAAATAGAAAAATCCCTACTTTTAAAGCAAAAGTTAAACCAAAACATAAAGTTTTGAAAAAAACAATTTAGGAATTCTGGACAAGTACTTCAAGAACTTTAACAAGTTATGTGACATGTGCTGCAGAAAGGCTAAGAATCCTTATCAAATACTAGAGAATGGCTATTCGATCGTGAATATAACACTTTTACTTTTTAGTTTTGTGTGCAATTCATACTCTAGTACATTTGTAACCACTGCATTATCAAACATACTGAAATAACAAAGTCCTGTAACTCTTAGTTGAATTTTGTACAAATTATGTCCCTTTTCAATTTTGCAAATTTGGTTTAAGTTTAGCCTGCCACTAACTATCAAGCTCTTCCTCAGTTACAACTCTTTGTATTGGATTAAAACTACATACAATGCTTCTCAGATACCTAATCTACATACATAACTAGAAAAAGTAATTATCAAAGGAATTTTATGTAAACTATAACTTTTTTTGACTTAGAAAAGTCGGTTCAAGTTTTGCGAGCAACTAATTGTTAGATATATTTCGGACAAACTCCTTGCACTGGTCTGAAACTTCACGCAATGTCTTCGTGCCTGCTGAAATAAGAACGTTAGGTACATCTCGGTAAGATATACTTTGAATTGTGACCCTTTATTTACAATGCGGGCAACTTACTATCAAGCTGTATGAGTCTCAAACAATACATCCTCTTCATCCCACGTTCATTCATAGCCAAGAAAGAGAACTATTGTTCGAAAGTAATTCAAATTATGATCCTTGTTTGACTTGAAACATTTGGTTGAAGTTTAACATATAATTGCTTTTTGTAACAAATGTAATACAATAACTGTAAGTTCTTGTCGAGGAACATTTAGATTCATTCACGTAGCAAGGCATTATTGAAAAAGTGTAAGTGTACTAGACGATCTCGTACTTATAAATTTATATGCACCGAAGTTTCAGGGTCAGCTACATGAACATAACAGTTAAGTTGTTCATCGTCCATTGTCCACTATTCACATAATCATCTTCTTTTCTTAAATTATTCGTTGAATTACACTGCACTTGGTCTGTAGCGATCTGGAAAGGTCCTCTCTCAAGTTCGTTCAAATGAGGTCATTTGACCCCTTTTAGTGCTTGCCAAAGCTAAAGAGAGAAACAATAAGCATTAAATTTAGACGACTGCTTCTCATTAGCCGCTTCAAACAAGACCTCAAGCACGTAATTGTCGAGAAAAAATGTGTGAACTGAATATGCACACCTCCTCTTCGAAGGCAAGTTTCGCCGATTATCATCTAATGGTTGCTGTGACATACTCGAGACAATAATGTCACTATAGTTTACTGGTGTTGAATAACCAAAAGACAATTTCTCAATGAAAAATCGTCCAACTAAAATATGAATACATGTAATATATACACATCTCCTCTTAAGGATAAACTTGTCTATGAAATTTCGCTGAATTCCAATCAGACGTTACTGAGAAATGGACTAGTATTACTAGACGGACGGACACATGAACATTCTTAAGGCAAAGTAGTTATGTGGCTACTCCTTTATTCTCTATTTTCACTTTAGCCATGCATTAATGCCACAGAGAAAGCCGAATAAATAGTTGCTGTTATCTATTGTTCTTCTAGCCACATAACTATCATACTGTATTTGAGGAAAGACGGACGGACTGACAATGCGGTGGTTATATGCTTCGACCTACGTGAAGCAAAATCAGTTACGCGACTTCATCTCATGAATTGCCTGATCTTTATTAAATTTGGTACGTAGCATCAATGTTAGGTTCTCTCTAAGAATTTATAAACAGATGGCACTTGATGTCTTTCAAGGCCACTAGAACTAACAATAGAAAAACGACTTTTTCTCACTTAAACCACTTGACAGAGCTTCATTTAACATACCATTATCATAAGATTATCTCTAAATTATGTTTAAATAAAGATGTTTGGTCCCATTATGGAGCCGCTAAAGCTAAAAATAGAAAAAACTTCTTATAATGAACCATTTGAAGGATCTTTATAAAAACTGGTCTGTAAAATCATTAAGTATCTCTGCCAAGACAGTTCAAATTGGGCACTTGATTCCTTTTTGGGGACCGC
The DNA here is from genome assembly GCF_021730395.1 of Mercenaria mercenaria. Lineage (NCBI taxonomy): Eukaryota > Metazoa > Mollusca > Bivalvia > Venerida > Veneridae > Mercenaria > Mercenaria mercenaria. The sequence continues at coordinate 60,327,707 of NC_069375.1, read as the reverse complement.
TAGAGCTAAAACAAATGACAAACACCTAAATTAACTGCTTGAAAGATCGTTCTAAGGTACTCTGAAAATGTAATCCAACGGGCGCACTTCGTCAAATTTAGGGGCTACTAGCGCTATTAATAATAAAAAGCAACATATAAATGTCTACTTCTTATGAACCACTTGATAGATCTTCATAAAACTAAGTTTGTAGCAACATTAATTTTCTTCTTCTATTTCACTTCCAAAAGGGGCGCTTATCCCTTTTGGGGACACTAGCACTTAAAATAGAGATCAATATCTGCGCACGGAACGCGTTTTGGGTCTAATCAAACTTGTACAGTAACATCATTGTCACTGAAATAATAGCATTTGCGGTATGGTTTAAAGTAAATACTGCATATTTAAGAAACAGTACTTAAACTGCAGACTGCGAACAGAAATTCCATTATATAAAACATGAATAGGTATACATTTTTGTCTACACCAACGTTGCAGTGCAGGGAATTAGACTAGGGTAGGCTATATTCAGCAGTTTCATTACTGTCAAGTGTAAAATATCATCTGTATAAAATAACTATGCTTATTGAATGCAAAAGGTGTTTAATTGCCATTATGTTTTGAAGACTTTCAGAAGAAACTGGTCAAACTATACGAAACACACGTAAGAAAGATAGCTCCATTGCCCCGCTTGCATAAAGATCTAAGGAATGTACATGAAATGTATGTACCTCCCTGGATGACTGTAAAAGGAATGAACGAAGAGTCGAACGAATGCAAAGCAGTTAAGATTTCTATTCACGACATATTCAGAAGGAAAGAAAGACCTGCAAAGAATATCTACGTAATCGGAGAAACTGGCTCAGGTAAAACCACGTTCTGTAAAATTCTGGTACATTTTTGGTGTATCGCTCATCCGTATCAGGAATACAATTTAAACGTGTCTGACATGGAGAAAGAAATGGAAAGCTTTGAATTCTTATTTTATGTTTCACTTCGACACTTTTCCGACTGTGACAGTATAGAAAACATGTTAAAGAAATCATATAGTGACCCTGCTCTTGGAGATATATTACAAAATGACTCCGGTAAATGTCTTATAATTATTGACGGTCTCGACGAATGGAACCCAGAAAGAAAACACAGTTCGCAGTTTCTCACCCCGGGACTTCCAGGACGTAACCTCGATGCGGACTATACAATTATTACAACTTCAAGACAATGGAAATTTGATTCTCTGCCATTAAGTGATAGCACAGTAGATAAAAATATTAAGCTAAATGGAATTGATACGTTTGAAATGAGACACCTCACTGAGAAAACAGTCGAAGCATTAAATGACATCCATCAAAAATGTAAAAATGCAGAAAAGTGTATAATTGATCTTCAAAGCAGTCTAGTGTCTGACATAAGCCATACACCAATGGTCTTGCAACAACTCGTTTGTCTATGGTTTATTGACAAACTCAAAGATAATTCGAGGTGTGCTATATACAGAAGCATGTTAGACCTCTTTCTGGCGTGGAAAGCACTTGGGACTTCTGAAGTTCAAAAACAACTAGATCTTATCGATTTATTCAGTAGAAATACACAGGTTACACAGTACCTTTCATATTTAGCGTACGAAACCTAATTTAACAAGAATAAAGAAACCACACTGACGTTCAGTAGTTCAACACTTACCCAGTTGAGCATACCACATGATGTGATAAAGGACTGTTTGGCCAGTGGTATTTTAAAAGAAGAGCGGAACGTAAGTTTGAGTGAAAGCATACAATCATCAATTTCCTTCTTTCACAAATCAATTCAAGAATATCTAGCTGCAGTGTACATCACTAGTCAGTTCAAAGAAATGCTAAACTCGCAGAATGATGAACATGATCTTACGGAAGTCTGCAGAATGTGCCTAGGGAAATACTTCGGTAGTTGCAAAACTGTTTTTGATATTTTAGAACAGTCAAATGTGTTAATTATGCTATGTGGATTAGAACCACGGTTGCTGACAAATGTAAGTGAATATATCTATAACATAACACTTGTTGACAAAATGGTAGTTGAGGAAAGAAATAAAGTACCGGAACAATTCAGTTCAGATAACCATAAATTGATCAATTATATCCAAACGTGCATTTTCAAGTGCATTGAAGAAGTCATGTCTATTGCAAAATATGTTCACCAGCCTGTTTATATTGCCGATCTTTTCGTTGACCCATCGACAGATTTGCTACGTTATGGTCATAATATTGTTTTGAAAAGTGTTCTATCGATAGAAATAGTGGAAAGTCCATACATAATGAGAGCAATTTGTAAAAAAGATAGTAAAGAAGCATTTTATATTGCCGTGAAACATTTAACAAAATGTGACCAACTAACTCCTTGGGGCCGAAATACGACTAAAGGCGCTATATTTTCTACCCCTGTAGCGTCGATATCCGACTATAGGCGCGTTATCAGGACTCCCCAGGACGGCGATTGACGAGTATAGTCGCAGCACCGAGATCATGCTGATTGCGTCACGTACTTGTTAATTTTTGATAATCCTGATAAAAGCAAAATTATTTTGCATACCGGCTATTATTTCTTAGATGTTATAATAATTAATTATGCTAATAATGAGTTTCCTTGTTAAAATAAATGTTTGTAAATATGCGGTAAAGGAAATAAAAAAGACGAACTCCGCTATGTTTCGTTCATACAGTATTTCAAAAGATTAAAATAATTAGCCGAGACTTTTCTTACATTGAAGAAAATATTTATTATCATGCTGATTTTGACGTATCAGTTTTGTCGGATGATGATTCTGACGATGAAATTTCATTATCAGAGAAATGAATGCTCGAAAAATATTAAGTTTTAGATAGCGGAAATATTCGTACACTTACATCGCATTAAATTAAAATGGATAAAATAACACAGCAAAGCATGTTTCATACATAAAAATGTGTGTAAATAAACGCTTTTTGTAAATTTAATAATTCTTCAAAAATGGGTGTAAGTATTACAACCTAACTATCTCAGTGCGTGTCACACAACGTTTGTGTACATGTTTAGAAATTAATTATACATCAAAACAAACCATCGATATTCACTCAAAAATGGGTGTTAATTTTGGGTAATGTAAATGTAAATACTCTGTGTTAATAATGTATTTATATCTATTGGAATTTATTGTGTTTACATTTGAAAATAAAAGTAATAAAATCGGAAATATTCAAATATTTATTAAAACGTAATAGGTGTGTAAAAATGGTGAATGTTTCGAAATGAAATTATTATTCTATTTAGATAAAAGTTACGGACGAAAGTGGATATATATTAATATTTGTTAAAACTTTAAAGATTTTATATGTATAGATGATTTACACCCAAGTTAATAATATTTCCATGCATGATTTCAATTGACTGAATGCGAATGTGATTATGATAAGATCAGATGATGTTCTTCGACGTCAGGTGGTAATTCTTATCTCGCCGCAGCATGTATATTATGATATCGGCCTCAGGGAGTTAAAGACAATGAAATTTAAAGTCGATTTCCATAGTGCCGAGAGGATTAACAATGAAATTATCTTAATAATTGAGACAAATGTTCGTACGCTTGAAACTATCAGTTTGAGAAATACAAACCCAAAACAAATTACACCACGTCCTGTTTCAGATGTTACGAAAGTGCGAAAATTTGATTCGCATGACACATGTAATAAATTATACAGAGTTATACCAAATCGTAGAACATTGAATCATACTACAAGACGTCAGCATAAGCACGACAAACACATGATAGACCTATCAAAACATAATCAACTTCAACAGGTTGATTTTAAGTTTAGCACATTCTGTACGGTCAGTTGTAACACTGAAAATCTAGACACGTGTAAGCTTGGTCTTACACGCGATGACATGATTGAACAAGTGTGTAAGACTCTGTATAAAGCAGGTAAATTAAAACATCTTGATCTGTATGACGAAAGATTTATACGATTTATAAGACTGAACGCAACTGAATACAAAACTACTACAGAAAATCTTACCAAACTGCCGTCATCATTAAACAGTCTCAGTACTCTAAAGTTAAGAAACTTTACTTTTAGTGACAATATTATATCACGTCCGTGTGATATGAAGAATTTGAACGAAATAACACTTGAGTTTATAAACATGAGTATGACAACGTGGCGCAGCTTTATAAACAGTCTTCCTGCACTGCAGCAAATAGTTAAGGTAAATACTTCTGACATGGATATTAGAGATGAGACATTATTTGAATACAGAACGCAAGAAGAAGCAGCACGCCAGTATGTTCAAGAGAAAACGAATTCATTCCGCGTGACACGTAATGATTCCTATTGGTTTCAATTTACTACAAAAGAAGTATATATATGTACACATATGTAAGTTTACATATGTGACTTGTTAAAATCTGTAATTTTGTCCAAATTTAAAATTGTTGACAGTATTTCTTGATAAAAAGAGGTACAATACAATTGTTTCCTATTAAATTTACAAAATATACTGTATGTTTCTTAAACATACTGCACGTTTCTTCAATGTAACATTGGACATACTTCAAGATTCATTAAATAAGTATTTATATCTTTCTATAATAGCTCTAAGAATGTAAGAATGCATGTACTATCGTTCTTTTTATAATGCAAAAAGTACATGTAGAATTGTTGATAATTGTGATAAAAAGCAAAAGCAACTTAACTCAGAGAGCTCTTGCCTGTATAGCACACAGATATTCTTCCTGATATAATTGTATTGTATAGCTTACATGACATACATGTATTTAATTACGAAAGAAAATCTGCTGCGTTAACTGAGCAATGTAATTATGTCTGAAATACGATAAATTAGGTTGTACTTTATTTCATATTTATAGCGATTCAAAAAAGAATTTTGCTTATTTTTTGTTCTAGATCAACAAAAAAAGAAACTTCCGATTTCAATACATATTTTATATGTTACGAAAATAAATCAATATGTTAAATGTCCTACATTTGTTCGGGCGAACGATTATGTGTCGAATATAGCCAATTATAACTTGATTGTAAACATTACACACGCAAACACACAAACGTTTAACTCGATTTCCTCGTGCATGCACGCACCAGTGCAATCCGAGTGAATAAAACCAAACCTTTCTGTCAGATTTTATGGAATTTGTTGTCAATAAGAAAAAGACGATGAACAAAAAAAAACAACAAATTTGTTTCTTTTTGGTGTGCCTAGATTTCAAGCAATTTATGCGGACTTCACGTGAATTGACTTGCTTAATACTGATATGGCGACGAATGATGTTGCCAATCCTAGCCTTGTTATATTGAAACTTTATGCAACGTTTTCAAGCAACAGGAGCATTTTCCAAGTAGTGGACGTCCGCGCGCAACGACGCAACTTGCTTCCAAACTGCCACTTGTGCTAACACCCCTGGTATATACAACCAATATCTGACAAAACTGAGCTCAATCGTCTGCGCGAGAATGGTCGACGTGGATGTCGTTCTTACGTTGGTTGTGTTATGACGGGACGTCACCGCGTAAATCATGTTAATTGGGCACGTACACACCATTACTATTTAATGCAACAATGAAATAGCGTTGATCTCTTCTCCGCCTAGTCGTGATTTTCAATTCATCGAACTGATAGCAGGCTCCGAGTATATAGTAGAGGAAATAAACGTTATGCCGACTGCTATGCTCTTGAACAAGATCGTTTCAGGCATGGATGTTCCGTCTTGGTCTAGGTAGGCATTGCGCATCGTGAACGATGGAAGTTTGAATGCCCAGTGCTACCGAGAGGAAATCCTTGCGAGGTACGTCATTCTACGGTTTCAAAACATCCCAACATCACTCTGTTTCAACAAGATAATGTCAGAAGTCATACAGCTAAATATACTGTGAATTTCATCTGGACGAATAACATTGTATTAATTAATGACTGGCTCGCCAAAAGACCAGATTTAAATCCCATCGAACACCTATTGGGATAATTTAATCATTGTGTTAGACCGTTTAAGGTCAATGAACTGACAAAAGTATCAATTCAGGAGTGGAAAAACATTCTACGGGCCGAAATCAACACACTTGTTGGTTCTATATGTCAGCGATGACAGGCAGTCCTCGACGCTCAATGTATCTATACCTGGTATTAATGTGTGATTTTGGTGTACGACCCCTAACACATTTAGTCAACCATTATATCAGTTTTCAGTAAACGTAGACCAATACAATTTCCTCACAAATTCACAATGACATTTTCATGCAATACATAAAAATGAATTTGTTTTCATATTTACGTATATCTGTACCTAAACACAGAGAGAGTTACTTAATTTGTTCATTATACATGTTTCAAAGATTTTGACATTATAATATACAGGTGAAGGGTTGTTACTTTAAGCATGTAGATCTGTAAATTAATGACACTCGGAATATTCGTGGGGTTTCAACTTTTCTTTTCAATACAGGTTCACCGCCGAAAGTTGAATTAACTCATATATAGACATAGTTGTTAATCTAATTACTGATCTGTCCTCAACCATATGCATACAGAAATGTTATTTTTAGATGGCAAAGTCGATAAATTTCGACATATTTTCTATTTTTTGACTTTCTAAGACTAACTTTGTAACATGAAACAGAACATTGGAATGTTGATTTATGAAAAATAATAGCATTGTCTAACTCATAAAAAGCTCTATCGCTTACTATGAAAGTCATTTCGTTCAAAATTAAAATGAATGGAGTGATCTACTTTCGGTATTTCTACAATGGGCCCCTGCACTAGATTTTACTTAGTTTTTAGAGTTCTCAAAGGCCATCATAACAAATATGAAGGATGGACAACCTTTGTTCTAATGTTCTCTTATTTAAAAGGGAATGCAAACGTTGTTTTAATCTTAATTATATATTCTTTGCCTTTTTACATCATACAAAAATATAACTATAAATGGCAGTAAGATACATATTCTGACAATTGACCATTATTCATAGAAAATGCAACGCAGATTCTGAAAATTGAAACATTATTCATTGCAAATATAATGCGAAATTGCTTACTGAATCTTATGTTAAACCTGTGTATAGGCAGTCCAATTATAACTAGAATTATAGCATTTTATCGTACCGCAGCTATGGCATATTTTGTCTTTTTATTCTACAGGTTTAATAAATATGCGCACAAATGTAACATTCTTTTTATTACATGTTAGCTTTTGTTGCTGAAACATCGAAATCCATTCTTTCTTTCCCTATTATACATAAAGTTGATTCGAACAACGTCAGCTACAAAATGTTATTACAAGTTATACTGAACAGCAAAAGAAACTATCCAGTTTTATCACTGTTGCACTTTTTATTTAGAAACTTTAGTTCACAAATCACTTGTGTTTTTTATATCACATTACACTTGAAGAGCTTCACGTGTAACATTTTAAAAAATCAATCAACCGTGAAGTCAGTAGTTCACAATAGCCGTGTTGCACGAAATTCACGTGCGCCTGTAATTAACAATTTTCTTTGTGAAACTTTATTGTCACTGGCAATATTGGTAATTGGCTAACTCGACAAACAGCATAAAGTTTAAAAATATTGCATCGCACGACTGAATCAAATTTAGCGCTGGTAAAAGTTTTGTTGCCGAGACTCAGTGAGTTAGTTTTTAATAGATAAAAATTAGCATTGAGGAAGACCTTTCTTGCATTTGGGGTCCTTAGGTTTGGGATCAAGGCTACACTGACCCTGAGACTGCAAATGATTTCCTGATTAGAAGTCATAAATTGCCCTGTTCTGACGTGCAGTGTGACCAATACAGTGCGGACACAAGGAGAAAAACAAAGGCTCAAAAGTGTAAATGAGCGAGAGATGATAAACGAAAATATTTGGAATTGCAAAGGTATGTCGAAGACAATAGCAGAGCTATACACATGCATACTAGTATATTCATGTCATGATCGAAGGAATCTTGCAGTGGAACAAGATTCCAGTCTGCATGTGTCTTTATATAAAGCTAGAGAAACAGCCTTACATCGGTTCTTCATTCGTCAAGAGGACACAGACAATAATTAGAAAGCATACATATCGCAGTTTCATAGGTAGCGTAGCTGTTTTGTGTCCATCAGCGGCTCTTTATCTGAATTATTTGTAACCGTTCAAATATTTGCTTAGTGTAAGGGTTCCATACAATGGAGGGATATTCAAGAAAAGAACAAGAGATTTAAATGCTGTCTCTCATATACTTTGATCCGTCCACTTGATGATCCCTTTCACAAAGCCACTTTGATGTCTTAGTACTTTTAACCAGTTCAAGGGAAAGTTCATGCATGAAGTATCAAAGGGGTAACAGTCTCGTCATGTATGTCCTACTAGACACCCCGTCCTTGCAATATATCAAATTGAACATGACTCCGTGGCATTAAGCTCTTAAATCGCCTCAAGGCACGGACTAACTGCACCCTGTCCTGCTACGTTATGCCCTATATGTGTTATATGCTTTGGTGCTCTGGCTTCTGCTAAATTACTTAGTGTATACGTGTACGGTTCCGTGTATTATGACTTATTCATATTTGGATGTGCATCCTTGTGTTTGAACTTTTTAAATTCATCTGATGGGAAGTAATTCTATATATAAACATAATAAGGGTTAAAGAGTGAGGGTTGACGCCAGTAAACTAATAAAGCTGATTTAAGGTAGTTCTGCACGTTTGGATCGAAACTTTTTCTACAATGTAGAATTTGATTAAGCACTGATTGTTCAAAACTTCCATAATTAGTAAGAAAATTCAGCAAATAAAAAAGATAGGGTCGTGTGCTTGAATTTTTGCTAGACTGATTTGAAACATTTGGACCTCAAACAATATTTCATAATGGGAGTCTATTGGAAAATCATAACTTTCATAATATTTTCGCAAATAGAATTTTTTCTACAATGTAGATTTTGATGAAACTTCTCACAGTTGTAAATAAACATATGGTCTATAATTCGGTGAAATAAAATGTATAGGTCCGTGTGCTTATTTTTGAGATATATGACAAAGATTAAAGTGAACCGGACATTTCAAGCTAATTTTAGGACATTTTTTTAAATTTTTTAACGTGTCACATGTTTTAATATAATATTTTGACTTTAGAAATATAGCAACAGTGCTGTTGTAATAAATTTACTCACAGGTTTCGATCAAATCATAAAATTATTTTCATATCCGTACGCCGAATCCAAGCTTTATTCTACGTTTTCCGGATAAATGACGTTACGCCATCACTTCCGGTTTATCAAACGTGCAGAACTACCTTAAACTTCTCATTGTCGTTTTTTGCTATTGACTGTTCCAGTGAGTTGCACTCTTGCGTTTCCTACTGAAATATACAATAATATTTGTTGACAATCAACAATATCTTCAACACTAGTGATAAGCTTATGAACGAGTCAGTGTATCAATTAGCTATCGGGCCGTTAAATCTTTGAGCCTCCCAAAAACCTTTATATCCTTTATTAGCAACATTTATTTAAGGCGTGCTTGAATTCCTGTTATGGTGTTCGTTACGCACTATGAAGATAACATACCTCTGTGTCGCTATGTCCTGTACGGCCATCTGTGACAGCTAGAAGAGGCGCAACATATAGTGGTTTTAAACCTACTATCTCTATGGTCACCCTGTGTAAATAAAATCTGGAAAGTAGATCCCTCGGAAGCACCAAGGACAAGGCAAATTGTGAAAATTGCAGACTCGGTTTGATTGAGTCTGTTCATGGGCAGTCACGTTTTGTTTCATACCCCCTATTTCAACTGAAAACATACTCCGTCTTTACTGGTATAAAACCTCTCTCTTCCCAGGTTGATTTCTTCCGTCTGAGTATATCATATTGTTGTATTGTTGTAAGCATAAAAAAACAGTCTTGTATGCATAACTGTATACTTTATCGGCAGAGAATATCATAATCTGATATGTTTCACTTGATTGAATGTTAGGTCAAGCCCAATGCTTACTATCCAAGACTTATGCACAAGTTATTCTACAAATACAAAGCAAAACCATGTTTGATTTAACATAATCTTAATGCAACCTTATTAATGTTACTAATTTTTGTTTGTGACTCTTTCATTTGCTGATGTGACTTACGTAAATTAAAGTATAGGAATGTTACAGAATTAGCTAGTCAGATACTCGTCACTTCATCTGAAATATTAGGCTGTATCTATTTCATTCTTTTTGTATAGTTTAAAACAGAAATGATCCAAATATAAATTAGGATTTAAAGTCACGGGGCAAATTAATAAGCACTTGGCCATAGGAATGACAAAATATCTGGTGCAATCAAAAATCCGTTGTCGGTAAGAAAACAAACTATTTCAACATTGCTGTCATCTCAAAAACAACGTGTGTGTCTTATAGGCCAAGTTACGAACATGTTTTTGTTTGTTAACTGCATCGACGGTACGTAAATTAGAACATACAAAGAAGAAGCTAAACAAGATTTAAAAATTGATATTGTTAAAGTTCTCATCAATTCACGCCTGTATAATTCGTGCCAAATACAAATTAAAATTCTGCACAAGGTACTTTATGCTGTCTTGTAAGAAATGTTATGTTATCTACTAATATATTTTTCGATTGATCTGTTTAAAATTGTGTTTTTTTCTGTTATTACGCAATTACTATTTTTCCCAGTAAAGTCAACGATTCAAACAAATACAGTTAATCATCCCCCCTAAAGCGTTTCTAAAAAATATAATTTGTACATGTATTTTAAATTGTCTCCCGTTTTGGTTCAACGCTCCATCTGAATCATTCATAAACTGCTTAAAGGTCGCCTTTCATTTTTACAGGTATGACTTAATTATATATAATTATTGTTCGAAGATGCATGTTGTAGTGACAGAAGAAGGCACGGCTCAGATATTTCCAACTAGGTTATTTCCATCAACCAAAATATTATCAGAAACTACTAAAATGTGATGTATTCAAAAAGTGTTGTTACTTAGTATCACAGATACTTGCTTACATGTATTTCGTACACGTAGACAATTTCTGCAAATCAAAATTTAAATAAAGCTAAAACAATGTGGTTGGTAAACCTAAGTTAATACTAATATAACATTGACATAATATAAATACAGGTATAATATTTTATATGTATGTCTTAACCGTAAAAGTAATAGTCCGGGTGTTCCTGCACACTTACAGAGTATTCATTAGATTGTCAAAAAAAAAAACAAAACATGATGTCAATTAGTATATAATCTATACGAATTGTAACAAGTCGAACGATAACTATACAATTTGAAGACAGTTGCTGCATTCGAATTCAGTCATAACTTATATCATTTCAGTAACTAAAATAGACAGTGTGACATTTGATTTATTTTACTATCAACAAACGTACGCATACCACATGTTTAGAAATGTTTCAAGTATTACATGTTTTTACGACATGGTATCAGTGTTTTAGATATGACCAAATTCATGATTTTCATGGTTTCTATCAAGTCAAGAATTTATTAATTCCGTGTATATGCAATATTGCGAAAGAGATTCGGCAGAGCCGATGTGGTTAATTTACTGTCTTCACCAACTTTATATTTGAATCATCCCTAGATAATCCACATTTTCTTGTCTGTATATGTTTTTCACTGTCGGAGTCGTATGCTGTGTGCTTCATCCGTCCGTCAGAAAATTATCGTAATTCAGATAGTGCGCAATCTGGATTTAATCGACACGAGTCTTGAATATTTCTACGGGACTAAATTTGATTATATTATAATGTTTTCCCAGTGATTCTTACCCTTAGCGACAGAAACAATACCTCGCACTTTTAATCAAGATTAAATTTGATACAGCATTGAATTTGTCGAAAGTGTTTTGCAAGTTTAAGGCCATACCAAATTGATTAATAGTTCTTCGGAAAATTTTCAAAAAAAATAAAAATGGGAGCGGGCGAGCGAATTTTTTTTCTCAACTTTGATTTTTTCAGAGGCGGGTTGATTTTACATGGAGCGAGCGGGTATAATTTTCCAGCTTGGACCCTAATAGGAGGCATATCCAGTTATTCAGATTATACATAAAGTTAACATTTCTTTAAGAATAACACAGAAATCAAACATGTACAGTGTGACTAACACGGTAGATAGCTATTCTATTTGTTTTAAAGACTACATGAATGGTTTTATTCTTTAAATTCGAATCTACTTCATATCTTTCCCCTTCTTTTAATTATTTGAATACAAGAACCATGTTTTTATCTTGATAATAAAACAAACAAAAATAAACATTAGAATTTATCATTTAGCGTTCATACGTGCGTTCATACGTGCGTTCTTTACGGGAGGTTAAATATTTGGGTATAATACAAGGTCCCTTTGATAGCGCTAGATGCGCTATCTATATTTACCATTTTATCATTTTACTGTCTTTGTTTAAATATCTTTGTTTACATAGACTTACTCGTATTGGTTTTATCTAGAACATTTTGAATAAAAGTACTTTTTATTTCATCTTTAGAACACATTATAAATATTGCCACCTGTTCAACAAGTTAAAACGCTTGTTTTATACTAGAATTCCTTTTTTGTAATTGAAGTAATACGATCCTATTTTGACAATGTTTATACAGTGCAACCACTGTAGAGCAACACCCTTTGGGAGACGCAGATATTGACCTCTGTTGAGAGGTTGTTGCTCTACAGAGGTTAAATTGATAGTAAATTTCAGCTATGGGAAAGTTTGATGATGCTGTTGTGGAGAGGTTTTTGCTGTAGAGAGGGCCGCTCTGTAGAGGTTGCACTGTAGTTCTGATGCTATATTTGTAATTGAAGTAATACTACCAATCTACCCATTAATGGCATGTTGCAATGCTTTTTCGTTTTTGAAGTCTTTTATCAAACTATTTATTCTATTTACCTCTTGGCCTGAATTCCATAATGGCAGAGCATTAGTTTCAGGTGCATGTTATTTATTATCTAGAATTTCGAAATACTAAAATGATACTCTGTGTTTCCAATTCGAAATTTCGACTGAGTTTCGACTTATATATTTTGGACTTTTGAGTTGATAAATAAAACGCGTCTAGCACTTACGCTCTTTTACATCAACTTGCTTTGTTCTCGGTGAAGTATTGTAGCTCCACATATAACGAATAATAACGATTACTAAACTGAAAAAACGAATTTTAAAGAGCGAAGCATCAGGCTGACGGTATACATTTTATTCTTTCTATATAGTGTAAATCAGAAATGAACTGAAGATTTTAAGTCTGATGGCAAATTGATAAGCTCATTACCAAAGGATTACTATCAAAATTCAATTGTCGATAAGGAAACAAACTATTTCAACATTGCTGTTATCTCAAAAGCAATGTGTGTGTCTTATTAGCCAAGTTACGAACATTTTTTAAAGTGTATCGGTATTTAAATCAGAACATGTACAGCAGATTACCAAATTTTAAAAAAATTGATTTTGTTAAAGTTGCCTTATCACTTTGCACCTGTATAAATTGTGACAAATACTAACCTAACTAACAAATTTAAAGAACAATCTTAATCTCAAAGTTCCTTCTGTTCAAGGTACATCATGCTGCCTTATAGGAAATGTAATATTATATGTAATATATGCATAGAAACTGATCTGGAATATGTACAACCAAATATACATGTATGTTAAAAAAGTTAATTTAAAGTTGTTACGTAATTACTGTATTTTTTTTCCAGCAAAATGAACGGTTATATAAACTAATACGGCTAAAATCTCTAAAGTATTTCTTAAAAACATATTTTTTTATTTTAAGTTGTCTCCCATTTTTGTTCTAAGCTCTGTTTGAACCATTCATCAAATGATTAAAGATCGCCCTTCTTTTTTACAGTTATGATCTATATTGTTAAAAAAGGTAAATACAAGTTGTAGTGACAGAAGGAAGCACGGCTACGATATTTCCATCAACCAAAATAATATAAGACTAAGAAACTACTGAAACTGTGATGTATTGCAATACAAAGTTATTTCTTAGTATGACTAATAAATATTTGCCTATATTCCTTACTCTTAACCGTAGAAGTAATAGTGTTTGTACCTGCACACTTACAGAGTATTCTTCATTTTATTGTCAAAAATAAACATAATGTTAATTAACGACTTGTATAAAGGCGAACGATAACTATCCAACTTAAAGCCAGTTGCTGCCTTCGAAGTCATATATGACTTCAGTAACTAAAATAGACAGACTGATCTTTGATTTATTTTAATATCAACAGACGTACACATACCAGAAGTTTAAAAATGTTTTGAGTATTACATGATCTTAGGAAATGGTATCAGTGTTTCAGATATGATCATAGTCAATCCGAAAAATCCATGATTTAATGGTTTATATTTAATAAATAGGTGTGATATTTAATAATTCCGTGTATATGCAATATTACAAAAGATATACAGCAGTGTTGTTGTGGTAAATTTCTTTTCTGTCATTTCTGAACATTATACAATGTAACTTCCGAAAACCGGAAACCTTTGAAAACCGCACGAAAGTCAAGATCCCGTTTCTTTTTGTTCTTATTTCTATATATTTTAACCTCTGAAAACCGGAACTTCCGAATTCTGAAACAAACTACAAACTTTCAAACTTCTGAATTCCGGAAACTTTCAAAAACCGAACTTTTAGGCTGGTCTGGCGGTCGTTCGGTTTTCGGAAGTTACACTGTATCTATTGGACATCAAATCACACTATTTAATTGCAAATGAACAACAAAACACCATAAAAGTGACAAAATATTTATTCATTGAACGTTTTTATCAGGACCTCGGGGTAAGTGTTGACTATTGTCTGACAATAAACTTTACGACATCAGAAACCAATTTTCGTGCTGGGCAATAGTGCAAAAAGGTCAAGTCAAGTACTCTTTTTCAGGATACAACCAAATAAAAAAGGGTCACTAGAAAAAATATCTTAGCTTTGTACATGCAGAACTAAATGAATTCAAGGTAATTGATAAATGAAATATTTTCTATATATATGGATACAACAGAATAAATAATGTGAAATGGATACATGAATTTACAACACAGTTGGTTGCCTTGTTGTTTAGCAAAATGTTTTGATTTCAATGCACAGGTATTCTGTTTGTGTAGAAATTGATCAGGCAATTCGTTATACAGAGTGACTTAATTAACTCCATATCGGTTATTAATCGTTGCCTTACCTAAACAGCTCTATCAATGTATCGTGATACAAAGTGATTTGTTTCTAGAATTGGCTGACTTAGAGATCTAAGTACTCTTATTATCCATCCATTGGTGTCAAAGGTAGATTTGTACTAGAACATGACCGTGTCTTTTTTTTTCAGGGATGAGTGGACTTTGATAGAGGTCACACACTATTGATCATGATATGATACGCAGTATCGTCGGCTT
Organism: Mercenaria mercenaria; assembly: GCF_021730395.1. NCBI lineage: Eukaryota > Metazoa > Mollusca > Bivalvia > Venerida > Veneridae > Mercenaria > Mercenaria mercenaria. The sequence goes on along the minus strand of NC_069375.1, from coordinate 60,312,327 downwards.
TCTTAACTTTGCATTTACGTTTGCACATACTACATAGGTTATTCGAAGTTTCAACAGACAAAATGTCTGTACTTATCATTTCCCTAACAGTTATAATATAATATTCGGTCAACATTTAAATCTAGATCTTTCTCATTGTTTGTTCGAACCATAAGCCCTTCGATTATCTGAACAGTTTATGCTTGTTATGTTTATTTTCTTATCAGGTCTACAGTTAGTGTTATGCATTATAACTTTGACAAATTGACTTATTTGTGTGTTTGATATAGCGCGTTTACCAACAATTGTTCAGTTACTAGTATGTTATAAGCAGTTTGCACAATCATTATGTCAGTTTTTTTCCAGGTTTCATTAAATGGATATTCGACCGTGAGATTCCTATAAGAATTGAAGCATGCCATCTTATGCATATCTTCTCAGTAGTTCAGACAGATAATTTCTTTAAAACCATCCATTATTAAATTGTATTGAAATAGAAAAAAGTGGAAACTTCACAGGTCGCTCAACACGACAAAAACGAAAATGTTGCAGGCTCGGTTTGATTGAGCCTGTTCATGGACGATAGTGGAAATGCAAACTACCGTCCACGCCCTCTAGCCCCGCGTTGAGCAGAATTCAACATTTACACATGCTAAAAGTACAAAAATCAATTTAGAGACATCCGCAGATATATTCAATCGGCGGTGAACATGGAACCTTCAATGATACACGTGTTGAGGCGTGTAATTCCATGAAGAGCGGCGTTTGGTCCCCAGATAAAATAATGGGTTTGCCCAAAACGAGAAAACAATGGGCAGAACTAAACAAACTGGAATTTAGGAAGGGGATCTGAGGTTATGGAGCCTGGGAATCACAGGAACTGTCAAAAGACAAAATTAAAAAGCAGGCACCATATCCAAGGGGTGATTATACAATACCCAAGGCTATGAAAGCGGGAGTATTGGAACCACCCAGGCCGAAATGATTATGTTGTGAAAAAACTAAACAGTACCAATAACACGACATAAAAGTCGAACTGAGAAGATCGAAATATAACAGCATCATGTTTGATCCTATGATTTTGTTTTGCCAACTACAAGATGTAAAAATACACCGTTATAGTTATAGTTCATAGAGTTATTCCCTGTTGTCTTTTCAGTTACTCATTATTGTATGATGAAGGAAATGGCAAGAGTCTGTTGTATTATGTGATAGGTAAAGATTAGTAACTAAATTTACCAAGTTTATATTAGAATCATTCCTAGATAATCCACAAATTCTAGTGCCTAGATTTTCCCGTCGGGTAAATTATAATTACGATGTTCGCTTCATTCGTCGCACAAAATCATAGTATATTGGATAGAGTGTAATATTAATTCAGTCGTCACGGGTCTGCTATATCTCCACGGATTAAATTTGATAATACCATAATGTTTTACAATTGGTTAATTCTAACCCTGAGCGTCAGCTACAATACCAAGTACCTATAATTAAAAAGGTGTTTGATATAACACTGAATTTGACAAACATGTTTTGCAAGTTCAATGGTATGTACTAGAGTACTTCTAATTGGAAATCATATGACAACTTCGTTTTACTTTTACGCCGTTTGAATTTAAACTAATAAATATTTTCAAACATTTACTAAAAGATAACTACTGTACCAGTGATTTTTTATAGCTGCTTAAACAGACAAAATAAGATAACACCTTATCTTTGGTGAACTGATCATCCATCTAAATCATGTCAACCGAAATATTTCAATACACTGGCTGTTTCGGATAGAAAATGCATCTTATTTAATGTGACCTGTACCTCATAACTGATAACCTTCTTTTTAAATATAAATTATTGTGTTCGAAGTATACGCGCATGCGTAATAACCATTGCATATTTGACTTTTCATCATGGCGGAAATGAGTCCTGGATAATATAATATTCTGAGGTAAAATATATATTTCTTGGAATTTGCTGACAATGGTTAACATTTTTTTTTGATTAAATGAAAATCGTCGCAAAATATAACGTTTATGTGTTAAGGTAGTTCTGCACGTTTGAAAAACCGGAAGTTATGGTGTCACGTCATTTATCCGGAAAACGTAGAATGAAGCCTGGATTCGGCGTTCGGAAATGAAAATCATTTTATGAATTAATTGAAACCTGTGAATGAATTTATTACAATTGCACTGTTTCTATATCTTTAAAGTCAAAATATGATATAACAAAATTTGTCTCGTTAAAATAATCTAAATAATGGCTTAAAAAGCGTGAATATTTGGTTCACATTAATCATGATCAAATATTACAAAAATAAGCACAATGTACCTAGATTCATGAAATTATAGGCCATGTGTTTATTTAGAACTGTGAGAATTTTCATCAAAATCTACATTGTACAACATTCTTTATTTGCGAAAATGTTATGAAAGTAATGATTTTCCCATAGACTCCAATTATGAAATATTGGCGAGGTCCAAGTGTTTCAAATCAGTCTATCAAAACATCAAGCACACGACCCTATATTTTTTATTTGCTGAATTTTCTAGGTATATTCTGAAGTTTTGAAATATCAGCGATAAATTAAATTCTACATTGTAGAAAAAAATATTGATCCAAACGTTCAGAACTACCTTAAATTTCAGAACATCGGGATAGTTTGAAATTAAGGCAGTGCTCTCATGCCGTCAAAATGTTTTAGAAAGACAAACATTTACAATATTGTTTTAAATAAAATGTAACGCAAATTCCTAGTACACGCCTGGTAAACTACAGAGCTACCTCTTAAAGAGGTATACGGCAAACTGCTCTGTCGCAACTTCCGAGGTAGTGCACGTTGCGATAAAAGAACATCAACAAAGGTGAGTGTCATCATATTGTTTTGCATTTTTACAAGCAGTATATCGAATATCAAAAATCGGGGAATGGTAGGCGATGTAGATATGATTTAACTTTACAGAAAACTTTAAGTTTGCTAATTCATTCTTGATTTGTGGTCGTGGTGCTGTTTACCAACAAGGTGATTTAGCAGTAAATTTGGCCATTTTGTCATGAAAGCACTTTCATTGTCAAATATTTAAATTTTAATTAATAATAAGAAGCAAACCGAGTAAGCATGAGATAGCTGTAAAATATACAATGCATTTGGAAATAAAATATGTACCGAAAATGGTTCGGGAGTAAAAATTATTCACTTTTTATTGTGAGAGATAGCTCTGTCGTGAAGGAGCTAGTCATGTCGCTAATGAGATAGATCTGTGTTGCATAAACAGGGATATATGTTCATATAATTTAAACGTTTTAATATTTACTTTGGGTTGTCCTTATTTAAAATGATATAATGTTACTGTTCCATTTGATATACATATGTATGAATTTTCAGTCTATTGTTTTATTAAAGTTTTTCATGAGGTTATAATTGTAAATGTTTAATAGTTGCACATTCTGTAAACCTTTTTGCTCAAGTATTATTGTGATCACCCGATGTCCGTCGTCAGTCGTCTGTCTGTCAACAGTTAGCTTGTGTATGCAATAGAGGCTGTATTTTTCATTGATCTTCATGATATGCAGTTAAAATGGTTGTCTTGTTTAAGTCTAGATCAAGTAAAAAATGTATCATCTGGAGTTGAAAACAAGGTCACTAGGTTAGATTAAAGAAATACCTTATCTATGCAATAGAAACTGCATTTTACACTACAGTATATCTTTATAAAAGTTAAAGTAATGAGGGTTTTTTTTTCTGGATAAAATCTAGGATAAATTTGAATATGGGTTAACTGGAATAAAAACTAGGTCGCCTGGTTAAATCAAAGGAAAGCTTTGAATATGTGATAGAGGCTGAGGTTTTCCAATTGATTTTTATGAACTTTGGTCAGAATGATTGCCTTGATGAAATCTAGGACAACTTTTAATATGGGTTATCTTGGATGAAAAACTAGGCTACTAGGAAAATAAAAGAAACAATTGTGTTTGCAACTGGAACTGTATTTTATACCGGATCTTCATGAATTTTTATCAGAAAGTTTGTCTGGCTCAAATCTAGGTAAAATTGAAATATGGGTCATCTTGAATAATGTAGCCCATATATGGAATCCACAGAGATTTTCTTTGATTTTACTAGATGACCTAGTTCCTGACCAAGAGGACCCCTATTTAAATTTGGTCTAGATTTTTCATAAGAACCAACATTATGGTCAAATTCCATGAGGATTAACTGAAAATGCAGTCGCTATTGCATACACAAGGTTATTATTTGATTTGACCAGGTGACCTAGTTTTTAAATCTACATAATCAATATTTCAACTTGACGTAGATTTGATCAAAGTAAACACTTTGATCAAATTTTATGATCATTCTGCATACAATGTAGCCCCTACTGCATTCAGAAAGTTTTTCTTTGATTTTACTGGATGACCTAGCAATAATGCTCGTATGACCCACATTAGTACTCCTTTTAGAGTTCATTAGAGAAAAACATTCTGATCCAATTCCATAAATATCCAGTATAAAATTGAACCCTTATTGCATAAAAAGATCTTTATAAAGATTTTATCAGACAACCTTGTTTTTCACCCTAGATGACCCATATTCGAACTTGACCTAGATTTCTTCCAGACAGACATTGTGATTGAATTTCATATATCATCCACTGTGAAATGCAGTCCCTGCTTTTCTTGGATTTGACCTGGTTTGTGACCCAAGATCACCAATATTCGAACTTGACCTAGTCATCAATCTAAATTTTATAATATTCAGTGTAACATACAGCCCCAATTGCGTACTTATTATTTTTCTTTCAAATGATCAGGTGACCTTGTTTTTTTATCTAAGGTGACTCATATTTCAACTTTACCAATATTTCATCCAGACAAACATTCTGATTAAAGTTGCAAACACATTTTTTTCTTTTAGTTTTCCTAGTAGCCTAGTTGTTTTATCCAAGATAACCCATATTAAAAGTTGACCTAAATTTCATCAAGGCAATCATTCTGACCAAATTTCATGAAAATTAATTGAAAAACTTCAGCCTCTATCACATATTCAAAGCTTTCCTTTGATTTAACTAGGTAACCTAGTTTTTATTCCACTTAAGCAATGTTCAAATTTACCCTAGATTTTATCCAGACAAACATTCTCATCATATTTCATAAAGATAGAGTGTAAAATGCAGTTCCTATTCCATAGATAAGGTATGTCCTTAATTTGACCTAGTGACATAGTTATTGACCCAAGACGATACATTTTTTACTTGATCTAGACTTAAACAAGAAAACCATTTTGACTCAATTTTATGAAGATCAATTGAAAAATACAGCCTCTATTGCATACACTGTCCGGCCGCTTAGCTCAGTAGGTAAGAGCGTTGGTCTACGGATCGCGGGGTCGTGAGTTCGATCCTCGGGCGGGGCGTATGTTCTCCGTGACTATTTGATAAACGACATTGTGTCTGAAATCATTAGTCCTTCATCTCTGATTCAAGTGGGGAAGTTGGCAGTTACTTGCGGAGAACAGGCTTGTACTGGTACAGAATCCAGGAACACTGATTAGGTTAACTGCCCGCCGTTACATGACTGAAATACTGTTGAAAAACGGCGTTAAACCCAAAACAAACAAACAAATCTATTGCATACACAAGCTAATTATTGACAGAGAGACAGACAGACGACTGACGACGGACATCGAGCGATCACAATAACTCACCTAAGCAAAAAGGTTAACAGAATATACAACTTTTCAAAATTTACAATTATAACCTCAAGAAAAACTTTTTATAAAAGCGATATACTGAAAATTCATACATATGTATATCAAATGGAACAGTAACTTTATATTATTTCAAGTGAGGGCAACCCAAAGTAAATATTAAAACGTTTAAATTATATGAACACAGAGCTCTGTTCATGCAACACAGAGCTATCTCCTTAGCGACATGACTAGCTCCTTCACGACAGAGTTATCTCTCACAATAAAAAGTGAATAATTTTACTCCCGAACCATTTTCGGTACATATTTTATTTCCAAAAGCATTATATATTTTACAGCTATCTCACGCCTACTCGGTTTGCTTTTTGATATTAGTTAAAATGTAAATATTTGACAATGAAAGTGCTTTCATGACAAAATGACCAATTTTCCTGCTAAATCACCTTGTTGGTAAACAGCACCACGACCACAAATTAAGAATGAATTAGCAAACTTAAAGTTCTCTGTAAAGGTAAATCCTATCTACATCGTCTACCATTCCCCGATTTTTGATATTTGATACACTGCTTGTAAAAATGCAAAAGATATGATGACACTCACCTTTGTTGATGTTCTTTTATCGCGACGTGCACTACCTTGGAAGTTGCGACAGAGCAGTTTACCGTATACCTCTTAAAGAGGTAGCTATGTAGTTTACCTGGGGTTTAGTAGTGTGTTAAAAGGCTGGGTTTACGTATACATATCTCAAGTATCTATTAATTTATATTCGATAAACGGTGATAACCTTATTTCTTAACTAATTATATAAAGATAAGCACTTACTTTATTAGAACAATTACCATTCGTTTTCAAAATTGCTTGTGCTTAAAGGGAATTCCTATAGTTTTTCATGCGCATCTTTCTGCGACACTATGGAAAACTGAATTGAAGTCAACATTTGTTGAAACAAGTGACAGACAATCCTAAATATACGAGGAATCTTGAATGAAGTAACATGTTTGCGAAGTTTTATCAATAATCAGTTACTGAAGATAGCTTGGCACAGAAATAATAATACTAAAAAGAACAAACCAAGACAGTTGTGTGAATACATTACTTTTACTATTAACAATTTTACTGTAGCAAGCAATTAGTATCTAATTTCGTTTAAGTTAATAGTTGGCAGAAATTGGTCACAGCTTCACATAAATTTCAATATACAAATACATATGATATAAAGTATATGTTTAAAAAATGCAGATGTGGAGGCCCTGTGAACAGAGGCTTAATACAGTAGACTTGAAACAAACACACTTCTTATTACACAACGTTAAGATATACTGGTGGAGGCTGACCTAACCGCCGAACCTGGGATCAGAATTCAACGGAGATCAGGTATACAAAATCAGACATACAGAATCAGTGACTACATTAAACGTTTATATATGACACATACACATTTCACAGTTCTGGAAAACAGACACTGTCATGTCCATACATCAACATGTGAAAACTGCCAATATTCCATGTGAAGCTGTAACGACTGAAGGAAAGGAAGGTGTCGGCTGAACTTGAACACATCAGATGTACCTGAAATTATAAAGAAAAAGGAGAACACAAGCAAAATAAGGGGAGTGGAGGGTGGGATATTAAACATCAGCAAGTATAAACAATCGAGGATTCCTTCGATAAAAAGCAAAATCAACTCTCGCATCTATTTGCAAACGACCTTCTTCATCCATGTGCACAACTGAAAGGACCCAAATGGAGATTAAATCGCAACAAGTATATTAATATACCAACAAGACATAAGCTAAGAGGGCCCTTACAACAGAATTAGAGCTCCTTCAGTAACAGGTTTTGAATGGTAATCATTAAAAACACATTACTGAAGATAGCTTGGCACAGAAATAATAATACTAAAAAGAACAACCCAAGACAGTTGTATGAATACATTACTTTTACTATTAACAATTTTACTATAGCAAGCAATTAGTATCTAATTTCGTTTAAATTAAAGGCTGGCAGAAATTGGTCACAGTTTCACATAAATGTCAATATGATATAAAGTATATGTTTAAAATGCAGATGTGGAGGCCCTGTGAACAGAGGCCTAATACAGTATACTTGAAACAAACAAACTTCTTATTACACAACGTTAAGATATGCTAGAGGAGGCTGACCTAACCGCCACATGTCGAGAATTTGGAACAACGTGGAAAATTCTTGACAACCGCGACCTTCCAGTAACACACAAATAAACACCTCAATACTTCAGGATTAAATTGTAGCAGATTACGAAACAAATAGTCATTATGATAACTGCAAAGTATAATAGAAAAGCTATTAATCAATTTATGTTTAAATCCTTCGGTAATTACACAGATATATCCGTACAATAAATACAAACTATATTAAAATCAAGCAAATAATACCAGCCTACCTCCCTGCTATATAAACTGCATAACTTACAGATTTAAATCACTCAACAAAAATCTCAAAATACTATTTAAGTATTCTCTCACAATATCTAAATGCGCATAGAACTATTAAGTCCATATATTAAACATCAGCAAGTATAAACAATCGAGGATTCCTTCGATAAGAAGCAAAATCAACCCTCGCATCTATTTGCAAACGACCTTCTTCATCCATGTGCAAAACTGAAAGGACCCAAATGGAGATTAAATCGCAACAAGTATATTAATATACCAACAAGACATAAGCTAAGACGAGCCCTTACAACTGGATTAGAGCTCCTTCAGTAACAGGTTTTGAATGGTAATCATTAAAAACACAATGTTGATACTGGTTTATGTTGCATTTACAAGTATCATGCCTGACAGGTATCTTGCCATTTTTTGTGTTTATGTTTCCACGTCACATTTTAGTTGTGTTGGTTATATAATGTAAGGCAATTGACTCAGTACTAATAAGACAATATCACCTTTCAGATTATCTAGTATTCAGTTATAGAGAGAAATAAGATTTTTTTAAAACGTCTTTTGACTTCTAGCAAATATACATGTAATAAATTTGGTCAGGTTCGCGCCATTTTTCGTCCGAACAGGTGTTGTATTCAAGCAGTCTTACCATAAAATTTAGCCTGGTAACCCATACATTTTAAGCCATTTTTATGCTCACAATTATTTATACACAAGAAAAACAGGAAAATATTCTATGAAAGAGTTCTTTTTCATGGGTATTTTTCATCGAAAAAGGTTCACAAAAGTGAATATAAAACAATATTATTCTTTCATGTGTACCCATTATTGTTAGAATGTAGTATTACAATTACGACTATGATATCAATTAAACGTATAATAAAATCTGCAATGAGAATAAACCTTATCATGCTGTCTTGATGTATATTTTGGTCAGTATTAATAAAAAGCAGAAAATTATGAAAATGTTGAAAAATGGCTGGCAGTTTCAGAAAACGTGGGTGTGTTCTAAACAATTTTTCACAAAAAACAAGCCTGGTGGCCCATTGTTTTTATTTGTTCATTGTTTTCAGCACAAATTGTCCTATCATATATGTTAATTTGAAAAAAAAATCTATGAAAGGAAAAAATTATAGGAATTCTCTTTAAATAAAAGTAATTCTACACAACGAAATCTCAGCGCAGAAACATGTTTATTTAAAATGAGAAGAATTAACAGTTTTCTGGTGTTTGTGCACATGCAAACATGGTCTAACTTCCATCAACCGATAACTTTGATTGAAGATAAACAAATGCTAATGTTTGATAAAAAAAACCTGAAATTATCTGAAAGTAGATTTTTACAAAATAAGATAGAACACATATAGCCGTTATCAACGAAAGCAACTAACAAAGTCTAGTTGACTTTCGAAATATGAAACAAATGGATCGTTTATCTTGTAAGTTTGTAGTTGCAAAAAACCTCTTACACAAAACAACACTAGGAAGCGGAAGAACATGTTTTTGTTTTTTTTATAAATCATTAGGAAGAATGATAAAATCGAACATAATTAATGCACAGACATAAAAAGTTAAACAGATCCATGTCAAAGTCATATATAAATATATATATTTCGTTGTTATATATATATACCTAAAATCTACTCCCATATAAATACCGCGGGACATAGACAAAATCTCCCCTCCCACTGACTAATTCCCCCGCCCCACAAAACCTTGGAGCTCCGTTTGACGCTCTGGATTTTACCTAGGCAAATAAAATCATTTCTTTGATTTTTTTCAACTGTATCCAAGTTTCCACTTGGCCAGTTTGACTCAAAAATTCAAATTTATTTGTCAGATTTAATTTTAATATTTTTATTCAATAAAATGAAAAGGAGAATTTGTCCCGCCTTGGTCACTTCGAGTTTGGTGTTTTCCCTACGTAATTCCATTTGACTACATTTAAGACCCTGCAACCCCTGATTTTACCCTCCGTTAATATGGTATGTGTATTCGTTTCGACTGTAGTGGCTCAATTAGTATCTGATATACTTATATTTCTTTCTGTTTGAAGAGAGACAACAAGGTCATAAAACTGAATTCAGCAAGTTTTACTGCTTAATATTGAAACTATACATTTTCCCGATAATGGATTTCAAGGTTTCAAAATTGGAAAAATAGCGGGTAAATGGCTCAGACAGTTCTTATCTTTGCTGGATGCCAATCATTTACTTATGAATTAATCATTCTAATCAAGAAATAATTAAAACTAGGGCAAAGGCCCTGCCAGGAAATTCAAGAAAAAATAGTTCCAGCCATTATATAATGTAATGTAAAAGTGTTTCAGAAATGCAGATTTGATACATAAAAGATATAATGGTTTTTATACACAAAAAAATGTATTTGCTCCTTTAACGTTCCTTATAATATATAAAATTCATCATATAAATGCAATGTTCATATGCCAGTCATAAGCGAAATTATTTTTCTCCTTTCATTTGAGTCGCTACAAAGTTTTATAATGAACTCTGTTATTAATAAATAGTTCTTTGTATTTACACTTGTATCTAAAAGATTTCTATTAGTCTTAATTTTAAAGCAAAAGTAAAAACATATAACAAATATTTTCTTTTCATTTACCAATACTATACCTCGATAGGTCACATGCAATTTCAATATCCGATGTGATTTAATGGGATGTTCTGCGAACTCCTTATCATGAAAATAAGTGATCAAATTTATATTCTAAAGGTCTAAATGGAAAGTTTTTTAGTGTAAAAACGTGTATACACTTTGTCAGGAAATATTTCAAAGCAATTACATACTGATAGATTTTAATACGATATCATTGATAACAAGTATCGTACAGCATTTGGAGAGACTATCTTTAAAATTTATTATATTTATTAGATAAACTTTAGTTCACAATTGTTCGTACAATATCTTTTTTGTGCTATAAAATATGAAGTAGGTAGATGCGTCATTGTTTCTATGTGCGTCACTGTATCTATGCAATTATTAGGTATTTAAGATGTGTCACCGATATGCGCATGCCATTCAAAACCTTGCTTTAAAACATGGCGGAAACGAGTCCTGGGAATTAAAGGTAAAACAATTTCATTATTTCTTATTTTATTTTCATTTCATTTTAGCTTTTTATTTAATTTATTTTTTTTTAACATTTTCGATGTTGTAAACTATAATTGTTTCCATGTACAAATAATTCAAAAAGGTATTTTTGGTAGTGCTTTTAGAATAAATCATTTATAAAATCAAATTTTGACAGATAATTTAAAAATAATAAGTATAAAATATATATGTCCTCTCAGTAATCATTAGATTATTAAATATACTTTGTAAGATAGTTTTAAGAATACCGTGAATTCTTAATGTAGTGTTATGTAAAGATTGCCTCACGCAGAAACACCGCTTTCCGTTTTTAAAACGTTGAAAACGGAGGAAGTCTTATAAGTACCACATAATTCTGACTCGAATTATTGACAAAATTTCCGAGTCGAAAAAAAGTTTTATAAGCACGATGAAAAGCACTTTAATACTCACCGATAAGGGCGTATTGTAATGTCATGTTGTACTGCCGTGTTGGCGAGTCGAACTCGACAGCAGGAAAACACGAAAACTAAACGCATTTTAACATGACGTTTAGAGGGCGCCGACACGACATATTGATTTGCCGATATGTCATTTTAGTGAATATGAGTATTTCCTATTTGCGCCCTTTAATTTGTCGTGATTTTATTTCTCTTGACTTCTCCCGGCCGACACGGAAATACGACAGACACCTTATTTGTCGAGCTTTCGTGTTTTCGCCCCGCCAACACGACAACGTGCCAACTATCTTTTGTCGCGTTTTCTTTTTAGTGTCTTCCTGTAGACTTAACATTTCACTGATTTGTTATTCATAAAATATTGATCATTGTATTTCCTAAATCATCTATACGAAAATAATGTCCAACATATTATTTATCTATCTGCATGTCATTATTTATTTAGTGTATCGATAGAATGCCTTTTATGTTACATCCTTGAAAATTTCGTCTTAAATTCTTGCATGTTTATATTTTGCTTGTCAATTATATAACTTCCTTAACAACCAACCTCAATTCTACAATAAATCACGATTTTGATTTTAAATGGCATCTAAAGCCAGACATCAACAAAGTGTTTTTAAGAGACTTATTTTTTATATTGCTAGAAATTGGCTTAATATAGTCTGAGGTGTGTATTTTGTGTAGTGTTGTGTAGCTAATTGAATACTTTGTTTTCTAATAAATTAATAAATATATTTTATTTGAATGAAATTACAGGTGTCGCATATTTTGCTTGTATTGCCTAAACGTCATCTCATCGGTGCCGCTTTAATGAATATAAGTCAGCAAAATGATTTGCCACTGTATCAAAATGGACCTCAGTTGTTCGTTCAGTGTTATTGACGTCATATTGAAAGCGATGAAAATGTTGTATGGTTGCTTAAAGATGGTAGGTTGGATTTAACGTCGCACCGACACATGACAGGTCAAATGGCGACTTTCCAGATTTAATGGTGGAGAAAGACCCCAGGTGCACCTCCGTGCATTATTTCATCTCGAGCGGGCACCTGGGTAGAACCACCGACCTTCCTTAAGCCAGCTGGATGGCTTCCTCACATGAAGAATTCAACGCCCCGAGTGAGGCTCGAACCCACATCGATGAGGGGCAAGTGATTTGAAGTCAGCGACCTTAACCACTCGGCCACGGAGGCCCCCGGTTGCTTAAAGAGAAATGAAAACAACATTACAAAAATATTCATTTGACATTCAATTTACAATCCTTTAGTAAACAGATTTTAAAAGATAGAAAATTAAAAGTCTAAACAATATATCCAACTTAATAGTAACAAAAGTAACATAATCAAAGTTATATTTTATACTTTTAGAAAACTTTTATTTGTAACACATTGGTACTGTAAGACCAGTCAATTCTTTAAGATAAACATATTTGATAACAGAAACGACCTGCTTAACACGGTAACGTTTGATTAGTTTTGAAAATCTCAGTTGTGTTTCTGTTAGTTACTACTTCTGTATTAAAGCAATTTCTCTAAAACCCTTGCTAAATCCTGAAATGCATAATTGTTCACGAGACTTTTTATTATACAATACAATAAAGGTACAATATTTATTTTAAGTCTCATTTTCATAACTGTACATAATACATCCATATTGAATCCCATAAAAGTTCCATGAAAAACTTTCTAAAAGAGACACGAGAGACTATATAAAAATATTATAAAACAAAGTTACAGGGACAAAATGAAACATACAATATTTACGTTTAGATGGCTCTGTAAGATACGTATTTAAGTTTATCCCTTATCAAGCATCAAAGTGATGACCATTTCATATAAAGATGTTTAAATGTAAGTGTAACAGAACACTTGTAATTTTACTCTGCAATTGCTTGCCAAAAATGAAGCACTACCTTGTCTGTGTCAATATGTGACATTGAATCGACCATCCGGAATATTTAAACGACGTGGGATTTTTGGGTTTACTTGTGTAAATACGTTCAATAGAAAGAACACACTACTCAAGAGAGCCATAAATTCGATCCCAGGAAGATACAAATATTCCTTATGGCGGTTGAAGGCAATAAAGTGCTTGAAGGCATCTACTTTTTGTATTCAAGTGGGTATTTTCTCAACGATATTTTGCTGAACAATCACACAGGAACATTACTAAAATCATGTTCATGGTTTATTTTAGAAACGTAGGGTACTCCAAGTTGTAATACTCATATCCCGCCGATATAAAAAGCCCTTATATAAGATTTATTTCAATACAAGAAGGTACTTTAACATTTAATAAATCCTAAACTTTATGATTTTCGGTCGTTGCATCAGGACATTCTTTTCCTTTTTATTGCATATTAGATAGTTAAGTAATATTTTCCAAAGATTTATTGCGTTCTTCAAAAACTATTTTAATCCATTAGATATCATCATTATTTTATCTAATTGAGTCATGCTTGTTTTCGTATTGTCTTTTCCAACTACAAAAGCGCTTTATATTAAGAAACATTGAACCGGACAGTAAATGCACATTCAATTAAATTTCTTTCATAATAACAGACCTCTGTATACATAATGAAAAACCAACATGTACAAACATTGCATTAGATAACATTGTAATGTGTATAAATAATACTGTCACTATGTGTTTGGTTATAAATAGTACACAGCTAATACATTTATAAACAAGTGCAGAATAAATGTGTACGACCCAATAAAAAAACTGGAAGTTTTTTTTCAACAAGTGACTGTTGTACATGCCATTTAATTGCTTTAGAATATCTACAGACACAGTAAATATATATATTTTTTCAATGTTAACTAACTTAATGAGCATTTGTTACATGTAAATTTTATTTAGTATTTTAAAGTTAACTAATTTAGTGTATGATGCACATTGGATATCTTTAGAAAATATTTCACCATGTAATGGTTAACTACTGGGAATGCAGATATTTTTATAAGAAAATGTATTAATAGTTAACGTACCTATAAATACTGAAGATCGGCAAAAGTTAGTATTTTCTGGGGATTTTACAAGGCTATTTTGTGTTTTTGCTCAACTGATAGGCCAAACATATAGATGAAAAATTGAGATGAGATTTTATAACACATGGTGAAAAATATTTAGTTTTCATAAGACATGCTTAAAAATGGTGCCAGTTTTTGAGAGATCTCCAGAAAATTCAAAGAAAGCAGAGAGTGATGTCAATCTGCCACAAAAAAGTGGAAGAAAGTCTACGGACACGATATTAAAGTTTGATGACTTTGTGTGTATCCAAGTTTGTTCTACAAAATAAAGTGCATTTCGGAACTGTATAAGACTTACAACTGTGACAGTGTCGCAAAACATTAAGCAGTAAGCCAGTGTAAACGCATTAATATATGTAGAATCGTTATCAAATTACTAGGATTTCGAACTTCTGATTTGTCTAAAATGTGGTTTCTTCTAAATTTGGATATATATATATATATATATATATATATATATATAACTAAACGTTGAAATATCATGAGTATTATAACTATAAAATTGAAAAAAAAATGCAGACAATTTATAACCTTTCGATCAGTGAAAAAACTCTTATTAAAATTTAGATGAACCAATAAAATATAAAACCGTAGTCTTGTTTATGTTATATAAAAGTCAACAGATGCCTATAGTTTATTACACCTATAATTTTTCACAAATCCGTACACTTGTTACAGATTTATTACTTTCAGTGAAGGTTCTTAAGATTTTAATGTCATATCTTATGAGATTGTATCTAAATAATCTTTTTTGTTACATTTTTAGAATGTCACGAAATAGGTTTCATTGTCTTAGTTGAGCGATGATCAATGATACATTTCTTTCTCTATACTTAGGTACCGTCTGTATGAATCGGACGAATCGGTGAAACCAGTAATATATATGAAGCCTTCCATGCCCTCCCGCCAACGATGCTAGACAGTGCATTTATTTTATATTTTGTTTGTTAAAACGTCTAATATAGAAGATACAAACAATTTGTCGATAAGTAATGTTCATAAACTGTATGCACATGTATGGCGTCCTGCGAGATAACATGGTACATATGTACCGAGAAGTGTCACCAAAATCAAATCCGTAATACGGTTATAAATGCGAGATGAGAGATGCCTTCTGTTTAAAGTTACTATTTTTTTACGTTTTTAGTATCTGAAATTAAATTTAGCTGATGACTTACTTTTTATAATAATAATATTATTAATAACATCTTTATACATAGAAGGTAGCACATGAAGATATAGATCAATACAAAGTGCAAATGATACATCTTAATTTTAAATGTGGCCTTCTAAAAAACAACAACATCCAAATTTACACTCTCTCATAACCTAATTAGTATCACATTCATCCTTATTAATATCATATTCATTCTTAGACAAATACTCCTAAAAATAGATATTGCCTTTAAGTATCCATTTATACAATTTTCATTTAGGCAATCAATTAGTTATAATAATCAATTATTTTATAATGGCTTAGTTATAATTCAGCTGATATAAACAAATAGATTCTTTAGGCAGTCAACTGCAAGATATACTTTTTATATTTCTTTTTTAAAAGATGTTAGAGAACATGTTGAGCGAATTTCATTTGGTATTGAATTCCAAACATTTGCACCATTGTAACAAAAGTCTTTTTCCATAATTTGTACGATATTTAGGTATAACTATGTCATTATGAGCAGCAGATCTTAGATTGTATGTTTCGTTGCTGGAACATGTTAAACTTTCAGGGATATATGAAGGTGCTAAATTGTTGCAAGCTTTGTAAATAAGACAGCCCGTGTGGAAGTTACTTTATAATGTTCATTAAAGTTCCTTAAACATATCATTTGTTCTTGTTTGGAACGTTTATTAAAAATTATATTTGCAGCTCTTCCTTGAATTTTCATTATTTTCTTTAAAGAACTCTTATTTCCTTGACACCATGCAGTACAACAATAATTAAATACTGTCATTATATACGCATTTTAGAATAACTTTTTCATTTCATCTGTCAAATAGTACGATAAACGTCCCTACAATATTAGTTTTTAGCTAAGTTTAGTGCAATCTGTTTCAATTTGAACATTCCACGACAATGTGTTGTCTATATTAACACCTAATAATTTTTTAACCTTGGCATTTTCTATTCCTTGCTTGGAAATACTTAAAAATAGTTCTTTACAATTGTTACTTTTTTGTTTAGTACACAAAACCATGCATTTGTTTAGATTAAGTGACATATTGTTTAAATTGCACCATTGTTGCACAACATCTAAATTCTGCTGGAGTTTAGTTTGCACTTTATCTAAATCATACTCTGATTCATACATAGTAGAGTCGTCAGCATAGAAGTCTATATTGCCACTCTTTGAAGCTAAAGTAATATCAGTGTTATATAATAAGAATAAAAGTGGCCAAGAATAGAACCTTGAGGAACTCCAGAAGTTACAAGTATACTTTTAGATTTGGTGTTTCCCATTTTTATCATTTGGGTTCTGTTTGATAGATATGATTTGAAAAAATCAACACTTTTATCTGAAAAATGTTAAAGTTTCAATTTATGCAATAAAATGTTATGATCAACAAGATCAAAAGCTTTCCGTAAATCTAAAAATACAGTTCCGACATATTTACCAGAATCTATATCTGAAAGCCATGCTTCTATTAGTCTAGGTAGTGCTGTATGACATGATTGATACTGGCTTAATCTTGATTGACTTTTGTAAATGATGTTAGTTTTCTTAAAGAATGAATGGATCTGATTTGATATGTGTCACTCATATATCGTTGGCAAAATAGATATGGGCCTGTAGTTATTTGGGTCTTCTTTGTCACCACCTTTGAATATTGGGAGAACGTTAACCTCTTTGAGAGCATCAGGAAATAAACCATTTACAATGCTTGTATTCATAATAAAAGCAAACGAGGTTCTAATATGGTCACCACAGTAGCGCAATATATTTGGACCAGTTCTATCCAATCCTGTTGATTTATGCACATCTAATTAATCAATATATTTTTGAACTTCGAAAGGTGTTATAGGTTCAATAAAAAAATATGTATGGGTACTAATTTTAAATTAGAATTTTTAAAATTCTATCAATGAAGTCATTAAGGTTTGAGAAATCAGATTCTACTAAAGTTGTTTTCTTAATAATATTTGATATATTGGTGAAATGATCATTTAGCATATTCAGTATTTTAGTCTGTCCCTCTATAACTCGACCATTACTCGTTAACTTAGCCGGTAATACTATGCCCTCGTATACAATACTCATGTTTGAGATATTTCTAATATTTTTCCAAAGATAGCTTGTGCTTCTGTTTTCTTTTACAGCCTGATTGTAAATATCCTTTTTACTTTTCTTAATCATTGATGAAATCTTATTTCGCAGAATTTTATACTTTTTAAATTCTTTATTCTTAAGCAGTTGGTCTCATTGAAAAATCGCATGTTTTATTTCTTCATTAAACCGTGCTGGGTGAGTATCACGCTTAACCCTTTTTGTTTCCAAAGGCTAATGCTTTGAAAGTGCATCATTAATAATGTTATAGAATAATTGTAAAGAAAGTTTGGGTCAGTCACTGTTTCAATAGTATCAAATGGCGCAACAGAGAGTTCATTCCTAAAATTCAATTTTTTAAACCATCTGTAAGTTACAGTTTTATGTGTTTTATTTTGGTTTTTAGATTTTGAATGTTTTAGTGATCTTGTAAAACATAATGGGAAGTAATCACTTATACTATAAGCGGGTACTAATACTTCGGTAATTAGATCGCATCTAGTTGTGTAAATATGATCAATGATAGACGAGCTGCCCTTTGTAACACGTGTCGGTAAGTTGACTAATTGTGTCTAGCCATATTTCAATAACACATCTTGCCATTCTTTATTTACACAATGGTCTGATAATTTGTTAGCTATGTACTTAAATTTAATGTTCCGAAGAGTATGAGTTTCAATATTTAAGCCATCAACTTTATCTAGCAATATGTAGTATGTTTAGGACAAGTATTTATTTTTTTATTATTATATTATCGCATGACATCTTGTTTCGTATAATGAGTGCTCGACATCTTATCTCGTGCGCACGACATCTTATCTCGAGCGCACGACGTCTTATCTCAAGCGCATGACATGTTACCCGAGTGCACGACGCCTTATCTTGATGCTATGTCTTCTGCAAATGCACTTGGTTCTTAAGGGTTTCTTTTTATATAATTACACAGGGGCATGTTGTGTTTTACATGTCATGCCTTTTGCTTCCATTGCGGTGACAGGGATTCACCTTGCGGGAATTACTTTTATTTATATTGTCCCGTGACTTTGGAACATGATAGAGGCAAGAATGAGAATGGGTGCGCACCATAACTCGTTTTAAGCTCTCCACTGACCGTTCCAAGATGGTATTAAATTGTGTTCCTTTTTTTGTTCGTTTTGTCCTCGTCTGTTTGTTTTGCATTTGAGTGTGTGTTGGTGGTACGCACATCTCCGTGCTGTGAGTTTTGTTTTGGGGAGGCTGTGTTTTTGTAAGGTGGCATTCTCTATTTGATATTTTTTGTAGAAAGTCTTTTAAACCTTGTATAGCATCAGGTTTCACATTAGTATGCAAAGCTTTATTCCAACCATTAAATGTATATATCATACAAAACAGACGCATATAAGTATCACATCATTCTTATAAAAGACGCAAAAAAAAACTTTCCGGACATTGTCTGCATATTCTGTTGTCTTTTTCTCACAGCTCATTGCAGTTAATACTTCTTGCATTGTGATTTTACGTTGACTAAGATATGTTATATTTGTTTAGTGATCTGGCGATAAGTGCTAAGTCAAAATTGCATGACTGTGGGATCTGAAAGGGGAAGATAATACAAAAGAAGAAGTCGCGCCTATTGAGAAATTATTGCAGTAATTTTCGTAACATACTTATGTTTCAATTTAATAAAGCTCGTGTGTACACACAACAAAATCTACAATCTTCCGCTGCAGCATTTTTGATGTATACACACATAAATCATCTATACTGAAATACATTTTTATGGCCCAAATAGTGTTTTGTGATATCCCCTAGTGGAATTTAAATTTAAGATATTTATACCTCATATAAATTTAAGACATTAATATCTCATATACCATTACTTACTTATCATAATAATGACTCTTTTCAAAATCACTAAGAACACTTTTTGCAAAAGTGACATTATTTATATGCACATGAACCAATGTCATTGTATTAATTTTCCTGGAACTTCGGGTGTTGAAAATGTTACAAAATACAAAAATTCGGTAACCACCTGTGTTTCAATTCTTGAAATGTCTTTAAACAACATTGGGAATCCCCTCACAAATATAAAGTTTTGTAGTTACAATATAGGTATTAACAGTGTCTCCGTGCACCATAGGCTTGGTCAATGTGATAATGTTATTGAAGGAAATCGCCCAAGTACCACTAAACCCTAACTCGGAATACCGACAGAATTTCCGAATATTACTTTACAGATTTCACACACCCCTATTTGTATGCAGTTTCTCGTGTTGTGATTCTTTACTTGTTTCATAATTCATCAAGTTCTGTTTTTATAACTTTTATAACAAGAAGAATAAAGAGATTCCACCAAGAATCGAAGTCTTGCATACTGGTGCTGTAATTCTATTTTTAATAAACTTCAAGGTGGCGGTTTGCTCCTGACCAGTCGGAGGAGCTGGCCGGCCGCGTTTCTTCTTCATGTACGTTTATGTCAGTATGTAACTGTATGCTCAGGTTGAGCTTTTATAACAAGTCAATGTCCATCAAGCGTCGTCCTTCGATTTACAATTTTTGAAAAGATCTCCTACTTCAAATCCACTGGAAAATTTACATCAAACTTCGCAGAAATGACCTAGGGTAGTCTCTTTCAAGCTTGTTCAATGAATTGAATTCCACAAAGAACTCCGGTTGCCATGGTAACCGAAATGAAAATCTTAAAAAGTATTCTCGTCCGAAATCTCAAGGCGTAGGACCTCGATATTTGGCATGTGACATTATCTAATGGTCCTGTAAGATGGTGCAAATTATGACCATTGCAAGAAAAAAATAAAAAAATATAAATCTTCTTGACAAAAATTATCCACGGGGTATCAAGCTTTTGTAAGAAATAACTTTAAACATATTCTTGTCCGAAACTGCAAGGCCTAGTATGTTGCATTTCCTACTGGTCCTCTACCAAAATGGTTCAATTTATGCCTCAGGGGCGATATAGAGACCAAACCCTTGGGTCCCAATTTTTACATAGACTTATATAGAAAAAATATTTTTGGATGTAAGCTCAGGGCCTAGGCCTTTGATATTTGGTATGGGCATTACCTACTGGCCCTCTATCAAAATGGTTCAATTTATGCCTCAGGGGCGAGATAAAGACCAAACCCCTGGGTTCCAATTTTTACATAGACTTATATAGAAAATCTTTTTGGATGAAAGCTCAGGGCCTTTGATATTTGGTATGTGACATTGCCTTATGGTTTTCTAACAAGATAAAACTTATTAACTGTGGGAAGGCCCGCCCCGGGGGTCGCATGTATATGAGTTACATAGGGAAATATTTCATAGATTATTGGATCATATTTCCTAGACTGTTTAATTATACTTACCTGATGACCCAAAGTAATTAGGGGTCAAAGGCCTGTAACATTGACTTACTGATCTACATTTTTTAAAAGATACAGCCTTGAAATTTGGAGTAAATATACAGCTTCGCATATCAACCTTAACACTGATTTTTAGTGCTAAGAATGTGACCTACTGACATTTTTTTCAAATGTTTTAGCGTCAGTTTGACATTTGAAACATGTAGCGTATATTACTGAGGTGAGCGATCCAAGGTTATTATGACCCTCTTGTTTATTTTAAATTATTTCGTGTTCTTGTGTTCATGTTCTCATTTGATGTATTCGTGTATACATTTGCACGTACCTCTATTTTTATGATACTGAAAAACTGTTTAAAAAGGTTAAACCCGAACACACACACACGCATACACACACACGTACGCACGGACACACGCACACACTATTTTTATGCAGTCTGCGTATGGGTGGTTGCATTCTTTGAAAGAGGCTTTTGTAACATTTCATAAATATTCGAAGATGAATTGCTTGTATTACGTTATAAAAATATACACATTTAGAAGAAATAAACAACAAATCATTTCTCTTTTTTGTTCACAAAATATTTATCATTGTATTCCCTCAATTAACTATACTTAAGTAAAGTCGAACACTATACTCAAATATTCAATAATCTATGTTCATGTCATGGTTATAATATCGGTCAAGAATATCCTTAATGTTACATTCTCAAATATTTATTATATTCTAACAGTTTTCCATGTTGACGTTTATAACTTTCTTCAGAACCATTTTCAATTCTTCAATTGATAAAAATGTAATACAGATATATCGATTTTGAACGAGATGTACTCCATACCTCAACAAAGCCCTTTAAGTGACCTTTTCATATGTCAAGTTTCTTCACTTGTTTTTTTTTCTATGATGTGCATCTGGTGCCGTGAAACGTATCATATTGAATACTTTGCTTCCTTTCTAATTTCTAACTGGATATGCTGCATATTTTACATGTAATACTCCTGTATAAAGTCTGACCTCATATTTTCGTTTAGGGTTATTGTCACAATATTGAAAACAATGCAAAATACTGTATGGTTATCAATGCAGAAACAAATCCAACCTCATTCATTTGAAGTTCCACTCTACATTAATTTAGAAAGCGGACTTTAAAAATCAAACGTAAATGTACAAGTATGGGAAGGCTGTATCTTTTTCGCTAAGAAAATAAACGTGACGTAGGGCTCTAATAGCGTAATCTCCTTTTCTTGTGAAACATGCAAGAATAAACAATACGTACTACTAAATAATTAAAAAAGTAAAGATCAGAAACATCATATTCTGTACTTTGGGAAAACATTCTGTGTGCTTCACATAAGTCAATGGTACACCAGTCAGACCTGTAACATAAAACATTTTTGATTATAGATAGATCTACCTAACGCGGTAACCTTTGAATATCATCCTCAGACTTGTCTTACTTTTTACTTTCATATCAATTACTCTAAAGACTTGTAATAAGTACGTAATACCTAAAGTGTTCACACGAGAAAATTTATTACCGATCACTTGTAATCACAACTAACAAAAAAAACATTCATACACACTTAATTACAATATTTTCTTACAGTTTCAGTTTGATTAAAGGAAGTTTAAAATGCTTTGTTGACGGTTTAAGTCGGTAAAATGTTTATCTCATCGATGTGGGTTCGAACCTCACTCATGGCTTTGAATTCTTCATGTGAGGAAGCCATCCAGCTGGCTTACGGAAGGTCAGTGGTTCTACCCAGGTGCCCGCACGTGATAAAATAATGCATGGAGGGGCACCTGGGGTCTTCCTCCACCATCAAAGCTGGAAAGTCGCCATATGACCTACATTTGTGTCGGTGCGACGTTAAACCCAGGCAACCAACCAACATCATGTATGAAATATTGCACTTTTTTATGTGTTTATGTGTTCTTCAATTTGTTATACACTTAATTACAGATTGTTGGTATTAAATTTTATTTACGTTTAGATTTGAAGTGGGAAATAATATGTACACACACTGGTACAAGATTCTTTTTAGCAACGTAAGGTACTCCAAGTTTTATATAAGATCCCCATTTGATATGAAAACAACCTTATTTACTGTTCAGTTTAATAAAAGAAGGTACTTCAACATTTTATAAACCCTTAAGATTATATATCTTTATCTTGACACGGAGACATTTATTTCTCTGTCTAGCATGTTAGATACTTAAGTAACAATTTCCAAAAATATATTGCCTTCTTCAAAAATTATTTTGAGCCATATCGTCATCTTTTTTATACTTGAAATATGTACGCAAACCTAATTTGTTTTTCGCAATATTCTTGTTTGCATATTTTTATATCAATAACCAAAAACTCTTAATATCCACGCAGTGTGTAACGGACGGAAATGGCGCGCTCAGTAAAACCACTACATATTACATAACGAAGAAGAAGCTTGCACAAACAGTTCATTGAAACAACATTGTTACAGACACATTGTGATTCTGAAAATGTACAAAATATTGTAATTTACTGTTTATAAGTGTTCTTATGATTGTTATTGACACATTTGATTAGGTAATAGATCTTTTTCTGGGCCAATGAGTTGTCCTATTTATCTATAAAATTACACACAAAAATATTGAAATCGTAATGTATTCTCAAGTGCGTAATTTTATCTTCATCAGCTAGAAAAGTGCTTAAGAGTCAAATAAATAGAGCAAAAAGATACACAGTAGCAAAAACAGTGCATAAGGTTACGTAGATCTTGTTTTTCAGAAAATGCGATTCAACCGTTGACATTATAAATGTGTAAAACACTTTTAAACACAGAAGCCCCGTGGCAATATAGGTATTTCTATAATATAAGATTGAATCATTGACCTTGTACGTGCACAGCGCCCTTGAAGACTATGTCCGTGTTCAGCGCCATTTCGTATATTTCGACATTCTCTTTTTGGTAGCTTTGATTTTGCCAGTCCGTTACATGTTTATGATGGACTGGATACTTTGTTAAGTTTTAATGTCATTGTACTGTCGTTTACTTTAGTAATTAGTATTTTCTGAACAAAATGATGTCGGTCCGTAAATACCGTCATCCCAAATACTGCGAATGTATTCAAACTTCCCAAGTGTTCTCGGAAAATATAGGTGAATGGAACAAAGGAAAGGTACCAGAGGAAATCGGAAGGTAAGGGGCATATGATAGGACATATTAGAACATCTAAAACAAATGTTTATCAATAGAAATACCTTGATTTTCCTGACGAATCGGAGAAATTATCGGCCGTTTTTCCGTGTAATCTGCCTTTGTAAGTCAAGTGATTCCCCACATCGCCGTTGCTTGTTTCTTTTACCCCCTAACATTCATTCAATTTGTAGAAAAATTTCTATTTCTGAAAATGTTATGAAAGTTATGATTGCCCATAGGATACCATTTTTTTTTTCAAATCCGTCTAGCAAAAATCAAGCACACGACCCTATGTTTTTTATTTGCTGAATTTTCTTAGTTTAGTCTGAAGTTTCGATTTATACGCACATAACTACCTTAATACTGCACATGAACTTTTTACCGTTAGAGGTATAAAGGGAGTAATTCAAAAATAGTGTTTCAATAAAAGTGTTTATTATATACCTATATAAATTCTGTAAAAAATCGGCTTGTATTTCACGGTAAAATATGAACAAGCAGACACAAATTCCGTATTGTATCTTTTATAGTACCTTCCGTATTGTACCTGCCGGAATACTTTCATTAATATGCATGACTTGACACAACTCTATAAATAGCGCACATAAAAACTTCAATTAATTCCATTTAGATATCGATAAACATTGAAAATTTCTTTCGATAACAATACAACAAACAAAAAGGTAGAGGTATATAATAAAAGGGTCATTATAGCCTGGGAATCCAGTCTGACAATTTCTACTCTTTTATTTACCTGCAAATTGACAGCCTGGGGAAACCTGTTTTCCGATCGAAGCGCCACCTTTATTACACCCGAAATATGTGGGTGTTTAATAAAGAACGATAACTTCTGAAAGCAATAATCCATGGCTAAAAATAGAAACGGAATTCTCACGGACAGATCGGAATCGTGTACTTCCGAAGGTTTCCGAACATTTCCGGGCCATAAACAAATTCCAGTTTGTACCTCCCATAGCTTTTCCAGCAAGTTGTAACATCTTTAAAATATGTAAGTTTAAACTTAAATTTGCGTCATAGTTGTCAAGATGTTATATGCAGTTAATGCAGACCTAGTAATCTACGAAAATTGCCGAATTTTCGGCATCATTGCCTCGTTTTCGTTTCAAACAAGCGCAAATATGATCACATGTTAATTAGGCTAATTATAGAAAATCGATAATCAGTAGTGACATGGAAAATCCTTCAGATTTCCCCAGGCGTTGATAATATCAGAAACTCGATGAATGCCAATTAACACTAATTAGCGCACATTAGTAGCATCTATAATGCATAAATATTAGGTATGATTTCTTCTATCAAAGCACAAATATTATCAACGGCTTCCCAGGCTAGGGTCGTTATAACAGTAGCTAGATCTGGGATTTTGTATTCGGCTCCCGTTGATTTTGCGCGCCTCGTGAGATCCGATCTGGCAAAATCCACTCGAGCCGAATACAGCATCCCAGGTCGATCTATTATTATAATAACCCTCTTTTACTACATTCATTAATAGTCAAACGTTTGACAAATATGAAGAAAACAACTATTGGAAATAGGATTTTACAGGAAATTAATATCATTTATGTTCATTACAAAAGATGCGACAGCCACACTTTTTTTACGAAGGCACTAAGAGCCGTAAAGTTGATCAAACTTGACCCGGATGTTTCTTTCACAACTCTTCAGTTCCGCTTGGTTGCACATAAGGTAAACCAAAGCTAAAATTAGGAAATTGTTCTAATAACTTCCCCATAGACCCATTGTCTGTTTGAAAAATTGTTTTAAACAAACGGTCCTGTTGTAAGATCATTCAAATTTTAAAACAATTCGTCAAAAACCATGGCCACCAGGGGGCGTGGTCTATTATCTCTATAAGTATATAGGGGAAAGTTTAAAAATCTTGTATGAAACAGTTCGCCTACCTTTTTTATAATTACACACACACATGGTCCTTGTGTAATCCATTACCAAGATTTGTCATATTATTCCGATTCTGAAAAAGACATGGCCACCAGAGATTTCCTAATAGTATATGAATTGAGTGAAACATTTAAAACGCTTTTTGTATGAAAATGCTGGCCAGATTATGAAATAATTTCACACAAATAGCCCTTGAGTGCTCCTCTACCGACATTGTTCAACTTATTTTGTTTCGTAAAAAACATGGATTCCAGGGTATAGGAGTGTGGCCACTTTTTACCTGTATGCATATATTAGAGTTTTTAAATATAATCTTTTCAAAAACAGCAGGCCCCATTACATCATGCGACTGCCTTTTACCCTTTGACCACCAATGGCAATATTTAACAAGAGGGACGCGCTCAGACAAATAGGTGTGTATATTGAAAACAAATATTCGCAACACTTAGGAACATTTATAATGATTAACTTAAGGGCTTAAAGCTACTAGTAGTATTTATTCACTGAGAGAAATCTTATAATCAAGTCCTTACGACTAGAAATTAGAATGTTCGTACATTTGTGACATCGTTCACCTTGCCATTCGTGTTTCAATAAGAAGAAAAGATAGGCTAGCTTTAAAATCATTCAATTGAATCCATTTTTCTGACTTCTAAGACAGCTTTTCGGCCAACCGCAAGTGAACTTGCCGAAATTAAACTATTCTGTCTCTTAGGAAATAGATAAAGGCATTAACACAGTAAATAGTTGATCTTCTTTATTCTGTATCGACCTCAGAAACTCCAGATGCTTGCAGCAATCGTGACCCAATTTAAATATCATTTACTGGCATTGTCTTAGTTGTATAAAAATCAAAAGCTTTGATGCAGGACAAACTATCAGCCAAACAAAGGCACTGCAAAATCAGATAGAAATGAGATATTGTAGCGGTGTTATTCAATCTAAATTTTCATGACGGATTTTGTAAGACCGTCGAGATTGAATGAAAACTATTGCACAGGAATAGCATAATATTTTAATTGAACGTCAATTGATTTTGTCACGACAATATTTGGCAAAACAACTTATATGAAGCAAAACAAACAAAAATCATGTGTCAATAACAAGGGGATAGCTACGTAGCCTTATCAATTTCAAAACTGTAAGTTCCCTTTTGTCCCATTTTTAAATCAGTTATAGTCCAGTAAAAGGTAGGCTATCCCGTGGAAATGCGAATATTTTCAATAGTTTTTTTCCATAGGAAACATAAAAGAACAATCACTCAAGGGAATGTAACTTTACAAAACAAGCGGTTTGAGAGAAAATCTGTGACAACATACAGTATTCTGTTTTTAGCTCACCTGAGCCAAAGGCTCTTGGTGAGCTGTTGTGATCGCCCACGGTCCGGCGTCCGGCGTCCGTCTGTCGTCCGTCCACACTTTCCTTTAAACAACGTCTTCTCATAAATCACCAGGCCAATTTTGATGACACTTTACAAAATTGTTTCTTAGATAGTCTGCTTTAAAATTGTCTAAACATTGAATTCCATAGAGATCTCTGGTCACCATGGCAACCGAAATGAAAAACTTTAAAAATCTTCTTGTCCGAAACCACAGGTCATAGGGCTTTTTTATTTGGTATGCAGCCACTAGTGGTCCTCTATCAAGATTTTCAAATTATCTCCCTAGGATCAAATATGGCCCCGCCCTAGAAGTCACATGGTTTACATAGACTTATACAGGGAACACTTTGAATTTTGTTTTGTCCAAAACTACAAGGGATATACCCTCAATATTTGACGCGTGATACCATCTTATAATTTTCTATAAAGACTGTTCAAGTTATGCCCCTGGGGTGAAAAGAGGCCCCGCCTCAGGGGTTCCCAAACTTTACATAGCCTTGTATAGTAAATTTTTTTAAAAATCTTCTTGTCTGAAACCATAAGACCTAGGCCTTTGATATTTGATATGCAGCATACCTTGTAGTCCTCGGCCAGGATTGTTCAAATTATGCATCTGGGATAAAAAGAAGTACTGCCTCGGGGGTCCCAAGTTTTACATAGACTTATATAGGCAAACAGTTTAAAACTCTTCTTGTTTGAAACCACAAGACATAGGTCTTCGATGTTTGGTATGTGGCATGACCTTGCGGTTTTCTACCATGATTGTTCAAATTATGTCTTTGAGGTAAAAAGAGACCATGCTCTGGGGTCAACAGTTTTACATAGAGTTACGTAACAAAAATCTTTTAAAAATCTTCTTGACTGAAAGTTCAAGGCCTAGGCTTTTAATATTTGGTATGTAGTATTGCCTAGTGGCTCTCTTATGAGATTGTTTAACTTATGCCCCTGGGGTTAAAAGAGGCCCCGCCTCGAGGGTAACCTAGTTTTTATATGAGTTATATAGGAAAAGTACTTCAAAAATTATCTGATCATATTACTTAACTATATTTACCTGATGACACCACTTGACTGTGACCTTGACCTACTTTCTTGTTTTTAAGATGCAGCCTTGAAATTTGAATGACCTACCGTATTTTCCGGACAATAGGCCGCTGCACCGTATTGGCCGCAGCCGTATATTTTAACTATATCAGAAATAAAATTTAACGTATAGGCCGCTCCGGCATATTGGCCGCGGCGTATACACCACTATGCAGCGAACATGACCATGTCGTATAAAGAATGTCCTCGATAAATAGTCATTGAAATCGGTTGTATTTACAGGTAATCACACTTGTTAATCCGTCAAATGCAGTGAACTGTTAAGTCCGAATGTAAGTTTCTTGAGCAGTTTGCAAAGGCCCTCTCGGCAATATTGTCCATTCTTTACATTTTACATGATTCGATCGGCTTTCAAAATGCAAGTGAAAAATTAAAACCGTTGCATAGGCCGCATGAAAGGCCCATTTAGAAAAAATAAATTGACGTATAGGCCGCTTCGGCGCATAGGCCGCACCCCTGAAAATTTCACTTTTTTAAACGTATAGGCCGCGATCTATTGTCCGGAAAATACGGTACAATTTAGCACACCAATCTTAAAACTGATATTCATTGACCATGAATGTGACCTACTGATCTACTTTCTTTATATTTTAGCATCAGTTTGACCTTTGAAACATGTATCTCATATTACTCAGGTGAGCGATCCTGGGTCATCATGACCCTCTTGTTTTACAATATTGTCACTTAAACTGACCTTTTTTAAAGAAGGACTTTTACTGTTTTAAGTGTTTTTTTAAATAAATTTTCTAACCATTCTGCAAAACTGGGAAAGCTTTACCCTGGTATATCAGACATTTAGAAAAGATTTCCATGCGAATGATGGAAATGTTAGGCTATTTCTTTTGAATTTCCATAATGTAAAAGATCATGTCACATGAGCATTTGTAAAATACATTAGGTCTTAAAAACTTGTTAAAGCGTAATGCATGATTACAGGGGTAGAAAAGGAATGTTTTCAATATTACACATGAACAATCATTAAGAGAAGTAACACAAGATTTACCTTCAAAAGAAGAACTTGTATGTTATGTACATTTTAAACAATGACATCATCACCATAGATTATATACATTACTCTAGAAAGTAACAAAACGCCCTTTAAAAAGTTAATTTTGATACGGCCGCTGCTGACGGATCCATAATGGCGCTATATGCCTCAGGAGTCATACCTCTAGTATCCATCGGAAATAACCAGTAGAGACAGATAATCACAATATCAAGGTTTAAATCTGTTTAAAAATCCTTCTGTTTATTGTGTACATAAGGCTTCTTGAAACAATAATGATGTATATTTTTATTCAATTACATAATAATAAACAGTTTAAAATTGTTACAAAACATAGAAGTATTAAATATCTTGTAGGTGTACATGTTTTACAATGTAAATAAACACAAACTCAAGATAAGGTGATGGCCGTTTCTTAGATAAGAGAGTTCTTTTTTCTCTCTTTTTTTGTTGCATCTAAAACTTTTAGGAGAATCAGATTCTGTAAGATTTTTTCATCACTGTAGTGCTCTTGCATTCTGGATATTCTAGGACACAAGGACACTGCAGTGATGTTGAAATAGTTACGAAAATGTGTTCCGTTTTATAGGAAATGCTTAAATCTATGTAATGATATTGTATATTTTCGTTTTCTTTGTTTGTTTTTTTTTCATACGGTGTGCAATTAAGTTGTGCTGTCTTGTAAAAGGTATGCATGTCATAATTGTGTCTTTTACACTTGATGTTGCATTCATTTAGTTAAGAATATAATTTTATGTGACTGCTTTTACTGCTATAATAATAATTATCATTATTATAAATCATAACACATGAGAGTATATTTTTATATCTATTTAAAAAACAAAACAAAAAAAACAAAACAAAAAAACAACATAATGTCATGTTGTCATGTTGCATAACTGTGTAAAATGTTTCTTATATGAAGAAAAAAGAAAACTCGTTGATTTAATATATTGTATATTATTAAGTAGAAACATCATTTATATTTTTGTCAAAATGATCAGTCGTTTATTGTTGTTATATAATGTTCTGGTGATACTCGAACAAAGTTGCAAGTCCCTTAAAGTTATGTATACCTAAACATTTAGTTGCTGTTGTTTTTTGTTTGACATTTTTGCAAACACTATATTCAGCAGCATCGAACAATCAAAGACGTACAAATTTGACCCAGCATGATAACTACTTTCTTCTTTTGCAGGTCTATATAAAACATGGCGCACCAAGCTCAACTAGCGAATGTCAAATACAGGAACTGGGTGAAGGCTGGACTTGGTATAAAGTACGTTAAAGAAGGTTTGGAACCATTCTGTGCCCACTTGGCTACACAACAACATATTGATATCCTGAATAAAGTTAAACAGACACAAAATCTTTCAGCAGTGTCTTGTGGGCATTGCGATGTACGGACTCTCCTGCCTCACCAAGCCCAAAATAAGCCGTGCCCTCTTGGTCAAGATCATTGTAACTGTCAGTATCCAAAAAGGAAATCCTTTTGTCCAAACAATGTATGTGGGGCAATCTATGATGAAATCATTCAACTCCACTCATCAACCCCTCCAGCGCCATACTGGAGGAACACGGATGCACGTCAATGGTGCACTGAACCATGGTCTGTTGCAAAATGTTTCATAAATGCTCCAGGATATGAACAAAAATCGAAAGTGAGTGAGTTCGATTGCCCTGGCTTGTTACATCTGCTGATAAACAATAAAGGTTTTCAACAACACATCAAGTGTGCAATCTCTGGCAAAGACGTTTTTTCAAGGGTAAATATTGCATCATATACTTGTTGTCAATAGAGTAGAACAAATGACTAAATGTTAATAACTATTTTCGATGTAAGTAATTAAAATTGTATATAAAAATTATTAGTATAAATTATTGTTTCGGATAAAACGGGTGATTTTGTTTTACTCAGAAATGTTTTCTACCATAGGTCCGATACTAATGCTTGTTTCTGTATAAACAACTTTTAATTACGTTGCCGAACTATTGTGTCGGTGACTCTAAACCAAAAGAAGAAGAAAATAGAAGAAATAAAATGTATCAGTTACTGTCTGTATGTATTTATATTAGATTGAAATTTTAAAACTAAGAGAAAAAAGTCAGGTCACCACTATGATGCAGGTAACGCATTCAGTTGTTTCATGGTTGTTGTTTGTAAATAATGTTTGTCATCTAACGTACATTTACTCTGAGGAAATATATATTGTACAGGTACGCAAGTCTAGAAATGAAATATTTCATTCCCATACAATGGAACTAGAAGACAATGAAGTTAATAGTTATATAGATGATATGATAGAACTGTTAGAAGATGAAACTGAAATTAAACACAGGCAAGAATCTAAAGCTGCGGTCATAAAGCTGCAACAGGTAAAACAATTTTGTGTGTGTATCTCAATCCATGTTACACTCTTTCTATTGTATATATTGCATATGTTTTATAAAGGAAGTGTTCCAGATGGAATGATGTATAAGGTATTTTCGATGACAAAATACAATCATGAAGTGATAGCGTTTGACAAATTCAGTTCGCATTTAAGATGTCGCTTATCTAAAGGATTGCTTGTCTGATTCTGGAAGTCATAGCATAACTGTGTACCTGTTTCCTTTGAGTATATTTGGTATATTGGACTGGCATTTCCGGTGATTTTACATGTTGCCGGCAAAACCCATCTGGCACCCCATGCCTGATGACTATCGTGCTTGATAATGACAACTGTTACTGGCGATTCATGCATTGATTATATATTGTTTGGTATCTTATAATTATGTATACGATATGCAAGAAAAAATATTGGTCAAGTGACACGAATCAGATAAAAATATTCGTCCCTCAGTCACTTACGCATTGGCGGTTACTCAACAAGCATCGTTGCCGCCCAATGCGTAGGTGCATTCGGGACGAATATTTCTATCCAATTCTTAAACACATGATCAATATTATTAATCTGGATCCGGCATAGGAAATCGTAAATCATATAAGGAATGAATGGCAAACTATATGAATTGATCAAACTTGCAAATTTATTGTCTTTCTGAAGATTAATTGATATTTCCATTTTATTGTATTAAAATTAGCTCTTAAATTTCGCATCTTTTGAATCATTGGCAGATAGCTTTCAAATAAGCACAAACACCTTAACACTATAGCTTTCAGATAAGCACAAACACCTTAACACTTAACATTTTAATCATATGTCTTTAATTGAACATAAGTAAATTGACAAGTGAACTGTGAAAGATAAAATGATATATTCTAGATTATTTTTCAATAAGAGAACATGTTTTGGGTTGTATTTTTTCCAAATACACCCATTATCAGATCTTGGTTGAGGTCATGTATTTTTATCAAAAGAATCAATACTACACGACTGGATGAAATTTATTATCATAA
Source organism: Mercenaria mercenaria (assembly GCF_021730395.1). Taxonomy (NCBI): domain Eukaryota; kingdom Metazoa; phylum Mollusca; class Bivalvia; order Venerida; family Veneridae; genus Mercenaria; species Mercenaria mercenaria. The sequence goes on along the minus strand of NC_069375.1, from coordinate 60,279,041 downwards.
TAAATCCTGATATCTGACAAAGTGTAAATTAGACAATCTGGAAAAAGTCTTCTTAATCCAACCATTTTTATGATCTTATTGAGTCATCGGTTAAATTTAGTGACAATCAAGGCACGTTAATTCAAAAAACCATGAAATTCACGCACTCAAACTAATGTCTTACATGTCAGTAAAAAGTAAACATAAAATTTTAATAAACATATTTCATCGGCATGATTATTTTTTTAAACAACAGTTTCTAAGCAAATTAGTATGAAAGAGTTTGGTGTTATATAGCTTTACTAATGTATTGATACATATTCTGTTTAAGGTAAATATACCTAATAATTTTCAAAGGACTTTCGTGTATTTATTCACGAACATATCACTAAAACATATATCTCTTACGGGAGGATTAAAGTGGTCTGACCTTCAGCCTATCCTTCCGTCTTCCCGATTGATGACTGAAGTTTGCTTAGACATTCAGGCGTCGAACTTCATAGGGTGATTGCCTGTAGTAGTTGAGACTGAAAACGGTTTCCGATTGATAACTGAACTAACAATTTAACGTACATGCGTCAAACTCCTTTGGTTGATTGCTTGAGGTCAGTAATTCGGGGGTGAATAGGTCATCCGGAGTCAACCTTTTTTCAGAGAAAAATAGTCCTTCCAGAAGTGACTTAAAATTTTAACTCGTGCAGAACGACCGAATAGAAAATTCCACTCGTCAATGCGAGCGGACGAGTGGAAATTGTGTCCCCTTGGTCAAGGTCAATGAGACCGCTAGACTTTAAACGACTGAAGAATGATTTGGCGTCAAACTTCATAAGATGATTGTTTGTGGTAAGTACATGACCCCTATATATTTAAGGGTCAGTAGATTAAAGGTCAAAATAGCTTTGAGACGGAAAACTGTTTTCGATTGATAACTGAAGAAAGTCTAGGCTCACATTTTGTGAGATTTATATATATATATATATATATATATATATATATATATATATATATATACCAATATATTCGATGCAAATCTTAATTTGTTATGTTGATGAAGCATTTTTTATGTACATTTACTAGTTTGTCCGGTACATACTTAGTTTGTGCTGTCCATTTAGTAGTTTGTTTTGTACAATTACTAGTTTGTCATGTGCATTTTCAAATATATGGTGCAGATCATAATTTGTTATGTAGATAAATTAGTTTGTACTGTACATTTACTAGTTCGTCTAGTACACTTTTATCTTTATAACAAATTATGATTTGTACCGAATTTATTGGCAAATGTACAGGACAAACTAGGAATTGTACATCACAAACTGCTTTATCTACAAGACAAATCATTATTTGTTCCGAATAAATTGGGAAAAGCCCATAACTAACTATTAATTGTACAGCACAAACTAGCGAATGTACTGCACTAACTGCTTTATCTACTTAATAAATTATGATTTGTACAGAATATATTGGAAAATGCACATGGCAAACTAATAATTATCATGCCAAGGCAGTTGAGACGTTCAATACTCTGGCCTTTAGTCAGAAGATTATTCCTGTTGTTTATAAAGTCAGTATGTCAAAAGTCAGGGTCACACTAACCTTGAGACCGAAAACGCTTTTAGATCGAATACTAAAGAACGCTTAGGCCTATAGGTGTCGAACTTCACAGGATGATTACCTGAGGGCAGTAGAAAATATGTTGGTTTTTTTTTGGTCGCGGGGGGGGGGGGGGGGGGGGGGGGGGGGGGGGGGTATGGGGGGGGGGGGGGGGGTGGTGGGGATAGTAAGCCAAAAGTCAATGCCACAGTGACCTTGAGATTGAAAATGTCAACTGAAGAACACTGCGCTGCGGCATTTCTTTTGCAGATGACCATTTTCGAATTTGAAGTAGGATTTTCAAATCTTAGTCAATGTCATGGTGACTTTTACCTTGACCTTGAAATCGATTTTCATCTATCATCTATTACTGAAGAACACTAGTTTTTGTGTCAAAGCCTGAATACATGTTTGTCGACCATGGTTTTCCTACTGATAACTGATAATAGAATGCTTTTGCCTACAAGTGTCTAACTTCTAAGGATGATTGTCTGTGGCCAGTAGATAACCCTAGTGTTTTGTGTTTATTAGTCAAAGGACAAAGGTCATAATGAACTTCAGGGCCATCACGGGAAAATATTGTTATATCTTTTCTTCCGAAACTGTTTGAATGCAATTTGGTAATTTAAACCAATTGATACATATAACATAAAGTAGCCTAAAATGTGACACATTGTCAAAACTAATCTAGTCAGCATAACCGTATGTATCCAGTTGAGAAAACCAAGAAAACAAATATTGTATATGTGTATGTGTTATTGACTGGTATTCTGCATAAAATATGGTTACTAGTAGGTCATGATGGCGAAATCATGAATATCACGCGCATGTATTAACTAGGTAAAAAACAAATAAACTTACTTTCTTACTGACCCATATCACAAACAGGTAAAATGTTTCTATAATTGTCAGAAGGATGAAGTTATTCGTACTTTTCACGAATTGAATCTCTCTTTAAATAATTCGACGCCAGTTAGATCTAAACAAATGATAATGTCTTGTCTATTAAGTTGTCCCTTAGGTACTGAAAATGTTTGATTTGCATCTGTTCAGATCTAAAAATATTGTGTCGTAAAAGGAATTTATCAATTGTTTTTCAGCTAAAGCAGACGAACTTCGCCATATCCACGGCAGACGAGGATGAAGTCGTTCGTATTGCTATTGGAGAACTTCAACAGACAAAAGTAGATGCAATCAACGAAGTAAGAGCTACAGGTGTGGAAGGCAAACGCAAGCTTGAAGGGAAAATGTTAGCTTTTACATTGGGACTCGAGCAGAAACGGAAGAAAATGAAAAAGGAATCCATGATAAGAGAAAATAAGTCAAAAAAGAACATTGAACAGAAAGGAATCGAAATCAAAAAGGAACTGACAAGGCAAGAGGTAGAAGCAAAAGAAAAGCTAAATCAGAAACTTCAAGAATCAAAACTAGAGTTAGAGGTAAAATATTAGACTAAAATTTTACTAGATTTTTAAACAAAAATACCCATCTCAATCGGAGTCATAGTTTAAATTTCAATAGTAGAGTTATAAAATAAGTAGCTTTCTTAATGAGAACATTTTTTTAAATAAACTATTATAGATTGGATACAAAACTATTATGCTCGCTTTAAGTCTTGCTCAAGGTTAATGTTGCGACTTTTCCTTTATTTGTTTTACTTACAGGCACCTTCCTCTGGCAGAAAAAAAACTGCTTTATTTACGCAAAATTAACTTCTACCACAAACATTTGTTTCTGTTGAAAATATACAAAATTATAAATATTGGTTTCTGATAAAGGTAAACAAAATACAGCTTACAATCGATGTTCATATAAAGGACAATGATTATATACCTATATTTTGAATCCGTCCTGTGTATTTCTATGGAAAGAACTTACTTTAGACAGTTAATTTTGAAAACAGATTAAAGAACAACTTCAAACCAAATTATGAATTCCTCTGTGTGCAAGAGGTTTGACATTTTTTCTATGATACGCAAATTGATGTACGAAATCGATGCAGAATTCGTAACAGTTATATGATTCATAATCGTTTAAGAGGCTAATCAAACAGACAGTGTGTCTTCTTTATTAAAGATAAGGATTAATTTTTATTACGAATTTCAAATTATAGTGCTGAAAGGTGAACCCAACTATTTCATTCCCGATACGAATAATTCTTTACAGTGAAAGTTCGCTCTTACAAGTGTGTATGTGTTAATCTGTTATATTAGCATAACAAAATAAACTACGTTTCAAATGGGGATATCGGAATATTGATTTCAGGGTCACAAACACTTGATTGAATGTTCGAAGATGACTATCACCGAGACTAGAAAAGAAGCTGCAACTGACAGAGAGGGAACAGGTAATTTATTTTATAGTTGTATGTCGTGCCATTTTAACGTTAATTTTATTAACTATTTTGTGTTTTCCTAAATTCAATTTTTATATTCTTAGTATAGCTTTAAAACTTCTTTTTTCTTTTTTTAATATCATTTTGTGTATTTTTGCCTTGAAGTATTGTGCTGATTATGGTATCATTTATGGATCACACTAGCAATAAATAATACGCAGTATTATAGTTCGGGGGCCAATTGGGTCAACCATGCACCCCCATTAGACTTTTTTCATAGGTACCAAATTGAAATAAAAATAATCTTTCCATGCAAAAAGCTCTTTTGAACTATATATGATTTCACTGTTTCCATTGCAACCGTTCATTTTTAAAAAGGACGACCATATAGATGATAATTAGTCATATCTTAGTCAGTTTGGGTGATAAAACAATAAAAATAGTGTCAGAATGGAGCGAAGACATTTGTCTTTAAATAAACGCATTTTTATTTTAATATGAGTATTAATGAGAATGTTACAAAATGACAAAATTTTGTTAAAAAATAACATTTTCTAAGTTTCAAATCAATTTAAATAAACCAGTCAGCTTTGGTCTGGTCTCAAAGTCTCTCAGTGCTTTTTCAGTATATTATTTTGTTACTCTTATGGTATCTTTTGCACTCAAAACCGGATGTGCTCAGCTAATTTGCATAAAATGAACCAGTGTCACAAAAAACGAATAAAGTTCTGAGACCCATAAAACTAAATAAAATGATAAAATGAATTTTTATCAATGAAATAACAATTTATTTTTATGTGGTCTTTAATGTTCGCAGACATAGAGTTAACATTTTATTGAAGGAAGAATAAAAATGTAACATACATTACACATTTTACGTTAACATTTCAACAGTCTTGTTGTATTTCATCATTTTTTAGAAAATATTCCAGAAACATAATTAATATTACCTATTTTGTATTATAATAATACAATATGCTTCTTTACTTGTCAGACAATGTTTTTTCCGTAACACACTTTAAAATACGTTACCACTACCATTGCTTTTTAAAAAGATATTTAAGAAGAATTTGAAGCCAAATTTGTCACATACTGATTTATTTAAACTGTTAAGTTATAAAAAGGTTTTCTTTTGTTATTTCAGAAATTGCCTAATTTATTTATTGCACCATCCATGTAACAATGAATTTAGATGAAATTTTAATAAAACATACAGTAATATCCATCCGTGCATTCTTGATATTATGATCATACAGCTGATATGTGCAGTATTTCTGTGAGAAAAAAACAACAACAAATTTTATAAAAAGTATTTTTTGAATTTTATTAAAAGTAGCATTTTAAGAACATATAAAAACAACCCTAGCTCGATAGGCTGAATCATAGGGTCTTAAGTCAGATATCTGGATGAGGCCTTTGCTCTCTATGACGATTCAATAAAGACAACGTGTCTGAAGCCAACTTAGTAGAAGTAGACTTACACCTGTACAATGTGGAGGACTTAGCACTTGCCTGTAGAGAACTGAGTAGTTCCGGTAGAGAATCCAGGGGCACTTGTTAGGTTAACTGCTAAACATGACATAACTGAACTTCTGTTGCTAAATGGTGCTAAATCTAAAGATAACTAAAAGTACCTAAACATTTCATTTTGTCTTTTAGTTTTTATTCAGTGCAGCTTTTCAACAGTGAATATTTTATTAATAGCCCATAAATATCTCAATATAATGCATGTGTTTCTGAAACTCAAAAACAAAAGCTTTTATTTCTCACGTAAGTAACTGCATAGATACACTTACAATCACACAAAACAAGAGAAACATTCCATTAAAAATAATTTTCCATGAAAGGCAGCCCCAAAGTGTAAACCTATTATCAGTGTATGGATGTTAGCTGGGATGTATACATTATATATATATACAGAATAAAAAAATATGTTAGAAATTAATACTTGAACGTTTTGACAAATCTATGATATCATAATATTGATAACAATAGTTCAAATTTCTTTCTACATATTTCTAAATACAGCAAAATACAGTAGTAACGTATTTTAAAGCACTGTTATGGAAAAAATCTCATTGCTTGTAAAGTATGGAACTATACTATTTTGTTAAAGTATTTAATAACTTGATACCTAAATAGTCCTCTACTTTTTTCTGAGAAAATAATGATACAATAACACAAGATTACTGGAATGTAACGTAACATGTGTAAAGTAAATAAAAAACAGATTCCTCCTTCAAATAGGTATTTACACTATATTTTCATATGATATAGCTCAAATAACACAAGTTTATTGATCACAGTTTATTTCATCATGTTGTTCAGTTTTAGTAATATCTTGCTTCTAGAGATGTCTGTTTCAGCATAGAATAATTTTATGCCAATTAGCTAAAATACCTAATGTAGAAAAAAATCGTTTACCTTCAGAATAACAAAGTACTATTCTAGACAACACTATGAGATATTAAGACCAGATCAAAACTGTCTGATCTATTGTTTTTAAATAATTAATGTAATAAAGCAAGGTTATTGAAATGGTAACGTAACATGTGTAAAGTATGTTACATACTGATTCCTCCTTCAAAAAGGTATTTAAATTACATTTCCAAACAATATAGCTCACATGATTGTTATTTCATTGATAACAATTAGTTATATCATTTTATTAAATTTTAGTGGTATCTTGTTTCCAGAGACGTTTTTGTTTTTTTGTGGTTATGGTTAATTTTATGCAAATCAGCTAAACTTACCAATTTTGGAGTAAACATTACCATCAATGTTACAAAATATTATTTAAAGACAAACACACAGAGACACTTTCAGAACAGATCAAAACTGTTTGGTACATTTAAATTGATTTAAAACTATTATTATAAATATTATTTTCTAATAAAATTTGTCATTTTATAACATTCTCATTAATATTCATGATTATGCAAATTAGTTAATTAAATAAAAAAAAAAAAGCTGCTATTTTAAGGCCAGTGTCTTACCTCCGTTTTGATACTTTTTTATTGTTTTATCACCAAACCTGATCAAGATATTACTGATTATCATCTACATGGTTGTCCTTTCCAAAAATGAACGGTTGCCAGGGAAACAGTGAAATCTTATAATACAGTTCAAAAGAATTTTTTCATGGGAATATTTTCTATTTTGAAAGAGTTGGAGTAAGTGACATGTGTTATTAAACAAAATGAAAACATTAATTTGGTATTGAAATTCCTTTGCAAAACAGGACTGCGCTTAAAGCTAAAAGAAGCCAATATGTCAATTATACACAATTTGTTTGTAAAGATTAATCTTCAGTCCCTGAAATATTTCAAAAATCTTTCTATTTATAGAAAAAGCATCTGACTGAGGAGAAATGAATGAAGAAAAACATATGCTGGGCTTTAAAAGGGAGGTTAAAAATAAGATTCCAAAAATTAAGATATGATATAGAATTGACTAAAACTATGTAAAACCATTCGATACAATACCAATTCAACTGAAATTTGTATGTCAAAAATAAATAAAATCAAGAGTTGATTAGAAATATGGATATTGAGAGACCTCCATTATCTGCATTTGTTTTGGGGATAGTAACTTGCATGCAAAACCTTATTAAGAAGTTCTTAATTCAAAGGGGGACATGGTTTGGTTACATAGTTTTAGTCAAATATATTTCTTTAATTTTTTGGAATCCTATTTTAACCTCCCTTTTAAAACCAAGAAGGTTTTTTCTTTATTCATTTCATAGTTATGAAACTTAATGCAGTCAATTAGTTTTATAACTCCGAAGACACAGGTGTTTTGCAGATAGTAAGTGTCACACAAAAATTTAACCAGAGTTTTCTAAGTCCAGACGGGGGCATTATTTGCCCAAACTACATGTCAAAGTTATGGGACTTGACCTAGCGAGGTTGGTAATTGATCTAAGAAAAAGAAGACGTAAATTTTAAATTTATTTGCCTTTAAGAAATAGCTTTATGTACTTGAACGCAAAACATTAAACAGGATTTTGTAAGTCCAAAAGGAGACATAAATTGGCCAAGATGCATGTCAGAGTCAGAGGCCTAGGTGCTATCAACTTGGTTTATAAGACACATGTGAAGTTTCAATTCAATATCTGCATTAGTTTTGGAGAAACTTGCATTCAAAACTTTTATCAGAATTTTCTAAGTCCAAAAGGGGCCATAATTTGCTCCAAATACATGTTAGAGTTATGGGACTTGACCCAGTGAGGTTGGTAATTGAATTAGAAAAAGAAAAAAGAAGTTTTAAAGCTATATGCCTTTAAATGATAGCCATTTGTACTTGCATGCAAAACCTCAAGGTGTAATGCCCATGTCGACGCCGACACCGCCACCGACATCGACGCCAGGGTGAGTAGAATAGCTAGACTATTCTTCGAATAGTAGAAATAAAACAATATATTTTGCAAGATCATATTCCAGTAATCATTGCGTGTATTGACTGAAACTTCACTCGTTGAAGTAACTCGTAGCCCGTCCCCTTTGTTTTGTGATAAAATGTATGTACAATGCTGTGTGTCTTTGTAACAGAAAGCTATAGAATATATAGGAATTAAATCTTTATGTATTCGTCTGTTATAGCTGCGGATACTCCACCCATCAATCGTTTCAACCATTTTCAAATGAACTTAAGACCGAAATCAGTACATTGTCCTGAAATTTTCTATTTATTTTTTCTGAAGTTATGCCCCTCCTTTTGGACTTCACTATATATTACTATATGTATACGTTATATACTTAATCCTCTTATAGTTTCTGTCCAATTAGACTGATACTTGGTATACATAGAGGTTACTACATAAGTTTCTTTTCATCTTGAATGTATTAAACGAGCTCTCGAGCATTTTATAAATTTTATTCAACGAGTTTAATGATTTCAATGTGGACAGACATAAATGCAATATTCTTTTTGTCACATACATGTAAGCGTTTCCTGCTGAAACATAGAAAAAGCTTCTTTACCTATTACAGACCAAATGAATTGGACCAACGATTCCTATTCTTAGAAAGACGTCAACGTCAAAGATTTTTTACACTAGTCTATTATCAAATTTATGTAATTTCACTCCCATGACATCAAACATATGCACATGTAAAAACATTCTTAACATTTAGTGGACACCTGCATTCAGGCGTATTTTTTTGTTTTGTTATTTTTTTCAGCCTCTTTGGATTATTACAGATACGTTAGTATTATTACTATTAGTATTATGAACTGTACTCCTCCTGCAACTTCCATCCAATGAAAAATGATGTATGTATACAAGAGGGCCTTGATGGCCCTATATTGTTCACATGAGTTTCATTGCTTGCTTGAACAAATTTCTTTGCTAAAGCTTCAAAAACAAAAACAAAACAAATAAAAACTAGGTGAGAAGGTCATGGTAAAGATTCGTCAAGATAAGTACTGAAATTCAAATCTGTTAAACAATCATACAAATCTCTTTGCTGTAGTTTCAAAAACAAGAAAGAAGGTCAGTAGGTCAGGGCTTAGAACATTAAAGATGAGTATTGAAATATTTATCGAAAGTTACTGACGTGGTCCAAATTTCTATGCTGTTATGATCGATGTGCAAATCTGTACATGTCATTCAAATTTCAAATCTGTATCTTAAAAAAACAAGTTCAGTAGGTCAGGGTCACAGTCAAGTGACCGCTAATTACTTGGGGCCATCAGGTAATTATAATTAAACAATCTAGGAAATATGATCAGATAATTTTGGAAATATATTTTCCTATATAGCTCATGAACAAGTCGGGTCGGGTCCCCTTTTCACCCCAGGAGCATAATTTGAAAAATCATTTTAAAGAACGACTAGGCAATGCTAAAACTTCGGGCCTCCGGGGCAGGGCCTCTTTTCACCCAGGGGCATAATTTGAACAATTATGGTAGAAGACCATTAGGCAATGCAACATACCAAATATCAAAAGCCTATGCATTGCAGTTTCCGGCATGAAGACTTTTAAAGTTTTTTCGTATATAGGCCTCTTTTCGCCTAAGAGACATAATTTGAATAGTTTTGGTTAAGGACCACTAGGCAATGCAGCATACTAAATATCAAAATCCTAGGCCTTGGAGCTTCAGAACAACATATTTTAATGATTTTTCCTATAAAAGTCAGTGTAAAACTTACCCCCGGGGAGAGGCCTCTTTTCACCCCGGGAACATAATTTGAACATAGTTAGTAGCGGACCATAAGGTAATACTACATACCAAATATTAAAGCCTAGGTCTTTTTGTTTCAGACCCCCGGAGTGGAGCCAATTTTCACCGCAGGGCTTTAATTTGAAAAATTTTGGTAGAGGAACACTAGGCAATGCTGCATACTAAATATCAAAAGCCTAGGTCTTGTGGTTTTAGACAAGACGATTTTTAAAGTTTTTTCCTATACAGGTTTATGTAAAACTTGAGACCCCCGGGGCGGGGCCTCTTTTCGTCGCAGAGGCATAATTCTAACAATCATGGTAGAGGACCACTAGATAATGTCACAAACCTAATATCAAAGACCTATTCCCTGTGGTTTTTGACAAGAAGATTATCAGACTTTGTTTCTTATATAAGTCGATATAAACCATGAATCCCGGGGCGGGGCCATATTTTACCCTAGGGGAATAGTTCGAACAAACATGGTATAGGACATACCAAATATCAAAGCCCCAGGTTCTGAGGTTTTGGACAAGAAGATTTTTACATGTTTCCTTTCGGTTGCCATCGCAACCAGATTTCTGTATGGAATTCATTTCTTTGACTGATTTTTAATGCGGATCATGCAATGAGCATTTCTGTGAAGTTTCATCAAAACTGAACTAGTGGTTTAGGCTGGAAGGTGTTGACGGACGACGGACGACGGACAGTCACTGACCACAAAAGCTCACCATTGAGCTTTTTGTGCTCAGGTGAGCTAATAAACAAACAAGGGACATAATCATAATCATTAATATCAATATGAAGTGAACATACAGATTTTCTGGGAACTTTCTTGTCAGAATGTTTTTTTAAGTTCCGACTACAGATTCAGCAAAAGATGAAAGACGACTGTTTTAGATCATTCAGGAATGTACAACTGAATAAAACCCACAGACTTTGCCCATTCTTTCGTATATGAGTAGAATTAATATCATTTTTCCTGGTGTTTCCGTTGTTCTGACGAGCTACAGTGTATATATGGCCTCTAAAATTCCGTTGTTTTATTGAGATATAGAGTAAGAGCTTTCCCATTACAGAAGACATGGTTATCAAGGAAGACGAATATTTTCTGAGAGCCTCCAGTTTGCTACTGAAAGGAGGGCGATTGATGTCAAAGGAAACTTTGTACAAAGAACTGCGAAAGGCCGGGGGAAATCTTGATATTCTTCTAAAACAACACAAAAGGAAACTGAAGGACAAATTTTTAAAGGAGCAGAGGAAGAAATTGTTTCCAGATGCTGGAGTAACCGATGTAGAAACATGGGATTTAGCTATGCTTACAACGGTGTCACTGACGGTTTTTAAACAGTCACTAAACGACGATGAGAAAAATGGCCTAAAATCTATAAAAAGGATGAGGGATGAGATTTACGCCTATACTTCGTCGCTAAGTGCCGGTCAATACGAAGAAATCCGGAACAAATTACAAAAAGCACTCACTTCACTGTCGAATGGGTTAAGCGAAAAGATGAAAGGCGACTGTTTTAAGATCATTCAGGAATGTACAACTGGCTCTATCAGTCCATCATTAAAAGCAGAACTTATGAAACAGGTAGCTGATACAGAACCCTCATTGCGTGCTGTAATGAACCAGAAAAACCAGAACAAATTTCTTTGCGAAATGAGAAAAGGTATCTGTGTTTTTACGATTCTTGTCAGTCTATTTTGATTTTAGATTATTTCGAAGCGAATTTTGATTATCCTAATTTTGTTTTTGACAAAAATGTCATCACTGACCCAAGAACTGGCTTACGTTTTACCTTGACTTCTGATGAATGTATGGCTGCTTACAACTTGAGCAAGTATCATTTATATTATTTTCTGTTTTAAAAGAATATTAGCTAGTTACGTCAAATTCTGAGCCATTTTGTTTCAATATTAAACAGGCTATTTTTCCACATTTTTTCCACAGACCTAATGGACAAATTAAACAAGATCTGTGCGACTGAAAACCGAAATCAAAGGATTATAAAAGGTATTCGTACAAAAATTTACAATGGTTAAGAAATCGAAAATATGTAAATATATATATATATATGTACGCTTGGATATTTCTGGCATCACTTAACTAACGCAGAAAATATAGTGTTACCACAACATTTCCGTAATAATTATCTGGCTAGCGCGAAATTATGTTTTTAACAACATTATTTTACTGACAAATACATTCACAACAGATAACTTAGTAATGGTACAGTTTCTAAAGTTGATTGATTTCCAGAATTTCATTTTCAGTGATAGATACTGAGCTAACGTTAAGTGGAGCTGTAAATGAAAGCAAGAAAATAGACTTGGCTGAAAAAATCATCACAACGGTTATTAATAGAGCAAAAAACAAAGTCGAAAACGAAAATGACTTTCCGAGAATTCGCAGTGTTGTTAAAAAGATTCTTAAAGACATTGAAAACGTGACTGATGTTGAAATACTCTCAGCAGAACAAAAGTGCATCCTACTTAAATTTAGATGCACAACTTATTTAGGTATATTAAACATGCTGATGTATTTAGAGAGCAGGAGCTTCCTGGATTCTCTAAATGATCTTGCCCTTGCACTGAGTTCCACTCTTCCTAATGTGAGCGGTCAATTCAGAATAGATGCGACAGTTACACCAGAATGTTTGGAGGACCTGCTAGATGAACTAAGTGAGTTGATATAATTCATCTTTTTTTCAGTCATTTCCTTTACTGTAGTTTTTAAGAGATCGTCCAAGGTAGTTTCTTTTCTCCTAATGTGCAATTTTACAGAAGATGTACATTTGTAATCACACGTAATCAAGCGTGGAGATCGGTTTTAAATCAGATCGTGTTACACGATATTTGATAATGAAATCAAAACCCTTTGATTTATAGTGGAATTTAGACTCAACATGTATATTTTTGCAGGAGCGAAAACAGTGGAAACTACGAAGTATGAACGTACAATACGAGTGCCGATAAAGGTTGAATCAGTACAAGAAATTGAACGCATATGGTCACTGTTTGAAACTGGCGAAGCTACAAATAGATTGAATGAATTATCAAAAGCTGTATCCGATGAGTTAAATACAAAAATAACATTTACACCTTCTGTAAATTTAGAGCAGGTCCAGGCAGCCATTAAGGAAGCAGGTATATAAACCATTACCATAAACTTTTAAGAGCTTGCATGTATACTCAGCGTCACTGAAAAGTTACCACCCTAATGACCCTTATATTTTTGACGCAGCTGAGACGTCACTGGTGTAAAAATTTGTCAAATTCGATTAACTCCATTTGAGGCACGGGTTGCACGTGCAAAATGACTTTTTCCAGATGTCGACATGTACGAATTTTCTATCGCAAATCATTCATCGCACTTGAAAGTTAGTCGGCAGAATAAAAGGAATACGTTAAAAAACGAGAATATCCTTGCTGAGAATGCCACATTGGCATGGTTGACGCCGAACTTTCATGTCGCGAAATTGCACGTGGTATATGCTGTTCTCACCTGACAGTCATGAAATGGGTTAGGAGACATGATCAGACAGGGTCTATGAGAAATAGACCGCGCACAGGCCATGAAAAAGTGATGTCGATATTGTATAAAATAGTAAAGAGGTATATATTAAGTGGTAACTTTTCACTGACGCTGAGTATATATACGGTTTTAAGACAAGCCCGTTCGCTAATTGTAGTGTCTAAGACTACATCTAACGATTTTGAGTGTCCGATTGACGGCGGAGGTGGCTATACGTCCTGACAATCAGTCTGAGAATTATGAGTGTGTGGCTGACATGAAACAACAAGGACGGCGACAATAATCATTGAAAAACTAATCTAAAGGTTGTGAGTGTCCGAAAGAGAGCGGAAATGACTTAGTGACAACCAATCTTCAGTTTTTAAGAGTGTGATCGACATGGGAGGTGACTATACTCAATCTTAAGGTTGTGAGTGTTTGACTGATGAGGGAGGTGATTTGTCTTCCTGATTACTATTCTAAAGGTTTTTAGTGTTCGATTGACGGTGAAGGTGAATGTTATATCTTACTACCAGTTTGAAGGTTATGCGAGTTCAGTTGGCGGCGGAGGCGAATGTTCAATCTAACTACAAGTACAAAGGTTGTGAGTGTTTGACTGACGATGAAAGTTAATATTCTACATGACTAAATCTATACACCCAATATGAATAACAACTTTAAAGCTGTGAAGCTGTTCGATTGACGTGATTGCGGACGAGTCTATACTCCCTGACTATCAATCTTGAAGTTATGAGTATTCGATTGACATTAGCATGGATGTTGTCAGAGAACATATTTTGTTAATTTGGTTTACATTTCAGGTCCATGCATTCTGAATTTATTTAACTAGTGGATATCAGGAGATGTATTACAGAAACTGTTCTGAATTTAATCATATGTCGAGGTAACAGGAAAATATATATAATTAGAACTGATCAATGTTAAAATACAGTTCGAAAGTGTCATCTTATATTTTTCCCATAATAGGTAAAATGTCAGCAGAAGTGTCGCAGGAAGCTGTTGAAGACAATGCTAGTTCTCCTGTTGATGAAGGTAACTTTGCTCTTTAATAATTTCTGACTGCTGTACGTATTCTAAGCTATCGTTTCATTTCAGCAAACTCTTTAATATTTTGAATGTTACTGAAGTAAGGCGATGATATTGCTAAATATTTTAACTTTTTATATGATATTTAATCGACTTCAAAACTTTCTGTTATTACCTTTAACTACTGAAAAAAAATCGCTAGCTGATAAAGATCATAATTTATGTATTGAAGAAGAAATTGCCGATAGTGAGTGTTGATAGTGAGTGTCCTGATTGTAATACAATATACAAGTATGCACATGCATATCAATGCTTTTATCTCGATGCTACTTTAACGTTTTGCTAATGGTAGAGTGACAATGAACTAAACCAACGTCCTCTATTTTAAGAGTAGGTGGAATTAAATCTGCTTTATATGCTAAAACAGTATCAAAATAACAGTTACCTTTAAAAGAATCTCATTCATGTCAATTGTAAAATATGTTCTTCCTTTCCTCCAGTGCAAAAACGGCGCTGTATGTGGGTGGGTGGGGTTGTCATTGGGCGGTACGACATTGTAGTTTATTGCCATGCATTTTTGTTAATTTGCGTGCATTATTTCTTTAACATTTGTAATTAAGTTATGTTCTAATGAGGAAATTATTTTTAATTGTTTAAACGCGCACACACACAAATCAACCAAACCTTCCGCACACACACACACACACACACGCACGCACACACACGCACATACACACACGCACGCGTGCGTACGCAAGCAAGCACGCACGCACATACTTTTCAATATTATACCCTTGCAAAGTATTCAAAGAGTAATTAAAAGGATGTTGGGGGAAATACGCTAACTGGTCCATGATGTGATTTAATTACATAACATTTCCAAATTACATGCCTTATTAAGTTATTTTGGCTTTGAAACGACCTTGAATTTTTTCTCGAGGCAATCAGCATTGTATATCAATTTGATATATATCATATGAATAAATAATACACAGGCGAACATTTAACTATACCTTTGAAATTAATCTGTTACATTTTAACATTAAATTATCATGGTAACAGCGACTTTTGGGACAATTCTGGACACATGTTACTGGTATGAAAGGAATTTGTTTCCACAACATATGAATACTCTTCATTAAAACTATGACTTTAAAATAAAATCATGCGATTATCAATTTTGCTTTTACATTTATAATCAAAGTGGATGTAAAATAAGAAACAGTAGAGAGAGGAAATAATATCGTGGGAGTATTTTTGCATTTAACTTTGAAATGACCTTGATCTCGAAGTTTTCAGCGCTGTCAATTTGAGACACATTACAATATAAGTAATATCTAAGCAAGTATTTAACATTACCGTTATAAGTAAAATTACAATACTGTTACATACAATTTTGACGTAATTGGCAAATCATGGGTCCATCCTTTACGCCATTTTGGATTTCTCGGAACGCGACCATTTTTGACAATTTATGCCGGCAGTGCTAGATGCCACATATTACAAACAATTTGGCATATAATATGCCTTGTTAACAGAGGGGTCCCACCTTACCTTTATATCTCCCCAGATTGTCACTCTACCATAATTTTTGCGGGAATGCGCAGTTTTATCCCATAAACGAAATTGTTCACAGTCGTAGTCCTAATATCAGGAGAGCATACATTGCGTCCATGGATCGACGTCACAACCCCTTTATGCGAAGTATTTGTTTTACCTTCTCAGATTATCTGTAAAAATATGGCACACATATGATAGTAACGTTCCAACACTATTATTTGTCAAAGTGTATCCGTAATCAAAACAATTTTCCCCAAGTTTTTTTTAAGTTAACAAAAAGAAATTCATTATAAGTTTGTTTTCACTTTTCAGTGTAATAGATAAGCACTGAGAGATTTTGCTCTGAATGTATGTGCACAGATTTGTGTATATATTGGGTTAGTATGCTCTAGTTAACAGGTTGATACGCTCAGTACTAACCTTATATCAAAACAAAGATAAAATTAAATAGAGGATATTTGTTTGTTTTGAGTGAATATAGAATATATCTCACTGAGAAGTGAGAAAATTTCGAATATTTTCACGAGCGCGTATTCACGAAAAACAAACAAATTTTCTTTTTATTGTATGCTCAATTATGTTGAGATGTGCATTTTGCAACTATTTTAATCTCAGCGCGAGAAACAGACGCACGTAAACAGACATGACGTCACACGTGTTGTGACGTTATAAAGACGCATGCAACATAAAGTTCCATTTTGTTTTTGTTTTTTTGCTGCATAACGGTATGAAATTCTCTTTAAGTAAAATAGTTTGAATCGAGAAATATACTATAAAAAACAAAGTGCGGTTACAATTTTCATCCTGTTTTAAGCAAATAATTTAAAATTCATACACAAAGTAATGAGGGGGCGGAGCTATATCTCTCACAGTGTAAAAATATAGATGTCATATTTTCACAGTGTGAGTGATGAAATATATTTAACTGATAGAATACAGTATTTCATTAGTTAGCATAAAATAAAATATATTACCTTAGTGAGATCACACACATGTATAACACTGTGAAATTAGCAGTACGTTTACAGGTAAACATTATTAACATATTTCTTTTTATACGACATAAAAATCATTATAAGAAAAGTCAATAAATTATCCATGCATGATTAAACAATCATTATCAAGGACAACTTGCGTTTAAACTAAGACATTGCAATGCAGCTAAAAATACTCACATTGTTATAAGTTCAAATAAAATTTGTGAACTCATTACGTTAAAATAAAGTATTTTGAAAAAAAGATAGTCTTCTTAAATTTCAACGAAAGCTATCAAATACTATTTAAGCAATATCAGGAACAAATGAAAAGATGTATCAAAACAATGTGTTAAAACAATGGGCAATGCGTATGTATCATAGAAATTCAGCTAAACTTTAAAGCATGTTTTGATTACGTATTCGTATTTTTATTTTCTTTCCTTAATCCATATAAATCATTCAGTAATAAAAATAAAATGCAAATAAATGTAATTGTACGTATCACACATAAATGTTTAAATTTTAAAATTGGAACTATCATTATACTTATCTGATCTTTATGAAATATCTCCGTTATGTTTTCTTTTAATTATTGCTCATGTTATTTATGATATGATTAATTCTTATATACTCTCTATGTTAAAATTAAATGAGTGAAATTATTGAAATTTCAGGCGTCGCCGTTCTTAATGTGTATGAATTTGTAGAGTGTGTTTTTGTTATTTACCAGAGGATATTGACTGCTTGAAATCTATTTTGCATTACTAATGTAATGTAAATGTTTATTTTTCGATACAGCATTTTTGTTGTCACAGGTACATATTATTATCATAAATCTGGATTATGTTTACTAACAAATAATGAAAGTTACAACTATTTCTTTGTAACATTTACCATTTCTTTTTACAGAGTTTTCGTCCAAAAGTCAGTGATTTGCATATACTAAAATCAGAAATAATCGACCGTCTAACATTGTTTGAAAATTGCAGTTATGGTTTAATTGTAGTAACATCTTATTTTAACAGATATGGCACACAAATCTCAGTTTGAGAACAAGAAATACTGGAACTGGGTGAAGGCGGGACTAGGTTTTAAATACGTTAAAGATGGTTTGAAACCATTCTGTGAGCATCTAGTTAACCAGCAACATACAGCTATCTTAAGTAATGTCAAGTGGAAGCACAATCTGTCGGCAGTATCATGTGGACTTTGTGAAGTACACAGACTTCAGCCTGATCATATCAGAACGAGAAATGGACAATGTCCGCTTGGTCAAATAGATTGTAACTGCCAACATCCAACTGGGAAAATATCCTGTCCTTATAACGTGTGCGGTGCCATTTACGATCAAATAACTCAACGTCACGCATCAACTCCTCCTGCCCCAAACTGGAGGAATACAGATGCAAAGAAATGGTGCACTGAACCATGGAGCATTGCAAAGTGTTTTGTCAATGCTCCAGGATATGAACAGAAATCAGGAGCAGCTGAGTTTGACCTTCCTGGCTTCCTGCATTTGCTGATGAACAACGTAGGTTTTCAGCAACACATCAAGTGTGTGATAACTGGTAGAGATGTTTTCTCAAGGGTAAATTTCAGATATTTTTATGTGTTGTTTATTAGAACAAGATTTAACTTAATGTGTCAATTGAATGTAATAATTAAAAAAATTCTAATTCGTCAGCAAACAAAATCGTGAATATGATGGTTTTTGTTTCATATCAAAAGTAAGTCGTTGTTCCGCGGCGTACAGCATGCACTTTGCAAACCATACACACAGTTAATGCAGCGATATATTTTGGATCCTCTGCACAAAATACCTATACAGTCATACTGTTAAATAAGGGCAGGTAAAAGAAAACATAATGAGTACCAGTGTTCAAACTCTATGTTTATTTCATTGGAGATAATTATTCCTGAAGCTATTTAGACTTTAAAGAAGTATATCCCTTTTCATAGATAATAAGAGCGTAAGGGTAACTTTGCTAAGGTAATAAAGGTGACAAAGTACAATTAATGTTTTAGAAATGAGAGTCAATTCTGTAGTCAAACCACGATATAGATCACGCATATAATTGTTTCAGTGTTACTATTTGCATATATCATGTTTATTCTTCATGTGAGGAAGCCATCCAGCTGGCTTACGGAAGGTCGGTGGTTCTACCCAGCTGGTGCTGATGAAATAATTCACGGAGGGGCAGCTGGGGTCTTCCTCCACCGTTAAAGCTGGAAAGTCGCCATATGACCTATCATGTGTCGGTGCGACGTTAAATCTAGTAAAAAATATTTATATTAAACAGGTACGAAAGGCTAGAAAAGAACTATTTAATTCAAATAGCATGGAACTGGATGACACTGAGGTTAACAGTTATATAGATGACATGACAGAACTCTTGGAAGATGAAAAAGAAATTAAACACAGAGAAGAATCTAAGATGGCGGTCAAAAAGTTGCAAAAAGTATAGCAATCCTAACTGATTATCAATGCATGTTGCATTCTTTTTATTGTTAATATTTTCCAACGAAAATGTTCCGGATGGGAAGATGTATAAGGTATTTTGGGTGATAGAAAAGAATATTGAAATAATAGGGTTGGTCGAATTCGGAATTGTATCGTAATTTCACTTTTAGGGTAACCCTGCTTCATTACGTCATAGCGTAACGTCATTTACCGGATACAGAAGAATTTATTCTGGATCCGGCATAATATGAATAATATTGGTAGAGGACTACAATGCAACAAATATCAATAGCTTTAAGGTATTAGATCACTCATAGAGAACCTCCTTTTGAAGATTATTCAGTTCCTAACATTAACCTAGTTTTACTGCAATTCTTAGGGGGTGGGGGTGGGGGGCAAATTTTTCCCCCTTATTTTCCTTTTTTCTAGTAAGTTTTTACTTCTTTCAGGACTTATTGATTTCTTGCGGAGAAATGGAAAATGATTAATCTTATAAGCGATTTCTTGGTGTTCAAAGTGAATTTACTACTTAAACAGAAGGGGTAGACTTACAGATCTTTAAAATATTGAGTTACATGCGGTGAAAGTTATTTATTTTGCTTTCTCTCTTAGATTATATAGTGTGGAAGAAATTTAGGTAGGTTTTACGTCTGCCCTAAGGTTATTTTTAAGTGGAGTAAGCAAAATTCAAAACAGAAACACTGCATCCGACCTTATTTTTTCAATGTTGAAGTATGAATTCTGTCTCGTTAAATCCGGTTAGTTGAGGCACCATATAAAAATGATATTGACATTTTTATTTTGTATTTATTCATTGTTTACCAATAGTTTGATGTTTCTTTTATTAAAATTAATGGTAAATGAGTTCTCCGCAAACGTTTTGGATAGTGGCTATCACTTTGAAATTTGTCTCTACTTGAGCTTGAGGAGATACCATATGTTATACAAAATTTATAAAAAAGGCACGGTAAAAGTTGTTTAAAAATGCAAAATAGTGCAAAACACGGTTATAACCTTTCAGAATATACCAAGCAAAGGTCATTTTGTAAATATTACTATTAGTGATCTAATACCCCACGAATCTATGTGTTATTTGATAAACCTATCAAATTCACCATCTGTCTATAGATTATGAAATGATTCAAATTTAATGTCTTAGAACAAGCTTGACAATTCGAAATATTCAATTTTTTTTGCAAATTGCTTACAAATAAGTAGGCACACATTTAAAAATTTACAATCGTCCTATTCTTTTCCATTGAAAAGTATTTTGTTCATTTCGTATGGACAGCAAAAGGAAATGAGCGAAAGTTACGTAAACGCTGCATAGAAATGACGGGACGTCCGCCTATAGTCAGGGAGAACGTTCCTTAGATGATGACGCAGCTGTTCCGTTTGGTGAACAGAATGGCCTTGAAGCTGAATTTATTATTAAATGCAACAAAATATAATTACTTATAATCTTTCTCACAAATAGATTTGTTTGTTTGTTTTCTGTTTTGTTTTGGGTTTAACGCCTTTTTTCAACAGTATTTCAGTCATGTAACGGCGGTATTCGTAGATTCTGTACCAGCACAAGTAACTGCCAACTTCCCCACATGAATCAGAGGTGGAGGCCTAATGATTTCAGACACAATGTTGTTTATCAAATAGTCACGGAGAACATACGCCCAGCCCGAGGATCGAACTCACGACCCCGCGATCTGTAGACCGACGCACTACCTACTGAGAGCGGCCGGGTTACACAAATAGATATGAAATATAATGTAAATAGAAGAAATAAAACTTGTTTTCGGTGTTCATGAGAAATGAACGACAGGACATGATTGGCCAATGAAAGTGAATCACTAATGCGATTCATGAATTTTCCGATCCTATTTTGTCGTTTATTTTGCATGAACACCGAAAATTTTTCATTTCTTAAACATTTTAATTATGTAATGATAGAACATGGGTCAGTTTACAGCTGTGAGAAGCTTCATTAAAATATATATTGTTTTGAAAATAGTTATATTTTTTTCCAAATACTACCATTTTTAGATCTTGCTTGAGATCACAAGTTTTCAGATCTACCGAATCACAATAAATTATCTTTTTACTGGATGTATTTTTTGCCTAGGTGTTTTGAAAACTGTTTACTTATAGCTAAAGAAGGACGATTTCATCATATCAACTACAGACGAGGCCGAAATCCGTCGTGTTGCCATTGCTGCAATCAACCAGAAAGAAAGAAAACTTAAACAAACAATAGTAGATGCAACAAATGAACTAAGAACTAAAGCTACTGAAGGCAAGCGCAAGCTTGGAGGAAAAGGTTTAGTTATTAAATCTGAACTCGAGCAGAAAAGGAAGAAAATACGACAGGAGATGATGATGAAAAAAGCTGAACTAGAACAGACAGGACAGAACATCAAAAAGGAATTGAGGATGAGAGAAGATGAGTCAAAAAAGAAAGTTGAAATGAAAAGAATAGACATAGAAAAACAGCTGACCAAAAAACGGGTAGAAACAGAAGAAAAACTAGAGCATAAACTTCAAGAATCAAAAGCGCAGTTAGAGGTAAAAATATCAAAATGAAATTATTCTTTCATAAACAAATCAAAATGGACTAGAATTACAAAAATTAATTAAAAGTAATACGGGAAAAATATCAAATAAATATTTATTTAGAATCTACTCGTATGAAAATGCAGTGTGACCCTCTACAAAAATTGTTCAAAATATTCTGATTCGTCAAATTCATGGCCGTCAGAGGGCGAGCCGCCCACTTTTTAACTATATTTAAGAAGGGAAAATAAGTAGCAAATAGTTAGAAAATGTCTTGTATGAAACTGATGGCTCGATTTTAAAATAATTTCACCCTTGTGTGACCTTCTTAAAAGATTGTTTAAATTATTTTAATTTGTCATAAAACATGGCCGCAACGAGGAGTTGTCATTTTTTTCCATATATGTATATATTGGACACTTTGAAAATGTTCCTGTCAGAATCACCAGGCCCACTTTTAAAACAATTTTACACAAAATGTTTCTAGAGTGCTAGGGTGACCTTTTATGAAGATTGTAAAGATTATTCTGTTTCGTAAAATAAGAAATAAAAATATGGCCGCTTGGTTGTGTGGTCACTTTTCCATATATGCATGTAATGGAAAGCTCTTCTTGTTTGATATTACATTATTCCTTCAACTTCTTATCCCACCTCCCCACCCAAACACACATATCTATTTAGTAGAAACTTTGAAATATTCTTGTCAGGAAACACTGGCACTATTTCAATATAATTTTACAGTAATTTTCCTTTATTTACTATCTACCAAAACTGGTCATGCAAGCAACGTAGCTCATAATAGCGATTTAATGCCATCATAGCCCTCTTGTTGTTAGTTTACAAGTATTTTCCTCTTGAGTAACTAGAAACTATCTTATTTACGAAAAATGTTACTGGAATTGTGTCTTCTGTATTTCTATAGAAAGATCTTAATATAGCCATTCGAAATTTACAGTCAATAATCACATTAGTATATTGTTGTTAACGAAAAAAATCAAATCAGATTAGGATTTCCCCTGTTTGTAACACTTTGATATACACAGTAGCATGCAAATTCGTTGTAGAAATCGCAACATTATTTTGCATAATCATTTGAGAGACGAACCAAACAGTCTTTTGACGCTGAATGGTGAATCCAAACGTTAAGAAAGACATCTGTTTCATCAAATTTATATACAAATATTTCTTTACGGTACATATTCATAACGTAGAAATTTAACTTTATTTAGACCCTTTTTGAACTTTTCTTTTGTGGATGTTTTGTGTATATGTTTATCTATCATGTAAACATAAACAACTTTTAAACTATAAATAATGGGACTATCTTAACTATCTAATGCAGAGTCACAAAAACACGATTGAAAGTTCAATGACGAGTACCGCTGAAACTAATACAGAAGCAGAGACTAGCAAGAAAAAAGCAGGTAATATATTTTACAACGGTTTTTATGCCGCTTTACCATTTATTCACATTTTTAGATATCTTTAATTCATTTTATAATGTCATTAACTAATTTATGATCATAGTCTTTCACATTATTTTATCATGTTAAATATAGTGTAGTTAAAGATATCGCTGATGGATATAACAAAATCAGACATAATAGTACTATTTAAGAAATAATATATCTCATCCATTGATTTGTCGTTGAATAAATCATTGCTTGGAGTTCAGATGCGAAGGAATTATATCACGAGGGCGTAGCCCGAGTGATATAATAATACGCATCTGAACGACAAGCAATGATTTATTCAAGAGCAAATCACTAAATGAGATATATTATTTCGATTCTAACACGTTATAAAGGATTTTAAAGTACATCCTTGATGAGATGCAGTAAATATTTGCCCGTTTTCAATAGGTTTCTTTTCCAGCGCGCCGCTATGCCGCTTGACGGCAGGACGTAATAAATGTGACGTCAGAACAGTGATTTGTTGTATGATAATTCACTGCTTTCTTCTTTCTTTGTTTAATAGGAAAATGAATCGGATCGTGTTAGAATGAACGATTTTAACTTATTTAATGATACATGTATCATAAAATCGATTTTAAAATTGGTCTTTAGCATCCCAAAAGGTCCTATCTATAGTTTGTTCAAATGAAGGCGCATGAACCCTTTTAGCGTCCGCTGCCGCCTACAAAAAAGGATTTTTTTCCTAATGAATCGCTGCATGTATCTTCAACAAACTTCTGTTGCATCATTTTATAAGTTTTTTCTTATAATTGTCTTCAAATCAGGTCCCTTGGTTTGTTTTAGGGGGGAAGTAAATCTAAAGATAGAATACCATATTGAAAGATGATCATTGGATAACTTTAAAGATAGATTCAAGGATCAACTTTAAACGAATTTTTCTCATAAACTGCAAGACGGATCTTCATTAAACTTCTGGAGCAACATTGTAAGGTCCTCCCTAACTTTCTTTCAAACCCATTAACCCATTTTAGGGGCCGCTAGAGATAAAAGCAGACTAATCATTTAAACGACTTCCTCTCATGAAAAAAATACGGAATCTTCATCAAAAGTGATCTGTAGCACCATTATAAGGTCCTTCACGGGTTTATCTAAATAATGGCACTTGGCTCATACAGGCCACTAGAAATGAAAATATATAAAACCTTTAAACGATTTCTTCTCGAGAACCACGTGGTTAATATTCATCAAACTTTATTCGTAGAATCATGATAAAGTTTTATCTCAGATTTGTCCAAATTGGTCGCTTCTGCCAAATTTGTCCAAAGGGGAGGGGGGGGGGGGGGGGGGGGGGGGGGGGGGGGGCGTGGCGAGTAGCGTGTTTTAGTGTTTTAGATCGCGCTAGTGCTTAAAATAAAACAGAAAACCCTTACTATGTATTAAGTAAAACCACTTTTAATTTTCACCGATCCATCCTGGGTCTTCAGTATTTATACGGCTGTATGCCATACCACACTGCACTGTGATTTAGTGTAGTGCGACCTGACTGTCATGGTCTTTTGTTTGGCATTGACCTGTTCTGGATCTTATTCATGGCATATCTTATCCCCAGTGTATTGTCTCATATTCCTTCTGTTAAAAAAATGGCACCAAATTGACAGTAAAAAAAACATGTACCTGAAAATAAATATGCCATGATAGAAATGACAATGTCATATTAAGTACCATAATTAAACTTAGCTAAGACTGATACTATTTTGCGAACACTGTACCTGGTTACTCAGGCTACT
The DNA here is from genome assembly GCF_021730395.1 of Mercenaria mercenaria. Classification (NCBI taxonomy): domain Eukaryota; kingdom Metazoa; phylum Mollusca; class Bivalvia; order Venerida; family Veneridae; genus Mercenaria; species Mercenaria mercenaria. Next base: position 60,253,658 of record NC_069375.1, on the reverse strand, counting down.
CCGGCTGACCAGAGCAGCCAGAATATGTTGAAATCCTAGTAACTCTAGCTACTCTGGCTGAACTCTGGCTACTCTGTTATAAACAGTCAGAGTAACCAGAGCAAATGATATCCTGGTGACTCGGGCTACTGTGGCTACTATAGTTGACCAGAGTAGCCAGAACATGTTGAAAATCTAGAAACTCTGCCTTCCCTTGGTTGAATTCTGGCTACTTTGGTCAGCCGGAGTAACCAGAGTTCTGGATACTGGATGAAGTATGTTTACTGTTGCTGAACTCTGGCTACTCTGGCCAGCCAGAGTAACTAACCAGAATTCTGACTACTCTTGCTGAACTCTGGCTACCCTGGCCAGCTAAAGTAACCAGAACTATGACTTCTTTGGCTGAACTCTGGCTACTCTGGACAGCCAGAGTAACAAGAGTTATAACTTCTCTGGCTGAACTCTGGCTAGCCAGAGTAACCAGAGTTCTGACTTCTCTGGCTACTCTGGCTAAACTCTGGCTAAACTTTGGCTACGCTGGCTAATTTCACGCACATGTATTCAGTACTAAGTCTTTCTTACATCTGCCTGATAAAGAATCCTCTATCTTAAATGACAATGTTGGAATGCTTATGCTGTTCACATCTATGTATGGCAAGGGTCTACAGACCGTACTTAAACTAAGACAGATTACTGTTTAAAAATGTACCTCCTTATCAGCTTTAGAATACGATAGAAGATAAGTTGATTATTTATTGTAGCCATGGTTTAAGAGAGAGTTTGAATTTATTGTTAGCTTTCAATCGTTAGCTTCAAACATAAAATATATTAATGTAAGCTTACAGTCGTAAGCTACATTAAACATGGAATATATTCATTCAGTTTCAAATCTTAAACTACATTAAACATTAAATATATTAGCCGATTTAAAGAGGTGTACCAGATAAAAAAAGTGTAAACTGTGAGTATAATATGCATGAAAACATTGAACAAGACACTGCAATGTTAGCATGTCATTACGAAGGCATGTATGGCGTACATGTATAGCGTACCATTTGGATCGAAAGTTTCCAGGTACCACAGGTAGTAATAAGGTATAAATAAGGTATAAATTTATAACTGCGGGTATAAATTGGAAATGTACCCGCGGGTACAATTTTAAACCTGCAGGTATAATTTTATACCCGTAGGTATGAAAATTGTACCTGCGGGTATACTTTTATAAGATCAATTTAAGAAACACATACTTTGTTTAGTTTTGATTGAGTTTGATTGGATTATCACACCTATCGATTATAACCATTAATTAGGATATTTGCAAGTTCATAAAATTTGCACGCGATAAATTTTTCCGCACACTTTTATTATACCTTTGACTTCTAAACAGCTGACCGCCTCTTACTTTAGGTGCTTTCTTCAAAGAATTTTGCTTTTGCTTTACACTGGGTGTGATTTTTACTATACATGTTTTTCAATAAAATACACAAAGGATTATGTGTGCTCTATTTGCATGGAACAGTGCATATTTTATAAGGTAAGTGCATTTAGATATCAAAAAATAACATGTGTGTACTTCGTCAACGCAAGTCATGGTGTCAACAAACCGCCTCGATAGCCTAGTGGTTGAGCGCCCGCTTCGAGTGCGGGAGGTCGTGGGTTCGATCCCCAGCCGCGTCATACCAAAGACGTGAAAAATGGTACCAGTAGCTCCCTTGCTTGGCGCTCAACATTAAAAGGGAAACTGGCCTCTTCTCTCATACCCTCGTGGCGATGGATTCCATCAGGAATGAGGTGTCGAGAGTGATTAATATAAGTTGTAGAACTTCCTTCACAATCGACCTAAAATAAATTATGTATAAACTAAGTCATGTTGTCAGTATTTAAAATAACGAGGTAAAAACACAGGCACGGGTCCAGTTTATATATATATATATATATATATATATATATATATATATATATATATATATATATAGACTTTACCTGCATGATTGCACCTTCGAAACATTTAAAGCCTTCCATAAATACTAAACTCACCCCATAAATTGCTTTGGAATGCACAGTACAAGTCCCTAGGAGCGAAATATTTCAAATATCCCCGGCGATTTCAGCTGCCAAACGAACTGATAAAAACCAGGAACACGTCCGCTATCCGGAATAAAATCACCGGGGATAACTGAAATATTTCGCTCGTAGAGACTAGTACTGTGTTTTTCAAAGCAATTTATGCGGTCAGTTTAAATGTTTAAAAGGTGCAATCATGCAGGTAGCGGCTGCAAGTGTATAAACTCTGATTTTTGAAATGTTCTACAAGTTTGCCGAGTAGCTTCCCATAGCGTTACGCTGGCGTAGTTCGCCTTTTCAATATATATGATACTGTGACCGGATTTTTTGTCATCGATTTTTTTTTCATTTGACTAACATATAAAAGGTTGAAAAAAAAAACAAAACAAAAAATAAACAAAAACAAAAAAAACAAAAACACCGGACCCGTGCCTGTGGGTAAAAATGTGTGTTGGAAGCAACATGCCGTGATGTAAACGGAAAATGTCGGAACATCCCGATCCTATATAGTATCATGCATAACGAAACTCCATATTTAGCAACAAAAAACGTAACACTATACTTTACTTTACTAACTGACTGGCACCTGTTAGAGGATAACTTTGTTTTAGGTTTAACGCCGTTTTTCAACAGTATTTCAGTCAGCTAACCTAACCAGTGTTGGATTCTGTACCAGTACAAACCTGTTCTCCGCAAGTAACTGTCAACTTCCCTACATGAATCAGAGGTGGAGGACTAATTATATCAGACACAATGTCTTTTTTTAAATAGTCACGGAGAACATTTGCCCAGCCCAAGGAACGAACTCACGACCCCGCGACCGACTCTGTACCTACTGTGCTAAGCGGGCGGGTAGATTAGAGGATAACAAACCCGCATCCCATCTATATGCTACCTCTATGGGTCATGTCCCTGGAAACTGGATCCGCCCCTGACAATCACCGTGAAAACGAAGACTGTGTATACTCTTTCCATGCAGAATATTTTTTATGAAAGTCAGTTTTTAGTTCATTAATATTTAAGAAATAATAAGTTCCCAATCGTGGTCTGTCGCAGAATAACCCGTGATTTGAGTTCTTACGCGTAATAACATATCATGAAGGCCCGAGGCCTGAGTGATATATTGTTTCACATAAGAACGAAAAACTCGGGTTATTCTACGATAAATCACACTTAAGAAATTATTTCGATTCTAACACGACACACTAGTATCAACAGTGTTAGAAAAAAAATGGATACTACTTTTTATGACCGTGATGCGCAATTGGATCGGATAACGTCTTTGCACGCAGAATAACCCGCGATAGATTTTGCTCTACATGTATGGTTGTTATTTGCTGGTTAGAATTTTTAATATAACAAGTTTGAAGCGTAGTACACTAAAGAAAAAAGTGGTGTCGCACTATGTGAGCCGCGCCATGGGAAAATCAACATAGTGGCTTTGCAACTAGTATGGATCCAGACCAGCCTGCGCATCCGCTGTCCATGCTGTTCGCGAACAACATGGATCCTGACCAGACTGCGAGGTCTACGCAGGTTGGTCTGGATCCATGCTGGTCGCAAAGCCACTGTGTTGATTTCCTTATGATGTGGCTCATGTATTTATAGATATTTGATGAAAATTTTTAAAAGTTTAGAATAATTGCTGATAATTGTTAAGGCGATGTTAAGATGCCAAGATTGTTGACCGTCAATAAAGTGTTAAAGTTTCGGCCACACGGTCTAGTGTCCCATGTGATACGCTTTCTGTACGCATCTGCATTCTCTGACATACCTAATCATGCTGATAATGCATAATGGAAAAAGGATGACACTGAAAAGTAAAATGATTTAAGCCGCGCCATGAGAAAACCAACATAGTGCGTTTCCGACCAGCATCCGCACAGTCTGGTCCATGCTGTTCGCTAACGGTTTCTCTAATTGCAATAAACTTTGAAAGCAAACATCATTGATCCTGACCAGACTGCACGGATGCACGGACTGGTCTGCATCCATGCTGGTCGCAAAGCCATTATGTTGATTTTCGCATGGCGTGGCTCATTTGTGTCATGCGTAATCAAATTCATGGGAAATAAAAAAGGTGAATATTATTTTTTATTATTAATGGTTACATTCTTTTCAGTACCTGGTGCACTATGTTTACTAGGTAAATCTATTTATATGGGAATGGAATACTGTCTGTATGTAAAAAATGTACAATTTCAGAATTGTACATCTTTGAAATAATTAGTGTTGTGCAACAAAAACCTATCGTCTGTAGAGGGCTACAGCCCCGCGGTTACCTTCCTGACTTACACATAAGCCACGCAAGAAAAAGACTGCCACTGCCCATGAACTAAGTCTATGCACTACTACAATATTTAATATTATAAAATCTTAAAAATTTATTAAAGACTTTAAAAACACCTTTATAACAACAATTTATTTACGTCCGATACATTTTCGTACTCAGGTTTATTTTTAGATTACACGCCACGGCTACATATCGATAAATATGTTACTCCATGTACCTTACTATTCGCATTATGGTTAACGATTTCGTTTTACTGTTTGTTTTTAAATTGGTGGCATTTTTTAATTATTAAAGATTCTGCTATTCTGTTTTTTGCCTTTTCTAGCCGAAAGTTCAAATTTAATGTACGCATTAATTTCAATTTATTTTCTTTTAAGACATAATAGCTATTTGCGATCGTCCTGTATGAAATTTTACCGGTAATTTAACTGAAAATCGGCCGTTTTTATGTATTTTTGTTTAGTTTTATGTTTGTATCTTAATGAAAGTGCCTTGATATTCTAGCTATATCTATCCTTTATCGATGTTGAAAGTTTGAAGCAAATCTATTGGGTAATAAAAGCTCTACACGCGTTACCTTTGTACGGGACACCTAAATTTCGCGGTATAATTCTTAGCTAAAATTTGCCTGTTTACCTGTTGCCTGTTTTTCGGTTGCCTGTCGTCGTCTGCTTGTTTACTGTACGTCCTCACTACTGGAATTTCCTATGGTGACTTCTTCCACATACCTTTTACCCTGCTCTATATGTTGTTTATGCAAACATAGGTACCTAACATCTATTTACAAATGCTGGCTTAGCTTGTTTAAAATTTGGTTAGAATTGATAAAATTTGATAAAACTTTAATAAAATTGGTAAAATCAAAATCGGCCTTTGTCGAAAAACGAAAACACAATGACATTTGTTTCTGATTTTTATTATGTCAAACGGTTTAAAATTTTACTTTAGAATTATATTTAAACTAATTAGATAAAATCAGGTGACCATCCTTATCGAAAAGATAAAGAGTGTGCAAGGATATGTCTCCTGTTTGTTTTTTTTTTAATTATAGTCTAAAATTAGCCTTAATATGGCTTAAAATTATGTATATGTTTAAAATTAGAATAATATAAAAGTTTTTAAGTAATCAGAAAATTTAAGGCCATTTAACTATGTATTATAGAACATTATAAATAGACATGTATATTTACATTTTAATTAACTAATATTATAAGGTAAATTAATAAAATTTATAATAATGAAATCTTTTTCGGACCTTTTTGGTATGTTTCATAGAAAATCAGCTCCTGATATTGTTTTTAGATTGCTATTCACTGTTGTAGCCCGACCATAATAACTTTAATAGATAGCGCCTTTCACCTTGAGGATATATTGCTCATATTGCCCGTACCAGATCAAGTTTGTGCTAATAAGAGAACTTTTTATAAGTAGATCAAAACACAGCGAAGGCGGTATTACTCTTTGAACATTTTGGGACCGGATATTGGTCACATGTCAATTAGTGTAGATATTGTAATGACGCCTGTTCGGAATCAAACAATTTAGTGAAATGGGAAAGAAGGTTATGTACTTTTATATGGATATTTTTTGCTGTTTTCACTGCTTTCTGTTTCAGCTTTCTTTTTTAATTACTCTTTTCTTTGTTTTTTTTTTGCAGTTAGCTGTAAAAATATTAGATAAAATAAGCGAAGTTGTGAAATAGTTATTTCAAGCAAAGGCGATTTCCAATTTTACACAGGCTTAGTGTAAAAATATTGAATAAAAAAAAAAAAAAAAAAAAAAAAAAAAAAAAAAAAAAAAACGGTAATAAATGGCGGGGTGGGGGATGGGGGTGAGGAAGCTTAAGTTAAATATGAGATAAAGGGGTGGAGATAAATCCGTTATGGTAATAAATGATAATGTCTCTCTGGTATTAAACGATTCAGATTTTTCACGGTTATCGTTTCTTTTCTCGCTGCGCAGGCGCAGTAAACTCTCGTTTCACGGCTCTCGTTTAACGGTGCGCATGCGTATTTCATTTACACGTTTCACGGTTATCGTTTCATGAACACTTACCTAACGAATATCGTCTCTTTTCCCGAAATCACGGAAATTTGTCGCAAGCGCCACTGATTATACCCGCAGGTACAATTTTTATATCCGTAGGTATAATTTTATACCCGCGGGTATAATTTTGTACCTGCGGGTATAAAAATTATACCTACGGGTACATTTTCAATTTATACCTGCAGGTATAATTTTTTACTACCTGTGGTACATGGAAACTTTAGACCCAAATGGTACGCCATAGGCACGAGGGTTTATATGACATACTGAATATTGATGAAACAGTCCGTATACTGCAAAAATGGAAATAAAGTTAAATAATACATGTAGAGGTATTCATATGGTTTGACATTGTTGGGATTATACCATCATTCTACGGGAAAAGACATGGGTAGAACATAATCAACTGTTCGATTAAGTACAGTCCAGTGTATAAAAAGATATATGTTTAGAATAATTATGCTTATAAAATTCAAACGTGCTCTAATATTGCCATTATGTTTTGAAGACTTTCAGGAGAAGCTGGTCAAACTATATAAAACGCACATCATGAAGGTACCTCCGTTGCCCCGCCTACATAAAGATAGGAGAAATGTAAGTGACATATATGTTTCTCCCTGGATGACTGTACAAATAAAAGATGAAGAGTCTAAAAGATGGAAAGAGCTTAAGATTTCAACGCACCAACTATTCAGAAATGATGAAAAGCCCGCAAAATATATCTACGTAATTGGAGAAGCTGGCTCAGGTAAAACCACGTTTTGTAAAATGTTGGTGCATTTCTGGTGTATCGCTCATCCGTATCAAGAATGCAGTTTAGACGAACGTGACATACATGTAGTTGAAGAAATGAAGAGATTTAACTTCTTATTTTATGTTTCACTTCGACACTTTTCCGATCGTAATAGTATAGAAGAAATGCTAAAGAAATCATATAGTGATCCTGCGCTTGGAGATATTTTACAAAATGAATCTTGTAAATGTCTTATTATCCTTGACGGTCTTGACGAATGGGACCCAGAAAGAAAACACAGTTCGCAGTTTCTAACCCCAGGACTTCCAGGACACGGGTTCGGTGCAGACTATACTATTATTACAACTACAAGACAATGGAAATTTGATGCTCTGCCAATAAGTGATAGCGAGGTAGATAAAAAAATCAAACTAAATGGAATTGATCGGTATGAAATGAGAAACCTCACTAAGAAAACAGTCGAAATATTAAATGACATCTATCAAAAATGTAAAAATGCAGATGAGTGTATATTTGATCTTGAAAGGAGAAAAGTGTCCGACATTAGCCATACACCCTTGGTCTTGCAACAACTAGTTTGTCTATGGTTTAATGATAAACTCCGAGATAATTCAATGTGTGATATATACAAAAGCATGTTAGAATGCTTTTTTGAGTGGAAAATACTTGGTACTTCTGAAAGTCAAAACCAACTTTATGCTATCAAGGCCGCAAGTAGAAATGCACATTTGACGAAGTACCTTTCATATTTAGCGTACGACACCTTGTTTGACAAAAATAAAGAAACCACACTGACCCAGTTGGACATACCAAGTGATGTGATAAAGGACTGTTTGGCCAGTGGTATTATAAAAGAAGAGCGAATCATAAGTTTTAGTGAAAGTATACAATCATCAATTTCCTTCTTTCACAAATCGATGCAAGAATATTTAGCTGCAGAGTATATAGCTAGTCAGTTCAGAGAAATGCTAAAATCGCAGAAGGATGAACATGATCTTACAGATGTCTGCGAAAAGTGCGTAAGGAAATACTTCGGTAGTTGCAAAACAGCAGTTGATATTTTAGAACAGTCAAACGTGTTAATCATACTTTGTGGATTAGAACCACGTTTGTTGACAAATATTAGTGAATATTTCTATAACGTAACAATTGTTGACAAAATGATGGTTAAGGAAAGAAATAAAGAAATGCTGGATCCTCTTCAAATGAGTCTAAATCATCATACATTGATCAATGATATTCAAACATGCATTTTAAAGTGCATTGAAGAAGTTATGTCGATTACAAAAAATGCTCGATTACGTGTTTATATCGCCGATCTTCACCCTTCTATGGATTTGCTACATTATGGTGATAATATTGTTTTGAAAAATGTTCTATCTATAGAAATAGTAGACCGTGAAGACAGCATGATAGAATGTTATGAGAAAGATGATTATGAATGTTATGAGAAAGATGATTATGAATGTTATGAGAAAAATGATTATGAAGAAAAATTTTATCTTGCCGTGAAACATTTAGTAAAATGTGATCAATTAAAGGTAATTAAATATACAACTGATACCTTTGGTGGCCGTAGGTCTATTGACAATGAAGTTACTACAATACTTGAGAGAAATGTTCGCACGCTTGAAACTATCCATTTGAGTATACACGCTGATATTATGATAACACGTCTTGTTTCAATATTACCGAAAATGCGACAATTAATTTCCCTCCAGGTGAACTCTGAGTCCTATGGAAGTACTAGAGTTTTAACACGTGATGATTTTAATCCGTTGTGTAAATTCCTAGAGCAGACTACAAGTCTTCAACATATATCGCTCAATATTTATTGTAGTGATGAAAACGTTGAATACATGATAGACCTATCAAAACATAAACAACTTCAACATGTTGATTTTATGGACGGTTCATTTCGTATGGTCAGTTGTAACACTGACAATCTAGAAACATGTAAGCTTTCCATTGAAAGAGATGACATGATGAAACAAGTGTGCGACATTCTATATAAAGCAGATAAATTAAAACATCTTGAGCTGTATGGCCATTATTGTAGGAGGTCTTGCGAAACTGATACTGAAAGTCTTATCAGACTGCTGCTATCATTAGCCAGTCTCAGTACTCTAACGTTAGGGAACTTTATTTTTACTGACAATATTATAGCACGTGATATGAAGAATCTGAAAAAAATAACGCTTAGATGTGTAAGAATGAGTATGACAACGTGGTGCAAGTTTATAGACAGTCTTCCTGAGCTGCCACAAGTAGAAAAGGTAACAACTTCTGACATGAACATTAGAGATGGGACAATATATGGATACAGTATGCTTGATGAAAAACAAGAAGCAACTGCACGCCAGTATGTTAGAGAGAAAACGAATTTATTCCGTGTGACAGACGATTATACAGGTCCTTTAGGTCTTTTTGGATTTACTACAAAGAAATAGTGACTCTGAATATGAGTTTATTATAATGCAAAGATAGATCATGTGAGTAGGCAAAAATGTTGACACCGTTTCATGAAAAAGGTACAGCACAAATGTTTCATATTATAGCATTTCATGTAGGACCTTTATAAAATTATGCATTTAAGTTCAGTGTAAAAAAATGAAGTACTTCTAGAATATTTATTTTCAAACTGCAAAAATATCTTTATTTGTGAATTATTGTAATAAAACTAAAGCCTTTTTACTTCGGATAGTTCTAGTCTGTATATATAATTACAATAACATTTTTTACATAATCTACATGATATACATGTACATGATATGACAAACAGATTTACTGCGTTAATCACGCAATGCATATTTGATATGAAATAGAAGGATTTTAGTTGTATAATATTCTTATCATATTCATAACTTAACAATTTGGAAAGGTTAGTTGATTTATCTTTATATTGAATACTTGCTTTTTGTTTGAACTACTTTGACATAATAATGTATGTGTACATGTGGCGGCTCACCACTTTATAGTTGAACTTACTCATATGTCGGCATGATTGTACTCAAACAGTTTATTCTGTGCTTATTATTCAGACTACTATATGTAAGTTGTAACATTTCCGGTATGGCTGGCAATTATGACATGACATCAGAACTAAATTTTCGCACAGCAAAATTTAATGTTGAGCAATAGACTGCTCCATATCACAGACTGTGGACCGGCGATATGTGTAATATGTCATGTCATAATTTGACATAGACATTGGTATACTGTAGTAGATCTAAATATTTTCGGCAAAGTTTATTGATGTCTACTATTGTCTTAAAGAGTGCGAACTTGTGTAACATTTCAAAGCAGATTTCGGTGTTTTTATATAATTTAGTAAATGTTGTTATAGAGAACGTCTTTTACAGCGAGTCAATATTTTTCACTTATTGATTGGCTTGATGGTTAGCTATGTTTCTGAAACATCGAAATATCTGCTTTCTTTACTTATTATAGAACAATTCAACGTCTTCTATACTTGAAACGACGTTAAAGTACAGTACTGTTTGGATATTTTTACCGTTGTAGTTTTAAATTATTAGAATAATAGAAATATGCACGAGCTCTGAGCGGAATTATTGCGCGATTTCAGTTGTGCAATATTATTTAAGAACGAGTGCAAATTCCCAGATGCAAATCTAATAATCTTCTTATAACATACGCATCTACGCTATAACTTTGACATGAACGGAATTGCAAATATTGCCGTTAAATACTTTTTAAACGTAACGAAAGAAATGAAACTGATGTCGCAAATGACGTCGTGCTCCCAATAGGAAATTTGAACGTCAATATGGAAAAAATGACTTTTCATGTTCCACTGTAACTTACCGGACTTTATAACTGAGTACATTATATTGTGTTTCACAGCGACATAAGACAGTTACTCAGCACACAGTCTGATGATTTGTGTCTTATATATATCTATACATTTGATGTACAAGTCTGTAAATAAATTTTCAAAAAAATGTTTTATTTTTTTTATTGTTACTATAGACAATTTTAGCCGGAATATGTTGGTAAAAACTGAGGTGACAGATACCCCTTCTGCTGTAAATACTGTGTTGATCAATAGCTCACTATGATGTCAATAATGAGCTGACCATTACTCCCTGTTCTGTAAATACTGAGCTGAAAGATCGCTGTGTAGGCTGTAAAAAATGAGCTGACCGATACTCCCTGAGCTGTAAATACCGGGTTGACCGATACTCCCTGTGCTGTAAATACTGAGCTGACTGATCACCCCCTGTGCTATAAATAATGACATGAACTTGTGCAAATCATACTGTACTGACCGATCGAACCTTGCGCTTTAAATACTGAGCTGAAGTATTGCTGTATGGCTGTAATTGCTGAACTGACCGATCGCCCATTGTGCTGTGAATATTGGGCTGAAAATTGACTCCCTGTGCCGTAAATACTGAGTAGACCGATACTCCATGTGTTGTAAATAATGAGCTGACCGATACTCCCTGCGCTGTTAATACTGAGCTGACCGATACTCTTTGAGCTGTTAAAACTGGGTTGACCGATACTCCCTGTGCGGTAAATGTTGAGCTGACCAATACTCCCTGTGCTGTTTATACTGGGCTGACCGATACTCACAGTTCTGTAAATACTGAGCTGACCAATACTCCCTGAGCTGTTAAATTTGGTTGACAGATACTCCCTTTGCTGTTAATACTGGGTTGACCGATAATCCCTGTGCTGTTAATACTGAGCTGACCGATACTTCCTGAGCTGTTAATACTGGGCTGACTGATACTCCCTGTGCTGTTAATACTGGGTTGACCGATACTTCCTGTGCTGTTAATACTGAGCTGACCGATCGCTCCCTCTGCTGTAAGTACTGAGCTGTCCAATAGCTCACTGTGATGTAAATAATGAGCTGACCCTGTACTGTTAATACTGAGCTGACCGATCGAGCCTTGCTGAAATATTGCTGTTTGGCTGTAAGTGCTGACCTGACCGATCGCCCATACTGGGCTGAAAAACGGCTGTCTGTCCTTTAAATTGTGAGCTGTTCGAGCGTGTATGAACAAGTTATCTACTTCTTGAAAGCGTATGTGTGTGTGCGAGGTGGATGGGACAGGTGAGGTAAATGGCGTGTATGGACATGTTACCTACTTCTTGAAAGTGTGTGTGTAGGGGGAGTGGGGAGGGGACAGAAGAGGTAAATGGCGTGTATGAACATATCTACTTCTTGAAAGTGTGTGTGTAGGGGGAGTGGGGACGGGACAGAAGAGGTAAATGGCGTGTATGAACAAGTTATCTACTTCTTGAGTGTGTGCGAGGGGCGAGGGAACAGAAGAGGTAAATGGCGTGTATGAACATGTTATTATGACAGACTGGATCCCTGATACAGACCGGTAGGGGACTGATAAAAGCTTGGTAACAATATAAGACTGACATTGTTTTAACTTTTATTGCAATTAAAAATTTAGTAAAAACACAGTCATAGAAATAATTAGCAATTTTGTAGCTTAACAATATAGGCTCAGTACACACCTACATTTCAACACTTGGTGAAAAATATCAAGTTTTATCTATCAAACTCAACAATTTAGAGCTGACCATTTTTAATCTGTTTTTGAATACTGAGGATAAAGTCTCTGATGTAATTGCCTGCTCCAGCATATAAACATTTTTCTCCAGATCAACAATCACAGATAGTAACTCTCTGTCTTCTTCCTGAAAGGTAAACAAAGTGTTCAGTATTGTCTTAACTGATATCATTTAATGTGCATTAATTTGTATAATTCTTAATAGATGTGTTGGAGCTATCTTTGATGCAAGCAGGAAAAGTTTTAATTCCTACAGAAGACAAGTAAGTATGGGTGTAAGTGAACTGATTATGAACAGACGTAAATTCAACAATATATATAGCATCAAAATACACAGCACAATAATTTTTGTTCAGACTACAAAGACTATTACTGATATCGGTGTAACTTTAGGTTAGGTGAATCATATATGAGCCAGGCCATGAGAAAACCAACAGTAGCTTTGCGACCAGCATGGATTCAGACCAGCAGGCACATCCGTGCAGTCAGGATCCATGCTGTTCGCTTTCAAAGCCTATTGCAATTAGAGAAACCATTAGTGAACAGCATGGATCCTAACCAGACTGAGCAAATGCACAGGCTGGACTTGATCCATGCTGGTTGCAAACACACTTTATTATATGTTCTAAAAATAACCTGAATTTCATTGGCCGAAACCGCTCATTTTTCAAAATATATTTCATGTTTACTGGTTAGTGGGTTTTCCCCATTAAACATTACTTTCTAAAAATAGAATGGAAGTTGAACTGACATGTAGCGCTAGTTACAATATGATTAGTGGGGAATCCAGCTACAGGTGTTACTCCAGCCAATGATAACTGGCTACAATCAACTACAATATAACTTAAGAAGCTGTATACACACTGAATGATTGCAAGTGACCCAGTTTCAAATTGGACCTAAATATCATCAAGTTGAACATTCTGACCAATTTTCATGAAGATCCATTCAAAAGTCTGGCTCTAGAAAGGTCAGAAGGTTTTTCTATTTTTAGACCTACTGACCTAGTTTTTGACCGCAGTTGACCCAGTTTCGAACTTGACCTAGATATCATCAAGATGGACATTCAGACCAACTTTCATACAAATCCCATGTAAAATATGGCCTCTAAAGAGGTCTAAAGGTTTTTATTATTTGACCTACTGACCTAGTTTTTGACCGCACGTGTCCCAGTTTCGAACTTAACCTAGATATCATCAAGGTGAACATTCTGACTAACTTTCATGAAGATCCATTGAAAAGTATGGCCTCTAGAGAGGTCACAGGGTTTTTCTATTTTTAGACCTACTGACCTAGTTTTGGAATGCACGTGACCTAGTTTCGAACTTGACCTAGATATCATCAAGATGAACATTCAGACCAAATTTTATACAGATCCCATGAAAAATATGGCCTCTAGAGAGGTCACAAGGTTTTTTATTATTTGACACTAACTGACCTAGTTTTTGACCGCATGTGACCCAGTTTCGAACTTGACCTAGATATCATCAAGTTGAACATTCTAACTTTCATGAAGATCTATTGAAGAGTATGGCCTCTAGAGAGGTGACAAGGTTTTTCTATTTTTAGACCTACTGACCTAGTTTTGGACCGCACGTGACCCAGTTTCGAACTTGACCTAGATATCATCAAGATGAACATTCTGACCAACTTTCATAAAGATCCCATGAAAAATGTGACCTCTAGAGTGGTCACCAGCAAAAGTTTACGCACGGACGACGGACGCTGCGCGATCACAAAAGCTCACCTTGTCACTTTGTGACATGTGAGCTAAAAATTAGTCCTGTATTTTTGCAATGGGGAATAAAATCCTGTCAGATATAATGTTAATTTTATGGAAAACTGCATAAATCTGAAAGAAATTTTCTGAGGGGAAGAGGCTTTCAAAGAAAGCTGCATGTAAGAAATGTCTGTAAAGATGCCTACTAAACCACAATAGAAGGCAAATAAGCCCAAATATGGGACATCTAAAAGAAGACTTAATAAGGTTATCAAAAAAACTTGTTTTACTTCTTTTTAAGGCTCCGTTTACATGTTTAAATGCGTCCGTGTCATGTTTGACTCATTAACTTACAAAATTTCTACACGATTAAAAGAAACGAACATACTTCCAACCATCAAACTTGTAAGTCTCTTGATTTCATAAAACTGAATGAAACAATTTTTTTCTGCCCGTTAACAATATTATATGCCTCTTTTTCAGTAAACAGTAAACTGCCATTTTGCACACTCGATTCGTAAGTGACAACTTCGTTATCAGAATGGAAAAATACCATGTGAGAATGCTGTATACAGTGCTAATTGTGATTTGATTGAAAAAATTGTTCCATTTTGCAATGGAATTGCATGAAACAGTGCCAACCGTAGCCCGGAAACATCAAAACAGCTTGAGCTTACGAAAATGTTGCCAAACATAGCCCAGAATTTACGATATGTACATTCTTTCCTGTTTAATTTGAGAAAATAATGCATTTAAGAAAGTGGGCCCAGTTATGGAAGGAAATAGCCAGTAAAATAAACTAAGGACAATTATAGTTGATTGCGGTTAACAGTGATATCATTTCATGTTTGAAAGAACGTGTAAACGTTTACAAAAATCAGTAAACGTGAGAGCCTTTCTTCTTTTATATGTAATGATATAAATTACAAAATACTTTCGAAATTCCAGCACCAAGAAAAGAGAATTTTCTAATAATGTATGAAATATGATAAAGCAAGTTTAAGGATACAACAAGTTTTGGAAGTGCTTCCTGCAAGTTTTGTTGGCAGAGTTTTTCATCCCAGGTGACCACCGATTCCAGAAACGAAGTCTGTGACATGTTGATTATAACATCCTTTCAATGTCTCTAATTCATTCTGTTATTTTTCTGTAAAGTCTGCAGTTAACATCTGAAAAAAACGAAAATGAATGAAACATGTTATACATGTACCTGTTATGATATTAATATCCATATATTAAGTTTTCATTAAATCCTTTGGACTATTTTACGCTTGATGCTTTCTTAAAAAGAAGTGTCTATCAGTATGACTGTTGTGTGAATTATTTTTCATAATTTTTCACACAATGGTCGACAATTGTGTTGATAACATTTCTATCTCTCGCATAAAATATATTAAGACTATTATATTAATTTAAGCATCATGTTGAACTTGACTGGTGAGATTTTTATTTAGTTTTGGGGGAATGATGGCAAGGCACAATTGTAGAGGAAAATCGCGTTACAAGGATTACCAGTAAATTACAGGGGAAACAGGGATGTACTAAAAAAACATTATTTTTCATCAATATGTTACATTCTTAAAGAAAATACCTTAATTTTTAAACATTTTCTTGTGTTTTAGTTGTATAATTTGAACAGTCATATTACATACATGTATAATAAAACAGTCTGTTGTTGGAAGCCATCTGGAGTTGGCAGTACCTGCGTTGTAACACGCAATCTGATTGGATGAGTGTTTCAGTTTCAAGATGGCTTCGAATAACTCGAAATACCATGAAAGTAAAATATTTTGTTAGAACATAGTCATTCGTTAGATCTGAAGTAAACTGTAGAATTGCAGACCTTTTTATCTAAGTGAATGATAAGTGTAGCGATATGCCTTCCGAATGTTTCCGAGTCGCTGAAACGGCAATGTCCTATGTTCCACAATGTTTGGCAAATGGATATAGAGCAGACTTTATACCTTCTAATAAGTACGGTACTGTTTTGATTTTTTTTTCAGGGTTGTATCAGGGGTCTGGTAGGGTAGGAATATTTAGGAAAGGCTGAGAATGTCAGATTTTTTTTTTTAGTTTTGTATCAGGGGTCTTAGGTGGTACAAGTGGGGAGGGGGTGACCAATCAATGATGCTGCCACCTGTGGCAGTGAAATGCAACCCTGCTTAATGTTTACCTTCAATCAATTAGTTTATACATGTTGCCGTAACAAAATTTATTTATATATACATAATTTTTGACCAAATAACATCACAATTTCCCCGTCATCCAATGGTGTAGCGTACATGGCTTCACATGCGCGAGGTCTGGAATTCCAACCCAGGATGCTTCTTTTTCTTTTTTTGCCCAGTTTTAATTTTTTTACTGATACATGTATTTATCACAAATTTTGCAAATATTGGAGCAGATATCATTAATGTGTATAGTTAACCAATGTTCTGCCTGTAAATTTTGAACAAAAATTCAAAGGCATGGAAAAGCATATGTTGCTTATCTCCCTTCCCTTCCACAGTCTTTCACATACATTGCAATTACTTTCTCAAAAAATCAATTCATTGACTACAATTTTACACTTGGAAAAAAATGTTGGCTTGTATGTAAAATGTAAACTTGAGAGGCCCCAACTGCGATCCCTACTGAGCTAAGAAATTAACCTTAATCATATTCAAAAAGGCCCTAAACTGTTAGGAGTTTGGTAAATTAAATTGGATTTCTTGAAGTTTGAACTTAGTGTCATGGTTACAGTTTCAGTCAAGAACTTTTTAGACAGAATTTGAACTAGGAATTTTACATGTAAATGGTTGTCGGTCATTCTCCCATACAAGAGGTTTACCATAGCTGTATTAGCAGGCTAAATTTGTCCTAAAAGAGTGTCATTTGACAATAATAGCATTTAAAAGAATTGCAATAGTCTGTGTTTAGGATAACAGGATTATGTAAGTTCCGGTATGATCTATACTACAAAAGTTTCATGAAGAACATGAGGTCGAGCGTGATGTTATGCAGGCTGGCTTAATGTGTAAATTGTTGTTTTTTGGGTTTTTTTTTTTAAACTTATAGTAACACATGAACTGAAAAGAAACTTTGCATTCCTGGATTCAGAAGTTTGTACTATATAAAAACAAATTGACAGCAAAGGCATAATCGTTAAGGCGCATAGGGCCGCGTGTAGATATATGTACCGAAGACGATATACTAGACAGTTTTAAATATTAGTACGTAGTAATTGGTGGCCTATGGTGCATATTGGGACTAGATTCTGAGCACCCAGATATCACTATTACATGTATCTTTAACTCAGGGACACTTTTAACCGCCTCGGTAGCCTAGTGGTAGAGCGTCCGCTTCGAGTGCGGGAGGTCGAAGGTTCGATCCCAGGCCGCATCATACAAAAGACGTAAAAATGGTACTAGCAGCTTCCTCACTTGGCGCTCAGCATTAAGGGGATAGTGTTAAGACTGGTCAGCCCGGTGTCAGTATCATGTGACTGGGTGGGGTATCATGCCATTGTCTATGGCGTGATATTCCAGTGAGGCAGCACTATAAAGTTGGGCATTGTGCTCACTGCTACAAGTAGACACCGTCGTTTATATGACTGAAAAAATGTTGAAAAAGACGTTAAACCCGAACACACACACTGACACTTTTTTCCATTGTCAGTCTAATCAGGGCACTTATTATTTAAAGAAATGATTAGATCTACATTCATTTACACCAAACATTTTAAAACATTTGCCTTTGTTCATAATTTTCATTTATGCAGAAAGAAGGCTTCTTGCATACCAGACGGGGATTTCCAGTATTTTTACCGGTGCTGGAAAAATCGGGGGTGTAAGATGACTTGCGTGCTTTAAATGACGTATTACCAATTTACGAAACTACATATATATGTAGAAAATTTATGTAGTTTTTTTTGTTTTTGTTGGATTTAACGTCGCACCGACTTATGATAAGTCATATGGCGACTTTCCAGCTTTAATGGTGGAGGAAGACCCCAGGTGCCCCTCCGTGCATTATTTCATCACGAGCGGGCACCTGGGTAGAACCACCGACCTTCCGTAAGCCAGCTGGATTTATGTAGTAATTTATATTTTATTTCAAATAAACAGAATAAAATTACAATACCTTGACAGTTCCCAATAGTATTTCTCAATTAAAAAAAAAACATTATTTTATAAAAAATTCATAACGTTACGCTGCAACTGATAAAACAAAACCGGAACTAAACTCTGTTACGTCATGACATCTTTCCTGTTTACGAATGTATGTTTCCCACGCTTTGTTTAAATATGCTGCTATAAGAAATAGTTCTAAAGTAAACCCTGGGACAGAAAATACCAAGGTCCCTACTGGGGCTCGAACCCCAGACCTCGAGATTTTAAGGCGGATACTCAACCACGTTGCTAAAAGGTTAACCCAACAGCAAGGCTGTTGGAAGTGGCATTGACCATATTGACATTATAGGATGAATCCCGTCTTCCAGTATTTCCATAAATAGGGTCAAGGGGGCTGGCGAGATTAACCGATATACAGATCTGTACAGTATCAGCGATTATTTTTGCCAGAAGATTTTAGGAAAGTTCTTACTTTCTCACAATGAAAATAGTATTTTACGACATCGGCAACAAAATTTTTGCAAAAATAATTTAACCTTGAAAAATGCAAATAATTTCACACCTTTGGTATCGAGCAATGGAAGCGGCAGTGTAGAATAAAAGATAAAATTTCATAAATAAATTAAACTTTTGAGGATATTTTTGCTAAATCTTAATGACAATGTTTTATGATAATCTGCAATACTTTTTTTTATTCATTCTCTTTGTTTAAACCTTAAAAAAAGGATAATATAAAAACTATCGCTATACAGCTTAATGGCCGATACACCCCTCACCTTAAAACCGGGAACGGGTGTTTATTGGTGGGTAATACCGGAAAACATGATTTATTCTATTATATAATGTCGATATCGAGAATATAAACCTACTCTCACTACACTTCTCCCCCTTTACTTTTCAGAGCTTACCAGCTCTCCAGAATGACACTCCATGCCCACCGCATGAGTCCGTAAAACACTTCTGACACCATTAAAGTAAACCCTGGGAGAGAAAATACCAAGGTCCCTACTGGGGCTCGATCCCCGGACCTTGAGATCTTAAGGCGGACACTCAACCACGTCGCTAAAGGGTTAACCAAACAGCAAGGCTGTTGAAAGTGGCATATAAACCTACTCTCACTACAGTTCTGACAAGAAAGCCATTTGATTGATTTTATTTTTATTATTATTTCTTGATACCGGTATGCCAGAAAAAGATTCTGTCACTGGTTATAGGTGCAGATGCGAATATCCGGCTCTCGGGTAACTGTTTAGGAGGTTACTTGGCAGGAGCCTTGTTACCGCCTAAACAGTTACACTCTAGGCTGGAAATTCCTATCTGCACCTACGACCAGTGAAAGAATCTTATAATCCGTATGACTAGGTAACAAAAAGTAGGTTTTCCCATCAGATAGGCAGCGCCTATTTTCATATTTACAGTAAATGGAGGCTGGATTTATATTTGGGTCCTGGACTATCTGTGATTGTCTCTTATCTATCTATCTATCTTCCGTAACAGTCAAACCCCTTGCGGGGACGTAGACGTTTTGCGCATCAAAATCATAAAGAGAAAGAATATAGTGATAAAAATTTAGAGTGGAAGAAACAAAAAAAAGTAACTTTGGTGAAATAAAAAGGTTAAAACTTGAGTTAGCAGGATAACTAGAGCGAGACATGTTCAAGGCTGCAAACTGCGGCACTGAACTGCTCTAGGGTAGGGAGGTGGGCGACACTGACGGGAAGTTGGTTCCAATGGTACACAGTTCTCGGAAAATAAGAAAACTTGTAATAGTCAGTGGTTGCAGTAATTAACTTATAACTTAGGGAATGGCCGTAGCGGACACATCGGGTCATTGGGGTAAGGTAATCTAGACTGGGATAGCAACCAGATCATGATGAATCTTATAGAAGAGTGATAACCTAGAATCTATACGCCTTAAATCCAGTCGACGAAGGTTTAGGGAGTGTAGCATATCTGTTACACTAGAAGTATGGCCGTAGTCAGTCTTGATCCAACGGGCGGCTCTCCTTTGGACGCTTTCAATTTGGTCTATCTGGGTTTGGGTGTGGGGCGACCATACCTCGGAGGCATATTCTAGCTGGGTCTAAAGTCTGGTAAGCAATGGTCTTAACGGGTTGGGATTTGACCTTAATGTTTCTTCGTAAGAACCCTAGGGTTTGGTTAGCTTTTTTGGTTGACCTATTTATGTGATTGTCCCATGATAGGTCATTTGAGATATCCACGCCTAGGTATTTAGCTGAGCTGACCAATTCAAGTTGGACTCCATGTAGGTAATACTTGGTAGGGATAGGATGTTTCCTTCTAGAGGCGTGGATCACTTGACACTTGGAGGGGTTGAACTCCATATCCCACTCCAACTCCCACTTTTCTAGAAGTTTTAGGTCATTTTGGAGAGTGACAGATTGGTTTGTTGATGACAATGTTAGATATATTGCCGTGTCATCTGCAAACAGACGGACTTTGGAACTGATGTTTTGTGGGAGGTCATTTATGTAAGCTAGGAAGAGCAGGGGACCAAGTACAGACCCTGCAGGACACCTGATGATACGGGATGGCATCAGAGGTAGTGCCATTTAGGACTACTGATTGGATCCCATTATCTAAGAAGCCTTTGACCCATCTTAGTGCGTTACCTCCGACTCCATATTCATGCATTTTTAGTAGGACTTTCTCATGGCTAACCTTGTTGAAAGCCTTACTAAAATCTAGAAGTATAAGATCTACTTGTTTCTTATTGTAAGTGACCAGATCATTTACTAACATAACTGAGTAACGCATGACCTTTTTTCCCTAAATCCATGCTGTAGGTCATACAGAATACCATGGTTGGTGAAGTGCTTAACAATTGACGAGGAAACAATCATTGAATGTGTTCAAGAACTTTGCACAGGACACATGTTAATGAAATTGGCCTATGATATACAACGTGCGTGGACGCAGTGGTCGAGGGGGCTAAGACGCTTTCCTACAGAGGTGAAGGCCCCTGGTTCGAATCCTGGCTACTCCCATTGCGGTGTGTCCTTGGGCAAGGCACCTTATCACAATTGCCTCAGTCGACCCAGCTGTAAATGGGTATGACTGAATAGAGAAATCTAGTAGATTTCGCAAAATCTAATCAAATTAGCGAAATCTAGACATAAAATTTAAACTAATGAATATTTTTAAAAATCCTTTCAAGCTTTTATTAAAAATATAAATTTATGTGTGCATGTCAATTTTCAAGAAAAAATATTTATATTTAGGGTGTTTTTGAAGCGAAAAACATATACGGGTCATTTCGCCCGATTCTACATGCGCGGAAATCTCAAGTGTCAGGCAAAATCAAGATATAAAATCTAAAGTGATGAATTTTCTTTTTAAATCTTTTTAGGTTTTTATTAAGAATATATTTATAAGTTTGCATGTCAATTTTCAAGAAAATATATATATATATCATTATATTCATCATTTCAGATTTTATGTCTTGATTTTGCCTGCCACTTGAAATTTCTTCACATATAAACTCTGGCGAAATCAACACCCATATACTTTTCTCGTTTTAAAACCAAACTATATATAAATATTTTTTCTTGAAAATTGACATGCACACTAAGAAATATATTCTGAATAAAACCTTAGAATGATTTTCAAAAAATATCCATCACTTTTAATTTTATAAATGTCTTGATTTTGCCTGCCACTTGAAATTTCTGCGCATATAAACTCTGGCGAAATCATCACCCGTATACCTTTTTCGTTTCAAAACCACCTTATATATAAATATTTTTTCTTGAAAATTGACATGTAAACTAAGAAATATATTCTGAATAAAACCTTAAAATGATTTTCAAAAAATGTCCATCACCTTAAATTTTATGTCCTGATTTTGCATGTCACTTGAAAGTTCTGCGCATATAAACTCTGGCGAAATCATCACCTGTACTGGTTGGGAACCATTTTCCGGACAGGACCAGTTTCCGGACACATGTAATATCCGCTTTATTTCGTTGTTATTCATGTAATTGTTTCATCTAGATCATTAAAATGTTCGTTCTTCATGTCTACAACAAACCACTATATTATAAGGCTGTATTATGTTTGGGTTTTGATGATAACTCACCTGCGTTTACAAAACAACTTTCTGTCTTAAAGGGGCATGAAGATAGCATTGCGCATGCGCAGTAGTTCACACTAGCCGAGGTATCAAGTTGGGACTAAATAATTAAACTACATAATGATTGTCTGCTGATAACATGTTCTACTTTAAATCTCACGGTAAAAGTTACGTAAGGTGCGCGGCTGTCAATTTTTGCATTAATTTAATTCTATATTTATTGGAGTTATCAAGAATTCGTGTTAGACGAAATTCGAGTTTTTTATAGTCAACCTCGGTTTGCTTTCGTAGCTGCTATTGGAAGTCGGGATATGTTTCAAGTGCAATTTTGAAGAGATGAATGATCAAGAAATGTGTAGAAATAGTTTACTTATTTTGATATCAGATTGACTGCAAAACACCGTCAAAATTTTTGTCCGGAAACTCGTTTACCTGACGGGCAAAATAACTTCTTTTAGTGACCCCATTTGAGGCCCCACGGAACCCATATTTTACGTCACAACGCGATGCTGATTACAACATTGGATGCGGCAGGAGCTGAAGTTTGTGCAGTGTGGGCTTCATTTTTGTCAAATATTTTTTTAGGGAATAATGGAGCCAAAAATATTAAAATGTGTCCGGAAAATGGTTCCCAACCAGTATACGTTTTTCGTTTCAAAACCACCTTATAGATAAATATTTTTTCTTGAAAATTGGCATGCAAACTTATAAATATATTCTTAATAAAAAACTAAAAAGATTTAAAAAGAAAATTCATCACTTTAGATTTTATATCTTGATTTTGCCTGACACTTGATATTTCCGCACATGTAGAATCGGGCGAAATCTAGACCCGTTTTTCGCTTCAAAAACACCCTAAATATTTTTTTTTCTTGAAAATTGACATGCACACGTAGATTTATATTTTTAATAAAAGCTTGAAAGGATTTTTAAAAATATTCATTAGTTTAAATTTTAGGCTGAGGCTATCGGCACGACGGTCATGCTGATAATTTTCCTTATCTGCACGACCATTGTGTCGATTATTTTCATAATTATATGCATGACGGTCGTGCCGAATAGTTTCATTATTCGCACGACAATCTGCTGACATGATTGGAAAGTCCGACTGTCGAGTATTTTTGTTATTGATACAACTAAAAATACTGTATACATATGTGAAATTTAGTTAATCTTTTCTGAAGTTTTCCCTTTTTTCCTTGGAGACAAAAAGTTGCAATACTGCACTTTTTATGCTTTAAACATGGTCAGTGACATTAGAAATCAACTTACTAATGCTTGAAAGACATAACCCCCTTATTTGTATTCATTTTTTGTCACATAAATAATTTCTGAAAAGTCTCACTTAAAAAAAAATCTGATCTAGATCTACCTACCTTTTTTTTTTGGGGGCATGTTACCGGAAACAATTTTTCAAAAGCCTTATTAGATCTCCATAAAGTAGAATTTTAGCATGCACCTACTCGCATTATGTTGAATCACTTACAAATTGCTGGGGGTAAGGTATAACTGGTTTTAACTGTTCTTAAAATAGGGTCGCTCAAAAGCTTACCTTTACCTTTGCCTTACACACGATTTATTGAATTAAAAACATAATATGAAAAATAAAATAACGGCATGAAGTTATGCTAACTATTATTAATTATGCAAGAATATATGTTCTTTGCATTCTTTTGATTTATTTGCAATGGATGAATTATTCAATTAAATTTACTAATAATGGTTGTTTTAATATCCAATCAGTCTATTTATTTGATAGCTCAAACAATGAACATGATGCTGTTACAGCTAGTATTTTTAACTAAGATATATTACGCCAAAAATAGAAATGCCACCGAAACACCCGTCGTGCGGATAAGAATACTAATCGGCACGACCGTCGTGTGGATAAGAAAAACTTCCTAAATTTTATGTCTAGATTTCGCTAATTTGATTAGATTTCGCGAAATCTACTAGATTTCGCTATTCAGTTTACCGGCTGTAAATGGGTACCAGCAAGTTGCTGGGGGTAAGGTTTAATTGGTTTTAACTGTTCTTAAAATAGGGTCGCTCAAAAGCTCTTCAGAGCTTATATTAATTGTTTCACAAAGCGACGGTAAATAAAATTTACCTTTACAACATCATTATTGACCAAACAAATGCGTTAAGTCGGTCAATAGCTGTTCAAAGCTAATGTTGATTTGTTGTACCATACCGACAATAAATAAAATTTGTATTGTATTTGTATTGTATTGTTGAATACCTATGGGCCGAACTGGCTGTGGGACGAATTATTCGTTGAATGAGTTGCGATTCCTAATACCAAAATCTTGTCTATTTACATCTGGACACTTGGACAATACATGAATTTGGTAAATTCTCTATCTTATTTTTTTGTTATAGACGTGACGTTTCTTTGAAATTTAAGAAGTGTGTAATAATTCACCTCAGTTTGTTTACATCAAACAACGCGCCATTAATTGTGAGTCGTAAGAAATACAAGTCGTAATTTTTGAACAAAGGGCCGATACCACAGTATCAAAACATTACACCTCTGGGACGATACACCCTTGGACTTTACTCCTACGGTATTAATTATGTGTGGGAATATCCCGAATCTGTAAACGATAAAGTTTTTGCACCTTTATTTAAGAAAAGAGTTATAGACTGTTTTATACAGAACTGGCATATAATGATAAAGAGAACAGTGCTGTATTGAATTTATACAACCATGTAAAAGATTCATTAGACTAGCTCCTAGACTATGATATATATATTTTTTTTACATTTTTATGACTAAATGTAGTGAACTGAGCCAGTCTATATTCTATGTCCAATATCATAGTCTGATAATTTCAACATCACTCCTCTGTGAAAATCTCTAAAATAGACTGGCTTTTGTCTCTATAAAATTAAATTCGTCAAAAAAGGAAAAATGTAGAAGTATATTATTATCAGTCTAGTGGCTAGTCTAAAGATTCATTTATATACGATTGTTACCATTATATACTGCCAAGTAATCTAAGAATATTTCTTACTAAAATTAGAGTATCATCTCATTCGCTACATGTTCAAACTGACAAATAATATTAATATTTAATATGGTGTAAATAGAACTGTTAGAGGTGAATGATACTTACATACTGTAATCTCCATGACGTTGAGGACGAGTATCATTTTATCTTAATATGTTTTTGTTACACTGATATAAGAAAAAATATATATGTTATTACATAAGACCCAGTATGTATAAGTTTATTAAGATGTTAAAGACAGTAAATAGAAATATGTTAATTAATCTATGTCTATATCTTAGAACCGCATTGTCACATAAATTATCTTTATCAACAATTATTACAGAATAATTCATCCTCTGCATCCTGTATAACTTCGATCATTGTGATTTTATTTATTGATGTTTTATTATGTTCAATGTATATTTGACGATGTACACATGTACAAGGCTGAATAATATATCTGTTCTGTTCGATTAGTACACTATTCTAATTGATAACACTTTTTTAAACATACTGTGAATTTTAATTGATCACCTCAGAATTAATTGTCAAATATTGTGAAGGAAGAATCATTATACATTAAAAATGATAACTAAAAAGTGCTTGCCAATTCATTTTGTGTCAGTCATTACATTTTATTAGTCCAAATAATTGTCCACATCATGCCTTCGAATTCCCAAATTCAAAATGGCCGGCATTTGAAAGGCTCGAACAACGGAAAACTCAAACTAATTTCCACGGGACCCTCGAGTTCGACTCATCGGAGTTCGATTGTATGTGAAAACTGAAAAATGTCAAAAAATGTTGCTCAAAATGTAATATGATCGACCACCTTTAACTGAATTTAAGATTTTTTCATCTGTACTTACTTTTGTAAAGAAAAAAATCTGAGTATTATATATAGTCACTTGATAGCTTATGTATTTATCTTAAATAATGCAATACACAGACATTACAACATTATGCGTATTACTTACTAAACAGCATACATTTGAATATTTAGGAAAAGTTAAATTGTATTATGACCTGTGAGAAATTAATTAAATTGAAATTGAACAATGGACAGTTTATTCAAGCAATCATTTTAGCACCTGTCGATAATCCCATTAATGGAGATGTGATTAGATTAACATATCCTTAGCAGAGTAAACATTTTGTGTTACACCTGGAACTCATCAAAGGATTGTCAGATTATTATTATTAAAAGAATAAATTGATAAATAAACAAACTAGTACTGGTTATCATAAAGTTTTAAAATCATTTAAAAGTATATTTTCAAAGAAGTATCAGTAAGAAAAGAATATTTTAATTATATATTGCCCCAGGTTATATACTTGTAATATCTTTTTCACTATGATAATTGTTGTCAAGAATTTATAGTGAAACAGATTCTGGAAACGTCTTATCATTGGTCACAGCTAAAATTGACTCGCTGTCAAAAAATTGCAAAGATAATTACCATAATCGGTCAAATTATTGGGGGGCGCCCCGCCCCCCCCCCCCCCCCCGTTCCTACGGCCCTGTTTCACGTACTTTGTTTACCTAAAGATGGAAATTCATAACTTTATTATGACATCAGGGGTTCTAACTGACCAATCAGAGAGCTGCATTTTCAAGTACTTGCCAGTTTCCACTTGGGTAAAACGAAGTATTTTTACAATGAAACTGTGATATAAATGACTTTAGAAATAAATTTCACAATATTTCAGATATCAAATAGACTTTTTGACTGAACATGCCCCAGATAATGCTACAAACTACAAATCTTAGAAGGCTCATTGGAATGGGTTATATGGATTTAATACTTTGAATTTAGTTTAAAATTTGAGATTTTACACAATGAGTCTATGATAAACTCCGAGTAAAATATAATAACTACCCAAGTGAAATTAGTAGCATTCCGCATTGTTTCGGAGGCGGGGCTGCACTGCTGTGGCATGGAGAGCAGCATTGAAGCTATGCTACATCAGGGATTTTAACCAAGCTGTACAAGTAATTTATATCTTGAATAGCATGGTCAGACGTAAGAATCTACGGCGATCCTGTCCAGGGTGATTCTCAGCCGAGACTGTTGACTACTGAAGTCACACAATCTGGGCGTCTGTCTCTGTAGTTGTTGCAGACATAGCGAGCAGCACGGTTCTGCACCTTGTCTAAACGATTGAATCAGATGTCTTCTCGTGACGAGGCAGAATACTCCGTTGTTGGACGGACCATAGACTTGTATGTGGCGTCACGGACTTGCTTACTGCAGTCTCTTAGGTTGCGCCGGAGGAAACCAAGTGACCTGAAAGCCTTGGCTGGTGTTGACTGGGTGTGTTTCTCCCATTGAATATCATCACTGAGGTTAACTCCAAGGTATTTGTCACTGATTGTGTTTTAAATGTAAAGTTTGGAAGTTGCGTGTTACTTTCCTCTATTTGAGAAATTGTATTCGCTTTATCTACATCAGACAGTCAGTAAGTATCGTTGTTGTTTTTTATTGGCGGTATACTTCCATTTTGCCAAGAGTTATCCTTTACAAACATTCTAACAATGTTCAAATGTTGGCGTGGATTCGAATTATTCGTATCATAAAATGAGAATTCTAAATAATTATAAAACGTTTCTTTAGGATGCTTCATCATATTGTTTACTCGATTTCTAAGTTGTTTGTATATAACCCAAATCTGCTGTTTTACCACTATTCAGAGCCTTGTGAAATTGCTTCTCTTTGTCGTGCCTTCTGATATTACTGTTGTACCAAGGTTTATCTTTTGGCCTCACTAGCGCATAATATGTTGGAATACATTGTTTTGCAAAATCCAAAACAAAATATTTGTAAAGATAGAACAAGACTCATCTACATTAAATTTTTGTATAAACGTCCAGTCTGTGTTTCTAATTAAAGGTGGATAATCAGATTTTGGCCATGTAACGGATTTGTTCGAAACTTTAGCATCTGATCATTTACACTCATTTATGTTCACTTAACACTTAATACAAATTAGATTTTCACTGGAGGTATTTTTAAAATTTCATTTTCCTATCCTGGTTGCCCAACCAAGATAGAGTTATTTTATCATAAGTATAAATTTGATAAACATACCTTGCCGGAGGAAATGTATAAATATTAGACATATTGTAATATATTTGTAAAATATTTGCATTAAAAATTATGGAATTCATTAGAAACGCAAGTTTGAAAAATTATTATTACCTCCCTTTGCCTATCTTGGTTGCGCAACCAAGATAGATTGGAAATAAATGAATTCAGAAGCTACACACAGCTTTTAAACTTGCATTTTGATTCAGATTGTTCAATAGTTGATATGTCTATCAAATGCAAATGTAAAACTAGACATTGTATCGAAATAAAAAGAAATACCCAGCTTTTTATATACTTTCATATTAAAGGGGAGTAATTACAAAATTTTATAAAAATAATAAAATATACATTTCAAATAGGAATCTAGCTCTTTGTAATCGGTCTTTTTGTTCCTTAAATAATTCTCTACCAGAATATACAAAAAGTAAAAAATGTCATTAAATGTTGTTTAAATGTGATTGACCACCTTTAAAGTATAAAGTTTAACAAAGTCAGCTATTTTATAATTCCAAACTCTTCTTTTAAAAGGTTAATTAGCATCGAAATCAACTTTGTGGTAAACAAATGTTCCGAAATGGCTAATTTCACTTTTTGTTTCAAAAGTACCCGAGTCAAAAGCATGGCTATTGTTTGTTACTGCTATTGGATGTAGTAATGTTTTGGTATTTTGCGTGATTCTTGTCGGTGTACTAATAATATTGATCATTTTATTTGCTAAAAGTACATCTTTAAGGTATTGGACCCGTAATAGAGTACCTCCTTTTTGAAGAGTATTTAATTCCTACAATAAACCTACTTTGACTGCAATTTTTAGGGGGGATGTAGGTTCAAGCCCCACTGGGACCAAAATTTTTTTCTCCATATTTTCCTTTTGCCTGGTGAGTTTTTACTTCTTTCAATACTAATTATGGATGTATTGTATAAAAGTGGAAAATTTTCATTTTATAAGCGATTTCTTGCTGTTCCAGGTAAATTTACCTCTGAATCAGGAGGGGTAGAGTTAGACATCTTTAAAAATACTGAGTTACATGCGGTAAAAGTTCTCTATTTTGCTTTCATTTTTAAGATTACATATTGTGGAAGAAATACAGGTAGGTTTTACTTCTGCCCCAAGCTTATTTTTGAATGAAGTGAGCAAAATTTAAAACAGACCCACAGGATTTGACCTTAATTTTTCAATGTTGGAGTTAGCTTTCTGTCTCATTAAATCTGTTTACTTGAGGCACCCTAGAAAAAAAAAAGATATTTACAGTTTTATTTTGTGTTTTATAATTGTTTAACAATAGTTTGATGTTTCTTTTATCAAAATTAATGCTGTAATGAATTCTCTGCAAACGTTTTAGATAGTGGTCATCACATTGAAATTTGTCTCTACTTGAGCTTGAGGAAACACCATAAATTATACAAAATTTACAAAAAAAACGGCACGGTAAAAGTTGTTTAAAATTTGCAACACAGCGCGAAACATGGTCAACTTTAAGAATGTACCAAGCAAATGCCATTTTTTAAACATTACTATTTGGGGTCTAATACCTTAAATTTATGATTATTTATATTTAATTGATCTTCATTTATATCTCCAACAGTTATCACATATTGCCTTAATTCTAATACCATTTCAAGACTGACCAGATATGATCCCAAATCGACCTTATGATGAGGTGGTCTATATATTGAACATAATAAATAAGAATGATTTGTTTTTCTTATTTCCACCCAAACTGATTCTGGAAGTATACTTTCGAAGTTAATAATATTTTATGCCTTAAGAATGCGGATATATAAACTAGAAAGAGCATAGAATGACAAGAATTAGCCTTCCTGAACATGTATCAAAAGCTCGATAACTGTAAATCTATAAATTGTGTATCTTGTACTTAGTTTAGTTTCAGTGAATCATAGGACATTAATTTCTAAAACAGATTTCAACTTTTCAACATCACCAGACATACTTATCAAGCAAACAATATATAACATATTGTTCATATTCAAAAGATCATTCAACATTAAAGACTGATTATTTAAATAACTAACAAGAGTGATTCTGTTGGATTAATTTTGTACGTGGCCTATAAGTAATATTATACTTGTTACAAATTTGAAAACTCATATATACTGGACACAGATAATTGAGCCGCGCCATGAGAAAACCAACATAGTGGGTTTGCGACCAGCATGGATCCAGACCAGCCTGCGCATCCGCTAACAGTTTCTCTAATTCCAATAGGCTTTAAAAGCGAACAGCATGGATCCTGACCAGACTGCGCGGATGCGCACGCTGGTCTGGATCCATGCTTGTGGCAAACCCACTTTGTTGGTTTTCTCATGGCGCGGCTCAATTTATCATGAAAATAAGTAGATGGCATAAATATAAAACAAGAACAAACATTCTTAAAATGGAACTAACTGGGTACACAACAGATATATAGCTTGCACTGGTCAACTGCTGACGGTTATTAACTGTCCCTACCGATGCCCGCTATGACATCAGATCATTACCCATTAGGGTATAAAAAATATCGAAAGCAAGTATATAACGAACAAAAATGGGGTCAGTTTGTCATTAGAATTGAAAACGGAGCGAGGCGGCGGCGGCAATATAAACAGTGCAACTAGAATTTGGTAAGAAGACCAATAGAAATAAAACAATAAACTACATAGCTGAAACATTACAACAGAGGGCTATATCTTGATTCATGATTTATATGAATTCGTCTGTAATAATATAATTTAACAGATACTAATTTATTATCAACCGTATACCTATCAATCTACAATAAAAACAACAACAACAACAACAACAACAACAAATGCACTCCGGATAATTTTATGACGTCAAAATTATAAAAATTGAAACAGTTTTTTATTGGTTATTCGACAGGATTAAAGAAATGATTGTATCAAAAAGTCATTCCTTTTTGATACACCTGATACGAAATAAAACAGAACTAATAATTAAATTGTTCACACAGCATAAACCGTGATGTGCACTTAATAATTCGTTTGGTAATTAGATCTGAGAGAGTGCACATCACGGTTTATGCACTGGGTATGAATTAATGACATTTCTATTTCTATAATTACGTTAATGTTGTGATCATAAAGCTTATACGATTCTTTCACTTGTTATAGGTGCAGATGGGAATTTCCGGTCTCGAGGGTAACTGTTTCGGCGGTAGTGAGGCTCCAGCCGAGTTACCGCCTAAACAATTACCCGAGAGCCGGATATTCTCACCTGCACCTATCACCAGTGACAGAATCTTTTTCTTGCAAACCGATATCAAGAAGTAATAATAATAATAAAATCAATCGAACGGCTTTCTTTTCAGAACTATTTCTTATAGCAGCGTATTTAAACAAGGCGCGGGAAAGCAACGTCCATAAACAGGAATAACGTCATGACGTTTCAAAGACAAATAACAATGTTTAGTTCCGGTTTTGTTTTATCAGTTGCAACGTAACGTTATGATTTTTTTTTTTTTTTTTTTTTTTTGAAATTGAGAAATATACTATGAAGAACCAAGAGGAAGTGTCAAGGTATTGGATTTTTATTCCGTTTTTAGAAATAAATTATAAATAACTACTTAAATCTTCTACATATATGTAGTTCGTAATATGTCATTTAAAGCACGAGAGGCATCTTACACCCCGGGGTGGAAGATGGATTTTACCAGCACCGGTAAAAACACCAGAAATCCCCTTCTGAGTATGCAAGAATATCTGTATGTACAACGCCATCTTGAAAATATGTCTTGTTTTGATGACGTCCTTATATGAAGTCATGACGTCAACGTTTTCCGTCATTTTTTTCATTACGTAAAACTTCCTTCTGTCTCCTTTAGAATACTACATAATATGACTGCGTCATATGTTACATTTACATTTTATTTAGCTTGTAATGGTAACCAATATTATGAAAACCCTGTATGAGCCCCATCCCGAAAAAGTCTCTCCTCCCATTTCAAGATGGCGAATTTATATAGACAAAGAAGGTAAAAAAAGAGGCCTAGAGAGACGCCCTCCAATACTTACAGTTAAGTAATGCCTGGATACCTTAGATAGTTCATTATCATACATCATTGTTGTATTTCTTACTTCTTATAATATGTTTTAATGTAGTTAATCGTACATGTATAAATTATTCAGCATACTATATAGGCATCATAATTACACGTTCTCGCGGCTTGGTAACAAGTCAAAACAGTCAAACAATCGGTACTATGGGGATCTGGTAACCTTGGGAAAAAGATAAGCTTAACAAAATTTTACAATGTATGTATGTTCAGTCGTGTGAATAACGTTCGAAGACTGGACTATTTCTGTTTCCTTACCTCATCCTTTTTACAACACATATTTGGCAATAAATATGAGAGTAAATGCCAGTGAAACTATTCGATGATACACGCATATGCTTTGCTGTGTCAAATATGCATGACACCTATTATACTCCTAGTTCCTTGCCCCTTAATTTAATTTGAAAAACAAAGAAATTATAATCTTTGGTGTATATATAACACCCAATGTGATACCAATATTTATAATGAGTTCTACCTTAAAGGTAACTGTTATTGAACTTTTATTCTACAATACTGATCAAAACTCCATAAGTCCGTCCGTCAGTCAGTCGGTCGGTCGGTCCGATTTCATATGTTAATCAAAGCATTGTAAATACTGGAGGACGGATTCTCTTAAAATGTATTGATTCTGTCAGGTCCGAGATCAGCAATGTCCCTTTTCTGTTGAGACTGTTAACTAGTAAATGTCTTTTTTTAGTTGTTTTTTACAACATTGTAACCATTTCCTTGCCAAATTTCTATGTTCACTGCGAATTTAATGACTTAATATGAACAATACAGACTATCATTATCAGACTGCACAGATGTGCACATAGACACATAGACATAATTACAAGACAATCATACATTTTGTAATAACTATTGGGCAAATATACATCAAACTATAATAACATAGGGAACAGAACTGAACACACATTTTTTAATGTCACTAATTATAGCAGGGACGATAGGACTTTTAAGGAATACACATATAACTGATTACCGTGTTGCTGTAACAGCCAAATCTTTTATTTCGAATTTGCTCTAGGATAGTATTAACTTTTACAGATTTACCGAGAGCTAAGTAATATTGTATGCGGCAATATAATAGATTCCTTTCTCAATAAATTTCCAAGTATCATAGATTAATGGAAAAGTCTTTTACTTCTTTTGATTATCAAAAACATCTATCAAAGTTCAATTATTCTATTTCACTTCTTTGTGGTGATTAAAAATAACAAATATCCGAGCTTTTACTTCCCCTAAATTCTAACTTTTTAGTACAGCTGATTTATTTGATAATTCCATTGATGTAAAATCTTCAATGAAATATCCGTCATCCAGCGATAAGAACTCTGCCTCGTATATAAAGCATGCTTAGTTTATTGGTCAGCGGACACATCGTCTGCTCTAGTTTGTACTACACTAATCGTCTGCATTCAATTAAAGCGCACAGTGAAGCGTGGTAATTTCAGTTGTTCTATGTGCTGCCATTTGAGAACTTTTTTCTTCCGGCGTAGTTTGAAATCTATGGCAGTCAACAAAAAATCGATTAAGCCGAAATTCGTATATGTATTATTGTAGTTCCATTGGACGGAATTGTCTTCGACAATCCGTCCAAAAATGAATGAATGCGAAATGTTAGTGAGATGAAACAGCGTGAATTCTAGGGTCAAAATTTTGAAAGAAATAATGGAGTCAGTGCTGTGATTTTACACTTTCATTTTGTCTCAGTGTACGCAAATTTTATAATATGTATTGATAGTGTACACTGGACAAAGTTAAAATAGACAATTAAAGTGCAATAACTCTGACGACAATTATGGAAGCAGGTCGGTCATATAGCTACTGTGTATGTTTGGCTGAAATTCGTTAAAAATAAAAATGTACCAAAACGTAAAATCAAAATTTTGACAAAAGTTAATGCCCATAAGTCTGGGATTAATAATGGAATCTGGTCGATGTAAGAAAGAGCGTTCCTCTTACATTTATACTGTGTATACATCTACTAAGTAAATTTGAGGGAAATCCACATAAATTAAAATTGCTAGGTTCCCCGAAGTAACCATTTACGAGGCCAGACGACATACGCTGGATATCTTTCGGTCACAATAGCTCACATCGAGTCTTCGACTCAGCTCATTCCACGAGCAAACAAATATATTATTTTAATCAACACAATCATATACCTTCATTGCCACACTGATTTAATCAAGTCGTAATTACTTACTAAATCCCTTCGGAGAGAATATTCTACGACAAATTTCAATTTCATAATTGATTTTGTCAATAATAAAACGATTGTAGTTTGATATGATGTTTCCATATTGACTTCAAGCATTTAAAGATGGTCTCTTTGGGTTTGGTAATTCAATTGATTTACGAACGATCATTTGCACAGACTGATATGCACTGAGCACTTAATCTATATACAGGTATTTTTAAAATTGTACTTTTCTAACTTGGCTGCCCAACCAAGCTTTTAGGATAACAATAACTTTCAAAAAATACTTTGAATAAGGAATGTAACACGAATACACTTTCTGGGTTAATTTCCAAGTAATAATACTGCTAAGTGCTGTAATAATAAGTTTAATTATTATAAAACCACTTAGGTTATAAATAGGAAGGTCAACACATGTAAAATTAATTGAAGACACAAGAGTTAGTTCAGTTTTATAAATCTATTAAAGCTAAAGTCTACTCACAACCATATATTCATAATTACAAAGTTCTGTATTGTGTTTAATATTAAACTTCTACAATTATTATTATTATTATTATTATTATTATTATTATTATACCAGATTTATATAGCGCCCTTTTCATGATAAACACGTTCAAGTGCACTTAACATATAGCAGACGAGAGAACGTTTTAGATACAGACGTGTCCGGCTAACATAGCCTAGCTCTTTACGAATAGACAGTCTGGTTCTTTAACGTGCCCGGTGTATAGCACCGATACACGCGAAGCCGTCTTTCCTGGGAAGAACAAGTATAGGCCTCTAGTTAGGTGGGAGACACTCAAGAGCATCTCAGAAATTTCCAGTGCCGACGGGATTCGAACTGCGGACCTCTGGATTGACAGTCAAGCGTGTTACCACAAGACCAGAAGCCCACCCAAGGGTTATAAATAGGAAGGTTAACACTTGTAAAATTAATTGAAGACACAAGAGTAAGTTCAGTTTTATAAATCTATTAAAGCTAAAGTCTACTCACAACCACAGATTCACAATTACAAATAAATATATACACCAATTCTAAAGTTTACTTCTTTAAAAATATATGTTAGTGTTATCAGAAAATTCCACAACTAATAATTCAAAATAAAATGCATAAACATTTCAGTCGATTTGTCGATGACATTTTCCCATACATGCAAAACTGTTCTCACTAAATGCAAGAAATAGAACGAATATCATCAAAAACATATAAACTAGAGGAAAAACTACATTTTAACAGTATATTTCAAAGTACAAATAACAATAATTTAAAAGTACGTGTACTTAAATTAAGTTTCAAAGAATTGACAAACATATTCTGTCAAAAATATCCAATATGTCTGCCAATATTAGATGTTCACATCACATCAATTTTAAAGGGATACAAGAGAACATGACTTTTAAATATCAACAAAATTCAGTATCACTAAACATACCATCCTTGACATGATAGTATAACTTGGTCCGGACAAATATCGATTAATGTTTTTGATAAATCACTCTAGCTGCATAAGAAATTTACTAGCAAAATGTAAACAAATTGACATGTTTCACGATTTCTCTAAAACTACAAAATGTTATATCCACAAACTTTACAAAAAATGTTGAGAAATCTATTTACAACACATCGAAGATAAAATTACCTTGGTAAAATAAAACAAAAACAATATGCATTTAGGGAGCATGTATGTGTTTCCGAGTAGGAAAAATATGCAATATGTTTTTGCCTATAACTTTATTAATACCGGCTAAATTAACTAAAAACTTACACTTAAGTTGCCTAATAGGATGCCCCTTTAAAATACACAACAGTAAAATCACATAGATATTAACAAAAGCAAAATATTTCATGGTCAAAACCTAGGTTAACCGAAGATTTAAAGGATCACAACTTTCTTTCTTCACCTATCATAGTCAGTTCGAAAACGTTTTCAACAAAGTCTCTTTAATAGGTCAGATACCAACAATTTAAAAAAGTAAATAGAACTTACTGGGAATAAGGTTTTCGTATTCCTGTGAATAATGTTAAGCTAGTTTCTCCCGTCCTGGTTGGTCGCTAAAGCCACTAAAGCAAAAAAGCCCGAGGTGTCATTTAAGATAAGATAAGATAAAGATAAGATAAGAGAAGTTTTATTTTAAGTCGGCAAAACATACAACAATACAACATATAAGCTCTGACTGAGCTTTTTTTACCCGACTACTGAAAACAAGTACAAACAACTACCAACAAATATATAAGAGCTGTTAGTAAAGTAATTCCATTTGTATATAGCTTAAAATAAATTACCACATTACCACATAATGGTCTGCATAATTCATAAATACTAATTTATTTATTGAAATATAATTATGTTAAGATTACATAATTTATCCTTATCTGCACCAATTGCATAATCAAATTGCTAAAAGACAAGACAAACAAAGAAATGGTTATAAAGAAGCAAACATCAAATCATGAGAACTTATTAAAAGTGATATAATTATCGACTCCACCACCGAGTGTAGGTAAATGTACCACCAAACGAACTTAAATATTTTTAACCAAATGCACAAAACATGAGTTTTTGAGTGCGGAGAGGTCACAGTATAAACCAGATTTTAAGTACATATATTTTGTATCTAAAATCAAAACCAAATTTTGTGCTCAAGCAATCATGAAACAGGCAGCAACAGAAGGCAAAATACATGCAGGAGTAGTGGCTGCTAAAAACATATGCCAGACATTCAAACATATATGACAATAGAAAATATTTATCATGACAAGGAAAATCATGCTAGCATAGAAGCAAAAAATACCAGGATTGAAACAGTCGCTATTACATATTTAGCATACATCAGAATAATAACAACATAGAATAGTCATTTTAAGCATGCAGCCCATGACTCCGTAAGTTTGAATTTGTTTATTTGTGACAGGCTGAGCATTTACAGTCTTTACATTTCAATTAGACATCAATGATTTAAACTGACCAAAATTACATGACTGTCGGAATGATTCAGGGAGAGAGTTATAGAGTTATACAGCGGCTGCATACCTAAAACAGTTCTTACCAACTTTAGTAGATTTCACCTGTGGGAAATTGTTTTCATTTTTGAACCCTTAAGTACGTTTAGTGTATTTTATTGTATCTACTGACATTAATGCTACACTTAAAGTGTACTGAACATATTTTCATGACACGGTTTTCTCACGCCATGTGAACAGTGTAAACAGGGGTTTATGTTATTCACGTGAATAATACTCAAATAAAGTATCTCTATTCATAGGTTTTTAGTTCGTTCTTTTGGTAGAATTACGAACGTGATTTGACATACATGTTTCAATTTATGAAAGGCCATACAGGCCACAATGTTATAATGGAAGTCTATGGAAAAATACAATTGATGGTTTCTTACCTCAGAGTGTGAAATGCGATTTTGATCGTATATGTTTGCATCTTAGCTATTTTAGATTTGTTTAGAAATTTCAGTTTTGGCTTCATTATCGACAGATTTTACAACACCACATTTGTGCATACCACCATATAAGGTCTAGAGACTTGTAGAATATCTGAATACATAATTCACGGGAAAAACGGATTTGGAGAATCAAAATGTATGTTCATGTATATTGTTTACTTGTTCCGGCTGTCCGACCGGGGCCTGGTCTTTCCATTTCCGTCTAAGAAACAAGATGATCTCTAATAGTAGTTGTAGTACTTCTATACATGTTAGAGCAGAAGCCCCGATATAGAGACCCATCGCCCCTCCGATATCGGACATAAACCTGACTGGATTGTACAATGGGTCTTCAGAAATTTCTTCGAAATGAAGGTCTTCGAAGTAAATGTTCACAGCAAGAAAATTGTCTGATATGTTGTTGTATACTTCTTGGTTAAAATTTTCATCAAAGAATTCATCCTCAAATACAGCACATACGTTGGCCAGTAAAGTTATATTCCTTCTACAAGTCTCTCTTACTAGGACTTTAGATAAGTATCTGTTGTGAGGCCATTTTCTTCCAGACAACGTTGTAGTAAGAATGTCCTCCTCGCAACGACTTTGACACCCGCACTGTATTTGGCCATCAAATATCTTCTTCTTCACATTATCTAAACATTTTGTGTCATTGTCAAAGTCACAAATTTTAGCAGAGATATTCATAAGTTCTAGAGAAAACATTGCTTGGCAACCACATTCTAATAAAACATTTTCTGCTTCACAGAGTGTGTAACACATTGGGACAGTATAAGTAATGTTATATTTCTCTTTGAAATGAAGTCCGTAAGTACAGTGTCCATATTTTCCACCAAGTCGTTTGATTTTCGTCATTCGCATACGTATGTGTGTTTCAAAGTTAGTACTCAGAGTTATCCCATCCTGCACTGGTAGCGGATATGTACCCTTTTCATGTAAAACTAACCGCACACCATAAGAAGAAGTTATTTCCTCTAGGTATTGCATTTTCTCTATGTTAAATACCACAAACAAGCTATTTTCTTGTCCACTACCTCTTGCAATGAGGTAATCCACATCCAGCGTAAAGCAATTGCCGTAAAGATGCGAGGATGTTGTAAAGAATGATTGCGATGGTATGTGATGGCCTGAAAATATATGCGATATTGTATGCAGCAAGATCAATCAACTAGCTAAAACTTTCCATTCAGCTACCAGAAACATAAAATTATGTGCGGTTCATTTATTTAATCATTGTTATTGTAAATGTTTCACAGAAAGGCATACAAATGTTGAACAATTAAAGGAAGCATTCAGATTCAGTGAAAAAAATTATTATTGATCAAATACAGACACACTATCAAAGTATTAAATGTCCTAACCGGACACATTTCCTTACCGGACACATGTCCTTACCGCACACAAACAGTTCTTCTTACAGAAGAGAGGAAATGTAATATTTCTATATATGATGCCATTCTTTATTAAATTCTAATCAATTCGTGCATACTATTATTAAAAACATAATTTTCTCTTCTAATTAGCGATTTGCAACTGCACAACTTGACTTCATAACGATATATCTTCATGATTTATATGATATTATTCCACAGGAAGTATGCGTACCGATTAAAGCCGTTAACTGAAAAGTATCCGCACGAAATTCGATACTTCGTTCATATGTTTCACAGAGTTGCCGTTTATGTCATCTCTGTCAACCTCCTCGAAGTTTTATGTCCATATCGTGTAAAACTACAGAGAGTTATAATTAATTCAAATGACGGATAGCGTCAAGTAAAATAAATCGAAGAAAACAAAATAGCAAGATATGATTAAAATAATCGTTGCAAAAATAAAAATATAAGCCTTACAAAAATTTAACGTCCATCTTTTTTCCCTTCACGAACAAAAAGGTCGGAAGTAGGAATAGAACGAGTTCAGAAAATTCATTTAAAGTTGTTCAAATTTGCTCTTTTGTTGTCATATTAAAGAAACTCTCCCACAGTTATGACTTGAATGGGTGAAAATAAGTGTTAGATATTGGTAAAGGGAGAGAAAAAGTACTTTCGCCTAAAGATGTGTACGAGTCATTTCAATTTAAAGGACGATAATACTAAAGCATTTTCATAAGTATCTAAGTTTGCAGCATTTTTACAGTAATCTGAACAAAACCGGGCGAGGTAAATGCTTTCAAAGCGGAAGTGTAAGGCCGAAAACTTTGTATGGAGGATTGTCTCAGTACACTTGTTCCGGTCACCTGTATTGACTTTTGTTTTGTACACACGAAAAATCGACATGAAATATATACTCGAAGACATTTACTTGTACAATACGGGGTATATCTGGACTAATATTCTTTTGAACTCATCCAATATATCGCCATATTGTACAGAACAATATCAAATAACTAAAGATTACTCTTTATTTAAAGCGTTTCAAGTTACAACGCTACCTGCAAATGAAGCCGCCAGAATAAAATCCTCTAACTGATGACCCTTTTCAATGCGGTCCTGTAGTGATAAAGTCTGTATTTCTGCAAGCATTCTTGCCTTCCATCCATCAAACCTTTCCCACGTGTTGTTGAACGAATTGTGTAGTTCGAAGTATGTTTTGCCGGTGAATTTATCAATTATCCGCATAATTTTCAACATTTCTTGATGTTCTATCGCGAAATATAATAAATACAAACTGTGCATAGTAGAATATTTAATAGCCGTTCGTTTGACAGGATTCATGTTACAGAGCGTAACAGCCGGAAGCGGAAGTGGACGATACTTTATTCTTACTGTAGTCTTTGTCGGATAGTTGTAGTACTCGTCACACAACTCATACAGCTGGATAGAAAATAAACAAATAGCCCCTGAAAGTAAAACTTTGAATTAGATCTAGACATATACACCCTTCTTCGTCATTTAAATAAATGCTATATGATTACCCTTATATTTGGATTCAATTTGGAAATATAGAAACAAAATGAAACGATTGCAAGGAAACTGTCATACCTTTTAGGGAAAGAAAAGCAGGTATTCAACAGACAGCAAGCTTCTAAACAAAATATTCCAATGCCAACATGCACAAATGATAATATTGGTGGAAAAATGATACGATGATAGAGCGAAAATATTCGAGACTAGACAATAGGCAAACTTACAGACACAAAGTAAGTACAAAATTAAGTTAGGGTTCCTGAAGGTTTGATCTTTTGCTCTCACACTTTCAGACCGCTCATTAACTTTAATACAACTAATAATTAGAGGACGGTTTTATCTTAAACCTACACAAATCTACTCATAGCCCTTACCCAACAACATAATGCACCATAAAACTTTCGTTGCTACTGATCGGGCAGAAACTATCTTTGGAATTCCATGTAAAGTGCTTGTTTCTCCTAATTCAGATATCACCGTTTTAAATGTTTCCTTCTCTGCCATCGCTGATTGCTATGTTAAGTAGGACGAAGAAGTAACAATAAGCAGAAATGTAACTTGGCGTTTTTTGTGTGAAATCATATAATACCCGATCTATGTATTCACTGCATAGACGCTTACTGAATAAACTGCTTAAAAAGCGTCTTCATCAATAAATCATTTAGTTACCAACTTCGCTCTATTTGCATGTAAAAGTTTAGTTTTCCTAAAAAGAAGTCAATATTCTAACTCTACTGTAAGTACACCGCCTATGATCAGTCTGTAAATCCATCTTCACTACAGTTACCTCTTATTTTAAATTTTCTCTGATTATATTCACG
The DNA here is from genome assembly GCF_021730395.1 of Mercenaria mercenaria. NCBI lineage: Eukaryota > Metazoa > Mollusca > Bivalvia > Venerida > Veneridae > Mercenaria > Mercenaria mercenaria. Next base: position 60,211,492 of record NC_069375.1, on the reverse strand, counting down.
ACTGCTTTTATCCATGTCATCACTTTTTATCACGTCTGCGTCTATTCACGTATTCGTTTGATATTTTCACGTCTGCTTCTATTTACGTATTCGTTTGATTTTTTTTCACGACTGCTTCTGTTAAAATATTCGTTTTTTTTCCCCACGACTGCTCCTATTCACATATTAATATAATTTATGCTTCTTTTCGTCTGTATTTTATGTGTGCTTCTGCTCACGCATTAACGTCTGTTTCTTTTCTAATATTCTCTTTTGTTTGAATTCGCGTCCTCCGTCCTTTCTGTTCTGCTTTCTTTTACATATGACTATCTCTCCGTCAAATGAAATTAATGTGCTTTCAATTTCCATTTCCATTTGCTGGAACTATCGGCTGCATCATAAATCGCGAGAATACTCGCACCGCCAGAATGAATTACCATCAACAGGGGATTGGACGCTTTTAGGTCGTATGAAACTTTAATACAGCTAGTAATATTAAATACATGATATTTACGTACATAATGAATGTATAAACAACCACTATCTCCAGGTAATTGGATTTAATTTGAAAATGTATTATCATATTGATATCATAACGCAGTTATCGGTTAACAAAAATCGTTTTGATTAAGGTATTAGAGCACTAATAGTAATGTTTACAAAATGGCCGTTGCTTGGTATATTCTGAAAGGTAACCGTATCTTGCACTATTTTGCAATTTTTAAACAATTTTTACCGTGCCATTTTTTATAAATTTTGTATAACTTGTGGTATCTCCTCAAGCTCAAGCAGAGACAAATTTCAAAGTGATAGCCACTATCCAAAACGTTTGCAGAGAACTCATTTTACCATTAATTTTAATAAAAGAAACATCGAACTATTGGTAAACAATTATAAAACACAAAATAAAAATGTCAATATCATTTTTTCTATGGTGCCTCAAGTAAACGGATTTAATGAGACAGAATTCATACTTCAGCATTGAAAAAATAAGGTCGAATGCTCTGTTTTGAATTTTGCTTACCCCATTTCAAAATAATCTTAGGGCAGACGTAAAACCTACCTAAATATCTTTCACAATATATAATCTAAGAGTGAAGCAAAATAGAGAACTTTCACCGCGTGTAACTCAATATTTTTAAAGATGTGTAACTCTATCCCTTCTGTTTAAGTAGTAAATTCACTTTGAACACAAAGAAATCGCTTATAAGATTAATCTTTTTTTCCATTTTTGTACAAGAAATCAATAATAAGTCTTAAAAAAGTAAAATCTTACTAGAAAAAAGGAAAATAAGCAAAAAAAATTTTTATGTCCCAGTGGGGTTTGAACCACCTAAGAATTGCAGTAAAAGTAGGTTTATGGTAGGAACGAATACTCTTCAAAAAGGAGGTTCTCCATTAGTGATCTCATACCTTAATATAAAATAATTCTAATTAATATTTCTTAAAAATAACTGGAAATTGTTGGATTGATTTTTTCAACTACTGAAATGTTTAACATTGCAGTAAGGCTTAATTATTCGAGGTTTATCTGTTTGTTTGCATTCGATCTAACGCCATGCTAGTATTTCAACAGTATTTCTGTTAAGTAACGGGGTGCAGTTAACCTAACCAGTGTTCCTGGATTCTGTACCAGTACAAACTTGTTCACCATAAATAACTGCCGACTGCCCCACATGAATCAGAGGTAGAGAACGAATGGTAGCAGGCAAAAATTGTGTGATTTACAGTAATATGCATAAAAAGTTTGAAAATAGTACACACTATACATCCATCGCTAATCACAGTATAAATGTGTACTACCCCACAAAACTCGAATTATCTTTAACAATGGACTGATACTGAATGTCATTTGATTATGTAGACTTACATAGGCAATAAATAAATATAATAATGCAAAACGAATATAGTAGTCGCAACTTGACCGCGATGGTTGACCTTAGACTGATTATTCATATCGATTATTTCATTATAGTAATCAAGGGTGCTTAGGGTAGCCATGTATATTTATATTGAATAAGTTTGTATACATTGCAATATCAAAATATATATACTTACATTTGATCAGTTAAAACTTTCAAATACACTAATTTGTATTCATATAAGTTTATATTTCCTTTTTTTTTCGTGCAGCTCGTGTTTTACATACACACCTTTTCAATAATAGGTTGTGCCTCATTATGTATTGTAATGCAAAGGTCAACCATCGGGGTCAAGTTGCGTCCACTATACACCTGGTATGAATTTCCTTCATTCGAAGTAAATATCTGAAGATAAAATATTTTATTGACCATCGGGCATTGACTATCTTTACACAGAAGTAAAGCGGTTATAAAGTTTACCTTTAGGCATGAAATGTTTAATCGTGTAAAAATGTTTCGTCCTTAAAAACGTATATTTCATACCCTAATAGAAACCCTAAACCGCAATTTGTGCCAAATGTTGAATTCATGTGGGGAAGTTGGTAGTTATTGCGGAGAACAGGTTTGTACTGGTACAGAATCCAGGAACACTGGTTAGGTAAACTGCCCACCGTTACATGTCTGAAATACTGTTGAAAAACGGCGTTAAACCAAAAACAAACGGACTAATAGTGACGTTTTAAGGACGTATTTTCAGTTTTTTTTGGGAAAAAAAACATTAATAGAATTTTATTAATCTCTGTAATTGAGCACAGTGTCATTTTAGAAATAGAATTATGAAAAAAAAATAGGGTCACCATATTTGTTCAGGAGATACCTAGCCTTGAATATGCAAATCCAGTTTTAAGGGCAGATAACTGACCTATGATTGTTTTTTCTAACATGAAACTGAGTTCATATACAAGGTTCGAACAAATTCCATAATTGGGATTTTTTTACCCAATCTCTCATATATGAAACTGCAGCAAGTGTATATGATTATGGTTTTTTTTCACTACGGTCGGTCGTAAGGGTTTAGTTGCAGGCCAAGGTTTTGTTTCTGTTCTGCTGCATATTTTACTCACTCCCCGAAGAGTGGGAAGTACGTACTAAGGAAGCAGCAACTTCTCCACATAATCACAGATAAAGGACAACTTATTTAAGATACAAAGTGCTTTACAAAGTGCTTTATTAACTCGTAACGTAGAAACAAATGCCTAGCCCGGGAATTAAACTTATAAACCCACGATCCAGGGTGTTTTTATTTTCTTCTCTTTGTTTTAGAATTGCTGTTCATAATCAATACTATGAATAACATATACAAGAACAATTATTGCAAGTAAATAATTATGTTATTTGAAAACTTTGAAAACTGTTTAAATTCTTTATAATAAAACAATTTTGTATCAGCCTTGTTTGGCTGTATGTATACGCAGGTTTTAATCTAACGACATATATTGTACGTATAGTTAACTGTTGCAATTAACTTTGGTAATAAAAAGATTAGTAAAATTTAACCTTTAGCCTGCTGTCGACAAGTGATTCAGCCTTCGCGGCCAGTGCAGACCAAGATCAGCCTGCACATCCGTGCAGTCTGATCATGGTCTGCACTGTTCGCCATGCAGTCTGTAAATTTTCAGTGAACACCCCTTTGAATAATAAGTGGTACTGCCAAAACTGAATGATGGACCAATCCATTTTGAAAATATAGCATGGTAAGGATTAATGGTACATGTGTGCTAAAATACGAACAAGAAAGTCTTTAAATCCATAAGGTTTAAAAGGACACACATTACATTTATTTGAAACGGTATTTTATTGATATAACGCAATTAACCTTTTCGGTATTGCTGGAAACTGGTACCTGTTCTCAGCAAATAAGCGCCAACTTCCACACATGAATAAGAGGATTTCAGACGGAATATATATATTTTTTAAAACATAGCCATTACTCACGAACCCCGCGATCCGTACATCTCAGCTCTTTCTTTTGAGCTAAAAGGATGGACTAAGTTTAAAAGTTAAAGACATCGTAAAACTTTATACCATATTAGCTATAATCTTTATTTATTTTCAAAGTTTCTTATATTTTACAGAACATTTCATTCAGAAATCTCAGTTTAATTTATTTAACTTCCCTTCTGATCCAGATTGTTGAACTATCACCCTTTATATCAAATGGAAGAGATAAACTGGAAATTCTATTGAATCAATAGAAATATACAGCTTTCTAAACATTTTCACCCTGATGTGAATGTACCGTGAAGTAATCAAGACAGTCTGTTAACGACAATACACCATATACTTTGATAAAGAACTATCTTTACGCAAGAGACCTTTTTATTCCTTTCATAAAACTCTAACAAAAATATGAAAGCAAAAAATGCCTGAAACATGTGACAGAGCACCTTAAATTAAAGACACACACACAAGGAAACGCATGACTTCTTATTTACAAATGAACTTTTTGCTATTGAAAGGGATGATTTTGTTCGCCTCGGTCAAATGGAGCGAGGGTATTGTCCAGGTTCGGGGAATGGGGGTGTCATTATTCCGATGGATATATCTAAGTATTTCGCGAAGAATACAGATAACTTAATTCTTTTCTTACCGGGTAAAGATATCCAAAGCAATAGGAACTGTAAACCAGTTATTTCAGATAACAAACTGATATATTTATGTCTCCCCCCTCTGGGGGAGACATATTGTTTTTGCTCTGTCCGTCCGTCCGTTCGTCCGTCCGTCCTTCCGTCCGTCCGTACGTCACACTTCATTTCCGAGCAATAACTGGAGAACCATTTGACCTAGAACCTTCAAACTTCATAGGGTTGTAGGGCTGCTAGAGTAGACGACCCCTATTGTTTTTGGGGTTACTCTGTCAAAGGTCAAGGTCACAGGGGCCTGAACATTGAAAACCATTTCCGATCAATAACTAGAGAACCACTTGACCCAGAATGTTGAAACTTAATAAGATGATTGGTCATGAAGAGTAGATGATCCATATTGATTTTGGGGTCACTCCGTCAAAGTTCAAGGTCACAGGGGCCTGAACATTGAAAACCATTTCTGATCAATAACTAGAGAACCACTTGACCTAGAATGTTGAAACTTAATAGGTTGATTGGTCATGGAGAGTAGATGACCCATATTGATTTTGGGGTCACTCCTTCAAAGGTCAAGGTCACAGGGGCCTGAACATTGAAAACAATTTCCGATCAATAACTAGAGAACCACTTGACTCAGAATGTTGAAACTTAATAGAATGATTGGTCATGAAGAGTAGATGACCCCTATTAATTTTGGGGTTATTCCGTCAAAGGTCAAGGTCACAGGGGCATGAACATTGAAAACCATTTCCAATCAATAACTAGAGAACCACTTGACCCAGAATGTTGAAACTTAATAGGTTGATTGGTCATGGAGAGTAGATGATCCATATTGATTTTGGGGTCACTCCTTCAAAGGTCAAGGTCACAGGGGCCTGAACATTGAAAACCATTTCCGATCAATAACTAGAGAACCACTTGACTCAGAATGTTGAAACTTAATAGGATGATTGGTCATGAAGAGTAGATGACCCCTATTAATTTTGGGGTCACTCCGTCAAAGGTCAAGGTCACAGGGGCATGAACATTGAAAACCGTTTCCGATCAATAACTAGAGAACCACTTGACCCAGAATGTTGAAAATGCATAGGATGATTGGTCATGTAGAGTAGATGACTTCTGTTGTTTTTGGGGTCACTCTGTTAAAGGTCAAGGTCACAGGGGCTTGAACATTGAAAACCATTTCCGATCAATAACTAGAGAACCACTTGACCCAGAATGTTGAAACTTCATAGGATGATTGTACATGCAAAGTAGATGACACCTATCGATTTTGGGGTCATTCTGTTAAAGGTCAAGGTCACAGGGGCCTGAACATTGAAAAACATTTCCGGTCAGTAACTTGAGAACAACTTGTCCCAGAATGTTGAAACTTAATAGGATGATTGGTCATGCAGAGTAGATGACCCCTATCGATTTTGGGGTCACTTTGTTAAAGGTCAAGGTCACAGGGGCCTGAACATGGAAAACCGTTTCTGATCAATAACTTGAGAACCTCTTGACCCAGAATGTTAAAACTTTATAGGATAATTGGACATACAGAGTAAATGACCCCACTTAATTTTGGGGTCACTCTATTAAAGGTCAAGGTCACAGGGGCCTGAACATGGAAAACAATTTCCGATCAGTAACTTGAGAACCACTCAACCCAGAATGTTGAAACTTCATAGGATGATTGCTCATGCAAAGTAGATGACCCCTATCGATTTTGGGGTCACTCCGTTAAAGGTCAAGGTCACAGGGGCCTGAACATTGATAACCATTTCCGATCAATAACTTGAGAACCTCTTGATCCAGAATGTTGAAACTTCATAGGATAATTGAACATGCAGAGTAGATGACCCCTATTGATTTTTGGGTCAGTCTATTAAAGGTCAAGGTCACAGGGGCCTGGTCATGTGAAATCATTTCCAGAAAATAACTTGAGAACCACTTGACCTAGAATGTTGAAACTTAATAGGATGATTGGACATGCAGAGTAGATGACCCCTATTTATTTTGGGGTCACTTGATCAAAGGTCAAGGTCACAGGAGCCTGAACAGTGACTTGAGAACCACTAGGCCAAGAGTGTTGAAACTTAGCACGATGACTGGACATGCCAAGTAGATGATCCCTATTGCAGCCAACCATCGGTGTCTCTTTGACTTTCACTCCTGACTCCTATTGACTTCTTGCCTATACCACTTTGCATTGGGGGAGACATGCGCTTTTTTGCAAAAGCGTCTTCTAGTTTATTTTTAATTTTGAATGTAAGCAGATCACCACGACCACCGAATACATAGACAGGTTGCCATTGTTCTCTTTCATGAATATCGTCATAGTCCTTGATGTGTCCTGTAGCATATATCAATTTAAAGAGGGTATTTGATACATTTCTGTTCATATTGAATTTATTAAACAAATTGGATACAATATATAAACTAAATACAAGTTTAATAATTCAATGTAGAAGGAAACATATATAATATTACATTTTATTTCATGTTACAGTTTCGGTTTTGCTTTTTTCTTTCTTTTTGCAACATCAGTCTTTCTTCTATAGCTTAAACACTATTTATTCATTTCATGTTTGCGAATACAAAACTGAAACCCATATAAATTACAAACGGGACAGAGAAGAAATCTTTAAGCTAGTTTAAATCTCTTTCCTGAAATAAAACTATTCAACATTTGATAACAACATTAAAAATCCTTACATAACGACAACAATTTCTTCTTTCTTCACCTATCATAGACAAAGTCAATTCAACAACGTCTTCTACAAAGTCTCTTCAATAGGTCAGAGATCACCAGTTTAAATAAAAGTAAATGGAACTTCCTGGGAATAAGGTTTTCGTTTACCTGTGAATAAGGTAAAGCTAGTTTAGTCCGTTCTGACTGTCACTTACGTAAAAGCCCAATGTGTCATTTGTTCAAAACGTTGAACCCTTTTAGTACGTTTAATATATTTTATTTAACAAATAATCAAGGCCTTAGAGTTGTTTGTCGTCTGATTTACCACGGTTCAGAGTTCAGATGCGTAGGAATTGAATCACGAGGGCGTTAGCCCGAGTGGTTAAATACCGAAGCATCTGAACGATGAACCGTGGTAAATTAGACGATAAATAACAAGAAGGCCTTGATTGTTTTCATTCTGACATGTTCATTGATATATTTTTATAGATATTATACTGGACTTCGTTTACCTGAGGAGTAATGTATCGAACGTCATGCGGCAATATGACGTCATAATTGACGTCATAATGCTCTTTTACCGGTCCGCGCGTCAACCGTTGTTTATCGCAGAATATATAGAGCTTGATTTTCTTCTTTGTTTAACTGAAAAACAAATCGAACCATGTTAGAATGTCTATTAACATTAACACCTATGCTATATCTAATGCGTATTGAAAATAGTTTCAAGACACAATTTTCTCACGCCATGCGAACCGTGAAAACAGGGGTTTATGTTATTCATTTATGAAAATTACTCAGATTAAGAATTTCTACTGATAGATGTTTAGTTCGTTATTTTGGTAGAATTAGAATGTGATTGGACATATATGTTTCAATTTATGAAAGGCCGTACAAGCCTATGTTATAATAGAAGTCTATGGAAACATTGGTGGTTTCTGACCTCAGAGTGTGAAATGTACATGTTTGTATTATGGCTATTTTTGATATGTTTAATAATTTCAATTTTGGCTTTATTATCGACAGGTTTTACACAGACTTGTAGAATGTCTGAATACATAATTCAGCACAGGAACGTATTTGGAGAATCAAAAAGTATGTTCATGTATATTGTTTACTTGTTCCGGCTGTCCGTCCGGGGCCTGGCCTTTCCGTTTACGTCTAAGAAACAAGATTGCCTCTAATAGAAGTTGTAGTACTTCTACACACGTTAGAGCAGAAGCCCCGATATAGAGACCCATCGCCCCACCGATATCGGACATAAACCTGACTGGATTGTACAATGGGTCTTCAGAAATTTCTTCGAAATGAAGGTCTTCAAAGTAAATGTTCACAGCAAGAAAATTGTCTGATATGTTGTTATATACCTCTTGGGTAACTCTATTATCAAAAAATTGTTCTCATATAAAGCACATACATTTGCCATTAAACTTATATTCCTTCTGCAAGTCTCTTTTACCAAGACTTTAGATAAGTATTTGTTGTGAGGCCACTTTCTCCCAGACAAAGTTGTAGTAAGAATTTCCTCTTCGCAGCGACTGAAGCACCCACATTGTATTTGGCCATCAAATATCTTCTTCTTCACATTATCTAAACAGTTTGTGTCATTGTCAAAGTCACAAATTCTAGCAGAGATATTCATAAATTCTAGAGAAAACATCGCTTTACAATTACATTCTAATAAAACATTTTCTACTTCACAGAGTGTGTAACACATTGGGACAGTATAAGTGACGTTATATTTCTCTTTGAAATGAAGTCCGTAAGTACAGTTTCCATATTTTCCACCAAGTCGTTTGATTTTTGTCATTCGCATACTTATGTGTGTTTCATAGTTAGTACTCAGAGTTATCCCATCCTGCACTGGCATTGGATATGTACCCTTTTCATGTAAGACTAACCGCACACCATAAGAAGAAGTTATTTCCTCTAGGTATTGCATTTTCTCTATATGAAATACCACAAACAGGCTATTTTCTTGTCCACTACCTTTGGCAATTAGGTGATCCACATCCAGCGTAAAGCAATTGCCATAAAGATGCGAGGATGTTGTGTAAAATGATTGCGATGATATGTGATGGCCTGAAAATATATGCGACAATGTATAAAGCAAGATCAATCAACTAGCTAAAACTTTTTTCAGTCAGCTACCAGAAATATAAAATCATTTACGATACCTCTATTTCACAATCACTGTTATTGTACATGTTTCACAAAAAGACATACAAGAAAGCTGGACAATCAAAGAAATTATTCAGATTCAGTGAAGAAAAATTATTATTGTTCAAACACAGACACACTATCAAAGTATTAAATGTCTTAACCTTACACATTCCCTTAACGGACACATATCCTTACCGCACACAAATAGTCCTTCCTATTAATAGGAGATTTACGGAATATGCCAAGCTTTTAAAAGGCATTCCCTCTGAGGGGAAATGTAATATTTCTATTTATTATACACCTATATGAATTCTGTAAAAATGATTTGTATTTTACAATTAAATATTATCAGGCAGAAAAAAATCCGTATTGTATCAATTAAATTCTGTATTGTACCTTTTATATTGTATGCTGCCGGATTAATTTCATTAATATGATTTACCTGACATGGTTCTATAAATAGCAAACATAAATACTTCACTTAGTTCCTTTTTAATATCAATAAACATCGAATATTTCGTTTAATAACAAACAAAAGGAGTACATTCAGCGGGTTGTATTCAATGAACTATAGTTTTCTTGTATAAAAGCGAACACCTCTTTTTCCTTCTCTTTAGCAGCGATAAAGTTCTTCATGAGAACATAAGTCTCTGAAAATCTGATACGCTAGAAAATGTCGAAAAACCGTTATGAAGTAAGTGGATTTCATATGAAAGAAAGAACAGCCGGATTTAGTGGCGTTCAGTCACATTGATGTAGGTCACACACGCCTAAATAGTAGTTCTTTTATATTCTATATAATGGGGGGCAAGGGACAGTAAATTTGAAAACTTCACAACTCTGCGCTGACACCAGTGCGGAAAAAATCATAAAAAACAATTTCGACAAATTCAAGGCAATTGTTGAGCAAATGTCTTGCATAGCACTTCATTGAGTGACATTTTCAGTCTGCCGATTCTGTTGCTTCTGTGATAAAAACGAGTAAAACGAAGGTTTCAGGACACTAAATGTTTAGACAAAAATGGCCCAAAATGCACACCTTGCGCGGCCTGTACCGTATTATCTACAAATGACTGACCTAAAACACATGCATATTTTTAAAGCATGTGGCCAGTCGAAAATAATGGTGGGAAGAAAAGTGTCTCATAACCGTTTACTTTTCCCGCAAATTTGAGCTGAAGCTGGATGGATGGATGACCGTTTCCAATTCGTCTGACTTCCGTTACTTCAGGTAAAGTTTTAGACCCGACCGTCTACATGGAGCTAGGAAAATCGATACATGCACATATTTATTTTACACAATAACCACTCGTACGCAGGAATCCTTAGTTCTATAAACATCATAAATAACCAGTTGAATATATATGCCTGTAAAGTACATAGGTCTATTATATTTAAAAAACGTACCCGGACCAAATGCGAAACTGGCCCCTGCCACTATAATGCTGACCTTTTTAAAGAGCTACCAAACAAGGCTAGACCCATTTCAGACCTCATTTTAAAAAGTTATGATAAAACTGACATAAAAAGAAGAGAAATGTAGGGGTCATATATCTCTCTTGTCACATTTGCTTACTGTAAAATCACATCAAAATTAGACTGTTGTGATCATGAAGTACCGCTATTACTAACATTGAGTTTCACTATACCAATAAAATTCCCTCTGTAATTTTTTTTACCATAGTGTCAAAAATACATCTACATTTAAATTTAAAACTTTAGACCTCTATGATCATGCAAACCTCTATTTATAGACTATACCAGATGGCTTCCACGCTGGTTCCTTTATTATAGTTAGGCCTGCACTTTTCATATGTTTCCGTCTGTGTCATTTCTGTATACGAAGTAGTACACCCATATCGTGTAAACGTATAAAGAGCTATAATTAATTCAAATGACGGATAGCATCAAGTAAAATATATCAAAGAAAACATGAATATAAAAGTCGGTGAATAATTATAAATGAAAATATAAACCATACATTTTAAGTTGTTAGAACAATATTAAATAACTTAAGATTACTCTTTATTAAAGTGTCAAGTTACAAGTTACAACTCTACCTCCGAATGAAGCCACCAGAATAAAATTCTCTAACTGATGACCATTTTTAATTCGGTCCTGTAATGATAAAGTCTGTATTTCCGTAAGCAGCCTTGCCTTCCATCCATCAAATCTTTCCCACGTGTTGTTGAACGAATTGAATAGTTCGAAGTATGTTTTACCAGTGTATCTATCAATAATATTTTTCAACAATTCTGGATATGCTATCGATAAATGTGATATGAACAAATTTCCGAAATTCTTGACAGCCGTTCGTTTGAAAGGATTCATGTTACAAAACGTAAAAGCCGGAAGCGGAAGTGGACGATACTTTATTCGTACTGTAGTCTTTGTCGGATAGTTATAGTACTCGTCGCACAACTCATACAGCTGGATAGAAAATATACAAATAGCTCCTGAAAGTAAAATGTGTAATAAGATTTAGTCGCATACACCCTTCTTCGTGAATATAAATTAAATGATATATGATAACCTTACATTTGGATTCAATCGGGAAATGTAGAACAAAACGAAATGATTGCAGGGAAATTGTCATACCTTTTACTGAAAGAAACGAAATGTACCAATGTAAACTTGCACAAATGACAATATTGATAAAAAATAATATGATGATACAGCAAAAATATTCGAGACTAGACAATCGTGACAAACTTACTGACACAACGTAAATATTTCAGTTACTGTTCCTAAAGGTTTGATCTTTTGTTCTCACATTTTCAGACCGCTCATTAATTTTAATAAAACTAGTAATTAGATGACGAACTTATTCTTAGATGCTACATAGATCTACATGTATTTGTATGCCTTACCCAGCAACATGATACACCATAAAATTTTCATTGCTGCTGATCGGGCAGAAACTATCTTTGGAATTCCATGTAATGTGCTTGTTTGCCCTAATTCAGACATCACCGTTTTAAATGTTTCCTTCTCTGCCATCGCTGACTGTTATGTTCAATAAGACAAGGAAGTAATAATAAGCAGAAGTGTAATTGGAAGATTTTAGTGAAATCATAGAATATCCGATCTATGAATTCAATGCACAGACGCTGAGTAAATGCGTAAAATAGCGTCTTCGTAAAAAAAATATTTAGTTAACACGTTATTTCACTAGACTTTGCTCTATTTTATTGTAAAATATTGGAACTGATTCATAGATCTTCCAAGAAAGAAGTCAATATTTTAACTCTACTGTAAGTAATATTAGAAGTACACCGCCTAGGATCAGTCTTCAAATCCGTATTCACTACCGTCACCTCTTATTCTACATTTTCTCTGATTCTATTCAGGTCAGTTTCTATCCATGTCTTCATGTTATTTTTACATATGTATTGTATTCGTTTTTCTTATCTGCTTCTATTCAAATCTTCGTTTCATTTGTTTTCATCTCTGCTTCTTTTCACATATTCGTTCATTTTTTTTCATATCTGCTTCCATTCACATATTAGTTTGATATTTTTCAATTCTACTTCTAATCACGTATTTTTTTCTATTTTCTTCACGTCTATTTACGTGTCTGCTTCTATCACGGATTTTTAAACATTTTTTCACGTCTGGTTCTATTAAAAATTCGTTACTGTCTGCTGCATCATATAAACTAGAATACCCTCAGAATGAAATACGATCAACAGGGGATGAAGGGATGGTGGCGATTTTCGGAGATACTTACGATGGTCATAAGTGGAGCTTTTAATTCGTACTATACTATGATACAATTAGCAGTATAATGTACATAATAACTTTGTAGGGAATAAAAGTATAAACAACCATTATCCCCAGGTACTTGAATTTAATTTGAAAATGTATTTGAAGAGTTGATATCATAACGTAATGGTATTATCGTTTAATTAATCGTTTCGATAATATGAAATAATTCTCTTTGATGTTGCACATGACTGGAATTAATCTATTTTATTACCATTTTTATTTAATGTAATATTTAGTGCAATAAGGTATATTCTAGATACTGACATACTTCTTATATATGTCAAAACATTTATTTAAAGGTATTATACAAGATCTTAATTTCATCCTCCTTAAACAATGTGATCAATTTATACTTATTATATAATTTATGTTCACATAAAATAAACATGTTTCGTGTATTTACAGTATTATGCATCAAGTTTAAAATAGTACACATTTAACACCGTCATAAGGATTTAGTTTTTTTTATCTGTTGTGACGCATATCTTTGCTCCCTTTCTAAAGAGTGTAGAGTACATGCTAAGCTGTTCTCTGCAAGCAAGTGGAAATTTTTCCGCATAATGCACAGGTAGAGGACAACTGATTTAAGACACAATTCCTTTATTAAATCGTCACGAAGAAAAACTGCCTTGCCTGGGAATCAAATTTAGAACCCTGCGATCCATGGATGTGCACTCTCCCTATTTAGTTGAGGAGGGAACTTAATTCTGTCTGGGTTTTGCTTCAATAATACACAATATGTATTTTACTGGTGTGTATTTTACTCTGTTCAGGATCGAAAGTTACTTATCAAACAATTAAATTGTGCCTTTGGTAATAAAAATGATCAACCAAATTCAATGGTGCTATTTTAGTGCTAAAATAATAAGAAAATCAAAATTTCCTTCAAGTCTGATAGGTTACTTAAATTTTCAACAGTATCACAAATATATAACGGCGGGCAATTAACCTAACCAGTGTTCCTGGAATCTGAACTAGTACTTACCTGTTCGCAGCAAACAACTGCCAACTTCCCCAACTTAACAATAGGTGGAGGATGAATGATTTCAGACGCAATGACTTTTTTTTTCGAATAGTCAGATAGAACACAGCCTCGTTCGGGTTTCAAACTCCGACCCCGCGATATGCGCTCTCCCTATTGAGCTAAGCGGGCGATTTATATAAGACATTGTAAAACTTTATACAACAATAGCTATATTCTAAATTATTTTTCAAAATTTCTTATATTAATAACCGCAGTTTAATTTATTTAACGAAATACCAGTTAAGCTAGTCGCTTGACAATAAAAGACAAAGGTATCAGTCTTTACAGTCAATGGGTTGAATCGAAATGATTATCAAACTTCAACATGTATAATTATATCTTTTGTGATAATCACAATGATGTTTTATTCTTTTTAATTTAATCGTTTAATTAATAATGACCTTTGGTTAAATTAATATCAATTACAAGAGTAAACAATTGTTTGTCTTGTGAAATAACCACAACATTATATTGCCTAAATTAACTGTTAGCTTATTCAATGTTCCCAAACAGCTTATAAGACCATTTAAGAAATGAATTCACGTGAGGAGTTGGACAATTGGTGTTTGAAAATATCAAGGAAGAGTCATGTAGGATGTATCAAAAATTTATACTTTAAACTTTAGAGGCTTTTCTATCGCGTACAAGTCACTTGAACGGAGTTTTCATATCGGTGCATTAACATGACTTAAACTGGAATAATGAGACGAGACAGTTGTGTGCATATTCAGGATGTAAATACGCTTTTCACTTAATCTGAAGTAACGCAACGTAAAATTAAGTCAAGATGATGTCAACAGAACGTCTTAAAATTTTACACAGACAAGAACAAAATCAAAGGAAGTTTGTTTGTGTGATGAATGACGTAGCTAAAACACAACAAGATCTTTACGAAGGTTATATCGAAAAAGAAAAACACGAATCCGCTCAAAAATCTGATAAAGCTATAGTGGTAACAAAACGGAACATTGTCCGGCAGAAAGTCTTAAAGAAATGCATGAAAAGCAAACGAGAAGAAGTTGAAAGACAAAACGCTAAAAAGATATATGGGCAATACCATGGAGTTCCGGTTGAACAAATTGCAAGTCAGATTGATACATTTTTGGAGAAGAACCACCCGAAAATAAGACGAAGGCGTAAGATTGACGAACTGTTCCAGGAAGGGTACAACAAAGGGGCGATACTGGACAGTGATACAATACATAACAAGGTTCAGGATTATTTTGAACGTCCACTTGTAGAAATCCAGCATAAAGAAAGTTCTGAAGTGAAAGATGAAATTAAAACCGCAAACTCCACATTTCCAGCATTATCGAAGTCATTCTACACCGGAAATTTCAAAATGTCAAGCCATCCACCCGCAAAAGAAACTGCAAACACTGATTCCGATAAGAAAACAAAAGACCATAGTGAAGAAAAAATATTCGTAAAAAGAAAAGTCAGCAAGTTCTTAAATGATGATGTCCCCGACGATGTGTCGGTTCAAAGTGAGACACCTGTTAACAATTTGATCATGCACAATAGAGGGATTCGTCCTTTAACGTTGCCTCCAATTAAAATAGGAACAGACAGTGAGGTGCCTCACAGGCCATCAAAACAAAAACCCGACTGTATAGCAGAACTTATTGCGAGAATACACAAGGCTAAGGACACAAGGGAGAAGGAAATAAAAATAAAGAAAGAACGAAGAGCAAAAAGACTTCAACATGAGCGAGTCTTCGGCATTGGCAGTGCAGTAACGGATGACTCTAATGATACTGCTGACCACTCAGATGGAATTTTCAGTGACTGGGATAGCAATCCGTGGAAAAAAGACAGGAAGGACTTGATTAATGAAAAAACTAAGGAAAAGGAAAATCGAATGAACGGAAAAGGATTAAAACTACCACCTTTGAACGTTTCGAAATAGCTTTATAGATTTTTTTGGATAAAAACACAGTTTTGCAAAGGGGTATTCAACATAAATTTCGCACATGTGAATGTTTACAAACTATCCCTGCTTAATACCTTTTATGATAACATGAATGCGCGTCATCCAATACGACGTATGTTCAAAGGTGTACCTTATCGTATAATTTTGCAGACAATTTACCTATTTGTATATACTGTAGTAACATACTCTTTATCGGAAACGTGTCGCAACAGGTTATCTAAGAAACGTCTTGTTGTTTAAAAAATGGCTGTTATTTTGGTATTATTTCAGATCTCGTTTTTAGCAAATATTTCTTTGAATTATGTCTCTGGCTGTCATACGCGCATCGCAGTTTCCTCGTTTTCTTTGACAATTTCTTTTGTAAACGATGCGTTGTAGATCTGTCATTTACTCATACATGACCATAGCTGTTGTTTAAAATATGGCTGGTATCTTGTTATTATTTAAGATATCATTTTTAGCTAATATTTCTTTGAAATATGTCTTTTCTTTGAACTATGTCTCTAGCAGACATACGCGCATCGCTGTTTCCTCGTTTTCTTTGACAATTTCTATTCTATCTAGATGACGAAACCCCAGTGCATAGTCTGAAAAGTATTCCTCAAAGTTTCTTTTAATATCAAATCTAAAATAGGCTGTACATTACATCAACAAGAAATGTAAAATTAAACCTCGGGCATAAAAAAGAAAGACAAGTATCTGATTCGAACCTATGTCCAAAAAGTTGAATTCAAGTGACAGGCATCGGGTTACCACTACACTGTGAGGTCTTTCTCTATTTGTATACAATTGCAATTGATATACTAACTTAACTGATACTTTTTTTCGTAAACATTGCAGTACTGTATGGCGTCACTATCAAGTTATCGAAAAAACATTAATGGAATACATGGAGTGTCTGAAATGTTTTTGACAAGAATGACGTTTGTTTTTAACAACATTATACAGTGAAATATATTATTTCATCTCATTCTGATCCATATCGAGTGAAATGTTGCAATGTGTTACCTTCAAATGTAAAGAAGTATATTAATACGCACGAATAACTAAAAATGATAATAATAAACTAACAAACTCAAACGTTTATCGTTTTATTACTGTAGAAATCGAGTTTGTGTGGTTTTCCTTCTTTACTTGAACAGTTTCTATTTACTAAACACAAATACAATGTATATAAATTACAAAGATGTGATACACTTTAGTACGTTTTATGCTCTATGAAAGAGAAAACAGGATCTTTTTAAATGCTTGATACAACAAGCTCTCGAGCAGACGGATATTATGTACCATTGGGTACCCAGCGTAAAAGTATTCAATAGATTGCCGCAAAAAAAAAACAAAAAAAAAAAACACATGGAATGCCACCTTAACAAATTTTATCAATACTAATATCATTTAAGTGATACATACAGAAGTATTGGGCCTTCTCCAAAACGTAATTTATTGTGAAATAAGTACCTAATCATATTACTATTTCCACTCATTAAACTATTGTAGCTGATTATGATCTAGTAACTGATGATCCCTCATTGATTACAGTTAAACAAAAGAACTCACGAAGATATGTCAAATATGTCCTGAATGACACACCAACTAACGTTGATATAATACGGTGTGCGTGTATTTGTTTGGGTACTTCATGCGTGGCTGTTTGTTTTATCCTTGTTGACTTGAACATTAACATTCGACAAAATGAATGTAGAAGAAATCCCCGTGAATTCAAACATTCATTTAATTTCCATAATTACAACCGTGAAATCACGGTGGACGTATTAAAAATGTCAGTCCATAAAATTCAATCCAAACTAAACAAGAAAATACCTGCTGAGTTTTGTATTTGTTTACAATCCCAGCTGGCATGCACCGCTAAACCAAAGACATCAAATAACTTAAAAGTACTCTACTTAAAGTGGTTTTCTCCATCAAAATTTAGGAATAATGTTTTATCTATATTGTGTATATCTAAAGTAGCAGATATTGTATCTTAAACCGTTTTCATTTTCCACTCAATTGTGTTATTGCAAGGGAAGTAAACTAACAGATACCTCTGCTTATAAGTACTGGCCCGAGACAAGAGTTGTCACTCTTTGCAGATCACAGCTTTAAAATAAATATCCAAACTTCTGTTATTGATATCAATATAACTGTCATAAATTTCACATTTCTAAAAAAATCATTTATGGCTATTTCAAGGACTTGGAAATCAATTTCTTGACTTTATTTAATGCATTTCTACCGGTCTATCTCTACACATACTATCCTTCGTTAAAAGAACATTATTGGCTTAAAAATATTCCAACAAATACGTACAACACCAGTGTTTGGCTGTTTCAGTAAGAAAAAAATATTCTAACCAGGCGAAAATCTCCTCAATGTTAATTTGAAGTCAAAATATTGCCATTTTTGTAGATGAATTGGAGTATATACGTTAGCAAAGAGAGTCTAATATGCCACGGCCTATATCTACACTAACAACAGTAAAACAGACTATGTATAATGTATGTTTGATATATACCGTTTTTAAAAAGGTAAGCATATTGTCGAACGGTTAAAATTCACGACATCGGTTACAATTATAATTCATCCTGTGCAACGAGTTACACATCTAAGATGTAATAAATCAACTTTTGCAACTTTTGCACTTCGCTGAAAAAGCTGACACTGCAAAACAGACTGCAAAGACATTTATATATCAACATAATATGAAACGCATCTTGAGCATACCTCATTATGCATACTTATGTACTGCATCATTAATTGAAAAGAATAATTTAAGAAAATGAAATACGCGTAACAATTGTTCTGATGCAACACTCAATACACTCATTTCAAAATAGTTTTATCATCGGACCAGAACCAAAACGTGAACTTTATTTTGATAATGGATGAACAGTTTTCCTACGAAAATCTTTAGATAAGCCTTCGACTCGATATTATCGAGTCTATGTATTTTGTAACTTTTTAAAAACTGGAACGTGGACGTAAATTATGTAGTTGATTTCTTAGAATAACAATGTACTTTTGTAAATAAATCAAAATTTCAAAACAGCCCTGCCCGCAATTTTAGAGGTTTTTGAAAAAAAGAGAATATTTGTTGTATGTGTTTGGTCTGTCATAGGTATGAAATATTCTGCACAAATATAAACCCCTGGAACGAATATTGTAGGGATCAATGTCAACAAATATCGTCAAAGTTTAGGTTGGATGAGGCGGCTCTAAAAGCCGCACATGATCCATTTGGAAGGTATTATCATTGTATACTATCTGTTCTACACTCCCAACCCCCAGAGAGAGTAGAAAAGCGCTTTGCTACATCCATTTAGAAATAAATACGCTGACAACGGTTCGAGCTGGAGTCGCTGAATATTCCCATTACAGAAACGTCTAGCAAATGTTCTCAATTGACAAAGCTCTCAACTGCTTTATTGCGGTTCTTCACTCACTCAATACTGCTAGTCTGCAAATAGCAATTTTTCCACATGAATCACTAAAGTAAATTTCTTCTATTTATTCATCAAAAATAACATTTACACCGCCCGGGGAATTCTCAATCTCTACATATTTTTCTTCCAGTCATTAGCTTACCAAACGTGAACCGAATATGTCCAAAAACAAACTCAGAACTGATTACTTTCAAACTTCTGTCGAAGACAGACCCTGTGAAAGCGGATTTGCGTACAAACATAAGCAAACATAGATATATGAACAAGTCAGAACAGCCAATGCATTGTTTATTTGAATCACACGTCTGTATCTAAAGTGTAATAAACCGGGTTTCGAATGAATGTATCTTTTTATTACGTCACTAAGAAACTGATATGATATATACACGCAACAGCCACTATTGCGCCGACCAACTGAGAAAGAATAAAATTATGATATATCCTTTTGCATGGGAGTTGTGTTACCTTGGAGATTTGTCGTAAACAGATGTTATAATGATTCTCTAAATATATAGAAATTGCACTGTAACAGCGCAACATATGGTATACGTTTTGTCTAAAATATATAAGATGCATTGTGATGACGCCGTTGTTAACAGATGGTAGTTTTCAACATGACATTAAAGACGATCTAAATTGCAACAGAAAACGTTTCTGTCATACATTCATGTCAACTTTAGTACTTTACAGAAATATGTTGACAATGCACAGTACAAACTTCAAAGATAAAATCATGTTAGTTAAGAAATAATAAGTTCTCAAACGTGGTTTATCGTAGAATAATCCGAGTTTTGAGTTCTTATGCGTAAAAATATATCACGAAGGCGTTGGCCTGAGTGATATATTGTTTCGCATAAGAACGAAAAAATTCTACGATAAATCACACTTGGGAACTTATTATTTCGATTCTAACACGACATACTAGTATCAACAGTGTTAGAAAAAAATGGTAACTACTTTTTACGACCGTGCTACGCACCCGTATCGGATGACGTCATTGCACGCGAGTGGTTTGTTGCAGAATAACCCGAGATAGATTTGCTGTACATGTATGTGGGTTATTTGCTGGTCGTGTTAGAATATCAAATAAACAAGATTTATTTCTAAGCATACTCATTTGTAACATAATGAAAAGAAGGTGGAAGTTGGCAATATGTACAAAAAGAAAGAGAAGAGGTTGATCCTACAGCAATCCACTGTAAACTCAGACAGCCGTACATTCCGTAAAGAGCTCCGTCTTTCTAAGTCATCCTTTTGACTTGATTTATGATACACCCTGTATATCCGTCGTAAAGTTATTAAAACTTGGATCGTCCATGTGATGTATTTTGGACAAGACAACTGTTTTGAACTAGACAGAAAGGAGGGACAATATAGTGGCAGAGTGGAAGCAAACTCCCATCTAACATAATATTTTGTAAAAGCTTTCTAGCCCTTGTAACAGTGACAAGTAGATAGGAAGCTCGCTTCTGATATTTTGTCTTGTTCGCACTGTCTCACTCTTGTGGTAGTAGCAGACAGGAAGGCAGTTTACTCGGACATTATGTATTGTATATACTGTCTTAAACTTGTGATAGCTGCGGGCAGGTAGATGATAGAGGCATACAGGAAGGAAACTGTAGTCTGATATTATAATTTTCTACGAGCTATCTTGCCCTTGTAAAAGTTGCAGACATAATTTAGTTGCGCTCTTACATTATAAAGTTAAACGCGCTGTCTCGCCCCTGTGGTAGTTGCAGACAAGGGACTGCAGCCTTTTATTTAGTACGTGCTTTCTCGCCCATGTCATAGTGGCAGGCAGGAAAGAAACTGCAGTCTGACATAATAACTTTGCACGTGCTGTCTTGCTCTTGTCATAGTGGCAGACAGTAAGAAAGTTGCAGTCTGACATTATAATTTTGTACGTGATTTCTCGCTCTTGTGGAAGGAAGCTGAAAACTTTAATTTTGTACGTCGTGCTGTCTCGCCCTTGTGATCGTGGCAGACAGGAAGGAAGTTTCACTCATACATTACAACTTTGTATACACTGTCTCGTCCTTATGGTGGAGGCAAACAGAAAAGAAACTGCAGTGTGACATTATAATTTTGCATGCGCTGTCTCGCCCTTATGATCGTGACAGACAGACCGAAAGCCCTCTTCAGGCATATGTTGTACACGCTGTCTTGGCCTTGTATAAACTGCTTTGGAATGGCTTTATTAGTTCTAGCGTTCAAGTTCATACCAGTCTCCAAGTTGTATAAATCTGGAAGTATACATCTACAACTTACATAAAAAGTAAACATTGAATATATTTTTGGGAAGACCTGATGTACAACAGTAATTCGATAGTTAATGTTAGTTATCTTCGAAATTTGCACATCTCTTGTACGGTGAAATGCATGAATCGATTCAACATACTGATTTTCACTAAATTAATCTTTAATATAATGTTAATATTAGTATACACTTAAGAATATATATGGGCCGTTCCTTTAGAAAACTTGTACAATGTATTAGTGACATTATTATTGCATGATAAGCAGTTTAAAATACTGGAAAATCTTTGATTTTCTTATGTTCATGCAGAAACAAGGAACAAATATATTGTTATCCATTGTAAGGCAAACTAAATTGTATTATATTTTACAAATAAATGTGACTTCTATTGCCACTGCAACGGAAATTCCAACGCACATATGCATTATGAAAATAATAAGGTGTATAGATAAGACGGCTCGTGATGAAACCAAAACTATATGGTTAAGTTACTTTTTAGTAAAATCATTTTAAACTGTTCCATTATTCATATGTATGATGTCTATTTAGTGATTCGCATAATTCGTATAATCGCCATGCATGACGACGTCATACAGCTATCATGACGTTCTTAAACGTCGCGTCTCAAAATGCCTTCGGTGACTTACTTGATTAAAGCATTGTAACTTTTTAAAAAGTGAAGACAGTTACTTTAAATTTTCAGATTTAAAAGGTAAAAGAATGATCTTCATGAATAAGTTGTTATCTCAATTTTGATATTTGGTCACTAATACAGGGTTTCTCGTAGAACAACCCATATATATTTATATATGAATTTTGTGCATATGTAGATATTTAAACGGTTGTTTCGATAGGATGCTGATTAGAAACTATATCCATATTCAAAGTGACGAGACGACCAGCTTAGTTAGCAGCAATGTTACAATCATTAGTTCATTTACGTGCACTTAATCACATTTATGTACAAAGATACTGCAATCGTGTACATAAATGCTTCAAGCGTAATAAATGCAGCAGCCATGTACAAAAATGCTGCGATGGTGTACAGTATTACTGCAAGTGTACATGAATGCTGCAAAGGTGTACATAAATGAGGCAATTGTTTTTTGTTTTTTGACCAATCCTGAAAGTACAAAATTGTAATAGTACATATATGCTTAAAGTTTATTTAAATCCTTCAAGTGTACAAAACTGGAATATAAAGACAAGAAATGACGGTCAATTCTGTATTATTTCCTTTGTTTTTATTTATCTACAGTAATCTATTCTGACTTTTAGATTTGCTTTATATGTCAGTATTTTTAAAAAGGCTGGGGAAATTGTGCAAACACTACACAATAAATTTCCTAAACAATCTCAAAAGTAGTCGTGGATTAATTATAATTTGTCGATGCACAGCATGCAGTGCATGTTTTAATGCCACAACAACTAATTTGTGTTAAATATATTCTGCTATGTAGCTTGGCGATTTGTATTTGTATTTGGAACAAATAAATAAAACACGACCATAGGCTAGTTTCTATTCTAAGAAGGCGGACTTTACTACATGCTAGTTTCCATTGTAAGAAGGCGGTTGGACCAAGAGCTAGTTTAAATTACAAGACGGTGAACTGGACCAAATGCTAGTTTCTTTTATAAGGAGGCGGTTTGCCGAGGGCTAGTTTAAACTGTAAGAATGCGTTCTGGATCACAGGCTTCTCAACCCTTCCGTTGAGTGTACGTCTAGAGAACGCACAGGTCATTGACGGAACTAGTTTATTATTCTATTGGTCTATTCCTGTTAATGTACTGGCTTAAGCCGGAGGTAGTGGCCCTGAAAAGTAACCGTTTGTGTATGAAAGAAGATGGAGATAGATGGCATTCAGAGAAGCCCACGAGCCTTTCGATCCCTACGCTCAAATGGGGAAGCAGGAGGGGAGGGGCACAACACCCGAAGGAAAAACCGTGATAAGCAGCAGAGCAGCATGCACCTTGTGGCTACAGTCGCCCTTGTTAGGGCGACATCTTTTTATTGTCAGCAACCACGTCTCTCGGGTCACCGTTGTTTAGGTCTTATTTGCTATGAAGGGTAACCCATTTAAGGATTCAAAATTCTT
Source organism: Mercenaria mercenaria (assembly GCF_021730395.1). Classification (NCBI taxonomy): domain Eukaryota; kingdom Metazoa; phylum Mollusca; class Bivalvia; order Venerida; family Veneridae; genus Mercenaria; species Mercenaria mercenaria. The sequence continues at coordinate 60,187,648 of NC_069375.1, read as the reverse complement.
GGACCTTTTGGCTTATACTCTACGGAAATTGCATAAAGATAAATTGTCTTCACCATATTGGCTTAAAAAATCTCGTAAACGGTATGCCCAGTGACATATCGCGATTCATATTCATGCATAGCGTAATGCTAAACAGTGTCTGAAATACCTGATGGACCCTTATTCAGTTCAACTACATACACACCGCACAACATGCTTATTTCTATTGCAAGATGGCGGTTTGGACCAAGGGCTAGCTTATATAAAAAATAGTACACAAAGTAAACTACATATATTTTTAAGAGTTATTAATTTTGAGCGTGTAAAGTGAAACCTTAGATCCCATAATGAAACCTGAACAAACACTTACCTTTTCCGATACAAATTTCCATTGTAAGTGTAAAGAACTGGTCTTAGAAAGTCAAAAGTACTATTCTGAAACATAGACATGTACTATTTTTCCTGAGAAATTTCAGTAATAAACGCAAATTTAAGTACCTTAAATTAAAAAGTTAAGATTGTCACACTAAAATATAAAGAAACAGTGATCTTTTCCAAGAGAAATTTCAATTATAGTAAATAGAAAACAAAATAAGATCTCTAATAATCAAAAATACAAAATCAAAAGACAGACTAACCTTTACTGTGTACCATTTGGATAAGTATGTCTTTAAATGTAAATATCCCAAGCGTGTGGATGTCTGTTTTGGTATGAGATGTAAAAATCTGAGCAGCTATATATGTGGGCACTGATGTCCATACACAGTTCTTGGTATAATGGACAAGAATTGCGTTTGGACAATCAAAGCCTAAAGTGATGACCAGTACCAGTAGAGAACCATTGCAGATACATCATGCTGAAACCCCTCGCGTTATAACTTGGTCTAACTGACAAAAATGTCGTTAAGAAATCATGCTGAAACCCCTAGCGCTGGTTATAACTTGGTATATCTGACAGATATACCGTTCAATAATCATGCTGAAACTCCTCGAATTGTAGCTTGGTATATCTGACAGAAATGTCGTTCAGAAATCATGCTGGAACTCCTCGCGTTGTAACTTGGTATATCTGACAGAAATGTCGTTCAGAAATCAGGCTGGAACTCCGTGCGTTGTAACTTGGTATATCTGACAGAAATGTCGTTCAGAAATCAGGCTGGAACTCCTCGCGTTGTAACTTGGTATATCTGACAGAAATGTCGTTTAGAAATCATGCTGGAACTCCTCGCGTTGTAACTTGGTATATCTGACAGAAATGTCGTTCAGAAATCATGCTGGAACTCCTCGCGTTGTATCTTGGTAAATCTGACGGAATGGCGTTCAGAAATCATGCTGGAACTCCTCGTGTTGTAACTTGGTTTATCTGACAGAAATGTCGTTCCGAACTCATGCTGAACTCCTGGCGTTGTTACTTGGTATATCTGACATAAATGTTAAGAACTCATGCCAAAACTCCTTGCGTTGGTACTTGGTATATCTGACAGAAATGTCATTCAAACCTCATGCCAAAACTCCTCGCATTGTCACTTGGTATATCTGACAGAACAATTGGTCAGAATTATTGTTGACACTTAGTCCGAGATGTTCTTGGTTGTGTAATATTGTATATCCAACAGAATGACGTTCAAAATTAACCTCAATCGTGCTCTTCTGCTTTTTTATATCAAACAGAATTGCCATGGGGAGAAGTGCTGCAACTTAGCTAAATGCACTTTTGTCGTCACTCCAACTATGGAGAGCACTAAAACACGACTGTGAAATGCATTGAAACTCAGCTTTTAAGAACATTGAATCTTTCGGCTGAAAGTATTTAGTTGTGATATCCAGCAGGAATTGTTTGGTTTGATTAAGTTTGCTATCAAGAGGTGACGTCCATCCAATAGTACACACGGCGTGCTTTGAAACTTGGCTAACAGACTGCAAACTATGATATCTAACAAAAAGCGGGAAATACGTGCACCTCAAGGTGAAACTAGGACGGTGAAATACGTAACCGCATCAACTGTGACGATTAAGGTAGTAGACCCGACAGGACAATCGGAAAATTCCGTTTGTTTCCGTATTCTCCGTATACGAACTCGGCATTCTACGGTACGTACAAAGAAAAAACTAAGTGTTTGTATGAGATACATTATCGTCCGAAAAATGCTGAAATGCCATACAAGAATGCGTAATCGAAGGGAGAATACCTACTGCCTTTATAGATCAACTACCTTAATAGAAATGTCGAAAGACGTTTGCTGGTTCCTTCTTTTCATTCTTGTCCGACAGTAATCGTCGCAATAATAGTCGTGTGACTTTTAGCAGCATCACCTCGTTTACTTATTTAACATCTGATAGATGCCAGTACTGTGATCATATTGTCTTGCTGTCCAGTACTGTGATCATGCTGTCGTACTGTCCGGTACTGTGATTTTTCTGCCTCACTGTTCAGTACTGTGACCATGCTGCCTTAATGTCTGCTACTGTGATCATGTTGCCTCACTGTCCAGTACTGTAACCATGCTGTCTCAATGTCCAGTACTGTGATCATGCTGCATTTCTGTCCAGTTCTGTGAACATGCTGCCTCACTGTCCAGTACTGTGATCCTGCTGCCTCACTGTTCAGTAGTGTGATCATGCTGCCTCAATGTCCAGTACTGTGATCATGCTGCCTCACTGTCCAGTACTGTGATCATGCTGCCTCACTGTCCAGTACTGTGATCATGCTGCCTTACTGTCCAGTACTGTGATCATGCTGCCTCACTGTCCAGTACTGTGATCATGCTGCCTCACTGTCCAGTACTGTGATCATGCTGCCTCACTGTCCAGTACTGTGATCATGCTACCTTACTGTCCAGTACTGTGATCATGCTGCCTTATTATCCAGTACTGTGATTACTCTGCCTTACTGTCCAGTACTGTGATCATGCTGCCTTACCGTCCAGTACTGTGATCATGCTACCTTACTGTCCAGTACTGTGATCATGCTGCCTGAATATCCAGTACTGTGATTACTCTGCCTTACTGTCCAGTACTGTGATCATGCTGCCTTACTGTCCAGTACTGTGATCATGCTACCTTACTGTCCAGTACTGTGATTACTCTGCCTTACTGTCCAGTACTGTGATCATGCTGCCTTACTGTCCAGTACTGTGATCACTCTGCCTAGCTGTCCAGTACTGTGATCATGCTGCCTAACTGTTCGGTACTGTAATCATGCTGCCTTACTGTCACTTACTGTGATCATGCTCTATTCATCAATATTTTAAATCTGAGATGAAGACTTTCAACACTAATAAGTGTACTTCAGGGGCGGATCCGCTTCGATCCGCAGTAAAGTGATTACACACACTCACTATTTCATCATTCAAAATACAGGTAGTATATCTTCCTTGAATCTTAAGTCACATTAATGATCTTCCCGGTAAGCCTTTGTCACTTATGTATCGTCCTGGATTGAACATCAGCGTATGTAGAAAGCAGCTGAAAAAAAATGAGGAAAGTTAAAAATCACCATAGCCACACCACCTGTTGCTTTTGTAAATTGTTTGCTTTCTATCATCTCCTCACGAGTTCTTAGATCCATGTGTACCTAATAATCCCACTCTCTTCTTTATCCTAATTGTTCTTTGCACTGACCACCCTGTCGTCTGCTTGACCCATTATACATCCTCTATTATATAATCAGTCGTTGGCTGAAAACAAAATTTGCAAAAATCTATAATCACATTTACAAGCCTCCCCTCAATCTAGCGAATTCTGACAGTTGAAAGTGTCTGTTATTGGAAAATGAATTCAATGCAAGGGAGATAAATCCAGCTATAGAATGTGCGTTAAGAATAACTTGCTTATGCAATTTTTATTGCGTACCTGAGATTGGTTAAATGTCAAACCTCTGACAGATAAGAATGTAGCGTGCACCTGATGTCATATAGATGCAATTTCCAGTAGATCTGTATCACAATCCATGGTGCAGCATGTCCGAGTTTTACCTTTTCACGTGCAGTATTGTATGTCTTTCCAGAGACCTGAAACGAAACCGGAATTACCTCATTTAAAAGATATACAACTGGCAAAAACTGACTTGCTCGCATTACAAGACAATGTATATATACTTTAGCTACACAGAAATAAGGCGTTTTCATATTCTTTTTTCTCAACGTTTTGTAAACCAAAAACCCTAAAACATTATCAGTCCTAAACTATTCAATATGTTTACTTTTAAAATTTCTTTAACAGGTATAATGAAACAGATATTAAAAAATATTGACTGATAAAAGTATATACATACTTATTCACTGAACAGCATCAATACTACCTTTAAATTTACGTTTACTTGAGTTATGCAAAAACATGTTTATAAATGACCTTATAAATTTTTAACACATCAACACGACGCCAGTACTTAAGTGTTTCCTTTACTGAAACAGAGTTATAAATAAAAGGCTATGGTTAAGCATTCCTAACAAAACTATAAATAAAAGTACGATTTCAGTAGTATAAATAAATTACTGTATGTTAGCATTCTCAAAAACAACCTAAATAAAATGCCATCTCATAACATTCCAAAGAAAACTATGAATAAAACACTGTATCTTATCACTCCTGACGTTGCTTTAAATAAAACAATGTGTCATAGAAATTCTAACATAACTATGAATAAAACACTATATCCTAGAATTTCTAACAGGACTATAAATAAAACACTGCGTTTTGTCACAACTACTATAACTATAGATAAAAAACATTTTGTCTTATTATTTCTAACAAAACTATAAATAAAACACTATCATAGCACTCTAAAATCCTTACATTACTATAAACAAAACACTGTATCGTAGCATTCCTAACATAACTACAAATAAAACTCTGTATCTCATCATTCCTAAAATTAGCAATAAAACACCCTATTTCAGCGTTACTAAATATAACTATAAGTAAAATACAAAATTCGTAGCAATGTACACCTACTTCTAGCTAGACTGAAACTGTACAGTTATTTACAAGAATAAAAATGCACTACTCAGCTCGTGGTGACTTTCAATGATGCAACCGTCTTACACATAAGTATCAGTTCCCTATTTTATAGTACAGGGCCTCCGTTATCGAATGACAATGGTCTTTCACTTTGAATTTCTTGCACTCTCACAGTTTCGCTTATTAAACCAAACAAACAAACAAACGGGAAAACTGGAGACACTTACTCTTAGAACGGTTGATATGAAAATATAAAGTAAGTATGTAAGAGTAACGGTTGATATGAAAATATATGAAAATATAAAGTAAGCAAGTAAGTAATTTCTTGATATAGTGACATGTGTTTTACTATATAAAGTTGAAACATATAATACATTGACATTCATATAAACAAAACAACACCAAGCCCCATGAGCTAATGTTACTGCTAAATACAACATGTATCCATTTACAAATTAAACTGATAGAAAAGTTGATATGAATATATATAAATATTATATTCATAGACGTACATGCATGTTCAAGCTTGACAATCGATATCAAGATAGATATACACATTCTTTGAACTACAAAGAAAACCAACATGAGCCGCGCCATGAGAAAACCAACATAGTGGCTTTGCGACCGGCATGGATCTAGACCAGCCTTGCGCATCCGCACAGTCTGGTCAGGATCCATGCTGTTCGCTTTCAAAGCCTATTGTAATTAGAGAAACTGTTATCGAACAGCATGGATCTTGACCTGACTGCGCGGATGCGCAGGCTGGTCTGGATCCATGCTGGTCGCAAAGCCACTATGTTGGTTTTCTCATGGCGCGGCTCATATGATGAAGATATAAATATATCATACGTAAAGCGATGGGAAATTCATTAAATTTTGTCTGGAAATTATATTGGGGAAACCAGAATACAGGTCCGTGTGAAGATTGCAAAATTGCAACAGATCGAAAAGTAATTTATTCTGAAATGAAGGAATTGACACTCATTTGAAAGACGGTTCATTTAAATAGATAAATAGTACAGAGCAGAAAACGCGTGTGTTTATTAATCATAGATGTCGAAGAAAGTTTGGGGAACCTGCATCTACGTTTGAGTGCACAATATGACCACATACAGTCTTAAATATATGGCGAAAACCCTAACGAAATAAAAAAGTTAAATGATTCACTGTACTTTCAACTTGTTCACATTTTGCATTCAAGTATATTTCAAAAGAAAGGGAAAAAACATTGTATGTGTTGTCTGTTATCATTTTCATTGGTGGCGTTTTATATATCAAAGGTTTCATTTACAGACTTTATTAGACCACATATCGTATGATTTTAATGTTATTATATATCTATAACAGATACCCCAGTTGAAATCACATTTGCTCTCAACAGGCTCCGATCCATGCATGGCAACATGAAAAAAAGCACATTAATACCATCGCTACGCTTTAATATGCTAGTATTTCTTTTAGACAAACAATACAGAAATAACCACAGAATTATCGCTGAAATATTAATGAATAACAGATGTCGAAAATAAATTGTATTGAGGTGTATATTCTGAAATCACTCAGTTTTGTGGTTATTTCGTGGGGACATGAATTCGTGTATTTCAGTCTTTATGCATTAAAGGCGCTATAATTTTGAATTCTGTTTGTTCCTTTATATTTAATAGATTAACACAACTATGAAATCTACGTAAGTTAGTCCCCAACCCTGTTAAAGTTAACGATTTTACAGATTATTTTTCTGGTACAATATCAGATTGCATGTTTTTATTTCAACACAACAATACTGTTAAGTCATTTGGTTTCATGTGCACGAAATTTCCTGGTTGGGCCAAACTGGCTATTTCGTGAAGATTAAAATTCGTAGTTTTCCTATTTTTGATATGAAATTAGTCGGAAATTGTGTTTGTTCGTACGGATCTAATTTAAATTCGCAGATTGACGGAACCATAAAATTCACGAAAAGTAGTCCCCCACGAATATAAATCATCACATTGTATTATGCAAACAGTTAACAATAAACTAAGTCAAGATTTTTAAGCTTTCTTAACATCAAATTGAAACATTTCACTATAACATGACATTTACTTATTTATGTTTTATCTGCATTACGTTTAATAAATTCCTTACGCCCTGTATGTTTTATACGATGATTTTTTTTGCTCAAAATATTTTACATCCATAATTTTAATTGAGTGTCACTCAGCTACGGTTGTGTATAGAAGTTTATGGCTGACTCGCATAATAACTAGAGAAAAAGACGTATCGCTCCTTTCATAAATGCACAGACAAAATTTGTACTAGTTTCCCAGTCCTTGCAAACTCCTATTTTAAAGTTTAAATAATGTTCAAAACCAGAAAAAGTTTCTCTTATGACGCAATATATAAGTTCTAACAATCAAATTCATTGACAAAAAGTACAGGTTTTCCTCTTGATATCCGTTCCTGTCCTTACTCTTTACAAAGCATATGTCGTAAAATCCTGAAAATATTTTTTCTAAAAATTTTAACACTTTTATCATTTTAATACAAAGTGTAATATATCTATTAGGAAATTAATTTCCTTTTGGCCATTGAGTATTTGACTCCTTTGAACTATATAAAGTAAACATATAAAAAAATCGTTTTATTTCTTACCTGCAATACATAAACGGAGCTTGATAAGCCACCACCAAAATTTCCCCTCCAAATAAAACAAGTCCCTGTAATACTTTCCAAAATATTCAAACATTTTCTTATACACCGTACATTGCCACTGTATTTCATTTATGTTAAAACACATCCCTTTTACATTTACCCACGGTCACACGTATCATGTAAATTAGCTAAGAATATTCTTGCGCACCCTTGACTACACCCATAGCAACGTGGCCTACCCATTGTATTATCAACCACATTAATTGCATGGTTTAAAAGATTAGAACATGTCCTAGGCTTATTGCATTAATAAAACAACCATTATATGACTTTATGACACTGTCAACTCTAATAAGATGTGTTACAGACATGTTGCAAGGTAGAAGATTTAATTCTGTGAGTCATTCTATCAACCTACTATCAAAAAACAACTTTTATCGCTTTGGTGCTCGTATTTATATTTCTATTCGTTGTCAAGGTTGAAATAAGCCTACAACATTTCTTGTAATTCGTGGACTCTTCAGTTTCGTGTAGGAAGTACCTTGATGGTCGATCAAAGAGAAATGTGATTGGCTTATTATTAATACATGTGAGTGTGTTTACCTTTGTCAAATCGTGTAGTTGAATGTTTTGCAAGTTCAGACATGCAGTTGAAACTGAAACTCAAAAGAAAAAGTCATGAAACCACGAAACATTCGTATATCTTTTTCTCCAAGTGATTGGCTGGTTCCCTGGCATAATTAGAGTGGACACCTTCGACTGAAAAATACGGTAAGACAGAAAAAGTGCACTTGACCTGAAAACGCATCAAATCTAGATCTTGATGATAAAACGAAAAGATCAGCTCAATAAACATGGTGACGAGGTGGACATAGTTTTGTGTAATAACGTAGGTCTAACCGAACAATTGATGCAGGCTAGCCACTAGGGTTTCTAAACCGGCTCATGTCTCTAGAAACAAAATAAAGTTGATGAATATATCTCTCCCCCATCTCTCTCTCTCCCTCCCTGCCGACTCTATGACTTTCAAATTCAACGCGCCTTGTTGGTAAGAAAAAAACAGACTCTATTTTAAATATTCCATCAGCGTTATCAACTTATGAAACAGTATAGTTTATAATAGGAGTGATATCCTTTTCCCTGCAATCTAATTAGTTACTACAATTTGGCTAAAGCATGACTTACCTGGCAAAATGTTTATAAAACGATGTCTCTTCCATCATGGTTGCAATAGCACCAATACAAGCTAAAATAAAGCAGAAACATAACACACAGATTATTCTATGTATGTTTATAGGCAAATGCAAGATCTTCATTCAAAAACCTATGACCTATAAAACATTTCTCTACTCATATTTTACAAACGCACTATTTTCTGCCATTTGCAGAAACATGCCAGTTACCATGCGACGGTTGCAACTTTCTCTAACAGACATCTTTTAAAAGATCAATTTGCTTTATTTGGCATTGTTCATTATTTTCATCTCATTACATTGATTATATAATAACATCAATGTTACACAGATCCACTGCGGCTGATGGTGTAGCAAGTCTCTATTTCAATCCAAAACATCCTACAAAGGTACAAGAGAATGAACACAAACGTTCTTCCTACCCGCGAAACAAAGGAACAGACAAAGCATGTGAAATAATAAATTTCTTCATTTGAGGAAATATGGCAATCACCTAAATTAGAATGTCGCAAGGATAAAATTGCCATCCAGCCTTCCATAACAGTATACATTTAAAATATCCATTAGCTTCACTTGGCGTCAATTATATTTTTTTATCTCATTATATTGATCCTTCAATAATACTAATGTTACACAGATGAATAAGTTATTGCTCAATATATGAGCCGCGCCACAAGAAAACCAACATATTGGGTTTGCGACCAGCATGGATCCAGACCAGCCTGAGCATCCGCGCAGTCTGGTCAGGATCCATGCTGTTCGCTTTCAAAGCCTATTGGACTTAGAGAAACTGTTAGCTAACAGCATGGATCCTGGCCAGACTGCGCGGATGCGCAGGCTGGTCTGGATCCATGCTGGTCGCAAACCCACTATGTTGGTTGTCACATGGCACGGCTCATATATAATTTATGGTGTGTAATGCAACCTTACAACAGGTAGTAATAAGACTTTATATATACCGGGATAAACATTAAAAATATTACTTGGTAAACAACAAATATGATGCATCTAAATACACATGTAAACAAAACTGTAAATAAACTTTATCCCTGCCTCAAGGCGAAAATCTTACTCAAGTAAAAGAAACAGAAAACAAGGTATGTCAGATACAAAAATGCACAAGAAACTAAATATATATAAAAATGTTCAATGCTTTTGCAGAATACAGATAATCAACAACTCCGCAATAAAGTGTTTGACAAAACAGGCTAAAAGAACTATGTCAAAGCAGCCATGTCTATGTGGGCTTCAAGAACTGCTTATCATTCTGTCAGAACCAATCAAATAAAGAAACGTAGCATCAAACTGTAAAACTGTGTACTCAACACCCTAACAAAATCAGGTCTTGACATAGTTTGGCCTGAAATTTCAGAAAAGTCAGTTTTTATGGGGAAGAAGTTGTTTAGATAAGATGATTCTGACTGTCTGAAAAAAAAGTCAAGAATTTATATCCAACAGAGAAGCCACTCACCTCAAAGTAGGGAATCAGTTCTTCATTACCGAAACATCAATGTCTCATAAAATTATAAATTACTATATGTCCAAGAGGTTATAGTTAATCAGACAATTTTCAAATAGAAAGAGAAAGAAAAACTGTAAAATTACAAAGTGTATATTTATTTCAAATAAGAAAATATAAGTCAATATTTTCATTAAGCAAAGTACCCAGATATATCAGACATACGTTCATACCAGCCTCTGTAAAACTAAATTTTTGAAACGAGTTGTGATTTTTACATAACAGTGTTGAAACCGCAGTCTCATGAATGGCAAAGTTTCTACTTAAAATACATCATCTTGTCTACAAAGTTTCCCAGACTTGGTTTTAAAAAAGTTGGCATATATATTCTGAGGAGCAACAATACAAAGCTTATAAAATATCAAAAAGAGAATTAAATTAAAAGAAGGTAATAATGCAACCTCAACCTTAAAGAATTGAGCCGTGCCATGTGAAAACCAACACAGTGGCATTGCGACCAGCATGGATCCAGACCAGCCTGCGCATGCGCGCAGTCTGGTCAGGATTCATGCTGTTCGCTTTCAAAGTCAAACGCAATTAAAGAAACTGTTAGCGAACAGCATGGATCCTGACCAGACTGCGCGGATGCGCAGGCTGGTCTGGATCCATGCTGGTCGCAAAGCCACTGTGTTGGTTTTCACATGACGCGGCTAACTTCATTTCAGACAGACTTAGTTAGAATCTAAGAAGATCCTTTTGGAAGCAAAGAATACAACCAAGCAAGATAATATCAGACTCTGTTTGACCGAGAAGTGCTTTCTGTTACGTATATACAGAATGGACTCCATGATCCAGAAGGACCAGAAAATGTAACAGAATTGAACCCTAGTACGAGTAGCCGTTTTATAGCCATCATACGGCACTGAAGAACTGCTGTTGTGGTAATAGTTAAAGAGGCACCACAAAATAACTGTATTCTTTTGTGTTTCCATGATGGTAATTATACATGCTTTGCATGAAGAAAATGAGAAATAACAAGTAAATAGTTACAAATTGACAGTGACATATATTAGGCCAAGACAATGTGTGTAAATTCCTAATATTTTATTGAATAACTGTAGCAATATGTACAGAAGTCAGTGTATTTAGTGAAATTTCAATCACATTTTGTTTCTACAGTGTAAGATAGTTATTGATCTATGTTTTAGAAACTATGCTGAAAAGGGATTGACGGAATAAGTTTGCAGTTGAAGTTGTCAAAACACATTTATTCAGGAATGGCCCAAATTGTCCATCTGAAAACTTGTAGTATAACTGTAAATTACTTGTATTTCAAGAATGATTTTCATGAAGTTTTTGTGTGGGAAAAAAGTAGGTCACTAGGTCGTGGTAGGTCTTTAAAGTTTACGAAGATTCTTTGGAAGCATATAATGTAACTAAGTAAAATAATAGCAGACTTGGTTAGAATGATGACCATCATGAGAGCTTAACCAAGTCTGCCATTATTTTGTTAGGTTGCGTTAAATCCTTCCAAATGATCTTATCAGGGAAACTGATCGATACTCTACACTTACAAAACAACAGATACAGCTTAACAAAATGTAAAGGTACGGCCGAAAAAACATGTTGAAAATATGGACAATACCTTAGAACACTAATTGACAGAAACTTAGTTCAAATGCGTACTTGCTAAGTAAGCCTACACATACCCTCTTCATTTTATTAACGAAATAATGTTAATTATAGTATTCTCCATTGAGATCATTTCTTCCACAAGAAACAAAACATCAGAATGTACAAAAACATACAAATAGGGACTAATTCAATAAATGTAAAATATTTTTGCTGAATTTTCCGTTTAAGCGGCAGTAATTCTGGTATTATATGCAAAGTGGGATTTTAGTCGGAACTGCATCGTTTATGTTACATATCTGCAACATATGGCAAGGCGGCATGACTTATAACAAAAACGATGAACTACATTATATTTAATTCACACATTCATCCTTTTCATTTTTCACTTAAATAAACATTAAAATTGGCTTTTTAGTTTCTTTTCATTAATATTCAAAGTGTTCAACGGTCCAGGGTTAACTTAGTAAACCACCTATGGAGACGATTTGCATAATCAGCCAAGCGTATACGGACTTGAATTCATAACATATATGAGTGAAAAAAAAGATCAATGAGCTTTTTTCTGATTCATCCGTCTAGAGAATTTTAGATAACAAATGTCACCTTGCCTACGCGTGGTTTGAAGCGTCCCACATATTAAGACATTAGTCTGTAAAGTAGATATTGAATATGTATTAAATACAACATGTTCTTTTAGAGGCTGCAGATATCACGGGATACAATACATGAGAGAACTCGAAACATCAAGTTTTTCCCTACATACCTTAAATTAACCTGCCATCCATGATGATAATACTTTCGTTTGCTAGTTAATTTGCTTGAGAAGTAAAAACGATTTGGTTCATGGCCCTTGTTTAAAAAAGAATTTGTCTGGGTTTTATGTCAAAACGAAAGGATTAAGCTTCTCAAGATGAAAGAAGACCCTAGTGGCCCTCAAGGCGGACACTTGCACAGAGTCAATGTCCTTCCTTAAGCCGACTTGCCGGTTTTTTTTGACAATTTTTGCAAAGTTTCGAACCCAGAGCGGTGAGGGGCAAGGTGCGTTGAAAATTGCAACAGTTTTCGTTTCTTATGTGGTAACGTGAAGGAAATTTCATCATCAAATTTAGCCTTGAATGAGTACTATGTAATGTGATATATTATTTCTATAGCTCAAACACAGTTTTCAATTGAAAAATGACTTTATCATTTTAATAATTCATAGAAATAAATACACCACCTGCTGTCATGATGAACTTATAATCAATAAATGCGTGGGTGATATGATTTAATGCAAGCTAGGTGTAACTGTAGTTAAAGCTTAAGCAGTTGAACGTAACTTATTTGATAAAAGCTTTAATGGATAAACCGCCTTATATGTTAATTCTTTTCAACAGTTTGCCATGTTTAAAGTTTTGTTCAATAGTACCAAGCATTATAAATGCGATTGGTCATTTGCGTTTAGATTTGAATACCGACGAGCTGCTAGCAAAAGGCATCGGCAGACACTGACGCTCACCAGGAATGTGCGTCTTTTCTTTTGTATATTTACACCTTTTTGCTTCCTTTCAGAAACCAAGAAGAAGGAATTGTTACCTGGACTTAAGACACTAATTCCTAAACTGATCTATACTATACATATAATATATAACCCTTTTTACACCCATAAGATGCCCCACCAATTATCGCAGTCTTAATAATTCAAAATTTTATAACCTCAGGTATTTAAATGACGAATATGTCCATTTTTGCAAATTATACTTTAAAATCTCTAACAAATTTCATTATCTATCACAACAGCAATGTGTAAGTGCCGTGTGTCTGCCTTGAAAGTTCTCCCCGTATTTTGATTCAGTGCTGTTATATTTCCCGCTTACGCCGGTGCTAGGGGACGGTAGATGTGTTGCACTTTCTACTACCTCTCACGAACAGACTCAATCAAACCGAATCTGCTGTACAGTTATTTTACTTGGTTGCATTCTATGCTTCTAAAGGATCTCTTAGGGCCTTAACAGATTATTTTTGACAACTGCACAAAATGGATCTTAAATGATACTCAACAAATTCAGCTGATGTAATATAATTGTTATGAAATGTTTCTAACACCGTCCTGTACATATATATATTACACATAGATTATTTTAGAGTTTAGTATCACTAAAATCAATAAAGAAAAAAAAAATAGATGGAAATCAAATACATATATTTATTTTGCTAAAGGATAAAACGAAAAGATAATTAATGTAAAATGCACCCTGAAGTAACTTACTATCAGTAGGATCTCAAAAAGCATAAGCCGGTATGAAGATGATACAAGATTTTGTCTTTCATTTGACATTCATATGAATGCGGTTTTTTGTTGGGTTTAAAGACACGTCATCAACTTGAAAAGTCCCTGGTTTGCCTCATGTCAGCAAGGTTGTAATATTATCAATTTGTTGTTCCTCCCTGCATGGATTCATATTGAAGTTCCATATTTTTTAAATTAATTTTATGTTAAAAATAGATAATGCCGCAGACTTAGTAGGAAATACAGAAAATTATATGGTGAAACAAACACTACTTTCAATTTTGCACCTGAGAGTTGTTTAGGGGATGGGAGTCGGGGAGGGATTGAGTAACTCAATGTATTGCCTGATAGCCTTCCTGTTGAATTTAACTCCATGGGCGAGGCTCGAATCTAAGCGAAATTGGTACTAAATAGCCTAGTCCTAGCATAGAGCCATTCCCCTTATAGATACCCCAGTCATTGAATGTTCTCCATAAAATACCCAAGTCGTTGAATTATCCCCGCTAGATACCCAGCTCCTTGTAAAAATTGATTGATGCTCTTCTTTTAATTTAATCCATAAGTGCACAGTATCAAAGCCCCTACGTTTCGATAATTTAATTCAGTGCTAATTCATCCCATACGGTTAAGTGCCCAATTTAAATTAGCTTCAGCGCCCCTTTGTCACCGATACTATAATTTTCCTAGGCTAGGGTATAATTTGTTTTGGCTAATATCCAATTCAACAAAAAAAAAATAGTAGGGATGAATTTAAACGATTTTCATCTGTTTTATGTACCTGTCTTAAACCAAAATGTTTAAGGACGTGTCTTTTTCATTAAGGTATTTATTTCGAAATGACAGGTTAAATAATTGTTTGATAGTTATTGAAGAGGTGAATATTTCAGAAGGCGCACGTCGAACCAAAAAATGAATGAAATATGAGCTATGCTTGCTTGGCCTACAATGCTGTTGTTACATTCAACTGTACCATTCGCCAGAGGGCATGCGATGGACTGTTAAATGAACATTAAAATAGAATGTAAATTGTATTGTTAATGGACAAAATAACACAGGGAAAGTGAATTTTATATCGTCATGTTGGCGTGCCGCTACATCTAAAAACTTTATCAAATTTACTGTTATTTTCACCTTACAAATATGTTAGACTCACGTTTATATGATTGCTTGAAATAAAATGCAGATGGCTTTGCACATGTGAATATGCAGCCGTCAGTCTTTGTATCTAATGCAGTATTTGTAAACTTCAATAAAGAAAAGGCTCAGTTTTAAAGACACAGACCGAAGTCGTTACAGAAATAAGCTTGTGTTCAAGAAAATAGAAAGAAAGGAAAACAGATTTCCCAACACGAAAATAACGACAAGTGTGGTTCTAAGTTACTGACCATAAAAATTTTGTCTTGTATATTACGAGAGATTTTACTTAGATACGTATGTTACTATTATTGCAGTCAGTCAACGTTTTTTTTTTTTTTTTAATTTTTTTATCCAAAATATTTTTAAAAAAATTCCCAGTCTTAGATAAAGGCATTGATACTTAGACCATACGTGATATCTTAAAAGTTCAAAAGTATGGACAAATTTCTAACTATTACATAATTATGTTTTTCATTTAGTAGGCGAGACATATTGAATATTTGCTGTCTATATGCATGTCAGTCTGTCACTGTGTCACAAAGTTTCTTCGTTCAACACCGTTACCACGAGACCGTCCGACTTAAACAAAGAAATTGCAAAAGTGATCATTGTTTATCCTAGTTGTACATATCTACGGCTTGTTCCGGATGGAGATTTTCAGTGGACGTATAGGCTAGAGTCGTCATATTTTATCATGTTTTAACGTCTTCTCTTATATAGGTGAGCTGATTTTAACTAAACCTTGTAGGAATGATAAGTGCCAAGGCTAACTGTATGTTTGGTATGTTTGGTTTTGGTGATATTTAGGGGAGTAATGACTGATTAGTCAAATTTGATAACGTTTTTGGCAACTTCTCTTACCTCATTGGGCCGATTACCATCAAACCTTATAGGAATGATCAGTGCCAAGCGTACTTATGCGTATTTTCGGCTTGTTCAGATTCTCTTATTTACAGTGGTTTTGATGTAGTTTTCCTTGTTCGCGCAACTCATGAGACACCAGAAGGAATTACACCTAACTTCATGAAAGTGATCATTGCCAAACTTAGGTGTACGCATCATGGGCATTTTCCGGTTTGGTGATTTTCAGGTGAGTTATGACAGTTTGTTTGTAAAGTGTTATGATAATTTGATTACCAGTTTACTTTTTTCTTTTTCCTATTAAGTCACCAACTCGATAGAAAAATTGTGTTCTCAGATTTGTTTTATTCATTCTTTGTCACATGTTTCCGCGATCTAACGTATTACTTGATAACGGCTTTCGCAGCAAAGAGTTCTTTCGATACACACTTTGCTTTCGTGTAGTGTAATTTATTAAGGAAAGTCGTACACCAGTGTGATAGATCTGAAACAAGTTTGAATCTGTTTCTTTTCAAATGAACTTATGAGTTATTGAACGTCAAGCCTTATATAGAACTTCACAGTTTCGTAAAATTCGAAAATAACCTTCAAATTTAAGTTATTGAATCAATATAAAATATATTTTAAAAAATCTTTCTTACTTTTTTCAACAAGTCCACCAATATGTTACCTTAAGTCCTATCAGTCAAATATGCAAATTATACACCTCCAAAATGCATTCTGTGAATGGATAACACCTTAACAACATCTAATATCTTAATGATACGACAAAAGTCAAACAGGAAAATTGAGCTTTGTGAAATAAATGTTAACCGCAGAACTGTTTTTTTTATATACATTTGTTTATATTTCAGGACATCCGGTTACTAAACATTTTGTTTATCATTTGTTTTGTTTTTTAACGTCACACCACCACAGTTATAGACCAAATAACAACCATTAAGCTTTTCGCGGCGGAGGAAGACCGCTGGTGCCCCTCCTAAATTATTTAATGCACGGGCAGACACCTAGGTATTATTACATAATCACCAGTCTTGCGTAAGCAAGAGCTGGATGGCATCCAGCTTCATTGCATAAAATAATTCCAAGCTCTACATTAGGTTCAGAACCAACAGCAGCGAGGGCAAGTGATTCGAAGTCAGAGACCTTAACTCTTGGCAAGGGGCGCCTCCTCTTAAATTTATACAAATGTTACGTTGTTTCAGTGATAAGAATTAATACGCTTCAAACTTAGGAACGTAACTATTCAATAAATTTGGAAAGCTGTAGAAGAAACACTTCTTTTCCTGTTTGATATAAACCCAAAGACGAGAAACATGTATACCAAAACGCCCAAGAAGTTCGTTTAATAAGTCTATCAAACTACTGATGAGCATTAATTTTATAATAATTAAAATCCACGTAAAAGAGGACATTCAAATTACATTCATATATACTTAGTCTAAGCAAACTAAAATTACTTACTCTAAAAAAGAAATGTGATCATTAAAATAGACTTCAATCGTCTTTACATTTTCTCCTGAAATAAAAAACAAATATGTTTTTATTATGTGCAGATATATTAAATCAAGTTACTTTTATATATGATAATATATGCTATTGTTTTTCCCACAATCAATAAAACAGAAGTGTCAGTTTAACATTCGATGTGTATAAATAACAATACGTAATAAAACTATTGCTTTGATGAGTAATTGTAGTAGTATTGATGACGTGTAAATATTACGTAGATACAGATTTCGGAGATTCGCGAATATTACCGCTCGCAAAACAACTGGGATCGAATAGGTAATTCGCGAACTTTTTGACCCTTGAATATGTCCGCTTATACAGTAGCTAGGTAAAAATTTACTTGGATCTTCCATTATCAATAGTATCCACGCATATATACTGGCATTTTAATCTTGAATGTACATCTATTTTACACTGTATCCAATATCAATTCATGGAAAGACGGAATTTTGCAATATTTAGAACAGTTTATAGGCGCCGACATAACGATTAAAATGTTTCGTTTTTTTGTAAGCCTTTGCGTCAAGTTCTAACAAATCACTGTATGGAAAATTAAAGCAACAATGTTTTGAAAATAGTGTTGTCCTCTACAACAAAGCTTTAATACGCTCACTTCCTAAATACGTTACTTGTTAAAACAGTGTATGTAACACATTCTCCTAGCGAATGCTGAATAATAACACAACGCAAGCCAAACTCATTTTACCTTTCTCTTTCTGAGGATTTGACAGTCAGTTAGTGCCAATTAACATATTGATGAGATTTGGGGTATGGACAAAGCATGGAAATTCTTTCATTGGTTGTACGTACAGAAAGGAACATCCGGCTTGAGGGAAGCTGTTTAGAAAGTAATGAGGGTCTCGGTCTTGAAATAACAATATCTGCATCGAGTTGTATATTAAAAGAATCAAAATCAAAATTGAAACGGTGGTGAAACCGGAAACATAAGTCTGGTATGCAGAAGTAATTTTTTTTCAAGAATGCACAGTGTCTAAGGACATCCTGCAGACATGATGGTCATTTCAAAGATTATTACATTTATTGGTTGGAAGGACAGTATTTTTTACTTAATATATCAAATCAGTTATATGAAAATGAATAACAAGAATCCTTAACAATTTCTGGCTATAAACATAATTTGTATATAGTTTGATAGCTGACAGATGAATAATTTCATTAACTTAATTTATTCTTTACAGTTGGCCGCCAAAAGAAATAGCAATCGTTATCAAGTGCAAAAAAAAAAGAGAAAATAAAGTAGACATTTTTACAAACAAAACATGAATAAATTCTGCACAAAAATGTCAGATTTTATCATTCTGACTACCTACCTTGCGGTAAGTAACTGTTTGTTCACTAAACCATATCGTTCATTAATTTAGTAATTTAGATGCAGTCACAATCGTTCTTTCATCTACGACCCACATGGGAGTTGGAATATTCTCATAAAAGTTAATGTTTTGCTTTAGTATAACTGTTACCGATAGACTTGTGTTTATGTATGCAGAAGGGCAATGAAAACTGTTTTTCTTTTGTTTTATAATTTCAGCTATATATACACAATATGATTTATTTCAATTTTAGACCAAACTTAAAAATAAATGGATATAAAGTCCATGCTCTCTATTTCTCTATGTTTAAGTATTTGATAACTATGTAATTTTCTTTTTTTTTTGCAATCACAATATTATTTTTATTTCAATTTTAGACCAAACTTGAAAGATGGATATAAAGTCCATGCTCTTTATTTCTCTATGGTTTAAGTATTTGATAACTGCTTAAATTTCTTTTGTTTTTTGTAATTTCAGCTATATGTACACAATATCATTTATTTCAATTGTAGACTAAACTTAAAAAATGGGTATAAAGTCCATGTTCTCTATTTCTTTATGGTTTAAGTATTTGATAACTATGAAATCTAACTTAAACGTCAAGGTAGAATTTTGCTCTGTGTTTACTTTATCAATATGACCTGGTCATCCAAGAACCATCTTGATATTATAATTACACTTTGGTAAAATCTTAACTCTTACATGGTAAATTTCTATAATGAACTTGTCAGTCTTCCAATTTGGACAGTACCGTTAACTGTTAACAAGAGTGCCAGAATGTCACAATATACGCCCGTCACAGCACATTTCTTTACTCTAGCACCTGTATTTGCAGATGTAATTTTAATTTTGTGGTTGTTTAGTTATCATTGTAATTCTTTTGTTTTTATTTAAGTCCACAAAAAAAACTCCTTACCAGGTAGAGATACCTTAAAATACACCTAAAATTAGAAAGTAACAACAATGTTGTACCACAGAAAAGTGGTCTTGGTTTTTCCCTACGGTCAATTATAAAAAAGTTACAATATAAGTTATTTATAGTAACAACTAAGGGAAGTTAATCTTTAAAACAAAAAACAAAAAAAAAATACAAAAAAAAAATTTTTTAAGTCCACACAAAAATCCTTATCAGGTAGAGATTGGTCAAAATACACCTCAAAATTGGATGTAACATGCATGTTGTACTACAGAAAAGTGGTCTCGATTTTTCCCCACGTCTAGTAATGAAAAAGTTACAATATAAGCTATTTATAGTAACAACAAAGGGAAGTAATTCTAAAGAAGGGAACTGCGCATGACACTCCGTCTCATGATGGTGTATAATTGTGCCAAGTTACATCAAAATCCCTCTATGCATGAAGAAGAAATGCTTCGGACAGTCATTCTTGTATCTGACCTTTGGCCTCTAAGTGTGACCTTGACCTTAGACCTAGGGACCTGGTTCTTGCGCGTGACACTCCGCCTTGTGGTGGTTAACATTTGTGCCAAGTTATATCAAAATCCCTCCATGCATGAAGAAGAAATGCTCCGGACAAAGTTTTCATTCTTGTATCCTTTGACCTCTAAGTGTGACCTTGACCTTAGACCTAGGGACCTGGTTCTTGCGCATGACACTCCGTCTCATGATGATGAACAATTGTGCCAACGTTCATCAAAATCCCTCTATGCATGAAGAAGATATGCTCCGGACAAAGTTTCATTCTTGTATCCTTTGACCTCTAAGTGTGACCTTGACCTTAGACCTAGGGACCTGGTTCTTGCGCGTGACACTCCGTCTCATGATGATAAACAATTGTGCCAACTTTCATCAAAATCCCCCTATGCATGAAGAAGATATGCTCCGGACAAAGTCATACTTGAATTTGACCTTTGACCTCTAAGTGTGACCTTGACATTAGGCCTAGGGACCTGGTTCTTGCGCATGACACTCCGTCTCATGATGGTGAACAACTGTGCCAAGTTTCATTAAAATCCCTCCATGCATGTAGAAGATATGCTCCGGACAAGGTCTGTGGACGCCGCCCGCCCGCCAGGGGCGTTCCCATAATACGTCCCGTTTTTCAAACGGGCGTATAAAAAAGGGTGCTTACTAAAAAGATACTAGCTGAATATCGAACAGTGCAAATCATTATCAGACTGCATGGATGTAAAGGCAGAATCAACTCTGTCCAGCATGGCAAGGGTTAATTCAATGTGCAGTATCTCTGTATATATAACAATAGCATCAGATGCCAGACATATCCAGTATAATCAGAAATTTTAATAATAAGATAACTTATGAGACCTGTCAGCTTACTCCCTTGTTTACTTGTACATTTGGTAAAATAGCTAAGTTATACCCCTAAACACTCTTTGTAGTTAAAAGGTTGTAAAATATAATAAAGAAAACGAACTGACATTTGATATAAAATCCATGCAAATTTCTGCAGTAGACTTGGACAGGGGCAACTTTGTTTTTCATAACCTACTGAATCTGTTTCCCCTTATTCTACTATATACATTAGAGCAATATATTACAGACAGGAACTGCTAAACAGAATGTAAACGTTTTTTGGTTCTTTGCAGCTGAAAAAAAAACTTCATTCTGAAGGAATGTTACTGTGAAACAGCGGAAAACGTTCTTCCACTTTATAAAGTGATAAGAATATATTGTTTCATACGATCTTGTTTGTCCAACAATGGACAAATAGAACCATTGTGTACGTTTAAATCGAGTGACACAAAAAGGACTAGAAAATGTCAGTATTTCAATGTATCTTTTGTCCGTAAGCTACAAAGCATTCAAAGGATGTAAAAAAAAAATGAAAGAAAAAACAACAAAACAAAACAGTCAAACATTTTAGCTTTTACGGCACAATTTCGTAACGAATTCAATGAAATTTTATCAATTTAACTCACCTTTACAAAAAAGATTGTTTTAGAAGAATGCAATGCGATAAACGACATTATGCATATAGGTATATAGGTATAGCTTCTTGTAATTAGTTTCCGTTTAGTGACTCTATGTAAAGCATCAATCAAGCCCTGTATTTGCCTTTATAATAGTTTTGTTTTTGCAAGGGGAATACAATGCTATAAACGACATTATGTGTCGTTTTACTAGTTTTGTTCACATACTGTAGTAATCATTCAGAGTAGTTTTATTAGCATCAGAGTATACAGAAGTAAACAACATGCATCTCAGAATTTAGAATTTATCGTATAGCTAAAACGAAGTTTATAAAATAGCAGCTCAGTTATGTATGCATACTGAAAAATAACAGTCATATTTTTGCAAAAATCAAACATGGCAATACCTTTCACATTTGCCCCAGTCTTTAGGATTTATGAGTTTATACAGATTCCCGCTCAATTAACGTAAAGAAACAGAACCGAATCGCAGCACTGTATTATGTCTGCCCGGGAAAACAAATGACAAATCGTCGAATTAAAAAAGAACTGGCATACCTTTTGTTGTATGGTATAAATCTTTAACATTTAGTCTGCTAAATTTCTAAAATTGACGGGTACATCATTAAATAATTTGGGCAGTACCATTTTTATTTTATTTGGACGGGTGTTTACTGAAAATTTACTGCCTGAATAGCGAACAGTTCAGGCTGACCATGGTCTGTATTGATCGCAAAGGCAAAATCACATGCCGCCAGCAGGCCAAAGAAGATTAAATAGATAATTCCAATGCATGCAATTCAAATACATGTAGAGTCATTAATTAAACGAATACATGAAACACATACACCCACGCAAATTACATATACATTAATAAGTCATAAAATTCAAAATGATATCAAGATAAAAGAAAATTAAGACATTACATTCAATTTTTACATACGCAGTACAATGATAATTTCTGACATGTAGTCATAAAAGTGTACACTTTCCATCTCGCCTGCATATATAATGTGATTAAAGAAATAATGCATTTTCATGCAAACGATGAATAGGACTTTTCCTTGAAGATATTACTGAAAGTAATTTATCATTCTAATATGCTTGTTTCTGATAAAAACACGCTTACGCTAAAATGACACCACGTTAACGTGCGATGACGTCAATGCTTTTGTTGCGACCAAGAAAGAGCGCAACAATATTTTATGTGCTGTTTTTACATTAAGGGCATATTAGAATCGAAGTAATGTAAAGCAAAAAATGCGTTATACTTAAATTGATACACTCAAAATTGGTTATAAGTTGCTATAATAATTCACTCGAGCTACGTCCTCGTGAAATTATAAAACGGACGTAAAACCACTTTCCGTGTATTAATAACGTTAAAACACGGTTTTCTATACATTATTTCTTAAATGAACAAATAACGCCTCAAAGTGTTTGATCATGTCACATAAACAGACCCGTTCTAGCCGTGTCAGTAATTATCTTTTATTATTTTTTGTAATACTTTTTATGCACTTAAGGATATTCGTACATGTATGTATTTATATTAGCCATTTGAGCTTCCGGGAAATCTACCCTTACCAGTTATCTTTTTATTAATTTCATGAAACAAGTAATAGTCGTTACATACACGCACCAACTACAGTAATTGAGAAATAATGTAAAATGTGTCGTGAAGTCATTTCATTTTTTTCCCCAAATCTATATGATAATATTTTTGTTATAAATGAAAGACATCTGGTTGTCTATGCATAAATCTATCCTGAAGCAATGTGTGCATTAGATAAAATTTAAATATGTAAAACAGCCTGCTTATGTAAGATTATTTTCTGAATAAATCAAGCAAATATATACAAGAGGCAGTATTTTTGTTCACCTTGATATCTATCATATAGTAATACGTTGTATATGCATGATCTTTTTTGTTTTAGGCATTCGGAAAACATGTCATATAGCCTGCTGGCGGCAAGTGATTCTGCCTCTGCGACAAGTGCAGACAAAGATAAGTGCAGACTCGCTATTCACACAGTAACTTTTCAGAGAACACCTCTTCAAATAAAATGGTATTGTCCAAATTAAATGATACACCAGTCCATTTTAGCATTTTCGCAGGGTAAAGGTTATTACAGCCTAACGTGTTTACTCTCAAACTGCTCTTGTGCAGCGCTCTGAAGTTAAAATAAAAAGACACGTTTGACCATTACTATTTCTAGTAAAAGTAGAACTGATTTAAATAAAACCGTACCTAATAATGTGTTTTTTACAGATTTTATTAGTCCTTAAATGATATCCATAGTCCCAAGCCCACCAAACATACATTCTTGAGTTCACGAGTTTAAACTATAACATATTTACATAAATTTCATGCTCGTACTAGTAATAAGTAATAAAATATACAAGTGACAGGAAACAAGCTTTATTTTCATTTCTTTTGACAATGACAAAAATTTTTACAGCTTCGAAATGTAATTTGTATCATTTTGACAACTGTTGACAACTGGAAATTTAAATGAACCCATACGACTTTATTCGTTATGAAGACATACCTAATTTTGCAGATGTAAAAGCTGTAGTTCCTATGGACAAATGATTTGAATACTTGGCCTAGCACATGTATTTTGGTAATACTAATATTGAAGTAATTTATAAAGTGCATATGTCAATGAAAAATACCGGATTTTAATGTTTAAAACATGCCATGAATATACTACCACTTTAGATTTCATACAGATTACCGGGTTGTATTGATGAATATAGCCAGTCTATCCCTCTGATCCATGACATTCCGTGCAAAGCATGATTGCAAATTCATTCCGTGCAAAACATGTTTGCAAATTATCTAAAAACATGTACACTGCTGACTTGTGTACAAATTAAACCAACTAGAGCTACTAATAAACTTTGATAATGTGGCAGTTGAGTCCAATAAGTCCAGGAGTGTTCAAAGATAAATCCGTCACAGATCTAATTGCTTTTACCTGTATTGGAAAATAAACAGTGTCGATTGTATTGAGGTCAACTGCCACATTATCAAAGTTTATTAGTAATGCGGTCTAAGTCAAATCGAGTTTGCAATATTTACTATTTGTTTTGTCATCGTTGCTTCCGAGGGATCTATTATTCAGATTTTGTTAGGGCCTAACATATTATGTTGTTATTTAGTGATTAAGTATGTCTATTTCAAGAATTTTACAAAAGCAGTTGATAATTTTAGGATTTTATTTAATGATAACACCCTTACATCCTTTGAAGATGTTTCAGCAAGTAACTTTTTATTTACACTACAGTATGTTCTTTGATTTAATGCCCCCGAAGGTGACAATATTAAAATCGCATTGTCCGTCCGTCCGACCGTAACTTTGTAAATTCTTGTCTGGGCAGTAATTCTGTCATCCATGAAGAAATTTTGAAGTAGTTTGGCATAAATATTAACCTTAATGAGACGACGTTTCATGTGTAACACTCAGACCCCTTTCTACAAGGTCAAGGTCACACTTAGAAATCAAA
Source organism: Mercenaria mercenaria (assembly GCF_021730395.1). NCBI lineage: Eukaryota > Metazoa > Mollusca > Bivalvia > Venerida > Veneridae > Mercenaria > Mercenaria mercenaria. Next base: position 60,162,277 of record NC_069375.1, on the reverse strand, counting down.
CAGTCTGTTTCGTACCCGGATCGTAACTTTGCCATTCATCAAGAGGTTTTAAAAGTACTTAGCATAAATGTTTATCAAAATAAGAACCCTAGCTCCAAGGTCAAGGTCAGACTTCGTGTTCAAATGTTAACAGGGTTATTTTTGTGTCCGATCCATATTTCTGCTATTCATGGAGAGATTTTGAAATATCTTTGCATAAATGGTAACTATAATCAGACAATGTGTCACGCGCAAGACCCAGATCCCTTGCTCCAAGGTCAAGGTCATATTTAGAAGTCATATCTTAATAGATCTTTACGTGTCCGATATATAACTCTGTTATCCATGAGGGGATTTTGAAACAACTTGGCATAAATGTTTACCATAAGGAGGCAATGTGTTACGCACAAGACCCAGACCCCTAGCTCCAAGATCGTGTTTACACTTAGAAGTCAAGTGAAAGGTTAAAAGGGTATGTTTCATATCCGGTTCGTAACTCTGTCATTAATCGAGAAATTTTGAAAATAATTAGCAGAAATATTCCCCGATAACGAGAAAACGTGTCATGCATAACAACCAGACCACTAGCTTCACAGTCGATGTCACATTTAGAGGTTAACGGTTTACATGGTGTGTTTCTTGTCGGTATCATACCTATTCCGTCGATGAAGACATTTTAAAATTACATGGCATAAACGTTCCCTATTTTGAAATGACGTGTCAGACGCAAGTCCAAAATCTCTAGCTTCAAAGTCGAAGTCAAACTTAGATTCAAAAGTTAACATTTATGTTTCTTGTCCAGTCAATAGCTCTGCCATCATCAAACATTACTTGTCACATTTTTTCCCTTTGATGAGTTAGTGTGTCATGCTCAAGACCCAGAACCTAGCTCTAAGGTCAAGGTTACCTTCGGAGAAATTTTTTATCTTGTCGAAAAATTAGCCATACCTTAACTATTCTAGCATATTTTGAGCATCGAACTGTAGCATTCTTGGACAAACCTCGGGGGCATTTGTCACTAATAGTGCCAGCTCTTGTTTGAGCTTCAATTCTAACTCTGAGAGTTATATATATTTGTAATTTTCCTTATAAAATGTCAAGGTCAGTAGTGGCTATTGTCAAGTTACCTTAAATACACACTACAAACTAACTGTAACATTTTGTATTTCCATGATGCTATCTGACTAAAGTACATCTCCTATTACGCTATACTTAGGATCTTAAGACGTGTTATTGATAGCCTCGTTCTGACGACCATTCCGCTAGCCAATCAGAAGGCTTGCTTACAACATTTTGTAAGAATAAAAATCTATATTTAGACTAAGTTATTGATATTTATATTTTTTATGACGTAAAGTGTCAGATAGCTCTGTCGGCAGAGCACTTGCTCTGTAATTCGAGTCCTTGACTGCCTGCACATTTTCTTAATCTTTGACATTCGAACAAGCCGCCTGATTGGTTAAAATAAAAAATAAAAATAGCAATTCTGGTAGTCAAAAACATACAGAAGACGAATGAGAATGGGTCATTCTCGGATATTCGTTCAGAAGATCAAGTACTTCAGTCAGATTGTTCCATGATTGTTATTATACATTTTTTGTATGGAGAAATGAGAAATAACAAGTATCTAATTACAGTTTGACAGTAACAGTTATAAGGCAAAGACAATGTATTACTAAATATATTATTCAATTTATGTAGTAGTATGCACGGTACTACATGTATTAAGGTGAGGTTAGAGTTAGACCACACTTAGTTTCTATATACAGTGTAAGATAGTTATTATTCTATTTTTTTTATAAAACTATATTGAGAAGAGAACGGCTGAGTAAGTTTGCAGATGAAGTTATGAAAACAGGGCTTAGCTTGTCCACCTGTCATCTTGTAGAATAGTTGTAAGATACCAGTATTACCAGAATTATTTGTACAAAGTTCATGTGGGAGGAAAAAGTAGACCACTAGGTATTGGTGGGTCTTTAACTCTTCTAATTTGTTGAATACCAATGGATAAAAATAAATGCTATAGTCTATAATTAACGGTCAATGCGAATACGGTAATGTTACACACCGATAGCCACACGAAAACTACATGCAGATATAGACTTGCCACAGTTCGCTACTGCGAAAATCTAATGTGGTAATATTGGACTGGGAATTCACGGCATGCAACATTTTGATTTTGAAAACTTGCACACTTTGTTACAAACTTAATATATTGCCTATTCTGATACTCTGATACAGTGTTTTTATCAAGTTTGGATCATGGAATCAATTCAGTGTTCATGTTGGACAAAGTAACATGCGTCTTTGCTAGGGTTATGACTGGTGTGATGCGTTTAATCATCTGAAACATTTAGCGACATTTTGTAATGTTAAGTTATATAGGTACATATTCTGTATGAATGTATTGACCATTTTAGGTTTGTTTATTTCATAAAACATGAAGAAGCAGTTACACATACGCCCCTAAAGCCCTCTACAGACGGTAGGTTTTTGTTGTACAACACTAATTATCTCAAAGATGTACAATTTTGAAATTGTACATTTTTCACATACAGACAGTATTCCATTCTCATAAAAATCACAGAGATTTACCTAGTAAACATAGTGCAGCAGGTACTGAAAAAAATGTAACTATTAATAATAAAAATAATATTCACCTTTTTATGTTCCATAAATTTGATTACGTATGACACAAATGAGTCACGCCATGAGAAAACCAACATAGTGGCTCTGCGACCAGCATGGATGCAGACCAGCCTGTGCATCCGTGCAGTCTGGTCATGATCAATGATGTTTGCTTTCAAACTCTATTACAATTAGAGAAACCGTTAGGGAACAGCATGGACCAGACTCGGAAATGCACTAAGTTGGTTTTCTCATGGCGCGGCTCAAATCATTTAACTTTTCAGTGTCATCCTTTTCCTATTATGCATTAGAAGCCATTTTATATTAAGATTTGTGTTTATTTTTTGGACAATTATTCTGGAATTTCATTCACTTGCCTCTTATCAACTAATTATTTACCAATTTGTTGCTTGTCAACGTGGGTGGTACGTAAGGCAAAACTTACGAAATAGAACATGTCCTAATCTGTAAGTCAAGACTTAAGATTTACGAAATCAAGGAATAGCATCGTACACACGGTAATATTTGGCTGTACATCTTGAATTTAATTGGTGTTGTACAACAAAAACTTACCGTCTGTAGAGGGCTTAACTAATGCAAAATTCTACATTTTGTGTCCAGTTAAACTGTACACGAAGGAAGTGTTAGGGCGTTCTTGATATGCAATGTTAGTGCCAAATCAATTGAGATGGTAAATCAGCCTTAAGAGACCTAAAGACATAGATTGAAAATATTTTGTTAAGTTGATCTTTTCTGCTATTTAATATCTGCATAATAATACATCTTATAGATAAGACACATCTGGTTGTCTATGCGTTAATCTATCCTGTAGCTATATTTGCAATAAATAAAATTCAAATATACGAAACAGCCTGCTTACTTCAGATTATTACTGAATAGATCAAGCAAGCTTACACAAGAGATATGTATGTATGTATGTATGTATGTATGTATACCTTGATCTAAACCATTTCAATATATCATTTATAGTTCCGAGATGTACAGAATAACACAGACAAGTGTAATCCCCCTGCAAACAACAAAAAAAGCTATAAATAAAGCAAAAGCAAAGACAAAGTCATAATGTGTGCAGCCTATCCAACGGCTTACTTCTCCAGCACGACTACAATTGACATAAGCTGAGAAAATGACAAAATATTTTACCTCAATTTGTTTTCATAATTATGAAAGAAATTTTGTTTCAAGGAATATCGAAATATAACTTAAAGCCAACCAGGACTGATGATTTACTTCAATAAAGTTCTGCCCTCTAGTCTGTTCCGTTGGGCCTTTAAATTTGTTTCACTTGTTGCGCTGTACTCTGTAAATATGGTTCTCTAAATTTGCTTCTGTGTATATTTCGTCACGGGAATTATTGTGTTTTACATATGTGCATTTCCCGACCTATATGACTTATACTACATTGCACATATGGTCGACACACATCAAAACACGTACAAACCATGTACTTTGCATCGTATTTTCATACAAAAGAATTGGCCGCTCCTTCCCTTGATGGCAAAGCGCCTTCTGTCTGCATATCAGATAAAATGAACTATTTCTGATGACCTATGTGTCGCTTGATTAAGAACCGAAGCGTTTCTTTCGCCGCATTCAACGTTTTAGCTTCCAGGATAAAACTATTTCCTCTCCTAATCAATAGAGCAATTCTGATACAGACTAGCTCAAGCCTAACATGCATAGAGTGGTGCAAGAAAACTGAGGTTTCATATTGGTAACGATATCCATTGATCCAAAATGGCCGTCATTGATTGACAGCTTGCGGCGGAGTTGACAGACTTCTCATTAAATCTGTAATCATTCCAATTAAATTGAAAGGTAATATAGCAGACAAAAACATATTATGTATCATAAATCAAATCGCTCTAAGAATATAATTCAATATGCAAGGCAAAATAGGGCATTCTACTATACATTTGTTGTCTATCAATTCTCTTCATTCGGTACGTTTTTATTTGATTTGTGGTTTGACCTACATATGTTCTGGACGAAATAACCCTAATACTGCAACAGATGTAGTTAATAACATTACATTTTTGACCTACAATATGTGAACTCTAAAAGCGTTTTTGTTACCATATGAATGATCAATATTACAGATACAACTTTGTTGTCCGATCAGGAGTTGATATAAGAGAATGAGTAATAAATGTTGTTTTACAGTGTGTAACTATGCTTTCATGAACTGACCATTACACTGCAGGATTGGAATTTACAATTATTAAAAAAACATGAAGTGAATTCTTGTAAAAGATATAAGAACAAACTTGTTTTATTTCATGTACGATTAAACAATGGTTGGTTACTTTTGGCCAAAATTTTACTTAAATTATTATTTGACATCCAGATTAAGATGAAAACTTTTTACATTGTTAACCATTTTTGATCCAAGAATGGTCAAATTTGGATCGAAATTTAACATATTTTGATGTGTGTAGACCTATTTATTAGGAAATGCACCAGTTTCTATGTTTTTAGCATTCAATACTGAACTTAGTCTATCATTGTTGTGTCCAAACTGCTCTTGTGCAGTGCTGTAAAGTTTAAATAATCAAAGGCCTGAATGGCCTGAGTCGGCTAATGATTGATGTACTGACAGTATAGTCTACCAGTTTCAGTTTGTTTTTAGTTTTTTTCTTAAAATTTCATAACACAGCTCGATATTTACCCAAAATATTATATCCGGATACGATTACACTTTTCTCCAGTTTGAACAATATATTTTACAAATTGTGATGATACGAAGACATTTAGCAGCAATTGGCAGTATCTGACATTGAAGTTTACGGTTAAATTACCTCTTATTTAAATCTTTTCATGAAAAAGTTACATAGACGATCTACTTTCGATTTCAAAAACTACAAGAAATTACAATTTAATGTTTCGCCGATTTGTTTATTTCTCGAAAAATAAGAATTAAAACCATTTTTAATATCAGTAGTAACTAAACAAACCAGTAAGAGCTTCTTCTTCCGATAATTTATCCGTTTACTGACTGCAAAATTCAACCCACGCAAAGTTTATAGAAATCATACGATGCGTGTTTACGTTCAATGTGGGAGAATTAAGGCTGATCGGCTATGTTACCTAACGCATCCAGACGATTCAGATTTTGTTTTTAAAAAAGCATTGTGTGCGTTTCTGTAATTTTATATACGTTTTTATACGCTTAGAAATTATTAGACATGCGTATTTGCATTATTTCTATACGTAATTTACGCTAATACGCATCTTATCTGGAGCCCTGCTGGAACTTTTTTTTTTCTTTTGCTGGATGTTACCCAAGCTTTGTAAGCCTGCGCAATTCTTAAAATGCACATTTATGCTTAATGAGTTACATTCGAGAATTGCACAATTACAAGTCATAAATATGACAGATTACATCGTATATTGGTCATAGCAAAGGGAATTGACACAACTTAACTTCATTCATGCAGTGAACTGTTTGAAATTTGAGAAATCTAATGGAACTACATCCCTTCACATGTTATTCGGTCCATTTAGAGAATCGTTGGATAGCAAGGACTCGTCAAAAGGCTTTCAGCCTTTAGCCGACTCAAAAATGATGGTCCATTTTTGTCCAGTAAGAGCAGAACTGATTTAAAAACATAAGAATGTGGCTTAGTCCTTAAATGATATTCACAGTCCTCAGCCCATCAAACAGACATTCATGAGTTCATAAGCTCGAGAGCGAATAACATGAGTAGAACTTCAGCATATTTACATAAATTTCATGCTTGTACTTGTATAAAGTAATAAACTGTATTGCTTAGCTTAAAACAATTGACAGGAAACAGGCTTTCTTCATTCCTTTTGACAACTTGAATTTCAGAGCTAAAATGTATAAAATTTTGAAATGTAACTTGTATCATTTTGACAACTGGAAACAAAAAGTAATTCTAAGAATGTGATCATTATGTAGACATGCTATTTTTTGCAGGTTAGAAAAACTGCACTGTCCTTGGTTTGGTGACTTGAATATTTGGCCCGACAATAACATTTCGGTAGATATTTTGTTTGCTGATATTTTATAAATAAATCCAGAGCAAGTATTTGGGCCCTTCCGTGACAAAACCTGTGGAAGAAACAGCAATATTTGCATGAACAATATTCTGTTACCTTTCTAATATGAAAATATGAAGAAATTATCTTTACTATTTGAAGTCTTTAGTGTTTTAAGTAAGTCACCAGAAGTATTTAGAGACATGACGTTGAGACCGTCGTCATGGATAGAATGTATTGTACCTGACATTTATGCGACACTAACTAAACATCAAGTTTTTTTATCTATACATCTCTATTTTTCTTAGTCATTGATGCTTTGGCATTTTGGTTGTTATGACAACACAATTAATATGTATTTGTAAAATGTGGCAGAATTTGATTTGCCATAGATAACTGAATTACAAGATACTAGTTTCTAGTTTCTGCAACGACTGAAGAAAAATGCTGTTTTTTTCAGTATTCTAAACTATGTATTATAGAATAATTATATCATGTCACTTATACAGGTTTTCTCATGGGACGGCACATTTCATAAAGGTAAATAAATCATTACAAATACTAGAAATGCTAGAAAAAAAGTAATGCAAAAGCTATGTGAAGAACAATAAACATACCTTAACATACATTAACACGGAATATAATTTATTGCATGTTAGTTAACTGCGTACAAAGGAGAGCTTGTTTGTTTGTTTGTTTTTATTTGTTTATCATTTGTTGATTTGTTTGCATATAATTTCTTTAACGCCTGAAGTCATGCGACGGCCTTGAAACTTTTAAACTGCACGAAGACCATTAAAAGAGAAAAAAAAAAGAACCCATAACTAACAAAATCTCTATATGGGTGATTGAGAGTGAGGTTTGGTGCACACCATAGACATTTAAACTCCCAAATTAGTGCTCTTCCGAGGCGGTACCCCACTGTGTTCTTTTATTTGTTTGTTTTTCTCCTTGTTGACTAATAACTTTTGTTTTAGTTCGTCCATGTACTTTGAAATCTGATTGTCTGACATAGGAATATCTTTCATTGTATCTGGTATTCACTCTGTGAAAGATATTTAGAACATGATTAAGATTTTGAGTAAAGATTTTGTACACAAAACTTCCTATCAGTGTCTTTGCAACTGACTGTACCAATTGAGTGATGCGCTATATTTATTTATTACTTTGTCTTTGTAGTTGCATTGTGTAATTGCTTCACTGTTTTGCAATTTACCCGTCCCTATATATACAGTTTAGAATTTCCTTTTGGAAAGGCTGTGGTAATAGCACTTGGCTGATCGTGTTCGATCTTGCCCTTGATCCTTAGACATTATGTTTACTAAAAGGTTGTAAAATAGCCGCTATATAATGCGACAATATATTTTTGCATGACAAAACCGATCTGCATTGATGTAAATATGAGAACTGATACATTTTTTATCCAAAAATGCAAACAGCTGCATCAAACACTCGATATGCAAATTAGTATTAGATTGTGGTTATTAATCATATTTTGAGATTATCATATAAAATTGTCAGATTTGAAGTGCACATACACACCAGAGACCGTCAAAATGAAAAGATTTTAATCGTTAAAATCATGTAAGATACCGAGTCAAACACCAAAACATTTCACGATACTATGCATAACTCATTTATCAAATACATTTATTCAAAATATTTAGCCTAATGCTTCATTAGAGTGTTTCTAATGTAAAAATAAATTTTGTAAATTAAGAGAATAATTCATCAAGGGAAAGTAGATTCCCTTTTATCAAATTAAATCTTTTACAAGAGGAGGTAGGAAAAATGCGTTTATACACACCTTCAGACTATTACTTTCACGAGTTCATAAAAATATCAACGTATCAAAACAGTAAATGGGCCTATAAACTAGCTCAATGCTTACTCGATTACATAGATGGAGTCAATGTATTGCAACTTACAGCACGTTTTAACATTTTTTCTCGATTATATAGATAGTGCCAAGTATAGCAACTTACAGGGCGTTTCAAAAATTTTACTCGGTTACACAGACAGTGCCAAGGTATTGCAACTTATAACACTTTTTTAACATTTCTACCCCGTTACATACATAGTGTCAAGGTATTGCAATTTTAAACTCTTTTCAACATTTACTTTTATAGTTAGTTCCAAAATATTGCAACTTCGTATTTTTTTTATCATTTATATATATTTATATATAAAAAGTACAAAGGTATCGCAACTGGCATTTCTTTAGAATTTCACTCCGTTTTATAGATGGTGAAGGTACTTCAAAGGACAAACAATAACTCTATTTCTGCGTATCTATACAGGTGATCTTAAGGTATTGCAGCTGACAAAATGTCTCAACATATCTGTCATTTATTTAGTTATATTTAGTTGGTGTTGTAATTAAAAAAAAAACTTTTGTGAAGTTTTCTGCTTATCTATAAAGACCGTGCCAAGGGATTGCAACTGACAAAACTTTCTTTTGTAATACAGAGATTGTGCAAAGGTTTTTCAACCAACCGTTTTGCTCATTTATATTTATATATAAGTAATTTCAATGCATTGCAACTGTTGATATTCGTCTGGAAAAATCGCTTTTCATAAATAAATCGATGCAAGTCACACCACGATTTGATTTCTGCTTTATTCATAACCGGTATCAAACATCAATTATTATTCAGCACTTAACCAAACCTATTCGTCAATATTTTGATCAATGCATGCGGCCTCGAAAGCACCTGAATATCTTTATTGAGTTTGAAGTTGGCATTTTGATCCTGATGTGCAACATTCTAATGCAAAAGACCTTGCAGATCTTTAATCGAGTATAAATTTAAATCAACATCATGCCTAGACATTGCAACGTCTGGCGTTTTTGTTACTAAGCTAAATAATATACTGACCGTAAAAAGTTTCGCTTTTATTCATTATAGCAGCGATTCTGTTGTTCTGAAAAGTCAGAAAAGTATAAAATTGTCTGATCGGCATCCGTCAGTAGATTCAGTTTAACCCTTAGCCTGATAAATTTCTAAAATAGACTTGTTAATCATTCAATTTGGGCAATACCATTTATTATTCGAAGGGGTGTTCACTGAAACTTTACTGACTGAATAGCGAACAGCGCAGACCATGATCAGCCTGCACGAATGTGCAAGCTTGTCTTGGTCTGCACTGGTCGCAAGGGCAGAATCGCTTGCCACAAGCAGGCTAAAGGTTAACACATTTTTCTTTAACCTTATGCCGCTAAATATTTATTAGACACCAAAATTTGGTCTTTCTTGGAAGTAAAGGGAGGTCATTGGATAAAATAGTAAGTTCAAATATCTATGCTTCATTGATATTATTTGATATCTTAAAACAAACTGTGGATTTTTATTTCTTGAATTTGCTTTTCTCATGTCTTCGAAAATTATAAATGATTTCCACTTGTAAGCTCACGTCACGCAGTTAATCAGTATAAACAACAGCTAAAACATCAGCTGTAATATACATCTGGCAGTTTTCAAAATGGTCTTCAGCAGCAAAGCGAAACTTTTGACGGTTAGTATATATATTCAATCCCTCTCCATTTGTACGCCTCCTCTCTCAGTTAAGTAGCAAATCGCCGTATGACAGTGGTACTTTTATTGCTTGCAAGAAAACCAACGAAACAATTACAAAGCGACCCATGTTTCAACACAGTCCCGAGACGAAACCAGTTAATCCTGGTAGACCTCTGGTATACGAGAACAAGAGGCAAATCGTAAGAGTCGGACAGTAATTTAATGCCAAAATGTCTAGACTTTTGTTTTTTGAAAAATAGCAGATGTATTTCAGCACAGGTTTTACTGAAGCTACAAGCTGTCGTTTATATTAATTAAATGCGTGGTGTGAAAATATTGCCGTAAAGCGGTGTCTTTTAACTAGTTGATATAAAATATGTCATATAGCGGAACACATTTTTGAAATAACCACGTTGTGTAGGCCTATTTTGTACAACATTTATGTTGTACTCTCTTGTTTTCAGCATACACCAAAAATACAAACTATAAATGGCTATAAAGCTTCTTTTTTTTTTTGATTTAACGTCGCACCGACACATGATAGGTCATATGGCAACTTTCCAGCTTTAATGGTGGACCCCAGGTGCCCCTCCGTGCATTATTTCATCACGAGCGGGCACCTGGGTAGAACCACCGACCTTCCGTAAGCCAGCTGGATGGCTTCCTCAAGAATTCAACGCCCCGAGTGAGGCTCGAACCCACATCGATGAGGGGCAAGTGATTTAAAGTCAGCGACCTTAACCACTCGGCCACGGAGGCTATGAAGCTGGAAATCTTCTAATGAACATGATATGAATATAAAAACCAAAGAGGACAAACGGAACACGACAGGAAACGTGAAAATACTTCAGCCTCTACCAATGATGTTTATATCAAGACGGTAACTAGAACGGCGTTTCGAAAAAAATCTCTTATCTTGATGAGGATCTGGATATTTCCATACTATACTCGTGTGATCAAGACGATTTTGCATATTTTCCCCGCAAATTGTATCTTTTTCCTAAATTATAGTTGAGCCGTGCCATGAGAAAACCAACATAGTGGGCTTGCGACCAGCATGGATCCAGACCAGCCTGCGCATCCGCGAAATCTGGTCAGGATCCATGCTGATGGCTAACAGTTTCTCTAATTGCAATAGACATTGAAAGCGAACAGCATGGATCCTGGCCAGACTGCGCGGATGCGGATCATATATGCATTTGTATATCTACTATACGTATGCAAAATTTTTCCTACTGAACTAAATCCCTTTATCTAAATAAACCATCTAAATTAGGAAAGCGTTTTTTAATTAAATTCTTGCATCACTGCTTCTGTCAACTGTTATTCAATTTATACAAGCGTTTTCCAGTTGCTTTAAACTGACAAGACCTCTTTTAAAATAGAAACTGTGCTTTGACCTTCTCAGTGACCTTATCAAAATGTACATACATTGTTTGACAGACATTTTTCCTTCTCTTTCTTTGTGTTATTTGCTGTACATGTAAGACAATTTCCTGTCTCAGATTTCGTGAGAACTTGACATGACGTTTACATGAAATGACAAAAACAGCAGCACGTGTTTTTGCCGTGCGAACATATGAGATGGACACCAAGTGCATTAGAAAACATGTCTTAATCAAACTTTGACTTATCTGGGGTGAGTAACCGGTTATATTCTACAACGCATACACCAAAGCATCATTTCTTTTTCTTTACTATAATTATGCTCTGATATTAGTCTTTTCATAGAAATCTACCTTTCTTTTAAAAATTTCATTTCCCCATTTTCTTCTACTCTGTTTATAAACCATAAGGTGCCCTATTGACCTTTACAATACAATATATTCATGTGTTTACATACAATTATTAGTTGGTATTCATTTCTTATTAAAGTGTAAGTAAGAAGTAAGATAGTTATAAACGTATGCGTCAATAACATTAGGTTATTTCACATATTTTGGTACAATGTCGATATTGATTTGAATGAGCACTCGGCTAAAGAAAAAAAGGAACACTTAAAAGGCAAGTCTAACATTTTTCAGTAATCTACTAAAATGAGAATAACCTTTGTATTCTAGGAAAGATTGAAATACAGTCTAAACGTAAAAAATCATAGAGAAAAGACATATGCGTTAAACGTTTACTGACGTAGAATTTTAATGGACACATTTTTGAGGGAAGATATGGTATTCAACAACCACAAAAAAATAATGTGCGGTTACGCGGTTCCTGTTGGAATAACTGGCTTGCAGATAAGAAATAGCGAAATTATAATTATACTCGTATTAATGCATTGATATAATATATCATTTTTTCGAAATAATTTATTAATATCTCTGACACTTTTACTGATTTACATACACTGAATGTATTGATACACAAATTTCAAATGTGACAATGTCAATGCAAGGTATTTACTCTTATCTCTTTTCCCTTACAGATTATTATATCTATCATTAGCTATGTATATTAAACTGGTTATGAGAAAATGTGTCCTACATTAAATGTCACAGCCATGTTCAGATTTAATTGAAATTGTGTTTGTACAGGTCATATTGCCCTGTGTATTTTTGAATCCATGACTCACATGACCTACTTAATTAGCATGAACAAGTTTTGCATAAAATTAATGAATTAAATGTACAATAAAGCGGGAAAAAGGATACAGTAACAAAACTTTTCTGAACTAAACATGTCAGAAAGTGACAGCTTGTAGAATTTATTTCATTTTCTTCTCGTAAATTTGTATTCTTTAATATATGTTTTTGTATTCTTTTCTTTTTCATGAATGGTCTTACATGCATTGGGGAACAAACCATCTCGTACCTACTAAATTCATACCTAAGTTAACTGATCTTGTCAACTTGCCCAATCTATTTGATAAAAAACAAGGACGAATGTCAACAGGGAAAGCTTTGTTCCAAAGTCAGAAATTCCCCAAACCGCAGCCCACAGCACGTATCTTAATCTCCATTATCGCCTCCATTCTTGGAAAGCTTAAAAATTATTTACAAGAAATATGTATATTTATTGATGTTATGGAGAAAATAAACAATCATGTATATTTCTTAATAATCATTGGAGCAAAATTTAAATTTATCTCAAATTAGGACCACCTGGATGAATGTTTTAGAATTTAAACATTTTGCAGATTCGTCACACATTTTTTTGTTTTATTGAAGATGATAGATATATGTATTTGATGTTGTAGGTTTTATGTTTTAAACGACGTGAACATCTTCATTCTCCAAATCAGGTGATTGCGATGTTTCTCGTGTCAGTGGCCTTATCCGGGAGAATGGCTTTTTATACATATATTTTTTATTATTTTTTAAAGCTATTAATCATAACACTATAGCGTTTCGTAACTTTAAAATGTCTTTGAACAGAACAATCAGTTTAAATTTTACAATGGTGTTCAAAATAAGAAAGAAAGTTTAACTGAAAAGTAATATTCACCGATATTAAGTTTATTATTTTATACAAGTCTAATGTATTATAAGGGACATGCCAAGAAAAACTAATAAATTTTCTGAATATTTTTTTTTGTAACAAAAAAGACTGTCCTGGTCTTTTGTGATTTTGGTTAAATTCTCATACATTAAGGTCCGATTCTTTGGCATATTCAATATTTTTGTTTTAATAACCTTAAGGTGTCGTATGAAACTTCTTTATCATTTCATCTCATGACATTTGTTTCTGATTTTTGAACACTTTTATCACATTAATAGGTTGTTAGACGATTTAGAACTTTAACAAAAAGAATGACCTAAGATATTGGCCAATTGTTTTCATCTGCCGTTTGGTATTTGTGAATTTTCTGTCCCAGTTAATTCGAAATGGTATGTTATAGGTACAATACAATGTCAGTTTCTTAGTTTAAGTACGTCCTTTTTTTGCAGCTTGTATCTTGAAATATATTAGCATTGTTTTTGTATCTTTTACGCAGTTATCGAAGTTTTATTTATATAAGTCTCTTATTCCAATGTACTGGAATTCAACTCTGAAGCTGTCCTGACCGTTTCATCAAAATAGATGATGTGAATGAAACCGTTGTATTCGTCGCCACTTTAAATGTCCTAAAACAGTAATGGCGGCTTGTCTTGGAAGGAAATAAAACCGCAAAGTGTGGGCACCATCTTCTAAAGAACAAACTAAACAAGAAATATCTTTAAAAATGATAGTCGGCGAATTGTAATAAGGAAAGAAGTTTATGAATTTTTCATCTATCATTCATCTTTCATCTAACATTTTTCAAACTGCAAAACTAAACACCGCACTTTAACAACTTAAATGGTTCTCTTTTAATTTTTTCGCAAAGGTTTCGTAGGGTTGCAATTTTGTTTCGTTTATCCTTATACGAATAATTACAACAGTAGTTTGATGAAGATTCATGAAGCGGTTCATGAGAATAGGTCATTAAACGTGTTTATATTTTTAGCTAAATTGGTTCCTATCCCCATTTGTAACAAAATAGCAGGAGACCTTACGCTATTGTTACACATTGAGTTTGATAAAAATCCATTACATTTTAGTGGTTAATGCGAAGACAGGCATATCTACTTTTAGCTATAGTGGTCCCTAAAAGGGCCCAAGTTCCTATATAAATAAATTTGAAAGAGGACCTTATAATGATGCTCCAGACCAAGTATGACAAAGATCCACCAAGCTGTTCATGAGACGCTGTATAAAGGCATTTCTAGTTTTAGCTCTAGCAGCCCTTAAAAGGGGTCAAATGTCCCAGCTGACCAAAGTTGGCTGCGGGCCTAATAAAGATGCTACAAATCAAGTTTGATTAGAATACATGAGAAAAATCAATTAAAGGATTTTTTTTTTTAATTTATTATTTTCATTTATTTCTAAAATAGGCCAACTGATCCCGCTTTAACAAAAAGCATATTCGCTATTCATGAATCTTTGGACAATGACGTCACACCTATAAAAAAAGTGAAGGTCAAGCAAAACATACAATTGCAATTATTTCAATATTTCTGTTTCTTAAGTAAAGTTTGATCGTAGTCATATCACATAGATAAACTGTATGCAGCGTACCTTCATTTCAGTGAAATGAGATTCAGTCATTATATACATGTAGCATATATATAATAAAACAGATTTCAACTGAGTTCAATATTTGCATACCATAAAAGACTCTCATCACACCCTTATTCATGTGATACGCAGACTGTATTCAGCTCTTTCTTTAATTTGATATATGTTGGTATTTAAACAGGTTTTTATCATATTTATTAAACTTACTTATCATTTTGAGATATATCAATATTCTTGCTAAATATACTGAGCCAAAGTTAGCTTTAAAACTGTGAACAGCGTCGTTTAGGATAAACGCTTTGTCTACATTTCACTCAGCGTAGCACATTCAACACAGTGAAAGAAATTGACACTCTCGTCCAATCAGGCAGAGTGTTGCATAAATCTTCCACTTTGATAAATTATCTATAATGCGTTATCAAGTAGTTTGATTCGCAAACTGAAGTCACGTGGCATAGATAACGAAAACGAATTTAGACGGCGTCGCCGAAAAAGTACAATAATCTGATAACTGAACCTTCGGGAACAAGTTATTTTGTACTTTGTTCGTGTAGTTGCATTTAGTTCTACTTGATTCTTGAATTTTAAGGAGTGCTCAGTATAAGTAGTCAAAGTTCCTACTCGCTAGTCAATCCTGTCCTGCGTTTCAGATGACTTTTAAAAACAGTGTAAAACTTTGTTTATTTTTCTAATTAACCCTTAGCATGCTAGATAAATTGTCGTCTGCTGGAAATGTCGTCTGCTAAAATTGTAAAGTTCATTCAATTTGCTCCAAAATTGGAAGAAATATTGTCAGAGTAGCAAACAGCTTGGAACCTGATCAGACGCCGATTTAATCGGCGTCTGATCTGGTTCCAAGCTGTTTGCAAAGGCTGTTAAATTCGCCTGCAGCAGGCTAAGGGTTAATGTCCGTATATAATACATATACCTTCATATAGATTTCCTCGTTATAGTTATTTCTATGTGAAAGATATGCTAACTTTGTCCTAAGTATATTAGGATATTGTTGTAATAGTAAACGCATCCCTCAGTGCTTCTGGGTTTGAATTTTGTAGACTTCATCCGCACAGTTTGTTGTCTTTTACATCGTTATATAGAATATTTCATTTTCTAGATTTGGAAATGTACCGATGTTGTTGCAATGTTTTTAGTGTTAAGTAAACTTGCTGTGAATATCTGCCTACGCAGTATGTGAAAAATGTGTCCAAAATGGAGTTTCTACAGGAAACGGAAACAGGAAAAATGATGCGTTTTGTGTAAAAATATGTTTATGTGAATTCTGTTATGTTCACCGGCGTCAACGTTGTCTCAGTTCGGCGGTTGAACTTTAAGCGACTTTTTAGATAAAGAGCAAATTTGCAATATTTATCAACGGCCAAATATGATGTAAATATCAGAAAAATGAAAAGTAATTTTAATTAGAAGAACAACGAGAGTGCAGCGTTGTGTTGAAAAAATAACGTATTCACAAAAGTACCTAAAAATCGCAGTTTTCTATTGCTTTATTTAATATTTTTAATGTTCTTTTTTACTGAAATTGTGCTGAATACTTTGTTTTTGTAAAACTTGCTTTTTTCATTATATTCATGAAAGTATTAAGTATAAGCAACAAAACTAGTTCAAAATTAATAGAAATACAAAACATTATCAAATCATTGCAAATATCCAATACCAAAAGCCACGTCATATTCACATCATATTCACTAATGTATATGTATTGACAAGTACAGAATGAAAGATACATAAAGTGCATAGAAAGGTTGATAACTAATTCACTACCAATATACAAATAGAGAAACACCACAGGAGAATATTTGAACGTTTACATACAAACTTACATAGAACATACATTGTACCGTTTTAAATAATTACAGGTCCTGGAAAATAAAATTACACAACAATTTTTTTTCAGAATGTTCATGCCATTGTCCATTTATCTTATGCCCTTCCAGAGAAGCTTGAAATAAAGCTATGTTTCATTTATAAATGTGTGCAATTCATTGACTCTCCATTTTGTTAAAAGTAGTGCAATGTTCATACTTGAGTGCACAGTTTAAGCCATCTGCTCACAAGCCTCTGTGTCTGCCTTGCATATTTTGAACTGTTCCCACAAAGTCTGTCCAATTTTTAAGACTAATTGAAAATTCCTTTTTAATGTTTTGTTTAGCTTCTAGAGTAATATTTGCTAAATATTTTGCATATTGTTTTATCTTAAATTTTATCTTAATAATGAATAAAGTAGTCATATTTTAAAAGGCAGGTTTAACATGTTTAGAGGAAAAAACGTCACTGAAGAAAAAAATCTATACACACTGCCTGTAGAACACCATCTAAACGGAGTCGGAATTTATAAATGCTCAAATTCAAGTATTTGGTATATTTTAAGGCACCCAACACAGTACAGAACAGGACTAAAAGATTTGTTTCATATACATTAGACATTGTCATTGATAGTGTTCATTTTTCTCTAAATATAAGATAGTTTCATTGATATTATATCTTATTCATCAAATATAAAACAATATCATTGATATCACATATTATTATCTTAATACAACTCACTGTCACTGATATTATACATTAGTCTTCCAGTACAAGATGATATAATATCACTGATGTAATACATTATTCTTCCAATATAAGATAAATTGATATCACTAATATTGAACATTATTCTTGAAATAATATTTAATCTTATTCTTAAAATATAAGATAATATACTATCACTGGTGTTAAACATAATTCTTTAAATGTAAGATAATATAATATCACTGATATCATAATCATACATTGTTCTGAGTTATTGGAAGGTGGTAATAGGAACCCTTAATGAAAATATATCTTTAAAAGTCTTAAATAGTTTTAACTTATGATAACAAACATAAAAGCAGCATACACATTTAACAAATTTTCATAAAATGGTTCAGTTTCTGATACTTACACAGGTATATTGGTAAGACAAATACATATTAGCCCATACAATTAGATATACTTAAGAATTTGTAATAGATTTGAAGTTCTTTCTTCAATTCATGTAGACCACCATTGGAGTTATATAAATGTAACTTAAACAAGAAATACTAGAAAAAAACCTGTTATAAATCTGTTGGATCAAATATGCTGTGCTAGCCACGATTCTTTACATTTTGATATATAGAATATAACTTATTCAAACTGCAAGACCCGGCAAAGATTATTAACTTGTCAAGAGCAATTGCAAAACAAAACAAAACAAGAACTATTTAGTGTATACTTAAAGTAATTATCATTTTTTAGGTCAGAGTTTCAATTATTTATTGTACTTTCAGAGGAGCTTACCTGAGTGTACGTAAAATAAAGCAACAAACACGAATAAAATGGTGTATGATATTTCTCCATTTTAATGCTTCAAACATTTTCCCGCCTACTGTCTAACGCTCATGCATTAAACATCACAAAATGACAGATATGTTGAGGTTAAAGTTTAACATTATGCAAATCTTAATCTTTAAATTAAGTATTACAAATATGATGCAAAAGGTAATATTTCTCAGACTGCACTTTTTTAACTTTGCTATATTTAGTAACTGCATTTTTCGTAGTCGCCTGTGTTTGAATTGCTTAACATAACATTATATGACATTTATTGTATTTCCAATTAAAATATGAATAATGTATTCCTTCTAAATAATTATTATTGTATTTTT
The DNA here is from genome assembly GCF_021730395.1 of Mercenaria mercenaria. Taxonomy (NCBI): domain Eukaryota; kingdom Metazoa; phylum Mollusca; class Bivalvia; order Venerida; family Veneridae; genus Mercenaria; species Mercenaria mercenaria. The sequence goes on along the minus strand of NC_069375.1, from coordinate 60,143,409 downwards.
ACCTGACATATATTTGATTTAGCAGTATAAAATGTACAGTTTTAGTACTTCACTTGTTGAATGTTCCCACCAGTTCTATTGTAATCAAACAGTCAGTTTTTGATTTATTTATATTATCAAATGTTTATACAGTTTCAGCGTTTATTCCCATCAGTTCTATCACTGCCAGAGCAGTTAGTGTATGATACATTTTGAAAATCTGGTATATGTTTATAATATCAAAAGTCTGTACCTTTTTCTGAAAAGATACCTTAAGTTGTGCTTCATTTTCTTTTGGTTGTTTATTCCCAGCAGTTCTATCCCTGTTGGAGCAGTTAGTGTAATGTATTTTGAAAATCTGGTATATGTTTATAATATCAAAAGTCTGTACTTTTTTCTGAAAAGGTACTTTAAGTTGTGCTTCATTTTCTTTTGGTTGTTTATTCCCATCAGTTCTATCCCTGTTGGAGCAGTTAGTGTATGATGTATTTTGAAAATCTGGTATATGTTTATAATATCAAAAGTCTGTACTTTTTTCTGAAAAGGTACTTTAAGTTGTGCTTCATTTTCTTTTGGTTGTTTATTCCCATCAGTTCTATCCCTGTTGGAGCAGTTAGTGTATGATGTATTTTGAAAATCTGGTATATGTTTATAATATCAAAAGTCTGTACTTTTTTCTGAAAATGTACTTTAAGTTGTGCTTCATTTTCTTTTGGTTGCTTGAATATATATATGTTTGTTCCTGTCTGCACTGTTGCCAATTTTTGTTTGTTAGCATACATTTGTTTTGTTTCTGTTTTTGTATTCTGGCATCTGTGTCTCCAGTATGGCTGTATGTTTGTATATTTTTGTGTGTGAGTGGTTGTGGAAATTCATGTCTATTCCTGTATGTACTTTCTTATGTTTGTGTTTTTGCTTGAAATGTACTGTTTGTGTGTTTGTATGTTTGTGTTTGAAGTGTTATGTTTGTTTGTTTGTATGTTTGTGTTTGCGATTACAGTGCTGTGTCTATGTATTGTGTCTTTGTGTTTGAACTGTTGTGTCTGTGTGTTTCTATTTCTGTGTTTGTGTTTGTGTTTATATATGAACTGTGTTTACAGAAGGTGATGTCTCTTCTGTGTAGAGTTTACAGTAACAGTACTAATTTAAGATGAGAATGAGTTTTTAAAAGTTTTTGTTGGTTTGTACTCTTTGATATCTATGCTTGAATCTAAAGATGTGTATTTTGCTATTATTGTGACTGTGTACACTGCTGCTGCTTGGTATAGTTCCGTATTGTTTTCTATCTTTGTATTCTATTTTATATGTATTTGATTATCTGTTCAGCACTATGTTTATGTCTTGATTACCGATGCTATTTATTTGTGTCTTTCATCACTTCTGTCTGTTTGAATATGTTTGTTTTTGATTATTTATCTGTTTGCACTGCTAAACAATTGTGTTGTTCTCTTTGCGGTTTGTTTACATCACGGTTTAGTAACACGCACTATAAGCAACAGAAAAGAGAGTACCAATGAATAATTAATCCATGCAAATATTGGCCGTTAATATCACTATGCACTACGTTTAAATTCTGATGCATGCAGAGTTATGGTCATGTATAAACATATCGAGTCTGCGTAAATGATGTCACCAAGAGAATCTGAATATATCTATATATATAAAGTGAGGGAAGTTTACTGAAATCGATAAATGAGTCACGCCATGGGAAAACAACATAGTGGCTTTGCGACCAGCATGGATCCAGACCAGCGCAGCGGATCCACGCTATTCGCTTTCAAACCCTATTGCAATCAGAGAAATCGTTAGCAAACAGCATGGATCCTGACCAGACTGCGCAGATGCGCAGGCTGGTCTGGACTCATGCTGGTCGCAAAGCCACTATGTTGGTTTTTCCCATGGCGCGGCTCAAATGGTGTGTAATGTTCTAACCAATTGTCTGTTGGAGAGGGAGTGTAGAAGTTTTCTTTTGTTCTTTATGTAATATTTGTATACTAGTAACTAATAACTGGTCTGAAGTATCTATTCTGGGATTTCGCTCTGCGTGCTCTGTCATAAAGATGACTTCGCAATAATGTCTAAAAATCGTCCATTAGAGCAACTTACATTTCTCCAGCAAATACCTTGTAGCAACTGACTTGTACACGAGTTAAACGAAATACCCACATAGGGTCTACGATGATCACAGTATGCACAAGTATAAGATATACATACTAATACAAAATATGGCGTACTAATACAAAATATGGCGTTCTCTAATGTTTCTCCTACATGCTTTGCAATCTAAACCCATTTTCTATTCATTTTATTTTATTTTCTCTCCTACTTACTATATCATTCTTTTTTACCAAAGGCACCGTCTTTCTATATTTGTTTATTTGTTGAAAAGGTTAAAAATATGTTTAACATTAGATCTAATAGAAATTGATATATACTAGACCATGTGGAAGAACAGAACACGTGCAAGCAAAATGACAGTATAGGTCCGCTTTAATGAGAGGTCGTGAAATGTGTGCAACTGCCCTAACATCCCTATTAGTGAAGTCTCTTTTTGATCAAAACACAAAAAGTCAAAACAGTAATTATTATTAATCTTAATACGTAATAAACACTCGTCGAAAACTGAATTTAAAAGGATACAATCTCTCTTTTTATTTCAGTTAGGATAGAAAATAACATAATAGGATCAATATACCAATCAAACATTAAAATATCATTGTTTCATTTTTGATAAATAAAATCTCATTGTGATCGACTGTTTCAATTTCTTGAAAACTAAATCCTGAATTTCAAAAAAACGCAATTTACAAATGGTGCGGTTGATGAAACTGACATAGAAAAATCTGTTATATAAATCCATACTACTAAAGTCTCGAAGGAATTTATCCACGAGTATTTACAAATAATCGATACCAGTACATTTCGGTATATGCAGGGTGTTATAAGTATGTTCGTAGACATTCTTTAAACTGCAATAATTTATTAAATAGCATACAGAAAGACATAAAACTCACACAGTAGTAACCAGAAGAGGGTCCTAATATCTGCAAAAAGCAGTCCTTTATTCTTATTTTGCAAATGCCTCTAGATTATGATATGAAGAACATCTATGAAACCCTTTTCAGTTCTTTTGCAGCTTAGAGGATTTACTTCGTTCGTACTTTTTAGGAGTTATTTTCTTTGATAATTTGACATCCTGAATGTTTTTTTTTCCATAGTGCACATGCCTATCTCTCCCCAATAGTGGTTTCTACCTAGCAACCTAAACTCCCGGATTGCCAAACAATTGCTTTCGATCTCTTTCTCTGCATTGTCACATTAAAATAAAGTTACAAATTTCAGACGTTTCTGTAAACCTGACAGGTTTTCAAACGAACACACGACTGACAATACCGCTGTTTGTTTACGTAGCGCTAGAGTTACATTTCAGTCTCCGCAACTGGAGAGTGTAAGAATCGTATATTTTTGGTATGTCATATGCAGTATGACAATAAACAACTTTACGTGCTTGTCCTTAATATTAAGCTTTCCGCTTTCAAAATATTACGTCTTTTTAACACTGTCATCGAACTTTCGGTATATATTGTATGGTAAATGCATTGCAACTATTCATCTGTTCGTACATGTACATAAAGATACTGAAAATTTTCACATCAGTCACGAATGAGTTGCTTAAGAGGTTTACAAAATGATGTTTATACAGCTTTCCCGCAAATATTTCATCGCCCAATGAGCCATATCTGTATCAACCCGAGGACGTTCTCAAATGAATAAAAACCACTATTGCCTTTAAGTGGTTGTTGAATATATATATATGCACACCATTAAGATAAATTAAATCCGTTTTTTTTTTTTATAATATTTTAAAAGGGAATACCTATTACCATCTCCTCAAACGCGTCTTTGTTTAGCAAGCAGACATAGCCATATGGTTTAAATTTGCTTGTGAAAGGTTTATGTCCGCCGAGGCAAACTGTCTGAGGTGGGAGAAAATTAGTTAACCTTTAATGCCATTTTGAATATGTCACGTTTAACACAAACTAATTAGGAATATAAAGAAATATAGTGAAAGCACACATATTTATGCAAATGGTTTGTAAAATTAACATCACTATCTGCATAGTACATCTGTACCTTGTATAGTATAGCTCTTTAACAGAAGAAATATATATATGATTTGATAACTAAACTAGGGACTCAAATGTCTTCTTTGATATGTATTTCACATTTAGAAAAAGACAGTTTTCACAAAACTGGCAATAAAAGGTGTTTATACACATAAAATACATTTGTTATTTTAACAAAAGCAAATACAAGAAAGAGAATGCAGCAAATGAAAAAATTATCTCAGTTGTTATTATAAATGCATGCTGTCATTATGACCTTTAAACAATACAGCAGTGCCCAGTATTATTGACCTTCTTCAGAACAAGAACAATTCTCTCATTATTTTCATTCTGATGTACATTCCCCTGATACAAAGATATAAGAGTCATCATGTACAAAATTGTGGTCAAATATGAATGTTTTCTTGACTTTTCCTTTGTACATTTTCAAAGGAGTTTAGTTCAGTAATACTTTATAGTATTGTATGCTAATGTTGTGTCAACTGTATGATTTGAACTGTTGATGGATGTTACATATGCATTTATAAGAGATAATTAATCAAGTACCATCACTGTATGTATGTATGTATGTACGTGCGTGTGTGTGAGAGGGGACGGGGTGAAGTAAAAATTAAGTTGAATTGACCAAGTAAGGGAAGCCAGAAGTACAGCATGTTATAGAAAGTGAAAAAAAAAAACACTTGCAAAATAGGCCCTTTCACTAAAATACTGACCAAGCAGAAAACTATTTTTCAACATTTTATGACACGAAACTATTCGAGTTTGATAATAAATGTGCATTCAAATGTCTTCAGTACTTTTATGCACATTCGCAAGTATCAGAAAAAAAATTGTATACCACTGCCTATACCAAATTGGATTTAAATGAGAAGTAACAAAACAGAGAGCACCGATAAAATGTATATGATATTTGATAAACATCAGTAACTTGCCAAATGTTAAATCATTTGTTAATCATGTCAAAATTGCATAAAACTGTTTCGGATACTTTACTTATTTTGAAACATTTATTTTGAACTTAACATAGGCTCTGACCAAACGTTATAGCTCGCTAACTAGTTCCACAAATGCATTTTATCAAGTTACAGGACAATTACAAAATGTGTAACAAAGTTCTCTTGAAGCATATAAATTATATCAAAACTTGTATACCAGTATTTTGTTTTAAAGGTCCTTAGTTAGACATACATTTAAACGTTTAACCTGCTGGCGGCAAGTGATTCTGCCTTTGCGACCAGTGCAGGCTGATCATGGTCTGCACTGTTCGCTATTCAGTCAGTAAAATTTTGGTGAACATCCCTCCAAATAATTAGTGGTACTGCCCATATTAAATAATGGACCAGTCCAGTTTAGAAATGTAGCAGGCTAAGGGTTAAAAAAAACACTTTGGAAACTGTCCAGAAAAAACAGTTTTTAACATTATGATCAACATAAAATTATGCATTGAAGGCAAACGTAGAGAAGATTTTATAATCAATTTGTATTCATTTTCTTCTAAAAGAAAAGGCAAATTTAATGTATAAGTTCTAACTTCCCCCTGATTGAATGGATGTTGAACATCAATCCCAAATTTAGAGATTAAACCTGGCAATAAATTTCGCTTCACTGACAAAGATGTAACATTTCAAATCTATTACTTTAATGTTTTACAGCACATTAATTTTACGGCCAAAGACCAAACGTTTGAAAGAGGCCGTTTCATTTTTAAATTACATAAATAACGAATGCAGACATTCTTCAAGAAAGATGGTCAGTCTTTAATACCTACATTCGGGTTATATTTTTCAAGTGTTTTTTTTTTTATTCTGATTTAAGGCCAATACATAAATCGCAATGTTCCAAAGATTTTAATAATTTCATACAAACTTGAAGTATGCCTGCGTCTCAAACGTGACTGAGGAAAGCTTTGTATATATTATTTAGCATAACACAGAATAGAGATTTCTTGACTTTCTATGTCGTCTGCTGTATCTTCAGATTTTTTAGTTATGAAAAAAATGATTACTCTGAGGTTAACATGTATTTATTTTTTATATATAAATAATGCATTTATACTAGAATTGAAAAACAACATGTGTATTAATCAACAGGAGTAGGTCTGCATCCGTCTGACAAATGTAAGCAATTATTTAGACATATTAAAATTTGCATCCGTCTGACAAATGTAAGCAATTATTTAGACATATTAAAATTTGCATCCGTCTGACAAATGTATGCAATTATTTCGACATACTAAAATTTCAAAGCCATGGGTAAAGTGTGCTGTGCAGTAAAGACAAGAATGTTCAATCAGACAATACATTTTTTCTCCTTTTTTGTCAACAAGTATAAACGTATGGGTTACATAAACATGCAAGAAAGCAAAGTGAGCACAGGTGTGGTTCAAATATTAAAAAAAATGTTTTAAGATCCGACCACATATGAGCCGTGCCATGGGAAAACCAACATAGTGGGTATGCGACCAGCATGGATCCAGACCAGCCTGCGCATCCGCGCAGTCTGGTCAGGATCCATGCTGTTCGCTAATAGTTTCTCCAAGAATAGGATTTAAAAGCGAACAGTATGTCCTGCACAGAAACTGGCATGCGCAGGCTGTGGATCATGTGGTCAAATATGTTGTTTTATCATGCAGGCTCATATTATTTACAATTGCATACGAGGCAGAAAAATATCTTTAAAAACTTTTTTATAAACAGTTGTCATATCTATTAAAAAAGAGGGGAAAAAATATTAAGAAAGAGGCACATGTAGTCAGGCAAAGTGTTGTTTAATCATTGTTCATTATACCACTTTGTAAAACTATTTAAGTGATGAATTTATACATACCAGTGGCGTAATTCAAGAAGTTGTATTATGGCAAAGTTTATGCTTAGGAAATAGTGTTTGAAAAACATATTTTTTTGAGAATTTGATTTAAATTTTAGACAATTCAAATAACATATTCTACAAAGTGTCATCGTTTTGCCCAAAGGATTTTTTAGAAAAATACTTTGAATTATGTTATTGGTTGTTAATTAAATCCTGAAAGGCTGACTATATGACTAAACTCATGTTGATTTTATATAACTAGGACTCATGAACCGTTAACATAATATTAAATTAAAATGAACACGGACGAAATTAATAAAATAAATTATTTATTGCTTAAACGTACCACCATAACAGTAACTGTTGTTATTTGAGTCATCTTCCGTGAAAGAAAACACTCCTTAAGTTATGTGTCCTGTTTTACAAAACAAGACATATAATTGAAAAAGAAAAGAGAGTAATAGTTTGCAATATATTTTGACTTACAAAAAATACCATATATTTACCGTAGGAAAAAAGTTTCTGATGGCTAAGAAAGGAAGATCGTTATATCGTTTTTGGTCCAGTGTACACTTAATTAACTAAACATGGCTGAATATGAACAATAACGTGTTTGTTTCGTTAGAACATACGTACAAAAGCGCACGTTTTTTCATCAGATGACATTTTTTCATCAGACGACATAACCGGAAGTCTCTGTAAATAATTAATTTATTACAAACGCGTCCCGCTCGGAGCTGCAATTTATGATGCGAGAAAGCATTAATTTGATGTAAAATTACTCGCTATGAGCTTTATCCCTCGTAAACTATCCGAATAATGCTATATTAGGCAATCTAGAAACGCCATTTTAGATAACAATTTCACTACAAATTCGTATGAAAACTTGAGAAAAATATTTCAATAGTATGTCATCTTTAAATGCAAAATTTACATGTCTTCCTGTTTCTTTTTCATGTGTGTATATGAAACTGTTCACCACCTGATAGTGTAATAAATGAATTTTCGATTCATAAGGTTGACAATAAATCAGAGTTTGCATACAATAAAAACGTATTTACCTGTTTGTATGGTATCACATTACAGCTGAATGTTCCGTCATGGCGTAGGGATTCGTCGCTATAAATTATGCCTATTATCGCACATTTCGCCGATGCTTCTTCTCACGAGAGCTATCAAACCTCAGTTCTGATTTTGGCGGGAAATTGTAACAGCCAATTACGCGCAATGACAAAAAATGATGAAAATAAGTATACTACCGAAGTAGTTTAAGTTAACTGATATAAACAGTTAAGTTCAGCTGGTTTTAATGATAGAAAACGAAAATAAATCCTAGTTTTATACACACAACGCGTCGTAAAATCACAACAAGCGTACACATGTTTGTATTACTTTCTTATTCACATTTCATAAAATAGATGAGTTTAAAATTCTTTAGTTCGATATTTGGTTACTATCCATCACATCCATGATCACACACGAAAGTTATTTATATAAATGAATTCAGTGAAACATTTGGCCTGACCTGAGGCTGTGAAATCCAGCCAACTATAAAAAGGTCAATTCAGGCCAAATTAAGTATTCAACGAAAGTGACTGAAAAGACTGTAGTTTACTACAACCAAAAACGTTTAGGTATATATGCATAAATTTCACAGCGTCGTTTAATTAACTGTCATCCGTCAGTTAGCGGGAGTGTGACAACTTCATTGTTATGACCGACGAAGTGTAACCACGAGGCCCCGCCCACTTACCATCACTTCACTGCATTAAACTGATTTAATGGAGGCTGAACATTTTGGGAGGCTGCAGTTTTTGTCCATTTTAAAGCCCTGTCATATATATTTTTAGTTTATTTTTGCTTCCTAGAAGTTAATTACTGGCTTACAAAATAAATTGCGTAAATATAGATTTAGAGATCGCGAGGTTTCATTCGGCAATGAACTAATGATATAACATACGTGGCGATATATTATTAAATGGGTGATCAAAATCAAAAGCCCGATGACATATCTACCTATATGTAATAACCAATAAATGTAGGTGTACCCGCATCAAGGACGTTTTCGTTCCTGGCTGTACCTGTTGAGCAACCGCAGTTTGATAAAACTTGTATAAATGTATGCAAAAAGATATTCGCCCAAAGATAACATTTGTTTCGTTGTAAGCATATCTAAAAGTAAATTCAAAATAAGTAAATAAAAAAAATCCCGTTTTGGGAAGGGCGTTGTTTCGAAATTCTGTTTATTCTCTAATGTTTTTACTTGATGTTTATATGAAACATACGGAAGTAGTTTCAAAAAGCTAATTATGAACCGCTTTAGTGATGGAAAGAGTGATAACTTAAACAGTTGTGAATTACTTAATGGCTGCTGGTTTCAAATTTAAGACCTGCAATGCTTTCTCTATACACAAAGTAACAGTGATTATAAAGAAGTTGCTAATTCTTGTCTTCCAATTAAGAGATGTAGGACGAAAAGTGGTCAGAAAGATTTGACATAAAATTCTTAATTCTGCTTATTAACACACGAACTACTTATGGCATGTTAGATATTTTTTTCAAATACCTTAAATTAGGCTGAACATTTCAACTTTTGGCGATGAACTTATTCCAACGTAAATGTTTTGATGTGAAATAAGTAGTAGGTAAGGAAATTAACACAGACAAATAGTCATCAAATATATCATGGCACATTTTTGTGATATTGCATCTGGGATTCTGCAAGTAACATCTTAGATAGGTATTGTGGCCGTTACTGTTGACCATAGTATGCTGTATTGTTCTATTAATGGTATACTACAGCAGTAATGTTTACTTGGCATATAAAAAATATTTTAAGATTTCTAGCAAGTACTTCTAGGCTATGTTTAGTATTTTGCCACCTTTGTCAAAAAGCGCCACGGTGTCAAAATTCAGAACATATGTATCAAAATTCAGTACCAAATTTATACATAACATATTTCTTAATTTCGTCAGCATTGGGGTAAAATGGGGTTGAACAACACATATGTGTACCACAAAGTCAGTAAAAAAAACAACAACAAACAATCATACAGAATTTTTAAACACAAGGTTACTGCAGATGGATGGGGTACTTGATAACATCAATACTTGCTCGAAATTTATTAACAACTACTGTAGTTATTTATCAAAAGTTGTTTGAACTGCTTTATTATGTAATACATGTATCTGAATAAAAAATGATACAAATATTTCGTTTAATTGATTTTCTTTTTGATACATTTGTAAGACTCTGTTCAATTAAAATCTAAAGGAAGCTGCCTTTAAATATCACCCACCTAATGCTCAGAAATTGGTTTGGAGTTCTTTTAAGGACTTTTCTCCTGTATTGCATCAAGTAACTAAAGATTAAAAATCATCAATAAAACTAAAAGGTTGGAATAATTTGTAAGGTTCTGACATTATCCCTAGTAATCCCTAGTAATATAACCAGCCCCCATTTAGATGCATTACCTTTCTTATTACATAGACGACTAAATATGTCAACTATATGTTTGATGTTTGAAAATTTGTCACATATTTTCGCGATTTCGCAAATTGTTAGGTAATTGTTTTTTCAAAGCAAGATCTCGACAATGTTTGATTCTTGTTTTTGTTTCCTTTCAAAGTATTAACTTTTAATAATAATCGGCATTTTCCGATTCATTACATATTCTTCATATGCGATTCTCCGATTGAAATGAAAAAAAAAAAGCAATTTTCTGTCATGACCGATGTATTCCGAATTAGCATACGAGAATACGTAACCGCACGGATATTGCCGATTGTCATTTAGGGTTCAACATCCTAAACAAGTAAAATTTAAGACTGCACAAAAATATCATTGATGAATTCCAAGAACAAAGTACATGCATTATATCATATCTTTAAGCATAGGGAGTGGCATAAGTGTACTTATATGTAGGTTTTTTTATGGAAAATCACTTTGCCATGACCTTGAGAAAACGTTAATTACCAATTCATATACTGTTTGTTAAATTTTGACTTACATATGACTAATGTCATAAAAGTGCGATGGTATAATTTACGGTTGGGCATTCAAATGGAACAGTGAAGAACAAAAATAATTATATGTAGTATATAAATATTATATTATACCATAACATAGTATCTTAATATAACAGCTCATATAAAAGTGATAATTTTGTTTACGCTAGCACTTGTTAAAGGAGCGTGCATACAGGTAAACACTAAACATAAAAGATTCAAAATTTTAAGACATACATCATTATCAAAAATAATAAATCAATTTTATTCCAAGTGACCCTAGAATATCAAGATTGGAAGCAAAGAATGCAACCAAGAAGATTAATAGCAGACTTGGAATGATGGAGTCTGTTCATGAGAGGTAATGAAATGTGCAACACCTCTCACGACCCCTAGCACCGGCTTAAGCGGAACTCTATTACACATCTGTTGAATGGACCCCATGATCCCAAAAGACCAGAAAATATAACAACTCTGAATTCGTTCTGCTATACAGCTTCTATTGTGTGACTAAACGCTTTTTAGAATGATTTCTCGTATTATGCAGACAACATGAGATTTTTTATATATTTTTTATGAATGAAAGCTGTCGAGCAGTGACGAAGTCACTATGTCTTATTTTTTATGAAAACACTATAATAAATTCAAAACATTTATCATAAACCTGACGGCGTGAACTTTTAAACCATTGTTTGTGAATCTTGTTTGTTTATGGTTAATTACAATCAGTTGCAATAACTGTAAAGAAATGCTATCTTCTCTTCACTATCCCCATACATCTCTCCTTTTATAGCCTCTATCCTCCTGGGTCAAAGGATAGCTCAGTTTCAAAACTCTGATATTTGGTTGATTCTAAGCACAATTTTGTAAATATCGAATGAAAATACTGCATTTGAGGGATTATTGAAACTTCTGACTAATGTAAGCACTTCATTGTGTATATGTTTTCAAACATCATCACCCATTTAATTTGCTGCTATTCTTTTACATTTTTGGCTATATACGATTTAGCACTAAGCTTCAGATCAGATTTTGGACATCTGCATACCCAGTCTACAGATTGTAGATATTTTCATTTGTCACTGAAAAGATAAAAATGATAAAAGCATTGCTTAGCATAAACAATAAAAAACAATGCCCAGAATTAGTCCACCAAAAATCACAAACATACCCAAATCTGCCTCTAGAAAATTGTTGCATAAATGGATACAATTATTTATTTAGCAAATGTCAAAGTATCTTCATTCCCATACATGCAACATATTGTTCAAATTTAGTGATAAATGGCTGTATATGAACACTTACTTCATAGTTTCTATGTGAACATAAAATAAACATGCTTGTATGTTAAAATAGTACACACCTTATACATATATAGCAAAGTACAGTACCACAAAAGAACTGGAAGATTTGTTAATACAAATGACATTGGAACACGGCCACAAAGAGATCTACTAGTATATGGTCTACACTTCTTGTAAACATTTACCAGAAAAAACGTGTTGTTTAATTATGTAAATGATTCGTCAAAGCAATGTAAATATTTTCATTAGACATTAGACATATTCTGGCATTCTGTACATGGTGTTTTTTAATTTCTATCGGATCGTTTCCATTATTCTTATCAAGGAGTACACGATTTTTGTGTTGATATTTGCCTGAATTATTCATATTAATATGTAGATGCTTTAGATTGTTTAAGCTGTGTTTTCTTGCAAGAGTCATTTTGATGAACGTGTAAATGATTTAAAACGTTTTAGCTGTGTTTTTGTGCAATATTTATTCAGTATGTAAGTGAACTGACAGACGATTTCATTTGTGCAGCTTTGCAAGAAGATATATTCTTGTATATTTATAAATTTGTTACAATTTGGAATGTTTTAGCTGTGTTTTTGCAAGACATATTCTTATCAAGGTATAGATGATTTAGAATGTTTAAGCTGTGTTTGAGAGCAAGATTTGTTCTCATCAATGTGTAGATTATTTAGAATATTTAGCTCTGTTTTGTGTACGAACTTTTATCATCAATGTATAGCTAATATAGATTGTTTTAGCTGTGTTTGAATGTTAAGCTTGTGTTTTTGTGCAAGATTTATTCTCACTAATGCATAGATGATTTAGAATGTTGAGTTGTGTTTTTGTGCATGTTTTATTCTCCCCAGTATAGAGAAAATTTAGGATGTTTGGCTGTGTTCTTGTGTAAAAGTTGTTAAAAAAGACATATTGTTTTATTGTAAAAATGTAAATGGCTTAGAATATTGTAGCTGATTATTTTTGTGCAAGATAATTTCTTATCAAGTTATAGATGATTCAACTTTTTTTGCTGTTTTTCTTTTTTTTTTGTCCATTATTATATTATTATATTATTCATCAATGTGTAAGTGAATTGCCAGAATAACTTATTATTATTACTATTATTATTCCAGATTTATATAGCGCCCTTTTCATGATAAACACATTCAAAGGCGCTTTACATAGCGCAAACGCAGCAACAAAGGGCGCGAAATTCATCCTCTACTAGTCATGCTAGTACAGACACAGAGCGATCTGACCAGAGGGACAGAGTGAGATAAAGCCCACAGAACAGATAGAGGGAAATCCTTTTTAGATACAGGCTTGTCCGGCTAACTTAGCCTAGATCTTTGCGAATAGACAGTCTGGTTCTTTAACGTGTCCGGAGTATAGCACCAATACACGCGAAGCCGTCTTTCCTGGGAAGAACCAGTACAGGCCCCTTACACATGTAGTTATGTAGTTTTAGATTATATAAATAAATCAATATTCTTTTGAATGTGTACATAACTACCGAATGTCTAAGTTGTGTAATTACTTTAGAAAAAGTGTTCTTATCAATATATATGATTTTAGGTTTGAATTGTGTACTTTTACAAGATATATCCTACCATTTCGTAAATAAGTTTGTATAATTTAGCAAAATACATTTTGATCAATAAATTTATAGGTTTTATCTGGATATATTTTCAAGACGTTTTCTCATCAATTTGTAACTGATTTTGAAGACGCGGTTTTAAACCTGTTATTTTGCAATAATATGTTGTATTCTAATCCATTTTTAAATAATTTTAGAATATTTCCTTTGTTTGTTTTGAAAAAAAAAAGTTCTTCTTATTAATGTGTAAATGATGTAAGAAGGTTTTCTTTGTTTTTGAAAACTGTCTTGTTATTAATGTGCAAATGATATAAGAAGGTTTCTCTGTATATTTTTGCAAAAGGTATTGTTATTAAATGTGTAAATGATTTTAGAAGTTTTTATGTTGTTTTTTTTTCTAGTTCGATATTAATAGGCTATTAGATTTGTATTGAGAACTATGTACGAGTTTTGCAGTGGAAATTTTACATACACACACTTCACCTATAATTGTAATATAAAATGATATAAATTTGTTCTTTAGTCTGCATAAATTTGAAAATGTCGTAGTTAAAGAACTTTTAAACGTGACGACGCGCATGAAACTGACGTCATAAATGATATCACGCGCGCGCACCCAATATAAATTGTGAACGTCAATATGGAAAAATATTTTACGTTTCGGGTTACATTGTAACTTAATTAATGGAGTTTATAGTTGAGTATGGAACGATATTAGAAATGTTCCAGCGTAAATATATAATCTGATAAGGCTGGATATTATGAATCTAGAATAGCGTTACAAAGTAAAGTGATGCTAGAAAATCACAAGAAAGGGTGTTACATATGACGTGATGTTTACTTATGCAAACAATACAACACAATCCTCGAGTTCAGCTGAAAAGAAAACAAAACTCTAAGGTACTGTAGACTGTCACGGTAATATAATTACTTCGATCTATAAACTAAATGACCAGCTAAAGTCTTCTTGACTATTAGCCGAGAACCAGCCAAACCTGCATTCAAGCAGAGCCAGTAGAAAAAGAGACATTATTAGCTTTGTGACAAGAGTAAACCTAGTCCGTGAGCTGAACTGGCTAAATGCTTTGTTCACATAAGTTCGTGCTGCGCATGCGTTATTGTGGCTTATTGTATTGATGACAGTATATATCTTTTATTGTTGTATTTACGCATTATTCTTTATTCACATAATTCATGAGAATACATGTAAGGGATTTATTGCATTGCCAATGATCGTTGTATAAAAAAAGGGTATAAAAGTTAAACAAACTGTGATCATCAATGTATTATGGCGCGTTACCAATTTCCTTCTCATCGATACGGCATTCAGTCGTTCGGCTATTCAAACTTTCTATAAAAGAATGAATTAAAATCAATTCACAACGTTTACGTTTGATTAAAGTCCTTCGTTTTATGTTGGCTTTTTGATTGTGAGGCGAACACATTATGCATATTTCAGCCGTGTCACCCTTGTCGCTTAGCAACGCGTCATGTATTAAAGCGTCTTTTATTTAATCCTTTTATGTAGGTTTTGTGTAGTGAATGTATACACGCATGTATAGTTTTAATATGATATGTTGACAGTTTCGTACACTAAAAAGAAACGAAACAGTTACATATATAAATAAAAGTATGACTGTATATTACATGTTATTTTCAAAGAATCATTTACATTCTAGAGCGAAATTTGAAAGAACTACAAAATGGATACAATATGGGCAAAACCAGTGACAAGTCATGACAATATTTATTTATTCCAGGTATTCCAGGCCACTCGTACAAAATATGTCTGTGAACGATGCTGCGCTTTTACACTAAAACAAACATACATCCTTTATTGTTTATTATTTAAAAAAAATGTATTAAGCTCTACATATAAAGACCCTTTTGTAACGGTAACTTAAAGGTCCAATACTAAGGAAAGTGAACGTTTTAATTTCTTTTAAAAAGCAGAGAAACTGTTTCATTTTATTGGAAAATGAAAGTTGGTATGTAGAAATTCGAAATAAATCGCAGTATATGTACAATTATTTTTCTATGAAGTATGAAGAAAGTTAAAAAGACCTGGGGGTCATTCTGTCGATTCATTGAAATTTCAACATAATGCACATACATTTCTTTGAGTTCCAAAGACCTTCTGTAAATTTTGACCTGCCAATCTTCATTATTTAGTGTCTTGCAGAAGTCTATGCACTGGCTATGAAAAAAATTGCCAACTCACTTTCCCTTAGTAATGGACCTTTAAATCAATCTGTAAGTTTTGTTTATACCCAAGTTACCATCCTTCATGTATAAAAGTAATCAATTGATTGTCAGTACAACATGTGATATATCATTATTAAAACACTCAGGGCTTTAAGTGCAATGAATATCATTATGTCTTCCTTCTGTTGCGTTAATTAATCTATAAATGGTAATATTCAAATCAGTCTTTTCAAATATTGATGTGTAGTTTTGAAATACCAAAGACCTATCTATATCGATAATAGCTACTTTTTTTAAATATCAATTATTAATTATAATGGTTCTATATACGAGAATGCTTGATACTTTGCCATACGTTATTTTCTCTTCTCTTTACACTTTCGCTACTCTTATAGATATCCAATGCTAAAATAGTTTCTTTTCTTTTTGAAAAAAAAACAACAAAAAACAAAACAACTTTCAATGTAGAAATTCCCCAGAATGTGAATAATATTCAATTTGACGAAATATATGAACTTACTGCGGTTAGAGAGCTATGATCACACTTATATGCCATGTATATCAGTCATTTGTTAAAAACCTTCCAATCTATTTAGTGATGTGATACCAATTTATACTGTATGAGGCAAAACGTGTATTAAGTGTGTACTGGAATCTGACACATTGTACAGTTTATATGCACAAATATTTTGAGCTTATGTTTACATCGATATTATGAAGTAATTGTTCGCATTTTCAAATATGAATTTATATCTTTTGTATTTTCAAAATTGTGCAAAATCAGTTTTGATCTATGTCGTCAGAAAATGAGTTTGAGGTATAATTGAATGTTATTGCTGATTTTAATATTTTTTTCAAAGGACGCCATTTTGTTGGTGTGGTGATCTTGCGAATAACGCCAAATCTTACTCGCAACCTCCTGGAATGGAGTCCATTTATACCACGGAACCAATGTTGTTGACACAACAATATTCATTTTCCCTTTTTATATAAAATACATAATGATTGTAAATATAATTCTATCATGCCACATTAGGCGCAACATTCCACAGGTCATAACGCTAAAACATGGCTACGATTATTAATTAATACACGTACTGGTATCAATGGAGACACGTGCACTTTACCTGAAGCGTACGTTGTTATTCCGCATTTGAATACCTTTTTTTTTTAGTTAGCTGACAATTTGTCATAACTTCACAATTATTCAACGTTTTATTAAGATAAATGATATTCAATAAGGAGGAAACATTATCTTTAAAAGGAAATTTAAATCATGGTTAAGAAAAGTCCATTTGGTTATAGAATACATAGTTGTATCGACATCCATGCATTTTAAAGACGCCCATATATTTCATACATTAAACAGTGGTATATTTTTTTTTAATTTGCATACTTATTAAAGTAGGCTTTTACAAGACTTTTCGGTATATTTTCAAATAAATGCATACTATTTTCTTACTCGTTTTCATTTCTGAAGACGAGAATATATGACAAAGAGCAAAATCAGAAAAACTGACTGTATTAAGTCAGATGTAGGAGTTACTTGATAGTAAACTGAGCTTAATACAACAGTAAAAACAGTGAAAAATTGGTAACTTATATATCAAATCAATCATCTTTGTAATAATCTAACCTTGGTAGGTAAATTTAGAAAACAACAACTTAAATAACGTGTACACGTCATCTAGGTTTACATTCAGAAATTAAATGTGTGTCTCAAATTCGTTTTTAACAGAAATATTAAAAAAACACCTTATGGTAAAATATCATCTAATAGAGGTACAACTCGAAAAAAAAATTAAGTGATATTAATTATATATTTACCGGCTAGAAAGGCTACTTGTAAAGCAAATTCTTCCAGTGCGTAAGGTTATGGATCCACTCCTTGACTGCGTAATACCTAAGACGTGAACACTGGTACCAGTAGCTCCCTTGCTAATCGGTACTAAAAGGGAAACTGGTGTCTATCCTCTCATACCTTCGTGGCTATGGACACCATCTGAAATGAGCTGACGAATCTGATTAATGTACGTTGTAGGACTTGTTTCATGATTGACCGAAAAAAATACATATATGAATAAACTAATTTTGTCTAAACATTATTGAAATATTATGAGTTAGTGTCTGCCGTCCCAATGTCTATACTTGCGCCTTTTCATTAAATAGTATTATTTGGTTTCCGAAGTCTAAAATACAGAAGGACACAAACAATTATAAATTAATTAATGTAAAATTAACTTTAGAAGTCTCTTTCAGGTTGAAACATGTGAAACGAATCATATTTTTTGTTGATTTTATTTCAAGGTCTCTCTTCTCTATTAGAGCCAAACAATATTGTTTTCAAATAAAATACCTACATGCAACATGGAGTATAATATTCGTAAAATAGTAATGGAAAAATAAAACAACTATCCTCGTATACTTTGTACTGCTGTTATAAATGATGTTAATCTCAGTTTTGCAGACGACAAATGCAATGAGCCCCAAGCCTACTAATTTTACAATAGGACCACACACTCAGTTGATCGATATTAATTGTTTTTGTATGATATTGTCTAAGACAGAACAAAACACTTTTAGAGAAAATGATCAAAATGATCAAGAATATCGACTAGACACATTTAAAAACTTATAAGAAACTAAAAGATGAAAGAACTGGTTCAGCATATTCTATTTAGATTTCAAAGCAGCCTGCACATTATTTAAGTCAATGGTGTAAAAATCAAGCGTTTGGAAACGTTTGGAAAGTAGGCCTATGCCGACTGCTCTAAAGTTCTGAAGTACAGTGCAACCTCTGTAGAGCAACACCCTTTGGGAGATACAAATATTGACTGTTATGTAGAGATTTTTGTTCTGGGGAGGTAAATTTGATAATATATTTCAGCTTAGGGAAATTTTGATGATATTGTTATAGAGAGGTTTTTGCTTAAGAGAGGGCCGCTCTGGAGAGGTTGAACTGCAGTGGAATAAATGTCGATACTATAAGCTCATGTCTTGGTTCCTATCTACTGATGTTGCTACCAATAGGACCAATAAGCACAGGCTTTTGTTCCAGTGACCAACAATGTCAGAAGACTATTTTAAAATTTGAGGGAACTGTTAAAAACATGTGAATGGAATATGCTAGCTGTTTTTCCCTGACAGAGGATTAACAGAACTATATATTAATACTTTATTCTGTTGGGAAAAAGACAACATCTCTTTATAAACCGTAAAATTGTTGTACCTGCACGTTTAAGCCTGGTGTAATTTGACTAAGCGGACATGTACGGTTAGGTATAGCCAGATAAAAAACATGATAAACTCAAAAATGAGCTCAAACCCGCAAACATCTAAATTGATCATATAATACAAAAAAAAAGGTTTCATTTGCAGCCGTAGTGTCTACATAAAATATTCAATGAAGAAATTTCTTCTGAATGCAAGAAATCGTGATTTTCTAATTTGCGAGCAGAATTCTTCGTTACCCCGATTATTTTATGTCCAGCGAAAATACTGTAAGGATCCTATGAGATATATTTGGACGAGTATTTGGACGAATAGACTGCCAACCATAAAATCTGTAAGATCTTTTTGAAGCATAGAAAGCAACCAAAAAGAATAATAACAGACGTTTTCTTTAGTCTGTTCCTGTGAGGTAATGGAAAGTGCAATACCCCTCACGCCCTATAGCACAGGTTAAAGAGAAACTCTATTACACATGTTTTGAATGGACGCCATGATTCCACATCCGAGCATAATTTTATTTTTCCGCTGGGTACCAGTCCAGATATATGACATATTGTACTGAATACTGATACGTGATGGATATATGCAAAGCGCTGATTGGTAGAGAAAATTCGGCACGATAAAAAAAGCATATAGCTTGCGCTGTATATATATCCTTAGGACAGCGGGCACATTTTATGCAATCCCATAATATATGTTTTTGACAACAGAGAAAATGACGTCACTCGACCTTCAGTTATTTCCGGAAGTAAAGAAAATGAAAGTAGACATGCTAAACTTAAAAACGAAAGTCACCTTTAGATTGGGCGATAGGCAGGTGTCACCCCGTCTAAATGTGTGCGCGTAGACTTAATCTTTTGCTGATGGGGAGTCAATTTTCAGCAGTTTTCTAACGATTTGAAATTGCCTAAACTTTAACACGACACGTCAGCTTTTCATTTACATATTTGAGCCCGGGATAAACACACATCCCACAGGGGTCGGTAACGGAGCAAGGGTACATAGAGATTTTTGGAAGTTCGTCAAATTGCTCAAAGCGTCCTTTATGTTGTTGTCTGAAATTGTCAGTATATGTCTCGGATGTAAGATATTTCCGTATTTGAGAGCTGCAGACCTAGACATTTCAGAAATATTTTCAAAATGAATTTCGTGCAATAAATGTTGATCCTACGGAAGCGTGAAATACGTTTGGTTATGTTAGGCTTCAGGTGCGGAAAGGATATAGGTGACGTAAGCTGTACACTTTGGATATACACATAATGTTGTTTTTTTCAGATAGATTTGTCGTCTTAACGTGTGTATATATATAGCTTACATACATGTATTAGTGATCATTATAATCATCGTCGTGGTTGTCTTAAAAATCATGCAGCAGCAGTAGTAGCAGAAGAAGTTGTTGTTGTAGCAGTAGCAGTAGTTGTAGCAGTAGCAGAAGTAGTAGCGGTAGCAGAAGTAGTAGCGGTAGCAGTAGTTGTAGCAGTAGCAGAAGTAGTAGCGGTAGCAGAAGTAGTAGCGGTAGCAGTAGTTGTAGCAGTAGCAGAAGTAGTAGCGGTAGCAGAAGTAGTAGCAGTAGCAGAAGTAGTAGCGGTAGCAGAAGTAGTAGCAGTAGCAGAAGTAGTAGCGGTAGCAGAAGTAGTAGCGGTAGCAGAAGTAGTAGCGGTAGCAGAAGTAGTAGCAGTAGCAGAAGTAGTAGCGGTAGCAGAAGTAGTAGCGGTAGCAGAAGTAGTAGCGGTAGCGGTAGCAGTAGTAGCAGCAGCAGCAGCAGCAGCAGCAGCAGTAGCAGTAGTTGTAGCAGTAGCAGTAGCAGTAGCAGTAGCAGCAGCAGCAGCAGTAGAATCAGTAGTAGGAACAGTAGTGGTAGTAGGAGCAGCAGCAGTTGTAGTAGTAGTAGCAGTAACAGAAGCAGTAGTAGCAGCAGTAGCAGTAGCAGCAGTTGGAGCAGTAGCAGCAGTAGTAGTAGCGGCAATAGCAGCAGTAGTAGAAGGAGTAGCATCAGTAGTTGCAGTAGAAGCAGTAGTAGCACCAGAATAATGATGATTTCACATAACGATGATGATGATGATGATGATGATAATGTTATGTTTTAGATAATAATGATGATGATGATGATGTTTCACATAATGATGATGATGATGATGTTTTGTTTCAAAAATGAAGATGAAGGTGATGTTATGTTTCACATGATGATGATGAAGGTGATGATGATTTCACATGTGATGAATATAATGATCATGTAAAGATGTTATGTTTATATAATGATGGAGATGAGGATGTTATAACTAGGGTGATTTTGACGATGACTTTATGTTTCACTTATGCTTGTTTAGATGATTATGTTACACATTTTGGTGTTTTGGTTTGAAATTATGTTTCTAACATCACGTGTTCTGGTTTAAAGATTGGAGATAACAGTAAACCCGTTGCCAAGACCCACCCTGTCGTCTGTATGCATGCTTTATAATGTCCATTTGTTGAAAGCTGCATGCCCAAAATATGCATGTTTGAAAAGGAATGCATGCCCGAAAATGCATGACCTGGGGCGGTAAAGTGCACGTCCGCCGGGACGTCTGCAAATATGCTAGCAACATTTTGCAAATACAATTTTGATAGTTAATATAATGATTAGTGATGATTATTAGCGATGACGACGATGATGATGGTGGTTATACTACTGCTCTGCTGCTGAAGGTGGTGAAGAACACGACGCGTATGGTGGTGTTGATAACAGTGATGATCATTAGAAAAATAACGATGATTACAGTGGTGGTTGTTGATGTTGTAGTGGTGGTGGGGATCATGCGGTGGCTGCTATTGTCGTTGCTGCTGCTGATGGTTGTAATGTCGACGAATATAATAATGATGATGATGATGATGATGATGATGATGATGTTGTTGACGACGGTGATGATAACGTAGTGTTCAATAATGATACTGTTGATTCTTAATTACAACCTATCAAAAATGAGCTATATATACGGGTATATGCAGCATCTTGACCTATACAGCTTATGGTGAGCTGTATTCAGTGTAAGCAATATACGGTTTTATAGTTAACGAATGCAGGTCACGTGTGAGCAAGCTCTATACGGTGTAACAAGGCATGCTTCCAATATTGTAGGCAAGTAACATTGTACAGGCAAGTCTCCAACCCAACCTTAAACCTAATTTGGAAATCAATGACGCAGGACATGGGCTAAAATGAGAGACAGAACCCACCGACTTCTTTTATAACACGGTAGTTGCAGTTCAGAGCTCTCATAATGTAGATACTGCCGTTCAAATGGTACCTCAATACAATATATCTTTTGAAGATTGATGACATTTTCTGGTTATTTACATTGTTCCACATAATTTGGAAGTATATTTGAACGAATAATCTACTGACAAAAATCCTACTAAGCGACCTGAGGGGCTGCGTTGCACCTCAAAATGGTAGCAACGCATTTTGGTAGTCACTACCATTATTCGACCGTGTTTTGGTAGTTACTTAGGGGGATGTTATGTATAATATGACTTTTCAGATGAATACGACATTAAACTTAAGAATTTAAACCTTTATCATATATCGCAATGACCATTTGAAGGTAAAAGCGATGATGGCATATTGTCAAAATAACCGCTAAATTGCTCATTTATAGTGATTGTATCCTTTACACTTTCGGTGTTCACTTATGATTAACTAAAAAGTGTTATGGGACACCATATGTTTAGAAATGTCAATAAAGTCTGTTTCAATTTTGGATTATCACCTGTGATTAGTTTACTTTAAAATGAATTAATAACTATTTCAGTCAAATCTGCTTTACAATTCTACCTAAGGGCGTGTAATAACGCACTGCGCGATAACATGAAGATTGCTCGAGTTGTTTCCCTTACAAAGAAAGAAAGAAAAAGGGCAATACCGATCCTGGTTTCTATATATATATAAAAAAAGATCAAACGGTAACCACAATGATTAAAATAACGTGTACGAAAACCATTTTAAGCGCCGAACGTGCAAACGAGCTACGTGGAACGGGAACATTCTCCTCTATCAATTCTGGACAAGATGACGGCTTAAGGCCATTTCTTATACACATATAACCGAGTATGAAACCGACCAAAAAGTGTTAGAATGCATGGATCATCTGATCTGGCGATTTGAGTCTTGTCACGGAAGGGCCTAATTTCTGAAGACTGGCGATTAAAAAACATCACTATCAGTCTCTGTTTACGGCATATAGTTACTGAATAAAATAAGCAAAAACCTGTGATACGTATCTTATTCTTTTCCCTGTAGCCACTTTATTCATATATTGAGAATATTTATTATCCTATTGAAGTATTCTACAGACAATAAACTTTTTATATATGTTTTTATTTTGAAATTATTTTAATGTCTTCTTGCTTCCCTAGACGTTTAAAAGTTGGTGATTTTTGTATTATTTCTTTATTTGCCGTGTCCGTGGTATTTCCGGACGCGTGCGGAAACGCACGAACCCGCCCGAAGTTAAGCTGCCGATGATACAGAAAATATTATTGTTACAACATAGTATTAAGTGATAATAATAGTGCGGGAATAATTTCAGTTATATTAAGGCGAACCATAGTTTTTGGGAATTACAAGCTTACCGCAAAATAAATGTTACAGAGAAAGATGCTGACGTATCATGTTAATAAATAAAAAAAAAAGTAAGACATGATGCACGTTGCAACTATATATATTTCTTTCTAAACCACTGTCTCGTATTTTAAAGATTCGTTTAATTATACTTATATATACCCCTTAGTTTAAGTTTTAACCATAAATATGTTATAAAGAATTTATATAATGCAACATTTGAGTAAATTGTTTTCGGAGCCCCTGAAACAGCCATATTAAAGCGCTTTTCGATAGTTGTTTATTACCAATTAACAGCTTTTTGCAAGTTTATTGCTTATCAACACCTTTTTATTAGGGGATTAGGGACGATCAGGTCTTTTTATTACACAGATAATAATCTTCTCGGTGACTGCGTAAGAGCATTTTGAAAATTGTAACATGTTTAATGAACGAGACTTAAATACACAATAAATATATTGTTTCATTTTCAAGTACAAATGTTGTTAGATACATAAGATAATGGGACAGTGATTGAGTATTTACTTGTATTTGATTAACAGTATTTTTTCCTGAATACAGGTTAATTGTTCGATATTAAATTCAATTCAATTCAATTTATTTTATTATTAAAGTATAGATATATAGAACACGTGTTAAAAGTTCGCCTAAGAGTGAAAATATTATAGTATAGAAGTTTTGTGACAACATTGTGAAAAATTGTCGTTTATTAATTTATTAGTTTTTTCAAAGAAGTATAAAATACATTTTTAATTTTTTTATAGCTCTTTGGTTTATTGTCTCTCCTGATAATTATTATGTACCCTCTCTGCTCCATATTATATAATGCTTTCATTTGCTGTAGGCATTGTATTTATGCAATAAATCGAAATTGAATTGAACTGAATGTACGCACAGCTAATCTCAAGAAGGTATAGCACGCGCTAAAAGATTTGAAAAATCTGTAATCCCCTGTTCATATAGTAAAAATATTCGTGATAGTTATTATGAATAACCTTTACACTACATTAGTGTCACTTTATCCTAAATCTTTTCTAAAAGACTTTTTTCTATGGTGTGCTTGTTTTATTCTTAGGTTTTCCACTTTTTATTTTAAAAATCTGACATTTATTAAATCAGTCAGTCAGTCCCTTTTGAGAAACCTTGAGAAGTCATAATTCGCACATACTTTATTACACAATGACTGGCTCGGGGGCAAATATGTCACACTTCAATTAACAGGCTCTGGTGTCAAAAAAAGATACCTTTTACATTGTCAAGTATGTTTGCTAGTTTAAAATTGGTGTAAAATAAATCACCCTTCCCACTACGGTTTTACAGGAGATCTGTAATCTATAATCCTTGTTTTTTTATGATCGGCACCTCCCGTGATACGATAAGCGGAGATAGCCGAACCATAACGATCTAAAAAATATCCGATAATGATCGATATTTAGCTAGACGGTCGAAGGGAGACAACAAGGTATAGCGTTGATCTCAATAAACAAGGAAAGATAATAGAATCGATTTTTGCCCAATTCTTCAGTATGGTGACCGGTTGGCGAGCCGCCTGCCAGTTAGTTAAATAATGGCAACTGACTGCCTACCTGCAACCTGCCGTTAAAATAGAAATCGGAAAATAATGCTCTTCAATGTATATAAGTGTCTCAAAAGCCAACTTGGCTTTTAAGTACGTAGGGGTGACACTTCAATAAATTAACACTTTGCTTTTATTCACCGAATCGGAACAGAAAAGTAAAACAAAATCGAAATGAAATTATGCACGAATTAAAATCCCAGTTGGGTCACTAAATTCGGTCCAGATAAGTATCACCATGGCATGAACATAATCACGTATGTAAACGAGAACAACAAATCTAAAGGAGCTTTATCATTTCAGAAACTCCATAAGTGTTAATAAAGGAATAATACTCTCTTGCTGCATAAACTTTCGGCTGTAACATATATGCAAACTTGCTTTAATACTATACTCAAAACAAATTTCATAAAACAAATGATATTGAAGGGACTTTACTCTACTCTAATAACATGAGTAGAACGATTGTGACTGAATGCAGACTTGGAGCGCCGGTATAAACTAGAGACTCCGGTATATACCGGATTCAAGAAATTTGAACTAAAAGTATTTTAAATGTATATATTTTGTAACCATGGTGATACTAATCCTAACCTTTACTCAGTATATCAAACATATTATACACTTAATGCGTGCAAACATGCAAAAATTTGCTTATTTTTGCCGTGCGCACTAATTGATAGTCACTTCCGGGCATGCGCAGAAGACCGCTTCAACTCTGCAATGAGCTACATCGGAGTAGAACATCCAGACATATATAACTCGGCTTAGTACCTATCTTCCTGTGAAGTTTCGTTTAAATCCAACAAGCATTTCTGAAGATAAAGTCCAGAAAAGAACCTCCATGTTGACTTCGTTTATAAAAATTGAAGGGCCATAATTCAACAGAAATTAATTCAAATCGTAAAATATGCACAGCTCGACTTTGTGCTGATCATTCCTTTGAAGTTTAACTCGTAGTACGAAATGATCTTTTACTATACTCAGTAGAGAAATAATCCGAGATGAAAGTGTCGATGATATGCATAATTACAAATTAAAGGTATTCGATGCATATCTTTCATTAAAATATTTTCCCTTTAGATTTTTTTACTTCAACTATAGAAAATTCTTTTCAAAAATGTTTAACTTTACTTAATATGTAAATAAATTATTTATGCAGAGCTACATTCGTACTGAAATGTCATACAGAAGCAGTCCTTTGATAACAGGCTTCCAGTTTCTATAGTGGTAGTTCACTTTCATATTGTGTTTAGCAATGATACACGTATGAAATAACTTTTTAAAACTTAAAACTGTAAAAATGTTGGATATTTTATACATATTTTAGTCTGCTATGAAGGATTGTCAAAGAACTTAACCACAGCATAAGATATTTATTAAGTTGCATACGAAAAAAACGCGAGTAAATTGTCGTCAAACACTGTAAGAAAAGATAAAAGTGAAATAAACATCATTGCTTTACTTCGGTATATTTTAGAAAGAGAGCTCACTCTTATTCTATTTATAGTTAATAAGTTATTGCAGTAGCTTCCCTTGTCATGTAATACTTGCATTGGTTGGTGATTTAAAAATAGTAATCATCATCTGATTTTTGTTTCGGCTTCAAAATAAAACATTTTCAAGCTACTTGAGTATGTTCTGAGAACTTTGTACATAGTTGATATGTTCATTTACATAGACTTTATTATGTTTATATGACAGTGTCCTGGTACCAGCAGAGAGATTTAAATTTGTCTTACGTAGGACTTAGTATCTGCTACGTAGGAGATACTATATCCTACTAAGTCCTATGTAGGAAATAGTAAGTCCTACGTAGGAGATAGTAAGTCGTACGTAGGAGATAGTAAGTCATACGTAGGAAATAGTAAGTCGTACGTAGGAGATAGTAAGTCGTACGTAGGAGATAGTAAGTCGTACGTAGGAGATAGTAAGTCGTACGTAGGAGATAGTAAGTCCTACGTAGGAAATAGTAAGTCGTACGTAGGAAATAGTAAGTCCTACGTAGGAGATAGTAAGTCCTACGTAGGAAACAGAAAGTCCTATGTAGGACAAATAAAAATCGCTCTGCTGTCACCATTTGTACATGACAACCCCACCTGAAATATTGTTTTGTTCGTGGTTTTTAAGTCAAACTTAAACAGCGTCTACCATTCAGCTTTCAACGATCACGTTGCATCTCCGAACATCATTCCAGACACAGTCTGGTACCGGATAGAAGCACCACAATGCAAGCTAGCTGGACAACTGAAAGAATTATACACTCTGAGCTAGGGTTTGAGCCCAAAGCGATGTGAGGCAAGTTATTCGAAGAAAGCGACGAACGCCAAGCAGCCACGATGTTTAAATAGCATTTTGTAAAATATGCAGGTCAGCCATTTAACGGCAGTCATTTTACTTAAAGAGCTACGCCTACAAATTTATGTTTACCATTTTGAAATTAAGGATGCACTTTCAAGAAAACTGGGTCCTTAGTAGTATCTATGTATGAAAACAACAACATCTTAGTGAAAAGTCTTTATTACTATGTGAGTTACGCGATAAAAATAAATGTAAATTCGAGGAATATCAGAAGCCTTACACAGGATTTTTTAAGAAACATGGTGTTAATATATACCATCGGCCATTCTATTCCATTCACTCGCAGGTCACACAATTGAAAGATAAGACAGACAAGATGAACAAATGTGAGGTCGTTTATCAAGTGAAATGTTAACAATGCAAAAATGACTATGAAGATGAAACTGGAAGATTATTGTTATTTAACTTAACTTAATAGTGTACTCATAAGGTATTAGACCCGCAATAATGCTCGGCAAATTCCGTGCGATTACGCAATCTTCGATATTGTTCGGTCATTATGTAGCTGAAACAAATACTCGGCTTTCCATACCTGGAAATGCCGAAGTCGTATATGGAGAAAACGCATTTGAACGGAAATTACCAAATGACTTTACGGGTCAAATACTTTAAGAAATTGATATATAACTTTTAATTGTTTTATACCTGTTGTTATCTTGTTCTAAACCTTACCCTGCTAAATTTCTGTAATGAACTTGTCCACTTTTCGATTTGGACTTTACCATTAACTGTTAAACGGGGTGCTTACCAAAAGATACTAACTGAACAGCGGACAGTGCAGATCTTGATCAGACTGCACGGATGTGCAGGCTTATCATGATCTACACTTGTCGCAAAGGAAGAATCAGTCGTGTCCAGCATGATAAGGGTTAAATAATTGAGTTATGCCCCTTTAAACTTTTTTCCTGGTTATTTCAAGAAGTTGACAGGGCGGAAAAAGGAAAAAAACAATCTTCAACTTAATTTGGGCTTGTGAAAAAGAAAGAAAGACAAAAATCAAATACGAATAGCCGCATTCAAAGAATGGTGCCATCCACACATCACTCCACAAGGAAATAGGGGTACGTGTTTATATGTGGACGATGACAGACGCAAAAGGCTGCGTGCACAAGACCAGAAATGCTTGTCATGCCTGGGGATACTTTTGAAAAGTGTGTTTATCTCGACTTAACCTTTAGCCTGTTAAATTATTAAAATAGACTGGTCTATCATTCAATCTGAACAGTACCACTAATTATTCGAAGGGGTGTTCACTGAAAATTTACTGACTGGACAGCGAACAATGCAGACCATAACTATGATCTGCACTGGTCGCATAGGCAAAATCACTTGCCGCCAGCTGGCTAAAGCCGGGTTAAACAGTGGAAATACATTTTCAAATAATTCTGAGATTATATGCTTGACTTGATAACACATTTCTGTTAGAAGATATTTTAACAAGTAAATGATATTACTTACACCCGTGATAATGTGTTTAAGAAATATTCTTGAAAAAGTTCCAAAGAAATCTTTGTTTCGTTTGGGAAGGATTTCAAAATGCCTTTCTAATAGTAATATACCTATTGTGCTGCAATGTTAAATATGTAATAGACTGCGCCCCCTCCCCCCCCCACCCCCTCCCCCACACACACCCTCAACCTCCTCAACCAAATAAAACAGAAATGGCGGATATAAAGGTATATGTCGTATGAGAGAGGTTGTCGCCTACAACAAATTATACTCATATACGTTGTCAATAAAACTTGTTTTTATTGTAGTTTCAACGAACATATACATGCTGTATAGGCCACTTTACTTAATACTGTATTTCGCAATCCTTAATTAAGCGGTTTTAAAATGTCAACCAACATTTGTACTAAATGTTGATGTTTAATAACTAACATTATACTGGTACATAATAATATTGTACTTTTATATAAATATACAATAGTGAAAATATTTCTCGTTTCTTTAACTTTTCTCTTAGATCCCTTATTCTATACTGTTTATATTTAACTGGTTTTACATAGGCAGCATTTTTAAAAAGCATTTATACATACCATATCTTCAGATATGCGAAAAACATTTAATAGTTATTTACAAAACTGTCTGACAATGACAAGTGATGGTAAAATCAAACGCGGGATATACACACGCTCGGTTGTGAATCATTTTAAAACACAGACCTGTCACTTTTTGTTCTAATTACGACCCCCTTAATTTAGGGTATAATTTTTCGGCCTATCGCCAAGCAGACGAGATGATTATCTACGTCACTTAACAATGTACCCGGATCAAAAACACTCGCGACTAAAACGGTAACGAATGCCTAATTAGTAAGTGTACACAGTCACAATTTTAATTGTTGTCAAAATGAATTACTGTACCATCAGTGATTCTTCTTCAAAACAAACAAAACTAAAAGTCTTCTGTCAATTATAAACTTCCTGACCCTGTCATTATACCTGTCACATTTTTCTGAATCAGCAATTCCGTTAATTAAATGTCTCGCGGATTCTTGTTTAACAACGGGAACTGAAGGTGGCGCTGCTTACTTCCGTTAATAACCCAAAACATAACGCCATCCGATTTCTCCTCTATTGTTTATGTCAAAATAGTAAAACAATGGTTAGACACTTTCACTCGTATTGTAGGCACGTCAATACACACAGGATTATTTTCATTATCGTGAGAGGCTATTGTTTTTCTATTCTTCTCATTACAGAAAACCTGAATAGGGTGTGGGAGTTTAGGAAACAATTAGGACATGAAAGAGAAAAGCTAGACATAGTCGGAGAAAAAGGTGTAGTGACATCCTCTGTTGTAAGAACACAGACAAAGTTCCGCTGCATGAGTCAAACGTAAACTAATTAATGAAAATAATTATAAAGTTTAGCATGAGTAACTCGAAATGAGCCCGGAAATATGAATGCCCAAGTAGTCTGGTAGCTGTAGACTCAATGCTTAAAATCCGCAACGGTCTATGAGGAAAATAAATTGAAAAGATCCGGAAATATGACTGGCCACGCCGTTTTCTGTCTAAAGATTTTCAGCTCAATGGCAGAACCGACATTAAAGATAAGAGATTTTCTTATGGTTCAAAGAGATGCAAATTGAAAAGAAAAATACAATTGTGTCTAACTTCGAAGATGTAATGCTTTTTTTTCTAAATCTAATTAGGCCTGCTTGTTGTTCCGCACATTTTATGCACTCCGCCTCTCTTTATTTTTCTATCCACTGAAATGTTCACAGAGAATTAATCATATGACATAGTCTGTGAGATAAATCATATATCTAACTTAGTCTACTGCTCACAACATCTAAGTTTTCACTACTGTTCATAGCATTTTAGTGTTCGCTACTGTTAACAGCATCAAAGTGTTCGTTCATTCATTCTCACAACACTTTATGATTCACCACTATCCACAGCATTTAAGTGTTCGCTACTGTTCACAGCATCTAAGTGTTCACTAATGTTCACAACACTTTATGGTTCACTACTATCTACAGCATATTTTAGTGGTCGCTACTGTTCGCAGCATCTTTGTGTTCATTAATGTTCACAACACTTTATGGTTCACTACTATCCACAGCATCTAATTGTTCACTAATGTTCACTACTGTCTACAACATTTTAGTGGTCGCTACTGTTCGCAGCATCTTTGTGTTCATTAATGTTCACAACACTTAATGGTTCACTACTATCTCCAGCATTTTAGTGGTCGCTACTGTGCCCCACAGTGTTATCTGATTGTTCGCTTTGTCTTCGTGCGTTCGCTGTCTGTGCACGTGCGTGTACTAATCGTATGCCCGTCCGCGTGCTGTGAGTTGTTGTTTGGGGTGGCTATGTGGTGGCTACGAGTTGTTGTACGTGGTTTCCCCGTTGAATATTTATGATTATTTCTTAATCGTGCCTTATCTTCAACACCTCTGTTTTCTGATAATGACAATCGCTCGTATAATAAAAACAAAACCGTGTGACTAATTAAAAGTAGGTAGATGTGTTAACTAGAATGAAATACATTTTAATAATACTGCATTATTCGTTACAATAACATTGCTATTAACAACAGATTTCTGTAAACGTTTGGGGAATTTCATGAATGTACTATTAGTAAGACCGAGAATAGTTCCAAAATATCGAAGAGGCATTTGAAGTTTTGTTACGTGTATATTAATGAGATATGATGAGGTGCTTACCTAAAAGATACTGACTGAATAACGAGCAGTGCAGATCATGATCAGACTGCACGGATGTGTAGGCTGATCATGATATGCACTGGTTGCAAGGCAGAATGAATCGTGTTCAGCATGATAAGCGTTTCTAAGAAATTTTAGCCAACTGACTAAGTTGACCTTCACCTTTTAGTATCCCATATCAGGAGTTATCTGCTCCTTATCAAAGCCATTTTTTCTGACGTTTTATAGTAAAAGGGTCTTTACTGAAATCTAGAATCGTGCCATAAAACTCTAAAACTATAAAGCAACGACGACGCCGAGTACATAAGCCCTCATTTTTATTCTAATTGTCTAGCTAAAAATATAGCAACTACATTTTCCTTATTTAAAAAACAAACAAAACATTAATAGAACAAATCAACTTAGTTAGTCATTTAGATTTTTCTGAACGCTGATCTGGTGCCTGTGGACGTCACGTGACGGGTCATAAAACAATAAAAAGTGAAGGTCAAGGGACACATATAGTAGTGACACTAATATGTTTCAATTTTTATGCAAGTTCTGACCGTAGTCATATCATATATATACACTATATGCAGCGGACCTTCATTTGAAATATGTTTGGTTGCTTTATTATATAGTGTACAAATACTAAAATAGGTTACTAATAGGATACACATTTGCATGTTATAACAAAGAATAATTATATTCATATATATTAAATTGCTTAAATGACTTACAATAAAAATGTTCAAATATTGAGAAAAGCGTACAATATGAAACTGTGTCTAGTTATTTGATCTAGAAATCTTTTCAGATGCAGACGACAATTAAAGAAAATAATAAAACAAAATGCAAAAGATAGAAGAAATTATGGACAACATCTTGCGGGTTTATCGATTTCACACATGCTATTTCTGTAATGTAACAGAAGTAGCAATATACCAGTGGAGACGAGTTTTGTGTTCAGTAAAGTATGTATAAAGATATTCAATGACTGCACGTAAGGGATGAGGGGTATTAGGAGAAGGGATGTGTATACTAGATACAAAGAATAATATAGAGGAGCATATGAATGTGATAACAGGAAGACGGTTGGAAGTTTGTTGGTCCGTTATTCCCAGTGACCGTTTTCCGGAAGCAAACAGCACCCCGAACACCGCCATAGAACCATGCATTGCAAAGTAGGCCGAAACAAAAAGAAACTGTAACGGAACAATACAGAAAACGGGTTGCTTCAAAAATCCAACAACAAGTATGTTTTAATTATATTCTAAATACAAAAATGGTAAGGGGTAGGCAAAAGGGTTGGCGTGTTGGGAAAAAAGCAAGAATGAATATTCAACAGAGAAGGCCACGCTCATAAAACGTCTTCCAACATTGGAAACCACGTTAGCACAAACACGCACGTACACAAAACAAACACAAACACACATACACAACTAACAGAGACAAAGACACACACAGAAGAAAAAAAACAATCATGGGGGACATAGTGGGATTCCGCCAAAGACACACGTACGCACGCACACATACGGCAAACAATCAGGAAAAACAACAACAGTGGGCACCGCTCAGGAAGGCCGGAGACACAAAATATCGTTGGCACCTAACATCACTCAAAGTAAAAGGGGAGGGGCGTAAATCTTAGGGGTTGGTGGGGGGAGCGACGGGGGACGGGGGGGGAAGGAAAGAAACACCAACGACAAACAAGATAATATACAAACATAAAATACGAAAGGACACTGGAGATTTCAAGGTTTTCTTCCAATTCACCAAGACCCAGTAATCAAGAAGGTATTGTGAAAAGGACAACATTGGCAGAAAAACATGAATCAAAAACCATTTACAATATCTTATCAAGTTGACCTTCAACTGTGTGGTATCTGACCCCCAAACCAAGATATATCTGTCCCCTAGTGTCAGTGACTAAAATGATATGATGTCATAAAACTTTTAACCTTAAGGCATTAAACGGTACAATAGCCCAATTATTCTTAGTCGAACTCAACTTATAAAATAACAATCTTAATTTTGTTTGTTTGTTAGTTAGAAAATGAAAAAAAGAACATTGTATAATTAAATTGTCAGCTATTCACTTTTTGAAATAATTTATGATGCGCATATTTGGACATGACGTCACACTATTATTAAAAAAAAAGTGAAGATCAAGGGACACATGCAGCCATAACTATCACAATATTCTATTTCATATGCAGAACTACGTCTTTTTTTGGGTCGTATTACGTGGATAGACTGTATGCAGAGGACCTTCTATCATGCGGATGTGATTCTGACGTTATATAGTATATACATTATAAAAAAGATTTGAATTGAGTTTAATAGTTGCATGCCATACTAAAGAAAAATATTCATATATAATAAATTAGTACATAGTTTAAAATAGATAAATTAAAGCAGACACGTACTCATTTTAATATGCAACCTGAAAATAATCGCAAGAGCATGAAACCTTTTCATATACAGACGACAATAAAAAAATAGAATTTCACAGAATGCAAAGCAGTAGAGAGCATATGAACAAGATATGGCAAGGAAATATTAACGAGTCATTTCCTTTGTTGCCTTTTACAAAAAGTTACCGATTATGGTAAAATATATGTAGCAGTGGTAATAAGCTAACTTGGATGAGAAAACACCAGGACTAACGTTAATAATATACAATTACACAATGTATTGACTTATGTTGAGGTCAATATGTGTTTTACGGACCTGTAAAAAAGGATATTGACCGTGGACGCATATTATATGCCTTTCTCAAATGCATTCATTTGACTGGCTAAGATTTCATACGTATAAGAAAAAGTGATTTTACATGAGTCATTATCACTTTTGTAGGTCAATATCGCTTTTTGCAGACCCGCGCGTGCACTCATTTCGACCAATCAAACGAGCGCATTTGAGAAGGGTATATAATATTAAAGTATAATGAACATCAATCCTTAGAATTTACGTGTACAAATGGCTATGCATTGGCAGTATCGTCGTGCTTAAAATACACTCCTTAAAATAAAAAAAAATCTAACAATTGTTATATATGAGAGTTCTGTATCCAAAATATTTTAAAAAAAAGATATTAGTAATTCTACAGGCTAAATATTTAATAATTCATGATATTGTTCGTCCCTGCATTAATGAAAAACAACAAGAACAACAAAACAAAAACAATAACAATAACAACAAAACAACAACAACAATATATAATGAGAAAACATTATAGATATAACTTACTTGCTTATAGTTATCCAATACAGCACGTCTGACTTGCTTATAGTTATCCAATACAGCATGTCTGACTTGCTTATAGTTATCCAATACAGCATGTCTGACTTGCTTATAGTTATCCAATACAGCACGTCTGACTGTCTGAAATACTTTCCATCATGCCAAAAAGGACAAAACATGTATGTTACACTAAAATATGATGTCGACTTGTTCAAAAGAAAAGAAATAATAGTAGTAGTAGTAATAGTAGCAAAAATGTGAAATAGGCAGTGGTACTAGCAGCAGTAGCAAAAACGTAAAATATGCATTAGCAGCAGTAGTAGTAGTAGTAGCAAAAATGTGAAATCGGCAGTGGACTTAGCAGTAGTAGCAAAAATGTGAAAAATGCATTTGCAGCAGTAGTAGTAGTATTAGCAAAACCATGAAATCAGCAGTGGACTTAGCAGTAATAGCAAAAATGTGAAAAATGCATTTGCAGCAGTAGTAGTAGTATTAGCAAAACCATGAAATCAGCAGTGGACTTAGCAGTAATAGCAAAAATGTGAAAAATGCAGTAGTAGTAGCAGTAGCAAAATCGTGAAATTGACAGTAGCAGTGACATTGATACTACTTGCTGCTGCTGCTACTGCTACTATTACTGTTTACAATTGCTACTGCATGCTACTGCTACTGCTACTATTGCTGCTACTGCTACTGCTGCTACTAATACTACTGCCACTACTTCTAGTGTTACTGATACAACTGCTTATGCTGCCACTGCTTCAACTGCTACTGATACTAATACTACTGTCACTACTTCTAATGTTACTGATACAACTGGTGTTGCTACTACTGTTGCTACTGCTACTGCTGCTACTGTTACTGGATCTAATGCTACTGCATTTGCTGTTACTTCTGCTGCTGTACTTTCTGCTACTGCTTCTATTGCTACTGATGCTTTGCCAATTTCACGTTTTTGTTGCTGCTACTGCCACTACAGCTACAACTGCTACTGCCAATTTCACATTTTTGCTGCTGCTACTGCTACTGCTAATGTCACGTTTTTACTACTGCTGCTACACCTACAACTGCTACTGCCAATTTCACATTTTTGCTGCTGCTACTGCTACTGCTAATGTCACGTTTTTACTACTGATGCTACAACTGCTACTGCCAATTTCACATTTTTTTGCTGCTGCTACTGCTGCTACACCTACAACTGCTACTGCCAATTTCACATTTTTGCTGCTGCTACTGCTACTTCTAATGTCACGTTTTTACTACTGCTGCTACAGCTACAACTGCTACTGCCAATTTCACATTTTTGCTGCTGCTACTGCTACTGCTAATGTCACGATTTTACTACTGCTGCTACACCTACAACTGCTACTGCCAATTTCACATTTTTGCTGCTGCTACTGCTACTGCTAATGTCACGTTTTTACTACTGCTGCTACACCTACAACTGCTACTGCCAATTTCACATTTTTGCTGCTG
This sequence comes from Mercenaria mercenaria, assembly GCF_021730395.1. NCBI lineage: Eukaryota > Metazoa > Mollusca > Bivalvia > Venerida > Veneridae > Mercenaria > Mercenaria mercenaria. The sequence continues at coordinate 60,106,744 of NC_069375.1, read as the reverse complement.
CTACTGCTACTGCTAATGTCACGTTTTTACTACTGATGCTACAACTGCTACTGCCAATTTCACATTTTTTGCTGCTGCTACTGCTGCTACACCTACAACTGCTACTGCCAATTTCACATTTTTGCTGCTGCTACTGCTACTTCTAATGTCACGTTTTTACTACTGCTGCTACAGCTACAACTGCTACTGCCAATTTCACATTTTTGCTACTGCTACTGCTACTGCCACTGCTTATGTCACGTTTTTACTACTGATGCTACAACTGCTACTGCCAGTTTCACATTTTTGCTGCTGTACTTACTGCTACTGCTAATGTCACGTTTTACTACTGCTGCTACAACTACAACTGCTACTGCCAATTTCACATTTTTGCTGCTGCTACTGCTACTGCTAATGTCACGTTTTTACTACTGCTGCTACAGCTACAACTGCTACTGCCAATTTCACATTTTTGCTGCTGCTACTGCTACTGCTAATGTCACGTTTTTACTACTGCTGCTACACCTACAACTGCTACTGCCAATTTCACATTTTTGCTGCTGCTACTGCTACTGCTAATGTCACGTTTTTACTACTGCTGCTACACCTACAACTGCTACTGCCAATTTCACATTTTTGCTGCTGCTACTGCTACTGCTAATGTCACGTTTTTACTACTGATGCTACAACTGCTACTGCCAATTTCACATTTTTTGCTGCTGCTACTGCTGCTACACCTACAACTGCTACTGCCAATTTCACATTTTTGCTGCTGCTACTGCTACTTCTAATGTCACGTTTTTACTACTGCTGCTACAGCTACAACTGCTACTGCCAATTTCACATTTTTGCTACTGCTACTGCTACTGCCACTGCTTATGTCACGTTTTTACTACTGATGCTACAACTGCTACTGCCAGTTTCACATTTTTGCTGCTGTACTTACTGCTACTGCTAATGTCACGTTTTTACTACTGCTGCTACACCTACAACTGCTACTGCCAATTTCACATTTTTGCTGCTGCTACTGCTACTGCTAATGTCACGTTTTTACTACTGCTGCTACACCTACAACTGCTACTGCCAATTTCACATTTTTGCTGCTGCTACTGCTACTGCTAATGTCACGTCTTTACTACTACTGCTACAGTTACAACTGCTACTGCCAATTTCACATTTTTGCTGCTGCTACTGCTACTGCTAATGTCACGTTTTTACTACTACTGCTACAGCTACAACTGCTAATTTCACATTTTTGCTGCTGCTACTGCTACTGCTACTTCTGCTGCTGACAACTTCATATCGATATTATTCATTCAGATTATTTTTTTGCCTGTGGGAGGTTAGTTTAGAGGAGTATTTTATTTGGTAGAGTCCCTTTAAGCTGTTTAACTGTATGTATATACAGCAATCTGATTAAAATCTGTTCCTAAAAAGAAATATCTTTAAAAAAAGATGGTTGGCGAATTGTAATAAGACAAGAAGTTTATGAGATTTTCATCTAACTTTCATCTTTTATCTAACATTTTTCAAATGGCAAAACTAAACACCGCACTTTAACAATTTAAATGGTTCTCTTTCAATTTTTCACAAAGGTTTCGTAGGGTTGCAAGTTTCTTTCGTTTATCCTACGACGAATAATTACAGCAGTACTTTGATGAAGATTCATCAAGCAGTTCATATGAGAAGCGGTCATTGAAAGGTGTTTATATTTTCAGCTTAATTGGACCTTAGAGAAGAGGCTAGCCGTCCCTATCTGTAAAATAATGGCAGGGGACATTACGATGATGCTACACACCAAGTTTGATGAAGATCCATTAAATAGTAGTGGTTAATGCGAAGAAGTCGTTTAAAGGCATTTCTACTTTTAGGTATAGTGGTCCCTAATAGGGACCAAGTGCCCCTATATAAACAAATTTCGAAGAGGACCTTATAATGATGCTGCAGACCAAGTATGACGAAGATCATCAAGTAGTTCATGAGGCGCTGTCTAAAGGTGTTTCTACTTTTAGCTCTAGCAGCCTCTAAAAGAGGTAAAGTGTCCCAATTGAACAAAGTTGGCTGCGGCCTAATAAAGATGCTACAAATTAAGTTCGGTGAAAATACATCAAACGGTTCATCAGAAAAATTCAATTAAAGGATGTTTTATTTTTAGCTCTAGCGGCCCCTAAAAAGGCCAAATGCTCTCGCTTTAACAAATGTATATTCGCTTTTCATGAATCTTTGGACAATGACGTCACACTTCTAAAAAGTGAAGGTCAAGGGATACATACAGCTGTAATTTCAATATTTCTGTTTCATAAGCAAAGTTGACCGTAGTCATACCACGTAGATAAACTAAATGCAGCGGACCTTCGCTTCAATGTACTGTGATTCAATCATTATATAGCATATACATAATAAAACAGATTTCAAATGAGTTCAATATTTGCATACAATAATAAAGAAAAATATTCATACATAATAAATCAGTTAAATAATTTATAACAAATATGTCAAAGCAAACAAGTATTCATTTTATTATGCAATCTGAATTAGTCAGAAAAAGCAAGAAACCTTTTCAAATACAGACGACAATTGTAACAAAAAGAATATTGCATAGAATGCAAAGGAGTAGATAACAAATATCGATTTGGTACTCGTGCAATATCACATTAGTAGGTAGGCTATATGAATATTCATAAAGATGTGGAAACGAGTAATTTTCTGTGTTGCCTTTAACAAAAAGTTACCAATTATGGTAAAAGATAGAAAGCACTGTTGACAAGCTAACTTGGATAAGAAACTGCATTTCCTCAAAACTAACGTTAGTATAAAAGTGAACCAAAGGTGCATATCAATCCTCAAAATTTATGTGTACTACTGGAAATGCGTTGGCAGTATATCTTCGTGTTAAAATGCATTGCATAAAGCAAAACAAAATCGAGCAATTGTAACATATATGAGTTTTGTATCCACAAAAATAATGATTATATAAATAAGTATTTTTATCATAAGTTATTAGTAATTCTGGCGGCTAAATAATAATACTTTATGATATTGTAATGAAAGAAAAACAAAAATATATAAAAGAAAGTCAAGGGACACATACAGTCGAAGTATTTGTTTCCTTATTTTTGTTACATATTGTTGACCGTAATCATTTCACACAGATATCACACAGATATATACTGTATGCAGCGGACCTTCAGGTACTTAACCGTAATCGATTCTTTATATAGTGTGTCTATCATAAACCAGGTTTCAATAGAGTTAGATATTTACATGTTATAATAAAATAAAATATTCATATTTCATAACGTTTATAAATGATGTACATTGAAAGTGTGAGAATAATAACAAATGCATTAAAAGTGCAACCTTAAATATCATAAAGAGCAAGAAATCATTTCACAAGCAGACGGCATTTGACAAAATAAAATTACATAACATGCACGCGGTAGTTGAGATATAATCGCCGACATGTAACGAGAATATCGATATGGGACTCATGTACATATTAAACACTATTACAAAACAGTGTTTGGACATTGAAAAGTCACATTTTAATCTAGGTCACGAATTCATTCTTACCCATAGCTACCTTAGTATGATAGTTTTCAGCATACTAACCCTTACCCTGCTAAATTTCGATTGTCCATCTTTCAATTTGGATAGTACCATTAACTGTTAGAAAGTGGCGATTACCAAAAGATAATGACTGAATGGCGAACAGTGCAGATCATGATCACACTGCACGGATGTGCAGGCTGATCATGATCTACACTGGTCGCAAAGGCAGAATCAGATGTGTCCAGCATGATACGGGCTAAAGGTGTATATTATGTCCTTACTGAATGGCCTGCCGATTAATAGGAAAACTTTTGCTCGAGGTCCGGAGGACCTATGACATAGTTTTGACCATTTGCCGCTAAGCGATACAATAAATACGTTTATTATTTAATTTAGAAGAAATCAGAAATATATTTTCACAGATTTGTCTTCCTCAAAGTTTTAATTTTAGCCCAAAGCTTTAACTCTAATCCAGCACATATACTGAATATTGCGTTGAATACAGATCGGTCACATATCACAATCACCTGAAGAGGACTTTAACACTGGCATTGCTTCTGAGCCCTGACCAAGTTTGGTGAATATCCTTTAAGGAGTCCATTAAAAAAGATAATTTTAAGTTTTTCTTCTGTATTATGCTGTGGATAAGTTTTGAAGTAACCATGACATCTGTGATCCCTAAACAAAGCTTTCTTTTACTTCACTAAGAATCAGTATTTAGGAAATTACTGTTAAAAGGTAACCTTGCCGGAAAAAACTTCAGTCAGTCACCATTTACAATATCTCATCAAGTTGACCTCCATCTTTGTGGTATCTGACCCCTAAACCAAAACATAGAATTATATGTGTTCTTTAGAGCCAGTTATTAAAATGATATAATGCAATAAAACTTTCAACCTTAAAGCATACAACATTACAATAGCCCCGTCATTATCCGAATGGTCGAAATAAATTTATAAAGACAATACACATTGTTAGCAGCGAATACATTTAAATAGCCATATAGTACTTTCTGACGTGCATCTTCAGACAAAGACGTCACATTTATAAAAAAAAAAAGTGAAGGTCAAGGGACACATACAGCCGTAATTATTTCAATATTCTGTTTCATAAGCAAAGTTGACCGTAGTCATATCACGTAGATAAACTGTATGCAGCGGACCTTCATTTGTAATGGTGGGATTTGGTCATTATATAGCATATTCATTCTTAAAGAAATTTCAACTGAGTTCTATATTTACATGTCATATAAAGGAAAAATATTCATATATAATAAATCAGTTAAATAATTTATAACAAATATTTCAAAGCAAACAAGTACTCATTTTAATATGCAACCTGAATTAGCCGCAATAGCAAGAAATCTTTTCATATACAGACGACAATTATAAAAAAATAATATTTCATAGAATGCAAAGGAGTAGAGAACCGTGGTGATATGCACAAGACATTGCAGGAATATCGATTTGGGATGCTAACAGTATTTCCAGCATCTAAATAGCCTGTGCTAAATTGTAATTGGCATTCCAATAAAAAAAGAACAGTTTCTGATTTTGATGAAAATATCCTTAGATACAGGAAAAATCAGAAAAATAGTCATGTCAATACAATTTAAGTCTATACTGTGAGAACAATAGTTATACGTAAATGTTCTTGAAGTTTTATTTTTCGAACGACGCCATTTTGTTCAGATCGCGCGTGCAGATTCGCGGAAAAGGCCATCCTTGATATTATTGTGTCTAAAGTAACTGCCTTTTCTTTCTATATTAAACATATAGTTATTATAAAAAAAATTAAAAATATTTCTTTTTAAGTAAACGCTAATTGAATGTTGGCGTGACGGCGCCTAAATTATATATAAAACAGTACATGTATAAAAAAAGAAAGTCATGGGACACATACAACCATACATATACAAGTATACATATTATCGACCATAGTCTGTTGACTATTTTCTGTCGACCATAATTATAATGGTCTGTTGAACAAGTCAAGTCTGTTGACTATAGTCTTTTCGCACAAACATACTGTATGCAGCGGACCTTCGCTTGCATAACGGTAAATGATTCTTTATATAGTGTGTCTATCATAAAACAGGTTTCAATAGAGTAATAAATTTACATGTTATAATACAGAAAAATATACATATATGATAAAGTTTATAAACGATGTACACTGAAAGTGTGAGAACAATGAAAAATGCATTAAAAGTGCAACCTTAAATATTATAAAGTGCAAGACAGACGACATTTGACAAAATAAAATCACATAACATGCACAGCAGTTAAAATAGATATAATCGCTGACATGTGACGGGATTATCGATAAGGGGACTCATGTCCGTAAGTGTTTGGAACTGGAAAAGTCGCATTTTAACCTAGAAAACACAGAAAATTCAATCTGCCTGGAATGTACTAAAATAAATTCGATTTTCATATATGTTTTCTGATCATGTAATGATAGTGAAAGCACGAACCTGTGACTCTACTTCTTTGTGATAATGATCAAGCAGAACAGACCTTCTCTTGCACGCACTCACATTTGTAACAATCTCATTTATATTACTCCAATGCGTTTATATTACTTGCATAATATTATTATGCATATATATTTTACAAAACTTCTAACGCCCTCCTCCCTTAATATTTTGGCAATAGCCTTCACATAATATTATATGAAATGTCCCACAAGTTTGTAAAATTATGTTGAAAATCACATATTAAAATTTAAACAAAATCGCGTCATGTTATCGTTGCTTATAGAGGGAAATCGAGCGGGAATATTGATTTTGCATTTGTATAGGAAGTTAGCAGTAACAGTGACCAAAGCAGCAACAAACTTAAAAAATATTAATCTGGCAGTAGCAGAAGCAGCACTAACAGCAGCGAAAATACGAAATCAGCAGCAGTAGCAGAAGCAAAAAGCGTGAAATTAGCACTAGCAGTAGCAGCTAGTAGCAGTAGCAAAAGTAACAGTAGCATCAGTAGCAGTAGCAAAAACGTGAAATCGTCAGTAGCAGCAGTAGCAGTAGCAAAAGTAACAGTAGCATCAGTAGCAGTAGCAAAAACGTGAAATCGTCAGTAGCAGCAGTAGCAGTAGCGGCAGCTAGTAGTAGTTTCAGCAGATGCAGTAGCAGCAGTAGCTGGCACAACAGTAGCAGAAATATCACTATCAGAAGCAGCAGTAGCAGTATAAGCAGTAGCAGCAATAGCACCAGCAGCAATAGAAGCAGCAATAGTAGAAATAATAGCAGCAGTAGGAGTACTTGAGTAGCAACAGTAGCAGTAGCAGCTTTAGCAGAAATAGCAGAATAAGAAAATGTGTAACAGGCAAATGAAATCGCAGCAGTAGCATAAGCAGTAGCAAACACGTAAAATTGGCAGTAGCAGCAGTAGCACTGGTATTATCAGTAGCAGCAGTACTATGAGTAGCAGTAGCAGGAGTGCAAGTAGTAGTAACCACATTAACAGTAGCCATAGTAGTTACATTTGCAGTATTAGCAGTAGAGGCAGTTGCAGCAGTAGCAGCAGTAGCAAAGCAGAAGTATTAGTAGCAGTAGCAGGAGTGCAAGTAGCAGTAACCACATTAGCAGTAGCAGTAGTAGTTGCAGTAGTAGCAGTAGAGGCAGTTGCAGCAGTAGCTATAGCAAAGCAGCAGTAGCAATACCAGTAGCAGCAGCAGTAGCATTTGCTTAGTATCAAGTGCAGTAGCTGCATTAGCACAGTAGCAGTAGTAGCAGTCGCAGCAGTAGCATTAAAATCAAGCGCGTAGCCTAATAGTAGCAACAGTAGTAACAGTAGCAGTTGCGGCAGTTGCATAAGCAGTAGCGACAGTAGCAGTATTAACGGCAGCAATAGCAGTAGCAGGAGTGACAGTAGAAGTAGTCGCAGTCAGTAGCAGCAGTAGTTACAGTTGCAGTAGAAGCAGTTGCAGCAGTAGCAGTAGCAAAGCAGCAGCAGTAGCAGAAGCAGTAGCTGCAGTAGTAATAGTAGCAAGTACAGTAGAAGCATTAGCAATAGAATCAGTGGCACAGCAGAAGCAGTAGCAGTAGAAACAGTAGCAGTAGCAGTAGTAGTAGTAGTAAGCAGTAGCAGAATTGGCAGAAGCAGCAGTTGTAGAAGTAGCACTAACCGTAGTAGCATCAGTAGCAGCAACAGCAGTAGTTGTAACAGTAGCAGTAGCTGTAGTAGCAAAACCTTGAAATCGACAGTGGTACTAGCAGTAGTAGCAGTAGCAAAAATGTAAAATACGTACAAAACGTAATATATACCTGCATACTTACGTATCTTTGCTTAGAAAGAATTTCTGATGAAAAATATTTGTTAGTAAATTTGCAACTGAAGTGACCAAATTTTGCAGGTTGTTTTTCCGTACTATTAGTAACTGTAATTTTTAAATGAAGAACCAGACTTAGACCTTCAAGTATCTTGTGAACATACTCCCATGAGAAAAACTGTTTATTACCAACACTACTACGTTATTGTTGTAAACTTTTACATTTCATGCCTTCTGTTTCCGCTGCGTGTGTTAGAGATTCACCTGGCGGGGAATTCTTTTGGAATGCATTTCCACTACCGTCCATGAACAGGCTCAATCAAACCGAGCCTGGAACATTTTCGTATTTGTCGTGTTGGAGTGGACCTGTGGAATTTCCACTTTTTCTATTTTATTTATACTGCCCCGTGCCTTGGAGCATGGTGGGGGAAAAAGTGGGGTTTGATGCGCTCCATAAACCGGTTTATGCTCCCCGGTTGTGTTTTTGCCACTGACCGTTCCAAGGCGGTGCCACAATGTGTTCCTTTATTTGTTCGTTTTGTCCTCGTGTGTTTGCTTTGTATGCGCGTGTGTGTGTGTGTGTTTGTAGTGTGTAGATCTGCGTGCTGTGTTTCGTTTTGGGGAGGCTGCATTGTTGGAACATGGCATTCTCTGTTTGATATTAATGAGCCATGCCATGAGATAACCAACATAGTGGGTTTGCGACCAGCATGGATCCAGACCAGACTGCGCATCCGCGCAGTCTGGTCAGGATCCATGCTGTTCGCTAATGGTTTCTCTCATTGCTATAGGCTTTGAAAGCGAACAGTATGGATCCTGACCAGACTGCGCGAATGCGCAGGCTGGTCTGGATCCATGCTGGTCGCAAACCCACTATGTTGGTTTTCTCATGGCACGACTCAGTTGTCCTTGTTTTTTACCGGGTTGCTCGCTAGACGTTAATCTTACGTACACTTTTGAACGAACACATCTTGGTTAAATGACTTTTGTTTGAAATTTGTTATTTTTAAACCTCACATATTTATCAAAATATAGAATGAAATCCACCAATATGAAACTATTACAGTAGCCTTAAGTTTATGTTACTTGTAAAGTTCCTTCAAGCGTCTTCATGAAATAACTCGAACCCACTTCTGTTAAAGTCTACTGGAGTCTTCTCCGTCGGTACGTGAAATATTTAGTTAGTTTTCAAATTTACCGCCTCGGCAGCCTAGTGATAGAGCGCCCGCTTTAAGTGCGGGAGGTCTTGGGTTCGATCCCCGGCCGTGTCATACCAAAGACGTAAAAAATGGTACTAGTAGCTTCCTTGCTTGGCGCTCAGCATTAAGAGGGTAGTGCTAGGACTGGCCAGCCCGGTGTCAATATAATGAGACTTGGTGGGGTATCATGTCACGTGTCTACGGCGTAATGTTCAAGTGAGACAGCACTATAAAGTTGGGCAGTTTGCTCCCTACTACAAGTAGACACCGTCGTTCGTGAATATGACTGAAAAATTGTTGAAAAAGACGTTAAACCCGAACACACATACACAATTTTCAAATTTGGCCTCCAAGTCATGACGTAAAGGAAGCGATCTGGGCCACTGATCCCTTCAACTACTGTAAATAGCGAACTGTTTTTTTTTAACTTAGGTTACTAGATTAAACATAATTAAGCATCATTTTCGTTATAAGTAACTTCAAAAGCGCTTTACGTACATACATGTGTATAGAATACAAAAATGAAGTAAACTAGGGGCGTGATTTACAAATGCAGAGAGCGATCTGACCAGTACAATAGAGAGAGAGTTGTTTTTATATATTGATAGCCTGGTTCTTTAACGTTCTGAGTGTGGAGCACCGATACACACGAATCCCTCTGATTATCATTATTTTTGTGGATATTTGCACTGAACATGTTTGTTTGTACCCTTCCTATTCTAACAGCCCCAGTTTTATATATTCATACATTAAAAACAATCTAAATCTAACTTATTCTAATGGTGCTTAGTTAAAAATTGCAAAAGAATAAGACAATAGTAAGCATGATTTTATTGCAATTTGTATCCTAAACTACTGAAGCATTTAGGTGCTAATTCGCGTCTTTACATTTTCAATCAAGCACAAATGTGATGTGATAACATTAGGTCATTCAAATAAATGGTTTTGATTAAAATCTGAATCAAGAAATTTGATACTGGAACTGATAGACCATTCGATTAGGAGTTTAGATACGAGTCTCTTGTAACTGTAAAACACAAAATGTTAAACAAAAATCTTAAGGTCTTGTAGACACTGAACCTTTAAAAGTAATTGTCGAAACTATGTTAGGTGTTAAAACACGTTGCAAGACATTTTTAGTTCACAAAATATTTTATCTGTAGTCCAAGCGAGTCGAATTTGTTTGCCCGAATGGTATTCTATTTCAAAAACCCGTATTTCATATTAGAGTAACTCATTTCTGTTTGGTTTGAACTTGCAAGAATCCTGTGCATTGTGCTATAATGTCAGTTGATAGACCAGCTGGAGTCCATCAGGTTAACTCTTCTCAACAACTTGAACATTCTGTTGGAGAAGTCACTCACATGGATAAACCGGTATCAACAATAGATAACTATAGCAACAAACAATGAACAATCAAATGTCTTAGTGGGCATTCAGGGATCATATCCAAAATTATAAGTTTTGCGTTTGTAAAATGACCATAGTTTTCGGTCCATTCTCTGACTCCGAGCTTTGAATAGACATAAAATGAATGAACTTATAAAAACAGATAAAAAAGGAAAACATCAGAATAACGACAACAACAACAACAATACTTTTATCTCTATTGTATGGGTACATATAGTAAGCGTTATTACTAACCATGTAGGCAAGTGAAGACTAGACATGAAAGAAACAGACAACTAGGAATTTTTAGTCAAAATTAAATAGTCCTAGGCAGAAAGACTAAAGTATACCAAGCTGCGGTGGATTAATGGATAAGGCACATGCCCCGCAATCGGGAGGTCGAAGGTTCGAGCCCTGACTGGGGCGGGTCTTGCTACTGAAAAGCGACCGGTTGATAAGTCACCAGCTAGTTAAATAATGGTAACCGATTGCCTACCAACCTGGTGCGTGACTTATGCTGTTCAACGTATGTAGGTGTCTCATAAGCTAACTTGGCTGGCCCTTTCAATAGGGGTGACACTATAATTAAACAAACACTTTACTTTAGCTTATACTAGCTTTACAATTACTTTCTTTTCCAAACAGTAATCATTACTTTCACATTAACACAGGTCATAGATGGTTGGAATTTCATTATGACCAAAAACGCTGCTTAAAAAAAGACTGGGAAGTGAAAAAAGTACAAGTCATCGTCCATCCACCCATGAGATCTGGATTAACATTCTACTTGTTGGTTTAAACATATCTATTCCCGACAATATACAAAATTATATCTATATACAAACATTACAAGTACAGTTGATGGAAAAGATTAGAACGAAAGACAAGTCTTATAGAGTTCTTCTCCTACTTGTTGCGACTTATGTTAGTTTTGCACGACGATTTAGTTTCATTCGTGACATATTTTTATGTCTGAACGTAACTTGCGAAAATAACATTTAAACATACTGCCGTATGTAGGCAAATTATTTTTTAAAAGCATCAAACGCAACAAAAGAGAACAAAAGGAGATTAATAGATAAATCTACCACATTAACAGAATTGGGGATGTGTAGGGATAAATACATATAGTACGTACGTCTAAATGAAACAATGCCAGAGACATGTAGGAGATCATTTAAGATAATGCTTCATTTAATTTTCCACAAATGCCATGATTTACCGTAAGTTATCAGATACATGCAAGAATAGTTAACCCAAATTAATTGTCCATACAAAATTTGGTCTCAATCTGATGTAACTGACAACAAAACGTTTAAAATTTGGCAAACAATGAAGGGATTGGGTAGCTCCAATATGACAATCGCGCGTCACTGCATGAGCTAGCCTTCATTTGATAACAGTAATCAGACCATCTTTTCTCCTAGATAAAGACAAAGCCATGAAGATATAGACTACTGGTTCTTCTATATAATATGAAATCATCAAGTTAACAGTTTGATAAGGGCTGTGTATTGATTTGGTTATCACATCTCTAGCGGAAAATAAACATGGAGTCATTTTGAATAAAATTTAATCATTGATCATAAACTTGAGGTATAGAGTATAGCACAACAGTTTTTAAAAAAGTCATTTTTTTGACGTTTTGCATTATTAAAAGGCCCTCTTTTGCTTCATATTTAAGGACATAAAATTTAATTATCAAATTCCCTGGCGCCATCCAGCAGGCTTACGGAAGCTCGTTGGTTCTACCCAGGTGCTCGCTCGTGATGAAATAATGTACGGAGGGGCATCCGGGGTCTTCCTCCACCATCAAAGCTGTAAAGTCGCCATATGGCCTACAATTGTGTCGGTGTGACGTTAAAGCCAACAAAAACAAAATATTTTTAAAGGTTTTATGTTTGAAGGTGAAGGTCATATGAGGTCCAATGTCATCTGTATGGTCAGTATATAGGTTTTGCCACAAGGACTGTTGAGTGGTTACACTAAATAGGGTAATTAATGCAGGCTAAAGACAAAACAGTAAAACTTAATTCGGACGAACGGACGGACACTTCAATCGCTATATGCCCATTGGTGTTCAAATAAACGAAGAACGAAGTGTGGAGTTAGAAATGTTGTTGAGCATATAAACAAAATATTTTTTTTAAGTATTTAGCGAATGAAATTTCATAAAACATACGTCACCTTAAGATATTATAGTTAATAGTTTTCTTATCTACTAAAGTATCATCTAGGGTGACGAACAAATATGGAACAAGAATAATTATTGTAATTATTATGAATAAGCCTTAATCATTGATTGAAGCTTTAAAAGATATTCATATAGTTTACTCATGTCCAAAATATTACTTTTCTGCCTTTTCAATCGACTTCAGTGTACAGTTACATTCATGTTAGGGGACTCGTGTATTATACCTGAGACTAAAAGAGAGCTGTCAATGTAAGTTATTATATATTCCCATCTGGACATAAAGGTACAAAGGGCTGATGATTAAAGAAAGTTATTGTAGCTGTTTTGTTCCAATAGGACGATATGTCCCTGAAGCAAATCTTGTAAGTATTTGTCTGTTTCGATAGAAACTTATTTCTTTCATTAATTTGGTACGGCAATATGTACAAATGTGTATAAGTTGACAATGTATTCAACGTGGTTCTGATCAGATTTCAAAATGCTTAGTGTCATTAAAGAATTTCATAGATGAGTTTATGACATATTTCAACGAGTCAGCTTTAAGATGCAACTGAATATTCAATTACGGTCTTTAATCGACGAAACTAACCTACAAATATATTCTGACCGCATGAAATGCAACTTTTGACCTGTTTTGACCTCATTGTGAGCCCTAAATGACAAAGTCACTGCTTTGTAAGTTATTTACAACTGAAGGTTTTTGTGAAAAAATAATATATTGCACAGACGAAAAACATCAAAGTGCTCAATGATTTCCCAGTAGTAATGATTTACGTTATACACAGAAAGTCGTAATTTTTTGGTTAGTTAAATATTCTCACAAATTAGTAATTTTTATTCTCAAATGCCTAATCAATTGTACTGAATGACATAATGCATTTTATATTTCTTTAAAAGCAATCGAAAGGTGATAAATATTAAACTATATTTGTATCAGATAAAGCAAAACCAAGGGAACAGTAATATTTTGATGTTGAAAGGTTTAGAGTATGGTAGCGTTTTTTTAAATGTTTTTTTTTTCTTTTGTTTTGCTACTTTTGTCGTCAATAGCTTCATGATGTAGAGTGGCTATAGCTTTATCAGTTTGCCTATTTGAGAATCTTCTTTGTTAAAATGTCATGTGTAGGAAATTTTTGATATTGGCAGGGTACGAATAGATATGACCCATGAACGAGCTTACGGCTTTTACATCTTTAGCAGTGCAATGGGTCAACATGTGTCAACTATCGAGAAACGATATATGTTCAGTGTACAATTTACTTGTATATTAAGCCGCCTGTTATATCTGGAGTTAATGATTTATGTACCATTGAGTTTTAAATGATGATCAGGCAAATAACGCAATGTTTTAAACTTTAAGCATACAGCTAAATCAAATGACGTTCATGTTAATAACTTAAAACAATAGGCGTTTAGTTGCAGTTCCCTTCAAAACGATGTACTAGAATCAACAACACACGAGTTCCATCGTATGGATGTTCAGTCTATCTAATTAATAGCTGCAACGGAAAATCTCTTCTCTGACCCGCACATGTTATCATCTATAGCATTCAGCTACACTCAACAATTCACCACTGATCCTTGACTTTAAGGATGATCCTTGCCTGTCTGTAAGCGACGTGTCATTCCAAAGACTCATACTCCTAACTCAAAGGTCAAGGTCACAGTTGGAAGTCAAATGTCAGTAGCTTTTTTTCCTTTCCGGTTCATAACTCAATTCCTTGAAGATATTATTATATTGCATGCCAAAAATGTATCCCATAATGTGATTATGTGCCAGAAGCAACACCCAGACCCTTCACATATAAGTCAAACGTACATCAGAGGTCATAGGTCAATAAGTGTTTGTCTTGTCCGGCCCAAAACTCTGTCATTTATTAAGATCTTTTAATATACTTTGACACAAATGTTTCCCATGATGAGGTGATGTGTCAAGTGAAACATCAAGATCCTTAAGTCAAAAGGTCAAGGTCACACTTGGGGGTAACAGTTCAATAGTTTTTTCCTGTGCGGTCAAAGAATTTCAATATTTTCTGCCACAAATGTTTTCTATGATGAGACAACTTATCATGCACAACACCCTGACCCCTAACTCAAAGATCAAGGTCACACTCGGAGGTCGAAGGCTAACAGGGTTTTACCCTTACCTATAGGTTTATAAAAAAAAAATTACCATTCATCCAAATCTTCCAAATAAGGCTTTATTGTGGGCATGTACTTCTTCAAAAAAAGTTTCTTGTTTGAAATAAACTCCAAACATGATTGTTTTAGTTCAATAGTATAATAATTACCCAATGAAAAAGTAACACAATACTTATGTCGTTATACATACTTACAAGTATTCTTATTCAAGGAGGAATCAAGGTTAGTTAATGCATCGGTCACTAAACTGTCCGTACGGTTTGAAAAAAAATTCGTACGAGTCAACCAATTTTAAAATTTTTACGGTCTCTGTATAATCGTAGCGTCTGGTCACAGTACCTACGTGCCCCATACGATCTTAAGAGGATGAAATCATAGGATATTCGTACGGACATCGCAGACAAGTAGGCGGAGCTTGCAAGTAGCCCGGCCGTATCTTGTACTTTTTGTGGGGCTCGTACGGCGCTCGCACGTACTCGTACAGTATCCGTAGGTACTGTGTTTTTATACCACCTTGAATCACGAAGGAAGTCGTACGGAGCTCGTACGGCGATCGGAACTCCCTGCGAGGCCCGTGCCGACATCGCACGTTCTCCACGAGGTGTCCTTAATATGGTAGGGACATCGTACGTTGACCGTGCGAGTCCCCTGCGATAGCCGTGCGAGCTTCGTTCACAGTTTTCCAAATCCGCACGTGCGATGCCCGTATGAATTCTTCCGGGAAACGCGCGGTTCCCGTACGGGGATCTTGCGAGCTGCTCCTGACTTCGCAAAACTCTACGAGCTCGTAGAGATCTCGGGAGTGTGGTGTTCAAAATATCCGTACGACGTTCGTACGATTCATCGATGTCCGTACGGACGCCATACGAATTTGCCAAAATTCGACTGAAAACCAACTCGTACGGAGCTCGTAGCGTTTTTGTGACCCGGGTATTAGAAAGGCTCTTTACTTACAAAAAAGCTACCAACCAGTTATTATTTTGACCGAGTGTATGACCGCATTGATAATGATGAAGCTACGGCGATTTATTGTTAAAATTGTAATGGATATCCTTTTAATATTGTCAATATTCTCTTTCGTTTTGTTCAAAACTTCATGAAAAAGTTACTTTTTGGAGAATTACGCAAAATGTGTCATTTTTACTAATAATGATGCAAATATTAGAATAGCAGATTTACTGTTTCAGTCAATACTAGGGTGAATAAAACATAACTTAATGCTATTTCTGCCAAGTTTGTTTATTTTGTCACTCTTGCACACGCATATTGAGTCAGAACGTTCAATAATTAATAACATAGAATCATATCATCCCACGTGTGTTACAATGGCGCAGCTAAACACATCCAAATTGCAATTTGTAGGCCTATACATTGTATAAGTTATTATCACCTGCAAACAGTTTGCCAAATTACCCAGGCAAATTATGATGTCACTTAAATGTTTGTGTTAGATATTGACGTCATTTGATAAATTCGAATTTCCATAGAGTTCGCGAAATCTAGTCTGCACAGTAACAAAATTGTGTGTCTCTTTTGGAACACACAACTAGAAACCATGAAGGTATCACAAATACTAATTTCAAGCCGGTTAATAATAGAAGTGGCACTATCGACGGGATAAAGGTAGGGCTTAAGTGCAGGGTTATTTCAGCAGGAAATGACTAAATATTATACACTCACGCATACGGATTTTGTTTTGTATTCTAGGCTTTAAAATTAGTGTGGTTCGCTGCCAAAACTATCAAAGCTATCTAAGACATGGTCAAAGAGATTTATTTTTTGGGGTGTTTAATATGGCTCCGACACAGTTATAAGACATATGGCCACTTTCCAGCTTTGATGGTGCCGGATGACCCAAGGTGCCTTTCCGTGCATTATTTCATCATGGGTGGGCCTCTGGGTAAAACCACCAAACTGCCGTAAGCCAGCTGGATGGCTTCATTACATTTAAGACTCCAACGCCCCGAGTGAGGCTAAGAGAAATTGAAATTGCACTGATAACGCAGGGGAAAATGTGACATCGATTTGTGTAAACCGGTATTCCATGCATCGAACATACCTGTGTTACACACCAGCTTATAGAGTATTCCTATAAAAATATATTTGTAGGGTAAAACGATATGTACTTCAGTACTGTAACTGCAATTTTTGCTGGATTCGATCTGAATATCGCTCTTGCTTGAAACAATGACCGGAGTGGCACCTTTTTTTCTCCAACCACCAAATCCTAGAGAAGTCGCCATATGTATGTGTATGAAATGGGAGATGTTCTGTGAAAATGTTATTTTCATTGTTGCATTTCAGTTTGAATGGTACCATATTCGTCCTTTGGGAATGACATACATGTTCCCTATGTAAGTGAAATAGGTGTATGCGCATGATAGCTTCGTGCAAATAGCGATACAATGTAATTGTAAACATTTTTTCGGGAAGTAATGATCTCTTTCTATATAACGCGAAGCTCTGTTCTATATTTTGCACTGAAGTATAACAGATATTGGCAGCCGATGAATAGAAATAAAACGATTTGATTCTCTTTCTCCCGCACTTGTGATTTCAAGCATCTACTAAGCTAGTACTAAAATCTTTATCAAGCTTCTGGAAAAAACACCCTAATTTTACGAAGACTACCTATTTCATACCAGCTATTGGTATAATGTTATGCTAACACATAAAACTTGTATGGTAAATATAGTATGCTAACCCATAAATAACTATTGCAGCTAACGGCTCAGTGAAATACATTGTTTCTAGCTGACGCAATCATTTTGCAGACAGCAACAGAAACATCATGGACATAGATACTGTAAGAGAAAGAACATCAGGCACTTACTACAATTCGCAAAAAAAGATCGCTCCGTCGCGTCTTCAATTAACATGTCGTAATAAATACCGTTTGACTTTCAAGTGTGAATGGTTTTTGATTTTTGCTATTGATTTTTAGATCATTTCCATCGATAAAACCGCATTTAGATATTCTTTTTCACTTTTATTAGCAATTAGTTGTCAAGTGCGTTAAATGGCTTTAAATTGAGTTAAGCACAGAACTACAGTTATAAATTGACAAAACCCCATGTCAATTATATGATGAAATATTCAAAGTTTATCGGAATACTTTTAGTAAACCTTTTGTCTGAACGAATTTCCCTAACTCCTCATTTAAATGCATGATTTGTCTTGAATTGCTAGATCGTAGTGTGATCAGGTAGCTCGGAATCTGTCGTCATCAAACATTTAAACACTGTAACCGCAGCTCCAACTGCCGAGCTTCAACCATTGGAGCGTTCAAATTGCTAATTTAAATCCATTTAATTTTACAAGCCGTTATTTCTAAACATTAGCAGCGCTTTCGTTAATATTTTAAATGAAACATCAACCCTTAAAAGGTAATTATTGAAATGTAACTGCTTTCAATTCACAAATGTCATTAATACATAGCTGTACGTCATCATTTGTCGTTTCAGAAATAATTCAAAGTTCGATTTTGTTATGATTACAGTGCGTACAATCAGACAGCAATATTTACTAATGTTGTGATAATGTTTAATAATTCCTGAAGGAATTTCACATATATTTTAAAATTTATTAGTCATTGAAACAAACAAACTCAGGCACGATTAAAATTCGCTTCAATATATCTTCAAAATCGAGAATACAGACATTTACAAATAGAACTAAGTAGTAGCTAGACATTATCAGTCACATATTTTAATGTTGTAAATACAACAATTCATACAATAACTGATAAGCCTTCATATTTAAATATAATGTATAATTGCACGATTTTAAGAAAGTGTTTAAATACTTAATGATACTTAGGATACATATTCAGACTCAATAATGACTCAATAATAGAAACAGTTGTCATGTCTAAATTATGAAATTGTTACCGAACTGTTTGAATTTGTTGCACATTTTCAAAAAATACCGTAAGCGGTTTTTGTTCTGCGATGCATTTCAAAGTTGTCTGTGGTGCATTTCAAAGATGTCATACCAGTTTGTCAGTTCATGCTCCTAACTCATTTCTAACTTGATACGTTACACAAGTTCTTTTAAGATAAACAAAACTGTCCTTCAAATTTTAATTTGCCATGTATTTGATTTTCTATTGATACGAATTGACGTTCAATTGTATCCATGTTAAATTCCCAAGCAAAAATAAAAAATATCTTCTGTTCTTTATCTTTTAGATTCCACGTCTCCAACAATTTGTCACTATGAAATTGTTAATTTGGTAAAGATATAATATATGCCAATTTACCTATTATAAAGAAACTGGATATTTAATTTGGGCCTATCCTATTTAGCGAGAATATTTGGACCGTATCTGAAAAAGGGTATGTCAAAAGCAGGTGGTACGTGGGCGTGGGAATCCAACATAAAACTTTCTCTTTTATTTCCGCACATTATATTGGTACATTCATCTCAATTCATCAATTTGATGTAAACGGTTTATATCACGGAGCATCTTTAATTGTACTCCGAGTATTGTGTCATTAATTTTATAAGGACACTGGTACTTATTTCTCCGTACTACATAAACACAAACACGTTAACATGACGATTTGACTCTATTGACAGAAAAGACATTTCTTGTTTTCCTCTATCTTTATTATGGTCTTCCCCATTCCCTCCAGAGGACTTAAAGAAGGTACATTCGGTTTCGTATTATCTTTTAGTTTTTTCTTTCATCTCTATCATATTGTGCTTTGATCATCTATCGGAAGGATGTAAACTTTCATAATTGTTACCTGAAGGACTGACCTTTCGATTGTCCTATCGGGGTAATGGCTCTTTGTAAAATTACAATAAGCCTTTCCAAACTCTAGCGGTTCGGTCAGTATCATATGCGCTCGGTAGACATACTTATTATCATCGCTATTGAAACAGGCAATACAGTACCTCTGCAACAACCAGACAAGGAAATTAATCGACAATGACATCTTTAAATGTTTGAAAGTAATAATATGCCGCACTAGCTTCTAGATCGTGGTAAGCAGAAATTACATATGATTGTATTCGGTAAACCTGATGTGTTATTTTTGTCTCCTCAATTGTTATGCGTGATCAAGTTCTTCACACAATTATAATCAAGAACATGTAATCGTATCGTAATAATATTAACATGATTGTACCGTTTTGGTAATAACAGAAATAGTGCGCTTGTTTTTGATAGCATTATATTAATATTAAATTTTCGTTTTTATTCTGTGTCTTTTTTTACACTATTATAGTCCAAAACATTATGCTAATATTCATTATCATGAATTTTATATGTAGCCAATACACAGTAAAGCATCTGCCGCTGATTCAATTAGAAACGGATAAGTAAGTTGTAAATTGACTCATTCTAATAGAAAAACTGATTTACAACGCACTCCCGTGTCATATCTATGACAAACCTTTGGAAAAAGATTAGCGTAGCTTACTGCGAGGAAGTTAATTCCCACAAGGGCACAACAATAGCCGCAAATGAAAGTCATTTACCTGTGAAAGCACAAGTCAAACTTCATCTTTATATCTGCAAAGAAACATCTGTGTACATCGTGGCAGCGGAGCGTTTTAATCGGAGATTTTAATGCAATATCAGGCCTGTCATTTATACCATGGAGAATGAAGTGTATTCGGTGGTTATTTTTTGTAAATTTGATTATTATAATGGATCGGATGAATAACTGAATTAAAATGAAATTTGTCAACAACCTCAGTTATTTTTTTAATGCGGTGTACATGGTAAGCAGACAAAATATAGGCGTGTCTTCAGTCATGTACGTCTATCAGTTACGGTTATTAATAAGATGATATTGTGTGTTTATATTTTATTGTTGCTTTTTGCTTTATGTTGTTACATTTTTGTTTGGTTTGAGTCATATCGTCATTTTCTTGGTCATATTGCGACTTTTCAAGTTTTGATAGCGGAGAAAGACCCCCAGGTGCCTCGTCCAAAGACATTGTTTCAGGCATGAACGGTCATCTGTGTAGAACTAACGACTAATGTAAGTCAGTTTAATAGATTTTTCACATGAAGAATACCCCGCGCAAAGCGAGGTTTCGAATCACCATCGGTGAGGGACAAGCGATTCCAAGCCAGCGACTTGAACCGTTTAGCCACGGATGTCCCTTGCATTATGTTCTAAACGTATTATTCATTATTGTTACCTCTCATTTTATGGTAAGAGCAAAACTCCCACATGTTTATCATTTAGCTTCTAGCTAATTCTTTAAGAAAACTACTTTAGTTTAGCGGTGGCACTATATTTTGTTCTCGGCCTTTGTTTAGGAAGAAAAAAACTGGCACTGCGTTGACTAGTTTTACTGTCAGTTATGTAGGTAGTTTCATAGTCATGTTATGGTTTCATACGTTATAATGCAGAGAGTATGATGTAAATGTCTAAAAATTATATAAAAGTTTGAGCAGTGCCAAATTATTATAAACATATTTGCGCAATTAAAAGCTATATCGATGTTTCGGTAAAATAAAACACAATTTCGCATTACTTTTCGGGTGAACAGTAATATTGTCAATACTGTCGGCCTCGGCTCCGCTTCGGTTGGCAAAATTATTCTCTTTTTTACACTATTTACTGTCTTAACTTAAAGCAGGTTTAAATTGTCAATTCCAGTGTGTTATGTTCACTTAAAACATTACATTAACGCTACCACGAAAGTTCGATTGATATGCAAGTTGAGCGAAGAAATGCTCTTTGTGTCTGTATAGATGTATATATGACACAGGACTATTTCTGGTTTAAGACGTCGCAGAAGCTTGTTAGGCATGGGGCAGACAGTTACGGGATTTTGAAATGTAGTACTGTTGAATGTTTGGATCGGTCTTACAACGAAAATGCGTCACATTGCCAAAAACATTTTAGTAATACCTCGTGAACGACCGTTTAAAAATGAATTATCTTCGAAAATGTAAAATATTTACCCCCAACAGACCGATATACAAGTGTTAATATTCCAACAGTTATCTTTGTAATTACCGAATATTAGTTAAACCAGCAACCCTCGACAGAATAGTCAATCAAAAGACCGGCGACAACGAGCAACTTTATTATAATGTTATAAATGACTGTTTCCGAAATTACTGTAATTTTGTTATATATTTACGCATTGTCCGTTAAACCGTTTAAACACCAATAGAATAATTACTTAATTTTGTAATTTTGAATTTCCCTTATATTGTTTAGCTAGATTGTAGATAATACGATAAGCGACACGCAACCTTCTTTTTTTTTTAGTTTTCCAATATTGTTTTCATTCCATTTTCACTTCGCGTAGAAAGTAACACTATTCGATTACGCATTTTCCCACAGCTCGCCGCCCACTTTAAATCCAATATTCACTCCATTCGTTAACTAGCTGTCTGGAGGCGGACCTTAGACTGATCGATGACAGCTGAAAAACACTGTTCATTATAATATCAATACGAGAAAATCGCCATCTAACGTGAAAATCGATCCGATGCCAATAATACTACTTTAGTACTCGTTATGCCAATTATTACTAGTGTCACTTACTCGGAGCCTATCGCATTTTACGGTGATAGTATGACTTGGTGGTAACTATTTTTAAGACGATGATATACGCTTTACGGTAGCTAACTATTGTCAGACAATTGAGGTAACTTCAAAGATTTTGAAAGCAGATAATTACACAGAAGAAGGTTAAAGTGTTAACGTATTATGTTCAAATAAGGTGCAATTTTGAGGCTTTAGACATTCATCTTGTGACAGTGCGAGCGTTCGCATCGTGGAAGTGTATCTTTTAAGTCAACATTAACAAGTAAACAGAGGATACCTAGTACTAACTTATCTAACTTTTTATAAATTGAAAATGATTCATCGGAAAATGAGAATGAATTCTACAAACGTGTCGGAGGAGTCGGACAGCTATTCTGAAGTTGAGGATCACGTTGATGTGGAATCTGATGGCCATGATGTATCTGGAACAGCGGCTGATCTAAGAATTCAGGAACGTCTTCAAGGTGTAACTGGCGATCACAGCAATCACAACATCCCCCAAAAAGGCTCAAACTGTGACGTGTGTACGAAACATTCTGAAAAAGTTACAAAACCGGCAGTTAGACCTTCATTTTTAATAACAGACATTTTATCAGACACTAAACGCACAGAGACTGAAACAGACACTTCGGTGGTCAATACACCGTGTACTCCGTGTACTCCGTGCACACCGTGTACACCGTTAACACCCGTATCACATACAATTGACATTCATAAAACAGCTGCAATATTAGCTCAAAGACAGTCTTCTACATCATCGAGATTGTTGTTATCCCCTTCAGAGAGATGTGAGTCACCAGTTTCAGATGATGGTAAGTTTTCTGATTTATTCCACTGATGCTTAAATGTAATTTGCTACTTGATATAAATATTTATTTAATATATATTTTATTATTGTCAGTACTATGTAATGATATCATTGCCTTTTTAGCAGTACAGCATACACGAACAAAAGTTTCCTAGTTCATTACTGCTGCATATTGTAAGAGAACGGGTTCGGCTTTCAGTGGAACCATTTTTTAATGTGGGTTGAAAAAATGCCCTTTTCAATAATTGTACATCATTGTAAAACACATCTAAAAGGTTGAAATTATTTACAATTGATTTTCCGTTAAGTTCTGCTATTATCTTGACCAAGGCAATGTTGGATATACATTTTTCTAAAACCAAACAACAAAAAAATAAAGAAAAAAACACAACAAAAAACACAGAACAAAGCTCTGTCCTTGTATTATGTAAATGAAATATTCATGTTAATATTATGTTTATTCTCAAGTAAAAGAAGCAATTTTGTTGCTTTAGTTTTCACATGAAATTCATGACGTGGTATTTTTTTTTCGAACAAAGCTAATGCTGATATTGTTTTCATTTTGTATATTTATAATATCTTTTCTTTAATTTAATTGCATTGTTGTATTTGTTATTTCTGCTCTCTTCCTCCTCCCTGTTTACATTATGTAAGATTAATATATCACTAACTTACTATAAAACTTATCAGCAGAGTCTTTCCTTACTGTTTATGTATATATATATATAGAAATAACCTTTCAACATTTTTAACATATATGAATGCAGTAGATACAGAAATCTCTATTCATCATAGCATTTAAAACATGAATAAATGCAATCTCATAAATTATGTAATATTCTGAATAAAATGCATCCAACCGAAAGTGTGTACCAGATAGCATAACGCTTAAAAAAGGAATTAAACACTAATCTTAATTTACTCTATGAAATATTTAGAGTGCACGCTTGATGGAAAGACAAATTTTGAAAGTTCAATGTAAAAAAGCATGAGTGAAAATGTATCCACGCAGAACGTAATTATTACAAATAACTGGAAATTTAACAGAGTAAAAGATGAAAATAATTCACATAAACATTAATTGTTATTATGTGCTTTTTGTATATTTTAAGTTATCAAATACAAAACGTGTTTGTTTGGAATGGTTCATGCGCTTTTCTAACGTAATTTTAAATCAAGCCATCATCTGGTATGCCGCAGAATATTCATTGTTGTCTCACTGAAATCAAGCGCATGTGCAGGTTTCATTAGAAATTCATAGTGCATTAAAATGTTAAACAATAGAATGAATTAATTGGCAAATCAAAAAAGTAAAGCACTGAAATAATGGTTAAACAAAAGAATAACATGAAAATCCTAATTTCAATTGAAAACTAAAATAATGGTTTGCCTTGCTACATATGGCCAATACGTTGAGACGATCATTTTACATTTAAGTACAAAACGTTTAATCAAATATTTAAAAGATACTAATTGTATTTACACATTTCATAATTTTATTCTGTCATCCGTTGAAAATGAATAAATTATTCAGGGTAACATTAACAGACAGTGAAATTGAAATTTACTGCGTTACGTACAAAAATAAAATGAATTTTTGATGAAGAACATGATCAAAAAGTGTTGTTTTAAAATCTTAATTGCAAGCAAAATCATAACGTTCGCATCAGGCAACAAAAGAAAAACTGTGCATATTAACGTTTAAAAAGATTCGTTTGAAACTGCATTCATTAAATCAATAAACACATTAAAATGCTTTTGAATGTTAGTTTTTGATATGTCATCGGTTCATAAAGTATTGTTATTTGTTTAAAAAAATGATAATAATAAATTAGCATACTGTCTTCTATTATAATGTTGTGAGATATTGAAATAATGAAAACAACAACAAAACCAAATTTATTCCAAAAACTAACAGATTTGTTACGAGCTGGTAAATGATTGTAATCACTAATCCAAAATAGTTTCTTTTGTATGGTATCATTATTGTTAAAAGTTGCAAATTTACGAACATCTAGATTGAATATTGATTAGACACATAAGATAAATGTAGCAAAATCAAACCATGATATAAACAAAAGGCTTTGACGAGATAGCCACTAACATCAACAAATACGATAACAATTTTAACAATTCAGCAAGCAGGTAATATAAGCAGGAAGAATTAACCTTTACAGGGTAATAACGAGCTGTAAAGAAGACCTGATTATTTAGCGTATCCTCCCATTGTGTCCCTTAACCACAATTGTATTTAGAGTAATTGAGGCGGATCCCAAACTGGCGACGACTTATACCCACGTCGGAGTGTTTTTCCGACTGCCTGCTTCTCTATAGGGAAGCTGATAACATCATTATCTCGACCCTCCTCATTAGGGCGATCTGTAGAGGGTTTTGTTCTCACTAAATCGGATGCTTCTGTATTTTTATCTGCAAAAGAAAATTATTTGAGATTATTTTGAATTATTTTAGTTTATTTTGAATTCATATAATTTAGACATCAACAAAAACAATCTACTGTCCTTTACAGTTATAAACTGTAGTGAGTTTGTCACACATTAGTTATATGTAAAGTATATGAAGTAATAGAAAGGAAATGAATTAAATGCAAGGCTTCCTGCCGGCAGTCGTGCTCATTTCAAGTTATTATGAAGGGTATTGATCATTTTAATATCACCAGTAATTGTTATCTATATAAACTGTTGGAAGAAAATCAACTGCAAAATTGTCATAAATGCTAGTTATAGAAATACTTAAACTATTAATTTTACCGTAGCGCTATCAACATGATATTCTATATGAAGTTACATTTAAATTAGGTTTTATAATACAGATTCACCCCTACCTGCACCATTGAAATCATTATCTATTTACACAATTTCTTGAACATCATTAGATAATGGTATATCTTTACACCCGGCGAATCAGTAAACAAATAAACAAAAGAGAAGCACACACAAAAATATTATCTCATTTAAGGTTTTGTTACATTTGAAACAATACTGAGACATAGTTGATTGTGAAGTGTTAAAATAGTTTCACATAAACAATTAGTGTTATCACTATGATTTGAACTGTTCGTATACGCTAGAGTTTTGTTACATTATCTACAGATTGTTATTTAACCCTGTTTAAACATTCGTACAAAGCGTCTGACACGGGTCGTGCGTCTATTGCTTTAAAAAAGTATCAAATGTAACAGGAAACACCCAAAGAGCCCAAACTGTTAAAAAGTAACATTCTTCAGTGTAAAAACCACTAAATATTTTTACAAATTTCATAATAACTTTCAGTTAATGGATAGACCGAGCATCGCTGATCAAAATTATGATACAATTATGGAAGATGTTTTAGGAATTTCTTGAAATTGTATCTTTTTAACGAGTTAGAAGATAAAGATAATCATATTCTTATAGAAACAGCAATGTCATCACTAATGCGGTGAAAAAACCACATTGTTTCAATGATAAATGACAATGAAAAGAACACTTGATAAAGACAAAGATAATATTTATCATATCAAATGTTGCTTAAAATAATGTTTTAGAATTTGTAAAGATGTAGAAAAAATAGAGTCTTTATGGTAAGGAAATGTAGAAAGGACGGATACAGTGTTCCTAGATCCTTTTTCTATGCTGATTTGAGTCTGTAAGTCCAGTTTACGTCCTATGACCTAACATTCAGAAATAAATTTAAGCAACCTTTGTTGTATTTTCAGAGTCAAGAGAAGGCAGTCCATCTCCATTGTCAGAGAATGATTCTTCTAAATCTAGTAAGAAGGCAAGGAAAGCCAGAACTGCATTTACAGACCACCAGTTGAACTCACTCGAAAAGAGTTTTGAAAGACAGAAATACCTCAGCGTACAAGACAGAATGGAATTGGCCGCAAAACTGAGCCTTTCTGATACTCAAGTGAAAACTTGGTATCAAAATAGAAGGTAAATATCGATATTATTGTAACCATGTCTCTTGAGGCATATTGTAAGCTTTGATAATATGTTTTAAGAACCAAGCCAAGTGTTCTCATATATGTTAGTCATATTTGTGACAATTACAATTTTATTCTTGCAGTCTTTACATGCGTTTCTTTTGCAGAAATCTCACCATTTTGTTTTTAGTGATAATTTACGAGACATATTTCATTTCTGATTGATTCTTATGTGCGTCTGCTTAATAATTTATCTTTCAAATTGTTGTCGCGTGTTTATGAAGTTTTCATAAACGGTCACCAACCTTCGACATAAGGTTTCGTTCTACTATCTCATATTTTATGATCGATCTAAATACTTGATTAAAGTGATGCGCCAAGGTTAATTGCCTAAAGGTGCGGATAGTATTTGATGGTGATTTTATCATCGAAAACTGCTATTGAAGACAGTGATTGTACAGTTATTATTTGGACGACATATTGCTCGGCATATGGCACCGTTTACCTGCAAAATGAGCTTCAACTTTTTATGTCACTTAATTTTGATCTATTTCACCTGATATAAAAGATGTTAATTTAGAGGCAACATTATTCATAATTAATTCATGTCTTTAATACCAGCATAGTTTTCAACGCTAAAGAAAATTTCACATAACATTTTGAGAATTGGTGTGTGTTGAGAGAAAAAAAAACTTTAAAATGTAACATTATCTTGCAAAAAGAGAATCTTAATGAAATTTTATATTGTGCCAAAGTTGTTCGAGCTGTTTCAAACATTGCTTCAAATGTGGAAACAAAGCAACTTGAGACTGATGAATGACATTGCAGAATAAGAAAACTTGCTAAATAAGTAAATGCGTTCTTTATGATATCACTAACAAGTAAAATTTGAAAATATCTAAGTTTATAAATAAAGTAAATGATCTAAGTTTTTAAATAAAGTAAATGTCCGTTAGTAAAGAACATTCGTTATTTTGTCTATTACAGAACTAAATGGAAGCGTCAGACTGCAGTTGGCTTGGAACTACTTGCAGAGGCCGGGAGTTATTCCAATATCCAACGCATGATACAAGCTAGTCCATATTGGGCTTCGTATCCCACATCTCACAGTCACAATCCTGCTCTTCTGTCTGGTATTGACTCTTTGTATTACAGACAGGGCGTCTCTCCTCTTTCTTCACACAGACAACTCGTCTCTAGAATGTATCTTCAGGGCATGGGACACATTGCGTAGACAATTTACATTTGTGCGACCTTGATAATTGTTATCTACTATAGATACATTAATTTATCAAAGATGTAAGTTCCATACATAACGCATAAAAACAAGAACAACAAGAAAATATGTGCTACTATCTCGATCTATATGTATATGTATTAGGAAAATTGTAATTGGCTTTAAATATTTGTTTACAGTGAAGTTTGTGAAGACAGGACAAGTATATTAACATTTAATGTTAGAAAAAATCTATTCATTTTATAGTGTTCAAATTGTTAAAATTTGTATTTATTATTTATATAAGTAGCAAGCAAGTTCTATGACATGTTGTGCAATTTTCATAGATAAATTTTGTCAGAAATGCTTTTACTTTACATGGTATATTGTGTTCTAAAAACTAATTTATATTGCATCGACATTTCAACATGTCAAGTACAGACTGGCTAGAAGTTCTCCCGCTTAAAACTTTGACATTTCTTGCAAAGTATTTGACTTAAACTTTCTAGTTTGTGACACAGTAGTAAACATTTTGACGAAAGAGAGTTTTCTTGACGGTAGTGAACTTTGTATTTATTATTTTGCATATTTTGAACAATGCTGGAAAGCGTAAGAAATACTGTTTTACTGACTTACTTTGGTAATTCCCAGTGTAATGATAGGGCTTTAGATTTTATATCAAATGTGAATTGGAAAGAGATGATAGTTTTTCCAAATGTAAATGTTTCATGTGTATTAATTTATGTGCTTCACATCCATTTATATTTTATTGTTGTTAAAATGATAACACTTTCAACGTGGGAAAAGGAAATTAAAATATTATAAATTATAAGGAGTCTTGACTTGTATTTCATATGCTCAACAGGTAACATTTATAATAAAAACTCGTAGATCGTTGGTCCATTCCGCCCAACTCAAGGAAAGTGACTATTATCACTGATATACCGGATGTGACTTCTGAATAAAAGGTAACAATAAAATCACAAGAAAAATGTAAACTGCACAAACTCCAAAAGGCGAATCTGAATCCGCCAAAATGATCCGGTATATGTCACTAAAACAAACAACACTAGATCGAGAGAAATAAAAATTGGTCCAATATCACATGAATCCCAGGACATACCCGACAAAACAGTAAGACACAAAATGCCATACCCTATAAAATCGGGTTAACTCAAGTATTGACCCATCCATCTGAAAAGGTGATATTTAACATTTAGCCTGCTGGCAGCAAGTGATTCTACCTTTGCGACCAGTGCTTCGTTATTCAATCAGTAAATATTCACTAAATACCCCTTTAAATGATAAATGGTACTGCCCAAAATGCATTATGGGCCAGCCCATTATAGAAATTTATCAGGCTAAAGGTTAAAGATTATGAATACACGGCTGGTAATCATCGTTAAGGAGAAATCATAGATAAACAACAAAAACTACATTATAAAAATCAGGAAATTAAGGGGACACCCCTCCCTCCACGGCCCCTCCACTACTGATTTGGAACCTTCGTATTAAATACAATTAATAATACATCCAAGCATACACACCAAGCCTGCTCATCTTCTCTGAAATAGATAGCTGTGACGATATAAAAGCCATTTTAACAGCGATGGAGTTCACGTCAATGTACAGTTCAACGTATCTGTAAAAGCCAAATGTACTTCCTTTACACGTACATGTTTCCTAGTAGCCATATTAATAAAATAAAAAAGACAACTATTTCACAACCCAACAATGTCAACATGAACAAGGTCACTGCTTATGAAATGGCAGTGCGGAAATAAATGTGTGTATACATGTATACATTACATTAACTACATACTTTGAGGAAAGAAGAACATTAAGAAAAACGCCATTAAGGCCCGTTCGAACTGGGGACATTAATGACCTATATTCCTCTTCACTGCCTTTACTATTTGCAAGGACAATGTTGCAGACATATATTCAAAGAATTATGTTCTTATGTTGTCTGGTTCTTTAGGATAAAGGAGAACATTCAATTAACTATGATAAAATTTTACTTAAGCCGTTGCTATTGGGTGTGGGGATATTGCCCATTTCATTACTTCTGATGAACAGACTCAGTTAAACTGAGTCAGACACTGCTATTGCTTTTCTGCGTTCTATGCTTTACGGATAACATAAACGTTGTTAATTGTTGAAATTAATGTCCAAGTCTATCACATCTTTTGTGACATTATTTTGTAAAAACGCAAAGTAGAATTATGTAACCTGTGCATTACATGTCAGATCACGACAGTGGACAAGTGTGTGAAGTTTTAATCCATTTCCATTAGTTGGTACTGAGATACCAGCTTACATACCAAAACTTAACCAAATGAGGACGCGGACGCCGACGCATGAGTGAGTCCAGTAGCTCTACCTATACTTTGAATAGTCGAGCTTATAAAAATGTAAATGAAAGGGTCATGAGCAGTCATGTACTGTACTTGCACGTTAAATCTTACTAACCACAACCTTTTGCAGCTTTTTCAGTAGCTTTGCCTCATTTGTTCTGCATGTATTTAACGTTATATATAATATACATGTCTATAACAAACAATAACAAAGATCCAGTAGAAATAGCAGCTCCCTTGAAAAGACACACTAAAAAAAGACTTTTGTGGAATACAAAGGTTAAACAGCGAGGACAAACCAAAACAAAAAATAACACGAAATCAATAATAGGAAGTTTCTATCTGATTCAGTACTTTGTACACAAAACCTTTCTGAAAATCCGCCCCATATTCCAAAGATAGAAGGCCGTGTAAGTAAAAGCCAAGCGAATCACTAACACATGTAATGGTAATAAAACATGATATGTAGACGACATCAATTCTCAAGTGAATCTTTACATACATATAAACATAACATTACAATAGGGAAACTTGTGAAATGACTTAAATGACTTGTGTGCACACCTGCGTGCTGTGTGTTTCGTTTCGGGGACTGTAGTTTAGGAAAATGACATTCCCTGTTTGATATTCATCCTTGTTATTTTCTAAACTGCAGTAGAAGACAGAACAACCAAAAAACTTATTTTGGGTGCTACAAAACAGAACAAAAAAAAACAACAAATCTCAAAGCGGACTTTTAAAGCAACTATCTATCATTGATTTGATTCTTTCTACCATTCATTTAAACTTATTCAGAGGATTTATTTATTTATTTATTTATTTGGGGTTTACGGCGCACCAACACAGTATAGGTTATATGGCGCCAAACAGGACTACAAATTTTGGTTTCACATCTCATTTACATCGAAATAAAAACATGAGGTATGGAATCAAAATCTTGCATACCTGCTGGAATCACAGAGTTTAAGCAAAACCAAGTGTTAAGACCCTATTAGTCGCCTCTTACGATCATGCAAGGGTAAGGCAGTGGTTCCAATTCTTTTCATACACAGATCTTCCCAGAACCACATGGGGCTATTCAGAGGAAATCGAAGCGTAAACTTTACTGACTTATATGAATTTTAAGAATATTATGTTGCTGCAAATTTGCATTGTGATACAATTATTCCAATTGTGGGCATAACAATAATTATTGATAAAGAAACAACGAAATTGATATTTTTTTTTTCTGAATCCTTAGTGATGAACAAAGAAATCGGTATCCTGTCAACACACGACACGACAAAATAAAAATGTTGCAGGCCCGGTTTGGGTATGCCCGAGCCTGTCCATGGACGATAATTGCATGCTACCTACCATGCCCTCCGGCCCCGTGTTGAGTAAAACTCAATATTTGCTCATGTTACAAGTACCAAGACAATTTAGAGACATCTGCAGGTGTGTTTATAAGGCAATGTATTAGAACCTTCATTGAAACACAGTGGACATTTCCGCAAAAAGCACCGTACGGTCCCCAGCTTAAATAATGGACTTGTCCGAAATATTTAAACAATGGACAGAACTAAACAAACTGCAATTTAGAGAGGGGATCTGAGGTTATGGAGCTACTAAAAAGCAGACACCATATCCATGGGGTGATTAGACATTACCCAAAGCCACGAAAGCGGGAGTATTGGAACCACCGAAATGATCAAGCTAGAAATCTACACATGTACCCGTTACACAGCATAATTGTCGTGTTGAACGATTTGAAAAGATCGAAATATAACAGCTCTGATTAGATGAACGGGCCTTGTACTAACGATATACAAATTATTGTTTGTCATCTAGTTATTATCCATAACGAATACCCCAGACAAACATTGTATTTTTTTCAGTCCTTTATTAGATCCAAAGGAGCATTCCCGAATATGATTATCATATTTCAAGGACATAAAAGTATTGAAGTGGTATTTTAATGACAAATGGCCATTTGGTGGCATTTTTTTGATATCCAGACGGTTATAGGTGTCTTATTTTGACCTCAATAAATCTCAAATGTTTTTGGGTTGGAATTAACGTCACACAGACACAACTATAGATGGCGGATTCCCAGCTATTCATGATGGAGAAAGACCCCAGGTGCCTTTCGGGCATTATTTCATTACGGGCGGGCAACTGTGTAGAACCACTTACCTTCCATAAGACAGCTACATTGCTTCCTTACATGAAGCATTTTACACCCCAAGTGAGGCTCGAACCAACATAGGGAAGGGGCATATTGTTACGCTCCTACCCCTTGGAGTCGCTTGCGAAATTATTCCTGTGTTTATGTGTATATATAGCCTATATGCTATGACAGCGGTCAGTCGCTGCCTAGCAAATATGCTAATAAGTGCTACCTGACTGTAGCTCTTGGGCGTGATCTTGGGTGTGGTTCTGAACTACACTGTATTGGGCCGGATTGAACCTCAGGGTTAGGTTTTGAGCATATAAGTATATAATTGGTAGACGTGACTGTGACTGTTCAAGCGCCAAATTTGGCTTGACCACTGCTGCTTAATGTGTTTGCACCTCTGTAGACTGCTGAGACAAAACTCCTGTAGGCTGCTGGACGTGACCGGACTCCTGTAGGTTGCTTGATGTGACTGGACTTTTATAGGCTGCTAGGTGTGACTAGAATTATGTTGACCGCTAGACGTGACAGGACTTCAGTTGACTGCTAAATGTGACTGTACTTCTGTAGGCTGGTAAGTGTGATAGGACTTCAGTAGACAGCTCAAAGTGACCGTACTTCTGTAGGCTGCTAGGTGTGGCAGGACATCAGTTGACTGCTCAGCGTGACTTGCTTTATAGGTTTTAACACCTGACCGGATCACTGTTGACTGCTAAGTTACTCGATCTTTGTCGACTGCTCAGCGTGAATGGTACTAAGATTGCTTTTGGTCAGCCTTTGCAGATGTTCTTTGGTTGAACTCCAACATTTAAGTTTTGGGAAAATATATCTACTTAAAGGTCCAATACTAAAGAAAGTGAACGTTTTAATTTCTTTTAAAACGCAGAAAAACTGTTTCATTTTATTGGAAAATGAAAGTTGGTATGTAGAAATTCGAAATAAATCGCAGTATATGTACAATTATTTTTCTATGAAGTATTAAGAAAGTTAAAAAGACCTGGGGGGTCATTCTGTCGATTCATTGAAATTTCAACATAATACACATACATTTTTTTGAGTTCCAAAGACCTTCTGTAAATTTTGACCTGCCAATCTTCATTATTTAGTGTCTTGCAGAAGTCTATGCACTGGCTATGAAAAAAATGCTAACTCACTTTCCCTTAGTAATGGACCTTTAAGACTTAACAAAAAATTCTAGGACTTAAACTATTAAAAATACCACAAACGACTATTAAAAGTTTCTATTATTTATTTGACAAGTTCTTAATATTTGTTTCTCACAAATAAATCATCAAACATTGAATAAAATCTAAAAAGGAATAGTCGCAAAGCAGCTTAATCTATTAGTTTCTTGAGCCAAAGTTTGATTTCTGCAAAATAATTTAAATAGATCAAATAATTCTTCCTGTTCCAAAACAAGCTTTAGAATACCAAAATAAAACTAATAAAAAATGGTGCACACCCTTATAATTTCTATTTCAAGCCAAAATATTGTTAATTTCGAAGAACGGCCAAATACGGTATGCAGCCGAAATTTTGATGCTGGAGCTCCAGAATGACGGTGAGCAGCCCTTATATACTGTCGCCGAACATGCCACAAAAAATGGTGAAATCCACGAACGCTCCACAGGAAAATTGTGGTGACCACAGAAAATTCGTGGCGCCCACAGAAAAATCGTGGTCCACGGAAAAGTTGCGGTACACCACAGGAAAACTGTGGGGAAAGTTTAAATGGCTCTAGCTGACTGAAAAATACACAAAGACACAAAATATTTAACAGACATACAATATAAACCTCAAACTAGTGCTATCTGGAAAAGATTTAGTGTAAATAGCCGTAATTTTAATATGAAAATATTCACTCCCTTTGCAATTATTCACCGTGTAAACAAACATGGCGGAAAAGATTCTAGGCAAAGGTGTAGTTGATAAAAACATTAAAATACATTGTTTTACATCAGAATTCATAGAATTACTCAGCAGATTTACTTCATGAAGGTTGCTACACAACATGAAATTGGAATTTAACATCTGGAAACTAAAATGAAGGAATAAGGGATTACTGACAACTGTCGTGAAATTCGGATACATTTACAAACTTTGACAAAGTTCTGTCATGGAAAACGGCTTCAAAAGTGAAGGATAGATAAAAATGCTGGTACAATACGTAATGTCTGGTTGTTGTCTTGTGAATATGACCTAAGACAACAGTCAGCTACATGCGTTGTCGCCAGCAAAAGCTGCAAAACGAAAGTAAACAACCCAAGTGAAAGAACGAAGGATAAATGAAAGGTAAAATTTCTAGAGCATTTCAATATGATTTAAAGTCTGCGACCATAACAATTTAACCGCGGAGGCCCTAAGAAATATCAAATGTACATGCGTTAATATGTATCATGTTTTAATCACATTTGTTGTTTGTACCGTTTTTAACTAATAAATACGTTCTGTATCCGAAAGTCTTTATAAACAAAAAATGTCAAGTGAAAACACTGCAATATCACCAACTTGACTCCTGCCAGCTACCCGTTGACAGAACCCTATTTAGTTGTGCAACAAAGCTTGACTGTGTTCTGCTTCATTTGAATAGTGTTTCAATTATGCAGTAGCATTCCAGTAATAACTTGTTTTCGCAAAGAATGACAGTGATAGAATCGGAAATAAATGTAGAAGAACTTATTGTCAGATGTCTGTGACTAAAAACAGATCTGGTGCGCCTGTGATATATTACAGACTCCGGTATATAACGGATTTAAGCAGTTTGAACGAAAAGTATCTTAAAAATGAATATATATTTTGTAATCATGGTGATACTAGCCATAACTTTTAGTAACTATATTATACATATTATACACCTAATGCGTGCGGACATGCAAAAATTTGCGTATTTTAGCCGTGCGCTCTAATGGATAATCACTTCCGGGCATGGGCAGAACGGCTGCACCAGACCTGTAATAAGAAACATTCATTGTCAGAGCATCAAGATAAATATTCCTCCAACCGCAGGCAAAAGCTTCTAAACCTCTCTATAGATATTATCTGACTCCTGCAGCTAAGCAAGCCGGGAAGCTGCTTGCATCGAAAAAAAACCCGAC
Source organism: Mercenaria mercenaria (assembly GCF_021730395.1). NCBI lineage: Eukaryota > Metazoa > Mollusca > Bivalvia > Venerida > Veneridae > Mercenaria > Mercenaria mercenaria. The sequence goes on along the minus strand of NC_069375.1, from coordinate 60,070,932 downwards.
AAGGCTTCTGCATTACATTGTCACCAGCAGAAACAGTCCGTCATGTAGACAATAATTAACTTCAAAATTATAAGAATAATCTTGCTTTCATTGAGAACAGTGCCGATGATCTCAGCCTGCAACAGATGGACTCCACACTACGTCACATGGCTTAATGCACAAACGGAAGGCGGGAAGACGTAAAATCCGTTTGTTAACCAAACATAGAAGTAGAAGTTCATTGCCAGTCATGATGCTCTGATTTACGAATATGCATTATCCAGCAGTCTGTTTGAGCGTCAAATTTATTCGTCATTAAAAGACTGCTTATCGAGTAAATATACAAAATGGCACGTATTATGCAAACACAATACACAATGTTCTTTTTTTGTTCTTTTCGTTAAGCGTACATATTCATAGAATCAGCATTTAGAGTGACATTAGTTGACACTTTGAATGCATACTTGCTGACCTTTGAGTATAGAAAATATATCAATTAATCATTCAGCACTATCCACTGACAAATCAAATATAATGAATCAATCATAGGGTCAGACGGTATAGCTCTTATATTCAATATACAGTGAATTATACCCATTAATACGGTTCACTTTGTCTTTAACGCCGTCAATTTGATCCATTTTTATCAGCAATCTACACTAATCGAATCACTTCACAAATCATAATGAGACAATGCGGCCACTTTCTCGCTCTGTGGTTATGTCTCTATATCAGCATTTTTATCAACTGAAAATTAAACGGTGAACAAAGGTTAAAGCGCTTAATACTTCACAAACCATTTAACTTAGGGTGTAGTTGAATACAAAAATTATAATTACGGATATAATTGACAAAAAGTGAAATTGGAGCACAAGAAAAAACAAACAAACAAGCCTTCGATATTAAAATGCACTCTAAAACCTCTCATGCTTCTTAAGTTCCTATCATACAGTCTGCGATGAGTGATCAGGTATGTTACATTTCTAGTAGGGGATGTGGTTCGACCCATACTGGTAATAGTTGAGGTTAGCTTAGGACCAAGCCAAAAGGCATGCCACACGCTATTTGCGTTCCCACTAAAAAAATTGTGGTGTTGCTTTTAAAACTATGTTCAAACTATGCAAGCTCCCATATTTTTCATTTTGATGACATTTAGAATCTTAACTACAGTAAAGGGACAAATAATTTTATCTGGGTATTTGGGAAATTCACGTTGCACCTTTTTCACACGGACTGCAACTTGTTATCAAGCAGTCTTGGGGAAAATATCATTTGATAAGTAAAGATACGGTATCAGCTGATGACAGTATCTAAAATAAGTGTTGATTCTTTTGCAGACAATAGCAATTTAAAAGATTCTGTCAAAGTAATCAAACGTTCTGTCAAGTTATACCGTACAATCATCTCTTAACTAATATTTTATTCCTACTAATATCTTAAAAAGAAACCTTTATTTTTCATCCTTTAGCCTGCTGGTGGCAAGTTATTTTGCCTTTGCGCCTAGGGCAGACCATGATCAGCCTACAGTCAATACTTTTTCAGTAAACACCTCTGTAAATAATAAGTGGTACTGCCAAAATTGAATGATGAAACAGTCCTTTTTCTGAAATTTAGCAGGGTAAAGGTTAAGATGCACTCTAAAGGTCTAACCGGTATGATGACATCGAACAAGCGTTTTTGATTTACAATTTGAATTCAAGCAGACTTTTGCTTTAATGGCCCTTAAGTCATAACGATGCAAGTTAGGTAATTTGGCGACAGTCCAGCATTAATGTAGGAGAAAAACGCTAGATTTTAGTTTCCAAATAATTAAGTGTTTAGCAGCGTACGTTTATATTTATAAATCTCACCTTGACCAACATCCTAACTTTTAACTGTTGTTTCATTACCTTTTGTAATTAAATCAATGTTGGTTTCAATCATTAGACCACCATCCTAACTAGTTACTGTGTTTTATTACCTTTGCAATTAAATCAATGTTGGTATCAACATTTTATATTGGATAAATAGACCGCAATTCTAACAAGTTACTGGTATTTCATTACAATTTGTAATTGGATTCAATATTCAAAATTTGATCATTTGTATCCAGGATATTAACACCTGTAATATCATTTTAATATAATTGATTCGTAATAATTTGACAATTTGGCAAATTCAAGGCATTAATAGCAAACAAAATATTCATTCAAAGAAAATTAACCGCAAGTATGAAGAAAGAAGCGCAAAGAAAGAAATTCATATGAAAGTTACAGGTGTATCAAGTTAGATCAAATGTTTATGGTGGAAAGTAATGGCCGCTCTAATTCAGGGTCATTATTAAAGACAAGATATAATAGCAGTTGTTTAACGGATGGACTGACGAGATATTTTAATTGTGCAATTTAATGCAATGTTTACCACCCATTTAACTTTTATGACTTTGAAAATAATACGAGTCTTAGTGATGAAATTACTGTTTTACAAATGCTTAAACCTCCTGGTTTTTTTTATAAAAGGGATATAATTAATATCGAAACAGTTTTACAACTTAATTGCCTGAGAACACGCTACAACAATTTAGATTTCGGGACTAGAGCGTTCCGATTTAGCAAATGTCATTCTGAATCACTCCGGGAAGGAAAAAGCTCCCTGTCGGACTTGCTTCTTGGAAGGAAACAGCTTCCAAATGATCATTTCACAGATTTTATTGAATGATTCAATGTATTTCGCTTGGAATCATTCTTCATTATTAGCACCCGATGCAAGTCCTGTAGAACTTGTTTAACAAATCATCTAAAAGTAAATGACTATGAACTAAGAACTTCGACATAGTTTAGCAGTGAACAAGACAAAATGTCGATATACTTCTGTTATTTTAATAGAATGTTCGCCATTAGCAAAGATCAAAAACGCACTGCTGTAGCATACAAAAGATAAAACTAAATGTCAAACAAATTAGTTGCATTCAGTCAGCATTCTGGACATTATACATTGAAATCAATCGCAATACAATGAATAAGTATTAAGACAGTAATGATAAAATCTTTTAAACTTAATTGTAGATTATAGATTATATAAAAGTGTAATTATTCAAAATGACCTAAAATGGCTTACCAATGGCACGTATGGGAACGCTTGTATGTAAATTACACAAACAAAATATTCAAGTTTGGTCTGTTTAACAGGTGTCTCGAACCAATATTTAAAGACAGGAAATATAACTATTAAATGTTGATTTTCCTAATTTCTTCGATTGTTTACAAATTTATAGGTTTTATTTAATTTTATAGTAAAAAAGGAAGATGTAATAGATCACTTGAAATTACCGACATATAAACATTTGAATGCTTTCGCGGTCATAATGCCATAAAATTGAGTACAGGTGTTTCAATCGTGAAGACGTTTTGTAGCTGTAGTTAGCGATGGCCTCCATGAAATTTAAGCAATTATAATACATTTGTTTCCTCTACTGCTGAAAGAATTATTTCTCCGTGAAATTTAAGTAACATACGAGGTTCATAATCAACGTATCGGGGAGGGAAATTAATGCGCGTTAGAACGGGTAATAATAGGATAAGAAATGTCAAAATAACAGCTTACCGCCAACATACAAAACATTCCGAAACTTGGAGAAGTGATCAGGTTAAGTTGTGATTTATATTAATTTGTTTTTATCACTTTCATCTCCTTATACATTTACTTTCGCTGTGTTTTGAAACCCCAAATTACTACTTTTGTAGTTATATCTTGGAAACTTAAGAAATTGATGAGTAAAATGCCCGGATGACTTTGGGCGGGTCATGTGTTTTGTTGCGCCGGGGAATTCATCGTCAAGGCACCAATTTAGTATTGATTTCATTTAAACTTCTTAATACAAATGATTATAACATTTTAAAATTTCTCTTTGCATCCAGCTCCGAGGTTTTAGAATAATGATAAAGACTGGGTCACATGCAACTTTCTTGTCATTAAATACAATAAAGATGTAATTTTGTGACAAAAGAAAAGATTTTAAAAAATGACTTTGGCTTATTTGAATAATCACAATTTAGATGAGGGTAGTGTGCAAAAATCAACATTTTTAATTTAGAAATGCTTAGTCAATATCAGGCTCACACTAGTCAGTGTTTTACATAGAATAACTTTTGTCATCGTAGACTAGTCTTGTACAGTCAATGTTTACACCAAATGATTATAGCATCATAGATATGCTTATTATAGATTGCATTACCCTATGACAACAGCGCTAAAGCTAACCATACTCTATCTAACATCAACTTTTACTGGACAAACTTTACTAACAGTTGAATATAACGCATGTAATGGAAAATTAATTTATATTATTATATTATCACACCAGATTTATATAGCGCCCTTCTCATGATAAACACGTTCATAGGCGCCTTACATAGCGCAATGGCAGCCAGACAGAGAGCAACATTCATCCTCTACTAGTACAAAAATAGATCGATCTGATTAGACAGAGTGTGACAACCCTGCCCCCGCCCTACCACACAGAAAGAGAGAGATAGAATTCCGTTTATATACAAGCCTGGCCGGCTAACTTAGCCTGGCTCTGCGAATAATCAGTCTGGTTCTTTAATGTGCCCGGTGTCTAGCACTTCAAAATAGTCTTTCCTGGGACTGGTACTGGTTTCTTAGTTAGGTGGGAGATGTTAAAGAGCATCTCAGAAATTTCCTGTGCCTGGACCGGGATTCGCACTCACAACATCTGGATTCACAGTCAAGCGTGTTACCACTTGGCCACGGGCCACCTATATAAATATATGTAAACGATAAGTCGTAAAAATTTCGAACGAGTTTATAACATGACCACCTTTCGTAAAAAATACAAATTTATTATTATTTGTATCACATAGAAACGTGTGCGCTCAAAACATTTTTTTTCCAAAAAATTATGGGAGACGTCTCTAACATACGTGACATTGTTGAGTTATCGTTGTACTGGTACAGTTCAGTCAATATTTTACCCACACTAGTAGTTCTTATGCATATATATGTAAACATTAAAGTTTCAACAGTAGACCGAAAATCTTCTTAAATCAAAAGTAAAAAGTACACATGTAACGTAATGCTATAATATATACACTACGATGTTTCGAATTTGACAACTTTGCACCCTTTCATTGCAAAATCAGTCACTTGCCCAGTGAGGGAAAAAAACTTCTAAAAGATATCGTTTAAAATGTCTTTCAACTTTTTTTCGCTTTTCTTTAAACACCCAAGGTTGGCAGTTATCAATGCAGAGATCGGTCCTGCCTATTTAACACATAATTATTGCCAATAATTTAAAATGTGATAATTTTCATTCCTTTCCGTTAATCATCGGCCTTCGAAGGTGAACAGATAGCAGCGATTCAGTCGAAATTATCGCCCGGTTAGAAGAAACAAAGACCCCAAATTGCGGCTAATTCCTATCTTAAACATTTAGGTCGCCGCGTTGGTCTTAGGAATTCCGTTTTTTTTTTTTGTTATCTTATCTTCGTTAGAACTTTTAGAATAGCCACTATTAGAATTGATTCTAACTAGGTCCAGGTCCTATAGACAATGGCCAATTAGTCTAAACAGTTTTTCATAATTTGTGTCGTCAAATATTTGTATTCTTTCATTTTGCGTGCTTAAAGAACAAATTCAATTTTATTTATCGTGACTTTTAAAGTTTTAGTTTTCTAAATTTAACTTAAAAGACAACAGCTGCAGAGCTCTATTTAGTTTAAATTCAATCATTGCAAATAACCTAACTTACTCACTTTGATAGCATTCCTAACTGTCTTTGAACTAAACGTAAACTAGACCGAAATTTGACATTAAATTTCACGGAAAATTAGCTGCTTCTTTTCAAATTAAATTATAATTTACTACGACTTGATAATTTATATTTTAGTCATCCTAATAGAATCTTAGTCTGTATTCCTTATGTTCTGATTTTATGAATATGTTTAATGTTGTTGCACCGACGCTTTGGTAATTTGAAGTGAGTTATTTTTGTGAAACAAACAAAGGTTTATCTTGACATGTTAACGTCAGCATGACCACTGTGAATGGTTATAGCGTCAGACCTCTTGACCGCTTGGAGAAAAATCTTTGAATTAATTGTCTTTTTTTTTTTGGAGAAAACAAAATAAAAATAACTAAATGAAATTCAGCCGATAGATTTAAGCAGACTAAAATCTTGTAGGAGTATATGAACGGACAGAGAAATTGAGCCTAGCAAATGTCTCATCACCCTGGCCATAAATTCATGGTGATCTAATTTCCTCTGCCGAACTCATAATCAGCAAGCCAACTGTCTTCAGAGAGCCTTTTAGATTTCAACGTCCATTTATGTTAAATGCAATTTGTCTCAGAGACTAAACCCGAGCTTTCTGCCCCTTTGTTTCGACGACAAGTTACACAAATACGTCCTTAGATCTGCTTTATTTAACATGACGATTTTGCCGTAATGCCTTTTAAAATGTTTCCAGAGGTATCCAAGTGTGGTGTTCCTAGATTAATGCTATTTGTTTCGCAGAACGCGTCGTTTCCATTATTGCTACAAAAACTGGATAATGCATTTATTGAAAAGTTTTGTTGGGTAAATTCATTCGCAATTTAGTTTCAATTAAATCAGCACGAGATTTTCTGGACGTCATTTACAGACATGGAGTCCCCGGATGTTAGAGGCTTGTCACAGTAATGGCAGTGAAACATCTAACGTGAGTGTGAATTAATGAGGCTATGTAGGGGTATGGCTTATACAACACTTGGAAGTTTAATTAGTATAGGAAAAAATAACGAAAAAATAATGGCCCTGTAGTGACAAAAAGCTTTTACATAGAATTTAGAGATCAGAAGTGAGACATTAAGTTACCTTGAACTCCTTAAAACATGCATATAATACATATATGTTGAAGATTTAGTGTTAATGAAACACCGGCACAATTATAGCTCATAGAGTAATTTCCAACTTTTGATGGCGGAAGAATATCCTAGACACCCAACATGGCACTATTTCAGGCTCGAGCCGGCACCAGTGTAGAACCACCGACCCTCTGTAAGCCAGCTGGGTTACTTCCTCACATCACAAGCGAGGTTTCGAACCCACAGTGATGAGGAGTAAGTTATTTTAAGTCAGTGACCTTCACCGCTAGGACTAGACCAATTCTTCCACAAATGTAGCAAAAGGCATCAAAGTATTCATTAAAGTAAAGATGACACTAACATTTTGATCAATACCCAGGCGTTTTTAGGGCGCATATTTAAATATCATCAAGTTTTATAAAATCCTAAGCGTGATAACTGGGAAAGTAAAACCGATGTGATCCTGAGAGTTCTCGATAGGTTTTATTTCTTATATATATCCTTGCCACTTCTTACACATTTGATGTAAATCTAGAAGAACTAAAACATTCGTTAACATAATTGTCATCAACTTGAAATAGTAGATTTTGATAGATTTATAGTTTATGTCTGTAATATGATATTTTGATTTTTCATATTTTGTAAATGTTTCAACATGTCCTGTATTCGAAATCTGGTGTAAAGTGGAACTCAAACTGACCGTTCAGATAAAGATTACCCATCTGGTAATAATACGTTTTAGGGGTGTTGAAACATTGAACACTGCGACAATAGCCGCTAATCCTTCCATCACACAAAAATATTGTTATTTAATGCATACGCCTAAAATATTTATCGGTAAGATCGCTTTGAACCCTGGTAGAGAGGCAGATAGACAGACAAACAGAGAGACAGACAGATACATCTGGAAGTATCCCATTTAAAACTTTTTTTTCAAAAGCAAGTATGTTATAACGGGCTTGCTGCGTAAGTTAAATACCTTGAAACTATGTTGAGGATATTTGTTTGTTTCAATGTAAGAAAGAAATATATATTACCAAGTAAACACCAGATGTAACATTGCCACTAATGGCTCAGATACAAGCGGAAATGTAAAGCTGGTGTTCACAATGAAAGTAATTTTCATCCTAAATAAAAATATATTTTCATTTCGTGTCTTTCCAATGGTATTTTTTACCAACATTTATCCATTTTGCCCATGCAAAAATTTTCATTATGACATTACCAGATATATTTTTCTATTATATTTCAACAAATCGCTGAAATTCAAGTCATATAACGAACTACTGATTCTTCTATGACTTGATTTATTTTGTACGATCTAACGCTTTCACTTAAATACGTATCATTGAAATCTCCACATAGTTTTGATCGCGTAATTTTGAGATAAAGACATCTTTAAATTTCTTCATAGAATACAATCGGACTAAGGTGCGATAAAAATGATTTTTGTTTCATTATCAACTCTATCTGCTTTCAAAAAAATTGACTGACATCGTATTGACCCTTAAGATAAATAGTGAAAATATTCTGGGTGGCAAAAAACTGTATCGTATAAGTACATCAAATAGTAAAAATATGCCTTTATTAAATTGTTTCTTTTATTTAACAATACGTACATATTTTTCAAATTTAAATTCATAATAGAAAACCTCCAATGGAGCTGCCAAACTCTATGCACATTAGATGCAATCAACCTAAGTTCTATTTAGAAGGGTAAAATGGCGCAAAACGCAACAAACAGAAAAATTGAAATTTAAGATGCAACGATTAGAAATTTCAATAGCTCGCCTTGAAATCTAACGTCCGAAATTTCCTGATACTGATCACAAAGAGAACCATTTTACAAAGACATCCCCGTCATTTAAGATTACAGGAAAATTATGATGAAAATCTTTATTTATTCTGAATATTTTAAACGTTGTCAATACATCTAGCCGTGTTTTTGGCAAAGAAATATTGGCCGACACTACGGCATTAAAAATGAGTCATGAATAATTATAAGACCAATTATTGTAATTATACAATTACTTTATCATCGCTTTATCTCGTTTAAGAAAACGACCAGTTACTTTATGAAGAGTTTTTCAAACACTTGATTAACGGTCTACTGTTAAGATTATGAATTATGGTATTTTTTCATACAGCGTATGAACAAACGAAAGGAATTTGCGACCATAAAATTATTGTCATCAATCACTTACGCCCAGTCCTATAAGCTTTGTTTCCTAACATGATTCTCAGTTTACTTGGTGGTTTCTTCTCATCAAAGGCTTGTTAACTCTGATAATAAGGTTTGAAATAAGACCAGGTTTGCTGCGTAATTTTGCAAAGTTTGTTCATTTTTTTAACTTTTCGAATATCAACACTTGTCCTGAATTTGGCCATTTTTCCTTCAAAAGAATTTATATTGACTGATAAATCGTTTTTGTAGATTACAACGAACCAAACCCACTCTGACTAAATTTTCTTTTGGCTTGAAAGAGTGTCAGATTTAAGATGGAACATTTCAAATAAGAAGGTGGCATCAGTATATTGCTGGTCCAATTATACCTATGCGTCTTATAAAAATTCCATCTGTGGCATGGAAAGGGGCATCACATGCATTTTTTATTTGGTGAATGGAGGCAATATATTATTTTAAATGATTACGCAACCCCTCGTGCTATTTTAGATGATCAGACAACCACTCGTGCTATTTCAAATAAGTGGGTGCCCCTCATGTCATTTTAAATGAGTGTGCAGCCCCTCATGTCATTTTAGATGAGTGCGCAACCCCTCCTGTCATTTTTGATGATTACAAAAGCCCTCGTGCTATTTAAGACGAGTGCACTATTCATTTTTAGAATGATTACACAGCCTCTGATGAATACAGTACTTACATACTGCTATAATGTTAGGATATTAGGATATTCAGAAGTTTTAAATCAAATTCCAAGGCTGGATTCCATTCTATTTTTTCAATATGTTGCTGATAAATAAAGAGAAGCGCCTAACTGTTTTAAAGTTAAACATTACTTTCAACAACTCATTATATCATTTTTGTGCATTAATTATAATTTATGTGTGTTTTATAACCAATTAAAATGTTCCGAGTTAACATTTCAAAACCAAATACTTCTGTATTTTACCATGTTTACTACTTTTTATCGTCTAAAAGCAAACTCTTTCAGGTATTGTTAACTGATAATATCATTGTTCTGTAAGATTTATTTCCCTTCGAACGGTAAGATCAAAGAACTCAACAATGATCATTACTTTTTTACGTAATTTATCAAGTCAAACAAAAACCATTGTTGTAAATACATTAATGATAACATAACCATCTGACATTTTCCGTGTAATAGCTAAAATTAGAAATTAATCACATTTCAGTTGAACATTTTGTCTTTTTTCCAACCATATGCGGTAAAATCACAAACCCTGCGGCATTTATTAATGTTCGTCTTTCTATTACAGCAATTAACCATAACGTGTTCAACCATATTGTGAGCTCTCCTCTTCTGAAGAACAGCAATAGCTTAATCACGTGACTACGTTCCTGGACCAGACCACCTCACAGGCGTCAGTACTTTAAGAGTCTGTGGCAAATTAGCTGTAAAGCCTTCCGAATGTCACCAAGTAAATTTATTCATGTTATTTGTACGCACACAAGTTCAACAGGTAAGACTTTATTCAAATTTTTAATATTCACTCATACTTACAAATATGACAGCTTCCGTCAGTTTTCAATACATCTGTTAAACCTATTACTCAAGCATCCAAAAGGGCCTAATATAACATGCCCGTAGATGAATGAAGTGATATTACTCGCTTAGTTAGCGAGCAATACGGGCATTTATCAACGGATTCTTTACAATATCGATCCAAAATATGTCAATATTAAAGAAGTATACATTTATGTTACAATTGGATGGGTTTTTATATTTTTTCTTAAATTAAGCAGTACAAATTTTCATTTTGAAAATTTTACCACATTCACTTCTTTGAATTTGTTTCAGTGATGCCTGCCTAATGTAAATTTGCCTTTCAATGCTGTTTGTATTCTAGAAAGTGTTCACTTATTTATTTTTCCTGTTTTATCTTGTCAAAAATGTTTTTATTTTATGTCAAGGAAAATAGATCAGTAGAAATGATGGCTGCTTTTCTAAGGACAAATAGTATAAAATAGTTTTGAATATAAGATTGTTCTGAGTTTTACATGAACTTCGAACTGTAGGGCAAATTTAGCACTGAAAACAGATTATTAAGTTACAAAATATCCCTCCCAACCTACCCACAATTCATATAATTTTGACTGAATTTGTTTAAACATATCTCTGCCCTCCAGTTTAATGTTTTTCAGCTTCACGGTGTGTCAACATGCTACTTGATCCTTTAGCTGACACGGCTACTGGCAGATGTGCTGTTGCCACAACGAGGCAGGCCGCTTCAAATATCTATGGTGAACAGAATTGATGATCAACTACGCACACGGGATGGGAAATAAACTGTTTTATACACTGTCAGACAATATATAACTTATGATGAACTATATATACTGGACATAAACTGTTCAATAAATGATGATGAACTTTATATACTGGAAATAAAATGCTCATTTACTGATCATGAACTATATATACTAGAAATAAACGGTCCAGTACAGACTATTTTTAAATAACGATAAACTATATACACTGACAGGAACACAGAATATTACCTGTATGTATGCACTTTTGTGCGCCGAATCAGTGATGTGTATTTAACTGTGTGAAAATGTGCTCTGTAATGATTAATTCATTTTTTTTTTTCGCAATCTTAAGAATTTTGTAGACGTAAGTTTTTGGTAGATTTAACGTCCCATCGACACATGTATGGGTTATATTGTTACTTTCCTGCTTTTGATGGTATCTGAAGACCTCAAGTATCCCTCCGAACATTATTCCATCACGGGCGAGCTCCAGGGTAGCGCCACCGACCTTCCATAATAAACTCAATTGCTTCCTCAAATGAAAGAAGTCTTAACCCTTAGCGAAGTGTTTTAAAATCTAAGAGGTTAGGGACAAATGATTCGAGGTCAATGACCATAACCGCCTGGCCGTGACGGCCCCATTGTTAAGTATTTGCAGATGGGAGTAGAGTCCACAAAATGTTGTTAGGTTTACTGACCACAATTGTGAAACTGAAGTGATGTTGAAAAACGGCTTAAAACTCAGTAAACAAACAATCAATCATTGTTTTATAAATTCAGCTTGGTTCTATTTATTCGAGGAACTTAAGAAATTACATGTTTGTTCTAGGTTTTATCTGCTTGAAAATTCAAAAACTAAAATAAGGCCAAGTTATTTAGTAGACTTTTACATAACTTCTTAACAAAACGAAGCTCTCAATTGCAATTGTAACATGTAAATGATTTGATGGAAACCATTGGCTGCAATTTGTCTCATTTTCTTTAATATATAAATAAGGAATTTACATATTCTGATATTTATTTGCGATTTTGCTATTTTCAGTCTTGGCTTTGACAAGGGTTTTGAATAAACTTTCTAACACCTCTTAAACGATGTCTTGCATTTTACCAATGGTACACTTCTAAAATTCCTCACATATTTAGACAAATTCGTTGGAAAAAAAAACACGAAATTTAAAAAAAAAACGACTGTTACTATGATATCATTCCATTTATTCTACGATTTCAGTCCAATTTTGAAAATTCATAAAAATACACATAAATGACTACAATTTACAAACAAGCCATTTTCCTTATAAGGCAAAAAAAAAAAAATGATAAAGACAAAGTAACTTCTTTATCCTGTAAAGGTTTGGGGGAAAATAATAGGGTTTTATGTTTTGCTATGTTTGTCAGTGACAAATCAAATATTTACACCTCTGTATCCTAATAAATGATGTTTATCTTTTCATAAAGATATTGCTTTTATGTGTATTTTTGCAATACTTTAGAGATGGAAAGGAGTAGTAAAATTATTTAACGATATCTTATCACAATCTTTTGATATTTGTTGAACAACATATTTGCCTAAATGTGTAAGAAATTTTATAAAATTTTATATGTGTTATTCTAAATATGAAATACATCGCCAAAAAGACTGAGGGGGCGTAAGACGTTTCGATTAGTAAACATCTGAAGGCAAGTCCCATAATATGACGACATGAAATTTTATCTAAAAATATATGCTTGAACGATTTAATTTACAAGTATCGATTAGAAGAAAATGTTTCTTTTAAGACGAAAGATTTTGTGAATCTGAAATGTTCAAGTAAAAACACAACAAATTATATTCGGCACATCCGGATTATATTTGCCCGATCGAGATATAACAAGCATCATTCCTATAGGTATAAATGCAACTTTTATGCCACAATCTCCGACGGCCCTTCTGTATCACACATGCAGACATATGTAATGTACCCGACCTTGAGGTATCTCATTGTCAGTATGCATCGCTATACAAACCTGAGCCCGAGCAGTGCAAGAATACCAAGCCGCAAACACAATAGCACCCCCGTTTTATCTGAAGTCTGCCAATTTGTTGAGTCAATTGTTGAGTAGATGGATATAATCTATTGTTACAGAAACTGCTTCCCCTAGCATTTCCCTGTGTACAAAATACGTATATGATGAAATACAAATCAACTGGAACTTCGTACTACAGTTACTGCCGTTAAGTAGAAGACGAGGACAAAACGAAACTATAATTTAAAATGAAAACAGTTGGGCACCAACTTCGAACAGTGTAGAAGAAAAAAAGGGGTAGATTTGAAATCGGTTAATGATGTACCAAACCTCTTTTTTCATTTTTTAGCCCTTACCATGTTCCAAAATTACAGGACAGTTTAATTAAAAAATAACATAAGAATGATATATAAAGCACACACATGCTCGTGAATATAATTAAAATATTCGAAATTATCAATGATTAAAATGACATAATGGAGAGGCAGTGAGATGTATGTATGCCCATTAACTATCTTAATGTTTGAAAAGAGAATCATTAAGCTAAAAACTAAAAGCAAACTCTTAAATTGTGAATTGAAGTTTGTTATCAGTATCTTTCTTTCTCCGATTATTTATCAAAATGGGCAATACCTTTTGAGCCTATTACTGGCACCAGATTAATATAGCATTATATATTGTAGTTCTGATAGCGGTTTAAAAACCGACTTGACAGAGCAAATGAATTTAGAAAGTTTCAAAAAGTCACAAAAAAACCTGGACCAAGTTCTCTGTGGGAACTTCGTCAATATTCACCTGATGTTTAAACTATGAATGATAACTTTGACGAAGATCAGACAGCGTGCATATGGCCACTTTATGGTTTGTATTCCCTTGTTGCACTTCATGTTCATTTGAAAAACAGTTAAAAGTAATTAATTTAGATCAACAAACGCACAAATCTACGTGATGTTCGTTTTATCACAGATGTTAGAAATTGGTCTCTTCTATTTTTTCCTCCGGGGGTTAATTTTGATGCAGCACGTAATGCAATTGTTCCAATAAAAACACAACTAATGGTAAATGAAGCGAGACGAGTACCTTAACAGTAATTGGTAATAAATAATCAACTCACTACATTTAATGAAGCATATTGGAAATCACCATTATGGGAAGTTTTAAAGTAATTAGAAGACATTTTGGCTTTTTCCCCTTGTTTAACAGACGCAAGATCAAATGGAAGTTGTTGTCTGTTTTCAGGAAAGTGCTGAACGGTCATTTAATCATAGAAATGCCTTATGTTTACTTTTAAATCAATTAGTAAAAATATAAAACGAAATACATGATGTCTTGATCACTTAAAAATCTGTTAAATCTTTAACGCCAAACGAATTTGATGCTTAGGATAATCTAAAACTTTTAAAAGACAGTTACATATTTTTGTATCTTAAATATAGCTTGTGAATGACTGCTAAGTACATACTACTTACCTACGCGCATGTTTGTTATATTATTTATGGAATTGATTGATTAAGAAACAAATTGTGTTCAAATTAAATTAAGGGAATAAGTAAGAAATACCAAATCGTTTTCTTTTAGTGATGTAATATGGTTATGTAGATAGTGTTTTGCCACTGGCAATTTCAAAGCGCTGCCCCACTGTGTTTCGTTTTTTCTTTGTTTTCTATAAGTTTCACTTTGTCTGTGTAATTTATGTATATCTTCGTGATGTATACATTTATATATACACTGTTTTATTGGTTAAGTGTAAGGAAAATATATTTTGTAATCTGGTTATTCCTATATGATCACTGTCTTCGTTCTTTTACGGATATATGCATCAGTCTGTTTCCAAATACAACAAGCTCTCTCCAAAAAAAAAGTTTATCCTACTTCTTTTCAAGAATTTAGTATGTTAATTTTAGTATGTTCAACATATAAACAAATCCATTGAGAGGAGGGGAGTTACCAAACCACCTTTAGCAGTTACATCTTATTTCTAAGATGTAAATATTTTTGTATACAATTATAAAGTCATGTTTTCCATTTGCCTTATACTTGTGTCTTTACTGCGTAAGTTAAAATTAGCATTCAAGACCATCATATTTACGTGCTAATTTTGTTTTTCATTACGTGGATATGTATTACGATACGATACTGTGACTGTGATTTTTTTAAGATATTGTGGTAACATGAACTGGATGATTTTTATTGTGTAAATTCATTCGAATATGAACAATTTTATCACAAATACAAAAATACAGTTGTAATAACTTATGAACATGTCACAATAACTCACTTCTACTTACTTACTAACAAAACAGCAATCTCACTGTATCTTAATAGTCTAATATTTTATCTTTATCTTTTGTTTAATACTTACAAAATAGTTTATTCACAATGATATTTTATTATTTATGCTCATTTATTCTACATCTTTAAAATGTCTTAAGTTGTAGACGTAATTTTTTGTGTGTTTGTAAAAAACCATTGAATATGTTTTACGTAAAAATAGGCGTTTAATCAAATAAAACAGTTTCAGTTTTTTTTTCAGTTTTACGTAATAAGGAAATACACGTGACATCTCAAGAACAGGTAATCACGTACATGTAATGTCTTCTAAACTGAAAATATAAAATATTGATATATAACTCACGGTGAGGTTGGAAGGAGTCAGAACAACTGTTACTGGGTAACAGGAAATCTGTAAAATTTACATGGCACGCGTTTGTAACTGTCAGAATCAAAGCTTATAATGCATAATGATGCAACAGATGACAACATGTTTTGAAGAAAATTAAAACTTGATCATTTTCCACGGATATGCCAAATGTTACATGTTATGTTTACGGTGATAGCATAACAAGAAAAACATTATAACACAGGTTCCTTTCAAGCAATGATGCGTTATAAATCGACAGTTTGTTTGTACCTTTTCAAAAAAAACGTGTTGGGCTGCTTTAACTTTAATTTTGGAAACTCGCCCTGTGTTGATGTTTGTAATATTTCAATTCTGACAAGTAAGATTTTGATGCAGAGCATCAAGTCGCTGGAGAACAGAATTTATTTTGTATAACACGGAGTGCATCACGAGTTACTTGTGCTGCGACTGTTATAAATCTTTTATGCTAGTTTGACGATGAAAGGCTGAGAAACTCTTACCGTCTTGCTCTTTTTTCTTTGTTTACAAAACCCACGCGCCAGCATTCTCATGAATAAGAACGGAAATGAACGGAAATCTACGACGGCATATATGGCAATAAAGTAAAATGGCATACAACCTACAAGGACATCAATCAATTTCATTTAATTGGAAAAGCATAAAGTTTAACCATGTATTCACAATGCTTGAAACTCTTGTTTAGCTCAAATTAAATAGTAATCCAATTTCGTAGTCATCTTTGTACTGACGCAATTTCATTAATTTAAAAGTTACAAAAAGCTGATCACATGGCTTCAGTTCGTACTTCTTATTAAGGTGGTCAACTGCAGGTCCTAAGTATGTATAAAACATCATAAAGTGCTCGTAATCGTCAAAACAAGTGTAATATTTCATAGTAGTTGGATTCTTTCTAAACTTTTCAACCGAAAAAGGTGCTTCAAAGTCTACTGGCAGTTCACATTTAATGACAATATTTATTGTTGCGGGGCTTAAAACCTCCTCTGATATTGTTTCACTGGATTCTTCTACCTCCATCTGAACATCCGGTATTTTCAATGCATCCGGATTTTGGTGTGAACATTCTGCAATTGTTTTGGTACGTCTTTGTTCAACCCTCGCCCCTGACTCTCTTTCAATTCCAATTTCTCAAGTGATCTTGTGGACATCCTTTCAAAGAAGACAGACGGAACTTCTCTTTCTTCAAACGCATTCTTTTCCCTGAACATTAATTGAAATAATTTATCATCAATCAGGAATATTTTTGTAAACAAGTGTCAAAATTAAATATCAAGAATACTAGTACACCAATGACTCTTAGACTAGATATATTTAATCAAATTATGCTATAATGCAATGAATTCAGAAAATATGTACTTCCTTTTTTTCACTTGTTGTGTAGTCTTTTGGTTTGAAATGCCTATAACAAACAATATCATGTTTTGATGGATCCCATATTTTGCCTTCCATTTGTCTTTTGTCTTTATCTTTTGTTCCTTTGTTTTTTGATTCTCACAATTTAATAACTTCTCCTACCAGCTGAAGAATCCTAAATAGTATTAAATAAAATCGCCGGTTTCTAATAAATTCTTTTTAATCTGGAAAGTCTAGATGTTAGGATAAATGTTTTGTATCAAAGTAAATTTGCAAAGGTATTGGGGTTAATACTCCAACAGCGAGTCAAATTGCGGTACTGGACCTATTTAGTATGGTTTACAGGACGGACGTTTACTGTTCAGTCAGTTTTGATTATTTCTGTCTACTTTGTTCGTGTACGTGCGTGTTTGCGCTGCTGCAGTTTGTTGTGTTGGGAGACGTTTTTCTAGCGTGGCTTTCTCTGTTGAATATTTATCCGTGTTTTTCCACTTTCCTAAACACCCCGACCCTTTCATCTACGCCTTACCCATTTGTGTATTTCGAATATAATTAAAATGTACTGAGATTTTTTAAGCAACCCGTCTTCTGTAGTTTTCCGTTACGGTTTCTTTTTTTGCGGGCCTACTTTGCGAGGCATGGCTCTATGGCTGTGTTAAGGGTACTCTGTGCTTCCGAGAAATCTACACTTTAGTTCTTATAATTCCGTTGATTATTTATTTGTTTGCTCTAGTCTCTAAGGTAATTTTGTCTTAGTCTAGCTGAGAAACTATGCTGAAGGTTTTCTCAGAGCAAAATATCCCTAAAGCTACCTAGTCTGAATTAATGAATATGTATCAATTGCTTATAAAATGGCATTTATTTTAAAGTTAACAATTTAAGGGACCAGGCCCCGCCAGTTACTCAATATGTTAAATAAAAACAAAGAACTCATGATGATCAATTTACCGCGCTATGGTCTTTTTGTTGCGAATCACGTCAAACGATGTCTTTGAACTTCAACAAAGAGCCACGTCGTACGGATGTCCATCCTATGTCTTCTATATTGAGTCTGCAACTCAATATAATCTGCCCAACTACTTGGTGGTATTATATCATCTATACCATTCAGCTAAGCCAAACGAATATCTAGTTATCCACTGTACTTTGAATCTATGTTTCACCTGAACCCCATCTATCTGTATGCTGCATCTCCCTTGATGTCTAAGAAGCGTCGAACCATCAAAACAGGATTCCAGTTCCGAAATCTGGATAGGTCAAATACTATCTTGTCCTATATTAGTTAGATACGGTAAGGTTACCGATATAATACAAATTAGTTGTCAGTGTTTGGCATACTTACATTTTCTGACCTACGCTCAATCCCGCGGTTATGGGATCGCGCCCAGCTTAGGTCACAAACAGAGCGTCCCATATGTCACCAGTGCTGGTTTCTTTAGGAAGATTCGGACTCTAGAGTGATTCAGACAAGCTTGAAGCTGTCACAAATATCGAGTTAAAATGTATAAACTAAAATAAATAAAGTGTTTGTCGAACCGCTAGCAACACAAAGTCTATATTTATGGAACATCAAATAGACAATACTAACTATCCAGCACATATGAATGTGTTCATACGGTTTATCAAGTCTGCAGTAAAAATTAGCTTTAAAACAATGTTTTGTTTGTAAATTGAATGTTTATGTCTAAGTCAAAGACTAAGTTTCAGAATCCAAATGTTGATGACCTTGACCCCAAATGTGCAACAAAATAGATAAAACAAATAAATGAATGAAAGCAATAGAACATTAAGCGCTGGAAATTGTATTTGTGTTATTGAAGCACACCGAGTTGGCATCAGTTAAGGTTTATATTAATTTTGTTGTACATTACTATTGAAACAAGTTATTTTTACGGCGACAAACATTTTTTTCCTTCTTTTTGGGCCTTAAACATATTTTGCCTTGGACCATTTACTGTTTAAAACTGTTTCTCACTGTACATTAAGTGAATTTTCCATTATTTTTCTGTGACAATACAGAATTACTGAAGCTTGATATATGTTTTAAGTTACATGTTGCGCATGTCTTACGTGATCGCACTATCTTCCCACATGAAATTAATTTAGTTAACAGCCGGTATTTTAAATGTTGCTACAAAAAATATACAGTATAATAATGGCAGTTTTTTATTTACAATTTTCACTTGAATATACACTGCCTGAAAGATTGAGACCCTTGATAGTAATCTAAATCAAACACCGACAAAAGTTCCGGATACGGTAATTGATCGAACCCGGACCTGCCTTCGACCTGGGTAGCTTTGCAGTAGTGTCGGATACATGTAATTGTTAAATAAATGATTAAATTAAAAAATTGTTTTGTCAATTTTCATGACTCAGTTACTTTCTCTACATCCTTATAGAGTTGCTAAAGAAGAACATTTCAATACTTAAGGGAAATAACTAAATATTTGTAAGTATATGGAAATAAGCTTGAAGAGTTTGTTCCCTGTATAGAAATACACATCCAATACAAAGAAAATGTATATATATATATATCCAGTTGTTTGTTTCATTAACTTGGAGAACTTCTGATAAACACATTATCAATATTGTCAATATTTAATTATTTATGTTTATGTTTTATTGTCATCGATGTCATTGTTAGTTTTGTTTAGACGTTTAATTTATGAATTTGGAATAACATGTTTTTATAGTAAAGAGCCCCTCTATATTTTACGAGGGGCATATTTCATATTGTTGGATCTTCATAGCTGACAGGTTTCATTGGAGACAAACAATAAAACAATTGACAGGCAATAGTCTTATTTTAAGGAAAACGTGCTGGCATGTGCCGAACGCTGTGATGAAAAATTATGAAAAGAAGTGCACGCGCTGTGTCTTGGAAATTTGAATATTGTGTTTCCTTTTCTATGGTTACCTTAACGGGGTGTTTCGACATCTCCAATGAATTAGGACTTCAGACTAATTAAACCAGGCGTCTAATGTTCACTTTAGATTGTTACAAATTTATTCGAACTAAAACACGATAGGAAACACGGCAGATCTTTGCTGATTAGATGAGTTTCTATAATACAGATTAGCCATGAATCGCCGGATATGAGGCGAATTACAACCGTAACAATACAATTTATTTATAGACTTTCAGCCAATCGGCAGCGATTACACTAAGACGCTTGAAAACCGGAAGTGATAAGTGTTCTAAGCTATCTTGATAAGCAATAAAAGCGATTGCACTGAATTCTGAGAAAATGTTTTTGTGTTGA
The DNA here is from genome assembly GCF_021730395.1 of Mercenaria mercenaria. Classification (NCBI taxonomy): domain Eukaryota; kingdom Metazoa; phylum Mollusca; class Bivalvia; order Venerida; family Veneridae; genus Mercenaria; species Mercenaria mercenaria. The sequence continues at coordinate 60,050,375 of NC_069375.1, read as the reverse complement.
GTACTGGGTAATTTGGTGAGATTTATGTCATTAGTTGTTAATTAAGACTATTTAATGGGTGCTCAACAGGACGTCTTAAAATCACTTCCAGAAAGAAATAACTTGAATATTTAAGAAAAGGATAATGCCGGAAGTACATTAAGGAGACCTTGCCCTTTTCGTGAGTGCAAGCGCGTGCAAGTGAGAAAATGGTTTTAAAAAGAAACTTTAAGTAACATGAGTTTGCCATTCGGCTAGAAACAAGGAATGTTTAAGAATACCTGGATCATCTGATGTTGCCACTGAATCATTAATCTTTACAAACCCTTGTTGCCTTCACATTGTTGCCTCCCACGATGTTTGTGTTAAGGACTCACCTCATAATATATGACGACTGTTGAAATCTAATGGCGGCAGAAATCCTCAGATGCCCCTCTAGAGCATCATGTCATGCTCTTGTGTCCCCTGGCATTCAGGGCTCAAACCCATATCGGTGACAGGCAAATGATTCGAATGCAGTGTTCGTAGCTACTCGGGTCCTGTAAACTTTATTTACAATTCCGTTGATTACTAATGCGTTTAAAAACCCATCAGCCTCTTCCTGATTTCACTATTTCAAGGTTTTTTAACCTGTCCTTTGGTCGTAAGCTTTTATACATGTATTTTATATACTGTTGCTTTTCTGTCCACGGTTCACACATTTTTATCATAATATTTCTAATAAAAGGTAATTGCTGATTTGTATGTAAATCATATTAAATCGTTCCGTTATAGCATCACATTGTGGCTGTAAGGTGTGTGGCTCTAGATGCCTTTGCTTATTGCTTCCAGGGATTTTACATTTACGTTCTTATTATTTTGTTGTAGCTTATAGTATATCATCTTCTAATCTAATTTAATACTTCTTTAAAGGTCCATTACTAAGGGAAAGTGAGTTGGCAATTTTTTTCATAGCCAGTGCATAGACTTCTGCAAGACACTAAATAATGAAGATTGGCAGGTCAAAATTTACAGAAGGTCTTTGGAACTCAAAGAAATGTATGTGTATTATGTTGAAATTTCAATGAATCGACAAAATGACCCCCCAGGTCTTTTTAACTTTCTTCATATTTCATAGAAAAATAATTGTACATATACTGCGATTTATTTCGAATTTCTACATACCAACTTTCATTTTCCAATAAAATGAAATAGTTTCTGTGCTTTTTAAAAGAAATTAAAATGTTCACTTTCCTTAGTATTGGACCTTTAATATATAGCTATATCAGTCATCTGGCTTAATGCCATATTTCTATGATAGCCACAGGAATTATCTTATTACAATTGTATATGATTCTATTCGATGAACTCGTTTGTCAACATTTTTTAAGTTATATAATGATATACAATTATCATAAACAAATTGGGAGCCTCCGTGGCCGAGTTGTTAAGGTTGCTGACTTCAAAGCACTTGCCCCTTATTGATGTGGGTTCGACCCTCACTTGGGGCATTGAATTCTCCTTGTGAGGTAGCCATCCAGCTGGCTTATGGAAGGTCGGTTGTTCTACCCAGGAGCCCGCTCGTGATGAAATAATGCACGAATAGGTACCTGGGGTCTTCCTCCATCATCAAAGCTGGAAAGTTGCCATATGACCTATAATTGTGTCGGTGCGACGTTAAACTCAACAGAAAAATAAAGACAAAGTATTATTGTATAAAAGCCATTTGGTAACACACACCCATAATTGTGGTTTATACTCTTTTACTTACAAAACGTTTGACCTAAGACATTCAATAGTTGAAATGACATGCATCTTTTCTTACGTCTTTTGTTTGGTTGCCTCAGACTTAGTTTTTATAAAATTGTTAGGAATATAGATTACTCAGATTATTCGTTTATCAAGTTACTGTGAAAGTATATTATATTAGATAGTGAAGTTTCATTACTTTTTCAACGCTCCCTGTCCTCTGTTAGATTCAGATTGTCCAACTGGAAGCATATCTGAATACCATCAAAATAAGTACACATGAAACAACTTTTTACAAACATTAAAATTGTGTTAAATAGTAATTATATCTAATACAACAAAATGTGATATATTCTAAATATTGACTAGAAAGTAGCTTCAAAGACATGCATTCAGTAGAAGACACATTCATACAATAAGACTGTTTTCTTGTGACAAAAGAGCAAATATTTCATGATTAATCAATTACTTTCAAAAACAGTTAGGACAGCAATGCTTTCTCTCCGAAAAAAAAAAAAACTAAATCGGTGCCATGCTGTAATTGACGATAAAATATCTCTGCCATTTCGTAGCCCTTGTTAATGTAGGCTATGAATTAGAATTTCCACGGCATATTTAATGGATAGAATCGCTTTAAGTGGCGGAGCCTTGCCAAAATTTCCTGTTTCCGGTGTCAAAGATATTCGAGCTGGTAAAGCCGTGACGCTTAGTCTTCCAATTTCCGAAACAAGTTGTGCAAATCGAGAGGATTCGTGGAAAAACGTCTTTAACATTCACGCCATCATGCAAAAACCTCGAAATTATTCACGAAGACGATTATTTGTGTCTGTAAAACAATAGATAATGTTTAATGTGGTGATTATAGTACCGTAAATGCGTAATGCTAAACCAGAAAGACTAAAAAGGGCTGTAATTAGAATTTATAGCCAGTTTGTTTGTCTAAGAACGGCCTGTCTCTTAACCATCCGACTAAAATGACAGTATCATTTATGAAGAATGTTTCTGTATCGATGTACTTAATGGAATTTGTGAGACTTTGTGAGGAGCTAGAATGACTATTAGACGCTTGTGATGAGAATGATAGAGTAGAAAAATAAACGAAAGAATGTATAAGTTTGTCTTTATATGAATAGTTTGATGATTGTCAATGCACGTATTTGACAGTTAGCAATATTACTTAAGGTATCCGGTCCACCAATAAGAAAGATTTATATAACAGTGCTATTAAAATATATCAAATATTGATGCCTGGTAAGCTCGTATAATTTTGGTATCATTATAAAGTGTTTTGTCTACTGAAAAAAAAGAAAGTATAAGTTACATGACAAAAATATGTTATAGAGCTTTTATTATATTTTTTTTATTTTATAGTTTTTAATGATATTTCATGAGAAATCCAGTCATTACAGTGTAAGGTTAGTTATTTCGCAGTCAGAACATGAATGTGGTGATTCGTGCATGTTATGATGGCAATCTTATTTACTAATTCTTGTTCAGCAGACAAAACTCTTCCAAATGATACCAAAAAAAAAAAGAGAAGACATTGGGTCACCAGGCATCGAAATGTTATCTATTTATGGATCGGATACCTTAAGTCCTGTGCATTAATTATAAAATAAGCTACTGTAATTTATAATTGTTTTATGAAATATTTATACATGAAGAGTATTTTTGAACTTCAGTCTCACAGACATCACGGAGGATATTGCAGACAGATGACATGCTTAATTTTGTTGAGAAACTCACAACTTCATCTTCATATAGATATGCTGCACAGAGACAATTAAATACCTTTGTATTATGTTAAAAGGATATGTATTCAGACGACATTTTCAGTTGTTTTATCTTTCTAATTTGTTTGATTTTGACATTTATATAAGCCAGTTGTTACGTATGGAAAATATATAGGCCAGCAATGAAATTGCAAAAAGCTTTTCGATGTGACAAAATAAAAAATTTAAAAATGACTCAAGTTTATGCTATTAAATTTGTTTTTAATAGTATATTCAGTATGTTTTATACTGCATTCAATATGTTTTGTACTGCATTCAATATGTTTTGTACTACATGCAATATGTTATGTTTTGTACTGCATGCAGTATGTTTTGTACTGCATGCAATATGTTTGGTACTACATTCAATGTGTTATATATTACATTCAATATGTTTTGTACTACATGCAATATGTTTTGTTCTACAATGTACATTCAATATGTATTGTACTGCATGCAATATTATGTTTTGTACTACATGCAATATGTTTTGTACTGCATGCAATATGTTTGGTACTACATTCACTGTGTTATATATTACATTCAATAGGTTTTGTACTACATGCAATATGTTTTGTTCTACATTCAATATGTATTGTACTGCATGCAATATTATGTTTTGTACTACATGCAGTATGTTTTGTACTGCATGCAATATGTATTGTACTGCATTCAATGTGTTATATATTACATTCAATATGTTTTGTACTACATTCAATGTTTTGTACTGCATTCAATATGTTTTGTAGTACATTCAATATGTTTTGTAGTACATTCAATGTGTAGTTTATACAGCATTCAATATGATTTTACTATTTTTAATATATTTTGTATCACATTCAATATGTTTTTAACTATATTCAACATTTTTACAATACTTTCAATACGTTTGTACTACATTTACTAATTTTGTAATGAAGTTTGAAACTTACTTGAACCATTCTAGAATCCTTGTCAGGATAAATCCCGCTGCACGAAGTTTTCCTGGACAAAATGTTAAAATCCCATGACAAAAGTGTTGTACTATAATGTTAATATAATGTTATCAACATTCTTTCTGAAGTACAGCTTTAAATGTACAAAGGGGATGAACTCCTTCGCTTTTTAGCGATGCCAGTTTGGGTAGTAAACACTAGTTTACCTGTAACGGAATTCCCAGTTACCAGTGTTGTCTTGCTTGCAAGATTGCATAATGACAAACCATTATATCATTGCTAGTTTTATTGTCAAACATTAAGTGACTCCGTGTTTTATTGTCAAACATTAAGTGACTCCGTCAATCACTTTTTCGTAAGTGCCATAGAGCTGGGATTTTTTGTTCTTTTTTCTTCGTTTATTTTTGGTGATAATTTTATATTTTGGTATGAAAAACATGACTATGTTTAACACTGAGACCATCGGCTACCTCACACTTTTCACATACCAATGTATTTGATACCGGAATGTGCAAAATTTCTAAATCTCGATTAATTTTTAAATGAACATAAAATTAAAAATTCCCAAGATCTGATAAAGTTTTAAGAAGTGTCACTCTGAAGCAATGAGCTGTTTTTGTTTTGAATATAAATGTTGTAACATTTTTTTTAATATTTTCATCTTGTCTCTTGAACTACAATAAAGGTCAAATGCAATGCTGTCTCTCAAAGCAACCTCAAGTTTGGAACGAGTTTGTTTGGAATGCAATTATTTTTTGAACTAATGACATAATTTACGTCTTGTTACGCACTAACAGTACCTTCTTATTTTGAAAACAATTATAAAGTGCATGAATCCTCATCAATTATTTTCTTTGAAAGACGTTAACGTCTTCAAAACACACATCATATGATTCAATAAATTGATGGTCTGCTTGATTAACGCGGAAGAATACAAACTTACGGTCTCTCTAGAAACCGCACTACTTCATCTAATATCCATCCGCGGGATTTGTTCTGTAAGATGTTCTGAACGCATTACAATCAGGGGAATTTCTATGGTATTTTGAATCTAATTTTCCGACAGAAAGGCTTGCTGCCCGACTGAGTTTCTTATTCATTGTTTACCAGGATGGAAGTGCTTCGAAAACTCGAATCCATTATGTATTGAAAATATCTTTTATTGAAGTAATGAGTAGATGATGGCGATTTGAATGTTATTCGGGAAAATATTAGCGTATTATTGCATGGCCGAATGGCGAAATAATTGAGTCACGACATTCCCCACTCAGACTTTAAAGGCACTGTAAGACAAGCAATTATTCAAATTTTCGCTGTTCTGTCAGAATTACTTAGTGTAAGCGATAAAATTTCATTTATAGGCGAAGTAAGCAATGTGCTTGTGATTAAAGATGTTTATTCGATTTACATTTTTTTCCAAATGGCTTTTGTGTCTGTCTAAAAGCGTATGGAGAATTTTTGTCTTATATTAAGTCAAACAATGAAATATGAGCGTCTGTTGTAAATTCTGAATATAAACACGTCTGGATTTTAGAACTATTTTTCCACACAGTATTCTTACTCTGGCTTTATACCGGTAATATGATAAAAATGTTAATACAGACTTGCAGAAAATGTTTATTTTGAGACATAAATTGCTAAATACATGATCTGTTTACATTAAAATACCAGGTTATAGGTTTTTGTATACCCTTTACTTACGGCACACCACTCTTGCTAAGTTTTAAGTGAATGTATTTTATTCTAAAGAGACTTTTATGAGAGCATGTAATATCTTTTGAGAGGTAATGTTTTCTTTGTTATTGACATACTCATAAAGCTTTCAGTGTTGTCTTTTGGTTTCATTTTAGCATTCCGTTAATTTTAAAACAAGACCGACTATCAGAGAATTTGTAATGCATTTCAAATAAAAACACATATACTATCGACTACCAAAAGCGCTATCAAGCTTTAAAATATTCAGGACGATGTCTGTTTCACGAAAACATCATTAATTGACATTGCGCCTGGTTGGTTCCTGGTAATTATCAGGGCAATTTTAACAAGGCTAGTTTGTACCGGCACCCATTCAATTGTCACATTTTAACACATCAGGCGCGCATGATTGGTCAGTGTTGCCAACAAAAGTGTGAAAGAAATCCGCTAACTTAATCAAATGTTGATTACCATCTCGCCATGTGCGAGAATTCCCGAGACCTCATCAAATTTATCGGTAAATATGAGTTTACGAGGCGTAAGTTTAATTCCCCGTTGCCTCGTTTCGGGAGCGATGCATATGTTTAAAATGGTTGGGAAATGAGTCCTACGGGAGCATATCAAAGAAAAGTGTGTTAAAAGAGGCCTAATTAGTCGAAAATGTTATTCAATATTCATTATTTCATCCTTAAGCAAGGTGAACACCCTAAAATGGATGTAAATTTGGTTTTTCTTGGCATTTTAAGACGACTTTTACTAGAATTTTTCTAAAACAACGGGCAAACAATCAGTGTTTCTAATCTATATTGTTCCCAAACATGCCAAAGATAAACATCTCTTTGGGCATGTTTGGTAAAACCGCCATTACTTAGTTGTAATATAACATGCAAAAACGTAATACATTTAGGGATAGTTCACCTTTGATGTTAAGTTAAATCCACAATTACGTTGCAAATAAAAAAGAAAAGTAAGCATGCAACTTTATTTATTTTTGGATTATTTTTGTATCAGATCACCTTGTAATGTCAAAAGATTTTGTTTGCCCTAGTATTGACTTTCTCAAGTACAAGTATCGGGGATAATTCTACAAGAAAATGGTGTTAAATACATCTTTCAAACATCAACTTTTAAGAATGACTATGACCCTTTCCGTAGTAATGGAAATAATAGATGGCGCATTTACGAAAAAATATTTACGTATTTATGCTTTAGTAAGACATGAAGCAAAAAAAAAAATTCTTCTATATAAAGAAAACATATGTTCGCTGCGCGCTTATTTATTTTGATAAAAGAGCGGTGGTCTCATTTGAAAATTTTGTTTTTATTGAATCGACTTGCATTTGTCAAAACAAGATTGAAGAATCAGAATAAAATAATAATGATTATCCCCTTGTGTCTCGATTAATCAGACTGACATTTGTTCTAAACATGAAAGATGATTTATATTTGAAATAACAAATATGATTAATTTGCACGCATAATTCGGGTTAAAGTTAAAACAATTTGTGCGGTGACGTTCTGTCCAACATATGGAGATCGGACTTCGCAACGACTCCATGACAACAGATGATCGCAGAGCATCGTCACCGCCTAAACAGGTAACTCAACCAAATATTTCAATCCGCACCTTCAACTAGTGAAGGATTCCTGTAATATATCTAATGTATGTCTATGAATAAAAAATATCTAAATAGTAAAACGTTCTGTATTACAGTAGTGTAGCCATAACGATATTCGGCAATTTGGTTCAATCACGTTTTCTCCGGTCGCGATTTCGACTTTCTCTGATTCTGATTAAAACAAAGAATGATACAAAAAAGTTAAAAAAAAAAAAAAGGGAAACAAAACAACAATCTTGTGTTGACTGCGACTCACTGCAGACTGGAGCGTCTGTATAAATTACAGACTCCGGTATATACCGGATTCAAGCAATTTGAACGAAAAGTATCTTAAATGTATATATTTTGTAACAATGGTAATACTAACCCTAACCTTTAGACAGTATATTGTATATATTATACACTGAATGCATGCGGACATGCAATAAATTGTGTATTTTTGCCATGCATCCAATTGATAATCACTTCGGGACATGCGCAGAAGACCGCTCCAGCTCTGCAATGTTACGACTGAAGCATGCCGAAACTGCATTCGAGAATAAGTACGTATTCACACGAAAATTGCCAAAAGTTGTTAAGGCCTTTTATCTTGAGCTAGCGTTGATGCTGTGCTTTATTCGTGGATACTACACTTGTTTGTTATCTACTAGTATCAAAATACATTGATTATTTCATATATTGGTAGATGACATATTAAAGTCAAAATTCTTTGCATCAGAAAACTTTCTTTGTAACCATGCCATGAATATCCTACCACTTTAGATTTCATACAGTTTGCCGGGTTTTAGTGATGAATATAGCCAGTCTATCCCTCTGATCCATGACACTCCGTGCAAAGCATGGTTGCAAATTCATTCCGTGCAAAGCATGGTTGTAAATTATCTAAATACATGTACACTGCTGACTAGCGTACAAATTAAAGCAACTATCAGTCAAATCGAGTCTGCAATATTTACTATTTGTTTTGTGCTCGTTGCTTCTGAGGAATCTAGTTTTCAGATTTTGTTAGGACCTAATATATTATGTTGTTATTAAAGACGTTCGCGGTAGTAATTTCTGCGCATCTTTTTCACGCATGTACTGTATTAGATAATTTTAGGATTTTATTTAATGATAACATCCTTACATCATTTAAATATGTTTCAGCAAATAACTTTTTATTTACACTACAGTATGTTCTTTGATTTTAATGCCGACCGTAACTTTGTAAATTCTTGTCCGTGCTGTAATTCTGTCATCCATGAGGATAGTTTGGCATAAATATATTAACCTTAATGAGACGACGTTTCATGTGTAACACTCAGACCCCTTTCTACAAGGTCAAGGTCACACTTAGAAGACAAACAGTCTCTTTTGTGTCCGGATCGTAACTTTGCCATCCATCAAGAGGTTTTAAAAGTACCTAGCATAAATGTTTATCAAAATGAGAACCCTAGCTCCAAGGTCAAGGTGTTAACAGGGTTATTTTTGTGTCCGGTCCATATTTCTGCTATCCATGGAGGGATTTTGAAATATCTTGGCATAAATGGTAACTATAATCAGACAATGTGTCACGCGCAAGACCCAGATCCCTTGCTCCAAAGTTAGTGTCATATTTAGAAGTCATATCATAATAGATCTTTACGTGTCCGATATATAACTCTGTTATCTATGAAGGGGTTTTGAAACAACTTGGCATAAATGTTTACCATAAGGAGGCAATGTGTTACGCGCAAGACCCAGACCCCTAGCTCCAAGATCAAGTTTACACTTAGAAGTCAAGTGAAAGGTTAAGATCCGATTCGTAACTCTGTCATTAATCATGTTACAATCTAAATATTTTAAGATTTTGTACCAATTGCAAATTAGCTCAGTGGTAAAGCATACAGTCCATGTTAAACAAATCTTTTACCGTGTTGGTTCGAAACTCACCATCGACATTATTTAGATTCCTTTATGAACTATCTGACAACACTATCATAAGCCGATTTGGCAGGTCAGAAAAGTTTACCATTATATCAAAGATGATATTGACTAAATGCATGCATTTAAGCCATGCAAATAATAAACATACTGTTGTTTTATATAAAAGCATACATACAAATACAAACCATCAAAGAATGAAACAAAAATATGGGAATGAAAATGAAAACGAAAAGAAAACACACACACACACACACACACACACACACACACACACACAAACACACAAAGACAAAACATGAAACAAACTCACGTAGATTCGACCCAACAAAATGATTACGCGAAAGACCCAGACCCCTAGTTCCAAGACCAAGTTTACACTTAGAAGTCAAGTGAAAGGTTAAAAGGGTCTGTTTCATATCCGGTTCGTAACTCTGTTTTTAATCAAGAAATGTAGAAATTAATTAGCAGAAATATTCCCCGATAACGGGAAAACGTCTCGTGCATAACAACCAGACCACTAGCTCCACGATCGATGTCACATTTAGAGGTTAACCGTTTACATGGTGTGTTTCTTGTCAGTTCCATACCTATTCCGTCGATAAAGACATTTTAAAATTACATGGCATAAACGTTGACGTGTCAGACGCAAGTCCAAAATCTCTAGTTTCAAAGTCAAAGTCAAACTTAGATTAAAAAGCTAACATTTATGTTTCTTGTCCAGTCAATAACTCTGCCATCTTCAAACATTATTTGTCACAATTTTCCCTATGATGAGTTAGTGTGTCATGTTCAAGACCCAGGCCCTAGCTCTAAGGTCAAGGTTACCTTCGGTGAAATTTTTTCTCTTGTCGAAAAATTATTCATACCTTAACTATTCTGGCATATTTTGCGTATCAAACTGTAGCATTCTTGGACAAACCTCGGGAGCGTTTGTCACTAATAATGCCATCTCTTGTTTGAGCTTCAATTCTAACTTTGAGAGTTATATATATTTGTACTTTTCCCTTTAAAATGTCAAGGTCAGTAGTGGCAATTGTCAAGTTACCTTAAAGACACACCACTAACTAACTGTAACCTTTTGTATTTCCATAATGCTTTCTGACTAAAGTACATCTCCTATTACGCTATACTTAGGATCTGAAAACGTGCTATTGATAGCCTCGTTCTGACGACCATTCCGTTAGCCAGACAGAAGGCTTACCTACAACATTTTGTAAGAATAAAAAATCTATATTTACACTGGGTTTTTGATAGTTACATTTTTTATGACGTAAAGTGTCAGCTGGTTAGCTCTGTCGGTAAAGCGTTAGCTCTGTCGGTAGAGCACTTGCTCTGTAAGCGACTGGTCTCGGATTCGAGTCCCTGACAGCCCACACATTTTTCTTAATCTTTGACATTCGAACAAATCGTCTCATTGGTTAAAATAAACAAAAATAGAATTGCGTAAAATAAAAATAGCAATTCTTGAAATCAAAATGTACAGAAGACGATTAAGAATGGGTCATTCTCGGATCTTCGTTTAGAAGATCAAGTACTTCAGTCAGATTGTTCCATAATTGTAATTATACATTTTTGTATGGAGAAATGAGAAATAACAAGTGTCTAATTACAGTTTGACAGTAACAGATATAAGGCTAAGACAATGTATTACTAAATATATTATTCAATTAATGTAGTAGTATGCGCGGTACTTCATGTATTAAGGTGAGTTTAGATCACACTTTGTTTCTATATACAGTGTAAGATAGTTATTATTCTAGTTTTTATAAAACTATACTGAGAAGAGAATGACTGAGTAAGTTTGCAGATGAAGTTATAAAAACCAGACTGAGCTTGTCCACCTGCCATCTTGTAGAATAGTTGTATGATACCAGTATTACCAGAATTATTTGCACAAAGTTCATATGGGAGGAAAAGGTAGACCACTAGGTATTGGTGGGTCTTTAACTCTTCTAACTTGTTAAATACCGATGGATAAAAATAAATGCTAAAGCCTATAAATAACGGTCAATGCGAATACGTTAATGTTACACACCGATAGCCACAAGAAAACTACATGCAGATATAGACTTGCAACAGTTCTCTACTGCGAAAATCTAAAGTGGTAATTTTGACCGGGAATTCACGGCATGAACTGTGTTTTCATTGCAAAAGTAAAATCAGTGACATAAGGGCGTGGTCTCTGCATACTTCGTTTCTAAACTTACAAAGAAACGGGAGGTACACAAGAATATTCGTAGGCAATAGCTTTAATTTGGTACTTACAATATGGAGATACGAATTGTACTAATTTTCTCAAACCAGAATAACCCAATGGTCTCATATATATGCCAGTGATGCATTAACAGAACAGAACAGAACAGAACATATAATTTATTTTGACTTGTACAACGTACATCATCAAAACAATATTATGCTTTATACACATTATGCTTTAAAGGGCCATGATGCCTTTGATTAAAACGTGGCTGCCACATTTTTTTATTAATTTCTTGTTAAATCCGATGTTTGTTAATTGTTTTCACATGTATTTGGCATCGGTTTGACTATTTGATTAACATAATAAAAAGTACAATAAAATGCACTGTTTTGATTATCTCCTTTTGTGACACTGACTTTATAATTTTATATGTATTAAATATTGAAAGTAGCATTTTTCTAACTATTCAAAATTATGTGTAGTCTCTGTTTGGACAGCAGCATGATCTTTTAGCCTAAGTAATTTTAATGCAGAATATTTAGATTCTGAGTACATGTAACTACATCTGTTCACTGCTTTTTACATCTGTGAGATCTTTTTGTATTTTATTTTGAAACAAGTCGAAAAATAGAGAACAAAAATGTAATGAAATACTTCATCAAATTAAAGGGGTGTTATTCAAAAGAAAAGAAAATTTTTTTTTTTAAATTGGATTCATTTTGCATAACAGATTTTTATAATGGCAGAGATATAGATCGGACACGAAAGTGTGCAAGGACAGACAGATAACCAACCCTCTATTCCTTGAAATATCATAGGATGGGTAGGGGACTTAAATTAAGCCTTTTGAAATTTCACATACACCACCATCTGACACTGAAGGAAACGTCGGAAGATAGAAAACCAAAAAACAACACTTCATGCCGAAGAATGACGATTATTCTCCATGACACTCTCAATTTACATGGAATTTCAATAGCTATTAATTACCATTAGTGAGTTACTTAAAGATATTGCTTCCCCACCCGCACATAAACATTAATATGAAGAAACAAGTTCATTAGCACAATTGAAAAGGCATATCTCAGTGAATGATCATTTCAATTGGCTACCAATCTTCACTATTCTCCTATCAACACAAAACCATTGTTCGCCTTTTGCCTAACAAAGTTAATTTATAAAATTGATGAATATCGCATTATTTCACGAATAATTCTTGATAAAAGAGCGCCATTTGGGACTATTTTATTCCGCGGAAGCTCAATTTCATTAGTTCTGATTAGTGGGTAATGAATAATTGATACGAATGGTACAATATGTTTTGCTTGTTCTTATTCGAAAATAAACAAGATAATTACGTTCTTTTAAGGCTTAACTTCGACTGTTTTATATCATCGGATATCAACACTTGATACGTTTGTTCGAACCAAAATGATTTTCCAGAATACCGATACACTAGTAGTCGGATTTCTTGTTTCATTTGATTCACATTTATGTAAACTATCTAAAACATATACCGTCAAGTTTATTAACTTAAAGCTGTTTTTTATCATTTTATAGAGTACAGGACAGAACATAACATAACAAACACTTAATTAAAATCACACCATACATAAAGGTATATGAGTATACAAACATTTCCGACTTTTACAAATCAGATCACGTGACAACATATCGTGAACATGGAACAAAAAGAAAACAGCAAAAAATACACTTAATTGTCACAAGAGAATAAAAAAAAAAGTCGTGTATATGGCTACAGGTAGGAATAATTACATTTTTGAAGATAAAAATTCAGTGTTTCAGCAGTCGTGTAACAGTTTGTACTTTTGAAAGAAAAGGGAGAGATTTGTATACATACGTGATTTCACAATTCGGAGAGTTGGGCTTGATTCGCCTAATTTTCAAGATAGGAATAAACTTTAATGCAAAAGCAATTGAGTTACCCCTAACAGAGTTTGCGTAGGCCAATATATATTTTGATAAGATTTTTGTTATGAACATTTTGTCTTACTGTTTCTCCAATGTTTGGATTAAAGACCATTGATAAAAAAAGTCAAACGAACTTCCTTATTTCAGAATTCTCTTTTTATTTCTTTTTAACTTTCTTCAGTATTTTGTTACTATTTCTGTTCCTTATTTTTTTTTTTTTTTTTTTTTGAAGTATTCTGTTTCAATTGCTAATTCTCCTTATTTGGATATTCAGCTTCATTACTAATTTTTTTTTTTGATTTCTTCGGTAGTTCGCTTCTATTTTTATTATTTTTTCTTATTTCAGTGTAGTGCTTCTATTTCTAATTCCACTTATGTCAGTATTCTGCTTCTATTATTCTGTTTTCTTTTTAAATTTTACAATTCTGTTTAAATTATTAGTTTTTTCTTATTCAAATAACCTGCTTCTATTTCCTTTTTTCTTCTTATTTCAGTATACTGCTTCTATTTATAATGTTTTCGTACTTCGTTATTCTACTTCTATTTCTAATTCTACTTATTTCAGTATACTGTTTCTATTTAAAATGTTTTCGTACTTCCTTATTCTACTTCTATTTCTAATTCTACTTATTTCTGATAATGTAAAAATACTTTTTAAATACGAAAAACAAATTTTTAAAGAACTGTGATGCTAACTCAATGTTGATATCACTATTTTTTGTTTGCTATAAGGAAAAGTGAATATCATAATATATTCATATCAAGTTTGTTTTACCTGTTTAAAAATTTGGATGGAAACTGAGACTCTGAAACCTTAACGGAATAGAAGAAGCTACAGAATGTGTAATGAGACATTGAAATATACTTTTTTAATGGATGAAATAAGCACTGTTGCAGTTCGAGTCTGACTTTCATTGTAAAAAGAACGAAGAAACAGTTGTCTTCAAAATGTGCATGGACAAATTGAAATTTACGATTCATTAAAGGAAATGAAAACTATTACAAAAGCGACATAGTCTGTTCCCAGTCAAGCATAAATAACTAAATTATTAAGAAATGGCTAAATTTTGTGATATTAGTTTCTAATTAGTCAATGTAATCCGCTTCATTTAACAAGTTTCTAGCGCCATAAAATACCCTCTATTACGGACGTTTTGACACGAGCTGTAGGATCCTTTCTGAGGAGTAATATGTTATTAGAAATTGGTCCTTATCAATAAAACACAGCCCTATTGTTGTCACACCTTGCCATATGTCTGTGAGATATTAACAACGCTTTCTTGATACGTTTCTCGTTACCTGGGAAATACTTAATGTAGGAAGCACGTGACTGAAAAATAGCGCACGTGTTAATTAACGCGAAACAAGAAGCAATCGCCTTTCTTACAGAAATGTTTTTACACCTTGCATAAGATAATTTATTTCTTCAAAAGACGGCCAGCTTAATCTGATTGTGGCAATAAACACCATAAAATATAAAATATCTCTAACCCAATGCCGACGCACGTGTCACACAAATACGTTCCGTCTTATAGAATACCGTAGTTTCTTTTGATATATTTTTAATGGTCCAGATTGAAACTGTTGCAAAAAGGTGTCTAAATCTTTGACACTTTTGTTAGTTTATATTCATGTCCAAATGAATTGAAAATCAGTGTTTTTGTTTAGTATGGCTAACAACAAAGCCACCAAACCAAGCTTTCTTTTTAAATGAAATAATACTGAACAAGATCGTGTAAACAATGTGAGTCTTTAGTTTGATATTTCGGACCCATATAGAAACAAATTTAACTGTTATATACAGTGGCGCTCGCGATCAATTTCCGTGCTTTCGGCGGGAAAGGAGACGGTATCTGTTAGGTAAGTGTTCATGAAACGATAAATAAATGAAATAATACTGAACAAGATCGTGTAAACAATGTGAGTCTTTAGTTTGATATTTCGGACCCATATTGAAACAAATTCAACTGTTATATACATGTAACTAACACCTTTTTCCATATGCGCTTACGTCCAGTTAATTGTTACAGTTGCATTATATAACATTAACGAAAGTATTAGCCACAGCACTGCCTTCACTTGCACCCAGGTCTAGGTCCTAGGAGTGATTACTTCCCTAGTGCTACATTAATCTCTGCCTTCGCCAATATCACGTGGCCATTAAAATCACATGACCGTTGAAAAGAAATTCAATTTTCAATTTTATAATTTTCGACTTTAAATTGTATCACCTTATTAGCCATAACTCTTTCAAATGAACTAAAGACAATTTATAAAGCGTGTTTCAAGTAGAACATTCTGTAATATGTAAAACTACAAATTAACGGCCACAATGATACCAACATTACTTGCTTTTAAAAGACCTAAACTTGTCCTTAATAATTGCAAGACAGCTGCCCGAAAGCAGATCTCTCATTCTAAGTGTAATTCTATTTTTCTAACACATTATAGGATTGTCCATTTTCCTCCATTTAAACAAGGTTATACCAAATTGTGATACAATAGGGTTATTTTAACAGTACCTTGATCTATAACATTATAGATACAACATTATAGATCAAGGGATTTTTTAAAGACACTTTAATTATGTACTTACACCTATTTCTGTTTTTATTTCAATCAAAGCTGACTAAAGTTTTAGACAAAATAAGACTAAAAGTTCGTATGAAACGGTGACGTTTTTACGCACTGAACGTCGAGACGCTGTCATTACGTCATTTCCGATTGAACAGTTACCGTATCCGATGGAAGTTTAATACAGCGTTTTGTATTCGTTTGTGAAATACATGCCGTATTTGAGACAGAAAATCCATAGGAATATAATAAAAAACAATCAAATGTTTTCTTAAACGTTAGGGTTTTCTACTTCCACCAAACTTCAGTTCCTACCTGTTATAAAAGGATATGTATCTTTTAAAACAAAAAAAAACAAAAAAAAAAAAAAAGTTAATTGGCAAACCTTTACCTTATCTTGAAATGTTTAGTTTTGTTCGTAGGCTGAAACACGTTCATTGATCGCTATTCGCCTTTGTGGAGGGAAAAGAAGCACAAACGCTTAGGTACTCTAAATTTGGACATGCTATGATGCAGTCTACAAAAGAAAGTACTTGATACAAAGTGCAGATCACTTTGCTTTTTATATAGACTGCACTGGGTAGACCTTGAAAAAAAGATGCGTTTGTAAGTGCTCACAAAAAGAATAAGTGAACATCTTGCACTGAACCAACTTTTTTCTTAAAATAACACGTCTTTAAGCTTTTCTTTTAATACATCTTACACGAGCAGTTTTGTGTTTTGAATTACATATCGTACCTACTGTAAACATCACGTTTGTAAGGTATTCATAAAACGGCGGGAAAAACGTTTATCTAAACCATTCTATAAGTTTGGGATCGCACACAGTTATACGCAAAATCTAAAACCATTCTATGCAACAAACTAGCTACTCCTATTTGACGTAAATATAAGTTGGTATTACTAGCAATGGATCTTATTTCTATAGATTTGTTTTCAGACCAACCAGTACTGTGCCTTGATCTTGACAAGTCTACATGCTAATAACAGATTATGCAACACCCTTTCATACTAAACACATTCAAAGGTACTTTATATATAACCACACTGGCCATAGCTTTCGCAGAAGCGGTGGTTCCAACGCAGCTGTGGTGGAGGATTCGACGCAGAAGCGGTGGATAAATATGGTCGGGTGAATGTATTTCCGCTGTCATCGGTAAGTTTTCTGATGAGTTCATCTTTATTTGTTCACATTTGGCTGGAAACAATGAGTGAGACAGGAGCCAAGGCACAAATTCTTGTTCAGTGCAAGTCCTTGCCATAAATATAAACACTTCTGTAAAGTTTGATAAGGGGCTTCTGACTTTGTAGAATTTCGATCAAAATTGTATTTTTTTTTATACAAAATGGCTCATGATTACGTTTGAATTATAGCGTAAGTATGACACTATCAAACATCATTTATTCCCTGGTATTCCGTGAACTGCAGCTGGCAATGCAGGTGTATTAAATAATTAACCAAAAATGATTCCAACGCAATAAGCTTAATCCGGATCATTACTGCTTGATTTCATGTAATAAAACACTTATTAAAAGGCTTACAAGTCAGTAGTCAAAACACTATTGTCTGTTTCCTTTCCTGTCTTTTTTATGATTCTTTATCTTATATGTAACATATTTACTGAAAGTGATATTTTTATTGTAATTTTTGCGATTGTATATATAAAATAGAGTAATATCTCATATTTACAGTAATTAAGAGTGTTAAAAATATTTCGGAAGGAAAAGGGAAGATCTCAAAAATAAACCAAAGCCCAAGTTTTCTGATGTTTGATTAGCATTGCGACCCTTTCAGAAGTATCATTGTTTCCTGATTGTCTCTTGTTAGAAGTTGGTAATCTGTTTGTTTGTTTGTTTGTTTAGTTTACAATATTCAAAACAAGAAATGTTACTTTTTCTTGTCATTTTGAAATCCTGTGGTATAATTTTGAAAAGAAAAGCATCTCGTAGAAGTAAAGATACGTTAACCCAATTATAAAAATCCTAAACTGATATAACGCAGCAGGCAGCTAAATATGCCACCTTAATACGATATTCTATGGGTATATGTCTACGTATCATTGTTTTTTGTATATGATGTAAAAATTTAACCATGTGAGACGTTAATCAAATATAGTCCATTGAAAATTTTTGCTCTAGTATTTTTGGGGAAATGAATGTTAAAGTATTCTTATATGCGTTCATATTATAAACATACAAAACGCAACATATTTTATATGCAAGTATTACGATAAGAATATGGTGTTAGTTCTTAGCAGTAGATTATGTAAATATAGTTCAAAATATACAAGACTTAGTTACTTTCAACAGTCAGAAAACGGAAGTAAAAATCAATAGCACATTGTTACTAAACATCCATTTCTCTCTTGTGTGAAAGTGATGAAATGGTCGTACCTCAGGGAAAAGTGCAGTTCAGGTTAGCAAAAAGCTCAAAACGGCCACTAACATAATCGGATACACCGTAATGCGTTGCGTATCCACTGCCCCAGCGTTGTAATCATTTTTGGTCGATTAATTCATATGCCTGCGATGCGAATTCACCAATAACGAAGAAATGGTTGTTGTTTGATACTGTCATACTTACGCTATTATACAAACGTAATTAGGGGTCGTTTTATACAAAAATCTACAACATAATCGAAATTCTACAAAGTCAACAGTCCCTCATCAAACTTTACAGAAGTGTTTACATTAATGGCACAGAATTGCACCAAACAAGTGTTTGTGACAAGAAGAATATATGTGTGCGCTCCTGTCTCACTTGTTGTTTCCAGCTTAACTTGAATAAAATAAGTAAAACTCATTTGAAAACTTACCGATTAGATTCACACGGCCATATTAATCCATCCGTCGACACTGCGTTGGAACCACCGCTTCTGCGAAAGCTATGGCCAGTGGGACAAAGGCAACCGCTCAGAGCGTTAAGTTTGTCCTTTACCAGTACAAACGCAGAGCAGATCTGAAATACGTGACATAGTTAGAGAAAGCCCTCAGAACAGAGAGTGAGAGACAGGCCTGTCCGGATAACTTTGCAATAGATAGCCATGTTCTTTAACATGTCCGGTGTATAGCACCTAAAACCCAGGACCTCTTGGATTGTCAGTGTGTTACCACTGGACCATCCGGTAAGTTCATTTCCAAAAAAGGTGTGATGTAAACTTGCTGAAACAGTGTCTTTTCACTAGTCTTGTAATCTTTTCATAATTTGGTGTCTTATTATGTTAAAAAGCTATGTTATCATGTTTAGATGTGATTTTAACCTTATTATAAAAACTAGCCATGTTGTTATGTAAAATTGTGATCTTGCCTGCAGTGTGTGTTATCATGATAAAAAGCTATGTTATCTAGTCAAAGTGTGGTGCTAACGTGTTAAAACAGTGTTTTATTATGTTAAAAAGCTATGTCATGTTAAAGTATCACGTGATTTTGACTATCAAGTGTGCAATTTTGTTAAAACACTATGTTACCTTGTCAAAATGTGGTTTCATCTTATCAAAAGAGTGCCTTATTGTGCTAATATGCTATGTTATCATGTAAAAGTGTGATGCTAACTTGTCCACATAGTGTCTTATTATATTATAAGCCGTATTACCATGTCAAAGTGTGATATTAACTTGTCAAAACAGTGTCTTATCATGATAAAAAGCTACGTTATCATGTCAAAGTACCATGTGATCTTGTCTAGCTTTTAAACATAGTTTTGTCTACGCTCTGTATACCGATTACACTGTACTTTGACATGATAACATAGCTTTTATCATAATAAAACACTGTTTTAACAAGTTAACACCACACTTTGACAAGATAACCATACCCTTTTAAGATAATAGCACACTTGGTAGAGAAGATCGCAATGGTAACCTTTTTGACATCAAACTTTAACAAGATAACATGGCTTTTTTAACCTAATAAGACACTGTTTCACAAGTCAACACCCCATTTCATGAAATTTCCCGATATCAAACAGCTACGGCGTTCCATAGACGTGTTGTATTAATGACGTAATGTTATGCTTGACATATTAAAACTTGTCAAATCATATTATACACAACACATTGTTGATGTTCCCGCGCATTTATCGATTCATTTGCGTTTACTTAAACATAAACGACATCAAACTCCTGTGCAGTGATCTCCCTTGCCGCTACGCTCTCACTTGTAGCGGCAAGGGAGATCACTGCGAAGCAGTTTAAAACGACATCTGATGAAAGGATACCCAGAATCTATACAAGGGCAATAACAGTGTTTCGTAGACGGAGTTGTCTTCACTGTCACCTGACTGGTGTTTTTATGCACATCTGATGTACATAGATGCAAAATATACTTATATACTCTCATGAGACAGTGGAAGGGCGTGTGATAATTAATTGTGGTAATTTTCGAAAAAACAGTATTTTCTTTTCTGTTGAGAGATCAAGTTTTGTTTGTTTGTTTGTTAATCCCCCGCCACAGGT
Organism: Mercenaria mercenaria; assembly: GCF_021730395.1. Taxonomy (NCBI): domain Eukaryota; kingdom Metazoa; phylum Mollusca; class Bivalvia; order Venerida; family Veneridae; genus Mercenaria; species Mercenaria mercenaria. The sequence continues at coordinate 60,029,582 of NC_069375.1, read as the reverse complement.
GGTTGGGGGTTATAGGAATGGTATCCGCCCCTCCTTCCATCATCTTCCGTCCTTCCTTAACATTTTGTGTCCACTCCGTATCTCCTAAACCCCTTGAAGGATTTTCATGAAACTTGGGTCAAATAATCACCTCATCAAGACAATGTGCAGAACTTATGAGTCAGCCATGTCGGTTCAAGGTCAAGGTCCCAACTCAAGGTCAAAGGTTTGAGACTTCCATTTCGTGTCCGCTCTGTATCTCCTAAACCCCTTGAAGAATAATCATGAAACTTGGTTCAAATGATAACCTTATCAAGACAATGTGCAGAACCTATAAGTCAGCCACGTCGGCTTAAGGTCAAGGTCACAACTCAAGGTCAAAGGTTTGAGCCTACCAATTCGTGTCCGCTCTGTATCTCTTAAACGTCTTGAAGGATAATTATGAAACTTGGAATAAATGATCATCTTATCAAGACAATGTGCAAAACCCATAAGTCAGCCATGTCGGCTCAAGGTCAAGGTCACAACTCAAGGTCAAAGGTTTGAGCCTTCCATTTTGTGTCCGTTCTGTATCTCCTAAACCCGTTGAAGGATTTTCATCAAACTTGGGTCAAATGATCCTCTCATCAAGACAATGTGCAGAACTTATAAGTCAGCCATGTTTGTTTAAGGTCAAGGATAACTCAAAGTCAAAGGTTTGAGCCTTCCAGTTTGTGTCCGCTCTTTATCTCCTAATCCCCTTGAAGGATTCATATGAAACCTTGGTCACCTATCCAAGACAATGTATAAAACTCATGAGTCAGCCATGCCGGCTCAACGTCAAGGTCATAATACAAGGTCAATGGTTTTAGCCTTCCATTTCGTGTCCGCTCTATATCTCCTAAACCCCTTGAAGGAATTTTGTAAAACTTGGGTCAAATGATCACCTCATCAAGACAATGTGCAGAACTGATGAGTCAGCCATGCCGGCTCAAGGTCAAGGTCACAATTTATGGTCAAATATTTGAACCTTCCATTTTGTGTCCACTCTGTATCTCCTAAACCCCTTGAAGCATTTACATTAAACTTGGGTCCAATGATCACCTTACCAAGAACTCATGAGTCAGTCATGTCAACTCAAGGTCAACGTCACAACTCAAGGTCAAAGGTTTGAGCTCTGTATCTCTAAACCCCTTGAAGGATTTTCATTAAACTTGGGTCAAATGATCACCTCATCTAGACGATGTGCAGAATTCATGGGTCAGCCATGTCAGTTCAAGGTCAATGTCACAGCTCAAGGTTTACCCTTTCACTATCCATACCAGTGGCGGGGGATTTAGCTGTCTTTCAGACTGCCTTGTTTTGTTGGGTTTTAGCCGCGCGGCAGGTTTGGCCACAAGTCCTATTAATAAGTGTCATTTTATGGCTTTCAAGCTTTTAAATATGCACGATGACCTCAGATGCTTTATTTGACATCATTTCAGACAAAATTCGGGAACCAGTTACGGGTTATCCTTAAACCAGTTGGATGGCTTTGTCATATGACGATCTTTGTACCCCGCATACAGCAAATGGTTTCAAGTCAGTATTGGTTCCCGATAAAATCTGGAAGAAACATTTTCTAGTAGAATCGAACTATTTCTCACAATCAGTCATGCCAATGTGTTTTAGCGTATTCCCAGTCGAAACAATAAACGAAATAAAGATTTAGAAAATTGTATGGACATACTCATACTGCTCCCCGAAGTGGAAGCATATAGTCGCCCACTTCGTTCGTCCATCCTTCAGTCCGTCCGTCCCGCAATTCATGCCGGTGTATTTCTGAGCAACCAGCAGTTATAATTTATTGAAACTTCAGAGAAAGCTTTACTATCAGAGCAAATAAGCATCTTGTCTTCGTTTTCTGGTCGGATGATATTTCACCGAGTTATTGAGTTATTGCCCTTTGTTTATTCAACATTAGTACACTTTAATATTATTTCTTGTCGGGTTTATTCCTTAGAAACGATTAGATAGAAATAATCGAAACTTCACAGGATGCTTCACTTTTTAAAGGAGATGCAATATTCTCGTAATATTTCAGTCGGAAGATTTTTCACTGAATTATAGCCCTTTGATTATTCAACATTATACAATAATACCATTTCTTGTCCGGTGTATTCACCAGCAACCACTCTCCGAAACTCATCAAATTTTCGTAGGAAGCGTTACTGTTAAGAGGACATGACATATTGTCGTCATCTTCCGATCGGATTATTTTTCACTGAATTATTGCCCTTTCATGATACAAAATTAGTATTCCTTGTCCGGAGTATTCCTCAGCAACCGCTTGCTGGAATTCATCGAAACTTCATAGGAAGCTTCACTCCCAAGAGGAGATGTGCATACTGTAAAATCATTTAATTTCGTGGGCATGAAATTTCGTGGTTTTGGTCAAAACGGCAATTTCGTGGGGATATGAATTCGTGGATTTCAACTTTTGAACATAAAATGAATGTGAATTTTACTTGTTCGTTGGGATTAAATTTCGTGGATTGACTCAACCACGAAATCCACGAAAACTAGTCCCCCACGAATATTAATGATTTCACAGTATTAGCTTTATGTTCCAGTCGGATGATTTTCACTGCCCTTTGATTACTCAACATTAGTAAATTATAGCACCATCTTAGTCAGGAGTATTTCTAAGCATCCACTGGCTGGAATTCAGCGAAATTCATGTTTCACTCTCAAAAGGAGTTGTGCATATTATCTTCATGTTCCATTGGGATGGATTTTTAATGAGATATTGCCCTTTGATTATTTAACATTAGTAAACTATCTCTGCCCAGACAGTGAATTCCATTTTTGTTATAATCATATTTTGGAGAGCACCTATCAGTTTTACCGATATTTCTTGTGTTTTATTTTATGTTTTTTTTTTTCAACCGATATGTTCAAACACCTCCTAAGGTAGCAAAGTGCTTTATACCATGAACACTGTATGGAAAAAATGGTCCATACATAAACGATATAAAAAATGTTTCACTCACCTAGAATACTGATGAAAACCCATACCTTATATTGATTGCTTCCATTGTCCATACAGATTGATCATTTATTTGCATGATCGCCATTATAAAACCTCATAATATTCACTCAAACAAGAAATATATTTTCATATGAATTTATTTGATCTTGATATATCATTTCACGCCGCATGGAAACCCTTTCTCTCTTCCATTTCACATTTCACACGCGCATTTCAGTTTAGTAGGCTCGCTCGTTTAATATGGACAAAAACCGTTTCGCGAAAGAATGAGTTCTATTGCTTTTATAATTAAAAATATTATTCGCACCAAGCGGATTCGATTGTGTGCTTAAACAGTTTGTTCACGGACATTCCATTGGGATTTTCAGAGAGTTGACTAAGTTTAATTAATCAGGTGCAGGGTCAATAGTTACCTTGTGGAAGTAGAAAGCATCATGTTCAAACATACAATTTCAGTTGCCCATCTTGCTGATACGATCAGTTCTTTGGTTTGACCTTGGACCCGAGTTGAAAAACTAATCCCTTGCTATATTCAATTAATCCATAATGCTGGTTGATTAGGTTTGATAAAAAAGCTCTCGATACATCACCTTCTTTTCGCATAATGCAAAAACATGCATATGCAAAAAGGGCCATTAAATGTACTTTTTGCAACTGTGCGTCCCTATTTTCCCTGGCCATAAAACGTTTAAGATCTTCAATTGATAATCTGAATGCTGCAATTTTAGTGTGATCAAAGAAATTTGACAAAGTGTCTTATTTGAAAAGATCTTAAAGACATTTGGGAACCATACAGCAAGATGGGCTTTATTCATGTCGCTGCAATTCTAGTTGACAGTAACTGATAATAAACTCCAGTCTATCTGTAGCTGTTTCAATAATTCTAAGCGGTTTGTATGATCTAAATGATTCAAACAATGACCTGTAAGAAGATCCTTTGGAAGCATAGAACATACCTGTGTAAACAAAATAGCAGTGGGGTAAGTTTGATCGGGTCTGTTCCTTTTGTGAGATAATATATAGTGCAACATCCCTCACGCCCCACTGGCTTATGCGCAACTCCATTATACAAAAACATTGAATGCTATGATCGAAATATTCTTCATGAACTAAGTAAAACTTTTTCAGAAATAAGGCCCAACATCAGTGGATTAAATATAATACTAGCACTGAAGCATTTTACAACTGTAGTCATAAGTCTATCGTCTAAACTACTTTACTTAGTCGTGCATCAACAGGCATAGGCTTTAGAAAAGTAGCGGGCAATTCCTACATTTATTCCAGAAATAGTGCTAAACGTTCGTACTTTTCTGAAAAAGGGACTTTAACGTTCGGCCGTACCAAAACCAACGTTTAACTTTTTTTTGTAAAACTTCTTTAGCATCGTACGTGTGAATTAACTGCAAGTTTTACCACCCCAATCGGGAAATAAAAAAAAATGTCTTAGAAATATTTGGTTTCTCAGAACATGTGAACTTGTAACGCTGTCTATGGGTTAACTGGAAGAGATAATGGTGATATTTCAAGGTCGGCTAGATTCTTTAGTGGTATTTAAATAAATAGACACCAGAATTATGAGCGATATCATCAAAAAATGTGAAGTCGTACGCAATTTTCAACACATATTTATTTCCTGAAATTAAGAAATAGCAATAAAAGTCAAATTGTACGAAATAGTACGGTGCCCCTAAAGTGACATGTTACACATATTTTTTCCAATTAGGTCATGTGAGACTTTATTTATTTCGTTTAAACGATTATTTCGTTTAAACGAAATGATTATCGTTTAAACGAAATAAAAAATAGTCTCACATTACCTAATTGGAAAAAAAGTGTGTAACATGTCACTTTAGGGGCACCGTAAAATAGACAATAACAGTAATACATAATTATGAAGTTATTAAATAGGTTATGCATTCCTGCATTAATATGGTACTATGGTACGTTTATATGAAATAAAACTGTGAATAAAAACAAGTACAGTCAATGAATCCCGTGTATAATTTCATATTTGTGAAGAAAGTGACTGTTTTCACGACTTTTATATTAACTGATATATACTAGTATCTTCAAAGACATATAACACCAGCTCATTATAATATGAGCCGTGCCGTGAGAAAACCAACATAGTGGGTTTGCGACCAGCATGGATCCAGACCAGCCTGCGCATCCGCGCAGTCTGGTCAGGATCCATGCTGTTCGCTAACAGTTTCTCTAATTGCAATAGACTTTGAAAGCGAACAGCATGGATCCTGACCAGACTGCGCGGATGCGCAGGCTGGTCTGGATCCTTGCTGGTCGCAAACCCACTATGTTGGTTTTCTCATGGCACGGCTCATATGACATTTGGTTACAATGACTGTTTGGCATGTTAAATCGACAAAACCTATTTACTGTGTCGCAAGATTTCTATGTCAAGCAACATTTATAATTTTATGTTATTATATAACTTCTTTCTCTTTGATCTAACACCTTTTTTTCGGCGAGTTAAGACCAACATTGTAATTTTAAAAATGAATTTTATCACTCAGGTCAAGTCCCTTGTTTGGCACTGGACGTAAATGTGCCAATATAGCTGCATTTGTTGTTGGCTGTTTCTTCAGTTGCAGCATATATTTTATAGGTTTTGTTTAGTTTATGTTTCCAAACTCTCACTTCCTGTTATAGATACCTGTAGTTGTTGTGTTTCATCACGTAATTTATATTGCACGTCTCAAATTCTTTTATTGTTTTAGCACGTGATGATCTCAAGTCTTCTCATCCTCGTGATGTTCAATTGTTTCCTTCTCCAGGACTGTTGTGTTTATTACGTGATCATTTATCACATTTAGATTTGCAGTTTCTGGTTTGTCACCTGTTTCTTTTTTTATCTGTTTCAGTCTCTATAGGTGTTGTTGTCATCCCATGATTATTTATCGAGTGAAACTTTTAGTTTCTGTTGTATCATGTGGCTACCGTTCTCAGTTTCTATTTTCTCCGAACATTCCTGGACTAGGTAAATGGTTAACATGTTGCTGTAAACCGTGTATGAACATTCTTGGCAGTGTTGGTCTCTGGGCCGCCTGTGTCAAAGTGTTCTCTGTCTGAGGCCTGTAGTACAAGGCGTCAAGGTTGGATATGATGCCAGCGGCTTGAGGGTGATAAGTGAACCAGTATGGATTCGTTTGAAGCATGCGTTGCACGGCAGCATAGTTTCCGGCTTCTGCTAAAAGTTCGAGACCAACCGCTGTTTGTCGTTTCCACTTTGTCCTACGGAATGGATAAAATAACATGTTAGTTTTACTATATTTTATTACATGTTCACATAAGCCTTTTCAGGTTTTATTTTTTAAACATGCAATTTGTAGCTAAATGAAAACTTAAAGAGATGTGGGTTGTTCTTTTCAATATGGCTCTTTTGACCGTCATTGTAGAGATTACATCTAAAATACTGCCCTTCATTGCGTCCTAAATAGCTGTCTTTTCTCATGTTTTTGATCATGATATATTTTCATGTATTCACCTTATCGGCATATACAAACATTTCTAACCTAGAATGTTAATGTAAGATCGATTGAGTAAAACACGTCTAGAAAACATATTGTAGCATTCTGCACAAGAATTCTAAGAATGTACATTTATATTGTGAAAAAGTATTAACGTGATATGGTCTTTAACGCCGTTCATTCAACATTCTTATATGCTTATCTCTGTTAAAAGACTCTTACGCTACAATGACGTCACGTTAACGTGCGGTGACATCAATGTTTTTGTTGCGACCAAGAAAGAGCGTTACAATATTTTATCTACTGTTTTAGATTAAGGGCATTTTAGAATCGAAATGATTTATAGCAAAACCCTGTTTTAACACTATTTATACACTCAAGCGGTAATACGTCGTATAAATAATTTCACTCGGGCTGCGCCATCGTGAATTATTACGCTCGACGTATAATTATTTATATTATTATACCAGATTTGTTGAGCGCCCTTTTCATATGTAATATACGTTCAAAGGCGCTTTACAATTAAACATGTGACACATCGCAGATATGTAGGAAAATAACAAAACTTGACATATGCAATCACAAAACTGAAACTGAACAATTTGATTAAACGCCTTTTTTATAAATGATATTTTCAATGGCGTTGTACATAATAATAAAAAAATAATAGTTATTACAACAGTATAACCGCCCATCGTGCATAAAGAGTGTTAAAACAATCTTTTGTTATAAATTATTTCTTAAGTATATCAGTTATGTAACGGCGGCTAGTTAATAGAGCCAATATTTCTGGATTGCGTACCAGTTCTGAAATTCCCCACAAATACATGACGAATGATTTTAGAAAAAAACTGTCTCCTGCAAAATAATTACAGAAAACAGTTGCGTCGTCTGTGGATCGAACTCGCCATCTTTCGTTGACATCTTGTGCTCTCTACCGACTGAGCTAACCGGGCGGGATAAGTTCAAAAGAAAACGGATTGTAGATTTTCTTGCACAATCATCATAAGAATAAATAATTATTCAAATGGGGCCGTAATTAGGATGGTGAGATTGATTCACAAGTTGTAACCGTCTTCATAATCGGGTTTTAACACCCCAATATGTGAACTATGACCTCATTTTAGACCACCAACAGAGTGGGCGTAAAACTCGATAACTAATCTTATATCAATTCCTTCTACTTTTTCCCAAACAACCACCCTATTTGCCCGCTTAGAATTCTTTTTGTATGACCAGTTTTAAGAACAAGTGACGTATGTTTAATCGATGCAAACATGATGTTCGCAGATTAAGTGTTTGGTGTGGCAGCTGTAAGGTCACTTGGTACATGCGGTGCTGTACCCAGAGACCGGTATCGGTCTAATTTCTCTATAATATGCAGCAATTTCCCAATGAAAGAAAGTCCTTAACCAGCTGTTAATATACTGGCTGCTTTTTCAATATATACAAAATAAGGCGTATTAAATTGAATGTGCTCTTTTCAGCGTTGGTAAGAGTATAATTTAGTTCAAACCGCCAATTGGCTTTTTACAAAGTTGTTTCCCATGTAAATTCTAATACAAAAATGTTTTTCAATCGATGTGTTCAAAGCATTAATTTGCATATGCTCTTATGAATTTTACTGGTTAATTTTGTCACTATTTTGCCGCTTGATTCATTTAGCAGTGCTCAAGAGAAAAATGTTGTTTTAATGAGCTCGAATTAATATATTTTAAAAGCATTGCCTGCCACTTGTGTTACCAGAAAACCACCAGACAGAACCTTCAAACAGCAGAAAAGTCGCCAACTATTGATATAATTAAATATTCATCAAGGAAAACAGAAAAAGGAAAATAGATTAGGTACGAACTGCAAATTTGTTTCGATCATTTCCTGGTTAGATCGATATGATATGCCAATTTCAAGAATGGAAACTGTAACATTCTATTACACGAAATAACTAGAATAATTTAGGGACAAAACAAAATCCAGAAAACATTATAAAAACGCCCTTCATCCTATCCTATCCTATCCTAACGTATCATATCATATCATATCATATCACAGCACTAAAAGTCAAAGCAATGATACTTATAACTAAGAACGTTAAAAATAAATTCTGTCATCAGTACAAAAGGGCACTATTCAGTCGAACGGAAACATAGTTTATCCCTCATTACGCCATTCGCACAAAAATGATCAGGTACATTGATACCACTTGCCTTAACACTAAATTTAAAACTTTGATCGTATTTGTATTTGCCCTTCGCCCTTTGAGTGATTTCGCCATTAAAATCATTTTCAAGACAAGGAATACAAGAACATTTGTAATATTTCGTAATCTACCTTCTGTTTTGATACCACGTCTTGACTTGGGTGTCTGTCAGGTTGAGTTTGGCCGCCAGTTCCATTCTGTCCTGCACACTGAGATACTTCTGTCTCTCAAAAGTCTTCTCTAAAGAATTCAGCTGATGGTCAGTGAAAGCTGTTCGGGCTTTCCTCGGTTTCTTGGGTTTCAGAAGGTGTGGCGTGCCATCAGAGGTGTCATGGGTCTCTGAATTCTCTGTAAGGTAAATATTGGCAATTGATATGTCGCCTATATTCGGCATATGTATTTACAAGAAAGAGTTGACACTTGTCTTCAGCATTTGTATCTAAAAGAAGAACTAGGAGAAAGATTAGTCACTAGTCAGTACTATTTAGTATTTGTGTTTATAATAAGAAAATAAGTCACTATTATTCGGACAAAAAAAGGATCTCGCACTTATCTTTTTGGCATTTGTTTTAAAAAAGAGAGTGACTAGTTATTAGTATTCGGTACATGTATTCAGATCACAAAAGACTTGGCACTTCTGCTTTTGGCATTTGTTTCAGCAAGAGGGTCAAGATGGCCCTAGGTAGCTCGCCTGATAAACATACCATAACAGTGTAAACATGTTTGACATAGTGATTTCACGGAAACAAATATTCTGACCAATTTTCATTAAGATTGGATCAAAAATGTGGTCTCTTAAGTGTAAACAAGCATTTTCTTCAATTTGACCTAGTGACCTAGTTTTTGAGCTAAGATGACCTATATTCGAATTTGACCTAGATTTGATGAAGGCAATCATTCTGACTAAATTTCATCAACCTCAAAAAATACAGCCTCTATCGCATACAAAACTTTTTTCTTTGATTTGACCTAGTGACCTAGTTTTTGATCCCCGATGACCCATATTCAAACTTGACCTAGATTTTATCAAGGCAATCATTCTGACCAAAATTCATAAAGATCAATTAAAAAATACAGCCTCTATCGCATACACAAGGTTTTTCTTTGATTTGACCTAGTGACCTAGTTTTTAAACCCAGATGACCCATTTTCAAAATTGGTCAAGATTTCATCAAGGTTATCATTCTGACAAAATTTCATGAAGATCAGTTGAGCTAAAAAGGAGAATGATTAGACACTAGTATTTGGTATTTGTATTTATAACAAGAAGGACTTGGCATTTATAAATCAGTCACTAGTATTCGGCATTTCACATACTTAAAAAGAAAGATAAGTCACTAAAATTTGGCATTTTTTTATTTACGAAAAGAAAGATTTGGTATTTATCTTCGGCATTTAAACATTTATATATATTATAGGAGATAGACTGGACATGAGTATTCAGTACCTTAATAAATAGGGAATGGGGCATTTAAACACATAAACACCTAACTTGATTGTATTTTTGTAACATGATATGAGCCGCGCCATGAGAAAACCAACATAGTGGATTTGCGACCAGCATGGATCCAGACCAGTCTGCGCATTCGCGCAGTCTGGTCGAGATCCATGCTGTTCGCTTTCAAAGCCTATTGGAATTAGAGAAACTGCTAGCGAACAGCATGGATCCTGACCAGACTGCGCGGTTGCGCAGGCTGGTCGGGATCCATGCTGGTCGCAAACCCACTATGTTGGTTTTCTCATGACGCGGCTCATATATGAGATTATCGCAATCATTACGCATTCATCATAATTCCATCTTCAGTATTGCGTTATTGATAACTTAATCAAGTATTAAATATGAAATTATTAAAATTTTAAAATAGTTTACTTATTTTCTATAATTTCTTTCCTTTGATGTTAACGACCACACACATAACCTTCAAGACTATGATATTATTCATTCTTACGCATTATCGGATCCATTTTTTTTATTTTGTTATCATAATAATTTTGTTAGCTTTGGTGCTTTCTGAAGATACGTACTTTCTGTAATTTCCTGATACGTATATTGACACGGGTTTTATAGCTCATATATTAGAAAGTAGTTCAAAGTGTCATATCAGACAGTATAGCTGTCATAGCTATTCTTTAAATTGTCTAAAAACCATATTTGTATTTGTCAGGTACTGTCAGAAGTCACGTGACTAGAAGCTAAGATACGGTGGCAGCTTCTGTCCATTTTGGATCCAAATGTTTCTCTTTTGAAAAGAACTTGTAGTTTTTAAGGCAGTAATTTGTTTAATCTAGTAGGAACGATTTTATGGTTTCCGGTTAGTGTTATGTACAATAATCATTAAAATGCTGAAAGATAAGATATCGAGCTCGGTAAATACAACATTTTAGCTCTAACCACAAAACTCAGTAGATGTTGTCTTTTAGATTATCTCCCCTGTTCAATGGTTTTGTAATATATTTAGCATTACTTATTAGACATAGTTCAAACCCGAATGTTTTTAATTATACAAATGACTTTATATTACGGAAATTCAACGGTATGGGTTCAATATTAAGAAACATAGAATATAGACATTTGTATGTAAAGCCGATAAATTGAAAATTTATCTGCTTAAAGAGTACCCACGATATTAATATACGTAAACTCAATGTTTTGAGAAATTTGAATATTTGTACTTAGTCCTATAGAACAGACGATTTGCTTCTCAGTGTTTGGGTGAAAGGGCCCAGCAGAGTATAAAGTAATGCGTTTTATAACCCAATACACGCAATAACACGCTTGTTTGAAATCTATAAAGCCACGATATAATTTTGAACTGGGTGGCCCGACGAACTTTTACTTGAAAAGGAAGGAAATAAACAAATGTATGAAGAAATACAAACTTTTCACGTGTGAAAGACACTGAAAGGTTTACATCTTTGGAAATTTCATAAATTAGAAAATGACTCATTTTCTTAATTCTATAACTCATAATAATTCAAATTTCGTGCAGAACATTGTGGGAACAGGCCATCTACGATAAACGAGTCGCGCTATGGGTGTAAACGAAGTTCGAATTTTGTTGTTCACAATGATTCATCATTTTTGACATATGATTGACAAACTACTTTAAGAGTCTGGACTAAAATAGTAACAGATGCATGTATCATATCAAGTTATACAATGCATAAGGGGTAAACACGAAAAAAAATTATTCCAGAGTTGTGTGCCCTTGGGTAATCTAAAACAATGCTATATTTAACCGGTGTATTCATTTTCCCCCAGTTCTAATGATATCTAAGCAGAATATATATATACCCATAATACTTACGTCAGGTTTGATTATATTTTGTATGTACCAGGTTCAAATTTCTAGACTAGTGTATTCTACTATGTTTGCACCTTCACCTCTTGTTTAAATGAATCTTAAACGTATAAATTTAGACGGAATATGAATTGTCAAGTTGTATGGAGTGTATCGAGAGTAACATGCCCTTGATTTTGCAAACATTACCAATTTTGATCAATTTTGAATGTCTATGCGCAAGTGACATTTTATGTTGTGATTACGTTTATCTATAGCCGACACTGGTAACCCATATGGACAACTGCTCTAGAAGACTGTAAGTTATTATTAGTTAGGTGATAGTGCAAGATACAGGGGGAACTCCAATTTCAAAAGCTTCCCTGGCTCTTTCGCGAGCGCTGTGCAAAGCATCTGATACTCGGGACTCTTATCCTTTTGATAGCAAGCGAGGGTTCGAGCTCACGAACCCTGTTTTCGTAGTCAGACGGTGTTACCATTGGACCACTGCGTCCGCTCTGCGCAAGTAAGATTTTTGGTAAGGACAGGTTATCTGATTTATTAATCTGTATCTGTTTAAAATGAGCCCCAAGTCACTTAATTGACTGTAACTCATGCATTATAAGACATACATATACAGATATGCCAAAAGTTAATATGTAAGGGTAGACTTCTCGGGAGCACAGAACACTAAAAACACAGCCCCATAGTCACGCCTTTGCATAGTAAGCCCACAACAAAAAGAAGCTGTAGTGGAAAGATATTTCAGACAGGTTGCTTCAAACATCCAAAAAGTACATATTAATTTATGCTAAATATAGATGGAGGGGAAGGAAATGGTAAGGCGCAGAAAGGCACAGAATGGGGGTGGGGTAGGGGGGGGGGAAGAACCCGAGGGGGAAAGTTGAACAAGGGCGAATATACAAGGGAATGCCATGTTCGTTAATAACAGTCGCACTACAATGTAAACCACAATAGCGCAGATACACATTGTACCAAAGATAAAACATGGTATACAAATTAATACCTGTATAATTGATTGTGATGCACTTAAGTCGGGATTCTGTGACCTTGACACTGACGTAGTTATTAAGAGCAATGGTCCTGTTCATTTTCAGATTACAGGTTAAAGAATTAACAATATTAAATACTCATTTATAACGGAGACCTATTTATCATACGAAATTTTAAATATTATTATTTCGTTTATAAAATTCTTCCTATCCATCTAACCCTTGGTTAAAAGATTCTGCCATTTCAAATTACCATAATTACACTTTCGTTCATTCTCCTGCCCTATTATTATCACTACGACGTTTATCGTATGAATTATTGTATTACAGCGATAAATTAATATTTTCGTTTAAAATTTCGCTCCGTAATTTAACACGATTCGTGACAGCCATTTTGTTTTATGGTCTTAATCTGTTTTAGAAATGATGAATTATGTTTATTGCATTACATCAATTAATACAACATCCTACACTCCATTTATGCTGTAGAAAAGGATAAAAAAGGTTGTGCTATAATTTTCGTAATTTGGGTGTCGTGTTAAAGCTACTCGCCCACAGTTTGGGTAAAAAAATTTTAACATATTCATTTCAAAGAATGTATATACGACACTGAAAAATGATAAAGTTTGTAAAAATAAAAGATAGATATTGGTGAAAATGTAAGAAAAATGTAAATTTTCTGCATTATATCTAAAGCGTTGCGACGGTTTACTACTTTCCGCACAATGTTTTTGTTTATGTATAAGAATATATTTATCAAAAATCTTATGTCAATAAGTTTGAACTACCAGTTACTTTCAGAGTACACACATATTACTGACTTTTCAGAGAAATTATTTTTCGCCTTTCATGTGTGGGTAAGTACCATTAATTTTTGCAGTGAAATTATTCATTTTAGTGTTGCTTATAATAACTGATGAAATGTCAGGGTTTGAGTGCATCAACATGATTGTCTTTAAGATCTACATGTTTAATCAGTACTCCGAGAAGTAGGATACTGAACTTGGTAATAATCAACAACGATCATCTTCCAAAATTTGATAAAAATGGTTTAAAATCTAGTCCAAAAAACTCTGAATATATGACCAGCAAACATTACCCTGACATGAAAATACCCGCATTTGGAATAAATGAAATTGTATGCATAATATTAAAGAACCAAACGTTTCAGTTGGTGATAGCATGAGAAATGTACCCTTTTCTCTTTTTATTTATTTATTTTATCTTTTTGTTTCTGATAGCATGATGCTGTTGTTTTATGGTTGAGGTCTACTTCGAAGAAATTTAAAAACACCTATCATCTGAGAATTTCCTAATATTGCTTTACATATTATAGAAGGTGTATTGAGTTTTTATATGTGCATTTTTGTCTATGTATATAACATGTATTTTGCTGAAATTCATGATACATATTCAAATAAAAAACATATTTTAAGATTAATAGGTTGATGACTCTACGACCCCCATGATACCAGTAACTTGCAAGGCCTCAAACATAAAAATAATAATTAATACATCTTCTGTGAGTCTGTAAATCCAAATTTGAAATCTAGATAAGCCTCACATTTCTCGACATTTCCTTGACTTAAACCATATTGATATATCTGGTCACGCCACAACACTAATCATTTTTAAGAACCGTGAGGGTGGAAAAACTTCAATTTTCAAAATATCATATGAGTTTTGAATTGATCGTTAAGAACGGTTTTGATTTGGTATTTTTCATTCTAGATTGACAAATACATGTTTTAGAGTTACATTGACTTGATTTATTGACGGATACAACACTTTCAGGATATTTTAGTTAGAATAACTGCAACACGTTTTCTGTAAAGTATTTGTAAAATGTCAAGACTTGCTTTTTATGGAAATCAAGGGAAAATATATTTCGGTCAAGAAAGACATCTTATAAAGATTTAAAAAAATCTCTAGAATGATATTTAACTTATATTTAATGCCAAAATTCACAAAATGCTATGCGAGAGAAAAGCGGAACAAACAGTAGGTCAGATCATATTCTGAAATTGTCAATCAACGGAATAAAATATGTTTAAATCTAAGAGATATTCTAATTTCTATGTAAAAATTCCACATCGATATGGTATCAATCTTACATGAGTGAACGAGTTGATTAAAATATTATTTTATCATTTTTATTCATCATGTTCAATAAAGTCAATGTTGAAATTCTTTTTATAATATGTTACATCTTAAAATTATCAAAAATATGACATGGCTCATGCAGTAAACGTGATATCTATCGCATTTATTTTTATTCGGCTTCTTGGTGTTGTAAGACCTGAGTGTGCAGTCCTAATTCCATATATGACAGACATTTGACATAATTGTTTTGTTCAAAATCCAAAGTAAGGGTCTGCGCATGACCAGAGCGACAAAATTACTTACTTGTAACAAATTTGAAAGACCAATACCTTATGTTTAAGCTATATCATGGCCTTTGTTATAAATTCTATTCCTGATTTGAAAGTAATAGCCGGTCTATGTTATAAATTCTAATTCACAAGTTGTAGCACCACTTGAATAAATAAGAAATTTATATCATCTGAAAGAACAATGAAAAATGTTTGTATCATTGGCTTGAAAAAAAAAAAGTTTGTAACGCACTAAAATCACAACTGATTCGCGACTTCTCCAGATTTTACAGCAATAGCATCATATCCTATCCCCTTCTTATAATCCGTATGACACTAAAGAAAATTTGACAAATTTACAACAATTAGTGTGTTATCACTTTGAGATCTGAGATGGTAAACTGATGCTCGTTTTGCTCCTTAAATGCTATCTGTTGATAAAGAGGCAGAATTTGGGAAACGTTGGTTGACAGGGATATTTTTCATAGAGTCAGGAATGTTGAAGGCGTTTAGCATAAAAGTCCGGATCCATTTATAGCGGTTTGTTTAGTGTAATGCTATGAAATCATTCTTTTCTCTTTTTTATATTCTCAATCCAGTTTTGTAAAGTCACAAAATACACATAAATATTTCGAATTTATAAATTAGCGAATTTTGTTTATAAGGAAGGAAACGCATAATTATTACAAAATTTACAAATTTCATATCTTGGAAACAAATTTAAATTTCGTTTGATATTTATCCATACAGTATATCAGTGAAAATTCTGAAAGGAATCTGGTATAATTCATTGTTTACTCGAAAGAAACTACAAAATACCATATATATTCTGAGTCATTTAGCAAATTTCCAAATTCATTAAAGTGCTAAATTTTGTCGATGTAATTTTACTCATTTCTTTTTAAAGCTTTGTAGCTCAACAGAAAGTCCGACGACAAATCGCATACTGTTTTTATTACAGTGTTTTTTTACATTTATTTTCCCAGAAAATTGTAATTATATTGTCTTAAAAGTCATTTTAATTGTTTATAAGGGCTAGTGTTTTTAAGGACAGTGGATTAAAACGGAAAAATATAAAAGTTACCGAGGTTTTGTTCCAAATATATAAAAGCAGCATTGAAAAAAAAACAGACACGAAATGCATGATTCAGAAATCTAATTAGAATGTTCAATTTGAATTGAAGCCCAAATCTAAATCTTGGGTGAAAGTTTTTCATTTGCTATTGTTTATAGAAATCTTGTTTTCATTCTGTAAATATATCAGAATTCCGTCAGAGAAATTGTTTCATCAAATTTCTCTCTAATAAAGACAGACTCGTTCTCTTGTTGTTAGAGAATTTGGAAGAAAATCTATACCAGAATGTAAATATTCAGGCGTGTATCGTGGTAGATCTGGATGTGTTAGAAAAAGTGAATCAAGTCAGGATCATGATTGAGTTTCATGTTTTTGTTATGTACAGGAAGAACATGTCAAACTTTCATTCTAACTGGATAAGAGTTTTCCAGTTTTTTTACCAAACTGGTCATGCTATGAACTATCCTGTAAGAATGAAACAGTTACTAGGAACATAATAATATGATACGTTTAACTTTTAAGTTATTCATATAAAAGAAAAGAAAAAAATTCAACTCTATAGTTTTTCAGAAGGTTTGTTCTGTTCTGTTCTGTTCTGGTCTGTTAAGCTGTTTCTGTTTCATATGAAAACTGATTACTCACAATGGTGGCATGGTGAATTTTGAAAATGTCTAGGGAAAAATTATCATTCGAAATTCGTGTATAATTTTAGTGTATAACAGTACTGACGTTTTTTTTTTTCAAGTAAACATTTCGGACAGTTACGGTTCTTAAAGAAAGGGCGGGATACGAAAAATTAAATTATATAATATAGTTAACTTTGTTTTTTTTTTAAGAATCTACAATCTCATAATTCAAAGCCATTGATTCTTAAAAACATAACATTTTCTTACTTAAAATGGTTGAAAAAATATAAAAAATCATAGAAATTATTGACCGAAACTTATGCAATCTTGTTGAAATATGCTTCACATTATGGCTGTCTTTCAGAGACTTAAAAAAATTCAAAGAATAAATCTAAAAAAGCATTTCGCGAGAATACTACGAGATCAGTATTTAAAGAAATTTGCATGACAAATTAAGCATAGCCTCTACAATTCATTAAGGAAAACCCTGAGACTTACAGATTTATTACAGACTAGCCGACACACAGTTCTAAAGACTAAACGTATTTTATTTCATTTGAATACAATGAATATTCAATGAAAATTGAAAGCAGTCATCGAAAGTAGTTAACATAATATGTGAGAATTTTCTTTACAATGGATACAAAATGAATAGCTTTTAAGCAAATCAAATGCATATTAATTAACTTTTAATACTTTATCTATTAATTATATTTCCGTTTAAAAATAACGCTTATTATAAATTCAAAATCAGTGCACGAAAATGCTTTTAAAATTCTTTTGTTTTTATGATAAGTTTGCGTTTTCGCATTAGTTCTGCTTTATTCATTTAGGGGCTTATTTCAATATTGCATTATCTTAGAATAAAAGCTATGAATTTGTATTCTAGTGCTTTGGTTTTCAGTATTATTTCTTTTATAGTCTTTTGTTTCAAATGGTAGGAATTTACATTTATTTTCATCAAAACACTTTTATTTGTTATTTATACTGTTAGGCTTTAATCACATTGTACAAACTATCACTGAATTCATTGTTATGTTTATTAGATGCGATCAGACACGTGGTACTGTAACAGAAATGCAAATACATGCACAAAGAACACGAAAATGTCGTGCAGTGAGCAAGAACTGTATAACATGGGGGAAGATGGTGGCAGATAAAAGGTAAAAAGGGGCATTTAGAAATCATATAAGCCAGCTTTGACTGTTTTGCTAGATGCTGCAAGATAATAATAATAATAATAATAATAATAATAATAATAATAATAATAACTTATTTTAAACATATGTGGAAGGTAACCATGGTAACGAGATTTGAACATAATATATACGTCAAAATTGATAAAACACTTTACATAATACTGTGCTAGAATAAGATATTACCAAAGTCAAATTAATGTCGATGTCATTTTGTTTATGGTAATGAACATTATTTATGTTTATGCCAATAAAATAGTTGACTCGACTTGACTTGTTAATGCTTATTTTGAGAAATGCATGCCTCTCTCTTGGTAAAATTGGCATGAGCGCAGTTGGCGACAGGTTCTGTTAATTTAAGTTTTGTAACTCTGTATCATTTCGAAACAGATGTTGGCAAAAATAGTCTGCTGTCAACAATTTGTTGAGTGCAAAACAAATGTTAGTTTATGCTTTTGGCTTGCTTTTTGTAGATGTTTAAATATTCATTTGGTAAAACAAGAATGTATCAGAACAGTAATTGACAATTATCAACTGTCATAGGACTTGCAACTAAATTGACATCTGCAGACAACATGGCAAAAACATTAACAGAAGGTTTGTGAAGTTGGTTAGAATATTGAGTGTTGATTTGTTTAATTTGTTTTGTTCGTTTATTTGATTAGTATCTAACAATGTTTCTTTAATAGTGTTTCAGTTATGCATCGGTGGTCAGTGTTCTTAATTCTCCGTATTTAACCCGTACCCTGCTAAATTTCTATAATGAACTTGTCCATCTTCCAAATTGGACAGTACCATTAACTGTAAAAAGGGGTGCTCACCAAAAAGATACTGACTGTATGGCTAACAGTGTAGATCATGATCAGACTGCACGAATGTGCACGCTGATCTTGATCCGCACTGGTAGTAAAGGCAGGGTCAATCGTGTCCAGCATGAGAACGGTTAATTGACTTGTACTCTCAGAGAATCAGAGGCGGCGAACGGATTAAGGCGTGTTATTCGCCCCGCTCGGTGATCGAACTCATGACCATTTGATCTTCTGTTGCGCCTACTCATCTAACAGGATGGGCTGATTTGTTGAATGTCATTTCATGAACTGAGTCCTTTTCTTTAGCCGTGATAATGAATTTCCTTATTTTTAGGAATGTAGGTTGTATCAGTTAATCTAATGTATCATAGTTCTATTTTCTTAAATTTATGTCTTTCCAAATTGTTAAAAAATATCAGTATTTCCGTTTATGGAAATAGGCTTAAACTTTGTATATTCGATTCAATTAAATTCAATAAAGAGAGGCAATTTTATAGAGAGGCAAACATTTTACTTCTTTATAGATTAAATAGTAAAAAAAAAAATTCATGAAAAACTTGATGAATCACAATTCTTGTATGTCTGGAAAGTCTGTATATTTTGATACACTTGCAACTTTAAACATGATATAAATTCCCAATAAATATCTCTTATTCCAGTTATTAATTTTATTTCGGAAATCAGGCCGTCAAATTTATTGCCATTTTTTTTTTTTGCAAAGTTATGGAGACGAATCATGGTTGCAGGCAGTTAGATGTGTATGTTGGGAATAGCAGGCTGGAGCATGTCTCCAGATGGACAGCACAACAATGTCATTTTAAAAAACAACTAACAGCTTAAATCATAAAAAAAGAACTAATGTTATCTGAGACGAAATGATTAGAGTAATAGATTTTATAAGCAAACATTTCGAAGATTTCACCATATCCCTTTTTACAATTTGTTACTGTTAGTAATAATTAAAGCATTTTCGTTAAGTAAATTCAGAATTTTACATGAGGTTTTTTTCTTTTCTTACCGAATTTATAAAACAAGTTGAATGAAATATACACAAAAATATGTAATGACTTTTTTTAACTCCCACGAAGAAAGGAAGTTATTACAGATGTCTGGTTTTAACCCGCTTTTTCTATTGATATAAGATCTGTAAAAGACTTGATGTGAATCTATTGAGCTTAAGAAATAAATTCATAACAATTATTCTTTGATGATGCTTAAAATAGTACATGTAATACAGCCATAGGTTTGTTACATTTTTATTCATGAAAGCAAAAATGCTAAATGTAGTATTTCATTTTTGCAAAAGGTCACAGTCACTTGCAAAATTGAAAATAAAAAGCACCTTAATAATGTTATAAGAGAAAATGATAAATACAAGTATACTATTTATAAAGTAATAAAGAGGCTATTACAAAAATATAGTTTGGATGACTTTGTGGTTTAAATGTATATTTTAGAGTTTTCATACATCTTTTTTCCTTATAAAAATATCGCATTTCATAAAAGCTTATTTTCACCTTTATTTCTAATATGATGAAAATTACCTAACAATCGCCGAACTAGGATAGAGGATATAAAAAGTAGACAATAATTAAGTAGACGTACAAAGAGACTTCGTGATCTATCACACAAGTCCCCCGGGGAATAACATCAATGGAAGCAAAATGGTACTACAGAAGCGGGGCGCACCTCAATTACAGAAACAAAATAGAGAGGTTTAAGTCTAACATCCATTCTTCACTAGCTTCCTTATTTGTCTGTTTAATTGTGTTTGATTTTAAGACACGTCGACACACGTTTAAGTAACATGACAAGTTTCCAACATTGTATGGTAGAGGAAGACCAAATGTTTCCTTAAGGACTCGTTTTAGACACATAAGTCTGGTAGATAACTTTTTCAAATAAATACAGAATTCCATACCCAATGCGGAGTTTAGAGTCCGTCGACAAGTGGTTCGAGGTTAGCCACTAGCATTTTTGAAGCTTCTGATAACTGATAGCAGGAAGTTACAAAGTAAGCTATATAAATGATTGTCAATTTATACATTATTAATACAGATACCAGTGAAATAAAATACATGCACATGACACTTAGGCTATCCTCCAGCATAACAATACAAACTAGATCTATATAATGTAAAACGGAGAGAGATGAAATAAACGAGCGAAGCGAATGGCATGATTATTACTCAAATATAAGTGATACTGACTGTATTACAGAATTTTAACCATTTACAATCAATTAGTGTAATTAGATTTTCGTCATTGAATATTCTACATTACCAGACAGTGATAAATACAAAAAAAAAATGTTTCCACTTTGGTTCAGTTGTATATCTAGTATGACACAATTTAAAATGGGGATTGGTTAGATAATGTATATGAAAAGTAGGCAATAAAAATAGATGTAAAACAGACGCCAGCATCTATCAAACTGGTATCCGGGGAGTCCTCATCACTAACAGCAAATGGTACAACAGAAGACCAACACACCTAAAATGCGGCCTGGATACAGGATGGTTCTGATGGTAAAAAACTAGCTCCCAGTGCCTGACTTTTTTTACAATCAGCTTTATATGTGACGGTCAAAGTATATGAAATAACCACGTGATATATTACATCACACACGAAAGTCCAATCTTTACAAGAAACAATCAATAATCGTTAACTAATTGAATAAATGCGCATATGAGCCGCGCCATGAGAAAACCAACATAGTGGGTATGCGACCAGCATGGATCCAGACCAGCCTGCGCATCCGCGCAGTCTGGTCAGGATCCATGCTGTTCGCTTTCAAAGCCTATTGGAATGAGAGAAACTGTTAGCGAACAGCATGGATCCTGACCAGACTGCGCGGATGCGCAGGCTGGTCTGGATCCATGCTGGTCGCAAACCCACTATGTTGGTTTTGTCATGGCACGGCTCAAATTACTTATTTTCATAAACATTGCTCGCTGAAACCTCTCCTTTCGATATTTTTTTCTCAATACCTAAGCATCCATATTTTAATTTTTAAAGATAAATTCAAATTAACATAGAAAATTTCCGAAACAATAAATAAAGAATTTTCAAAATATTTGTATGTGTACTACAAATGTACTTCAGTTGAGTTTTATTACAATACCTTATACACATTTTAATAATTTTATTTACCATTTAAATTCAGGTAAAACACTTCCCGCATATCAATAGTAAAAGAAAAATATATTGAATTTATTAACCCTAATATTTTTTTTCTGTATAATAAACGTATAAAACGATTTGCTGGAAACTTAGAATAAAAGAAAAGACTTGTTTTGATTGAGTCTGTTCAGGAAGAAAGATAATGAAAATTCGAACACCCTTCACACCATCCACCTCCGGCTTAAAGAGTGCACCACCCCTCACGCTCTCTAACATCGGCTTAAACTGACCTGTTTTAAAACATATATCGAGTGAATTCCATAACCTCAAAGGATAAAATTATAACTAAAACATGAGAAAATATGGTTAAATTTAGCAAAACCAAACAAATATTTGTTTTAAAAAAATCTTTGTTTCTTTTGAGTGTCACGCATTGTCAATATATTTTCTACTTTACCCATTTCAAAATGTCAATATTTTTAATAAGAATGACCGTTTATAAGTTTCTTCTGATATTTAGACAAAGTTTTGATAAAATATCTATTTATTTTCATAATTTATGATTTTTATATCGTGTTAATTTATAACTTTTTAATGAAATTGGCACCACTATGAAAAGGATTTAAATTTATATTCTTCTTATTTGAAACTTGCATAGTTTTTCAAAGCATTCAAGGATTTTTTTTCGTAGCAAAGCTTGGTTTATTAGTTATTTTTCTTTGATATTTCCGATTGTTTTTATTGTTTTTTATTATCTTTTTTTACTCTTGGTTATATGTTATATATGTAATAAAAGAATATGAAATAAATATATAGACATAAGATATCAAAATATAAATATATGAATACAGAATGCGTACCACATTTAACAGTAAATAACTGTGTGCACATCAAATATGCCATGCTAAACGCATAATTCAATCTTTATATTATAGTAAGATGAAAACAAAACTCATTTCATGATGTGTAAAACAGATATCATTTTCATATGCATTTAAGATTAGCGTTTTTGTCTGAGTTTGCTATGGCAATAAAAGCGCGTGAGCTCGCGCTAGCAAAACATAACAAAACGTGCGTTTTAGTGTCACTGCATCTAATGCACGCACCTCATATATTTTTCTCAGACTCTTTATTTTAATATCATCTCCAAAGATGCAAAAAATATTTTTTCATTTCCTATCATGCGAGATCAAGATTTATGTGACATTATCTTCGTAGTAAGTTTAATCAATTTACAATCAAATCGCCAGATGAGGATTTTCCAAAATCACATGCAATAATTTGTCGTTGGATCCGATATATTTTTTTTAATATTTCATTTCCAAATTGATTTTCAAAAAAATATAAAGGATTTTTTTTTACACCATTGTATACAAAATGTCACAGGATACGGATGTTTAAATGAGTCTTATGTTTAATAAACCAAGTTTCATTTCTTCTCGTTAATCAGATATCTTACTAACACGCCTTTTTATATGAATTGATTTTCTAATTTTATATAAAAGTTCCACAATAAGTTTACCTTCATTGTCGGATTTGTCATCCTCGAAATCACTGTCATCAGTAAATCTATGAACTGCTGTACTGCCAGGATCGGACCCACAAGAGCTGGCGGTTAACGGTCGGTCCAGAAAATGTCGGTGTGGGAGCGACAGTAATCGAGGGTCTGTAAACACGCTCTGACACGCTTCTCTGTCCTTTTTACTACTGTCAGATGAAAGAATGTCTGTTATCAGAAACGAAGGTCTGTTGTTCTGAAGCTTAGGCTCTTCTTTAGAGTCACTAGTAGAATTTGTTGCACATGTATGAGGTTTTTGCGAGGAACTTGAACTGTACACACTAGAATGTTCTGATGAAGAAGCTGAGCATTTCAATCTGTCCTCAAATAATGAACCTATAGTTGAACTAGATTTAGAATTTATAATACTGTTGATTCCAAGCCCGGCGCCATGCGCCGCGCTAAGTGTCTTTAAAGAAGCGTCCATTGGAAATATCTGTTCGCCATTAAACTTTGTAGGTGCTTTGTCATCAGTTCGTGGGCGTATAGAATCATTTATAAATTTCTGCGGCGATTCATCACTTTCATCGATTTCTTGATATTTTCTCTTTAGATAATTCTCTGTTAATCTGTGATGTACTGGAAAAAAGCTATTTCTGTCTCCGTTCTTTGAATGTTTATCAACCTCTTTATCCTTACCAAGAGTTGTCTCGCTGTTTTCACCGCTTACTTCGCTTCCATGTAATCTTGACTCTTTATCACTTTCTCTTAGAGAATCGGTTGATGAATCCTCATTTTCCACATCTATATTGTCATCATCTAACTCGACGTTCTGTTTTGCAGTTTTCTCCATTATTATAAATAAGTTAGGATAGAATTGTGTTCTAAATCTTACCTTTAATTCGATAATAAATAGTTTATTATTAATCAAATTATTTTTGCAATTATAATAGAGGTTTTCTCCCCTCAAAGTTATAACTTTTTGTGCAGTTTTCCGTTTTAGTTAAATGATTTATTAATACAATCGCGCAATTGAAACTTTGATAAATATAATGTTACTTTTTAAGCCATATTTCCTAAAAGAAGAAATCCGAACTAAAGCTTTATTCTCCTCTTAAAGTAGCTATTTTGAATTGATACTTTTTTACAATATTGACACAATTATATATATTCCTTTTAGATCTATGAAGTACCCAATTCATTAATATTAATTTTCTCTTTTTTGTTTGCTCGACGATGGATAAAATGTTAATAATTGGGAGTCAAATATTTCTATCGTAGAGTAACAGTTCATAAATAAGGAAATTTTACGACATTAATCTGCCGAACAATACACCTAAATATGTTCTTTTCTTCAGTAAATCTGCCGTCATTTGTCAAAGTGATGCTATCTTCCTAAACGTCTCATCCCGGTAAGCGATACCCTAACCACGGGGCCGAAACCATTTCAATGTTCCTTTTGTTAGAAAATAGCAGCATTTAGCGAACACTATCAATGCTGAACCGATAATTTTTGTATGCTAAATATAATGTCAAACGGGCGATACTGTGTCTATTTATTCTGTATAGAGTAACTATTTAACTCTATACCTTAAAATATTTGATATATATTTATTTAGATGTCACATTTAGTAACAAGATATTTGTTTAAATCATTAAATGTTTCCCGTCTCAGATTTCTGGGCGTACGCTGGCTACAGTAGCATTTATCATATGTTTAAAACACTACACTTTTTTTTTCCTTTTCCTTTCTTGAATATTTTTCAATGTCTAAATATGATATTACTAATTCTCTTTATCAGCTAGGTCAAGTCGTAGATCAGTTTCCTTTTCTGAGGTGAGTTCACGAAGGAAAAGCAGGCGTTCGTAAGAATCTCCCAGATTGTCCGACAATATCTCGTTTTACTTGAAGCAATGTGTGAGAGAACACGCACTTCCGTTTCTGAAATGAAGCACGGTAAATGTCGTTCCAGTTCCTCTTTTAATGGCGATTTCTGTCGGTAATGTTGCTTTTCAATATACAACGAAAGGATTTTCTGTCAGAGTATACATTTAATATTATCCTTAGATGCCTTTCACGCTGTCAAACTATTTCCAAGTTATGTATAAAGTTCACTTTCTCTCGTTAGATATATATAAACCAGTTGGTGAAATATTTTCACTTCATGTGGATGGTGTATGTACAAAGCTGAGACCTCACACACATTGAAAGATTCCAAATGTTCAGTAGCCCAAACAAGTATCGGATTAAATGGTCATATAGGGCACTTTCACTTTCCATCAGTTTAAGGCTTGTTCATTGGCCAATAGCGCCTACTTTTGCAATAATTGGAAATTATAGCCCATTTACATACACACACAAAAACTCTCGCTGTACGGTGAACGTGAGGATAGCCTGGTAATGGTAATTATTGAACATCGATAAAAACGACCAATGGAAATCATGGTTGCTGGAGAGGATTTTAATGAACTAATGAATATTCATGAAATAATTACTGAGCTACATAACATTCTATTGAGTTGCGAATATCGTGTTAATATTGCCTTTTATAAGGAGATAAAAATAAGGTATAATAAAATACTGCGTAGGATTGTTTAGGAGAGATTCACAATAACTATTGTAAATACTTTCTGTTAAAATTTCTGTTAAGTCAACATCAGGGCATCGCACGCACTTTTTTGCATAGCTCTGATTTTGTTTAAATATGGATAATATCGTTGAATGAAATTTATGTTAAAATGTGTCACGCAACTGATAAAATGTTTTTCTTTTTATTTCCTTTACAGATATGTTACAAAATGCACAGACGAATTTGTGATGTACAGACAAAATTAGAAATATTTCAGCGTGGGGTGACTTCATATTAGACGGATAAAAGATACAAATAAGAAGCTGTTACATATTGATAATAAAAGACTTCATTCTTTAAAAGAGTTTTAGAGTAGAAATTAGATGAAATACATTAACGAAATATTTCTCCAGAAAAAATATCAAGAATTCGTTTATAATAGAAAAGACATAAAAATGGTAAAACGTTCATTCTGTCTTGGTTGATGGCTGAAAAAGAAAGTACTGCTAAATTCCATCAATTTCACATTTATTGTCTATTTCTACGACGTCACTAACTTTTCCGCGTATATATATACAGACTAAACAAGTGTATGAAATATAACTCGACTCTTAATTGATCACTTTATTTTCACGTTTTCTGTACTCACTAACTTATGAAACCGCTTTCAAACTTTTGAAAAAAAAATGACGCAAATCTAGATGCACGCCCCTTTAAAACTTACATGAATTGGAATAAACTCTACATTTACAGAGCTAAACGGAAAATCTAGGGGTAGGCGTATTAGCCCAATGTTGAAGGCAGAGGTCAATACAACTGGAAAATCTAGGGGTAGTTGTATTAGTTGAAGGCCGAAGACAGAGGTCAATTCAACTGTAAGTGTGCAAATAAAAAGACCGGTAGGAAATCACTTGATAAAGGAAGACTTTTTTATTCAACTCTGTACTGGTTCCCATCAATTAAATCAGCCAAGCGTTTGAATCCCGTATTGGCCATGTTTTTCCATATTGGCCCTGATTGTTTTTGTTTTTTTTCATATCGGCCCTGAGTTTCTCTTATTGGCTCTATTTAGTTAGTTATTGTCACAATCTGTTTTATATGATATGCACAATTTATCTGATACTAATGCCCCTATTGCAAAGTTAAGGCAGATTTCCATTCAACTGTTATTTCACATGTACCATCTTATGTGTGAATCAAGCTTCAAATATTTACCTTTTTTATCATTTTGTTTAAGTGAGGAAATTCAAACTTTGAAATACGCTTGATATTATATAATATATACTTCATTATAAAAACAGTGAGCTTAAAATGTAAGATCGTTTTATTACGAGGATAGGTATCACTACATATTGACTTTTGTTGCATGTTATATCGATGAGAAATTTGAAAAAAGAAAAGTTTTTGGGTTTGAAAATGAAAAAAAAATGAAAGTCTCTTACAGAGTGTAAATGGTCCCGGTTCTTTTTAGTAAAATCTTGAAAATGTCATGTTCTTTGAATATAAGTAATGCTTTCGAACATCTCATAAATCATTCTATATATTATCTGTCACGATTTACTCTAGGTTTTAGCTGTCTCCTACATAAACGACACCCATTTAAATGACTTCTTTCAGATAAGCGTTTCTATGATCCCGATATAAGAGTTTTCGTGTTTTAAGATCGTCTCGTTCTGTAGGAATTAGGTCAGTAATTCGGTCGAAAATGTGCTTCCGTGGTGTAGTCGAAAGAAGTCCATAATAAATAGATCCTAATTTCCCCAGTTTTTTGCGCAAATTCGTGTAGAACGAGTGCTTTAATCACACTTTGTCACTGCTAGAATACATTCTGCTTGAAATGAGACGGTTT
The DNA here is from genome assembly GCF_021730395.1 of Mercenaria mercenaria. NCBI lineage: Eukaryota > Metazoa > Mollusca > Bivalvia > Venerida > Veneridae > Mercenaria > Mercenaria mercenaria. The sequence goes on along the minus strand of NC_069375.1, from coordinate 60,001,499 downwards.
TCATGTTCATACACCCCACATGGCAAATTTTGCAGATCGAAACCGGAAGTAGGTGTTTAATGCGCGGACGAGAGAAAATATGCGCCCTTTTTAGGGTAGCGGACCACAACTGACTGGCATTTCACTAGGAACTATTCAACTACCTATTTTCTTTACATTTTTTTTCGTTTATTTTTGATAGATCTTTCATGAAAAATAGATGTAGGAAAAGGTGATGTTCTCTAAAGATGCATAAATACGACCTGAAGTTGTCGTTTTTTATATGAAACAAAGAAGGATTTGATTTACTGACCCTTAACCTGTATTTAAGCTTTACCAGTACATTTTCAAGGTGCCATGGCTACAGTACCTCTCCGTATATTACATGTCATGGATTAGAACCAGCGACATTCCGCACGGCAGGTGGATGGCTAACTGACATGACACAAATCTACATCATGTAAAACGTAGTTTCGAACCCAAAGCGGTGAAAGGTTTGAGTGACTGGAAGTCAACGACTACAACCACTCGACCACATTGTGACACCACTGCCACAGGTGTAGCGGCCTTAAAATTTGCTAAACACTTCACCCAATTAACGTCACTGTTAGTTACACCTTGAAGCGAAAATGGAGATTACTTAATGTACATGATGTAAAACAAACGTTGATTCTTTATACATAAAAACACCAAGATGAAAATGACCATACATTTATAGCTTCATTACAAATCAATTATTTGTTTTGAAAGTTTTTTTTTCTGCTTTGCATATAACGGTCAACAAAATAGATTACATATGCATTTTAAAACAAACACACTCGGAAATCTGTGTCTTTTTGTGTCGTTTTACAATTGTCAGTCATCTGATTTCATACCTGCATAACTAATATTGCAGAACGAATTAATGATGTTTTAAAAGAGAAATTAACAGTTAACTTTTGAATTAACGCTGTGTTTGTTGGTTATTTTATTTCTCATTAGTTAATTACAGAAATCTATCTTTAAGGGTGGAAATGAGAAAAAAAAAATGAACGGCCTGTTTTATGGGAGAAAAATGATCAAAAATCTTTAAACGCAACTGGATACTTCTTTGCATGATTAATTCAGTTTATACAGAAAAAAATAAGATCAAAGATTCCCAGGAAAGCTCATATTAAATGCTGTACATTAAAACCATCTGTTTCGTTATGACTTCGGAACACCTCGGCATGCAATGTTTTAGCAGTAAACGCGCTACATTAATACAAAATGCGAAATATGTCCAACAGTTTCCCCATATGCTCAGGTGAAAATTACCCTTTCGATTGTTTTTGCCTTAAAACTTTAATTAAAGTAATTGTGACCAAGACTTATGCATAATTCACGGCGTGATTACATCTCCAATTGTTCACTTATCTCTGCCTTACTGACTTTCTCTGACTTTAATTGGAGAAGATAAAATGTAAAGACAAGGTAATGTCTCATGAAAATTTCATGCAGTAGCCAAATTGGTTTCTTTGAATTACAGTATTACTCTGTTTGTTCGCATTTGGTTTATTTCTTGTGGATAAGGGTAAATAAAAAAGGGAGTCATTGGTTATCATGCTACGTTGCATGTGCCGTTTTGGTACGAAGTAGGTGACTTTTATACGCAAAAAATGGTGCGTTTAATCTAACTTGTTGATGTGAGACAGTTGTTCTAAATTTAGTGATGACTTGGCAATAGTCCCTGAAAGTCTGAAGTCTTTTCTAGAACATGTTAACACAGGCTTTGTATAACTTTTGAACTAATCTAAACCAAACGCTTTGAAGGTAGTTAGTTCACATTATTTTGTCTATGTATGTTCTTAAAAAGTACGTTGCCTCGTCAGATATCTTGTATCCAGGATTTTTTTTCAATTGTAAAAAGTTAATAGAACTGATTTCGTATTCCCTTTCTTTTTATCGCAGGGATAGGGGGAAATGTTGCCAAACAGAATGTAATAAAACAAAACGCACGAGAAATTCGTTCACATACCGATTTAGCACTAATTAAATGGAACAGACACGCCAACAGATTCTCTCAATCAATGGGAAAAAACGAGTGCAAAAAAGAGACCAAAATAGCTAACTGGTAAGCCATTTAACATACATGTTTTAATCTCATGAAAAGATTACTTTGAGTGCAAAGAGCGGCCGAGTATAGAGTGATTTTACTTGATAAAACCAGCATCGGTGTGGATGTATTCTTTTGTTATTAAAGAATCAAGACATGACTAACCATGAGTGGCTCTGTCAGACGCTGAGAATAGAATAGAATATAATAGAACAGAACAGAACTGAATAGAATAGAATAGAATAGAATAGAATAAAATAGAATAGAATAGAATAGAATAGAATCACTTATGGGCTATCAAAGTCCTACGCATCAAGATACATTGATAAAATGATGAGAAAAAAATAATTTTAATGCATAAAAGATATCTGACCCAGGGTTGCATCCACTTTGATAATATTTTTGTTATAAAATTCAATGTAAATATGATTCATATGCTAATAATATCCACTCCACTGTTCAGTGTTAAAATGATTAGCATACAAATAATATCAACTTCACTGTTCACAGCTTAAACATATAAAAGTGTTCTACATGGTATTATTTTGGGGTTTTGTGAACGAGCTGACTATTTTAAATGTTGAAATAAATACTAAATACCCAACACTAAAACTAAAATAAGTTAATGTTTGTGTTTATTTCGATGTTTAATTGGGTGATCTTTCATTAATACTTGAGTTTAATACATTTGGGAATTATTTTTAAAAAATGTGATATTTTGCAGTATGACCCTCAATTTCTCTGTATGTTTTATGACAGTAGGGTCATTTTGTACGGTGGATTAGAGCTATGTCTTCGTTTTTGTAACCTTTGGTCAAGAAATGTCTTCAACTCCACCAATATCCGTAAACTTTAATACCGGTCAACTATATTACAAGTTCATTTAATGAACATTTTATTAACAGCGAATAAAATATGGCGAATGGCCACCATTGACTATTGTCATCTAGTAATTCACTTTTGATATTTAATTTAATTTAGCCAATCGAACATATGGAAGTATTGACATTTACCTTAAAGGTGATTGTGTCTCCAACCTTAAAATCTGTAAAATTCGACGCGATAAGCTAAATTCGATAAGCATCTGAAGTGGAGATTCGGCTATCTATTTCAAAAGGAGTTTAATTATTTGTTTGCACAGGCATTGTCGTGTAAAATACACCGGTTTTAAATATTTAAAGGTGTCGGGGTTGTCACCTGAATATGAAGATAACCATTTATTGGATACCTCTCAAAATATAATGAGCGTTCTATGGGAGTCTGATGACAAAATTTATGGCGTGAAATGAACACGGCGTGATGTTCACAAGTTAATTTTACGAGTTAAAAGTTGACAGTTACTGTCAGCGTATGAAAGACGGGGATTTGAACGGATTATTTGAAACAAGAAACCACTTAAAGCATCTTAAGACAGATTTTGATAAAAAATTCGACACGTGCTTCTAGATTTTTGAGACAGAAATTGTAGTTTTAAGTACGAAAGCAAATAAGACAGATTTTAACTGGCCACCACATTCGAACCAAAGTAGTTTTTGAGCAGACGCTAATAAAAAAAAGTATTTTTAAAGTTTCTTTGGTTATTTGAAAAAATATGTCACTATATTTCTGTTTTTATATATCTGTTTCGATGGGTTCTTTAATCATTCATCCACATGTTATACATTTAACTTCTGATATTGCCTAGTGTGTTATTTTTGTGGTGGTTGGGTGGGGTTAGAGAGGTGGGTGGGGTGGGGGTGTCGGGGTTGTATTTTCTTTTCTATTTCATAATTCTGCAAACTGCAAAGACTTTACTTTTATGCCACTAAAATTAGTTTTATAAAATAAAACGCTAATTTAACTCATGTTTATTATTTCACATTTTTGTTTATTATCTACAGTTTTTTTGGTATCTCTATATTCAGATATGTTATCCTCTTTTTTTTAACGTTATTATTATAAATTTTGTTATTATCAGTAAAAGTAAACAAACTGTTGAAATCCATGTATTTGAAAATAACAATTATATTGAAATCAGAAGCAAAAGTATTGAGGCAACAAGTTTTTCTGGCGTTGAAAGTCCTCTCCAAAAGCAGGTTAAAATAACAAATGGCTCGACAATTTAAGTACAAATTTATATTGTTGTGCAGAGAATACTGCATTCATGGACCAAGCTTTGACAGAGACATATTTGTTTCAATGTTGTTAACTACGTTCCAGGATTTGAAACCAGAACCGCTGTGTTGTGGAAGCCCCTGGTGAGTTTTGACTCGACTCCGTGACCATCTGGCATGAATATCTACTGATATGTAATACATAATTATAATTCGTATTTGAGATCACTTACTTAACAAAATTTCATCAGTTTTATCCAAAATATATGTTTCTGTTTACAGATTCATCTATTTTAATCCAACCTTATACTGTTACAAACAGCTCGGGTTATTGACTCCTTCAATTTCTTTATTAGTAATAAAATACTTTACAATTATTATTTTACAACTTAATTACATTATAGCTCGTTATCTCGTACGTTGTCACGTGGTCCCAGAGGAAGCTTCTAGGAGTTGATGCGGTGACGCGATCTATAGTGTGAGAAATCTTGGTATAATTGAACAAGTTCCGAGACGATTTTATGCAGTAATTTCTTAATGTACATTTCCTTTATGAGTTTTCTGTTGAGAAGTATGCTGTAATTAGGTGTATAGTGCTGATACTCTTTATTTTCACTTGTAGGCAATTTAATATTGTTGCCAACAGACAGTATTCAATTAATTAACGCTGATCACCGTTAAGTGATGATTTTAACCGGGAATTACATCTATTAAGGCAATTGAAAGCTCTCCCTTTGGGAGTTAAGAAAAGTAATTACAATATTATATCGCAGCGGCACGTTATCGCATAAAGCAACACTTTCTGGCCAATTAGTACGCGGACAGTTTACACCTTAACGACACCGCGGCGTAGAAAAGTAGTTCGCTGTGTTTACTTGGTGGTCGGGAAATACGGAGTATTAATCGGTAATTGAAATTGGAAAGTGATGCAAAAAGAACAACGGCGGGGATTCAATACTGTAATGAATTTGATAATAGCTAAGTAGAGAACGTAAAAGTGTCACGTCAGGCAATGTAACAATAAACTCTGGTTCCCTTGGTATCGGCGGTAGAAAGGAGATCTTCGTAGACTGATTGCCGTTAGTAAAAGGTCCGATACAGCTTAAATAAAATATAACAACAGTCGTTAAGTAATTTCCCAGGATGCCATGTAAAGTCAAAATGGCGAGTGTTCAAAGAAAGAGAGGCGTAATTGATTATAAAGATATCAGTTTTTCTTTTAATTAAACTTACATGTAATTTGGCAGTTTGTGCCATTTCCAGCGATGACGCCCAGAGCTTTTGTTTTTGTCGATGGTTCTTGTTAACTATCGTTAGTTGCATGAGCAGATTGCATGCAAGTATTGTCTTTTCATGTTTCATTGTATTTTGCATTATTTGTTCAACTGTCATGCGATACAAAAAAGTTTGACAAGATAATGCAGCTATTTTTTTTTCGAAGCGGCAGAGACGTATTCAGAGAGTCTATTGTAGCTCTGTTTCAAAAGCCACCTACACCATTCATATCTAACTTAGAATGTCATAAAGCGCAAAAACGAGAAGATAACGTATCAATCAACGCTCGAAATAAGAAATTAAGAGGCAGAAAACTCCGTTTGCTGTCAATATTGTTATAATAAATTTATGACTCTGATGTCTTTATTGGAATATATTCATGAAATATTAATTGATTAAAATATCAGTACCAATTACAAGTTAGAATATTAAAATAAAGAACTACATGATAAATTAGACGATCTTCCAGAATAACAGGCGGACATATATACAATGTAATATATAGTATATAATATGTATTTCTTTTGTCTAAATCTAACATTCTTATATTTTTATATGTTGTACTATAGCGTGAAACTCCGAATGCGTAGGTTTGTTTCTTTAAAGGGGCAGAGTTAAAATGTCCATTTTTTGTCAAATAGGAGACAAAATCTATAAGGTATTAAATTCAGATAAGAGTGAGTTACGCGCTTCTATTTAAAATCTCTTTAGGCATTATAACACCCTTAAGCGTAACCACGTTATTACCATAAGATGGAAATACTAACAAGAAATATCTTTAAAAATGATAGTCGGCGAATTGTAATAAGGAAAGAAGTTTATGAATTTTTCATCTAACATTCATCTTTCATCTAACATTTTTCAAATTGCAAAACTAAACCCCGCACTTTAACAATTTAAATGGTTTTCTTTTAATTTTTTCGCAAAGGTTTCTTAGGGTTGCAATTTTGTTTCGTTTATCCTTAGATGAATAATTACAACAGTAGTTTGATGAAGGTTCATGAAGCGGTTCATGAGAAGAGGTCATTAAACGTGTTTATATTTTTAGCTAAATTGGTCCCTATCCCCATTTGTAACAAAATAGCAAGAGACCTTACGATATTGTTACACATCGAGTTTGATAAAAATCCATTACATTTTAGTGGTTAATGCGAAGAAAGGCATATCTACTTTTAGCTATAGTGGTCCCTAATAGGGCCCAAGTTTCTATATAAATAAATTTGGAAGAGGACCTTATAATGATGCTCCAGACCAAATATGACAAAGATCCACCAAGCTGTTCATGAGACGCTGTATAAAGGCATTTCTAGTTTTAGCTCTAGCAGCCCCTAAAAGGGGTCAAATGTCCCAGCTGAACAAAGTTGGCTGCGGGCCTAATAAAGATGCTACAAATCAAGTTTGATTAGAATGCATGAGAAAAATCAATTAAGGGAATTTTGTTTTATTTATTATTTTTATTTATTTCTAAAATAAACCAACTGATCCCGCTTTAACAAATAGCATATTCGCTATTCATGAATCTTTGGACAATGACGTCACACCTTTAAAAAAGTGAAGGTCAAGCAAAACATACAATTGTAATTATTTCAATATTTCTGTTTCATAAGCAAAGTTTGACCGTAGTCATATCACATAGATAAACTGTATGCAGCGTACCTTCATTTCAGTGTAATGAAATTCAGTCATTATAGAGCATATATATAATAAAACAGATTTCAACTGAGTTCAATATTTGCATACCATACTTAAGAAAAATATTCATGTATAATAAATCAGTTAAATAATATATAACAAATATATCAAAGCAAACAAGTACTCATTTTAATATGCAATCTGAATAAGTCACAAAAGCAAGAAACATTCTCATATACAGACGACAATTGTAACAAGGAAAATCTTTTAAAGTGCACTTCTCTACATAAAAGACTCTTATCACACCCTTATTCATGTGATACGCAGACCGTATTCAGTTCTTTCTTTAATTTGATATATGTTGGTATTTAAACAGGTTTTTATCATATTTATTAAACTTACTTATCATTTTGAGATATATCAATATTCTTGCTAAATATATTGAGCCAAAGTTAGCTTTAAAACTGTAAACAGCGTCGTTTAGGATAAACGCTTTGTCTACATTTCACTCAGCGTAGCACATTCAACAGAGTGAAAGAAATTGACACTCTCGTCCAATCAGGCAGAGTGTTGCATAAATCTTCCACTTTGATAAATTATCTATAATGCGTTATCAAGTAGTTTGATTCGCAAACTGAAGTCACGTGGCATAGGTAACGAAAACGAATTTAGACGGCGTCGCCGAAAAAAATAAAAGCAACACGATACCAAGAATATTATTGCAGATTATTTTATCATTTTATCAAATGAAAATACGTTCTACATTCAGAACATATTGCCAGTGGCAAAGGCAGGGTCACACCTCTTTAAAAGTGAATGTTATTGCAGATTTTTTTTTATCAAATGAAAATACATTCTAAATTCCGGACATATTGTCAATGCATGGCAAATGCAGGGTCAAGTCTCTTTAAAAGTGATAAAAAATCACAACTGCACAACGCCCTCTACAATCAGTTGGCCAGACATAAACTCAGGAATGAATTAACATCTCTTTTATGCGTACTATCATATTTCCCCTTACAGTAGCGGCCCAGCGGAGCTATGATAACTATCGGCAATTTCCGGGCGATTTCGTATTCTTGTCCGGCGTTTCGGTCTTCTTCGGGCAATAAGGTAGTTCATACGAGCACCTAGCTTTCCGTTCATACCGGAGTATGCCGAAATCACATTCGTGGACTACGTATTAAGACGGAAATTTGCTATTGCTTTTACTGGTCCACTGCCTTCAAGAGAAGATATTTTTCAATATGTGAAGCTTTATTTTTGAAATTATATATATCACATCAATAACCTTTTATTCAAATTGTCATGTTTGTTCTTCGGTAAAATAAAATAAATATCGCATGCGCATCACGGCGTTAGCAGATAGTTTTTACTCCCGAAGAATAATGTCAAAACTACGGCGATTATTCTCAGGTTAAAATAATTTCCACTATCACTATCAAGAGAAAATGATATCTCAAAAATATATAAATAAACATAGTTAGATAGTAAAATGAAATTCTCAAAATTAATAAAGGTATAATTCTTAGGCCTCGTTTGATAAAAAAAAAAAAAAAAAACACGAATGATCCGGTCGAAAAAATAAATACACCTCTGTCTTTAAGCCAATGTAAAACCTATTTCCGTACTTAAAGCGTTGATGAATACGAGCTGTGGGCTTTATTTGGTCCATGTTGTGCAAAAAGAGGTAGGAGACGAATATCAGTCCGTATTTAAGGCAAAACAGAGGTTAATTGATATGCGTGTACTGTCTGGTTTTTCCGTATAAAACTCATTTGCGGAGAGCTTGTCAAAGTGTAAATGATTTCAACGACAGTCTTAAATTTATAAATAGTAACTTTAGTTTGAAACGCTGGAAACAAGCCTAATTAGGCAATAAGTTTAGGCCATACAGAATTTATCTATCGGTTACGTGTCTTTGGAGTTGTTGGTTTCGAATGCAAGTCAAAATATTATTTGCTTTCATGAACGTTTATCTATAGTTCCCATATGTTGCATATACGAGCGGGTCGCTTCGGTATCATGTTAGTCATTGTAGTTTTTGGAAGATAGAGCAAAATAGAGAAGATGCTCCAACTCTGTCTCAGCGTCCACTGTTTTTTTTTCGGGTGGGGGGGGGGGGGGGGGGGGGTGCAAGATGCACCATACACAGTAGCTCGATTAAAGGCACATTAGAAATAATATTGGTACATGTACTTTAATACCAGCCTACGTTAGGGTCTGGACTCACGACTTCCAGAATGTAAAGCCTATGCGATGACTTTCTCATGTCAAAAGAAACTTAAAATGAAAAGTTTTATCATTAACTGATAATTTGTTGTATCGTAGAGAGTTAGTTCCGAACACAGTTAACCGATTAGTCCGTTATATTAACAATAAGTGTATATATGACCGCATTGAGCGGACACAGTGTTCTTGTAGCCAAAATGCGAAAGCAGGGGTGATGAGTTCGATTCCCATCTTCTCCAATTAGAATAACTAGCATTGGGATTAAAAACCCGTGTATATTTGCCTTACTCGTGAAACGCTAAAGAATCAGGGAAGCTTCTGGAATTGTAGCGTCTTCTGTATCTTGCACTATCCTCCACTACAAACAAAAAAATAGTCTTCTGGAAGAGTCGCCCAGAATGTGTCTGCAATATGACCTTTGCATGAGAGTAAGCTAATCTATAGTTGCCAACGGTGACCCATATTATTATTATACCAGATTTATATAGCGCCCTTTTCATAATCAATGTCACGTTCAAAGGCGCTTTACATAGTTCAAATGCAGCCACACAGGGCGCATAATTCATCCTCTACTAGTACAGACACAGATCGATCTGACCAGAGGGACAGAGTGAGACAAAGCCCCCACGACAGAGAGATCAGATATCAGATACAGGCTTGTCCGGCTAACTTAGCCTAGCTCGTTGCGAATAGACAGCCTGGTTCTTTACCGTGCCCAATGTATAGCACTGATACACGCAAGGATTGCCTGGGTTCCTGACCAGTACACCTCTAGTCATATGTACATGTATATGCCACAACTTGGACACCTTTATATATCATCTATTAACAGATATTTTGTTCATTTGTGGATGTTGTCTGTTTATTTAAAATGTAGGCAGGAAAAGATAGAACGTTAAGATAATGTGGTGAATCTCAAGCAAAAATATCATGTTCAAATGGATTTGAAAATAATAAAAGAAACAATGTAATTAGAAGTTTCGAACGATCTTAAACATTGTTAAAGACGTCGTTTTTATAATGTTGCCATTTCTAACAATGAAGAAAAAAGCCAGACAGAGCTTTGCTTTAGAATCATAAGTTTATAATTGTTATGTCATTTGTACGATTGGTTTGGCGGGAAAGTAGATAAACGGGCAAATTCAGAAAGTTAATTAGGTGATATTTCCTTCCTGTGTCGGGCAAAGCTGTAAGTTAAAACGGCGATAAAGTCGAGATTTTCATGTACCATATGATCACATCGATCGGTAGCTATCGAACATGTTATTCAATGACATGTTGTTAAAATTTGGTTAAAAAGTGTGAAAAAGCCGTGTCTATAATAAACAAATAATTTTAAGCGTCATTATTTATGTCTTAATTTTCATTATTTTTACGTAATAAATTGATGACGCGTAAAAAAAATGAGAAAATTAAATAAACATGAAAAAGGAAAGACAAAATGTGTTAAATATTCATTTTACCACGCAAGCAGGCTTTAGTTAGTTAGAAATAACACTGAAGTTGTGATAATTATTATGTAAAGTGGTAACAAGTGTGTGTTACATACCGTCATGGTAGTAACACCAATGTACACACGTCTGTCTTTTAATTTTCGCGCGATGAAAATAATTGCACGCTACCACACTTTACAGTTGCACTCTGTAATTTGTTTTTGTGTTACATAAAATTCCTGGGGCATACGTTTAGTTTCAATTTATGCTCAATTTCTTGACAATTTGATTTCAGTATCAAAAATAACATATTATTTCATCTTGCTAAAAATAAACCAATGTATACAATTCTTGGAATGCGTGCAGCAAACAAAATAAAAATAAAAGTAAATAAATAAAATAAAATTAAAAAATAAAAATAATAATGATAAAAAAAATCTAAGAAAAAAGGCAGAAAAATGCATACCATCATATCAAAGTTTCGAATAAAAAATAGCAACTAGAGAGAAAGCCATATATTCTTAGAAAGCTTACATATGTTTTGTTTGTTTCGGGTTTAACGCCGTTTTTCAACAGTATTTCTGTCATGTAACGGCGGGCAGTTAACCTAACCAGTGTTGCTGGATTCTGTACCAGTACAAACCTGTTCTCCGCAAGTAACTGCCAGCTTCCCCACATGAGTCAGAGGTGGAGGACTAATGATTTCAGACACAATGTCGTTTATCAAATAGTCACGGAGAACATACGTCCTGCCCGAGGATCGAACTCGCGGCCCCGCGATCCGTAGACCAACGCTCTACCTACTGAGCTAAGCGGGCGGGCCTTACATATGTAGCTCAACGGGAATAACATAGGTCTATGAATCTTGTAGCTCAATAGGAATAACATAGGTCTATGAATCTTGTAGCTAAATAGGAATAACATAGGTCTATGAATCTTGTAGCTCAATAGGAATAACATAGGTCTATGAATCTTGTGGCTCAATAGGAATAACATAGGTCTATGAATCTTCAATAGAAATAACATAGGTCTATGAATCTTTTAGCTCAATAGGAATAACATAGGTCTATGAATCTTTTAGCTCAATAGGAATAACATAGGTCTATGAATCTTTTAGCTTAGTAGGAATAACATAGGTTTATGAATCTTTTAGCTCAATAGGAATAACATAGGTCTATGAATCTCGAGGTCGTAAGTTCGATCACGTAAAAAATTCAAATTCAAAAACACACTAAATGAAGATTAATGTGATTTTTTGGAAGTTTTTTTTTAATATAAACAATTGAAATTCTAATATTCATTTCATATCTGAGTTAAAAAAGAACGACAGCAAAAACTTGCACTGTACCTATTTTGTTTTCTGTCTCGCACCGACACAATTCGGTGAAAAATTGTAACGGTTTAAAACACACGTCAATTTTTTTTCACAACAAAGACAGTGAGTATATGTGTATGAATTACACTGCTTTAGATGTTTCGTTTTTATTGAAAACAAAACAAAAACAAAAACAAAACAAAAATAAAAAAAATAATAACGCCAAAATAAAATTAAGTATATATTAAAAATTACTCAGTACTTTATAGCGAAGATAAAACATTTTTGCTTGAAACAAAATATAATGTTTATGAACAGATGTAATATATAGTACAAAAGTATAATGATATTGATCTGTATTAACTAATTAGTGAGCAATTCTCAGCGGACATTACACAGCGCATAGAATTAACAGCTCTGTAAACACGTAGCAATGTCATTTAAACAATTCTTACAGTAGCAACATAACTGAGTAATGTTCATTAAGTAGCATTCACAGCACCGTAATCGGAAGCAACAGCGCAATGTTCAGTAAACAGCATTAGGAGTGCAATGAACACTCGTAAGTGAGCAAAATTCAGCAAGTATCATTTAGAGTGCTATGCTCACATTCGGAAAGTAGCAATCAGAGGGCTATGCTCCCAGTCGGCAAGTAGCAGTCAGTGTGCTATGCTCCCAATCGGTTAGTAGCAATCAGAGTGCTATGCTCACAATCGGCAAGTAGCAATCAGAGGTATATGCTCACATTCAGCAAGTAGCATTCAAAGTGTTATGCTCACATTCGAATAGTAGCAATCAGACTGCTTTGCTCACAATCGACAAGTAGAATTCAGAGTATTGTGCTCCCATTCAGCCAGTTGCAAGCAGAATGCTATGCTCACAATCGGCAAGTAGCATTCAGTTTGCTATGCTCACACTCGGGAAGTAGCATTCGGAGTGCTATGCTCATAATCGGCAAGTAGCAATCAGAGTGCTATACTCACGTTAAGCAAGTAGCAGTCGGAGTGCTATGCTCAAACTCGGCAAATAGCATTCAGAGTGCTATACTCACACTCGACAAGTAACATTCAGAGTGCTATGATCACATTCAATAAGAAGCATTCAGAGTGCTATGCTCACATTCAGTAACTAGCATTCAGAGTGCTGTGCTCATATTCGACAATTGACATTCAGAGTGCTATGCTCACATTCGAGAAGTAGCATTAAGATTGCCTTTCTCTCATTCATCAAATAGCATTCAGAGTGCTCTGCTCACATTCAGCAAGAAGCATTCGAACTGCTGTGCTCACATTCAAAAAGCAGCATTCAAAGTGCTGTGCTCACATTCAGTAATAAGTATTCAGAGTGCTGTGCTCACGATCAACAAGCAGCATTCAGAGTGCTATGCTCACATTCAGCAAGTAACATTCAGAGTGCTGTGCTCACATTCAGCAAGCATCATTCAGATTTCTATGCTCACATTCAGCAAGTAGCATTCAGAGTGCTATACTACTATTCGACAAGTAACATTCAGAGTGCTATGCTTACATTCAGTAAGTAGCATTCAGAGTGCTATGCTCACATTCGACAAGCAGCATTCAGAGTGTTATGCTCACATTCAGCAAGCAGCATTCAGAGTGCTACACTCACATTCAAAAAGCAGCATTCAGAGTGCTATGCTCACATTCAGCAAGTAGCATTCAGAGTGATGCGCTTACATTCAAAAAGTAGCATTCAGAGAGCTATGCTCACATTCAGCAAGTAGCATTCAGAGTGCTATGCTCATATTCAGCAAGTAGCATTCAGAGTGCTATGCTCACATTCAACAAGCAGCATTCAGAGTTTTATGCCTACATTCAGAAAGCAGCATTCAGAGTGCTATACTCACATTCAAAAAGCAGCATTCAGATTGCTATGCTCATATTTAGCAAGTAGTATTCAGAGTGCTATGCTCACATTCGACAAGTAGCATTAAGATTGTTTTGCTGCTCTCATTCAGCAAGTAGCATTCAGAGAGCTAAACTCACATTCAGAAAGCAGCATTCAGATTGCTATGCTCATATTCAGCAAGTAGCATTCAGAGTGCTATGCTCACATTCGACAAGTAGCATTAAGATTGCTTTGCTGCTCGCATTCAGCAAGTAGCATTCAGAGTGCTATGCTCACATTCGACAAGTAGCATTCAGAGTGCTATGCTCACATTCGACAAGTAGCATTCAGAGTGCTATGCTCACATTCGACAAGTAGCATTAAGATTGCTTTGCTGCTCTCATTCAGCAAGTAGCATTCAGAGTGCTATTCTCACATTCGACAAGTAGCATTCAGAGAGCTATGCTCACATTCAGCAAGTAGCATTCAGAGTGCTATGCTCACATTCGACAAGTAGCATTAAGATTGCTTTGCTGCTCGCATTCAACAAGTAGCATTCAGAGTGCTATGCTCACATTCAGCAAGTAACATTCAGAGTGCTGTGCTCACATTCAGCAAGCATCATTCAGATTTCTATGCTCACATTCAGCAAGTAGCATTCAGAGTGCTTTACTACTATTCGACAAGTAACATTCAGAGTGCTATGCTTACATTCAGTAAGTAGCATTCAGAGTGCTATGCTCACATTCAGGAAGCAGCATTCAGAGTGCTACACTCACATTCAAAAAGCAGCATTCAGAGTGCTATGCTCACATTCAGCAAGTAGCATTCAGAGTGATGTGCTCACATTCAAAAAGTAGCATTCAGAGAGCTATGCTCACATTCAGCAAGTAGCATTCAGAGTGCTATGCTCATATTCAGCAAGTAGCATTCAGAGTGCTATGCTCACATTCAACAAGCAGCATTCAGAGTTTTATGTTTACATTCAGAAAGCAGCATTCAGAGTGCTATACTCACATTCAAAAAGCAGCATTCAGATTGCTATGCTCATATTCAGCAAGTAGCATTCAGAGTGCTATGCTCACATTCGACAAGTAGCATTAAGATTGCTTTGCTGCTCTCATTCAGCAAGTAGTATTCAGAGAGCTAAACTCACATTCAAAAAGCAGCATTCAGATTGCTATGCTCATATTCAGCAAGTAGCATTCAGAGTGCTATGCTCACATTCGACAAGTAGCATTAAGATTGCTTTGCTGCTCGCATTCAGCAAGTAGCATTCAGAGTGCTATGCTCACATTCGACAAGTAGCATTCAGAGTGCTTTGCTCACATTCGACAAGTAGCATTCAGAGTGCTATGCTCACATTCAGCAAGTAGCATTCAGAGTGCTATGCTCACATTCGACAAGTAGCATTCAGAGTGCTATGCTCACATTCAAAAAGCAGCATTCAGAGTTCTATGCTCACATTCAGCAATTATTATTCATAGTGCTGTGCTCACATTCAACAAGCAGCATTCAGAGTGCTATGCTCACATTCAGCAAGCAGCATTCAACGTGCTATGCTCACATTCAGCAAGCAGCATTCAGAGTGCTATACTCACATTCAAAAAGCAGCATTAAGAGAGCTATGCTCACATTCAGCAAGTAGCATTCAGATTGCTATGCTCATATTCAGCAAGTAGCATTCAGAGTGCTATGCTCACATTCAATAAGCAGCATTCAGAGTGCTATGCTCACATTCAGTAACTAGCATTCAGAGTGCTATGCTCATTTTCGACAATTAGCATTCAGAGTGCTATGCTCACATTCGAGAAGTAGCATTAAGATTGCTTTTCTCTAATTCATCAAATAGCATTCAGAGTGCTCTGCTCACATTCAGCAAGAAGAATTCAAACTGCTTTGCTCACATTCAAAAAGCAGCATTCAAAGTGCTGTGCTCACATTCAGTAATAAGTATTCAGAGTGCTGTGCTCACGATCAACAAGCAGCATTCAGAGTGCTATGCTCACATTCAGCAATAAGCATTCAGAGTGTTATACTCATATTCGACAAGTAGCATTTAGACTGCTATGCTCACATCCAGCAAGTAGCATTCAGAGTGCAGTTCTCACATTCAACAAGCAACATTCAGAGTGCTATGATCGCATTCAGCAATTAGCATTCAGAGTGCTGTGCTCACATTCGACAAACAGCATTCAGAGTGCTATGCTCACATTCAGCAAGCAGCACTCAGAGTGTTATGCTCGCATTCAGCAATTAGCATTCAGAGTGCTATTCTCATATTCGACAAGTAACATTCAGCATGTAGCATTCAGAATGCAGTGAACATTAACAACGGCGCAATGTTCAGTGTGTAGCCAAAACACTAGCAAACAATTGTGAAACATAAGATCCTATTCTTCACATGTTCAAATGTGTCATATATATACGTGTTCAAACAGAGGATTAAGATGAAAATCACATTTTTTTCACAGATTACGTATGAGCTGTAGCGTATTTATGGCATAATTATCATAATCATCATCATAATGATAATAACCACCACCATAACCTTCACCATCATCATGATCATTATTATCATCATCATCACAGTCATCATCATCATCATCATCATCATCATCGTCGTCGTCGTCGTCGTCGTCGTCGTGGTCATCAATAACAACAACAACAACATCGTCATCCTCACCATCATTATTATTATCATCTAGTTGGGCTTATACATAATAACTTTTATTTTGCCTTTGATATCTGACCTACAGTCACCCTTCTTCACATGAGTTATTGGTGCCACTCATCATCATCTTCTTCTTCTTCTCCTTTTCTTTCTTCTTCATCATCATCATGATCATCGCCATCATCGCCATCATCATCATCATTATCATAATCATCATCATCATCATCATCAATATTATTATTATAACACAATTAGTGTTCTTCTCCAAACGTTAGGGAGCTTTAATTCTTCAAGGTGTTTAGGAGCGGACGCGAAATTAGCTTATCCTGGCCTCTGACAGATGATCTTCTATCGGGACCGTGTTCTTAAGCCGACGCGTCTGCACATTTCTCCATCATTATGAGTGTCTATATTTATTGAAGATAACATATTTTGTCTGTTGTTATTCTTACACATGTTGCTCTTGAGCCTTATTCATTGATTATGAATTTTGGCACCCATAGCAGGGATTTTATGCCCTGTTACAGTGATACATATATAGAATAATTTAATAATTTTCTTTGTTTCTGGCCAGTTTTGTCATTAACTAATTCGAAATGGCGATGTACGAAACGCGAAATGTCGGCCTATTAACTCGAATTTTCAATTTACTAGATGTACTATCTCCAAAATTTAAATTTGGCCAAGTAAATGTCACATATGGACGTAGATATATAGGTCCTGGCTAAAATCAAGTAGCTTGTGCAGTTCTTGGGTAGTCCTAAGGGTCAAAGAAGATGACTGGGTAGTGTTGTTTTCACCCTTAAAATATTACAACTTTACTAGTATGTATTCGATCCAGTTTGTATCGATTTTTCAGGTAAGAATACTTTTGCCTCACCATAATATAACGTGTTGAAAACGGTCCCAAGATCAAGACATGATCAGGTAGTGTTCGAACCTGAAAATACTTTACAAGTTGGACAATATCTGGAAGGTTTCCGACCTGATTTAAGCCACTATGACATAACATTTACACGTGCACTATAGACATCTGTCCTAGCTTATGTTTAGAATAGGACCAGCTCCAGGATAGTAACACATAGATGTCATATCAATACAATATTACAAACGCACAAGGCAACAAAATATTTATTTCTTTTTCAAGCCATAACAGCATATTGCATAAAATTGCAGCATGTCTGCAAGAATTTGATAAATAGCTCTCGACAAAAAACATCTTAGAACAAATTCTGGCAAATACTTCAAGACCAATCATATGCCCTTTCATGGCCAAAAACGCTGAAAAACGTGGCATTTGATCTTGTTATTTCCCACATATTGCAAGGGAGATAATCATTAAACCGGAAATAGTAGAGTGACAGCTTATTGAAATAGTATCTAATGTTTTGCTAGCGTAACGGTCACGTGACGTCGATTAATGCGCGCGATATTGTAATCTGTAATTGGCCGGAAATGTAATCTTTCAGATTTATTGCGTGTGAGCACAGAAGCGTGGAAAAACTAGACTTCTCATTTCCCATGCGATAAATATCGAGGTTCTACGAGTGGAGAGGTTTTGATATGCGACTGACCATTGTCCAGTCAAGTATATATCATATCAGGCAGGAATGTTGCTCATGAATTTGATTTATTATACGGAATGGCTTTAGATTCCGGACTTAAGCAAAACCTTGTTAAACTTGACACTGTCTTTAATATGGTTATTATTCGGAAAAAAGATGTGTTGGAAATTACTGCGTATTGGACACGACTGGATCCATGGTATTAATTCATTCGTATCAAATGTACTTTTAATACCTTCCTCGTCCTTTTGAATGGTTTTGGATGTCATTGTTAAATTTGCAATATGATATGCGAAAACAGCCATATTCATATACAACATAAAAAGGTATAACAATATTTCTTTTTAAATGACACCAGAATTTTAACATGATAAAAATAAGAAAAAAAAAACCCTACAGATTTCGCTTTTTGTTTCACTTGTTAAATAGGTCATGCCTGTATATTTCAGCCCGTCAAGCAAAATTCCATCATAACACATTTTGCAATATCTTTACTAATGTATTGTTATATCAATAAACGTTTCAAGTGTGATAATACATAATAGTAATTAGAAATTTAAAAAAAGTCCATGAACTTGAAAAGTAAAATTGTTTCACTTAAACATGTTTTCGCATCTTCTTTTCTGTATAAGTGTTTTCTTTCTCAAAATCCTTGAAGAAGGGCCTCAAATAATTCTACATCTTGAAGCGTTCCAGAGCTGTAGAGAAAACGGAAATTTTCCGTATATTTAATCACAAAAGGCCAAAGGGCTACAACGGTGCTCGCTCTTTGCTTCCCAAACGCTTGTAGAACGACGCCACAACATGATCCATGTCTTCCAAAACGCTCTTAAAACAATATGCTTTATTTGTAATCGGTGTAAATTAGGCGAACGCGTATTGGGAAACTGGCATATATGTTCTAAATGGATGGTTTTCAAAATTGGGTGTTTTGAAATAAGGAATGGTTTCGTGCGGGAGTATGTTACGAATTGTATGATTTATGATTTAATGATTATGTTTAGGGATTTATTAACGAAAGAAAGCGAGAATTTTTGAGATCTTGTAATATTTGCATCGTTGCGTTTCCAAATTGAAAGAGTTGAATTACACTTTTATCGCGTGCTTCATAAATGAATCTGTGATGCTTTGTTTAGCCCTTCAAATGGAACCGACGTTTAATAATTGTAAACAGATTCATATATCAGACTGTGAATATCTATAGACTTTTAAATAATTGAATATTTCCCTTGTGCTAAATTAATATGGATGCCATGATATAAAACTGAAATGTTATGACGTCAGAGAAACAAAAGTGTTCCGAAACATGGTCCTGCAAGTGTTCTCGTATAAGTGTAACATCTATATTAAATAGATATTAAAAAATCAACAAATGCCAAACTGTAAAGCGGAAGTTATCAAAATAGTAACCTAAAATTTGAGAATGCTTGTAAATGTTCGATGCATTTTCAGGAACTTAAGGTAAAAAACTTCTAAACATGCACGCAGTAAATATATCTAAAATCCAGCAGTAAACATGCAAATTTAAATCGTCGGGGATTGAAGACAGTGTTGTTTCAGATATGAGCCGTGCCATGGGAAAACCAACATAGTGGGTTTGCGACCAGCATGAATCCAGACCAGCCTGCGCATCCGCGCAATCTGGTCAGGATCCATGCTGTTCGCTAACAGTTTCTCTAATTGCAATAGGCTTTGAAAGCGAATAGCATGGATCCTAACCAGACTGCGCGGATGCGCAGGCTGGTCTGGATCCATGCTGGTCGCAAACCAACTATGTTGGTTTTGTCATGGCACGGCTCATATGATTTATTTAAATCTGAATGAATCATCTCTAACTCTGTAATTGCCTAACATATTTTTATGGATTATTTGTGTGTTAAAAATGTTCAACGAGAGAACATTTAATGCATTTTTTTCTTCTCGTTTGAGGCCTCGTAGGTAACTGGACATATTTCAGTTATGTATTTCAATAATTAATGATAGTAAAACAGGCTCTACTTTTTAGTTAGATTTATATCTGTTTCCAGTCCCAAACGATCTCTTTCCAAAGAAAAGAATGGCGATTACGCCGTGCCATGAGAAAACCAACATAGTGGGTATGCGACCAGCAAGGATCCAGACCAGCCTGCGCATCCGCGCAGTCTGGCCAGGATCCATGCTGTTCGCTTTCAAAGCCTATTACAATTAGAGAGACCGTTAGCGAACAGCATGGATCCTGACCAGACTGCGCGGATGCGCAGGCTGGTCTGGATCCTTGCTGGTCGCATACCCACTATGTTGGTTTTCTCATGGCACGACTCATATATCGACAGTTATCAGGAGATAAAAAATGTCTATGTAATTAAACGGTATAATTTGATTATTTTTCAGAAACAAGCACATGGCATCGCAACATGCTAATTTAGACTGGAACCCGCTGCATAGTCTAAATGCGCTGTTTATTCACTAGAATAACGTAAACCCAATCTGACTAAAGTACATCTCCTATTACGCTACGCATAGGATCTGAAAACGACCTATTCATTGCCTCGTTCTGACGGCCCTTTCACTAGCCAATCAGAGCCTAGCTTACAACATCTTGCAAATCTACCTGTAGCATTGACTTTTGATATTTACAATTCTTATGTTGTAATGTATCAGATAGCCGGTTAGCTCAGTCGGTAGGCCACTTGCTTTGTAAGCGAGGGGTCCCGGGTTCGAGTCCTGGAATAACTGTATATTTTTCTTACTCTTTGACAATCGAACAAGTCGTCTGATTGGATAACATAAAAATAGCAATAATGGAAATCCAAAATATACAGAAGACGAATGTGAATGGGTCGTTCTCAGATCTTCGTTTAGAAGATCAAGCACTTTAGTCAGATTGAACGTAAACCAGTCTAGCTAATATGGCGCTTATAAAAACCGGAAATTGTCATATTTCCATGCAATTTAGGTTGACACTCGAATATTACATTCACGGGCTATTGTTCATCCTTCTACAGACTTGAAGTCTATGATGAATCCCGGTAGAGGGCGCCACACGCCTTATTGTCATCGCAGAATATTCACCGCTTTAAAGCGCAGCAGGACCGCAGTAATATTGAAATGGCGGTAATTGGTGACAACATATTTCAATTTGTTTCGGTGATACAATTTCGTCATAAACCGCCATACAGTTCTGATTTATGAATTGCCAATTGGTATCATTGTTTATTCATTTACATATTGGAGTGCGGTTCACAGAGAATCGATGGCATGGCGTGATATGACAAAATATGATTGCTTTAAATAAGTTGAAACATATGACCTTTTGGAGTATTGCAACGAAAGCCGGTATGTGCCATGTGTTTGAAAGCAGATGATAAGTCTTGCAGTTAGGGACCCAATGGTGCGGTGGTTCGCAGCGACCAGGATTCAAATTCCGGTTGCGGCTGATATCCCGACTAGTGTTCAGTACTTGGTAATTTACTTAAATTGGTACTGTTTCTCTAGCAGTATAGGCCAAAGCTTGATGCTGTGAAGATAAATACACACCAGTCGTGAGTTCGACTTGAAATAAGCTGTTCCATCTATTCCAGGTGGTGTGCTTTGCCAACTAGCTAACCGTTAACGGTATCTTTGAACTTTACCAATTACATTACGTGTTGCTTTTGTAGTAGTAAGTGGCATAATTTGAAACAACATAGGGTGTAACAACAATACACACAATCAATCACCGGTTGGAGCAATTTGGCTATTTTTATGCCAAATTCCTTTCGTAGAAACTGAAAAAAAATAATAACAACAAAAACACATATGTTACACTTTCGTTTTTCACACATACATCAGAAATAGAGTCCCCCAGTTGTTGGCTGACTAAATTAATGTTGTATAACTACATTTTCATTCAGTTTATTCAATGTGCCGTTTTTGTACATAATGATACTAAATACCTTACATTCTTAACATAACTTAGTGACAACGAATGAACAGTAATTGGCTTTGATACACACCTGGAACATTTAGATATCTTTAATCTACAATTTAGATGTCTTAAATGTACTGAGATATCTTTAACCTACATTATAGATGTCTTAAATGTATTGAGATACATGTGCCTTTAATCTACAGTTTAGATGTCTTAAATGTATTGAGATATCTATAACCTACACTTTTAGATGTCTTAAATGTATTGAGATACATGTGCCTTTAATCTACAGTTTAGATGTCTTAAATGTATTGAGGTATCTTTAATCTACATTTTTAGATGATGTCTTAAATGTATTAAAATATCTTTAATCTACATTTTTAGATGATGTCTTAAATGTATTAAAATATCTTTAATCTACATTTTTAGATGTCTTTAATGTATTGAGATACATGTGCCTTTAATCTACACATTTAGGTGTCTTAAATGTATTGAGATATCTATAACCTACACTTTTAGATGTCTTAAATGTATTGAGATTAGATATCTTTAACCTACACATTTAGATGTCTTTAATGTAATGCGATATCTATGACCTACATTTTCAGATGTCTTAAATGTATTGAGATAATTTTAGTTCACTTTGTCTTAAGATATTTTAACATAATTATGAGATATCTTTCACTAATATTGTCTTGGGATGTTTTAACGCATTGAGATATCTTAACTTACACTGTCTTGTCTGTAACTTACAATCGCTTGAAATGTCATTAACTAACGACATTGGATTTAGACGTCTTAAACTTAGAATGACTTGAGTTCCGCTTGAGGTGATAGAGTTCCGCTTAAGCCGGTGCTACGGGGCGTGAGGGTTGTTGTTGTTGCACATTTCATTACCTCTCATGAACAGACTCATTCAAACCGGGTCTGCTCATTATGTTGCTTCGTAGCGTTCTATGCTTCCAAAGGATCTTTTCAAAGATTTCATTGAGATGTCTGTAACTTACATTATCTTGAGACGTATTTACCATATTTTGTCTTGAGATATATTTAACATATCTTGTCTTGAGATTTATTTATCTTACATTATCTTGAGATTTATATACCATACCTTATATTGAGATGTATTTAACTTACTTTGTAGGGATAACGCATGTTTTTTTCGTGTTATAATATCTGCAGACTCCCGAAGGATTGGTTGGTGCCCGAACCCGTTAGGGCGAGGGTACCAACGTATCCCGAGGGAGTCTGCAGATGTTATAACACGAAATGAACATGCGCTAACGCTATTCTAGCATAAAACGCATAAAAACTGATAAATGAATACATTGTCACTCACCTTCATTAAATTTCCACGAAATGCGCGGGAATTTGTGAGTTGTTTATTTACGTTGACGTCATTTCGTTTTGAATTATCCGTTTTGGGGCCGAATGGCGTTTACGCTTTGCCACGGAACGCACATATATAAAAAGGTGTTATAACAGCACGCGAGCGCGAGAATCTCCTTGTTAACACACGTTTTCTCTCCTGTTAAAACACCCCCGAAAAGTGACAATAACAGCAGTTTTATGCTAGAATGTCTTGAGATGTATTTATCTTACATTATCTATATATTCATATTTATTTACAAAGTTCTGTTGTGCCTTTAAGTTATATAGTTTCCATTCGTCTGAAACTTACATTGTTATTTCTTTAAGTTTTTCATGTCTTGAGATGTCTTCAACTTACATTTTCTTTGAATGTCGTTACCAAAAAAAAAGTATTTTGCGATCATTTTGAGATACCTTTAAGGTATTAGATCACTAAAAGAGAACCTCCTTTTTGAAGAGTATTCAATTCCTACCATAAACCTACTTTTACTGCAATTTTTAGGGAGGGGCGTAGGTTCAAGCCCTACTGGGACCAAATTTTTTTCCCCTTATTTTCTTTTTTTCTAGTAAGTTTTTACTTCTTTCAAGACTTATTATTGATTTCTTGTACAAAAATGGAAAAAGATGAATCTTATAAGCGATTTCTTGGTGTTCAAAGTGAATTTACTACTTAAACAGAAGGGGTAGAGTTATACCTCTTTAAAAATATTGAGTTACACGCGGTGAAAGTTCTCTATTTTGCTTTCACTCTTAGATTATATATTGTGGAAGAAATTTAGGTAGGTTTTACGTCTGCCCTAAGGTTATTTTTGAATGGAGTAAGCAAAATTCAAAACAGACATACAGCATTCGGCCTTATTTTTTCAGTGTTGAAGTATGAATTCTGTCTCATTAAATCCATTTACGTGAGGCACCATAGAAAAAATGATATTGACATTTTTATTTTGTGTTTTATAATTGTTTGCCAATAGTTTGATGTTTCTTTTAATATGAACTTAGGTGCTACCTAGAAGGCAGAGCTCCCTTGAAAAATCACCAGTGCCCCTTGAAAATTAAAGGAGTGCTGCTGGAATGACCTGGAATTATGGATCCGTTTTAGGAAGTTTATGTTCTTTAAGATCTATTAAAATTTTCATGAATTAATGATAATTCCTGATTTCTGAATGAATGTCTTAGAATGCATTAAGATTAAATCTAAAGAAAGTTACAGTTCTTTTTAGAAAGAATAATGTGTCCAACTTTAAGGCAAAATACTGCTATGATGACCTCTGGTATGGGAATGAAAATCATTTACATTGTACAAAGCTTGTTTAAAAAACAAAGACTAGCTTTGTACATGTAAATGATGAGAATTACCCAGAGAAAAATCACCTTTTTGCCGAAATTCTCGAAACTTCTGTTTTATTTACTGAACTGCGAAGTTAAATTTTTATGGTAATCTTTTAGCGCAACTGATACAGATTAGGAATGTAGTTACTAGTGGGACCTTTTGAGTTTATTGATAATTCATAGTCAATAGTTTTTCTAGTAATAAACTCTGGTCAGTGATTTTTAAGCTTGTGGATGAAATATATGTTAACAGGGAGAAAGCATTTTGTGCTTTTAACAGTTCAATGCCGTAAATTTTGATCCAAAACTTTTTTTTTTAAAAAAGTTTTATCTACTGACTACTGTAGGCTACAGACAGTACTACATTGGAACTGACATCACTAACAAAACACTTGTTAAATCTCACATGAATGACTCTATTGTTTTTACAATTACTTTCAAAACCATATAATATATAAAATAAAAAATAACTGAAATAAAAATGAAATTAAAAAAAAAATACGCTTTGGTGAGAACGAACTCCCGACCTTTGATTTCAACGCGACCTCGCTAACCACTGCACCAGGTGGAAGTATGACGTCTCACCACAAATATAGATATATATAAACTTCAGTTGTGGCAGCGTGACGAAATCGTTTCACATTGAAATATGTTTTTTACCTTTCTTTCTTCGTAGAAAATGTATTTAGCACTAAATTTTATTATCAGGCGCTCATTTACATTTTTATTACAACGTTAAAGCAGTAAGCGAAACGCTTTTGTCAACTGTAAACAGCAAGCGTCTATTGACGTCTTACTGATTAATTACTATGAGCATTGCGTACTGGAAGAAACCCGAACAACACCGATTCTTACGAATTTTCAACTCGATAGTAATGTCTGTACACAGTTTTATTCATTTTCTTTTTCACACGTCTAACCGTAATGCGACGCTGTCGGCGCCGCTTCGCGGCGCCGGTAGCTCTGCTATTAGGATTAATGGTAAAATGAGTTCTCTGCAAACATTTTGGATAGTCGCTATCACTTTGAAATTTGTCTCTACTTGAGCTTTAGGAGATACCATAAGTTATATAAAATTTATATTAAAAAAAACGGCACGGTAAAAGTTATTTAAAAATTGCAAAATAGTGCAAAACACGGTTACCTTTCAGAATATACCAAGCAAAGGCCATTTTATAAACATTACTATTAGTGATCTAGTACCTTAAGTTTTATTGTCTTGAAATGCCTATAACTCAAACTGTCTTGAGATGTCTTTTAGTAACAATGCAACAGTCTGACTGCTTCTTTTGACCGTCTTTAGATATAGAAAAAAAAACTGTGTCGCGGGAATGCGAAAGAAAGACAATCCAATCTCGTGACAAGTTCGGCTGTCACACTTTTCTTCCGTAGACGACTTGTAATTCAGTTACAGAAACAGAACAAGTACGAGCTTACGTGAGTGTGTCCATATTATTGGCTATATCTAAAAAGCATTTGTGTGATACTGACTACGTTCATATACTGAATTCAAAATACTAACAATCCAGACAACATGCAGAAAATCGGCATTTTTTTCTACAATCTTTGACATTACATTCTTCTATGTACACAGTAAAAACTTAACATATTACAGTAATTATATAATACGTAAGCAATTTTAAAATGATTGATATTCAGTGTTTGAAGATACATAACAAATTTTGCAACTTTTTAGTGCACAAAAAAACACCCTTTATAAATGTTTGTGTGCATCTTTTTCCGCGCAAGCAATTGAATCTTTAAATCGTTTCTGAAAAAATGCAAAACTTCAAAAAAAGTTTATGCATAAAATGACATCAAATGTGCACCACATAGTGCGTTCCTATGCCGTTTTGTTATGATAATGTTTAGAAAAAAATGTTTAAATCTGACGAGAGGCCACTTTGAACACGAAACTTTTACATTAGACAAATCAGCGAGTGACAGGTGCACAGAATCGTTTCAATTTTGTCATTTCATGCTCATCGCACACCTTCATAACTAACATGACATATACAGACTCCCGCTGTTTCTATTAATAGATAATATTTGAAAATTTATCATAAACCGCGCATCATTACTGGCCCTGGGAGATGTCTAATTTTTCACCACAAGGTGGCGCTGCGAGAGTCTAAACAAACGTTATGTTGTTCGTTAACCCGACAAATGAACATACATTCAAAACAAACCGTCCATAAATAACTAGCAATGGCGATCGGAGCATGAAAAAGCGTGAAACGATGTCTATTAACATACTAATGCGTATATAGATATACTTGGATGGGTTCTGATTGGAATACGCCAGAAACATAACGTACTAGAGAAAAGTCTAAAAATGTGCAAAATTGATTTTCATTCTCTAAAAATGACGAACGGTTATTCAATCAAAGAAATCTCTGAATGCAAACTTGACTACGTTGGATGTATTGTACGGAAGTCTGTAGGTATACCATTTAAAAATAATTTTCTAATATGGCTAAATATAAACATTGAAAAAAAAAACAACAAAAAAAAAAAAAAAAAAAAAAAAAGTAAATATGAACTGACAAAAACATTTCGTCTAATGTAGAAAGGTATACTTATAATTTTGGAACATGTTGATATTCGTTGCGATTCAAAAACCCGTATGTAACCACGAAATTTTTTTTTTTGCCCTTATACACGTTACGACTCCTCCTCAGTTATTCAGTATTATCTAATTCCTATTTCTTGTTCTCGAAGAACGCCAAAAATTTGAGGTATACCCTGCTTTCACTTGAAATTTGAAATCTGCGTTATGTTGAATACCACTAAATCCGACTGTTCTTTATTTCATATAAAACCACTTACTTGATAACGTATTTTCGACATTTTCTAGTATATCAAAATTTCAGATACTTATTTTCCTATAAAGAAGTATAATTTTAAGTATATCGCTACTAGAAATGTTAAGTTTTATACAGGAAGATTACAGTTCATTAAATACAACCCGCTAAATTTACTCCTTTCCGCTTCTTTCAATGTCTCTTTTCGAGACATAAAAATCTTACCCGCCATTTTTACCTTCCATGCGATAGGAACATGCCGATTTCGACAGAATGCTGTAAATACATACTGAAACGCGGTGGAGTAAAAGAAAACGCGATACTATCTAGAAAGGACACGATAAAAGGAAGAAAGATTAAGACAACTTATAGCTGGACTACTTGTGATAGAGCAGCGTATGCTTACATTTGATATGGTAATGATCGGCCGTTATGTTAAGCTTATGCTCGTAGGTCACACACCACAACTACAATGTAAGGTCCGATTGAGCTTATTTCATTGAGAAACACTGTCGGTCAGAAAACTGGAATTTTCTTTAAAACTGACAAAAAAACAAAAACAAAAAAAAAAAAAAAAAAAAAAAAAAAAAAACGTTACGTACAATACACAAAACTATTATGTTGTAACATTCGTTGAGACTCCCTAGCACGTAATGCTGCAATAATTGTGTAATAGCCTAAACCCCTGCGATCAGGAATATGAAGTAAATTAATATAGAAAAAAGCAAAAAACTTAATTAGTTTATTATGCGATGTTACGAAGAATCTACATATATTTAGAGAATTCCTTAAGCAGAACATTAAGTGGCAAATTCAGGGGTCGCTAATAGTTATCTACAGGTTACATTGTAAACTGCAAATAGGTTACAGACCATTTGGTGTCCTTCTAACGAAATTATTGCTTTAATTTCGTTGCAAAACTTGATGTCATTACATGGCCAATAAATGATCGGTCATCTATTTGAAAAATACCAAGTTTCTGTTTGATAAAGTCAGTTCATAAGTTTCTAAGGCATTTAAGTAACTCCAAATGCCATGTAATCAGTTTTCATCCAAAATAACTGTTAAAACTAACCAGTTATTCCAGCTGAAGCTTATATTTGCTACATTGTATCATTTCTGCTTTGATATGCATGAAAATCATACACTTAAGCCGCTAAAAGTACACAATCTCATTTCTGACAGCTATAAATTGGCAACATTTAGGCTGTAAATATGCAATAAAACATAAAACAAAAAAGAATGATACACCAAAAACAGTGAAATGTGATCAAACTCGATTGTTCGTTTTCTATCAGAATCTGACCAAAAAACCCAATTCGTGTCCATATCTGGTAGCGATATATCTTGCCCGTTAGCGACTGAACAGAAGCACCTATGAATTAGTCCCAATATGTGCCTCCAGTTACCTCCCTTGACGGTCCGTCCGCATTATTAGATGGACGTGATAATTACGACAGCAGTTTAATTGCTTTTGAATCATAATATCATACTATCCTCCAGCTTCTGGAGGAATTGCGTCTGTTTATAGACTTAAATTAACACTCACTGGCAATTCTTCCTTGATTCAACTGTCACGTCATTTGAGAAAAATATGGCATTTGTCAGTGGTACAGGTCGTTTTCTGAGTGTGTAGTGTGTCTTTTTAAAAAAAAGTCTTAAAGGGGTTTAAAGAATTGCCCATCAGAACCTCGTACTTAATGGAATAGCAACATCTTCATAACAATTTCAATGTCTTTGTACCATTTAAAAAATGCTTAATTGGTTGACCCATGAAAATTTCAAATCAACATAAGTATATCAGTTTTCATCAGAGATCTTCAAAGGATCTGTTCGGGGAGAATAAATATTATTTTTTTTTAAAGGTTGTAAAATTGTTTGCAACTTCTTGACATTAAACCCGATAAAATGTTGTTTATTTTCTAAATATATCACAACTGAGTCTAACCGATAGATTCTATGTATTTTTCTTTCACTCCAAACAGAAGAGGAAAATTACTAACGAGACATGATCGCAATTGTGCGGCAGTTCAAAACGACGTTAGCGTGTATGCAAAGTCCTGTAAATACGACGGGCTCGTACGTGATATGTTCGTAGGACAGATGTACCCTCGCAGCAACTATCACTGTAAAGGCATGTGTTTGACAGTTTCATCAACACTAAATACAATTTTAGTATATCATTATTTTCGATCCTATCTAAAAAAAGAAATGACCGAGAAATGGCTATAATTTGCTGAAATTATAAAAGAAATGCAAAGAGACGAAATGACAAAATCGGAAATGAACTGTTCATTCTTTCTAAAAGGAATCACAGACAAACGCTTTCGACCACTCGTTAAAAGTATACATGGTCAGTTTCATTATTACAGAGTAAAACTGGTAGTCAAGAGATGTGTTTCGATCAAAATAATAATGTAAAGGAAAGAAACACATACGGTCGATCTTTAAAAAACTAAACTTCTTTTATTTGAAAACGATTTTGTTTCATTGTCTGTACGATGGAAGGGAGATAACCACAACAATGAAAGACATGTTTACGAACAACAAAGTGCGCCCCCCGGCGGACATCATTCGTGACGCGATCGACGTAAAACGTTATTTATATGCTACAGTAATTGGCTGCTGTCGTTTTTGTTCTTCGTTATATAAAACAGACAATAACACGTGCGTAAAATGGAATTTGTTTTTATACTGTAA
This sequence comes from Mercenaria mercenaria, assembly GCF_021730395.1. Lineage (NCBI taxonomy): Eukaryota > Metazoa > Mollusca > Bivalvia > Venerida > Veneridae > Mercenaria > Mercenaria mercenaria. The sequence goes on along the minus strand of NC_069375.1, from coordinate 59,971,286 downwards.
GTTTTATCTTTATAATAAGAGTTAAGATACGAGAAGAAATTAAAAGAACAGTTCTTTGAACAAATTTGCTGATGAAAATGTTTTAAAATGATTTTTTTTTTTCATTTTAATCAAGCGATTTCCAACAATTAAACAGGATAGTTATGTAACTTTACAACAGTTAAAATGCAAACATGATTAACTATAACCAATAATATTTTTTGAAGGAAAATGTTGCTAATATAGGAAATTATTGTAAGTGTAAATGTGCCTTTGTTTAAAAAGATCAAATGCAAACTAGATATTTTTTTTTATTTTCATGTTCCTTTGATTTACGATCCAACTTTGAACGATACGTTAATAGGACATGTAGAATGGTGATTTGTACATTCATCACAAAAAAGAGACAGTTAGAATTGACATAAATTATAGATATATCAAAAGTTTGCTCATACACAATTTGTGCATCTTTTGTTTTTGTTGTTGTTGTTTTTTTGAAGAAAAAAAATGGAGGGGCATTAAATTTATTCGAGTTTTTAAAAGCGGAAAAAATTAACGGATTTAAAGGAGAATATTTTGAAAAAAAGTGAATTGTATCTCTGGTTTGCCTGGAACTGGTTACAGTTATTTTATATAATTCGTCTAAACGTTGAAACAGAAAAAGTATTTACTCTGTAAACCAACTGCTACTTCCGTGCAGTTTTTCCAGTTATTTAAAATTCTAAAGTCTTATTGACACATATAATAGTCTTGGAATTTGTGTTCTTAATTGTTTTGTAGAGCGGTTGTCTCAAATTTTACGCTCATATCACGTAAAACCACCTTGAATTGGAATTAATAAATCTTCGCCGATTTTGATATAGTCGAATTCTGGCTACTGGCTAACGCGCATTGTCCGGCTGTTACATACGATGAAGTTTTTGATTTACAGTAATATCTTGTACAATAATTAATGGGTTTATATACACATAATGCTTCGAACATTTATAAAATGTACCAACATCATTTCGTTTTCCAAGTCGGAAGCAGTCAAGACCTTGATTCAAGTGTGTTTAATGCATTAGTTATAGTCAATCTAATGATAGAAATTAGACTTGACGGAATTTTTACTTTCAAATTTGTATTGTATTTCACCTTTATCATGGTCGGCAGTGTTCGCTAATCAGTCAGCAAATTTTCAGTGAACACCCCTTCAAATAATAAATGGTTTTGCCAAAATTGAATGATGGACCTGTCCATTTTAGAAATTTAGCAGGCTACATGTTAATGAAACATTTTTGTTTTATTTCACAGTGCATGGCTTACAACTCTAATTGACAGTTCGTATTGCTGGAAATCATTACAGAAAAGGATTCCGAATGGTGATCACGTGCCGAATCCGTGTAACTCAGGAGAATTATGGGAAGGTGTGGGTCATTTAAAACCAGGCGGGTACGGAAAAAGGAATTCGTTTGGTCATGACTTTCAGCGGTATGGAAAGGTATATTAATACACCCCGTTTAAGTAGAAAAAAGTTGTCCGCACAACTTGTAATGTGTAAATACGGTCTTTCAGAAAATGTTGCACCATTTAGCTGTGGTCGCTGACCGAGTTTGAAAGTAAATATAAGCCGCACTGTGAGAAAACCAACGTAGAGCATTTGCGACCAGCATGGATCCAGACGGTTTCTCTAATTGCAACAGGCCTTGAAAGTGAACAGCATGGATCCAGGCTGGTCTCGATCCATGCTGATCGCAAATGCACCATGTCGGTTTTCTCATGGTGCGGCTCAATTATAGTCATACAAAACAATGTAACACAGTTGCACCTGACAAGTGCAGTTATGTGTTTACTGGTTTAACCCCTCGCTGACCTGTCCAGTCTATAAAAGCACAGTTAATTGAATAAACAAATGCGTGTTTATTGTATGCGAAATCAAAGGCGAAAACAATGCCCGAGGCTGATGTTGTTTGGCAACATCTTAATTGCACTGATATACGAAATAGTTTCATATTAGTCATTCACATTCAAAATGCATTTTTAAAGTGTTTTATTAACTTAAGTTTAACGGGTTTTTTTTAATGAAAAAGGAAAAAAAAATGAAAAAAAAAAATGAAACACATTCCAAACGTTTTGTTTCTATATGTAAACAGACAAAAAGTCGCATAACATGCGGAAATGCTCGCCAGAATACTAGTAGTAGTACATTTTTGTATACACTTTTGTGTGACTTGCCGGTCAATAGTCAAAACTATTGCCCGAGCACCGAAGGATTAAGGGCCAATAGTTTTGACTATTTGCTATTAAGTCATTCAATATGTGATGCATTACATGATATCTAAAATGAATTTTCGTTTCTTTTTATGTTTTGACTTTAGCCCAGTAAAACTTAGTGTTGAACTACAGACTGGACAATAACAAAAACTATAGACCAGCAATATATATAAAGAGTCGTGTAATAATAACTATTACTATTTAATATTGTATATTATAACAATTTAATAGTGATAACCAAAGATTCTATAATTATACATAGAGGATAATTGTTTGTTTTGAGTGAATATGGAATATATCTCACCGAGAAAAGAGAAAATGTGAATATTTTCTGACTTTGAGGTGAGATATATTCCATATTCACGAAAAAGACACAAATTTTCTTTTTATTTTATGCTTATTATGCAGACTTATTTAATCTTAGCGCGGGAAACAGACACGCGTAAATGAATATGACTATGACGTCAGATATGCTGTAACGTTAAAGACGCGCACGACATAAAATTCCATTTCATTTTACTTCTTGCTGCATAACGATATGAAATTCACATTAAGTAAAATAATTTGAATAGAGAAATACACTATAAAAACAAAGTGTGGCTACAATTTTCATCTTTATTTAAGGAAATAATTTAAAATTTATACTCATTGTACAAGTAGATCGGTAAAACAGTGAGTGATATGCAGTGAGTGATATGGATTATATATCACTGATAAAACACAGTATTTCATCAGTTAGCATAAAGTAAATGCATATAATTTATACAAATTTAATCAGGTGGCGATTTTTCTGCACATCTTCTCGTGTCATGACTGGCACTTATGTAATACGATTAACCCTTAACAAGTCAGTTACGAAGTATATCCTTTCCGCAGCCTTAACGTACTAAAACGTATTAGCGTCTGATGGCCCTTTCACGCTTCCGTAGAAACAACATTTATTACACGAAACTTATTTTGAAAATATTTCCGAAATGTCTAGGTCTGCAGCTCTCAAATACGGTTATATCTTACATCTGAGTCATATACTGACACTCTCAGACAACATCAAAAATGACATTTTGAGCGATTTGATGAAGTTCCAAAATTATCGATGTACCCTTGGTTCGTTACGGACCCCTGTGGGATTTATGTTTATCCAGAGCTCAACTATTTTTTCATAGATTAAAAGCTGACATGCTGTACTAAAGCCCAGGTAATTTCAATTCGTAATAAAGTGCTGAAAATTGGCTCCCCGATAGCAAAAAAAAAAAAAAAAAAGTCCACGCGCATACATTTAGACGAGGTGACCCCTGCGCGTGACCCCTGACTATCTACGAATCAAAATGCGGCTTTCGTTTTCAAGTTTAGCATTTCTACTTTCATTTTATTTACTTCCGGAAATAGCTGAAGGTCGAGTGACATCATTTTCTGTGTTGTCAAAAATATACATGCGCCTGGCGAGATTGCATACATATGTGCTGGCTGTTCTAAGGTTATAGCTCCAAACCGCGATCACAATCTACAGTACAACCCAAGCGGGATTTGAACCCATATAGCGATACGTTTCAATGTATTCGAAAATAGCAGTATAAACTGCCGACCACAGAGTGTCACTTCAGTTCGCAATCAAGAGTTAGAAATAACAGAAGACCGCCAAGGAAGAACTGAAACAGTCAACACACCAAAAAAAAAAAAAAAAAAAAAAAAAAAATTACATTGAAAAAAAAAAGGAACACTTAAGAGATAATCTGAAGATGATTCACTACAGCTCCACTATTTAAAGGTTTTGGATTTAAAAGATTCAACAATTTCCTAACCTAACATGGTTCTGTAGCTCGCATGTGTAAAACTTACATACATGATTCTCATTTTTGATCGAATTAAAGTATTTTTAGCTGGAGGAGCGCGGGATTTGGGCGGGGATATGTGTGGAAGGCATGGATGTGTGATTGTTGGATTCTCGTCCCCGTTGTCCTTACCCAGGATCACTTATCTGTCTTTTTTTCAGCATTGGTCACGCGACTTTTGTATGTTAGATTCTGATGGAGATGGACGGACAAACGGCGAAGAACTTGGTGACCCGGATTGTGAATGGGTAGCCGGAAGTGGGACAAATGCGTCTGGAATAAACATAACACATCCAGGTGAAGCTTAGTTTCATATTAATGACATAGATTAACATCAAACAAACCTGACTGATATCGAACAAAATGTTAAAGATAATAGTAGTGCTTGACATGGACAAAATGTTTATTAAATGTTTAAACTGCCTCAAACTTTGAATGGTAGACATATATTTAGAAACATACATATACATCTCCCGTGCATTGATTGTAGAAATGTGTTGTGTATGCGGTTTTATGATTTCTTCAAGTTGTCTTGAATAACAATAGCAACAACAACAACAAAAAGAAAAAAAATCCCACACAACAACAAATCTATAACATCTATTATAGTTTATATCATTACATTACTTTTCATTGGATTGGACCGGAAACTTCAGTTTTTTCCACAGTGACGTCTGAATTTTATATCGCGTGCGTGACGTCATTTCAATGCGAGTCGTTGTTTTTATTTACGTCAGTATTTTCAATTTTATCCAAGCTATTGAACAACATCATAATATTATATGTAATACTAAAAACCCTATTTATGAAATCCATGCGTCTCAGAATGGATTTAGCATCGACATGAGTCATAACTCATACCTTACAAACTAATGTCATTCTAAAATAGTGGACAGAACGATGCGAAATACGTTTACCTCAAAACTGCGTTACGTTTTTACAGCACGTTCGGTGCCACAATCGTAAATTGGTGTTACCCGGTCCATCTGCAAAACAGCTTACTTGTTGAAACGGCATTTTGTGACATACAGACGACATTTTAATCGATTTCTTTGTGGATGTCTTAGAAACGGTCTGTAAATTCAAGTATATAAATAGTTTTTACTTTTATGTTTTAGGTATCTGTGAGCCTCTGAGTTCGAAACATTGCAAATCAAGGAACAAATGGTTACACTGTGACGACACTGGCTTCAAGTGTGATGTCACCAATGATACAGGTAAACCCTTCTAATGATTTTATAATTCATGCGTATTTCTCCATGCTAACATATTATTTACTGATTCGGATTAGGTTATGATTGATGCAAATTTGTTGTCCTGTGATTTAAAAGGTCATTGGGTTATGATATAATTTTGTATACGAAATAGAACAAAAATCAGTCTGATGTAAGTGCAAGTTTATCTAAACTGGAAAACTATTGACTGTTTTGGTGTTATGATAGTTTTAAAACTTTTATAATTTTTCAATGGATTTCATTTTTCAGTGACAAAAAACTTCACTATAAACATTCCACGAATGGAAGTTCCGGTAAAAGAGACGTCCCATAAGTGTATGGTGTTCGACTTTCCTCAGGATGGGGACTTCCATATGGTCGCTACTACCCCTAAGCTTGACAACAAGATGGTCATGCATCATATCTTGATTTTTGGTTGTGATGAAAACAGTAAGTTCTGTAAAGTTTACTTAAATTATGGAACGCCGAGACCGTCTTAACTAGTCACAAAACTCATCGAGGCTCAACGCGAAACTAGTATATATCTGCTTCTATTTCTGTATACACTTAGGATAGTTTCGCGTTGAGCCCTCGTCATGTGGTTTAATTCTTTTTCTTTCTGCAAGGCCGTTAGCAATTTTTGCATACTATTTGGCAAATGGCGGTACCGGATCATATTGTTGTGTGGCGCATGTTATTTACACGAGGCGGAGATCGTAAGTTAATGGTAAATACCTGCAATATTGTATCAAACGATGTTACTGAAATAATATTTTCAAAATATTGAATATTATCAAATTGTTTGCAAAGCTAAAATACCTATGATAATTTTACCATAAACTGAATAAAGAAAAGTACACTCATTCTTTGGGCTATATAAAATATTTTCACTCGTGCGAAACATCGATGGGTCTGTTTCTCCCTTATGGATAACTGGGTTGAAGTAGTTGAGAATACTAATGACAAAACCATGTTATTTTCTCGTAAATACAGGAAAATTGAAAGTTTTCAATTTACACGAATGTTTGTCGATGTTTACATCATCACCTATCAACTTTCAGAGTTTTGTGTTCCGTTTGCTGTTGTTTTTACAATAATATTTTATATTAATTTTTATACTTATCACTGTGTGGTTGAACTGTTTTTCAAGTGCCGTTTTAGTGACTCACTGCACGAAAAATATTTTACTTATTACTTACATCAATGTTCTAGACTGATAAGTTATATATGACAAAAATACTTTCTGAACATTAGAAAATTAACAACACAATTTAAAAAAAACAAAAACCTTTTACAGTATTTATACGTCTTTAGAAGGTGTGCTGAAACAGAACGAGAAACAACAACAACAAAAAAAATAGCATAAAACCAAATCTTGCGAAACAGTTAATTACGGTAGATAAATGGTAAAAATTATGCTTTTACTTATCATTTTACTTCGAATGTACGAGTTTGTAATGGTCGTACCTACCACGTGCAGCTTTACAGCGATGTACCGCCCGTGTACACGACCTTCAGTACTAACAAACAGTTTGCCTTTTAGCATATTACACTTGTTAATATGGGAACTTGCAAGGCACGGTATGACAACTGTTGTCGAATCAAAAACAAAATCACAAGGTATACATAATTTAATGTTAAACTTTGTTATTTTATTCATCTTTAGAGAAAACAAAGCACGATGTGAACGAAGTGTTTGATTGTGAACTGTCCTTTGACCCCGCGTGCACGGATATCCTGTCTCTGTGGTTACTCGGAATGGACGGGGAATGTATGCATGAGAATATGGGCTTTAGGATTGGGACACGTGGATATAAACGTGGTGGAATACAGGTATTGCTAAATGGTGACCACTATAGAAAGACAGTAATTTTACCTTTATAAGTCTAACATATGCGTAGAGAAAAAAATCCAACAAAAATGCATTAAACTCATCTACATACATGTATTTATATAATTCCAAATTTTACTCGAACATACACAATAAGAACTTCGTCATGGTTTGATCAAAGACATGCTGTCAAACACAGGTTTCAGTCCACTTCATATATGTTTTGCATCTACTGAATATTTCTATGCAATCAAGTGATCGAATTCCTGCGTATTTAACCGCATTGCACCTACATAAGTTGATCTGGCAAAAAATGGTGCTTTTATGAGAGATTGCAGGGACTTGGGTGCGATGCATGTCAGGTGAACGTTCATTTTTAGCTCGACTATTCATAGAATAGTAGAGCTATTGGACTCGCCCATGCGTCGGCGTCTGCGTCCGCGTCGGCGTCCGCGTCCCGATTTGGTTAAGTTTTTGTATGTAAGCTGGTATCTCAGCAACCACTTGTGGGAATGGATTGAAACTTCACACACTTATTCACTGTGATAAACTGACTTACATTGCACAGGTTCCATAACTCTGTTTTGCTTTTTTACAAAATTATGCCCCTTTTTTGACTTAAAAATTTTTGGTTAAGGTTTTGTATGTAAGCTGGTATCTCAGTAACCACTTGTGGGAATGGATTGAAACTTCACACACTTATTCACTGTGATAAACTGACTTACATTGCACAGGTTCCATAACTCTATTTTGCTTTTTTACAAAATTATGCCCCTTTTTCGATTTAGAATTTTTTGGTTAAGGTTTTGTATGTAAGCTGGTATCTCAGTACTCACTAATTGGAATGGATTGAAACTTCACACACTTGTTCACTGTCATAATCTGACATACACAAAGCAGGTTCAATAACTCTATTTTGTTTTTTTACAAAATTATGCCCCTTTTTCGACTTAGATTTTTTTGGTAAAGGTTTTGTTTGTAAGCTGGTATCTCAGTATCCACTAATGGGAAAGGATTGAAACTTCACACACTTGTTCACTGTCATGATATGACATGCAGTGCAAAGGGTCAATAACTCAACTTTGCATTTTACAAAATTATGCCCCTTTTTAAACTTAGGAGTTTTGGGTTAAATTCTTATATGTAAGCTGGTATCTCAGTACCCACTAATGGGAATGGATTGAAACTTCACAAACTTGTCCACTGTCATGAGCTGATAAGCACTATGCAGGTTCCATAACCCTATTTTGCTTTTTTTTAAATTATGCCCCTTTTTCGACTTTCGTATTCATTCAGTCGACAAGGCTCTTGAATAGTCGAGCGTTGCTGTCCTCCGACAGCTCTTGTTCTATTTAGGTTCACTGGGAAAACCAGCAATATTTGCCAAATTTGATGGACGGCTCGGGGATGACGATATATTACACAGATCAGCTGCGAATGTACGACGCTGGTGTGCTATTTATAGGACAAGATCACATGATCATCCCGCCCGGAAAGAAGAATCATACGGAAGTCGGCCATTGTTACCCAGAATGCTCTCAAAGAAAGTGGTCGGAGGATGTACACGTAACATTTGCTATTAACCACATGCATTATTTAGGTAAAATGAATTAATTGTTGGTTTTATGATGCTGCTTACCTTGTTCATTGGATGGTTAGAAAAGGGTGAATAATATATAATATCACTGATTTACTTTTAAGGCCACATCTAACATGTTTTGTTGGTCCTAATTAGAGTAATAAATGTAAGTAACGTTAGTTTACAGAAAGAGATAAAACATAAAAAACGTAAGATGCATAACGCTTAAATGTATGCAAGTTCGTTTGATGAAAACGTTCTAATGGTATCTAATATAATTTGCAGGTCGAAGTCAGAAAATTGAACATCTTAGAAATGGCAAAGTCATAAATGTTATCACAGACGAGCAAGATTTCGACTTCGACAGTCCTGAACTCCACGTGTAAGCCGTCTTTGATGTACATAACTATAAGAAATGCAGTGAGAAACTCGAATAACATAAGCTATTATATCAAACCTTGTTTTTCGTAGAAAAACGTAAAAATACACATTGTTTTAAAACTTGTAAAAACTTCTTTAATGCAAGTTTTGAATACTTTTATATCGAGCAAATTAGATTTAATGTAGTGCATTTTCTCTGCAAATTTTCTCTGGTGTCTGAGCTATGAAGTAAATGTTCTCCTGGAATTTTTAGCCAGCTCGTTTATCTATTTTCTTGTTCAGTAAGGACAGGATTTACACTGTGTATTTCAGATTTAGAGAGCCTATTGTTCTGAAGCCATCAGACGAGATTCGCACAACTTGCGTGTATGACTCTACATCGCGTGACGTCACTACGCGGGCAGGATCTGGGTACCGGGAAGAAATGTGCTTCGGATTCCTCACTTATTATCCTAAACAGGCGATAAGTAACGGGGCAACGATATGTACTTCCTGGAAAACAATACCACACTGCAGGTTTGAATTAGGTAAGACACAGTATTTTACGCCTTTTATAACATCTTCTTTAACGTACATACAGCGCAGTATAGCATATTTTGGTGTATATAGCCTACCGGTCAGCATTCTAGGTGCTTCGGTTAGCAAAATCTCTGTCAGTCGTGTGAGACCATATACTGCTAAATTTTAATCGACTTTTTTTCTCAGGTTATTTGCGCTATCTTTGTTTGCTCGTTTTGTCTATCATTTCAAATGTGAACAATTTGCCTGCCACTACCTTTGAAATGGTTGGCTGAAATGTTTATTTTTAAAATTCGAGCAAAGCACATATTGTCTACGTGCACTAACCTTCAGTATAGCTTGTAAATTACAAAATGCATACTTTAGGCATATAAAAATATTTTAAACTTTTTCAGAAGACATTAAAGTTGTTATTGTTTATTAAGGTGAATGGTCAGCCTTATAATATAGCCTTTACTTGCATTATTGAAATAACTATTTGTTTACGATAAGGGTATATTGTTTATTTCTTTTATTATTGCAGACGACACAGTTTACGGCTGTAATTTCAAAATCGCGCGAAATATGTCACATCCTGCTACAAAAGAAATATTTGACAAGGTGATGAAACACTGTAGACCTTTTGGACCATGTTTCGAAGATTGTCGCACGGTTGTCAAAGAGATAACCAAGCTCCCTTGTTACCATGGTGATATGTGGGAGTGGCAACGAAATAAAATTGGCGGACCATTCGACAATAAAACGGAAACAGCGGACTGGTACCGATTCTACGCTGCTTTTGATTCATGTTCGTCAGAATTGAACAGTAATTGTGGAAATCGGTCTGAAAATACAACTGTAGCAAATTGTGGTTTAAATCATTTGCCCGGATATATATTTTTAAAATTTACATTACTAACAGTCTTATTGGCTTTATATACATTGACTTAGAATTCATCTGTAACCTATACTGTTAATTTTTTATCTAATCAATGTCTAGCGGAAATATCGGCGGAAAAGGTTTAAAAATGATTTAAATCTCAAAACAAATTGTAACAATTTCTGTGTACTGTGCTAATTGTATTGTGCAATATTTGCATTTTCAGTTAACAATATATTTTCCTGTCACACTGCGTGCAGTTTGATAACAATCATTATAATATATATTTTGGTTGAACACTGCCAATATACGTTGTTTCGTTGTCGTATGTGGAATGATATATAATGTATAACATTAAATTTTGTTGAATCATTTTCTTTGTGCTGTTGTTTTAGAGCTAAAAGATGGTGCAGATATAATGAGATTCAAACCAGACCGAGACTCTTTATACACTAAATAGAGCAATAAAGCTGTTGCTAAATAAATACAATATTAACTTCGTTTTACTAACTGTATCCTTCACTGAATATTGCAAATGGTATAAATATGGTTATAACGTCAACAAAACGCAAAAATAATTTCCTTTCGAAATCCAGTTTACATGTCACTACATATATAAAACTGGATCTATGATGTGTGTATCAAACATGTCCTTTGTATTGGAACATTTTGAACTCATTCGTTTATACATTTGCAGTCGGCAAAAATGTTGCAGGTTGTTTCATATCAGAAAAAGTGACATGGCACTGATGCTCATTTTCATGCAGTCACAGCAAGGCTTTCGAAGTTAATTGACATTTTTATGTATTAGATAATTCACCCATTCTTCCACCAACATACTCGCCCTTAATTAAGGTATTAGATCACTAATAGAGAACATCCTTTTTGAAAAGTATTCAATTCCTACTATAAACCTACTTTTACTGCAATTCTTAGGAGGGCGTAGGTTCAAGCCCTACTGGGACCAACTTTCTTTCCTTATTTTCCTTTTTTTCTTGTTACTTTTTACTTCTTTCAAGACTTATTACTGATTTCTTGTACAAAAATGGAAAAAGATGAATCTTATAAGCGATTTCTTGGTGTTCAAAGTGAATTTACTACTTAAACAGAAGGGTTAGAGTTACACATCTTTAAAAATATTGAGTTACACGCGGTGAAGGTTCCATATTTTGCTTTCATGCTTAGATTATATATTGTGGAAGAAATTTAGGTAGGTTTTACGTCTGTCCTAAGGTTATTTTTAAATGGAGTAAGCAAAATTCAAAACAGAAACACAGCATTCGACCTTATTTTTTCAATGTTGAAGTATGAATTCTGTCTCATTAAATCCGTTTACTTGAGGCACCATAGAAAACATGATATTGACATTTTTATTTTGTGTTTTATAATTGTTTACCAATAGTTTGATGTTTCTTTCATTGAAATTAATGGTAAAACGAGTTCTCTGCAAAGTGGCCATCACTTTGAAATTTGTCTCTACTAGAGCTTGAGGAGATACCTTAAGTAATTCAAAATTTATAAAAAACGACACGGTAAAAGTTGTTTAAAATTTGCAAAATAGTGCAAAACACGGTAACCTTTCAGAATATACCAAGCAAAGGCCATTTTGTAAACATTACTATTAGTGACCTAATACCTTAATAGACCAAAATGTTAATCTTGCGTTTTGTGAGAACCATATTTCATTTACAGATTTTCACTTTTTATGAATTTGTACAGTTTAAAATGGTATATCACTTTTTTTTTCTTTAAAAATCATGCAGGATCACATGCAAAATATTGATTTTTAATTTGATATCATGTTTAGACCATAGCCGTTTACTTGTATAAGGGGAAAAACTATCGATTGACTTCAAAAATGTTTATTACTGATATTCTCCCTTTGGTATAGAAGCTCGCTGAAGATCAAGGTCATAATTATGATTGACGGTTCACACATTTTGAGCATTGGATACCGTTTCCTTTGTACATCTTCTGCACACTTGAATGATATTTATGAATTACGTCGAACTTCCTTTGTTACTCTTTCAAAAATATCTGATACCGACTTGATGATATCCCTGTCTTTCTTGTTTTTATTATCATTCGCGTTCATTTTGCTTGAACTTTTCTCTTCCCTCTGTAAAGTACATGTGTGTATTGTTTGTAAAGTTTACTTTTTATACGATATTTTGTATCTTAATGAGCATATTTGCGATTTATTATTATCAGTACTAGATGGCGGAGGTTCAGAGCGAGAATGACTGCACAATTAACAATCACTTGTCATTCCAAGGCGGTGTCCCACAGTGTTCCTTCATTAGTTTTTTGTCCATTTCATTTTTTTGATTAGAATTGTCTATGCATTTTAAAGTACATTAAAAATCAGTCATGTATAAATCCATCCATACACTGTCCACGTTTTGAGGGGTCTGCTATCATAGAGGTTCACTATTTCTTATATCTTGTGCTAGTATTAATATAGCAGAACTTGCTATTAAACATAGAATCATTAAAAAAGAAAACTACAATATATATTATCATTTCTTAGTGTAGTTCTACGGAAATCATGACTCAAAGATTTTCTCTGGGTACTCTAGAACACATTCTAGTCAGACATACGGAAATGTAAACACTCTACGGAAAACTGTAACCCACGAGAGAACGAACGAAACTAGCTAGGAACGTACCTAACGTGCTTAAGACTATTAATGAGCCGCGCCATGAGAAAACCATGCGCGCAGTCTGGTCAGGATCCATGCTGTTCGCTAACAGTTTCTCTAATTGCAATAGGCATTGAAAGCGAACAGCATGGATCCTGACCAGACTGCGTGGATGCGCAGGCTGGTCAGGATCCATGCTGGTCGCAAACGCACTATGTTGGTTTTCTTATGGCGCGGCTCATATATAATATCAATATTGTTTCAATGTGGGAAAATTCCAAACAGTGTCAAATTAAGGATTTCCTTTAATCCTGGGAAAACAAACCAAAACTTTGGCAAATCAATGTATAAATTTTATGCAATCAAATAAATATAAAATAAGTAAACTGAGAAGTGTATTTAAAACTGAAAGATCATTATCAAGCATGCAGTCCTATTATTTAACTGTGTCTTTTATATTTGTTACTATATTATGATGCTTTAAATAACACCATTTAAGTAAATTCAACATTGTAGGTTTATAAGATATTTTGGTCTGAATGTGCAGAACTACATTTTTAACCAAATACAACATTCAAAGTTTTCACAATCTAACAAATATAATACAAGAGCTGTCTGATGACAGCGCACTCGACTATTCGAAGAATTAATTGAAGAATTGGGTCAAAATATTTCCACGGATATTAAAACAAAAGAAATAAATAGATTAGACAAACAATGTTCCTGTATTACTTTGATTTCGATAAGTCTTGCACTAAATGGCAATATATGAGCCAATTTCAAAATCCAAAAAGGGCCATAATTCAGTCAAAATAGAACTCTTGCCTACAGATGGAAATCATATTGATAAACAAGTGTTCAAAGTTTAAAAGCCATATGTCAAATAGTTTTGACACAACGTGGACTTGTATGAAAACAGAACCAATTTCAAAGTCCAAAAAAGGGCCATAATTCAGCCAAAATAGATGACAGAGTTATGTTCTCTTTCCTACAGATAGAGACTATTATACTAAAGAAGTGATAAAAGTTTCAAAGCCATATGTCAAACACTTTACAAAAAATATGAACTGGTACGAAAAACTTAACTAAGATTTCTAAGTCAAAAGGGGCCATAATTCAGCCAAAATCCTTGATGGAGTTATGTACTCTTGCCTATAACTGGACATGGTGATGGTAAACAGGTGCTGAAAGTTTCAAAGCTTTATCTCAAAAGACTTTGTCAAAATATGAACTGGTACGGAATATTAACCAAGATTTCTAAGTCAAAAGGGGCCATAATTCAGCCAAAATCCTTGATGGAGTTATGTACTCTTGCCTATAACTGGACATGGTGATGGTAAACAAGTGTTGAAAGTTTCAAAGCTTTATCTTAAAAGACTTTGTCAAAATATGAACTGGTACGAAAAACTTAACCAAAATTTCTAAGTCGAAAGGGCCATAATTCAGCCAAAATCCCTGATGGAGTTATGTACTCTTGCCTATAACTGGCCATGGTGATGGTAAACAAGTGTTGAAAGTTTCAAAGCTTTATCTTAAAAGACTTTGTCAAAATATGAACTGGTACGAAAAACTTAACCAAGATTTCTAAGTCAAAAGGGGCCATAATTCAGCCAAAATCTTTGATGGAGTTATGTGGTCTTGCCTATAACTGGCCATGATGATGGTAAACAAGTGTTGGAAGTTTCAAAGCTTTATCTCAAAAGACTTTGTCAAAATGTGGACTGGTACGAAAAACTTAACTAAGGTTTGACGCCGACGCCGACGCTGACGCCGACGCCGACGCCGTGGTGAGTAGGATAGCTCTACTTATTCTTCGAATAGTCGAGCTAACAAGTGTTTAAAAGGGTATATTTGTTTCTTTTTTACATTTTTATATTGAAAATAGCAATACGGTTGATAAAATCGCGTTATTTTCCGACAATTTCTACACTTGAGAAATCTTCCTGTTGCAGAAATCCAGAGAATGTAGTATAGTTGTCCCCGTATATTGGCCCCTCTGAGCGGAGGTTTTGGACGCAGACATCGTCACCTTTCTGAAGCTGCAGTACAACTGTTTGGCTCATTGTTCCATAATCTGATTCTGAACCGCTCATTATCATATATGTTATTCCTTGTCCATTTTTGACAAATTGTGCATGGTACTTTGAATGGTAATGTGACAGGAGAGTTGCTGAGAAGACGTACGTACCAGGAACTGGAGCAATGAAGGAACCAAAATGACTGTTGTAAGCATTGCCGATGTTTGTTACGACGTTATTAAAGGTAATTGGCTGATGAGCTCCAACGTTAGTGAGATGCTGATTAAGTGAAGCGAAGAAGGCGACTGGATGTTCGTTTTCAGCTCGGCGAATCCTTTGGCTTTCTTGTACTGAAAATAAATAAACAAACGCATTATTTTCCACTTAGAAGCAGATCATTTAAACTTCATTACTTCGTCAACATGTTCTCAGAGAATCAGAAGTGCATTTTATTGTGTTGATGAAGTAACTTTAGTTATGTCTATCTGATTTCAGTAGTTACTATAAAAAAAAAAAACAACATGTATCAGTTTCATGTCCTATGTATTATATATTTCGTACCGTTAATTGACTGAACCCCCGGTGACTTGATTCGTTGTTCATTGCCTTCAGGTTCTTGGATTACATGGCTTGAATCCTTCTTGTACATACTTTTCACAAGTCTTTCTAGAGATGAAGTTCGTCGGGTTTGGATGAATAGTTGACGCCGTAAGTGTTGTATCTCTTTCATATACGTCTTCTCTCGTACTTTCTCTCGGGCTTCGAGTTGTTCCATACGAACTAAAATATCCTCCATCTTCTTGTCGGTATCGGGTGTTTTAGCTATTTCGTGAATGTTCCCATCATCTCCTTTGTCTTGATACGTCGTTTTCTCTGTAAATTCATTTTCTAAAGCCAAGGAAGCAACCAGAAGTGCGGAAAATAAAATGAGTCTTTTGAAATCCATTCTCCACCAAAACTGCGAATTTGAACAGTAATTTTATTACAATCGACCTACTCTTTATATAGATACGACTTTGTACCGATTTTCAATGTCAACTGATAAGAGCCTCTTAAGCTTAATTGGCATTGGCAACTATATTGAATACCTTATCTTGTTTATAAGTTAAGGGAAAAGGGTATTGTGCCATTTTTCAAAAACTTATCTTATAAAAATAGAATAAAAGATATCTTCTTCTCCTCTCTTGTTTAAAGAAAACTTTGGATGATTATCAAGTAATTAGTTCATAATGACCTAACGTTATCTTAAATGTACATAACATTAACTTTCAGATAGCGTGCAGAATTTTAGGATTTTATGCATTAGCTTAACATTGTCTAAAGTAATTCCTAAAGGAGTTACTAGGATCTTCGTTCACCATTACTAAAGTCGCCATATGTTTTAACCGATGCGTTGTGAATTAAAACGCGACAATCCATCAGTAATTCGATGAATTTGTTTATTTTTGTACTATGTTAAGTTAAGAGACACATCGATACAATGTATGAAATATGGAGACTTTGCCAGCTTAAGATGGTAGAGAAAGACCCGAGGTAGACTTTTAGGCATGATTTCATCACGACACCTTGGTAGAACCACCTATTTGTCGTAAAGCATCCTTATAATTTCTTCACATGAAGAATTCTACACTCAAAGCGAGGTTTAAAATCTACGATGGTAAGATATTTGAACAGAGCAATCTTAAGCGATCGGTCACGGAGACCCTTTGGAATTCAATGAAAGTTATCTTAGTCTAGGAAAGGTGCAGTAAAGTAGCAATTTAACAGTTGTCTTCACTAGTCTAATCACAGCAGTCTGAGTGAGGAGACATGCTTTTATTTGCTGAGAGACTGAAACATAATATCGTTGATCAGCAATTAGCTCAGTAGCAGTTCTACATGGCATAATGTCATTTTCAAGACTCCTTGTTTTGAATTTGTTTCAAAGGATGTAGGAAGGATGAGGTACAGAAAATGACCTGTTTCGGCTCAAGTTGCACGTATCAAGTTTTTATCAAGACGTTAAGAAAACCATGAAGAAAGTCATGGTGTTGTGGTAAAACCTTTGAACTAATAATTTTTTTAAAAAAGAGTGAACAAATGTATGTCTTTAATACCTGCACCTTTTAGTTTTTATATTAACTGTAAATTCTATGGTGACGACTGCAAATATGATTTTTAAAGTATTGTCTGCGAGGTTTTTCAAAATGGTTTCAAGAGAATTCATCGCAAATGTTTAGTAGAAAAAAATCCAACGCGTCAGTCCCTGTATATGCGATAGAATGAATGCACTTAAAGCAATGAGTATATATACCAAATATACAAGATATATACAATTCCATGATAACAGTATATCAAAGCCGACCATTTTAACCCAGGCGGCATTTTTTCACCTCTGTGTCGGTCACTGAATGTAAATGATTAAGATGCCTAATATGTCTGTCAATTCTATTCAATTTTCTTCTCGTGTAGAGGTTTCTTGCACACGATATACAGAACAAGAAGAAAACAATGTTCATTGTCCTCTTTTTTTTCTGAATCGCCAGAAATTTGTATAATTGATTCGACAGGACAGCAGGAAATCTCAGGAAACCTTGTGAACTACCAGAATTTTTTTTATCCTGTTGTGATAATTTGTTTTAAAATAGGAGAGTATGTTTTGCTATTATGCTTATATGATAATTCATATAATCTTGAAATACAGTATTGTTTTGTGAGGTACATCCAAACCTGTGCACACATTGTCCATATTATTAAATTGTCATAAAAAGTAATCCATCGCTTGTTTCACTTTTCCAAGCAGAACCATTTTTTTTGCCTAAATACTGACTTTCAACAAGGAAAAAAACGAAGTAGAAGCGCTAAATTATTATGAAATTGAAGTACACCAGTTTCCAGTTTTTCTCAAGAAAGTAGCTTAAGAGACAGTTTTCATGTTAAGAAACATTATCCACATATAATAAAACACTGCTGTTTATAAATCCACCAAATGAATCAATTTTGATTATAATCAAATTCTTTCCCAAGCAATGCTTTCAAGCGTTCATTATATGGTTTATAAAAGTCTGAAAGAAGTTGTCTAGTTTCTGGTAACATGTCGCCAACAAGTGTATCACCTCCCGATCTTACATTAGCTCGACCTATCGAAGTTATGTTTTTGAACAAGACTGGGTCCCTGACACTGCCTGCAATTAAAGTGTATTCTTGTCATTCATCATTATTTGACAACATACATTTTTATAAATAGACTGCAACAAAGTGAGTTTGTCAGGGTAAACAACAGTTTATTATGTTTTATTATAGATATGGAGAAAAAAGAAATCCCAATGATTTATTAATGCTTATTTAAAAGTGTTTACAAATACTTTCAAATGCAGAAGGTTTGATTAAAGTATGTTTCTTTGTTTATTTTTGTATGTTTATTTGATCATGTTGTGAATAGTGAATATAGTGTGTATGTGAATATGAAACAATGACCACACATCAGTGAAAACATCAATGTTTTCCGGTTACAAAATAGATGAAAATAAAATCAAAACTGTTCTATAGAAGCAAACACATTCCATCGATTTAACTCGAAAAAGAGACTGTGTCTTTTATTCTATCTTTTGTCAGGAATATGCTCGACTCCAGATAAAAGACTCACAGAGAAGCATGAACAATACATAAATAAAATTTATCAGAAGATCTTTTAAAAAGCACATAACACAACCAAGCAAAATAATACCAGCTTCGGTTTGATTGAGTCTGTTTATGACAGGTAATGAACTATGCACCATCCCTCACGCCCCATTATAAAGGCTCAAGCGCAATTCTATGATCAAATTGAATGTACTCCACGATCTTAAAGGACTCAAACATATAGCAACACTTAAACCACAACTTACCAACACCCAAGAAGGAGAACACTTTTTGCATGGTCTCGTTTATTTTGTTTGAATAATTTTCTAGTTTAATGACTAACATCTGTTCCCGTCCAAAGGCCTTCAAAAAGTCTTCAAGAAACACATGATAGATTCCTACTTGTAACCTAACCTGAAGAAAATATTATTTAAATGTTATCATAGTCTTTGACTGACATTGTGATAAGTTTTGTTGAAAATAGGCCAGTAAATGTAGTGTTTTCTGTTTAGAACAAAACGTGACAAATGTTAAAAACTAGTTATCTGTTCATAGGATACTATTTTGCTCTAGAAATAATAATATTTGAGATGAGTTTCAGGTAGTCATATATTTACATGTAAAATTGGCAAAGTCCATTCCTGAGAAAAACATCACTATTTTAAAAGTTATTTCTGTACGTGCATATCCTTATATAGATATATATCATTAAACGTTTGAATAAATTACATCTAATACTGACTTAGAATTACGACAGAAAATATTTCATGATTGCGAGGACGTACAGCGAGAAGTCTAAAAGTGGCTAGTGTGTTTGCTATCGTCAGAAAACAAAGTACTGAAGTTGCCACTGAATGAATATAACATATTTCCTTCTATTATTGAACGTGTTTTCGGATGAATAATTCAATGTGAATTCAAAGTGTTCTATGTGCAAATTCTGATCTAGTCATCATTTATGTTGTTCGACTTTAGTTAAGACAAATGAATACTTCTCCATATAGACTGGAAAGTGAAGATTATAAACGAATTTTACAGTAACCCTACCTTCTCCGCCATGCGATATGATGCCCTTCCTTTCTTTTCATAGTAAACACAGTATCGTAAAGTATTGTTTTGTAGACACATAGTCATATTACGTATTGAATTTAGCACACGTTCATGAAATTCCTCGGGATTACTTGTGCCTTCTTCGTTAAAGAACAAATATTCTGAATACAACCTGAATAAAACCCATCTTGAAATAACACAGGATATATAAATCTATACATTTGACAGACAAATAAGCTCCATATTGTACACGTACGACAAGCCTGGTGGCAATTAGGGGGCCTCCGTACCCAAGTGGTTAAGGTCTCTGACTTCAAATCACTTGCCCCTCATAGATATGGGTTCGAGCCTCACTCGGGGCGTTAAATTCTTCATGTGAGGAAGCTATCCAGCTGGCTTACGGAAGGTCCGTGGTTCTACCCAGGTGCCCGCTCGTAATGAAATAATGCACGGAGGGGCACCTTGGGTCTTCCAACACCATGAAAGCCGCCATATAACCTAACATTGTGTCGGTGCGACGTTAAACCCAACAAAATAAAATAAATAAAAATTGTCAATTAACGTAGTATGTATATAATTAAAGTATAGCAACTCTTTCATTCATCAAAAGCATCATAGATTTGCCTATTAACAAGTAGATTCAGGGAATATATATCCCCCGCCAGAAAGGTTGTTTTGTAACTGAGGGGGATACATTTTGAAAGTTTAGATATAACAACGCAAAGTCTACATCCATCGACCTTCGGCGGGGGATAATAAATAATTGATAATTGATTAAAAAATGAATTTTCTAGCATTGTCTCCATAAGTTGTAGGCAAATACCTTACCTTTCAGTAGGATTACGAAGAATTGCGATGCTTTTTGAATGTGGATTTAAATGTTTTATGATATCAGCATTTGACGGTGGCTCTCCAGTCTGATTCCCTTTTCGTGCTCGAACAAATAAACGCCGACTGTTCCAACTAAGAGATGGAGTACAGTCCCCTTTAAATAACAATTTTATTAAAGGATGAATGTTAGAAAAATGTCACATGCTTCAGAAAAGACACAATAATCACATTGAATTATATATTGCAACGTTAATAAACACATATTGCAAACACTTAACACTTTATGTAAATATCTAATTTCAACTAATGTAAACATCCAATCAGACTTTTAGAGATTTTTGAATTTCGTATATCGTACATGTCTACAGAAAATCAGACAAGCGAATTTATTCAGTAGATTTTTTTTCGGACCAGTATGTTGGGATGCTAATTAGGTTACCTACTGACTACAGATACAATAGGTGTTAAGGATATGCTTATCGACGTTCTGTGTTATAATCTACCGATATCGCTCATTATATTTTAAAGGCTGTTTTATGTTTTAACTTTAGAAGCTTTATGGCATTTGTACAAACGAAGCATATGTACCAAATATTGCATTGTGATATCCATTTTGTGTTTGTATTCCTTTAATATCAGTTTCCACTGCATAGTCAACTAATGTAAACATCCAATCAGACTTTTAGAGATTTTTGAATTTCGTATATCGTACATCTACAGAAAATCAGACAAGCGAATTTATTCAGTAGATTTTTTTTTTGGACCAGTATGTTGGGATGCTAATTAGGTTACCTACTGACTACAGATACAATAGGTGTTCAGGATATGCTTATCGACATTCTATGTTATAATCTACCGATATCGCTCATTATATTTTAAAGGCTGTTTTATGTTTTAACTTTAGAAGCTTTATGGCATTTGTACAAACGAAGCATATGTACCAAATATTGCATTGTGATATCCATTTTGTGTTTGTATTCCTTTAATATCAGTTTCCACTGCATAGTCAAACAGCTGAAGATAATTTGAGAGTGCTGCAAATCTTCCTGAAAGGTAAGTTGTCAGTTTGAAGCGTGGTCTTATGATAAATAAATAAAAAATATATTATATTTCAGCGGAATTCATTATATTAATTTCTTTGAAATCACTCCAGTTGTTCAGGTTTGTAAGACAAAATCTAACGTAGTTGCTGCAGTAGTGTGTACACTCTTCAGTATAACGGTACAAACCAATTCATTCTAGGAATATTGACGCAATCGTGAACGGCAGAATCTAATGTTAGAAAAACTTATAGATCAAACCTTAAAAAATATATGATGAAAGCAAATATCTGTTCTTTCAAATACTGTTACTAGAATTTTATTGCTCATATTTTTATTCATTTTGTGAGCGCACAGGTATATACACATATACGAATCCCTATTGTTTAATGCGACTGAGATGCCTGGTTTGTATGCAGTCTAATTACTCTGCTGATCATTAGGAAAATAATTAATATTACTTGGAAACATTAGTCCATTTACAGGTTTAGAGGTAAGGCCAATAAGAATCAGTTTTCCTGTCAGGCATGTCGATTATGTTTCTTGAGTCAGTTTCGTGATTCGCACTAAGGCTACAGTTTGGTCACCCATTTCGTTGCTCTTCTTTTCTCATAATTCTTTCAACCTTATTAGTTCTACTATTGCAATTACCTTTACCGTATCTGTATTCGGTAAACCAATGGTTCCCTTTCATCACTTTGTCAGAAATCAGCGGGTGCATCATTATCCTGTTACACAGATCTGTGGTTCCGCATTTCGGGACTCCAATGACGTAAAAGTAGGGCAAACATCGCAACTTCCGGCCTGATTCTGGTGCGGCTTCGTACCAACAAGGGCACTTGTAATTTGATAGAAACGGAAGCTTTCCCTGCAAAAACCAGGCATCAAATATGTAAACGCAAAGCATCAAATATGTACTATCAATGCATTAAATATATTCTTTCAAGACATCAAATATGTACTATCAATGCATTAAATATATTCTTTCAAGACATCAAATATGTACTATCAAGACATCAAATATGTACTATCAATGCATTAAATATATTCTTTCAAGATATCAAATATGTACTATTAATGCATCAAATATATAGTTACTTTCAATGCATTAAATAATGTACTTTCAAGATATCAAATAAGTACTATTAATGTATTCAATATATACTTTCCAGTCAAGGCATTAAATATGCACTCTCAAAGATCAAAGCATCAAATGTATCCTCTCAAGGGATCAAACATATTCTTTTCTATAGAGACATATAAAAATTTTACCTATTCGGAAAAGAGAACTGAATTTGATGAAATAGGCAATATTCCCTAAAGAAGTATTTTAACATATTATATTTGCATAAAATATATAAAAAAAACTAAGTATGAATCTATTTTGAACATCATGGAAAATTACTGTGTAAAAAATAGTAAAGCAGTATAATTATGTTGTAACAATAATTTTAAGTTGTAGTTCATGCAAATGTCAAAGCAGAAGATCAAGTACATTAACAGTATGCATGGTCCCTTGCATGTATATATCAGTAAGAGTAACATCTATAAACAAACCGTTAATTCCGGAGTTGTATCTATCCTTTTGAAAACAGTCAACTTTTGTCTTTCGTTCCAAATAAGAGAGGCGTCAGAGAAGGTATCAACTCCAAGATATTTTATCAAATATAGATTATTCCCTGGAATGCATACATATATGCCGCGTGATAGCATTAGTTAAAGATAAACAATAAATGTATCGCGTCAACAACAGAAATGTTGTGTTGTGTTGAAGGTGTATTTATGGAAGCGTATGCGAGCGATCGGGTTAGCAACAGCTTGATAAATATCGAGAAAGTTATCTAGTTATCTAGTTAATGTTTGTGATTTGTTTCCAGTAAGTTCACATGAAGATAGCCCTAGGAGTACCAAAAACTGCTAACAAGTTTACTAAAGATGGACAGACTGTAAACAATTGTCTTATGAACAATATTGCATATTTAAGGAACTAATCACATTATTATATTTCTGTATGTATATTCATAAATAGATTTTGTTTTACAGTTATATCTTTTGTAACTGTCTGACAGACGAACACACAAACGGACGAACAAACATAAAGTGTTCATACTAATACGATATTCTTTCAACATCTTTTTAAGAACAAATCTGTTGACTCAATAACGGAGTGGTCAAAGTCACTTACTTAGGACCACTTGCCCGAGTTGAAACCTCGTTTTGGTTGTAGAATTATTTTATCTGAGGGACATATCTAGGTTTGGCTTGCGTGTTCTAACCAAGTTCCCATCTTAGCGAGAAATGATATCTAGAGCGGCATCTGGTGTCTTTTTAAATCACGAAAAGCTGCTGGACAGTCACAATATGAACTATAATTGTGTCGATGCGACGTAAAACACCAAAAAATACATCATTAAAAAGCCTTCTGTATTTTCTTTATTACGGCAGATAATAAGATAGGCAAGACAAGCAGGCAAGTACATTTATTCTCTTTATTGCGTTCTGTTCATGTTCTAGTTTTTTTTTGCTGGGTTTAAAGCCAGATCATCACAATTTAGGTGTCTTTCCAGCTTTTGATGAAAACCCTAGGTTACCCCTCCAGGCATCAAATTTTTGACATTATCATTTTAGATACTTTTACTGTCTTGTATTTTTTTGTTTTTTTTTTTTTGAGAACTGTATCAAGAAATACACAGCATAATACAATCTTTTAAAAAATCTCACTGTATCCTTCATGGCATAAATCGTTTGCGTTAAATAACTTTTACTTACCTTTAGAAAAAAGAAAAATGTTGACGATATACATTAGGATCAGCCATGTTGCTGAGAGAAACATCAACATTATATTCCGTATGTGCTTCATATTAAACATGCTGAAAGAAGAAACTGTAATTAGACAGATGATCAAGGTAACTGTCAAAATTAATAACTTGCAAAACGGAACGTACTTGTAAATATTGATAGAGAAATTATTTCTAAATTCGGACACTTCAGACCTGTATTGTACAAACTTAAGTTGAATATGGACATCATTTCATGACACATGAGGCTTAAATCTGAACCCATGACCGGATGTATAACCATTGTTTCTATATCTATTTTATTTATCCAATCGTGGACGTTTATTTGCAACGCCTGGCCGTACAATATATTACCGTATTGGACGCACGTGAATACAAAAATCCCTATATTTTCCCCGTATTTGGACGGTTCAACTGTCCCGTGTTAAACATACGATATAGCCCGAAACGAGTAAAAATGTTCCGAATATAAGTCGGAAGAAGTAGGCGCTCTATGTACCGATATTGATTATGCGTCTTGAAAATATAGAAAAGACAGAAATACAATATTAAGTGAATCATTTTTAATTTAAACTAAGATAAAATAGATATATAATAAAAAGGTTATTTAACACTGTACAGTACAACACAAGAAATATTTGGACTCGTACCCAGCTTGGAAAACCATTCGTCCAATATACTTTTCTCAGCTGGGTACTCGTCCAAATATATCTCCGTATTGTACAAAACAATGTTCAATAACCTTATATTACATACTGGTATTTGAGAATATAATGGATACACTTACAGGATATCAAAATCCTGGTAATGATTCAAAGTTTTTAATATCTCGGACAAAGTGCAACATGTAAAAAATGGTCAATAGTTTCGAGCGAGTTGCAGTGGTCCCAGTCAAACGATTTCGAACAGATCAATATATTTTGATACGTGAAGAAAAGGACCATAATGCTCTAACCATAACTTGCAAAAAGTTCTCATACACAAAAGCTTAATACATTTCATAATTATATTAACTGTTTAATGTCCAAAATTTTTAATGGAATACCTTTGTATAATGCCAGATGGCGTAGCACATATTTGTCAAAGAAACCAAACTCATCTCTCCAACTTAATTCAAACGTACACCGTTTGATTTATGTAACGTATTATGACATATGATTGTGTATTCAGAATGAGTAAACATTTTATTAATATGTTTGTTACTGTTTCAAAATTCAGAAGTTGCAATACTAAATCATAATTAGAAGAAAATCTTACCTTTTCACAATGAATCAACTTACCAAAACATATTATACGATGTTATATATTTTCTCCTTATGTTTTGGCACATCTTTAACTTTAAACTCGCTGTTTATTTCTCTCGCTCCATTGAAACATTTCTGTCTATGAAGATATTTGCATCATTGTTGTTAGGTACCCAAATTATTGACAAAATTTTGAAAAAATGGTGTTAGTAAAATACGCGTCACAAAACGTATGTTGTATAAACGCTCACTGGTGACACGTATACATCATGCCGATACATGTTTCTAGATTCTTTGAATATTCAGCCAACAATATAATCACATCCTTATTGAAGTCTTCTGCACCGGAGCACATGTTGTCAGGCTCGAGTGGCGATATAAAAGTACAAGCTTAACAAGCTGCGACATCCAAGCACAAATAGAACATTCAATAGAACATTCAACTTGCTTAATTTGATTGCACGCACGCTGCCGCACCTTAAACATTGAATTGGCGACAGCGCTCAGCAACAATGAGTACGACATCTAAACGTTGCATTACCAACAATGGTCTCAAAATGCTAATAATTTATCTATGAGAGCAATATTAGATTATCAATTAAAAATATTTACTAAATAACAGATACAAAAGTTCAATTAAAACAAATATAACGTAAAATAAGGTTAATGATGATTTTCTCCTAGTAATATTAAAAAGTATTTGTAAATATGACATGAATTTATGGCCTATGTTAGACGGCAAATAGATTAATCTGGTATTAATTAAAGACTAACTAAACAAGAAATATCTTAAAAAACGATAAACGGCGCATTTACATAAAATACACTACTTTGGTATATAAAAATCCACAGTGGTAATTTTACTTGCTTTCCTTGGCCACCCTGAGCAGGCGTGCTTAAAACTCTAATATTTATTGTTAGCATTTAACCCGGAGTATTTTAGGGCCACTACTTCAGTTGTGACTTTACAGTAAAGCCTAGATTTCCTATGCAGTTGATTAGTCAAAACACAATACGCTGGTGCGCTTAAATATTGAGTTAACAGACGGGCCTCAAATTGTCAACGTCTTTGATAAAGTTTCATTGTTGTGTCATTTTATGACAGTTCATGAGGTTTTCGTGTTTCGACCTAGGCAATCAAGTAATTTTGTGTTTTTGCTTTTCTGCCTCGCTCTATCCATTCGACAACACATGCATTTAGATATATTTTTAATATTGTTTTCGCGGATCAGTAAAGGCAACATTTTGATAATAAATTAGAAACGCCCACCTTTAATATCCTGTACACTTGTATCAGTTGTGTGTTATAATTCAGAAGTTTAAAAAAGAAGAAATAGCTTACATGTGAACCAAACACTATTTTACGTATTATAAAATATGAACCTGAAATCACGGGGATCGACATCAGTATGATTTTTGCTGTGAAAGGTTTGATGACATTTGATTTAAATGTAAACGAATAGGTTCTCGCGAAATTCCACTTTCTTTTGAGTAGTGAATACTTTCTTTCTAATATTTTTAGTCTTTGAGCTCGCTCTAAGGCTTTGCCTTATTTCATATTATGCAAATAACTATTGACATTTAGCCGCGAGTCTTGAAGCAGAACGCCGCTTTCGAAAAGCCTGCGATCAGATTGTTATGTTGAAACAGCGCCTTGGCGGTGTACAGAAAAGATACAAGATGGCTAAAAGGAACAACAACCGTTCTTTCCGCTACAACCTGCGTCTGAAGTTGCTGTAATGTAAGGGTCTCGCAACATGTTCTACGACTACGCATATGCCAAAGCAGTCTAAGTTCCCGAATTGCGCTGGGAACTGTTCAACGAGTTCGTGGAAATTGTATCTGGTTCCGACTCAGACTATTCTTCAGACTCTGGCTGAATTATTTGGATGTAAATCGCATGTCCTTTTCCACAAACGACCCTTCTCATAGCCAACCAAATATTTAGAAAGATATATCTCTCAGATAAAATGTCAAATTAAATGAAAGTATTTAAATTCCGTCCAATATATAGTAATATCGTAGTCCATAAGTTCCACTGTCAATATTAGGTACTAACTTAAGTACTTGCAACATAAAACATACATGTAACGAATAAATGAATGTATGAATAGCCAAAAATACAAGTTGATTAAGTAAATTAATGAGTGAATGAGTGATGCAGTTTTTGTCTTTTAAAGATGAAATGGTGTCGTGTTGATGTCTATGACCTTATCACCAATATTCGATATCAATGTGTATAAATCGTTAAAATAATTCTACAAGCAAGTCACTTTGCATTTTTAATTGTTTGACACCATCCGTTTATTATTTGATCGAGACCCAAGCGTCAAAATCAACCTGACTTTATTTATAGAAATGATTATCTAATTAAAACTTCATGTTGGTAGTAGGCAAAATGAGTTTTGATAATGTAATATGTAATAAAAATGATTTTTTAAGCCTATATTCAAAATGGCCGACACAATCCAAGATGGCCAACATAATTTTGACAGAAATTTAGATTTTTAAAACGTCTAAAATATTTCGCTAGTGTAATATGTAATACAAATGATTTTGAAAGCCTATTTTCAAAATAGCCGACACAACTCAAGATGGCCGACATAATTTTGACAGAAATTTGGATTTTTAAAACATCTTTTGTTAAAATTCTTATTGAATAAATGTGAAATGTAGCCTCATTATATCACTTCAAAACTAATTATAGCTCAACTAACAGTTTTCCAAATTCAAAACTGCTGCCAAGAATTCCTCTAAGATTCTATATTTATTGAAAAACCACTGGTTTCGTTAATATATTCATGTCCGCTTGCCTTGGTGAGATGGTACATGCACTACTAGCTGGCTAAATAGTTCCAAACACAGGATGTGTATGGCTTCAAGCTTAAACTTTCACTACAAGACGAAATACAGTGAAACAAAACAGGCAATTAGTTTATTAACCAATAGGAATGGGTCTTTCAACGGAGATATTGTCCTCCATAATCCGCAAGAGTAAGTAAGAGCATGTAATTTTGCATTGTCATTGTGCTGAACATTTTTATCAAGTAGACAAGCGGTTGAAGTAATATTAATCAAAGTTTTTATTACCAGTATTAATGCATGTTATACTGAAGTATTATCATATTTTAGTAGATTTTAACCAAGCTAGTTCTAACTTAGGCTACATACATCTGCATGACAGCTTTAGCGTCTCTAAAAACAATTTTCAAGAGGTTGTGTGGTTAACAGTTGTTTTTTGGAATTCATTCCTTTGGCAAATATTCTACACTTTAATCACAGAAACGTTTTAGTGTTGCTTTCTTTGAGTGTTGTTTGGCAGTCTGAAATCAGCTCCCCGTACTCAGTATTGTTATCTACTGATCCATTTAGAGAATGGAGTTCATTCCATATAATTATTTGTTTAATAGGATTCCACATTTTATACATACGGTACATTGTATCATTTCCAATAAATGTTCCAAGCCTCTTCCTATAGTTTTGACTTTTGACAAAGAAAGGACATGCTTTCAAATAGCTCTTTTTGTAATTTAATTTATTTATATAAAACGTAGTTTATGAAGCCCATTAAGCAACAAACAATTGTTAAAGTCGAGCCAATTTATCAACAGATGTAGCAA
The DNA here is from genome assembly GCF_021730395.1 of Mercenaria mercenaria. NCBI lineage: Eukaryota > Metazoa > Mollusca > Bivalvia > Venerida > Veneridae > Mercenaria > Mercenaria mercenaria. Next base: position 59,941,999 of record NC_069375.1, on the reverse strand, counting down.
AAACAAAACACGTTAAATTAAAGTGTACCTTTCAGTCATAACTTTAATCAGTTGGTTGCATCGCATGGTTTTCTAAACGTAGCTTCCTAAAACAATAAATTTACTTTTAATTATTCACATTTCATAATTGTTTTCAATAAGTGTCAATATCTTTCGAAACTAGAAAGAGCCTGTCAGTGTCTGAATGTTCTGAATAGTATTCTTTTTAACACATATTACAGTACTAAGGATATTGTAGTGTTTCCAAAGGACTTAGTGTTGTTATATTTTCTAGACCTTTGTGATCATGGAATCTATTAAATATGGTTGCGTTTAAGCCGTTGTTAGAGTGTTGCACATTTCATTACCGGCCATATTAAGGCTCTATCAAATCTAATTAGTTTGCTTGGTTACATTCTACTCATCATCTATTCAACGTCTGTTCAATTTATATGTATTATAGATTTCTGCTAAAGCCGGTGGTAGGGTTGTAAGATACCTGCACATTTCACTGCCTCTCATGAACAGACTGGATTCAACTGAGTCTGCTTTTATTTGTTAGGTTGCGGTGTATACTTGCATGTTCCAAAATAATATATATATTTTTTTGTATTATATATCAGCAAGCAAATATATATTTTTGACATAATGTTTTCTGTCATTTCTTGACATTTTCTTCTAACAAGATAATAATTAGTAAATTTAGAAGCAGCATGCTATTGCCTGTGTATTAGTGTTATACTTTATGGTTAGGGTCGTCAGTGTTCTTGACGGATATACTTAACAATATACATAAAGGCGGACTTTGCTATTACCCTGTGCGTTCATTTGGATCATGAAATATATGGTTCTATACATAATATGTTCTATTAACTGCATGAATGACTACATGCATTTATGATTTGACTGGTATTGTGACAAAACTAGTGTTGATCCAAAATTACGTAGGCTTTCTACATAACTCAAAAACGAGAAAAGAAACTACAACGAAACCCCACCTCTAAAATATGCATAATTTACTATTTAATTTTCGAAATTTAAAGCCTGTAGTGTACCAAATATTGACAGCTCTATTAAAATCAGAAATAGGTAAGGTTTGGAAACACGGGGAAAGTTTCTTAGTGACGTTGATATTTCTGTCATTTTATGTGTTTTAAAAGGATTTTGACGGCTTATTTTCAAAAGTTTTGATAAGCAATGTACAAAATCATGTATTGTTTTATAACGTCTGTGAAGACAAGCGTATAATGTAGAAAGTCTTTATGTATTACCTATTGACATAAGCCATTCAGTGAACTAAATTACACAACTGTTCCCACTCAGATATTAAATATACAATGTATGTGCATTTTAATTCGAATACACATTTTATGTCGTTGCCCAACCTCAAGCAGAGAATAGAAAATATGTGAAAGTATATACGGTACAATTTTCAGTGAGGTATATTTCTAAATACTATATTATGAAATAAAACTAAGTAATTTTGGATCACCCCTTGTACATACCTAAATAATGATTAAGCTGGCAGGGTTTTAATTTCGCCTTACTGTAAAGTTATCCCTCCATATCTTGATATCTGTAATTCAATATTGTTCCTACATATTTTTTAAAACAAAACCAAATATAATAATACATACATCGTTGCCAGACGACGTTCCACGACATGATGCTTGTTAAAGAATTTGGATTGTCGAGTCGCGTGCACATCGGGCGTTGGGCGATTGTTGATTGCAGCAAACTTCATTTTCTCTCCTTTTTTGTTTATTTCTTCTTTAATCCTCCCCGTTTCAAAAATCTCATAATATGTCATCTCAAAAATATACACACACACATTCTCAAAATTTTGACCAACGCCATTAAATCTTACACACTCAAGAAAACGAATTCATATAAGTCTTCTTCGAAGACTTGTTTTCGAATCCTATGTATAATTTGCTTATATGTATCTAACTGTATGTATGCATGTATATACTCACTGTAATCGAAATAAACATGATAAATACTGTTTAAACCAAACATAAAGGTAAAATCAATTATAAAGGTAACGTATTTAAAAATGTTGTTAAATATAGAACACAACACTTGACAGCGTTTGAATATTTTATACTTACATTACTAAATAAATACATAGTACTTCATTTTTGAAATATTTTGTAAATATATTGATACAGCAGAATAAGTGTACTAGATGGTAACGTAAAATATGTAAATTAAGTTGCGTACAGAACCTCTTCTAAAACATTACCAATACCAAACAAATATAACAACACTATTGAAAAGTTATCTTTAATGTTTTATAGCAAAATTCATAGTGATTTATATCTAAAATTTGTCTAAATAAAACATATATCTTAGTAATTTGAAATAGTAAAGAAATTTAATAAAACGGTAACGTAACTTGAGTAAAGTATGCTACATATTGATATTTTCTTCAGTGATGTGTATACGTAACATTTTCATATAATGCAGTTCACATATTTATTCATGTCATGCTTAAAATAATACAAAAGTAATATACATGTTAGTTGACATTACAGAGGGTCAATTTACTCCACCCACCTAGCCTTGCCTTCATAACATTAGAAAAAATCTGCATTACAGGTAAACAAATTAAATCATATTAAACTATTAAACAGTCTTGGTAATAGTTGGTTGCTAAATCGTCTAGAAAAAGTTGATTTAACCTCTTGATAAGAGAAACCCTCTTTTTTCCACTACAAAGTCACATATTTTATATACAATTTGATACTTCCAGTAAAAGCCTTATTGGGGTATGTAGTCGAACACGTTTGCAATTTTAATGAATGCTTAAAAAAGAAATAAGCTCATTTTCAATATTCTAACACACTCTTTATAAAGAATGTGCAATTGTCATAAAGCTTAGTAGCCATGCGGCGGCCATCTTGAATTTTGGCCGCCATATTGATCTTGAGCTTAGGGTCTCGATCAAAAATAAAAGGAAAGGTGTCAAACTATAACCATGCAAATCGATTTGCTTGTAGAATAATCAACGATTCGGCCAATTTACAGTTCCAAGAAGTGAACATGGTTATGTAACACGGTAGCCGAAATAAATCCGAATAATTTTGTCATGAAGTATCGGTCGCGTTTTAATACGTAATGATGTATTAAACAGAAAACTCGTTATCTTCACAAATTAGTATAAAATAATAGAAAATGTGTTTGTATGGAGATCTATCTTCATCAGTTAGATATTCATGCAGGTGCGTGCGTGCGTATGTATGCATATATCGTAAGTATGTTTATATGTGTGTGAGTCTGTGTATGTATGTACACACATACGCATGTATACACATATATGTATGTGTTTGGTATCGTCAAGGAGTTCGGAAACCGCTAACTAAAATGAAATAAAACGTCACAAACATGTTGCGAATTGTATAATAAACCAGTGAAGATAGTTTTCTCTGGTTAGAAGTTAAAAACTACCACATAAACATGTTCAACTTTTGAAATGAAATGCATTTTCAATTCGATTGGCTAATATGTGTCGCTAACTATTTTAGTGCAACGCAGCTGATCATGATTTTCTGAACCCTTTATCCTGTACTGATAACAAACATACAATATCAACGTTTTATCAAGGACCGACGGTAAACCTTCGGCGTTATTACGCCTTTTTTATTTCCTGGATAAACTGCGTTATTAATGAGCTTTAGTGACATTAAACTTCAACATTCTGTATTGTATGATAATATAGAGGTATTAAATGTACTCGAAACTATAAAATATATCAAGCCACTTTTATTTACAAAATGATATATCTCATTTTGTGAATTGTCGCTGAATCATTGTTTGGAGTTCAGATGCGAAATAATTAGGCCGCATCAGAACGATAAACGATGGTTTTATTCAAGAGCAAATCCCTCAATGAGATATATTATTTCAATTCTAACACGTGACCAAGGATTTTAGTACACCCATGACGACATCCATCAAATATTTGCCTGTTTTCTGTCGGTTTGTTTTCCAGCGCGCCGCTATGCCTAGCGATATGACGCAATAATTGTTACGCCAGAAAAATAAAATGCAGTATAATAACACACAATTTTCAGCATTCATTTTTTAAAAGGAAATGATTCGGGTCGGTGTAAAAATTATTATTTTAATTTGACTAGCAATGCTTAAATCAACACAACGATATAATGCTGACGTCACATCGACATGGTATTTAGAGCCATTTATAACATGCATGAAATCGTGGAAGTGATTTAAAGCCATTATATACATTTGATAATACACTGGTGTAATAAAGCTTTGACGTCGACGTCATTTTAAATTTATTAGATATTGGCTTATATTTACTCGGTCTATAATAGGTAAAGAAAGGCAAAATTTTGATGTTTCAGCAGGAATAGCTTACATTAGATGAAACGAATATTACATGAATGTCTTTCGACATCATAGATATTAACTTGTTGAATAGAATTGATAAAATTCTCGACAGTTCTACCATATTTGATCCAAATAATACAATAAAAGACAGATTTGAACCGACCGATATAATTCATAGCAAATTTGTGTTCGAACACCATTTATTTACTCAGGTGGTTATACGTCGTACGTAATTATTTCACTCGGGCAATGTTTCGGCAAAAGTAGCCTTTAACAGGGTACAAAATAAACATGATAAAGAAAATGGCGTCAATGATATTGACGTAGAACTTTAACAAAAATCATAAACAGAATGGTAGTGAGATATATAAATGCTGGCGAAAAAAGCGAGACATGTACATATTTAAATCAGCAAATGTACACAGTGAACAGAACACTACTGATAACTGTGAACCAGGTAAGCTTTTGCTAATTTAGATGTGTACAAGTCTTATCAGCTCACGTTAAAAATCAGTACAAATTCTTATCTTTATTAGGTTTAGGGTGATTGTATTTACTGAAAAAAAATGGATTTAAAAGGAGCTGTTTTATTTTACGTACTCCTGGCTGGTACTACAGCTATGCAAAAGGAGAATAACGAAGAAACCATGCTTACACGACATCAAGACGAACGCAGTGATTGGTCCATTCAAAACGCAGCAGCAGCATCTGAACAGCTTGATACCAGTAAGAAGTTTGAGGATCTCACGGCTCGCATGGAACGTCTCGAGGCCCGCGAAAAGGCTCGAGAACAAAAATATGTGAACGAGATACAAAATTTAAGACGCCAGCTTTCCATCCAATCTCGACGTACCTCATCACTAGAAAGACTTGTCAATCGCCTTTGGAATAAACGTTTTAACCACAAAAACCAGGGAATGGATAAACACGAAAATACTTCGAAAGACTTAGAGGAAAGGATCAAGTCACCGACATTACATTCTCGTGACGGTAAGAAACATGATATACAGAATTTTAACATCAAATCAAGTTAATACGTTACACTAGCCAGGTCTTGAATCAGTAATCTAACACACGTATACTTAAAAATGGTTTCCAAATTTAAGCCGCAATTAAACATATATACCACATTTCACTAATTTGATTTATCAGATATGCATGTAAAATAGTGTTTTTCATATATTATATAAATTATTCTAAACCTTTTTTATTCTTAACAGTGTATGTATGTTTATATTTCATTGCAGTGAAACGAAGCCAAAGGATTCGGCGAGGCGAGAACAATAGCCAGGTTGCCTTTTTTGCGGTACTAACACAACATCTCACTCAGGTCGGAGCTATCAGCCAATTGTTTTCAATAATGTGGAAACAAATATCGGCAACGCTTACAATAGTCATTTTGGTTCTCAGCAACCCTTTTTACGGACTACCGCTCTGACTACAAAGCTGCATTTGTCAAAAATGGAAACACACTTTCCAAATTTTACATAAGAGGTTCTGCTTCTGGTCACGCCACGATGAGTGATAGAGTTGTGCTCCAACTCAAGAAAGGAGACGATGTCGGCATCCAAAACAAAGGAGGAAATAATTCAATTCATCGAGACAGCTACTGCACTTTCTTAGGATTCCTTCTACAGGAAGAGTTTTCGAATATGGAAACTGTCGGAAAATAATGGTTTTACATATTGTCAGTTTTATTTTTATTTGGAATTGTAAAATATAATTAAAAAGTCTTGACATTGAAGGGAATATTTTTTATAATTATTGTTAATCTTGGTAGATAAAAGAAAAAGCCTTTTTGTTATTTAGTCTTTGGGTAGAGCTAAAACGCACCAGGTGCATTTTGTGCTCGGCCAAACATTAGTAAGTTAGGAAATGAATTTTATCAATTTATTGGTGGATGCTAGGGTATTTATATATAAACCCGACCATAAAACCTCCCTTGGGGACTGAAAATGCTGGTATTTGTGAAAATTTGGTTTTTCAAGATAGGTAAAGTGTGACTTTTGTAAGCAGGCTTTATATATTTGGAGGTTGTCTACAGCGCGGGTCTGACTGCATTTGTTAATGGGAAGAAGCCACATATGTTCCGTTGATATTCAATATCTCTCTGATTTAGCAGTGGAAGTTAGTTAAGGGAGTTCATCACTTCTTACGACAGGATAAATTACCAAGTAATATATATATATATATATATATAAAAAAACACAAAAAACAAAAAAAAAAAACAAGATTATTTGGGATAAGGCCGTGACTTTATTATAAATTTTTATTTGAAAATTATGGCATATTGTAATTATAATTATAACATGGTATATAGAAAACTGATGAGAAAATATGAAAGACAAAGCTCCAGCTAAGATGCATGGAAGCAACATAGCAGCGCGAAGGTGCAGAAAACTATAAAAAAGCGCAGAATATACTAGACCTAATAGGAAATTATAGGTTCAAGTAAATCTCACTAATGAGAAACGAGGCGAAGATGTCATCAGAGATCTCTATGACATGAGATGATATTTCAACAAAATATATTCTTCTTAAGTTAAGTTAATACGAAATGAAACATACCACTTAGATCAAAATAAAATCCGATGTAAGTTAAGAAAGTCTTCGGCAAACCAACGCACAAAACAAAATAAAATATTGAAAAGTTTTACTGTTATATAGGAACAAACGGACCCGGTGCAAGGGAAGGGTTATAGCAAACTATGCTACAATAAATAATGTAATCCATCCAAGCGATTGACTGAGCTAACCGACAGACTGGAAACGTAAGAAACAGGGGGAATTTAGAAGTCTGTTTCAACATAACCCATGTGTTAGAGGTTTGTGGCAAAGTGGTCAACAAATTATACAATATGAATGGACCTACACGTACATATACTAAATGTAACTTTCGACGGATCACTAATAATCGTATGGCCGATAAGTTGAATAACCCTGTTTGTATAAGATACAGTCAATCCATGGACCAAGTAAATGGCCGACCACATGGTCATGACCCCCACTAACGGTTAAAGAGCGCTCGCCCAGTCCAGTAACACCAATAATAGAGATAAACTAGCAAACGCGAGGTTGCAGATACAAGAAGGTCAACCTAGATAAGTGAGCTTTTAATTTTGATACTGCCGTAGTATACAACAATCAAATATTTTGCGGATCATAAGATATTGCTTACAACATGGACACAAACTAAAATGAAATAAGAATTGACTTGAGCCAAACTTTTTGAGCAAGAAAACTTTCTTCACTGTACCTCGAATAAAGTTTACCAATTTGTAAGCGCCATTTAAATAATTCTAAAATAATGATATCAAAACAATGCAAGTAGTGTACGTTTACTAATACAACTAAGATTATTTACACATACACCTATTGTGCAAACGCCGTACCATTCGAAATGTTTATGAATGAATACATGTAGTTTAAAAATGAGGCTGGTTCCATTCAACCGTGTATTGTTCAACGATGATTAAATGTTCCAACAGAAGCATACTAGCAAACTTGACACACAATGTAAAGAGTTTGTTCTAGAATTGAAAAATATTGTATACTGTAGATTACCGAAGCGGCGTGCATGAGTAAATTTGCCAGTAGCAGTGTCCAGTGGCATGGTACAACATTGTGACCCTGAATAAATTAAACTTGACGGCAGAAATACGTTGAAAGAACAAAGTCACGGTAATGTGAATCTGTGAAGGGTGGAAGGGAATTTTTGTAAACATCTGTCCTCTACGAATTTCAGATAAAGAATGTACTTGTCACTACACTTAATTTGCCCATGAAAAACTCGTGGGATTTAAACTTGTCAGACTAGTATTCGAACTGATACGACTATAAATATAAATACGGATAAGCAGTGAGGCGTTACATTAAGCAAGACAACATCCCCCAAAATTAAAAGAATTTATTTCTTAAGAGAACATAAATTTACTAATTTTTATATACGGTTTTTACTTTTATATCTTTAACAACGAAACACCTTTTACGGGTAACGTCTGGAAAACCACACGCACTTGTCTGGCGTCGTTGCAAGTTTTAACAACATATCTAAGAGAGGTCTTTTCTCTTAATACAAACTACAACTGGAGGATCAGTGTATTACACGTATAATTACAACGTTAAACAATACCTTTCCTTATCTTAATTAATTTTAACTTAACTTGGTAAACATATAATATGTAACTAAATTGATAGAAATAAACCCAGTTTATTTCAATTTTTCTATTAAACAATTGTCCCTAACAGATCTACTAACAAATGTATATAATATATACGCATACACAAATTCTTATTATTGTCACATGTTAGTATGACCTTCGGCTTTGATTTTTCTTTCGATATTGGACTCGTATAATTAGCATTCAAAGGGAGTCAGTTTCTGTGTACAGTATTCTGTCACATTTTGCTTATTCCTATGTAACACTGTTTTGTCACATTTTACTTATTCCTTGTAGATGAACATTTGTATCAAGAATATTTTAGTACGATAATAAACACGGCCAGCTATCTATGTAACGATAACACAATCCTATCAATAGATGTCGCACGTCCAATCTGCAGACGAGAATTAAGTGCGATTTCATTAAAGACAACAGGGCTCAATACGTTCGTCTTCCGCTTGTGGTTGATAACGAAACGATTGCGGTTTGAATAAGTCTGGCTACAGACAAGATAATTTTTTTTTCATTTTTTTGGCTCTTATTATCTCAGCAATTTCTTTATCTATGTGTTGGGGAGAAAAGTGGTACAAATACCGAAAGATTTTATAGCCTTGGAATTTATTTCCAATTAACAAAACATAGGGTCTGATTACAAACTACCATATTTGAGAACTTATAGGTTGTAATAAACATTCAAATGGAGTTCTAGTTCTTATATTGAAACACCGACAATGACCAAATTATCAGACAAAACTATTTTCTATAAACATGGTTGGAGAAAGGGGTAAAAATTATTAAAGATTTGTATAGCTACGTAAACAAACGTTTCTACAAATTTGAGGAATTGCAAATTCTTTATAATTGAAAATAAATATTATCTTCATTACCATTCCCTGATATTAATAAAAACTAATATAAAATCATGCAGTTAAAAAATACCTAACAAACTCTTGTAAAACAAATATTTAGAAAACAATAAAAACAATAAAATCGTAACAGCAGAACGAAAATGGAACGAATGTTTTGTAAATCTAAATTGGAATAGTATCTATATGATACCCTTTAAGACTACTGTTGAGGAAAAGTTGAGAGTATTTCAATAAATATGTTATGCAGATTATTCCTACCAAACAAATTTCTACATAAATGTAAACTTTCTCAATCAAGTCTCTGTGACTTTTGTAACATGCATGTAGAAACATTTCAACATTTATTCTGGGATTGTACACATATTTAAACATTTTGGTCAAACTTATTATCTTTCTTTCACAACATAATTTGAAAATCGATTTAAACTTCTGTAGTATTAGTGTTGGCCTTTTAAACATCACTCAAGCTCAAACACGTTGTTTGGTTAGTTATATGATAATTTTAGCAAAATACTTTATTTTCAAAAAATATATTTATGTATACTGTCCCTAGATTTGAAAACTTTTCAATATTCCTCCAAGAAAGAAACACATTGCAACAGTACAAGGAAAACGTTCTTCACATAACATCAAATGGGATCATATAGAGCTGTGAGAGTAGATGTCGGTTTATTGGCAAATTGATTTAAGAAATTTTTGAAAATAACCTTCATTCACTATGTAACTCTTTTAAATATTAATTATAGCTTTTAAAACACTCCCATAAGCAGTACATACTAAGATCAAGAATGAATCTCTTTACAAATAATTTGTGTTTTTTTTTTTCAGCTTGAAAAGATATCACTACACTTAACTTACATATACAGCTTTTAATGATATTCCTTGTTTACATGCTATCACTAGATAACTAAGAAAACAACATTTCAATCCAAAATAAAATTATTTTGTTTATTTGTTCATTGTTCCTTTTATTATATTAAAGAGAAAACCTATAGTTTTTTTCCTTTCATAGAATTTTTTTAAATTCACATATATGACAGGAAAATTTGTGCTGAAAACAATGAACAAATAAAAACAATTGGTCACCAGGCTTGTTTTTGTGAAAAATTGTTTTGAACACACCCACTGTTGCTGAAACTGCTAGCGATTTTTCAACATTTTCATAATTTTCTGCTTTTTTATAAATACCAACCAAAATATACATCAAGACAGCACAATAAGGTTTTTTTTCTTTTTACAGATTTTATCATAATACTTATTTGATATCATAGTCATATTTATAATACTCTATCCTTACAATAATGGGTACAAATGAAAAAAAAAATATTGTTTCATATTTACTTTTGTGAACTTTTTTCAGTGAAAAATACCCATAGTGAAGAATATTTTTTTAAATTTTGAAAAATTCTTTCATAGAATTTTTTCCTGTTTTTCTTGTGTATAGATAATTGTATTGTGAGCATAAAAATGGCTAAAAATGTATGGGTCACCAGGCTAAATTTTATGTTAAGACCGCTAGAATACAACACCTGTTCGGGAGGAAAATGGCGCGAACCTGGCCAAATTGATAACATGTATGTCTGCTAGAAGTTAAAAAAAAGTTTTTAAAATTCTTAATTCTTTCTATAATTGAATACTAAATAATCTGAAAGGTGATATTGTCTTATCAGTACTAAGTCAATTATCTTACATTATATGAACAACACTGTCTTTGTACCAAAATGCGATTTGAAAACACAACCACAAAAATAGCAAGATACCTGTCAGGCATGATACTTGTCAATACAACATAAACCAGTATCAACATTTGATTACTGATAAAACTTATCAAAAAATGTTATTTCATTCAAGATTTCTCATATTTAAGACTGTCTGTAACATGTTTCAACAAATGTTGACTTCAGTTCAGTTTTCCATAGAAAGTGTCGGCTGCGCAGAAAGATGCGCATAAAAAACTATCGGAATTCCCTTTAACATGTGTCAAACAGATAAATACCAGGCAGAATTGTTATTTGTGTCATTGATTGGTTTTTAATATTATATCTACAACAGTGAAATAAGTTAATATAATACTGCATAATCGTATCAAATTTGCTTGCTACAACGCACTATTGGATTTAATACTTCAGCATGTAGAAATAAACATCGACCAGTGAAATAGACAAAGCCTTAGGCTTAATGTATTTATTGGACAAGATGGAAACAGTTAGAAACTAAACATGTTTACATTATTAGAATCAGTACAGAAATAAAAACATTGATTGTATTTTCGTCCGTCAAAACCTAAAATGTATTTTTATTGCATCTACGTAATGAGTTCAAAAAGTAATTGGTCTAGATCTGTAGTTTACAAATTTTGCTCATTTTATCAACATGATAAAAATACTTATTTTGACTAAATGATTTCTCGTCTCCTCGATAATATGTACTCAGTATTAGTATTTCAACTTAAGAAACATTTTGACACCAAATTTGTGTGTATATAACAGTAATTAGATATAATTCAGGAAAGACAAATTTTTAAGATGTGTTAGAATATTTTTTAAAATCAAATTCCTATTGAAACATAATAAATTTTTTCTTCTTTTGAAAATGATGATGTTTTGGGGTGTTCATTATATTACTCCATGCATTAACTTGTACAATCTACATCATTCGAACTCCAACCTTAATCCTCACTATTTACAAACTTCAGTCTTCGCAGCATTTCTAAAAGTCCAAATCAATCAGCATTTTTCTTTTCAAATTGTATTAACTAGACTATTTTTCATTGAAATGTCTTTTTTTCTACATTAATGTCTGTTCGTATTTCATATCTTTCTCTACCACGAGATACCTACGTTGAGAGTCAATATATGATTTTAGTGGGCTGTTTCTTTACGAACATATAGCTAGAGAATAATAATAATAAATAAATAAATAAATAAATGATAATAATAACTATAGAGAGTCAATTATATTGTTCCCTTTTGAGTAATAAAATTCTACTTAATTTCATAATTATCCAAACCATTGGCACCAGATAACACATAGTATGTACATTTACCTACCCCTAGGTACATTATAAGAACCATGGACGTTAATGAAAAATTATACTAACCCGTTTTGATTGCGTGTTTTTCACCTAAAACTAAAATTCGTTTACAGTACTATGCGTATTGAACATCTGGTAAGTCTTCCATCAAATAGCTTCAATTTATTTTGTTCGCATCAAATATTAACAAGAGAATTACGATACAAGGTTTTAAAATGTAGTGATACTACTCCTAATGATTCAGATATTCATGGTATATTTTGCTGCGACGTATGTTATGTTTACAATTAAGAAATCAGCTGTGCCGTTGACGAAATCGATTTATATTGTGTTTGTTCAGTAACTGAGTTTAATTTATTTGTGTGATCGTTCGTTTAAGAAATGACAAAGAAATATGTTTGTGTGTAAACAAGTTGTTGAAAAATAAATATAAACAATGAGTCGTAACTAGTAAGAGTGTAGGAAATACGGGCCTCAAGATAATTACACGATGCATATAGTAAATAGCAACTAATAAGTATGAAATTAATAATCTAAGAAGTATTGAAGCATTGAAAATATTCAACGCAAATACAACCCCTGGAGGTATTTTGCAGATTCAATGGAATAGAACACCTGGTAGCACTGAGCATATTCAACGTAACTAGAAGCCTTAGTAGCGTTTGAGCATATTCAACGAAACTTGAACCACTGGAAGCGTTGAGCATAATATGACGCACATAGAATTCTTGGGAGCGTTAAGCGTATTTGACGGAACTAGAACCCCTGGAAGCATTGAACATATTCATCATAACTAAAACGCCTGGAAGCGTTGAGCATAATATGACGCACCTAGAACCCCTGGAAGCGTTAAGCGTATTTGACGGAACTAGAACCCCCTGGAAGCATTGAACATATTCATCGTTACTAAAACGCCTGGAAGCGTTGAGCAAATTCGCCGCAACAAGAGCCTCTGGAAGCGTATTAAAGCATTTAACATATTCATCTCGACAAGAACCTTTGGACGTGTTAAGCATATTCAAAGCGACTAATATTCTTGGAAGCGTTGAACATATTCACCGCAGCTTGAGTGACCCCATTCACTGAAATGATAAAGGTACGACTTGGTTTTGTGTGACAGGTGAAATATTTATATAGCCAGCAACGAAATCGCCGTCAATGATTTGGTGATTTGCTGAAAAGTAAATTCTCAGTTTGAGAAAAACACAAATTCAAGTAAAGTTTAATATTTATCACGTTATCAAGATTTGATTTTTCAACTTACAACTTACAAGTTACAAATCACAGTCGCCTTCTTTGCTACATTCATTCATCTTTCAACTAGTGTTGGGTCGCACCAACCTACTGTCTTTGACAATGTGGAAACAAACATCGGAAACGGCTACAACAGTCATTTTGGTTCCTTCGTTGCTCCAGCTCCTGGTATGTCTACTGTACAACCATTCTTTCACATTATTTTTCAAAATATCAAGCACAGTTTGTAAAAAAATGGACAAAGAATACCATTGATGTATGAGACAGACACAATCTGAGTATGGAACAATGAGCCAGGCAGTTGTATTGCAGCTTCAAAAAGGTGACGATCTCTGCGTCCTAAACTACGGCTCAGAGGGACCAATATATGGAAACAATTACAGTACTGCAATAGGAAGATTTTTCAAGCGTGTCACTTGTTCGGAAATATACCAGTTTTACTGCATTGCACTACTGTTTCTGTTTGAAAATGTTATAATTACAATTCATATTTTGATTTCAAAGTCACTTAATTCTTGTTAAAGTCCAACAATACTGTTAGGCCTGTTAAATTTTTGGAACAATATTTACGAAATGATGTATTATTGTATCTTAACCCTGATCTTTAAAGAAAACAAATAGTCCTACAAAACCTAATTCTAAATAATATGCTATTGGTTTGTTTGTTTGTTTTGGGTTTAACGCCGTTTTTCAACAGTATTTCAGTCATGTAACGGCGGGCAGTTAATCTAACCAGTGTTCCTGGATTCTGTACCAGTACAAACCTGTTCTCCGCAAGTAACTGCCAACTTTCCCACATGAACCAGAGGTGATGGACTAATGATTTCAGACACAATGTCGTTATCAGATAGTCACGGAGAACATACGCCCCGCCCGAGGATCAAACTCACGACCCCGCGATCCGTAGACCAACGCTCTTACCTACTGAGCTAAGCGGGTGTGAGGTAGAGTGGCTATTATTTTGCTGAATTCGTTTGGTCCTTTGCTGCCAAATTTACATGAAATGTGATATATGACATGTTTTTCTAGCGTACAGGATAAGTCTGAGTACTTGAATTAGTTTTTCATTTCGTCAAATCGTTCATTTTCTTTTTTTTCTTGACGGAAAATGTTATTTTGGTTTTAATTAAGACAATAATATTGTTAATATGTAGCTAATTCCCATCAAAAAGTTAATAGTGTTGAAGATCATTCTCGATTGTAATCAAATTCACTTCCTAGCAGAACTGCTAGGCGTTGATTGTAAGGCTTGTAAAAATTAGATAAAAGTGTTCGAGTTTCTGGCAGCATGTCTCCAAGTTTTTGATCGGCTTTTGTCCGTTTATTATATTTCGTATTTGATATGATTTCCTGGAACAGTTTCTTGTCTGAGATTGGTCCTGAAAGTAAAAAAGAAAACTCTGTTAAAGTTGTAGTATGTCATTACACTTTAAATAATTATATGGCTTAAAACAATTAGAATACAATGTTTGAGTAATTCAATAACTGTGACATATTGTGTAGTGTTAAAGCGGTCTTAAAGGTAGAAATGGGCTTTGTAAAGCTATTCCTGTAAAGCACATACCAGCCACAAATACGAATGTAAAATATGGTGTTTACGAGAGAAATATTGTTCGATTTAACATGTATAATAAACAAAGGAGAAGGTCAATTAATGTCTGTGTTTTGTGTCTTGTATCTACCCTTACCTATCATATTTTGTGTTTATTTATTTTATCATTGACATGTTTGTTTGTGTTTACACGTGTTACCACGTGCTGCTATTTCCAATGAAATATTCCGAATTAATGACCCCATGTTGAATATGCATTTACCGATTGAAATTATGTTCTAATTTATGTTTGTTCTTACCAAATACATTTGCCAAGTATAAATACTTATCATTTTTGTGTTTCTTAGTCTATAGAGAAATGTGTTTTCAACTGGAATGCATTTTATTTTTTTTTCTGATAAAAACTGCAAGCGAACTTACCAACATCTAAGAACGTGAAAATGTTCTGTAATGTGATAGCCATCTGTTTTGAATATTTTTCCAGTTTGACGACCAAAATCTATTTCCTGTTAAAAGCTCTCAATATGTCCTCAAGAAAAATGTGATAAATTCCAAGCGGTAACCTCACCTGAAAATATGTGCAATTTTAGCAATTACACAGCAGTGCAGGTTTAATTGATACGTGAGATATTGTCTATTTTCGTATTGTTCCGTTAATATTGTTTTCTGTTAGCCCTTGTTCGATTAGCCCGGCTTATAAATCCTAAAATATGGCCGAACCTTGCACATTTTAGTAGAGACTTAAGATAATACATTTCTTAAAGAACAATACCAGAAGATAGATTCTGGATATGGAACACTCGAATCAGTCAAGTGTGAAAGCCTGGGTAAACTGTTTTATGACGTCATCATTAGGACAATTGAATTCGTAAAAATAATTTGATTATGTTCAGCAACGTATAAAATTTTATCGCCCTTTTCTAAATTTCTAATAATCTGGTGACAAAACAATTGGGCTATGTAGAGCTTCTCAGAGTTACATTATTTTAAGAAATATCAAAGAAAGGTTACTTTGGGAATACTTTGTATGAACAGTCATAAATTATCTAAAACGACGTATCACAAATCGTAAACTTTACATCCTGTTTTCAAACAAAGACAAACTTTTTATGAAATAGTGTTATAAAAAAGAGAAGGCATGTGTTCATAATTAGATTATATCGCTTTAGAATTCTTCTGACTATAAATGCCTTTTTGGGTCATTTTAAACTTGTCCACACATACGGGAGAGATGCCTCATATTCTGTTCATTCTAAATGTTGTATATTTCTTTCTTGTGGATACGAACTAAACCTCGTATTTATGTAATAATCAATTCATACGTAGATCTTAATTCGAATTAAATACTTTTCTGTACTTTTGCAGCGATATATTACTTGATAAAACATAACGAAGAACAATGTAGAGTGTGTAATTTCATGACTATTTCGCAAAAGAGCTAGGCTAAGAGATGGCATATATCTCAGTGTTGTTATATTTTCTGGTCCTTCGGGATCATTGATTTCAACTCATTTAGATTTGAAGATTGAATACTGCTTAAGCCGGTGCTAGGGGGCGTGGGCAGTGTTGCATTTTCCATTACTGCTCATGAACAGACTCAATCAAACCGAGTCTGCAATTTTCACTGTATGCCTTGTTCTCGGTGCTTCCGAGGGATCGACTTTTCAGATTTTATGTAAAATACTAAGAAAAGCAGACATTTTCTAATTGTTAAAAGCAAGGAATGTATATAAAACTGAAAGAAGAAATATACTCATCAAGTATATTGTGAGTAAAATGTCAAAATTACAGCTAATTGAAACATGCAATATCATATATATCTTATTCACATCAATGCCTCAGCCCATTTAGAAGCGGCTCAATAAAGAACTTGATAGCTATTTAAGTATCTAGCTCATATTTTAATGTTTATTGTAGTCATTTAAAACATTTTAGAAATCCATTTTTACAAGTGGTATGTGAGATAATGTTTTGGCACTAACTAATGCAAGTTGATCCCGATAAGGTAAAATATCCGGAAAGAAGGTGGAAGGTGTGTTGTGTGTGTGTGTGGGGGGGGGGGGGGGGGGGGGGGTAAGAGAGAGAGGAGGCGGGTACTCATCCGAATATACTTTTTAACTGATGAATAAAACTGAACATTTGCGCATGTTTGAAACGATTTCCTTACTAAATTTCATTTTTAGGGTGTTTATACCTGTCAGAGATACATTATTCTATTATATAAATAAATGAGAAAAAAATAATATAATAGTATAATTGCTTGAATGTTTTTCTTATAGTGTGGCGACTTTGATCTAACATATTATATCATGCATTTCCCCAGTGAGATGATATACTGTGCTAGTCTGTCGTATGACTGTAAACAAAATATTTATAAATGTACTTTTACATATGTTTCTAAGTCAACAAAGTACATGACAGTTTGGACAGGCTACCTCATTAGAATATGTTAAAATTGCTTCTGCATTATAAACGATAAACCTATGTACCATTACTACGACTTTACGTAAAGGTGGAACAATTGGGGTATGGTAAATGTGTATGTTACCGGTTGTGACCAATGGGAAAACTGCATTGTGACACCACATTAATACGTTTGCTGTAGGGTTCCCGAGAATAATAACTCCCAAAATGTGTAAATTTAGACTGAATGTTTCAAGTAGTAGTTATAAGATATACATCACCATCGTGGTTTAGAAATGTATATTTTGGTATGAAATACATGATTTTTATTTAAAGCGCGTGTGAAGACTACCGGTCTCTATAAACTAAACACGTCCATATGTTTCATACCCAGATTTGAACCACTAAACCACAGTCTATTTCTTAATGAAAGGGAATGTAAGATGAACATTCCTATAAATATAAATTTTATAACAGTTTTGTCAGGATTCATTTAAAATATAACAAGTAAGAGCATTTTTATCAAAATAACGGAAGTCGTTGCGCATGAATAAACTTGAGAGTAAACTTGCATCTAATACTATAAATAGAAAGATATTAACACAAAACACTTAAATCCCAAAAATGTTAAAGTTTTATTAAAAATTGAGCGAAATATGACGATTTAAAAAGAAATTTGCTGAAAATATCCTTTATATGAGTTGTCTGCCCCTGACAAGAGAAGGTGCGAAAAGTCAGTGTTCCATATCCAGATTTCTATTTGACATAACCTTCAATCATTTTATGTTCATGGCTTGTCTCTACTAAAAAGTGCAAGATCGAATGACTTATAAGCCGGGCTAGATTAAGAAGGGGACATAATGTGATCAAAGCAACGAACTATGTCGAAAATAGCAAACATTTTAATCAACGCAATTTATAGCACTTAGCTTTTAACAATTTATGAATGACATAAACAGTTTTTTTTTTCATTTTGGATGTCAACAGTATTACAGACAATTAACCTGTATTCCTATGTGTATGAATTAAAAGATAGTTTAACGTACTATGAAACTTTCTCATGTTTCAATCGATTTAGCATATTAACTTCACATACGGTCATTGAAATTTACACAATATTAGCTATATGTAAAAACTGCTAGTCGAAGGCCCATTTAGTATGTTTTTGTACTACATAACTTGGACTGAAAGATCAGTGATGTGAATATGAGTTATATACTACGTATCCCAAATAAATGAAAAAGTCACTATGAGTTTATATATATGGCAAAAGCTGGTTCAAAGCTTGCCAATGCATTTGCATTTGCTCACACAGAAATCAAGTTATGAGAGTCCAAACGTTTAGTTACATCGTTGTTTTCTTTCCTTTTAATGGCGGAGTAATTCATTGTTAAAAGTCGTGTGACATCGAAATTTATTTCTTAAAACAATTAATCTGACTTTACATTGTGAAATTATAGATGTATGAAACATACCTGATACATTTCACGGTAATACATGTTTGGTCTACCGAAGTAAACGCATGCTCGTATGCCATAGTCTTTTAAGCACTGGGACATGTTGTTCGTAGAGTTAACAACACGTGTATGGAAATCAGCAGGACTGTCGTCAGTTTCTTTAAAGAACAGATATTCGGAGTTAACCTAAAATATCGGTACAAAAGATAATAGGTAAGGGTTGATTTCTCTGAAACACAGATTACCACAAACACAGCCTCAGAGCCAGGCATATGCAAAGTAGGCACATAACAAAAAGAAGCTGTAACAGAAAAAAAAATATAGACTGGTTCCTCCAAAAATCCAACAAGGACATAAAATTAGTTTATCTGAAAACAACTCGCTCGATAGATGTCGCAGATAACATGATTTTATAACTTGACGGGAATACTTGATCAGGAAAAAATACGCTGGTGCAAGAAAAAAATGTTGTTCTTTTTTTAATTTTGTGATCACAGCATCATTGTTTGTGCCGTGTGGTGGCCGTAAAAAGTCTCACCATGTCTTCTATCAGAGCTGTTATATTTCGATCTCTCCAGATCGGTCAGCACGACATTTATGTTGCTAGTATACTGATCACTTTTTCCGCTTCAAAATTTCGGCTTGGATGTTTCCAATACTCCCGTTTTGAAAGCTTTATATATGATGCCTGTTGTTTTTTTCTTTATTTTCTTTTGGCAGTTTCTGTGATATACAGGTTTCCTAACCAAGGGTCCTCCCTCTAACTGCCAGTTTGTGAATTCTGCCCATTGTTATTTCGTTTAAGGTAAAGACATTATATATCTGAGGACCGTACGCCGCATTTTAAGGAACTGCACTCTGTGCATCATTGAAGGTTCTAGGTTAACTACATAAAACATCTGTAAATGTTTAGTTCTACCTAACCCGGGACTAGAGGGCGTAGAAGGTAGCTTGCATTTCCACTACTGCCCATGAACAGGCCCAACCCTGCAAAACTTTCGTTTATGTCGTGTTGTTTTCCAACCCTTATATTTTATTTTGTTTTATTTTATTTTATAAAAAACGCTTTTATTCCTTTTACAGTTCAGAGTTATTAATGAAATAAGGAATACAAGAAGCATTTTCTTAAAAACGAAAGCATATTGGAGGTTCTTAAATTGTAATTTTTTTGCTTCTTACATTTCGTAACAATCACTTTTTATATTTTACTATATTCTATGTTGTGTTGATATTCAAGAACAATATAATTATTATCATGTGAAAAAAGTCAGGTTTTAAGTTATCAGACCTGTCTACTGGATTTCGAATGGCCACGATTATCTTAGCATTCGGATTTAAGCGTTTAATCAAGTCAGCGTTTGTATATGGGGGTTCCGTCATATTTCGCCATATTGCTTCGCTCAAAAGGCCTCTGTGGTCCCATATTACGGAAGGAGTAAAATCACCTGGAAAAGAAGAAAAAAAAACAAACAGATATACTATTAATTATAAGGATTTCAAATGCGTCTTGTTTCCTTATTTCGCTGCGTTGTTTCAAATCATATCGACTTGAAATAAAGTATGCTGACTCATCAAGATTGAATGGCACACGAAGATGTCATGCACATACTTTCAGTCATTAGTTTGGACAAGAAAAGGCATCGTTCTTCCACAAGATGCACAGAGATATCAAAAAGTAGGTCGTGTTTTTTAGCTGGCAATATTCTATATCCTACTTCACCTAAGGTATTACTCCATTTATAAAAACATTGTTTATGAAAATGCGTCACAAATAAGCTTAATTACATCTCTGTAGTAATGGCGCAATGATATGATCATGTCATTAATGTCAGTAGGCTGAGATAATTAGTTAAGAGAAAGTCTAAATTCAGCTTTTTAATTTTTGAACGCATATAACCAACATTGCAAAAAAGTCTCAACATCAATCCCTGGCATGAAAACCAATATTCCTTACTTATATTCAGAAGTCTGGATAACATTAATTACCCAGAAAACGGAGATTCCACCATATGCTGTACAATGGAATTTCTAACAGAACTTCAAGTAGGCACGGATAGAGCAGAAAATTTGGAGCGATACTGCAAAGGCCACTGTCATTTTGTTTACAAGATTTAAATCAAAAGTTTCTATTCGATAGTTGGTGATTCAAGACTGATCTGAAATGTGTACTATAACAAGTACATGACCTAGCACCAAAGTCATGTTTTGATACAGCTTAAAGATCACCAGGCTGATGTCTGGGATAGTAGAGATGAAATCACGACAGCAATTGGCTAAGTGTGATGGTATGTCCTTCCAGGGTTTAACGTTCAAAATAACTTAGAAACACTTCTAGTGCTTCACTCGGACCTGGAGTTTTTGTAACAATTTTGTAACAAACTCTCTGTTTTGTAAAAACTTATCTGTTGATGTTTCCATGTACGATTTCCGAATTGCGAGTTTTTGGACTAGATGACTGTGAATAAAGTTTTCTACTTAGCTCAGTAGGTAGAGCGTTGTTCTTCGGATCGCGAGGTCGTGAGTTCGATCCTCGGGCGGGGCGTTTGTTCTCCGTGACTATTTAATAAACGACATTTTGGTACAGAACCCAGGAAAACTGGTTAGGTTAATTGCCCGTCGTTACATGACTGAAATACAGTTGAAAAACGGCGTTAAACCCAAAAACAAACAAAAATTGTCTGTATAGTCCATTAACGTTTTATGATCAACTTTATGGCAGCTTGAACAAGGGGCAATGTAGAAAGGTAGAAACTACGCTACCCTCTTTGATTGTGTCCGACGGAAGAGGGAGAGGACTCTATGATAAGCAGTTTTTAAATCCAACCAGGACTGAACTGTTTTGATACCTGTCTTTCGGCCTGTTTCGTCGGGCCCTTAAGGGTGTTTCTCATGTTACTCTGTCTTCTGCAAAGGCATTGAGTATATACGTTTTTGGTTCTTAAGGTTTGCTTTTTTTATATTTATACAGGATCATTTTTGTGTTTTACATGCCATGCCTTTTTGTTTCCATTACGTGTCTTAGAGATTCACCTGGCGGGGATTACTTTTATTTACACTGTCCTGTGTCTTTGGAACATGGTGGGGGTAAGAGTGAGGTTGGGTGCGCACCATAAACCGGTTTAAGCACCCCAGTGGTGTTTTTGCCACTGACCGTTCCAAGGCGGTGCCCCACTGTGTTCCTTTATTTGTTCGTTTTATCCTCGTGTGTTTGCTTTGTATGCGAGTGCGCGCTTGTGTGTGTTTGTAGTGTGCACGTCTGTGTGCTGTGGGTTTCGTTTTGGGGAGGCTGTGTTTTTGGAACATGGCATTCCCTGTTTGATATTTTCTTTGTTTTGTTTTTTTTGCTCTCATACCGTATACAAAATTCCATCGGAGAGCATTCATTGTTCTCAGTAACGGTAAAGTATTTGGCGTTAACTTATTGTACAGTATTTTCGGTTGTAATTAGGAATGACTGTCGACGGAATGACAATGCCCTACCTCACGTATTTATTTAAAGGATATTTAACTTCTTAGCTAAGACTTTGACTTGTAAAACCAAGTTGTAAAACCAAGTCTGTCGTGCGTTATGTTGGACGCTGACGAAGTCGTTCATGAACCGTAACAAAATAAGGAACACAATTTTATTCCGATTTCTAAAAAAAAATAGTCCATACAGATTTTAAATAAATTTTACAACAGAACATACTAGTATTGATATTGTAACATTAATTCACTAAGATATGGTTAAAAAATGTTCGTGAAATGTAAAATGTGTACCATCAGTAAATCAAAATATACTACTAAAATCGAGTCTGCAATTTTCACTGTTTGCCCTGTTCTCGATGCTTCCGAGGGATCTACTTTTCAGACTATAATTACTCTTAAACAAAAAAGAAGCATAGTGTTGGTTTCTTAAAAACAGAGTAAAAGGTAAGTAAACAGGACGTTTTTGCATAATCTGTAGGTCCGCCTAAAATAAGATTACACGACAAATTGTGTCGTATTTTTTGGGCATTCCTATAGGTCGGCTAAATCAGGATTCATGATTTTGCTTTTATCGGTTTTATAAGATGAATTTTAAAGGTAGAAGATTTCCATAAAGTACGAGACAAATCGCTTTGTAGTTAAATTTTGAGACGGACCAGCATAGAATTTAGGAAAACTTTGTTCTATTACCAAAAATCGCGTTGTGAAAACCTGTTCGTGTCAAAATCCCAGTTATGTCTGTGTTCACGGTATTTTCGAAGACGTGCAAGTAATCCGATAGTGCGGGTAGATTTTCTGAAATTATACAAGTACTTATTTTAGATATTCACTATACTGTTAGCAACTTGCGCACGCCTTTCCAAAAACATAATCTTAATTCAGTCAATATAATTACTATATTCATGTTTGATTACTATATATATAATGGTATGAACTAGTAACCAACAAGTCCAAACAGGAGCTCTCATTTTTACTGACATATGTCCCCGAAATGTCTGCGCATAAAAATGCCTGAATGGTTTAGGGATGAATAAATTTGTGACCTTGACCTAAAGACCCGGATCATAAGCATGACACATCTTCTCTATAGTTAGCATTTATGTCAAAATATTTTCAGATCCCTTGATAAATGGCAGAATTATGGACCTTATAAAAACACCCCATGTTAACATTTGACTTCTTAATGTGACCATGACCTTGGAGCTAAGTGTCTGGATCTTTCCTACGACACGCCATGTTGTTATTGGGAACACTTATGACAAGTAATGCTAAAATCACATTTTCGATTTCAGAGTTATAGACCGGACAAGAAACAGACCATGCTAACCTTTAACCTCAAAGTGTGACCTTGATCTGAGAGCTACGGGATTGTGTCTCGCACATGACATATCATCTTATGATGGGGAATATTTATGCCAAGTAATTGTAAAATCCCTTGATGAATGAGTTATAAATCGGGCGCGAAACAGACACTGTTAACATTGGACTTTTTCTATGTGTAACACCGTTGGAGCTATGGGTCTCGCCCTTGCACTTTATACATCGTCTTATTACGGTAAACATTCATGCAAAATTATTCTCTAAAATCCTTTTATGTATGGCAGAGTTATTGACCAGACATGAAATAGATTCTGTTAACATTTGACATCTAATTGTTACCTTTGAGCTGGGTGTCTGGGTTTTGTGTATGACACATTGTATGTATGCATATCTTAAATTAAGTATAAGTTATTGAAGTATATAATAGATCATCTGCATTTTATACTCATATTTATATTCATGTGTACATTTAAAACAACAACAGTCTAAAAGGAATATTATTAACATAATGATATAAACAACGAACCAAAGCGACGCCTGGCGATCCAATGATTGCCTTTTTGCACGTTGGCAGATATCAGAGGATGCTTCACTATTCTTCTGTACAAGTCTGATGTTCCACACTTCGGCACTCCCATTAAGTAGAAATATGGCAAGCAGTAGAGAACCGACTTCTGTCTCCAGCAAGGATTTTTGTAGTTCCCGAAAAAGAAAAATTTTCCTCTAAAAAAATTTATTTTTATGATTGTTTGGGGTTTTGACTTGAGTCTTTTTGGGCTTTTAATTTAATTTTTATTATTTTTTAAATTTCAAGTGAAAATTATTTTTATATTGCAACCCCACTTCAAACGAAAAAACCCAGTAACCCAACATTCCTGAAAAATCTGATAGTATCGAACAAGATTTTTGACACTTTAAAGTCTTTTTAAATCATTTGGGAAACAAAATACGTTGGAATCAAAATCGACAGTCCAAAATCAGGCACCGGAAAAAAATTCTACAAGAATAATTATGGGCATACAAGTTTTTTTAACCAAATATTGGGCCCCTATTTCTAGGGGGGATATCCTGAACTCGCAAATTTGGCCGGTTCATACAAAAAAACAAAAAAAAAAAAAAAAAAAAAAAAAACTTTAAATTTGCTTTTGGTAAAACTTTAAAAAGGGAGAAACTAGCTTTTTATCTTTCTCTTATTTCTCTTTGCGTTTGGGTTCGTCCAGTACAAACCTTTTTTCCCCTTTCAAGAACTGCCAATTTTCCCCCCCATGAATCAGAGGGGAAAACTAAGTTTTCAGACACAATTTCGTTAAATAAAATTATCAGGGAGAACATGCCCCTGGGGAAATCACCCGCAAACCCCCTAAACCGTAAACCAACGATCTTACCTATGAGCAAGCGGGGGGTTTTTTTAAACCTTTTTTGACATTTGTACAAAAAAAAAGGGTCTAAAAATAAATTGATAGTACGGGAGTTTAATCTAAATTAAGCTAAAATAAAACAAAATATTTGACTTATTTTTAAAAATTAATACATTCTAAGAATTTAAAGCTTCCCGGTTTTCCTGGTATTTTAAAAGTTAATTTTTTTTTCTATTTTTAACTTCCCCCGTCTTTTTTCCTTTTTTTGCTTTTGTTTTGGGCAAATAATTGATCCACGGGAAAATTGAAAGAAAAAAATATTTGAAAAACGCACATTTTCGCGGGGTAAAAAATTTCACTAATTTAAATTTATGTTTATTCGCGAGGTTTAATTTTTCGCAAAATTTTAAAAAATAATGGTATCCTGTTTGAATTAGAATTATACTATTAGGGTGAAAAATTATGCGAGGATTAACTTTCGTGAATATGGGACCTCGCAAATTATAGCAAAAAAATTAAACCAAGGTTTTTAATGCTGAAAAAGGCCTAAAAAAAAAAATATGTGCTTCTTTGATACCCTTTTAAATACTTTTTCAGGTTTTCCCAAAAAATTTTTCCCATAAATTTTGTGCATGAATAACCCTCTAAAATCGACAGCAATATGCTTTTTAAGATTTCCTTTTGAGGGGGGGTTGACTATAGGGAAAATTTTTCCTTGTAAAAAGGGCATGGTGTAGCAAAAAAAAATTTGGTAACCCCCGGGGACAGAACAAAGTTTTGATTTGATTCGAATACCTACAACCTACTATACAACAAAGTTTTCCAAAAATTTTCCGGGAAATATGGGGTTTTGAAATTTTAGGAAAGAAAATTTCTACTACTTGACAAAACGAAGTAATAGTTTAATCCAAAACCCTTTATTAACACATGTTGAATAAGTTCGATTTTGTGTAATAGGGAAAAGAAATTGGGAAAAGTGGGTGGGAAATATTTTTATGTAACTTGTTATTCTTTTGGGGTCTTTGGGTTTTGTACGGGTTTAATGCGATTAGGGGCATTTAAAGGGATATTTAATTTTAAATGAAATAAAGAAGAAAAAAAAAACCCCAATTTTTGGCGGGTTGAATATGCTGTTAATAGGTTTAATATAGTTTTTTGGTTGGGGTAAAAATGCGTACATATCTTTACCCACTACTTTTGTATTTAAAGTCAAACTGAACAATGTCAAAAATTTACAGCAAAAAAAAATTTTTGTGGAAAATATGGCACGCTGAAAATTTTTCCTTAAAGAAAACCCGTCTAAAAATTACCTACAGGTGTTTTTTAACTTTCATATAATAGTCTGTTTCGGGATTTGTGTGTGTGTGTGTGGGGGGGGGGGGGGGGGGTATTAAAATTCATAACTTAAACATTATCAGTATCAGAAAAAAAATTGGGGTTCCTTTAAAAAGCCGTTGCTTGACATGAGGGGGAAAATTTTGTACTTTACTGAACACTTTTCTAAAGCGCAAATTTAGATGTAAGCACACGCCCTCTAGCACCGGAAGTCAAATACCCATATTGAATAACTTTTTATGATCCTAAAGGACAAGAAAAAAAAAACAGAAAAAAAACTAATTTAGAGGACTGCCAGAATTTAATAGCCGCCACACAACAGTTAAAGATTGCTGTTTTGACAGTAATTGAAATATGTAATATGATCCCCTGGAAGCAAGGAAAGGCAACCAAGGAAAACCAAAGCAGACTCGGTTTGGCTGTGTCTGATCAAGAGAGGCAAGGGAAATGACACGCCCCCATCTTTGTTAACCAGGGAACTTAGAATGGATTCCTTAAATTTTTTAAAACCAAAATAAAAAAAGAAACATAACATTGATTCCACGTGCGGGTCACGTTTTACAACCGCCACACAAAAATAAGTATATTCTGTAAGAATATTTTTTAAAGCATGGAATTTAGACTAAGAACTCAGCCCAAAGGTGAGGGTTGTCAAAGATAATTAAATCGGGAAAGAATACCCCTTTTTTTTTGAAGCACGGGAAATTTCAGCCAAGAAAAAAAAAAAATAAAAGATTTGGGGTTAAATTGAATCTGGGGTTTCTGAGGAAAAGAAAAATTGAAAACTTTTCCTTACATCCAAGTCAAAAAAAGGCGAAATGCTAGAATTTGGGGCAAAAATTTTTTCCCAATAACAGTTTTTTCAAATTTTTGGATATTGAAGGACAATCAAAAAGGGAAAAAAAAAAAAAGCAAAAAAAAATCATGGTCCCCGGGAAATTCGAAAAAGAGTTTTTGCCCTTGAAAAGGGCCATTTTCCCCCCAAAAAAATGCGTTTTAAAGGGAGAAAAATTTCTTTTTCGAATCGGTGACCTATGTTTTTTAAATTGCTTTTGTTTGTTTCTTAGATTTTGCCCTTTCAATACCCAAAGGGTTTAAAGAAATTTTTTATTGGGGAAAATTTTCGCCCATCTCATAAAACGGGGGAATTCTAGCATACCCTTTAAGTGAAACTGTGTTTTTGATAAACTTTAAATCGGCTCAATGTTTAGATTAACAAAAAATTTCACGAAACGGGTTTTTTTATTTAAAAAATACATTTAAAAATTTGTGTTAAATCCCCACCTCTGAACAAAGCCACCATACTCAAAGACCACATGTTTTGTTTCCCTTTTTAACACGGACAGTTTTTTTTTAAACCCTGCGAAAAAAGGGCCCACCTTCCAAAAAAGACCACTTTTTGGTTTCCCCCAAGGGGGTCTTTAAAGACAGGTTTTTCCTGTTTTGTGGGAAATTTTCTTTTAAAGAAAATAAAACGCAATCAAGAAAAATTAAAAGAACAGCAAAACTGGGTTTTCCCGCCCTGTTTAATGAGAAAATGACCCCTTGGGTAAAACCTTAAAGGTCCACAAACACTGGTTAAGCGAAATTCCCCCTAAAAAATTGAATGGACGATTCCGAAAGGACAAAAAATAAAAAAAAACACTTAGCCCAAAGTCGAAGAACGAATATAATGCGCTTGACTACGCTTAAAAGAAGTGTTGTCCCTAAAATTTTTAAGCGAAATCCTATACCATTATATATTAAAGGGAACTTCCCCCCAAAGGCCCCAAAAAATTTATAACAACAGTGAATAAAAGTACGGGGTTTCATTGTACACTACCAATGTTGACACAATCTTTTTTTTTTTAAAAACGACAAAAAAAAAACCCAAAAAAACCCAAACGCAATGTTTTAAAAAAGACAAAACCAACGCTTGCCTGATAAAAAATTTTTTTAATTTTTTCAAACCCTACAAACGGAAAAACAAATGTCCCAAAGCTTAATTATAAAAATGATTATTTTTGTTTTTTTTAATTCCTTTCTCTTGAAAAGGGAAAATTATTTTAAATTTTTAATAAGTCACACTTGACTGAGTATGATTTTTGAAAGTTTTTTGTAATTACAAGCTGGCCTTTAAACTCCGTAAACCTTAGAAAAAACCTTCTGACTTTAAAAACTATTCTTTCTAAATTGGGGGGGACTAAAGGGGTTACACAATACTAAACTGGGGGAAATGATTAATTGTTTTCTTTTTTTTCCCTCCGAACAGAAAAAAAGTACTTTCCCACCGGGATAGAAAATTCAGAAAATTTTAAAAAGAAAAACAACTTAATATTATCGAAACCCTTTTCAAATGCAGGGTTTATTTTAAAAAAACAAACCCCCTTGCGACCCCTCTAATTATGTGTAAAAAATTTTCCACAGGGTTTTTAAACCAGGTCAATGTCTTTTTGCCGTATTTCCCTACTGAAAGGGGGAAACCCGTTTTAATTTGTTTTTGGTTTTTTAAGGGTTTAAATGTTAAAAAAAACTAGCGTAAAAAACTTACAGGTCTGATTTTTTTTGGGCAGTTTTAAACAGACTTGAAACCCAAAAAATTTTTAAAAGATTTCTTTTTTATATTTATATAGAGGGGCCCAAAGAATAAAATTTTGGTATTTTTTTTAACTTTTTTATTACTTTATATCAGTGAGAAAGTTTAAAAAATTATTGCAACAGCTTATATAAATGGGGGTTAAAAACATTGAATCAATTTTAATAAAAAACGCGTTTGTTGTTGGGCATTGTCGAGAAAGCTACATGTCAATTTTAAAGACAAATTTAAATGTGCGAATGCAAACAAAAAAGAGAAATTATAATAAAAAATTAACTTTTTTATATTAATTGAAAGAAAAGTAAATTAAAAGGTTTCAGTGTACCCTTGTATAGAAAACCCCCCCGGGGAACACAAAAATTTATTTTTTTAAAACCCAATAGAAAAATTTTTGTTTTTTTTTTTTAAGTAACGTTCTAAAATCCTATTTACTAGTATTGGATAGTCCAGGCGTGTTTTGTTTCAGTAGGGGGCCTCCGTAGCCGAGTGGTTAAGGTCGCTGACTTCAAATCACTTGCCCCTCATCGAGGTGTGTTTTAAGCCTCACTCGGGGGCGTTGAAATTTTTTCATGTGGGGAAAGCCAAACAAGCGGCTTACGGAAGGTCGGGGTTTTTACCCAGGTGGCCCCCACTTTAAGAAATTTAAATCACGTAGGGGGACCGGGGTATTTTCCCTTTACCATTAAAGCTGGAAAATGCCATAGAATATAGTGTTGTCGGTGCGACGTTAAATCCTAAAAAAAAGCTTTGGAGACGAAACCTTAAAGTGAAAATAAAACCCGCAAACTAATTTTCTTTTGGTTTAAGTGCCCCCAACACGACAATAAACAAATAACAATTTCCAACTTTTATACTTTTTTCAAATGTAACTTTTTAAAACCCAAACCCACTAAATTTTTGTCTGTTATGAAGGGAAAAGAAAAAAAAGTTACAATTTGTTTACCTTTTAAAAGGCCCGGTTCCGAAAATGCTTGTACAGAAAGAAAAAATATAAACCAAAAAAACTGTACGGGTAATCAGTAAAAGGTTTTTCATTTTCCATATCATATTCAAAAACAAAAGGAAGAACATCAGAGAAACCCACAGTCTTACAAATGGGGGATACAAATAAAAAGATATCCATTCTGTTTCAATAAAAAAATTTAAAAATTTGAGGTAAATGTGCGTTTTTACTTTTTCTTTTTCTTTTCCTGCGGAAAAATCACGTATCTCAATGTACTGCTTGGCGCATTTTATTATTGGTTTTTGGGTTTTACTGTGATGTTTTATTAGTTCAATTTTAAAAACGTCCCACTTATGATTTAAATGCGAACTTGTCTCCTGCGGGTTCGAGATGGGAAAAAAATTAACTGTTCCCGATTTAATTTTAAAAACCCTTTAATTTGTTTTTTTCCTCGAAATCAAGTTTTCTTTTAAAAAGAAAAAAAAGCCCCGGTCCCAATCAAATTTCAGGACTGAAAAAGCCACTGATGATTTTTAAAACCAAATGAAGAGATTTGGGGTAAGGGGCAAACATTCAAACCCGCGCAAATGTTTCATTTCTATTTGGGTGTTTAAAATAAATAAATCCCAGACCCCTGGCACTAGACCAGAAAAAAAAAGCCTCGTACATTTTATACCATACCCTTTGGGATTCTATAAGAACCATTTGGGCAGAACGGGGGAAAATTTCACAAAACCCCTTTCAATCGTACATTTCTCACCCTAAACGCGCAGTTTTGAAAAAAATTGGAATTTTCAAGGGAAATTGAAAAGTGGGAATTTTTCATACATCTTGCATCAGTCAAAATTGTTTCCCTTTTTTTATATTTCAGGGAAACTGCACATATTTTTGCTTGGTTAAAAGTTACAGGGAAAAAATGTTTTAGAGGTCCAGCAGTGGGCCTTTTAAGGCGAAATGTAAACAAAAAAAACCAGAAGGGAAAATATTCAATTTTTATAAAAACTTTGAAATGATGAATGAAATTCCCTCTTTGATCGAGTTTGAATTTTTTTAAAATGGTACAAATTTATTAAAAAATTTTTTGCACAAATTTTTGTTTCAAAATTTAAAAATTTTAGCGTTATGTGTAGTTAAAAAAAACGACTGCATACCAAATTTTTACATCAGCCAATAAACTGTTTTGAATCTAGACGGAACTTTAATTGGGGGAAATTTTTAAAAAAGTTTTTTTTTGTAACGTTGAAAAACTAAAACTACGGACCCTTTCTCAAGAAAAAGAAAAATTGAAGAAATGTGACCCGTAACACCCAAAGGAAAATTTAAATTAAAAAACTTGTTCCCTAACCATTTGTTCACCCTTTTCCAAACTGCGTGTTTTAGATAGAAATGCGCGATTGGGAAAAGGGTAAGTTTAATTTTTCCGTTCATGGCCACGGTTCTTTTTAAAAAAACCCAGGGGGTTGGGGAAACATCCACTGGGGTAACCCGGGTTCCCCGCCGCTCGCCAGACAAAAACAAAAAAACCCCTGGAAAAAAAAAACCCCTTGTAAATGGGGAGGTTTGAAATGTTTTATTTTTTTCTACTGATTTAAGCAATCCTTGCAATTTTTTTGGGTTTTAATTAGGGGTGGAAATTTTACCCAAAGGAAACCCTGGGGGGAATTTCCCCAAATTCATTATTTTACGATTTCGCTTCCTGATTTCACGAATTTTCCCCTTTTGAATTCCCGAATTCACGATTTTTTTGCTTCCTGATTGCACGAAATTTTTACCCTTTATGAATTTACGATTTCACATTTCTACTTCATTTAATTCCCAGAAAATTTACAAAAAACTTCCACGATTTCTTTATTTCACGGGTTTCAAAGATTTCATGATTTCAGATTTTCCCCTTCATGAATTCAGATTTAAAATTCACGAATTCACAATTTCCCCTTCTGAATTCACGATTTCACGTTTTCCACTTCACGAAATTTACATTTCACAATGGGGGAAAAACGTGAATTCATAAATTTAAATTGTGAGATCGTGAATTTTCCCTGGGGTGGAATTTGTGAATTGTGAAGGGGGAAATCGTGAATTCAAGAAGTGGGAAAATTTTTGAAATCGAGGAAAATTTGGGAAGTTGGGAAAACGGGAATTCATGAAAGTTGAAAATTTTTAAAAAGTGAATTCAAGAAATGGGGAAAACGTGAATTTAGGAGCAGAAATCGTAATTCATTTAAGGGGGAAATCGTAAAACAAGGGAAAACGGGGAAAACATGAAAAACGTGAATCAAGAAATCGTGAAGGGTTTTTTGTGAAAAATTTGTGAATTCATGAAGTGGAATCGTGGAAAAACCCGGAAGCAGAAATCGTTTAATTCGTGAATTTTATGAAGTTTGGAAAAAACGTGAAAACCCCTGAAGAAAAAAACGTGAAATTTTTGAAATTTAAATGTCAACGGGTCTTTTGTAGATATGGGTTTTCATTTTTTTAACTTCCGGCGGAAAACGATTTTTATATTTATTTGAAAAAAAAAAATTTTTTCAGTCTGAAAAACTAAAACATTTTTAATTTTTTCGCAAAATTTTTTTTTTGTTTCCAAACTGTGAAAAATTTTAATGATTTGTGAACAAATTGGGATCTTTTTGAGCAATTTGTGAAATTTTTCCCCCTTTTTAGTTCTGTCTAAACGATAAAAAAACCGTTAAAAAATGTATGGGTGAAAAAAATAAAGACTGTTTGAAAACGGCCAGTGGTTTTTTGAATAGACAGTCTTTTTAACTAGGGTATTGGGGTATCGAGAATACAATGATGCATTTTTTAAAAACCGTTATGCTATATTGCCCCAATGGGTCCCTTCTTGTGTAGTTTTGGATATTTTTAACCCATTTGTTTTTGCAATTTTTTTTTGTCGTTTTTTTCTGCATTCCTTTTCGTATAAAAACGCAATCAGTAAACAGATACTTTTATAAGATTTCCCCATTGGGCAAAAAAGTAATTCTGGTTGGCCCTTTTTCAGTTTGTCTGCAAATCCCTTTTCTGGGCCCGTAAAATTACATCCAAGGACCAATTTTTGCCCCAAAAATCGGTTTTCTAGGCTTTTATTTAGTTAACGTATTTTGGTCCGGGTCGTAATTTCTAAATGCACGGGCCAACTGTTAAATATCTTCACATTTTCAAGGGGCCCTACCAAATTGATTAATATTTTTTTCGAAAAATTTCCAAAAAAAAAATGGGGGCGAGCGAGCGTTTTTTTCTTTTCCAAATTTTTATTTTTTCGAGGCGGGTTTGCTTTTACATGGGGGCGAGGGGGATTTTTTTTTTTTTAGTTATGATTATACATGGAAAAATTAAAATTTTTTTAAAGGAAAAACACAGAAAAATTTAACATTTTTCAGTTGACTAAGACAGTAGATAAACTTTTCTGTTTTTTAAAGCCCACATGAAGGTTTTGCAAGTAAATTTTTTGCTAAAACTAATTTAACACTTTGTTTTTATTTTGGGTTTTTTAATTACTGGGGGGTGAGTGTCTTATTTTTAATTTTTATTGTTCTACATTAATCTGAAAAACGTGCCCATTTAAAGGCAGAGGAAAGAGGAATAAATTTTTAAAAAAACCCGGCACCCCAAATGGGAAAAACATATCTTCAAAAAAAACCCGTTAGATGGCTTCGGGCACAGGCAACTTTGTTCCCAGTGAAACCCAAACGGTAGGGTTGAGGGGAAAGAATTTAAAACGTTGACCAAAGAGGGCCAAAAAGGGGTTGGGCACCCAAATGCTTTTACATTGTCGAATCCTTTGGGAAAAATTTCTTTAAAAGATAAGCTTGCTTTAAATTTTTTTGGGAGGGTTTTTAAATTTCAGTCAAAAATGATAACCGAACCCGGGCAAAAAAAATGATCCCCCAAAATGGCCCCCTCTTTAAAAGTGTTTTTTGTTGTGCTTTGGGTTGACCCCAAAAAATTTTGAGTTGGGGGGAAGGCCCCCTTTTTTTTTTGTTTTTTTCTTTCAATCAATTTTACAGCCCAATTTTAAAATTTTTTTAAAAAGGGGAAAATTGGGGGGTTTCAAAACGACAGAAATTATTTTTTATATTACAAACTTATTTGAAAAGCTAAACATTTTTAAAAATGAAAATATGTATTTTTTAAGAATATCTGACGCCGTAATAAAGAAGTTACGTTTTAAAACGATTTGGGTCCCAGGGGCAATTAATGTGATGGTCATTTAGGATTTGTGAAAAAAAACTTTTTTTTCAAGAAAGCACTGGCTTTGGCTCTGTTTTTAAAGTTTTTTAACAAAACCCCAAGATAAAAAAATTGGGTTTTAAAAATTTTTCTGAACAATAATTTTTATGTTTAAACCAATAAATTTTTAATTTGAACCCCGTTTGGGCCCTGCCCGTCTTTCAAGCGGGGTTTGTTTTTTTCACTGTTAATTTAAAAAATCGTGAACGTGCCTACTTCCCTCACCTACCGGCACATCGAAGGCCATGTGTGGCAGTAGCACAGACACTTCAGATTTAAAAAAATGATGAACAACACCATAATTCCTGACTTTTTGAGTTTGTGTCATCAGCTACATGTATTACGAACGCATGGATTCCGATCAATATCACTTTGACGCATTAAAACAGCGATAAAACCTGTTTACCGTTATCATTCCGGACCGCGTAATCAGAAAAAAAATTTTTTTTTCGGCGATTTTTATGTACGTGCGGGCGGGTGAATTTTTTTTCTTTTTCTCGGGAATGAAATTATTGATGCGGTAGTTCCGACGAACGACAAATCAATTTGGTATGGCCCAAAGGTTGGAAAAAGCAGTATTTCTTGTCCGGAGCCTGACTTTGTAATACATGCCATTTTAACTTGTACTAATGTGGCCTTTCCTGGGGGACTCTAGAATAGAAAAATTAGGAATCGATTAAGTAGCTGGTTTACAAGTATTGCTAAGCCTTCCATAACCTCAGATCCCCTTCCTAAATTCCAGTTTGTTCAGTTCTGCCCATTGTTTTCTCGTTTGGGGCAAACCATTTACTTTATCTGGGGACCAAACGCCGCTCTTCATGGAATTACACGCCTCAACACGTGTATCATTGAAGGTTCCATGTTCACCGCCGTTTGAATACATCTGTGGGTGTCTCTAAATTTTTGTACTTTTAGCATGTGTAAATGTTGAGTTCTGCTCAACTCGGGGCTAGAGGGCGTGGACGGTAGCATGCATTTCGACTACCGTCCATGAACAGGCTCAATCAAACCGAGCCTGCAACATTTTCGTTTTTGTCGTGTTGAGCGGACTGTGAAGTTTCCACTTTTCTCTATTTTATTCTCACAGCAGCGTTGTTTGTGCCCTGTGGCGGCCGTAAAAAGTCTCCCCGTACATTCAATCAGGGCTGTTAAATTTCGATCTTCTCAGATCGTTCAGCACGACTTTTATGTCGTGTTATTGGTACTGTTTAGTTTCTCAACATGACCATTTCGGCCTTGGTAGTTCCAATACTCCCGCTTTCATAGCCTTGGGTATTGTATAATCACCCCTTGGATATGGTGCCTGCTTTTTAATTTTGTCTTTTGACAGTTCCTGTGATACGCAGGCTCCATAGCCTCAGATCCCCTTCCTAAATTCCAGTTTGTTTAGTTCTGCCCATTGTTTTCTCGTTTGGGGCAAACCCTTTACTTTATCTGGGGACCAAACGCCGCTCTTCATGGAATTACACGCATCAACACGTGTATCATTGAAGGTTCCATGTTCACCGCCGTTTGAATACATCTGCGGATGTCTCTAAATTTTTGTACTTTTAGCAAGTGTAAATGTTGAGTTCTGTTCAAACAGGGGCTAGAGGGCGTGGACGGTAGCATGCATTTCCACTACCGTCAATGAACAGGCTCAATCAAACCGAGCCTGCAACATTTTCGTTTTTGTCGTGTTGAGCGACCTGTGAAGTTTCCACTTTTCTCTATTTTAATATCAAGGGTTTAATCACTTGGTTTACGCTATAAATGAATTGTAGTTTCAACATTTGTTCAGTGCTCTATGAGTCATGTCTAAATACTATTACGTAGTGTGTTGTTTCAGGATATTGTATACAGACAATCAGAAGTGCTTGTCAAAGAAGGGTTCAAAGTTATTGTTTTCTTTGTTGTTTTGTTTTGTTTTTTGTTTGTTTATTTTGGGTTTAACGGCGTTTTTCAACAGTATTAACAGTACAAACCTTTTTTCCGCAAGTAACTGCCAACTTTTCCATATGAATCAGATAAGAACAGGTGGAGAACGAATGATTTAAGACAAAATGTCTTTTATCAAATCGTCACCCGCCCGGGGATCGAACTCACGATCATGTGATACGTAGATCTGCGCCCTCCCTATTAACAACAAAAATAGTCTAACATCTACAGCAATGAACGAGGGGTTGGTCTCTGGTAAACGAACCAAAAATAATTACTGTAAAAAAATATGTAACTGTATAATTGTTATTACTGCATTTGTGGATTTATAAAACATACGACGAGATTATACATGTACATAATTTGTTGCACGTTCACTCAAATAAAGAGTTAAACTACACGAAAAACAGTTTCTTTTACAAAATACGTGAGATGAAATATCAATATTTACGGCAGAAATGCATTAAGATATGATTCAGTCATCTTGGCATATGTATGAATTAAATTGTAATATTAAATGTATGACATTATAAATTAAATTTAATTTATATTCAAAGTTATTCAAAGGATTGACTTCCAGAAGTTATCATATACACTTGCAAAAACCGCGGTAAAAGTACTTTCTTAAGTAGTCCAGAGTGGCACATCGGAAATGCCATTATAACAGTGTTACTGGAAACTCAACAAACTAAACAAAACTTTTATAGTACCGTCGTATATTGAAGAAATGGCATTTAATCGAGTGCTTGGTAAACAAGAGGGCCATGATGGCCCTATATCGCTCACCTGAGTACCATTGCTTTAACCAAAAACTAAAAGAAAAAATTCATACATGGTACAGATATGTCAAAATACACCTAAAAATTGGAGGTACCATCCATGTTGTACAACAGAAAAGTGGTCTCAGTTTTTCTCTACGGCCAATAATAAAAAAGTTACTAAATAAGCTATTTATAGTAACGTAAAAGGGAAGTAATAAAAAAATATTGTAAGCGAACAAAAGAAGGAGCTGCCAAATAAAAACAAGAGCACTGCAATGCAACGCAAATGCAGAGCAATATTCACATAAAACAAAGTCATATGACCTTTGACCCCTAAGTGTGACCTTGACATTGAATTTAGCCATCCGAAACATGCGCTCTGCATATCCTTTCAATGAGTGAACATTTGTGTCAGGTTCCTCTGAAATCCATCAAGGGGTTCAAGAGTTACAGAGCGGAAGGGAAATTGCTAACCAACACACAGACAGACAGACGGACACCGAGGCGATAACATAATACGTCCCTGCGGGCGTATAAAAAAGAATTGAGATCTTATGGTGATACAAGTTGTGTGCAAGTTTGGTTAAAATCAAATCATAAATGAAGCTACTATTGTGCAGACAAGGTCAAAATAGCCAATTTTGGACCTCTCAGGGGCCATAACTCTGGAACCCATTATGGGATCTGGCCGGTTCAAGAATGGAACCAAGATCTTTTGGTGACACAAGTTTTATGCAAGTTTGATTAAATTCAAATCATAAATGAAGCTGCTATTGTGCAGACAAGGTCAAAATAGCTAATTACGGCTCTATCAGGGGCCATAACTCTGTAACCCATTATGGGATCTGGCCAGTTCAAGAATGGAAACAAGATCTTTTGGCGTCATAAGTTTTGTGCAAGTTTGATTAAATTCAAATCATAAATGAAGCTGCTATTGTGCAGACAAGGTCAAAATAGCTAATTCCGGCTCTATCAGGGCCCATAACTCTGGAACCCATTATGGGATCTGGCCGGTTCAAGAAACGAACCAAGATCTTATGGTGACACATGTTTTGTTAAAGTTTGGTTAAAATCAAATCATAAATGATGCTGCTATTGTGCAGACAAGGTCAAAATAGCTAATTTTGACCCCTTCAGGGGCCATAACTCTTGAACCCATAAAGGAATCTTGCCAGTTCCAGAAAGGATCCAAGATCTTATAATGATACAAGTTGTGTGCAAGTTTGGTAAAAATCAAGTCATAAATAAAGCTGCTATTGTGTAGACAAGGTCAAAGTAGCTAATTTTGGGCCTTTCAGGGGCCATAACTCTGGAACCCATTATGGGATCTGGCCGGTTCCAGAAAGGAACCAAAATCTTATGGTGATACAAGTTGTGTGCAAGTTCGGTAAAAATCAAATCATAAATAAAGCTGCTATTGTGCAGACAAGCTCAAAATAGCTAATTTTGGCCCTTTCAGGGGCCATAACGCTAGAGCCCATAATGGGAACTGGCCAGGTCCAGAAAGAAACCGTGAACTTATGGTGATACAAGTTGTGTGCAAGTTTGGTAAAAATCAAATCATAAATAAAGCTGCTGTTGTGCAGACAATGTCAAAATAGCTAATTTTGGCCCTTTCAGGGGCCATAACTCTGGAACCCATAATGAGATCTGGCCAGTTCAAGAAAGAAATCGAGATCTTATGGTGATACAAGTTGTGTGCAAGTTTGGTAAAAATCAAGTCATAAATAAAGCTGCTATTGTGTAGACCAGGGTCAAAGTAGCTAATTTTGGGCCTTTCAGGGGCCATAACTCTGGAATCCATTATGGGATCTGGCCGGTTCCAGAAAGGAACCAAAATCTTATGGTGATACAAGTTGTGTGCAAGTTCGGTAAAAATCAAATCATAAATAAAGCTGCTATTGTGCAGACAAGCTCAAAATAGCTAATTTTGGCCCTTTCAGGGGCCATAACTCTAGAGCCCATAATGGGAACTGGCCAGGTCCAGAAAGAAACCGTGAACTTATGGTGATACAAGTTGTGTGCAAGTTTGGTAAAAATCAAGTCATAAATAAAGCTGCTATTGTGCAGACAATGTCAAAATAGCTAATTTTGGCCCTTTCAGGGGCCATAACTCTGGAACCCATAATGAGATCTGGCCAGTTCAAGAAAGAAATCGAGATCTTATGGTGATACAAGTTGTGTGCAAGTTTGGTTAAAATAAAATCATAAATGAAACCACTATCGTGCAGACAAGAAATTGTTGACGGACGGACGCACGGACGCACGCACGGACGGACGACGGACGACGGACGAAGGGTGATCACAAAAGCTCACCTTGTCACTATGTGACAGGTGAGCTAAAAAAAATCAGGGTTCGAAGGATTACAGTAATATTGGACAAAGCCGCTTGAAATACAAGAGTCACTTTTATTGCAGATTAGATTTTGATCTATTATAGTAATCACTACCAATAATACGTTTTACATACAAAGATATGCATATAGACATCGGAGTTAATGGCCCAGTTACACACAAGGTCGGTCCCCAATCGGTCATTTTACTCGCTGTTTTGATCGGTTGTCATGCGTGAGTTTAGTTCTGGTTTTCTGTGTAATCGGCCATCGGTGATGGACAACTGTCCAATCTGTTAAAAAACGTTTCATGTGTTGCTGGTAGGTGGCCGAAAGTTACTCAAACGGTGTTGGATCGGTGATAAGGATGTTTTCATCGATAAAAATGCTAAAATACTATCGGTTTTTATCGTTTGTAAATCGGAGCTAATCTGAGCTAAATCGGGCGCACCGCTGATTAATCGGTGTTTGATAGCTAGTCATCAGTGGTTAAACACTTTCCATCTGATATGGCCGGTGATTCATATGTGGTTATCTTTGTACGATCGGCGATATCGGTAATTAATAGCTTGCAAATCTCTTCATATAGGTTGCTGTCGGTTCTTTTATTAAAACAACAAGTTTAAGTGATGAGAACCGATGAATCATTTGCAGTTGAGTACTTGACCGAATAACATCATGGAGAATGGCAGAGCCATCCAGCAATTTGGTGTCATGTTGCAGCAGCAGGCAATTCTCAATGTCAGACATGCTATTCAACTCGTTCAGCAGCCCATAGCTGTTCATAGACGCCGCCGAAGGAGACAAAGGAGATGGTGGACCAGGCCCTGGTTAACCCAGGAGAGAAGGCTTCAATTTGGACAGTATAGCACCATTCTTGCAGAGTTGCGGGAAGGGGACACCAGCTCCTTCAAGAACTATATGAGGATGACACCGGAAATGTTCGACGAGCTTCTGCAACGCCTCACGCCCAGACTTCAGAAGTCGGACACCCACTGGAGAAAAGCCCTAGATCCCGGATTGAAGCTGGCGGTAACACTACGGCACCTAGCAGCAGGGGATTCATACCCTTCCCTCTCTTATGATTTCAGGGTGGCTAGGACAACAATTTCCCTCTTTATCCCAGAAGTCTGCGAGGCTATAGTACAATCATACAGCGAAGAGGTCATCCCTATCCCCAATACACCTGAAGAATGGAGGCCCATAGCTGAAGAGTTTGAAAGGAGGTGGAATGTTCCTCATGCATGTGGAGCTCTTGACGGTAAACACATTGCTTTGAGGAAGCCCCGCAGATCCGGCTCTGAATATTACAACTATAAGGGATTTTTCTCAATTGTGCTGATGGCTCTTGTTGATGCCAACTACAGGTTTCTGTGGATAGACGTCGGAGGTCATGGGCACATGTCAGATGCCCAGATATATAACAATTCAGAGCTCAATGAGATGCTAGAAGATGGAACCATTGGCTTACCACCTCCAGAACCTCTTCCAAACGATGACCGTGATATGCCTTACTTCATTCTTGGCGACGATGCTTTTGGGTTAAGGACCTATTTGATGAAGCCCTTTGGAAGACGCGGCCTGGAAAGGGAGAAGCTCATAACCAATTACCGGCTATCTAGAGGAAGAAGAGTGGTCGAAAATGCATTTGGCATCCTGGCGGCCAGATTCAGAGTGCTTCTCACAACTATGCAACAAACACCGGAAATTGTTGCAACCATAGTTGAATCGTGTGTGTGCTTGCACAATCTAATGAGGATAAGGTATCCCGGCCTACAACAAGCTCAACTGGACCAAGAGGATGACCAGCATAACCTTGTTCCTGGAGCCTGGAGAACGGATGAGATGCTGACTGCAATCCAGCAAGTAAGGGGCCATAATCGTGACGCAACCGACGCCAAACAGCAGAGGGAATACTTATCCAAGTACTTTAATAGTGCAGCAGGGTCTGTGCCTTGGCAAGACAGAATGGTAAACTAGCCGCAAGACAGTTTATAATGAGATGACAGGACATAAGCAATATTCATACCTGAAATGACATTTGATTGTAGAGATCTTTTATAATTTTGTACTGTTTTGTTTGTAAGTTAACAGCTGAAACTGTTTTGTGCTACTTGATTTTGATAATAAAAACACAATTTGCCATTTATTTTGTTCATAGATTTTAATATCATTTGACCTGAGCTACACTTATTTAATTAAGGAATGAAGATAACATCTTTATGTTTTCATCGAGGTATGAAAAAGAAACTGGTCACATACTATGAAAACCGCGAAGCGGTTTCTTAGAAAATGTGATTAGGGTTTTTTCATACCTCGATGGAAACTAAAAAAAAAATCTCCATTTCTTATAATTTAGCAGTAATTATAGTGAATAATAAAACAATATGGTATGTTACAACGCTATTTTCAAGTCACGTTTTTCCAGCAGAACAACGAAACGTCATCGAGCGTGCATTAATTTTGTTATGAGGTTATGAAAAAACAATCTAGATCAACACAGACAACCAATAGTGGTGAATACAAACACCTAAATTTTACAATTGTGTTATTGATTTGTGATTAAATGGGGAACTATTATAAAAACCAGGGGCCAAATAAACAGATAAATTTATACTGTCTGTACCTCAGTTTAATTGAAACAAATATATTGTTACGTGAAAAGCAAATTAAACAGTGTTCCATAAATGCAGTTACACCACCAATTACACAAACAGTCGTTTAAACATTAAAAAGTACTACAAACAAACAAAACTGCACTTCTGTTGGACTTCCTGTCCTCATGTTGTCATTTATTTAAAGGTCTTCCGAGCCCTCCTCAGGCTGTGAGGAGACAGGGATACCAGCTGTTACCATGCTAGCTGTGAAAATGTCCTCAGGCAAGGTTTGTCGGGGAGCTGACTGTTCCTGTGACTGTGACTGTCCCTGGAGGTAACCTGGGTGTGTTTGGCGAATATAATCGCACCCCATGGAACCCCACACGCTGGTTGGAGGTGGGTTGCTGGTCCACTCTGAGGGATCAGGCTGCCACTGTGGTTGCTGGTATGGCATGGATCTGCCTGTAACTGGAGCTTGAGGTTAGGGCGGAGATTGTGTGTCACTGCGTGCATGGGCTTTTCGCTGGACATCTTGCAGAACAGTCCAAATGCGGTTTGATGCCTCCATGTACAGGTCCTCAGGCAGCTGTCTAAGAATGTTCGCACTCATGTCGGCAAAGTGTTGCCTCTGACGCTCCTGGGCGGTACTCTCTGGTCGGAGGTACTTTGCCAAAGTGTCTCCTACCAACATTAGCTGCTGACTACAACGGACAAGAGCCTGAATACCCTCATCAGGCGCTGTATCGACTACCTTGGCTTTCTTAGGGTCACGCACAAGTGGAGGTCGTGTGTATGTGGCAGGGTCTGAAGACGCAGAGATAGGAGGAGTACTATTTGGTCGCTCTAACGAAGCATCCGCTGCAGAGACGTCCTCTTCGGCTTCTTGTGTGGAGACAACTCGGTTAGTCTGGCCCTCGTCATCAAGGTCATGAAGTTGGACGTGAAGTCTGGCTGCTCGTTTCTGCTTTATCTGTAAAACATTAAAGACAGCACTTTTTAGTGGTATGTTAATTTAAAAACAGGGGACGTGTGTGGCGCCCAGTGGTATGGTATCCGACAATCCCTTGGTCTCTCTGCCATGTGGGTTCGAGCCTCGCAAGGGGTGAACATCGTTTTGTGAGAAAGCCTTCCGGCTGACTTGCGGTAGGTCAGTGGTTCCACCAAGTTGTCTGTCTTGTTATTAGCCGGGCGTCGCGCAATGACTGAAATACTGTCGAAGTCACGTAAAACCCAACATAAACAAAAAAGCAAACGTTTAAAAACAATGTTGGAAACTGAAAACAAATGTGAAATAAAAAAAGGTACACGTTAAAATAATGTTTATGCTTTATATTTAATAACTTGTACTGAAAATAAATTGTTTCACTTACGCTGCAAACAGTTCGGGATTTCACTGCACCTATGTGCGGAAGGAGAAATTGGAAACGTTCCCACAGTCTCCTGGCCTTGTCAGTGACTCCATCTACTTCAAAACCACTCCCAGATGGAGTGACCTTCTTGTTCTTGATTTCACTCAGCTTGGACCTTGTGGACTGATACCACTGTTTGATATCCTTGGCATCACGGACTATAAGTTCGCTCAGCTCCTCCCATTTCCTCTCCCTGGATTGTGTATCCCTCCATTGGTCTCTTTGTTTGTTGTACAGGAAGTCATTGGCTAACAAGAACTCACGAATCTTGTCCTGATCTTCCTCGGAGATGATACTGAAAGTACATAACAAACAAAGCATTTGAAAATAATTACATAGGATGAGAAAACATGCATTTTCCGTCATTATTCAACACGGGCTCGACATAATTTCTTAATGGAATGATTAAGCAATCCACGAGCTTAACATGAATGAAAAAATGGTAGGAGTTGACACATTTCTTAAAAATTAATTTAAAATTAATTACAATGAATCAGTTTTATTTTTTTAAATCAATTAAATATTACTGAAGTGCATGAAATGCTACTAACACTATGCGATTCCTGGGCTTCTTGGTCTTTGACTTGGGTTTGGTGTTCTGAGTGACGTCTTCCTGTGTCTCTCCACCATCCGCACTGTCATGAACATCAGAGGCATCGTCATGAACAGAATCGCAGGGTTCTTTGCCAACTACTGTAGAATCATTCCCACTCATCATAGGAGAGACGTTACGAGGTTCAAGGACATCCATTGAGCAGTTCTCTGGGGAATGCTG
The DNA here is from genome assembly GCF_021730395.1 of Mercenaria mercenaria. Lineage (NCBI taxonomy): Eukaryota > Metazoa > Mollusca > Bivalvia > Venerida > Veneridae > Mercenaria > Mercenaria mercenaria. The sequence goes on along the minus strand of NC_069375.1, from coordinate 59,897,908 downwards.
CTGCTTGGATCCGCCACTACCGCTTCCGTCTTCAGCACCGACTGTACTACTGGTACCGTGGCAACAAGCTCTTCCCCTGACGATGGATCTTTTCGTGATCTGTGGGACCTCATCAGAGGCAGTCATGGGGGTCTTGCCTTTGTCGGATTTCTTAAATTTCTTTTTTACAGGCATTGTCAGAGAATTTCAGTCCAATGTGGCGCGGATTTAACTACTACAGAAACTGGAGCAAAACTACTGGCGACGGCCTATATAACAGCCGATGAGTACGTATGAATACCGACTGGCCACTTACAAATTAAACCCACCGATGACACGATGGCGGCAATCGATTGATCACAGATTGAATCCCTATTAACCACCGATCAAAACCGACGAAATGTCGCATTTTGATTTTCATCTTTCTTCTATCGGTGGTAAGTATTTGTTGATCGGTTGCCTATCGGTGGCTCATCGGTGATATCGGTTGTAGACAGGTTGTCAATCGGCAATTTGTAAAATAATTTCACCGATCGAGAATTTTAAACATGTTTAAAAATTCCAATCGGTATTTTTTCACCGATATAACTTATCTTTTCCCAATAGCAGTTGATAGGTGGAAAACAGGTGACCAATAGGTGATATCGATGTTAAATACGTTGTCATCGGTTCACTCCTAAAAAAACCCCGATCAATCACCGATGGTTGTGTGTAACTGGGGTGTAATGGATAGTCCATAAAAGTCAAAAGCTAGGTTCAGCGACATGTTCGACAGTCATATTTTTTTTAGCTGTACATGTTTAATGGGTAATATTTTTTTTCTCAGAAAGAACGTAGAACCTTGAAATGTCACACAGATGCTCCAAAAATATACATCTGTTAGACCAAATGATTAAAGTATTCACAGATTGTTCACTAACAAAGATCTTTGCGTAAAACTTTGGAATTTTGTCAGATTATTTTAAATGAAGAAATTGTTAGGGAATTTATGTAAATTTAACAATAGTTTTCTGACCAGAAATTGGAAATGTAAGTCATGTCTATTCCTTAAGGAGGTAGGTTACCTTGTTACAAGGGTAAATTCAAATTAGTTGAACCGTGGCACTTTTTTGTATTTCGTGTAATATGAAGTTTTAACTGCTACAATCTCAATTTCGTTTGTCTCTGTCCCTTCAAGTTTAATTTTTATCCAGGTTTGAAGAACATGACCCTCCAAAAGTATTTCATATTGAAAGAAGAAGGAAAATACGGATATTTAACACTTTTCAGTGTACTTTAGTTTCATTGATATCCGTAGAAGTCTGCATAATTGATAATTTTACTAGTGTGCACGTTATCTTTCTAATAAAAGCTTAAAATGTATATGTCGCGGGGCTCGTGTTTCCATGGTAACGCATTTTCTCTCATTTTTAAACAACTATGTATAAAAATATGGTTTTTCGACGGCTTCAGTGCCATTCTGTTAATGACCAACATCGAATATTTGGGTAATATTATTAGCAAAATACCAAGCACTTTACATGGTACCCTATTTTTCTTAAAGTTTAAAGTAACCATGGCAACAGAGATGTTTAAAATAGCTTATATCTTGCGTTTTGTCGTAATTTCTTATAAAAAAATATTGAATAAGATTATCTTTCTAGTTAATGTAGCTATAAAACATATTATTTCTAACGTAAGTTATATTTTCGTGTTATTTGCATTTATTCAAACAAATTTCACAGCTTAGAATACTTACAGCAGTACCCCTCGTCTGGCATTTTTCATGGAGAATCGTTCAGCATGCTGCTATTATTCTCATGGATATTGTTGAAATGAAAATAAAAAGCCGAAGCCCTGTTTCTTAAATAGACCAGTGTCAACGCTTTTGAATTTTACATTTAGATACATAGGTCACGGGCTTTATTTCCATGGTAACATCAATTTAATTCAAGAACCATAATTTTCTACCGAACTTTGAACAATTTTAGATCTTAGTTTTAGTATATATTAAGTAACAAATTATCAACGAAACCTGAAAAATAGGTATTACAAATCAAACTGCTAGATTTTTTATTTGAAAATGGCCGTAACAAGTAACCTTTCACCCAACTATTTTCCAAATAACATTGGTTACCATCATCCATTTTCTTACATTCCGCATAACATTTCAATATAACTACATAAAAGAAGCAAAATATAGATTTTTAATCAGAGCAAAAGACTCATAAAAAATATTTCAGCAAATAATGGTTATTTGAAAATAGTTAAAATAAAAAAAATGCACAGATTTATACTTTCAAGATAAAAACTATTAATTTTGCGCGGTAACTGACAGGTAACGTCATGACGCCAATGACGTCATTTTAAGGCAACATTGTTTTGAAGCGTTTCTGCGGCAATTTATTTATTATTTCTGCATTATTAAACCATAAAGCATCAGATCGAAGACAGGTCCATGAATTGTTTTCAGAAGAATGAATATACAAACACATTTAGTTGTCGTAAACGTCGTCGTAAATCGTCACGTTGGCTTCCGGTTGGACATGCGCACATACAAATACGAAGGTAACCTACCTCCTTAACAAAACTGCCGAGTTGAATTGTAAAGATTGGCTTTATATCAACTGAAATAAATAAAAATCTTTACCTACCCATTTACAGCGGGTTTATTTTTCCAGCGTCTTTTTTTTTTTTTTTTTTTGTCCACCGAATTCATTTTGACTCCGATATATTTAAAGAAATGCAATCATGTATATATTATAATAACCAGACTGTCTTATTGATGAACCTCTAAAACGCATTCGAATGATGAAAAATGTTTGTTTGCGTGATAATCTCGCCTTTTCACTAATTGATGTTCAAATAAGAACGGACCTTCACTACATCATCTTTTAATTTTTGCGCTAGATCCGCTATTGCTTTTGATCTGTGCCTTTTAAAACTACAAGATAAATTTTCCTTTGAACGACTGAAATTTAACTTCTTTCCTTTCCCTTCAATTGTCTTTTTTCCTGCAAGTCTTTCCCATGCGGGTAGACAAGACCGAAAATGGTGGATAACAGCCGTCTCATCCGATAAACGCTTGGATCTGAAGTTAATACAAAATTAAAACTTGATATAAGACTCAATTGGTATGGTAGAATTATTTTCCCACCGTTCCTGCCACTTGTTTATTTCTTTGTCACCACATTATTTAACCATAAATATCTGTCAAACGATGACGACATAGAACAAAAAACAGCATTAAATACTTGTGCATGACAGATCAAGTTTACGTAGCATAATTTTGTCATAAATGATGCAATAAACATAATAAAACGTCGTGAGAACAATAAATGTAAAAAAACAAAGACAAATATCAAACAGGTAATGCCACGTACCAAAATCGCAGCCTCCCAAAACGAAACTACAGCACGCAGACGTGCACACCACAAACACACACACACACACACATACACGTGCACACAAATAAAGACAACCAGTCTAAGACATAGACAGGATTTTCATTCGTTTCAGTGTTTCGAATTTACTTTCATCAAGTGAATCCCAGATACAACATATTTACGAATGATGGAGCCACGAGTAAAAAATTCACATCTAGTATTCACGAGTGAAAGATGTTTTGGTGTTATCTTTACAACAAACATACTAGTATTTTCTTTTTATTTCATGACATTTAAGCGTTTATCTTTAATTATTCATTGTTTATTGACAAATGACCAGACTCTGGATCCTGGATATTCACTATCTCGTAGAAATATAATATTGCACCAAGGCAAGAGCTGTATTAGGTTTGCAACCCAGTGCAGTATCAGGAAAAGTTTAAATCTGGTTTTGCAAAAGTTGTGATGTCTGCAAAAAAACCGGATGCCTACCTAAGAAAACATTTTGCAACGCTATATATATGTATACAGCCTTTTCATCTGTGTTTGGCATGCTTACATAAATTGCCAATCAGATAAGGATCATACGTAATCCAGTAACATTTTATTGAAGGTGAACAAACTTACACATATCCAGGCTTTGTATGGCAATTATGTGCCTTACACGAAGCAGGAATAATTCTGTCTGGTCTGAAGGCTAATTTCGACCTGTCCCACATTGGGAGGGTACTGTTAGCATGTCTTCCAATGAACAAAGGATGAGTTGGATCGGTTTCATCCCAAGACTTTATATGTATTACTGTTTTGAAGTGCACTCCAGCCAATCTGCTGCTAGACTCTAAAATTGCTGGCTTAAAAATGAATGTAAAATAGGTAAAATTAATAACATATAAAATGAAAAGTCGGTCTTTACGTTTATATTTGAACAATTTACACCAGCTTTGCAAAAGAGCAAAAAGAATTAATTTAAAAACCACTACGCAAAATTAATTCCATTTACTTTTCTAACAGTGTAAGCACCATGTCTTTTCTATATAAACATTTGTTGCTCCTGAGTTGTCAAACACACACCATAACACTACTTGTTTTTAGTATTTTGTCAAATTATAATTAACATTCATTTTCATGGTTCATATTGTCTGACACTACAGACATGTTTGTCAAATGAAATGCAATATGAAAATATCAAATTCATTTTCTTTTTTGTAAAAATAGCAACACACAAAAATTCCTCTGTTATCGTAAAAAAAGCTATTGGCTTAAGTAATCTGGAAAGAAACAGTTCTGTTTTGTTAATAAAATTTACCGAAATTTTCATACTACAATACATCTTCTATCACTGAGCAGAATGAAATAAAATGCTTAATAATTATTAAAATCATGTTGTTTTTTTTCAAATTAAAGCCACTTGAAGACAAATTCAGATAATTAGTGAGCAGAGGTTTGTTCTTGCAAAATCATAATAAAATCATCAAATCTAGTGTTATCGAATGCTAGAATAATTTTAAAATGATTTAGTAGTATTTTCTTATACTGTAACCCTAGAAACGTTCGCGAACACTATATTTCGCGTTGTTATGACGACAGGCGATTTAGCGGCTACAAAGATTCGTGGAATACATCGGACGCAAAAAAGGGGAAATTGAATAACTTAAGTACATAACAAGTAAATGAAGTATTGTCATGCAACGCAAAGTCCCCTACTGGAAGGCTCCTAATTTTCTCTACTGCAGTATAATATTATGAACTGATATCTGTCAATTATGTATAAACAATAATGTACTATATATACACTATGTTATAATAAAAACCTACATTTGTTTTCATATTGAGTTTTTTTTTGGTCGATTATTAAATGTTATCATGTAAGTTATTTATAATTGTTTAACAACAAAGGGAAATTAATCCAAAGAAGATCTATGTAATATAAGTACACAAGAAACTCTTTACCAGGTAGAGATATGTGAAAAGTGGTCTTGATTTTTCCCTACGGCCAGTAATAAAAAAAATACAATATAATTTATTTATAGTAAAACAAAGGGACGTAATTCTAAAAACAAGGGTGCCTCACGGTGGTGAGAATTTGTACCAAGTAACATCAAAATCCCTCCATGTATGAAGAAGAAATGCTCCGGACAAAGTCATTCTTGAGTTTGACATTTGACCTCTAAGTGTGACCTTGACTTTAGACCTAGGGACCTGCTTCTTGTGCATGACAATCGGACTTATAGTGGTGAGAATTTGTGCCAAGTTACATCAAAATCCCTCTATGCATGAAGAGGAAATGCTCCGGACAAAGTCATTCTTGAATCTGACCTTTTTCTGCCACTAAGTATGACCTTGACCTTAGACCTAGAGACCTGGTTCTTGCGCATGACACTCCGTCTCATGGTTGTGAATATTTGTACATTTGTGCCAAGTAATATAAAAATCCCTTTAAGGATTGTTGAGTTATAGACTGGACAGGAAAAAAGCCTTTTTGGCCTTTGACTTCCAAGTGTGACCTTGACCTTGCAGCTAAGAGCCCGGGTTTTGCGCAAGACACGTTGTCCCATCAAGGGAAATATTTGTTAAATCTGATATTTAAATCATGTTTTGCATGACAAAGTAATCACAGGACAAGAAAAAAGTCCTATTGACTTTTGACCTCCAAGTGTGACATTGACCTTCAAGCTAAATAAATTTGCGAAGACACGGTCGCGAAAGTAACTACATGTAACTTAAATAGCGCGAAACCATTTCTAGGTTTACAGAATATAAATTACTTTGACTTACAATATATCTCTTTATAGAACCCCTCAATTTCGTATTTTCTGGTATTAGAATCTCATCGACGTCGAGGTAGACAGCATATTTGTAAACACTCATCCGTTCTTGACAGTCGAGAATGGACACGCCTTTGTCCGTCTATGCACGATCATATCCTATCCAAAGATTACGAGGGTACGTGTCTACATAAAACAGATTAATGTTAGTCTGGATTATGTAATGAAGAATTTGACAGTAGTTTCTGATTACTAACACGAGTGTTCAGTCAATACATTACGAAAAGACTGACTGCCAATGTTTTGTATAAATATAATTTTGGTATTCTTTGAACTTTTTGTTTAAGGTGCCGGTATCATTTTTAAAGAAGATAAATTTAAGGGAAATGTGTAGCCTGTCATGTTAAAACATCCGAATAGAAATAGACTGGAAAAAAGGCTGATCAGTGCTCTTATTGTTTAAAAAGAAATAATAGTAATAATAATACAATAATGATAAAAAACAATGCTTTTCAACTAACCGTTTTCCGGAACATCGAAAGGAATAGCTTTCGCAAATTTCTGTTTCTGGTAATACTTCACGACTTTCTTAGCTTCTTTGTTCAAGTCGTGGTGTATATAACAGAAAATCTTATTTATCCCCAGCAGCCGCTGAGCTTCAAACCACTCTATTAAATATCTAGCATCTAATGTTCCATACATGATTTTCGCACATAGTGCTATCCCATTTATTCTACGTTTTTGAATACCTTCCGCATCTATGTAGTGACTAGTATTGTAATTACACACATCATCGACCTCAACAATCGAAACTTTTGACACAGGGCCCTTATTGGAGGCCTGAATAGGACACACGCACTGTAAAACATCGAACAAATCCTTTTTGGATTCCTTAAATCTTTTCCGACGTTCTGCTGGTCCTGACGAAATGCCACCATTCTCGTGATAAAAACAACAAGAAAGTGGTCCGTACCTAGGTTTACTCTTTACAGGTGCATACCATCCTGTTACAACAATATCATTTGTGACTCGTTTTAGACCTTCTCTATTATTTTCGTTTAACACTGACTTGGAAACTGCAGATAGAAGGTAAGCCTTTGTTCCAGAAACCTTCACAACTGCTGGCATCGTAGAAGCAGAAATCTTTTGACTTTGTCTCTCTTTGAAAATATTTGATGTATTTAAGTCGATATCAACCTTTGGCTTCTTGAAATAAAAACAAATTGTCTAAAGATGTATCAAACTACACGAATCTAAAATACTGTAAAAACACATTTTCGTTGCTTCAATATTTAGCGAATTTAAGTTATTGCGTAAGTTCGCGAGGTTTTATATTCTCGAGATTGTAAAAACATATCCTGCTGGTTTCGACTGTTTAATAAGGCAGGTGTCCGTAAAAGTTACATATCGAAATGCGTTACCTATATACAAGTATGTTTTAAATGTAAACTGTAAAGATTGCTATTCATTGTATGGATGTTTTAATGACTATGGGAACATAGATATCAATGTTTGTTTAATTAAACACAGTTATTATATTAGTTCCAAATTAAACGTTTATGCGGTTTATTCGCCTTAAAATTAAACTATTCTACAGTTGTTAGGAAAACACAAAGCATATCTATATTTAGTAACTTCAACCGTTTCTATTTGATATGTTGAGGAATATTTGTGAAATGACGAGATTTCTTTTAATTTTAATTATACAAATGAGCCGTGCCATGAGAAAACCAACATAATTGGTTTGCGACCAGCATCCGCGCAGTCTGGTCAGGATCCGTGCTGTTCGCTAACGGTTTCTCTAATTTCAATAGGCTTTAAAAGCGAACAGCATGGATCCTGACCAGACTGCGTGGATGTGCAGGCTGGTCTGGATCCATGCTGGTCGCAAACCCATTATGTTGATTTTCTCATGACACGGCTCAAATGATAAATATTTTCACCAGCATTAATGTCCGCGAGATGAGGGACCTCACAAATTTAGCGAAAATTAAACCGTCGCGAACATTTCTGTTTTCACAATAATATATCGGCAGACTTATTATGTGTGTACAACAGTTAAATCATTTATTCTTAAAAGCAAAATAATCACATCATGCATTTACATTAGTTATATAAATAAGTTTTTTGAGAAAGGTGTATTAAATGCTAAACACGAAAGCATTAGAGTTTTGAAATAAGTAAACTAACTTGAAAATGTTATAAGAACGGCAATGACGAATGTTTTCAACACAATTAGACAAAAATATCTTTTTACTTACCGTTAAATCGAAAAAGATTCCATAAGCAACTATAAATCCTACACAAATCGTCCCTAGAAAAAAACATCTGTAAGAAGTCATATTTCACGTCAATATGGCATGAAAATAATCTAAACTTTTTAAAACACTTTTATGAACAAAATTCAGTAGAGAGATAGTTTCACTTGTCTGATTCTTAAAGTCAATGTAAACTATTGTCACAGACATAATGGATAGGTTCAACCATGACACTTATAGTGTATAATTATTGTAACGAATACCCCCTTTAAAGATATTATCTGCTTAGCCCCGAAAGTGTATATCTATACACACAGAGTAAATGAATAAAGACATTGGTTTAGGACCTTTGAAATATGACACTGCTAATGACTGCATTGTTTTATACAATTTAGACATCATTTGATATAACTGAATAAATGTTAGTTTAAGGCATATTATGTTTATATAAATAATAGCTTATGTTTTGATTAGATTAATATATATATTATAGAATGATGTGTAATTATTTGCATAGAAAATATTAGTCTTTAAGTTATAAGGTTATATTGCAGTAATTCGGTTGTAAGCTTCCGTGGTGTAGTCGAAAGAAGTGCCAATATAAAAAATACTAAATCTTTTTGGGGGCATAGAAGCAAATTTCATTGCAAATATATATACATAATTTTTGAATTAATCGTTGATTTGGACATATTTTCTTTAACAGAAATGTTTACTTTAATATTGTTTTGGGTATTTACTTGAACAGAAAGTGCAAAAGTGAAAGTCGGTTTTCTGGGAATTTTGCGGAGGAATACTGTGTAAACACAACCAGGATAGATTCAGTCAGCCGGCATTTCACTGCATACTATTCGACACCCACTTTTTATATTTTTCTATTGTAGAGAGACAGAGGTTTCAGAGGAGGTATGGCTGCCATGGCGTGAAAATTTATAAATGTGTTTAAAAAGACTGTATTTATTGTAAACTTTATATAGAGCAAAGAACAAATTTTTTATTGGTATGTGACCTATAATGCATTTGCGGGTCAGGGGTAAGATTTCTTTTTGTTTTCGTCTGCAAAGAGAATTTCTTAAAAATATGGCAGAAAATGATCATTTAACCACATTAAAAGCCAGGCTTGAATCAAAACTTTATTATTTGGGGAAATGGGGTGTTTGAAATGGACCGGTGTTATGTGTGGTCACAAATGGCAAAAATACGGCAAAATTAGAGCGAAATGTCCCTTTGATGAGAGTTCAAAGTATTATTATGCACACAGAACAGCCTATATGTTGTCAAAAAGTATGTACCAGCTTCCAGAAGATAAACATGTATCACATTTGTGTAAATTTGCCTTATGCTGTAATGCGGATCACTTGAGCCTCGAACCCCAAATTGTAAACAATCAGAGGCAGGCCTGCGTTAGTCATTGCTTCGGTCACAGCTGGCAGAATAGAGAGTATCCGGACTGTTTATTTTGGTATATTTCCGTAAATAGTTTACAATAAAGACAAAACGCACTATTTAAAATTACAGAGTGATTCTAAATTCTAATATTTACAATATGTACAGACTTTTTATAGAACTTTACAGCCAAATTGGACACGAATATTTTCATACAGCTTTTATAATGGATTGTACTGTTGAGCACATTATATTTAGCACATTTTACTTGGAATACATGTGATCAGAGAACTGTGGTATTTTCGCAAAGTCTGGTTTACTGTCGGTGAGGCCTTTAGAATAGTGGACTTCGGCATGAAGTTTATACCGACGTAGTCGTCCGGTGTAACGAGCAGTGATTGCCTTCAGTTTTCTTTGTGCTGACTTCAGTTTCAGACTGTTTTGTTCTGCCTTCATGAAATACTTAATAGTTAAGCCAGCACCCAGATACTGTGATTTCATTAAGGCAGAACCAGCATAGCAATGGTTTAGTTTGTGAATCTGAGAGTGTTTGCGGCCAAAACAGCTTCGACTGAAAGTTACAGATTTCGGCAAGCAAGAAACATATGATCTGTTAACTGCCTCACATTTCTGAGTTGAGGACATGTGTTTTGTCAGTGTAATTGCTGCTGGGCCTAGCAAGAGTTGCATGCATGCATACAGGAAAAATTCATCTGATTTTGTCATTTTCAGTTTGATATTTGATGGCAGATAATTTTTGCTCTGTTGTAGTTGCCAGGACAGAAAAGACTGTGCTTAACACAGCTGTCACCACAGTAACCCTTAAAACACTTGCTAATGGCAAGCATAACATGGTGCATTTTTGTTGTGATAGTGTCTATGTTACTGTTATAAATAGTGTGTGCCTTCTTTAGTTCTGAAACACACCGGACCTTTACAGAAAGTGAGAACCTGTTGCGTAAATTAGTCTTATTTGTACCGGGAAACATGTTTTTACTGAAAGGTGCTTTGTTTATTTGCCGCCTCATTGAATTGCTTAAATGTCTGATGTCTTTAAGATGTTCAGCTTTGAGAGTCTGGACATTGTCAACACCACTATGTCCTTTAGAATCACCATCACCAGTGTAAGAGTGAATACTTAGATTTGCACCAATGTCAGCTGTAACCAAGCTGTCCCATCTGTACTCATTGCCAATAGGCTCGGATTCAGAAATGGTGGCCGTACAGTGGCCCCTGTGATTAGGACATACAACTGTTTTTCCCTTGATTCTTAGCTCGGACGCAATTTTGCATAATTTGCTCTGAACCGAAACACCTATGACCTTTTTGTCACGGGTATTGTTTTCGCACATAGTGGTGGTGACAATAGTGCCTGTTATAAGAATTAAACAGGGGGTTGTTGTAACACGAATCACCTTCAGCATTTACATATTTTTTATTTTTATGCCCTCAGAGTTTGTTTTCAGTTTCAATGTTTTGTCTAATTTCAGTCATATCTTGTTTATTTAAGTCTACCATGGCCTGACCGACTTTGTTAGCTTGATGAACCATACCGGTCATGGCAGGGGGTGTATTATTTGTATTTGCTAATATCCTAGAAGCACCGGGATTGCTGATAGATGTAGTCATTAAGCCTAACTGCAAGCCTATATTTGCTTTAGCTGCCTTTCTACCTCTTTTGTGAGACTCAGCCTGTTCAAATAATCTATAGAATGGACTTGTATAGTTACCGACAGAGCACTGGAGCCGCTCGTACCAGCACAAGCCCTATTTACGAGATGCCGTAGGATCAATTTCTAAATCACCAACACATGAATTATTGCCTAAACAGTGTTTCTTTATTTCAGAGTTGAACATTTTATTGACCTCAAGGGGCCTGTACAGTCTGTTAGTCAAGAGATCAGGGTGTACAGTACTAAATTCTGGAGTGGCGTAATTCTGTGTCAAAGTTCGGGTCCTTGGTTTAGGCCTAAGAAGTGAAACAGGAGTATCTGTCCCATCAACATCTTGAAAGGTAAGTACTTTATTCTGTTCCTTTATTCTAGCATCAAAAACAGACTTGTTAAGCCTTACATATTTTTAGTTTACATTTATTGGTGTGTAGTTTAACTTCTTACCTCTTACATGACTTGAACCTTTCTGAAAGCCGTGTTTCTTTGAGACCCTCTGCCGAGCCGTGAGATTTGGCATCTTACACTAGATTTGAACTATGACTTTCATCAAAAGTAGAATGCCTGGTAAGTTTTTTCTCTACTTTTTATAAGCCAAATCATTTGAGCTGTCAGGCCATGCAAAAGTTCAAACTGCTAAATAAAGATTGGTTGGAATTTGTCACATTTTCTCTGCTTGTGATAAGCCAATTAGATTTGATTGGTATACCCAAAGGGCAAACTAAGCAATTTTCTTAATCAAGTATATACCCCTGTGGGACACCAATTCAAAGAACAAAAGTTGTTAATTAGCTTTTGTTTCATTCAAAACCTAGTGCTTTTTTTTCACAAAATCTGACCTTTTTGTTTTATTTAAATAGTATTTGAATTTCACACTATCATTCTTTAAAGACATTTTTTTCAACCAAACAGTTTATTTTCTATACACTGCACTGTAATTTGCATAAAAAATACTTTTAAATGATGAAAAATTTAAAAAAAATTTACTTAAAAATGAGATTTTTATTCCGAGAGCTCGGCCTTTTACATGACCTTACAGTTTCGCCTCTTAAAATTTTACCGCTTGAATTACGCGTTTCAGATTGACATTTTTGATTCAAGGTTGAATAGTACTAAAAGGAAAAAGCAAATAGATATATAGAAAAAAGGGTTGATATTGTCTTATAGGTTATATTGTAGTAATTCGGTTGTAAGCTTCCGTGGAGTAGTCGAAAGAAGTGCCAATATAAAAAATAGTAAATCTTTTTGGGGGCATAAAAGCAAATTTCATTGCAATATATACATAATTTTTTAATTAATTGTTGATTTGGACATATTTCCTTTAACAGAAATGTTTACTTTAGTGTTGTTTTGGGTATTTACTTGAACAGGAAGTGCAAAAGTGAAAGTAGGCTTTCTGGGAATTTTGCGGAGGAATACTGTGTAAACACAACCAGGATAGATTCAGTCAGCCGGCATTTCACTGCATACTATTCGACACCCACTTTTATATATATTTTTCTATTGTAGAGAGACAGAGGTTTCAGAGGAGGTATGGCTGCCATGGCGTGAAAATTTATAAATGTGTTTAAAAAGACTGTATTTATTGTAAACTTTATATAGAGAAAAGAACATTTTTTTTATTGATATGTGACCTATAAACATTATTTGTTCTCTCCCCTTTCGTAAGATTTCACACTCAAAAATATAATTAGAAATACATTTCCATTCACTACTTATGTTAGGCGGGATAACTATGTCTATCATTACAGTCGTAGCATGCACGCGAAATACTGCCTCGGTAGCCTAGTGGTAGAGCGTCCGCTTCGAGTGCGGGAGGTAGAGGGTTCGATCCCTGGCCGCGTCATATCAAAGATGTAACAAGAGCGCCGCCAAGCGGGGCAATATACGCCCGAAGAGATACACCAGAGGATGGGAGCAACATTTAAAGAACTTGAATGTTGAAGCCCAAAGGACAGGAACAACAAAAAGTAGAAATTACAAAAAAAATTCTAAGTCCACAAAACAATTCTTACCAGGTAAAGTTATGTCAAAATACATCTAAAAATTGGATGTACCATCCTTGTTGTACCACAGAAAAGTGGTCTCGGCTTTCCCTACGGCCAAAAATAAAAAAGTTTCAAAATAAGCCATTTATAGTAACAAAAAAGGGAAGTAATACAAAAAAAAATATTGTAAGAGAACAAAAAAGGGATCTGCCAAATAAAAACAAGAGCACTGAAATGCAGAGCAATATACACAAAGCAAATTCATATATGACCTTTGACCCCTAAGTGTGACCTTGACCTTGAAACGAGTCATCCAAAACATGCGCTCTGCATGTCGCCTCAGTGTGGTGAACATTTCTGCCAAGTTTCTTTGAAATCCTTCAAGCAGTTCAAGAGTTACAGGGCGGACACAGCAAAGTCATATATGATCTTTCACTCCTAAGTGTGACCTTGACCTTGAAGCTAGTCATCTAAAACAAGCGTTCTGCACGTCGTCTCAGTGTGGTGAACATTTGTGCCAAGTTTCTTTGAAATCCTTCAAGCAGTTCAAGAGTTACAGAGCGAACACAGCAAAGTCATATATGACCTTTCACTCCTAAGTGTGACCTTGACCTTGAAGCTAGTCATCCAAAACAAGCGCTCTGCACGTCGTCTCAGTGTGGTGAACATTTGTGCCAAGTTTCTTTGAAATCTTTCAAGCAGTTCAAGAGTTACAGAGCGGACACGAAACACACTCATATGACCTTTGACCCCTAAGTGTGACCTTGACCTTGAAACTAGTCATCCGAATCAAGCGCTCTGCACGTAGTCTCTGTGTGGTGAGCATTTGTGTTAAATATCTTTGAAATCCTTCAAGGGGTTCAAGAGTTACAGAGCGGACACGAAATTGCTAACGGACGGACAGACGGACACCGGCGTCATAATATAATACGTCCCTTCGGGCGTATAAAAATTGTACCAGTAACTTCCTCGCTTGTAAAATAAGACTTTGGTATTCAAAGTTTCAGCTCTAAAAAGATATTCATGAATGGCTTGAACATTACATTGCTGCTCTGATGGACAATAGGATTTAATAAAATGACAGACCAGGACTTTTTGATGATTTAAATGCGCTGACCTCCAGATTTGGCTAAAATAATCTTTCTCTCAAATTAAAGTTTGGTCATAAAATGAAAATTGGAATATAAGCTTTTGTTTCTAAAATATTTTAAAAAATCCAAATCCAAAAAAAAAAAAAAAAAAAAAAAAAACCCGTCGGAAATCGGAACCCTGACCACCGCGACAATAAAGATGTTTTTCCCGTCGTCGTAAGTGATAGAACTATAGCAGGATTAGTGAACTATGACTTCAAAAGATAGATATTTGTAATCTAGACAGTTAACCTGGAGTAAAAGCGTTACAAACGCTTTTCAATTTTTATCGTAAAAAGAAGTAAAAAAAAAAAAGAAGCAAATTCTCATGTGTTTCCTTAACATATACTAGTCTACTAGTTTGTCAGTAATTAAGTTTTAAAACCTACTTCACAAATATAGAATTTATTTCCAAATATCTAAAGATAATTTTTTTAGTATTTTTATTTTATGTTGTCGAACGATCTAGAGGCCAGTCCCTTTAAAGCTGATGTATCAATTATTTTTTGTTATCTAATTATCCTAATAAGTAACCAATGTCTTTCTTATAATACAAAAAGTTGAAATCCTGGTTGAAATATTAAAGAAGCACTATGTTCATAGTGAAAGCTTGAAACAACGTTAGGATTATAATCAAGCTTAAGTCTGGGTTTAACGCAATAGCATAAAACCATGCTTAAATATTTTTTAAAATATAACTGCCTGAAGATGTTTAACAATGAAAGCGCCATAGATCTAACAGTGAAAACAAATGTTTCAGAGATTTACTGTTTTTATTTCCCTGCAAATGAACTTCTTATATTTTATTCCTAAACAAAGATTTTACTGACTTTGTAGAAACAGAAATAAAAGCAAGCAATGTATGCATATTAAAAGTGTAAAATCAAGATAACATTTAAATCTAACTTTGTTTTAAATTAACTTAATACATGTTGTATACCGAGCAAAACTTCCAATTAGACCCCTACACTTTTTGACATGTGTCTGTCAAATATCCTGGCCACCTGGAATAATGCAGAGAACGTACTGAATGTCACCTCTTAATAATTGTATTCTAGAAAACTTTCTTTCGGAAAATATTGACAATTTTAACATGAATCACAATGCTTACCTAAAATCGTGACATATCTGCTTCCAACACTCCTATAGCAAGCGCATTTTCACCGAGTCCATATCCAGTTTATTTATATGTTGTCTGCTTTTTGCGTACACAAACCTCCAGTCCAGGCTTTGAGATACACAACAAATTGAATTAAGCCAAATCTTAAGAATACAAATGTCAAATTCACGTTTTGCACGTGCACAGCCAAGCACGTGATTTTCTCAAAAGTAAAATTTATTTTGCCGATATTTGTGTAGGCATTCAGGTCGATAAAACGATGTTTAAAATTCATTATATCTTTTTTAAAATAAAAGAAATAATATCTACATTCATGAAGTTTCTAGTTGAAAGTTTTGCTCAGTATTATACAAAATAGACACTTGAATGCAAAATCCACAACGTAAAAGCTTTAGGCCTAAAATTCTTTGTTCCCGGTAACATGCTAAAAAAGGATTGGTAAGGTAGGTATAATTATTTTTTTTGGATACCTTTCAATTTTTCAAGTGAGGCTATTGGGAAATTATTTGTGTGTCAAAACAATGAATGCAAATAAGAGGGTTATGCCTTTAGAGTATCAGTAAGTTGATTTTTAACAACACTGACCATGTTTAAAGCATAAAAGTGCAGTTTTGCAACTGTTTGTCAAAATGTTGAACAAACATTTTTTTTACGCCTAAGTAGTTAAATGTATAAACGTGGTTATATCGTGACAAAAATTGGTATTTATGGTAACACTTTACACGCAGTCTTAAAATTGACGAGTTCACCCGATACACTTATACAGGACGAACACATTATTGGATTACCTTAAACTGGTATGTTTAAATTCTGTTTAACTTTTGTATACTGTGTGTGATAAACAATAGTTAAATTTAGCTAATACGTACACAAGGATAATAGTTTTTTTTCTTCATAGCATTCAATAACAATAAAGTTTTATCAGTAAAAACATGTATAAGTACCGTACAGTATTGTTGGCTTGATAGTGCAGTAGGTTGAGTGGATAGACATGTAAACATTTTGTAATGACAGCTTTGATGGTTCGAAACATGCATCCGTCATTTTTTTTTATTTTGCATTTAATTTAAATTCTTTGTGAAATTTTGTTTTTCTTTGTTTTCTAATATATTCACGAAAGTCTCAGAAACAGTAGATCATATTAAAGATGAAGCGTACTTAAACACGATTCCATGTTAACAGTGACATATATAAATTAGTGAATAAGTTAGTACTGGATGAACAAACTTGTGTTGTTTTCGTTGAATCGTACTGAAAACAAAGGAATAGAATACAGTTTTCAGAATACTTTCTTACGGGTCCGGGAATCAAACTCCCGACGAAGACGGATACCAATACCGCTCGGCCAACGAAGAATTACTATTAGTAGTATTAACGTTATGTATTAACTTAAATTTACGCTATTGTTCTATTTGTTTACATTTCAAAGCTCCTTATTACTGTGCCATACCTATAAATTTTGCCTGTTTGAAAATAAAATCATTTATGTAAACATACCGATCAATCGACTGTAGTGGAAACAGAATGTAAACATAAGGTATCATCCCTATTTTCTATTTATACAAATGTCACGAATGATGACTAATAGAAATATATGTACACACGATAAACCGGTATGAAAACGGACAATGGATTGTGACGAAAAAGAGGAAGTTGTTCTTAAACAATTATACTTGAACGGATTTATTATGGTTTTCGCATTGTTGAGTCCGTTCTTTCATTGTCCTTGTAAATAGCTGTGGCATTGTGACCGCCTTGTATCCATTGTGGCCGTCTACAGTCGTCATTTATTGTCCTGTTTGCATTGAAGAGATCATATTGTCGCAACATTGAAAGTAGACACTGTCTAAATGTTTGCCGAAATAAATTTTCGGACTAAATCAAGCGCACCCGCTTAGCTAAATATGGGAAGCGCAAATCTACGGATTTCAGGGTTGTGAGTTTGGTCTCTGGCCGGAGCGTAATTTCTCCGCGACGATTTGATAAAAGACATTTAGTTTGAACTGGTAGAACATCCAGGAACACTGGTTTGGTTAACTGCTCGACGCCAGATAGTTGAAATATTGTTGAAAAACGGCGTAAAACCCAAAACAAACGAAACAAGATACTAAATTGGTTTAAAAAATGTCACAAATTCAGTTCCTACGGAAATATTCATATCTTATTACATACTCTTTTCTATTCCCCGTTAAGTTACCCTGATACCGGAAACGTCAATATTTTTTCCATACACTGACGCCTGAATTTCGTATTGGGCGCGTGACGTAATTCAGTGTGTGTTGTTGCACTATATTTTTATTAATCCCCCGCCGTGGCGGAGGGATTATAGGAATGGTCTGCGTCCGTCCTTCCGTCCGTCCTTCCGTCCTTCCGTCCGTCCTTCCGCCCTTCCGTCTTTCCGTCCTTCCGTCCGTAACAAAATCGTGTCCGGTCCATATCTCCTAAACCCCTTGAAGGATTTTCATGAAACTTGGGTCAAATGATCACCTCATCAAGACGATGTGCAGAACCCATGAGTCAGCCTTGTCGGTTCAAGGTCAAGGTCACAACTCAAGGTCAAAGGTTTGAGCCTGCCATTTTGTGTCCGCTCTATATCTCCTAAACCCCTTGAAGGAATTTTATAAAACTTGGGTCAAATGATCACCTCATCAAGACGATGTGCAGAACCTATGAGTCAGCCATGCCGGCTCAAGGTCAAGGTCACAACTCAAGGTCAAAGGTTTGAGCCTTCCATTTTGTGTCCGCTCTATATCTCTTAAACCCCTTGAAGGAATTTTATAAAAGTTGGGTCAAATGATCACCTCATCAAGACGATGTGCAGAACCCATGAGTCAGTCATGCCGGCTCAAGGTCAAGGACACAATTTAGGGTCAAAGGTTTGAACCTTCCATTTTGTGTCCGCTCTATATCTCCTAAACCCCTCGAAGGATTTTCATCAAACTTGGGTCAAATGATCACCCCATCAAGGCAATGTGCAGAACTTATGAGTCAGCCATGTCAGCTCAAGGTCAAGGTCACAGCTGAAGGTCAAAGGTTTGAGCCTTCCATTTCGTGTCCGCTCTAAATCTCCTAAACCCCTTGAAGGAATTTTATAAAACTTGGGTCAAATGATTACCTCATCAGAACGATGTGCAGAAATTATGAGTCAACCATGCCAGCTCAAGGTCAAGGTCACAACTAAGGGTCGAAGGTTTGAGCCTTCCATTTGGTGTCCACTCTGTATCTCCTTAACCCCTTGAAGGATTTTCATCAAACTTGGGTCAAATGATCACCTCATCAAGAACTCATGAGTCAGCCATGTCAACTCAAGGTCAAGGTCACAACTGAAGGTCAAAGGTTTCAGCTCTGTATCTCCTAAACCCCTTGAAGGATTTTCATGAAACTTTGGTCAAATGATCACCTCATCAAAACGTTGTGCAGAATTCATGAGTCAGCCATGTCAGTTCAAGGTCAAGGTCACAGCTAAAATCAGAGGTTTTACCCTTTCACTATCCATAGCAGTGGCGGGGGATTTAGCTGTCTTTCAGACTGCCTTGTTTAGTTCAGTATTGTTAATCCTATTCAAGCTTTTGAAAAAAATCATGATATTTACTAACATTATATTTATACGTGTAAATCCGTATGTAATAAAAAGGTTATTATCTTTGCATGGGGAAATATGCACTCGTTCTTCAGCGGAAGAATATTGCGTTCCTAAAGTCGCGCAATATTTCCGCTGAAGAACTCGTGCATATTTCCCGATACAAAGCTAATAACCTATAATATATTCTTGATGCATTTTACTAGATCTAAATGTAAGCAGGTATTATTGTCTCTACAAAATCTGGATCCTAGTAGTTCATGTATTAGGTGAAAATCCAGAAAAAAACACTTGTTATTACTCAAAATAGTCATGTATTAGGTGAAAATCCAGAAAAAGCACTTATTATTACTCAAAGTCACATCTACATGACACCTGAACAGAGTTTTTATACAATTTAATATGACTTAGAAACCAGATCATTGAGGGACATAACCTTGGTCACTAAGTTAAATCATAGAAGAGACATGTAAACACCGCGGTTGCAAAATAGCGCAAAAAACCTTATAAAAAGAGTGCTTGAAAGTAGCTCTATCGCCTTCACGATACAACCTATCATACTTAACCCAGGAGGCATATCTAGCAAAGGTTGTATTATTATAATTATAAATAAAACGATGCGTTTGAGATATCCGATCTACAAATAAGTTGTAACTTCTGTATAACAATGCTTATTGAAATATATCAGATGCCTGGTTAGCTCACATAATTTTGATATCATTTGAAAGTGTAAAAATATAAATTACCTGGTGTGGTATATTTTTTATTTACCTCATACTTTTCAATAATATTTCAACATAAATCCAGTTTTTACAGTGTAAGCATTATTATTTCTGAACAGGAAACATGATTCTAGTAATTTACACGTTTTATCTAAGGCGATCCTGTTTATTAATTTTTGCTCAGCGGACACAACTCCAAATGATACAAAAAAAAAAAAACTTTGGATCACCAGGCATCGAAATTTTACCTACTTGTAGATCGGACACCTTAAGATCGGTCATGTTTATTAAACAGTGCAATAATACAATGTTTGTGTGCTAAAATATCGTCACATATCCTCGTTATTAAACGATGTTGGTAAACCCTTGAAACGTTTTTCTTTACATGTACCTTCACAAGACATTTTCAGCCGTCCAGAGAGCTGTATTTCAGGAACGACGTTAAGCCTTTAATCAACAATATATTTGTTTTTAGATAAAACCTATTAGAAATAGTTGATATTGAAAGATAAAAATAGACATATAAATTCGGAAGTGTTCAAATCAGTTTACATAGAATCAGCGAATATGACGTTCAAGATATCGTTTCACTTGCATGACCATAGCAAAACTATTGCTCAGCCCTATCAGTTTTCTGGGCTTTGATTAACTTTGACTTCAAATCTTATTTCAGATGATCTATTATCCTGTTTGAGCTAAAAACTTACATAAACATATTTTAAGTTTCCTGTAGAAAATGTGGCATTTAGAGTAATTACGAAATGTTTACGATTAGACCAAATGACTTAAGTTTTGACTAGGTATGACCAATTACTGAAAAATTGTCTGAGGTTTTGTTAAGACTTACATAAGGCCCAGGTCTCATGTAAATTAAATAGAATTGTGCTGATCCAACTTCAAATTTTTATATCAAGGCACACTCTGTCTGGATTTCATATAAGTAAAAAACGAAAACGAAGCCCGCGGTGTTAAAACAGAGTTAGCCCTTCCATAGCCTAGTGCTAGAGCAGCGTCCGCTTCGAGTGTCATACCAAAGACTTGAATAATAGTACATGTAGCTGCCTTGTTTGGTGCCCAACATTAAAAAGGAAACTAGCTTCTCTTCTCAAATACGCTCGTAGCAAAGGATTCCATCAAGAATGAGGTGTCGAGGGTGATGCATATATGTTGTAGAACATACTTCTAAATCGACCTAAAATAAATTAAGTATAAACTAAAAAAGCGTTATAATATGATTTATGAAATCATTTATGACCCTACACGACATGTTTTCGAAATTCACCTAGATTTGAAAACGACAGTCTTTTGAGACAGTTTCATGAAGAGCAAAGTGAAAAGTTGATGTCTTTTATCTTTAAGCCTCAGTGATGCTTAAGATCCCAGGTGACGGAGTTTCAAACTTGATCTACATGGTATAAAGCAAAATAATCTGATCAGATTAATGTAAATCTTGTAGAAAACGTTTCCTCTCATGAGTTCAAAAGTCTTTTATTATATATATATTTTTGCAGCAAAATATTTCTTGATTCTATATGGCATAGTTTAGAACTTAGATCTCATTAAGAAAAATATGCGTAGTCTTGCGTTATTCAATGTTTTTATGAACTGACGCAGAGGCCGGGTTTTCTTATGCAGATGACAAAGCTATAAACTTCATGTTCTTGACTTCATAAACATACATTCTCACATTTTTCACTTAGAACATTTAACTATTTTTACAATTTACTTTACCCTTGTTGCATCACGTTTGATGCCAAATGATCTGGTATCGATTTCTACTGAGATTTTCTTGAAAAAAAAATTCTGATTAGATCTCCTTAAGAATGGGCCAAAATTGTATCCTGTAGTGCCAACAAGCAGACGGACATAGGGGGATCCTGGGCGAGCTAAAACTGTATACAATACTCTGTCATAAGATCCATATTTTTTGTCGTTAACCCATTACATCTGGTAACGCTTGTACAAGTACATCTCTTATGTGTATTTGTAATTAGTTTATGTACAGATTTTGACAAAAATGTATTTGCCAGTTCTCATCGATGGATGTTAAATGTTCCTATGGCATAAAATGAGATATAAATAATTATATTGATGTATATGGAATTAATGACTGTCCTCATTTAAGAATGTTACATAAAGCGGTAGCAGACAGAGTATTCATTCATTAACAGTAACACGAAAAAAAATAAATGTATCCATCGGTGATTTAATATTTACGTTAAAGCTCTCGTGGCAACTTCCGGCCATACCACTTTTATGTCTAAGGAGCTTGCTAGGAGTGTTATCTTATGTAGCCTTTCAATACAGTCGTATCAGTCAAATGTGTTCATCATTTTATTTGATGAATTTGATAAATGACATAGTGATGTACATGTAGTTTTTTTTTTATCTTGATAGGGGACCTTTGTCAAGACCCTGAGGTTTAAACAATAACCAACATACATTGCATTTAGTAAAAATAATTGTGATACTAAACAACGTGGATATTTGTGAATAGATGATTAAATTCATAAGATCACAGGTGCATAATATATTGTAAATTGTTTTTGTTCTGTTAAGAAAATGGCGAAGACGATATTCGATCCTGCCATTGGTGAGCTGTACAAAATAAAAGAACTGTGCGCCGAAAAGGGAGTTGATGCTGACGTACAGAAGAGACTGAGTGATGCTATAAGTCTAGCGGAGGTAGGCTTGAGTTTTAATCATTTGCATCTCATTAACATATAAAAAGCTTTTTACTACAAATGATAGGAGGTATCATTGAAAACAAGAACTAGTAATATTTAAGTGACAATATATCTAGTCAGTATTGTGAGTATTGAGGCTTCGTTTGTTTAGAGTTCAAATGATACCTTGTTATAAATTAAAACTGTTACAAAATATTCATTGTCATTGATGGCACATGAGACCATTGATATGATCCAATGTCCGAGGGACACGACATTGATCAATGTTACTTTAAAACCGAAATGGCAGAATAATATCAACCATGACTGACAAAATTTATTTTCATTTGAATTGTACAAAAAAACTGTTTCCTAAATAGTTAAAGTTATGTACAATTTAGTTCCTGTTAACTATCTTGTATCGCTCGATTTAATTCCATAATTTTTGCAGTTAACACTTGAACCAGCAAAGGTAAAAAATATCGGTATAAGCCTCTTAGCCACAAAGAATAGATAAGGTCATTATAGTTTTATGTTTTAGGTGGGGAAAGAAATCAGTGGGATGAAAATTCAATTTAAATCACCTTTTAAACAATATATCATAGAGTCTAAATAGAAGCTTTGGAACGACTAGAGAGACCGGTACTAACACAGACGTGGAGAAAAAAATGATAATGAATAGTAAGGAAATATTTTCCTGCATAGATACCAAAATGCTACATATGGATATTTCTATCTTGCGTATCACGTTTTAATTAATAAAAATGTTTCAGGCGCGGGATACTTACTGTGCAAGTGTAAGTTCAGAACCAAGCGAAGCTTTAGCAACACTACAGAGAGAGACTCTAGAGTACCCTTTCGATCAAGCGTATCAAGACGGTAAGACAAAATGGAAACTATCTCCGAGGATGATGTCTGGGCACTTTGAAGGTTAGTATTAACATTGACGGGAGTTAGTTGAGAACCACTGACAGATAAAAATACAAAGTTATATAATCATTTTAATTTAAACCAGACCTCGTTAAATTCAAAAGAATAATAATATTTTATGGTTTTACTAACTAAAACAAGACAACTGACCGAGGATGCGAACGTTCGCCTGTGCGTTATAGAAAATAGAAAAATGTTCGGGTGTAATCATACTTTTTATCTTATGATGATGTAGAATAAATGAAAACTCAAAGCTGTTTTAAGAAAAATAGACTCATAGCATAACCAAGAAATACCAACATGCAAGAGATATAGCTCTTGTCCAACATACTCATCCAATGACGATGACAAAGAGCGGAACGTTTCAAAGGTAATAGTTAAGGAAAGTGGACCCCAACAAAACAATACCAAGACATTCAACTATTTTTCCAATTCAAATTAAAAAAAAAAATGCCATACTTCTGCTACAAATCATATGCTATAGCTCTTGTTCTATCAACACACCTAATAACAATGTTAGTTTCAAGCTATAGTTAACATAGTTTTGGAGAATATGTGAATTTAAACAAAACAAAAATCTTAATCGATTCTTTGGCTGACACCGATGCAGACGGTCAAGACACATCTGTCAATGCCTCTTAGGCTTCTTTCAAAAATCAGGCCGGCTAAAACTACATTTGCTTGGTGATCAGTGTTGCTTATATAAAAGATACGCAAGACTGACACACGTTACTGAATGCAATATTATAAGATATTTCTTTTCGCAGGCAAATTCTTGCAAAGCATAGTTAGTATGTCAAAAGCAAAACGAGTTTTGGAAATCGGTATGTTTACTGGGTATTCCGCTCTGGCATGTGCGGAGGTCCTTCCCGAAGACGGTACTGTGACTGCACTGGAATTTGATCCATTCCTAGAGGAGGTGGCTAAAGGATTTTTTGCCAATTCCCCGTGCGGAAAGAAAATTTCTATTCGAATAGGTAAATTTCATTAAATAAAAGAAATATTTTTGACAAACACTCTTCAGACTAGTTATATTCAAAAGGATATTTACATTTCCAGACCATGATTAAACAGATTTCTACCTAAAACTTACTTTGATATTTATAAGAGTTAATCGTGTCATGTAACGTTTCATAAGTTCGTATATTACTTCGTCTCTTGGAAAGGCGTTGAACTTATACGCTTGACGGAATTGAAAAGTAGGCCAATGGTGATATCATGTCATAGACAGTGCCATTTTCAAAGACTATTATTATCTTTCATATTCTATACCAACAACGTAAACTACCACCCTATTTCGTAAGTAATAAGCGAGTCATTTGTGCTTAAAAGACAGAAATATCCCGTATGAGTTTTATTTTCGGTAAACCTGTGATTAATCTTTTAGTCTTCATTCAACCGGTACAACAAAATGTCTTCAATATGTTAAATGCCGAGAAAAATGTGATGTAAAAACTTAATAAACTTCAACAATGGATTGCTTATATCGAGTTTGGTGTAAACACCATAAACATACATCCTTTCCATGGTACACTGCAGCAGTAAAAATGCTTGTAGGAAATGTTAAACATTTATTGTTTCACGACCATTTCATAACTTTAAAACAATATTTGATGGCGCTGGAATATTTTCTTATTTTAGGTGACGCAAAGGAGACCTTGCTAAAGCTAGCAGAGGAGAAGGCTCAGTATGATATCGTCTTTATTGACGCTAATAAGGATGGTTACGTAAACTATTTCAAGGTAATTCAAGTATGATTTATAACTTATTCACACATTTAAAATACTTTAAACATGTTTATACATCAAAGTGGTTCAGTATGTTCTTTCACTGATTTGAAGCCAATAATGTGTTTTTGATATACATTGACGTTCGAAGCATGTTTTTAAAGAATAACATTTTCATAATGGTATTCAGTATTCGTCATTATTTCAACGTATTTTCTTAACATTTCATACATAAGTTTATTAACTAAAACAGATAGAAAAAAAAATTGATTTATACTTTTACAATGAGAACAGACAGTGATTGAGAAAGATCTTCTCGCCAAAGGAGGAACAGTGATTTTAGACAATGCACTGATGTATGGCGGCGCCTATAATACGAAATCAACCAATGAAAATGCACTTGCAATCAGAAAATGTAATGAATATGTGAAGTCAAGAGATGATATGTTTCAGGTAAGTGAGATCTAGGTAAAATGATTAAAGCTATACTTTTGTAATAAAGATTTGATATAGAAATTTACAATGTGCGACTCAATATCAAATACATGTACAAGAAATAGTTTTCGAGTGGCTGATCAACGTGCATGTTTTCTTTAACTAACAATGGATATTTTGCGTGTAGATTCATAATGTACTATTTTCAGTCTTAAATAAACGCAATATTTTCCATATTTTACTACAGGTTCTTGTACCTATCAGAGACGGCGCATTGATTGTGAGACGTAAAGAAGATGTCTACATATAGAAACAGACAAGGTATTAGCTGTAAACGTAGCGTGGTTAACTGTAAGAACAGTTGAACAAATTGATGGGACTGGCAATAATTTATATTTTGTGTTTTGATAAGCATTTATTGATATATTGCTCTGCAAAAAGAAAATAAATTATAATTTAACAAAGTTATAGATAGTTTTTTCTTTATAGTTAGTAGAATCTGTGGATTCGTTTCATCACTATGAAAGAAGTGTCACAAACTCTTGATATCCGTTATTGAAGGCTGAGAGTGATATATCCCCAAAATGTACTACAAATAGACCTGTTTGTGTCAATTACGCCGAAATACCCTTTCATTTTGGTTTTACTTTGCATTCCATTCAACACTGGAAATTTTGCAACTACAAAAATTTATAGCATTGCCATTGCCTTTTCTTGACAATATAGCGCTGTATGGTGTATCTGCAGGATACGGGTAAAAGTTAAATTGTTTTGCCAACATAATTTTGACATAATTTAGATAACTTGGCTTCTGATATACAATTTTCTTTTCAACGAAAAACAAGGCTAGCATTATGGTGAAATTATTATTCTAATCCATTTCACAGATTCCTAAATTCGTACAATAAATATACATAGTAAGATTTTAGCGAGATGTGTATCCATAGATAAATGCGGCTCATAGAAAGTTCGTATCATTGTTAATAGATTCTTTTTATAACTTCTGTTACAGTTACAATCTCATCTATTGCTTTTAATATTTAAAAGTGCCTGTTACAAAGCCGAAAGTACGTTGCATTTCTTGCACAATAGATTAAAAACGTATAGCTTAATATAGTATTGCATTTGATTGATTCTGTTCATGAAATGTAATGCAACCACTCTACACTTTGTCGCATCGGCTTAAGCGGAATTATGATATACCAAACTTGAATGTACTTCATATTCCAAAACAGAACAGTTCATTGACAAGCACTTTGTTTAAGGAACAATTGTCCTAGACTTGTCCCTAACATTTAGCTCTTGAAAGGTTCTTGAATAGAAACTGTAAGATTGTTGAAGACATTCTTTGAAATTTCTCAAAATGTAATTGAATTGTTCTCGCATACATCAAGACTGGTTCTAGTACAGCTCTTGTACAGTATTCAAGAAGAATGTTAGAACATTTCTAAAAGGGTTCTTATCGTTTTCGCATAGGCAGTCACATTGCACTTTAATACAGCAGTTATGACAGTTAATAAAATATGTTGGAAAAATTTCGAAACATTGAAAACGATCAAGCAAAATTATAGCAGACTCGGTTTGAGTCTGTTCATGAGAGGCAATGACACCTGTAACACCTCTCATGTCCACTAGCACTGGCTTAAGCAGAATTTTATAACCCATAAACATTTAATGGACTCCATAAAATTGAAGGACCAGATGATATAACTGCATCTTTTCCAAGGACGTGGATGCTGTATATAGAGACCAGACTACACTTTAAGACTTTGTTTGGACCGTTTATAAAATATGTACGTGGAATTACATTGCCCCTGCATTAAATGGAATCCATGATCCCAAAGGAACGGAAAATATGACAACAGTGGAATCAAGTAAAATACATTTTACAGATACCACACACCACTTGAAGGATGCTGTTGTGATAGAAAATACAATCCCCTTCAACGAAAGGAAAAGGAACAGATAAATTAAATCATTCATTTCACGCAATTTTTTGAAATACGATCACAACAGCTTGAATTGAAATTATATTTAAACTACTAAGATAAAATGATTAAACATGTAGCTTGATGGTAAAACTGAATTAATTCTCTGTTTTAAAGTATACTTTAAATCAGTGAAAATGGTTAAAGATTATTGCAACAGCGGTTTATCATTGTATCTCGTTTTATATACCGTAATTGTAGATTGTCATTGTAAAAGCACGCTAAGCAATGAATATGCTGATTGAATAAAAACAAGAATGAAAAAGTCCCTAGAATGCCTTTGTGAAATATACACGCTCCCTTTTACGTGTTATAATCCTTAGAAAACATGTAATACCTGTCAGAGAATTAAATTCGATCCGAAATTCTGACATAATAATCAGCACGATTCGTTTACATTTTTCCATATCGATGATAAAGAAACAATTTGAAGAACATCACAAACACTACAATCTATACACTTGTAGTACAAACAAATGTTATCCATTCTGTATCCATTGAAACGGAAACATCTTTAAAAAATTAGATAAAACTAACATTGTCTTTTTTACGTTTAGATATCACGTATGCTCGTTCGTGCTACTGTGAGCTTTGCCATTATTGGTCTGGAGTACTGAAGTGGACATAAAATCCTATAACTTCTGTATACTTATAATAATTTATAATGTAAACTTGCTTCTCGCGCATTTTAGGTATGGAAGATACTAACTGTATATTCCTTCATTCACACAATCGGTCTAACGTTCGTTGCATTCACGAGATTCAGTTAACTTTAGAGTGACACATATAGTTCCCTGGTCCAAATTAGTTTTAAGACGGAAAGGCCACTGCTGATTCGTTAGACAAGATAGCAAAGACTGAGTATATATGCAAACAATGAACTATTGCGTAGGTGAAGTATAATTCGATAGCGTAAATAATACCATTCGGGTGCGCAAATAAAGCTGTCTCGGAACTAATCTTATTTGGTAAGTGGAGATGAATGCGCACGGTTGATTCCTTGCCGGTATAGGTCTGTTATATTGTGGGATTGACAGATTCGTTTAAATTCTCCAAACCTGTGAGCATTTAAAAATATACAAATACATTTGTTCACAAGACGTATTACATCATATATGTCCTTTTGATACACTGATTTACGCACATAATGTCCTATATTTGGCTCGTATCAACTTGGCCATGAATACCATCATGTCATTGTCCATCAATGTCAGCATTTCGATGCAATTTGATACGATATCCTACTTTGGCGTATGATTATTAAGAAAAACAAAAGTTTCGTTTATTAATTATAACATACCTGAACTTGGTATAGCTGTTTGGGTACGTTTCCTTAACATCTCTCCTCATTTATCTTTTTAAGTTTCTCCGCACTATTCTGCGTTATATATGTTTATATTCGCCTTTCTCTTTACTCTGTCCTATGTCACTAAGGCGAAGAACCCGTGGTGACCTACATGTACGAATACTCTTTCAATGCCTTTGGTTTTACAGAATAAGTTTCAACTGCGATATGCGTGAAGTATATATTCTAATAACCAGCCTGTCCTACTGATGAACCTGTAAAATGCCTTCAAGAAATGCTTAAAATGCATGTCTTTGTAATTATCTAGCCCCTCCACTAACTGATGTTCAAATAAGAACGGACCTTCACTACATTATACTTTATCTCTTAGCTAGATCTGATATTACTTGCGATCTTTGCCATTTTTAGACAAACACATAATGTTTCATTTGAACGGCTAACATATAACGTCTTTTCTTTACCTTTGATTGTCTTTGTTGCCGAAACTCGGATCGACAAGACCTTAAAAATGAATAACAGCCGTCCCATCTGATAAACGCTTAGATCTGAAGTTAACAATAAACGATTTAACTTTGACATAAAACTCAATTAGTGTGGTAAAGTTATTTTCTCACTGTCCCTACCATTTTGTTAATTTCTATTCAACCCTAATTATCTGTCAGAAACCAATTACAGTGACGTCATAGAAAAAAAGACGGCATAAAGTGTGAAGTTCAATCTAAACTTGGTTGATTCTTGTAACAACTACTGCTGCGATAAAGATATAATAATGATAACACTTTATACATAAGATAATACCGACATATTCTTAAACACTGTGATGTTGACGAGTTCATCCGACACACGTATATAACACGAGCACATTATTGGACTACCTTTAACTGGTATGTTTAAATTCTGTTTATTTTTTTATACCGTACTTGGATAAATAATTGTTAAATTTAACTGATATGTATACAAGGATATCTTACTTGAAATTCACACCATTCTTAAGACCTTAAAAAATGAATAATAGCCGTCCCATCTGATAAACGCTTAGATCTGAATAAACGATTTAACTTTAACATAAAACTCAAATGGTGTGGTAAAGTTATTTTCCCACTGTCCCTACCATTTTGTTAATTTCTATTCAACCCTAATTATCTGTCAGAAACCAATTACAGTGACGTCATAGAAAAAAAGACGGCATAAAGTGTGAAGTTCAATCTAAACTTGGTTGATTCTTGTAACAACTACTGCTGTCTGATAATCAGTTTTATATGAATATGATGAAATAGAAACTTGAATGCAAAATCCATAGCGTATAAGCTTAAGTAGTTAAAAGGTATTAACATGGTTATATCGCGATAAAGATATAAAAATGATAACACTTAATACATAAGATAATACCGACATATTCTTAAACATTGTGATGTTGACGAGTTCATCCGACACACGTATATAACACGAGCACATTATTGGACTACCTTAAACTGGTATGTTTAAATTCTGTTTATTTTTTATACCGTACTTGGATAAATAATTGTTAAATTTAGCTGATATGTATACAAGGATATCTTACTTGAAATTCACACCATTCTTTAACAATAAATGGTGTATCAGCAAATAATACAAAGAATGTTTGAAATGAGGTCATTTATGTATGTAGACCGATCGAATCAGGCTGGTAGAATCAGAATAGTAAACATTTCTGAATTAATAAAGAGTAACGCCCTTATTTTCTATTTTATATTAATGTCATGAATGATGACTGATCGATGTGACAAAAATGAGGAATTCTCAAAGCTGTTTTTTAACAATTATACTTGAACGATTTTTTACACTTTTTTTTTTTTGCATTGAGCGCATTTTTCATCCATTGTTCTTGAAAATCACCGTCGCCTTATATCGGTTGTGGTCGCCTACAATCGTCAATAATTGCTCTGTCTGAACTGAATTGCTCATATTTTCGCCCCAGTGTCAGAGTAATACTGTATGAATAATTGCCGAAATAAAATTTCGGACGAATTTGATACTAAATCAAGTGCACCAGCTTAGCTCATTATGAAGGGCGTTAATCTACGGAATGCAGGGTCTTGTGTTCGATCTCTTGATGGAGCGTAATATCTCTGCGACGATTTGTTAAAATATATTCAGTCTGAAATCATTCGTCTTCCACCTCTGATCCATAGGGAAAGTTGCTTGTGCTGGTAGAGAATCTAGAAACACTTGTTACGTTAATTGCTCGACGCTAGACAGTTGAAATATTGCTGAAAAATGGCGTAAAACCCAAAACAAACGAAACAAGACATTAAATTTTCTTGCGTGATAAAAATAGGGTACTGAGTCAACTCCTACGGAAATATTATTATATCCTTGATGCTTTTTTACTATATCGAAATGTTACCATGCCTGTTTTATCGTCTCGATAAAATCTGGATCTCTAGTTTCACATGTATTAGGTAAACATGGTAAAAATATAGAAAAGTACTTATTAATATGATAAATACCCTATATCAAATCTACAAGAAACCTGATCAGAGTCTTTATACAAGTTAACATAATTTAGAAACCGGACCATCCTAGGGCATAACCTTGGTCACTAGGTAAAGACACGTAGACACCACGAGTGCAACATTATCTGATTGATTTACTTGAGTCCTGGATTTTCATGAGTCGTCCATTAGGGTAAAAACTAAGCCTGTCACTTGATCAAAATTATATAAAACCTTGTATACACTCTAGATGCTATAATTATATTTTTGACATGCACTATATGAAGATTAGTCACAATTTCTGTTCTTATCAACTCGCGCTTAAGGTCAAAAACTGGATTATCTTTGATGAGTCAAATTAGATTAATAGGTATATTAGAGAAGAAAACTAGTCTAATCTGTTCAAAATGATAAAACAAAATGGGCTTGTTTTTAACCCCGGATGAACTTACATTTCGCAATAACAAATAGTTTGATTAGGTTTCTATAAATTTAGGTGAGAAAGACAATACTGTCATTATTCATGTTCATAATGTTTTCTTATTATAAGCTGTATTTTTTTGGCAGAGTATCCTCTTCAATGCTAACATAATCTTATACAGACTTTCAAATTTCAAGTCATTCCTTTCTGCAAAAAGCCTGATAAAATGAGTCCTTAAAAGTACTTCTATCTCCTTCACCAATCAACTCTTTTTGCATTTTGCTTAATTACTTTTATACTTAACCCAGCAGACATATATCTAGCAAAGTTTACATCATATATAAATCGACGCGTTTTTTTCCTAAGTATTGATCCGGCACTACGGAATATTCCGTATATTTCCGTAAATAATTTACTAAATAGTTCTTTTTAGAGTGATATAACTAGTCTTCATTGATATACTCTCGCATGTACAGGTAGCTATGTGCACAAAGCGTTTAGCTCCCAATACCAAGGCTGTGGGTTCGAGTCCTACGTTTGACCATATCTTGTTTTCCCAATCTTATATGCAAACTTACCATTATTTGATCAAACGCATCGTGATATTTATGGTTCATACATTAAAAATCATAATTTTAATTTACCTGCTGTAAAGTTGTAAAAAGTGGAATTAAAAGTATCGTGGATAAAAAGACAAACTACTTGACACCAGCGTTTCAGGCATTAAATACTACAAGATAAAACAATCAAAATTCATGAAATATGATAATTAAAATAATGTAAAAAACATGTATCGATAACAATGCATTACATTAACAATAACGATATAAGGTATTTTTCTAAACCATTACCACTACGCCACTACGCCACTGTGTAATTGGTTATGTTACCTTACTAATACAGATATTTCCAGGATACAAATATTGCATAGATCAACGGAAACACCAGAAGATATTGGCGAAGATTAATGAGTGCCAGGTCAATACTTAAGGACAGTATAATTGGAAATATTAATTAAACATGGCAGTGTGCCTAATTAAACCTATGGGCTAAAAATAACAAATCCCAACAGAAGGCTTGCAATTAAAGTGAAACTACTCTTATTCTTTGTGACCGAATTTCTGTACCATTATCCGTTGACACTAGGTATCATCAGAAGGCAGTAAACAGTTTTCAGAGCATCTCGGACTGTACTCGCGTACCTGACTTTGAAAACACCACAACAAGTGTGTAACCACACACCTGAAATATATGTATATTGCAATACTAAAATAACTGTATATTTGATATTACAAATCGTCTGCTATACATGTCTAACATCTAGCTTTCTGTTGACAAGACTGGTGAATTTTGTGTTCTTCCGGTCGCGAAATATGACGACGAGAAAAGTTTAATTTGCCAATTCTCAAACCGTTGCAGAACATTTCCTGCAAATGTTCTCATTAACTGCCACACTATTTCATGCTCCGGTAACACTGTAAAATCTGAAAATAAGCTCAAACATATGTGCCATACGTACCGTTTTTCCACTATTCCACTTTTTCTGAGGTCCCTGCTACTTTGAGCTAGCTCAACGAAGGCATGTATTTGCATCTGCAAGTCACTACGACATCATTTCAAGATCAAGTAATTTTCTGTCAATGACTGAAACTTAATTCTCGCCAATGAAACTTCAGTTCTAGCAATCATTATTATTTTTAAGTATAGATGTACTTTAAACCGTGAATTGCCTCTTATTTGTAAAATTGACCCTGCCCTGTCCAATTTAAAATTAACTGCTGAAAACTGTTTACTGCCTCCTTAACGTGCATGGGTAATCCATTTAGCCGAGAAAAGATCACCAATGCGAGGTAGGAAAACCAAACTGGAATCAGATTATAGCACTCTCTTTTTTTCATTAGGAAATCGATTCTACCGATATTCGTCGCAAAGCGACAAAAATTGGGATCGACCCCTCAATGGTAACATGCGATATACCAAAATGAGATAAATACTATCAAATTAAAAGATGTGTACTTCCAGCACGTGCACTGAGCGTCTGACCTCGGATTTCTTTTTAAGAATACGCTTTCTCCTTGTTCCAATTAAGCGTCTACATAACTTGTCCCAACGGCAACGTCTTGCACATCAAAACAAATATGGATATATGGTACATAATTATACACGTAGTGTGCAATTGAAAATAAAAGTACCAAGTGAGCACAGTTCATAAATATACATCATCGGAGGATGCGCCTATACCTGTAATACAATACAATATGCGCAATGTTGTTTTTCTCATGCGCACGAGAAAAGATGTCGAACAATCGAGAAAAGATGTCTAGCGATAGAGAAAAGATGGCGAGCGCTCGAGATCAGATGGCGTGCGCAAGAGATAAGATGTCGAACCTTGAGATAAGATGTTGTGTGCTCGAGATAAGATGTCTTGCACGCGACATCTTTTATTTAAAAAAAAATTGCATGTCCTAAACATACCAACGTTTTCAACCGGTAGTATCCAAAAATTATTACCGAAAGTCATATATCTTAGGAGTC
The DNA here is from genome assembly GCF_021730395.1 of Mercenaria mercenaria. Classification (NCBI taxonomy): domain Eukaryota; kingdom Metazoa; phylum Mollusca; class Bivalvia; order Venerida; family Veneridae; genus Mercenaria; species Mercenaria mercenaria. The sequence goes on along the minus strand of NC_069375.1, from coordinate 59,863,463 downwards.
CTTTGTAACAGTAAACACAACATATGTATATAACAACGAAAAACTGTTATCAAAAGTAAATATGTATGACAGTGTATTTTGAAATATACATGTTAGTCAAGATTTTTTAAAATTTCAATAAATTTAAATTTTCCCGAGTGATATCTTTTTTTTCTTAATCTTTTCTGAAACAGAGATATGTCACAAAATGAACAGAATAATAGAAAAACATTATTTATACATATATTGACAAAAATCGGATATAGAATTTCGAAACTGTCTGCATTTTTAAGGATTTGTTCAAAATAAAGAAAAAAGTTTCTCAGTCCAGTTTATAGAAACGTAAAAAGAAGATAAAACATTTGTTTACAATGTGCAGGCTATAAACATAAATAAAAATAACGAAATAAATGCAAATTCTATTTTTTTCTTACTTTTGATCCTGCACAGTGAATGTACTGATGATTTGTCAGCACATTGAGAATATCCTGACAATATCAGTGACGTCACAGATCCTCACCTTATCGGTGAAGTCACAGATCCTCGGCTTTTTCGGTGACGTCATAGATTCTTAATATTAAACCCTGAAACAATTTTCTTTAAGTGTACCTTCACAAGACAGTTTTCAGCTGTCCAGAGAGCAGTATTTCAGGAACGACGTTAAGCCTTAAACCAATATTAATTTTACTTAGATAAAGACTTTCAGACATGCTTGAAAATGAAAGAAAATAAAATAGACATAATATGAAATAAGCCAAAGCCTCAAAGCGAGCTCAAAGAAATCGGATTTAGCTAAAAATATATGCATCATTTATTTGTCACAAAGAAACTATTCACTACTCAAAAGAATTCGCGAGAACCTATTCACTTGAAAAAAGTCTACATTTAGTGTCTCCATTCCTGTTACAGTGAATATCATACGTTGCAAAATTTATGGGAAGCCGGTGTCACGGTGACGTCATTACCGCGTCCCTGTGGCTTTCTGCTTATTAATGACTTGTTTTTCCCATTTTCTGGCCGATGCTTGATCTTCTAAATGAAAATAATATTTTTTTTTCAAACAACTGGAAATCTTTCTTGCATTATTGTTAAGTGATGAATAATTTTTAGCAATTGAATGAAGTTCTGTATTCACTGCGGAAAGAAGTATTTCCTGTGAGCACCTGTCCTCTAGAGTGCGCTTTGTAAGACCTTCCGACGAAACTTTTCAAATCCATCACCAAGTGTGAAAGTATACTTGCGTTACCGTAAAGCTCGATTCTTCGGGCTTGCTCTTCAAGCTCGCTATAAATTCGCTAGTATTCAAGTCAGTTAGCATAGAACCAACAAACAAAACGTTTAAAATACCGTTATACTAGCATTACCATGGCAAAATAATTTCTCAGTCCTAACAGTTTTCCGGACTTTGACTACGAATCTTATTTCAGATGATCCGTTATTATTTTTATGTTTGAACTAAAACTTATACAAACATAATTTAATTACATGTAGAAAATGTGGCATGTAGAGTGTTTTACGAAATGTTAATGATTTAACCAAATGACCTAAGTTTTGACTAGGTATGGCCCATTATTGAAAAATTGTCTGAGAATTGATTACATGTAAGACTTACATAAAGCCCATGTCTCATGTAAATCAAATAGAAATGAAACTTCTCATATGATAACTACAATTTGACACAGTGACATGATAGTAAGTGAATACTGCTGATCAAACTCCAACATTGTCATATCAAGGCACACTTTGTCTAGATTTCATATAAACAAATACAAAAATGAAGCCCTCTGGTGTTAAAACAACGTTAATTGCCTCGATAGCCTAGAGGTAGAGCGTCCGTGGGTTAGATCCCATGCTGCGTCATACCAAAGGCGTGAAATAATATGGTACCAGTAGCTCCCTTGCTTGGCGCTCATCATTAAAAAGAATAAGAACATTTGAAGATGCTAGATGTATTTAAGTTGGTTTATGTATAGACGCTTGATGCTAGATGTATTTTTAGTTAGTTTATGTACAGACACTTGATGCTAGATGTACTTTTAGTTAGTTTATTTACAGACGCTTGATGCTAGATGTATTTGTAGCTAGTTTATGTACAGATACTTGATGATAGATGTATTTGTAGTAAGTTTATGCACAGACACTTGATGCTAGATGTATCTGTATTTAGTTTTTGTACTGACACTTGATGATAGATGTATTTGTTGTTGGTTTATGTACAGACATTTGATGATAGATGTATTTGTAGTTAGTTTTTGTACGGACACTTGATGATAGATGTATCTGTATTTAGTTTTTGTACTGACACTTGATGATAGATGTATTTGTAGTTAGTTTATGTACAGATGCCATAGTGATGTACATGTAGTTTTATCTTGATAGGGGAATTTTCCTAAGTCCCTGCGGATTACACAACCATCAGTTAAAAACTTACCAACATACAGTTCATTTATTAAAAAAAATTGTAATACTAAGCAACGTGAATATTTGTAAAAAATCTGATTTAATTCATGGGATGATAGGTGCATAATATATTGTTGGTTTTTTAGAAGGAAAATGGCTAAAGCGATATTTGATCCTGCCATTGGTGAGCTGTACAAAATAAAAGAAATGTGCGCCGAAAAGGGAGTTGATGCTGACATACAGAAGAGATTGAGTGATGCTATAACTCTAGCGGAGGTAGGATTGAATTTTAATAATTTGCATCTCATTTGTTTTATAACCTTGAAAAAAAGGTTGTCTTATTTATTTATTTTGCATGATAGGACGATGTAAATCGAACATATAAAGTCTTTTTTACTGCAAAAGATAGGAGATATCCTTGAGGGAATGACGTAGTAATATTACATGACAAAGATATCTAGTGATTTTGTTGTGGATTCGTTTGTTTAGAGTTCAAATGATGCGTTGTTATATATAAAACTGTTAAAAATTATTCATTGCCTTTGGTGGCACATGAGACAAATTATATGATCCAAATTCCAAGGGACACGACATTGAACATTTTGACTTCAAACTCTGAATTGGCAGAACAATATTAATCGAGACTGACAAAATTTATTTCCTTTTTAAATTGTACAAAAAAGAACAACCTGTTTTCGAAGTATTAAAAGTTATGCACAATATGATTACTGTTGACTATCTAGTGTCGATCGATTATATTCCATACTCAGTGTACATTTGAACACGCAAAGGTAAAAGACAGTAAATCAAAGTGGTAGTCACAAAGGATAAATAATGTCATTTTAGTTTTATGTCTTAGGTGGGAAAAGAAATCAATGGAATAGGAATTTAATTTACATCACCTTTTAAACAAAATATCTTACAGTCTTAATAGTAGCTTTGGAACGACTAGAGAGACCGGTACTTACCCAGACTTGACGAAGAAATTTCTGTGAATAGTAAGGCATTTTGTTCCTGCACAGATACCGAAATGCTTCATATGGATACTTTTTATATTGCATATCACATTCTAGTTAATAAAAAATGTTTCAGGCGCGGGATGCTTACTGTGAAAATGTAAGTTCAGAACCAAGCGAAGCTTTAGCAACACTACAGAGAGAGACTCTAGATTACCCATTCGATCAAGCATATAAAGACGGGAAGACAAAGTGGAAACTAAATCCGAGGATGATGTCTGGGCACTTTGAAGGTGTGTATAAACATTGACGGGAGTTAGTTGAGAACCACTGTCAAATAAAAGTACAAAGTTACGTTTGTATTTTATGGTTTTACTAACTATAACAAGAGAACCGCCGCCCGAGGATGCAAACGTTCGCCTCTACGTAAAAGAAGATTTACGGGAGTTACCCCTTTTTATCTGATGATGATGAAAAATAAATGAAAGCTCAATGCTACTTTCAAGAAAAATAGACATAAAGCATAACCAAGAAATATCAATTTTCTATACATTTCCATAAGTCTAACAAAATGCATGCAAGAGGTATAGCTCTCGTCCAACATACTCGTCCAATGACAATGAACAAGTGCGAAACGATTCAAATTTAAAGTAATATTTAAGGAAAGTGGACCTCAACAGAACATTAACCCAGACATTCAACAATTTTTCCAATTTGAAATTTAAAAAGTGCCATACTTCTGCCGAAATTCATAAGTTACAGCTGTTGGCATATTAACTCACCTAATAACGATAAATAGGTTGTGTAGTTTCAAGCTATAGTTCTCATAGTTTTGGAGAATAAGTAAATCTAAACAAAACAAAAAGCTTAATCGATTCTGAAGCTGACGATGAAGAGACGACGAAGCCTCTTGGGCTTCTTTCAAAAATTAGGCCTGCTAAAACTACATTTGCTTAGTGACGTTGCTTATATAAAAGATACGTAAGACTGGCACACGTTAGTTAATAACAATACTATAATAAATTTCTTTCCGCAGGCAAATTCTTGCAATGCATAGTAAGTATGTCAAAAGCAAAACGAGTTTTGGAAATCGGTATGTTTACTGGATATTCTGCTCTGGCATGCGCGGAGGCCCTTCCCGAAGACGGCACTGTGACTGCTCTGGAATTTGATCCATTCCTAGAGGAGGTGGCTAAAGGATTATTTGCCAAATCCCCGTGCGGAAAGAAAATTTCTATTCGAATAGGTAAACTTAATTAAATAAAAGATTGTTTTTTTTATTTTTACAAACAGTTGTCAGACTAGTTACTTTCATAACGATATATACATTTTAAGACGAACAATGATGAGACAGACTTTTACCTAAAACTTACTTTGAAATTTGAAGTGACGTTTCATATGTTTCATATATTACTTTATTTGATGGAAAGGCCTTCAACTTTTTCGATTGGCGGAACTGAAACGAAGGGCAATGGTGACACTATGTCACTGACAACGACATTTTCAATACAGAGTGGTGCGTCATATTCTATACCGACAACGCAAATTCCATGCTATTTCGAAAGTAATATGCTGGCCATTTATGCTCAAGGACAGAAAAGATCCCATTTGAGTTTTGGCAGAAAACCTGTGCTTAATATTTAAGTGTCATTTAACCAGTACAGGAAAATGTGTTCAGTTTGTTTAATGCGCAGAAAAAAATATTGGGTTGCTAAAACTAATTAAACTTTAACAATGGAATGCTTATATCGGGTTTAGTTTAAACACCGTAAATATACACCCTTTCTATGGTACCTGGCGGCAGTAAGAATGCTTGTCGAAAATGGTAAGCTTTAAATGTTTCAAGACCATTGTACAACTTTAAGACAGTACTGGATTACGCTGGAATAATTTATTTTAGGTGACGCTAAAGATACCTTACTAAAGCTAGCGGAGGAAAAGGCTCAGTATGATGTTGTCTTTATTGACGCTAATAAGACTGGCTATCTTAACTATTTCAAGGTAATTCAAGTATGATTTATAACTGATCCGCACAGTTAAACCACTTTAAACATGTATTTATTGAAATGGTTCAGTGTGTTCATACACTGATTTGATGCCAATAATGTGTTTTCTGATATTCATTGGCGTGCGAAACTTGTTTTGAAATAACAAAGTTTTCATAATGATATTCAGTAATCGGCAATATATCTACTTATTTTTGTAACATTTCACACCTAACTTTATCTTCAACTGAACAGATTAAAAAAATTGATTTATACATTTACAATGAGAACAGACAGTGATTGAGAAAGATCTTCTCGCCAAGGGAGGAACAGTGATTTTTGATAATGCACTGATGCATGGCGGCGCCTATGATATGAAATCAACTAGTGAACTTGCACTTGCAATAAGAAAATGTAATGAATATGTGAAGTCAAGAGAGGATATGTTTCAGGTAAGTGAGATAAAGGTAAAATGATTTAAGCTATTTTTTTTGTAATATAAATTTGGCGTAGAAATCTTACGTGTGCTTACCATCGTACTTAATGTCAAAATACCTGTGAAAAAAAAAGTTTTCGAGCGGCTGATCAATTTGCAATATGCAAGCCTTCTTTAACTAACAATCTTTATTTTGCGTGTAGGTTCATGATAAACTATTTTTAGTCTAAAATAAACGCACTGTTTTCCATATTTTTCTACAGGTTCTTGTCCCTATCAGAGACGGTGCGTTGATTGTGAGACGTAAAGAAGATGTCTACTTATAGAAACATACAATACATTAGTTGCAAACACAGTATGATTAACTGCTAGAACAGTTGAACAAGTATATGGACATTGCAATACATTATATTTTGTGTTAAAACAAGCAATATGAAAAGCCGAAGGGCGTAGTATTTCTTGCATAATAGTTAAAAAGTACAGCTTAACACAGTATTGAGTTAATATGATATGGGCTAATAACACACTTTTATACATAAGGAATGACTTTGAATGGTAAAGAAAAGTAACCAGTCGAAAAGTGTCATTATTTTATTCATCAGAACACGCTAGGTGTGGTATTTTAACTTTGATAATGAATATTCAAATATGAATTTTGTAGGAATGTCAGTTCATTAAACAAAAGCACCAGTAAAAAATGTTATTTACAAACTTTAAAGGTTGTTGCATCGGCTTAAGCGGAATTATGATATAACAAGCTTGAATGTACTTTATGAACCAAAACAGAACAGTTCAGGAACTTTATGTGAGGAACAATTGTCCTGCACTTGTTCCTAAAATATAGTCTGATTTTGCAAAAGTTTTGTTGGTTTGTTTGTTTGTTTGTTTTGGGTTTAACGCCGTTTTTCAACAGTAATTTCAGTCATGTAACGGCGGGCAGTTAACCTAACCAGTGTTCCTGGATTCTGTACCAGTACAAACCTGTCTCCGCAATAACTGCCAACTTCCCCACATGAATCAGAGGTGGGGACTATGATTTCAACACAATGTTCGTTTATCAATAGTCACGGAGAACATACGCCCCGCCCGAGGATCGAACTCACGACCCCGCGATCCGTAGACCAACGCTCTTACCTACTGAGCTAAGCGGGCGGGTTGCAAAAGTTTTGTTGCCTTGAACAAAGAATATCTGCTTATCTAAGAAAAAATGCAATTCTAGGGTCTTTTCACTTGTATTCGGCATGCTCACATCAATTTCAAATCAATTAAGGACCATGCATCATGCAATGACATTTTTCAATAGCATAGAAACTTGCATATATCCAGGCTTTGTCTTGGTAATATGTGCATTACACGAAGTAGGAATAGTTCTGTGTTGCCTGAAGGCAAATTTTGATCTGTCCCACACTTTGATGGTACTGTTTGAATGCTTTCCAATGAATAAAGGGTGAGTTTGATCGGTGTCATCCCAAGCCTCTACATGTGTTACTGATTTGAAGTGCATATCAGCCAGTTTGCTTCTATTCTAAATTGCGGCCTTGAATGAATGTAAAATAGGTATAACTTATCATGGTCGGTATGCACGTATATATTTGAACTTGTTTACGCCTGATCGGCAACAAAGCGATATAATTCATTGCCGCTAGAACAAGTACGCAAACTTAACTTTTACTTTTTAGGAACAAAGACATTTAACTCCGTTTGTAAGCACCAGGTCCCTTCTTTATACATGTTTGTTGCTCCTGTGTTGTCAATGCAAAATAACAATGATTGTTTGTATTGTGTCAAATTGTAACCAAATTCGTTTATCTTTCATATTGCTTGACACTGTAAACATGTTTGTCAAATGATATGAAAGATGAAAATATCACTTTTCCTGTTTTTTTTCTTGTTTTGGGTAATAATGGCAAAAACAAAAACGAAAAATCCTCTGTTGCTGTAAAATACTTTTGGTTTTAATACTCTCTCGTAATCTGGAAAGTAACCAGATTTTTAAAAATAAAAATCACCGAAATCTTCATTCTTCAATACATCTGCCATTGAGTAGAATGAACTAAAATGGTTGATGACTATTAACATCATGTTTTTTTTTTTCAATCAAAAGCCGCTTAAAGAGACATTCAGATACTTAGTGGGCGGACTTTTTGTTACTGCGAAATCATAATAAAATCGTTAAATCTGGTGTAACTGAATACTTGAATGATTTCAAAATGATTTTTAATTTATTCTTTCACTGGTTCATTGTTTGCATGTATACTCAACATGCTCAAGTCTCTGTTATCTTGTCTTACAATTACATTTCCGTCTTAAAACATATTTAGACCAGGGAACTACATGTATTTCTCTTTAAACATAACTGAATCTCGTGGATGCAACGAATGTTACACAGTTAATGTGAAAGAAGGAAAATACAATTAATGTTTTCCATAAGTAAAATCCACGAGAAGCAGATTTGATTTATAAATCATTATAAGTTTACAGAAATTGTAGGTCCACTTCAATATTCCAGACCAATACTGGCAAAGCGCTTTGTAGCACGAGCAAACGTGATATCCGCAAGGAAAATAAACGTAACGGACAATATTTACATAATAAAATTATGCTTATATTTAAAACAAAATTAGTAAGACATCAATAAGTGCTTGAGAAATGCATGTTTTAAAAGTTTATGACCATACTACGTTAATCAATGCTATTTCTTTTTGGCGCATTCATCAGATTGTAAATGAAAGGAATTTTTCGCGTGACATCCGACAAAAATTGCTTTTGTCTAGACTTTATTTAATGTAATTCTATCAATGAAAATGTTTAGGGTCTATCTCTACAAGTTTCATGAAAATCCTGCTAGGGCTTTAGGAGATATGGAGCGGACACGAAAGTATTACGGACAGACGGACGGAAGGACGGACGAAGACCATTCCTATAACCCACACCACTTGTGGCGGTGGATTAAAAATTGATTTATCTTGAAGTAACAAATAACGCTTAAAATACCATGTAACTCCTTTGAGGGCCTCCGTGGCCGAATGGTTAAGGTCTCTGACTTGACATAACTTGCCTCTCACCGATGCATGTTCAAGCTTCATTCAGGGCGTTGAAGTTTACCCCTGAGAAAGCTATCCAGTTGGCTTACGTAAGGTCGGTGGTTTTACCCAACTACGCAACGATGATAAAATAATACATAGACGGCACCTCGAGCCTTCCTCAACCATCAAAGGTGGAAAGTCGCCATATGACATATACATGTAACTTTGTCGGTACGACGTTATACTTAACAAAAACAAAAACATCAACGAAACAAAACATCAAAAATATAGTTAATCGACAAGATACTTATTAATAATACATTTGTATGTACCTCATAGTACACATTTGCATCAATTTCATAAAACTTCAAAACTTGAAGGCTGTGGAAAGTACTCCTCAAAGAATTCAAATATGACTTTCCTATTGCGAGCCTCCTCATCGTCATTTTGGAATCCCATGTGATCATTTATACATGCAAACTTCCTGTAAGAAATACAAAATTGTATATATCACATAATAGATCAGTAACGTTCTGAAATGACCGTTTATAAACTCAAACACTGTAACAGTTTTAATTACCCTAATATACAGTTTGACAATGGTAGAACAGAGCGTCCTCAAGTGATTGTTAAGGCCATTAGTTCAAGATGCCTACCTTTTCTTCCAACTAATCCCTCTCAAAAAAATGTTATTGTTAACCACAGGCAATCACCCAATAAAGTTTAAAAAACTTTAGGCCAAAGTATTAACTAGTACCCGACGGACTTCATACCGATTGATAGACAAACGGACAAGGGGCAAATCAATTTGCTCTATTATATCATTATGATATATGTTTAATTTTTTGTTTTAAAGTTTATTAATTGCATTATTTAATTATAATGATTTTATGTGATGTACAAACATGGAAATCCGAAAGAAAGATAAAATTGCAAATTATATTACATTTTAATACTGCGAAACACAGTGACCCCGAATGTATGCAAAAGGTAGTAACCACCAAAAGCATATAGTTTTTTTTTCTTTTAGCTTTTCTCAGCTGTTTTGCATTTATCTCTCTCCTCTTTAAAATGATACAGAAGACATGTATTTTCGATGACTATGTGTAACTTTACATACTTCCAAATATTGATAAAGAACTACAGAGAAATTTACATTCTTTGAAAATTCCATTTAGCACGTCAATTAATGTCATATTTTCTATGAGGTTTGGATACCTACAGAATCTTCTTTACTTACTTGTGTTTTTTACGTAAAATGTATGTTAAAGCCTTTTCTAATTTTGCTGAATTCCCAGTGGCAGTATATGTGTAATCTTCATATCCCTTGTATGTCGTTGCACTGCGACAAAGAAATAGATATTACATAGTTTAACAAGACACATCTTTGGTATATATGTTTTATCGACGTTCTTTAATACACTGGTAATATCGTAGTATCTAAAAATACGTGATGTTCGAGTCCCGCTTAAGTCGGTGCTATTTCTCGTGAAGTCGTGAAGGGTGTTGTACTATAAGATTATTTCACTAGTTGTAGGTGCAGATGGGAATATCCGGCCTCGTGGGTAACTGTTTAGGCGGTAACGAGAATCTCAGCTGAGTTACCGCCTAAACAGTTACCCGGGAGCCGGATATTTCCATCTGCACCTATAACAAGTCACAGAATCCTTTTCTTGCATAACGATTTCAAGAAATATTAATAAAAATAAAATCAATTGAACGGCTTTCTTTTTTAGAACTACTTCTTATGGCAGTGTATTTAAACAAAGCACGGGAAACCAACGTCCGTAAACAGGAAAGACGTCATGATGCTTCAAAACAAACAACAATGTTTAGTTCCGGTTTTGTTTCATCAGTTACAGCGTAACGTTACGAATTTTTGATAAAATAACGTGATTTGAATCGAGAAATATACTATCAGGAACCAATGGGAACAGTCAACGTATTGAATTTTTATTCCGTTTTTAAAATAAAATATAAATTATTACATAAATCTGCTACATATATGTAGTTCGTTATACGTCATTTACAGCACGAGAGTCATCTTACAGCCCGGGGGTGTAAGATGGATTTTTCCAGCACCGGTAACGATATCAGAAATCCTCGTCTGGTTTGGAAGAAATTTCATTCCTTTTATACACAGGTTCAGTTACATCGAACTGGCTGTTTTGTTACTTGGTTGGACCCTAGGCATCATTTAGGTTTATTTTTTTTATTTTTAGATTATACATTACAATAGAAAACTATTGACAATACAGTGTATTACAGTGATTTTGACGAGTAATAATTTCTAAATTCTCATCTGAATCGACCCTTTGCTGCACACATAAATATGACTGAAAGATAATTCTCTCCAAGTCAAAACAGCTCACAAACAGGAGTTCATATTCAGTATTATGCTTGAACTTATTGTTTACATTGGGGGTGTCCTTTCTCTGCCACACACATTTCGTCGAGGCCTCAACAAAAAGTGGTAAAATGCAAAGGCGTGTTGGAAGCTGTGCGGATCACGAAATCTGTTTGCTGAAGTTCTCGCCCACTCTTCTGGAAATCTAAGGAATAGAAACAGCTTATACTGCCATTGCATATCATATAAAACCGTATATTATAAGGAAAGTGCTTTGAATTTTCAACATTTGACGAATTATTAAACGATATACACTACAAAGATTTTTGTTCGTTTTGGGTTTAACGCCGCTTTTCAGCAGTATTTCTGTCATGTAACGGCGGACAGTTAACCTAACCAGTGTTCCTCGATTCTGTACCAGTACAAACCTGTTCTCCGCAAGTAACTGCCAACTCCCCCACATGAATCAGTGGTGGAGGACTAATGATTTCAGACATAATGTTGATTATCAAATAGTCACGGAGAACATACGCCCCGCCCGAGGATCGACTTCACGACCCCGCGATCTGGAGCCATGCTGGTCGCGAAGACATTATGTTGGTTTTCTCATGGCACGGCTCATACAACGTTTGATTGCAGAAGTACTGTGAGACAGAGAACGAGTGAATACATTCCCCAGTGCAGTAATATTCCCCCAAAACTGATAGTTTCTTTATGAAAGACCTTTTAAAGCCTATTGCACTTACAGATACAGTTATCGAACACCATGGATCCTGACAAGACTGCGCGGATGCGCAGGCTGATCTAAAGCCATACTGGCCGCGAAACCACGATGTTTGTTTTCTCATTGCGCGGCTCGTACCACGTTTGATCGCAAAAGTATTGTGAGACAGAGAACGAGTGTATATATTTCTTAGTGCAATAATATTCCCCAAAAGCTAATAATATCTTTATGAAATATCTCAATTTCACTTATTTGTTTTTGTTTCATGTCTTCAGTAAAACTTTAATCAAAACTGAAATCATCAATGTTTATGATATTGAAGCCATTGCAACACTAGAATTACGTCAGAAATTACGTCACGTAATCAACATATACGTAATACTTCGTATTTATTTCTTCGAATTAGACAGCAAAGATTAAAATTAAGATTTATCGGCTTCTTAGATATCAAAGATTAACACAGTAGATATGAACTCGCCTAGTATTTAACCTCATTTGACCTGTCTTTATCGTACTGTACTCGAATCGTCTTGCATATACTTATCACATTTGTCATGATCATCTATGCTTTGGAGACTCCCATGAATACTGCAAGCAAACTTACTTGTCCTGAAGTTCATTCATTACCGCTATGTCTGTAATGTACGGTACATGCGCCGGAACATTTCTATGCACATATCCAAATGCTTTATTATACGCAAGTGACGTATACACAAGGCTTCCGTAGAATGGTCCGTGTTGCTTGATAACTGATTTTTGATTTGTATCTGCGGCAACAACATTGCAGTCTCCGCCATCCCACTCACAGAAACTGATATTGCAAGCCGTGTCACAAATACCATTGTTCATGTCGGAGAGTCTACATTTGTCAGAACAGTCTGGGACCTGTTCGGCACCATATCTAATCTGTATAATGCAAAAACTTTCCTTTCAAAATAGTGAACAAGATAGCATGCTTATATTTCTTTGAATGTTTCTCATTGCAGAGTTGGTGCAGCCGTTCTGCGCCTGCGCGGAATTATTATCCATTGGAGCGCACGGCAAAATTACTCAATTTTTTTTTCATGTCCGTACGCATTTAGAGTATCAAATGCATAATATACTGACTAGAGGTTAGGGTTAGTATCACCATGGTTACAAAATATGTACATTTAAGATATTTTCTTTCAAATTTAGTTAATCTGGTATATACCGGAGTCTGTAATATATCACAGGTGCACCAACCCTGTATTTAGTCACAGCCATATTTCTTTAGAGTAGGCAGAACATTTCAAATAGATCAAACTTTACATTTATAATTGATGCAAAACAGTTGTGCAAAACCAGGCTTGGCAAGAATGAAACTGGTTCCTGGCATTATTAGATTAATCATTAAAGATTTAAAGTCATTTTAATTGGATGCAAAAAACAGAAGTTGAATACTTCTATAAAAGTTGATAATCCTGATCACTTAATAAGGGGATATTTTGCTTTGTTTTTAACTTGAAGGCGTGAATATTTACTATCTGGCTGAAATCAAATCACAAAATATCAAGAGGTATACATCTAAGGAAACATTCCAACAGTAACTAGATCATATCTTCTATGTAATTTAAAGTCTAAATGCTGTAACGGTGGTTTATGACTATAATAAATCGTTACACTTTCGCATCAATGTACAGATTTATACACTAAAAGACGACAGTTATGCAATTTCAGATATATATCATAGCATATCTATATACCGCTTTAATCATAAACACGTTTAATTGTGCTTTACCAAACAAAAGAGTCAGCCTCTGAAGGCAACAAATTAACCCTCTACTAGCGCATTCACAGCGTGATCTGACCAGAGAGACAGAGCGAGAGAAAACTCCCAGAAAAGAGAGAGATGGAGAGAAATACATTGGACACGGATCTACCCGGCTAACTTAGCCTAGATCTTTGCGAACTGACAGTCCGGTTCTTTAACTGTGCCCGGCGTATAGCACCCATACACACGAAACCGTCTTTCTTGGGAGGGACCAGTACTAGACCTTTCGTTAGTTATGAGTACTATACCTTTCTTTAGTTATGAGACACTCACGAGCATATCAGAAATTTCCAGTGCCTGGACCGGGTTCCCACCATGGACCACTGGATTGACAGGCAAACGTGTAACCACTAGATCCTCAGATATTAAAGAATATATTTAATATATTGTAGAATTTTCAAACCGCCCGTATGATAGAAAACCATTCGAAAATGTCCATTCATACTTCAGGCTTGATTCCGCGAAACACAAATACATGCATCGAGAATATTCAATCATATATAAGATACAATATTAAGTTCGATGCAACAAGAAACATACAATCATTGAGATAGTCTTTCAAAATTATTTTAGATATGCTGAAATTATATGCAAATACAGGCATTTTTAACATTAATTAACAACTTACAGCCACTGCAATGATACAAAAGTCGGCATTGATTCATTTGGAAGCTTTCTAAGATATACATAAATTTGCATTGCAGAACGCATTCAGGAAGTCACGGTAACAATATGTAGTTACATGCTCAGAAAAGCCTGTCGGAACTTGTATGATATCCAAATAATGTGCATTGAAAAACCAATTCGGGATTAAGGTCAAATTAACAATACGGGCGCTAGAGAACCAATGCACGATTTAGGGTTACTATAAAGCTAAGCAAATACAGGCACCGAAGATCCCATTCGCAATTAAAAGTAATTGTAGCGATATAGAAATTTGGGCATTCGAAAATCCATTCAAGATTTAGAGTCGCTGTAACAATATTGGTCCGAGAGCTCACGGACTTTTATTGCAACAACTGAGGCCAAAAGAAGTTTATACTTTTTTGGAAACAGTATTTCACATCCTCCATGAAAACCCGTTTCTTAAGTGTCAAAGCCGTGCCTATCTATATTTTGTTCACTTATGTTTGTGATAGGGGAGGTAAAACTCACTTGTAAAAATATTAGGGGGTAGGGTAAAGTTTACGTCTACAAGTTGCTTCACTGTTTAATTACAGTAACTATCTTATTGTCAGTAAATGTATAATTGTCAAACAATGACAGCAATAAGAAATTCATCAAAAAGGACTGAAGGGCAAACTGGATATTCAAGATCAAAGGTCAGATTTATGTTAAAATCACAAAAATTGGCACATTTGAAATTTATTTTTATTCTTAAAAAATAGTTTGTTATCATAAGTCACTCATCTTTATTTATGTAACGTGTATTTATCAGCCAAAACCAGAAATGCAAATTTTATTGCAAAATGTCAAGGTCAACCCTGATAATTGAAGGTCAAAGTTCATTTTCATGCAAAAATGTGAACATTATTGCCTTAACTTTTTTTAATCTGTTTAATATGTCTTCACATTATTAGTCACTGAAGTTAATTCGTTTTAATGTTTGTATGTCAGGCAAAGCCACCAGTGCAGATGTAACCCCAAAACTGCCAAGAGTTAAGCTATTATCAAAGGCCAAAGGTCAAATTTGTGTGAAAAAATGCACGAATAGCTTCCTGTTTGAAATATAACAGATATGTTTTCATCATTATAAGTAATTGCTCGTGATTTATTTTAATGTATATATGTCTCACAATGTCAATAAAGAAGATATCGTCTAAAGTCAGACAAGTTCAAATGTTATATTAAGGGTCAAAGGTCATTTTCAAGTAAGAGAATGAAAAAATAGCTCTTTTACTTTTCTCTTTGTTGACAATATCCTGTTGATCTAGTCAATGATATCTGTTCGTTTTAATGTATAAATGTTAGGCGATCTCTGGTATGCACATATAATTCCAAACATTCAAGTTCAACCATAATATGAAAGGTCAAAGGTCAAAAAGTGAGTAAAATGTTGCACTAATATCACCTATTTGTAATAATTTTTATTGTTTAAATGTATTTGTTTTGTCATTTCAGTAACTGATCGTTGTTCATTTTACTGTATATATGTTAGACGATGACATGGAAGAGAAAATAAGTCAAGGTCAAACCTGGTATTAAAGGTCAGGTGTCATTTTTGTGTAAAAGATCAAAATGTAGCATACTTACTCATTACTTTGTTCAAAAATAGCTTTTTGTTATAATTCACTATTAGAAATTTATTTTAATGTATACATGTCAAGCAAGGTCAGCTATGTAGGTTTTGTCCTAATAAGTCGAAGCCAGTCCTTATTATCAAAGGTCAAAGGTCAAATTTGTGTGAAAATTCAGAAAAACAGCACTTTTGCAAGGATTTTTCTTTATTGTTTTAGGGTATTTTTGTCAACACTAGTACATGATCTTTATTCATTTTAAAGTATATATAACAGGTGATAACAATCTTCCTTAATTAAAAAAAAAATTAGTCATTGTCACACCTGACATTAAAGGTCAAAGGAGAGCGTCTTCAAGAAACTTGCCATTATGAAAAATGGCTTGAACAAGTTGGGGAGCAAATGAAAAGATCCTACGGCAAGTCTACACAGGCACCGAATGGCCCATAGCAAAGTAAGCATCCACCTCATGGGTAACTGCTTCAATAACCAGTAAAGATAAACTGGACAACGTTCAAAATTCAGGCCTGAGGATAAGTCTTTGAGCAATGTAAACAACTCCAATAAAAGAAATGAAAAAGACATCCAACCTTGAGCCATTAGAGACAAGACGAGAGTACAAAGCCCTTGGGCAGGCAGAGAAGGCAAAGAGACTACCATCACACCCACTCTATTCAAAACTCGAGAGCAGAACAAAGAACAGATTGAAACGACAGAGTCTCAACCATATCGTCAAAGGACTGCAGAAAGGAAAAACAGAAGCACTGGACATAGAGGCAGAGCCGCTTGTGCCCGGTGAATGGGTTCCTAGACAATGTGCTCCAAAGATCAGATTGGAGGTGCCATGAGTAGAAGAAAAGGGAAAACAACATCAGGTTCATTAACAATCTTTTACGCTAGAAATGATCAATGACCCTATCCAGCATACTCTTGGATCCAAGCATATACCGATAGATCAGTGGAAAAAGCAGTTCAGAATGCTGGGAGTGGTGCTTACATCAAATTCTCTCACACTCTGTCATCCAGTCGGCAAGAGATTCTCCAACTTTAGAGCCGAGACGCAAGCCCCCATTTCGGCCACACCCCAACTGTATGAGCGAGGAGAAAAGGGACAAAATATTGTTTTCCTAACAGACTCCAAGTGAGCTCTTCAGGCTCTCTCAGCAGGTCCATCAGACATCTTAACGAGGAAGCTGCTGGAAATGTGGGCATAGCCGAAAATGAAGCTGCGGACGAACTTTGCAAAGGAAGCTTCATACAGAGAATCTCAGAATAGATTTGCGTCAGACTAGAAGAACATAAGTGATGGAGGCTACCTGCCCAATAATAACGGTCTACACAAGCTAATCAGAGAAAGCCAAACAACTATCCTCCGTAAGGGCACTGGACACTCTGGCCTGAGAAAACATATGAAGAAGCGGGGTTTTGCAAAGACACCAAAACGCCAGTGCGTATCAGAGGAACAAATACCATTCCACATCCTGCAGAGCGGTTTCTATCTGGAAGAAGTACGCCAGAAAGTTTTGCCCACAGACATCCCATATGAGACCAAGCTGTGGGGAAATGCCAGCAACCTGCAGAAACGGTGCAGTTCACTGCCGCATCTAGTGTCAAAGCCATGCCTATCTATATTTTGTTCTGGAAATTTGATGTAGGCACCACTCCCAGCATTCTGAACTGATTTTTCCACTGATCCATCTGTATATGCTTGGATCCAAGAGTGTGCTGGATAGCGGTGATTGATCATTTCTAGCGTAAGAGATTGTTGGTGAGCCTGGTGTTGTTTTCCCTTTTCTTCTACTCCTGGCACCACCAATTTGATCTTTGGAGCAGATTGTCTAGGAACCCATTCATCGGGCACAAGCGGCTCTGCCTCTGCATCTAGTGCTGCTGCTTTTCCTTTCTGCAGTCCTTGGACAATATGATTGAGACTATGTTGTTTCAGTCTGTTCTTGGTTCTTCTCTCGAGTTTTGAGTGGAGTGGGTGTGATGGTAGTCTCTCTGCCTTCTCTGCCTGCATAAGGGCTTTGTACTTTCGTCTGATCTCTAATGGCTCAAGGTTGGCTGTCTTTCCATTTCTTTTATTGGAGTTGTTTATCCTCAGGCCTGAATTTTGAACCTTGTCCAGTTTATCTTTACGGGTTTTGGAAGCAGTTACCCATGAGGTGGATGCGTGCTATGCTATGGGCCGTACGATGCCTGTGTAGACTTACCGTAGGATCTTTTCATTTGCTCCCCAACTTGTTCAAGCCTTTTTTCATAATGGCGAGTTTCTTGAAGACCCTCTCCCTTGACCTTTAATGTCAACTTTGACCTTGACTAATTTTTCATAATCAAGGAAGAATGATATCATCTGTTATATATACTTTAAAATGAATAATGATCAGTTACTAGTGTTGACAAAAATACCCTAAAACAATAAAGAAAAATCATTACAAACATGCTGTTTTTGCGAATTTTCACACAAATTTGACCTTTAACCTTTGATAAAAGAGTTGGCTTTGACTTATTAGGGAAAACCTACATAGCTGTCCTTGCTTGAAATGTATACATTAAAATAAATTGCTAAAAGTGAATTATAACAAGAAGCTATTTTTAAACAAAGAAATGAGTAAGTATGCTACATTTTGATCTTTTACACAAAAATGACACCTGACCTTTAATACCAGGTTTGACCTTGACATACTTTCTCTTCCATGACATCGTCTGACATATATACAGTAAAATGAACAACGATCAGTTACTGAAATGACAAAACAAATACTTTTAAACAATAAAAATTATTACAAATAGGTGATATTTTTGCAACATTTTACTCACTTTTTGACCTTTGACCTTTCATATTATGGTTAAACTTGAATGTTTGGAAATTATTTGTGCATACCAGACATCGCCTAACATTTACATATTAAAATGAACTGATATCATGGACTAATATCGACAAGATATTGTTAACAAAGAGAAAAGTTAAAGAGCTTTTTTTTCATTCTTTTACTTGAAAATGACCTTTGACCCTTAATATTACATTTGAACTTGTCTGATTTTAGACGATATCTTTATTACTGGCATTGTGAGACATATATACATTAAAGTAAATCACGAGCAGTTACTTATAATGATTAAAACATATCTGTTATATTTCAAACAGGAAGCTATTCATGCCATTTTTCACACAAATGTGACCTTTGACCCTTGATATAAGCTTTATTCTTGGCATTTTGGGGGTTACATCTGCACTGGTGGCTTTGCCTGACATACAAACATTAAAACGAATTAACTTCATTGACTAATAATGTGAAAACATATTAAACTGATTAGAAAAAGTTAAGGCAATAATTTTCACATTTTTGCATGAAAATGAACTTTGACCTTCAATTATCAGGGTTGACCTTGACTTTTTGCAATAAAATATGCATTTCTGATTTTGGCTGATATATACACGTTACATAAATAAAGATGAGTGACTTATGATAACAAACTATTTTTTAAGAATAAAAATAAATTTCAAATGTGCCCAATTTTGTGATTTTAACATAAATCTGACCTTTGACCTTGAATATCCAGTTTGCCCTTCAGTCCTTTTTGGTGAATTTCTTATTGCTGTCATTGTTGGACATATATACATTTACTGACAATCAGATAATTACTGTAATTTATCAGTGAAAAAACTTGTAGACGTAAACTTTACCCTACCCCCTAATATTTTTACAAGTGAGTTTTACCTCCCCTATCACAAACATAAGTGAACAAAATATAGATAGGCACGGCTTTGACACTTAAGAAATGGGTTTTCATGGAGGAAATGAAATATTGTTTCCAAAAATGTATAAACTTCTTTTGGCCTCAATTGTTGCAATAAAAGTCCGTGAGCTCTCGGACTATATCCAAATGCAAATGCATTGATAAACTCATTTGCTAGTTTGACTTTCTATAAAGAAGTGTTGCTACAGGCATTGCAGAACCCTTTCGCGATAAACAGTAACTGTAGCGATAGAAAAATTCGGGCATTGGAGAACCCTTTCGCGATTTAGAGTATGTTCTAGATAAGTTGCCATGCTATAAAACACTGGCATTTTAGACTCATTAAACATTTTAAAGTAATGGCATCACAATAATGAGACACTGCACCGATATGTAAATGAGCAACGTAATATATAGAGGATATTTGTTTGTTTTGAGTGAATATGGAATATATCTCACAGAAAAGTGAGAAAATGTGAAACTTTTCTCACTTCGAGGTGAGATATATTAAATATTCAAAAACAAACACATTTTGCTTAATTATGTTGAGATTTGCAGTTTGCAACAAGATTTAATCTTAGCGCGGGAAACAGACGCGCGCAAACAGACATGACGTCAGACGTGTTGTGGCGTTAGAAAGACGCATACAACATAAATATCCATTTTAGTATATTTTTTTGCTACATAACATTACAAAATTCTCATTAAGCAAAATATTCTGAATCGAGAAATATACTATTAAGAAAAAAGTGCGACAACAATTTTCATCGTGTTGTAAGCAAATAATTCAAAATTTATACACAATATACATTGTCAAGTAGATCGGCATTTACAATGAGTGATATGCAGTGAGTGATATGGATTATATCTCAATGATAAAACACAGTATTTCATCAGTTAGCATAAAATAAAAAAAAACTATAAAGAATGTAGAATACAAATGTATTGATATTGTCTATATTTCAGAAGAGGTTGCAAGACGTTTTGTAGAAGTTTAGATTGAATAATTCTTGTACAATTTAGAGTAAATACGTATCGACAAATTATATAAATTAGAGTAAGTAAATTTAGATAATCAGTATTCAGTTGTTTTTAGCAAAGAAAAGACCAAGAAAGAAAACTTTATTAGAGGACTTATTACTTAAAAAAATACTTACTTTGTAACCAGTTTCTTTTGTATAAAAGTCTGCAAGTTCAACTGTGTTAGCAACGAAAAAGTCATCATTCATATATAGGAAGTGCTGGGCTAAGCCTGGGATACGGTGAATGTGGCAAGCAATTGCTTGTGCATTAAAAGTTGGAAGATGGCTTGAATTTTTGAATATTTCCTGAAATAAATATATAGTTAATTACTTCTCAGAATGACTAAACTTTTATAAATATTTTTTATTAATATTTGGTAATATTTTCATCAGTTGAAAACCATTTAGTCATTCAGATAGATGACAAAGGAGCAATTGTTCTATTTTTGCGACCGTCTTTGCCCGAAATACGTCCATGTTTTGTGTCATGATTAATGTTTAGTGTGACTAAAATGTCAAGAAAACTTCTTACCGAGTGTTTCACTATCGAGACTCTTTGATAGCTAACATTTAGCCAGCTCGGAACCTGACCATTTGTTACAATGTATACGTGTCGAAACCAGTTGGCATACTTCTCCACAGATCGTAAAGCATATCTTAGAGTTCCCCAGTCCCTATATCTCTTCGATTCAACTTTCATATTCCTGCAGTAAAGACATAATAAAAACAATCAAACCATTATCATCATTATTATTATTATTATTATTACCATTATTATCATTATTATTTATTTATTTGCGAATATTAATTTTCTACACAATTATTACAATAATTCGAAGTTTTATCAGTTAGATATGAAATATACAAACTATGGCTGTTATTGTTTGTACAATCTTTTACATAGTTGTGTTAAACTTTTCAGAAAAAACAAACACACTAGAAACATGTTTGTATTGTTAAATTGTGATGAAAAAAATGATACTGTTCTAAATTACATATATCTGACAAAATAAATAAAATTGACATACTGTGGCTTAAACTTTAACATTTCCTGGATAAATGATTGGTCGCTGCCATTAACCCACGTTAATACCAGATCAACCGTTTTCGAAAAACTGAAAAAAAAAATCAGTATTTGAAAATATAAATGTGTGCTATACTATATGTTTCAGAACAATATGAAATGTTTGTTACAATTTTTTTAAGGAAGTAACTTTGCGTTGTCGCTATTAGTTATAACTTGAAACTCTTTCAATATACATTAACATATTCATCTTACAAAACCGGGCTAAATAGATCAATAGATTTCGCGCCAGAGACCAAGCGGACAATTGGCGTATCCAGCTGGCCGCCATTGACTGAAGTATTTCCCTGATTGTGATTGTTATCTCCAGCATGAACGTAGCTGTATGAGAGGTCTCAATTGTACATAATATCTAATAGAAATGATCTTACTTATGAGACTCATAACATCTGCTTTCATCTACAATAGGGTCTCTTCCAACAATGATTGACTTTTCTGACATCTGATAAATCTGATACAGTATGTAATTAATTGAACATATTGTCTGAGCGAGACTTTATCGTATTTTCAGACTAAAATTTTAAATATTTCTAATATTTGTTATCTTATCCTTGTGAACCAAACTTTTAATCGAAAAACATATTAACTTAACTTCTTTCTTAATTTCGTGTTGATTTTAAATGGAAAAAAAAACAAAACAAACAAAACAAAAAAAAAACAACACTTATTCTTTTCGCATGGGTTCAAACCATCATCTAGAGTGTAGATTCTACTTAAATCTGTGCAAGCACATCCTATTGGTGAGCAACTAAATATTGCAGTATCACGATTCGTATCACTTACCGGGTACTTGTTTATTCTTGATTATCTCCCCCATTTGACAGTAAATATGTTATTTAATAATAAATCTATATCATGAACAAGCTTATACCGTGTCATTTCTTTAATCACATTGTGATGATTTAAAAGATAAAAGGTATGGGTAGATTTTCCGGAAGCACAGAGCACCCACAAACACAGCTATAGAGCAAACCTCTTCGTAAAAATAAACCAAAACTTTTGATATAATTTTTTTCTCCAAACAAAAATGCATCTTCATGCAATGCGATTCAGAATAAAATAATTGCAATAGACACAATTTTATAATGAAAATCATTAACAGGAATAATACATTTGTATCACCAATTTAATATGGAATGGAAATGGAATTTTAATTCAGATTTACTTTAAATTCCGTGAAAAACGTTACTTTATACACGTGATGTTCTGCACTCTGTACCTTAAAAAAAACAGTCGTACAAACCTTATACAAGTAACGAGCTATACTGTCATGAAAATCTAACACAAGCTGCGAGCTGGAACAAAATCCTGTTAACACGGATACTAGAAATATTTAACAAGCAACGTTTTACATTGATCATAAAGATTTTGCTGACTGTGGAAATCTAACTTAAGCAGCGAGTTAGAAATAATCTACTTTTCTTTGACCATACAAATCTCAAATACGCAACTAGAGCAACATTTCTACATTTTACTTTATGTACTTAATTAACTTTACTGCGGTGTGAGCTAAATTTATGTCCTTATCGCTATTGAAATATGTTATTCACATTTACACACAAGTTTCACAATGTTACACAATAGAGAGTTTGAGATTTCAACCTTCGCCTTCCCCTTCAACGTCTCTTGCGAAGTTAACGTATGAAGTTGAAGTTCGATTAAAATTCCTTGAGATTTCAAACATTAGAATGAACCTTACTTCTTTTAATCCGCCCATTCAATTTATCCGTAATTATGATCGTTTTTTTCGTGCAAGTTGATACCAGTTGTCCGAAAGGGCAGGAATTTTACAAGAGGTTTTAAAAATGAAAAAATGAAAATTAAATAAAAAAAAAAGCATTTCAATTAATATAATCACAGCATGGACTTTAAAGCGATTACAAAAAAAAAAAAAAACCGATAAAACAATGTGAACAATGTAAAAACTCGTTAGTCTTGCAGCTGAGCTCCAAACATTTAGATTTTATATAAAATTACGTCAGTATAGTCAGCATACATACAATGCACGACTGTAAATCATATATGAGAGGAAATCAAAATGATTATTACATATTACCAAAACTTATTTTCTACTGGATTTCAATGGACCGCGATCGTGCAATATTTTTCCATATCATGACGTTGAACACTTTCATATCGGACTAGTCCCAATCCGTGAATCTAGTTACCTCCCCTGACGGTCCGTCCATTGCGGATTCGTTTCTGTAGATTTTTGTTGCTATTGTGTGTTTGTTTAATTTGTAATTTATGCAACATTTTGTTTACTTTTACGCTTTGATTAATCTGACCTATTAGATACTGGCACGTAGTAATTTATCAGACTGAAATGAAATGAGTTATAATTACGTCATGGGTTGGACTTATATAGGATGTGGAATGTTTTCTTAACTTTGTAATAGAAAGAATCGCGTGACGTCCAGCGCACGTTGCAACAACAAGTTGACGTCATTTTCGCGGAAAATATTAATGCGCATCAATTTGATTTGTTTATTGCGTTTTCGGAGAATTTTTTTCCGTATTTTTTTCCTGTCTTTCGTGACAGAACTATAATTTAGATATAAATTAATCATTTGATAGTGGATATGTAATATAAAGGTTATCAACTTTGTATGTGGATATGTGCACTCGTTCTTACCGAGTTTCAAGACCGACTTTGTAAAATGTAAGAATCAAAGGGGGAATTAACCCAGAATGTCCCTCTGCCAGGCTCTGGTTCCGTGCATTTAAAGAATGGAGTTATCTCATACGGCTAACAGGAAACGTCTCTCATCATGATATCATAGATCTGAAGTTGTCTGATACTTCAGAAGAATATTCCGTCTTCCTAGTACCATTTTATGTTTATAATTA
This sequence comes from Mercenaria mercenaria, assembly GCF_021730395.1. Taxonomy (NCBI): domain Eukaryota; kingdom Metazoa; phylum Mollusca; class Bivalvia; order Venerida; family Veneridae; genus Mercenaria; species Mercenaria mercenaria. Next base: position 59,838,884 of record NC_069375.1, on the reverse strand, counting down.
AAACGCAACTGTCGTATCAACTGTCCGACAGAAACAGATTGATTTTATTTGGATGTGAAAATAAAATGTTCCACCAAATGATAATCGCGCGTAATTATTTATTTTTCAAGTTAAGTGACTGTCATGCCATATGCCTCCATCCAGATTTCAGCCCTTGATGCCGAGTAAGTGGACAGAGTAGATGTAAAAAGAATGAAGTTTCGACTTTCGTGATATCACATCTTCGGACGTTCAAAACTTCACTTCATACGACAAAACGGCCCATCTGGTAAAATCGATACCGCCTGGGGACACAAATATGCCGTAGAAGTTAAAGTTTGAACAAAATCTCAAAGTTTCTCAAAATCAGTTGATAACTTCATACTTCCTGGTTCAATTCAATGTATTTAGTTAAAATCATTAGCCATACAAAACTTCATTATTCTTATATCTATTGATAGTGTTTCGCATCAAATTTAGTCTAATTATATATATGGATAATCAAATAACTTAATAAGCAGAAATCCTGAAACTAAGCTTTTTATTTCGCATAGTAATAAAGAGAAGTCTTAGGCTTACGTGATTTTACATGGAAAACTTTAGTAGCAACGTGTGATATAAATAAAATACACGCATATCGGTTACGCTTTACCCAAAATGTATATGAAAGACGTTGAAGGGGAAGGCGAAGTTTGAAATCTCAAACTCTCTATTATTCATATACGAACGTAACATGGCGGTAAGTGAATTGTGATGTTACATGTAATAGCTGCCCGTAATGAAGTAAAATAATACCCGTGAAATGTATGCAATAATTTCGCAAATACGACGGTTGCTTTGATTGGAAAAAATAAGTTCAAATCAATGTGCAAAAACAGTGCAATTTTTATTAGCTACTTCAACATTTTACTGAAATATATTACTTACCGTATATCGCTCCATACAAAAGTCATAGTATAATAAACATATTTAATTTTAACAGTTTTAAGTAACTAAAATAGTTTATTAGATTTTGCTTGTTGTATTGGATTAGCAAAGATTACATAACAAACTGCCGTAATGTGCTGAAAGTAATTTTTAAGTTATTTGTATATAATTTGTTGGATCTTATTTGCCTAAAGTAAGATCTAAAAAAATCTGAGCCTTAAACAGAGATATCAGAATACTTCTTTTTTACAAACCTTTACACTGGTATACTTTCCAACATATTGAACGTAGTGAATCAGACAACTTAATATGAAGATAAATGCAAGTATGCCAAATTTCTTAAAAATATATCTCTTGTATATACCATACATTTTATAATGAGCTATAAAGTGGACTACACCTGGTCAGCAACAACTGTCAACTTTTGGAGAAATATCAATACCATAATAAAAATGCTATGCACCTTGCAATTTACGAAGTTTCATTGGTTGGAAATGTATTATTAGTCTTTTCCCATGGACGTTGTATTGTAAAACGCTCTTTAGGTGCTTCTGCACGTTTAGATCGAAAACTTTACTACAATGTAGAATTTGATTAAAATCTGATTTTTCAAAACTTTTCAGAATATTCTTAGAAAATTCAGAAAATAAAAAGATAGGGTCGTGTGCTTGATTTTTTGCTTGACCGCTTCGAAAATTTTGGACCTCACGCATTTTTCATGATGGGAGTCTATGAGAAAAAACTTTCATAGGATTTTCGCGAATAAAATGTGTTCTAATATGTAAATTTTAATGAAACCTTTCACAGTTTAAATAATCATAATGGTCTTTATTGCGGTGAAATATCATTTTATTTCAACGTCAAGGGAAAAGACTAATAATACATTTCCAACCAATGAAATTTCGTAAAATGCAGCCTCGAAAAAACATTATTGTAAACTCAGGTGACTACTGGTAGGTATTTTTCAACTCCTGAAAACAATGCACTTTTTGTGTGTAGGCATGGAAATAAAGATATGCACAGAATTTTAGCAGAGCCTTAAAAGTTCAGTAATAATTGATTTTATAAATCAAATGTATCCTAATATTTTACCCAGAAATATTTTGGCTAAGATGATCTCTTCTTGAGCAAATGACCCTTTCTCATTTTTTTTTCAGTTTGTGTAACGCAGTAAACCACACATATATCTAAAATAAGAAGCGCCTGTTTGTTTCAGTAACAATGCATACATCAATGCACTCGAGTTATTTATACATATTTTATGTTTTAACCGTTACTGATATTAATTGTTTTAAATGTAAAATTGAAATGTAAAATATGTTTGTCAGTTAAAGTGCCTTGACTTTTGAAAAGACTCCTGACTAATGCGACATTTCAGTCTTTTAAAAATGTTACATACATCCCAAAACCTATTTTTTATGTAACGCCTCAGGCAGACAAACAATTATTTAAGTAATTATAATTAAACATTCTTCAGTCAGCTGACAACATACAAACCGCCCTTCTAAGAACATGATGAATACTATCATTCTGATAAAAATAACTTTGTAATTACTTCCCGGGATGAGTACATAGATTAAGCGAATAAAAATAAGTCCATTTAACTGCAGCAAACCACATCAAATTTTCAGATGCTTACGTTGATTTCAAAGATACTTCCAAAGAACATAAGTGATAACTAAAAAAAGACCTGCAGCAAGAGTTAAAGGGTAATCTTTAAAATATATCACCTTTATTTTTAAGTTACAACACAATTTAAACACCTTTGCTATTTTCCAAAGGTTCATTGTACCTTTAGCATCACAGATATTTGAAATATAATACATTTTGATCGTTGGACAATTGGATCTTTGAAATAAATATGATGCGAATAAATAATGTGTTGTAACATTGCAGTAGTGCCGTGATAATGTTCTATTGCATTGCGAACGGTTATCGTTATCTCTCGTTATCTCTCGTTAACTACTTTGCATAATTCATACGTTGGCATCTAACAATAAACATGTAGGTCAGTAATCGTGATATGCCACTGAAATATCGTGGAAAGTTAACTGTGACAAGTAAGATACAGTTTTCAACAGTAAATTATCAATTCTTCAGCCTAATATGCAAATAAAAGGTCTCGTCTTAAAATGAGCAAAATTTCAATAACTTTTGAATTTTGATAGCATAAATGTAATCTCGACCTGGGGACCAGGATAACATGGACTGTAAAGCAAAACGTAAAGTCACCATAACGTAGGTAATGCTTCATTATTGCTATTGGTTATTGTATGCGGTAGGTTAATTAGCATGTGCTGTTCCCTAACTCCGGCGATTATTAATTACAAAGAAAGGAAAGCTTTTTATGTAGATAACGTTGTAAAAGCAATCTTTCTGCCCTTTAATCTGGTATGACACATTATGCATTCGGGATTGACGTCATAGTTAAACACTATACCGTCATTGAATGGCAAAAATGGAGTGTTTACTTAAGCGTATGATGTGAAAACAGACAAGTATAGCTGAACCAGCTACTCTGCCTAACTGTGACCACTCTGTCCCAGTCTCTCTGTCTCTCTTTCCGGTGGGGCTCAAACTCCGGAGCTCTCGATCCGGAGGCGTACGCTCTACCACAGAGCTATTATAACACACGGTTCCACTCTCAGTGAAGTAATTTTGTATAACAGTAGAGCATCCGCCTTCGGTGTGAAAGGTCTCGGATTCGATCTCCGGCCGCTTACCAACGATATGAAATCTTGTACCTGTTTCTCCCTTAATATGATTAGCATTATGCAGATAGACCAGGCTCTTCTGTCAAACTTGTAATCTTGCATGAATGAAATGTAAATACTGATGTATTCACTTTTTAAAAATAGATATATCTGGTAAAATCAAGCATATCTTCATATCATAAAATTACATTTGAAGGAACTCCCTTAAAGTTAAAAACAGGTTAAAGTAGGTATTTTCATGAAGTTGAGTCAACAACGGTCCACATATTAGCTATTTTACAAAGGTAATCTTGTTTACATTAAAATTTGTTTACAATTAATGTACGAAGCTACTACTACAGACGAGGCGAATACATGTTATATATGACGTCGAACTGATACCAAGTTTACTGAGGTAACAGCACAATAAATAGCTCTGAATTTTGCTCTTTATGAAATAGAGGAACTTCCAGTGGTTTCAGCGCACACTGAGCAAAACACAATCCAGTACCCATTTTGAATGTTTGTGACTTACGTTATCTTGAGGAATATTGTCAATGCAGTATACAAATCGAAAGAAAATTAGGGTAAATGTTAAATGCAAAAAAAAAAAAAAAAAAATCAGCCAAACAAACAGTGCGAACTATATATTTGAAACCATTATTTTCTACCATTTTCCCGCGTCATTACCTATTTATTGTCTGTATACATACTAAGTACTGATATGTCATTGCAATTCTGCACGCTTGAAACAAATCTTTTTTTTTACAATGCAAAATTCTATTGAACCATGCTTTTACAATGTGTTTTGAAACCGAAGGAAATTCATTTATAAAAAGAAAAGATCGTATGCTTTATTGATAGACCGATTTGACCTTAATTTTTTTTTCAGATTGACACATAAAAAATCGAAAATTGGAGATGGTATATTAATCAGTATATTGTCAGTTTTCACTTAAAACATGTTTGTTTGTTGGTTTCTTTTGGGCTTAACGCTTTTTTCGGTGACGCCGTCTAAATTCGTTTTCGTTACCTATGCCACGTGACTTCAAACTGCAAATCAAACTACTTGATAACGAATTATAGATAATTTATCAAAATGGAAGATTTATGCAACACTCTGCCTGATTGGACGAGAGTGTCAATTTCTTTCACTCTGTTGATTGTGCTACGCTGAGTGAAATGTAGACAAAGCGTTCATCCTAAACGACGCTGTTCACAGTTTTAAAGCTAACTTTGGCTCAGTATATTTAGCAAGAATATTGATATATCTCAAAATGATAAGTAAGTTAAATATGATAAAAACCTGTTCAAATACCAACATATATCAAATTAAAGAAAGAGCTGAATACGGTCTGCGTATCACATGAATAAGGGTGTGATAAGAGTCTTTTATGTAGAGAAGTGCTTTTTAAAAGATTTTCCTTGTTACAATTGTCGTCTGTATATGAAAAGGTTTCTTGCTTTTGTGACTTATTCAGATTGCATATTAAAATGAGTACTTGTTTGCTTTGATATATTTGTTATAAATTATTTAACTGATTTATTATATATGAATATTTTTCTTTAGTATGGTATGCAAATATTGAACTCAGTTGAAATCTGTTTCATTATATATACATTGTATGCTATATAATGACTGAATCTCATTACACTGAAATGAAGGTACGCTGCATACAGTTTATCTATGTGATATGATTACGGTCAAACTTTGCTTATGAAACAGAAATATTGAAATAATTACAATTGTATGTTTTGCTTGACCTTCACTTTTTTATAGGTGTGACGTCATTGTCCAAAGATTCATGAATAGCGAATATGCATTTGTTAAAGCGGGATCAGTTGGCCTATTTTAGAAATAAATAAAAATAATAAATAAAAAAATCCTTTAATTGATTTCTTCTCATGTATTCTAATCAAACTTGATTTGTAGCATCTTTATTAGGCCCGCAGCCAACTTTGTTCAGCTGGGACAAATTTGTTTTAGCTCTAGAAATGCCTTTATACAGCGTCTCATGAACAGCTTGGTGGATCTTTGTCATACTTGGTCTGGAGCATCATTATAAGGTCCTCTTCCAAATTTATTTATATAGGGACTTGGGCCCTATTAGGGACCACTATAGCTAAAAGTAGATATGCCTTTCTTCGCATTAACCACGAAAATGTAATGGATTTTTATCAAACTCGATGTGTAACAATATCGTAAAGTCTCCTGCTATTTTGTTATAAAGGGGATAGAGACCAATTTAGCTAAAAATATAGACACGTTTAATGACCTCTTCTCATGAACCGCTTCATGAATCTTCATCAAACTACTGCTGTAATTATTCGTCTAAGGATAAACGAAACAAAATTGCAACACTACGAAACCTTTGCGAAAAATTAAAAGAGAACCATTTAAATTGTTAAAGTGCGGTGTTTAGTTTTGCAATCTGAAAAATGTTAGATGAAAGATGAATGTTAGATAAACAATTTATAAACTTCTTTCCTTATTACAATTCGCCGACCATCATTTTTAATGATATTTCTTGTTCAACAGTGTTTCAGTTCTGCAACGACGGGCAATCAACTTAACTGGTTCTCCATAAATAACTGCCAACTTCTCTACATGAATCAGAGATGGAGGACAATGATCAAGTCGTCACGGAGAACATACGCCTCGCTCACGCTACTGAGCTAAGAAGTCGGAACTAAAACAAATAAATAGCTATCGAATGGATTCTACAAATGGTTTCATTGTTGCAGCAAAATACACCGAATGACAGATATTACGAAAATGATATTATTGTTTTAAAACTAATTAATGAGTTCACATTTGAATGTTTTGTGTTTTTAGGATAGATAATACATCGATTTTTATCACATGACGTATTTAAACGGTATAAGTATAGTTGATCTTGTTTTATTTTACATGTTCTGTTCTGATATGATATGAGCTGCACCATGAGAAAACCAACATAGTGGGTTTGCGACCAGCATGGAACCAGACCAGCCTGCGCATCCGCGCAGTCTGGTCAGGATCCATGCTGTTCCCTTTCAAAGCCTATTGCAATCAGAGAAACTGTTAGCGAACAGCATGGATCCTGACCAGACTGCGCGAAAGCGCAGGCTGGTCTGGATCCATGCTGGTCACAAAGCCACTATGTTGGTTTTCCCATGGCACGGCTCAATTATTATAGTTTATTGTACCAATAAAGATGATTTTGATATCTCATGTTGGGATTTTAAAGATTTTTATCACTTTGTCTGTCTGTCTATTTTACCGTCCGGCACATATGAGTTTCCATGTCTAAGGTGAAATCGTAGTGGTATAGCCGACATTTCATTGAAACCTCAAATGTACATAGATATTGCTGAGATGGAATGCATCGTACATGAAGCTGAAATCTATGTTGAATGCTTTTCAGATTATTTCCATTTATGTAGCAAGTGTTTTCTTGTCCATAGTACTTAGAACATCTCTGACGGTGTAACCAGTAACTAGGTTGAATGCATTTAAAATTATCTCCCTTTTGTACTTAGTTTTTCTCTATACATTTCAATGGAAGTTGAAATTATGAAGGAGGGAAGTAAATTGCACAAGAATCTTTACTCAGTTTAGGACGTTCTCAAATCATTTTCTTTTTATCCTCTGCCAAAAGCGGAAGCCTATTCTTTTTTCGTTGCCCGTCCGGCTGTTTGTCTGTGAGTGCGTCCGTTCGAAATTTAAACTGCTTATAATGCGGAATGTATTTCATCTATAATCGCCAAACTTAACCTAATTGTTGATAAGCACATGACTTTTGCTCACACATTATCATATTTTTGCCTTTGATTTATTTAATAAACATAAAAATGCTTAAAATGCAAACAGTATTTAAGTTACGACTTCAGGAAAATATACTGTTGGACTTAAGACCAGTCAATAGCATAAACTCTGAAGCGACAACTTAAAACAGGTGATATGTTATAAAAGATATCCTTACACGAGAACGAGGGTCCCAATAATATGATAATATGAACAGTCAAAATATAATTGGTCCGTTTGACATGACTCATCGCATTCTTTTTCTTTCTTTCAGATATTACATTGTTTTTCACAAATACATGTTAAGAGAGCACTCACACTACGAGTTTAATTACAAAAATAGTTAAAATAATTGATACATAGCGCGGTCATCTCATTAGAATAATTTAATTTTAACGGCCCTGAACGTATCTAAATGTTTTTCTACAATTTCAAATTTTTACCCCGATATTTGCAATATAGAGATATTGCCCGAAGCTATTTGAGTCAATAATGTACTAATTATGAGACTCTCATTCTGATTATAGTACGATGAAAAACAACGCGTAACGTTCCGCCAAAGGCGGTATCGCACTTTGATCCTCTGACTGACAGGATGGGCAATCATGTCATCCAGTTTCCATTAATTGTTTAGGCGCGAGTGGTATTTTGCACATGTGTGAATATGCATTTACATAGTAACTATGAAAGTGTGTGCAAAATTTTGCGAAAAGAACTTAATATGCTTCTTTTTATTACGATATTTTTAGACACATTCTTTATAATATTTTTTCCGTTAAATTAGATAGATGAATAATAAATTGCATATATGAAGTTAGAAATAGATAAAGCGAAGAACTAACTCCAGAAATATACTTTTTACTTCAAAACTAACATGTTTCGTCCATTGGACTTCATCAGAGTATAATAACAAAACAATATGACGTCACAGGAAAGTACGACGTCAATGACGACTTCAAAAGACGTTACCCATTTTGGCGTAATATTCACATATAGTATAGGATCAAAAATAGATACTTATTCCCTGCAAAAATTGGAAAGCAAAAATAATATTAATACAGGCAAGGAAAACTAACTAAAATATAAGTATTAACCAAAACAATTTTCACGTAAAAATCTTTCCTATGAAATTGATCATGTCTGTTTTGAATGATATCATTTTGATCAGGACTTCAGTATCATATGTTTAATTGATATACTAAACTGATTGAATATTAATTGCCTTACATGGTCAAAAATAATATTAATACAGGCAAGGAAAACTAACTAATATGCAAAAATACATTAGGAAGAATCTGTGTGAAAAAAATGAAAGACTAAAATAATATTTTAGCATTCATGAAATAAGGCCAGGCTGTATTCAATGTATGAATCCAACGAGTCTCTTTCAAGAGTCTAAACCAGTCATTTTTTATCATGTCGATTGGCATGAAAGAAAAATCACTAACAGAGTGATTTTCAGAATTGAAATGTTCAGATACATTTGTAGGAGTATCAGGAAAATGTCTGATAACAAATTTATGGCTGTTCATACTTTGTGAACATTTCTGATGTGTTTGGCCCACATATTGTAACTTACACTTTTTGCATGTGATTAAATAGATAACATTTTCAGACATGCAGTTAAGATTTTGTTTAACATTGTAAGTTTTTAAAGTTTGAGAGCTTGTAAACTGTGCAGATATGAAGTTACGCATTTCTTTCTTTCTTTTTTAATTGGTTGTTTAGACAGATGAGACAATATAGTATATATATTATGAAGAAAAAATATCAATTCTAAAATATGATAGCTCCCATATTGAAGCTGCATGTTTTGCCTGTAAAAATGTTAGGTAGCCGAAGTCAACGGTATGTACAATGTCAATTTCATCACACTTCGGAACTTGAGGAAGTTTTCTTCAAAGAACTTAAACATGACCTTCCTATAGTGAGCCTCCTCGTCGTCGTTTGAAGAAACCCATGTGGTCATTTAAATTAAATCAGTTTACTATATTTTTCTCTCAGCTACATGGGTATTCACGGATTCAGCATGGTTCTTGACCGTGCAAGATTAATGTAAGTATTAACCAAAACAATTTTCACGTAAAAATCTTTCCTATGAAATTGATCATGTCTGTTTTGAATGATATCATTTTGATCAGGACTTCAGTATCATATGTTTAATTGATATACTAAACTGATTGAATATTAATTGCCTTACATGGTCAAAAATAATATTAATACAGGCAAGGAAAACTAACTAATATGCAAAAATACATTAGGAAGAATCTGTGTGAAAAAAATGAAAGACTAAAATAATATTTTAGCATTCATGAAATAAGGCCAGGCTGTATTCAATGTATGAATCCAACGAGTCTCTTTCAAGAGTCTAAACCAGTCATTTTTTATCATGTCGATTGGCATGAAAGAAAAATCACTAAAAGAGTGATTTTCAGAATTGAAATGTTCAGATACATTTGTAGGAGTATCAGGAAAATGTCTGATAACAAATTTATGGCTGTTCATACTTTGTGAACATTTCTGATGTGTTTGGCCCACATATTGTAACTTACACTTTTTGCATGTGATTAAATAGATAACATTTTCAGACATGCAGTTAAGATTTTGTTTAACATTGTAAGTTTTTAAAGTTTGAGAGCTTGTAAACTGTGCAGATATGAAGTTACGCATTTCTTTCTTTCTTTTTTAATTGGTTGTTTAGACAGATGAGACAATATAGTATATATATTATGAAGAAAAAATATCAATTCTAAAATATGATAGCTCCCATATTGAAGCTGCATGTTTTGCCTGTAAAAATGTTAGGTAGCCGAAGTCAACGGTATGTACAAAGGTATTCATCTTCTTTGTATACAGTAAACAAAGTTAATCACAGTTGATATTTATGTCAATTTCATCACACTTCGGAACTTGAGGAAGTTTTCTTCAAAGAACTTAAACATGACCTTCCTATAGTGAGCCTCCTCGTCGTCGTTTGAAGAAACCCATGTGGTCATTTAAATTAAATCAGTTTACTATATTTTTCTCTCAGCTACATGGGTATTCACGGATTCAGCATGGTTCTTGACCGTGCAAGATTAATGTAAGTATTAACCAAAACAATTTTCACGTAAAAATCTTTCCTATGAAATTGATCATGTCTGTTTTGAATGATATCATTTTGATCAGGACTTCAGTATCATATGTTTAATTGATATACTAAACTGATTGAATATTAATTGCCTTACATGGTCAAAGATAACTCACCTATCAAATTTATAATGATTTATATCAAAAAACGTTTTCCCATATATCTTCAAGAATGATTTTTTAATATACACGAAAACACCAAATTCTGTAGATATTTCATGACAATCTGATATACTGTTGTTATAAACTGATTACAAATTGTTTCTCTATTCAATAACCCCAATACTCAGTAAAATGAGTCTGCTATAAGGCTGTTTCCACATAAATGTAATTATTCAGTTTTTAGCATTGAATCGGATCGGAGAAGTCTTTGGCAAGTCTTCTGGAAATATGAAAATGTTACTAAAAAAGACTAAGAGCGACTAACAATTCTTTTTGAAAAGTCAAATCGTAACTTGATAGTTATTAATCGACTTAATAATTAGCCTTGTGCACTTACCACGACTCTAGATAGATCCATGAGAAAAGTCATTTGCGACCAGCATGGATCCAGACCAGCCTGTGCATCCGCCCAGTATGGTCAGGATCCATGCTGTTTGCTAACGCACTATGTTGGTTTTCTCATGGCGCGGCTCATATAGTATTACTAATTTATCATTCATATAAATATGCAGACAAGATGAAGCTATCGCGCTATTGAATCGTGGATACAGAAGCCTTATCCGGAGTTGAGTTTCTATGTTTGCTCACCACATTTCAAACCGAGGATGAGATTGCAATATTGCAAGAAAAACTAAGCTGGTGTTTTAGAATTACTTTCTGACCAATTTTTACCATTTCATCTTTCACTCTGGTAAAACATTTGTCAAATACATCATAATAGTGACGTCTTAAATTGTGTATCTCAACCTGATTGATGTTTTGAAAATCTGCTGTTGCCTGATACTGTGTACACTAGAACTATTTTATTTGTCCCCTATTATTGTTTCACAAGAGCGAAAATAATAGTTTACCCCGTTCTCCGTCTGTCCGCCCTTCTGTTAGTCTGTCAGTTAAACAGAGTGGGAGCATGTGATAAGTTCTGAAGTGCAAGATTTTTTTTCATGAAACCTGGAACAGATGGCAATATGATGAATATGCTTTATTTTTGATAATCTGCCTAAACGTACAGTTATTTTGGTAACAATATCAAAAATATGACAGAAAGTGGTATAGTGGGAACATACGTTAACTTAAAATTCAAGTGATTTGTTTGCATGAAAGGTGCTACATGGACAGATCGGCAATATGGGGAATATGCAAGTCAAAGAAAGAAATGTGATTGGGTTGACAACAAATAAACCAAACATATGACAAAATAGCTGACTCAACGATAACGTTGGTTAAATACATAAAAGTAAATGTGCAGAACATTATCATCTCATTTTCTCAGTTCGTCCGTCTGCTCGTCAACTTGTCTGTCTTTCTGAAGTCAAAAACGGTTGATTCTGTTAAAAGCTTGAAAGTACATGAGGGTATTTCTTTTAACCCTTAGACATTGATAGAAAATAATACGTATCTGTCTTTCATTCTGTTTATCCGTCATTCGCAAGGTAGATTCTTTGTTAACATTCTATACATGTATCATACAAGAAATGTTCTCATGGAATCTGACTTGTAGGTGGTTTGGAGATTATGCAAGTTTCAATGTAAAAATAAACTGTGGCTCCAATGGCGTCAAATATGACAATTTACTCTCCCGGTAAGGGAATTTATTGTTTGGCTATAGTCCTGTTAAACATTCTGACATAGTAAATAATGCAATAAAAGTAAAAGGACGTTCTTAAATAATTCTGTCTGTTTCCAATCTAAAATTACCAGTACGAGATGTAAAAGTATTTGTTTGTTTCAGTGTGATCGTTATATCTTTCAACGACTGAACATGCAATATATTCAGTAAAAAAATGATAGAGTCACGAGTGGAAATCTAAAATCTGCTTTTCAGTTCATGACTTTTAAACGGTTTTAATCAAATTACACCAGATATATTTTCGAAAGAACAATTATGCTTACAGATATCCAATCCAAAGATTAAAAGGGTACGTATCTGTATAAAGCAGATTAATGCCAGTCTGGATTATGTAATGAAGAATTTGATAGTAGTTTTCTAATTAATAAATTGAGTCCGTACATTACAATTAGACTAACTGCTAATAACTCGCATTGACACATTTTTTTATCCTTTTGTTTGTAGTACTGGTTGTCATTTTTAAAGAAGATAACAGCAAGATTGTAGCCTGTCATGTCTTCCAAATAGAAATAGATTGGAACAAATCTTATCTTGATTTCAGTGCTCTTATTGTTTAAAAAAAATAATAGTAGGAATAATAATGATAATAATAATAATAATAATCATGACAAAAAACAATGCATTTTTACTTACCGTTTTCCGGAAAATCGCAAATTTCTGTTTCTGGTAATACTTCACGACTTTCTTAGCTTCTTTGTTCAAGTCAAGATGCATATAACAGAAAATCTTATTTATACCTAGCAGCCGCTGAGCTTCAAACCATTCTATTTAATAACCAACATCTACTGTTCCATACATGATTTTCGCATATAATAGCTATCCCATATATTTTATGTTTTTGAACACCTTCCACATCTATGTAGTAACTAGCATTGTAAGTACACTCGTCATCGACCTCAAAAATCAAAAATTTTGACACAGAGTCCTTATTGGAGGCCTGAATGGGACACACGCACTGTAAAACACCGAACAAATAACCTGTGGCTCCTTTAAATCTTCTCCGACGTGCTGCTGGACGTGACGAAATGCCACCATTCTCGTGATAAAAAGAAGAAGAAAGTGACCCGTACCTAGGTTTACTGTTTACAGGCATGTTTACAGGAACATACCATCCTGTTACAACAATATCTTCTCTGTTATTTTCAGATGAAATTGACTAGGAAAATGCAAGGTAAGCCTTTGTTCCAAACACCTTTACAATTGCTAACACAGTAGAGGTGGAGACCTTTTGATTTTGTCTTTCTTTCAAAATATATGAGATATTAAAGCCTATGTCAACCATTGGTGTCTTGAAATAAAAAGAAATTGTGTCAAAAAGCATTAACCTATAGGATTAATAGGACTTAATGTGTATGAATTATAGTAAATAATCAGTTCATGCATTTACAATAATCATATAAATAACATTTTTTGCGAAAGATGCGTTATTGAATACTCAATACGATAGCATTAGACTTTGATTAAGTGAATAAGTTTGAAAAACTTTTTTAACATAATTACACACAAATATTCATTAAGCAACTAGAAATCCTTCACAACTCGCCTCTAGAATAAAACCTCTGTAAGTAACCATGCTTCATGTTAAAAAGGCGGGACAATAATCTGAATTATTAATTTATACGGATGCATCAACCTAAAAAATATTCTGCGGGACGTGTTGCCTCTCGTGCTTAACATGATTTAAACACGGTTATTACGACGTCACGTCAATCTGCTTTACTTTGTTACCCACCTAACTAGACCCCTAGGAGATTTTTAATATCTGAAAAAGTCATGTATGATAAAAAGTTGAATATTTCACTGAGGGTACTCCATTCTTATTATTAACAAATTGCAAAATTTTCATTTAACATACAAAATACATAACATACTAGGTAAACATAAAATATACTGAGTTATGTACCCGTACTTTTCCAATAGTTAGCGTCTCACTGGGTATATAAATTGATACTAGGTGTGCCCGTCGTTGTCTTCAATAACAATAAGTTAGCGGCTATGTCATACCCTGCGAATTGAAAATCCTGCTTGGAACAAGCAAATGGCTCGGACCGACTCTGTAATGCTAATTCGAATCATAATAATTCTTCTCAAACAAGTATTTATGTAGCAAATGAAAATATCACTTAACGGTTACCACGGGCCAAATCAGCATGAATACAAAACCAAAGAACAACAAGTAATCAAATTACAAGTGAAAAATGCGATAATTGAAATATTATCGCATCCACATGAAAACTATTGAAACTATCTGATATGTAAATTTATAGTTCTAAGAACTTGCTTTTAAGCAGGGTTGAGTTGATAAATCCGTACTTTAGGAATTTCGAACTGATGGGCCATGTCAGTAATTTCTAGTTGCCCCTAAGGTTTTTCTACATATAATAAATTCTGTCATTTATTTCAACTTTCTATTGTAAGTACTTTTTGAGTAGTTAAAACGTTTCTTAGGGGTTTAGTTAACTGTTTGACTACGTGTATAAAAAATGTGTCATTTATGCGCAAAAACAGCTCTTCCCTATCTCATCTACTTTTTTTCTATAAAAAACATATTAGAATCAAACTAAAACATAACTTCACACGTTACATACGAGTTGTGTAACTAGTCAGACAAACAACCAATACTTTGTATGACTGTTACTGTCGTCGAGCATGTTTATATATTTGAAAATACTAAAATATTTGGTATTAAAACATGCTATTCTAGTACAAATTAGCATGTTGCATTCAGACCTTTTGTTTTGTTGGAGTAGATAATTTCCTTAAGACTTTCAATCATTTAAAACACTGTTCTGTACCTATCTCAAACTGAATAAGGACCTCCGGGCTAAGTGCTCTGATGGTATAATTCACTTACACGCGCAGTTATCCAAGAAGGCTTTTGGCAATCAACATATTTTCTTTGAATATTAATATGAATATATAATTAGACATATTTTTTATCCTGGAATATTTATATTAATTAGAATTAATATAAAAACATATAAAGTTCATATTCTAATTACACTATATCTAATTTAGGTCTATATGTTGCAGAATAATCTATAATTATTTGCAAAGAACATGTTAGATTTATTTACCCACTTTCCTTCTTTTTCAAAGATTACCCTCGAAAAAAAAAAGAACTATATTCCTATTTTTAAACAAATTGAAAAACCTCATTCTTATGTTGCATAAAAGGGCAGATAGCTACAGTAATAAATCCGTGATAATTCATGACACATTTGTGTAATGAAGTATATTGGAATGGAATGCAAAATAAAGGTATTTAGGAGATCTGTAATAGATAAGTTCGTGTTTTAAGGGACTGACGTTTATTCTGAAAACATATATAATGCTTAGTAGTCCATTTCCAAAACTCCCGTCTTTCTCTTTGTCTTCTTTGTCCTCACATAGATCAGTTGTTGCAGTAACTAAAGTACAGGACCTGTCCATTCACTTACATTCTGGTGATTTACATACATATCTATAAAAGGGCGCGCAGTAATAATTCAAAACTATTACAACAAGCGAATTATCATTAAATAACAGATAACACTTAAAATACCATATAACTCATTTGAGGGCCTCCGTGGCCGAACGGTTAAGGTCTCTGGCTTTAAATCACTTGCCCCGAGCCGATGCAGATTCGAGCCTCACTCAGAGCGTTGAAGGTTTCCTATGATGAAGCCATCCAGCTGGCTTACGGAAGGTCGGTGGTTCTACCCAGATGCCCAACCATGATGAAATAATACATCGAGGGGCACCTTAAATCTTCCTCCAACATCAAAGGTTGAAAGTCGCCATATGACCTATAACTGTGTCTTTGCGACGTTAAACCCAACAGATACAAAAACAACAACAAAACAAAACAACAAAAATATAACTAATTGACGAGACACTTATTAATAAAACATTTGTATATACATCATAGTACACACTGGTATGAATTTCATAAAACCTCAAAACTTGAAGGCTCTGGAAAATAGTCCTCAAAGAATTCAAATATGACTTTCCTATTGCGAGCCACCTCATCGTCATTTTGGAAACCCATGTGATCATTTATACATGCAAACTTCCTGTAAGAAATACAAAATTGTGAATGTCACATAATAGATCAGTAACATTCTGATATGACCGTTTATAAACACAAACACTGTTGTAATTATCCTATGCAGTTTGACAATGGTAGACAAAAGCAGTTCAAAGTGCCTACATTTTACCAACTAACCCCTCAAAGTAAGTTGTTATTGCTAACCGCAGGAAATCATCCAATAAAGTTTAACAACTTTAGGCCAAAGCATTAACTAGTACCCGACTGACTTCAGACCGACCGATAGACAGACGGACAATGGGCAAATCAATATACAGTATTTGCCTTACTCTGTTGTTGTGCATTCATCACGCTTTAAAATGATACCAAAAACATGTATTTTCGAAAACTATGTGTAACTTTACAAACTTTCAAATG
This sequence comes from Mercenaria mercenaria, assembly GCF_021730395.1. Taxonomy (NCBI): domain Eukaryota; kingdom Metazoa; phylum Mollusca; class Bivalvia; order Venerida; family Veneridae; genus Mercenaria; species Mercenaria mercenaria. Next base: position 59,822,133 of record NC_069375.1, on the reverse strand, counting down.
TTGATAAAGAACTGTCAGAGACACTTTCATCCTCTGCATATTTCATTTAGTACGTAAATTGATGTAACATTTTCTATGAGGCTCGGATAACTACATATTTACTTACTTGTGCCTTTTACGTAAAAGACTTGTTAAAGCCTTTTCCAATTTTGTTGAATTCCCAGTGGCACTATATGTGTAATCCTCATATCCCTTGTATGTCGTGGCACTGCGACAAAGAAATAGATATTACGTAGTTTAACAGGATACAAATTTTGTATATATGTTTTCATGGCGTTCTTAAATAAATTCATAGTATCTTAGTATCTAAATAATATAATGATGTATGATTCCTGCTTACGTAGGTGCTATTTGTCGTGGAGTGTGTTGCACATTTCATTCCTTTCATAGACAGGCTCAGTTACATCCAACTCGCTGACATGTTACTTGGTTGGACCCTAGGCATCTTAAGAATATTCTTTTAGGATTTTTAATATCATACCTTAAGCTAGTAAACGTATGACAAAGCAGATTATTTCAGTGACACTGACGAGCAATAATTTCCAAATTCTCATCTTAATCAACCCATTGCACACATCAATATGGATAAAGATAATTTTATACAAGTCTTCAGAGCTTACAAACAGGAGCTCATATTCAGTATACTTGATAACTTATTGTTTACATTGGGTGTGTCCTTTCTCCGCCACACTCATTTCGTCGAGGTCTCAACAAAAAATGATAAAAGGCAAAGGCGTGCTGGAAGCTGTGCGGATCACGAAATCTGTTTGCTGAAGTTCTCGCCCACTCTTCAGGAAATCTAAGGAATAGAAACAGCTAAAGCAAACATCATTTATCAAATACAATTATATCTATTAAGGAAAGTGCTTTGCTTTCATTTTTTGTTCATATTTTTATAAACAAATATACGATAAACGCTATTTTTTCATTATTATCAATATTCATAGAAGAGCGGATATATTATGCGACTTCAGAGCGCTGTAGTACTGTTAGAAAGAACGAATGAATAAAAAGTATATAGTGATATTCCCCAAAAACGGATAATCTCTTTAAGATATATGTATATTTTTACTTATTTAAATGTGCTCCTTGGTTGAATCAAAAACATAACTGAAATTATCAATGTTTATGATATTTAAGCGATAGCACACATTAGCATTACATAAAAAATTACGTCATATATTCAACATATACGCAATACTTCGTGTTTATTTCCTTTAAATAGGAATGGTTAAGAAGGTAAAAGAATAGAAGCCATAAACAACAGGCAATTGGTTCTTAAATGTCAAAAATTAACACATAGTAGACATTAACAGTCCCAGTATTTAACCTTATTTAACTTGTCTTTATCAGGACTGTAGGCGGATCGTCATGCGTATATTTATCATATTTCACATGTGACCGTCTATGTTTCGGAGACTCGCATTAATACTGCAAGCAAAAACTTACCTGTTCTGAAGTTCATTCATTATCGCTATGTCTGTAATGTGAGGTACATGCGCCGGAACATTTCTATGCACATACCCAAATGCTTTATTATACGCAAGAGACGTATACACAAGGCTTCCGTAGAATGATCCGTAATGTTTAATTATTGATTCTTGGTTTGTTTCTGTGGCAACAACATTGCAGTCTCCACCATCCCACTCACAGAAACTGATATTGCAAGACGAGTCACAAATACCATTGTTCATGTCGGAGAGACGACATTTGTCTGAACAGTCTGGAACCCTTTCGGCACCAAATCTGATCTGTATGTAATACAAAAACTACATTTTTTTTTTTTGAAATAGTGATCAGGAGTGTATGTTTATAATCTTTCGAGTAGCAAAGCATTTGAAAACCCTACATATACTGTATCATATGCGTAAAACTACTCTGCAAAACACGGCGTCATTAGACAGAAAATAGATTTCTTCCACTATCTATGCTATGATAATTGTTCACATTAAGGGAATACTTGCATTAAACTCATTATTTCAGATTAAGAGTTCATGTCATGATATGCAGATACAAACAGCCAAGATTTCTGTTTAAAATTAATAACCAAGACCCCCCGAATAAAAGGACGTATTGTTTTGCTTAAGAGGCGTTAATATTAATATCTGACTTAAAAAAGCACGTGATATATTGAGGTATGTAATAAAGAGTCATTCTAATACGATCCAATATGTATTTATATTAAACAAAGAAGGATGAAAATTGTTTTTCATTATGCAATAATTCATGTTTCTGACATCACAATTATTACGTCATAGCGTCAAACGGCAAAGGTGTTGCGCTGGAAAAGACACCGACAGAAAACAGGCAAATATTTGGTGAATGTCGACAATGATGTACATAATAATCATTGAAAGCGTGCTGGAATCGAAATGATATATCTCAAACACTCATTTGCTCTTTAATAAAATCATTGTTTGTCGTTTAGATGCATATAATGGTATCACTCGGGCTGCGTGATATAATTCTTTCGCATCTAAATTTTACATAATGATTTTATTTAATGACAAATCACTGTTTGGGATATATTGTTTCTTGATTTTATCATTAACATGATCTGGCGGTTGAATTTACCTGGCCGAATCACACACAGGTATTCCTATAGTCCGGATTTGACAAAATTCATACCCAATATGTCTTTTTATATGTTTGTTCTGTGTCCCCGTATTATCACAATTTACAATATTGCTGCATCAATGTACAAAATAATACAGCAAAGGCGACATTGCTAAAACGTTATGCAATAACAGGCATTAAAGAATATCCGTTACATTGTAGAGTTTATGCAACAGTGTGCAGATTGAGCCAGTTGAAGGTCCCGTTCATATTATAGGTTTGATGCAACGAAACACAAATGCAGGCCTTGAGAACTTTCCATCATATATAAATGACTCAAACGAATAAATCGTTGCAAGAAGAAACAAACAGGTATTGAGACACTCTTTCACATTTATTTTAAAAAGGCTGCAATTATATTCAAATACAGGCGATAGTAACATTTATTCAGAATTTTGAGTCACAGCAATGATACAAAATTCAGGCATTCAAAAATTCAAATTGATTCATCTGTTAGTTGTCTAAGATATTCATACATGTATATTAGCATTGCGGTACACAGTCACTATTGAAGAGGCTTAACGCGATTTAGAGTCATCGTCACTGTTATAATATTCACGTGATGTGCATTGAAGAAACAATTCGTGATTTAGATCACATTTACAATAACTCGTTACTAGTATATGCTCTTGAGAAACATTTCACGATAAAGAGCCACTGTAACGTTATGCCATTCAGGCAATGGAGAAGCCATTTTACGATTTGCGTTACTATAGCAATATGCAAATACAGGCATCGGAGAACCCATTCACGATTTAAAGCCACTGCCTTTTACAGTAACTGTAACGAGATATAAATTTGGCCATTGGAAAACCCTTTCACGAATTAAAGTCGCTGTAGCAACATTCAAAAGCGCTGAACAACTCATTCGCTAGTTAGAATTACTACAAAGACATGTTGCTACAGACATTCGAGAACCTATTCGCGATTTAGAGTATATGTTCCAGAATCACTGCAATACTATGCAAATACTACCATTTTAGACACATAATACATTATAAAGTATTAGCATCAAAATAATGAGATACCGTACCGATATGTAAAATGCAGGCATTGAAAAAAAGACAACACAATGTAAAATACTGTAAAGAGGACAGAATATCGATCTTGCTTCCAAAGCGTTGTATGGCGTCTTAGTAGAAGGATAAACAGGATAATTCTTGTTTAATTTAGAGCAAATACGTGTATTAATAAATGCGTCAGAAGATAAACAGCTTTTCATTAGCGCACACTACGACCACGACCACTTCACTGATATTGGCTTATTATTCAAAATGCTACGGTAATAGTATGATCATTTTTATAAGATAAGTTTATGTCATAAAAGTTTTATAATTGGATTCATTATAAAGAGAAAGAACATAAACAACACACACTTACTTTGAAACCAGTTTCATTCGTATAGAAATCAGCCAGTTCAACTGGGTTAGCAAAGAAAATGTCATCATTCATGTAAATGAAGTGCTGGGCTAAGCCTTGAATATTGTGAATGTGGCAATCAATTGCTTGCGCATTAAATGTTGGAAGATGGCTTGCATTTCTGAATATTTCCTGAAATAATTAAAAAGAATATAAACTCTCAGAATGACTGATATTTTATACTGTATACAATGAATTTAGTGCTTCTAAATTCTCTTGAAGAAAAGAAAACATCACTGCTAAATAAAAACAAACAAAGACGTGATGGTCAGACGTTGCCCTGAACGAAACCTTATTTGTCAATGAGTCAAACACACTGCAAAATAAGCTCAAATGAGACCCAGTAATTCATGGTCAAAAGTGGTCAATCACATTTAAGCAACATTCATGACATTTTTCAGTTGTTGACAGATTTATTTAATGAACAAAATACCAATTACAAAGAGTAAGATCTAGAGTAAAATCTAGAAAGATACAGAAATGTATCTTTTATTAATTTTTATTCAATTTTGTAATAATTACTCCCCTTTAATGTTAAAATCTTTACATTGTGGATTTTTCTTTTGATTTCAATGCAATTTCTAGTTTTCTGTTTACATTTGATAGATACTGGGATAGATAATTGAATATTCCAACAATATGAGCAAAAAGACAAGTTTTTAAACAGTATGTAGTTTCCGAACTTTTCATTTATCAAATGTATGTCCTGGTTGCGGAACCAAAATAGGTAAGGGAGAGAGGGATAGGGTAGGGGATGAGGCGTTATAATAATTTTACAAACTTGCATTTGTTATGCCTTTAGGCTAAACATATATTTGTCAATGTACACCTTTGGCACATAAACATCTCTTAAATGTATAATATGCATATTTTTCTTAAATTACAATGCTAGAACAATTATATTTTGGTTGGGAAACCAGGATAGGCAAATTTAATTTCAAAAATACTTTGTGCGAAAATCTAACAAATCTAACTTAAGCACTCAGTGAACACAAATAACGGTAAGTAATAATTTAAACTTTCGAACAAATACATTGTTTGATCAAAATCTGAGTAACCACCTTTCAAATGACCAAATTATGAATCCTAAAATGCAGTTGCTCAAAAATGCTCCGTATAGGTTAGACATACAAGTATGCTCTAAACAGACATGAACATCTGATTCAGTAGGCGATTACCACTTGACTGTGTGGTAAGACTTGATGTCATAAGCCAAACAAAAAGTATGTGTATTTTGATAAAGACTTTTGCACCTACGCTCGTAAAGTACATAATACTGAACTAGCAAGGTTGAACTCTGTATAGGATTTTGCATTTTGGCCCTTGGCTTCTTTGCTTCCAAAGTACTTTTTGCTTAATTAACAAAATTGAACTCCATATAAACTTTTGCTTCTTTGCTTCTCAAGTCTTGATACTTACATGTAGCTAGCAAGATTAATCTCCATAAAAACTTTTACTTCTTTTTTTCTAAAACACTTAATAATAAACTAGCAAACTGAACTCTATATATGCTTCTTCTTCTTTGCTTCCAAAATACATAATACGTAACTAGTAAGATTTAACTCAAACAGACTTTTGTGTTGGATGTTTGAAGCAACCCGTCTGAAATATTTTTCCATTACAGCTTCTTTTTATTGTGGGTCTACTTTGCAAATGCGTGACTCTGGGACTGTGTTTTTTTTTGTGCTCTGTGCTTCCCAGAAATCTACCCTTACCTATTATCTTTTGCTTCTTTGCTTCTAATTTAAGGTACTTTATAATTAACTAGTCTACCAAGATTGAAATCTATATAGGCTTGTGCTTCTTTGCTTAAAAAAACACTTAATAATAAACCTTTGTCTTATAGGTACTTGTACTAAACTAGCAAGATTAAACTCATTGCCTCTAAATTATTTATACCAAACTTGTAATATCAATCAAGGTACGTCATTAAATTAATGATAACACATACAAAAATATTAAAGTTTTGATATGTCTTTTTTCATTTTTTTTTTTCATTTTAACAAACCTTGAATCTATTAGCATGTATATTACGAAGCAGGAACAAATCGAAAAAAGTAACTTTAATTCTTAAACTATTCTTAATAATAATAATAATAATAATAATAACGACTTTATTTCACGTGGATGCACATTTAGGCAAGCCCTATCTTCCATGTCGGCCTCTAAATATACATATTTGCAAGCTACAAATATTTACAAGGCATTAACATAATACAATAAATATTTAAAATAGAAATACAATTGTATACAGTGCATAGTCGTTTTGTTATGTGTGTTTGTTTTTATCATACAAAGATTTTATTAACAATAATTAACAATGTCAAAAACATGTAGATAGAGCAGAAGATACTGTAAATCACATAAAACCAGAGTACTTCCAATGTAAATAAATCGTTTTAATTTTCTGAGTTTTCTCTGACTGCTGCACTGACAAAGGTATGTCATTCCAGATCTTATGACTAGAATATGACAAAAGACTTTCTATAAAACTTCAAGTTTGGTTTAGGAATTAGCAAACGTAAGTTATTTGAGGATCTGAGATTCCTGTCATGAATGGGGGATGTTAACCGATCTGTTTCTTTCATGCATTACTGACTTGAAGATTAAGGTATCTTTTTTATACACGATTCTGTCAGTATATTTTATCCAAGTTAATTCTTGAGAAAAAGGTTCAGATGGTGCGTCAAAGTCCTTATCAAGGATAATGCGAGCTGCTCTATTCTGAAACTTAATTATTTTGTCTTACAGATCATCCGAGCAGTTTCCACAAACAGAACAACAGTAGTCCAGATGGGGTAAGATATATGCATCGTAGAAAAGTTTACGTGCATGCAGGTTAAGAGAAACATTTTATTCGTAACAGTAAGTATAGATTAGAATTGTTTAAATGTGTGTTCTGCTTGAAGAACTGTCAACCTGAACTCCGATAAGTTTTTCAATTTGTGCATATTTTATGTTTTCATTGTTTAACGATAGCTGTAGTTCTGGTGTTGTTTCAGTCTTATTTTGCAATTGAGATAAGGCTTATATGTATATAGCTTTTGTTTTCTGTGTGTTTGGAATCATGGTATTGTGATCATACCTGTCCTGTACTACATGCACACTCTGTAGCATAGAATAGAGCTAACTGTCACAGTTAGCGTTGTGTCATCAGCATGTCTGTTGCTGAGTGTGATAAGTGTACGGGTAAGTCATTTATGTAGGTAATGAAAAGGATAGGCCCTAATACAGAACCCTGTGGAACTCCAGATGATAAACTCAGAGGTCCCGAGAGAGTTCCGGAAACAAATACTTTTTGAGACCTGTCCGACAAATAAGATTCAAACCATTTTATGAAATGACTTGATATATTGTAACACTGAAGCTTCCTAATAAGTAATGAGTAATGAGTGGATGACCAGACCGAAAGCTTTTGTTAGATTAAAAAAAAATATTGCTACCAAGTTTGCTGTTGTAAATAGCTTCTATCCAGTTGTCTGTTAACACTGTTAATACTGTTTCGCATGAACAATTTGACCTGAAGCCTGACTGTTGCTGGTGTAATACGTTGTTATCTTCAAGAAACTGCTTTAGGTTGTCTGATACACGCTTTTCTATGATTTGTGATAATATTGGTAATACGGTTATAAAGATATGGGTCTGTAATTGTTTTTATCTGACTTTGGACCCTTTTTATGGATAGGGGTAACCTTACCCGTTAATGCTTTAGGAAAATTACCTTGTTTAAGATTTATGATTTTAACTAATGGTTTGGTAATGGCCTCACTGCTGAGTTTTAGAAATCATGCATTTATTACATCAAGGTCTGTAGATTTACTACTGTCTAAGGAATTAAGCTTTCCTTTAACAGACTTTTTAGTTATAACAGGAATTTTGACAAAACTTTCTGTATTCATTTGATTGACAAGATGGTTCTTTATAATGATTTATACTTTTCAGGGTAACAAGAGAGATGAGGGGCCCTCTTAAAGCATTTGTGAAAAGCTGTTTAATTCTTCAGAAATACTTTTAGACTTAAAAAGATTACTTGATGTATTAACTTAAAGATTTCAAGATAAAATATAATAGTTTATTAATCTTGATAGCTTCCCAGTCATCTCTGAATCAGCAAGTATTTTCATTAGATGAAACAATCTAGTCATCCAGATAGCTGACAAAAAGGCAACTGTTCTACTCGTGTGACCGTCTGTGCTTAAAGTTAAAATACTTTGTGTATTATGTCATCTTTTATTTTTGATGTGACTAAAATGTTAAACAATCTCTTACCGAGTGTTTCACTATCGATACTCTTTGATTGTTAAGATTTAGCCAGCTCGGAACCTGGCCATTTGTTACTATATACACGTGCCGAAACCAGTTGGCATACTTCTCCACAGATCGTAAAGCATATCTCAGTGTTCCCAAGTCCCTGTATCTCTTCGGTTCAATTTTCGTACTCCTTCAGTAAAGACATATATAGGAATGCAAACGATGATGTGTTAAACGAAACAAATACCTATAATTATTATTATTATTATGATCATTCTTATTTTGCAAAGATTAATTTTACTACATAATTGGTAGTAACACATGTATATACAAACTACGGCTGTTATCATTCGCATGATCTTTTTCCTATTTTGTGTTAAACTACATGTATTTCGAAAAGAAACAAAGAAAAATCACATGTTTCTATTGTTAAATTATGATAAAGAATAAATAATACATTTCTCAGTTAAAGTTATCTAACAAAATAAATAAAATTTACATACATTGGCTTGAACTTTAACATTTCCTCGATAAAGGATTGGTCGCTGCCATTTACCCACGTTAATACGAGATCAACCGGTTTCGAAAAACTGAGAATAAAAATAACAACATATGACATATGTAAATTTGCGTATACTATATGTTTCAGAAAAGATATGAAAGTTTAGTTTGAAGTTTAGTATGAAATGATTATTACTATTTGTTTAAGGTAGATAACTAGTAATGACACAAAATTTTCCTTTTGTTTGCGTATTCTCGTTTCTTCGAAAATAAATTGTAATATAGTCTCGCGCGCATAAGTCTTTCGGATACTGTGAAATTATTAATAATCCTCGGGGACTAGTTTTCGTGGATTTCGTCGTTGAGTCAATCCACGAAATTTAATCCTAATGAACAAATAAAATTCGCATTCACTTTATGTTCAAAAGTTGAAATCCACAAATTTATATCCCCACGAAATATCCATATCCTTGCCGTTTTGACCAAGACCACAAAATGTCATGCCCTCGAAATGAGATGTTCTTACGAAGAATGCCGAAATTCCGTTTGGAGAATGAATAGTTTCCCAATTGTCATTACATGTCCACTACCTTAAAATATGTTTTGATGATTCTCGTCACTTTCGTTGCGTTTTACAGTCGTCGTTTACGTTAATGCCAATGCACAAAGGCGACTTGTCGGTAGGAATTACGCGGTCTGAGCGGTCATAAGTGTACAGAAGTATTTTGCAGAAATGATCTTACTTAAGAGACTCATGGCATCTGCTGTCTACAATATGGTCTCTTCCAACATTGATTGACTTTTCTGTCATCTGATTTGTCTGAAAGGGTATGTTAATTATTGAGTTTAATACCTGATCGCGACTCATGTTATTAATTTTGACCAAACTTTTAATCGAAAATATATAACTTAACTTCCTAATTATTTTCGTTGAACTCTAATGAAATAAAATCACTTTCTTTTCTCTAGTGTTCAAAAATAGATTCTACTTTAAACTATGCAAGTGCATCCTATCGGTGAGCGACTAAATATTGCAGTGTTACGATTCGTATTACTTACCGGGTACTTTTATTCTGACTTGATGATCTCCGCCATTTGGTGGTAAATGTGTTATTTAAAATTATATACTGAATTCAGCTTATACCGTGCCATTTCTTTAATCACATTATCATGACTTAAAACCTCTTTGTAATAAACTTTTGATACTATTTTTCTCTTTTTCTCTCAAAACAAAATGCATCTTCATGTAATGCGATTAAGAATATAAGAATATTTAGAATGGATATAATTAATAGGTATGATATCACCAAGTTAATATTGAATAGAAATGAAATGTTTAGACGATCGTATTGCGTGTGTCAGATTCACTTTTAGTTCCGAGAGAAATGTTACCTTAAACACTATGTTCTATACTCCGTCACCCGCCCGCTTAGCTCAGTATGGAGAGCGTCGGTCTACGGATCGCGGGACGTGAGTTCAATCCTCGGGCGGGGCGTTACATTTTCCATGACGATTTGATAAAAGACATTGTGTGTAAAAGCATTCGTCCTCTGAATCAAGTGGAGAAGTTGGAAGTTACTAGTGGAGAACAGGTTTGTACTGGTACAGAATCCAGGAACACTGGTTAGGTTAAATGCCCACCGTTACATGACTAAAATACTGTTGAAAAACGTTGTTAAACCCAAAACAAACAAATCTGTTCCCCATACATTAAAACTCTCAACCAAGCAACGAGCTAGAATGCATTGTCGTGAAAATTTAACACATGGGTGCTAGAAATATTTAACAAGCAACGAATTAAAAAAAACATTTACAGTGATTATATAATTGTTTCTTATTGTGGAATCTAGCATAAACAGCGAGCTAGAAAAAAAAACAAAAAACTTTTCTTTAACCATAGAAATCTCACACACGCAACAAGCAAGAGCAACGTCTTGTCTATATGATTTTCATAGATATCATTACATACTTCATTTACATAATATTAAATCTTTGATTTCCGAAAATAAGTTGTCCTTTCATTGAATTGCATGAAGATAAGATACTTAAAATTGTCCAAAGTTGAAAATTAGATAAGTGAGAAAAGATTTTTTATGAGAATAAAATAATGTATATATCTAAGATGTAACTTAAGTTTATTGTTGTGAACATTAGCTTTTTTCATTTTGAGATGAAATGTTTAAAGAGAATTCCTATTGTTTTTTTCCTTTTATAGATTTTTTTCAAATTCACAAATATAATAGGAAAATTTGTGCTGAAAACAATAAACAAATAAAAACAATGGTTCACCAGGCTTGTTTTTGTGAAAAATTGTTTTGAACACACCCACTGTTGCTGAAACTGCCAGCGATTTTTCAACATTTTCATAATTTTCTGCTTTTTTATAAATCCCAACCAAACTATACATCAAGACAGCACAATAAGGTTTATTCTTTTTACAGATTTTATTATATACTTATTTGATATCAAAGTCATGTTTATAATACTAAATCTTCAATATCCTTACAATAATGGGTACAAATTAAAAAAAAGAAAAAAAGATTGTTTCATATTCACTTTTGTGAACTTTTTCAATGAAAAATACCCATAGTGAAGAATATTTTTAGATTTTGAAAAAAAACTCTTTCATAGAATATTTTCCTGTTTTTCTTGTTTATAGATAATTGTATTATGAGCATGAAAATGGCTAAAAATGTATGGGTCACCAGGCTAAATTTTTTGTTAAGACCGCTAGAATACAATACCTCTTCGGACGGAAAATGGCGCGAACCTTGCCAAATTGATTACATGTATGTCTGCTAGAAGTTAAAAAAAAGGTTTTAAAAATTCTTAATTCTTTCTAGATCTAGACTTTCATCTTCAAGAAAAATAATATTTATGCAGCTAAACATACGTTTATATTGTGCGCTACGTCTTGAAAATTGCACAGGTCTCAGCCGAAAAGTATATTTGTTTGTATAAAGGGAAGATGATATTTCAAAACGAAACATAAATTGTAGTGGGTCATCCAGACACATTTTTGCAGATTTGGGCCAAAGTTTATGATTTGTGGTAGTTTTCCTATCTTTATTACCTCCCCTTGATGCTCTTTATTTAGGAAAACACAAAGAGCTTAACTGAGTTTACTTTCTGGATTATGCTGAAATCAGATTTCTACTCGGATTTTGCCAATTTTCAGTATATTATACAATGCCAGTAAGAGAATTTATGCTAAAAGGACATGCAATACTTGGATGTGTCCCCTCAAACTAAGTCCACGTTTAAAATTTGCCGAATAGCGACATTGTTTGGGTAAACTTCTCTGGCAGAAATGAGTCTAAACTGTGGATAGAAATCAGTTTGCGTATCTTCATAAGTGAACTTTGTATATAAACCCACTGAAGGATCAATTTTAAAGGATAACACTACAATGAAAACAGTTGCTTTATACATGAAAGACTTATATTTTGCTATAGTGTAATATTATTTCAGGTTATTCTGTAATTTAGGCATAAATGAGTTTGCTGAAAACTCATTTTTTTGTCAATTTTTAAAATTTTCTAAAAAGCTCAATTATGAATGACACACTAAAATTCCTCCTTAAATTGAAATAGGTATCATTGCTCTGCAGAATCCATACAATTTTATATTCAGATGCGTGCACTTTTTTCTATTAGAAGTTAAAAAATATACTAGTACATGCAGACCAATTTTTAAAGATAACTAAATTGAAATAGGTATCATTGCTCTGCAGAATCCATACAATTTTATATTCAGATGCGTGCACTTTTTTCTATTACAAGTTAAAAAATATACTAGTACATGCAGACCAATTTTTAAAGATAATGTATAATCTTAAAAGGGGGTATTTATAAAATTGTTTCTTCTAAAACTTTGAAAACTTTGAAAGATAATTTTTGTTTTGAATAATTACTTCAGGCATGTATTTTAGGCATATATAAAAATTAGTGCTCTATTTCAGACATAGAGACCACTATGTGTGAAGAAAATTGTAACATTTTAGTAAAATTTGACTCTCAGAAATTGCCATTTTTCGCAAAAAGTATAACGTTCCAGTTTCCATGGTAACCAGAGCTAATTCATATCTTTTCACCCTTAATTCTTCATATATTTCTTGAATACTAAAAAGGGTGCAAATATGAAGTAATTCTGAGACTATGAGTTTCCGACCCCTTCTTTATTTTTTTGGTTCTTACAGAGAATTGGTCTTTAAAATATTCTTAATATTAGAAAAACACGGCAAATGGGTACAACATGAACTATTTTTACAAAGCCAAATAAGAAAACAATATCTTAATTGCACTGTACGCTTTATTTTGTCCTAAGGTATCATTAATTGAAATATATGTTTATTTCATAATTTACAAATTATACATATACGACAGTTACCTGACGCCGAGTGATTTGTGACGTTACCTGTAAAAGCCGCACATAATAAAGTAAAATAATGCCCATGCAATGTATGCACTAATCACACTAATATGACAGTCACTTAAGCTTTGACTAAAGAAAAATGAGTTCAAAAAAATCTGCAAAGTACGTCGGCACAGAGGGGATATAGGTGTTATATACAAATACGTGCGCACGTTATAACTTATACGTGCGCACGTATTAGTTGAAAAAACATCAGCGCACATATTAGTAGAAAAACAACTGCACACGTATAACGTAATGCGTGCACACGTAATAGCTAATACATGTACTTGCACTCATATTAGTTTAAAAAACATTGCCACACGTATTGGTATAAAAACATCAGCGCACATATAAGTAGTAAAACATCTCTGCGCGTATAACTTATTACGTGCTCACGTTATAGCTAATACGTGCGCATATATTAGTTTAAAAACATCTGCGTACGTAATGTTATAAAAAGCATCAGCGCACAGCGTTATAATCATATTCAATTTTAAACAACGTAATGAAACTCTTTTTTTAAAAAGTTGCTTGTTACGATGGATTACCACAAATTACATAACAAACTGCTGTAAAGTGTTTTAAGCTATTCGTCTATGATTTGTAAGTGTTCTTTTATCTTCGATAAGATTTAGATATTATTCACCCTAAAATACATTCACAAAATAAACTACTTCTATTTTACATACCTTTGTACTGGAACATTTTCCAACATTATCAATATAGTGGATAAAACCACCTAATATGACTATGAACGCAAATATGCTCAATTTCTTAAAAATATATCTATTGTATATTCCTGTCATTTTAAAATGATGTATGTTGTAGATTGGACTATTGTTCAGCGACGTATGCAAATATCATGAGAAATATCGATTACATAACCAAGATATTATGCACCTTGGAATTTACGATGTTTTATTGGTTGGAAATGTATTATTAGTCTTAAATTATATCTCTGACGTTTTACCTTAAAATGCTCTTCGGGCGGACAGGAAATCTTTTGATAGAAAACTCACCGAAATTTTCAAATGCATTTAATTTTGAGAATTATCACCTTGGAAAGCTACTGATTAAAGCCTATCGCAATGAGTCGAAAAGTCCCCCTATTTATTATCGCTTTAATGGTGCGATACATATGATATAATGTGCTTTTCAACATAGCTTACAGTTACAAGCAATGAAAGTAAACTTTGTGAATCTATTAAACATGGCTTGATCTGCGAAAAAAGATAAAAACAAACACTTGTTGAATAAATTGCTCTACACTTTTCACACATGATTTATTTTTAACTAATTTAACCCAGGCATATTTATGGCTGGTTGTATATATTAATTTCCTTGACCGTGAAGTGACTAAATATCAGGTCAAACCCATAGATCTTCCACTCTCGGTTGATGTTGGAAATAGTTTTACAAACGGGCCGCCATTAACTACTTCAAATGCTCGGACGTGTTTGCTCTTTTCAAGTTAACTGTTACAAATATTAATGAGATTAAAAATAAAACAACAACACAAATTCATGTTTTGCCTACAAATTCATGATACCATCAAATTATTTCACTAACAAGTAATCAAACTTAATTACATGTGTAAAGAATTGAGACTGAGACTGACACTGATGTTGTGCGATTAAAGGTAAATGCCACAGTTGCTTCTACTTATATAGGGCAACAATATTTCTACGGGCAGAATTTCTTTAAACATAGTGCACTGACTGTGACTCAAGTTGAAAAAGATATATGTATTAAAACATATGGTACCCTGGTTTGATCTTGTACTTTCTGCTCTTGAAAATTAGAAAATACTAAAAAGTCCAATTTTCAAGGGCAGATAATTCAAAATCAAGGTAAGAGAGCTGTGCTTTTTAATTTATATTTCTGTTTCAGACTTTATTTGCAGTCAGTATATAATGTTTAAAGAGATTCGGTCCATGGGAAAGACTAGGATTTTGCGGTATCATTTTGTCATGTTCATAGTAAAAGGCATTTGCTACAGTTTCTATATTGATATGGGGCAACAATTTTCTTACAGAAAGAATTTCTTCTTTAAACTTTTTACTGACAGAAAATAAAATAAAAAAACAGAAATATGAAATAAAACAAACCACGGGAACCCAGCCTTGGCCATGAATTATCTTCACTTGGAAGTCCGAAAATACTGAAAAAATCTACTTTCAAGTGACAGATAATTCAAGTATAAGTATGGGTACTTATGACTTTTGATACATATTTCCGTTTTAAACTTGATTCTCAGTCAATACACAAAGTTTAAAGAAATTCTGCCCGTATGAAATTTTTTGCGCTATACACATATAGGCAACTGTGGCATTTACCCTCAAATGATGCGGAAAGAAGTTGAGTGCTAATAAAAGTGCGTTAACAGTATGCCACAATAGTAATTTATTTTATTCGATCATTGCATAGAGACTTACCCTATCTTCAAGATATAAAGAGAAAACCGCTTGCTAATCTGAACCCACTCCGTCTAATTGAGATATGACCTGAGAAATACGGAATAGCACAGTCATGGTTCAACAGTTCTAAAATTGTATTTTCATTAATTGTAAAAAATAAGGCTATATTTAAGCAGTAGAGACTTTTCCCTTCGCATTGGTATCTTTATTTACATCTTAACTCATGTGAATTTCTGTGGGTCTAAACGTTTTATTTGAAAAAAAAAATCATTTATTTCTGGATAGGTTTCATCAAACAAAATGTCAAAATTTTACCCACGACATTTCTTAATTTGATACGTACATACATTTCTTTTGAAGTCGCTTATAACTGGACATTTAAGGCTCTTCTTAAATCCTATGCGTGCTCTTATAAGAAACTGTTTCTTGAAAATTATATATTGCTTTATAATGGTTTGAAAGGTATCCCTGTGATGATCATTTCAAACTATTTTACCGAAACACAACAGTTGCCTCTTTTAATTTCTACGACCAGTCGTTCTACATGTAGTTTTTACAAAGTATTACCCATTGTCAGTAATCATTGCAGATTGAATATTAGATATACTAAATATGGGTAAAATTTACACACATGAAGGAACACATTTGTCCCCTAATATTGTCTGTACAATATAAGCTTTTGATAAAGGCTAGTAATGGGCCCATATTGTATGCTTACATAACTGAGACTTAAGGCTGGTGAAGTAGTTTTTGGTCGGAATAAGCCCATACACAAACAGATAATGGCCTCAAGGCGAGGTCATTCTGATTTTGTTTGTGATGGATTTAACGTCAAACCTACATAATTACTAGTCATATGACAATTTTCCAGCTTTTGATTTTGGATAAAGTCCAAAAGGTACATCTTCATGTGTTATTTCGTCACGGACGGCCACCAGGGTAGAACCACCAATCTTGCCATATAGCACAAACAAAAGATGTACTATTAAGTAATGTGATATGTTCTTCTTATATTGGATCTTTGCTTTGTTCTATCTCATCAAAGTAAGGAGATTCTATCAATGCCATTATATGAATCCATATTTAAGATGAATTAAACGCATTTGTCTTGCTTTATTTTCAACAGCTGGGTTAATTATCTGCCCCGTAATAAATCTGTCATACAGAAATAAGATTAAGGTATAATAGATAGCTTGAGTAAACTGTTATCTGACAAAGTGTTAACAGGTGCGATATGATGTTCTTATCTCTAAATTTAATAGATTTTTATTGACAGTCATTGACAGAGATACTGCAAACATCGTTGTATGTACAATGATCAAAATATTCGAAGAAAACTTTTTGAGGCAACATATGTCATATGTGATTAAGGACGCTGTGTCATTTCTTATTTCGAAAACTCGAAACTAATACTACTGCTACTGCTGCTGCTGCTGCTGCTACTACTACTACTACTACTACTACTACTACTACTACTACTACTGATAATAATAATAATAATAATAATAATAATAATAATAATAATGACATAAATAATAAGAAGAAAAAACAAATATTATAACATTAAAACAATATAATTATCATTCCGATTTAATAACATGCTAGAATAAGTACCAAAATTAAGCGGATGAAAATGAAATATGCTCATTTAACTCATTTAACTGCAGCAAACCACATCAAAATTAGAAACATTTGACCTTAGATGCTTAAGTTGATTTTAAAGATACCCCGATTAAACATAAGGAATTATTAAGTTTTGACAACATTTGTGTTGTTTTCAACACATTTTTTCTACATTGATTTTTACTTCGGTCCGTAACTTCAGTAAAAGGTAAAAGACGAACTTGTGCGCAAGGTGCTCTCCTTTTATTTTTAGTTTTGTTTAAAGATAAACAATGTGGAGAATAATTTTCTTTATTCAAGGCCACAACCAAGTTTTAACACCTTCGTTTTGTTCCAGAGACTGTTTGTACCATTAGCATCACAAATATTTGAAACATGATATATTTTGATGGATGAACAATAGAAACCTTGAGATAACTATGATAAAATAATAAGACAAATAAATAGTTTGAATAATCATGTTGACAACTCATAGGCATAATCATGAGAGTGTTATGATGCAGAAATAGCTTCAAACACTTTGTCATTTAGTAGTAAAGCCACAGCCGATCGGTTATTGTTATATAGTTATCTCTCGTTCACTACTTACTTTCTTAATTCAGACATTTCCGCTAAATTAACGACATCAAACGCCGAAGTTTGCCACTGAAACATCGTGGAAAGTTTACTGTGTAAAGTAAGAAACAGTTTTCAACAGTAGATTACTAAATTGGTGAACTTATTGACATACGCTTTTTGCAAGATATTCTTCTTATTATAACAAAACATATTGGCCAGAAGGTAGTACACTGTAGCAACACTTTTGAAATAATGCCGAGTATTTACATTATTCTTGCATTTATATCAATATATTACTTTTAATTTCACCCGCTTTAACATTTTTCAGTGCCATATATACACTCTTCTCCAAACTTGGTGGGAATAAAATTGAAAATGTCAACCTAGACTGTGTGTGAGTAGCTTTAATTGCATTTCGTTCTATTTCCAAAGGATTTTACTATATATTTCTTATTACTTCTTGATCAAATTGAAGCTACAACATGTTTTATTATATTACCTGAAATGTTTTCTTGTAACATTTATACAGCAAGATATAAAAATGTAACAATTAAGAAAAAAATGAAATGTAACGTTTGATATGTTAATACAATATACTTGGTGATCATATTATGTCATGGTTTTCAAAACGTTTCTCTCTTATCATTAACATGTTTAGAACAGAAGGACAATAACACATAACTTTCCGACGTGTAAATTTATGTAGAATGCAAACTTAAAGACCATTTTCGAATGTACTTAAAACCTTTGCAAAAGGCTACAACAACAGGAGAAACAAGTTAAAAGGCATAACCATCTTCTTTCATTTTTTTATACATCCTGAAGTGTTTGTGAATAAATTGAATCAATATTGGCAATATAATATACATTTGTATAAATTTACTGAAAGCTCAATTTACTAGTATCCTTGTTAAACAAACAAAGGACCTCGGACATGTTCCTATTCAGATTTCCTATCCGAAAAAATGACATAGGGATAGACTTCTGAAATTGCATATAGTTACGATAGTTGAAGACCATTTCTTGATAAATGCGACTTCATTTTACAAGTTTATGAACAAAAAAGAAGACTTTGTAGACATTTCTCATTCTCTTTTCTATCAAAATACTGTAGAATCAGGTAAGTAAGCGCATATTCGAATATAAGCGCATATCAAAAGTAAGCGCACACAGCCTTGCCGTGCATCATTATTCAGAAAAATGGGGACTTAAAATCAATGTGAATAAAACTAAGATTTGTGTTTTTGAAAAACGAAAACAAAATGTTTATCCAGAATTTTACATAGATAATGAAAAAATTGACATTGTTGATAATTTTATATATCTTGGTGTTAAATTTACGTACACTGGAAATATGGCAAATGCGGTTAGAGCATTACACGATCAAGCCCTTAGGGCGTACAATAATCTGTTGTGTGTATTTGATAAATTACAACTTGATATTAAAACTAAACTATCACTTTTTGATTCAATGATCGTTCCTATTTTAACATATGGCTGTGAAGTATGGGGTATTTTTAATTACAAACATGTTGAAAAATTACATATACGTTTTTGTAAATACATTCTTGGTGTAAAATACCAAACTCCAAACTATGCTGTGTTAGGCGAACTTGGTAGATTTCCTTTGTCTGTTATTTGTAAGGAAAGGGCTATTAAATTTTGGATAAAGATGATGAAAAATAATAACGCACCTGTGTATTCAATGTATAATGATTTATGTAATAATGTTACTACTGTTTGATGGGCAAGTAGATTAAATTCAATTGTTGATCACCTTGGTTTTGCAAATGTTACACTCAATTTTGATAGAAGTATGAACTATGACAACTTGTCTAAATTAAGGATAAGAGATCAATTTGGCCAAGACTGGAGGGACTGTATTAATTCTATGCCAAAATTAGATTATTATTGTAAATATAAGAATGATTTTTGTTTCGAAAAATATCTCGATGTTATAGCAAATTAAGAAAACAATTAACATGTATACGATTATCTTCACACTCTTTAGAAATTGAAATAGGTAGATACAATAATGTTGCCAGACAAAACAGATTGTGCAAATTATGTTCACAAAATATGAAAGAATCTGAATACCATTTTATGTTATGCTGCCCTCTGTATCAATGTGTCAGATTAAAGTATCTAGGTCGATGTTCCTGGCCTAGCATACAAAAATTCAATGCATTAATGTCAACACAAAACAGAACACGGTTGCTAAATATTGCAAGATTTGTGAAAGAAGCGCTATGCTTACGTAAAATACTCTTGAAAACGGATTTTGATGTCTACTGATCGATGATTGTATTTGTGCGTTTATGTGCTTTTGCTGTTTGTAAATTGTCTTGTGTATATATTTCTTGTCTTTGCCATAAGTTATCACTATTGTAAATGGCCAAAGGCAAATGTTTTGCCGATTGCTAATAAACTTGAAACTTGAAACTTGTTATTCCGTATGGGATAATAAGCGCATGCCATGCCTATACCATAACTTTGTCTCGAAAGAACGCGCATATCCGATTACTGGTAAACAAACAACAGATGCAGCAAAAAGTTGTAATTAACGGTATTATACTGTGATAATTGTTTATCATAACTACAGGTGACAAGTGTTCTAACTTGTTGAATAGCCGATGGGTGTTAAAAGATGTTAACGTCTATTGTCTGATAAAACGATAATCGTTTACAATAATCATGCTTTTTGAATAGTAAATGTTTTCAGTAAATGAATGTAAAAGTTTGAATACCAGAAAAGTTGTTTGCGTTGTCATAACAGTTTGTCATTCTTTCGTAAATCTGTTAAAGGAATATGGATAAAATGCTACAACCGTAGTGTTGAACAATTATTGAATGGTCCGAGAGATTAAACATTATTTGCAAATTATGTAGTTCATTATGTTTTCATTATATGTAAATACTGTAGGCCTATGCAATAAAAGGAAGTAGTCCACTGCGCACGTCCATGGCCATGTTTTATTTTCATTTACTCAACCAAGGTAAGCACTGTCAATATTCCTAATATATCAAAAATAGGCACACACGACTTGTCTATAAGCGCATATCAAGTATTAGCGCATAGTTTTGGCTTAAGTATAAGCGCAGATCAAAAATAGGCGCATAAAAGTGTCACTAAAATTATTATAAGCGTATACGTTTATTTACCAAATTTTACAGTATGAACATAAATCATTTTTAAGTTTTAAACATCTTTCCCCTCAGAGACGCAACAAAATAGTTCACATGCCTTTGTAAATTATTATATATTTTTGCTGCAAAAAATGGCACTTGGTCACAGGCAATGGGGGAGGGGGAAAGTATTTAAAATTGAAAAAACAAACACGTACAGGGTGTCAGCAAATAATTTTTTACATAAATATTTGACACTTATTGCATGTGTTTCCTAAACCTTACATATCTACAGCTTTATTCATTTTTGTAAATATTTCAAACACAGAAAACACTAAACTAAATAAATAGCGGACATAGAATGTCAAGCTAGAAAACAGACAGATCGTTATAAGTATATCTTATTAATTTTTCAATCAGATCTATTAACTCTTGACAGTCTAAGTCCGTCGAATGAGTGTCATCAGGATTGAGACAACTGCATCTTTCGTAAGTCAAGAATTAAGCAATAGGCTTCGACATATTACATATGTGTCTTCAACGTAAACATGACAAAGAAATACAGACGATCTTCTACTTAGGTGCAAATTTTGTACCTTTTGAAGGACGCAGTTGAAGCGAACCTAGAATTCATTTCAAGAGCAACATTTGCTTTTATTCGATTCAGCATCCTATACCCTAACAGAATTACACCAGACACCATCTCATTAACTAACCCAGTTGCTTCCAGAACTTACACTGACACCCATAGAACTAATACTGACTCGCCCAGAACCAGAACTGACACTGACACCCCCAGAATTAACATCAATTCGCTCACACGTCTGAAACTTATTTTGAAGCCAACCGAAGTACTAGTAAGAACCTCAAAGAACTAACACAGACAACCCAAGAATATCTATATAAATGTTGATACTAGCTAGTGAAGTTCTTTTCCACTGATATAAAATGCTAAAAGTAAGACATCCCTGAACCCACAGTGGAATAGGCAGTCTCCTGCACCCCTCCGTTTCAACTGAAAAAGGCCAACTACGCCAATGTATGGCCAGCTACACCACTGCATGTATTCAATAATAATCCTCCACATAATGCCCGGTCAGTATTGTACATGAGTATAAATACAGTATAGCAATAATGTATAGCAAACAAACAATAGCATATGATCAATGCATAAGTGTTATCATGGGCACTCGGTTGGAAATAACTGAAGTAGAGTTAGGGACCAACAGTTTTGTTCCACTTTGATTTTTTTCCGTTTCGTTTATTTTAAAAAATGTCAAGAAAACTGATAATCTGCATGGTATAAGTTTATTTATTGTTTTAAAACATTTCATAGTAGACATACCTTACATACCAATGCTTATTTTAACTAAAAATACACATTTTAAATTTTTCAAAAATATGACCCTTAGTTACAAACTGTTCGAATTTCAAGGAAACGAATACGAAATAAACTATATTTTGTGACAATTTGATAGGAATTTAACTTATTTGTCAGTATTTGAAACTGCTATATAAAACTATCAGCTACTGAAGTCAAGAAATAACATTGAACTTGGGGCAAAATCACTAGCATAATGTCCGATGTCCTTTTCTTTTTACCGGCATTAATCAGATTTTTTTTATTTGATGTCTTTCACTAAGTGGGAAAATAGTTGAAGTTTTTCATTGTGTAATGATTCAATATAATTTACTCCAAATTTTGGTAATTTACCAGAAGAAATTTGAAATAAAGACATGTATCATATTTTGATACCAAAATGATTGGTACGTATTTATTTATAACACAGTTTAACTTTTTCTACTCATCGAATGAGAGTATTAGATGTTATCATTTAATACTCTCACACATCTCCTTGCCAGAAGTATGCAAGTACATGTATTGCCAACATTTTCTTCTTTAAGTTATACCATTTGTCCTCTTATTAATCGCACGACCTTGATTTAGTAGCGACATTCCTCTGTTCATTTTAATATGGAATAGTCGCCATATAACTACTGTTTGCAGATCAAATTGCCCTTTGGCCTTTTTTATAAATCGATAGACTTTTATCTTTACGTCACAAAAGCAGCAATGCTGAAGCTATGTTTTGAATTTCGCCTATACAGGTAACTCCGTCTTTGATACACTGAATGAACTTGTTTACATTGGCTGTATGACCGAGAATTTTACAAGATGAAATGCAGATTTAAATACTGTTGGAACTGCCTAAATTAACCTTTTGCTGCAGACGTTTCTTTTAAATAATGTATCTCGTGTTTAGTTTCCACAATAATTATAAAACGCGACTGACTCATGGTCGAGGTGTTGGATTCGCTCATCATTGATTGAAGGGCATAAGTCGACCTTGCCACTAAAGTTGAAAAAGTTGGCTATTTCTTACGGAATATGCGAGTCTTAGTCTAACTTATTTTCTCCACTCGAAAAAAAACTGTCATCGCTAGATTTGGGTTTAAATGCTAATTTTGTTGCGAATATGAGATAAATATGTATCAAAACGTAGTTCAAATAACTGTACTCAAGAGTTGAATATTGTTATATTTTTGACTGGTCGATATCCGCTTTAGGTATGAAAAAATTATCATAATTTCCCTACCATGATTGATGTTACACATATGTGCAAGCGATAAAACCAGTAATTTACTGTGATTTATCGTCAATTAATTTGGTCCTTTTAGATTGACCGTCACAAATATAAAACGAACTAAACGTCGAATTATTTTGACTAATGTGAGTTTATAACTGGTTCTTTCCATGAACGAAGACAAGGCTTATCGCATAGTGCGGCAATTTTCCTTTGATCTTTGCAGCATGTTATACATAGTAACACACATTATTACTACAAAACTGTGCTGATATCTTACAAAACTGTTGCGATATATATCAACACGGAAATCTCTATGGAGTTTCATAAGAAAAAAAGTGTTCCGATATATATCAGCACAGTAAAACTGTTCCGATATATATCGGAACACTTTTTCTCTATTGAGGTCCTATCAAGGGAGTATAATTTTTTCTTTTCAAAGCAAAGATGATTTTAGCTCCAATTTACAGTTCACAGAGAAAGAATTGTCACAAACACCTACATTTATAAAGTAAAAGAATAAATAAACTAGATTATTTCAAAAACTTGATAGTCATTGCCAAATTCAGAAATACATGAAATATATGAAATTCTGAGATTTCTCAAATGTTTCTTTTTCTTTGATTTTTTTTTACAAACAAAACAACAAGTTTTACAATATGTCTGGCCAATGAAATGCAAAGATTTAAAACCAAAGTAGAAATTTGTTGGGTACTTTTATCTGGGGAACACATTTTCTAAAACAGAAGTTTTAGTGTTTCAGTCAGCGAGGCGCAGAAAGGGAATCAAAATAGTAAAAATAATAATAAACAAATTTAAATGAAAATAATATATAAATTTTAATGATAAACTTTGCGATAAAACAGTTATAATATGTATGCTCGTGTGTTACCAGGATATATCAGAGCTAGGGGTACATCTCGTTATTTTTCTCTTCACATATCTGTCTCGGCCTACCGGCCTCGACGATATGTGCTGAGAAAAATACCCTTGATGTACCCCTAGCTCTGATATATCCTGGTAACACACTCTCACACATACTATAACTATTACTTATCAACTGTTTGTATGTAAATAACTGAAATAGTGTATAAACGACTTTAAATAAATAGTAGATAAACTCACTTACACGTAAACTCCACCAAAAAATAAAATAAAAAACTAGATCTATAATTTCGTTAGATTTGCGATAGTTAAGCTACGGAAGACTCTGCAGAAGTTTGAATATCAAATAAATCATTTTTTTGTGGATATGACAATTAGATCTACAAGTGTTGCATAGCTTGAAGGTTCAATGATTCCTTTTCTATAAAACATTATATACCTTGCGTGGTTGGACATTACATATCCATTATCACCTTATTGCACTTTACAATGTATGTAATTTAAAGTACGGCGATACTTCAAAGATAGCCTGAGAGCTCTTGTGACGTCAAGATAAAGAAATAAAAGCACTGAAAGTACTGGAGGATCGATTGTCTCTGAACAACACAGATTGTACACATTATGTGTAAATATCAGGGGAACCGTTTCTAGTGGACAAATGTACACAAAGTTTGACATTTAACCATATTATGTGAACTTTACTTTTGATGTAGGAACGCATGTGCTTGCCTTCTGCATTCAGTAATCATATTTCACTATTCTACGACGTATCACAGCAGTATCTTGACTGGTAATTGAGAAGTAGATTTTAATAAAACTGAACTGAAAATTCAAAGCATGCACAACAAGTAATATTAATATGTTAAACGTACTTTTTGTGAAATCAATTCAATATTGTATAGCTTTTGACTTTGGTATATTAGGGGTGGCCACGAGGGGTTACACTATAATTTTTCATTTCCTTTTTAGTCACTTTTTATGCAGAGCATGTATGTTTTTGTCCAGTCTACAATTTTTTTATACCCAGAAGTAAAATATTCCCCACTGGGACTTGAACCAAGACCTCTTTGTACATGGTGTAAGAAGCATTCTTACATTGAAATATGGAGCAGATTTAGCAAAATGTTGTGGAACTTGAAAATAAAATATCAGAAGAATTCAAAACAAATGTATACACATTATAATGACAAAGTGAAAATGTATAGTAATGCCTACATGTATTTTCCTCCATCTATTTTATTTCAACAAATTGAAAATCATGAGATAAATCCAAAATTAAATTCTACAACCATATGCAAGTTTAAGAACTTACCTAAGTAATTATTTTGAAATAGGATGAGAATTCTTCATAAATACTTTTAAGGTCTGTTGTGCAGCATTTTTAAACCTTTAGTTCTCTTGTAAAACTAGAAATACTTCAGTCACAATGGTAAAAATCACTAAAATTGAATTGTAAGAACATACAAATTGGAGACTCTGTCTGTTTTTGGCAATCAGGAACATAAAGCAAAAGCACTTAACTGCAGTGTCACCTGCAAATTCAAAGGTGAACATTCATACCAAGTTACATCAAAATCCAACCATGCATGAAGAAGAACTTCAATTTGAAATTTGACCCCAAACTGTGACCTTGACCTTTGAGATAGGAATATGGGGTTTATGCATGTCACATCCTCTCGCTTATGTAATCATTCGTGCTAAATATAAACAAGATGTATGTAAAAGTTATGATCCGGACAAAATCGGATGGATGCACGGACGCACAGATGGACAGACGCACACACGAACACCTACTCGCAAAAATGATGACTAAGTCCAGCTAGTCGAGCTCATCGCTAACAAGCTCAACAAAAGCTCATTTCTGTTGTTCAGAAGTTTATTGTTTCTTTTGTATTTTTGCTTAATCTGGAATTTACACATGTTCAGTGAATGTTTACTCAGGAACCAGTGCTTTTCTAAAACCTTGTTTCAGATCAAAATTTTGTTTGCACATAAGTATCAATATCTTTAGTAAATAACAGGTATCAGTAAGTTAGTTGATTAAAAGAGCCGCGTCATGAGAAAACCAACGTAGTGGCTTTCCAACCAGCATGAATACTGACCAGACTGGGCGGATATTCGCAGGCTGGTCTGGATAAGTGGTGGTTGCAAACGAACTATGTTGGTTTACTCATGGAGTAATTATTATTAATTATTATTATTATTATCAAGATATCTATTACTGGACGGCTAGAAATCCCCGGGCTAGGCATCCAGTTACCGGACGGCTAGACTCTTCCTTTAATATTTGCCGAATTTGCCATTGCATTTTCACCATTATGTTTCCTGTAACTTTCCACATATATTAAACGGACAAGAAAAAGTAGGAGAACAAACTTTTGAAATCATCGCTCGAATTTAAATAGGAATGGGACGATTCCTCGGTTAATTGGATCCGATTTGATTACTAGGTGAAACCGGTTTCAATTTTGCAAAACCGCTTTTCGCTCTCAAACAATAAAAATCAAGAATAATACTTTATCTTTATACATGTCTTTGACAAGCACATAGACCCGCAATATATTTCTGTTAAAACACCATGAACTTAGTCAATAGTCAATAAATTGCTTGTCACGATTATGTTTATACTCTAGACCCAAACGAGTCTTGTAGTTGTCCGTCGGTTGGAACGTGTTACCATCTTATGTCCGTTAAATCTTCTTTAAATATAGCGCTTAGAAAGCCCGAAAAGCCTGTAAGAAAATAAGTTGTCACTCCTAAGACAAAACAGCAAACCCCGTGTTGCAAAAAAGAATGTTCAGAAAAGAAAACCCTAAAAAACAGGTTTTGACATAAATCTAGCACCCGATTCTATTTTATCAACTACTCTGAAAAGAAATGAAACAATTTTAACATAATGGTGAAAATACAAAAAAACAACAGAAGTGACTCGAAAGTAACTTTAATGACACCCAAAAGTGATAATAAGAAGTCAATTTTAAAACGCAGATTATCAATGAGTGTGCCGACTAGCCAGTCTAAAAAGAGAATAATGTTCGACGACAAATGAAAATATTGTTTTTATAGACACAACACGAAATGATGAAATCGAAGAAAAACGGAATATTGGAAAGAAATTTATAATTTTGATATAGATGACAAAAATTCAATTTTGAACGATTCCGGATGATTGAATCACAAACATATGTCCGCAGTGTCTGAAATTTTACATTAAATTCTTATATTAATATACAACTGTGCCAAATCTATAGAGATTCCAATCTCAAACATATTGACGTTAATGTACCTCATATTCAACAACAAACTAATTTTTCTGATTGTGGTATATTTGCCGTTTCTTTTCTGGTAGAACTATGTTTTATCAATTACATAATTGATACAAACTTAAGGTTTAAAATACCAGAAATGAGACTACACTTGATCGGATGTATAGAAAATGGTAATTTTCAGCCTTTTCCGAAAGTTTCTAAAATGCCGAAAATGCCAAAACAGGAAACAAGAAATACTAAAATCACTTTATATCGTTCGTGCAAACACCCTGCATGTCTAGAAGATGTTGTTGAACGTGACAATAAGAAATGTACCATTCAGTGGTTTCATAAACGTTGTGTAATTGTTTATTTTTTCTATATGAAAACTGGGTTTGTAAAAATTGCAGATAATCCTTAAATTTAATTGAATGACATGCCATATTGCTGATATATATGTAATTGATAGTTTTATCACTGATTTAAAATCTTAGTTGTAAACTGCAGCGTTACATCATACCTATGACGTTATATAATATATCATTATGATATATGAGAATTGTCAAATAAAATGAAATCATGTTAATAGTAAATATTCTAGTTCATCCCAAGTTTTGTGTTATGAAATGTGCTGTTATATGTTTGTCTTATTTTGTTGTTATAAAGTTATTATGTTTGTATGTATAAAATCTCTGTGATAAAATGAAACAATCTGTTAAAATGTAGTCTCTGCATTTCTAATTGGCTTTCTCAATTCATTTGCGATTTAAATTTAAATATGAATTTGACATTGTATGTTTATTTACATATAATGAATGAAAATGTTTTACTTAAATCCTTAATAAAAGTATATTCTTTCATGTTTTTTTCAGACGTTTTCACTAGTATTTGATGCCCCATAATTTCTCGAGTTTCGATATACTTTTAATATCAAGTAGTTGCAGTTGATGATGAGTACGATCCGGAAATTTGTTCGTGGAAAGCATGCAAAATAGCCACCTTTACAGCTAAAGACTTTAGTTTACACTATAAATTTGATTTCATGATTGAAATGTATATTATGTACATTCACATATCTGGATGGCATATTTGATTTATGTATATCATTGATTTTACAAGTACCTTAGACACTATTCTAGCATAAAACTGCTGTTCTTGTCACTTTTTGGTGGTGTTTCAACAGAAGAGAAAACATGTGTTAACAGAGAGATTCTCGCGCTCACGTGCTGTTATAATTTCTTTCCTTGACTTCTATGGAAAACCTAGGATCAAGGCCAGTTAATAAAACATGTGTGTGCGTGTTTTAATAACATGTATGTTTTTTTAAGTTTGTTAAATTGCTGGTTTTCTTGTCATTGCCTGTCAAATACAGTGATTGCATAGTTTATTACATTATTTTATCATGTTTTAAAGAGTAAACTTCTAGGCATTAAAGTTAAACAAAAGTACTATCATATGGACAGGAACAATCAAACAAAATGGGCATACATGTATCTTCACACAAGTTTCGTTTTTCTCGAGGAAAACTATTATACATGTTTTTGTGGGAAAGCTCGTTTATGAAATAATTCACGGATTTCAATGTTTAGCGGGATTCAAAGTTTCAAAAGAAAAGAAAAGAAATTTATCTAAATGTTTTCATTTTCTGTTACATGACAACACGAATTTCGCTATATCATAAGCTAACATAATGTTGTTGCTTTTTGTTTTAATTTTTTTTTACATAAATGTTTTATATCTTTACAAGAATAATATTTCTATATGAATCTATAAAACATGATTTATATTAAAAAAAAAAAAAAAAAAAAAAAACTGGCAACATAGTCTGTTGCTTTCTATGGAGTAACATTCGAGCTTAATTGCTGTATATTACCTTAAGCAAAATTTTAGATCAATGCAAAATTCATGACAAAGAATTATTGACTTGGGTCATGATTGACACGACTTTTACGCATATCACTGATTATCATCAGTATAAAACATTATGTGTGTGTGTGGGGGGTGGGGAGGGGGTAAAGATCTTATCATCAACGACAGCAATAAACATAATAAAAAGCGCCGCGGTTGGCCGCAGAAATGGCCGCAAATATGGCCGCAAATTTGGCCGCACGGCAGTAGAATAAGGATGTCCGCGAAATTACGCCTTCACCCTGCATTAACAGATGTTAATAAGCTACAGTAGAGTCTAGAGCATTTACAGGTTAAATCAGCATGTCTGTTGTACAATAAAGTTATGATTTGCCTGATGATCTGAATAGTTGGAATATCGAGATATTAACCTCTTTTTGTTCGTTGAAAAATGTATTTCTGACATGTATGCAAAGGACGTAAATGAAACAGAGGGAGGTAACTTTCTAAAGATGTTTTTTTTTTCTCAGTTCAATAAAATCTTATCGATCAACATTGCTACAAAAATACTCTTCTAGGCTAGTTGTAATCTTTAAACAACGTCTTAATGATCAGTTTGTGCTGTAAATAAAGCTGGCATCGTAGGTTTGTCGGTGACCTAGTTTTCGCGCAATATGACACTGCAGTCAGAAATACACAACAGAAATGTATAAAATAAAAATTGAAAAATATGTCAAGAATTTCTTGTTTTGGACGTCTGACAGCTGAAAATACAGTCGTGCCAGAATAATTATATTCTGATGGTTGACTTAATTTATGGCATGGAACTACTTTCCGCACTATTTTGTTCGGTTTGCAGTAAGGAAAAAGTAGCTTCAGCTTCACCGTTTTTTTTTTTGTGATGTAAACGTGCAACACTATCGATTTCAAAAACGTTGAAGGGGCAGTTTGATCTGCAAACAGTAGCAAATTTATGCAATGAAATTTCATTCAAGAATCATGTAATGCGGCAACAAGCTCTACCTATTTATAATAGACGATTAAAAATCAAAAATAAAAACAGAAAGATAATTTTTATCCCGCTTTTCTGAACACAGCTCTTGGAAGTAACTCGGACAACCAAATGTCCAATTCTTTTTTACGTATGGTGAAATTTTTGCGGGAACAACTTGAACTAAAGGGGAATCCTCTCTCGATTTGTGACAATTACTTTTGTTTCCTAAAGCAAATACTTGAGCTGATATTTATGAGACATCCTCTCGCCATTTGTTGCTGAGATTTTGATTCCTACAGGAACCGGGTCCCTGTTATGGTATATTTCCTGTCCTCTGCGATCATAGGAAACACTCAAGTTATTTTGATAGAATTTCTCTTAAGTTATTCTTGTGGGCGTTGCACATTTCATAACCTCTAATGAAAGACTAAGCCTAAACCGAGACTAATGTTGTTTTGTTTGGTTGCGTTCTGCGCTTCCAATCGATTGTCAAAAAGATTATATTCACTAAAGAGGCATTATCTCGTGATTTTTCATAGGTTCCTTTGTCTTCTACGGGAACAACTTGCACTAGCATTTAAGAGGCATCGTCTCTGACATTTCAGTTGTTATTGAATAGAGCCAATCTGCTGTTTAGTACTAACGGATATTGTTTAAAGTTTTATGTAACCCCCATGACTTCCTAAACACTTTTGCCATTTTTTATCATATTTAAAACGATTGTGATCAACTGGTTACCTTGAAGTAAGAAAAAGACGTGAATAAAACCTTTAACAACGTTTAATGTATATCATTATTATTTCTCTTCAGACTAAATTAAATAAAACTGTCACTTAACGTTATTAGTTTATTCAAATTGATTTTACTCAAAATTGTCAAGGAATGAGGGAAAAACTTGAGTACACGAACTAAAAAAAATGAAATTTGGTGTAGCTCCGTGTTTGAACTTTGCCACACTTATCAGTACTTATCAGCACTGGTTCACATACTAACGACCTATCTTTGTAAATCTTAATCGTATGATTGCATTAGGACTCTTTCATTTTCAAGTAATACATTTAATAATAGATTTTAAACATATCGTTTTATTTTGTAGCCTACAAGCTGTCTCAACAGCTGTTCACAATGCTTTTACCGAAGATATGAAGCTGACAAGATATGAAGACAAAAGTGACGATATGAATATTCACAACCTTCCTACGACATATGAACATCTTGAAAGCAACAAGATGCTTGGGGATCTTTTGGCTCGTGTCGAACAGCTGGAAGCACGGGAAAAGGCTCGCGAGAAGATATATTTGAAAGATATAAAGAATTTACGACGCCAGCTTGTGATTCAAACAGGACGTACAACATCTCTTGAAAGACAAGTTAGACGTTTGATAGACGGCAGCATTGGAAATGACAAGCAAGCTGCTGAAAAACAAGGAAAGACTTCCAATGTCAATGCAGGGCGAACTAATGAAGAACTAACTAATAGTATGCAATACATTTTCTTATAATATCATTTTTGATTATTTTGTCCAAGAAGTGGAAATGTGTGTTAGGCAAGACCAATCACATAACTCAAAGTGGAATATTTCGACAGAACGAGATCGGTAAGATATTATGTGCGTTTTTTTCAGCGGGTTTGCGAACCGACATCTGCAGAAGCCAGTGATATAAATAACTAAGTCACGGAGTTCTAGTTCTTTTACTGTTTGTTTTGGTTAAATTGTGTTATTATAACCTTGTGATATTTTCGAATTTCAGGGAAACACCAGCAAAGGATACGCCGGACAATGAACGAAACTCCCGTTGCATTTTTCGCTACACTTAGTCAACATCTAGAACATGTCGGAGCACACCAAGCAATAGCATTTGATCACGTTGTAACAAACATTGGTAACGCTTACAACAGTCATTTTGGTTCCTTTGTTGCCCCAGTATCTGGTACGTACGTGTTTTCAGCCACCCTCTTCTGCAAATATCACACTAACTACCACGCGCAATTTGCCAGAAACGGGCAGCCTATTACAACAATGTACATGTACGGAGCTGAGTCAGGCCATGCCACTACTAGTCAAACGATTGTCTTAGAACTACAGAAGGGTAATGACGTAAGCGTTCAGAGCTCCGACGTTGACAGGTCTGTGTTTGGTTACAACTACAGCACGTTTGCTGGATTTCTGCTTCAGGAGGATTATTCTACTTCTACTATTGTTGGAAAATAGTACAAATACCATGATGTATTATTTTTGAGAGGTTTTGTTCAATTAAATGAATAAACCCAAAGATTTCAACTCTTTAACCTTTGCAGTTACTCTTTAAAGACTTAATCTGTACGATAGGCATTAATTGTACGGAATATATAGGCTTTTTTGTATTGGGTAGTGTATATATCTAGTATGTTTGTAGCCATAATACCTACCACAAAGCGTCATCTGCCGGGCCATTTTGATCTATTGTATTGACAGGAGGTCTTAAAAAAAGTATTTTGCCATTAAGAAATTAGTTACTCAACGTTAAGAGGAAATGTTGTTTTCCGTTTTACATTTTCTTAGAAATACGAATAGACAAGCTGTACAAAACAATTTTGTATATGCTTAATGAGATTGGTCTTTAAATAAATATTAATTTTATTAAAAGTATGAATCTCTTTCGATTTTTCAAAAGAATGCAATTAATGAATGTATGTTGCACGGAAACGCACCTGCTTAACAACAGATTTAATTATGGCACCGTTTTTTTCTCTCTCTTTTGTGCGCTCCAGATCGTAATGGTTTCGTTTTTCATTACCATATTTTTAAATCAATAGCACCAATTGTTGATAAAAGTTTTTATTTTATATGGATTTGTTGCATTATCTATTACCTTCTATTACCTCCATGACCAGACTCAGTCAAATAGAGTCTGCTATTAATTTGCTTGGTTGTATTCTAGGTTTCTGCAAGATATTTCTACATATTTTATTTACAGCACACAGTACGCAGGTTACCAGCAGGAACCAGCACAGCGTTAACTGCAAACTAACAATCGGAGTCCCGAAATGTGATCAACTGATCACGTTTTTCTACTTAATATTACGTATATAATATTACGTATATAATTATTTGTAAGAAGAATCTATTGTGTGAAATTAAGATTAATGTAATGTTGAGTATCAGTTCAATGTCACCTTTCAAAAGGGTTACTTTTGTCGGAAAGTTCATGTATCACGATACAATATGATATCTTTCATTTGACCAATAAGTAAAAATAAATTGCCACTTGAAAGAGGAGGGACATGAACGATTGTTTATTTTTTAACGTAAAGTATATTCATACAATCTGAAAACGAATCAGTTTGAACCGTCGTAGCTCTAGCTGCAAAAAAAAAAAAAAAATAAAAAACACTTCGGGTCCAGAAAATTAATGTGGATTCTGCATACATGCGTATACATATGTACATGAACAGATTGCGTCGTTAGGAATACCATTCAAAACAGAATATCAAAATTTCAAAACTTGAAATTAAAGTAATGTCAAATTTTCTGTCGGATGAGATAAAAAATGAATGTAAAGACTATATGATATTTTCTTGTATTTAAGAATATTTTAAATAAAAGGCAGGATCCGAGTATAGAATCTAAAAAAGAAGAAACTTTCTAAAAGAAAAAAATGTGGATTCTACATACATGCGTATACATGAACAGAATTGCGTCGTTAGGAAAACCTTTCAAAACAGAAAATCAAAATTTCAAAACTTGAAATTAAAGTAATGTCAAATTTTCTGTCGGATGAGATAAAAAAAATGAATCTAAAGACTATATGATATTTTCTTGTATTTAAGAATATCTCAAAAAAGGCATGATCTAAGTATAGAATTAAAACAAAATTCTAAAAGAAAAAGAAGCATTGTATTTAGAAGTTAAAAGAGTAAATTCTGTAAGAAGATCCTTTGGAAGCTAAAAATGCAACCAAGCAAACTAATATCAGACTCGGTTTGACTGAGTCTTTTTATGAGAGGTAGTGGAAAGTGCAACACCATTTACGCCCTCTAGCACCAGCTTAAGCGGAACTCTGTTACCCATGTACATTGAGCGGACTCCATGATCCCAAAGACAAGACAATATAACAGCATGGGTACAAGTACGCGATATTTTGATATTTAATAAAATCTGTAAGAAGATTCTTTTGAAGCTTAGAATGTAACCAAGAAAAATAATAACAGACTAGGTTTGATTGAGTCTGTTCATGAGAGGTAGTTGAAAGTGCAACGTTCCTTATGCCCCCTAGCACCGGCTTAAGACTATCATTTCACTCTGCTTTATTATTTGCTAAACTTATTTGTCGTTCTGGTCTGTGGGCGTGTTTGTGACCTGCCAACGTGCCAACATGGCAGAAAGACGAAACCATTTTGTCGTACTGGCGTGTGGGTGTGCTGGCGCGTTTAAAGGGCAGCGACACGCCAGAACGACAAATAAACGCGCCGATATGACAAATAATACATTTGTCGTTTTGGCGTGTGGATGTGCTGATGCGTTTAAAGGGCAGCAGCACGCCAGAACGACAAATAAAAGCGCCGATATGATAAATAATACATTTGTCGTTTCTGGAGTGTGAGTGTGCAAGCGTTTTAAGGACAAAAACAGGCCAGAACGACAAATAAAAGCGCCGATATGACAAATAATACATTTGTCGTTTTGGCGTGTGGATGTGCTGATGCGTTTAAAGGGCAGCAGCACGCCAGAACGACAAATAAAAGCGCCGATATGATAAATAATACATTTGTCGTTTTGGCGTGTGGATGTGCTGATGCGTTTAAAGGGCAGCAGCACGCCAGAACGACAAATAAAAGCGCCGATATGATAAATAATACATTTGTCGTTCTGGCGTGTTGGTGTGCTGGCGCATTTAAATGGCGGCAGCGACACGCCAGAACGACAAATAAACGCGCTGATATGACAAGTAATGCATTTGTCGTACTGGCGTGCACGATGGTCCTTCTGGGATTTGTTTCAACGGGCTGTTTATCTGAAATCTTCCAAGGTGTTCGCCTGTGCAGAAGTAATGTCCGGAGTGACACCTGGGGGACTCTTCCCGCACAACCAAAAGCTGGGAAAGTGCCACTGTGACTAAAATATGTCCATGTGATCAAAACCCAACAAAAACAGTATCAACTTTGATAAAACAGTAACATATGGTTACTGTGATATTCTTAAGTACTGGTTATACACTTATACTTTTTTGTATTACAGACATCTTTAAAATGTACCACCTTTATTGGCATTTGTTTCTCATTTCCTTCTGTAATAATAATACTTACAAACATGTGGTTTTATAGATATAAAACAATGATGGCCTCCTGGCATCAGACGCCTTATTATCCTTTATATGCTTAACACTCCATAGTTACAGCGTTTCCTTTGCTGAAAATACATACAGCTGTATACAGAAACCCCTCGCATTCCATTGACCTCAGAGGCAGAATAGCTGAGAAGTCCTCCGACCTGTCGCATTAGTGAAAGTTTACCTATAGTACCAGAGGAGCCACATGTTTCCGAAAATGCGCTCAATTGGACACATTTCTTTGGCATATAAAATAAGTGCATTTAACCGGACGTTGCCCATAGAAAGCGAGCTCCGTTAGCTAGCAATTTTTTCGTTTCAATAATAAAAACGGTTCATGGTAGATGTCAAAAGGTCTCATGCAGGACTGATATAATTTGCGACAAGCATTCAAACATTATAAATTGCTATAATAGGTAATTGTGAAATAAGGAAGCACAAATTAAACTGCTCTCTTGTGGTGCTATTTATAGTCTATTAGGTAATATAAACGTTTCATGTATGAATTTGACGATTTTTAAGGACACAAGTTATGCGTCATTTTCCTATTAATAGGTAATTGTGAAATAAGGAAGCACACATTAAACTGCCCTCTTGTGATGCTATCATCCCTATGCACCCGTAAGTTATTGACAATGTATCCGAATGAATGAAACAATGCAATTGGCATTTAATGTAGCAGCTCAACTAAAATTTTTCTTTCTAGATATAAATATTATATTTATTCATGCAGAATATTTGAAAGAGAACGTTTTGCACACGTACACACGTATTTTTAGAGAGAACAAAGGCAAGGCGCTTTAGATGACTAATTGTTGGTTTTATTTAAAAGGGCATATCGACTTGTTCTTGAAAAAAGTATAAATAAAGACAGGTCACTCTGTTTGGCATTTCCTAAAATGGACCAATGAATTATCTTCCGTTTGATACGCACAGATTACCTCCTCTTTATCAGGGTTGTCGAAGGAAAACTCCGAAATATCTTTCAGTCAGTGAATGTTAACTCACTGATAAGACTCATTGAAATGAAACATTGTTACATATAAATTGGACTTCTGATTATAATATAAACTAAGAATATAATTTATGAAAGAAAATACAGTAATGCTAAAACGTGCCGTCTAAGTCCGTATAATATTAGCCAGTTTTCGGTTACAATTCCGAGAATAAATCCTAAAAATCGTCCGATTGCTCTTATAGCTGTACATGGTGTTATCAAGTTTGGTGGTCCAGCAGCAACCTGTAATATATGAAATATTTTCATGACATTTAAATCATATAGAAGATTTCATTAAGAATGTACGATCGTTTCTTTTCTACCGTTAAGAACCTTTCATAGTCTGTGCGCTTGAAGAACATTAATATCTAAGACAAACAAGAGAAGAAAAAGCAAAGGTCATCGAACTCGTTTTAAATTTATATGGCACTCTCTGTTTAAGCATTTATTATTTTTTTAAGATTGAAAAAATAGTGATACTTTATGAAAATATAATATACCAGTTAGGGATATAAGGTGATATCAGTATTATGTAAGCATAAATGTCACTAACAAATCTCTTTCATTTATGCATGTTGACATTATTACCCTACACACTTTATTTTCAAAGGAAAAACGTTTTTAAATCTACCAAACAAATTCTGCCGTTTGAATTCTAAAACTATTTTGCAGCTTTAATGACACACAAAAATGCTTCAAAATGGAAAGAAAAAAATGGGATCACCGTGCATCTAAGATATTTATTTAGAAAAGATCACGTTTACAATCTGGTGAATTTTGATATTTTTAATTCTTTTTGTTTTAGTTTATATTTCTTAGATAATATAATGTGCTATGTTGAAAACTTTTATTTATTATATATAATAAGTTATAGCTTGTTATTATATGTATTAGTAAGAACCAAACCTAATCTATTTTCATAAATATTTGGAATTACCTACCCCTACCACATTGTACATCTTACATCAATTTTAGGCAAATGCCAGCCAAAAATAAGGACGAAAACTATTTCTTTCGCAACAAGTAGAATGTGTTTGGTTAAAAACTGTCTGAGTTGAAAAAGGTGCATTATTAGTGATATCTTAATTATGTAGCAATAATTTGTGGCAAATAAACTTGTTAGAATGAAAATATACGAAGGAACATTGTTCAAAATGGTGGATACAGAACTTTAACCAAATAATATCACCCAATTAGCCTACAGCTTCATATAGCATTTGAAATAGCATTAAAAATTAAACGGCTTGTCACGGTAATAAATGTATTTCTTTGCTATTCCTTGACACAAAGTACATTTAAATATGTGACAAAGATCACTGGCAGTTTTATCTTCCAGTACATTTTACAATTGTTTATAAAATATTGTCAAACAATCATCTTAATCTTAATCTTCAAGTTACTATTTGCTTTCGGAGTTGAAGTGAAATCTGTATTTGAAAAGAATTTTCTCATTTTAGAATCATTATCACGACGACCAGCAAAATTGTTATCTTTATAAAGAGAATCAAGTGTTTTTGGTCTTTGTCTTTATCGAGTTTTGACATGTAAAATATGATAGTTCTGTACATAACATGAGATTAAATACTTATTGTTTGAAAGATGTCATCAATTAGTTAGTACATTTAGATCTGGAAGAAACAAACCATTTTTCAAAATCATGAATGAAACAAAATGCTATTGCGATATCAACCGAGAAATTACTACTATAACAGTGCATAGCTTTATGAGCTGTACAAGATGGTTTCGACGGCAATGATAACAAATTGCCTATTTCACTATCCCATAATCTTTCAATATATACACATCGGTAAACTTTGGCACAGCAATTCGAGCTGATTTCATACAGAATCTTACTTTTTCATTCCTACCACAGCCCACTGACCAATATGCGGTGGAATGATAGTAGGATACCATTAGTAGGATTGCATTGGTAGGATAGAAGGGAAGCTATTATGGGATGGCGATGCTAGAATAGTTAAATGACGCTGGTAGGGTAGGAGGAAGGCGACTGTGGGATGGAAATGCTAGAATAGTTGAAACATGCTGATAGGATAGTAGGAATGCGATTGTATGAAGGCAGTAGTAAAGGATGGCACTGGTACGGTAGAAGCATGGTAATTGCTTGATGGTAAGATAGCGAATTGAACATATAATGCTTGTAGCCTTTTGTAAGATGGTATGACGGTAGATAATACAATCGAATGATAAAGATTGTAGAATGATAAGATGTCAATAGTAGAATTAGGACAGTAAGATGACATGACGTATCCTATCTACTCATAACACCTTTGCTTTCCATTACATCTTCGCCATACTATTCTTCCCATCATCCCTATCTTCATCCTACCATCTAGATTTTGCAGTTTGTTGATAGGTTACATTAGAAAATGACACAACTTGATTTCGTATTTATCAGATTTGTACTGCGTGATTTTCAGAACTTTCGAATCATGAGTGAAATGGTTGGAGTAGTACCATGTGCTTTACGGCACTAAATGTCGTATACCTAATAGTACACTTAGAGAAAGTGTACAAAAAGCAAGTAGCAGTTAATTGATATCATATTACTTCAAAAAGAGTGAAAAATCTTTTTTTTCAGATGCATTTGTCTTTCAGTTGATACCGAAGTGACTGTAAAAGTACTTTTTAAATTCTGAACAACCAGTAAAAATACAAAAACGTGTGTTTTGCAGAAGTGAGAAAATAAATACAATGAAAATATGTATTATATTTTAAATATTATTTTCTGAAAATACCCGAGAAAGTGTTCTATGGAGGTGCCGCCTTTGTATTTACTCTCTACTGAAAACAAAATACATGAAACTATCAGAATTGTACAGAAAAAAGAAGTCGGATCCAGCAGCAAAGCAAAACCACAAAAATGTTTACATCAAAATATTAACGCATAGCTTAAGACATTTTACAATGAAGCAATCACATACTGTGTTAATTTTAGATACAGCCTGTTTCAAGTTATTACTAATGATCTCATCCTGTATTAGACTCTGTAGCAATGTTTTCATCGCTGTAAAGAATTCGCTACGCTGGTAACTTTGCATATTGCCGTATATGGAATATTGCGCAACCATCATCTGTCCTTGAACAATCTGAAGAAAAATATGTTGGTGCATATTGTTCTTTCAATCAACAATTGAACAAATACCGTCATATCGGTGCATTTCAGACAGTATTACTGCTTACCTCTGTATAATTAAACTGTACACAAATCAAGTAATACTTGTAAAGGATGCCTTACTCTAATGCAGTTATCCGCTAAATAATGTGTTTGCATTTGCAATAGTTGATATCGGATCCTAGTAAAAGTTTTTCCACGACTAAATACGTATAGTCGGAAATAAATTCCGTATAGTACTGAAAATCCTGTATCGTTAATGTTGTCGGACTATTTTCATTAATACAAAGTTTTATATATAGCACACACGAGAAATCCATTCAGTTCCATTATAACATCAATATAATAAAAGTGGAAGTATACGATTTAAAAATACCTTTTCAAGTAACAAATTAAAAGTATTCCTGAATGATTTAACGAAATGAGGAAAAAAAACGAAATTTTGTTTAATTTTTTGTCTTTGGTGGGAAAACTTACGATATCAGGTAATTTTGAAGAAACCATCGATCACGTTTTCGCAACACTTTATGGCATTTTTTTCAGTTTTCATTTATTTTGTAGGATGTTTATTTAAGAGTTAGATCCCTGTTAGAAATGTAGTTATGTATAGAAAAATCGTGTTTAACGTTATAAATACACGAAAAGGAAGTTATACGTCCGCGGAATCATTTCACGAGGGCGTAGGCAGAGTGAAATATTGTGGAGACGTATAACCGATTTTTGAGTGTATTAATTTAAGTAAATCACGATTTTGCCATACATTATTTCGATTTTAATATGCCTTTGAGGAGGATGGTTCCCTTAATATTGGTATGTGTGCATGCCCAACCGTAAGCTAACGTGACGATTTACGACTTAAACAAATCATGAACATGGCTCCGATCTGATGCTTAATCGTGTAATATTGCTGAAATAATGAATAAATTACGACAGAAACGCTTCAAAACATTGTTGTCTTAAATGAAGTCATCGACGTAATAACGATACGTGTTAGTTATCGCGCAAAATTAATAGCTTTTGTTTTGAAAGTACGTAATTCTGAGGATTTTTTTTAATTTGAACTATTTTTAAACAACCATTTATTGCTGAAATATTTTTATGTGTCTTTCGCTCTGATTAATTATCAATAATTTGCTCCTTTTATGTAGTTATATTGAAATGTTATGCGGAATGTGATAAAATGGACGATGGAAACTGATGTTATTGAAAATATAATTGGTTGAAAAGTTACTTAGGCAGTTTGATCTGCAATACCTATTTTTCAGTTTCCGCTGATAATTTGGTACTTATATATAATACTAAACCTAAGCTCTGCAATTGTTCAAATCTCAGTAGAAAATAGTGTTTTGTTGAATAAGATTAATCTTACCATGGAAAAATAGTCCGTGACCTATACATCTAAATTCAAAAAGGCATTTACACTGGTCTATTTAAGATATTTATCGGTATTTCAACAATATCCGTGAGAATAATAGCCGCATGAACAATGATTTTTTCAATAAAAAATGTCAGACGAGGGATACTACTACAAGTATTTTAAGCAGTGATTTTTTTATAGATGAAATGCAAATAACACGAATATATTTCTTACGTTAGAAATAAGATGTTTTAAAGCGACATTAACAAGAAAAATGGTTACTTTAAACGGTAAGAAAATCGGGTACCATGTAAAGTGCTTGGTATTTTACTGATAATAATACCTTAACAAACTGGCACCGAAACCATCGAAAACTGTTTTCATACACAATTGTTTAAAAATGAGAGAAAATGCGTTACCATGGAAACACGAGCCCCGCGACATATACGTCTTAAGCTCATATTAGAAAGCTATCTCGCATAGTAGTAAAATCATCAGTTATGCAGACTTTTACGGATAACAATGAAACCAAAATACACTGAAAAGTGTTAAATATCCGTATTTTCCTTCTTTTTTCAATATAAAGTACCTTAAGAGGGTCATGTACTTCATATCAGGATAAAAATTTTACTAGAAGGGACAGAGATAAACGAAATTGAGATTGTAGCAGTTAAAACATTAAATTACACGAAATACAATAAATTGCTATGGTTCAACTTATTTGTGTTTACCCTGGTAACAAGGTATCCTACCTCCTTAATGTAAAACAGAAGTTGAAATATCGTAGAGCTCTTTCTTGGTCGGAAACAAAAAAATCAATTGTCGTCATTGCCCGTTAGCATGACGTCATTTTAGCGTAAGGGTGTTTTAACAGGAACAAGCATATTCGAATTGAAAATGAAAGTATTTATAAAGCGGATTTTATTTCTCTTCTTTTCTTCAATACAATTTCTGTTGATTACTTTTGCATATTTTAGTATCTTGTTATTTCTTTCAACTACTTGAAGCAAAGTGTATAATATATTTACAAACTTGCTTCTCTAATGAATTTTGGCAGAACAAAAACATACTTCAATGCGAATAATTGGCAAATATATTACAATAGTTTTTATATCATATCATTCCATATGCAACGTATGTTTATTAAATGTATACTTATGCTAAATTAATGTTATCTTGGTTGCAACCAAGATAGACAAAATAACATTTTAAAACTTCTCCAGCGAAAATGTAACAT
The DNA here is from genome assembly GCF_021730395.1 of Mercenaria mercenaria. Taxonomy (NCBI): domain Eukaryota; kingdom Metazoa; phylum Mollusca; class Bivalvia; order Venerida; family Veneridae; genus Mercenaria; species Mercenaria mercenaria. The sequence goes on along the minus strand of NC_069375.1, from coordinate 59,779,612 downwards.
GTATCAAGAAGTCACTGAACACAAAAAAGTGTTAATGATCAGTTTAATTTCTGGACAGATGCACTAGCTGACCAAACTCTGATTAACCACCTTAAAGGCATAATAGTATAGTTACCTTTTCAACAGTGTCATTATCAAAAGTCATGAATAATCTACAGTTCATCATTATGTGCAAAATCGTGACGACATCTGTATGTTCTGGAGACACGATGTCTTGGTTATTTTCTGGCATGAACAGCTTTGCTATACCCCAGCATCCACCCACTCGTTTCTTTTTGCAGTTCTTAAATCCGATCTTGTCTGTTTGCCTGTGAAGGGCTATCACTTCTTCAAATAACTCCTTACATAGCTCGCAATCAGTTGATGGATTGCAATTCCACACACCTCTCCTCTTGTGCCACTTCGTTTGTTTACTCATCCAGCTTACGTTAAAGCCGCTATCAAAATGCTTCCCTTCATCTTGAAGCTGTTTTCGGAATTGTTCGAACTTATGTTTTGTATATTCACGGATTGATATATTAAAAGCATCGACAGCCTCTCTGTTATTTGTTATTCCTGTCGTTTCCATTAACTTGTAAACGGTAAAAAAGCTAATACCAAGAAACAGTTAAAATATATAGTTTTGCTTTTCAAGTCGAATAGGATTATTTTATCTTATCAGAAAAGAAGTTTTGTAGATTAAATCGAGTATAAAACGTTTACATTTATCAAAATAATCAGTAATGGAGCCACTCATAAATTGATATCAAATGAATAAATATGACAAGTATAATTTGTTATGGCACAACTAGGAGTGAATCAAGAAAACTCTATGATAAACTGGCCGAGTAGTTAAGGTCACTGATTTCGAATTACTTGTCCCCAGCTGCTGTTAGTTCGAAACAACCGTTTAGTTATAGTGTGGTTCTTTCGCATGTGGTAGTCATGCAGCAGATGGTTCTGCTCAAATGCCCTTCAGTTTCTGAAATAATGTTCGGAGGACAACTTAGATCTTTCTTATTCAAATATGGAAAGTTGCCGTATGACCTGTAATTGTGACGGTGTGAAGTTACACACGCCCCACCCCTCAAAAAGAAGGAAATGGGATAATCATCAAACATTTTAATTATACTATATAGGATACCAAACAAGTATTAATACAGTGCATTATTTCATTCAGTTCAGATTTTGTTATTTAATACCAATTCTTGCATAAAACCTTTGTTCTTTGCCGATTTCGGGCATGCACAAACAGGGGAAAAACGTGAACAAACAAGGAGATTCTCGTGAGAACGCGCTGTTGGTGAACGTTTTGAATATGCTGTTGCGGGTCCAACGTAAGCAAATTATGGATCCCGAATCAATTTTGGCCGAAGTCGAAAGGTCCGAGATTTATGAAATCGTTTCATCTGCATTTTTATTAAAAATATCATTTTTCAACCTAACTTTACTTTAGCTTGTAATAAGTGCTACCTCTCTTGATACGCGACTGCATTACCGTTCCTTATTATTGTATTATTACGTGTATTTGACTCAAAGTAAATTTACACGCCGCGATTTAATCCCAGAAAATGATCGGCAAACAACATTTACAAAATAACAATATCGTTTTCCAAATTAATTTGAGTCGAGAAAGTTGACATGCTAACTTTAAGTCTTACACTAAAACCTTAAAAAATGTTTGTGTCTACTTTACACATCTATGCAGTCTACTGATGTAGTGATGGTGTGTAATGTAAAGCATAAACATGACGAAGCGTTAAGTTTGAAGCATTTTTCCATAGTTAATGAACATTTGATGAACAGAAGGAATTTATTATATATTTTTCAATTTATCTGTAGATCTCACCAACCATGTTTGAGTTTATAAATCCAATCTAAGTTGATTATATCGATGTTGGAAAAATTCAAATTTTTGTGTTTATCAAACGTTGATCGCGATGGGGTGTGATGCAAAGCAAAATTTTCTACGTTATAGGTCTAGAGATTTCATTTTTAACGATATGAAGAATATAGGTCTCGATACCAGTTTCTATTAAACGATAATGTTTACATTTAAAAAGCGTAAGGGACAGACTATTAATTTAAACCAAGCAGAATTCTGTTCTGCAAATTGTGTAAAGACAGGATGCCGTGTATGCCCTTTTTTCATAATTCCGAGCCTCTAAAGCTAAAGTTCCTACCGATATATTATTATTATTATTATTATTATTATTATTATACCAGATTTATATAGCGCCCTTTTCATGATGAATTTCACATTCAAAGGCGCTTTACATAGTTCAAATGCAGCCACACAGGGCGCATAATTCATCCTCTACTAGTACAGGCACAGAGCGATCTAACCAGAGGGATAGAGTGAGACAACGCCCCCACAGAAAGATCAGAAATCAGATACAGGCTTGTCCGGCTAACTTAGCCTAGCTCGTTGCGAATAGACAGCCTGGTTCTTTAACGTGTCCAGTGTATAGCACTGATACACGCAAGGATTGCCTGGGTTTCTGACCAGTACACCTCTAGTTGGGTGGGAAACACTGAAAAGCGTTTCTGAAAATTCCCGAGTAGCTGCCGGGATCGAACCCCCGACCTCAGGATTGGAAGGCCAGTGTGCAAACCATTGAGCTATCCGTCCACCTATAAATTAGGTGGACTAATTTATATCGGAAAAAGGGGGAGTCATACTTATTTTACATATATTTAGTATTAAAGAAATTACCACATCAAGAATGTCCGTTCGACATGTACAAAATATGATATGTTTCTGTAGGCCCTGGAAATGCATAAATAAAACATGTGTCCATAACAACCTGAAACGGCCGACTTCGATCGGCTAATGTCAGCTGAATAGTCGTGTTTTTTCGATATTTCCAGCACTTTAGTTGTGTTTTATGCAAGAATAGCGATAACACATGTTTGTTTCGTTAAACAACATCGGCTGAATCCCTCGGGCTCTTGCACCAACCAATCCCTTGGGATTCTGCAGATGTTGTTACACAAAGAAACGTGCGTTAACCCTACAGAAAATGATCGTATAAGGTAAAACTAAATGTAATATGTTTATTTGCACCATCTCGAATATCAGAAGTGTATGTACACGAAATACGTAATTTGTGTCAAAGGGAATGCAGTTTTACTTAAAAATGCTGTTGAATTACAATATTTTCAATGTTTTTAATCTTTCATTCTAAACTGCGTTTAAAAGATAAAGACATATATGATCCGTTAATAAATGTATTTAGATGTGAGCCATCTAGATTGCTTATAGAAGATAAGTGGTTCTACTTATAAAGACCTATAACGGTTTCGGTGCGATGTTAAACCCAGCAAGAAATTCAACAAAATCTTGAGGACCATGTTTTAATCAGACAAAAACCTTTAACTGTCCATAACATAAAAAGAAATTAAAAATCCAAACTATACAGACAGTTTTTTATTTTTTTGGCTTTTCTCTTTCACTTAGTTTTCCGATTTCCAGTTAATAAATTCAACTGATCCTCTACACATACACGTACCTACAGAAAATGAAAAGTTAACTTATCTGTCATTCAGGATTGCTTCAGTTGACTTTAATTTCAAAATGGCATAGATATACCAAAAATAGATATCAAAACATCGGTAAACCGCACTTTTCGAGTAAAGGAAGTTAATAGTTTTTTATTGGAAAAGTTCAGGTCAACTCTGATATTGTTTTAGCCTTGACATTGCCTTCAACTTTTAAACATAAACTTTGCGAGGTTTCAGGGGTACGCCTTCAGTTGTAGATAACAAGAATGATCCAAGAACAAATGTCTTTGTATTCTATCAGATCTTATCAATAAAATCTGCATTTGATTAGCTGTATCTTAGTGTTACCTTTTACAATGATTAAAAAAGTGAGACACTTTCCAAATTTCATAACAAAACAATTAATACGGTCAGATGCATATGCTATAACTTTAAGACAATTATCAGGAATAAAATAGTCGTTTTACACTTTGTTAACATTCACGCTATTGTACTTTGGGCGAAGCAACTCATTGCTAAGTTTTGTTATCTGAAATCTCTTATGGCACACACTGACTTTTATTTTGATGTTGAGATAAACAGTACACAGATCCTATAACTTTTTTGTTATTTCATAATGCTATGCACTTTTTCGCCTTTGCTAATTTTGAAGTATGACATTTTATCTCATTAAGGTTCATAAAAGAGGGAAGTTCTAAGATTTTCCTTTTTATGCATTACTATTTTAACGTTTTAGTGACAAGAAAATATTGAAAATTTTCACCCAAACTGTGCTCGAGTAGCTTTAATATTGAAAGTTAGTATATGTTCATCGTTTTCATTGTATTGTAGATTGATAAAAGGCATGTTTATGTACAAATATTTACAATGTCAACATATGAAAAAAAAAAACTTACAAAATACAAAATTCATGTACATTTATTTATAAGTGCTCAGTAATGTAAAACATATTTTTTTGTAATTGCAATATTGATCAACTCTGTATTTGATTATTAAAAGTATGATATCAAAAGAGATACAATATTGGCGCTCTTAACTGGTACAGTAGGAAGTTAGTGTCATATTCAGCAGTATGACATCAACCATACATAATAGTGATAGATCTACTCATAATTGGAATATTTGTAAAATTTGCTCATTTTTTCAGTAGAATAATGGTAAAATCTAAACTTGTAATCATCATTCGTGAAAGTCATTCAAATCAGCAGTATGATTTATACAAAGTTACTACATACTTTATATCAAATCATATACTTCAATTTCATTCCTGTCTGTGCCTATAATCATCTTTGACATTTGCTGATTGCAGCATATTGCCTGATAACTAGCAAATATATCATCAAATTTCACAACCTCACCTATCAGATTACCATTCAGTCGAAACTGTAGTACATTGTCGGAGTCACATCCACACACAAGAAGGCTCCCTCTACCTGTAAGATAACAACCTTTGGCACCTTCTAACTGTGAGCCATTAAATCTTCCAACAACTGTACCGTTATTATCCAGTATAATCAATCCATTGTTTCTGTCAGCAACATAAATGTTGGAACCATCCTCACTGACAGCTAGACTGCGAATATCAGAGAACAGTTTCTGTCCTGATTGGTCTTTACTGAACTGCTTCAGCTTTTCCCCTGATAAACTGTATGTATAAACTGATAAACAATAGTCTGAGATGTACAGGTTGCCATCAGCGTATGATAGACCCCGACATTCAAAGCCAGTTTTCATTTTGTTTGTTAATGCCATTTTGCTTGATAGTGAAATGAACTGAACTTCTCGCTTGGCTTGCAAAGATACAGCAGCTTGCTGTTTGTTGATAGAACAAACTTGCCATGGTTCCCCAGGCAGGTGACAGTAGTCTATGACAGTATATGTCGAACTGTCTAAACGTTTCAGCTTTTTGTTATATTGATTAGACAGTATTATTGTTCCATCCACCAGAGTACAGGCGCTGATGATTTTACATACCCGATTATCTGACCGAACTTTAACACTACATTGTGTGCTGCCTTTCACTTGGAGTAACGACTCGTTCTTACAGATATTTACGGTACCAACGTTTTCTGATCTCATGACTTTCATCTGTTCCAGCTTGCCGAAAACATTTATTTCTTCCAATAAAGAAGCCAGTCTATGATCGGCAGTGAAATCAATGTCTTTGAATGGTGTTTGTAACTGGCTTGCTTTTACTGATTTAGCAGCATTACCAGCAATGTTTTTACCTTTCTTGATATTTACAAAGTTTTGCAGTTTGTTGTCACCTGTCGATGCAAGCTTGTCTCGAGCGGATTTTACGCTGGATTTGCTTGTCTCTAATATTCTGATACTCTCCTCAGTTTCATTTATGAAGGCTTTGCACTTATCTTCAATGTCAGATACAGTGTTTTTCTCCAGTTCATCAAGTCTATCATTGATTTCCTTTCTAAAATTCTTGATGTTTTTCAGAGTTGCAGTTTTGCTTTGCAACAGCCGTTCTCTTTCTCGTTTGAACTTTTCTTGGTGCTCTGTCAAAGCCTTGGCAACTAAATCTAGCTTTTGCTGAATTTCTCTAGTAGCGGTGTTACAGGTGTTGATCTGGAGAAATTCTGGTAAGTAGAATATATCCTTGCACAACCTTGAAAAGAAGAAATATAATTATGATATATCCATATTCTTATTCTTTTATGATATTTCCATATTCTTTGTTCAGCTTTTCTTCCTTTCTTGTAAGAAAGTTTCAGTAATATTACCGCCGCGTCTTTCGCAGAAAGCTGGTGTCTACGTTATCCTGTTTTGCGCATGTCATGTATCAACACGACGCGCGACAATACAACCCTACCTGCAACAACTACAATGCAACCCGACGCGCGACATTAATCATTCTATGTTATGCCGAATGGTCGCCTTTCGTATCGTGTGTTGAGCGTAGTGTCGCATAGTCGTACGTCGGGTTTTCGTATCGCATGTCGGACGTTGACAACGCGACTCGACACACGGCAATGTGACGCAGAGCACGACAATACGACACAACAATATAATAATAAAAAGAACGCACGGAATAAATAATGCGATGTCATGTTGTCTTGTCGCCTGTCGTATCTTGCGCCGAGTGTCGTGTCACGTTGTTATGAGTCGAGTTGTGAGTCGATTAATATTATTGCACGTGGTGTCGCGTATCTTGCGTCAACCTAGAAGGGTAGATGGTCAAAACACGACGAGCGACAACGCTACACGACGTCCGACACACGATATGACGGGTGATAATTAATACGACACCACAACATCGACATTAATGTCGCCTGTTGTGTCATATTGCCGTCGTGTGTTGTTCGGTATCGTGCCGTATTGTCACGTATCGTGTCTTGCGTCATGTTGCGCATCATGCGTCGACCTAAAACACGACTGACAACACACTACATGTGTTAAACAGGATTCCGTACTTCCATGATGGTATTTACACAAAGGACAAAACGAGACATAGGCGGCCATGACGTTGGTGTGGATTATCCAAACGCATAACAGTATGCAGAGTAGATTGTATATTTATGTAAGTTTAAAGTTTCTACAACACAAGATATTCCTTATTTGTGTTAAATGCCCTTGAAAAATTACATCAAATTTGATGCAGGGGCGTATCTAGGATTTTAGAATTGGGAGTGAAGAGTGGGGTTTGGTCTTTTAGTACTTTCAAAGTTAAATTTTGCATGATATGTACGGAGATAAGAAGACTTTAAACATGACTGTTTGTTCTGTTCAATCCGTTTGGTATTGATGATAATGATAAAAGTGATACAAGCGAAGCGAGCTGATTTTTTATGCTTTTAGCTTTCTTTTGCGTAGAAATATCCTTCCATGAATGATGATTGCATCACATGAGCAGAAAATTTGTGTTTATCGCCTGCATTATTACCTCATGTATTTACTTTCTTGCTTTTTCAAACTTTCAATTTCATAGGAATATCGATGAATAAAGAAGAATATACCTTATGCTATTAGATTTCGCCTTAGAGCATGTACTGTCGAAACAAGCTGACAATATCAAATATTCATAGGACTTTCGCATTCCGTGTTATTAAAAGTAGATACTAATAATGAGCGAGCAAGGCGAGCAGAAAATATTATTGCATATATGCCTTTAGCTTTAAATTCCATGGACAAAGTGTAAAAAGAATGCTTTACATATTTAGTCGAGGATGGGGTAACGCTTGGTGCGCCCTCCTTCTGAATCTGCATGTAGGATGTTGATTTAGAATGCTTTTTGTACTACATAAACAAAGCAATCTTACCTGTGATCTATAGCCATACATGTACCACAACCAACGTCGTCATGGTTTTGGCAGTACATGTCTATATAGTGGTTGGTGTGTCTGTCACATTACTCGGTGGGCGCCACGGGAAGAGGTTTACGAGATGTATGATTCGCTGAAGGACGCGACTTCATTGATCCTGACGAAAGCCATTCTTTTTCGAGGATCTTATGTCCTGTTAGTAATGGAACATCCTCATGAACTTGCACTCAGGTTAAACAATAATAATCCTTGCATTCTACGCAGTATTTTTCTGCCTCTTTGTTATTGCCTTTACGTTTACAAACTCTAAATAAAAGATCAAAAGTTTCATCAGACATAATGTCTGTGTTCACATTCCCTCCAGATGCCATTTTGATTGCAAATTCTTATCACTGGCTTCCATTTCTCCAAGTTCCCTTATTTTTGTTCGCAAGCGTTCAACATACTAGTGCAATATATTAACACGCGGACTTGAGCGACCTGTGGACCTTTCACCTTTTCTATCTTATTTAACTAAAACATGTGACTTCCGTTTGGATAAGATAAATATTGGATAATTGACAAAACAGGGCTGAACATCCGCAATTTGAAGACTAATTTTACCTGACAAATTGTAAAGTAAATCCTATACAATATTTATGGTACGTTAACATTTTCTTCTTCATTCGTTTCCGAAAATCGCTGTCATATTACTGATTGGTCAGTTATAATGTTCATGCGTGTGTGTGTGTGTGTGTGTGTGACTGAAAATATTTTTCTTGCATTAAACATGACTTCCACTTTTCTTTTGATTTTTATTCAGCTTAAGAAAATGTAAGTTATAGACATTTCAAATAGGTCTTGATGTTTGCTACAGCCTTTGAAATTACGTCGATTGTATATATAGAATAAAAAAGAACAGCTATTTAGTGTGTTGTAACCTTAATGGTTCCCATTTCAATGGCTTCCCATTATTTGATCAGGAAACCACCAAGCGGATTGGACAAAATTGTAAAAGACTGCGCCGTCAAATCATATCTGTGCCAAACTGATATCTTAACTAGTGGAGCACTTGAACCTGTCGGCCAATCAGATAGTGTCCTAGATTAAACCAACCAATTAAATTGTTACATTATTTCCAATGTAAAGAGAGAATAACATATCAAGAACAACTGCATGAAAACTTTTTCCCTCGATTCAATCAGAAATGACTTTCTATGACGAAAATACTTCATTTCCTTGTATAATATACGTGATCATCAAAGAAAAACACAACTTTCACCTCAAATACCACTGCCTTTGTTGAACAAAAAAAGAAAAGCTGAAAATACCAGAAACACTGCCCAAAAAGCGCAAGTCTGTTTACAAATATTGACTCTGGAATTTCGCCCAATGAATAAAACTAACTAGTAGTTTATAACTTTTCTGGTTTTCACATGAACACAGAGGTAAATGTGCAAATTGTAAGCTTGTCAGGCTGCTCATTCATTCTCCCAAGCCGGTGTGGGCATTTAGATTTACCCCAAATGATTGTCAAAATGTGACGAATTCTTCTTCTTCTTTTTCGTTTATAGTAATGGCAAACGTTCAATTAATGACACATTATGGCCATGCATGAGTGTGTGTGAGTGGGGAGGGGGGGGGGGGGGTAAAGAAGTAAAAGACCTGTCAGGTTTCCTAGGCAAATCAATCCACTTAGTGCTTCTAAACAGTTGTGATAAAAAAGGTATAAAACCTCACACCTTAAACTTATTCCCTTGGTTGAGAATTATATATACCTATATAAACTGTTGTAAAGAAAGGAAGACGTCAGTAGAGGTATAAACAGGATAAAAGCAAAAAGATTTATACTGAAATTATGGTGTTAACATCATTGTAGCCAGTGCTGATTTGAATCCAGAGACCGTTTCATCACTGACTACATGAGATGTTGATGTATTCCGCTGAACAACTGTTCTAAGGAAAATTATTTTTATAATAGTCAGCTGTAGAAGATGATACCTAAAATGCCAGATGATACTTGTGACTGGACATATAATTTCTTTCGTTTGAGCAGACAAATTAGAAAGAAATTATTTTCCCTTCAGTCGTATGTAGTCTCCGCCAGGTGGCGTTTTATCGTACGTAGGTTTCGTGTGTAACGGTAATTGATGTATGTGCCAGTTCAGCTTTGCGACACTGACCATTTTAAACGTTATTTTTTGTACATTTTGTTTAGAATACAAAGCAGTTAAATTGGCGAAATTAATCTTATGACAAGTAGTTTTTATGGTCTACATCATTATTGTCATAGCTAAAGATTATTTGTTTTACGAAAATGATAATTTCACTAAGAACATATATTTAAGGTATATTAATAATAGCATACTTTGATGCTTCGTTGCTGTAATTTCTTTATGATAGATTTAGCTATAACTACAGAATGCGGTGTTGTGTACTTTAAAGATATATGGAAACACAATAATTTGTTGTGTTTCAGTGAAGTTTGACTTCTTTAATGAATTAAAGGAATCGTAAATTAAATCTTTCAAACCAGTCACGAGACACTCATGATCAAGATATTGTGAAAATAGATAGATAGAACATTATGATAAACAAGAGTCTTTAAAGATTATTGATCTTTGTCACTGTTTGTGCGTCAATACATCAAGCACCCGTTTCAGTTTCAGAATTACGGTCAGTCAAAATATTTGTCCGGTCATTAGTTTTCCGAATGAGAAAATGAGCTATTTAGGTCCATGTAACACACATGATTCTAATCACTATCTAGTTATTGAATAACTGGAAGACGAAGAAGGAATTTAGTTTCATGTGGTGTGAGTTTCAATTATTTTACATTATATATGAAAAATATGGAAAGGAAAGATCGTGTTCTGTACGGCTATTTGTTTGTAACCAATACCTCTGTATATACATTCTTTTCCGGATACACGCCATATTTCATTAAAACGTTATTTGTTCTAGTTTAGGAGGTATACGAGCTCTTTTATGAGTCATATTTGCTTCATGTCAAGCGTCCTACTCAATTCAATTGCTTATGATCTTTCTTTTTCAATTTCTTTTTCTACGATACAAAAAAGTAAAATAGTAAGTAAAAACAAAATACAATTTCATTCACGATGTCCTTTCCGAAAAGATAAAGGATAAATAGAGGTTCCCGGAGAATTACAATATTCCACATAATTTGCATTACTTTTTGGGATTGAACAAAATACTAAAATAGAAAAAGTGGAAACTCCACAGGTCGCTCAACACAACAAAAACGAAAATGTTGCAGGCTCGGTTTCATTGAGCCTGTTCATGGACAGTAGTTAAAATGCATGCTACCGTCCACGCCCTCTAGCCCCGGGTTGAGCAGAACTCAACATTTACACATGCTAAAAGTACAAAAAACAATTTAGAGACATCCGCAGATGTGTTCATACGGCGGTGCACATGGAACCTTCAATGCTACACTAGCGTGTAATTCCATGAAAAGCGGCGTATGGTCCCCAGTTAAAATAATGGGTTTGCCCTAAACGAGAAAACAATGAGCAGAACTAAACAAACTGGAATTTAGAAAGGGGATCTGAGGTTATGGAGCCTGCATATCACAGGAACAGCCAAAAGACAAAATTAAAAAGCAGGCACCATATCCAAGGGGTGATTAAACAATACCCGAAGCTATGAAAGCGGGAGTATTGGAACCACCCAGGCCGAATGTTCATGCTGAGAAACTAAACAGTACCAGTAACACGACATAAAAGTCGTGCTGAACGATCTGAGAAGATCGAAATATAACAGCCCTGATTGAATGTACGGGGAATGTATTAAATCATGCACATCGACATAATATTTTTATTACGGGAAACGGGGCAGGTTATAATGATAAGACTCAATGAAATGAAACATTGTTACATTTAAACTGGACTTTTGGTTATAATATATACATAGTAATGTAATTTATGAGATAAAATACAGTAATGCAAAAACGTGAGGTCTAAGTCCGTGTAATATTAGGCGGTGCCCCGTTACAATTCCAGGAATAAATCCTAAAATTTGTTCGATTGCTCTTATAAATGTACATGGTGTTATCAAGTCTGGTGGTCCATCAGCACTCTGAAGTCCAGCAGTACTCTGAAATATATGAAATATTTTCATGACATTTAAATTTTACAGATGGTTTAATCAATATACATTTAATACAGAAATGTATTTACTGTTGGGCAGCTGTAATTAAATAAATTGTTTCTGCCGTGATAGCACAAGATCATAAAATCTTTTTCCGTCGATTTAATGTAATGATGTTTCCAGAATGTTTAAAATAATGTGAGAATCAAAATGCTTTTTATTTAGTTGAAATGAACACTTTTGAAAGGAACAAGCGGGAAAACAATCACAAGTAGGTCTTCAACAAATGCTGTGCTTGCTGTATTTACTGACATTGCTGCGGATACAAATCTCAAAATCCACCAATTAACCTACAGTTTCATACAGCAGTTGAAATAGAGTTAGACAGTAAACGCTTTGTAATGATTATAAATGCATTTCTTTGCTATTCCTACTCATAAAGTACATTTACATTTGTGATAAAGATTAGTTGCAGTTTTATCACTGAATGCATTTTACAATAGTTTTTAAAGATTAAAATAATAAAAAAAACCATCTTAATCTACAAGGTACTACTTGCTTGCGCTCGACTCGATTCACAGTAAAATCAGAGTTGTATTGAAATCTATAATAAGCAAGGACTTGTCTCGTTTAGGAATCATTATAACGACGACCAGCATAGTTTTTATCTTTATTCAGAGGATCATCAAGTGTTTTTGGTCTTTGTCTTAATCGATTTTTGATACGTAAAATATGTTTTGTGCAATAAATACTCATTGTTTGAATCGGTTGACAATGGTACATCCTTTCGGCATTATTACTTACAGAATCCTACTTGTCCATGCCACAGCCCACTTATGTTGTTAAATATTATTAGTAGGGTTGCAATGGTAGGCTAGTGATTATAGGATCATGGCGGTTGAAAAAAAATCTGTAAAAAAGATCCCTTGGAAGCAAAGAATGCAACCAAAATGAATAATAGCAGACTCGGTTTGATTGAGTCTGTTCATGAGAGGTAATGAAATGTGCAACACCTCTCACGCCCCCTAGCACCGGCTTAAGCGGAACTCTATTACATATATGTTGAATGAACTCCATGATCCCAAAGAACCAGAAAATATAACAAAACTGAATCCAAGTACGGGGAGATATTTTACAGCCGCCACACGGCACTTAAAGATTGCTGTTGTGATTGTTAATAAAATCTGTAAATAAGATCCCTTGGAAGCAAAGAATCTTGTAGGGTAGAAGGACGGTAGATGGTATGATGAAGTGTACATGTAACCGCGTTCAGTATATAAACATACTACACAAGCCATTTTGCAATATTGTAAAACAATTACATACTTTTTTAATTTTAGATACAGCCCGTCTCAAGTTATCACGTATAGCAACATCCTGTATATCCTGTATCAAGCTCTGTAGACATGTTGCCATAAAAGTGAAGAGTTCGATTCTGTGGTGACTGTTCTCAAAATAGCCATATATGGGGTTCAGTCGTACAAAAATCTGAAGAAAAATGAACTGTTGGTGCATGCAACTGTAAATTTGTATACAAGACATCCAAAATATTAATGCAAGTCGATCACATTAAAGCAATATTGTATGACATTGTTTTAGTTTTCATAATATATTGTTCTTTTATAATATGTAGTTCTATATTATTAGGTAAAGTATATTTGTTAGATTGTATTCTTTTGCTGAAACAAAACGACCTCGGTTTGGCAGGCAAGATAAAAAAAATAAAGTTTTCAAAATAACTCAAATGAAAGGTCAACATGTATTATGGACAGTGAAAACAAATAAGTTTAAATGATCAGCCGTTTAAGTTTTGTACAAATACATTAGCTAACCATTAATTAACCATCTTTAAAGTAAAGTACGTTTACCTCAAAAACATCGTGATCTTCCAAGGTCATGAACAGTATACAGTTCGACATCATTTGCAAAATCGTGAAGATATCTGTATCTTCAGGGGACTCTATATCTTGACTATTTCTTGGCATGAACAGCTTTGCTATACCCCAGCATCCAGCCACTCGTTTCTTTTTGCAGTTTTCAAATCCAATCTTGTCTGTTTTTCTGTGAAGGGCTATCACCTTTTCAAATAACTCCTGGCATGGCTCACAATTAAATGATGGGTTGTAATTCCACACACCTTTCTTCGCGTCCCACTTCGTTCGATTACTCATCCAGCATACATTGAATCCACCATTAAAATGACCTCCACCGTTTTGAAGCTGTTTTCGGAATATTTCGAAAGTATGTTTTGTATATTCACGGACGGATCTGTTAAAAGCATCAACAACCTCTCTTTCAGTCGTCATGATCGCCATGGCCATTTAGCTGTAAAAGATACAAATATGAATACGAAAATAATTAATTCAACTGCTATTATTTATATTGCTTAAATACAACTGCGAATACATGTACCATCATAATCAATACAAACACGAATAGCAAATAATCGTTAAAAACACGAACTCCATCATAATATATATAAGCGCGAATACATAAAATATCCATACCAACGCGAATACATGAATCTTCATAAATGATACAAACGCGAACACATAAATAATCCATGAAAAAAACGAACAGCAAAATAATAAATACAAACGCGAATACCAAAATATTTTGCATTAACGCAAATACATGTACATAATATCATAAACAATACAAATACAAATAGCAAAAAATAGCACAAACTCGAATGGGCTATACACTTTAATCTTGAAACGATTGTTGAAGATTAAAACGAGCATAAAACGTTTATATTATTTTTAAAATAAGTTATCATCCCACCATTGAATCAACATGAACTGGCTATATAAAACAGACACAGGCTTTAAGTCTACAGATATATAATAATTGAATGTAACATGAAACCGCCCTAGTCACTAATTTCGAATCACTTGTCCTCGCCGCTTTTGTTACTAACCTCGCTGTGGTTGTAGAATTCTTTTTGTAAGGAAGCCTGCCAGCTGGTGGTTCTACCCAGATGCCCGCCTGTATCTAAAATAAAGCTTGAGAGGGCAACTGGTCTCTTCCTCCATCACAAACAGCTGGCAATTCTCCATACGACATATCATTTTATCGGTATGACGTTAAAAACAACAAAAACCAAAAAAACAAATTCGGATGCTCATCACACATATTAATCTGAATAATAGAGGATATCGAGCAAGTATATCAAAAACTTGCAGAATATTATTTCATGCAGTTTATATTTCTCAAAGGGAAATATAGTTTTGGTATAAAACTAAATGTAATGCTTTGATGTTGTACATACTTGAGTTAAGGTAGCGAATGTCAACACTTATTTTATTAAAATAATTGATTCAATATTGGTACAAAAAGCATTGTAGTTACAATACATTTTATATTGGCATAAGATTATAATGTACATAAAAACATATTTAATACAAATAGAATGTACGAGGGTTGATCCAGAAGTAATGTCACTGCGTCCATTGTGCGCTTATTCATAAATAAATCATAGTATACAAAAATTCAATTCTGATAATATAGCAAAATATTTATTTCCGGCGTTCTTTCCTTTAAAATGCACAATAATTCAAAATATACCACTGACGTTATGTCGCCGCACGCTAAAATATTATTGGTTCATTAACAAAACTGTCAAATGCAGCCACCGATCTTTATTAAAATAACGCGCTCTTTTACAACGTGACATCACGTATCTCCGCCGTTTGCTGTTGAAATTGTTTGGCGTCATCTCTCGTTGAAAATATCTATGTAGTGTTAACGCTTCTTTATGCTGAGAGCAAATATGTCCACTTCTGACAAAACACCGCAGCGCGTTGCTCTGCGTTTTTGTTTTTAATCAGGAATATCACCATTAGAGGCCATGCAGACGAAAAATTACGCTTATGTAAATATTGAAAAACCCAGTTATGTTACAACTTTAAAAGTACCAAAGATGTATTGAAAAGCCCTGGCTTATAGTTAACGAACAAGATGAAGGTACATGTACCTGAATCACACTGCAACGTTTAAAAAATATATAATATGTTACATGAAGAGCCCATCTTAATAGCTTTTGATACATCTTAAATCATATGTACTGTAGCTAAAAGAGTTCTGACAGTAGGCTTTAACATATATGTTGTTCCAGTTGTATATCATGTTCTAAATGTTCACTGCATATCTCATTTGGGCGAGTTTTATTTTCATAAAAGGTTCAGTGGCCTTCAGTACAAGTAACGTTCATTTTGACGTGGCATATTGTAAATCTTATTACTATATGGAATTGAAAATGCATTACATATAACATGTATAGTTATACCTTACAAGATCTCAGTTAAGGACATAAATCCTACTCACAAAGACTACTATTTGCTCTTCCTGTTCAGCCTGAGAACGTTACTTAACCTGTGATAAGAGACCACCTGTCAACAAAGACTACCATTTTCATTTCCCAAGGGTGGTCTTTACAGAAGTGTTTGACTATAACTGTTTATGCACACGTAAAATGAAACTTTACAACATTTAAATATAACAAAATAAGATATAATCAAAACATTTCTTAAAATTAACACAGTGTGTCATCAAGGCTAAAAAACTTTTAATTGCTTTAAATCTTAATTTAACTTTAGCTCTGTCCGTCTTGTTTATAGTTTAGTACAGAGAAATGTAGCAATACTAAATCTTTTCCTTAAAGAGGACAATAATTTCTTATGTTTTAAAATCACGAAAATATTTGTCTTGATGACCATGTTTCAAGTCAGGAAAAGGCCTAAAAATGTCAATCATGTGACAAATTGACATTCTCGGGGCGTTGCACTTCATTTTGTTCTTACTTCTACGTAATAGACAGTTTTTAGCTTATTTCCTTTCCTTAGTTCCTCGATTTCCCGTCAGTAAATTCAACTGAACCTCTACAAATATCTACAGAAAATGAAGTGTTAACTTACCTTGCATTCACGTTTGTCTCAAGACTGCAAAATCATTTGATTATAATTCAAAATGAGCCTACATATACAAATACCGGTAGTTCAAAACATCGGTCAACTATAATTTTCCAGGAAAGGAAGTTGATCGTTATTTCGGAAAATTTCAAGTCTACTCTGATATTGTTTTAACCTAAACATTGCCTTCAACTTCAAAACATAAACTGATACAAGATTACAGTTGTAGATAACAATGTTTTTCTCTACCCAAAACAAGAACAAACGTCTTTGTATTTTATCAAATCTTACCGATAAAAACTATATTAAACTAGCTGTATCCTATCTGGTTAATAAATTGACTTATGTTTCAAGAAACAATTAGTAAGGCTTGATATATATGCTTTATATTTCACCTACTTTCAGACAATTAGATGTATAAGGAATAAAATATATATTCTTTTACTTTAACATTATTTCTTTTTGGACTAAGTAATAAATGGTTAACCTTTTGTATATTTGCTGGAATTTCTGTACCGTCAAACAGTTCTTTACTGTGATGTTGAGATAAATAAAACATAAGTCCCATAACTGTTATTAAGCCATGCACTTCTGACGACTTAGCAACTTTATACGTGTAACCTGATAATAAGTTCTAAGATTCAAAATAATGTTTATGCTTATTTATATATGTAATTACAACATTTGTGTTTTAACGCTGCTCTCCTGCGACAGTTCTTGTTCAATTGCTTGTGTGTTGCCACATGTTTGATTCAAAACATTTCAAAATATTAACAACTCTTGTTTACAACTATACTTAACTATTAGGTGCCATAAATTACCTTAATGGAATCTTGATGATATTTGAAACTGCGTCATCTTTGGTTAAAAGCTAGATAACTCGGGTCAAATCAAAGAAAAGCATTTGAGTACATAAAAGCTACACGTTTTATTTGATCTGTAGGAGACTTTGTTTCGAACGTTCTGTTATAAAATCTAGGCAATTTCTTGTTTATATTAAATCTATGTCAAGTTTAATGTCGGTCAACTGGAGGTAAGTAACTATATCAACAACTGGTAGATAAAGCTTGGTGATATACACGAAACCTGTTCATAATGGTTATGTTATGTAGGGATAACGCATGTTTTTTCGTGTTATAACGTTTGAAGATTCCCAAGGGATTGGTTTGTGCTCGAGCCTGTAGGGCGAGGGTACCAACGTATCCCGAGGGATTCTGAAGACGTTGTAACACGAAAATTACATGCGCTAACGCTATTCTAGCATAAAATGCGAAAAAACGAATAAATGAATACATTATCCCTCAACGTCATCAAATTTCTATACAATGCGCGGGAATATCCGAGTTGTTGTTTCACGCTGACGTCATTTCCGTTTGAAAAATCCGTTTTGGGGCCGTAATACGTTTACGCTCTACAACGGAACGGGCATATATAAAAAGGTATTATAACAGCACGCGTGCACGAATCTCTCTGTTAACACACGATTTCTCTCCTGTTAAAACACCCCCAAAAAGTGACAAGAACAGCAGTTTTATGCTAGAATGCCTATTATTATTCAAGTGAAGTTGGAAACTGGTTCTTGTATTGTCAAACATTGAGTCAAATGAGTAAAACAGGGCCTTTTTAGCTCTCTTGTTTAGTTTTCTTTTTCTATTTACTCCAAAATGCTTCAGAGCAAATATCTGCTCATTGCAGTACTTACATTGCAGAAAATACCTCTGAATTGATATAAAAAAAAAATATTATCATGTAGCAATTTATTACACTGAACATTTCTTTTCACTACGATAATACCTAACGCGCATAAAAAGGTTTCTGAGTGTTTAAAATTTACTCCTGACTTAAAGAACTGTTTGTTTTCATATAAATTTGATCGAGTTATGTCTTGTGCTCGAGATAAGTCAAGTACTAAAGGTAATTTCACACACCCAAGATATTATATCTGCGTTCGAGAGTATAGGTCAAACTAGTTTTGAATGCTTAAGATATTATTATTATGCACCCACGATAATCGACTAAGCTCTGAAATAAAGCAAATGTTATATTTGTTTGAGTCCTTAACAAATATTTTCTATAATTCAGTTTCTACACTCCCACAAGATTTAACTGAAAGTTGCAGCCATATATCAGGGCTTCCGTTTGCAAAACAGGAAATAAAAATAAAACGAAAAGAAAGAAGGAAATTAAAGTGAAATAGCTTTACCTGAAGACTGTAATTTGAGTTAATCCGTTAAAAGGAATAATGATTGAAGATTTTTTGAAATATAGAGAAAGAATAAAAAGTATTTAAAACAGTCTACAGTGCATTCAATTGACATACACCAACCAAATTCTAATGAAGAAAATCTGCAGTTAGCAGGAAGTTTGGAAAAAATTATAATGCAGTATTGATGATTAGCTGCCTGCATATGAATACAATGTATAATTTTAGTTTTGAACGTAAATTGAATGTCGAAAAAAAAAAGACAGGACGAAACCATAGAAATAGCGGATCTAATATTTCAATCGAGCACTTTTATAAATGCAATTGCAGAGATGGAGCTAGAACAATTAGAAAATGATTGAAACATAATTTGGGTAATGTTTTGAAATGAACAGTATTGAACTCAAATTATGGCTTTAATTCATTCATTTGTAAATGTATGCAGCAGTTTTCGTGGTGCTTGCTTGACAAGTTTTTGAGTAAGAGTCAAAAGATATTTTGCATGATTTAAAATAATTTCACAGAAATTCTTTTTTTTTTAGTTCTTCTTTGAAAATGTCTTCTTTTTACTTCACCATACTCTCTAAAACTGTTGAAATTACATCAGCCTTGAGCTTTAGCATCCTGGCAAAAATCTCTCTCAACTTTGTACTAATATAGATCGGTGCTTGCTTTTAGGTGCCACTAGATCTAAGATTAAAGAAATCCTTTAGACAACCTCTTCTCATATAACCTGTGATTGCTCTTCGTCATTGTTTGGTTTCTAGCATCATTATTTTGTCCTTTCGTAACTTTGTTTGGAAGTGGGCACTTGGCCTTTTTCAAGGTTTCGCTTTTAGCGATTGAAATATCTTTAAAGTACTTCTGTTCATGAACCGATCGATAGCATCATTTTAACGTCTTCTGTCCTGTCCTAAATTTGATCAAATGGGGAAGCCAGACGACTTTTCGGGGAAGTCCGAGCTAAACAAGAAAACTTTTAAATAAATTCTCGAGAACTCCTAGGTATAATCTTCCTCAAACTCTGTCGTCTACGTCATTTAAAATTCTTTCCCTAATATATGCAAATTTGGGCATTTTGCCTCTTTTATGGGCCTTTAGAACAAGTGAATGAAAAACCTTATATACAATATCATATCTTTAATTTGTATATTGACCGATGACAAGGTTCTGGAGAGCCGCGTGAGGAGATAGAAATATACAAACACGAATGACATTTCACCGCAGAAAATTGACAACTGAATGAGGCGGGACGTGAGCGAGAGGCAATTTTGTTATATCTTAAAATACGAGTAAGTATTAAAGTGATGTAAGCAGAATGAATTGTTTGACACTGTGTATGTATAAGGTATTGGACCTCTAGTTGTAATATTTTAAAAATTGCATTTGCTTGGTATATTCTTAAAGTAGACAGTGTTTCGCACTGTGTTGCAATTTTTAAACATCTTTTACCGTGTCGTTCTTTTATAAATTTTGTATAATTTATGGTATTTCCTCAAGCTCAAGTAGAGACAAATTTCAATGTGATTACAGTTGTAGATAACAATGTTTTTCTCTACCCAAAACAAGAACAAACGTCTTTGTATTTTATCAAATCTTACCGATAAAAACTATATTAAACTAGCTGTATCCTATCTGGTTAATAAATTGACTTATGTTTCAAGAAACAATTAGTAAGGCTTGATATATATGCTTTATATTTCACCTACTTTCAGACAATTAGATGTATAAGGAATAAAATATATATTCTTTTACTTTAACATTATTTCTTTTTGGACTAAGTAATAAATGGTTAACCTTTTGTATATTTGCTGGAATTTCTGTACCGTCAAACAGTTCTTTACTGTGATGTTGAGATAAATAAAACATAAGTCCCATAACTGTTATTAAGCCATGCACTTCTGACGACTTAGCAACTTTATACGTGTAACCTGATAATAAGTTCTAAGATTCAAAATAATGTTTATGCTTATTTATATATGTAATTACAACATTTGTGTTTTAACGCTGCTCTCCTGCGACAGTTCTTGTTCAGTTGCTTGTGTGTTGCCACATGTTTGATTCAAAACATTTCAAAATATTAACAACTCTTGTTTACAACTATACTTAACTATTAGGTGCCATAAATTACCTTAATGGAATCTTGATGATATTTGAAACTGCGTCATCTTTGGTTAAAAGCTAGATAACTCGGGTCAAATCAAAGAAAAGCATTTGAGTACATAAAAGCTACACGTTTTATTTGATCTGTAGGAGACTTTGTTTCGAACGTTCTGTTATAAAATCTAGGCAATTTCTTGTTTATATTAAATCTATGTCAAGTTTAATGTCGGTCAACTGGAGGTAAGTAACTATATCAACAACTGGTAGATAAAGCTTGGTGATATACACGAAACCTGTTCATAATGGTTATGTTATGTAGGGATAACGCATGTTTTTTCGTGTTATAACGTTTGAAGATTCCCAAGGGATTGGTTTGTGCTCGAGCCTGTAGGGCGAGGGTACCAACGTATCCCGAGGGATTCTGAAGACGTTGTAACACGAAAATTACATGCGCTAACGCTATTCTAGCATAAAATGCGAAAAAACGAATAAATGAATACATTATCCCTCAACGTCATCAAATTTCTATACAATGCGCGGGAATATCCGAGTTGTTGTTTCACGCTGACGTCATTTCCGTTTGAAAAATCCGTTTTGGGGCCGTAATACGTTTACGCTCTACAACGGAACGGGCATATATAAAAAGGTATTATAACAGCACGCGTGCACGAATCTCTCTGTTAACACACGATTTCTCTCCTGTTAAAACACCCCCAAAAAGTGACAAGAACAGCAGTTTTATGCTAGAATGCCTATTATTATTCAAGTGAAGTTGGAAACTGGTTCTTGTATTGTCAAACATTGAGTCAAATGAGTAAAACAGGGCCTTTTTAGCTCTCTTGTTTAGTTTTCTTTTTCTATTTACTCCAAAATGCTTCAGAGCAAATATCTGCTCATTGCAGTACTTACATTGCAGAAAATACCTCTGAATTGATATAAAAAAAAAATATTATCATGTAGCAATTTATTACACTGAACATTTCTTTTCACTACGATAATACCTAACGCGCATAAAAAGGTTTCTGAGTGTTTAAAATTTACTCCTGACTTAAAGAACTGTTTGTTTTCATATAAATTTGATCGAGTTATGTCTTGTGCTCGAGATAAGTCAAGTACTAAAGGTAATTTCACACACCCAAGATATTATATCTGCGTTCGAGAGTATAGGTCAAACTAGTTTTGAATGCTTAAGATATTATTATTATGCACCCACGATAATCGACTAAGCTCTGAAATAAAGCAAATGTTATATTTGTTTGAGTCCTTAACAAATATTTTCTATAATTCAGTTTCTACACTCCCACAAGATTTAACTGAAAGTTGCAGCCATATATCAGGGCTTCCGTTTGCAAAACAGGAAATAAAAATAAAACGAAAAGAAAGAAGGAAATTAAAGTGAAATAGCTTTACCTGAAGACTGTAATTTGAGTTAATCCGTTAAAAGGAATAATGATTGAAGATTTTTTGAAATATAGAGAAAGAATAAAAAGTATTTAAAACAGTCTACAGTGCATTCAATTGACATACACCAACCAAATTCTAATGAAGAAAATCTGCAGTTAGCAGGAAGTTTGGAAAAAATTATAATGCAGTATTGATGATTAGCTGCCTGCATATGAATACAATGTATAATTTTAGTTTTGAACGTAAATTGAATGTCGAAAAAAAAAAGACAGGACGAAACCATAGAAATAGCGGATCTAATATTTCAATCGAGCACTTTTATAAATGCAATTGCAGAGATGGAGCTAGAACAATTAGAAAATGATTGAAACATAATTTGGGTAATGTTTTGAAATGAACAGTATTGAACTCAAATTATGGCTTTAATTCATTCATTTGTAAATGTATGCAGCAGTTTTCGTGGTGCTTGCTTGACAAGTTTTTGAGTAAGAGTCAAAAGATATTTGCATGATTTAAAATAATTTCACAGAAATTCTTTTTTTTTTTAGTTCTTCTTTGAAAATGTCTTCTTTTTACTTCACCATACTCTCTAAAACTGTTGAAATTACATCAGCCTTGAGCTGTAGCATCCTGGCAAAAATCTCTCTCAACTTTGTACTAATATAGATCGGTGCTTGCTTTTAGGTGCCACTAGATCTAAGATTAAAGAAATCCTTTAGACAACCTCTTCTCATATAACCTGTGATTGCTCTTCGTCATTGTTTGGTTTCTAGCATCATTATTTTGTCCTTTCGTAACTTTGTTTGGAAGTGGGCACTTGGCCTTTTTCAAGGTTTCGCTTTTAGCGATTGAAATATCTTTAAAGTACTTCTGTTCATGAACCGATCGATAGCATCATTTTAACGTCTTCTGTCCTGTCCTAAATTTGATCAAATGGGGAAGCCAGACGACTTTTCGGGGAAGTCCGAGCTAAACAAGAAAACTTTTAAATAAATTCTCGAGAACTCCTAGGTATAATCTTCCTCAAACTCTGTCGTCTACGCCATTTAAAATTCTTTCCCTAATATATGCAAATTTGGGCATTTTGCCTCTTTTATGGGCCTTTAGAACAAGTGAATGAAAAACCTTATATACAATATCATATCTTTAATTTGTATATTGACCGATGACAAGGTTCTGGAGAGCCGCGTGAGGAGATAGAAATATACAAACACGAATGACATTTCACCGCAGAAAATTGACAACTGAATGAGGCGGGACGTGAGCGAGAGGCAATTTTGTTATATCTTAAAATACGAGTAAGTATTAAAGTGATGTAAGCAGAATGAATTGTTTGACACTGTGTATGTATAAGGTATTGGACCTCTAGTTGTAATATTTTAAAAATTGCATTTGCTTGGTATATTCTTAAAGTAGACAGTGTTTCGCACTGTGTTGCAATTTTTAAACATCTTTTACCGTGTCGTTCTTTTATAAATTTTGTATAATTTATGGTATTTCCTCAAGCTCAAGTAGAGACAAATTTCAATGTGATGGCCACTATCCAAAACGTTTGCATAGAAATCATTATACCATTAATTTTGATAAAGAAACATCAAACTATTGGTAAACAATTATAAAAGACAAAATAAAACTGTCAATATCATTTTCTTCTAGGTTGCCTCAAGTAAACGGAAATAATGAGACAGATTTCTACCTCAACATTGAAAAACTAAGGTATTTCAAAACTACTGAATGTAAAGTCGTATTGCCCTAAACCTATCATTTTCTATTATCGCATCTCTAATTGTTATAATGTCATATTTTGTGTGTAGCAAACTTTCTGTGCTAGCTTTATCAAAAACTTACTTGTTAGTAGTTTTCTAGGATAAATTGTGTTTAAATGAAAGGCAATATCAGAAAACACTCTAATTTCATCGTCATATTCATGTTTTCTTTCATTGTAATAGATATTTATTTTTATTGCAACAGGGTCTTTTGCTGTACTATGTTACTCTTAATTTATAAACACATTGCCTATAAATAATTTTTGACACTGTTTGGGATGAGTGTCTTATGCATGTGTTTGAATAAATATGTTTTTTCTTTAACTTTAAAGGTTGACCGCATGCTACAATTTAAGATTTGGATCTATAGATTTTTTTTCTATGGAATTTTTGTTTATGCAGCACTGGTTATACACTTTATGTTTTTTATATCACAAACGTCTCTAAAGTTTACCAGCTTTATTAACATTCTTTTCTAATTTTCTTCTCTACGATAACATACTGACAAGTATACAATTTTATAGACACAAAACAATGATGGCCTCCTGGGATCAGACGACTTATTATCCTAAATATTATCACACCATATTTACAGTGTTGCCCATATAACGATACATACAGATACGGCTGCATACAGGAACCCCATACATTCAACTGACCTCAAAGGCGGAATAATCTATTATCTATTACTTTCCTTTTAAGATTCTTAAACCATTTCTTGCATGATATGATACTTTGAAAGAATATGACATATGCAAGCGTTTGTGCATTGTCGTAGTGACTCCAAATAATTGTATATTAGTGTTATTATTGCCTTATAGACATCTGCTTATCGTTGCGGTAACTAAAATTTATTGTCTATAAGTATTATCAATTAATGTATGTATCTGTAGTATCGTTACGATGATTTCAAAGAATTGAAAATGTGTATCTTTGACGTCTGTACAAAATACTTACGTATCGTTGAGGTCTCTGCAAAAACAATGTGAAAACGATTGTCTGTAATTTTCGTACAAGTATATTTGTTTCGTTGCGTCAATAATTATTATAGTAAATTGTTGTCTTGATGTACGGGTATTTTCATATCGTTACGGTGTCTCTGAAATGTTTGTAAGGGTCTCCAGTTCTTGTATTTAATCTTAAATTAGAACAAGTATTTGCAATGTCTGAATATGCATATCGTTTGGCGATACAGAAATTGGAATGAAAGTGGTAAATTCTGTATTTGCGTATCGTTGGAGCAAATCAGAAAACAAGAACAAGTGTCTTTAATGCGTTCGTTTTCTGACCGTATCGTCAGAATAAACATAAACAAACATTTAGCTTGTCTGTTTTTGGATATTACAATACTGATTAGAGCGTCCAATATCTTTACTTGTATGTTTTTGCCGCTCTGCCTTTAATGCACAAAGCGTATGATAAGCATTGGAATACATGCATAGAAAAGTTCCGGCGCATGTCCTATACGTCATGGACAATAGCGGCAATAAATGAATCTTAGAACATGTTAGTTTGTTTTTCCACGGCACATAATCAAACAGGTCAAACATGATACAAATAAGACCTACCTAGAGGCATGATAATAGCACAAGGCTAAGTAATAAGTCGATTGTAAATATTAAGTTACAATTTGACTTTTCAAAAATTATGGTTAGTCGCTTTAAGACTTTTTATAATTTTAACATTTATAGATTTCCTGAAGACTTGGAAAACGTGTCCAAACATATGTACATATTTTATGATCCGCACAACTTCTTGCATGCCATTGCATGCCATTCCATATCATTTTCATGTTCAGCTTGCCATTGCATCGAACCCTTTACTGACGAAGAAATAAAACATATGACATAAGTAAATAGTATGATATTAAATAATTGATTCGAGTGGAAATTTGAAAATCATTGATTGAAATTGTTATTTGATTTACATTAGACTTAATGTTAAAAACAGATTCTGTAAAACGCTTATTATAGCAGACTCATATTACAGTTTATCTTGCCTCCTACAAGTTTCTTGCATTTCTATTGGTCAATAGACGTCACGTGGAGACAGGATATATTCCATATCCTGCTAGTATATTTCAGATATGAATTTTGATTAAAACAAAATGGCTGCCACACTGCTGGCTTAAATCAAGCCAGATTATTTATTAGCTCCAGTGATAGTATCGTTTCCAAGAGTAAATTTAGTGTTTTCTTGCCGGTTTCATTCTACTTAAGTTGAGGCTCATGAAGTTTGACAAAAGTTAGCCGTAAAAGCGGAATAACTCTGTATGGAATACACGGACGTTGAAATCTTGTTTTGGAAGTTAAATAGTTAAATCATCGTGAAATAAAGGAATTGACATATTTGTTACTCAGCAGTTTGTTGTAGGATCATTTAATCTACGTGCAAGATAAATCATTTAACAGGAAACGGGATGAAAGCCGAAGTATCAAGACATTTATGACATCGTGATATCCGGTAACTTTCGAGGGGATGGAACAAGAAGTTTTTTAGTGTTTCTAATCTAAACCAGTTCATAACCTATGTAAATGAGCTTTTGTGTTTTGTGATTTAACCAAAACACAGGTCATTGTGCATTTTATGGCTGGTGTAAATCAACTAGTGATGACCAAACTAATTATTTGTAGGATTCCAGTCTGCACTGTAAGTAGCTTTGTTAATTTACAAAATGTGTTGATTATAGCATGTAAGTAAAGGGTAGTCGGCGAGATAAAATCGTTACACTGCTTGCTGGTGCAGGATACGGGATATACGCTGTCTCGAGCCTGATATGGATTTCCTCGACAGCGTATATCCCGTATCCTGTGACCAACAAGCAGTGTAACTAATAATCTCTATCAGGGGTATTCAATGGAGCATCACACCTCACCGAGAGGTAATCTTTAGAGAAATAAACTACCTTTGTAGTTTCTACGAACAATTTGTAATCAGTTTATAGAAGAACACAACAGTTTATCATTTTGTCATGAAATATACAGAATAATGCAGAATTGGGTGTTTTCTTGTATGTTACAAAGGCATTCTTGAAAATATGAGGGAAAGCCTTTTTTATACCAGTCATTATACATTTGATAGGCGAGTTATGTTTTACCATTTAAGGCAATAATACATCATACATATTTTCATTCAATTAGTTTTCTATTTTATCATCAGAATATTATTCTGTTAATAGTTTTAAATTATTTACTACATGCTATTCCTTTGAGCTGTAACTACGTCACTAGTAAGTTCACGGACAGGTCCTCTACCTAAATTAGTTTGATTAGCCAACAGACAAACAGAAAGACCAGAGTTTTGGGGATTAAATATCCAAACATAAATAAACGTCCATCATATATAGTATATAGATATAGTACATGGATTTATGTATTACGAAACCCCTTAATTAAAACGATATTTAGTTTGTATTCTATTCAATTACTCGTTCTAAAATATTTTCAACTCTTTGTGGAAAAAGAAATCTATAAAATGTTTAAAATGATATGTACATACCGAATGGCAAAAGACGCGACGTAACTTATACCGGGTAATAATATTCAACAGTATGAGCATTGTCTATATCATGTGACCTATACATCGTGTGTATACATCGGCTGAAGTGATAGACATAGTTATGCAACATTAAAACGTTGCACACACAAATTTAGAAGTTGATTAAAAATAGAAATGTATTTCTAATTTTATTTTTAGTATGATCTTTTACAAAAAGAGATAAAACAAATAATTTAAAAACTATTGTTTTCTACTTATAAAAATACACATTAGTCTGTAGCATTTATTTAATATTTCATTTTATTTATATAATGTAATTATAACATTAGCTATCTATTTTTATATGATATGAGATAAACTGACATTTTGTTCATAATATCAAATAGGGCATGCATTTATTTGTCTACATTGTATAAAACAATATACTAGTCATTAGCGGTATCATATTTCAAAGCCTTTATTCATTTACTTTGTGTGTATTGTTTTACTTTCGGGGCTAAGAAGATTATATTTTTAAATGGAGTGTTACAATTTCACACTAACTGTCGTGGTGGAACCTATCTATTGTATGACTGTGCTAGTATTTTACATTGACTTTTAAAATTACTCAAGTGAAACAATCTCTTTGCTGGATATTATTCAAAATGAGTTATGAAAGTACAATAAGTATAATAAAAGTCAAAAAAGTCTCGTCATTAAACAATTTTTCCTCAAATAAAAAAGAAACGGTCAAATGTACGAAAAGTGGATATGTTTTGTGTTTTACTAAAAGCTGTAGAATGGTATAGTATTAAGACGAATAAAGCACATATACGTATCATTTAGAACGAATATTTTAATTGTTGTAAAATAAACATTGACATCTGTGTCCCTTGGAGATTACAGTCGTCAAGGTTTACAGGTAATTAAAGAGGCAAAAACTTCCATACAATAAATAGCAATCGATCTTTGCGGTATTGGTTTAAAACATATAGATAACGCTTTATGATGTGTAACTTTAACGGACACCCGGCACATAGAAATGCCGAAGCAAGCAGGATAATGTTTTACAATCTGGCGAATATGAAACTTCGAGAACATACGCAATAGTTCGAATTCGTAAATATTTAGACAACAAATATGTGATTGTACAGGTTTTTGCATGCTTGTATTTCAAAGCGTTTAAAGACAATTTGTTTTTATTTCAAGAAGCCAATGGTTGACATCGACTTAAATACATCAAATATTTTCAAAGAGAGACAAAGTCAAAGCTCTGCCCCTGCGATGCCAGCATTTGTGAAGGTTTCTGGAACAAAGGCTTACCTTCTATCTGCAGTTTTCAAGTCAAAATTAGACGAGAATAATAGAACAGGTCTAAAAGGAGTCAGAAATGGTATTGTTGTAACAGAATGGTATGCACCTGTAAACAGTAAACCTAGGTATGAGCCACTCTCTTGTTGTTTTTATCACAAGAATGGTGGCATTTCGTCAGGACCAGCAGAACGTCGGAAAAGATTTCAGGAATCCAAAAGTGATTTGTTTGATGTTTTACAGTGCGTGTGTCCCATTCAGGACTCCAATAAGGGCCCGGTGACAAAAGTTTCGATTGTTGAGGTCGAGGACGTTATCCAAATCGGAAAATAAATGGGATAGCACTATGTGCGAAAATAATGTATGGATCATTAGATGCTGGATTTCTGATAGAATGGTTTGAA
This sequence comes from Mercenaria mercenaria, assembly GCF_021730395.1. Lineage (NCBI taxonomy): Eukaryota > Metazoa > Mollusca > Bivalvia > Venerida > Veneridae > Mercenaria > Mercenaria mercenaria. Next base: position 59,750,188 of record NC_069375.1, on the reverse strand, counting down.
GCTCAGCGGCTGCTTGGGATTAATAAGATATTCTGTTATATACACCGTGACTTGAACGCAGAAGCAAAGGAAATCGTAAAGTATTACAAGAAAAAGAACTTTGCTGAAGCTATTCCTTTTGATGTTCCAGAAAACGGTCAGTGTAAAAGTATTTTTCTTTTTTCTCTCAGCATTCAAAAATCGTATTATGACAGGCTACAATGCTGTTGATATTTTCTTTAAAACTGTAAACAGCACTTCTTACAAAAAGGTCAAAGAATACCAAAAAATATATTATTGCGAAATATTGGCAGTAAGTGTTGTAATGTTTGAACAAAGCTAACTACTGTAAATCACTTAATATTCGCGTGATCTTTATTTCTCGAATTCCTGCACCCTGAATTATTTCGCGGATTTATGAATTCGCGACGGGAGGGTCAGAAATTTAAATTCGCGAAGGTTCTTACCTTATATTAGCGAAATTCCAATTTCGGAAGTCGTGATTACACTAATGCCCATTCTTCCGTACCGTACCGAATTTATGCATGCCAAAGACTCGTTAAATACATGGTCTGTAACGGTTATTTCGTATTAGTAATTGGTTACTTTATTCACAAAAATTGCTTTTGTTCGACTGAAATTGAATGAAAAGAATCCTATATTCAATTTACGGGCTCTTATTACATTTAATAGCTGATAAAATGTTCAAAGTTTGTTACAGTCATTTCATAAATAATTTTAACGTACAAGTATATAATACAATGGTGTGATCAATTGTCCGCAAATCGCTATTCTTATCTAAAAATCAGGTTTGTCGAGAAGATAAAGGATGGTATGGATCATCCCCTAAGGCAACACGCGCTCTGCTTGTTTGACACGTACAAAGTGCATCAAGGAGATGCTCTCCGTAACCTGTTAAAAAACCAAAGTAATCATGTTATATATATCCCTGCCAGCTGCATGTAAATCCAACCTCTAGACCTTATCGTTAGTTCTGTCTTTAAGCAGTATATTCTACATGAAATGTAGTTTCGAGGATTTTTATTATACTTATTCATAATATATTGAAATAAATTGAAATTCATTCAATAAACATCGTGTACATGCGGCTAGTATTCATTGCTGAACTTGACCGTATTTCGGACATTTTTTCGGATATGTCTGTATGTTATGGAATGAAACTTACGCGGATTTATGAATTCGCGATGCACCCAATTCGCGAAAAATAGCGAAAATTAAAACACCGCGAATAATACCGGATTTACAGTATAAACTATAAAATGATTTCGGCAAGTAGAACCTACCATCAAATTTTTCATAACAGAATGTCATCAATTTGTTTTATACAGACACGGACCCTCGTGATATTCGTTTTTCATAGACAGAGCACGGAGTTTCCATTCTCGACTGTCAGGAGCGAATGAGTGTATGCAAATATGCTGTCTTTCTTGATGCCGATGAAATTCTAATACCACAAAATATGAAATTGCAAGGTTCGATTCAGAGATATATTGTAAGTCTTTGTAATGCACTTACAAGTCTTAGAAATAAATTAATTCAAAACCATTTAAAAAAAAAACAATACACCAGATTGAACGACTTTATTCTAAAATTGCGTTAACACAAAATTCTCCAAACGTCCCTTTAATTATCTTTAAATGAGTAATATAATATGAAGTCATTTAATATTTATTCATTTTCTCAGTGGTAGGAAATTTAGGTAATATAGTCATTGTTTAGGAAATTGGATACTTTTCTAATTAGTGAAGGCAACAATTGTATTTATGTTAACAGAGAAGAATGTTATATTCTTGTATAGTTTTATACAAGACAAGCTGTGCTTACAATTGTAAGTTGTGCTTACAATTTTAGAAATTCAGACGAAATTAAAGTATTTGTATGAAGTAACAAACCATTGATATTACTTTTTGGTGTAAGCAAGTTCAGATATTGATGTAAAGACCGGCCTTTCAATTTAAGGGTGATTATCTATACCCGTTGTACATGTTTTTTAAGCCAGCAATTTTAGATTCAAGTAGTAGATTGGCTGGAGTGCACTTCAAAACAGTGATACATGTAAAGTCTTGGGATGAAACCGATCAAACTCATCCTTTGTTCATTGGAAGAAACGTTAACAGTACCCTCCCAATGTGGAACAGACAGAAATTTGTTTTCAAGCCAGACAGAATAATTCCTGCTTCGTGTAAGGCACATAACTGCCGTACAAAGCCTGGATATGTTTAAGTTTGTTCACCTTCTATTAAATGTTATTGGATTACGTATGATCCTTATCTGATTGGCAATTTATGTAAGCATGCCAAACACAAATGAAAAAAAAACTCTAGCCTTGCAATATTTTTCGTAGAAATGCACCCGTTTTTTACCAGACCACAGCTTTTGCAATATTAGATTTTAACTTTTATGAATACATTTTACCAGGCTGCAAACCAAATACAGCTCTTGCCTTGGTGTAATATTATATTTCTATAGGAAAATGAAAATCCAGGATCCCTGCGTAGACTCTGGGAAATTGTCAATGAACTGGTATAATTTAAAAGTACCCTTTTAAATGTCGTGAAATAAAAAGAAAATATGTTTGTTGTTTCTGTAACATCGAAACAACTTTTACCGGTGAATACCAGACTTTAAATTTTCACTTTTGACTGTACCCTTCTTGAATACGCTTGTCTTGAAACAAACGAAAATCTTCTAATCTTAGACTGGTTGTCTTCCATTGATTATAGTCTACAAGCGTTACGTTTTTATACTGTTTATTGCATCATTAGCGACATAATTGTGTTAAATAAACTTGATCCTTCATGCACAATGCCAGATAGCAGTAGTTATTACAAGAATCAACCGGTTTAAGGTCGAACGAACTGCACACTTTATGCCGCCTTTCTTTCTATGACATCACATATGTGGTTTATTTGATAGATATTTATGGTTGGGTATAGTAGTCGCAACTTGACCGTGATGGTTGACCTTAGGCTGATTATTCATATCGATTATTTCATTATAGAAATCAAGGGTGCTTAGGGTAGCCGTGTATATTTATATGGAATTAGTTTGTATACAGTGCAGTATCAAAGTATATATACTTACATTTGATCGGTTAAAACCTTCCAATACAATAATTTATATTTGCTCAAATTCATATTTCCTTTTTCCCTTGCAGCTCGTGTTTTACCTACACTCCTTTTCAATAATAGGTTGTGCCTTATTATTTATTATAATGCAAAGGTCAACCATCGGGGTCAAGTTGCGTCCACTATAATGTAGTTATGAAAGATAGTATAAACAAAATAATATGAGCGGTTGAAAAATAACTCCACACCACTCCAAATCAGTTTTATATAGAGAGGATATTTGTTTGTTTTGAGTTAATATGGAATATAACTCACTGAGACGTGAGAAACTTCTCACGAGCGCGTAGTGCGAGTGAAAATGTGAAAATTTTATCACTTCGAGGTGAGATATATTCCATATTCACGAAAAACAAACAAATGTTCTTTTTATGTTATGCTTAATTACGTTGAGATGTGCATTTTGCAGAAAATTTTAATCTCCGCTCGGGAAACAGACGCGCGTTAACAGACATAACGTCAGACGTGTTGCGACGTTAGAAAGACTCACACAACATAAAGTTCCATTTTATTTCATATTTTGCTGCATAATGTTATGAAATTCTCATGAAGTAAAATAATTTAAATCAAGAAATATAAAAAACAAAGTGCGACTACAATTTTCGTCCTGTTTTAAGCGAATAATTTAAAATTTATACACAATGTACAAGTAGATCGGCATTTACAGTGAGTGATATGAAGTGAGTGATATGGGTTATATCTCACTGATAAAACACAGTATTTCATTATCATTATTATTATTATACCAGATTTATATAGCGCCCTTTTCATGATAAACACGTTCAAAGGCGCTTTACATATAGCAAACGCAGCCATACAGGGCGCTAAATTCATCCTCTACTAGTACAGACACAGAGCAATCTGACCAGAGTACAGAGTGAGATAAAGCCCCAAGAACAGACAGAGAGAACAGAGAAGGATACATGCCTGTCTAGCTAACTTAGCCTAGCTCTTTGCAAATAGACAGCCTGGTTCTTTAACGTGCCCGGTGTATAGCACCGATACACGCGAAGCCGTCTTTCCTGGGAAGAACCAGTACAGACCTCTTAGTCAGGTAGGAGACACTCAAGAGCATCTTAGAAATATCCAGTCCCTGGACCGGGATTCGAACCCCAGATCTCTGGATTGGCAGTCAAGCGTGTTAACACTAGACCACCGGCCACCTTATTTCATCAGTCAGAATAAAATAAAAGTTTTAACCATTTCTTATTATCTTCAGGTCCGAGCGTTTATCGGATGAGACAGCTGTTATCCACCATTTTAGGTCTTGTCTGCCCGAATGGAAAAGAGTTGCAGGAACAAAGACAATTAAAAGAATAGGAAAGAAGTTTTATGATAGTCGTTTAAATGAAACACCATGTTTTAGTTTTAAAAGGAAAAGATCACAAGTAATAGCAGATCTAGCTGAAGAGATAAAGTATAATGTAGTGAAAGTCCGTTCTTATTTGAACATAAGTTAGTGAAAGGGCGAGATAATCACAAAAAAGCATTTTAAGCATTTTCAAGGCGTTTTACAGGCTCATCAACAGGACAGGCTGATTATTATTTTATATATCATCACCACAAGATACCAGACCAATTACGACAAGGCGCCTAGCAGTATAAACGAGCGTGCAAATTCCACAACAACTCAACCAACACTCGGTGCTGCTTTATATACACACTCGAATTGTACTACACATTCGCACTGGTTCAATATTTTCATATCTACTTAAATCCTTGTAATATTGTCTTATAATTCAGCAATAACATTTCAGTTATTTTACTGATCGGGACCAGAGAAGCTATACATTTTTTCTTTGAAAGTTATCTGGATCTCGAGGATGCAACGAATGTCATAGAGATAGTATGAATGAAGGGATATCATTAATTTACAAGAATTTTCTTCATGCATGAGATCCGCTAGGATACAAGTTCGCATAATAAATCATTTGGTACTTCTAATAAAATGTGGTTTCTAGCACGCAAGATTTTATGCTGAACAATCAATCGTATTAATTCTTAAAGATTCGCCGAAGTTTCGGTAGACCTATATAATAAGCAAGTGATTACTCGTCATAACCCCGCATCTCTGTGAATTCAAACTCCAGTTTGTCGTAATGTGGGGAATACAACAAGCTGCTAGTTCTGAGACATTATGTAAATAAATAGGTAACAATTTATGCCTGCAGAGGCAGCTGAATCTTCTTTGTCTACAATAGCTGGGAAATTGTTCCATTGGCACCGCTGTATGACGACATCTGCGGATGTCTCTAAATTGTATTTTTGTACTTGTAACATGTGTAAATGTTCAGTTCTGCTCAACCCTGGGCTAGAGGGCGTGGACGGTAGCATGCATTACCACTGCTGTCCGTGAACAGGCTCAATCAAACCGAGTCTGCAACATTTTCATTTTTGTCGTGTTGATCGACCTGTTGTTCTATGCCTATATGGAGACCTGGTTATATTTGAAACTAAATCATCTTAGGTTAAAATTCAAGTAACTTGGATTTAATCAAACAAAAACATTGTACCTAAAGGCCAAACTTCCTACCCGATCCATATGAAACCTGTTTCGTGCATTCTTTTATGAAATCTAAGTAAATTCCAAAGCAGGGCCATTTGAAGTTTGAAAATAAGTCATCTAAAAACTTCATTTACTATCTGATTTTTATAACCTTGGTCACTTTGTCCTGATTTAATGCTAAATGGGTAATAGCTGTGTCAATTGTGGTCAAAATACAAGGTGAATAGGCAGAACTATTGACATTTTTTGGTTAACTTGAGAGGCAACATTTTCTACCAAATTTATCTGGAAACCACTAGAAAGTCTTTCTTTATTAAATCTGTGCCAAGTTTAAACTTTGGTCGACTGGAGGACAAAAGCAAATTTTAGGTAACCTTTGGTCAGAATGGTTGTGTTAATGAAATCTAGCCTAGTATTATTTATGTGAAGTTTGAAACTGTTTTATTTAGGGTCAAATATTGAGCCAGGTGATTGAAACAGTCTACAGGGCCTTCAAGACTCTCTTGTTATAATTTAAGTTTTATTTTCTATTCACCCAAAATACATTTTAGCAAATACCTGCACACGAGCATTACTTACATAACAGGTTTTGCCCCTGAATTAGTTTTAAAAAATGTTATCATTGTAATAATTTATTGCATTAAAATTTCTTTTCACTTAATATCTAGCGCGCATGAAATATTGCTGATTTTTTAAGCATATCCCCACCTTAAACCGTTTGCTGACGCATGTTAGTGATTGTAGTATATATATAATAGTGGTTGTTTAGAGAATGTGGATTTTTGTGACCAGTTACACTGGCTGCTTGGTCATCTGAAACATTATTGTTCAAAAGTTTCTGGCACAAATGCTTTCTGACACTGGTGTTTGTCAGACGTATGTTGTTACGACTAGGTAGGTTGTCTTTTTTCAGTCATTTTTGTCATCAGATATCTTATTTTATTTACTCCAATGGTCTGTGAAATGAACCACATTTCATGCTTTACTGGTGGATCACTATTTGCTACCGTTGCGAAAAAAAGCGGTCTGTCATCATTTTGCATTTTATCAGGTTGTTTGATAGCATACTTCTTGTAAATCATTACGGGACGCCCGTCTTCACGTCCGGTAACATACATCCTTGGATTGATTTGATGCCCTGACACTGCAAATATCTGCACCAGTTTGCGTCTTTGTTTGGCGTTCATGATATTCAATAAATTCTTACTTAAAGTCATCGTCATATTGCAGATTCAGATCTCCCCAGCAGAAATGACGATTTTCAAGGGTACCGTTTCGGTGAATTGAAGGCAAAATATCCGGGTCCCCAAAATCATCCCAAAACTCGAATTTTCCACAGGTCTGCACAGGTCGGGACGTTTCCTTTATCGGAGGGAAGAATTTAGACTCGACCGCTACATGGAGCTAGGAAAATTGATTATTTAACACAAAAATTGTTCGTTTGTACTTGTCTTTTGCTCCATAAACATAATAAATAAGCTCTTGAATATTTATGCCTTTAAAATTCTTCTACTTATTTTATTCAGAAAACGTACCCGGGCCACAATACGAAACTGACCCCTGGAACTTTATCATAGCAAAGTCAGTTCGTACCCAAGTCATCTCGATACCATTTTGATTTTGATCGCCTCAGTCTTGGTTTTTTTCAATCATTCTGTCTTCATTTTCTGTTTTTAATTTTTACCCCAAGAGTGACATGGGTATGTCATTTATTTTATGTTGATTTTTCGGTCATAAAGGACGTTGTACATATTTCAAATGGAATATTTATGTAATAAAATGTGTCTACTAAATTGATTTTATATCATCAAAACTTTGGAAATTAGCTGCCATCCCATATTAAGTTAAAATGATTTTTAGAATCTATTCTACTTTTTTTCTGTCTATTTATTATTTTCTATAATAGTTATATAAATGTAGTTCTCCATATGTATCCCGTGTGTTTGTGCTTGCGTGTGTGATTCTGTGCGTGTGTGCGTGTGTGTGTGTGTTGCTGTTTCTTTTCATTTTCGTTTCCTTACAGATTTCTATTTTTCATTCGTGTTCCATTTAGTTTGCTTCACTAAATTTTTTTGTTGTGCCTCTCTGGCATGAATACTTTATTGTCCTTTTATTTTATTCTTCACTTACCATAGAGAAGCTAGACGTCGACAGTGTACTCTGGTTGCACAGAATAAACGTTCAAAGGTCAGTTTTAGTCTGGAGAACTTCTTACTTTTATCTTCTTCCTTTTCTTAATCTGGTTTTCAGTTTATACCATATTATTTTAGGTGGACAGTGGTGCACGTTCTACATCTTATTTTAATTACTTTCGACACCGCTTTCCTGATGGATTCCATTTCCAAGAGGGTATGAGTTAAGAGGAGGGGCCAGGTTCCTTTTTCATGCTGAGAAATTAGGGAGCACCTGAGTAACTGGTACCATTATTCACGTTTTTAGTATGAAGCGGCGGGGGATCGAACCGACCTCCTGCACTAGAAACTGGCGCTCTTCTTGCACTAGTATATCGAGATAGTTAAATCTAATCTTAATGTGTTGTGACTCTATGAGCTTATGTTGTGTTGAGTTGACAGGAGTCTAATTTCATTATGTAACTCAAAGATAAAAATAACGTCAGTTTTAACAAATAATTATATAACATTACCTAATGCAAGCTATCTTACGACAGAACGATATTATTGTGTAACCGTTTAAACGGATACGCTATAATGGAAAAGAAAAGCACATCATTAAAAGTTAAAACACATAAATCATAAAAAAATGATAAGATTTAATAACATAGAAAACTTAATCAATGTGTTGAAGCTAATAGCTCAAGTTTGGATGAAATTGTTCAACACCATGTTCAGTTTCACTAAGTTTGGCATAGAATGTACATATGACACTGAAAAAATGATTCAGTGGGTGAAAATAAAAGTTAGATATTAGTAAAAATGCAAAAAGAGTGTAAATTTTCTGCATTATTTCAAAAGCGTTGCAACGGTTTGCTACCTTCTGCATAATAAGTTTGGTTATTTGTCAGAATATCTTGCGAAAATCTTATGTCAATAAGTTTGTACTATTAGTCACTTTAAGAATACATTTCTTGTCTCTTTTATACTGATTATTGAAAGAAATTACGAGGATTTAATTTAACAAAATATGTTTTATATAGTAATATAGCACAGTGCGTATTATGCTATCCGATCCACAAATAATATTTATGGTCATCTTATTTACTAATTCTTGTTCAGCGGACACAACTCTTCCAAGCGATACAAACAAAGTCAATAAGGTCCGTAGTTCCATACCCTGTAAGGACCCCAATTGGTATTCTAAGAAACGATGATAATGGTTGACGTGTGCATTGGGAAAAGGCTAAAAACTGATAGTAGATTCATTTGATGTCTCGGGTTAGAAACTGATTATTTAGGTTCAGTTCATGCCTTATCCTTCAATATTAAAGAGGGAGGGAATAGCGTTCATTGGTTGTAGCCCCCTACAATAGCCAAACACTTTCACGACCAAGTAAGAGTGTCCGCCTATACGGACAGGGAGGACCGGGATTTGATCCTTGGTAGGGATCTAGCTATTTTTAATTCAAGGTGGTACTAACCGGAAAGGACTATACATAAACTCAGACACATGTACACATCATGAATTTACAGCTCTTTCACATTTGTTATAATTTGTTATCAGTCCATCGCATGGTCTTTTAAAAGTTGTTGAATAAGTTTACATTATTTATGCTTCTTATGTTCAACATAAATATAACCTTGTTTGAAAAGGCACTGTCCAGAGTTCGTTATTAACCATTGTTTCACTCACGTTGGAAAGACTGGATAACCGAGAGAAAAATTTCAATGTCCGAACTTTTTGGCATTCAACAGAAATTCTACATCGATATTTGCTTATCCCATGGTTTTCATACTCAATTCATAAAATCTCCGTGACTCTGACTTTGATGTTGCATTCTAACAATGTAAGTTCATACATGTTTAATGTTTCAAGTCGTTAAGGTAGTTCTGCACGTTTGATAAACCGGGAGTGATGGCGTAACGTTATTTATCCGGAAAACGTAGAATAAATCCTGTATTCGGCGTGAAGAAATGAAAATCATTTTATCAATTTATGGCAACCAGTGGGTAAATTCATAACAATGGCACTTACATTATCTTTCTAAACTTAAAATATGATATTAAAATATCTGCCGCGTTAAATGATTCAAAATGATGTCTTAAAATTAGCTTGAAGTGTGTGGTACACTAATCAGCGTCAAATATCTCCGAAATAAGCATACGGACCTGTACATTTTATTTACCACATTATAGACACTATGTTATTGCACGACTGTGAGAAGTTTCATTAAAATCTACCTTGTAGTAAAAAAAAATCTATTCGCGAAAATGTTATGGAAGTTGTGATTTTTCCGTCGACACCCGTATTTGATTTAGTGGTGTTCAACCTTCACAACAATCATGGCGGCGCCCATGAAAACGTTTTCTGAATTTTAGTATTTTTAATTAATTTATCTTTACATTTCTAAGTTATATCATAATAAATAAGACATGGGTAGGTTGTTTTTTAAATCATGGCATACATACCTTCATATGCATTATGAAAGTTACTTCTCATTAATATGTAGTGGCTCAAAACACTTAGATTGTCATATATTTTCGCGATTCGAAACTAAGAAAACATGCTGTTTACAGCTCCCAGCTTGAATATATAATTTATACACTGAGGTCTGTTCTTAACATTGTGTAAATATGAAAGAATGTACTGTCTATGTCTGATGCCTCATGATTTCAAACAATAGTCGTACATAAGTGGTTTTCAAAATAATGAAGCAAAAGTGTGACATAGGGGTTGAAAATTCAAACCTATTTCTTGTATTGGTCACCTATTTTATATGATAGCAAATAGTTCAAATTTCAAGGAAATAGCTTTGGGAAAGTGTTGAGAAATACCAGTCAGAAAATATTTCAGCCTTTAATTCGAAAGTTTGGTGAATTTCCTGTAAAATGGGTGATAAATGCTGTAATGTTTTATGGCAAGGAAAGATGTATAACAGTAATTTTTTCAACATATATGATAAGTAATAGGTATATATGTGTGGTTTGAAACTTAATTTATCGAGTATTTGTGGACATCGGTTTTTAAAATCACCATTTCTGCATAAATTTGACATGAAAATAAAATTCTACCTAGAAAAGTTATTGCTCAATGAAAAATAATTAACATATTACTATAAAACCTAATTTTTTCTCGCACTTTGCATGTTCATCAACCACATGCCAAATTTCAAGAATGTACTGTGATAATAATTTCTCAAATTATCATCTCAAAACTGAGTTATTTTACAGGTGCACAGGGGACACATATTTGAAAGTCATTGTTGTATTCATTTATAACTAGTTTTCTGTTTATAAAAAGACTATTGGTGATCAACTTAAGGTATTGGACCCGTAATAGAGTACCTCCTTTTTGAAGAGTATTCAATTCCTACCATATACCTACTTTGACTGCAATTTTCAGGGGTGCGTAGGTTCAAGCCCCACTGGGACCCAAATTTTTTTTTCCATATTTTCTTTTTCTCTAGTTAGTTTTTACTTATTTCAAGACTTATTATAGACAGATGTATTGTACAAAATTGGAAAATTTTCATTTTATAAGCGATTTCTTGCTGTTCAAAGTGAATTAACCTCTGAATCAGGAGGGGTAGAGTTAGACATATTTAAAAATCCTGAGTTACTTGCGGTAAAAGTTCTCAGTTTGGCCTTCATTCTTTAGAATACATATTGTGGAAGAAATGCAGGTAGGTTTTACTTCTGCCCCAAGGTTATTTTTGAATGAAATGAGGAAAATTCAAAACAGACCCACAGGATTCAACTTTAATTTTTCAGTGTCGGAGTTGGAATTCTGTCTCATTAAATCTGTTTACTTGAGGCTACCTAGAAAAAAAGATATTTACAGTTTTATTTTGTGTTTTATAATTGTTAATCAATAGTTTGATGTTTCTTTCATCAAAATTTATGCTCTAATGAATTGTCTGCAAATGTTTTAGATAGTGGCCAACACATTGAAATTTGTCACTACTTGAGCTTGAGGAAATGCCATGAACTATACAAAATTTACAAAAAACGGTATGGTAAAAGTTGTTTAAAATTTGCAACACAGTGCAAAACATGGTCAGCTTTAAGAATATACCAAGCAAATGCCATGTTTTAAACATTACTATTAGGGGTCCAATACCTTAAGGTAGTGGACCCGTAATAGAATCGTCAATTTTCGTTCGATTACGTACAATTACGTTATTAGCCGTCCATTACGGAAAGTCTTGGAAACTAATTTCCTGATGATTATTTTTAATAATATTTTTTATTGTATAGCTAAGAAACCTTTATAATACTTTGAATCGTAAAATCTATTGACTAATTTAGTGTGTAAAACAATTTATTTAAAAAAATAACTTAAAAATGTAAACTTCCGGTTTGGTTGATACGTCATTTCAAAATGGGTTTTCGCGACCAAAAAGGACGTTTCAAAAATAAATTTTTAAGTAGAAGAAAAGTCGCGAAGTCTGCACCTACGCAAGTTGTGATTGATCACAATTATTCGGAAACCAGTGTGCGTAATGGTGATGATTGTAAGAACGAACACTGTACATCGTACTATCATAAAAACATCAGGAATAGTGTTGGTCAGTCCAGATGGAGACAGGGTCGGAGACTTATAGAGCTTAGTGTTTTACTGGACAATTTAAAGTACTGTCAAGCATGCAGACTTGGACCCGTGCCATTAACTTGTTATAATCTCATTGAGGAGCTCCAAAAAGGTCTCGGTGGTTACCTATATGTCGTGTTAAAATGTTGACTGTGGATATGTAAACAGAGTAGCATTGTAGAGTTGTTGATGGTTGCTATTTTTGATTAGTATATGAGCCATGCCATGAGAAAACCAACATAGTGATATCCCCACAGTCTAGTCAGGATCCATGCTGTTCGCTAACAGTTTCTCTAATTGTAATAGGCTTTGAAAGCGAACAGCATGGATCCTGACCGGAATGCACGGATACGCAGGCTGATCTGGATCCATGCTGGCCGCAAAGCCACTATGTTGGCAAGTTGGTTTTCTCATGGCATGGCTCATATTATGTGTATTGTCTGTATAGGCAAGGCAGACCGATTTCACAGACTGACAATCATTTATATACGTCACGTCTCAAGTAGTATTACATTAAAACTGGTGGAAATCGACGCGATTTAAACTTCATCATGTTCATGATTTATAGTTATTTACTACACACTATTTACTACACATCAAGTGACTGAGGTTTAAAAATAACCTGATCGATAACAAATGAGGTAGAAATTTAACTCTGTAAGCTGAAGACACGCTGACATACATGGAGTTTGAAAGTGTTTTCCTGCATAACGGAGGTTTTCTTATTAGTTAGATGAGTGTAATGATTGTATTTGCCATATTTGGAATGATCTGCATTGCTGGTTATATTACACATAGAAGGGAAACTTTTGACATTGTTTTGAATGGTACGAGGTAAGTAGGTTGTGTGCGGAGGGTGTTGTATTCTCTTTATATGAAAGAACCCTATTGTGGGTCTATATATGTTCAACGGACATTCAAATTCAGTACCACAAAAGCCATATTTGCATACTAATACTGAAAAACTATCTTGCTAATGAAATAAGTAAGAGGCAATGCTTCATAATTTAACTTATCATGATGCTTGAAGTGTTAGTCAAAATAATTCAACATTCAGATTGTTTTATATTTCTGAAGGGGCAAGTGATGATATTGCCCATATAAGAAATATCTCAGTATTTCCTAGGATCGTGTCAAATTTGTTGGTCTACTGGAAATGTCATCAATTGAAGCATTTTATTATTACTGAAAATGTGTGCATATTGACTGAAATATAATGTAGGATAGCTGTTCACTTTTTAGCATATTTAAATAAAAATGGGAAATACCATAGCTGTTTACACACACCAGGTAAACGTAAATGCTTTGCATGAAAATGTATCATTTTAGTTTTGGTTCACCCTTTTTTGTTATTTTGAAGGGTATCAGTTTCATTGATTTTCTCTTTACAGCTATGGTGGACAGCTTATGAGGTCCTGTGAGAGTGAATAACTTACTTTCAACATTGAACTTAAAACCTATAGGTAATAAAAACCTGAAGGCCATGGAGGAACGTGCAGGTGAGGTAGTAATATTAATGGCACATTCTGCTGAATCAGCTCATCAAGCTGCTGTGGATGCATTCAAGAAAGAAATGGAGTAAGTGGTATCTGTGTGTTCTGGTGCTTATTAAAATGTTTGGCATGTAATTTTACACAACAGCTGATTATTAGCTCACCTGTCACAAAGTGTGATCGTGCGGTGTCCGTCGTCCGTCCGTGCGTCCGTCCGTAAACTTTTGCTTGTGACCACTCTAGAGGTCACATTTTTCATGGGATCTTTATGAAAGTTGGTCAGAATGTTCATCTTGATGATATCTAGGTCAAGTTCGAAACTGGGTCACGTGCCTTCAAAAACTAGGTCAGTAGGTCTAAAAATAGAGAAACCTTGTGACCTCTCTAGAGGCCATATATTTCACAAGATCTTCATGAAAATTGGTCAGAATGTTCACCTTGATGATATCTAGGTCAAGTTCGAAACTGGGTCACGTGTGGTGAAAAACTAGGTCAGTAGGTCTAAAAATAGAAAAACCTTGTGACCTCCCTAGAGGCCATATATTTCACAAGATCTTCATGAAAATTGGTCAGAACGTTCACCTTGATGATATCTAGGTCAGGTTCGAAACTGGGTCACATGCCGTCAAAAACTAGGTCAGTAGGTCAAATAATAGAAAAACCTTGTGACCGCTCTAAAGGCCACATTTTTTGTGGGATCTTTATGAAAGTTGGTCAGAATGTTCATCTTGATGATATCTAGATCAAGTTCGAAACTGGGTCATGTGCCTTCAAAAACTAGGTCAGTAGGTCTAAAAATAGAAAAACCTTGTGACCTCTCTAGAGGCCATATATTTCACAAGATCTTCATGAAAATTGGTCAGAACGTTCACCTTGATGATATCTAGGTCAAGTTTGAAACTGGGTCACGTGCCATCAAAACCTAGGTCAGTAGGTCAAATAATAGAAAAACAATGTGACCTCTCTAGAGGCCATATTTTTCATGGGATCTGTATGAAAGTTGGTCTGAATGTTCATCTTGATGATATCTAGGTCGTGTTCGAAACTGGGTCACGTGCGGTCAAAAACTAGGTCAGTAGGTCTAAAAATAGAAAAACCTTGTGGCCGCTCTAGAGGCCATATATTTCATGAGATCTTCATGAAAATTAATCAGAATGTTCACCTTGATGATATCTAGGTCAGTTTCGAAAGTGGGTCACGTGCCCTCAAAAACTAGGTCAGTAGGTCAAATAATAGAGAAACCTTGTGACCTCTCTAGAGGCCATATTTTTCATGGGATCTGTATGAAAGCTGGTCTGAATGTTTATCTTGATGATATGTAGGTAAAGTTCGAAAGTGGGTCACGTGCCGTTAAAAACTAGGTCAGTAGGTCAAATAATAGAAAAACCTTGTGACCTCTCTAAAGGCCATTTTTTTCATGGGATCTGTATGAAAGTTGGTCTGAATGTTCATCTTGATGATATCTAGGTGAAGTTCGAAACAGAGTCATGTGCGGTCAAAAACTAGGTCAGTAGGTCTAAAAATAGAAAAACCTTGTGACCTCTCTAGAGGCCATACTTGTAAATGGTTCTCCATAAAAATTGGTCAGAATGTTTATCTTGATGATATCTAGGTCAAGTTCGAAAGTGGGTCACGTGCCTTCAAAAAGTAGGTCAGTAGGTCAAATAATGAAGAAACGTTGTGACCTCTCTAGAGGCCATATTTTTCATGGGATCTGTATGAAAGTTGGTCTGAATGTTTATCGTGATGATATATAGGTCATGTTCGAAACTGGGTCAACTGCGATCAAAAACTAGGTCATTAGGTCTTGAAATAGAAAAACCTTGTGACCTCTCTAGAGGCCATACCCTTGAATGGATCTTCATGAAAATTGATCAGAATGTTTACCTTGATGATATCTAGGTCAGGTTTGAAACTGGGTCACATGCCTTAAAAAACTAGGTCAGTAGGTCAAATAATAAAAAAACCTTGTGACCTCTCTAGAGGCCATACTTTTCATGGGATCTGTATGAAAGTTGGTCTGAATGTTCATCCTGATGATATCTAGGTCAGGTTTGAAACTGGGTCAACTGCGGTCAAAAACTAGGTCAGTAGGTCTAAAATTAGAAAAATCTTTTGACCTCTCTAGAGGCCATATTTTTCAATGGATCTTCATGAAAATTGATCTGAATGTTCACCTTGATGATATCTAGGTCAGTTTCGAAATTGGGTCACGTGTGGTCAAAAACTAGGCCAGTAGGTATAAAAATAGAAAAACCTTGTGACCTCTCTAGAGGCCATATTTTTCATGAGATCTTCATGAAAATTAGTGAGAATGTTCACCTTGATATCTAGGTAAAGTTGAAAACAGGGTCACGTACCTTTGGAAACTAGGTCAATAAGTCAATTAATAGAAAAACCTTGTGACCTCTCTAGAGACCATATTTTTCAATGGATCTTCATGAAAATTGGTCATGATTTTTATCTTGATAATATCTAGGTCAAGTTCAAAACTGGGTCACATGAGCTCAAAAACTAGGTCACTATGTCAAATGATAGAAAAAACGACGTCATACTCAAAACTGGGTCATGTGGGAAGAGGTGAGCGATTCAGGACCATCATGGTCCTCTTGTTTTTCATTGTGATGATTTGATTGAATCTTTGCCAACAGCAATACAGTTGGTATGTCTCAGGTTTGAAGCACTTTGAGATCACAGCTGCAGAAAGTTTACCTCCTTGCAATATACCAGTACCATAGCAGAATCAAGTTATTGAAATAGGTTTAAGAAAGATCTTATTCACAGTCAAAGTGGCCTCCATGGCCGAATGGTTAAGGTCGCTGACTTCGAATCACTTGCTCTTCAGTGATGTGGGTTCGAGCCTCACTCAGGGCATTGAAATCTTCATGTCAGGAAGCCATCCAGCTGGTTTACGGAAGGTCAGTGGTTCTACCAAGTTGCCCACTCATGATGAAATAATACACGGAGGGGCACCTTTGGGTTTCCCTCCACCATCAAAGCTGGAAAAGCCCGCTCGCTTAGCTCAGTAGGTAGAGCGTCGGTCTGCGGATCGCGGGGTCGTGAGTTCGATCCTCGGGCGGGGCGCATGTTCTCCGTGACTATTTGATAAACGACATTGTGTCTGAAATCATTAGTCCTCCACCTCTGATTCATGTGGGGAAGTTGGCAGTTACTTGCGGAGAACAGGTTTGTACTGGTACAGAATCCAGGAACACTGATTAGGTTAACTGCCTGCCGTTACATAACTGAAATACTGTTGAAAAACGGCGTTAAACCCAAAACAAACAAACAAACAAAGCTGGAAAAATGCCATATATGACCTATAGTCAAGCTAAGTTGTATTTGAGTAAACTATAGAGTTTGTTTTATTTTACAGAGATATTTCTGTCCAGGAATCTTCAGAAGCACACAATGACATGATTGGTATTATGAATGATCTTGGAGTCTGTCCACTTCCAGATGAATCCCCATCACTAAGGTACAAATGATTTATATATTGAACTACAGTGTAAATCAGCAACAGACTTCTTACATGTTGATATAAGTATATGTTTCAAAATGTGTTGTTCTAAATTTGATAATATAACAAAAGCCTATTATTCATGCATATACCGGTACTCATAAATAGTGTAAGATCAGAACATCTGAGTAAGTCATGATTTCCACACATTCAGTCAGTCTTTCAGGGTATTATAATTGTTTTATTTTGATGGAGTACTCTTTTACAAGCTATATTTTTATATCATCACTCAGTAGTATGTGTGTACGAATATTATTTTTTTCTACACAGATTAAAGTTGCAAAGAGAGTCTGTGATTTGAAAATGACATTGACTGGACTGACGTAGATAAAGAAGATGATGAATTAGATGAAAGTGTAGACACCTCAAGTTGCAGCCTACAACAAGCAGTCGATCCAAGTATTCCAGCCAATTCTTCTACTTTCAGGTAGCCTCGTGTTTCAAATTCTGTATGTCAGTATAAAGTTTTTAACTTACCAGTTTATGTGGAGAAGTTGTCACTTACAAATTAGTTCATATTCAGAATCCAGGAATCCTGTTAAAGGATAACAGATTGTAATTTTGGGACTGAAGTTCAAATATAAAATAGTGTTACACAAAAAAAAAATATTTCTATTTACAGTACACCAAAAGTAAGAGACTTCCATATAAAACAGTTAAAATTCCACAGCGTCGGTCAAGCGGAAAGTCGTTTACTACTCCATGTGGCAGAGTAAGATGCAGCCTGGCACCAAAATACCCTTGTCGGAAAAGGATTGGAATGTCTTGTGCTGTGGACACTGCATGGCATAAGTGTGGATTTGACCGTTTAACTTGTACGTATTTTGTATGAATTGTAACCTTCTATATTTATCATATAATTTAGCAAAGATAAACATAATGATTATTTGTAACCAGTCAGAAAGTGATTTAATCTTGCATAAATTATTCTTTGTTGTTGAGATGCATATCAGCTGCACCATGAGAAAACAAGCATCTGCGCAGTCTGGTCAGGATCCATGCTGTTCGCTAACAGTTTTTCTGCAATAGACTATTAAAGCGGACAGCATGGATCCTAACCAGACTGGGCAGATGTGCAGGCTGGTCTGAATCTATGCTGGTCGCAAAGCCACTATGTTTGTTTTCTCATGGCGTGGCTCATTTATTATTGTATCACATCCGAATTCCACACTATGACTTTATTCTACAACAAACAATAAAAAATAATGCTTGCTTTATACTATATCTATATACAGTAAACTTTGAACACCGAAATGAGCGAGACATGTCCATGATGCGCTATTATTATAAAATGAGCCGTGCCATGAGAAAACCAACATAGTGGGTATGCGACCAGCATGGATCCAGACCAGCCTGCGCATCCGCGCAGTCTGGTCAGGCTCCATGCTGTTCGCTTTTAAAGCCTATTGGAATTGGAGAAACTATTAGCGAACAGCATCCGCGCAGTCTGGTCAGGATCCATGCTGGTCGCATACCCACTATGTTGGTTTTCCCATGGCATGGCTCAAATTATGTTGCAACAAATAAGTTATTTTTGAACACTTTTAGTGCCCCTGAAGTTGGGCATATTTAAATCGCACTGTGCGTTCATCCAGGTGTGCATCCGGTAAATTCTTGTCCGGGCTGTAATCTTCCATCCATTGAAATTTACAGTTATACTATTATTATAGTTTATAATGGTCAAACTTGACTGTTGATGATAATTTTAAGATACCTGGTAGTATTTTATATGGCTTACTAATTTTTTCCAACTTTTGACAGCTCACACCTTCTTTATGAGTAAGGCCAAATATGGTAAGAAGGTTGTTAAGACTGTCGTTAGCCATAGGACATGCGGAACATGCAATTGGTGGCGGAGAAACAGACCTGGTCAGACAGTTAGACAACATAAATGTGTACGAAACCATCAAGGTAGTGCTCGTCTGATGGAAAGTGTGAGTGGTGTTAAAGGTATACAGGAGCTGGCACAGGAAGGTACCCCTGTAGAGTATATTGAGGGGGATGGAGACAATACAATGCTGGCGAGGTTGAAAAATGAGCTGAATGTCACCTTGAAGAAACGATATGACAGAAATCATGTCAAAAATGTTGGTAAAAGTCTATATGCATTACATCATGAAAAAGGTGTGAAACTAAGTAAAAGTGTTATTATTCACATAGAGAAATGTTCAAAATATGCTCTGGCAAAAAATCAAGGTGATAGAGATGCCTTAGAAGATAATTTGAAAGCCCTCACACCACACCAATTTGGCGACCATTCGTTGTGCAAGGGACAGTTCTGTGGTTATAAACGGAAAAGAGGAGAGTTTTATGTACACAGAAACCTGCCTTACAAAACATCACTCAATGATGCAGATATGCTACGACAAATATTTGATCCTCTTATTGCTAAAGTGGATCAGTATGTGGACTTAGGATCAAGCCAACAATGTGAACATGCAAATCGTGAAGTAACCTTACGGGCCCCTAAACATCTTCATTATGGTAGCTCAAAGTCACTGGATTACAGAGTACATGCTACAGCTGCCTTTATTAATGAAGGAGGGAACTATATCTCTAAGGTATACTAGTATACAAGAAAAATGTTTACAGTGCTTACAAGTTACACATATTTTCACTTGATATTTCTTGTTAGATTTCTGTTATTATATTTTATATTGTTTTCTTGTTAACTTGTTTGGTTTTGGTTATATTTTTAGATTGTTATTTCTTATTCAACAGGTGTTCTCAGATTTATTCAGCAGTTTGCTATAGCAGTATTGCAGTTTTGTTCTGCAGTTTGTTCCTGCAGTTTGTTTCAGCTGTTTGTTCCAGTTACTGAAGTTATTCTTCCAGTCTTTGTAGAAGTAAGTGTCTTTTTAAAAAGTTTTTTAACAATATATAAACTAGTATTTATGGAAGCTTTAAGTGGCATTACTATTGTGACGGCATGTAAAGGCTAGTTTACTATTCAGTATACATGTACATAATAGTAAGAAATTACAGACAATTGATATTTTCACATAGTTATTTTACATATAAGTCATTTAAAAAGCTCCAAATATTGACATTTCATTTTTAGCTCATCTGATTTTTTGAAAAAAAATGATGAGTTATTGTCATCACTTGAGCGGTTGTCGGCGTCTGGTCGGCGTTGCCTGGTTAAGTTTTATGTTTAGGTCAGCTTTTCTCCTAAACTATCAAAGCTATTGCTTTGAAACTTGGAATACTTGTTCACCATCATAAGCTGACCCTGTATAGCAAGAAACATAACTCCATCTTGCTTTTTGCAAGATTTATGGCCCCTTTTGTACTTAGAAAATATCAGATTTCTTGGTTAAGTTTTATGTTTAGGTCAGCTTTTCTCCTAAACTATCAAAGCTATTGCTTTGAAACTTGGAATACTTGTTCACCATCATAAGCAGACCCTGTACATCAAGAAACATAACTCCATCTTGCTTTTTGCAAGATTTATTGCCCCTTTTGGACTTAGAAAATCAGTTTTCTTGGTTAAGTTTTATGTTTAGGTCAGCTTTTATCCTAAACTATCAAAGCTATTGCTTTAAAACTTGCAACACTTGTTCACCATCATAAGTTGACCCTGTACAGCAAGAAACATAACTCCGTCCTGCTTTTTGCAGATTTATGGCCCCTTTTGGACTTAGAAAATATCAGATTTCTTGGTTAAGTTTTATGTTTAGGTCAACTTTTTCTCTTAAACTATCAAAGCTATTGCTTTGAAACTTGCAACACTTGTTCACCATCATAAGCTGACCCTGTACAGCAAGCAACATAACTCCATCCTGCTTTTTGCAATAATTATTGCCCCTTTTGGACATAGAAAATCATTTTCTTGGTTGAGTATTATGTTTAAGTCAACTTTTCTCATAAACTATCAAAGCTATTGCTTTAAAACTTGCAACAGTTTTTCACCATCATAAGTGGACACCATACATCAAGAAACATAACTCTGTCCTGCTTTTTGCAAGAATGATGGCCCTTTTTAGACTTAGAAAATCATGGGTAGGACAATATTTCTATTACACAAAAAAAATCAGATGAGCGTCAGCACCCGCAAGGTGGTGCTCTTGTTTAGCTCACATGTCACAAAGTAACAGTGTGAGCTTTTGTGATCGCGCAGCGTCCGTCGTCCGTGCGTCCGTCTGTACGTAAACTTTTGCTTGTGACCACTCTGGAGGTCACATTTTTCATGGGATCTTTATGAAAGTTGGTCAGAATGTTCATCTTGATGATATCTAGGTCAAGTTCGAAACTGGGTCACGTGCCCTCCAAAACTAGGTCAGTAGGTCTAAAAATAGAGAAACCTTGTGACCTCTCTGGAGGCCATATTTTTCAATGGATCTTCATGAAAATTAGAAAATTCACCTTGATGATATCTAGGTCAGGTTTGAAACTGGGTCACGTGTCGACAAAAACTAGGTTAGTAGGTCAAATAATAGAAAAACCTTGTGACCTCTCTAGAGGCCATATTTTTCATGGGATCTGTATGAAGATTGGTCTGAATGTTTATCTTGATGATATCTAGGTCAAGTTTGAAACTGGGTCAACTGCGGTCAAAAACTAGGTCAGTAGGTCTAAAAATAGAAAAACTTTGTGACCTCTCTAGAGGCCATACTTTTGAATGGATTTTCATGAAAATTAGAATGTTCACCTTGATGATATCTAGGTCAAGTTTGAAAGTGGGTCACATGCCAACAAAAACTAGGTCAGTAGGTCAAATACTAAAAAAACCTTGTGACCTCTCTAGAGGCCATGTTTTTTGTGGGATCTGTATGAAAGTTGGTCTGAATGTTCATCTTGATGATATCTAGGTCAAGTTCGAAACTGGATCAACTGCGATCAAAAACTATGTCAGTAGGTCTAAAAATAGAAAAAACTTTGTGACCTCTCTAGAGGCCATACTTTTGATTTGATCTTCATGAAAATTGGTCAGAATGTTCACCTTGATAATATCTAGGTCAAATTGGAAACTGGGTCACATGCCGACAAAAACTAGGTCAGTAGGTCAAAAAATAGAAAAACCTTGTGACCTCTCTAGAGGCCATATTTTTCAAGGGATCTGTATGAAAGTTGGTCTGAATGTTCATCTTGATGATATCTAGATCAGTTTCGAAACTGGGTCAACTGCGATCAAAAACTAGTTCAGTAGGTCTAAAAATAGTAAAACCTTGTGACTTCTCTTAGAGGCCATACTTTTGAATGGATCTTCATGAAAATTGGTCAGAATGTTCACCTCGATGATATCTAGGTCAGGTTCGAAATTGGGTCACGTGCCTTCAAAAACTAGGTCATTAGGTCATATAATAAAAAAACCTTGTGACCTCTCTAGAGGCCTTATTTTTCAATGGATCTTAATGAAGATTGGTCAGAAATTTTATCTTGATGATATCTAGGTCAAGTTCAAAACTAGGTCACATGAGCTCAAAAACTAGGTCACTATGTCAAATAATAGAAAAAACAACATCATACTCAGTTCAAAACTGGGTCATTTGGAGACAGGTGAGCGATTCAGGACCATCATAGTCCTCTTGTTTTGTTTACTTTTACCCTCTTGTTACTTAGGTCAACTCTAAAGCAGGACTTTCACCTGGTGCCCATATTGTCAGATATGCAGAAAAATGAATGAAACGGAGAAAATAACAGCAAGGGAGATCACAGTTGCCTTCCTCCAAGCGCAGACGCCTGACTCTAAAACAGGAGCGTGCCACTAACCAGGGTGCACAGGAGGCTTTAGAAGGAGTTTCGTACCAGTCCGGTAATTTTTAACATATTTTCTGACATCTTTGTGCAAAAGTTGAATATAAACAAGTACAGAAATTTAGAAGGGAAGGTTTGACAGAGGTATGATTTAGGTACTTTCTTCTCCATTTAATATCAGAAGAAGATGTTGGTAATAGGGAGAAACATTGGACAGCTGAATATACAATTCTGTATAGGCTTGTTGTTCTGTATTCAAGTCTGGAAGACTGAGGGCAATAGTTTAGACTACTGACTAGCAATAAATGTCTTATCACATGACATCAGATATAATTTTGATATTTTATTTGTACAAACTATGGACTAGTGTATACTAAAATACACTCAATGAATGACTTGTCAGTCAATAGTCAAAACTATTGCCTGATATCCATGACAGCAGAAGTTTGTTTTTCTCAAGTTACTTACATAATGGCCATACAGCATGAACTGTGGACTGACAATTTATATAAAGAATCTAGCAGAGAAAACTTATCTCTGAAAGGGCAGATTTCTCCCAGTAAATACAATTTTTGGTAATGAAATTATACCATTATTGTACCCCCCGACAACAAAGTTGTAAGGGCGGGGTATACTGGTTTCAGGTTGTCTGTCTGTCCGTCTGGCCGTCTGTCAGTCTGTCCGTAGACGCAATCTTGTGCGCACCATCTCTCCTTATCCCCTTGACAGAATTTAATGAAACTTCACACAAGTGATCAGTACCAACAGTAGTTGTACATGGGGCATGTGAGGTTCTTTTAGAAAAAAAATTTGCAGAGTTATGGGACTTTGTTTTTTTGTTATTGTACTATAATATACATAGACACAATCTTGTGCGCACCATCTCTCCTCATCCCCTTGACACAATTTAATGAAACTTCACACAAGTGATCAGTACCAACAGTAGTTGTGCATGGGGCATGTTAGGTTCTTTTAGAAAAAAAAAATTGCAGAGTTATGGGACTTTGTTCTTTTTGTTACTATACTATATACATAGACACAATCTTGTGCACACCATCTCTCCTCATCCCCTTGACACAATTTAATGAAACTTCACACAAGTGATCAGTAACAACAGTAGTGGCGCATGGGGCATGTTAGGTTCTTTCAGAAAAAAAATTTGCAGAGTTATGGGACTTTGTTGTTTTTGTTACAATAATATATACATAGACACAATCTTGTGCGCACCATCTCTCCGCATCCCCTTGACACAATTTAATGAAACTTCACACAAGTGATCAGTAACAACAGTAGTTGTGCATGGGGCATGTTAGGTTCTTTCAGCGACACAAATTGCAGAGTTATGGGACTTTGTTTCTTGTTAACATACTATGTACATACAGTCTGCATATGCAATCTTGTGCGTGCCTAATCTACCAAACCCTTACACACAATTTAATGAAACTTCACACAAGTGATCAGTACCAACCCTAGTTGTGCATGGTGCATGTTACATTCTTTTAGATAAATATTCTGCATAGTTATGGGACTTTGTTTTTTGTTACTATACTGTATACATACAGTCTATATACATACAGTCCACATTATTATGCAATCTTGTGTGCGTCAAATTGCAATGTACTGTGTCAGTGCATGCGGGGGGTACATTCATCACCTTTAGTGATAGCTCTAGTTTTGTCTATCTAAGGTTGTATACAAAATGAAACTTGCACTCTCTTACAATAGGTAATAGTGTGAAAAGACCAACTGGTAAAATAAAATGGAATTTGTAGACACTTATTGATTCAAGCAACATAATTTATTTTACTTCATCTTCTGCACAGGAGTTGGTCACATGGAGGAGGTTGATATTGAGAAATTGCCGGATGCAGTTCCTCGTGGCAACTTCAAGCCTACACAACTATCTGGGGAGGCAACATATATAACTATTGACCTTGAAACCACTGACCTAAGTAAGTTGTTGCTTATATGTTCAGTTACACTATTACATACATTTATTATTAATCCCCCGCCGTAGCAGAGGGATTGTAGGAATGGTCTGCGTCCGTCCTTTCGTCCGTCCGTCCTTCCGTCCGTAACAAAATCGTGTCCGGTCCATATCTCCTAAACCCCTTGAAGGATTTTCATGAAACTTGGGTCAAATGATCACCTCATCAAGACGATGTGCAGAACCCATGAGTCAGCCTTGTCGGTTCAAGGTCAAGGTCACAACTCAAGGTCAAAGGTTTGAGCCTGCCATTTTGTGTCTGCTCTATATCTCCTAAACCCCTTTAAGGAATTTTATAAAACTTGGGTCAAATGATCACCTCATCAAGAGGATGTGCAGAACCCATGAGTCAGCCATGCCAGCTCAAGGTCAAGGTCACAACTCAAGGTCAAAGGTTTGAGCCTTCCATTTTGTGTCCGCTCTATATCTCTTAAACCCCTTGAAGGAATTTTATTAGCCCACCATCATCAGATGGTGGGCTATTAAAATCACTCTGCGTCTGTGGTCCGTTCGTCCGTCATTCCGTCCGTCCGTCCGTCCATTAACAATTTCTCGTTATCGCATCTCCTCAGAAACTACTGGGGGGATTTTGACCAAACTTTGTCAGAATGATGTATTGGTACCCTAGTTGTGTCCCCCTGAAAATCAGACTGGTTCAACAATTTATGAGTGAGTTATGGCCCTTTGTTTATTTCTATAATTTACATAGATTTATATAGGGAATAACTTTGAAAACCTTCTTGTCCAAAACCACAGAGCCTAGGGCTTTGATATTTGGTATGAAGCATTATCTAGTGGTCCTCTACCAAGATGATTCAAATTATTTCTCTGGGGTCAAATATGGCCCCGCCCTGGGGGTCACATGGTTTATATAGACTTATATAGGGAAAAACTTTGAAAAACCTCTTGTCCAAAACCACAGGGCCTAGGGCTTTGATATTTTGTATGTGACATCATCTAGTGGTCTTCAACTAAGATCGTTTAAATTATACCCCTAGGGTCAATATGGCCCCACCCTGGGGTCATATGGTTTACATAGACTTATATAGGGAAAAACTTTAAAAAAACTTCTTGTCCAACCACAAGCCTAGGGCTTTGATACTTGTAATGTAGCATCATCTAGTGGTTCTCTACCAAGTTTGTTCAAATTATCCCCCTAGGGTCAAATATGGCCCCGCCCCGGGGTCACATGGTTCATATAGACTTATATAGGGAAAAGCTTTTAAAATCTTCTTGTCAATAACTACAACATTCAAATTTGGACCACATGTATATTTTTGAGTGGCAAGATGAACCTTGACATGAGTTGACCTTGATTTTGACCTAGTGACCTACTTTCACATTTCTGTAGCTACAGCCTTCAAATTTGGACCACATGCATAGTTATGTGCACTTGAAAAAACTTTGACCTTGATTTTGACCTAGTGACCTACTTTCACATTTTTGAAGGTACAGGTATCAAATTTGGACCATATGCATAGTTCCGTGTTTCAAAATGAAATTTGACATTGATTTTGACCTAGTGACCTACTTTCACATTTTTGAAGGTACAGTCTTCAAATTTAGACCACATGCATAGTTTTGTGTTCCGAAATTAAATTTGACCTTGATTTTGACCCAGTGACCTACTTTCTCATTTCTCAAGCTACATCCTTCAAAT
The DNA here is from genome assembly GCF_021730395.1 of Mercenaria mercenaria. Taxonomy (NCBI): domain Eukaryota; kingdom Metazoa; phylum Mollusca; class Bivalvia; order Venerida; family Veneridae; genus Mercenaria; species Mercenaria mercenaria. The sequence continues at coordinate 59,723,495 of NC_069375.1, read as the reverse complement.
TTGGACCACATGCATGGTTTTATGTACCGAAACAAACTTTGACCTTTACATTGACCTAGTGACCTACTTTCACATTTTTGAAGGTACAAGCTTCAAATTTGGACCACATGCATAGTTCTGTATTCTGAAATAAAACTTGACCTTGATTTTGACCTAATGACCTACTTTCACATTTCTCAAGCTACAGCCTTCAAATTTGGACCACATGCATAGTTTTGTGTACCGAAATGAACTTTGACCTTAAGATTGACCTAGTGACCTACTTTCACATTTCTGTAGCTACAGGCCTCAAATTTAGACCACTTGCATAGGATTGTGTACCGAAACAAACTTTGACCTTGACATTGACCTAGTGACCTACTTTCACATTTTTGAAGGTACAGGCTTCAGATTTGGACCAAATGCATAGATTTGTGTTCTGAAGTGAAATTTGACCCTTGATTTTGACCTAGTGACCTACTTACACATTTCTCAAGCTAAGCCTTCAAATTCGGACCACTTGCATAATTTTGTGTACCGAATTAAACTTTGACCTTAAGATTGATCTAGTGACCTACTTTCACATTTCTTGAGCTACAGCTTTCGAATTTGGACCACATGCACAGTGTTGTGTACGGAAATGAAATTTGACCTTGAGCTAGTCAGTAAGTCTTGAAATTTGGAACACTCAAAAATGGCACTTGGTGGGCGCCAAGATCACTCTGTGATCTCTTGTAAAACTTGGGTCAAATGATCACCTCATCAAGACGATGTGCAGAACTCATGAGTCAGTCATGCCGGCTCAAGGTCAAGGTCACAACTTAGGGTCAAAGGTTTGAGCCTTCCATTTTGTGTTCGCCCTATATCTCCTAAACCCCTTGAAGGATTTTCATCGAACTTGGGTCAAACCATCACCTCATCAAGGCCATGTGCAGAACTTATGAGTCAGCTATGTCGGCTCAAGGTCAAAACTGAAGGTCAAAGGTTTGAGCCTTCCATTTCGTGTCCGCTCTATATCTCCTAAACCCCTTAAAGGAATTTTATAAAACTTGTGTCAAATGATTACCTCATCAGAACGATATGGAGAAATTATGGTCAAGCATGCCAGCTCAAGGTCAAGGTCACAACTAAGGGTCGAAGGTTTGAGCCTTCCATTTGGTGTCCACTCTGTATCTCCTTAACCCCTTGAAGGATTTTCATCAAACTTGGGTCAAATGATCACCTCATCAAGAACTCATGAGTCAGCCATGTCAACTCAAGGTCAAGGTCACAACTGAAGGTCAAAGGTTTCAGCTCTGTATCTCCTAAACCCCTTAAAGGATTTTCATGAAACTTTGGTCAAATGATCACCTCATCAAGATGTTGTGCAGAATTCCTGAGTCAGCCATGTCAGTTTAAGGTCAAGGTCACAGCTAAAATCAAAGGTTTACCCTTTCACTATCTATAGCAGTGGCGGGGGATTTAGCTGTCTTTCAGACTGCCTTGTTATGATTACAGTATCAAGTGAGTTGTTACCCTGCGTTTGACTCTGGTTTGACTCTCAATGCTTCTAGTGTTTACATTTTTGCTATTTCAGTAAATAAATATCATCTCTATTTAAGTAAAGTTTACATTTAATTATTTGTTTCAGGCTTTATATTTTTTTCATTGGATGGAAATAAGTTGCTTTTCAAGAAAAAAGAGAAAAAATTTTTGTGCGAGTAAAGATATCAGATTAGTTGGTACAATAATTGACTGTTACAGATTTTGCTATAGTGCTTGTAATTTGTCTGTTTGAATTCCTAGATTGAAATACATATGTTGGTTAATTATATTATGGGGGATATATTTAAAAGAGCATAAAGTAAATTGAGCAATTTCTTTTTATAGTTCGTTATGGACAGATGCCACATATCACACAAATCGCTGCATCAAATATACACTCTGGAGCTTCATTGGATATCTATGTCAAACCTAAATTGGAAATATCATCTGAGGCACAAAGGATCACCGGTATATGTATGAAAAATTCAGACACTATGACAGTAAAAGGCACAGTGGTCCAACATGTCAGCATTCAATCGGCAATAGAAAAACTGTGTACATGGCTGGAAAAATTTTCAAATGTGGTTTTAGTCGCCCATAATGGAAGACGCGTTTCTGCGCTTATGTGTTCAAAAACAATTCACAGGTTTTTCAGTTGTGTTTCTTCTTTGATTGATTCATTACCAGTGTTCAAGAAACTCTTTCCAAATCAGTCACACAGACAGGAAGATCTTGCTTTGGCATTGCTTGGAATCCGGTATGATGCCCACAATGCTATAGCCGATGTGGAAACTCTTGGAAAACTGTTAGTCTTTACACGATTATCAGATAAGGAACTCCTTATGTACAGCTTTCCACCTGCAGCTATTCACAAAAATATATTGTTTAATACAGGGAAATCAAAAAATCTAAAGTCTCTTGAGGTACTTGTTAGTCGAGGCATATGCAAAATGCCAACGGCTGAGAACATAGTCAGTTCTGGATTGAACTTGCTGGATCTCAAAACAATTTTTAGCTCACCTGTCACAAAGTGACAAGGTGAGCTTTTGTGATCGCGCGGTGTCCGTCGTCCGTCGTCCGTCCGTGCGTCCGTGCGTCCGTGCGTCCGTGCGTCCGTAAACTTTTGCTTGTGACCACTCTAGAGGTCACATTTTTCATGGGATCTTTATGAAAATTGGTCAGAATGTTCATCTTGATGATATCTAGGTCAAGTTCGAAACTGGGTCACGTGCCATCAAAAACTAGGTCAGTAGGTCTAAAAATAGAAAAACCTTGTGACCTCTCTAGAGGCCATATATTTCACAAGATCTTCATGAAAATTGGTCAGAATGTTCACCTTGATGATATCTAGGTCAAGTTCGAAACTGGGTCACGTGGGGTCAAAAACTAGGTCAGTAGGTCTAAAAATAGAAAAAACCTTGTGACCTCTCTAGAGGCCATATTTTTCATGAGATCTTCATGAGTATTGGTCAGAATGTTTATCTTGATGATATCTAGGTCAAGTTCGAAACTGGGTCACGTAGGGTCAAAAACTAGGTCATTAGGTCTAAAAATAGAAAAACCTTGTGACCTCTCTAGAGGCCATATTTCTCAATGATCTTTTGAAAATTGGTCAGAATGTTCATCTTGATGATATCGGTCAGGTTCGAAACTGGTCACGTGGGGTTAAAAACTAGGGCTAGTCAAAAAGGGAAACCTTGTGACCTCTCTAGAGCCATATTTTTCATGAGATCTTCAAATATTGGGCAGAATGTTTATCTTTATGAAAAACTAGGGCAATTTGAAACTGGCTTTGGGGCAAAAACTAGGGCAGAATCTAAAAAAAAAACCTTTTTGACCCTCTATGGCCAATTTCTCAATGGATCTTCAAGAAAAAATTGGGGCAAAAATTTACCTTGAAAAGATATCTAGGTCAAATTCGAAACTGGGGTTTTTGGGGGGTAAAAATGGTCATAGTCAAAAATGAAAAACCCTTTTGGACCTCTCTAAGCATATTTTTCAATGGTCTTTATGAAAATTGTCAAAGTTTACCTTGAAAAATTCTAGGGAAGTTCGAACTGGGGCATGGGGTTAAAAACTAGGTCAGTAAAATCTAAAAATAGAAAAACCTTTTGACCTCTCTAAGGGGCCCTTTTTTCATGAGATCTTCATAATATTGGTCAAATGTTCACTTTATGATATTAGTCAGATTCAAAATGGGGCACGTGGGGGCAAAACTAGGGCAAGGGGTAAAAATAAAAAAAACCTTGACCTCTTAGAGGCCCTATTTTTCAAAGATCTTTTATGAAATTGGTGAGAATGTTTCAGCTTGATGGAAACTAGTCGGTTTTTATAACTGGTCTGTCGGTCAAAAACTAGTCGTAGGTCGAAAAATAGAAAAATTTTGCCCCCCCTAAGGCCATATTTTCACGAGATCTTCATGAAAATTGGTGGAATTTCACCTTGATGAATCTAGGGCAAGTTTAAAAGTGGGGCACGGCTTTAAAACAGTCATTTGGGCAAATAAAGAAAACCTTGGACCTCTCAAAGGCCAATTTTTCAATGGATCTTCATAAAAAATTTGGGCAGAATTTTTTATCTTTATGATATCTAGGTCACATGTGCTCAAAAACTAGGTCACTATGTCAAATAATAGAAATAACGATGTCATACTCAGTTGAACACTGGGTCATGTGGAGATAGGTGAGCGATTCAGGACCATCATGGTCCTCTTGTTAAAAGAGCTGGTGAAGATGGACTGAGAGACACATTTACAATGAAAAACTGTGAGGGTCTACCAAGGGTTACAAATGTTAAGAGTGTATTGGAAGAAGTCATTCAAAATTAGCAGCTTTTTTCAAGCAATAAGTAAAGCATGTGGGTGGGGTATGGAACAGATATCTGTCTTATTTCAGAAATTTCAGAATTATAATAATGTTATGGTAGATATTTTCTGTACCAATATTTGTCTTTTTGCTCATATTTGTGCAGTTTGTATGATATGAAACACATTTTATGTAACATTCATTTTGAATTTTTATGCTTTTTTTACCAAAATTTTAACCACAACCATAAAAAATTATTTTCAATAACTAGACGGTAAATCAGCTTAGTTCTTGGATATTATCTTGAGAACATCACATAAATGATTTTAAAATATGTTGTTCTTATGCCCCATAGTTGGTTTATGTGAAAAATTATTTTCATATTGACACAATTTAATTTTTTGTTAGTAAAAATGATTATTTGTATGGCGTCCTATAAAATGTATGAGCTAACTACAAAAAAAATTGTGCAATTGACTTAGTTTCTGTTTTTTCTTCATTTTATACCTTATTGTTAGTACTTTAGTGTATTCTCTTTTGAAGATGCATGAAAAACAAAATATATAAACAACTTTCCAATAACTGACTGTCAAATGTTTTTGGCAAATTTTCATTTTGGTGGGTATAGGAAGAAAATTTCCTCTTACTCTTTTATTCCATGGTAAAAATATTTTAAAAATGAACTCCTAGAATGTTGCAGATTACCATGATGCCATCTAAGGTGTATTTAAAAATTATTGCTATTACGGGTCCACTACCTAAGTCGTTTCCCGTACTTTTTACATTACGTCATTGCATACTGCCTGAAGATATGTACAACTGAAAGTGCTTGCAGTTAAAAATTAACATTTTGAAAAGAAAAAAAAATCAGAAGAATTATGCTATTTTTACCTGGATATTGAACTTTTTATATCGACATTGAATCATATACTATTAAATATATTAATTGAATAAAATAAAAGCATAGTAATACAAATAATTTGGTTGCTGTTTCTATTGTGATATTGTTAACGTGACACGCCGATACTTCATGCAAGTGGTTTTTATACATATTCGGTTGCAGTCTGCGGTATGAACGAAACAGGGCACTAATATAATTCCATGTTGTTACTATGTGTAATGACCGACGGAAAACTCTTTTGTTTGAATTATCAAAATATGCCGAACATCAAAATTTAACTTCATATTTTGTTTTTAGACAAGCTCCGTCACTATGTTTATTCTTAGGTACATATATCAGTTTTCTTCATTAAGACGGAAGTAACTCCTGAAGGTTGTTTCTACATTGACATTTTACTGCCCCCGGCTCCAAACATAGGCTTGGTTCAGCCATCAGATAAAATTGTGCAATTTTAGAGGCATAAAATTTTCTTATAAAATGTTTCCAGCATTTATAAAAAAAATAACCTTGCAGTCGGGGAGCCAGGCTATTTTGTTTTCTGCACCTTTATTTACAGCGTTTAAAAATGTTTGATAAAAATCGATCCGGTTTCACCACCTTTGTTTTCTTCTCCATGTATTCTGCAACAGATCCATCCAAACGTCAGTTACGATTGACCAGGTCATTAGTGAGATAACTCATTACTTTGCTTTATATCAAAAAGTCGTTATCGCCAGGAAACGCCAGTAAATTCTTTGAAATCCGGACAAATACTTCAAAGTCTACAAGAAAGACAAGAGTTGTAAAATGTTCAGTGGACTGCGTGGAAGTATGATCCGGCTGTGTATAGTTGCTTACATTTTCGTTTCTTAGTTTTCTCGCAGTAGCAGGAACATTGTGGCGTAACAGCAAAAGAGAAAAGAATGTACTAGAAATATTTATCTTCCAAATTATCAAATGTATATTTGATATCAATCTATTCAGCTGATATAATACGTATCATATAAAAGTATTTGTAGATTGCAAAATTAGCTTCCTATAACAGACGAAGATTCGCATGCACAATTAATATGACATTTCTAATTAAAAATACCGTGTTGAAACATCGAAATAATATCGTTGCGTCAGAAAATCACGAGGCGCAGAGTATAACCGATTCGTATTTTTAATATATGTTAAAACATCGTTCTGCTGTACATATTTCGGTTAGATGATATATGGAAGCAGTATATCATGGCGCTTATTTTTTGCCAAAATATAGATCTGCGTCACGTCAACTGGTAACTGTATTTTGACAGTGCTAAAATACGGGAAATATACACGTCCCGCGGAATAACTTTGTAGTGTGAAGACGTCTAATAAGTTCATTTGCGCGCCTAATTTTTAGCTCGACTATTCGAAGAATAGTCTAGCTATTCTACTCACCCTGGCGTCAGCGTCGGCGTCGGCATCACACCTTGGTTAAGTTTTTGCATGCAAGTACATACAGCTATCATTTAAAGGCATATAGCTTTGAAACTTATTTATTCTTTTTCTAGGTCAATTACCAACCTCACTTGGTCAAGTTCCATAACTCTAACATGTATTTTGAGCAAATTATGCCCCCTTTTGGACTTAGAAAACCCTGGTTAAAGTTTTACATGCAAGTTACTATGTCCAAAACTAATTCAGATATTAAATTGAAACTTCACATGTGTCCTTGGGGTTATAAAACTAGTTGATAGAATCAAGTTCCATAACTCTGACCTTCATTTTGGCCAAATTATGCCCCCTTTTGGACTTAGAAAATTCTGGTTAAAGTTTTGCGTGCAAGTACATACAGCGATTACTAAAAGACATATAGATTGGAAACTTATTTTTTCTTTTTCTAGATCAATTACCTACCTCACTGGGTCAAGTCCCATAACTCTGACATGTATTTTGGCCAAATTATGCCCCCTTTTGGACTTAGAAAACCCTGGTTAAAGTTTTACATGCAAGTTACTATGTCCAAAACTAATTCAGATATTAAATTGAAACTTCACATGTGTCCTTGGGGTTATAAAACTAGTTGATAGAATCAAGTTCCATAACTCTGACTTGTATTTTGGGCAAATTAAGCCCCCTTTTGGACTTAGAAAATTCTGGTTAAAGTTTTGCGTGCAAGTACATACAGCTATTACCAAAAGGCATATAGCTTTGAAACTTATTTATTCTTTTTCAAGGTCAATTACAAACCTCACTGGGTCAAGTTCCATAACTTTTAGCATGTATTTTGAGCAGATTATGCCCCCTTTTGGACTTTGAAAATTCTGGTTAAAGTTTACATGCAAGTTACTATTTCCAAAACTAATGCAGATATTGAATTGAAACTTAACATGTTTCTTCGGGGTTATAAAACTAGTTGATAGCATCAAGTCCCATAACTCTGATATGCATTTTAGTCAAATTATATCCCCTTTCGAACTTAAAACTCTTTTGATATTTAACATTTTGGGTAATAATCTCCTGCTTCTGTGACAATATTTCGAATAGTCGAGCTTGGCTGTCTTACGGACAGCTCTTGTTAGTTTGTGTAACACCATTTTGTCATATCGTTTTGGTTCTAACCCTTCTTAAAAAAGGCAGATCAGATATAGTTGAAATCTTTCTCGGCGCCTGTATGTCACAAAATAATATATCGGCGTGAATTCAGATTTACTTTTTTTTATAGAATTATCAATGGTTTTTCACACGTCATTTCTTAAGTAAATGACGAGAAGTAAATGACAAAACGCTAAACGCTAAACGTCATATTATTTGTGTTTGCAAATAAATAAAATAATGTTTATGAATGTAAGAACAACCCAGTATGAACTACTTATCAGGCATAGTTAGAGAGATAAGGAAGCTAAGGGTTTAATTAATCTCTCGACATTCATATCTTGTACCATTTGCGGTATTCTTTTTCGAAGCAAAGTGATTGTAAAGTGTGCATATTTATAAGTGCCAGAGCGGGCGGGAGAATCTAGCACTGAGACCTCAAGTTGCTCAAATTGTGTAATGGGGTATTGTGGGGTTGGGGGTATTAGGGCTGGAGCACCCAGACTTAGTCATCCACACTGGGAATACGCCATTATAGGTAGTCCTGGAATAACTTTATGTTTGCTTCTTAAAACGAAATGATTGTATATTAGTGTTTCTCATATTTAGAATGTAAGCCCATCGTGGTAAAAGGAATCTGCGTTGCTAAACATCTTTTTAAATTTATGTGTAAAGTTAAAGATCAGTTTTTAAAAAACGCCTGAATCTCTTTGACTTGTTATTTTTAGTGTTTGTTTCATGTAAATTATCAATATGGTCGTTTCAACCGGGAATACTTATATTTAAAAACTAAATTAATCACAGTTTGAATTTTTTACACAGAGCCTTCAAGGTAGTTTATTTGAAACCATCTTTAAGAGGGGAATTGCAACCCAGTTGTTTCATATATCGAGGGCTTAGAGCGATACTGGTCTATCTGCTTCTATTTCTATTTACAGATAGACCAGTTTCGCTCTAAGCCCTCGATATGCATACATGTATCAGTGTATGCTTTTATTTGTATATCATGACATACCGTTTACAGAACTAAGACTGGAACATGAATTGAATAAATATGCTGACCCAAGCTCCTAAGAATATAAAATATTCAGCCTGTAACATTTTCTAATTAATTAAATTATCGATCTCGATTGGAAACCTCTAGTACTACCCAATTACCCACATCCAACCCCATCCCACTCCCCATCCCACTTTCATAAATATTGAATGAGTTGCGAAAACGGATGGCACCTAATCAGACGACACCCCTATCTGACCTTTTCTACTTGTTTCAGAATGGATTATATTCCTTTTTGATTATTTAAAAAATAAAAACAAAAATACAATTTCTATGAAAAGTGTTTATTGGTATAAAAATATTCCTCTTTAAGTACTTGTTTTCTGAAAATACACTCCTATTTGAAAATGTTTTACTTGTTTTTGAAAAAAAATAAATTATTTTCCTCTTCTATCTAAAAATACATTCCTCATAATGTTTTATTTGCTGTAAAATATACCCCTCTGTATTTTCTTTTCTTTCCAAAAACAGAACACATCTCTCTGAAAATGTTTTATTTGTTATAGAAAAAATATCTTCTCTCTAAAAACGTTTCGATTTTTAAGGGATAAATTGTACTTAACCCTCTCTCAATATTTTTATTTAGACATCACTCAAACAACTATGTGTAATATAATCGCAGTTATAAAATATTTGAAACAGAACAGAATTTATCTTTTATTTTCTAGACATGAGCTGATCAGCTGATCAATTCATATAAATATCAAGGTCAAAACTTATTACGGTGTTTCGTTTAGTTATTGTATCCTAAACTGCGATATACGATGGTACGATGACGTGATGGTGCGATTGCACGATGATGAAGCAACGGTGGTACGATGTTGAAAACGCAATGACACGATGATGAAATCGCGATGGTGCAATGCTACATGGTGAAATGTCAATGTAATACTGCGTTTTCACGATCGTACCATCACGTTTTCACCATCGCATCATCGTGCATGTACCATTGCGTTTTAATCATCGCACCATCGTATTTTCACCATCTTCCCATCGGCTTTCATCATATATCATATTTCATTTTCTTTCCATGCGTTTTCAACAACGCACCATCGCTTTTTACTACGTGTCATTACTTTACACCATCCATACATCGCCTTCTGAAGGTCATGCGCAGTGACGATATTGTCAGTAACAGCCTTTATCAATCTTTTTTCATATGACTATGTATGGCACCTTCACCTCCTGAGGTTGAATAATACATTTGACTATTTCATCAAGCTTTTATTTACTTTTTGTTTCATAAATAAAGGCGAGGCTTTAAATTTTAATGAGTGGCATTGAACATTTTTTAAAGAATTTTGCAAAACAGCAGAATCTAATGTAAATAATGGTAAATTTTTCAAAATACATTGAGATAAAAACCATCTATTGCTGACAAAAATTCAAGTGTACAGAACTACGCGTTCAAAACCCAAAGGTGATGGTATGATGGTGTAAACGCGATGGGAAAGATGGTGAAACCTCGATAGTACGATGGTGATAACGTGATGGCACAATGGGGGAAAACGCGATGGTATGATAGTGTTTAACGCGATGGCACGATGGTGAACACGCGATGGTACTATGATGAAAACGCGATGGTACGATGATGAAAACGCGATATTACATCAGCATTTCGGCATCGTACCATCGCAACATCAGGATTTCATCATCGTGCTATAGCGTTTTCACCATCTTATCAGCGCTGTTTCATCATCGTGCCACCGCGCCATCGCCATACCACTATAGGATAAAAGGTAATGTGTTGTGTACAAGAATAGAAGTATGTTTGCTGTTCAACAATTTATCACCCTCTTAGATTATTTCTGATAGGTTCAGTTCGGAGCTGATAAGGGGGAATAGCACTTTGTATTTTAAGCAACCTGCGTATGATTTTGTTATCATATTACTGTAGAAGTTACCCCGGCATGAGTGATTAACGTTGCTTTAATAAAATATTCTAACATGGCCCGATTTGATTCGATTTTGATCGAAAAACTAGGATTAACGATCGATAAACTAGGTTTTTCGAACGTAAAACTAGGTTTTTCGTATACTAACCTATATTTTCGAGCGAAAACATAGGATAACGTCGTGAACCATAGTTCACGCTCGTAAATGTAGGTTCACGATTGTAAACCCCAGTTCACGGTCGTAAACATAGGTTTACGTTCGATAAACCAGGTTTTTCAAACTTAAAAGCAGATTTTTCAAATACTAACCTATTTTTTGAGCGAAAACATAGGATAACACGGTAAACTATAGTTCACGCTCGTAAGCGTAGGTTCACGTTCGTAAACCCAAGTTTACGGTCGTAATCATAGGATAACGACTGAAATTCATAGTTCAATCGAGAAAGCTGGTTTATCGAATGTAAACCATGGTTTTCGATTGATATACTAGGATTATGAAATCAACTCTAAATTTTGGCCGTAAACCTATGTTTACGGTCGTGAACCTATATTTACGAGCGTGAACATAGGTTTACGACTGTGAACTACAGTTTTACCTCGTAAAACTGTGTTTATCGATTTGTAACTATATGGCAAGCCAATTGTCCAATAATTACGTGAACCCTAGTTCACGGTCGAAAAACTAGGATGAACGATCGATAAACTAGGTTTTTCGAACGTAAAACTAGGTTTTTCGAATACTATCCTATATTTTCGAGCGAAAACATAGGATAACGTGGTGAACCATAGTTCATGCTCCTAAATGTAGGTTCACGATTGTAAACCTCAGTTCACGGTCGTAAACATAGGTTCACGTTCGTAAACTATGGTTTATGGGCGCGAACCGGGCTTTACGAGCGTAAACATAGGATAACGATCGTAAACATAGGATAACAACCGAAACTCATAGTTCAGTCGAGAAACCTAGTTTATCAAACGTCAACCATGGTTTACGGTCGATATATTAGGATTATAGAATCAACAATGAATTTCGGGCGTGAACGTGGGTTAACGGCCATGAACCTATGTTTACGGACGTGAACCTATGTTTATGACCGTGAACCATAGTTTACGGTCCTGATCTATATTTTCGAGCGTGAACCTATGTTTACGAACGTGAACTTCGGTTTACGAGCGTGAACTTAGGTTTACGTTCGATAAACCAGGTTTTTCAAATACTAACCTATATTTTCGAGCGAAAACATAGGATAACGTCGTAAACCATAGTTCACGCTCGTAAACGTAGGTTCACGTTCGTAAACCCAAGTTTACGGTCGTAAACATAGGATAACGACCGAAATTCATAGTTCAATCGAGAAAACTATGGTTTACGCCCGGTATCTGATGTTTTTGTTCGAAAATATAGGTTAGTATTTGAAAAACCTAGTTTTACGTTCGAACAACCTAGTTTTTCGACCGTGAACCGTGAACCGGGTTCACGTAATTATTGGACAATTGGCTTGCCATAGACGCGGGGACCTGTAAGAGATCATTATGACGTCAAATGTGAGGTCAAATTGCCGCATGACGTCCGATACATTACTCCTCGTGTTAATGAGGTTCAGCATGATATTTAAAACTTCTTATAAATATTCAACACTAAAGGGAAATGCCGCCCATTAACTTTCAGTCAGATTTCAGAAGCAACACTTGAGTTATTTCCCTTAGTAGCTTCTAGTGTTAACTATATAGGGCATAATAAGTATAGCAGTTTCTTCTTCATAACTTATGATGTATTTGACCTAGAACTATGAAACGTACAATGGTATTAGATCACCATAATGGGGTAGTGCCCACACAATTTCGTATGGATAGAACATTTATTATCTTCAAGTTGTGCATCCACATCTAGCCACCCCTGCTAATACACCCTCCCCATCCTTTTTTATGGAATGCCTGTGCTTCATGCCAGTTGCCAAGTGCTAATGGTTTTTTATGCCAAATGCCATTTACTTTACGCTAAATGCCAAAAACTTATTGCTTAATGCTACATACCAAATGTTATGTTCCATAATTATATTGAATGCTAAATGCCAAATACATCAATCGCTAAATAATATGTGCTAATGGTCAAATTCTTTTTGAGTTAATGATCTGTATCTTTAAACTGATAAACACTCCTTTGAGTTATGTGAACATTTCTTTCTGCTACGAAAGGTAACAGTATACAGTATACAAGACATATTAACGAAAACTCCCCATTCTAGGCGGTGCTTTAATTCGTATTTATATAAATTTAAGTAATGTTTAACCAAAATACATTAATGCAACATTATGTTTGTTTGTTTGTTGGGTTTAACGTCGCACCGACACAATTTTAGGTCATATGGCGACTTTCCAGCTTTAATGGTGGAGGAAGACCCCAGGTGCCCCTCCGTGCACTATTTCATCACGAGCGGGCACCTGTGTAGAACCACCGACCTTCCGTCAGCCAGCTGGATGGCTTCCTCACGTGAAGAATTCTACGCCTCAAATGAGGTTTCGAACCCACATCGATGGGGGGTAACTGGTTTGAAGTCAACGACTCTAACCACTCGGCAACAGAGGCACCTTAATGCAACATTAAGGTGTCCAAATCCGTATAATATAAGGCGGAGGTTTCTGGCTACAATTCCAAGAACACATTTTAATGATCGTCCGATTGCTCTTATAGGTGTCCATGTTGTATTCAGGTCAGGTGGTCTAGCAGCAATCTGAAGTTGAGCAGCAATCTGCAATATATGAAATATTTTCGTGACATTTAAATTATATATAGAAGGTTTAGTCAATATACATTTAATACGGAAACGTTGTATTTGTCACAGCACAAAGCATAACAGCTTTTTTTTGTCTATTAAAGAAAATTATATTTCTAGAATACTTTAAAAATATAAGAATGAAAAAGATTCTGCTTAGTTAAAATAAATACTTTTGAAAGCAACAGGCGGGAAAAGTCACGAATAGGTTTTCAACAAACGTTGTGCTTAATGTTTTTACTTACTCTGCTGCAGATACAGAATTTACAAAATCTCCCAAGCCCCTGTAAACCTACAACCTTATAACGCAGTTGAAAAGGCACTAGATATTTTATAGGGTTTGTAATGATTATGAATGCATTTCTTTGCTTCTCCGACTCATGAAGTACATTTACATTTACATTTGTGATAAAGATTACATGTACTGGCAGATTTATCTTTCAGTACCTTTTACAATAGTTTTAAAAGTTTTGTAAAGTCACCGTAATCTACAAGGAGCTACTCGCTTGGGTTCAATTTAACTCACGGTTAAATCAGAGTTGTTGTGAAAACTATAACAAGCAAGGACTGGTCTCATTTAGGAGTCATTATAACGAGGACCAGGTGCTTGTTATCTTTAGAGAATAGTCAAGTAATTTTGCTTTTTGTTTTTATCGATTTTTGATACGTGAAATATGTTGCTTGAAAGACGTTATCAATTATACTTAGACCATCGAGAAACTCGCAATTATCAAAAGGAATGAAACAAAATAATATTACAACGTCAATTAACAAATTTCTATAATGCACGAGATGCACGGGACGGTTCTTAGGCAATGACGATAAAACATCTATCTTAGTCATGTAATATCATGTAATATTTCACTACTTTATACTGATGTACACACACCGGTTAACAATTGTACAGCTTTTTCGGGTTAATTTCTTACAGAAACTTACTAGTTCATGTTACAGCCCACTTACTAGTACATTGTTAGATATTTTAATAGGTTTGCAATGGTTGGATAGTAGTTGTAGGATGGCAGTTGAAATCTTATGTATGATTGTATAGACGATAGATGGTATGATACAATGTACATGTAACCACTATAGAATGATACATAAATATGGTGCGATTAGCTGGAAGATATTATTATATAAATATTGATTATAATAAAAACTTTCCCAACTCTCTCCTATTATTTTGACATCACATTGTCCAACAATCGCTATCCTCTTATTCTTATACAAATATCTCTGTTCTACCATCCAGCAATTTAGTGGCAGGCGATGGCAAATTTACAAAAATTAGATTTCATTTTCGTCAAATTCTCATTTTCTAGTCTCTCATATTGTGTGTGATACGGATGGAGTAGTATCACTTGTTTTGTGGCATTAAATTTCGTAATATATAACTATGTTAATTATAAACCAGACAAAGTGTACCAACTTTGCAGTTAGTTAAATGGGGTGGGGGAAGGGGGTAAGAAGTTAGGAGAAAAATCTGAAAATATAAAAGAAGATTTTCCAACTACATAACTAATTTTCCACAACAAACATATATAGAAAAGTGCCCAAAGGCCCCAGCGGCATTTCTTTGACTTAATAGAATGGTTTGTACAATATTCGTAAAAGGTAACAAAAGTAACCATTATAAACATATAGTAGACACCGTACTTAGTGGTCTGTGCGTAAATTTTATTTCATAAAAGATGAAAGTTACATGCTCACCGGTTTATTCGGTCTTTGACTTCCGGTTTGATTTGACGTTTTGGGAAAGAAAGAAAGTGTTGATGATTTATGTGTGATATAGTGGATTCGTGTGGCTGTCAGCGATATTTGATACGCGTAGCTTTTGCAGAGAAGTATAACTTTCTATTAATCAATAACGATTTATTTGAATAAATGCTATAAATATAAAAAAGACACGTGAATTGAGACGTGTTTATCTTTTACTTTTATATGGGATAGTTCGGTGGTGACAAATGACAGAAATACAAGTTTAAAGACTTCCACGAACATTTACTGGTACTGCCAGTTTTGAAGTGTATGTACTGAATAAATTGTGTAGAAAAATTTAGAGAAAATGGACCTCGGATTCAATTAAAAAAGTTGCATTATATATTCAGTTACAAAATATCGTCGTAAGTTTACAGGAGTTGCTTCCCTTCATGTATAGTTTGTTTTAACATTAAGAAATGAATCAAAATTGTATCTTTGTAAATATTTTACAGTTAGATTTATGAATATAGTATTATTCTATACTTATATCATGTGAAAGCATATATTATTTCTTTGAATGATTTATAATAAAACTTATGTTATCTTGATATAATTTTTTATTTCAGACTGCTTTACATATCGTCATTGGATATTGTGTTTTTATCTCATTTTGATGCAAGGTGATGGTAACATTAATTTAGTGTGCTTGATATTGGTAAAGTTTACTGATAGAATATTCAGTTTTCTTTAAAATGTTTATTTAATTATTTTAGATGTTTCTTTTCCATATAAAGGGAGGTAATGTCTTTTTAAATAAATATTAATTGACCAGTTTAACTAGTAATTCAGCTTTAAATATATGCATGCATAACTAGCATAAGGGGTTTTAGTTTAATAATATTTTATTGCAACTATTACAGACATGAATGAAAACAATACATATGTATACATATATATATATAGTGCAAATGGGTCGGGCTACAAGTTTTAACAACATTGGCGACAGCCCTCCCCAAAACGTCACAATTTCACATATATATCTGTTCCGATACTTGTCTTGCAATTATTGTATGGTAGATTTATTACAGCGTAGAAAATGTATAACTACGTAATGACAAGATAAATTAATTTTGAAAAAGAGAGTAGGAAAAGAAAAAAAGAGGATTTGTCAAATGCCCCCTTAATACTGCCGAACCCTGGTTAAGTGTTTATTGGTGACAGAGTTCAATACTCGAGACGATAACGATAATTTTAAGGTACATTCGTACTCTTTTAACGACATAAACTGGTTTACGGTAAACACGTGTACATGTAACTTCCTTGTTTTCTTGTTTGGATTACATTAATTATTTCGAAAGATTTCGAAGGTAAGCGGGAATTTTTCAGTTAATTTACTTATATACAAGCTCAAGTCATCTGATTTTAGACTTTCAGGACATAGAAAAGTGCCGTCAAGCTAAGTATACATCAAAAATGGTAACTTTCATATTCGAGGTTATTTTTAGATCTGTGTATAAAAACAATATATTTAATTTAAGCAGACATTGCATTTATTTTTATAAATTATCTAGTGCTGTAGACAGTGTATTCTAAGTAGCTTACTCTTTTACTCTTTTTGTTATGATAAATGAAAAAGTAGAATTATGGGCATAGACATACATCAGCTAACCGTCAGCTAACATGTAATTATTGTAATTTCTTAACAAGGATAGCTAAGAAATAGAGTTTGTAATTTATCAGCTGATAGCTGCAAGTTTAAAATAGCCAGGTAGCTCAGATGGAAGAGCAGCCTAGACTTTGTCACATCAAAGTTATAGGAAGGTCTCAGGTTCGAGTCCTGGTCTGGCTACAACTTGATGATTGATATCTGTTAAGTTTAATAGCTTTAGAATTTGAATCTTTCGGTATGTTTGATGAATTTTTGGGTCTCTTTAAAAATGAATTCGTTTTCAGCATCAGTTAATTGTTCGTTTCCAAACAGTAGCTTATCTGAGCTCAAAGGATGAAAGATTCTAGTTGCTAAGAATAAATTACGCCTCTGTAATGTAAATTGTTTACACTTGAAAAAATAATGTTCAGCATCTTCAACACCACTACCGCAGTCACATGTAGGGTTTTGTCTTAAGTGATTTTTAAACAAGTCTGCATTTAAATTGCTGCATTGGTTTCTGATTCGAGCATGGTAAACTGAAGAGATTCTTTCACCACTTAAAAAATATTTTGGTACATCCGGTGATTTAAAATGGTCCCTTAATGATGATTTGAAGTTTGAAAGTGTAGGTGAATCTCTAGTATTTTGGTCTAGTTCATTCCATAATTTAATAGAAGAGGGTATCACTGATTTGGAGTAAATTTCTGTCCGTCTTTGAATTGATGAAAAGTTTGAATTGTTTCTCAGGTTATAAGGATTAGTTTCATTAACAATAGGCGGAAATAAGTCAGAAAGATATATTGGTAATAGACCATGTTTTTCTTTGTATACTAATATAAGTTTTTGCATTTTACGTCTGTCTGAAAGAGACACCCAGCCAATTTCATTTAACAATCTATTGATTGAAACAGAACGTGTAAGACCAGTTACTACCCTTGCAGCTTCATATTGCATTTTTTCTAAGGATTCTTTTTCAAAGACAGTGCAGCTATCCCAAACCACGGATGCGTATTCTAAAATAGGTCTTAGATAGGAAATGTATATTTGATTAAGTGTAGCACGTTTTAATTTGAATTTTAACATTTGCATTGAACCTAGAACTTTCGATGCTGAAGACGTTATGTCAGATATATGTTCATGCCAAGAGCCGTCATTACTTAACGTTACCCCTAGGTGCTTATGGTGCTGGACAGGAGACAGATTAGTGTTATTAAAGACTAATTTTGGGAGTGATCTATCAGCCAAAGAAAACGTAACAACCTCTGTTTTTAGCGGATTAAAATTTACCAACCATTGTTTTGACCATTCATTAAGTTTTTGAAGGTCTGAATTAAGCGTTTCTTCAATTGTGTTTGTATCGAAAGATGATACTGCAAGGCTGCTGTCATCAGCAAAAAGTCGTGCAGTACTTACTAAAGAATCAGCATAAGGGGTTAGTGTGACAAACTCAATTCTCCCCTGCCAATATTGTCCGGGAGTAGAATTATTTGTGTGAGGAAGCCATCCAGCTGGCTTGTAAATAGATCAGTGGTTCCACCCAGTTGTCCACACATATGTGAAGCAATGCCTAGAGGGGCACCTCTATAAAGAGAAGCTGGCAAAGTGACTTAGGAGCAAAGTCGAGTCAATATTACTATACAACTGTAAACCGGACTAATAAATGTAACATGTATATTTTGTGATAATGTAGAACAAGAGTAACAATTTCATTTCTTTTTCTACAGTGAAGAACTCTCATATGCATTCATACTGTTGTGGATTCACGTATACGAAAATGTTGGAAATGTTGTTCTGAACAGTTATGAAGGTACTATATTATTTTTATAAAAGCTGTATATATTTTCAATATTGCTTAGCTTTGAATGGGACAATATCAGTATTTATATTTTTTCCCACATTCACTTTTCTTTAATACTATAGCTTTGAAATTTAAACTTTATTTGTGATCAGAAGCTGAGCACGAGCTTAAAGAACCATAAGCTTGTCTTGCATTATGTGAAACAAAATCACTTGCGCACAAGTGTTAAAACCACAGATGGTGCTCTTAATTTTACTTTTTTAAGAGGCCTCCGTGGCCGAGTGGTTAAGGTCGCTGACTTCAAATCAATTGCCCCTCATCGATGTGGGTTCGAGCCTCACTCGGGGCGTTGAATTCTTCATGTGAGGAAGCCATCCAGCTGGCTTACGGAAGGTCGGTGGTTCTACCCAGGTGCCCGCTCGTGATGAAATAATGCACGGAGGGGCCACCTGGGGTCTTCTTCCACCATCAAAGCTGGAAAGTCGCCATATGACCTATAATTGTGTCGTTAAACCCAACAAATAATTTTACTTTTTATTTCTTTCTGTCATGCATGTTCAGAAGCAATGTTTCATACAATGAAATGTCTTTGAAATAAATATTTTTTAAGATCAATAATTTTTTTCTCAAGCTTAACAAAATTGATAACTTAAAGCTTAGTAGTCTGTTTTAAGTTTCTATAAAATATATATACTTGAAATGTGAAGTTATAATCATGATTTTGTGCATTAGCATTTTCTTATTTAATGAATTTTTTTTTATAAGAAGCAATTGCTTATTTTCTATCTTTCAGGCTGTACAGTAGCATGTGATGAAATGGTTTTTTTTTTATAAGAAGCGATTGCTTATTTTCTATCTTTCAGGCTGTATAGTAGCATGTGAATATTATATGAGCTGTGACAAGACCTGAAAGATTTTGAATTATTAAGGTATGCATTTGCTTAATATAGTCAAAATAAGGAATTATGTCTGCCCATATGTATGGGGAGACATACTGTTTTTGGGTTCCTTGTCTGTCTGTCTGTCCATTCACATTAAGCTTGTCCAGCTTTCATAGGTCAAATGACTGGACGGATTTCGATAAAACTGCATATTAGTGATTAGTACCAACCTTAGTTGTGCATGTCATTAGCACATTCCGCTTTATGCACAAATAGCCACCAGAACTTAAAACAGAAAAATCTTATCTGGCTTTCATAGGTCAAACTGCCGGAAATATTTCAACAAAACTTCATACTTCATAGGAGTGATCAGTACAAAGCCTAGTTGTGCGTATCACTGACACGTTCTGTTTTGAAGCTGAAAATTACCGTCAGAGGTAAAGGTATACATATGGGTAAAACGTGTTTTTGTGACAAAAACACACAGTTTCTACTTTAAATAGTAGAAATGTTTGTGGTCATACTTTTTCTGTTTAATTTCAATGAGGAATTCTGCGTTTAATTTTAGCTTACCTGAGCACGAAGTGCTCAAAGGTGAGCTTTTGTGATCGCCCTATGCCCGTCGTCGTTCGTCAGTCGTCTGTCGTAAACAATTTGACTGTTAACACTATAGAAGTCATAATTCTGGTCAAATCTTAATGAAATTTGGTCACAATGTTACCCTGTCCCTCAATAAAATCTTGGACGAGTTTGGTATTGGGTAATCTGGGATAAAAAACTAGGTCACAGGGTCAAATCAAAGGAAAAGTTTGTTAACACTATAGAGGTAAAATATTGGTTCAATCTTAATGAAACTTTGTCAGAAAGTTATCCTCAATAAAGTCTTGGACAGGATTGTTATTGGGTCATCTGGGGTTAAAAACTAGGTCACCAGGTCAAATCAAAGGAAAAGCTTGTTAACACTGTAGAGGCCACATTTATGACTGTATCTTCATGAAACTTAGTCAGAATGTTAACCTTGATGATCTTTAGGTATATGCGCAGACTGGTTTGGATCTTTCCTGGTCGCAACCATGTTGGTTTTCTCATGGCGTGGCTCATATGTTGTTTCATATTGGTATTTAATTTTATAGTGGATTTATGCAAGCATGAAATCCAAGGAAAGTCCCCCTTAAATATTTATGATTTCATAGTGTTCATCCATTTCATCTGGTTTTATTTCTGCTAAATTAGTATAAATTATCTGTCATTACAGCCTTTAAGGTACTGTTAAAACCTGAATTGCCAAAATGACTGAAACTGTAAATTATAAAGATGTTCTTGATTTATATCAGTTAGTAAACGGAAATGCTGCTCATTTTCATGAACTATATTGTAAAAGACTGAAAATTGCGGAAAGTGATGTGAATAAATGGAGTTTAATTAAAAAGGTGTCCAGTGCACAAATGAAAGCAAATTCCCTAAAGAAAAAGGAAGACATCGAGCAATATGAAAAGTTTATATCATCTACTTTCTATGCGCCAGAGATAAAATCAAAATTGATTGACAGGAAAAGTGATGAAAATAAAAAAGGAATGAAAAGAATGCAAACCATCTATGAGCAAGAAATACGAATACGTAAACTATCAAATGAAGTTTTATTTTTAAAGGAAAGACTCAAGTCTAAAAATATATCGAAACTAAACCAAAAATTAAAAAGACGAAGTCATACTATTTTAAAGCAAAAATTAAAGTACCAAACTTTATTGAAAAGGCAGAATAACATAAAAGAAAAGAAAGTAAAAGAAAAAGAAGTACAGTGCAATTTTTTCAAACACCAGCTGAAAGAACTTGATGAAAAAATTGAAAGTTTAACAGAGGATAAATCTTTGGACGGAAAGTTACTGTTTGAAAGTAGAGAATCATCCCATGGTAAACCATACAAAAACAAATTAAGAGAAGTTTATTATGAATTAATCAGCTTAAATGTTGGTGTTGAGAATATAGGAAAAGTGGTCAGATGCGTTTTAAGACTGGTAGATTATGATATAGAAGACTTACCTTCAGAAAAAAACGGTTAGAAATTTTAAAACAGAACTTGGTTTAGTATCAAAGCAGCAAATAGCTCAAATATAAATGAATCAGATATACTTTCAATGCATCGTGATGCAACAACTAAAAAAGGAAGACATTATTATGGGGTAGAAATATCTTCTGAAAATGGGACTTGCACAGCAGGGTTAAGAGAAATTATAGACGGAAAAGCCGAAACTTATGTCAATACAGTCTCAGAGATAGTTGGTGATATTGCGGTTTCTGGCAACCTACCAGACCTAAATGACTCTTTTTTTAGAAAACAAAGAACACAATGACTGACCGTTGTGCTACCGAAAAGAAAGTTAACAAAATTTTAATGGACGAGAAAAATATTAAATTAAAATAGTTTTAAATGCTCTGTTCATCCAATTCTACAGATTCAAGAAATATGTGAGAAAGAAATTGTAACCCTTGAAAAGGAACATAGAGACAAATATAAACTGGATAATAATATATCTACGGTCAATACTATTCGATGTGTCTCAAAGTTATTTTATAAAGATGGTTCTGGAGATCCCCTTTTAACTGCAAATTACTTAAAAAGTGTGGGAATTAAATCTATACCGATTTTAAATTTTAGAGGCAATCGATTCAATACACTATTTCATAATGCTGCTGGAACCTTTTTTATAAAGAAACAAATTTGAATTATTTGTGTGAATCAAAGACCAGTTTAAACTTCACACAGAACATTATTGTTAATGGACTGAAAAATGAATTTATTGTTGCAGTGATTCATGCTCTGGGTATTATTTTCAAGCTAGTTACAGACCCATATATGAAAATTACTATGTCGAATTCTAGTGTTTTGGAAGTGTCGGGTGTCTATAGCAGTCTAATAGATGTAATGAAAGCTGGTAGTAGTCAACCAGATTTGTTTCTGAAAAACCAAATTCATCTTATATGTGGACCAAGAAAATATAATGATGAAATTGAAAGTTCACTCTTTGATGAAGTAAATAACGATGAAATATCAGAATTGATTATAAAAACGGTTATGTAGTGCTGTTCATAACAAGTGTTTGAAAACTTACTCTGAGTATCTTGAAGGTGGCATATTCTTTGAACCACAAAAAGATCTAGTTAAGGAAAGCGAACATTGTCCACAAAACAATATAACTGTTGAAAGGCTTATGGCCAAGCTAGATTCTGGTTTAAAGTCAGCGCCAAATATCAATACTTGTAATCTGGAATCTAGAATAATGTTTAAAAATAATGACACAGGAGATTGGTTGATTGAGCAAAATGAAGACATTAGAAATTCAATAATAGAAAATGCAAGAATGAAAAGGAAAGCTGTTCAACAGCAGGAAAGTGAAAGAAAAAATCAGTTATTTAAGAAATCCGTTGATTTGATAAATGAAAGGAAAAGGAGGAAAATAGAAAGTAATGATAAAAAGCAAGAAAAGGAAAAAAACTTAAAAGACAAAATAGATAAAGTAGGATGTGCAGACAATGAAAGTGAAATTAGATCAAAGTTAGAAGGCATGAATACCAAAAAGGAATAACTAGCTTATTTAAAAGATCAGATCAGTTTCTTAAAAAAAATGTAGTAATTACATCAAAAACAAAGTATTTGGTTCAGTTCTCAAAAAATGGAAAGCAGCTAGACATTGAAGAACTTATAGTGAATTTAATGAATTTAATCAGAAAGAAGAGTATTCAAAGTGAAATTTCAAGTGCTACAGAAGTTGTTGGAAAGAAAATTAATCACATTTGGAAAGAAGCTGATGACATTGAAAAAGAATATGATGGAAAGGTGTTATCTTTCAATAAAGGAATTTTTGAGGTGATTTTGGCAATTCAATAAGTTTGCATGAATTAACTGACTGGATACACATTTTACGTAGTCTACACATAATTTTAAATTTGGGAGCATTTAGGCTCACATTTCACATTTACAAACCCATTATACAGCTTGTGTTAGCAACAAACAGTTTTTGTAATCGCTTGTGTTTTGATATCAAAAGCTATTTTTTTAAATAAGCAAAGCTGTGTTTTTGCATCATTAGATGTTTTCCTTCCATGACAGATGCTTTCATTAAAAGGTGTTTTAAAAACATAATTTATTTGACATAACATACTAAGTTTCAGAAACTCAAATAAAATATAAGAACTAAGTTAGAAATGGATATTACTATATATTTTTTTAAGAATTTTCTCACATGATTGCAATTTGTAAATACTAAATTATGTTGCTAACAAAAGAATTGTAATGAAAATTACTACCTGTTTATATGTATTATTATTATTATGGAAGATTATGGCTATATTACATTCCTTTCAGTTCAGAAGAAATAAATCCCCCCCACTCCCCAAAAAAAGTTACATTCCTAAACTGTGTCTTGATGAATGTGATAAAGCTTTCATCATTTCATGAGTATGTTTTCCTAAATTAATCAGTAGGATCACCATTGAAATACTGACTTAAATGCTTCAGCTTGATAGCAGGTCGATACAAAAATGCTCTATTACAATTTGCAACAGCAGACATTGTAATTGAGCACTTATCTTGTAAGAGAGTTTTCCACTTTAATATTGAAATTTATGTTTTAGAAATTCTTTACAAAATATCAAGTTGGTACATGTTTCTTTAATATTTCCTTGAATGCTAACTATGGAAAACATGTTGATACTAAAACAATGTTTTGTTACTAGCATTACAATCAGGTTACTGTTTTGGACAGGTTTTCATACAGAAGTTTAACACAGTACTATCTAACAACCATTTGCATTACAGTCAGATTTAAGTACAGGAATACAATACAATAATTATACATTTCTGTATTATTATCCTTTTAACTATATCAAAATAAATGGATGTCACTTCTGCCAAATATTGTATGTGTAAACAGATTTGACTGTAGAAGATATTCACAAAATGTCAATTCCTTCCTTTCACTGGTGCTTGTGTTACTTTTCTTTTTTAAAACAAAACTAGTATATTCAGAAAGGCAATGTTAACACTTCGGAAATTTGTGTTGTAATATTTAGTATTCTTGTAATATAAGTGAAATTGATATTGTTTTTTTCTGAGAACTGACAGTGTAAAAGGATTTTTAAGAATAATTGTTTACTAAGAAGGTGTTCTTGTTGACTTGTAAAATAATATTTGTTCAGTTTCACACAAAGTTTATCATTTTTCATTTCTTTCAGATACAGTACACTGGATGTGGTGTTTATGACCTTTCAATCGATGAAATATGTGAGGACAAAAGAAATGGCACACTTAAGTTTATTTGTAAGTTACTGGGTACATATGTACAGGATATTTGTTTGTTTTGCTTGTAATATACAAATATTTTTCAACAGAAATATCAGGTGCAGTATTATTATGAGTGGCACAGCCATAAGTGAAATAAGAAAATAGCATTAATGAGTGAAAGATATTTTGATATTGCACAGAAACAAACAAATTGCACCATAACTTTTAAGGCATTGAAGGATTTTATTACTACACAGAAATGTTACCTATGATTATACTATGTGTGGCACACGTGCCCCATGGTTGTCTCTCAAAGGTCAGGGGTCACTGTTGAATGTAAAGTAAATTTTTTTTTTTTAGTAACTTTTATATGCATTGTACTGCATTTGTTAGTACTGCACACAAATGTTCCCCATAATAAACAGTGTGCCACATACATGATGTATTTCACTTAAATTTAATTACATATAGTTTTTGTTTTTAGCTCTTGAATGCCTTGAACCATTTTTAGTCTAATACTGTTGCCAACAACAACAAGTGGTGAACACTAAAAAAGTTTTACAATGGTCAGAAACTTCTGTTTTGCCACTGCATTAATCTGTCACTTGTTAAAGTAAACATTAATAGAATAATAATATTAAAATTAAACACATTTAATACAGCATTTTTAATTAAAATTTTTGATATGATATATGATTCAAGATATATGATTAGTCAATAAAAGTAGTAAATGTAATACTTATTTGATATTGTATGTTGCTTATTTCTCATATGTTATCAAATTATGTTATGCTAGAAATATTATGAAGCTTTATTGTTTTACAGAACTGTCTTTGGTGTCTTCTCAAGTGTATGGTAATAACAGATGCAAATGGGTAGTCACATATTGTTACAGTTGTTAAGACAGAAACTTTTAGTCTCAAATCACAGCTCTGAGCTTTGTCCAGGTATAAGAATATACCCAAGAGATGGAATATATTAAATATTTATTGGAATCTGAGTGTGGTATGAAGTGTGATATTTTGACTTGAAACATAACTCCATGTGATACTTTATTTATCTCATGACTTTGTAACTGACTGAAAATGTTAATGTAATTTGTATAACTAAGAGTGATTGTGTAGCAGTTTTTGGCTACAAGTAAAAACATGACTTGTGTATTATTTTAATTTTCTTCTAGTGAATTTATGAACTAATAAAAACTTAAATATATATTAGATATTTTTCATGATTTTTAAATTAAAAAAATAGAAATCTGCAGGGTATTTTCAGTAGATCGTTGGTGTAGGCTAAGATGAATATTTAGGTTTATTTCTTATTGCAAGATATAAGACTAACACTTTTTGAGTTTTGTTTAGGAGTTCATCATCATTTGTTAAGGAAGTTGTGCGAGAACCATAACTTTATTTGCATCAAGAATTATGGTATTTCTACACATAAAAAGTCTCCCTGGTTATTTTTTCCCAATTTTTGGAATACTGTTTGAGCTATAGCTTTGAAACATTGTTCACTTGTTTATTACTGTTATTAGATAATTGAGTACACAGAATCATTACTCGACATGTATATTTTGAGAAATTATGAACCACTTCAACAAAGAGATTAGGACTTTCTTGTTAAGCGTCCATTTTCTATGAAACTAAAATGCACAAACTGTAAAATGTACAGCCTTAAAACTTTGAACACTTATTTTTGTAGTTGGATAGTTTAACTCTTATATTTTTTGGTACTATTACAGGTATAGTTTTATATTTATACATTTCTTATCAACAGTAGGTCAGTTAGAAGGCAAAAGAAACATAATTCTTTTCTTGCATGTAACCTAATGTCTAGCATTAGCACCCTAAGTCAGTGCTCTGTTAATTTTTCTTTGAGAGCATAATAATATCAGAGTAGTTGTATGTGCCAAAGGTAGTTTTAGTAACACATTATTTTACATGAAATGAGTGACTGTTGCTTATATATTTTTAAAACTTTTAATGAAGAAGGTACATGATATTTAGTTCTGAAAGTGTTAATAATGAAATTATTGCATTTACTGATTTTGTTTAATTCTGGTATTCTTTCTTTACAAATACTATAAAAAATATTCATTATCATGTAACTTAAATAATTGATAGAATTTTTAGCATCCAATTTATTTGCTGAGTTTTATATTTATAAAACTGGGGTCTCTTTGGCTGAATGGTTAAAGTGTCAGATTTCTTAGCACTTGCCTATCAACAATGTAGGTTTGATCCTCATTCAGGTAATTGATTTCTTAAAGTGAATAAGACATCCAACTAGCTTACAGAAGATCACTGGTTCTATCCAGTTGTCTGCCAGTGATCATCACTGTGATGATCTGAGATATTCCTCCACCATCAATTCTGGAAATTCAGCATATGACCTTGAGTCTGCACGACATTAACATCACCTCTCCTCAAGATACATTTGTATCAGTTAGAATTGTTTTCTCAGTTATTTACTACAAACACAATTAATAGCATTTGAATTACATGTATACTGAAAAAAAATGCTAAAGGGAAGTAATAAAAATTGTAATTGATGCATAAAGGGAAGTAATAAAAAATTGTAAATGATGCATAAAGGGAAGTAATAAAAATTTTAAATGTTGTTATGTGCCTTTAATATATTGATTTTATAATAGATGAAGATTTATTTTTATATATAAGGACTTGAAAAATTGCATGTTATTTAAGATATTTTGTGAAAATAAATTGTGCCAAACTATATGTTTTGCTTTTATAAACGTGTCACTTGTCAATGAAACAGGTTGACATTTTCTTTAAAACTGACTATAGGGAAATGATGAGGTCAGCTGGGGTCAGCCATGTACTAGTTTTGTCCCTTTGAATTGTCTGCTAAAGTGTGAAACAGAGTAGCTGTTCTTTCAGATCTCGGAATATTCTAACACATGAAAAAATGTGATTAATATATTTTAAAAATTTGCAGACAAAATGTGTGTTTGTTTATATTTTTTGATAATTGATGGACTTATAGAGTTATTTCTTGAATATTTCAGTTCCCCTTTCAAATTTAAAAAAAGTAGGTACTATCTCTACATATAGGACAAATTGACTCTCGCCCTCCGTTGGCAATATTTAACGAATTTGAATATTTTATCGACATTTACTGAAGGTCACACGAGAAAAATTTTGTGAAATTATTCTGCAATCGGGCCAGCAGTTTCAAATTAGAAGATTTTTTTAGTTTTGTCTGTATAAATACAGGGAAATGTGACCACGGCCAATGACGGCAAAGTTTTTGACGAAACGGAATAGTTTGAAGAATGTTGGACGAACGGTATAAAGGAATCATCTGTGTGAAATTAGATAGGATCAGCGCGCTAACTGAAGATTTTTATTGTTAGCTCTGGTAGCCTCTATAAATTGAAACCTTTTAACAACGTTGGAAAAGAACAACTTAGAAACATTCAGGCGAATTGTCATTAAAATCCAATTTTGACATCGACAACCGACGGACCTACCAACGACGGACATAGCATGATCACAATAGCTCGCCATGAGCATTTGATCCTCATGTAAGCTAAAAAGCAAACATATCGAAAAACTTTTTTCTCTTGACGCCTGATACAGTTTCGTAGGAAAGTCGTAAAAACGCACAAACAAAATGTATTAAGACGGTCATTTGTTATGTTTCTCTGGTCAAACAAATTAAAATATCGCATCTCAATATTAAATATTATATGAGAAACTTTGCATTAAAATAAATAACATACTGTTTCAATTTTCAATGCAACCCTTTTCAAGTTGTCACGTATAGTATCATCATGTATATCCTGTATCAAGTTATGTAGAAATGCTGCCATCAAATCGAACACTGCTTGTCTGTAAAGACTATCGCCAAAATATAGGTGATCCAGTCCATCAATAATCTGAAAAAAAGGTAAATGCATTTACCTGTAAAGTTGCATACAACACATCCAAAACATTACACGTAGTGTTTATTCATATGAATAGAAGTATTTAAAAAATTGGGCCACTTTATGCGATTTCAATATACGTTTTCACTTTTAACTTTTTAAACAGAGATCAGTTTTAAAACAGCTTTTACATGCAACATATTCAATAAAATCTGGTAATGCAATGATGTAACAGTTGTATAAAATGCACTTCAAATGAACTTAGACAAAATGCAAATTGTTGGAAAATGTACTACAACATGTAGCTCTATAATAATATAAATAATCAGGCAAAAGTATATCTGTTAGATTTTATCTTTGCTGAAATGACACAATTTCAATTTTGCTGCCAAGATTAAGAATTAGATTTTAAAGAAAACATCCGCTGAAAGTATTAAGGACTATGAACACAATTAAGTGTAAATGGTCAGATGTTTAAGGTTTGAACGAATCCATTAGCTTACCAAAGTCTGATTAACCAAGTTTAAAGTATATTACATTTACCTCACGAACATCGTAATCATCCAAGGTCATGAACAGTCTACAGTTCGACATCATCCGTATAATAGCGACTACATCTGTATCTTCTGGGGACTCTACGTCTTGATTATCTTCTGGCATGAACAGTTTTGCTATGCCCCAGCATCAAGCCACCTCTTTATTTTTACAGTTCTTAAATCCAATCTTATCTACTTTTCTGTAAAGGGTTATCACTTTCTGAAATAACTCCTTGCATGGCTCACAGTTTTGTGATGGATTGTAATTCCACAAACATCTCTGTGAGTTCCACACCGTGTTTCTACTCATCCAGCTTACGTTGAATCCATCATTAAAATGATCTCCTCCGTTTTGAAGTTGTTCTTGGAATTTTTCGAACTTATGTATTGCATATGCACGGACGGATCTGTAAAAATCATTTAAAACCTCTCTGTCTACTGGCATTCTTGCCATGGCCATTCAGCTGTAAACGATAATACATGAATACGAAACCTTGTTTTGTTTATATTGTTTTAAATAAATACAAATGCGAGTACAGTAATCAATACAAAACAGAAT
Organism: Mercenaria mercenaria; assembly: GCF_021730395.1. Taxonomy (NCBI): domain Eukaryota; kingdom Metazoa; phylum Mollusca; class Bivalvia; order Venerida; family Veneridae; genus Mercenaria; species Mercenaria mercenaria. The sequence goes on along the minus strand of NC_069375.1, from coordinate 59,693,727 downwards.
GAAAAAATATAATCGTTACCAGCACTAACTAGTACAAACGCAAAAACCTGTACCTTCATATATGATACAAACGTGGACACAAAACTAAAACATATAATACTAATATCAAAATGATCAATACAAACGCGAATAGTAAACTATTCTGTTCAAACGCGAATGCATATACCATCCTAAAAGATACAAGACTTAGTGCAAAAAGATAAAAAAATTCCACGCAAACAGGAAAAACAAAACAAAAAATGCTAACGCAATGTATTGTTAATATCAACATGAATGATACAAATATGAATAAGGACAAAATAGATAAAACAATGAATGCAAACAAACAAGATATAATTTGTTTTGTCAAGTCGATAGTACTATACAATTTTACCAGACTGAAACTGATTGTTGTAAATTAAAATGAGCTCACAATGTTACAAATGTTATATTTACTTTGTTACAATTAGTAGTTATCGAACCACCTTTGAACAAAAATGAAATGGCTTGAAATAAAACAAAAACAAAAATAGAACCCAAAATAGACGCAGTTTTTTTGTCTTCGGATATACCGCAGTTAAATAAAACAGGAAACTTGCAGTTACTTTTTTCGAATAAATGTTCTCACATCTGTTAGTTACAAATCTCGCTGTGGTTGTAGAATTCTTTAATGTAAAGGAAGACTGCCAGATGTTGGTTTTTATTGGTACTATTTATCATAGGGAGCTTCAGTTAATTAAAACTAACAATTCGGATACTGATGCTTCATTTTTAGATTTACATCTCTCTATTTATGACAATATTATACATACCAAAATTTATGACAAGAGGGATGATTTTAATTTTAGTATTGTAAATTTTCCCCATTTGGATGGGGATGTACCTCAGGCTATATCTTATGGGGTATATATTTCTCAATTAATTCGGTTTGCCAGAGCGTGTAGTCATGTCAAGCATTTCAATGAACGTAATCAATATATTACAAGTAAACTTCTTCAAGAAGGCTACCGTTATTACAAATTGCGTAAATATTTTACTAAATTTTATTATCGTAATTCTGATTTAGTTTTAAAATCCAATAGTAATTTAAAGACACTTCTGTGAGAAGGTATTTCTGAACCCGTTTTTTATGGGGATGTTGTTTACAAACTTCGTAAGATCTTGGGTCATGGAAATTTTCCAAATGCATTTGGAAAAAATATCAAACGTTTTATTAAAAGAGGTTACGACCCAACTGTTTTGAGACATACCGCATGTTTAGTGTTCAGCCCATTTACAGTTGGACATTACGCTTCCCTCTTTGATTGCGTCTGACGGAAGAGGGGGAGGACTCTATAATAAGCAGTTTTTAAATCCTACCAGGACTGAACTGTTTTGATATTTGTCTTCTGGCCTGTTTCATCGGGCCCTTAAGGGTGTTTCTCTTGTTGCTCTGTCTTCTGAAAAGGCATTGAGTACATACGTTTTTGGTTCTTTAGGTTTGCTTTTTATACTTTTATACACGAGCATTTTTGTGTTTTACATGCCATGCCTTTTTGTTTCCATTACGTGTGTTAGAGATTCACCTGGAGGGGATTACTTTTATTTACACTGTCCCATGTCTTTGGAACATGATGGGGGTAAGAGTGAGGTTGGGTGCGCATCATAAACCGGTTTAAGCTCCCCAGTGGTGTTTTTGCCACTGACCGTTCCAAGGCGGTGCCCCACTGTGTTCCTTTGGTTGTTCGTTATGTCCTTATGTGTTGACTTTGTGTGTGTGTGTGTGTGTGTGTGTGTGTGTGTGTGTGTGTTGTTCGTTTTGTTCTTATGTGTTGGCTTTGAGTGTGTGGCGTGTGTGTGTTGTTCGTTTTGTCCTTGTGTGTTGGCTTTGAGTGTGTGGGGGTGTGTGGGTGTGGTGCACGCGTTGGCGTGCTGGGGGTTTCGTTTTGAGGAGGCTGCGCTTTTGGTGCGTGGCATTCCCTGTTTGATATTTTTCTTCGTTTTTTACCCGTATGGCCGCCCCATGCCTAAATTAAAGCTCGAATTAACTGGGGATACCCTTCGCCTAAAAAAACTGGAAATGCACCATATGACATATCATCACTTTGTCAATTTGACGTTAAAATAAATAGAAAAAGTAGAAAAGTCGCTATATGACCTATAATTATGTCGGTTTGACGTAAACCCCCTCCCCCACCCACCCACACACGCGCAGAAATAAGATATCAGATATATCAATAATTTGCGGAATATTATTTCATGCAGCTCAAATGCGATGGACATACTTGAGTTTAGGTAGCGGAAGTCAACAATTCAAAATTATGCATTCGACATTGTACAAGCGTACATGAAAACTTAATGTGATTTTATATATAGGCATCAAATTATAATTTATATATTTAATACAAATAAAAGTATAGCACAAAATAATAAAACAAACATAAAACAGCAATTTAAAGGAAATAAACTGCGATCGCACGACATCAGGTAACCTAATCAATAAACGCAGATGCACATATATCAAGGTTTATCTCCTTTCTTGATTTAGTATAATAACTGTTCGTATCTCCGAAATTACATGTGCCGAGACTAATTTCTTTTTATTGGATCATATGGTGATGTTTTTAGCTTTTCGTAGTTGAGGAAGAGCCCGTATTTCAGGAGCAGCATTGTTTCAGGCATGTGATGCCTCCTGACTAGAACCAACAATCCGTATGGTGTTTTCACATGATGCATTTTATATTCCTAAACAAAGTGCATAAAGGATGTGTGATCTTAAATACTCTGCCACAGACGACCCTTTGAATTTTGAATTTTGAGCTTATGTCCTAGAACCGAATTGTAAAGTGACGCGGACAATATAGCACATTTTTCGATTTGAGAAATTTATTGAAATATTTACAGTTATTGCAAGAATTAAAATTTGTATATTTTACATACGTACATTATCACTATGTAAATTTATGTTCTATTGAGTAATAAATTGTTTTACTTTAGTGCATGTTTGTTCACCGGCTTCTATATTCATATCACTTCAGATTCTATTTGACAAGTTTTAATCCTATGGGGATTTGTCACGGGCATAAAACAAACAAAGTTTATTTGAACGAGAGGCGAGAGGTTAATGTGCTGCTGACGTTAGGAATTCATTATTCGGATCAGTATAGTATTACGTTATTGCGTGTTTTTCGTACAGATGGCTGTTGTCGAGCGTTTTTTGCAACTAAATGTTGATGCAAACCACTTTTGTACGTAACGTTAGTTTCTGTTAAATACTTTAGCTACAGTTCATACATGATATCAAACCTGAACACAACATACAGAGCAAAATTTCGAATGAGATGCTAACAAAACGGGAAATAGAGATATAGAGAAATACTTGTACGTGATTTTATATCAAGCTATGATTACAATGTAATGAGTGGTCCTCTATACACGTAACGTGCATTTTGGTCTGTCATTACCTAAATCTTATCTGTGTATTAAATCTAAAATGCATTACATTTCTATATAATATTATATTTTATGCATCATTGCATTTTCTTGGAATTTCGGAATCTCTTCATCACATTCTCTCAAAGTTTGAGTAGTTAGAATCTTCCATATGTGTATAATAGTAGGTCTAGTATATTCTGCGCTTATTATCAAAGTTTACCGAATCTTCGCTGCTTGTCTTTCATATTTTCACATTTTTTTTTCATTCATAACTACGTTACATTATTTTAATATGACATAATTTTCATCTAAAGTCACGATCTTATCCAAGATTATCTTGTTTGATTATTCAGTGTGTTATTTGTTGTTTATATTATGCCCTGTGAAGTGAATAATTTCCATTAACCAATCCCACTCTTAAAACATCGGTTATCAATGGAACGCAGTAAGCTCCTTCTTAAAAAAACATTTACGACTATACCTTTGTTATCTACAACGCCTCAGTAGAGTACATACAATCTGCCCACAAAGGCCACTCTTCCCATAGAACTTTACTTCAACTGTGTTTAGAGACCACCTGTTTACAAAGACCACCATTGCATTTCCCAATGTCAAAAGGCCAGATATTCAAATATAACAAAAATGAGATGAAATTTAAACGTTTCTAAGAACCGACATTGAGTATTACCGAGGCTAAAAGGCTAAAAAAACAGACTACTTTATATATTTAAGCAATATAACTTTTCCCATGTCCGTCTTGTTTTAGTTTAATACAGAGAAACAAATCAATGCATATATTTGCCTTAAGGAGGACTATAAATTTATATAATCACGGAATCTTTGTCATGAGGACCATATTTTAAGTCATGCAAAAGCCTAAAAATGTTAATCATGAAAAAATGATAATCTCGGGGTGCACTTCATTTTGATCATACTTCCACATAATAGAAATTTTTCGGCTTTTCTCCTTTCTTTAATTCCTCCAATTGCAATAAATACATTAAACTGACCCTCTACAAATATCTACAGAAAATGAAGTCTTAAATTACCTTGCGTTCAGGCTTGTCTCAAGACCGCAAAATCAGTATAATTCCAAAAGAGCATACATAAACAAACGCCGATAACTCAAAACTTCAGTTATCAAAAATTATCCAGGAAAGGAAGTTGATCGTTATTTCGGAATATTCCAAGTCAACTCTGATAATGGTTTAGCCTAGATATTGCCGTCAACTTCCAAACATAAACTGATACAAGGTTACAGTTGTAGATAATAATGTTTGCCGCTACCTAAAACAAGAACAAACGTATTTGTATTTTATCAGATCCTATCAATAAGAACTGCATTAAACTAGCTGTCCTATCTGATGAACAAATTGAGTTTTGTGTCTGGAAACAATTAGTATGGCTAGATATATATGCTTTAAAGTTCACCTAACTTTCAGACAATTAGATGTATAAGGAAAAAAATAGCCTTGTTCCTTTAAATATATATTCTTTAACTTACACATTATTGTATTTTGGACTAAGCAATATATGGTTAAGTCTTTGTATAATAATAGCTGGAATCACAGTACCGTCAAGCAGTTCTTTACTGTGGTATTCAGATAAATAATACATAAGTCCCATAACTGTTAAAGTCATGCACTTCCGACTAAGCATTTTTATAAGTGTAACCTGTTATTTTATCAAGTTTCTTAGTGGGAGAAATTCTAAGATTCAAAATAAGTTCCCCATTTCATGTTTGTTAATATATGTATTTACGACATTTGTGTTTTAATGCTGCTCTCCAGCGACAGTACTTGTTCAATTGTTTTGACAAACACAATTGTTTTGCCACATTGCATCGTAGTGCTCTTCGACCCCGCAATCACAAACATACAATAACCTTAAAATCTTTTAAATTTTCCATTAATTTTATATTCAGTGCACATGTTTGATCATAAACGACTTCAAAACATTAACAACACTTGATTCCAAGTATACTTAACTAGCAGGTGCTAAAACTTACCTGGACATTTGAAACTATGTCGTCTTTGGTTTAAAGCTAGATCACTCGGGTCAAAACATTGGAGTACAAAATCGCTACACACTCTATCTGATCTGTATGAAACTTTGTTTCGAACGTTCTGTTATGAAATCTAGGAAAAATCTAGGAAAACTCTTGTCTTTAATAAATCCATGTCAAATTAAATGTCGGATAACTGGATGTAAATAACTAGATCATAAGGTCAACAACTTGTAGCTAAAGCTTGGTGATATACATGAAACCTGTTCATAATGGTTGTGTTTGTGTCTGTTTTTATTCAAGTGAAGTTGGAAACTGGTTCTTGTATTGTCAAACATTGAGCCAAATGACTGAAACAACCTACAGCGCCTTTTGGCTCTCTTGATTAGATTTTTTCTTTTTACCCAAAATGCTTCAGAGCAAATATCAGCTCACTTGCAGTACCTACATTGCAGATATTTCTTCTGAACTGGTAAGGTAAAAAAGATAATTAAAAATAATTATTGGTACAGTAGCAATTTATAACATTGAAAAATTATTTTCACTACGTCAAAATTTCGCGCGCATGAATAGGTTTCTGCATGTTTCAAACTTCTCCTGGCCTAAAGAACTATTTGTTCTCATATAAATTTGTTCGAGTTATATCTTGTGCTTGAGATAAGTCGAGTACTCGAGGTAATTCCAGACACTCAAGATAATTATAATATCTGCGTTCGAGATTATAGGTCAAACTAGTTTCGAATGCTTAAGATATTATATCATGCACCCATGATAATAGACCAAGCACTGAAATAAAGCAACTGATATAATTTTCAGTCCTCAAGAAACATATTCTAGATTTAACTGAAAGGTGCAGCCATACATCAGGGCTCCCGTTTGCAAAACAGGAAACAAATAGAAAAACGAAAAAAAAAGAGAGCGTAATTTGAGTTAATTCGTTGAAACGAAGAATGATTGAAGACCTTTTGAAATATAGAGAAAGAATAAAAAAATGTTTATAATTGTCAACAGTGCATTCATTTAAAAAATGAAATGATTTTTTTTTTCGGAGTTCATGCAAAATCCTACTCTGTCGTTCATTTCGCATGGACATCGAAAAAAAAATAGTTTCATTTCTTATATTTACAATATATTTCCATTCCATTTGTAAACTATATAACATTATAAATTGTATATAATGTGTAAATTGCTCTTAAATGGAAACATTAAAAATCTGATTGCATGATTCAAAATAATTTCACAGAAATTTCTTTTTTGTTCTACTTTTAAATTGTTTTCTTTTAACTTCAACATACTCTCTAAAACTGTTGAATTTACATTAGCCTTGAGCTGTAGCATCCTCACAAAAATCTCTCTCATTTGATACTGATATGGATAGTTGGTTCCTTTTAGGTGGCACCATATCTAACATTAGGAAAAACATCTTAAGACAACCTCTTCTCATGTAACGTGTGATCGCTCTTCGTCAATGTTTGGTTTCTAGCATCATTATTCTGTCCTTTCGTAACTTTGTTTAAAAGTGGGAAGTTTGCCTTTTTCAAGGTTTCGCTTGTAGCGATTGAAATACCCTTAAAGTGCTTCTGTTCATGAACCGATTGATAGCATCATTCTAACGTCTTTTGTCCTGTCCTAAATTTTTTCAAATGTGGGAGCCAGACGGCTATTTGGGGATATCCGAGCTAAGCAAGAACACTTTTAAACAACTTCTCGAGAAATGCTCGGTAAATCTTCCTCAAACTCTATCGTTTACGTCATTTTAACTTCTTTCCCAAATATATGCAAATGTGTGCATTTTGCCTAATTTTTCGGGCCTCTATAACCAGTGAATGAAAAGCCTTTAAAGTGACTTCTCATGAACTGTACAGGGAAGCTTCATCAAACTTTGTCTATCTATAACATCATTATTAGGCTATATACAAACGATCATGAACTTGGTCCCTGCTAGAGTTCGTTGTATGTACGGAATGAAATATTTCTTTACACCTTCCTTCTTTGAACAGCTTGATAGATCCTTATCAACCCTCTGTCGCATCAGTGTATGGCCCCCATTAGGGGCCACTGGAGCCTAAAGTCTCGTAGCTTTTTTTCCTGTGGAATCATCATAAGGTCTCCTATCAAATTTGTTCAATGTATGCACATGACCTCTTGCAGGGTCTTTTTGCAGGTACAATTAAAGAAATACATTTAAACATCCTTTTCACACGTGCCGCTTTATGAATCTTTATGAAACAACATCATCATTAGTTGTGAGGCTCGAACCTAGCTCGTTGAAGAGCAGTGATTTTTTAAGTCAGCAGTCAGCGACCTAAACAGCTCCTTATTCTCCTTTCTTTCTAGTAAGTTTATACTTCTTTTACAGACTACTTAAACAGAAGGATGGAGTAAACGTAAGATGACCATTTATGGCAAAGTTCAGATCATAAAATCTCTACTAATACCAAAATTCACGTATTTATTTCATTCTCTAGTTGTACCAAAAGAAATAATAAAAGATATAAATACATTGATATTCAAGTTTCTGTGGGATAATAAAAGAGAAAAAATAAAACGAACCACACTTATTGGTGCTAAAGAATGTGGTGGAATAGATATGATAGACATTGAATCCTATATTACTGCCATAAAACTAAAATGGGTCAAAGCGCTGACAGATGATAATAATGCAAGTTGGAAAATCATTCCAAATTACTACTTAGAAAATTTTGGAAAAGACTTTCTAATTTTTCAATGCAATTTGAACAGTGTGAAAAGTATTCAACTAAACAATATTTCAGATTTTTATAAAAACTTAATAGAACTCTGGCTGAAGGTAAAAAACTTAGAAAAACATCCGGAAATAAAGACATTCGTTTGGGTAAGAAGACAAATGTTATGGGGTAACAGTTTCATACACATAAATAATAAATGTTTATTTTTTGAAAGTTGGATTAACTCAAATATTTTATTCGTGAATGATATAATAAACACAAAAGGAGAAATTGATCAAAATATTATACTGAATAAGCTGACAGACAAAAGAAACTGTTTAGCTGAATTGAATAAGATTTTCCAGGCTATACCAAAATCATGGAAGCAAAAGCTCAAATCTGAAAATTCGACTAAAACAAAAGTAAAAACTGATAGAATTTTAAAAGTTAAAGGAAAATCTTTAGAAACGCTTGATACCAAAGAAATTTACCAAATATTAGTCAAAACAATATCTACAAAACCGATTACTCATAAGTACTGGTCAACTAAAATAAACGAAGAAATGGAATGGGACAGTGTATATCAATTTATAAAAAGAATTCCAGATAACCGACATAAACAATTTAAATTTAGAGTTATAAATAAAATATTTACAAGCGGAGGCGTACGATACTCCTGGAAAATTTCTGAAACTCCTCTGTGCGTTAAATGCAGAGTCCTAGAAGATTACGAACATCTTTTCATTAAATGTACAACAGTAGATATATTCTGGACAAAAATACAAAATCTGCTTTATAAGTGTGGAATTGAAAGAAATATGCGCAACATAAAAAGTTTAATTTTCGGATACAAACTTTATTAACATATTTTTAACCATAGTCGGGTTTAGCATTTATAAATCGTATTTTGCTAGTGAAAACTGGACGATAGAATATGATATATATAAAGTTTTTAGATCAGAATTCGAAATCATGCATCATTATTATAAGTTCAAAAATGTTAATATAACTTTTTTCAATAAGGTTTGTGACAACATCTAAGTTGATATCTAGAAAATACATATTTATTTTCATTTATGGCAATGAAACTGTATTTGACTTGTGTATCATTGTTGTATGTATGTATGTATAAATAACTTATATGAATAAAAGAAGCTTTGCTTCACCAAAAAAAAAAAAAAAAAAAAAAAAACAAAAAAAAAAACAGAAGGAGTAAAGTTACACATCTTTAAAAATATTGAGTTACATGCAGTAAAGGTGCTATATAATTTTGCTTTCACTCTTTAGATAACATATCGTGGAAGAAATTTAGGTAGGGCTTACGTCTGTCCAAACTTAAGGTTATTTTTTAACGAAGTAAGCAAAATTCCAAACAGAAACACAAAATTCGGCTTTATTTTTTTTCAATGTTGAAGTTAGAATTCTGTCTCATTAAATTCGTTTACTTGAGACACCCTAAAAAAATATGATACTGACATTCTTATTTTGTGTTTTTTAATTGTTTGCCAATAGTTTGATGTTTCTTTTATTAAAATTAATGGTAAAATGAGTTATCTGTAAACGTTTTGGATAGTAGCAATAACTTTGAAATGTGTCTTTACCTGAGCTTGAGGAGATACCATAAGTTATGTAAAATTTATAAAACACGGCACAGTAAAAGTTGTTTAATAATTGCAACACAGTGCAAAACGCGATCATCTTCAATAATATACTAAGCAAATGCTATTTTTATAAAAATTACTGTAAGGTCTCTAACACCTTAAAGTACGAGTAAGTGAAATAAGAAAATGAGCTATTTGACAATATGTATAATGTAATGCTCAATATCACCTTTAAAAATGTCACCACGTACTTGAACATGGTGTTATATTTTCCTGTACTTATAAGAATCACGGAGTAGTTTCAATTTTACTTAAACAGAATTGCGCTTAAGCTGGTGCTAAGGGGCATGTAAGGTGTTGCATAATGAACAGATTTGTTCAGGCTATTATATTTCTTGGTTGTGTTCTTTAGTTCTAAAGGGTCTTTTTTACAGATTGGTGAATTGTCCGATTTTTCAATATCTTTGCTATATTTCAGAATGCTGTATTCTTTGAAAGTTTAAATACATAATCCTTCAACCAATTGGTAACTGCTTTGATCATTATTGTTTTGGCTATCTTGATCTCAAAATGATCTCCTCAAAATTATATATCCAATTTTCTGAGCAATTAAGCTGTTAAACATGCTCAAGTGGACAATTAAATGCTATCCTGTTTCTAGATGCTATTCATGGTTTATGGTACATGTTGTAAACTGTTTACACATAGCAGCTCATTTCACCCGTAGAACGGTCAAATACAACTTTGACTGCGTAAAGAGAAATGCATTATGATTGCAAAAGAGGACCAGTGATGGTGCCTTGGTTTTGATAATTACAATGAAATAACAAAGTAAGACACAGTAATGCATATCCACAGTAATTCTCAACCAGAATGGAAATATTTACACTTACCAATATGTATACTTAAACTGTTCCAAATCTCAAGAACTTGTAATAGGTATTTATTTTATTGCAGCAGGGTCCTTTGCTGTACTATGTTACTCTTAATTTATAAACACATTGTCTGTAAATAAGTTTTGACACTGTTTGGGATGAGTGTCTTAAGCATGTGTTGACGTTGAATAAATATGTTGTTTTTTTTCTGTAACTTTAAAGAATGTCCACATGCTACAATTTAAGATTTGGATCTATAAATTGTTTTCTATGGAATTTTTGTTAATGCAGCACTGGTTATACACTTTATGGGTTTTTTATCACAAGCATCTCTAAAATTTACCAGCTTTATTAACATTCTTTTCTCACTTTCTTCTCTACGATAACATACTGAAAAGCAAACAGTTTATAGACACAAAATAATGATGGTCTCCTGAGAGGTATACTTATTATCCTAAATTTGCTTATCACACCATATTTACAGTGTTGCCCATATAACGATACACACAGATACGGCTGCATAAAAAAGCGCCATACATTCAAGTGACCTCAAAGGCCGAATAATCTATTATCTATTACTTTCATTTTAAGATTCTTAAACCATTTTTTTTGCATGATATGATACTTGGAAAGAATATGACATGTGAAAGTTTTTGTGCATTGTCGTAGTGACTCAAAATAATTGTATATAAGTATTATCAATTAATGTATGTATCTGTAGTATTGTTACGATGACTCAAAGGATTGAAAATGTGTATCTTTGACGTCTGTACAAATATTTGCGTATCGTTGAGGTATCTGTAAAACAAGTGAAAACGATTGTCTTTAATGTCCGTACAAATACATTTGTTTCGTTGCGTCAAAAATTATTATAGTAAATTGTTATCATAATGTACGAGTATTTTCATATCGTTACGGTGTCTCTGAAATGTTTGTAAGTGTCTTCAGTTCTTGCATTTAATTTTTATCTTAAATTAGAACATACGTTTGCAAAATCTGAATCTGCATATCGTTTTGCGATTCGAAAATGGAATAAAAGCGGTACATTCTGTACTTGCGTATCGTTGCAGCGAACCAGAAAACAAGAACAAGTGTCTTTAATGCGTTCGTGTTCTGACCGTGTCATCCTTAGGAATATAAATAAACATATAACTTGCCTGTATTTGGATTTTACAGTACTGATTAGAGCGTCCAATATCTTACTTTTATGTGTTTGCCGCTCTGCCTTAAAAATACATAGCGTAAAATAAGCATTTGTATACATGCATAGAAAAGGCATGTCCTATACATCAAGGACATAGTGACAATAAGTGAATCTTACAACATGTAATTTCATTTATCCGCGGCACAAACTAGTAGTCAAACGGACCAAACATGATACTAATGACGATTTACCTAGAGCGCCATGACAATAGCACAAGCTAATTAATATGTTGATTACATTTATCAAGTTACAATTTGACTTTTCAAAAACTAATGGTTAGTCACTTTAAGACTTTTTAATAGTAACATTTTAAGATTTCCTGAAGACTTGGCAAAACCGTCTTCGAACATATTTTCATGATCCGCATAACTTCTTGCACGCCATTGCAATTTCATGCTCAGCTTGTCATTGCATCGGGCCCTTTACTGAATACGTTATTTAGTTTAAAAGTTCCGAAGACGAAGAAATAAAACATATGATATAAGTATATTTGTATGATATTAAATAACTGATTTTAGTGGAAATTGAAAATCATTGATTGACAGTGTTATTTGATTTACATTAGACTTAATGTTACAAACAGGGTCTGTAAAACGCTTCTTATTGCAGACTAATATAATTACTGTATCTCTATCAGGGGTATTCAATGGAGCAGCACAACTCACCGAGCGGTACTCTTTAGAGAAATAAACTAACGAACATCTTGTAGTCAGTTTATAGACGAACACAACAGAATATCATTATGTCATGAAATATACAGAATAATGCAGAATTGGGTGTTTTCTTGTATATTACAAAGGCATTTTTTTTTAATTATACAGGAAAGCTTTTTTAAACCAGTCATTATACATTTGATAGGTGAGCTATCTTTTACCATTTAAGGCAATTATACATCATAATAATCCTCATTCAATTAGTTTCAGTTAGAATATCAAACGAAACGTATGACACAGATGTCCTGATCAAAATAATACCGTTCAAAATAGATCTGATCAATTTCATAGGAAAGATTTTTATGTGAAAAGTTTGCCTATACAAATGCAAGAACTTGGTGAATTTCCTTTCTCCTGTTTTGGTTAATGCTCACTTTTCTCTGGCACGGTCATGAACTATGCTGAATCTGTAAAGACTGAAATGAAGCTGAGAGAAAATATAGTAAATTAATTTAAATGATCACATGGGTTACCTCAAACAACTAAAACGATGCTCCCAAAGTGAAGGTCATCTTTAAAATCTTTGAGGAATAATTTCCATAATCTCAAGTTTCGAAGTATGATCATCCCACTGATAAATTTAACATAATATCAACTGTGATATACAGCCGCCTTAATTATTTTACTGTACACAAGGATGATGAATACCTATGTATTGTATCGCAATCAAAGGAACAATCCATTCGAACTGTCACTCGTAGAAAATGGTCGTGGTGTGCAAACGTATTTCGATAATTACGGGGGTATTTTAATAAGTAAATACAATTGCATGCATATTAAGAAAAATGTACTTCATAAATAATTTCCAGAACAGGAAATAAGTTTTCAGATATGTATGAATTGATCTCACATACATTTTATATATATGTACATAAAACATCTTGTCAGAAATATAATTTTTGAAATAGTGTGTCATTTTTAAGTGTTTTCTGTTTTATCATCAGAATATTATTCTAATAGTTTTAAATCATTTACTACAAGCTATTCCTTTGATCTGTAACTACGTCACTAGTAAGTTCATGGACAGGTCCTCTAGCTAAATTAGTTTGATTAGCCAACAGACAAACAGAATGACGAGAGTTTTGGGGATCAAATATCCAAACATAAATAGTAAACGTCCATCTTATATATATATAATTATATATATAGTATATAGATATAGTACATGGATTTATGTAAAAGTTTATGAAACCCCAAATTAAAACGATATTTACTATTTAGTTTGTATTTCATTCAAATACTCGTTCTAAAAGAATTCAACTCTTAGCGAAAATAGAAATCTATAATATGTTTAAAATGATATTTACATACCCAATGGCAAAAGACGCGACGTAACACATACCGGGTAAAAAATATTCAACAGTGTGCTCACTGTCTGAACCATGTGACCTATACATTGTGTGTATACATCGGCTGAAGTGACAGACATAGTTATGCAACATAAAAAGTTGTACAAAGTTGGAAGTTGATTGAAAATAGAAATGTTTTTTTTTTCTGATTTTATTTTCAGTATGATCTTTTATAAAAGGAGATAAAACAAATAATCTAAAAGCTATTTTTTTCTATTTATGAAAATACAGATTAGTCTGTAACATTTATTTAATATTTTATTTTATTTACATAATGTAATTATAACATTGGCTATCTAGTTTCATATAATATGAGATAAACTGACATTTTGTTCAAAATGCATTTATTTGTTTACATTGTATAAAACAATGTAGTCATTAGCGGTCTCATATTTCAAAGCCTTCATTCATTCACTCTGTGTGTTTTGTTTTACTTTCGGGGCTAAACAGATTATATCTTTAAATGGAGTGTTACAATTATACAATATAACTGTCGTGGTGGAACCTATCTATTGTATGTCTGTGCAAGTATTTTACATTGACTTTTAAAATCGCACAAGTGAAACAATCTCTGTACTTAATATTATTTTAGACGAATTATGAACAATTTAGATTATTGACCTACTTTAATAACGTGAAACATGGAGTTTTACAGATGGTTACTACTAGGGACGATTTGTATAGGCTTTATAGTTGTTTATGTGTACATCGTTCATGGTGGAATCTATTTTGGTTTTGAGTTTATAGTAAGTAAAAAGATATCTACGTTAAACGATGTTTATAACGATTCGTCATTACCACTCTTATAACATTGTCAAGTTAATTTCATGATTTCAAATGCTTTCGCGCCAGATCGTGTTTAGCATTTGATTCATCTTACCAAAGAATTGATTTGTATAAATATTGTACCGTAAATGAATGAATATATTAGTTTGCTTTAAAAATAACTGTATTAACTATAATACACACATTCACAAGTCAGCCGATATATTACTGTAAAAACAGAAATTTCTGCGATAGTTTAGTTTCGATATACCTGTGAGGTCCCTCATCTCACGAACATTAATCCCCGCATAAATATTAATCATAAGTGTAATGAAAGTCAAAAAAGTCTCATCATTAAACAAGCTTTCCTCAACATATCAAATAGAAACGGTCAAATGTACGAAAAGTGGATATGTTTTGTGTTTTACTAACAACTGTAGAATGGTATAGTATTAAGACGAATAAAGCAAATAAACGTATGATTTAGAATGAATATGTTTATATTTGTGGTTGTAGTGTGTTTTTTTTTAAAATAAACATTGACATCTGTGACCTTTGGAGATTACAGGTCGTCAAGAATTATAGGTAATTAAAGGGGCAAAAACTTCCATACAATAAATAGCAATCGATCTTTGCGGTATTTGTTTAAAACATATAGATAACGCTTTATGATGTGTAACTTTAACGGACACCCAGCACATAGAAATGCCGAAGCAAGCAGGATAATGTTTTATAATCTGGCGAATATGAAACTTTGAGAACATACGCAATAGTTCTAATTCGTAAATGTTTAGGCAGCAAAATATGTGATTGTACAGTATTTTGCATGCTTGTATTTCAAAGCGTTTATAAAATTTGTTTTTATTTCAAGAAGCCAATGGTTGACATCGACTTAAATACATCAAATATTTTCAAAGAGAGACAAAGTCAAAGCTCTGCCCCTGCGATGCCAGCATTTGTGAAGGTTTCTGGAACAAAGGCTTACCTTCTATCTGCAGTTTTCAAGTCAAAATTAGACGAGAATAATAGAACAGGTTTAAAAGGAGTCAGAAATGGTATTGTTGTAACAGGATGGTATGCACCTGTAAACAGTAAACCTAGGTACGGGCCACTCTCTTGTTGTTTTTATCACGAGAATGGTGGCATTTCTTCGGGACCAGCAGAACGTCGGAACAGTTTTAAAGAATCCGAAAGAGATTTGTTCGATGTTTTACAGTGCGTGTGTCCCATTCAGGATTCCAATAAGGGCCCTGTGACAAAAGTTTCGATTGTTGAGGTCGACGACGTTTGTACTAACAATACTGATCACTATATAGATGCAGAAAATATTCCAAATCGGAAAATAAATGGGACAGCACTATGTGCGAAAATCATGTATGGATCATTAGATGCTGGATTTCTGATAGAATAGTTTGAAGCTCAGCGGCTGCTTGGGATTAATAAGATATTCTGTTATATACACCGTGACTTGAACGCAGAAGCAAAGGAAGTCATAAAGTATTACAAAAAAAAAGAACTTTGCTAAAGCTATTCCTTTTGATGTTCCAGAAAACGGTCAGTGTAAAAGTAGTTTTCTTTTTTTCTCAGCATTCAGAAATCGTATTATGACAAGCTACAATGCTGTTGATATTTTCTTTAAAACTGTAAACAGCACTTCCTACAAAAAGGTCAAAGAATACCAAAAATTATATTATTGCGAAATATTGGCAGTAAGTGTTATCGAAATGTTTGAAAAAATCTAACTATAGGCTATAAAATGATTTCGGCAAGTAGAACCTACCATCAAATTCTTCATAACAGAATGTCATTAATTTGTTTTATACAGATACGGACCCTCGTGATATTCATTTTGCATGGGCAGAGCACGGAGTTTCCATTCTCGATTGTCAGGAGCGAATGAGTGTATACAAATATGCTGTCTTTCTTGATGCCGATGAAATTCTAATACCACAAAATGTGAAATTGCAAGGTTCGATTCAAAGATATATATAAGTCTTTGTAATGCATTTACAAGTCAATTAGATTCAAAAGCATTTAAAAAAAAAACGATACACAAGATTGAACGACTTTATTCTAAAATTGCGTTAACACAAAATTCTCCAAACGTCCCTTCAACTGGCTTTAAATGAGTAATATGATATAAAGTCAGTTAATATTTATTCATTTTACTCAGTGGTAGAAAATTTAGGTAATATAGTCATTGTTTTAGGAAATTGGATACTTTTCTAATTAGTGAAGGCAACAATCGTATTTATGTTAACAGAGAAGAATATTATATTGTTTTATAAGACAAGCTGTGCTTACAATTTTAGAAATTCAGACGAAATCAAAGTATTTGTATGAAGTAATAAACCATTGATATTACTTTTTGGTGTAAGCAAGTTCAAATATAGATGTAAAGACCGGCCTTTCAAATTAAGTGCGATTATCTATACCGTTTGTACTTGTATTTTTAAGCCAGAAATTTTAGATTCAAGAAGTAGATTGGCTGGAGTGCACTTCAAAACAGTGATGCATATAAAGTCTTGGGATGAAACCGATCCAACTCATCCTTTGTTCATTGGAAGAAACGTTAACAGTACCCTCCCAATGTGGAACAGACAGAAATTTGCTTTCAAGCCAGACAGAATAATTCCTGCTTCGTGTAAGGCACATAACTGCCGTACAAAGCCTGGATATGTGTAAGTTTGTTCACCCTCTATTAAATATTATTGGATTACGTATGATCCTTATCTGATTGGCAATTTATGTAAGCATGCCAAACATAAAATGAAAAAAGCTCTAGCCTTGCAATATATTTTTTTTAGCTATGCACCAGTTTTTTACCAGACCACAGCTTTTGCAATATCAGATATTACCTTTTATGGATGCATTTTACCAGGCTGCAAACCTAATACAGCTCTTGCCTTGGTGTAATATTATATTTCTACTGTAACAGTAAAATGAAAATCCGGGATCCCTGTGTAGTCGCTGGGAATTTGTCAATGAACTGGTATAATTTAAAAGAACCCTTTTAAATGTCATAAAATAAAAAGAAAATATGTTTGTTTTGTATGTAACATCGAAACAACTTTTACCGGTGAATACCAGATTTTAAGTTTTCACTCGTGACTGTACCCTTCTTGAGTACGCTTGTCCTGAAACAAACGAAAATCTTCTATCTTAGACTGCTTGTCTTCCATTGATTATAGTCTACAAGCGTTACGTTTTTATACTGTTTATTGCATCATTAGCGACATAATTGTGCTAAATAAACTTGATCCTTCATGCACAATGCCAGACAGCAGTAGTTATTACAAGAATCAACCGATTTAAGATCGAACGAACTGCACACTTTATGCCATCTTTTGTTCTATGATATCAGATATATGGTTTATTTGATAGATATTTATGGTTGGCTAATATAGTTATGAAAGATAATATAAACAAAATAGTATGAGCGGTGGTAAAATAACTCCACACCACCACAAATGAGTTTTATATAGAGGGGATATTTGTTTGTTTTGAGTTAATATGGAATATATCTCACTGAGAAGTGAAAATGTGATTTTTTTTCTCACTTCGAGGTGATATATATTCCATATTCACGAAAAACAAACAAATTTCTTTTTATTTTATGCTTAATTACGTTGAGATGTGTATTTTGCAACAAATTTTAATCTCCGCGCGGGGAACAGACGCGCGTTAACAGACATGACGTCAGACATGTTATGACGTTAGAAAGACGCACACAACATAAAGTTCCATTTTATTTCATATTTTGCTGCATAACCTTATGAAATTCTCATGAAGTAAAATAATTTGAATCAAGAAATATACTATAAAGATGAAATTACGACTACAATTTTCATCCTGTTTTAAGCAAATAATTTAAAATTCATACACAATGTACACGTAGATCGGCATTTACAGTGTGTGATAAGCTGTGAATCTCACTGATAAAACACAGTATTTCATTATTATTATTATCATTATTATTATTATTATTATACCAGATTTATATAGCGCCCTTTTCATGATAAACACGTTCAAAGGCGCTTAACATATAGCAAATGCAGCCACACAGGGCGCGAAGTTCATCCTCTACTAGTACAGACACAGAGCGATCTGACCAGAGAGAACAGAGAGAGATACAGTTCAGCTAACATGGCCTAGCTCTTTGCGAATAGACGGTTTGGTCCTTTAACGTGCCCGGTGTATAGCACCGATACACGAGAAGCCATCTTTCCTGGGAAGAACCAGTACAGGCCTCTTAGTCAGGTGGAAGACACCCAATAGCATCTCTGAAATGTCCAGTCCCTGGACCGGGATTCGAACCGCGGACCTCTGGATTGGCAGTCAAGCGTGTTACCACTAGACCACCTTATTTCATCAGTCAGAATAAAATAAAACGTTTTAACCATTTCTTATTATCTTCAGGTCCGAGCGTTTATGGGATGAATCAGCTGTTATCCACCATTTTAGATCTTGTCTACCCGAATGGAAAAGAGTTGCAGGAACGAAGGCAATTAAAAGAATAGGAAAGAAGTTTTATGATAGTCGTTCAAATGAAACATTATGTTTTAGTTTTAAAAGGAAAAGATCACAAGTAATAGCGGATTTAGCTGAAGAGATAAGGTATGATGTATTGAAGGTCCGTTCTTATTTGAACATCAGTTAGTGAAAGGGCGAGATAATCACAAAAACAAGCATTTTAAGCATTTTCAAGGCGTTTTATGGGCTCATCAACAGGACAGGCTGGTTATTATAATATACACCTCCTTGTATTTCTTTAAATATAACACAGTCAAAACAAGTTCTGTAAACACAAGGCAATTTACGATATATTCGTATATTTTAACACAGTGTCATTGCACATAAAGTAAAGGGAAAAGTGAATATATACATATAAAACGCAGTCGTTATCACACGGAAAACATGCTTTATCCCTACATTAAAGTAAATGAGAAGACATACTGAGAAAATATTGCAAATACATGTATAGTTAGGACAACATGTGCATAATTTAGTAAAAAGGATGTATATCATGCAATACGTACTGTGATCAAATGTACATTGTATTTATTTACAGCGTACACATTCCACAACAACTGCACTAACCCTCGGTGCTGCTTTAGATACACACTCGAATTGTACTACACATTCGCACTGGTTCAATATTTTCATATCTACTTAAATCCTTGTAATATTGTCTTACAATTCAGCAATGACATTTCAGTTATTTAACTGATTGGGACCAGAGAAGCTATACGTTCTTTCTTTGAAAGTTAACTGGATCTCGAGGATGCAACGAATGTTATAGAGATAGTATGAATAAAGGGATATTATTAATTTACAAGAATTTTCTTCATGCATGAGATCCACGTGGATACAAGTTCGGTTAATAAATCATTATAACTAGACAGAATTTATAAGAAATAATGACCACCACATTATACCAGACCAATAATGACAAAGCAGTACAAAGGAGCATACTCGATATCCGCCAGGAAAACAAAAGTATAGAACCATGTCAATTTTATCTCACAGATGTTGTTGTACCATTGAGTACAGAATGGATAATTCATTTGTATCATCAGTATAAAGATTGTAGTTTTTGTCATGTTTTCTCTTATTGTTTCTTGATTAATGATATGAAAAAATGTAAACGCTTTGTACTGATTGTCGTATCAGTTGTTTGGATTATGCTTTTTTTTTCTGTACAAGCATTTCAGAATCAATTCTTTGGACGGCATAACTTTTTTTTTATACATTACAACACGTCAAGAAACGTGTATATTTCACTTTTACTCAAAGGTATTTAAGGGAATTTCAACAATTCTGGGTATGATAACAAGTTACACTTGTCTTTATAACTGTTGGAATTCAGAAAAATATGTCTTCGTTGACGGGACTAGTGTTCTCTCATTCGGGTAAATCAACAATACATGTATTTATTGTTAAGCAGGATGCAAAAATAGTGGTCTTATCAGGTACCTCTAGTATAATGTGGCTTCTAGCATGCCACGATTTTATTCTGAACAATCAATCGTATTCATTATTAAAGATACTCTAAGTTTCGGAAGACCTATATAATTAGCAAGTGATTACTCATCATACCCCCTGATCTCTGTGGATTTAAACTCAAATTTGTCGTAATGTGAGGATTACATCAAGCTGCTAGTTCTGAGACATAATTTAAATATATAGGTAAAAGTTAACGCCTGTAGAGGCAGCTGGATCTTCTATGTCTATTATTATTATTACTATACCCGATTTGTTGAGCGCCCTTATCATATGAAATATACGTTCAAGGGCGCTTTACAATTAAACATGTGACATATCACAGATATGTAGAAAAATCACAAAACATGGCATATGCAATCATAAAACTGAAACTGAATAATTTGATTAAACGGTAGGTTAGCTTTTTTCAATCATTTTTGTCGTGTTATTTTATTTACTCCAATGGACTGTGAAATGAACCACATTTCATGCTTTGCTGGTGGGTCACTATTTGTTATCGTTGCGAAAAAAAATGGACTGTCATCATTGTGCATTTTATAAGGTTGTTTGATAGCATACTTCTTATAAATCATTACGGTACGCCAGTCTCCATGTCCGGTAACATACATCCTTGGATTTGATGCCCTGACATTGCGAATATCTGCACCAGTTTGCGTCTTTGTTTGGCGTTCATGATATTCAATAAATTCACATTTCAAGTTATCGTCATAGTGCAGTTTCAGATCTCCCCAGCACAAGTGGCTATGTTCCGTCACACCAGCCCACATTCCAAAATGCAGGTTATTGTTAAACCATAGAGTGTTAATCTATGATGACGGTGATGCAGGTCCTAGTTGATGGGTGTCATACAAAATATCAATTTCTTCATCAGTTATTTCATCAGCATGTGATTTATTACCACGGCCTTGCGGTTTTAAGTATTTTTGTTTACGTTTTAGAACTTTGCGGTCCTTTGAAAACTCATAGCCTGTGATAAGACTTTTGCCATAATTGTGTCTCTTTAAATAATGTTCGAAGCTACTCAGCATACTTCTCAATGTTACAGGTTCATAAAGAAGTTTTTGATAATTAATGTTTTCTTCTAGCTGATGAATTTTCATTTTTTAAAAGGTACTTGTCAATTTCAACAGATGTGACAAAACAATTAGCCCAAAAAATTAAAAACAAAAAAAAAAAACACACACACACACACACACACACACACACACACACACAACAACAACAACAACACAATATAGATTTGTTCTTGCATGTACCGGTTACTGTTTTGCAATTAGCATTCAGTGTTAACTTGTAAGCAAGCGGAAACAAGACAGTCCCGGTAAAATATGGCGTCCGTTTCTCTCGACATAATTATTATTGCCATGTTACGACCAGACTGGCAAATTGTAGATTTTAACAAGGTCCGACTGGGCATTAACAAGGACAACAAAATATAAAATTACTTTTTAGGCATATCAGCAATTATTAAATGACAACTTCTTTACTTGTCCTAGGAAAAGAGGTAGTAGCAAACTTTTAACTTTTATTCTTGAAACAGGATCTTAGATTATTTGCTGATTCATCTAAACATATTTTTCGGCATTTCTAGGCTTTATTGTTGTTAAGCTTGTGTTTAAATGGGCTTCAAAGCCAAGTGTATTTGGAAGATGCGGCAGTGGCACATATGATACTTGCTTGTTGTTTAGAAAGGGAGCTTGCTGAAGTCATATAGATAGTACCAGATTGGTACAAGGCCAAACTAACTTGTACTGATAATGGCAAATTAGGCTTAGATTCAGTTGGAGACTCATTTCTCCATGCCGGCATTTCATACAACTTTCTGCAAGAAGCCTGATCAAAGAATCGCATGGTTGAGTTATCAACATAGGAGATGAGATTGTTCAACTCTCTAGAGTCAATATCGTCCAAGATTGAATCTTCAAATACATTTGTTTCATTTCTTGAAACTGTTGAACAGGTACATTTTATGTAGACTTTATCTCGTGACACAGTATTTGTAGCAATACTCTGGTTTGTTTGTTTATCAAAGTTAAATAAATGGTCTAATAAACCCTTCACAAATTCATGACATTGCACACGATGTCCGTTATATTGCCTTTCCCGCCATTCGATCCACTTGAACAGTGTCCCCGACCGGAAAATTGTGCATTTTATTACAATGTCTGATACTAGCGTTAAATTGTACTCGCCAAGGGAAGCAACTCTGTGTAAGCGATCTTATATATTACAGATATCTACCTCCCTTTATTTAAGGCGTATATGAATAAAAATGTAATTCGCATGCGGAAGGTGTGATAAACTTTTTCCATCACTACTAAAAATAAAGACTTTTCTGTCGGATAAGTGAGAAATCCTCATCAGAGGAAGTTATCATTGTTATAATTTGTATAATCATTGTTATTGTTAATAATATTCGTAATATTATTAATATTATTATTATTATTATTATTATTACTACTACTACTACTACCACTACTACTACCACTTGTAAAAATGAACCCGCAGTCTGTAAGGCCATTAATAGACATGAAATAACGAAGGTGCATTAACTGTACATATTATTTTTATATGACTTCAAGTAAATAACATTGCATAAAAGATTCTTTGTATTAAATAATTATTCAGTCAAATCCTCATTGCTGTTTCTTGCTTTTCCTGCATTTTGCAGTATACAGAACACGCACTCTTAAATTACTATGAAAGCATTACTATTCCAGGAAGACCTATTTCGTGGATTTCGAGGTTAAGGCAAGCCATCTAATAAAATAAGATAGAACAAGCTAAATTCCCATTCATTTTGTCTTCCAAAATGAAATCCACGAATAAATATCTCCAACGGAAAAACTGTTTTAGCAACACCCCATGTTACGCCAACAAAATTCAATCGTTTCACAGATTTTGTTATGATCTTCCATTTATTGAATAGATGGCTTCGTATTTCGGCATTAAATAGCTTAATTGATTAAAATACTTTTGATGATATGTTAACGTATGTTGCTGAAACTTCCATACCAGGTTATTCCTTAACCTTTTAACACTAATAAATCATTGATAGTATTTAATAAACAGCATGTATTGAAAGTTTCGGCCGTTGTCAATATATGAAACATAAGTAAATTGAAGGCCATAATACCCACTGATTCATACAAAGTAAAATAGAAATAACTATATACAATGACATCTGTCTGGCTTTTATTTAAATAGATAGTTAGGAGTGCCTTTTCATGAGAATTTTACCAAACAACAGGAAATCAGCGTTGTCTTTGCACAAGACTGCTTGACATTTTTTTGCATTTAATAGTTTCTTCTTCCTTTAAGTAATGACCACTATATCTAAATTATATATCATATAATTGATGATGATAGTTTTAAATCTTGTAAGCAATGGACAATCAACTTGCCATACATGAAACAACACACGTTTGCACGAATGAAACAAATGTAATCTCAGAGATGTAGGGCTAAATTACTCACGGCAATTTCTTTGTTTGTAGGAAATGCAACAACTTGTATCAGAAATATAAAATATTGCCTGCTTAAATGTGACATTAATCTTGTCAACCTGCATAGAAAGTGCAATGTTAATGAGTTGAACAGAGATCATGTGTTTGGTGAAAATCTTCCACTCTCCCTATTGACCTAAATTATTGTTTCGATAAACTGTATCTTTGAAAATGATCGGAACAGCCGCAAGATTGATTATGAAGCCGAATATTTTGTCCTAGGCATCTCAGGCGTTTTGAAGTTTTCGTTTTGATATTGGAGATACATCAGTATTTGTGTATTACACCCGTGAATAACGAAAATGATAAAACTATACTAAAAACATTTGTATTTTGATACAATTACAACTTTTTCCAGATCACTGGCACCAGACCAGAAAGAAAATGCCCCTGTACACGTTATACCCTACCCCTAGGTATACTATAAGAACCATTGTCATGAACGGGAAAATATACTTACCCATTTTAATCGCGCATTTCATACCTAAAACGCGCAGTTCGATAAATGTGTACTATAGATATCAAACAAGTGGTAATTTATGTACCATCGTGTACCGGTCACATTTCTTCAATACTTCTTATCTTAGAAAAACAACACGTAGTTTCTGAAGATAGTTTTTTCAACGTTACACAAAAAACTTGCTTGAACTTCCCTGGTGAAGTTCCGGTCTAGATTATGAGATCATTCTGATTGGCTGATGTGAAAATATATGTCAGTCGTCATTTTACAAAACGTGTACGATAAAATCTGTATATGCAGCATAAATGTGCAAAATGAATTAAATAAACAGAACAGATGTATACCAATGTATCATTTCAAATTCAAAATCATATCCAAGATGAATTTCATTCATCATTTCGAATTGTATCTTAAAACTTTGAATATTTTGTATTCTGCTCTTGTTTGTTTACATTTCGCCTAACATGTGCACACTGCTGTGACCTCAAGACCGGATGTTCATTAGGGTAGTTCACGCAAGTTTGTTCTGTAGCGTTGACGAAAGCATATATATGTTGAGCATCTCTGTAATATGGAATATTGAGATAATGTGACTGGTGCACAAAGCAGGATAAATTATCACTTGTTCAATATATCAGATACCCATTCACCGAACTGCGCGTTTTAGATGAGAAATTTACGATTGAATTGGATTAGTACACTTTCCCGTTCATGACCATGGTTCTTATAGAATACCTAGGGGTAGGGTATAACATGTACAGAGGAATTTTCTTTCTGGTCTGGTGCCATTGTTCCAGATGTAACACAATATGCATATTTCCCTTATACAAATAAATTGTGATATAGTAAATGGTAATTTGCAGTCTTCTCTTATAAAAAAACACAACATATTTTTATAATTTTATTTGTTTGTCTTGCATTTAGCATTAAGAAAACACTAAATGGTAAAACTAATTATTAGTTGTGTTGCTAAACAGAGAATAGCTGTAACGATAGCAATAATAAAACGAATGAATTGTTAATCTGCGACAATCTCTTTTATCGGGATATTTCATGCTTCTGTATATTTTGCGCGAATGCTCTTTATTTTCCGTTACATTCTCTACTGGTACTGATGATAAACCCGGACAGATGATAAAGTCGAACTCCTTGGAAATATTCGATTGCAATCGGTTATTTATAAAATTGAACACACCATCTAATAGTTTCCACTTACAACACCAACTGGTGTAAACAAAAACAAAATTGGTAAATATTCTGTATAAATAAATAACTTACATAAATTTGTATAAAAATATTTATCCAAAATTACTGGGGAAGAGGGTGTTTTTTGCGCATGCTCACTTTCGAAACATGAAGGCCTGACATTTGTTAACTTTTCATTACTTGATCAGGAATGACTGTTGCAGCTTTTTGGGGAAAGTTTCAATATAATAATACCAAGAAAATTTTGTAAATGACACAGGGTTCGAATTTATCATCAGTCAACGTTCATAAAGTCCCCTTTTTACATACTCCTTTCAGGCCCTTACTTCGTGTGAGTTTGCTTACTAAATATAAATTTGAATTATGTAAAGTTTTCAGCAAAGGTTAAGCTTTATTTTGATACCGACCATTGATTTCAATTTGCAGAAATAAAAAAGTTACAGGTAAAAAACCTCATTTTCTGTTCGGGTTTATCATCAGTACCAGTATATTTCATATACATTCATCAGTAATCCAGTCTTACTTTAAAAGCCCGAATATTTGTTTTGTATATTGTGTTAATTTCTTAAATGCCTATTTATAGTGCGTTTACTACAAATTTACTCAATTTGAACAACACTGTTTTGACATGAAAGTTATGTATGTCTTTAGATTTCAAAATTTTCCCGAACATATAGCATCAGATTCGCAATGGATTCCTTTTCATTTTTTCTTTAAAAACGTCCAAATTTTCTTTTTGAAGTTACATTAATTTGCCAAATATTTCTACTGTTTAATTTACATACCATTTATACTGGATTATTCAACGATCAAACTCTGCACGTCTTTATATGATTTTATACAACATTTCCAAGTAAGAAATACATCAATTATATACAGATATATATAAACACTTGCGCTATAGGAACAAAAAAGACCATGTGGCATTTGCGTTTTCTAGTGCTAGCAAATTAAACTTACTCTATAAAAGCCTCTGATTATTATACTCTGATAGATTCTAAAAGAAATTTAGTATTTTGTATTTCAAGTGCTTGCGTACTTAATTCTTTCTGAAACCTCGGTATATTTAAGAAATAATAAATATGTGCCTATATTTTATCAGTTAATAAAATATGGGCAGGAGTTCGGATGCGTAATAATTAAATCACGAGTGCGTAGCACGAGTGATTTAATATTCGCATCCGAACGACTGCCCATATTTTATTAACTGATAAAATTATTGGAACATATTTATTATTTCGATTCTAACCACGCAAATTCTTCGCATTTTATAGCACTACATTTTAGCTCGATATTTCATTCGGCTGCATATGCTATTATAAAAACCTCCCCACAAATGGAAAGCGTTGCATAATACGGAATTTTCCGATATTCAACAAATTTTAATTAAAGTATTAAGTAGTTACTGCTGTAAAAATGTTATTTTCAATAACATCTAAGGTCAGATATAGAAATCAGAAGTAAATACTTCGTTCAAAGTTTATACATGCAGTTTCTAAAAATAGTGCACGTCACCTTCATGATGGCACTAAAACATACACGCCAGAACATTGCGGCGGCATATAAACACGTTAACACTTGAGTCTGGAAGATTTGAACATGAATTATAATTTATTTACTGTCAAAGTAGAATCTAGTTGACATCTGTGATGCCTACAGCGCAGAAATTGTAAACTACACACACGACCAGACTAGATGCACTGGTGTTGAAGTTGAAACTTACCGGGCTGAAACATTTTCTTACGGTAAAATTATAAACAAATAAATTCATCAGTTAGAAATTGTTTGTTTCAGAAAATTTGATGTACTTTTTATTACTACTACATATCACTGAAAAGTCGAGTATTTAGTCGGTATATAACAGAAGCAGAGTAGAATCTCACAGTCGTGTTACAATCGTAGGGTGGAATGGAAGAGCTATATTTTATCGTAGATTCATGTATAGGCGATTTCGCTATATGTTTATATAGCAACTGCTGCGGATCGTGTTAGAATCATATATCTGTAACATATAAGCCTATTTGAACAGACAAATTCATTGGAAAATATGGCCCCAGTCGAGAGGTACTTAAAGTCTTACCTATGTGGTAAATGCATTCTTTTAATCTATAATGAAAATTCATTCTAAGAATATATTTTACCTCAGCATATTTGTAGTTAGGATTGGCAAATAGTTTAAACTGAAGGTTCCCCTTAGCCGTTATGTTAAACGCGTTTATAAGTTACTTTAGAATAAATAACGCCTGCAATGATAGAAAAGCAAAATATTTGCATTCAGTTTGTTTAACAGAACTTAATAGCTTTAATTAAATGAAACTTATAATTTACTTACTTTAGATACATTCTGTTGTTAGACTATTCTGTCTTAAAAATTCACTGTATTCTAACTGTCTAACTGTACTAAAACACTGTAGTTAAGCGTCCGCTTCTAGTGCGTGGTGGCGGGGGTGGTGGGGATGGGGGGGGGGGGGGGGGGGGTCAGGGGTTGGATTCCCGGCCGCGTCATGCCAAATACGTAAAATGGTATAAGTGGTTTGTAGCTCCTGTTGTCTGAAAAAATGCGGCCTTAAATACAGCAAACTTTTACGTTTGCCTTACTAACATCTAAATAATATTAAACCAACTATAATTAACGCCCTCAACGCGAGTCTTCCTAAGCTTACGTTTAAAGAAACAACTATTGATATAAACAAGAAGGACAATTTGATTGTCCGGTATGTTTACTTAGCATGATTTAAAGAACAATATCTCTATTCTTTGTATGGTTTGTGTTCAACTGGAAACATGCAAAACCTCATACCAAAACACTTGTTTACGTTAAGTTTCATTTTATGAACTATCAGTAAAAATAGGAAACGTCTACTGTGAAATTATTAATATTCGTGGGTGACTAATTTTCGTGGACTTCGTGGTTGAGTCAATCCGCAAAATTAAATACCAACAAAGAAGTAAAATTCCCCATTCATTTTATGTTCAAAAGTTGAAATCCTCGATATCATTTCCCCGTCGCCGTTAACCCAAAAAAACGATATTTCATAATCCCAAAATTACATGATTTTACAATATTTGTTTCTAATAAAATATATTAACGTTTACTCAATGGTCATAAATAATACATACTTTTCAATTTTTTAAATGAGCCGCGCCATGCGAAAACCAACATAGTGGGTTTGCGACCAGCATGGATCCAGACCAGCCTGCGCATTCGCGCAGTCTGGTCAGAATCCATGCTGTCCGCTTTAAAAGTCTACGATAATTAGATAAACCGTTAGCGAACAGCATGGATCCTGACCAGACTGCGCGGATGCGCATGCTGATCTGGATCCATTCTGGTCGCAAAGCCACTATGGGTTTTCCCATGGCACGGCTCAAATACCTTTTCATGATAGGGACCAAGGCCGTGAATTGAAAAAACAATAGTATTCACACTATGATGTAATTTTGTTATTCACATATTTACATGGTATGAATTCAATATTCTAGTTAACATGTACTGTGCAAAAAAAAAGTGAATCTGAAATTAAAAACGGAAACGTCTTACAGCTAAAGGATTATGAGTACAGAGAACGTATTTTTAGTTATGGAACAATCACTTTTATATCATAACTTGAAGATATTTGGAGTGTAGAAATCGGCAAACCCATTTACATTTTCCTTTTATCTTCTCGATGAAAATGCTTGGCATGATCTAAAAACATTCTTGTTTTATCTCTGACTAAATTTCCGGTAGCGTTTCACACTCCGTCTGATAAAATAAATAACATCAAGAAAAATCTCATGATAAACGACAATAGAAGTCTTAGAGTAAAATTCTGATGAAATGCAACACAAAGAAAATACGAATGTTGGTGATAATAATTATGATAAAGTATAATAGAAAACAATTCTGGAAGCTGAAAGTTCGATAAAATGGAAAATGGTTTGGTACTTTGAGTATAGAAACTACGTTTACATAACTGGAGCAGGAATCGTAAGCCGCACATGTTACATTTCTGATAGACTGAAGGCGAAATTTACTACCCCTTTTGAAACCATTGAATGTTCGAAATAACGTATTAAGTATATGCATTGAAAATATTCTTTAAAGATGCGGGAGAGAAAGATAATTAAAATATTACAACTTTATTATGTTAACTTAAATTTAAGTATTTCGTTAATGTATCATTGAAGTTTTTATATTTCTGATATTTTAAACATTCATACTTAATAAATAAATGCAAATCTTCTGAATATCACGTTCCATTGTATATGCATTCGTAGCCTTAAGAAAAAATGATTTTATAGTGACACAAAAGTAACTGCCAACGTGCATTATATTTTAGACTTTGGTAAATTTAAACATCAGGTAAATGACTAACAATAATATAAATACCTGTGTTTTTGAATTTTAAGGATATGGAATTAATAAGTATATAAAGCTATGACTGGTCAAAGACAATCAGATAAGTTTTTGAATATTTTTTAAAATTATTTGTTATTGCATTTGGCTGTAACAGTTAAGTTTGTTGCGACAGAGCAAAATTGTTTGTACATTCATTTACAGGGGCGATATGTTGGGACAAATAGTATCATTTGTGCATTGTTTTATTGGGTTGTGGCGGGACAGTAACTTATGAATTAGAAGTGTAGTGATAGAACTATATTATTGTTGTATAAATTCAACTCTATAGTCTGCGAAAAGCGTAATATAATATGATTTAATGACCACTACAAGAGATTTTTATACTTGGAGAAAATAATACAAGGGAACAAAATATACAAAATGTACGATATCTAACACAGATAATTTATATCACAGCTTGAAAAGTAATAATGGTTTAGTGGCAAGATTTTTCTTCAAACCTTTACTGATACATTCAAATCATTCTTTGCCTAAACATTCTGCTAAATGTTATCTGTAGAGCACTTCAGTTAAATGCGTTATTGGAGATCTATAAGCACATAAGAAAGTTTTACACCGTTTTCCAATATATTTTGAAGTATCTAATAATAAATGTAATTCCATTTAAGTAGAAACACTTTAAAAATGTTACTATTTACTGTTATGAAAATATTCCAAATATTAAAACATAAATCTATATCTGAATGGGGAAGGAAACGTACCTGAACCCACTAAATGTACCTGTTTGTTACGACATCTTAGACCACTGGCACCAG
Organism: Mercenaria mercenaria; assembly: GCF_021730395.1. Taxonomy (NCBI): domain Eukaryota; kingdom Metazoa; phylum Mollusca; class Bivalvia; order Venerida; family Veneridae; genus Mercenaria; species Mercenaria mercenaria. The sequence goes on along the minus strand of NC_069375.1, from coordinate 59,662,800 downwards.
ATCAGAAAGAAAATGCCTCCGTACGTGTTATGCCCTACCCCTAAGTATTCTATAAGAACCATGGTCGTGAACGGGAAAATATACTAACCCATTTCAATCGCGTATTTCATACCTAAAACACGCAGTTCAGTAAATGTGTACTATTGATATTAAACAAGCGGTAATTTATCTTCCGTTGTGTACCGGTCACATTTTATTAATACTTCTTATCTTAGAAAAACAACGTGTAGTTTACAGTTTTTACAAAGGTACACAAAAAACTTGCTTGAACTTCCCTGGTGAAGTTCCGGTCTAGATTACAGACACACTCTGATTGGGTGATGTGAAAATGTATGTCAGTCGTCATTTTACTACACGTGTACGCTATAATGTTTATATGCAGCATAAATGTGCAAAATGAATTAAATGAACAGAATAGATGTATACCAATGTATGATTTCAAATTCAAAATCATATACAAGATGAATTTCATTCATCATTTCGAGTCTCATCGTAAAACTGTGAATATATTGCATTCGGTTTTTGTTTGTTTACATTTCGCTTAACATGTACCCACTGCCGTGACCTCTAGACCGGATGTTCATTAGGGGAGTTCACGGAAGTTTTTTCTGTAACGTTGACAAAAGCATAAAATATATGGAGCATCTCTGCAATATGGAATATTGAGACAATGTGACTGGTGCCCGATGGAAGATAAATTATCGCTTGTTTAAAATCAATAGTACACATTTACTGAACTGCGTGTTTTAGGTATGAAATACGCGATTGAAACGGGTTAGTATATTTTCTCGTTCATGACCATGGTTCTTATAGAATACCTAGGGGTAGGGTATAACACGTACGAAGGCATTTTCTTTCTTATCTGGTGACAGTGTCTTAGACATTGTCAGTGTAAACCTATATAACATCAGCCATGGTCAGCTTTTACCGAGATTTTGCAAGAATTCTCTCCCTTAATTATTGACCGTGTTAAGGCAATTCCCTTCAAATGGATTGCCTCCCTTACATTAGCTAAAGTCGTGTCATTCGTGACCTAATCAATAATTCTTTGTCATGGATTTTGCATTGATCTAATATTTTGCTTTAGGTAATACACGGAAATTAAGCTCGCATGTTGCTCCATAGAAAGCAACAGAACATGTAGCCAGTTTTTGATATAAATCATGTTGTTTTATAGATTCATATAGAAGTATTATTCATGTAAAGATATAAAACATTTCTGTAAAAATCATTATGTTAGCTTATGATATTGCGAAATTCGTGTTGTCATGTAACAGAAAATGAAAACATTTAAATAAATTTCTTTTCTTTTGAAACTTTGAATCCCGGCAAACATTGAAATCCGAAAATTATTTCATAAGCGAGCTTTCCCAAAAACACATGTATACATAATAGTTTTCCTCGAGAAAAACGAAACTTGTGTGAAGATACATGTATTCCCATTTTGACTGACTGTTTTTGTCCATATAACGGTACTTTTGTTTAACTTTCATGCCTAGAAGTTTACTCTTTAAAACATGATAAAATAAAGTAATAAACTAAGCAATACTGTATTTGACAGGCAATGGCAAAGAAAACCCCGAGCAATTTAACAAACTTAAGAAAACATACATGTTACTAAAACACGCACACACATGTTTTATTAACTGGTCTTGAAATAGAAATCAAAGAAAGAAAGAATCGATTGAATTATGAATAAAGTTTCTGATATTTTTTTTTCTGATCAGCATTGCTGCAAGTGTATCATAGAGATTCTAACTCATTTTTTTAAACAATTAGCTCTGATTCATCCTGTCTACTTATTTATAGTGTCTAAGTTACTTGATTATACATAAATCAAATATGCTATTCAGATATGTGTTTGTACATACTATACAATTCAATCATAAAATAAAATTTATCGTGTAAACTAAGTCTTTAGCTGTAAAGGTGGCTGTTTTTCATGCTTTCCACGAACAAAACCGTGACAAAAAATGTAGGTCGTACTAAAGAGATAATTCTACCGTGCAAACTCATGGAAAGCGTGCCATTTTTTTTTTCAAGCTTGGATTTCATTTCTAAATAAACATGATATTGCGCGTCTGTTAATTTCACCCTTTCTTTGCACATCGTGGAAACCATGCTGTGTCTTTTGTTTAAATAAATATACACATTCTCTCCCCCCTCTCACCAGCGTTCAATGAGCGCCTAACTTGCAAATTACACTATTTCATTAGAAAATTATTCGTTGAAGTAATTTTTTTCCTGTCGTCGAATGTTTCAATATTCCAAAGATATTTAGCTTTCAGTCGGAAATTATGTAATTTATGTTGATTCGTATTGTTCTCATAAACAGTTTGGTGAAAAATCAAAGCTCTGTTCTATTCTGTTCTTTTCAATTTTTCATTTTTTTTTTTACTAATTAGACAATTATGAACGTTATTATTTCAAAAGACTATATTGAATCGTACGTCAGTTATTGTTAAATGCAGTTCCGTAAATTAACAAGGTTTAAGTTACATCAGAACTTTAAGAAATCTACAAGTTTTTTTTTATTTCTTGATACATTTTGAAGTAAAATGGAAGCAAGAAGCCTTTACCCTATTACACTTAAAATTATATTATTGTAGTGTTTATAAAGTCAAGAATACCTACATATGTGATAATAAATTGTCATGCTTTGGAAAATATGATTTATTTGCCTCTAAAGTAAAAGAAATTGAAAAGTTTACTGTTTTGCACTATATGTTCAATGTAAGCGACGGTGATACTTTTAAAACAAAATTGGAAGCAAGAAGATGATCAGTTAGAATAAATATTTTCACATTAAATTGAAGAGAAGAAATTGAAGTTCATTGTCATATCTGGTAAAATATTCACAAACCAAAAGATATATTTGAAATTAATCGTTAAAAATAAATTTCCTATATAATCTATTGCTCAAAGTAATACTAATAGGGAATTTCAAACCAATATTGATTATCGGATAATTTTAAAGGGGAACAACCTACTATGATAAGCCAGTCAAATATAATAAAAGCTGGGGATGATCAACCAATATAAAAATATTTATTAGAGCTTATAGGAAATAGCAACAAGGATAAAATACACAGACGTTTTACACATACATCTTTAATATCGAACATAGTGTGGTGATTACTTTTAGATCTATGTGTTCATGGAATCCATTTATTGTTCTATGAATTATAACAGAGTGCCACTAAACCCAAAGCAAAGGGGGCGGGGAAAGGGATGTTGCACATTTTTCAACTTCTCTCTTGAACAGACTTAATCAAACGGAGTCTTCGGCTAATTGTTCATAGATTTATTTATTATATCTTATATATCTTAGGTTTTCTTCTTAGCGTGCATATTGAACATTGAAAAACCCGTAACATTACTTTCACTAAAACATCCTGGTGTCAACGGAAATGCACAAGTACCTAATATCCATTAAAACTAATAATATATCCAATCATTCATTTTGTTACACGATTCCGTATATAAATCGAGCCCGTCCGCTTAGCTCAGTAGGGAAGGCGTTGGTCTACGGATCACGGGGTCGCGAGTTCGATCCCAGGGCGGGGCGTATGTTCTCCGTGACGATTTGATAAAAGACAATGTGTCTGAAATCATTCGTCCTCCACCTCTGATAATTCATGTGGGGAAGTTGGCAGTTACTTGCGGAGAACAGGTTTGTACTGGTACAGAATCCAGGAACACTGGTTAGGTTAACTGCCCACCGTTACATGACATAATTACTATTGGAAAACGGCGTTAAACCCAAAACAAAAGTATATAAATCGTCTGTCCATAGTTTGTGGTTTATAATCAGTCCATATTCAACCCATGTTTACAGGGCTAATAGGTCATAAAATTGACAATGAAACTGGGAAACCTATGTTCTTTTGTCATGTAATAAAACACTTAATATTAATTGAATTCCCCGTAAACAGTTTTGATTATTGACCTGCGAGTCATCCAATATGGGTATTACATTTATTAATCAAACATAACATTTAGTTTTCAAACAGTTGTCCAGTATTTAATTTTGAGACTTTACATTTGCCAGACTACGAGGTTTGTTTATGAAATAATATATCTCATCCAGTGATTTGTCGTTGAATGAAATCATTGTTTGGAATTCAGATGCGAAGAATTGTATCACGGGGGCGCAGTCCGAGTGATATAATAATACGCATCTGAACGACAAACAATGATTTATTCAAGAGCAAATCACTAAATGAGATATTTTATTTTGATTCTAACACGTCCGTCAAATATTTGCCTGTTTTTTGTTGATCTCTTTTTCAACGCGCCGCTTTGCCGTTTGACGCTATAACGTAATAATTGTGACGTCAGTACAGTGAAGTTAGATTTACAAATGCATAAACTCCAATAAACTACTGAATTCATCAATTGATTATAAATAATGGATCTATCAACAGAGAAAGAACATGGAAATGCTATATAATACAAATGCTTTAGTAAATTATTACGATTTCACTTATATATGTTATAGATATGTTGAGAGTAACACTTGTATACACCGTTGCAGCTGAATATTTGAATAATATGCATACAAACGTAGTCATCCAAATAGGATTGATAAAGTTAAATATGATAAATAAAGCTTGGGACTTAACGTTGGTCTCTAAGTGACAGTTAACGAGTCAAGTGCAACTCATCTAGATAAAACCGAATCTCACAGGAGTGCTAACAACATGCCACACAATGACATAAATCATAGACATGGAAGCACGCCAGTAATTGAAAGATTCCACTGCAGCAAGAATGTTGTCTTTGTACCAGTGAGGATTGATTACAGCTAACAAAGTACGATAATGATAATTCTATGTTTTATAAAACATTCCAGTTGGCTTAGGTTAGAATATTTCTAAGATAAAATCTAAGAGCGATTGTAACCCTGTACAAGAATGTGAACAAAAAATCTTATTTATAAATTGTATGCAAACATTTAGCTGGGTGTACTGATTGACAAGTTGGTAAAGTGCGTACATTTTCAGGTTTCTGTTGATCTAAGTAAAAATATTTAAAAATACTGTTTGCATCAAGAATTTTGTTGAGGTTAGCAGTTTTAAAGTATATGTTGAAAAAGGCACTATTTTACAAAACAAGCTATTATGAAAGGCAATGACATGACAAGGTCGTATAAGATTTTTTAGACTATAAACGTGGTACGAGTCTGGCAAGCACTGTTACACTTTACCGTATAGCCGATATAAAATGGTCCAAATTCACAACAATTTCCTAGGAGGGATTGTAATCAATTTAACTTACGCTACACAAATTAGATATATCATACAAAAGCTTGTTACTTGTACGTTCAAACGGAATATAATATTGTACTGGTAAACATTATTACATTACATTTAGTGTTCTGAAACGACCGTTTCATATACGTAATTTTATGCATACGGTAATGTAAATACATCAAAATTAATAGACTAGAAACAGATCATCAGGGACATACAGCTTGGTCGTACGGGAAAAGTTCTCTGACCTGAAAAGCAATTATATAAGAATATTTTTAAAATGGCAACAACAAAGAATCATTCTGCTTATCAATGAGGTAAAAAAGGCCAAAAAGACGTTTATGGAGCTGAATTTGAGACCCATACTGTTTGTTAAATGGTCCAAGATGAACAACCACTAATAGATTTGGAGATGTAAACTCCGAAACTGCTAGGAAAGTTACTCTTCAAAATCGAAATTCATTTCTTATATAGAGCATGTTAAAACAAATGTTCTTTGTCAATTTTTATGACACAGATCCTTTCTGTCTAGGTGACGCTTAGAAAAAGCCCTCTCAGACCTCCCGGTTATACTACTGAAATGGCCAGGAACCGCAACCACAAAAAAAATGGCCAACCTTCTCTAGAAAGGGGAGTAGGGGTCAATGGGGCGTGTTTTGGTGTAAATATGACTGAGATTTCTTTTATTACAAATGATGCTTGGACTTTCCCAGAAGACTGAAAATTAATTAAGAGACTTTACGATATATTGGTCATCAGTATCACCAGGTTTATTCAATCGAAAGTACAATCTGACTGTAATTTTTATACTTATAAGCCGTTTGAGCTAAATAGCAAAGCACGGACAGATTCTGGAATCTAAAAATCGCAACGGCCCCAAAACAGCACTCTCAAAAGTCCTATGTATGTCTTGTTAGAGAAGCAGAATGCTTGAGCATTTCCAGATAACTGAGATCTGAAGCATTTCACATATACCAAAACAGCGATACCTAACATTCATCAGTTTTATTCAGTCAAATTTACGCCCTTCCACTCACGAGACTTTCCTGAACCTTCTTTTTAGTACAAACACAATTGAAATACATCACATTGCAATGCTCTTTGAAATGTAAAGTTGCATGGGTGAACAGTATCACATGGACTTTAGTGTCATAAAACAACGGCTTCATTTACGTAATTTCACACATAGGACAATGCGAACACATCAAAATTATTGGACTTGAAAGATAATATTAGAGAAATCCAGTTCAGTTCTTTGGAAAAGTCTTTTCATTCGAAATGTAAATATCTGTTGTTAAATAACTTGTTTAAAGAAGATTTTGAAAACTAAGCGTTTTGCTTGAATACGCAAAGAAAATATTGAACAGTAAGTTTTTGTTTGCAATGGATGCTTAGCATACTGTAAACGAACATCCTTACAATCATCAAATGTACGATCTGATTGTAACTAACCCTCCAGTGGTACAAACAATAAATAAATAAATCATGTCGTAGCCTGCAACATGCACTTTAAATCACTAAATAAACAGAGTAGCATCACATTAAAATTGTGTTGAAATAATCGTTTTATATACACTGAACTCAAATGTAATGATTCTATAATTAATGTCTTGAATTTTGAAAAGACGGCAAAAAATTGTTTGCAGCTTATATCAGGTAACATGTAGTTATTGAAATTGCAAACTGTTCCGTTAATCCCAGTAACTATTGTGTAATATTGCAGTGTGTTGGATTAAATAGAACTAGTTACGTTTTTGAGAAAACATTACATTACATTATATTAATATTATACAGATATTTTACTTGATATTTTTCAAGGCATAAGATTTCAAAAAACTACATTTTCATATATGTTCATGTGCCTTTTTTTTATCCTGCATGGGTGAAGATGATGGTGTTATTTTCATAGCATTATTGAGAAAAAAATGTTCTTTTATTTGGGATGTTCTGCTCTCCTCTTTCTGATAAATTGTTCTGTTTTTAGTACCTCAGACGTTAAACTTGAAATGTTTTGGTTAGGGAAATTCTTCTTTCATGGACATATAGCTTTACAAAAGCCAGGGCTATATTTTCAAATTATAATCATGATATATTTTTTTTGAGCTGTCTCACTTCTCAGTTCTACAGTTCCGTTCAATGTTACGTATGATACAAGGAGCTTTTCTGAAGATGTTATATTTAAAAATATGTTGCTAAACTACTGAGTCTTCTTTGAAATCTTCAACAAATTTTTCGAAAAATAAATTTTTAAATATGATATGACTGATAAGAAATTATACATACATGTATGTGGCAATGCATATTCATTCGAATCAATGAAATAGAAAAGAAGATTTATTTCTGCGGACAATTTCTCTTCTATTAAGTGCAGACGTTTGTTTTAACCTTATTTCATATAATTATTTAGACAATGACAAGGGTTATGCAAATCGATTACTGGACCTCACAAAAACGCACTACTTCGCAAAAAGTTATATTTTTGTGCCGATGTTAGGTCTTGTATCTAGTTTTGTTTTGTTTTCATTCGTTTCACATATCATCCCAGCTAACAAAACACGTACAGACACTGCGACGAAGCCAACGAAACGACCAGCAAATGCACAATAAAATCCTGTCATATTTCTTTACAGAGGGTACGTGAAACAATCAATTTGCTTTGTGAGAGCTGTCCGAAAAAAATAACGATTTGCGCAATCAATCATTGATTAGATGATGTTACGGAAAAACCATAGGGAGCTGTAAACAATAATAATTGTGTTTAGGCTGATGCAATCTTTATGTCATTATAAAATGTTTCACTGAGCGCTTGGATCTCGTCCTCTGAAAAAACTGTCCATCCTTCGTTTATTTCTTCTTCTCTTTACTTTTGTTTATGTTTAAAGTCACAAAGACAAATATTGTGTAAAATGGCGACCGCCACTCTTTTGATTGTGTCCGAAGACCCCAGGTGCCGCTACAGTTATATTTTTAGATAAGGGCGGACATCAGGGTAGATCCACTGACCTTTAGCAAGCTAACTGTAGTGAATGACTTCCTCACACGCATGAACAATACACCTCAAACTTTCAAGCCCAAAGTGGCAAAAAGCAGTCTACTCGAAGTTAGCTACCTTAACAACCAGTGCATGTAGGCATGTTTGTTCTTTCTGTTATATCAGATAAAGAGTAATTAAAGGTCATTTCAGAAATAGATGCGATTTCCCCCCTTTTTTATTTATTATTTTCGAAATGGGATTGCTGTGATGGTCCTAATATCCCAGTGATTTATCTTACTTTCTTATTGTTAAGTTAAACCGGCATGACTTTTGCGGTTTAAGTGTCTGCAAACGTATGAAAATTTATGTCTGAAAATGAAAAGCGATCAGTTTTAATTCCAGTTATTAAAAATTAAACTAAAAACAGTGATTTTTCAGCAGAATAATGTCTTACAACTAGCCTTGTTTGTTTAATTATATTAAAGCAAGCCGGTCGTTTCAGAATTGTATTTATGAAGTTGCTATTAAATTATCTTTAGGACAGACTTTTTCTTACAGCAGGTAAAAAGATTATTGTGCTTGACGCTATCATATCACATCACACTGCAACAAAATAATCATGTCATATACTACAAAGACCGAAAAATAAATGAAAAAAAAGAAGGGTATATGCCTTAATTTCGAGACAAGTATGTTTGCATTATCAGATCTGATTCACTTTTGAATAAGTAGAACACCTTATCTTTCTTAAGAGTATAACAGTGTTAACTTGGATTGCTGTGCATTTGCTATATATAAATGCAAGTTTATATGTCAAAATAATGGTCTTAAAAAGATTTGTGTCATTCTTTGGACTCCATGTTGTTACTATTGCTTTGAATGTTGTTGCAGAAAAACCAGCGAGATATGATAATGAGGGTGCTACTATGTCTGACCCAAACGTTGGTACGCCATTTGAACATTTTTTAACAAATAAGAAACTCGATGATGTTTTAGCTCGTATGGAACGTCTCGAGGCTCGGGAGAAGGCTCGTGCGAAGACATATTTGAATGAGATACAGAATTTACGACGCCAGTTGTTAATACAAATGCGACGTACCACATCCCTAGAAAGGATTGTGCGAAGACTGTCAAGTGAACGTTCTGATTTGCTTAATCAGTCATTGGACAAACAGTGGCAATTTCCCATGGGCATTGAGGGACAGGTTAAGCCGCCAAATGTACAGTATCGCGATGGTAATACATTTGCTATTTTTTTGACATATTGTATTCAAATGAAACCATGTTTGGTTTAACATAAATTTTATTTTCAATGCAGAATTTACGATCACAATCATTTAATCTTTCAAGTTGAGTTCATACAAACAGCTGGCTAAATATATCTTTGTGTAAATTAAAATTTGCCAAAACATGAACATGCTGATCTGGACATTCTGTTTTCCACAGTAATTACAAATTTTCACCAATTTTATTTACTTGCAACTTATATCGGAGTGCGACGAACGGGCTTATTTGACAAAATTTTAATTGTGAAAACCATACATTTTCGCAAGGTTAATAGTTCGTTATATTTGATTAAAAATAGGCCTGTTTCTTGTGGTAGAATATTCGCCATATTTGACCAACATAAAAGACTTTTATGGCTACGATAACAAATTTAATTTAAATAATTTATAATTAAACAGTACATTTCCATCTGTATAATGTCATTATACAATCCTTTTTACTCTTTTTTGTGCATTATTTATTCGTAGATCAAAACAAAAGGATACGTCGTACAAGAAATGAATCACCGGTTGCATTTTTTGCCGCACTTAAGCAACATCTTTCCAAGCTTGGTGCCCATCAACCAATCACCTTTGAAAATGTGGTAACAAACATCGGCAACGCTTACAACAACACTTCCGGTTCCTTCATTGCTCCAGTCCCTGGTATCTATGTCTTCTCTACCACATTGTTCTCACACTACCATGTCAATTACCATGCACAAATATATAAAACGGACAGCCTCTCACTATCATGTATTTGACTGGTGGTGAGGCCGGCCATGCTACAAGTAGTCAGACTATAGTACTGCAGCTAAATAAGGGAGACGACGTCAGTGTTCGGAGTTTTGAAGAAGACAAACCACTATTTGGTGTTAATTATAGCACTTTCTCCGGATTTCTGCTACAAGAAGATGTCACAAGTCCAGGCATTGTCGGAAAATAATGCTACAAATGTATGTTTATGTGATTATGACACTTTTATCATAACGTGTAAGACTGTGTACATTATTAAAATGGTCTATTTCTACATGTTTTGTTTATAGGAGACGTCAAGCATCCTATGTTTTCAGACTTTCTGTCATGTATATAAAGTTTTGTTATAATAATCTATTTTTACTATTTTAATTTTGTAAGGTTAGCGTTATGGTCGATAATTTAGAGATACCTGAAAGCCTTTTCTATTTAAAACATCTAATACAAAAAATGGCTTTGCATTATGACGTACTTTTTGGTCTTCTGTATGTTTAAGGCCATAACTGGAAATGTGTAAAGTATTTGGGATGCTTAATATAACTTTCATAATAATTAGATTTTTGATCTGATATTTTTTTTCTTGAAGCTTGCATTACCATTATGTCGAGCAGCTGACTTATGCAATTCGTCTAGTTATCGTCCATTTATACCTTAACTTTCTATGTTTGGATTGTTCAAAATCCTAGATAATCAGACAATTTTTTTTCATTTCCCTTGCGGTATCAACATGAATAAGATATCGGAATTTTGATTGCCTTAAAGGGACATATCTATTAATATACTTCATTATATGAAAGCGTTAACTAATGTACACCCCTGATAGCTTTTTATAAAAATCGGACAAACTGCTGAAATCGTTCAAGGATAATTATTTTGTCTGATACGCCTGCTTAGAACTACTGAAAGTGTGTATATATATAAAGAAAATAATAGATTGATTTTCCAGCGGGGCAACTTGTATTTTCCATCAATCATTTGCACACACATGTTTATGGAACGATTGATTAAGTATTTACATGGTTCGTTTGATGTATAACTTTGATCTTACTGCTTTTCTTGTAATTTGTTTTAATGCAATGCATTGATTACCATCAACAGTTGATCGAGATGTATCATGTTCTTTTTGCTGACATCAAGTGCTGTCAATTAACTCTGGAAATCGTTCATTTTTTATTGTTTGTAAATGCTTTTGATGATTTTGCCCGTTTTATGCAAAGACGAAATAAATACATTTTCGTTGACATATACTACTCTTATAGGCTGCCTTTTTTATTATGTATGAATTGCAAACAAAATATTTATTTTCAATTTACCTGCAATTAGGTTCAAGCGTTTCATTGCAATTGGCTATAACACTACTGGATGCACATGCCATTAAACATGGTTTAAAACCCTGTAAAATATCCATTAAAATAGGAAAAACCGTTAATTAACCCTATTAATTCTTGCATCACTTTATTTAACAGGTTTCACAAATTAATGGGTTACATGTTAAAATACCATTAAAACACCCATTTTTAACCATGAATCATGCCATTAAAAATTTAGTTTGGTAGCTAAAATAGTTAATGGCTTTGAAAAAACAGGATTATTCATGGCCCTTAAATTTGATTTAATACCCATTAAATGTTCAGGTTGTGTACGATTTCATTTAAGAGTAAATTTAATGGCCCTTAACAGCAATGTAATGCCCATTAAATCCTAAATTCTGTAAAATGTGATTCGTATATATTTTCATTTTGGTTTTTGGCTTGCTCTCCTATTGAATGCTTATAATTCCAGTCTCATATTGTTCTAAAATGGACTTTAATCACAATAAATACATACTACGCACACATCGTCTAAAATATATCATGATGTTATATTTAGATGCATTGAAGTTATTTTCCCTTGATGCAGTTACGCCATTTTCTTTTTCAAATGTTTTGCAAATTGTGTTCCTACAAAAATCGGATTTATTTCAATGAAAGTCGGATAGAACATATTAATTTATTTGATAACATCAATCTACAATATTTTGGTAAGAGTAAATACGTATTGATGCATGCCACCTTTTCTGTTCTTTGTTTTTCTTGTCCAAATAATCAGCATTTGTATAAGAAAATGGGTGGGGTAAGGAATCTATATTATAAAATGTGTTCAGACTAGTTTAGATTTTCAAATTCTTGAGTAGAAACTAAGGTCAATAGAGAAGTGAACAGTACACATAATTGTGAAGATTTACAGTCTGATTTAAATTCATTTGGGGCATGGGCAGATCAATCGCTTCTTTGTTTCAATGAATCAAAGAGTGTGGTACGCTTAATTGAAGATGGAAGAAGCTACTTGTGATGAAATCCCTCAAACATTTGCTCTTAGCTGTACAGTACATGCATGTGAGCACAAAATACTGAAGTAGAGCTAAATTGTGATTGCCCATTGTGCGCTGACATTGTCGTCAAGGGTTGCTTTTTTAATACACCTGATGCCTAATGTCTGTACCAATAAAATCTTGGTCAGAATGTCAATATTATAATGTTGAATAGTTAAAACTACCCACATCGTCACTTGATCCATTAAACCGGTACCTGTAAACCCTTCTCAATACAACTCAATACAATACAATATCCATTTATTTTCTCATTTCATATGATTTTTGTTTGTTTTGGGTTTAACGCCGTTTTTCAACAGTATTTCAGTCATGTAACGGCGGGCAGTTAACCTAACCAGTGTTCCTGGATTCTGTACCAGTACAACCTGTTCTCCGCAAGTAACTCCCAACTTCCCCACATGAATCAGAAGTGGAGGACTAATGATTTCAAACACAATGTCGTTTATCAAATAGTCACGGAGAACATACGCCCTGCCCGAGGATCGAACTCACGACCCCGCGATCCGTAGACCAACGCTCTACCTACTGAGCTAAGCGGGCGGGCTCATTTCATATGAACATATGACAGAATAAGGATACAATATAACAAATGCTTGTACGAGGCTGTTACATGTGTTTACATAACAAAAATGATAAGAGAAAAAAGAAGAAACAAATACTCTTCTAGCATTTTACAAAACAGTACATATGCATAGATACTATTACTTGTGTAATAATACGTAGTTTAAATCAATACGGCAAATATTAATATGAAGTTGATTATCTTTTAAGATGTCTAATTCTGAAGGCAAATTTTCATGGCCATTAGTTTGATTTACAAGTAAAATATTATAAACCCATTAAAATTGAATCTGACATATTTAATGAGACCATTAATCAATTTTTTAATAATTAACGGTCATTCACAGAGTATTAAAAATAATGGCCCCATTAGTTCTTACTAATCAATGGGCAATTAAGGGGTAATTTTTAATGGCACATTAATTTCATGCCAATTAAAAATTTTCATGGAGTTCTAAGGAGCCTGTTAACTTATTTTAATGGTTTATTTTAAGCAGCTTTTCATGGCCATCAAAGTCATTTTTAATGTATGGCATTAAAACTATGGCATGAAAATACCATTAAATAGTGAGAAGTAATGGGTGAGTTTTAATGGTGACCTGTTAAAACTCTGTTAAAAACCTTTGAAAAAATTAAGGCCAATTTCATGACCCGTTTAATGGCATGTGCATCCAGTAGTGTAAGGTAAACCCCTATATTTCGGTGTATGGTAAGAAGATTGGTTAAAGCTATTAAATGTAATCGGTCGAAAACATACATGAAATTTAAGTTAGTTATCAAATGCTTTGGTCTTTGACATTTCATATAATTGGATTGACCTTTCCAAAATGTTTACACACCAGTCCCATTAATATAATATCCTTAGGAGTGACATGTAACGAATTGTAGGTATATTCTAAAGTTGCAATAGCGTGTTTAATACAATAAATACTTTATCTAGTAATATTGTTTTCCAGGAAAATGTGTATTACATTTTTCAGACACGTTATCTGAAGTCCGACAATATCCATACTAATGCTGTCAAATAAGATTTCGTAGAAATAGCACTTTCACTAAAAACTATAATTAGAATCTTCGAGAGCATTGTGACAAAAAATAGATCAGCCGCTATCTCGATAAAATCATTTCTTAAACAAACAAGAAGACATTTCATATCACGGTAGAAAATATTAATAGAAATTGGGTATTTCTTGTTTTTAAACTAGCAGGGATATATTTCGGTGTTTAGAAAAAGTGATATATATTTGTGTTTACGACAATGGATACATGTAATTATTCAGTGTTTAGAACCAGTGGTATAATTCCGGTTAAAAGAAAAAAAAATCGGTCAAAATATACACGTTTATAAGCATTTGCACATGTTAAGATAGAAAGTATTTTGACTGTCATCTTTGTTACAAAAGATGCATGTGCTCGTAATTATTATACCAAAATCTGGTGTACGTCCACTTGCACTAAGAGATGACATTTTATATTGTCACAATCATGTAACATTGGCATTTTTGAACCAATATCTATCAAGAATACGATCTCGAAAAAAGTATTTGTGTGTAGTACGTATGATACTAAAACTAGACATATCTTTAGATTTCTTCAATTGAGGAATCTTTTTAATAAAGAAACAAATAACATATTTCTTACAAATAGATTGCCATCTTTTAATTAAATCTCTATGATTTAAGCTCAGTAAATAATTGAATTAGAAATGAAGTAGATAGAAATAGCAAATTTAATTACGTTTCTTTACTGCGCATTCTATTGCGCACTTTATTGTGCTTTTACGTACTTCTGCAGAGACGGATCGATCGTTTAGTTTCTTACCGCAACAAGGTTACCAGAATGGCAGACGTATGCATCTTATATTGGAGGAGAGTTTTTATTTCGTTTTTCACCTAGTTTTCAGACAGTGAAGTGTTAACGTGCAACACGCTTCATAGATACAAACTAAATACATTTCTAGCAGATGAAGCATTTATTATGAATCTTGAAATTATGTTCAACTTTGTGAAAGAAGAAATATAGTATTCTTATGAGGTATTCAAGTGTCTAAAGATATTAGAGTAACTCTTTTTTATAGGGAACTGTAAGCCTGATTGTTTCTGATTTTGTTATATGTTTAGAACAAGTAACATTCGCCATTTTACAATGAAATACAATATTAACGCATGTAATGGAATCCCTGATTTAAAAAGAAAAAATCATATTATTTTTTTTAAAAAGATGCGATATGACCTTTATTGTTATAATGGTTTATCAGTCGTGTGTGTATGCGACAGTTTGTGAACTTTACCTTAATACATGTTGTAGACCATGTAAGTTAATTCTTAATTAATTTTACGCATCCAGAACGTGATAGCCTATGTTAGCAATATCGTAGTGTGGCTGTTTTAATTTTCAATTGTCGTAATAAAGTTTTTGTTTTAAATGAAGACATTTTTAGTGAATTGTTTTGAGAAAAGATCATAAACTTTCACTATATGTCTACATGCGAAAAAGTAGATTTTGTTTTCTCTCCCCCACTCTTTGTTCCATTCATTACAATAATGGTAACACTTTACAAAGCTGTATTACGACTGCTTGTAATAATTGGGTGGTAAAAGACAATTATTTCTAATCATGTAAAACAAGTTGTAAACATTGCTGCATTCCATTCGTTCATGTACCACTTACGAAACCGCGCCATGAGAAAACCAACATAGTAACTTTTACGACCATCCATGAGAAAACCAACATAGTGGCTTTGCGACCAGCCATGAGGAAACCAACATAGTGGCTTTGCGACAAGCCAGGAGAAAACCAACATAGTGACCGCGCAGTCTGGTGAGGATCCATGCTGTTCGCTAACAGTTTCTTTGTAATAGGCTTTGAAAGCGAACAACATGGATCCTGGCCAGACTGCGCGGATGCCACTATGTTGGTTTTCTCATGGCGCGGCTAATATAGTAAAATAGGTAATATGCAATTTGCAATTAAAGATAACATCAATGGTAGGCATCGATCATGTTCACATCGGCAGGCAATGCATTTACCAAAGAAAAGTAATATTTCGATATAACTTTTCATATCAGGCAACTGTTCACTTTAATTTCTTAAGAAATTTCACATGTTCTTTCCAGACAAATTCCAATTTAAATTTGTTCTGCGTTACATTATTACACTTTTGCATGCCTCGTCATGGTAGAATGATCCTATCATGCTCATAAATTATAATGTGCCAATACATTATTTGTAACTGAGCATGCACGGTGATTGAAAGCCACATCCATCTAAGGAAAATCATTTGCATTGAGAAAATACAGCAAAACACGTTTACATGTACTCGAAGCAAAGTTGATACAAAAAGTAATGACCCGAAATCCCTATTTATTACAGAGCTCCTGTCAAAAATTTGTGATGCCTTGTGTTACAAATTGTAATTTTGTTCATTTACATGAGAATTACTAACTTAACGACAGAAAGTTGCAGCTGATAACAAACTTTTGAGGAACATCAGTGGTTAACTAACTGTTACGTTATGGAATAAACACGTGGAACGCCACATATATTTATGCTTAAAAGTAGCTTGTTTCCAACAAAGTTACACAGTTACAATTTGATTTAATTCTATGTTCCAAAGATCATCTTACACTAAGAATAATTAGACAGTTGAAACAAAGGGCCGTGTGTTTGACTTCTTGTTCGACCGATTTCAAACAATGAACACCGAGCAACAGTTCAATATTAAATAAACCTCGCAATGTTGATGCCATGGTCAAGTAAAATTCCAAAATGAAAATATGTAAAGTTTTAGAAATAATATTGACATGTAGAATTACATTAAGTTTTAAATGAAATAGAGGAATATTAATATTTGTGGAGATATTTTTATTTATGATTGAAATATGTTAATGTCAGTGAACTGTGTTTTGTATTTAAGGTTTAACACACACTTACGCCTTCACTTTCTGGTGCAAATTTTAAATGTGGCCGTGGGATATTTTTGTATCATGTGTCCGATTGAATGATTTTGTCAGCTATAAATATTCAAAATGTATCTTTTGTATCAATAATCCTCTTTGTATGCGCAAGATGTTGCCAGTTGTTTCAACGATCTTTAATACGACAAATCTGCCAGTTTGTTTAAGAATATGTTTTGCCAAATGTTAATTACAAGACGGTGACAGATGTGGCTTTCTGTTCTTATGCGTAAACAAAGTACTAATAATTTCAAACAGTAAAAATTACATATATTTCCTGCATATTAAAATTTGTCAATTGGGCATTTCGAATATTTCAAACTTCAGTTAACTAATTGACGGAATAACCAAATGATAGCAAACAAAAGTATAAAATTAACCTGTAATGTTGCAGTCTAGCTGTTGCGTTAATTGCAATAAATCCTCTTGCATGCACCATTTTTTACACAAAATGCTTATGTTTGTTTCATTGCAAAAAAAAATAAATAGATTCATGGGAATACTTTCTTTCTCATAAATTGATAGTGTTCCATTGTTTTTTCAAGGAGAAACATCTGGTACAGTATTCACTTAATGCCATATTAAGATGCGTTTTTATAATAACATCTTAAGGGTTATTTACTCCAGACCATATAGAGAAGAAACAATTGTTTGCTTCAGAGTAAGTTCAAAATATCGAAAGAACACCAGATTTAATATTTTCACTTGTGGCACAGGTATGAGTGGAAATTTTAATTATTGTTTTCACAAGTGAACATATTTTTGAAATCTAATATGTGAAACAAACAAAAATCTTCATATCTAATGTCACACTGGTACGGGTTCATGTACGTGTGCGTGTAGGTTGTTATTCTTTTTTAAGGATGGTGTACATTATAAAAAGTAAAAACATACACGTTTCACTCGATTTTGTACAAGTACTAGTATGATATATCAACCTCTCACATGAATAAATGCGTTCGTAATAATAAGTTTTAAACCCAAGTCATGATTAGACTTCACCTAATGTTAGCACTTGTCTTAAGTTTGAAACTAGTTAAAACGGGTTTCTTGAAATAGCTTTGTACAGTTTACAAAAGTTATATTTTCAGTCCAAACATTGTCATGTTTAAAGTGGGCTTCGTAAATCGAGCTATTGAATCCTTACCGTGACTGGTGTGTAGCACCAATACAAGAAAAGACGTCTTTCTGGAGAGAACCATAACTGTCCTCTTCGTTAATTGGGGGTTCAGAAATTATCAGTGCCTTGACCGGGATTCGAAACCCTGACCCCTTGGTTGAAAGATATACGTGTAACAAATAGGGTATCATGTAAAGGATATTACCCGTATCTTGAACACTTGTGTCAAAACAAAAGTGGACAAGCTAGAAATTGCACTAAACTAGTAACATAATCTTGTGTGATCTCAGTAATATCATATTAAGGGTACTGCAACATATTTCTTAGACAGGTGTGACGAGCTTTTAAAGTAATAAATAAGGCATTTATAGAAATTTATTAGATTTCATATAAAATTTCTTCATCACCCAACTGAAGGTTTTCTAAATAGTGATATAAGAGAACTGAACCCCTCCCAGACAAAACAAGCTATCTTTTATTCCCTCGATTTGAGGTCACATAGCGGTCGTTTCTATGAGAATTTCGATGACTTGTACCTTAAAATAAGGATGCAAAATTATCTGCATGGAAAATTAATAGACTAGATGCCGCTCGTTTGTTTTCAAAAAAGAAATATTCAAATTTCATTTCTTCTTCTTCTTCCATGAATTATGAAAAAAGATATAGCAAATATGTGTAATTTATCAATCAATTAGAGAACATGAAACATCTGGAGCCTGAAGATTTTATATTAATGATAGAAAGATAAACAAAAGATCCCCGGAGAAGTAAATGTTACTTTCTTAATGATGAAGTTTATTTCTGTCTGTCTAATATATCGTTATATTGCTAAAAGGAGTAACATTTAACAATACTGTGTTCGTACTTTTATCAAATCAATCATTGAAATGCCCTAGTTGTGATTTTCTTAATTTTTTACATAATTGGAGGGATTCCAGTTAATTAAAACTAACAGTGCGGATACTACTGCTTCATTTTTTTTATCCATTTCTTACTAATTATGACACTATTATACGCACATACCAAAATGTATCACATCTAAAGAGGGAAGGGATGATTAAAATTTTAGTGTTGTAAATTTCCATGGAGAATATTTACAGCTGCCACACTGCACTAAAAAACTGCTGATGTGATTGTTAATAAAATCTGTTTAACGTAGAAGATCTTTTGGAAGCATATAATGGAGCCAAGAAGAATAGTAGTAGAGTCAGTTTGGAACCTCATATTAGGATCGGTGATGTTAAGGTACATATGTCTTGTTTTAAGGGCCTAGTACCTAAAAGGTCAAGGTCAACGAGATGGGATGTACCCCTAGCAACATCATATGGGATACATATTTCTCAGTTAATTCGGTTTTCCAGGGCGTGTAGACTAAGTGATGTTGAGGAATTCAATGAACTTAATCAATATATTACAAATAACTTTCTTCGGCAGGACTACTTTTATTATGAATAACGTAAATACTTTGCTGATTATATATTGTTTTCTATAATGATTTTAGGTTTGATTTTAAAATTTAATAATAATTTAAAGACACGCCTGCGAGAATGTATATCAAGTACCGTTTAATGGGGATGTTGTTTGCAAACTTCATACGATTTTGAGTGATAGAAAATTTTGGGTCATGGACATTTTCCAATTGTGTATCGTTAAGTTAAACGTTTTATTAGAGATGTTATGACCAAACTATTTTGAGACGTACTACATGATTGTTTACTTTTAACCTTTAGGCAATTGGGCGCAACACTTTTCTCTTTGACTGAGTCTGACGGAACACAGGCAGAGGAGTGTATGATAGGTAGTTCTGAGCTCTTCTGGTCTGGTCTGTTTCATCGGTTCATTTATGTTGTTTCCTTTATTACTCTGTCTTCTGCAATGGGGTTGAGTTCATGCATTTTTGGTTGCTTTTTAAATAATTAACAAGAGCAGTTTTATGTTTTACATAACTTGCGTAATGTTGCCATAGCGTTTATTGGGAAATCACCTGACGGGGATAACTTTCACTTACACTGTCCGGTGACATTGGAACATGGTGGGGTAAGAATGGGATTAGGTGGACAATAAACCAGTTTAAGCTCCCCAGTGATGGTTCTAAGTCAGTACCCAACTGTGTTTCTTAATTTTTTGTGTTGTTCTATTGCGTTTGCTTTGAGTTTCTTTGTGCAGGTCATTTGCATGTCTGCGTGCTGTGAGATGCCGTTTTGGAAGGCTTCGTTTCCGAAATGTGGCTTTCCATCTTGTGTTTTTCTAGCCTTTGAATTCAGAAAATAAATTTAGTCAAATAAACTATTTAAAATTAACGAAAATCATTTACAAAGCGTACATTTTATTAAGTGTCTGCAATACACGTCCATATTATATGATATTTCTAGTTTTAAAGACCAAAAGTGAATATAAAGAGGTAGATACAGTTTTAACCCAGTGTCTAGACAGGTGATTTACTGAAGTTACCGCAAAATCAACACATACAGGTAGATGAGAACTATTTTTGATAAATGGCATACAAAATATATTATTTCTAATTAATATGGAGCAATTAGAAAATACCTTTGCGTTCCTTTCTTTCCAGAAACAATTGTCAGATTAGTATTAGAAAAAACAATGCAGTCGCAGACACAGCCTGCTACATGGTTATATTGGCACGATTAATCATAGACATGAAAGAACGAAATAACAAAAACAAACATACATGGAAAAGGAACACAGCAGGGTCCAACCAGGGAAAGATCTCTAACACACCCACTATTTTGTGGTTTAAATCTTGTTTACAGGCACCAACCCGTTATTCTCTGTAATTCCTGACATGTTCCTGTGTTAAGAAGATTACTCTGACCTAGACGTAATTTGCAACCCTATGCTTAATTCTCGGCAACTGATGATATTTGGCTCGACATTGGAGTTGAAAAAAAGATGCACTGGCAAGATTCTGTGGCGCCTACACAGACGGACGAAACAAAAATATAATTGTTTCTGGTAAAGAGTCACAAATTGTCTTTCATGGTACCCTAGACATGCGAATTCACGTCCAAGTTCATCTACAAAAGCGGGTCATGACAGAATATGGATGATGCCGCGGAAAAATACAGTTTTGTCCTACAATCGAGTTCTTCTTTCTAACTAAGTTGCACTCCCACATGTTTCCTAACGGACTACATGCATTAATTTCATGCATTAATTTCATGTTCGTGTTTTAATAGGTCAAACGTATTAACAAATAGCGGTCACACTTAATATTGAAGTGTTTTATGTCTTGAGTACAGTTTCTTATATCAAAATGGTGTCTGCTGAATACTTTGCAAAAGAAATTGTATCTTCAAGAACTACTAATTTCGTGGTCTTCACACTCATTTGGCAGACATATCCACAAGAAAGTTTTGTTCATTCTTTCATTGTGACTTCCCTGACCTACATCTCAATTGAAAGCGATCTTAGACAATTGGTACACACGGGAGGTGTATTTATTTTTTCCTGGAGAATACATAAATTGTGCAGCTTATGTTCATTCATCCAATTTATGAAAGATAATCATATCTGCATGAATTGGACACCCCCGAGTGTTTAACTTCATGTTGCCTGAAGAAAGAATTGCTTCTTATTCATATGACATATCTAAAGAAGAAAGTGTAAGATACGAACAGTACACGTGAAAGGTACACTGAAATGCAAGAATCCCCAACCCTGGATATAATTGACATAAATCTTCGTTTCTAAATATTTGCTTCTGCTTTTACACCGGCTGAAGTTCCATGCGTCAAGCTAACTTTATAGGACATAAGTATACAACTTATGTGAAACTTCAGTTTGACTCGGTTGAGATTATAAGTACATGTATAAGCAGTATTTTCTTAATTTTTGTTTGTATATATTTATATTTGTTAAGTTAAAGTCGACACCGGCTGCCAATATCAGTGACCCATTAAGACGTATGTGTGCCAATTTTGGATTTAGAGGGTAATGCAAGATAAAGAAATTAGTCCATTTGCTTGTCAGATAACTACGTATTTTCTTCACTTTTATGAATTTACAGGGACGAAATACGTTCTTTATCTTTAAATCTGGGTCCTCCATATAAAGAATATGAACAAGAAAATACCGTCAAATATTATTGAGTTTGGTACATTAAAGAGACAATATATTTAGTCTGTTGCAGACATTTATTATTGATAAACGAAATATTACATAATAAATAATGGTAATTTGATAAAAATGCATGTTTACACTGATATTTATGTCAAATGGTCCGATCATAAGAAAGTATAGAGATGAGAAATAAATATGAACCATAACAACATAAAAAGCGGAACACCTATAGGTCTGAATATTACAGAACCTAACTGTCCTTCCATACAATATTCGAATACTGAAGCAGACACGACCGGAGATATTACACAGTAATACACTTAAATGTTCACGTCATTTTATCCAAGCACAAATTCTAAAAGCCACAATGCGTTTCATGTCACTTAGGGATTACTTGGAGCTACACTCATATTTTTCCATATTTTGACTGCATTTCCAAAGACCCTACTTTCGTCACCTGCAATATAACAAGTTTCAATGAGTCAGTCAAAGTTAGAATAAGTGATGATACGTATACCATGCATCAGTAGGAGCGAGGTTACAATGGATCAGGACTCACTTTACCATTTAGTTATCTCCCTCGTTATATCGTTAATTCCAAGAGAACGGCTTTCACTTGAAACGTCAATGTTCGGCAGCGACTAAACAGAGAATCCGAGCATTAGCAAAATACTCATATTATAATTAATAAGAAATTATTGTTTTAGTTTATTTCATCACATATTTGCAAATATGGTCGACGACTTATGGTCGTATAAATAAACGTTGCAAGGGTTGAAATTTCGGTTTAATCCATTCATTTTGTTTTTGTTGGGCTTAAAAACGCACCGACACAATTACAGGTTATTATGGCGGCATCCCAGCTTTAATGGTGAAGAAAGACCCCAGGTGTCCCTACGTGCACTATTTCATCACGAGCGGGTACCTGGGTAGAACCACCGACCTTCCGTAAGCCAATTGGATGGCTTCCTCACATGAAAAATACAACGCCCCGAGTGAGGCTCGAACCCACATCGGTGAGGGGTAAGTGATTCAAAGGCATTTTATTGCAAAATACCTTGTTTCAAACTGTGCCATTTAGTATTATGCCGTATGGATAACCACGTTTGTTTCCCTAAGTTTTGCTTAAATTTATCATCAGCAAGATCTATATTCATGGCATTGTTATAGTGACATGACAAATACTAGGCAAAGAACTGTTTACACAGTGACGGCAAATGACGACCTTGTTTCTACGTGAAGGTGACAAAATCTTTATTACGCTCAAGAACGACATGGTACTTCAAAAATTAGAGCGTTATCATCACGGACTACAGCACTATTCTTCGATGTAATATTACATGTCTGCTAATTGTAGATATTTATTCACCTAGACATCCACATACTAAATATTTGAGAAATATTAGACTGTAATATGTAAACACACATACCTTTTATTTAGAGAGATTACCATTAATACATGAACAAAAAGAAAGAAAAGAAGTGTTTTACCTCGACTCATACCCTCTATGACGTTATATCATTACATGCCTATATCTGTTACAAGCAACGCGAAAACAATCACTAATCATCATTCTGACCGTTATAACAATAAGTGTATCCCCTATACCTACCACGACCATTTTATCTCCTTCTATATGTCTGGTGATATTCATTTCCATATCGTTCATACTTTTATCTATATGTTTTTCTACAAATTTCCCACCATCAGCCGTCATCACACTCTGAATGAAAATATAATTATAATAAAACAATCTAAACATGCTAAAGTATGTGCAAATGTCAAAAATATATATAAGTACTTTTTAATTAGCCATGCAAATTTACCAGTTTTGAACAACACCGCTTGACATCCGCATAAATCAAAGACAAATCAATGAATTTGAAAGAATTTGACAATTTGTATCATTGTTCCTTACCTAATGTAAAGAATTTGATATCTGTATCATTGTTCCTTACCTAATTAACTTTTATATACAAATAAATCAATGACAAATCAATTATGTAAAATGCAATGTTAATGTAGAATGATATTTTATCAAGAATAATAAGGATTGTTTGATTCTAAACTTTGTATTATCCTTGAGATATTGTGTTATCTCATTTTGTCTAAAATAACGTTTATAATATATAAATATTCCTAACTGTGGTGCGGAGGGGAGCGGTTGTCTAGTGGATAAGGTGTCAGCCGCTCAATCCAGGGGTCGTGGGTTCGAACCCAACTGGGGTCACAGCCATGACTTCTCATATGACACCAGTACAGGTTTTTCCGGGAAGTGGACTCGAGAGCGGTTCCAATAAGCTTGAAGCCTTCATCACAATTGAGCTAAAACAATAAACTAAACTAACTGTGGTTGTTGTATTTTAAAAACTCTATATTCTATTCATTTGTCAATCAATTAACAAATTCAGTTTTTAAATAAACAACCTTGAGGGGAGAACCATCTAAAGACGCAGATTCATACTCTTCTCCTAGTTTTAACTTGAATGTTCTTTTGTCTGGGACACCTGCCATGCCTACTGTGATCTCCCATTCGTCGCCATTTTGACTGTAAGTAATCTCTGTCCGGGCTTGCTTAAAGAATTCTTTCTTTTCTGCAGGTAGACCTGAAAACAAAAATATGGTATACTATACTGAAACGAGCTTATCTGATTGACTGAAAGTGCTTCATTCTCGGGGCTGCAAAAGAAGATAGATAATTAATGACCCGAGACGATACCTCAGCATAAGCCATTAATTGTGTATTTTTATACGTATTACGCATTATCTGTGCAGATTATATTTTTCAGAAGATACCATCTACATCGGATAATTCAGTTTGCATCTACATTACTATAGTTAAAGCGTTTATAGTACAGTTTTTTAAAATATCTATGCATACATTCCAATGAAGATTTTAGAGATTCTTAAATCAGACATGTTCGCAAAAAGATAAAATTTGCTACTTTCACGGTTAAGATAATTTCACGAAAATGTGTCCTAGCGAAAGCTGGATTTTGATAACTTTCAATTAGGAACTTTATGGTTTACGCGTAATTCGACTATTGTGATAGTTTGCTAACGTTTAACCCAGCGAAAAAAAACACATAATTATGCAGTAATCGTCTCCAATAGGTTTAATCATTACTCATTTGTCTGCAATCTCCTTCCTTATTTAAGTAGCATACCGACGAATGTGCGTCGAAAATCTAAAGAGCCTCATGACGCCCAGTTCATTACTATAACGATATATAAGTTCAGCATGCTTTTTACCATCATGTAATAAATACAAACATGGAATGTTTGGGATTCATCGTCCTATTTTTTTTTAATATCAGACTGACTATCAAGTCAATCGGGCTATATCCCACCTGGTTTAGTTCCTGTGCAACTGTATTTCGAAACGTCGTAAATCTTATGATAAACGAAGTGAAGGCCTTGATAATTACCAAATAAATATAAAACAATTTGATATTTTAGGCATAAAACTGGTTTCGGTTTACTTCGTGACTATCACAGTTTGTAAATGTTCTACAATTTTACTGCCGAATTAAATGGTATAATAATAAAATACTGAAAACTAAAAGTCAATTTACATATGTCTTAATTTTAATTATTGACAATAACTAACACATAAAAGTAGTTTTGCAATTTCAAAACGTTTGACATAGCTCTTGACCGTATATGTTTACACGTTCTTGATTGAATACCATCAGAAAACAACGGATATACTATCATCAATCAAACACATTTTATGGGCTCTGTATCTACGTGCATCTTTCTTTATCTTTCATTTTTGAAGAAGAGAAAACTTCCGCAATAATTGTCCGATAAAGTTTTCGAGATACAAAATATGTTAAATCGCTGGAACTTTAAAGTACGTAATGCTTTGATAGTTATCAAACAGGACTTCACACGATAAAACGTTTCATGGATTAGTTTGTCCGATATGCCTTCTTCTTCTGAATGTATATTTGAAAACAAAATATCTGATTGATTTTCCAGAGAGACAACTGATACTATTCATCAATCATTTCCTCACACAATGTTTATATAACGCTAAATTAAGTCTTTACATGGTTGGTTAGATATACAACTTTGATCTTCTTGCTTTCCCTATAATTTGTTTTACCGCAATGAATTGATTACCATCAACAGTTAATCACGAGATGTCATGTTCCATTTGCTCACACCAAGAGTTGTCAATATGTTTTGGAATAATTCATTTCTAATTTCAAAATGTTACTGACGACCTTTCTTCCTATTCGTAGTACCAAAGGGGAACGTACCTTTAACTTTTCACAAAGTTTGCTACGTATCAAATCATGTTTTTATTTATCAGAACTTAACAATGGCAGCATTGTCATACATATATTCTGTTTAATGCAGTATAATATTAATTAACATTTAAACGTCAAATGGAATTGTCTATTGTCACATTCAATTCAAATGTTCATTTGGGTACCTTCTGTCTAATTTAAAACCAGTGTTTACAGAAATGTTCGCATATCAAAATTGACTTGTGTAGATATGGTTTTACAACTGGACTAATCTATGGAAAATAAATACACCTTTCATTTTTTTTTGCATAAAATATGCCATCGAAATTTTACAAAAATAATCTGCTAACAGATTTTAACTTATAGCTTTTAAAAGTAACTTGCTATTCCTATATTATTTTCAAAACAATCCACTGAAGCAATTTTAATGCGCATTTATTACACACTTTTGGCACTTTTTAAGAGATGAATCGATCATTCAGTGTCTTACCACACAGCATTCCTACATAACATGAATTCCAGACGCATGCAGTTGATATTGGTTTTGAGTTTTATTTCAGTCTTACCTAGTTTTCAGAAATTTGAAATGTTAACGCGAAACGCTATTCGTACATGTGTAGTGCAGCACCTACCTTCAGCTATTTCAAGTTCATTAAGTTCAGAATTACTCTCCATTGTACATAGTTATAACTTCAATAAGTAAGTAATACCCGTAATGATAAACGAAGATTGTCTAGAATGTTAATAGTTTTCCAGGACATTTGAAAATGCACTATTGCAAGCAAGACTTGTTTCCGGCATTTGTTTCTACTTGGAACACATTATCTGGAACGGATACATGAACTATATTAAAACAAATTTAATTTATCATTAAACGTTTAATTTATTCATATCGATATTTTACACGAATGCAGAAGTTTTCTTTTGTGTCTGCCTGTAATAAGTGGGTCGTAAAAAGCCATTATTTCTAATTATACGAAACAAGTTATAAACATCACTACATTCCATTCGTTCCTACACCACTTATATAACATGGAAAATATAGGTCTGCATGCTGCTGTCAGATATCATCGGCCGGCGATATATTCATAACCGTTTATAACACTGTTAAAATATTAGCCGACCAATTACAGAAATGAAACCAAACATTTACTGATTTGATATGTTATGAATTAGTTTACGATCTCTCATATATTGATACCGGTAGTTTATTATGTATGTACAAGATGATGCTAAAAAATGGTTTATACTATGACAAAACTGTCTATATTTTACATTTTTTTTGTTATCGATATGGATGGAGTATAGTGACTGTATCCAGCCTAAATAGTAATTGTTAGGTATTATTCTGTGTTCACTTACTTTCTCGATAGAGTGTTTACTCCATACGTACAGAGAAATAAAAAACCTGCTTGTGGTAAATGGTATGTAAATGAATTATTTCTAATTATATAAAATTATAATCAAATATTTCTGCATTCAATTATTACCGGAACCATTGTAAAAAAAGCATTTGTGCTACTATGCTGCTGTCACAGATGGCTTTTACAATCTCCAGAAAACAATGATCTATACCCTATTCAAAATCGTGTTTGATTACGACTTGAATCTGGCCAATGGAGACAAACAAAGCTTTTACAGATATTACAGGGGATGAAATTTTATACGGGTCCGTGGATGGACAGATAAAATATTTCATTTTTAATATAAATGAGCGTATGAGGCGTCAAAATTTATATAGGAGTAAGATGTTTTACATATTTCCAATAAGCATCCGAGGGATCAAGATTAAGATAGCGTTACGATTTCAATCTCAGTTTCAATAAAGATCTGATGCGTTTTAATGGAGATTTATTCTTATTCTTGTGTCTAAAGCATCAGCATTTAGAATACGGCTTATACAAAACCAATTAAAAATAATTCTTCTGAAATCTAGATTTGTAGTTCACTTGTTAGATTTTACAGGTAATCCACAACGAGAAACCACTGCAATAATGCAAATACGTTTCCTTTTATTTCTAGGCGTTGGCTTAGGCGCATTCATCTTGAAATATTTAACCATTATTAAATAAACTTTTCTGTAGTGCATGCTAGGAATAGATTTACTGTTGATGTAGCATTATCTATAGCATTTATGTTTATAGCGTTGCACATGTTTCTGATGCAAACATGCGGTAGGTGTCTTTAGAAGTTGCAATGAATAATCTTACCGCCGATGTATTAATTAAAAGTGAATGCACCCGAAGCTATTATTATGTTAGCTGTTTTCTTTGTGGTGGTTAGAACAATGAAATAATTTATGCAATTAAGTGTCAGTAAAGTAGTAATTTATGATAACAAAGAGTACAAACTATTTTCTTAAATCATATTTTGTTAAGATACACAATGTGCATGTGTATAATCATTAAATACCAAGTGTTATTTGCGACAGTCAAGCAAATGATAATTATTGTTTTATATTTTGTTATAAATTAATGAAAGGTTGTACATTTCCAGTATAATAATTTCAATTTTGAATAAAGAGTGAATATTTCATTATGTTGACACTTTCACACAGCCAAAATATAATCATCTTTATTTAGATCAAAGTTTTTGACTATGACATGAGCAGTAAACATTTTATGTGGTTGTAAAATGTATCGTAACATCATTTTAAACAGCTACGAATTCTTATATATTAAATGTCTCCATTACATCAGTGCGTGATTTGATACGATGACTTTACAATAAACTTCATCTATTTTGCCGATGCGTTGTATACATGTATATATATTTGTACAATTTAAATTTTCTATCAACTGTATTGACGAATGCTTGTCTGTTTTCGTGTTACTGGAAAGCAATGAACAATTATATAATTACAGTACGATATTCATAAATGTGCAGACAAGTCTGTAAATAACTGCTTATCTGCGAAAAAGAAAACGTTATTTTATTATAGAGTGACTTTAGGAAGTATGTAACTGAATAACGTTTTGACTATTTCTGGCATTCATATACGGTAAAATAAAATTATCAAAACAAAACCAGTAATATACCTTCATGCAATAAATAATAATTATTCATGACACTCTCTCTCCGTGTATCTTGATAATAATACATTAAGACAGAAACCACAGGATTTATACCAATTTTTTTATGTGAATGACTTTGAATTGTGTAAATTAATAATCTATCAATGTAGGGAAAATAGTTTCTTTCCCATATATTACTATTTTAATAATTATACGTATGCACATTCTATAACTTAACAAAATGATAAATGAAAATAAGATGTACCCTTTATTATCATAAATTAGTGCTCTATTGACACTAGACTGCATAAATTGTGTTTCATAAGAGTAGGTCCAATGTTACATATTTTCATTGTTCTAACCACAACAAATAAGCTGAAACCGCTAAATTCATCCAGGTGCATTCGCTTTTTAGTAAATACCTCTTCAGAGTACATCGTTTGTAATATGTGTTCATTGCACCTTGTAAAGACACCACATACCTATACACAAACGTTTTGCTACACTAGCATTATGCATCAGAAACATGTGCAACGCAATAAACAGAAATGCATCTAATGAATTTATGATGACGTGACCAGATCTTCTGTAGATTTTTGTATGACTTAAGATCCTCAACATGTTCAACAAAACCAGTCAGAAAATCCCAACAAAACCAGTCAGAAAATTCACAACAAAACCAGTCAGAAAATCCTCAATAACAGCCAGAAACCCTTAATAAACCAGAAAGAAAGTTCTTAAAACCAGTCAGAAAATCGCAAAATCCTTAACAAAACCAAACAAAACCAGTCGGAAAATCCTCTACTCAACAAATCCTCTCTATTATGACGTCTTGATATTTGCCACTTCAGAAACATAAATTGTTAATTTTTATAGAACTATTAAAAGTTGATGCGATTAGAAGTAAGCTGGAAATTTTGAGCATTCAACTATGATCTATATATTCACCAGCAGTAAATACGTGTCAATTTATGTGGCTTAAATTTATGGCAGTAGTGGGGTTTTTCGCCTGTTTGCCTGTAAATTTCATGAGAATATCTGCACAAAAAGAGAAACAACTGCTTGAGAAAATCTACATATTAGAGACCTTTAGTTTACCTGTTAGCCTTTGCCAAGTGCGTTGGTTATTAAAATTTTCTTAGTATAATTTTTACGGTATCCCGTTAGGGTCATGGCTGCATTTAAAACGCTCAAATCAACGACATTAAGACGCTACTATGTTGAACAGCCGTTATAACGAAACTAAAATGCTGAAATATGAAAACTAAATTCATCATCATACTGTCGACATCGTGGTTTACTTGTTTCGTTTTATCAACTTTTCACCATCCTAGTTTAAACTTTTCATTCCGCATTTTCAGCAAGAGTTTTAACATGAGGTGATGACCCAAACAGAACACAATAATATATCAATATGTCTTACAAAATATGTCTAATAAATTACAGTATACAAAGAATCTCTAGATAATTAAATAATTGAAACTAACCGAGAGCTTCCGCAAATGTATCAAAATCTGCTTTTTCTTCTTCTAACCATTTTCCAACAAACTCTGTATTTCCGGCCATGTTGCTAACACTTTTCGATATGTAAATTTGTGAAATAAAATTATGTTCAAACATGCCGTTCCCTTTGCAACGTTCTTCATGCATAATTTGAAGTTATGACAATAGTAAAAAGTAAATGTTATATAAAACAAATTACCAGCTTTTTTATGACCATAATAAAGTATTTTCACCACCTGGCGTACTTTTGATGCCTTCGTTCATATACGAACGTTCTGTTTGTACAATGTAATCATATCTAGAAAAAAAGTAAAGTTACTTTCTCTTTTAAATTTAGTTTATAAATAACCTCCTATCATTTCGCTTAACATACACAGTGGGTAAGCGTTGACTTAAGTTAAAACGTTGCTGCTTTGAAACGGCAAAGGTATAGTTCAACTGCATGTCAGTTTTGTCAGTGTTGTTGAGTTACAAAAACATTTAATTATTACGGTAAATAAGATTGTTTTACCATTTCAGATAAGGTTCAAATACTTCTTATTAACTCAGGAATGTCCATCGTATTTACGGCAGCTGGATCGACATTTTCTTTAAAGCCAGTCAGCACTCATTCATGTTTTTAAATCCTCTAATATTATCTGAATGCGCAAACTTTGTATTTATATTTATCATTTTATTTATTTAAACAAAGCACAGGGTGGATTTTAAACATTTACGTCGCTAAAACTTCATATAACTATTAGCTTTTTGCTTATTCATACTGTATGTTTCGTTTTTCATCACAATTGATGTAAGCTTCTTGTTTCAAACATTTTGTTCTGAACTAAGTTTGTAATTATTTTGTACCCTGACTCATGATTACATGTTACCAAGTTTTTTTTATAAAAGTAACTTGATACTATACAGATCATAGACATATGAAGTTACGTAAACTTGTTAAACATTTTCCGCCCAAAGAACACATATATACGCTAAACTTTACATGTGTATTAAGATATCACAACTACAGATTTAAAATTCTTACTGATTGCTTGTGTCTGAGATATGTTGTAATAATTTCTGACACAGCCAGACACAGCTTGCGTTTCTGTTAAGGAGTTGTGTTTTATACTTCTGAGGGATCGTGTTTTGTATTTATTTCGATTATATTATTTCGTCAATTATTATTTTTTCTGACTAAAAGAGAAAGCATTGTCTTTGCTTAACGATATGTAAAACGTTTCCGCGACGCATAATGTCTTATGGGTAGGAATATAGTA
Organism: Mercenaria mercenaria; assembly: GCF_021730395.1. Taxonomy (NCBI): domain Eukaryota; kingdom Metazoa; phylum Mollusca; class Bivalvia; order Venerida; family Veneridae; genus Mercenaria; species Mercenaria mercenaria. The sequence continues at coordinate 59,630,426 of NC_069375.1, read as the reverse complement.
GATAAATTTGCTTTCAGTCCAATGTTTAATAAGTACATTTCTGATGGATGTCACACAATCCAAGACACACCTTAAAAAACAGAATTACTAACCTTATATTCACAAATGACCTTTTAATTAACTCATAAGAAATAAAAATAAGAAATATAGGTGTCATGTATGTTCTAATTTGTATTTTTGTCCGACATGTCAACACTTTGTGGAACATAATTGACAGCTTAATTATCACAATGAATACAGGTTAAATGAGGTTTATTTACTTGTAATAAAATGCAAAATAACTTACTGAAAAGACTACAAAAATATTAGGTATAGATTCACAACGAAAAAAAGCTACTGGCTGTTATAAAACGCGAAAACACTGCTTTACCATAAAAAAATAAAGTTTCTTTCTTTCCACTATTACCTGATTATCCCGGAAGTGCTGAATGATTACCTGTTTAGTAGTTCGATACCGCACAGCTGCTTTTAAGACATTGTAAGTTCGGTTAAGCTTTGTCTTGCCACATATAGTAGCTGCAGAAATTAACAGTATAGCATCAGTTGGATTTAAATCAAAGGAAATTGTAAATCTACGCGAGATAGATTGAAATGAAATATTTCACTCTATTGAAGTACAAATCAAAGCAACTAATTAAAACCATCTGAACTTTTAGCTTAATTAACACCCTCATACATTCACATATGTACAAAACGTTTATAACAGCTTTTCAAGATGATTTTAGGCTCATTACAATTACAAAAAAGTTACAGAGTCGAAAGTACTTCTTGAACAGACAAACGCATTGGTGGCAACAGAAACTCTTGCATTCTTTAGTTATCTATTCTGCTGTAGCAGTGATATTAAATAACAGAAACCTTTCAGTCAGATATCAGTTTAAACATTCAACTTCCAGCAAAATTGTTGCTTTTGCCGCCAACTTTGTCTTTAGATTATTACTTGATTTTTTCTTAAAATGTATTATTATATTTTATAACAAAAATGATTATTATCATATCTCGTATTTCACGGACAAAATTTGAGATTCATCATGATAAAAATAAGTTTTATTTTCCAACCCATAAACATTATGTTTCGTTTAATTTCGGTGCACTCAAAGGTTTACTTTATTGATATCCATTTTCATATAAGATTCGTCTGCAATTTTATAGATTTTAACAAAAGAATAGCTATTTAAGAGGTCCTCATGCAGTATCCATCTTCAGATATAAAAAATATATAAATAGAACGTATTGTATCTCTCAACCAGATCTGAAACGACTTGTTCAGTGAGTTGGGATAGTATTTGCAGATACAGATTGCACATACTATATAAATTATATATTAGCATTCTAAAGGTCTCTACGGATGGTAGTAGGGTCGATTTGATTTTTTAAGATATCCTTAACAGGGTTGATTCCATTTTCGTTGTTTTTAATTCTTGTCCATTGACAATTTTGAAATTCTGTATATTTTTTTCGAACGTTTACAGTTTTATTACAATCCATCAAGAAATACACTCAAAATTGGAATGAAAACAGCGAATGAAACAGTTGAAAAATATACAATTGGAAATAGCCTTCTAAAATCGTTTATAGACGTTAAGTTCAATAGTAAGAGAGCTTTACTGACAACTTTAAACGTTTCTACAATACTCTTAAGGTTCTGAATTATATAAATATCATATGAAATGCACTGTCAATAGAAATCAAGGAAAAAATGCTTGTTACGTAAAAGTTGGATCAAACAGTAAATATTGTACACTTGCTCATCTTTAAAATGCCATCCAATTATACTGCATAGAAATTATATTGAAAGTTTTTGTGTTGCAATGTTTTGTTCATTATACAACCAATTAGGGGGAACATAAAACATCTGGGGTCTAGAAAATTTGTTATGCTGAGAGAAGCTTTGTAACTGAAGTATCCCGGAGAGAGAAGAATTCAATTCATCATCATAGACCAGACTTTGATCCCTTTTGCAATTTCGGAATTTATTTCCTATAGAGATTAATAAACAACCTTTACGTTGCAATGATCATATTTCGTTTATGAACTATAATGTTAGACTGGTTCCTAACATTCATATTTGTAAAGCGAAATCGTGTGTCATACATTTTCTCACTGAACTGTCTAAGTACGACATATGAGCCGCGCCATGAGAAAACCAACAGAGTGGCTTTGCGACCAGCATGGATCCAGACCAGCCTGCGCATCCGCGAAGTCTGGTCAGGATCTATGCTGTTCGCTTTCAAAGCCTATTGCAGTCAGAGAAACTGTTAGCGAACAGCATGGATCCTGACCAGACTGCGCGGATGCGCAGGCTGGTCTGTTTCCATGCTGGTCGCAAACGCACTATGTTGGTTTTCTCATTGCGCGGCTCATTTCAAATATATTTTTGTAAATGAAAAAAATTAAATGCATGAACCTCAATCTCCTTGTGACTGTATAGTTAATAAGCTATCACCCATGTTACTGTAACTATAAGGATTTGTAATTAAATCGAAAACAAATATAAAATTCTGCAAGACAGATTGTTTAGATATTGACTTTTAGTTAACTATACTATTTAAAGACATCTTTAAAATTCAAAAAGCTCCCACCAACTCTTAAAATGATGTACAGAACATATTTTGTTCTTGACGAATGAAAAAGAATCTTCGAAAAAACCTAAGTCTGTTATAGCAATACTGAAGCAGACAATTCATCAACAGTATAAGATAGGAATTTCTGCAAATAAATATCTCATTATTCAAAGAAAAATGCTTTCTGTAATAATTAACTTATCTGTAATAAATGTCACAAATTAATATAAAAATGTATGATTATTGTTATTTTAAGTGTTATTGCAATATCAGCTAATAAATTTCTTACATAATAAGTTTCTTAAATAATAATCTACTTTAAAGAAAACATTTTGCAAAAAGCAAGAAACAGACTTATTATACGTTCTGAAATATGCAAGTAATATAATATACATGTTCAATTACATATAAAATAGAATAAAAATAAGAATAATGGAAGCATCCTTGACTAAACATACTTGTCTAAAATAATTTACGGTAAATGTCAGGCTATTTTTAAGCTTAACCGTTTGAGCCGAACAGAATGAAAACTCAAAAGAGTGAAACTGACTCTATAGTGTACATCGGTAGTGTGGTAGTGAATTGTGTATTATAGATATCATTGACGATAATAAAAAAAAATACAATAAACAGAAGTATAACATCTATTGATAATAGCTGGCTTATGCGTGATTTCAAAATAATTTTCGTAAATAATATACAAAACTGCACTGGTGGAACATGGTATTGCAACTCGAACTGAGAATAAGAGGTATTAAGAGACTAAGCGCCAAATGACATTAAACCGATATTATAATTTGTTCTGCACAATACGGCGAAACGTTAGGTTGAGTGCCCATTCGAAAAACGTACTGGACAAGCCTATAGGGGAGTCAAATATGTTTTCGGATGGGTACTGGTTCAAATATTGATAGAATATATAGAACATATATGTATAGTATAGTGGCTAAAAGTTTGACTAAACTGTTTCCAGAAAAAGCCTTCATACAGTACATTAAATAAACAGTTAAAAGTATACATCATCATTTTATTATCCAAGACGCCGAACGTGAAGAACTGCCTTAAATTGTTATTTCTTTGATAACAAATTTACCAAAATGGGATAAAATTAAAATCGTTACTAGGCTTGTTTGGGTTATAACGTATAATTATGTCAGTTTCTGCAAATGTAATGAAGAGATCTTCAATCAGGAAAAGAAGTATCTCATATACAAATAATTACAGGTCATTAGCTTTGTATCGGGAAATATGCACGAGTTCTGCAGCGGAAATATTGCGCGACTTCCGCGAAGTCCGAGTGCATATTTCCCGATGCAAAGACAATAACCTTTTTACTACATACGTATCTACACGTATAAATAAAATGTAAATATTAAGAATTTATTCAATAGCCTGAATAGGATTGACAATACTGAAATAAATAAAAGAATTAATGCAACGACACACATTAAATTACGTCTCGCACCCGATATGAAATTCAATTTCAAATACATACAGATTACAAATTGATCCAAATTTTAAACAAATGTTTCCAGTTTATTAACCAATTTGTACCAATCAATCTCGGCTAAGTAGAAACACTGTAATCGCTGTAATTCAGGTTATGTGCAAGAATCTTCCTGGCTGAAGAAATTTTGATATGACTGGATTTTTTATTACAGTTTCTGTGCCATTTTCCTGTCCCGAGAAGATATGTGCTATTGCTCTTATATGAGAATACTTTCAAAATTGAAACTATACAGTTCAAAATTAGATTAGAGATATGTTTACGTAACAGAAACTTTGAGAAATATTTGTCGTGTCGGCTTTTTGGAATGACACTTATAAGATAATAAGATAAGGGCAATATCTTAACCATAATTTCTTACTTTAAGCATAAAATTTGTAGCTGCTACTGATCGTTTACCTTGTAATTATTCAATTTGTAACCAATGGCTAGTTTATTTTTAGAACATCATGCAAAATAATGCACAGCACACAGCCAGATGTGCATAATCGCAATAAATAGCTGATATTTCTACTTTGCATGGAAAGCACCAATTTCCGAGGATGCAATATATATCTTGATGAACGTTGATTGTCGATATCCTAAAAATCATGGAAGGATATTTTTGATATAAAAATGAAAATGATAAAAGAATTGTGGGTTAGGTTTGGGACGCAAACATAAGCACTATAAAAATATTTCAAAAAAAGTATTCGAGGTGATAAACGCAATTACTATTTTGATTGGAGTGCCACCAAAACTTACCACGTGATACGCTTTTAGTTGAGAATTTTATTTATGCATAAACAAGGTACATATGTCCATTTAATTAGAACTTGACTTGTTATTCAGTTTTTACATTAGTAATCTGGTAATAATGCAACACGAACCATATGTTACAAATCTATTTGCATAGGAAGCTTAATGTATCTATAACTCAGTAAGACAGTTTCTCTCAGGTTAGCCCTATCGCTTGATTGTCTTACCGCAAAAATTAAACTAAGTATTATCTCATTCAGCACAGAACCCGCAACATTCCCATCAGGTGCATCAATTTATGCTATAATTCTTAACTGCATTAATTAGGACCTGCATAAATTCCCTAGTCACAGACGAAGTGTTCAGTGTAAGTTAACGAAAGTTTCATATGAATGTTGCTTTCCTTTTACTAACCTTGCAATTATCAGTAAGATCGGCAGATGTGAAAGTACTATTTGGAGGTATAGCTGCATATTTTTCTATGTAACGTTATGAATGCCTTGGGATTATCGTACATACTTAACAGGTCTTTAAAGTACTTAAACGATTCAAATTCTTTAGAAAAGGCTATTGCACACATGTACCCACAAACAAGAAAACGCCCTAAAGCATTGTAAGTATTTGTATTTCCGAAAATTATGTTATCATAACTGTTACAATAAAACGAATTTAAGATTGGAAAAAGGCAACAATAACAAAAGCTATGTAGAACAAATTTTAACCCAAGTTCAGATTTTGGACGATTAACAGTCTCAAGTGCCTAATTGGTTAAATTAACACACGGAAATGATCAATTAGTAAATTTAACCCTTACCCTGCTGTATTTCTATAATGGACTGGTCCATCTTTCAATTTGGACCGTACCACTTACTGTTCAAAGGGGTTTGCACTGAAAATTTACTGACTGAATAGCGAACAGTGCAGACCATGATCAGACTGCACGGATGTGCAGGCTGATCTTGGTCTGCACTGGTCGCAAAAGCAGTATCACTCACCGCCAGCAGGCTAAGGGTTAAACAATTACTTTTATATCAAAAGATTTGATTTAATGAATAATATGTAATGCCTGTAGCTACAATTTAAAAGCAGATTATAAACAGTTTATCGCAGAAAATAAAATTGATGCCTCTTTTATTGTTCGTTCTGAAGTCAAGTTAGTGCTGCACTTTTATCATCGAATCCTTCAAAATTAGCTTCGAAATACTGATTTAGAGAAAGGAGTAATTAACGCAACAAGTATTACTTATGGAAAGGCATATCAAAACGACACTACTGTTCTACCTTAGAACTGCGGGCTCAAGCTACGACAAAAGTACTATTCCAGACAACTACGTAAAATTTTAAACTATTGCTAAAATAGTACAATCATTAAAGTTTTTCGCACTGAATATTGCTCCAGTACATGGGAATGTTTTGTATTATCTAAACAAAATGTGTTTGGGCAATTGCTTAATCAGTACACAAAAGTTTTCACAGATTCCCACAGCTTATATTGCTCCAGTTAATGGACTATTATTAAAACATGTGTTATCAAATACAATACGTTTCCATCAAATGTATCAAATGCGTTATAAGCGTCAGTAAACATTACGAAAATGAAAGTGAAATAAACACAATCAGGTAATCGGTATTGCCCAGAGTCGATTGAAGTTAATCATAGTTCTAAATATCTGCATCAACTTTTGAAATAGGCAATTAACTGAAATAGATATTTGGAAAAGAATTAATCAATTGAGCAAATCTAACTTTTCATTACCGCAGAACCTGGTAAAAATTACTTGATTGAATTCGTAAATTTGTATTTTGACAGAAATCACAAATGTTTGCATAATCAATCTCCATGTCCAAATCTGAAGGTACAATGTTTTATATTATATCAGCATCACATGTTTATCAATGGAATATGCACTTTGCTAATGGGTTAGGACTCACATGTGTAACATTCTTAACAAATCTAACAAAAATTATTAGAAGCGTTATTATTAATCTTATTATACTTAATGTACATTTTTTGTAATAGAAACCAACATTCTGTCTCGGATTTCTTATATCAATTTGCTTTTTCGTTAACTGTCTTAACATCAAAATTAAGGTCAAAAGTATTTTTCACAGAAGTTTTTTTCCAAGTTAAAGAATAAAGTTATTCGATATATGTGTAATTGACGCGTATAAATTTGTATCTATGAGATGTCTGTAACATCTTCAAATAAATTCAGACGCATCTCATCTCATTGACAGATTCATAGTTTTGTTCAATAACGAATATCAATATCAAAAACGTTTATTGTCGCATTTATAGCAGAAAAAGTTTTCTTGTTCGTCTAACGTTTTAACATGTTCATTAAAATACATATTATTGTGTATTTCATTGATTCCTTAACATCATCTCGAGCTTGTAAGTTTGGAAACTCGTCAGAATTACACTATATTGCATTATTTTACCAAATTATTTCACGTAAAATAGTTATATAAGTTAGATACTGACTTATATACATTATAAGTGCCTTATATATACCTAATGCATCTGCCATTTCATTGAATCCCGTCTTCTCTTCTTCCCTCCAACTTCCTACAAACGAATCAATTCCCGCCATATGTGTCTAAATGTATTTTTCTTGTTTATCTTCTTTAATCCTATTTGTAATTCCACAAATCTCAATGTTTTCCTGATACCAATGTGTATGAAACAAACAGGCACAAAATATCAACACTGACTGCACTATGCTGTACCTGGTATATTATATCAGTGAGTAATTCAATTGTACGGTGGTTTTATGCATGCAGTCTCTGGTAGCAGACGATAACTGGATATTGACAGACAGCCACGTGCTGTTATAAACGGAAGTTGTTTCGGCCAAACGGCACTACGCCTACCACAGGCTGAGTTGTGATGTAGTATTCTCAAAAGATCCAATTATTTATATCATCAAAGGCATGACTCCTATCATAGATAAAGATATACAGATGTGTTCCCATTGTGATATATTATTTCGTCTAAGATTTGTCTCAGTGCAGCTAAAGGAAGATTTTAATGCGTAAAACTGTAAGGTTACTTAGGACGGAAAATAATGTAATATTTGAATCATGAACGTTCAGTTTATAAGTTCTTGACGACCGTATCAAAGCTGTTTCGTGCTTCCACTAAACAAATGACTAATACGAGGAATTAGTTGAATGCGTAAACAACAAAAAACATATCCTTGTACAGGTGTCAACATAAAATATAAATATTTACTGGTTATTTACCTCAAAGAACCAACTAAGAAATGTTCAAAATGTAACATAGGACATTTTACAATTAAAGTATTCGAATCATTTCTGTTCGGAATTATGCATTTCATGATTCTACCATGCATATTTGAAAACTACACACTGTACTGGATTAATATCCTGGGACTAGCATAAGCATGTGGTCATGTTTGATTTTCAGAATACGAACGGGGCTTTTTTGCCAGTAAAAACGATGGGAGTTTTCATTAAACAAATTATTGTTCAAAAATGATATTTTCGTACGATAGGAGATCCAAATGTACAGTTATTGTATGTATTTGGCTAAATATGATATGTTTGATGAGATCACTATCTTGTAATACAATATTTTAGTGAAGGGTGTGAAATAAATATATATTTTAGGGGTTTAAAGTGAAAATTTCATATTTGTTACTGTACACGCCTTCTGTAACGTCCTGGCAGCGCAATTTTTGTGTTGATGTATATATTTTATTCCTAATTTCGAACTATAGGGGTAACAATTTTTCATGTTATTAGTTCAAACAATTTATATAATGCTTATTTTGAAAAAAAAAAAATAAGAAACAATTCCAAATTCTTTCTAACCATGAACTATCAGGATATAATTTATCACTTTACTCCTTCAGTCATAAATATTTATCGTTTCTCTTTCTCACATCAAACATCTCTCGCAGGTGCAGTGCATTTAGTGATTGTTCCAGACAAATGTATACCATATTCATAGCAGAGACTTTCAAAATTAAGTAATACATTCAAACATGCAAGTTGTTTAATGTTTGTAAGTTAGATATTTATTGTTCAGTGAGAAAAAACCTCACTTTTTTATCAGAAACAAGTGTATCGATATTTACGTTAATAAGTTAACATTAAGTGTTTTGGTGTGCGAGTATGACTGAATTTTATTCTGATTCTTGTATTTCTTTGGTTTTAATATATATGTCTTAGGTACATTCTTACGGATTCTCTTTACATCACAATTTCTATCAAACGCAAGACTTGCTATACATGTATAATAGATGGTCGTTTTAAGATTTCAGACGAACAAGAATACTGATTGACAGACCCGTTGTTATATACAAAGGATGAAAAAAGCATACAAGAGATTGTGTTGCGGTGAAATATCATTAAAATACAATTCAAATACCCTCATTGATTGGACACCTGATGCCAGAGGAAAAGGATTTACTTCTATTAAAAACTAGAGTTGATCTTAAGAAGTTCTCTAAGAATTGTTTGCACTATTCAGAGTAACCGTTTCGTTGTGTTATGATAATTTCTCGTTGCCAAATGAATCATATTTTTTTCTATGTCTGCAGCTTCGAATAGATAGAATAAGTCGAGGTCTTTGAAAATACGCTATTCATGCGTCTGTACTTTACTCATCAAATGATTAGTATTCGTAAATATAAAGAATTACTCAAAAACGCGATACACCAAAATTTTACCTGCCGAATAGGTTTTCATTTGGCTTTTGAAATAATTCAACAAAGACAAAGAATACATCATAGAATCTGGTGGAAATGGGGCTTTTCTGTTAAAATATCTACGGTTCTAATCTGCGTTCTTGCCCGTTTATGCTTGTTATCAATATATGGTAGATAAAGGTAAAAATGATAAATTAACATCAACTCTGGTGGATATTTTGACCTTATAAATCATTTGGCTCTTTCACCACACTGTCAGGTAAATTGTAAAACTTGCACCGATATTACAATTTTGAATCATATCAGCGTTTTTTCACGTAATTTAGGTTTTATTGCAATAAACAGGGAACAGACAATTTGTAATAACTGGCAACATTCCATGACAATGATTTATGTCTATGTTTTATATGATTACGGTCTCTATGATATTTCAACACCTGAAATCTTTCGGTTTATGCATTTGCACAGTTTTATGATACACGTTAGAAAACACCTTTCAAGATTCAGACTTGTTAATTGATATTGCGATTGAAGTTGGCGTGTCGTATAGATGAAAAGCTAATCCAAATGTCTTAAGTCGAATTCAAAAGGTAACTGTATATTCGTATCTGAGAATATGTAAGTTGTAATGTTTCAAATCACAATATTTTCATGCCAAACAAAAATTATTAAAAAGAAGTCAAAGTAACAAACTTTATCCCATAGAGAAAACCGTTTTCAAAGGACAGCAACTATTAAAAGGTGCTTTACGCCTAAATTATTAATTAAAAATATGAACAATTGCTCTATTAATAACCAAACATGAATAAATTAACATGTTTGTGAAAAAATAAACTGTATCAGTATTAACAGTATTAAGCAGCCGAAGAACTCAATATTTATTTTCAAATAAATCTCTGTCTGTAGATTAACATTTTGTTCTGACTGCAGCTCTTTGTACATATTTACTTTATTTATAAGACTTAGCACAGTCAGCATTGTCTTGTTTTAATACTGATATATTTTAGACCAACTTTGAAACAAGTTCTACAATTTATATAAATCAGTCTTGACACCTCATTCCTGATGGTATCCTGATGGTATCCATCGTCATGACAGTCAGGAAGAAGAGAAGCCATGCTCCCTTATAATGCTGAACACCATTGGGAATATGTACAATTTTCCCCGTCTTTTGATATTCCACGGTCATGGAGCAAACGACAGATCTCCCGCTCTCATAGTTAAACAGGCGCTCTACGATTAAGCTGCCAAAGCGTTAAGGACAAATACCTTTAACAAATATGTCGTTAAAATGTTTGTATCATTAAAACAAAAATCAAAATAAGGTTTTTTTTTCATATTAGGCGAACTTGATAAACTGTAACATTAGCTTAAATAGTTTGTAGTTATGCTGATACATTTAAGTACCATCATATCAAAATAGAATATCTTAAGTATTTCTCGTATTGACCTGACATATGATATATTAGTTGTGTTTGAACTTTGGCATCCACTCACATTAAACATGTCAATGTCCTTCATACCCTTTGCCTCATTGGCATATAAATTATGTAGAAATTTCAGATATCATTCCACATTCAAGTCTAGTACTGTCACAACAGTGAAAGGTGTCAGATATATATCACTCTAATATTACGAAAGTCTATTGAAACATAATACAAATACAGTTGTAAATCGATATCTCGAAATCGTTTATTTCAAAATATAGATTGTTTTGAAGACATAATCAAGTCCCGTCCCGAAACCTCTTGCACAATATATCATTTAAGTCAAACATCGGTTATTTCAAAGTTAAACGCTCGTACCCTTGGAATTAATTCGAGATACCGAGTTTTAGCTGTATGGTAAAACAATGTTGTATGTTTAGGTTTTCTGGGAAAATAACAGACGCTCACCTGATTCAAATTACGTGTTATAAATCTAATAAGCGACTATATTAATTTCAAAATTCGCAGCTCATGTGTGCAAATCATGTTAATTAAACCTTCTAAAGAATGGTGTTTTCGCTCATACATTTTTAAGGATTTCTCGGAGCAGCATTAGACGCATACCATTTGATAATACATTAAACGTTTAACAAGATACCAATGAGGTAAGAAAAATATTTAAAACAACATGATTTTCTTTAAAATGGTAAGTGATATAAAATCCTTTCTTTACATGTGAATAAATAACATGATCCAGTCTTTTGAAAAGTATATTACAGACATACGCACAAAAGAAAACATATTAGTAGGAACTCCACTTAATTATGTATACTTAGAATACTTGAGAAAACTGTGTTATCGTAAAAGTAAAACGAGAAAATATTGTTATTATTTTAAATCAGTACAAGCATATTTCACGTTTGGGCACTGTTTTATTTTCAGTTAATGGACTTAAATTCAAACGTATTACATGAATCACATAATAATTCCTTCAACAGAAACAAATATGCATTAGCTTAAGTACATACTATGAAAACAAGTGAAACTAGTGCTATCACTAAAGACGATTAAAGACATCAGACACAGCTTTGATAAAGGAAAAGTAAAATATTGTGGTTATGACCATCACCTTTGATTGACCTAGGACATGTCTATAAAGTAAACACTTGATGCTAGTTTTATGGGATAAAATAAACGCTTTATACGATATGGTGTACACACAGATTAAAGCTAACTGATCTGTGACATTCAAGAGTGACATTTAACTTGAATTGAATGACCCTCTTTGTACGCTCCGGACGTCATTTAGATGAGGTTTACAATGGATGCTAGTCTTATGAACAGAAGGTTTAGAAGTTATGAAGCGAAAACAAAATTTGAGCTTTCACCTCTATTGTTATGTTGACTTTGGTCCTGGTGGCATGGGTTTGGCATCTTTCACGTCGACTTGTTACGGTAAATAAACGTTAGTTTAATGAAATTCTTTTATACAAAATGGGATGGACACAAAATTATGCTATTTGACATTTGACATCCATGTGTGGCCGTGACCTTAGATCTAGTGATCGGGTTGTTCACTCTGCACTTCGTCTTGAACAGGTTACGTTTACCATTGATGCTACTTTTATACTTTTATGAAAATCGAAAAGACGGACTGCGTACCAACGGATATGCGTGACTCCCATGCTGACCGTGTATACCTTTTATCTCGGTGTATGGTTAATACAGTCAAAATTCCATTAAGGTCTGTTGTATTGTACCTATCAATTTCAAGTTTTAAAATATGCATTTTCTTTATTAGTATTGAGTTATTACTTTTACAACCTTACCTATAATAGAAGAAAGTTTTCTTGCTTTTCTAACATTTCCACAATAGCATTTAAACTCATACGGAACATTTTACAGGTTTCTTTAGATCATCTCAAGTTTGCTATCACGGCACGTTTACATACCTACACTGTTTCTATACCATCATATTGTTACTTAATAACTTATAAAATAAGTGTATGTAAAATATTGATATAAACTGATATATTATATCTGCTTGATAGAGATACCTATTTGATCTGCCATTTCATTGAATCCCGTCTTCTCCTCTTCTCTCCAACTTCCGACAAACGCAGCAACACCTGCCATATGTGTATTCTGGTTTCTTATTTATCTTCTTTAATCCTGTTTGTAATTCCACAAATATCAATATTGTCTGCTATCAATGTATATGTACCAAACACACGTCTGCTCTCTCCTATAACTGATACTTAACTGCAGTGATTATACAATTGTGCGGTGATTTAATGCAAGTACAATCTCTGGTAGCAGACGATCACTGGATATTGACAGAAAGCCACGCGCTGTTATATAGGGAAGCGGTTTCAGCCAAACGGTACAACGCCTACCATAGGCCGTGTTGTGATGTAGTATTCTCAAAAGACCAATTATTTATATCATCAAGTGCATGCCTCCTATCACTGAGAAAGGCATACTGACGTGTTCTTATTTTTGTCTAGGATTCAACTCAGTTCAATTATACAAAAAAAATCTTTGATGTGTCACTGTAAGGTTACTGAGAACGGATCTACTGCTTTATTTGAATAATGGGAGTCAAGTTTAGAAGCGCTTGACAATAGAACAATTGCATATAAAGCACATTTAACGAAAAAAAAAATATTTTGTACTTCCATCGAATGGTTGACAAAATCATATGAGTAATGAAATGAAAGCGTAAATGAGCCGCGCCATGAGAAAACCAACATAATGGCTTTGCGACCAGCATGGACCCAGACCAGCCTGCGCATCCGTGCAGTCTGGTCAGGATCCATGCTGTTCGCTTTCAAAGCCTATTGCAATTAGAGAAACTGTTAGCGAACAGCATGGATCCTGACCAGGCTGCGCGGATGCGCAGGCTGGTCTGGATCCATGTTGGTCGCAAACCCACTATGTTGATTTTCTCATGGCGTGGCTCAAATCAAAATTGCCCTCGCAGATGTATCAAAGAATTACAGTGATATTGGCTATTTATTTCAGATCTCTCACAATAAACTGTTCGTGATGCCAGACATGATATACTGAATCATTTCACATTTCTTTTAAAAGCATTTACATCATTTCATCTCTCGATTGTACTAGGTATTTTTGCTGTCATAAATTTAGTATGAACTCCCAAACTTTTGCCTAGCACACCCGTGCGGTCATATGCACTTTTCAGGGTATATGAATATATAAATGCAACAACAGCAAAAACAATTAAAGTTTTATTTAACAGATTGCTGTTTAAAATTGGCATGCTTGTGTTTGCAGTTCCACATTATACAACTATTACATGTAAACGGCGAAATTAAATATATCTGATTGGGACTTTAAGATTTAATTTTTATGATAAAATATTTCAGCGAAGGATTAGCATACTAGAATATATTCAACGGTTTAAATTTTCTAACTGCCCATGCCTCTTGTAGCGTCACGACACCGTCAAATTTGTGTTGATATCCGTATTTTGTTTACTATTTCGACTGCAAGTGCCAGTATTTTGATTTTCTTGTTATACGTAAAATCATTTTGATAACGGTTATTTTTAACAAATGTGAATACACAGCGTTCTCGACCATTCTTCCATGAATTATCAGACAAGTTTAAACAATAATGGAGCATTAAATCAAGGTGGCTCATTCTATCATGAATATTTATCGTTCATTTTTCTCATCGCGAAATAAAAATCCCAAAAATCACTTACAGCTGCAACCGCATTTAGATGATTGTTTCAGACAAATGTACACACGATTCATAGCAGAGATTTTCAAAGTAATTAAACATTCAAACAATACACATTCTTAAGTACTTGTATATTGATAACTTACAGTTAATGACAAAAAAACATCAGTTTTACGCCAGAGACAGGTGTAACAGTATTAGCGTAAACCATTTAACATCAAGTAATCTGGCATGCAAGTGTGACTATTTAAATTGTTTTAGTTAATGTGAATACTGATCTGATCTTGTAAACCTGCTACGCTCTACCCTTACGGTAATACATTTATTACTCATAATGCATTACTTAAAAATGCCCAATTTAAACTTAATCGAATTAACTTCAACATGTTTGTATTTGACCTCACCATAAATAAGTTTGCCTCCGGATTTTTGTCGAAATATAAAACATTTTATACAAAAAAAATATATAACGGCCTCGGTAGCCTAGTGGTAGAGCGTCCGCTTCGAGTGCGGGAAGTCGTGGGTTCGATCCCCGGTCGCGTCATACCAAAGACGTAAAATGGAACTAGTAGTTTCCTCTCTTAGCGCTCAGCATTAAGAGGATAGTGCTAGGACTGGTCAGTCCGGTGTCAGTATAATGTGACTGGGTGGGATATCATGTCACGTGTCTACGGCGTGATATTCCAGAGAGGCGGCACTATAAAGTTGGGCATTGTGCTCACTGCTACAAGTAGGCACCGTCGTTTATATGACTGAAAAACTGTTGAAAAAGACGTTAAACCCGAACACACACACATATATTTTAACATTATGTTGAAAAATCAGAAAAGGTGATTCAGTATCAAATTATATATCGGTAGTGCAGCTAAACCAATACCACAGTATTGAACTTAACAGGACCACTTAAATGTTAAATTTACAGTTGATAAAGATTCAAAGATTCAAAAGACTAGTGTTGTACTGCTCATGATTTTTTTAACATGAATATGTACTTTAGCATGTTATTATGTTGCAGTAACTCACAGTCTTTTTACCATCAGGCTGCAAAATTTTCCCTAGCTCTACTTTCCAACGAGAGAACACAATTCGATCCTTAGTGTATATTGCAACGTAAAGTTTTTTCCACAACGATATGTATTTTGTTAGTTACTTTATTGGCTTTTCTGGAGCGGGTGGGTTAAATTGATGACGGAGTTCATTTGTAATGCATCAGTACAGTAGGAAAGTTACAGGCCGTAAGGGGCGTTATACCTTTCTCCTTTTATGAACAGACCTACTCAAACAGAATCTACTTGATTGCGATCTGTATTCCGAAAAGGTGGTCTTATATATTTTGTTAACTATCACAGTTACAGTTGGAAAGTGATGTTTATGCTGCAGAAAATCACCCCGTACTTGCACACTCTGTGTTTTTACGTTTTCTTGTCCTTTCAGGATCACGTAGTCCATCCATTCACCATTCAATGTATACTAGAGCTTTGCTTCAGCAGAAAGGGATTTGCCCATTCCAATTCCTCCGATGGACGGACTTAATTAAATTAAGTCCAATTTTGAAATTACAGACATTCTCCCATTTTAAATTAGACATCCGTCGTAATATTTAAAAATACCGGATAAGTCTAATATTACACAAATCTGCCGTAAAATGCCATAAAACAATGTAAAATGGTAAGGCTTTCAAGAAAAAAAGACGCTCACCTTTTTCGAGTTAACTGTTATAAATCTAAATAACACCTAATATAAATGTGTAAATTTACAAAGCACTCGTGCCAGTTATGTCAATAATAGTTTATAGAGAATGTTGCGTTCTGCTCATTCATAGTTGGAGCAGCTTTAGGCGTAGATAATACATGCATTTGAAGAGAACTGAAAGTCATTGAGGTATTGCCAAGGTTTGCAATTACTCCACCAATACGATCAGTAAATTTGGAAATATGTTTAGAGCTGCAAATTGCTCTTTATAACGGTAAATGATCTGGATATACAAGACATGCTTTACACTTCATACAACATCTATTTTAAGCAATAGTAGCAAAAAAAATACACAAGCACATATACAAGTATGCAATGACACTGAAGTGTACTTCAAAAAATCATGTTATCTCGGCCAAACAAAAACATTTTTATTTTAAATTTTGTAAACCGTTGTGAAACATTTGTAGATTTATGCCCAGTGCTTATCTGATTTTTAAAGAAAAAGAATTAGAGGCATCAAAATGAATTTCTTTTCGATTATTTGTTTTTCATCTTTTTAAGAGTAAACATACATCTTATCATACATTTTGATTTGCAGTTCTGATGTCATTATTCTCCAAATTTAACGATACATGGGAAGGATACAATAAGGGAGGTTTTCTAACTGATACACCACGTAACAGCCTCTTACATTTTGTTGCTTCTTTTTTCAAGAATATTGAGCAATAATTATACTTTTTTCGAAACAAACTTGGCATGATTTGGTAAAAGTAAAGCATCATAAATGTTAAAGTCCCTTTAACACTTGCTTAATTAGATAGCATATTAGATAAATCTTTTCTCCTTCATCCGACTTGCTTCCATCTCAAGATTAATTTGCGTTTAATTATATTTTTGCTATGTCCAATAAGTGATATTTGTTTTGTTCGGTGTTAGATAAAAAAATAAAAGAAATAAAATCTGTAAGAAGGTGAATATGAATGATTATGAAGCACACTAGCATAAGTGTAGCAGCCTCGTTTTTGATTGAATATGTTCGCGACATGTAATAAAATATGCGCATCTGTAACTGAAGTGAAATTCTATAAGTAACAGAATAATTACCTTAAATAGAGTCTGTTATGTCAATGGTACTGTCAATAAAACACTGACTTTGGGTAAGATTTTATAATTTATAGCATAAAACTAAACAGGTTGAACTAACGTCAGATACTTTTTCATAAGTACATATTGTTTAACCGTCTCAACACAAAAAAGAAGCCGCAAACATCACCTGTACGTGTATATAAAGATTATTTTGCTAGACAAATATGCATCTGATTTGCAACAGATATTTTAAAAGTAATTAAATCGTTTAAAGAATAAAACTTGTTTATTGCTTGTATATCAAATAATTAATATTGAATTAATTTCAAGTCAGGAGCAGATGTAACGGTAGGAGCATAACGTATTTTATAACGATGTTTTGTTTGTTCTGTAAGTGCGAATAAAAAAACAAGTATAACTAATGCGTACTCTCCGTCTTACCATTTATACCTCAATAATACCTCCCCATAATGTCATAATACTTCCTTATTACCTCATAATAAACAAATAATCGATAACAATATTCACATTAAGTATTTCTCTCTTTCCCAACTCACATTTACAGCTTTTATTGCGAAACATTTCCGGTTAAGATCTTATCTTGACTGGGAATACAATGAGCTTTGTTCGGATTTAAAATAAAGTTTTTAAGATGATGCTTAAAAAGCATAGAATGCAAACGAAAAAAAATCTCAGACTCGGTTTGATTCAATATGTAATGGAATATGCAACTTCCCGCACGACCTCTAGTACCGCCTTATGCAGAATTCTACTGTATTATAGTAGAAATGTCATATGGCAATAGAATAAATAAAATTGTGGTTTTCAAATTGTCAGAATCTGTTCAAGGTGTTAATATTACAGTTCAAATGTATTTTGTATAAGGCAGTTAATTAAAGGTGCGTCTGGTTTAAGGCATCCGTTTTAGATTTAATTAGCTCCTACGCAAATCTCAGTTTACGGACGAGGCGTGTAAAAATCGTTAAAATAATTATTGAAAGGAAGCTGGATTATTACTCATTAGTTCATTTCAAAATCATTAGTTCCTGACAAGGATGCTATGCTGATAGCATGAACATAATATTCGTTTGCTTTTTTGATTAACAACATTCATGCCTCTCAAAGACTTTAAAACAGCTTGGTAAAATCGTCAGGAGAACAAAAGTCCGTCAATAGAACGCCCATTTCTGATCAATGTATTTCTAAATCTCTTAAATCTAATTAATATCGCTAGAAAATACACTATACAGAGAACTTCAGAGTATATAAGTTGTTAACCGAACAATAGGTAGATTATTATAATACATAAATAAATTCAATCTTTTTCGCGCTATCCATCTTTTGTTACAAGAGTGCATTATAAACATCTTAACAGTACAATGTTGTGTTTTTCAAAGCGTGTGTCTTAGTTTTTATTTAAATATTTTTGTAACATGTTTGACGTCGTAGGAATGAAATAAAACCGTTTACATAATTTTGATATTACACTAGTGTAATAAAGCGTTGACGTTGACATGGTTTTAAAGGAGTACGATAAAATCTCTGTATATGAGATGGCAATATTTTTCCCAATAATAGAATGTCTTCAAACTTTGGATATTGAAGGACAATCCTCTAAAAAACAAAGATTTGCAATAAAAGTCATAGGTCACCGGTACTGAGAAGGAGTAATCTGCCCTTGAAAACGGCATTTCCCCAAACTATGCCGTTTTCACGGGCAGATAACTCTTTTTCATACACTATCCTCAAGTACATTGAAACTATTTTCCAGACAGATGCACACCTGATACATCACATAGATTTTCAAGCCAATTTTTTAATACCATCAAAGTACGCGAAGTTTGCCATCTTTGTTTATCAAATATTCTTCGTAACGATTCTCATTGTAAACGTATTGTTTAATGACAATAACGTATTACTAAGTTATGCTTCAGACGCACGTTAACAGTAGCTTCAAAAGCATGCTTGTTTACTGCTCATCATTTGAGCCGTGCCATGAGAAAACCAACATAGTGGGTATGCGACCAGTATGGATCCAGACCAGCCTGCGCATCCGCGCAGTCTGGTCAGGATCCATACTGTTCGCTTTTAAAGCCTATTGGAATTGGAGAAACTGTTAGCGAACAGCATGGATCCTGACCAGACTGCGCGGATGCGCAGGCTGGTCTGGATCCATGCTGGTCGCATACCCACTATGTTGGTTTTCCCATGGCACGGCTCATTTTATTGCAAAATCAAGACTTCAGCTTTTTTTAGATGCAGGTATCATGCGGTATCATTATTCCATTCTTTTAGCATTTTTTGTGACGCTGGCAAGAATCAGTTTGCACAAACTGTTCAGAGCTAAATTCCAATGGTTTATATGAAGTTGCACTGAAATACGTTCATTGGTAGTAGAGCTATTTAAGAACAAACGTTTCATATATGCATAGGGTTAAGGAATGTTGAAGTTAGGAATTTGCATTTGCGGGACATATCAAAGTGAAGAATAGATAATTACTTCGCAAAACAAAAGTCAGTGCTATCTGGAACTGCTAATGAGCTTGATTTAGGTTCCTGAAAACCTTTATGTATCTCCGTTAGTTTCAGATTTGTCAAATAGGGTAATATTCAAAATATATATAAAAATAAAAGGCATAGTTATCAAATAACATTTTGATCTCAAATGTTTGTGTGGAAATTCATTAAAGTGTATGGATAGATTTCAGTATAATTGTTTTGTTTTGTTTATTTTGTTGGGTTTAACGTCGCACCGACACAATTATAGGTCATATGGCGACTTTCCAGAGTTTATGGTGAAGGAAGACCCAAGATGCCCCTTTGTGCGGGCATCTGTGTAGAACCACCAACCTTCCGTAAGCCAACTGGATGGCTTCCTCACATGAAGAATTCAGCACCCCCAGTGAGGCTCGAATCCACACCGATGAGGGGCAAGTGATTTGAAGTAAGGGACCTTAGATCTTGAGAGAAATGTTATTTTGGGGGAATTTTCCATGTGAAAAGGGGAGATAAGTTTTAACTTATACATTCATATCGGTTCTAGAGGCCTGTTGGGACTGGACTGGATGACAATCTCGTCAAAACAAAAGTGAGAGTTATAGAACGTGGCATTAAATTAGTTTTATGATGATGGAACGGGACTAAGTGATTATTCCTACGTATTTACACTCACTCTGCATTTTGCACTGAAAACAATAACGTCTGTTTTGCGTATAAACAACAATGGTGCAATATTATCAAAGGTCGCCGTTTCCTCGAGACTGTATATGTTACCTGGCGTCGGTTACAAAAAAAAAAAATGGCGTTCATTAAAAATAAAATCTTTGGAAAAAAAACGGCAATAAAATTCCAAAAAGAACGTAGAATAATAGCTAAAACTCCATTTTCTTATTGTAAATGTTATAACTGAATCGACATAACGATAAAAGTTTTCATTGAGAAGTTTACGGGGGCGAGTCGTTTTGGCTGTTCTATCTACATTTTAAAGATCGCTAGTCGAAAATTTATTTTTTATTTTGCATTTTTAAAGAGACACGCCGGTAAAATCTAATACCTGATATTTTAACCCTAAAGTTATTGACAATGCAGTGAAGTTAAATTTCATTCTGTACTTCTGGAAAGTTTTGTTCATTAGACGACGAATAAGGAGGGTGACTGTAGCACTGGAATATTATGACGATCAAAGAAATCTTGCATCTTAAATAGTCTTTTGGGAAGAATGTTAATTTAGTCTGTACAAAATAAACTTTTGTGTATTTCATATTTTGTGCAATAAATGGTCACAAACTTTCCCTTAATAGTAATTTATCAATACTATTTCAGATATGGATCTTCTAAAAAAGAATAAGAACAGTGTCCGAGGAAAAGTCACAAACAAAGAACACAGCCGTCCATACAACACTCAGCACAGAAGTAGGGGTATGTGTAAAGGAATACACGTACACAGACCCGAGCACATGTACACGTTAACATAAGATAGAAGTAACAGCCATAAAATGCACGAAGAAGGAACACAGCAAGGTAACTTGATCTCAGTTATATATCTACGTCACTTTATTCAACAAACAATTAATACGCTTTAAACACGAACTTAATGTTGTTTTTTTTTTGTAATGATGATCAGAATCTACTGAAACTTTGCAATGCATTACCTATCGAACATAGTTAATACTTCATCTGTTGAAACTTTTCCAACCAAATCGCCCTACACGTATCTATTGGTTAAACTGCCCAATGGCTATATTTTGAAATATTTTTACAATAAATTCAGTAAAATCACTTTTAAGTTAATGGCACATATTTTTCTGATTTGTGGTCAAGAGCATTCAGATGAAACAAGAATTTTCACCCGAACTTGGTTATTTGTTTTATACAATGTGTGAAAGAAATTATTGTCTTTAACATAAAATGAATTTCTATGTCAATGGCTTTATCTTTTAGTTGCTTCATATTTAGGCTATCAACTAGCCCTACGCACAGTTACAGTTGTGCGACTTCAAAGCAAAGCAACATACTTCGAAATCGCTTCCAGTCTGTAGAAAAAAAAACATAATTATTATGTATTATAATACTAGGCCTGTATTAATATTTTCAAGAATATATGTTGCAAAGATGAAGGAAGAAGTTAACCACCAGGCAACTTAATATACAGTGGGTAAAATATTTGGCAATTCAGTTTGACATTCAATACCAATTTACTACGGTCAGAAAATAATAATGTTCTTAAAAAAGCACTTGTATAGCATTTCTCTATATTATGAAAGAAATTGTTCTGCAAATAAAGATTTCAACTTTTACTTATTTATAATATTATTGTTGTTAAAATACTTGTTTTTCAAAATCAGAGTTTGACATATCATAGCAAGATAAACCGCATGTCGTAATTACGAAAACTGTTCACTGATTCTGATACACGACATCGACTAAATTATGATCATCAGAAAAAAACGGCATTTTTATGTAGTTTAACGCTTATGTTTATTCGGACGTAGTTAGTTATGTCTGACGTGTAGGGGATAGGACTAATTCTAACAATATACATACGTATTTTCACACCCATATAGTATCAAAAGTCTAGCGAGGTAGCACACCAAAATTTTATCTGTACACTGGTATTGGAAGCATATTATTATACCAAATTGAAAATGCAAACTTTCGTACTTAAAGTTGAACTGACAGTTTTGTGAGAGAAAAAAACTAAATTCAAAATAGAAAAATATATATATAAGAAACCAGAAAGAAATTTTGCTATTATATTTCTTAAGATGTTTATAGCAAAATATATAAAAATATCAAATAAACTATTTACATGCAATTGTAACTTGTAACCTTATGAAGGAAATGAAGACGTTAGCGTTTACTCTTCCTATTCTTACATCAAATAATTACGTTATATTATGCTAACCTAAACTGCTGGTTAATTAAGAAAAAAAAAATGATTATTTTAAAATAACAAATTTCAGTTTTATGATAATCGAATCACGCAAATATTTTTTTTTTAAACTGAGAAATACCTATATTATCTGCTAACTCATCGTAACCAGTTTTTTCCTCTTCTCTCCAACTTCCAATAAACGCTTGAATTCCTGCCATTTTTCTCAATCTATGCACTTGTTATTATCATTTAGGTCTTAGATATGACTCCACAAATGAGCAGTGCGTTCTTGCTGTCAACTTAAATGCAAGATGCGCACGACTAACGAGCGCAGGCGGCTGTATCTTATACCAAATACGTAATAGTGATTTCATGCAGACAAATATTGAATATTGATAGCCCTACTGCTATATGTACATATTTGGCTTTGGTCATATTATGTGCAGTGGTGAAATATTTTAAGGACGAACCGTTTTTGAATTAGAAAAAAAAAATCATTTTCTCATTTATTTCCTGAAACTAGGATCAGTTACCCATTTCAAGCCTCGAAACAAGTTGAACAGGCGTCTGCAGGTAATTGGGCTATACGTGAGAAGTATTAGGACCTCGTATATACAGGTCAGCCATATATAATTTTGTATAACTGTTGTTTGTTTGTCTTGCTTCGTTTAATTTCTTTTGTGGTATTTCGATAAAAATGTATTGCTCTCTCAATGAAAAAGAAAACTGCGCACAACATACTTGAAGTTGTATTACATGTATTTCTAGCTGCAACTCGGAAAGTCTTGTTAAGTCGAGACCTTGTTTTTAACATAGTTAACAATAAAAGTCTAATGCTTAACTTACTGTAAACCTAGAAATGTTCGCTGATACTATATTTCGCGTTTTTCAAAACGTCGAAATTTTCGCGGATACAAATATTCGCGGAATCATATCCATTATTTAAGCTGAAGCTTAAATCTTTCGCGTTTTTGTTAATTCAGAGTTTTTCGCGGCTATTTAATTTCACAGAAATATACTAGCCACGAAAGGCGCTAATTTAAAAAGCGCGAAAACAATTCTAGGTTTACAGTACTTTGCGAACTTGTATGGTTAAAATACACGAAAATTGTAACGCTCTGAAATTTGACAACCCAGACGCTCACTATAAAATCATAGTAGTACTCGTACCCATGCAAGTATGAATCGCAATCATTCTCATTGTCGTGGATAACGCATATTTATTTCTTTTTATGTGAAACGTTTATACAATGAAAATGATCATGAAATTAGTTGGCTCTTCCTCCTAAATACCTATCGTTTCATTATCTCATCTCAGTAATAGATACAACCGCAAACATCCTCATCAAGTGCATTAAAAATAACGGTTAAAAGGAAGTATATACCTGATTCATAGAAGAGGATTTCCTACTAATTAATGCATTCCTAGCATGCAGGCTGGATAACACTAGCATATTAAATCCTCTATGCTTTTTGTTTAATGACAATTACACGGTTATATATATTACCTTAACAATATAGCTTAAACACCTTTGAATTCAATATGTATGAGCCGCACCATGAGAAAACCAACATAGTGCATTTGCGACCAGCATGGATCCAGACCAGCATGCGCATCCGCGCAGTCTGGTTAGGATCCATGCTGTTCGTTTCCAAAGCCTATTGCAATTGGAGACACCGTTAGCGAACAGCATGGATCCTGATCAGACTGCGCAGATGCTCAGGCTGGCTGGTCTGGATTCATGCTGGTCGCAATGCCACTATGTTGATTTGCTCATGGCGCGGCTCAATTATATTGAATTTAAGGGTGTTTAAGCCATGTTGTTAAGTATCGGTGGCAAATCTGATTTCATGCTTCTGTTTCCCGTGTATTAACACCTACATAAGGCCTTAAATCATATACATTTTTCCTTTAATAGCATATCCTTCCAAACTGTGTTATTGTGCGCTCTTTAATTTATTGCAAACGCGGATGGGAAGATGATAACATAAATTCCTAAATTCTCTTGTGTTTTCCAGACAGCAGTTACGGACGTACCCTTTCAACTAACCATCAAACAGAAGCGTTGTTGTTTTTTTCTGAATGTGTCCCTTTATTGTTGTCTAGATACCAATATATCTCTCGGTACTTGCTAATTTTCCAACATATAAATCACAGTTGTTGGCTTTTTTGTAATGAAAAACATTTTCAGAAAGGCAGCAACATTCGCAGGTGTAACATTTTAACAAATGCGTGGCAATTATACTGCTAATGGCAGTTTTCGATTTTCTGTCTCTTGGATCTAATTTACCCGAAAATATAAATATACCAAAAAAGACTTTTCAAATTAGTTTTAGTGATAACAATCGAGGACACACTGAAAAGTTTTAGAATTTAACTAAAAATTATTGAAGTATAGGATATATTCATATCTGTATGAATTTAGCATTTTGCGAGAATTACTGTTTGAGGCAATTAACTGTGAATTTCATTTATAAATTAATGAAGTAATTATTATCAGCATTTGGCAAAACTGCTATACAATGTTGCTTTGAATCAGTTTCATGTATATATGCAAATTTGTTCAATCATTGGTTGGATGAGAGCCAGAGAAATAGCTTAAAGGCGTATGCTAGATAAACTTTTCACGAGGCAGAAATCGCATGACGCACCGATTACGACACCATTTCCGGTAAAGTTTATTTTCAACGCCTGGTCAAAACTAGTCGAAATGATGGGATGTACGTTTCAGGACGGCATGATAACTTTTGGCTATCACTGTCCCGTTACGTCGATGCTTATTTTGAGTATTTCTGTAAGGACATCTGCAATGAAAACGTACGCAAGATAAAATTTTCACGAGGCAGAAATCGCACGGCTCACCGTTTCAGGTAAAGTTGCATGGTTTTTGGACATTCGGACAATCGCTGTGTTTATTTCTAATGCTTGATCAAAACAAAACCAAATAATAGGATGTAAGTTTCGGGACAGCGTAACAATGTTTGACTGTCACAGTCCTGTCACGTCCGAGCTTATTGTGCGAATTAGATTTATGTAAGGACACCTCCGATGAAGTTTGTTGGGAACGTTTTCTGGTACATGTACATATGAATGTATTTGTAAAGATAACAGGTCTGATAATGAATTTATTTTACATTAAAGCATACAATTGTCTCGCTGATATTTTTGAACGTATGTTTTGTGTTTTTGTTTCTGTCATTTTAGTGTCATCGGCTGAAACCGGTGTCGAGGTAGATATCTCCTCGCACTTGTTCACATATTTCCAAAGATTTCAGTCTCTTATTTAAAATTATGAGTTACATTTGACCCATATTACGTTTCTTTATGACTATTTGTTTGTAATCGATTGGAGTCTGACCAGTATTTATGACTATTTTGGATTTATAATGGTTTTTATTTTTTGGCATGAAGATCACAAACCAGTATCATAAAGGGGCAATAATTCAAAATGAAAATGTGAAAAATCTAATTCGGTGACCACCCTTTTTATATTTCAAAAGTAAACATTATATTCTGCTATTCTTGCAAGTTTAAGCAAATTCCTTTATGTAGATTTGGAAATATTAACTGCTGAAGGAAATATACAATATTTCATAATTATGATGCTTTTTTGACTTAGAAAACAACAACAACACACAAGTGTCATGCAACTATTTCTTGTATTTCATTAAAATTTCTTTTTGTTTTGAAGGGAAATAATCATGTCTTTGATTTGACTAGCAGTTATACTTCATGAATCATTTATTTGATTCCTTGATCTTATATGCTATGGCAGACACGCTCTAGATTTCAGGATACACTTGTACCATGGTCATGCATTATAATCTGAAATAAAATGAAAACGAAGTCGGTGACCCCCATTTTAATTTTTAATTTTAAGTTACTTATAGAATGAACTAACAATATATGAAATATGAGCAAATTCTGTTAATGGGAAAAAATGGTGAAATTCTAGCATACGCCTTTAATATAGCTCTATATATGGTTTATACATTCATTTCAAATACAAGGATACATAAACACTATGAAAAAGTTAATTTTTATTACAGTGTGTCTTGACAAGATGAAATTTAGTTTAATAATGTATGGAAACAAGGTACAAAAGCTTTTTTGTCGCGCATCCTACATAGTCGTGTCTTTACACCCGGTCGTTTTGGGTACGACTCCCACTAGTGCTTTCTCATATGACATCAGTGCAAGCTTTTTCCAGGAACCGTTACCATGCTGGACACGACCAGTGTAGATCATAATCAGCCTGCACATCCATGGTACTGTCCAAATTGGATGATGGACAAGTTCATTAAAGACATTTTGCAGGGTAAGTGTTAATTAAGTTACAAGCTTTCATCACAAACGGGTTAAAATAAATAAGTATAAAGTACATTAAATGCACTTAGCTTAACCTAGCCTTACTCGACCACGAGTTTTCCCCAAAAGCGCTCTCACAGATAGGGAATGTACGTTTACATGTAATCAAAAACAAAGAACACCAAACGTCTCTCTAAGAAATTACAATTTTTATTAGTTTATTTCGCTGCTGTTGTTCGATCCTAATTGTAGTGTATTTAAGTAAACATAATCTTTCAAAAATACCTAAGACATTAGCCATTTTATCGTGTCCTATCTTTTCTTCCTCATTCCAACTTCCGGCAAACTTCAAATTCCCACAATTTTTCTGAATCCGTATAAGTGCTAATTATTATTATTATTATTATTATACCACATTTATATAGCACTCTTTTCATACAAAATATGTGCGTTCAAAAGTGATTTACAAAGACATTAAAGAACTCATACATACATATATATACATGTAAATACATTGGTAAAATATTTTTAAAAAAAGTAATTAAAACAATCATCCTTAAATTTTGTTCAACGTTAAATCACATTACATACACTATTAAAGAGGAGCAATCCCTTTCTCAACACGAAACAAAACCTGTCATGATTTTGTTAGTGTTGTTTATTTGTTTTTTGTTAAACGCCGTTTTCAACGGTATTTCAGATTTTGATATTTTATATAACATATGTGAAAGAGATGTGTTCTCAATTTTTTTGTAAATGCGAACAGTGAGCTTGAATCTCTGATGCTTGCTGGGAGGGCATTCCAAAGCTTTGGAGCTGCATGCTTGAAACTTCTGTGACCATATTTAACTGTTCGACTCCTCGGAACAACCTAACACACTGGGCCATTTGCCGACCATAAGTCTCTACAAAGTTAGTTCATGTCCAGCATATCGACAATGTACTTGGGAGATTCAATGTGTATGGCTTTGTACGCAAGTGTCAAGATTTTGAATTCAATTCGGTGCTGAACCGGAAGCCAATGCAACTCCTTCAAGACTGGTGTGATGTGATTGTATCGCGGAGTCTTGGTTATGATGCGGGCCGCTGTGTTTTGTACACATTGAAGCTTTTGTAGTGTGTCTTGGGAAATTTATACAGCAGCGAGTTACAGTAGTCTACTTTCGACGTAACCAGAGAGTTCACAAGAGACTTGGTAGCATCAGCTATGATGTACTGCCTAATTTGGCCTATTTGCCGAAGTTATGCATAACTGTCTCTACATAGAGAGTTAATATGCTGTGTAATGACCATGTTTAAATCCATTCTAGCACCGAGATTCTTCACACAAATTGATGGTTTAATCCGAGAGGGTCCTACTTTCACGCAGATATTTTCGGGTATTTTTGTGTGATTTGTGTGAAACAAAATGACCTCAGTTTTGTAAGTATTGAGCTTCTTCATGTTCTGATGCATCCAAGAGACTATCTCTTTTCGAGATTATTAATCACTTTGTCAATTACTACCAACGTAGATGCAATAAGCCTGCATGTAATAAAAAGTGGCAGGTATGCCTGGTATGTGATTGCCGAGAGCATTTTGATCGTTGGGCGGTTTCATGCCGGCGAAAATTCGTTTCTGTTAGCTGCCTTACATTAAATATTGAACATTGTGATGTTTCGGTCAAACGGTTCATCGTCTGCCGTAGACTGTGGTATAAGAAAAATCTAGATTATCATCAATTAAATGCCTATTATTAAAACGTAATAACAAATATTCCATCTTATTTCTTGATCTTAAGCTTTGACTTGATAAACTGTATGGTCGCTTTGTGGCGTGAAACTGCACTCGACAACTCAATGAGTGCTGATACAAAACTGTATAAAATTGTACAGTCAAATCAGTGTTAAAGTCTATTTGAAGATGTGAGAGCAAAAAAGCTCTAACTGTACTATTTTCCAAGTTATTGTCATACTTTCTAGTCCTTTTGGGATCAACGAGTACGCTCATTATCACTAGTCTAAGAATACAATTTCTTGAGCTCGGGGGCCTGAGGGTGTTTCACATTATCATAAACAGAAGTCTGCTATTACGTGGCTTTGTGTTCTTTGCTTCCAAAAGGATCTTTTATTTTTTAGACAGAATTGACCATAAATAAAAGTTATTATAACACTCAACTAGCACTTTATTTCTGGTAAAAAATGTTTATAGACATTGGTAATTTTGCTGTGATATGAAATGAAATACTTCACGTGTCTAATAACTTGGTTAACCGGGTGGATATGTTAACTTTTCGTTAACACTAGACTGTAGTGTTGCCTGCAACTAAAGTCTATATCTGTATGTGATCATGTCTTTGCTTTAAATGCCTAAACTGAGCAGTTCACACATTGATGAAACTATCAATTTCTATCATATTTTGTGTTTGTACAAATATTTAAGAGTTGCACCATTGCCAAATCGGGTAGCAGGAATATTTGAATAACAGCAACAACATTTCAGTAAAAAATATTTCAATGTGAGCACTGGTTTCTTTATTAGACCAATTTCTGTACGATGATCATAGTTTCAACTAAAATTAGACAAAAAAGTTTTGTTGATTTGTTTTTAATTTTAGCTGCAGAGAGCAAACATGCATAATAGATGCGCGGTGCGGACGAAAACATGCTAGCTTAGTAATCAAATAACAGTATTAAACATTTGTTTCTGGTGTTCAATGATGTGTTACCCCTGTCTTTTATTCAATGCTTGCGTTTCCGCATGCATGAACATCTTGTAAATGAATAAAATAATTATAATAAATAAAATATGTAAAAAGATCCTTTGGAAGCAAAGAATGTAACCAAGAAGAATAATAGCTGACTTGGTTTGATTGAATCTATTCATGAGAGGTAATGAAATGTGCAACACCTCTTACGCCCCCCAGCCCTGGCTTAAGCGGAACTCTATTACACATATGTTGAATGGACACTGTGATCCCAAAGGTCCAGAAAATATAACAGCAATCTTGGAATGACACACTTTACAAATCATACGTCGTAATAGTAAACATTTAATTTACTCATCAGTTGTCTGCTTAGCAAAATAGTACTACATCAGCTATGTCTGACAAATAAGAAGTAAATACCGATTCGAACTTGTTTGCTTTCGTTATTCCGAAAAAATCATGTAATACTTAGTTTGCTATAATATATAAGTTAACGGGTACAAATATTTTTTTTCTATTGAAGAGATATCTTGCAATGACTGGCGCAATTCCATCATCTTGAATTATGTATTGAGTTATTTACTATGTTTTTTCGCACTCCCGAGGTTGCAGCACTAGGTAGAAAACATATATCAGCTTGTCACTGGATCTTACTGATAATACATATCATATCCAGAAGGCAATCTTTGATGTTTTAAGGCAGACGACATTTATTACATATAGATATTTTCATCGGGGTAATTAAAGACGCATCAGATAGTTTCCTAAGGGCAGATAAATTAAATTCAAAATCAAGCACAGTACCTATGATTTTAATACATATTTCCGTTTTAAACTTGATTCTCAGTCAGTACACAAAGTTTAAAGAAATTATGCCCATAAGAAAATATTTTCCTACATACATATAGGAAACTCTCAGATTTGTCTTAACCAGATTGACAATGTAGATGTTCAAATGGTAACGAAGTTATGACTCGGCCTATTTTTAGAAAAAGAAATATATTATGTACTCTCAATTAATGCCTCAAGTAGTGATATCCTGTTTGATTGTGTCAGACTCTGTGACATTTCTGAAAGCCCGCTGGAGCTAAAATGTTTATCATTTGTGTTCTGGCCTTCATAACATAAATTGCAAGGTATCTGTGGTCAAAGGAAAGTACTTTTCTACATACTTAGATAAATAATTTTGACATTACGTTTAATGTAATGCTGTTGATCAGTTCTATGTAACCTTTTCAATGACTTAGTGGGTTTGGAAAATGCATGTTTCAAGATATAACATGTCATGATGTGGTAAATAATTTTGCATAAGAAAAGTCAGTGTTTGACACTATGTTTAATGTGATGCTGTTGAACAGTTCAATATAACCTTTAAAAAGGCTTAGTGGGTTTTGAAACTGCATGTTTCAAGATATAACATGACACCTTGATTTTTTATTTTGACTGGCGACAAAAGGAAGAGGTGAGCCGTTGGAGATCGACACATTTTTACATCGTTAAGTAAGTAAGTGCTTGGTCTTCATGGACCACCAGAATTTTGAAGGCTTAGTGTCCTATCTATTTGCATGTGTCAAGATAATATGTGATAAAGTTTTTTGACCAATGACAAGTTACAAAACCTGGTATTTAAAATTGTTTTATGGTAACGGATGGTGACAGGGACAGACGGGGCAAAATGTTTCCTATTAAATCTCCTCCCCAAAAACACAATGTCCCATTCAAAATATGGTTTGGAGAATACAACTTTGTAGATAAACATATGAGAAAGTAGCGGAGAGAATAACACAATATTAAAAAATGCCTTCTGTAACAACACTTGAACCTGAAATATAACGTACGAGTATTAAATATACAAACTGGTTCTGGTGAAATTAGGTATATTCAAGACGATCTTACCTTGTGTTCAATTTACAAATGTAACCAGGAATGATTGAGTCCTGTAGCATTGCTATTGTCCGTCGAGCATTATAGTATGCAAGTATGTTTTTTTCTTGCCGAAATTACCTAGAAAATATCTGTGCCTTTTACTCAGGGTAATGTAACATTTATATAAGTAGCGGAGGCTTCACGCGCGACCATAACGTCAGAACGAGGATACCCACATGGCGGCTAGGTCGTATAAATACAGCATTTCGGCGTGGGTAAAGCGTTTCCTCAGACTGATGACAGATAGCACATAATTATTTCTTCTTTAGTCAAAAGTTTATACGATGAAAATGATCATGAAATTAGTTGCCTCTTCCCCCTAATTACCTATTGTTTCATTATCTCATCTCAGTAATAAATGCAACCGCAAACACTCTCATCTAGTGCATTAGAAATAATGGGTAAAGGGAAAGTATATACCTTATTCATAGAAGAGGATTTCCTAGTAATTAATGCCGTCCTGGAATGCAGGCTTGATAACACTTGCATGTTAAATCCTCTATCATATTCAATTTTAAACTTTTTTGTTTAATGACAATTACACGGATATGCGTTTTATTGAAATTAAAGGTGTTTAAGCCATGTTGTTAAGTATCGCTGACAAACATGATTTAATGCTTACCATGTAATAATACCTATATAAGGCCTTAAATCATGTCATGTTTCCTTTTATAGCATCTCCTTTAAACTGTATTATTATGCGCTCTTTAATTTATTGCAAACACATTTGTATAATTTCGGACGCAGATGGGAAGATGATTACATAAATTCCAATCTCCCCTGGTGTTTTTCCCAACAGCAGTCACGGACGTACCCTTTCAACTAACCATCGAACAGAGGCTTTTTCTGTTTTTTCTGGACATGCGCCTTTATTGTTGTCTAGATGCCGATATATCTCTTCGTACTTGCTAATTTACCAACATATAAATCATAGTTGTTGGCCTTTCTGTAATGAATAACATTTTCAGAAAGGCAGCAACACTCGCAGAGGTAATATTTTAACAAATGCGTGGCAATTATACTGCTAATGGCAGTTAGATTGTCTGTTTCGTACAATTTGGATCTAATTTAGCCGAAAATATAAATATAGCAAAAAGACTTTTAAAATTAGTTTACGTTTTAGCGATAACAATCGAGGAAGCAATGAAAGTTTTAGAATTAACCTTAAGTTTATTGAAACATAGGATATATTTATATCTGTATGAATTACTATAGAATTACTGTCTGAGGCAATTAACTTTGAATTATAATCATAAATTAATGAAATTGATTATTATTCAGCGTTTGGTAAAAGTGATGTACAATGTTGCTTTTGATGTAAATTTGCAAATTTGTTCATTCATTGGTTGGATGAGTGTCAGAGAAATTGCTTAATCTATAATAGTTTAAATATAATTCATTTCACATACAAGTACATATGCATGGTCAATACTATAAAAACGTTATTTTATCTTTTAAAAGTTTGTGTTAAACCTATTTAATTAGAGAAGATGAAATTTGGTTTAATATTGTATGGAAACAAGGTAAGAAAGTTTATTTGTCGTGCATCTTATATAGTGGTGTCTTTAAACCCGGTCGTCTTTGATACATGTCCCACTAGTGCTTTCTCATATGACACCAGTACAAGATTTTTCCAGAAAGCGAACATAATGATTTAAATAATGTTTAAGCTATGCTTTCATCAAAATGAGTTAAAATAAATAAGTATAAAGTGCACTGAATGCAATGCATTTGTTGCACTAAAGTTGTACTGATACCTGAAATTTACCATTTCAGAATTTTGTATATACAACACGATGTTTTATCACTAGCGTTGAGATTCTCTAGGTGCGGGAGACGGGAGGTATTTTACATTTTCTTGTCCACGGAGTAACGTTACGGTAGGTGTGAAACCGGTTATCCAAATGCGGGTTTAAACACTTACTCAATGCCTGCTGTTGTTTTGAATATTAATATTGGTGTTGAACCTCTCCACGTCTTTTATTTTATTTTAAAAATACCTGAAATCATGGTTGGTATTCACTTGAATATTTAAGAATTTCAGAATTTGAAGTTACAATTCTAAGGCATTTATCAATAATCATTATGTGTTGTTGTCGGAATCATGTATGCACCAAGTATGCAAAACCTGTCTCAGGTGACGTAAAGCTGTCTTGTAGCCTAACCTACGTCTTATTCGTCCATGAGTGTCTCCTAAAAGCGGTGTCTAAGACAGGACATATACGTTTATATGTAAACAAAAACAATGAACACCCAACGTCTCTCTAAGAAATAACAATTTTAATCATTTCATTTCGCTGCATTTGTTCAATCCTAATTGTAGTGTAGTTAAATAAATATAATCTTTCTAAAATACCTAAGACATCTGCCATTTTATCGTATCCCATCTTTTCTTCCTCTCTCCAACTTCCGGCAAATTTCAAATTCCCGCCATTTTTCTCAATCTGTGTAAGTGGTAATCACCTGTTATTACTATCAACGTTGATGAAATAAGCCTACATGTAATAAAAAGTGGCTGGTATACTTGGTATGTAATTGATTTGATCGTATGGAGGTTTCATGCCAGCGAAAATGTGTTTCTGCTAGCTGACAAACAATAAATATTGAACATTGTGATGTTTCTGTCAAACGGTGCATCGACTGCCACAGACTGTGTGGTACAAGAAAACAATCAATTATCATCAATTAAATGGCGTTTATGAAAATGAAATAACAATACATTCCATTTGTATTCTTGATTTTTAGCTTTGACTTGATCAGTTTTGCGGTCGCTTTGTGGCTTGAAACTGCGCTCGTCAACTCTATGAGAGCTGTTACAAAATTGCACAGTCAAATCAGTGTTAAAGTCAAGAACTTCAAGAAGTGAGCGCAAAAAAAAAGCTCTAACTGTACAATTTTCATGAACAGAAGTCTACTATAATGTGGCTTAGTTTGCTTCAAAAGGATATTCTCTCACTTTTTTATTTAAAGACAGAATTGACTATCAATAAAAGTTATTACAACACTCAACGAGCCCTTCACTTCTGGTAAAAAAAGATATTCATATACATCATTAATTTTGCTGTGATATGAATTAAAATACTTCAGGTGTCTAATGACTTGGTCAACCTGAGGTCTATCTTGGTTTTTCGTGAACACTAGAAATTTTGTTTTTTGTTGTATTGAACAGATATCTTGCAATGACTGGCGCCATTTATTCATCTTGATTTATGTATCGAGTTATTTACTATGTTGTTAGCACACCCGAGGTTGCAGTATAAGATAGAAAAAAAGCTCAAAACTATACGTATCTAATTTGATTTGATTATTTCTCACGCTGATTTGATATGTATTGCCAACACACGCGGTTAAATTGAGATGTCATTTTTTTGCAATCTAAGTGATTTCCAGTAAAAATATTTCATAACCGTTTTGCAAGATTGTTTTTTTCCAGTGACCGATTTTCTTTGTAGTTATTTCTACATAGACATTTGATTATTCGGATATAACATCATATTTGTAAAATTTAGTTTAAACCGTTTTTCTATGACTGTTTTTCCCTTGCAATGGAAATTAATTGATAATTTAAGGATACCTGTAACAAATTAACAAAATAAAGTTAATCTTTAAACCGTTTTTTCATACCTTATTCTCCTTAAAATGGAAATCAATTGATAATTTACAGGTACTTGTAACAATTATTCAAAAATATATTTAAAGTATGAAAAATAATTCATTCGCAATTATTTCCGAATTGATTAACTGATTATGTTAAGCAATGTTTTAGCTGTAACATCTGGTTTCTATCAGTTCCATTAACTATCAATAACAAAAATATGCCGTGTAATTTTCTTTAGGGATTTTGTTTCAGACATGATCTTGTCATAATTGACTTTCTATTTCGATTTGTCGAAACATATCAAATACTTCAAACTGCAGAATAAGTGTCTGCATTTTATAAACATTATTGCCTGAATATTGTATATGCTATTCGAACAATTTTGTTTACCAAAAAACACTAACAAGTTTGCTTGTTTTGTAACTTATGAAATACCGACCTTTCTATCAGAACATCACGCATTCTGAAAGCAAACAAATGTTCATTATTGACGATTGCTTGACAAGGCAGTGTACACTTTTTTAGACTTACTTCAGCACAATAATTACACAAAATAAAGAATAAAAAATAAAAGGAAGCAAAGCTTTATACAATCAACATTACATGTGCATCTCAAGCTACACTCATGTTTTTGAGATAAATAATTTAGCCAGTGAACAATGCATTTGATTCCCAAACATACTTCAGCTTGTCAGTGGATCTTACTGATAATACATATCATATCCAGAGTGCAGCTTTTGATGTTAAAATGTATTGGGGTCATTAACAGATTGTCAATGCAGATGTTCAAATGGTAACTGTGTGAAGTTATGACCCGCCTTTTTTAGATTCTTTTCCTATTATGTACTCTCAATTACTGTTCCAAGTAGTAATATCCTTTTTGATTGTGTCAGACTCTGTGACAGTTCTGAAAGCCCGTCTGGCCTTCATAACATAAATTGCAATGTACTTGTGGTCAAGGGGCCTCCGTAGCCGAGTGATTAAGGTCACTGACTTCAAATCAATTGCCCTCATCGATGTGGGTTCGAGCCATGTTTAATATAATGCTGTTGATTAGGTCAATGTAACGTTTCAAAAGGCTTGGTGTTTCTGGAAAATGCATAAGGATATAACACGACAACTTAAATTTTTATTTTGACCGAAGACAAAGCCCAGGAGAGCCGCGTGCGGCTATAGAAATATACAACCACGGATAAAATTTCAGTGCTTGGTCATCAGGGGCCACTATAATTTTGAAGGGTTAGTGTCCTTGGATGGTGCATGTGTCATAATAAATATGTGATAAAGTTCCTGTATTTTTTTACCAATGACAAGTTACCTGGTATTTAAAATTGTTTAAAATTGACTGCGGTCAAATTATGTGCAGGCAGTGGTGAAATATTTTTAAAAGGACAGGATGAGCCATTCTATAAATAAAAGAAAAAAAGGCATTCTTAAGTTAAGATCATTTACCATTTTGTAGCCTCGAAACTTGTTGACCAGGCGTTCGCTGGTAACTGGCCTGTACGTAAGAATTAAAAGGACCTCATATATAAAGCCAAATCTAACAGGTTAGCCGTGAAAATGATCATGAAATTATTTGCTTCTTTCTCCTAAATACCTTTTTTTTTTTTTACCTTATCGCAATTACTCAACAACCGCAAATATTACCATCTGGTGCATTAAAATTTGTTGAAGGGACGTATAGACCTGATTCATAGAAGAGGATTTCCTAATAAATAATACCTTCCAAGAATACCAGAGAGGTAATGCTTGTATATTAATCCTCTGTCATCTTTATTTTTGTACTAATTGTTTACTAGTAATAACATGGAGATATACATGGAGATATGCATTGCACAATTTAAAGTTGTTTAAGCCTTGTAGATAAGAATTAGTGGCATATCTGATTTAGTGTTTCTGTATTCTATTTATGAAACTTCTACATAAGGCCTTAATTCACAGACAAGTTTTCCTTAATTAGCATCTCCTTACAGAGAAGGTTATTTTGCGCTCTTTAGTTTATTGCAAGCACATTTGTAAAGTTTCTGACGTAGATGGGAAGGTGATATTAGCATAAAATACTATATCTGTGTTTTACCGAACACAGCCACGGAAGTACCCTTTCAAGCAACCATCAAACAGAAAGGTTGTTTTGTTTTCTGAAAGTGCGCCTTTATTGTTGTCTAGATGCTGAAATATCTCTCCTATTTGATTGGTTAATACCGAGTCGTTCACACATTGATGAACCTCTTTGTTATCGTTTTTGTATTCGTACGCGTATTTCAGAGCTCCATCGGTGCCATTTCAGCAGCATTATTTGACAAACGGCGAAAACATCCATATTAACACATGTATGAACACGAAAAAAGTAACCATATAAACAAATAAACCAGAACACTTGGAATGTAGATAATTTACCAACCATCTGTACGGCTTAATTTTGAACAATTTCAAATTACTTATCAGCCGTATGCTATTAAAATAATTCCTGTGTCAGTTTGAACTGACAGCTATGCAAGCAAGTACTGATTCGAGTTTGATTTCATTATTCCGTAGATATCATTTAATACTTTGTTTGTTTCGAGTTTAACGCCGTTTTCCAACAGTACTTCAGTTATGTAACGACAGGCAGTTAACCTAACCAGTGTTCCTACATTCTGTACCAGTACAAACCTGTTCTCAGCAAGTAACTGCCAACTTTCCCACATGAATCAGTGGTGGAGGCCTAATGATTTTAGACACAAGGTCTTTCATCAAATCGTCACGGAAATTGTACGACCCGCCCGAGAATCGAACTCTCGAACCCGCCATCCGTAGATCGGCGCTCTCCCTATTGAGCTAAGCGGGCGGGTTTTTATAACTTTGTTTGCTATGATATAAGTGTACGGATACAAATATTTTTGTTTTGTTTTGTTTTTTGTCAAAGAGACAACTTGCACCAGTCAATCATCTAGATTTATGTGTTTGAGTTATATGCTATGTTGTTAGCGCTCCTGAGAGAATATGCTTTATCTATGTTTGTGCACTTGATAACAGTTGCTGAGAGAAAAATGTTCGAAACTATACCTGTCTAACTTGATGTAATTATTCCTCATGCTGTGTGTCACGTATTGCCAGCACACATGGTTACATTGAGATGTCATTATTCTGCATTTTGAACGCTTTGCAGTGGAAATATTCTATTAATTCTATAATTACCATACAACAATGTTCCTCTCCCATGACCGATTTCTTTGAAGTAATACCTACTTAGACATTTGATTATTCGGGTATAGTATCCTTTTGTATTAATTAAAGGATATTCAATATTGTATGCCAATAACCTAGGAAATTGAGACCTCTAATGGCAATTTCTGTTCATGCACGGATGTTAGTTTTAAAGTGATCCTTAGGACCAAACTTGAAGATTATATTATTTTTCGCCTTCTGTTGTTCCTGATAAAATCAAGCAAAAAACTAAGTATATTCACAAATAAGTTTCGTCACTGTACATTCTTGTTATTTCTTGAGTTTCTGAAACACAAGGTCCTGTGTTCTAGAGCTAAATTAACTTACGTTTAACATATCATCAGCATGGCGGTATGCTTTGCTGTTCTGTATCAATCTAATGATGATTATTGAACGGGGCATAACGCTCGGAGTTATTATATTCAACTTTTTATTCATCTTGATAGCTGATCTGGTATTTAACATAGTAAGAGTTTTCCTAGGAGAGCAAATAAAATTAAAGACTAAAGGAAGTAAAATTCTATGCGATCATCATAACATGTGCATCTCAAACTATACTTTAGTTTTTAGGTAAATAATTTAGCCAGTGAAACTGTAGTTCATTCCCAAACATACATCAGCTTGTCATTGGATCATATTGATTATACATATCAAATTCAGAAGGCAGTCTTTGATGTTTAATGGCTGGACGACATTTATTTGATATAAATATTTTCCTCGGGGTTATTGAGAGATTGTCAAAGAATGTGCTGAAATGTCAAACAAATTTTCATGAGATTTGAAAGAATTACTAGAATCTGGATTCCAAAGATATGAAATGTATCATGATTATCTTACTTATTGTTTGGTTTACTCTGACAATGTATCTCATGGGGACGTTATTTACAAACTTCACAAGAGTATGAAACATTCCAATGTAGATTTACAAATGGTAGATTTACAATTGGTAACTGTACGTAATAATGACCCAGCTCTTTTAAAGAAATGTTTCCTATTATGTACTCTCATATACTGTTAGAAGAAGTGATATACTTTGATTGTGTCAGACCCTGTGACAGTTCTATAAGCCCACTGGAACGAAGCTGTTTATCATTTGTTTACTGGCCTTCATCGGGGTCTACTTAGTGTTACAATTAGAAGAGCGAGGAAACAAAACTATCATGGCTGCATTTTTGGTAAGTAATTTTATATTTTATCAAGCGCAAACATCTAGGACGCGGGTCCCGAAATGTGATCAATAACCACTATTTTCTACGTATATACTTAAATAAGTATATAAAACAAAAGTCACTGTTATGACAACATACTAAATGTGAAACTGCTTATCAGTTCAATGTAACTTATAAAAGACATTGAGCCGGTGGAAAGTGCATGTTTCAAGATAACATTTCATTAGTATTTCGATAAATTAAAAGTCAAAAGATATACAAGCACGGATCAAATTTCATCGGAGAAAAATAAAAATTGAAAAGGATGAGAAGTGGGCAAGAGAGGCAATTTTTTATTTCGTAAAGAAGATAGGTGCTTGGTTATCTGGGACCAACGTAGCGTTAATTGCATGCCAACGTTGGTCAAAGTAAAGTACTTTTCCATATACATAGGTAAATGATTTTGCATACGAAAAGTCAAGGTTTTGACACTATGGTTAATGTAATGACGTTTATCAGTTCGATATAAACCTTTTAAAATCCTTAGGGTTTCGGAATGTGCATGATACAAGATATAAGATGACACCTTTAATTTGTATTGATATTATATTGAAAGTGGTAGGCCGTAGGAGAGCGACGCCTTTTTACATCGTTAAGTAAGTGCTTGGTAATCAGAGACCATCATATTTTTAATTTCAGCTAAAGATCCGTGTCCCGACATGTGATAAAAAACTTCATTCGCATATACGTATATAAAGGCTTTGTGTCCTTTGAAGGTGCATGTGTCAAGATTATGTGTGATGAAGATCTTTTCTTACCAATGACAAGTTACAGAAGATGGTAACATTTGAGAAGGTAGTGAAGAGGATGACGCAAAGTTACAAAAATGCCTACAGTAACAACACTAGAACCTAAAATAAGACATACAAGTATCAAATATACAAACAGGATATGGTAAAATTAAGTATATTCAAGCCGATCTGACCTAGTGTTCAATTTACAAATGTGACCTAAAATGATTGAGTCTTTTGGCAATGTTATTTTTTGTCGGGCATTAGTAGATGCAAGTATGATTTTTTCAAATGAGATAGAACAGAAATTATAGGTACCTAACATATTAACTATCGCTTCGAACCATATAAGTTTCTTATAATAGTCTCAGGCATATGCCTCATGTCAATTGAATGTATATATATTAATAAATTTATTGCTAGCTTATTTTTCATATCATTTAGTAACAGTGTTAGCTGACTGATGTATGGCTTGTCTCTCATAAAATATCTTTTGTTTTGTAGTTTAACAAAATAAACACTCGATTCTTAGAACCTTTCGAGAAAAAAAACGACAATATGTTTCGGTTCCAAAAAATAGTAAAAATGTTTCAGATGAAATGAAATAAGAATCTTTTGAAGTTACAATCAAATTGAGATTTAAGTTTAAATTCATTTGAAAATAAGTATCAGGACGATACTTGCCGAAATTACGATCAGAATATTTTGGTACATTTTTCAGAGTGTGGTGCGGCTAGGTTGTATAAACACAGCATTTTGGCGCAATACCACAGAGTAATGACAGACTGGAAAAGTTAAATTAAGAAATTATTTAAGCATTGTTTCTAACGGAACACTTAAGACATGGGACGATTTATATAGCTATACGAGATCCCCTCCACCTCATGCCCCGCCCCCTCCCTCCCCACCAAAATCCTTCCGGAAAAGCGGCTTAATCAGGAGTTAATGATGTCGCCCGGAGTTTAGATTCCATACAGACAAGATAGCTATTAGTCTCAGATTAAGTTGAGACAGGAAGAGACAATGTTACATTAGGAACAATAGCTGTCAGGCTGGACAGAGAAAAAAAGCAACCGTGCTTGAACCAATGAAGACGAACATAAATAGAATCGTAGTAAAGTCTGAAACAAATTTTATGATACCGTTATATAACTTGCTGACGTTATAACAATCGCTGGCCAACTATACTGAGCATTTAGTTTAATCTATTTGTAATTATTTTGTTGGGTTTTATATCAAACGGACACATCCTAGGCCGCCCAGTGAGCTTACAGATTTACATGGAAGAGAAAGACACACTGTGAACGTGCCCCTCTACATATTATTTCAGGTAAGGCAGGGTACCTGGGTAGAGGCACTAACGTCCTGTAGCCAAGCTGGATGAATTCTGTCTAACTTAAGCGCCAACATCAATAAGGAGAGAGTACGTTTGTATTTAGTCGTTGACAACAACGTTTAAAATTTAAACATCTGGTTCATTCGGATGTGATGGTTAGTTTATTAATGTTATCATTTTCACATAATTAACTTTACTCTATCGCTTCATTCAGACACCCTTTATTTCAAATCAAAATTGAAGGATGATGTTCAAAATGGATTTCTATTTATTTACGCTGAAAAACAAAGCAAAAGAGATATTATGGACCATGAAAAACGTGTATTATAATTATAACACAATAGTCTTCATGAAAGCATATTTTTTATTGTTTAGTTGATGTTTTCTCAGTGCTCAATTTATTCATATTTTGTTCCGTGTCTATAACCGTTAGAAGTTTGAGTGATATTTAGAGAAACGCCGATAAAATCTAGTGCTTATTATTAACCCTAAAAATATTTACAATGCGATGAAGTTAAATTTCATTCTGTAGTCCTGGAACGTATTGTTTATAAAATATTAATAAGGGTGGAGGCTGTAGCATCTGGATTTAAAATATTTATAACGAACAAAAAAAGTATGTGTCTACAGCAGTCTGGAAAGAAGAAATTAATTTGAATTATAAATAAAAATCTTTGTGTATTTCATACATTATGCAACAACTGGTCACAAACCCTACCTGTTTGTACTTTATCAATTATATTTCAAGTATGGATCTTCTATTAACAAGAACTAAACAAGCGAGCTTTAACTTTAAATTGTTCCATCCGAACTTGGTTCTTTATATGTCTTTGAAAAAGAAATTATCTTTTATACATAAAATGAGAGTCTATG
Source organism: Mercenaria mercenaria (assembly GCF_021730395.1). Classification (NCBI taxonomy): domain Eukaryota; kingdom Metazoa; phylum Mollusca; class Bivalvia; order Venerida; family Veneridae; genus Mercenaria; species Mercenaria mercenaria. The sequence continues at coordinate 59,587,774 of NC_069375.1, read as the reverse complement.
TCGAGAACACCTTTTTGATGTTATAACATAATGCCAACTTGTTCGCCAATGGTCTTATCTTTTATTTGCTTCATCTGGAAACCATCCACTAGCCCTAAATACAGTTACAGGTGTGGCATTTCGAAGAAATTCGACAGAGTTTGAAATCGCACCCAGTCTGTGAAGAAAAATAAATATGTGTACTATAATGTTCTGTATTCATATTTTTAACAATGTATGTTGCAAAGACGGATGAAGAAGTTAACCACCAGACAACTTATACAGTGCGTAAAACAATCGGCTATTCGTTTCTAAAATTCAATACTTGTAAACTACGGTCAGATAGTATCAAACCATATGTTCTTGAGAAGCACTTGGCACTGAAATATTCGGCATGCAAGTCTTTCTTAACAGTATGTCTCTTTATTATGAATTTATGAAAGACATTTCAAGCAAATGCAGATTTCATTTCATGTATAATGGGTAATGCGTGTATATCAACCCACTATCATCTTTATTTTTGTTAAAAGATATGTTTAATGGTTATAACATGGAGATATGCATTGTACAAATTAAAGTTGTTTATGCCATGGAGATAAAAAAAAAATCGGTGGCACCCCTTATTTAGCGTTTCTGTATTCCATTTATGTAACACCTACATAAGGTCTTAATTCGCAGACGAGTTTTCCTTAATTAGCATCTCCTTACAAAGAATGCTATTTTGTGCACTTAGTCCATTGCAAACACATTTGTAGAGTTTCAGTGGCAGATAGAAAGATGATAGCATAAGAAATTATAATTGTGTTGCTCGAACACAATCACGGAAGTACCCTTCCAAGCAACCATAAAACAGAAGCGTTGTTTTGTTTTTCTATGTGAGCTTTTATTGTTGTCTAGATGCCGATATATCTCTCGGTATTTCCTTAATTTTCAACATATAAATCACAGAGCTACATTCAAAGGGGTAATATCTTAAAAAATGCATGGCTATTATACTGCTAATGGCAGTGTCCGATTGTCTGTTTCGATACACTTGAAAAGACTTAATCTAAATCTTATGCCCCCGAAGAATAAATATATCAAAAAGACTTAGATTTAATAGTAGTCTTTAATCTCTTTAAATAATGTATCAGGGTATTAAAATAAATGAAATATCTCTAAGATACCAGGCATCTGCAAATTCATTGTATCCCAGTTTTTATTTCTCTCTCTTACTTCTGCAAAACTTCGAATTCCCGCCATTTTTCACAATCTGGGAAGCTGTTAATCACCTGTTATTACTATCAAAGTGGATACAATAAGCAAGCATGTAATAAAAAGTGGCTGGTATACCTGGTATGTGATTGCCAGGAGCATTTTGATTCTAGGGAGGTTTCATGCAAACAAAAGTTTGTTTCTGCCAGCAGACGAAGATTAAATACTGAATGTTTTTATTATACACAAACATGCTTCGGTTAAACAGTACAGCCTCTGCCGCAGACTGTCTGGTATCAGTGAACAAATCAATTATCATTATTTAACGCCTCCAATAGAAAATATAATATCAATACCTTTCAAGTTTTTCTTGATCTTTAGCTTAACCCTGATCAATTTTATGGTCGCTTTTTGGCGTGAACACTCCACTCGTCACACTAAAAGTGTAGGTACAAATATTGTACAGTTTAATCCGTTTTTAAGACCGCTTCAAAAAGTGAAAGCGAGAGAGGACTCACTACGTACTAAAAAGTCCTTACCTTTTTCATCTTCAACCATCGATCTGAAAACAGAGGCACATTGTTCCAGTGAACACACATTTCATTTCTAAGTTGCTCATTGTAGTGTATTTTAATATACGAACAAATACTATATGCAAAAGATTAGTTCTTTTTTACACTCCAAAACATGATATTTTAAATATAGATTTGGATTGTAAATAAAAGTTATGATAACACTGGTAGAAAACATAATGTCTGCTTGAAGTGTTTGCTGTGGTACTAGTATTTATTCGTTTCATTGTTTTAATGTCATTATCTGTAAATTAGAGCAATTTGATTGGTTACATCGAGTCGTTCACACATTGATGAACCTCTTTTTTATCATTTTTGTAGTTGTATGTGTATTTCAGAGCTCCATCGTGCCGATTCAGCAGCATTATACTATTAGTTATATCATTTTCCGTACGGTAACCATGGTATCCGCTAAGATTTGACAAAAGTGTTCTTTTTTATTTTTATACGAAATTACAAAATTGGTGCGGAAAAAGCTAACTTGGAACCTAAAGGATTACATTATTATTATTTGGTGTTCTTGCATGTGTTAACGCAGTCTTTTATTCAATGTATGCGTTATTTGGCAGGAATAACACGTGTATTAACATGCGAAAAAAGTAACCGTATAAACAAATAATTTAAAACCAGAACACTTGGAATGAAGATAATTTACCAACCATCTGTACAGCTTAATTTTGAACAATTTCAAATTACCTTTCAGCCGTATGTTATTCAAATAATTCCTGTGTCATTTTGAAATGACAGCAATGCAAACAAATGCAGATTCAAACTTGCTTTCATTTTTACGTAGATATCATTTAGTACTTTGTTTCATATTTGTTTGTTTTGGGTTTTACACCGTTTTCCAACAGTACTTCAGTTATGTAACGGCAAGCAGTTAACCTAACCAGTGTTCCTGCATTCTATACCAGTACAAACCTGTTCTCAGCAAGTAACTGCCCACTTCCCCACATGAATCAGATGTTGAGGACGATCAATTTCAGAAACAATGTCTTTTATCAAAGCATACTCCCCACCCAGCCCCGCCCGAGAATCGAACTCACGAACCTGTGATCCGTACATCGGCGCTCTCCCTATTGAGCTAAGCGGACGGGTTTAGTATTGTGTTTGCTATGATAGAAGTGTACGAATACAAACAATGTTTCTTTTTTTTTTGTTGTTGTTGAAGGGACGTCTTGCAACGACTTGCGCCATTCAATCATCTAGATTTAAGTGTTTGAGTTAGATGCTATGTTGTTAGCGCTCCTGAGAGAATATACTTTATCTATGTTTGTGCACCTGATAACAGTTGCTGAGAGGAAAAAGTTCGAAACTATACCTGTCTAACTTGATGTAATTACTCCTCATGCTGATGTGTTACGTATTGCCAGCACACATGGTTACATTGAGTTGTCGTTTTTTGCAATCTGAATGATTGCAGTGGAAATATTCTATGAATTCTATATTTACCATACACTAATGTTCTTCTCCCATAACGATTTCTTTGAAGTAATGCCTACTTAAACATTTGATTATTCAGGTATAACATCCTTTTTGTATTAGTTAAAGGGTATTCAGTATTGTATGCCAATATCCTAGGAAATTGAGACCACTAATGGCATTCTCTGTTAATGCACGGATGTTAGTATTAAAGTGATCCTTAGAACCAAACTTGAAGATTATAGAAGTATTTCGCCTTCTGTGGTTCCTGATAAAGTCAAGCAAATAACTGAATGCATTCACAAATACATTTTGTCACTGTTCATTCATGTTATTTCTTGAGTTTCATATGTGTTATCAGACGTAACTGGTTAGTCAGAAACACCAGGTCCTGTGTTCAAGAACTAAATTAACTTACGTTTAACACACCATCAACATGACAGTATGCTTTACTGTTCTGTATCAATTTAATGATATTATCAAACGTTGTATAATGCTCGAAAGAGTTATTATATTCAGCTGTTTATTCATCTTAATAGCTGATCCGATATTTAACATAGTGAGCATTTTTCCAGCAAAGTAAATTGGAAACATTTCCAATAATAAAAAAAAGTTTTTGTCAGTCCCTATCATTATATGAGTCTCCAATTAATATTCTCGCAAACCTTTTCATCAAGATATGTTTCTTTCAAATCTTTTAAAAGCAATCGCAAAGTATATAGTTATGAATAAAGATCGGCATCAACAACACAGGTTTTATTCATATTTTACATTTAGGAAAATAGACCCTATCCTAATACAAGCTCATTGAATATCCTTGCCAAAAACATTTTTCGACAACAAAAGCGACTGGTTTGAAGCAATATCTATTATTGCTATGTTCTAATCACTATTTGTGATAGGTGATGTCAACTGTTTAAAAGTTATAGGATTATTTTCCTTTGCAAATAAAACATGAAAACTTAAAGATAATACATAAAAAGTGTATGCACCCAAGTTGTCTTAGTTTAACAAACAAATTAACAGACTTAAATTGTTAAAATGTTTTACCGCGAGTGTTTTTGCCGTCACAATGTAAATGAATACACAAATTAAAGGCACTGACCTCGAGATCTTACGACAACAGTAAAAATAGATATCAGAAAATTATTGCTATACTTTTTGAAGGCCTTGAAACTTAATTACTGATATTTTATAAATTATGGAAACACATAAGAATTAGTGATGTATTCCTCCGTAGTGTAATGGTCAAGACCACAGGAAAATGTTTATTGCCACGTCGACCAAGGTTCGATTCCCGAATCGGGCATGTTATAATTTTTTCTTAATCTGCCAGTTTTGTCAATGTTCAAAATATGACCAAACTTCAATTTCAAAGAAAGATCATTTTAGTCAAAATCTGGAGGTCAGTGCTTTAAGGATATCTGTTTTAATTATTCAAAAACTACTTTTACACTGTAAACACAACCTTCACAATTATACATGATTATATTAAGTGCTTTCAATGTTTAAGCTGTAACGTCTAGTTTCGGTCAGTTCCGTCAATAATGTAACACAAATAAAAGTATTTTATGATACAATGCACTTTTTTCTTGGGTAATTTTGTATATCATAATTAAAATTCTAGTTTTCATTTTGCAGAGAAGACTTACAAATAATGCTAACTGCAGTATAGTTGTCTGCATTTTTTAGAACCTTATTGCCAGAACATTACTTTAAAGCCATGAGCTGCTAACTTGTATATTCTATTTGAACAATCTTAATTTCCAAAGAAAAGACCAATGTTTTCGCTTATCAAGTTTAGAACTGAGGAAATACCGCAGTTTATAAGAACATCACACGTTCTGAAAGCAAACAAGTGGTAATTACTGATGATTGTTTGACAAAACAGTTAACACTGTTTTTTATAATTACTCCAGCAAATAAGATCAAAGGAAGCAAAGCCCTATGCGATCATCATAACATGTGCATCTCAAACTATACTTAAATTTTGAGATAAATAATTTAGGCAGTAAAACGACATTTCAGTCTCAAACATACGTCAGCTTGTTATTGGATCATACTGATTATACATATTATATCCAGAAGGCAGTCTTTGATGTTTTAAGCTGGACGACATCTATTAGATATAGGTATTTTTGCTCGGGGTAATTAAGAGATTGTCAAAAAATGTACGGAAATATCAAACAGTTTTTTATGAGCTTTGAATGAATAACTAGAATCTTGATTCCGAAAATATAAAATGTTTCATGATTATCTTACTTGTTCTTTAGTTAACTCCGACACTGTATCTTAATAGGACGGTATTTATAAACTTCACAAGAGTCTGGGTCATTGCGATAATCCAATGTATATTTACAAATGGTATCTGTACGAAATAATGACCTGGTTTTTTTTAGAAAACCCACATGTTTTCTATTATGTACTCTCAGTTACATTTAGAAGTAGTGATATACTTTTGATTGTGTCAGACCCTGTGACAGCTCTGAAAGCCCTCTGGTACTAAGCTTTTTATCATTTGTTTTTGGCCTTCATCGGGGGTATACTAAGTGTTCAAATTAAAAGAGCGAGAAAACAAAACGATCATGGATGCATTTTTGGTAAGTAGTTATAAATCATATTAAGCGCAAACATCTAGGACGTAAATATACGGGTCCCGAAATGTGATCAGTAAGCACTATTTTCTATGTATGTACGTTAATAAGTATTATGAAAAGTCACTATTTTGACATTATACTAAATGTGAAACTACTCATCAGTTCGACGTAACTTGTAAAAGGCATAGAGCCGATGGAAAGTGCATGTTTTAAGATAACATGTCATTAGTATTGCGATAAATTAAAAGTCAACAGTATATATTAGCCCGGATCAAATTTCATCGGAGAAAACTGACAACTGAAAGAGGTTGAAAGTTGACAAGAGGCAAATTTTTATTTCGTAAAGAAGATAGGTGCTTGGTTAGCTGGGACCATCGTAGCGTTAATTGCAAGCTAATTGTGGTCAAAGAAAAGTACTTTTCTACATACATAGGTAAATAATTTTGCATAATAAGTTAGTGTTTTGACATGTTTAATGCAATGCTGTTGATCAGTTCAAGGTAAGCTTTCAAAAGGCTTGGTGTTTCTTGTGGAAAATGCATGTTCCAAGATATAATATGACACTATAGGTTTTAACTAATTTCATCGGAGAAAATTGGCTTCTGGAAGAGGTGGGATGTGGGCAGGCAGCAAATTTGTTATATCGTTAAAACGATAGGTGTTGGGTTATCTGTGAACATCTCAGCGTTAATTGTAAGCTAACTATGATCAAAGAAAAGTATTTTCTTACATACAAAGGTAAAAAAGTTTGCAGAAGAAAACTGACCGTTTCGACACCATGTTTATTGTAATGCTGTTGATCCGTTCAATGTAACGTTGTAAAATGCGTAGCGTTTTTGAAAAGTGCATATTCCAAGAAATATACAAGCACGGATACAATTTTACCGTTGGAGACCCACTCTTTTATACATCGTTAAGTAAGTAGGTGCTTGATCATCAGGGACCATCATAGTTTTGATTGTCAGCTAAAGATCCGTGTCCCGTTTAGTGATAAAATACTTCTTCTCACATGTACGTCATGGAAGCATATTTCTCAAATGTTTAATTGATTTTTTCTTGGTGCTACATGTATTTATATTTTGTTCTGTGTCTATAACCTTTGGACGTTTGAGTAATATTTAGAGATACACCGATAAAATCTAATGTTTATAGTTCACCATGATGATATTGCAATAAATTTATAATTTTATTCTGTAGTTCTGAAACATTTTGTTCATAAAAGACCAATAAGGAGGGAGGTTGTAAATATTTTGGAGTAAAAATGTTTAGTATAAATTAGTTTAAAGTAGTCTATAGAGAAGAATATTTATTTGATTGATACAACAAACATTGTGTATTTCATTCATTTTGCAATAACTGGTCACAAACCCTACCTATGAGTATTTTATCAATTATAGTTCATACATTGTATATGGATTTTCTAAAAGAAGAACAAGCACAGATGCCCAACACAAATAAAATTACAAACTAAGAACACAGCCATCCATACAACACTAGACACGTAAGTATGGGTATTTGTCAAGGAATATTCAAGGAATTCACGTACACATGTAGGAGTTAACATAAACGAATGCAATGATAATGAGATAGAAGGAACAGTCATGAAATACACAAAGAAGGAGTAACAGCAAAAAAGTCAGTAGATCTAAGTTATATCTCGGCGCTACTATATTAAACATAATTATCAATAATAAGCATTTAAAGCAAACTTACTGTTTCCTTAATGAGAATCTTATGAAACTTTGCAAGTGCATTTTTATTGAAATCTTAATCGTTGGGATTCGGTTCTGAAATTTCCAACCAAATCGTCCGATAAGTATCTATTCATTCAGCTGCTCGATGGCTAAATTTTGAAATATTGCTTACAATAAAATGCCTCTCTGTGCCTTCAATAAAGTTACTTATATGTGCTGTTAAGTGGAAAAGAGCATTTAGAAAAGCAGAAATATCCTCAAACAAGTCTCGCATTTCTCCAGGAAAATTACCGTCCAGCCACTTTAAGGAAATGCCGTACATTAAATTTGCTGTCAATCTTTTGGTAAATCTTGAGAAAACAGATTTCACTAAGAATAAAAAAGCAAATTCATGTAATAAGTAATACTTATAATAAATGTATATATATATATTTTACTTTTGATAACGTAAACAAATTCAGAGCCGTACATGTCAATATATTTAGAATGATATTCTAGCGAGGTCTACTTTGCACTTGTTTCATCCGAACTTGATTCTTCATTTCTTTTAAACATCTTGTCGAAGAAATTATCTATTAGACATGCAATGTCCAATGGGAGGGGCCTCCGTTACCGAGTGGTTAAGGTCGCTTACTTCAAATCACTTGCCCCTCAGCGAGCTGAGTTTGAGCCTCACTCGGGGCGTTGAACTCTTTATGTGAGGAAGCCATCCAGCTGGCTTACGGAAGGTCGGGGGTTCTACACAGGTGCCTTCTTGTGATGTTATAAAGCACGGAAGGGCACCTGGGGTCTTCCTCTTTCATCAAAGCTGGAAAGTTGCCATATGACCTTTAATTTTATCGATGCGACTTTAAACGCAACAAAAAATGCACGCCATTGGCATTTTCTTTTATTTGCTTCATATTTAAACCATCCGCTCCGCTAGCCCTACATACAGTTACAGTTGTCCCACCTCAAAGAAATTCAACAGATTTTGAAATCGCACTCAGTCTGCGAAAGAAAACAACGACTATATTGGTCTGTATCCATATTTTAAACAATGTATGTTGAAAGATGAAGGGAGAAGCTAACCACCAACAACTTTTACAGTGGATAAAAAATTTGGCGATTCGGTTCTGATGTTCGATACTAATAAACTATGGTCAGAAATTAGAATTAAATGAAAAAGAACAGTTTCAAAAGTAGCACGTTCAATCCGTTAAATAAGTTTGCAAAATATTTCAAGAAGTGGTGAAAATAATTTATGAAATAATACCATTCATATCCACACTTTTAACACACAATATCAAATGTCTTTTAATGAAATACGTTTTCATCTCTTACCTTTATATGTACGAAATGTCTTCCTTGTGAATGACATTTTCATTCACAACACTTAAACAGTCTTAAATATGTATCTGTCTTGTAAATAATCCAATACAGCTTTCAAAGTAAAAAACATTTTAAAGAAAATATCACTGCGAATCATGTACAACAATTTTGTACTAGGTACATACCTTAGTAAATTACACCGTGAGTCGTAATTACTCAATAGCTCACAAAAGTGTTTGAATTGTATTTTAAAACAATAACGACTGTAACATTTGTTCAAATAAATATATTATGAAAAATTAGCGATAAATTTTTAAAATGTGACAAGATATATCAAACTTTCATGGCAGCTCGGAAATAAAGATTTGTAACAAACTATACGTCTAAACTGCAAACTGCTGCTGATACACGACTACCAAAATCATTTGATCATCCGAAACTGCGTTTGATTGTAATTGAACGCTTATATGCATGTAACACGTACATAATTATGTTCAAATTAGAACAGGCTAGATTTTAGACTAATTTAAATTTTCACATCCAAGGTCTAGCGCGGAAGCAGTTCAAACTTTCATCTGTACATTGATATCTAGAAGTCGGTAACAAATTAAAATCAAACATACTTAAAATTGCACTTTTGTGGCACATTATCTAAATAGAAAAAAAAAAGAAACCAGAAAGAAACCAAGTTATTACATATTCTAAGAAGTTTATAGTAAAATATATTAAAATATCAATTATTTATACGTAAACTTTAATCAGTGTGTAAACTTACGTATGAAATGTACAAATTTAGTTCTAATCTTTCTAATTTTACAGCAAATAATTATGGTATATTAGATATTATAATTACCAAAACCGTTGATTAATATAATAAATATTATTACAAAAACAAAAAAGAAAAAAGAAATTAAAACAATAACAGGACATTAACGATTTTTAAATGATGATTTTCACATTTAATATTTCTTTTAAATTGGTAAATACCTATATTATCTGCTAATTCGTCGTAACCAGTCTTTTCCTCTTCCCTCCAACTTCCAATAAACGCCTGAATTCCTGCCATATTTCTCAGTCTATGCACTTGTTAATATCATTTAGGTCTGAGATATGACTCCACAAATGAGCAGTGCGCTCTTGCTGTCACCTTAAATGCAAGAAGCGCACGGCTGTATCGTATACTAAATACGTAATAGTGACTTCATGCAGACAAATATTGAATATTGACAGCCTCACTGCTATATATACATCTTTGGCTGCAATCAAATTATGTGCAGGCAGTAGTGAAATATTCTAACAGGACAAGTCATTTTGAATAAGAAAAAGAAATTTTCTTATTCATTTTCTTATATTAAGATCATTTTCCTATTTCAAGCTTCGAAACTAGTTGACAAAGCATTCACAGGTTATTGGTTGTCAGTGCAGTGAGAATTATAAGGCCTCTTGTCTAAAGCAAACTTAACAGATCAGCCGTAAATTACGTTTTAATGTACTGCTCAGTCAGTGACAAAAGGTTTTGCACACCCTACTTGATATTGTATTGGTATAAAGTGATCTGTTTACTTATATTTCTAACTGTAACTCGGATAATCTTGTTAACAGATAAAAGGTAAGGGGCAGATTCCCCGAAAGCACAAAGCTCCCCAAAACACAGCCTTAGAGCCATTCATCGGAAAGTAGGCCCACAACAAAAAGAATCTGTAACGGAAAAATATAGCAGACGGGTTTTTTCAAAACTCGAGACCTTGTTTTCAAAATATGTCACAATAAAATAATTGTTCTTCACTTACTTTTGCAATTTTCAACTTAATTGTTTCGATTCTTTTTGCTTAAAATTTTGCAATATTAACGATCTATAATTAGAAAACAAAATTCTTAAACTAAAACCATTTATCCATTTCTAGCCTCGACACTTGCTGACCAGGCGTTCACAGGTAATATTGGCCTGTACATTTTTGTAAGAATTATATATACCTCGTATATAAAGCAAAATCTAACAGGTCAGGCATGTCTGTTGTTTGCTTGTCTTGCTTTGTTTGATTTCTTTTGTAATTTTACTCCGTAAAAATGTGTTTCTCCCTCCGTGAAAAAAGAATGTGCACAACATACTTGATATTGTATCGGTATTTAGTGATGCGTATCCATTTGCTTATTTTTCAGGCTGTAACCCAGACTGTTTGACTAATTCACGACCGGGTTTTAAACATAGGACAAAACAGAATGATAATATTTTACTTGCTTTGCAAATTTCCCCTTTTTATTCTTAATTTTTTCTTGTGCATTTGCTTAAAATGTTGTGTTATCAACTACCTACAAGAAGTAACAAGTCATTACAATATATTTTTTTTAAAGAAAAATAATCATTCTAATGAAATTTCCCTTAAAATGTAAGAAAGGGTGTAAAATAATTAGATAACAGAAAATCTCTTGACCAAATAGTAAGAGGCTCATTAAGTTTGTTCTTAAAATAAATGTAGTACTTTTAGACTTCACATACGGGTTCTGAAGTTATGTTATTGAACTTGTATGGCTAAAATATGTGGAAACTGTAATGTTTTGAATTTTGACAAGCCTTAATGAAATAAATGAAGAATAAAATCATACAAATACGCGTACTCGTACAAGCATGACTCACATTATTTCTAATTACCAAGGATAACACATAATTATTTCTTTTTAGTCAAACGTTTACATTAGATGTTTCGTCCTCCTAAATACCTGACGTTTTATTACCTTACTGCAATTACTCAACAACCGCAAACATCATCATCTGGTATATTTAGAAATGATTGTTCGAAGGAAGTATATATCTGGTTCATAGAAGAGGATTTCTTTTTAATTAATGCCTCCCCAGAATACAAGCTGGGTAATGCTTGTATATTAAATCCTCTATCATCTTTAGCTGTATACTTATTGTTTAATAGCAATTAGCATGTGCAGTACAGAAATTAAAATGTTTAAGCAGATGAGTATCGGCAGCACACCTGATTTAGTGTTTTTGTTTTCCATTCATTTTACACCTACATAAGACCTTAATTCGCAGACTTGTTTCCCTTAAATAGCATCTCCTTCAAACAATATTGATATTTTGCGCTCTTTAGTTTATTATTAACGTATTTGTAAAGTATTTGTAAAGTTTCAGTCACAGACGTGAAGATAGCATAAATTCCTATCCTATCTCCTCTTGTGTTTTTATCAATATCATTCACGGAAGTATCCGGTTCAGCAACCATTTAACAGAAGGATTGTTTTGCTTTTCTGAACGTAACGCCTTTATTGTTGTCTATATCGCTCAGTATTTCCTTAATTATCAACATATAAATCACACTAATTGGCCTTTTCTGTAAAGAATAACAATTTCAGATAGTCAGCTACACTCTAGGAGAAGTATCTTAAAAAATGCTTGGCAATTATACTGCTATTGGTAGTTTTGTTTTACATGTTTCGTAAAAGTTGAAAAGGCCAATTCTGAATCTAATGCCCCCGAAGAAATAAATATACCAAGACGACTTCACGTTTTTTTTTGTGAAAACAGTCTAGGAAAAAATAAATATATAAGTTTTAGTGTCAACTTTAGTTTATTTCAAGTATATCAATATCAGTTACTTAAGCATTTTCTGAGACTCATTTTCTGATGCAGTTAACTAAATTATGATCATAAAAAAATGAAATTAATCGCTTAGAATAAGCAATACACATGTTAAATGTTGCTTTAAATAAGTAAACATGTGCATGGCCAACATTATGAATGTAATGGGAATATAAAATCATATTTAACAATGAGATTTCAACATACTTTGACATGAATCATTATTTCTCAGTTTGTCCCATATATAGTTATATTTAAAGAGTATGATCAAACGTTGCGGTAACAAATATAAATATAAAGCAACTTTCAAACAAGTCCTAAAATGTAATTCGCCTTTAATCGCTTTAATTGGATCGGCGTTTTAAAACAAATAAATCTCTTTAAAACACTTAATGCATCTGCAATATCATCGTACATGTATACTATCTTACCTTCCTCTCTCAAACTTCCAGCAAATTTCGAATTCCCGTATTTTTTTCTCAATCGGTATACGTGTTAACTGCATGCAATTACTATTAACATGGTTGCAATAAGCACGCATATAATGAAAAGTGGCTGGTTTACCTGGCATATCATGGTTAACAGCGTTTTGATCATGGGAATGTTTCATGAAGGGGAAAGTTTGTTTCTGGCAGCAGACGAACATTGAATATTGAACATTGTTACATTAAAATATGGTTCGGTCAAACGGTACAACGTCTGCCACATACTGTGTGGTATCAGAAAACAAATTAATTATCGTCAATTAAATGCCTCCTACAGAAAATGTAATAAAGATATCAATATATTTCCAGTTTTTGTTGATATTCATCTTTGACTCAGTCAGATTTATGATCGTTTTGTGGCGTGAAAACTGTACTCAACGACACTATGGTGGTTGGTACAAAACTTTGCAGTCAAATTCCTGTAACAGACCAGTTGAACCAGTTGAACAGTTGTGAGCGAAACAGGTCTACCTGCATATCAATAAGGCAACATTAAGACCACTTTTGCCCTCATTTATCGGTAGGAAAACAAATATCATAGTGTGCAAAAAACCACAAGAATTAATTCACGTGTTGAACATTCGCAGTATATTTTCATATATGGATAAAGACAATCTGCAAATGAATACATTTTTTACACTCTGAAACATGTTATATTTTCACAAATAGTGTTTTTTATGTTTGCTAGTCTTTTAGGATCATGTCGTGCATTAATTTTTACCTCAACAAAATTTCCTTAGGCCGGTGCTAATGGGTGTGAGGCTGATGCACAGTTTATATCCTCTCATGAACAGTCTACTTTTATGTGACTTGGTTGCCTTCTTTACGTCAGAAGGATCTTTTCTTATATTTAATGTTGAATATAGTATTCACTATAGATACAAGTTACTGTAACACCCAGCGAGCATTTCATTTCTGGTAAAGTTGTTCATATCATTGGTTTTTGGTAAGGTTCAGACTGAAAATAATTCACATGTCTTTTGACTTTGTTACCCTGAGGTCTATCGCAAACACTAGACTGTAGTGGTGCCCGCGGCAAAAGAAGGAAAATATCCAACAGAGAAATCCATATTCCAAAAACACAGCCTCCCCAAACGTTAACCCAATAACATGGACGCGCACAGGACCAACACACACTGTCACACGAAGCAAACACACTAGGACACAACGAACAAAGAGGAACACAGTGGCGCACAGTCTATGTCAACACATTGTGTTCGTTTCATTGGTTTAATCATATCGATAAATTAAAACAATTTGAATTATTATAGCCGAGACGTTCACACCTTGATGAAACTCTTTGTTATCATTTTCATGTTCGTAGGCATACTTCGACGTTGCATCAATGCCGAGTAGTAACAATCTAAGGAAAACATTTCAGTGTGAAAACTTGTTTTCTTAGTTAGATGATTTTCTATACGACGACCATGGTTTCGACTAACATTTGACAAAGTGTTTCGTTGATTTGTTTTTAAATTTCGGATACGGAGAGCAAAACAATTATAAATTGAAAAGTCAGTGTTGAAACATGCTATTTTAATAAACAATTAACAGGACTAAACAATTGTTTTCTTCTAGATTTCATGCATGTGTCACCCTGTTCTTTATTTAATTTGTGCGTTATGTTGCAGAGCTACCGCATGTAGGAACATCATAAAAATATTTGAATCTTATTAATGAATAAAAAAAACCCAAAAAGCTTTGAATGGCGCACGTTGTCAGTCAGAATATCAGTACGTTCTAATATCTAACATTTGATTTACTGATCAGCAGTTTGCCTGAACAAAAATCCTGTATCAGTTCGGACTGACAATGAACAGATGTAAGAAAATACCGATTCGAACTTGTATGCTTTCATTACTCCTCAGAAAATATGTAATACTTTGTTTGCTATATTTATATAAGTTTTCAGCTACAAACTATTCATGTGTGGCGTTGAAGAGACATATTGCAACGACTGGTGCCATTCAGTCATCTTGATTTATACCTTTGAGTTATAAGCCCGCCCGCTTAGCTCAGTAGGTAAGAGCGTTGGTCTACGGATCGCGGGGTCGCGAGTTCGATCCTCGGGCGGGGCGTATGTTCTCCGTGACTATTTGATAAACGACATTGTGTCTGAAATCATTAGTCCTCCACCTCTGATAATTCATGTGGGGAAGTTGGCAGTTACTTGCGGAGAACAGGTTTGTACTGGTACAGAACCCAGGAACACTGGTTAGGTTAACTGCCCGCCGTTACATGACTGAAATACTGTTGAAAAACGGCGTTAAACCCAAAACAAACAAACAAACAAAAACCTTTGAGTTATTGCTATGTTGTTAGAACTCCCGAGAGATTTTGATTCATCTAGGTTGGTGCACTTATTTTCAGTTGCTGAGAGGCAAAGTTCGAAACTATACCTGTATGACTTGATTTAATGATTTCTCATGCTGATGTGATATGCATTGCCAGCACACGCAGTTATACTGAGATGCCAGTTTTTGCAATCTAAACTATTACCATTGAAAATATTCTATGATTTTATAATTGCTATACACTATGCAAGAATGTTCTTTTTCTTACGGCATATTCTTTGTAGTAATACCTACATAGGCATTTGATCATTTGGGTACAACATAATTTTTGTATTTATTAAAAGGCATACAATATTGTCTGTCAACATCTCTTGAAACTAAGACATGTGATGTTATCTTTGTTAATGCACAGATATTAGCATAAAAGTGATCCTTAATACCAATCATGATAATTGAAGGAACCTGTCGTCTTTTTTGATTCCTCATAAAGTCCAAGAATAAACGAGCGCAGTAACAAATACATTGTTTCACTGTACATTCATGCTATTTTTTGAGTTTGCTTTTGATTTGTTATTTCATGAAATTGGTTAGACATGTGTGTTCACGAATTAAATGATGTTATGCTAAACACACCATGAACATAAAGCTTTGATGCTCTGTATCAATCGTTAACGTGTACGGACCCTCGAAATAGCTGTAATATAAATGTTTTCATTTTCATAGCTGTTCTTGTATTTCAAGTAATGAGAGTTGTAGCAGCTTAAGTAATTTGGGTACATTTTCAATTAAATACAAAAAGAGTGTTCCGATAACTTTGATGATCAATCCCGGTTATCATATGAATGTCTAACAAACATTATTACTAGCTTTTTATCAAGATATGTCTCTTTTAAATCTGTTAAAGTAATTGCAAAGAATATCGACACCAACAGCACGGCTTTATTAATATTTTACAGACCATATTGTTTCATAAAAGAACACTATCTATGATACAAGCCCATGGAATATCTTTAAAAAGAAAATATGATTGGCACAGTTTTAACAACAAATAATTACCCTAGCACTAGTGAAATATATGGTTTCATATTTTTCTTGAAAATAAATGTGATACTGGTTTAAAGTGATATTGTGTTATCACTATGTTATTACGATTAAGGCTTAAAGGTCATGTCAATTGTTTAAGAGCTGTAACATTAAATTCTCAATAATTAAAACACAAATAGATTATGAAAGGGTAATTCATGCAAAACTGGAGTTAGTCCATACAAACATAACACAAACTAAATACAGCTCACACAAAAAGTAATACATCTAAGTTGACATAGTTTAACTTACTAATTAACAAACTAAAGTTAATTTTAAACACTTTTTATCCGCGTCTGATTTCTCCTTTGCAATGTAAAGGATATCTTTAGAAATTATTTTTTTAAAAAATCAAAATATAAAAAAAACTTTCACAATTATACACAATAAGACTAAATGATGATGGAAGCAATCTTTAAGCTTTAGCGTCTAGTTTGTGTCAGTTTTGTCAAAAAATAATAACAAAAATATGTGACTACTGAGAGTATTTTATGATACAACGTACGTCTTTCTTCGGGAACTTTATTTATCATAATGAATAATGTAGTTTAAACATAGCGGAACAGACATTCCTATTCTGAAAATTGCAATACAAATGCTTGCATGTAAAGAATTTTATTGTTAAAGATATCACACCAGAGATTTCAGTTGCAATATCTGAATACGCTATTCAAACAATTTTGATTACAAAACAAGATCAAAAAGATCTGCTATTCATGTTGAAAACTCAGTAAATTTCGAAACTCGTATCAGAACATCACACGTTCTGCAAACAAAACAATGTTCATTATTGATGATTGCTTATCAAGATATTTTATACTATTTTTCAGAGTAACTCCAGCAAAAACATTAAAGGATGTAAAGATTTATGCTATCATTATAACACGTACATCTCGAACTGCACTAGTGTTTTCACAATGAATAATTGAGCAGAATCCATAGAAAAATGCAGTCCATTCTCTAACATGTGTTGACTCAGCTTGTCATTGAATCCTACTGATGATAAATATCATATCTAGAAGGCATGGTTTGATGTTTTAAAGTGAGGTTTAAGCTATAACAATACAATTAAAATTAGGATATTACAAAGATTGTTACATGTACGGATTTTACTGGAAAATCAGAACAGTTCTTCTTGAGATTCTTCATAAATTGATTAATTAAAAACATGGATTTCCAGACATCAAGAAAATATGCCAGTATCATATTCTTTTCAGAAGTCCAGGACACTCCTGACTTTGCATAGTGGTGATTGATTTGAATAAAATGAATAGTTTAGGGCTTTTTTAACTTTGAAATTGGTTTGATTTTTTCAGCAAATACTTGAACACAAAAATTACTTTGTGTGCAAAACCATGCCATTGAACTAATTCAACAATATGATTCTTTTTATTGTAGGTGTATCGTGTTATTGTAAAGTTAGGTTAAAGTACAAGTGGCAAAAAAAAATCCTATTTATGCACGGTACCCAGAGTTAAGTAAAGGAAGTTGCCGTTTCGACTTCATTATTTTTTTTTTCTTTGATAGATTTAACGTCGCACCGACACATGATAGGTCATATGTTGACTTTCCAGCTTTAATGGTGGAGGAAGACCCCAGGTGCCCCTCCGTGCATTATTTCATCACGAGCGGGCACCTGGGTAGAACCACCGACCTTCCGTAAGCCAGCTGAATGGCTTCCTCACATGAAGAATTCAACGCCCCTAGTGAGGCTCGAACCCACATCGATGAGGGGCAAGTGATTTGAAGTCAGCGACCTTAACCACTCGGCCACGGAGGCCCCTTCGACTTCATTGTTATGTGATAAAATGAACGTTATGTCCATTAACTGTAACAAAAATATACTTGATTAAATTAGCAATTTCTCTCATTGTGCATTAAAAGTGGTCAATCAAGTTCGAACAAAATTTTATCACATTTTCAGTTTTCATATTTTCTGTTAGAGATTTATTTAAGAAACAAAAAGATCAATTACTGTTAAACAGAGAGTTGGATCCCTGTTGAAAATGAGTCTTTATTACTTTTAATTAAATTGAGTAATTAAATTACTTTAACATAATAGCTTATAAGAAGTGGACTATTTCTTTTGATTTCAGTACTTTAATTTCTAAATATTTTACTATTTCAACAGCATGACACAAAACGCACGTTTTAAAACACAGTATAGCTTCAGAATACATCTATTTTCAATTTTGGTAAAATATGTTCTTATCAATGCGAACCTTTGACAACATTTATACATAGGCTAAAATAACGATATCTTAATTGGGCAAACAGGTTAGGAAAACAAAATTTTCAAAAAACCTTCCAGTGGAAGTCTGACGTGTATTAAGAACTCGGTGAACATAGATAAGTGTAAATGATCAGTTTGTCAAGTTTGAAACAAATGCATTTCTTGACAAATATCTGATTAGCCACCTTAATATAAACTGTGCCGGTACCACGTTATATGTTTGATAATTTATGATAAGGCAATCCTAACAGTATGTCGAATAGTTGCCTGATTTACACAAAATGTGTTGGCGAAATGAATATAAGACAGGTCGAAGCAAGTGAAATAGTGTCTAGCAGAATGTATATGATGCATATTGCATGCATATTCCTAACATGAAAACCTGATTCTTTGCTATTTAACTAAGTCTGTTTTTTGTTTATATAGTTATTTATTGAGAGCGGATTGACCTGTGCCTACGTTCAAATCAGAATAACGAGAAAACAGAACTATCATGACTGCATTTTCTATGACTTTTCTTTCAGCTCTTATCTAGTCGGTTTTTGTTAATATTATCGCTAGATGTCTTTGCGTATACATTTAAATGCATTCCTTGATATGATACTGTATCTAAACATAGAAACAAATTGCTGTGATAAGGGTGGTCTGCGCTTCCGGGAACTTACCTTTTAGAGTATTTGTATCATTTTAAAAATGGAAAAAGAAATTAACATAGCCTCATTATTTCAAATTCATTTCGTCGTCCATCCATATTCATTAAGCTCAAATTTGCGAAGAAAAGTAAAACAGTCATGGAATATTTATCTCACTAACAATTCTTACGTCTAGCTTTGAGATAGAGCAAGTACAGTAATTCATTTGCTGTTAATACGGGACAAGTATCGTTTGATTCGTATTGTCTTTTATCCCCTTGAATCCATCTTCTGATGTTTCTTCAGCTGATGTCAAAGTTATTTGCAGAATTATCAAGATTGACATACTCTGACCCTGACACTTGACCTTTGTTGCCATCTTTCCTGGTAACTCCATTTGATTATCTGACAATGTAAAGAAACGAGCATTGACCTTAGGCTTTTACATTTGATATTAGCATTCGGTTTCCATTATCACTGATACTTGATTTATATTCACAATGACACAGATTCGTTATTCTATGAATAATATTAAGGATACTTATATAACACAACTATTTGAACTTAAAATCAATCGCTTCGAACACGCCTGATATATTCTTGTTTATGCAAGCATAAGAGCCTCATAAACATTTGCTACCCCGTCATTTTCTCCTCTCTGACTCCACTCCGCTATTTTTCTCAATCTTTCAAAGCGTAAATCTCCCAGATCCCTATATGGTTTAAACAGTATTAAATTCTATTCACATAGTTGCAATTGTTACAAAATTCAAATATACAATCATGGAGGATTGCGTACGTATAATAAAATCTGTAAAAAGAAACTTTTTAAGAAACTTTTAATTGCCTCAATGTCAGTTTCTCTTCCTATCTAGGTCATTTAGTTTATAAATATTGGTGGTTACCTACGATTATAGATTGGTTATAGATCACAAATTGATCTTCTAATGATGAGAATTAACCCAAATATTGGTTGTCGCCTTCAATTGTGTTTTACTTATAAGTCAAATATTAACCTTTATTTGATGATATGAGCCGTGCCATGGGAAAACCAACATAGTGGGTGTGCGACCAGCATGGATCCAGACCAGCCTGCGCATCCGCGCAGTCTGGTCAGGATCCATGCTGTTCGCTAACAGTTTCTCCAATTCCAATAGGCTTTAAAAGCGAACAGCTTGGAGTCTGACCAGACTGCGCGGATGCGCAGGCTGGTCTGGATCCATGTTGGTCGCACCCCCACTATGTTGGTTTTCCCATGGCACGGCTCATATTACTTCAGGCTTCATAGTGCCTATTTAAGTGTATCCATCAGGTCATTTAATTTGCAAATATTGGTTGTTACCTACAGTTTTACTTATAAATTGATTATAGATCACATATTGACCTTCTAATGTTAGCTTTCAGGATGCACTTAGTTACTAAAAATGTTACGTTCATTAGGAAGTCAATAAATAAACTATGGCCTACATTTGTAAACTTATTGCAGCATTTTTGACTAACTAGTAGTGATCCTAATTACTAGAGCCAGGTATATATGAAGGTACTTGTATTAAGGTATAATATGGCGCCCTGGAAATGACTGTTCATTACTGAGACTAAGACCTAAAATAAGTTCAAAATGTACTTTCAAATTCGATTAATTTTCGACAAACTTTAACATTTTTCCTAAGTGTTTCAATAAGATCTTGAAAATCGAGATAAATTATGATTTGTGCTTAACATACGGTATATACTTATCATGACATGTTTATTAAAACCGATACATCCGGTGTGGCTATATTTTATGTTTGGCATATTTATATAATATAAACGTAAATAACCCTTAATATGTTTGCAAGATAAAGAAATTATATTCATTACAGGACTCTTAAAAAGACATTGAAAAAAATATGCGAAACATTCCTCTCAGCTGCAAGACTAAGGAAGTAAATACCTAAAGACACTCCAAAGTATTTGCTCTGTCTTATTAAATTAGTTCTGATTTCAAGGTTTTTGCTGTCTTGCTATCAAACTATCTCCGTGAATACTCAGTACAAAAATTGCTGCTGGATAATATATTTTCATGTTTTGCGCTATGTAATCTGAATTAAAGTGTTTATATTGTGTAAAGATATAAATCTAATTGTGCTTATATGCAAAATACTTTCAACTTGAAAATACAAACATACAGATGAAAATAGTTTTTCCTTCTGTTTTGCAAAAGCGCAACATGTTATCGCAAATGCCCTAGAAATGGTGGTACCAATTATTTTTTCTATAATCTTTAATCTATATATTTTTTCTATAATTTGTAGCATCAGTTTCATAAATGGTTACTTAATATAATAGCGTTAATTTCAGGCGTGGCGCAATAGCCCAATTAATATATATTGTTGGCATAAATCGTGATCCTCGGTTCCCGTAACTGCTGTATGTCCTATGTTACTCCCATGTCCCTGTGTACTGGTTTAAGTATAATCATTCACTTTTATCAAACTAGTATCCTCACAAAGCTTTGATTTGAAAAATATGTGTAATGTCGCCAAGATCCAAATGCCACAGGGTAAGAAATAAGTGCTAACCAATGATCTACGGAAAGACATGAACGCTTACACATTTTCACGACGAGTTGTATACGATGCCGATAGACCCTATTTCGTAAGTAATATTGCTACATGTAAATCGCATGAATATTCAGGAAACGCTGATATATGCAAGTATACTGGCAGATTAATTGATATAAAAAAAATCCTGACAGTAAGTGCTTGCAGAACTTTACAGCCGTTATATTGGTTTCTCGATTTTTGCTATACTTTCAATAATCACAATTGTATGAATAGATCTACCATTCCGTACTAAAAACGTACTTGATCAACACGATGCACCGAATCTCTTTTCATTTATACAGAATCCCTTTTCGATTTATCAGGTTATATGTAATAATTCAAGAACTGTACCAAACCTATGACAACTTATCGTTAATATTATCATCATTATCACTATTATCATTCAGTATACATTAGCTGATTTTCCTTCATGTTGTTTTGTCAGTGTTAAATGAATATAAAGATTATTTTGTACGAGATAATAAAGAAATTTAGAAGTGTCAAATTGGAGACCTAAGAGATAGATAATTGTGAAATATCATGTAATCTAATTAATTATCTTCAAACTCCTTACCTATTTTACAGACACATAATGCAATCTGTAAAACATCCTTTGGAAGTATAGAATGCAACAAGGCGAAATAACAGCAGAATCGGTTTAATTCTTACGATTGTTCGTGTGTGTGTTTTATTATTGTTGTTCTTGCTTTTATTTCGTATTTTGTTTTTCATATGTTTTCATATGTATCTTTAAGTTTCATTTTAATGTATATCTTTTACGTGTTTTATTACATTGTATCTAGTTAATGTTCTGTTTCGATATTAAGGTTCAAAGTGATCATTTTATTATTTCTACATTTATTTGTTCAGTAGTTGTACACAGTTTTGACATTTTTTTTAAATTTGAATGAACGCTTAATTTCAAAACAAGACAATCACTAAAGCTGAAAGTTGTCAAATATGAGCCATCGGTAAATGAATTATTTTAATGCCTCAGATACCAAAGATTCGAACTAAGAACCATAATTCCTAATTCTGAGAGTTGGAACATTTTATGACCGCAGAAAACTTGAAGCACTTTGTTTGCTGTAATAAAGTCTCTCTGGTACAAAAAAAAATTACATTTTAGTTGAAGTGACATGACTGGCGTGTTTCCATCTATATGATTTATGTCCGTCTTACTTACGATTCACGTACACATTTGTAAGTTGGTTTGTGTACTTAGGTGCACTTGACTCGTTAACAATCACTAAGAGATTCATGTAACTATCTGACATGATGAATTGATTCCAAGTGCTAAGTATTTAACGACAGCTCTGACAAGAGTGGGGTTTGTGGTTGCGTGAGGTATCACACTTAAGGTGGCAGTGGAGCGGTTTCGTAGTTTGGCCCCGGTCGATTTTCTGTATAAACAGGACAGGGTAGATATAAAGGCATATCTATCTTACTGGTTATTTATCATTATTAATTCTTTAATATATCTGGGGAATGAGGAACGGTTAATGATTCTACATGGCGGGTGTTTTAAAATTCCTAGCTCCCTACTTCCGGTTGAGGCTAAAACATAAACATCAGAACAAAAAGTCGGCCAGACGCTCGGCTGTCATCCATCCACTTTTTTTCAAGTGAAAATTAGGGAAATAAAGTGGTGGTTGGGAGACACATTCCACACCACCTGGGTATGCATCTATATTCGCACTATACATATATGCTACGAAATTGGATTTAAAAATACAAAATGGATGAATGGCAGAGTTCAAAGTGAGACCCGGTTAGGCTAATTTTGGTCTATAAAATTTGGTTGATTTGGCCAATTTTCACTACATCTGGCATGGAAAGCGACAGGTGCATAGGACCGGAGAGTTGTCTTTATGTAGTCTATAGTATTTGCAATAGTCCATAGTAGTTTCAAAGAAAAACAAGCAAAAACGAGATTTCTATGGATATTTCAACACTGGTACCCACACGTCAATGTGGAATTCGCGAATCTGCACTCCCCTGCCACCTTAAGGAGGTTGGTTACCTTAATATTTTTATGTGCGCCTGTCCAACCGGAAGCTAACGTGACGATTAACGACGACGTTTACGACAAACTAAATGTGTTTGTATATCCATTCTTCTAAAACCAAATTATGAACTTGTCTGATGCTTAACAGGAAAGATAATTTTGTTCAATACTTTTTATAAGAAATTACGGCAAAAAGCAGGATATAAGCTATTTTAAACATCTCTGTTGCCATCATGGTGGTTACTTTAAACTTAAGAAAAATAGGGTATCATGTAAAGTGATTGGTATTTTGCTAGTAGTATTACCCAAATACTTTATGTTGGTCATTCACAGAATGGCACTGAAGCCGTCGAAACCCCCGTTTTTATACATAGTAGTTTAAAAAATGAGAGAAAATGCGTTACCATGGAAACACAAGCCCCGCGACACATACATTATAATGTTATATTGGAAAGTTTACGCGCATACTAGTAAAATTATCAATTATGCACACTTCTACGGATATCAGTGAAACTAAAATACACTGAAAAGCGTTAAATATCCGTATTTTCCTTCTTCTTTCAATATAAAATACCTTTGGTCATGTTCTTCAAATCAGGATAAAAATTGAACTTGAAAGGACAGAGATAAACGAAATGAGATTGTAGCAGTTAAAACATCATATTACACAAAATACAAAAAAAAATGCTGCGGTTCAACTAATTTGAATTTACCCTGGTAACAAGGTTACCTACCTCCTTAACGAAAGATCTTATGAGGGTCAGGTGTGTGGTCGCAATGAGGTGCTAAGCTTGATCTATATTCGAGCAAGCGTAGCCCTTTTCCTATATATTTGTATGTTTCTCAGTATATCACTGAACATTGCTTGCCTGTTAGTGATCGATCCCTTTCTTTTAATCTTTAATCTCTATATATTAAACAGTGTCGAGGAATGGATGTTATGTACAACACAATTAAAATTGGTGCGTATTAACTCCGTTAATTATTTATAAATATATTATAAGGCTATAGGCCACCAGTAACTCCTCGCTCACTTCCTGTTCCCAATCTATGGTGTACTTTTCACGCATTTATTTTCTGACACATACTCATTTACAGATTAATGAACTTTCTAGATTTATAGTGAATCAGCATATTTACCGACTGTCCATTTAAAATATGAACCGAATCACTCTCTTTTGAACCAAATTGATCTCGGAAATTTCAACGTCATAACTTATAATACATTTAAATTATTATTAATCATTAGCATTCGAAATTCCTGATAATGCCACTCTTCTTTTATTGTCACGGGACTTTTTTTCCTGTAAAATACAGCAGGAAATTTATTCATCGCTAAAAATTATATTTGAGATCATTTTCAGCATTTCTATAGATCGGAAGTAATTGAGAACATAAAGCTCCTATACGAGAGGCGTTCAATATGTAATGTTACTCCGTATGCAGTTCCGTAACTGCTTATTATTTTTATATGCGGTTTTCGGCACATTATAGAGCAATTTATTGGCAACACAATGTTATATAAATTATAGAAATATAATCATTTGAGTGAGGTGTACTCGGGTATACTGGACAATTTTATGTCCAAAATATTGAGATTGTAATATGCAATTCCTTGTTTCTACTATTCAACAACTAGAATTATAGTTCAATTTTCAGTTTAAACAGATAAAGCAAATCATGATTTTCACAAAAACATATGAAAACTAAAATAAAAAAAAAACAACTTTTATAACAGTTTTATATTGAGTGTGTATATTTTTACTCGAAAAATGATAAGGTGAGTACAATAAGCCTCTGCAATTATGTCACGGGCGATAATTATCGTTTAAAAAAATATTGTATTTTAAGTTGATACTTGTATCTTAATTCTCGATTGCGAAACTAATTCTTACAACTTTGATTAATCGCTTTCAACACACACTCTAGATGGAATCAACCTCGAGTTTAGATTTTTAGTTGTATTGTAAAATTAAAAATGCAATAAATAGTTTAAAACAAACGCAAACTCATCACAAATTACAGTACCTCGTAGAAAATGATAGAATTTTGTAAATTTACAAGTAATTCTATTTTTTTTTTTTTTTAGACTCTGGATGCCCAGGACGAACCTAAATTATAATTATGGTCCAGTATACCTGAGTACACCTCCCTAAAATGATTAAATTTTTACTTTGAACATACCGATTTTTATAATATATATAGCATTGTGTTCCCAATAAATTGCTCTATAATGTGCCGAAAACCGCATCTAAAAATAACCAGCGGTTACGGAACTACATACGGAGTAAAATTACATATCGAACGCCCCTCGTATGTATCCTACACTCCAGATTTCCACATTTCTAGTACCGTTTATGACATACCTTAAATACTTCCCCTGCACCCAAAATACATCACTTACTTTTTAAAACGTCTTCTGTTGAGTAGGTCTGAAACGATATTATCAAGAACAATGTGTGGACTCTCAACTTAAGTTTAGAATGTTTCATTTTTTAACTACCTAGAAAAACGATGTCGTATATTTAAAAAAAATGCTTTTGTTGGGCAGGAATTACGATAGTAAACAACAAGAGGGCAAGGATGGCCCCTAGATGGCTCACCTGAGTTTGATAGATTGCATGAACAGTTTTGTAGAAGATCACACAAGGAAAATATATGTAAAATTATTTTGAAATGGGGCTAGCGTTTCTGACAGGTAGATCTTTAAAGTTTCCGCTAGAATAAAGGGATGGGTAAAGACATTGTGTGCTTGTTTGTGTGTTTGCGTGTTTATATGTGTGTGTTGGGGAGAGGGAGAGGTAAACCATGACACAGGTTTATAAGACACAGTGAAAAGCTTTCTTTCTTGGTGGTAGTGTGTGATGTGTGGATTGATGAGATGTGATATGTGAGCAGAGAGATGACTATGTTGTACTAAGGGACAATATTTAGAACCACACGAAACTGAACGATCGAGTTGGGATGGGATATGGCCGTTACATGTGTGGGAGCTAGAAAGAAACTGGCAGAGGGTCACCCAAGAAACATGTCTGAAAATAGTTTAATACTTTCTAACTTTTCTGTTTAGTCATACAGGGGAAACTAGTCCCTTGCCCTGGAAGTCATCAAAATAAATTGAAGGAATTTTGTGGAGGGTTACACATTTATCATCGCTGTTGAACGTTTTGAAAAATACATTTGTAGTAAGCGGTTTAAGAGAAGAAAATGTTCAAAGTGTTTTCCATAAAACCATATATAGGGAAGACTAGATCTGCTCCTTGTAGGTCAAGATTTTACTGAAACATAATGATATGAAAGGATTTGGCAGACTATGACGTTAGGAACAACGATTTTAAGGTATTTTGAAATTCCGCTGCCAGTTTCACACACGAGATTTTCAGACATGTTCTGAGTGCCATATAGGGAATATTAACCACGTCCCTTAGCAGCCATGTTCTTCACAGAAACAGAGTGATGTGAACGAATTTGGTAGAAGATTATCCAAAAATATTTCTTTGAATTTTTTTTGAAAGTGTGTTAATAGCTAACATTCTTCACGGATGACCAAAGTTCGAAGGAAACTGAAAAAGAATCACCAGAAAAAAACACATTCCTATGAAGATTGGTTGCAGTGGGCTTGGACGTTTGGAGAAAATGATCCTTTTACATAATATGGACGAATGATGGCTGATCGACGGACGGAAGACTGTCGGACGACAGACATTTAACTTTGTGTTCTGGTGAGCTTAAAAGGCTCCGTGAAATAGGCATATATATCAAAAGCTTCTTTCTGTCAGAGTGCATGCAAAATTGTTTATTAACATGTTCAAAGAATACATTGAAAAGTATTGTCTTATTTGCTTTGGTTTATATTATACATCGTCATGTCCTCCCTCCCCTACTCCCCACCCCCGCCCCTCCCACCCCCAGATGGGCGATTACCAACTTTTAATAGTCTAATAGCAGACTTACAGGTAGATACTTTTCTGATTATTTAAGCAGCGATTCATTAAATTTTTAACTAGCAAGATAGTGTTAAGCAAAAATATTGCTACCGGCTGTGTACAGCAAAACATTGCTCTTCATTTATACTGATTCTGTTTTTTTAAAAAAAAGACATATTTGTTTGAATTACAAGTTGGATATACGTTTCATCCTAAGGTCAGTCAAGTAAAATTACGATTTTAAGTTTAAAATTGTTAGTGAAAAGATCCTTTGGAAACACAAAACCTAATTATTATAGCACAATATCGGTCTTACAGAGTCCTTTCAGGAGAGTACTAAATGAAATATGCAACACAGCTTACGCCCCTAGCACCGGCTTGAGCGGTATTCTATTATAGTAACATTGAATGTTGATTCTCAAAGGCCAAAAAATATAAGACCACTGAAAGCCTTTAATATCTTACTTTTTTAAAGAAACTAATAAACTTCTTACTTTTTCTAGATTAATATTTGATTTTAGCCGTTGATTTTATAAAAACAGATGAAATAGTTTTGTGGGTAGAAGATTCTTTTTGCCATAGAAACTTTACCAAGCCCAAATGTTCTTTTAAATAGCATTAATAAAATGAATTCATTTATCAGATTTTTATTACGTAGAAATTAGACGTAGTGGGAGCGGAATAGTATGGCAATTCGTTTATCGTACGAAATTTATAATGAGATCAATTTGAACAGGTACTGAAATGTGTTAGATGTACATTCACCACAGGTTAAGTATTCATTTAATACCGCAGCATTTACAAATATTCCACTCCAACTATTTTAGCATACCTGAGCACTAAGTGCTCGGGATGAGCTATTGTAATTGCTCACCACCCGACGTCAGTTCTACGGTCCGTCCACACTTTCTTTTAAACAATATTATCTGATTTCCAGTGAACTATGAGCAGATGTAATATAAGTCTACATTTATAATGTCTAAAATTCCTTAACAAAAGGACACCTCCGATGGGTTCAAGTACATTGCAGTGTTTCAAGTATAGACTTGTGTTTTAATGTTTGGCATATTTTTATAACGTAACTGGTTACACTTTTAAAGAGCTTCTTATTTAGAATGCAATTAGATTAATTATCAGATACTTTGAAAACGATGTTAAACATGATTGTGTGGTTAGATGTTTGAGAAGTTGTTTATATTTCATAAGACTCGGTAAGCCAACTGAAGTGGTATCGGGCCATAACATAGAATTAAAACTTTGATCCAGCTAAATTTCGCTCCACTTTTATAAGAACCAGCGGAAGAACAACTTGTGATCCTGCTCCACGTCTCATCCTCCCGTTATGCAAAATGCAATGTTAAAATACTTTGAAATTCTCATCTAATATGGCAGTCACTTCATCACGTTCATTCTTGCAACTTTATATTTCTTTATATTCTTATACTGATTCTTATTCAATAAAAATGTTTCTGTTCCAATATGTTGTTTTCTTTAATCATACATAAAGCGTGACCATCGTCACATGTGCGTTCATAGATCGTGTTGTTATTCACGTCATGTAAAATATACTGCGGGTTTTTTTTTCAGTTCGTAACAAAATCTTAAACAACCATTTTTACAATTCTTTCCGACTTTTATTAAATTCAATGTCTGTCCATATAGTATAGACATTGACTTTTCTCAAAAATTGGCGCTTCTCAAAATCTTTTATAACCATCTAAAGACAGAATTACAAACATTAGTCAGTCATTTCGATATGAGAGAGTCACCTAAATTGTACTAGACATTCTGCGGCTCTTGGTTTCCACGTGCGACACAACTACCTGAATGTTTTAAATAATATAAACGTCACATACTTTGGCGTTTTACAAGGTTAACATCAAACTGACATTTTATCATTGTTAAAAAGCTGATCAATCTTTTTAATTTTATTGTCGTGTCTATAGGTCCTAATCCAAATATTGACCGTTATTGCGGAGAACAGCTTTGCACTGGAACAGAATCCAGGAACACTAGTTAGATTAACTGCCCGCCGTTACATAACTGAAATACTGTTGAAAAACGGCGTTAAACTCAAAACAAGCAAGCAAACAAACAAAAGAAAACATGCCAATGAGCCACTTTTATTATCCGACATATACCATGTTCGACCGTTTAATTCGTAGTACAATGCGTTGAAGACTTAGCTAGAAACCTAATAAAACGTAGGTGTGGGAAACGTTACATTGACATGGCTAATACCAACACCTGATAATCTGGGAAGGGTTTAATATCCTTATTTATTATGCATATTTCAGAAATAAATGAATACGAAAATATTCTTGACCAAATGCTATGAAAGCATAAATGAGTGTATAAACAATGCACCGAATCACTTTCTGTTGAACCGAATTTATCCCAAACATTCAAAACTTTAACTTATAATACAAGTGCCCATTAATCATCAGTATTCAAATTCCTTTGAGAATATTATTAATATCCTTTATTGTCATGTGAATTTTTTCGTCTTAAGAAATGTAGCCGGAAATTTATTCATCGCTAAAATATCTACTATATTTTAGATCATTATCAGCATTTTCATCTATCAGAAATAATTCAGACAAAAAGAAAACATAAAGCTCTTGGTTGTATCCTACACTCCAAATTTTTTTTTACAGAATAACAACTAGTTTCATTGCACCCATAATACGTTACCTACTTTATGAGACGCCGTCTGTTTAGTAGGTCTGATATTATAAGGAGCAAGGTGTCTGAATACTTTCAATTTCAGTTTAGATGTTCTCAATTTTGGACTGCCTAGAAAAAAACAGTCAAGTACTACTTAGTAAAACTGATTTTGTGGGGCGGAAAGATAAAAGCTGCTTCACAGTTTTAGTACCCATTTTGTATTACTGTATACACGATCCATAATGGATAATAATGGACAATTACTTGTAATGATCTATATTCTGACATAAAGGAGTTGTTACAATTACCGTTTGACAATATCTCAGTTATCAGGAATAACGTTAAATGACTCCTCATGATATATATGTAAACGAATGTAGATAGATAAAGTATTTTAACGAGAGAATTCTATCTCCTGGCTTTATTCAGGTTCAGACCATAAAAGTTCATGTACACCACTAACGTTTAAGACCTTTTGATTTTAGACCAGCAATACGTACACTTTAGAGCCGACATGGGAGAGTAATTGGCAATGTTTGAAAATGTTTAACAAGATAATGTAAAAGATTTGAAGGCTATTCCGTTACGTCGGTTTTAACTGATTCTGTGAATGTATGTCCAGCAAAGTATTAAAAAGTTACGCTTTACTGCATTATACTATGCAATACCCTAAATAAACATACGCGCAAAATGATTTTAAATAAGTATTTTATCATAATTTAAGTTTCAACAGGAAATAAAGGAAATAATTTTATTTCGAAGTATAGAACGCAACCAAACACATAATAAAATAGTATGTTCTTGAGAGGTACAGATAATTTCATGTTAAACACCTCTCGCATTCCTAACAACACGATTATGCAGATACACTGAATGAAATGCAACTAAGCATTGAATAGTTTGTACTTGAGGGGTGCAGGTTATGAAATGTTAAACACGTCTCACACCCCTACACCGGCCTATCGTCATGTCCCACCCAGAATGGATGCTTACCAACTTTTAAAGATGTAATAGCAGACTTACTGATAAAAGATACTTTTCTTTAGCAGTAATTCACAACATTTCAACTACTAAAACTTTGCCACAGAGTGTGTTAAGCAAAAATAATTCAACGGACTGTGTAAGGCAAAACATAGCTACAGACTTTGTAAACTTCGTTTATACGGATTCTGTTTTGAAAAAGACATATTTGTTTGAATTACAAGTTGAATATACGCTTCACCCTAAGGTCATTCGAGTTAAATGACAATCTTAAGTCAAGAAATATTAGTGAAATATCCTTTGGAAACACAGAACATAATTATTATAGCAGAATCGGTCTTATTGATTCATTCCACTAAATGGAATATGCAACAGAGCTTACGCCCTTCCCACCCCACCCCCATCCCCAACCCTAGCACCGGCTTGAGCGGAATTCAATTATAGTAACATTGATCGAATGTTCTCTATGATTCAGAAAACTGAAAATATCAGAACACTGAAAGCCTTTAATATCTTACTATTTAACGAAACTCATAAACATCTTACTTCTTCTAGATTAATATTCAATTTATAAAAACACATGAGTTAATTTTGTAGGGAGTGAGGTTCTTTTTGCCGAAGAAACTTTGCCAAGCCCAAATGTTCTTTTAAAGAGCATTAACGAAGGAAATGCTTTATCAGAGTTTTATTACTTTATAATTACATGTAATTGTATACCTCTGCGGGGGCTCAGTCGTTAAGATTATAATAAGATCAATTTGTACAGATATAGAAATGAGTTAGAAGTACATTAGAGTTCATTTAGTACCGCAGCATTTAGAAATATCCAAATCCTACTATTTTTCGTCTTTACATTATATATTCTTATTTATCACATGTTGACGTCGCGGGAGTGTAATAAAGCCATTAAATAAAAATGATAATACACTAGTGTAATAAAGCTTTGACGTTTACGTCATTTATAGTATAAGAGACGTTGGTCAAATTGACTTGTTTATATAGTAAAAGAAAGTAGAATTTTTGATGTTTCTACAGAAAAAACTAACATGTGATAAAAAGAATATAACATTTGTGACTTTCCACATTAAATTTATTAAACTCGTTGAATAAAACTGATAAAATGCTCGGCAGAGCCTCGCATTTTATCATTTTATTAAACTCGTTTAATAAATCCAATATGAAGAGACACTCATGAATTATCCTCTATAAACATTTATTGTGTTTGTAGTGAAATTGTCGTTTCTTAGTAATACCTTCAGTTTTTAAGCGGTTGTGAATCTTTATACTTTCAGTTTGTGTAGCTCTTTGTGCATTAAACGTGCACTATTTTAAGATAGTTCTGCACGTTTGTTAAACCGGAGGTAATGACGTAACGTTCTTTATCCGGAAAGCGTAGAGTAAAGCTTGGATGCGGCGTACGTTAATGAAAATCGTTATATGAATTAATGGGAACAGATGAGAAAACTATTACAACGGCAACTTAACCATCTTTGGAAAGTTAAAATATGATATTAAAACATCTGACACGTTAAATAGTTCAAACAAATGCCTTAAAATCAGCTCGAAATGTGTGGATCTTATTAAGCATTGGCAACTATTTTGAATAAAGCACACGGACCTACACATTTTGTTTCACCATATTATAGGACATATTTTTATTTACGATTGTGAGAAGTATCATTAAAATCTACATTGTAGAAAAAATTATAACCGCGAAATGTTTTCAAAGTTGAGATGTTCCGGTATTGGCTCCCATTATTGTATTTGGTCAACTTTCCTTAAACCAGTCAAACAATCGAGCACATTGACCTATGTTTTTTATTTTTTTTTCAAGTTTCGCACAATTATGGTTTTAATCAAATTCTACAGAAACGAGTTTTCAAAAGGTCCTGGACACATTTAAGGCGTTGTTTCCTTTGTTCTTCAGTGAGCAAATGAGGTACCCACCTAGCGCAAACCTTTCTCAGGTCCAAACAAGACAATCATGCATCCTGTTCGCCCACAGCTTTTACAGCAGCGATGTCTTGGAAACAGTGGTTTTAGGCCTACCAGAACAGGTACCATCAAGCTTAAAACCAGCTCAAAACTGTGCGCATTGAAATGGCCTGAAGTCCATATATACCACAAATTTCTTTTAATCTATATAAAGCCTACTGCAACATTTAATATAGCTACGAATTGCAGTCTTTTCGTCCATTTTACAATGTGCCAAGTTAATTTGTCAGTGTACAGTAAACCTCGCTTATAAGGAACAGCTTGGGACCTCTAAATTGTTCCTTATAACCGAGGTTCAATATATCCGTATAACGAACTAGTTCCATGTAACTGAGGTATGTATAAAGAACACAATTTGTATAGCAAACACTATTTGACCGACATTTGAAAAGGGCTATGTGTTAATACTCTAGGTCGACTATGAATCTTTATGTGAGAACATTTTGTTTAATTTTTATCGGTTATTTCTATCTTCTTTTTTAAAGAGCGCCGTGACTATAAGAAATGTTGCAGTAATTTCCCGTAACTTCCTCGATTGCATGTTATGTGAAGGGGCATCAATATTAATATAAAAAAATGTTCATTTTTTATTTATTTTGCACACACTGGTCAACGGCGCCATACATTAAAGTGTAAATTAGGCCTATACCTATAGTTTTGCTATTGTCCATTTTAGCACCTGCTATATTTTTTTACCATTAGAAATTTGGTAAACTGGACTGTTTGCTATTGTTAATCGCGCGTAATTACCACATTTTTTTAGGATAATATCAATTGTGACGAAACTAGACAAATAATGACAAATATTAAAATGCAAGGTTTTGTTAATGTGACAGTAACCGTGACTGATTTTCGTTTGCTATTGTTAACATAAAATTCCTCATATATGTAGCTCCTACTACTTGATAAATATTTATAATTTTATTGCATATTTTCTGTTTATCGTATCCGTGAATTAACAAACTTAAGATCATAGAAATAAAATAATTGTGTTTATTCATGGACATAAAAGCGCAAGAAAGTACCGACGTTACTCTGACGTAATCAGCGATTCTCCTGTTTATTTCCGGTTTTCAATAATTTTCATTCTTTACGTCTGTTCGCTATAACCGAGGGTTTTTCCATTGATTTTCGTACTTTCGCGCAATGAACCGTTTTAAAAATACCTAGCATAAAACTACGGAAGCCCATTAGTGACAGAGATTTTTGCAAGACCAACATTTGCGTTTACGAAAATATACCTTTGTTTAATCTGAGATTATTTTCCTCCGGTAAAAAAGAATGTTGTTTTGTACGCTGCTGTATGTAAAAGCTTATCAAAATATGTTTCGGAAATCATAAACGTGTCTTAACTGATAGTGAACGCAATATTAAAGGCGATAATCTAAGAAACAAAAAAATGCAATAAAAATAATAGGTCACCGGATTCGAAAAAGAGTTATCTGCCCTTGAAAACGTCATTTTTGGGGGAAATGCCGTTTTCAAGGGCAGATAACTCCTTTTCGATACCGGTGACCTATGATTTTTATTGCATTTTTTTGTTTCTTAGATGACTGTCCTTCAATATCCAAAGTTTGAAGAAATTCTGTTATTGGGAAAATTTTCGCACCAAATTCTAGCATACGTCCTTAATAACTATTTTTAAAGCAAACATAAATTGTACGTGTTATGAAGTAAAATAAGAAAGCATTTCAATGACGGATGAAGAAATTTAAAGAATGTTGTAATCATTAATGTGTTATATCCAACGTTTGTGAAAATGCAAAAAGATAAACAGCTAGTACATGCTGAGTATATCAGTAAATCTCAATGAACACAAATCAAGCCGGAAATATCAATTACACATTATCGCAGAAAAGAAATTATTTTTTTTTATTTCTGCAATCTTTATATCTATTCTCTGTTCAGAATATTAAGAAGGAACACTACATGCTTTTTTGGTTTACTCAGTGATGATATATGTTCCGGTCCTTTGGGTTTCTGGAGTCCTTTAAATGTATCCGTATAAAAAGAATCCCATCTAAGCTGGTGCTTCTTTAAATAGTTTGTGTTCTTTTATTCAGTCAATGTTTTCTGACTTTATGTATAGAGACTTTCGTGTGGCAATGTATTTTAAACGTGTTCTGACAAATTGTAAATAAAGACGCCTTCCTCTGGTATTATACCATCCACATTTATTTGTCTGGTAATGTCATCATCTGGTTCAATATTGTCAGAGAAATAAATATTTTTATAGACACAGCACATAATTAGCATAGGCTAATTCTAATCTAGTCTGATATTTTGCTTGGTTGGGATATATATTTTCAATCGATAGTCTCCCTGTCTGTCAGCCTACCCTTTTCAGGGACGTCGATACGTTTGTGTGCGATAAGGCACACATATATAAATATAAATCGGGTATAACATGAATCTGGTATAATATTAAGTAGAAAGACGAGAAAATCAGACCAAATAAATAGGGAAAGGAAGATTAGTTTACTTAGTGTATGAAAAACAAAAACAGGGAATAAAGGCCATGATGGTGTCACATATTCAATGTTCCTAACATTGAACTGCTCAAGGTTGAAAGGAAGGAAATATCAGAAGACTATTCCATAGGACTATAGTTTGTTTTAAGGAAAACAAATATTTGTTGTTTGGTGGGTTTTTTTTTTTTTTTTTTTTTTTGTAGTTGCAGAGATTAATCTGTAGGGAAGTAAATGATAATGGCGTCACAGAGAGATGTGATAACCTTCAATGGGTTTTGCAACCAGATCATTTGAAATTTTGCACAGAAGAGAAAGCCGTAGGTTTTAGCATTTTAGTGACACTGGGAGCGAAGTCAAAGTCGGATATAGTCAAACTTGCAGCCTGGCTTTGAACTGCTTTTATTTGGTCTATTTGGGTGTGTGTGAATGGAGATTAGACTTTGGAGCTGTGGTCTACGTGGGTTCGAGATGGACTTGGAGGGTTTATTTGGCCTTTTAATACCTGCAAAAGAACGTTAGCGTTTGATTTGCTTTAAGTTGACATATTCATGCGTGCGCGTCCCCCGAGAGATCGTTTGTAATATCCGCGCTGGGGTATTTTGCTGAGGTAACAAATTATGGTAGCGTATTATTCAGGTAGTTTAGTAGAGAAACGGATGTTTCCTTCCTGTGACGTAGATAACTGGACACTTGGATGACAAAATTTGATATTCCTGTCCAACTTCAAATTTCCTAATGTTTAATGGTCATTTTGGAGTGTCCTTTTGAATATTAAGATATAGAAATATTGGAAATATGATACGATGGGCATTCAGTAAATTTGCGTTTCTGATTTTAGAAGAAAAATAACGATTATTGAATTATTAAATTATTATTATTAAAAAATTTAATGGCTACTGTCGCTGTCAGTCTGTCAGCTAATATGAAAGAAACGCTACTATGTTGTAAGTTACGTTCTGTCAACACTCTCAAAATAACTATTATTGCCCTTGTCGGTGGTCCTGCTATTTGCAGAAAACTGCTTTTACAAAAGGTAGGAAATATTAGTAATTTTTCCCCTTATCTAATTAGCATAAAACAGGAACATCTCTTTATCACCAAACTGGCATAACACGCGTTAATTTATGGCAGACAACCCAAACCAAATTACAGACAACACAGGATACATTTTGTGTTTTGATTGCTGCCGAATATGCATCGTCATGTCCCACCAACACTGCATGGTGACCTCGCTACTAGTCTAGATAGCAGACTCACGAAAACTGACTTCATTTTATTAATTTGCAGACTCGGATTTTGTGAAAGTTTTTTAAATGCTGTCTGAGTTCTGCTTAAGCCTGTACTATTTGCTTGGTTAAGTTATATGCTCCCTAATTGAATTATTGCTAAGTAGTAAAAATTATTGTCTCTCAAACTGCTCATATGTACTAACAGGACTGACATTTCTACATGCATTTAAATTTGATTTTTACAGAATCAGCTTAACAACGGGATTGAAATGAATTTCAGTTGCTGACTGGCTGTATTATTTATCAATTAAATCTGTAAGATCAGTCTGGTTCAAAGACAATAAAATCTGTAAAAGGATCCCTTTGAAGCATAGAACATGATAGAATGCAACCAAAAAAATAATAATAGCAGACTGGGTTTGATTGAGTCTGTTTATGAGAGGTAATAAAATGTGCAACACCTCTCACGCGTCCTAGCACCGGCTAGCCTCTGTCAAAATAGCTGTTTCGACGTTAGGAAAAAATAATACATGCGGTTGAACCTAAATACTAATAGCTGCAATAAAACATAACAAAGATTGCTATTGCCTTCGAAGGGTCTACAAAACCAGACAGAAACTACTGTCGTTTTATTCATAGAACTGAGAAATTGCAGTTTTCGTCGATACGGAAGAATCAGATTTATAAAAAAATGACTTAATATTTAGTTAAAAAAAATTTATATCAGGTTTCTGTTCTTGTGATAGCACATGTTCATGGGGGCCGCTATTATAAGACATTGTGTCTATCAAACGAATAAGACAATTACACGTTTAAAAGGTATACGAATGAGTCAGAGATGCGCCAGCTTTGAACATTTAAAATACGCAGCAGTGCACTGAGTACCACTGTAATGAAAAATGATATTTGAGCCGTGCCATGAGAAAACCAACATAGTGGGTTTGCGACCAGATGGATCCAGACCAGCCTGCGCATCCGCGCAGTCTGGTCAGGCTCCATGCTGTTCGCATTTAAAGCCTACTGAAATTGGAGAAACTGTTAGCGAACAGCATGGATCCTGACTAGACTGCGCGGATGCGCAGGTTGGTCTGGATCCATGCTGGTCGCAAACCCACTATGTTGGTTTTCTCATGGCACGGCTCATTTAAAAAAAATCTGTTTTACATAATCATTGTCAGAAGCGCTTAAAAGCCATTGGAGTTCTTAGTAAAATAGGCGTAAGCCCATGTGCTCTTTTACATACTTTTCAAATAGCATAAAGTGCTACCTGAGATTGTCAACAAAGGCGCAAAGCATCACATGTTAATTTTTATTTTCATCTAGTGGCATTGATGTTATATATCATTTCATATAAAATAAACGAGTAACTTAAATTGATTGTTAACGGGTAAATCAATGAATGACGTTTTGTCTAAAAAAGCGTTTTATATTTTTTTAAGGGGAATGTGCATTATTTGGCATCATTTCTTGTAAGAAAGAACCGAAAAAGTATCAAAATCGGACTGCAAAACAAAAAGTATAGACATTTGACTACCATCTATGAAGTCGAATGGCAGCCCTTTTGTGCACAGTGACATCATCATTCTTTACTTATATGGGCATTACATATATGGACAACAATTAAGAGAAACATAGTCTGTGGGCCATAATATAATACGACTTCTACTCAGATCTCTAAAAACTATTGAAATGAAAGCAAAACGAGAATTTTACGTATCGAATGTTACGATAAATTAGAATATTGGTATGTTATTGTATTTGTCAAAAGCGTCCATATTTATAGTGAGAACTATGTTATAAAGGAAAATACAAGAACAAAATATAATTTATATGGAGTTTTCAAGTACGGCATGAAATCATATCGCTATAGCTGCTGAAGAAAAAACATGGGAGAAAGAGCAGCTGCTAGCTGAAAGAAAACACGTCTAAAACAGTGAATAGATAAAAGGTAATAAATGCTGCCACAAATAGGGAATGATGTCTGTTTATATTTTTGCCGTTCAGTAGATGGAGAGGCAGTCCTATATGTTTCATTTCTGTGCTGCTATTTTCCCTTTGACATAGTTATCCTAAGTTTCTATCTCATAGCTATCCATTCAAACTATTTAAGCTGCACATACATTCCTGTATATACTGGCAATCGCAAATCCGAATATTTCAGTGTGGTAGAGATCATGATCTTGTTTATAAATGGTTGCGATTTAGAATTCATTAGATGATATTAAATTTGATCGCATTCTATCAATAGCTACCTTTTCTAAGCGGTAAAGGACAATCACCGTAAACTTTTCTGAGTAGAATTGGTAGATATATAAAGTTAAAATGGTACATTACACATGTGCAATAAAATATGCATCAACTCTGGTTACTTGCGTAATAAACAAGAGCATATTTAAGGTGTCATTATAAAGCCATCCCTCCGCCTTTGAACCTGATATGCAACAACTTGTAACGGAATGTGAAAGTCGGGTTTGATAACAACGTCAACATATTGTGAAAATGGAGATTTTTCTAAATTAATTCACTTAATGCTGATAGATCTCTTAAAACATAATCATTGTAGAATAAAGCTGATGTTTTATTGTGTGAGTTTCAAGAAAGACTGACACAGTTGTAGGTTGTATGGCGACAATGTACGTTTTAATGGCGGAGGAAAACCTAGTGTGCTCCTCTAGGATTTTTTCAGGAATGGGCGTGACTTCATTACAAGAACAAAAATCTACACGTACAGCGGTGAAAGGCAAGTGACAAGTTCAACGAACTTAACCATTGATTATCTAATATATTTTCGAAATAAATTAGAAACATGAAACATGCCTATGTTTTTATTGTCTCGTGGAATCTGTTGTACGAGAAGAGTTCAGCTTAGAATAATTTGAACACTTTGAATCCTAACCTGTTGAGAGAATGCATGAGAATTTCGGAAAATGTGCATTTACTGTTTTTAATATCATAATATCTTAAAGATAAATATTCTTTAGTTCGAAGAAAAGATCTTTTTCTGTGAAAATCGATGAAAAGTTAGATAGCACCGTGTATTACCTTTTGAAGATTGGACTTTATTATACGTGAAGAAACAAGGTTCTTTAAGATGATTACCATACGTTCGTCATGATATTGAGTTACAGTGAAACACAAGCAGTATCGACATAATTCTGGAAACGTTTCAAAAATGGCTTTCAACGATATCGTCTTCTATTATTGAATCCATTCTATCGTACGATCTTAAAAGTCTCGTTAAGGAAGTAAAGAGAAATGACTTCTAAATAAGGAGTTTCTTTTGAAACATTGAGTCGTGTCTGGTCTATAATTAGAGAGCAAAACCTTGAAAAATGCATAATTCATCCGCTTAGCGCTGTTCAAATCAACAAATAAAGATAAAGAAAATGTGTAATTGGATATATGATATACTTTTGATTTTGATGTTCTACTTAAGTGAACATGTAGGCACAGGCGGTTCTGGTGTTACGTATTAGAAAAGACAATGATCATGAAAAACTTTAGGTCGTGAAGCTTTATTCTCTGCTGCAGAAGTTATTGCTTGGGCAAGAACATCGTTTCAATGCATTAATGAGATTAGAACTGTCAACTAATGAATTCAAGTGAACTGTAAA
Organism: Mercenaria mercenaria; assembly: GCF_021730395.1. Classification (NCBI taxonomy): domain Eukaryota; kingdom Metazoa; phylum Mollusca; class Bivalvia; order Venerida; family Veneridae; genus Mercenaria; species Mercenaria mercenaria. The sequence goes on along the minus strand of NC_069375.1, from coordinate 59,547,213 downwards.
TGCTACACTGGCTTCGATAAAAAATGGGCTTAAAGATGATAAATCATTTTAAGCCACAATTTATTATAGTCATTTTTGACATTTCTCTCTTTTCGCATATTTTGTAAGGGATTCATTTAATTAACAAAAAGACTTGTGGCAAAGTGTTTGGTCCCCATTACAAGTGTATGTTTAATCAATTGTTATAAAACTTTTGTAACATCAACTCCCGCACCCCCGTTCCCTACACCCCCCCCCCCTCCCCCTACTCCCAATCCCTTGATATGAAATCATTTAAAACCCTGCCTGTATCTGCATATTTCTTTTTATTTCAACATAATTAATTTACTTCTATTCAGTTCAATTTGATAACTATCTTAATACTTAACAAACCTAAAACTGTGTCTAGTCCCCATATTCCCCATCCCTTAATATGAAATCATTTAAAACGCTGTATCTGTATATTTCTTTTTATTTCAACATTATTAATTTACTTTTTTTACAGTTCAATTTAATAACTATCTTAATACTTAACAAACCTAACCAAAAGGCATTTTAAAAACTGTGTCTAGCTTCATCAATTTTCAATCTATCTCGGTTGCGCCGCCAAAGGGTGGACATAATATTTTTTCAAACTTGCATTTCTGATAAATTCCAGTTAACTTTATAGTTACTAATGCAAATCTTATATCTAAATAATGCTTTAGGCAAAGTATGTTTATCAAATTTATACTTATGCTAAAATAACTCTTTCCTTCTTTGGCAACCATGATAGGAAAATCAAATACGTATGCCTATGAAAGGGTCAAATATAAGCTGAACACCTCTCATAATGGTTTAAATCCTTGACATGATATTCATATTTTAAACGTTTTCAAAATTTTCTTTAATAAAAATACAAAATCTGTGAAGTTTCAACACAGTATGAATTAAAAGTTCAAAACCACTGTGGCCACACACATACTTTAGATGGAAGAGAGAACCGCTAGTGCATGGCATTGCTTAGCCTGGTTTGATACATAATATTATGTAAGAAAAATGTGTTATATCCAACACCTGTGATAAGCTTTAGAAAAAAGGTAGCTGCAAGCTGATAGCATATATATAAATGTCCTTGTGCAACAAAATGCATCTATGCATCTCTGAATTATGTTAAAATATGAAATAAGTGTAAAAAGCATTAAACAATGTCACAACACAGTAAATTTAAACAGAAATTGTTCACCAAGCCTTATATGCATCCTACTAATAACAATACTCTTTCTTACCATAGTGGTAATGATCAACGAATCAATTATAGGCAGGCTACGTTTTGCTTTTTTGTTCTATATAAATTACAAATTCTAATGCAAGTTGTTTACACTTCCGTGCGATGTTTGATTTTACAAACAAAGCTGTTTTTGTGTCCCTGGTGTTATATTTGGTTCAATACTGCGGAAGAATATTTTTTCACAGATAACAAGATGACTCTAAACTTTTAAAGTGATCGTTATTGGATATTAAATTCTACATTGTTTAAAGGTCCGTAATGCTTTCAATTCTTATCTTAAAACAGTTGAAACAGCTTTTCAAAAAGATGTTATGCGTACTTACGGGGTGAGTAAAACACTACTTTAAACATTGCACATTAACTATTACAGTTAGAGCCGCAAAGGAAGGAAAAAAAGAGCAAAGATTTAATATAACGGTCTAGTATATTCAGGAATATTCCTACCATTGACAAATTTTAATGAAAGTAATTACCAGCAATAGTATTTAACAGGAAGTAAATGTATTTATGTTCATACTGGAAAATGTGGCACCCGCATTTTAAACAAAAGCATTATGAGCCTTTAAATTGCGACGATCTGAATAGCAAATTAGTTTCCAAAAGATAAAATACTGTCGTTAGATGTTCGAATACTGATCGCTGTTACGTCTAAGAAAGGAAATTGCAAAAAGGCTGTAAATAAGATGTCTGTTAGCCATGCGCATTAAAGTTAATTACAAGTTAACGCTTGACATTATGTTTTGGTTTCTTTTTTCAGATTTATATTTTACCAAGAGCCAATCCAAACTATCTGTAAAAGGAGCCAGACTAATTAAATTTTGAAAGCTTATTAACTTCCGTAATTACACATATGAATGTATTTTCGTCTTTCAAATAACCTCTGGTTTGTGTCTTGGAAAAACCACAATTATAGAAACATTTTATTTATTAACTAAACTTTAAATATCTTCATATTTACTAGCATTGCATTTCATAGCTTAAATGAATAAACGTACTTAAAATACACAGCAGTTACAGAAAGCATTTGCGTTAGCTAAGGTACTTCAAATTGGAAACACTGATTGTGACAGTTGGGCTTGTATTACTATCAAATGCTCCGCAAACTACGGAAGCTCAGAGGGGCACGTGAGTTTTATTTTTTACATTTTCTCGTGTCCACGAGATATAAAGAAGAAGAAAAACTTATCTCGTGGTCACGAGATATCAAAAACAAAAACAAAAACAGAAAAACGTTATCTCATGGCCACGAAATATAAAAAAGTAAGATAAATAAATAAAAATGTTATCTCGTGGCCACGAATAAACTGTCTTTTTTCGTTTTTTGTTGTTTGTTTTTCTTTATCTTATATCTCATAGCCACGAAATAACTTTTTTGGTGGTTTTTTTTATCTAAACTACTTGTTTTTAAACTTATAGCTCTTTTTGTTTTTTAAACTATCTCGTGGCCACGAGATAACACTTTTGTCTTTTTATATATATCGCGTGGCCACGAATTATTTTTCTGTCTTATTTTTTTCTTATCTCGTGGCCACGAGATAGCTTTTTTCCCTCTTCTTTTTTTTTTTTTTTTTTGTATCTCGTGGTCATGAAATAACCTTTTTGTTTTATGTGTTGATTTTGTTTTATATCTCGTGGTCACGAGATGACTTTCTGTTTTTTGTTTGTTTGTTATTTTTCTTTTTATATAATCGTGGCCACGTTTTAACATTTTTCTTTTTTCTTTTTTTTTCTTTTTTAGTATCTCGTTGCCACGAGATAATATAAAAATAAAACTCACATGTTCTCTGAGCTTTCGTAGCAAACAGTGTCATCCATTTTGCCAAAATCACAGAATAGTAAAAACTGTTTTATTAACGATGTTGAGACTTGGGAAAATGTGTACTTGACAATACAAATCTTTGGTAACTTTTAAAAGTAGTGCTTATATTCATATTATTCTTAACTTTAAGGCAAAATGTGGACAAATTACATTCCTAATTGGGTTCCTGTCATGAAGAATAAGAAGAAAGCGTAACTGGAGTTACAAATGGAAGACATTAACATGAGAGGAGAAACAGTGTTGGAAACTAAACTGCTATCGATGCCTTCAAAGACATTATTTTGCCGTTTCGTACCCTGTTACCATAAAATTAAAAAATGTAACAAGCTTTTGCTAGTTCAGGTTTTCAAAGTCCACATATATATTCAATGTTTCAATTGCTGAGTTTCAAACTGCACGCTTTTCGTTTAGATTTGTGAGGTTTGTTGTAAACATTCTTTCCAGAAACAGGAACTGCTGTGGAATGCAGAATATGATGCATAACATTGATTTAATATCAAGTCATGCAATGTTTAGATGCAATGAAATTATACAACGTAAGCAAAGATAGTAAATTGATTAACATGCATGTTTCACATCAGTTTCAGCCATTAAATTGCATTAATAATCATTTTCCATTCACGAGAGGAACTTAAACGGTATCACTTAGACTATTAAGAAATATTACATGTTTCTGTATAGCGAAACATTCAAAAACAAATTTTGATTAGTTCATATGGCAAATTAAGGTAGTTCTGTACGTTCGGATAATATTTTCTCTTCACTGTAGAATTACATAAAACTGCTTTTTTTGTACAACATCAGTACGCACTTAGAAAATTAGGCAAATAAAAGGATCGTATGCGTGATTCTTGACTGCTAGATTAATTTGTAATATTTGTCCTCCATACATGGTATCATAATGGGAGTCTATTGGAACTTCACAATTTTAATGAGAGTTTCGCAATGTAGATTTTTAGGAAAGGTTTTACGGTTATAAACTGGTTTATGGTCTATAATATAATGAAATAAAATGTATTGGTCTGTGTGCTGGTGTATAAGATATTCGACTATGATTAAAGAGAGTCCTGCATTTCAAGTTATTTGGAATTATTTAACGTGTCTTACTTTTAAATATCATATTTCATCTCTAGAAGGATAATAACGTTGTCGATTTAATGATTTTTCTCACAGGTTGCCATTTATTCGTAAAATTATTTCGGTTTCCGTATGCAGTGTCCAGGCTTTATTCTACGTTATCCGGATTAATGACGTTAATTATTATTTCTGGTTTATCAAACATGCAGAATCACCTAAAAGAGGCCTTTTTAAGCAGAATCCTGATGTACTGTCCTTACATTGGTAAACAGGTAGCATATTTACTGCGAGAATTCCACTTAACATTCTATGTTATTTCTGTCTCCGGTAGTTTGGTAAAATTCCGTGGTTTTAATTTATCTGTTGAGTTTCTCCACCGTGAGGGGCATTCTGTATAGTGTTGTTTGAAATTTTTCGGCGACGCCGTCTAAATTCGTTTTCGTTACCTATGCCACGTGACTTCAGTTTGCAAATCAGAGTACTTGATAACGCATTATAGATAATTTATCAAAATGGAAGATTTATGCAACACTCTGCCTGATTGGACGAGAGTGTCAATTTCTTTCACTCTGTTGATTGTGCTACGCTGAGTGAAATGTAGACAAAGCGTTTATCCTAAACGACGCTGTTCACAGTTTTAAAGCTAACTTTGGCTTAGTATATTTAGCAAGAATATTGATATATCTCAAAATGATAAGTAAGTTTAATAAATATGATAAAAACCTGTTCAAATACCAACATGTATCAAATTAAAGAAAGAGCTGAATACGGTCTGCGTATCACATGAATAAGGGTGTGATAAGAGTCTTTTATGTAGAGAAGTGCTTTTTAAAAGATATTCCTTGTTACAATTGTCGTCTGTATATGAAAAGGTTTCTTGCTTTTGTGACTTATTCAGATTGCATATTAAAATGAGTATTTGTTTGCTTTGATATATTTGTTATAAATTATTTAACTGATTTATTATATATGAATATTTTTCTTTAGTATGTTATACAAATAATGAACTCAGTCGAAATCTGTTTTATTATATATATGCTACATAATGACTGAATCTCATTACTCTGAAACGAAGGTACGCTGCATAAGTTTATCTATGAGATATGACTACAGTTAAAATTTGCTTATGAAACAGAAATAATTACAATTGTATGTTTTGCTTGACCTTCACTTTTTTATAGGTGTGACGTCATTGTCCACAGTTTCATGAATAGCGAATATGCATTTGTTAAAGCGGGATCAGTTGACCTATTTTAGAAATAAATGAAAGTAATAAATAAAAAAATCCTTTAATTGATTTTTTCTCATGTATTCTAATCAAACTTGATATGTAGCATTTTTATTAGGCCCGCAACTAACTTTGTTCAGCTGGGACATTTAACCCCTTTTAAGGGCTGCTAGAGCTAAAACTAGAAATGCCTTTATACAGCGTCTCATGAACTGCTTGGTGGATCTTTGTCATACTTGGTCTGGAGCATCATTATAAGGTCATATTCCAAATTTATTTATATAGGAACTTGGGCCCTATTAGGGACCACTATAGCTTAATGTAGATATGCCTTTCTTCGCATTAACCACTAAAATGTAATGGATATTTATCAAACTCGATGTGTAACAATATCGTAAGGTCTCCTGCTATTTTGTTACAAATGGGGATAGGGACCAATTTAGCTAAAAATATAAACACGTTTAATGACCTCTTCTCATGAACCGCTTCATGAATCTTCATCAAACTACTGCTGTAATTATTCGTCTAAGGATAAACGAAACAAAATTGCAACCCTACGAAACCTTTGCGAAAAATTTAAAGAGAACCATTTAAATTGTTAAAGTGCGGTATTTAGTTTTGCAATTTGAAAAATGTTAGATGAAAGATGAATGTTAGATGAAAAATTCATAAACTTCTTTCCTTATTACAATTCGCCGACCATCATATTTAATGATATTTCTTGTTTGCATTGTTTTGTACTTCTTGATTGAAGCATTCGTGATTGTTTTGTATATTTTTGATTGAAATATTCATATTTGTTTTGCAGCGTCTAGACTTAAATGTTTTTCATAGTCTGTACATTTTTGATTGAAAGGTTCGTCAATGTTTTGTATCTTTTTGATTGAAACGTGTTTCACTGCTTTTACGGTCTTGATTAAAATGATCGTCATTGTTTTTTACCTCTTTGGTTAAAATGTTCCTCGTTGTTTAGCCCATGGTTTACATGTTTTGGTCGGTCATGGTCTTGCCAGTTGCTTTTGTGTTTTGATGCATCAGCAATATTTATTTTAGCTTTGTTAAAGGCGACCTAAATATCTCACAGCATTTTACAAATTAAAGGTTTTGTTTCGTTTACACATTTTCCTTCGTATCACAGTTTGACTGTTTTGGTGATTTTGTTTGGCTTCTGTGTTCCCCTCAAAACTGGCGGTTACCCGATGGTTAATTTTGTCTGATGACAAGTTTCTATAGTACGCTATAAAAGTGGAAGTAAATTGATCGTATGTTTACTTTCTGGCTATATTCATTGCATCATTAACTGGATTATTGACGTGGCAATCCTATGTACTTGATGACATATACTTTGTTAAATCAGGTGTGGCATTGCATATAATTGGTGCAATGCTTAGATTTCGACCACTAAATGGTGTTTCGGGAATTTTATTTACTGACACACCGCTTCTCTGCATAACTCATCACAATATTTCATTCGTAAAACAAGCATTAATTTTATTAAACAGAACATCGATACGTGAAATATATATTAATATCAAATTATCATGTTCTGCTATTTCAGTTTCTTAAAAAATGCAGAGCAAACCATTCTCATAAAGGTGGTCATTCTCTTGTTTGTCAAGTAATAAATTTGTATGAAACACAACAATCTGATCATTTACATTGATTTGGGCTCACTGAGTGCTTTAAATTAATATTTGATTGTCTTATTATGGTGGCAAAACACTAAGACTGTATAAATTATTTTGACGTAAGAATAGCTTTGCTTATTGGAATAGCATACACGCTGTTTAAAATCTCTTTTGGTCCAGGTTGTTGAAGTTACTCTGATATCAAATGCAGTCGTAAAACTAGAAATTATGTTGTAATTGATATTTAGTTATTCAATACTTTTATATTACAATGGGGGGTAGGTGGTATATCCAGAACCCAATTTTAACAGAGTGAACACAATGGGCTAAACGTCATCGAATTGTGCTTAAAAGTTATTGACCATCTTTTGTGTATATTTTTAAAAACATGCAGTGATGTAAAATATATTTGCACACACGGGTTTCGGAATCTTTATATTACAAAACATACCTTTTAAAATACTGTATAAAAAAGATCTGCCAACACAAAATCAATATTATAAAAATAATGATTTTCTTTTTGTCTTTCCAAAGCTATAATTAACCCGTAGTGACAAAAAGCATTTTCCCAATACCTCTGTTGAGAAAATGCATTTGAAATTGTCTGTCTTTAATGCAGAATAAGGTACAGTTCCTTTCATTTTAATTGATACGGAAATGTAATCGTAGCTTAGTCTGTATTAAGCTGAATAATGAGCAAATTCATCAAAATCGTATAATGAAGGTATAATATACAGAGCAATAACGAAAACAGGGTTAGTCAGTTTGTTTGTTTTGGTTTTAACGCCGTAATTCAACAGTATGTCAGTTCTGTAACGGCGGACAGTTGTTCCTGGATTCTATACCAGTACAAACCCGTTCTCCGCAAGTAACTGCCATCTTCCCCACTTGAATCTGAGGTTAAGGAAGAATGATATCAGACACAATGTCTTTTATCAAATCGTTACGGAGAATATACGCCCGGGGATCGAACTTATGACCTCACAACCCGTAGATCTGTACTCTCCCTATTGAGATAAGCGGGCGGGCAAGTGTTAGAGAATGTACTTGACCTTGCGCCTAAAACGTATAGCTCGGTCTCTAGTGAATTGTAAAATGGTGTGCAATGCAAGATGAAACATTTCTCAGGGGTTACACGGTGGACATGAAAATGAATCAAATATTAAGTTTAGCGTAACTCACAAGATCCATGATGTCCCTGTAGTAACTTAAACGAGTGCAATGTTAATCTTGACTGTTTATGGAAATAAATTGGCAATGGATACGATAAGTTTGACCAAAAACGCAACAGAAACTGATTCTGACAGAAATATAATCTGTTCTCACAATATTGTGAATCTGGTAAAGATAACCTTAAAAGAATAATAGAATTAACAATTCAAAAATAATTAAGGCTCTATGCCTATGTTACAATAACTCGCATTTAGTGGTACAATTGATAGCCGCTAGTTATCAAATTCGTACTTTACTTAGATTTAATCATATAAGGGAATATTGTCTTATTTCTTTTTATTTCAATTCGACTCTTTCCTCTTTTTAGGTAGAATCTTTCTTTCTAAAAAAATCGTTATCTGTTGTAAGCATGGCCAGGGCCCGTACTTATTTATGTTTTATGTGTATTGACTAACTAAAGGCTTTAACATTTTCACATGTGTTTGTACCTGTTGTATATTACTTAAACTTTACTGTTACTTTGTAGATATGAGCTTTCTGTAATAGTAGATATTTCAGCGGTATCATTTTTAACAGTTACTATCTATCATTAGTAAGAGAATAAAACAAGTTGTACAACTTGATTCTGTTCCTTGGTTTTATTTTACATTTCATACTGTAAACAATACTGAGATAAGCATAGAGAATGCGTGCATGCAAAAACGTTTTACCGCCACAAATTAGAAGAAGACGTACATATCACTACCTTCCTTATTCTGGTATAATACCACCCACATTGATCTGTCTGGTAATGTCATCATTTGGCTCAATTCTGTTAGAGGAAAAAACATTTTCATAGAGGCAACACATAATGAGGGTATGGGTAGATTCTTTCGCAATAAGATATCTTCACCGTTTCTATTCCTCATTAAGACTAGGAATCCTGCTCTTTTAGTATCATTACTACTTTTAATTTGATTTCAGGCCTAAACTACATGTACCATCTTTCATTTCCCACCAGTGTTGTTTTGTACTTTTCAGTACCTCTTATGGATCGAAAAAAATAAAACTGGGTCATCTATAAGTCTGCTTGGATACTTTTTTTGCTTCAAAATGATCTTCTCTAAATTTATTTTTATATATCAAATTTTTACAATCAGTTACTCCAAATCTGATCATTGATGTCTTATCCTTATTTGTGAAAGGGAATTTGCGTGAATTGCAGATGTTTTTTTTTCCAAAATGTTTATAGCCATTTATACATGACAAATGTATATCATAAACATGTCGGAAATGTACAACGATAGGCATTTAGTCCGTTTACATACATTTTGACAGTATATTAAAAAATGTTCGCAAGGATTATATTCTCGCTATATCCGCTAAAAGTTTCGTTAATTTCTATAACTGTATTTGTTTTACAAAACGCATACATTCCAAATATTCTATCTTATAAATTGCAATATTCTATCTTGAAAGAAGATCTCTATTGTAGCAAAATGTGACATTATAAGATTGTACATTATACACAACCACCTGTCAGCACACTGTAACTATAGATCCGAAACCTTAAAACAGACGAAACAAGACACTCTTTTATGTTTTGTTGCTGCAATATGTATAATATCACACTCATATTGCATGGTAATATTATTATTAGTCTCATAGTAGACTACTAAAAACTGACATCTCTTAAGATATTACAAGCTTTTGTATTATGCATGTGTATTTCCATATATATTTCATAGCACAAGGATATTATTACAAAACGATATAAAATACCATATACCATTTTACATAAAGAGTGTGTCATTTTCCTAGAAGAAAATATATTAGGCGTAGCAAGTTTTCAGCTTCATAACAGATCTGCAGTGGGAATGAAATCATATCTTTTTACTGCTTAAAGAAGCGGATGAAAAAAATTGGGTCGAAGCGGACTGTTTAGGCGGAAACGAGGCTCTGCCGAGTTACCGCGAAACAGTTTCCCGAAAGCCAGTTATTTCCATCCACACCTTCAACTAGTCAATTTTTCATGCATATCTTATTCTTAAAATAATAAAAAAAAGTAAAATATAACGTTAAATATTTATCTTTTAAGCACTTTTTTATTATAGTAGCGTAAGAATTTACGCAATTATCAATAATTACCAGTACGTTAGTCAGCTTAGATCCTTGGGTGCAAGATGATTTTTTCCAACTTAACATTGAAAATGAAATGATTTCTTATTTGCTAATTATAATATATAACACGATCAGTCAGGTTATGTGACAACCCTAAATCAAAACAATCAATTTTAATAAAGTAAGAACCTGAAATAAGAACGGCTAAAAGTGAATGCTAATGGAAATTTTTTCCGTTATAAAATCTACTATTGCCTTCTACGGGTCAGCAAAAATGATAGACAAACTGGTCCATTTGTTTCTTTTATATAAAGCACTGGTGATTTCTTTCTTGTAGATATGGCACCATGAAAGATTTAGGTTTTAAAAAAACGGTTATTTTGATTAAATATATTTATCTAACAGGCTTAAATACTTGTGACGGTACATCTCGGAGCGGGCGCTATTTTGAGACATTTTGTCTATCACTCGATGATTAAAACACTTTCATTTTTCACAGTTATAGAAATAAATGAAAGGTATGCAAACTTTGAAAATTTAAAATACACATCAGTTTTACAGTTTATTGAGTAATGAAAAATGGTCTTTTATAAAAATTTACGTTTTCGGAAGCACTTAAAATTCAATGATGTTAGGAAACGAGCGTAATACTTTCTTCACAACTTTTATTTTAGTTCATGTTAAGATTCATGTGCAGGTCCTAGATTTACTGTTGTACTGCTTGCAGCGTTGAATACATTATAGGTAAAATTTGTGTAAGGGCTCACGGCTTCAATCGTTGAATATTGTTATGAGAACTTCAAGGTTTGTGATAAGACAAGAAAGTTTAGCCGCATGAACATGCATGTATAATTTAAAGTTGTCAGAACATAGGTTTTATAATTGATATTGGACAATGCAGTAGGTAACACAGGTAACATTTGTAGCATATGAACGACGTTACACTGTACGAAATGTTGACAGACTTAATTTCCTGGGACATGATGGGACAACGGACGATTATGAAGGAGACAGTCTCGTATTCCAGGTTCCACTGTAAAAGCAATCTTCAGCTCTTGAACCTGAAGAAATAGTTTAATACAATCATTTGCTTTTTTCATTTATGAATTACATGAACATATAAACAAATAGGGGCATACGTGACACAGTGGTAAAGATCGCTGACTTCAAATTACTTGCCCCTCATCGTTGTGGGTTCGAGCTTCACTCAGGGCGTTGAATTCTTCATGTCAATAAGCCGTTCAGCTGGTTTACCGAAGGTCGGTGGTTCTACCCAGGTGCCCTCTCGTGATAAAATAATGCAGGTAGGGTTACCTGGGGTCTTCCTCAACCATCAAAACTAAACATTCGTCATATGACCTATAATTGTGTCGGAGTGACGTTAAACCCACCAAATAAATAAATAGATAAACAAATACATAGTCGGTTAATGTCTTAAATCTTTACTTACTGATAGCTGCTATCAATAGTTGTATCAAGTGTATCTTCGGATTTAGAAAAATCCAATTGCATCCCATTATATTTACACCATAATTCTAAGTTTTGCGATGCCTGTATCAGTTTCATTGTAAAATAGGGTGTTTGAAAAGAAAATAAAATGCAAATGTGTCTGTATTTTGCAAACAATATTTATTTTGTTAAAAATTTCTGTTTCTTGTTACTTAATGATATCTCGTCTCATGACAGACAACTACTCAGTACAGCGAAAATGAGATATTTTTGACCCCTATTTTCTGACATATGAATAAAAATAATCGTATATTCAGAAAATGGCATAATTGTTACGTTCAAAATACTTACGTTTGGATGGATATTGTAATTTTTTAATTAAAACCCCATATCAAATACAACATCTTTCTTCTTCCTAAATCGTTTCAAGAGTCGTTTTTTCGCATTTTGTTGTCAGTATACATATTGTAACATTGCTATTCTCTGTTTGCTAGCTTCTAAAAATAAAAAATGAACCAGCAATTTCCTTTTCAAATCGTGTAATTATAACTGTTGTTATAGTTTTCTGGGAAATTTATTCCTAGCCATGTTTTATAACTTTCTGTGCAAGAGATACCTACGTATTCCGAAATGGACGATAAACTGAAATCGTTTTCGATATTTAGTGTATAAGGTATGAAAAGTTCGACACGAAACAATGCACAACTTTGATTTTGCATTTTCTGTGTTGTTGAACTGGAAATAGTTTCCTCTGGTGTCATTTGCTTTCTTACATTCCGAATCTAAAGTTATTACATTAATATTGCCTTTATTTATTAGATTAGCAATGTATTCGTATCGAAATATCTTTTATATGAGCGAGGAAATTTGTTCCAGTCTCGAATACAATTTCAATATAGATTAAGTACTTCAATTACATATAATTACAGCTCAAACTGATATCATCAGAAAGCTCGCACAATAAGATGTCTGCAAGATAGCGTTTGATTTTAGCGTTTTGACTGCTTTCATTTCACTTCAATATAAAGAGCAATGCGTTCAGTGATTTTCCTTTCACGACTGTATGAATAAGAAAAACACATTTCTGATTAACTTAAAGTCCCTTTACTTTAAGATTTATGTGATTTTTTATGTTATAACATATGTGAAGAAACTTTACAATGAATACTGCAAACATGTACCTTAAGAACATAAACGCAAAATATTGACATTAGGCACTGAAAGTGTGTGATAGACTACAAGAAATAACCATGGATATTTCTGCCGTTTCTGTGACTTTGAAGAGTGATTTGCAAACACTCAACCGAGAGTCGTAAACGGCTGTAAAAATGGCAGAATAATACAAGGGACATTGATTTTATAGTAAACCATGCAATATCCACATGCAGTTAAATCATCTGCAGAACAAGCAGAGATAACAAATTGATTAGCTTTCATGTTTTATAGCAGTCTAGCATTTCAATTACATCAATAAACTTTATGCGTCTTTGAAAAGGAGCGCTTAAACTAATAGAAAAGATGCATTTTTCGTGTTTGCCTAATATGACTGTTTGATAATATCTTTGCAATCTATATGGCTAAAAATAATATATCAGCAGAAGTTTTGAAATATTTTGTTTGCGTCAATACAGATATAAATTCTACAAAATGGTATTATGAAATCAAATCTAAAGGGATTAACATATATGGCGAAAAATGATTTCTCTTACAAAAATAAAAGTGAGTACTCTGAAAGCGACTAGTGTTAAAAAGTAATTGACATAAGATATTCTTACGAATAACCAAAAATATTGTACAGAATGTATTCAACCGTTGGAACGCTTTTTAAACAATGCAGAAAATTTGAATTCTTCTTGATTTTTTACAAATATCTTAATTTTTATTTTCACCTACTTTATCATTTTTCAGTGTCATATGTACATTCGTTGCCAAACTTGGAGGAAATGGCCATGTTGGAAAATTCGTCCAAACTGAGGTTGAATGGCTTTAATATGTAGTTACAACGAATAAGATATTATTCAACGTCTTCTTTTGCTTTGCTTGAACATCAGTAGCCGAGGGACTGTTATAGAACAGGAACTTATCTTGATTGTTATGAAATCCTGTGAGCTCATGCAATTCGCGAACGCGTTCTCACTAATAGTGGTACGAAGAAGTTATACATTAAATCAACTCTAGAAGATTTGAGTCATTTTATTTCAAACTTCTCCCAGTCAAACCTTATACTGAGGGACTGTAGAACAAAACAGCCATGCGAATAAGACAAGAACGCTTTATGTTCTGACCGAGACTTCGTGGTATTACTTCACGGTGTCATGAGAATATTGATCGCATTTCAGTTTGAAATTTGCGATATACTTCAGCAGAACGGGATTATAGTAAATTCCTTAACAAAATATTGGTTGAACATATAGAAGAAGAAAGAAATGAATACCAGCAAAGGAGAAAACCATTGAACAACAGTTTTATACATAGAGTACATCAAGCTGTTTCGGTATACGTACAATCAGAACAGAAAAATGTTTTGTCGAAGCGCGTCGTGTTTAATCTGGTAAATTATCCATAACGTATGGTAAAGTTGGATACAGAGGCCAACTATAGGGAAAGTACACGTGATGTTTTTATCTTAGACAACACAACATCTATATATCTTACGTATAATGTACAACACACAAATTCCATGTTTTTTTCCATAAAATGCTGTGCAAAATACAAGGAGGGAAGGTCAAAGAAGGTAAATATAATAGATGTGCACCTGCATTATCCCTTAGCCATTAATACAGAACTAATGATCATGCTAGGGATTCTCGTACATGTCACATAATTTAGTGAGGTTCTTGTGGTTACACAATAGGAAAATGTCTGCAGGAATAGTCTGAGTAATTCTAAATAAAAATTACATAAGTATATTCTAACTGTATGGCTGATGTAGGTTGATGGCATTAGTAACAATCGATAAAGCACCATACTCCTCAGTCTTTCTTTTAGAACAAAGTGTTTCAGATATCAATTTGCATAAAACAAAACCCATTGCCACCTTTGAGACCATTTTTATCGGATTTCCCGGGACAAAATGGAAATCTTATACTAAAAGTATGCCAACTGTAATCACTTATGAAGTGCACAACGTGCAAGATTTAAGCTATGAAATGAAATTAATTACACTTTGTCTTATATATTCATATAAAATGTTTAGTAAGATTCCAATAGGTCACAAAATCACTTAATATTTGAAAAATGTATACGATGAAGCCATCAACATACTTCCTATAAAGATGATTGATAAAACCTTCTCATCCAAATTTTATAATATCACAAGTAGCTATCATTGTTAAATATTCTGCACATGTAGAAATTCCATACTCCAAGCAAACTTTTGCACCCGTAGCAGTGAATGGCTAAGTGAGTGATCAAAAGCCAGCGATCTTAACAATTCGGCTACAGAGGCCCCTTTTTTTTCTTTTCTCTAAAAAGATACAATAAACGTGAAGATAAAATAGGAAGTTGTAGTTATGTTACTAATCCTCGTTTTTAATTAATTTCATAGGAGTGTATTCATTTCATATGAAACTCAAGCTTTTTTGCAAATTGAATCTTTGAAGTTTTTTTTTTTTCTAAATCCAATAAGAGTTCCACAAACTCTTAAAAACTAACGTTATGACTGTTAGTTAGAGTGAATTATAACATAGTGCATGATGTCACGCTGCAGTACAATCATCAGACAAAAAGAAATCATCAGTTTTCATGTTTATCATCAATTTATAAACATTATTTCGTCAATAATATTTCTGCGAGTACGAGAAAGATCTTACTCAGGCAAAACTACATGATGATTATAGTCCTGAAATGTTTAATAGTACGTCTGAACCATTCTGAAAATCTTTTGTTTTCAGTCTGAAGAATGAAAATGTTGCCACACAAAAAGTCCTCTTGCTTACTTGAGAATTGCATTCAATGTGATAGTGGCGATAAAGGAAATTACATGAACCCATCCCCAAACTTCTTGGAATACTTATCCATTTTGCCACCCATTTCCTCCTTTATCAGCTGAACTAGATAGGTTATTGGCTTCTGTCAGGAAAGCAAACATAGAGAAGTCAACATATTGATAAATATAATTAAAATTCACGAAGTGCACAAAATGCTTTAAAAATAACTGGATGTTAATCCAGTAAAGCTATAACAGACATGCACGTTTTATCATTTTGTTCAATAGCTATTCGTTCTCGTATCGACTTTGTCGTGAATCACTCCGATTATAGCAAGCTTAGTTGTATGAAAACGTATTGTATTTGTGAGCTTAAGTAAGCGTAACAGAATAAGTCCGACTTCAAACTATTCAATAAGTTTTACGTCAGTGACTTTTACAATAACTGCTGATAACATTGACCCTTTAAAAATCTCAAAAGATTGGTTACAGCAACATGTTAATTTGTCCGTCATATTCATTATTTCCAATACAACAAAAATCTTAAAGTTGATGTTACGGAATTATGACGGTATTTTTGAAATTGTTAAGTTCGGTCATTTTCAGTTAAAAACCCTAATTTGTAATTTTGATTAAATTTGTTGTTAGTGTTTAAATAAAACTTTCAGAGTTTATCTTAATAGTTTAAAGATATATATTAGAGCAAAACGCGGTAGCTTGAATTTCTGATCCAAATAACAATGAGATATGTCTTAACAAGACTGTAGCTATAAATTATACAAAATGAACCAGATTGAGGATAATGATATATTACAAATTTAAAAACGACACTAATTGCCTTTAAAATCATATACATATGTAACTTATATCTGGTTCTTGAAACAATGAAGACAACCTTTTGGGAAATCCACAGAGTCATTCAAAATGTAAGTATAGCATTGTACTTCCAAGATATTTGCAAAAGTATGCAAATAAATCAGTGTTTAATTTTATCTTTTTTAACATTGGATCATTTTTATTAACATCATAGTTACGTCATGACTGAGTACGTTTTCATATTTTTCCAATACCGGTTTGGTGTTGAATACAGGATTATGTATTTATTTGTGAAAAACAAGCTGTATTTCAGGCAGATTATTTGCAAGCAAGTTGCATAGACAATGCCTGGTCCAGTATTTCCGTCTTTTTACGGACATATTGGCCTTACTGCCAATTTAACAGTAATGCATTTGAACGTTTTCAAATAGAAAGGCTTTTATATGTTTGTTTTGTGTCTTCTGTAGTAAAGTTTTCCATACAGTTGCTGATTGGCCTGATTTCACAGATTTTGCTGAGTTAAATGATTTTACGTCCATTTAATATAGGTGCTTATATTATATTGCTGGACGTTTTCTTTCTTCAGTGGAACGACTGACTGGTGATCGTTGTGTTACTTGTTTCTTTGTTTTTTTTGCATGGGTCTCACCCAATTGTTTACCTGATTTCATCGCTTCTACTTCGTTCCCTTAGCAGAACTAGTAATTTAGTAATTAACCGGTCATTGGATCTTTATGTTCACTGCTTAATGGTATGGCTGTAATTTCAATATTATTTTTACTAACAGAGTGATAACAAAAATGCCCACCCGCTTAGCTCCATAGAAAGAGCGCAGATCTACGGATCGCGGGGTTGCGTGTTCGACCCCCGAGCGGGACGATTTGATAATATATATGGTGTTTGAATTCATTCGTCATACACCTCTGATTAATACGGGGAAGTTGGCAGTACTTTTGAGGGAAAACGGTTTGAACTTGAACTGATACAGTGGTAAGGTTAATAGCAAGTGCCCGCCCTTACATAACTGAAATACTGTTAAAAAGCGGCGTTCACTGATCCCCACCCCCAAGAAAAATATAAATAAATAAATAAACAAAAAAAAACAATCGTTACCAAAAGGTAGGATGCACTCGACGGCATGATTTTTCATGAATCAGGTATTTCCTTTCATATAATGGATGCAATGATTACATCCAGTCCCCTTGAGAAATCAAGTGCTTGTAATAGGAATCAAATTTACTGGCACCCACTCTTTAGTTTCTTTGCACAGCTTATTACGATATTCATCTCTGTCAGAAAAGCAAATGTTTATTAGAATAATAATTCGATAATTACAGCACGAAAACTGTGAGGTTTTTTGATGAAACGTGTATCTACTAACAAAGTTATGAGTTTGTATGTGATGTCTTTTATCTTTTTGTTGAAAAGCCTTGTCAGCAAATCTTGCCATTCTCAAACAATTAAAAGACAGAAAGCAAAAAAAAACGTGCTCTGATGCAAAATACAAAAAGCAGGCATTAAAAACGTAAGTTTTTACAAAGGGCATCTTTTGATCGTATGTGTTATGCATAACGATCTACCGACTAAGAATACAAATAATTGCCTTTCTGTAATGTATTTTTATCACCACTTAACAAAATACATTTTCCTCCTTGCTCCCGGGAAATATGCTTCCTTGAGTGTTTCCCTATATTGCAGTTAAGTGTGCAAATTCTTGCAGTAAAATATGCAAACAAAGACATAGACATATTTAATTTCATAAGTGTAGTACAAAAGAGTTTCATTGTTCGAAAACCAACGTAAAGTCCTTGCAACCAACAAACATACGGACTAGTGCACATACATTTTGTCCAGTTATCCCCACATCCATACTGTTCGGTATCAATTTAAGCACTGATAACTTAATAGTATGATTCCAGATCAGACTGCACGGAGGCTTAACCTTTACCATGTTAAATTTCTAAAATGGACTGGTCCATCATTCAATTTGGGCAGTACCATTTATTATTCGAAGGGGTGTTCACGAGAAATTTACTGGCTGAATAATGACCAGTGCAGACAATGATCTTGTTTTGCACTTTTCACATGAGCATCACTTGCAGCCAGCAGGCTAAAGGTTAACGTTGGTTTTCGCACAGAGGTGCTGATAATATTTTGCAGCGTTTTATATCGACAGCCACTTTTGCCAAATATTTTATAATTATCACCAAACGCTTATAGATATCCAATCGTTGCTTGCAGAAACAATTGTTATGGCATATATCTGTGCTAAATGATAATTTCTCAAACAAAACTTTGATAGAATGTATGGTAACATTACAGGCGTTACGTTAATTTTAGTCAAGTTCAAACCTTATGTATCAAACAGAAATTGTGCTACATCCAAAGTTACAAAACTTGTTGATTATTTTATCCCGCAAATTTCCGCGCAATAAACGATGAGGAAATATCAAAGACAAACATAACAAATAAAACAATTTCACCTGAATATTTCTCCAGCCATAAACACAAAGAAGATTGCTTCATGGTGGGGATCCTTGTGCACACTGCAGTATACGTCTATAGTACTTGTTTTATTAATGCTATATGTATGTAGGGAAAATGTTCGCATAAAATGTCTGAGGAAATCTAAACAGAACGAAAATCTTTGAGTTGTTAAGAGAATGTAAAAATGAGACTTTTGTGAACAAACATTATAATATGTACAGTCTAGTCTGTAAATTACTCTCAAGGCCGCTGGCTACAGTAGTAGCAACAAAATTATCATTAGAATAAAGTATCTGAACAATTTGTCTAAAAGTTTACGACCTGTTGAAGGTATTAAGTTATACAGTAAAACAATGTTGCATTTTTTTCGGATTGGAGTGTTTACCGTTAGAAATGGAAATGAAAATGTTAAAATTTTAAAGTATATTAAATCCAAATTTCATATTTTGAAACATGGACAATTACTTCATATAGTTCATGTAAACATAAAATTAACAAGTGTACATGTTTGTATCAACAGTACTATACATTAGGTTTATACTGATACATGTATAGATTAACACAGTATAAATGTGTACTACCACTAAAAACCTGGCCGTTTTTTAACACTCAACTGCTACTACATGACATTTAATTATCAATGCAGCGCTATATGTAAACTTGATTTATATATATTTAGTTAAGTTGAATACATTTGATGAACGTTTTATACATTTGAAGTAAATATCTAAAGATAAAATATTTAAGGTGGAATGCGCCCCAAATTTTTTTTCCGAATTTCGTCCTGAAATTTATTCTATACAAAATTCAGGATATATGCGATAAGGTTCCGATTTTACTTTGTCGCCATATTGTTTGAGTTTTTTGCTATTGTGTCACAAACATGGCCCCTGACGTCACTTTTCGTGCAACGCCCAGTTCCGAATGCTCTCGGCATTTTTCCTTTCCTGCGCTCTGAATGTCATAAAAATGAAAAATACAAAATAAATTTCACTTTGCATTTAGAAAATGCTACTCAGTGATACAAAATTCAGCGAAATAAGATTGACGCTTAAGACGTCAGGGACGATATTGTGACGTCAGAACGGAAAATCTCACATCAAGTTTTGCTATAAATTTTGCCTTAAAATCCAGTTTATAAAAAATCGGCTCGATAAAAAAACGTATAACTTTGGTATGTTGTTTCACAGTATGTGTACGTCTAGCAGACATATATAAACTTAGGGGTCACCGACTTTTATTTTTCAATATTTGACGATATTTTACCCCTACCCCATTAAGAAATTTCACGCTTAATCGTGTTTTCACGCTAAATCGTGTTTTATTTAACAAAATAATCTAAATAGTATGCGAAGTTGCATGTATCAACGGTAAATCGGAAAGTATTGAGATACATAAGGGGAGATTCGCTAAGAAAGTGTTAAAGAAAAAGTCAGATTTTTTAAAACATGTAATAAATTGAAACATTCAGTGATTACGGACATGTTCCGAAAAGAAGAATTGTAGATATGAAATGTAGATATGAAATGTAGATATGAAATATCTTGGTGAGATATTTGATAAAGGGTGTAAATCATGTTAACGACATGTCGTATCTAAGGATATTATCGAAAACAAGAAATATCTTTAACAAGAAATATCTTTAAAAATGATGGTCGGCGAATTGTAATAAGGAAAGAAGTTTATGAATTTTTCATCTAACATTCATCTTTCATCTAACATTTTTCAAATTGCAAAACTAAACACCGCACTTTAACAATTAAATGGGTCTCTTTTAATTTTTCGCAAAGGTTTCGTAGGGTTGCATTTTTTTTCGTTTATCCTTAGACGAATAATTACAGCAGTAGTTTGATGAAGATTCATGAAGCGGTTCATGACAAGAGGTCATTAAACGTGTTTATATTTTAGCTAAATTGGTCCATATCCCCATTTGTAACAAATAGCAGGAAACCTTACGATATTGTTACACATCGAGTTTGATAAAAATCCATTACATTTAGTGGTTAATCAGAAGAAAGGCATATCTACTTTTAGCTATAGTGGTCCCTAATAGGGCCCAAGTTCCTATATAAATAAATTTGGAAGAGGACCTTATAATGATGCTCCAGACCAAGTATGACAAAGATCCACCAAGCTTATCATGAGACGCTGTATAAAGGCATTTCTAGTTTTAGCTCTAGCAGCCCCTAAAAGGGGTCAAATGTCCCAGCTGAACAAAGTTGGCTGCGGGCCTAATAAAGATGCTACAAATCAAGTTTGATTAGAATACATGAGAAAAAATCAATTAAAGGATTTTTTTATTTATTATTTTTATTTATTTATAAAATAGGCCAACTGATCCCGCTTTAACAAATAGCATATCCGCTATTCATGAATCTTTGGACAATGACGTCACATCTATAGAAAAAGTGAAGGTAAAGCAAAACATACAATTGTAATTATTTCAATATTTCTGTTTCATAAGCAAAGTTTGACCGTAGTCATATCACATAGATAAATTGTAGGCAGCGTACCTTCATTTCAGTGTAATAAGATTCAGTCATTATATAGCATATATATAATGAAACAGATTTCAACTGAGTTCAATATTTGCATACCATACTAAAGAAAAATATTCATATATAATCAATCAGTTAAATAATTTATAACAAATATATCAAAGCAAACAAGTACTCATTTTAATATGCAATTTGAATAAGTCACAAAAGCAAGAAACCTTTTCATATACAGACGACAATTGTAACAAGGAAAATCTTTTAAAAAGCACTTCTCTACATAAAAGACTCTTATCACACCCTTATTCATGTGATACGCAGACCGTATTCAGCTCTTTCTTTAATTTGATATATGTTGGTATTTGAACAGGTTTTTATCATATTTATTAAAGTTACTTATCATTTTGAGATATATCAATATTCTTGCTAAATATACTGAGCCAAAGTTAGCTTTAAAACTGTGAACAGCGTCGTTTAGGATAAACGCTTTGTCTACATTTCACTCAGCGTAGCAGATTCAACAGAGTACAAGAAATTAATACTCTCGTCCAATCAGGCAGAGTGTTGCATAAATCTTCCATTTTGATAAATTATCTATAATGTGTTTTCAAGCAGTTAGATTTGCAAACTGAAGTCACGTGGCATAGGTAACGAAAACGAATTTAGACGGCGTCGCCGAAAAAAGATGGTCGGCGTGATGTAACTGAAGCACAAGTTATACATAGGCAGAAACATGTATTTTAAATCTTTTGGCAATGTTGAAAGGGGCCTCTGTGAAGTTTTGTATAAATGAAGACAGTAGTTGTGAAGAAGACTGTGTTTAGAAATTGTGGAGGGACACACGACGGACAATCACAAAAGCTCACTTTGAGCCTTTGATGCTTAAAAGATGGTAACAGTAAGCAAACAATATTAAAATACGTTCTA
The DNA here is from genome assembly GCF_021730395.1 of Mercenaria mercenaria. Taxonomy (NCBI): domain Eukaryota; kingdom Metazoa; phylum Mollusca; class Bivalvia; order Venerida; family Veneridae; genus Mercenaria; species Mercenaria mercenaria. The sequence goes on along the minus strand of NC_069375.1, from coordinate 59,524,837 downwards.
TACTTTATTTCTGGAATTGTTGGAAGCAATATGAACCCTTACCCTACTTCAGGTTATTATCAAATTTGTCTATCATTCAGAATATGTACAGTACTGTTTTCACCGAAAGATTAATTTAAAATTTAGAGTCTAAAATTTAACAGTATTGGACATGTTGTTGCAGATTAGTAATGATTCTCACTGGTTAGAAATTGTTGCTGTAATGCAGGGTAAGAGTTAATGACTGTTAACATATAATAATCTTTTTGTAAAAACAAAACTTAAGGAAAGGAAACTTAACAAAACAGAAATAACTTAACAAAACAGAAATATGTCCGGATGAGCAGATGAATATTTGGTTACGCATACCTGTTCAAGTGGTACGCATACAACCCGATGGTGCTGCTCTTATAGAGGTTATAGATGACGAACGCGTTGTCATTTCACTCAGTGTCACACATGACTCAGAGTGAAAGCATTTCAGGCTTTCCTTCAGTCAGCGCCGCTCTTACAATATCTCTCATTATGGCTGAAAATACCTAGAATACCTTACCAAGCAATCCGATTGGTACATTATTCAGGCAGCATAAGGTCATACGAGGTCATAAAATCGTGCTTAATACGGCACGCCGAAAAAACTTGTTGACTTTGTTCATTGGTTAAATTTTAAAAGTGTTCAGAATGTGAACACGAAACTATAATTTCTACATCCAGGACATTCGGAGAAACAGATAGGACTTTTACTAAATCTCCGTACTCCGTAAATCTGAACGCTGCAACTGGTGAGGGTTTTATAACATCTTTTCTAGTATCTATTACTTTATTACTTTGAGTTTGTTACTGCATTTGATTAAAAGGTTTCCGTCAAGAAATGAATTCTTTGCATCGGACCTGCAGCTGTGCTTAATTGTAATAAAAAGACACTGTCTGAAGAATAACTTCTCTGCGTCGGACCAGCTGCAATACTTTATCGTCATCTGAAGATATGTCTTTCAGAAATAAAGTCTCTTCACTGGACTAGCTACTCTGCCTAACTGTGACCTCTCTGTCACTTTGTCTCCCTCTCTCTCTCTCTCCCTCCCCCCCCCCCCCCCTCTCTCTCTCTCTCTCTCTCTCTCTCTCTCTCTGTCTCTCTGGTGGGGCTCAAACTCCGAAACTCGCGATCCAGAGGCGAACGCTCTTCCACTGAGCTATAACTGCACACGATTCCACTTTCAGTGAAGTAATCTTGTCTGGAGCGTCCGCCTCCGGTGCGAAATATCATGACTTTGATCGCCAGTCGTTTACCAAGAATGTGAAAAATGATACCATTTGCTCAGCTTTATGCGGATAGAATAGACTCTTTTCTCAACTCGTAATCTTGCATGAATGAGATGTGTGGAGATTGATGTCTAAATTAGTAGAATTTATTTCATGATTCACCATATATTAATTAGTGTAAAAAAATAATAATTTCTTATCAGATATAGGATCCGATATACTATTTTCGTGCTGATTATACATGTAAAGTGGAGCAACCGTCTGCCATGCGTCGATAAATATTTCTGGTAAAATCAGGCAAATGCTCATTTCATAAAATTACATTTGAACGAACTTTCTAAATGTTAAAAACATGTTAAAGAACCTATTTTCACGATATTAAATCGACAACGGACCACATACAAGCTTTTTTACAAAGCTAAGTTAGCATTTGCAAGAGACTGTGTTGAACGTAAAACTATTCTTCAACCTCTGAATTTGCATTTTGAAAACATCAATAGGAAATAAACAATGGATAGTAAATAGTGGATATTGTCCGTAAGTATTGATCTGGCACTCATGAATATTCCGTACATTTCCGTATTTTAATTCTCCGTGTCCGGACCTAAATAGCTTAAATATTTCTAGATGATAAACAAAATTTCGCATGTGCAAGTAGCTGCGGGGACAAACCGATTATCCATCAATCTCGGGGTTGTGGGTTCGAGTCCTCTGTCTGATAATCTATTTTTCAAATTTCATCTCCAAATTTTACAGGCCGGAAAATTAAAACTTATCTGATAAAATTTTATGGTTCATTTATTGAAAGAAATACACTTGTATTCAAGATATTTTGTAGAATGTGTCGAGTAAAGGTATCTTAGATAAAAAGACAAATTACTCCCGAAAATTGATACTACAACTGAAAACAAATTAAAATGCGTGAATATTGTCGCAAAGAAATGTAAGAATACAAGCAATAACGATAACACTACATTACGTTTTGTACATTGAATTATACAAAAATGGTGTGAGGTAATTTTGAACCCTCGGTAACGTGCGTGGAAGTCAGACAGTTAATCTTTTCAGGATACAATATTGCGTAAAGTAACGAAAACGCCCGAAAATATTAGTGAAGATTAATGCCAGGTTAATACTTACGAACAAAAGTATAAAATATATACATTTTTTTTTCAAAGTTGTTGTCTTATCTTCTGCAGTTCAGATCGAATATATCGTGAACATTTCTTATAATAAAACCATCTCGTTTTTAACACGAACGTAAGTTGTGCAAGTTGAAAACGCATTCTTTTTAACTCTAACGTCATATAGCCTAAAACCATGTGGGGGTGGGGGTGAAGTTATATTATATTGTGAAAAATAGAAGTCGGTGACCCCTAAGTATTTATGTGTCTGTTAGACGACCACATACTGTGAAACAGCATACAAAAGTTATACATTTTTTTATCGAGCCGATTTTTTGTAAACTGGATTCTAAGGCAAAATTTATAGCAAAACTTGATGTGAGTTTTTCCGTTCTGACGTCACAATATCGTCTTTGACGTTTTAAGCATCAATCTTATTTCGCTGAATTTTGTACCATTGTGTAGCATTTTCTGTACGCAAAGTGATAATTACTTTGTATTTTTTATTATTATGACATTCAGAGCGCAGGAAAGGAAAAATGCCGAGAGCATTCGGAACTGGGCGTTGCACGAAAAGTGACGTCAGGGGCCATGTTTGTGACACAATAGCAAAAAACTCGAACAATATGGCGACAAAGTAAAATCGGAACCTAATCGCATATATCCTGAATTTTGTATAGTATAAATTTCAGGACGAAATTCGGAAAAAAAATTTGGGGCGCATTCCACCTTAAGTGAAAGATGGCAGTTGGATATTTCTAAGAAGATATGTAACAATAGGGATGCAGAGGGAAAACAAAGGATAAATACTTGACTTTGTGGTTATTGCAAAAATATATCATTGAATATATTGAAATTATTTCTTTGACCATCGAATATAAATGCAACACTTTTGAACAAAAGATATTATGACAATTTATTTCGTTCTCCTAACTAACGTTTGATCATGGATTGCATTACATTTGATAGATCGTGATAGAGAGAATTATTAGAACCATTCCTCTGTCTGACTGGAATATTTATCATGTTGTAGGAATCACTTATTGACACGCATTGCATTGTTTACTTTACAATCTAATGAGGTTTCTAATATTTGTTAGACAAACAAATACTGAAGTTTATTATTCAGAACAAAACTTTAAATGCACGGAGAGCATGGAGTGCTTAAGAATTAGTTGGAAATTAATCATGTAATCATACTGCAGACACTTTATTATATTTTTAGAACATATATCTCCATTATTTTAATCTAGTGATGTCATTTTTGTGAGTTACTGCGATTTATTCAAGCTTCGATATATATCTACTGCTTATATGTTAATGAGCTTTAATTTAACATTATAGAATAATTCAGACGCCAAATTATTCATTATTTTTACTGTTTGATTTTCATTTTCCATGACAAGTTCTTACGGTAGTTTCTTGAACAAATGTTGTTTGAAACATTGCTATTTTACATCGTTCTGAAAAACCTCAAGTGGTGATTTTTGGAACCTTTTCATTTTGTTTTTAATTTTTTTATTAGTTTTCAATATATTCCACTTTGGTGGAAGGTAATTGTAGGTATAGTTTCCATCGTTGTTAATTTCGGCAATTGTTTTCAAACACTAAATTGTAACTATTAAATTGCGTCAGTAATCTTTGTCCACTCATGAGAGGAACTAAAACGGTATCGCCAAGACTAATCAGAAACACTGCATGTTTCTGGTTAGCAAAATATTCAAAAACAAATCTTGAACAGTTCATATGACAAAAACCAGAATCAAGCAAGCAAGCAGCCATAATGTACATAGAAAACAGATAGGGTCGTATGTTTGATTCTTTGCTAGATAAATTTAATAAATTTGGCCCCAGACGTTTTCATGATGGGAGTCTGTTAGGACTTCACAATTTTAATGACAGTTTCGTGAGAGGCTTCTCTACAATGTAGATTTTATATGAAACGTCTCGCGATTATAAAGTAACATATGGTCTATAATATGATGAAATAACATGTATAGGTCCGTGTGCTTGTTATTAAGATATTCGATTATGATTAAAGAGATTCGCACATTCCAAGCTGATTTTGAGACGTTATTTTGAAATTATTTAATGTGTCAAACTTTTAAATATCATATTTCATCTCTAGAAAGATAGTCGTTTTCCCTTTTAAAAACACTTGCTGTAGTTTCTTGTGTGAGAGATGGGGCAAAAATTTCCCAACAATAGAATTTGTTAAAACTTTGCATATGAACAATCAAAGGGTACCATGCTTGTTTAGGAGTTATCTGCGCTTAAAACTGGATTTTTCTTCAAATTTGCATATTCACTTGGCTTCCACATGTGACATTCTTGAATTTGGGGATTACCCGATGTTTTATTTGGTCATATCACATGTTTCTTTATTAAACGTAGTGCTATGTACTCGATGACACATACTTTCATAAATCAGGTTTTGCCGTGCATGTAATTGATGCAATGATTAGATTTAGTCCCCTAACTGCTGTTTCGGAAATTTCTTCTACTGGCACCCCCACTTTTTCATATCACTCATCACAATATTAAGTCGCTCGGGATCAAACTCACGACCCCGCAATCCGTAGATCTGCGCTCTCCCAATTGAGATAAGCGGGCGAGCAAAACAGTGTTAGATAATATCCTTGACCATGAACGTATAGCTTGCGTATCCTCGGTCTCAAGTTACTTATAACATTGTGTGCATTGTAAGATAAAACATTTCTCAGGGGTAAACCGGTGGACAAGAAAAATGGACCACATATTAAGTTTAGCGTAACTCATTTTGTCTTAGTTTCTCACAAAAACCTTGATGCCCCTGTACAAAATAACACAAACCGAACGCAATGATAATCTTGACTGTTTATGAAAATAAATTGACAATGGATACGATAAGTTTGACCAGAAATGCAATATATTTCTTTTAATCTGCTACGTTACATGTAGGTGATTCTGAAGGAAATATAATCTGCTCTGGCAATCTTGTGAATCTGGTAAAGATAAGCTTAAAAGAACATTATCAATTAAAGAAATAATCAAGGCTCTATTCCTATGTTACAATAATTCGCGTAAGCGGTAAAATTAATAACCGCTAGTTATCGAATGCTTATTTTACTTAATTTGAATCATATAGGGGAATGCTGTCTTATTGTTTTTTTATTTCTATACGACTCATTTCCTCTTTCTAGGTACAAGCTTTCTTTCTCCAAAATCTTTTTCTGATGTAAGCATAGTCAAAGTCCGGTGTAGGAGCCAGGGCCCGAACTCATTTATCTATTATTAGTAAGAGAATATAATAAGTTGAAATTGTTTCTATTCCTTGGTCTTACATGAAATTCCATAACATAAACAATACCGAGATAATTATAGAGGATGCAGTGCATGCTAAAACGTTTACCGTCATAAACTAGATAAAGACGTAAATATCACTACCTTCCTTCTTCTGGTATAATACCACCCACATTGATCTGTCTGGTAATGTCATCATGTGGCTCAAGTCTGTTAGAGGAATAAACATTTTCATAGAGGCAACACATAATGAGGGTATGGATAGATTCTTTCGCAATAAGATATCTTCACCGTTTCTATTCCTCATTAAGACTAGGAATCCTGCTCTTTTAGTATCATTACTACTTTTAATTTGATTTCAGGCCTAAACTACATGTACCATCTTTCATTTCCCACCAGTGTTGTTTTGTACTTTTCAGTACCTCTTATGGATCGAAAAAAATAAAACTGGGTCATCTATAAGTCTGCTTGGATACTTTTTTGCTTCAAAATGATCTTCTCTAAATTTATTTTTATATATCAAATTTTTACAATCAGTTACTCCAAATCTGATCATTGATGTCTTATCCTTATTTGTGAAAGGGAATTTGCGTGAATTGCAGATGTTTTTTTTTTCCAAAATGTTTATAGCCATTTATACATGACAAATGTATATCATAAACATGTCGGAAATGTACAACGATAGGCATTTAGTCCGTTTACATACATTTTGACAGTATATTAAAAAATGTTCGCAAGGATTATATTCTCGCTATATCCGCTAAAAGTTTCGTTAATTTCTATAACTGTATTTGTTTTACAAAACGCATACATTCCAAATATTCTATCTTATAAATTGCAATATTCTATCTTGAAAGAAGATCTCTATTGTAGCAAAATGTGACATTATAAGATTGTACATTATACACAACCACCTGTCAGCACACTGTAACTATAGATCCGAAACCTTAAAACAGACGAAACAAGACACTCTTTTATGTTTTGTTGCTGCAATATGTATAATATCACACTCATATTGCATGGTAATATTATTATTAGTCTCATAGTAGACTACTAAAAACTGACATCTCTTAAGATATTACAAGCTTTTGTATTATGCATGTGTATTTCCATATATATTTCATAGCACAAGGATATTATTACAAAACGATATAAAATATCATATACCATTGTACATAAAGAGTGTGTCATTTTCCTAGAAGAAAATATATTAGGCGTAGCAAGTTTTCAGCTTCATAACAGATCTGCAGTGGGAATGAAATCATATCTTTTTACTGCTTAAAGAAGCGGATGAAAAAAATTGGGTCGAAGCGGACTGTTTAGGCGGAAACGAGGCTCTGCCGAGTTACCGCGAAACAGTTTCCCGAAAGCCAGTTATTTCCATCCACACCTTCAACTAGTCAATTTTTCATGCATATCTTATTTTTAAAATAATAAAAAAAAGTAAAATATAACGTTAAATATTTATCTTTTAAGCACTTTTTTATTATAGTAGCGTATGAATTTACGCAATTATCAATAATTTCCAGTACATTAGTCAGCTTAGATCCTTGGGTGCAAGATGATTTTTTCCAACTTAACATTGAAAATGAAATGATTTTTTATTTGCTTATTATAATATATAACACGATCAGTCAGGTTATGTGACAACCCTAAATCAAAACAATCAGTTTTAATAAAGTACGAACCTGAAATAGGAACGGCTAAAAGTGAATGCTAATGGACAATTTTTTCCGTTATAGAATTTACTATTGCCTTCTACGGGTCAGCAAAAATGATAGACAAACTGATCCATTTGTTTCTTTTATATAAAGCACTGGTAATTTCTTTCTTGTAGATATGGCACCATGAGAGATTTAGGTTTTAAAAAGCGGTTATTTTGATTAAATATATTTATCTAACAGGCTTAAATACTTGTGACGGTACATCTCGGAGGGGACGCTGTTTTGAGACATTTTGTCTATCACTCGATTATTAAAACACTTTCATCTTTCACAGTTGTAGAGGTAAATGAAAGGTATGCACATTTTGAAAATTTGAAATACACATCAGTTTTACTTTTTATTGAGTAACGATGTAACGAAAATGCTCTTTTATAAAAAATTTACGATGCCAGAAGCACTTAAAATTCAATAATGTTAGGAAAACAAGCGTATTACTTTCTTCACAAAATTTGTTTTAGTTCATGTAAAGATTCATGTGCAGGTCTTAGATTTACTGGTGTACTGCTTGTAGCGTTGAATACATTATAGGTAAAATGGTGTAAGGGCTCACGGTTTCAATCGTTGAATGTTGTTATGAGAACTTCAAGCTTTGTGGTAAAACAAGACATTGTAGCCACATGAACATGCGTGTATAATTTAAATTTGCCAGAATATAGGTTTTATAATTGATATTGGACAATGCAATAGGTAACATTGAGCGACGTTACAATATAAAGAAATTATGTACGCAAACGTTGACATACTTAAGGTCCTGAGACATGATGGGACAACGGACGATTATGACTTGCATGGAGGAGAGAGTCTCGTATTCCAGGTGCCATTGTAAAGGCAATCTTCTTGAACCTGAAGATATAGTTTAATACAGTCATTTGCCTTTTTCATTTATGAATTACATGAACATATAAACAAAGTGGGGTATACGTGACCGAGTGGTTAAGATAGCTGACTTCAAATCACCTACCCCTCATCGATGTGGGTACGAGCCTCACTCAAGCGTTGAATTCTTCATGTGAAGAAGCCATTCAGCTGGCTTACGGAAGGTCGGTGGTTCTACCCAGGTGCCCTCTCGTGATGAAATAATGCAAGTAGAGGCACCTGGGGTCTTCCTCAACCAACAAAACTGGAAATTCGTCATATGACCTATAATTGTGTCGGAGTGACGTTAAACCCAACAAAATAAATAAATAGGTAAACAAATACATAGTCGGTTAATGACTTAAATCTTTACTTACAGATAGCTGCTCATTAGCATTAATAATATACAAATCTGCCGTAGGGCAAACTAAGCAAGGTATGAAATATATTCTTTGTCAAATGTCAAACATACGTATCCCATTTCATTGATTTTTTAGTACGAAATGCATAGAATTTTTCTCCAATGCTTATTAAAAGTTTTCATTTTAGTACTTTAGAGACATTAGTTTTCTTCTTTAAGAAGTTGTATCAAGTGAATTGACGGATTTAGAAGAATTCAATTGCTTCCCATTATATTTACACAATAGTTCTAAGTTTTGCGGTGCCTGTATCAGTTTCATTGTAAAATGGGGTGTTTGTAAAGTAAATAAAATGCAAATGTGTCTGTATTTTGCAAACAATATTTACGTTGTTAAAAATTTCTGTTTCTTGTTACTTAATGATATCTCGTCTCTTGACAGACAACTACTCAGTACAGCGAAATTGGGATATTTTTTACCCCTATTTTTTGACATATGAATAAAAATAATCGTATATTCAGAAAATGGCATAATTGTTACGTTAAAAATACTTACGTTTGGGAGGATATTGTAATTATTTAATTAAAGCCCCATATCAAATACAACATCTTTCTTATTTTTAAATCGTTTCAAGAGTCGTTTTCTTGCATTTTGTTGTCAGTGTACATATTGCTAAAATCTGTTTGCTAGCTTATAAAAATAAAAAATAAACCAACAATTTCATTTTCAAATCGTGTAATAATGACTGTTGTTATTTTTCTGAGAAAATTAATCCTAGCCGTGTTTTATATATTTCTATTCAAGAGATACCTACGTATTCCTAAATGGACGATAAACTGAAATCGTTTTCAATATTTAGTATATAAAGTTGAAGTTACCTCATGAAAAATACGACTCGAAATAATGCACAACTTTGATTTTGCATTTTCTGTGTTGTTGAACTGGTAATACAAACATGTAGCTTTCTCTGGTGGCGTTTTCATTCTTGCATACCTAATCTAAAGCTATGAGCGTATTACATTAAGTTTATTAGATAAGCAATGTATTTGTATCGAAATATCTTTAATATGAGCGAGGCAATTTGTTCCAGTCTCAAATACAATTTCAATATTGATTAAGAACTTCAATTACATATAATTACAGCTCAAACTGATATCATCAGAAAGCTCGCACAATAAGATGTCTGCAAGATAGCGTTTGATATTAGCGTTTTGACTGCCTTCAATTCACTTCAATAAAAGGGCGGTGCGTTCTGCTATTTTCCTTTCACGACTGTATAAATAATAAAAACACAGTCCTAATTAACGTGAAGTAGCTTTATTTGTTTTATGTGAAATTCTTATGTTATAACATTTTATGTGAAGAAGCTTGTCAGTGAATACTGCAAACATGTACCTTTAGAACATAAACGCAAAATAATGACATCAGGCGCTGAAAGTGTGCGAAAGACTGCAAGAAATAACTATGGATATTTCTGTCGTTTCTGTGACTTTGAAGAGTCAAACACTCAACCGAGAGCGTTATACGGCTGTACAAATGACAGAATGATACAAGGGACATTGGTTTTATAGTAAACAATGCAATATTCACATGCAGTTATATCATCTGCAGAACAAGCAGAGATAACAAATTGATTAGCTTTCATGTTTTATAGCAGTCTAGCATTTCAATTACATCAATAAACTATATGCGTCTTTGAAAAGGAACGCTTAAACTAATAGAAAAGATGCATTTTTCGTGTTCGCCTAATATTTGCAAATATGACTGTTTGATGATATCTTTGCAATCTATATGGCTAAAATTAATATATCAGCAAAAGTTTTGAAATATTTAGTTTGCGTCAATACAGATATAAATTTCACAAAATAGTACAGTACAACCTCTCCAGAGCGGCCCTCTCTTAAGCATAAACCTCTCGATAACAATATCATCAAAATTTCCCTAAGCTGAAATATACTATCAAAATTACCTTTCCAGAACAACAACCTCTACATAACAATCAATATTTATATCTCCCAAAGGATGTTGCTCTACAGAGAATGCACTGTATTATGAAATCATATTTAAAGGGACTAACCCACATGGGGAAAATTTTCCCTTAACAAATCCGTAAATGTGAGAACTCTGAAAGCGACTAGTGGTAAAAAGTAATTGACATATGATATTCTTACGAACAACCAATAATATTGTGCAGAAGGTATTAATCCGTTGCAACACTTTTGAAACAATACGAACATTTACATTCTTCTTGAATATTTACAAATATCTTAATTTTTATTTTCACCTACTTTATCATTTTTCAGTGTCGTATGTACATTTGTTGCAAACTTTGAGGAAATGGCTATGTTGGAAACTTTCACCCTAACTGTGGTTTATTGGCTTGAATATGTACTTACAACGAATAAGATATTGTTCAATGTCATCAGTAACCGAGGGGCGGTTATAGAACAGGAACTCATCTTGATTGTCATGAAATCCTGTGAGCTCATACAATTCGCGAACGCTTTCTCACCAATAGTGATACGACGATGTTATACATTAAATTACCTCTAGAAGATTTGAGTCATTTTATGTTGAACTTCTCCCAGTAAAACCTTATACTGCGTGACTGTTGAACAAAACAGCCATGCGAATAAGAAGAATGTTTTACGTTCTGACCGTGACTTTGTTGTGTTACTTCACGGTGTCATGAGAATACTGATCGCATATTAGTTTCAAATTTTACTTCAGCAGAACGAGATTACAGTAAATTCCTCAACAAACTATTTGTTGAGTATAAAGGTAAAGGAAGAAATGAATACCAGCAAAAGAGAAGACCATAGACAACAGCGTCATAAATAGTGTACATCAAACTCTTTCGGTATACGTACGATCAGAAGTGAAAAATGTTTTGTTTTGTCAAAGCGCGTCGTGTTTAAGCTTGTATATAATTTATCAATCACGTAATGGGAAAGAAGTTGGCTACAGGGGCCAGCTATAGTCAAAGTATACGTAGTGTTTTTTTAGACAACCACAAAATCTACATATCTTACGTATAATGTACATCACTCAAATTACATGCTTTGACCATAAAATGCTGTGCAAAAGACAAAGAGGGAAGGTCAAAGAAGGTAAATATAATAGATGTGCACCTGCATTATCCCTAAGCCATTAATACAAAACTAATGATCGTGCTCGGGATTCTCGTGCATGTCATATACCTTAGTGAGGTTCTTGTGGTTACACTATAGGAAAATGCCTGCAGGAAAAGTCTGAGTAATTCTTAATGAAAATTACAAAAGAATGTTTTAACCGTATGGCGGATGTAGGTTGATGGCTTTAGTAACAATGGATAAAGCACCATACACCTCAGTCTTTCTTTTAGAACAAATTGATTCAGATATCAGTTTGTATAAAACAAAACACTTTAACCGCCTTTGTGACCATTTTTATCGGATTTCCCGGGAGAGAATGGAAATCTTATACTAAAAGTATGCCAATTGTAATCACTTATGAAGTGCACAACATACAGGATTTAGGCTATGAAATGAAATTAGTAACACTTTGTCTTATATATTCATATAGAAATGGCTGACTGCTGTGTATTTGGTGATCGTTGTGTTACTCGTATCTTTGTTGTTGTTGTTTTTGCATGGGTCTCATCCCATTGTATACCTGATGTCATCCACTTGCATTCCTTAGCAGAATTAGCAATTTAATCGGTCCGTTTGATCTTTAAATTTACTGTATTAGTATTATGGTTGTAATGGCAATATTAATTTACAAAATGCATGTTACCAAAAATGCCCGCACGCTTAGATCAATAGGGAGAGCGCAGATGTATGGATCGCCGTTACATAACTGAAATACTATTGAAAAGCGGCGTTAACCACTCACGCCCCCCCCCCCCCCCCCCCCCCACACACACACCCAAGAAAGAAATAAAATAATAAAATGAAGGAAAGAAAGAAACATTACCAAAAATGCAAGGTTGCACCCGATGGCATGATGTTTTCATGAATCAGGTATTGCCTTGCATTTAATGAATGCAATGATTACATCCAGTCCCCTTGAGAAATCAACTGCTTGTAACAGGAATCTAATTTACTGGCAACCAGTCTTTAGTTTCTTTGCATAGCTTATTACGATATTCATCTCTGTCAGAAAAGCAAATGTTTATTACAAAAACGTCGATAATTACAGCACGTAAATCCGTGAAGTTTTTATGAAGCGTGTATTTACTAACAAAGCTGGGAATTTGTATGTAATGTCTTTTATCTTTTAAATGAAACGCCTTGCCAGCAAATCTTGCTATTTTCAAACACGTTAACAGACAGAATGCGGAAAACGTGGTCTAATGCAAAATACAAAATGCATTAGCAATCATTAAAGCATAAGTTTTCGCAACGGACATCCTTTAATCTTGTGAGTTACATAACGATCTGCCGACATAGCATAGCAATAATGGTCTTTCTGTAATGTCTTTTAATCGCTTTTTAACAAAATACATTTCCTTCTCGCTTCAGAGGAATATGCTTCCAGGAGTGTTTCCCTATATTGAAGTTAAATGTGCAAATTCTTGCATTAAAAATGCAAACTAAGACATAGACATAATTTGTTTCATACGCGTAGTATAAAATGAGTTTCGCTGTTCGAAAACGAACGTAAAGTCCTTGCAACCAGCAAACATCCGGACCGGTGCACATACATTTTGTCCATTTATCCCCACATCCATACTGTTCGGTATCAAGTTAAGCAGTATGGTCCAAGAAAAGGCTGCACGGAGCCTTTGCCTTTACCATGCTAAATTTCTACAATGGACTTGTCCATTATTCAAGTTAGGCAGTACCATTTATTATTCGAAGGGGTGTTCACGGGAAAATTACTGACTGAATAGTTAACAGTGCAGTCCATGATCAGCCGGCACTGGTCACATGGGCATAAAACACTTGCAGCCAGCAGGCTAAAAGTTAACTTTGCTTTTTGCACAGAGGTGCCGACTAATATTTTTCAGTGTTTTAAATCGACAGCCACTTTTATCAAATACTTTATAATTAACACCAAACGTTTAAAGATATCCAATCGTTGCCTGCTGGAACAGTTGTTATGGCATATATATGTGGTAAATGATAATTTCACAAATTAAACTTTGATAGAAGGTATGGTAATATTACAGGAGTTACTTTCATTTTAGTCAGGTTCAAACTTTATGTATCAAACAGAAATTGTGCTACATCCAACGTTACATAACTTGATTAACTTAAGTTGTTGATTGCTTTATCCCGCAAATTTCCGCGCAATAAACAATGAGGGAAAATCAAAGACAAACATAACAAATAAAACAAGTGGACCTGAATATTTCGTCAGCCATAAACACAAAGAAGATTGCTTCATGGTGGAGATCCTTATGCACACTGTAGTATAAGTTTATTGTGGTTTTATTAATGCTACATGTATAAACCGAAAATATTCGCATTAGCTGTCTGAGAAAATCTAAGCAAAAGTTATACGAAAATCTTTAATTATAAATTGTTAAGAGAATGCAAAAATGAGACATTTGTAAACAAACATTATAATATATACAGTCTAGTCTGTAAATTCCTCTCAAGACCGCTGGCTATAGTAGCAACAAAATTGTCATCAGAACTAAGTATCGGAACAATTTCTCGAAAAGTAAACAAAAATTACGACCTGTTGAATGTATTCAGGTTATACAGTAGTATTAAGGTTATACAATAATGCAGTGTTGCTTTTGTTTTTGGATTAGAGTGATTACCGTTAGAAATGGAAATGAAGATGTTAAACTTTTTAAAGTATATTTAATTAATCCAAATTTCATATTTTAAAACATGGACAAATACTTCATATAAAATTAACAATATTATGTGTATCAACAGTACTATGCATTAGGTTTATGATAGTACCCACTGATACATGTATAGATTAACACAGGGGGCCTCCATGGCCGAGTGGTTAAGGTCGCTGACTTCAAATCACTTGCCCCTCATCGATGTGGGTTCGAGCCTCACTCGGGGCGTTGAATTCTTCATGTGAGGAAGCCATCCAGCTGGCATACGGAAGGTCGGTGGTTCTACCCAGGTGCCCGCTCGTGATGAAATAATGCACGGATGGGCACCTGGGGTCTTCCTCCACCATTAAAGCTGGAAAGTCGCCATATGACCTATCATGTGTCGGTGCGACGTTAAATCAGAAAGAAAAAAAAAGATTTACACAGTATAAATGTGTACTACCACTTAAAACCTTGCTATTTTAAACAATCAACTGTTACTACATGACATTTAATTATCAATGTAGCGCTATATGTAAACTTAATTTTTATATATTTGGTTTAGTTAAATACATTTGATGACCGTTTTATACATTTGAAGTAAATATATAAAGATGGCAATTGGATATCTGTAAGAAGATATGTAACAATATGAATTCAGAGAGAAAACAAACAGGTTTTTTTTTTTTGTTTTTTTTTTTTTTTTGTGGTTATTACAATACTATATCATAGAATATTATTGAAATTATTTCTTCGATCATCGAATATAAAATGCAACACTTATGAACAAGAGATATTATGACACTTTAATTCGTTCCCCTATTCAACGTTCGATCATGGATTGCATTACAATTGATAGATCGTGATAGGGAGTATTATTAGAACTACTTCTTTGTCTGACTGGAATATTTATCATGTTGTAGGAATCATTTATTGACACCCATTGCATTGCTTATTGAACAATCTAATGAGGTTTCTAATATTTGTTAGACAAACAAATACTGAAGTTAATTGTTCAGAACAAAACTTTAAATGCATGGACAGCATTGAGTGCTTAATAATAAATTGGAAATTAATCCTGTAATCCTACTGCAGACAATGTTTTATATTTTTAGAACATGTCTGTCCATTCTTTTAATCGAGTGATGTCATTTTTGTGAGTCACTGCGATTTATTCAAGCTTCGATATATATCTACTTCTTCTATATTAATGAGCATTAATTTAGCAGTATAGAATAATTCAGACGCCAAATTATTCATTATTTTTACTGTTTGATTTTTATTTTCCATGACAAGTTTTGCAGTAGTTTCTTGAACAATTGTTGGTGGAAATATTGCTATGTTACATCGTTCTGAAAAACCTAAAATAGTGACTTTTGGAACCTGTTCATTTTGTTTTGAATTTTTTATTAGTTTTCAATATATTCCATTTTGGTGGAAGGAAATTGTAGGTATAAGTTCCATCGTTGTTAATTTTGGCATTTCTTTTCAAACACTCAACTGTATCTGTCAAATTGCGCCAGTAATCTTTTTCCTTGCACGAGAGGAACTAAAACGGTATCACCAAGACTAATCAGAAATATTGCATGTTTCTGGTTAGCAAAATATTCAAAAAAATGTCTTGAACAGATCATATTGGCAAACACTTTTCTACCATGTAAATTATATATGAAACGTCTCGATATTATAAACTAACGTATGGTCTTTAATATGATGAAATAACATGTACAGGTCCGTATGCTTGTTTCTAAGATATTCGATTATGATTAAAGAGATTCGCACATTCCAAGCTGATTTTAATACGTTAAACTTTTAAATATAATATTTCATCTCTAGAAAGATTTCCCTTTTAAAGACACTTGCTACAGTTTCTTGTGTGAGAGATGGGGCAAAAATTTCCCAACAATAGAATTTGTTAAAATTTTGCATATGAACACAGTTTCATGTTAGAAACATGCAAAAACCATCATAGGTCACCGTGCTTGTTTAGGAGTTATCTGCCCTTAAAACTGGATTTTTTTTCAAATTTGCATATTCACTTGACTTCTATGACATTTTTTAATTTAAGGATTACCCGATGTTTATTTGGTCCTACATATGTTTCTTTGCAACGTTCTAATACCGGGAGTCAATTGACAGTACGTTTACTTTCTGGCTTTATTCATCGCATCATATTAATATATTAACGTGGCAGTGCTATGTACTCGATGACACATACTTTGATAAATCAGCTGTTGCCGTGTATGTAATTGATGCAATGATTAGATTTTGTCCCCTAACTGCTGTTTCGGGAATTTCATTTACTGGTACCCCCCCCCCCCCCCCCCCCCCCCCCCCCCCCACACACACACACACAATGCTCCATATCACTTATTACAATACTAAGTAGTTATACAAGCACACAGTTAAGTAGAACATCGATACGTGAAATACATATAAATATTAAATGATCGTGACATAATATTTCAGTCTCTCAAATATTGAAAAGCCAATATGTCCCATAAAGTTTTCCTTCTAAAATCGTTAAAGTAATAGATTTTTTCGAAACACAACAAACTAATCATTTATATTTATTTGGGTCCATTGAGAGCTTTAAACTAAAATTTGATTGTCCTGTCCTGGCTGTCTAACTTATTTTCATATGACAATAACTCTGCATAAGGAATCGTATGGATATATCAACTACTGTTTTATATTTGTGAATGATTTGCATTGACTGTTATATTACCCAGCCGAAATAAAGAACACAAAAGCTACACTTTGTTTAAAATCCCTTTTGGTTCAGGTTGTTCAAGTTACTGTGATATCTATCGAAGCAGAAGTAAAACTAGAAAATATGTTGAAATCAATAGTAATAGTTATAATATTAAATACTTTTATGTTAAAAAGAGAGGTAGGAGGTAACTCCGTACGTTTTCTTATGAAAGAAAACAATAGTGATCTAATGTGTATTTTGTTCCTTAAATGAATCTCTCCAACAGGGTGAACAGAAAGGGCTAAGTGTAATTTCAATTTTACTATAAACTTATTTTAATGCATATGGCAAAACATGCAGCAATGTAAAATAGATTTCCAGACACGAGCTTCTGACTTTTTGTAGTACAAAGTACACAAGTTTTAACAATACTGCACAAAAAGAGCTGCTAACATAAAAATACTATAATGATTTTCTTTTGTCTTTCAACAACTACAATTATCTCGGGGTAACAAAAGCATTTTCCCATAATACCCATGTGCGGAATGCCTCTGAAATTGTCAGTTTTTAATGCAGAATAAGGTCAAGTAAGGGAATGCTGTTGTATTTCTTTTTTATTTCAGTATGATTCTTTTCCTCTTTTCAGGTAAAATATTTCTTTCTACAAAATCTTTGTCTAATGAAAGCATAGTAAAAGCTCGGTCCAGGAACCAGGGCCCGTACTCTTTTATGTTTTCTGTATATTGACTAAGGCTGTAAGATTTTCTCATGTCTGTGTCACCCCTAACAGTACTGTATCTTTGTAGGGATGAGCCATCTGTAACAACAGACATTTCAGCGACATCATTTCCAACAGTTACTATTTAAGAGAACTATAGCAAGTAAAATTGTTTCTGTTCCTTGGTCTTACATTACATGCCATAACATAAACAATATTGAGATAATTATGGAGGATGCGGAGCATGCAAAAAACGTTAACCGCCACAAATTAGATGAAGACGTAAATAACACTACTTTCCTTCTTCTGGTATAATACCACCCACATTTATCTGTCTGGTAATGTCATCATGTGTCTCAATTCTGTTAGAGGAATAAACATTTTCATAGACACAACACTTAATTAGGATATGGAATAAAATCTTCACCGTTTTCATTCCTCATTAAGACTTGCAATCCTGCTCTTTTAGTATTATTACTACTTTAATTTTGATTTCAGGTCTAAACAACCTAAATGTATCACCTTTCATTTCCTTCCAGTGTTGTTCTGTACTTTTCAATACCTCTTATGGATAGAAAAAAACAAAACAGGGTCATCTGTGCTTTTTATGCTTCAAACGGATATTCTCTAAATCTATTTTTATATATCAAAATTTGCAATTGTCTACACAATGTTCATTTTACAGTCAATTACTCCAAATATGAACATTGATGTCTTACTCTTATTTTTCAAAAGGAATTTGCGTGAACTGCCGATCTTCTTTTCCAAAATGTTTAAAGCCATCATAAACATGTTGGAAGTATAATACGATAGGCATTTAGTCAGTTAACATACATTTTGACAATATAATCCAACATTTTTGCGAGGATTATATTGTACGTTTACATAAAAGTTCTATTAATTTGGTATAGCTATATTTGTTTTACAAGGTGTATAAATTTTAGATAACGTTTTGGAGGATGTTGTAATTATTTAATTTAAGTCCTTATTGTAATATAACATCTTTCGTCCTTTTTTTAATTGTTTCTGGTGTATATATTATTTTTTTTTTTTTTTGCATTATTTTGTTGTCAGCAAACATATTTCAACATTGCTGTTCCCTGCTTACAAGCTTCTGAAACCAAAATAAACCAGCAATTTTCAAATCGTTTGATAATAACTGTTGTTCTATTTTTCTGAAAAAAAATCCCAGTCGGGTTTTATACCTTTCTATGCGAGAGATACCTACGTATGCCAAATAGACGATAAACTGATATTATTTTAAATATTTAGTGTATAAAGTCGAATTTACCGCATGAAAAGTTCGACTCGATATAATGCATAACTTTACCTTTTTTTGGTTACAATTGTTTTTCATTTTGTGTTCTGTCAAACTGGTAATAGTTTATTAGTGTAGTTTGCTTTTTTGCATTCCAAATCTAAAGTTATTACATTAATATTGCCTGCGTTTATTAGATTAGAAATATATTCGTATCATAATATATTCTTTAAACGACCAAGGCATTCTATTTCAGTTTCGAATACAACTTCAATATAGATTAAGTACTTTAATTACAAGTAATTACAGTTCAAAATGTCATCAGAAAGCTTTCACAATTGGATGCCTGGAAGATAGAGTTTGATTTTAACGTTCATAATTTTGATTGCTTTCATTTAACTTCAATAAAACAAAATCCACCTTTCATTTACTTTTCAATACATCTTATGGATAGAAATAAAACTGGATCAGCTGTGCTTTTTAAGCTTCAAATGGATCTTCTCAAAATCTATTTTTATATATCAAACTTTGCAATTGTCATACACAATGTTCATTTTACAATCAGTTACTCCAAATATGAACACTGTTGTCAGTCTTGTTTTTGAAAGGGAATTTGCGTGAATTGCCGATCTTCTTTTTCAAAATGTTCAAAGCTATCATAAACATGTAGGAAGAATGATACGATAGGCATTTGGCCAGTTAACATACATTTTGACAGTATAATCAAACATTTTCGCAAGGATTATATTTTCGTTCTATCCGCTACCTGTCCGTTTACGTAAAAGTTCTATTAATTTGTATAGCTATATTTGTTTAACAAGGTGTGTAAATTTTAGATACAGCAAACTTTCAGCTTAGTGACATTATAAGAGTTTACATTATACACTTATATCGTTGAATAGTGCTATGATAACTTCAAGGTCTGTGAAAAGATAAAAACAGTGTAGCCGTTTGAACGCGCATATTTAATTTCAAATTGTCAGAACATAGGTTTAGTAATTTACAATGGACAATGCAGTAGGTAGACATACTTAATTTCATGAGACATGTTGGGACCACAGTCGATTATGACTTGCTTGGAGGAGACAGTCTCATATTTCAGGTGCCATTGTAACGTTTTGGAGGATGTTATTTAATTTAGGTCCTTATTGTAATGTAACATCTTTCGTCCTTTTTTAATTGTTTCAGGTGTATATTTTTGCATTATTTTGTTGTCAGTATACATATTTTTACATTGCTGTTTCCTGCTTGCAAGCTTCTGAAACCAAAATAAACCAGCAGTTTTCAAATCGTTTGATAATAACTGTTGTTCTATTTTTCTGAAAACAAAATTCCAAGTCGGGTTTTATACCTTTCTATGCAAGAGATACCTACGTATGCCAAATAGACGATAAACTGAAATATTTTAAATATTTAGTGTATAAAGTCGAATTTACCTTATAAAAATTCGAATCGATATAATACATAATTTTACCTTTTTTTGTTACGACTGTTTGCGTGCTGTCGAACTGGCAATAGTTTATTAGTGTTGTTTGCTTTTTTTGCATACCAAATCTAAAGTTATTACATTAATATTGTCTGCGTTTATTAGATTGGAAATATTTTCGTATCATAATATATTCTTTAAACGACAAAGGCAATCTATTTCAGTTTCGAATAAAACTTCAATATTAGATTAAGTGCTTTAATTACAAGTCATTACTGTTCAAACTTATGCCATCAGAAAGCTTTCACAATTGGATGCCTGGAAGATAGAGTTTGATTTTAGCGTTCACAATTTTGATTGCTTTCATTTAGCTTCAATAGCAAAGAGCAGTGCATGCAAAATAACGACATCAGACATAAGAAGTGATGACTGTCTGCAAGAAATAACTTTGGATAACTGTGTCGTTTCTGTACATTTAGTGTTTTGCAATCATTCAGCCTAGAATCGTAAGCGGCTGTAAAAATGGCAGAATATTACAAGGGACATTGATTTTATAATAAACCGTGCAATATTCACATGCAGTTAAATTGTCCACAGAACAAGCAGAAATAACAAATTGATAACCTTTCATGTTTCATAGCAGTAGCATTTCAATTACATCAATAAACATTATGCTACTTTGAAAAGGAGCGCTTAAACTAATAGAAAAGATGCATTTTTCGTGTTTGCCTATATGACTGTTTGATAATATTTTTGCAATCTATATGGCTAAAACTTATATATCAGCAAAACTATGGTACCATATTTCTGCCACGAGATAGCTTGTTAGCTCTCGCGATAATTCAAAAAACTATCTGGATAAAGCGAAGTTTTCTGAAAATATTTTCTCAATAGTGGAAGGTTTCCTGGAAATATTATTGCGATAATTTACATTATTTTCTCGATACCTTTAGTGTTAATGCCCACAACTGCCATTTATTAGCTAGATAAGCTTTCTTGATACTTTCAGAAATTACCTTGATATTTCGAACTTTTCTGGAATGTTTTTTGCAATAGCCTAAAGTTTCCTGGAAATGAAAAGCATATCGAGACAAAAATAATTTATTGCGATAATGTTTTCAGAAAAAAATGCTCAACTTTGCTGGAAAGTTTAAAATATTATCGTGATAGTTACCGAGCATTCCGTGGCGGTTCAAAGCATTAACGCAAAATTTTGCGCTAAAGCATTTTCAGGAAATAAATAAACATATCTAGAAAATATGATTTATTGCTGAAATGTTTTCAGAAAAAAAAATGCACACATTTCCTGGAAAGTTTACAAATTACCGTGATAGGTACTTTGCTATCTCGTGGCAGAAATATGCCACCATACAAAAGTTTTGAAATATTTTGTTTACGTCAATACAGATATAAATTTCACTAAACGGTTTTATGAATCTAAAGGGACTATCCCACACATTTTAGGCGAAGAAAATAATTTCTCTTAAAAATCCTTAAAGAGTGAGTACTCTGAAAGCAACTAGTAGTACAAAGTTATTGACATAAGATATTCTGATGAATAACCAAAAATATTGTGCAGAAGGTAATAAACTATTGCTACGCTTTTAAAATAATGCAGAAAATTTACATTCTTCACAAATTTTTACAAATATCTTTATTTTTATTTTCACCTACTTTATCATTTTTTCAGTGTAGGAAATGAACATGGAGGAAATGGACATGTTGGAAAGTTTCAAGCAAAACGTGAGTGATTAGCTTTAAGATGTACTTATAAAGGATACAAGATATTATTCAATGCATCTTTTGCTTTGCTTGAACATTAGATTGTTATATAACAGGAACCTATCTCGTCTTTAATGTTATGAAATCCTGTTAACTCATGCACTTCGCGAACGATTTCCTACCGTTAGTGGTACGAAGAAGTTACACATTTAATAAAATCTAGAAGATATGAGTCGTTTTATATCGAACTTTTCTCCAGTGAAATCTTATACTGAGGGACTGTAGAACAAAACAGCCATGCGCATAAGACAAGGATATTTTTTGTTCTGACCATGACTTCGTGGTGTTAACATATACTTGTAAAATATCATTATCGTATTTCAGTTTGAAATTTGCAGGGTACTTCAGCAGAGAGGGATTACAGTAAATTCCTTCAAACAGTATTTGTTGAGTAGAAAGTAGAAGGGAGAAATGATCAACAGCCAAATATTATCGCAGAAGGGAAAATTAAAGGCAACAGTGTCATACATAGTGTATATCAAGCTGTTGCGGTATACGTACGATCAGAACAGAAAAGTTTTGTCAAAGCACCTCGTGCTTAAATTGGTAAATTATCCGTTATGTATGGTAAATAAGATCTCTGAAGTTGAATACAGAAGCCAAATATAGTAACAGTACACGTGACGTTTCTTTTTATTTTAGACAACCACAACATCTACAGATCTGGCAGCGTACAGTGTACAACATACAAAATTCCATGCGTTTTCTATACAATGCTGTGCAATAGACAAGGAGGGAAGATCAAAGAAGGTAAAAATAATATATGTGCACCTGCCATAAATACAAAAATAATGATCATGCTATGGATTCTTGTGCATGCCACAGAATTTATTGAGGTTCTTATGTTTACACTATAGGAAAATGTCTGCAGGAAATGTTTGAGTAATTCTTAATAAAATTACATAAGAATGTTGTAACAGTATGTCGGATGTAAATTGATGGCATTAGTATCAATCGATACAGCACCATAAAGAACTTTTGATTCAGATATGAATCTGCATTTAAAACCTTTACCACTTCGAGACCGTTTTTATCGAATTTCCAGAGACAGAATTGAAATCTTTTGCTAAAAGTATGCCATTTGTAATCATTTATGAAGTGCACAACGTACAAATTTTAAGCTATGAAATGAAATTAATTACATGTTGTTTTTTATATTCGAATAAAAACGTTTATTAAGATTCCAGTAAGTCACAAAATAACTTAATATTTGAAAAGTGTCTATCTTGAATCCATCATCATACTAGTACTTCTTATAAAGATGATTGATAAAACCTTTTTTTTTGCAAATGTCATAATATTACTCGTTACTCGCATTGTCAAAGCTTCTGCACATGTAAGAATTCTATACCCCAATCGAAATTTTGCACCCGTAGCAGAATTAGTAAATTAGAAGCCAGTAATTTTAACAATTTGGCTATAGAGGCTCCTTTTACTGTGAAATCATTGATATTCGTGGGGGACTAATTTTCGTGGATTTCGTGGTTGAGTCAATCCACGAAATTTAATCCCAACGAACAATTAAAATTCCCATTCAATTTATGTTCAAAAGTTGAAATCCACGAATTCATATCCCCACGAAATTGCCGTTTTGACCAAACCACGAAAAGTTCAAGCCAACGAAATTATTTTTTTTTACAATATCACTTTACTCTAAAAAGATATAACAAACGTGAAGATATGTTAGGAAGTTGAAGCTATGACAATAATGCTCCATTATCGTCAGTTGTTATTCATGCATCGCTTTCTATTAATTTATAGGTGAATAATCATTTCATTTGAAACGCAAGCTTTTGCAAGTGTTTGTTCTAAATCCATGTAATTGTAGGAATTCAATAAAAGTTCCAAAAACACTTGAAAACTACCGTAATGATTATAAGTGAGAGTGAGGCATAACATACTGCATGATGTCAGGCTGCAGTACAATCATCAGACAAAATGAAATTATTAGTTGTCATGTTTATTATCAATTTATAAACATTATTTCGTCGATAATATTTATGCGAGTACGAGTCCTGGAATGTTTAATAATACGTTTGAACCATAATCTGAAAATCTTTTGTTTTCTATCTGAAGAATGAAAACGTTGCAAAACAGAAAATCCTATTGCTTATTTGAGGATTGCATTCAATTTGATAGTTGGCGATAAACGAAATTACAGGAACCCATTCCCAACCTTGTTGGAATACTTATCCAATTTGCCACCCACTTCGTCCTTTATCAACTAAACTAAATATGATATTGACGTCTGTCAGGAAAGCAAACATAGAAAAGTTAATGTATTGATCAAATATAATTAAAATTCACGAAGTGCACAAAATGCTTTAACATTAATTGCATGTTGATTCAATAATCCTATAACAGACATCCGCGTTTTATTATTTTGTTCAGTAGCTATTGTTTCTAGTATCAACATTGTTGTGACATTCTACGATTATAGCAAGCTTAGTTATATGAAAATGTAATGTATTGGTGTGAGCTTAAGTTAAGCGTAATAAAATAAGTTCGACTTCAATCTGTTCAACGACTTTCACAAACTGATTCTTTCAAAACTCTCCAAGGGTGGTAATAGCACATTTGTCAGTCATATACATTATTTTTCAATACAACACCGAACTTAGAAATTCTATCTTGGTGTAATGGAATTATGACGGGATTTTGTTAATTGTTATGTTGTTTTTTTTCAGTTCAAACCCCAACTTGCAATTTTGATTAAATGTGTTGTTGGTGTTTAATAAAAATTCATACCGGTAGGTTATCTTTGATTTTTAAAGATATATAATAGAGTAAAACGCGGTAGCCTGAACTTCTGATCGAAATAATAATGGGACATGTTTTAACGAGGTTTAGCTAAAAATCCTACAAAATCAAAGAGATTAAGGATATCTTAAAGATAAAAAACATCACTACTTGCCTTTAAAATCATGTACATATATAACATTATATATGGTTCTTGAAGCTTTTGAGAAATCCATAAGGTCATTCAAAATGAAAATATAACGTCGTACTTGCAAGATACATGTACAATTAGGCAACTAATTTAGTTTTTAATTTGATCTTTTTTAACATTTGTTATTATTCATCTGTTAGATAATCTTTGCACGAATCACATCAAGCCATTCGACAAACAAAAGTCGTGTCGTTTAAAAGACAACAATGTAGCAGAATTACAAATGACAGTACCAGAAATCTGCTTTTGAAGTGATTTTTTACAATGCTGAAACATTTTAAATTGTCTCAGGGTTATTATTACAACATCTTGATCTGCAGTATTGCATTTGATTTGACTGTATTTTACCAGACCTTGATCACACACAAACCATATGAACCGAATTCATCATTGTCGATCAAAGTACTGTTTGATAAATATTCATCATATACCTTTCTGAAGTTACAATACTCTTCGTTAAAGGTGACAAGTATGTAACGCCGATACGCGCCAAAAAGGCCAAAATAGCGTCACCATTAAGCAAGTTTTCAGACCATCGATCATTCTTCCATACCGGTTTGGAGTTGAATATAGGGTTTTATACTTATTTGTGAAATACAAGCTGAAATTTCGCAAGCAAATTGCAGAGACAATGCAAGCATTTCTATGTCGTATTACGGAAATGTTGTCCTCATTGCCTATCCTACAGTAACGCATTTAAAGTTTTCAAATAAAAACGCTTTTGATTCTTTATTTTTGTTTTCTATGGTAAGGTTTTCAGTAAAATTGCTGAATGTGTCTGATTTTACAGATATTGCTGAGTTATTTAGTATTACGTCCTTCATGTATTGTTTAATATAGGTGCTTACTATATATTGATGGACGCTTTCTTTAGATTCACTGTTTAAGTGTTATGATTTTAATAGCAATATCATTTTACAAACTGCATGTTACCAAAACTACCCGCCCGCTTAGGTCAAACGGAAAGCGCAGATGTACAAATGATGGGCGGGGCGATTTGATGAGAGAAATGGTGTTTAAATTCATTCATCTTCCACCTCTGATTAATGTGGGAGAAAGTTGGCTATTTGTTGTTGAAAACATGTTTGTACTGATGTAGAAACAAGGAACTCTGGTTAGGTTAACCGCCCGCCGTTACATAACTGAAATATTGTTGAAAAGCGGAGTTAACCGCACACTCCCCCCCCCCCCCCCCCCCCCCCACCAAAAAAAAAAAGAAATAACGATAATAATAATAACAAACGTTGATGCACTCGATGACATGACTTTTCATGAATCAGGTATTGCTTTCATTTAATGGATGCAATGATTACATCCAGTCCCCTTGAGAAATCAATTTTTTGTTACCAGAATCTAATTTATTGGCACCCATTCTTTAGTTTCTTTGCATAGCTTATTACGATATTCATCTCTGTCAGAAAAGCAAATATTTATTACAAATACAGCACGAAAATCCGTCAAGCTTTTTTTATGAAGCGTGTACTAGTAGCAAAGTTGTGAATTTGTATTTGATGCCTTTTATCTTTTAATTGAAACATCTTGTCAGCAAATTTTGCCATTCTCGAACACGTTAACAGGCAGAAAGCAAAATTAAACGTGCTGTTATGCAAAAAACAAAATGCATTAGCAAAGCATTGAACGCTTAAGTTTTCACAATGGACATCCCTTGATCTATGTATAACATAACAATCTGACGACATATAATACAAATAATGCCTTTCTGTAATGTATCTGTAAATCACTATTTAACAAATTACATTTCCCTTCTTGCTCCAGAAAAAAAATATGCTTCCGGGAATGTTTCCCTATACTGCAGTTAAATGTGTAAATTCTTGCTGTAAAATGCGAACAAAAACATAGCATTTTAGACGTACATGTATTTGATTTCATAAGCGTTGTACAAAATGAATTTCGCTGTTCGAAAACCAACGTAAAGGCTTTTCAAACATCCGGACCAGTGCACATACATATTGTTCATTTATCTCTATATCCATACTGTTCGGTATCAATTAAAGTACAGATAACCTAACAGTATGGTTCCAGATCAGACTGCACGGAGCCTTAACGTTGGTTTTCGCACAGCGGTGATAACTTATATTCTAATTGACAATCACTTTTACCAATGCTTTATAACTAACACCAAACGTTTATAGATGTCCTGTCGTTGCCTGCTTGAACCATTTTTATGGCATATCTGTGGTAAACCATAAATTCTCGAATGAAAAAGTATGATTGAAGGTATGGTAATATTACATAATTATGTTACTTTTATTTTAGTCAAACTCAAATTAAATGCAAGCTCTGTAATTCTGTCATACGATATTGTACTACATCCAAAGTTTTTTATTACTATTTACTTTTCCCTGCAAAATTCCGTGCAATAAACAATTCTGGAAGATAAAATTACAAATTAAACAAGCGCACCTTAATATTCCTTCAGAAATAAACACAAAGAAGATTGCTTCATGGTAGGGGTCCTTGTAAAAACTACAGGACATGTTTATAGTACTTTGATAAATGCTATATAGAAAAAATGTCCGCATTAAATGCCTGGAAAAATCTAAGCAGAAATTATATAAAATAAGGAATGTAGGAATGGCGCATTAGTATACACACAAAAACAACTGGAAAAAATTGGCTCACATATTCGTTATGAAATTAAGCGCTGCCTATCTAACGTGAAACCTAGTCATATGCGGTTTTGTTGATTCTTTCTTCATAAATTTTCCTTTCTGATACTTTCAATAAACCTTACGTTTTTGTTCTTGTTATGCACATTAGAAAAAAAAGGCAATCTTTTAAAATGTCTATTTGAATGAACGTCATCATTTCTTCCAATGTGTCCAGACCAGACTAACGATGGAAAATCGTGTTCATGAGTAAAAGATATTAATGATACTAGTATTTGGGTACTCAGAACTGTAGTCCCAAAATTTCACCAGAGACCACCATTTACTTACTTATATTCTAAACTGTCAGGTTACCCCTTCCATATATACTTACACTCGGCGCTACGCGCCTCGGTGTTCATGTCTTTGCCGTCAATTTGTTTCTCTAAAATTTCTGAATCCGGGAATACAAAGTTTCTGATCATTTCAAGATTTTTCTACACAAGAAATATATTTGGCCCTGATTTTTTTTAATTCAAACATCGATGTACATTGTTTATCAATATTCAAATCAATAAGCGGGGCACTTGAATCGTCCGTAAACAGGTTAAGCGCTACGAAGAAACCCGAATAACACCGATTCCATCAAATACCGCTAATTTTCAACTCTTTCGATTACGTTAGAATAATAATAATAATCTGTTTCCTTTTTCACACGTCTAACGATATTGTGGCGCCGGTTGATCTGCTATGATTGTAACAGTAGGTCTATACAGTTTTATTTTATCGAATGTCGTCCTGAAAATTATTTACTGCGAAGCAACTGTTCAGGGAATCAAGGATAGGCCTAGAAAACGACAACAACAAAACGGTGATTGTGTAGAAAATATTTACAAGTCGAACGGTATTTAGGTTAACTTTGACATATACACCTAAACATTATCTATAGACAGGAAAACCGAAGGTTTTCCCGTATTGAATGAAGAAAAAACGAAACGTTTATATCCTAAGATTATGATTTATCAAATCACATACATTGAAACGCTTAAAAATCGCTTAGTTTTTAAGGCTGTGTCAAACTTCACGAACAAAGTATACAATATGTTTAATTTGGAAATATTTTTAGAAATAGTAATGGATAACAAACCAGCCTTCACTGTTTTAATTGTAATCATAATAACCAACATTTCAAAGAAATTCTTTTGACAAAGCGATTATCTGAATTAAGATATATAAATGAAATATTATGCATGACACGTGTATGATATCATGTACGCTGGGTTATTGACAATTTCACGGAATATGAACGATCTTAGTACTTAGCAAAAACTCATTGACCAGTCAATAATGACGCAAGGATTTTCCTGGAATTTCAGTCCTTCTAGTGGGCATTGCATACCTTGTGTAACATGTACAGTCTAATCTGTAGCCGCTGACTACAGAAGCAAGAAAGTGCCAGCAGAATTAAGTATCTGAACCATTTGTTGAAATAGAACACAACATTTTACGACTTTTGAATATGAAATTATTTTTAAAACTGAAAGAGTAAAGCGGTGTTGCTTTTCAGATTAGAGTGTTTACCGTTAGAAATAGAAACAAATATTTTAAGAAAATATGTAACAATATGGATGCAGAGGGAAAACAAAAGATAGGAATTACTTAGAAGTTTTTATGTTTTTTTTTTTTAAAAAAAATATGAAAATATTCCTTCATTTGATTTTCATTGACCATCGAATATAAAAAGTGACGCTTATGAACAAAACATATTATTTCGTTCCCCTAACTCACGTCCGATAAAATATTGCAATTATATTTGACAGATCGTGATAGGGAGAATTATTAGAACCACTTCTCTGTCTGACTGGAATATTTGTCATGTTGTAGGAATCACTTATTGACACCCACTGCATTGTTTACTTAACAATCTAATGAGGTTTCTAATATTTGTTAAACAAATATGTTGGAAATTAATCCTGTAATCCTAGTGCAGACAATGCATTATATTTTAGTACATTTTTCTCTATTCTTGTAATTCAAATACATAAGTCAGTTGTTCAGAACAAAATATTTATTTCCATTTCTTACGGCTAACATTCTAAATCCGAAAAAGCAACACTGCTTTACTGTTTAAGTTATAAAAAATGACTTTATACCTTCAACAGGTCGTAAAGTGTTATTTCCTATTTCGACAAATGGTTCAGATACTCAATGCTGTGGGCAGCTTATTGCTACTGTAGCCAGCGGCTATGAGAAAACTCTACAAACTAGACTGAACATGTTACACATTATGTGCATTACGCACTAGAAGGACTGAAATTCCAGGAAAACCCTTGCGTCATTGTTGACTGGTCAATAAGATTTAGCTACTATGATCTTTCATATTCCGTGAAATTGTCAATAACCCAGCGTACATGAAACATAATATTTACATTGCTCATCACGTTGGGCAGAGTCCCAAAAAGTATGAGAATTCTAAGTGTTTCATGTTTGTAAATTGATAAATCATAATTTTAAGATATAAACGTTGCTTTTCCTTAATCTAAATAAAATGATCAATATGTATATGCACTGTTCCAGAAGTTTGCTGGCTGCAAGGCTTTTACGTTGGTTTTCAAACAGCAAAACTCATTTTGTACTACGCTTATGAAACGAAATATGTCAATGTCTTTGCTTGCATTTTTACTGCAAAAATTTGCATATTTCACAGCAATATAGGTAAACATTCCCGGAAGCATATTTCTCTGGAGCAAGAAGAGAAATATATTTTGTTAAAAAGTGATAAAACGACATTACAAAAAGACAATTATTTGTATTCAATGTCGACAGATTGTTATGTTAAGCATAAGATCAAAGAAAGTCCATTGTGAAAACATAACCGTTCAATGCTTTGCTAATGCATTTTGTATTTTGCTTTAGAACATGTTTTATATGGAGGGGTGTTGTTGTTTGTTTGTTGTTGTTTTTTTTTTTTGTTTTTTTTTGTTTTTTTTTGCCTGTTAACGTGTTTGAGAATGGCAAGATTTGCTGGCAAGGCCTTTCAATTAAAAGATAAAAGACTGCACATTCAAATTCATAACTTTGTTAGTAGATACACGTTTCATAAAAAACTTCACGGGTTTTCGTGCTGTAATAATTGAAGTATTTGTAATAAACTTTTGCTTTTCTGACAAAGATGAATATCGTAATAAATTGTGCAAAGAAACTAAAGAATAGTTGCCAGTAAAATGCCGAGTGTTTCAGCTGAGTAAAACATGTTTAGGCACCACTACATTTTCACAAGGAATGTATAAAGTCATATATTCTTGGGTTTTTTCCAGCACAGGCTGAACCGAAAGAAAGTGTCTGTAGTGCTGGCTAAGGATGCATGACACCTTATTTTACTTTATTTTCGTTTCCTATTAAATTAATACCTTAAAATATATAAAACTCACTACCTTAGGACTGCTACTTTAAAAATTAATATCAATACCTTAAAATGTATGCAGATTGCTGTCTGTGGAATGCTACCTTAAAAATAATACAGCTATCTTAAGATGAATTAAGGTTAATTATTTTAGTAAAAAGGGATATGTAGTTTTGTTTCAACAGTGCTACACCTTTAAAAACGTAAGTTCACCTTTAAAATTCTTGAATAATATAGTGAATACAGAACTGACAGAACTGTTAATTCTGAATTAATTTTGTTTTATAATATTATCGGATTGTGGTGGTGCTTCATGCATTAGTGAGGTAGTGCTCAGCAAAAGTATAATTATACTTACTTCATTTGAACATTCGGATGCGGTGACTTTGTGTTTACATTTAAATATTGAATATTTGAATGGCACTTTTCTGCGTGCCAGTTCATTCATTTCATTATTACGACTTGATGTTGCAAGATCCATGAATACAGGGTGAGGGTCCCTGTCTATAAGGGCCACGCCAACCTAAACAAATACATACAAAGAAACTAAAGAATGGGTGTTAATAAATTAGACTCCTGCTACAAGTAATTGATTTAACAGGAGGACTGGATGTAACCATTGCATCCATAAATGCAGGGCAATACCGATTCATGAACAAATCATGACATCGAGTAAATCCATGCATTTTTGGTAACGTTTTTTTTTTTATCTTTTCTTTTCTTTTAAGTGTAAGGCGGGGGGGGGGGGGGGGGGGGTAACGCCGCTTTTCAACAGTCAGTATTTCAGTTATAGAACGGTGGGAGGTTTAGCTGACCAGTGTTCATTGATTCTGTGTTCAGAACGAACCTATTTTCTGCAAAAACAAATCTGCAAACTTCCCCACGTTAATAAGAGGCGGAGGACGAATTAATTCAAACACAATGCCGTATCTTTTATTAAATCGTCCCGCCCGGGGATCGAACTCCCAATCCCACCATCCATACATCTGCGCTCTAACACGCAGTTTGTAAAATGATATTGCAATTACAACCATAACACTAAAACAGTGAATATAAAGATCTAACGGACCATTTAATTTACTAATTCTACAAAGGGACCCAAATAGAAAGGATGAAATCAGGTAAACAATGAGGTGATACCCGTGCACACCCCTCCCTAAGAAACATTACACAATGATCACCAAATACACAGCAGTCAACCATTCCACTGAAGAAAGAAAGCGTACAGCTACATATAGTAAACACCTTTATTAAACAATATATGAATGACGTAATACTAAGCAACTCAGCAAAATATGTAAAGTCAGGCATATTCAACAATTTTACGGCACACCTAACCATAGAAGACACAATACAAACAAATAAAAGCGTTTTTGTTTGAAAACTTCAAACGCGTTTTCGTCAGATAGACAGTGATGCCAACATTTCCCTGTATTCAGCCTCAAACAGATACGGAAAAATAATCGATGGTGTAAAAACTAGTCATGGCGATATTATCACGTAATTGCCGAACGTCGACGTTCCATACGTGAAAATTTTCACCGTTTCAAACGAACGTTTCACATTTAATGTCGGTGGTGTAACTCCGGAAAGGAATATGTGATAAATTATTTATCAAACAGTATCTTGATCTGCAATGATGAATTCGTCTTGTGGATTTTACGCAACCGCTTCGTGTGACCATTGCAAGGTCTGGCAAATTCCAGTAGAATACCAGTAGAATACAGTATTGCGGATAAAGATTGTTGTTATAATACCTCTTTTTCTAAAACATAATTTTAGATGTTTCAGCATTGTAAAAAATCTCACTTCAAAAGCAAATGTCTGGTATTGTCGTTTGTAATTCTGCTACATTGTTTTTTAAACGACCTTTCTTTTTCTGGTGATTTACTTATTACACTCGTTGTGGTACGTGCGAAAATTATTTAAAAGTTGAAATAATATCAAATGTTAAGAAAGATAAAAAATATAGGCTGATTTATTTGCATAATTTTACATCTATCTTGCAAGTACGGTATCAATTTTCTTTCTGAATGATCCTGTGTATTTCCCAAAAGATTGTTTTCATTCTTTCAAGAGCCAGATAGAGTTTATATATGTATATTGTTTAGGTAAATAGTGTCGTTTTAATACATCCTTAAAAGCATACGCTTAAGTATAAAGGCATACTTTGAATACTGAAGGACAATCATCTTAGAAACAAAGATATGCAATATAAGTCATAGGTCACCAGTATTGAAAAAAGAGTTATCAGCCCTTGAAAACAGCATTTCCCACAACAATACTGTTTTAAAGGGCAGATAATTGTCCTTCAATTTAAATACTTTGAAGAAATTTATTTATTGGGAAAACTTTCGCCCATCCAATATACAGGGACTCTAGCGTACGCCATAAATTTGTTTGATATTGCATAATTTATAGCTAAAACACGTATTTTACTCACTGACTTTGACCTTCCCCCTTTGTCTATTGCACAGCATTTTATGAAAAAAATGTAAGTGTAATGTTACTATATTAGACTCTGTATCCAATCTCAGAGATCTTTTATCCATACGTAAAAGGAAAATGTAGATAATTTACAAATTCACAGCACTACGCGCTTTACCAACACTTTTTATGTTTTGTTCGTGCGTATATCGCATGTACTCTATACACGACACTGTTGCCTATTTTACATTTGCACTGTTTTCTCTTCTGCGATAATATTTGGCCGTTATTCATTTCATGCAGCAAACCCATAAAATTACCATGTTGTAACAAAATACCAAAATACTTTAAACAATGTTAGAAGTGAAACCATCTGAACCGGGACTCTTGTCGTTTTTCTTAGATTTTAGGGTTTCTGAAACTTCTGCATATGAAAGGAGTCCTTCTAGGTCATTTGAATGATCATTATTTAGCTTCGGAATATTGGCATTTTCTAAAAAGGCTTCAATATTTATATCAGAGGTTGTATCTCTCTTGGTATATAATTTACTGTAAAACAATTCGGTTTCTTTTAAAATGTCTTGTTGTGAGTAAACTTTACTTCCGTCATCTTTTTCTAAAAAAGGAATTGTTTTGTTTACATAGTTAGTCTTTTCTAAACTACAAAAAAAAACTTGACGGTTTTTCTCCATTGTCAACCCAATTGGCTCTTGATCGAATAAAATCTAGATTTAGTAGATTTACTTTTAAAACTAGAATACGATATAGTTTTTCCTCTTATTTCCATTAAAAGAGTTTCTAAGAATAACTGATCATCGATTGTAAATTGAATATCAACATTATCTATTTCTTCTATGAGTGAAAGGTATGTTGATCTTACATGTGAAACAAACAAAATTTCTTTTTATTTCATGTTTATAGTTTCTTAACCGTTGGTTACGGTGAAAACGGGATATATTTGATATTGTACCAGTTGTATTTCACTCTAATATTTCGACAATTTACAGAAAAAAATGTAATAAAATCATTAAAGCCAGTTTAAATTGTTACACAACCCAGCGGTGCGGTGCAACGACCCGATAATTCCAATCTTACACAATTGAAATAATCAACACGTTATTCCCGGGGCAATGTTCACGCTCATTCTACTTCGCACGTGATTTTCGTGACTACATATGTGAATAAGTATTGATATAATTGTCGCTAACATGGATTTTCAAAGAGGGATACGTCTAAAACAGTATGTTTACGTTTTCTTCTTTTCTTTTTTTTAGTTTTCTTTCTTTTTCTGTCGCTCATTCTTTTCTTCTAGTTCTACCATACTTTATGGTTCTTGTCAACTCTTCTGAAACCATCCCTCGGGTGAATTTTTGTTTTAGTTTCTTTTACGCCACATATACCTTGGTTTATCATATACAATATACCAAACTATTCATAATAGGTGAAAGAAACTTTCAAGACAGGTATTATTTCATTGAACAGCACATTTTGTCCGATATCACATGTACTTTGACTGTTCATATTCTATTTTGTAGAGGATATCAAGCTTCTTTTTCAAAAGTATTTTGTCATTACGTTTATGGTTATTGTGTGTCTAACATATTTCTCCAGGTACTCCGGGCTGTTACAAATAATGTACATTTTTAAAATTTTTACAAAAGTTGCAAAATGAAAGTGAAAGTAGAACTGTCAAAATGACCCAAAGGCAAAACTGCAATATTTAAAAAATATATATATCAGTTAATCAGTTTTCATTTCCCGGAATACCTAGGTAAATATATTAGACACACAACAGAAACTTTAGAGAAAAAAATATGTTTGAAAAAAGAAGTTTGATATTTTCTACAAAATAGAAAGTGGACAGTCTACCTGTCTACAGGTAGAGCACACACAGTAATTAACAGATCATATATAAATCAATATATCACCTGTAAATCCATATATCAACACATCTTTTAATCAATATATCGGTCACTTCTTCACCATTATTTTCTAATGCAAATCATTTCCGCAAAGATTTCAACGATAGAGACGGAACAAAAAACTGTAAATTTTCATTTTATGATAAAAAAAATATGTTTGTCATGATGCGTTTATAAAATAAACTGCATTAGCATATCTGTATTAAACCACATACGCATGTTTAACAGTTTCAAATGCTATAAATTTGTCAGAATATAACTTATTCAATTAAGGTTTCGATGGAGGCCTTGAGAAACAAAAATCAAACAACACCAAATCATAGAAAGAAAGAGTTATTTGACATGAAAATTGAACAGCATGTAAAACATGTATATTACTTTACGAAACAAGTGTCAGTATACTGATATAAACATTGAATTCCGGAAAAGGGCTGCCTAAAGGGGCTCCACTTCCGGACAGTTAAACGCCTTTAAAAACTCACCATTTTCAAAGAACTGTTACACATGTTTGCTTTGATGCATTTGCAATAGCGTGCGAGTGGTGAAATTTCACGTAACAATGTGGAACATAGTTTTCAGCAATTGTTTATCTTTTTTCTTTACAAATGGCATTCATTTTCAAAGGGAGACAACTTTTTCTCAAATATTACTTAAAATAATCGGAAAAAGTTGTTTCCCTTTGAAAATGAATGCCATTTGTACATAAAATAATCGGGAACAGTTGTCTCCCTTTGAAAATGAATGCCATATGTAAAGAAATAATGATAAACAATTGCTGAAAACTGTGTTCCACATTGTTATGCGAAATTTCATCACTCGCACGCTATTGCAAATGCATCAAAACGAACATGTGTAACTGTTCTTTGAAAATGGTGAGTTTTTAAAGGCGTTTAACTGTCCGGAAGTGGAGCCCCTTTAGGCAGCCCTTTTCCGGAATTCAATGTTTATATCAGTATACTGACACTTGTTTCGTAAAGTAATATATATGTTTTACATGCTGTTCAATTTTCATGTCAAACAACTCTTTCTTTCTATGATTTGGTGTTGTTTGATTTTTGTTTCCCAAGGCCTCCATCGAAACCTTAATAATGTCGAAATTATTCTTTCTTTTCCGAGGTGAAGGTCACGATTGACTGGTTTACATCATCGTCATTCAGTTTCATCAGCAGCTTCTTAGTAATGAATAGCATCTCTTTGTCAGCATCAATCACGGCGCTTGTTAAAATAATTGATGGAAAAGTACCAGTCAACATCAAAATGCTTCCGGTGAATTGAAAGAGACAGAGAAACGAATTGTCGACTTATTTTTGCATTTTCTGGGGTATATTATAATCCTGAAGTCCTTCACTTGTATAGTTCTTTAAAAATATGTCTCCAAAAGCAAAATTCGCAGCATTCAAAGTTGAAATTATCTTCACGAATGTGCTGTTGTAAACAAAAATAAACCCCGATGTGCGTTTTACGGTGCGGATTTGACTGTGATTTTTTTAAAAACCAATTTTACTTACTAATATATTGATTAAAAGATATGTTGATATATAAATTTAGAGATGATATATTGATTTATATATGATCTGTTAATTACTGTGTGTGCTCTAAGACAAAATACATGTTACCGAACAAGGTAACCTTTACAGAAAGTATTTTCTAAACCTTCTCAATTCTGTGTAAATATACTTAGCGTCACTGAAAAGTCACCACCCTAATGGCCCTTATATTTTAAAATTCGCACTGGACTGTGTTAAAAGCATAATACGACTACATTTTTGACGCAACTGAGACGTCACTGGTGTAAAGATTTGTTAAATTCGATTAACTCCATTTGAGGCACGGGCTGCACGTGCAAAATGATTTTTTCCAGCAATGCCGACATGTACGAAATTCCATCACAAATCATTCATCGCATTTGAAAGTTAGTCGACAGACTAAAAGGAATACGTTAAAAAATCCAGAATATCCTTGCTAATAATGCCACGTTTAAGGCACGATCAACGCCATCAGGCCATTGGCATGGTTGACGCCGAACTTTCATGTCGTGAAATTGCACGTCGTATGTGCTTTTCTCACCTGACAGTCATGAAATGGGTTAGGAGACATGATCAGACAAGGTCTATGAGTAATAGACCGCGAACAGGCCATGAAAAAGTGACGTTGATATTGCATAAACAAGTAAAGAGGTATATATTAAGTGGTAACTTTTCAATGACGCCAAGTATATGTTAAGGATATTATGGGTCTGTCAGGTATGATTTCCAAAATGAAAATATACCCGAGGGGTGGTCTCAAAGGTGTTTACATGATCCTTATAGTTATGATATTCATATGTGTTTGGTAACACTACCCGTTTCACTGTTGGTGTTGCTGTTGTTGTTTTTTTTTAGCTCGACTATTCGAAGAATAGGGGAGCTATCCTACTCGCCCCGGCGTCGGCGTAAGTGTTAGCGTGAACGTGAGCGTCACACAAATGTTATTTAAAGTTTGCGTACAACCCCAAATATTTTCAAAGTCCATTGAGATATTGCTTTCATATTTTGCATACTTGTTTACCATCATGACCCCAGTCTGTAAAAAGGAGGAGGCAACTCTGTCAAATATTTTGACTGAATTATGGCCCCTTTTCGACTTAGAATAAATGTTAAAGTTTGCGTACCACCCCAAATATTTTCAAAGTCCATTGAGATATTGCTTTCATATTTTTCATACTTGTTTACCATCATGACCCCAGTCTGTAAAAAGGAGGAGGCAACTCTATCAAGCATTTTAACTGAATTATGGCCCCTTTTCGACTTAGAATAAATGGTAAAGTTTGCGTACCACACCAAATATTTTCGAAGTCCATTGAGATATTGCTTTGATATTTTGCCTACTTGTTAACCATCATGACTCCAGTCTGTAAAAAGAGGAGGCAACTCTGTCAAGCATTTTGATTGAATTATGACCCCTTTTCGACTTAGAATATCCTTATTGTAATGTTAAAGTTTGCTTACCACACCAAATATTTTCAAAGTTCATTGAGATATTGCTTTTTATTTTTGCATACTTGTTTACCATCATGACCCCAGTCTCTAAAAAGGAGGAGGCAACTCTATCAAGCATTTTGACTGAATCATGGCCCCTTTTCGATTTAGAATATGCTTATTGTAATGTTAAAATTATACCCATAGCTTATATTATACTATCAAGCACTGAGAATATTCGGGCACGCTGTCCACTGACAGCTCTTGTTTTTGGGGGGTTTTTTTGGTGCAGGAAGGTATGTAATTTTCATCTGTACGGTTCGTTTATTTCTTTCCCTTTATCTTATCTTTTCGTTGTACTCAAATATTAGACGTACATTCATTTTCATTTTATATTTATAAATTTGTTACTATCTGGTCATCATGTGCACTGTTTTAATTCTCCCCTATTGCTTCTTTTCTTTTTGTCTTTCAACTGATTATTGTTTGATAATGATTATTAGTATTTGCCAACAGTAGATTACCGTGTAGGTAATGATTGAATGTAGCTTAGTTACGCTAAGTAACTGGTATAAAGTTCCAAAACATTTCATGATTGCTCTGATTTGAGACAAAAGGCAATTTGATTGTACTCACAGCAGTGCTGTGGTCTAAGTAAGGCCAATGTTGAGACATGGTTCGAATCATCGAGTATCGGTATTTGAGTTTGATAAACCTCAACATTTTAATACGAAATCTTATTTTATCCAGAAAAAGTCAAATTCGGAGAAAAAGTATCTTTCCATTATTCAAAGTGTTGAAATGTTCACATTGTTTTATAATTATTCGTTTCCATACTTCGGTGTAAGTAAGTATTTGTGAGAAACTCGGGCTACTTCATTGTATTTATAGAAAGAAAATGTTAGTTAACGGAACTCTAGAGAATGCAGGACTGTCTTGCTGGTACCCTGACGATGCCGGGCACCAGAGGTGTGGTGTTACCCAAACGGTGGCAGTTGCCAGAAGGGTTGTTGTACACAACTGATGCCTGTCGCCAGATGTGCGCTGGTACCCGGTCGATGTCGGTCATCAGAGGTGTGCTGGGACTCTGTCATACCGGCACTTATGTTAACATGACGATCAACTTTTTTCAAAGGTAAGCTACTAATTAACTTTATAATTGCAGTTAACATGGTCCGAGTTCGAGTCGCACTTTGTTTTTTGTGACGAATTCACTTTTTTTACATAGCCGTGTTCTTGCCAGAGAGCTAAACTACTGGTCAAAAAACCAGGATCAAGGTTCTGAATCTGGATATCCTGAGTTTATTGACTTGTTTGAAAATCGTGTAAACTTGGGACTGTTGCTTGTATGAACTAACAACTGGTTCTGTGACAATCTTTCTGTATTTTTCCTGAACATGTTGAGAGATTTATCAACATATAACATTGACTGGTATTTATATTAATGATAATTTTGGTACCTACAATGGTGAACAACATATGCATACGATTTTAAAGATTAATAACGGCCCCATCAGTATGACAACTAGTTCCTTATTTTACAGATAGTCATCCAGTTTGCATGCAACAGTCCTTCTTTCTAGCAGACGACACCAATCATCGCTTCTAGCAGAAGAAACCAGCTGCTTCTAGCAGACGACATCATTTGCTTCCAGCAAAGGACAACAGTTGCTTCTGGTAGACAACACCATTTGCTTCTAGCAGACGACAACGGTTGCTTCTGGCAGACGACGCAAAAGTGCTTATAGCATTCGACACCAGTTGATTCTACCAGACGACTCAAGGGGTGGAGGTAATACCTAGATTTTAGAATAATATGCATGTTCTTTAAGAAGATTCATAGCATAGCAATTTGCTTTCAGTTACATAGATAGATCTTCAACTTGCTTGCGGAAACTCGTTTGCTTATAGCAGACGACACCAGACGACATTGGTGGCGGAAGTAAACTTAGACTTATCTTACGATACATATCTTTGATAAAGCCGAAAAATAGTGTTTGTTTAGGGTAACGCCCCAGAAAACTAGTAGATAGGGTAGGTACGTTTTTTTTTTATTTTGTTTTCATTTTAGAAAAATAGAAAGAAAATTGTGTGCAATAGGGGCTGCATTTTTCGCTCGACTATACGAAGTATAAGGAGAGCTATCCTACTCGCCCCGGCGTCGGCGTCGGCGTCGGCGTCTTTCCGCGTCCCCACCTTGGTTAAAGTTTTGGTGCACTTTCTCTTTTTTCAACTTATCTCTGTAATTACTTGATGGATTTGATTCAAACTTGAAATACTTATTCCTCATCATCATTCACATCATCTGACATAAGGGCCATAACTCTGGCACCAATATTTCATAAATTATCTCCCCTTTTCACTTAGATTTTCAGGTTAAAGTTTTGATGCACTTTCACTCTATCTCTGTTATTACTGAATGGATTTGATTCAAAATTAAAATAGTTGTTCAACATCATCACCCACATCATATGACACAAGGTGCATAACTCTGGCACCATTTTTTCATGAATTATCCCCCCTTTTTACTTAAAATTTTAGGTTAAAGTTTTGATGCACTTTCACTCTACCTCTGTTATTACTGAATGGATTTTATTCAAACTTAAAATAGTTGTTCAGCATCATCACCCACATCATATGACACAAGCTGCATAACTCTGGCACAATCTTTCATGAATTATTCCCCTTTTTACTTAGAAATTTGGGTTAAAGTTTTATGCACTTTCACTCTATCTCTGTTAATACTGAATGGATCTGATTCAAACTTAAACAATTGTTCAACATCATTACCCTTATCATATGACACAAGGTGCATAACTCTGGGACCAATTTTTCATGAATTATTTCCCCTTTTTACCTAGAATTTTAGGTTAAAGTTTTGATGCACTTTCACTCTGTCTCTGTTATTACTGAATGGATTTGATTCAAACTTAAAATAGTTGTTCAACATCATCACCCACACCATATGACGCAAGGTGCATAACTCTGGCACCAGTTTTTCATTAATAATTCCCCCTTTTTACCTAGAATTTTAGGTTAAAGTTTTGATGCACTTTCACTCTTCCTCTGTTATTACTGAATGGATTTGATTCAAACTTAAAATAGTTGTTCAACATCATCACCCACATCATATGACACAAGCTGCATAACTCTGGCACAATTTTTCATGAATTATTCCCCTTTTTACTTAGAATTTTAGGTTAAAGTTTTATGCACTTTCACTCTATCTCTGTTATTACTGAATGGATCTGATTCAAACTTAAACAATTGTTCAACATCATTACCCTTATCATATGACACAAGGTGCATAACTCTGGGACCAATTTTTCATGAATTATTTCCCCTTTTTACCTAGAATTTTAGGTTAAAGTTTTGATGCACTTTCACTCTGTCTCTGTTATTACTGAATGGATTTGATTCAAACTTAAAATAGTTGCTCAACATCATCACCTACACTATATGACACAAGCTGCATAACTCTGGCACCAATATTTAATGAATTATGCCCCTTATGCTTAGGATATACTTATATAGTGTTTTGATACATTTTATCTTTACCACTCTTTTTACTTTAAGTTGATATTTTTGACATAGACTCAGGCTATTGTGCAATAATCTTCATCCACAATTGGAGTCATTAAACACTCCAGTGACAGCTCTAGTTTCCTCAGATGTGCCCAGTTTCACTATCCAGCATCGAAATAGTCGAGCGCGCTGTCTCCTGTGACAGCTCTTGTTGACTGAATATTCATGAAAAATATATGTTCTGGGGCTAAAAACTAGGTCTCCTGGTCAAATCAAAGAAACCCCTAGTGTATGCAATAGGGAATGCATTGTTCGTTTGATGTGCATGAAACTTGGTCAGAACATATGTCTCTAAAATCTCGGATGTTTTTTATGCCCCCGGGATCTACTGATGCGGGAGGCATTTCGTGATTGTCCTGTCCGTCCGTACGAGGTTAACCAAGTGGGATCGTTTTGTCTAGCATCAG
The DNA here is from genome assembly GCF_021730395.1 of Mercenaria mercenaria. Classification (NCBI taxonomy): domain Eukaryota; kingdom Metazoa; phylum Mollusca; class Bivalvia; order Venerida; family Veneridae; genus Mercenaria; species Mercenaria mercenaria. Next base: position 59,482,348 of record NC_069375.1, on the reverse strand, counting down.
TACCCCTTACTAGAATGACTTGATACTAATGCAGATGTAACCTGTGACCATTCCTCATCTTCAGACATCACCTGACCTCAGTTTGACCTTGACCTTGACCTCATTTTGAACTTAGATTGCCCCCGGGATCTACTGATGCGGGAGGAATATAGTGATTGTCCTGTCCTGTCCGTCCGTCCGTACGAGGTTAACCAAGTGGGACCGTTTCGTCTAGCATCAATACCCCTTACTAGAATGACTTGATACGAATGCAGATGTATTCTGTGACCATTCCTCATCTTCAGACATCACCTGACCTCAGTTTGAACTTGAACTTGACCTCGTTTTGGACTTAGATTGCTTTGTATCGACAAGGATGCCACCGGGGGCATCAAGCGTTTATTGAACGCAGCTTCTTGTTTACCTCGGTAATGTGGGGTCAAAGACTTGGTCAGCAGGTCAAATCAAAGAAAAAGCTTGTTTACACTCTAGGGGTCACATTTTGTATTTTATCTTTATAAAGCTTGGCCAGAATGTTTGTTATAATAAAGTCTTGGACGAGTTCTAATCTGGGTTATGTGGGATCAAAATCTAGGTCACTAGGTCCAATCAATGAAAAGGCTTGTATACACTCGAGGCCACATTTTTTGGTCCAATCTTAATTCAAATTGGTCAGAATATTTGTCTCGATGAAATCACTAGGTCAGAAGTATTTACACTGTTATGGTGTGTTACTCAGGTGAGCGACATAGGGCCATCTTGGCCCTCTTGTTTAAAAAGGGCTCCCTTTTCGACTTTAATGTTCATTCAATTGACAAGTCTGTTGAAATCTCGAGCGTTACAAGTCCTACGGCAACTCTTGTTTCTACTCTTTTTCTCTTTTTTATTGTTTTTGTTTAGACAGAATTTTTACATAATGTGAAAGTGTGTTATTCTGAACAAAAGACATAAGAGATTACATTGATGTATTAAGGACAAGTTTGCATTTTTCTCCTTTAAAACTCCATCTTTGCCACTTTTTGCAATTTTGCCACAAAAATGTAGAAGGATATGAAGGGTAAAGTTACCCAAACAAAAACAAAAAAAAAACAATTTATTTTATTTTATTTTATTTTATTTTATTATTTATTATATAAGATTCAGATGTTATTCAAAGTTATACATCATTTTAAAAAAAATTGGTTGGTAGAAGGATCTTTTTTTCTTGTTTTCTAGAGGTTTTTTAAAATATTTTATGGCCAAAAATGTATATTTCCAAGTAGAAAATTTCTAGCTCTTGACATTTTTTTAAATATTTTTTTTTTTGAAACTTTACAGTTGTTTAACACGGAAATGTAGCTTTTATTCTGACTAAAAATGGTATCTTGAATGTTTTATAACAATCTCCTAAAACGTGTGATGTATTTCAGGTTATGAAACAAAAAGGCAAGAAGGACATTGTTTGGCTTTATTGAAAGACAGACAGATGGCAGAAGACAAATATCATTGTGCAGTTTTGTGTTTGTTGTTCCCAGCGGCTGACGGACCGATGTAACCAAGGTAATAATCTTCAGAATCTTTATTTGACATTGAAAAACAGTCTATGATGAATTCTGTGTCATATAAGTTCTGAACTGTTAGCTTTTAGCTCTCCTCGAATCATACTGAATCGGCGTCCAGATTTTTTAAACGTTTAGACGCACTTTAACTTTATCTGTTCAAAAGATTTGCTTCATCCTTATAGTCCAAGAGATTGGGCACTTTTATTTATTTTTTTGAGCCCAAGCAAACTTTTTATTTTTTTGGATAGCTAAAAATTTGAATTTTCAGAAAATCCATTTCTTAGTTGTCAAAGCGGGTGGAATTACCATATTTATAACATTTTTTCGTTTAAGTTTTGTATGTAATCTGGTATCTCATTGCCCATTAATGGGAATGGATTGAATTGTCCATTGTCATAATTTGATTTGGATTGTACAGGTTCCTTAACCCCGTGTTGCAATTTTACAAAATTATGCCCTTTTTGGACTTTAATATTCATTCACTTGATAAAGCTGTTGAATAGTCGAGCGTTGCTGTCCTCAGACAGCTCTTGTTAAAAAAAAATATACCCCTTTTTTGACTTAGCAATTTTTGGTCAGGTTCTTGTACGTAAGCTAGTATATCAGTACCCACTAGGTCACAATCTTATTTAATTTAATGATCCGACATGCAGTGCACAGGTTCCATAACATTTCTTTGCATGCCCCTTTTCGACATTCATTCAATTTATTTCTTCAGTGACACCACTATTAGATAGTCGAGGATTGCTGTTCATGTTACTGAATGAATGTGGTCTAAACTTGAATTAGTTGTTCCACACCTTATTATACATAACGAGGTGCATTGATCTAGCACTAATAAATACTGAACTATGCTTCTTTTTTGCTCGAATGTTCAACTTATAAGACACGCATGCACGCAAACACGTATCCCTTTGTACCTCACCACTTTCTAGATATTTCTTTTACTTATTTAAAACATAATTATATCTTTTACTATTAATTTGAATCCCTCAAACACACAACACAAACACATACCGTAACATGAAAAGGAATATTTTAAACTAGTCTGATTCTTGAAAAATTTCTACGAAGTATTGTCGTCACTTGATCGTCGGCGTCGGTGTAGGCGTCGGCATTGGTTTAAATCTTTGTTAAGGTCCACCTTTTCTCAAGAACTATAAGAGCTACTGCTTTGAAAATTTGCACACTTGTTTGTCATTATTGGTTGACTATGAAGAACAAGAACCATAACTCTAATTTGCATTTTGTCAGAATTATGGCATTTTTCGTACTTAGAAAATTTGATTTTCTTGGTTAAAATTTTTGTTTAGGTCACTTTTTGCCAAAAGCTGTAAGATAAACTGCTTTAACATCTTGCACACTTGTTTATCAGCATTAGATGAGTAAGTAGACCAAGAAACATTGCCCTAACTTGCATTTTGTCAGAATTTTGGCCCTTTTTTACTTTGAAAATTTTAATTTCTTGCAATGGTTAAAGTTGTTGTTTAGGCCGACTTTACTTGAATGCTGTGAGAACAATAGCTTTGAAACTTCAAATTCTTGTTAATCATCATTAGATACAAAGGAAAAAGAGCCTAAAGACTGATATACATTATATATGCTTTACGGCCCTAAACGTACATAGAAAAATTGAATTATTTTGTTTAGATCCATTTTTCTTGAATTCTATTAGAGCTATGGCTTTGACTCTTTGTATACTTGTTTATTATCATGAGATTAGTAGGTAGGTCAAGAACTCTAATATATCTCTCTTGCATTTTGTCAGAATCATCGGGTTTTAAGCTTAGATAATATATTTTTTTAATTCACTTTTCTTGAATACTTATTATAGCTTTGAAACTTCAAACATTTTTCATTATCAGTTAACATGATTAAGAAGGCCAAGAACTATAACTCTTTTCTTACATATTGCCCAGCACCAGGTGCTGCAGATAATGTTCTTGTTAACTAATTTCTTTACACTAACTTGTATCTCATAAATTTTCTTAGATGCCCACAAACACCCGCTGTCTCGACTCACCCCCATACAGGCCACACACCCTCAGAAATCTTTATTTTTTACGTCTTACTTATTATGTCACATATATCTTCTGTTCCTTAGCATCCCTTATTACTATGCCCACTTTCCCCGAACCCGACACACATACAGACACACAAACACACACACACATTAAAATTTTTCAATCTTGCTTTTATCATATGATAAACATTTTCGAATAGTCGAGAGTACCGTTCTTCTGACAGGTCATTTCATTTATAATTTAAGGCTTAAATTTTGAAGCACCATCTCCATTATTAATGTATTGATTTAAGCTATTTTTATCCCCCCCCCCCCTCCAGTATCGAAGACCTAAAAGGCACATTTGAAATGTCTGTCCGTCCGCCCGTCCGTCATTTCAACACAGCCATATAACAACTACATCTGTGTTCCACTAATCCTAAAATTTCAATCCAATTCAAATGAAACTTGGTATGGTATACATCATCAACATGACATGAACATGCAGTGTCATTATTTTTGTTTATAACATAAATAGATCATAACCATACTACAACTACGTCTATACCTTGTGTTCTCAACTCCTGCTACGATTTCCATCCAGTTCCATTGGAACTTGGTAACATATGGTTGAGAATTTTTCCTAGCTGGCCTCTTTGTATTTTAATCTTTCAAGCATGTAAAAGAAGGGTTGCGTGTGTGTTTTGGGAAAACGGGTCGCATGTCTTATACAGTGTTGAAATCACTACCGCATCATTATCACCATCGTAAAAACCAAGGTACATAACTTTGAGACCTTAACATCATCAATTATGTCCCGTTTTTAGCTCACCTGAGCACGAAGTGCTCAAGGTGAGCTTTTGTGATCGCCCTTTGTCCGTCGTCCGTCGTCGTCCGTCGTCAGTCGTCCGTCGTCGTCAACAATTTGACTGTTAACACTCTAGAGGTCACAATTTTGGCCTAATCTTAATGAACCTTGGTCAGAATGTTACCCTCAATAAAATCTTGGAAAAGTTTGATATTGGGTCATCTGGGGTCAAAAACTAGGTCACCAGGTCAAATCAAAGGAAAAGCTTGTTAACACTCTAGAGGTCACAATTTTGGCCCAATCTTAATGAAACATGGTCAGAATGTTACACTCAATATAACCTTGGAGGAAATTGATATTGGGTTATTTGGGGTCAAAAACTAGGTCACTAGGTCAGATCATAGGAAAAGCTTGTTAACACTGTAGAGGCAACATTTATGACCATATCTTAATGAAACTTGTTCAAAATGTTAATCTTGATGATCTATAGGTCAAGTTTGAATCTGGGTCAGGTAGGGTCAAAAACTAGGTCACTAGGTTAAATCAAAGGAAAAACTTGTTAACACTCTAGATGTCACAATTTTGGCCAATCTTGATGAAGCTTGGTCAGAAAGTTACCCTCAATAAAATCTTGTATGAGTTTGATATTGGGTCATTTCGGGTCAAAAACTAGGTCACTAGGTCAGGTCAAAGGAGAAGCTTGTTAACACGCTAGAAATCACAATTTTGGCCCAGTCTTAATGAAGCTTGGTCAGAATGTTACCCTAAATGAAATCTTGTATGAGTTTGATATTGGGTCATCTGGGGTCAAAAACTAGGTCACCAGTTCCAATCAAAGAAAAAGCTTATTAACACCCTAGAGGTCACAATTTTTGCCCAATTTTAATGAAACTTGGTCAGAATGTTACCCTTAATAAAATCTTAGACGAGTTTGATATTGGGTCATCCCGAGTCAAAAACTAGGTCACCAGGTCAAATCATAGGAAGTGCTTGTTAACACTGCAGAGGCCACATTTATGACTTATCTTCATTCAACTTGGTCAGAATGTTAATCTTGATGATCTCAAGGTCCAGTTTGAATCTGGGTTAAGTAGGATTAAAAACTAGGTCACCAGGTCAAATCAAAGGAAAAGCTAGTTAACACTGTAGAGGCCACATTTATGACCATATCTTAATGAAACTTGTTCAGAATGGTAATCTTGACGATCTATAGGTCAAGTTCGAGTCTGGGTCAGGTAGGATCAAAAACTTGGTCACCAGGTCAAATCAAAGGAAAAGCTTTTTAACACTCTAGAGACCACATTTATGATGTATCTTCATGAAACTTAGTCAGAATATTAGTCTTGATGATCTTTAGGTCAAGTTCGAATCTGGGTCATGTGGGGTCAAAAACTAGGTCACCAGATCAAATCAACGGAAAAGCTAGTTAACACTTTAGAGGCCACATTTATGACCATATCTTAATGAAACTTGGCCAGAATGTTAATCTAGATGATCTTTAGGTCAATAGTTCAGGTGAGCGATACAGGGGCCTTCATGGCCCTCTTGTTTTATGTTTCAATACACTTTCAGCCTCTTTATGAATTTCTTTAAATTTTAAAATGTTGTTCAACATCATCATCTGCATCATATATGCCAAGGGCCATAACCCCACCACCAATCATTTATAAATCATGTCCTCCGTTTGGGAAAAACGGGAAGTAATATTCTGTGTCCGTCTGTCTGTCTGTCTGTCCGTCTGTCTGTCTGTGTGTCATATTTCTTGACCAGGCATAACGTAACAAAACATTCAAGGTATTTCTATAAACTTGACATATAAGTAGGTGGCAATAAGACAATGTGCAGAGTGCAAGAACCGGGTCAGAAGGTCAAGCGTTAAGATCACAAATGGAGAGTATAAGTCAACATTGTCTCCCATATTTCTTGTCAGGAGCATCTTGAAACTTCATAAAAAAGAATGTGTTGCTTCAACGATGTGCAGAATGCTAAATTTTATAAATGTTTCATTCCTCAGAGGGTGATATGAAAAATGATCACCGCGAGATATATGAAAAGTATCGACAGAGGCGCCAGTTGTGACTTTGGTCCATTGTTCGGTCTGTCGAGTACCATTGTTATTCTATATCCATATAGGTGAATAAATTGATATCATACAGATCAACCATTGGACTTTTCAACATGCGAACACGGCGATTAGGTGAAAAGTTCAGAATTGAGTTTGGAGTTTTCCAAGCATTCACTACCTGCTCTGTAAAATCTGTTACACTGATCTTACGTTATTACTATATCTTTATGAAATTTTTGTATCAAAGTGTTGTTAATTTCTATTTTTTTATTATCAGCCGCGTTAGTAGCGTGGAGTATCCAACATGGAGACACAGTCGTAGGATTTTCTGATGTTGTTGACATAATAACTGTTTCATATTTCGTACTAATTGCGAGACTATTATTGATCTTATCCGGCGATATCAAAGAAAATCCGGGGCCAATTACTACTGACGTCTGCTTGTCTGTCTTTCACCAGAACATCCCAAGCATTAGAAATAAATTTGAATATATTAAAACAAATTTCCTCGATTATGATATTCTCTGTTTTACAGAAAGTAAACTGTCTCTTGATATTCAGAACTAATCATTACTTCTAGATAGATTCGATAAAATTTATCGTAAAGACAATACCGCGCACTCTGGGGGTCTTCTAGTTTATGTATCGTCTAGTATTTATTCAATAAGAATGCTTGAACTAAAATTATCTTACTTGAATCAATCTGGCTTGAAATTAAAAATGAAAGTAAGACGTATTTACTTTGTAATGTTTACAGACCATCAAACTTAACTGTTGAAATTTGGGACCGGATAAATATTTGTATAGATAAAGCACTCGAAACATGTAATAATATATTAGTAGGAGACATTAATGAAGACCAGTTGAATCCCAACAATAACAAATTAGGTACTATATTACTGCTGAATGATATGAATAATGTAATAACTGAAGCTACTAGAGTTAGCCCTTACTCCCAGTCTCTGTTAGATCCGACTGGAATATCATCTTCTCTTTAATGTTTACACGCTGGTAATTTAGTACTGATAAGTCAATAAGTGACCATTTTGGAACATTTGTGTATATCAAAATGAAGGAACAACTCAATGCCCCGTTTAAAAGAAGTGTCTGGAACTACAAACGAGCTAACTTTGATTCACTTAACGAGAAAATTCAAAACACTGATTGGTCATTTTTATCCCATTCTGATATTAATACGGCAACTATGAATTTTACTGATAAATTTTTAGAATTGGCAAAGTCATGTATACCCATAACCATAGCAACCATTCGTCCGAAAGATAATGGTGTAATACAGTAATTCGGAAAATCAGTCGAAAACGCGATAGACAAAAACGCAAAGCTATATCCACTGGAAAACTTGAAGATTGGACTACATACAAATCGTCGAGAAATAAAGTTAATAATATGATTAAGCATGGTAAAGAAGGTTTTAAAATTTACATTAAGCGAGTGTAATTCAACCATTGATGACACACAAGCTTCTTTACCTTCTTTTTACAGTAAAACCAATAAACAGCTTGATAGCTTCAATATTTCTAAACAAGATGTTCTTGATGTACTTTCCAACCTTGTCGTTAACAAGGTAAGTGGACCTGATGAAATAAGAGACAACGCTTTACTGTTTGTGAACCACTGAAAATTTTATTTAACAGGTCTCTGGATCTTAATATATACCCAGAATGTTGGAAAAACGCAAATGTTATGCCCTTATGTAAAAAGGGAAATAGGTCCATACCTTCAAATTACCGACCAGTTTCTTTTATTAGCTGTTTAGGGTAAGTTATGGAACGTGTAATGTTTAAGAATATATATAACTATTTCCATGCAAATAAATTTATGTATAAAAATCAGTCAGGATTTCTTCCTGGGCATTCTAAAGTGTATCAATTAATAGATATCTGTAACCAAATTTTTAAAGCATTTGATGACAAGATATCTACTTGTATTGTTTTTTGTAATATTAGCAAAGCCTTCGACCGTGTTTGGCATAAGGGACTTATTTTCAAACTCAAACAATACGGACTTATTTGAAATATTATTAATTGGATCTCTAGTTATCTAACATGCCGTGAACAGAAAGTTTTCGTTGGATCTACTTATTTTGAAGAAAGAAGTATTAATGCCGGCGTGCCATAGGGCTCGGTACTTCGGCCTTTATTGTTTCTCATTTACGTAAATGATATTGCAGATTCCTTATCTAGTGTAACACGTTTATTTGCTGACGACAGTTCGTTATCTGTTAGTTCTAATGATATCAATTATATAGAGATAACGTTAAATGATGACTTAAATATCGTATCACGCTGGGCTAAACAATGGCTTGTTAAATTTAACCCAGCCAAAACCGATGTATTATTTCTTTCACTTGCAAAACAGAATTTGAATTTGCCTTCACTTTATTTTGAGAACACTCATTTAACTTATGTTGATAGTCACAAACATTTAGGGGTTACATTTAGTACCGATGGCTCATGGCACGATCATATTTCTAATATAACTTTATCAGCATCAAAAGTTTTAGGAACAATGAGAATGAATGTTAAAGTTTAAACTCAAAAGAAAAACATTGAACCAGACATACATTTCTTATCTTTGACCAATTATTGAATATGCATCTAATATGGGATAGCTGCACGATTTATGAAAAGGAATTACTTGACAAAATTCAGTATGACGCGGCACGTATAGTAACAGGGTTAACGAGATCTGTATCAATAGAAAGACTGCTTCGAGAAAAAGGTTGGGTTTCGTTGTTCGACAGAAGACATATGCAAACATTAATTTTGATTTATAAACATAGCCGCGGCGATTTACCTAGTTATCTATCTCAGCAATTCCCCAATACCGTATTGAGAAACAATGCAGATAATGCTACTATGGCACGCCGGCTTGAATTTATGCCAGATCTGTAATAATAAAATTTTCCAGTGGAACAAGATGATCGGTTGTGCTGCGTTGTTTGCGAAAGCCGCTTTGAAAGTTTGTAATTAAACCTCGAATCGCAAGGTTGAATTACAAACTTTCAAAGCGGCCTTCGCAAACAACGCAGCACAACCGATTATCTTGTTCCACTGGAAAATTTTATTCGTGATGCATTTATTTAAAAAGAGCATCTAGTGTCTGTCTTTTTCGATTTAGAAAAAGCTTATGACACTACATGGAAATATGGTATTATGAATGATCTTAACGACATAGGTTTAAAAGGTCGTCTGCCAACATTTATATCACAATTTTTATCTGATCGAAGTTTTAAAGTACGTGTTGGTGATACCCTTTCTGACTCTTTTGAGCAAGAACAGGGAGTTCCACAAGGTTCAATTTTATCTGTTACACTTTTTAGCATCAAAATTAATAATATTGTGACATGTTTGTTACCAGGGACAGACTGTTCATTATATGTTGACGATTTTTTGATATGTTATCGTTCAAAAAATATGCGTACGATTGAACGCCAATTACAACAGTGTTTGAATAAAGTCCAAACTAGGGCCATGGAAAATGGGTTTAAATTTTCCCAGTCGAAAACTCAATGTGTCCACTTTTGCCAATTACGGAAACATCATTGTGACCCTGAGCTTTTTCTAAATGGTACAAAAATACCCGTTGTTGATGAAGCAAAATTTCTTGGTGTTATCTTTGATAAAAAGCTTTCGTTTGTGCCACATATAAAATACTTGAAAGCCAAATGTCTGAAGTCATTGAATCTTTTAAAGGTAATTTCAAATACTGATTGGGGAGCCGATCGCACGGTTTTATTAAGACTTTATAGGGCTTTAATTAGATCTAAGCTAGATTACGGTTGTATTTTTTATGGTTCCGCAAGAAAATCTTATTTACAAATGTTAGATACCATCCATAATCAAGGTCTTCGTATTGCTCTTGGTGCATTCCGAACATCGCCAGTTGAAAGTTTATATGCTGAAGCAACGAACCATCTCTTTACACACGCCGAGAAAAACGTTCATTGCAATATGCTTTAAGAGTGGCTGCCAACAAATCCAATCCTGCTCATGAAATTATTTTTAAACCAAAGTACTCCGATTTATATGAGGAAAAACCAGAAGACGCGGAACATTTCTTTTTCAGATGTCTACTTTTTTCCCAACAACGTCGACAATTATTCATTGATACCCACTAGTACCATCCTTTAGTGTCAAAAAATGATGCCATCTATTTCTTGCGATAAGTTATCGAATCCAAAAAGTAATTTTTTGACACTAAAGGATGGTACTAGTGGGTATCAATGAATAATTGTCGACGTTGTTAGGAAAAAAGTAGACATCTGAAAAAGAAATGTTCCGCGTCTTCTGTGATATATCCACAGTTACACGTTTGATACTCACGTAAATGGTTGTAAAATAAGTCTGAATGGAGACTGCTACATTTGTTACGTATTCTTGCATGATCGACCTGAGAAAATTTTTCACCAGATAGATAAAAAGAAGGAACTTTGGGGGTTTTGAATTTTTGTTTTAATTTATACTTAAAGGCTGATAATTATAGTATCTGCATTTCGGAAACCTGCGTCTAGTTCATTCCAAAGTTTGATGGATGACGGTATTACAGTGAATGAGTGAGTTGGGTTTTACGGCGAATCGACACAAAATGGTCATATATCGCCGAGAAGTCATATTGTTAACGCCAACTGTAAAGCATAAACATTGATGTAAAAATGTAAAGCATACCTAAAAACATCCATGTAAAAATGTAAAGAACACTATGAATAATGTAAAACATATCTAAAAACATCTATGTAAAATGTAAAGCATACCTAAAAACATCCATATAAAAATGTATGTACGTGTGTGTTAAAATATCAGCTGCAAACATAATAATATTGCAAGATGTAAATAAAAATAAGAAGTGTTAGATCTTTTGATATATTCCTATCTGCTTTAAAAACGATAAAATATTTCCGACTGAAAGGTTGGCAAATAACCCTTTCAAAGATTGCACGTCATAATATTTACTACGTTGTGTAGCAAAGTCCACACAGTCGATTAGAATATGTTTAATAGTTAGCGGTGTTTGACATTGTACACATTCGGGTTGATCTTCTTTATTCAACAGATAAGAGTGAGTCAAACGGGTATGACCTATTCGACAGCGAGAAAGAACAACTTCCTCCCTGCGAACAGATCTGTTCCCTTGGTGCCATTCCCCTAGAGTAGGTTTGATATCATGAAGTTTATTGAATGAAGCACTGTTCCATGACGATTGCCATTTAGATAAAATGTATTTCTTTATATTGGGCCTAAAATCGGTATGTGGTAATTTCAAATTAGATTGTGATAATAAAAGGGATATCTTTGCTGCAATATCAGCATCCTCGTTTCCATGAATACCAGCATGACTAGGAATCCAACAAAATATGATAAACTTTTTTAAAGATAGTTCATGAAACCGGAGAAGAATATTTTGAATGAATGGATTTTCCATATTTCAGTTATGAATTGACTGTAAAACAGAAAGCGAGTCGGAAAAGATAATAATTTTTTCTGCACTATTTTTTTCATATAAAATTTAGAGCTAAATCAATAGCTTTGGCCTCGGCTGAAAATATTGTTGCATAATTTGGCAAACGTAATCTTGATTGATGAAGGAGGCACAGCCAACCTTTGATGCATCTTTTGAACCGTCTGTGTAAATTGCAAAATAGTCCTTGTAAGTTTCAGGGTTTGTTTCAGACTTTCTTAAGGCAGTTTTCAAATCGAAAAGAACTGTAGGGGTATGAAGGGTCCATGGTGGTGTATCTGGAATTGAATTTTCTTTAATACCATCGAATTCAAAGTCAGTTTCATTCATAGAAGATTGTATGCGAAATCCAAACGGTTTGATTTGTTTTGGTTTTTCCTCATATAAATCGGAGTACTTTGGTTTAAAAATAATTTCATGAGCAGGATTGGATTTGTTGGCAGCCACTCTTAAAGCATATTGCAATGAACGTTTTTCTCGGCGTGTGTAAAGAGATGGTTCGTTGCTTCAGCATATAAACTTTCAACTGGCGATGTTCGGAATGCACCAAGAACAATACGAAGACCTTGATTATGGATGGTATCTAACATTTGTAAATAAGATTTTCTTGCGGAACCATAAAAAATATAACCGTAATCTAGCTTATACGTACTAATCTTACGATAATAAACAAGGGCGTAAAGTTCTGATAGTATACAAGATAAGTTAACATAAACAACAAGAGCTGTCCGTAAGACAGCCAATGCTAGACTATTCGAATTATTGTCCCAGAAGCAGGAAATGTTACCATAAATGTAAAACAGATCTATAGAGTTCTAATTCAGTATCTCCATTAGTTTTGGAGCTTGGGTAGCTTTCATGCAAAATTGTAACCAGAAGTTTTATATTCAAAAGGGGATATAATTTGACCAAAATGCATGTCAGAGTTATGGGACTTGGTGCAAGCAACTAGTTTTTTAACCTCGAAGGCACATGTGAAGTCTATATTTAATATCTGCATTTGTTCTGCAGATAGTAATTGCACGCAAAACCTTAACAAGAATTTTCTAAGTCTAAAAGGGGGCAAAATTTGTCCAAAATACATGTCAGAGTTATGGGACTTGACCCAGTAAGGTTGGTAATTGATCTAGAAAGATAAAAAATAAGTTTCAAATATGTATGCCTTTAAGTAATAGCTGTATGTACTTGCACGCAAAACTTTAACCAGGATTTTCTAAGTCCAAAAGGGGGCATAATTTGGCCAAAATGCAGGTCAGAGTTATGGGCCTTAATGCAATCAGCTAGTTTTATAACCCCGAAGACACATGTTAAGTTTCAATTAAATATATGCATTAATTTTGGAGACAGTAACTTTTTTCTAAGTCCAAACGGGGCATAATTTGCGCAAAATGCATGTCAGAGTTATAGAACTTGACCCAGTGAGTTTGGTAATTGACCAAGAAAAAGAAAACATAAATAAGTTTCAAAGCTATATGCCTTTAAATGATAGCTGTATGTACTTGCATTCGAAACTCTAACCAAGGTGTGACGCCGACGCCGACGCCGACGCCGACGCCAGGGTGAGTAGAATAGCTAGACTATTCTTCGAATAGTCGTGCTAAAAACAGACCAAGAAATTCCTATTTTCTAAGTAAATAAATCGTTATAATTCTGAAAAAGGGCATGCAAGAGTTATTGTTCTTGACAAAGTTATACATCTCATGATGTTAACAAGTGTGCATAGTTTCAAAGTAATGTTCGAGAAAAAATTGGGCCTAAACAAAAATCTTAACCAACGCCGACGCCGACGATCAAGTGATGACAATACCCAACAGATGTTTATGAGAGATAAAACTATTAAACAATTTATGTAAAATAAAATGGAAAGTTTACTTTTTATATTTCACAAGAGTTTATAGTAGGCATAGGTGCATAACAACAGCATGTATCAATGGTATTTTCACAACTGTTGTTCCTCTTTCAGTTAGTAAGCATTTATATTTACATACCAGTGGTCCGAAAAAATCTTTTATAATTCATCATAAATATTTAAATTCTTAAACATCAAAAAATTCTGGGCGTATGAGAAAACGATTTAGAATCAGAGGTAAAGTTTCCAAAGAAAAACTGTCTTGAAAAGTGTACATGTGTTTAGGTTTCATCATCAGTTTTATGAAATGTGTGTTGACTGCTTCAAGTATGGAACATTTTCAAAACACGGTGGGAAAAAAATGGAATAAATAATTTTTGCGATAAGGATGGAGGTACAACTCGGAAAGGTTCCTACAATGTAAAAGGGAAGACATAATATGGTGTTAGAATGTAAATCTGCACAATTCCTTAATTGACAAGGCAGTCTGAAAGACAGCTAAATCCCCCGCCACTGCTATGGATAGTGAAAGGGTAAACCTTTGACCTTTAGCTGTGACCTTGACCTTGAACTGACATGGCTGACTCATACATTTTGCACAACGTCTTGATGAGGTGATCATTTGACCCAAGTTTCATGAAAATCCTTCAAGAGGTTAAGAAGATACAGAGCTCAAACCTTTGACCTTGAGTTGTGACCTTGACCTTAAGTTGACATGGCTGACTCATGAGTTCTTGATGAAGTGATCATTTGACCCAAGTTTGATGAAAATTCTCCAAGGGGTTTAGGAGGTACAGAGCAGACACAAACATTTGACCCTAAGTTGTGACCTTGACCTTGAGCCGGCATGGCTGACTCATAAGTTATGCACATTGTTTTAATGAGGTGATCATTTGACCAAAGTTTTATAAAATTCCTTCAAGGGGTTTAGGAGATAGAGAGCGGACACGAAATGGAAGGCTAAAACCGTTGACCTTGAGTTGTGACCTTGACCTTGAGCCAGCATGGCTGACTCATGAGTTCTGCACATCGCCTTGATGAGGTGATCATTTGACCCAAGTTTTATATGAATCCTTCAAGGGAATTAGGAGATACAGAGCAGGCACAAAATGGAAGGCTCAAACCTTTGACCTTCATTTGTGACCATGACCTTAAGCCGGCATGGCTGACTCATAAGTCCTGCACATCAAGAGAAGGATTAAGTGTATCAAAACATTAAATAAGTATAATTCTAAGTAGAAAGGGGGCATAATTCATGAAATATTGGTGCAATAATGATGTACCTTGTGTCATATGATGTGGGTGATGATATGGAACAACTACATGTACTTCAAATTTAAATCAAATCCATTTAATAATAACTTAGATATAGTGCAAGTGCATGAAAACTAACCTGACAATCTAAGTAAAAGGTGGGGGCGTCGGTCATGAAATATTGGTGCAAGAATTATGGCCCTCTTGTGATAAGATGTGAGCGATGATGTGTAAAGTAAAGTTCTAAGTAAAAAGGGGCGATAATTCATGAAATATTGGTGCGAGAGTTATTACTCTTGTGCCATTTGATGTGGGTGATGATGAAGAACAAATATTTTAAGTTTGAAACAAATCCATCAAGTAATTACAGAGACAAAGAGAAAGTACATCAAAATTTTCACCAAAGTGCGTACGCGGAAAGTCGCCGACGCCGATTCGAGTAGGACAGCTCTCCATACTTCGTATGGTAGTCGAGCTAAGAATTTCATTCAGTTGGTTCAATAGGTAATAACAGATATAAGCTTGTTTAGAAATACTGATAATGCGTCTGATGTATAGGACAATCTCCCCGGCCTTACGTAACAGCGGTTTTAGAAGGAGAAATAAATCATGAAAGATTGGTGCTAGAGTTATGCGAGTTATCGTACATGCTGTTGATAATATGAAATAAATTCTTAAAGTTTAAATCACGTCCAATTATTTATAGGAATGATGCACATGTCCCTTCAAAATGTTTGACAGAATGAGATTAGAATATCCAAAAACGGGACATAACTCACGAAACCCAAATTGCAATTAGAATTCCGATAATATGCACTTAAAACACTTCATGTTTATGACATATTCTAAGTTTCATTTGAATTGGAAACAAGGTACGGTTGTAGTTGTAATACATTTATTGCGAAATCCAAAGAAAAAATTGCTAATAATTGGACGTAACTGGACTAATTTGCGCACGCACGCTTTACAAGGAAATCCGTACAAGACGCGCATTTCATGTTAATGACGTACACAAAATTCCTTTTAACTGGATGGAAAGTGTAGGGAGTTGAATCGGAACAAAGTATACATTGGATTATAATTGTTAAATCCAAAGAAGAGCACCACCCTGCGGGTGCAGATGCTCATCTGACTTTTTGTCTCTGTATAATAGAAATATAGTCATATCCATGATTTTCTAAGTCCAAAAGGGGCAATAATTCTTGCAAAAGGCAGGATAAAATTATGTTTCTTGCTGTACAGAGTCAGCTTTTGATGGTGAACAAGTGTTGCAAAATCTAAAGAAATAGTTTTGGTAGTTTACGAGAAAAGCTGACCCAAACACAAACCGTAACCAAGAAATCTGATCTTCTAAGTCCAAAAGGGGCCATAATTCTTGCAAAAGGAAAATGGAGTTATTTTCCTTGCTGTAAAGTGTCAACTTTTGATGGTGAACAAGTGTGCAAGTTTTAAAGCAATAGCTTTGATAGTGTAGGAGAAAAGTTGACCTAAACATAAAACTTAACCAGGCAACGCCGACGCCGGCATCGATCAAGTGATTACAATAACTCATCATTTTGTTTAAAATCAGATGAGCTAAAAAGGGGCATAATTCAAGAAACAATTATTGACAATGTGTGCGTGTCTACTTCGTGCTGATGTTTACTGATTTTTTTTTCGGATTTAACGTTTGGTATACTTGTCATTTTGTCAAGTCTAAAACGTTTCATTCGAATTGAAAGGAAACTGTGAAAAGGGTTGAGTACATAAGACAGTATGACGGCAGGGTGCAAGGACGGAAGGGCAGTACAAACTCCTAATGCACCCCGGGTCTTCAACACTGAGCGCAGAAGAAACAAGAGCACCGCCTTGCGGGTGCTGACGCTCATCTGATTTTTTTTAGTGTAATAGAAATATTGTCCTACCCATGATTTTCTAAGTTTAAAAAGGGCCATCATTCTTGCAAAAAGCAGGATAGAGTTATGTTTCTTGATGTACAGTGTCCACTTATGATGGTGAAAAACTGTTGCAAGTTTTAAAGCAATAGCTTTGATAGTTTATAAGAAAAGTTGACTTAAACATAATACTCAACCAAGAAAATGATTTTCTAAGTCCAAAAGGGGCAATAATTATTGCAAAAAGCAGGATGGAGTTATGTTGCTTGCTGTACAGGGTCAGCTTATGATGGTGAACAAGTGTTGCAAGTTTCAAAGCAATAGCTTTGATAGTTTAAGAGAAAAAGTTGACCTAAACATAAACTTAACCAAGAAATCTGATATTTTCTAAGTCCAAAAGGGGCCATAAATCTTGCAAAAAGCAGGACAGAGTTATGTTTCTTGCTGTACAGGGTCAACTTATGATGGTGAACAAGTGTTGCAAGTTTTAAAGCAATAGCTTTGATAGTTTAGGATAAAAGCTGACCTAAACATAAAACTTAACCAAGAAAACTGATTTTCTAAGTCCAAAAGGGGCAATAAATCTTGCAAAAAGCAAGATGGAGTTATGTTTCTTGATGTACAGGGTCAGCTTATGATGGTGAACAAGTATTCCAAGTTTCAAAGCAATAGCTTTGATAGTTTAGGAGAAAAGTTGACCTAAACATAAAACTTAACCAAGAAATCTGATATTTTCTAAGTACAAAAGGGGCCATAAATCTTGCAAAAAGCAAGATGGAGTTATGTTTCTTGCTATACAGGGTCAGCTTATGATGGTGAACAAGTATTCCAAGTTTCAAAGCAATAGCTTTGATAGTTTAGGAGAAAAGCTGACCTAAACATAAAACTTAACCAGGCAACGCTGACGCCGACGCCGACGCCGACAACCGCTCAAGTGATGACAATAACTCATCATTTTTTTTCAAAAAATCAGATGAGCTAAAAACGAGCTTAAAACTTTAAATCTCTCTTCATGAGAGATTGGCACTAGAGTTATGGACCTTGTGTCATATGCTGTGGATGATGAAGAACCAGTCTTTTAGGTTTGAAGAAAACCCATTGAGTAACTAGAGCTATCACTAAAGGTGATGAATGTACCCCGCATGCATTGACACAGTACATTGCAATTTGACGCACACAAGATTGCATAATTATGTGGACTGTATGTATATAGACTGTATGTATACAGTATAGTAACAAAAAACAAAGTCCCATAACTATGCAGAATAGTTATCTAAAAGAACGTAGCATGCAGCATGCACAACTAGGGTTGGTACTGATCACTTGTGTGAAGTTTCATTAAATTGTGTGCAAGTGTTCGGAAGATTAGGCGCGCACAAGACTGCATATGCAGACTATATGTACATAGTATGTTAACAAGGAACAAAGTCCGATAACTCTGCATTTTTTGTCGTTGAAAGAACCTAACATGCCCCATGCACAACTGCTGTTGTAACTGATCACTTGTGTGAAGTTTCATTAAATTGTGTCAAGGGGACTCCGATGGTGCGCTCAAGATTGTGTCTATGTATATAGTACAGTTACAAAAAACAGTCCCGTAACTCTGCATATCTTTTTCTGAAAGAATCTAACATGTCCCATGCACAACAACTGTTGTTACTGATCACCTGTGTGAAGTTTCATTAAATTGTGTCAAGGAGATGGGGAGAGATTGTGCGCACAAGATTGTGTCTATGTATATAGTATAGTAACAAAAAACAAAGTCCCGTAACTCTTTTTCTTCATTTATTTTTTTGAAAGAATCTAAGATACCTCATGCACAACTGCTGTTGTTGTTGATCACTTGTGTGAAGTTTCACTAAATTGTGTCAAGGGGATTAGGCGAGATGGTGCGCACAAGATTGTGTCTACGGACGGACAGACAGACAGACAACCTGAAACCAGTATACCCCTTTACTTTGTTGTCGGGGGGTACAATAACAGAGATAAAGCGAAAGTACATTAAATAGCTGCCGCCGACGCAAGGGTGAGTAGGATAGCTCTCTACATAGCTCGCAATGTCGAGCTAAATAAAAACTGCTGCAGATTAAATGGCATAAAATAATAAATAAGACATTGTTTTCTTTTTCACGAAAACGTATGTCTCCCACCATTTGCCACGCAGAAACTGCAAAATGCCACAACTTGAGGCCATAGTTCCAGGGAAAATGGCGGACCATAACATTCCAACGATGTACACAACTTAGCTTGGCAGTGGTAAATCATGTGAAGTTTGGTGGAATTCCAACCAGTGGTATAGAAAAAGTAGCGCTGATCATAGGATTTGACAAATTAAGGGTCATGACTCCACTGAAAATCATTTAACCACAACATGACGATAATATGCACAACTACGCTTCACACTGATCACTCGTTAAGTTTGATGAAATTCAGCCTAATTATATACAGCAAGAAGTGTAAACACTGTAAAATATGACAAATCAAGGATCATAACTCTGCTGAAAATCACTGAATCAGAACATGCTGACAATACGTATAACTAGCCTTGGCACTGATAACTCATTTAAGGTATGGCGGAATCTGCCTAATGGTGTAAGAACAAGAGCGCTCCACTATTCGGGGACTTAACAGTAAAATGAATATATGTCTGAATAAGAGACCTCTACTTTAAATGGAAGATACACCAAGGGGCATAATTCCATCAAATACACAAATTTGAGTTATTAGGATTGTTACAACACATGCAGATGATGATGATAAAGATATATTTTGAGTTTCAAGTCATTATCTTATAAATTACCAAATTTATGTCCAGAAAACAAAGTTTGTAAAAAATTTAAGTACAAAAGGGGCATAATTTGGTCAAAAATACAAATCAGAGTTATGGGGATTGTAACCACACATGCAGATGATGATGATAAAGATACATTTTAAGTTTCAAGTCTTTATCTTATATTGCATTAAAGTAGTATCCAGAAAGGGAAGATTGCAAAAAAGTTTAAGTACAAAAGGTGCATAATTCTGTCAAAAACACAATTAGAGTTATGGGGTATGTAGCCACACATGCAGATGATTTTAAACAAATACTTTTAATTTGAAGTCATTATCTTTTAAAGTACTAAAGATATGTCTATAAACAAGGCTTTCAAAAAAAATTAACCTGAAAATAATTCTAAGTATAACTCCTTGGTGACCTTGACCTTGGGTATAATGGGTCAGCCCTTACACATACTTCGATTGTATGCTGTCACTCCTTGGTGACCTTGACCTTGGGTATAATGGGCTCAGCCCCTACACATACTTTGCTTGTATACTGGACAATGTTTATGTGAAGTAACAGTAAGATATAAGCAATAGTAACAAAGATGACAGAAATACAAATGTTGCCTTAAAAAATTAAATCTTAAAAATAATCTAAGTATAACACCTTGGTGACCTTGACCTTGGGTATAATGGGCTCAGCCCCTACACATATATTGTTTTTAAACTGGACAATGTTTATGTGAAGTTACAGTAAGATATATGCCATAGTAACAAAGATATGACAGGAAAACAAAAGTTGCCGAAAAACTTTAACCAAGAAGGGTCACGCAGACGCCGACGCCGACGGCGGGACGAGCTAAAAATTGCCGAAATATCATAAAATCTGACAAAGAAAAGGCCATAACTCCTCTGAAAATCACTAAACCGGAACATGTCCAAAATATGCATAATTGTTACTTAATTCTCTTGTACGGTTTGGCAGAAATCCGTCAAATCAGAAAAAGAGAAGTGGCTAAAACATCAAAAGAGTTGGCGAATCAAGGGTCATAATTCCGCAAGAAATCATCGAACCAAAACTGCCGATGATATGCACAGTGAGGCCAGGCAATGATCGCTCTTGCGAAATTTGGTGTAAATCCATTCAGTGGTGTCGAAAGAGTTGCGTGGACAAACTTTATGACAGACGGACGGACGTATAGACGGACGGACGGACAGCACTAAAACAATGTGTCTCTCCACTACATATTGGAGGCATAACTGCTTACAGACAGAGTCAAATATCAACCAAAAGTTATGAAAGGTATTACCTGGCTTACATAGGACTGTCAGCTGTTGGGAACATTAAAAACAAGACGGTATGGTGATATTTGTTTTCTGTCATTGCTTCTTTTCCTATGTCTTTCAATAATGGCAAACACTGTCTCCTTGTCTTTTAGATCTGAAACAAATCATACTTTTATGGCCTGGTGCTACAATAGCCAGAAAATGAATGAAAATATGCAGAGTAGCTCGTGGTCATTGAATTCTTTCTCTCAAAGGTTTGCTATAGGTTTGTCGTCAAAATTTAAACATAATGACTTGGACAATTATCAAAGAATTTATGGTTATATAACTTGTTTGTACAAACTGAAATGCTTTCTTTTGGAAAGGCCTCCTAGTTTTATTAGTCTTGATGTCTAACGTTGTGCGTTTTATCTTTATTGCTTTAGCCTTCCTGTAACAACGTTTTCCTTATTTTCTCTTTACATATAATGTTCTTATATAGTTGTAATGTTTCAAAGCCCGAAAATGGTAATTTCTTCAAAAGAATCGGGCATAAAACTCCCGACAAAATGTAAAAGTACACTTCACGTGTATGATGTACACAAAGCTTCATTTTTATTGAAGAGAAGCTGTAGAAGGAGTTGAGCACAGAAGAAATATGACTGACAGACTTACTGACGGACAAACAGACGGTCGGAATGACGGACGGAAAGTTTAAACATTATGTATGTCTCGCAGGTCTTTGACGTCTTTGACGCCTTTGATAAAACTGATCCTAACCAGTACTCGCATCTCATAAGCATATGAGACCGAAGTCAATTTTCTCTCTTATCAAGATTCGAATCGGCGACTCCAGACAACAGGTCAAATGTTCAACCATGATAACCACGTTTGCCATTTGTGTAAGCACATGCAGTTCACGAATATATGTGGCAAACATATACAATATGTATTTGCGAGAAGAATTGTTTGCCACAATACCATGTTTTTGAAACTATCTTTAAACAGCTGCAGACAGTGCAGTTCTAGCAGAGCATACATATGATCTAATATTTCTCTTTACCTGAACGAAGTCTTCGTCCGAGGGGGTTTCTCTGATGTGTACGAGGTGTGGAACAGCTGTCTACCATCAACAAGACGGGACAAATATAGAAGAAAGGTCCACCAAGGCTTGAATTCCACTATAACCATGCACTTTCTTGCCTATCAAAAAGTGATGAAAATTAATGTCTTACATTTACAAATTTTTATTGCACTATATGAAATGACAGTTTATGACACTAATAACTTCAAGCAGCAGTTCATAAATTGCCAGAAAGTGCACAAACAGAACACGCTCTTCAGTTGTTGTTTTTATTTCCGCTACAAACGGCTTATTTTTAAATCGCCTTTGGTTGTACGTTAAACAGTCCAATATCAGTGTATATAACTTTGTCAAATAAGTTTTAATATATATCTTATTAAAGGTTAATCTAGCCTTAAGTCTTTCGTTACTTGAGTCGTCTAATATAAAGAACATGTGTCGTCTGCTAGAAGCAACACTAATTGTCATGCTATGAATCTTCTTATATCACGTGGATATTATTCTTAACTGCAGATACCGAAATTATTAGTTTGTAAATTAAAATAAATACCAATCAATATTACGTTACTTTATAAATCTCTCGACATGCCCAGGAAAAATCAAATAAAGCTCTTGTCACAAAACCAGTTGTCTATACCACCAGTAGCTTTCGGTGTGCTTGTCGCATTTACGTTGTTTCAAACAAATCAACAGAATTCAGTTCTCTAACCCTTGGTTTCAAACCAGTATAGATTAGCTCTTCAACAACCGCATGGTTCCGTCAGCAACAAAAAGTGTATCTGTCACCCATTTATACAAACTGTGACTACAACTCGCGCTGCATAAATTATAATTCTTGAGTAATTCAGTAGCTTACCTTGTTGATAACGGCTAACGCAAGGGTTCGATAGGGTTTCAATGCACATCTGGTGACCGGCTTCATTAGGGTACCAGCAAAGTAGTTCTACTGCCACTATTGTTCCATCAACTAACATGTTCTTCCTATTGATACAGTAAAGCAAATAGCCACATTGTTTTTTTTTTTTCTTGGGTTTCTCACCAATACTTATTTACATCAAAGCCACGTATGGAAAGCTGGGCATTTTATCAACTTTCTTAAAAAATGAAAAGACACATTTATCCTGTTTACTCTTTACTGAATAAAATTTAAAGTTCGTATAAATATGTTACAATTTGTAAAACCGCATCTGAAATTCACATAGCGGTGATCACGAATTCGAACCCCGTCTCAAGCTAATATTGTTGCAAACCTTTGCCCGGTTTAGACCACATCACTACAGTGAGCCGAATAAAGTTGTGTTGACATAAAATTACACTAATCTTTAAAATCTTAGAATTCATACATCTACCAGTTAATGTAGTGTAACCACATTGAATTCTATCTTTCTCTAAACTGACTTGTATCCAAAATGCGTGATAGATATAGTATTCCTCACGTGTATAATCCAAGAAATTGCTTCTCGTCGGACATTTCGAGCATTTCTTTCACCAAAACCAGGATCTGTGTCCACATTTCTATGCTATTGAATTACTCCAAGTGGAAACTTGACCTTTGCTTCCTAAATGTTGAAATTATGCTCTGCTGACTGAATACTGGTAGACAATCATCATACAATTAACAATAATCGGGTTTATAGAAATTTATCCAATTTATAGAAAATATATTGAAATGAAAAAGAATGTGTTTAATTTGGCTGAAAACTACACTACTAATATAAAGCTAGCAAGAGAAGAACACTAACTGTACAGACAAATCATATACCTCAGTGCGTCCGAGAGGAAAAACCAAGCTGCGTCGTCCACTAAACCATTGTCACATCTACAGCATGACATCTTAACGCGTATCTGTACAGTCAACATCAGCCGCGCTATCTTCACCATCCACTAGACTATTGTGTCATCTACAAGGCGACATCTTTACACCGGCTTGTATTCAACTTGAAAATTCTGCAAAGAGAGGCATACAAAATAGCATAATGTAAAAAGCAACATACGCACCTGTTCGTGATAAACAGTAACCCAACTTTTTGTCTGGTATGCATCTTCAATATCCGTCTGCGTCTTCGTTCTTCACGTACCCCAATATTCTAGTGGAAAAAAACAATGCAAAACAAAAGGAATAAAAAGCAGAAATAAAACAATGGCGCACGCTTCCCAGTCCAAGCTGTCGTCTGCACATGATGCCTCTTCGTCTGCATATATCTTGATATGTGTTTCCGGGTATCTAAAATTTGCTGGAAAAGTAAAGTTATACAATGTAATATTGAACTTATTCTAATAATTTTCTACAGTATACAAAGCGAGTAATAATACATTGGTAATCGCAGAAAGAAAAACACCATGACGAACAACCCAATACAACAAACAAAACGCACCAAATACCCGTTTTCAACAAAACAATACAACCATCAAGAATAAAACCGAGAAGACCACATTGAAACCACCACAGACACCTCCATAAACACAAAAACACCACAACAAACACCACCACAAACACCACAACAAACACCACCACAAAAACAACCAAGTAGCCACTGTAAACAAATCCCTGACAAAACAGCAAATACAGTATTACGAAGCGAAAATATACAAGATAGATTAGGTGCTCTCTAAGTACATCCAGTTATTTTGCTTTTGTTTCAGTTTTGCCTGACATTCATTTTCAGGTCTTAGCAAGGCTTAGATTATTTAAAGCTAAGCCTACAGCACTTGATCGACAGCTGGATTTCTCTCTTTGCCAGGGACTTGAACGTCGGTCATCAGTTTATACCATTGCCTAGATGAAGAGGTACGTTTCCATGGTAACCCTGTTGAGTGTATAGATAGAGAAATGCATGTGTAAGAACAGAAACAAACATATATAATCTTAGTATTACCTTTATACAAATTACGCATCAAAGGAAAAGTAATATACACACCCTTTATGCTCCAAAATTTGCTGTATAACTTAGTACATCTGAACGTCGGTCATCCATTCATACCATTGCATTGATGTGGACATGCGTTTCCGTGCTAAACCTGTTGTGTGTATAAGATACAGGCAGGCATGTGTAAAAACAGAAACAAACATAACATAATGTTGCCAAAAGGAAGAAAAAGTAAACATACACACCTTACATGCTTCATCTGCTGTAAAACTTTGTGTATCTGAACGTCTGCAGTCCGTTTATACCATTGCCTTTATGTATATATACGATTCCGTGGTAACCCTGTTGAATGCATAAAATTGAGAAAGGCATGTGTAAAGACAGAAACAAATGTATTATAGCGTTACAAGAAATTAAAAGTAAACATGCATACCATGTATTTTCCAAAATATGCTGCATAACTTTGTAGATCCAGACGTCGGTCACCCATCTATACCATTGCCTAGATGTATGTTTCCATGGTAACCCTATTGAGTGTATAGATGCAAAAATGCATGTGTATGAACAGAAATAAATATGAGCCATGCCATGGGAAAGCCAACATAGTGGGTTTGCGACCAGCATGGATCCAGACCAGCCTGCGCATCCGCGCAGTCTGGTCAGGATCCATGCTGTTCGCTTTTAAAGCCTACTGCAATTAGAGAAACCGTTAGCGAACAGCATGGATCCTGACCAGACTGCGCGGATGCGCAGGCTGGTCTGGATCCATGCTGGTCGCAAACCCACTATGTTGGTTTCCTCATGGCGCTGCTCAATTATATCTGTAGCGTGGCAACAAGAAAGGGAAAGTAAATATACTCACTTTTTGTACTCCAGAATCTGCCGTACAACTTTGTAGATGTGAATGTCTGTTTTCCTTTTGCACCACTGCCTAGATATAGAAGTACGTCTCCATGGTAGCCCTTTTGAGTGTATAGATACAGAAATGTAGGTGTATAAACAGAAACAAACATATCACAATGTGGCCTAAAGAACAGAAAAGTAAATATAAACATCCGATATGCCCCAACATGTAGGCGTACGTTTACATGGTAATCCTGTTGAGTGTTTAGATACAACTAGAATGTGTCTGTAAGACACAGGGTGTGCCCCCCCACCCCACCCCCACCCACCCATTGGTACATTGTCACAAATAAGGGGCAATAATTCAAATGTTTGCAGTGTCAATGGGGTTTAGCCTAGACAAACATTTTATGAAAAGGATTCATTATTCTAGGCCATATATTTTTGAGCTATGAGCATCACAAACAAAAAAGTCAACTATTTTGGCTATTTCAAGGGCTATAACTCTGTAATAAGCAAAACGATTCTCAAAAGGAATGCTAAGTGTGAAATGTCACATCATGATAAAGACTCTAACAAGGTTTCATGAATTTACATTAAATACTTTTTGAGCTAGGCACATAATTAGGTGAAAATGTGCATATTTTTACGGTTACAGGGACCATAACTTTAAAAATAGGGGGTGGAGCCGGCCAAAAAAAATAAATAGGTGCACAAGTTCATATCATGATTAAGACTCATGCAAGGTTTCATGAATCTATACCAAATACTTTTTGAGCTAGGCGTGTCACAAGGTGAAAATGTGCATTTTTGATTATTTCAAGGGCCATAACTCTAAAAATAGGGGGCGGAGTCAGACGAAATATAGGAGGTGCGCAAGTTCATATCATGATAAAGACGCATGCAAGGTTTCATTAATTTATATCAAATACTTTTTGAGCTAGGCGCGTCACGAACTTCGGACGGACAGAAGGACGGACGGACGCACGCACGCACGCACGCACGCACGGACAAGACCAAATCTATATGCCCCCCCCCCCCCCCCACCACGCATGGGGGCACAAAAAGGTATGCTTAAGAACAGAAACAAATATTAACTCTAGTACACAGGTGCCAGACACATAACCAAATATTTTACTTAATAGACCTATATATGTATATAATAGACTTAAGTCTATTATATACATATATAGGTCTATTAAGTAAAATATTTGGTTATGTGTCTGGCACCTGTGCTCTAGTATCGCTTTCAGAAATTCTAGACGAAGAAACAGAAATTCTAGACGAAGAAAATAGGAAAATATGCATATCGTTTGTGCTCCAGATCTAACAACACCTTTGTCCATGATCTGTATGTTGTGCTTGATCTTTGCCACTAAAGCACAACTTAAAATGCAAGAAAAACAAGGAGCTGCGTTCAGTGGCATCCTTGTCGATACAAAGCAAGTCCAAAACGAGGTCAAGTTCAAGGTCAAGGTCAAACTGAGGTCAGGTGATGTCTGAAGATGAGGAATGGTTACAGGTTACATCTGCATTAGTATCAAGTCATTCTAGTTAGTGGTATTGATGCTAGACGAAACGTGTCCCATTTGGTTAACCTCGTACGGACGGACGCACGGACGGACAGGACAATCACTATATGCCTCCCGCATCAGTAGATGCCGGGGGCATAAAAACATGATTTTGTTAAACTTGAATGACTCACTTGCCATAAAACTGTTTAATAAAACATGTTTTCATGACAACATCACTTTTATTAGACAAATGACTCAAAATCATTGAAGGCAATCCATGAACAATATTACAGAATCGGTCATTCATTTATAGCATCTATATCAGAATATAGATGTACGTTTCCATAGTAACGCTGTTGATTGTATAAAATACAGAAAGGTATATGTAAGAACAGATGTTTTACCTTAAAAAATCCAGACAAAAAAGGGGAAAATACATACATTTAATATTCCATATTTGAAAAACACATCCACCCGTGATCTGTTTCTTTGATCTTGAACTTTGTCACTTGAACACAACCTACATAGCAAGAAAACAGAAAACATAATGTTGCTCTGCCTAAATATCTCTTCTTTTTTTGTTATGGGTTTAACGCCACTTTTCAACAGTTTTTCAGTTAACCTAACCAGTGTTCCCGGATTCTGACCAGTGCAAACCTGTTCTCCGCAAGTAACTGCCAACTTGCCTACATGAATCAGAGGTGGAGGACGAATGATTTTAGACACAGTGTCTTTCATCAGAATTTGAAATCGTCACTGAGAACATACGCCCCCGTCACGACCTCGCGATCCGTAAACCGACGCTCTCCCTATCGTGCTAAGCGTGTCGGCTTATCTAAAGTATTTACTTCCAATGCAACGCCTCGACAACCAAAAGTAATACTAAAAATCAAATATAGGTCAAATATTAATTTAGCTGAACGTCGGTCATTCATTTTATATCATTATCTAGATTTTCGTTTCCATAGTAACCTTACTAACGGTATGAAGTACAGAAAGGGGTGTGTAAGAACAGAAACAAATATTTATCGTAGTGTTGCCTTTAGAAATTTCAAACACAGAAAGTAAGACAACAAACGCACCTTTTTACGCTACAGTAGAAATCTGAGACCCACGTGGACCCATCTATGATCTTATATACACCACTTTATCTCTGCCACAAAGACACAACCTAAAAAGCATCAATACTTTGTTAAACATAAATGTCTCAATTGCAATTAAAACTATCAAAGTTATTTTAAAACACTGTTTTCATTGGAACAACACTTATACAAAAGGCTTGACAATCAGTAGAAAGACTCACAACCAAACTTACAAAAAAAAAAAAAAAAAAAAAAGAACTGACCGTTTTTACTTCCAGGATAAGAAAACCTTCGAGATTTGACTAAAATATTTTTGTTATTTATCAAAATACGCTGTAAAAGCTTCATTCAGTAAGAAATAAGGAAGTTTCAAATAAACATTTTCTTCGAATTCTGTACAATGCATTTTGGTGATAGACAAGGGTTGGGGTAGCAAATTACAACCACCACTTTTTCTTAGTTTTGATTTACATGAATAAAATTATGTTTTCGGACTCTAATATGTGTATGAATTACAAATCAATTGTGTTTTTGAACATTAGTATTACTGATAAAGTTTTATGTGGTGTTAAAGTCATGTCCTAGATTTTGACACATAACTTTTTTTTAGGTTTTTTGTGCAAAAGTGTCCGCAGTTAATTGCATTTTTTCCGCTACATGTAATCTATTTTAATATGACTTATTCATCCGCTATAAAGGAACATTCCCCTAGTTTCTTGACAAAAATTTAGCCCTATTCAAATATTCACTTTGGAAAACAGTGTATAATTTCTAATCTGCACATTTTTAAGTCTTGAAAATCATACAGTATTTTAAATACCCTCTATGTAACATAAATAGATAGGATTGAAAAGTGAACACGAGCATTTCATTTTTTTTGTGGACAAATTTTTTGAAATCCTGAAACAATGCTTTGCAAGAGTTATCTTTCCTGTAGTTATTGCTAGTTGGGGCAGGAAGCTATACCATGCGTCCCCAAAAAACACTTTTTTTCATGGGTGCAAGGTTGTTTGCGCGATCAACAATGATCCCGTTAAAAAAACACATTTGCACAAAGCATAATTTGGCTGTTTCCATAGTTACCCTTCATTTCTGAAAATATGAACATGTTCACGCGAATATCTACGTCAGTTTGAGCATAATCAGGTCTAGAAAAGTGGAATATTTACAGATTATCTGTAAATTTACAGAAAATCTATAAATTTACAGATTTTTTAATCTGTAAATTTACAGATCAAGTGTTTGAAAACTGCTAAAATTGTATTTAGACACAAAATCACAGCTTGAAATTAATTGATTTACATACGGTATGCATAAATAAAGGTCAGTTGCAACTTGCAGTCATTTCTGTTGACTTTGATTTTTCTTAAGGCATCGCCACAGTCACAACTCAGTATCAGTTCATATTTTCAGGCCGAGTATTTTTCTCTTGAAAATTGCACTAAAGCCTTAACAGCTGGTCAAATTATCATCAACATAAGAAGCATATGATGATTTATAGTATATATGCCGCTTGTAAAATATTTGAGTCTCGTTTAGACCGAAAATTTACCCCAAAATATTGAAATTTTATGTGCAGTAGAACTCCAATATAAAAAATATTACAAAGACAAAATTTAGTTAATTTCATAGTACAATATGTATACTGCAAACTCCTACGGATTTTTGTCGAAATTGTTCCTGGTTATTGCATTAGACACAAAAAGACAACCCCATGTAAATTTAATTTAAAATGTTGTTTGTGCATGCATTACTGACCACAGGTAGCCAGGTAAACCTATACATAATCCTATAATATCACCTGTTTATATACATGTAAATTATGTGTGAACAGATAACACAAATTGGATAAATTGATGGTGTTGGTATTTTTGTGTATAATTCAGTAATCAGGTAAAATTTCAAAATAATTTCTGAAGACTTTGTTCTTCACGGTCTGCTTTACAATTGGCTGTAATTATCTTTGAAATGTATTGAATATATATTGAGTTTGACTGCAGATAAAATTGCAAAATTTTGTCATAAAAAATATCGAATAAAGGCATAATACAGGTAGTGAAATGCACATCCTTCTACTTGCATATGTTCACATAGATATTTAAAACATAATTATGACAAATTTATTGACTTTATAGTTACCACTTAGTCATCTTTCATTTTTATGAAAATTTGCATGTAAAATTTTGAGTCAAATGGCTGCCACTGTAGGCGATGCCTTAAAATGCCAAAAACTCAGAGTCAACAAAAATGGCTAAAACCCACAAATGACCTTAATTTATGCATGCTGTAAATAAACCAATTAATTCCAGGCTGCGGTTTTGAGAATAAATGTAATTTCATCAGTTTTCATTCAAGCAGTCTGTAAATTTACAGACTGAAAAATCTGTAAATATTCCACTTTCCTAGACCTGATAATCATGGTCTCTCTCCCGATGCTTTTCACTCCGAGTTAATCAATTAAAACTATGAAAATTCTGATGTATTATTCTTTTTTATCATTCCGCAGAACTGAGAAAGCAGTGGCGTAAGCTATTTCTCTAGAAATAGTTTCCATTGTTTACACTACAGTCGAATTTGCACGACTTTTATCACAGGTTAAAAACATGTAGTAAACACAAAATGAATAAGAAATAAAGATAACAGAAGAAAAGAGAAAAAGAAGAACGACAGAAACAGAAAGAAAATAGAGAAACATTAGAGGAAGAAAAAATGTACATACCATTTTAGACGTGTCATTTTGAATATCCACGCCAGCGCCAACAATAACAATATGTAGTCATGAAAATCACGTGCTAAGTGAACTGAACATAGGTATTGCCCCGGAGAAAACGTGTTGATTGATTTACAAAGAATGAGTGAATTGTGTAAGACTGTGTCAAACATGTTTTGTACGAGTTCATCGGGCTGACCGGGTCGTTGCGCCGCACCGCTGTGCTATGATGATATACTATGGCCAGTGACTGTCCATAGCAAAACGCAGCCGAAGTTCACATGTACAATATATGTACCACAGGTGCCGGATGAAATTTATACCCTATATCATATAACAACAATATGATATTTGTGCAAAAGATCTGGGTTGAAAAACATCTGCTGACGTCATCTTTTTGAGATATCACGTATCACTTCTTGTAGTCTTCATTTTTTGGTTTCGTCTGTTCTGATCCTGTCCTGGACGCTTATAAAGTAGAGAGCTAATAATTTAAAGCGTTTACATTTCATTTGGTGTCACGAGATTTGATGCAGACCTGATTTATGTTGATATATCTTTGCATTATCAAAACAAATTCTGCTTGTAAGCACAGAAAAACAGATTGTTTCATATACGTAATTAAACATTGATTTTGAAAGTGATCAGCGTTATTGGTGAATCTATGCTCTGTGATATGTGCTCTTGCAATCATAATTTTTGGCGATAATGGCTTACCATATTCTTGTAGTTGGAACAACATATTTCTGTCATTTATCAATGGGACGTGTACCTTAATTAACATTTCATTCTTGAACATTTCAAAAATTATGAATGAATGTGTGGTATAATAATCAACTAAGTACATGTATGATTAAAGGCAAGAAAATACAAGATATCTAACGTATGCATCATTTTGACTACTTTAAAATTCACAAACTTTAAATGTATTAAATATAAAAAAACAACATACAAAGCAATATAACAAATCCAGATATTCAGAAATCAATAAGTAGGATCATTGTTATCATTTCTAAAATAATTATTCTGAAATACGTGGTTAAGTTTGCACACTCGGAGTTTCTTGCGGAGAACAGGTTTGTACTCCTTACATACTGAAATACTGTTGAAAAACGGCAATCAAATTGAATCAAATAACGTAGCGGGATTTTTTTAATAGTTTTTGTATGATTTATTTCCCTTGAACTTATGAAAAAAAAACTACATAAAAAGACTGATGCCATTAGCACCAATGTGTCCGTTATAACAAGATGACACAAGTCTGGATAAAAGAGACATGGCTTTTACTTTTCCTTATTTATGACAATGGCCTCTGCTATATTTACATATGAACTTAAACTGTGGAGTGGGGGGATCCCGATATTTCATATGGGACGCGACGTAAATAACGCAAAAATGATGACGTGTGTCATCACGTCGTTTATAAGACGTCGTTACCATATCATCAACAACGTCAGTTTCAACGAAATCAGCTGACAGCAAGTACGAATTTTCACAGAGCTCAAATTACGCAGTATTTCTCGAGGAGATTACTCAATGTAAGAAATCCTACATAGTTGGTAAGTTATGATGTTGATAAGACGTATATAAGATAAATTAACATTTTACATTAACATCTAGAATCGAACATATTTGACGAAAGTTATCTCCCTTGCCGCTTCGCTCATTGAGCGGTAAGGGAGATCACTACGTTGGAGTTTGAGACAAAACACGTTTTTCCATATTGTATATTTAACCTGTAGGCAGCTTCATCCTCTCTACAACGACCAAGTGTCAGACATTCCAGAGGTGTTGCTCTATAAAGGTCTTAATACATCTCTTTAATATTTTCTTGAAATCTAAATACGGTGCAACCTCTGTAGAGCGACATCCTTTGGGAGATACTAATACTGACTGTTATGTAGTGTTTGTTGTTTTGGAGAGAGAGGTAAATTTGATAGTATATTTCAGCTTTGGGAAATTTTGATGACGTTGTTACAGAGAGGTTTTTGCTTAAGAGAGGGCTGTACCGTAAATTACGAGCGAGGGCTTTTATCTGGGTGTTAAACCTGATTTCACTGACCATTAAAATGTTTTTTTTTGTCTGACCCTTGTGTGTAAGAAACATATATATCAGAGGTCGCAGCTCATTTTGACTGTCTCCAGTCTTACAAATTATCTCATGAAGCAAGGTAGATATATTTGCTATGTTTAAACACAAACTTTTTTAGCAAATATTATTTTCATATCATTTTATTTTCAGTAAATGTCCTTTGTAACAGTGATAGTAAAAAAATTACCCCAAACTTTTACTCACTGTAACAAGGACATATATCATAAAAAGCAATCTATGGTTCCCGAGATTTAGTTTTTTCTGATAATACCCCATTTAAAGGGCAGCTTTTATTTGAACAAGAGCACGCGGGGAGTATCTGTGTTTCGTTTTAAAGATTGCTATGTTTCTGTGTACTTTCGTTTTAATTGGTCCCGACTGTAACAGTGATAGAAATTAGGCAGCAATTTGTACACATTTTTTTTAGAAATCTACTTGCACTTTAAGTGCGAGTTTATTTTTGTTCATTTTTTTGTTAGAAAATGATGTACATGGTCTATGGCAGCACCTTCTAAGCTATATCTATGGGGTAAACAAATAACACTGCTGCGTTACAGAAAAGAATTCGGACATCGGGCAACAGTTTTTACTATTTAACTGGCAACCCGAGAAAAGGTATGTTCCACTTGTCATATGAAGTTGTACTTGTCATATCATTATATCATGTTGTAGAGTGTGTTTTTGGTTAACCGTTATGTACCTTAATAAAAAGCAATAAAAATACCATTGTGTCGCAAGTTATAAAACTGTGTGCCTGTAACTATGATAAATTCCTTCATGAATTACGCATTTTCAGTTTAAGTTAAATGAGCCGGGCCATGAGAAAACCAACATAGTGCGTTTGCGACCAGCATGGATCCAGACCAGCCTGCGCATCCGCGCAGTCTGGTCAGGATCCTTGCTGCTCGCTTTCAACACCCTTGTTATCCGGATAATACGAAATGATGTGATAATTCCAAAATGCTACAAAATGACAGATGAACGCTTCTGAAAATTTCAGGTTTTTCGGTAAGTTGCTGTGGCTTGATAAAAGATTTTAACCAACAGATGTTGCAGAAAGAACGAATGGTGATTTGTTTCCATGGAATTCAAAGTATTTTACTTTATTTTTGTGAATACAATACACAATATGTTAAATAGTTTACAAAATCCATGTAAGTTTAGTTTGAAAATTCATAAAAAATATTTAGAATTGTTTTTAAGCTTGTAAGTCACTGTATATACAGCTCTACCATTTCACTATCTAATATAGTTTAGAGTAAGTTGTTTACGTTTGCAGATTTTATGTCAAAACCATTTATATTAATCCTTGTGTGAAAAATGGATAATAGCCGAAAATGACCATGGATAATGCCCTAGATGTGTTGTCTTTGAAAGTCGATAATAGCCGTCATTGACTTCTTTCATTTACATACCATTACACATTGACCAGTTTTGTGTGTGTGGACATGTTTTGGTGAATGAGTTTGTAACAACATGATGATATGAACTTGTTACCGATTTTTAGCTCGACTATTCAAAGAATAGTAGAGCTACTGGACTCACCCATGCGCTGGCATCGGCGTCGAAGTCTGCGTGCCGGTTTGGTTAAGGTTTTGTATGTAAGCTGGTATCTCAGTAACCACTTGTGGGAATGGATTAAAACTTCACACACTTAATCAATGTGATAAACTGACCTACATTGCGTAGGTTCCACCATAACTCTATTTTGCTTTTTTTTACAAAATTATATTTCTTTTTCGACTTAGAAATTCTTGGTTAAGGTTTTTGTATGTAAGCTGGTATCTCAGTTCTCACTAATGGGAATGGATTGAAACTTCACACACTTGTTCACTGTCATGTTTTGACATGCACTTTGCAGGTCCCATAACTCTATTTTGCATTTTTTCAAAATTATGCCCCTTTTTCAACTTAGCAGTTTTTGGTTTAAGTTTTTGTATGTAAGCTGGTAATTCAGAATCCACTAATGGGAAAGGATTGAAACTTCACACACTCAGTCATGAGTATCAGTCATGAGCTGATAAGGACTGTGAAGGTTCCATAACCTTTTTCCTATTTTTGCAAAATTATGCCCCTTTTTCGACTTTTGTATTCATTCAGTTGGCAAGGCTGTTGAATAGTCGAGCGTTGCTGTCCTCCAACAGCAACTTAATAAGCAGAGCATATGAAACCCATCGAGGATTAAGAGTTTTTGCCTCATATGATATCGGAAAGAAATTTTAACACTCTTCTTTCCATGAATGTTATTCTTACAATTACAGAGATAGTCCGAATGATGACTTTGGATAAAGACCTGATAAAGAATGCCGAAAAGATATGGCCATATATTGGCGCTTGTTTCAGTGCTGGTGGTGGTGGTGGGGGGGGGGGGGGGGGGGGGGGGGGGGGGGGGGGATACCCGGCAGTCAACCTATACAGATCTTTGGCTCCTTAAGAAGTGGCTTTTGGAGTTTGGCTGGAGGTTATTTTCAACCTACCAAGATCTACGAGACGTATAATACTGTCTTCGAAAATGCCAAGGATTTTCAATACCCCAAAACATACCACAGATTTTGAACAGCAGTCAAAATACCATGGTTATTATAGCCAAAGGAACAAAGCAAAAACAAAAATGATCTCAATTACAATTCATAACACCAACTTAATGTATTGAACTTACAGAAGAAGAGGGAAGGGCATATTGAACAAATATTAAGTTAATGAACGTAGATCTTATCCTATACACTGGGACCAACTCTTTATATTTTAGTATAGAAATGCATGCAAGTCTTGTATTGCGGATGAAATTTTGGTAGACATTCTAAGGGGGACAACTTCTTATGGAAAAGTTAACAAGTGTACTAAATTATCAAGTACAATATCAAACTTTTATCAGTTAATGGATTAAGGGGATGTACTTTCATGAATTCACAGCAGTATTGAACAGATTCCAGCAAAACTAACCTGTTAAAAGTGCCATTATTTGCAAACTCTTAAAATGCTAACAGACCCCTAGCATACTCAGTTTCTAAATATGGGTGTACCCCCTCCCCCTGTGGAATCTCAGCACATTTAGGTTCAGGTGTTAAATTTACCTGTTCTGGCTTGTTTAATTTTTTACCAAAATCTAGCAGAAAAGATACAGGCGTGTAAGCTTTAGAACCTTCTGACAGCGGACTTGAGTTCTAAAACAGAATTTTACAAAGATAAAGACATTTACCCTTTTGATAAAATGTTTCAGGAACATCTGGTACTTACCATGTGTATAAAACATTACCTTGGCCATGCTACAGCCATTAGTTACCACATTTTATGAGTATACTTCTTCGATATACAGCAATCGGTACCGTTAGAACAGCATATGCAAAACTCAAACTACAATATTGGCTATTATCCTCCTAGCATTTTGGGCTTTATCTTCGAAATTTCTATGAACACTTGGGTCAGTATACATCGACTACTACATATGCTTATATATTTGTAAATTTCGGTTATTTGATCTAAAATAAAAACTTTTGAACATGTTCATATCATTGTTTATATAATAACTGAATAAAACAAAATAATATTCATTACCGAAAGTCCATTAAATGAGGTTGACAACGCGTTGAATCGCCAAACTCATTCTCAAAAGCAAAATGTACACATTGTTTGGAATTCTCCATACTGAACAATCTGTTCCATATTCAAATTGTTTAGTGCAAATGGTACAGCTTCTAAACCATGTTGAATCAGTTATAATACTTTAAACAATCAGAATGAGTAATAAGAAAATATTGACCAAAACAATGTCCATACCAAGTTTGATATTTACTCCAGTTTGTAGCATTTTGGAATTATCACATCATTTCTTATTATCCGGATAACAAGGGTGTTCAAAGCCTATTGCAATTAGAGAAACCATTAGCGAACAGCATGGATCCTAACCAGACTGCGCAGGCTGGTCTGGATCCATGCTGGTCGCAAATGCATTATGTTGGTTTTCTCATGGCGCGGTTCAAATATTATTTTGCTCCTACACGCGCCCCCTTTGAGGACAAAAAGTATATTGTTTCGTCCATGTTATTTCAGATGCCAAATCAAAGAAACGAACTGGTTAGGATAGATCTTAGAGTACATAAATCCCTGTCAGAATACTCTAGCAGGGCAGCTGATTATTTTGTTGCCGTGACCGGGCCAGGACTTCAGCTAGGATACGACGACTTCAGCAAAGCACCACGATGTAAACGTGTTAAGCACGACCTTTGGGTGAAAAAAATCTGGTAAGTGGGCTGTTTTCAAGTAAAATTATTTTACTTTCTTTTTCATAAAATGTAAACACTGGGACGATGATGAATTTCTGGGATCTTAACAGTAATTTTTCGTTATTATAAAAGATTTAAAGAAGAACTATGATCACCTTTCAAAGAAACAGTTTATTAAGACAGTGATTGAAATTTAAAAGATTCTTATGGATTTACTGTATATATAGACCTGCAAGCACATTTAAATGTCATATACTTACAGTAACATTGTTAAAATACCTCAAGTCTTTTTAATGACATCGCATACATTTATACTGCGTTTTCTTATAGATTCATTAATGTACTGTATTTCTAATCTAACATACGGTACTGTTTATAAACCCAAGCATGTTTATTTTGTGTCAGTATGGATACCGTGTATAGTAATTACTCAAATTCCATTACAATAAATTTAAGCATTCTATATCTTTAAAAAGATCGGTTTACTGATTTCTGATTATCCCGGGGTAAATTTTCAAGGAAAGTATGTTTTGTTACATTACATAATTGCTGAGAGATATCTATATCTTAAAGTGTACAAGCGATATTTAAAGAATAGTCCGAATATGAAATCCATATTGCATAATTATCTAGTTTCATACTGGAGCCGTAAATGTCATAGTTTTTGGGGTTTTTTTTAATATATTAATTATTACTTTTTCTCTTAAACATTCAGGCTGCCTAAAAACAGCAGCATCCAGTTCAAGTTCCTAGTAGTGAAGGCATCGAATAATAATACAGTTGACGTAGAGAATGTAGAGCCCCGTCGCCTCTTTGTTGGCCAGCGAGCAATCCAGGCCGATACGACATATAACCAACAGGGACTTATAATTAAAGAAGGTATGCTCATTTTACATCTTCATGTTATTAAGGCGTGTTAAAACTATTGCGTATAATGCTTGAAATGATGAAATTGAAACTCGACTTGGTCGGATTTAGCCTGTTCACGAGAGGTTATATTGAGGTAGACAAAAATGCAACTATACCAAGTCACTTTTATCTGTTACAAAATAAACCTAATAAAGAATATGACGTCAGCGTCAAACAACGTTAGTGACGAAGACGTCAAATATGTAATGCCCTGTGTACGCCCTTCTAGTATAAACTAAAGCGAAACTCTGTTTCAAAGTGACATTAGATAGACGCTGTAACCTCAAAGAGAGAAAAATAATAACACCAAGTCTGAACTCCACTCTCTTTTTCTTTAAGATGGACCAAAACTTCGCAAACCAGCAGAGCGGGGTATAAACAAAGGGTCAAAGATGCTGAAGTTAAAAGACGAAAATAGTAAAATAAAGAAGATGAAGAAGATGAAAGACGAATGTCCTAATACACAGGCGGAAGGCGAAACCCTCGGGATTAATAATCTAGGTGACGAAAGCCTCTCCAAGTTGACAAAGCTGGTAAAGGAAGACATTAACACGGAAAAGTTAAAAGAAAAAATTATTAAGACTGAAAAAATAGGTATTGATTTTTTCTGAAATAAAAACATAATATAATAAAATCCAAAAAAGTCAAAGTCTTATCTGCAGATACTTGACACATGTTGATTGTGGACGACTTATGTGCACGACATTTGTTATTTTGCCAATATTTTAATAAAACTTACTGAAAGTACGTTTTCAGGAAATTTGCGGCAAAAGTGTGTTGTTTATAATATTCCAAAATTTCTACAAGTCAAACTATGCCATCAAATGAAATTTAATTACTCAGTTTCCGACTTTATTCCATTTTTTTAAGTCAAATTAAATACTCAGGCCGAGGGCTCAACGCGAAACTAGTCTATCTGCTTCTATTTCTGTATATACTTAGACTAGTTTCGCGTTGAGCCCTCGACTGGCATTTTCTTAACAATATATTGATCTAAATATTTGCTTGATTAAAAATAAACGTTCAGCAATTTTAATATATTGGCAAAAAAAATGGAGGGTCAGCTGTTTTGTTCAACAGGTATTCTGAGTACCTAATTTATTCCTGTAACATAGAATATAGTCATGATTTATACATAAAAAATGAATATATAAACTATTGTTACAAGTAAATGTCAAGCAACGGCATTGCGTTCAACGTTTATCAAACGAAAGCAGCATCAGTTATCATTCTTATGTTTCAGGAAGTCCATGGAAGTTTACTATAAATTCTTGGCTCATATCACGTATATTTTTGTTTACTTTCAGAATCTGTGACGGATCATCAGAACACTAATATCACAGGAGGCGTTGATAACAAAGCTACAACTAGCACGGGTTTTCCTTCAAATGGAAAGCGATTCCTTCTTGCCACAGCTGGCATTGTTGTGGTGTCTTGTGTCGGATACTTTGCCTTCTGTAGGCGATAAGTACCCTTACACAACCCTTGCCATCACGGTTATTCTTGTGCATGATTATTCTATATTTCTCAATAGATTTTTAATAAATAAAGAAAATTTCACGACGAGTTACATCTGGTGTTTGTTTGTTTTTTACCCCTTTAAACGGGAATATATACGAGTCAGAAAATTGAGAAAATGAAGTAAAAACGTCGAGGAAATACGCAAAACGTACGCCATTATATTAAGCTAAATGCATTCAATTAATATTGTTTGATCTGAAATCGTTTTTTTTTCTAATGTGCTATATATGGCCACGCGAATTTCTTCTTTAGAAGGCATTATAGATACATCTAACCCTGATATAACTGTTTTCAAGAAACAGATCAACAATTTAAATGTTTTCAAGATTTTGATTTTGAAAAGTTTCAAACGGCTCTTGAAAGTCCACTGATTTCTAAATATATTCATAGCTCTGTTTGTAAATACCGTGTTATTGTTGTGGCTGGATTCAAGTAAAACCGTTT
This sequence comes from Mercenaria mercenaria, assembly GCF_021730395.1. Classification (NCBI taxonomy): domain Eukaryota; kingdom Metazoa; phylum Mollusca; class Bivalvia; order Venerida; family Veneridae; genus Mercenaria; species Mercenaria mercenaria. Next base: position 59,442,183 of record NC_069375.1, on the reverse strand, counting down.
GCCTTTTGGCAGACTAAATAATACACCCCGTAAAACTTCCTTCCTAAAACGAAACTAAGACCTAATGAAAAGGGGCCATAACTCCCCCAAAATATTGCTGGATTGTTACCGATACCGAAATCAGTCTGATAAATGAATCAGAGATTTATTATAATTTAATCCTTTCATCCTTTGAAAAAATTATCGACTTGCAAAATTTTTAGTCTGCAAAAGGCCATAATTTTGCCCAGAAAAATCGGTGGATTGAAACTAAAAGTGGACTTGAGAATTGGGCCGACATGGAAAGCTTTTATGGAACTTCTGGAATAACAAGAGGGCCATGATGGCCCTATATATCGCTCACCAGAGTTAATCTGGCCTACTGACCTTCTTTTTTACCCCACATGAGCCAGTTTCGAATTTAACCTAGAGATCATCAAGACAAACATTCTGGCCAATTTTCATAAAGATTGAGTCACAACTGTAGCCGTTAGTGTGTTCACAAACTTTTCCTTTGATTTGACCATGTGACCTAGTCTTTGACCCTAAATGACCCAGATTAAAACTTGACCTAGAGATCATCAAGACAAACATTCTGACCAAGTTTCATAAAGATTGAGTCAAAACTGTGGCCTATAGTGCGTTCACAAACTTTTCCTTTGATCTGGCCAACTGACCTACTTTGTGACCCAGCATAATCCAGTTTCAAAACTGACCTAGAGATCATCAAGGCAAACATTCTGACAAAGTTTCATAAATATTGGGTCACAACTGTGACCTCAATTACTAGCTTTTCCTTTGACCTGGTCTACTGACCTAGTTTTTGACCCCACATGACCCAAATTCAACCTTGACCTAGAGATCAACAAGACAAATATTCTGATCAAATTTCATAAACACTGAGTCAAAACATTGGCCTCTAGAGTGTTCACAAGCTCTTCCTTTGATCTGGTCTACTGACCTACTTTTTGATTCAAAAAGACACAGATTCGAATCTGGCCTAGAGATCATCAAGACAAACATTCTGACCAAGTTTCATAAAGATTGGGTCACAAATTTGGCATCTAGAATGTTCACAAGCTTTTCCTTTGATCTTGCCTACTGACCTAGTTTTTGACCCCACATGACCAAGTTTCAAACCTGACCTAGTTTCATAAAGATTGGGTCACAAATGTGGTCTCTAGAGCGTTCAGAAGGTTTTCCTTTGATTTGCCCGGGTGACCTAGTTTTTTACCCCACATGACCCGGATTCAAACTTGATTTATAGATAATCATGACAAACATTCTGACTAATTCTAATGCGTTTCAAACTTGAACTGTGGTCTCTAGAGTGTTGACAAGATTTTCCTTTTATCTGGCCTAGTGACCTAGTTTCTGACCTCACATGACCCAGATTCAAATTTGACCTAGAAATCATTAATGCAAACATTCTGACCCAGTTTCAAAAAGATTGAGTCACAACTGTGGCCTCTAAAGTATTCACAAGCTTTTCCTTTGATTTGACCGGGTGACCTAGTTTTTGACCCCACATGACCCAGATTCAAACTTGACCTAGAGATCATTGAGAAAAACATTCTAACCAAGTTCCATAAAGATTGGGTCACAAATGTGGCCTATAGTGTGTTTACAAGCTTTTCCTTTGATCTGGCCTACTGACCTAGTTTTTGACCCAACATGACCCAGTTTCAAACTTGACCTAGAGATCATCAAGACAAACATTCTGCCCAAGTTTCATAAAGATTGGGTCACAAATGTGGCCTCTACAGTGTTCACAATCTTTTCTTTTGATCTGGCCAACTGACCTAGTTTTTGACCCAACATGACCCAGTTTCGAACTTGACCTAGAGATCATCAAGACAAACATTCTGACAAAGTTTCATAAAGATTAGGTCACAAATGTGGCCTCTAGAGTGTTCACAAACTTTTCCTTTGATCTGGCCTACTGACCTAGTTTTTGACCCCACTTGACCCAAATTCAACCTTGACCTAGAGATCATCAAGACAAATATTCTGATCAAATTTCATAAACACTGAGTCAAAACATTGGCCTCTAGAGTGTTCACAAGCTCTTCCTTTGATCTGGTCTACTGACCTACTTTTTTATTCAACAAGACACAGATTCGAATCTGGCCTAGAGATCATCAAGACAAACATTCTGACCAAGTTTCATAAAGATTGGGTCACAAATTTGGCATCTAGAATGTTCACAAGCTTTTCTTTTGATCTTGCCTACTGACCTAGTTCTTGACCCCACATGACAAAGTTTCAAACTTGACCTTGTTTCATAAAGATTGGGTCACAAATGTGGTCTCTAGAGCGTTCAGAAGGTTTTCCTTTGATTTGCCTGGTAGACCTAGTTTTTTACCCCACATGACCCAGATTAAAACTTGATTTATAGATAATCAAGTCAAACATTCTGACTAATTCTAATGCGTTTCAAACTTGAACTGTGGTCTCTAGAGTGTTGACAAGATTTTCCTTTTATCTGGCCTAGTGTCCTAGTTTTTGACCCCACATAACCAAGATTCAAATTTGACCTAAAAATCATTAATGCAAACATTCTGAGCTAGTTTCAGATTGAGTCACAACTGTGGCCTCTAAAGTATTCACAAGCTTTTCCTTTGATTTGACCGGGTGACCTAGTTTTTGACCCCACATGACCCAGATTCCAACTTGACCTAGAAATCATTGAGAAAAACATTCTAACCAAGTTCCACTAAGATTGGGTCACAATGTGGCCTATAGTGTTCACAAGCTTTTCCTTTGATCTGGCCTACTGACCTAGTTTTTGACCCAACATGACCCAGTTTCAAACTTGACCTAGAGATCATCAAGACTAACATTCTGACCAAGTTTCATAAAGATTAGGTCACAAATGTGGCCTCTATTGTTCATAATCTTTTCTTTTGATCTGGCCTACTGACCTAGTTTTTGACCCAACATGACCCAGTTTCGAACTTGACATTGAGATCATCAAGACAAACATTCTGACAAAGTTTCATAAAGATTGGGTCACAAATGTGGCCTCTAGAGTGTTCACAAGCTTTTCCATTGATCTGGCCTACTGATCTAGTTTTTGACCCAACATGACCCAGTTTCGAACTTGACCTAGAGATCATCAAGACTAATATTCTGACCAAGTTGCGTAAAGATTGGGTCACAAATGTGGCCTCTAGAGTGTTCACAAGGCAAATGTTGACGGATGACGCACAACGCACCAGACGCACGCCGAACAATGACTGGTCACAATAGCTCACCTTGAGCACTTTGTGCTCTGGTGAGCTAAACAAGAGGACCATGATGGTCCTGAATCGCTCACCTCTTCCCACATGACCCAGTTTTGAGTATGACATCGTTTTTGACCAACTTTCATGAAGATCCCATGAAAAATGTGACCTCTAGAGTGGTCACAAGGTTTTTCTATTTTTAGACCTACTGACCTAGTTTTTGAAGGCACGTGACCCAGTTTCGAACTTGACCTAGATATCATCAAGATGAACATTCTGACCAACTTTCATAAAGATCCCATGAAAAAAGTGACCTCTAGAGTGGTCACAAGGTTTTTCTATTTTTAGACCTACTGACCTAGTTTTTGACCGCACGTGACCCAGTTTCGAACTTGACCTAGAAATCATCAAGATGAACATTCTGACCAACTTTCATGAAGATCCCAAGAAAAATGTGACCTCTAGAGTGGTCACAAGGTTTTTCTATTTTAGACCTACTGACCTAGTTTTTGACCGCACGTGACCCAGTTTCGAACTTGACCTAGATATCATCAAGATGAACATTCTGACCAACTTTCATGAAGATCCCATGAAAAATGTGACCTCTAGAGTGGTCACAAGGTTTTTGTATTTTTAGACCTACTGACCTAGTTTCTGAAGCACGTGACCCAGTTTCGAATTTGACCTAGATATCATCAAGATGAACATTCTGACCAACTTTCATAAAGATCCCATGAAAAATGTGACCTCTAGAGTGGTCACAAGGTTTTTCTATTTTTAGACCTACTGACCTAGTTTTTGAACTCCACGTGACCCAGTTTCGAACTTGACCTAGATATCATCAAGATGAACATTCTGACCAACTTTCATGAAGATCCCATGAAAAATGTGACCTCTAGAGTGGTCACAAGGTTTTTCTATTTTAGACCTACTGACCTAGTTTTTGACCACACGTGACCCAGTTTCGAACCTGACCTAGATATCATCAAGATGAACAATCTGACCAACTTTCATGAAGATCCCATGAAAAATGTGACCTCTAGAGTGGTCACAAGGTTTTTCTATTTTAGACCTACTGACCTAGTTTTTGAACGCACGTGACCCAGTTCGAACTTGACCTAGATATCATCAAGATGAACATTCTGACCAACTTTCATGAAGATCCCATGAAAAATGTGACCTCTAGAGTGGTCACAAGGTTTTTCTATTTTTAGACCTACTGACCTAGTTTTTGACTGCACGTGACCCAGTTTCGAACTTGACCTAGATATCATCAAGATGAACATTCTGACCAACTTTCATGAAGATCCCATGAAAAATGTGACCTCTAGAGTGGTCACAAGGTTTTTCTATTTTTAGACCTACTGACCTAGTTTTTGACTTCACGTGACCCAGTTTCGAACTTGACCTAGATATCATCAAGATGAACATTCTGACCAATTTTCATGAAGATCACATGAAAAATGTGACCTCTAGAGTGGTCACAAGGTTTTTCTATTTTTAGACCTACTGACCTAGTTTTTGACCGCACGTGACCCAGTTTCGAACTTGACCTAGATATCATCAAGATGAACATTCTGACCAATTTTCATAAAGATCCCATGAAAAATGTGACCTCTAGAGTGGTCACAAGCAAAAAGTTTACGGACGCACGGACGCACGGACGCACGGACGCACGACGGACGACGGACACTGCGCGATCACAAAAGCTCACCTTGTCACTTTGTGACAGGTGAGCTAAAAAGCAACATAATTTTGACAAAATATAAGCCAGAGTTATAAGGCCTGCTCTAGGAGATCTTTTCATGAAGACAAAAAGCTGTGGTGTTTAAAAGCATTCAGTCATGTTTCCGAGAGAAAAGCCTACATGCAATACTTCCATGAAGGATCAAAAGTGGGCCTAACTGTCAAAATATATCCACCAATCACAGCAAACTGCTGACTTCAAAATTCTCTTACTTACTGTGGAGAGTTTTCTTTGGCACGATCTTACTTTGACCTCAGATGATGCAGTATCAAACATGTCCAAGATTTCACTGAAGGCAAAATTCTGAGCATGTCTAATTTCATTGTGGGTAACATTCTAAGCAAGTTTCATAACAACTGGCCAAATATTGGCACCTGTAGCGTTAACAGTAAAACTGTTGATGACAGAGAACAACAGACACAGGGTGGACTCAATAACTCTCACCTTATGCAAAGGTGGGCTAAACACAATATTTTGATAGGTTTGCTAAATGACACTACGAAGCATCCTACAAAATTTCATGGACAAATATAACAAGTACGTTCAAGTTTTGAAACATTTTATTCCATAATCTGACCTTATACTTTATCTTGAAAAGTTAAAGAGCAAGTTCAGTTTATCTCCAACACTGATGATATACATGTACATTAATCAGCAATTACCAGCAGTAGACAATGAACACTAAACAGTGCGATATAAAATAACAATTTCTGAAACATTGGTGCAGGAATACTTTTCAAAGTCGAGGATGCAGGCTGGGCCTAACTGCAAATACACTTTATTATTTCAAGAGCGCCCTTCCAGAGTTCAAATTTAGCCAGACTTTCTACTTATTGCAAGTAGGATGTTCCTCTATGTGTGTAACAGAATTTTTTTTTAAAAAAAAAACATGCATTCTCGATCTGCAATGCACAACTTACTGAGCCTTGAGAATCTAAAAATCCAGTTCAAAAACTTTAGCAACTTGTATTTGCCTGATCAAAGTTTGTGATTAAAGATTACCAAAAAAGTCGGTACATGCCATAAAAGTTGTCGGGTAGAAGGTATTTGTCGAATGTTTAATGTCAAATGTGCACGAGACATGTATCAAACTATAAAGTCATACTCATAACCCAAAGCATTTCGAAAAAGTCAAAATACATTGAAATGACCAAAATTTGTCACAGAAAGAACAATGATACAGATGGCAAATTAAAAATGTGGATCATTTGATCAAAAAATTTTACTAGCAAAAAAGTGCAAGTTCATATAATCTGGACTGTAATTTGAAATTTTCACTGGTATTTCGTGAGTATGTAAGCTTAAATTAGAACCCCACATTTTGTCCTTGGGCTGTCCCAGCTCAGACGCCTATGAAACATGATTCACAGTGAAAAATGTCATGAATAAAGAGAAACAATTATAAAAAAAAATGTTGTTGAATAACAAAACCTCTATCTTAAAATATCACTTGATGTTAGATAAAATATTTATTACAATTTATGAAAACTTCCCAAATTGCTTTTATATTCCACAGTCAATACCGTTACAACTAGAAAAATATTTGATTTCATAATTATAGCAAAAAAATTAAATGATTGAAACTGTAACACAAATTATTTTCCAAAAATATAATATCAATTCTCAAGTGCATTTTGATAAAACTCAAAACATGATCCTATATCAGCTTAATAAAACAATAAAAATTCAACAAATCATTAAAACGTTGATTTAGATGCAACTTCCTCTTTCCTATCTCAAGGCAGTGACTTACATCCAGCAATGTCTTACCTATATTCAATTTTCCTTAAAATTTGCTGAAATTTTGCAGTTTCCTTCAAACCAAGTTTCATTAAAATCTGATCTAAATGGGAGAAGACAGAGAAAAATTTATAAAATATTTAGCATTTTAAGGTATCTGAACCAGAAATAGGTTAAATTTCGATGCCTGGTGACCCCATGTTTATGGTATCATTTGAAAGAGTTGTGTCTGCTAAAAAGAATTAGCAAGTATTTATTTATTTTGTTGGGTTTAACATCGCACCAACACAATTATAGGTCAAATGGCAACTTTCCAGCTTTGATGGGGGAGGAAGACCCCAGGTGCCACTCTGTACATTATTTCACCACAAGCAGGCACCCGAGTAGAACCACCGACCTTCTGTAAGCCAGCTGGATGGCTTCCTCTCGTGAAGAATTCAATGCCTAGTTATAATTAGTAAGTAAGAGGACAATAAATAATATGCAAGAGTCATTACAGTGACTGTCATGTTTTTTGACTACAAAATGATAAATCTTACACTGTTATACCCTGATTTCTGTTGAAGTATCATTGAAGACTATAAAGTAAAAAATAAAAGTTCTGTAACATATTTTTGCCATGTAATTTTTTTTCAGTAGCCATTACATTTTCAAATGATACCAAAATTATATGAGCTTACCAGGCATCAATATTTAATATATATTATAATAGCACTGTTATACAGAACTTCCTTATTTGTGGACCAGATACCTTAAGTAAATGTTTAAATTATGCAGCACAGATGGTTCTGATTTCCAACTTATATTTTCATTTGCACCAAAATATCTTATTAACACACATAATATCTGACCTGCTTATAACAAGCACTCAACACAGTGAAAGAAACTGTTTTTATTAAACAGCTGACACATTGTATACATGCATACAAATTTTATTTTCCAATACATCATGTGCAAAATTCAACCAAAATACACAGTTTTTTTTCCTTTGAAAATGAAGTTATTTAAGAGATAAACAAGTCAGCATGTTAAAACTTTTAAAAGAGCTTGGAATCATAAAACTGATCTAGAGTTAACATTTACAATATTCCTCTATTATAAAATTAAAGGAACTGAAAATTACCATTTCCAGTATGGGTCATGAAATCTTGGTTTGGGCAGAGCCATTATTTCGTTGGGATAAAAACTGGTGGATTTCAACTTTTGGAAATTAAAATGATTAAATGAATACATGTACATGATAATTAGTCCCCTAAATTTAAATGATTTCACAGTATTGCCTATAACTCATGCTCTGCAGTATTAACACCATAATAAAAACAGAGCACGACACACTTCCCAACAAATCTGCCTTTTGTCAAACACTTAAACTCCCATAAACTTTGATATGCATAAACTTAATCAAGTACATGCGCATTTATACTGTGATGACAAGGCAGTCTGAAAGACAGCTAAATCCCCCGCCACTGCTATGGATAGTGATAGGGTAAAACCTTTGATTTTAGTTGTGACCTTGACCTTGAACTGACATGGCTGACTCATGAATTCTGCACAACGTCTTGATGAGGTGATCATTTGACCAAAGTTTCATGAAAATCCTTCAAGGGGTTTAGGAGATACAGAGCTGAAACCTTTGATCTTCAGTTGTGACCTTGACCTTGAGCTAGCATGGTTGACTCATAATTTCTGCACATCGTTCTGATGAGGTAATCATTTGACCCAAGTTTTATAAAATTCCTTCAAGGGGTTTAGGAGATATAGAGCGGACACGAAATGGAAGGCTCAAACCTTTGACCTTCAGTTGTGACCTTGACCTTGAGCCGACATGGCTGACTTATAAGTTCTGCACATCGCCTTGATGAGGTGATCGTTTGACCCAAGTTTGATGAAAATCCTTCAAGGGGTTTAGGAGATATAGAGTGGACACAAAATGGAAGGTTCAACCTTTGACCCTAAGTTGTGACCTTGACCTTGAGCTGGAATGACTGACTCATGGGTTCTGCACATCGTCTTGATGAGGTGATCATTTGACCCAAGTTTTATAAAATTCCTTCAAGGGGTTTAAGAGATATAGAGCGGACACAAAATGGAAGGCTCAAACCTTTGACCTTGAGTTGTGACCTTGATCTTGAGCTGGCATGGCTGACTCATGGGTTCTGCACATCGTCTTGATGAGGTGACCATTTGACCCAAGTTTTATAAAATTCCTTCAAGGGGTTTAGGAGATATAGAGCGGACACAAAATGGCAGGCTCAAACCTTTGACCTTGAGTTGTGACCTTGACCTTGAATCGACAAGGCTGTCTCATGGGTTCTGCACATCGTCTTGATGAGGTGATCATTTGACCCAAGTTTCAGGAAAATCCTTCAAGGGGTTTAGAAGATATGGACCGGACACGATTTTGTTACAGACGGAAGGACGGACGGAAAGACGGACGGACAGACAGACGGAAGGACGGACGCAGACCATTCCTATAATCCCTCTGCCACGGCGGGGGATTAAAAACGTCATGAAATGTATCACCTAGACTGACAGGTGTCACTGTTCTGTTGGGAAATAATTATGGAGACATCTATTTGCACAATTATAGCTAAACCTCATCCACACTCAATATTTGAGCCAAAACATGAGAAAACCAACATAGTGGCTTTGCGACCAGCATGGATCCAGACCAGCCTGCGCATCCGCGCAGGCTGGTCAGGATCCATGCTGTTTGCTTTCAAAGCCTATAGCAATTAGAGAAACTGTTAGTGAGCAGCATGGATTCTGACCAGACTACGCGGATGCGCAGGTTGGTCTGGATCCATGCTGGTCGCAAAGCCGCTATGTTGGTTTTCTCATGGCACGGCTCATTTAGTTAATAAAATTCTTCTTTTTTTTCCCCTTACATTCTGTTTCCAAAATTCTTTTACTAAGCAACAATTAACAGATCTATGGTATAGATACAAGTACCATTAAATGTTAAATTTAAGCTCACATAACAATTTTTCCCTTATTCTTCTACAGACATGTACTTCAAGAAATTTCGTACACACTATAGAAATTTTACCAGCATATATAATTCTATCCATACAGTTATTATTTTCTGTTATAAAGTATTCTTGCAGAATAATATTTATTTGTTATTATCTGTGAAGAGAATAAGTAAGAAATTTCAGCTGATACGCTTTCAGACATAAGTTATAAACCGACTGAAAAAATAATGAAATTCTTCAACTAGTTTATAATGCTAACTAGTCACTATTTAGTATGATCCCCTTTGTGATCCAGCTATACACATACTGCTTCTTCCAAATTATGCAAAACATGTTGGTACAACTCATTGTCTGCCAGTTATCAAAAACAACAGTTTACTATGCATCATGTACAAATATACAACAGATTCCAATTTAAGTGTTCTCCACTTATTCCCAACAGAAACTAAATCTAACACGAGCTATACACACTGTTTCTCAGGTTACCAGCTAAAAACCCAACATTCAACACCATATTCAAATGTCACCAAAAATTTTGTCAATACCAAGTCACACCTGACTTCTTAACACAATGTAAAATTTTCCAAAGTGATCTCTTGTTTGTCACCTAATTGTTTTAAAAAGTTATACTATTTGCCCGAAATGTACTAAATTTAATTTCTTCCACGTCGTGCACATGAAGATCCCCGTGCAGCTCCACCCCCGCGTCTAGCTCTCTGCTCCTTTACTACAACTCCTGAGCCATTTTTGTCATCTTCTTCTTCATCCTCATTGATAGTGCTTTCCTCTTCATCATCTTCAATAGTTATACTTTCATCCTTGTCCTTTGAGAGATCAATGACGTCTTTTGAAACCTCTCCAGCATCAACTGAAATCATTAACATATTGTTGCAAATATAATCCAAGATATAGGAAATTATTCAATTCAACTGGACAAATGACCTTAAACATATTGCCTTCAGACAATTGCCATGATAAGAACATACAGTGCCTGCCCACTTAGCTCAACCGGAAGAGCGCAGATCTACGGATCGCAGGGTCATTAGTTCTATCATCAGGCGAGCCACATGTTCTCTGTGACAATCTGATAACAAGAGGACCATGATGGTCCTGAATCGCTCACCTGTCCCCACATGACCCAGTTTTGAACTAAGTATACCGTTGTTTTTTCTATTATTTGACATAGTGAGCTAGTTTTTGAGCTCATGTGACCCAGTTTTGAACTTGACCTAGATAACATCAAGATAAAAATTCTGACCAATTTTCATGAAGATCCATTGAAAAATATGGCCTCTAAAGAGGTCACAAGGTTTTTATATTATTTGACCTAGTTTTTGAAGGCATGTGACCCAGTTTTAAACTTGACCTAGATATCATCAAGGTGAACATTCTCACCAATTTTCATGAAGATCTCATGAAAAATATGGCCTCTAGAGAGGTCACAAGGTTTTTCTATTTTTAGACCTACTGACCTAGTTTTTGACCACACGTGACCCGGTTTCAAATTTTATCTAGATATCATCAAGGTGAACATTCTGACCAATTTTCATGAAGATCCATTGAAAAATATGGCCTCTAGAGAGGTCAAAAGGTTTTTCTATTTTTAGACCTACTGACCTAGATTTGGACCGCAGTTGACCCAGTTTCGAACTTGACCTGGACATCATCAAGATGAACATTCAGACCAAACTTTATACAGATCCCATGAAAAATATGGCCTCTAGAGAGGTCACAAGGTTTTTTTATTATTTGACTTACTGTCCTAGTTTTTGAGGGCACATGACCCAGTTTTGAACCTGACCTAGGTATCATCAAGGTGAACATTCTGACCAATTGTCATGAAGATCCATTGAAAAGTATGGCCCCTAGAGAGGTCACAAGGTTTTTCTACTTTTAAACCTACTGACCTAGTTTTTGACCGCAGTTGACCCAGTTTTGAACTTGACCTAGATATCATCAAGGTGAACATTCAGACCAACTTTCATACAGATCCCATGAAAAATATGGCCTCTAGAGAGGTCACAAGGTTTTTTTTATTATTTGACCTACTGACCTAGTTTTTGAAAACACATGACCAAGTTTCGAACTTGGCCTAGATATCATCAAGGTGAACATTCTAACTAATTTTCATGAAGATCCATTGAAAAGTATGGCCTTTAGAGAGGTTACAAGGTTTTTCTATTTTTAGACCTACTGACCTAGTTTTGGATCGCACGTGACCCAGTTTCGAACTTGACCTAGTTATCATCAAGATGAACATTCTGACCAATTTTTATAAAGATCCCATGAAAAATGTGACCTCTAGAGTGGTCACAAGCAAAAGTTTAAGGATGCACGGACGACGGACGCCACACGATCACAAAAGCTCACCTTGTCACTTTGAGACATGTGACCTAAAAACATTGTTTCTGAAATCAATCCTCAAACTCTGTTTCCTGTCGGGAAGTTCGCAGTTGCTTGTGGAGAACAGAACTGAAATACTGTTGACCTTGACACTGACCTACTGACCTAAAAATCAACAGGGGTCATCTGCTGGTCATGATCAACCTTCCTATTAAGCTTCATGATCCTAGGCCCAAGCCTTCTAAAGTTATCATGCGGAAACTGTTTAACTGTTCCGGGTCATTGTGACCTTCGACCCTTAAGTTGAACTTGACCTGTATTTTATGACGTTACACCTATGTACCAAATATCATTATAATTTGTCAAGCCTTTCAGGAGTTTTTGTCCGGAAACCAAAGGACCGACTGACAGACCGACCAACAAGCTCACTCCTATATAACCCCCAACTTCTGTTGTAGAAAAGCATTAAATCTATCAAACAAAAACCTGGAATAACACTTGTTACTCTGAAGATAAATTGTTGACAAATGCCATAAAGCTATCAAATATACTGCTGACAAATGACAAAAAATCTATAGATTAAATGAACTTAACATTGTAAAACAGCATTTAACCTACAACAAAGGCCACAGTTCTTACCAGTGCTATCCTGATGTTCATCTGCAGTTTCATACGCCGACTGCTCCTCCATGTTTGCTCCATCATCACTAGACTGGCTACCATTCTCAACTGGACTCTTCTGACTGGTATCCATATTTTTCTCCTCAGACTGTGTCCCAGCCTCAAACTGAGGCTGACTTATTTCCATCTTCTTTGCTTTCTCTTCTGCTTTTGCACGTTTTGCAACTATTGCTTTCTGAAACAGGTGTGTAAAGATTTTTAATTTGCTGTATTAGGTTTAACACTACTATCTTTCTTCAGTTTATTCAACAGAATATTTATTTTGTTGGTAACAATATCACATCAATACAATTATAGGTCATAAGGCCACTTTCAGGTTTTCCATGACGGAAGAAGACTCTAGGTGCCCTTCTTGGCATTATTTGCATAGGTGGTTATCAGGGCAGAACTAATCAGCTATTGTCAGCCAAACTAATGGCTTTCTCACATGAAAGAATTCTACAACCGAAAGGTCTGACCAATACCATTTGTTAGAGTCAAAAGGTAAGTCTAAACTGTCTAAAAAACTTAAAAGAACCGAGAATAATTGTTGGAAAATTTACACATTATAGGCAGGGCAACACTTTACACATACAGTATCTCTAAAACGGCACCTTCTGTAATACAGGATGAAACTTCAGTAGCCTTTGGAAAGCAAATACTCCACAACAACAGCAGGTATTTTTACTCTGATAAGACTGTTTTTACAGCATCTTTATACATCAACTGCACTGTATGATTCATTTATACAGCAACTACACTATATATATAATTATATATATACACACTGTCAGACTGTATGTTCACAGGATCACAATGTACAATAAATTCACATACTAGTAAATGCACAGTATGATATACATGAATTTACACAGTAAAAAGTAAACACTAACCTTCAGTTTATCAAAGTGAGTTTCGGACTGACAGTGGGTAACTTTGGCTGCTACCTCGTTATTGTAGAATTTATGGCAAAGTTTACAGAAGAAGCCGGACACTGGAACAACATATTTCTGACCTGAAAATGAACAAGTAGTAGTATCAGAAAATATTTATCTCTTGCCAAAGAACACTTTTATTATCATGCAGAGAACTCTGTTCTCTCCTTTTAAAACTGCACGCTTTTTACTCCTTTTATCTAACAGAGAAAAAAATTTAGTAAGATGCTAGTGTAAGACTTCTCCGTCATTATTTGAAAATAAAACTTAACAAATATTGAAAAGTTTTTACTTGCTTTTGTGAGTCATACCCTACAAATATGTTTTGCTTTTTCCATTTTAAGAAATATTCTCATCCGGACTGAAAATGCCATCCTAGTTCCCTACGTAAGAATATTGGTTTTTTTTTTTACAATTTACACAAATTTTCCTTAATAAACCTGTACACTGCAAGTCAGATCATCACAGTGAACAAGTGAGTGAACAGAAATAGTTACTTAGATACTAACTTACATTACAACAAAAACTTGATCGAAATATGCCAAGGCCAAAAATGGGCCTAACTTTGTACAAATGCAAGAAAGAGTAATGGAACCTGTGCAATGCATACCAGATTATCACAGTAAGCAAATGTGTACTGTTTCAATCTATTCCAACAAGCGGTTTCTGAGATACCACCTTATATACAATACCTAAACCAAAATGGGAACTGTGTGAATGGGTGAGTGCTATACTTATTTCTGAACAGTCCAGTTAAATATGGCATTATTGTGAAGAAATGAACAGACAGGTTTTGTATATACAACAGGAAATTTATCTGGCATTTTGTCTCACTATCTGACTCAACAAGACAGCAAGACAGTTTGTTTGTTCTGGGTTTAATGCCATTTTCAACAGTATTTCAGTTATGTAACGGTGGGCAGTGAACCTTACCAGTGTTCCTGGATTCTGTACCAGTACAAACCTGTTCACTGCAAGTAACTGCCAACTTCCCAAAATGTATTACAGGTGGAAGATGAATAATTCCAGACACAATGTCTTTTATCAAATCGTCACGGAGAACATACGCCTTGCCCAGGGCTCAAACTCACGACCCCAGAATCAGTAGATCTGCGCTCTCCCTACTGAGTTAAGCAGGCAGGCTGACAGCAAGAAAGAGAAATGAAGATAAAATCATTACTAAACTGAAAAACACATTCTGTCAACATAACTCACCAACAGTCAAACTAGGATCATACGTTTCTGGTACAAATGTGTCTTCTTCTTCACTTTTCACTGGCGTAATCACATCAGCCTTCGCAGAAGGTTTTGGAGTTGAGGTACTCACAGGCAATGGCTTCACAAAGAGGGAAGACTGAAAGATGAATTTAGTATACTTTTCCTAAAATTCTCAGGATGAAATTTCTAATTTTCTTTCACTTCAGTTATTTTTAACTGTAATTTTTTTATTCAAAGAGGTTCATTTCACCAGTCCTGTATTAACATGTTTTGTTTTTAAAAGACAGCAAACAAAAGCTACACAGTTTACTTATGTCTTTTTTTTAGTTTGGTCTCATTGTACACAGCATGTTTTTACATCTGCATTTTGTTCTAACTCACCTCTGCATCTGTATCTTTCTCTTTTCTCTCAGCATTCTGAAATAAGTATTTAATCAAATTAAGACTTTCACTAACTACAACATAATTATTAGAGGTAGTGTAAATCATTAATCTATCTATTTGTCTTTCTAAACTGAAATCAGCAACAAGGCCACGTTTGTTTGCTCCCCCACCCATCAAGTTAAAATAAGTGTTGTCGCCAATATATCACCTGTTAATATGAACATGTTTAACTGGATTTTATGAAGTGTTTACACAACCTTATTTATGGGTAGTGACTGTAGCAGTAGCAGAGATGGTAAACTGTTCAGATTTGTCATTACTAAGGGCTGTTGCCATGTGTATATAGGTTTGAATCCTCGTTCTGTCCCGTTTAGTTGAAATGGAGAACAAGCCTTCAACACATAACACAGCCCTTGCAAAACATCACGTGAATGCACTTCACTTCAAACCAGAAACATATGCCAGTGCCTATGGCACATTCTTGCTTTTTTTCAAAATGGGTCAATTGCAACAGTTAAGTAAACAACATTCTTAATAACATATTAAAGTACTAGTAACTGCACACCATTCAATAGTGTCAATATCAGTTACTGTACTGCTTTTCAGGTGATTCACCTTAATAGCACCTAAAAGTTGGGTAAATATGGTTACACAGCAATATGGTAATAGCATCTTATACTTGGGTAAATATGGTAAAAATGCCTAATAGTTGGGTAAATATGGTAGTACTGCCCTATAGTTGGGTAAATTTGGTAATACCATCTGATAGTTGAGTAAATATGGTAATAACACCTTTTAGTTGGGTAAATATGGTAATACTGCCCTATAGTTGGGTAAATACTGTACTATCGCATCACAGTTGGGTAAATACGGTATTACTGCCTTACAGTTGGGTAAACCTTATAGTTTAGGTTGGGTAAATATGGTAATACCACCTTATAGATGGGTAAATATGGTAATACTGCCTTACAGTTGGGTAAATACCATAAGACTTACCGCATCGTCCTCAAATCCTACAGCATCCAAGGTAACCAGTTCTGTCAGATCTTCCTCGTCATCCTCGGAGTTTAGTTTCTTCCTGTTCTGTATTTATAAATCACATTATATCCCATTTGTATAAAAGAAATCAGTGTAAATAACTGGGATATTAGGAAAGACTTACAGATCTTTGACAAAATGTTTGCACGATTATATTTCTGAAAACTGGCGAAACATAGAAAATGATAGATTCCATCTTTCATTACTTTAATAAACAAGAAATAGTAAATTATTTTCAACTAAGACAGATGCTAAAGAATGAAAAGAACTTAGAATTTTAAAGTATCACAGTGTATCTGAACAAGTGCATGATGATGTATTGAAGGCAAAATTGGTAGGATTTAAAAACATAAAGTCGGTAAGTTAAGTGCTAATGCACTCCCTGCAAGAAGACATTTTTTAATAGGCATGCAATAGTACAAGCTTCTAAGATGAGCCTAAAGCTCAGGGGAAACAGACCAGTGAATAAGGTTTTGCTTGCTAAACACAGAGGTTGCTGGTTCAAACCTAACGTAAGTCATCACTACTGACTTTTCTACAAAGAAGTCAGAAGTGTAATTTCTTCACCATTGACTGAAAGTAAATTAGTACAAAATAAAAGCCAAACCTTAAAGGAATAACGATACTCAGTTTTTCTTCATCAAGTGGTTCTGGTAAAAGAACCTATTCCAAGTTACATACAGTATGTATTTTTTCCAATCTAATTCCAAAAAGTTCTGCCAGAAAAAAATTCTGAGCAAAATAGTAGCTGCCTTTGGGTGTTCAAGCAGAACAATCAAAAGATAGTGCAAGTACCATTTAACTGACAAGATGACAAACTTCAGAATATAGAGTTTTTCCCAGTACTTATTTTTGTTTGACCGATATCGTCATATTTTTCCCGCATTACCCTGACGCAGACCCATTCCCAATTTTGGAGGAAAAAGTGGTATGGACAGTCTTTTGTTTTAATGTAAGTTTACAATATACATGTATTTGCAAGTGCCCACCTGAATATGATGGTCAGTTTTACAATGCTGTACAAACTTCCTTGGAGATTTAAACTTCTGATCACATAATTTACACTCAGGCCATGAGTCTTGCTTCATTTTCTGGCAACCATATGAAATGAAACAAAGAAATTAAATTTTAAAATTGAAAAAAAAACAAGAGCTGTCCGTAAGACAGCCAAGCTCGACTATTCGAAATATTGTCACAGAAGCTGGAAATTATTACCCAAAATGTTTAATATCAAAAGAGTTTTAAGTTCAAAAGGGGACATATCAGAGTTATGGGACTTGATGCTATCAACTAGTTTTATAACCCCGAAGAAACATGTTAAGTTTCAATTCAATATCTCCATTAGTTTTGGGGATAGTAACTTGCATGTAAAACTTTAACCAGAATTTTCTAAGTCCAAAAGGGGGCATAATTTGCTCAAAATACATGTTAAGAGTTATGGAACTTGACCCAGTGAGGTTGGTCATTGACCTAGAAAAAGAATAAATAAGTTTCAAAGCTATATGCCTTTTGGTAATAGCTGTATGTACTTGCACGCAAAACTTTAACCAGGATTTTCTAAGTCCAAAAGGGGGCATAATTTGCCCAAAATACAAGTCAGAGTTATGGGACTTGGTGCTATCAACTAGTTTTATAACCCCGAAGACACATGTGAAGTTTTAATTTAATATCTGTAGTAGTTTTGGAGATAGTTAATTGCATGTAAAACTTTAACCAGGATTTTCTAAGTCCAAAAGGGGGCATAATTTGGCCAAAATACATGTCAGAGTTATGGGACTTGACCCAGTGAGGTAGGTAATTGATCTAGAAAAAGAAAAAATAAGTTTCAAATCTATATGCCTTTTAGTAATAGCTGTATGTACTTGCACGCAAAACTTTAACCAGAATTTTCTAAGTCCAAAAGGGGGCATAATTTGGCCAAAATACATGCCAGAGTTATGGGACTTGACCCAGTGAGGTAGGTAATTGATATAGAAAAAGAAAAAATAAGTTTCAAATCTATATGCCTTTTAGTAATAGCTGTATGTACTTGCACTCAAAACTTTAACCAGAATTTTCTAAGTCCAAAAGGGGGCATAATTTGGCCAAAATGAAGGTCAGAGTTATGGGACTTGGTGCTATCAACTAGTTTTATAACCCCGAAGACACATGTGAAGTTTCAATTCAATATCTGCATTAGTTTTGGAGATAGTAACTTGCATGTAAAACTTTAACCAGAATTTTCTAAGTCCAAAAGGGGGCATAATTTGCTCAAAATACATGTTAGAGTTATGGAACTTGACCCAGTGAGGTTGGTTATTGACCTAGAAAAAGAATAAATAAGTTTCAAAGCTATATGCCTTTAAATGATAGCTGTATGTACTTGCATGCAAAAACTTAACCAAGGTGTGACGCCGACGCCGACGCCAGGGTGAGTAGAATAGCTAGACTATTCTTCGAATAGTCGAGCTAAAAAACATTAAAAATTTTCCCATGTTATGTTTGCAGACTAAGAACAACAATTTAGATTCTCATTATGAATTGGGAAACTTTTGCTAATAGATCTGAATTATCATGTCTTAATGATTAATGATGTCAGCAAAAATATTCTCAATATCACAGAATGTGTTTAAATTCTCCCAAAGAAGTTTGAACAAACTACTGGACATTAAAAGGAGGAGCAATAAAGTTAAGACTGTAGAAGAGGTTAATTCATAATTATTCAAGATGTTGCTCATCCCTACTTCGTTTTCTTTTTGTTTGATCTAGTGTTACATTGAAATAATTTAGGTCAAAATTGTGGCAACTTCTGATGATAGAGGAAGACTCCAGGTGTCCCTTCAGGCTGGGTAAAACCACAGATCTTCAGTAAGCTGGCCAGGTGGCTCCCTCACAGAAAAGAAATGTACATGCTAAGCCAGATTTCGAACCAACAATGGTGAAGGGATAGTGGGCTTAAGTCCCTTTCTTCATCTTGAACATCCTGCTCTATGTGAAGTAAGCTTCTACAAATTGTTGGAATACAAATTTCAAAAGCAATTATCTTTCACTGATCAAGTTTACAAGAGTAGAAGAGATTTATAAGTGCTTTAAGACATTATACGAGCAGTTTCTGCTCAAAGCATGAGAATGAAAGAAGTTGGTTACTAGACAGTATATGATACTGGTATAACAAAACAGGGAATAAAATGGAACCTTGAAGCACAGATGGACCTGTTGTGAATGTTTTACAGGTTTTTCAAAGATAAAGATTAAACAGAATGCGACTATTTACTGATTTTTTTATACAAAATGAAAGCATACTTGACAACAAAGGAGACAGAAATGTTGTATTGGTATACAAAGTAATACATGTATTTGCTTTATATGTATATTTTCTGAGTGATTTCTTAGGGAAAAAGCAAAACATACATGTACTCTCCTTTTTAAGAGTTAGTTGTAAAGTTTTGAGGAAGAAAGTTGCTTAAAAGAACTTTCTAAATGCATGGAAGAAATAAGAAATAATCTGGACTGAAACACATCCCTGTTTAACATGCCAATCAGGGTACATTGTGTAATTCTTGAGGATGAAATAAAAAACCTATAGGGTGAAAATCCCAAGGGACCAAAATACACAGAGACAAAGACATAATTATACCTTGAGGTGCCATGCACTCCGGAGATGTTTCACATAGTCCTGATAGGTATTGAAAGTGGACACCTTACAGGTTTTACAGCCAGCCTTGCTGCGATCCTCTCGAGCCTGGTGCGCCAAAGAAAATAGAACATCCGGCAAAGATTAGTTGTAGAACAGTTTGATAATCATGATACATAGAAATTATGATTATAGTGAATTGAAGATTTCGGTTTGATAAAACTTTTCTTCAAGATATTAAAAGGTCCAATCGGTAAGTATGCAAGTGGTTGATACTGTATCAATTTTGTCACTTACACAAAAGCATATCCATAAAGAAGGTAAAGATGTAAAAGTAAAAAGACACAAGGAATGCTGACAATATGACACAATGTGAACATTATAATACTACATTTAGCAGTAGTACAGGGTGTAACACAAGGAAATCCTGTTAAATACATCTTATTGCACTACAAGAGTGAAAATAATAAAAGTATCATCAATTGCATATTTATGGAAGAGCATATCTGAATAGAATGATTGCCAACCATAAGACAAAATATCTACAAAGAGTGAGACAACAGTATCTTGAACAACATATCTCATTTTACTGACAGGGTAAATTGCTATACTTTTCAGATTTGTCTATCAAAGTGTTCATCTGAATAGAAGCACCGTCTATTGAGTAAAAATAACCATTATCTTCTTAATACTGTGTAAGACAAAGAAATTCTGTTAAACATATCTTTTCCACTAGAAGTGTATTTACAGAAGAGTATATCTGAACAGAAACAGCATCAAATGCTTTTCAGATGCTTACAGTGTAAGACAAAGAAATCTTCTAAGGCATATTTTATTCTACTACAAAGATGGACTGACAGAGCTTTCAGATGAAAATATGACAACGTGTTTGCAAAAGTGTTTATCTAGACAGAAACTTCAACTGCTGTAAAAGTAAATAAAATTATATCTATTTACAGCAGGTAATTCAAGCCAGTGTAAAAGGGTTTACCATTCCCACATAATCTATACATTGGATACAGGTATGTATATACTGAATACTGTTACCATTAAATGTGATTTCAAAAGACTTATCGCTTATTAAATAATGTACATAGAAAAGAAGTGAATGCTGAAATTGTCAGACACAAGTCCACTTGATGTTGCTGAGGTAAAGTCTAAAACAAACTTTCTCACTAATTGGACGAAAATCTGGTAGGAGTAGAGTACTTAAGAAAATGAAGAATGGACAAAGAGTTCAAACACTTCTTGCCTCCAAGGTCATCAACACCCTGGTCCTAAAACACCAACCACAGGAAGGATCAAAGAAACTATACCATCAGTATGTTTCCTTTACAGAAAGTACACAACACTGTACAGGCTTTTTTCTGACATAAAATTAAGAACTACCTATAACAAGATATATCTCAGCTGTGGACAATAAATACTTCTGAATGAGTGTCATTTACACTATCTTGTTTCTTTCACACTAACCTGAAATAAACATACATGTCAGAATGCTTAAGACTAACACATAGATTGACACATTAAAAGCATAATTTTCAGACAACCCTGACGTATACCTTATGATCTGGTGACTCCTTGTGATCCTTGTATGCTCCAGTGAAAGTCTTCTCACACACCTTACACTGGCTCTCCCTGCAGTATACATGTACATAAATGTAAATTTAGTTCTGGCAATCATTTCAAATATGTCTACCAAACAGTTAAGACTCCACTTCTAATACTCTTCATAGCAGTTCTATCTGATTTCTTTCCAAACCTACATTCCACATTATCATTGCAAACCACGTCTTTGTACACTGTTAAAACTACTGCAATTTCCACTACAATGTATTAAAACAAGATCACCGCCTTGCAGATGCTCATAGATCTAATTTTTTTTGCCTCTGTATAATATTTTGTAAGGCCAAAAGGGGCCATAATTCTTGCAAAAAGCAAAATGGAGTTATGTTTCTTGCTGTACTGAGTCAGCTTTTGATGGTGAACAAGTTTTACAAGTTTTAAAGCAACAGCTTACTTGTTTAGGAGAGAAGCTGACATAAACACAAAACTCAACCAAGAAATCTGATATATTCCAAGTCCAAAAGGGGCCATAATTCTTGCAAAAAGCAATGTAGTGTTATGGTACTTGCTGTGCGGAGTCAGCTTTTAATGGTGAATTAGTGCTCCATGTTTTAAAGCAATAGCTTTGACCGTTAAGGTGAAAAAAGTTGACCTAAACACAAAACTTAACCAAGAAATCTTATATTTTCTAAGTCCAAAAGAGGACATAATTCTTGCAAAAAGAGCAGGATGGAGCTATGTTTCTTGCTGTACAGAGTCAGCTATTGATTGTGAACATGAGTTGCATGTAAGTTTTAAAGCAATAGCTTTGATAGTTCAGTAGACAAGAGGGCCATGATGGCCCTATATCGCTCACCTGTTATCATTGCACTTAAGGACAAGTCTTCAAGGTCAAAAGATCATCATAAAAATCAATCAAAAGAATTATGAGAAAATATAGTTGAAATTTTCTTAAAGTAACTTTAAAAACAAGATTTGAAAACTTTTTGTAGAGGTCCACTAGGCAATGCTACATGTCAAATATCTAAGCTCTAGGCCTTCTGGTTTATTTTTAGAAAATTTTGAAGATTTTTCTATGTACAATCAAGTAGCCCCATGGGCAGAGTTCTGCCGAGGATTTCAGCATGATGGGCCCATGGCCCATCTACCCTGAAAACATGGGGCCATTCTGAAACTTTTGGGGCCATTCAAAAAGAACCAATTTTATATTAAAAAGACTTTACATTTCTTATGCATTTAAGAAGTGTATTTCTTTTTTTTAAATGTAAAATTATACACAAAGTTCATGCCATTTATTCTCTTTTCCTTATAACTTTACCATGTATACTCAACCAATAACTTCTTCTGAAAGCTCTGTTTGTCAGATGTTTTACTCTTACTTTTTCGCTCTACTCAAATTACTTGACTGGGTGGGGGTCGGATCACTCTATGATTCTGGGGTTGTTGTTTAATGTTCAGCGACATATGTAGTTGAATCGTTGCTTTTGTTCAATGTATCATTTCTATTTGTATCTTTCCCCAGTGTAACTGAAGTCTGGTTCATTTTCTTAGGGGCAGGAGGACTGAAAAATTTGTGCAAAATCGCTTTTCCTTTCGGTGCGGCCGCCATTTTGATACAATCATAGTGCAATTATCACAACACATTATTTTTTCAAATCCATCACAGTGATCTCCCCAGGAGGTATGTCTATCTACCGTGCAAAAACGGCAAACTAGCGATTGTTATCGGGTTCGAATTTCAGATTTTCTGGCGCGCCAAAGGCCCACCGATGCGAAATTTGCTGCGCCATTCATATTTTTTTCGCGCCAATGGCACAAAAACGCAGCCTCAGCAGAACTCTGCATGGGGTGGGGTCAATTTGACCCCAGGGGTCATGATTTGAATAAACTTTGTAAAAGTCTACGAGGCAATGCTACAAATATCTAAGATCTAGGCCTTCTGGTTTATTTTTAGAAATTTTTTTAAGATTTTCCTATGTAAAATCAAGTGACCCCTAGGGCTGAGTCAATTTTGACCCAGGGGGACATGATTTGAACAAATTTTGTAGAGGTCCACTAGGCAATGCTACATGTCAAATATCTAGGCTCTAGGCATTCTAGTTTATTTTTAGAAATTGTTTGAAGATTTTCCTATGTAAAATCAAGTGACCCCTGGGGCAGGGTCAATTTTGTCCCAGGGGGTCATGATATGAACAAATTTTGTAGAAGTCCACTCGGTAATGCTACATGTGAAATATCTAAGATCTAGGCCTTGTGGTTTATTTTTAGAAATTTTTTGAAGATTTTCCTATGTAAAATCAAGTGACCCCTGTGGCGGGGTCAATTTTGACCCCGGGGTCATGATTTGAACAATTTTCGTAGAGGTCCACTTGGCAATGCTACAGGTCAAATATCTAAGCTCTAGGGCTTCTGGTTTTTGAGAAGATTTTTTAATATTTTCCTATGTAAAATCAAGTGACCCCTGTGGCGGGGTCAATTTTGACCCCGGGGGTCATGATTTGATCAAATTTTGTAGAGGTCCACTAGGCAATGCTACATGTCAAATATCTAAGCTCTAGGCCTTCTGGTTTATTTTTAGAAATTTTTTGAAGATTTTCCTATGTAAAATCAAGTGACCCCTGTGGCGGGGTCAATTTTGACCCCGGGGTCATGATTTGAACAATTTTCATAGAGGTCCACTAGGCAATGCTACATGTCAAATATCTAAGCTCTAAGTCTTCTGGTTTTTGAGAAGAAGATTTTTAAAGATTTTCTTATGTAAAATCTAGTGACCCCTGGGTCATGATTTGAACAAACTTGGTAGAGGTCCACTAGGCAACGCTTCACACCAAATATCTAAGCTCTAGGCTTCTGGTTTTTGAGAAGAAGATTTTTAAAGTTTTTCCTTTCGGTTGCCATGGCAACCAGAGTTCTGCATGGAATTCAATTCTTTGAACAATTTTGAAAGGGGGCCATCCAAGGAACATCCCTGTGAAGTTTCATCAAAATTGGCCTGTTGGTTTAGGAGATGTTGTTTAAAGGAAAGTTTGGACGGACGACGGATGGACGTACAACGGCCGGACGCCGGACGGTGAGCAATCACAATACCTCACCCTGAGCACTTTGTGCTCAGGTGAGCTAAAAAGCTGACCTAAACACAAAACTTAACCAGGCAACGTCAAAGCCAACATCAACACCAGTCAAGTGATGACAAAAATCTTTTCTTTTTTTTTTCAAAAAATCAGATGAACTAAAAACAAAAACAATCCAAATTCAACAACCCCAATTTAGTAACCTATATGCTACTTTACTGAAAACAATATATAGTTATCCTTCAAAATTTGAACTGCACCAGTTACTCTTAACATTTACAACTACCTTCAATGCTTCTTAAAGAATATAATAATAGGTTTATTCTATGAAGAAATTCCCTAAATTTCACTCAAATATCATTATCCATCAGTTTATTGGCTACACCTAATACAAACACTACACATTTAAAACAATCATTCTGTGTTATCTATTATGTGAAACAGTTTCTTTACAGCAAGGTTTCAAATAATGTGTCAGTTATGAATATCTAGAGTCTGCATATTCATTAATGAGCTGTGCCATGAGAAATCCAACACCGTACTTTTGCAACCAGCATGGATCCGGACCAGCCTGCGCATCCACGCAGTCGGGTCATGATCCATGCTGTTCACTAACAGTTTCCCTAATTGCAATAGACTTTCAGACAGGCTGGTCTGGATCCATGCTGGTAGCAATGTTGGTTTTCTCATGGCACGGCCCAAAGGATGTTACAACATTTTCGAAGTTTTATATATATATATATATACTCACAAAGCCTTCCCCTTCGGTCCAGCACTTCCCATTGGTCCTGTGGAAGACGATCTACCAGATCGTTTCTGGCCCTCAATTTGTCTTAGATGTTCCTCCGCCTGTAGTCGTGACTTGATCAACACCTGTTGCTGACTCGTAGAGGACATTACAATCTTCATCTTCTCACTATGTTTCTTCCCATTCATGTGACGGGCAAAACTCTGCAAAAAACACATTCAACATTTACTATGTACTGTGATATCAAATACAACTCAAAATGCCTAATTCTGTTACATAAAAATCCATTAATTTATGTCAAAGACAACAACTAGCAAGCAAGACTTTAACCGTATTTTTTATGTAAAACAAGAGCTGTCGGAGGACAGCAACGCTCGACTATTTAACAGCCTTGTCGCTTGAATGAATAAGAAAGTCGAAAAAGGGGCATAATTTAGTAAAAACGTAAAATAGGGTTATGGAACCTGCATAGTGCTTATCAGCTCATGACAGTGGACAAGTGTATGAAGTTTCAATCCATTCCCATTAGTGGGTACTGAGATACCAGCTTACATATAAGAATTTAACCCAAAAACTCCTAAGTTCAAAAAGGGGCATAATTTTGTAAAATGCAAAGTTGAGTTATTGACCCTTTGCACTGCATGTCATATCATGACATTGAACTAGTGTGTGAAGTTTCAATCCTTTCCCATTAGTGGATACTGAGATACCAGCTTACATACAAAAACTTAACCAAAATTTCTATGCTGAAAAAGGGGCATAATTTTGTAAAAAAGCAAAATAAAGTTATGGGACCTGCTTTGTGCATGTCAGATCATGACAGTGAACAAGTGTGTGAAGTTTCAATCCATTCCCATTAGTGAGTACTGAGATACCAGCTTACATACAAAACCTTAACCAAAACATTCTAAGTCGAAAAAGGGGCATAATTTTGTAAAAAAGCAAAATAGAGTTATGGAACCTGTGCAATGTAAGTCAGTTTATCACAGTAAATAAGTGTGTGAAGTTTCAATCCATTCCCACAAGTGGTTACTGAGATACCAGCTTACATACAAAACCTTAACCAAAAATTTTTAAGTCGAAAAAGGGGCATAATTTTGTAAAAAAGCAAAACAGAGTTATGGAACCTGTGCAATGTAAGTCAGTTTATCACAGTGAATAAGTGTGTGAAGTTTCAATCCATTCCCACAAGTGGTTGCTGAGATACCAGCTTACATACAAAAACTTAACCAAATCGGGACGCGGACGCCGACGCGGACGCCGACGCATGGGCGAGTCCAATAGCTCTACTATTCTATGAACAGCCGAGCTAAAAAAGACAGCCATAATTTGAATTAATTTCAATCAAGAGTTACATGTTTAAAATAAACTTGATAGACGAGTAGGGTGCCCTTATACAGCTTAAAATTTACCTGCATCCAAAATTTTTAACAGAACTTTCTAAACAGTTTAAAGCTGGAAAAAGACCATAATTTGCATAAATTTGTTCCAAGTTATCTAACTTGGATTTTGTCAGTAAGTCTGAAGACCGACAAGCCTTGCCAATACTTTCTACTGATATTAAAGATATGACTATGCATGTAAAACTTTAATTAAAGTGTGCTGCTGATGCCACATACACGGACGAGTGGAATACCCAGCCTTCGACACTAACTTTTTTGCCAGGTATCCTGAAGGAATACCTGCTGGGAAATTTAGGAATCCCTGCTGAAAATTAGGAGTCCCTGATAACAAAATGTGGTAAGAACATGAAAAAACTAAAATCTAACAAACACAACTGTTTACAGTACTACATGTATTTTATGTCCACTTTATTTCCATTTTACATCAATGACAACAATAGCTTGTATGACTTTTGCTGTAAAAGAATAATGTCATTTCTGTCCAAGTCCTCTTCCCCCTCATCTTCACTACCATCACACTCCTCTGCCATTTGTTGTAGTTCGTCTAAATGTATGCCGCCTAGTTCATTCCCCCTTATAACCCCCTTATTTGTAATCATGTTTTTAATATAAAAAAGAAATTCCGAAAAGTCTCCCTTAAATAAAAAAAATTCAAAAAAAAATGTTCCGACCTACCTACCCTAATTTTTTCAGCATGTTACCAGATACAAAGATTTTTTAGGCCTTATTAATGCAACTCCCACAGACTTTATCTAAAACTAGTACATTGGTCATAACAGATTTTCTTAAACATTTCATATTTTAGTTGTTTTATTTTGCACATTGCCTAAAAGTGGGTGGGGTTTAGTGTTTGCATGCTTTTATTATCAGCAAATTCTTCTAAATAAGAGCTGCTTTGGCAACAGTGATCATATTTTTCGTAAATGCAGACGTTTTATTGGCTTTTTATTTTAGTTTGTACTTGAAAAATCTTGTAAGAAATAATAAAAATGTTCGAAAATGTCGGTCTAGAAAACGAGTGACAAATACGAAAAACAAAAGTAACAGTTAAAGTTCTTGAAAAGATAACTGTTTTAACTTTATTTTCTCATCATACCACGTATAATTTCTACTTATTTAATTTGTTTTGCCCAAACAAAGCCTCGGCAATTATGATAATAAATTTGTTATAGACCGTAACGGCCGACCGGCTCATGTAATCGTATCGAGCACACAAAATAATGGTACCAACACGATAATCTAAGGCTGCATTGTTTATCAATTAACTTGTAAACATTGATCAATAAACACCTTTGATAATGACAAGGCAAATTGTACTAAATACAAACCGCGAGATAAGCACGTGTCATTTGGCGCGTGGCGTGACTGACATCTGTCGGTAGCTAATTAACATACGACGCTCCGCCTACTGCCATATTTCCGCTTGTGCCGGCGAACAATATTGAAATTCACTGGGATTTTGATTGACAGGGGGCAGAACTATCGAACTTGGAACGCATCTAAGTAAATTTCCGCGAGTCAAGCCGACGCACGTGCCGTAATTTATGCGGGTAAAATACGAGTTTTTCGCGGGTCAAAACCCGGGAGCTCGGGTCAACTGAACGCCCTGGAAGCCTTAGCAAAAGACCGATGTTTGAGCGAACAAGACTGGGGAATTTCATTGTTTAGAATCATATTTTATCTGAAAATCAAGAGTCCCGACGGAACACCGAAATTGTGAACTTTAGGATCCCTTGCGGATTTTTGGTGTCCTCGGGATCCCGGGACACCGTTAGTGTCGAACGCTGAATACCTGTTAAATATATTCTCCAAGTAGTCAAGCTAAAATTTTACCTCTTCATTATAGCATTCCACAGAACAGACATTACATTTGTACATTTTCTCTTTACTCAGCTTCTTCTCATCTTTCTACAATTAAGAAAAATCGTATTCATTATATTTCACAATTTTCACTCATTTAAATACTTCATTTGAACCCTCCCTAAATATATACATGTCATAAAATTAATTTACTCTACTGCAAAATCATTTAATTTTATGGGCATGAAAATTTGTGGTTTTGGCCAAACCCCCAATTTCATTTTGTTCTCATGGAAACAAACAGCTTCCATGTAAATTTCATAACTTCATAACTTTTAAGCCAATTCTTAAAACTTTTTTACTGCCCTAAATCATCTACAATGTTTAAGACGGAATTAACAATGAAACAATGCTGCATTTTCCTTTAAATAGCACGTTCTTATATAATGCTATTAGTAAGCAAGCTATACTGGTATATGAAAAGCTATACCGGTATATGAAGACAGAGTATTTTTATAACAGTTACTTTATCTGCATCATTGACTGAGCGTCCCTTCTTGTTCACCGTAACTGTAAGACTGATTTCCTTCTGTTTCTCTCCATCCTTCTCTCCCTCCTTCTGTTTATCCTCTTTCTTCTCATCTGTCTCTCCAACATCCATCTTTTCTGCCGCTGAGCTGTCTTCCTTTTTATCCTCTTCCTTAATCTGTAGAAATATACAATTTGTTGTTTGTTTTGGGTTTTACACAGTCTTTCAACAGTATTTCAGTAAACAGAACAATTAACTTACAGTTAACTTTGATACACATGTATATGTGCTTGTATTATACATGTATTAACAAGTTACCTTTAGACCGAACTTTATCCGTCTGTAATTACAATGTCCTTTGTTAGTTTAACTTAGTTATACCTTGACCATTTTCTTCCCCACCTCCTTAGTTTCTGTTAAATTCAACTCACCGTACTTTTTATGTGTGGTCACAGAGAGGCAAGTTAAAGCAAGGGGTAAATACCATAGTTCACCTGTATAATTGTTTAACCAGTCATTCTCAGAAGACATAGTAAAAACAGCATCTGCGTCTGACCATTCTCCCTTATTTAACCCAAATATGGTAACTTAGCTCTACAATTATAATTAAAGAGTAAATATGGTAACTTGCCACTGTAACTACAATAAATTATCATATTAAAGGAGTAAATATGATCACTTTCCTTTGTAACTACAATTAAGAGTAAATACGGTAAGTTACCTCTACATCCTCCGTTGGTTCAGCAGGATCGTACTCCTCAGCCATAGTAACAGTAACTTCAGTCTTTGGTAGGTCTTTAGACTTGTCTTTCTCCTCCTTTGCTTTCTTCTCCTTTTCATTTTTGTCCTTTCCTCTGTCATTCTTTCTTTCTTTCCCTCTGTCCCCCCTGTCCTTACTCGGTGTTGTCTTCTTGCTGCTGGAACTTCTAGAGCCTGAAAGGTTTAAATGGTCCATAGTGCTTTATTACTTGGATAATGCGTATTTTTAAAACCAAACCCCTTCTAAAAACTGCAACTGTAGTTTACTTTCATTTACTATTTTCGGCATACAATAGATTTTCTAATTTTTCCCAATAACTTACACTTTTGTAGAATTCCACGGCATATGTTTATGGACAAAATGCAAATCACTTAAGAAATTACTTCAGAAATTTATTTCAAGTCTTCAAGTTTCAAAACTATATCTCAAGAATGTCCTTAACATTTAAAATCGCAAATTTGAACTTATTTTTTTTCATTTAACTGAATTCTAGCCAACAAGGAAAGTTTTAATGACCCCATTAAGCAACGTTTATCTGCCTTACTTACTTACAATTTCTGCACTGAAGAAAAAATATTAAGACATATATATTGTGCTAATACACCAATGTTCTATGGTAAAACATTACACTACAAAGTGTATGGCAGCTTTAGAGCAATGTTATTCCTAACAACCCAAGTTTTGGCCAGAGAAGCCAGAAACATATATGGTGAATGAGGTGGGTGTGTCCTCCTGTCTGAACAAAGACTTAGATGGAAGGAACTGAGTCAAGGAAATGATGTGGTTCATGCACAAATCAGAGATCTGCACAATATATAAGAGCAACAGTACTGATCAATGGATTCATACATCAGTCAGACTATTACATCCTGAAACTGCACCACCGTACGAGGCATCTAGGAGCATGGGAGCATGGGTTATCTGCATTGCTGGTTGAAACACCTACCAAATACACAACACTTCTATCCAAGTCCGAGATCAGTTCTACTGTGAAACGTCTTCTTAATATGGGTGGTTTTCAAAATAATGAAGCAAAAGTGTGACATAGGGGTTGAAAATTCAAACTTATTTCTTATGGTGGTCACCTATTTTTTATTATAGCAAATACTTCAAATTTAAAGGAAATAACTTTGGGGAAGTGTTGAGAAATGCCAATCAGAAAATATTTCAGCCTTTAATTCGAAAGTTCAGTGAATTTCCAGTAAGGTGGGTGATAAATGTTGCATGGTTTTATGACGAGGAAATATGTATAACAGTATTTTTTTCAACATAAATGATAAGTAATGGGTGTATGTGTATGGTTTGAAACTTATTTAATCATATGTTTGTGGACATTGGTTTTTAAAATCACCCTTTCTGCACAAATTTGACATGAAAATAAAACTTTACCTAGAAAAGTTGTTGCTGAATGCAAAATAACTATCATATAATTATAAAACCAACTTTTTTCTGACATGTTGCATGTTTATAAACCACATGCCAAATTTCAAGAATGTCCAGTAATTCTAATTTCTAGAATTGTCTACTCAAAATTGAGTTATTTTAAAGATGCACAGGGGGCACATACTGAAGATCAGTGTAATATTCATCCATTATTAGTTTTCTATTCATAAAAAGACTATTGGTAATAAACTTTAGACAAATACTATCAAAAAATAGTTTATTCCACAAAATAACTACAAAATTGAAAATTTTCACTTCAAAAACATGAAAATTCAACAAAATGTAATGCTTTAAATGAAAAATAAGTGACTTTATACATAACTAAGAAATTGAAATCATTTAATTTACATGAACTGCTTATTCATATTAGAAAAATGACAAAATACCATGCATGATAAAATGGAATAGTAAAGTTCATACATACTTTATAATGTTACTAAAAAGGGTGCACAGGGGACAAATTGTATCAAAATATTTATTCATAGAATATGTTCATGGTAAGTAAAATTCTTTTAAGTACATAATATTTACTAGTGAACATTTACATATTTAGGTAAACTTAAGAGCTTAAGAAGCAATAAAATTGATATTTCCACTTTTAAACTTGAAAATTGGCAACTTCGGAAAAAAAATGCAAACAATGAATTTTTAATTGTCCAGGGTTTCTTATATAATGCTAAATTATCAAGTAATGCCTAAATTTTGCATACACACTGCTAAGAATATAGAAATGCCACCACAAATTACAGTACTGCTATGATAATTGATATATGTCAAAAAAAGGGTGCACAGGGGACATCACTTTTGGCCTTGTGAATGTTTAACAGTCAGTAATATGTGAAGTTGAAGGCTGCTTTTGTATCTGTTGTAACTCCCTTTCAAGGAAAATAAAGTAAAGTCCCATTTTATTTAAAGAATAAAAGAAATCTGACACTTAACAACTGAAAAGGTGCACAGGGGACATTTTTAGGTGTATAGACATTCATCAAGTATCTGAGAAAGTCGATTTATTAAAGAAAAAAATCATACTGTGTCTTCACAGCTGAAGGGATAAGGATCTTAGAAAAACATTAAGACTTTAGAAAAGTAATAGGGTTATGAAATTGTAGTGTTCAACATTTAAATTTAGTATTTTTTTCACTATTTTTCGTGAAAAGGGTTCCATCACAAGATGTGAAATATTGGTAACAATAAGATGTAGGTAATGAAAAGAAGTATTTTATTTAAATGTGCAGAGTTTAAGTTACATTAAAAAGCCAAAGCTGTAACAATAAATCATGGTTTTAAAAAGTAAACCTCAGTTGAAAACTATACTTCATGTAAAATGTCACACTTTTTTGGGTGCACAGGGGACAAAATTAGCTATATAATTTAATATAACTTTAAAACTGCTTGAGCCATCAAGATAAAATTGCACACATTTATTGAGTAAATTGATTTGGATATATTTTGCTCCAAAACACATTCTAAAACTGAACTGAATTAAAGTAAGGTGAGAGAGAAGAAAAAGCTTCATTATTTTGAAAACCACCCATATATTCATTCATGAAGAATTAGAGATTTCTCAGAGATATTATGAACTACCAGTAATTTTAAGCAAAACATGTCTGAAGACCAGAATCGTCGCCACGAGCTAAAGCTATTGACTGCACTGGGGCAAATATCATATAAGATCGAAATTGATTTTCATGAAATAGAGTTTTCAGTGATGCTTCTAGTGGTTCAATATTAAACAATCAGCATTCAACAAAAGACCTCGGAAGCACTTGCTCATTCTCCTCTCCTTCCGTGCATACTGGATAATATATGAATCCAAATTGTTTGGATTAATAGGTACAAGGTTATTCTTTTGACCTAAATATCATACTAAAGATACGATGATAGTATGTTACCCCTATTGAATAAGCCATAGCCAATAAAAGACTAGTTCTGATTCATGTGAGGCAGTAACGACAGTCTTTCAACTGATCTCCACTTGAAAAAGTTTACTTATAGATTTCTTGTAAAAACAAACACGTACATAGAAAATATAGCAGGTTTGTAGATTTACACTACCGCTTAACGTTACCTAATCTAAAAGCAATACCACTGTAGCACACTTTCTAAAATATCACAACGGTCTCTTATTTTTCACTTTATACCTTGTAAATAAAGTGACCTAGTCAGTGTGTCATGTAGATTATGTCAGAAAGATCAGGTTTTACAGTGCCATGGCATCAATTTGTGTATTTTGACTAAACAGATAACAAAACAAATCGACGCCACCTCCCAATCTCAACACTTGTTCTATCTTTCAAGAACTTTTACCAAAGAACTACAGGAAAGTTGTACCTCTGTTATTACTGTTCAAGTCTGTAACAAGCTTTCTGCACTAGTGTTATGTGAGAAATCAAGGGAGACAACACTTATTGTTCTCTTATTTGAAATCTATGAGCTCATTTTTGTACTTAAGAGCTGAAATGTGACAGCAAGTGAAAGAACAGGGGAGGTTATTTGCAATAACTTTGTCATTTCTTGATCAAAATTGATGAAATGTGCTGCAAAATGCTTCTAATGATTCTTAATATAGTTTCAATCAAAAGCTTTGAAGCTGTTTTACAAAAAAAAAATTCTTTTGATATCACTAAACTGATACCAAGTAATTTCAACTACATAATTATGTTAACAGATCTGCAAAATGACCTTTATGAGTGGGTTACATGGAACACTGTCATTAGAAATACCATCTGAGCGCAAGTAAAGAACAAATGAGAACTTTCTAAAGTACTACATTGAAGGCTGGTATTTTTAAATATGTTGAGGATGTTTGACTGAATGTCGCAACATCTATTCATTAGTTTATTATGATAAATAAAGTGAGGTCTTAAATAAGGACTGACTCGATAATTTCATACTTG
Organism: Mercenaria mercenaria; assembly: GCF_021730395.1. Taxonomy (NCBI): domain Eukaryota; kingdom Metazoa; phylum Mollusca; class Bivalvia; order Venerida; family Veneridae; genus Mercenaria; species Mercenaria mercenaria. The sequence goes on along the minus strand of NC_069375.1, from coordinate 59,408,107 downwards.
CCCATGAAGTTAACAAGAGGTGTCAGGGTGTAAATTTCATGCCACAATTTGATGGACCATTCATGGCAATAAAAAACCAATCACACCAAACTGTCTGTATATGGCAGCTCACAGCGTGTGACAATTTCTTTCGTTTACTATCATGACCATCATCAACACCAACATTTATGGGCACAACTGCTGCAGTTAGCAAACTTTTCAAATTACATCATTCTACAGTTACCATAGTGAAGTAAAGTAACACTTCTAGATACTTCAATGGTTAATGATACAGCCTTGATATAAAGCCATGTTCTATAATGGGCAATATGTACATAGGTCATTCAAGCTTTTGTGACAATGGACTCAAATTTCCTATCTGAATATAATTTTGCAAGTGTCAGTGGCTTTTTCACCAAGATGGGACAGGGCCCCAACTGTTATTTGGCAAATATGTATTTGGGCAAAGAGTAAAAAACTAAAAATCTCTTAATGTAAAGTCAATTTTATAGAAAATCTGAATGATTAGAAAGAAGATTTCCTAGGGGAAGGCTCTAGTAAATGACGTGTTATGGGAGGAAAAAAAGCCCTGGGTTAGATCAGCAGCATTTCTTTCTTTTACTCTGGTACATTTTTTTAATTTTTGCATGGATATCGGTGATACCTTCTTCAAAAGGTGTACAGTATATGTGATGGGCATTGAGAAAGTAACTAGCTTCAATGAAACCTAGAAAGAAACTGCTGTAGCTTTGACAGATTGTGACATTAAGAAAACAAAAACTCTGACATTCTGTGTGTGCCTTGCATGTGAAAACGTGCCTACCAATATATATAAAAGAAAGACTAAAACCAGATGGAAGTACGCAAAAAGGTAGCCTTCTGTGTCAGAATCAGTTCTGGCTCTACAGTCAAGATAGTGACAACTTTCTTGGAATGGAAAAACCAGACACCTAATACTGAACTCAAAACTATGAAAATTGTACGACAAAGAATGTGGGACTTTGCCTTGCAGTAAATGTGATTTGTTTAAGATCATATGAGAGAGAATTTAGGAACAAGAAATCCAAACGGTTAACAGTCGACACTAAGAATCAAGGCCAGATCCAGAAATTTTTGACTGGGAGGGGGCACCAGTCTTGAACGAAAACGTCCCCACCGAGGCGCAAAGCAAGGTATTGAAAGGGGGTTCCCATGTTAGGGATTTAGGGTTGCATTTATTGGTGGATGTACTTCCCTCATCTTAGGGTGGTCAGAGGGCTCTGCCACTGGAAACTTTTGAAATACAGGCATTAAATGGTGGCCTCTGGTGCATTTTCAGGTCTAAATTTTGGGGTATTGTAGGGGTATGTTACTCACCTCCTGATTGGATGGTCAGGGGGGCTCTCCCCCTGGAAAATTCTGAAATACAGGTATGAAATGGTGGTCTCTGGTGCATTTCTGGGTCTAAATTTTGAGAAAAAATATTCCTTTGCCAAAATAGTAGGGTCAATCTTTGATGAGAATAGGTCACTTCTCAGCCAATGGGGGGGGGGGGGGGGGGGGGGCACAGGCCCCCTTGGCCTGGCCCGGCCCTGGTCTGGGCCTGAGAATTGAAGTCTGCACTAAGAAAAACACAAAATGGAATTATTTTCCTATGACAAAAAGCGCAGATAGTGCTGCATCCTGTAGCTGATTCTTAGATCAGAAAATTTTCAGATCAACAATTTGTGGTTGCAAGAGCCTGGACTGGCTATTCTTCGCACCAATGCTATGTCATGAAGAACAAAATAAAATCCAAGTGTTGGAGGTGGAGTTTTTTTTTGGTGGTGGTCGTGGGGGTGGGGGATGGGAGAAACAGAGGGGTTAGCATCATAATGGTAACTATATCTCAGATGGCGATTTTCCAGCTTTGATGGTGCAGGAAGGCACCAGATGTATTTAAGGCACGAGAGAGCACCTTGTGGTAGAACTACTAACTTCTATGAGTCAGCTACATTTCTACACCCTAAAGGAAGTACCGGTAGTGGTCGGTCGGGGGCAAGTAATTTGAAGTCAGCAATTTTATTACCGATAATTATGATTCACTTGGCACTGAGGTAGAGGATATGACATTGCAAAATCTTCAGATTTAAATGCAACATGGATTTCTACAAAACTGGATGGGTATCAGTGCCATTGTTCTATAATTGAGAAAAAAGCGCCATTGCTACCCATGTCATAGTAAAGAACTTTAGTTTCCTGATAATAAGCTCGGAACACAGAGGCATTCCCAAGAACGCTTGTTATACCCACAGTAGGGAGATGCTATATTGAAGGATTCTAGAAGAAGTTTTATTTCATATTAACACAAAAAGTCCATTGTCACAGGTTCTTGACTGACCCTTGTACAAGATATTACAAGACCACTCTAAAAGGACGTTTCTGAACAATGTGTGAAGTTTGTTGCAAGACTGTATGAAAAATTGCACTGTTCATTAACAAGGAAGGTCATTTTCTTACAAAAAGAAATCGTTGATACAGTACCTGTTGAAAATATTCATATTTGGACAAATATCGGTTTTCTGTTTGATACTTTTTAGGGGTTAAAATAGAGGGCAGTATGAGGAGTAGACGAACATCAAAAGCCTGGAAATGTTGGCCAGGGTAGGTGAGATACCTGAATCTTTTCTGTCTCGTTTCTTATTATCAGGGGAAGAGTTCCTGGATAGTTTTCTTCCCCGTCTGTTTCTATCGTTTCGACGACCACCTGAGCGGTCTCTCGGCGTGTCTTTTCTCCCCGGTTGTGACGACCGTCTGTCTCTCCGATCTGCAGGCTGAAATTTGGTACAGACACAGTTCTGGGGTTAGAACATTGACAAGAAATCATTTATCTGATGTGATGTTCAGCAATCATCTGGGATATGGTTTCAGTGACAATATTATTTACAACAGTTTCTATACAGTTTCTGAGTGGCTGAAATATACAACATAAATATATAAAGTAACAGTAGATCTTTGAAAGATCACTAAAGAATGTAAAATGGCAAAACCGGCGAGCAAAAAAGCAGAATGTGAATATGCGAGTGTGGCTTTTATATTCAGATTCACAATCAAAAACGTAAATTTTTGAAGCCCCATGTCTGATTATCTTGTCTGCCTGGAAAATCACCTGCACTTGACATGGTTTCTTCTGGTCTAGCATGTATTATAATTAAGCAATTGCTTTCTATAGGTCACACATGAGCTGTAATGATTTAACTATGGTCTTGACAAACGAGTCAATATGTATGTTATCTTTGGTCTTAGACATTGAACAGAGGCAAGTTTGAGGGCCAAGGTAGGTAGGAATTACACTACTCAACTTTCATATTCGATCAGTTTTCAATTTGTGATAACTCTTGTTCAAACCACATTTTAATTCGTCATTTAAAGACAAACGCCTTACCGATTTATGATATTCATGTGAAACATTAAAAGGTAGTACATTAGGTAGGATATAATATTGCTCATTTTGCATGTGCATTAACAGGGATGGCGGAAATGTTCACACATTTGCACAGTATTACATGTACTGTCTATGAGTTAATGCACATAGAAAACAAATTTAATTTGGTGCACAAGTCAACCAAAGAACGCTGTAGAGCTGTTGGAATGCTAACTACTGGCACCACCTTCTGAAAAGCATCAATTTGATGTTTTCTGGACAAAAAATTTAATGTGCATCTGAAATTCCATTTGTTTAAAATACAGCCACAGGTAATGTTATTCACTGAGATTTCAAGCCGTCTGGCAATTTTAGATGAAGACTTTGGAACATCTTAGTGCTTCGCAGGAAAGTACAGCACAATGGTACAAATAACAGGCTTATAGCAAATGACAAGATGTCAGGATAGGTTCATGGTCATTTTCCACCTCAGGAATCAGTTTCTCTCGCTTCTTACACAGGTTAGGCTCCCATGGATGGCTTATCTCCAGTCAGATTGTGTTGTGGCATCTTGCAGAAGCTGGTTTGTGATCAAAGTAATCAAGGAGACTGTAAAGGCTGTTTTTATCCAGCATTCCTTGTGTGGCCTGGCTTAAATTTCATCTGCTCATGACCTGGGCTAATTTGGTTTATATGCTCTTTGTAGATCAAATGTTGGCAAAACAGCAAAATCGTGTGAACGTCGTTGGGAACAAGATAAAGTACAAAAACTCCATGGTAAAGGCTACCTGGTGGTGGCTTAATCATGTTTTAGAGCTGTGTTTCTATGCACATGAGGACATTTTTTATAGTTGTGTTCCTATACACATGAGGACATTTTAGAGTTGAGTTCCAATACACATGAGGACATTTTAGAGTAACTGTTGTGTTCCTATACACGTGAGGATGTTTCAGAGTTGTGTTTCTATGCACATGAGGACATAATTTGCTGTTGTACACACAAAAAACTTCAAGAAATGTTCTTCCTGTTATTGTTCTTCATACTGCAGCAACAGCATCGTGACACTGGCTAAAGACAATGCACCAAGCAGATCAAGGAAGCAGCAGCAAGTTGATGCACTACATTGTTCGAAGAATCGATTAGCCCAGTAAAGTCCAGATTCGGGACTTGTAGAAACAACAAATACAGCACCTGTGCCATCCTGTTAGTGTTAACCTTCATTATCTGGATCCTGACACTGTAAGCATCTGGCATAATATTGCTTCTAATGACTGGCTTTGTGGTACGCCACTGCCTGTGAACAGTGGGCATATGCAATATCAAAGGGGCATAATTCTATAGCGACACTGGCTGAAATGGATTTGTTGTTCAAACTGTCGCTCTTCTGTGATATTCTTATTGAATGAAATACATTTTTTAACACATTAATAAGTAAATTTTGAAATTAAGATAATACAATTGGTGTTTACATTTGTTTTTTTTTTACTGATTGTTTGAAAACCTTAAATGACCATTTATGAAAGTTGAGTAGCGTATACAACACTTCACAAAGGCAACCACTCAGTTGTGTGGATAAATGTAAGTTTTTGAGTGAAGTCAATCCTGTTTTAAAGGCAATCTGAAATGGAAACTTAAGGACCATAAGGCCACTAATTGCAAGATGTAAACATTTTGTAGTGTATTTAAACCTTTGAATTAAGGCCACCTGTATGCTTAAGACCATTTCTGGTTCACCCTGATGTATTCCTGCCTCAAATTTTTACGAGGTCAATTACACACAAATCTTACCTATACAAAAACAGGGATAGGGCCAATATTGAACACCTGTAACTTGAGTCATGTTATGGAGCTAACACTCCTGTTGCCTTCAAAGATTTTTGTTATTAATTAACCATTGTTGGTTACTAGCTAAACTGTATGAAAACAAAACAATGAAGTTAAATAACATGCCATTTTTATGAAATTGCATTTAATTGGCACATAATTTTGTGGTTAAACTAGTCAGTATGGCTATTTTGAAGGGATACAAATTTGATGATTTCAAATTTGGACGACAAAGTGATCTGAATATTATGCTCCTTTGTAAGGATTTAGTTTCATGGAAAATGAGTATAACATGAAAATTCATGATTTCACACTGTATATAGATGTTTTAATATTGTAACAAAAAGAGCGGCAAACTGTCAAAATATATGCTTGTGACAGCAGATCACCTTTGACTTAAATATAAAATACCCTAGCAACTGAGCACACTAGTCATACATTCTGACTATGAACACTGGATCAGAACTAATTATCTGGGTATAGACCAGATCACAATTTTTAATATTTCAAGGACCATAACTCCACAGCCTCTATGACACACTTACAATTATCAAACTTGGCAAAGATATTATGCCCCCAAAAAATACTGTAACCCAGTTTGGTAAAGATTGGACATGATCTGCTCAAGTTAGAGAACACAGAGTTTAGTGGATGCTGTCCACCCACGTGATATGTTTGGTAAAGATTGGACAGGAACTGCTCAAGCTAGAGAACATAGAGTTTAGTGGATGCTGTCCATCCACCAACTGCAGGAGAAACACGTGATATGTTGTTTCATGGGGGTATAAAATGCCCAGAAAGCATAGCCTCCACTGGGCCTCAGAAAGTTGTAGTTGCTTAAAATTGAGAGAAACTGCCAAACTGAAGCTGAATTGATGAAATTTGGCAACATTTAAATAAAATTCTTGCAGCCACTTTCAAAAATCTGTAGCCAGTTCTTTGAATTTGTAGCATTTGGCTACATTGGCAAATGGCAGATGAGGCCCTGAGTAAGTCACAGAGATACCAGTGTTTATGCTCAGGCCTTTTTTCCATCAATTTGGGAAAGCCACCGACACCGGTGGCATTGGGAAAATGCTCTCGGAAATTGTCTTAATTGGGACAATTTGCAAATTACCAAAATCTACATAAATGTGTTTTTGTGTGAAATATTAATGAACTGCATTTCAGTAATTGTTCAACAGTTTTATAATTTACCTAAACATACATACAAGTTAACAAAATTATCTTAAAACAGCAAAAACCTTAAAAGGTATAAACATTTGGGAATTTTAAACTCAACTTTGGGAAAAAAACATACTTTTTTGCATTGGGATTACCTCCTTTTACCGGAGGTAGATTTATAGGGGAAAAAAGCCCTGATGCTTTAATGCTTACCCTCTACCAACATTACACTGAAAAGATAAGTGTCGTAGTACATTACAGACAAGAAAAGTGCAAAAAAACTATTTTTTCTAGGGTTTTTTTTTTCTTATGTGTGAAGAAAGTTCTGTGAGCAGGACAGTAATTTTTCTGCTATCAAATCTGCTAACAATAATCAAGCAGAGATGTTTACATAGTCATAAAGTTTCATGTACATGTTCATTTTGATCTTACAAACTTCTGTTTTATTTTTATCTTGAAAATGAGAAAAGCATGGGTATAAATATACTTTGACCTTCAAAAATGACCTTTGGGTGAGTTCATATACATGTACTTAGGTTGATCTGATATTCAGATCATCTCGGCTGATGATTTACATAAGAAATTGGCATCTAATGTAAGAAATTAGCCTAGTTGCAAACAAAGACTGCACAGTGTACTGGTAAGAGCAATGGTGTTCGGCGTTCACTCTAACCTACTGTGCCAATACATCAGATTGATTGGTGTACTTCTATGTATGAAACATGTATTCAGTAAACTATAGCACCCCTTTACCTGGATTATTTCAATATCAAAAGTACATTTACGCCCGAATTATATTTATTTTTTTCCTCTTTACATAGGAAAAACTTAAACCTCTCGTACTTTGACAGGTCAACAAAACTGCTCCTTGCTAAAGTCTTTAGTAAAGGACAAGAGAAATAGATGAAGCTTTAATGCTAAGATGAAGGAAGTATCCATTCCGGCTTGTATTTTTTATAATCAGCATAATTATGTACTGTGTTACACTTAAAAAGAGTACGGTACATGTATCTTTTGCTCCACAATGTTTCCTGTTAATTCTGGTTGCTAAAAAGTGATATACCTTGAAGAAAACAAGAGATCACAGAGTGATCTTGGCGCCCACCAATGTGTCATTTTTGTGTGTTCCAAATTTCAAGACTTACTGACTAGCTCAAGGTCAAATTTCATTTCCATACACAACACTGTGCATGTGGTCTAAATTCGAAAGCTGTAACTTGAGAAATGTGAAAGTAGGTCACTAGATCAATTTCAAGGACAAAGTTCTTTGTACACAAAACTATGCATGTGCATCAATTTTGAAGACTGTAGTTTGAGAAATTTGAAAGTAGGTCACTAGGTCAATCTTAAGGTCAAAGTTTATTTCGGTACATAAAACTATGCAAGTGGTCCAAATTTGAAGGCTGTAGCTTGAGAAATGAGAAAGTAGGTCACTAGGTCAAAATCAAGGTCAAATTTCACTTCACAACACAAATCTATGCATGTGGTCCAAATTTGAAGCCTGTTCCTTCAAAAATGTGAACGTAGGTCACTAGGTCAATATCAAGGTCAAAGTTTGTTTCGGTACACAATCCTAATTATGTGGTCTAAATTTGATACCTATAGCTACAGAAATCTGAAAGTAGGTCACTAGGTCAATCTTAAGGTCAAAGTTCATTTTGGTACACAAAACTATGCAAGTGGTCCAAATTTGAAGGCTGTAGCTTGAGAAATGTGAAAGTAGGTCACTAGGTCAAAATCAAGGTCAAATTTTATTTCGGAATACAAAACTATGCATGTGGTCCAAATTTGAAGCCTGTACCTTCAAAAATGTGAAAGTAGGTCACTAGGTCAATGTAAAGGTCAAAGTTTGTTTCGGTACACAAAACCATGCATGTGGTCCAAATTTGAAGGCTATAGCTTGAGAAATGTGAAAGTAGGTCACTAGGTCAAAATCAAGGTCAAATTTTATTTCAGAATACAGAACTATGCATGTGGTCCAAATCTGAAGCCTGTACCTTCAAAAATGTGAAAGTAGGTCACTAGGTCAATGTCAAGGTCAAAGTTTATTTCAGTGCACAAAACTATGCATGTGGTCCAAATTTGAAGGTTGTAGCTACAGAAATGTGAAAGTAGGTCACTAGGTCAAAATCAAGGTCAACTCATGTCAAGGTTCATCTTGCCACTCAAAACCATACATGTGGTCCAAATTTGAATGTTGTAGGTTATTGACAAGAAGTTTTTATAAGCTTTTCCCTATATAAGTCTATATGAACCATGTGACCCCCAGGGCGGGGCCATATTTGACCCTAGGGGGATAATTTTAACAAACTTGGTAGAGAACCACTAGACGATGCTACATTACAAATATCAAAGCCCTAGGCTTTGTGGTTTGGACAAGAAGATTTTCAAAGTTTTTCCCTATATAAGTCTATGTAAACCATGTGACTCCCGGGGGGGCCATATTTGACCCTAGGGGGATAATTTGAACAATCTTAGTTGAAGACCACTAGATGATGTCACATACAAAATATCAAAGCCCTAGGCCCTGTGGTTTTGGACAAGAGGTTTTTCAAAGTTTTTCCCTAAATAAGTCTATATAAACCATGTGACCCCCGGGCGGGCCATATTACACCCCAGGGAAATAATTTGAATCATATTGGTAGAGGACCACTAGATGATGCTTCATACCAAATATCAAAGCCCTAGGCTCTGTGGTTTGGGGCAAGAAGATTTTCAAAGTTTTTCCCTATATAAATCTATGTAAATTATAGAAATAAACAAAGGGCCATAACTTATTAAAAATTTGTTGAACCAGTCTGATTTTCAGGGGGACACAACTAGGGTACCAATACATCATTCTGACAAAGTCTGGTCAAAATCCCCCTGGTAGTTTCTGAGGAGATGCGATAACGAGAAATTGTTAACGGAAGGACGGACGGAATGACGGACGGACGGACGGACGGAAGGACGACGGACCACGGACGCAGAGTGATTTGAATAGCCCACCATCTGATGATGGTGGGCTAATAACTGAAGACATAAAAGTTAGGACAAATTGCAAATGTAATAATGTAGAAACGTGTGTTTTGTGTTGCCTTTCTTCTTGTGTGACAAGTGACAAACACACGTCAACTTAAGAATCAGACTGGCACTGCTGCAGGGTAAGTAATATTTTGAAATGATCCACTTCAGGTTAGTACATGGCAATTCAAAGAACTTTAGAAAGCCCCATGATCAAAATTATGTGTATTCAATTCTGGAAAATTAATTGTTTTCTAAATAAACGCATCTTTTTCTTAGATCATCTGATCAAACAGTCTAGGGAATGATATGTGAATAGTTATTGTTAATGTACTTACCCCTATTCTCGCTCTTTTATTATCAGATGCTCGGACTGGGGAGCGGACTGGGGCATTTGGTCGTTTCCCTAGGGTGGTTTTCCCCCTGGTTGGCATGTCAAGCAGTGACGGTATACTTCCACTTCTTGGCTGACCCTTGTTTGCATTCATGATCATTTCTGCCTGCTGCATCTGTTGTTTAATCTGCAACTGTTGCTGTATCTCTTGCTGTTGCTGCATCTGATGCAGATGTTGCTGCTGATGCTGCATCAGCAAGGCCTGTTGTTGCTGCTTCAACAATTCCATCTGTTCCATTTCTCTAATCTTCTCTTGTTGCAGCAACTTCATCTGTAGATCCGCTTTCTCCATCAACTCGCTCTGCTTCGTCCTCGGTCTGTTCATTCCCTTTTGCTGTTTTGGAGACACCTGGCCCCTCTGCTCCCTCGGAAAGTCAAGCAAGCCCCTCTGATCCCTTGCTCCTCTGTTTTCTCTTGGAGGATCCATCAGGCCTCTCTGACTCATGGGATTGTCCATGAGACTTTTGGGCTCTCTACCAATGTCCATCAGTCCCCTTGGCTCTACTGGTGTGTCCATCAAACCTCTAGGTTCATTCCGGACGTCCATTAAAGATATCGGAGGCCTTGGGGGCTCAGACATTTCTATAAGACTTGGCGGCTCCATCAGACCCCGTTGCCTATCTCTTGGATAATCTAGCATACCATGTTGCTCGGCATGTGTATCAAACCGTGGTCTTTCCATGTGACCGTGTTGTTCACGTGCTGAGTCAAAACCAAGATCCCCTGGCAGATCAAGAAGTCCATGTTGCTCTCTTGGCTGGTCCAGAAGACCACGATGCCTATTTGCCTGACCCTGCTGATCCCTTGTCTGCTGCATAATACTTCGCTGCTCATCAGGCCTCCTTAACAAACCTCTCTGTTCTGCAGGTGCCTCTAACAGACCTCTGTCCTCATACCCTCCAGTCTGCCTTTGCCTTATTCCATGGTCCTGTTGCCTCAAACCCCGTTCCTCATGCCTTATACCTCTTTCCTCATGTATCATACCTCGTTCCTCATGCCTAAAAGCTGGCTCCTCGTGCAATCTTTGCGGCTGACCCATCAAACTTCCTCTAACACGAGGTTCTTCTAACAGCCCTCTCTGATTAGTGGCTTGATTCTGATACAAATCAGGTGCCTGCTGGTTGTTGTTGTAGTTATATCCATAGCCCCCGTCCTGACTATCATATTGTTCTTGGCCATACTGGTCTTGGCTGCCTTGGTCATATACACCAGCATTAGGGTCCTCATATTCCTGTCCATATGCTGCCTGCTGTTCCATGTATCCCCCTCTTGTCTCATCATAGTAACCTGGATCAGCCTGCTGTTCCATTCTACCCCCTTGGTTGTATCCTTGTCTCTCCCTTATATCTGGCCGTTCTAAAAGCCCCCCTCGCATATTTTGTTGTTCCCTCATGCCACCGCCTAGGTCAGGTCTGTCCAGCAGTGCCCTTGGTTGTTGTACTCTGTTACTGTTTGGAGCATTACCAAGCAAGCCACCAGTGCCTACTCCTGTAAAATATACACAGAATTATTAAGTGTTTCATATCTTAACATACCATTATTTTCATTTTCACAAGTCATTTATCTTATATACAATTCAGTTCACAAGAAATGCATTTTATCATGAACCATTCTATAAATGTATTTTATTATTCTATCACTGACATTCAGCTTATTATAAACAATTCCAAGAAAAACAAAAATATGTAGGGAAAAATAAATCTCCAGGTTAAGTCTACAACTAATTAACCCTTAAATCATGCTGGACACGGTTGATTCTGCCCTTGTGACCAATGTAGATCATGATCAGCCTGCACATCTGTCATCTGTGCAGTCTGATCAAGATCTGCACAGTTTGCCATTCAGACAGTATCTTTTTGGATAAGCACCACTTTTAACAGTTATAAAATGGTACTGTCCAAATTGAAAGATGGACAAGTTCATTATAGAAATCTAGCAAGGTAAGGGTTATAATATACCTGCCATCATCCTCTTCATGCCAGCACCCATTCCTGGCCCCTCACCCAGCAGACCAGAACCTGCATTCATTGCAGCAACACGTGCACCACGATTTCTCATCATCTTTCACCTGATTTCAATAGATAATTTAGACAAAGTTTAAATAAACAGAACAAGAGCTGTCGGTAAGACAGCATGCTTGACTTTTCTCAGTGCTCGACTCTGAATATCAATTAGAGTAAAATTTATACAAGAGGGCCATAATGACCCTATATCGCTCACCTGTTATCATTGCACTTCAGGACAGGAAGGTCAAAAAATCATAATCAAGATCAATCAAAAGAATCATGAGTAAATATAGTTGAAATTTTCTTAAAGGTACAGATATGTCAAAATACACATAAAAATTGGAGGTACCATCCATGTTGTACCACAGAAAAGTGGTCTCGGTTTTTCCCTACGGCCAATAATAAAGAAGTTACTAAATAAGCTATTTATAGTAACATAAAATAAAGTAACCCCTGGGGCTGGGTCAATTTGACCCTGGGGGGGTCAAGATTTGAAATTTTTTTGTAGAGGTCCACTAGGCAATGCTACATGTCAAATATCTAAGCTCTTCTGGTTTATTTTTAGAAAATTTTGAAGATTTTTCAATATAGAATCAAATAACCACATGGGGCGGGGTCAGTTTGACCCCGGGGTCATGATTTGAACAAATTTGTAGAAGTCTACTAGGCAATGCTACATATCAAATATCTAAGACCTAGGCCTTCTGGTTTATTTTTAGAAATTTTTGTTGAGATTTTCCTATGTAAACTCAAGTGACCCCTGGGGCGGGGTCAATTTTAACCCCGGAGGACATGATTTGAACAAATTTCATACAGGTCCACTAGGCAATGCTACAAGTGAAATATCTAAGTTTCAGTTATATTTTAAGAAAATTTTTGAAGATTTTCCTATGTATAATCAAGTGAAACCTGGGGAGGGGTCAATTTTGACCCCAAAGGTCATGATTTGAACCAATGTTGTAGAGGTCTACTAGGCAATGCTACATGTGAAATATCTAAGCTCTAGGCCCTCTGGTTTATTTTTAGAAAATTTTTGAAGATTTTCCTATCTAAAATCAAGTGACCCCTTGGGCGGGGTCCATTTTGACCCCCGGGTCATGATCTGAATAAACTTTGTACAGGTCCACTAGGCAATGCTTCATACCAAATATCTAAGCTCTAGGGCTTCTGGTTTTTGAGAAGAAGATTTTTTAAGATTTTCCTATGTAAAATCAAGTGACCCCTGGGCCGGGGTCATGATTTGAACAAACTTAGTAGAGGTTCACTAGACAATGCTTCACACCAAATATCTAAGCTCTAGGGCTTCTGGTTTTTGAGGAGAAGATTTTAAAAGTTTTTCCTTTCGGTTGCCATTGCAACCAGAGTTCTGCATGGAATTCAATCTTTGAACAATTTTGAAGGATCATTCCTGTGAAGTTTGGTGAAATTCTGCCCAGTGGTTTTCAAGAAGAAGATTTTTTTACAAATTGTTGACGGACGACGCACGACGGACATCAAGCGGTCACAATAGCTCACCTTGTCACTTTGTGACAGGTGAGCTAAAAACTTTAACCAAAAACTTCTAAGTTAAAAAGGGGCATACCTCTGTCAAAATTCAAATCAAGAGTTATGGGGATTGTTTCTCCTAGTGTAAATTTTGATAGTAATAACTACTTTAAAAATCTTTGATAGTAACAGAGATATTTGACTTTATCAAAACTTTAACCAACTGAGACAGCTGGGTCGAGTGCAATAACTCTACTTTTTCTTCGAAGTCAAGCTAAAAATATTATATTTCCTTTGTCCTTAAAAAGTTTTTGTGTCTTTTTTTTTATTTTGAGGTTTGAAAAAAAAATCTGGTTCTTGTGGCTAATCAATGAACTATGAATTGAATCCTTACTAAAGACTAAGAAAGCAAAATACAATAGAGTTATAACAGAAATGTAGATACTTGACCTGCAATGTTGTATTCGGCTGGGGTGGATTTTGCCTGACATGCAATTGCACCCCACGAGGCACTTGCAACCAGAAAGATCCAGTCTGGCAAAATGCATGACAATTGAATGCATCACTGCAGATAAGGTAAAATTTTAGACAAATTTATAAGAATGAAATCATCTGAAACAGTATGATGTTTTAATGGAATGTTGCAAATAAAAAAAATTGTCCACATGTGTAAAAAAATGTTGTTATTTCAGGATGAAAAATACTATTTTAGTACATAAAATTTAGTAACCTGGGCTGGTCAATTGACTGGTATAGATTTGAAATTTTTTTGTAGAGGTACCATAGGCATGCTACATGTCAAATATCTAGTCTTTGGTTATTTAGAAATTTGAAGATTTTAAAAGAATCAATTAACCACATGGCGGGGTCATTTGACCCGGGTCTATTTGAAAAATTGTAAAGTCTACTAGGCAATGCTACATAGCATTAAGACCTAGGCCTTCTGGTTATTTTAGAAATTTTGTTGAGATTCTATTAACTCAAGTACCTGGGGGGTAAATTTTATCCCGAGGACAGTTTTGAACAAATTTCATACAGTCCCTAGGCAATGCACTCAGTAATTTAATTTCAGTTATATTTAAGAAATTTTAGATTTTCCTAGTATAATCAAGTGAAACCGGGGCATTTTGACCCCAAGTCATGATTTTAACCAATGTTGATGAGGCTCTAGCAATCACTGTAATATCTAAGGCTCTAGCCTACTGGTTTATTTTTAAGAAATTTTTGAAGAATTTTCTATGAAAATCAGGACCCTGGCGGTCCATTTTGACCCCCGGGTCATGTCTGAATAACTTGTACAGGTCCACTAGGCAATCTTCACCAAATATCAAAGCTCTAGGGCTTTGGTTTTGAGAAGAAATTTTTTAAATTTTCCTATGAAAATCAATTTGACCTGGCCGGTCATATTTGAACAAAATGAAGAGTCATAACAATGTTCACACAAAATCAAGCTCTAGGCTTCTGGTTTTAGAGAAGATTTTAAAGTTTCCTTCCCAGTTGCCATTAACCAGAGTTTGCATGAATTCAATCTTTGACAATTTTGAAGGATCATTCCTGTGAAGTTGGTGAAATATTCTGCCCAGTGTTTTTCAAGAAGAAGTATTTTTACAAACTGTTGAGGACGAGCACGACGACATCAAGCGGTCACTAGCTCACCTTGTCACTTTTGTGACAGTGAGCTAAAAATTTAACCAAAACTTTCTAAGTTAAAAAGGGCATACTCTGTCAAAATTCAAATCAGAGTTATGGATGTTTTCCTATGTAAATTGTAGTATAACTACTTAAAATCTTTGATAGTAACAAGATATTTGACTTTATCAAAACTTTAACCAACTGAGACAGCTGGTCGATGCAATACTCTATTTCTCGAAAGTCAGCTAAAAATATATATTTCCTTGCCTTAAAAAGTTTTGTTCTTTTTTTTTTATTAGTTCAAAAAAAACTGGTTCTGTGCAATAAATAATATGAATGAATCCTACTAAAGACAAAGAAGCAAAATCATGAGTTATACGAAATGTGTACTTGCCCTGCAATTGATCGGCTGGGTGGATTGCTGACATGCAATTGGCACCACAGCACATGCTACCAGAAAGATCCATTCAAAGCATGACAATTAATGCATCACTAGATTAAGAGTACAAATTTAGACAAATTATAAGATGGAAACTCACTAACAGAGATGTTGATAATGATGTTGCTATTAAAACAAGAGTCCACTGTAAAAAAATTTAATCTGTCAGGAGTGAAATACTTGTTTCAGACTGAAATTTGTGCGGTACATTATATAACTATATTCTGCACCTTCATATCAAAGCACTACACTGACAATATTGCTAATTTATTGATTTAAAAGTCTTTGGACCTGGTCATAATTCCACGGCTCTTTTCATAATCTAATGAGGGCAATTAAAGCTTGACAGCTGAATATTGGATCACTTTCATATTCATATTCAAATTCAAGTCATCTATCATGGCTACAAATCACCCCATAATTAGATCTGACAGTGTATAGAGCATTTAATGTCACTAGATATTTGGAAACCTTAACCCTTAGCCTGCAAATTCTAAAATGGATTAGCCATCATCAATATGGCACTACTATTTTTTATTCTAGGGTTTTCACTAAAATACTGACTGAATACGAACAGTGCAGACATATAACTGCACAGATGGCAGCTGATCTTGTCTGCACTGCCAAGGCAGATCACTTTGCCGCACGGCTAAAGTAAGTCATAAAAGTTATAGTACATTAATAGCCATCAAATTATTTTGGAGCCTCTTATTGAAAAAAAAGAAATTTAAAAACTTTCTTAAAGAAAGTTAAACTCAACAGATTGCAAACGATAACACAATTGTTACATCTTATCCCATGTATAAACGCATTTCGTAGTGACGATCTCAAATATTTTCTTTTCAATTCATTTTAGATACATGTATCTTTAAAAAATGAGTTATGATAATTGCTATTTAAGAGAACAAAATCTGTAACAAAATGTGTGTAAGTGAAAATTATGAAACCCTATTTTAATTTTGCATTCCATCCAAATGTAGTATACATTACTATACAAGCATTTAGTAAATAAACCAAAATGGTCATTGCCAAGTAAACTTAAATATTAGGGCTACCAGAAAAAAATATTGGTAGCTACCAATAAATTTGCATATTTCTGAAAACCTGTGTGATATATCCTAGACTTTATCAAGGTTTTTCTGTAGATTAGTGGCGATACGGACATAATCCTGGCATCGTCCCACATCTGAATGAATGGCAATACCTAAAGGGACATGAAAAATATGCAAATTTATCATCCCTCCTGAATATTATATAAGCTGTGTTAGGCGTAAAAAAAACAATTGTTTCCGGTATCCCGACCTACCCTAAATTTTTGGCCGGACCCTGAATGTTTTTATGGCCTTTGAGAATATTTTTTTCAACTTTTTGACAAAAAGTTGAGAAACTACACTTGTTATGCTTTAAACATGGTCGCTGATGTTAGAAATCAACTTCCTGATGCTCTAAAGGCCTAACCCCCTTATTTGTATTCAATTTTTGCCATTTTTTAAACATTACTATTAGGGGCCTAATACCTTAAGTTTCAAATCAAAATCTTTGATAGTAACAGAGATATTTGACTTTATCAAAACTTTAACCAACTGCGACAGCTGGGTCGAATGCAATAGCTCTACTCTTTCTTCGAAGTCAAGCTAAAAATATTATATTTCCTTTGTCCTTAAAAAGTTTTTGTGTCTTTTTTTTTATTTTGAGGTTTGAAAAAAAAAAATCTGGTTCTTGTGGCTAATCAATGAACTATGATCAAGGTACAAATTTTAGACAAATTTATAAGAATGGAAACTCATCTGAAACAGTATGATGTTTGATAAGTGGAATGTTGCATTAAAAACAAGTAGTCCCACTGTAAAAAAAATTTTTAATCTGTCAGGAGTGAAATACTTTGTTTCAGACTGAAAATTTGTGCGTGTACATGTATAATAAACTATTTTACCTGCACCTTCATATCAAAAGGCAGCTTACACTGATCAAATCAGTTTGCTTAATTTATTGATTTATAAAAGTCTTTGTGACCTGGTCATCATTTCACGGCTCTTTTCATAAATTTAAGTCTGATTGGGCAATTAAAGCTTGACCAGCCTTGATCACTATTGGATCACTTTCAATATCTCATATTTTCCTAAAATTCAAAGTCATCTATCATGGCTACAAATCACCCTCATAATTTAGATCTGACAGTGTATAGGAGCATTTAAATGTCACTAGATATTTGAGAAACCTTTTAACCCTTAGCCTGCTAAATTTCTAAAATGGATTAAGCCATCATTCAATATGGGCACTACAATTTATTATTCTAAGGGGTTTTCACTAAAAATTTACTGACTGAATAGCGAACAGTGCAGACCATGATCAGACTGCACAGATGTGCAGGCTGATCTTGGTCTGCACTGGTCGCAAAGGCAGAATCACTTGCCGCCAGCAGGCTAAAGGTTAAGTTCAGTAGAAAGTTATATGTACATTAATAGCCATCAAAAATTATTTTGGAGCCTCTTATTGAAAAAAAAAAGAAATATTTAAAAACTTTCTTAAAGAAAGTTGAAACTCAACAGATTGCCAAAACGATAACACAATTTGTTAAATCTTATCCCATGTATATAAACGCATTTTCGTAGTGACGATCTCAAAATATTTTACTTTTCAACTTCATTTTAGATACATGTATTTTTAAAATGAAAAAGGAGAAAAATGAGTAATGATAATTGCTATTTAAGAGAACAAAATCTGTAACAAAATGTGTGTAAGCGAAAATTATGAAACCCTATATTAATTTAGCATTCCATCCAACTGTAGTGTACATTACTATACAAGCATTTAGTAAATAAACCAAAATGGTCATTGCCAAGTAAACTTAATATTAGGGCTACCAGAAAACAAGAGCTGTCACAGGAGACAGCGCGCTCGACTATTTCGATGCTGGATAGTGAAACTGGGCACATCTGAGGAAACTAGAGCTGTCACTGGAGTGTTTAATGACTCCAATTGTGGATGAAGATATTGCACAATAGCCTGAGTCTATGTCAAAAATATCAACTTAAAGTAATAAGAGAGGTAAAGATAAAATGTATCAAAACACTATATATTTAAAGTATATCCTAAGCAAAAAGGGGCATAATTCAAATCATTAAATATTGGTGCCAGAGTTATGCAGCTTGTGTCATATAGTGTGGGTGATGATGTTGAACAACTATTTTAAGTTTGAATCAAATCCATTCAGTAATAACAGAGACAGAGTGAAAGTGCATCAAAACTTTAACCTAAAATTCTAAGTAAAAAGGGGGAATAATTAATGAAAAATTGGTGCCAGAGTTATGTACCTTGCGTCATATGGTGTGGGTGATGATGTTGAACAACTATTTTAAGTTTGAATCAAATCCATTCAGTAATAACAGAGACAGAGTGAAAGTGCATCAAAACTTTAACCTAGAATTCTAAGTAAAAAGGGGAAATAATTCATGAAAAATTGGTCCCAGAGTTATGCACCTTGTGTCATATGATAAGGGTAATGATGCTGAACAATTGTTTAAGTTTGAATCAGATCCATTCAGTAATAACAGAGATAGAGTTAAAGTGCATAAAACTTAACCTGAAACTCTAAGTAAAAAGGGGAATAATTCATGAAAAATTGTGCCAGAGTTACGCATCTTGTGTCATATGATGTGGGTGATGATGCTGAACAGCTGTTTCAAGTTTGAATCAAATCCATTCAGTAATAACAGAGGTAGAGTGAAAGTGCACCAAAACTTTAACCTGAAATTCTAAGTAAAAAGGGGGAATAATTCATGAAAAAATGGTGCCAGAGTTATGGCCCTTATGTCAGATGATGTGGATGATGATGAGGAATAAGTATTTCAAGTCTGAATCAAATCCATCAAGTAATTACAGAGATAAGTTGAAAAAAGAGAAAGTGCACCAAAACTTTAACCAAGGTGGGGACGTGGAAAGACGCCGACGCCGGGGTGAGTAGGATAGCTCTCCTTATACTTCGTATAGTCGAGCTAAAAATATTGGTAGCTACCAATAAACTTGTATATTTCTGAAACCCAGTGTGATATATCCTAGACTTTATCAAGGTTTTTCTGTAGATAAGTGGCAATATGGACATAATCCTGGCATCTTCCCACATCTGAATAAATGGCAACACCTAAAGGGACATGAAAAATATGCAAATTTATCATCCCTCTTGAATATTATATATGCCGTGTTACCATATATTCGTGCCCTTTAGTGGTTAATTACATGTTACTCCTTTATGAAATAGACATAAACTTAACAGTTTTCTGTTTTTTGCAACAACTGCACTTCTATCTTTGTTTGAACTACAAAAAATTGAAAGAATCCAAAACGTTTCTAAAAATAAACACATCTGTATTAGTCAGCCTTGACAGTCTGGATCACTGAAACGCTTTCCTTCAAAATTTACTCCTGCCATCATTAGGCAAATAAGGAAATGGGACCGTCTGTTTTCCAAAATACAAAGGTCAAATTCCCACTCCCACTCTGAAAAACTGGTCAAAGATTATAAATGCTTAAAGGGAACAAGAGGGCCATTATGGCCCTGTGTCGCTCACCTGAGTACCATTGTTCAAAATGATATGATCGTTTCAAACCAATCTCATTAGAAGCTGCTAAGGTGTATTCATTTAGATAAATAATAAAGGAGGTAATTTGTTATAAATTCAGTCAATATGTATCTTCACTGATTGTCCAAGTCCATCTGTTGACATAAATGAAATAAAAATTCAGATCAGTATCTTCATTAGTTACGGAGATATATAATACCCATTTTAATTTGAAATAAAGGGGGGTAATTTGACATAAAATCAGTCCATAGTTATCTACCCTGATTGTCTCAGTCCAACTAATGACAACAATGAAATTCTAAATAAGTCCTATAAGTACTTACTGATACAAATCCATTTTGATTACAATCAGGGGAGGTAATAAGATATAAAATAACTCTGGAACCTACAATTGGATCTGACAGGTTCGTCATGGAATCCAAGATTTATTGTTGTTGAAGATATTTTGGAAGTTTGTATCAAATCAAACTATAAATGAAGTCTCTATATGGCTGCAAAAGCCAAAATAGCCAATTTTGGACCTTTAAGGGGCTATAACTCTGGAACCCATGATGGAATCTGGCCAGTTCAAGAAAGGAACAAAGATCTTGTGGTGATACAAGTTGTGTGCAAGTTTGGTTAAAATCAAATCATAAATAAAGCTGTTATTGTGCAGACAAGGTCAAAATAGCTAATTTTGGCCCTTTCAGGGGCCATAACTCTGGAACCCATAATGGGATCTGGCCAGTTCAAGAAAGGAACTGAGATCTTATGGTGATACAAGTTGTGTGCAAGTTTGGTTTAAATAAAATCATAAATGAAAACACTATCGTGCAGACAAGAAATTGTTGACGGACGGACGCACGCACAGACGACGGACGAAGGGTGATCACAAAAGCTCACCTTGTCACTATGTGACAGGTGAGCTAAAAATACAAAAAGATATTAGGACTAGCTACTGGCAGTATTTAGACACAATAATCTTCACTGCCGACTCCAAACCAGGTCAAAACAAAAAGTTCTACTCATTTGTCAAATCGAATAGGACAGAAAATAGTGGTGTTGCTCCTCTCAAAAGTGAAGGTCAAACATTTGTCGATCCGACAGCAAAAGCAAACATACTCAATCGACAATTTGAGTCAGTTTTCTCACGGCCTCAGCCCCTAAGCCTTGCCCAGTCATGCAAACAACTGCTAACCCCTGTAAATAAACCAGTCATGCCCAAGGTCAACATATCTCAGGAAGGTGTAGAAAAGCTCCTTAAAAGCCTGGATCCAAGTAAAGCCTCTGGCCCAGATGAACTGCCACCTAGGTTATTGAAGGAACTGTACTTAGAAATAGCCCCTGTCCTTACCTACATATTCCAAATCTCCTCAATACTGGTATTGTCCCCAATGACTGGAAGCATGCAGTCATTGCCCCTGCATATAAAAAAGGCCCTAAGTGTAAACCCTCAAATTACCGCCCCATATCCCTCACATGTATTGCCTCTAAGTTAATGGAACACATTCTTGTTTCCAACATATGTCCTTCTATGATCAGTTTAACATTCTCAGTCCCTACCTACATGGTTTCAGGTCAAAACACAGCTTGCCTGCTGCACAGTAAATGGGCCAATTTTTTCAAAAAACATGTAATTGCATTTTATTTATAGAGGAACATCTGTTTCAAGTTTTGTTAAAACTGTTTTCAATGTGTCTTATTAGTATTCAAATGCTGCAGTAAAAAAAAAAATCATATAATCAACCAAAAAAAAATTTGAAAGCCATTTTATGGCTGAAAATAGGCCGTTTTTTCATGTAATGCGTTAGCATTGGATTTTTACACTTTTTAAAAAAATGCTACAGTATGTTCAAATAACAAAATATAAGTTTGATTTGAAAACCTTTAAGCAGATAATTTTATTAGCTTCAAAATGATGTATAACATTGATGATCACTGAAGTCGTTACATTTTTATGAATATGATAATAAAGAGTGACTCATGTAACACCACTGTTTTTAACAAAAATGCTAAATTTTGAATTGAACACAAAATGTCTTAATTTTACATATTCAAAATAATTTTCTTGCTCACTGTCTTACTATGTATTTGTAGAAGATGAAAAAAAAATGCTTGCAGCACTTATCAATGGACATTTTAGTAAAAAAGTCCATTTAAGCACCCAAAAAACCATTTGCGTGAAAAAAAGTGTAACGTCCGTCCCCCACTATTATTTTAATATGGAATATGAATATATTGATATTAATTACTTTCATATATGCTTAATGACATACCTATCATGAAAAAATGAAAAATAAATAGATCTGCAGCCTTGCTGGGAAAAAAATGACGAAATATCAAAAGTTATGTGTAACGTCCGTCCCTGTAACGTCCGTCCCCCTATATATGCTTTTCTTAATCATGTACAAAATGTAGTGTTTTCATGTTTTGATGGTAATATCTGATACTATTATTTCACAAGAGTATGTAAAAAGTATGAAAATATCAAAAACAATGTTGAAAAATTTTTTTCTTTCATACTTTGGAGGATTTTAAATTGAAAACTAGAAAAACAAGAGCTGTCCGTAAGACAGCCAAGCTCGACTATTCGAAATATTGTCACAGAAGCAGGAAATTATTACCCAAAATGTTAAATATCAAAAAGTTTTAAGTCGAAAGGGACATAATTTGACAAAATACATATCAGAGTTATGGACTTGATGTTATCAACTAGTTATAACCGAAACATGTTAGTTCATTCAATCTGCATTACTTTTGGGATAGTAATGCATTAAACTTAACCAGATTTTCTAAGTCCAAAAGGGGCATAATTTGCTCAAAATACGTTAAGATTATGGAACTTGACCAGTGAGTTGGTAATTGACCTATGAAAAGAATAAATAGTTCAAAGCTATATCCTTTGGTAATAGCTGTATGTACTTGCACCAAAACTTAACCAGGATTTTCTAAGTCCAAAAGGGGGCATAATTTGCCAAAATACATGTCAGAGTTATGGACTTGGTGCTATCACTAGTTTATAACCCGAAGACATATGTAAGTTCAATTTAATACTGTAGTAGTTTTGGAGATAGTTACTTCATGTAAACTTTAACAGATTTTCAAGTCCAAAGGGGTATATTTGCCAAATACGTGTCAGAGTATGGACTTGACCCGTGAGGTAGGTAATTGACAGAAAAAGAAAAATAAGTTCAATCTATATCCTTTTAGTAATACTGTAGTACTTGCACGCAAAACTTAACCAGAATTTTCTAAGTCCAAAAGGGGCATAATTTGGCAAAATACATGTCAGAGTTATGGGGCTTGACCCATGAGAAGGTAATTGATCTAGAAAAAGAAAATAAGTTTCAAACTATTGCCTTTTAGTAAATAGCTGTATGTACTCAACGCAAAACTTAACCAGAAATTTTTCTAAGTCCAAAAGGGGCATAATTTTGGCCAAAGAAGCAAGTTATGGACTTGTGCTATCAACTAGTTTATAACCCCAAAGACCATGTAAGTTTCAATCAATATCTGCATTAGTTTTGGAGATAGTAACTTGCATGTAAAACTTTAACCGAATTTTCTAAGTCCAAGGGCATAATTGCTCAAAATACATGTCAAGTTATGGACTTGCCATGAGGTAGGTAATTATCAGAAAAAGAAAAATAGTTGTCAATCTAATATGCTTAGTAATAGCTTATTACTCACGCAAAACTTACCAGAATTTTCTAAGTCCAAAGGGATAATCCAAAATGAGGTCAGGTTATGGGACTGGTGCTATCAACTAGTTATAACCCGAAGGCACATGTTGAAGTTTCAATTCAAATCTGCATTAGTTTTGGAGTAGTAACTTGCATGTAAAACTTAACCAAAATTTTCTAAGTCCAAAAGGGGGCATAATTTGCTCAAAATACATGTCGGTTATGGACTGACCCAGAGAGGTAGGTATTGACCATAAAACAGAATAAATAAGTTTCAAAGCTAATGCCTTTAAATGATAGCTGTATGTACTTGCATGCAAAAACTTAACCAAGGTGTGACGCCGACGCCGACGCCAGGGTGAGTAGAATAGCTAGACTATTCTTCGAATAGTCGAGCTAAAAACTGAAACTTAGAGCAAAAATCTTTGTTTTTATGCTATGTGAGGAAATTTAAATGAAATTAACTCCTGTTTGATAGGACATGCATCAATAAGTAATAAATATATAAAAAGATTCATTTAGATTTATATGATGTTGTATCATCTTCATCTGAAACATAGGGGGACGGACGTTACAGAAAAGGGACGAATGTTACAAAATTGTGATAATTGAATACTTCATATGTTCTGATTTTGTTATCCATCAGTAACTTTTTGAAGGTTATATATTGATAAATAAAGATGCTGTGTGTTAAATCATTCCCAATGAAGCATTTATTTACAAATATGAGGCCATTATTCAAAAGAATAATATGTCACATGTAACGAGACCCCTGCTGAAACAACAGTTGGCTATAAAAACAACATGAGAAAAATATACAAAACTGATAAAATGGATCCACTTAACTCTGCCCAGTTTATACATGTATATATCTCTGGATCCTTGTAAGATTCTAAAAACAACACTTACCCTCTTAACGAGTCTTGTATAAACACATACTTTGGGAAAACTTAAGCGTTATACAAGGTGCAATAAAACTGGACCCTGTATATACATTTCTGGATCCATACCTTGTCCTTGTAAAAACACTGACTCGTTAATGAACCTTGTATATACAAAGTGATTTCTTTTGAAAAACTGTCAGAAAGGGGAGGAGCTTGCTGTCATATGCAGATTAGGAGTGGGACTAAATGTGTGAAATTCTTTTAAGTTGAACTAATTTTATGATCCAGGCTCATGCCAGTGATGATGGCCACATGGTTGTGTAGACCCTTAAATTGAATATTTTTTTTCTCTCTATATTATGATCATTTCATAAACAAAATCTGATACATGTGTCATGGCAATGAACCACAGATATTTTAAGTAAATGTACCAACTGTTGTACAGGGTCCAGGGTATTTTTTTTTCAAACTCATATTAAGGACCCAAATAGTATTTGTCATTACAACATATTTTCCCCTCCTAATGGATCCTTCCTTCAATCCCCAAAACTGGGGAATAGAAAATACTGTCTATCTAATTAGTTTCAGATTACATACTTAAGGGATTTTTCTTAATCTATGTATATCAATATGATTTATAGTGGTATCTGTGAAATTCAAAGTGAAACAAAATGATCCTCCTCACCTCGGTTAAAAAAGTGTTTGATGTCAGAGCTCTTATCCCCTTCTTGTGCTGAGATGATGATTGCTGTCACTTTCTTAAAAGTGTATGATAGTATATGATACATATCATTTACATGTTCATGAAAAGAAATACATTTGTATTTTAATACATTTTCTCATTTTGTTCTGTTTCGTTTTGTTTTATTCTTCAACATGGTTTTTGCAAAAAAAAATTGTTAGAAATTATGGTGAATTTGTAACGTCCATCCTAATTTACTTAACTATAGCAGTAAGATGTACCATTACCACACACATATCTTTTATTGAATGACATAGTAGCATATAATGAAAATTTAGAAACACTTTTCATTAAGTCAGTGAATACATAAGACGAACACTATCAATTTCCTGATTAAAAAATATTACTGTTTTCTTTTTCCCTCCGTATTTTAAGACTCTAATTCAGCATATTCTTTTTATTTTATTACTTTGTATCATTTTTCATTCATCTAGATAGGTTTAACATTAACAGAATCTGTTTTTATTCAGTAGAGCCACATTAAAGCTTGAAAAACAAATGTATATAATTAGTGTAACGTCCGTCCCCTCATAATGTAACGTCCGTCCCCCTTTGCCATCAGTTTCTCTTTACTAGTTTTGAAGCCTAAATAAAAAAGAAATATACAAAAAAATAAATATTTAATAACTTATGTTCTTGTGTTTTCATTTAAAAGGTTGTTATCCAATTAAGTATAATATTAAAAATGGTAACAGGAAAAATATGAGTATGGCTATTTTTTTCCTTCTCTGCTTCGACAGGTAAAATAACAAAAAAAATTTTTTTTCCAATTTTTGGCAAATTTTTTTATAAGTTTCTTGTAAAGATATACTGGTTTATTGATTTGGTGAATTTTCTCATCTGAATGACAGTAAACAGCTTCAGAAACAAGCTTTTTACATTCCCATGTAACGTCCGTCCCCTTGCCCAACCACTGATAGAAAATGATGTATAAAAACAAAAATTAGCAAAAAGTTATCTATTATTTTACTTTTTCATGAAGTTAAAACATATAACTTCATGAAAAAGGCTTAAAACAGGTAAGAAACCTTTAACTTTAATTTTTGACTTTGATGCTGACACATTTGGCCCATTTACTGTGCAACAGGCAAGCTGTGAAACCCAGCTAATAAGTTTTTCCCAAAGAAGTCAGTGACACTTTAGAACAAGGTCAACAAACAGATATCATAGTCATGGACTTCAGCAAAGCTTTCGATAAGGTAGATCATCACAAACTAG
Organism: Mercenaria mercenaria; assembly: GCF_021730395.1. Lineage (NCBI taxonomy): Eukaryota > Metazoa > Mollusca > Bivalvia > Venerida > Veneridae > Mercenaria > Mercenaria mercenaria. The sequence continues at coordinate 59,381,712 of NC_069375.1, read as the reverse complement.
TCAACAAGTTACAAAGACTAGGTGTCAATCCACAGGTCACTTTTTGGGTCAAGTCCTTCCTTCAGGGTCGCACTCAGCAGGTTGTCGTCGAAGGTCACAATTCAGACAATCTCCCCGTCCTCTCTGGTGTCCCACAAGGCTCGGTCCTCAGACCTTGCCTCTTCCTCTCGTACATAAATGATCTGCCTGAAAGTGTTAAAGGCAAGGTGAGGCTGTTCGCAGATGATACAATAGTCTATGTTACGGTCAAATCAAACAGTGATGCCCAAGCCCTACAGCAAGACCTTTTCAGTCTCGAAACCTGGGAGTCTGATTGGTCCATGGAATTCAATCCAGATAAGTGCAAAGTCCTAAGAATCAGTCGCAAAAGAAACCCTGTAATATTCCCTTATAAGCTGCATGACATCAAGTTAAAATCGGCTGATTCTGCCAAATATTTACACGTAACCATTAGTAAAGACCTATCATGGACCAATCATATCAATAATATAACATCAAAAGCAAAAAATTTCCTAAGATTCCTCAAACGTAATGTCAAAACCCCAAATAAGAGAGTCAAAGAGGTTGCATATAAAACCTATGTTAGACCCCAGTTAGAGTACTGTTCCACCATATGGCATCCATGGCAAAAATACCTAACCCATAAAATTGAGCAAGTTCAAAGATCTACAGCAAGATATGTCTATAACGACTACAATTACACCAGTAGTGTCTCCAAAATGATAAATGAATTAAACTGGCAAACCCTAGAACAACGCTGTAAGATCAGCTCAGTTACTATGTTATACAAGATCCAACAACACCTTGTTTTTGTTGACCACAGTAACCTTAAACCTACCAGAAACTTGGAACTACTTGATACCGTATTCAAAGACACATTATCATTCAAACTCCCTTTTTCCCAGAAGCATACGTCTGTCGAACAGTCTCCCCGTGTCTTTGCAAGCTAGTCCCAACTTAGAAGTATTTGTTGGGCAGCTACCACCCTTCTATCAGTTCTAATACAACTTCCTGCTTTTACTTTTTAACCTGACCTGTAAATAGTTCTTTTACTTTATCTTTGAGATGCACATAATCTCTATATTCTTATTCTTTTTAACAGCTATCCCTGACAAAGCGCCTGCTAGTTATAATCGATAATGACTGTTAAGCAGTATAACATAGACATAGACAAATTCGTGCCCCTTGGTTCCCAGCTTTCTACAGACAGTCTCTATAATCGGGGAAACCAGTTCTATACTTCACAACAAAAGTTTCTACATATCACTGTTGATTAATGTTAATTTCATAAAGTTTTGAAAGGCATTGTGGTAATTAATTAATGCAAATAACCAAGAACACTGCCCAACTACTTACAAAATTTTAAAGGCAATGTTTTAAATCTGAACTATGAACATCAATATTAAATTAAATTTTTTTTGTCTTATTTTTTTGTAGATTTTTTTTACAATTTTGATATTTTAATGCTAGTTTGACATTACTGCTGGTCAGCTTCGGCAAAGGAACTCTGCCTCATAATTTAATGACGAGATGCATATAAGCACTTACTTTGAACAGACTTCAATCCATAACTGGATTTTAATTGGCATTTTGTATATTAATAGCGAGCGCAGCTCGCGAGCAATTGCGAGAAGCGCAATTGCGAGCGCGTAGCTCGCCTTACGGCAATGTGTAGGCGAATATAACAAAGGTGTGCCGAATGGGGCAAAGTGATGTAGCTGAAAAATTTTCCTCTCGTCTGGGCGCCGCCATTTTGGGTGCCGCCATTTTGTTCTACTTCCGTCAAAGTCGGGAAAATTGTTTGTTTTTTTTTTTTAAATTTTATATTTGAGTTACAATCTCTATGTTCATTAGGTGTCTTTATTTTTAAAAAAGTTATGTTATGGAAATAATTTCAATTTTGCTTTTGATTTACAAAGTGCGTGTCCCTAGACAACAGGTGCTCACAGGAAATGCTTTGTTGGCAGTGAATACAGAACTTCATTTGATTGCTGAATATTATCCATCACTCAAAAATAATGCAAGAAAGATTTCCAGTTGGTAGAAAAAAATATGATTTTCTTTTAAAAGATCAAGCATTGGCCAGAAAATGGGATAGAATATCATAAAAAAGCATAAAGCAATAAGAACGCCACAAACAGGTAATGATGTAACCGTGACACCGGTTTTCCATAATTTTTGCAACGTATGATATTCGCTGTTACAGGTATAATGACACTAAATTTTTGTTTCTTTTCAAGTGAATAGGTTCTCGGAATTGTTTTAAGCAGTGAATAGTTTCTTTGCCGTTTAAGCTACGCTCGCTCAGAGGCTTTGCCTTTTTCATATTACGTAGCGCAATTTATTCAGTGTAAGTACAGGTAATTTTCCATGAACAGTATCACGTGACTCCAGACTGTCAAGCATCTCCATGTTGTTAGAATGCATAAGATTGTAAACTACACAAAAGTAAGGATTTATGGGCTGTTTAAGGCAGAATTAAACACTTTAAAGGCTTGAGGTATTAGGGTATTGTGGTAATGGTACTACTTTTACCTGTTTCTTGCACATTTTGACTGCTGAAGTGATGAATAAAAAACTTGTTACGAAAGTTGATAGGTACTCAGACACGCCCAGTGGTCACGCGAGGTGCCATTCCTTCCGTTTTTTTGGGGCACAAATTTAATGTTACGGCATGAATCAGTGGTAACTGGCCAAACAGGGGATGATGCCAAGATTTTACTGTGATATGCCGCATTTTGCTAACAATATCAGCATAATATGCCAAAAGTTCAACACGCAATTCATTCGGGAGCTAGGACCATTTACACGCGGTAGAAACTAAGTATACACCGCAGTATGAAAATTTCTAATAGTTTGTTATTTAAAAAAGCAATTTAGACAACTTCAGTTCATTATTTAATTACAGTTAAATGTTTTTACCCTTTAAATGCAATTTCGTTTCATAAATTTCATCAAATTTCTGGTAAGAATACAAAATATTCAACGCCGCACGATTTGGGTGGAGATTTTGACTAGATCACCGGTGAAGCTAAAAAATACCAATCTACCTTAGACGAATTTATTTTTCAAAATATCTGAATTATAGGTTAAAGGTCAGTAATTCAAACCCTTCTTTCTTTCATATATATAAAAAAAGAAAACTTCAGGTTGTCTTTACGTATCTTTAGAGAACATCACTTTTTCCTACACCTATTTTTCATGAAAGTTCTATCACAAATTAACGAAAAAATGAAAAGAAAATAATGGGTTAAAGAGTTCCTAGTGAAATGCCAGTCAGTTGTGGTCTGCTACCCTAAAAATGGCGCATATTTGCTCTCGTCCGCGCAATAAACACCTGCTTCTGGTTTCGATCTGCAAAACTTGCCATGTGGGGTGTATGGACATGAAAACCGTCTCATTTCATGCAGAATGTATTATAGTAGTGAAAAATGGTGATTAAACACTCGTTCTACACGAATTTGCGCAAAAAAATGGGAAAATTAGGTTCTATTTATTATGGACTTCTTCCGACTACACCACGGAAGCACATTTTCGACCGAATTACTGACCTTATTCCTATAAGAAAGAGTTTGAACGATTATGTCCGGAACTTTTCATATCTTTACAAACAGAAGTGTAAATAATATAAAATAAAACATAACCTCAAAGTGGAACTATATTTTATAAAGGACAGATGCATTCTCCCGGTAACCTGGAAATTTCAAGAGATCATGGAAATGGTCATATGTGTTGTTTTGTGAATATTTGACTAAAGCATCTTTTCTGAGAATTTAATATTGGGATAGGAGGAAAAACGTATGAAAATATAGCTGTATTTCAGTATAAGCGACTGCCGTCAAAACTTCCATATTGGGAAAACAAGGAAATCAATAACTTGTTCACCGTGGCTAGCCAGGGGTCTGGTAACCGGACCTCTAGACCCGTAGTCTAGATGTCTGGTAATCAATAAACATGTACTATTGTGCAGGGGTGTAAAATTCCACTCGCCCGCTCGCATTGGCGAGTTAAAGTCTGAGTAGGACGAGTGGACCTCGCTGTATACTCGACCGATCGGGCGAGTGGTTTTTTAAGTCCTTACTTTACCAAAATTCAGAAATTACATTCCAAAACGTCAACAAACTTTGAGATGGTTCAGTCGCTACCTGGATTGACTGGAATTTACCCGCGAATCGTAAAGATATCAAAACGTCATGCCTGTAATTTTCCATTCCACAAGCACGTGCGACCTATCGTAATGTCTAATTTACATCGACATGTACACAAAAACCGTGCGTAGTGCATTCATTTTTTAACATTTTCGCTTCAAGTTTTCAGCACCTCTTGAGAAATAATACTATTTGAATTCTATAATGATTTTAATAAGATATCGACAGAAATGTAGGCAAAATTCTATAAAAACGGTCGAATTTTCATATAATCATTTGTAAATATTCAAACAGCGCGATCTTAGTTACTTATTTCTTTCTAAAAGTAAATAAATGATGAATACTCTAGGCATAAAATTCAGACTTTTGACCAGAAAGTACAAAAAAACAGAATAAAAAAGTCTTAAATAATGAAAAAGCGGCAGCAATTACAATACATGGAGTAAAACGATTTTTGGCAAACAGATTCTGTTAGTGCGGCAGAAAAGAGTTACGGGTGACCTCGTGAACGTAAATAGAAATGCGATTTTAAAATAAAGCAATGTGATGTCACTGCGGTTTTTAATAAGTTTTAAATGAATCTTTGTACATGTATTTTTTGACCAACAATTTAAAAGTTTTTCTTGTCAAACAATAATGTAAATTCCTTGAGGGCAAATAGGACACAGAGGTAGGATATCCACTATAGTAACTATCATTTGAGACATTTACCTTTTATACGGGATATAGCACATTCGCTTTTGATAACAAATTAAAGAAGAAACTTTTATTGATTTCTATTTCTCAGCAATTTTAAGAACCGATGCGGTACGATCAGACAGTGATGTGTCACATGGCGCGAAAACATGACGTAATGCCATGACAATCTCGAGCAAAAATACCGCTTTGATCTCCACTTCAGATGTCAAGATACTGACACACTTCTTTTAGCTCTTTGAGGGGGTGTAAATTGATCATGAAAACAAGGTCAATTACTTAGTTTATCAACTGAATAATTACCGATAATCTTTAACGTTTTTTTCTCTCTTTCAACACGGGTGGATGGACGATGATTATTGTGTCCAAATTTTTAGACACTTTTCAAAATAAATATTTTTCGGGAAAATTTATATACTATTGTACATAATACTCCTTTCATAAAAGTGACAGTATTAAAAATGTCAATTATTAGGGCGAGTGGCTGTGCACTAAGGGCGAGTAGATATTACTGGCTACTAGTCCTGCAGGGCGAGTGGTGTGAAAAAAAAATTTACACCCCTGATTGTGTACGTTAATACCAGTGTATAAGGTAACAGCTGATGAAAGTTATGATAAGTTGTAACAAATGTGCCGTTATTACGCGTTCTTTTTGTAGATATTGTATTTATAATCTAATCGTACTCGGATTCTAGGCATATTGGATAGGAAGTGTCTAGGGGTACGGATCCGTACCTCTAGACAAGCCTGTAAGGAGTTTTCTAGGGGTATGGAACTCCTTTTTCTAGAGATTTAGAGTTATTTACACATTAAATTTTGTTGAAAATGAAATAACAAATAAGACTTAACCAGTGTTCACTTAAAACTTGGATCTTAATGGTTTACAGATACCAGCGTTCACCCGATTGTTTGCCTTCTCTTTCAAAACCTAAATAACCGAGGAATTCCAAATGAATACACTGTTCCATGCCGATTATCATGACAATAAACTGTTGATATAGAGGATATTTGTTTGTTTCAGTGTGTGAAAATGTCTTTTTTGGTGCTCACGAGTGAAATAAAATTTAGATTTCACTGAAACAAACAAATTTTCTTTTTATTTCATGTGTAAAACTCTACTTTTGTTGCGTAATTTATAAAATGTCGAAAATCGCGGGAAAGGTCAACAGAAAGCATAACACAAATGACGTCATTTTAACGACGTCATCGTCAATATGGTCCCCAGTAGTCATATCGCTCGGTATACCATTTGACTTCAATTGCGACGGAGGACCGGAACTAGTTCGGCAAAAACACTGAAAAATAAAAATGATAATCTACTGTTTCAAAACTGTGGATGATCACTTTTATTTCACTGAGAAAACTCTATAATTCACTGGAAAACATGAAATAAAACAGATTAATGAGTGAATCTAACCCTTGAATGAATTATATTTGAAATTCAGCAGAAAAAATAGGCATAATAATATGCACCTTATTATTTTATTATTTATGATAATCGACAAGGAACTGATAGTTTAATAATCCATTAACCGACATTAAGTAATAGAAACTGTTTGTGAAAACGTCCCTTGTATCTCGTAAGGGCTACCAAATGTGTGGAAAACATAAATACCCTAAGGGTTAATTATCATTAAAAATAGTTTTTTCACAACATATTAACATTATTTGTTTAATCTTTATATCTTTTTTCTGCCAGTTCGAATCCTCGTGATTTATTTGGTGTCCCTCGCTAATTTACGTTTCGAAACATCGGGTGAACGTTGTTATCTGTAAACCATTTAGATCCAGGTTTAATGTGAATACTGACGAAGTCTTATTTGTTACTTCATTTTCAACAAAATTTGAAATATAAATGTCTCTTAATCTCTAGAAAAACGGAGGTCCGTATCCCCAGAAAACACCTAACAGGCTTGTCTAGAGGTACGGATCCGTACCCCTAGACACTTCCTGTTGGATATGAAATTTTAACAGCGATTTCCGGTAGTCACCATTAATTATTTACTCAATCAGTAAAGCGAGATCAACAATTCATGAGTCAAATCGATGTCTTAAATACTAAGGAAGACAATGATTAAGGTTATTATTTTAAGTCATCAGTCCCGAGAAAAACAGGAATTTTATAAAATTTAAGCTTCCGATTACGGTACACAAAATATTGCTATTTTAATTTATCGAATCAAAGAAGTATAAAATACAAAATTTTCTATAATACATACAATAAATTATGTAAAAAGATCCATTGGAAGCAAAGAATGCAACCAAGCAGAATAATAGTAGACTCGGTTTGATTGAGTCCGTTCATGAGAGGCAATGGAATATGCAACACCTCTCACGCACCTAGCACCGGCTTAAGCGGAACTATATTACACATCAATTGAATGAACTTCATGATCCTGAAGGACAAGAAAATATGACAACACTGGATCCAAGTGCGGGAAAACATTTTACAGCTGTCAAACGGCACTAAAGATTGCTGTTGTGATAGTTAATAAAATCTGTAAAAAGATCCTTTGGGAACAAATAATGCAACCAAACGGAATATAGCAGACTCGGTTTGTTTGAGCCTGTTCATGAGAGGCAATGAAATATGCAACACCTCTCACGCCCCCTAGCACCAGCTTAAACGGAACTGTTACACATCCATTAAATAAACTCCATGATCACTAAGGATCAGAAAATATAACGACCCTGAATCCAAGTGCGGGGGAGACTTTTTACAGACCGGGTCACTTGCAAGTTCCATGGCTCACAATAAAAAATGACGTTGCATCTTCTTATAACTATCACGACTGACCGTAATTAGTCTCCCCGTACTTAGATTGTGTTGTTATATTTTCGGGTCCTTTCGGATTACGGAGTCCATTTAATATCTTTGTAATAAATTTCCGCTTAATTAAGCCGTTGCTAGGGAGCATGAGGGATATTGCCCTTTCTATCACCTCTCATGAACAGACTCAGTAATACTTTGTCCGCTATTATTTTGCTTGGTTACATTATATGCTTCCAAAAGATCTTTCTATAGATTATATTAATGCAAATATTACCTATCATCAGTATAAACTGAAAGAAACAAATTTTACATAAATTTCAACTGTGTCACCGCTCAGTGAATGCTTTACAGACTGTGAAATTGAGTTTAAACCTGTACAAGTACTGGTCTGAGTCGCCAATTCGGCCTGGTCGTAAATATTCGGCCACCCACTTTAAAGCTTGTTTTTGGAGCCAGATGCTTGAGAACGCATCTGTGTCATCACAAACGCCTGCGTAAGCAACAAAGTCGGCAAAAAAACAACAAGTTGAGGTGAATAGAAAAAAGTTGTCCTTACCTAAAGTTGCGTACTCTAAATAGCAAGTATTTTGTCTCGCGGGTATGTGAAATATGTTCTACAAGATCAATTAGGAAAACTGAAAAAACCAAGGGCGATAAATTTCGCCTGGACAAACACCTGTTGCGCTCATGAAAAACGTTGACAGACCTTTATTACATTTCAAACACGATTAAGCTTTGTCATATATTGTTAAAAATTATTCTTGAAAATATGGCTCAGTAATTTTCTTTCATAAACAAGCTCTTTTTTACAAAATCAAATGCGTTTCTAAAGTCCGCAAATGAACAGTGTAATCTACAGTTCCATAATGTTTACGAAACCTAGCCTGTTCCTTTACAATCCTTAATGCTTCAGAAAGTTGCTGTCCACTACTGAGAATACTTCGAACAATTTTACAGAACAATTCAAACTTAAAATTCCTCTGTAACTAGCAGAGTTTTTTTTTATTTATATCAAACTTATCTTATAAGTAGGAAAAATAACGCCTTTGCTTAAGTTGCAGGGGCACATGCAGATTCAAGCATTATATTGACTAATTTAACTAACAAAATTAAAAGAACATGCTTTTATTGTTTCAAACAGTTGTTTAGCTCACCTGTCACATAGTGACAAGGTGAGCTTTTGTGATCGCCCTTCAACCGTCGTCCGACGGCGTCCAACCACAATTTCTCGTGAACACGATAGAGACCTCATTTTGTAATTGATTTTAATCAAACTTGCACACAACTTGTATTGGTAAAATATCTCGGTTTCTTTCGGAAAACAGGCCACATCCCATCATGTTTTCAGAGTTATGACCCCTTGAATGGACAAAATTTGTTTTTTAGCTTGTCAAACACAATAGAGACCACATTTTGCAATCGATTTTAATCAAACTTGCACACAACCTGTATTGGCAAAATATCTCGGTTCCGTTCGAAACCTCGCCAGATCTCATCATGGATTCCAGAGTTGTGACCCCTTATAGGGCCAAAGTCTGCTATTTTTGCTTTTGCAGCCATACAGAGACTTCATTTATTGTTTGATTTGATATAGACTTGCAAAATATCTTTAACAACAAAAAATCTTGGATTCCATGGTGAATCCGTCAGATCCAATCTAGGTTATGGCCCCTGATTGACACCTGAAAGAGCCAAAAATTGTTAATTTTTACCTTGTGAACGTGATAGAAATGACATTCTACATTAGATTTTAACCACACTCACACACAACTTAAGTCACAATAAGATCTTGGTTCCTTTCGAAATCCGGTTAGATTCCAGCATGGGTTCTAGAGTTAAACAATTTCTATTTTGGCCCTTTCAGTCACACAGAGGTTTCATTTATGCTTTGATTTAATACAAGCTTAAAAAGAATGTTTATCCTGATGATCTCTATGCCTAGTTCAAAACTGGGTCATCTGGGGTCAAAAACTAGGTCACCCGCTCAAATCAAAGGAAAAGCCTGGTAACACTCTTGAGGCCGCATTTATGATCCTGGCTTCATGAAACTTGGTCAGAATGTTGATCTTGATAATTCCTAGACCAAGTTCGAAACTGGGTCATACAGAGTCAAAAACTAGGTCACCCACTTAAATCAGAGAAAAAGCTTGTTAACACTAAAGAGGCCATATGTATGACCTATCTTCAAGAAACTTAGTAAGAATGTTTAGAAACTGGGTCATGTGGGGGTCAAAAAGTAGGTCACCACACAAATCAAAGGAAAAGCTTGTTAACACTCAGAGGCCACATTTATGACCCTATCTTCATGAAACTTGGTCAGAATGTTTATCTTGATGATTCCAAGGCCAAACTTTAACAGGTGATCGATATAAGGTCATCATAATCCTCTCGTTTCATGAAATAAACGAGCTTTATTATTACTTAAAACCTCGACAGCTTAATTACAATATGTACCATTCAGTAATAATTATTACTGACTTTAACTCCAAGTTGTAATCTGAAACAGAACTATTGACAAATTATGAAATATCTCTCTCTTCGTTTTCATTTAACTTAAAAAGCATCTAAAGTTAAATCAGATATATCTCTTATCCGTAGATCTTTCTCCTGAATATTTATTTCGTAGATACAAGTAAGCATGAAGTAAATTTCTCAATACTCTATTAAAAAAAAAATTCGTTTATACACATGCTTTACGCTTCGTATTTTAGCAATTTGTAATTGACCAATCAAATCAACAGATTGTAAAAAGTTTGGGAAAAATCCTTCCGGTTCATTCATAGTTGGACGATGCGGCAGGTGGTTTGTTTACAAACAGCAGCTCACAGAAAATGACCAGCGTTGCAGTTAATAATTCGTCCACGTCAACTGATGGACTTCCAAAACAGTTTGTTACCTCATTAAGAATACTTTTTGACATTTTGGATGAAGATCGTACCGGCTATGTTCGTTTACGCGATATCGAAAGTCGTTGGCATGAGGAAGGGGTGTCGGGCTTACCCAGTGGGGTTATTGACACCCTCAGAAAAGTGGCTCCAAGAAACGGCAGACTAACGTTTGATAATTTTGTGACAGGTTTAAAATTATCATTGTTAAAAAACACAGGGTCTAGTTTAAAACAAGATTTAAGTCAGAAAAGAAAGGACTTGCCACAGCAAAATTCCCATAGGTCTGGGACAGTGAACATACAATCTGACAAAGTCAGACCTACCACACACCCGCCAGATTATGTAAACATTGGACCAAATGAACGGGTTATCCCAACTGACAGAGTTTTACCAAATCAAAATGTGCATAATGGGCACAGATCTCGTCCCAAAATGGGTAGTCAGGCCATTAATTCAAATACTACAGGAATAAATACCGCAACTGTTCGGCCAAATAATGTATTACAGTCACAGAACATTGAACTTCGAAATCAGATTTACACCCGTGACCAGCACCAGCATGCAGCAGTGAAAACACATGGTAAATCGGAACAACATCATCATACAAATGCTGAAAGAAATCAAAATGTGAGGCCATCAGGGCCACCAAGCTATCACCATAGACATAGTGCTGATGGACATCAGTTAAGAAAAGAACTTACTAAAAATGCTTTTAGACCTAAAAGTGCTCATGCTGAAATGCAAAGAGCAAAGGAAGTTAATTTTAATGACTTACCCGCAGGAAGACCAGAACGCCCGCCTCCATACCGAAGACCACAGGAGAAGGAAAAAGATGTGCCTCCAGTCTTGCCACCTAAAGATATGAATGGACGTATAATGAATGAGTTAAAAAACTGGCAAAGAGATCATCAGATGTCACCACCAGGTCAGAAAGGGAATATGCGCACTTTACACAGTGATTCACAACTTTCAGATCAAAAGAAACATGCAGGCACTGAGATATATGGTAGGTTTGTTAAGAAGGTTTAAAGTATAAATTTGTAAGTTATATGAAATAAAAAAGCCATTGGCAATATCATTTCCAATTTATTGACCTTACCAGGTTTAAAACAAATGAAACAGCTTTTTAGTCTAAATTCACAACTTCCTACTTTTACTGGTAGAGTGAGAACTCGGGTGGCTCTGCTAGGCAGGTACCTGGGTTAAAGACAATGAATGGACCTTCTGAAAGCTGGCTGGATACTTCTTAACAAAAAATCAACACCATGAGCTAACAGATCCTAAACCAAAGCAGGTGATTCAGCAACATTTAACCACTTGCTGTAGAGGCCCTTGGATACGCTTTTCAGAAATATCATAGTAATTTAAAGAAGTTGAATTCATCTTTTGAGAGAAAAGAGAAAAAAACCACTTTCAGTCCTTTTTTTGTAAATTTGGGGAAGGGTACCAGGTCCCTTTTGGAGGGGAAATTTATGTCGCTAAATCATTGTTTGGAGGAATATATTTGCTGAAAAGTTGTTAAAATCAGGACTGAAAATCAAAGCTAATTTCATTTTTTTTGCATGGGGAATTTTTGGCCAAGGTGGGGAAAAAAGTATACTTTTTAGATTGGGGAATGGGGCCGAATTTCGGCCCTAAAATCAGCATAAAGAAATGCCTGACTTTACATTGAAATTCAGATTAACATCAGCCTATTGTTGTTTTGCAATAAAAAAATGTATGGTTCTAAGCCCATGTATTGATTCCTTTAGAAATAAAAAAGCTCTCCAGGTAATAAAATGCCACCTTGTGGTAACATATGGCAATTGAGACATACTTCAATGAGTTTTACCTGGTCTTAATACAACATTCCTATTGATCAGGTCTAAGGATTCTTTGAAGTAAACCTAATTAATTGAACAGGGATCATTAAATCTATATTTCGTTTAAAAAATGGCACAATTATTGAGCGAAAAGGCTTCCTTTAATTTGGAAGATGCTCTAGAGACTTTAAATTTTGAAAAATTAAGTGTCTTTGTTTCCTTCAGCATGTTCAGGGTGGAGTAGGGAGTTTGAAAAAAAGTATTTTGATAAATTTTAATGTTCCATTAATAGTTCAGAAATATTAACTCAAGTGATAGCTGCTAAGCATTACCTTTTGGTTCAAATGATTAGATTGACAAAGAGGATGTTTTTGAGAAAAAAAATATTAAAATTAATTAATTGTACAACATTTTTTTAATTATTATTGAAAATATTATTTTGCACCTGGGGAGGGAACGTTGCCATTTTCAGATAAATTGGAAGTCACAAAATTTCGACATCAGTTTAACATGTTTAATAATTATACAGGTATAAAAGTTATAGAAGGAAGAAAGGCCCTTACATTTACCCAGACCGGAATAAACTAATGCTGTGCTGATTCTTACTTTAATAACATTATGCTCTTTTATCAGACAGCTATGAAATTTCATTGACAAATCAAGGATGCTTTTCAAAGTATATAGATATATAATCTTTAGGTCTGATTTTTCCAACCTTAAACATTTAGTTTGTGGAGGAAAACTTCAGTAAACATTGTTGTAAAGTTTCCATACCAGAAAACATAATGGATCAACCATTTGTTTGTTTTAAGACTGATTATGGATTATGATTTAATCTTTTTAAGTACAGTCTGTGGTTTGAAATACGCACAGTTTATATGGACCAGTAGTTTTGTTTGACACTTTAGTGAATAGCCTTTATTTTTGGAAAGATGTCAACGGTATTACATTTTTTGTACCTCCGTTATTGCGATTATTAGTTTTGTTGTAATGAAAAGGTTGTTTACAAACAGTGTTACTGGTTCAGTGTTTTTCACAATGGCTGTATTGTCATTAAATTGCTATCAGCTGTTTTTATTTGGTCATTCTCGTAATATTTTAATGTGACATTGGAAAAAGCAATAATTTGAAACTTAATAAGTTTGTTACGTTTTACGATATGAAGTAAAACATTTATGTATACGTTTCATTATTGCTGTTTAATAAACTTTATAACCCACACACATTGGGTGTTAACTCAATGTAGGGCGTAATTAAATACTACAAATAAGAATTAAAAAATCATTCTACTATAAGCTTTTATTTTTATAGATGATTTGCAGATAGGACATTTGGGCTCCATGTCATTTTCTATCTGTCAATATGCACAGTTACTGTCCTCACTTCAAGTCATTTGAAATGCTTCTGGTAGACTAAGTTGATTTCTGTGTCGACTGAAGTTCGGGTAGATCTTATCATTACTTTGAAGTTTAATGGTGATCAGACTTTTCATTGATCAAGGTGATACAAATGCTTAATTCAATGATCCATATGACAAGACATTTATATCAGTGATAAGGGGCACACTGCCTTGCTCATTGAAGTTGTCGGGAGATGTTGTCCCGTAAATTTGAATGTGCTGAACTGCAGATTATACCAGATAAATCGCAATGGTACAAGTTGGCTTAAAAGTAGAAGTGTGTTGAGACAATACTTGATTTATTGACTGAAGGTTGTCTAGCTAAGTCTTATAAAAAAAATCATTTTAATTATGGTTGTCAAAATGTTTTCAATGAGGCAAAGTCAAATAAAATTGTTTTCTGTGCTTGGACCCACCAGAGCTGCCTCTTCAAAAGCTTTTTTTAACTTTGAGAGTGACAGGCTAATCTTTTTATTTTTGCCAGATAGATCTATTTTAAATTCTTCATTTCAGTGACACAGTCACATATTAAATATTTATTCTCATTATAGTAATAGTTTAACTTAAAAAATATCTCCTCTAATGCTCTTAAATTTGCCTAAGTCAGCAGATCCATTTGTCACCAAGGTAAATTGTTCTGTAATTTTTTATTTTTTTTAAAAGACAGTGTTGTAAGAAATAAAAAAAAAAACCCAACTAATTTAAGTAATAAATAGCTGTGAAGTGAAATGTTTGCGATTAACAAAGTCTTAAAAATGTTTTAATTTCTACATTAGAGTGATATGACAAGTGCATTGTAATTGTTTTAGATTTATATGTTGAACATATTGCTATTAATTTTTAGCTTTAATTGTCATTAACTACAGCAGATCAAAAGAAAACTCACATAAAAACAGCAATGAGAAACACCTGTTTATATTTTATGCACTGCAGCTGGTGTTATAACTTAATTGCACAATAGAGTACTTTTATGTTTGACATTTTAATTGATGAATAGAAAACAAAATGAAAAAAAGTGATGGCTTTAAGGTAAATACTGCCAAACTTGTATCTTAAAGAGTTATTATGTAGTTGTCCTTTCTTTGCAGGTGGCCTGAATTCACAATTTAGAATACATTGCCAAATGAATGTTTTTTTAGAGTAGAGTACTTTAGAGAAAGGTTTTAGAGAACAGGTAGTTAGGCCTTTAAAAAAATTGTTTGTTTATTGTAATCTGACCTCATGCGCCTAGGGGGGAAAAAAGCTACGTTACCCTGGAGTTTTAATTCCAGGTTTATTTAGCAAACTTTTCAAAAGCTAGCAATAAAGCCATTTTAAAGGGGGATAAATTAATTAATTAATTTGACAATACAGTGTATTATGTTTTCTATTTAACACTAAAAATATTATTCTAGTTTCTGATTTTTGTACATTGACATTTCTTACATTTTACCCCCCCCCCCCACCTCCACCCTCTCAAAAAAAAAAAAAAAAGGAATAGACCCCACACAAATTTTAGAGAGAAAACCATAAACAGTTTATTTGTTAAGGTCTTATATAAAAATTATATAAACTGAGTTTTTAGTTTGGGTAAGTGTTTCTATGTATATTGTCACTTCGTAACTGCTTCATGGTTTGAAATATCAGCTAGGTTTAAAAAATATATTAAATTTTACACAACAAAAATACTGTGTCATCATTTAGCTATAAAATGAGGTGTACTGTAACTTCAACAGATATTTTATATCAGGTAACTTGTATTAAAAGGGGGTATTTAGATTTTATCTTTAATAAATCCAACTATAATTGTCTGGTGTGAAATTAGATTTAATTTCCATGACAATATTATTTGATCCCCCGGCGATAGCCTGGCTAAGTACTGCCATCAATAAATCATAATTGACTTCCCCGCACACAAAAGATAGGTATTTTATAAATCTTTCTGATATTTAAAACAGATATTTTTCAGTTCAGTAATTTCATAGTTAAGATGACTCAGTAAGAATATCTTTTCAAAAGATGCGCAACTGCCGCTTTTGTTATAACTGATTTTCAAATGTCAGTTTCAAATATTTTTGAATGGACCAATAGAACCACTTATATATAAATATATTTTACTTCCTGTTCTTTTGGATAATAAGCGTGGCTGATCTGTTAATCTTAAAAAATGAAAATTGTTTGTTGCCATTCCTAAAAGCTTCAGCTTTAAAAAAAAAATTATATTTTTTTAGATGAAGGAAAATGGTTCGTTTTGCAATAGTTTGATAAAAATTACTTAGGAGTTCGGCACTAACTGACGTTTTTTGCAGCTTCTCTAAATGAATTTGCAATCGATAGTGAAAATAAGTTTTTTTTATATCTTTTCAATATATATTGATGAAAAGAAAAAGACTCTCTTCCCAAAGTCAAAGATTATGGTTGTAAAATTACAAGCATTTCTAATTTCTGGACTTTGACTTTTAAATTCTACTAGAAATTCCATGTAGTTGATCCTTAATCCCAGTTTACTGTAGAAGGTCTGGAATTGCTTTAGTTGTCAATCTTGACTGTAGTAACTTGTTGAAAAGAATTGCAGATGATAAGACAAATAAATACAAATTGATCAGTTTGTTGTTAGCTTAGATCAGTCTGTAGTTAGATACAAGTACATCAGAGTGTTGTTAGTTTAAGTTCAGTTTGTAGTTAGTTACATCAAAGTGTTTTTAGCTTAATGTGTTCATTCTGTAGTTTAAGTTACATTAGTGTTGTTAGTTCAAGTCAGTTTATTTTTAGTTCAAGTTCAGATTGTTGTTAGTTTCATGAATGCATTGTGATTTGCGTCATTGGGTTGTTAGTTTAAGTTCGGATTGTTGTTAGCTTCGTCTGTGCATTGTGTGTTACATCTGTGCTGTTAGTTTAAAGTCATATTGTCATAGCATCATCAGTGCATTGTGAGTTACATCTGTGTATCGATAGTTTCAGTTCAGTTTATAGTTAGTTCCCTTTTTCTTGTAGTTCAGCACAATCTACCTCTTTGTTAATAACATTTTGACAAGCACAAAATATTAGAATCAATAATCAGTAATGTACAACAGTCCTTAACAGCACTGTTATTTTTTGCCCTAAAAAAACCCCAAGAACACTATTAGCTTAACTGGCTGCAATTACTTATTTGAAAAACTGCAGATAAACTATGTTACAAAAATGATTTCTTTTCAGTAAACATCGAGCAGATTCGGAAACATGAAGCTAGTCAGCAGTCGGCAACAGCGGGTACCGGCGCAACCAGGAAACCAGTCAGGAGACAGAATTCCAGACGTCATACACTCTCTAGTGGAATAGACTATAATGTGGTAAGATAGAAATTGACATTGTTGTATAACTACAGAATCTGATATAGCAGGGTTACTGTATGCAGATATTTTTCAACTTTAGTTGAGAAAGCTTTCTGGTCAGTTCATTAGTACATGTAGAGGTGATTATTGAGAATTATTTTGCATATTGCAATACTATTGATTTTCAGATTGTTGAACTATGATATTGCAGTACTGTAAAAGCACATATTTTTGCTGGGTCAGAATTTCGCAAGTTTGAAATTTTGAGTGTGATTGCGAGGTTTGATATTCACGAAATGTAAAATTGATCACTGCTTATTTGAGGATGTATTTTCCGCGAGATGTATGGCCTTGCTAATATTGTGAAAATTAAACCCTCGCGACAATATCTGCATTACAGTATATGATATTATTACAATAGCCAATGATATCTCCAAATACTACCATACATAATTGCTAAAAATTAACGATCTAAAAAGGTGATAAGATTGTATACATTTTCAGTTTGAGGAACTGATGAAATGGAGGACTGCATTGTCGTAGTTGTTGTAAATAAAGTCAGAATCATAATGATAACTTTTTAAAGACACTAGAGTTTTATTAAGGTGGTTCGCGGTGTTCCTACGAAAATTTCGAAGTATGAGATATAAGACTGATATTAGGTCTGTATGTACTAACATATCCTGTCTTTCATTTGGAGAAAAAAGAAAATCGTTCCGAGTCCACATTTTCTTTGAAGTACGCCACCTAGCGGCACATGTATTTTTCAAGGGAAATCGCCGTTTTTCTGTAATAATCTCATTAAAATTAATGTTATTACATTTTTTCAAACTCAGGAATATAGCTAAATTCAATGTTATTGTTTACATTTGCATTTTGTAAATTATTGCATTTGGAAAATGCTTAGATAAAGAGATTTCCGTAGTAGGGGTGGGGAAAAATAACGAAAATATTCAATGTATTTCATGGCCGTTTAGCCGAAACAAAATAAAACGGAACGGTCAAAGTTCTTGATTTTCATATGTATTCTTTTTTAATCATTTCTGAACAAGAAAATAAAATAAAAATAGGGGGTCTTCACGGCAGATTTTTTGTAAATTTACTTTTTATTTGTTTTGGTAATGTAAATTTTGTGACGTTGATACACAATGACGGCGTTAACGTCGCGCAAACGCTGATTTCATTATGTCTTTCGTTGATATAAACAGGACCTTCAGAGTTCACAAAAACTTTAGAATCTTTTTTATTTGAATATATTCACATGATGTACATTGTTGCGTATTTTGCAGTCAAAGAATATTATCTAGTAATATATATCAGAGTCAGTTAAAGCTACCTGCCCACAGTTTCGGTGAATTTTTTTCAACATGTTCATGTTCGCCAAGTTCGGCACAAAATGTGAACATGTCGCGTTAAAGCATGTACTATAACTACTGAATATGGTTTAAGTGGTTGAAAATTTTATGAAAATGTTTAATCTTGCATAACTTGCGTATCTGGCTCCATATTTAAGAGTTAGTAAAGTGTTTGGGGGACAGGGGTGGGGGTGTAGAAATTTTTTTATCAGTTTATCCGCTATGAATTAAAACTGAGCTGTCAAAATTCTTTATTTTCAAACATAGGTTTCTTAAATTATTCCCCGACAAGAAAATAGAAAAAAAGAGTGATTTGCAAATTTACATTGAGCCGCGCCATGTGAAAACCAACACAGTGGCTTTGCGACAAGCATAGATCCAGCCGAGCCTGCGCATCCGCGCAGTCTTGTCAAGACTCCATGCTGTTCGCTTTCAAAGCCTATTGCAATTAGAGAAACTGTTAGCGAACATCATGGATCCTGACCAGACTGTGCGGATGCAAAACCATTATGTTGGTTTTCTCATGGCGCGGCTCATTTTACCTTTTGTATGAAATGTTTAAGTGCGAAACTGAACGACATTCGTTATTGTTTTTCAATATTTCAAGTGACTAGCTAAGAACGAAGATACAAGATGTGCAATGTAATGAAACTGTTTTCCAGACAAAAATGAAATACATTTTTAACGAAAAAGAACATTTTGAAGGATGGCTAAAACATCAATATGTTTCTTTTTTGTTATGATATGTAACTTTATTTAGAGGTTTTGATTTTCATTATAATTCTAATTGTGTATTATATGTATTGCTTTTTAAACCTATATTGAATATTTTCAATAAATAAAATCATGGAATCTTAAGCAGATAATGAATAAATGAGATAATGCCTCTTACGGTAAAAATGTACTTCAGTCTGTGAACTTGAAACCGTAACATGAATAAAGCTCATTTTAGTGCCGCTTAGTGCATTAAATTTATAACGTCAACGTGAATGCACAATGCAAACCGTATTGAGGGAAAATTTTCTTTAAAATGGCAGAACAAAATAAAACTCTAACTCATTTCGCTTCAAAACATTCAGAAAATAATATAAAACAGATACAGTCGAAGCAGACGATTTTAGGATAGAAAGATGGAATAAGGGTGGTTTAACTGAGGCTGCTCTTGCGAAACGTGTAGAGGCATGCGTTCATTGTTCAGACCCGCTGTTTCTGTCAGATATTTTCAAGGAAACGCACTTTCGACATGGATCACTGTTGTACATACAAAAAGTTTCGATTATAGAATTTTGGCGGCAAATTGGGATCATTCTTATTTGATGAAGGTTTTATTCCAAAATCGAAGTATGGTATTCCAGTGCTGAATGTAATATAAAAAAGTAACCACTATGATTTCATCTCGTGCATTTCTTTTGGTGTTTCAAAAATTTTAAAAGACGGATAAAACTAAGAAATAAATAAAACCACCATTTACATGTACTTTGAAATGTTTTCGTCAGAATGCTGAAAACAAAATATTTGACTCGTATTTAGTGTAAAAGTGCATTTTGACGCAGATGCGAATACATTCGGATATTTCAGGACTGCAACACACTGCAGACCTGGAACGCCTGTATAAATTATAGACCTCGGTATATACCGGATTCAAGCAATTTGAATGAAAATTATCTTTAATGTATATATATTTTGTGACCATTATAATACTAACCTTAACCTTTTGTCAGTATATTATACATATTATACACTAAATGCATGCTGTCGTACTGTGCGTATTTTTGCCGTGCGCTCCGATTGATAATCAGTTCAGGACATGCGCAGAAGACCGCTCCAGCTATGACAGACTGCAATGAGCAACATCGCATAAAGAATGTCCGTGACATTGAGCGCAAAGTGAACAGAAGTTAGATATGCAAGCATCAAAATGGGATTTTACATTCATGCGTTTTGAAGCGCCTTGTCTGATTTTTCTGTTGATTTTATTTTCACAGTTTTGCATATCATAAATCACAAATGTATCATAATTAAAATGATTATAGTGAAGTCTACAAGCAACCACCGACTGGATATATTCCTTAATGAATTACTGTGATCATTGCGTTGGAGATCCACGGCTTAAAAATGTGCCATAAATTGATTACAGTGAAGTCTTCCTGCATTAAGTTAGCTCTAAAACTGTTTCAAAAATGGATAAAACAATTTAGCAGATGCGTATTGGTTGCACGCAATGCTAATTACGACGCCAGTATTCAGAAATCCATGTGAATGTAGACTCTGTTCTTAAAGACAGCTAGTCTAATAGAATTTGAGACAGGCTAAAATTTTAATACCCTTACAGAAACGGCAAGGGTGTCTGTGGTCATCATTTTTAAATGACATTTTACATAATAATATAAACAAAATATTAGCGTCTTTAAGGAAATTGTTGAACTGACATTGAAATATATTTTTAGATGATATACTTAGATTGTAAATTACTTAACACTGTACATAATGTGAATCTATTTAGTAAAAACATTTCATTTTTATGTACTTTCATCATCCTGTATATACAAAAATGTATCTTTAAAGGACATAATGAACAAAACGTTTGTGTGACGTTTACACCATAAATGACGTATCAACGTCACAATATTTACGTTACCAAAACAAATAAAAAGTAAATTTACAAAAAATCTGCCGTGAAGACCCCCTATTTTTATTTTATTTTCTTGTTCAGAAATGATTAAAGAAGAATATATTTGAAAATCAAGAACTTTGACCGTTCCGTTTTATTTTATTTCGGCTAAACGGCCATGAAACACATTGAATATTTTCGCCATATTTCCCCACCCCTACTACGGAAATCTCTTTATTTAAGCATTTTCTAAATGAAATAATTTACAAAATGCAACATGTAAACAATAACACTGAATTTAGTTATATTCCTGAGTTTGAAAAAATGTAATAACATTAATTTTAATGAGATTATTACAGAAAAACGGCGTTTTTCCTTGAAAAATACATATGCCGCTAGGTGGCGCTTTCAAAGGAAACGTGGACTCAGAACGATTTTCTTTTTTCACCAAATGAAAGACAGGAGGTGTTAGTACATACAGACCTAATATCAGTCTTATATCTCATACTTCGAAATTTTCGTAAGAACACCGCGAACCACCTTAATTAAATGTGGCAAAATTGCTATGGAATTTGTGGAAACAAGTTTCGTTTAAATTAATTCATGCTGTTATGGGAATGACTGAAAACAGCAGGATTTGAAGTTTTGAATGATAGTTTAATCTCATTCTGTCCTCCGTGGCCGAGTAGTTATGGTCGCTGACTTCAAATTACTTGCCCCTCATCGATGTGGGTTCGAGCCTCACTCGGGACGTTGAATTCTTCATGTGAGGAAGCCATCCAGCTGGCTTACGGAAGGTCGGTGGTTCTACCCAGGTGCCCGCTCATGATGAAATAATGCACGGATGGGCACCTGGGGTCTTCCTCCACCATTAAAGCTGCAAAGTTGCCATATGACCTATCATGTGTCGGTGCGACGTTAAATCCAACAAACATTCTGTTCTTACAACTCTATTTATAGCCTATTAAGGTTTTCTTTGTATTGCATATTTTTGCATTATCTAATGTGTTGTTATTTTACAGATACGACGTATGAAGCAGCTTGAACAAGAAAAAGATGTGTTACTACAGGGACTGGAGGTTGTAGATAGGGCCAGAGAATGGTATCTTAAACAAATCACTTCTGTAACTGAAAAACAAAACTATGCAGAGAAAACTTCCTGTAGTGTAAGTAAATATAACAGAATTGGTACAACATCTTAAGGACATTACTACAACCTTACATTTTGCTAACCGTTTGTCGATGCACATAAACACACTGTGGGGAAAAATGAAAATATATATTGAGCCATAATGTTTCACCACTCAAGATTTTTTTGAGCCATGCTCCTGAGTGCCCTGAGTGGGTAGCATATAAAGTTGCTGGCTTTGCAGCTAGACAGACTTTCACTCCAGGTACTTGAGGCCTTTATTATACGCCTGTCTTTGAAAGAGCAGGGCGTATAATGTGAACACTGTGGTTGGTGGGCGGGCGGGCGGTCTGCGTCCAAAAGCATGTCCGTTCTCTTAGTGAAATAGTTTTTGTCTGATCATGACCAAACTTGGTGACAATGTTTGTGGGCATAATATCTCGGCCAGGTTCGATAACCAGCAAAATCGCCCGAGGCACTCTTGGATTTTGGCCTTAGAAATACTGGCTAAGTTTAATGGCGGGCGTATTTTGTGACAGTCTGCCACTCTTGTTTAAACTATAATCATGATTTGGACAAAAATTGAGATATGAATTAATTCTTTGGGCTTATTATATCATTGTTTATACAAAATGAATTGTACTCAGAAGTGCTCATAGTTGTCAGACCTTGACTTTCTCATACAAATAATGAATTTTACATGTAGACATATGGAAACTTTGTATAGTTACTACAAAAGGATTTAATACCTTGAAGTATTTAGAATAAGGGAGACAACTTCATATAAAATAAAGACTTAACTAAGGGAGACGATCAGTTTGAGTTTATACATGTAATGATACAATGTGTGCTTTGTAGTAAAAGTATTGCTTTGTTTGATACATAACTGACAAGCTTTAATGGTGGTAAGAAATCCTAGTTGTCCATTTGGACATTATTTCAGGCACAGGGTCCAATTTAAGGGAGCACCTTGTAGAGCTACAAACATTTTGCAAGCTAGCTGGAAGGCAACTATTACTATTACAGGCAGATCAAAATTGTGGATATTATTCAGGAGAGGGAACGAAAGTGTGTTTATTATAGCACTTGAAAATACCGTCATTTCCAAAAGTCACATTTGTTTAAATGAAGTTTTGAATGCAGACAAATTTTGCAGTGTCCTAAATATCTGTTTACAGGATATGACGTTACAATCACAACAAGAAAGAATGGACTTTGTTCGCAGTAGAATAACAGACGTTAATATGAATCTGAAAACACTCATGCAAACTTCAGAATCAGTAAGTCTTTCACATTTTCCTTCATAAAACATTCTAGATCCTCAGAATTTTGAATATGTGAGGTTGTGAGTTAGAGACTTTTCAGTAACCATTTGACAGAAATACTGCAGATTTGGTAAGTAATGTTTGCAATGGGTTTCTTTTGGTTAATATTTGCGATTCTAAAATGGCTCAGTTTAATTGTCAGTTAAACAAAGAAGACCAAAGAAACTCTGTATATTCTGTGATAAACAACGACTGATGCGCTGAGGGGTAAGAGAACATTATTTCTTGCCTTCCTAGCGGGGAAAGTATACATTTATCCAAGCACACGCCAGGGATAGATATTCCTGTCTTTCCCTAGGGAAAAACCTTGTCTAAAATAGCGTGCACTAAGGTGACCTCACGTAGTACTGGTACCATTGTGACGTCATAAACTTTATAAAGAATGTCAGGAAATACCCAAACCTATTTGTCTCCACGATCTATTTTGAACATGATAGACAAGAAAAATGATCTAACATGTCCGCCTGTGTAAGACAGCTGTTTTCCCTACCCTAGGGACAGCATGGATAAAAAACCTCGCTAACGCTCGGTTTTCCATTCCACACTGTCCCTCGGGTAGGGAAAACCCCGTCTTACACAGGCAGACATGTAAGATCCTTATATACATGTACTTCAGTTATGACATCAGATTGACGTCTGGTTCATTACTACTCTGAAAAATGAAGCCCAGCATAATATTTGTCAAAATATTGAATGGATATGTAAGAATGAAAGCAATCAATGTCTTCTTGTGATTTATCGTCTTATTTACCATGGTTCATCTTTCAAATGCTTAGATATTTAACCAGTTCCTGGGCATCTAACCTCTGAACCATGATAAATCAGCCGATGAACCACTCAAAACTCTTTATTATTTGTGAAACAGAGTGATTACCCAAATTCAATCAACTTGTGAATATTAAATAACACTTTTTGTCAAAAATTACAATCAGTTGCTGCGAAGTGAAAATTCTTAACAACAGGAATATGGCCATTACTTTATATGTCCAGTAATAAAACATACAAAAAAACACCTGTAAACGGTAAGTTTGATGTAATTTGTGTTAACAGATCTCTTAACACATATTGCACTGTACTGTTAAAAGAATGCATTAAAGGTGTATCATTTCAAAAACTGATAACACATTTGTATTACTTAAAATTGATGGTAAGTTACAAATATTTGAATCTCTTCTGTAGCCAAATTGTAGAATGCCCACTTCAAGTACAGGAGGTCAAGGGTTTGCTCATCAACTGCTCATTGGCAGCTTTAAACCAAAGACATGAAAACTGGTGCTTAGTATTAAGAGCTTCAGGATAGTTCTAGAACTGGTCAGCCAGGAATAAGTTAGAATAATTTTACTAGGTGGGGTATTATGTCATAAACTTTTCTACAGCATGATAATCCAGTGAGACTGCACTATAAACAGTGATCCCAGAAAGCACCAAATGGGGCTTTTTCACCCACAGAATGGTACTTAGCGTCCCCAGTTTTGGAGACAGCTGTTATATATCTGTAAGTGAGGGGGTGCAAAAGTGCCAGAAAATCTGTTTTCACCCCCAACTTTAAATGCTTGTGTTAACACTGATAAAGTTGAGAATTGTGCTCACTGCTACAAGTTGACATTGTTGTTTATGACTGAAGAATTGTTGAAAAAGAGGCTAAACCAGAACGCAAACAAAAAAAAGTATTATTTTATTTCAGGGGTTTCCTGCCCATATGAATCTTGCCATAAGAAGTAGTGCATTTCCTGATGATAAGGCAACAAAATGGCTCAAAGAGCAAAATAAACAACTTACACAGGTCAGTCATGATTTTAAATATTTCTTCTTTTTTTGTGGTTCTAGATAAAGATTCTATGCATATATAGTATCTGTCAAACTGCTTGTACCCAAGTTTAATGTAATTTTAGGAGACAGATAAAGACTTGTTAACTCCTAGCAATATTAAGTTGTAGTGATACAGGCCTCCGTGGCTTAGTTGTTAAGAACACTTACTTTGAATGCCTTGCCCCATCCCCTACTACTGTTGGTTCGGAAACTCCTGGGGTGCAGAATTCTTCAATATATGGAAGTCATCCAACTGGCTTTTCGCAGATCTGTGGTTCTACTTGGATGCCTTTCTTTGCTTGAAATAATGCCTGTAGAGACACCTGGTGCCTTCCTCAACTGTCAAAAAATTGGAAAGTGACCATATGGCCTATATTTGTGTCTGTGTGACAATAAACTGACAGAACAAACATTCCGTGTAAAATAAAAAAAAAGAACTATTGTACAGGAGTTTCTATATTTAAACCACTAGTGGCTGTGCTTAAGGAAAAAACAAATAAGTTCATTACAGTTAAAGATCACATATTTTACATTTACATTCAAGGATGTAACTATGTGCTCATAAACATTGTGTAGAATCTAACATAAAATTATATCTGTGGTTCTAAACGTGATTCATTTCATTAGTTAGATTTATTTTCCAGGAGGTGGGATCAAAGAGTGAGAAAATCACACAGCTTGAGAAGGAAAAGGCTAGTCTGATAAGAGATCTGTTTGAAGCGAGATCAAAGCACAAAACAAACTATGATGACACTACATTCATGTGATATTCCATGCATTCATGTGATATTCCATGTTGAACACATTACATAGCATAATGACAATTTCATTCCACAACTTAGTTAATAGAGAATCTTGTGTGATATTCCAAATGCACCAGCTAAATACTATGTTCCAGTTTCAAATCTTTTATGGTTATGCACTGATTTTATATTCATGTGGCATTCAGGCTACAAATCTACAATTATTTAACATTCCAGTAAGTTCTTAATCATCAGTTGATTGAAGTGGTTCTTCATAAATATTTACACTACAGATCAAGCCAGATTCATGTGACATTTTCAAGTTATTAATCTACCAGAGTCATGTGACAGTCCGGCTATTAATCTACACTACAGATCAAGCCAGATTAATGTGACATTTAACTTATTATTCTAAAATACAGATCAAGCTGGAGTTGTGTGGCATTTAAGTTATTTCTCTACAATACAGTTTTAGCCAGAATCATGTGCCATTCAAGCTATTAATCTACATTACAGTTCAAGCCAGATTCATCTGACATTCTAGTTATTTATTTACAATTCAATTCAAGCCATTTCATGTGACATTCAGGTTGTAAATCTACAATGCACTACCATAAATCTACATTCCTGTATTAATTTCTGTGCAAAGCAATAACTTGCATTTCTATATTAATTTCTATACAGTACAATGAATTTACATTTTGTGTGATATTCTAGATCTGCAACAAAACATCATGGTACTATATTCATATGATATTCAACCAGAAATATGTTTAAATGCACATCTTTTATCAATTTACTCAAAAGGCAGCTAAAACATAATAAGTCAAGCAATACTGGGCTTGTAGACAGATAGTGGCATTAACCTTTAATCTGTTGGCAACAAGTGATTTTGCCTTTGCGAACAGTGCTGACCAGGATTGTGGTCTGCATTGTTCGCCATTTGCTCGGTAACTTTTCAGTGAAAACCCAATTTAGAAATTCGGCAGGGTTAACATTATATGTGTTAGGTTCTTGTTACAGTTTTGGTTTGGTATCTGGAAAAATTTTAAAAGTACTTGTAGTTCGGTTTTGATGAGGTAAATTGACAAATTGTCATGCTATCATACTGAAGTATTGTTTTTACTGGCTAGGAGAATTCCTATCTTTTGTGCAGCAATAATGTACATACTTTATATAATCAAGAGAAAATCTGAAAAATGTATAGGGATGAATCCTGCAGCTTGTGATGTTTGATATATATGCATTCCATATACTGTCTTGCATTTACATAAATTTGTATATCTATTTGCATTTGTTTTTTTTTTAAATTTACATATTGATAGTTTATCTTTAAAGAATTAAAATAATGTTGATAGATGACCTTTAAACATGATTATATTTTATGTATTGGAAGTCATTATACCTAGAGAGCAGATATGTGCAGATAATTTATCACATTAATTTTTGCATTTATTGCATTTGCTTAAATAGTCATTTGCTATTTGTATAGCGTGTTCATGTCATGTTACACACTTTTGTTTTGGTATTTTAAGTAAATTAAAGAAAGATCACTGTATGACCTTTTCTTGTCAAGCAGTTTTGATTTAAGTTGATGTCATCTGGAAAATACATTGATCAAAGATCACCATGAAGCCTCCTGTATTTCTTCACTAAGACATTGAGTAAAAGGTGACTTGAAAATAACAAAATTGCGGATGGATTTTAAAAGATACAGTCATGTAATTTCGATCTAATATCAGTGTATATTTTTCTGGAAACTTTATTGCCCTAAAACTATTACAACACTTTTTTTTTTCAGTGAAATTATACATGTAATGAATTTCTTGGAGATTACATACCATTTTAGTGTTCACACGTATTTTATGCAGCATATAAATATGTATGCAGATTTATCAGTATTTGGAAATCAGATATTAACCAAAGTATTATGTAGTCTTAAGATATGACATTATACTCCAGGATGCTTTTATACCCAAATAGATCTGAGTTTGTTAAAGATCTGATTTCTATGTGTTTTAGTTATTCACACTAATCTATTCTAGTACTAAAAATATGTTTTTATTATTGTATATGTATTCTTGTTGTATGTGAATTCTTCTATTCTGTTGCAAGCTTTTTGCTTAATTTCACTTAAAATGTAAAGCAAAGCCATTGATAACATGCAGTTATTACTCTTAAGATTTGGTCATTATGAGAATTTTTAAACCTGGTAAAAGGATATTGACCAGTGGCAAAACTGCAGTTGATAGCACTTTTTCCAGGTTGAAAAGTTGTTGCTTATGACCAACACTTTAAGGCAACAATTGTTTTATTAGTAAATCCAATAACTTTTTAACTTTAAGTTAATTTTAGAAACTGTTGCCAACATGTGTATCACGTCACAACATTATGACATCACTGCAAAGGTCAGTGTGTGTATTTTGGCTTCGTCCTCGAGTCAATATAACATTTTAGCACCATTCAAGTGACTGTCTTTAGACTAGTGGAAATGACTTTGATAATTATATGGATCTTTCTTAAGATATTATGATAATTTTGGAATAAAATTTTAGATTTTTGAAGTAGCCATTTTTGACCAGAACATAAAAAAAGGTATTGTTTGATCCATATAAATTAAATATGATACTTTCAGAATGTACACATATTGAAATCATCAAAACAATTTTTTTTTCACAGGCCATGATTTTATACAGGGATGTTCCTGCGATAATTTTCACCATTAAATATAACTGATTCAATAAAATCTGTAACATCAGTAGAAGCATAGAGTGCAACCAAGGAAAATAATTGCAGATCCGGTTTGATTAAGTCTGTTCATGACAGGTTATCACCATTTAGAAATTTTAAAATCTTTTCTACCATCCATTTAGACCTGTAGAATGACATACAGTATATTATCTGGATCCGGCAGAAAATGGTAGAAATTCGCGAAAAATCTTTAAGTTTCATGAACTCACCGACAGTAATAATTAATAGCTAGTAGTATTTGTTTGCTTTTTGTGTTGTTTTACTTGATTTTTATTCTTCACCGTGTTATATTGCTTGCTTTTTCAGTGTGATATAGATAGAACATGAAATTTGCAAAGATTGACACATTAAATGAGCCGTACCATGAGAAAACCAACGTAGTGTGTTGGCGACCAGCATGGATCCAGACCAGCCTGCGCAGTCTGGCCAGGATCCATGCTGTTCGCTTTCAAAACCTATTGCAATTTAATAGAGAAACTATTAGCGAGACGCAAATGCACTATGTTGGTTTTCTCATGGCGCGGCTCAAATAAAGTCTAGGAATTGATTACTATATTCTGAAAATTCGTTCACAAATTAATGTAAATTTTATGAAAGTTTTGATTTTATAGATAATTTAATTTTTGAGATTTTTGTTATACCTTTTTTGCCTGCTGCAAGCTTCAGGTGAAGGTATTTATCAAGTACTCACAGGCAAAGGTGTCTAGCAGTTTACTTACCTCACACTATCACAACTCAGCGGAAAATCAAAACTATTTAGACAAAATATATATTTTTTCACAACGAATCAATAAGATATATTCATCTATTTATGATTTAACATTGCATCACTGCTTCAGATGTTTTTTGTCAGCTTATTTATTGAGTAAAAAAAGGTTTTAGCAGATCGGTAATAAACTGAAGCATCCCTCAGTATTTTATAGTAAAGATGCCACATTTTTGTTTGTAATGAAATATCTCGTATATGAACAAGTGTTGTAAGATGCATTACTGGTAGGATAAGTACAAGTGTACCATAATTATATATATTAAATATAGTAGTATCAATAATCACCTAAAGTTGCAGTGTTTACTCGTGTATAAGGTGGATCAGTTGTGGGATGGGGTCCAGACCTCATCCCTAAAATTGATCATTTCTTTCAAGACCTTTTTATTAGATTTTTTTTTCCTGTTGGAACTTTGCTAAAAATGGTCAAAATATTTTTTTTTAAATTTACACTAAATTGTACTGGTTCATATTGTTGCTTTGGATAGTGTGGAGTAGACTTGCACAGTGGGTTGAGCTGTTGAGATTTAGAAAATCTTTAATAAAATGAGTTTTCTTCCTAAATACTGCCACCAAAACTTTTTTTTGATTATTGTATATGTAAATTAAATTGTTTGTTATACGACTATGCAAGTTACTTTATTTGAACTATGCAATAACAAAGTTTTCTTGCATGTCTGTTCGCCTTCGACCTCGACAATTTACTCTCCAACGCCTCTGTGGACATCAGCTGGAGAGACTGTTGACCCCACCCTCTTGGTATATCCCTGTGAATAAATGCTAGTGTAACTGGTTATTCACTGTAACATTTCTTGGAAACTTTGCCAAATATAATTTATTTTTGAGAACCAAGAAGCAAGAAAATAGATTTATACATTTGTATTGTACAATGTACATTGTATGTATTCGTTGACTGAATTTTTATTGTGTGCAAACACTTTTTACACACATTTATATTTGCTAGTTTAAATAAATTTGAAAAACAAGAGTTTTGTTAGACTTTTATCAAGCCAGGCTTCAACCGTGAAATATCTATGACTTGGACATCGAGTTTTGAAGTTCATGTGATCCCACACTTTCCTTTCTATTTTTAAGCAGGCTTTTCAAAGTTGAAAACCTGGTTATTAGATTGGTGATGCCATTGGGCAGATGGATGGCTGGATGGTGTCAAGATTTGGCTTATAACTTTAGTTTGGGTTGAGATATTGAAATAAAACTTGGCCTTAAGGTAGCTTATGGTAAGTGAATTTGGGGTCAGTGGAGTCAAGGTCACTGTTACTAAAAATTGAAAAAGTTTCCACTCTGTTTGCGGAAGTGAAGACAGTCATCCAAATGGCTGTTCCGTGTATGTGCATGCGTCGTGTGCTGAAATAAATTCGTGGATTTCAACTTTTGAACATAAAATGAATAGATATTTTACTTATTCATTAATTAGGATTAAATTTCATAGACTGACTCAACCACGAAATCCACAAAAATTAGTCCCCCACGAATATTAATGATTTCACAGTATTTAGTCTCAATTGAAGTACTACCCCAACGAGCTGTCAGAGGACAGCAACGCTCGACAATTAACAGCCTTGTCAATTGAATGAATACAAAAGTTGAAAAAAGGGGCATAATTTTGTACAAATGGGAAACAGGGTTATGGAACCTGCATAATTTTTTATATCAGCTCATGACAGTGGACCAGTATGGAAAGTTTCAATTCATTCCCATAAGTGGATACTGAGATACCAGCTTACATACAAAACTTTAACCAAAAACTGCTAAGTCGAAAAAGGGGCATAATTTTGAAAAAAATCCAAAGCAGAGTTATGGGACCTGCACAATGCATATCAGCTAATGACAATGAACAAGTGTGTGAAGTTTCAATCCATTCTCATTAGTGGATACTAAGATTCCAGCTTACGTACAAAAACTTAATTAAAAACTTCTAAAAGAAAAAAGGGGGAATATTTTGAAAAAATGCAAAGTAGAGTTATGGGACCTGCTTAGTGCATGTCAGATGATGACAGTGAACAAGTGTGTGAAGTTTCAATCCATTCCGATCAGTGGCATAATTTTGTACAAATGGAAACCAGGTTATGGAACCTGTATAATTTTTTATATCAGCTCATGACAGTGGACAGCTTACATACAAAACCTTAACCAAAAATTTCTAAGTCGAAAAAGGGACATAATTTTGTAAAAAAGCAAAACAGAGTTATGGAACCTGTACAATGTAAGTCAGTTTATCAGATTGAACAAGTGTGTTAAGTTTCAATCCATTGCCACAAGTGGTTACTGAGATACCAGCTTACATACAAAAACTTAACCAAATCGTGACGCTGACGTGGACACACGGGCGAGTCCAATAGCTCTACTATTCTTTGAATAGTCCAGCTAAAAAACAATAGAAGTCATCTTCAAAATCTACAGGCACACACCATATGAAATTTGACAGTCCTAGGCCTAGAAGCTCTCCAGTTATCGACTGGAAACAAAATACTAAGGCTATCTTCTGATTTAGTATACTATACACACCCTTTTCTTTTAGGGGTTTGGGCATCTTAAATGGAAGTATATTTATCTATGTATGAAATCAAAACACTACAAAGTGAAATAAACATCAAGTCTGTTTTATTACTTTATTGACATTCTATCTAATAGATATAAAAACAGGTACAGACAACAATATATAGAATAAGCTGGGAGTTAAATATCCAAGTTTACATTTGGTCTTTTGATAATCTATAACTCACAATGTTACCAGTATGTTCTCTAGTGTAATTCTGGTTAAACAAAGAAACTCAGTACAACAGCTCAATTGTAAAGAGCATTTAACAGAAAACATCTTTCAACTAAAAGATGGATGTGTAAAAAAAAAAAAAGCATATGTCTCCCCCAGTGCATAGTCGTTTAGGAAAGAAGTCAATAGGAGACAAGAGCAAAAGTCGAAGAGACACTGATGGTTGGCTGCAATAGGGATCATCTACTTGGCATGTCCAATCATACCATTAATTTTCAACATTTTGGGCCTGGTGGTTCTCAAGTTATGAATTGGAAACGGTTTTCCATTTTCAGGCCCCTGTGACCTTGACCATTCATAGAGTGGCCCAAAAAGTTTCAAAATTCTGGGTCAAGTGGTTTTCAAGTTATTGATTGGAAAGAGTTTTCTACGTTCAGCCTTCTGTGGCCTTGACCTTTGATGGAGTGACCCCGAAAACATTAAGGGTCATCTCCTTCGTAAGTCCTATCACCCTATGAAGTCTGAAGGTTCTAGGTCAAATAGTTCTCAAATCATTGACCGGAAATGGATTTCCATGTTCTGTCTGCTGTGACCTTGACCTTTAATAGTGACCCCAAAATCTATAGGGGTCATCTACTCCGCATGTTCAATCATCCTGTGAAGTTTCAGTATTCTGGATCAAGTGGTTCTCATGTTATTGATTGGAAATGGATTTCCATGTTCTGTCTGCTGTGACCTTGACCTTTAATAGAGTGACCCCAAAAACAATAGAGGTCATCTACTCTGCATGACCAATCATCCTATGAAGTTTCAACATTCTTGGTCAAGTACTGGTTCTCAAGTTATTGATCGAAAATGGTTTTCCATGTATAGGCCACTGTGACTTTGACCTTTGATGGAGTGACCCCAAAAACAATAGGTGCCATCTACTCTATAAGCCCTACCATCCTATGAAATTTGAAGGTTCTAGGTCAAATGGTTTTCCAGTTATTGATAGGAAATGAAGTGTGACGTACAGACAGACAGACAGGGCAAAAACAATATGTCTCACAAAGTGGCAGGAGACATAATAACCCTTTTCTAGTCTAAGTTACTTAGTTAGACTACAGTCATATGGCCACGCCCCTGTTTTTATATGAATAAACCTGCCGTAGCGGCCACCTGTACCAAATGGCCTCTTTCCCTGAACAGCCAAATAGCTAACTTCCCAAACATATTTTGTTTTCATTTCAAATTGCCTTAAGCAACCACCTACCTTAAATTGGAAATAACTGCGGAATGTTTACAGAAATAATGGAATGTCTCATTTGAACCAAGCTATAAAATACCAATTTATAATCAAATTTGCTAAGAAAATTTCTGAAGTCAAATGGTCTCTTACTTCAGTCAAAACACATTTTGAAAATTTGAATCAGAGTGAAAATTTCTTTTAATAACAATTTTAATCGCTAAAACAGAAAACAGATAATTCAATTTTGCTAATAATTATTTTCTAAATGTTTCCACTCTGAGCACTCTAAAGTTAATAATGTAATAAATCTTGTGTCTTACTCTTACAACATCATAACAATGGGTGCAACTTAAAATGCATCATTGTCAGAATCTTGACAATTTTCAATGCCATTTTAGACCTTGTTGCAATATAAAAACATAGCTCATTCTTGTGAAATTTAGACATATTTGGTACTATTTACTGTTAAATTGTAAATGACTCCAGCCTGATCAAAAACAGCATGCTACATGAAAATAAAAACATAAAAGTTTGACTTCACATTAGAATGAACAGAATATTACAATTTAGTGATATAATACTTTTCTGTAACACTACTATTTAGACTAAGTGTGCACACTGAAGTCTCATATAAACTGTGCATGTACCTACAAGTCCCTCTGTGTAATTTTGGCAGTTAGTTTTTTTAATTCTAGACAAAGTCATGGATATTCAGCATTTGTATTTAACATTATCACTGTGAAAAAAAATCTCCTCCAATTACAGGTATTGTGGGCGACTTCTTTGACTAGCACGAATCGGAATTGATCCCACCTCCACATTTACTATTCCTAAGCTATACCTGATTAATAAAATAAGTATCTTGTATATTAGATATAAGCTGTCATCAATCATTATCTTTATCCTTTTGTGGATCACTATCAGAACTTTCCATTTTTGCAGTGTTGATTTCTATATCTTTTTCTGGATCATTATTAGAAATTTCCATCGCACTGCTATTTTCTATATTTTTTTGTGGATCACTATTGGAACTTTCTGTTTCAGTGTCATTTTCTGCTTGATTACTGTTCTGCTCTTGTAGTTCTTTGCGTGCTTGACGACTGGACTCTAACAGATCGTCCAGCTCGGCATTTAAGCTGTCATTTTGTTGTTCAAGCTTCGTCATCCAGGAATCTATTTCATCCAGTGTTTGGTCAAGATTTTGATACTCTGGAAAAAAAAACCCCGAAAAATATAGGCTTATATAGCATATACTATGTTGTAAAAAAAATGCTAGAGACACTAAGTTTCTTAAAATGTAGATTATGGTGAATTTAAGAAATATTATATAGAACCATATTTTAACATATCGAAACAATACAGTGGAATATGCCTGTGGAATAATTTAACAAAAGCATTATTTTAAGCCCAAATGAAATATAGAAGCGGCATAATTTATTACTCCTTCAAGGCAACTCCTTCAAGTCTGTGGAAACGGTTTAGAAAGTCTTTCCCGAATACAGCTAAGGCCTAAAAAAACCTTCTGTTTCCAGTAACATGCTCAAAAAAATTAGGGTAGGTAAGTCAGAAAAACTTTTTTTTTTTATTTTTTTTTAATTAAGTGAAACTTTTCGGAAATTATTTTTATGTCAAAAAATGAATACAAATAAGAGTGTTATGCCTTTAGAGCTTCAGTAAGTTGATTTCTAACATCACTGATCAATTGTTTATTCACAAAATTTAGGGGAGGTCGGGATACCAGAAACAAACAAATTTTTTTTTACGCCTACTATCTATTATAATATGCATATAGCATGTACCAAAAAGGTAAAGATAAATTCTTTAAATAATAGGAAGTGGCTATTCTTACGGTCCCGTAGGAATAGCCTCGGAGGCTATTCTTACGGCTCTCCCGTAAGAATAGTGAAAAGTCTACTGATCGGATGGGCAGAAACCATTTCACGTACATGTTTTTAGTAAACATTGATGTTTTTCTAAGTCCTTAACTTTCTTCAAACACAAATTATATCAATATTTTTTGATCAATGGAAAGGTTATAAAACAAGCAATTTATTTATTGTTTTTATTAATTATTGTTTCAAAATGAGATGGATTAATTATGAACGCTTAACTTACACTGTTTTTTCTAAAAAAACATCACTATGCCGCTGTTAAAATTATATGTCATTTAAAACGGTTATTCATTTTAAAAAAGATATTTTAATACCAAAAACACAAAACTGCCGTAGGAATAACCACCTGCAGGCTTTTCAGTAATCGTACGGGAGAGCCGTAGGAATAGACACCTACGGACTTTTCACTATTCTTACGGGAGAGCCGTAAGAATAGCCTGTGAGGCTATTCCTACGGGACCGTAAGAATAGCCACTTCCTAAATAATAAGTTTTTAAAAATCTCATTACGATAGTCATAAATACGTGGATTATAGAATGCCTTGAAAAAGCCTAGAGGACAGACTGAGTTTGGTTACCCAGTGTCTAAAATGCAGGCTAGGTGTCCTAATATGAACAGCTGGACTATAAGGATCTTACCCGTTATCATGCTAAACAGTTCATTCTGCCTTTGCGACCAGTGTACATTGTGATCAGCCTGCATATCCTTGCAGTCTGATCAAGATCTGCACTTTTTGCCATTCAGTCAGTATTTTTTGGGTAAGCATCCCTTTTAACAGTTAATGGTAATGTCCAAATTGAAAGATGGACAAGTTCATTATAGAAATTTAGCAGGGTAAGGGTTAATATGACTGTCTGTGTAAGACAGGATTAACCCAAACCTGAGAGGCAGCGTGGAAAGGAAAAAAAAAGCACAAGCAAGAATTTTTATCCATGCTGTCCCAAGGGTTGGGAAAAAATCTGCCTTACTAAGTTACTGTTCAAGTTATATACTGTACTCAGGCCAGTGTTCCCAAGAGTGTCATGCTACCACTTGTACCAGCTATGTTTACCATACCTTGTGCATATGCGTCAACCATGGAATCAAAAGATACGTGTCCATTTGGTGCAGCAATATTGGCTGAATTAGATGTTTGCTCACTTTCTCCATTTTCTCGGCTTTCTTGCCCTTCCGCCATGTTTTAATCATGTGATCGAACCTGATGTTACTTCCGGCAATATCGAGGCTGAACACCACTAAATCAGGCTCTTCTTAATTTCATATAAAATCCACTTACTTTATATTTTTAGACATTTTCCAGCATATCAGATTTTAAGAGACCTATTTTCCAAGAAAGAATTATATCATTACTATAGAAAAAGAAAAAGGGTTGTCAACTTTTATATAAGAATATAATATATATTCAAATAAGAATTTTTACAAATCGTTAAATACAACTGCTGATTTTACCCCTTTTCGCTTCTTTCCATGTCACTTTTCGAGACATTATAGGTTTACAGTCGGTTGAAAAAGCTCATCAGAGCTTATGTTACTTGTAATTGTCTTGCTGATTCAAAATAAATCTTATCTTATCTTTGTCACACACATCTAGATAGTATTCCCGATATATTCTATATAAAACTGACACTCTTTAAAGAGCTGCCAAACATAACTAGACCCATTTCAGAGAACAAATCCTTACCTTTAGTTTAGAGTTATAATAAAGCTGGCATAAAATGAAGAGAAAAGTAGGGGTCATGTATCTTCTAAGTCACATTTGCTTACTGCAAAATCACATCAAAATCTCACTGCTGTGACCTGGAAGAACTACTCATACTAAAATTGAGTTTCACTTCGCCAAATACAACATCCTCTCCCTTTTTCATAACAAAAAGTCAAAAATACATCCACAATGAAATTAAAACAGAATCATGTTTGTTCAGAATTTTTAAAGTGCAAAAAATCTATATATTGTAACTCACATACAAAGAAAATAATATGAACATGATAATGATTTTTCAAACGTCCAGCCAACTTTTTCAAAAAATGAAATGGATAACATGAAGCATATGACGGATGAATATATTTCCATGTAATACGGGTTCCAGTCTTCAAATACGGTTCACAATTTTACTGGGTTATCTGTCCGAAAGCCTTACTTTTAGCAAACATTTCTAAGTTTCGCAAAAAAAGAGGACTCTGCCATTAATTGAATAAAAATAAAACAATTGCATATATGAAACATGATAATAGTCGAATCGTTTTGTTTATTGAATATTCACGCAACAAAAAGAGGTTCCAGAAAATGGATCCTTGTTGACAGAAGTGAAGATATATCTTTTCTAACCCGAAATAATAAACACTTCCATGTTAAAAATGTTCGTTTTGAACGATGTTGATTTAATTTAAGAAATGCATTTTTTTCTTCTTTTTCTTCTTTTATAGTAATGGCAAACGTTCAATACTGATACATCATGGCAATGTGTGGGAGGTTAGTGAAAGTAAAAGACTGTCAGGTTTCCTAGGCTTCACAATCCACCTACTGCTTCCCAACAGTTGTGATAAAAAGGTGCAAAAACCTAACACCTTAAACCTTACTTGACTTAACTGCGAATTAATACACAGAAACTGTTGTGCCGAAAAGAAGAAGCTAGTAGGGTTAAAAACGGGATAAATGCAATAAGATTTGTAATGGAATTATGGTGTAATCATCAATGTAGCCAGTGCTGATTTTAATCCGGAGTCTGTTTTAACACTGACTACATGAGATGGTAACGTGTTCCACTGAACAACTGTTCTAAGGAAGAATGAATTTTTGTAATAATTAGCTGTAGTAGATGGAATCTGAAATACCAGATGATTGTAGTGTCTGGACTATCTTGTGTAAGGTGCAACATATTGCTTTGGATCAACATCTACATGATAATAAACCATTTTGTGAAATAAAATTAGTCTATTATATTGTATTCTAATTTGCATTCTAATATGCTTCTCTCTGTTAAAACACTCTTACGCCATAATGACATCACGTTAACGTGCGGTGATGTTAATGTTTTGTTGCGACCAAGAAAGCTCGGGGTCTTGCTGTATTTATTTGTTACAAGTCTTGCAGCTTGTCTTTAAATGTTTATAATTTTATCTATATCTTCTGACGGAAAGGATCCCATACACTAAAACAGTATTCTAATGTTGGTCTTTTAAAAGTATTATAAGCAGATGCCTTGGTAGAACTTTTAGGATAATGTATGTTACGTTTTAAGAAACCTAAGCTCTGATTAGCTTTATTAGAAACTTTATTTACATGAAATTTATCTGGTAACAGAGGAAACTAGAAAATGCTTTTGTATAAAAGCGTATGTCTCCCCCAGTGCAAAGTCCTATAGGCAAGAAGTCAATAGAGGTCAGGAGCGAAAGTCAAAGAGACACTGATGGTTGGCTGCAATAGGGATCATCTACTTGGCATGTCCAGTCATCCCGCTAAATTTCAACACTCGTGGCCTAGTGGTTCTCAAGTCACTGTTCAGGCTCCTGTGACCCTGACCTTTGATCAAGTGACCTCAAAATAAATAGGGGTCATGTACTCCGCATGTCCAATCATCCTATTAAGTTTCAACATTGTAGGTCAAGTGGTTCTCAAGTTATTTCCAAAAAATGATTTTACATGAACAGGCCACTGTGACCTTGACCTTTAATAGACTGACCCCAAAATCAATAGGGGTCATCTACTCTGCATGTTCAATCATCCTATGAAGTTTCAACATTCTGGGTCAAGTGGTTCTCAAGTTATTGATCGGAACTGGTTATCAATGTTCAGGCCCCTGTGACCTTGACCTTTAACGGAGTGACCCCAAAAACAATAAGGGTCATTTGCTCTGCATGAACAATCATCCTATGAAGTTTCAACATTCTGGGTTGAGAAATTCTCAAGTTATTGATTGGAAATGGTTTTCCATGTTCAGGCCCCTGTGGCCTTGACCTTTAACAGAGTGACCCTAAAATCGTTAGGGTTCATCTACTCTGCATGACCAATCATCCTACGAAGTTTCATCATTCTGGGTCAAGTGGTTCTCAAGTTACTGACCGGAAATGGTTTTCAATGTGCGGGCCCCTGTGACCTTGACCTTTCACAGAGTGACCCCAAAATCGTTAGGGGTCATCTACTGTTTGTGACCAATCATCCTATTAAGTTTCAACATTCTGGGTCAAGTGGTTCTCTAGTTATTGATCAGAAATGGTTTTCAATGTTCAGGCCCCTGTGACCTTGACATTTGATGGAGTGATCCCATAATCAATAAGGGTCATCTACTCTTTATGACCAATCATCCTATCAAGTTTCAACATTCTGGGTCAGGTGGTTCTCTAGTTATTTATTTTATTTTATTTTTTCTAACACATTTAATTTTTTGGGTTTAAGGATACTGAATGGTGTGTTGCTTTCTTTATTTTTATTTATTTATTTTTTTACAGAAATATCTAATATTTTTGTAAATTCCATCTAGCAGCCGACAAAAAAGAAAGATCTAAAATAAAAGGGAGCTATGCGTGACGTTTACATATACACTTAGCCAATCAGCGATTGCTATCTTTCACTAATTTTATACCTGGCGCGTTATAGTTTTTGGGTTGTAATAGTCGTTAATAGCGAGCGTAGCTCGCGAGCAATTGCGCGAAGCGCAATTGCGAGCGCGTAGCTCGCCTTACGGCAATGTGTAGGCGAATATAACAAAGGTGTGCCGAATGGGGCAAAGTGATGTAGCTGAAAAATTTTCCTCTCGTCTGGGCGCCGCCATTTTGGGTGCCGCCATTTTGTTCTACTTCCGTCAAAGTCGGGAAAATTGTTTGTTTTTTTTTTTTTTAATTTTATATTTGAGTTACAATCTCTATGTTCATAAGGTGTCTTTATTTTTTAAAAACGTTATGTTACGGAAATAATTTCAATTTTGCTTTTATTTTACAAAGTGCGTGTCCCTAGAGGGCAGGTGCTCACAGGAAATGCTTTGTTGGCAGTGAATACAGAACTTCATTTGATTGCTGAATATTATCCATCACTCAAAAATAATGCAAGAAAGATTTCCAGTTGGTAGAAAAAAATATGATTTTCTTTTAAAAGATCAAGCATTGGCCAGAAAATGGAACAAAATGTCATAAATAAGCATAAAGCCATAAGAACGCCACAAACAGGTAATGACGTCACCGTGACACCGGCTTTCCATAAATTTTGCAATGCATGATATTCACTGTTACAGGTATAATGACACTAAATTTTTGTTTCTTTTCAAGTGAATAGGTTCTCGGAATTGTTTTAAGAAGTGAATAGTTTCTTTGCCGTTTAAGCCTACGCTCGCTCAGAGGCTTTGCCTTTTTCATATTATGTAGTATCTAACGCGTGGAAGAGTTAAGGACGATTGTGACTATTTTGAAATTTAGTGGTGTTCAACCTAATTTAAGACGGATTTTATCACTGCCAAATAATAATTAACCAATCAGATTACAGCAGCCTGACGCGACGACCATCTTGAAACACGTAAAACTGGTAAGTTGGAAAAAGGCGAATAAAAATCCACAAACATCGACAATAATATCCCTCCTTTTCCTACGGTAGTAATTGATTTTGTACGTGTAAGATGAAATGCAACATAATTTACCACGATTTTGAGAAAATACTTTCCTTTACACTGAATTTCCTGCTGTTGTGAAATCCTTTGTTTTTCAGTTTTCTGCTTTTTGTTGCGAAATAAGTAGTTTTAAAAAAACTTTTCAGCTATAAGCAAATCACAGTAACAACATGGCTGATACAGAAAATGCCGATGAAC
Source organism: Mercenaria mercenaria (assembly GCF_021730395.1). Taxonomy (NCBI): domain Eukaryota; kingdom Metazoa; phylum Mollusca; class Bivalvia; order Venerida; family Veneridae; genus Mercenaria; species Mercenaria mercenaria. Next base: position 59,340,578 of record NC_069375.1, on the reverse strand, counting down.
TTTTGGACTACGATGAGGAAGAAAACGAAACCACCGCGGAGGGGGCTGGTGATGCCCAGCAGACCAAGAAAGATGTGAAGGGAACATACGTCTCTATACACAGTTCAGGTTTCAGAGATTTCCTTCTCAAACCAGAACTCCTCAGAGCAATCGTAGACAGAGGTTTTGAACATCCATCAGAAGGTATATTACATTGATTTCAGATAATCTATAAATTTACAGATTTTTTGATTGAAAACTGCTAAAAATATATTTACTGACACAAAATCGCAGCTTGAAATTAATTGATTTACTTATGGTATCATGTATAAATAAAGGTCAGTTGTAACTTTGTCATTTCTGTTGACTTTGATTTTTCTTAAAATGCCAAAAACAGTCAACGAAAATGGCTGAAACCCACAAATGACCTTAATGTATTCACAGGAGCCTGAAATTCTATCTATAATGCTCCAAAATGGCTAAATATAAAAATTACCCCTCCTATATATATAAAAAAAGAACAGGAATGAAACAAAACCGTACCCCGCCCACTTTTTGTAAACAAGAAACTTCGAAAAACAGAAAAGCATCTCTATACGAGCGGTCTTATTTTGAAGAGGACAAAAAAATATACTAGAAACACTGCTTACTGTAAACTGTCTTCCTTTTAACTAACACAAAATCATCATTTTCAATACCTTTTCGTTCATCGCCGAAACCATTGCGTGACGTCACATATACATGTACCTGTTTTACAGCCTCGCAGTTAATTCGATGTACTTTCACTTCGATAAGAAATAAAGGTAAGATATTGTTTATGTTCTATATTTTATTGTTCATTTTTCCATGAATAAAAATTATATGTTTGCATTTGTTTGTCAATGTATTCAACTAATATTTTCAAAACAAAAACGTAAACAAAAGGGGAAGTAACTCCATTATTCACTGGAGGGAAATTTAAAAATTGGAAACTTCCATAGTGACTATTTTTTATTATGGCAGATAACCTGAGCGCTGCGATATGGTATGGAAATCCTGTGTTTTTTATAAAAATGTTGCATTTGACCCTTAATTAGTTATGACACATCGAAGTGAAAGTATATCGAATTAACTGCGAGGCTGTGAAACAGGTACATGTATGTGACGTCACGCAATGGTTTCGGCGATGAACGAAAAGGTATTGAAAATGATGATTTTATGTTAGTTAAAAGGAAGACAGTTTACAGTAAGCAGTGTTTCTAGTATATTTTTTTGTCCTCTTCAAAATAAGACCGCTCGTATAAAGATGCTTTTCTGTTTTTCGAAGTTTCTTGTTTACAAAAAGTGGGCGGGGTACGGTTTTGTTTCATTCCTGTTCTTTTTATATATATATAGGAGGGGTAATTTTTATATTTAGCCATTTGGAGCATTATAGATAGAATTTCAGGCTCCTGTGATGTATTTTAAAAGGCAGGGTGTGCTCGGTACAACAGGGGTCCTGAAATATTTTCAGAGTCTACTTGTCCACGGACAAGTTGGACCCACAAATCCACTTGTCCGTACCTAAGAAGAACTTGTCCGTACTTTTTAGTTTAAAAAGGAAAGGATCCGCATTATCATTACTAAATAAACAAATAATACAAACATACACTTCTGCTGACTTCTATTTTGACTTATATAAAGTTTTTATGTTATGACTAGAACCATCTGTTCGAAAATATGTTATGACTAGCAAGCTAAGTGACTAGAACATCCACTTGAAAATGTGTTATGACTAGCAAGCTAAGTGACTAGAACATCCACTTGAAAATATGTTATGACTAGCAAGTTTAGTGAGTAGAGAATAATTATGAACACTTGAACACATGCCATTGACAAAAATAATCTCAGTATGCCTAGAATTTCTACCCTGGTCGCATAACATACACTGAATACTGCACTGGTCTTTCAGGGGTCCTGAAATAAGCAGTCCGAGTTGTTAAATGTCAGAACAATCGACTCGAAAAATTAAGCCACAAATTTTGGCTACTAAACTTTTTTACATAGCACCAACCTAGCTAATCGATTTTCTGAAAATCAAAAATGAAAGTAGATAACGGGAATCCCCAGACTGGCACTCATTTTCAACTTCATGGTATAATTTTCCAATAATGATCATTAAATGTAGTAAACCAGTCCACGTGTCTATAAATGGCTGCATACATTTTTGTTTTGATAATTTAAGGGTCATAAATGATCACAAACAGATTAGATATTGCCTTTAGGCATGCGGAAATCACAGATGATGCCGATTAGTTTCGTTTTCATAAAATGTTTACCACGGAAATTTTACTGGCCTAAAAAAAAAATAGGTTTGTTTCCTGTAACATGCTGAAAAAAATGGGGGTCGGTAGGTAGGAAATTTTTTTTTTTTTTTTTTTTAGTAGGTGTCAGAACATTTCAGTGTTTAGTAACCTTATTATCGCCAATTAACTGCCTAATCAGGCCTCGACCTTAACTTTTTTCAGCAGTTGCCAGCAGGTTGACCAACTGCTAAAATCTAGTAGACCTGCTCAGACTTTAGTGGACCTCCAATTCTATCTCATAAATTGTGATGCTGTAGACGTCATAACTTCATATGACTCAAAGAAACAGGACTTATTTCTAAAATAATTAAAAATGGAAGACTGTAGCAATCTGTTATCCCGAAAAATAATTATCTTGAAAAGTGTCCCAAAATATGGACACAATCATCCTCCCGACCAGTGTTGAAAGTGAAAAAAAAACATCAACAATTATCGGTAATCATTCTGATGATAAACTGAGTAATTGGCCTCGTTTTCATCATCAATTAACACGCCTTCAAAGAGCTAAAAGAAGTGTGTCGGTTATTGTGGCATCTGCAGTGGAGATCAAAGCGGTATAGTTTCCCCGAGATTGTCATTGCATTACGTCATGTTTTCGCGCCATGTGACACATCACTGTCTGATCGTACTTTCTCGATTCCTTTAATTGTTGAGAAGAAATCAGTAAAAAAGTTTTTTCTTTAATTTTTTAAAAGCGAATGTGCAATATCCAAAATAAACTGACATGTAAATGTGTCAGACCGTGAACGATGATGACCTATTTGCCCTCAAGAAATTTACATTATTGTTTGAGAAGAATATCTAACAAAGTGTTGTGTCAAAAAATATATGTACGAAGAATCATTTAAAACTTATTAAAAATCGCAACGACATCATACTGCTTCATTTTAAAACCACATTTCTATTTACGTTCATGAGGTCACGTAACCTATTCTGCCGTGCTAACAGAAATCTGTTTGCCAATAAATCGTTTTACTCCATGTATTTAAATTGCTGCCGCTTTTTCATTATTTAAGATTTTTTAATTGTGTTTTTTGTACTTTCTGGTCAAAAGTCTGAATTTTATTACCATAGTATGTACCGTTTATTTACTTTAAAAAGGAAATAAATAATCAAGATCGCGCTGTTTGAAATTTTACAAAACATTATATGAAAATTTGATCGTTTTTAAAGAATTTTGCCTACATTCCTGTCGATATCTTATTAAAATTGTTATAGAATTCGAACTGTATTAGTTCTCAAGCGGTGTTGAAAATCTGAAGCGATTATATTAAAAAATGAATGCACTACGCGCGTTTTTTGTGTCAAAAGTAACTGCAATGTTAAGTATTACAATAGGGCGCACGTGCTTGTGGAATGGAAAATTACCAGCATGTCCTTTTGATATTTTTACGATTCGCGGGTAAATTCCAGTCAATCCAGGTAATTTTGCCTGATGTAATTACTCAATTTGGTAAAGTTACCACGTAAAAACCACTCGCCCGATTGGTGGAGTAGTCCATTCGTGCTATCCTGACTTTAACTCGCCAATGCTTATAACTGTAGAATGCCGTACTAAGGCAAAATCAACTTTCGTTTTGTGAATTCGCCGATATGGGTACGATTTTCCCCCCTATTTTTCACTTTTAAGGTTTTTATTTTATTTGCAGACCGTGACTGAAATTTGGTTGACCGTTGGTCTACCCAACTTTTGATAGTGGACCTGCCGATATTTTGGTTGCGTCGGTCCAACGGTCCACCGCTATTTAGTAAATAAAATTGTTGAAAATTTGCTCCCGCCTTTCAATAACAGATGTTGTTCATACAAGTTTTTTTCTACACTGATTCCTTTTGTTCAGTAAACATTGTGTAACAGGCAAAGTTCATAGTTTTGCAGGCAGACATAGCTTCGGGCCGTTTTTGCCAATTAGAGATTTTCGGGGCTACAATTAATCTTTTGTCGCAAATGGCTCAAGTGCAACCGACAGCGTGACCCCTGAACAAGTGGTACAAACATGATATTGTCCGTAAGTATTGACCTGGCACTCATTAATCTTCGGCAATATTTTCGGGCATTTTCGTTATTTTTCGCGATATTTGTGTCCTGAAAATATCTAGATTTATCAAAATAATCAAGGTAAATAAGCAATGGCACAATGGTGTAGGGGTAAGCTCTCAGACTTAGAAACCTATTTCCATGGGTTCGAATTCTTTTCTGACCTTTTTTTAAAAAATACAATTCCTTGTGTTTGTATTTGTAACTATGATTATATTATTTTATGAAACATTTCATTTTGTCTCGCTAACAATAGTTCTTTGAATTGTCCGTTAAATGAATGGATGCGTGTCCAGTCCTGAAGATTTAAACGACATTTTAGAACGGTTTTATGTACGCAGAAGAATGGTAATTGATAGTAGAGTGTTTCGTTGATATATCATGATAAGTGTGACAAGTTTTCCGTCTTTTGCAGATAAAATAAAACGAAAAAAAACAACAAAAAACAATTTGGTCAGATAGTGGACTCGAACACACAAACCCCTGAGGTTGCAAAGCAAAACGCTTTGCCCGCACAGCTATGTCCGCACATGATACATGATGGTATATAATTGGGTTTTCAACAGATATATCGTTGTTTAGGTTCGGACACCGAACATTAATTTACGGCTACATACGGAATATTCATGAGTGCCAGGTCAACACTTACGGACAATAATAGGCTGCTCTTCTACGAATTGTTTATCAATTAACGTTTACACATTGATCAATAAACAACTTTCATAATGAAGGACATTATTGTACTAAATACAAACCGCGAGATGACAACGTGTCAGTCGGCGCGTGGCGTGATTGACATCTGTCAGTAGCTAATTAGTATATGACGCTCCGCCTACTGCCATACTTCCGCTTGTGGCGGCGAACAGTATTGAAATTCACAGAAATTTTGATTGACAAGGGGCAGAACTTTGAACTCGATATGCATCAAAGAAAACTTCTCGATTTTTGCGGGTGAAAACCCGGAACCTCGAGTCTACCGACAAACAGGCTTTTCGCCATGTTGTTTCATGTCGACGGAACCAGGAACGTTCGTTACTATGCGCGACGAGGTCGGGTACAACTAAATTATCCCTATAATCAGTAAAGATATGATCAGAATCTCGAATTTCGGCCCATAAAAAAATTGTGGTCGGCGGTAAAAACTTACGGTCGGTCGGGTTACAGGAAACAAACATATTTTTTTTTTAGGCCTTGTCCCCGGACAAGCCAGCTTCTAAAAACTGCTTGTCCGGACCGAGGAATCCACGAATCGGACAACTCGGACAGCTTATTTCAGGACCCCTGTACAATCATTTAAATAAATTGTAACAATAATCTATTCATTAAAGAAAAAAGAAGAACGGGGGGTGTGGGGGTAGTAGCCCCCATAAGTATAAATGGGGAGTATTTATTTTATGCGCGTACCAGTAAAGCTGCAGGTGTCCCTCGCAAATTAGCTATGTAATGAAATCTGGTCAATAGCTTTAAAACCAATAACAGTTGTACAAGATAAGTCCATATCAAATACAAAACAATTGGGCATAATCCTGGTATTGTCCCCTATCAGTACTTTTGATGGTTTGATAGCTGTTTATAGCTAGCTTTAGCTATATTGCTACTTTGTGACATTTTTTTGGACCTTTTAAAGCAAACTAGCTATGTTTTCTTTTTTTTGAAACAAGGCAAAAGAATGAAATTATGACAAAATTTATTTATTACATGCATCATATTTACCAGATTTTTTTCTGTCGCAGTGCAACATGAGTGTATTCCCCAGGCCATTCTGTCCATGGATGTCTTGTGCCAAGCAAAGTCTGGTATGGGTAAAACAGCAGTGTTTGTTCTAGCAACATTACAACAGCTGGAACCAGTAGATGGTCAGGTAAGCAACACAAGTTTCTGATCAAGGTACTTATTAACAGGTCCTTGCGAATATTCTAATGTCAGATTATTAAAACTACTACTATTTCAATATAAGTATAAAGATACAGCATTTGGTTGATGGCTGGTTTCAGTGTGTGACATTAACTTTTTAACACCGTAGCCAATGGGGCTACGGACTTCCAATTTTTTGTAGCCCGACAGAATTTTTCGTAGCCCCACTAATTTTTCGCTCAAGAATGAACAAGACTTTCATTCTAGTAATATTTAATTTCTTTCAATATACTGCTGTAGGTTGGTAAATATTGATATATTTCAGAAATTTGTATGAGTTTTTCAGAATTGATTTCAAAATCTGAAACAGTGTCCACAAAATTGTGCAGAAAGTCAAAGACACAGAGTCATGAAAAGAGATCTAAACAGCTTTATAGACAGGGTAGACAAGAAATAGCTTGGCAGTAGACTGACCAGGGGTCTCGCTAGGCCCATTATTTTTTTGGGAGAAGTCAATTATCCCTCAAACTGATTTAAGGAGAAGTGGGGAGACTTTAGGGAGAAGTTGGAAGACTCCATTAATTTTTATATTTCTACCTCGACGCTGTGAATTGTTTCAATGACCATTCATTTTTAGCCCACCATCATCAGATGGTGGGCTATTAAAATCACTCTGCGTCCGTGGTCCGTCCGTCCGTCATTCCGTCCGTCTGTCCGTCCGTTAACAATTTCTCGTTATCGCATCTCCTCAGAAACTACTGGGGGGATTTTGACCAAACTTTGTCAGAATGATGTATTGGTACCCTAGTTGTGTCCCTCTGAAAATCAGACTGGTTCAACAATTTATGAGTGAGTTATGGCCCTTTGTTTATTTCTATATTTTACATAGATTTATATAGGGAAAAACTTTGAAAACCTTCTTATCCAAAACCACAGAGCCTAGGGCTTTGATATTTGGTTTGAAGCATCATCTAGTGGTCCTCTACCAAGATGATTCAAATTATTTCTCTGGGGTCAAATATGGCCCCGCCCTGGGGGTCAAATAGTTTATAATGACTTATATAGGGAAAAACTTTGAATAATCCCTTGTCCAAAACCACAGGGCCTAGAGCTTTGATATTTTGTATGTGACATCATCTAGTGGTCTTCAACTAAGATTGTTCATATTATACCCCTAGGGTCAAATATGGCCCCGCCCTGGGGGTCATATGGTTTACATAGATTTACATAAGGAAAAACTTTGAAAATCTTCTTGTCCAAACCACAAAGCCTAAGGCTTTGATACTTGTAATGTAGTATCATCTAGTGGTTCTCTACCAAGTTTGTTCAAATTATCGCCCTAGGGTCAAAAATGGCCCCGCCCCGGGGGTCACATGGTTAATATAGACTTATATAGGGAAAAGCTTTTAAAATGTTCTTGTCAATAACTACAACATTCAAATTTGGACCACATGTATATTTTTGAGTGGCAAGATGAACCTTGACATGAGTTGACCTTGATTTTGACCTAGTGACCTACTTTCACATTTCTGTAGCTACAGCCTTCAAATTTGGACCATTTGCATAGTTTTGTGCACTGGAAAACCTTTGACCTTGATTTTGACCTAGTGACTTACTTTCACATTTTTGAAGGTACAGGCGTCAAATTTGGACCATATGCATAGTTTCTTGTTTCAAAATGAAATTTGACATTGATTTTGACCTAGTGACCTACTTGCACATTTCTCAAGCTACAGCCTTCAAATTTGGACCACATGCATAGTTTTGTGTACCAAAAAAAACTTTGACCTTCACATTGACCTAGTGACCTACTTTCACATTTTTAAGGTACAGGCTTCAACTTTGGACCACATGCATAGATTTGTATTCCGAAATAAAATTTGACCATGATTTTGACCTAGTGACCTACTTTTACATTTCTCAAGCTACAGCCTTCAAATTTGGACCACTTGCATAGTTTTGTGTACCGAAATGAACTTTGACCTTTACATTGACCTAGTGACCTACTTTCACATTTTTAAGGTACAGGCTTCAAATTTGGACCACATGCATAGTTTTGTATTCCGAAATAGAATTTGACCTTGATTTTGACCTAGTGACCTACTTTTACATTTCTCAAGCTACAGCCTTCAAATTTGGACCACTTGCATAGTTTTGTGTACCGAAATGAACTTTGACCTTAAGATTGACCTAGTGACCTACTTTCACATTTCTGTAGCTACAGGCTTCAAATTTAGACCACATGCAGAGGATTGTGTACCGAAACAAACTTTGACCTTCACATTGACCTAGTGACCTACTTTCACATTTCTCAAGCTACAGTTTTCGAATTTGGACCACATGCACAGTGTTGTGTACGGAAATGAAATTTGACCTTGAGGTAGTCAGTTAGTCTTGAAATTTGGAACACTCAAAAATGGCACATTGGTGGGTGCCAAGATCACTCTGTGATCTCTTGTCTTAGTTACATCATTTTACCATACACATTTATACCCAGTCACCACTTGTGTGAACAGTTTCTCATTCAAATAAAACTGAAAGTAAACTGTGTCAAATCTAGAAATACATACCGGTATTCAAATCAGTTCATCCATCAAAGTTAGTTTTACGAAGTGAATACTTTACATGTCGTTCTTTTACCATGGATACCAAATAATTGTGTCGATAATTCCAATTAATCGCATATGTAATTGACAATTCTTTAGAAAATGACTCGCACGTGTTGACAATTAAATGCTAAGTGTCAGAGACGTAACCACAGCGCTGATTGGCCTATTACAATTGTCTCTGGTGAAACCGATAATTTGATTTGCTTTCACACTTCTCGCGAAAATCTCACAAGTACCTGAAGTAGGTGGAGCTTAAATTATGCTATCGGCGAGTGTGTATGTGTATTCAACGCACATTTTGACATGGTGCAAATTGTCAAAAGATTAGCGGGTGCGCATCCAAAAAAAAATTCGGACGACTTGAATTCACTTTGAGATTGGATTAGAGCGAAGTTTGAAGCTTCAAAGCAACTATTTTGCTCCCACGTTTGCATTGATCTTTTTGGTAAATTTATTCCTCAGAATTTTTTATAGCCCGACGGGCTACGGTCTGCCGATTTTCTGTCGCCCGAGCCGAATTTTCGTAGCCATTGGCGATCGGGCTACCGTTAATGTCGCACACTGTGGTTTTCGTTTTTGGAACACAGTCACTATTTTTTTGTCCGCAGCTTTATCTGAAGTTGCGGTAAGCACCCTTGTAAATTTAGTTGATTGGCACCTAAGGCAATGATGTATATGGTTCTGCCAAATGAAAGTCTTAAATTTCTTAAAGAAATTTTCTTTATACAGAACAAAATTCTTACAGTATGTCCTAATGTTTCAGGTATCTGTCCTAGTTCTGGCTCATACAAGAGAGTTGGCGTTCCAGATCAGCCAGGATTATGAGCGTTTCAGCAAGTACATGAACAGCATCAAGATTGCGGTCTTCTTTGGTGGCATGCCAATCAAGAAGGACGAGGAAGTGCTCAAAAAGAACTGCCCACACATTGTCGTTGGTACACCAGGTCGATTACTGGCTCTGATCAAATCAAAGGCGCTGAGTCTGAAACATGTAAAACATTTCATTTTGGACGAATGTGATAAGATGCTCTGTGAGCTTGGTAAGTTAAATAAAACAATAGTTATATGTTCTTACTTGATGCAGTACTCTTTTAATTATGCCCCCCTTTGAAAAAGGAGGGGTATATTGTTTTGCAGATGTCGGTCGGTCGGTCTGTCGGTCGGAATGTAGACCAATCCGTTTCCGGATGATAACTCAAGAACGCTTGGGCCTAGGATCATGAAAGTTGAAAGGGAGGTTGGTCATCACCAGCAGATGACCCCTATTGATTTTGAGGTCTGTATGTCAAAGGTCAAGGTCACAGTGACCCTGAAGAGTAGAACGATTTCCGGATGATAACTCAAGAACACTTGGGCCTAGGATCATGAAAGTTGATAGGGAGGTTGGTAATGACCAGCAGATGACCCCTATTGATTTTGAGGTCAGTATGTTAAAGGTCAAGGTCACAGTGACCCTGAACAGTAAAACGGTTTCCGGATGATAACTCAAGAACACTTGGGCCTAGGATCATGAAAGTTGATAGGGAGGTTGGTAATGACTAGCAGATGACCCCTATTGATTTTAAGGTCAGTATGTTAAAGGTCAAGGTCACAGTGACCCTGAACAGTAAAACGGTTTCCGGATGATAACTCAAGAACGCTTAGGCCTAGGGTCACGAAAGTTGATAGGGAGGTTGGTAATGACCAGCAGATGACCCCTATTGATTTTGAGGTCAGTATATCACAGGTCAAGGTCACAGTGACCAGGAACAGTAAAATGGTTTTCAGGCAATAACTCAAGAACGCTTGGGCCTAGTATCAGGAAAATTGATAGTTAGGTTGGCCATGACCAGCAGATGACCCCTATTGATTTTGAGGTCATTAGGTCAAAGGTCAAGGTTACATTGGCCAGGAACAGTTAAATGGTTTCTGATCTTCTTGTCCAAAGCCATAGGGCCTAGGGCTTTGATATTTGGTATGTAGCAAAATCTAGTGGTCCTCTACCAAGATTGTTCAGATTATTTCCATAGGGTCAAATATGGCCCCAGGCCTAGGGTCACATGGTTTATATAGACTTATATAGGAAAAAACTTTGAAAAACCTCTTGTCCAAAACCACATGGCCTAGGGCTTTGATATTTTGTATATGACATCATCTAGTGGTCCTCTACTAAGATTATTCAAATTATTCCCCTAGGGTCAAATATGGCTCCGCCGTGGGGGTCACATGGTTTTCATATACTTATATAGGGAAAAACTTTGAAAATCTTCTTGTCCAAACCACAAAGACTATGGCTTTGGTAATTTGTAATGTAGCATCATTTAGTGGTTCTCTACCAAGTTTGTTCAAGTTATCCCTCTCAGGTCAAATATGGCCCCGCCCCAGAGGTCATATGGTTCATATAGACTTATACAGGGAAAAACTTAGAATCTTCATGTCCATAACTTACATCATTCAAATTTGGACCACATGTATAGTTTTGAGTGGCAAGATGAACCTTGACACGAGTTGACTTTGATCTTGACCTAGTGACCTACTTTCATATTTCTGTACCTACAGCCTTCAAATTTGGATCACATGCATAGGATTGTGTACTGAAAAAAACTTTGACCTTCTTATTGACCTAGTGACCTACTTTCACATTTTTGAAGGTACAGGCTTCAAATTTGGACCACATGCATAGTTTTTTGTTCCAAAATAAAATTTGACCTTGATTTTGACCTAGTGACCTACTTTCACATTTCTCAAGCTACAGCCTTCAAATTTGAACCACAAGCATAGTTTTGTGTACTGAAATGAACTTTGATCTTGAGATTGACCTAGTGACCTACTTTCACATTTCTGAAGGTACAGGCTTCAAATTTGGACCACTTGCATAGTTTTGTGTTCCGAAATGGAATTTGTGTTTACAGTGAGCAGATAATTTCTGTTCCTTGTGCAATTACTGAATGCATCAAGGGGGGCATTTCGTGTTTGACGAGCTCTTGTTTCTTTTTATTTATAAATATACGTGTTAATGAATTTTGAAGTTTTTAAATGATAGAACCAAATTGGAACCATTTTGCCAATAGAAGAATGTGTAGCAGTTGATATTTAACAAGACTTGTATTTTTAAATTGACAGACATGAGATCTGATGTACAAGAGATATTCCGGATGACTCCTCACGAGAAGCAGGTGATGATGTTCAGCGCCACACTCAGCAAGGATATCCGCCCTGTGTGCAAGAAGTTCATGCAAGACGTAATTACCACCAATATTCTACTTTCTCGTCTGGTCTGTGGTGTTGCGTAGCCACTGTATTTGTCAGAGCCAGTCCCGTGATGGTTCTCATGAATGGGGGAAAATCGGTCTAAGCATTGGGTCGAGTCATGCTCGACATGACGGCAAGTGGAGGAGTTTTTGTTGTGTTGCAAAGTTCCGCAGTGGAAAGCGATAGTCTCTATTTAAGTTTTAAGATGTCAAATATAAACAGTAAATCAGAAATGTAGAGAAGCTGTCAGTTTTATAGCGCGATATAGATTCACGTGTTGCATATTGTAGTTCAAAATTGTGCCGCGAAAAATGTTGCGAGTTAGGTATATAAATCGAGTTTTAGCATCAGATATTAAGTATTAATTTGGGGAGCAAAATTTGTTAGAGGGGAATGCACTAAGCAGATACTCTCAAAGTGTTTGTGAGAGGGCATTTCCAGTTAGCTTATTAAATATCGTGTTGTTATATCCTAATATTTAAAGTGAAGAACGCGCTGAATTAAGAAAAATCAGATAATTGCAAAGTTAACGCGTAAATTGGCAAGTTCATCAAACATCGCGTTATGAATATAAGCATTTTAACACATCAACCAGAGTTTCATCGTAACTAGTTACCGGTCTAAAGCAGATTTCAAGATGTTAGAATTTTGAGGAATTCATCAAGCAGGTACTCTCAAAGTGCTTGTGAGGGTGGTTCCTTTTTTTAGATCTTAAAAAGATAACGCGGTTTAGTAGTCAGTCGTTACACTTCGTGAATAGATAATGCAGTAAAATCGCTGGTTCCGCGGTTTCATCATCTCGAGTTTTTTGTCAGACTTTTAAGAGACTTGCTGCGCAGAAAAGCAATTATGTTAAACGTGAAAGCAAGGATGCTACACTTTGTGTGCAGAAAGGACGTTTCCAATTGATAAGCTTAATATAGGACTACCAAAACGGCTATTCCTGACCAGTATTGCGATGTATCGGTCATTGTGCTCTTACATGCTGTGGGTGAAGTGTTGGCGGCCATTAGATGGAAGGACATCCAAGCCAAGCCTAAGGTGTCAAAAAGTCTCCACAAGTTGTGACATGTGCCATTGCCTTACCTGCTTGAGCAAGAGTTGTAGGCCAGTCTGAAATTGAGCAGTGCCTTCACATCTTGACGTTGAACAGGATTGGTTTGAACAGGCCATTGTTTTTATTTGAAAATTGAACCAAGCTTGTACTTTGCAGAGAGAGAAGTGCTCAAATTTTCAGTCAAAATTTGGGATATAAGTCTTCAAACGGGGTCTATTTTGATACAAAAATTAAAGTGTAGCACTGGTTCAGTTTTCATCATGTATTTTATCTCGAGTTGAATGCTTTAAGTTTCATAATATTCTTGCATGGCATTAAGTTGCATTGTATTATCTTAAAATTAATTTTAGAATCGTTCTACCACATTCAAGTTTTAACAGACTACGAATGCTTTTTTTGTTAACATTTTAAATAATGATTTATAACTAGACTTTAAAAAGCTTAAAAACCTGTTGATAGCTTGTTGGAATGTGTTTTGAGGGTTCTGACTTTTACAGCCTATGGAAGTATTTGTTGATGACGACTCGAAACTGACACTGCACGGTCTGCAGCAGCATTACGTTAAACTGAAGGACAATGAGAAGAACAGAAAATTGTTCGAGCTGCTGGATGTATTGGAATTCAATCAGGTAATATGAGGCATACATGAGTGAAGTAGTTCGAAATGAAGATGGTAATCGCAGTGTGGTTTAGAGGTAGAGCTCCTTGTGGAACTACACAAGAAGTAAATACTAGTACGAAATTGAACTAGATTAACAGTGCTGCATTCATGAGGCGGCTAGGTTAGCTCATTAGGCCGAGCACCAGATTTTTGAGGTAGAAAGTTTTATTCCTAGGCAAGGTGAATGTTCTTGTGATGTTTGGCTGGACAAATCCATGGATCTCTTTAATTTACAGTTCACATACAGCATTTTAAAATTAAATATCTGTTTAAGAGTCCAGGAACATTGTGTAGATTAACTGGTAGTCAGACAACAGAAATATTACTAGGAAATGGCTTTCCATGTCAAAAGCAAAATATTTACAGTGTACGAAATTCAGATTTGAATCCAATAGCCCGTTCGGGCTACCAGATTAAAAATTTTCCAAGCCCGACACCAGTTTCACTAGCCCGAACTTTTAACACCTTAAAATACATAATTTTTGCACCATATAACATCTTGTTTTACAAACATCTCTATGCATGTTTGAAGTAATAAAAAAGACATACAGTACATGTTTGCCATGTTTTTGAAAAATTTTAACTCGAAATACTCCAGTCTAGATCAGCATCGTCAGAGTCCAAAAGCATCGGACATGACACTCCTTGCCAAAACGAAATCTAAACTGTTATGCCCGATTTTTTAGGATCCGCACTCGCCAATTACTGCAACTCGGACTGTTGACAATTTGTAAGATGTAATACCGAGTGCTGAATACACGTTTACACACACGCTGATAGCATAATTTAAGCTCCGCCTACTGCAGGTACTTGTGAGATTTTCGCGAGAAGTGTGAAAGCTAATCAAATTATCCGTTACGCTAGAGGTGATTGTATTCAGCCAATTAGCGCTGCGGTTACGTCTTTGACACTGTGTTTGATTGTCAACACGTTAGAGTGCAAAAACCAATAATTCCATAAGCGTTTCTTAGTCTGGAAAATCGTTTAATTAGCATGTTTTTTTTAAACAAATGAGGAAAATTCGGTAGCCCAGTTGGGCTTGTACCTGTGGAAAATCGGTAGCCCGAGCTGAAATTTGGTAGCCACGGGCTGTCGGACTACCGTGAATTTCGAACACTGTATTTACTAATGCGTATCTGCACTGGTGTTAAAACAGGGATATGATTCTTCCACTTAAGCTTATGTCCTCTTTTTGAACAGAGAAGTTTGAAAAAAGGTCAGATTTGGCAAGATGTGCAGAATTGTAATACTGTTAGAATGTGTATGCGGTATCATCTTATTTCCCCGTTTTTGGTCAATGGGCAGTCACATCCCTGAGAAATCACACAAAATTGTGCAAAGAAAATTGGGAATTCCTCTGCTAGTTACAAAATTTTGTTTGGTTCTGTTCAAAAGTTGTTTAAACTAGCTAAATTTTTCAAGTAGAAAGTTTGGCAAGGCCTAAAAAAAAATTCTTTGTTTCTGGTAACATGCTCAAGAAAAATTAGGGTAGGTAGGTCGGATAATTTTTTTTTTGGAAATTTAAGGGAGACTTTTTGGAAATTATTTTTGTGTCAAAAAATGATTCCAAATAAGGGGGTTATGCCTTTAGAGCATCAGTAAGTTGATTTCTAACCACTAGCCAGGTTTAAAGCATAAAAAGTGCAGTTTTGCAGCTTTCTGTTAAAAAGTTGAAAAACGTATTCTCCAAGGCCATAAAAACATTTAGGGTCGGGCCAAAAATTTAGGGCAGGTCCGGATACCGGAAACAAAATAATTTTCTTTTACACCCAATCAAAATGTTCAGTCTTCTAACAATAGGACAACAAGATAAGACTAGTGAGTGTTCACTATAAAGGAGTGAAAAATGTGAGCAAGTATCTTTAAATATGCTTTATTTCACAGGTAATCATCTTTGTGAAGAGTGTACAGCGATGCATGGCCTTGGCCCAACTGTTGCATGAACAGAACTTTCCAGCCATAGCTATACACAGAGCTATGACACAAGAAGAAAGGTATGTGTGAAAGGTGATGGAAATGAAAAAGTGAATGGGGTAGTGCCACACCCATCTTGTCTGTGTCTGCTTTAAATTTTCATAGGAGTTTGGTACAAGATGTCTTTGTTGAATGTTGGGTAACACAGCTTGTCTTGAGTTGTATCTTTGTTTTTATAACCACCGTAAAATCTGTGCTTCATAACTTCTGAAGTTTTTAAGATCTGCATAGTACCAGTTCTACTGGATTTTGATGATCTGATTAGAAATGAGAAATATTTAAATACAAATTCAGCTAGGAAACTTATCTTGCCCCTTGTGTTGTCTCTGTATCTATTTGATACAGGTGGTGTCAGATGGAGGCATATAACAAAATCCCGCTCAGTGTTGGTGAACTCCACGCATAGCAGTGTTTTTTATTTGCTGTGTACTTCAATTGCCAGCACACATTGTGACAAGTAAAGTCTACATTATGCTTCTAAATTCTATGCAAAATCTTGAAAAAGTTAGGTGCATGTCATTGTAAAGCAAGTTTGAATGAGCAGCATAATTGTCAACACTTTGGCCAGCATTGATGGTTCCGTGTGTTGCAAGTGAAGCATTGAATTCCAGTTCTCTGGCCTTTTGAACATTTTCTGTATTAGCACAGCTCGTGTCTAAGTTTGAGACTGCCAGTTTCATCAAAAATAAAGTGAATAGTCCATGAAATACTTTATCTGTTTTCTGTGTTTTTAAGGTTGTCCCGTTACCAACAGTTCAAGGATTTCCAGAAGCGTATTCTGGTAGCCACAAATCTGTTTGGACGTGGTATGGATATTGAACGAGTGAACATTGTCTTCAACTATGACATGCCTGACGATTCCGATACATACTTACACAGGGTTAGTACTCAAGTTTTTGCTTTGGTGTAAATGTTACTGATGTGAAATTTTGTTGATTCTCTTATTTGTGCACTTTATAAATTTTCTTAGGTACAAAGTAAGCATTATGGTAAATTGGTCATGGGGACAGATTCAGCCGTTGTTAATTAAAAAGTAAAGCCGTGATAAATGACGATTCTTGCATGTCTGTCATTTTCTCAAAAGTGCAGGATAGAATCAGTAGAAATGTAAAAAATCTACCACAAAAAATGTCTTGCTGAATGACTTGCAGGTCAATACATGGGTGAAAGTTTTCAGTATTAATAGTGAATTCAGTATTTTGAAGATTTCTTCTTATATAAAAGTGATAGTAAAATTAGTGTTGTCAGTATTGAAAGTCTTGATTTCAGTATTTTGAAGTTTGACAACTTTCACCCATGGGTCAGTAGCCAAAATTGGTGCCAGAGATTCAAAGAACCAAAGGCTGGTATTTTAAACTATTGACCGGCAAGCCATTTAATATGTGTTTTATTACATGATTTTAGAAATTAATGTTCAAAGTCCTATTTTAAGATTTTTGATGTACAGCCCAGTAAATGTTGAATATGGGCCAGTTGTTAAGCACAAAACGATGGATAAGGGCAGTAGGGGTGGGCGATATACCGCGGTAGACCGGTTATTGCGAAGTTTTTTCCGACGATACGATATTGCGATATGATTTTCGAATACCGGTTATTTTATAACATTAAGTAACACTAATGTAAACCAAGAAGATTCACAAAAAAAAAATCCTTTTCTTGCCAGCACGATTCAACTTTGTTTTCATTTTTCTCCTTTCATTTCCGGTGCAAGTAGCAGACTGGTTTACAGCTATTTTACGGACCCAATTCCACATAATAAAACCAATAAGAAAATTTAGATAAATATAATTTCGTATTTGTCAGTGACTCATTAGTAATTTTTCTATCAACTAGAATTTATTATTCATACAACAGCTATACCACTTTCCTCGTTTATAATCGGTGAATTGAGCAACCTGTGTTATATGACTGTATCCGTAAACCGAATGTAGTGCCGCACAATAAACTAAATAATATTTTGACGCAGTCTACTTTCGCTTTTGAATATTCGGTAATCGGCGTCCTAGCATGATAGCAACATGTCGGACTTCGAGATTGTTGAAAATAAAGGCAAAATCATCAACAGTTAATAGTATTTGTGTATGACAAATTGACAATACTCCCCGTAATCTAGTCAAAACTTTTTATTTTTTTGTTTACTGGTATTTTTATTTATTGAGAAGGTGGAGCAAACACTTGTGTTGTTGATATTAGTCATTTTACTCATTTTTAATTGAATAAATTAAAAAAAAAAAAACAGTATGATTCATCATGTTTTTGTTCATTAAATGACTGGTACAATATATCCCAGTATATTGCAATATCCACATACAATATTGCAATATATCGCAATACCACTTTTCGTGGCAATACCCACCCCTAAAGGGCAGTGTACATTATGTAAAAGTCCTGTAATAATTAATTTTTGGTAGCAATTTTAAAACGGAAAACGTGAAGGGCATTATTTAAATATGTAACTTGTCTTTAGATGGCCTGGCCATGTATGTCGGGAGAATGTAAGACTACCAGTCTTTTGTCTGGGAATTTGACCCACAAGAGGTGAAAGTGCGAGATAAGATGGCAGAAGACAGCATGTCTGGTCATCTGACTCCTATCTATTTGTTGTGGCAAAGTTAGCTGTTACAAATAAAGGCTTGGTTTAGCAGGAACACTGGTTAGGTTAAATGACTTTCATTGTTGCATAACTGAAAAAACGTTCTTATATCATACAGGTTGCCAGAGCTGGTAGATTTGGTACCAAAGGATTGGCAATAACATTTGTGTCAGACGAGACAGATGCCAAGGTCTTGAACGATGTGCAGGAAAGATTTGAAGTGAACATCTCTGAATTGCCAGACGAAATTGACATCTCGTCTTACAGTAAGTGTAATTCAGTCTTCTTAGTTGAAAAAGTATTTGATGTAAATTCATGAAACCTTGCTTGAGTCTTTATCAAGATGTGATCTTGCACGCCTGGCATTCTACTTGAAAATCTTCACTCTTATTACAGAGTTATGGCCCTTGAAATAGCCTACCGACACATTCTAGTTTCCTCAGTTTCGTCAAGGAGGAAGCATTAGGTTTAAGAAATAAAGATTCCTATGGTTTTGTTGGAAACATACTTAATGCTAAGTGGGAATGAGAACTAAAGTAAGAATGTAAATATCACAGAAATAAATTACCATTTGAGGGCAATTTTGCAATAATTTTATGATTTCTGACCAGTTGATAATTCTTACATTTTCAGTTGAAGGACGATGAAGAGGATGTGCATGGAAGTGTGATCTCTATTCCGTTAACTTTAATACATAGATTCAACACGGGCCAAGAACAGACAGTTTACATACATCTGATACAGATTCTTTCAATATGTGTTAAATGTATTCATAAAACGTTCAGTGTGAATCCAGAACATTTTGTATAGAGTTTTATATATTGACATTTGTTGATATTCTTTTCATAGACCTTTTAAGAAAAATCATGTCTTGACAACAGTATTGCAATTGACTTGTAAAACAGCATGTGTAAATTACTTAATAATTTGTAAGACGAGTTGAAGTATTCTGAATTTAGTATTCTTGTTTAAAGATTTCAAACAGCAACATTATTTTCATATTGACCTAAAAACGTGCATTATCTTGATTTCGTTTTGGCCAGAAAGGATGACTGGCATAGTTTTTATTTTACTTTTGTTTTTATTGTAAAAAGAAAGCTTTATTTAAATATTTGTATATATTAAAATCATGTCTACTCATGTTTATCACATGAACGTTTCATTTCTCATGTCATTTTGTGTTTCAAACTTCAGATCGTGCATCATAAACTGTGATTTCCAAATTAAACGTAACAGTGGAATTATTTTTGTTTGTTTACTTTGTTGGATGAAGTGCATAATATTGCACACTTCAGTTTAATGTTTACCACCCAGCAAGTACATTTTTCGTCTTCATATACAAACCTGTTGATGTATATCAAAAATTCAAAATGTTCCCTTAGTGGGAATTGAATTTAGGTCTTGGATTATGTGACGGATTGGATTGTTTTTTCCCCGTCCGTCCGTACGTCGCACTTCATTTCCGATCAATAACTAGAACCATTTGACCTAGAACTTTCAAACTTCATAGGGTGGCAGGGCTTATGGAGTAGACGACCCTAAAAGTTTTGGGCCACTCCGTCAAAGGTCAAGGTCACGGGGGACCTGAACATGGAAAATCATTTCCAATCAATAACTTTAGAACCACTTGACCAAGAATGTTGAAACTTATAGGATGATTGGTCATGCAGAGTAGATGACCCCTATTGATTTTTGGGTCAGTTAAAGGTCAAGGTCACGGGGCCCTAAACATGGAAAACTACTTCTGACCAATAACTAGAACCACTTGACCCAGGATGTTGAAACTTCATAGGATAATTGGTCATGCAGAGTAGATGATCCCTAATGTTTTTGAGGTCACTGTTAAAGGTCAAGGTCACAGGGGCCTGAACATGGAAAACTACTTATGATCAATAACTTGAGAACCACTTGACCCAGGATGTTGAAACTTCATAGGATGATTGGACATGCAGAGTAGATGATCCCTACTGATTTTGGAATGAAAACGGTTTCCAATTCGTAACTTGAGAACCATTAGGCCCAGAACGTTGAAACTTAGTGGGATGATTGGACATACCAAGTAGATGATCCCTATTGTAGCCAACAAACAGTGCATTTGGGGAGACGTGCGTTTTTCTACAAAAGCATCTTCTAGTTTTAACAAAACTGTAAAGTGATAGAGGTGCATGTGAAGAGTTAATGCATGCTCTTTAATTTCTACCCTGTAAATGTAGTTGCACCTAACATACGAGATAGTGTTTTTAACTACTATTAAAAGAATAGGTAGAGCTATTGGACTCGCCTGTGCGTCGGCGTCTCAATTATGTTGTTTTTAGCATACCTGAGCACAAAGTGCTTGTGGTAAGCTATTGTGATTACACCGAGTCCGTGCGTCAAGTCGTCCTCCGTCGTCAGCATCACGTCACAGGGGCCTGAACATGGAAAACCATTTCCGATCAGTAACAAGTACTACTTGACCAACAATGTTGAAACTCCATAGGATGATTGGACATGCAGAGTAGATGACCCTATCGTTTTTGGGGCCACTCGATCAAAGGTCAAGGTCACGGGGGCCCGAACATGGAGAACCATGTCCGGTTAGTAACTTGAGAACTACCTGACCAAGAATGTTAAAACCTCATAGGATGATTGGTCATGCAGAGTAAATGACCCCTATTGATTTTAGGTCAAGGTCACGGGCTTGAACATGGAGAACCATTTCCAACCATTACCTTGATAACCGCTTGACCCAGAATGTTGAATTTTCATAGGATGATTGGACATGCAGAGCAGATGACCCCTATTGATTTTGGGGTCACTCTGTTTAAGGTCAAGGTACCAATTGCTCAACATGGAAAACCAGTTCCGGTCAGTAACTTGAGAACCACCTGACTAAGAATGTTGAAACTTCATAGGATGATTGGACACGCAGAGTAGATAATACCTCTATTGATTTTGTTATCACTATTAAGGTCAAGGTCGCAGCGGACAGAACATGGAAATCCATTTCCAGTCAATAACTTTAGAACCATTTGACTTAGAACCTTCAAACTTCACAGGGCCACTCCATGAAAGGTCAAGGTCACAGGGGGCTGAACATCGAAAATGCTTTCCAATCTGTAATTTGAGAACCATCACCCAGAATGTTGAAACTTAGGAGGATGAGTGGACATGCAGAGTAGATGATCCCTACTGATTTTGGAATGAAGACGGTTTCCAATTCGTAACTTGAGAACCATTAGGCCCAGAATGTTGAAACTTAGTGGGATGATTGGACATGCCAAGTAGGTGATCCCTATTGTAGCCAACAAGCAGTGATTCTAACTTCCACTCCTGTCCCCTGTTGACTTCTTGCTTATACGACTGTGCATTGGGGGAGACATGCGCTTTTCTACAAAAGCATCTTCTACTTTTAACAAAACTTTGTAAAGTGATAGAGGTGCATGTGAAGAGTTAATGCATGCTCTTTTAATTTCTACCCTGTAAATATGGTTGCGCCTAATTCTTAAAACATACGAGATGGTGTTTTTAACTCTACTGTTAAAAGAATAGGTAGAGCAGTTGGACTCGCCTGTGCGTCGGCGTCTCAATTATAGTGTTTTTAGCATACCTGAGCACAAAGTGCTTGTGGTAAGCTATTGTGATTACGCCGAGTCTGTGCGTCAAGTCGTCCTCCGTCAACAATTGTGTTTAATAGACATCTCAAAAACCTATGAATGGATTTGGATGAATCTTGGCGTGGTTGTTCCTTGGATGGTCCTTTACCAAGTTGTTCAAACGGTTTCGCTTGGTTGCACATCGGGGCCGCTAGAGCTAAAAATTGAAAAATCTTCAAATGACATCTAAAGCGATTGTCAATTTTGAAATAATTTCACACAAATGGTCCTTATGTCACCCTCTACCAAGATTGTTCAGATTATACTGATTCGTCAAAAGAAATCTTTTGTGAACCTGCTAGCCTGATTTTGAAATAATTTTACGCAAATGGTCTTTGTGTGACCTGCGAAGATTGTTCAAATTATTCCGATTCGTCAAAAAACATGGCTGCCAGGGAGCCGGTCATTTTCCCTATATGTATATAGTATAATAGTAGAAAATCTTCTGTAAGATAATTTCACACACATTGTCCTTGTGTGACCTTCTACAAATAGTGTTTAAATTTTTATGATTCGTCAAAAAAACATGGCTACCAGAGGGCACAATCATCAACATTGTTTTTGAACAACCGCTGAATGGATTTTGATGAAATTTTAAACAAATGATCTCTGGGTAGCAGTCTTTCAAAGTTGTTCAAATGGTTTCAGTTCTTGAACATGTGGATCTTTTTGGTTAAAAACAGGTTTTCAGCTATCGACTTTAAAAAATATTTTTCTGTAGAGCTTTGATATTTGGCATGTGATGTAAGGGTTTTGACTCTCTACTAAGTCCAAATTATTGCATTAAAGGTCAAAAATGGCCACGCCCCTGTGTGTGACATGTACTTCGTATAGGCTTATATATAAGAAACTGAAAACCTATAACTGGAGCCTTGATATTTGGCATGTGATGTAAGAGTTGTACAGTCCACTGTAATTGTTCAGATTATTGCCCTAGGTTCAAACGCCAACATTAAATCGCCCCTATTTGATGTACGCACGTATTGAGTGAAACACACTTGAGGCCTTGTACACAGGTGAGCGCTTTAGGATCAATGACCCTCTTGTATGTAAGCTAGTATCTCAGTAACCACTTCAAACACATACTCACTGTGATAAACTGACATGCATCGCACATGTTCCATAACTCTGTTTGACTTTTTAACAAAATTATGCCCCTTTTTCAACTTGGCAATTTTTGCTTAAATATTTGTATGTAAGGTGGTAATCTCAGTACCGACTAATTGGAACGGATTGAAACTTCACACACTTTTTCACTTTGATGATCTTTCATGCATTGCTTAGGTTCCATACCTCTGTTTTGCATTTTACAAAATTGTTCCCATTTTAATTCCCAGTTCTATTCATTCAGTTGACAAGACTGTTGAATATACAAGAGATATTTAGCTCCCCCTGACTTTGCGATTTATGGATGTCTGTCTACAATACATCTCTAGAGGAAACCCCTAAACAGATTCCTAAAATACTTCACAGTCAAGGATGTTTCATGGATGGTCCCCCTTCAGATCAATCCTTTTCATGTAGAATTCATGATGCCCTGGCAACCCAAACTGCATTCTAAATTTCAAAAGTTATCTGAAATATTTCTTAGATGACCCTCTAGCAAGTTCCTTCTTCATTCTGTTCTATTTTAAGAATATGGTTGGCAAGGGGCTTGGCTAATTTTACTACAGGGAAAACTGAAAATTGTCATCTGAAACAGTTAGCCCGATTTTGAAAAATAACTTTACAGCAATGTGCCTTAGGCCACCTGCTACAAAATTCCTTCAAGTTATTGTGATTTGTCCAGATATGGCCACAAAGGGATGGGTATGCTAGGTTTCTTAATATGGCTATGTGGAAAACTTTGAAAATCTCTGAAACTTCTAAATAAATTAAAAATAAATTCACTAGTATCCCTAAGGTGACCTGTCAGTGGAGTTGAGGTAAATGGCACATTGAATACTAGTAATAGAAAAACAGTTGCTCAATAACTTTAGTTTAGATTAATGGATTGAAATTAAACTTGGCATATAAGTAGCTTCTAGAAAAAACAAGGCTGGGATTGTATGGTCAGGTTCAAGGTCAATCAGATTGTTCTACTGTATGAAGAATATGGGCTATTGTAATGGTGTCGGCGTCTGCGTTTGGTAAAGCGGTTTTGCTCCATTACTGAAGATACTCATTTGAAACATCGTGTACTTGCTCATAATGACAAAGTTCATTCGCCACCTTGACAAGTTGTGTAGCCTGCAATATTTAGAGAAGTAAGCCCCTTTAAGAGTTTTCAGGTAATAACACAAGGTAACAACATCAAGTCCCATAACTCTTACATGCATTTTAACCAAATTACGCTCCCCACCCCACTTCTTGGATTTAAAAAATCTAGGTTTGAAATTTTGCATACGAATTGCTCTCTCCAAAAGCAATGCTGATATTAAACTGAAACTTTACAAGTTTCTGAGGTGGATAAAACATGGTGAAAAGCGCATGTCCCATAACGCTGAGTTGTATTTTGGCAAAATTATTCCCCTTTTTGGACTTTGGGGAAAATGCGAGATTAAGGCTTTGCGTTGAAATTACTATCTCCAAAATTAATGCAGATACTTTCTTGAAACTTCACACAGATGTTTGGTGTAACTGAAAACCCAGTTTTTACTGTCGAGCCTTCGAATAGTCGATCGGTGATATATGACATTTTTTTTGTCGATTCGCCGTAAAACCCAACTCACTCACTCGAATAGTCGAGTTTGCTGTCCTAATACAGCTCTTATCCTGATCATAACTGGTCAAGAACTGAAGGCATTCCAATGAACCATGAAATACGAATTGATACATACATACAGTAGAATAGGGCACAATAATCATATCTCGAATAGTTTCCAATTATCTATCTATTTATCCGCTGTCGAAGGCAGAGTGGTATAGTTTTGGCGCTGTCTGTCTACAGACGTGTTTTAGACGTGTTTTGGAGTATTTCAATAAGAAAATGATGAATCTTGTTTTTGGGGGTCAGTAAGTCAAATGGCCTTGAGACTGAAAACTGTTTTCGCACAATAACTAAAGAATGACTTGGCCTACAGTCGTCAAAGGCATACAGTCATCAAACTTCATAGGTTGATCGCCTGTGGACAGAGATGACCCCTATTGTTTTAGGGTTCAGTAGATCAACCGTCAACGTCACGGTGACCTTGATACTGGAAACGGTTTCCGCTCAGTTTGGCATACAGTCGTCATCAAACTTCGTAGGAATAAATTGAATCCGATGATTGCATGTGGTCAGTTAGCCTGGCTCCCTGGCTGCATGGTTATTTTTTTATATAAATACTGCAAGAAAATAAGAAAATCTTTAGCCTCTAAAATAGCACATTTTATCTGATGGCTGAACCATACATGTTCGGAGGCAGGGGCAATAAAAAAGGTCAATGAAGAAACAACCTGCTGGAGTTACTTCCCTCTTAATGAAAAAACATATATATGTAGAACAAACGTAGGGACGGGAGCCAGTCTAGTGGTCAGTAGATAGTCCCATTTTTGTAGGTCAAATGACAAGGTCACAGTAAGCTTGTTACTGAAAACAGTTTTCGTTCAATAACTAAAAAAAGCTTTGGCCTACAGTCAAGCGTAAAGGGACACAGTTATATAAAATTTGAATAGATTTAGGTTATATAGCAGTAATTTATTGAAATATTGTGAAATGACTGAATATTCCTACAGTGTATTCCTCAATCGAGCATACTTGTAGTCATGGATGGCACTCATTGTTTTGTTGGAAAGTAAGTCATAAGGTCAAGGTCTTAATGACTACGAGATTTAAAACAGTTTCCACTCAATTACTAAAGATTGCCTTGGCATACAGTCGTCAAACTTCATAGAATGATTGCCTGTGGTAAGTAATGACCTCTTCTGTTTTTGAGGTCAGTAGGCCAAAGGGACCCGAGACTGAAAATGGTTTCCACCCAGTAACATAAGAATCCTATAGCCTACTGCCTTCAAACGTCGTAGGATGAGTGCATGTGATCAGTTGATAACCCTTAAATTGTGTCAGGAGGTCAGTAAATCAACGTAGAAGGTCATAGTGATCTCGGGTCTGGAAATGATCTTTACAAACAGGTATTGTTTATTAAAGAAATAGTATATCAGACTCTGATTTGTCGTTGAATAAAATCATTGTTTGGAGTTCATTTGCGAAGGAATTAGATAAGGTATAATAAAACGCATCCGAACAACAATGATTTTATTCATTAGAAGACTAACACATTACCAAGGATTATCATATACATCCTTGACGACATCTACCAAAGATAATAGGTAAGGGTAGATTTCTCGGAAGCACAGAGCACCAAAACACAGCCCCAGAGCCACGCATTTACATAGTAGGCCCACAACAAAAAGAAGCTGCAATGGAAAAATATTTCAGACGGGTTGCTTCTAACAATACTATGATTTACATGTTTTGTGTAGTTTCTATTCCAGCGCGTCATGACGTAATAATTGTGACATACAAACTGTGATTTTGTTGCATACTATCACACAGTTTAAATCTTCTTTGATTAGAAGTCTTGAAAATGGTTTGAATTATTCCATAGAAATAAATGAATTGGTAGCATTTTGGATGGAGCATGAACATAACTGCGGATGCAAGTTCATTTGGTGTTAGCATGCGTGTTTCTGTCTGTCTTAACGTAATATAGCCGATCTCAACCAGTCAAATAAAATTCCATAGCTTTCCCATATATACAACGATTATTGATTGATACTGCAGGCATACCTCGTACTTCGTGTATCCATATAATACAATGCTACCATACCAACCACCACACTTTCAGAGTGACCGGAAATATAACAGGCCGGTGGCGATCTTGAGCGACAATCAATATTTATAAGGTAATTCGCTATGTATCAGGAACTATGCACAAGTTCAGCAGCAACTTTAAATGCGCAATCTTTTTCCGCAAATGAACAAGTGCAAGTTTCCCAATACAAAGATTATAACATTTTTACATAGATCTACCCTTCTACTCTTATTATATACATAGGCGTAGGAGCGACTTCAACTTTGGGGGGTGGGGGTGGGGGTGGGGTGCAAACCATTGCGGGGCGGGGGGGGGGGGGCAAGAGATCCCCGGTGCATCCACGATAAAGCCTTTTCCAGGGGAAAAATGGGCCATAGGCCCCCTCAAGCCTCTGTGTTTTAGTTATTATGATGATCTGCAGCTTGTAACTTAATCGGGCAAAATATGTATTGTTCTTATCAAGTGTGCCACATTTTTACATTCTTCTGTTGAAGCCCTGGACATGCAATAAAATAGCTCTTATTTGTCTAATTGTGATATAATGTTGTGGAAGTGTCATTTCCCTTGAATGGACAATGGAAAACGTAAATACATAACGTTTACATACGTAAACAGGTTAAATACTTACATCGTTTTTGCAGACGCTCAAACCGGAACTGTAGTGATTGCGCTCAATATTATATTCTTTTTATAAAATGTAATCAAACAATCCTCGGCTCGTATAGGTTTTCAATACACATCTTATGGAAAGAGAGAAGTCAGTCAGAATGCAAGGAAAGGCCAAATGCTAATCAGAAATCAGGTGGAAAACAATTATATGACACAAAGTAAATGTTATAATAGACTGCAAGTTATATCTCTTTTCCAAAATATTGGAGGGGCCAAACTATAGTTCGCCACCCCCCACATCCTAGCTTGGGGGGGGGGGGGGGGGGGGCTGACCCCCGCTGCCCCCCCCCTCCACCCCCGGCTCCTTCGCCTATGATATAAATCATATATACTTCTCTTTAGCCGGAGTGACATTGAAAATAGAACTCTTAATGAACATTGTAACGTGACGATAAACATTAAATTCTAACTCGACCAGCAAATAACCTATACATGTAGAGTAAAATCTGTCTATAAACCACTCGCGCGCAATGACGTCATCCGATCCAGGTGAGTCGCACGGTCGTAAAAGTAGTTACCATTTTTTCTAACACTGTTGATACTTGTATGTCGTGTTAGAATCGAAATAATACGTTCCCAAGTGTGATTTATCATAGAATAACCCGAGTTTTTCGTTCTTATGCGAAACAATATATCACGAAGGCCTACGGCCTTCGTGATATATTCTTATACGGTGTTCCGTTTGGACAATCGTGACTTTTTATTTAATACTAAACCGCGATGCACGTTGGTATGATGACGAAAACGCGATGGCGCGATGATGAAACAACGATGGTACGATGGTGAAAACGCGATGGCACGATGATGAAATCGCAATGGTACGATGGTGAAATGTCGATGTAATATCGCGTTTTCGTCATCGTACAATCGCGTTTTCACCATCGCACCATCGTGCCATCGCGTTTTCATCATCGTACCATCGTGCCATCGCGTTTTCACCATCGTGCACCGCGTTATTATCATCGTACCATCGTGATTTCACCATCGTACCATCGCGTTTTCACCATCGTACCATCGCGTTTTCACCATCGTACCATCGCGTTATCATCATCGCACCATCGTGGTTTCACCATCGTACCATCGCGTTTTCACCATCGTACCATCGCCTTCCGGTTAGAAATACGTAGTCCCATACACTTGTATTTTTGTCAACAACAGATGAATGTTTCTCCATGTATTTTGTGAGAAGAAATTTACCATTTAGATTCTGCTGTTTTGCAAAATGTTTTACAAAATGTTCAGTGCTCAGTTCATTAAAACTGTAAAATCTTCAAGGCCATGTCCTTTGTATTTTATGTATGCATGAAAGTAAGTAAAAAGGTAGGTGTAATAGTCATAAGGTATTATTTAAACTCAGCTTATTCTTGTTAGGATGTAGAAGGTACAGAAATGCAACGTGAAAATGAGATTGTATCAAGCCTGTATTTTACTGACACATATACTGTACCACTGCGCATGACCACCGGAAGGCGGTGGTACGATGGTGAAAATGCGATGGTACGATAGTGATAGCGCCATGGTACGATGGTGAAAATGCGATGGTACGATGATGAAAACGCGATGACACGATGGTGAAAACGCGATGGTACGATGATAAAAACGCGATGATACGATGATACGATGGTGAAAACGCGATGACAGGATGATGAAAACGCGATATTATATCGACATTTCACCATCGTACCATCGCACCATCGCGATTTCATCATCGTGTCATAGCGTTTTCACCATCGTTGTTTCATCATCGTACCATCGTGCCATCGTGCTATCGTGTCATTGCGTTTTCGTCATCGTACCATCGTGCATCACGGTTTAGTATTAAATAAAATGTCACGATTGTCCAAACGGAACACCGTAATTCTTACGCATAAGAACTCAAAACTCGGGTTATACTACGATAAACCACGTTTGGGAACTTATTATTTCTTAAGTAACACAGCCGATATGAAATTTCTCGACAATATTGAACAGTTTTGACGTCTAGCGTCCCATTGCAAAACACCAACGTCACAAACAAATACAATATACAAAAACACCAGAGTGATCTCATTCATCAACACTGAACATCGTCAAGACGTCCAAACGGTTAATACTAGTACCCATTTCGGACGTCCGCATCTCTTATAAATATCAAGTTATTTTGAGGTGTACCTATAGATCGGACAATTGATTGAGTGCGAATGTTAGCGTCCCAACATAGTATACATCAATGATGAACGTTAAGCTTCAGTGAATGTCGCCGGTGGTAACCTCAGCTATCGATTGTTTGCGCCCCAATACAGTATGTATCGATGAGATCTAACAATTATCGTCGATAGTTCCCTCAGCTATCGGTGGAGTGCGATTGTTTGCGCCCCAATACAGTATGTATCGATGAGATCTAACAACTATCGTCGCTAGTGCCCTCAAATATCGATGGAGTGCGATTGATTGCCTCTCAATACAGTATGTATCGAGGATGAACATTAAATGATCCTATTGCTGGCGGCAATAGGTCCCTCAACTATCGATGTTTTAGATGGTCTAGATAAACCATATTTTGCTTATATAAAAACGTGTTTCAATCATATTTCCTCTCTTTTTTATTGTATCAAATGACTTTAAAAAATACAACTTAGCGGACCTCATTGGACTTTTGCGGGTCATTTTCAACACAGATTCACATAACATGCAGTAGAAATGGCAGTTAGTTTAAAATATTAAATCATAAACGCATGGATATTTAACATTAAATAATATCAGTCAGTGAATGAATTATAAGGGATACCAACAGTACAGTGATGACTATTCTCCAAATTGTATCTCTTGTTTAAATATATAAATCAGCGGCACGTCCTGCACATGTAGCTCAAAATGATACTTCTCTTACACGTCATATTATTTACATTTGATCTTTAAATGAGCCGCGACATGAGAAAACCAGCATAGTGCAGTCTGGTCAGGATCCATGCTGTTCGCTAACGGTTTCTCTAATTGCAATTGGCGTTGAAAGCGAACAGCATGGATCCTGACCAGACTGCGCAGATGCGGCTGGTCTGGATCCTTGCTGTTCGCAAATGCACTATGTTGGTTTTCTCATGGTGCGGCTCAAATAACTTGACTTCCAGTAGTGAATTATTTCTAGCATAATGTATGGTGCTGTTTATGTACCTAATGCAAATGCTGAATGAAATCAACGGTTAACTAAAGACTGATGTATTGACAATTAACTATTAAGCAGGTAAAACTGATTGTTTGAAGTCACTAATCGATCGTCTTTCTGACAGAGGTATAATTCTGTAACAGTTTAGCTCCCTTGTTTACATTTGTCGCATTCAATTTAATAAAGTAATTAGGACGAGTGTCAATTTCATAATATGATATGCCTTAGCTATATACCACATAAAGATCGTTTTAACGATTTCATTAATTATCCGTGCCAATCAAAACAATGTACCGCACTGTTAAACAACTATGCTTATTAATAACGGTTTGGGTACGCGCATATTCTGTTAAAATGGGTTCTTATAGAGGAATAATTTCTAACAAGCAGCTGAAATGTTTCATTAAACTTATGACAACATGTGTCATTCTCTTTTATCTATGGAACATTTATAGCAAGGTTGGTAATAAGACAGAATTTCCTTTTTTTTTAAATTTATTTATTTGTACATTGCCAAGTTTTAAACGGCGAAGGTTTTGCATAACTGTCATACTTTTTTTAATCATGGTGGTCGCTCTTTTAAGGAAATGCAAGTGGCAAGCAGGTAAAACAATAGAATAATGACCTAGGTATATTAACATTATGTGAAAAATATTAAATATACTTTTCACCGGTTGCGCATGCCAAGACTAGTAGATGATATCTAGATACTAGTAATTGAATAGGTATGACAATTTGTTTGTTTGACATATAAGGTTAACATACGTCTTTACACTTATTTAGGCCAGTCGCAGTCAGAGAAAACTAACTCATTTACCTTAGGCTCACATTGTGATGTTTCGGGTTATGGACTTTTCTTAACATTTCAACTACTACTACTCGATCACCAAGGATGAAAGAACCATCTAACACCTGTAGTAAAACAGCAAGAAATTTACCTGTTATCCGTCACATTGGACACATTTTCTATTTAAACTCGATTCACCGGCAGGATTTTTTTATGAAAATGCTCTCTATTGGTACTTGCATATTTCTCATCCAAAATGTAATTATTTCATTTCATTTTGGCAAGAAATCACAAACGTCAGCATCTGGGGTGTGGATGGTGGGCGAAGTCCATGACCCTGCCCCCAAATATCAGCTGATGCCCCTTTAGCAGGGGGCTACCCCTCATATACCTACCCACAGAGGTAAAACATTGGGGTCTACCAAAAAGATGTCAGCACCGAGATCATTATAAGCCTCAGTCTCTTCCTGCGTTCAGGTTAATGGCATATGGACACACAGAATTTAGACCCAAAAATACACCAAAAGGCCACCATTTTATACCAACATTTCTAAAATCTCCAGTCAAGTGGAACCCCCCTGAACATTCCCTCCGTACGTCAGGGAATACCTTTGCCCATAACTATCCACAATCGGCACTATACGCAACTACAGAAAGGCTTACACAGTCAACATATGCCCCAACCTTCACAATAAACAAATCTGGATCCGAGCCTGTCACGGATCAGAATTTCGATTTAAGAAATAAACCAGCGCTTTCAAACACATTCAACACATATTACGCCGGTATATATGCAGCTTCCAGTCGATGAATTCTTAAAGGTAGTACAGTTTACAATACTTCGAGAACGCCTGTTAAAAAATTGTAAATGCATGTAAGCCTGAGCAAAAAATGGACATCGATGCGGGTAGCATACTATGGGTATCCCAGAATTACAGTCAAGTATCACTT
This sequence comes from Mercenaria mercenaria, assembly GCF_021730395.1. Lineage (NCBI taxonomy): Eukaryota > Metazoa > Mollusca > Bivalvia > Venerida > Veneridae > Mercenaria > Mercenaria mercenaria. The sequence goes on along the minus strand of NC_069375.1, from coordinate 59,308,302 downwards.
AATCAAAACGTATTTTATTTTTGACTAAGTTAGGTTTAAAATGTTGAATATTAGATTTTACATCTTGAAAATACTTCTAACCACAGAACACTGTTGATCTTATCAATTTACGAATCTGTTGAGCAAACGCCTCTCGGATTAAAACACCCGTTTCTTATTTTTTCTATAAAAATATAGTAAATCAAAGTGCTGTTGTTAAAAGAACATACAACAGTTTCTTTTAAAATGCATAGGAAATTATTTTACTTAGATGTTAAGTTTACTTTAAAGTTTCATAAGGCTATGTTAAATACAAATGAAACAGCTGTCCAAATAGATGATATGAACAATTACATAGTCAGAAAAATGCTATTTTTATTACTGTACATGAACATTTACAGGTAGAGCCATAAAGGGAAGTAACCAAAACCAATAAATTCAAATAAACTTTCTACTATATTCATCAATATTCAAACATTTGACAAATTTAAGAGAAAATAGCTATCGAAAATAGGATTGAACAAAATATTAATAGTTTTTGTATTCATGGAGGAAAATGTGGCAGCCACATTTCTAATAAAGGCATTATGAGCCTTTGATATGTTCAGGCAGTCCTCAGATCTTCACAAAACACAATTTCAATTTATAAAAGGATGAGCAGGGACATTTTATTAATATGTAAATAATGTAATCCTTTTTTCTTAAAAAAAAGGTATTATATTAATAAGTAATAGTGGCAGTTAACTTACAATCTTCTGACAAAACAATCAAACCTTCGGCACCACCATGCTTAGTGCTTTTGTGCTCACGGCTTCGGATAAAAAGTTCTGAAGTAACAAGTGATGAGACATGGGTTCTTTTCTAGTACCAGCCCCCTCCCCCTCCAAAAAACAAAACGAAAACGCGAATGGGAGACCCAGTATTGCCAGATAATACTGTTGAGATTTTAAAGGCAGAAAAGGTCAAAATTTAATAAAAACTAAATCGATATGTTGTCTCATATTCTAATTCTATTTTATGATATCTAAGATTCAATTCGGGATACAAAAATAATTTATGTATATCATAAGACAGAATTAGAGATATCATTAAATTGACTTCATGGTATCATAAAATTTCACTGATTTTAAGATATCAGAAACTGGAATTATAGATAACTGTAGAGCATTTTTGATATCTTCAAATGCACTACGTATATCAAAAATAACAACGGATCTATCATAAAAATGGATTTTGTAATATCACGAAATGAATTTTCGATATCCATACATGAATTAATGAAATCATAAAATGAATAAATGATATCTCAATACTTTATTCGTACTTCAAAACAAACGTGTTTTATGTACCATTTATGTATCCTTTTCAAATACCAAGTAAAACAAGTCTTGAATATCGATGATATAAATTTACTTAATTTTTAAAGATATCCAATGCGCATCTTCCACTAAAGTAGTTTATTTTTCGATCTTAACTTAAAATGTACAAAATTCTCTTCAAATGAGTTTAACTTGACTTAATGCTAACTGAGTTTGTTGAACTACATTCACAATTTAATGTCATATACAACATTCGTTTATTAAAAAACTTCCAATGTCATGTTGTAAAAAAAACTTCCAGTTTTTAGTGGAAGTACACATTTACACTGTACGGACCTATATATGTACGTTAGAAGGGGTTAAATGCCCTCGCTACTATTTTCTGTGTAAAGTAACAATTTATAACATATTCTTATCAGCATTTCTAGCCTTTCACTTCCTGCAGACTACTTGTCTTGAAGGTTTGTCTTTAGGCAATCAAAAAATACCAGAAAAATATGGAGTTGACCATAATGCAGTGAAATCATGATCACGTGACTAAGATACGTGATGAAAACGCTAATATTGCGTAGGTAGACATCAGGAAATTCTTACTTTCACTTTCATTATACAAAACAGCGTCAACTCAACTTTTGAAGCATATAACGTAGCTCAAAATCATCCACAGACATTCCTCTTTGCAATCAAGCATCAATAAAGCTTATATCTGTCACGGAAATGGCCTTGACTAGGTGGGAAAATTGCACTATATATTGATATGGATTACATCCGAGTGGACCACGGAGGCATATCCGGCGAATTACTACCTTCATGCCTGTATTTGATGTGTACACTTTCAAACTTAACACACACATTCGTGTTTATACACACAAACATGTTAATTATATATTTACACAAGTTTTTTTTTATTTAATTGTCATATTTTCAAATATGAGTTTGGTGTAATGTTTCTTTCATTTATTTTTGCTTATAAAGTGCACGTGTTCTGTTGGGAAGCGCATGTATCAAACTGGCAAAAGCTTTGATATTCGCCCAGAAGACGTATCAGTTACCGACGTGAACGGATACTCGGACATTCAGGGGTAAGTTATTATTGTTAATAGTTTCTCTTTTATTCAGTCACTATTACAAGTGCTCCAATAACCTATCCTGTAATCTATCCTATTCTACACCCTGGTACACATACACACATATATAATACTGTGTATACACTATCTGAGTACCCAACGCACCACAGTTCCTAAAAAACTGCAAGTATACATTTTTTAAAGCCTAAAATTCAGATCTCAGAGCATTTTAAAAGAAAATTTCTGCTCGGTACGCTCGCAAATCAGGTATAAGTACTATTATCATATTAAGCTGAATTCCAGGACACCAATTATTATTCACATATATGGGTGAACTTCATGCTTGCATCAGATAAGCCACACAGGTCCAGAGGCCAGGGCATGCTCATGGTGTTCGCAGGTTTAATCATTATACCCAAATTTTTTTTCCAAAAGTGGGGAGAGTATATCTCCAAATATGCATTTTTTCCGTGGGATCTCTTCTCTTAGGTGTCAATTATATAATTCATGTATACATGTGCAATAAAAGTATTTTGTACCATTTTTTCATAGAGAAGCTCAAAATGAACTGTGATTTGGGTCAAATTGTTTCTTAATTAAAAAATTAATCAAAGAGGCTTGCATTTAGCTATTTCATGTGTACTTTGGTTAATTACTCAATACATAATGTATGTTTTTATCGGGCTTGTTAGTTTTGATTAACATAAAGTATAAGAAAAATATTTTGAGAAAAATAAAAAGGAATTATCTTTGGTTTACTCTGAAAAAAATATTCTTTCTTTCAAGTTCTGAAAATAATTCTGACTTCATAGAAGGCTTCAAGTAAAATCCGAACTGGCCCCAAGAAGTTCAAATGGCCGGCCCATTAGTAATTTTAAGTTTGGAGGAGCGGGGGCTCGAACTCATGATCCTTGGTGTCGTGGTTAGTGTTGCCGCTGGACCACTGCGTACGTTCTATTCTTCTTTCATTCTTATTTTGTGTGTGTTGAGTTTGTTTACCCTCGCCACCGGTTAAGAACCATATGGGCGAGCACTTTCATCCTTACATCAGGAGCGTATGTTTAAATAACCATTTATGGAGATTTGTGTAGCGTTTCTGTTTACAAATGGTGTAACTAAATTAAGGGAAATAACTTTGCACTGTCGTTACACCATCTAGGTCAATATTAATGCATATCTTATTCTATTTCATGAAAATTATCAAACTCCGGATAAAAAATATTCATTGGTTTTGATTTTTCTTACCTCAACTCACAATTAGCTTTCTGTTGAATTTCTTAACTAAAATTGTGTAGATGTTTCTGAAAAAAATCTATTTTTGAACAAACTATTAAAAAATGTGTATGTGTTTCAGCGTCTCTGGACCAGTTGACCTTGTTGTGACATGGGTGAATGGGTCTGACCAATCATTTATCGACGAAATGTCAAGGCTGAACATAAGTAGGTACGTAAATGTTTCAGCAAAGTCATTTCCAAACGTACTATATATAATAGGTTATTATAACAGTAGCTTGATCTGGGATGCAGTATTCGGCTCGAGTGGATTTTGCCAGATCGGATCTCACGAGGCGCGCAAGCGCCGAGTGTGATCCGACCTTGCAAAATCCACGAGTCTCAGAGCCGAATACAAAGTCCCAGATCTAGCTACTGTTATAATGACCCTTTTATTATATACCTTTACCATTTTGATTCTTGTTTTGTTCTTGAACAAAATCTTCAATGTTTATCGATATTAAATGGAACATAGTGAAGTTTTTATGTGCGCTTTTTATAGAAATGTGTCGGGTCATGCATATTAATGAAAATAGTCCGACAGCATACAATACGGAAGGTACAATACGGAATTTAAAAGGTACAATACGGAATTTTTGTCTGTCTGTTCATACTTAATTGTGAAATACAAGCAGATTTTTTACAGAATTTATATAGGTATATAATAAAAGTTATTATATACTGTGTTAAAATTTTTATTTGTTTATAAACAATAGATCGTCTTTTCACCAAGTCTCCTTGAACCCCGTCGATTCCAGTTGCTTTTGCAATTAGGTATACGCATTTAGGCCAGGCCAAGCGTTTCTATGGCTATAGAGGGAAATCACAAATTGAAGTACATGCGCATTTCAAAATATTATTTCAGGCACGAACGTGCACCAGAGGGCACTGACCTTCGATCAGTCTTCGTCATCAAGCGCTGAGCGCGGCTCTGACCCAACATGATACCTTAACTTTCCTTCGACGGAGGCCCTCGAAACTCGGATGTTTATATATAACAAGGTCTAAAATATACCACCTCGCGTTATATCAATTAATTGTTGTGTTTGAAGGAGCAGAGCATGCGGAGAAGCTTAGATTTGTTGATGTTGTAATGACAATTGTTACTGTTTTTTTTAAAAAGAATTTCAATAATGACTTTTAAAGGCAATATAACACTAAGGAGACAATTGTAATCTTCCGGATATTTTCTGTTTAAACAGACACAAACATTTCACTCTAAAACGGTACCGAGATTGGGGCATACTACGCTATGCTTTACGATCTGTGGAGAAATATGCCAACTGGTTTCGCCACGTGTACATAGTAACAAATGGCCAAGTTCCAAGCTGGCTAAATCTTAAGTACCACAGAGTTTCGATAGTGCAACATTCGGTAAGTAGTTAAAACTGCACTGATGTCAAATTTGCAATTATCTTATATGTCTTAAAAAGGAAAATCTTATTTGTTCTATCTTCTGTAACTTCTTGTTAAGTTTTAATCTAGTGTTTTATAGAATTTCTAGCCATTGTCTTTGTCTTCGGCTGTTTTATTTCAGCAGTCTTAACCCATACTCTCCACAATGTACTCATTTACAAGCGAATATTTTCTTGTGTAAACTGCAATGCGGCCAGCAACTTTATTGTGTACAGCTGAATAAACTTGTGTAACAGGAAGCAACATCAACTACTTGAATTATCATAAAGGAATGAAACGCAATATCCATTTTTAAAAGAAATCTTAAAACAATTGCTGGTTACCATAGTAAAAGTGAAAGTGTTTGGGTAGGGTGGGATAGGGATGGGGGCGGGAGAGGAGGAGGAGGTGTTTATCACCAGTATGAATATTCAAAGTTAGTTTAGGTAAACATAATTTCTATTATATTTCTTTATTTATGTAATGGTTGACAAAATACTTAAAATATGGTTCTAACAATGTGTGTCTACTTTTTTTTTTTATTTCAGGACATTTTCAAAAACAAAAGCCACCTTCCAACGTTTAATTCCTTGGCTATAGAAGCCCACATTCACCGCATTCCTGGTTTATCAAAACATTTTGTGTACATGAATGATGACTTTTTCTTTTTGAACAAAGTGGAACTAGATGACTTTTACACCAATGAAACCGGCTTCAAAGTAGGTACTTTTAGCTTCAGTTTTCGAATCAACTCGGCAGTAAATTAACCATGATATTTTAGAATTAGTCACAACGTCTTGTTTGTTGTGATTAGATAACTCAAAATATGTAATTTTAATTCATGATATTTCATTTCACTGAGTATACATACGTAGGATATTTTTTAGGAATTATTATGTTAGAAGACCATATGTTAGACTGACTATATCCAAATTTGTTATTCTCCTTAAATAAAATTATTATTGTTATTATTATTATATTATCAGTATTTGTATTTTATCATTATTATCATATATGTCAAACAAACCAGTAAGATTATGTTTCACAATGTTTAACAAATCAAAGCAGAAGAATTTAGTAATTTCTATATTTCTTCATTTATAGTAGAAAACGCATATATAATGTTTTGAATTGATAACACTTTATTTATTTTAAAAATCTTTCTAAATAACCTTTACACTTCAGCCTCTTTCAACTCTGTAGCCTACAAAATTAAAAGAAAGTAAAAAAGCAAATTTCTGTTCTACATTTAACAGCTAAGGTTTAATGAAATGAAAATATCCGAGTGTTCAAAGAAATGCACATACCCCAGCCTTAACAACGGCATATGTGACACAGAATGTAATAAAAGCAAGTGTGACTGGGACGGCGGCGATTGTAACATATCTGGCAGCAACACCAGGCAATCCTTTGACAATATTCTAAACCGATTGCCGCCTTTCTCTGGAGCTGTTGTATATACGATGCTTATATATAACAAGGAATTTGGTTCTGTGTATGGAAAGATTCCAGCACATGTACCCTACATAATAGATAAAACTCTAATGAATGAACTACAGAACAGGTGGGTGTGACTTTAACTGGTTGTTAAATTTTCCATTGGTTAAATTTTGATTCAAAATGTCCGTCTTGGTGGGAAAATTAGTATGATGTTCTGTTTTAACTATAATGATTGCTTTAGTGTTTTAGTGTTCGTAATCATACAGTCATCTGTTTAACTAATTCTTATCAAATGTTGAATATAATCCTAGAAATAAATCGACTGTTAGCTTAATCACCTGTTAAAAGTTCGAACAACTGGATCAAGATACTGCTTTAGAAGGATATTAAGTCTGTTTCAGGGAAGTCAATCAGCAAGCCAGCCAGCCATTCCGTGATGTTCATATTCATATGATGCAATTTTGTGTTTCCTTATTTTGTATCAACAATTGCTAGTATTTTTCATAAAAGTTAGAATCATAAAAATGCATTCTTCCGGCAAGTTAAAACTTGCAGTAAAATGCATTTGAATACTGCTGAGGTCAACCGAAGTGCATATCGTACAAAAATCTAAGTTACATTGTAGGTGCCCCTCTCCTGCCCCACTCTCCCACCCACTCCAGCATTTATTTAGTGGCACTCGGATTTGCCCTTATCCATACTTCTGTTCATATGTGTTGTGCCAAATACTCACTCCCCCCCCCCCCAAAAAAAAAAAAACACACCAAAAACTAAAAGATGCTTTTGTAGAAAAGCGCATGTCTCACCAAATGCATAGTCGTATAGCCAAGAAGTCAATAGGGGGCAGAAGCGAAAGTCAAAGAGACACTGATAGTTGGTTGCAATAGGAATAATCTACTTGGCATGTCCAATCAATCCATTAAGTTTGAACATTCTGGGCCTAGTGGTTCTCAAGTTATGAATTTGAAACGGGTTTCCATGTTCAGGTCCCTGTGACCTTGACCTTTGATTGAGTTACCCCAGTAGGGGATCATATACTCTGCATGTCTAATCATCCTATTAAGTTTCAACATTCTGGATCAAATGGTTCTCAAGTTATTGATCGGAAATGGATTTCCATGTTCTGTCCGCTGCTACCTTGACCTTTCATGGAGTGACCCCAAAATCAATAAGGGTCATCTAATCTGCATGTCCAATCATTTTACGAAGTTTAAACATTCTGGGTCAAGTAGTTCTCAAGTTACTGACCCGAAATGGTTTTCCATGTTCAGGCCCCTGTGACCTTGACCTGTAAAAGAGTGATCCCGAAATCAACATGAGTCGTCTACTATGCATGTCCAACCATCCTATGAAGTTTGAACATTCTGGGTCAAGTGGTTCTTAAGTTATTGATCGGAAATGGTTTTCCATGTTCTGGCCGTGTGACCTTGACCTTTAACAAAGTGACACCAAAATCAATAGGGTTCATCTGCTCTGCATGTCCAATCATCCTATGAAGTTTTAACATTCTGGGTAAAATGTTTCTCAAGTTACAGGTCGGAAATCGTGACCTTGACCTTTGATGGAATGACCCCAAAAACAACAGGGGTCGTTTATTCTATAAGCCCTGCAATCCTATAAAGTTTGAAGGTTCTAGGTTAAACGGTTCTCCAGGTATTGATCAGAAATGAAGTGTGACGGACGGACGGAAGGAAGTACGGACGGACGCACCCACGGACAGGGCAAAAACAATATGTCTCCCCAAGTGGGGGTGGAAGGGGGAGACATAAATATTTGACTTAGAGCACCAAACCTCACATGACTATCAGCTGAAGTATTGTACCTGGTATTTCAAGTCGAATTTCACACAGTCATGCCAGAGTTATGGCTCTTGACTTATACAGTGACAGGAGTGGGGGCAACAGTATCATATAGACATCGAGTTCCTTGTTATTTCTTTCCATTACATTTTATGTTTACAAGATATTTGAAATACATATGTATGGAATAAATTTGTGTCAGAAGATTCAATATTTCATTTATAACATATAGACTTCCTGAGGAATGGGACAGAACTTCGGCCTCTAAAATTCGTACCCAACACTGCTTCCTTTATGCATTTGCGTATTATCATTATTTGATGAGACATCAAAGGCGAAAGCCAGGAGACATAACAATGTAAGTACACATTTTAGTTAATTTGAATAAAGTTGTTATAGGTACTGCAAAGTAATGTGCTTTCTAAATTGCCTTATCCAGTATATGTAATCGTAATTTGTTAATCTTATCGTAATTTGTTAATCTTACCGTAATTTGTTACTTGTTCATCTTACCGTAATTTGTTAATATTATCGTAATTAGTTCATCTTACCGTGAGTTGTTCATCTTATCGTAATTTGTTCATCTTATCGTGATTGTTCATCTTGTCGTAATTTGTTCATCATGTTTTGTAATTTTTTCATCTTATTGTGATTTGTAATTTTTTCATCTTATCGTGATTTGTAATTTGTTTATCTTATCGTAATTTGTGATTTGTTTATCTTATCGTAATTTATTATCGTAATTTGTTCATCTTGTCGTTATTTGTTCATTTTATCGTAATTTGTTGATCTTATCGTAATTTTACATGAAAGTTCTAACTAGATATTTGGAACGTCTTTTATTGTTTAGTTTGTATTTTATAAAATCAAGTAAGAAATGACATTCAACTCAACTTACGTTTTATAAAATTTTACAAATATCACATTTTAATACGAAATCATTCAGAAAGCTGAGTATTTGTTTTGGTTTCTGTTTTACAGTTCACTTGACAGTCATCATGAATTAAATTAACACAAAAGAAATTTTTTATCGATCGCTTTGGTTTGGTTTTTATTACCTGACAATTGAAGTGTCATGGTGTTGTTTGGAACCTTTGTTAGAAATGACCATTTGAATGTTATGTCAAATCATTAACTTATGTGTAAATGTTATTCTAATACACCATTTAGTTCACCTGAGCCAAAGGCTCATGGTGAGTTTTTGTGACCGCTCAATGCCCGTCGTGCGTCGTGCGTAGGCCGTTCGTCAACATTTTCTAAAAAATCTTCTTCTTTTAAACCACCGGGCAGATTTACACCAAACATCACAGGAATGATCCTTGGGTGGGCCTATTTCAAAAGTGTTCAACGAATTGAGTTCCACACAGAATTCTGGTTGCCATGGTAAACGAAAGGAAAAATCTTCCTTTCCTGAACGACAAGGCGTAGAGCCTTAATATTTGGCCTGTGACATCATCTAATGGTCCTGTATGAAAATTATTCAAACTATGCCCCTGAAGTGAAGTGAGACCCCGCCATGGGGGTCCCAAGTTTAACATAGACTTAAATATGAAAAAACTTTGAAAATCTTCTTGTCTGAAATCACAAGACATAGATCTTTCATATTTAGTATGTAGCATTGCCTTTGTGGTCCTCTACCAAGATTGTTCAAATTATTACCTTGGGGTGAAAAGAAGTCCCACCCGGGGGTCCCAAGGTTTGCATAGACTTATATAGGAAAGAACTTGTTCAAATTATACCTCTTGGGTGAAAAGAGGTCCCGCCCCGGCGGTCACATGTTTTATGATTATTATATGTATACAATACTTAAAAAATTATCAGATCATATTTCCTAGACTGTTTAATTATAATTACCTGTTGACCTACTTTCTTGTTTTTAAGATACAGCCCTGAAATTTGGATGACGGGTACAATTTTGCACACCAATCTTAAAACTGACTTTCAGTGACACTAAATGTGACCTACTGACCTACTTTTTATATTTTAGCATCAGTCTGAAATTTGAAACATGTTTATACAACCGGGGAAAGATTCCAATGCTTACTTACTTTTGACTTTTTCACCTGATATCTTACACTTGTCAGTGTGTCTCACATTACTCAGGCGATCAATCCAGGGTCATCATGACCCTCTTGTTTAATCATTTTCATCTATTTAACTGATATTCTTATTTAAATACACCAGAGTGGTGGCAACGACTTGTGCAGCAAATACGTATGAACGCACATGTAAGTGATACAGTAAAGGAAAATCATAAACTATACGTTTCTGATATTTATATCTTGTAGTAACATAGCAACGTTATTAAGCTTTTAACTGATATTCATATCTATAATTATTACAGACAAATATTTATTTTGCTATTTTTCTTATCACAGCGCGACGACAATTGAGAATCACGATGATTACTCGTACTCCGCTACAGGTAATGCAACAGGACTGGACAATGCTTTACGCATCCTTTTACGTAACAAAAAGAAGTAAGTATTTTAAGGTAGTGGACCCGAATCAGCACTCTGCAATCTCTGTGTGTTTAGGAATTCTTGGTAAATTCGGCATTCGTTGGACGTAAATGAAGCTCAACGTTCGCCTAATTTAAAATTCGTGAACTACTGAAATCGCATATTAAGGAGGTTAGGTAATTTGTCGATTGTCATCGACAAGGATCCGATACCTTAAGGGATTAAATTGATAATTATCATTGAATCCCTGTCATAATCAGTCAAACTTATAATTAGACCAATTGGATGCATAGAGCATAACATTAACAAAGCAGTAGAAGACTCTGATTGACTAAATTTATGTTAATTAAAAAAAGGTAAAGGAACGTGCGACATCACTAACGCCCGCTAAAACATTGAATATTTGTCACGATACTAATAATAACTCTTCAGTCCAAGTACGGTCCGACCTTGTTTACAAATAGCATAGGCTTTAATGCTTTTATCAAAGACTTATTTTGCTTACTCTATACAATATGACCGGTATGTAAACACTAACATTTCGCTCATTTTTGAAGATTATATTTAAGAGTGACGCTTTTTGCTTTAATTTGTTCATAGAATATGTCTTGTTATTGATCCACAGAACTGAAGTTAAGGTTAAGGCAAACGAATATACATTTTGGCAATGATTTCTATATAGTAGTGGGCCTTTAACCTTTAGTCTGCTTGCGGCAAATGATTCTGCCTTTGCGACCAATGCAGACCAGTGTTACTGTTTGCTGTACAGTTAGTAAATTTTCATTGAACCCCCCCCCCCCCGAATAATAAATGGTACTGCCCAAATTGAATAATGAACCAGTTTATTTTAGAAATTTAGCAAGCTAACGGTTAATGCCACTCTCTCAGTATTCTACAAATGTTACGAAAAGTCACTTGCGCGTTGACCTACATTAACGCCAAAGGAACACCAAATACGTTATAACACGGAAATTTGCGAGTCTCATTACGGTTCTCTACCTTAAGTTATATACTCTGCGAACAATTTTACATAAATTGAAATTATTTGCGATTGGAAGTGGTCTTCTTGTTGAAAAGGCTTCTTGCATTTCTCGTAATTATTATTCAAATTTAGCGTTATGTTTAAGTTACTTTCACAAACTTTTCCATTTGTAAACAAAAAACATTGTGATGACATGTTGTAGTTACAGAAATCAGCTTACAATTTATAAACTTTACAACAACAAAGTCTTACAACTTGTTATTTGTTATATTACTTTTAGAAAGTTTGGTTGTATAAATGATCACATGACGTTAGACAACAAGGAAGAAGAAGCTCGCGCTCAACCAGTATTAGATAATTTTTTTCGCAGACTGTTTCCGAAACCGTCACGGTTCGAAGTGACTTGATTTGTCTTGGTGTGGAAAACGTTCTTTTAATACATTTTATGGACATTGAATCTCATGTGTTAGTGGTGGAGAAAACCTTAAGTGTTACCTTAATAACCTTACGATGACTTTATTAGTTGAAAATGTGAAATTTGCGATGTATAATAAGTTAATTAAATCATATTATTAATGAAAGTTTCAGTTATAATTCTAGTAAATCCAATTTGATATCAAGTTCATTGCATTTTTGAAAATATAAGAACCAGAAAGTTGTCAGGATATGTATATAAGACGTTTGTAAAACGACTTTAAAAGCATTATGTCTTACAAAATATATTAAATGATAATAATTCGTAGTCCACATTACATATTTTATAAATGATTAATAAAACTTTGTGAAAAGGATGTAAATTTCCTTTTCAGTTATTGATAAAATATTTTCTTTATCTACCATATAGTTGATGAGCCATAGGGTTCATAAGTTTGTACCATCTGGGGGAATACATTCTCATAGTGATTTTTAGAAAGGTATACAAAATCAGAGTAAGATAATATGTGATAGCGTTGTATCGGCGGTAGTTTTTGTGTGATACATCCTGTTTATATGCCTACACTTAGATACACTTTTTGGATATTTACCAAGTAACAGATAAGATATTCTTACTCAGTATCACGATATTTTGATATCATAGTACTGACGAGACCAACTGGGACCTTGTTTTTGGGTAGATAGAAAATGCTTTTACTACTTTCAGTTGCCCTGATGGTGAAGATGTTGAATCCGTTTGATGACACCCTGTCATCATTAGGCAATATGGAGGATTAAATATGGCGACCAAAATGGCGTCTTAAGCAAATGATAAGTTTATACCACAGATTACATATATTTAATCAAACAATATCGCCGTCAGATAGTTCCATTTATAAGTAGATATCTCTAGAATGATGTGGACAACATGCAAAACATGTTTTCATAAAAATGAAGTCTACGTTACAATACGTTACCAATATGCTACCAATAAACTTAATAAAGTCTTACAGTAAGTCTTCAGTCAGATATTATGTGCATTGTCAATGTTTGCGACAATTATATTATACTGAACAGCAACTTTGAAAGAAAATGTATATCAGGAGAGTTCGCCATTTATAACAGAAAGTTACGTTACCATTATGTATTGATAGATACAAAAGCAAAGACTTAGTATTCATAGAATTATTTGCCAATATTGTTTATTTGAAAATACTATTTACAAGTTAACAAATACAGCGTTTTTATAGTTATAGACATTTTTTGAGAATAACTCGATCATAATTTACATTACACTATGTTACTATGAGAAACGTGAATAGCATTTGCAATAAAACATATACAATACAACATATTAACTAATGATTAGTGTAAGACATGTATTTGAACTAGAATTTGTGAATTGTAATCAGTATAGTTTCATTTGCACATATATATAATAAACCTCAATTCAGTTAAACAGTAACATTTATAAGGTTTTAAGAACCATATAATTTTCACAATCGCATTTGATCATATGAAGTATTTTGGGTTGCGCGAGCGCTACAGTGTCTTCTATCATAACGGGATAAAGCGATTTTGTCCCTTCAACTTTTTCCGATCCAAATAATGTTGGGTCGGAATTAGGAGAGTTTGGTTATAGAACGCTTTTCCATATGTGTGTTTGCAGATGAGCCCGTTTTATATTCTAAATCCTCCCCTGTGTTCCTTTTGTGCTTTAATCCTCGTGTCTATCAAAAAGTAGATATAATGGAATTTCATGTTATTGATGATGTGACTCGCGTTTATGGCAAAGAACATTTAGTCACACCATTGCAGTTATTAACATAGTCAAGACAAACATTTTGTATTATTTCATGATACATTTTCATAATATCTAACCTTTAGCCGTGATCATTTGCTTCTCAGTCAAAAGTACTCAGCTTGTGTGACATCGGTGATGCTTATATAGAAATACATATAGCCTGTCTCATTGTAAAAAATGACCAACGCAGTATTCTAACTATATGTTTATTGTACGAGTGTGCGTTAACAATATAGTAACAGACATCACAAACTGGGTGTATGAAAAATACGCATGCGCTGTGAGTATACCACATTATTATAACGATACATCTCCCCGTTTGACAAAGAACAAGGAACAGTATTTCAGAAAGTTTAAAAGAAAAATATATATCAAAATACTCCAAAATTACTATAACGTCAGAAAGCATGTTTCTCCATGAATGGCATATTTTGTTATCAATACTTAATTACCACTGTTTACATAGCACGCGTCTTCCGTTCTCTGATGATATCATTATATATTGTTTCATTTAATATTGCCGGAGGTTTAATTATCATGCCAGATTTACTCACGTCTTCCACTATCTGGAGATTGCGGAATCAAGTCAGAATTTTATTGAGGCGCCGAAAGTTTGCTGTTTTCCACATTGTGCATGTCAACCTCAGTGGTGCCCTTTTTTCTTGGGTCTGTAGCAAATGCCGCCTATTACGACGATATGTGTAACCGTCAGATGTTTTAACAGAGTATGGCCTATCATGATGTTCTTGCATTACCATTGCAAGACTACAACCTTAATTTGCTTCCTGAATTCGTGCCGAATCCCCTATTTCTAACACAGATACTTGGGGTTTGGACCAGCTACGACACTGCGTTGGTTTACAATTTGGCCAGATGCAACAAAGTCCATTGAACAACATCATAACAGCTCCCAAAATAACAAAAAAAAATCAGAATCAATTCACATTTTTCAAATCATAGAAATTCCCACTGATCTCTTGTAGAAGATAAGAAATCAATGGGTATTTTTATGAAGTACTAGTATCTCGTCTATTTGTTTTGGAACATATCCATGGCAGACGAAATACCCATTGGTAACCTCAAATATCTGCACTTCCCAGATATTGTGTTGAATGTAGTCAACATGGAAGTGTTTATTGCCAATTTATTGCCAATTTATTGCCCAGTAACCTGACCTAGCGTCTAATTTTTGCGAAATATTTAGCATCGTTTAGCTTGGGAAGTATGTCATCCAGTGTTTTCGTGGAATGATAAGGACGTTGAATGTTTTTATTCAAGTCACCCGAATCAAGTACTATTCCCAAGTCACCTGACTTTTTTCTGAACTGACCCATTCTGTAGGCTCACTTACTTTTGTAATGACCCCCAGTTTCTCCATCGTACCTAGCTCCTTCTTCCGTTTAAGGAATCCTACGTGGAGGGTGAACCACAGTTTCAGATATATAGATCATTGCCCTGGAATGGAGCCAATGCCCTTGAAAAACCTGTAAATATTCATTCACATATCAATAATCACTTGTGTGCCTGCATTTCTCTTGAAATAATGTTTTTCCCAGGCGGTCCAGTTTTAATATCCACAAATGCTTGATTGTACATCTTGTCTATAGTGGTAATTACAATATCAATGTAAATATCCTCAGGTGAATTATCAGTCCTCACTTCATTGACACATTTACTCCTATGCATCATCGCGTAGTGGTTCCATTATTTTTACAGTTTCTGTACTGCATTCCCTTCGCCAGACATCGTTTATCCCCATGAGATTGATCACAGTTTTGGCACGACTTGTGCTTGGTTTCCCTCAATTTCCGCGACTCGCCTTTGTACTCCATATCACGTTTCTCTCGATTCCTCCTTCTTGTGAGTTTTATGTATAAAGTTTATGTATGGAAGACGAATCTGTCATGTTATCTATTTACTCCTTTGCGTATTTGTCAGTTTGACGTACGTCAACAGCTTTCGCCAATGTTAGTCTCTCATCTACTGTCGAAAGCTTCTCTCTAATTTGGACGACTTTATATCTCTTATCAAATCTTCTCTGTATGCTTCTCCATAAGAACAGTCATTAGCAAGTATCTTAGTCATGCGATGAATTGTTCCATTGTTTTTTCACCTTGTACTCCTTTTTTAAACTTGAACTGCGCATATACTGGGTTTGGCTCCGGTTGAACGCGTTTTTCAAATGCGTCTGCGGTAGCTTTAACAGATGTTTTTTTCTGATCAGCTGTCATCTCTAAAGTTTTATAAACCCTTCCCTTTTGTCCCATCCATATGAGCATATATGTAATTTGTACTGGTTCTTCTTTCCCCTTTAACGGACCCTGGAATATCAATGGCCTCGTTTCCAATAAATTTGGACATGTTGGCGTTGGTACATATGTGAATGTATTAAAATCGTTTACTTTCTGACAACAAGTCTTATTTTAAAGAATGACCAACTATATGTTTAACTACCAAACTGGGTGTATGAAATACACGCATACGCTGTGAGTATACTACATTATCTAAATAATCAGAGCTATTTTTAAATAATAGCTCCAGTTATGTTTGGGGCTGCGGCAATTTTATCTCCGTATTTGGTCATGAATTTCTTCAGTTGTAATTGATGATGTCAGCGACTATAACGTATAATCGACTCACTCGGTGAGCCAAGCATCTTTTTCACATTTTCGTCAGGGAGTTTGGTTCAAACAGCCGTCAGAAAAAAAAAAGTTACAAAAGTGAATTTTTTCGTTTTATCACCACAAAGTTGGGATATTCTTTTTCCGTGTGAGTGTGTTGGGACAACCAGTTGTCAGGAAACTAAATTCTTTGGTTTTGTTTCATCAGCACAAATTGTTGTTTTGTCCTGATGGCTTCGCAATTAAGACTAAGCAAAATGATAGAGTCTCGTAGGTCAAGAGGACGGAAAAGGAAGGCGGATCATGAGTCTGAAGCTTCATCAGTGCCACTGGTGTCGGTGTCGGACGTGCCAGCAGTTTCAGTTTCGTCGGACGCGCCAGTGAGGTCCGAAGTTGTACAAGTGCCAGCGATAACGGCGCCGGATGCGCTTTCGGGGTCATCAAGGTCAGTGTTGGGGACAGTGCCTGCTGTAGATGCGGTTTCGGGGTCATCAAGGTCAGCATTAGGGACAGTGTCTGCTGAAGCTGCGGTTTCGGGGTCATTAACGTCAGCGTCTGCTGAATATGCGGTTTCGGGGTCGTCGGGGTCAGCGTTTGGTACAGTGCCTGCTGAAGATTCGCAGTGGAGTGGCATTCCCGAGACAGGTATAATTAACCCAGTTATTAGTATTCAAACCGAACTAGGGGCAATTATACCATCTAATATTAAGGAAAAGATTATTGCTGGAGCCTATGTTGATTTAGGATCGTTATTGAGCAATAAATTTGAATCTGAAAGGGATGGAAAATTTATTATAAATAATTCAGGGGAATTAATTTTCAAAAGGGAATCAAATAACAATCAAAAGATAATGTCAATAGAGATGCTTTTGTTGTTTTCATGAGTATTTGCTTGGCTGTGCATCCTGAAAAAAACACAGGAGCTTTTGAAATATTTGCAGACAATACGAATTGCTGCAAAACGAAATACAGCTTTGGGTTGGAAAAGTTATGACGAACAGTTTAGGTTTAGAATAGCTCTCGATCCTAATAAATCCTGGGCGAATATTGATTATGAATTGTGATTGATGTATGTAGGTCATTCAGCATCAGTAGTGTCAAACGAGAATCAAGGTGTACTTAGAAAATGCTTCGATTTCATTTTGAAAACATGTGTAAGACCTTTTTGTATGTATACTCATGCATGCTTAAATTGTAGCGGGAATCACCCAAGCCGTTTCTGTTTTACCAATAGGTCAAGGCCATGCGTTACAGTCCGCGGACAGAGAAGTCCATACCGTCATCAGTCAAGGCCTTCAATCAGAAACCCGACTGCACAACCGAGATTTAACGGCCCTCGGGCCATCACCTATAAACACTAAACTTCCAGCCAAATACGTTTCGATATATCCTGACAAGGCAGACGCGAATTTATTATTAAATGGATTTTCTAAAGGTTTTCGGCTCAATTACACGGGATCTAGATTACCTTCCCGTGCAAAAAAACTTAAAATCGGCTTATCTTTTACCAGAAGAATTACAAACAAAATTGGACAAGGAAGTAGATTTAGGAAGAATAGCTGGTCCTTTCAGTTCACCACCTTTTCCAAATCCCAAAGTTTCACCTATAGGTCTAGTCCCTAAATCTGACGGAGGTTGGCGTTTAATACAACATTTATCTTACCCGAAAGACCATAGTATAAATGATGGTATTGATGATAAATATTGTTCAGTAAAATATACCTCTTTTGACAAAGTTGCAAATATGATATTTACATTAGGTAGAGGGGCACAGATAGCAAAACGTGATATCAAGTCGGCTTTTCGCCTCTTGCCCATTCATCCCGACGATTTCCATTTACTCGGTATGAAGGTTGGGAAAAGCTATTATTTTGATAGGATGCTACCCATGGGTTGTGCTCGGTCTTGTAGTTTATTTGAAACATTTTCTTCTTTCTTGCACTGGCTAATAGAGTATTTAACAGGTATCAACTCACTTGATCATTATCTTGATGATTTCATTTTTGGGTCGGAAAAGTCATCAGGCAGTTGCATGGTACTTATAGACTGTTTTGAACGTGTTTGCACTGAGCTAGGTGTACCCATTGCACATGAGAAGTACGTGGGTCCTACTACAGTGTTAACATTTTTAGGACTTGATATTGATACGGTAGCTATGACGATAAGGGTCCCGGCCGTAAAAGTTCAGGAGCTAACCAATTTGTTGCGTCAACTGTTATGTAAGAAGAAAATTTCATTATTACAACTGCAATCTCTGGTTGGGAAGCTCAATTTCTTCAGCCGTGCTATTAGGGGTAGTAGAGCATTTTTATGGCGTTTCTATCAGGCCATGCATGGGTTGAACAAGCCGCACTTCTTAAAGCGCGTAACTACGGACATGCGCGAAGATATGCAAATTTGGCTTCAATTCCTCAATGAATTCAATGGAGTAGTCCACATTCCTGAGCCAGTATGGTACAATAATGAAACTTTGGCACTTTACACAGATAGTGCGGGAAGTTGTAACCTTGGGTTCGCTTGTTATTTTCAAGGTAAATGGTCATTTTTTCAATGGCCGGAATTCTGGACTAATAGCGATATTTTGAGGGATATGACATTTTTAGAATTAGTTCCAGTCTACCTAGCTTTCATATTATGGTCAGAAAATCTTGCTAGGAAGAATATAATTTTATGGATTGACAATGAGGCCCTTGTTGAAATTTTGAACAAGCAAAGTTCAAAATCAAGGAGAGTGATGATTTTAGTTAGGGACCTGGTATTAATATCACTGAAACATGAAATTGTTTTTAGAGCTCGTTATATAAGGTCAGAACACAATGTAATTGTTGATGCTATTTCTCGTAAACAGTGGGACAGATTCCGAAAGGTAGCACCAAATGCCAGTCTAAATCCAGAAAAACTGCCCGACCGATTTCTGTCGACGATATTGAGTCCGAAGCTGCTAGGTTATTAAATGACGCTTTAGCTGACAATACTCATTCGGCCTATTCTACTGGTCTGAAGCGTTTTGAAGAGTTCCGTCAGCAGTATGGTCTGAGTAACACATGGCCACCATTGTTACACGAATTAGTTCATTTTATTGCTTATTTATCTTTACAACAATTGGCTTATGCATCAGTCAGACTTTATGTAACGGGAATAAGTTACATGTGTAAGATTAAAAATATCCCGGACGTTTCAAATAACTTTGTAATCGGGAAATTGCTTAATGGGTTAAAGCGCAAAAACGCTAAAGCTGACGTACGATTACCTATTACTCCGGACGTGCTTAAAGCAATATTATCTTGCTTAGAGGTGGTGTGTTCAAACAAATTTGAGAGTAAACTGTTCGCCAGTGCTTATAGTCTAGCTTTCTTTGCTTTTTTGCGCGTGGGTGAACTGGCAAAATCCAGTGGTAACTCGATAGGCGATATTTTGGCGTTTGAAGATGTTCAAATTTGTGAATCTCAGAATTTTTTAATACTTCGCATACGGAAATCAAAGACTGATCAATTGCAGAAAGGTGTAACATTGAAAATAAGCAGTACTGGCTCGAATATATGTCCAGTTAAATCGCTGTTAGAATATAGAGGTTCGGCCTAGAATTTCGGGGCCACTTTTTTGTCACTTTGATGGAAAAGTTCTGACTAGATATCAATTTTCAGCTGTATTAAAAAAGTCTTTGGCATTAATGGGTCCAAATTAGGCACAATTCAAAGCCCATTCATTCAGGATAGGGGCGGCAAGCTCAGCAGCTTGCAATGGAATTCCGGTAGACACAATTAAAATGATTGGTCGCTGGAAGTCGGATGCGATCGAATCGTATTTGAGCGGACCAATTATGATAAATTCTGGCCAGTTATGTCAACAAGTTTAAGGCATAATGGTAATCAAGTTATATATGTTTCCCCTTATTGATAAATCGTGAAAACAATCATTCGGGTTTTTATTACATTTATTAGGAAAGACAGTTGTGTGGATAGTGGGGTCGTCTATTGTGATAAATGCCTTTGTGTTCGCACGGAAACAACCCGGCGGAGCGAGGCTAGGCTTGGATGACAGTGCAATTATATGGTGGCAAGGATACGGGGGGCTATGCCTTAAGTTAAGTAATAAGAAAGTTAATATGTAAATTTTGGTAGATATATGTCGTCGTTTATAACAAAGAAAGTTAAAAATAAAATGATTCTACATAAGGAGTTGTTTTTCGTGCTTTGCTTGCTATTAAATAGCTTTAGTTGAAAACAAACTGGTGTAAAGGCTCCGTTCATATTGGAAACTCGAATTTTTGCCAAAATTTTTGTTTGTATTTTTGGCGGTGTTCGATTTCGGTTTTGCAGTTCCTGCTTACCGCATCGAACTTGTGGCGGAATTCGAGTCTCCAATACCAAATTCATAATGATGACTGACTACCAGCGTCATTAGAACAATTGAACTTTTGCCATTATACAGCTATTTGTCTTGGCTCGGTATCCCGACGAGAACGGAGCCGTGGCCAGTCACATGCCAGAACTTAACTAACTTTATTTTGAAAAAATAAGTTTATAAATCATAGATCTATTTAATTTGGTGTTTTTTATTTGCTGCACAAATTGTTTTGTAAATGCTAATAAATGTTAAATGTTTTAACCTTGTCTTGTTACATTAAGGGTAGCTCACATGACCAGTTATAAGAGTTAGTAAGTTACCACTAATGAAATGTTTAATTTTGGACGTAAAAAGTCACATGGTCTCGATGGAGATTTTGATGTGATTTGCTGAGCCAGGATCGAACTTGAACTTGGGTCTTATATATTGGGTTATTTTCCGTTAAAGTTTGTTTTGGTACTCTGCAGGCATCAATAATAATGTTACCTAGCCACTGTCATAAAATTTAATTTAACTACATTTAGAAAAAAGCATAGGATTATATTGTTGATAAGTGAATGCAAGATCAGGAACACATGTATTTTCATGAGTTTATAGCAAATGTATTTATGTGTCTAACAATTTCATTTTGTTTGTGTATGTTGCGTATTAAGGTATATATAGCAAATAATGTTACACACACCCCCACCCCCACATCGCCTCAACCAAATAAAAGAAAAATATTGACGGTATACGGAGTTTGTTCTATGTCTGGTTGTCTTACTTGTTGTTATTTAAGGATAATTTCCTAGAATCAAATAAAAGTAGATGATAGTTAATGATATTCATGAACAAGATTGATGTTTGTCCATACAGTTTCTTAACCAAATACAAAAATTTACGGATTTAAATACAAAATAATGCGTGATATGCTTATTAAGATATCTACCAATAACTAGATAAAAGATAATTAACCATGTACAAGTTCACGACTTTGTGAAAGATGAAAATGAAATACAATGTCGGGCTGTAGGACAAACGATTACAGAATTAAAAACAACCCCAACAATTATTGATGTCGCACACGAATAAAAGCCATTACCAAAACACTATTTGTTGCTGATATACACTCATAGGCTTTGATAGCCCCCCATCCATATATGGCAATTATTTCATTTTTGCAACTTGTATTAAAATATTTCGATATTCATGAAAAATGGAAAAAAGTGCCCAAATTGACAATAGCCATTTTGGACATAATAATCTGCCACATGAGCCCGTTAAAATGAAGAGGTAACCTTCCTGTACCCCGAATTTTATACCAAAAATGCACCAGAGGCAACCATTTCATACCTTTATTTGAAATAAATTTCCAGGGGAAACCGCCTGACCCCCTAAAACGAGCGGAGGGCCCCCTCCTACCCACAAAAATGTACCTAATCCTACTCGACGCTATGCGCCTTGCTTCTGACACCTTTGTTCTAAATTGACCTCTACAATCACCTCCCATTGAATTATTTCTGGATCCGGGCCCGATTAGTTGTTAAGTATAAACAGTGTTATCAGGAACTAAGAATGACTTAATTTAATATGTATGCAACAGTAACGGTTTATACACATTGCAGTACATTTACAACACCCAAAACAAACTGTTCTTTACCAAGCCGGATAGGATTATATAAATTTCTGTCAAAACATTCAAGTAAATTTACTAAAAGCAAGGAAAGCAGATATTTTTTCCTTGTACATTGCACTTCAAGATCCCTTCAGTAGTTTACGAGTTATGCTCCAGACATTGTTTGTTGAAGATCCATCAACCCTGTTTAAAAGTATTTCTGTTTTAGCTGTAGTGGCACCTAGCCAAGCGTACACCTTTGAGCAAAACTGGGAGAGGACCTTATAATGATGGTGAAGATCCATCAAATAGTTTAACAGAAAAAGTTGTTTAAAATTGTTTGTATTATTAGCTCTAGATACTCTTAAAGGGGACCAAGTGCCACCATTAGAACAAATTTGAAAGCGGCTTTACTATGATCCTACAGACCAAAATTAATAAAGAACCATCATGCAGTTCATGAGAAGTTATTTCATTAATTAAAGGTATTTCTATTTTAAGCTTTAGTGGCCCCTAAAAGGGACCAACACCTTCATTTCAATCAACTTGGCAGAGGCCCTAACAGTGATACTAAAGACCATGTTTGATGAGGATCCATCAAGCGATTCATGAGAAGAATGCTTTAGTTTTTAGCTATTCTGGGCCATACAACAGGACCAAGCGGCCATATTTGAATAAAAATAGGATAATGGCGCTACAGATTAAGTTTGATGAAGATTTGAATTAACATGATAGAAGATCATGACATCCTACTGATCAAGTTTGGTAAAATTCTGATCAGTAGTTTCAGAGTAGATGTCATCTAAAAAATGTGGACGGACGGACGGACATTGAGCGATCACAACAGCTCACGGACCGAACACTCCATTTTGTGAGCTACAAAATAAGCAAGGCATGCGCCTTGCTGGTGACACTTTCGTTCTAATTTGGTCTCCCCACTCAACTTCCATTCAAATATTTCTGGATCCGGGCCCGATAAGTTAATATTTTTAAGTATAAACAGTGTTATCAGGAATTAAGAACACCTTTATTCAATATGTATGCAACAATTACGGTTTATACACATTGCAGTACGTTTTAAAAAATCAAAACAAACTGTTCTTTACCAAGCCGGAAAAGATTATATAAATTCCTATCAAAACGTTCAAGTAAGTTTATTAAAAGCAAGGAAAGCAGATATTTTTCATTGTATATTACACTTTTTCTGAATGGCTAAATTCGAGATTCCTTAAATAGTTTATGAGTTATATTCCAGACATAGTTTGTTGAAGATCAATCAAGCCTGTTTGAAGGTATTTCTATTTAGTTACTGTGGCACCTAGCCAACAGGATTCTACTGACCAAGTTTGGTGCAATTCTGATCAGTAGTTTCAGAGCAGAAGTCATCTGAAAACATGCGAAGTTCCAGTTTCAAAGTGCAGTTACTGAAGTACTAACTTACAATTTGTTGAAAAAGTGAAAAAGTGATAGTAAAAGTTCAGGTATTTATGTCATTCAGCTGGTATGATCGTAGGGAAGGCATGTTTGACGCTTCATCCAGATTTGATGAGTAATGATCCAGATACGGGCATGCTTTATGTCACGTTAGGCTAATGTCTTTAACTATAAAACAATGTAGAGGGTTACTTTTATTTCGTGCAATTAAGTTGTTTAGAAAGCTGTTTAAAAAGCCATTTAGAAACCAGCTCATCTTTAATTAATTACTCATTTTCAATTAAAACTTCCTAGAGCTGAAATGGGAATTATTTCATCTCAATGACGACCTTAATCATTCTCTCAGTAGTATCTTGGATACTGTGTACCCGAATAGTATTGACTCTATTCAGCGACCCTGACTCAGTGCCAACATGGCGGATATAAAGCCGATACAACTTTGTTTTCTGTATAATTTCGGTTTATAAAGGTATGTTTCAGTTTTTTTTATCTGCCTCCATTGATCAAGTGTATATTTATTTCAAAATGTATAATGTTAAATCTATTTACCCTTGTGTTTTCAGGTAGAATACTGACGAACAAGGCAAAATATTCACAATGAAAATTATTTTAAAAAATATATTAAAAAGTACTTTATATGCTTTTGTTGCCCCTACCACATTATGTATTTTGTTCTTTAAGCATTAATATTCTACAGAAATGAATGAGTTCACATGTACATGATGTATTATAAACGACCACTTCTGCTAGTATATACATGTATGTGTCTATTTTCATTCCATTTGCATTGCTTGTTCATCTGTGACAGTGACAGCGTGCATGTTTTAGCTTTTAGTTCATTTAGAAATCGTCTTCAGACTTTGTCATTAATTTATCAAAGGTTATATTTACATTACAGTTAAATATTTTTCAAATTTTTTATATTAATATTATGCAGATAGCATTGTTTGCAAAAATCTGGAAAAGCCCTCGAAAATATTTCAATATATTATTCAGAATAATTTATATCAAAGCACATAATTAAATAACGATTAAAGAATTTTTTCATACCACAGATGTTCAAAGGCCCTCCACCCGCGACCTCTCTCTCTCTCTCTCCGTCTTTCTCTCCCTCTCTCTATGTGTCGTCTGTCTGTCTTTCAGTCTGTCTGTCTCTCACCGTTTAAGAAGAATTGCGTTTGCTTCAAATCTTGTATATTTTATAGCGTAAGATATTTTATGGAGGTGCTAATGGAATATTTTTATACTGTTTAAATGGGTTTAGATCTATGATTAGTTACTAACTAGCTGGTTGGGGAGAAAAGTTGGGATGCATTGACTGACAGGGGACTGGTCACAGAACTTCGAGTATCTATGGTTCATACGTAACAGCTACGTTTTCGTTTTGTTAGGTATTTATCCATTTTAAGTACGTATTTATGCAGCACTGTTTCCTATATCAGTCACGAATTATCCGCAGATCTAAAACCACCTCATAATAAGTACAGTTTTTAAGCTATAAAAATGTATTCAAAACTTTAATACTGTTACACATTGTCATAGAGATGTTTATTGAACTAATACTGTATAGTGATAAGTAAGGTATTTTCTGGTACTTTAAAACTGTTGGAGACATAAAAATGTTCATTTTGAAGACTTTTTCTGGTACATTTTAATGAACACAAGCGACATTAAGTGATTTGTCAAACAAAATATTTAGTACACAAATCATGTTACCAATACAGGACTTTATGGCTATCAAAAGTTTTACGATAACATTGCAAACAAACATTGAAACATGAAAAAAAGACAATAAACATAACTACAACCGTTGTCTTTCCGTCAACCATGTTGGCACTGAGTCAGGGTTGCTGAACAGATTCAAGATTATCCGGGTACTTAGTGTGGATAACGTATGATCGAAGTTTCATTCACTTTTGAGTAGTAAAGCCTCGGATATAATGTTGTCGGGCATTTTAAACACGCTTTTAAACACGCCTCCGACACCAGCAGATGTATAGCCATAGCTCCCCGGACTTATATCAAGGCTAGCTAATTTTTTTCTAGGTAATGGAAGAAGGGAAACTGAAAATTAGATAAACTCAGACACTCCGTTTTATCGTTAAGCGCGTTTTTATTGCACGCTGCATGACCGTACAATACTGAATATCATACGATTGACTTACAGATGTATTACATAACACACTCACCTGTAAAGTATCATTACTCTATCTTTCGTACAAAATGCGAACCCGGCATTCTCCCTTTGTGTTAAACTGAGGTTTCCAGGTTATAGACTTTCACACCCTTGGCGCATTCTGGAGATTTCCCCTTGTGAAAAGAAGGATATACCTTGGAACACTCTGGTCATAACTGTACTTAAGATTTAAGAATATCATTTGTTTAAGACTTGATTTAAACAGTTTTAAAAGTATTTAAATAAGCTGATGTTACTAACGGGTAATTTGAAGGCAAATGTATTACCTGTTTTAAACCATATTTATTTACGGTTTATACATTTATCCATATATGTTTTTTTTAGATTTATATTTATATTGTACCTTGAAAAAAAAAATCATGAAACATGTTTTTTTTTTTTTTTTTTGAAATGTATAATTTATGTATTTGTAACCATTAGGATGCTAAACAAACAAGTAAAATATGTCATTAATTTTTGACAATATCGGTTTTGCTTCCTTGGATAATGATAATTACTATGCCATTCATTAAGAACATCTAACTTAATAACATAGACAACTATTAAGCATTATTACTGTTCATCAAACAAATGACAATTGAGCTGCAAAATGAGAAAACCAACATAGCGCATTTGCGACCGGCATGGATCCAGACCAGCCTACGCATCCGCGTAGTCTGGTCAGGATCCGTGCTGTTCGCTTTCAAAGCCTATTGCAATTAGAGAAACTGTTAGCGAACAATACGCGCATGCGCAGACTGGTCTGGATCCATGCTGGTCGCAAATGCAAATGCGTTATGGTGCTACTAAAATTTATATTGATTTCTAAAATGAGAAAAAAAATAAAAACCTTTCTAAACGCCTTCTATGAAAACAAAATTTTATATTCTTTTAGGTATAAACTGTGCCTGTAATAGCCAACACTAAATGCCAGACAGGCAACTTTTCAACAGCATTTCTATAAAATACTGCCAATTGCCGAATGGGCGTTTACATCAAACGCAGGTAGTAAATGACGTAGCTGTCACTGTAGTGATCGGTAAGAGAGTAATTTGATGACGCTTGTAGTTTGCTCCGCCTAAACATATATTTCTATCGGTAGCAGTGGAAAGCGACCTCGTAAAGTGTTAGTTACAAAAGTGAAATATTACGGGAGTTTATTTCAGGATAATCCTGCATAATCACACATGTGCATGTACACATACGCAGCATATATATGCACTTAAAACTATTTACATTATAGATCTGAACTTTCTGAAGATCGACATTGATGTGTATAATTTGTATTTATAAGCAACTCTCGACGAAATACAACACAGCTGGTTTCATGTATTTATTTTGAATTGATGTATCTACTACAGTTCGATTACCAGGTCATACATAGTCGAGTGGTTAGTCGTTGTCTTGAAATCACTATAACCTCTCACTGACTGGGGTGGGGGCACGGGTTCGAGCCTTCCTACCGACCATATTTCTTTATGTGAGAAAGTTTGCAGTTTCTTACGGAGACGAGAGTCTAGTACTGGTTCTTCAGGAGCGATGTTAATTAAGTAAACTAACACCGACATCAAGAGAACGGTGAATCTGGCGTTAACCAAGAAAATAAATTTCCGCCGTGAGCAAGTTTCTTTGCAAGGTGACTTAATTAGTCATGAATCCCGAATCAATTTTCAATTTGCTATTAAAGCGAAATGAAGAAGCCCAGCACTTAAGGTTTTTAACTTCATGTACAATGGCTACATGACCGGAAGTTTAATCGTTGATAAGTAGGACCTAAATACATGTTCAATGTACGAAAAAAAAAAGATTCTAGTTAATTCAAGCATGTCAGAATCGCATGTTGCTGGATTACCAAACACACAGAAATGCTTAGAGCTATTACCTTTATAACTTGAGTCATGTATGTAAACAGGGTATTTATGTTTAAACTAAATATATAATTTTTAATGTGAAAAGTGATGCCCATCAGACTATGATTTACTAATGTAAACTTAGATCCCTGACCAAGCGATAAAAATACACATTATTTTTTATCCACTTTTCACAAGGAAATCGATGTACATCGGTGACGAAAAAAATACTTATAATGTATACGTGAAATGATCGGGTGAATGCGAGGTTAATTAAGTTCAGTTTTACAGACATAATGTAATCCGTTTGAGAGCACGTACAAAAATGTTGTTTTTTTTTAAACTGAGTCTGAGATACGACTAAAAACTGTAATATCATCCATTTTAAAAACCATAAATACATTTATCACATACTTTTCAGTTTAACTTGGCTCGCGTCTTGGGCGGAGTTTATGTAAATGACGGTGACAAAATTAGCCACTCACGATAAGAATATCGATATCAGTCAGATACTAAATGTGTATGATGCAAACACTGAAACGGCGCGCTATTCTGAAATTGGCAGTAAATAAACTGTATTATTTGCCTATGAAGTGCAAGGCAAATACTGCCAATTTCAGAAAAGCTCGCCGAATGGGCGTTTACATCAAACGCATGTAGTAAATGACGTAGCTGTCACTCTAGTTATCAGTGAGAGGATCACCCGTGTAGTTTGCTCCGCCCAAAAGTGTATTTCTATCGATCGCAGTGGTTTAAAATGTACAAAAAAAAAAAAAAAAAAAAAAAAAAAAAAAACGATGTAAAGGGTTAGGTACAAAAGTAAAATATTGCGGGAATTTATTTTAAGATAATCCTGCATAATGCGTACATACATGTGCATGACACGTTCGCAGCATATACACATAAAATTATTTAGATTAAAGATTTGAACTGTCTGAGGATTGACACTGTTGTACTCTAAACGAAATACAACAAAACTTATTATTTCTTAGTTCGATTCTTTCAAACCAAATCATTCGGAGAAGTAACAACAAACACTGTGATGTATTGAGTAGGTACAGTCTCGTATTGTGTATTATACTTTAACAATATTTCTTTACAATTATACCTGTAGCAGTGTCACTATATCGTTAAAAAACAAAGTTTTGTGTAAAAAGTTTTCAGTCTGTTAAAAACTAGATCTAACCATGTGTCAACATTTTCAATGTTCATTCCAAATGTATTACATAATGATAAGCACAGTTCAAGTATCGAAATTGTAGAATGACAACTCTCCTTATATAGTCCAACATAAACAATTCATCATTTGTTTTCCTAGTTCTTGTAAACGATCACTTCAATCATTTGTATAAATGACTATTAATAAACTTTGATAATGTAGCAGTTGACCTCTTTGCAATCGACACCGTTTACTTTCAAATACAGGTTGCAATATAGCCCCAAGGTAATTTTATGACTGATATCTTTCAACACCCCTGGGCTTATCAAGAATACATACAATACTCCAACACCACTCATTTAGTACACTCAAATAAATTGCCTAACGGTAGGAAAGATTCCATTTGTATTCATAAAGGTGAGTGACAGTCGAGCCAACTCGCAAGAGTGAGTGACTGTTGAGGGAGGGCCTGGGGACCCTTGAGTGTTTCTCAAGGTCTCATAATGTTAGTTTAGATGATAAATTTTCAATATCTAATTAATTTGAACGTAAGATAACAGTGTCATATTAAAGCGGAAGTTCATATTTGTGCAAGGTATTTTGGAAAAATATAATATGTTCTTTTTTAATACATGTTGTTGAGAACGATGAAAACACAAAAAAGGCCCAGCAAATCAAAAGACTGTTTGAATATACAATTACGAAACCTAGCCTAACGGGGCTCATCAGTCACTCCCAGAAACACACGACGTAGTAATAAATATTTACATTTCACTAGCTTAGATACCCGTTAATTTATATTGAAATATATACAATCCGTCAAATTAAATGTCATGAAGAACCTATCATTATTAAATCTCATTGTTTAAATGACAACGGAAACATTTACTTATACAAAAAATATGAGCCGCGACATGAGAAAACCAACATAGTGCGTCTGTAGTCTGGTCAGGATCTATGCTGTTCGCTTTCAACGCCAATTGCAATTAGAGTAGCTATTAGCGAACAGTAAGAATCATGAGCAGAGTGCACCGATGCGTAGGTTGATCTGGATTCATGCTGGTCGCAAACGCACTATTTTGGTTTTCTCATGGTGTGGCTCAATTATGTTTCTAACTAATACGTATTTCCTTTCCTACATGGTAAAAAGCTACATATGATGAGATGTAATCCGAATGTCGGTAAAATACAATGTGATGAGGTCACTACTAGTATAATTATGCGTCTGTCTGGGTCTGGTGTCTAAATGCTACATGTATTTCGATTTTTTAAAGTTCGACGCCCAGAATTGTCGAAGTTGGACAAGATATGATAGGAAAACTATAGTTATGATTTTAAACTTTCAAAAGCACATGTGACTCTGATTAACTGCATATTGTCAAATGGTACGGTCGTTAAATTCTAGTATTTGTGACAGGCAATTTA
Source organism: Mercenaria mercenaria (assembly GCF_021730395.1). Classification (NCBI taxonomy): domain Eukaryota; kingdom Metazoa; phylum Mollusca; class Bivalvia; order Venerida; family Veneridae; genus Mercenaria; species Mercenaria mercenaria. The sequence continues at coordinate 59,277,763 of NC_069375.1, read as the reverse complement.
ACGGTGAATAAAGTCTATCCAAGATCGCCTTTTACAATTCAAATTCTGCTATCACAATTTTAAATGAAATTAAAGATAAAATACTTTTACCGATATTTTCTCTCAAACGAGTCCACTTTTGAGACACTTAAGTTCTGTATATATACGCGTGATGTGTAAAATATTAAAACAAAGGATTGTCATCGATTGAAGTTTCATTGGAAAAGTCTTCCATATCAAAAATTATACATTTTTCATAGAAATCCGTCAAATTATTACTGCATACAGAAACCATGTAGTATGTGATGTCATGAACATTTTAGTCAAACGGAAAAAATAGATGTAAAAATAAGCTGTTAGTCTAACTCGTCGCGCTAAGTCAATGCTGACTTCTGCTTTATTGCAGTAATGTGCCCGTGTGATTTCTAAACTAGGAATTGTAGTATCCATCCATCATGTGACTATCTCCGTAGTCAAGTGGTTAGTCGCTAACTTGAAATCACTGTAATCTCTGATTTGGTCAATTGGGTGGGTGGGGAGGGCAAGGGTTCGAGCCTTGCTACCGATCACATCTCTTTATCTGAGAAATTTGGACGTTTCTTGCAGAGGTTAAATTCTTCCCATGTACCACGGCTATATTTCAGTTAATTCAAGCCAATATTTGGTAGAATCTCAAACGCACAGAACTGTTTATTGCCGTTATAACTTGAGTAACGTATTTAAACAGGGAGTTTATGTTTAAATTAAATATTTTACTTTTTTGACATGAAAAGTGATGCCAATCGGGCTATGATTTACTATTATAAACTTAGATCTGTGACCAAGTGGTAAAAACACATGTGTAATTTTACATGTATAAACTTTATGCGCTGACTTAATTTGCATTTTGTAGTGAGGCTATAATGGATTAATGATTGTTATCATCGGTGACAGAAAAATTAAGTACTTTTAGATAATGCGACACTAATCGGGACAGTTTTACGTAATTGTAATCGGTCACAGATTGTAAAAAATGTTTGATTTGAAACTGATTCTGAGATACGGCTTAAACTGTAATATCATCAAGTTTTAAAAACCATAAATACATTGTATGACTGACAATTTATGTGTTGTTAAGACAAATTAATGGGAAAAACCCATATAACTTGACTCGCCACTTGGGCGGAGTTAATGTAAATAACGGTTACAAAATTAGCCACTCGCGATAAGAAAATCGATATCAGTCAGTGACTACAAGTGTATGATGCAAACCTATTCTGAAATTGGCAGTATAGTCAATAGTAAGTAAAAACCATTAGTTTGAAATAAGAAGTCTTATCATGTCTGACGCAAGTTTGATAAATGTGTCTTTTGGGATGGGACTGTTATTAGACGGTTAATAACGCACAAAAAAGGACCACCACTGCAGCGATTTACATAATTTCTCATTTAACAGATATTTATCTCTCCAAAAATAGCAATGAGCTTTGCTACCTATAGCTAAAATTACCGGATCTGGTCTGATGCATAGTTTTGAAATGTTTAATTTGATCGCAAGTTTAGATATAGATATATATCAAATATCTTAATTTTGTTTTCGACATGCCCAGTCTAAATTGAATTCAGTGTATTGGAAATCAACACTATTTATTTGCAAAGTGAATATTTAAACTAATTTAGTAGGTAAAAAAAAACGCTGAATATTTAGAATTCTTCACTCCAAGGTGTGATTTATCGTAGAATAACCCGAGTTTTTCGTTCTTATGCGGAACAATCTGTCACTCAGGCCTACGGCCTTCGTGATATATTCTTACGCATAAGAACTCAAAACACGGGTTATTCTACGATAAACCACATTTGGGAACTTATTATTTCTTAAATACATGTCTTATATATTTACTCGTGTCTCTGCCAACTCGTGGAAATGTTGCATACTGTGCTCTGTCGTGAAGATATAACTTAATCTTACACTAAAAGTACCCAAATAAACATACACATTGTATGGGTAATGCAAAAGAGTTAGGTACGTTCACTTAGTATAAAATATTTTAAAGATCAATAACTTTTACATTAAGAAACACTGTTGTAGTATGAATTGTTTCCCTTGACCTTGTCTACCTCGGAGAAATTCAGAAAGTGTGAATTTCACAAAAATAAGAAATGATTTTATTATATTCGATGAAAACTGGAATAAGTAAGAATGTACAAAATGGATATGCATGTGTATTAAAGTGTATTCTAACACGACCAGCAAATAACCTACATACACGTAGAGCAAAATCTATCTCGGGTTATTCTGCAATAAACCACTCGCGTGCAATGACGTCATCCGATCCAGGTGCGTAGCACGGTCGTAAAAAGTAGTTACCATATTTTTCTAACACTGTTGTACTCGTATGTCGTGTTAGAATCGAAATAACAAGCTCCCAAGTGTGATTCATCGTAGTATTAACCCGAGTTTTCCGTTTTTATGCGAAAAAATATATCACTCAGGCCTACGTGATATATTCTTACGCATAAGAACTCAAAACTCGGGTTATTCTACGATAAACCACGTTTGGGAACTCATCATTTCTTAATTTAAGTTTTGACTCTTGTTCATTAAAAGTGGAGGACGTATGACAAATATAAATAGATTTCAATTTCGTCAGCTACGCTATAGGCCTACAATATACAGAATACAGATATGTAAACTTTCCATTCATGATTGATATGAACTGAACCATGTCGGTATCGCTATATATGCCAAATGTATACTCTGTATTTGTAAAGAATGTCACAGTATTTGACAGCTGTCAAACTATGTACGTTGACTGGGTCGCGAAACTTTGTCTCTAATCTCCTGGATCGCATCCATGTCCATTAACACTCGGCCCTGTTTCTCATTTGGCTGCTGAACATAGACCTTACAGCCGGCGACCCAGCATTTTGTTATATATTTTTCTCTTTTTAACTGTCGTGCACGGAAAGCCAGATTTTCACGATAAGGAGTCAAATTTTCCTGTACGAATATACCATCCGCTAATTCCTTCCTAGAAGCATACAGGCGCTGTCTAGCCTTCGAATTTGTGAATTTGATGATAACTCTTCTGTTAACGTTATCTTGTGAGGTGGATATTCCTCTTCTTGGCTTCGTCTAGAATTTTGGATTCAGTATCATCATCGGTCCTGCCCGTATCGCCAGGAATTCCAGAAATATCTAGGTTTATACGGCGCCCATATTGTGCCAACTCGTCATGCTCCAATCTAGACGATTTCAAATCTGCTTTTAACATTGATATTTCAGTTTTTAGAGAGCTCACCTCATCCTGGAGATGTTTAGTTTCTTGGTTGACAATGTTTCGAATGTCCCATTTCAACTCGTTTAGAATTTCTCTGAGTTTTCTTTTATCAGTACGGGTGCCAGTTGCGAACCCAATTCTCTAAGATCTTCCTGACTGAACTTTGCCATAGCTGGAGGGGTAATTGAAATCTTCACCTGTTTCACACGCCTCGTAAAAATCTTCTCCCTCACTTTCAGAAATATTGATAATACTTGGAATGTTTGGAAATTTTATTGGTTTATGTTTCTTGTTGACAGAATTTTGGCCTGGAGAGGTTTTGTTTCGTTTACGATTGCCCATTTATCAGAATGTTTATTGATAACAGGTAAATCACAGGTAGTCAAAGGTTATAATGTCATAGGTACAATTGTCTGACAGCAATTCACCTAATATCACAATCATCTCGTATCAATGTTCATATAGATCACATAGTTGTCAATAATTGTCCAGAACTTAGCCCGACTTCGCTGGAAACTTACATTTTGTTAAATTATGTCTCCCACCACACAGTGGTGTGGGAGACATATTGATTTACTCCAGTCTCTGTGTGTGTGTGTGTGTGTGTGTGTGTGTGTGTGTGTGTGTCTGTCACAAAGCGTGTCCGCATTCTAAGTCGAACATTTCTCATCCGATTTTCACCAAAAATGTGTTTGACTATAAGACCTTGGCCAAGTTCGATAACTAGCCAAATCGGTCCAGGCGTTTTGGAGTTATGTCCCTTGAATTACCAAAAATCGGCCTTTTTACTCTTGTCCGCACTCTAATTCGAACTTTTCTCAACCAATCTTCACCAAACTTGAACAAAATGTGTTTGACCATGAGACCTCGGCCAAGTTTGATAACTAGCCAAATCGTTCCAGGCATTTTAAAGTTACGGCCCTTGAATTATCGAAAAATCAGTCTTTTTACTCTTGTCCGCACTCTAAGTCGAACATTTCTCATCCGATCTTCACCAAAATTGAACAAAATGTGTTTGACCATGAGACCTCGGCCAAGTTCGATAACTAGCCAAATCGGTCCAGGCATTTTGGAGTTACGGCCTTTGCATTACCGAAAAATCCGCCTTTTGCTCTTGTCCGCTCTCTAAATCGAACATTTCTCATCCGATCTTCACCAAACTTGAACAAAATGTGTGGGAGACATGCGCTTTTCTCAAAAGCATCTCTAGTTCTCTTTGTTTTTGAGAAATTCCCCGACATCCTGTTTTGACCGTAAGATTTAAACATATCAATACTATTTTCAAATCATTCATGAATAATGAAGGGTAACACGAGCTGAAACGTTTTATTTTTTTTTTTTTTCCGTAAAAGTTTTGCTTTAATCTTACATTAGTCTTGAAACTGCCAGTCAGAGTTTTTACCAAAGGTTTGATGTTTTCTTTCTGTTTCTGTTCATTATTTCTTATACATCGTACATTCCTGTTGAATTTGCAGTCTGGAGTATGCTTTTAAAGTTCACAAGATAGGTGCGTAATCGTCGCAAGTGCTACGTAACTTCAGTTTTCATCCGGATTAAACGAGCACAGATTAATTATTGTCTCTGGCTCAAAGTCTTGTTGATAAAGTCCAAGGAGACCGATTGATAATTATTTTTTCGGCCGGTGCTCACACGTGTATCATAATTGGCACGTGACGAGGTGCGCGATCGAAGAAAATATGATAGAATGTTCGAAATGATAAGCAGAAAGTGTAACATAGGCATAGCAGCAGTGGGACCTGAAGGACCCCCACAACTATGAGAGTTGCTTCCCCCTTCCCCCCACCCCCATTCCCTCCCCCCACCTCACCCCTCCCCCTATCCCCGTCGTCCCCCGCACTTTTAATTAAAACAGAGATTTTTTCCTAGAATTAACAGAAAAGCCCATTTGAGAGAGCATTTACATAAGAATTTGATGCAACTTTAGTGTAAAGTACTTTGAGAGAGAGAGAGAGAGAGAGAGAGAGAGAGAGAGAGAGAGAGAGAGAGAGAGAGATTTAACATAACTATGCATACCAAACCTGAACTTGAAAGAAATAGAATGCATTATAGCTGACGAAGGTTTTCATATATACGCCGAAACCTAAACCGAAATAAAAAGGAAACCGAAACAAAACATGAACGTGTGGGGAAGAGATGGGGGGCTAAATCGGGTTGAAGATGATTAAAAAGAACAATTTTCCTTCATGCAAAATGTATGTCAAATAATCATATAGGCTTCTTTCCGTGGAATTCCGCGGGAATTAATCTCTCTATGTATATGTATATGTTATGCGTAATATGCTATCCTTTCCTTATTTTGGCGGGAAAACTGCACTTGCTTTTATTGCGCTCCACCGGTTCATTAACATAAAGTTTCATGATTTTATTATAGAACGTAATCTTGAATTATTCTGTGATATGTTAACTCTGACCCTGCTGTATTTCTATAATGGACTGGTCCATCTTTCAATTTGGACCGTACCATTTATTTTTCAAAGGGGTTTGCACTGAAAATTTACTGACTGAATAGCGAACAGTGCAGACCATGATCAGACTGCACGGATGTGCAGGCTGATCTTGGTTTGCACTGGTCGCAAAGGCAGAATCATCTGCCGCCGGCAGGCTAAGGGTTAACCAAATGAAAATGCGCGATTCTGAGCGTGAATGAATTTCGTTTCTGTACGACGGTAACTAGATGTTTATGAAAATTTTCTTTCGGAACTATTAACATTTTGATTATGCGTTAAACTTCAAAAAGGACAGAGTTGAATCACAAAAAGACCTTTCACTTATTCTGGCGGACAAAAAAAAATAATTGCCAACTGAGCAATGTTTAATATATCCCTGTACATCTCGTACTCTTACAAGCTCATATAAACTCCCGTTTTCAAGGACAAACATGTACAAGTGCGGATCGAATTTGATATGATTAACCAATGTTGATATCAAATATTATTTTAATAACAATATAAAACGTTAAATTGATACCTTTGAAGAAGAGACCATGGTCCGTTCTACATTCTTTATCCACAGTGGTGACTAAAGAATTTTACATGTAACATAACTATGGAGTCTTGAAGAAAATGTGTTGAAGTTATTATTTTTCTGTTTGTTTTCCGAATACTCACTGGTCTGAGTTTAAACCTTGGCGTTTCAGTGGAACATTTACATTTATTTCTTTATTAGATCTGGGTCCTAAATATAACTTAAAAATACAGATGTCATTGACTGGAGTCAAAATTTGAAACTGATATTGATAGATTTGTGTGAGTAACTGAGTATCACTGTGATATTGAATGTGCATACGGTGTAGATCATTGATTATGTGTTAATGGTTGAACACATTCAATTACGGTGTTCCGTTAGGGCCAGCGCCTGCTCCCTGTGAACGAGAAGCGCGAATGTAAGACGGTACGATGGCGAAGCGTGACAGTACTATTGTGACAACACGACAGTGCGAAGGCGAAGCGCGACAGTACGATGGCGAAGCGCGACTGTATGATGGTGACAATCCGTCGTTCTCTCGCGCTTCGCCATCGTATTGTCGCGCTTCACCATCGTAGTGTCGCGCTTCGCCATCGAACTGTCGTGCTTCACCATCGTAGTATCACCATCGGACTGGCGCGCTTCGCCATCGTACTTTCCCGCTTCGCCATGGACAAGGTGACGGTGTCAATTTGGAGTAAAATTTAATATTTACAGAGCAAATGTTACTATACCTTGCATATGAAAAATATATGGTAGTGTGTGGTTCCTTTCAGCTTTCACAAATCTCAACCTTTATAGGACTGAACGCAGATGAGGACCTTAAACGATATAACAAACCTTAGGGCGTGGACGGTAGCATGCATTTCCACTGCCGTCCATGAACAGGCTCTATCAAACCGAGCCTGCAACATTTTTGTTTTTGTTGTGTTGAGCGACCTGTGGAGTTTCCACTTTTTCTATTTAGTAATTCGGGCGACTATGACCTAAGTTTTTGTTCTGATCTGGCATTAAACCCATATCTGTTTGTAAATTGCTTTTGATCTTCCTTATGAGGGGCGTTACAGCCGAATCGATTCAGTGTTTAGTGAAGAATGAAGGTATAAATTTGGAGTAACAAATTAACATTTACAGAGCATATGTTTCTATAGCTTGCATATGAAAGATATATTTCACTAGTTAATTTTATTCAGCTTTTACAAAACGCATCCGTATACAACTCAACGCAGGTAGGAACCATTCACGATATTTAAAGTCTTTGTGATATCCTGCTACCTTGACTGATGCGTTTGTCCCCCTCTATCATTAAAAATATACAATTAGCATTAAGATTTTCAACTACAACTTGGAGGTTTTACTGCCGATTCAGTTCATTGGTTAGAAAAGGGTGGCGGAATCAATTTGGAGTAAAATATAATATTTAAAAAGTCAATGTTACTATACGTTGCATATGAAAAATAAATGGTACTGTGTGGTTCCTTTCAGCTTTCACAAAACTCATCTTTATAGGACTGAACACAAATGACATCACAAGATATCAAAAGCCTTAGTAATTCGGGCCACTATGACATTGAAAACATACCTGTCTGTATTAAGCTTTTGATCTACCATTTGATGGGTTTTACTGTCGAATCGTTTCATTGTTTAGGGGAGGATCACGGTATCAATTTAGAGTAACATATTAATATTTTCAGAGCAAATGTTATTATACGTTACATATGAAAAATACATGGTACTGAGTGATTACTTTCAGCTTTCACAAACATCCGTATAGGATCCGACGCAAATGAGGACCTCACACGACATTACAAGCCTTAGAAATTCGTGCTTCTATGATCTATGTTTAGTCCTATTCTTTCATTGAAAACATATACCTGTGTGTATTAGGCTTTTGATCTACCATTTGAGGGGCTTTACTGCCGGATCGGTTCAGTGTTTCGGGGAGGATAAGGGTATCAATTTCGAGTAAAAAATTAATATTTACAAGGCAAATGTTAATATAGTTTGCATATGAAAGATATATTTCACTAGTTGCTTTTTTCACAAAACGCATCCGTTTAAGACTCAACGCAGTTAGGAACCGTAAATGATATTGCAAGCCTTTGTAATATCGGACCACTGTGACTTATGTGTTTGTGTGTCTCTTTCTATTAGTGAAAATATATCTCTGAAATTAATATTGTGATTTACAATTTGGGGGGATTGACTGTCGATTCGGTTCATTGGTTAGTGCAGGTTGACGCTATTAATTTGGAGTAAAATTTAATATTTACATAGCAAATGTTACTATACATTGCATATGAAAAACATATGGCAATGTGCGATTGCCTTCAGTTTGCACAAACCTCATCTTTATAGGACTGATGGCAAACAAAATGACCTCAAACAATATTACAAGCCTTACTAATTAAGGCTATAAGGACATACGTTTTTGTCCCTATCTGGCATTGAAACCATATCTGTGTGCATAAACTTTTGATCTACCACTTGAGGAGCTTAACTTCCGAATCGGTTGTTTGGCGGAGGATGAAGATTTATGGTAACAAATTTTAAAATGTTTACAGAGCAAATGTTATAATATATTGCATATGTAAGATATATTTCACTAATTTTTTTTTTTTTTTTGGTTTTTCTTTGTTTCTTCTTTTTTTCTTTTTTTCATTTTTCACAAAACGCATCCGTATACGACTCAAAGCTGATAGAAACCGCACACGACATTACAAGCCTTTGTAATATTGGGTTACTGTGACTTATGAGCTATTATTGAAAATATACATTTGAAATCTAGATGATGATCTACAATTTGTGGTGTTTCGCTGCCGATTCGGTTCTTTGGTTAGGGCAGGGTGATAGTTTTAATTTGGAATAATATTTACAGAGAAAATGTAACTACACGTTGCGTATGAAAAATATATGATACTGGGTGATTTCTTTCAGCATTTTTCGAAACTCAGTCGTAAAGGACTAAACGCAAATGAGGACCTCACACGATATTACAAGCCTTAGTAATTTGGACTACTATCACCTACGTTTTTGTACTTAAGTGGCATTGAAATCATATCTGTGTGTGTATTAGGATTTCTATGTAATAGAAAGAGCATTGAAACTCAAGGGTAAACGATTTGTACGAGGGGGCGTAGCCCCCGAGTATAAATCGTTTACCCGAGAGTTTTAATGTTCTTTCTGTTTTGTATCATAGCCATCCATATATGGTAGTTCAGTAGGCGTTCCGCATTGCCATATACAGCAGTTCAGTGAGTACTTAAAATCCTTGCTTTACAAATGTGTAAAGCTCAGGCAAAATAAACCAATGCGAGCGCAGAAAATTAATAAAATGCACTTCGCTGTCTGCTGTTAGAGACACGCCCATACACGCTGGCATACTTTCCTATCCAACAGTGCGGTAACTAGCGTGCGGGTATTTAATACCTGCACACTTTTAGTTACCGCACCCTGCGCTCACTGTATACGATTTAACTGCACCAGACTTGTTAAGAAAAAACACCGAGCTATGATACAACTACCATTTGTTGGGCTTTACTACCGAATCTGTTCAGTGTTTAGGGGAGGATATTGGTATCACTTTTGGATATTTACAGAAGAAATGTTACAATAGGTTAACTACACTGTAGTAATTTTTTTCAGCTTTCACAAAACGCATCCATATACGACTCAAAGCAGGTAAGATGGCGAATGACGTTACAAGCCTTTGAAATAATAGACTAGTGTGACTTATTAATATGATTTAACTGTCGATTCGGTCTGTTGGTTAGGGCAGGATGACGGTTTCATATTTGAGGACCTCACACGATATTTCAAGCCTAAGTAATACGGGCTGCTATGGCCTACAATTGTGGTCTACAATATGAGGGTTTTCGCTACCGATACTTTTCATTGGTTAGGGCAGGGTGACGATATCAATGTTTAGTAAAATTTAATATTTATGTTGCAAAATGGCAGTTAGAATAATGGGCTTGCCCTTAACGAGAAAGCATGGGACAGAACTAAACAAACTGGTATATAGAAAGCGGATCTGGGGTTACGGAACCTGTATATCACAGGAACTGCCAAAAGACAAAATTAAAAAAGAAGACACAATATCCAGTTTATTGTATGATATACGATATGTAATATGATTGGACATGACACTGACGGTAATACTTAACAATGTAAAAATTTCATTATATAAAAAATAAAAATAGAAATGCCGTGAAAAAATGATATGACTGGATTATAGAGACTTCGCTCAAAAGGATAAAGAGAATTTGTATTGCGTCGTTTTTGAAAGCACTGTCATTTTGTGCTCAATCTGTTGTACATTGTTTCAAGGTATGTTGCAATTCGGTTACCATCTAATACAGAGATATACTGTGTATTTTGACGCTCACATCTTGAACCATTCTGATATTGTACAAATAATTCAGACAAGTTTCCACTTGGAACAGTATTTACAGGATCACGTTGCTTTGCACGCAATGTTTTTTTCATGGTGCACATACAGTCATAAATATATTCTTGGAATGATGCCATCAGTTCAAGCGAGGAATCGTCTTGGGCGGCCTGACGTAAATATTTAAAGTAATTTGCAAGTTCATTCAGCATATCGTAGTGTTCTCTCACTGCCTCAAGGAAGGAGTCAAGGTTGTTGCAAATCTGAAAGGAATTATCACTTGAATTGTAAAGGGATCATGCTCCTACATATATAAAACAACAATATCATATATTTCAAAGCAGAAAGCAACATCTATACTATATGCTAATATTTTAAGTAATGTATCTAGTATAACTATTAAGTACACTAAAACTATTTTACATCACGTAGTTAAAGAGTGGCCAAATATAATTTTCAATATTTTTAAGCCTGAAACTGCTTTACTTTATATTTTCTGATACTAACAAATAACGGTACTTATTTTACGTTAGATGCACATGTGTATATATTTGTATATATTTACCTAAACTAAAATTTCCTTTGTGTTAACAGGTGCATCAAAATGAGGATACAAATTATCTTTTATGTATAGGCGCAAAATCAACATGGCAAAAAAGGCTGGTACTGTTTCTAACATATTTACAGTGGTTCAGAATTTGGTTAAAATGTTCAATTTAATGCGCATCTTTCACTAAAATTTATTTCTAGCTACTATACTCGTAGAAAATCCTCATCAAATGAATACATTTGAATAAGTATAGAAATAAACTTATTTCATCAGGTACATTCACAATTTAATGTCATTTATAACAGCCAATTGCTAAATATACAGTTAGCACACGTTTATACGGTGCTTGGCAATACATGTATAGATGACCTTATATAAATACAAGCTGTTGAAATTATATACTACATTTTATTATTTATATTTTCAAGAATGAATCTGGGTCTTTCTTTATATCATCTCACATTGTGTTTCAAGCGTATACCAGTATATGCATTGCATTCATTTCATCTTCAGATACTTACATTCTGTGGAAAAACTCCAGTTTCTTCAAGTGCGCCAGTCTCCGACAGACTCATGAAACTCGCATTTTCATCTTCGGTACAGTAATACACAGCCATCTGAATACCAAGAAGCAAACATTATAAACGGTTAAGTATCCAGCTACTACTCCGTATCCAATAACTCTCGTAACCAGTTACTACTCAGTATCCATTACTATCAGTACCAGTATACTATTCAGATCGTTACTACTCAGTATCCATTACTACTTAAAGTATCCAGTTACTATCAGTATCCAGTTACTACTCAGTATCCAGTTACTACTCAGTATCCAGTTACTATTCAGTATCCAGTTACTACTCAGTATCCAGTTACTACTCAGTATCCAGTTACTATTCAGTATCCAGTATCCAGTTACTACTCAGTATCCAGTTACTGTTCAGTAGTCCGAGTTATGTCATATCCAGTATCCAGTATCCATTACTCTCAGTATCCAGTTACTACTCAGTATCCAGTTACTCTCGTATCCAGTTACTTCAGTATCAGTTACTTCAGTATCCATACTCTGTATCCAGTTACTGTTCAGTATCAGTACGTATATTACTGCTCAGTATCCAGTTACTGCTCGTATCCAGTTACTGTTCAGTATCCGTTACTGTTCAGTATCCAGTTACTCTCGTATCCAGTTACTGTTCAGTATCCAGTTACTGTTCAGTATCCAATTACTGCTCCGTATCCAGTTACTGTTCCGTATCCAGTTACTGTTCAGTTTCCAGTTACTGCTCCGTATCCAGTTACTGCTCCGTATCCAGTTACTGTTCAGTATCCAGTTACTGCTCCGTATCCAGTTACTGTCCAGTATCCAGTTACTGTTCAGTTTCAAATTACTGCTCCGTATCCAGTTACTGTTCAGTATCCAGTTTCTGTTCAGTTTCCAGTTACTGCTCCGTATCCAGTTACTGTTCAGTATCCAGTTTCTGTTCAGTTTCCAGTTACTGCTCCGTATCCAGTTACTGTTCAGTATCCAGTTACTGCTCCGTATCCAGTTACTGTTCAGTATCCAGTTACTGTTCAGTATCCAGTTACTGTTCAGTATCCAGTTACTGTTCAGTATCCAGTTACTGCTCAGTATCCAGTTACTGTTCAGTATCCAGTTACTGCTCCGTATCCAGTTACTGTTCAGTATCCAGTTACTGCTCCGTATCCAGTTACTGTTCAGTATCCAGTTACTGTTCAGTATCCAGTTACTGCTCCGTATCCAGTTACTGTTCAGTATCCAGTTACTGTTCAGTATCCAGTTACTGTTCAGTTTACAATTACTGCTCCGTATCCAGTTACTGTTCAGTATCCAGTTACTGTTCAGTATCCATACTGCTCCGTATCAGTTACTCAGTTCTTACGTCAGTTTCAGTACTGCTCCGTATCCAGTTACTGTTCAGTATCCAGTTACTGTTCAGTTTCCAATTACTGCTCCGTATCCAGTTACTGTTCAGTATCCAGTTACTGTTCAGTATCCAATTACTGCTCCGTATCCAGTTACTGTTCAGTATCCAGTTACTGTTCAGTTTCCAATTACTGCTCAGTATCCAGTTACTGCTCCGTATCCAGTTACTGTTCAGTTTCCAATTACTGCTCCGTATCCAGTTACTGTTCAGTATCCAATTATTGCTCAGTATCCAGTTACTGTTCAGTATCCAATTATTGCTCAGTATCCAGTTACTGTTTAGTATCCAGTTAAATACTGTTCAGTATTCAGTTAAATACTGCTCAGTATCCAGTTATTGCCTATCATCTGATTCACAGTTAAACAGAAATTAAAACAAAATGTCCAACACTTGATTACAGTAACTGTTTGTCATGTGAATTTTGAAATTAGGATGTGATAGAACAACAGTTACCAAAACTTACAATTAACAGATGACAGGCCTCTGAGTCACAGCTATGAATATTTATATAATTTAAAATATAGTAATTGGCAGCCACCGACTTCCATGACCTAAATATTAAATAATCAGTCGTCCGAATCATGATCGGCTAAAACTGACTACAACATAGGTATCACAAAATACATTGACTGACAGTAGTTGGGATTAAAGAAAGCGGATACTGATTCAGCATCATTAGGATTTGATCCAGTAATTAAATAAACTATTAGAAATTCATGTGGCTTATGGCAAGCAACAATGGTTTCAACGTCAGTAATCAGTAATTTGCTACAGAAATTAAAAAAATATGCCAGGCAAAATTCGTACACTATCAGTATATCAGTGTTTAAATAGAGTTATAATAATCAGCTCCCCGATTCATTGCATCAAATACTTGTACAAGCATCCCTATCTAGTCCTTAAACACGATTGTTGGAAAATTAGCATAGCAAGCCAGACTTACAGTGTATTCATAAAATGTAGACATAATGCATGTTTGATTCTTGTTATGACATCTGTAGAATCCGGGATTAATTGGTGCCCAAGCCGGGCAGTGCGAGGGAGCCAACTTTTCTGGAAGTACTCTACAGATGTCATTACACGAAACAGACATGTTTTAAAACTATTATTGCAGTAAACTTATAACAATGTAATAAAAGTATTAATATATTTAGTCTGTTGAGGTTGTATGTAAGTGGTAGCCTGGTGCCCGACTTGTTATAGACTGACACTCTACTAGGAAACAGAGAGGAGAGCAAACACGCATATCGGTCCATACAATTGGAAGCATATACCATAAAACATTTGCAAAGAAAATAATAAGTTGTTTTTTTAGTTTCTATCAAAATACTTTTTTTTTCTAACACATTTTAGACTGCATCAGATACATACAGCATACTTGACCAAACCTGATACCTAGCAAAATGCTTCTTTTCAATTTCATCAACACTGTTAAAACAAGCAGCGATATAATTTCATATAAACGACTTAAATTAAACATAAATATATCCTTTCAAGGCATTTCCATTTATTACAAACTTAAGTAGTGAAAATTAAGCTAAAATCAAAACGGAAATAGTTTAAACATGAAGAAATTAGAAAAAACATTTAAATTCCCCATGATTATGACAGTTCTTTGGTAATGGACATTTGAGCCGTGCCATGAGAAAACCAACATAGTGGCTTTGCGACCAGCATCCGCGCAGTCTGGTCAGGATCCATGCTGTTCGCTTTCAAAGCCTATTGCAATCAGAGAAACTGTTAGCGAACAGCATGGATCCTGACCAGACTGCGCGGATGCGCAGGCTGGTCTGGATCCATGCTGGTCGCAAAGCCACTATGCTGGTTTTCCCATGGCAGGGGTGTAAAATTCCACTCGCCCGCTCGCATTGGCGAGTTAAAGTCTGGATAGGACGAGTGGATCTCGCTGTATACTCGACCGATCGGGCGAGTGGTTTTTACGTCGTTGCTTTAATGAAATTCAGAAATTACATCTTGAAAAACGTCAACAAACTTTGAGATAGTTCAGTTGCTACTTTGATTGACTGGAATTTACCCGCGAATCGTAAAGATATCAAAACGTCATGCCGGTAATTTTCCATTCCGAGAGCACGTACAACCTATCGTAATATCAAATTTACATCTCCGTTACTTTTGTTTATCGACAAGTACACAAAAAACGCGCGTAGTGCATTCGTTTTTTAACATTATCGCTTCAGTTTTTCAACACCGCTTGAGAAGTAATACAATTTGAATTCTATTAAGATTTCAATAAAATATCGACGGAAATGTAAGCAAATTTGTATGAAAACGGTCGAATTTTCATATAATCATTTGTTAAGTTTCAAACAGCGCGATCTTAATTACTGATTTCTTTCTAAGAGAAAATAAATGATACATACAATGGGCATAAAATTCAGACTTTTGACCAGAAAGAACAAAAAACAGAATTAAAAAATCTTAAATAATGAAAAAGAGACAGTAATTTAAATACATTGAGTAAAACGATTTTTGAGTAAAACGATTTTTTTGGTAAAAAGGTTTCTGTTAGTGCGGCGGAATAGGGTACGTGACCTCGTGGACGTAAATAGAAAAAAAAAATGATGTTGTTGCGCTTTTTAATAAGTTTTAAATGAATCTTTGTACATGTATTTTTTTTTTATAAAATATTCTTCTCAAACGATAATGTAAATTTCTTGAGGGCAAATAGGTCACATGGCACGAAAACTGTAATATGACGTAATGCCATGACAATCTCGTGCAACAATACCGCTTTGATCTCCACTTCAGATGTCATGATACAGACACACCTCTTTTAGCTCTTTGAGAGGATGTTAATTGATGGTGAAAACAGGCCAATTACTTAGTTTATCAACAGAATAATTACCGATGATCTTCAACTTTTTTTTTTCGCCATCAAGACGGGTAGGTGGATGATGATTATGGTGTCCATATTTTTAAGACACTTTTCAAAATAATTATTTTTCGGGAAGTAAGTCTTGAGAAAATGAAAATAACTGATGTTTAATACTTTCCTGACACTTTGGGAAACTACGGTAGGGGTTAGACTGTGATTATTTTTACTATCGATGCAGTTATTATATGGAGAGCAACTTGACGGTGGAGGTGACAAAATTAGTGAAAGAAAAATGTCTGGGGTGAAAAGGAAATTTAAGAGTAACAAAAATGAATAATCAAAAAGGAAACGTAGTGTACGAGCTATGTGTTTGTTAGAAATTTGCTTGTTGTACATAATACTCCTTCCATAAAACGTGACAGTATTTAAAATGTCAATTATTAGGGCGAGTGACTGTCCACTAAGGGCGAGTAGATTTTACTAGCTACTAGTCCTGCAGGGCGAGTGGTGTGAAAAAGAATTTTACACCCCTGCATGGCGCGGCTCATTTATTTAGTCAAAACAAATCCATCACCAATTAACCCTGGACATACAGCTGTATAAGATTTAGACTCAAGACATTAAAACGCTAAATGTTCTTTTTGCTCGTAATTTTCAAATTAGTATGGACTGTATAAGAAATTTGGAAGAATGTGAATTTCAAACTAAGAAATAGCTCAGCAAATTCTCTGAGTTACAAGTTCACTATAAACAAAGTTACGGCAAATTGAATACTTTGAATTATAAAGTTTTAAGTCTTAAGTTTCAGCCTTTAAACTTAGAAAAACAGGCCCAAATTCTAACAACAGAGGCCAAATAAATTCTAAAAAATAAACCACAAATATTACTGATCTTGCTCTTCAACAAGGAGTTGTACCTGGTATTGAAGAGCCTAAGGGGAAAATAGGAAAACTTGGGTAAGGTAAAATTCTGCTGTTGTAATCTGAAAACAGTTTTATTACCTTTGTGCATGTTGCTGCTCTGCCTCGGCCAGTTGGGCCTGCAGGTTTTGAACCTTGGTTGCTAGGTCAGCGTTGTCTTCTTCAACCTTGCAGAGACTGCGGTCCAGGCTGGTACGTTCCATAACAGTTTTGCTGGCAAGCTCCTCTGACCTCAACTTTTCACGTTCAACCTATACGAACAAAAAATAAATGTGAAAAAATTGTATATTCGGTACAGGAGCTATCCCATAAAACAAGTGTCATAATTTGATAATGAAAGAAAAGTATACAAATGAAACTTGTACCTCAATAAAATATTATCATGCCATAACTTTAATAGCAGGCAACCACTAGTCTGTGAAGGTTTTATCAAATTCTACCTGATAAATAAAGAAGCAGGCGACATGTAAGATTTTCAGGTTAAATAGACGTACTAGCAAAACCTATATGCTATCATATATTTAGGGTTCAAAAATCTATCTATCAAATTAAGTTATAAAACATACCTTGTCAAGAGTTTTTTGCAGAGCGGACTTATCTTTCTCGAGCCTGATTTGATCTCGTTCAGTCTCGCGCTTCTCGGTTTCGAGGGTAGCGAGGGCACGCTGGAGGGCCTGAACTCGTTCCTGGAGGCTGGACCTCTCTGCCTGTAATTTTTCAATCTTCATCGTCAAATCCTGCTCAGCTTCTTGTCTCTGTAGAAGCACCTGGAAAACACAATATCTTCACCATGTAGTCAAATATCATAGTAATAAGAAGTGTGAAACTGAATCTACCATTAGTACTGTATAAGTGAATACATTCGCGGGTTAAAATAGTTTGCCAATTGCTGATTCTAGACATTTCACAAATGGAAATATTCACGAATCACCAAAAACGCAAGTGCCAAAGCTAAATTTGGTTATCTTTACTTGACTATAATGACGTGTCTTGGTGAATGTGGCACATTCATACTGGCTGATATTTTTCCTGAATTTCTTGAATTTACGAACATTTCCACATCGTAAGCTATTCCACTTATACGGTAATCTATACTTCTTTGTCTCTTTGTCTTCTTTATATTTGGACTTTTGAATAACCTCCAGTAAATCCAACAGCTGATTATGTTGTATTAAATGAATTACAACAAAGTTACATTTATGAAGGTACATTACATAACTTGGGATAACAATACATGGCAAATAACATGCACAGTTTATTTTGAGGAACCAATGGAGTTTTTTTTTTTTTTTTTTTTTTTTTTTTGAGTGTTTCAAGTCAAACTGATACAATTTTAGGTCATATGGCAACTTTTTAGTGGTGGAGGAAGACCCAAGGTGCCTCTCCAGGTATTGTTTCAGCACGAGTAGGCACCCGTGTATAACCACTGACCTTGTATGAGTTAGATGGACGGCTACCTACTAGGCCACATTTAAACAAGAGGACCATGATGGTCCTGAATCGCTCACCTCTTCCCACATGATCCAGTTTTGAGTATGATGTCGTTTTTTCTATTATTTGACATAGTGACCTAGTTTTTGAGCTCATGTGACCCAGTTTTGAACTTGACCTAGATATTATCAAGATAAAAATTCTGACCAATTTTCATGAAGATCCATTGAAAAATATGGTCTCTAGAGAGGTCACAAGGTTTTTCTATTATTTGACCTATTGACCTAGTTTTTTAAGGCACGTGACCCAGTTTCAAACCAGACCTAGATATCATCAAGGTGAACATTTTGACCAATTTTCATGAAGATCCATTCAAGGGTATGGCCTCTAGAGAGGTCACAAGGTTTTTCTATTTCAAGACCTACTGGCCTAGTTTTTGATCGCAGTTGACCCAGTTTCAAACTTGAACTAGATATCATCAAAATAAACACTCAGACCAACTTTCATACAGATCCCATGAAAAATATGGCCTCTAGAGAAGTCACAACGTTTTTTCATTATTTGACCTACTGACCTACTTTTTGATGGCACGTGACCCACTTTCGAACTTGACCTAGATATCATCAAGATGAACATTCTGACCAATTTTTATGGAGATCCATTCACGAGTATGGCCTCTAGAGAGGTCACAAGGTTTTTCTATTTTTAGACCTACTGACCTAGTTTTTGACCGCACATGACCCTGTTTCGAACTTGACCTAGATATCATCAAGATGAACATTCAGACCAACTTTCATGAAGATTCATTGAAAAATATGGCCTTTAGAGAGGTCACAAGGTTTTTCTATTATCTGACCTACTGACCTAGTTTTTGATGGCACGTGACCCACTTTCAAACTTGACCTAGATATCATCAAGATGAACATTCAGACCAACTTTCATACAGATCCCATGGAAAATATGGCCTCTAGAGAGGTCACAAGGTTTTTCTATTATTTGACCTACTGACCTAGTTTTTGAAGGCACGTGACCCACTTTCAAACTTGGCTTAGATATCATCAAGGTGAACATTCTGACCAATTTTCATGAAGATTTCATGAAATATATTACCTCTAGAGAGGTCACAAGGTTTTTCTATATTTAGACGTACTGACCTAGTTTTTGACCGCACGTGACCCAGTTTCGAACTTGACCTAGATATCATCAAGATGAACATTCAGACCAACTTTCATACAGATCCCATGAAAAATATGGCCTTTAGAGAGGTCACAAGGTTTTTCTATTATTTGACCTACTGACCTAGTTTTTGACGGCACGTGACCCAGTTTCGTACTTGACCTAGATATCATCAAGGTGAACGTTCTGACCAATTTTCATGAAGACCTTGTGAAATATATGGCCTCTAGAAATTCACAAGGTTTTTCTATTTTTAGACCTACTGACCTAGTTTTTGACCGCACGTGACCCAGTTTCGAACTTGACTTAGATATCATCAAGATGAACATTCAGACCAACTTTCATACAGATCCCATGAAAAATATGGCCTTTAGAGAGGTCACAAGGTTTTTCTATTATTTGACCTACTGACCTAGTTTTTGATGGCACGTGACCCAGTTTCGAACTTGACCTAGATATCATCAAGATGAACATTCAGACCAACTTTCATACAGATCCCATGAAAAATATGGCCTTTAGAGAGGTCACAAGGTTTTTCTATTATTTGACCTACTGACCTAGTTTTTGAAGGCACGTGACCCAGTTTCAAACTTGACCTAGATATCATCAAGGTGAACGTTCTGACCAATTTTCATGAAGATCTTGTGAAATATATGGCCTCTAGAGAGGTCACAAGGTTTTTCTATTTTTAGACCTACTGACCTAGTTTTTGATGGCACGTGACCCAGTTTCAAACTTGACCTAGATATCATCAAGGTGAACATTCTGACCAATTTTCATGAAGATCTTTGAAATATATGGCCTCTAGAGAGATCACAAGGTTTTTCTATTTTTAGACCTACTGACCTAGTTTTTGATGGCACGTGACCCAGTTTCGAACTTGACCTAGATATCATCAAGATCAACATTCTGACCAACTTTCGTAAAGATCCCATGAAAAATGTGACCTCTAGAGTGGTCACAAGCAAAAGTTTACGGACGCACGGACGCACGACGGACACCGCGCGATCACAAAAGCTCACCTTGTCACTTTGTGACAGGTGAGCTAAAAAGTCTTTGTTTGCTATCTCCCGACCCTACTTTTTAAAGTTGGGTAAGTAGGTAGTCCATTTTTTTTTTTTTTGTGGGGGGATTATACTTTTACCAGTAGATATATGATCGTTTCTTACAAAAATAAGACAAATTTGTTATATTTGTATATGTTGTATAAAAGGGTGACATTAAATAATACAATTTAAACTTTCTTATTATTTTGCTTACTTGAAATATATGCGGCACTTGTCATATCGCAACTTTAAAAAAAAATTGACCAGCATTGTCCAATAAAAACTTTTGGGGCGCAGCATTTTAAGTGGGTAGGTAGGGAGACAGCAAACAAACATATTTTTAATTTTGGCCCTATGAAAAAATTCTGCACTA
Source organism: Mercenaria mercenaria (assembly GCF_021730395.1). NCBI lineage: Eukaryota > Metazoa > Mollusca > Bivalvia > Venerida > Veneridae > Mercenaria > Mercenaria mercenaria. The sequence goes on along the minus strand of NC_069375.1, from coordinate 59,256,874 downwards.
AAACTGAGATTCTGAACCCGCAGTAGTGAGGGGTAAGTGTTTCAAGACAGGAACAGCAGCCTTCTGAATTAGTTTAGAAGATAATGAAACCTTGGGATGTCTTCACCTTTAGCCTGCTGATGGTAAGTGATTCTGCCTTTGCAACCAGCGCAGACCAGGTTCGCTATTCAGTCAGTAAATTTTCAGTGAACATCCCTTCAAATAATAAAAGATACTGCCCAAATGGACCAGTTCATTTTAAAGATTTAGCAGGCTAAGGATTAATGTATCAATGTATCGATATATAATAAAGAAAGTCAACTTACACTATGACCCTGTCTGATCTGTCCGTCAAGCTCGGATCTGTTTACTTCAGCCTCACTTAGCTCACTCTGCATGCTCTGGACTCGTTCCAGGAGACTGTGGTTCTGTTTCTTTGCCTCATTCAAAGCTTGTCTGAAAATCATTATGCAAAATTTGGAATTACTTACTGGATACGGAATATATCTGGTCTGACAGCACATGGCATTTTTTGATCAGTAGAAAAGCAAGTAACTTGTAGAAAGGGAGATAATTTAACAAAATATATTAGAAAGATTAGCTGAAGGTGTAACAACGTATTCTTCAAAGTTTAGTAACATTTTCTCTCTTTCTCAAAAATACAATCTTATGATATCCAGGTAGAAACCTGTTTGCACTATTGTGAAGAGCAAATTACATTCAACACTGAACTTTATGCACTGGAAGTCCCACAAGGGACTTAACTCAAAATACCTGAAATTCGGCAATAGAACTGAACAGAACAGAACCATTTTAAGATTTGTACACAATACGTTGTCTACAACACAATACTGTCATATTCTTCACAAATTTATGTAAATGCCATATGACCACCTAATGAATTTGACTTAACAGGTTTTACTTTAAATGTTAAGAAAATGTTATTCTACTCAGTAAATACCTGGTAGTATCAAGACGTTCCTGCAATATTCTACGATCATGCTCACTACTAGTTAGCGCCCTCTGGAGGTGAGTGAGGCGTTCCTCAAGTTCCGCAATAGTGGCCTGGTTGTCGGACAATGAAGAGTTCAAATGATGAACCTGTAATGATGGAATAACATCTAAATAAATATAAATCTGAAATACAGATATATATTTACCATAATGATTACATGTATAACATTTAAATCTTGCGAACCATTTCTTTGAAACCATTTGATTTTTTTTTTTAAATATGTTTAACTTATAAGGTGCATGTATTCTGTGCCTGTAATCCAATTTTACAACTAAGTAATAACTGCAAAGCTATGTCATACCTTACATACTATTTTACAATTAATTTTCAGTTTCAAAATTGTCTTCAGTGACTTGTATAAGTTTCTACTGCGTCTTTATAACTAAAGGCTCTGATTTTGACATTAACTGTCACCTTTTCTTTCTGTTGGTTTTCCTCTTCCTCGGTCCTGGTGAGGGCGGAGCTCAGTCTGTCAATAGTCAGCTGTAGGGACTGTGCCTTGCCTTCCAGATCCTGGATATTCTTGGTCAGGGATTCCACACGGTTTTGTAGAACCTGAAATCATACAGGGAAGAAAAAAAATTAATTCTTCATATGTTAGCTTCTTCTTGTTCTTTGCTGTTCTGCTGAAGAAATTTCAGTTTCAAAGTACAATAAAATTTGAGAATTTGAAATTAAACAGACTTTAATTCTTAAAACTAAAGGTACAATCTAAGACACAACAAAATTATACATTTAATAGTGATACGAATGCATCCTGTTTTTTAAAGTAATAAAAATGTATTTGTGAGGTCCTTTTCAGTTCAGCTTTCTAATTCTATGGGGACAAGTGTGTTATCACCATTTCCTTCAATTTTCATAGGATTCTTGTTTTTACATAATTTTAAATCTATTTCCATTACCAGAATCTTACCATTTCTTTATGCTCCAACATTTGAACCCTACTTTCCCTATCATGTATTGAGGTTCTATTCTGTTGTGTTACATTATCAACTGATTTATTTGTTCTAGTGTTAATCTCTTGATCTCTTTTTCTTCTCTCCTTCATTTCATCCGCAACAAGCACCATTTGAAATGATCATTTTTTACATGCTTAAACATAACATCCAACTGACCATATTCTAGGTCAGACTTTGCTCTAGGTCTTTCAAAAGAACTTTTAACAGATTCTTTTTGAGGCATTTTGTATATTCCATCTTTTTCAGACACATGTGCATGAGATTTATCAGCACCATTCGTAAAGTGTTAAGAGTAGTCTCCCTTTTGTTCATTCTGACTGGCCACTGTATACACATGATACTCTCTATTTCTTATTTGATCCAAATCAAAATCCATTTTATCAAAGCTCAAATTATAATTATGAGATTTTTCATCTCTAGCACCTAGTTTTATATCTCTAGCAAATCTCTGACCATTGTTGTGCCCATTTGTTCCATGTAAACTCATGTAGGGCTCAAATCCATTAGTTTCTAGATCTTTTTCTTTTGAAGGAAAGTTAGTAAGGTCAGGGCCTAGATAACTACCATCTAAATCTGTACGGTAGTTAATAGCTTTGTTAGTTTCTGCAAAATTCATACCATCTCTCACACATAAAATGGAATCCAATCTTTGGCTGTCGTTTACTTTGTGACTGCGGCGAAATTCCTGAAAAGCAGACTCCTGTGAATTCACAGAGTTGCATCGACTCACTCGCCGGCTTCGTCCACTTTGATCAGAATTTCTACTGGTTCTTGTGTCACCACTTCTTCCATTTTTTGAAACAGCCGTATGACAGTCTACTCTATTTCCATGGTGTGTCTCATTGGATTTTCCACTGCGCCCCTTTCTTTCATTTCTACTATTTCCATTTCTACTAATCGCATAGCCACCATTTCCATTTTTGAACACTCCGTGGTGATTTCCATGACTTTTGTTACCATTACGAAGATTATTCATTGAATCAAGAGATCTTTGATGACGGTTGTCTGACTTTGTTATGCCATTTACACTACTTCTTTTATGTGAACTATCCACCAGAGTGTGTAACTGGTTGATGCTGATTTCATCTATATTATCAATATCACTTAAACCTTTTAAATCACTTTTCCCATTAAATTCTTGTAAGTAATCAATATTGAAGCACCCATATTCTGGACTCGAAACGGGCATAGAATGTGGAAAAGGAAAGTTTGTATTTCCATTTTTCAATGCACTTTCCTCATCAATTTCATTTTCTTGTCTAACTCTTTTATCAATATCCCTAACTCTATATTGCGAGTCTGTCTGATCATGACCAGACTTTATTACACGGCCATTTTGATTTTCCTCAATTTCTGACTTTAAATGTATATCACAGTTGGAAAAAGAATGACCATTTCCCACCCGATCATATGTTTCACCAGATATTTTATACTTTAAAGCTTCTCTTACAAAGCAAACACCTAATCGACAATGTTCATGATCGGAATCTAAAGCCTTTCTATTGCCATCACAAACAATTTCAGGCAAACATGTACCAAATTTGCATTTCTCATGTACAACTCGTTTCCCACTAAAATCACAATATCCAGTATTTTCAAAATCATTTTTGTTTGGTTCAGTTACAACATATGACCACCCATGACTTTTATCCCTCCTTGCAACAAATTCTTTAGCAGCATCCACATTGTTATTATGAATCGTATTTTCATTTGATAAAGTTTTAGTTTCCTTTAACCTATCATGTTTCTCAGAATCCGATATACCGTTACTATATCTATCAAAAGAGTTTTGTCTGCTTGGTCTATTCAGTTTCTGATTATTTACCCCACTGTTATTCCCATTTGTTTCTGAACCCCTAAAATCACCATAAGTATTCCCATCCCTTCTCTCTTTCTTAGTACCATTAGTATTTACTATGGATGTATTACTATTAGATTTAACAAACCCATTATTTAACCCATCTGTTTGTTTTCTGCTACTAATGTATCTATCTGATCCATTAAAACCATTATTTGAATGTCTTCTGGATGACACCCCGACATAATCTCGACCACCATTTTGATACATTCTATCTGATTTTTGTTGAACATCTACAGACATAAGCAATGACTCCCCTGATCCAGGAGGACTATTTACATTCACATTATTGCCGTAACTTGTGTCAACTGCAAGCGGCTCCATCTTAGCCTTAATATTTTTTGCATCCAATCTGTTAATAATTTATCATTCTTTCTTGAAATTTCCCTTATTAGAGTCTCAATTTTACTTGCATCAGTCCAAGAAAATCTTATTCCACAAAATATATTCCAAAAAATTAAACCATAATCACAAGAAAATTTATCTAAAAATGCAGTAATATTCCGTAACAGGTTTCTTCACCAGCAAGAACATTCACTGTTTTATTACAGTGTAACCTTAACAGTGAAACAAAAGTTAGATAAATGACACAAAGAGACAGAATGAACCTGAAGAAAAACAATTAACTACCTCATTTTTTATTCACCCAATTACATACATCCAGCATCAACCAATTCACACCCTTTATAATGGTAAAAAATTCAATTATGTCCAATTTATCGCACTATTCGCGATCGACAACCATTTTACATATGACAGTTCTAAGACAATGACCAACGTCTTATGCTGTCATCTCTGTACTGTAAAAACCCAACATAAGGTACAAAAGTAGTCCGGCAGATATAATCTCTAAGACGTCGTTAATTATGCATGACAGCCATATTGCTCCGTAATATTACAATCTCAATGATTTGCTCTTTTCATCTTTTATATTCAGTTTCACTGCTACATTCATTAATATCTTATCATGTAAATACTGGGCTTTCACCAAGATGTATGCAAAGGAAATGATCTTTTTCATAATTTTCACTTTTTGGAAATGGTGGCAGATTTGCATATCTTATACACTCGATATAAAAAAAATTGAATGTTTTTTATTCAGGCTAAACAGCATTTTACACAAGTAAGAAAATTTTGAGGATATTTGCAAAGACTGTATCAATATCTGAGCCGCGCCATGAGAAAACCAACATAGACTAGTGGCTTTGTGACCAGCATGAATCCAGACCAGCCTGCGCATCCGCGCAGTCTGGTCAGGATCCATACTGTTCACTAACAGTTTCTCTAATTGCAATAGGCTTTGAAAGCGAACAGCATGGATCCTGACTGGATCGATGCTGGTCGCAAACCCACTATGTTGGTTTTCTCATGGCATGGCTCAATTTCAATTTACAACATAAACTTAAATTCTTATTCATCTTAAGAAAATGTACTTTATAAATTTACATCTTATTTAAATATTCATAATCCCCTCATTAAATATGCACAAGTTACTGTATGCAATCAATGCAACACTATTAGATAAATATAATCAACAGATTTTTATAAATTAAACCAAGACAGAGAAAAATTTCTTATAGAGGAAGTCATCAAATATTCAATCAATGTATAATCAAGTCAATCAAAGTCTCACATCCCTATTTTAACTCTCCTAAAATTTGATAATTTAAACATTTCTTCTGCACACTGTATCATACTATGATATTATAAAAAAAACTTATACTAATGACATTTGCATAAATCCAGTCTGTAATGACTCTTTTCTTTAGACGTAGACAGCAGCTACCAAACTTTGAACATCTTCAATCATTCAATTTCAAATATGATGAGAATTTCCATAAACAAGAGCTGTCAGTGGACAGCGTGCTCGACTATTCTCAGTGCTTGACAGAATAATATAAGCTATGAGTAAAACTAACATTACAATAAACATATTCTAAGTCGAAAAGGGGCCATAATTCAGTCAAAATGCATGATAGAGTTGCCTCCTCCTTTTTACACACTTGGGTCATGATGATAAACAAGTATGCAAAATATCAAAGCAATATCTCAATGGACTTTGAAAATATTTGGGGTGGTACGCAAACTTTAACATTACAATAAGCATATTCTTAGTCGAAAAGGGGCCATAATTCAGTCAAAATGATTGATAGAGTTGTCTCCTCCTTTTTACAGACTGGAGTCATGATGGTAAACAAGTATGCAAAATATCAAAGCAATATCTCAATGGACTTTGAAAATATTTGGGGTGGTATGCAAACTTTAACATTTGTGTGATGCTGACGCTCACACTCATGCTCACGCCGACGCCAGGGCGAGTAAGATAGCTTTCCTATTCTTCGAATAGACGAGTTAATAAAAATGCTGAAAGGTAGCTGGAGAAATTGTCTTTGAATTTTTTTTTCAAAATCCCAATTCATTTTCTGAAAATTCGATCATGGAAAAGAAGTCTTATGGCTAAGTTTGTTCCAAGAACCAACAAGAGCTGTCACTAATGGTGACAAATGCCCCCCGCAGCACCTTGACCTTTGACCTGGTGACCTTGACCTTTGACCTGGTGACCCCGAAGTCAGTAGGGGTGGTGTACTCAATAAGTACTATCAGCATGTGAAGTTTGAAGGTCCTGGGTGAAGTGGTTCGCGAGTAAAGTGCCTTCATGCAAAAAGGTAATGTTGGCCCCTGTGACCGTGACCTTTGACTTGGTGATCCTAAAGTCAGTAGGGGTGGTGAACTCAATAAGTACTATCAGCACGTGAAGTTTGAAGATCCTGGGTGAAGTGGTTCGCGAGTAAAGTGCCTTCGTGCAAAAAGTTAACGTTGGCCCCTGTGACCTTGACCTTTGACCTGGTAATCCCAAAGTTAGTAGGGGTGGTGTACCCATTAAGTGCTATCAGCTTGTGAAGTTTAAAGGTCCTGGGTGAAGTGGTTTGCGGGTAAAGCGCCTTCATGCAAAAAGTTAACGTTGGCCCCTGTGACCTTGACCTTTGACCTGGTGACTTCAAAGTCAGTAGGGGTGGTATACTTAATAAGTACTATCAGCAAGTGAAGTTTGAAGGTCCTGGGTGCAGTGGTTCACGAGTAAAGTGCCTTCATGCAAAAAGATAACGTTGGCCCCTGTGACCTTGACCTTTGACCTGGTGACCCCAAAGTCAGTAGGGTGGTGTACTCAATAAGTACTATCAGCAGGTGAAGTTTGAAGATCCTGGGTGCAGTGGTTTGCGAGTAAAGTGCCTTCATGTAAAAAGTTAACGTTGTGACGAACGAACGAACAAACCAACGAACTAACGAACGAACAAACGAACGGACAATTGAAAACTAATATGCCTCCCTTCGGGGGCATGAAAACTTACTACCATGCTGGATTTTTTTTTTTTACCAAATACATTATACAGGCTAGCAAAACATTCTACACAGCCTTGTTTACTCCAAACGACTACGTACCTGGTTTTCAGTGTCCTTGTCATTCAGTGCCAGCTTCATTCTCTGTAATTCACCCTCAGCAGATCTGCGGGCCAGTTCTAGGCGTGTTGTCAGCCTCCTCCAGAGCATTACGTAGATTCTTCTTCTCATCTTCAAGACGGCCCTCCTGTTGTCTCATCTTGGCAATCCTCTCCTACACAATGTATAAATACATATAGACATGACTACTGGTTTGTTTTGGGTTTAGCCCTATTTACCATCAGTATTTCAGTGTTCCTGGATTCTGTACCAGTACTTACCTATTCTCCTTAAGTAACTCCCAACTTTTCCACATTAATTAAGAGTTGGAGGACTAATTATTTCAGACACGCTGTCTTCTAAACAATTTTCATGAAGAACATACGCTTCACAAGGGGATCAACTCACAACCCCATGATCTTTAGATTCACCCTATTTAACTAAGCATACAGGACTCAGTAACTGACTGATAACTGACTGATAATACTGAATGACTGACTATTTGAAACTATTAATTCATAGGTGGTTTCAACATTCTCCTATATGCCACTGGCCAATTCACTTAACATAAAAGAACTGATTAACTACAGAGTGACTGAATAAGAGATTAAATGACTGATTATTATTTAATTGACTGATTACTGGCTGACTGAGTTTATTGACAGATTTATGATTAATGGACTGATTTATTTATTGATGAATCTGCAGGCTGAATCATTTAACCTGACTTACTTGATCAAATGATGTAAATTTACCAACTTTTAGTGGAAATGATGCTTAAAGCTTGTTCTGCCTAAAATGTTGTAGCAGTAAAAACATGTATGATATATATCAATGAGTATAAAGGAAAAGGCACTGTTACCTGTGTCTGTCTTTGTTAAGACTCCTTGGCAGCAACAGTACGCTCCAAGCCACTGATCTTGTCAGCCATAGCTTTCCTTTTGCGCTCATTGCGTCGGATTGTCTCCTCCTGGAGCATGAGGGCGGTTTGGGCACTGGCAAGACGGCCATCAATGCCGCGTTTGTCTATAAATTCAAAAGACATTGATGTTTTAGACAACTGAAACAGCAACATATAGTTAACTAGTTGTCCTTTTTTTAAATATTTCTTACTTACAGTCTGCCAATAACCATTTGGCTAACTAATTAATTGATAGGACACATTTAGTGCCTTTTTCACCCCTTCAGTGTGATAAAGAATTCAACGCAAGAGAAAGCTAATGGATATATGGGACTAGTTCTCAGGCAAAACTGTAATATAACTTAGTTAGCTGGCTGGTAGGAGGGTAGGAGTGTGTTTGAGGTTAGGGACGTCTGGGGGGAGCGGGGTAGGCGATTTTTCGTAATGAAAAAAAATCATCATTTGAAGGAATTTAAACATATATGTTGTATAATAAATAATAATCAATTTTGTCCATTCATTATTTTATTTATTTAGTATCACTGCTATGGCTTCAAAACTGTCCCTCTGCAAAAACTGATCACTTTAAACAAGAACTGTCACAGGAGACAGCGCTCTCGACTATTTCGATGCTGGATAGTGAAACTGGGCACATCTGAGGAAACTAGAGCTGTCACTGGAGTCCAATTGTGGATGAAGATATTGCACAATAGCCTGAGTCTATGTCAAAAATATCAACTTAAAGTAATAAGAGAGGTAAAGATAAAATTATCAAAACACTATATAAGTATATCCTAAGCAAAAAAGGGGCATAATGCATTAAATATTGGTGCCAGAGTTATGCACCTTGTGTCATATGGTGTGGGAGATGATGTTAAACCAAATCCATTCAGTAATAACAGAGACAGAGTGAAAGTGCATCAAAACTTTAACCTAAAATTCTAAGTAAAAAGGGGAAATAATTCATGAAAAATTGGTCCCAGCGTTATTCACCATGTGTCATATGATAAGGGTAATAATGTTTAACAACTGTTTAAGTTTGAATCAGATCCATTCAGTAATAACAGAGATAGAGTGAAAGTGCATAAAACTTTAACTTGAAAATCTATGTGATAAAGGGGGATAATTGATGAAATATTGGTGCCAGAGTTATGGCCCTTATGTCAGATGATGTGGATGATTATTCCTCATCATCATCCACATCATCTGACATAAGGGCCATAACTCTGGCACCAATATTTCATCAATTATCCCCCTTTATCACATAGGAGTATTTCAAGTTTGAATCAAATCCATCAAGTAATTACAGAGATAAGTTGAAAAAAGAGAAAGTGCACCAAATTTTTAACCAAGGTGGGGACGCGAGAAAACGTCAACGCCGGGGCGAGTAGGATAGCTCTCCTTATACTTCGTATAGTCGAGCTAAAAAAGAAGTTTCACAATACTTGTTTAAGAAACACTTTTCAAGATCTAAATTTTTTCAATTCAAAATTTCTTATGTCTCCCTTGCATGATATTTGCAACAAACCATTTCTTTCAATTTAAATCTTTCTTAAAATCTTTCTTTTTTGCTTTTAAACTGCAATTCATTATAAAAATACCTACAGATCAGCAAATTCCACTTTTAAAACAATTTTCTACTGGCACCTTGACAAAGTTTTCTTTTTCACTTTTATTTATCTCCTATTTATATTGTTCAAATTCATAACATATTTCGTCAATAGATTTTCCCCCCTTTTAAATACTTCAAATTATTTAAAGTATTTTCAGGTACGTCTTATCATTAATTTTATGAACATATTTTCGATCTTTCAAGCATGCCAGCTACTGCGTACTATAATAAAAGCACTCAAAAACGCTCTAATATTCCATCACACGCAGTCAAAATCTTAACTTTTGTACTCAAACACAGAAACCCCTTTTAGAACATTTTTCAAGTGTGCTTGAATTTCAACAAGATAAGGCCAGCATTTTTTTATTTTCTGGTTTACGGGAGATTTTTCAAAAAGTTTGGGTCGGGGTGGGGGGGATGGGGGTCAAATCAAAATAAAAATCCAAATTTTGAGCAGTCGACCAAATAAATAAAAATAAAACATCCAAAATTTAAAAGGATACAATTTTTTCTTTATTTTTTTTGTACACCACAGAAAACAAAAGCTTGCAAGCTTAAATTGCATACACACTTACAAATGAACTATTCTGAAATGGTTTATATATCATCATCTCAGGATACTGTTGTTTTCTTTATGTGCAGCTTGTATAAATAATGCCATTTCCAAAGTCACCAAGGATATGTATTATTTGTGTTTTTGTATATATCTATTTTGTAGTATTCTAGCATAAAACTGCTGTTATTGTCACTTTTCGGGGGTGTTTTAACAGGAGAGAAAACGTGTGTTAACAAGGAGATTCTCACGTGCTGTTATAACACCGTTTTATATATGTGCATTCCGTGGCAAAGACTAAACGCCATTCGGCCCCAAAAGTTGAAATGGATAATTCAAAACGAAATGATGCCAACGTAAAAAAACAACTCAAACAATTTCCCGCGCACTTTGTGGAAATTTAATGACGTTGAGTGACATTGTATTCATTTATCAGTTTGTACGCGTTTTATGCTAGAATAGCGTTAGCGCATGTTAATTTCGTTTATAACATCTTCAGAATCCCTCGGGAATCGTTGGTACCCTCGCCCTAACAAGCTCGGGCACCAACCAATCCCTCGGGATTCTGCAGATGTTATAACACGAAAAATGCATTATCCCTACAAAAATAGACTTGTGGAAACATTTTTCATAATAAACAAGAGATCACAGAGTGATCTTGGCGCCCACCAATGTGCCATTTTTGAGTGTTCCAAATTTCAAGACTTACTGACTAGCTCAAGGTCAAATTTCATTTCCGTACACAACACTGTGCATGTGGTCCAAATTCGAAAGCTGTAGCTTGAGAAATGTGAAAGTAGGTCACTAGATCAATCTTAAGGTCAAAGTTTAATTTGGTACACAAAACTATGCAAGTGGTCCAAATTTGAAGGCTTAGCTTGAGAAATGTGTAAGTAGGTCACTAGGTCAAAATCAAGGGTCAAATTTCACTTCAGAACACAAATCTATGCATGTGGTCCAAATCTGAAGCCTGTACCTTCAAAAATGTGAAAGTAGGTCACTAGGTCAATGTTAAGGTCAAAGTTTGTTTCGGTACACAATCCTATGCATGTGGTCTAAATTTGAAGCCTGTAGCTACAGAAATGTGAAAGTAGGTCACTAGGTCAATCTTAAGGTCAAAGTTCATTTCGGTACACAAAACTATGCATGTGGTCCAAATTTGAAGGCTGTAGCTTGAGAAATGTGAAAGTAGGTCACTAGGTCAAAATCAAGGTCAACTTTTCTTTCAGAATACAGAACTATGCATGTGGTCCAAATTTGAAGCTTGTACCTTCAAAAATGTGAAAGTAGGTCACTAGGTCAATGTAAAGATCAAAGTTTGTTTCGGTACATAAAACCACGCATGTGGTCCAAATTTGAAGGCTGTAGCTTGAGAAATGAGAAAGTAGGTCACTGGGTCAAAATCAAGGTCAAATTTCATTTCGGAACACAAAACTATGCATGTGGTCCAAATTTGAAGACTGTACCTTCAAAAATGTGAAAGTAGGTCACTAGGTCAAAATCAATGTCAAATTTCATTTTGAAACACGGAACTATACATATGGTCCAAATCTGATACCTGTACCTTCAAAAATGTGAAAGTAGGTCACTAGGTCAAAATCAAGGTCAAAGTTTTTTCAAGTGCACAAAACTATGCATATGGTCCAAATCTGAAGGCTGTAGCTACAGAAATGTGAAAGTAGGTCACTAGGTCAAAATCAAGGTCAACTCATGTCAAGGTTCATCTTGCCACTCAAAAATATACATGTCCAAATTTGAATGTTGTAGTTATTGACAAGAAGATTTTAAAAGCTTTTCCCTATATAAGTCTATATGAACCATGTGACCCCCGGGGCGGGGCCATATTTGACCCTAGGGGGATAATTTGAACAAACTTGGTAGAAAACCACTAGATGATGCTACATTACAAGTATCAAAGCCCTAGGCTTTGTGGTTTGGACAAGAAGATTTTCAAAGTTTTTCCCTATATAAGTCTATGTAAACCATATGACCCCCAGGGTGGGGCCATATTTGACCCTAGGGGTATAATTTGAACAATCTTAGTTGAAGACCACTAGATGATGCCACATACAAAATATCAAAGCCCTAGGCCCTGTAGTTTTGGACAAGAGGTTTTTCAAAGTTTTTCCCTATATAAGTCTATATAAACCATGTGACCCCCAGGGCGGGGCCATATTTGACCCCAGAGAAGTAAATTGAATCATCTTGGTAGAGGACCACTAGATAATGCCTCATACCAAATATCAAAGCCCTAGGCTCTGTAGTTTTGGACAAGAAGGTTTTCAAAAAATTTCCCTATATAAATCTATGTAAATTATAGAAATAAACAAAGGGCCATAACTCACTCATAAATTGTTGAACCAGTCTGATTTTCAGGGGGACACAACTAGGGTACCAATTCATCATTCTGACAAAGTTTGGTCAAAATCCCCCAAGTAGTTTCTGAGGAGATGCGATAACGAGAAATTGTTAACGGACGGACGGACGGAATGACGGACGGACGGACCACGGACGCAGAGTGATTTTAATAGCCGACCATCTGATGATGGTGGGCTAAAAATACAGATACCACAGTTGACATATCATAAGAACATTGCATAATGTTTATTATATTGATCAGGTCGGATATCCGAGCACTTCACCGATTATGTTGAGTAGCATCAAGAGCGAGGTGAAAGTAGACGCCATTTTGTAAAGAGAATGCATTGTGTGTACCATGGTTGTTCATTGTTTTTATTAATTTAAAGTGATTGAATGGAAAAATAAAAATATGCCAAAAATTTATAATATTACGAATGTACCTATAATCATTTGAGAGTGAGAAACCTATCCTTCTTTTAGTTTCCTGACGTGATATTGAACAAATGATCGCCGATTTAAATGGAGTCGTGCATGCGGCAGACAAAATCCTGACGGCTCTGAATGGATACCAACTGCAAAGTATATTTACATTTGCAGTCAGCACTTCCGTAGATTTTATTATTAATTTATTTAATTCATGCCGTAATAGTCGCGAGAAATTCGATCCCCTTTCAGTTTAAGGACCAGAAAATAAACTGGGTAAATGGGTCTCTCCATTCCAGTCGTTCTGTAGATGGCCTCCAATAATAAAACCTCAATTAATATTTTTTCATAAACCTTTTTCTCTTAACGTGGCTCGCTACTTTCCTCACGAATTTTGGCACCATCTCAGATTGTGATGATTTCTGGCATAACTGAACGATAATGCATCCCCTTTCAAATGGTGATCTTTTTAAATAAATGTCTGATATAGTTTTGATGTCGAAGCGCCCTCTAGCGGCAACAATAAATTTGCATCTTTTTAGCACTGAACGCTCATAATTTTGACAATTTTTATCAGATTTCACCGGTAAAACGTTCATTTCACTCTATAGACATTCTGTTTTATCACTGAATTTATTTGTCAATGAATTTTAATAAATTGAAACCGACCACAAAAACCTATTCTGACGTCCGAAAATTTTGCCTCGTCCGTTAGATAAAATAGCGATAAAAGCATGTTTTTAAACGGTGAATGTTTTTCATATTTCCACATTTTGTTCAACATTTATAACAAAATGATTAATGGAAAAAAAATATAGGGGTCATCGCGTAAGATTTTTCGCTACATTTGTTTCAAATTAAATTTGTCATTAGATTTAAACCCGGTGTTACATCATCAGACCAGTTTTTTTTAAATATTGCAGTCAGCGCATAAATGTTTCGGCCAACTTATTTTTGAAGTCAAACGAAATACAAAAAAAATACACTTAAGTTTTTTCTTAAGGTTTTAATCAATTAATAAATTAATTATTATAAATCTTGTATGTATACCAATGCAAAGGGTGGAACGTTCCTCCCTTTCTGCAAAACTTAAGAAATCTTGTAATTTCTGCTAACATAATAAGCAGTGAAAGGGAGGAATATTCCTGCCTTACACGGTTTGTAACAAATAAAGTCTATAGTTTACTAACTGAAAGGGTGGAACGTTCCTCCCTTTCTTGCCAACGTTAAGGCCTTTCAACAACACAAATATTGTGTATAATATATTACATTGAATGTAAAGGGTGGAACGTTCCTCCCTTCTGCAAAATTTGAGAATTCATGTCGTTTCTGTTTACATTAAAAGGGAGGAATATTGTCTACCTGTAATGAAAAGGGTGGAACGTTCCTCCCTTTCTTAAAAGTCATGCCTACGTATCTAATTTAGAGGGAGGAATATTTCGCCCTTTCAACAGCACAATTTTTCTTAAAATGTATACCAATGAAAAAGGGTGGAACGTTCCTCCCTTCTGCAAAACTTAAGAAATCTTGTAAATTCTGTGTACATAATAAACACTAAAAGGGGGAATATTCTTTTTTCAACAATACATGTTTTGTAACAAATGAAGTCTATAATTTACTAATGAAAAGGTTGGAACGTTCCACCCTTCTGCATAACTTTAAGAATTCTTGTAAATTCTGTTAACCTAATTAACACTCAAAGGGAGCAATATTCCTCCGTTTCAACAATACATGTTTTGTGGCAAATAAAGTCTATAGTTTACTTATGGAAAGGGTGGGACGTTCCTCCCTTCTGCAAAACTTTAAGAATTCTTGTAAATTCTGTTAACCTAATTAACACTCAAATCCATAATTGTTCGGTCAGTCTACTAAATAGAAGACAGACTATAATATCAATTATTACTACACAAGTTTGAGTTGGAATGGTCTGACAAACTTTTGGAATGGTCTGAAATATATTTACAATGTTTCAAATGACTTTTCGTTCTGCCTAACAAAAGTACAAACATGATATTGTTGAAAAAGATATTGCATTTCTTATTGATAACGGTATGATCTGAAGTTCAAAACTTATATTTTATTCTTAAACAAGAATTTATAACATAATTACCAACAACATCCGCCTAGGAGCATTTTTCTAAAACATATTTTACACCATTACAACATCTTCCAAGTAATAGGACAACATACTAACAATGTATATAAATCATAACTATACATCATATAATTCATGAAGACAAAATGAAGTTTGAAAATGTCTGTATTTTAAAGATTTAATGTGATTTTATTTTTACATTGGTAACGAAAAATACAAAATAAAGATATAATGAAATAGTTTATCATATAAAAGGGAGGTAATTAATAAACAAAAGGAATCCATGTCACCCATATGTCACTAAAATACTTGGTTTTATATTACTCACCAGGAAGTTAATTCTACTGTTGGTCAAGTCAAGAGCTGCACTACATATCAACCCAATTTAGTAGTAATAGTAGACATAGTAATGCTGCATTTACCTATATATACCAATTAGTTATAACTGGTACCTGGGTTTCCATTTAGTAAGTCCACACTTATTGATAGCTTTTAATATCTATCAATACCAACTAGAAGATGCTTTTGTAGAAAAGCACGTCTCCCCCAATGCATAGTTATATATAGGCAGGAAGTCAATAGGGGACAGGAGCAAATGTCAAAGCGACACTGATGGTTTTTAGCAATCATCTACTTGGCATGTCCGATCATTCCGCAAAGTTTCAACTTTCTGAGCTTAGCGGTTCTCAAGAAACTGTTTTCCATGTTCAGGTCAAGTGGTTCTCAAGTTATTGATTGAAAAGAGTTTTCTATGTTCAGCCCACCTGTGAATTTTGATGGTGTGACCCATAAAAATAGGGTTCATCTACCTATCACCCTATGAAATTTTAACGTTCTAGGTCAAGTGGTTCTCAAGTTACTGACTGGAAATGTTTTTCCATGTTCAGACCTCTGTGACCTTGACCTTTAATAGAGTGATCCCAAAATTAATAGAGGTCATCTACTCCACATGTCCAATCATTCTATGAAGTTTCAACTTTCTGGGTCAGGTGGTTCTCAAGTTATTGATCAGAAATGGTTTTCCATGTTCAGGCCCCTGTGACCTTGACCTTTACTAGTGGCCCCAAAATCAATAGGGGTCATCTACTCTACATGTCCAATCATCCTATGAAGCTTCTACATTCTGGGTGAAGTGTTTCTCAAAGTATTGATCGGAAACGGTTTTTAAGCCTCTGTGACCTTGACCTTTGATGGAGTGACCCTTGAAACAACAGGGGTCATCTACTCTGCATGTACAATCGTCCTATGAAGTTTCAACAATCTGGGTCAGGTGGTTCTCAAGTTATTGATCGGAAATTGTTTCCCACGTTCAAGCCCCTGTAACCTTGACCTTTATTAGTGACTCCACTATCAATAGGGGTTATCTACTCTGAATGACCAATCATCCTATTAAGTTTCAGCATTCTGGGTCAAGTGGTTCCTAAGTTTCTGATCGGAAATGGTTTTCCATGTTCAGGCCCCTGTGACCTTGACCTTTGATCCCAAAACAATAGGGGTCGTCTACTCCATAAGCCCTGTCACCCTATAAAGTTTGAAGGTTCTAGGTCAAATGGTTCTCCAGTTACTGATCGGAAATGATATGTGACGAACGCAAGTATGGATGGATGGACTGGGCAAAAACAATATCTCTCCCCCAGAAGACATAATTATCTTACTCATATTTAAACTAGATCTGCTTTCGAGAAAAGTGCATGTCTCTCACAACTGCCTAATCTTCATAGTAATGTATCTGAGTCCATGCACCAATACATGTATCATTGACATCTGAGTACAGTGATTATCAGTAATTCAAAGGCAATAATTCTGAAGTATCTGAGCCAATTTGATTAGTAATCTAATATGGCTGAGGACATATTGGTAAACACTTTTTGTTAAAGTTTGGTGAAGATCAGATGAGAAATGTTCGACTTAGAGTGCGAAGAAGTGTGTACAGAGCGGTTTTCGGTAATTCAAGGGCCATAATTCTAAGTGCCCGGGCCGATTTGGCTAGTTATTCAATTTGATTGAGGACTTACTGGCAAACACATTTTGTTAAAGTTTGGTGTAGATCGGTTGAGAAATGTTTGATTTAGAGTGCGGTTAAGTGTGTACAGATCGATTTTCGGTAATTCAAGTGACATAATTCTGAAGTGCCAAAGGCTCGTTATCGAACTTGACTGAGGACTTACTGGTTAAAACATTTTGGTAAAGTTTGGTGAAGATCGGATAAGAACTGTTCAACTTAGAGCTCGGACAAGAGTAAAAAGGCCAAGTTTTGGTAATTCAAGGGCCATAGTTTTGAAGTGCCTTGGACGACTTGGCTGAGGACTTACTGGTAAACACATTTTGTTTAAATTTGGTGATGGTTCAACTTAGAGCGTGGATAAGATTTGTGATAGACAGTCAGACACACTGACACACAGACAACAGTAAATCAATATATGTCCCACACCACTATATGGTGGGAGACATAATTAGTGGGAAAACTGATATAAAACACATGTATTGTACTTTAACATATAAAAGGGAGGTAATTTTATGTTCAATCAAAATAATGTTGACTTGGGTGCCTATGAACTCGGCCTTGACACAATGTCTTATAATGGTGAATATACTCCAATGTATAAAAATGCTGCTGCCCAGACAAAAAATGCCAAAATGTTCTCGAAAGGTGATCTTGACCTTGAGTCTGGGTCTTGCACACGATACATCAACTTCAGGTAGTTCTGCATGTATAATAACTGTAAGTACTGGCTTAATGTTATTTATCTAGATAATATAGGATAAAGACTGGACTTGACATACAGAAATGAAAATCAAGTTACGAATTAATGGCAAGCCCTGAGTTAATTCATTAAAACCGCAACATTTTACCTTTGTTAAAGACAAAACATAATATTAAAATGTTTGATATGTAACATAGTTTCAAATATTTTTTAAATTAATATCAGCTTGAAAAATGCTGATCTCTAATCACTCTAATGATGGGCAATTATCTCAAAAACAAGGATTCGGACCTATGTATTTTATTTCACCATATTATAGATCATATATTCATTTACACGTTTACAATTGTGAATAGTTTCATTAAACTCTACATTGTAAGAAAAATTCTAATAAAAATTCTGACTTTCCCAAAGGATTCCATAATGAAAACTTGCATTTATAATGTCCAAATGTTAACAACTCAATGTAGCAAAAAATCAAGCACACAATCATCTCTATTTGCCAAATTTTATAAATATATTCTGATCAGATTCTACATCACAGAACATTTTTTTCATAAAAAAGTGCAGAACTGTCTTAATATGATTCTATATACTGAACAGTTAGTGGTCTAAAAAATCTCATGCCCTTCATTTCATGCACACAAGCATGTAATTGTCCAGTGTGCATGTTAATAGTCACTTGCCATATACTATTTAAATACTTTAACATTCTCAAAATTGTGCACAAAGACGTCAGCAATATCATAACAATCAGAATGAGCAATGAAATGGCAATGTCTATCATGCAAATCAAAATCCACAGCCATATATGTCTTTTCGAATCATCGATCACCGGAATTATTACTGTTTTGCTCTGTGTCAAAACCCTTCTTTTACCTGAAAAAAAAGTTGAAACCATCCTTTCAAACTGTAACAAGTGTAACTTCTGTTTCACATTATTGTAATTGAAACTTTAAGAAATGTATTAATACAAGAAGTCCCACAAATATACTTGTATATCAAATTTGATGTAGCTTACCAGCAACTGTAATGATCTCTCAAATTCTCAAAGTTTTAAAGTTATCACAGGATCATTTTTTTGTGACTTACAGGCAGACTAAGAGACAAACTTAGTTTTCTGTATAATGCCATTAATCAAGTCAGTGAATTGCAGGACACATACAAATTGCTGCAGGAAAAATGAACCTTCAGGCAGATTTGTCCAGCCCTGCCAATAATACATACTTTTACAAACAAGCCATATATTCTACTAATGAAATGGGAACAATGATCTTCCCTTTTAACAGCTTGAGGATTCATGTGAATTCTTTATGCATATATTGATACAAAGCACTGGAAAAATATCTGAGACAGGCTATTTTATGAGTTTGCAAAGGCAGGAATACATCCAGTTCTATTCTGACAAGAACTCCCAACAAACAAATAATTATCTTTTTTACTTCCTATCAATCATGTTTAAAGAATGGAAACTAGTTTAGTTTCATTGAAGATTTGTTTTGTTTTTGTTAGGATTAACATTGCACTGACACCATCATATGTCATATGGCAACTTTCTAGTTTTGATGGTGGAGTAAGACATCAGGTGCCCCTTCATGTATTATTTCATTGCGAGTGGGCACTTTGGTAGAACAACCAAACATCTGTTGTCCAACTGGTTGGCTTCCTCACAGGCAGAATTCAATTCCTAGATAGAGGCTCAATCCACACTGGTGAGAGCCAAGCACTAGTTCCACCATTTTACATATTTTACCTTCAATCTTAATGACTGAAACTTACAATAAAAATTAAGAATGATAATCTTCTTCTTAAAGGTTCTTACCAGACTTTTTGTGTCTTTCTTTTGTTCCTGCTGTACCTGCAGTTTTACTCTTTCCCATGGTTTTCCCTGAAACATATAAAATAATAATGAAATATCATTAGATCTACAAATTTTTAAATACAAGTCAACTAAGAAAATACAATTAAAGGACTGGTATAAACAGGCTCTATCTTTCATTTCTGTTTCTAACATACGGCATACAGTATACTTTCCACAATCACAATTTTTGTTTTTCAATATTGCTATGGTTATTGGATAGTTAAGCTTTTGGGATGTGAGCGGTCTCATAAATTTCATAAACTCTCATGTATAAACATAAATAAAGACTTCAGCTATTTAGTTTGGTGCATTTTATGCTTCCAAAGGTTTGATCTCTTTGATCTCATCATTAAATGTAAATCATTATTTATGAAATAATATATATCATTTAGTGATTTGTCGCCGAATAAATCATTGTTTGGAGTTCAGATGTGAAGGAATTATATCATGAGGGTGCAAGTTATTGACTGGAAAACATTTTCCATGTTCTGTTCATTGTGACCTTGACCTTTAAGAGTGACCCCAAAATCAATAGAGGTAATTCACTTGACCTCTCCAATCATCCTATGAAGTTTCAACATTCTTGGTCAACTAGTTCTGAATGTATATATTGGAAAATTAATGGTTTTCCATGTTCAGGCTCTGGTGACCTTGACCTAAAATAAATCTATAGGGGTCATCTACTCTGCATGTACAATCATCTAAAGATGTTTTAACATTTTGGATCAAGTGGTTCTCAAGTTTTTGATCGGAAATGGTTTTCAATGTTCAGACCCCTGTAACCTTGACGTTGGACAGAGTCACCCCAAAATCATTAGAGGTCTTCTACTCTGCATGACCAATCATCCTATGAAGTTTCAACATTCTTAGTCAAGTAATTCTCAAGTAATTAATCAGAAATGGTTTTCCATGTTCAGGCCCCTGTGACCTTTACCATATATATGTATTACGGAAACAATAAACCCGTCTGATGTACCTGTTACTCTGTTCTTCTGACCAGTCTGTGTCTGCTTTTTCTTTGCCTTTACTATCACCTGCAACAGAAAATTTAATCTGTCATCTGAATTTGTAAAACAAAAATCTTGATTGATTTAAGCATTTTCAGTTCAGTATAATCTGCATAGTATTATTCACTAACATTAACATATCATTTGGGTGATTCAACTTGATGTATCATTCCCAACCCTGGTGTATATAAACCAAAGCATATCAATGACCAAATATGTGATGCAATAAATTCAGGGAAGAAAGCTATCATATTTCATATAATAAGAGCACCGCCTTGCAGTTGCTCATCTGTCGTGTATTTTTTTGCCTCTGTATAACAGAAATGTTGTCCCATCAGTGTGTTTTTATGATATTTCATTTCCACAGTGGCCACAATTCTTCCAAAAAGCAGGACGAAGTTGTGTTTCTTGCTGTACAGTCAGCTTTCGATAGTGAACAAGTGTTGCAAATTCATTTTAAAGCAATATCTTTGATAGTTTAGTAGAAAAGCTGACCTAACCACAAAAATTTTAAAACCAAGAAATCTGTCTAAGTCTAAAAGGGCCATAATTCTTGCAAAAAAAATGTACAGTTACTGTACTTGCTGTACAGAGTCAGCTTTTAATGGTGAATAACTGATCAAAATTTAAAAGCGATAGCTTTGACAGTTATGGAGAAAAGTTGACCTAAATGCAAAACTTAACCAATCTGATACCCTGCATGAACATGACTCATGCATTTCAGCCAGTTAAAACTAGAGCTATCACTAAAGGTGATGAATGTACCCCCCGCATGCACTGACACAGTACATTGCAATTTGACGCACACAAGATTGCATAAAGATGTGAACTGTATGTATATAGTCTGTATGTATACAGTATAGTAACAAAAAACAAAGTCCCATAACTATGCAGAATATTTATCTTAAAGAATGTAACATGCACCATGCACAACTAGGGTTGGTACTGATTACTTGTGTGAAGTTTCATTAAATTGTGTGCAAGGGTTCAGAAGACTAGACGCGCACAAGATTGCAGATGCAGACTGTATGTACATAGTATGTTAACAAGAAACAAAGTCCCATAACTCTGCAATTTTTGTTGTTGAAAGAACCTAACATGCCCCATGCACAACTACTGTTGTTACTGTTCACTTGTGTGAAGTTTCATTAAATTGTGTCAAGGGGATGAGGAGAGATAAGTGCGCACAAGATTGTGTCTACGGACAGACGGACAGACAGACAGACAGACAACCTGAAACCAGTATACCCCCTTACAACTTTGTTGTCGGGGGGTACAACAAGCTTCAATTCAGTATCTTGAACAAAACTTACCTTTGGTATTTCTCGTTCTTTTTCTAACATCTCCTCGATGTGACGAGGAACATCAATTATCTCTGTATGTTCTGCTTGTTCTGTTTGCCTTGGCAAGTCTTTTAAAATCCATTTATATCTCTTCATTGCCGGTTCTCTTTCCAAGGAATTTAAAAATTCTATCCACCAATTGTATGAAGTACTGTGTGTAAAGTAATTTTGTAAAGCAGAAACTTGGCGTTTCACACGCTCAATATTAATTTTGTCATATTTTGGTTCAAGTTTGTCTGGTTGTCCTTTCGGAGTGTATGCCAACACGTTGAAATCCAAAGTTTGCCATGGTTCAGTATGTATTCCCTTATAACATGTTCTTGTTGTCCCATCATAATTGTAAAATTTAAAATGAAGAGGCTTTGAAATTTGACTGATATCATTAAAGCATGGCTCCAACCATGTTTTAACATTAAACATATTATCAAGTTCTTCTGAGTCTGGGATAATGTTCACAAGTTGTGGAATTGTCTCTGCATCCTTTACTTTGAGTTTTTCAGAGATCTTGCTAAATGCAGCATCTACGTCTTCATGTGTATGGCCAACTGGGAGAAATGACATATACACCTGAAATATTTTCAAACATATGCAAGTAACAACAAGAAAATGATGTGCAAGTTTCTAATTTCAACAAATTAACTAAAATGAAAAAAAAAACTGCAATGTGTGCAAATAAAACTGACTTTAGACACTTATAAAACAATGTCCAATTAGAAGTGCAACTTAAATTTCCTTGTAACTCTTGACAAATTTAAGCAACCTAATATTTAGCATATTGTTCAAAACAGGACAATTATATTATTCAATCATATTCTATATCAATTTGAATAAGATTCAATTAAAAAGAATTGCTTAAGCTTTTGAGTGTCAACCATCCACTTTAACAGTTCACTGATTAAAGTTCAAACACTTACTATAAAATTTTAAGACTGTGACTCAATGCTGACTTGGAGCGCCAGTATAAATTACAGACTCCTGTATATACCGGATTCAAGCAATTTGAACTAAAAGTACTTTAAATGTATATATTTTGTAACCATGGTGATATTAAGCCTAACCTTTAGTCAGTATATCATGCACATTATACACTAAATACGTGCGAATATGTTAAACTTTGCGTATTTTTGCCATGCAAACCAATTGATAACAAGGCATTCTGAAAGACAGCTAATTCCCCCGCCACTGCTATGGATAGTGAAAGGGTAAACCTTTGACCTTTAGCTGTTTAGCTCATGAACTGACATGGCTGACTCATGAATTCGGCACAACTTCCTTATGAGATGATCCCTTTACCAAAGTTTCATGAAAATCCTTCAAGGGGTTTAGGAGATACAGAGCTCAAACCTTTGACCTTGAGTTGTGACTTTGACCTTGAGTAGACATAGCTGACTCATGAGCTCTTGATGAGGTAATCATTTGACCCAAGTTTGATGAAAATCCTTCAAGGTGTTTAGGAGTTACAGAGGGGACACAAAATGGAAGGCTCAAACCTTTGACCCTAAGCTGTGACCTTGACCTCAAGCCAGCATGGCTGACTCATAAACTCTGCATATCGTTTTGATGAGGTGATAATTGGACACAAGTTTTATAAAATTCCTTCAAGGGATTATGAAGATATAGTGCGGACATGAAATGGAAGGCTTAAACGTTTGACCTCGAGTTGTGACCATGACCTTGAGCCAGCATGGCTGACTCATAAGTGCTGCACATTGCCTTGATGAGGTGATCATTTGACCCAAGTTTCATATGAATCCTTCAAGGGAATTAGGAGATACAGAGCAGACACAAAATGGAAGGTTCAAACGTTTGACCTCGAGTTGTGACCATGACCTTGAGCCAGCATGACTGACTCATAAGTTCTGCACATTGCCTTGATAAGGTGATCATTTGACCCAAGTTTGATGAAAATCCTTCAAGGAGTTTAGAGCGGATACAAAATGGAAGGCTCAAATCTTTCACTGTAAGTTGTGACCTTGATCTTGAGCTGATATAGCTAACTCCTAGGTTCTGCACATCGTCTTAATGAGGTGATCATTTGACCCGAGCTTTATAAAATTCCTTCAAGGGATTAAGGAGATATAGAGCAGACACAAAATGGAAGGCTCAAACTTTTGACTTTAAATTGTGGCCTTGACCTTGAGCTGACAAGGTTGACTCATGGGTTCTGCATATTGTCTTGATAAGGTGATCATTTGACCTAAGTTTCATGAAAATCCTTCAAGGGGTTTAGGAGATATGGAGTGGACAAGAAAGTGTTACAGACAGATGGACAGAAGGAGGAGACTAATCCTATAACCCCCACCCCCCTCCCCCACCCCTGCAAAAGACTGCTCCAACTCTGTAATGAGTTATATCAAAAATTTTAATGCATTCTGGTTCAGTTTAACTGGGTACTTAAACCAGACCTAAAAATAAATCAATAGGTATTCATAAATGTTTTATCAGATAAAACAAGTACCTACGTACCTCTTTAAAAATCTGCTCAGTAACAAGTAACTCTAGGAATCCAAGGACAAATCTGTTTTTATTTTCGCGAAAACAGTTGTCTGCCTGAAGATAGAATATCTTTGGAAGTCTGTTACCCTGAAATCAAAATTGAATTTCTAGTTTTAAAATTGTTTCCGAGCTGAAAACTAATGGGATCACATTTTTTCAGATTTTCAAAAAAACTCTAATGACAATATCACAAGAAAACTGATCTGTATACATACTGTCTATAAAAAGGTTCACAGATATCTCATAATTACTGCTAATTACTGCTGGAGAGAACTACCGCAAGGACTAAAATGGTCAAGATGTTTATAGCTGACTTTTGATTTCTGGTTCCTCACTGTTACCAACTTGAATCCTGGTCAAGGGCAGAATTATTATTTTGAGAACACTTCAACTGGTAAAGAATTATTTCTTGTAAGGAAGCTATCCAGCCTTTTTGTCTCCCTGCACCAATCAAGCTAAAAATTTGCCAAATTATAAGCACTGTCAGTGTGACTTAATTTGGAAAATGAAAAACAAGAGGGTCATGATGACCCTATATTGCTCACCTGTTATCATTGCACTTAAGGACAAGAAGGTCAAAAAATCATAACCAAGATCAATCAAAAGAATTATGAGAATATATCTTAGTTAAAATTTTCTTAAAGTTACTTCAAATAAAATTATTTTCAAATCAGGCCAGTAGTTTTTAAAGGGAAGAAATTAAAAATAAATCTAAGTCCTCAGAAAAAATATCTAAGTCCAAAGAACAGGAACAACAAAGGAAAGAAATTTAATCAAAAAAATTCTTACAAGGTACAGATATGTCAAAATACATCTAAAAATTGGAG
Organism: Mercenaria mercenaria; assembly: GCF_021730395.1. NCBI lineage: Eukaryota > Metazoa > Mollusca > Bivalvia > Venerida > Veneridae > Mercenaria > Mercenaria mercenaria. Next base: position 59,231,441 of record NC_069375.1, on the reverse strand, counting down.
GTACCATCCATGTTGTACCACAGAAAAGCAGTCTCAGTTTTTCTCTATGGCCAATAATAAAAAAATTACTAAATAAGCTATTTATAGTAACATTAAAGGGAAGTAATTAAAATAAAATATTGTAAGTGAACAAAAAAAGGATCTGCCAATTAAGAAAAAAAGAGCACTGCAATGCAATTCAGATGCAGAGCAATATACACACAAAACAAATTCATATGACCTTTGACCCCTAAATGTGACATTGACCTTGAAGTGAGCCATCCGAAACATGCGCTCTACACGTCGTTTCGATGATTTGAACATTTGTGTCAGGTTTCTTTGAAATCCTTCAAGGGGTTCAAGAGTTACAGAGCTGAAGGGAAATTGCTAACCAATAGACAGACAGGCAGACTGACAGACAGACACCGTGTCGGTAAAAAGCTATTGTGTCGGTAAAAAGCTATACATAGCTTATGTTAATTTGTTAAATATCTCCGACAATAAATAAATTTTGATTTGATTTGATTTGAAACATAATACGTCCCTTCCGGCGTATAAAAAGGAATCAAGATCTTATTGGGATACAAGTTGTGTGCAAGTTTAGTGAAAAAATCAAATCATAAATGAAGCTGCTATTGTGCAGACATAGTCAAAATAGCTCATTTCGGCCCTTTCATTGGCCATAACTCTGGTACCCATTATGGGATCTGGCCTGTTCAAGAAATGAACCAAGATCTTACGGTGGCACAAGTTTTGTGCAAGTTTGGTTAAAATCAAATCATAAGTGATGTTGCTATTGTGCAGACAAGGTCAAAATAGCTAAATTTTGGCCCTTTCAGAAGCCATAACTCTGGAACCCATCATGGGATCTGGCCTGTTGAAGAAAGGAACTGAGATCTTGTTGTGGAACAAGTTTTGTGCAAGTTTGATTAAATTCAAATCATAAATGAAGCTGCAATTGTGCAGACAAGGTCAAAATAGCAAATTCTGGCCGTTTCAGGCTCATCACTCTGGAACCCATTATGGGATCTGGCCAGTTAAGAAAAAAGGAACCAAGATCTTAATTATGCGCAAGTTTGGTTAAAAAAAACATAAAAGAAACCACTATCGAGCAGACAAGAAATTGTTGATGCAGGCATGCAAATTCTGGCTCTTTAAGGGGCAATAACTCTAGAACCCATGATTGGATCTGGCCAGTTTTCAAAAGGAACCGAGATATCACGCCAATTAAAGTGTTGTAAAAGTTTGATCCAAATTGCTTGCAAAATTTGGTCTCTTAACATGTTACCGGTAACAAGAAATTGTGGACGGACTACGGATGAAGAGCGATCACAAAAGCTAATCCTGTCACTACATGACAAGTGAGCTAATAAAACATAAAGATTTTGAATTATCTTGATTTCAGATGAACTGAGTAGTCAATATCTCACCTGCTCTTCAGCAACCTTCTTCAGTGTCTTCAAAATGAGATTAATGGTGAGATTGGGATCATGCGGATATTGATTGAAGTCCACATATGTGCTGAACTTGCCCTGGCCATGGTTCACAATTCCCGAAACATGTGTTTTCAGTAAATCAGCATGATTTATTATCTAAAAATATAAACAACTGACTAGAATTTTGTTTATACAACAAAAGATTAAGTTTTCATTATTTTAAGATGTTTAAAGTGCTCTTTTCACAATTTTGCAAACGTAACATAAACAAGTTTTTTTAAACTTAAACACCAAAATTGTATTAAGACCCATAAGAAGATGGCCATATATCGCTCACCTGAGTACCAGTGCTCTTAATGATAAGATCAAGTTTTGACACAGATCACATAGGCATACACATTAAAATATCATCAGGATTAATATTTTCTTGTAACAGTCTCAGTATGGGTCACATACTAGTCAGGGCCAATCTCGATACCACGTTTGTGGATCCTAGGCTCAAATACTGCATTTTTGTACTAGCATGACTATTCCGTACCCTGGAAGACTTAATTAACATTTGAAATCAATCACATTTTATGCTGGTGAGGTATATTCATTTACATAAAATAAATGGAGGTAATTTGTCATAAATTCAGTCAAAAGGTTATCTATTTTGATTGTTGGAGTCCATCTGATGACATAAATGACATTTCAAATAAGTATCTTTATTAGTTACTGAGATACACCCATTTTAATTTGAGACAAAAGGAGGTAATTTGATATAAATCAGTCCATAGTTATCTGCCCAGATTGGATCAGTCCAACTAATGATTATAATAAAGTTTCAAATGAGTCCTATAAATTCTTACTGAGATAAATCCATTTTTATTAAAATCAGGGGAGATAATCATGCATTGGTATATGTATGTAGAAGATAGCCTTAAAAACAATATATTATAAAAGTATTCATATCTATAAACGTTCAATCAAGAGTTATCTAACATGACTATTTCTTACCATGGAAGACATAAATAACGTTTCAAACCAATCTCATTAGAAGCTGGTAAGATATATTCATTTACATAAAAAATAAAGGGAGGTAACTTATCATAAATTCAGTCAAAATGTATCTTCACTGATTATCCAATTCCATCTGATGGCATAAATAAAATTTCAGATCAGTATATATCTTCATTAGTTACGGAGATATACCAATTTTAATTTGAAATAAAGGGAGGTAATTTGACATAAAATCAGTCCACAGTTATCTACCCTGATTGTCTCAGTTCAACTAATGACAATAATGAAATTTCAAATGAGTCCTATAAGTACTTACAGATATTAATTTTTATTAAAATCAGGGGAGGTAATTAGATATAAAATAACTCCGGTACCTATGATTGAATCTGACAGATTCGTCATGGAATCCAAAATTAATTGTTGTTGAAGATATTTTGCAAGTTTGTATCAAATCAAACCATAAATGAAGTCTCTATACATGCTATATCAGGCTGCAAAAGCCAAAATAGCAAATTTTGGACCTTTAAGGGGCCATAAATCAAGGATTTGGCCAGGTTTCGAAAGAAACCGAGATATTATGCCAATACAAGTTGTGTGCAAGTTTGATTGAAGATGATTGCAAAATGTTGTCTCTACCGTGTTCACAATCCAAAATGGCAAATTTTGGCCCCTTAACTCTGGAACCCATGATGGGATCTGGCCAGTTTTCAAAAAGAACCGAGATATTATGCCAATACAACCTGTGTGCAAGTATGATTAAGTGGATTGCAAAATGTGGTCTCTATCATGTTCACAAGCCAAATATAGCAAATTTTGGCCCTTTAAGAGGCCATACCTCTGGAACCAATGATGGAATCTGGCCAGTTTTCAAAAGGAATCGAGATATTACGCCAATACAACTTGTGTGCAAACTACATTGTCTCTATCATGTTCACAAGAAACTTAGGACTGACGGACAACAGACGGACGGACGAAAACAGATCAAAAAAGCTCACCTTGACACTATGTGACAGGTACGCTTCCAAAACTGTTACAAAAACCAAACATACAGCATGAGGTTTGAGCGAAGTTTAGTTATCTTCAGTCCATGAATCAGTTACTAAGTATATAAGCCAGAGGCCAAGTAACAGTTATCCATTGCATATTTAATTTTATTAGCAAATTAACTAAAATCAGACCTTTATTAAAAGACTTGTTTTTTAAATTCCATTAATATTTAATGGTTATTACCTTCGATGGCCTTCCAGCAAAATGTGGCAGTGATGTCTTGCCTGAAAAGATCAATAATTAGGTTAATACATTCACTAAAATACCAACATTAGAGCTAAATTATTCTAAACAAGACTTTCATTAACTGCTATAAAAGGATATAGCAAACCGCTTATGAATCTTTGATGAAATATGATTTGCTGATTCATTTTACCCTCCTACGATTGAACAAATTTATTATATCTTAATCAAAAAGTTCTGTTATCCATGCAACACTTTTCAACCATGGGGGTTAACTGTAACAGCAATGTAATGAGCTGAAAATGAAATGCTGTAAAATGTGAATTAATTGAGTTATTAGAATCAAAACAATAAATATGTTCCAATAATTACATCATTTAATAAAATAATGGGCAGCTATTAAGATGCGAATAGTTTAATTAATCATTGCACATCCGAAATACTGCATTTATTTTATTAGCTGGTAAAAATATAGGAACATGCTTTTTCTTTTTAAAAGTATATATAATCATCAACAATACTATATGACTTGGTAGTTATACAATTGCCCCTTGTTGTCACATTTTGAGAACATCAAGCCTCATAAAAACCAATGTGCAAGCATTTTTTAAGTGCCTGGCCTTTTACGTTTTAACAAATTTTGCACTTTGACAAGAAATAAGAGGAGCAATTGCATCAAGCTGTGAAGATATTTAGTCTTCTTACCTTGGTCCATTCCATCTACTATGAAGGACAAATATTTTGATGGTTCTTTTTCACTTGACAACCGTTTACCATGGTAGTGAGCTCTTTCTAGCCTGAATATATCAAAGATGTATAATAAATAATTAATTAAAGAAATTCACATTTGAAACACTTTACAGCTTTTGCCTTCAAACGATATTGGTCCGAGTAGCCTAGTATAAGGATTTGTCAAGAGGGAACAAGAGTGTCACAACATATGTCACAGCAAAGATTTTAGCATTGAACATTCTGATTTAGTTAAAAAATTTGGTGAACATCAGAAAAGAACTGCATAAGTTATGACGTAGACACTGTCAATATTCACACTTTTAAGTAATTCAAGGCCAATAACTCAAATATGACAGCTACTATCAGGCTGGTTATCAAACTTGTATCAAATAATTATAATGATCTGGACATCAGTGCCTTAAAAAGCAGGTGATTTTTGATATATGAGATTACTAAAAATGAAAAATGTTTAAAAATTTTATTAAAATTTTACTGTTGTCTTGTACCAATATCTAATGCGTTTATGGTAATGTAAATAGATTATAAATTTTCTTACATCTGCCTGTCCACATGTTCTTTCTTCAGTTGTTTGTAATGACCTCTTATCTTCACATCCATGGTTTTTTCACATTCCCTTTCTAAGCTTGTGCATGTTGAACATCTTGAAAAACTGTTAGTCTGTAAACAGAATTATATAGTAGCAATCAGAATGTAGGAAAAACAAATGGCTTATCTGGGAATAATTATTTGTAATGATCATTATGGACCAGTGCTGGAATCATACACATGAAACACACTAAGAAAGTGCTGTTCAAGTAACATTTAAAGTGATTCATTAAACATGACCAAAGTTATCCTGTACACCCTAAACCAGCGCTAATGTAAATAAAAGTATGGGGAGCAAAAATCATACGAATTCCTATTAAATGCTGCATGTTTTGAAAAGAATAGCTGTTTTCTGTCTGATATGCAGAAAAAAACTACTAAATTCTGTTTCTTTGAATTAGAATGCAGGAAAAATTTGTTAACTATCTGCTAAACATCTATATAGACTCTTACCTTTTTAACATGAGGGAAGTGATCAGACCAAATTCTGTAGAACTGACTACGTGATACAAAATCTTTATGTTCATTTTTATAGGATTGGTAGATGTCTTGTTTTCGAGATTTGTAGGGTAGCAATACATCTTCTTTGTGTGGCATTCTGTCACCATAGAACTGACTATATTCTTGAAACCAAACGATTGCTTCAATTGTTTGCTTTGATTGTTTTCTTGGTTCATTTAAATGAATTGTCATTCTGTTGTCTTTGTTTAACTTCACAGCTTTAAAATAAGCCCCCCTGCTAATTCTTAATATATCTATAAATGCTTCTGTACAGACCACTACTTCCCTCGTCAAATACAGCATTCGACTTTTCCCAGACTGTTCTGCATCTTTAATAACACTTATCAACCAACTGAACCGTTCACTTTTTGATTTAATCCAGTACATTTCCCTAAACTGATATATGTCTCTCATAGATATTTTTCTTTTACAGTCTTTACCACATTTACACTCTTTTCTTTTACACTGTTGTATGCTGGATAAATCAAGCGCTTTCTTCTTCATTTCTCCGCCATGTGTCAATTCAGCTGTATGAATAAAAGGAAAGATACATATTTTGCTGTGTTTAATTGTAATTCAGTAGAATTATGCATAAATTTTTAAATATACACTCAAATTTCCAATTGGCCATTATTGACCCTATCAGATCATGCCTTTTACACTTAGGGACGGATCAATTCAATTGACCTTACGCCAGATAGCCTGTAGCCACGCCTACCAGTTTTCAGGGGGAACAATTCATGCTAGGCCCGACAAACATAAGGAATCAAATGGCGACGGCAGAAATATTTTGCCGGACATTCTAGTTGATTTCGGCGTACTCTACCTCAATTCACACGTATTTCTAAAGTGAAAAGACAAAACACAATCGTTAATAAGTGGATGTTCTGTAGCGAAACATAAATTCTACAAAAAACAACGATACGTTGTTGTTAAAAGCCGGGAACTGCACCCGAGCATGAGGAAAACTAAACAAGGCAGGGGGCCGAGCGGAAAACACGTAAAAAAGACGGAAATCTCTGAAACCATTATAGCTGATTTTGTTGGTTTTATTTAATTGTCCGTTTCTTTTTCATTATAGAAACGTCAAATTTCGATCTCCCGGAAATCATGTAGGGTATGACTATATTAAGCAGACTAGAACATTGATTTTTAATAATTAAGGCTGAAATCAGACTGTGGATGCTGAATCCTATTTCAAAATAATTAGATAAATTAAATAAGGTAATTTACATGATACTAATGGAGGCCAGTAGGTCAGCTGAAAAATATTAAATCTTATGAAAATAATGACTAAGCAAACAACAACAAGGTGTAAAACAAATTGAAAAAGCACTTTTCCTTGATACATGTAGGTATTTACCTATTACTTTACCGAAATGAAAAATATTTCAACAGATATTGAAGTTCTCCCAACCTGCAAAATGACTTCAACTTGATTGTTTGCTTTACGTTTTTATTAAAACAGAGAACTTAATCGAATGACAAGACTTGTTGGGTTCTTTTGTGATTCAGCAGCTTCTATTGTTCATTTTTGTTTCATGTATTCAGCTGTTTTAGCCTTTTCTGCTTTAAGCAGTAAAAACGGGGTTTGGTCCCTATATTTCACTTTCATAACTGCTTTTTAATTTCACTTTCAGATGTTTTATTGGGAAATACATGTTTAAATTGAATAGAATAAATACTTAAAAAGTTAATTGAATTTTTTCTTTTTGGTAAATGCATTACTATCACTGAATTCTATAAATAGCATGGTGTGCGAATCCGTGTACACTTAAATGCAAAAACTGGTCAAAATATGTTATCCGAATCAAGTTCACCAAGAGGTATGACGTCATTGAAGTGGGAAAGGAAAGTAAGCCTGTTTTAAACCAAAATAAGTGTATTTATTAAAACATGTAGAGGTAAATTCAAATTTAATCATTTTTGGCGAAATAGGAAAGTATTCTCAGGAAATTTGTGCGAAACCGGGTACACTGACTCTACTCATATTTCAAGACATATACCGGCGCATCGCAGCTTAAAACAATGTTTGAGCCTACCAAATTTCTTTATAAAGTATACAGAATGAATGTATAATTTTTTGTTTAAGAACATATCTTCTTTATACGAAATATGCTATTTTTTCTGGAATTCTAGACGAAGTTTACGCTGTCTATTAAAATGAAATTTAGAACGAAAGCACACACCGAGTGCTAAGTCAAAACTTTGAGCGCCTGGAAAGTTGTTGATTAGACTCATTAAAAATAATCTTATATGAATCATAGTTTTTTATCATGTTTATTATTTGTTGTATTATCACCCAGGTATGACTTAACATACACCAGTGGGAGATTGATGTAAACCTTAAAAAATGCATAAATCATGTTTCCGGTACATTAAGGCATAATATTTACACATTACCATTCAAATAATATAGAACATCAAATACTTGTGTTTTATCAGTAAATACCAGTTACTCTGGTAACTGATGGAATATTTTTACTATTGAATAAAGAATACTAGGCACTTTTGTTAAATAAGAAAGTTAATTTTCATAGAATTTTACACTGATTTAAATGAAATAATTAAAACGTTATAACACAATAAGTGCTAAGTCGAATTGCTTTGCTTTTAAACACTCTTATAAGATTTTTAAGATCAACTATTCTTGATGACGTCCACAGAGCCTGATACATCGTTAACATTATATTCGAGGTCTGAGAGTGGATTTGGAAAAGGGAAGCGCTCTAGTATTACACTGTATTCCCTGTGTCTGATGTAAAGGTGTCGTAACGTCACCTTTTTACCATTTTGGACGATTTTTCGGAGGTATTTATATTCTTTGACTGGCGAGTCCGGCACTAAGTTTGACAAACAAAATGGCGGCTAACAACAAGGCTTGTCAGTTCTATTATCTGATTGGTTAGTTGGAACCTGTCAATCAACACTGGCGTAAGGTCAATTGTTTGTTTCTCTAAATGCCTATTCCTCATAGATAAACCAAAGTTATGGGTCGGACACGATGTAACATTGGCCATTTATTGTAAAAGATGAAGGCCTAAAAAGAAATATCATTTTCTCTAGGTAAAACAAAAAACTGATAAAATACACTTGGAAATTGAATACGTACATATTATATCAAATTTTACTTATACTTACATGCAATGTATTCATTCAATGCTTTCGGGGGTTTTAGCTTTGCGTGAACATGATAATAATTATCCGCAATCATGGCTTTTTTTGGTGTGCTTGTAAACATTACATGCTGATCTGTAGGGTCATCATCTTGGTCTGACTGATATTCTATAACATCAAGAGATAAACCTAATTCAAGAGATATTTCTGAAGCATCAGACACACTGTCCGTTTCTGTATCAGTCATAACTAAACTGCTCCCAAGATTAAGAGGACTAACAGCATCATGTGATTCTACACTACTGTCCAAGCTCTGCATGCTGGTGTCAGTGAAATCAACTAAACTAGTTCCAAGTGAATTTGACTGGGAAATTTCATCTGTAGACTCAATCAAACTGCAGCCTAACATAAATGACCCATCTGCACTGTAACTATGCGTATCTGGCTGGCAATTCACCATAGCCTGAAACAAAAATATTAGAATTATTATTATTGTGTGACTTTTTAGACAACTGTCTATTGAATTTTTGTCATTATAATTTGTCACTTAATTATTTATAATACATTTGTGAGGTATGCTTCACACCATTCTCAATTACAGCTTACTAGTTATACAAGTACTGCATGTCATGACATGTGCGGACCCAGCCGATTTTCTCAGAGGGGGTCCGACCCCTACCCCGGAAAATTTTGAAATTGAGTGCTTCATTTTCGGCATTCTGGGGCATTCTAGGAGCATTTAAGAACACCTTTTCACTGCAATTCTATACATAATATACCCCTTATTTTCACAGTGTTTTATGGGCTAACCTGTTAAATTTGGGAAAATTATAAAATCAAGATTTCTCGTAGGTAAAATTCTTAGTTTCTTTTAGATAATTAATATAAATAGGAATTATGTCGGGGTCGTATGAAGCAGACGCCGCATATACTTTGAATGCGGTCCTAATGTTATCTGTTTTTTAAAACATTTTCTTTCCATCGTGTCTTCTTTCCTTTTTTAAGGATTTTCCAGAGGGGGTCCGGACCCCTGGTCCCCCTCTGGATCCGCGCATGCATGATGTGCAATTCTGGCACTCACACAGTCTGGCCCTTTCATTTATTGAAGAAAAAGCTAGAATTTGAACAAAGTAAAAATACTCTGCATTTTTTATTTAAGTTAGACCTACAAGTTAAACATTCATATTGAAACATAACTAGAGTTGCTTTTGAGAAAAGCGAATGTCTCCCACAACTGCCTAATCATCTAAATAGCAAGTCAGTCTTTATATACTGTTTACTCACTACAATTAAAGGGCCAGAACTACACAATGCCTGGACCGATTTGGCTCATTATCAAACTTTTCTGAGGTCTTATGCTCAAACACATTTTGTTCAAGTTTGGTGAAGATCGAATGAGAAATGTTTGACATAGAGCACGGACAAGAGTAAAAAGGCTGATTTTTCGGTAATTCAAGGATCGTAACTCAACAATGCCTGGATTGATTTGGCTAGTTATCAAACTTGGCCAAGGTCTCATGGTCAAACACATTTTGTTTAAGTTTAGTGAAGATCAAATGAAAAATGTTTGACTTAAGAGTGCGGACAAGAGTAAAAAGCCTGATTTTTGGTAATTCAAGGGCCATAACTCCAATATGCCTGGACCGAATTGACTAGTTATCGAACTTGGCTGAGGTCTTATAGTCAAACACATTTTGTTGAAGTTTGGTGAAAATCGGATGAGAAATGTTTGACTTAGAGTGCGGACAAGCTTTGTGACAGATACACGGACACACAGTCACACACACAGACTGGAGTAAATCAATATGTCTCCCACATCACTGTGTGGTGGGAGACATAATTAATTTACATAATTAATTTACGTTTTGTCTGTCATGTGCAGATTATAATGATAATATCAATTTTTATTAATAATAATAATATTAAATCTACATTCTTTTTTTGGAACCATGATGCTGTTTTTTTTTTATATATTTTGTATAATTTGGTATTTCCACAAGCTCAAGTATATGAACTTCAGATGATGAATTGTTTGATGAATCTATGGTTCATGAAGTACTGGTGATGAACAGTTCACAAACATTATTCATGAACTTTAGATTCATGAAATCCTGTTGATGATTCATTAAATTTGTGAACAGTTCATGAAACTAAGGTTCATGAACTATTGATGAATTCTTTTAATGATTCTAAATTGATGAATTATAAGTGAACAGTTAATTATGAAAGTTCATGAACTGTTCATGATCATCATCATTAGTTCTTGAACAAATTCTTAACAGGAACCTGAATTAAATGTATTAACTTCCTTTAAATGTATTAATTTCCTATACAATGAAAACATTATTTTGCCATTTACAGTTAAACTTCAAAATAAGATATTTATAAAATGGTGTAACACGGATTTTTTTAACAGACACATTTTAAAATGCAAATATCTTGCCAGTATTTGCATTTTTTTAAATGTTGAAATGGCGTAGCAACAAGGATTAATATATCTGACAAATTTAAATGCAAAAATAACTGATTTATGAAAAAAAAATCTTCATCATATTTTCTCAAAAACCATCCAAGTTTCTGTTGTTGTTTTTTATGTGTAACATCTGTAAATCTTGAGTTCTGTTCAACACATGGCTGGAGGGCCATATTGATAGTAAGGCCGAAAAAAAAATCTTTGTTTCCGGTAACATGCTCAAAAAATTAGGGTTACTAAGGTAGGTCGGAAAAATATTTTTTTTTGGAATTTTTTTTTATTAAGGGAGACTTTTCGGAAATTATTTTTGTGTCAAAAAATGATTACAAATAAGGGGGTTATGCCTTTAGAGCATCAGTAAGTTGATTTCTAACATCACTTGCCATGTTTAAAGCAGAAAAAGTGCAGTTTTGCAACTTTTTGTGAAAAAGTTGAAAAAAAATTTCTCCAAGGCAATAAAAACATATAGGGTTGGGCCAAAAATTTAGGGTGGGTCGGAATACCGGAAACAAACAATTTTTTTACGCCTAATCATGTATTTCCATTGGGTACTGTCTATGCAAGCTAAAGGAAACCAAGCCTTCAAAATTTTCGTTCAAGTTTGTTGTGTTGAAAGACTGTCTACTATTTTACTTATAAAAATTCTCATCAGATCAGCTCTTGCAAAACGGCCGGTACTGTACCGGGTAACATGAACATCAAATCAATTTAAATTTAATTCCCTTTTTTGGCATTTACCCCGTATCACTATATTTTTTCCCTTCAGAAAGTCGTAAGTTATTTTGAACTGTAAAGAAAACTATGGTTGGCAGCCACATTAGAATAATATTATTATACAGTAAGGACTGTCTACAGTGATATTAACCTTCAAAGACTCAATCTTTATTAATGCAGTTGTTCAGTCTGAATCTGCGCAAATAATGACAATTTCAGTTCGCCATTTCTTAAAATTTGTAAAACCAACAACCTTCAATACATTTTCAGTATTTTAGCGAAAGATTTAATTTTAGCAGCAGTAAATTATCTATAGATCTATTCAACATTTTGACATCTATGATTTATTAAAATTTCAATGTAAAACAAACCTAACTTTGTACACTAATTTGAAATCATCCAAAACTTATGAAAGTCAGTACCTGAGAGTAATTAAATTATTTGCTATATATAAATAAATGATCTTCTACAAACCACTTTGGTGTTTCTAAGGTTTTATTTTTTTTGATAGAGAAAAACACATTCACCCCACCCCACCTTGAATGAAAAAAAAGACAGCTAGCCTAGCAAACTGCTGTAGATCTATAATGTTAATAAAGAAGAAAACTGAATCTGTACTCATGGAGTCTGCCAGACTTAGTTAATTACCGTAATTAAAATAGCATGAAATAAACTGCAAAGGGCACTTTTTAGGGATTGATAAAATAAAACTATCAAATAAACAAATATAAGTACAAATACTTACAAATAACAGTGCCACAAAAAACGCTTCTTTTCCTGTCATCTCCATGGCTCCTAATGATAGGTAAAAGATGAAAAATGGGCTACCCTTTGATCCGTGCTTTGATGCGCCGCTTTTACATATACAAGCGTGTCCCCAAAGTTAATGAGCGGAAATCGATGATCCTGTCAACCGACTTCATAATTTGGACCAGTCCATTTAGACGAAGGTGTAGCGAAGAGGTAAAATATATTGACATATTTATTTATATATTTTACATGTTTAAGATTTCAGAAATTTATTATTAAATATACTTTCATTTTCCAAAAGTGATAGTCTTCGTCAGCTCATGTGAATATACTGTTATTCTTATTTTTTTTGGTAAAAGTTAACGAAACCCGAATACCCTCAATCAAAAATGGCATACGCCGTAATTTTCTACGACCAGCATCATTTCATCATTTTGAAAAAAAGCAGCTCTTTGAATACTTGACATTTTGAACGTTCTAGATCTAGATCAACTTGTTAACAAGATGGTTTGGTGGTTCGAAAAGATAGACGGGGATATTCATCTGGTAGATGGCACTGACAAGAAAGGGAAAGTGAAGAAGCTGAAAGCCGCAGTACCCAATCTGATCACCTCGGCCTTTATGCTACGCAATAATGTATTTACCGGAGTATACGGAAATGCCCGATGTTGCACGATTGCCGCAGGACCATTATTCGTTGAGGTAGATCTATAAAATTTATTGTTTGATTTTATTTTGAATCATATTTCAATTTTTGGTGCAAATAATGAAATTTTGGCACAACTTAGAGTAGTTTATAGTTAACATTATTTTTTTTTTCATTTGTAAAATTAATTATAAAGTGTCTGCTTAGTAGGATTCTTACAAGATCTAGTCCAAATAATTTGATGTCAGAACTCCTAGATTAAAAACTTAATTCAGACAGATACAACATACACAATTATGTTTAAAGTGCTTTTATCTGAAAAACAACACTTTAATCGTACTCACCACGCTATTTTATTTTCTGACTTAATTTAGCTGTTTTATGACCAGGACTTAAGTTTTTACTTAGACTTACGCTGAAATCACCACAAACTTAAGTAAAATCTTAAACTTAAGTCAGAACTTATACTCAAGATGCTTTATGAATACGGCCCCATGTGTCCCTTAAGACAGTGTTAAATACACAGGCTGAAACCTGGGTAATCCAGAATGAATTACTTCCTTATATTATATCAGAGAATTCCATGACGCTATAAAGTAAGGTTAGAATGTCTATTTGAACATGGTCTCTAATTAAATACTTAGTATTGCAGTTTTCGGGATGAATTTATTTCAAAAATTGAAACATATCAATTCATTGACTTGTAAATACAAACTATTATTAAATGCTTACAAAAATCAAAAGGCTCGAGAACAACAATGTTTTCACAAACAATCAGAATAACCCTCATCGCGGACAGCGGAACTTTCTAAAGCTTATTTCATGGACGTCCACACATCCAGTTGGTGGGCTTACTTGACAATAATCCGCCCATTTCGGCTATTTTTCAAAAAGCAACAAGACATGTTTTGTATAGGTTCGTCTCAAAATATAATGATTTGTCTCATAATGTTTATTATACACCTATGTCGGGTAAATCAGGATAATGATGAAATGCATATATCAATTTTGCAAAAGAAACAAGTTTTGCTTCAGCGGTTGTATTAGATGAATTAAATGATAAATCATTTAAAAGAGATCAATATCTAAGGCGTAAAAAAAATATTCTTTGTTTCCGGTATCCCGACCTACCCTAAATTTTTGGCCCGACCCTAAATGTCTTTATGGCCTTGGAGAATATATTTTTCAACTTTTTAACAAAAAGTTGCAAAACTGCACTTTTTATGCTTTAAACATGGCCAGTGATGTTAGAAATCAACTTACTGATGCTCTAAATGCATAACCCCCTTATTTGGAATCATTTTTTGACACAAAAATAATTTCCGGAAAGTCTCCCTTAATAAAAAAAAATTCCAAAAAAAAATAATTTTCCGACCTACCTACCCTAATTTTTTTGAGCATGTTACCGGAAACAAAGAATTTTTTTTTTAGGCCTAACATAATTTATTAATCCTCACTTTTAACCAAGAAACGTGACTCTTTTAAGCAGCAGAGCAAGAAATGTAACTAGTTCTACTGGCAGCTTATGCAGTTCTCATATTAACAAAGCGCATTCATCAATGGATAAGATCATACCTAGTAGTTAACAAAATATGTAAAAAGATCCCTTGGAAGCATAGAATGCAACCAAAAATCTTAAGTTTTTCATAAATATTTATAATTATGTTCGTCGGAAAATTGAATCTGCGTACTGAACGGAAAACAAGGTTTGGGAATGCTTGATGAAACTGAGTTTTTAATACTTTTCAATCAAACATGTTATTGATGTCAAACTTGTTAAGCTTATTTTATTTTAGTTTTTAATTTTTATAGGTAATTTAGGATTGATAAAACATGGCCAATATCTGCCATTTTAATACGATGATAGGTAATTAATGATCGGTAATTCATGTAAAATATCTGCCATTTTAATACGATGATAGGTGATTAAGGATCGATAATTCATGTAAAATATCCGCCATTGTTAATACGATGATAGGTTATTAAGGATCGATTAATCATGCAAAATATCTGCCATTTCATTACAATGTACTGCTTAAACTCATCCAACCTCCGCGCAGGAATACTGTCAAACTATCTCCAATAAGGGGAGGAAACAATGTTTGAGTCTGAAAGTCATCTTATACATCCGCTAAAGCAAAATCATGTTTCATTTGCAAAAAAAATAATAATAATAAATAATAATAATATTTTTATATGCGTTTCAGTGCGATCCTGATTTACCTTTGTAGTAAATCATATTATCTTGCCGGCAGAGTTGGGATGGACTTGGATATCCGGGCGAACACCAAATTGACACCTTTCTTGACTAACTTAGCGCGAAAGTCAATGATATCCCGTAAAAAGTAATCTTTCCTTGCTAGCCTAGAAAAGTTGAAGGAATTCTAAATATTCAGCGTTTTTTTACCTACTAAATTAGTTTAAATATTCATTTTGCAAAT
Organism: Mercenaria mercenaria; assembly: GCF_021730395.1. NCBI lineage: Eukaryota > Metazoa > Mollusca > Bivalvia > Venerida > Veneridae > Mercenaria > Mercenaria mercenaria. Next base: position 59,215,814 of record NC_069375.1, on the reverse strand, counting down.
AAATAGTGTTGATTTCCAATACACTGAATTCAATTTAGACTGGGCATGTCGAAAACAAAATTAAGATATTTGATATATTTCTATATCTAAACTTGCGATCAAATTAAACATTTCAAAACTATGCATCAGACCAGATCCGGTAATTTTAGCTATAGGTAGCAAAGCTCATTGCTATTTTTGGAGAGATAAATATCTGTTAAATGAGAAATTATGTGAATCGCTGCAGTGGTGGTCCTTTTTTGTGCGTTATTAACCGTCTAATAACAGTCCCATCCCAAAAGACACATTTATCAAACTTGCGTCAGACATGATAAGACTTCTTATTTCAAACTAATGGTTTTTACTTACTATTGACTATATTTGCCTTGCACTTCATAGACAAATAATACAGTTTATTTACTGCCAATTTCAGAATAGCGCGCCGTTTCAGTGTTTGCATCATACACATTTAGTATCTGACTGATATCGATTTTCTTATCGTGAGTGGCTAATTTTGTAACCGTCATTTACATAAACTCCGCCCAAGACGCGAGCCAAGTTAAACTGAAAAGTATGTGATAAATGTATTTATGGTTTTTAAAATGGATGATATTACAGTTTTTAGTCGTATCTCAGACTCAGTTTAAAAAAACCCAACATTTTTGTACGTGCTCTCAAACGGATTACATTATGTCTGTAAAACTGAACTTAATTAACCTCGCATTCACCCGATCATTTCACGTATACATTATAAGTATTTTTTTCGTCACCGATGTACATCGATTTCCTTGTGAAAAGTCGATAAAAAATAATGTGTATTTTTATCGCTTGGTCAGGGATCTAAGTTTACATTAGTAAATCATAGTCTGATGGGCATCACTTTTCACATTAAAAATTATATATTTAGTTTAAACATAAATACCCTGTTTACATACATGACTCAAGTTATAAAGGTAATAGCTCTAAGCATTTCTGTGTGTTTGGTAATCCAGCAACATGCGATTCTGACATGCTTGAATTAACTGGAATCTTGTTTTTTCGTACATTGAACTTGTATTTAGGTCCTATTTATCAACGATTAAACTTCCGGTCATGTAGCCATTGTACATGAAGTTAAAAACCTTAAGTGCTGGGCTTCTTCATTTCGCTTTAATAGCAAATTGAGACTTGATTCGGGATTCATGACTAATTAAGTCACCTTGCCAAGAAACTTGCTCACGGCGGAAATTTATTTTCTTGGGTTTAACGCCAGATTTCAACCGTTCTTCTTTGATGTCGGGTGGTTAGTTTACTTAATTAAGCATCGCTCCTGGGAAGAACCAGTACTAGACTCTCGTCTCCGTAAGAAACTGCAAACTTTCTCACATAAAGAAATATGGTCGGTAGGAAGGCTCGAACCCGTGCCCCCACCCCAGTCAGTGAGAGGTTATAGTGATTTCAAGACAACGACTAACCACTCGACTACGGGAGCAGTCAACCGATGGATGGGTACTACAATTCGGATTATAGAAATCACACGACAGAAGTCGACATAGAACTCTGAAGTTGATTAAGGGCGATGGAATCGACTGACAGCTTAGTTTTATCTCTACTTTTTTCTGTTTGACTTAAGTATTCATGACATCGCATACCACATGTCTTCTGCATTCAGTAATAATCTGACGGATTTCTATGAAATAATGTATATTTTTTCATATCGAAAACTTTTCCAATGAAATTCTAATCGATGTCGATCCTTTGCTTTGGTATTTTACAGATTATGTTGTAAATACAAAATAGATTCTATAGAACTTACGTGTCTCAAAAGATTATTTTATTTAAAACTGTGATAGTAAAATTGCACATCTATGTTCACAGCGTTTGTAAAAGGCGATCTTGCTTATACTTTGCCTGTCACAAATACTAGTTTTTAACGATCGTACCATCTGACCATGATCTGCATTTAATCAGAATCACGTGTGCTTTTGTTTGTTTAAAATCATAACTATAATTTTCCTATCGTAAGCTTGTCTGACTTCGACAATTCTCGGCGTCAAACTTGGAAAGATCGAAATAGACAGCATCAAGGCAACCTAAATTAACCCACTTGAAACCTGGAAGGCTGGATGTGGTAATCAGACTCGGAGGTATAATTATAGTGACCACATCACTTTGTATTTTTTTCCGACAATCGGATTACATCGCATCGTAGGAAAGGAAATGCTTACTAGTTTTTATTTAAAAATGGCTGCGTGTTTATCTGCACCATTTACAGTCCATAAAATACGTGTTTGTAAACATGGACGGATCCAAACAGAAGGGGAAGAAGCATTTTATAGAAATAAGTCGATGTGGCAAAATACAATACATATCGTAGTCCTGACCAACCTATAAACCGGGCCAGTCTATTATATAGGTACAACAACATGGTTGACCCATTTAAACGAGCTGTAGTAATTTTTGAAGCAAAAATAAAATAAAAAGGCCAAGACTGCACTCGATTTAATCGGTCGCACTCAGCGCACGTTGCGCTCTTTACAGAATTGTCCGATACACATGTGTGGAAGAAAGGAATTACTGAACAAGACTTAGTGCTATAATAACAGTGACCTGAAAGCATGTTCAGTAGAGTGACATCAGTCAGAATTGGCGCGCTAAAATAGCAATCTACATGACATGTAAACTGGACAATAAAGTTTTTATTACAAAATCTAGTGCATGATCTTAGGTTTCTATTCTCTGTGTAACAAGAACGAAATGCAACAAGCTGCGCTCTTAACCTTTAACCTGCTAAATTTCTATAATGAATTTGTCCATCTCGTCTTTCAATTTGGACAGTTACATTAACTGTTAAAAGGGGTACTTACAAAAAAGATACTGATTGAATGGCGAACTGTACAGACCATGATCAGACTGCACGGACGTGCATGCTGATATTGGTCTGCACTGGTCGCAAAGACAGAAGCACTTGCCACAATCATGCTAAAGGTTGAAACAAAAGAAAGGCATTATACAAACATGTACAAGGTATTACCAGACGTTCACGAATCTAGGAACAAAACTTTCAGTTGTATTTTGACAAGACACTGCATGTAGTTTTAAATAGATATTGCCGAGTTTGTTTTTCACAACTGAAAGCAAAACGGGTAAACGAACCTTATAGTTCAATGTGGAAGACAACATCGATAATAAGCGGTATTTTCCGCGTTTGAAAAAAAATCCATGACTGACATCCGTGGATATAATACGAAGATTATATACAGTTGAGTTCGTTTTTGTAAACATCATGTTTGTAAACATTAAAGATTGCGTTTAACCTTAACTCCTGCTTCCTTAGTTTAGCGTTTCTAGTTTAAGAAAAACTTGAGCACAAGCTGAAACAAAACATAATAAAAAATTAGAAAGTTCATTAAATATAAGTAGAGAAATTTTGGTTTGAAAACGTGTAAACACGTATGACCTGGTAATCGAACTGTAGTAGATACATCAATTCAAAATAAATACATGAAACCAGCTGTGTTGTATTTCGTCGAGAGTTGCTTATAAATACAAATTATACACATCAATGTCGATCTTCAGAAAGTTCAGATCTATAATGTAAATAGTTTTAAGTGCATATATATGCTGCGTATGTGTACATGCACATGTGTGATTATGCAGGATTATCCTGAAATAAACTCCCATAATATTTCACTTTTGTAACTAACACTTTACAAGGTCGCTTTCCACTGCTACCGATAGAAATATATGTTTAGGCGGAGCAAACTACAAGCGTCATCAAATTACTCTCTTACCGATCACTACAGTGACAGCTACGTCATTTACTACCTGCGTTTGATGTAAACGCCCATTCGGCGAGCTTTTCTGAAATTGGCAGTATTTTATAGAAATGCTGTTGAAAAGTTGCCTGTCTGGCATTTAGTGTTGGCTATTACAGGCACAGTTTATACCTAAAAGAATATAACATTTTGTTTTCATAGAAGGCGTTTAGAAAGGTTTTTATTTTTTTTCTCATTTTAGAAATCAATATAAATTTTAGTAGCACCATAACGCATTTGCATTTGCGACCAGCATGGATCCAGACCAGTCTGCGCATGCGCGTATTGTTCGCTAACAGTTTCTCTAATTGCAATAGGCTTTGAAAGCGAACAGCACGGATCCTGACCAGACTACGCGGATGCGTAGGCTGGTCTGGATCCATGCCGGTCGCAAATGCGCTATGTTGGTTTTCTCATTTTGCAGCTCAATTGTCATTTGTTTGATGAACAGTAATAATGCTTAATAGTTGTCTATGTTATTAAGTTAGATGTTCTTAATGAATGGTATAGTAATTATCATTATCCAAGGAAGCAAAACCGATATTGTCAAAAATTAATGACATATTTTACTTGTTTGTTTTGCATCCTAATGGTTACAAATACATTAATTATACATTTCAGAAAAAAAAACATGTTTCATGTTTTTTTTTTCAAGGTACAATATAAATATAAATCTAAAAAACATATATGAATAAATGTATAAACCGTAAATAAATATGGTTTAAAACAGGTAATACATTTGCCTTCAAATTACCAGTTAGTAACATCAGCTTATTTAAATACTTTTAAAACTGTTTAAATCAAGTCTTAAACAAATGATATTCTTAAATCTTAAGTACAGTTATGACCAGAGTGTTCCAAGGTAATCCTTCTTTTCACAAGGGGAAATCTCCAGAATGCGCCAAGGGTGTGAAAGTCTATAACCTGGAAACCTCAGTTTAAGGCCATACCAAATTGATTTGTCGTTCGTCGGAACTACCGCATCAATGATTTCATTCCCGAGAAAAAGAAAAAAAAAATTATCCGCCCGCACGTACATAAAAATCGCCGGATTTTTTTTTCTGATTACGCGGTCCGGAATGATAACGGTAGAAAGGTTTTATCGCTGTTTTAATGCGTCAAAGTGATATTGATCGGAATCCATGCGTTCGTAATACATGTAGCTGATGACACAAACTCAGAAAGTCAGGAATTATGGTGTTGTTCATCATTTGTTTTAAATCTGAAGTGTCTGTGCTAGTGCCACACATGGCCTTCGAGTTGCAGGTAGGTGATGAAGTAGGCACGTTCTACAATTGTTCAAATTATACAGTGAAAAGAACAAAGCCCGACTTGTAAGACGTGCACGGCCACGGGGATTCAATTTGAAAATATTTGGATTAAACATAGAAATATTGTTCAGATAAAGTTTTCAAACCATTTGTTATCAGTGTGTTTAGTTAAAATGTTTTAGATCTAGAGCCAAAGCCAGTGCTTTCTTCAAAAAAAAAAGTTTGTTCACAGATCCTGACTGATCCATCACATTAATTGTCTCGGGTCCAAATCGTTTTGAACGTAACTTCTTTAGTACGGCAGTCAGACAAATAAGTTGTGTAGATACAAAAAATAATTTCTTTCGTATTGTAACCCCAATTTTCCCTGTTTGTATATTAATTGGCTGTGAATTGATTGAAATAAAGAATCTGGAAAAACAGACCTTCCCAACTCAAAATTTCTTGGTCAATCAAAGCACAACAAATAACACTTTTAAAGAGTGGCCATATTGGGATCATTTTTTGTCCGTCTGTTATCATTTTTGACTGAAATGAACCTCTACCACAAAAACTTAAGCTAAGCTTATCTGTTAAGAAATTATTCCAATGGATTTGAGCAATGTCGAAGCATTTGTGTGCCCAACTCCGTTTGGTCTCATTGGTCAAGTGATTTATTACTTTCCCCTCACCTCTACCGTTTGGAGTTTCACTAGGGGCACAAAGTTGCTCATGTGTCAAAGCCATCTAACTGGGTTTCAGAAGATATGTTATTCCACTTGGGTGCCTGTTTTGTCTTAAATATTCCTCATCCTCTGCCGTTAAATGGGCACGCCTTCAGATTAATGTAGAACAATCAAAATTAAAAATAAGACACTCATTCAGTAATTATAAATACAAAATAAAAACAAAGTGATTCAATGAGTTTTAGCAAGAATTTATTTGCAAAACCATTCATGTAGTCTTTAAAACATACAGAAAAGCTATCTACTGTCTTAGACACACTGTAAATGTAAAAGTTCTGTGTTATTCTTAAAGAAAATAAACGTGTTCCTGATCTTGTATTCACTTATCAACAATAAAATATAATTCTAAATGTGGTTAGATTTATCACACTGGCTATGTATCATTATGTAGATAATGTAGTATACTCACAGCGCATGCGTATATTTTATACATCAAGTTTGGTAGTTAAACTTATAGGTGGCCATTCTTTACAATAAGACTTGGTGTCAGAAAATTTTAATACATCCACATTGGTCAGGGATATTAAGAATAATTGTGCATATGGTGTATCGAATTTAGATGATAGATTTAAACGGAATACCAACGCCTGTCAATATCTTTAGAGGTCACTGATATTCCAGAGTCCGTTAAAGGGGAAAAACAGTACAAATTAAATATATGCTCCTATGGATTGGACAAAAGGGAAGAGAAATTTATAAAACTTTAGAGTTGACAGCTGATCAAAATAAAAGCGAAGCTACCGCAGACGCATTTGAAAAACACGTTCAACCAAAGTCAAACCCAGTATTTACGCGGTTTAAGTTTAATAACGAAGTAAATGTGAAAATACCATGGAACATTTCATCACAAGTCTTAAGATAATTGCTAATGACTGTTCTTATGGAGGTACCTACAGAGCAGATTTGATAAGAGATAGAATCGTATTCGGAATAAAGTCGTCCAAAATTAGAGAGAAGCTTTTGACAGTAGGTGAGAGACTAACATTGGCAAAAGCTTTAGACATATGTCGTCAGACTATCGAATACGCACAGGCGCAAATAAATGACGTGCAAGAATTGTCATACATAAAGCTCACAAAAAGAAGGAACCGAGAAAACATGAAATAAAGTACAAAGGCGGGTCGCGGAAATTGACGGAGACCAAGCCCGATGTCAAGCACAGGCCGTGCCAGAACTGTGGTCAATCTCACGGAGACAAACGGTGCCCAGCGGTCCGGCTAAGGAAGTGCAATGCAGAAACACAAATGATTCTTTTTGGTAAGTGTTCTGTTGCTTTTTTATCTATCAAACCACTTTATAATCTATCTATCTATCTATATATCTATCCATCTATCTATTAATTAATTAATTAATTAATTAATTAACTTATTAATTTTCAGCAAGGATTATACCTTACAAAAGATGTAAATATTTTTATACAATTCTTCTCGTTAGGGAGCCATTTATCTGGCTTACGTTGGTTCTAATCATGTGCCACAATGCTTGGAGGAACACCAGGGGTATTGTTCACCAGCGGAAGCATGGGCATATGTGCAGAATGAAAATGGTATTGCGTGCAGGCGAACAGGACACTGTTGATTACCTTCCAAGTGGGACATGGTCTCCCGTTTTTTCTTTTCAATAAATCAATAGCTCAGTATGTCATCACCAAAAAGCACAGTATTATTTCATGTCCTATGGTCATGAAATGGCAAAACATCTCAAAACAAAAAATAGAGGATGATTACAAAACAACAGTAAGTTTTGTATCATTCAGGTGTTAAAAGTGTTTTATTTATCGTCCTATCGTCCTGACTGCAACATGTGCAATACATGGATATCTTAGGGTTTATATGTTCTTCTTGCTTATTTTGTAGCTCACCTGAGTATGGAGTGTTCTTTTATATGATAACTACACACCAATATTAAGAAATACTGTCAATGTCAAGAAATCCTGGTATAATACTTCTTACACTACACATCAGAGAGTGCAAAAAGCTATCCGTTGGTGACATGGCAAGGGTCGTGAGTTCGACCTTCCACTCCTCCAACTAAAATAGATAATATTTATAAGAGTTGCGTGTATTTCAGTATAATAAAGGAGCAAGAAAAAGAAATTCCATTACAACAATAGGACAAAAGAAAAACAATTCATTATAGTGATAAGAAAATGAAAAAGACATTTCATTACATTGATAGGATCTATGGAAATGCCTTTCACTTTATTAATAGAAGCAAAGAAAAGGCATTTCACTGTATTGATAAAACACTACCACATACTTCATAGTCCTCCTTGTGTACTCTTCCCTTATCAGTAGATGTGCTAGTTACATAACTGGGTTATGTTTGTTTTGTTTTGAACAGAAAACCCTAAAGTAAATATTTGTGTAAATGACATTCTCTTCAAATTGTTTGCTTTAAAAAGCCACTTTACGATGACTTAAGAATGTATCCATTTTACTATTGGATTACAAATTACAAATGATTATTTATCTTAACACCTGTAAAACACTTAAGTTTGGCGGCAGCAGTATTTTGGTGCTATTGGCTGTCTATATCTGTTGCACCAAATGAATTTCTCGATGTTTATGTTCACAGTCAATACAGACAAATAAAAGTTTTAAGGTAAGCTTAGCACTTAAGCCTACAAATTTGAGAAACATCGATTCACTGAAACAGTTACTGTCACATAGATAGTTCTAATACATTGACACGTCGAACATATCTTCAAAAACCCATCACTTTAATGCCACTAAAGAGTTGCCTTATAAACCAACTGGTCAGAAATAAATAAAATCTGGAAAGTAGATCCCTGAGAAGCACCGGAACAAGGTAAACAGTGAAAATTGCAGACTCGGTCTGATTGAAACTGTTCACGAGCAGTAATGGAAAATGCAGCACGGTCCGCGCCCCCTAGCACCGGCTAATTTGTTTGATTTGGGTTTTATGCCGTTTTCAACAGTATTTCAGTAATGTAATGGCGGGCAGTTAACCTACCCAGTGTTCCTGGATTCTGTACCAGTACAAACCTGTTCTCTGCAAGTAACTTTCAACTTCCCCACATGAATTATCAGAGGTGGAGGACGAATGATTTCAGACACAATGTCTTTTATCAAATCGTCACGGAGAACATACGGCCCGTCCGTGGATCGAACTCGCGACCCCGAGATCCGTAGACCAACGCTCTCCCTACAGAGCTAAGCGGTCGGACTTAGCACCGGCTTAAGCAGTATTCAGTCTTAAAATCTAGATTAATGTGGTACTACCTAGCTACGGTGGGAAATGATTTCAATGCTAAACATGTTACTTTACTGCATACATAATTCTGAAGAACCAGTTGGGTATTCAGTGGGGTGGCTTGTTAGAAACATTAAGACAAAAAAGCGAATGACTGAAATAGTTTAATGTTTACAATAATAATTTGCAATACAGTTCTTAGTATAATTTCATTCAATCTTACTTGTGCTACTGTCATTCATTCATTCCTTAATCTATGAAAGTTACCAAAATATTTAGCACTAAAGTCATGCGTTTGTAACCAGGATATAACAATCAATTAAAATCTAATATATACTGGATGGCGCTTTTTATTTGTGTCGTGATTTTCCATGTTTAAGGAGGCTGATATGTGGTTTATCTCCGTAGTTTAACCCTTAGCCTGCTGGCGGCAGATGATTCTGCCTTTGCGACCAGTGCAGACCAAGATCAGCCTGCACATCCGTGCAGTCTGATCATGGTCTGCACTGTTCGCTATTCAGTCAGTAAATTTTTAGTAAACACCCCTTCAAATGATAAATGGTACTGCCCAAATTGGAAGATGGACCAGTCCATAATAGAAATTTAGCATGGTAAGGGTTAACCACCAGTCTTGGATTAAGGTAGTTTGCTGAAATAAAGCGGATCCGACCCTCCGAGGACGAGTGAATGGAACGTGCATAAATTACAAAAATTAAACCAAGTATTGACAGACGTGTAAAATGTACAACAGAGAGTCCATGTTTAATATCCGAAACATTATTTGGTCATCACCATTGAAAATTAACTGATTGATATAGGAAGTAAGATCCTAATCTTTACAGATGCAAACATGTGATACGTTGTCTCAGATAAAGTGTAGTCAATGACGTTACAATATCTCTGCGTTATCGTAGTATAATATCATATAAATAGATGTAATTTGGATCTGCTATAGATAACCAAACGCACTCAGTAGTTCAAGAACGTGAGAATTAAATGAACCCGGAAGATATTTACTGCTATCTGAAGGTACTTGTGAGAAATTTTGAATATATTTGTATTTTATCGTATCTATTTACCGATAGATTCTCAACATGTAAAAGAATGATGCACATATGTGCTTCTTTTTTAGTTAGAGACATCTCCCCTCATATTGCTAGATTTATTATATGAATCATTATATAATCACCCGTCCATGCTTTGTACTATATGGCCCGTTTATATTCAACACATGTTTACCGAGCTAATAAGTGAAAACGTTAGAAAATAAACAGAAAATTAATTTCATATGTAGCAAATACTTAGTGCTTGGCTTGACGGTCAATATTCAAAACGTTTAGCCCTCGTTCTTTATGATCAAGAGCACTAGCTTCGACTATTGGCCAGTTAGCCATTCAATAAGTGTATAGCAGTTGTCATAACGGAGGGCATGACAGTAATTATTAGATCCGTCATTAATAGTCGAAACCTCTTTTTTAATATTCTGCAATTGCAGTGAATATTAAAGTGATAACATGTTGTAAAATTAGGACTGGATTGATCATAATGGCCTTCTTCATAGCGCATCAAACACTTCTCTGAAAAGTACAGTTACTGGCAGAAGTTCGTTTAGAACATTACTAATGAAAGCATGACTTAAATTTTGTTTAGTTCTCTTACATAAACCCTGATCAATCATTGAAATATCAATGTGTCTCCGTGATTCTCCAAATTTACTTATCTTTTCTTATTATATGACTCCTTGTATAAACCGTTTGGTTTGCCTGTAGTGTGTGCTATTGGACTAGTTGATATTCAACACATACATGTAGGGCCAAAGCCATGCAATGAAAGAGGTATTTACGGACATTTATTTCTGATGTCCAACAATATAGCATTTAAAAAGTAAAAGGATTGAGGGACAATCTTCTGACCTAGGGTAAACAGTTTTGCACATTGACAGGTAATCATCACAATAAGTGTATGCTATTTTACTTGTAGAAATCGTGCACGACGTATGTTTAAGTAACAAGAATTATGGTTAACTGCTCTGACATGTTACATTTGGTTCTTACACGAAAGAGCACTGTATCGTTGAAAATCGTATATTTGGTTATTTTATACGTTTTAATACGGTAAATGAAGTCATTATAATGAAAATTTGCTCTTGAGCGGAAGAAGCAGCTACAACCAAAAAAAAAAAAAAAAAAACAAAAAAAAAAAAAAACACAAAAAAAAACAAACAATGTATTTGGGTTTATTTTAACGTTGTTAAACGTATTTTATTTCAAAAAACGTCAGAATCAACGGTCCGGTTTTAAAACAAACAAAAAGGCACCCGTCTCATAACGTAACAGGCAATCGCTGTAAAGATTGGCCCGTTTTTAAGGCAACAAAATTTTTGCCCGTTTTAATACGTTACAGGCAATCGCAGTAAAGATTGGCCAGGTGTGCCAAGGATATGCTACTTTTTGCATTCTGATTCGAAGAATAGGTACCGAATGGCATTTCGAATATATCGTCATTCAATTCTTTGAAGACAAAGTACATAACAAAATGTTGCTGGAATGTTGAAATTATATTTGAGTTCTTGATTTCTGCATCATCGTCAGCAGTGCAATCTAGTACATACAATTATCATCTCTAGAAATATTGAAACCAAACATACAATGTCGTTCTTTTTAAAGTCACTGTTATTCAAGTCTCGGTTGTGTGACATTCCTGCAAAATTATCAGAGTAACAGATAAGTAACCATTATTCCACCATTGACGGGACTTTGAGATTTTTACGACAAACTGGTTGACTATGCTGTAAAATATTATTTGAAAGCATAGAATGCAACTTAGCAGAATAATAGCAAACTCGGTTTGATTGAGTCTGTTCATGGGAAGTAATTAATATTTCAACTCAAGTACAAATCTGATGAATTTATGCATTTCAGAAAATTCTCGCTAAACTCGCAACTCGTAGATTTCCGTAACCGCAATAACCGCAAAGAATCACAAATATTGGGATCATTTTGATGTGTTTAAAAAACTAAAAAACAATAAGGTTTTAAATCGGAGTTAAAGATTGACTTTACATTAAATACACTAAATTTGATATGGGTTTAAACAGTCAAGATATCTTAGTTCCTTATATGAATCTATATCTTTCTCGATTCGGCTGTAAGTGCACCTATGTATTGAATAAAAATATGTAAAACAGTAAATACAATAAATTTTCAAAACTACAAACACACTAATTGAGCCGTGCCATGGGAAAACCAACATAGTGGGCTTGCGACCAGCATGGATCCAGACCAGCCTGCGCATCCGCGCAGTCTGGTCAGGATCCATGCTGTTCGCTAACAGTTTCTCCAATTCCAATAGGCTTTAAAAGCGAACAGCATGGAGCCTGACCAGACTGCGCGGATGCGCAGGCTGGTCTGAATCCATGCTGGTCGCAAAGCCACTATGTTGGTTTTCTCATGGCACGGCTCAATTGATTTAAAAGTTAAACATGGAATCGCCCTCTTCTGTTTCATTTGTTCATGAAATAAGTAAATAAGGTCCGGAAATATTTATATTGAGTGGTTACTAAAAGTAACTATCTGGAAATCCACTGCTGCTATTTGAACGATTGTAATATTTTTATTTAAGGGCCTGCTTTGCAATAGTTTTAATTTACATTCAGTAAGTACTATATATATATATATATATATATGTAAGATTTTAATTCATTGTTATATCCTGGTTACAAAACGCATGAATTTATAGCTAAATATTTTGGTAACTTTCATAGATTAAGGAATGAAGGAATGACAGTAGCACAAGTAAGATTGAATGAAATTATACTAAGAACTGTATTGCAAATTATGATTGTATACAATAAACTATTTCAGTCATTCGCTTTTTTGTCTTAATGTTTCTAACAAGCCACCCCATTGAATACCCAACTGGTTCTTCAGAATTATGTATGCAATAAAGTAACATGTTTAGCATTGAAATCATTTCCCACTGTAGCTAGGTAGTACCACATTAATCTAGATTTTAAGACTGAATACGGCTTAAGCCGGTGCTAAGCCCGACCGCTTAGCTCTGTAGGGAGAGCGTTGGTCTACGGATCGCGGGGTCGCGAGTTCGATCCACGGACGGGCCGTATGTTCTCTGTGACGATTTGATAAAAGACATTATGTCTGAAATCATTCGTCCTCCACCTCTGATAATTCATGTGGGGAAGTTGAAAGTTACTTGCAGAGAACAGGTTTGTACTGGTACAGAATCCAGGAACACTGGGTAGGTTAACTGCCCGCCATTACATTACTGAAATACTGTTGAAAACGGCATAAAACCCAAATCAAACAAGTAAGCCGGTGCTAGGGGGCGCGGACCGTGCTGCATTTTCCATTACTGCTCGTGAACAGTTTCAATCAGACCGAGTCTGCAATTTTCACTGTTTACCTTGTTCTCGGTGCTTCACAGGGGTCTACTTTCCAGATTTTATTTATTTCTGACCAGTTGGTTTATAAGGCAACTCTTCAGTGGCATTAAAGTGATGGGTTTTTGAAGATATGTTGGACGTGTCAATGTATTAGAACTATCTATGTGACAGTAACTGTTTCAGTGAATCGATATTTCTCAAATTTGTAGGCTTAAGTGCTAAGCTTACGTTAAAACTTTTATTTGTCTGTATTGACTGTGAACATAAACATCGAGAAATTCATTTGGTGCAACAGATATAGACTGCCAATAGCACCAAAATACTGCTGCCGCCAAACTTAAGTGTTTTACAGGTGTTAAGATAAATAATCATTTGTAATTTGTAATCCAATAATAAAATGGATTCATTCTTAAGTCATCGTAAAGTGGCTTTTTAAAGCAAACAATTTGAAGAGAATGTCATTTACACAAATATTTACTTTAGGGTTTTCTGTTCAAAACAAAACAAACATAACCCGGTTATGTAACTAGCACATCTACTGATAAGGGAAGAGTACACAAGGAGGACTATGAAGTATTTGTGGTATCCTACGAGTATCTCTAGTATGTGGTAGTGTTTTATCAATACAGTGAAATGCCTTTTCTTCGCTTCTATTAATAAAGTGAAAGGCATTTCCATAGATCCTATCAATATAATGAAATGTCTTTTTCATTTTCTTATCACTATAATGAATTGTTTTTCTTTTGTCCTATTGTAGTAATGGAATTTCTTTTTCTTGCTCCTTTATTATACTGAAATACACGCAACTCTTATAAATATTATCTATTTTAGTTGGAGGAGTGGAAGGTCGAACTCAGGATTTCTTGACATTGACAGTATTTCTTAATATTGGTATGTAGTTATCATATAAAAGAACACTACATACTCAGGTGAGCTACAAAATAAACAAGAAGAACATAATAATAAATAATAAATTATAAACCCTAAGATATCCATGTATTGCACATGTTGCAGTCAGGACGATAGGACGATAAATAAAACATTTTTAACATCCGAATGATACAAAACTTACTGTTGTTTTGTAATCATCGTCTATTTATTGTTTTGAGATGTTTTGCCATTTCATGACCATAGGACATGAAATAATACTGTGCTTTTTGGTAATGACATACTGAGCTATTGATTTATTGAAAAGAAAAACGGGAGACCATGCCCCACTTGGAAGGTAATCAACAGTGTCCTGTTCGCCTGCACGCAATGCAATTTTCATTCTGCACATATGCCCATGCTTCCGCTGGTGAAAAATACCCCTGGTGTTCCTCAAAGCATTGTGGCACATGATTAGAACCAACGTAAACCAGATAAATGGCTCCCTAACGAGAAGAATTGTATAAAAATATTTACATCTGTTGTAAAGTATAATCCTTGCTAAAAATTAATAAATAAATAAACTAATTAATAGATAGATATATAGATAGATTATAAAGTGGTTTGATAGATAAAAAAAGCAACAGAACACTTACCAAAAGAATCATTTGTGTTTCTGCATTGCACTTCCTTCGCCGGACCGCTGGACACCGTTTGTCTCCGTGAGATTGACCACAGTTCTGGCACGCCCTGTGCTTGACATCGGGCTTGGTCTCCGTCAATTTCCGCGACCCGCCTTTGTACTTTATTTCATGTTTTCTCGGTTCCTTCTTTTTGTGAGCTTTATGTATAAAGTTTATGTATGACAATTCTTGCACGTCATTTATTTGCGCCTGTGCGTATTCGATAGTTTGACGACATATGTCTAAAGCTTTTGCCAATGTTAGTCTCTCACCTACTGTCAAAAGCTTCTCTCTAATTTTGGATGACTTTATTTCGAATACGATTCTATCTCTTATCAAATCTGCTCTGTAGGTACCTCCATAAGAACAGTCATTAGCAAGTATCTTAAGACATGTGATGAAATGTGCCATGGTATTTTCACATTTACTTCGTTATTAAACCTTTGGTTGAACGTTTTTTCAAATGCGTCTGCGGTAGCTTCGCTTTTATTCTGATCAGCTGTCAACTCTAAAGTTTTATAAATTTCTCTTCCCTTTTGTCCAATCCATAGGAGCATGTATTTAATCTGTACTGTTTTTCCCCTTTAACGGACTCTGGAATATCAGTGACCTCTAAAGATATTGACAGGCGTTAGTATACCGTTTAAATCTATTATCTAAATTCGATACACCATATGCACAATTATTGTTAATATCCCTGACCAATGTGGATGCATTAAAATTTTCTGACATCAAGTCTTATTGTTAAGAATGGCCAACTATAAGTTTAACTACCAAACTTGATGTATAAGATATACGCATGCGCTGTGAGTATACTACATTATCTACATAAAGATACATAGCCAGTGTGATAAATCTAACCACATTTAGAATTATAATTTATTGTTGATAAGTGAATACAAGATCAGGAACATATTTATTTACATAACTTTATAGCAAATGTATTAATGTGTCTGACAATTTCATTTTGTTTGTATATGTTGTGTATTAAGGTATATATAACAAATAATGTTACTCCCCCTCACGACCTCGCCTGAACAAAATATAAGAAAAATATTGACGGTATACGGTGTTTGTTCTATATCAGGTTGTCTTACTTGTTGTTATTTAAGAATAATCTCCTAGAATCAAATAAAAGTAGAGGATAGTTAATGATATTTATGAACACGATTGATGTATGTCCATACAGTTTCTTAAACAAATACAAAATTTTATGGATTTAAATACTCAATAATGCATGATATCCTTATTAAGATATCTACCAATTACACGATAAAAAAGATGATTAACCATGTGCAAATATTAGTGTTCCACACGAATAAAAGCCATTACCTAAAGACAATTCTGCTGATATACACTCATGGGCTTTGATAACGCCTCATCCATAAAAGGCAATTATTTCATTCCTGCAACGTTTATTCCAATATTTCGATATTCATGAAAATAAGTGCTCAGATTTACAATAGCCATTTTGGACATGCTAATCTACAACATGAACGCGCTAAAATGAGAGGGTACCCCTTCCTCTACCTCAAATTTTATACCAAAAATACCAATATTTGAAAAAAATCCAGGGGAGACTGCTTGACCCCCTAACACGAACGGATGCCCTCTACCAAACCTGCTCCAACTCGGCGCCTTGCCGGTGACACCTTAGATCTTTACTGGTCTCTCCACTCACCTCCCATTCAAATATTTCTGGATCAAGGTCCGATAAGTGGTAAAGTATAAACAGTGTTAGCAAGAATTAGGAATGACTTGATTCAATATATACGCCACAGTTACAGTTTATACACATTGCCGTACCTTAACTGGTCTTTACCAAGCAAAAACTATTATATAAATTCCTGTCTAAACATCCATAGAACAGGTCATGGCCTCAACGCGTAACTAGTCTATCTGCTTCTATTTCTATATACACATAGACTAGTTTCGCGTTGAGGCAACGAGGTTAAAACTAAAATGAAGGAAAGCAGACATATTTCCCTTGTACATTGCATTTTTTTCTGAATGGCTAAATTCACAATCCCTTCAATAGTTTATGAGGTAGGCTCCAGACACAGTTTGGTAGAGATTCATCAAGCCTGTTTAAAGGTATTTCTATTTTAACTCTAGTGGCACCTAGCTAAGCGTTCCCCTTTGAGCAAAATTGGGAGAGGACCTTATATTGATGATGCAAAGTTTTAAATGACGATCAAATAGTTTAACAGAAACAGTTATTTCAATTATAAGCTCATAACCTGATGTCCGATTTTAATAAATGATACCTTGTTGTAAATGGCAAGCCAGTATCTAGAGAAAACAGGCACGTCAGGTTAGAACCCGGTCTGCTAGGGGTCAAGGTCATAGGTCAAAATCCGGTAGTACTCTCAATATATGAACTGTTCAGAGCAGTCAAGACAGTCCTGAAAACTCAAGCACTACCTTCAATGAGTCCAATCACACCACTGGAGCAATTCTCACGGTTCACCGGGTCGGGTCAGCTTAGTCTTGGCCAGCACCCTACTGCATATAACAAGTCAGGTGATTTTCTGATACCTTTCATAACCTCTGATGGCACTATATGGACTTGTAAGTAGCTTAAATGTAAAGCTAAGACATCTACAAACATATTCATATATGGTATAGGTAGGTACCTAGGGTGTCATATATGGTATAAGTAGGTACCTAGGGTGAAGAGACTCGAACAATGGTCAAAATCTTACATAGTGTCATTATCAGCTGAAATTCAGCATAAATTACAATACCGTGCCTCCATTTATTACCTCCCCAGACACCTTTGGCTCACCAAGCTTTATGAACATGATCTTAATCTGTAGCCAGGACACGTACCTTATCGACCATGTATAAAAGCGGTACAAGTTTAGGTCAAAAGGGACCCAACTGGGTCGAAAACCTTCCAGTCATGGTCAAAAAGGCCGTTTCGAACCCTGCCTTGTAGCCGTATATGACCTGCCCTGACCTCAAGGGCTACTTCTAGATACTTTAACACGGTCTCAGTCAATAGCCAGGACTCCCACCTACACGAAAATGTATGATATAGGTTTACTTTGGAACAGGGTATCGAACCCTGTCGAAAACCTATTAGATATGGGCAAAATAGGAACTTAGAAGACCAAATGGTGACCTTACATGTCCCGCCCGGACCCCCACGGGCATCCAAGGCACTTGAACGTGATCTCAATTGAGAGCTAGGAGCAATATCTACAAGACCATGCATAATACGGGTTTATATGTGTATACATGTGGGGAAGTTGGCAGTTACTTGCGGAGAACAGATTTGTAAAAAAATGATAGATATTTAATAAATTTCCTAAAGTTTTTCAGTCTCTCCTTACTCTTTAGATTGTTTATAATATTTCATAAAAATTAAAGGGAGGTAATTACATTTACAGTATATGTACAATTTAAATCTTAAGATTGATTTTATAATTTTAGAATAGTAAATTACGTTTAAAATCAGTACATTCCATGAAACATGAGTCATGGGTCTAACGAAATGGTCACTATTGTACTAATGACTTGTATTGCTTATTTGACGGGCTACAGTTTGTTTAACACTATGGTAACATAACGTGATATCCGTATTACCATTATTGAGTAAGCAATGAACGTGGTCGAAATGTGCTGTGATATCTCAGAACATTTATACTTGATAAAGGCGAATAAAGCCGACACTTTGTATAAAACAGAGCTGTTTATTATTAATTGAACTCTAATGTAGTCTAGTATTTAGTGCCATTTACCAAAGTAGTGAAGGCAAATGTTAGCTTCCACCGATGCTTGGCTATTTCGAAGAATTCTAAGTGATTTAATTTGTTTCCAAGCTTACGCCTGAAACGTCGTGTAATTTAAATTGGTATTAAATTTTCCTGATACAGCATAGTTCCCGGTCTGTGTGTATACGTTCGTTATGCATTGACACTAACTACATCATGTTTAAATTCAAACTATCATGCTATGTATGTTAAATATGCTCAGTTTGGAGACCATGAAGGTAGGTAAAGGTAAAAAAAAAAAAAAAAAACAATATATACTTCGTATCTATTGCAGTCCGGAGACTGAGGGTAATATGAAAAATCTGTTGTAGGAGGGTAGAGTTTAAGGGTGCACTTATACTTCCTTTTTATTAAGCTAGCATTTATAGAAACGCGTTTATGGTCTCATTAGTCGTGACAGTGACCAACTTATTTGGACCTTTTGGTTGATATTTTACGGAAACTGCGTACAGGTAAATTTTCTTCACCACAGATTTCCAAAATTATCTTCAACTGTATGCCTGGCGATTTACCGGGGTCTAATGCTATACTGCCCCTGAAAGAGTGGATGGACCCTTATTAAACTTAAACACTGACTGACCGTCCGCCTTAGGTGTGATAGGTCCCATCAGGCATAAGTGTATCAGCATGTTGCAAATATTCACTACGAGATATATGAATATTTGACTATGGCTCCAGGAAAAGTCTGTATTCATATTTGATTCATATTAATTTATCATACCGAAAACTAATAAAGAATTAATATTTACAGAAAAATCAAAATAATTAGTTTAAAGATTTATTGCATGGACGATTAACACCATATCCAATAAAGACAGTAAGAATCTTGTCTACAGAGCACATCAAAATTGTGGCGAATTTTCGTTAGCAGTATGATAGGTCACATAATCTAAAATTCCATACATTTTAGCTTGTTGCATCAAAGCAGAAACCAACATCAGTAACATTCGAAATAATAATAATAATAAAAAAACCCGATAACTTCTTACTTTCTAAACGAAACGTATGCGTGATATCTCATTTTCTTAATCTACATGTATTATTATTTTCTATCCGATCATCATACATTCGATGAAAATTTGAAGAAAAAAAATGTTCTGAAATGATGTTTATTTGTTATTTTTATCTTATTTTTTTGCAGGGTGAGCATATCATTAAAAAGAAAATAAAGCGACAGGGTTCAAACATGCGTGAATGCTAGAACAAAATTTAAATTTATGTTATATGTATATAAGCGCCTCGTCATAATTGATCGTTGCGATCTTTTATCAATGCGAAAGTATCTAATCACCCAATTAGTATCACATGCGCAGAAATCTAAAATAGCATTGTTGCGCATGTGTTATGAAATTATAGATCATAACCCTATCACATGTGTTATTTCCTGTTCTGCGCATGTGATATGATCCTTAATTTTATAGCACATAAGCAATAGCGCTTTTTGTCTGTCGGCGTACGTGATATTATTTTTCATATCTCCTATTAAGAGATTGATACTTTCGCATCCGATTCGATTAAATGACTGGAACTATCAATTTTGACGTGCTGCTTACTTACATTGTATATTATAGTGGTGTCCGGTAATACCGCAGGTTCTCTCGTATCGCGGTAATCTCCCTTTGCCGGAAATTCTTCGCCGAGCAGCACCGCAGTGACTTACATTTGTAAACCGGAACCACGAGATTTTGTTTACAAACATTTTTTGCAAAATTCCATCGTAAATGGTAAGTATTACTTAGTTTTATCGCAACCATTCAATATCTTAAAATTATGCATCTGCTCATCACCCCTTCCCGCCCAAAAACGCTTTTATTTAAATCAAATTAAATCCACAACCTGGTCAGCTTCAGAAAGTTCGTCTGATGCATTGTTTTTATGAATGAAATTATTGCGGTCACATGATGACGCAAGTAGGCGTGTCCCACAGCTGTCAAAATCAAATACCGCGATATTTTAGAACTATGGGATTGTTAAAGTAGGTCAAGTATGGCTGACATTTTATTGTGTTTTTTACACATTCTCCGCTGGCTGAGAAAGAAATATGATTTGCAAGTTATAACAGACATTTAGTTTAAAGTTTTAATGCAGTAAACAAACTAAAGGTCAGACTTTATTGATATGTTATTTATGTTCCGACCGTTAGTACCGCGATACGAGGGAACTCCATCCTATAGTATAACATTACTTTTTCTTGTGTTCATGCATGTGTGAAACCTGTAGATATTTCTTCTTTAAAAATAATAATCTGCCGTCCGTGAAAAAGAATGCCCAAACTTATGTGATTCGTTTAGAAATAAGAAGTTCCAAATGTTACTGCTGTTAGATTTGGCATTTAGACTACACAACATTGAAGTACGCGCATAAATATAGAGGTCAACGGTATGTAAAATGTCTTGGCTAAACATGTCATATTGCTTTGAAAAACGTTTCGTCAGGTATTCATTTATCTCGTGGTAAACATTTTTCATATCACCCTCTCATGAATGCAGTATCTATAAAAGATAACAGTGATATGTGATTATCATGTTAAATACACGGAGCACTTTAAACGAAAAAGTAGTGATGGTACCTTTCCAAAGCATTCCCTTTCCGATTGAATGCATTTTATGTTCATAAAAAGGTATATGCTCGTATACAAGGTCGAGTTACACATAAACACCTTGTACAGACATGATTTCGCGCTGATCAGCGCAGACAAAAGGCTTGTACTATGCATTGTGGATAATTATTTAAACGCACGTTCTATAAGAAAAGAATGTTTCATCTATATGTCCCCGTTTTGATGCTTTTGATGGAAATTAAAGATAAATTCGCGTATCTGTCAGTGTCATTCCTGTTTAAGTAGGCCTACAAAACTTAATAACAGCACATTGTTCCGTGCATTTTGATGTCAGCTTGTTTTGAATATTGTATTGTTTTCATCTCATTACATTTGTTTAACAATAATGGTAGATTTAAAATACACAACATATACTGACCGATGGTAACTACATAATTGCAGACTTAACTGTTGATAATAACAGATTAACTCTTGTCACACTATATGCCCAAATAATGACTCACCTTCATTTTGAAAAACTGATTGAACAAACATCATTTAATAATAGTAATATAATTTTATGCCGATGACTTCAACTGTGTACAGAATTAAACTTAGACTATTAATATTACAAACATTAAAGTAAAAAACACATGAAAAAATAGCAAATTTAAAAATGAAACATTTGATTGACCATTTAGAGAATTAAATCCCGATTTAAAGGATACATGGCGAAAATCAAATCCACTTTAAATGAGTCGTTTAGACTATTTCCTGATGAATAACTGTGCTTTCTACGTAATAGTGTTTATAGAATCAAGTTACAGGTCAGATCATTCCATGGTTATATTAAATTTAAGATTTTATAAATTTATTAAACATAGACCCCTGTGGAAACATAATAACAGTCTGAAACTCATAACTATACTTCAAAATTAATACCAAAACTAAGGAAGTCAAATGGGGACATCATTACAATCAGTTTTGAATCTTAGATGAACTAAAGAGTTTTATGAAAACTTTTTCTAGTAGAATGATGAACTAGAAAATGTTGATTTAGTATTGAACTGTCTGAAATTAATGTCCAAACTTGAAAATGAAGAATAAAAAATGCTAGAAGGTCCTTTAACTATTGAGGAATTTTCAATTTCTAAAACATGTCAAAAACCGAAGTCCTGGTAGCTCGGTTCGAGCAGAAAGGTTTTAAGTGTTTTGGAAACACATTGGTCACTTTGTAGTTAAGAGTATCAAACTATGGTTATGCTGAAGATGAACTCTCTATTACCAAAGAGAAGGAATATACCTGCATCCAAAAGATAACAAAGATAAAACAATGCTTACTAATTACAGACCTATCTCACTACGTATTGTGTGTATAAAATTGCTTCTGGCGCCATTTCAACAGAATAAATCAACTTGGATAAATTAATAAGCAGAGACCAATCTGGTTTTATCTCTGGAGGATCGGTGATAGAAAGAAATGAAAGAGCCAAGCCCCGGCCTTTCATACTTAAATTACTTAGATTATTTTGTAAGAATGTAATTTTGTAAGTGGGGAAATTAAAAAAATATCATTTATAGAGACCATTAAGTAGGCGAATATACGGAATTGGCGATAGTAAGAGTAAAGGAGCTAATATCCGGCCTTTTACGTACTTGGTGGTAAGAATGTAATTTGTAATGCGAAATTTGAAAAATATGAAATTTTATCTTAGATCATGAAGAAGGGGACATTTGGGAAAGATCGCGATAGTATAAATGAAAGGAGCTAAATCCCCGGCCTTTTCGTATTTGGAATATTTTGTAAGAATGTAACTTTTGTAAGTGGTGAACTTGAAAAAAATATGAAATTTTATCTTTGATGATAGAAGAAGGAGAACATACGGGTGTTCGGAGATTATAAGTGATGCACATGGCTACGTCCCCGGCCATATCTTACTCTCTTTTTTTTTTTTTTTTTTTTGTAAGCATGTAATTTTGTAAGTGGCGAAATTTGAAAATAAGAATTCGGGGAAATAGGAGATTGTAAGCGATGAAAAGGTTAGTCCTCCGCCTATTCGTACTTAAATATTGTAAAAATGTATTTTTTATTAGGCAAATTTGAAAAAAAAATGAAATTCTATAAGTGAAATTACAGGGAAGATAGAGCCGGAGTGGCACTAGGCCCCACTCTTTTCAAGTCAAAGTTGGCAAGGGACACTAAACCCCGCTCTTTTCATGTCAAAGTTGTTAATATGTTTTGAAAATTTGATGACTTTGAAAAATATCAAATTAAATTCATACCGTCCATAAACTTTAAAAATATTACAACTAATTCCATAGCCTGTCCATAAAGCTTAAAAATATTACAACTCGGTACACATTGAAAGAGATGGTAAGTAATTCTTACAATATGTAGGTTCCTGGCAAACTGGACAGAAAATGGGCCATATATGATTTTGAAGATACAAGCTATTGAATGAACAGGGTTACTGTCACGTAATGTCATGAGTTTCTGCTGTAATTATTAACTATTTTGGCCTTATTTAACAATTTTGTGTCAAATCAGAGACAGGCTTACGTAATTGTCGATAATAGTTAAAAAAAAAAAAAAAAAAAAAAAAAAAAAAACTTTAGTTGTTGTTAGTGTTGTTATACACCAATTTCCGTTTCTGGATAGACAAAAAAAAAACATTAGATTCTTATGACATACTACACAATTAACTGGATTGCGTGATATCTGAAAATTTGTTATCTTTTGATAGGCATCGTCGTCTAAACTATTTGAACGATGATAATTTAATTTATAAGATTAACAATCCACCAGAAATTGTATGGAGGCATTGAGGATCTGCGGCAAAACACAAGTTTCATCGAGGCTACTGGTCTGACAGTATAGTCGCGAACGATAAGAAGAAGAAGAATAAGATTAACATTCAGGATTATATTAAAATATGATAATAAACAGAAATAAAAGAATAAGAGTGTTTTCCCAGAAAATGGCAAACTTTTTTATTACAGCTAGTGCTAGTCGGCGCACACTTAATTTTACCAATACTTCCTTTTAAATTCATGTAACTTTCCTGATATACATCTCACACAATTAAATTTTTATCGTCGTTAAGCATTGACTGCCGTCCATTATTTAAAGAATATTCAAATAATATTAGAGGTATTGAATTTTAAACTCTATATATGTATACTGTCGAGTATACATTGTAATACCAACAGTTAAAATAATTATTTCAAGCGTCACATATTTTCGAAATAATTCGTCCGGGCGGATATTTTCCATTAAAAATGTTGGAAAAAAATTCCATTGGATTTTTAAAAAGTTCTCCGAGTGAAGTATTTCCCATCTTGATTTTACCCGCCCTCTGCTTTGACGACAGGGAGAATAGTGTGGTGATTTCTCTGTATTGATCGATACACGCCAATCTTCAGCCCAAGCTGAAAGCTTGTTGATTGCTTCTTGCATCCTGTATGTGGCTAAAGTGGCATGTTCTTCCTTACACCATAACACCAGATCGTCAGCGTAGAGAGCAGCCTTAACTCCTTTCGGTAGTTCAGACACGACACCATATCATTGATGAAAAGCAAGAGGAATGTAGGGGATAAGACTCCGCCTTGTGGGACATCATGACGCAACAGGAACTTCCTACTGATGGCATGTTCTAAACTGACACTTGCTCTCCTGTTGTGGACGTATGACTTAATCCACCTCAGCATGTGACCTCCTACTCCAGTCCTCATCAGCTTGACGAGAAGTCCATCAGTCCAGACTTTGTCAAACGCCCTCTGCAGATCAATCCATGCTGTAAGCACGACTTTCTGCTCTTGGAAGGCGTCCTCTATCTCTTGCGATAGATAAGTGGTCTGGTCCTCAGTGGAGTGGAATTGTCTGAAGCCGGCTTTTTGCGTTGCGAATAGGTTGTTAGTCTCCATGTACCACTTCAGGCGTGCATTCACAATCCTCTCCATGGTCTTTCCAACACAGCTGGTTGGGCGATAGCTTGCAGTCTTCTTTGGATCTTTCCCTTTCTTGTGGATGGGGATCATGAATGCCTCTTTCCATATTTGTGGAACCAGTCCTTGTGTCCAGCTGTAGTTGTAAATTTCGAGGATTTTGCAAATTTCTTCAGTGCCTAGATGGGTCAGCATTTCATTTGTGACTCCATCTGGTCCAACAGACTTCTTTGTCTTCAACTGCTTAAGAGCTGTCTGTAGCTCATGCAGTTTAAGACTCTGATTCATGCATTTGTGTCACTTGGCTTGTCTGCTTTTTCCTTTCTTCTCTTCGGGATTCCCTTTGCCGTTCCCTGTTGATGGTGATTTTGGAAACATCTTTGTAGTTTGAGGCAAAAGTGTTTGCCGCTTATTTACCCGTCAACAGTTCACCATTCTCTTCCAAAGTTACTGAGTCTCTTCCTGTTTCTTCATCGTTCAGCTGTCTCGTCAATCTCCACAGCCTTTGACCATCTCGCTCAAGGTTGAGCGAGGCTGTTTTGTTTCTGTTTTGTTCCTCTGTGCTTCCCGTTTGTGCCTGAGGATGTTGGCCTTGACTTGCTGTAAAGTGAGGTTACTTTCTTGTGAGGGATTGTTTTCTGCTTCCTCCCTGGCTTCTAATAACTTTGCCTGTAGATTCTCCAACTGCGAGTGTTGAAATTTCACATAACTAAGTGGAACACAGTTTTCAGCAATAGTTTATTTTTATTTCTTTACAAATGGCATTCATTTTCAAAGGGGGACAACTTTTTCAGAATATTTTCAGTACGGGACAGTACGGCAGAACATGTAATGGTTAAGTAAAATATTGGTAACGATGTTATTCGTTTATAAAATATTTCTGTGTTTTGGTGATATACTCCTAAACCTTAAATAGTTGCTCATTCTAAAATCAAGAAAAATTAAATCATTTGCTTTTTATCGCATATGTAATGTATGAGGAAGCCATCTAGCTTGTTGCAGAAGACCAGCATTTCTACCACGGTTTTAGGCTCGTGCCTAAAATAATACATGGAGCAGCAGTTTGGGACTGTCTCCATCGAGCTGGAAAAACGTTGGAAAGACGCCAGCACTTGGAGACATTTCCCATCAAGCCGGAAAGACATTGGAAAGACGCCGGCACTTGGGGATAGTCACCACCAAGCTGGATAGACGTTGGAAAGATGTCAGGACTTTGGGAACGTCACCATCAAGATGAAAAGACACGCCGACACTTGGGGAAAGTCTCCACCAAGCTGAAAAGACGTTGGAGAGACGTCAGCACAAGTCTCCAAGCTGGAGAGACGTTGGAAATACGCCCAAAGAATTAATCGTATATTTCAATAATATTTAGCATAGAAGTATCACAATTTGTAAAGTCTGACTACCAAGCCTGCGTTTAGCTCAATAGAAAGGGACAATGGTGTCTTGAGCTCGATCCCTGGACGAGGCGTATGTTCTAAGTGTCTATTTGAAAGAAGTATTTCGTCCCTCCTCTTGATTCATGCAGAGAACTTAGCAGTTATTTGGGGAAAACAGATACTAAGAACCCAAGAACACTATTTACGTTAAATTAAACTCAGGGTGTGGTGGGTTGATATAGTGTTAAATAATAAGTTCTTATTAATTTAAGTAATATATACTGGCCTTTTTATTTGACCTCTGGTAAATACGACCTCCTTTGAACAACAAATAAGACCAGTATAACATCATTTCATTAATGACATTATCTCATACTGGTAGCATCACTTAAACTTATATAAAATGCATACATAAACTTAACTATTGATAATATTTGCACTCCGTCCTGATCTTGTCAACTCCTTATTATTTTGATTTTGATCTTGATCTCCTAGTTGCTACTAGTTGCGTCCTGTATCAATGTTTCAAAAATGATTTCACTGAACGGAATTAACAACAGGTGGTAATCTGAAAAGCACTGGTATAAACTTGTGCTTAAAAAACACACACAAAAAAAACTGCGTAACAATAAGTACAAATGTTTCCATACCTCATGTTTTTATTTCGATGTAAATGAGTACAAATGTTTTTTATCGCCAAAGATAAAGTTTCTTAAACCCACTGAAAAGAAATCGGTTAAACTTGTTAAAAAACCCTGAGTAATGATATTTGTACATTGAAAGTGGTGATGACTCAAAGTTCACAGAACTGACACTTCCCAGACTGCCCAATAGGTAATGAGTAGGTAAGACGACTCTATCGCATGGTCACGCGCATCCTGAAAGATATTCTTCGAAGGACGTTTTGAATTATTCACTTTGATTTTTTAACAAAAAAATCCTGAAAATTCTAGCGAAACAAAATTGTGTGGGTGTTTACGCTGGAATTATCCAAGTAGATATAAAAGCTCCAAAACCAACCAGTCAAAACTGCACACATCAAGACTCGGAATGGACATTAGAGCTGTGTGTAAGGATACTTGCTTACGTTTCATTTTTTTTAGATTAATTATTCATATATCTAGATAATTAAGAAAAGAGTTGATAAAAACTTTTTCCTCTAACATGAATGGATTTGTATCTAATTGAAGACTTCTATAATGCATTGTAGGTAACGTACGATATAAGAAAACGCAATAGTTTCAGTTTTTCATGTTTCACTTCATAATGCCTTCATTCTGATACAACGTTTGACAAAAATAAATATTTCTTTTTTATTTTTGCGGAAATGATGTTATTGTCATCGATAATTCATTAATAATTTCTGAATTTCATAACATCTTGAGTTATGTTTTTTATGAGGAGCTGTTTGCGGAAATTCAAACTCGAAGATTCTTACTTATGTTTTCATCCCTATATTTGTTTTTATGGTTACTCAGCTATCTGATAGATCCAAATAACAAATGGACAAATGAATATTTTTCAAAACTGTTTTAACCCCAATTGACTACTTGTATAACTATAGTTGATAAAGTACTACTTCTGTTATTCTTATCAGTATATTGTTTAGTTTTCCTCTCTTTTATGTAAAGAGTTGCATCGGCAGAATTTAGGTCATGTCGCGACTTTTCCATCTTAGAATACGGAGAAATAACTACACTGTTTCAGGTACCAGCGAGCAGTTTGGTTCCGTAAGCAAACTAGATAACTTCCTCAATTGAAAAATTTTACAACCCAAAGGTTTTGAACCAACATCGATGAGAACCAAGTGATTCGAAGTCAGCGACCTTAACCACTAAGCCATTGAGGTTAATATACTCCTAGATTACGAAGTAAAACTATAAAGTCTAGGAAATATTTGTTGAGGACTATTTTGATGAATCAAACATTAGTCAATAAAGAGATATAACGTAGTAAAATTTGACAAAACTAGAAACTCATAAAAGTGTGGTGGGTCACTTTACGACCTAATAGTTTGTACACCAAGACATATAACCGTAAAATAAACTCGTCATAATTTTAATTTAAATACAATAGGTTAATGAATATCTTACATAGAAATCGTTTTGCTTTTTTTCAGATTATTGGGTATCAGTTGTAGGCGGGGCCTCCGTTCAACGTCGAGATGCAGAAAAACCGCCTTGTTTCGTCAATGACTCCGCCGGTCCTGTCGATAATACCATAGGCTGTGAACACTTGACCGAATATGTAACAGAAATAAACTCTGCATTAAGTGCAATGAAATACCAGTCTGAAAGTCTTCTCCGGACAGTGAGTATTGCATATAACTTGTTATTTTCTTTGCAAATGTTTTATGGTATATGCTTCCAATACTATGGACTGATACGCGTGTTTGCTCTCTCTGTTTCCTAGTAGTGTCAGTCTGTAACAAGTCGGGCACCAGGCTACCACTTACATACAACCTCAACATACATGATATATAAATATCTTATCTATTTATACGTTTACAGCAAGAATAGTTTTAAAACATGTCTGTTTCGTGTAATAACATCTGTAGAATCCCTCTGGTTATGTTGGCTTCCTCGCATCACCCGGCTTGAGCACCAATCAATCCTGGATTCTGCAGATGTCATAACAGAATCAAACATGAATTATTTCTACATTTTATGAATACACTGTAGGTTTTGCTTACAATGTTTATTTACAACAATTGTGTTTAAGGACTAGATAGGGCTGCTTGAGCAAGTGTTTGATGCAATGAATCGGGGAGCTGATTATTACTGCGTTCAAATACTGATACTGATTTTGTATGAATTTTGCCTGCCATAATGTTTTAATTTCTGTAGCGAATTTCTGATTACTGGCGTTGAATCCATCTTTGCTTGCCATAATTCACATGATATTCAAATAGTTTATTTAATTACTGGATCAAAATCTACAGGCTCCTCACAGCGGTTACCTTTTATGTACCGTAAGGGGAGGTAATCGCTGCGGGGAGTTTGCAAAATCTAATGATGTTGAATCAGTTTCTGCTTTCTTTAATTCAAACTACTGTCAGTCAATGTATTTTGTGATACCTCTGTTGTATTCAGTTTTAGCCTATCATAATTTGGACGACTGATTATTTATAATTTAGGCCATAGAAGCCGATGACTGCCAATTACTATATCTTAATTTATATGAATATTCGTATCTGTGATTTGTATGACTGCCACTTGGTAATTGTAGGTTTTGGAAACAGATGTTATATCACATTCTAATTTTTAAATTCATATGCCAAACAGTTACTGTATTTAAGTGTTGAACATTTCTGTTTACTGTGATTCAGATTGTGGGTAATAACTAGATATTGAACAGTAACTGGATACTGAGTAGTAATTGGATACTGAACATTAACTGGATACTGAGCAATAATTGGATACTAAATCATAATTTGATACTGAGCAGTAACCGGATACGGAGCTGTAACTTGATACTTAACCGTTTATAATGTTTGCTTCTTGGTATTCAGATGGCTGTGAATTACTGTATCGAAGATGAAGATGCGAGTTTCATGAGTCTGTCTGAGACTGGCACACTTGAAGAAACTGACGTTTTTCAACAGAATGTAAGTATCTGAAGATTAATAGAATGTAATGCATATTCTGGTATAGGCTTGAAACACAATGTGAGATGATGTAAAGAAAGATCCAAATTCATTCTTGAATTTATAAATAATTAATGTAGTATATATGTCAACAGCTTGTATTTATATAAGGTCATCTAATACATGTAGAGCTCAGCACCGTATAAACGCGTGCTAACTCTATATTTAACAATTGGCTGTTTTAAATGACACTAAATTGTGAATGTACCTGATGAAATAAGTTTATTTATATACTTATTCAAATGTATTCATTTGATGAGGATTTTCTATGAGTATTGTATCTAGAAATAAACTATTGTAGTGAAAAATGCGCATTAAATTGAACATTTTAACCAAATTCTGAACCATTGTAAATATGTTTGAAACTGTACCAGCCTTTTTTGCCATGTTAATTTTGCGCCTAGATACATAATTATAATTTTTATCGTCTTTTTGATGTACCTGTTAACACAGTCAGTAGTAGCAGGTAACTGCTGTAACTGCTGCTACTGTTGTATTGCCAACTTCACGCCGATGTTAGCACAAAAGAAAATCTATTTTAGGTATATATATTCACAAATATATACACATGTACATCTAACGAATAATCAAATTGAAAAAGAACCGTTACTTGTTATTATCATGAAATACAAAGTAAAGCAGTTTCAGGTTTAGAAATATTGAAATTTATATTTGGCCACTCTTTTAATACAGTACGTGATGTAAAAATGTTTTAGTGTACTTCATAGTTCCACTAAATAATTCACTTAAAATACTAGTATATAGCATAGATGTTGTTTTCTGCTTTGTATTTGCTTCGTATTTTTTGATATTATTGTATATGTAGGAGCATGGTCTCTTTACATTTCAAGTGATAATACCTTTCAGATCAGCAACAACATTGACTCCTTCCTTGAGGCGGTCAGAGAACACTACGATATGCTGAACGAACTTGCAAATTACTTTCAATATTTACGTAAGGCCGCGCAACACAATTCCTCGCTTGAACGGATGACATCTTTTCAAGTATATATCTATGACTGTTTGTGCACCATGAAAAAAACATTGCGTGCAAAGCAACAAGATATTGTAAGCACTGTTCCGAGTGGAATATTGTCTGAATTATTTGTAAAAAATCACAATGATTCAAGAGTTGAGCGTCAAAAAGCACAGTATATCTCTGTATTAGATGGTAACCGAATTGCAATATTCCTAGACACAATGTACAACAGAGTGAACAAAAAATGACAGTGCATTCAAAAACGACGCAATACAAATTCTCTTTTCAACATTTTGAGTGATGTCTCTATAATCCAGTCATATCATTTTTACGGCATTTCTATTTTTGTAATTTTTATACAGTGAAGATGTTTAGTATTACAGTCAGTATCCTGTACAATCACATTATATATCGTATATTATACAATAAACTGGATAAAATGTTTGCCTGATTTTGTCTTTTGGCAGTTTCTGTGATCAGCAGGCTCCATAACCCCGGATCCGTTTTCTGTATTCCAGTTTGTTTAGTTCTGTCCCAAGTTTTCTCGTTTAGGACAAGCACATTATTCTACTTGCCAGTTTGCTCTGTAAATATTACATTTTACTCAAAATTGATACCGTCACCTTACCCTAACAAACTAACTGAAACAGTAGTAAAACCCCTCAAATTGTAGACCACAATTATAAGCCACAGCAGCCCGTATAACTTAGGCTTGTGATATCGTGTGGCGTCCTCATTTGCGTTGAGTTCTTTACGGACGAATTTTGTAAAAGATGAAATGAATCACCCAGTACCATATATTTTCATACACAACGTATAGTAACATTTGCTGTGTAAATATTAAATTTTACTCCAATATGATACCGTCACCTTGCACTAAAAAATGAGACGAATCGGTAGTGAAACCATGATAATAAGTCACAGTAGCCTGATATTTCAAAGCTGCATTGAGTCGTCTGTGGATGCGTTTTGTGAAAGCTGAAAAAAATGACTAGTTAAATAAATATCTCATATGCAAACCTATAGAAACATTTGCTCTGTAAATATCAATTTATTACTCCAAATTTATTCCGATATCCTCCCCTAGATACTGAACCGATTCGGCAGTTAAGCCCCACAAATGGAGGATCAAAATCGTAACACACACACATGTGTTTTCAATGCCAGTTAAGTACAAAAATGTAGGTCATACTGAAGGGTTCAAATTTAGACAAGCATACAAGCTAAATGCTAGTGGAACTTCAGAATGAAGGGCCAGTGGACTTGGAATGTACTAGCAAATTTCAGCTTGTCAATAATATACAAAGTTCAGCAAGCAAATGTCTTCAAAGTTTTAATAAAGTTTGTTTTGCAGGTATACATTTTTCTGCATGGAAGGAATTTTATCATTTATGTTTAAAATGATATTTCATTGATCCAAAAAAAACAAACTGATATAATGCATGATTGCAGCTTATCTCAAGTTAATATGGAAGGCTTTGTCTTCAGATTGTAAATGGATAAAAATGGCATTAGCTATTTTAAGCTAAAAGATATTTTTTTTTGTGACTGGCAACTTACAGAGATTAATCAGTAGGTTTTGGCCAGTAAAATATTAATAAAGTAATTAAATATTATTGTTTAACATTAGCCGGTATCTCTTCATTTTAGCTAGTGAACAAAAAGGGCACTAGCTACTTTTATCTAATAGAACATATTGCTAAGTTTGATCCCTGTGTCACAGTAGCTCCAATTACTAAGGCTTGTAATATCGTGTGAGGTCCTCATTTGATTTTAGG
The DNA here is from genome assembly GCF_021730395.1 of Mercenaria mercenaria. Taxonomy (NCBI): domain Eukaryota; kingdom Metazoa; phylum Mollusca; class Bivalvia; order Venerida; family Veneridae; genus Mercenaria; species Mercenaria mercenaria. The sequence goes on along the minus strand of NC_069375.1, from coordinate 59,182,829 downwards.
CCTATACGGATGAATTTTATGAAAACTGAAAGAAATCACACAGTACCATATATTTATGCTCCCCTTCGAAGAAGGAGGGGTATATTGTTTTGCTGATGTCGGTTGGTCGGTCGGTATGTAAACTAATCCGTTTCCGGATGATAACTCAAGGACGCTTAGGCCTAGAATCATGAAAATTGATAGGAAGGTTGGTCACCAGCCGATGACCTCTATTGATTTTGAGGTTAGTATGTCAAAGGTCAAGGTCACAGTGACCCTGAACATTAAAACGGTTTCCGGATGATAACTCAAGAACGCTATGGCTTAGTATCATGAAAGTTAACAGAAAGGTAGGTCATCACCAGTAGATTATCCCTATTGATTTTGATATCAGTATATGAAAGGTCAAGGTCACAGTGACCCTGAATAGTAAAACGGTTACCGGATGATAACTTAAGAACTCTTGGGCTTAGGATTATAAGTGTTGATATGGAGGTTGTTCATGACCAGTAAATAACCCTATCAATTTTGAGGTCAGAATGTCAAAGGGCAAGGCAAGGTCACGGTGACCAGGAACAGTAAAATGGTTTCTGGGCAATAACTCATGAACGCTTAGGCTGGGTGTCAAGAAACTTGATAGTGAGGTTGGTCATGACAAGTAGATGACCCCTATTGATTTTGAGGTCATTAGGTCAAAGGTCAAGGTCTCATTTGCCAGGAACAGTTAAATGGTTTCTTATCTTCTTGTCCAAAACCACAGGGGCTAGGGCTTTGATATTTGGTTAGTAGCAAAATCTAGTGGTCCTCTACCAAGATTGTTCAGATTATTTCTCTGGGGTCAAATATGGCCCCATCCCGGGGGTCACATGGTTTATATAGATTTATATAGGAAAGAACTTTGAAAAGCCTCTTGTCCAAAACCACAGGTCCTAGGGCTTTGATATTTTTTATATGACATCATCTAGTGGTCCTCTACTAAGATTGCCAAGAGTGACAAGATGAACCTTGGCATGAGTTGACTTTGATCTTGACCTAGTGACCTGCTTTCACATTTCTGTAACTACAGCCTTCAAATTTGGACCACATCCATAGGTTTGTGTACCGAAACAAAATTTGACCTTGTTATTGACCTAGTGACCTACTTTCACATTTTTGAAGGTACAGGCTTCAAATTTGGACCATATGCATTATTTTGTGTTCCGAAATAAAATTTGACCTTGATTTTGACCTATTGTCCTACTTTCACGTTTCTCAAGCTACAACCTTCAAATTTGGACCACATGCATAGCTTTGTGTACCAAAATGAACAATGTGATATTGAGATTGACCTAGTGACCTACTTTCACATTTCTGAAGCTACAGGCTTAAAATATTTGGACTGCATGCATATTTTTGTGTTCTGAATTGAAATTTGACATTGACATTTACCTAGTACCTCCTTTCACATTTCTCAAGCTACAGCCTCCAAATTTGAAGCACATGCATAGTTCTGTCTACCGAAATGAACTTTGACCTTGAAATTGATCTAGTGACCTACTTTCACATTTCTCAAGCCATAGCTTTCAAATTTGGACAGTGTTTTGTACCGAAATGAAATTTTACCTTGATTTTGATCATGAGCTTGTCTTGAAATTTGGAACATTAAAAAATGACTCTGTGTTCGGTGCCAAGATCACTATGTCATCTCTTGTAAGGTTAATAGGTTAAAGGTCAAGGTAGTTGGACCAGAACAGTAGAACTTTTGTTTACAGTGAGCATATAATTTCTGTTCCTTGTGCAATTACTGAATGCATCAAGCGGTAGGGGTGGGGGTGGGGGCGCATTTCGTGTACGACGAGTACTTGTTTTCATAAACAACTTATAATACCATTTCTTCTGTAAATAATAAGTTATACTCCAAATTGATACTGTCTCCCTGCACTAACCAACGACCCAAATTGGCAATGAAACTCCTCAAATTGTTGATCACAATCGTAATTTCAAAGATATATCTTCAATTACAGGGAGGGACAACACAAAAGCAAAGCAGCCCGATATTTCAAAGGCTTGTAATATCATGTGCTGTTTTTATCTGCGTTGAGTCGTATACGGATGCGTTTTGTGAAACCTGCTCTAAACACTGAACCGATTCGACATTGAAACTCAAATTGTAGATGAAAATCTTAATACACATATATTTTCAATACCTGATAAGGACAAAAACTTAGGTCATAGTAGTCCGAATTACTAAGGCTTGTAATATCGTGTGAGGTTCTCATTTTTGTTGAGTCCTATACGGATCTGAAAGCAATCACCCAGTACGGCATATTTTTCATATGCAACTTACAGTAACATTTGCTCTGTAAATGTTAATTTGTTACTTCAAATTGATACCGTCATCCACCACCAAACACTGAATCGATTCGGCAGTAATTCCCCTTCAAAAGGAAGATCTAAAGAACAATACACACAGATATGGTTTTATTGCCAGACAAGGACAAAAACTTAGGTCAAAGTAGGCCGAATTACTGAGGATTGAATGAGTTCTGCGAAAGCTGAAATAAATCACACAGTTCCATACATTTTTATATGTAGCGTTTAGAAACATTTGCTCTGTAAATATAAAAATAATTACTCCAATTTCATAGCGTCGCCCTGTCCTGACCAATGAAACGTATCGGCAGTAAAACCCCTCAAAATTGTAGATCACAAACTTAACATAAAAGATATACCTTCAATTAAAGAGAGAAACTGTGTGTTACACATAAGACAAGGTAGCCGGATATTACAAAGGCTTGTAATATCGTGTGCGTTTCCTACCTGCGTCGAGTTATATACGGATGCGTTTTGTGAAAGATAAGAAAACCTGTGAAATATATTATCTTAATAAACTAGTTAAATATATATCTCATATGCAACCTATAGAAAAATGTGCTCTGTAAATGCCAATTTGTTTCTGTCATCCTCGCTTTTACACTGAACCTATTCGGCACTAAAAACCCTCAAACGGTACAGCAAAATATTAGTACAACGAAATATGTTTTCAATGCGAGATAAGGACTAAAACGTTGGTCATAATAGCCCAAATTACTAAGGCTTGTAATATCGTGTAAAATCCTCATTTGCGTTTAGTCCTATACGGATGAGTTTCAAAAAAGCTGAAAGAAATCACCCAGTATCATATATTTTTGATATGCAACGTATAGTAACATTTTCTTTGTTTAAGAGGTTATTGATTCTGCATAATTTTGTAGCACCGTTAATGATTCTCGCGGCTTCAATTTGTATTGCTTCGATATTTTTTTCTCCAGTAGCGCAGTTATCCCAGACCGTATCGCTATGTTCCAATAAAGGTCGAATGAATGAAAAATATAGTCGTTTAAGACACGATCTTTAAAGTAGGTTTTTTAAACCCCGTAACGTTCCTATGCGTTTCCAAGCTTTAGATACCATAGAAGAGACATGAGAATGCCATTTACCTTCGTTTTCTATAAAATTACACCTAGATGTTTGTGTTCAAGTACTTTTTAAATAGAGACTAAATTCAATGTTAACTGGGGATGGATCGGTTTAATTTTCTTTCTTCAAATCAAAAGGGATTCCGTTTTATTTGGGTTAAAGTCTACCAGCCAAGTTTTTGCCCATGTGTAATTTATTTCGAGGTCATTGTTCAAGGTAACTGAAGTGGAGTTGGGAGTATCCACTATTAGACATAAACTAGTGTCGTCTGCAAAAAGTCTTATGATTCATTTTATTTCTGTAACGATATCGTTTATGTAGATAAGGAAGAGTAGAGGACCAAGTATAGAGCCTTGTGGGACGCCAGCGTTTATTTCGTTCCATTCAGATTGTGAGTTGATAATAACAACTCTTTGGTATCGATTAGTAAGATAAGATTGAACCAGTTGAGTAAGTTGCCTTGTAAACCAAATGAAGATAACTTATCTAATAGGCCGCTGTGCCAAACGCGATCGAATGCTTTCGAAATGTCACAAAAGACAATTCGTATTTCTTTTCCATCGGCTAGTGCCTGACAAATGTCGTTATAGATATAAAAAAAGTTAATTAGTTGTTGAATCGCCTCGTATAAAGCCGGACTGAAAAGCCGTCAACAAATTATTGTCGATGATGTAATTGTAAAGATGTTTGTGGATACAGCGTTCCATTAATTTACCAAGACAGAAAAAAGAAGGGAAATGGGCCTGTAATTACTTGGATTAGAAGGATCGGCTTTTTGAATATTGGTGAGACGTGTGCTTTTTTCCATTCCGATGGGAAGTACGCCTTTTTAATGAGCATGTTAAAAAGTTCTGCACTGGGTCCAGATAATTCGTTAGAGGCTTCCTTTAGCAGTCTAGTGCTTATGAAATCAGGACCAGACGCCTTTTAGGGATCGAGTTGTGAAATAGAATCGATCACATCTTGTTGAGAAAGTACGAGTTCAGCGAGAGAAGGATCAGTATTTTTATTTAATATAGGAAGGGCCTTATTTGTATCATCTAATGACGATTGCTCTGAAAAGTATTTGTTTAGCATATTTGCTTTGTCGGAATCAGAAGATGCTTCTGTGGTATGTGAAAGTAACGTTGGCATGGAGTTATTTACTTTTTGTAATTTCATTACAGATTTAGACAATTTGAACCATTTTTTTAAAGTTATTGATTTTTCATTAATATTATCAACAATTTTATTTTGATATAAAGTTTTTGCACGTCTTATTTCCTTGTTAACTTGATTTCTTCTAGTCTTAAATCTATTCCAGGCATGTACTGAATTTTCTAATTTGGCTTTCTTATGTACGCGTTTGCATTGGTGTATCAGTTTACGCATTTTTATGTTAAACCAAGGAATATCATTTGGGCGTATAGCTACTTGTTTTGTTGGGAATAGACTTTTCGGTTTTTATCCCGAATGAAACATCGTTTACTATTCGATCCATATTGTCATTTGACAAGATGTTGTTCCAGTCGGTGAGATTAAGAATATGGCGAATGTTATCGAAATTACCCTTATCGTAACTAAGAATATATCTTTTGAATGACGTAACTTTTGGTTTATTAAATTTCAGAACAAGTGCGACAGGACAATGATATCTAACTAAATCAGGTATAAACGGGTCAGCTATAAAGCTAGTTTACATTGTTTATGTTTTTGACAATGCAATATTTGGTACATATTATACGAAGAGATAATATTAGTCATTTTGTTAGAATTATCTACAATTTGATTACAGTTAAAGCCCCCAGCAAGAACTATGTTCTCTATTTGAGAGTTATAGGCCCTGTCAATACTTTCAACTATTAGCAGCCGGTTATTGTTGCTAGAACTTGGCGGACGGTAAAAACCACCTATTAAAATTGCCTAGTTTTGGTGTTTTATTTCTACCCATAGAGCTTCTAGTCCGTTTATTGTTAGATCATTTCGTATTTTACCATTAATGCCTTCTCGTAAGTACATCGCGACTCCGCCTCCTGTTCTACCTACCCGATCACATCTTAAAGGAAGTTCAAAGTGTGATATTTTGATACTTTCATTGTCTACCTCGTCTGTTAACCAGGTTATCATACTGTTGTGCTTCTATTTCAATAATGTTTAGTTTGGGTCGCAGAATATTAAGTTGCATTATACTTAGTCCACTGTTCAGTATTTGCATAGAACTGTTTAATGAATCTATTGACGAACTTCTTTCTGAAGAAAATTGGGTATTAAGCGTATTTACTGGACCTGGGTTTGGGTGAATGTCTCCCGACAGCAGTATCAGATCAAGGATTCGTATTAAAACCTTGTAATAAATTGGACTGTATACTAGGGGAAATGTTTGAAAGAAATACTTAAGATTACGTGTAAAGTTCGAAAGTTCTGTGTCAATATAATTTAGGTCGCAAGAAACAGAAAACTTTGCCAGATGTCGTACCGTACTCACTCGGTTATATTTAAGTGATAATGTCAAGTAGAAGTACATAGTGAGTAGCTACGGTACGACGAAACGCGTCGCGACATGTACGTACGGTAATGTGTATAATGTAAGATAGAAAAGTCGGGACACGAACACACACAGGGACAATAAAAGCGACTGGTGGGTGCAGCAACATTCTTAACGTGATGAGTTATTAAAAGAGATGTACTTACCGTTGAGAGGTTTTGCAGTGATATAAAAATTTAGCAAATAATTTTCATCATAGCAATGAAAGGAAATGAGTGTTTAAGTTCAATTATTTTTATAGCTTTCGAAGAGAAAAGCAAAGTCTATTAGTGATGTTTACTAATTGAGCTTAAAGAGTTTGTACAATTCAATTGATATATGGCAGTAACATATGAAGAAAGAGCTTCTAAAGCTAAATAAAGGTATGAATGGCAAGGAAAAGTTTGCTATTACAAGCTTGTCGAAGATCTTTGCCAAAAAAGTTAGTTTGTTTTCGTTTCTGAAATAAATTACATGTACTTATATTAAATGTTATACCTCTTACGAACAAAAACAAAAAACTGATAACACAAAGCTACATAGAAACATCAATCAACAAACAATAATGTCACTATATATATCACTAAAACAGGGGGGACCACTGTGTAAACATATTACAATTATCTATACATGTATTATTCCCCTTGTCAAAGATCAAAGCAAAACCATTATATGTTCATTTGAGAGTAAATAACATGAATAATTTGCTAAGGATTGTCTCTATAAAACGACAACGGAAAAATAATAAATCAAGCAACGAAAAGCACATCCGTGAATAATCAATAATATTCCATTGTATCACTAAGCAGGGGAAACCATCATGTTAGTATAAAACACGTAACTATACATACATTATTCCCCTTCAGCTGGTGATTTGAACGTGAAGATACATTACCACCTGATTTATTTGATTTTTGGTATACTAAACGTTGCTATCAATCCAAAGAAGAGAAGTACGTTGTAAGAAACAACACAATATCAAAAAATTTTTCTCTAATTAATATGTTGCATAAAAAAAGCAGAACGATATTTTGTTCAAATACCATAGCATGATACGGTAAACGATTACAATGTTATTCGAAAACGCAGTAGCGTACATTTGGTACTTTTCAGTTCTATCATAGCACTGTGCAATACATATCGTATTTTAATTGTTTTTCATTTGTTACAAAATTCTATGATACATCGTTTGCCACACCTTTATAATTAATATGAATTTATAATTAATATATTTATATGTGATAGCGTTAAAATGATAAGACACTGAGAACAACAATCAACAAAACAGGGGGAACCACTGTGTAAACATATGACAATTAACTATTCATGTATTATTCCCCTTTTCAAAGCTCAAAACAAAACTATTATGTATTCAATTGAAGAGTTACATAAACTGTTAGCTAATGAATTGTCTCTATAAAACGACAACAGAAAAATAATCCAATTTGAAGTTTGTAACTCTGTTAAAATGTTGTATTTTGCAATGAACCTGACGTTTATAGATATATTATTATGATAATACAACCGACCAAGCACATATTATATAACCCCATGCCATGTTTAATTCATATCAGAAATTTCTTGCAGTTACGGCTGACATCGTGATCGCCATTCTATGTATCATTCAAATTATGTATCCCTTTCTTAGCATGTGAATCGCAATTGTAATTGCACAAATTGTCCAAACTATCAAAATGGCTGTTTAAGATAAGTGTAATCCTCTTAATGAATGTGTTTCGCCAATCTTTTTTTCTTCATATATGCCAAAGAAAATTTTCTGTCAGGAAATTGTTTTTCCATCTGCGCTATCGAAACAGTCTAAAGTATTATCATCTATAAAGATTTACATCGATATAGTTCGTTGTAGGACTGACCACAAAGTAGCATAACCAATTACCTTTGATAATGTGGTAACAAACATCGGCAATGCTTACAATAGTCATTTTGGTTCTTTCATTGCCCCAGTGTCTGGTACATACGTCTTTTCTGCGTCTTTTCTGCTACATTTTTCTCTCATTACCACACTAACTACCAAGCACAATTTGTCAAGAATGGACAGGCTATTACAACGATGTTTATGAGTGGTTCGGAGGCAGGTTACGACACCACAAGTCAGGCTATCATTCTGGAACTACAGAAAGGAGATGACGTCTGCGTACTGAACTATGACACTGACAAACCTGTATTTGGGAACAACTACAGCACATTCGCTGGTTTTCTGCTCCAAGAAGATATGTCAAACTCAGCTATCGTCGGAAGATAAAATGCAAACAAATATAAGTGTAGGTCGTTAGACAAAATGTCAAACTCTAAATCATAAAGTGTGTTTAATTCTCTAAAATTTACCTGTTTCTGGCTATGATATTGTTTTCTGTATCATTTACAATAAAAAAGATTGAACAGAAAAGCCATGAAAAATATTCAGTAAAATGGTACAACCCCAATCTTCAATTCGAAACCCTATAACAGTTTACCTGTAGATATATGAATGATAGATATACACGCAAAAACATAAACAAATTCAAGCAAATGGACAATGTTTATGATGAACAAAATGAAGCTCTGCATTGGAACAGTCAAACATCAGAGATCTCTGCCGTTTGTAAATTAATTATCATTGTGATATTCAGGCAACTGCATAAATGTAAGTATTCGTACTCAAAACAGTTTGCCGCCAGTCATGTTCGCATTGATTTTATGGCATACCTCTTAGTCCTACAAGTGTACGTCATATACCTCACCAAGTCATAAAACGAAATGTCTGCAGACTTATCATGCATATAGGTGGTCGAGGATATTATATTTTCACAAAGAATTAAACTCTCATACATGCATTGTAATTGTGATTCAATCGTAATAATACCTTAACGCCTGACATATATTCAAACTAGAGATTTGTCTTTTCTTGAAAAGAAATGTCAGCGAATATCATTGAACCATAACATTCCATGATATACACAACAAGACTTGGCAGTGATAACTCCTGTGAAATTTGGTGGTATTCCAGCTTGTGGTATAAAGAAGTAGCATAGAATTCAAACAATTAGACAAATCAAAGGTAATGACTCCGATAAAAATCATTTAATCAGTGAGAACGAAACGATGATATGCACAACAATATTTCACTAATCACTCGCGAGGTTTGGTAAAATCAAACCTAGTGGTATACAACAAGTTGTGTAACGCCAGAAAAATATGACGAATCTAGGGCCATAACTCTACTGAAAATCACTGTACCAGAACATGTCGATGATATGCATAACTAAGTCTGGCAGTGATGTCTCCTGTAAGGTTTGGTGGGAATCTGTGCAACGGCGTAGGAGAATTTACCAAAATATCATAAGAGGATTTGACAAATAAAGGGTCCTATATCCCCTAAAATTCACTGGACCAGAACATGACGAAAATATGCATTCTAAAACTTGGTATTGATCACGCTGTAAGGTTTTGTGAAAATCCGCACTTGTATATAAGAGAAGTGGCATTAATGTTATAAAATTTGCCGAATCATTGGATTAAACTTTGCCGGAAATCATCAAAAACGGAGCATGTCCACAATAAGCGCAACTAGGACAAGCAATGGTCATTTTATCAAGTTTGTGTAGTTTCTCCAGATGGTATTGGAGCAATTGCGCGGAACGGGAACATGCCGACAATATGCACAATGTTGCTTAGAACTGATCACTCCTGTAAGGTTTGGTGGAAATGTAATGGAAAAGTTTTTATAAAAGTAACAAATCGTTGTTATCATTGTACAAGCTTTCGATGAAATCAAACTTACCAAGTTTGCAATATTTATATGGTAGTACACATGTAATATGCGTAGCGATTGTTAGCAAAATTTGATATTCGAATGCAGCAGGATACAAAAATTCTAAACTTTATATAAAAACAGAGAGACATTAATATTGAACTAATAGGTGTACAGCTGAATGTATATTATATCTAGGCAGAATTTTAAATTCAAAAACCGGTACTCCCTTTATCACAATGCTATCGTAGAATACTACACAACAAATAAAAATGCGGGTAATTTCGATATGCTTTTATAAATCAACTGTTATCAAAGTAGTTCAGTAATGTTGGAAATAATCTAATAGTTCTGAAGTGCACCTGAATGATACTTATCTATTGTTATGTGATGAGTACTGTAAAAGCACATATTTTCGCGAATTTGAAATTTCAAGTACGTTTGCTATGTTTAATATTCGCGATATTGTAAAAATGGTATCCTACTTGAATTTAAATGATACTAATTGTGAATATTTATGCGAGGATTTCTTTTCGAGAGATGTAAGGTCTCGAGAATATAACAAAAATAAAACCCTCGCGGAAATTTCCGCTTTTACAATATGTGATGTATATTCAGAATTTAATAAGTTTTTTCTTTGTTTTGAAACCACGTTTAAAGCTCGTTTATTTATCACAACACACTTACTTTACATTTCCATATTCAACAAGCATTGTACTATTTTCAAAATTTAGAAATATAATAATTTTGACCATTTTAAAAATGTAGTTGTTTCGTGAAAGAGAGAAAAAGAAATTAGAAGTAAGAAAACTACCGCTGTAGGATATATTGTTTAAAGTAAAGAAAGGAAACTTTTCCAATCGTTCAAGAGTCAATTAGATTTTACAATGTCAATTAAAGGTCCACTATTAACGCCCGAACGAGTATAATATGAAAACCAGAGTTTGTAGTTGAGACTTCATATTTACTGAAAATATGACCCACTGTATCGGATCTGACCAAAAAGTCATGAATATGTTCAAGAACAACCAACAAATAAACAAAAACCTTTTGCCTATTTCACGGACCCATCGCTCATCTTCGGATTTTTTCGGAAGAATGCTCCGAAACGAGGCTATAATTTATAAAAAGATGCACACTTTATTATATGCCCCAACGATAACGGGATGCTACCCACAAAAACCACAGACACTTGGGGCTTAGACAAGGTTATAGTTGTATATTATCATCACAGAGACGTGTCTGACGAACATGAACAGGTTTCGTAAGTTTCTACTGACATTTAAAAATGCCCCCATATACTATCAGGCCTACAATAACTGAAGATACCACACTTTTCCTCATTGTTTACATATAGTGACCTTGTTCGGAACGATTTTATTTAACTTTATCCGACACAAACACAAATACTATTGGTATCCATCCATTCAGCGCTTAATAATCTTTCCAGCCATATACATTTTATTACCTGTCACGGTGTGAAAACAGCAAATTTCCTCTTTATTTCCATCTCATGCAAGTGAATTTGTGCTTGTCACATCAACTCTCCGTTGAGTTGTCCGTGGCACCCGGCTGATATGCACATGTATGGACAACGCAGAGTGAGGAGAACCAATAATGCATATGTGTAAACACATTACAAAATGATCTTGCGTAGAATTTTTGCGCAAAATAGACGAGAATGTATTCCCTGTTTTTTTACCAATCGCTGGCTCTTGCAAATGAGCATCGTATCACCCAAAAGAATAGAATGCATATTTTCATTTGAAAATATGGCTAAATTGACACATAAGTCATCATGTTACTAGTATCTTATTAGGTATTCCAACAATACTTTAGCAGCACTATCTACTGGATCTGGCGGTCGACTTTAACTCGATTAATCGAGTAATTACAGCACGATTTTGTCGAGATCTCAGTTGCGTTTTTAAAACAAAAACAGGGAAGTTTGAAAGCACATATTCTAAATTAGTAAGTACTCAAGTTATTAAGTTATGCTAAGTCGTAGTCAAAGCCTATTTTCAACATTTTATCAGGGTATTTTTGGCAGTGTTGTGAACTTTTCACGGCACGTGCTGCAAATAATTAAATGAGTTAAAGTCATCGAGTTAAAGCCAAGCGCCCGGTTCAACTGTTAAGTCAAGCGCCCAGTTCAACCAACAAAATGGGCGAGTGGGGGGGGGGGGGGGGGGGGGGGGGGGGGGGGGGGGGGGCGGTGTTGTTGTGGTGTGGTGGTGGTCTCACTGAACCTTACCTAAATAGCAAAGATTACGGCATTACACGAAAAGGTTGGTTTTTTTTCCAAATTATTGTGTTTTTAAACATGTTGGAGTAAATCACCTAGATATAAACCTGCTACAAACTTTTTTGGAACATACCAGTCTTTGCTGATAAGCAAAAGCTTTTATAGTTTTCCCGAAATGCTGCTTACAGGTTTCGAATCAAGGAAAAATGTAAATAAATCATAGGCTAAGGTTCAGGTGCGTTTTGCTTAAATAGTAATTAAATCAAAACATACACAAATGCAAACACTTTTATCATAAACTATAGTTTTAGATATACGCCCAAAGATACAGTTTCCTAGTGCTAAAAGTCTCTAAAATTCCTCAAAGCCATATACATGACATGAAGGGTGTTTATATATATATATATTTCAGCACATACAGATATCTTCGAGGGATTAAATCAGAGATGTTTATAGCATAATGCCACATCCACCAACTTAATGTGATCATGCTTTTGTTGAGAGATTATTTAGAAAGCTATCATCATCTAGCTGGACCTTAGTGAGTTTTGTGTACATTTACAGAGGAAGTGCCATTAAACAGACACTACATAGTCACCATAGAGACGAGTGTTATGTTATGCAAATATTGTCATTTTTAAAAACTGTGCACTTAACGTAATCCTCACTCCGTAAAATACATTGTAACATTACTCCGTGAAATCCTTTGTAATAAGTTTGCTTAACTGTAATTTTTACCAGCAGTGTCATACCAAAGACTAAACATAATCCTACCAATACCGCCTTTGCTTGGCACTTAGTATTAAGATGAAAAATGACTCCTCTTCTTTCAAAACCTTGCGGCGTTGTTACCACCACAAACCGTATGAGAAGAATAATTTATATAAGTTGCAGAATTTGTTTTACAAAAGACCTATAGAATAAATCTGTGTAAACTTGTCATCTTTGTTGTCATTGAATAGTTATAAGTGCTGGTCAAGTCAAGTCAAGTCAAGTAAATTTTATTTACAAAGTCAAATATAACAAATAACATAAGCTCTAGTGAGCTTTTTAAACCGACTTAACATAGCACATAATAAGTAGCTGGCATTTAAAAGTATTATGCAGGACATACATTGTATACATACATCAATACGAACAAACTAAAATATAAGAGATCAGCGAGTATTAAAAGTCCATCAGTTAAATAAGTAAAATACTGGTTTTTAAAATCAAGATTAAGAAAGACCTAATTATCATAGTATTATCTCTTCTATATTCAATATCACATAGAGTACCATCACATTACACATGCGTATCAGTTACATATCACATAAATATCATAGAACATTAATTTTTAAGTATTGATAATCTAGACTCAGTTATACAGTAGTGATAGTATTTATATACCGAGAAATCCATGTCCATAAAAGTTAAATGTCAAAATAATGACCACAAGCATACAAAGGATGGTACAGTATGCAATTTACAATTTAGCAAAGTAAGCTTAATTAAATACATATAATGTGAACACATGTACATAAAAGACAACATGACTGCTTATCTACCACAAGAACTGCTCGAACAGTCAGACCCATCCCAGCAAGCGATTAGGGAGCGGAACTGAGTAAAACTTGACGTATTTCTTAAATCTTGAAGTAGAGAATTCCATAACATACTAGCACCAAATCTAAATGATTTTCTACCATAACGTTCTGTTTTAGGTTTTGGAAGTGGTGTCTTATTTTTATGCCTAAAATTATATGACGAGTGTTTGAACTTTACTAGATCATGCAAATAACTTGGATTTTGGGTATAAAGAATTATGAACGTTTCCAAAGCAATATTCCTCATTCTACGAACTTTTAACGTTGGAAGTCCAGATTTGACTAAAAGCTCCTCATATTGACTATGATTATCTTCATAAATGAACCGGAGTGCACGCTCCTGAATTTTTGCTACTTTTTTGGTATTACTTTCCCCAGTGAAATGCCAAGTTAATGGACAATAGTTAAAATTTGATAGGATAAATGAGTGGTACATAGTTAATCTACCTAATTTGTTCAAATATTTGCCACTTCTCTTCATAACATTTAGTTGCCTTGAAGCTTTCCTACAGATAGTAGCAATGTGATTATTAAAACTTAACATAAAATCAAATGTGACTCCAAGTAATTTAACTTAAGTGACAGTGAATTTCTATGTCTTGAAAGTTAAAAGTAAGATTTAGTATACGTGATTGATACCATAGTGAACAGCTACTTCTTTCGTCGTGTTTTCCGTATTAATGTGACTCCTATTCAGTCCTATAGGACTCAAGCTTGTATTTGCAAAATTATTGTAATTCCCTTTCAGTCCTATGCAAGCTTTATTTCAATACTAATATCTACCTAACTTTCCGTTAATATGTAATATATTAAAAATGATAGCTGTACTGTCCATTCAAAGCACATGTGGAAGTAGGATACTGTATGAATTCATGACCCATTTATTACAATAATCATGTTTTCTTTCTAAATTATTTCTAATTTGTGCGTTGGTGAGGCGCAAAATATCTAAAAAGGATAATAGTTAAGGGTAGATTTTTTGGAAGCACAGAGCACAAAAATCACAGCCTCAGAGCCACGCATTTGCAGAACAGCTTCTAATAGATACACCGATTTGTAAAATTGCCACATTTCTGAGCTGCAAGATTTTCTCAACCATTTGTTCAGTATAATCTGTCCGTGAATTGGGTCATTCTGAAGAAATTAGAACTCCAGAGATAGATTTACACCGAGAAAGTGGTGACATGTCATCAAATAAACAGGCGCATTCTATGCCCAGACATACTGGTTATGACGCAGTAGATAGTTCTGAGAAAGTATTGTTTTTTATATTCCTGAAAAAATGTTGTGATGACAGACGTGTCAATTTATCCTCCATATTTCCAAATGTAAATGCATTTTGTTCTTTTGAGTAACACGATACTCATTTGTAACAGCTAGCGTCTGGTCAAAAAGTGGGAATTTATTCTCGACTCTTTGGCGAAAAAATTCTACGCAAGTTCATCCGGTGATGTGTTTACACATATGCATTATTGGTTCCCCTCTCTCTGCGTTGTCGATACACGTGCAAATCAGCCGGGTGCCACAAACAATTCAACGAAGAGTTGATGTGGCAAGCACAAATTCACTTTCATGAGATGGAAATAAAGAGGAAATTTGCTGTTTTCACACCATGACAGGAATAAAATGTATATTGCTGGAAAGATTATTAAGCGCTGAATGGATGGATACCAATAGTATTTGTGTTTGTGTCGGATAAAGTTAAATAAATTTGTTCCGAACAAGGTCACTATATGTAAACAATGAGGAAAAGTGTGGTATCTTCAGTTATTGTAGGCCTGATAGTATATGGGGGCATTTTTAAATGTCAGTAGAAACTTATGAAACCTGTTCATGTCTCTGTGATGATAATATACAACTATAACCTTGTCTAAGCTCCAAGTGCCTGTGACAAAAACTTCATGAAACCCATTCTTATAATAGAGGTAATATACAGCTATACTAAACATTTTCAGGTGGACAATTTAGGCCCTTCCTGAATAAATGTGTTTTCACAACTTCATCTGCAAACTTATTCAGTCAATCTCTTTTCGGCATAGTTTTAAGAATATAGGTGAATAACTATCTTACACTGTAGAAACAAAATGTGATTGAAATTTAACTAAATACACTGATTTATGTACATATTGCTATATTAATTCAATAAAATTTTAAGACATTAAACGCATTGTCTTGGCCTAATATATGTCACTGTCAATTTGAAACTAAAATCTTGTATAGCTCATATTTTTCATGCAAATCATGTATAATTACCATTATGGATATACAAAAGAATACAGTCATTTTGTGGCGCGTCTTTGAACGGTTATTCGTTTGAATTAATTTTAAAATCACGTGATCCCGAAGGATTTCAGACTGGTTACGGAAAAGCGATAAACACTAAAGTAGGACCAAAAGACCACCCATGTCAGTCTAAGAAAATACAAAAAGAAAATCATTCGTTTCTCTGCACATGTTTTGACTTCAAGGGAATATAGCACGGCTATCGTAATGTTTTAGTAGTATATTTCAAAATGTGTAAGCTTTTATAATTTTTTTCTTTTTTATTTGTCTTTATTTAGCACCTTTAACGACATTTCTTCTCGATGTGTAGAAATATGTTGCACAAAGTAGCTTCAATTTCATTTTCTATTTTAATAGAAAAAAGTGAAAACTTCACAGGTCGCTCAACACGGCAAAAACGAAAATGTTGCAAGCTCGGTTTGATTGAGCCTGTTCATGGACGGTAGTGGAAATGCATACTACCGTCCACGCCCTCTAGCCCCGGGTTGAGCAGAATTCAACATTTACACATGCTAAAAGTACAAAAAGCAATTTAGAGACATCCGCAGATGTATTCAAACGGCGGTGAACATGGAACCTTCAATGATACACGTGTTGAGGCGTGTAATTCTATGAAGAGCGGCGTTTGGTCCCCAGATAAAATAACAGGTTTGCCCCAGACGAGAAAACAATGGGCAGAACTAAACAAACTGGAATTTAGAAAGGGGATCTGAGGTGTTGGAGCCTGCGTATAAGTCTAACATACTACAATATTTGATTAATGACACCTTATATAAATCGCTGGTCCATAGTTTATTCTGTATGCCTAGGTTATACACACGCGTTTATTGGTCTTGTTAATTAAGAAGCAAAGAATTAAACTGTGAAACTTGATTTCTGATATCAAGTTATAAAACACTTATTGAATGACTTGACGCAAGTTGACGTTCAATAGTCTAAACATTCGGACATCAGCTTATAGTTTTTGACTATTGACCGGAAAGTCATTTGATAAGCATTTATCAAATATCATGATGGAGAGCTTGTGAGTAATAATTAGATCAATATAATAGCTAAATGCTCAAAATATGTATCGAAATTACTTTTTTTTCTATCATATTTCGCAATTAATGTTTTGGATTAAAGTGAAAACTGGTTATAGTGTCAAAACATGACTGATCATAAATGTTTTGTTAGGCCAGTCTATATTCAGCACATGCTAGTTTAGCTATTTGTCAAACGAAAGAGATATTTGTGAACATGTAATTTTGATGTCCTATAATACAACAGTTAAACACTTAAACGGGTTGCCGGACGATCTTCCGACCATACCGAAGAATATTCCTCCGGCCAATAATCGATAGCGGTCAGATTTTCTATATAGAAATAAGAAGGGCATGTACACATTTTTCTTAATAACAAAATAACTAAAAATAAGAAACCTTAGGTGCAAAAACATTACCAAAGTTCAACATTTGATTCATCACACGGTATTTTTAAATTAAATTTTAGTTTTATTTTTGATTCGTTCCTAACATGATGTTTGATGCCATCAACTCGTCATCTTTCCCCTTCTATTTTCCATATAAAATTTGTCAAAATCTCATACATGCGTTTCTTAAAAGTAATTTTTTTGGATTAAACCATTAATATGAGAGCTTAGGTGCAAATGGTTTCCTACTCTCAATGAATTTATCTTTTGAAATATATTTATTTCATTTTTGTAAAATAAAAATTTGATTCGTTTAATTTCCACTGATTTGGAAGAATAATTAACTTCTTTGCGAAGTTGTTGTTGTAGTGTCATGTGCAGACGACA
This sequence comes from Mercenaria mercenaria, assembly GCF_021730395.1. NCBI lineage: Eukaryota > Metazoa > Mollusca > Bivalvia > Venerida > Veneridae > Mercenaria > Mercenaria mercenaria. The sequence goes on along the minus strand of NC_069375.1, from coordinate 59,165,246 downwards.
TGTCACGTGAACATGCGGTATCGTGATCGAAATGTTAAAGTATATGATTTAATCAGTTTAGTTAATTTGTGATTGAATGTTTTATTCGACACAACGAGTGTAAGTTTTAAATCAATTTTCGTGAATAAGTTTTTTTTTTGTGTTAATATCACAAATTTTACAAATGAGAAATTCAATTGAATATTGCAGTTAATATCCTAGTTCTAAAAGGAAAGAAATGCGCATTTCTTCTTATGTTGTTGTTCTTACCTTTTTTAATTTTCATTTAAATATCAGTGTCAGTTATGCCAAATAAAAACGAATAAAAAAAGATAATAGATTCAAAGTCCGCCTAGGTCAAATTAGAGGCGGAAATTATGTCTGGAGGATTTTCATGTACAACAGTGCATTTTTTATTGTAAATAAAATGTCTGGTTTTAAAACAGAATTGATTTTCCACCATTTAACTTACATGAAACTTCTGCAACAATATTGACGGTTTAAATAAAAACTAAAGAGATATCATGATCATAACAGATAAATTTTCCATGAATGCAAGATAAATATAAAAATATTTTAGTCAGTGCATTAAACTGCATCAGCATTACGTATGTTTTCATGATATTGACTAACTTTTTATGAAATTAGAAAAAAAAGCTCATGATCATTTTGTTTTCATTGTGTGGAAATATAATTTTACTTTCGTGAAAATTTGAACTGGTTTCATGATTTTTTACATCATGAAAATTGTCATTATGAAACTTTCATAATTGATCGTACATTTAAAATGATTTTACATAAATGTCATTTCTATTCTGTAATCATAATGAATGAAAGCTTTAGAAATTGTTGATCAATCACGCATAAATACCCGTTTTATTGGCCCCCAATTACCACTAAATAAGGAGCGTTAAAACAACACAGACATATACAACACTGATAAGGCTATAAATGCGTTTTGAATATAATGTCTTTGATTTTCACGGCAGGTCACACTGCAAATAATATTGAATGAATTTTAACTGAATGTTCTTTTGTTTTGTTCACTCTCGCATTGCTATGCATGTTTAGTATATTTTTTTCTTATAACGATGAACTGAACATGTTCAAGTTATATCAATAAATTACTGTTCTGTTCTGTTCTATAATTGTAATGCCATTTTACTTTCTCGTATCGCATCATTGTTTTATTTTTTTCTTGTAATTACTATTTTGCAACAGTTTGCTAAAATTTGTGTAGTTACGAGGGGCGTTCAATATGTAATGTTACTCCGTATGTAATTCCGTAACCGCTGGTTATTTTTAGATGCGGTTTTCGGCACATTATAGAGCCAATTGGGAACACAATGCAATATAAATTATAAAAATCGGCAGGTTCAAAGTAAAAATATAATCATTTTAGTGAGGTGTACTCAGGTATACTGGACCATAATTATAATTTAGGTTTGTCCTGGGCATCAAGAGTCTCAGAAAAATAGAATAACTTGTAAAATCACAAAATTCTATCATTTTTCTATGAGGTACAGCAGTCTGTGATGCGTTTGCGTTTGTTTTAAACTATCTATTACATTTTTAATTTTACAACACAACTAAACAATCTAAACTCGAGGATGATTCCATCTGGAATGGGTGTTGAGAGCGATTAATCAAAGTTGTAAGAAATAGTTTCGCAATCGAGAATTAAGATACTAGTATCAACTTAAAATACAATAACTTTTTAAAAGATAACTATCGCGCCTGACAAAATTGCAGAGGCTTATTGTACTCACCTTATCATTTTTTGAGTAGAAATATACACACTCAATTTAAAACTGTTCTAAACTTTTTATTTTAGTTTTCATATGTTTTTGTGAAGATCATGATTTTTTTTATCTGTTTAAACTGAAAACTGAACTATAATTCTAGTTGTTGAAAAGTAGAATCAAGGAATTGCTTTTTACAATCTCAATATTTTGGACATAAAATTGTCTAGTATACCCGAGTATACCTCACTCAAATGATTATATTTTTACTTTTAATGTACCAATTTTTATAATTTGTATAACATTGTGTTGCCAATAAATTGCTCTATAATGTGCCGAAAACCGCATCTAAAAATAACAAGCGGTTACGGAACTACGTACGGAGTAACATTACATATTGAACGCCCCTCGTATATTTACGTTAAAATGGCAAATTACCTGTATCACGCTGATAGCCAATCTTTTTTTAAAAGAAAGAGAAAATGATCAAGTTGACCAAGGGCGATACAACTCTCCATTTTATTCATTCTACAAACGTACCATAATTTTCGAATCATTTAATTTCTTACTTTCCCGACACATAAAGAATTACTTAATTGCTATACGTATGATATTGAACCATTTTAGAGTAAAAAAATAAAATCAAATAAAATCTACATATGTAATAGTTAATAGTATAAATTGTAATCAACCGTTTTCAAAAAAAAACAACAAAAAAAAAAAAAAAAAAAAAAAAAAAACAACACAAGTTATATAACCTATTTTTGTGACTTAAAAAGTGGACGTGGTTGTAAAAATCTAACAAGGTCATTATCAGAATTTTAACCTGGGATCTCAAACATTTGATAACGTATACAAAATGTACTATGTGTCACTCAGAAAAGAAAGAGCAGAATTAACTATTATAAATCGACATGGTTTTACAATGTCAATTCTAAAATGTATTTGTTTTATTTATTGATATTTTGTGACTTGAAAGACAAATACAAAGTAAGAAACTACATATTAAGTATTGTTTTGGTAAAAAGGACTTTTTTAAATTTCTTATGAAAAGTCCCTTCTCTTACATAGTTTGTAACCATAAGTGCATGTCAATTATGCTTGTTTAATTTCTTATGGAAAACCTCTTGAAATTGAAATAAACATCCATGTGATAATACCCGGAGGCAATAGATATCGACATCGCAATGCCGGTCACCCGTTACCAATACCATATAGCTGTTGTCTCCCCTGATATCGATTTTCTGCCCTATCAGTCATGAGGTCAATTCTTCCTCATGTTTAGGCATTTTGTCCATTGACAGTTTATCCATTCAACAAGTGTATGCTATTTAACCTGTAATTGTACATGATGTATGTTGTTGAAGTAACAAGAATTATGTTTAATGGTCCTGAAATGCGATGCTACCCCGGTCTTATGTTACTCAAAGACAGTAAGTATCTCCATAAGCATGGTATTATTCTCAGGCTAGTGTTGCAGTCCTGGCTCTAATTTTCTATAATTTGCATTTTGAGCAAACGATACTTTTGTTTGTCTTGAACAAGGTCTTTGGGGATAAGTTACACAATATTATCAAGGTTTCTCATACATTTTCAACTGACTTAGCAGCAACAGAATCACATACATATAGTTAGTAATGAATGGGGAAAACTGGAATATATAGACCATTGTCTACGTATAGTTTCTTTCTGATATATCTACATCTTCCTTCACGATATGGCATAAAAAGCGGATCCTAAACAAAGCTCATGCAGTCCTAAACAAACCTCATGCAGTTGACGATGGATCAATAGTAGAACAGTTAAGTGGTTAGTTTGGGTATAAAACATGCGCCTTTGCCTCCATTTTCACGCATTTTTTTCAAATTTTAATTGAAAGGATACCGAATCCTGTATACATTTTATATATTATATATTGTTAATGTGACGTTTGCCCTGAAATTCTTGTTCCGTTTGTATAATTATTATCTGCTTGCACACTACACTTGGACAAGATAAACACAATTGTTACGGCTGAATGTTATTCATATTAAAACTTCTCAAACTGTGCCCCCAAATCATTGCATTTTAGCAAATGGAGACGGTAACACTTTAAGTTTACACATTAATCGAAATACATATGCTCAACAATTTTCATTAATCTAATTGTTATTCAGAAATAAGCATGATTTATTATAAAATAAATGCCTATATATAATATATTTTAAGTTCTATGAGAATTTTCATAAGTTACAATTTCTAGTTTCAACATAATTATTTTCTGACCCGTGGTCTTGAAATGTGATACGGCCTAGGTCCACAAGTATTTACATTCAGCTGCAATCCCCGAGAGAAGTGTGTCGTGATCAAGTAAATGCTTCGGTCTTGACGCTTACTTTTTACATTCTGATTCGGAGAATAGGCACTAAACGGGCATTTTGAATATATCATCATTCAGTTCTAAGTGCGTTCACAAATGTTGGTGGAGTGTTGAAATTCTATTTGAGCTGTCGATTTCTGCATTATTATAAACAACATAATCAAGTACATACAATTATTATCACTAGGAATATTGAAACCAAACATGCGACGTCGTTCTTGAAAAACTACAGTTAATCCAGTCATGCAGTCTCGGTTGTGCGCAGTTCCTGAAGGTTAAGCAGGGTAACAGATAAGTTACCAATAGTCTGCTCTAGACGGGTCTTTGAACTTTTTTTACGCCAAAACTGGGTGAGAATGAAAGTATATTCGACTGTAAGACATATTCTTTAAGCATTTCAGAAAAATCTCGTTAAGCTCGCAACTTCACTTATACATTGCCATAACAGAAAAGTGTTCGAAATATTAGGATTATTTTAATGCGTTTAAAAAAAAGTTAAAACAAGAAGGGTATACAACCGGTTGAAAACGAGTTGATTTGAATGTTAAACATGGAAGCGTCTTCTTCCTTTGTTTATGAAATAAGTAAATATTTAGTAATTTTCAGGTAAGAGTTTCAGAGGTTCGAATATAATTATATTGTATGGTTACTAAAAATAGCTATTTGGAAATACCCTGCTACTGATTTAAATGAGTACTTGATATATATAAGATTTTCACATTTTATATATAAAACAGTTTCATATTCCGATTGCCAATGCAAGATGTAAGAATTTAGTGTAAGAATATTTTGGTAACTGTAATAGTATAAGGAATGATAGCAACACCAGAACGATTGTATAAAATTATTTTAAGAAATGCAGTGCTAATAACTGCAATGCAATAGAACTTATAATTATTTTAAAGAATGATGATCCACAGATTCCACTATCAAAATATATTAAAATTAATGTGATTCTAATTATCTGTAGCCTTTCCGTTCAGATTTTTTAAATAAACCTACAGTTATCAAATGGAATTCTGGAAACCCACTGAAATAAGAATAGATATTTAATCATATACATGTTTCCAACTGTAGACAGGTAATAACTATTTCTGATAATTATAAGCTTATCTAATAGGTTTTATTGAAATTGAGGCCTCCATGGCCGAATTGTTAAGGTCGCTTACTTCAAATTACATGCCCGTCATGAGGGTCAGTGCTTCTATACAGATGCCCGCCCATGTCTGAAATAATGCCCTGAGGGGCACCTGGGGTCTTACTTCATCAGGAAAGTTTGGAAATTCGCCGCATGGTCTATAATTTCGTCGGTGTGACTTAAACATTTACCCTGCTGGTCCATCATTCAATTAGGGCAACATATTATTCGAAGGGGTATTCACTGAAAATTTACAGACTGAATAGCAAACAGCGCTAATAAATGTCAAAATGGAAATAGATTTTAGTTTTGCATGCTTTGTTGGCAAATTAAACACGGTTTTGAGTTCAGATCTGAACGAAAAAATAATAATTTCAGGAACAAGTGGATACTTATCAAGTGGTGAAGGGTAAATACTTTATTTGTAAACCTGTCCTTAAATCTATTCAAACCATTTATATGTTGTCTGATGAAACATACGCATTTTAAACCATTTAATCTGTGTGTGATTGTGTTCTTAAGTAGACAGTATATGTTTAAACGTCCTATGTGAATTGCTTCAATGTGACTTTTATGTCTGACTATTTGACTGTCTGTTTGACAGTGTAACTGTTTCGGTGAATACATTTTTCTCAGATTCGTATGTTTAAGTGCTAAGCTTACGTTAAAAATTTTCTTTGTCTATATTGGCCATATTAGCCAAGTTTATCGGTTGACCTAATGATAAAGATGTAGTTGATGCAAGAGATATAAACCGCCAATAGCACCAAAGTACCGCTTCTCCTAAACATAGTGTTTTACAGGTTTTAAGAAAAATAATCATTTGTAATCCTACAATAAAAACGATTCAAGGAAGTTATTTACACAGATATTTATTTTAGGTTTATCTATTCAAAACATAACAAACCTGACCCGGTTATATAACTAGCACATCTACTGATAAGAGAAAAGTTTACAATGAGGACAATGTAGTAGTTTAAATATATATCGTGTTTTTATAAGTACAGTGACATGCTTTTTCATAGCTCCTAAAGGCACTGACCGCCAGAGTTTGGCTGAAAGGATATTCGTTAAAATTAAAGTTTGGTCATATTATTAACATTAGAATATGAGCTTTTGTTTCTAAACTATAGCAGTAAAATAAAATAATGATAATACATTGGCACGTCAATAACGTATTCAAAAACACATCACTTTAATACACTTAAAGGATTGGAGGTGTTTCAATGGCATATAGTCTACTCGTAATCAAATCTCAAAGCTTATTTAAGAAATATAGCATTAATGTCTTGATACCTAAAATGTCTTTTTTTGTTGTCGTACGATCTGGAGACCCATGCTTTTAATATAATGAAATGTCTTTTCATTTTTCCTATTAATATAATGAATTGATTTTCTTCCATGTTATTATAATGAAATATATTTTCCTTGCACTTTTATTATAAACTAAAGTTTTTTTCCTGATAATGTATTGAAATACTAGTATATTTTCTAAGCTCCTATAAAACAGTGAAATGTATTTTCATATCTCCTATTTAAAAAAAAATGGAGAGATGTGTTATCCTCGCTCCTTTTGTTAAAGCGATTTTTTTTCCTTCTGCTAATAATACAGTAAAAGGCGAAATGTTTTTTCTTTTGCAGGTAGAGCGATCGTTACTTCGATCGTTATGCATTTATGTAATTTTACAAGCAACAGAATATTCTTAAATCAACTGCGCTTATTTTGGCAATATCTAGAGTTTTGGATTATGTCTTCTCCAAAGATTTCCATGCAAACAATGAGCATATTCAAGATGGCTAAGACGGTTGAAAATATTGAAACCAGCCATAAGCTTGAGAATGTTCGTCCGTATGGTTTATCTTTTCGATCTGTGTTCCTTTACTTGTTTGTTTTGTCCTCGTGTGTTTGCTTTGTTTGCGAGTGTGTGTATTCAAAGTGTGCACTTCTTCGTGCTGTGGGATTCATTCGTGGGGATGCTGCGTTTTTGGAACATTCCATGTTTGATATCTATCATTGTTTCTTTCAGTGTACCTTTTGGTAGAGTATAACCTGTACAACGGCATGTCTGGTGCCAATGGAAGGGTGTATGTAAATGGATAAGTTGGGTTTTATGATAGAGTAAAACATTGAGATATTCCAAAGATTAACAGTATCTCACAGGGTGAATAAAGAAAACAAACTCGGTATAATATGTATATAATAAACTGCTATTTCAGAGGCATAACTTTAACTAAAATTCAAAAGTCATATTAAAATAAGATATAAATAAATTGTATATTTAATAGTATAAAAATATTCAGATTTTTGACAGTTGCGTATATAATTGTAACACAGTGAAATATTAAAGAATATTGTAGTAATATACAATTATACCATATATGATTAAAAGAGGTAACTGAGATATTCTGATCTCAGAAAATATGTGTGTTTAAGCTTATCTATAGTCTCCAACGGAAACCGTTATCAATTTAAGTGTACCGGTTGGTGCAAGCTACAGAAAACTTTCCAATTCTAGAAGCTTCCCTGGTTCTTCAGCGTGCCACAAACACGCACTTCTTATCCGAATATTATCTATTTTAGTTGGAGGAGCGGAAAGTTGAACTCACAACCCCCTGCAATGTCACTAATGGATAGCTTTGTGCACTCTCCGACTTGTAAGAAGTACTATACCCGGTACATAGTAGAATTACTTGGCATTGACGGTATTACTTGATATTGATATGTAGTTATCATATAAAACTGAAGAACATATATACCCTAAGATATACATAAAATCGAGACTATAAATAAAACATTTTAAACATCTGAATGTCAAAACTTACTGTCGTCTTGTAATTGGTCGTCTATATATTGTTTTGAGATGTTTTGCAATTTCATGACCGTAGTACATGAAATAATACTGTGCTTTTTGGTGATTGCATACTGAACCATTGATGTATTGAACAAATATCGGAGACAATGTCCCACTCGGAACGTTAACAACAGGTCCTGTTCGCCTGCACGCAATGCCATTTTTATTCTGCACATACAGCCATATACCTTTGTCTGACATGATTCCATTACACCTCGAGAGGAGTCGTCGTGGGATGTATGATGCAAATGCTCGAAGTAACAGGCAAGTTCATTAAGCAAATCATAATGTTCTCTCATCTTTACCAGGAATGAGTCAACGTTATTACAGAGCTGAAATAAATCATCATGAATAATAGTTAATTTTACAAAGCTATTTAATTTACTCCCTGGCAATAATTGTAATGACATGAACTAGAATATAACGCAGTATGTTTTCATTTGTTGTTTGGTTTAGAGTTACACCGACACTAGTTAGGTCATATGGTAATCTTTCCAGCATTCGATTCTGTAAGGCATATATATAGCTTCCTAAAATGAAAAATGCACACAATATTTACATGTTTTAAGTCGAATCTGCTGTAATGTATCATCTTTCTCGAAAAAATAGGAGAAAATAAAAATGTTTTTATATAAATTAAAAAGAAGTTTGATATACGAAGAAACAACAAAAAAAAACAAAAACAAAAAAAAAACAAAACAAAAAAACACAACAACAACAACAACAACAACAGATGTCTGACCAAAAACAACAATTTGTTTTTTAAAATTTGTATTTTAATTTTAAATTTTTTATTGATAATCTTCCTCTTGTGTTGATATTACCCTTGTAATATCAACATACATTTTATAGGTGTCGGAGCCGTAGATTATCATTTACACACCAATTATTTTAAGAGAATTTATGTAACCATTTTACATAATACTTTTACATATGACGTATTAAATGATTAACATTGCATCTAACTATGCAAATAAAGCTCGAAACTGACTGACTGACATTTGTACTTTACCAGTACTATAATAATATATTTACCTTTTCATTATTTTATCGCATGAGTATATTAACATATTTATCAATACCTTAAACAGTGTCTTCTTTACGTTGTAAAACATTAAAAACATGTTAGAGTTTATCTTTAACGCATAAGCGTTAACATTCCAATTAGCCCTGACTTACAGTTTCAAAATGATTTCTTTTCTTTGGCACTGTGCCGTATGTGTATCAAAACATACGTTTTCCATTCTGGCCAGCTTCATATACATACATTCTGTGGAAGGAATCCGCTTTCTTCAAGCAAGTCAGTTACTGCGATATTCATGAAACTTGAAGCTTCATTTTCAACATTGTAACAGTGTCCGTTAGTCATCTGAATACAACAAGCAAAATTTCGAAACACGTAAGTATCAAACACGAAGGTATTTTAGAAATAGAAATATAAAATTGACATTTCCAAACGCTGCAGCCTCTTTATGAAGACGCGCTCTTTTAATATACTCTCGAAAGAATAATTCCCATCGTTTGACGAATCAAACAATCATAAAATATTACGTCGATAACACGTAACAAATAATATGTTTTACAAGTAAGGGTTTGGAGACAATATAGATTCAGATTCAGACTGAGATCTTTTGCTCAAATTGTCTGTCAATAAAACTAACTTAAAGAAAGCATAAAAATTAAAAGTAAAGAAATATTTAACATAAACGCATATCCTTATTCCTTCTTTTATATGAATACCGGAACTTTTCAACACACGTATGCGCAGTGACGTATTGGGGAAAAGCCCCATTGTCGTATCATTATTATTCAGTACGTAAAGGCAAATCATACCCAACTAAATAACTCAGGCGATACTGTTTGCAACCTTATTATCAAACACGCAATATGCAATACAGTAATTGACAGCCACTCGAATAATGACAAGGTGAGGGTCAGATATAATCAGTATTTTGTGTTTAAATGCAAAGTTTGTAATTGTAAGTTAAATCCGTCTTTAGACATAGTCGGTAATTTGAATCATGGCAATCAAATACTGATGCAGCTCCATTATATAAGCATAAAAACAGTAAGTGCATGTGATCATAAAGATATGGCTTAATTTATTCTAGATGAAATCAAAGTCTGTTTGCACAACTAACGCCGACGTAACTTGATAGCCTTCAAAAGTATTTACAAGTGAATAAAAGGTACCTTTAAAAATAAAAATGAAATTGTATATATTGAGGTATTTCTCGTAAAGACATTTTAAAAATAATTTTGAATAGAAAACTATACTCACAGTCCGGAGGAAACGTCTAGACGTTGATTTCATTTTACTAAGTTGTCCTTTGATATTTGCTATGTAGTCTCTCCAGTGCCCACAATCGACGACAGTATCAACAGGACTTGCGGAATCGTTCACTAAACAAGGTGGATTTTCATATGCATTCCTTCGTTGAACAGAAGCCCCGCATGCAAGTGTTAGACAGAAATCTGAAACATTTAGGAAGAAGTGATATAAGTCTGTAAAAAGACATTTATGTATATAAATTAATAATGTTTGAAATTCAACGAGTTCCTTTTCTTGTCGTTTTTTCTTGGTATTAAAGATACTTCACCATTATTAAGTGATTTCAGCTCAGCTTGATATACAGAAATATACTAATTTTAACACTAACTATTTTGAAACTAAAGCTTACATGTTTTTAAATATCTGACGTTTTGCTTATGTTTCTCTGAATTTAACACTAATATTACATCAGTGATCTAATTTGTTTCATTCAAATAATAGGTTACTATATATATCAAAATACTTTATAATATAATAAATGTTATTAAAGTCTTAGAGTTTTTTCTTTTTGGTACAATTAATGATTTCAATTTCTTAGCATTATTACATTTATTCATCATAATATGAAGTGATATGACATCGTATAAAACTTTACACTTAAAACCTCTACGCATATTACTGAAAAAACCAACAAGTTTCTAACCCGAGTATTTAAAACATAAGGATAAATTGAAAAAAGAGAAAAAAAGCAACCCTTACACGCAACTTTTATGATCATTTTGACTGTTAAAAATGGTCCTCTGTGATATGTGCTTAACTGAAGCTTTTATACCTTCATGGACCAAACTAGCACCCACACTCACATTTTTCAAAGCATTTATATTGTTTGTATATGTTAATTTGATTAAAAGGAAAGTTTTTCCTAGAATAGATATCCTGAAAGTGGAGGCGAATTCTTTGTGTAACCTATAGTATTTTTATATCAATATTTATTTATTTTGTTGGGTTTAATGTCGCACCGAATATCAATATTTACCTTTATACCTTGATTGATAAGGATTCTATAATTAATCTGCTTATTAATAATTAAACTTGAAAATTATTTGGTAAAATCTAGCCACACTGACAACAATAACAATGCCATGAAACCATTGTTAATATACAATGCATGTACATAAAATCTTTGAAGGAATGTCTATCTATAAAGTTCAGACGGAAGTTATTATATTAAAAGTATTTTAAGACATATCTAAGCAAACCCTTGCTATAGATTTTGTGAAATGGAGCCCCAAGCTATCACCCGGAAACGGTTTAAGTGTTCCGGGTTACTGTGACCTTGACCTTTGACCTACTCACAAAATCAAATAGAATCATCTGCTAGTCATGACCAATCTCCCTACCAACTTTGATTATCATATATCTAAGCGTTCTTGAGTTATGATCCGGAAACGGCAGACTTTTCCTGGGTAAATGTGACCTTAACTTTTGACCTACTGGTCTTAAAATCCATAGGGTCATCTGTTAGTCATGATCAACCTCCCTATTAAGTTTCGAGATCCTTGGCCAAAGCGTTCTCAAGTTATCGTCCGGAAAGGGTTCCGCTGCTCTTGGTCAATATGAATTTAACCTACTGACTTCAAAGTCAATAGGGACATTTGCTGGTCAGGATCAACCTATCTATTCAGTTTCGTTATCATAGACCCAAGCGTTATCAAGTTATCGTGCGGAAACGATTCAAGAGTTCCTTGTCACTGTGGCTTTGACCTCAGAATCAATAGGGATTATTTGCTGGTCATTATCAACATCTCTGTAAACTTTCATGATCTTAGGTCCAAGTGTTCAAGAGTTATCACTTGGAAACTGTTAAACTGTTCCTGGTCACTGTGACTTTGACCTTTGACCTACTGATCTCAAAATCAAAAGGGGATATCTGCTGGTCATGAGCAACGTCCCTATCAACTTTCATGTTCCTATGCCAAAGCGTTCTTGAGTTATCATCCGGAACCGAGTGGTTTATGGACGGACGGACCAACCGACATACCAACCGACAGACCGACCGATACCTGGGAAACAACATACCACTCCCTCTTCGAAGGAGGGCATAATTAGGTTAGAAAACTTTAGAAAAGGCAGAAGGTTCCACGCCCCATGTAAAACAAGGGACCGATGTTAATTGATGACTATAGATCAAGAAAACATTACAATTACTATAAAAAAGTAATGCAGTCGTGTGAGTGTATTGCATGACAAAACATATGGAGGATAAGTATGTTACACAGTTTACGTAAAAATACGTCACAATTAAGACAACACGGATTTTCCGGTACTTGGAAAAGCAATTCCGTATGCATGAAGTTTAGAATTATTTTTCACAAATATGCGGGTGGAAACCATTAACAATTCCCTCATTAACCTTCAGCAGCATGTCCTCTGTAATTGTACTGACAAAATCGGCTAGTTGTGATAAGCTGTTTTGATTTAAGTAACGAACTCGTAACGACAATCGTCAATTTTCATACAGTTTCGCTATATCGTATGCTACGCTAGTTTACTTAGCTAACACAATCATACACATTAATTTCTTCACAGTTTGTGTATGCTTGAAGTTTAAGGTAACTTTTGTCAAGCCTGCTCAATAACCAATATATAGAATAAAACAATAAAAAGCGTTTTATTATACCAATTAAAATTCTCAATGGATGTGAATACTGTTATTCAGTCTTATCATTTAAGAATAACAGTTTTAGCTCTCATCGATTAAAAATTTAAAAAAAAATCAGTATTTGTTGAGTATTTGTTGAGTTTACTCATAGAATCTCTTTTGTCATCTTGCTCATTCAAAAAGAATATATAAACCATATCCATTTTAAACAAGACACAGATAAAACAAGTCAACATTTCTCACTTATGTGTGAGCTGACGACAACCACTATAAATCGTTAAACTTGTTAAAACAAAAGTTATAATACTTTAAGATATTGAATCCAAATAATAAATTTGTGTTGTGACTTTTTGACGAATATCTCAATAAATTTGTGATGTATACAAATACTAGTATGGCCAGGCTTGCAATATATTCTCTCTGTAACTCGAGGATTTGTTTAAGTTATAAACCGATTTTCCAGTTTCCGTCTCCAAGGTGTTATTACAGAATACTGTTTTCCACTGGCTTCATACAACTACAATTATATCTTCATATGAATATGAAACACTTCGTTTTCTATATCTTTCAACAATGTTTCCTATTTGCAGATGGTTTGCTTAATGGTGTGTAACTCTCTAACTTGCTCCATCTGGTTCTGGGACGATCTGTGTATGAAAAGAACTGGAACCACTGCCTTGCCCTTGCATGATCGTAAGAGGCGATTAATAGGGTCTTAACACATGGTTTTGCAGTAACTCTGTGAGTCCAGCAAATTTTGATTCAGTACCTTTCTATTTTAATGTAAATGAGATGTGGAACCACAATTTGTGGACCTGTTTGGCGCCATATAACCTAAACTGTGTTGGTGCGCTGTAAAACCCAAATAATAGATAACAAAGCCACACACTTACATCATGGCAATAGCTTGTTTATGTATTATGTATAAAAAGTATCAACTTTATCACTATTTTAGTATACAGGTTCCGCCCCATTCAATGTAATAATCCAAAAGGCTGAGAGGCCTTGCAAAGTCATATGCCAAACCATAAAAGAAATTTTCCAAAGAAAATTGAAAAATGAAAGTGGAGAGTCCCTGGCCGGGGCTTAAAACTTTTATATCATAATGTAGGTAAGTCCTTACTAATGTTAGATGATCATACCGTTAATTTCAAACTAAGATACCGGGGTCACCCATTCGTGGGAATAAAAACTTTCTACGCACATATATAACAACTGTGCGTTTTATATATATTGGGTGTATTGCTGCTCCCCCGTTGAATGTTACATTTCAAAGGTCTTAGTGTCGTTGCAAATTGAACCTTTCTAACTACTATATGACTCATTTCGTTTTTATTTCTACCTATTATTGGGCCCGGGGCTTGGGCTTATTACTGTAATATCATAATGGAAGTTAATCCTTGGTCCTTTGGGACCAAATTATCGTTCATTGCAAGCACAAATTCAGACTTCAATATTCGGGCCGTAATACTGCTATATCATAACTTTTGAATGGTGAAACTGAACGGGAGAGCGGCAGTACATAAAACATTTTGCCTAAATGGACGTATCTTACACATTATAATATACATATCTGCGTAGAATGTAATGCTTTTTACCCGATTTCGGGACCTGGGATTTTTCCTTGAAATCAACGCTTGGATGGTCTTTAAAGACCAAGGACTTACTTACTCGGATGGTCCTAGAGGACCAAGAATTCACTTCCATTACGACATGGCAATATTAAGCCACTCCCCTGGGTGCTTCTGTCTGTTCTTATTAAGTTCAATACTAAGTCTTATAAAATAGCACATTGAAAGGGGGAGCAGCAGTACGCTCAATATAGTGCCTAAACGGACATTTGCATTATTATATACATACGTGCAAAGAAAGTAATGGTTTATACCCTTAAATCGTTGAATATTACAGGATTGTTATTCAGCATGTGAAGTTGTGCACCTGGGGTTTTATTTGAGATTTCACATAGTGAGACCAAAGTGTTCCTAACTAATGTTAAGACCTCGATCTACCTTGTAACTAGGTAAGTAAGTAACTAGGTCCTTAAGCAGGGTGTCATCAGTCATTAAGACATAAAGCCAAAGTTCTGCTCATGAAGCTGATATGCTACAATTTGCATTTCGACACGGAGAGCAAGGTACATAAACAATTGTAGTAAATTATCTATCAAAGTAAGATAAAAAAGAAAAACTCCAAAATGACCAATCAATGGATTTAACATGAATAATGAAGTCCTCATTCCAACAACTAATCAGATAGACACATAATTGTATACCCAATCATTTTCATATATCTTTTAAGATATTTTCTGACCCGTTGTCCTAAAGTGTAATAAGACTTCAATCCACTTTGACTCATACATGTCATATAGTGTAGCTATGTCCATAATCAAGGTGTCATCATAAAGCCAATGTTCTGCTCTTGAAGCTGATATGCTACAATTTGCATTCTGACACGGAGAATAGGTAGAAATCAGCATGCAAATATTTCTATTATACTGCTCTTTCGACAACAAGCAAATTCACAAATGTAGTTAGCTTTGTTAAAAGGAATCCGTTAACGAATTACAGTCTAATGCAGAAAAGAAAGTTTCAACTGTTTGCCATT
This sequence comes from Mercenaria mercenaria, assembly GCF_021730395.1. Taxonomy (NCBI): domain Eukaryota; kingdom Metazoa; phylum Mollusca; class Bivalvia; order Venerida; family Veneridae; genus Mercenaria; species Mercenaria mercenaria. The sequence continues at coordinate 59,149,638 of NC_069375.1, read as the reverse complement.
TTCATACGTTTTTCCTTAAAATTTACACTACGCTTGTCAGTAAGCGAAACCACAACGTGCTGCAAATACTAATATTAAGGTGTTCGGTGGACGGACCGCAAGGTATCAAGACTTATAAAGTAAGTACATAAATACAGTTTTCAAGGTATAAGATATATACCTATTTTCAATATAGTTGTGATAGCAAGTTCCATCTTTATATCCTGATTGAAACGGAAATTAAAATAAAATATGAAAATATGAAAAGACGTTGTACTTCATGAAATCAGAAACATCAGAGTTATTTAATTGTATTTACAGTTAAACTAAGTGACGAAGGGCTTTCCTTGTCGTGCCCGAAGGCTAGCTCAACCCTTCTGCCAAATATTTATAGTTTACTGGTAGATGTGGGTTCGTCTTGGGATGCTACACACCTGGGATTACGAATATTTATTCCCAGAACAATCACTGAAACAAAGCAATAATTATCTTAGATAATATATTTATTATTCTTATGTAAACTCTCTATATATGCATTTACATCCAGAAGGCAAGTGCAGTGAAGCATTTTTATTTATACAATACATTGAAATTCCAAATATACATGTACACTTGATGTCCTAACAATATTACAAGAAATACTAATTTTAGAACAATTTACATCAAAGTCATAAAAACTAATACACTTATAAACAAGCTCTGTATCTAACGAAGTAAAAGTACTAACCTGAAACAAAGCAATAATTATCTTAGATAATATATTTATTATTCTTATGTAAACTCTCTATATATGCATTTACATCAAGAAGGCAAGTGAAGTGAAGCATTTACACTTGCTCTCGATTATTGCAATACAAAGACATAGATTAAAGATTAGTACAATTCAGGTTGGGGACCGGGGTAGACAAGGATACCGGTAATTTATTATGTCAAGTATAGGGTTATAGGATGGAAAAGATTTACGGATTTATAGTAAAGAATATTTGGGTGAAATTGTTACACTGAATCTTAAAAGGGGTGTACTCGATTTAATTACAACAAAAACAATTTTAGTATGCTTTATATTTTATTTAAGAAGATGTAAAACAATTAATTTCAGAACAACACTGTCATGTCCTATGACATACTCCCCCTGCTTTAAGAAATGTCGTCCCCGACATTTAACTCCCAGAGCTGAAAGAAAAAAATCTTAAGTGTACAAGTATGTGATAAATAAAAACAAATAAGATTACACATGATATATCACTACTACGGTATTTGCATGTACAAGTACATTGCCATACCCTAAAATGACGTGCTTTTGTGTCAGAGACCTAAGCTGCAATCTACATAAGACATACTGGTAGAAGAAGGTCAACTAGCTCAAGGTAAGTATACAAGGTAAGTATAATTACTACATTACCTGAAACTTGTGTTACTACTAGTACTTGAGTGCTAATTAACTAATTACCGGAGGTAAGTATAATTATACTATATATAGGTAAGTATATGTACTATTAACACATCTAGCTAAATACAGTACATAATATCATGTCACTGGTGTACGTGGTAGCTGGAAAAAAAAATCAGTGATATCGAGCTCAAATATCATTGAATGTCCAACAGGTAAGTAGCAATCATATAATACAACAATCATTTGCAGATGCAAATTTTACAATTACAGGTAAGTACTTATTCATGATCCACAATTTATCCAAGGTAAGTATCTACCTTATGGTACACATATATGTAGTCAACAGAAATAAAACATTACTGACTAAAAGTTACAACTAAAAACAGATAGCAATCGTCAGCCATACTGCTGCCTCTTATTAATACGTAACAAAGTCCGCTCTGTTCATCCAATAAGGTTTCTGTCTTTTCCTATTCGGTCGCTTAGATGGTGTTGAAGCTGTTTCTGCTGGTATTTCCGATCTGACTACATCACGCCGAGTCCTTCTTGCAGGAATTACATATTTCTGCCCATCTCCTACTGGTATGTGGGAAGGAGACCCACTGTTGGTCTCTTCCGAAGTAGGTGTTGTAGTTGGTGCTGTAGATAAGGTTTCAATGTTGTCTTCCACATCCTCGGAAGTGTTACCAGAAGGTAGGTGGTCATCGGGATCGTAGCCATCTGCAATGGACATGAAGGGAAGGAGAAGGTTTCGGTGTAGAATCCTAGATTTCTTATACCGAGCTCCTTCCCTTCTGACCTCGTACACGGGAATGTCATCGTGTACCTTGCGCACAACTACGTATGGTTGCTGCTCCCAACGATCAGCTAACTTATGTTTTCCTCTGATCGATATATTGCGCACAAGCACAATATCTCCCGGATGTGGGACCGAACTCCGAGCCTTCTCATCATATACCGACTTATTGGCTAGACCTGTAGTCCTCGCAGTTTGGCGGGCCTTGTCATATGCGAGCTTCAGACGGTCGCGCAGCTTAATCACGTACTCAGTTTGTGATGCAGCTGAAAGATCATCAGCTGGTAGCCCTAGAAAAGCATCAACTACTAAACGAGGATGTCTCCCAAACATTAGAAAATACGGAGAAAACCCCGTACTTTTATGATGGGTTGCATTGTACGCATGTACAAGGGTGGGTACATGCGCCCTCCAGTCGGACTTTTGATACTCCTCTAGGGTACCCAACATCTTTAGTAACGTCTGATTAAACCGCTCGACCTGTCCGTTACCCATTGCATGGTAAGGCGTGGTTCTTGTCTTTTTGACGCCTGCGATTTGGCATAGTTCTTTAATCAGACGAGACTCGAAGTTCGGACCCTGGTCGCTATGGATGGACGCCGGAAAACCATAATGCAATATGAAATTCTCAAAAAGAATCTTGGCTGTTGTCCTTGCTGTTTGGTTCCTGGTAGGATATGCCTGTGCATAACGACTGAAGTGGTCCGTTATGACCAGGATATCCTCAAAGCCTCCTTTGCTTCTCTCCAAGGACAAGAAATCCAAACAGACGACTTGCATTGGTGCCGAAGACTGTATCGGGACAAGTTCAGCTTTAGAAGAAAGACTTTTCCTTCTAATGCACCTTCCACAGTTTCTGACTTGGTCAGCCACAAATGTATCGAGACCTGGAAAGTAAAATCTTTCTTTAAACAGTGACGTTGTTCGGTCTCTACCCTGGTGGCCCAAATCATTGTGCAGAGCTTCAAAGATATCGATTCGAAGATTGGTAGGCAAGACTAACTGTAGTCTTTCGTGTCCATCAACAAGTGATTTTCGAAATAGTACACCATCTTTAAGGATTAGTTTTAACCAATCCCTTGTATATGCATGCATTGGTCCATCTGGCTTAGCCGGTTTGGTACCATTGTTAAGATGGTCAATTATTGTACTAATCACTTGGTCCTGTTTTTGGGCCTTTTTCCAATCTTTTGACGACAAACTGTAACTGTAAAATAAGTCATCTGGAATCGAATCTGACTGTTCGTTTGAAGTTACATCATCGGGCATAGAGAGGGAGTCACTTAAAGCACCATCAGTAAGAGCTGATTGGATAACTGCTTTAAAAGCGTCTCTGGGGATGGTTGAAAGTTTCTCCTTTTCCTTCATACGAGATAGGCTGTCGGCATCCGTATTCTTCGACCCAGGTCTGTATTTCGGTACGAAGTCATAATTTGCCAAGAAAGCAAGCCAGCGGTGACTAGTGGCATCAAGCTTAGCGGTGGAACTTACATAAGTTAATGGGTTGTTATCCGTCACAAGCTCGAACTTCGCCCCATACAGGTAGTCGTGGAATTTCTCTGACACCGCCCACTTTAGGGCGAGAAATTCCAGCTTGTGAGCCGGATAATTCCTTTCTGCAGGTTTGAGACTCCTACTCGCAAAAGCAATGACCCTGTCCTTTCCATCTTGGCGTTGATAGAGGACGGCTCCAAGACCAGAAGATGAAGCATCCGTGTGCACCTTGAACGGCAGATCGTAGCTGGCATATGCAAGTACAGGCGGGTTGGTAAGTTTCTCTTTAAGTTTATCGAATGCTTCCTGTTGTTCCTTTTCCCATTTAAAGTTAACTTTCTTTGTTGATTTTGTTAATTTTGATGTTTTCTTTCTATTTGCAGGTTGTCCAATGAGAAGATTGTTTATAGGTCGTGCTATGGCTGCAAAGCCTTTGATGAATCGCCTGTAGTATCCTGCGAATCCTAAAAATTTCCGAACATCCTTAACATTTTTAGGAATAGGCCAATCTTTTACAGCTTCTACCTTTACAGGATCTGCCTGGATGCCATCTTCTGAGACTATGTGCCCAAGATAAGTTTTTTTCTTCTTGAAAAATTCACATTTCTTCGGATTTACTTTAAGGTTGTACTGAGCCAAACGTTCAAACACTGTATCAAGTCGGTCAATATGGGAATCTATGTCAGAAGAGAATATTACGATGTCATCGAGATAAATTAAACAGTCCTTCAGGTTGAGGTCGCCCATGCAACGCTCCATCAATCTCTGAAAGGTTGCTGGGGCGTTACATAGGCCAAAGGGCATTCTATTACACTCGTAGAATCCCAGTCCCCAAACCTGAAAGGCCGTTTTCTCTTTATCTCGTTCATCTAGCTCTACCTGCCAGTATCCTGATTTCAAGTCCAGTTTTGAAAAATATCTTGATCCGGCGAGGCAGTTCAAAGTGTCTTCTATCCGTGGAAGTGCATATGCATCTCTCTTGGTCCGTTGGTTGATTTTCCTGAAATCAATACAAAATCTGATCGATCCATCCTTTTTCCTCACTATCACAACGTTTGATGACCATGGACTATTAGATTCCCTAATTGCACCGACTTTTAACATTTCATGGAGATGTTCTTTCACTTCGTTAAATATCGCTGGTGGTATGCGTCTGTATGGCTCTTTAAAAGGTTTCTCATCTAACAATTCAATCTTATGTTTTACGGCTGATGTGTGTCCAAGATCTGTGGATGATTTAGGGAAAATGCCATTCCATTTCTGAAATAATTTTTGTACTTTAATTTTCTGTTCTTCAGACAAGTTTACATTTTCAAGATCGACACCAAATGTTTTATTAAATTCCTCATCACTCATGGCTTTGTTTTCTTTTTCAGATGCAGACTGATGACATAGATTTGTTGGAGAAGAAGAGGATTTGCTTGTTTCTGAAATATCAGATGATATCAAACGATTGTCAATGATCGGCATACTTCTAAGCACAGTGACTTCCTGCAGTTGGCAAATATTAGTTTTTTCTGTTATATGCATGGTTTTAGCACTGATGTTGCACAACCGTACCGGCACCCGTGATGTTCTACCAGGATTATTCAACGAGACAACTCGTGGACAGACTACAGCAGATGTAGAATTTATATCATCCAAACATTCTATTACAGCTGATTCTACATTTCTCTGCTTGCGTATGAAACCTGTTACCGTTTTGGTTTAAGTAATCATCTTTTCTGGGTACAATGCTTTAGCTATTAAACTTCTTATCTCGGCTTTCCACTCGTTTAATGTGACCTCACTCTTAGGTTTCGCTTCGTCACCAGAAAATGGACTAATTTCCGGGGTTTGCTGAATAATTGTCTCTTTCTTTACTTCTGGAACTAATTTCTGCTGAAGCTCTTTAACAATTTCTTCCTTTTTTCTAAGGTCAGATTCTCTCTTGTTAAATGCTTCGTTTTTAGTAATGATATCTCTTTCTATTGCTTTATACTGAACAAACTGTTCTTCTTCTGATTTTACAACGTCTTGCTTTATCCGTTTCAGTTCTTCAAACTTCAATAACAATTCTCTCTCATCATCTTTAAGTTTTTGTTCTCTTTCATCCATTACCCTTTCTCTTTCAGTCAACATATACAGCATCTTTCGTTGCTTCTCTAATTCTATCAGTCTCCTTTCTTCGTCTATCTTTAGCTGTTTCTCTGCGTTCTCTTGAATCAACAGTAGCTCTTTCAATTCCATTTTCTTCTTTTCTATTTGCTGCAGGATACTAAACTTCTCAGATTTTATACCTGTGTTTGAATTATCTTCATTCAATTCTCCTCTTACATTGATGTCTGAATGTTCCTTGAACTTTCTATCGATGAATTTTAGTTGACTTCTTGTGTCCTTTATTTCAGGATTCATACCTATACCTACGGGAGTTATATTCTTGTGTTCTTTTCTATGATCTGGAAGCTCTGCGCCTCTTTGCAAGGAATTAATATCCAAACTGGTGTCCTTCCTCATACTTAATTGCCTTAATTTCGCCTCTAGTTTATCTGTCTCTATACTGACATCTACTGTGTCACCATTTCGATCTCTCCTTCTCATGACATGAGTTTCTGCATCAATGCGAGTACTTTCAGCCACACGGCTTCTTGTTCTGTAACTAATGTCGTCTGCATTATATTCTATATCTCTATATCTGTCTCTATCACTATGAAAGTCTAAGTTAGACTCTTGTCTTGTTTGATCGATATGTAAAACGTCTCTCCTAATGCTTTGACGGATATCATCCCTATCTATGACTTGGTTTAATTCACCATGCATTCTATGTATGTCCTGAGTCATGTTCAAACTCCCTGAAGCGAAATCTAAATTTCTATTTGTTGCTTGATTAGTCTGAGTAATTGCTTGTCTCCTATCATTATCGCTTTCATGTTCGTTTCCACTTATTCCAATACCGTGTGTGGCAGTTGGTATATTTTCTGATTCAGGACTTATTAGGTCCATATAACTTCCGAGGTCCTCATTGTGTTTCTTCACGAAACGTGGTTGCACAATTCCTCTGTCTAATATTTGTCTGGTTCCCGTATTTATTTGTTGTTCAGGGTTGCTTATATTAAGCCTTTCTGCACCTATTCTTGGTCGCTCGACTTCATAAAAAAAGGATCACAACTATGAATCATTTCTAAACGTCGCTGTTGATTTCTTCTCTGAGATAACAATCTCTGCCTTTCATTTTCTATTTCAGCTAAATCTTGTCTCAATCTATCTCTTTGCTTCTGTTTTTCCTCTAATTTCTCCTGTTCCTGTCGTCTAGCATCTCGCTGTCTCATTCTGATATCTCTGTCTGTTGTTTGATCTTCCATTATTGTACATATAAACTTCACACTTCAAACACTATTATTTTACAGTTTACTCTTTTCACTTCAATTATCTTTCACAGTAATATATACCTTCTATCACTTTTACTTTTCTCTACATATTTCACCTTTTGACTCTTTTCTGACTTTGGTTCCTTTCCGTTTCAATATATTAGCGCTATAACTCCTTAATTTCACTTTTCGCTAATATTCACTACTTCACTTTTCTTCACTTTAAAAAGTGCCCACCAGTTACTGTATTTGCACTTAACTATTAATTTTCAGTGTCAAATAACCTTTCACTTCCTTCACTGTTCACGTTTCTTCACTGTTTTCTAATGATTATCACTATTTTATACGGTGCTTTACTGTTATGTTTATTGCTATCCTGTTTACTACTTAGCTTCTGAAAGCACAATTATTTTCTATATGTGTATCTGATCTTTCAGTTTTCACTAATCTTCACTATTTTTCACTATTTCATTCACTTACTTATATGTTTCACTATTCTATTATTTCTTCACTTCACATCTATCTCCTCTCTTAGCGCTCGCTTGTATAAATTTTATTTACTTCACTTTTCACTATTTCTTTTCACTTTTCACTTATTGTTTTCACTTTTCACTAAATTGCTTTTTCTTCTTATCACTGAAGATCACTTTTCACTTAGCTATTCACTCTATTCACTTTTTTCTATTGTCAGTAAGTGAAATAGCCTACTGCAAGATATAATGTATAATAGCTTAAAAAATGTTTTTAAAACTTTATAACACTTGCATTCATAACTCTCATTCACATGTATTTACAATAAGACAAATAAAAAAAGACTGTTCAGTGTTATTCTTTTCTTATGGAAAGAAAAAGAAACATGAGTCTTTGCCGGGATTCGAACCACCAACTTTAAGATCTCAAGTCCAACGCTCTCCCTACCGAGCTAATTCCGCTGTAACACTATAGAATGTTTATATGTTATACCGTATCGAATTATGCGCTGCCGCGGTACATTGCCGAATCGTGCACGTTTTATCAACTTTCGCGAAATTTTTATTTTGCTGTAAAGAAGTATCACTTCAAATAAAACTACTTGAAGATATACTTTTCTACTTGAAATAAAATACTGTTTGCCTCTGTTTTACGTTTTTGTCAACACCTTGCAAGGATTTTATAAGCTAGACCTAAGTATTTTCCCTTTGGTAATATTACAAAGAGAAAACACCGATAAATGCTATGAAACAAATTCAAACTTCTTACATTTTGCAAGAAATAAGAATAGAAAGACTATATTAAATGACTTTATAACAAAAACGGCACTTGTAAGGAGAAGAAAAAATTGGAAATTCTGCGTCTCGAACCCACGGGTTAAAAATCTGTTTCATTCATAACCCTACATCGCTACCGATGGAGCTATCAAGGCTATTGGAAATTTCAGTATTTTATTAGGTTATATGGTATACTATAGGAGTATTGGATTTTATCGGGTTGGAGCGGGACAGGTGTTAAAGAGTTAGTCCTCTTAACTGCAACTTTCTAAGGAAATAAATAGTCAGACTATATATCTGAATATTACTACGAAGAGTTTATAATATCAACAAACCTTCTAATACCCTAAGGTCAAAAATACATGTATAACTCTGCTAATATAAAATTTCAATCACAGTCTAATTATAACTAAGCAGAAAAATAGAAAAAAATCTTACCCACTAAACATATCCTAATTCCAAATAACTTTTGAAACACTTATTCCAGCACTAACACACTATATCCTAAGCACTAAATTAACTAAATGTCAACGCACAGACAAAAGTTCGGAATGTCAAAGCATTCTTATTTCCAAAGATCCAGGTCAACAACGCGGCGACGACGACATCCAGAAAAAGTATCCGAAAGATGCTGATCAGCTAACGATGTGTTTAGGGCCCAATATGCGTAACTGTCAAACTTGTCAAAATCCGTGCGCACGTGTCGATAGTAAACAAACGAAATGGTGTTCCATACCACGTGGATATGATATCCAATGAAATTGTTCATAAACGTGAGTGACGTCACAGGTAAATCTATGATTTCTCAGGTGAACTCAAGGGAAATCCCAAACCAAAAGTGAAAGTACTGTTTCTCAAGTGATCTGTGTAGTGTCTAATGCAACCCAATCCATGTTTTGGGCGCCATTGACGAAGGGCTTTCCTTGTCGTGCCCGAAGGCTAGCTCAACCCTTCTGCCAAATATTTATAGTTTACTGGTAGATGTGGGTTCGTCTTGGGATGCTACACACCTGGGATTACGAATATTTATTCCCAGAACAATCACTGAAACAAAGCAATAATTATCTTAGATAATATATTTATTATTCTTATGTAAACTCTCTATATATGCATTTACATCCAGAAGGCAAGTGCAGTGAAGCATTTTTATTTATACAATACATTGAAATTCCAAATATACATGTACACTTGATGTCCTAACAATATTACAAGAAATACTAATTTTAGAACAATTTACATCAAAGTCATAAAAACTAATACACTTATAAATAAGCTCTGTATCTAACGAAGTAAAAGTACTAACCTGAAACAAAGCAATAATTATCTTAGATAATATATTTATTATTCTTATGTAAACTCTCTATATATGCATTTACATCAAGAAGGCAAGTGCAGTGAAGCATTTACACTTGCTCTCGATTATTGCAATACAAAGACATAGATTAAAGATTAGTACAATTCAGGTTGGGGACCGGGGTAGACAAGGATAACGGTAATTTATTATGTCAAGTATAGGGTTATAGGATGGAAACGATGTACGGATTTATAGTAAAGAATATTTGGGTGAAATTGTTAAACTGAATCTTAAAAGGGGTGTACTCGATTTAATTACAACAAAAACAATTTTAGTATGTTTTATATTTTATTTAAGAAGATGTAAAACAATTAATTTCAGAACAACACTGTCATGCCCTATGACATAAGGCATTGTTTAATTTTTTATATTTTTAGGAAATGCGTGCAAATGCACACAGGAGTTGTTAATTATTAATTTTCTTATAAAGTAGAAGACAGATAAGTAGCAATCAAAACAGAGCCTATATACATGCAGAATACCCCATAATATGTGAAAGTTCGAGGTCGTTATTTTATGAAAGTTTAATGATAACTGCATTCATAGTGTCAGCTTTGAGATATTTAGTAGGGAAAGGTATTTACGAATGCAATAAAACTTTACTGGTTTATCAAAGATATCACAGATTTCTTTCCCTGTGCTATTGGTTTAAAACAAGGTTGTGTCTATCAAACGATAATATGTTCAGTTTCCAACAATAATTTAGTAGATTACATTACTTAAACAAAGAGGGTGGATCAGGAATATTTATCACATATATATGCGATGATGTATGCAGATGGTGTAACCATATTAGAAGAAACTATTTCAAGTTACCGAAGCAAATTAAAGATACCAAAAGCGCCTCTGTCACTTAACTAATATATTTTTAAAATACAAACTTTTAAATATAGCAAATCCTCATCAAATGAATTTAACTTGAATAAATAATAAAAAACTAAAATTGTTACGTGCACAATTAAATGGCAAGTATAAAAGTCATTTGTTTTAAGAAAACTTTCACATTTTTAGTGTTTATATACATTTATACTGTGCTTAGCTGTACGTGTATTGGATGTGCAATTTTTAAAACCTTTTATACAGTACATTTCCATGCACACTCATGTTAGTTTTATGTTTATACTATCAAATGATTGTTCATATTTTCAAATATTAAAATAGGGCCTGGTATATATTTAATGCTTAGTTATATATTAACATATAATACGGTATTATTTATCTTTCAAAATTGAAAATATTTAGTAGCCATGAAAGTTCAATGTGTACTGAAGTCATAAGAGGTTTACTCATTTTGCCAATTTGATTTTAGAATAAGAATTGTAATCGTTACCATTCAATTAATTTACGTTCGGTTGTTGTTGCCGTCATGTTTTAACAAACTAAAATAACATGATCATTATTTACAGATCGAAAGAAGAGCGGACTATTCGCAATATGATCTTTTATAAATTATCAAAACAGTCTATACTCGTGCTTATAAACCTTGAGCTGCACGTGTAAACAAAACTGTTTTTTTCTGAAGTTTTGTGGTTATCATTTTCGAAAATGAGGCTAAAATTCAAATACATTGACACATGTCACCAAAATAAAAATTTGTTTCGTGCTTATATTTAGAAGCTGTGTCCAAATCATTAGATCGTTAAACTAAGAACAATATTTGTGTCGTACAATCCCACCCTATGTGTCTTCAGACATTACGCATTTAACATCATTAAAAATATACTACAGATTCTTTTCTTCATATCCATCAAATGTATCGCATACCGGAAATTATGATATATGCCTTGAATTACTAAGTTGGTTTTCACGCATGAATGATTTAAAAATTGAACAGAGTGATTCATATTTATTTTGTTATCAAAATTTTGCTTCAAATATTTACAACAAACGTCTAAACGTGTTGTGATTTTAAAGCAGTTCAGTGTATTAAATGATAAAAGAGGGCAATGTAGTGCGACTGGGACTTGCCTTATCAGTGACAGTTAACATTAAGGTTACTGAACAACCTTCTATCTTACCAGTAAAACAATTGGAAGTTGGATTAATTTATATTTGTGAAGTTTTACCAGCACAAAATGAGTATCAAAACGCTTGTAATTGTTTGCGGGTTTCTTGCTATTTCTAGAGCATTGGAAAATATTTCTGTTTCTGAAACGACACACAAAGACCAAAATGACAATGGGAACGTTCAGGAGGTGTCTAACAATTTGGAACATTTTGAAAGCAACAAAAAGTTTCAGGATCTTCTAGCTCGCATGGAACATCTCGAGGCCCGCGAAAAATCTCGGGAAAAGACATATTTGAAACAACTAAATAGCTTAAGACGACAGCTTGTGATTCAAGCCCGACGTACCGCATCCCTCGAAGGCAAAGTCAGAAGACTATCCAACAAAAGCCCTGACAGTTTAAAACAGGAACTAAAGAAAACAGACTCTAAAGACACCTCAAATGACAGTAATGGACGGCTCAGACATGCACCGATAGAATCTCGTGAAGGTATAACTTACTAAATTAAAGTTTAGAAAGTGTCATCTGATTTCAAGTTATGCATGTTTGAAATATAAAATAGAGCGAATCAAGCAGTCTTTAATTTGTTGGTAATGTGTAAAAGTGGATAAAAATGAATAAGCTACTTATAATAATTTATATATTCGCAATTAAGTCAATTGTACACGATTAACACAATGTAAAATTTAAAACAAAAAATGTTTAATGCTGTCCAATATTTGTTTGTAAAACCATTTAGTCTTTTATGTTATTTCAGAAGTGCAAACCCAAAGAATCCGCCGTGCAGAGAATGAAAACCCCGTCGCATTTTTTGCAACTCTCAGCCAACATCTAACGCACGTTGGAGCACATCAACCAATTACCTTTGACAATGTGGTAACAAACATCGGCAATGCTTACAATAGTCATTTTGGTTCTTTCATTGCCCCAGTGTCTGGTACATACGTCTTTTCTGCTACACTCTTCTCTCATTACCACACTAACTACCACGCACAATTTGTCAAGAATGGACAGGCTATTACCACTATGTACGTAAGCGGTTCAGAGGCAGGGTACGACACTACAAGTCAAACTATCGTTCTACAATTACAGAAAGGAGATGACGTCTGCGTACAGAACTATGACACTGACAGGCCTGTATATGGGTACAACTACAGCACATTCGCTGGTTTCCTGCTGCAGGAAGATATGTCAAGCTCAGCTATCGTCGGAAGATAAAATGCAAACCATTGTTGTTATAAATCGTTAGTCAAATTGTCAGAATCTAGACCCAGAATGTGTTGAATTTTTCAAATTTTGTAATTTACTTTTCTCTGGCTATGATATTATTTCTATAGCTATTACATGGAATAGGACTGAATAAGAAAGGCCTTGAAAAAATATCCAGTTAATATAGGCCATGTCAAAACAACACAGCGTCCTCAATTTGAAACCCTATAATAACTCATTGGAAGAAATGTCCATGATAGAGATAGATATGCAAGAGAAAAAGTAGAACAAATAGAGCTTGTAGGCAAGAAATTAACGCAGAGATGCACTATTTTGTAACGGTCACTGTCAATATTGAATGTGCTCAACTATCAACACAAAATGATTTAAGCCGTATGCACATTCAATATCATAGTGATACTCAGTTACTCACACAAATTTATCAATTATCATTTACAAATTTTGACTCCAGTCAATGACGTTAAAATATTTCTCCGTTATCGCAGTAAAATATTATATAAATAGATGTAATTTGGATCTGCTATAGATAACCAAACGTACTCGAAGTAGGCCAAGAACGTGAGAATTAAATGTACCCGGAAGATATTTACTGCTAATTGAAGGGTATATTTTGTGAGAATTTTTGAAGTTATTTGTATTTTAACATGCCACTTAACCGTATTTATTCATAGATAGTATCTCAATATACTGTAAAAATGATGCACATATGTGCTTCTATTTCATCTCTATTTTTAGTAACAGACACTTCCCCACATGTTGCTAGATTTATTACATGATTCATTATACAAATTGCCCGTCAATGCTTTGTCCTATATAACACGTTCATATTTAACACATGTTTACCGGACTAATTAGTCAAACCTTTAGAAAATTAACTGAAAATTAGGTTCAGATGGCATGTAGTAAAACACTTATTGTCTGGCTTGACGGTCAGTAGTCAAAACGTTTTGCACTCGTTCGTTATATGATCAAGGGCAATATATTTAACTTTTGACCAGTAAGACATTCAATAAGTGTATAATAGTTGTCATAACGAAGAGCTTGACTGTAATTATTAGATCCGTCGTTAATTGGTCGATATCTCTTTTTAATATATTGCAATTGCAGTGAATGTTAAAGTGATAACAGTTGAAAGAATCAGGATTGATCATAAGGGCCTCCATTATAGTGCATCAAATACTTCTTTGAAAAGTACAGTTACTGGCATAAGTTCGTGTAGAACATTACTAATGAAAGCATAACGTGACTTTTCTTTAGTTCCCTTACATAAACCCTTATCAATTATCAATCATTGTAATCCCACTCTTTCTCTGTGATTCTCCAAATTTATTTGTCATTTCTTATTACATGACTCCTTGTGTAAACCTTTTGTCTATAGTTTATGCTATTAGGCCAGTCTATATTCAGCACATGTTTGTAGGTAGGGCTAAAACCATACAACGAAAGAGCTATGTGTGACTATCTATTTCTGATGTCAAGCAATACAGCAGTTAAACATGAACGGATTAAGGGACAATCTGGCTGGCTCAAGTAAACAGTTGACCGGTAATCCATTCAATAAGTGTATGCTATTTATCTTGTAGAAATCGCGCACGATGTATGTTTAAGTAACAGCAAGTGTTTCTAAAATTTATTTATTCTTAAAATAAGGATCTTTATATTATTCAATTATTGTTAGACTGTGTTTTTTTTTGTTTAATTTAGCGAACATTGTATAAAATGTTGAAAATACGGAAGTGGAAGAATTATTTGAATTATGTAGTTATTCTTGTAGCATTTTCATTCTGATTGTTTTGTATAAAACTTAATTTTGGCGGCATTAAAATTTGCAGGTTTTTATGGGATGTATTGTAGCAGTAGCTTATTTGATTTTTCTCCAGACGTACTATTAGCGCAATTTAGAAGCAACTTGCAAAATTTGACTCAAAATTATCTTTATTTAACTATTGTTTGCTTGTCGCGATCGGCACTTTACATGTTTACAAACGATGGTAAAAACGTGTACCTTACCATATATCTCTTAGTTTTTGACGTGTCAATGTGTTAGAACTGTGCATTTGAAAGTGTTACTGTTTTAGTGAAAAGATATTTCTAAAATTTGTAGGTTCAAGTGCTAATCTTACGTTACAATTTTTCTCTGTCATTGGCTGTATATAAAAAAATATCGTGATATTCATTTGGTGTTACAGATAAAAACTGCCAATAGGACCAAAATACTACTACCGCCAAACTCAAGTGTTTTACAGGTTTTAAGAATAGATATCAGTTGTAATCATATAATAAAATCAAAATCGATTCATTTCAAGTCATCGTTAAGTGGCTTTTTAAAAGCAAATAATTTGAGAAGAATGTAATTTAAACAAATATTTACTTTAGATGTGTTTGTATTTAAAACAT
This sequence comes from Mercenaria mercenaria, assembly GCF_021730395.1. Lineage (NCBI taxonomy): Eukaryota > Metazoa > Mollusca > Bivalvia > Venerida > Veneridae > Mercenaria > Mercenaria mercenaria. Next base: position 59,134,394 of record NC_069375.1, on the reverse strand, counting down.
ATCAAACATAACCAGCTTATGTAACCAGCATATCTACTGATAAGAGACGAGTGCGCAAAGTGGACTATGAAGTATTTGTGGTATCTTATGAGTATCCCTAGTATGTGGTAGTGTTTTTATCAATACAGTGAAATGCCTCTCCGAAGCTCTTGTTAATAATATAATGAAAATCTTTTCCATTTTTTGTTACTAGACTGCATTGTTTTTTCTATTGTCCTATTGTTATAATGAAATTTCTTTTCATTGAACCTTTATTATAATACTAAAATACTAGCACCTCTGATCCGAATATTATTTATTTTACTTGGAGGAGCGGAAGGTCGAACTCACGACCCTTGCAGTGTCACCACTGGATACTTTTTTGCACTCTCCGACATGTAAGAAGTACTATATATGATAGAATTTTTGACATTGACGGTATTACTTAATATTACAGTGTAACTTCCGAAAACCGAACGACCTCCGGACCAGCCTAAAAGTTCGGTTTTTGGAAGTTTCCGGAATTCAGAAGTTTGAAAATTTGTAGGCTAAGTGGACGTGGTGCACAAGAGTTATGTTTTCTTACACGTAGGATGAGTGAGATTTTTATCCTTTTTAATTTTACAATTTCATATTAATTATTTAATTAATTAGTTAATTAATTAATTAATTACAAACATTAAGGGTAATAAATACATAAATAACAAATATAAAGAGAAACAACAGAACTTTAATAATAGCATTTACGCAAACATTTTCCACTTACATTTTACCATCTTTGGAGTCTCGAGTTCGTCAACATTAAATTTTAAATAATGTTGATAATGCATAGTTTAATCGGTGTAACTAAATCATTTAAATCATCTATCTTTCTTTCATTCAAATATTAAGAAAGTTTTAAACACATAAGATATTTAATTCATCACGTTTTCATAAATTGAATACAAATGAAAATAATCTCTAATTACTTCCTCACTTTTGCATCAAATGATCATTGTAATTATATAGCGTGTCAAAGTGTCAAAATAAATGCGCACCGCTAATAAATAAACAAAAGAACATGTTGACAGCATTTCTGGATGATCAGGTGACACTTTTAATCCAGCAAATATTTTGCTGTTCGGTTTTCAGAAGTCAATTTTAGTGTTAAAATATAAACGGTGCTTCAGAAATCGTCCGGTTTTCAGAATTCGGAAGTTCCGGTTTTCAGAGGTTAAATATATATGGAAATAAGAACAGAAAAAAACGGGACCTTGAGTTTCTTGCGGTTTTCAAAGGTTTCCGGTTTTCAGAAGGTCCGGTTTTCGGAAGTTACACTGTATTATGTAGTTATCATATAGAAACTGAAGAACATATAAAGATATCCATGTATTGCATATGTTGCAGTCAAGACGATAAATAATTCTGACGATAACATCTGAATATTAAAAACTTACTATCGTATTGTAATTGCTCGTCTATATATTGTTTTAAGATATTTTGCAATTTCATGACCATAGTGCATGAAATAATACTGTGCTTTTTGGTGATGGCATACTGAACCATTGATGTATTGAACAAATATGGGAGACAATGTCCCACTCGGAACGTTAACAATAGGGTCCTGTTCGCCTGCACGCAACGCCATTTTTATTCTGCACATACAGTCATATACCTTTGTCTGAAATGATTCCATTATACCTCGAGAGGAATCGTCGTGGGATGTAACACGCAAACGTTCGAAGTAATTCGCAAGTTTATTTAGCAAATCATAATGCTCCCTCATCTTCACCAGGAGTGAGTCAACGCTATTACAAAGCTGAAATGAATTATCATGAACAGATAGTTAATACTCTTCAAAGTAAACAAAATTTCTAAATGGTAATTTTACAAAGCTACTTAGTTTACTCCCTGATCATAACGGTAAAGATATGAACTAGAATAAGACGCAGTAGAAGGCAGAACACTGTCCAAAAAGAATAATTTGTATTTATTTTTTTACATTTGTATTTCAATCTTCACTTTTCCGATAATATTCCCTTTATACGGATATTATCCTTGTAATGTTAACATACATGTGTGTCTAAGTTCTTGATATTTGAAGACTCTACAGATGTCGGAGCTGCAGATTATCATTTACACACCAGTTAATGTAACCATTTTACATAATACTTTCACAGAATGACGTAGTAAATGAATTACATTATATTAGAATAAAATAATAAAGCTCTAAAGTGACTGACTGACATTTTTTTACTTTTGAATAACCAGTACTATGATAACGACTTTGCATTGTCATTCTTAAAGTTATCAATACATTAAATAGTGTCTTCTTTTAGTTGTAAAACATTAAAACCATGTTAGAGTTTATCTTTAACTGATAAGCATTAACATTGTAATTAGCCCGTTACAAGTTCAAATGATTTGTTTTCTCTGGCACTGTGCCGCAAATGTATGATATGAGCCGCTCCATGAGAAAACCAACATAGTTGGTTTGCGAGCAGCATGGATCCAGACCAGCCTGCGCATCCGCGCAGTCTGGTCAGGATCCATGCTGTTCGCTTTCAACGTCTATTGTAATTAGAGAAACCATTAGCGAACAGCATGGATCCTGACCAGACCGCGCGGATGCGCAGGCTGGTCTTGATCCATACTGGTCGCAAAGCCACTATGTTGGTTTTCTCATGGCGCGGTTCATATACGTTTTTCATTCTAGTCAGCTTCATGTACTTACATTCTGTGGAAGGAATCCTCTTTCTTCAAGTAAGTTAGTTACTGTGATATTCATGAAACTCGAAGCTTCATTTTCAATATTGTAACAGTGTCCGTTAGCCATCTGAAAACAGAAAGCAAATATTCGGAAAACATAAGTATAAAACACGCAGGATTTTTAAATATATAAAATTGACATTTCCAAACGCAGCAGCCTCTTGATAAAGAAAGTCCTCTGTAAATATACACTGGAAAGAGAAATTCCCATCGTTTGAATAAACAAATAATCACAAAAGAAGTACGTCGATAAGACGTATCAAATTGATAATTATTTAGATATATATGTTTTACAAGTAATGGTTTGGACACAACATAGATTTAGATCCAGACTGAGATCCTGTGTTCAAACTGTCTGGCAATAAAACTAATTAAATGAAAGTATCCAATACAATCATGACAAGCGAAATTTTTTGAAACTTTATTATCAACTGCTCATAACAATAAGTGACAGCCATTCGAATAATGAAAAAAGAAATAAATCAGATATAATCAGTGGTTTGTATTTAAATGTAAAATTTGAAAGATAAATCCGCCAGGGAAACGTGCCTTATGTTAATGTTTGTCATTAGAATCGAGGCAACCAAATATTGATGCAACACTAGTATATAAGTTTAAATACAGTAATTTCATGCCATCTTAAACTACCGATGATGTTTTGAATATAAACTTAAGTATGGCTAAATTTATTCCAGTCGAAACCAAAGTCTAACTGCATGACCAAGGCTTTACTTACCTTTCCGATATACCTTTACAGACTTCAAAATATTAACATGTAAATAAAAAGTACCAAGACTTTTAAAAATGAAATTATCATATAGATGGAGGCATGCCGCGTAAAAGCATTCAAAATAATACTTAATAGAACATGATACTCACACTTCGGAGGAGACGTTTAGACTTTGATTTCATTCTACGAAGTTGATCTTTAATATTTGATATGTGGTCTTTCCAGTGTCCACAATCAACGACATTATCAATAGGACTTGCGAAGTCGTTGACCAAACAAGGCGGGTTTTCATATGCGTCCCCTTGTTCCCCTCGTTGAACAGTGGTCCCGCCTGCAACTGTTAGACATAAATCTGAAACATTGAAAAACATCGATATAAAACATTTTTCTCGGTATTCAAAATAATGCACCATTATTAAGTGATCCCAACTCAGCTTGATATTCATAAAAATAGCAATTTAACTATAAATATTTCGAAACAAAAGCATACATGTTTTCAAATATATAAAGTTTTGCTTATGCTTCTCTGAATTTATTAATAATACATAAATGGTTTAACTTGTTTAATTAAAATAATAGGTTGCTCGGTGATACATATCAAAATACTTTATAGTATACTTATAATTATTTAAATAATTTTTGGTAAAAGTCTGATATTCATTTTATTCAAATATCTTTCATAGCATTTAATACATTAAATTCATCATGAAATCTGCATTGAAATGATATGGTTTCGTATAAATCTTAAAACAAGACGCATTTTACTAAAGAAAACAAACAATTTTCTTGATTTAATCAAGTATTTAAAAATATACAAATAATTGCAAAATAAAAATAGGAGTTCTTACACACAACTTTTATGTTCATTTTGACTGTTAGAAATGATCTTCTCTGATATGTGCTTAACTGAAACATTTTTATACCTTCATGCACCTACACATTTTTGAAACAATTTCAGAGCATTTCTATTGTTTGAATATATTAATTTGATAGAATAGGTAAGATGACCTAATAGTGGAGGCGAATTCTTTCCAGAACATATAGCGAATGTAGGCGCGGTGCTGAGGAGCCTACAACCACAATGGTTCATTCTCACTTCCAGAAGCATTAAATTGTGGTATATCTCAGCAGAATGAGGTTAACTATCTGACACAATTGTAAATATATATGGATTAGATAAACTTGATCTTTAGAGCACATATTAGTTCAAAATACCCCCAAGACCGACAGTATATCTTAAATTACGGTTTTCGGTGAATGGAAAAAAAATCACAGCAGTGATATATACACGCTAATATATATCATGTATATATCTTTGGTTATGCTCTCAAGGGACGCATTATTAACATTGTCATTATACATTCCACGTTTATAGAAATTGCTCTTACAAGTTGCAGTCACTGTTTACCCAGGTTTGTAAATCTTCTTAAGTATCATATATTGTTTTCTGCCAACAAACTGTCTTATACCTTTAGTAGAGCAGCAAAACCTAATAAATGGCTTAGTTAATGAGTAACCTAGCCACAAAAAGTTACAAAACATGTCATATATCAAAATGTTTGGCAGGGACTGAAGTTTATCGGACTGCCGGCATAAATTGCAAATTTTTGGTGCGGACCGAGAAATCCAAGATGGCATCCAAGATGGCCGCCACTTTAAGATTTTATAGGTAAATTTAAAAATAAGGATGTAAATAATTTATGAAGAAAAACCCTGTAACTTGACTGTATACAAGTATTTAAACTAACAATGTGTAAAAACATATTATATTTTTGAGGTCACTCAAGGTCATTTCAAGGCTGTAGGCAAGGTCAAAAGGTCAAAAATATCTAAAATTACTATTTTGTCTGCAATTGTTTTACATTCTCTCCAAATTCTATGACATAACTGGCCATTTTTCATATTAGAACAAGTTTGTGTGCATGACAATTTTGTTTGCAGTATTTATTAGAGGAGTACATTTGGCTAACATGGTTACCATGGTGAAACAAAATTGGTTCTAATATATCTGTTATTAAGATCTAGTTGTTGGAATCACATACAAATGTGAAAAAAACACATTTTACAAACTCCCTTTAATTGTTTTGTAGTGAAAGATTCTTTTAAATGTTAAATTGTTGGGAGTGATTGAGGTCATTCAAGGACAGTTGAACAAAATTGCAAAAAAGGACACATAAAAGAACACTTTTTAATATACTGTAGGAGTACACACGTTTTCATTCTTTTTCAAATGGTACAAATTTTCATTTCAGAATAGACCTATGTGTTTTACAATTTCATTTGCAATCTTAATTAAGATATATTTGCAATATACTCAAATGTTTAAAATACGTTATATTTTAGGTTTATCAAGATAATTTTTAAGTTTATACGTCTTGAGGTTAAAATGTCAAAATAATCATTGTATCATTTTTTAACTATACAAAATGACATCTATATCATTTTTTATCTATTAAATTGTTTCGTTTCCAAAAAGACTTGTTCGTATTTATTTCCTACATTAACAAATAAACTTAAACTAATATGAATTCAGTTACAAGATCAATATTAATACCTGTATTTAAATCATCATTTCTTTGCAGTTATAATATACTTAAACAGTACTTGCATAAACATCTTTAATTACAGTCGCTGCATGTTTCATTTTGAAGCTTTAGCTGAAGTTCCAACGCTTAAAATTGACGTAAACATTTTTTTCTGAATTTTGAAAAAACTACTGCCTGTAGCGAGACAGAAAATAAGGTAACCAAGAACTTGGTTTAGAGATATAAAGAAATAAGGCTGTTTTGTAACGTAACTCTGACAAATATTTCTACGCTATTTTCTATCTTTGTGGTAATGCCAAAGCCTCTTTCAGACTTATTACTAATGGGTATAACATCAGATAAAGTGAGAATGCGCAATAAGATGAAAAATCTGTTAACGTAATGTGTGTAATTATGAAATAAGTACAATTTAAAGATAAAAACATTGCTTACAATGCAGTGGGTTTTTTTAAATTTCATTTTTTCTATTTTTCAAACATGTTTTTTTTTCTTTAAGAAAGTATAGCAGGAAAATTCTCCAAATGGGAATATGGAGCAATTTCAATTTTGTGTGTTTTAGCTTGAGTGTATGGATGCAGATGGTAGGTGTATATTCTAGCTATATCATGTATGGGTGGATAAGAGTTTTATATGGTAGAGTTTTGACATTTTCACTGGTTGTTGTGATGTTTCGTTTTATGAAGCCTAAAGTTTAATTTGCATTTGAAGCTATTCTAATGATAAGTCAATGTTTTCTAACAACTATTTGACATGTGGCTTTAAAACTTTGAACACTTGTTTATATATATTAGTCTCTATCTTTAGGAAAGAGTACATAACTCTGTCAAGTAATTTGGCTGAATTTTGGCTCTTTTGGACTTAAAAATGGTTCAGATTTTGTACAAGTCCATGTTTTGTAAAAACTATTTGAAATGTGGCTTTTAAACTTTGAACACTTGTTTATATATATTAGTCTCTATCTTTAGGAAAGAGTACATAACTCTGTCAAGTAATTTGGCTGAATTTTGGCTCTTTTGGACTTAAAAATGGTTCAGATTTTGTACAAGTCCATGTTTTGTAAAAACTATTTGAAATGTGGCTTTTAAACTTTGAACACTTGTTTATTATAACAGTAATTATCAGTAAGCAAGAGTAAATAACTCTGTCATGTTTTTTGGCTGAATTATGGCCCGTTTTGGTCTTTGAAATTGGTTCAGATTACATATAAGTCCATGTTTTGCATCAGCTATTTGACATGTGGCTTTGAAACTTTGAACACTTGTTTATTGTATTAGTCTCCATCTGTAGACAAAAGAACTTAACTCTATTACATATTTTGGCTGAATTATTCCCCTTTTTGGATTTGAATATTGGTTCAGTTTTCGTACATGTTTCGTCGAAACTATTTGTATTTGACATGTGGCTTTGAAACTTTGAATACTTGCTTTTCATCATGATTTCCATCTTTAGGCAATAGTTGAACTATTTCGGCTGAATTATGGCCCTTTATGGACTTGGAAATCAGTTAAATATTTATACCAGTCCATATTTTGTCAAACACGTTTGTCAAATGACTTTGACCACTTGTTTACCACCATAGTTTACAAATGTAGGCAAGACTACATAACTAGGACAAGTACTGTAGCTCAGTTAAGGCCATTCTTTGACACAGAAATTAGTTAACCTTTGCAAACCATTCCATATTTTGTCTAAACTGTTTAATATATAGCTTTAGTGGATTCATGTACAAGTTTTTGAAAAGAACAAATGTTACAAACTTACTTCTATTGTGTGAAGTAAGAAAATATATTGAGTAGGAATGCCACAGGTCACTCGAGAAATTGTAGGCAAACACCTTAAGAAGAAGTTTGAGTGGTTTACCTTTTCAAAAACTAAACTTAAGTCTAGCAAGATCAAGTTAGTTTGTTTATAAATGGTGATGTTTCTAGTCATTTCATCTGTTAAATTAAATATAATCAGTCAGACAAGACTTTGTCATGAAAGCCATGTTAGAGGTCATGAAGAATGTTGTGTTACGTAAAGTGAGCAAACATTTAACCAAAACATACAAGTTAATGGCATAAGCCAATAGTCTGCTAAGTTACTTAGGTCTCCCTCTTTGAGCAGCGGGACTAATCCGCTAGGCTAGTAATCAAAGGAAATAGGTTTGGAAAATTATTACCAGAACATCAACAATTTCTACCCGCGCTTAAGGACAACTGGGTGGATACAGTCTTATTCTGAAGCTTTGTCTGAGAAAAGGTTAGCTAGCACTTTTAGACCATGCAATTCTCTCATTTAGAAATATTGGGATACTGGCAATGTTACAATAGAAAGATATAGACCCTCTGTTTTTGAAAACCGTTTCTTGTTGGAAAGATTATGGTGATTTGTTGACCAATACAAATTGAAAATTGGTATCTAATAAATTCGCTTTATTGTTTGATTTCATGGTTCCTGAAACTGCAAATTTAAGTTGGATGTAAATATCTACTAGAGTTTAACTATAAAATAATATATTTTTTATCGGAAAAGTGGCAATTTGAAGGTGAAAAGCAATTAGCAGTGTCATTTTCCAGTGACTTGCAAAAAAATTTGTGCTGGTGACATCAGTTACCACAAAAGATCTGCCTTTGTATAACTATTTTACATTTGTAGATGTTGAAGCCAACGGAAATTGGTAGATATCAAAAACATTTGAAGATAATGTTTATTCTGAGATGAGATATTAACTAACTGTACAAGGAAATACTTCCTTTTGATTGGAAACATTCTTTTATATGTGGTTAAAATGCTAAAGGAAGCGTTATATCTGCAATATTTTGTAATACATTTTGATGATTAAGATGTTTGAAGAAGACATGATAACTATAACAATCAGATGTGGATTATTTACCATACCAATTAGAAAATCAAAAGTTGCATACGTAACTAAAGTGATTATGTAATTTCTATTATAACATACTATTTTCAACTTTGAAATGGAACATCTGTCAATATTGTTGTTAACTCAGGCGTGTGACGTCACTAAAGACAGCCATGGTGTTAAAACGTATTATATACTTAGTATGAATAGTACCAAATTTATGTTAAAAGTAAACAAAAACCTTTTGGTACATTTGTTGATAACATGATATTGTCAATAAACGACTTAGGTGTGCGTTCTGCTCTAAATGGCAGTGGTTTTATGGTTAAGGTATCAACCGCTCAACCCGGGGTACGAGCCCTACTGGGGTCATGACCATGCAAACTCATATGGCATCGGTACCAGATTTTCCATGAGACGGACTCGAGAGTGGTTCAAAAAAGCTTTAAGCTTTCATCATAATCAAGCTGAAAAAGTACATACTAATGGCACATCTAGTTTCACAATTGCCTTCGTGTCATTATGTCTAGAACGCCCACCGAAACCGTGATCTTGACGTCTACTATTGTTACTTCTACACAGTCAAACAAGCAAAATATGTATCATTATAGTGTATGTTTAAACAAATGTACAATATTTAATATGAAAATTCCTGCAATTTAAAATATTGAAAATGTGTATACGGGTTTAGATGGTTTTAGGCTATATTCACCCTTTGACTTTGAATATGACCTTAAAAATGGCCGTGACCGGTTTCCACTAACTAGATCTAAACTAGTGGCTATATTGAAATGCATTTGGTTTCACCATGGTTACTGTATATGGTAACAAAATTTTCTACCCTAAAATAATACAAATGAATTGTCACACACATAAGCCCAGAATGAAGAAAAGTTGCAGCTGAAACGGTGATTTTACACCGTATTTGACCTTGTGTATGACCATGAAATGACCTTGAGTGACCTCAGAAATATAACATTTATATTAAACCTTTTTTAATTCGAAAAATTGTATGCCATTAGGTCACATGTGTTTTCTTCATTGATATTTAATAGCCTTATTTTTGACGCGACCTAAAAGGACAATAATAGCAGCCATCTTAAAACACTGCAATGACATTGACCATGAACCAGAATATTCTGTTTGTTAAAAACTGTCTTTCAGAAAAAAAGCAGGTTTTCTGTTACATGCGTTTTCTTCATAGGTATCTAAATCTGCCTAATAGAGATTAAATTCTGGCCATAGTAAAGAACTTTTAGGTATTACTATAGTTACCAGATCTATCCTCTCAATCTGTACGTGAAAAAGTATATTTGGTCTATTTTGACCTTGACCTTGACCTTGACCTTGAAATGACATTGACCAGTTCCAAAATTGTTTCACTTCTTTTTACTACACACAACAGAAGTAAGTTTGTAACATTTGTTCTTTTCAAAACCTTGTACATGAATCCACCAAATAGATCTAAAATAGCGGCTATATTGAAACGCATTTAGTTGTTCGACTATGGTAACCATGGTAACCAAATGTACTCCTGTAAAATAGTGCAAATGAAACTGCAGTAAACACAGATCTACTCTGATATGAGAAATGACATATTACGTCATTCAGTTCGGAGACAATAAAAAAGAGTGTAGCTAAAACATTGATTTTAGACCGTTTTTGACCTTTTGACCTTAGGTATGACCTTAACATGACCTTGAGTGACCTCGAGAATATAACAATTATTTAACACTTTCTTAGTTTAGATACTTGTATGTGGTTAAGTCACTTGTATTTTCTTTATAAATATTTACTAGCCTTATTTTCAGATCAACGTATAAGGACTGAAATGGCAGCCATCTTGGACGCCATCTTGGATTTCTCGGTCCGCACCAAAAATTTGCAATTTATGCCGGCAGTCCAAAAAACTTCAGACCCTCCCAAACATTTTGGTATATGACATATTTTGTAACTTTTGGTGGCCAGGTTAAATGCTAAAACTGGGGGTTTGCTGCTCTACTATTTGTTATTCTATGCATATAAAGCAAACATTCTATTGAAAATATGTTTACTTTTCTCGGATAAGATACATAAGATATTACTTCTATTTTTACTTCTATTTTTTCAGCTTATCCTCGAAGGAAATATGAATATGACCATATAATTCAGTTAGTTTTAATAGATTATGTTCTGGACAATTACATACATAACGGTTAATGAAGAAACTTAAAGCGAAATAAAAATTTTAAGATTTTTCCCTAAGTACATATATTCAAATGCGTCCAAAGTCAAAACTGAGGAAAAGAAGATAGGGTCACCTTTCCTGAATTATATTTATTCAAAAGTGATAAATATTCAGAATGGGTCATACCAAAATCATGAACATAATAGCTATTTGCTTTTTCCATATTATAATGTTGTAGTAGTAAGTCAGTAAATTACAATATTACATGTACTGACTATAATATAATATATAGGTGCAAAAATATTTAACCGTTAGCCTGCTTGCGGCAAGTGATTCTGCCTTTGCAACCAGTGCAGACAAAGATCAGCCTGGACAGGCTAATAATGGTCTGCACTGTTCCCTATTGAGTCAGTAAATTTAAGTGAATAACCTGTCGAATAATAAGCGGTATTGCCCAAATTGAATAATAGACCAGTCTATTTTAGAAATTTAACAAGAACTATTCAAATGGATTGACAGTTAGGCTGGACAATGTATGACAAGACAAACAATTAAAATAATTATTATTAAATTGATTGTAAAATCATTATACTTCGGTATAAATAAATCTTACGGGAATACTCATTACTAAAAATATGAAACGTTTGTATACATAAACTGCAGCTATACAATGAAAAACACTTTTTACCTGTAATGTGGACATTTTGTTTTGTTATCAAAACTACACTGCACCCAAAATGCATAAATTAGGTTACCAGAACAAATCGAATCTATCGCAATCTCTACCACAAAAATGTGATAATCAATCAAAAAGTTTCCGGATCAGATGTAATCTCTACTACATACAATAATGACTACTATTTGGAGGGATTGTCTAAAAGAGCTTAAATCGTTCAAGGTCGCTTATAATGACTAAAGGTGGTTTAAAACTCATGTGCGTTATCAATTATATCTAGATATTTAAACACTTGTTTGACTTATACCCAAGGTCAAGTTGTGGCTTCAAAACTTCGCTTGGGGTGTATGTGCGGAGGCCATCCAGATGGCTTTGGGAAGACCGGTGGTTCCGCTTGCGGCGCAATAATGCCAAGATGGACATTTGGTGACTTCCTATATCATCAAAAGCCGGAAAGTCGCAATATGACCTATAATGACCTATAAAGTAATGTGTGTGAATTAAAAAGATATTATATCCACAGGTAGTTTATTTGTACAGTATTGTTTGATCTATGGCATTAGCAACAATATATTTCTTTCATAACAGCTTTATTATACAAGATCCTTTTTAAAGTTTAAAGACAAAGGAAATCTCCATTAAAAGTGACCCCCATCCCAAATGCTAGACATCTTAATTCCCAGTAAACAGGATCCTGTCTGGTTCGTTCTGATAAGGGTCCATAAACCCCGTTTAGACTCGACATGTAGTCCATGTCAAAGGATCATAAAGTTTATTGATATGTACAGATAATTGTATATTTCCTGTGTTTTGCATTTTATTGATTCAAATGAAGCTTTTTCAGAATAAACGCAAAATTATTTTAGTTAATAATGAACTATTTGTAATTGAGTAATATCGTGACCAATTAAACTATAACCCTTACTGCAAAGTAATTCTCACTCCTTTAGAAAACTCTCACCTTTATCTAATTAAAACATAAAATATCTTTTAAAACTGAATAAGAGAAATGATAAGTACTTTTTTTATCCAATCATTATGATCATTTTATCTAAGTAACACAATAAAACCAGTAAAATGGTCATTGCTGGATTTTGTTAGAAATTAAAGATACTTTCAGTTGCATTTGTAATAAATATAAATATGGACGGAACGATTTAATATATTGAAATTGCATTGGCTGGAGACGTTTCTAATGAGACATTATGAAATGTGTTGTGTGAAGTGAGTTATAAGAAAACTTTATTAATTGCAGAAAATTCTGATTATTGTATAAGAGCTGTGATGTTTGGAAATATATGTTCCCTGTGTGTAGCCTAAATACATTTTCCTATATTTCTAATAAAATCCAGCAATAAAGAGATATCATTGTTCAAACTACACATGATTCATTATTTATAAAAGGTGCCTGAATGAATTTTCTTTTATTTTTCATAAAAACCAGCAATAATGAGATATTACATTTGTATGATAATATATCTTGATTTATCAAGATATAAATAATGTTGTATCTTATCACTTTGTTTGTTTAGCCCTAATTTAACCAGGCTTTCTAAACTCGCGCAGTAGCTATACAGTAGCTTATAATGATGATCAGAAGCTAGTCTATCAATGGTCCTGTCTTGTTTATTTGCTCTTACCGCCATAACGCAGACCGTATCATCCTTATAGGTCACATACCTCGCATACAAGAATCAGTGCCTTTAACATCATTCTAAAGGTACAGATGACTTTTACAAATGACTTTTTCAAGGTCATTTAACTCTTTATTTTTCAATACTGGTGACCTATGATTTTAATGCATTTCTTTGTTTCTTAGATGACAATCCTTTTATATCCAAAGTTTGAAGAAAGTCAATTATTGGGAAAATTTCGCCCATCACATATACAGAGACTCTACCGTACGCCTTTAACTTTTTGAAAATATAGTATGTGTTTGTGTTGGTGGATGGGAGGGGTGTTGGCAGGGAGGGGGAGCAGATTTGAGATTTTCTTGGCGCCAATTTTGTTTCGGAGTGAACCAAACATTTCTTTTTTTCAAAATTTCAAATTAGTTTTTGTTATACTTTTGTTATTCAAAATCTAATAAACAAAACACAGATATACATTCTATATTGAATAATTTAGTATATAAAGTAGCTAAATACAAGTTTTTTTGATTAAATTTCTAAATGAGAAGCATTTGACAAAATTAATTATTTTGTTACCAAATTTTGACCAGAAACTTTTTAAAATGATTGTGCTTAAACAAGTCAAAGTCAGGCACTATTCAAAGCTGTTTTCTTGTTTGATTAACACATTTTGTGGCAAGTATTTTATACCATTCATTTCAGAAATATTTTGAGATCAATTTGTGCTTAATAGGTCAAATCAGCTGCTTTTCAAAGCTGTCTTCTTGTTTGATAATCACATTTTTGTGGTTAGTATTATCATTACATTAAACTACTTACCGTATCGAAAATATTCTAGTAACCTTATTTTTGTATTTCTATGTATACTATCCAAACAGTTAAAATACTTTTATATGCATGTTTGAAAATTTGAATATATCATTATATTAATCACTTGCTTAATCATTATAAAGAATTCTAACACGACCAGCGAATAACCTACATACATAGAGAGCAAAATCTATCTCGGGTTATTCTGCAATAAACCACTCGCGTGCAATGACGTCATCCGATACAGGTGCGTAGCACGGTCGTATAAAGTAGTTACCATTTTTTCTAACACTGTTGATACTAATATGTCGTGTTAGAATCGAAATAACAAGATCCAAAGTGTGATTTATCGTAGAAAAACCCTAGTTTTTCTTTCTTATGCGAAACAATATATCACTCAGGCCTATGGCCTTCGTGATATATTCTTACGCATAAGAACTCAAAACACGGTTTTTTTTACCATAAACCAAACATGGGAACTTATTATTTCTTAATAAAATTGGCAAATAAACAAATTTTTTTGTAGAGTTTCTGAATCATATATATATTTTTAGTTTATTTAGACCTTTCTCATTTCCGAAAAAGATATTACATTCATTTACAAATGCATCAAACGTTTTGAGATTGAACTAACACTATAATGACGTATTTTTAGCATTGCAGTAATGAAAATTACTTTTCGACGTTGACATTTATGTAAGAGTGGTTTTCTGAATTAAGCACGACTATAATAAGTAAAGAAAACAAATACCAGCAAACATCTGATAAGAAGATCTTTGTGTCTATCTATATTTAATTAATCAAACTCATTGAATAAATTGATAAAAAACTTGACAGTGTCTCAAATCTTCATATTAATATTCAACAAGTTTAATAACTTGTTCATGAAAAAAAAGAAACATTCATATAAAATCTTCTGTCTGTACTGGATACTCGTAAACCAGGGTTACCATCAACTGAATCAGATTAGAAAGAGGACACTACTCTTTATAAGTCTTGAAAGTAAATCGAGTTTATTATTTTCTAAGGGCTGTGACTAAATACAGAGCTGGTGCGCGTGTGATATATTACAGACTCCGGTATATACCGGATGAACTAAATTTGAACGAAAATATCTTAAATATATATAGTTTGTAAACATTGTGATACAAATCTTAACCTTCAGTCAGTATATAATGCATATTATACACTAAATGCGTGCGGACATGCAAAAAGATGAGTAATTTTGCCTTGCGCTTCAGTTAATTATAATTTCGCGCATGCGCAGAACGGCTGCAATAGCTCTGCAATGGGAAACATTCTTTTCTAAGCGACTGCATCACGATAGAAAGTCTTGAACGTAAAACGAATCCGTCTGACAGCGTAACCAAAACTTGCATTAGAAGCGCTTATGTGTACTACCATATAAATATCAGTTATGGACAGTGATGAACAAGAGCTTTCCGTCAGACAGCCAATACTGGATTATTCGAATTGTTGTCCCAGAAGCAGGAATGTTGCCTAAAATGTTAACATATCTACAGAGTTTCAATCCAGTATCTACGTTAGCTTTGAAAACCAGAAGTTTTTAAGTTCAAAAGGGACACAATTTGGTAAAATACATGTCAGAAACATCACGTGAACTGTATAAAGTATTAGTCATAATTTGGCTTCAGCTTGTCGACTTCTTGTTTCAGAGCTTGGTTTTATTGCTGCAGTTCTGTTAAACTGTGGCAACAGATTGAGTCGACAAAACGGAACAAACCTTGTACCATAGTTTTTATCTTTTATAAACAGCCAATACAAAGATAAAAAATGTCAAGGACTTTTCACAGTTTATATACTTCAGTTGAATAACCCACGAGAGTGTCAGTCTTATTCAAATAAAGCTGATATACAAGATAATATTTTGTTAATTTAGAAACCAATCACGGATTATTTATATCTCATAAGCCCCTACATTAAAAAATCTCTGTAGGTTGACAATAAAATGGGAGAGGACGCCTTCAAAGCTTGTCATTTATTCTAGAATTTTCTCGTCTGCTGTAATAACGGACATGAGGGAAATTCTTCAAATTGTTTGGAGTAATGAAAGTGTGGGTGCTGTCTGTCAAACTTTAACAAAAGGTCTCTGTGGTTAAGAAAGTTGACTCTGACTCACTTGCCACTCACCGGTGTGGCTTCGAATTCTCGCTGTAGGTCCCTAATACGGGAAATTTCTCTTCTTTTCTGATATAGTCACAGTCACTTATTTTTGTCATGGCATGCTCTATTACACATGTATGAGAGGCATTTTAACAGTTTCGCTTTATTTGACGAATTATCAAGGATATCTGATCAGATATTTTAATACTATTAGTTACTATCAGATACCATTTAATTCTATTAATGTGATAAAAATTCTGATAGTCTGATTGCAATAAGTTCAATTCGATAATTTCAATTTGTGGTATAGATGTTATTTTTCATTTTTATGAAATTACTTGTTTTAAATTTCACGTGAATGTAAGCTTCCTCTGAAATAGATTGCACTTTGCTGCTGTGTGGAATGGTTCAACACTTGATTATGTTGAAAATTGATTTGTTTCAATTTACGGTACACGGCTGTACTATATTGACACTTATTGTTTAGATCACCTTTTCTGATACAGCATTTGTACAAGTAATTCGTGTTTAGAGGAGTAGGATCAGAGTCAAGCATAATTTTAGTAATTTGTTCTTAAAAAGTTTCTGAACAGAAAAACCGTCGTGAGGACACTTACATATTAATGATTAGGCCTAAAAAAAATTCTTTGTTTCCGGTAACATGCTCAAAAAAATTTGGGTAGGTAGGTCGGAAATTTTTTTTTTTGGAATTTTTTTTTATTGAGGGAGACTTTTCGGAATTTATTTTTGTGTCAAAAATGAATTCAATACAAATAAGGAGGTTATGCCTTTAGAGCATCAGTAAGTTGATTTCTAACATCACTGGCCATGTTTAAAGCATAAAAAGTGCAGTGTTTCAACTTTTTGGCCATAAGAACATTTAGGCTCGGGCCAAAAATTTAGGGTAGGTCGGGATACCGGAAACAAACAATTTTTTTACGCCTTATGCTTTTAATAATACGGTATCTTGATGGAACTTAACCACGAACATTTGATGATTATATATTTAAATTGATCTTTATTGCTAGCGTAGCTGTTAGATTTTCAAGGATTTGATAACATATGAGCCGTGCCATGAGAAAACCAACATAGTGGGCTTGCGACCAGTATAGATCCAGACCAGCCTGCGCATCCGCGCAGTCTTGTCAGGATCCATACTGTTCGCTTTAAAAGCCTATTGGAATTGGAGAAACTGTTAGTGAACAGCATGGATCCTGACCAGACTGCGTGGATGCACAGGCTGGTCTGCATCCATGCTGGTCGCAAACCCACTATGTTAGATTTCTTATGGCGCGGCTCATATCTGCTTTATAACACGTAAATAAAATGTTGGTAAAATCTAGTCAAAATCAGAACAATAACATCGAAATAAAACCATTGATGATAAACAATGCTTGTACGTAAGATTTAAAAACCTTGAGGAACTGTCATTTTGATAACTTGGTTTAAGATTTACAGTATCATTTCAAATATGTAACATTGGATCAAAACGTAAGTGCGAACATAGCCGAACTAATATGAGTAAAAAAGTGTGACTTTTGACGAACTATTTAATAAATTCCTGATATTATATTTAAAGGCACTGACCTTCAGATTTGACTAAAATAAACTTCTTCTTTTCAGATTTTAGTATGTTTATATTATGAACATTATAATATGAGTTTTTGTTTCTAAAACATTTCAAAAGTAAATTCAAAATCAAGAAAAAAAAAAGAAGACCGCGTCAGGAATCGAACCCCTGACCGCCGCAGCTATAAAGACCTTCTCACGTTGTCGTAAGCTTTAGCGCTATAACGGAATAAGTAAACTATTACTTTAAAGTATAGATAATTATAATCGAGGTAGTTTGCCTGGAGTAAAGCGGTACAAACGCTTTTCGATTTTCATCAGAAAAAAGTAAAAAACAACAAATTCTAATGTGTTTCTGTCAGTAATTAAGTTTTAAAGCCTTCTTATTTAATTTAAAAAATATAGCATTTTTTCCAGATGTCAAACGACCTAAAGGCCAGTCCCCTTAAAGATAGTTAGGCTTAAAATATTGTCATATACCGATTTGTCAGTGATTCAGTTCTCAACAATGACGTCATTTCCGAACTGTTATGAAAGAATACTGGTCTCCATCATCTTGGATCAATTACATTGCATCTTTTGAATACTGATGCACTTCATTTACTTTATTTTTCAACAAAAGTTCCTACTTGCAGATGACCTGCTTAGCAATATTTAACTCTCTTACTTTTTATTTTCTCTGTTCAGATCATATATAAAACTGATCAGACTGGATTTCCTATTCTACAATCAAATCAGAATCAACAACTCACTGCTACAATATCTTATTTATAGATTATATTTAATATATATTTAGATTAAGATATATTTTATTATACCAAGTTTGTGTTAACAACAGTATTTATCTAATTCAAATAGATAAAGGTAACTAAAGAAATAGACTAATTCTACATCTTCGTATCAATGAGGGGAAATTTCAATATTTTCTGTTAGCGGTTTGCTATAAGCAATTGTAGTGAGAGTTTTTCTCATTTGAATAAATGAAGCTCTTAGGCTTCTGTGAAGTACCGGTTGCATTACAGAGAGATGAACGGGTATATGTAAGGAACCTTCCCGCGCATAGTCACATGACAGAAATAAACAATTTCATAATAATTGGACTTAACATAAACCAATGAAAATACTTGAAACTATATTGTTGACCAATAAAATACAGTCGGCAAAGGAGACAATATGGCGGCGCCCATGAATTATGATAGCGGAAAAAGTATAACTAATAAATAGATTTTAAATGTAAAACCGATCTGTTACATTCCTCTCTCCTTACATAAATAAAATTTGAAAAATATTGTAATACAACACTATTTAATGATAAAGATCTACATTGGGAAAGAACAAACTAAAATGAGCCAACTGAAAAGAAAGGGTTGCCAAAGTTACGAAAACAAATTGAAGTATTGGAACGAGCAGTCTAAAATATTTAGAGTCTTACATTTAATTGTAAAACTACGCTCACTTTAACATATACTCTGTATATCTGTATACTAATTAATTATGAAATAGTAGTTAAAAATGTGACTTCCATAACAAATTTATGTGATGAATGGATGATATATAAAACACAATGAAAACTTGAAGCCAAAATTATTAATAAACATAGAAGATATAATACTTTTTCTGAAAACAATAATATCACATGTAACACTGAAACAAACACTTCCAATGCCTACGTGATAATTCAGTTCCAGGGTTGACTGAGAACTTAACCCAAATGATTTTGTCCTTTGTACAATTCTTCTCATTTCTCTGTCCTTTTCTTTTTGATGTTCTTTTTCCTTTTCTGACTCAATTTTTTAGTGCTTTGGGGTAGCCAAGTCTTCCTCTACTTGAACGTATAGATAACTTGGCTTACTAATACCACTATGATTAGTGTACTGAGGGTTTACAATCCTTGTTGTTTCAGACAGATGCTGACATCCAAAACGCCTTGTGTTCTATCTTCCGTCAGTAGCACGGAAGAATACAAAATTACATTTGATACTCTTTTTAGTAACAATAGGCTGATAGATTCTTTTCCAGTGAAAATCTATCATCGGTTGAAAAGTTTCCTTAGGGTACAGTGTGGCAAATGACACCCCGTCCCCTGTTCTGGCCACAAAGGTTGACTGTCAATTTCAAGCATTCGCTGTGCCATGGTATAGAACTGAAATAAGCGATGAAAAGATTTACTTTGTACAGGAAATGTAAATACTGTTCATTTCGCATGTATTTTAACTTTAAAACACATTTAGACTAGTTTGAACTTTATTCATTGATATTAAGATTTTTTGATCTATTTACAAATTATAAATATGTTAACCTTCAAGAAAAAAGGTCAACCCTTTAGACTTATATTTTGTAAATACATAGTTTATCTACCTTTGATCTTGTAATAGTTAATTCAATATGTAGTTTTTCCAGTAGAATCACATAAATGTAAAATTTCAGGCTTGATGATCTATGTGTAAGACAAATATAATATTAATTAAGTGGGATTTTCTATTCGACAATCAAAACAGTATCAACTGCTCGGTGCTACAACATTTTATTTATACAGTATATTTATTATATATTAAGATTATTCTCTATTTTATTATACCAGTTTTATGTAAACAACATTATTTGAATTAAATATATAAGGGTAATTAAGGAAAGAAGACTAATTGAAAATCCATTTAACAATGAGAAGAAATTTCAATATTTAGTTAGAGGTTTGCTCTTAGACTCCCGTGACAGCGGATCGACCGTTGCAGCTTATCTAACTTATGTGTCAGTCACACTGCAGCGTATAGCGTTAATTGACGCCAAACGTATAGAAAAATTGCGACCGAAAGTTATCCGGTGACGAAAGGCATCCTAAACTGCTGCTCGATGCACTTGCAATCGGTGTATAGGGCGCATAAAACGCACAATAACGATTACTGGACGAACAACGTTCAATTAACGGATACCACCGAACTAGTAAAGGACGTGTACCGCGTAAAACGAAAGCTCAACGTATGAGAAATAGACGAAACGTTCTTGTCAGTTATTGTCCGTTGAACATACGTTACATCCGTTGCATGTCCGGAAGTAGTCCGGCCGTGAATCAGGTCCACCGGACAAGAACGAATGCGAACCGGACAAGAACGGATGCGAACGGACACAAACGGATTGGAAATTTTGTTATACGTTGGACGTCCGTTAACGCTGTACGGTGTAGTGTGACTGAGACCTTAGCAATAGCGACGCACAGTTATATTTAATGAAGTTCCCCGTGCATAGTCACATAACAGAAATAAACAATTTATAATTTGACTTAACATAAATCAATGAAACTACTGGAAACTATGATATTGACCAATGAAATAAGTTGTACTAATATGCCACCGGTAAAGCAGACCATATGGTCGGAGCCCATGAATTATGACAATAACAAGTATTACTAGTACTTTTCTAGATTTTAAGTACAAGAAGTACTAAAAGCCGATCTGTTACACTATCTTGACCACTTATGTATTTCGTGTTAATAGCCACTCACATACATCGTACAGCGTGGCAATAGCCTGTTTATTTTTAGTAGTTACTACGGTAATGTTCGAAGAGATTATTGAGAAATGACGAATTTACCAGATATTGGTGCGACGCAGGAACCTTGATAACTTTGAGAGCATTGTCAACGTCTTAAGTCACATAAACAAAGGTAATCTGATTGAGCGCTCCCATTGTGCGTTATATATTTCGTCAGAGAAGTGAGAATGTTAAAGAATTACCATTCTCTTAATTGCGGGTTCTATTGCAATTCCGTAAAAGCACATTGAGCTTTCGTTCAAAAGGCAGTTTGATGCATTAGCAAAAATGAAAGAGTGATAAGATTTTTGTCACATTTCTAGCATACCAGCCATAATCTTTAACCTGACATTTGTCTGGATTATCATATTTACGATATTTATAATCTTCACTAATCCACTCGGAACACACTATATGAAACAAACTACAAAATGCTTTTAATGCCGTACATGAGTATGTGTCTGTAAACATCCCGGTCCAGGCACTGGAGATGCTCTTGAGTGTCCCCCACCTTACTAGAGGCCTGTACTGGTTCATCCCAGGAAAGACGTCTTCGCGTGTATCGGTGCTATACAACGGACACGTTAAAGAATCAGATTGTCTATTTGAAAAGAGCTAGGCTAAGTTAGCCGGACACGTCTGTATCTGAAATGTTCTCTCTGTCTGTTCTGGGCCCCCCTTCACTAATAAAGCCTTGAAATCGTCCTGTGACCTATAATTGTTGTGTGAAGTTATACCTAAATAAAGAAAACAAAAAGAAATAAAGAAAATAAAAAATACAAACCAGAACAAATAGATAAAACACTTCAGTATACACAAATGTCTGGGTAAACTCTTGAATATCGCAACTGTATGCGTCGAAATCCTGGCCCAACCATATTATCCAAAACTGAATTTATCGACGGAAAACAACAAAAAGCACAACTTATTTTAACTTATTCTCTTTTTACCCTCGTGGCGGTGGATTCCAACAGGAATGAGGTGTCGAGAGTGATTAATATAAGTTGTAGAACTTCCTTCACAATCGACCTAAAATAAATTATGTATAAACTGTAAACTAACTTGTTTAAAGAAATTATTGTGTTGGTAGCATTCAATAAACGCTGGACAAACTAAATTAATATTGCCCCCATCCACACACACACACACACACACCCCGCAAGAAACAGAAGAAATCTTACTTGAACCTATCACCTATAAGGCGTACTATATATATTTTGGTTTAAACATACTTTTTTTTGCCAAAAATATACAAAATTGTATTGAAATATTTTGCTATATATTTTAAATACTTAAAGTATTACATTGTTCTCTGGTTGGGATTTTCTTTATCAGTAGATGTGCTAGATATTCAACCGGATCATAGTTGCTATATTTGGAATAAAAAAGAAACAAACAAACAATAAAACAGTCAATTTATTCTCAAACTGAATGTTTATCAAACATTCCGTACGTTTTTTTTTACTTTTAGAGGATTTAAGAATGGTTCAATTTTATTACTGGTTTACAAATTATTCTTTACAATTTTGTTGCGTCACATCTCCGATAACAATATCCATACCTTTCAATCAAACAGAGAAAGGATATCAGATTACTCTGATATCGATTTAAATTGTGCTTATCTGTAAATAACCCTTTAATGTGCTTTACATGAAAAGCGTGCTATGTAATACTATTTATGAATAAAAACATGTCGAGTTTCCATGTTTTCGGCGTAGCTGTATAAACTAACTTTTGACGTACTCAAGGAACCAAAAAAAGTTTAATTCTTCAACCTATAAAAACAGCGGGACTGGACAGAAATCAACATATGGCTGTAATCAATAAACTGTTTCACAAAAAATGTGGTTACATTGCAACAGAATATTACATAGATGCAGAAAATACTGTCACTCATGACATTATGCAGAGACACACAAAAGAGTACTGGAAACAGTAAGTATTTATACATGTAGGAGTTGTAACGGAATGATAATTTGTCTTTGAATATAGTGCGTCGTACTCGACCTGGCGGGACGGTGTTAATCTCTGACTTATGCAAATAATGGTAATTAACAACCCCCCCACAAAACAAGCAAAATAGGTAGAGCAATATAAGTGTTAACTTCCGTAATCTTCGGTAACCAACGACTAAAATTCAACACTACATTGGTAACATGTACTACATACCCTGCACAAAAATGTGGTGGACCGTCGCGAAACCACGCCACGCCAGGTCAAATAAAATGCATTATTACTTCTTTATTCATAGTGTAGTTGACGGCCGTGGTGAGCTCGGCTATCTCCGTACACTGTAATTTACTTGTGGATTGGTTTTCACGGTTTGATTTAACTAATAGTAATAAATACATGTGTTTGATATGACTCCGAATTACAAAATGCAGACTATTTGTTGGTGTACCTACCGAAAGTGTCAGAAATGAGGTATTAATTTAAAATTGCATAGGAATATTCGAATAACCCTTCTTAATATTGTCACGAAGTAATGCATTTTTAATGTGAATATTGGATTGTTGGAGTGTCACACGGAAGAGTAATTATATAATAGTGATTTTATTGAAACTGTCTTCACATGGTTAAAGAGGACATTTCCAGAAAGCATGCACAGTATGAAATAATTACTTCATTGTACATGTATTTCTTTTATCTACACAATGTATACTGCAATACAACATTTTCAATACATTTAATCCCCTCTGAGGCCGAATATCTTTTTTAAGAAGAATTTCAAAGATGTACTCTAACTTAAAGAAATACGTCGAAACTCGATATTTCGAACTCGCTTACGAGGATGGGATCAAGAGTAACGCCACTGGCTATTGATAACCGCTTTTTAGCGCGAGTACAAAATTCGCACCTTGCACGTGTTCTACGTTTTTGTAATGGCTTTCAACCGACGTATAAACTATACGTGTAGACACAATATCCCGCTCACAATTCACATTTGCACAAACCCTACTCGTAGGCGGTTAGCCAAAATGGTTGGTAAAAGTGTACAAAATGCGAACGAAATTAGGTCTTACATTAAGACTTGCGCTTTACTCGAAAGAGGTTCAAAGGACATTTATGCTGATATATGTGCTGTGTATGGTAGTAATGAAATGTCTTTTTCCACAGTTTGCAGATGGGTTAGAAAATTTTGTGCAGGCGTGGAGTCTGTCAAAATGCGTCTAAAACTGGTCGGCCTAAGTCTGCAAGTAGTCCAAGGATTGTTGAAAAAATCAAACAAATAATACATTCTGACACAAGATATACTTCTCAGCAGACTTCGGACATGATTGGCATTTCAAAAGCATCTGTGTTGCGCATTCTGCGAAATATTTTGAAATCGAAGAAGAAAAGTGCTAGGTGGGTCCCGCATTTGCTCACTGATAAGCAAAAACGCACGCGCGTTAAGATGGCGCGCAAGCTTTTGAAAAGGTTACCAAGATACGATCAAGAAACATTTATGAATGTAGTAACAGGTGATGAGTCTTGGATACATTTCTTCGATCTGCATCGAAGATTTAGTAACCGAGTATGCCTCACCAAAAATGCCAGAAGGCCTTGCATTGAAAAAAGGATTGCAAGTGTGAAAAAAGGTTATGTATGCCATAATTTGCGCTAATAAAGGTCCCGCCATCCAGGTTCCTGTACCTAAAGGCTTTTATAAGAAAAAAAATCTTAAAAAACTCAAGTATTTCCAGAAACGTCGACCAAAGACGGGTATCCGAGGCATCCATTTATTATATGACAACGCCTCGAGTCACAAGGCTGTGATTGTGCCGTCGTTTTTGAATGAACAGGGAGTATATGTTCTAGAACACCCACCCTGTTCTCCGGATCTATCCCCCTGTGACTTTTCCCTTTTCCCTCGTCTCAAGAAAAAGCTTGCAGGCAGAAAATATACATCCCGCCAAAAGTTGGGGACCGCTATATTTAACCTCCTTAATGATATATCTGAAAAAGACTATCAGAAAACTTTTAAGGATTGGATTAAAAGATTGCGACACGTTGTGTATCTGTCAAAGGAGATTACTTTGAGGGTTTGAAATAAAGATTTTCTTAATCCAACCTTTAGTTGTCATTTAACACCATTGGTTGCATTACTCTTGAGCCCACCTTCGTATCTCAATATCCCGAAGACACTTTCAAGTTCCCTTTCGTAAAAGGAAATGTGCAAAAATATCATTTAAAGTCAAATATTTTCTATTACTAAGTAAAGCGCTCGAATCCTTAGAATTCCAAATTCCGTGTTTTAACTGTATGGACCACTTCAGTTAATAAACTCGTCTAGTCTTACAATATTTGTTGGTGAATAATTGTAATTTTTCTACCCATTTGATTTTTTTTCGTACTTTGTAAGCTTAAAGAATATTAGCTTGTGATACATATTAGATCTTACTAAACCACTGGTTACTGCATTATTTTGTATTTCATAGGGCATATTCTGTGACGAAACGTGACAAGGATACAACCCGCCTAATGGGACGTAACAAACGATTTTGCAAATAATTCAAATAATTTAAGATATTGGTCATATTTACATGCTGTCTTCAGGTCGGCGACATTTCCTTATTTTGAGCATGGGGCATTTCCCTTTTTTTTGTAGCAAAATTGTTTCGTGACGACAGGATACAAAGCGAACACGGATCTATAGCGAGATATTGCCAAATACACACGCAAGGTGATTTAATATACTTTAAACTCTAGGGCGTTACAGGTAAACTTTATTAAGCCTATTGAAAACGTAAATGTTCGTTATAGGATACACGTTTGAAATTATAATAACACCTCCACTGCATTTCATCTTCATATTAATTATTCTAGGGTGAACGTATGCAGAACGTTTCATATTTACAAAAAAATGACATCCTGCAAATGTCTTGAAATGAGTGTGGGTGTTATAAAAAAGATCTATAAAGGTATAAAAGCTTCAGCTTATACCTTTTAATTTAATACTCAACAATCGAAATGAAACTTAACTTTGTGTGTAAGAATTCTTACTTTTCTTTATTTGTTATTTCATATTCTTAAAATATAGTTCTATTTCATCAATGTTAATAAGAATTCATTATTTTAGAAAAGAAAAAAAAAAAGGATTTTGATTCTGATCCGTAATCCTTCTTGATATACGTCTATAATGAATATAATGTAAAGTATGTTATTTTGGTTGCTTCTCTATTAATCATCGATTCAATTATTATGATATAGCACTTTTCGTTATAATTCTTGTCTATTTCTTAGGAATGCTGACTGGTCCATCCATTGTTCACTCAGATTTTCTGAATATTTCATAATTTCATGTCAAAAATAAGTAAATATTTTGGTATAACAGTTGTTATGTAAATTCAGTAAGGAAGTTTATTTTTTGTTGTTGTCGTTACTACGGTCCCCGGCTCGCGGATTTTGCTTTTTCCGCGTTACCATCGGCACAAATATTTGCCTTGAGTGGAAAATTGCGATGATTTTTTCACATTGAACAGCTGTTGACAAGAGCGAAAAATCGCACATCAATTCAAGCCAGTCAAGTAAACAGCTTCATATGGAACTTAAAGATGATTTTATGATGGAGCACAATTTTCACTTACTACGACGCAAAGACTTATTCGCGCAGTTGGATTTACCAGTGAAAACCCTTAGTACTCACATATGGTGAAAGATGATAATATGGACCCGCGTGTTGAATTTTGTAAACAACTTATGCAAAATAATGACACGATGAACGATATAATATTTACTGACGAAAGTACAATACAACTCCACAATAATAAAACCACATCGTACAGGCAGATTGACAGCAGATGCTAACATCTTTCCAAGCCAAAACATCCCCTTAAAGTTCATGTATGGGCCGGTATAAGCAGGCAAGGGGCGACCAATATCCTTCCGTTTGATGGAATTTTGGAAAGTGATTTTTCACCGAGCCTATTTTGGAAGGCACCTTGTTGGATTTTATTAGAAATGTGTACCCAGAGGGTCATCGACTGCAACAAGATAACGATCCAAAACACCGGTCAAATCTAATCCAAGGATTTTATAAAAATTCATGGAATCAACTGGAAGGATAACTGATGGCCGTCTGGTAAGATATAATTATTTCGTAGAGGGGAATGGTCGCAATTTTGTCCTACATTATAGAAATAATTTAGATAAAACATTAAACACATACATTCAGTTACAAAGTGTACAAACAAACTCCTAAGAATTACATTTTTTCTTCGTTTGTTATAATTCCGCACGCCCCACGGACATTTTAACTGAATAGTTCATCATTATCAGCAGCATGTATTTTCGGTTTGAAATGCTGTTGTATCTTTCAACTTTATTAACTTCCTTCAACGTTTGAGACGTTCCCATTTGTTTAAATATCAGTTTTGTCATAAATTATTAGTCGGTTATTTAAGGAATTCTTCCTTTCTTTTTACAGCGTCCAAAACTGATTTTTTTTTAAATAATACTACATGTAAATTAATTATCTAAATTTTATTTCCTCACTCATATATCGAGCAAAAATGCGTTTTAAATTTTTTATTATCTCCCTTTACAAATGGCACTGTAAACTTTCTGCTATGGGTATTCGAAGTATGCTATCACGCTTCCCATACGTTTTGTTATGACGTTGCATCATTGCATACGTGAAGATATGTACAGTTGAAAGCACTTGCAGTGAAAAATTAAAATCTTTGAAAAAAAATCAGAAGTCTAGATCTTCTGCTGTTTTGTTATGGAAATTGAACTTGTTTAATAATCCAGTTATATGCTAAGTATTTACTGAATGAAAAGCACTGACGGCAATGAAATAAAAACAAGTCAAAATAAAATGGATCTTTATTTTGACAACACATGCATGTATTTAATCAACGAACAGTATGAACAACAGCTTACATACTTAAAATAAAACGAGAAGCTCATTTTGTTAATGCTTTAAATTTATAATAATGATACTATCTGAGTGCTGTCAAACAGCATGCCAGTATAATATGTCTATATGTCTACAGATAAAGCATGGTTACAGTGTAACATTTTTTACACGCAATGAAAAATTCTACTGATCATGTATCTTGTACTGACATATACAGCGAACAATTGAAACTACATGTATGTCATCATTTATTGAATCTTTCAGGCATTTTAATAGAATATTATATAAAATATATAAAGAAAACGTTGTTTAAGTACTTTTTTAGTACCTCCCTTCATTTCTCGGAATATTTATTTCTTCATTTCTGTCCAGAACACTTTAATTTTATGACTCGTTTAGTATAAATCGCCAGTACATAGTTTGTGTTACCGACCGGTCTTTAATTCAACACTAAAGTCAGATTTCGAATATGGAAGTGTAATACTGATATAAAATACAATAAACACTCATTAAATGACCATATGTCTTGCGGATCTAGGGCAATAGTTTTTGATACAGACCCTAGGGTAATAGTTTCTAATACGTAATAGATACACCAAACGGTCGTGAAACATTTAGGTGAGATTCGACTAAGATCAGGTACTATGGTTCCGTTTCGATATGTGTTTTTTTAAAACATATCGGCAATCTGCGTGGTACAGGTATTTTGCCATATTCAATGTGAATATAACTACACAAATTTCACCAAACTGTTTAAAAAAGAAAAAATGATGCGAAAAAGTAAAATGTCATTATAATTATATTCAAAACGCATTTATAGCTTATCAGTGTTGTATATCTCTGTGTTGTTTTAACGCTTCTTATTTAGTGGTACATGTAATTGGGGGCCTATAAAATGGATATATATACGCGCGATGGATCAACAATTTCTATCAGCTTTCATTCATTATGATAAAAGTATAAAAGTGACAAGTAGAAAAATAATTTTTGATTGAACATGTACAGTCAATTATGAAAGTTTCATATAGTCCGTTTTATTTGACCTGGCGGGGCGGAGTTAACCTCTGACATATGCAAATAATGGTAATCTCAAAAAACGAGTAAAATAAATAGAGCAATATAATTGTTTCATTCCGTAATATTTGGTAACAAACGACTAAAATTCAATGCTACATTGATTACATGTACTACATACCCTGCACAAAAATGTAGTGGACCGTCGCGAAACCACGCCCCGCCAGGTCAAATAAAATGTACCATAAATGAGGTAAAGTAAATAACGACGATGTTCATGATAACTGAAAAAATCATGAAACCAGTTTAAATTTTCACGAAAATAAAATTATATTTCAACACACAAATATAAATGACCATGATTCCTTTTTTCTAATTTCATAAAAAAGTAGTTTATATCATGAAAACATACGTATTGCTATGGCAGTTTAAAGCAGTGACTAAAAATTATTTTTATGATATATATCTTACATTCATGGAAAATTTACCTGTTATGATACACATGTATTTCTAGTTTTTATTAAATCCGTCATTATTGTTGCAAAAGTTTCATGAAAGTTATCTGGTGTAAAATCAACTCCGTTTTAAATGCAGATATTTTATTTTATATGCAAATACCTTGCGTTCCTCACTTTTTCTTCTCCAGATAAGTCTTTCAACATTGTATGGCCGATAGATACCTTTCTCGTTTCATATTTAATTGACATACATTGTAATTGGTATAATTGACACTGATAGTAACTTTGTTATTAAGTAAAATGTGTACATGCCCTTTTTATTAGCTCAGCTGTCACGAAGTGACAAGGTGAGCTATTGTGACCGCTTGATGTCCGTCGTCCGTCGTGCGTTGTGCGTCGTGCTTAGTGCTTAGTGCGTCGTGCGTCGTCCGTCGACAATTTCTAAAAAAATCTTCCTCTTGAAAACCACTAGGCAGAATTACACCAAACTTCACAGGAATGATCCTTGGGTGGCCCCCTTTCAAAATTGTTCAAAGAATTGAGTTCCATGCAGATCTCTGGTTGCCATGGCAACCGAAAGGAAAATCTTTAAAAATCTTCTTGTCCAAGACCACAGGGCCTAGGGCTTTGATATCTGGTGTGTAGCATCATCTAGTAGTCCTCTACCAAGATTGTTCAAATTATCCCCCTAGGGACAAATATGGCCCCGCCCCGGGGGTCACATGGTTTATAAAGTTATATAGGGAAAACTTTGAAAATCTTCTTGTACAAAACCACATAGCCTAGGGCTTTGATACTTAGTATGTAGCATCATCTAGTGGTCCTCTACCAAGAGTGTTCAAATTATCCCCCTAGGGTCAAATATGGCCCCGCCCCGGGGGTCACATTGTTTATATAGACATATAGGGAAAACTTTGAAAATCTTCTTGTACTAAACCACATGGCATAGGGCTTTGATATATAGTATGTAGCATCATCTAGTGGTCCTCTACCAAGACTGTTCAAATTATTTTCCTAGGGTCAAATATGGCTCCGTCCCGGGGGTCCCAAGTTTTACATGGACTTATATAGGAAAAAAGTTTTAAAATGTTCTTGTCTGAAACCACAACACTTAGACCTTTGATATTTGGTTTGTAGCATTGTCTTATGGTCCTCAACCAAAATTTTTCAAATTGTACCTCTTGGGTGAACAGAGGCCCTGCCCTGGGGATCCCAAGTTTTATATAGACTTATATATGAAAAAGGTTTAAAATCTTCTTGTCTGAAACCATACGACCTGGGCTTTTAATATTTGGTATGATGCATTGTCTAGTAGTCCTCTACCAAAATTGTTCAAATTATGCCCCTGGGGTTAAAAGAGGCCCCGCCCTAGGGTCATATAGTTATTATGTGAGTTATATAGGAAAAATACTTAAAAATAATCTGATCCTATTTCCAAGCCTGTTTAATTATAATTACCTGATGACCCCAAGTAATATGATGTCACTTGACTGTGATCTTGACCTACTGACCTACTTTCTTGTTTTTTAAGATACAGCCTTGTAATGTTGATGACATACACAGTTTTGCACACAAATCGTAAAACTGAATTTCATTGACCATGAATGTGACCTACTGACTTTCTTAATATTTTATCATCAGTTTGACATTTGACAGTTTGCTCATATTACTCAGGTGAGCGATCCAGGGTCATCATGACCCTCTTGTTTCTATATAGAAAATCTGACCGCTATCGATTATTTGCCGGAGGAACATTCTTCGGTATGTGAATTCAAAGTAATTACATGAATACGTAATAAATACACGAAATATTGTGTGATTAATATAAAGATTGGTGCACATAAAATGAATAAAATGACATTATTGCAATTTCGATATATTTTTAAATTTCACTATGTGTATGTTATTTAACGCTTTATTTAGCATACTTGTTCACTAAAATATTAGAGTAAGCTGTAAAAAAAATAATGATTTTTAAGCTATTTATCTGATAATATTTGAAAAAAAATCTGTATAGGAGCCGCGCCATGAGAAAACCAACATAGTGGCTTTGCGACCAGCATGGATCCAGACCGGTCAGGATCAATGCTGTTCGCTAACTGTTTCTTTAACCGCAGTAGGCTTTGAAAGCGAACAGCATGGATCCTGACAAGACTGCGCGGCTGTGCAGGCTGGTCTGGATCCATGCTGGTCGCAAAGCCACTATGTTGATTTTCTCATGGCGCAGCTCATATGAAGTATACATGTACCTCTAATGATGTATTGACTGCAGGTATGAAATATCAGGAAGGATTCCATTAAGATGTGCATTTATTGTCTTGTACATTATAAGCTCGTAAAACGATATGCAAAACTCCCGGAAAATGATAAGATGTAGGAGAACGAAGTGAAATCTTTCATTACCTCATCATTAGTTCTAATAAGTCCTTTACTCCTGATTTGTTTCTTGTCGTCACACAAGTTTTTTACAAGAAAATGCGAAATTTGATTCGTCCGTTGACGAAGTGCCATTATAAGTTACTTTTTAATTCCAGCGTAAACTAAAACTTTTATTAATGTTGAACAATGACTTTTTCCAAGTCTTTAAACTAGTAACCTTTTTATTGGTTAACGAACTGACCAGTGGAAATCTTAGAACATGGCATGAAATACTCAAATCAGTAATCAAATACAATTAAATTCATATCTCAAAATTAAAACAAATCGGCATCGTTGAACTTTGGGCAATTATCGACCACAATACGTTGATGAATGAAATCAAATTTTCGATGCGTGATGTATTTTTCGCACCTCTGCCATCAACACCAATTACTTCAACATCAATAGTGTTTAATTAAATATTGTTGCAATACCATTCAAAACCAAAATCATCTGGTTAAAATGAATTAGCTAATTATAGTACACGAGTTCAATGAAATTACATAACGCAGGAGTCTTTTAAAACAATAACAGTCTTTTTGTGCATTTATGAAATTATAGAATTTAATGGAAATAATACTTAATAGAATATTTAGAAGAAATAAATGCTTGCAAGATACAAAACACTATTTACTTTCATCTTGTTTAAATGAATTAATATATTATACAGTATTACATGGATATATACATGTATTATACGAGTTCAATTACATAATGATATTACATTTCATAACCCTGATGTTTTAAAAAGCATTCGTGCATTTATTAAATCATATGATTTAATGGAAATAATACTTGAAATAGAAAAGTACAAAGAAATTAATGATCCAAAAATATAAAACATTGTTTATTTTTTTCATTTTTTATCACATCATAGTGTTGAAATGTATACAGTACAACAGGCCACTGCATTTACCTGTAAACGCGGCGATTTATCGCAATTCACCGCGAACCACCGGCACTTCATCGCGATGCGCGCGACCCGTCATCGCGGTACACCGCAATCGATTTTATTGCATTTGGTCGCGGCGGAAGCTGTAAAATGTGTTGCGGAGATGAAAAAAAACGTGCTTCCCCGCGGCTTAGGAAATTTTCCGCGCTAGGGTCCAATCGCTGGGAAGCGCGGACTTTGAAAAATCCGCCAGCCAGGGACTGTAGTTTGCCTTTATAGTAGCTTAGCTGATTTTGTCACGTCGGGCGAACTGATAAAATGGACTGAATAAGAATTTGCCAAACTTATTTAGCAACAATTTGCTGAAAACATAACGGTTGATACATCAAGTTATCAAAAGATGATAATAATTGTTTAATTCTACCAGCAAAGTTATTTTCACAGAGATGGCCATCTAATATCAAGGTTTTGGATAGTTTAACACGATGGCTTTCTAGCGATAACTAAAACAGAAGAAATAACCTGAAGAAATTTGCAGATTAGAGTCACCTCGGCGCAATTTAGATTGCGACTTTCCCAGCATTGATGATGGAGGAAGATCCCAGTTTGCCCCCATCAAGGCATTGGACTCTTATATCGATTATTATATATTGTTTAATTTTTTTCAGATTTCTTTTTCTCAGTTATAGGAGGGGCCTCTGTTCAACGACGGAATACGTATGAAAACCCGCCTTGTTTTCTCAACGACGTCGCCGATCCTGTTGGTAGTGCTTTTAAGGATTGTGTACAATTGTACGAATATTTAGCAAACATAAAACGTCAAATTATTGATATGAAATTCAAGTCTGAACGTCTCCTCGAGATTGTGAGTATTCCATAAAATTCTGTATTAATTTTATTACAGCCTGTAAGGGACATAACTGAAGTTTGATAAGATATACATTTTAAACGTTATTTGCTTGTACTTATTCAAGTAACTTTCTTTCCTTGTATCTTAACGCGAGCCACTGACAATGCGTTGGATAATACATTTACAAGAGAGGTTGAACCTGTATTGACTCAATATTTATTTTAGTAGATTACAAATATATATGCAGTAAAACAAGTAATCTTTTGTAGACAATTCTTCTTTAAGAATACAATTCAATAGGTAGGAAAATGTTCTTAAGAGTTGCTGTTTTTGGATGTAATGAATGTTTTTGTAACACGATACTGATCTTGTATGCGTACGTGTTGGCTTTATTCAGATGGCTACCAAGTACTGTATCAAAGACGAATCTGCACGTTTCATGCATGTAACAGAAACTAACATACTTGAGGAAAAGGAAATCATTTTGCAGAATGTAAGTATATGAAAGTGAATAGAACGGAAAATAAACATTGTTAGACACTCTATACAGAGACACACAATGCAAAAGAAACGAATCCAGTTTAAATATGCAATAAACTAATAAGCTACAAAAAGCTTATGAATATCTTGCACGCTATTATGATATATTTTAGAATAATGTAAACTTTATGATTGGTGTTGTCTTTATGCATGGTATAAATTCTGTCAACTAAGTTTTAGTTTACTGTATAACTCAACGAAATGCATCATCTTAAAGTTCATTCATTTATCATTCATTATATTTAATAGATGGTCACAAGAGATTTCTAAATATCCCTGCAAATATTAAAAGAAATTACATGCTGAAATCACATGAATGATAGTTTTAGAAGATATTCAGATAAATAGGAAATAACTTAAAAAGTGAAAATGTATCGACAATTCAAGTGTTAAGTTTGGTATTTTTCTTGAATACTGAGGCCGTTACTGTTTTTTTCTAAGAAGGCTTCATGTGCATCGGTGCTTTGCACCGGGTTCGTTAAAGAACCAGACTGTCTGTTAACAAAACATCAAGCTACAATATCAGGACATACCCGTATATCATACTTTTTGTTTTGATATCTTTGTCTCGCCCTGTTCCTCTGGTCAAATCGCTCTGTGTCTGCACTGGCAGAAGAATTGGCGCTCTTGAATAATTGCCGTTGTATGTATATACATGTACATGTATATATAAATTTAAAGATTGTCATTAAGAAATGGAATAACATAATGTATAAATTCACTTCTTATGGCAAGCTATAATTCGCACAAAATATATGTTTGAATTTAAAATTTTCCAGACAATGCTTCCGAAAAGGGCGAGTTATCTTAAAGCAGAGACATTTAAAACGAGCAAAATTCTAGTTCTGATTATGAATTCGCCATATTCGCCATATTCGCCATTGATGAAGTAAATAACTGGCAAAAGGACCAGTTAGAAATTTTGTTTAGTGTAAATACATCATGTCCTTTTAAGAGATTTAAGCAATTATTTTTTCAGGTGTGTAGTAATACTAACTCGTTCCTGGAGACGATAAGTGCACATTATGATATGCTAAATGAGCTTGCAAATTACTTCGAATATTTGCGTGAAACAGCCTACGACAATTACTCCCGAGAATTAATTCAATCGTTCCAGGGAAAGATCTATGAGTGCATGTGCAGCATAAAAATGGTATTGCGTGCCGGTGAACAGGACCCATATATCAAAGTTCCCAGTGGGAGCTTGTCTCCACTTTTTATACGTGCAATCACTGGTTCAGTTTGCGATCGTCAAACCGCACAGTATATTTCTGTTTTAGACGGTAATAGAATTGCAACATACCTTGAATCAATATATAGCAGACACGTCACAGACTCGCAGTAACTAATATAAATGATCTTCAGATTTCATATAAGAACAGTTTTAAAATGTTAGGCATTACCGCTAGTGTCATCTAGACTTATTAATTATGGATCGTGTTTAATACATGTAAAACGTCTGAGATAAAGTATTTCAGGTGTACTTTGTTATGTGTATTATATTGTATCATACTGCCATCATTCTTAAAATATGTTTTACTATGTTACATTAAATCTTTTACATTTCCTTATTATGTTTTATATTCAATACACTATATATTTATATCCAAATTGTATATTATTTTGCAGTTTAGATAAGTCCTTAGGGATATCTCAGCTAATTCAGGTGTGCACCATGTAAGATACGATAAAATAACATTTGTTATTTCCCTTGTACACAATTTAAAATACTTTTAAGCATTTGCTAAATTTGTATACTATGTAAAACACTGTTAACAGTTTGTCATTACCTTTGGAAACCATGTTAGATACTGTTACTAATTTATCACCACCTTTGAACACCATGTTAGACTCTATAATTGATTTGTTATTTATTACCTTAATTTTGTGTCAGACACTGTTAATGAATTGTTATTACCTTTGTACACAATGTAAGACACCGGTAATAACTTGCTATTACCTTTGTACACCATGTTGGACACTGTTAATGATTTACTATTACCCTTGTACACCATGTTGGACACTGTTAATGATTTGCTATTACCTTTGTACACCATGTTGGACACTGTTAATAATTTACTATTACCTTTGTACACCATGTTGGACACTGTTCTGTTAATGATTTGCTATTACCTTTGTACACCATGTTGGACACTGTTAATGATTTGCTATTACCTTTGTACACCATGTTGGACACTGTTAATGATTTGCTATTACCTTTGTACACCATGTTGGACACAGTTAATCATTTGCTATTACCCTTGTACACCATGTTGGACACAGTTAATGATTTGCTATTACCCTTGTACACCATGTTGGACACTGTTAATGATTTGCTATTACCTTTGTACACCATGTTGGACACTGTCAATGATTTCCTATTACCCTTGTATACCATATACGAGATAAAGCGAAGAACTAACTCTAGAAATATACTTTTTACTTCAAAACTAACATGTTTCGTCCATTGGACTTCATCAGAGTATAATAACAAAATAGTATGACGTCACAGGAAAGTACGACGTCAATGACGACGTCAAAAGACGTAACCCATTTTGGCGTAATATTCACATATAGTATAGATTCAAAAATAGATACTTATTCCCTGCAAAAATTGCAAAGCAAAAATAATATTAATACAGGCAAGGAAAACTAACTAATATGCAAAAATACATTAGGAAGAATCTGTGTGAAAAAATGAAAGACTAAAATAATATTTTAGCATTCATGCCATGAGGCCAGGCTGTATTCAATGTATGAATCCAACGGGTCTCAAGAGCCTAAACCAGTCATTTTTTACCAAGTCGATTGGCATGAAAGAAAAATCACTAACAGAGGATTCAGCCAGTTTCTGAAATGATTTTACTATCAATACATTATTATTTTTTTTTATTATTAACTACGTTTAAAAATGAAGCTTAGTGATATTTGTTATAACGAGTATAGAGTATTATGTGTGACACGTAATAATTTTATTGCCTAGTCATAATAGATCTGTCAATTTACAGTCTTGATTTACTATTTTCTGTTTTGATTTTTGAGCATGTGCGTTTGTTTATATGTACTGTGTATTACGCACCAGGCATTGGGGAAATCCGAAAATTAGTGTGTTTTGATTGGCCGCCAAGTTATGCTTCACCGAAAATAGCTACCGCGTTTTGTGACCAGCGGTGGCTCCACCTGCCAAAACAGGTTTTGCAGGTACCCGTCTCTAGTTTATTTAATAGGAATAACATAAAAATAGTGGATGTTTTTGTTTGAGTAAAATAATAACATTGTCAACATGTGATGTTTCCGGCTTAATTATTTAATATTTTGCACGGTTTAAAAAGAACTTAAAATATGCGTAACTAGTTTTAGAATATACAACACAAATATTGGCAGATGGATTGCACCAGCTATGATCAAATGCAATATTTTGGCCTCATAATTAGTTATGAACAGAACTGGATGCCTGGTGTTGTATTTTAATTTTTTTTGATATTATATAATGCGTATGTGTAAAAAGTTATTACACGTTCACTGTATTATTACATATACACATATCATGGATTTTATTTCACGTTAATAGGTTCTATAAGATACGAAGTAAAGCATGCTAAGGTTGACCTGAGTCATTTGCATATTCTGTGACCTCTTTCGCTAATCGTTGATTTCACCTGTATTAAATTCCTTTCTTGCGGCAATAATAAGCGTGACTCAGTGGTTGAATAAAATAGTTTAGTGAACTGTACACTGGTCAGCCTTGCAGTGCGATACTCATTTTTTGGAAAAGAAATATTTGTAAAACATAGAGCCTGACACATGTCTTGACTGTAAATGATTAACTAATTTATATTAGTAGTCCCATTTTTGTTTCGGACTAGCTCTATTTGATAAATTTAAAAAACGTAAGACATTATAACACCTGGATTTTCACCAGTTTCTCTTCAACAATTTGAAACTTTAATTACGTTTAATCTACATAAAAACACCGATGACATTTTATGCGGTTGGTCTGGTCAGGAAAGGGGATTTTTGATACATACAAGAACCGTAAATCCTTTGTATAATTCCCACCAAGATTGCAATTGTAGTTTAAAATATAAAGGGTTAAATGAGTAATACTGTCTCTATAATAACAATGAATGTTCAGGGTATGGGCGACAAAAATAAACGGAAAGATGTACTCAATCTCTTAAAAAGTAAAAGGTACTCCATTTGTATGTTGCAAGATACTCATTTTACAGAGGTGGAAGAAAAATATATAAGAGTTCAATGGGGCTACGAATGTTTTTTTAGTAGCTACAGTAGTCAATCTGGGGGTGTTGCAACTCTTGTAAACAATAACTTCGACTTTAAATTAATTAAAAGTGAACGTGATAAGGGAGGTAATTTATTAATCTTAAATTGTAAAATTTGTGATAAAGATATTACGTTGGTAAACATATATGGTCCAAACAGAGACAATCCAACTTTTTACCAGGAGGTGTATGATAAAATGTCCAGTTATAATAATTCTCTTTTCATTTTGGCGGGAGACTTTAATTTAATTCTTAACCCGGAAGTAGATTCGTATAATTATGTTAATGTAAATAACCCTAATGCCAGAGATAAAGTAACAAGTATAATGTCAAATTTTAATCTTATAGATTGCTGGAGAGAGAATCACTTAGAAAATAAAGAATATACATGGTTTAGGAGAAATCCAGTTAAAAAAGCAAGACTGGACTTTTTTCTTATAACGGGTACACTGTTTACGGATATAGAAAGTACTAAAATATTACCCGGATATCGGACAGACCATTCTTTAGTTTTTATTTCATTAAAATTTGGTAAATTTAAAAAAGGAATATCATATTGGAAATTTCATAACTCTCTGTTAAAGGACACCACTTATGTAAGTGAAATAAAAAAGGTTATAAAAACCATAAAATCTCAATATGCAATAAATTCGCTTGAAACATATAATGACATAAATGATGTGCCTTTGCAAGAATTAACATTTAGCATAAGTGATCAGCTGTTCTTTGAATCTTTGCTTTTAGCAGTTAGAGGAAAAACCATTTCATATGCATCCCATAAAAAGAAATTAGAAATTGATAAAGAAAATTCCATTGAGAAAGAAATTGAGAAAATAGAAAAAGAAACAGTTATTAATTATGATTTATTAGATAGTTAAAAGAGGGAACTTTTTGATTTGAGGAATAAAAAAATGGAAGGAGTTATGGTAAGATCAAGAGCTAGATGGATTCAAGAAGGCGAAAAACCGACAAAATATTTTTGCAATTTAGAAAACAGAAATTATGTATCTAAGTTCATGAACACATTAAAAACGGAAAATGGGAAAACACACAGGAAGAAATACTGACAGAAAGTAAACGTCATTATGAAAAACTTTATAAAGCCACTGACACGGAAGATGTATCTTTACATGATTTATTTAATAATATACAAGTTCCAAAACTTTCCGAAAACGAAAAAATATCCATCGAGGGAGAACTAACATACCTAGAAATGCTAAATAGCTTAAAGAGAATGTCCAATAACACTAGTCCAGCGAACGATGGTTTCATTGTAGAGTTTTTTAAGTTTTTCTAGAATGACAT
Organism: Mercenaria mercenaria; assembly: GCF_021730395.1. Taxonomy (NCBI): domain Eukaryota; kingdom Metazoa; phylum Mollusca; class Bivalvia; order Venerida; family Veneridae; genus Mercenaria; species Mercenaria mercenaria. The sequence goes on along the minus strand of NC_069375.1, from coordinate 59,094,437 downwards.
AGGCATATTTTTGTTAAGGTCTATTAATTATTCATACTCTGTTGGAGAACTTTCTATCACACAGAAGCAAGGAGTAATAACATGTATACCAAAAGGCAACAAAGATAAATCTCTTTTAAAGAACTGGCGACCTATTTCTTTGTTAAATGTGTCCTACAAAATCGCATCCGCTTCCATAGCCTTTAGAATAAAGAACATATTGCAAAATATCATTAATGAAGACCAAACAGGATTTTTGCCAGGCAGGCTGATTGCAACTAATATTAGGCTATTGTATGACATTTTGTTTTTTACAGAAAAATATAACACCCCTGGTCTTATACTACTAATAGACTTTGCAGCAGCTTTTGATACAGTATCGTGGAGTTTTATGGCGAAAGTTCTCGAATTTTTCAATTTTTTTCCATCAGTCAGAAAATGGATTTCGTTATTTTATACTAATATTGAATCATGTGTAATAATTTATGGTCATATGTCAGACTGGTTCTTCTTGCAAAGAGGCTGTCGTCAAGGTGATGCTTTGTCGCCCTACCTATTCATTCTTTGTGCAGAATTTTTTGCAGTTTTACTAAGAAATAACCCAAATATAAAAGGTATAAAAATACACGGTAAAGAATATGTTATATCTCAGTATGCTGATGACACAAGTCTTACTTTAGATGGCTCCCGTAAATCTTTAATACACACAATGTTAATTTTAAAATTCTATGGCAGAATCTCCGGCCTTAATATAAATACAGATAAAACAAAAGTTATATGGTTTGGAGCACGAAAGTATAGTCCAATGGTTCTCTGCCCAGAATATAACTTATCGTGGGAAAACACTGTTTTTACCGTACTTGGGGTGAAATTCTCTGTTAATCTGAAAGACATGGTAAATATTAATTATGATGATAAAATTGAGGAAATCAAAAAGCTTTTTTCTTGCTGGTCAAAACGAGTAATCTCACCATTAGGAAAGCTTTTTGTGATAAAAACATTGGCTCTCGCCAAACTAAAGCATTTAATCTTAGCAATACCTAATCCTTCACAAGAAAAACTTAATATAATGCAAAGGTTATTTTTCAATTTTCTTTGGAATAATTCTAAAGATAAAGTAAAACGAAACACAATTACACAGGAATACAAATACGGTGGCCTTAAAATGATTGATATTAAGACTTTTGTTCATAGTTTAAAAGCCAATTGGTTAAGACGTTTGTTAGACATGAATAATAAATTCAGTCACTTGGTTGAATATATTTGTCCGGCTTTACAAGACATTTATAAATATGGCTCAAACTATACAAAAAGAAAGATGCTTCAAGAGCAAAATCCTTTTTGGAAAGATGTGCTATCTAGTTATCTTTCTCTAATGTTAAATATAAATCCCACGTGCAGTAGCCAATTTAGCGTGGTTAATCTGTGGTATAACCCAGGTATTAAGGTCGGAGGTTCAAGTGTATGTTATAGAAGATGGCTTGCAAAAGGTGTATTTTTTTAGGCTATCTCATTAATGCCGAAGGAAGTTTCTATACATATTACGACTTTATTTCCAGTATAACATTAGGACTAATTTTCTAGAGTACAGTGGCCTTTTGGCATCCGTCAGGCGTTTCCTTGAAGTTAAGGGTATGGGATACTTACCTGTAAAAAGCTACAATCCGCTTATACCAATAAGTCTTGCTTTGTTAAAGAAAGATAACAAAGGTTGCAGATCAATCTATAAGCAGATAAATAAAAAGGGAGAGTACCCAAAATCATTTCTAAAATGGCAAAATGAGTTAATCGATTTACAAGTTAATAATATACCTAATTATTCAATATATGACATCGTTTTTAGAATTACTAAAGACCCAAAATTAATTTGGTTTCAGTATAGGATAAACCATAGAATTTTAACCACAAACTATTTATTAAAGAAAATGAATATAACTGGTAATGATAGCTGTACTTTTTGTAACAATTTCCAAGAAACCATAATACATTTATTCTGGAACTGTGAGATAACTAAGCTTTTTTGGACCCAACTATTAAATTATATAAGAAATAAATGTAAAATTAATTTAGCAGAATGGAATCCTTCAGATATTTTGTTCGGTAATAGAAAGTTCGATGTACCTATTAATATTATTCTGTTGCAGGCCAAACACTTCTTATATTATAACAAAATACAAGGTCAGATGCCATCAATCGATGTATTTAAAATAAAAATGATCTCTTACTACAAAACGGAAAGATATATTGCTTTCAAAAATTTTGAAATGACTAAATTTGAAACTCTATGGGGATTTTCAGAATTGAAATGTTCAGATACATTTGTAGGAGTATCAGGAAAATGTCTGATATCAAATTTATGGCTGTTTATTCTTTGAGAACATTTCTGATGTGTTTGTCCCACATATTGTAACTTACACTTTTTGCATGTGATTAAATAGATAACATTTTCAGACATGCAGTTAAGATTTTGTTTAACATCGTAAGTTTTTAAAGTTTGAGAGCTTGTAAACTGTACAGATTCAGTGATATCAGCGCAATGAGAACACCGTGTTCTCTTACATTTAAGAACACCACCATTTACATCCGAAGACATCAGGCTACTGTGAACCAAGATATCACTAAGATTTGTAGGTCGCTTGTAAGCAATAATTGGTTTGCATTTAACCAGGTTGCGTACACTGCTTTTCTCAGATAGTTCAAAAAGCCCCCAATATTTATTAAGGATCTGACCAATGTTTGGTAGGGATGGGTTGTATACGCAAACAAAGGGGATAATATCATGTGTGTTCTGCCTGTGATTGGTCATGGCTTCTTCGGTTGACAGTGCTGATGCTTTAGCTAAAGCATCATCAAGGATATGACTTGGATAATTACGATTTTGGAAATACGTTCGCAATTTCTCCAATTCATTTGTGAACAAATCATCATTAGAAGTGAGACGCCTGTATCGCTTAGCTTGGGTATACGGGATCCCTTTCTTGCATGAAAGAGGGTGGCAGGATGAAAATTCAATGTATTGATGTGTATTGGTTGCTTTTTCATGAACAGAAAAATCAAAATTACAATCTCCTGCTCTACCACTATTAACATCAAGAAATGTAGCTGTATCTCTTGAATAACTGTTGGTGAATTTTATATTGGGATGGATATTGTTTAAACTGTCAATAAATTTAAGTAGGTCTGCTTCACTGTGTTCCCATATAAAAAAATGTCATCGAGGAAACGTAACCAAAGCGATGGCTTAACAGTAGTATTAGCTAGGAAATCGCTTTCCAGTTAACCCATAAAAGTGAAGCATAAGTAGGCGCCATACGTGTCTAAATATACTGTCTAAAAGACACTGGTAATACAATTTTGTTATTACCTTTGTACACCATTTAAAACACTGCTAATGATTTATTTTTACCTTTGTATACGTTAATGATTTGTTTTTACCTTTGTTTACCATGTTTGAGTCTATTAATGATTTGTAAATACATTTGTATGCCATGTGAGATACTGTTTAGCATTTGTCTGTGATATCCATAAGTAGCGTACTGTAAAACGTCTGTGATAGATATGTTTTCGTACTGTAGACCGTATGTGACAGCTATATGTCTTATACTGTATTGTTAATTTGTGTTCGACTTTTAACTAACGAATACTTTTCAAAATTTTGAATATGCTTTTGAGGTAGTCAGTCGCATTTAAGTAGTATCTTATGACATTTCTCAGTTCTGATATTTCCTTTTAGAATGTTATTTAAGGAATTAAAATGTAATTACCTGCTTTTAAGGAGATTTCTTTAGAAAAAGAAAGCGTACGTTTATTCTGATTTCAGTAGACCTTCCAGTTGCATATTACCTTTGATAACTAGGAGTTAGAAGTTATTTAAAAAATACACCTTGATTGCAAAACATTATTGACAAAAGGGAAATAATACTTTTTTGAGTACATACATACTGTCATACGGTACTTATGTATGTATGTATGTATGTATGTATGTATGTATGCGGAATTTTTCCACGAGAATGCATATGCACAAATTTTATATAATAATGGCATTTACGCATCAATTAAAATATTCTTCTATATTATCATTTATTACTTCATTTACTAGACCTTACGGTTAAGTGTCTATCAATAACCTTTTGGAAACACAATCAGCTCTTATTTATTATAGATCTTGAAATGCAGCTTTTGCTTTTCATGTTTCCTGAAGTATCGCCAGATCATCATATTAGGCAGAAAGTCTATATATGGAACTAAGTTACTAAAAGGAGGATATACATGTATATATTGTTCTACTGAAAATTGTTAAACTCGTATCAAAAGTAAATGAATTGATTTTTTTGATGTCCGGCTCTTAGTGTTCAGTCCTTGAAACACTGCAGTTTGAAAACCATTATTTACGACCTTTTACCAAATATATATAGGACGTCTTTTACAATAATGATATATCACTTGCAAACTTAGCAAACTTCTTGAATGCACAAATGGAAATCAGTTGAAAACTGATATTTCATACCATTTCGTCTCGAAACCCGGATGTGTCGAAAACGGGTTTTAAGTATCGTCAAGAACGGAATATTGGTTTGATAATGGCACATTGGTCATGGAGGTACAATCGGCTGTGCGAGAATCGTGGTAATAACGTTTTTCAGGACAAACGGTCAGAAATCGTTGATACTTATATTTAAAAGTTGTGTGCATTTTATATAGGTATGGCAGGGTTTTTTTTTATCCACACTTGTGTCTGAGTGCCGATATCGGCATAGGAAATACGACTCAATGAAACGAAGTTTACATCTATAAATAAATTTACCTGGTATATTGTGTACACAGATTAACATTCTGTGAACAGCATGAACACAGATTTCTAGACAAATATGCCATTGAACTATTTTTACGAAATTTTATGCATAGAAGTAGCAGCCCGACTAATCGATATTTGAAAAAAGTACTGACAAAATGTACGAACATATTGGCATTGGTTTCCCCATTTAGCTTATCCTATGCTCTTTTCAACGGCACATTTTACAATAAATTGCACATTTGCGTTCGTGGACATCATCATGTTAAATATAATAGGGTTGTTATAACAGTAGCTTGATCTTGGATGCAGTATTCGGCTCGAGTGTATTTTTGCGCGCCTCGTGAGATCCGACCTTGCAAAATCCACGAGAGCCGAATACAAAGTCCCAGATCTAGCTACTGTTATAATGAGCCTTTTATTATATACCTTTACCATTTTGATTCTTGTTTTGTTCTTGAACGAAGTCTTCAATGTTTATCGATATTAAATGGAACTTAGTGAAGTTTTTATGTGCGCAATTTATAGCAATGTGCCGGGTCATGCATATTAATGAAAATAGTCCAGCAGCATACAATATGGAAGGTACAGTACGGAATTTAAAACGGGTACAATACGGAATTTTTGTCTGTCTGTTCATATCTAATTGTGAAATACAAGCCGATTTTTTTACAGAATTTTCATAGGTATATAATAAAGCAAATTATGGTACGGGTACGTTTTCTGAATAGAAGAGATTGTTGCTTTCATATGCATCTGCATTCAATTTGTTATTTATCATGTTTACAGAACTAAGGATTTCTATGAATAATTAATAACTGTTTAACATAGCAGTAGCTTGAATCGGTTTCTCTAGCTCCATAAAGGTACACATGTGCTAAATATTTTGGTGAAACAAGAGATATTTTATAAAAGCGCAGTTCAAAGTAAGTGAGAAAAGCACAGGATATAACAAGCCTTGCGATGAACACAAGTGTTTGTTGCTTTGTTGCAATGAAAATAAAGCTTCTGTATAAAGACTAGGCTTTGATGGGATTCGCTGCAAAATCTGTGAAGTAGTTAGGGCTGGATGGTGGTTTCAATTTAGACAAATGTTTCTATCAATCATCAATTTACGGTCATGATTACGAAAGAGTTATACTCATAAGTCTGTCCTAGCCTTTACCTTTTGCTTAGCGACAAATCAAAGAGTTCTTCATTAAGCTTATTCAATGCTCTTTCCAACGACACCTTTTACAATAAATTGCATGTGTGCATTCGTGGGCATCATCATGTTAAATATAACAAATTATGGCCCGGGTACGTTTTCTCTAATATAAAATTGGTGTTTTTATATGCATTTGCATTCATTTTTTTATTTATAATATTGAAAGAACTAGTAATTTCTATGTGTAACTAATTGCTGTGTAATATAAAAAATGCTTCAATCGGTTTCTCTAGTCCATTAAAGGTACACAAGTGGTAAATATTGTGGTGAAACAAATGATATTTTATATCATAACCTAAATCAAAAACAATCCTTTGGTAACCTTGTGTAAAACATACACGACCAAGGCTTTCTTAACGAAACATCGGCTGGTGATGTCTAAAAGGTCTCGAACGCGCTGTTCCAGATCCATCCACAAGGTGGTGATTAAATTTTGATATCAAAATATAGAAATTAATGTTCTTTAATTTCCGGAATTAAAAATTTTACTGTCTATTTACTCGTGCTGCTCGTAACCTTCAAAAAGCGAACAAGGAGAAACCCGTAGTCAAAAAAAATATTTTTTTCTATATTTATATCCAATTTATTTATAAAAATAAACTTTCAGAGCTATGCGAGATAGATATGCGAAAAACAACAAACATAGGACTGCTCACTACATCCCTTTGAAGCAAGTGAAATTATCAATCTTGATATCTTATTGTCCGTTCAACGATGATTTCGAAAACAATATATAATATACGCTGATTATTCACGTCTCAAAAGGCTTTGAATTTCATATTTAAACAGATAAAGCAGCTGTCCAAATAGAGAGTGTGCATAATGGCATGATTAGAAAAGCATTACTTTCAATATTGCAATGGATCTTATACGGTCAGCGTCATTAAGGGTGCTAAAAAAACAACATATTCAATAAGTAATCCTACTCATTAACTAAATATTAAAACATTGACAATTTAATCAGATAGCAATTATTGAATAACAAAATAAAGGTATTTTACGTTTGTGACAAATAAGCCATCCATATAACAATCAAAGTCAATATTGCCCTCAGTTCATACGCAATGATATTAAACATCTTATCAAATTATCTAAACACGTTGTAAGCTACTATAAGATCATCAGCGGTATGGCTGTGTATGTCAGTTGTTATTTGAACACTTGGAAAAAACTACTAGCTTTCTGTTGTATACAGTACAACCTCTCCAGAGCAGCCATCTCTTAAGAAAAAAAAACTGTCCATAACAACATTATCAAAATTTCCCTAAGCTGAAATATACTATCAAATTTACCTCTCAAGAACAACAACCTCTACATAGCAGTGAATATTTGTATCTCCCAAAGAGTGTTGCTCTAAGAGGTTGCAGGTTTTACAATCTCTTTTTTATAATGCAGTAGATTTCTTTGGTTTCACAATGTATTATACTTTAATATTTCGCTTTAACTTCCTCATATACATTATACATGTTTGTAAGCTGCTGTTAAACCTTTATAATATTTCATTTCATCACCTGTTATTGAAAGAAGATAGAAAACTGTAAGTATGAGATCTGAATTATTTCCATTTAAGCACGCAGTTGTATTCCATGTACAAATGGAAACTCATTTCTTGATGTGAAAACTATTGTTAAATTTCATGTATGTCTGACTTAATTATCTACCTAAAACTTAAACGATACTCTGAAACTTTTTAGGTATCTCGGTTTCAGACATTACCTCAAAACTTACTTTTCTACTATTTTAAGTTATTATCCTTAGTAATATTTGATAATACTGTTAAAATCTTATAAATGTCTGTGTATCGTCATAAATAGATCTCGTGTGTTGTTGCAGGGAAAGTTGCATAACTTATTATAAGCTTTTATTTTGTCAAGTTTTAAAACGGGACGTAAACAGGTTTCTCAAAAACTACTAGACTGAATGCTTTCAGACTTCACACACATCAAAACATGTAACCTCACTCTTACTTATATTCTGTCGAAACTATGTCCCTTTATAATTTTCGATGAAATATCAAACGTTCTAAGTAACCTTGCGTCATCAAACACGCTTTCCACAGGCGTACACCTCAACTGACGACTGTCGTGACGTTTATAAGTAAACATGGATAATCGACCCCTTCCAGGTGTATATATTTATATCAAATTGGTCTAAAAAGACTGGTTATAGTTTCTGGACTATATATAAAATTCTTTACAAACTTCTTAAATAGTTTTTTTCTTATCTCAAACATCTTTTCAAAGTATAACAAACAGTCTAAACATATAATTACTATTATTGTTTTAAAAAAAAATAAACATTCACGACATTGTATCTTCTCTGACTTAATCCTTTCAGTTCTGTTATCCGAAGTTTCCTTCTTGATTTGAGCAATCAAGTATTTTTTTGTAAACTTGTCTGATTACATCTTTAAAGAAAGGCAGTACCTCGAGTTTGAATCAAAAATAGCGGGTAAATATCTGTATCTCGTGCAAATATATCTTCTCGGGAGTCTTCCCGCGGGTCTCAAAATGTTGCATGCCAGCTAGATGATCCTCGAACTCCTTTTTGGTTTCAAAATGTTCACTTTCCTCAGCCACCTCATGTACATTCCTAAGATCAACTTTGTTCATTTGTCTTGTTTCTGTAACAAAGCTATTATCTAAAGCAGTAATAGCAGCTAAGGTTCCGCAAATAACGGAATTGATGTCATTGCCATTCTGTTTATTGTAAAATTAACGCAAGTGTACAACAATCCAAATAAAGATCGTTTAACTAGACTAAGTATGGAAATAAAAAATTAAACATATTTAGTATGTGCTATTGTTATTGTTGATAAGTTGTATATACTCTTAAAGGGACAAGACTCCTTGATGTACACTGTTTTCAAAATGTTGAAAGTGTAGGTGTGGTCAATTGATTTTAAACAAAATTTTATTAAATTTATCATTTTTATATACCTTGTTTTAAAGAGACCAGTAGAAAAGGTTCATATTTATCAGAAATATCAATTATTTGTCTCCACGTAAATTTTGTAATTATCATCAACGATATGAAGAGATCGAAATATAACAACTTTCAATGATGTAGACTTATAACGGCCGCAACACGGCACATACAACGCTGCTGTGATAATAAGATATAGAAAGTAGAAAACTGAATGTCACCCAGCATTACATAAATGGAAATGTTGCAGGCTCGGTTTGATTTAGCCTGTTCATGGACGGTAGTGTAAATGCAAGCTAACGTTGGTTATTTTACATTCTAAATTGTTTTTTCTCTGTTAAAACATTCTTACATCCTTACGCTAGAATGACGTCACGTTAACGTGCAGTGAATTCAATGTTTTTGTTGCGACCAAGAATCGAAATAATTTATACCAAAACCCTGTTTTAACGCTATTTATACACTCCGGCGGTAATACGTCGTACAAATAATTTCATTACTCCCGACGTATAACCGCCCATCGTGCGTAATGGTGTTAAAACACTGTTTTGCTATAAATTATTTCTTAAGTATATCCGACAGACAAGAGTTACTCACTGCAGCTTAAGAATTACTCTAATTTTGTGCAAATATATTGATGAAAGGCAATACGAAGTTGAAGTTCTGTTGAATTGTTGCTACATATGAATAAAATTTATTTTTTTGTTGTGAAAGTAACTTAATATATGCTTATGCTAAAATCTTGTTGTGTAAACAGAGCAGAAAAATTTAAATAAAAATAAAAAAATAACTGATAAATCCTCACTGAATATAGAACTAGAAGTATTACAGAGCAGGCGCACTAATAATAATATTTTCTGTTGCTTCAATAAATCCGGGGAAGTCAAAAAATGAAATTTTAGTAATCATTTTACATCATTTCTTTTGTTTAAGACCTGCTGTGCAATATGACTTGAAAGGTGTTCAATAACATCTTCTGTTTTGACACGGAGGTTGCGGAATTGTGAGAATGCATATATAATAATGAAATTTATGAGCAACTAGCACGTCATCATATCAGAATAGCCTACTAACTCAGTTGAGACTACTGTATAGAGATTCTGTCTTCAACCAATAGAACTTAGAAAGATATCCACCTCCAATTTGCATATAATTTGCAATCGACATTAAAATTTTCATGTTGATAGGTAGGGCTTGCGTTCGATGCCTTAAGTGTAGTCTTGTCTTATAAACTATCACATCAAAAGTTTTAAATGCCATGCAAAATGACTACCCATACTTTGACACAGTGTCGTTAAATTTTCGATTATTTGGAATTGTAGGACCGTACACAGGGTACATGCTTAAGCTTTCTAATATCAGCTTAAATTTATAAGTCGCGGGGTCTTGTTACCATGGTAACGCATTTTCTTTAATTTTTCAGCAACTACATATGATTACAGCATTTGCGAAGTCTTTTATGCCATTTTGTTACCTATTTAAAATATAGGGCTTAATATATACAAAGAATATTAAACATTTAATATATATTCTACCGTATCTTAAAGTTATAGGTAACCATGGCAACATAAACTTAAAATATCTTATATACTGCTTTTTTTCTTTAGAGTTGTCCTTGTCCGTCCGTATGTCCGTCCGTCCGAATTTCGTGTAAAGCATACTTCAACATTCTTAATTGGCCCAGAGTCGTCAAATTTCACATGATTATTATTTAGAAAATGAAGTTGCGCACTTGATGCTTTAGTTGGGATCTTACACAGCTAGATCAGAGTTATGAACCTTGAATAGATCAAAGTATGCATGTATAGGACATCAAATTGGAGTTTAAAACGTTTTTGACCCGGGACATATAACATAAAGAATATTATTCAGCATAGAACGTTGTGCCACTGGGGTTTCAATTCGGCATTTCTGTCGGTCAGAACAGAGTTATGGTCCTTGATAAAGTCAACAATATGCATAAAAGGTATGAGAGATTTTGTTGCATATATCTAAAAGAGCACTTGTCTTAGTCATATAACATTAGAGCTGTGTTATATAGTATTTGAAGCTGTGCAGATGGTCTATTGTTTCACTCCGTTCGACCAGAGTAATGACCATTGAGTAAGTGAAAAATACACATTATATTTACTTATGACCTAGAAGTCTTTCATTTTATTATCCACAATATGTTGATATTTGAATACAGCATATACGGATTGAATACTGACACAAAATTATAGCCGGAGAATGTAAAGAATATCTGACTTTTTGACAAAAATTCACAATTCAAGCACATTTCATTTTATTTTCCCACGACGGCTACGCTCGCAAAATCTTCTTGTAGCAGGAAACCAGCGAATGTACTGTACAGCCAGGTAATACCCTGTCCATTTTTGACAAATTGTGCGTGGTAGTTACTATGGTACATTGAGAAGAGTGTGACAGAAAAGACGTACGTACCAGACACGGGGGCAGTAAAGGAGCCGAAATGACTATTGTAAGCATTGCCGATGTTAGTTACCACATTGTCAAAGGTGATTGACTGATGCGCTCCAGCGTGATTTAGATGTTGACTGAGAGTTGCAAAAAATGCAACGGGGTTTTCATTCTCTGCACGACGGATTCTGTGGGTTTGCATCGCTGAAATAACATTCAATAACATAACGCGTTCGTTTTACCACATGATAGTGAATAGAAAAAATATACTGTATAACTATAACTAAAGTTGTTGAGTTATCTAACATTTTTAGAAACCCTTTTCTTTGCATTTTAAGCACATCCCCTTCGAAAGCATATCACATTTTTAATCGTTTATTACGGTAAGAATTTTATAGTAAATGAAAAACCTTCACGAGATGGTTTTTCCGCTGATTTGATTCGCCCATTTCCGTCATCCTCGGTTTCCACTGATTTGTCTATTTCCTGGTTTAACTTGCCGGGGCTTTTGTTGGAAAGCCTTCGGACCACACTTTCTAGGGATGCGGTACGTCGAGTTTGAATCAAAAGTTGGCGTCTTAAACTCTTTATCTCGCGCAAATATACCTTTTCTCGTGATTTCTCACGAGCCTCGAGATTTTCCATACGATCTAGAAGATCCTCCACTTTTTTGTTGGCTTCAAAAATTTCTAAATTAGTCCCGTCTTGAATGTTATCATAGACAACTCTGCCTTTTTTCCCGTTTTAGCCACAAAGGCATCATCCAAAGCTGAGGTAAAAGCTATGAATGTACAAAATAAAAGAATGGAATTTAAGTACATTCTTCAGTAAGTGAAATCCACACAAATATTTGACAATTAAAACTACGATACGTGTATTAAGATAATAAACCAATTTAAACGTGAACTATCACTGATAAGACATAGTCTTAAAGGGGCATGTCTACAAATTTTGTGCAAATAATTGAAAGGACGCTAAAGGTTACTCGCCACATTTTAGATTCTTTTTTCATTTTCAATATGTATTATTAGATTATCTAAAAGAAACAAGTAAGGAACAAGTAATGCCTATCAAATCAGACCAGATCCTAATTAGATGTTTTATTATATTTTATTATCTTCAATAATATTTAAGAAATAACTTATAGCAAAAGAGTGTTTTATAACTATTTAGGCACGATGGGCAGTTATACGTCGAGCGTAATAATATCACGAGGGCGCAGCCCAGGTGAAATTATTTGTACGACGTATCACCACCCGAGTGTATAAATAGTGTTAAAACACGAATTTGCTATAAATTATTTCGATTCTAATATGCCCTTAATCTTAAACAGTAGATAAATCGAGCGCTCTTTCTTTGTCGCAACAAAAACCTAAACGTAACCTCACGTTTACGTGACGTCATTATAGCTTAAGAGTGTTTTAACAGAGGCAAGCATATTAAAATGTATTATAACACCCCATCCATTAAAATGTGGATTTATTTTTGATGTTTTAGCTATGAAGTTATCTCAATAATCTTAGCAAATAGTGAAAAGATATAATTTAATGTAGCTTATGTTTTGCGCATCTTGATTGTGGATCTAGTACTGATAAGTGGGAATTTCAAAATTAAAAAATGTATTAAATAGGCTTTATTTATTCGCTTGCCTAGTGTACGTTACAATAAAGTTAGTTACTGTGCTGTTTTATATATGACATACGCGCCAAATTTCACCACCTTTATGTCCATTGATACTGTTCAACAACTGCATATATGTACTTTAAAATCTCTGTTCTCAGGCATTGGTCTTTTTAACTGACTGGGACCAGATAAGTTTCTGAAAATTATCTAGAACACGACATATTGTATTATATAAAGAGAGGAATTAAATCAAGTAGGTTAACTTAGTCTGACAAAGCAGAATACAGATTCGTATTTTATATTATTATAGACATTTTGTCTCAAAAAAATAAGATGAAAGACATGTATTCTCTTTTCTATATCTAAATGCAAGGCATGTCTTTGTCAAATGTAATACAATCATTCTACATTCAATTTGTCAAGATATAGATGTATGACCTAGGGAATGAGCCTACGCTTTTATACCTGTAACAATGTGTCCTGTCTTTAAGTTGACAATGTCTTTGAATATCTGACAGGCTAGGTTAAATGTCCTTTATATGTGAGACCTATGTATATCTCATTTTGTTTAGGAGATATTGCCTTAAAAGTTGCGTGAATCAATGATACAAGTCATATCGTTTTAATTATTAGCCTAGGCCTCAAATAAAAAAAGGTAAGGATAGATTTCCCTAAAGCCCAGAGCAACCCAAAAACATCCAAAGTCAAAATTGTTCAAACCATTTAAGGACCATCTGACTTAATTGTATGGATCGATGAACTTGAAAAGTAAGCACACACCGCAAGCATGGTGTGGGGGGGGGGGGGGGGGGGGAAATCCTGTCCAAAACGTACATACCTTCCATATTTAATGACTACACATTAAAACGAATATTGTGCAACCATAAACTTTCATTTTCTGTTTCTAAACTGATGTTTTAAACTTTGCAATTAATACTGTTTAAGTAAAAAGCTATATTTGAAATCTGATTTCAAACTCAACAAGGTTCGGTTCGACACCAGCAACCTAACATGCGAACCTAATATATAGTGCCATCCGCAGGGATATATACCTTGCGTAATTCAAAATAAAATATGATCTAATTATTTTGTCTTTGCGATCTGCACTACTTGGTGACTGTAGACTGTAGACTCTCTTTAACAAAAAAGAAACATTTTGATTGGTCTGAAGTACCTGTCCTCACCAGTATTTGTATAAATGCAGAACAATCGAATCTATCATTATGTAGTGCTGAAGGAAACTAGGGTACACATAGCATGCATTAAGAATGAAAATAATCAGGTAATCAAAAAGTTGGATTGGCTGACTTTATAAGTAACTGTTGCACAGTATCATGTATATCAGAAGATATATCGAAACATTTCATATACTTCAAGTCCGGATAATTTGTCTTTTTTATCCTCTCTTTTCCTCTCTTATCGTATATATTTCTATCATGTCTAGACTAACAGCAAATAAAACACCACACTTTGCATGAATAACTACCATTGATGGATTGAGAGAACGATCTGTATAATATTGAATTCATTTAAACAAGTACATATGCAAAGTTTTGAATAAACGGACTATCTCCTTTGTAGCTCTAAATATTAAAGGAAACTTTTAATTTTAAATGAGTTAACATGCTATATCAATATTTTTGGGATAGTTTTTGAGCATAACTCGGAAACTTTCACATGATAAAAGTATACATGTTTAGTTGAAGTTTTTAGGCTCACAAGAATCTAGGTGGTCTGGGGACATGTTTATTACTTTCGATTTATAAAACGTGCAGAACTACCTTCAACGAAATTTTTACTTGTCATACAAGTTATATCTATAAACATTTAACAAAACTATTTTTGCTGTAAATAAATAGAAAGGAATACTTTTGCTGAGGGATCTTTCTTAAAGACATAATTTTAAAGCAAAACTATCTCTAATTGTGGCCTTCACTATTCAAGAAGTGGTGTTTGATAATTTTATTTTTAAGAAATGTAGAATTTAAAGGTGGTTCATCAAATTTTAGTGAAGAAATGATTTTATTTGAAACTTCCACACCACGCTCACCTGTATCTATGTTGGTTACAAAGCTAATAAATCAGAAATGGCTATAATTGTTTTTACAGTTTTTATTGAATTGTTGAAATATTACCAACGCAAATAGAAAACGAGAAATAGTACTGCAATCAAAACAAAATGTCCGCTTTTTAATTAGAGAAAATATACATTTCTTATAGGCATCGGCTCTATTTTTCCCTTTAAGATAACTTGATAAATCTGTAATAGACTATTCGAATACCGTAAGATGTCATAAAAATGCTTCTTAAATGTGATTAACCACGTTTAAATGTATGTGTTATTATAAATGTGGTCCATGATAATCATTTGTATCCTGTATGTTTTTCAAAAGTTTTAGATGCTCATTGAATGTGAATTAAAGTAGAACACTTCCTTTGTCAAGATTTAGATGTATTCTTAATTAATGAATACGATCAATCAATCGTTGTTTCGTAAAAGTAACCCGGATCACTATTTTCTTTGCAACGTTTAAAAAATGGTTCATATTATTAGAATACTATTTGACTTGGAACTAACAGGACTGTAGAGAAATTCTTTAGTGGATTAATTTGTCAAACTGTATTTGTTTGATGATTCATTTTTCTCAATTAAACTAGATGTTGGCTAGAACATTTCTATAATTTTGAATGTTGTCATAATTTCCCGTTAAAAGATGTAAACATATTGTCAACTGGCATCTATGTTTATCAAAGTTCATAAGTCATGGTGCAACTAAACAAATATTATTGATATCATAAGCGTTGGTAGCACGTGCTATATGTTTTTACCTCCTTTGTTTTGAGTATGTTTCAAGAAACGTTGTTTTAATAATGTCTTTTCGTATTGTCGTGCACAATCATATATGTAAGATAAACAAGAAATTGACAGCAATGAAACAATTCACTTTTGTACATATCAGTCATAAAGGTAATGCTCAAGTTTCACTTACATGGCAGTTAAAACTGTTCATGATTTTTAACGTCATGCAGTATTCCCTTTCATACAACTATCAAAGTGTCTTCGTTATCAAAATGTTTCATCTATAGACTATATGCAAATCATTTGTGATGCAAATATTTACATGATACTATTAGGACAGTAACCATTTCATATAAATGAAGATAAAGCAATGTGGTTAAGATTAAACTAATTTATACAGTCTATTGACAATCATGCACCAATCAAAGCATTTATATGATTCCCTCGATTATTTACTGTGATACTGTCTATTTTCAAATCATGCACCAATCAAAGCATTTTGTGATTCCCTCGATGATCAACTGTGATACTGTCTATTTCCAAATAATGCACCAATCAAAGGTTTTTACATGTTTGATATGCTGATTGATTTTGATAATGTTTAATTGCAAATTATGTTTTCTACATGTCATCCATAATCAAAACATTATATTTAAACGCTAGTCTGATTTATTGTGATATATGTAATTCCAAGTCATGCACTCAAACATTTTATATGATTGCTTCGTTGAGTTACAGTGTTACTGTTTATTTCCTAATAATAAAATAATATTTGTAATTATTTTCTAAAATACCTTCTGTGTTTTTATTACATGACATTCTTTATTTGTCAATGCACGATATTACTGATTAATAAAGATTGTTTTATAATGAATCGTTTTGATTGAATGACATATTTGCTTATTATTTTAAAACAAACAAAAAAAGACATCTTCGCTATACTTTCTTAAATAAGTTTGTTTCTACATTTATCACACAGACGATAGCACTTAATGACGTCATAATGTAACGTACATAATGACACCACAATGTTTACATTGATCGATTCTTGGAAACGTTTATGCAACACACTTGACAATGTAATTATTCTTGCTTTACGCCTAATTTAAGGCATCAAATTTTAATCAAGTATGAGCAAAAGTGTTTTGTTAAATTATAATTCTTGGATCAGTTTAAATTTAGTGATTAAACTTTAGAGTATCTCTGACTGAGTTTGGAGCAACACCCTTTGGGAGATACAATATTGACTGTTATAAAGAGGTTGTTGTTCTGGAGAGTTAGATTTGATAGTATATTTCACCTTAGGGATTTTTTTTTGATGTTGTTATAGAGAGGTTTTTCTGTAAGAGAGGGCTGCTCTGGAGAGGTTGAACTGTATCAGAAATTCAATCAACATTATCGAAGTTGAATTCAGTATGGCTGCCGTATTGTAAACATTTGACAGTTCAAATGTTCCAGGGGCGGATGCATATTCAAATCCGTAAAATATGAATTCATTATTTTTTTGCTTCAGGAGTTAATGTTCACGAAATAAGAGATGAGGACATATGT
Organism: Mercenaria mercenaria; assembly: GCF_021730395.1. Lineage (NCBI taxonomy): Eukaryota > Metazoa > Mollusca > Bivalvia > Venerida > Veneridae > Mercenaria > Mercenaria mercenaria. The sequence continues at coordinate 59,077,142 of NC_069375.1, read as the reverse complement.
TGTTCTAGGCAGGTTGTATGAGTTTCATGATAAATAGAATAACAGACAACTGTCTTTTGACATCAATGTTATCAGGCTCGGCAGATATGGGCGGAAGGGGTTTCGTTCCCTCACCCCTTCCAGCCAATATCAACCTCGATTTGAAAACATTGATATCAAAAGACAGTAGCCTGTTATTCTCTATGTATCAGTGATATCAAGAATGTGGTCATGTTGTAAATCTCCCGAGAGCGAACTTGAAAAAATTGTTCTTGGTTTCTGAGTAACGTAATTGTTTACCTGATATTGTCGCATGTTTTTCCGGGGTGATTGAAAAATAATTGCTTAGATTTGCTGGAAATTGAGTAGCAATGAGTATTCCGCAATGCCACTGTATGTTGTCTTTGTCACTAATTTAGAAATAACAGAAACAAAATAATTTACTTAACACCATGACCAAATATCACCAAATCCGGTGTATTTGATCCGAGATCATGCGTTACAGATGCGGTTTTTCAAAGTAAAGATTGGACACGGTGTATCAAGTGTATTCAAAAAAGATGTTTCACGCTAATGTCACAGTGTCATTATGAAAGTACATAGGTGTCACACTTTCTTTCTTCTTAGTATTCCTATTTCCGTAGTTTACTTAAATAATTTATTCTCTCTGATTTTAATTTCTTTCTCTGCATTACATGCTTTCCTATCTCGATGTGATGCCAGAAAAATCATTTCTCTACTTGTTTTTGAAGATGAACTTTCATCTCTTTCTCTCGATGTCATCCATGAGCTAACTGTATTCTAATTATTTAAAATTCAAAATGAATTTTACACGACCTTGCAGGCAACTGATATATTTCTTAGGAAAAATCTTCACTAAACAGTTTGTATTCTCAAGCTTAATATTTCTCCAAATACAAAAATAAACTTTATAATTATATGAAAAATTCCGTTTAAAATTACGCACATTTCGGTTATAAGCATTGAAATGAAATGGATTGTAGTAATGAACTAATGTTATCTGCTGGTATATTCATTAACAAAATAACACTTTGATGTGCAGTTTTCCCACTAATGCGGCTTGGATGCTAAAGCTTATCACAGAGGCATTATCTTAATTGCCAATCCCCGAGTAAATAGTTACAAAAGAAATTAAATGGTATGTTAAAGAACAAACAATGTTATGTTGACCTTTTGTATTTCAGATCCAAGTTGAGTATCAAAAGAGTTGTCGAAAATAGTGTTAAATACGGAAATAAAAAAACAACATCATTTCGTCCTTTGCCATTTTAGACGAACTGATTTGACAAATTACAATAATAGGTCACACACTAGTAAATATTATTCCCTATATATCCTATATAAAATGGCATTTTTAAAGAGCTACTAAGCATAGCTAGACCCTTTTCAGAGAACAAATCCTTACCTCATTTTGAAGAGTTATGATACAACTGATAACAAATGAATAGAAAAGTAGGGGTCATGTATCTTCTAAGAGGGATTTCACAAATCTAAGAGAGATTTCTCTTGTCATATTTGCTTACTGTAAAATCACACCAAAAATTTGGGCTGGGACAATTTCTAAATTTTGCAATCATTTGTATGTAATCGAATCACCGGTTAATCGGCCGCCATATTTAAAATGCTGTTTTCTTTCCTGACGACCGTATCAAAGTACTTTCAGCAGCTGACTTTATCAGGAACTTACAGACTTTATCGTTTGCAAGCAGTGTGATAAATAATAAGTCATATTTTAGTGTATTTTTTTTTTAGATATATCACGACTGGCAAATCTGAGACCATTAATTATGTTCCAGTTGATGTGTTTTAGCGGAAATATACTGCGGGTCTTTGTGATGGTCGAAATGTAAAGATAACGTACAATTCGTGGTGTTTATTGCTTGGGAGCGATTAGCGGTTTTGCAAAATTGAAACCGGTTTTACATAGTAATCGAATCGGATCCGATTAGCCGAGTAATCGTTCTAGTCCTACCAAAATCACACTGCTGCGCCCACGAAGTACTACCTTGATATGTTGATCATAAAATCACAACTTGTCCGTGCCTTTGATATGTTGATCCTATTATCAGAACTTGTCAGTGCCTTCAATATGTTGATCCTAATATCACAACTTGTCTGAGTCTTTCATATTTATGTTGATAATAATATCACGACTTGGCACTGTCTTTGATATGTTGATCCTAATATCACAACTTGTAAGTGTCTTTGATAAGTTGATCATAATATCATAACTTGTCTGTGCCTTTGCTTTGTTGATCCTAATATCAAAACTTGTTAGTGAGCGTCTTTGATATGTTGAACATAATAATTTATCACAACGTATCTGTGCCTTTGATATGTTGATCCTAATATCACAGCTTGTCTGTGCCTTTGATATGTTGATCATAATACCCTTTGATATACTGCATGATCTCTGCTAATAAGACAATATATAAGAGCTAGTACCTCCTTGAGAAGGCGTGTAAGATACTTCCAACAATAGCGATTTCCTAATGATTCGCTTTTGAAGAATAATTATCTCTAGTCCCCGAAAATGCGCATATTGCAGTTCCGCAGTTTGTAGCGATTTTTTAGTATATTAATGGCTACTGGGGAACTATCATTTATACTCTCTGAGATGACGAATATTCCATTCCAGGCTGTAACAATTTATCAATAAATTAATCGCTCTTGAGGAACAGAATAGAAAGGTGGGAACCTACAAGTCGCCCAACACGTCAAAAACGAAAATGTTGCAGGTCAGCCTGTTCATGCACTTTAGTTGGAACACTTGTTACCATCCACTCCCTCTTCCACTAACCGCGAGATTAAAAGTACCAGAAATACAATTTTGAGACATTCACATATATATCCATATAGGGGTGTACACACATCTGTACATTGAACGCATTTAAGTCTCATAGTGGCCCATTGGTCTGCTAAACATTCCTATAACTAATATTTTGGCACAGGGACCTTTAGTACAAAGTGTAGTGAATATAATCAACTGCCAATCATTGTTATGACATCATGCAGACCCCATATAGGCTCCGCCTACTCCAGTTAATATGCATGTCTCTTTGATAGTACAACTTAGTTATACTGTAGTGAGCTTTAGAAATAAACGTACTAAAACCAGGCTCCAGTTATTTTACATATCCCTTCTGTAGGGTCAGTTTATACACAGTGTACTTTATCAGTACATCAGTATCAATCAGAGTGTGAGATATATGAATATTTGCAAGCATCAATATAAAGTACTATACACTAGTGATAAAAATGAACAAAATCTTTTTTTTTCGTAGCATTTTAATATATCTCCATACTTATGAGGTAGGTGTTCTGTTAAGCTCGTTTCTATTTCATTTGCACACATGACTCAAAATCAAACCATATTCTCTTTTAAAACATTAATGCGCTTTCATCAGTCTACTTCTCCCGCCTCAAGCTGCGATATACCGTGATATGATATGTATGTACTTTATTGTTTTTAATCTTATTTGATAATAGCAGTCTTTGTAATTTGCATCGAAGGTCAATACGTTTTTATCATAATTTCTCAGATTGCTAATAAATGCTTAAAGTTTATTTAATTGTCTGTACTCTTGTCAGGTACACTATTTATTAGAAAATAAAGACATAATCTGGCATAATATACGTTTTAAAGTTGTTCAATGCCTAATTCGCATCTTTCATCATTTTCCTGTATCAAATATACCTTCCATACAAAATTTTGAAATTTATTTCTAAACCGTGAATCTGACTTTCAACACCCCATACTCTCAAGTAATTGTACAGACTCTACGTTTGTTCTTCAGATAAAACAAAAATTGATTCGAATAACTCCAGTAGGTAAATAAAGCTTTGAATGACTATTAAAAGAGATAAACAATTAATGTCGTGATATTTTCTCATCAATTTCACTTGTTCATGTTTCAATGTCAAGTAAATAAACCTCCCGTGCAATTTGCAGAAATCCAATTATCTGGATGGATGATATATGTGCAGAGTCCTCAAAAGCAAGCATCGCTTCCGATAAAACAGTAGCAGTTAGAGCTCCAAAGGCATATATATATATCCGTTGTAGTTAATAGATCTTGCAAATGCGCATCTTCGCCTGTGTCAAATAACAATGAACTGAATGGAATCAAGATGCCATCTTTGGGAATTTCTCTCGTATATTGGCTTATTGTCTTCGGAGGTTTGTTGTATTCTTTTTTCTTTGGTAAAGATTTTGGGAGTTTCGAAACTCATGGAAAATCAATTAATTAAAATAAGAAATTTTACTTGTTTTGTGACTTCAATATGATGAAAATGTTTCTTTCCTGGAATAACTTCTCTTAATGCTGCAGAAATAATAGTACCATAAATCTGAGAAAACATCAGTACAAGTATTGTAATTATATTGAGATGTATTCTTTATGATTTAAAGTCTTCCTTTTAGAACCTGGTCTCATTTATATATAAAACGGATTTGATTTTGTAATGTTTAAAAATTAAGGTTTAAAGACTCCCATTCACAGATTTTAATTGCCAAATTGTAAGTCAAGAAACATTTTAAAAAAATTGTCTCACTTGATTTATTGTTTTACTTTGTATCACTTAGAGTATTTAATACGGTCATTTAATGCATGCGTCTGCATCATAGAATATTTAAAAAAAAAAAAAAAAAAAAAAAGAACACGCCTCCAGTTGAGAATCTTCCACTGGTAGAAATATAAATTTGGCCATTCTCAAAATGTTTCTAAAAAAATAAAAGCAGTGCCGAAGTTGCAAAAAGCAAAACAAATTTACTAAATTTTAACAGCTCTATATGTATTCACAAATTCATGACGATTCCAAAAAGCTATTATCTTTATGTTGAAAATCGCTAATCAAACTGACAAGAATATACACCTGCTATAAAATTTTAACAACATATTTCAATGTAATGAAAAATTCTTCGGCAATACGTACAACGTTGCCTTACTTTCAGACGGCACTGTAGAGGAATTATAAAAAAAAGCGAATGATTTTCTTTAAAACATACTATATACAGTTTAAACACTGTATCTCGAATGGACCGAGTATTTCATTTCGAAATAACCGAAATTCGACTTAGAATGATATTCTGTTCTCGCGTTTTTTAAGGGACGGGACGTTAAAATGTCTTCGTGATAGCTGGAATTTCGAGATACATGATGCGAGTTCGAGATAGTGAAACTGAAATTTAACTAGGTTCTGCATTAATCATTTAGTCATAAATGAATATTTTAATGGCAAAATGGTTTGAATCACGCCATGCATAAAAATAAAAACGTTCTGCAAAATGAATAAATATGTATTGCATCTTTCTATAATAATTGTATTCATAATAACTTCAAAATAATGATACTATCGAAATATTATACGAGAAATACATACGACTGTGTTAGTTATGAAAATAAACCGGAACTCTCACATTTTTGTTCATGACTGAAACGGTTTTACTGTCGCCCATTTCCACCCGCGATCCAAATAAAAATTGGATGCCTATTAACCTTATGTTTTTGTATCATTTGCCTGCTGAGAACAAGAATTAGTAAATAAGACGACCATAATATTATGCACGAATCACTATAGTCATGTTTACTTTTACTGCGAAACAATAAAATTTGCACTATATTAATTGGATTTCTGCTGAAGTGTTATTGAAAACTATAAATTAAAAAAAAATCTATAACATAATAGGCCTGTACTGGTCTTTCCCGGGAAAGACGGCGTCGCGGGTATCGGTGCTATAACCGAGAATGTTAAAGAACCAGACTGTCTATTCGAAAAGAGCTAGGCTAAGTTTGCCGAACAGGCCTGTATCTAAAAAGGTTTCTCTCTGCTTTTGGGGCTTTATCTCATTCTGTCCCTGTGGTCAGATCGCTCTGTGTCTGTGCTAGTAGAAGATGAACTTGCTGTAAGTAAAGCGCCTTTGAACGTGTTTATCATGAAAAGGCGCTTTATAAATCTGATATGATAATAATAATGATAATAATAATAATAATTATTATTATTATTGTTTTTAGAATTTTTTGCCATGTTATTCTAAGTTCTATATTTTCTCTTTTAGTAGACAATACACTTTCAAATGTTATCAAAATAATATGAGCCCACATGGTATATTTTAATAGCACTGTTTTACTAAGAACTTGCTTATTTATGGACCTAAAATACAAACCTGTGAGCAAATGATGTAAATTATTGAGTTTATTTGATTTATTAGTTATATAACAAGGAAAAGAAACTAAAACAAAATTATCATACTAATTACACAAAACTGTAGGTGCAATAAAAGAAAATTGCTATTTGCCTGAAACGTCAAGGCACAGTAGAGTCTCGTCATGTTGTTCAATTATGGTTCATTTCTTTTATCTTGTCAAGTTAATATTGAAGTTTATGATAAAATCGTTTTAAAAAAGTCGTTAAAAAGTATTGAGGTAAGATCAGTTACAATAGTATGACCTTAATTTCTTAATATGATATCTGCACTTTTTTTTACTCCTTTTCATTTCGACAGGATTATCTTGGTTTCACTTCATCCCTCAATCTTTTCAATGTTTATTATGCAAATGTACAAAATGCAAAAAACTGGAGACGCATTAATCAACATAAAGTTGGACTTCAGTGAGATTATCTTGGCCTACATCTTTAAGTATTGAATTTGCATAGTATTTTTTAAAACAAGTTTTTTTTTCTAATGAAATTTATCTACATGTAACTGTCTCAGTCTGTAGATCCAATCTTCTACTCACACGAAGTTCAATCATTTTTGTACTAGTTTAACAATGATATTGCGCAAGAAACAAAAACAGCATTTTTGTAGTCCAAATCATGCGCATTGAATACGCACTTTGGCGTATGAGTTCCTGAGACAACATCATATACACGAATGTATATTCTTTGAGAATTTAGTCTGTTAACGCTCCACAAATGGAGAATTTTACATCAGGACTTGTACTCTATCATTTTCGTCCGATGGTGATGAAAGCTCCAAGCTTAATTTGAATCACAGCCAATTTCACTTCATGGCAATCCAGTGCTGGTGTAAAGACCGTGTGTAGATAGGTCTTAATTTCATTTTACATTTAAATCAAAATCAGTTGATAATGTCAACTTCAAATTTTATTCCTTTGATAACTAAAATAACTAAAAGAGCGTGTTAGTTAGGTCATTGTATTAAAGCAAAAGTAGCTTTAAGTGAAAATTGTCATTTAGGGTCTCAACATTGTACGATGCATTTACCAAGTATAAATCAGCAAATATAACAGAATCATCAAATAAGAATTTATAACTTATGGGGATAAAATTTGAATAGGCTGTTTTTGATAGTGAACTTTTATTATTTATATTATATGTGCTACTTCTAAAGGCAGATTTGGATAAAATAAGAATTTATAATTTACGAGGGGATTGGAGGGGGATAAAATTTGAATAGGCTATAAAGACAACTTTAATTTCATAGTGTACATTTATAGTTTATATTGCATAGAGTACTTTTACAAGTAGATCTGGATAAAAGTTTTGTTAATTCGGACATATTTTATTTTAAAGTTATCTAAGTCATTGCTGTCATTATTATAAAGGACCTAGATCCCTTATATATACATGTAGTAACTAATCGCCCCACATATATGAAGTGATAGTTATTTTTAGTTTACTTGCTTACATAAAGATACTAGAAAGAATTTCCTAATTTGAAATATGGGGTCCTTAACTCATGTATAAATAAATAATAAAGACAAAGACATACATTGAATGTTCGCAGGGAGAGTATACCTGGTAATAAAAAAAAAGCCAAACACCACAAAATCTAGACAATTTCAAAACGATTTGGTACCATAACGAATATTATATCAATTACAGGTCAAGCCAGGATATCACGAGCGGGTATTGACGCACCGATACATACACTTAAACAATGTATTCAGAAGGAGGGTCATGATATATTGTGTGAGGATTTCATTCCTGGTAGGTTTACACAATGAAAGCTTAGCACCGTTAATCTCGAAAACATTTATAATTTTAATTTCATTTTGCGGTCTTATCTGCGGTATTAATAAAATGCGTTCTTTTAATAGTCAGAAAAGTAAAATAAAAAAGAATTGGTGGACAACAGTCCTTAAATATTTGAATGGCTGATGATACAATACAAACCTGATGACTTTGTGTTGTTGTTTTGTTGCCATCATTATGATAAATATATCTGTTGTTATCATAAGTTTCATATCTATTACAAAAGTGATAATAATTGTCGTTACATTATCTTATTTCCAGTTTTCGTTTCCTCTAGTCTCACTTTATACCTTATGATAAACTGTAACAAAGACGAGTTGAAAACGACAATAATGGCCACCGTTGGCAGACCTATACTTGTAAACAGAAACGGCAAATGTAAATAAAGAGAATGTATAGAAAGGTACACGGCTGGCGTGCGCCACCGTAATGACACATTTAGGTTCATAAAGCCCTCAACAAATTGCTGCATTAGGTATGGAATAAAGACAACACCAAGCCGTATATTAACCTCTTATCATTGCAAATACGATTATTAGTATATTTACTACAGAGGCGGAGGAGCTGATAAGTAAGTGGCCTGCAGGTCCATATGTTTTACCGATGACACACCATGGCTGCCCAGAATCTTACATGCAGGGTTGGCGAGAGGGTTACCTGTCAATTACGTGGCAGACGCCCCAGTCTCTGCATGTGCTCACTAAGAATATAGATGAAGATGCAAAGTTTGTCGACCTATCAAGAGATCTATTCAGCTCGTCAGACAGACACTTTCATATTCCAGCAACGCCGAATAATTTGAAACTAAGTTTCTGTTACAAATACAGAAGCAACCTGTCACAAGATATTGGCTTATGGCCAGATGGGAACTTCAACATTTACGCGACAGAAATTGGCTGCCCGCAAGGTAACTGTGTATTTAGAGCACAAATCTGTATTTTGCTCTTAAATATTATATACTCTGTTTATTAGAATGCAAGGGAGATAACCCTGACCACTACAAATAATGATCGCTATCATTGATTTGGCTTCAATATCAAATAAACATTTAGATACACGCATAAGAATTGAAAAGATATAGAAATAGTTCGAGAAACGAAAATGAAAAAAGGAAAACCTCGTATTTTTGATGTTCTGCACACTGCTGAGTACAAATAGTTTAGAAATTTTTGTAGTTTCATGGAACGTTCTCATATTGTTTCAATATTTTCATATTACAGATAAATACGACTGTTAACGCATTTTTTAAATTTTATTTGAATGTGAAGAATTTCAGTCCAACATACTTGATACGTATTCTTCTGACGATTTGTTTTTACAGTTTTTATATTCTATACTGGTATAAAATTAATCAGACGCCTACATATATATGTATATATATCGTAAAAGAAAAGTATGTAAAATTTTACCATGTTAGACAAGCGTAAGAACATATCGCAAAAAATAGATTTAAGGTATACTTTGCAGCTACATTGTAACAACCGCACATCTGCACGCAGCTGTGTACGCGTGCATACACCCACACGCACATACCATCACTTTTGCATACACGCAGCGCGCGTGCACACACAGACACGCACGCACGCACACACGCACGTAGACAACATTTATTTTGAGACATGCTTCTTTAATACTTTCAAGTAAATATGTATATTACATTCTTGCAACTTTTGCACTGTCAGTATTATCAATTAGAAATTGAAGATATATTTTAAAAACACATCGTATCTCGAGTCTCAGTTATTTTACTAATTAAATGTAATACCCGAATGGATCAAACGTAAATTGTTTTTGATTATTCCCAGATATGATTTTATGACTTTTGAATGCTGTCTCAGATTAAGTTACATAGATATAAAAAAGAAATATTGTTCTTGATATTGCAATGCAAATGAGTTTTAAAAAGCATAGTAAACTTAAATGATAAATTCTTCACATTATTTGACGTTTCATCTCAAACAATCATATAAACCTTTGATAGAGCGTTTTATACTGTTAAAAATAGTGAAGTATTTACTATTTTGCCCAAGTAAATGCAATGCCGATAGTATTCGAGTTACAAAAATGTATTTATCTTTCTATTAAAAAAATACTAGTATAAATAATGCATCTATAGAAGTCTTGATTTTTTTTTACATTGACAAAAGGGTTTGATATTATCACTTTGATTATTCTTGAAAAAAAAAAAAAACGCATTAATTATTCTTCATTGTCTTAAAATGGATATTTTGTTTGTTTTGTTAATATTAGTTTTAACGGCACACCGACATAATTATTAATCAAATGGCGACTTTCGATCGTCTCGTGGTGGAGAAAGACCCCACATGCCTTTCGACCCGCAGCGATATGAGTTTTTTTTCATTCGAAGACAACGTCCTTAACCACTCGGTCACGGAAGCCCCGTTTAAAATAGAAAAAGGAAAAATGCAACAAATGGATTGTATCGGATATCCAGACTGTTCACATCAATTTTCCTCACTTTCTCGTTCAAGCACTAGTATGAATATTCGGTCACAACGTTTTGGTCAACTCATTGAATTTGTATCTTGAGTAAAGATATTAATTAGATGGAAATAAAAGTAAAACTAATAACCATTATACGGTAATTATTCATACAAATAGGTTGGTATGGCCAATTAAAGACATTTTTAGCAAAATACAGAGAATGTCTGGTCACTGTTGCTAGATAGTAAACAATCAGATCGTGTTAAGCGACTTATGATTCACAGCCACATTCCCCTCAAAATTTTTATAATGTATTTTATTTCTTCTTGCACTGAATTCAATATACATGTTGAGTACTTATGGGAAATCTCATAGTCAGATAATTATCTTGACTTATCGTTGAAGATTTAGTTTGACGTTTAGAAATTATTTGAAAATTAAAAAAGAACTAAAACCTTTGAAAAAGACAATTATCAAAATTATTTCTTTGATTGACAAACGAAACAGATACTTTGATAACAAATTTATTGATAATAAAATCGTATGATAGACACTCCCTTGAGTATTTAGGATATTAACGTGTATTTTCTTCGTAAATCGCTCTGCTGATAAAGGTGTTTTTTCAACCGAAATTTTAGAATTTCAGTAATTTGTTTGAATAAATGAAATGCTAGGTCTTTTAGTTATTTCTAAAGATAATTTGTACATACAGAATGTTTCATATAATAATATATATAAGTCTTAAAGCAGCACAACACCGAGTTTATTCATGTTTAGTCATAATTTGAAAAGTACTTCAGGATAATGCACAGTCCAGTGCTGAATCTTGTTTTTGTGTACCGATCACTCTGGAATTTTTCAGAATTTACAAAGCACTACTCCAGTATGACGCTACCGAATATTTCCCGATGGGAGTCAGGTGGTTATTTACCTGATTTCAAGATTTTAAATGATGGTACAAATGGTAAGCCTAGGAACATTCTCAAATTATTATGAATTTTTTATTTATAATACATGTACAATGTGTGCGAGAGTTATTTATAACCATTTAAAATAGTTTGCGTTATTCCTTATATAATCTAGCATTCTGTATTGTAAGTTGGATGTTCTGCAAGTATCTATAGTTATATATAATGACTAGTAGGTAATCTAAGATATATGTTGTGAAATTAACCATGTTGAAAATAGTCTGTTTTTTCTGTTTTACTCTTTACTAAATATTGAGTTGTTGAGTTACATATTATTGTCTCCATACTTTGATTTAGATGTTTTGCAAATGCAACTATGTTCCTCGAGGAGTGTGTTTAACACGTCTGGTAAAGACAATGAAGAAAATACTGCACCTGTTGAAAATACTTTTGAGTTTGTTCATGACTCTGACGCAGATAATTCTCCCTACTGGACTGATTTCTTCTTGATAAAGGCAAGTGTGATACACATGGAAGATAACTAGAACACGTCCACAATTATAATGCCATATTGATTTTTGCGTGCTCTTTAAACTTGATATACTAATCTCCCAGTTCTAATTTAACGTCTTTTCTGTAGTCATATTAGCAGTAAACAACTTTGATGTGATATATCTGTAAGCAATTTAGATTACCCCGTAGTTAAACTTACTTTATTTGTAAAATATTTCTCTGATTCTTTTCAACCAAAGACTGGTTTGACATGCTATATGAGTAAAGGGTTCCTACTGCTTTAAATAATTGTTCTGAATGATACTATTCAAAACTATGTTAAAAATTATCATGTTGTTATATTTTTGCAAACAAATTCTAATACAATTAATGGCGGTTATCATACATCTTAATCACATGTTTGTATTTATTGTTAGTGATACTATAATATCTTTTATGCCTTTTGTTATTTCAATACCTACATTAATAGCTGGCGCGTCTATGCACACAAATTTCAATTCTGATTCTATTGCTCAAGCTTTTCTTACAGGTAAAGATAATGTTATAATGATATTCTTTTCATTTTATAGGATGATAACATTTCGTGTCCAATATTACAAAATTCAAATATGACTGAAGAAACATTGTATATTGGACAATACAAACACGGTGATTTACAAATAATACAGGTGTCTGACACGTTATGCTATTATGAAATAAACATTCTTTCCGACGGTAAGTAGATTTGAAAAGAATTGTTTTACTGTATTGTTTAAGAGGCATACTGCCGTAATATTCTATTTTAGGTCTGACTCCAGACCAATGGTTAATATTTATATTTGGTGTTTGTTATGAAATACGTTACTATTATAAGCGTTAAATAACTGTAATAGTTGATGTTCAATGTAAAAAACAATTTGTATCCATTTTTGTAATTCATTTCAAACAGTGACATAAGTGATGCCGCGAAAATAAATGATAAATCAATAACATACTGACCATCAAATTTAAAATTAAATAAAATTAAAAAGAAAAATGCAATATAATGTTTAATTTTCGTAATCCCCTGATTCAGATCTGTGAATATGAGACTTGGTGACGATAAAGTAAAGTTCTAGCCTCATTTCTGATCACTGACCAAACCAAGGGTTTTATACGCATAATTATTTTAAGAAAAAGAACTTTGAAACAAACGCCTTACTCACTGTTTTCATTGTAACCACTTTGTAAATATTTGATAGAATTATTATTTTATGAACAATTTGTAATATATTTCAGATAATGAAGGTTGGTTGCTGGAAAATAGATTAAGAAAAGGTAAAATTATCCGTCAGTGCAAATCAAGCAGTTTGTTAGTTGTTTGCAGGAATTTATTTCAAGAACATTACGATGTCTTCTCGTACAAACTGATGCAAATAAGAAGGTTGCATAGGGGCACGTGTCAGATTAAAGTTTAAATACCGGCTAACAGATACATCTAAACTCACAATAAAGAACAATGTATTTATGTCAGATGCATTACATAATTATTTCTTACCAATTTCGGCATTTATGAAAAAAAAGCAACTCAGCACACTTCACCTATCCTATAGACATAAATAATGATATCGAGAAAACAACAAGTAAATCAAATTTCTTGTCTAAGACTTACCGGTATGTGAAAAGGCGTGTCAATGTTAATGTGTGTGAGTTTTAAGCATTAAGCTAAATAAATTACTACATAAACACAATTACTACGATTGCATCATGTTTTGTTTTGGCACACGACTCTCCGATCCGAATCCATAACTTTCGGTTTGGCGTTTGGATCATATTTAAAGTAAAACACATTATGGTACTAGACTCATAAAAAGCTGTTTTTCTTTGCCATTTTACATCTGTGATTATATGTTCGAATCTTCTAAAATTAAAAGTACCGTTTATATCATACATTTTCAGCGTATAGTGTTTATATCGCAAGCAACTCCCAAGGGGATACAACTCATTTGGCGTTAGAAGGTATGGCTATTTCCTAGTTTATGCTGATACATTGACATATTGCGATCTAATATTCTTATTCTTATAGAACACTCACTCATGTTGTAAAGAGCAATCAGAGCAATCAAAAACAAACTGCTGTAAGTGCATCAAATACTAAATGTGCATGTATAAAACTGAAAAGCTTGTGTAAATAAATTCACATGTGTATATGTGTCAAATGAACAACAGATAATGCTAAGATATCCAGTAGAAACCTAAGAACATGAGTAACAACATGCAATGTGAAACAGACTTCATATTGTTCTAATTTCAAATGGTCAGTTTATCGGTTCTAAGCTAATGGCTAGTGAAACAATTGACTTCTGGCCTGTTTTTCAGAATTCACTTTTCCAGTTGATGAGTACCAACAATGGACATCTGTTGATCTTGGAAGGACGGTTGTGGTGTCAGCAGTTGATATAACAAACAATATTGGTTGGTAAACATATATTGTCCGCTTTGTCTTTTTTTTCAGTATAGTGGCAAAGCCGAAGGGTAAGAAATTCAGGTTGACAAAGCAATGATATAATATCCGTGATAAAATACAATATTTTGAACAGAAAATATGGCATATAACGTAATTTCGTTTCAAAAGAAGTGGACTTCTCACATTATTATTCCAAAGGAACATAAAAGGGAAACGAAGAATTACAGGAGGAGATAATCCTCTAAGATTTTGGCATCATGCAATTTAAATTGTCTTCGAAACATAGCCGTCTCAACTTTTATATAGCAAAACATGGTGTCACATATAGTTGGAAATTTTGTTATGATTATGTACATGATGTAAATCATGTTCACAGGTCATGATATGTACAAAAAGAACAAACAAACCAGAGTTTCATTGACAACAGGTTTGAAAGGAGTCATCTATAAAACAAATTAATTTGGCGCTTTTATGTTTATTAGATTTCAACGTTAGACTAAAATATTTTGTGAAGGAGAGCAACAAATTTCAGTTTAAACAGTATTTATTAAATATACCATGTACATAGATACAACAACATTTAGAAACAACATAATGTAAAGGATCTGAAAACAAGCTTTCATCAAAAATGTATATTAAGCAACAAGTTTTGAGGAAAAAAGTATTAAGTAGAACATTATTCAACCCTTTGCAAGCTATTTCTTTCTTTTATCTATCTCTCTATTTTGAAACAGGTGATTCTGAAATTTGCAGCAAAGAACATTTTGGATGCTTCATCAGCAGGGAGAAACTGGATTTTCTGTATTCAGGATCTTTGTTATGTCCATATGTTCCCGTTTGCCGAATTGGACAGAGGTCTCTGAGCTTACTGTTCACAAGGTAATCCGTCCAATATATTACTTAAATGAAACAGAAACCAAACACTTGCAACAAACATTGTAACCAGACAAGATATGCTCTCGATATAAAACTTCCTTTAAAAAATAATTAATTAAGCAAATTGTTGGTGTAACACATTTAAATTAGATTATGCTCTTTACAGCAATGTTCTTGTGATATGCTAAACCGATGTTTACAGGCCAAGTAAGGTAAAGCTCACATCATCGCAGGCATACATTCTGTTACCTCTCACGAACAGAATCTTCTTTTTGGCGTGCTATTTTTTCTCAAGTATCTTTGTACAGTACATGTAACTATCACAACAGGTCTATAAATGCCGTGTTGCTGTCTCAAAAGGTCAGCCCGTCCTAAAAGTCAGTGTTGTATTCGTCTAATCTTGTGTGGCCACTGAGTTTATATATAAGAGCTCCACTTTAGATAGTGCTTAGGGCGTGACAGGTTTTTAAAATTTAAATCTTTCAAGATCAGACTGTGATGGCTAGAATTTTTTGCCTGAATGCGTTCTATCACTTCAAATATTTTTTTCTACCGATTTTACTAGTGATAGGTTATTCATGTGTGATAAGTTAACCTTGGCTAACAATAATATAAATATTGCATAATATATATACGTCTCAGGAGAAACTGAAAACCTACAGCTTTGTGTAAAAGGTTAATGAAGCCCTTACGTTTTACAAATACGTATAGTCACTTAAGAACTAAAGGCGGACACCTGCACTGATATAAGGAAGTAGAGGTGGCGATATGTTAATAATCGATTAAATTGTAATGTTTCATCGTTTAAATTAAACGAATAAGTAAGCATACTGAGTGTTAGTTCATCTGCCAGACATTCAAATTTTGAATGTATTAGTAAATAAACTAAGAGCTGTTGTTTGTTGTCCTTCTAAAAGTCAATATGATCGCATAGATTCAAAGGAAATATCATTTGAATATTATAGATACTAAAATTTTCGTCCTTGTTTTACATTTGTTTGCGATCAACAACATTGAAACCGGATCACATTGTATTTTTGATAAATTCCTATAATCATCATACTGCTTTTAGGAAAAAAAAGAATGTATTGTAAAGGTTTACTATTTTAACTGGTAATGTTGGTCATTGTAGTATGCGATATATTTATTTTCCTTTCAATTTTTCATGACATTCTTTTAGCACAACTTTTCAAGTCCTTTAGATTTACCAAAAACTACAAAACAATACTTCGACAACTCCTAACAGTCTTTGAAATATAAACATCTTTTCTGTCTTGTTTGTCTTCGCGAACCACATGTACGTGGATTGGAAACAATGCAAACTAAGGTTTATTAATGTCATAAACGTTGAAATGAATTATTCCTTAAAATGTTTAAACTCTCTAGCTATCAGAGTCAATTTTAGTTAACCCATATAATTGTCGAGTTACGTGCTGCATGTAGATATGTCTAGTGAGCCTTTTTAGATAACAATGTTGACGATAATGAAATTGTTTTATGCTTATGCTATTGCTCTTTAAAGACTTTACTTTAAGCTTTGAATATTGCACATTTGACAGGGTCATGGAAGGACGCTACGTGACTTTGTCTCACGCCGATGCTGAAATCAACTTTGATGAATTTAGTATCAATGTTTTCACCGAGCGTATAAGCAACGGTAACATTAATTCTGAAAATAGTCTGACATTTAAAAGAACACAACTGCTTAATCTTTGTTTTGTTTATATACATAAAAGGTATTTAAAGTGGTATCAAGTGCATCTTATTACAAATAGTGTGTTATTGGTGAATAGTTTACAAAAGCAATTTTTTGGTTGCTGTACATTTAAATGTGTTAATTTAACAATAATACCACATAAGTATTTAGAAATAAAGAAATCGGACTAATAGAATAATACTTCTTTTCTTCAATCATCTACGCAGTGATCTCCCTTACCTATAGGTAGAAATTTCTGAAGTTGAACGGGAAACAACTCCTGCGTGTAGTTTGACTTTTCTTAAAAAGGACAGCCCTAGTCAAAATACGAAGTCATATTTGGAAAGTAATTATTTCGTACTGGTAACAGGAAGAGTTTGGTATATTTTGTTAAAAGCCATAATTTCCTATGGCTCTTTCACACACACACACACACACACACACACACACACACACACACACACACACACACATCTATTTCAGTTGGATTTTTACTTGAAAATGAGCATAATTCCACTTTATGTGTGTAATAAATTTTACTGATTAAAATGCATCTATCCTACTGTTTATAGGAAACTATTCAACAAATATAAATTGCAATTTCCTTTACGCTTTGCTTTCTAACATGATGCTCTAAATCGAAATAATAAGAACAAACGTATTTTGCGTATGGCTGCTATGAACATGAGCATCTGATATACATGTAAATATTTAGTAAAACTAAGAATTAGAGATTATATCAGATTCGTATTTAAGTACGATGCGGACTTTCAAGATTATAGCAATACTAATGTGGCAAAACTTAATTTTCAGTTATATAAGAAATGGTTGATCATTCAGGCAGCTGCTTATACTTAATATCATAACAATCACTATATAATTTAAGTTCTTTAGTAATACCCCTGTGCAGTTTCGTTGATTTACCATTTCTGGTTGCAATCATTGCATAATATCCATGCTATTTTATAAAGCGATCTATTTTATTAATCTTCGATTTATTGTACATTAGATGGTACCAGCAGTTGCAATACTGATCTAGGGATGAATGATCTGAGTGTTAAGGATGACCAGATTTCAGCTTCGTCCTCACTACAAGAGTTTTCACCTATCAATGCAAGACCTTATCATTCGGGCTGGTGTCCACAATTTAACGACGAACAACCATTTATTCAGGTGTAGTATTTAAATCACTTACAAGTGCTCAGCAACAAACGACATTATTATTCAGGTAGCGTATTACTTCTTGCCGACCTTGAAATGTATCCTACAAGTGAATGTCATCAATAGCATATTAACCTGTTCTTTTAGTAGACTCTTAGTCTGATGACGAAGTTTTCTTGTAATAGATGTCATACTTAATACAATTTATCTGTCGTATTCGGGTTGGTTGGATTTAACGTCGCACCGACACATGATAGGTCATATGGCGACTTTCCAGCTTTAATGGTGGAGGAAGACCCCAGGTGCCCCTCCGTGCATTATTTCATCATGAGCGAGCACCTTGGTAGAACCACCGACCTTCCGTAAGCCAGCTGGATGACTTCCTCACATGAAGAATTCAACACCCTGAGTAAGGCTCGAACCCACATCGATGAGAGGCAAGTGAATTGAAGTCAGCGACCTTAACCATTCGGCCACGGAGGCCCCCATATTCGGTTTGAAGCAATGAAGACAATATATAATTTATACTATAATATTTAATACAACTAGCTTTTTTGGGTGTCGGATTCGCCATCTTAATGTTTTATGCCAAGCAATGGTTTAAAATATCTGACATTTAGGGACATTGCCGAAGAATATCCGTGCCTGACAGTTTGTAGCCGCTCTTATTAATTCACATCAAATCCATTTTCATAAATGGCACTTATTTAAAAATATTGGCGTAATAAAGGATATGTCCATTTTATTGGTTGCACGTATAAATAGAGAATAGAAAATGCATTTTGTGTTTAATTAAATGTGTTAAATACAATCGTAAAATGCCCGTTCAATTTATTCAATGAGTTTCATACATTTTGCAAATTAAAGAAGAAAAGTAATTGTCCTTTTATCATTATGTCAGCTGATTTTATTGAAAAATTGAAAAATTGAAATTTCTTTTATCTATACCTATAACAGACAAAGTCATTCAGACTAACGTCTTCTAAACTTTAAACGACATCAACGTCAGACTGTTAATAAACCAGCCATTTATCAAATTTAATTAATGACTATTTCACTCCTACGACGTCAAACATGCGATACGAAGTTTTATACGGCGAAAGTCAATATACGCTGACAATAAGTTAAATCAGTTCTTAAACGCACATTACAGTAACAGTACACTCACATAGTATTCTTTTTTCTAACAGATTGAGTTTCCTGTGACAACGATGGTTGAAGGAATTACGGTGTATAATTCACGAGAGTCAGAGGTTTTCTTGTCGATTAAAATGAATAATGGTGTTTCATTTGGTCAAACTACACTGATGTTATTACTCGCGGAGGAATTTAACAAGTCTTTCATATATAACAAGGTAGGTAAAGTTACAGAATAAAACATATTTCTAACGTACAATATTATATAACTGTACATTTATCTAATGTCTTATTCAGTTTTACTTAGTCAATTAAAAATCAATATTTTTTTCGAACTTGTAATAATATTCCAACACCTGAAAACGCAAATATGTAAAATGTT
The DNA here is from genome assembly GCF_021730395.1 of Mercenaria mercenaria. NCBI lineage: Eukaryota > Metazoa > Mollusca > Bivalvia > Venerida > Veneridae > Mercenaria > Mercenaria mercenaria. The sequence continues at coordinate 59,057,598 of NC_069375.1, read as the reverse complement.
CTCAAGAACAAACTTGACCATTAGAAATGATATGTTTTATTTAATTTAAGATAAAGATGAAAACAGTTTTTAATTTTTTATATCGCAGACTAGTTGTTATTACATTATTTGTCTTATCTACACTCAATCAAAGTTGGAAACGCTGTTATTGTACAGCACCAATTATCTCAAAGATGTACAATTTTAAAGTTGTACAATCTTCACATTCAGACAGTATTCCACTCCCATATCAATCACAGAGTTTACCTAGTAAACATAGCGCATCAAGCACTGAAAAGAATGTAACCATTAATAATAAAGAAATAATATTCATCTGTGTATTGATTTTCAAAGCTTTCCTTCAATACGTCTAAACTCCCGAGTCTATAATGTTTCTTAGAATAATTCGGATTTTCTATGTCCCATGATTTCGACTACGCATGACACAAATCATTTAATTTTTCAGTGTCATCCCTTTTGCATTATGCATTGGGAGCCATTTTATTTTCCTATTTGTGTTTACTTTTTGGGCAATTAATATTTCTGGAATTTCATTCATTTGCCTCATTATCAACTAATAATTTACCAGTTTGTTGTTTGTCAACGTGTGTGGTACATAAGGCAAAACTTAAGAAATAAAACATGTCATAATCTGTAAGTCAAGACTTAAGATTTACGAAATCAAGGAATAGCATCGAACACGTGATAATATTTGGCTGTACATCTTACATTTAATTGGTGTTTTACAACTAAATCCTACCGTCAGTTGAGGCCTTATTAGCAAAATGCACATTATCTTAATTCGTAAGCAAAAATAATGTGTGTTTGTTTATTAAGGTTATGAATATAAGAATAAGGATATTATTGTTGCTTTTAAAGATCATTGTGCATAACAGATTGGGCTTGTAAATTGTCTTAAGCATTTGAATTATTTCCCCAGAAAAGCTTAAAAAGTGAACACTTAAGACTGACAGAATTTTGATTTTGATTTTTGGTTTTTATTATAGACATTAATCATTGATACATCTAAGCCGGATTCCCACCCACAAATGTTCTGGTTCCTGAAAAAGATAAAAACTAAACTTGTTAGAGTCGTCATGCAAGAGGAAAGCGCATTTGAGGTGATATGTATACGATTTGAACTACACGGCTGTAGACCTACTGGTAAGTCTGTTTCTTCTTTTTGCTTTATTTTTTGATGGTTGGGGTCAAATGCTGAGTTAAACAGAATTTAATTATATTTACGGTATTCAGGGAGTCTAATTACAGTTTCCTGTATACACATTTACAGATTTTCTCCAAAAACTAATTGAGCTTCCTTGGCAGAGCTGGTTAGGTCATTGACCTTGAATGACTGGCTCTTACTGCAACTGGTTCGAAACCTCGCTTGAACTTGTTTATGAGGACACCATTCAGCTAATCTTCGAAAGCTGGTGATTTCTGCCTAGGTACATAATGCAGCAAAGCATGAAAATCGCAAAAATACTTAATATTACGTCGGTAAAATGACCTCAAGGGGAGAAGTGCGGTCATGACTCTTTGTTACAATCGGTTGTTATTATTTTTATGGTCATCGTTGGTATTGTTATGATAATAATTATTATTATTATCATGTACAACGTCATTGAAGATATCATTGAATAAAATAGACGTTTAATCAAGTTATTCAGTTTCAGATTCGGTATGGCTAAAATCACAAGAAGAAAGTCCACTTGAATAATTATTTACAACAATCTGAAATAGAAGACTGCATAATATTTTGTTTCGTTTTCATACAACAAACACTAATTCATACGAAAATTTCTTCCTTTTAGAAACCTTACAAACCATAAATTTGTTTAGACGAAAAAGGCAAATCTTATATCATGAAGTTGTGGCATTTACCAGCGAGATATATGAGTTCAGCAGCATACTTACAAGTATTGATTTTCCGGATAGGTATCAAACAAACCAGGCTTATCAATGGGCAATCAGATACCCGGAATTTCACTTCATAAAACTAGTCTTTACACACATTGAGCTTAATGTGCGCAAGGTATGAAAATGATATTCAGATATCATTAATAGTTTCTTGTTTAAGTTATCTGTTGATTTATATTTAAAAAGCGGTGTTAATGACGCGCCACAGAATAACTTTATTCTTTCGTATCTACATGATGGTAAATATATATGATTTGCATAAAAATATGAGAAATTTTTATCATACAAGTATCTCGTTACACACTGACAGTGGCATATATGAGGCCAAGACGAAGTGTTCAATGTTTATTGAATATTGGAATATAAATTGGAATATAAATATATTGTATATTGACTGCATGTTTTTTATTATCCACTACACTATTAAATGCTTAAAATATAAAATACAGTTCTCTTTTACAATCTTTTACCATGCCACTTATTTTCCTTTCGCACTGAATAACTTTAAAATGTTACCTTTTCTTTTTCAGGGATTATCTGATGACATAATTCCCACCTGCAATGACTCTTTGATAATATCTAGCGACCTTGAAATTCACAATAATTCTAGGGTTATAGATCACAGATACAACGGTGTGAAATATTCACTGGCCATTGAAACAAAGGAAATTCAGATTGTTTTGTCTTTCCTCACATGTTCAATATCATCACCAACAGATTTAGGAAAGGGTTTTAGAGCTTTTGCTACTTACGAAAGTAAGAACGCGTTTGCTTTATAATGTAGTTAACCGACAATTACAAATTTTATTTGCAAAATCGACATTACCATAGTTTTTGCCAATGATCCATGGACTTTAGAATTTCAATGCTGCCATGTTTCAGTCATCATGTTGACTACGTTTAAAATTCACGGAAACCAGGAAATTCAAAAAGCAAACAATTTCGAATTTGTCTGACTACAAAACAAACCAAAATTCTTACAAAATGCGTTAAGGCTCATGTCCAATTTTACTAAACTATTGAGTACGGTGTTCAAGATGATATAACTGTTGCAGTATAAGAGAAAAAGATGACCTAAACAAAAATCTAAATGCAATAAATAGTTTTTATTAAGTTAACGTATTGCTGAGTTTAAGTCTATTCAACAAGTCGGAAACAGATTTATCCAACCAAGGTTCTGCAAAGTTGGATGAACGTATCGGAGATGAATGTGTCTGAGACAAGCTATATAAACTGTAGTTCAGAAAGACAGTAACCTAAAATCTATTTATCTTGCAACCCATAAAAACTGTTCAGAAACTGCTTTTCGAAAATAATCCATGTTTCGGTGCTAGCCGAAAATTGATGTTAAAACAAGTAATGACGCATCGACTTGGAAAAAAAATTCAGCCGAACGACTTTACTCGAATACGATTCTTAGATTTAAATTGAAAGACCACAGTATCTGCATTTAACTTCTCTATTCCCGGCATATAAATGAAAATTCGGTAAGTTTCCTCACAACGAATGTCTTAATTCCACCAATTACGATAATTGCCAGTTTAAAGCATATTAAAAACTTTAAGTATTTAATCCAAACTTCAAAACACAAAACTTTGACTAAGTCAAGGTCAATTGTCAATTGAATAAGTATCTAAAATGTATCTTCGTACCGTTCCGTACTAAGTACGATGTAAAGTGTGTATACTGGCGTTTTACTTAGATAACTTACATGCAAATCTTACATGGGTTTGCAAACTAGACTCAAGTTTAGGATGATAAAGAGTGGGAAACGTCCATACTATTCCAGTCAAGTATATATGATTTATTGCTTGTTACATTGGGTTACAAAATCTGTTGTATATATATTCTAGACAATACAAACCAGCTGCACAATATTGTTCATTAATGTGAATATTATTGTTGAATTTTGTCCTGTATGTTGCAAGAATATAAGCGTACGTAAATGTATACGCGTCACGTCACAAGTCCGAGATGAAGAACGTGCATCAATATCTATATAGTTTTACACCACCAATGGTTCTAATTGTATTGCAATATCTAACAGTTGTAAAGTATAAACTAAGTAAGAAGCTTACCGGTCAAAAGTAAAAACTATTGCCTGAGGACAGAAGGACGTTTATATAAGGTATCCTGTAAAATAGTTGTTTGTTGTTCCAAACCGTCTTGGTTAAAATCTTGTTTGTATTTATATTGAAAAGTCTTTGTTATCAATTATTTGTAAATTGATTACCGGCTTAAACGAAAGTATTGACGTTTTAAAATACAGTGGATATATATATTTCCTTTAAAACATGATTTTTATCATTTCAAGACAATGAACATAAGAGGAATATATCTTATCATAAAGAACATGAAGAACAAACAAATGATCTTGCTTAAGTACAGTTTTAAGTAAGGAAATGCTTTGAAGAACATTTTTCACAAGCAGAAAAATATATAAAGCAGTTTTAATTTAAATTCGTTTTAATTTTTAGCTGGGTAAATACGATCAGTTTGAGCATAAGAAAACAGTGCTAAATTAAATATCAAATGTTTGACACTTCAGACATACCGGCTTGCTTTTCTCTCCGTTCACATACTTCTTGGCCAGAAGGACAACAGGAAACGTGTCGATACTCTGCAATGCTTATCACGTCAATGGGATATCTTGGGTTTCAGTTTGTACAAACTACTGAACAATGGACTATTCATGTCCCAAATAAGCGAGTGAATGTTCAAGTTCTTGACTTCTATGTACCATGCCAAAACGGTAAATCTTTACCTTCTTATATGGTATTAAAAATGATATGTATATTTCAAATAGGCAACCAGTACCAATTTGTTACGTCGAAAAATGAAATGTCTTTCACAACGTTAGACATTGTCATGTTTTAAAGCAAGATATTACAAACACTTCAGAATATATCAAAGTATATTTTTTGTTTCATTTCAGATATACACAAGTCAGAATTCAAAATTATTGATGTGGGACGAGAACAGTCATATTGCAACATTCAAAAACCCCCAGACAGTTTAAACTCATCATTCGACACGCTTACGATACATTTTTTCAAAGGTATTGATCCTTGGGACAAAAGATATGTACTGACTGTTGTGGGATTCAGAATCATCTATACTACAATTCATGACTCGGATGACCGTTTGACAGATTACAAATATAACTTTTCTAAAGGTAAGCTAGTAATGATCATTTCAAATTATCATTGAAAAGGTGTCCGTTTAAATATGTATCTTTGTAACGCCTGTATACACATGCTAAGCGTTTTATCATTATTATACCACCTAGTGTCAAATAAATAAAGTGCAAAAATTATGTCATTTATCACATTCAAGAAAAACTGTTTTCATTACGATAAAGAAACATTTCTATTCTTGGTTGCATTGATGACAAACAATTTCATTAAGACGTGGGAACGACTCCTTTGTTATATTGATGAAAAATGGTTTTATTAAGACAAGGGAAACGTCTCTATTCTTGTTTGCATTTATTACAAATGTTTCATTAAGACAAGGGAAACGTCTCTATTCTTGGTTGCATTGATGTCAAATGGTTTCCTTAAGACTAGGGAACGTATCTATTCTTGGTTGCATTGATGACAAATGGTTCCATTTAGACTAGGGAACGTGTCTATTCGTGGTTGTTTAAAAAGAAACTGTTTTCATTAGACCATCGCTATTCTTTAGTGTATTTAAGAGAAATTGGTTTGATTAAGATGCCTGAAGTGATTCAAAAGGATGAGTATTTCTAAAAGGTTTTCAAAAATAAACAATCCATTGTCAAAGTAATATCATTTGAGTCCGTTTCATTATTGGAACAGCTAAATACAAGCATGCGTGTTCTCAGATGTATTTGATCGAATTACATCGTGTACATTGAATAATTGAATCTATTCTTAGGTGATATAAACATGTTTAATTCGTACATATTATTGCTATAAGGTGGGCGAGGATTTTAAACTGAATTGTCTACCGAAAGTTTTGTTTAGAACTTGATTATTTCATAACAAAAATTGATCCTTGGAAATTAGCGACCAGACATTTCTATAGTATACTGATGATAAAACAAGTAATGGTTAAATACTTGAATGTTTTTTTTTTTTTTTATTTTTAGTTCGAAATGTTGCTTTGCATAAACCGACCCTTTTGTCTAGCGGTGAATTGATCCACCATGTAAAATCGCAGGCTACAGATGGACTTACGTTTCAGGAATGGCATGCAGGTTCTTGCTTTCAAACATATTATGGCACAAAAAATTGGTGGCTTGTAGATTTGCAACAAATCTACATCTTACACTACATCGTATTGTACGGTGTAAAAGGGTAAGTATATTTACTTTAAAACGTAACTTACAGTACAATGTCAAAATGTTTTACGTCCTTCTTAAATAATCAAATTTACATGCTTACTTTAATTGAGCATTAACTTTAACCCTCACCCAATGACGAACAGACGAGTCCCAAGAAAAAATTGTTTAGGGAATAAAAAGCAATTAAAACCTATCTGAGGAGGTGATACATTTTATTACATGTTTACTCTAACGAAAAATTACAAATTTGTATCAGCGTTACATGTTTACTCTAACCAAACATTACAAATTTGTATCAGCGTTTATTCAATTTGTGTTGCGTAAATACAGAAAAAGGATCCTGGATAAGTGTATTGGTCGCAGGAAATTTATTTCTTGACGAATCGATGCCAAACAAAAGTGTAGATAAAAGTGGTAGTCCTCTTCTGTAGTGAATTTTTTTAAATGAAGTTCGGATGAGATACAAAATGTATATTGATATCTATCCATAAATCAGTAAACCGTAAAATATAATACAATTTCAGATGACATTACATGCTGAAGTTCAAAATTGCTATGTGTTTGTCACTGTGGCATACTCACAAATTTAACATTAAACATAAGCAAAAACAACAGTCAGCTCCAAAAATAAGTTAATTTTGACAATATTAAAATTGACACAATAGCATTTAGATATCGTTTCTAATTAGATAGTCTAAAGTACACATATTGTCAAATCTAAAGAATGAATTATCTCTATGGATACATGCATGCCTTAAGAAGAATTATGTATTTGGATACATAGAATTAAGAATAAATTATCTTGATGGATGCATAGGATTAAGAATGAATTATCTCTATGGATGCATACATGCATTAAGAATGATTATGTCTTTAGATGCATAGAACTAAGAATGAGTTATCTTTATGGATGCATAGAATTAAGAATAAATTATCTTTATGGATACACAAATGCCTTAAAAATGAATAATCTCTATTAAGATGCTACTGTCTTTACACATTTCCTGAAGATGTTGAGCACAGCACTAAAATGCAAACTTTTATCATATATTTAATTTAGGGGTTCCGTCACGACTTCTGGTAGATGCCCAACGCGTATTTTAACAGGTTCGACACTATGGCATATGCAAGTGACAGGCATCCTTTGTGGTGTAATAGATCCAAGCAGAACAATGCGCTTTGATGGAATTCAAGCAAGATACGTTCAAGTCTTATTAGAATGTGAATTAAGTGATCTTCTCGAATTTTGTGAAGTGCAAGTTTATGGCGAATTAGGTATATACTTCTGCATAGTTAGTCTGATATTAGGCATTGTTCTGTATGTAGTATTTAATACAGAGTCGAAGTATTTGGTTGTTTTAAGCTTTATGCCTTGTGTGTCAACTTTCTTATACACTACTTAGAGGATTTGATTTTTCACCTTTTCACATAGTCAATCATAAATTGACGATTTGTGTTAAGAAACAAATACATGCTATTTGTATTAGACTACATTTACAAGAGTAACAGCCAATTTATGGTTATCATATTAAACAGTACATGGCTAAGTTCACAAAATTACTTTGTGTTGAGCTCCTTATCCAACTTTTCGTCAGTTTGCATTTTTTGAATGGGCCTTTACTCATATGATCCCTCGTTACGCTTAACGTAGTTCTTCTGTCATAATGACCTCGTTTTACATAATTGCCGAGGTTCATCCTTCATGTGATATATTTTGCTGAGGTTTTTGAAATCATCTCACGTCTGCTTACCTATTTAAAAAGCTTGGGTACAAGCTTGCTCTCTGATTTTCTTGCATTTACAGTATGAAATGAAGATAGATAATTAAGCAATATGTAGGTTTGACATATTTAATCTAAATATTTTGTCCTCCTAGATTTGGGACTGACAGATACTTCCCTGAAAGAACCATTTCTACCAACCTCAGGTAAGATATTAGATTAGTGTTAAGTAGATTTTTGTTTTTAGGTATCATTATAAAAGTTGTTTTGTGTTTGATATACGGTTTTGCAATTTCAGTCGAGTTTGTATCTTCCTAACTTCTTCATCTGTAGTATTTACTACTCCTTTTAGTATAGTTTTCCCTGTAAAGGGTGAATGACGTATTACTTTTTAGTTTGCTTATCAATACTAAAGAGGTTAATGCTTATAAGTTATATATTTTACGTACACTGCATACATATTAAGGAAAACTTTGGTATAGTTAAGACCTAGCATCTTAACTTTTGGAACATGTGGAGTCTTTTTATCATTTTGATTTGCTCACATACAAATACAAGAACCTCACAATTTACAGCTTAGTTAAATTATGTATGTAGAAAATGTATATAAGTACATGCAAGATAACTCTGAATGTAGTACGATCAGAAATATGAATTTAAAATTATGTTGTTATCGATCAGTTCACGGAGAGTGGGGAGAGTGGTCAACATGGACAGATATTTGCTACTGTGAAGGTCGACGGTACCGAAATCGTGTTTGCGACAACCCTAAGCCGTTGTTTGGCGGAAACACTTGTCCTGGGTCATCGAGTTCTCACCAGTTATGTGCACCTGTCAGCGCCGACTGCAAGGGTATGGTAGTACTGTCAATCCTATGTTATATCCACGTGTTCACAGTGTTTCTCGAGCCTTCTAGGAAAACATAACCATTTTCGGTTATAATATTTGCAGTCTAGTTTACCTGCAACCGGAAATAATTTTTACCCATTCCTAGGGTTTACTTCCTGCAAAGATTAGCTGTACGTTAGTCTCCGTTCGGTTTTGTGAATGCATTGACTAAATAAACCAAGGTAAAATATATGAAGTCTGTTACATTGCCATAATGTTTCCGCATTACACAGTTATAACAAATCATGTGTGCAAATGCCAAACGGAGGAATATTTTGATTTATTACTATCTATGTAGCACTTTTCATTACCTCTATAAACAAACTATGGGAAAACCGAACCTGCGTTTATTTTGTATTTTTATGCTTCAAAATGATTTTGTCATTGTTTGTTTTAGCTTATGAGGAACCCAAGAAGCAACATATTTGTGAAGGTTTGTGAAATCTTTGTAAAATTATATTGGCATTACGGCTACAGAAATGTATATCTTTATAGCCTTTAGCTGCACTCTGCTAGGTAACGTTATTGCACCTTGACTATGACATATTCTTCGTTCATTACAAAATCCTTCAAACTCGTGTACAGCAGTAAAATTTATGAAGAACGTTTTCTTCGAAATTCACAGACAGCAGACTTTCAACGGTACTTATGCTGCTATTCTAGTAGATGGTAAACCGTGTTAAGCCTTTTATAATTATTATGGTTTTAAATTTAACGCATAGCTTTACTGAACATTATACCAATTTGCTTATGTCTTGAAATATTTTATATATTGTTTTAAAAGAGAAGAAATGTTAATCAAATTGCAACCATTTAAACTAAGTCTTAAACTTACAAACTGTACTAAATATAGATGTGTTGTAAAATAACATGTTTTACACATATGCACGGATAAGACTACAGCGGCTTAAGCAGTTGGTCAGTATGGAGCACATGTTCTTCTCAATGTGGACATGGACTCATTTCGAGGACAAGAACCTGCAACAGGAGTGAACCAATAGAGAAAGCAAGGCATTGCACTAGAGGTGTTATTGAAAGTCGACCCTGTGTAGGCAACGGAAGCTGTCTTGGCAAGTAGCTATTTCGATACCTTATAAATATCATTATTATTATTTTATTTCTCCATAGACCATCATTGTTCGATCAAAATCTTAATGATTATGAAACATATATTGCAATTTTGCGGACTTGATAAAATTATTTTGTGCTCCGATATGACTGGAACGTTTCTGCAAATTATCTGTTTTCAATATATTTTCAAGGTGTTTTTCTAAACGCGAGTTTCCAAACAATTTAAGAGTCATTCTTTTACAACAAGAATATGTAGGTGTAACGGAGACCTTAAAGAAAATCCTAAAAATGATGTAGTAATTATGTTGATTGTTACATAGAATTAAACGCAATCGACGGACAAATTTGACCTAAGTTGATTCGAGAAAAGCTATGAATACACGTACAATATAAATTTATATTTTGTCAAAGCAGTATAGGCAAAATGTCTAGAAAAGTTCTAGTGAGTTTGATTACCTATCAGCTATGCAACAAATGTATTTTTATCAGTTTGCACGAAGATGTTCAAAAAGTGCTATAGTATAATATCTAAAGTAACGAACTGGAATCATGCTCGACTGGAATGCTTGAGAAGAAATATGACGCTCGTATCAATGTTATCCTTATCTGAAATGCGCTTTATCAAGAATTTGCTTCGAATGAGAAGATATATAGACGGGCCTCCATCCCATTACTTCGATGCTGAATATTACGTTCACATAGGTATGGTATTTTTACACAGTTTTGTATCATTTTAATAACACCTGACAGTAAATATTTGCAGTTGGTAATATTTTGTGGTGCAAGTTCTTACAACACAGATTAACTGTTCATTTCAGTATATATTAATAATATAATAATAATTGATATAAAGGCGATAGGCAAATCGTGATGCATATGATTGTTTTGTAACGAAGTAAATTGTTTCTTGTTCTTTCGCTCTGCAGTAATTTCAAATGTTGTTTGACACGAAAATCGAATTGTCTGAAATTTTTAAATAAACCATTCACTTTCAGGATTAAGTCTTGGAACGAAATTAAGTTATGACGTACCTTTATGGGAGAACGGATTTTATGCAACATATTTTACTGCTTGGTAGGTGCATGTATGTAAGAATCTGATTTATTTGTACATTTATATGAAAACGTTTAATGTCGTCATAATAATCAAGGTCAAATTGGTATTGGAAGACCAGCCAAGGAACACTAAACAAGTGGTGCTTTTAATAGGCGGTCTCATATGAAAATAAAATTATAAAGCCTGTAGGTGTATGAAAGACTAGACGAAGACTTTTCAAGCCAGATTATAAAGTATGCTTTTTTTTATTTGTTTTTTTTTAATCGAGAGACTGTTTTACTAAATGTATATACAGATTAACAGGGTCTTTAGCAAGCTATCTAAAGTATTTATAAATGCCAGTATTATTTTAAGCCGACACATTTCCAAAAATTCATATATACTATAATTAAAAAAGTTTGGAGTAGATCGTTAACGTCTTTATAAAGTTTATTTAATATTTAAAAATGTTAAAAGATCCTTTAGATACATAGAATGCAAGCAAGCACACTTCTAGTAGATTCGATTTGTTTAAGCTTGTAAGAGGAAATAAAATATGCAACACCTCCTTCGCCAACCAGTACCAGTTAAACATATTGATACTGAATGCACCCCATTACACGAAAGACTAAAAATAACAACACTTTAAGTCAGTTTGAGAATTTTATCAACGTAACGGTTCGACTTTCGCTGTTTGTGCCTTGTGGCGGCCGTAAAAAGTCTCCCCGTACATTCAATCAGGGCTGTTATATTTCGATCCTCTCAGATCGTTCAGCAAGACTATTATGTCGTGTAATTGGTACTGTTTAGTTTCTAAACATGACCATTTCGGCCTGGGTGGTTCCAATACTCCCGCTTTCATAGCCTTGGGTATAGTATAATCACCCCTTGGATATGGTGCCTGCTTTTTAATTTTGTCTTTTGACAGTTCCTGTGATACGCAGGCTCCATAACCCCAGCTCCCCTTTCTAAATTCCAGTTTGTTTAGTTCTGCCCATTGTTTTCTCGTTTGGGGCAAACCCTTTACTTTATCTGGGGACCAAACGCCGCTCTTCATGGAATTACACCCCTTAACACGTGTATCATTGAAGGTTTCATGTTCACCGCCGTTAGAATACATCTGCGGATGTCTCTAAATTGCTTTTTGTACTTTTAACATGTGTAAATATTGAGTTCTGCTCAACCCGGGGCTAGAGGGCGTGGACGGTAGCTTGCATTTCCACTACCGTCCATGAACAGGCTCAATCAAATCGAGCCTGCAACATTTTCGTTTTTGTCGTGTTGGACGACCTGTGAAGTTTCCATTTTTTTTCTATTTCAAACGTATATTTTTTTTTAATTTCTTTCATTTTAAAGCAAAAAGCAAGTTCTTGTAGTATTCGATATTTTAACAACGTCTGTCAAATTTTGAAACTTATGTGTCTGTATGACATTTTTGAAAATGATCTCGTCTATTTACTAGAATTAGCAAATAGTTATACTTATCACGCTACTATGTGAAATAGGAACGAGCACAAACCTTCAGCAGGAAATTGCACTCGGATGAACTTTAAGCTTTTCAATGATGACAGTACATGGGAGTCTGAGAATTGCAGGCATAAACTCGCGGAATATATTATGTGTGAATATAGACAGCAAGAAACACGCATTTGTGAGTATATATATTGTGTTAATAAGGTATGTTCTTTTCGTAATATTAGTAAATAAATGCATCAGTTTTAATCTGATGTTTATAAAATGTTATTCAACAGCTTCGGTATTCGTCGTGATATGCCTGGTATTTTTGTTGAATCGTTTTGTTTAATTTATATCTGGTCATCTCTTAAAATAAAAATATTCTTTAATAATTTGCTACAACCACCTGCGTCCAGTTGAAAATATAATCATTTTTAGTGAATTGTATTACTTTGTGACCTTAGCTCCATCAGCCTCACTCTTATATATCAAGAGATTAAATCACCCCCTTTTCTGCTCTAGGCACCTGGGTTTTTGCAAAGTTTTTGATAGTTTAGAAATAGTAGATAGAATTACTAGTTTCTGTTAATTTTACAAAATGTCTTCAGTTACGCTGTCGCTGTCAAACATTTGCAATATTAAGTGAAATAAGTTTCTTTACACATCCATCTTATATCTGTTAAAAATACATAATCAGATTCTATGATTAATCAATCGTGATTTAGCTAAATTGATTTTGTCATTAAATGAAAAAGAAAGTAGAAATATAAATATATAAATAAATTGTAACAGTCAGAATCCATTTCTTTGATTTATAATATATTTGATAAACCTTCACCTTATCTGATTAATCGAGCAATTTCAGTACCAGTCAAGTCGATTACCATGTGGGTTGATACAGAAATGGAAGAGTTTGCAGAGCAGATATCTGCTTCAGAGTATGTTGGCAATAAGAGTATAACAGTGACGGGTAAAAGATGCAATGATACATGTCGGTTTTCGGAGTTCTTGGAATACATTACTTGCAAAAATGTCGAAGGAATTTGGGAAGAATGTAGTGTAAAGTGTATGTACTAATGCAAACATGACTTGTAGTTTTTCGTCTAAACACAGTGACTAGCAAAGTTCATACTATGGCCGGCTCTTGAAAGCATTTGCTTTAATATAAAATAATATTTTAAATTATTGCGTCATCAAATTTTAAAGGGCCCGCCCCCAGGCATTTCACATTTATCTTTCCTTGTAAAACAGTGGAAGAAAGGTACATCTTTTTACCAAATTTAATTGTTTATATGCATAACAGTTTAGCGAAAGTACAAGCTCATATAAATGGTATTATCAGTAGTGACCTGCAGTATGTGTAACTTATGTATTAATTATTTAGAACGGCATGTCTCGTAGGTGAAATTTGGTCCTCCCATCGCAAACTTATAAGAAAGAAATCTTAAGCCGCAAGCCCGATATCTTATTTATTTGTTATGTAGCATCGTATTGTAGTTCTTTGTCATATACGTTCTTCGGGATAATTCGTCCCTCCACTGTCCCTCCACTGTCGTGGGGTCTTGTTTTACATAGATTTATATAAGGAAAACTCTGTCCAAAGCTTCAAGGTTTTTGAATTTGACATTATTTTACTAAATTTGTTTTAATCATGTACTCCTGAGGATTCAAGAGCGGAATAGTAAACAGTAAAATATGGTGCCATATTGGTGTTTGTTCAAGTCCAGGCTGGAGTTGAACAATATATTCTAAGATGGGATAGTCAGACTGCTTCTTTTTCATTGAATGCTTTGCAGCTAACGTCAGCTTACTATGCAAGAATTTATTTTCTTTTGCCTCAACAGTCACATTTTATGTATATAATGAAAGTTTTGTTATAACTTTCAATTTTACTAGTACCCGCAATTACGAATTCAAGCGTCGTATACAGCAAGTTTTTGGGAAATCTAAGCACCTCGTTTAGTGGAAAAGTATGCCAAAGATGGATCCTAGATTATCCGCAGATACACGAAATGCATGGAAAACTTTTCAAGGTATATTTCAGGTTAAGCATATCATTTTGACGAAATCTTACCAAACGTCTAAATGCCTATTGTATATGTTGTGTTCATTACTTGTGGTTCACGCAGTGATTTACAGTAACATGGTCAAGTGACAACTGAAATGTTTGAATAATGTGTTTCAAAATTAGCAATAATTGTGTTACTCTTATATTGTAAAAATAAGTATTACTTTCTGAAAATATAAACGACTTTGATGATTTTGTTTTATATTTAAGCTACGAACACTAACAAGGAAAGTAAATTCGACATCTTCGACAGTTGCTAAATTGCTGAGCTAGTGCTTAAACGTCACTGCTTAGATGCAGAACTTTTTGTCCAAAAAATGTCAATTGTCGAAAAGTATCGATTTTTTTCCGTCTCGAAGTTTTTTTTTTTTGGTTAACAATATCTGACGGAAAACTTCATTTTACAGGGAGAGGGTATAACAGACGCTGCTAATAACTGTAGAGACCCCGGAGATACAGGCTATTTTTGGTGCTTTACAACAGATACTGAAACACGATGGGAACCCTGTTTATTAAATGGTATATAGTTACTCCTTTGTCGCATTGAACTAAATGTAAATATATTGCAAATTTCGGATCTGGTCAGTTTTGGATAAATCATTTGCTGCCATGTTTGGATTGATCATTTTCTGCCGTTTGAGTTAATTATTTGCTGCTGTATTTTGCATTATTTATTGTTGGTTGGATTAATCATTTGCTATCGTGTTTGGATAAATCATTTGCTATCGTGTTTGGATAAATCATTTGCTGCCACTTATGGATTAATCATTAGCTTCCGTTTGGATTAATCATTCGCTGCCGTGTTATATATTTATCATATATCTAATTAATATTATATTATTGATAGAGACGTTGTTCAATTAATTAGATATGAGAGTAATTCTACTGGTCCGATGTGGTAGGCAGTAGCATTATTATCCTAATTTCTTAGTAAATCCATGTCCGCCTGTGATGTCAAAGTACCAAGAGTAGCACCTTTGAAACATAAGGTGCTCCCTTATCATAAAAGAAAATTTGTCATATAACTTACGATTTAGGACAATATTTGTTTTAAATTAATGGATGTAAATTCCAGAAGAAAATATCAATTGCATATTTTGAATAGTCGTATTTCTTATAGAAATTAAAGCTGAACGAAGTTGTATAAAGAACCTGCGTTATACCGGGAAAGAAAATAAAACCATAACTGGAAAGCTGTGTTCAAGATGGGACCGGCAGAATTTGCATAATGCTGACCTTCCAGAAACAGATGTAGCAGATGCACAGAACTATTGCCGTGACCCTTTTAATTTTGGTTATAACTGGTGTTACATTGACACGTTCCAGCAGAGGTGGGAACCTTGCCAAATTGAAGGTGAAATATGTTCATACAGTAGGAATATTTTAACAGAAGCTTGATCCGAAATGTTTTATTTGGCTCGAGTGGATTTTGCCAGCTTGGTTCAAAAAGGCAGTTGCACCAAGTGTTATTTAGCCCTGCAAAATCAACTGCAGATCTACAGTTTTAACGATCCTTTTGTAATATACATATACCTAACTCTAGAGTTACATCAGTCAAAATGATTATTAAATTAGATAGATAAGATAGAAAACTCGTTTGGTGCATAGAATGTCGACACGCCATTATTTTGTCATTACCGATAGAACATATTTCCATATTTAATGGGAGTTAAATACAGGATTTTTTTTTGTATTTGTAAGTGAAATTCACGAAGTATTTGAGGCATAAATTTCATATGTAATAAAACATTTTAATTTAAATATTTACTCAACGTTTGTGTTAAAACCACATTGTTTTACAACAAATATGGATGAAACCATGCCAATATATATTATAATTTTCAAGAAACACGGATGTTAAGGCAAAAGAACGATTCCGACATTGGAAACATTACAGGGACATTACTGATGTGTGACAATAAAAGAGTGATTCCTCAGTATTTTAAATGCGATGGTAAATTTGATTGTAAGGATGAGTCAGATGAAAAGGAATGTTTATATTCAGGTAACATCTCACAATTTGTTAGTTGACAAGATATCGTAGTTTCAAAAACAACAAAATAAGGCAGGCAGATTTTACGTTAGAAACACAAGCTATAAAATGAGACTATTTTATAGTGTAGAAAAAGGAAAGTAAGACTAAGTTATCTTTACATAAGGAACATAATTATATCAATGGAACTTATATGAGTCATGCAAGTAGTTAAAAAGAAAACTATTTGTCATTTTTAGCTCATCTGAGTTTTTGAAAAAAAAGATGAGTTATTGGCATCACTTGATCGGCATCGGCGTAGGCGTTGCCTGGGTAAATTTTAGGTTTAGGTAAACGTTTCTCCTAAATTATCAAATCTATTGCTTTGATACTTGCAACACTTGTTCACTATCAAAAGCTGACTATGTACAACAAACCTACGTTTCTGCAAGAAATATAGCCCTTTTTGGATTTAGAAAATATCAGATTTCTTGGTTTTGTTTTGTGTTTAAGTCAGCTTTTCTCCCACACTGTCAAAGCTTTTGCTCTAAAATTGCAACACTTGTTTACCATCAAAAGCGGACTCTGTACAGCAAGAAAAATAGCTCAATCCTGCTTTTTGGATGAATTATGACCCGTTTTGGACATAGACAATATCAGATTTCTTGGGTAAGTTTTATGTTTAGGTAAACTTTTCGCCTTAACGGTCAAAGTTATTGCTTTAAAACTTGGAGCAATTATTCGCCATTAATTGCTGACTAACTACAGCAAATACCATTGCTTTTTTCAGAAATTATGGTCCGTTTTGAACTCAGAAAATCATGGTAGGAAAATATACAGTGACAAAAAAAAAATCAGATGAGCGTCTGCACCACCAGGTGTTCTTGTTATTTTTGTATGCTGACGCGCCTTCAAGGCCTTTTGATATCGTATTTTTCCAAAAACCTTTCGAGAAAAAATTTATATTATGGTCAACTGAAACACCAAGTTGATTGAATAGATACTTTTGTACTTATGAGAAGTTTTGCTTAACATTGTTTAGAAGAAAACGGTGCTAAATAACATATAGTTTTAAATCCTTGACATAAATTGTACACATTATATTTTAAAATCTTTCCCCTCAGATTTAGCGTCCTCGTTTGTAAAAATATATTAAGCAAGTCTTCTTCAGGTGTCATTTTTATCCTTTTTAGATTTTAGAGGTCATTACCCCAGGAGTGCTCTTATTCTATTGATTCAACAAAAACAATGACAGCTAGACTTTAAAATACAAATAAATTCAAACTTCTTCGTGTTCTTAACAGTTTGTTGGATTTTGATATAATTTCACAGAATGATTCTCACATTGCATTATACTAAGTTTGTTCGAATAACTTTAGTTGTCAAAACATTCTCTTTATGTAATTATAGTTCCTGTATGTATAAAGTTGAAAATATTTATGTAAGAAACCATTAGCCAAATTTCAAACTGATTTGAAAAATAATTCAAGATGTTTCCTTACATGACCCGCAAACAATATTATTCAACCCAGGTATGCCTGCCTGCTTAGATCAATAGGGATAGCGCAGATCTACAAATCTCGGGGTCGCGGGTTCGAGCTCTGTGCGAGGCATATGTTCTTTGAGACGATTTGATAAAGGACTTTGTATCTGAAAACGTCCGTCCCCTCTCCCTCTAATTCATGTAGGGAAGTTGGCAGTTACTTGCGGAGAACAAGGTTATAGTGGAACAGAATCCAGGAATATTGCGTAGGTTAACTGCACAACGTTAGACAACAGAAATACTGTTGAAAATACACCCAAACACTCAAAATCAACGCAATGGTCTAATTTTAGCCATCAGATCCCTCCCTCTTGATGTTTGAATATGAAGCAAACATTTTCAGCAAACTTAATTTATGACTTAATTGCAGTTCACCCCATGATGAAAACCAACATGGAACCAAATAAAAGTCGCAATTTTACTAATACCTATGAGCCGTCATTTGAACTGAGTTCATTCTTCAAGTGTAAGACACAAGAATGGATATATATCATTGCAAGATGCGACGGTGTAATTGATTGTCTAGACGCTTCAGATGAAATAGGCTGCTATGGCGAAACAGTTGGTACGTCATCTAGTTCTGTAATTCTTGTATGATTTAGAATTAAATCATGATGCGTGATTTCCTAAAATGTTTAACTTGTTCCCCCTTTTACCTATAAACATGATTTCTCTCGCACTATTCGTAGAAGCTTTAACATCATTTCACTAAAATGAATATAAATATATTTAATATATATATTGAATATAATATACATAACCTTTCAAACAGGCAGAAATATGTCCCTACGTATTTATTTCAAATTATGAAAGTTATTTTCAGGATGTGCGTTAAGTTCCATTAACATTTATTGTTGTCATGCATTTATTGTAGTGGTGATTTCAATTATTCTAAGTGCATATAAGAATAGTTTATAAGGAAAAACAACCCGCAAATAATCTTTCTTTCTGATCGCGATTTTCGCATTCATCGTATTTCATGAAAGACTCTGTAAACTTTGAGCTACATATATATCCGAAAAAATGACGAGTTGCATTTAGGGTTTATTTGAATATTTAAACTAAAACTTTTTAGAATTATTTAGTGTTTAGATAGGTTAAGTAGTTATTTTATATCTTATTTTATAAGAAAATCGTGTTTGCTCAAAGGAACAATTCCAATGTGCAGATGGAGATTGTATCCATATTAGCCAAGTGTGTAACTTTAGAGATGACTGTATTGACGGATCAGATGAATACTGTGGTATGTAAGACTACGTTTGTTATTGAGAAACACATACACTAAAAATTGTAAAAGGCAACATCGAACATAGCCGGCATAAACAGTTTATCGTTTCATCTGAATATATTAGTTCAAAAACACTGCAACATTGTAAAAATAAAAATAATTTGTCAATAGATCATACAAACTATTTAAAGGCATAATCAATTCCCTTGTTATGAATACAGACACTGGTTATCTATACATTTTCGTTTACTTTCCAGAGTTTGAGCAATGTTCACCTTTGAATGAATACCGTTGCAACAATGGGCCATGTATTCCTTTAGAACAACGTTGTAATTCAGTTCAGCAATGTGCAGATGGTTCCGATGAATCGTCTTGTGGTTTGTATTCTCTGGTAGAATTAATTTTTTTGCATACTAAACTAAGATTTCTGGTAATTTCTCTGGTTCTTAAAAGTTCCGTCTTACACAGCTTGGCTGTAAGATTATTCTCGGGCTCCAAATGACTCATAACAAACTACATCACTGAAGTAGATCCGTGTGGCAATTATAATGTTTTTATGTAAAACTGGGTAAAATCAAATAAATTGATAGTTCCACTTTCTTCTTAATTTATTTCTCGATAAAAAGCGTTATTGTACGAACACATAAGATTTGACTGCAGATGACTACAAAACTGTAACTATTAGGTTGCTTTTGTCTTTGAAGCATCATGGCGTCACCCTGCTTGCGGACGTAAAGTTTCAGTGCTCCGCAGTATCTCGAGCTTGATATACCCATCGGGCAGCTACCTCCAGTGAAAGAACCTTATAAAATATAATTTTAGAATGATATATGATTTTAATGTTATACAGATATTTTCAAATGAATGTTTAAACTGTTTTACGATTGGGCTTTAAAAGCATTCAATACAAAATATATCGCAAATTTTCCAGCGTTCAAAGCGTCGTATACCAAATCACCAATGTTAAATCAGAAGAAAGTAAAATGTGAGTTGCGTTATACAGGAGACACTTTGTTTTCTTTTTTTTATATCTAATGATTTATAGAAAATCTACTCATTGGTAAAGACAAATTTCCACATGTTATGTTATGAACTTACAAAATGTATAGTAACAAACGTAGGAAAGGAAAGGTCTACCCTAGCTATATGATTAATAATTCAATTGCAAGTACAAACCAACCTCGTTTTGTTTGCTCCATGAAAGGTTGAATTCTTCTATGGGAGTAACTAGATTGTAACCGCCTCGATAGCCTAGTGGTAGAGCGTCCGCTTCGAGAGCGGGAGGTCGTGGGTTCGATCCCCGGCCGCGTCATACCAAAGACGTGAAAAATGGTACCAGTAGCTCCCTTGCTTGACTCTCAGCATTGAAAGGGAAACTGGCCTCTTCTCTCATATCCTCGTGGCGATGTATTTTCATCAGGAATGAGGTGTCGAGAGTGATTAATGTAAGTTGTACAACTTCCTTCACAATCGACATAAAATAAATTATGTATAAACTTACTAACTAGATTGTTGGGATAATACACGCTTTTTGTGTATGTGTATTAACCTTCGGTCTTGGTTACAAACAATCCCGCGGGCTTCTGCAGACGTTAGTACATAAAACAGACGTGTATTGTCGCTATTCTTGCATAAAAATACACGACGACTTAATGCATTGTTTTAAGATGTGATGACCTTACGATTCCGGTACATTTTAGTTACCATTCGGTTGTTCTTGGAAACGGTAAACATGTTTTAAATATCCATAACCAGGGCACATATATCAACAACACTACCAAAAGCGTGATTTGAATGTTTTTGAGCATCTTATTTTTATTTCTAGTTATTTCAAACGTTATAATACCCATACTTATTTTAAAAATTTAATTAACAGGAACACAATTTCAAGAATAATAAATTTACATTCGAATTATTTTGTGTACAAACACATTTAGAGTGCGGATGAGTATTGTCCGTAAGTATTGATCTGGCACTCATGAATATTCCGTATATTTCCGTAAATTAATTTTCGGTGTCCGAACGAAAATAGCGATATAACTAAATATTATATATATATCGTTCTTAATTGATATATTGTCACATGTGCAGGTAGCTGTGCGGACAAAGCGTTTACCTGCCAATATCAGGATTGTGGGTTCGAGTCCTACGTCTCACCATATCTTTTATTTCCCCCAAAGTTTATATGCAGACTAATTAATACTCATTTGATCAAACGTATCGTGATATTTATGGTTTATTTATTAAAAGTAATCACATTTACCCGTTGTAAAAAGTGGAATAAAATTGTTTTAAAGGTATCTTCGATAAAAAGACAAATTACCTGTCACCAGCGTTCCAGAAAAAAAATACAAAAGAAAAGAATTAAAATTCATGAAATATAATACATAAAATAATATAACGATAACATTACAATACATTAAATTGAAGAAAAACAAACTCTATTCACGTAAGTGATTTCGAACCCGTGGTAACGAACGTGAAAGTCAGACACGTTACATCTACGCCACCGTGTCATCTGTTAACTTTACATGTTACTTTAGTAATGTAGATACTTTCAGGATACTAATATTGCGTAAATTAACGGAAACGCCCGAAAATATTGGCGAAGATTAATGAGTGCCAGGTCAATACTTACGGACAATACGAGGGAAGTGACTAGCTTTCAAGGTTTATTATACGAATTCTGCAAAATATTAAGGGTAAAAACATACCGATTGATACTAACAAAAATCACAAATATAATACCTAAAAACGAGCAATAGCCCAAGTTACACGCGATACTTATTAATTCACAGTTATTTACAATAACTAAACAGACGCTTTGTAAAGGGAGTGAACTCTAAGAGAAGCTAGTGCGTACACTGATGGGGGCAGTATGTTTGGGGTTGGAAACTTATACAGCTAAACATACCATGGATTACATTGTATCTATAATTCTACAAGAAGAGGCTGTTATGGAAGAAACAAGACGCAGATACCAAACATCAGTTTGCGCAAAAATACATACATACAACATGTATGTCCCTGGCAAAGCATTTCAAAAATAAAAATCATGTATTGACAGCACGTGAATTGCCTTGTTTGCACACGATTTTCTCCCGTTTATACATATGAGACTCCAATAAAAAGTAGTTTTTATGCAAGAATGCAGTTTTTTTCCCTACTACTGCTAGTGTAAACATAAGTAAAGATCATATGATCCTAGACGATTTGCAACCAGATATAGCATTATTTCACTTTGTTTTAGATAAATGTCAACCAGATGGTGATGTTGCTATAATTTACTTTGTTTTAAATGAATGTGTAAGCAAATGTAGCCCTTTTTTTTCTTCGTTGTTTAAGATGAATGTCTACTAGATGTTGCTTTATTTTCCTTTGTTTTAGACGAATGTCAACCAGAAGTTGCGTTTCACTGTGATATTGTAAGATGCATACCAATACGTCTCAGATGTGACAAGTATGTGCATTGTCAAGACGGGACTGACGAACAGTCTTGTGAAAATGAGATTTATACCTCATGCCAAGATGTCTGGGACGCAGGATATAGGCATTCTGGACAGTATATGTTTGGTTCGTACACATTTTATAGAATGTCTGTTATTACTTGATCGGTCTAATAAAGTCTTTTATGTTTGCACAGTGACAGTGCTACTTGTGTGTGTTGGGAGGGGGGCGGGGGGGGGGGGGGGGGGGGCGGGGGGGGGGGGGGGGGGGGGGTGTTAATGTCTTTCTCAATAATTTTTCAATCGTATGAACGACGGTGTCTACTTGTAGCAGTGAGCACAACTTTATAGTGCTGCCTCACTGGAATATCACGCCGTAGTCACATTATCCTGACACCGGGCTGACCAGTCCTAGTACTATCCTCTTAATGCTGAGCGCCAAGCGAGGAAGCTACTAGTATCTTTTTTTTACGTCTTTGGTATGACGCGGCCAGGGATCGAACACACGACCTTCCGCACTCGAAGCGGACGCTCTACCACCACGCTACCGAGGCGGTTAGTGCTACTTTTGACCTACGTAACATACAAAACAGACAGAATTGAAACAGTTTTTCAAATACCACAAGCAGGGAGTAGTGTATAAAATGCAGTAATGCTTTTGGGTACGGATTTTAATTCTATCTAAAAACTAAGTAAGTAATTGATGACATGTAAAACGTTTGTATTGCTTTGATTTAAATCAAGTTCAGTGTAAAGATTTATGGTTAATTTTATATTGCATTACCTATCAAGCATATACCTTTTTTTCGTTACCAAACAACCATAAATTTCATTTTCTTTGCCTTATTCCAATTTTTGATATCTTTTAAATCATAACAATACTCTTATAGACACATTTATTGATGAAACAACCAGTTTGCTATATATTTAAATTAAATTTCTGTTGTGGCGAGTTTTTCAGCAATAATTGCTTCTGGTTGTGTTTACTGTGCTCTTTGCTTCCTTGAAATCTAACTGTTCCTTTCGATTGTCTTATATGTTGAAGTAATTTGAAAGACGTTCGGTACATATATATCGTTAATACACCTAAAATATAAATAGAAGACAATGCATGTGTGACTAGTTGTATTGAATTTATTAAACCAGTCGATTAAAATAATGTTGGCTTAATAATATTCATTGTGGAAAATGCACACATAATTTTCCTCTTTTATCACATGATAGCTTTTTCTGATGAGACATCGATTTATGTCTTTAATTTTTTTTTTTATAGTTTTGTTGACTAAGTCTTTTAAGCATGTCAACGTCTCTTATACCTTTAACACTGCGTCACCACTACAATTGTATTACTCTATTATTATTATGTCGTGTGTTCTCCTTCTCTTGAGATGGGGCGTTTTGGCCTGTAAAGGCACAAAAACAAGACCTTGATAAATAAATGTATCAGAAGGAAAAACTTCAGGCGCAAGCCATCAAGAATATATTTCCAAGTGCAATTCAATAAATACAGCACCGAATTACATAAATATGATATGGAAAGATGCATGAATACATGACAAAATGAATGCAATAACAATAACCTGTAAAGGCACTAAAAACAAGACCTTGATAAATAATTGTATCAGAAGTAAAAACTTCAGGCCCAAGCCATCAAAAATATATTTCCAAGTGCGCATGCGTGTAGTTACATCCGGGAAAAATTTAAAAAAATGAGGCCCGGCATCAAATCTTGTTAAAGCCTCTAATTAACTGGTAAGTGTTAGAAAATGTTAGATGGATGTATGAAATGAAAATGATATAGGAATTCATAATGGATCGGGCTGTATGGAAATAATACAAAATAATAACACATAAAGACATTTCATACAATATATACACGGAACAAGGACAAAACAACATATAGACAAAATACTGATATTCAGTGGTTTTGAACCTCGTGACATACTCCCTCTCTTCGGGGAATGTCGTCCCGACATTCAAAAGAATCTAAATATACCAGCTTGGAGCAGAATTACTAATGTACTATCAACGTCAGTCTAGACGGTAAAGTAACTAAACTACTCACTACAGTAAGGCATATGTTTACTACAGATATACGTGTACAAACACTTATAGTAACACCTTACATGGTTATATAGCAAACAAAGTTCTTCCGCTTCAACAAGACTAACCACCGAATATCGAACTCCGCGAAATAAGTTATACGTTGAATCTTCAACCACGGATCGCAAAAATAAATATGTGTAAATTTATCGTAGATGTGCACAGTCTACAATAAATATGAACAATCTGTACTGTGAAGTACACAAATCAAGGATTTCAGTACTTTTATGTGATACATTCAATGAACCACATAATAAACTAGGGACAACAAAGTAATAAAAACAGGTATATTGACGTGCAACATATCAAATACAACTATTATA
This sequence comes from Mercenaria mercenaria, assembly GCF_021730395.1. Taxonomy (NCBI): domain Eukaryota; kingdom Metazoa; phylum Mollusca; class Bivalvia; order Venerida; family Veneridae; genus Mercenaria; species Mercenaria mercenaria. The sequence goes on along the minus strand of NC_069375.1, from coordinate 59,032,537 downwards.
CACTGTACCATATGCGAATAAAATGAAAGTGACCAGTATCACTTAAAATTCCAGCTATCTGATCTGGTTTAGCTCTGGTTCGTCTAGGCCTCTGCACCTCTGTCTGATCGTCAGGCTTACCACGTAGAGCTGGTATTACATATTTAGCACTAGGAGCCCGGCTTGGGTCTATCTTTTCTACAGGATCTGCCTGATCTGAAACAGAATGAGAAACATCATTTGTTAGGGACGTTCTCCGTGATGTATTCACAGATGTATGTTGAATGTTCTCTGTCTCAGGATTACCTGAAGAATTAACAGAAGTTTCTGGTGAAGAATCTTGTGCATTGCGGGAAACACTACTGGGAGAATCTAGGTTTGGACAGGGTGGGGTTCTGTTCAAAGGAATTCCCATAAAGGTGAGTAGCAGGTTTCTGTGAAGAACTCTAGGCTTTTCACTGCTATGCTCCTTCTTCACTTCGAATATGGGGATACCTTCAGTAGGTTGACCAACAATGATGTACACGTCCTTCTCCCATCTGTCTGCTAACTTGGCCTTCCCTCTGATGCCAACATTCCTTACCAGGACTCTGTCTCCAACCTCAAGCTTGGCTTCCCTTACCCGGAGATCATACCACCTCTTGTGTCTTTAACCTTGCTTCCTGGCTTCTCTGCTTGCTACACTATAAGCAAATTTCAGTCTGTGGCGAAGACCGGAAACATAGGACTTGTCCTTGACCTCAGATTTATCTGGTTCGATGCCCAAGAACGCATCGATTGCAAGCCTTGGATGGCGCCCAAACATAAGAAAATGGTGTGTGTAACCAGTTGAAGAATGAGGGGTAGAGTTATAGGCATGGACAAGGGCCGGGACATGAGACTTCCAGTTGGCCTTCTGGTGATCTTCTAGTGTTCCCAACATGTTGAGGAGTGTCTCATTAAATCTCTCCGGCATTCCGTTGCCTTACGGGTGATAAGGAGTCGTTCTGGACTTGTCAATATTGGCGATCTTGCAGAGCTCCCGGATCACTTCACTTTCAAAATTTCGACCCTGATCACTATGGATCCGACTAGGGAAACCATAGTGACAGATGAAACTTTCAAAGAGAAGCTTTGCAGTAGTATGTGCAGTCTGGTTTTTGGCTGGGAGTGCCTGGGCGAACCGAGTAAAATGATCGGTTATGACCAAGATATTTTCATAACCACCACGGGACATCTCAAGTGAATAACACGGGTAAGAGTTGGATCAGTTGCTTGTTCCTGCTTCCAGTCTATCGACTTAAAACCACTTCCAACAGGTACCTCATCACGGGGGTTGTCAGTAAGAACTTGCTAACTGAAAGAAATACACTCAACAGCTGGTCGCTGATTTGGACCATCAGACTAAGCTTGAAGTAAAGCTTTTACAGCATCGAAAGAAGAATGTTGGAGCCATGACAAGAAGAGGGAATTCTAGACAAGGTGTCGGCATCGATGTTCTCCTTTCCAGACCTGTAGTTAATCTTGATGTCATAGGTCGACAAAGAAGCAAGCCATCTGTGGCTAGTGGCATCCAGTTTAGCAGAAGAAAAAGCATACGTGAGTGGGTTGTTGTCGGTACGGACTTCCACAGAGTTGCTATATAGGTAATCATGGAACTTATCGCCCACTTGAGAGCCAGGAGCTCAAGCTTATGAGCTGGATAGTGTCTCTTACCAGCTCTCAAGCCCCTGCTTGCGTAAGATACAACATGCTCCTTTCCATCAGGTCCAGTCTGATAAAGCACAGCACCTAAACCACTGCATCTAGCGTCGACATTAAGAATAAAAGGTTTGGTGTAATCTGCGAAAGCCAGGACTGGCGGAGAAGTCAAATTCTCGATCAAGGCAGAGAAAGCTTTCTGTTGCTCTGGACCCCAAACAAAGGAAACCTTCATCTAACGAGAGGCCTTTTTTGTAGATATTCCAACTAAAAGATCGTTCAAGGGTTTAGCAATCTTAGCATAATTTTCCACATACCGTCTGTAGTAGCCGGAAAAACTTAAAAAGCTTCGGAGTTCCTTAATATTTGTAGGTACTGGATAGGTTTTCAGAGCTCTGATCTTTTCAGGATTGGTTTCAACACCTCTGGAACTCACAATATGACCAAGATACTTAACCTGGGGTCTAAAGAACTCATGTTTGGATCCCTTTAACTTGAGGTTATGCAGCTCAAGACGTTGAAATACTGCTTCCAGACGCCGAAAGTGAGAATCAGCAGAATCAGAGAAGATAATGATATCATCGAGATATATCAAACATTCTCTGAGATCCCATACAACGTTCCATCAAACGTTGAAACGTTGCAGGGGCGTTTGTAAGACCAAAGGCCATCCTATTGCACTCGAAACAGCCGAGTGGACCAACACTGAAGGCGGTCTTGTGCTTATCCTCCTCTTTGATGGGGACCTGTCAGTAACCAGAGCGAAGATCAAGTTTAGAAAAGAGAGTAGAAAAATGGAGGGTCTATAGTTTCATCAATACGAGGGAGTGAATATCATTCTTTAAATCCTGCGATTGTTTAATTTCTTCAGGATGTCTAGCAAATTTACGCAGTTAGCATCCTTTTTCTAACAAGAACTACGTAGAATAGAAAGGACGTTCGAATCACGGATCGCTCCAGAATTGATCATATCTCGCAGGTGTGTCACGAACCTCTTCAAAATTCTGAGGGTTGCGACGGTAAGGATCTTTTAAAGGAGTGGGATCAGATAGCTTGAGTTCGTGCTCAACTAAGTCTGTGGAACCAAGATCTGTAGGTCCGGCCGAGAAAATATGTTTCCACTTACAAAGAAAGGAAATGGCTTCATGTTGTTGTCTAGAAGTTAATGTGTCAGTGGGAATCATGATACCAAGATCTTCCAGGGACTTGTCAGAGTTGTGTGATTTATCAACAATTCCTTCACAGGGATCAATAGACCGCACAACAGAAACATCCTGTAAATTACAAAGTGTCATTCTAGGATGTATAGATATTGGTCTGGCAGTTAAGTTACATACACGCACAGGAATTCTACAAAAAGAGCTACCTGGCTGCAACTTTACTAACCTAGGACAAACATTCAACATCAAGGAATCAGTAGACTCTGTAACACCTGCTGACATGTTACCAATATTCCTTGCCGTCAAGAGTCGTAGTCTCATACGGTTTCACGATAACTGTGCGTTGATGAAGAATTGTGACGGGTGTGGTATTTTCTCCGAGCAGGGAAGCCAAGGCATCCGACAGAGAAGATGACAATCCTTCGGTTCCAGATGACTTCAAAAAGTTCAAAATGTTGGAACCTATAATCAATGGGACAGTGAGTGACATGCAGTGTCAGGGACAATCAGAATAGGGACTGGAATGGTAGTTGATGCAAAATATGGAAAAGAAACATCTAAAACAGAATACCCAAATATGGTATCTGAGAACCATTAGCACCAGTAATGTCCAAACTGAAGTCTGAAAGCTGACACAACTTTGGCAGTGGATCTAACGATTTGAAAAAGGATTTACTGACGGTAGAAACCATAGATCCGGTGTCTATCAAACCTTTAGTCAAAGTACCATTGATAAGAATATCGGCCTCATTAGATGTACCAACAAGTGGCAAAGACGAACTAGGGCTAACACTGTGATGAGCTCGACCTTCGATCTGCCCTACGACGAAGGTCGGTTGGAGTTTAAATCTGGCTTGTCAACATTCTCTTCAGTTGGAGTATCTGCTCCGTTGGACTTACCACCGTTCCACTGTTTTCTACTGGCTTGGTTAGCTTTCAAGTCTCTAATGTCCTTCTCCATGCCAGAGATTTTTGCATCCATTCGTTCCATTTGCTTGGCCATGCTCTGGATCTCCTTAAGTAGTCTACTTTCTACGGTGGTAGCGTACTGTTTGGCAGCAACCGGGTCAGCTGTATCTGACTTCTTGTCTTCAGATGGAGGGGATATTTCCTGTTTCATTTCAGGTTTACATGGTTTAAGGACAGATGGAGTTCTGGACTGGCGAAGATCCTCTTCTATGGATCTCAGCTCTTTTCGAAGCGTGTTATAATCCATGTGCTTCTCGAAGAGGTACCTTGATGCATTCTTTAGGTCCATATCTCTAAGTCCTGACCATAGCCTACTCCTCAGCATGTTGTTCCTGCTTGTTCTATCAAGGTGTCCAGGGACCCTGCTAAGAAGTCGCTCTAGACGTAGACTATAATCTGCAACCGACTCCTCTGCGTTCTGCTTCTCGCTATAAAACTGCTCCTTGAGTCGTTCGCTCGATTGCACATTGCCATATATACCCTCCAGTTCAGCTATAATTTCTGCAACAGATGCATATTCACCCAAATGGAGAAGAACACCTCTGGCACTACCCTTGAGGGATTTACGGATAGGCTTCCTAATAATATGGGAGGGGTAAATGCCCTCATCAAGGAGACAATTTACATCATACCTCCAAATTTCAAACATGGAAGAATTTCACTTTCCATCACCAGAGAAAGAGGGTAACTCAGGAATGCGAGGATGTACATAATCCATGCGAGGGGTCACAAAAGATCTATCAGCATACTGGGAAGGGCTAGATCCTGGAAATAAACAGGCAGTAGTAGGAGGATGATAAGAAGCTTCGTCAGGACGTGGTCTGTCTGCACCAAATCTACTGGACCTCCTATTATATTCTCGTATTGGGATAGGCGTCACGTTATGCGTGGTAGTATGGGATATACCTGTAGTACGTGGGGTACTAGTAAACTCACTGACATGAAATTTGCCAGACTTGCGTCTGAAGCAAACTATTCAAGATCTGCAGGAGAATACTCCATTGAACGTGTCGTTCCATCCGCCATGATCAAAGAAAACAAATATACCTGATCAAAATCAATTCAAAAAGGTTCAACTGTACCTCACAAAATAAGTTACACTAATACTGGAAGTGTGGGATCACATATGACAAAAGAAAAAGAAATGTTACATTAAATTCAGGTTTTGGGAAATGGCTCTACCAAGACACCATACTATCTGTAAAGCACAGGTCTGGATAATGATGATGCTATCAGCAGTTCACTAAAAAAGATCAAAAAGCTATCACTGATAAGGCTAAAAAAATGTTACATAAAATTCAGGTTTTTGGAAATTGCTCTACCAAGACACCATACTATCTGTAAAGCACAAGTCTGGATAATGATGATGCTATCAGCAGTTCACTAAAAAAAATCAAAAAGCTATCACTGATAAGGCTAAGTCACCAATGCACTCAATTCATACACAATGGCCTTCTCAGTACACCATACAATCTGTTCTGACAATAGTATGAGTATCAATCAATGTGTTCAAAAGATCAAACTTGTTGCACAAACAAGAGATCTTGAAGTCATTTTCTACTACTCTAGAAAAATATTCTATGTACAATCAATGACTGTTATGGTCTGTCTGGTACACCATACTGTTGCAGACAATTTTTCTGTAACACAGCTTGCATCTCACCTTACAATATATTCTGATGACAGCTTCACCACTAGCTGTATAACTCCAACACAAAGTTGTAAACAAATTTTTCAACCACGGACAAAATTATTGCAATAAATTGCCAAATGTGGTAATCCGGAAAACAGCTTTTTCTGCGGTAACCGGTTTTGTGTACAAATACTGCTCAAACTAAATTTTAATTTGAACCAGTAATCTTGATAATAAGAAGACACAAGAAATATATTCTGCAGATAATATATTTCATATGCTTTCTATATTTTCTGCACATAAACAAAAAAAATTGATGAAATAACACAACACAGTTTCAGATTTTATTCAATAATATGTCTGATTTTCAATTCAGATCTTACCACTTGACTGTATATCTTCCACAACTGTTACTGCGCCTCAATCTTGATCACCGTTCAAAATTCCACGACAACTTTTCGAAATGAACAATTTATTCTATCTAAAGAACAAATATTGCATTTCAAAACTTCTGCTCCAATCTAACAAGCTCAACAATATCACTTCTTGTTTCAGATTCAGTCCTTAACAGCTGACAATGGAATCTAAATGAAAAAGTTCACTTATCTAATACTAAGCTACAAAACTACAAGAAATTCTGTTCCAAGCTGGTTCTTTTTTTTTTTTGAAATGAACACCACTGATGAAAAATACACACAAATAAATATATGGTGCTACACCGGAATAATGTGACTGGATATTTTATAATATATTTGATATATTTCAATATAGGATTTTCTTGGACTGGGGTATGATTTAATGAAGTATGAAATTGTTAGCTCACCAAATACCAAGTAACTAACCCTTCACCACCTGTAAATCTGTGCTTGTGTCAAGTTGTGATGCTGTACCCGTGCCAACCACTGTACACTTTAGACCATTCAATCAATCAGCAAATTATTCAAAGTATAGTGATGCAGCCTGAGATACAAGGCTCCTTAAACTTCAGCCTGAAAATATCAATGCAAAATTAATTTCTAAGAATACATTTTTATAATATACATGTACAAAATGTGTCAATGAATTTTTCTTAATAAAGTGTGGTGAGGTATCCAGTAAAATGTCAATATTTACTGCCACAATAAATCTAATCACTTATAGAGTCACTAACTCTTATCACCAACTCCCAAACTTTTACAAAGTCACAGCTGTCAAATCTGTCAGTGAACTGTCAATGTCACTGTACATTGAAAGTGTAGAAAATCCATTGAACCTGGTTCATTTCCAACGACGACACAATCCAGAAAGGTAGTCCACCGAAGTGTATTCAATTAAATAGTTTAACTGAGCTCTGAATTTTAAAAGAAATAAAGAAAACTTTCAATATGTGCACTTTAGTCATGTCCATGTGTTTTGTTGACATGACATTCCTGAGGAAGTACCCAGCTTCCGGAAGTAATCCTCTTTCGAACAACCGTTTTCATTGGCTGTTCGCGGGAATCCGTGACGTCATTCCCGAAGTACCTGTTTCGTCCCCAAATTTTTGTACCGTTCAAATTCACCCATCTGTACATGAAAAATCCACACTGGCCACCAATGTCATGTGTTCTCTTTCTCTTGGGATGGGGCGTTTTGGCCTGTAAAGGCACAAAAACAAGACCTTGATAAATAAATGTATCAGAAGGAAAAACTTCAGGCGCAAGCCATCAAGAATATATTTCCAATTGCAATTCAATAAATACAACACCGAATTACATAAATATGATATGGAAAGATGCATGAATACATGACAAAATGAATGCAATAACAATTACCTGTAAAGGCACAAAACAAGACCTTGATAAATAATTATATCAGAAGTAAAAACTCCAGACGCAAGCCATCAAGAATATATTTCCAAGTGCGCATGCGTGTAGTTACATCCGGGAAAATTAAAAAAAATGAGGTCCGGCATGCAAATCTTGTTAAGGCCTCTAATTAACTGGTAAGTGTTAGAAAATGTTAGATGGATGAATGAAATGAAAATGATATAAGAATTCATATTGGATCGGGCTGTATGGAAATAATACAAAATAATAACACATAAAGACATTTCATACAATATATACACGGAACAAGGACAAAACAACATATAGACAAAATACTGATATTCAGTGGTTTTGAACCTCGTGACAATTACAAAACATTTCTATTATATATTACAACTTAAAAAAGATAAAGTAACCATCTTATAAACCATCCTGACATAAAGTCTTAAAGATAATATGTTAACCATATGAGCGAAATATTAGATATATCATCAATATGACGAGAAGTGCCGATGAAGATATATGCTTGTTGAGATAAGTCTGTCAATAATATGTGCGCAATTACTTTCCATACGAAATTTAATTTCTAACGAAAAATCGTATTTCTAATCATTAAAAGTGCTGTGTAAATTGACGACTTACTGAAAACGTCAAAAGTCTCCATTGTGTATTCATGTACTGGTTTACTGAAACAATATTTCTTGTAAATTTCTTATTGTGTTTGTCACTTCAACATGAATGCATGTGGTATAAGTAAAAATGCTCTCTTTGTTTGTGCGGAAGTCGTATCCAAACTCGCACAGTCAGATTTGTTTGAATGCGACTTTACAAAATCAGTTTGGTCAGTAAGATCCTCCAGGCGACATATTTATGTAATGTTTCCTTATTTATACGTTTAATTATTAACGTTTGCAGGTGGTGTGCAAGTTGAGTGTCAGTTTGGGGACGCAACAATTGGTACTGTTTTACAATTTGATTTAGACTACAAGGAAGGATTTTTATTTGGCTTCACGTATATTTACGCCTATTTTTACAACATCCCTGCTACTGAGGAAGAGAGTTCAGTAAATGCTGTAATCTTCAGGAAAGAAAATACTAGCTGTGTTCAGCAGGTAACGGCATAGAAACGTTAAAAGGGCAATCTGCCTAGTGCCAATTATTGAATGCATGAAACTGCATCTGTGCTTATATGTATACAGTACGTTTCAATTTTTATAACAAGATTTATATGTAATTTCAATGACTTGATACAAAAGTAGAATTCAATATAACAATATTAGTATATGCAATATAAAACTCTCATGATTTATATTGCGGAGCCTTCGTGGCCGAGTGGTTAAGGTCTTTGACTTCAAACCACTTGCCCCTCATCGATGGAGGTTCGAGCCTCATTCGAGTGTTGAATTCTTTATGTGAGGAAGCCATCCAGCTGGATTACGGAAGGTCGGTGGTTCAACTCCGCTCGTCCGCTTGTCATGATATAATGCACGGAGGGGTACATGTACCTGGGGTCTTAAACACAAAAAAATAGATAAATAAATAAATATTTGTATTGCTGAAAATCTATGTTATCAGACTTAACACGTTTTGTACACACAAGAAAAGGATTGTAGATTTCAGACTAAAAGGAATATAATTTCAAGATTGAACATGCATCTGCTGAATATAAAATGCATTGTACTTATATTTTCGTGTCGATTATTCAGGTACATTTCATCATTTGGGAAATTGAAAATATAGAACTGTAGTGAATGTCAAGACAACATAATGTGCCAAATTATTTAGATAGATCACATCTTTACATATTTTTAATTTACCACATATTGCCCTTTCACTTCATCTTGTAAACAGTGAACTAATTTGGCATTCAGTGATGTTGAATAAAGGTTATATCGTCTTATTTTTTACATTTCGTTGTTTCTTTGAAGATATAAAAATCACCGTTTGTTTATATAATTACAGTTAAAGCAGGTGTGCGTTCCAACACTTGAAAACATCAAGAAGCTGAATGACACTACCAGTGCATGCTTTTGTGGTATTATAAATTATGAGATAAGAACTATGTGAGTATGTCAATCATGTAAAATATTGCCAATGTTTTTGCGTACTCTTTAATTCTTGGATCAGGCAAATGTGGGCATTTTTAATGGCAATTCAATTCATGCTTCTGTTATATCATTTATAATGAGACAGGATAGAAAATGTTATGTTATATGGGATAATCTTTAATACACATGCGATACTACCATCTTATACCCGCGACACTCTAATTGATGCTTTAAGTCGTTAAAGGAAGGTGCACCTTCGATACTTACATATTCCAGGAAAACGTGGTGACAATAAAAGAAATATTTCCCAAGGAAGAGAAAATATTACAACAACACATTTATCAGTATTTCATTAGGCCTATATAAGATATAATAAATATATCAGGTTACGTAAACATGGAAATAATATTCATTTGAACACCAATACATGTAAAGAAAAATGTTTTGCAGAGCTCAAATTGAAGAATATAAAAGTATAGAAAAATGTGAGAATATTCTTGACTGGAACTGGACAGTAGTGTTCGACAAGCCTGTTCCAAAGACGATAAACACAGCGATATTACAAATAACCGGAACTCGCGAGATTCCTGCCATCGGTCGTGATTATCAAACAATTGCAGGGCCTGCCATCTGTAAACAAGGTAACTGTCAACAAAAGAGTATTGCATCTGAAATCAGGTATGCGTTGGCTGCAGGGTTTGCCATGTATAAACCTTGTTAATAGAAGCGCCCCCCCCCTCTCTCTCTCTCTCTCTCTCTCTCTCTCTCTACATGTACAAACAATCAAGATCAATGTCTAGCGCAGTGTCTGTTATATATAAACAAGGTAAATGCTGAGTGTGTTACCTGTAAAGAGGTAAATGTCTGATGAAAGGCCATTTTAATAACTTGATTTGATGTTTTGTACAGAATTCACGCTTACCGTGTAAAGTCTTGGTCACTTGACAATTGTCAATATTTCAAGTGCATTTTCGTCTTGTTTCATTACTTGAAGACAATAGCTCTGCAAGATTGAAAATGATCGAAAGTTAAGAAGTGCATGAAAATAGATAAATTATGCATAAATTCCAGTAAAGAAATTGTAGGACATTAAGAAACGTTCTAAAGTTTTGATCTTTTAAACAAAAACATCTATTGTTCTCACTGATTACAAAATTTATATATTTACACAATGTCAATGTAAAATGTACATATCCAACACTATAAAATAAATTGGTATCACGTTTGTGTAACAACGTAGCTAAACAATTTAAACAGTTAACACAACTTGAAAAATGATTTTTGATAGGGAGTCTCATTTACAATTATATCAACGATTATCACCCAAATTGAGAGCATTCATGAGTGGAAAATATAGATGATAAAATGATGTAGGGGTTTGTTTACATTATAAGATCTTTAATTACTTCTTTAAAGTACATTTTTGGTATGGTTTTGGTAGCTTATAATAAAGAGCTTGTCATTTTCCTTCACTCAGATTTTTTTCATGAGTTTTAAACTCTTGACTAGTCTTTGATTTTGGCTTTATTAAAAGACAAAATGAAGTTCATTATAGGCTATTTCAAAGTGTTGAAAGTAGACTAAACGTACACTATCCTCTGTTGAATTTATTTAGCTGTGGAGACTTTTGATATATACTATGATTGGGGAAATACTAAAATCATTGAAAAACAGTCAATACAAGAGTTGTCCATTTTGCTTCAGACAGTTCGAGAAAGTCAATCTTTTCAATATCAGATCTTTCTACTTTTAGTTACCATCTCTAAACCAAATCCAAATGTAGACTGAATCTAAATCAAATATATATCATATACATTCTAGGGGTGCAATATTTGTAGCATCTGATTTGTATCGGGGAATATACTGGAGTGTTTCAATAGAAAATAGTATGCGCTTTTTAACAGCGCTATATTATTTCCTGTGAAGAACGAGTGCATACCGGTATCAGGTAAATCTTATCATCATTCCGTTATCACGGTGCATGATCATCCTATATTGTTAGTACAAAACATGCGGTGCCTTCACTTTTTGATATAAGCAATGAACTTGTACGTACACAAATGTAAACACGCTATAGTGCAGGAGGCGAGTACGTGAAAATTAACGACTTTAGGGACGTAAGTTGATTTTACTGATGTTATCATAGAACTAAAGTAACTTTTAAGCTTCCGCCTGCTTGAAAACAAAATGAAACGTTTCGGCAGTGTTAACCAAATAATCGTTACAGTTTGATTACTGCTGTACACATGCAGCAAATGTAAATCATTTATTGTTTTGGGTTTAAAGATTCGTGATGTTTTGAGCACAGTTTTTTAGAAATATATTAAATATTTATCAGTAGAAACAGTAAAAAAAAGAAACCATTTTTAAAGTCAGTTTTTACTCTTAAAAACACGATTTCATCAAAATGTAAAGCACCTTTTTGCGTATAACACTAAACTGAGGCATCTCCGTTATTTTCCTACACTTTAATGTATTATTTAGCAATAATAGTTTGTTTTTCAGAACCAAGGCCCGGAAGCGGCGTTCATCGCTACTTTTGCTCCATAGGCCACAACGAAGAAGATGATTGACAGACCATATAGATGTGATAACTCCAGAAAACGCAGCCACGCACTCTCTTGCACCGCTACTCATCACACTATTTACAGAGTTACTGTATGAAACAAAAATATAGTCCATGCATTTAGAATGCTAGTAAATGATTTCTTTTACGGATACTTTGTGTAGAAGTAACTGATTGTGCTGAGGGATCCACTATTCCTAGAATGTGAGTGTAAGAAAGGACAACTCTGCGTGGCGATTGCGCGAAATACGCTGTGGAAGGCGAAGGACGACAATTTGATTTAAATGTCACGTAACAGGATTACGTAAACAAATTCTGTAAAAATAAGAGGTTTCAGACGAGGCAGTCATTGCTTTACGTGATATGTACTACATACATTTGTGTTCAAGCGAGAGATTCGGCCGGGAAATGTATCTTGTATTTCTTGTATTATATTAAGCATTCATACACTATATGAACCCAGCATACTTAACAATTAGACTGTGTAACAAAAGGCTGAGTTCGAAAATAGCTTTTTAAGCTATATGAGAAGTTTACATTTATGTAAAGGCATCGGCTAGGATTACATTTCTAGGATTACCGAAATTCCTTTTCTCTAGATAACCCTATGAGGACAGGCTAGGTTTACGGAAGTATATATGAGATATGAAATGTATACGTAAATATATACATTCATGTTGTTGCAAATTTTACTTATAATAGCAAGTTACAGGTCTGTCGTTGAATTTGTAATTATCTGGCCGCCATTTTGGATTAAACTAATTGCATGGAGGAAATATCTTTGTTATTTTCGAATAATTCAAAAGTTCAAAACATGGTAAATGAAACGCTAATTTTTTTTTTCGCATTGCCTTTTCTCATTAAGGAAATTTTAATTACCTTTAAGCATGTTTTAAAGTAAATTTCATGCTCATAAGGCACTCAGCCTATCCTTATAGATTTATCTAAAGATATGGAACTTCCGTACTCCTAGCCACTGCCTCATGTAAAACAACTGTTTAATAACTTGTATGTAGATCGTGGAGAGCCTCCAAAGAGGCTGTATTGTTCTCGAGGAAGATAGCTTCGCGTGTATCGTTGCTATACACAGGCACATTAAATTTAATTACTTTAAGCATGTTTTAAAGTAATTTCATGCTCATAAGCACTCAGCCTATCCTATAGATTTATCTAAAGATGGAACTTCCGTACTCTAGCCACTGCCTCATGTAAAACAACTGTTTAATAACTTGTATGTAGATCGTGGAGAGCATTTTTGCCCAAAAGAAGATTATTAAGTTAATCAATGTGATCATGGAATTTTGTCTACTACAAACTAATACAACTGAAAATACAACATTATATTATTTATTTATTTATAATAAATAAAGCCTTATACAACGATTTAAAACTGGCATGCGCATGTTTTGACAATTGGGCCTATATGCGGAAGTGGAAATAACAGTTAATAATTGATAATTCAGATATAAAGTATCAGATAGTTTTCTTAACAAGTTTATCATGTTGGCCGGTGGTCTAGTGTTTACACGATTGACTATCAATCCAGAGGTCCGGGGTTGGAATCCTTGTCCAGGCATCTGAAATTTTTGAGATGCTCTTACGTGTCTCCCGCCTCACTAAGAGGCCTGTACTGGTTCTTCCGAGGAAAGATAGCTTCGCGTGTATCGTTGCTATACACCAGGCACATTAAATTTTAATTACCTTTAAGCATGTTTTAAAGTAAATTTCATGCTCATAAGGCACTCAGCCTATCCTTATAGATTTATCTAAAGATATGGAACTTCCGTACTCCTAGCCACTGCCTCATGTAAAACAACTGTTTAATAACTTGTATGTAGATCGTGGAGAGCATTTTTGCCCAAAAGAAGATTATTAAGTTAATCAATGTGATCATGGAATTTTGTCTACTATAAGCTAATACAACTGAAAATACAACATTATATTATTTATTTATTTATGATAAATAAAGCCTTATACAACGATTTAAAACTGGCATGCGCATGTTTTGACAATTGGGCCTATATGCGCAAGGGTAAAGGAAGGATTTTTCAGCCAGAGACAATCAACCCTCACAAATACCTCACAAAATTAACGTTTCCTGAGCTCTGGGACGAACTATTTGTGACATAATATAGGTCCTTTATACAAAAATATTGTCCATAATGTCATCAAAATAGAAGGATATGTGACATTTAGCTTATCATCATTTGGGTAAAGGCAGCATCAGCGAAATAAATGCACTCTATTTTATAAGAGCATCTTGTTGTATACGTAAAATATAGAAATTGCACGTTTCATTATTTTGAATAAACCCCTCAAAATGATCACTTACATGTAAATATCTTTAAGTTATGATTTGTAAATTCACGAACTAACCGTCTTGTCAAAACAAGGTTCGCTGCAATACGTCGACGTTTAGACGCAAATGTACATCATGAAATAATACGTCTTTGTAGTAATAATATTATAATTATTACACATTTGTTTGATGTAAATAGCTGTACGCTATTATCTAGATAATGCACCAAAAATCATTATTAATTAACTAGATCAAATTATATCTGAACTTCCACAGAGAATATGCCAGTGCATAGTGTTCAAAGAAGTGGAAATAACAGTTAATAATTGATAATTCAGATATAAAGTATCAGATAGTTTTCTTAACAAGTTTATCATGTTGGCCGGTGGTCTAGTGTTTACACGATTGACTATCAATCCAGAGGTCCGGGGTTGGAATCCTTGTCCAGGCATCTGAAATTTATGAGATGCTCTTACGTGTCTCCCGCCTCACTAAGAGGCCTGTACTGGTTCTTCCGAGGAAAGATAGCTTCGCGTGTATCGTTGCTATACACCAGACACATTAAAGCACCAGACTGTCTATTCACAAAGATCTAGGCTGAGAGCCGGACAAGCTGATATAGGATTTCTCTCTATTTTTTCTGGGTGCTTTATCTCATATTTTCCCTCTGGTCAGATCGCTTTGTGTCTGTTCTAGTAGAGGATGAATTTCGCGCCCTGTGTGACTGCGTTTTCTAATGTGAAGCGCCCTTGAACGTGTTTATCATGAAAAAGGACGCTAATAATAATAATAATAATAATAATTTGATCATATTGCAATGATAAAGACAAGAAAATCTGTGAAAAAAAGTTTTATATAAAAAGAATCTCTGATACTTTTAAACGTTTATATATAAATCATCAATAATTAGCAGTTATTTCCACGTTTTTAAATAGTATTTAATGTCATGTAATGCAGTAGAACATATTTTCAGATGAAGTGTGTTTTTATGTGATATTTTCCAATCATCAGTGCGAGTTAATATCGGTGTGACACAGAGGGACATCATCTTTAAATTTCAGTTTGATATCGTAGTTTGATATCAGTTACAAATGAAATTGAAACTTATTAAAATTCCTTTCCACTTACTATTTTCATTAATAAACCCAAAACAGTACGTTGACGAAAACCGAATGAAATGACTTAGCGTATAAGGTCAACCTCGCTTTCGCTGTTAAATAGCTAAATTGCCAAATGTTGCATTTTTTTTCCTGCAAGGTATATATTTCGATCATACACTCAATCGACATATGTATGATTATATCCTTTATTTCAATTTGCCAATCTCTAAGCACTGTTTCTTTATCTTCAGGGGCGAGGAACTAAATAACACAAGTGCAGCATGAACCTTAATAACTACGCAATATTTAGAACAAGCTATGGTGCAGTTAAATCTAAAGTTCGTTCCGTAACAAGCACATATTATATGTTACTTATTACCAAGCTGACAATAGTACAAATGTTTTCTCTGATTTTATACTTATTTAGATTATCAGGCGAGCGACAATAACTTTATTTGTGACATAAATGGAAAACACATTCTCGCCAATTCACAATGTATCTACGATATTGATGAGACTGGTTTTCCTGTTGGATGCAGGGATGGGAGCCATTTGATTGACTGTGGTAGGTATACTTGTATTGTTGTTTGGACACTTGTGTATTGTGGGATCGTCATACATCTAAGGTGTAAGTGGGGTCGTCTAACTTCGTTTTGAATGGATATTACCTGTGACTTTTTCAGTATCTAAAACTTCAGCATAAATATGTCACCAACGTGTCACAAAATAGTCAATCCGACAATCGTTGAAACCATTTGGTGCAAATTTACTCTTTCAGTGACTTATACCAGTCCTATGAGGCAATAAGGCAGGATACATGACTAACAATTTATGCATATAGATTGATTTCAATCCAAGGAGAAGATACTCCGAGACGACATAAATTTCCTTTATATACGAATACATGTACCAGGAAATTAGTTTCAAACCGACAATACATTTTGGACAGATAGTATGTTCGGCATAAATTATTGTTTCATATTGCTTACAAGAAAACTAGAGACGTGCATTTCAAGACATTGCGAACTATGATTATAAAGCCTTATATTAGAAACTCATCTGAAACAGACAAAATAAGACATCAAACTTGTATTGACTGAACATTGAATACGATAACAACGAATGTTCAAAACGTTCATTCGCAATCGACGGTTTGAAAAGAAATTAAAAGATCAAAAAAAAAAAAAAAAAAAAAAAAGATCAAAATCGTTGATAATATATGCTTTTCTAACCCGTTTTGCCTCGTGCATTATGCCGAAATTTGACTCTCAACGATGTTAGTTATGACTGTGCGTACGCGTTAGGTCTATTGTATTGACGACACTTGTCGTTCAAAAATAATCCGTATTAAATACTTCTACCCACATCCCATATAAGATTGTAAGCAGACGAGGTGTTTTGGTCATAAAAAAATACATGGATTGTCAATTCTTTTCTTGATCAGATGATGATAAATAGCAAGGTTGCTATAACTAACATTACGAGATAATAACCTGTCTTTTTTTGGTGGGAGAGGGTGGGGGGGGGGGGGGGAGGATTGTTGCAGACTTCACACTCTCACATGAACAGACTTAATCAAACCGAGTCTGCTATTATGTTCCTTGATTGTGCTCTATGCTTCCAAAGGGTCTTTTCACATATTTCCGCCTTGATTAGATTAGAATCAAGCGGACATAAAACCAGATTTAAGATGAATAATAAAATGACTGTGTGTTTAAAATGTAGTTTTTAGTTATTTTTTACTAAACTTGAATTTACTTCAGAAAAGTTTGTGTGTCCTCGAAATACAATGAAGTGCCCGGACAGTTATTGTATTCCGCAACGATTTTTGTGTGACGGATTTCTACAATGCCCAGGAGGAGAAGATGAGGAAAGTTGTGGTAAACTATTAAAACATATAAGAAGTTGTTGCATCAAAAGAAACATTTTAAAAACTGATATTTGAAGTAAAATGTCGTATGTATGTGCATTAATATTTAATTGTGTCATTCAGTTGTGCATTTCGATATTTAACTCTACGCAAATAAAACTGTGCTACATAATATGAACATAATCTTTTTCAAACAAAACATCGTGGAACGCAAATTCACGAATACTTTTACAAATTACCGGTATCTAAACCTAATGGACTTTTCAAAATACGTCACACTTATTGTAGATTTTTTGGTAATTTTCTAGTGCGGGCGTGCACAAGAATTTGAATATATTGGCATTATTGTTTCAGTTAATATGTGGAAGCACGAGAAAATAATTTTGTTTATTATCAGAATGAATAAAAGAAATATCTGTTGTGTAATCATCAGGAGAAATAACATTTCTGTCTCTTTCACATATCCGGAGCGATAATAATTAGGTATAATGTCTGAATGAATACAAATAGCTACTAATCAGGGATCATTGTACGTTTCATCGTTGACTTCAAAGTCTCTATAAATGTTAATTTGCAGGATGTGACCCGTCAACAAATGAAATTCTCATCATACATAACGAAGGAAGTGCTGATGGTCCAAATATTAATCGGTTTGCTAGACAATTCCAGACAAATACAAATATTGTAAGGATATTAAGATACAAAGCATCAAGACCTTTACAACCGTACGGTATCAGCAACATTTTCTTGGAAATACGCGACACAGAAATTCATCATGTACCAAACATTGAAACCATGTTTGAATGTCGCTACAAAATCAGGGCGGACACTCTTCTAGAATCAGTACATTTTACAAATAGTGGCATAAAAGGTGTCATTCTTATTCAAAGTAGTGACATATCAAAAGAAGTAGTCAGCGAGATTTTAGAAAAAGTGTCGGTCCTAGGGCTGGACTTCAGAATTTACAGAGTGACTCAGAATTTTGATACGTCGTTTACTGCCAAGGCCAATATCCAGGATTCGAAAGTTACAGACATACACGTGAAAAGATGGCGAATTCTGAACGGAATAGGTGCAGAATATTTCAGTGAGATATGCAATGGTTAGTATTTTTCGCAAAGTGTTGTAACAGAATGCTACCAAGCTAGATAAAAATCAATATTTATGAAATTTTCTTCTGTTATACCCCGATGAGGACTGGTGTAAACCATCTTTGAATACAGCATATCAATTCTTTATTCATCTTGCTTTGTGGTGGGTCATAATGAATTTTCTGTCTATAACATTGTCTTGTTATTTTCTTGATTATTTTGAAAGATCTCGTCATACATTGTGATTCGATAATATATTTTCAAATGTATTAGTTCATGAACATCTTGAAATGTACTTGTTTCTTTTCTCAAAATTACATAAATGATTTGAATACATTTAGATTTAGTTACTAAGATAGAAAGGATATATGAGTCGAGCGATAAGCGGAGACAGAACTGTTGTTTTTCGAAATATCATGACTAAGACTGGTTGACTATTCAACCTTTACGTCGATCAGAAATATAATCTGGAAAGTAGATCGCACCCTCGCACTATTTTCATTATTCATTATTACTGAGAGGCATGCATTTACTTTAGCATAAAGCAGATAATATTTATCTATATATTTTAAAAATGATCACGTGAACGCGAGATTATAATAATTATATCATGTAATATTTCAGTATGACTTAAACAGTTCTATGTACGATTACATATCTTCAATAATTTTATTTATATTTTACTCATTTGTTTCAATAACTAGGAAACTACGCTGTCATCATTGTAATCTTGAAAAATATAATTCATTACCTTTCTCAGTAGCTAGCAAAATGCGCTGTCTTTGTAATTGTTATAAAATGTGTAATTCATTACTGTATTCAGTAGCTACTAATTTAAAAGCACACTGTCAACATTGCGTCTCATCATTGCATATCTTGAAGTATCTTATGATACATTTCTTCCTTTGACGTAACTACGACTCCACAACGTCTTTATTGTAATTTTTTTCAAAGAATGTATTTAAGATTGTTTATAATCGTTCCTGTTTCAGTATCTACAAAAGAACACTGTGCTAATGGTTATAAATGTGCTTGGAGTAAAACTTGTATACCTTTGGAGCAAGTTTGTGATGGAGTTATACAATGTTTGCATGGAGACGATGAAGTTTTGTGTGAATTTCAATGTCCACATAAATGTGAATGCACAGGGTTTATTTCAAACTGCAGCGCTACAGACTTCAATCTTACTATGATGAATACAATACCAAATAATACACGTTATCTTGATTTCAGTTTAAACAAGAAACTTAGCCCTGTCCTAGAAGAATCACTGTTAAAATTTTTGACTTTGTCGATCTTGAATCTTTCGAGTTGCAACATTGAGATCATTTCCCGCTATGCATTTGAAAGAGTTAAGAACCTACGTTCTCTAGATTTAAGTTTCAACAGTCTAACTACTCTTTCAAACTATGTCTTTAGCAGTCTTAAACGTCTTACAATATTGAATCTCCGAGGTAACTTTCAGCTATCCATTGTTGATGTGCATGCCTTTGACGGGCTATATCTTATTCAAAACTTGGACTTGGCTAACGCGAAACTTAACAAAATTTCGGCAGACACATTTTCCGGACTGACACTTAAAAATCTTGATCTGTCAAATAACAAAATCGAAGAATTAGAAGAATTTGCTTTCCGTGATTCATCAGTTGAAAACATAAATTTCAAAGGTAATAATATTAAAACATTTCATAAAGAGATATTTACAGGATTAATTGGTTTGAAAAAAATATTGACACCGGCATTCAAGTTTTGTTGCATTCGACCTAATTATGTTCACGAGGAGAACTGTTATCCCCACAAAGACGAGTTTTCGTCGTGTGACGATCTTATGCGACATTCAGTGCTGCAGTTTTTGATATGGCTCATTGGGATTATGGCGCTTCTTGGAAACTTGCTCACGATTCTGTATAGATTGAGATACGACAGAAAGAGACTGAAACTAGGTTTTGGTATGTTTGTCACCAACCTGGCAGCTGCAGATTTTTTTATGGGAATTTACCTTGTAATTATAGCCGTCGCAGACTCTGCTTTCAGGAAAAGGTATAATATACATTCCGTATTGACTTCTTTCATGTTTCATCCGATGGAATACTAAATTAAAATGTGACCTTAAATTCGTATCGTTGACTGTTCGATAAACGTGGTTTGTATTATTTTCCGAACGTTACTTATTTAAACGTTCATGAACATATCATAAATATTTATCACTAAGATAGAACAGGTCATATCCATTCGTTTATGTACATTTATTGTGAACAGCTCCATTCTTAAAAGTATCTTAATTTGATTTACAAGTCAATTATAATATATCAATCCGAATCATTATGTTTTTGTCAGATATATATTTGTCGACGACTACTGGAGACACAGTGTAACCTTGCCGGGATACTATCTACTCTTTCTTCAGAAGCCAGCGTTCTTTTTCTGTGTCTTATAACATTAGACAGGCTACTGGTTATCAAATTTCCGTTTGGAGGAGTTAAATTATCCAGAGACAAGACATTCGCATGTGTTATTTTCACATGGTTGTTTTCTGCTATCGTCGCCATATTTCCAGTCGCATACGAGGGGTATTTCAAAAACGAATTTTACTCCAAATCAGGTGTTTGTATTGCGCTACCACTAACAAGAGATCGTCCGCCTGGCTGGGCTTATTCTCTTACAGTCTTTGTTTGCTTGAACTTCTTCACGTTTCTCCTAGTTGCAGTTGGTCAGCTGTCTATTTTTATAGAAATACGAAAATCTGCCGGTATTGCAACATCTGTAGCGTCAGCAAGGAAGAGGGACTTAAAAGTTGCAAGAAATCTACTGCTTGTCGTAGCAACTGATTTCATGTGTTGGTTTCCAATCGGAGTACTTGGTAATATGATCTTTACCCCAAACTGCAAATATCAATGCGAAAATTTAAATAACTATTTTATGTCTGAGTAATGTGCATGAGTAGTACAGTAGGTCACAGGTACCACATATCCAGTGTCGAACGCGATTTTGAACGATTAGCCATATACATGAATTATATTTTAAGTTTTTAAAGTCTGTTCTGATCATTTAGCGACATCATTGCTCTTCACTTGGAACATTCATACATGTACATTGTAGCAAAACAGTTGAGCATGCAATGCATGTCTTTTGGATAGAGCCAGAATGTGAACAAGCCAAAATATATACAAAATATGTACGACTGGTAAACCCGCCCGCCTAGATCAGTACGGAGAGCGCAGATCTACTGATTGCGGGCTCGGACTTTTCGCCTTTTCCCTTTGGCCAAGTTTTGTCTGAATTTTATTTATTCAGGAATACTGATACAAAATGAGCTGTTACATTTCAAAAAGTTAAATGTGAACATGCTTTCATGTATTAAGGGTGATTATGACATTTCACTTGCACAATTTTTCAAAACTAAACCGTTGAACGCATTTTCATTATTTGTACATTATTTATGAGAAATCAACAACCGTTCTTCGAAACAAAAAGAAATCATTACTACTTGAAAATGTATGAATGAACTATCCAAATATAAAATCACAACATGCTTATTTAAAACAAAAACACTTCTATTTTAGGAATGCTTGCACTGACCGATCACGTAATTTCTGGAGAGGTTTACGCATGGGCAGCGGTCTTCATACTTCCTATCAACTCTGCTCTCAACCCTATTTTATATACATTGACCGCAATTATAGGTGGAAAAGTAATTTAATAATTTAATAATGATTGTTGGATTGTAATTGCCAAAATGAAAATTTCATTCATATACCAGTAACTGGGTACGAATATAAGTTAGGTAGTGGGTTCATAGACGGACTTAATAATCAGAAAGACATAATATAATAACTAGTAATAACATTCCATTTCATAAAATAATATTATGAGTAAGTGGCAAACTCGATAATGGACAAACTTGTAAATGAAAGTGAAATGTTAAGAATCAAACTTACGCACGAAACTGTAAATAACAAAAGACTACCATGGAACTTCTGAATACCGGACCTTCCAAAAATCGGAAACTTTAGAAAATCGGACGATTTTCTCGGTCTCGTTTTTTCTTCTTCTATTTTCTATATAGACTGTACTTCTAAATACCGGAACATCCAGATTTTGAACACCGGACGATATTTTCGAAAACTTTGACATATTTCGATTCAGTCTCACTTCCAAACCACATACGGCACGAACAAGAAGATATCTGTTTGAATGTAAATCTGTTCCTCCGGGAAAACTTAATCTTTGATTCCATTGTTTACCTATTAGCGGTGACCGATTATTTTGACACGCATTAGAATCACAACGTGTCAATCAAATGATTAAACAAACGGAAGATCTTGATAATTAGATAATGGTTTTTCAATAAGAATGATTAGCGATTTAAATTTCAATGTTTACATCAAACCTCCCCATGGACTTTTAATTCTACATGTAACTGCGGTATAATTTAAAGCAAGTATTTAGTAAAGAAATTAATTAGCAAGCGTGAAAAATTTAACTTCAACAATGGTTCGTTATTGATCAGTCTCAAACTGTCGCAACTTCAAATCATGATATAGGTATGTTAAAACGAGAAAATCTTTTGAAATCCCGGCTTTTTACGAAATCTATCTACATTTTCAATAATTAAACTGACTAAGACAACATGAACATCGTACAACTGAACTGTCTCTCCCGGATAAAATTGAAATTTCTTGCGAGTATTTGTGCAAAACACCCTGTACCTCCAAATACCAAAACGTCCAAAAACTTGACTTTTCTTTAAGTACCGGGGGTATGCGGTTTTCGTAGTAGTAGTAGTCTTGTATCGAAAACCATGCACGAGTTTTGCAACGGAAATACTAAGCCTATTTTGATTTGCAAAAAAAAAAAGTTCTTATTGTCTATATAAAAATGTTTTATAACATATGCATGTACACTAAGAGTATGGTTTAAATATGTGCTGTAGCCTCTGTAAAACTGAAATTATCGAGGTTTTAGATGTTCCTTAATGCTACGACATCCACCCAGATGACGTCACAAATAACGTACGTACATACCTGTTATGCAATGTTCGAATATCGACGTTTAATGGCCCATTTTTTTATAACTTATTTTTAATATTAAATATGTAATATTTATAATGAACTTCCTCAGAATAAAGGAAGAAAATCTTATGAAATAAAGATCAAATAATGTAATTTCTAATTTACGGTTTTGAACTTAAGTAGATCTTACTTACATTTAATGTTTTATTGAGTTTTGATATTCTTTTTTTTAATTTGTAGAATTTCAATCCTAGTGCAGACGAGCAGTCTTTAAAGAAGATAACTAAAGGTTCGTTGTTTGTATTGATTTCAAAAAGCAATTACCTTATAAGCCTACATGCATTTTATTCCAAATGGCTTTTAAATGCTACATGCATATGATGAAAATTGTAAATGTACGTATATTGAACTCAGATATCAAAGTAATATGTCTGTGCTAATTTGAGTCCATGTGCAAATGCAAATTATAGTCTCATTAAACGTTAACGGATATAAAGGCTTGTGTTGCTAGTTAGAATAGTTCCGTCTTTGACAACCATGTACTCAACTACAGTATAATCAGATATGCGAAATGTGATGGTGTAATTTATCAACATTAAATGCTGTTGTTTTTTTTTGTTTTTTTTTTAAGTTAAATACATTTGTCTTTCTGTATCGGCTGTTTACGTAATAGGTAAGAACATGAACCATCAGTGGAGCAAGTTGAAAATATTCAATAAGTCTTTTCGTAAAATACTTTATCTTAAGATAATGTTTTCGAATGTATGTTACTAACATGTGCATAGAGCTACATTTACACATGTAAGAAATAGTATACAGCAGAGTTATTAATAGAATAAATATGAAGAGGTCATTGTACACGCGGCGTATAACCGATTCGTATAGTAACGATATGTTTAAACATGATTCTCCTTTTGGCTGGATTCTAACATGTCATTTATGTAAACAAGTAGATGAAATTGAGATGCCCTATTCCATGAGGTATGAAATGCGCCAAATAAAGTAGGTCGAAGTGACGTCAACGCGTACGGAAAGCATCTCCCTCGGAATAATTTACGAGTGCGTAGAGGTCGAATAAGTTATTCAAACAGCTTGATAATCGATACAGCTTTAAGCAATTTGACAGCGTTCTGTTCTTTCGCATTTCGGTTCTAAAACGTCTTTTTATATCAAATAGATGGGCACATTTTGTAGCGCACTTTCTAGGCGCCTGTATGTCGTACAATAATACGTCGACATCATGTCATTATAGCCGTATTTTACAGAAAACGTGCTTAGATTTTTGATATTAGAACTAAATTGAATCCAAAGTTGAAACGGTCGATTGATAAGAAAACAGTCTCAATTGTGTTTATCTATGTAAATATTCAGTATATACTATTTATTTCCTAATACATAATACAATGCACTGTATTACACATCGCTGGTTAATATAATATTTACATAAATGATATTCCAAAAGTGCCATGAAGTTTTGGTCTATTATCCATTGCAAATTACTCAGAAAGCTGCTCAAACTTAAATTCCTAAAATTCTCTTGTCATTTACAGAAACTGGAGAAAGCGCAATTAGATGTTTAACAGTGAGCCGTCGACTTACTGCGAGGACAACCGTCCCTAAATTTCGCCTTATAAGTGATATCACTGAGGAGGAGGTGCAAATTACCTTGAATGCCATTCTCAAGATTGTCTCGAAGCTTGCACAAACTGTAGACGCGTTGCATTCATATTCGTTGGGAATAAAATCGATGGACACAACAACAGTTTTCGTCGGTATTCGAAATAAAAAGGTATCATCTAGTTATATATCCATAAAGACAATTACGAAGTTGTCAACACTAAATTGAAGAATTGAACCTTTGACTATCATACTATTAGATGGTGGTAACATATAATGTTCAAAAGATAATAGGTAAGGGTAGATTTCTCGAAGGACAGAGCAACACAAACACAGCTTCAGAGCATTTGCAAAGTAGGCCCACAACAAAAAGCTGAAACGAAAAAATATTACAGACGGGTTGCTTAAAAAATCCAACAAAGACATTTTTATGTTATGCAAAATATATAAAATGGGGTGGGGGAGGAAGGGGTAATGGTAGAAAGGGGTGGGGTAAAGGGGAAAGTGGAACAAGGATGATATTCAAAAGGGAATGCTACGTTTCTTAATCACAATTACCCTACAACGTAAACCACTGCAGCGCAAACTCACATTCACAAAAGACAAACACACACGCACACACACACACACACACACACACACGCGCGCGCGCACGCACGCATAACTAATTTATACAGATAAACAGACAGGTAAGATATATCAACACTGTAGGGCACCGCCCAAGACACACAGACGCACAAGCACACAATCGCACACATAAGCAGGACAAAACACAACAATCGGGCACGCCTTAGGATTCCGGCAGCCAAAATTTCGAAGATAATTTATTAAAGTTTGAAATATCACAGAAACAGGAATGTATTTGAAACGGTCTTGTAATGTAAGCAATGATGTAAAAAAGATCCTGTACCTGAATACTCTTGATAAAATTTTAAATTACAAATCAAATTAATTTATCAATGATGCCACAATGCTTTCTACATATCTATGCATTTATTGTTTATACCTATGAATGTCTTAAAAATTTATTTATTGTCAGCTTACGGGAGCGGTGAAAATCAAAGGAGAACCATTTATTTCTTACAAACCCGAAGATAAAACACATACAATCAACCAGCTTGGAGTTTTACTGAGAAGCCTTATTGCTACGAGAGAGAAAAACACCCGTTAAAGAAATGCTGCTTTACAGTAGTTACATATTAGCTCGGATTATCTGAACGAGTTCCGCTTTACATCAGTTCCGATCTTGGATAACCTGAAGGAATTCCGCTTTTCATCAGCTCGGAACACCTGAACGAGTTCCGCTTTGCATTAGCTTTTGACGTTCAAAACGTATGCAAAGTGACTTGTTATCCGCATTTGGAGTGCATTTTATATTGATTTTTTTTTGTTTACAGTGATTTGAAATAATACTTTTATATTTTATATTTTATAATTTTATATTCCAATTTTTCTTCCAATATTTTTAGACATGTATTCATTTTATTTCATGTTTTAACTAAATTGTTATCTTTTTGTAGTTCCTCATTATTGACAAATATAGTTGTCATTGTGAAAATACCAGATATATTTCACTGACATATTCCAATAATTCATTGAATGGCATGTCTTCGATTACCGCAAATCTTGCATAACATTATTTTCAATATCCCCTAAATGCACCTTCATCATGTTCATAGGGATGTACCTACTATTAAATGCAAAACAAAATGTTTGATAGCAAGCAAAGAACCTTATCATAACAAATTATCAAAAACCAGTTGTAGAATATATTTTGATGTTGCGCCTGAAAAATCAGTCTACAATTTCTAATACATTAAAAAGAGAAAAACATACCGGGTGTTTGACGAAACAGCAGTTTATTCATATTACTAAAACTATTTATCTTTCCCTGTGACTTATTTTATCTTAATTTTCTAAGTGTTAATATTTCTTTATTTAATATATTTTAAAAGCTTTTGGTCCGTGGGCCAAGACCAAAAAATTTGAAAGTCGTAACCCAGAAATTAGGCAAAGGTTGAGTTATACCATGATGTTATACTATCATTCTGGAAACTTTTAAGGGTGGATGTCGGTCTGAACGACATGTCAGTAAAATTTAATGACAATTTTAAAAACGTTGGTGTCTAATAAATATAATTTAGCATTGCATTGGGATATCACTGAATTGGGTGGTAAAAGAGACATTTATGTGACATGTCTTATAGCACATCTTATCTTTTAATGCCTGAAACAATCAATAATTTACTTTGGTTGTCAAAGAATGCTACGATATGTATTACATACTGAATAAAATGTAAAAAGTAGGGGTTGATGTACCCCACCCACCACATTAGTACATATAATTATGTGGGAAATCTTTAGGACTTTTAATCCTTTATAAAGGAACAGACTCCTAATGTTTACAGTAAAGAAAACAAAAAGAATGAATAATTAACTAAAAATTCAGACACATTTGCACTTTAGTGTCAGTTGGCTAAACTATGGTTAGTGTTTCATGTCTGGGCGAATTGCACACTGACAGACTTATTCATTGCTAGTGCACAAGAAATGATGAAAGTATTACAAAAATTATTACGACCTCAAACGTTTTATGGAAGTTTCCTATGGGAAACATCAAAATGGAAGCAGATCCGGCAATATAAGTCTTTATTCAAGATGACAGCTATTTCAAATTAATCCAAAATTATTATACATATGAGTTAATACCACCAAAGTTTTTTATATTTTGATGACTTTAATTCTCTTCTATGCTAGCTTAGTAGCCATTATGTACGTAGGAATTAAATAACCCAAATTTAAGTTTGTTAAACTACCAAGAAAATAGGTTATCTAGTTACACAGACTATTTAAATTAAGACGGCTACACCTTTTCAAATTTCCAAATAACTGCCTTAAATTTGATTAAACATGCACATATGAAAAAGGCGTAGCTCTTTGAAACTCAAAACTATAACAGGAATCACCTTATACTGATTGAAACAAGTTATAGAGGATTTTACCGCTCACAAAATGACCACCTGAAATCGGTTACATGTACAAGTATTGATGAGCTACTACTGTTTGAATATTCAGTATCATAAAACAAACCAAATAAGTTTTCAAGGATTGAAGTTTGGTTATCCATTTCAATCAAATAAAGATATAATAATTGTCCTGTCATTTTCAAACTGGCCGCCAGAAGTAAGTTTGCAAACATACATACGGATAAGATCTAAGTAATCATTGCTGTAATAAAAGTTAAAATAATTTCAACTGGAAACAACATTACCAATATGAGATATTTCTCTTGTTTTAATGAAGATGGTGCCATTTTCAAAATGCCTACCATAAAAGAATTACGATAATATGATTTAAATACTGCTTTTATTACTTTTAAAACTAAACATGCTACTCTCAAATTTTATTCAAAGGATTTTGAATGTAGCTAAAATGTAATATCAATTTGTATCAGAATGGCTGCCTGATAGATGTTACATATACAGTGAATCCTGGTAAAATAACGAGAAAACATTAAAACATTTTTTTTCATATTTAAAAGGATTTATTAAGTTTATGTTACAATGCAAATTGCATTTTTCTGTTACAATTCAGCTGAATATTTACGACCTCTTTTTAAAGAACAAAGCCCTATCTGATTACACAAACAGAAATGAGCATATAAAGTTCTAAACCTATCAAAGCAATTTAAGATACATATAAATATTGATGTACCTTTTGGTTGTGCTTGAACGTTTTGTCTGTTTTGTGTGAAATAGAAATTGTCAGATATATCATAATGCAAAATCCCTTTAATATCATTCAACAAAATCCTTTCAATGCATATTCCTCTGAAATAGTGCCAAACTATTATGAATACATCTATAGTCATGCATTTGCTTGACATAATGAACAGGTAGTGCGTACAGAGCTTCGAATCTATAAATTGAGCAAGTCCTGGAACCAAGAAGTCGTGTATCGTAACTGTTTGTTATTTGGTTGTATGAGTAATAATTATTGGTATTGTTGTAATTAATATTTAACATAACGTATGTTACAATCCCTTTTAGGACGTAGCTTAATGATTTTACTACGAAATAAACTACTTAACTAAAAAGATGTTTTACAGATATGTCATAAAGATATCAATACACCACTGGCGATTTTCCAAACAAATAGTGCAGACTCTGTAAGTATGTACATATGCATCTATGCGTGTATGATGAACTTATTCTGATACTGATACCGAAAAGTGATTTCTCGCAACCTCTCATATCAAAATTTAGAGCATATTTCTGTCATATGGTGTACATAGGTGTCATAATGTGTCCTCTTGTGTAGTTCTGAAAAACATACGTTATCGACATTAGATTACGGTAGTTACCAGACTTAATGGTTGAAACACAGTTCCATACCGATGTAATCTACATGTAACTGTTGAAATACACCAATTTTTGAACGAACTACTTTCTTGGTATTTGTTAATAGTTTTGAAAGTAGAATATTGAATTTTAGTAAGAACTTAGAACTGACAATAATGGTACCACAACCACGATATGAACAAGGAGTCTTATCTACTAGTATGTTTTCGTTAAGGGAAGGTAATAAGAATTCGCAGTTCAGTAAGTCCGTCCCACAGTATAAATGACATTTGAAAATCACCATGATCAAAGGAACAGAACTATTTTAAAAACAATGTTTTACCAAAAGTGTAATTTGTTTCACTACATGTACCCATGTTGTACTGTATATGTATGATGCTCCGTAAGTTCAAAATGTGTCGTGTTTATTTACACCAAGAATTAAATCAGCAACTTTGAAAACATAATTATAAACCGATAATTTCAGTAATCAATACAATCTTACCTTCCATAAATATCAAAACAACGCATTAAAAATACAAAATCCTCTGTCTTGAAACCACCTAAGTCCATCGAAACCCCAAAACTATCATAGCTTTAATGTTACTTAATGTTCTGTGTAATCTTCGTAACGTATGTTTCATAATATATGATTCATTTCATCTTTGTAATGCTGTAAAAACTGAGGTGCTTTGCAATACCAGTAAGCATGATTTATGTATTAGCCTGAAATAATAATATACGACATACAAAATTAAATAGATGACCTTTAAAACCTAGGTAGGAGAGGTGGTCTAGTGGATTAGGTACCGGCTGCTCAGTCCAGGGGTTGTGGGTTCGAGCCCCACTGGGATCACGACCATGACGTTTCATATGGCACCAGTATTGGTTTTTCCAGGAAGCGGACTCAAGGTTGGTTTCAAACAGCTTGAAGCTATCATTACAACCGAGCTAAAACAAGTTAGTACAAACTAAAACCTAGGTAACGTATATTTGACTCTTAGATACTCTCACGTTCTGTTTAATTTTGAATGAAAGTCAAAAATATTCAGACTGCGTATTTACTGTAACCAAGTCTACTGTTAATTATCAATATGCTATGTTTTGAAGCAGAAGCCATAACAATTGCTATTTAATCTATGCTATCTTTACAGTGATGCTGAAAGAGGCACCTTTGTTTTACTGTAGTTTGTCTACATCCTATAATTGAGAATAGTAACAGGATTAAGTCCAACAAAATAATAACGGTCATTTGTGCATGTTCAGTAAACATAGTTTATTTCAATTAAAAGCACACAAATGCAATTGTTGGAGTATTTTCAATGTTGCCAATTCTTCAAGGTGGAAACTGTGGCGACTGTTACGTATGTTACATTTTAAAGTATTTTTTATCAAATAAAGGTCAACATTATACTTGTAAGCTTACTTTGACATCTTAAATAGAAGAAAACTATTAGTACAAAAACCCTTCAGAATAAAACACAAATAGGCTTGATTTATTGAGAACCAGCATGTGATTTATATGTATTACATTTGCATGCACGTTGTCTGTAACCTAAACTGATTGCAATATCTTATATTTTCTCATGAAAATATATAAAATTGTGAATATTAACAGAATTATTTGATGATGTCTTATTAAAAATTACAGTATTTTTGATAATTTTACGAGTTGTTCAAAATGGCAAAAATGTAGCTTCGGTGGGTGGGGTATTTTAACCCCTAAATTTTGGTAAAAATCGTCAAAATTTGGAAAATATTGTTACAGTGATTCTGTAATATTTAGAACAGTTGCATAAGCAACACTCTAATATCTGAAAGTCAGTATTGACATAATCTATTAAGAATTCGTGTGTAGCCAACAAAACTTTCAAAGAGAGAGAATTCCGCATTTTTCATACACAATGTTTACTAAAATGAGTATAATTTTCATTTGACATATGGTATAAAGCGACATCCGGTCTTAAACAATCCCCGAATGAATGTATTAATGGCTGAAGTGGATGAACCTTTGCCTAATTTCTGGGTTACGAAATCGAAAAACTAGAGGACTTACAGGAACTGGCCCACAGACCATTTGTATTTAACTGTTTCGTGACTGTACGCTTTAAATAAGTTTATTGCTTGAAACGTAGTCAACAGCTTTGCTTTTATTTGGGGTCATAGTGTTCCCATTTAAAGTTATCCCGTTAGGTCGTGTATTGGGTCGAGAGAATTGTTGCATGCATTTTTCCATTTTTTACGCATCCGAAAGATCTAGTTTATGATAGCACAGGTCTATACGTCTGTCTGTAGTTTTATATAAACTCTGTAGGCATATAGGTCAGACGTCAAAGTCACAGTAACTGTTTGTGAAAAAAAACCACGCTTAAATGACACCTTGTGATTTTTAGGTCGGAGGTTAAGAGGTCACATTTCCTTGACTAGTGTTTAGACATCATTTATACTCATTATCTTGTGAACTGCCTGACCTATGATTTTCCTACGTGTCCAGAATATTGCCATTGACATTAGATGAGCTTTAAAGATTTTGAGATCACATGAACCTTTTTAATTCTCAATTGTAGAGCGACATGACCTGCGACCCTTAAATTTGTTAGACACTTTGACATTTTGCACTTTGTCTTTACCTCGGAAAGCAGTATCGTTTCTGCCCAATATCTTAAGAATGCTGACAAATGATCCTTGAACATAATAGGCACATGACATACGAGTATTGCATTGTTTTAACGTCAATGGGTCAAAGATCAAAGTCACAGTGAATGTTAGTTCAAAATAATTCAAAACACGTATAAGGCACTTTGATAATGGACTGTTAATGACAACTACTGTTTGTGGTTCAAGAGTACAGTGTGTAAGTTAAAAAAAAAAACAACACATAATATTCTCCTTGCTTGAGGTCCCGTTTGCCAGCCTTTGAATTCTATTAAATTAATCTCCAATTATAACTTGATTATTACAACAAAACATAATACTATAATACTACAAATGGTTGTTGTTCACGCTATTGGATAACTTTGGAAACTGTTTTAAACTACAGTAAAACTCCACTTTTAGCTGTAAACAGAAATACATATTTATGATAATATATTAAAAGCCCATTCTAGCAGTAAACTGATTTTTTTTATAAAATCTAATAATTAGCATATAGCAATTTACATGCAGAATAAAAGGACATGCCTGAACTACTCAGATCATGCATCGTTTTCTAAGCTGGTGTTATATTTGAAATGTTAAGGCGTTTGTAAATCACATATAGGATGAACTTGGTGTTGTATTTGATTTCTAATACAAGTCTTCTCTTAGAATACTGAGTTATTAATAATACAAAGATTAAGCCCGCCTGCTTAAGCTACAAAGGGAGGACGTAGATTTACGGATGTTATGCTCATGAATTTGTTCCCTGGGCGAGGCGTGTGTTTTCCGAGCCAATTGAAAAAAAGACATTGTGGCCAACATCTTTGGTCCCCGGACGCTGATTCGTCTTGAGAAATTGGCAGTTGGTTAGTACCATAGGCACCCGAATTTTTGGGCTACGCTCCTGCACCGCAGAGCGCGCGCGCGCCGACATATTATATCGTACAATGTCATGCACTGTAATTCAACCTACCTATACAAAAGGTGAAAAGTCCACAAATCTCCCGTTTAAGAAATGACAGATTTTCTCCTGTTACTTAAAAAACTTATATAGGTAGGTTGAATTACAGTGCAATGTATTGTACGATATATGTCGGCGCGCGCGCACTCTGCGGTGCAGGAGCGTAGCCCAAAAAATCGGGTGCCTGTGGTTAGTACCGGTAAAAAATCGAGAAGCAAATACTTAAGTTAACTGAAACGAATGTAAGGTTTGAATGCATATTAGATACAACATACAAGATATTGCTTTAAATGTTGTTCTGTTGATTGTCGTAGTAAGTACAACATTTGTACAAATTATTTTACTTATTTCGTATATTTTAGTTTATTTATTAGCTAACAAATTATATTGATATTTGTACAGTTTGACGGGACGTCATTTTTCAAATGTTGATGTCTTTCATACTTAATTCAATTTGCTTGTGATCTTGCAATTTTTGTACATGCACAAATACAGGAAAAACAGAAATACTTCTGGTTATAAAGTACAGAATCAAAGTCAATATTCATAAACTTCTAAACGTTTTCCTAATATGAAATATCGTTATGTTATTTAAATAGATTTACTTTTTTATTCATCTGTTTCGTAAAAAGTACATTTATTTTTCTTCTGTGAATAAAATGTAATAAGAAATTGTGTATGTTATGCCTTTCGTATTGATGAAAAAAAAACAACAGCGTTGACGTATTATTTGTGCAAAAAATACACAACGCGGATAACATTTCTTAGAGCGGTTCCTTCCGACGTATACAGACTAATCGGGAAACTAAGACCACCCAGTTATACCAAAGACTCGGACCCTTGTGTAGGACAACATTCTCTTTTCATACATTCCTCATAAATATGAAGTTTTGTCACAAACATGATTACAGATGTCGGAATATACTTCATTAACATGATATGAATATGTACTTGTTTTCGAGACTGATTATTTTTCCGTGGTTTCAGCACTTTTTGGACAATTATATCTTGAACTATAATTCCAATGAAACTTGACAAACATTATCAACATCAAGTGGGCAAGCGTATTCTGAGTTTCTTGTCCGACTGTCACAGTTATTCCCACAAATTCTGCATTTTTAGTGTCTCTACAGTACACTAAGGGGAGGCTACTTTGCAGCTTTTACGTCATGGATAACAAAACTCAAGTGCAAGTAGAGTACTTTGAAAGGATGAAATTGTTTTGATACCATTGGTACTTTAGGCACACGAAGACCAAAATAAACCCAGTTAAACAGTTGTCGTCTGTCGAAATTAAACGTAGTGTTAAATATCAGTTATTTAAATACAAAACACATGTGTCATACATGTTCAATTCAACATATAATTATAATATTTTAGTGACATAGGATATGTTCAAAATCATTGATATTGTTTTAGACAAAAAGAAACACATTTTGGAATTCTGGGCAGGTTTTAAGCACTAGGTTGTAAATCAGAGATGACCATCAAATTACATTCCTGTCTTTTATCAAAAATTTAGTAGGTTACATAAACAAGCTGCAGTATTGTACAGCAAGTGAGTTATTTCAGGTTGATGAAATTCGTACGGAAAACTGCACGCTACCACTTGGTATATTGTCATAGGATAAAGAACTTGATTTCAGTATGACACGTTAGATTAAATGAATCATTGTTATAAATGAAGACTGAATTTATTAATCAATAATTAAAGTATTATACTTTGGTGAAAATACATGCTGGATAAAGATCGCACTTGGAGTTAGACCTTTTAGTGTTGGCATGATTTATATTTCGTAAGTATTTAAACAAGAACACGTAGATTTCAATTTCATCATATTTTATCACCGTTTCAGGTAACGCATTCTTTAGGATAATTCACATACGAGTATAATCAACGGACGCGATGTAAAACTGATCTTCAAATGGCAGGAAAACATGAAGTTCAGTATAAAATTTAGAAACATACATATAACATTCTAGCCCGGATATAAGACTACCAACATTTCCTAGAGTAAAGTCTTATTCAACAAAAGCAAACAAACGAAGTGGAATATATTTTCAATCGACTAATACATCATTACAAAACATTATAGAAAAAGACAGAAGCTTACATATTGTTAAAAATTAAATATAACACAACCATATAGAGGGTGTGTACAATTATAAATGGAAAAGCAGATACGAAATAAGATTTCTTGAGAAACACGTTTGAATCTTTAATCAAGTTAGATCAGGAAAATATCAGTGGAAAATATTCAATTTTTAAAAATGTAAGGAAATTGATAGATTAATAGAATGATCTGCAATATTTCAAATAAAACAACACGTTTTAAAATATAGACACAGAATATAACGTTTATAAAATATTGAATAAGAGACAACTTTACACGTGCGTTATGCATCAAATAAGACACAACATTAGCTGTTAGCGAAATATAAAGATGACCCATTCTTACAAGATTGAGACATATTAAATAGTCTTAATCCGGAACTAGGTTTTTCCCAAATCAGTGTAGATATACATATCCCCGATTTGTTATATAAACTATTAAAGTTTAACCTTTAATACATCAAATATTTCTTTGAGCTGACAAGCCAAACAGATTCTATTTTCTAAAGACAGATATGTTAACGTCATTATGTATTGGATTTGTAAAATAAGGTTGAATTTGTGGTCGTGTGTGAGTTTAATATTTTGACATATTCAATGCTATTTTTGTACCCACAGCGCGTGCCTGAATCTTGGAAATATCAGACGTAAACCAAGTTCCGGAGTAAATCTATTGACACATAGCTATGACATGACTGTAGAAAATCAAAAGCAACACAAGCGTACACGTTTGTTAGATGCCAAATGAAAATAAAATAATTTATACATTTTAAATAATAAAAAACATTCTTTTATGTTTCTAGAATATGAAATAGGAATTTTAATTAAATTAAATTTGAAACCTTTTACATTTAAAAATAAAATCAAAATCTGTAAATCACAAATACTTGCTTGTCTATAAAATATCAAATGCCACACAAACACATAGATATTAAAATGACACAACTTACTATGTTTATAAGATATCAAAAAGACACATTCATAAAATACAAAGTAAGACGCAACATTCCATGTCAGTAAATACTAAATAAGACAACATTTTACAAGATTGTGAAATGTCAAAACCTGCACACAATTCTAATGTCATTGTAGATACATGTTTGTAAAATATCAAATAAAACACAAACATTTATTTAACTATAATACAGCGAAAAAGTAAGCATTACGCGTTTGTACAACATTAAGTTCGAGCTGAACTTTCCGTAAAATGTCAGGTAACTCTACATGTTCAGATCCATTTCCGTTCTAAAACTATAAAACATAAGAATATAGTTACTTTAAAAAGTCGGCAAATAAAAATAAAAGCTAATGTGGTTACTTTTTGCAAAACTGATTTAAAAAAGAAATGTCTTTTTTAACAAAACTTCATAATGGGAATCTACTGACAAATCATAATGTCATGACATTTTCGCGAAAAAGATTTTTTTTTTCTGCAATGTAGATTTTAATCAAACTTTTACAATTTTGTAAATTGAAATATATAAAATGTATGGGCTTTGTGCATTTTGTTTTAGATATTTGCACATAATTTAAGAGATCTACAAATTTGAATAGATGTAGCCGGGTCCAGGCCTGCTGAGATATATGGATAAATGACGTATCGCAATGACTTCCGGTTCATCAAACGTGCAGTAATACCTTAGATATAATGTAAAACACAACATGATTTTAATGTATAAAATAAGACAAACACTCTTATATAATAAAAAACAAACGGAATACACCACGCTTATAAAATATTAGATCAGACAGAATTTTAAATGTTTGGACAATATAAAGTAAGACGCAGCGTACATATTAGTGAAATACTAAATAAGACAAATATTATTTCTAGATAACTCACACAACTCTCACTTAATTGTAGTCACACGTTTGTAAAATATCAAATGATCGTAATACGCATGTACATTATATATATACATTAAATAAGACGCAACATTGCACATTTGTAAAGTACATGTATAATTAGATACACACTTTTGAACAGAAATGAATTTCTCAACTTTATATTTATATAGCGTCACAATCATTCTTGAATATTCTTCATTCTTGCATTAATCAGGCTCTTTAGAAATATTCCGAGCTCGTAAATGTTCTGTGCTTTCTCCTCCGGCTTGAAAGCTATTATAAGTTCTCCTTTAATCTTCACTGTTCCAGTAAGCTGAAAGAAAGGAGCACACACACATATGTTAAGTCAACCGCATTGATATAGAGTTGAAAAGGTTATCAAATATTTCTTAAATGCAGTTATTTTCTAACCTGCAGAATGAAGTGAAAGCTTTCAGAAGGCTTATTTGCAACTAACTTGCAATCAATATATATTTTAAGGATGCAAGCACGAGCGTACGTAAGTAGAGTTGCCCGTTTAACCCGTTAAGTATATTCAGATTATTTATGAAGTATATTCAGATTATTTATAAATTTATCACTTTGACATGATTTTATAATTTTAGTTAGATTAGGTTGCTAAAACCTGAACCGTTCAGATTTTAACGGAGCAGTGGTCTGCAATCCGGTTAAACTGCATAGGTCGAAACATCTTTACACGAAGCTGATTTCACACTTCGGCACACCATGTCTAGATGCTACTCAGTCGATGGTAGTAAAATTACTAAACTGGGACAAACTTTTGATAGAACAGCTTTCGTATTTTTGCTTTATCACATGTTTAAGGAGATTACTGAAATATGATATATCTGGAATTTTTATAGTCAAGATTTTATGTGTGTATAGCTGTAAACTACACTTCAAATTGGTAGGTATGGAAAGTAAACTGTCTGTAAATTCTTATTTCAATATTTGTTTTTAAATACAAAGACGTACATGATTATCGCATAAATATAAAAATGCATACTTTAATATTGTAGAAGCTTATTTATTAAATTTTCTTATTATGACGGTATAAGCTATAAGGACGGCATAAGGTTGCACTGGCATTATGACGTTGTATAAACATACATGTCAACATCTTTCCTCGTGCACACGATATCTTATCTCGAGCGTACGACATCTTATCTCGTGAGCTCGACATCTTATCTCGTAAGCGAACACGCTACTTTTATGAAGTTATTACTTGTGATATTTACCCGGTGAAAGATATTTTTTATCTTACACTGTAACATACACATATACCTTATATACTTACACTTCCGTTGCGAATATGAAGATAAATAGACTTGTCGTCGAAGGGTTTTACATCCAGGAAACTATCATGAAATACATCGATACTTTGTGCAAACTTGAATGCAATCGTCAAAAGTGTAGATGATGTAATATCCATGCCAGCATTCGTTATTTCGTCTAGAGTGCGGTATTTTGATGACGGAAGCTTGTTCCGTGTGACTCGATGGCTAACTGTATGGAATTTCAATACACCCTGGCCATACTCTGAATGCAAATGTGATATACAGAAAACATTGTAGACAAAAACTCATGCATTTGAAAAAAAAATAAAGCAAACAAAGTCAAAGCCATTCATTGCTTAGTAGGCCCGCTACAAATAGAAAATCTAGTGGAATGACATAGCAGATGGATTTCGTTCAAAATTCCAACAACAAGAACTTTTGATTATATGCAATATACAAATATGCACGGTGGTATGTTTAGGACATGCAACTATTTTTTTTTAAAAAAAAGGATGTCATGCGCACGACATCTAATCTCGAGCACTCGACATCTTATCTCGAGCGCTCGACATCTGATCAAGTGCGCACGAAATATTATTTCAATCCCTCGACATCTTTTCTCGTGCGCACGACATATTATCTCCTGCGCTCGACATATTATCTCGTGCGCACAACATCTTTTCTCGTGCGCACGATATCTTCTCTCGAGCGAACGACATCTTATCTTGTGAGCTCGACATCTTATCTCGTGCGCACGACATCTTATCTCGTGCGCACGACATCTTATCTCGAGCGTTTGACATCTTATATGTATCTCGTGCGCACGACATCTTATCTCGAGCGCTCGACATCTTATCTCGAGAGCACGACATATTATTTCTCTTTGTGGGTATTTGGGTCATCAATATGACTGCCACCGTTTTTGCTTTTGTTTCGTTTATACGTTTGATGTAAATACACAAACTGAACAAAAAATCAAGAAAATATTTGGTGATGACGCAAATGAATATATTTAAGTCCTTGACAAAATAAAGATTTAATTTGTAGACTTCGCCCATATATCAAAGAATTTTCCCGTGTCACCTTAATTCATGCATTTAATTTAATAACTTTTCTGACAATGTGCGATTTGATGCTATCAGTCAAACTGCGATTAGTAGCTACTCTAACATGCAGTAAGCATCATTAATTATGTTCTTTTAATTTTGAAGATAGGATGACCAGTTATATGCACTCCTATCCAAAATGATGCGATAAACTTGTACTTGTGGGAAGTTTAAATATCATTTAAATAGGCGGGACCCTAATTATCTACTTGCCCGTATGTTTTTACTAAAGACTTAAATTCACACAGAGGACCCTAATATATACCGATAAGATGTCAAGCGCTCGCAATAAGATGCCGTGCGCACGAGATAAAATATCAAGCGCTCGAGATATGATGTCGAGCGCATGAGATAAGATGTCGTGCGCTCCAGATTAGATGTCGAGCGCTCGAGATAAGATGTCATGCGCACGAGATAAGATGTCAAGCGCTCGAGGTAAGATGTCGAGTGCACGAGATACGATGTCGTGCTCTCTCGAGAGATGTCGAGCGCTCGGGTTAAGATGTCGTGCGCACTAGGTAAGATGTCGTGTGCTCGAGATAAGAGGTCGTGCACACGAGATAATTTCATCTAAAAAATAAATGCATGTCCTACAACCGTAAATATGGGGATGATTTCGCATATTATAAAAATAATTCTAATGAGAGCTGTATTCAATGTTAAATATAACAACTATAATAAATAACACCCGATTTCGAACTTTTAGGTGAAACTTGTCAAAACATCGGAAAGCTCGTGTCAAGAACACATTTTACCTTATAATTATACTTTTACAAGAACACATTATGATTTTTGCCTCTCAAATCGTTAATTATAAAACATTGGTCATGAAAGCGTTTTCCTTTTTTTAAAAATGATTAAACAGTTTTATAATGTATATAAAATCGGTGGTTGTGGTAATAACACATTCCCATTCATTCTTTTTTATATTTCTCCATCCCACCCCTCCTTTCGTCCATTTCAGAAATTGATGTTCCTTTCAGGTTTCACAGATAGATTTATAAGTGAAACATTCATAATAGCAATTATATAAATCTTACTCGTCAGATGTAATCTGGGTTTTAAAAATTTTACGTGTTCGTAATTTTAGCACATTAGTCATTTATTTACACCTGAACAGTATGAACAGTGCACACGTTCATAATATACGAAACAATAAATTATTATAATTCTATTTTTGATACATTAAAAAAGGTTGTAAGCTGGAAAGTTTACAAATACAGCAAATTATGTTGCCACAATACCAAAACTGACAGTTTCAAGCTAAAATTATCAAATTGAATACAATATACGTTTGCGATTTGTAGATTCGTGGAAATTCACATGAGTGTAGTCCTGTCGCATTGGTATGGACAACAAGTTCAATTTGCCTTTATTGGAAATTGCTTAAGTTACCAATTTACACGAATAACGCATTACGGAACTCACCTTGATACAGAAGATGGATTTTGTTTTGCACATAAGGTCATTAGTGCTTGAAGGTACGAAACAAAGTCTAATCAAGTGTTTTAGAACTACGCTTAAACTACTTAAATCCTACCCAAGATATACCCAGTGCTGAAAACAAAGTGCGTCATTCATCACAGTAGTGCCACGGTTAAGAAAATGTTTATTATTGATTATGTTACCAGGCTTTCTGTCAATTTTCCAAAACAATAGACACAGAACTTTCATTATATGGCGACAGCTAAAAAACGGTAATTTGTTTTATTTTAGCTATCAAAATGATATATGCATATTTAATATATTCAAATGTTGTTGCCACTATCACGAAAGGAGTTTTATGTGTCATGTGTGGGTCGTTTAAATGCTACCCGTACTTTGATTCAATGTTACCTTATAGACCACTGGGTCTAGGGATGCCACACATTTCATTACGTCTCACTAATACTGTCAGACTAATTATGATCCTCTCTTGGGTACTATTATGAGGGACGAATGTTTGACAACAACAGTTTATAGTAACAACAACAATAATAATAACCTTTTATGTTCTGCTTTACGGCATTTTCCTCTGTACTTGGTCGAAACTTCTGAATAATAAATGGCATTATATATCATTTAAACAATTATACTTAAGTGTGTCATATTTTTGTCTTAGGAATACCTTTATGAGTTAGTAAATCCAGGCTAAAATGTATCACAACAGCATTAACAATATGAAAATAGTGACTGTAAAAGAACAATCGAAACATTTACAGTTCGATACTACAACATTGTTCAAGACTCTAATATGAAACAATTTCTTTTGCCTTTTCTACTTAATTGTTACTTAAAACCATATGTATATAGCTAACCGTATCTCCAATTATCGCCGTTAATGTGTAGAGAATTGGGTGAAGTGCTGAATTAATCGGCAGTATGAAGACTGCAGCCCAGGCATATACGTCAACGGAAATCGAATAACCAGAAAGAGCCAGTATTCCTATAAAAGACAATACAAAACAAAAAGTATTTCATAAATGCACCGGAGCTAATTTTTATTATGATCTTTTAAAATAAAAATATATTTTCTATTTGTTTTATATCGCAAATTTCGCGACCTATACAGGGGTTATCTTATTATCTAAGACTTTTTCAGTGTTTTATTGAAATTTGATAATGGATTCTATTTTAAACTTTCATTGTATCAGTATAAGATTATCATTTTATAATGTTCAAAGTAACGAAACGCGAACAAATATACATTATAAATTATTGGACATTCTTTCCAAAATATACATTATTAAAGATATAGAAGTATATAGATACATTCACTCGTGAACATCAAAATTTTACTTTTTCAGACTTGAAAATATTCAATCTGATATTCACTCGGTGAAAGATATTTCGATGTTTCGCTGACATAAACAAAATTTATATCCACGTTAGTATTAAGTAATTGAATACACTATATTTTTCACTTTGTCTCAAACTTTGTTTACCATATCTTAAACACTTATCTAATAATTTCCAGGTTTAAATATGACCATATATTCAATCAAACATAACAAATGTAATAATACCCATAATTCCAATGGGAAACCAGCACATGAAATCCGTAGCAACCACTAGTAGTAGATTTCTTGCAACTTTCAAATCCCTCTTTCTCGCAGCGTCAGCTGAAGTGGCGATACCTGTTGATTCCCTCAGTCTT
Source organism: Mercenaria mercenaria (assembly GCF_021730395.1). Classification (NCBI taxonomy): domain Eukaryota; kingdom Metazoa; phylum Mollusca; class Bivalvia; order Venerida; family Veneridae; genus Mercenaria; species Mercenaria mercenaria. The sequence goes on along the minus strand of NC_069375.1, from coordinate 58,990,308 downwards.
ATGAAAATGGACAACTGTCCAAACGCTACCATAATGAATGTTAGAAAGTTAAAGCCGACAAACAATGCAAGGGAATATATCCAACCAGGTGGTCGATCTCTTGTTAAAGGCAGCGCAATACAAACCCCTGTTCTTGAGTAAAACTTATTTTGGAAATAGCTCTCCAATGAGATAGGTAATAATGCAACAATAGCAGAAAACAGCCATACAAGTGTAGTGCAAGCTATTGCCTTTTCTTTAGAAAATCTGACATCACCAAATGGAAATTTGATAACCAATATTCTGTCCAGCGTTATGAGACACAGAAATAAAACACTGGCTTCAGATGAAATAGTAGACAAAATTCCTGCAAAGTTACACCACGCACTGTTCTTCCAGTAGTCAGAGACGTAAATATATCTGTAAAATAAACTTGAACATCAGTAATCGGGAGATCCACCACCTAAATCAAAACGTATGTAGTTTTAAATTGTTGTCTAACAGCTTACTACAGTAGAAAACATAACATAAACGAACCAGTGATGTTCCTCACCAGACCTACGCCAAGTGACCTATGCGTTTTGTTACATGACTTCTTTCTAAGCGATATCAAATGAGAATTAATACTACACTTAGTTAAAAAAATGATTTTTTCATCAACCATTTCCTCTGAAAATGGCATTTTAAAAAAATTATCTTCAGTGATTACAAAGGCATTATACAAAAATTAAGCACAAACGGTGATAATTTAAAACAAATCCAATATAAATCATTTTTAGTACTGCAAATCTTCCTATTAATATCTAGCAAGGTTTTGTATTCTTTAAAATGTATACAGTACTACGAAAGAAGAAAATCTAAATAAACAATTTGTTTTGCAGTTTAGATAATTTCTCTCCAACACTTTTAAAGTTATGGCTCGGACAGTACCTGTAATAAAGTGCAATACTTCATCAAGTATGCAAGGCAGGGTAGACGTATGGTTCTTGTACACTACAGTCGATAGATATTTAAAACGAAAATATGAAATTAAAATTAAAGGTATCAGGGACCTAAAATCTTTGTTTAACATCGAAATTGGTTGCTAATTTTGGTCAAATTGTCTGGACATTCAAGAGTACTGTTTAGCCTTAAAGACTTTAATATTCTTTATTAAAATTTTATTTTCGTGGTGAAAGGTAGATGAGACTCGAACAGTTTTCTAGAAGCTTTATCGTCGATATAAACAAGGCCACTGCCCGGAAAAAACACAAAAAGTAATATCGTAAGCATGTTTTTTATGTTTGTTTTCTAGTCTTAATAACCAAGGAAATATGTCCTTTACTTTGTATTATTTATGTTAGAGTCTTGTACTTCAAAAGTTACCGAATGATTGATTTTTACATTTTTGTCATATTTCGGAATATTTGCTGCAAAAGCAATCACATTTGTTCTCGTTACAACAAAGTAAAATCATGTGTATACTCGTCATCTATATGCGTAAATGTTCTAATTTTCTTGGAAAGATATATTACATATTTAAAGTTATCGTAGGATTCCACTTCGTGTGACGGACGGACGAATAAACTGACGAACAGACAAGGGGCAAGGCATAAATCCCCTCCGGATTAATGAATAAATACATATTTCTCAAAATACCTTTTCCTGAACGTTGCGTCTGCAACAGCAATTATCACGAGGTAAATGCCCATTAGAAAGTCCGCTATTGCGAGGTTTGTGACAAATATCCCATATCCTAGTTTCAGCCTTTTCCTATCGTATTTGGTCCGATAAATAATTGTCAGAAAATTGCCAATTAAAGATGTTCCGCCAATTAACCAAAGCATAAACTGCAACGCTGGATTTCGCATAAGGTCTTCGCACGATGAGAATTCATCTTTGCGCGGGTAACAGTTTTCTTCGCTAACATAATTAGGTCGAATACAACAAAAATTGAACGCTGATGTCCATAAAGTCTTAACACCAATGAGCCCTGTGAATATTTCTTTATTAAACTGCTTTATGTCATTTCCTTCGAAGTTAATATTTTCCACAACTGAATCACTGAAAGCAAAGTCTTCGATCTCCTTTATTTTGTTATTTGACAAGTCAATACTTCTTAAATTTAAACCAGCAAATGTTCTCGCTGACACCTTCTGCAATTTCATGTTTGCAAAGTCTAAATCCTTAACATGATATAAGCTGTCAAATGCATGTGCCTCAATAGTTGCTATATCAGCATTTCCAACAAGAATAAGTTTTGTAAGTTGTTTTAAACTACTAAATACAAAATAGGAAATTATTGTTAATTTATTATAACTTAAATCTAAAACACGAACGTTCCTGATTTTGTCGAATGCATGTCGAACTATTGCTTTTACGTTACAGTTCGATAGATTTAAGACTGATAACAGTTTAATATTAAGAACAGATTCCTGTAATACTAAGCTCAGTTTATGGTTTAAGCTAAGATCAAGATGACGGGTGTTCTTGGAAACTGAAGAAGTCGTAGACAGCTCAAAGTCAGTATCGCTACAGTCAGAATAAAAGCCAGTACACGAACAGTTCTCTGGGCACTGAAAGTCACAAAGAACTTCGTCATCTCCGTGCAAACACTGTGTTTGACCATCACAAACTTGATCCGTAGGTATACACGTTTTACTTGCCGCACATTTGTATCCATTAGAACAGTTTACTTTAGACGTTACTGAAACAAAAAATAACATGTTAACTTAATATATAAATTAACTTTACAATTACGTCTTACATTACGAAGTCTAGTTTCAATTATTGTATAAATGTAAATGATATTAAGTTAATTGCAAAATTTAGATCGAGTTTATATAGAAAATAGTTAGCCTAACTTAAGGAGGACTAATTATTATATTTAAATCCGTTGATGTATGGCAATTTGTAATTTGGCGGACACGAAACAGTTATGTTAGCCAATTTTACTATCAAGAGTGACCTTGACCTTTGACCTATTGGTTTGGGGGTTGCATATGACAAATAATCTAAATCTAAATTTAGAGAACATTTGTGTCAAGTAATATTTATATCCCTTGATGGTTGGTGCAGGTATACAGGGGGCAAAAAACAGGTATTGCTAATCTTTGCGGCCTTGGCTTTTAAGATAGGTGCAAAGTTATTTGAATGTCAATCCATACATGGAAAAGCTAATGCTCGGACAAGTAAATGAAACTAAACTTTATGAGCTCTAAAAGTGGACCTATTAGCGAGGGGACTGGGTTTCCAACACAACGTTCAATTATGAAGAAAATTTGTGCAATCTAATATTCCTTAATAGATGACAGAGTAATGGACCAAACTAGAAACGATACTGACCCACTTTATACCATGTTGATGTTTGACCTTCAATTGTGACCTTGGCGTTTGGGATAAAAGTCTGGCACTTGCGCATGATACAATATCTCATAATGGAATACATGTAAGTTACGGTAAAATCCCTTGATGAGTTATTGGGCGAACAGGAAATATACACTGTTAACTTTGACCTCTAAGTGTGACATTGACCTTTTAGGAATCATGGTGTTGTGCATGAAATGTCTTTTTATGAAGAATGTTCGTGCTAAGGAATACTAATGGCAGACTTACGAACCGGATACGGAAGTATAGACGAACTAAATGACTGACGGACATGGGCAGACGGAAAAAGCGCAATCATATTGTCTCCGAAAACCATCTTAAGATCGATAGGGGATATTATTGCTCAAAACTTAGACCAGAGTTGGTTGAAGCAAGGAATAAAATAATGTTATTCATACGTAATATAAGGATATTTATTCATTCAAACTCATTTTGTCAAACGGTTACGAGTGTTTTCCTAGCCCACTAAGAGTTTCATCAAGGTCATTTATGTTTTATTATCTTTCATATCACTTGTTTTATTATATGAAGCGCATGTCTCCCAAACTGCCTGATCATCTGAATAGTAAGTCTGTCTTATACTGTTTACTCACAGAAAATATACCTTTGATAGTTTTGGAGTAAGTTTTGGAGTAAGCGGCCTATCGGATAAGTGTTGGAGTAAGCGGCTTATCGGATAAGTGTTGGAATAAGCGGCCTATCGGTAATTCAAGGGCCATAATTCTGAAGTGCCTGGGCCGATGAGTAGTTATCGAACGTGGCAGAGGACTTATAGACGTTTTGTTCAAGTTTGGTGAAGTCGGGTGAGAAATGTTCGACTTACAGTGCGGACAAGATTTGTGACAGACGGACGGACGGACGGACGGACACACACACACACACACAGACAGACAGACAGGAGTAAATCAATAAGTCTCCCGCCACACAGTGGTGTGGGAGACATAAATATAAAAATAAAATAAAATTAAAAACATGCAAACATATTAACAAAATAAATGACCATAATTTTCTTTATGTACATTTACAACATTATCTTGATTCTATTAAAATATATTTTCAGTTAAAGATTTGATAAGTTTCCGAAATCGAGCACATACTGTACATTGTAACAATTATGCAACGAAAATGAATTAACGAATATTCATACAAACAAAACATCTCAATTTTTCGACCAGATCAGAAAAATATTTTAAACAACATTTTATTCTCATGACATTGATATCCCTAATAACAAAACTATAAAAGATATAGACGAAAATACTAACTACTACATCAGCAGTCTTTAAGTACAGTGTATAAGCTATAGAAAGTCCCCCGTATTTGGACTAAAGTCGTGTTAATTTTCCTTGTCCTTGGCGATCATGGAGTCCTATTATTTTATGTGTATAATTGAATTTTGCTAAATTGTTGCTAAGGGGCAAGATGGGTGTTGAACATTTCATTACTTCTCATTACTTAATCAATCCGAGTCTGTTATTATTTTGGTTAGTTGCATTCTATCCATTAAAAGGCTCTTATAGAATTCATTAAGTTTACCTTCTATGGCTACCTTAAGAAAATCTCAAAGGATTGTTCACATTTCGAGGAAAATGTATAAGTACATTAAGATATATAAATTGAGTACAAATCTTATGTAATGCAAGAAAATATATAATTTAATTTGCGTATAGTAGTCATATTTAAAATAATAGATTAGTTTATAAATTTTTTTCAATATTAAGACCTACTGAAATAACATAGATACAAAGTATTGACAATACGTTGTGACTAGATCCCAGGTTATGGCTAAAGTTGTTTCTTACAAGCATAATCGGGTTTCTTAGAGAACCATTAAGGTTCACGATCTCGAATTACTTGCCCCGCACCAAAATGGGTTCAAAATCGCGCTCAGAATGAAATAAATATCTAAGCAACCAGGTAACGGAAGGGAGATGGTCCACACAGGAGTCAGCAAGTGACTGAAATCATGCCCATAGGGTCATGTGAATCTTTCTCAACCGTTTTAAGTTGGAAAACCGCCAGGTAACATATCTTGTGTTGGTCTGACATCGGATCAAACAATAAAAGCAATTTCAATAAAAAATATGATGTCATGAATTAGAGGAAAAACTTACTTTTGTACAATTCACTGAAGTATTCGGCACCAACAGCTTTGACGGATTTCCATCTTTTTATATATACATCTCTCACCATTGGTAGACTGGTCTGATTATCTGAAGCAGGTAACTGTTTTGAAGTTTCCATTACGCGATATATCCTAATGTCACTTCCAAAGAATGTAATATCCTGTACAATTTCTTCATTGACTGCTTCAGATGTCAGATCACTTTGTACTAAAATAACTCCTTTTAATCCAGTATTAGCAAAATGTATCGATTCAATAAGTTCTTTCGCCATAACTTTGTAACGGCACTTAAATAAAGTTTCAAAATATGGCTTGCGGGTTATTTCCACATCATGTATATTTAGTAAAATATTACTTTCACCATATGACATCAGAGGTCTAGAATATGAGTAAGATAAAACTCTCACAATATTTGTTTGTGTTTTGAATTGTCTGGCAAATTTATATATGTCAAGGTCATTCGGAATCGCATCGTCATGCACTTCAGTATTTCGTTAGTGGACGGTTCACAGCCTGGAATTTCAATGTAATTTTTGCAGTTAAGCTATGATAATGTTCTCTTTGCAGTTGAAATAACCTTGTATATACTAAAGTAAAATAATAAGTAAAATTCACTAAATTCAGTGAATTATATGAAGAGTTTTATATTATTTTGATGTTGACACTCGTGAAGAAAAGTACTAAAAACTAAAACGAACACTATCTATTCCAGCTTATCTGTTTACCATAGTCGTAAAAGTCAATTTAAAAAGTGTCTCCGCACGTGGACACAGTGTTGTTACATATTCAGGTCCCTTGGGATCCTTGAGTCGTCGTTCAATGCATAAATGAGACACTTAAGCTGATGATAGGTGGTATGACACATTTCACAGACAAACTCAGTCAAACTGAGTGTGCTATTTTTTCGCATCGTTGCGTTCTATAATTCCTAAAGATTTACTTGTAAATTAATTTTACAATATTTTAATGATAGAGATTTATATTTAAGAAATAATGTATAGAAAAACGACGTTATTAATACACGGAAAGAGTTTACACGTCCGCGGAATAATTTCTCGAGAGCGTAGCCCGAGTGAATTATTCTGGCGACGTATAACCGATTTTGAGTGTATTAATTTAGGTAAAACGCGATTTTGCAATACATTATTTCAATTCTCATATGCACGTTAACTTGACGTCATTTTAGCGTAAGCGTGTTTTAACAGAAACAAGCATATTAGAATATTTATATAGAAATTGTAACACTTTATAGTGGTCACTAACTGTTGAGACATAATGATGTATATGCTTATAAAAGAAATCATATCATATCTAAGGCGCAAAATTGTTCAACCAATAAAGAAAAACACGATAAATTGATTCAAGATTTTTTCACAACAAAATGAATTTAGAATTGTGCTTTGTATCGCTAAAATCTCTAATAAAATAGAAAAAGTGGAAAAACCAACTCTTTCAATTTTTCATCATTATCTTTTAGTAATAATTATGAATTATCATTCTTACATGAAAACATAAAATGTAGTATTTATGTTTGTTTTAAATGTTATATAACAATGCATGTAACTGTATGAGGAAAAAGTATACAAATTTAACAGCATTGTAGTATGAGAGAAAGCCACATCCCCCAACCCTTTGTTTGATGGAGGAAGGGGATCAAATTAACTCCTGAACAAACTGAGCTGAAATCTTCAGACACTATGCTTTGAGTATATGTCTGACCGCAGTTTTCTTCATCTTCGCCTCCTGGACAATGTAATTGACCGTCGCATACAAATCTTGAAGCAATACAGTAACTTTCAGGACAATGAACTGTATTTCTTGGACAATCGTAACTTTCTTAAACATGAAAAACAAATGTTAATAAATGTAAAACGAATAGCAAAATTAATTTTATCACATTTACTAATTTACAAACATTATATTTGTCATCATAATTTGTGACTATATTTTATGTGAATCAATGATATCTTCACTTATTTATGCATGTTTTATTTCTAGATGAAAAGGAAAAATAATAGATACATTTACAGTCGAAACTCGATATCTCGAATTTCAAGGGACCGTGCCTTTCATTTCGAGATAACCGAAATTCGAGTTATGAGAAGGGACGTATGGACGAAATGATGAAAAAAGTTGGTTTAGTTACGAGAAGTTTTAATAAAAAATAAACGCTGTTTCCGTGATGCTTTGTATACGCTTTAGGCACTATACACGTACACGATTCCGTACAGTTTGTGTTTACCAAAGTTTTCACTTTTTTGAAGAATGAAAATGATACTAACCTCAAATGTTTTTGAGCAAAGTTTCGTTTTGTACCACGTTTCTCTCCCGGAGGATTGACAGCATTTCCATCTGACATTTTGAACGAATGATACATTCCCACAAGAAGTTAATTTTTATACATTCACATCGCGATTACCTCTAATTAATCCTTATCAAAGATCCTAGCTGTTCAAACTAATTAATTCATTAGTTTAAATTAAAAGCAATTTTCATAACGTCTCAAAAACAAATGACCGCTGATTAAGAAATCTAATGTTTACGTCTAACAAATATAATTATGGCACGTGCAAAAAAGTATGACATCATCTCACTTTGATTATCGCCGCACCTTTGATATGTCGGCATCGCGGCTCTCTGGTTAGGCAATAAACATGGACGTGTGTTAAAAACCAACCACATTCACAAGAAGATGTGTGAAATTTTATCGCATATTTTCCTCAATTCGACTTACCGAGTTTACAATGCACTTGAATTTTACTGACGGGACTGAAAATCCCTTTCGACACATCCGGAGTCTCGGTAAGTCAAATTTTGACGTAACCGGAGTTGAATTACATATATAAAGAAGGAAATTTGACGAGTCTTGAAAATTTCTTCGACTTAAGCGGAATTTCGAGGTAAGCGAGTTTGAGATACCGAGTTTCGACTGTATATTTAAACATGTACTAGAAATATTACTTGAAATAGTGTTTTGTTATGTTTGGACATGTTATCTATTGATTTTGTTTATTTGGTTTAACGTCACACCGACACAGTTACAAGTCATAGGCCAACTACCCAGCTTCTGGTGGTGGAAGAAGACCCCAGGCGCCCCTCCGTGCATTGTTCATCACGGGCGGGCCCTAGGATAGACCCACCGACCTTCAGTAAACCAGCTAGATGGCTACCTCACATAAAGAATTCAACACCCCGAGTGAGGCTAGAACCCACATCGGTCAGGGTCAAGTGATTCAAAGTCTGCGACTTTAATAACTCGGCCAAGGAGGGCCCCTATAGTCATGACAGTTATGTCCAAAAAAGATTAAAAAACTGTGAATTAAGTTAATTTAAAACCGGTACTGTTATAACAAGTATCATGTAAGCTGGAAATCGATAACTGCAGCTAAAATGTTTTAAGGTATTGGACCCCTAATAGTAATGTTTAAATAATGTCATTTGCTTGGTAGATTCTTAAAGTTGACCGTGTTTTGCACTGTGTTGCAATTTTTAAACAACTTTTACCGTGTCGTTTTTTTTATAAATTTTGTATAATTTATGGTATTTCCTCAAGCTAAAGTAGAGACAAATTTCGAAGTGATGACCACTATCCAAAACGTTGGCAGAGAATTCATTATACCATTAAATTTGATAAAAGAAACATCAAACTATTGGTAAACAATTACAAAACACAAAATAAAACTGTCAATTTCCTTTTTTCTAGGGTGCCTCAAGTAAACGGATTTAATGAGACAGAATTCTAACTCCAACATTGAAAAATTAAGGTCGAATCCTGCGGATCTGTTTTGAATTTTGCTCACTTCATTTTAAAATAACCTTGGGGCAGAAGTAAAACCTATCTACATTTCTTCCATAATATGTAATCTAAAGAGTAAAGGCAAAATAGAAAACTTTTACCGCATTTTAACTCGGTATTTTTCAAGATGATTAACTCTACCACTTCTGTTTCAGAGGTAAATTCACTTTGAACAGCACGAAATCGCTTATCAAGTGAAAATTTTCAACTTTTGTGCAATAAATCAATAATAAATCTTAAAAGAAGTAAAAACTTACTAGAAAAAAAGGAAAATAAGAAACAAAACATTTGGTCCCAGTGGAGCTTGAACCTACGCACCCCTGAAAATTGTAGTCAAAAAGTAGGTTAAAACTTTATAGTAGGAATTGAATACTCTTCAAAAAGGAGGTTCTCTATTACGGGCCTAATACCTTAAAATATATTCATGGGGTTGAGGTGTTTTTATCGCATAAATACAAGTAATAGGAGAGATCGTGTTTGTATACAAATCCGTTGTATATTCTATTTTTAGAACTGATAAGACATGGATCGGGTGGGCAGACGCCGAGCGTCCATGTTTTTTTGTTAACAGTGATGTTTTTCTAACGGCTTAAACTTTCTTAAAACACAAATGATATCAATAATTTTTTGATCAATGGAAAGGATATAAAACAAGCAATTTATTGATAACTTTTAATTATTATTTTGATATAAAATGGATTAATTATGAACGCTTTACTTACAGTGTTTTTTTTTTCTAAAAGTTGGAGCATCGCTACGCCGCTATTAAAATCATATGTCATTTAAAACGGTTATTCATTTTCAAAAGATATTTGACTACAAAAATATGAAAATCGTAAGCAATTCAAAACTTTTTAATTTTTTAAAATCCATAAATGAACGAAAAAGTTATTAAAAATTGAAAATTCCGATCCTATACACAAACGATGTAAAAACATTTTGTTTTGCCCACCACCAGATAAACAGGTGTTGATGCGTGACGTCAGGGCGATCTCTCCTATTTTATTTTCAGTTATTAAATTTAGATTTAAACGTAAAAACGTCGACTGGGCCTCTAGCGCGTTGTCATGGTTATTAAATAATCTCTAGATTGTACTGTGTGACGTCATTCTGTTTTAAGAATAACAGTTGCTAACTTTTTGTCAAAAACGCACCTTGATGTGACGAAAAGTACAAAGACGTTTGTGGTATAAAACTTGAAGGGTAACAAAGCGCATTTATGGTTATATTTTCAACAAGATGTTAGATACATACCACAATTCATCAAGTGGCTCCCATCTCTACATCCAAGAGAAAATCCTGACTGATCTATGTCAAACACACATCGTTGTTTCATTGGAATGAGGTATCCATTTCTTTTGCAAGCAAAAGTGCTCTTTTTTGTCATGTAATCTATTACAGTAGATTAATCTTATAGATAATCATACAAAACTGGTATAATATTTAGTCAAAAGCGGCATAATTATCACAAATAACATTTAGATATTGCTTTTCATTATTTCCGGATTTTGCTTAGTTGATTTACATTACGGTCATAGCTAAGCGCTGAACGATTCATTACCCTGTACTATAAACAAAATGTAAGAATACCTCTAAATGTATCGATAAATTGTCTTTTACTTACGGAAGCTTGCCTTTAATGATATACGGATAATCTTAAGCGCTGATCGGTTCATTGTTCATTACTACAATATACGGATACTCGATCCTTAGCTGATCAATACATCGGTCTTTATTGTATAACCGTGATCGACACATTTCTCTTTGCTATATACGGATACTCCTCCTAAGCACTGATCGATTATTTTTAGTAAAAACAGATATCCGTGAGCCGATCTATACATTGCTCTTTTAAATTATTATAAACAAATATTCACAAGCGATGATTGCTACATGATGTTTAACTTAATTCGGATACTCGTAAGCTGATCGAGACATTGCTCTTTGCTATGTGCCTAATATTTTTTGGCTGATGTGCACATCAAGTTTTACTCTATCTAGATGACTGTAAGCTAATGTATATATTTCTCTTTACAATATCTAGATATTTCTTGGCTGATTAATATATTATATCCACAATATCTTGCTTTTTTTAAGCTAACGTATACATTGCTTTAATTATATCCGGATATTTCTAGGCCGACCGAGACAATCCGGATATTCTGTTCAGCCCGATTCAGACCATTTTGATCATATCTTGATACATCTATTGCCATTTACAATATCCTGATATTTCTAGGCTGTTCGAGGTATTACTCTTTACTCTATCCGGTTGCTTCATAGGATTTGTTCATTGCGTAATATTTATGAAAGGATAATATGACTTTACTTAAAAGCTTGGAAGAGAGGATCTATTATTTTTTCAAGTGTTTTAATGAATATAATTATGTCGTGTTATTTCTTTCTGTTAAAGATAAAATAACAACATAATAAAATAAAATATACATTGATGTCGAATGCGGACGGGCAATATTAAAAACTCAGTAAACTATTTACAAATTTATTTACAGAAAAGGATTTCACTCTTACCCTGCTAAATTTCTATAATGAACTTGTCCATCTTTCAATTTGGATGGTACAATTAAATGTTAAAAGGGGTGCTTACCAAAAGATACTGACTAAATGGCGAACAATGGCGATATGTGCAGGCTGGTCATGATCTACACTTGTCGCAAATGCAGAATCAATCGTGCCCAGCGTGGTAAGGGTAGACGTTTATTTACAGATGAAAAGAAGAGCAAAATCCTGTCTTTAAGATATTTACATATTACAATGTCCCAGTCAGTGTCTAATGTGTTTTGGCTTACAATAGAACCTACATGTATTCCTATATATACGGTAGTTTATTATACAAAAGATCATTTACAGGTAGAAGTTCAACAAATCGTTAATTTACTACAAATTCAGCTTATTTTGTTTAAATTGAGGCCAGTGGTATATATAATAATACAAAACAAGTTTCAATAGTTAAAACGATAACACTTTTATTCATGAAACATGCGAAACAAAAATAAAATAAATCGACATTGCTCTTAGTCTTAAAGTGAACTGAATCAATTTACCCATTTACTGAAAACTTGTGAACTACCTTGCAATAATAAAAGTATTCGAAATCTGGGGCATTGCGCATGAATTTGTGTCTTTTTTGGTGAAAATACAAATAATAAAGAACTTGTAACAAATACAAATGTACAGAGACTTTTACATATATTCATCACTGAATACCATAATCAATAAGTTAACCAAGCAGCCAAGAATGTTTTAGTTTCACTTTTGAAATAACTTAATTCTTAAAGATACAACAACTATTAAAATTACCTCGCTCACAGATTGCAGGTCCTGCTAATATACGATAATAGTTAGGAGTAAGACCTGATTGTATTTTTATTCCTCTTTGTCCGGAATTCTCGACGTATTTGAAGTAAGCTTCTTCTTCGGTTGAGCTTTCACTGTTTATTCTAGACATTCTTGAACATTCTGTCCTGCTTGTATGATTGCTTTCAAAACAAAAAATCAACAAATCAATTTATGACTGCAGTTTTCGTTCATGCTATCTGTATACGCTCTGCTACGAGTTAGACTGGGAATTACAGAAAATGTTTGGTCTAAATAAGGAACAATAATAGCAATTTTGGTAAATAAAAATGAAATGCACTAGAAATTGCACACAGTTCCACAATGCATGGAGAACTGAAAACCAGCGAGAATATTGGCCATTACTGCGCACACAGCTAGTCATACCCTGGTGTATATTATATATTGCCTTATATATTTCGCGGTTTAAACCAAATTTGAATCGTCTGCGCATCAATATTTCATGTGAGACACGGTCAAAGGCCTGCTTCACGTCCAAAAAGCAAAAGAAAAGGGAGTTCTTGTTTTCATGAGAAAAACACACACATTCACGAAACAGGAAAGAGGTCATTAAACACCCTATATTTTTCCTAAAGCAACATTGCAAGTCATTAATAAGACTGTACCTACTATCTTGTACGATGCGGGATAACAAAACCGATTCGTGCAGTTTAAGAATGACTGCGGAAATAGTAATGGCCCTGTAATTGTTCGGGTTGTTTTTCGTTTTGTTGCCCCCTTCGTGTAATTCGATGATGACACCATTTGTATTTCACTTTGTGCATTCGAAAATCGCAACATACCATTAAATAAAATAGTTAGTACCCTATGGATTATCTCACCACCATACTTAAAATTTTCATAATAGCACTGATCATGCCCACAAGCTTTATTTGGTTTACTTTTAAAACATGCAGCAATAACTTCGTCCCGTGTAATGGGAACCATCTCGGACAGGTCATCATCCGTGTTAATTACTGTATTCTCTATCAAGCTTATGTCAGACATAATTGAGTCATGATAAGTTTGTACAAAATTATCACATTCTAATAGTTTGTAAAAAGTTCCAAAATAATAAATATATGTAATAAATGTATTATATACTAGAAAATACATAAAATGCTTTAATTATGTAAACGTTATGTATGAGGAATAACATAAATTCTTTAATTACAAAAATGCATTATATATTAAGAATAGCATAAAATGCTTAAATTAAGTTAAATCATTATTAAATAACTATTAATTATTAGCCGTTAAACACAGCATTTGCATCGTCCAATAATATAAAGGCTCCTCTAACACAGTGCCAATCTCTATATCAGTCAGCGGCCCCGGGCCGAAAAGTGATATAGATATAAAGCCCGCATTTTAAGGAATTTGATTAGCTAATTTAGACAGGGCAAAAATGATAATAGTTCGAAAACGGCAGCCATTTTGTTTTTAAAGTCAGTAAACGTTGAGAGTTTGAGCACGGAACTTATTCATAGTTTTAACGTACAAAAAACAATACGATTTAGTGGTATGTAACCGATGCGTGCTTAATTTACAACGTAAAATTTTCACCTAATCACACACAAGCGTTTATTCACCTGGATCAATGCGGAAGTCTGGAAAATGATTTAGATAGACAATGTTGATTATTTGTGCAAAAATAAAAGCGATTCACAGGCTGAAAAGTGGATGAATAATATTGCGAACTCGAATGTCATTGTCAGTTGTAAACTGCAAACAATGTCGGACAAGAATAAAACGAGGCATGGGGATGTATAATATGCGATTGGTTGGTTGTATTATTTTGATCAACACATGCAAGTATGTGTACAATTTTGTGACTCGTTGCCTGCAGCCTACAAAGAAATGACATTTAAAGCAGTTTCTATCACAGCTCAAATGGTAAGATACTCACTAGAGAAAAAAATAGGTAAGTTCCAGCTATTGCTGATTATGTCAGGGCATATATCTCTCAAAATTATTCACACATACAGGAATCACAATAGAAATTATGTTTGTATTAGTACTTTTAAATTAATACATGGACAAAGTAAAACAGAAACATCGGTTTATTTTCAAAATGAACTGTGATATATAGTATGATCACTTGACTTAACATTTCCATAAAATGGTTAAAATATGTTGTGTATTTTGGAGTTGTTCATTGTTACAATTAATTAACTGAGTATTTATATTTTGAATCCTTTAAATACATGTAGTTTTTTAATAAAATTGTCAATAAATAAGTCCCTGTTATTTGTCCTCAGGGCAGTCTTATTGACACTCGGCCTTCAGCCTCGAGCCAATACGACTGCCCTGAGACAAATAACAGGGCCAATATCAAATCACTTATCTATTAACATATAGTATATACTAGGAATAGAAACGAACACTTGTTATTATCTAAGATATATTAGTATACGAATTTAGACCTTTTGTACAGGTGATAATTTACTTTTACCTAGTTTGCAAAATCTTACATCCGAAATTTTACATATTGTTAGACAATAATTCACTAAATATTTATCAGGAAAAATATTGTTAGTGTAGATTAGAAAATGCTATCTAATATCGTTTGAAAAATTCTGTTACATTTAGCCAACAAAAAGGAAACGTATTATATATTTCTTAGTTGTGTAGAAAATAATATCTGTACTAGAAAGATGAACAGGAATTCATCGGTAGCCATTAGACATTATGTCCGAGTTTAGACAAATATTATATCTTATCGATGTAAATTATAATAAATACGCTATAACATGTTTGTTGAAAATTATATACCTTCAAAACAAAATTTCTTTTTAGCAGTTGTTATTTTTAGAAAACAAACAAAACTGATGAAACTGGGAACATTGCACCCACTAGGACGTTGCACATTAGCAACCCACTGAAACATCCTAAACATAGTAAAAATGATTTTTTACTATTTCACAGATACCAAATGAATGAGGTTTCAGTATAAAATTCACGTGAACAAGGCTATCAGCATACTACATGTACGGCCGCGTAATATATGTTTCGGAGTCGGAATGACCGCAAGTGTGTGCGATATTTTCTTGGGTTGTACAGACACATTTATAAGTCAGATTGCGCCTTTCAAGCTCTTCCTAGTACAAGGCAGGTAGTCCAACCACTGACTATACTTTTCCTTATACATTGGGAGTTTATGGTTTTGTATTCATTTGAAATAAAATGAATAATGAATAATTTTATTAAATGCATTCCTATCGATATTAATTGTCTTGCTATCCTGACACATTCTTTATGGTGTAGACGAATGGCATGGACAATATCTGTATTTTATCACTGACACTGGTTAAATTCAATATATATGGTAAACATAAATCGCCTTACCTTGTCTCCGAACCTATAACAAAACTTAACATGCTACAGTTACAAGTGTTCTTGAGTCCAGTCAAAGAAACGGCCGTCTCATAAGGAGGGTAACACCTCTGTTTAATCTGAAAATACAAACAATAAGACTACAGTGGTTATGTTGGTACATGTACTGATCTCATAATCGCCATCAGATTTCCAAATCACCCTATTGTAAGCACAGCCTATTATCAAAAATACAGTTTGAATCACACACATATTAGCAGGACTTGAATATTAATATTTTGAAAATGATTATCTTTTCCATGAAAATGATCGTGTGGTATATACATGAGAGCACGAGTTTCAAATGGAGTAGAATGTGGCCTTTTGACTGTGGCATTTGTCAGAGTTATGCCGATCAATCCGTTCAGTGGGTTGATCTGGTTGGTTATAGGTGTCACTGACACAATTAAGGTTATGGGGCGGTTCTCTAGCTTTTATACCCATCCAAGCACTATTTTAGACATAGGCATACACTTGGGGTAGAACCTACCACAAGCAGCAAGCTTACGACAACTTGAAGAGGACTCGAACTCACAAGGGTGAAAGGCAAGTGATTGAAAGTCAGCAAAATTAATCGCTTCGTCTCGAAGGCCTCTACATAAACACACATGCAAATTACCTGCTGGATACAAGTCGTCGCCTGATTCTTATAGTGCTCTATCTCCATTTTTTGAAAAAATGAGATTTTTACATCATTTTGTTTGTCTCACCGAGCTCTATCGTTCTGGAGCAAGAAAACGTAATTTTTGACGTCATAGAGAAAGATCCCGCGTAATACTTTGCTCCATGTCCTCTGTTTGAATGTAACAGTAACGATTAAAGTACTCTATCTCCAGGACTTAAAGCACTGTAATGTTTAAAATTATTCTCACCAATCATACACATAAACTAACATCATGTGATCATCATTAGACTTTGTAAAGGAGTGCTCTATCTCCATTTAACTTAATCCAGAATGGCTCTAACTCCATTTTAACCAATAGAATGCACAGTTACATGCATGTGATCACAACAAAATATGGCGGATAGGCATAGTTGTAGCATGTTTGAAATATACTTAAAATGCCTATCTACACGACATGCATAGGTGAGATTGCTTATACAGGTTATTTTATCATTTTATTACTTATACAAACACACAGCATTGTCAATTAAGCTATAGGCAAGAAAATGCATGCAAGATTTGCAACAGACCTGTATTGATGTGTATTTCGGATAGAAACTATTTTCGTCATTCTGAAGCTGTATCTTAAGAAAATTTACCACTGAATATAACAACGGTATTTGCAAACATGTTTCCGAGAAGCAAGGTTGTGATAGTAAGTTATTGTCTATTAAGAGCAGTAGAAATAAAACCAAAAACAGAACATATTTTACTTTACAAAGTTACAGTAAGGCGCCAACTAATTTTCTTGTTGATCACTTTTTTTAGCTATGCAAATTTTGCTGAATGCAGTATTCGTAAGACAATAAGAACTGGCAGTACAATATCCCTACTTCCAGACACAACAATCCTATCGTTAAACTTGCAACCCTTGACAACAGAGAAAATTGAAAAATACTTAAAAAACAAGGACAAATATCAAACAAGGAATACAATGCTGAAATTCAAGTCACAAAATGAAAGTACGTACATGAAGAAACTGTGAGGAATATAAATAACGACTGTGTTTGTGAGAGAGAATAGATATATATGTTTCTTAAAATTTTAAGTAGTCAATACTTATTACAAATGCTTGGTGTGAATCAAAATCAATGCTACAAAACTATTAAAGTATCACATGATGTAACTGTACCGAATATGAAACATGTGTGCTGTGACTGCAAATGTTTAGTTGCAAAATAAATGCTATGAATTCTTGTTATGATACTCAGTATTAAGTTGAAATGTATGCCACCAGATTTGAGAACGACATGCAGAAACTAAATGGAATATATACAATAAGATTAGTATGACCGGGACATATTATTTGCGATGTAATATCTTTGAGCCTTAATTTAATTGTCAGAATTATGTGAAAAGTTAACAAGAGGCCTAAATGGGCCTACGTCCTTCAACTGAAGAAAGCCTTAACAATCTGACTTTGCTTCTAACTAGGTTTGGTAAAAATCCTTTAACCTGTTCATTATTTTTTATTATCATTTTGCTGTCACGCACCAAAACACATAACCATCGAAAGAAATCATCTAAAGTTATATCTTTTTCAACTCTAATGGCTCCTAAAAGGGCCAAAGTGTCCCTATTTGAATAGATTTGATATAAGACATAACATGGTGGTAAAGGACCTTATAATGATGCTCCGGACAAGGTTTTAAGAAGACCCATTCAGGAGTTAGAGAGGAATTTAGTAAAAGGTATCTCTATTTTGCAACTCTAGCAGCCCCTAAAAGAGGCCACACTAATTGAATAAATTAGTTAAAGGTCCTAATAAAAGTTTGATGAAGATCCATCAAGCGGTTGAGTTGTAGCTTTAAGTCTAGTGGCCCCTTAGAGGGTCATGCGCTCCCCCACCCCAACCCACAATTAAAACAAATGGAGGGGGTGGGGGGGGTGGGGGGGCAATATAATGATGCTACGGACCGAGAATGATGAGAGTCAATTGAGTGGTTCATTAGAAGTAGTCATTAAAGGTATTTTTGATTTTAGCCCTAGAATGAGCAAACAGTCTCCGTTTGAATAAAACTGAGAGAGATCCATTTAATGATATCACCGGCCAACTCTGATGAAGATCCGTCCAGCGATTCATGACCAGAAAGTATTTCTATTTGTAGCTCTAGTTGCCCCTAAGAGGGGCAAAGTGCCCTTAATCAAACAAATTTGAGAAAGGACATTATACTGGTCTCTAGGCCAAGTTTGGTGAATATCCATCAAATGATTCATGAAAGGTCGTTTAAAGGTATTTCTATTTTGAACTCTAAACAGCCCTTGAAAGGGACCAAGTGCCCCTAACAGAAAAATTTTTGTGAAGATTCTTATAATGATGCTACAAATCAAGTTTGAAGAAGATCCACACGCCAAGAAAACACAACGAAATGTGCTAAAAATTGTGCGCACACCATCGAGAAGATATTAAGATCTACAGTCTTCTTGACAATGAAAGTAATGAGTACAACTAAATAAGAGACTTGTAGTTCGGGGCCTCTGTTTTAACTGACATGGCAACGATTTGAATAAGTATTATTTAAAGTCGTTCTGGTCATCCACATCTGATTCACGTGAAGAAGTTGTCAGATACTTGTGGATATAAATACAAGTATAGAATCCAGGAAACTGACAGTTTTCACGAATGAAAGGTCGCCAAAATTTTGTACAGTGCAAAATATCTCGTGTTATTTTAAGGCATGAAATGTCAACTGTTAATTTGAGATGAATTAACGACATTCAGCAAAGAAAAGAACAATTTAAAGTAAGAAAAGTACTTTGACCAGTTTCCCACCAGTTACCACTACCTATAAAGTGCCTTTAAATATGTTTAAACTGTCAATCTTATTTCAGACACGTTTGGAATGTATCACGATCAATGCACTGGGCTATTTTCTAAATTTATGTTCCATGTTAATTGTACAGAAAAATCGTCGCAATTTACAATTGCAGATAAATGATTAACCTGTAGGAAATATGTTGTTTATATTTTTTGTAATAATATCATTGTCATTATTTTTCTTTGTAAAATAAAATTTCCTGTTTCATGAAGCATTCTCCTCCTGGACGGACGAGTTTGCTCGTATTAACTTTCAGACAAATATCAAGACCTGTTAGAATTTAAAATTAAAACTTTATATATTAAGTAAAGTCATGTTTAGAACAATTTTCAAGATATGCAAAACTGGTCGGAAATTTCTCACTTAAAACGTAATAATACTACTATATTTACGGAGTCAGTCACGCGTTCACCTTAAATGACAGGCACGGATTTCTCATGATTCTACTGCATAGTTTCGGTCGCTAACGCATAACTTTAAATTTAATCTGTGATAAATGCGTAAGTGTGTCGACAATTTGGCTTAATGGTTAGAGCACTGGACTATCATCCGAGCGACTGAGGTTCGATTACCGCTACAGGTACTTGAGATTTCTCGTCATTTTCGTGTAAACAGTAGAGGTAGGACAGGTCTGGAAATTGTAATAGACCTCATAAGGGGTCTATAAGGTGTTTAGAGACCTCATCGGAACAAAGAAGCCGGTAGGTAAACTTAAATATTTCCTATCTGGCGAACTCATATAGATAAAGGTGACAATTAATAGCCATTTCTAGCCTCTCCCGATGGTGACTTAGTTTTTAAAATAAAAAACATATTATATGAGTCAAACTAAATACAGGTTGCTAGCAAAATTACTGCAATGTAAGCTAAGGTCAACATTTGGAGGTATATATATATCATACTCGATAAAATATTTCGTCAATTGCCCTTAGGCGTTTCCATATGATCCAGCAGTTTCAGTATTTCTGTGCTAAATTTTGCGTACTTTTGGGGATGGGGTGACCTGTAATGAATTGTCATTTCTGTATATTTTCTCAATATTTTGCAACAAAACTAAGCAGAATCATTGTAAAATAGGTGTACCTTGAGAATGAATGCAAACTCATGGAAAAATCAAACAAAAGAAAATTTCTTTTAGGCTGATCACTACCAACTAGAATGTAAGCCTCCGCTGGTCTAGTCACAAGTAGTGCAAATATAAATAGTACTAATATTTTTTTCTTTCCTAGCGCATTTTCTCGACAGCAACGTGCTTAATTCTACCCTAACGCGTTTCAGTATGTATCACAGTGCATTCTATTGAAATCGGCATGTTCCTATCGCATGCTATGTACAAAAGGCGGCGTAAGAATTTAATTCTCGAAAAGAAATTGAAAGAAGCGAAAAGTAGTAAATTCAGCGGGTTGTATTTAACGAACTGTAGTTTTCTTATATAAAAGTTAACACCCTCTTTTCTTTTTGTTTTTGTAAAGTAGCGATCTAGTTCTTTATGGGAATATAAGTCTCTGAAAATCTGATATGCTAGAACATGGTGTAAAACCGTTATGAAGTAAGTGGATTTTATATGAAATAAAGAACAGCTGGATTTAGTGGTGTTCAGCCTGGATGGAAAATCCAGCATCGAAGGTAAAATATAATATTTGGTGTTTTTATGGCTTCTTTATATATGAAGCTACTATCGCAACGGTTTCTTTAGGCGATACCAGAATTAAAAAATATTTGTTTGCCCTTTACCGACCCTAGATTTTAGAGGTGGGTAGGTAGGTAGGAAAAAATACTTTATTTTATTCAAGAAATGTTAACTGACCGTATAGTTAACTGAACGTATCGTGGTTTGAAAGAAATGAAGAAGTGTTTTGATCTCATCTTTAAATGATTAATTGTTTGTTGTGCTGGTATCATTTGAATAGACTAATAATAGCTGCTGTATAAAATATCATAAAATGACACTCCGCAACAATTTTCAGCTCCTGATTTTTGTATAAAATTCCAATATTTTGCTAATTAGTCAGTTATAAATCGTAAAGTATAATAATGAAGGTTAATATGTTATCTGGGCATTCACCCCCACCACCCCTTCCACCTCCCCCCACCCCACCACGCGCACCTCCTGCCCCACTATCTATTGAAGTACGATCATCAACTCTTCTCTCTTTTCTTATAGTCACTGTTTATAATGTTCTAATGAAACAGAAATAATGTTAGCATACTTACTTTTATAGAAACACCATGTCATGTGGAAATTTGTAATAATTTACTTTTGTCTGTATACTCACATGTTGCATATGTAACTTGAGTTAATAAAGTCATGTTCTGTTCTGTTCTGTTCTGCTAATCAAAAGCAAGAAAGAATCACAGTAAAATAATTATAAAGATACATAATATGTTCTATCTTTTCAAATTAGCTTTATATGAGCCGCGCCATGAGAAAACCAACATAGTGGGTTTGCGAGCAGCATGGATCCAGACCAGCCAGTCTGGTCAGGATCCATGCTGTTCGCTTTCAAAGCCTATTGGAATTAGAGAAACTGTTAGCGAACAGCATGGATCCTGACCAGACTGCGCGGATGCGCAGGCTGGTCTGGATCCATGCTGGTCGCAAACCCACAATGTTGGTTTTCTCATGGCGCGGCTCATATATTGATGTCAACAGCGAACCCCTTTATATAATGAGTTAATAATTCTAAGCTTTTTTTTTTGTCTAAATTAAAAAAAAATATCATCTTTCACCTGTAAAATAGCTTAACGAGGCTTTTAATATTCAAGGAGGGCCATGGGGTGGGTTTGAGTCCCACACATGGAACGTTATTTTACCCATTTTATGATTTTTTTCGAACGAAATGATCAGGATAACGTACCGTAGCAGACAGTAAGATCTAGCATTTAAATCATTTTCTTGTACGTTAACACATTGGTAGGACCACTAAAACTCATAAAGTTCGCTATTTACCCCGATCAGGAGATGCGTTATGTTTCACTTTGTTATTTATTTATTATTAGTTTGAATTAGTATTGTTTAGAATTGTTCAAAATGAGGAGCTTTTGCTCTAATCTGCTTCATCATGGGGCCACAAAATACATAAGATATTACAGTACAAGTGCGCTTCGTTATTACAGTACCCCTTATTTTTTAGAAAAATATGCTGCACATATTGGCTACGTTCGAAAAGAAGATACTCCAGAAAAATATACCAAACCATGCAAGTAAGATATAGTGATAAAATACAAAGATATGGGCTTATTATACCTGGTAAGAGCGTGCAGGTTATTTAACAATATCATAACAATACAGTAATTACGAACAGCAGCTATATATCATGATTGTTGAAAGAGCTATTTGATACATATTACTATATCACCAAGAAAGTCGTAAACCTACTTGTATTTAATTGACAGTCTCTTCCTAAATAAATCCTTTGTAATTTCAAGATCAAATTTACGGTGACATAAAATAATTTTGTTAGTTATATATTCTACGTTCAATTATAATTATTTCTTAATTTGTGACGAAATAAATTGTACAAATTTAAAACTGTTTCTATTTATTTCACTCAGGTTTTATAACTGGAAGAAGAGGTTATATAAATCCCATACAACATATAAAACGAGATCACAATCAAACATATTAATGAGAAAAGAAATTCTACAATTATGCGGGAAAATAACTTTACGTTAAACACATTTCAATTATAATTGATAAGATGATAGTTTTAAAGAATGCGTATTATTTTCTAATCCACTACAATTTTAATACATTACATAAAATTTCTGATTCATATGTTTTTTCTAGCATGAGAAACGGTAGAACATACTAATAAAAAGTTATATTCGTCTCCAACATTACTTTGACATAGTGTACAGTTTTTGGTGTATATACGTCACAAAGACAAACCACTGTTTACATTATTTTGTTTTTCAATACTTAAAATTACACAGAAATGCCAATCCTCACAAAGTACCTCTTAGGAAGATAAGCTACTAAATACCGCTATATCAAGTAAATATATTTATGCCAAATCAGTTCACCTGTACAAGATGAGAACGACAAATGTTACGTCATAAAGCTGTTATGACGTCGCCGAGACTATAGTACAGTCTGTTTGTCTAGTTACCACTATCTATTTTCTAAAGCTTTTCTGTTCCAATTTCCTGTTTCTACAGGTAGTCTATTGTTTCTAGTTCTAAATTTATTATAAACTTTAGTAACTTTTGATCCGTTTTGACTAAATAATTGTCAAATTTGAAACCATGTTTGAGCAATTTATATATCTTACAGTAACAAGAAATTTCAAGTAAAATGTACGGTTCATTTAAAAACAAATCTGTTAATCGTTGTTAATACTACATAACAATTTATATTCTAGAAATCCATACGATAACCATATGTCATGCATACCACATTCTATAAATATACCTTTAACATATTAACCATTCAAATAAATTAAATGCTACAATTATATGAAAGTTAAAATGTTCAAGCATTACACTAGAGATAGCAGAGGATGGCCATGGCTTTCTATGTTTTGACTTTCCAAGTTCTGACTAAAAATGAAATCACTCTTGCTTTGCGATTCTGATTGATTTAGCAACACACCAGTTTCTCCAAATACCATAAAATTTGTGCAGAGAATGCTTCAGTAATTTGAGCTGCACTCGTTCAATATCATCAATATTTCAAAATCAAATATTTCATAACCATATAAAAAACAGGTTTGACAATCTTCTAAAATAACTCCCTTTGTTAATCTATAGTAAAACATAAATCATGTGTTTTCCAAATTACCGTACATAGCTTTAGTTGCTTGTTTAGCCATCTCAAAGTTTGCTTTATAAAATGAACCACTTCTGCTAAAAAGCACACCTAAATACTTAAACTCTGAAACAACTTGTAATAGATATGTTTTATAATAACAATTACAGGCTCTTTGTCTACCTTACTAAAAACCAAAATTTTAGTTTTTTTAAAAAAAAGTTAGCTAGAGTTTCATTCTTCACAATATGATTCATATACATATGTCTGTGTGTGTTCGGATTTAACGTCTTTTTCAACAATTTTTCAGTCATATAAACGACGGTGTCTAGTTCTATTACTGATTGGAGGTATGTAGCTGATTCAGCAACAGTAACTGTATCGTCAGCATACAGTAGCACATATATTTCAAATAATTGGTAACAACATTTTCTGTGGTTGAATTATTACATGAGACTCTTTTTATATTGTTTTTATTTTTGTATCATTTGCGAAAAAAGCTATGATGGTCATTTAGGTATATTGAGAATAGCAAAAATGATAAACTTTCACATTGTATCACACCAACATTATATGAGACTCTTTTTACATTTGTATTATTTGCAAAATAAGGCTATGAAGGTCATTTAGGTATTCTGAGAACAGCAAAAATGATAAACATTCACATTGTATCACATCAACATTACAATTGAAAAAATCAGAACTTGACTATTCGACAAAATACATGACTTAACACTATTATACTTGTTTTGGACGCTTTGCGAAAAATTATCATTTATATTTTCTCCGATGAATTTGGTCAAAAGACCCTATCTCTATTTTATATTAAAGGCACTCTTTAAATAAAAAAATGCACAAAATAGTTTTTCTTTCATTGCTATTACAAAGGATATCAATAAGAGGCGATAGTAAAAACATGTTAACTGCTGTTGTATACCTTTTTTGAAGCCCTGCTTAATATTCATTGATGATATCAATTTCTATATTAATGAATGAAAGTGCCGCATTATTTGCTGTTGTGTCTTTGCCTCAACAACACGGAAACTAATGCTAGCAATATCATTTCCAGTTCTAACATGCGTTCTGCTGTATACGGTTGTGTTCTGTTGCATTTGAAATTTATTTAACCCAGCACCAAATATGTTTCATAAGGCATGTATACTTACTTTTGCTATGTAATCTTTCAGTTTTTATGGCTATGTAATCTTTCAGTGTTTATGGCACAATTAAGAATGCTATCCCGCCTTCACTAGTCTACAGATATGGCGATGAAGCTCCCAAAATTAAAGTCGATATGTTTGATAAACAGATATATTTTAATGTAAATGAGAAACAAATATCTATGTCACAGACACCTGAGAAAATATTTTACACCTGTGCACCTTTAAGAAGCTAGGGGAACCGATTCAATTTTTATTTATGTTACACAAATCCTTAGTTCTATAAACTTAAAAGCAAATTGCATATAAAACACCAATCTCTTCTATCCAGAAAACGTACCCGGGCCAAAACTAGCTATATTTAACCTGATGTGCCACACGAACGCATACGTGTATGTTATTGTAAAGTGTTGGAAAGAGCATAGGGCAAGCTAAACGGAGATACTTTTGATTTGTCTTTAAACAGAAGAGAAGGACCAGGACCGCCTTATCAGTATAACGCTCTCATAATCATGGCCGTAAATTGATGATTGTAATCTTGTAAATGATGGAGGAATTTGTCTAAATTCAAACCGTTATCCAGCCCTTACTACTTACCGATTTGGCAGTGAATCTTCAAAGTCTAGTCTAAATTTTAGACCTACTAGTTGATGACATGAAGCGATATTTTGAGAAGATTTTTTTTTCTGTTTGCAACTTGGAACTTAACGTTCAATTTAATAAAATCAGTGTTTGAATATTATTACTAACAATAAAGCAATAAATAATTCTTGTACCACAGACAGTCACAGAAGCCCTTGGGTAATACCACGGCATTCTCAGCATAATTAAATAACGTAATTATTAACGAATGATTTCTATAACAAATGTCAGAAAATTATTTTCAATATCAAAGCTCTTTTGTTGAGCTGTAAAATGAACTCAAAGCTATACTATAAGAAAATAAATTAATTTGTAATAATAATAATTTCATACAGAAATATAAAATTATATCACTTAATTAATCGCATGGTTTAATAATAATGGTATTGAAGACGCCTTTATAGACATGGAATCGAAGATATATTTTCTGTTATTGGTATTTCTTTGAACCAAACGTTTGTTGAAATATAGAAAATCCAATGCCATTGCCATATGATTAGGCAGATCTATTTTAACTGGTCTAGACTCGAGGTAAATGGTTAGAACTGCTGACTGTATGTATAGACGACACTGGTTGTTGAACAACGTAGCTTGACTGCCTAAGACATAGCTTTTAGGAAGCATAACTGCAATAATTGTAATTAAGAGTGTGGATGTTCTCCAACAAAGTCGTCAGTGTGGATGTTCTCATTTTAATAATGTTGTTTGTTTTGAATAAAATATCGTCAGATATCCTTGAAAATAGCAGAATAAAACAATGATTGACTATTATGCTCGTCACTGATATTAAATGAGCGTCAAATCTGTCCTCAATTTACGCAAAAACGATCAAAACTCACTTTCATAGACAAATGTGTGGTACAGCTCATACCCTCTTTTCCAACTGTTCGCGTTTTCGAGCAATAACCGAGCTAAACGTACAACATGGAACACTACCGCAGAATAGTATACTCCAGGCCGGGTACGGTGCTCTTTATCTCGAGTCGAAAACTGCGGTAATAAAAAAGTTACAAGACTTTTCTGACCTGAATCGACGTAAATTTGTGTGTGGTCAGCTCATTTGCGCTGGGTTGTGATGACGTTGCATTCTTGGTTTCCCCACCGTGATATAAATCATGAAAAAGTCCACGATGTTAAAGAAACAGCCAAATCGTTTTAAATTTAAATATTTGATTTATTTCTCAACCGGTTTCAAAAATCATCATCAGGAGGGTTGCAAACAATATGGTGTCATTTGACTCTGTGTCTGTGTGTATGTGTACGCGCGCGCGCGCGCGCGTGTGTGTGCGCGCGTGTGTGTGTTTCCTGTATTACTAGGATACATATGTATGACTTAGGCGAGGTCCGATGTAAATATTGTATTAGGTTATGTCATGCTTGAAATCAAATGTTCCAGTAATTACTATCTCTTGTAGATATGTGTAAAGAGATTCTCTACCTAGGAATTTTTTTGCCTATATACATATTGGAAACTGTCAGATTTGTCTATAATCGAACAGCTTTACACACTATAATAGTTCTCTCATATATAAAATATTTGCTATACAAATGAATTCGGACAGGTCTTGTTCTAGTCTATAGTGAATTGAATAACTTCATCGAAATATACACTAAAAGTGTAAGCTCGAGCTGTCTTCAGCTGTTGATGTAGCAATTAATGCTGTTTCTATTCCGGTATATTCCAGTAACGTAGATTATTGGGAAAATTAAACCTATGTTCAAAAATAAAGGTGACCCTCGCGATCCACAAGATTATCGCCATATTACTTAGTTGTCTTGGTAAAATATATACCGGAATTCTAAATAAAAGACTACAGAAATATACAGTAGAAATTGATATCATCAATGCATATTAAGCAGCATACATGTAGTTATTATCCATTTATATAGCTTTACGCTTTTATATGTGGCACTTTTATCTGCATTTATGGCGATTTTAACTCCATATACGGCCAATTTACTTCATATGTGTTGCATTTATTTTATATTTGCGATGCCTCCTTCTTTATTTGCGAAAG
Organism: Mercenaria mercenaria; assembly: GCF_021730395.1. NCBI lineage: Eukaryota > Metazoa > Mollusca > Bivalvia > Venerida > Veneridae > Mercenaria > Mercenaria mercenaria. Next base: position 58,962,260 of record NC_069375.1, on the reverse strand, counting down.
TATTAACATTACATGCAACTGTAATTGTGTTGCATCAAACTGTTTTCTGGTGTGATTTTAACTTTGTACCGCCATAATATTTAACGCGTTGTTTTCAACTTTATGTGCGGTGGTTGAAACATTATATGCGATGTTTGATCTGTATTCTTGGCTATGGTGACTCAATGTGTGGTCCTAGCAACTATATTTGCGGTACTTTTCTTTGCAACAGTCATTGAAATGTTTTAAACTTTAAATGGCCGCCAATTTAAATTTGTCCACACCAAAATGTGACAAAAATCAGCAAGAACTACATGATATATTTATAAAATCTTTCACGAAAGTAAAGTACTTTAAGTCCTTATGCACGTCATACATTTCAAGCTGATTTAATGCCATGAACAAAGCAGAAATCAAGATCGAAATCTTTACATTTACGAATGAACATGTGTAATAACTTATAAAAATATCGGCATTCAGTTTAATGCATTACATGCTACATTTTCTGACAACTTGGGAACTCATCTGTAAATTAGACATACACTCTTGTGTTACTGTAAGATAGTACCTTATCATTCCTTATTTCTCTTTTATTTCTAATTCCGTACAAGTTTTTACCTTTGATTTAATAATCACATCTTTATTAAATGCATGCTGATATCCTTTGGACTACCGGCACATTTTTTACGGCAGCGGAAAGGAAATACAAATTTCCTAAAACGCATACTTTTATAGATTTCTTGTCTCAAACGTATGTTTTCGTAAAATCGTGTTAAAATGTCCTTAGGGTTATCGGTACATTTTTATGCAATCTCGCCAAGCAACCAACTTAACGTATGTTTTTGACAACACAGAAAATGGGGTCAGACGACCTTCATTTTTTACTGGAAGTAAACAAAATGAGGGATAACAGGCTAAATTTGAAAGCAAAAGTCGTATTTGCATTTGGCTATAGTCAGTGGTCACACGCACGGTTCACCCCGTCTAAATGTATGCACGCGGACTTCTTTTTTTTTTCTTTTTTGCTAATGGGGAGACAATTTTCATCAATAATTTCTAACGATTTGCAAATACCTAGGCTTTAGCACGATATGTCACCTTTTCATCTACGAAACAATATTTGAACTCAGTATACACGAATCCCACAAGGTCCAGTGGTTGGCAAAGCTTAAATAAAAGGTAAAATGTCAAATTTGTGTGAAAAATCGCAAAAATAGCATTTGTTTTGTAATACTTTTCATTGTTTTAAGCTATTTTGGTATCTTATAGGTAATCCTTGAAGTTTCATACGATATGGGTCAAAGTCAACAACGAAGATATCATCAGACATGAGTCTAGATCAGTCCTGATGTTAAAGGTTAAAATTCATTTTCGGGTCAAAATTCAAAAGATAGCACTGTTATTTTATTTCTTTGTTCAGAAATATTTTGTCATCATAATTCATTGGTGTTAATTCATTTTAATGTTTTTATGCAAATTTCGTGAATTTTAATACAAAAATGACCCCTAACTTTCAATGACATGTTTGCCCTTGACCTATTTTCTCTTCCATGACACTGTCTTCAATATATACAGTAAAATGAACAACGATCGGTTTATAAAATGACAAAACAAATACTTTTAAACAAAAAAAAATATTACAAATAGGTGATATTATTGCAAAATTTTACATTTTTTAACCTTTGACCTTTGATATTATGGTTGACCTTGAATGTTTTGAAATTATATTGATATTCATGCTATTTTTTCTCAAAAATTTGAACTTGACCTTTGATATTAGCTTTACCTTGACGGTTTTGCGCTGCTTTCTTTGCCCGACATACAAACATTAAAACGAATTAACTTCAGCGACTAATAATGTGAGGACATGTTAAACAGATTAGAAAAAGTAAAGGTAGCATTTTTCACATTTTTGGAAATGAACCTTGACCTTCAATCATCAGGTTGTCCTTGACCTTTTGCAATAAGATTTGTATTTCTGATTTTTGCTAATATATACACATTACATAAATAATTAAAGCTGAGCAGCTTATGATAAAAAACCATTTTTTAAGAAAAAAAACCCCTAGTTTTCAAATATGCCAAAATTTTTCTGATTTTTACATAAATTTCTTCTTTGACCTTTAATATCAAGTTTGCCCTTCATTCCTTTTTGATGAATTTCTTATTGATGTTACTGTGTTACATATAAACAGTTATTGACAATCAAATAGTTACTGTAATTAAACAACCTAAGTCTTCTGGCCACTGGCCGCATAAAATTCATTAGGCTAAGCATACGTGATAAAAAGCTGGTACCAGATGACGAATAATTCATTCTATATAAAACTTTCATATGAATGCTTTGTGTAAGTGAATGTTTCATGATCAAGAGACTTTTGACCATAGGGTGATAAATTGGACAATCTTGGCAGTGGACCACTGGATGGTGCTACATACAAAATATCAAAGCCCTGAGTGGTTTTTCGATATATATGTCTTTATAAACCACGTGACCGATATGCCGGTGTCATATTTGACACTAGTAATAGAATTCGAAAGTCTTTGTAGAGGCCAACTACTTGAGACTACATACAGAATATCTAAACCTTAGGCCCTGATAAGAACATCCTCACCTTTGTAAGTTTATAGACACTATGTGACCCCGGGGCGGGGCCATATTTCACCCAAGGGGGTTAATTTGAATACTACTAGATGATGCTACTTACCGAATATCAAAACCCTATGACATGTTCTTTTAGACAAGATGATTTCAGTTTTTCCCAATATAAGTCTATATAAACAGTGTGACCCTAGGGCGGGACAATATTTGACCCTAGTGGAATAATTTGAATAGTCTTGGTAGAGGACTACTAGTTGATGCTAAGTACAAGATATCAAAGTCCTAGAACCCAAGGTTTTGGACAAGAAGACTCAAAAAGAGATTATTTCGTTTGCCATGGCAACCAGAGTTCTGTAAGAAATTCAATTCTTTGAATATTTGTTGAAGAAGTCTACACAAGGAACAACCCAGCGAAGTTTCATCAAAATTGCCTCGTGGTTTAGGAGGGGATGTTGTTTAAAGGAAAATGTTGACGGACGACTTGTCTGTGTTGAGACCGATGTTTTGTTCATAACTCCTGAGGCTATTAAAATTTTGTATAAATACGTCTCTTTTCTTCTCAAAACATACGGTCTGTGCAAATTTGGATTGAACATCTCCTGAATCCTGGAGATAGACCTTTATCTCATACCAAGCTATTACAGCTGAAAATGATCGTGTTATATGGCCTGGTGGTTCTAAGATATCTATTGTCATTCACATATGTTTATAAACAACCCATTGATCTATAGAATATAGGAAGTTAAAATATTCATTCTGCCTATGTCCTACTTTAACTAAATACTTGTTTATTATTCTGTTCAACATTATTCAATATTTTTTAATATTATTCTTAAACATCATCTTTATATATATATAAAAAAAATATCTTTTGCACTCATGGCAATGAAAAACTTGCTGTTTAGGATACACTGTTGAATATATTTACTTATTATGTTCTTACAATCATGTGGGTCAAACAGTTGTTTATGGTAGGGTAATTGACTTCTTTTCTTATTATGCACTGTGCTATTAGATAAGACTTACTGGTATCAAATAACATAATGCATTTCTTAATAGTTTATACATATTAATTAATCTAACCAATAAGAAGACTATTCATACGTTTCCATTTAGCAATTATTGTTTAAACATGATTATAATTGAAGTCTTAGGGCAATTCAGACCTTTCTGAGTTTTTGGGTGTATGATTCAAACTAGCCAGATTAAACTGAAACACAAAATTCAACCTCAGCTCATGTGCTGACCACATGTAAGCTAAATGCTGATTAAGATCTCTATCCACTGGAAGAATTATTGCAATGTGCCATACTTGTTCTCTATCAGCTTACGGTTTATCATGAGATATCGGTAACAAGCTCTGACCAGAGTTTACCAGACTAGATAATCAGAGCCAAGACTGATGAAGTCAGAATATATATATAAAAAAAGCAATAAAAAGATTATGTAGTCGGTAGCCAAACTAACGGACGACGCATGGACAATCTCTAGATTGTTCAAATAGGGGCACTTGACCCTTTTTAGCGGTTGCTACAGCTAAAGATTCTTCAACAACCTCTTCACAAGAACCGCTCTATGGATCTTTATCAAACATAGTCTTAAGCAGCATTGTAACGGTTCTGTTTGGTCCCCTTGACTCCAGAACGCAAATTAGGATAAAAAGAAACGAGTTCATACATTTATCATGAAATTTGGTCTAATGGTTAAGTATTTTAGGGGCGTCCCAGCAGAATATAGAAAAAAGAAAATGTCAGTAAAACTGACGGATGCTCCTTTCCCAAGTTTGTTCAAATAGGGACAATTGGCCCCTTTTAGAGGATGACAGAGCTAAGGATAGAACAACGCTCAAACAACTTCTTATCACGAACCGCTCGATTTTTATCAAACATAGTCCTAAGTAATCGTTCTGCTTCGTCCCCTGTAGGGGACACCAAATTAAAAAAAAAAATTAAACAACTTCGTATTTTGCAGTTTGTTCTAATGGTTATATGCCTTTTGTTGGAGTCACAGCAAAATATCGAAACAAAATAATGTCGGTTAAACCAATGGATGCTCCCCAAAGTATGAATATTGCATATTGAAAGTGGAATTTACTAACTGGACACATATAGTTTACTAATACTGAGTGATCGAAGGGCAATGCTTAATTGAACATGAACATGAAGATAATGTGTGCACATTCTCTTGAGAGTGAAGCATTTTTAGAATTTCATGGAAATCGAGCTGAGATCCTGACTAGGACGGTGCTATAGTTCATTTATATTGAATACTACTAATCAAATGGCAACAACTGAATTGAAAATGATCCGAACGTAATGTGAGCATCTCTTTCTAATTGAATTTTCATGAATTCCAGCCATTGGTTACTTAAAAATATTTCGAACAATGAATAGCACTATACGATACTAATGTTGAATAATCAAAGGGCAATAACTCAGTAACAATTCATCCGACCAAAACAAGAAGACAATATGCGCATATCTTCTTGATAGGAAAGATTCCTATGATGTTTCGTTAAAATCCAACCAGTGGTTGCTGAGAAATACTCCGGAAAAGAATTGTCCTAGAGTATACTATACTTATGTTCAATGATCATAGGGCAATAACTAAGTGAAAAATCAGCCGGTTAAAACATGAAGATAATATCAGCATCTCCTTTTGATAGTAAAGATTCCTATGAAGTTTCGCTCAGTTCCAGTCAGTTGTTGAGAAATATTACGGATGGACGAACGGACATACGGACGAAATAGGGGCTTTATGCATAAAAACCTTGATCTGCTTAAAGAATTAGAACCAAGATTGGTAAGAAGCAATGTCAGATGAACGAGTTCTTTTTCAGGTTAGCGACGTAGGCCCATTTAGGCCTCTTGTTATCTCTGAAAACTTTAACACTTTGCAGCTTATTTCAGGTTACTCCTACATGCAACAGTTGCAAAGATATAAGTTATTTAACTTCCTTATTTCACATGGCTCAAAGTCTTACAGCTTAACTATTTATCTGACTAATGCGGAAAAGTGAATGCGCTTGCAGTTATTATTCGAAAAAAAGTGAGTGAAAAGCTTAATATCCAAGTGTCAAAGACTTTGAATTTTAAGATATTTATTACGCCGCAAAATTTCACCAAAATTTTTTAAACTGCTTATATACTTACACATTTCTTTCAGAATATATTTAATGTTATCCCAATCTATAAATGTCTATCATTTGTTATTTTGACAGTTTTGTTTTCTTAATAATTCAAGGTAAGGAAGTCCAAAAAGCAGTTTAATGTAATGCAGTAAACATTAATTGATACTATATAATGTAAATCAACATTTCTTTAAAGGGCATATAATGACTAAAATCATATATTCTGTACGTACATGTGAATGTACATACTTCTAATATTTTTCATTGCTATGTTAATGTTCATTTCCATGCAAATTCTGCCATACACAATACAGGATTTAACAAGACTTATACAACTTCCATACCTTGTGAGATAACATATTGACAGAAATATTTCTTAACTGATACTATCTAAAGATTGTGACGACATTTGGTACAAACAAGGATGTCTGGACAAATAAATCAATTTTGACTCATAGCCATAACTCTAAAATTGCGTTAGATAATAAATGTCAAGGAACGTCCAATGTACAGGAACCATAACTCTACATTGACTGCTTTCGAATAATTACCCGTTTAAAGTTTCAAGGGATTGCGTGGGACTTTCATACAATAACAGAGGACATAAAGAGGCAGTGCATAATCCTGAATTGTTAAGTTATCAAAATGTATCTAGTATACGTTTTTCAGATTTGTCAAAGTATATAGTTTTGTCCAGTTGAATGCGAATTTCTACTACCGCGCAAGACGCAAGAGACCTCCAGAAAGACATATAATTTATATCCGAATTGGCAAATTGAAGAAGAAACAACATTACTACAAAATTTACGGATTAAATTGTAAATATTCAATTGTAATTTAGAAATATGAATAAAAGACAATTTTAGCTTAAACTCTTTAGAGACATTTCAGATAATATTAAATTGCATGCCAAACTCGCAATGATGCGTTTTCCTTAGTAATTGCTGATCAATTAAATGATACACAGACAACAAAATTACAGATTCCCAGGACGAACACATACAATTAATTCAGAATTTCCCAAGTTGACAAGTAATCACTATCGATGTAAACATCTTTAATGACTCTAATGACTTTCTTTTAACTGTTGAATACGCATACTATGTTAGTTAACAGTATCTCATTTAACCAAAAGCAACTCGTTCGTTAATGAATAAGATCAATTAATAGATTTATATATGTTTGAAGCTCTTGTCTGCTGAAATTTTAACGTTCTGATATTGCAAAAAAAGACATACATGTATTTACATGTGTAAATAATGCTTATTCGTTTTTTATTATGCACAGCATTTTAAAATGCTTGCATATTAACATAGCACTCTGATAAATGAAACAAGGTACAAACTAAATGTACATATAGTGGTCATGGTAACATGATCAAAAAGAAAATTGTCACAATTGATATAATACAACTGGGCATTTTAATACGCTTGCACTTGTCAGACATTTTGCCTGTGATTATAGGTACACCTCAGGCATTATAGGGTTTTTAACATGTTATGGTGTACATTCAAGATTTACCCAATCTTGACAGTTCTAATCTGTAATACTAAAGTAGAAGTGTCCCAACCACGGGCAACTGAGTTTTGGGCGATGTACTTTCTTTTTGGTAAACACCTTGGCCCATAAAAGGTCATTTTCTTTGAAAGTGATCAACTTTAAACGGGTATCATTAATTTATTTCTGCAAGAGGGTTGATACACTAAGGGCGAGGCCATGCTTCACAATATTTTAAACATTAGGGTAATATTTCAGCTTCTGGGACAGCAATTCGAATAGGCAGGCATTGGCCGTCTGGCAGACAGCTCTTGTTACAAATTTTGTTCTGTGTGCAACGTGTGTACAGTATGTACGCAGGTATCTCAGTTATTTGAATCAATTAAAACTCCACACATCTGTTTACTTTTATGAACTGACTTCATAACAATGGTAAAAGACAAAGTTATGCCTCTTCTTCAACTTAACAATTTTGGATAAACTTTAGTAGCCATGTATGTGTGTTTGTTTCGCTGACCACTTTTAAGAATTAAACGCACATATTTGATCACCGTGATAATCTGACATGCTTCGCATAATTTCCATGATTCTGATTACATCAGTTATTGTTATTATTTATGATTCATTATTACGTTTAAAAAGCCCTTATTTTATTGAAAAATTTAGATAAAGTTTTTGTATGTTAGTATGTACCTCAGTTAGTATTATAAGAGGGGAAGTTGTTCTGTGCCTTTAAAAAAATGTTAAGAAAAATTGTTTATATCTCCGTTTCTTTTCTTCAGCTTTCTTTAGTAAATTGCAAGGAGTCGAGCTTTGTTGCCTTTAAATTGATAGTTGCTCAATTGTAAAGAGACAATTGTAAACCGTCAAGAAACGATTCTAAAATTATAACAGAAATCAAGATTAATTGAATAAGCAATTGCAGAATTATTTTCAAAGAAGGTTTTCATTAGTAAATTATTAAATTTACTGAAAAGGATTGTACTGGAAAAAAATAATAGCGAACACTTAGAGGGAGTATTCTGAATTGCTTTCTTTCCAAATTAGACATATCATTCTACAATATTTTCAATGGATTAATATCATTTGGCCGGTGGAATTCAAATTTCCTACTACCATGCAGGAGAACTTAGATAGGAATCTTCCGTATGATAAACAAACTTTAAAGAATATTTGGGTATTAACCAATCAGACCTTGGTGTCACTTGTGTATAAAGTGTCTTTTACATTTTACCTTATCCAAAGTAGTGCCTCGAAGGCTTTATGTCACTATTAAGTCAACTAAACTGTTAACATAGTTACGCGCTTTAACTACACAGTTTTATAGTTATATCTAGTATTAAAATGATCTGAAGTTTGATATTTCTTCTTCGAAAACTGCCCCATCCCATAGAGTGTCATTTAATTTCCCTGTGAGTGTGTTATGTTTGTATTCTAAAGCTGCTTCCTTGCGCTGTTCTAGATATTATGCGATGGCGGTGTTTCTATGGACGCGAATTGGTGGCAGTTCAGGGTAATTTTACATAATTAACTAATAAAAGATGTTCATAATTTATATGTGATGTATATGTTTAAAGGAATGTGATATTCTAGTATCTAGTATTTGTGATATAAGTATCTTGTGATTTTTGTTGTAGAAGAATCATGTACATTATAATGCTTATGCATATATTTAATGATTTTAATCATACAGATATGCATAATGTTATAATACAGAATAAAATAAGTCTGGAGTATCAAGTATTGTTAGATACAGTATTTCTGTTGTACGATATTGGTAAGTCTTACTTATTGATTATTCTAATAGCCAGTAATAGCGCTTATGGGCTGAGTTTCAGATAGAACCGTCATGCTTCCGTTATAGTATTAAACCGGATAGTACTGCAGCAATTGTCCATTTACCGATGAAATGACCACACAGTGTTGGTAATAAACAGATGTGTACAAGGTGTTCAAATTTAACAGAAATGAATGTGTTAACGACATTCATTATTTGGATTTTAGCAAATACAGGTATGAAGAAAATTCAGTTAAATTTTTCCGTATTATAAAGCAGTGATTGAATTACTTTATGATAATTTTCTTGGTTTTCTCATGGTGCGGCTCAATTAGTTTTTGTTGAATCCAGAAATTGAAAAAGTTTTTTATTTTAAGACTTTTAAAGATTAATGAGCGAAGTTGCTGTCGCAGTCATATACATTTTATTTATTTTGATTGTGAAACATCGCGTTTATTATTTAATGACGAGTGGGCACCCTGATAGAACCACCGACCTTCCGTAAGCCAGCTGGATGGCTTCCTCACATGGAGAATTCATCGCCCCGAGTGAGGCTCGAACCAACATCGTTGAGGGCAGTCATATACAGGACGTAATAGTGTGATATTTAGATATGGAAATGAAAGTCATTTGATGGATTTTAAAAAATCGTGTGTACGTGATTTTGTCAAGTTTCAATTTTAACTTCACTTTGCAGTTTCATTAACATGTTAATTATACGACCTTCTTAACGTAAGAATTAAAATTACTCCGTTTTATTCCATTTAACGTTTAAAAGGAAGTGCTGGTCATTTTTTGTTGGACATAATTTTATCCTTATAAATTATTGTTTCATGAACATGACTTAAAATGATGTATCGTCTATCACATTTTATTTTGAATCTCAGCTTTTGGCTGGTATAAAATATTAGAACGGTATGTATCAAAGGACATAAAATGACTTTCGTTTGTGAATTACAAAATGTCCCCCACGAGTATATCAAAACGTGATTCGTGTGGTCATTTCGTGCGACTGAATTTCATCTTTTCTACCGAAATCCGCTGTTGTTTGTTTCCGTTCATATTTGTCAAAGATTATCTCATTTGGAGAATTCAGGAAAAATTCACGTGTTATGTTTCGAAAAAAAAAAAAAAAAACCAACAACGAACAACAAAAATAAAATAATAAAAATATAAACAACAACAACAAAAAGACCTCCGGGATGTTCAAACATTGTTTTTTACATTTTTACACTTAGCTAATTTTTAAAACAGTTTAAAACAGAATCTACAAACAACATTTTTTGAAAAGTTCTAACATATTAAGAAAAAAATAGTTTGCATATAAGAATCCTCCTTTACATAATTCATTAAAATAAAATTTAATAATTATTTTTTAATACTTCAAATTCATGCACAATTTACGAATAGACATAAATTTTACATAGGAAATTGATCCAGTCAAACAGCGACAGAATTCCAGCTAAATCGGATATTTTCGACCGCCTTACACACGAAGTGCGACCATAAAATGTCTACTCATACACATTTTGGGGATTTAACCTAATACTATATACCTAACGATCAAATGTCACCATATTGTAGGTATTAAATGCCATCTTTCCCGAACCTATACTTAAACGTAGGTTTATGCAGCACTAAAGGTACGTTTCGTATTTATCGACCACCTTTGGCATTTATCGCCCCCCCCCCCCCCCCCCCCCCCCCCCCACCACACACACAAAAAAGATAGTTTTAAGAAATATGTCTTGAATATTAAATCTTGCAAAAGGCTTAGTCGTGACAACTTTTAATACTATCGAAATGCAATATTCATATAAACTAAATCATCCAGTATAGTTGTGAAGAAGATAAAGAATTAAAAAACGATGCTGATAAAAGGAAAAATACAGTCAAAATTGTTTCAAACATTTATGTCATATCTTTATTTGAAATAGATAATTTCGTTAAAAGAGCACAGACATATACATCTTCAGTATAAATTCATTAGCTTTATAATAATTTTGTATAAAATATATTGGCCGAAGAATATATAAAGCAGAATTCGATTTTCATGAAATTCTGGACATTAACCAAAGTTATCATTACTAAATTATATGTAACTGTAGAGAGATTTGTGAAGTGTGTATTGTCACATACTGCATCTCAAGCATTTCCCTCAACTTCTTATTCCAAGTTGCTAATGCAGATGTTTTTCCGATAATAAGAAACACTACTGAACTATTTTGACCATTTTTATATTATCTACTACCATTTGATACACATTACTTTACCTCTAGTGACCTCCTGATAAAAGAAGAGAAACGTGTAAATAGCGTCTGTAATCATATATCCCCGTGTTGTCTCGATATATAACAAATGTATCAGACGGCAATGTTGTCATTACGCATTTGCGTATTTGGTCAGATACATTATTTGTATTAATCCTCTACTTGTTATAGTTTGCTGGCTGTTTCAATTTTTATTACACACTATATCTACAATTCAATGTGTATTCATGATCCAGTTAATTGTGAGTCTCCTTTTAAACAGTTTAAGCATGAAAGAGCGTTTATCGAAATACCGAGGGTTACCAGCGGCGAGGCAAATATCTGTTTAAAATTGTCAACAAGTTTCTTGGTTCCTGTATCAGTTTCCATTCATTTTATATGCGTGAATCTGGATCTTTGAATCCGTTAATAAAGCATTTGTTGACTTAATGACCACCAATACTTTCATTTTTAAGTTATTTGTTCATAATCAATATTTAACTATAGACCCACCGTTTAAAACACTGAAACATATTTTGTTTCGTTTTTTGATTCTATACTTTTCGATTTAGGGAATGGGGTCTGGTCCAATTTAAATAAGAGATTTTTGTCCTTAAATATTTTAATTCCTTTTTACCATGTTTACTTCATAATAAGCAAATAACTTAAAAACAAAATATTATTAATATAGTCTTATGACCTTATCATTCATTTTTCGAAATGCTTCGTTATGTAAAGTCTTGAAAATATTTATGTGTTTGTTTATTTTATTTACTTTAAAAATACAAAAGATGCTAATGCCATCGGTATGAGGGCCATATATCAGCCCAAAATGAATCGCATCAACATTAGTGTTTATTTTAACTTTGATTGCATTAAAATATTTCGTCACAAATACATTACAATGACTTTAATTTCGTTTGACTTTAACTTAATATTACAATATTAATACTAAATATATACTGTTACTTTGTCACATTGAAGGAAATGTAAAGCATTATATGTATGTAGAACCTGTAACTAAGATAACACTGTTATTTGGCTTGAATCACTATTTTATAAAACGCTGGTATCTATGGGAATTTACCACATTGCCAATCAAGCAATACCTTCAAAATCAAATAAAACTAGAGCTGCTTTCATTATGTATCTGGGCCAACTATGCACCAAGACATGTATCACTGGCATCAGTATTTTAGGTAATTCAAAGGCCATAATGCCGAAGTGCCAGTGCCGATTTAGCTAGTTATCGAACTTTGCCGATTACGTATTCTCAAACACATTTTGTTTAAGTTTGGTGAAGTTTGGACGAGAAATGTTCGACTTAGGGTTGACATGGACAGGAGTAAATCACTATGTACTAGTATATAACACCACTCTGTGGTAGGAGACATAATTAGATCTATCACATTATTACTAATTATACACGAACTTCAGATCAATCGGAGTAATCTGCTTGTCGTGATAAACCTCTATATTAAGTTTCCAGATCCTCGGCCCAATCGTTCTCAAGTTATCGTCCGGAAACCGTTTAACTGTTCCAGGTTTCTGTGATCATGAACTCTGATCTATAAGGGGTTATCTGCTGGTCATTTCCAACCTGCCTATTAACATCCTGTTCCTAGACATAAGCGTTCATGAATTATCGTCCGGATATTGATTATTTGTTCCGGGTCATTGTGACCTTTGACCTGCCAACCACAAAATCATTAGAGGTCATCTGCTGGTCATGTCTGTCCAACCCCCATATAAACTTCCATCACCCTAAGTCAAAACATTCTTAAGTTATCATCAGGAAAGCGTGTAACTGTTCCGGGTTATTGTGACCTTAGCTCTTGACCTACTGACCTCAAAGTCGAAACTGATCTGTATTTTTTTTGTAACACCGGTGTACCTAACTGTATGATTCAATACCCAAGAATTATCAAATTATCATCCGGAAACCGTTCCGGGTTATTTTGATCTTGACATTTAGTTATACTTGAACAAGTATATGAGTTACATGAAAACGAACGGACCGACAGACCGACGGACAGAACGACACACACGCTCAATTCTATAGACACCCTCAAATCTGTTGGTAAAACAAACTCTTAAATAATAAACGCAATTGTGTTAGGACCGGAATTTTGCATGATTCAAAAAACATTTTTTCGTAAAGGCTTATGAGAAATCAGCGTAATTCTTGATGTACCGTTGGGTACACTAAAACACAATTAAATTATATATCAGACAAATTACTTCATTGAACGAGGATTCACAAAGGAAGATCTGATTAATTTTACGGATATGATACCAGTATTTAAATGATTTAAGCCTGTTGGCAATGGTTATAAGTAAATCACAAAATTAAACGCTTTTAATCAGATTTTAGCTTGCAGAACTAAACAATACAGTCATGTGTTAAATTCTGAACGGAAAAAAAATGTTTGCACTGATAAGACTTCAAACCAATTACCTTGCCAACAAACGGTGTCGATTAAGCGTTAAATCCAAAACAAACGTAATCATATTTGAGGCAGTACTTTCTGTTTGCTTGTACAATCTCTTCCATCCTTGGAGCATACATATTACTATTACATATTATAGCAGAGATCGTGTTTGTATACAAACCCGTTGCATTGTCTAGTTCTAGAATTAACAAGGCATTGACCGGATGGGCAGAGTATGTACGCCCATGTTTTAGAGATAGTACCTATTAGTAAGTTTTTCAAATCATAGATATGAATTTAAAAACCTTTGAAATCAAGACAAATGTACATAAGCATAGAGTTATGAGCATTTAATATCTTCATGTAAAAGAAAATTTTGTGATCAAGAAAATGTAACTCTTCTTGGACCTGAAGAGCATGAATATCAAAGGGACGTAATATAGCGAATATTTTCTACGTGGGTGCATTTCGTTCAACATTCAACTGTAATCTTGATTTCTAAATACTGATCCATGATACTGTGTGCTAAAAATATAGAACAACTGGAACTGTCCTTTAACATCAAAAAGGTGTAGCAAAATGAAAACTGTTAAGCTCTAACTGGGGCTCGAAACCAGGACCCCTCACACCTAAGGCAGACACTCTACCACTTCCCTATAACAGCAGTAGCTATAGCTAGGCAGTTTTTTATGTAATTGTTTTATGCTCGAAGCCCAATTAATTCATACTTTCACGCTAAAAACAAATGATTAATGAAAAATTTATCAGAATGCGTATTTTTAAGAAATAACCGAATTATCAATGGCTTGGGTATATAACAAGTAAAACAAACTGGCATTGAAATACTGAGTCTAGTTATAAATGAATGAGGTAAAATAGTTATATTAAGAATAGCGCGTCATGACTGTACAATTGTACATTCACTGTAAAATCTGGATCAAGGATCTGCAGAAGGAGGTTTTTAAGAAATAACGATTATAATTACATCTTTACTAGGGATTGCAACGAATAGCATATTTTTTTTTTGTATTTGAATATTCAACGTTCGAAACAACTATTTGAAACATTCGGTCATCAACTGATCACTAAAAAATTTAAAAACTATCTGTTTCGCCTAATCAGTGACTCACATAATTTATATAATTTATGAGTTTTAATTCTTACAATGATGTACCCTCTAGTATATGTACGTAAGGTGCGCTCCACTACTGGCTTGTTTTCTACACTTTTCGGGATTTTTCTGCACTCAGATACACCTGTGGTTGTGTTTGATTGAAATCCGAGTCATTAGATTAGGTGGCGTTCGATGCTTTTCTTTAATCGCCAGCGGTTTACACGTATTGTAAAATCAGCGATTTGTAACTGATTCGTATCAATTTGTGACTAGTAAGTGTTTTAAATGCAAGCAATTAGCAGTATTAACTACAGGGCAAGTGTCAACACCATAACGACATACAATTTCGGTACACGAATGTACAGAATGTCACGTCTAACAATGACAGAAGACATTTTTGAGCGTATTTCTAATGAAAGCGGTCCCTTGACATTATTATGGTAAAACAGAAAATGTCAATTATTTATAAATAAAAAATGATATCCGTACGAAATAATTTGTGTAGATATTGCACACAAATATAAAGGTTTATCGACTGTGTACTTTTGGTTGTTCAATCTACGTCTCAGTGTCACCGTCAACGTTGGTCACGTAAAAATAGGCATTTGATAAAAACACACATTCCAAAGAATAGACAAATGGAAGCCACGAGCAACAAACATTAAAATGCAAACACAAAACACAGAAATTATCATAGCACAGTCCATAAGAAGGAAACACTGCCCTTTTTACAGCCTTCCAACGAATAGCGAGCGAAAAGCTACAGGGGCATCAAATCAACTGAACGGTTACCCGTGAATATTTTAAACACTAGTAAAACATTCACACTCTATAAACGACTGTACTCCCCTTTTTCTCTTGCGAGTGATCAAAACAATAAACAGACACGCGAAACGTAAGAAACGTCTTCAAATTCATTGTTTTTCTTTACACTTTATGCGTATTTATGTTTTATAAATATATATAATATGTGTATCTGGTGATATAATAGATGAAACTGACAGGTAATGTTTACAAAATGTTGACTGATCACACTCTTTGCATAAAAATTCACTCGACCAAGTCGATTAAACTGAAGAATAACACGTCAAATTGATTTGTAATAGAATAATCCATTTTTTTCTGTATTAAGTATGCATACTCCAAAGATGTTACATATCTGTTACGTTTTTGAATGAAATTAATTTTTATCTAGTCAGTGAAAAACATTCACTGTATGCCGACTTGCCAAATTCAATATTTGATCTGAACGCGTATTTGAAAGTGATACTGTATTCCATCTTGCGAATGCAGAAGGCGATTTATGTCCTTTAAAATTGTCTTTTTTGATCAGTCGTCATGTTTATAATGTCATGTAATGTCGAACCCCTCGTGCGGTGCTTGTATTAATCAACTGAGGGTGGAGTGTCTATGACTTGCTATCCTATTTAATTAAATAATGAATTAAATGCTTCAGCATCGTTTACATGCAAGTATTCAGTGTTGGTTTTACACACAAAGTATACACAGGGTCCCTATTATGTCATGCGAGAAATTAGCCGTCGATTCCCTAAGGAAACCACGCGAAGAAATGTTACCTGACGTTTTCAAAATGAGATGACACAGGAGGGGACTATAGGTTAACCCCCTTCAGTCTGTCCGTCTGCCAACAAACAACAAAATATCGAAAACATTATCGCAAAATTCGATTAAGTCCTTATTAGTAATTCAGGGTTTACTTCATGGTAAATCAGTCAACAAGATTCAGAAGTAGTACAACTATTTTGTCACGAATAGCCTAATGGTTTGACTTCCTCAAAAATGACATAAACATGTTATCGTTACATATACCGTGCGCGAGTCGTATAGCCGTCGTGTTTATAGCTACCTGTCAAGATTTAACCGTTATTTATCGTGTTAGAAATAATTTACATTTGATTGTGATAACGCGCACATGCCGGGAATCTGTCCTTGCGGATTTGGTCGTTTTGATTGCTAAACCTGGCTTAATCCACTTCCATTGTTTTAAAAATGGCATGAGTTGTACCTCGTCTTTGTTTCAGTATGATCGGCAAATTCCATCATTTATATCGAAAGCTGTGTGTTATTTGATAAGTATAAATTTATGAGAAATGATTATCAAATCACGCCGGGTAGTCGTGCGTAGGCAATAAAGATATTACCATAATTATGTCCTCTACAGAGTTAACAGACTTTTCATTTGATTTTATCTGGTGACCTAGTTGTTGACCCCACTTGACCCAGATTTGAACGTCACCTATAGATTATCAAGATTAATATTCTGACTAAGTTTCATTACGATATGATCATAAACGTGGTCTCTACAGTGTTAACTAGATTTTCCTTTGATTTGACCTAGTGACCTAGTTTTTGAACCCAGATGACCCAATATCGAACTCGTCAAAGATTCTACTGGGGTAATATTCCAACCAAGCTTTATTAAGATTTGGCCAAATTGTAATTTCTAGACAGTTAACAAGCTTTTCCTTTGATTTGACCTGGTGATCAGGTTTTTGAGCCCGGATGACCTCGTCAAAGATTCTATTGAGGGTAACATTCTGACCAAGTTTCATTAAGTTTAGACGAAAAGTTCCACCTCTTCAGTGTTAACAGTCAAATTATTGACCACGGACGACGGACAAAGTGTTATCACAAAAACTCACCTCTAATGGAAATTCTGCTTGTAAAATTGGGACATATTTCATTCGCAAAATCTATTTCTAGTAAAATAAGACAAGTTTCGTGTTAAAGATCGTGTGTTTATGGCTAATACAAAGATAAATCTAAAATAGAGCTGTTTACTGTGCGACGCTGTCAAAAAAGCGATCCACAAAGGATTAGTGGATTCAATCTTGCACCGTTTCACTATAAAACACCCCATTTACTTTTAATATTTTCACACCTTATTTATTGTAGTTGCGATTATATATCGCCTTCAATGGTTTGAAATTCTATAAAATATAGCCTTGTGTGCGACACATCGTCTCATTGTTGTCTCATGATGATGAATATTTGTGCCAAGTTATTTAAAAATCCCTTAATGTATAAAAATAGTTATGGCACGGACACGAAAAACAGACCATGTTTTACCTTTAAGTGTCACTTTAAAAAGAAAAGGAAAATAATAAGATGGGCATTAACTACATATGGCCGATGTTTTTATATAAACTTTGAGAGAAGTAGGTGTAATAGCATTGAAGTAATTGCACGACCAAATTTATGAGGACACATATACATACACACCGAACAGACAGACCGCATGGTGACTGCTATATACCACCCTCCTTTAAACTTTGTTTGCGGGTTATAATTATGAAAAAATACTACAGGAGCATAGAAAACACCGATATTTATAAGTAAGTCACTCACAAACAAGCATACAGTTTTTACGAAACTCGCAAGCGCTTATACAGTATTTAAGCAAGCATGCATACAGTCAGGAAATAACACCGAATCTGTTTTCATTGACGGTTATAAACAAATTGGAGAATTTATCAATGATTTTATTTTATTTTACCAAACTGGTATTGTTTCTTTATCCATGAAACAGTTGAATTTACATGTAGGTCATTCTTCAAGCAAGAAAATATGTACTTTTGACGCCAACAATGTACAATTTCTGGACAAAATAATTGATCAATCGAGTTTTTTTATAATTCTAATTTTAATCAGACTAACACATACAGAAACAAATCATGTTCAGCTTCCAATAAAATGTAAATACACATACCTTCAAAGCAAATCAGTCACTTTAAAATGTTGTTTTTCAACTTTCAACTTTTAGCTGTCAGTTTGTTGTTTTGATCACTCGCAAGAGGAAGAAGGGGAGTACAGTCGTTTATAGGGTGTATAATTTAAAGAAAGTCTATTCCTTAAATTCACCTTATCACATGCCAGACGTCGCGGGAGTGAAATGAAGCCATTATATAAATTTGATAATACACTAGTGTAATGAATCTTTGACATTGACGTCGTTTATTTATCATATTAATGTCGTATGTATTAAAACAATTTATGAGCTCTATCTTGCAAGGTTTCATTTAGCGGTATGTGAGGAGTCTATGAATGCTGCAAATATGTAATTGAATTTCTGCAAATGAATACAAGGCTCAATTAAACGACTTAGAAACGTGATATGAGCGATAATTTTAATATAGCTACCGAATGATATAAATTATTTACATTTATAGAGTCATTTTGACTTTTGTGGTAAGAAATCACTGTTTAGGCGATCATTCCAAGATGAATATCCATAATCGCCAATATTTCCCCGTAAAATAAGCTGACTGTGAAAAAAGCACGACTCAAACAATAGCTATTTTATGTTTAAAAATCGTTGCATATTAGAAAATAATAATAGAAACAAAGACCGGTGTCAAATATCTTTTAAAAATACGTTGACTTTGTTCAGCATATCAACAGCGTCTTAGATGTTTTATTTTTTTCGAAGAGCCTTAGAGACTTTACTCACTGCAAAGCGTCTTCAGTCAGTTGCTTCTCTGTTTTGAAAGCGTCAAGGAGGCTTTACTGTTATAGAAACATATTTTATTATTTGAATTTTACTTCGTTTATATCAAAGTATAGTTTATCAAAATAATCTTCAATAACAAATTTTATTTGCTCTAAGGCCATCGGCCCATGCCAAACATCTACAACAGACGTTTTCAAATTGCATATTATGTAATATGAAATAAGGCAAAGCCCTGAAAAGACCTCGAGGAGATCAGATTTTACATTTACTATTCACTTCTTAATTTGAAGTTTAATGTTTTCATATCAAATTTACTACAGCGAATATTAAACATTGCAAATTTACTAGGTAGCCGATGTCAAGTTGTGGATATCTTCTTTTCGCCACGAAATAACAATAACAACGTTGTCATATTTGAGGAATAAATTGTTGCGGTTGCTTACGCATAGCCTGTAAGTTTAAATCAAAACTCTGACCCGCACCAGACAGTCGACAGTTTGCCTCAATGGTTAGAGCATTGTACTAGCACCCGCGCAACTTACTGAAAATCACTGTTGTTTGTTTTTCTTAGCGATAAATAAATGAGCATTTAATAACGTTCTATCTTCATTATACCATGTCCCTTTATTATACGTCAAGACAATTAAAAGTGACACATTTAAACCATAAATGATTAACACACTTTATTACAGTGGCCACAACTTAGTAAATCGTGGTCAGAATTTAGTAACTTGTGGTCACAACTTAGTAAATCCTGGCCACAATTTAATAAATTGTGTCCACAATTTGATACGTTGTGGCCACAATATAATAACTCGCTATTAAAAATTTAAGCAGCGCTAATTATCGTGTTTTCGCCCCTTGCCCCAGACACCCTAGTTACCAAATCTCTCTGGTGGGGTTTCGGGCTGCTTTCTCGACATTTGAACTTGTTAATTCTCGTCTTTTCTCTCGAAGGGTCGCGGGACAAATAATATAATTTAATAGGGCTAAAACTTGGAATGACAGAATTAGCCAATCGAAACGACTGTTTTTTGTCTTCACTGCTGTATAGGAGAGCATAATAAGAGCGCACAAAAGTGTCTACGTACCAGCAAATGTAAAGATAGATAGATGGATGGATCGACGGAGGGACGTACCGATGGACGTGTGGATTGACGGACGGATGCATTGGATGGTACCTACCTATATGCTTATTTATTTGTCTTTCTGTCTGATCTATCTTCCATTCCTGTCTAACCCTTTGCAGGGACGTAAACACTTCTATGTACGTCCATTTTGTAAGGCTGCTAAATACTGCCAATACGCGTTTTAGCCCAATTAAATTATATTTTCAACCCGCGGCCTCGTCGAGCGAAAACACGAGAATTAGCACGTTAAAATGTCTAGAACGCAGGCCGAAACCCCGTAAGGGCGATTAAGTAATTGGTATGTCTGAGGTGCGGTGCAAAAGTACAATAACTACCACTGCTTAAGGTCAGACGGAAGTAACCAGTGAGGCCCCTGATTGGTTGAAAAAGTGTATGGTATTCTGAGATATATGCATGTTCTGTCAGTAGGGCATTTTTATGAATTTTTTTTTTAAAAATCATTGCCGGACTACTGGTAACCGAGTTCAAAGAGAAAAAAAGTGCCCAAAAGTGAAGGTCAACATATATATTTCCTGCAGTTTTTCGATAGTTCTTTCAACCTGAGTAGGTGGCATCACAAGTTAAAATGTTAGGAAAGTCCCATGACCGGAAATATTACAATGTGGACCTAAGATATGTGGATTACTATAGGAAATTTTTGGTATTTTCATATCCGGGATAGTACCTTGTATATATAATTATATGTATTTGAATTTTGATATTTTGATTAACGTTTTCCCACCATTTGACGTTACGTTATAAGTTTTACGTCACGTCCGTTGTTTATATTTGTATGTGTATTATCCTGATGAAAGCGTTAGCCGAAACGTTGATGAGATAAAAAGACTATACATAATACGTGTTGTTGTTGAAATACCTATCGCATAATGTGGACCTATGGAAATTTAGTTCGTCAATTCTCGCCTGGCTGGTGACCGCGCCCAGCGAAAACATGTGAAATTTACAAGTTAAAATGGTTGGTGACCGGGGTGACAACTCGTTATTTAGTGGGAACAAGGAGCGGAAACATGATGGTTACGGGGTGAAATTTTTTAACTGGATGTCGGGGCGCGGTTCGGAAATACTACGTTTAAGCAGCGCTAGTTATCGTGTTTTCGCTCCCCACCACTGACATACTAGCTAACAAGACTATGTCGTCATTTAAATGCGAGTAGTTTGATCAAATCAAAACATTTTACCGCTTTCGACTTTTTTGATTGACTAATCAAATTAAAGAAATGTGTAAATAGCCGGTAAAATTCTGTACTAGTCGGATTTTTTTCTTACATTTGCCGACTTTGTCATAGTAAAACATCAGCATTTGTACAGTATTACGGCTAATTCGTTTATGATATGGGTAACGTAAATGCATGAACATTTTTAAAAAAGGTCCAAGATGCTAAGTAATAAGTGTATGATAAAGTTGTCAGCAGATGATATGAGAAATTTATAGGTTATTAACTTTGTGTGTGGATATATGCACGAGTTCTGCAGCGGTGGTTTCTATCTACTACATACCAACTATCAAATAATTACTCTATGTCTAAATTATCGTTCTGTAAAGAAAGACTAGAAAATACGAAACAAAAAAATCTCCAAAAATGTAATAAACAATCAAACTGACGCGCATTAATATTATCACCGAGAATGACGTCAACTTGTTTTCGCAACGTGTGCGTGGACGCCAGATTTTTTCTTTTTCAACATTTAGAAAATATTTCCCGTCCGATATGAAAGTGTTCCGATATGGAAAATTATTGCACGATCGCGGTCCATTGAAACTCAACGGAAAATAATTTTAGGTATAAAATAAAAATATTTATTAGCCTATAAAATAAAATAAATGTTGAAAAAGTAAGATATGAGAAACGCGTATCGGCTTAAAAACTATATTTATGATTTTCAAATCTTTTAGAGACATGATATAATGCTTACAGGAAATGTAATAATGTTACGAGCGAGCATTGAGGCCCCGCCACATACTTTCAAGAAGTGCGTGCAAAAGATGAACCATAGTATAATATGTGAGGATTTCAATTCAGGTAGGCTTACGATAGTTTAAGCTTTGAAAAGCACTTTACTGTAAAACGAACTCATTCTGTATGTTTATTCCATTAATATACAGTCATATTCTGATATCATGATATGGCATTATTAACATTATTATCACTCTTACCATTACCAAAGGCGTATCTTAAAATAGTGCAAAACTTACTTGTAGCAGTAAAATAGCATCCATCTGATTAATACCTTTGTTTGCCAGGTGTTGTTGCTGTATGCAATCACAGAGTCTTGAAGAGGAATTTACTTTTAAAATCATTCATGAATATTGATATATCTTAAAAAGGTTCCACTTTGATTTTGTATTAACTTGAAAGACTTAAGAATCATTTTCTCATCTTCCTACATTTTTTTAAACCTGAAATTATACTTTCTTTGAAGCAGAGACTGAGAGTGTCAGTAACTGGCCAGTAGGTCCTTATGTCTTACCGATGACACGACACGGATGTCCGGAACCCTCTATGTATGGATGGCGGGAAGGTTACCTGTCAATTAAGTGGCAGACGGCTCAATCTGTGAAAGTACTGGCAAACAATTTGAAAACAGACGCAGACGGAACTGCAAAGGTCATCGACGTACTAGAAGAAAGTGTTTTCATTACGTCAGAGAGGCATATATTTATCTCGGCAACTACATTCGATTTGAAAATAGGTTTCTGTTATAAATACAGAAGTAACTTATCATTAGACATTGGATCATGGCCCGATGGGAACTTCACCATATATGGAACAGAAACAGGATGTCCGAAAGGTAAACTGGATACTCCGGCAATTTTAATTTATTCTGTTTACCTTATGTAGTATTTTAGCTTAAACTATCAGACATACTTGCACTTTGAATTCTCACAACGTACACGTCACAACGTTTATGTAGTGAACATTGAATCTTGATGTCATTAGATTCCCCCACATTTTAATAATACTTTACACGTGTGGCTTTTGTGTAATTGATTTCCAATTCCTTAAAATGATTTTCCATATACATGTATAAGTTCCAGCGATGCGAATGCCTGTAAAATCGGAGGAAATTGCACATTAAAGAAAACGCACTCAAAATATTAAAGTGTAAAAGTTCAGGTTAAATTAGCTTGAATGTCATGAGCCTTGTGTCTGAAATGAAATATGGTACTTTTTAAAACATTATACTTTAGCAATAAAACATATCCGAAGTGTCACTTTTTGCGACTTAATGTGTTTGCAATATATTAGTCGAATTTCTAAAATTTTCAAGTGTTAATGATCGTTGTATGTCCAGAGTTCTAATTAATATTTACTCTGTAATGCATTTCTACACTTTGAAACAAATATGTACTACAATGTATAAATTAAATACGTCTAAAAGCATCATGGTATCCAAAGGAAATATATACCAATTAAAAGGTGTCGAGTGCTTGATTATTTGTTAAAATATTTGTCCTTCGGTCAATGCTCACAATGGGCTTCTGTTCATAATAAAGATTGTGCGTTTCCACTTTTTCTGTCAGTATGAAGCCTATTTTAAGTGAAGGTTATCTGTTCGGTGTGTTCTCATTGCATGATAAAAATATCTGGTAACTTGTACATTTTTTCTAAAACGAAGAAAAAAGTAAGCTAGTGGTTACTAATCGTACGAAAAAGCCTACATACTAAGCTATTGTAATTAGTTTGATATGGTAATTTTTGTATTGCTTTCTATACTTTGATGCACAAATAACGCGGAGCAAGCGCTTTAAAGGAATGCACTACCGGGATATTTAAATGCACGTCACTAAAACGCGACATCTTTTTCAAGAATACCAAACATTAGTCTTTCAAAAGACAGCACTGTATCTCACATATGATAACTTGTTGAAAAACTCGTTTACCCTTCCATAAATATCCAAACTGTAAAAATGGAATATTTACCAAATCTTTACTTGCCACAGAGGTCTATCAAGGTAACTCCAATCCAAACCTGAGATCGTACTGATGACATGATAACCTTTTGTGGTATCCAAACATTGAAATAAGTACGGACAACTGCCTGTCCCCAACAAATGGCTGCAGAAGCCAAGTGAATGCTACTAAAAGCACACAAAGGGGAATTCTAGAAATAGGTTTATTCATTTAATCAACTGAATTGATGAAAAAACGCTTCAACTAAAAGTTTTTGTTTCTTCTGTATTTTTCAAAAGCAAAACTACGTTTATTAGATATAAATTAAATATTCTCTTTGCAAACAAATTTATGTACTTTCCAGACTGTAGTCGCAGTTTTGTAAACAAATGCGTATTTGTTTTAATATTTCGGCTCGCAACGACTTCGAAATTTTATTCTTATTCTTTTTTTTTGTATTTTTGACACGTGTGACATCACGGCTAGATTAAAGTATACATATGTTAAACACCAAATCAGAGTCAAGATAGAACGAAGTTCAAAAGAATAATTTATACACTTTTTGTGTGGGATAACGCATGTTTTTTCATGTTATACAACCTTACGATATTTTAAACGTATGTATCTCTCAAATTATATATTTGCAATAATATTCAACGAAAGCAACCCGACTTGGAAAATCTAGTATTAACTTGTTAACTTATAAATGGCACAGCTGTTAACACGTATTAATGTTTGAAAAACGCTACGTCTTTGATACGATCTAAAACTTGGCCACATTCGTGAATGAATTAGAAAACAGAGCAAATCAAACTTATATATGATCTATACATTAAATGCATCATAAAATGATTATTGGACAGTGCGAGGTTCCTTCTAAACTATCACTGCAAATGATATTTTGCACATGTGCTTTTGCTTTAATACCCATGTCACACGTACGGCGAAGATAGCTACGTATAGCTACGGATAGAATTATAGTAATCCGTATCGATCTGTAGCTGAGCCGTACGGATTAATGCAGATTGTTAAGGATTGATACGGATTACTACTTTCAGGAACGGTTCAGGTACGGATCGATACGTATTACTACGTTTCTGTCCGTTGTTAAACGTAGCTCTCCGCGTCGTATGTGTGAGACTTGGGTATAAAACAGAGTGCTGAGCACTGACCGTTTATTTACATATTGCCAAAAAATCGAAACCCTATAATACTGTGCGGTACTTATACGTGATATTGTTATTACTTTTATGAACAAAATTAACTGATATTGTTTTACGGAATCAGCAAAAACTACCCAGATGTTTCACTGGTTTGTTTACCCAATAATGCCACCTAGTTACAGGGATGTATTTTTAAATGCAATTTTAACGTTTAACAACGTGTCTGGAGAAAGGCAATATATAAAATTTCTTTAAAGTCCTGCTCTGCGGCTATTCAAATTCTATTGTTTGTATGCAACCCATGGTTACAATACGTAACAGTTAACGGCCACATATCACACTTCAGCACGCAAAACCACAGGTATTATCATGTATAAAACTTGATATTAAATAGACTCTATTTTGACAGTTTACACTGTTCATTGTCAGGAATTCCACACTTTTTCTGTGGAAATTTAGGTTAAAAGGTAGGACGGGAGCAGGTCTTTAATATCAACAAGAAAGGATAGAGACAGCTTGTATACTACTTCTTCGATTTGAAATATGAATGACCTTTGGAAAGACTGCGCAGACAAGTTTGATTTAAACATTTGGTTTTTAGAGTCAGGTTTGATACAAAATGTGGCTTTGGTAATATTATCAGACTTTACCATCTTCATGAGTGTACCAGAAATGTCAAAACCTTGGACAAATATTATCGTGATAACAAATCAAGTCACAATGGAGATTGGATTGAATTATTTTCTCCTTGGTTTAAAGGATATTACAAGTTACTTGAAATAATCAGTTGCCAATGGAATTACAAATTCACAGTAATACATTGAACCACATTAAGAATAATATCAGGATATTAGTTCATCAGCTTTTAAAAACTAATAACATGTGTAGGAACTTATTTATCTAGATTGCACGAATGTTGTATTTTTTATCAATACCAGAAGGCTTCGACTGAATATTTTATTTGTGGCAAAATGCTGTACTAAATTTTCCTACAGATGTGTACATTGTAACAGTTGATTTCACTAGCTGTATAATAATTTACTGTAAAATCCAAATTATATACAAAGTGACTTCTCTCATAATAATACAACAGAAAATAAAAATAAAAATGTACACCCTCAAAGACCTAACTAATGCAAGGTATAGAGGTAACACAGTTTGTGAAATGCTTGTATCACAAAACAGAGAGCCATGACGAAACTTGCAATCGTCTTGACAGATCAATGTAAAAATAATCTTTGAATAATATATAAAAATGCAACTGTTTGAGAAATGTTTTATTCTTTATGTGACAGTGATAGTTTCACGCTTAAATGTTTATCACATGAGATGATATCAGCAATTATTTTGTATTCTACAAATAATGAAACTATAGTGACATCATATCGGTCATCCCTGACTTATTTCATGAGCTACTTTCTACACGGTGTTGCTTCAGTGGAATTTCATAAAACGGTTATTGATTGCCAATAAAAACCATAAATCCTGGTATTAGTCTTGTTTGATAAAGCATGAAAGTGTCGTTCATAACTCGTGCGATTGGATTCCTTTCAAATGTGGAAAAATCTGATAAAGAAACAAACGTATAAGTAGGTTTACAGAACAAACGCTTTTCGTCAACATTATCTTTTTTTCTAGTTTTGGTTTAAGCATAGTAGATTGGTCACGGTTGCTCTTTAGTCACACCAACATAATTTTAGGTAATTTGACTGCTTCCGAGTTTTTTAAGATGTACGGCAATCAAGTTGTCTCTCTGGGTGGGCGGGTTCCATTATAGAACTAGTTGGTTTACTTTCAGAATTCGAAAGAAAAATAATTTGGAATGTGTTTTTCCGAATATTTCAGGACTTACAAAGCACTATTCGAATATAACACTACCGAATATTTCTCGATGGGACTCGGAAGGCTATTTACCTGATTTTAAAATTTACAATGATGGTACAAAAGGTAAGATGAGCGTAGGAAATCAAATTAATCAAATTAATCTAAGGTTGCTAAATGGATTTATAAATTCATAAAAATATGCGAACTATATAAGTACTATTATCTGATAATATTACGCCATGGTTTTAAGATACAGAAGCAGCCACTCAGAGTTCATCTTCTACCAGTACAGATACAGGCAGATCTGACTGCAAGGGCAGAGAAAAAAATTAAGGATAGCTCCCGGAATTGAATGAAAAATTCGGATACAAGATTATTCGGTAAATAACCAAGAACCTTTTGTACAGTTTGGTTCCTAAATGCGCCCATTGAAGAGCACGACATTCTGGTACTCAGGTGTTACGACCGATA
Source organism: Mercenaria mercenaria (assembly GCF_021730395.1). Classification (NCBI taxonomy): domain Eukaryota; kingdom Metazoa; phylum Mollusca; class Bivalvia; order Venerida; family Veneridae; genus Mercenaria; species Mercenaria mercenaria. Next base: position 58,934,507 of record NC_069375.1, on the reverse strand, counting down.
AAATGTACTTTATAAATAGAAAATACTATCTGTTTCAAGAATTGATAATGGGTTCTCTGACTTGAAAATTGGTGCTATATCACATATTTGTTGACTTTGTCATGGTAATCACTATGGTACAGTGTAAAGTTCCACCGTGATTTTTAACATTTTCTGTTTCTAAATGAAAACCATCGCTCCAAGAAATTGATAGCGTTTTGTGGAATACTTTTTGAAATTTAACGGTTTTATAATGAAAACAAGGGCATATTATATCATTATTAAGTTAATCAAAGAATGAAATGATTTCAGAAAATGTGATGACTGAAAAGTATGAGCAACACGCCCGTGTTTATCAGTATGTTTTTTTTTTAAGTTTAAAGCTGTATTACTTGATGTTTAAGTCTAAAACTAATCGATATCTTTGTCATGAAGGGCTTGAAGTAGGTTTAACAGGCCACAGTTTTATTTTACACTAAGTTATAACACTGAGTGGTTTTGGATATCAGAATTATTGCATATTGAGCATTGTAAGCTTTTGAACGTATTATGTTGTGCATGCAATATATAGTTTCAAGACATCTTTCTGTGTTTTGGAAAGCTGACATTTGGACAGTTTATCTTTATATTTTTTTCTGTTGGTTATAAATATTTGTTACTGTAGTCATATTACAAGTAACACATCATGACGGGGACATCTTATACAGTTTTGGCACATCTCGATATTTCTGATGTTTTTCTTATTATTTACATTTTATCGTTAATATCTTATCGTTACATATCTGCCAAGCATTAGGTACTCCAGGAGAGAAAGGCTATGAGAATAGACCTGCTGAAACTTAAGAGTCTATATCGATAGAGTTCTAATAACCTTCTATGTGTTCATACTTAGATATCTTGCAAATGAACTTATGTTTATGGAGGGCTTCATATAACATGTCAGATGGACACTCTGACCGAAATACTGCAGCTGCACTTGGGTTTGTACATATGTCTGGAAACGATATTTCTCCGAGCTGGACTGACTTTTTCTTGATTAAGGCAAGTGTAGTGTTTTATTTAAAATTTATTACTTTAGATGCTTGTTTTATAGTTTCATGTTTAACCAATCTATTTATCAAGACATTCTACAATTCTATTTTAAAGATAACACATTAGCAAACATAGAAGTGTAAATGACTGAAGTTTAAAACGTTAAATGGCGACTTAGTAAAACGATTTAATATAATTATTCACGAAAAAGATCTTACGCTTCTTGTGTCGTTCTGTTGTTAAATGAATCATTAGCATTCATATGCCTTATACCGATTTTGTTGACTTTAACGCTCTGGTGTACTCACACGTCCATTAATGAATTTCAATGTTTCTTCTTTTCTTATAGACGCAAGTACTGTGGTATATAATGCCATTCATTTTTCCTTCAGGAAGATAACAGTTCATGTCTAATATTTCAAAACTCTGTCATGACTGAAGAAACACTGTATCTAGTTCAGGTCGGAAACAATGATTTACAAAACGCTACGGGGTTCAACACAATGTGCTATTATAAAATAAACACATTTACCGACAGTAAGTGGATTTAATGTCTAAAAGTAAAATGTTAAGGACAACTTCATTTCACTGTAAAATTACAGACTAGGGAATATCAAATTATATATTTTTTCTTTCTGCAGGTAAGGAAACAAAGTCTATGATTTGCATATTTAGTCTTGTCAGTTTCTGTTACATCATACTGACTACATTTACACATATTTTTACATGTTCATAACTTCTGTTAAATAACAAGTTAGATGAGTAATAAAATGTATGCTAAACTTATACTTGACTGTAACAATAATAGTACACATGTGTTGTAATGTATAATAATTGATTAGTTTCAATCTATTTCAGACATAGAAACATGGTTGCTTGAAAAGAGATTGAAGAACGGTAAAATGCTTAAACTGTTGTCGTTTTAGGGGAAACGTATCGGTGATTCATTTTGTTTAATTTTAAGCTCTCCTTTATCTCTTTTTTAGATAAAAATATATGCTAGGAAATCATGATGTTAATAAAAGTTAAACTAACAGTGAATTCAAAAAGCCAGATTTTCAATTAAATATATACTTACGATATTGTTAACTACGAGCTTAAGGATATTTCCAGATTTACAGTGAAAATCTGTAATTATAATGAAGAGCCCTAAATCTGAGGTCAAGGTCAGACTTAGAAGCTAAATGTTAAAAGGGTCTGTTTCGTGTCCGGTCCATAATTCTGGCAGCCCTGAAGGATTTTGTAAATTACTCAGTATAAATGTTTACCATAATGAGACGATGTGTCATGCGCAAGACCCAGATACCTATCTCCAAGGTCAATCTCACACTTGGAAGTCAAAAGTAAACAGGGTATGTATCGTGTCCGGTTCATAACTCTTCTATTCATTAAGGGATTTTTAAATTACTTGGAACAAATGTTTACAATAATGAGACAACGTGTCATACGCAAGATCCAGATCCCTAGCTTCAAGGTCAAGGTCACATGATAAAGGTTCACATGGTATGTCTCTTGTGCGGTCCACAACTCTGCCACAGATGAAAGGACTTGGCACAAATGATCCCTATATAGCCTTGATGTGTCATGCGCAAGACACAAACCTCTAGCTCAAAGGTCAAGGTCACACTTTTCACACATAGCTCCTCTATTTATCAAGTAATATAAAATCACTTGGCGCAAATATTTCCTAAAAAGAGTTGTTTTGTCATATGCAAGTCCGAGACCCGTAGCTCCAAGGTAAAGGTTAACTTTGGAGAACATTATTTTATTTGTTTGGTCATAGATGATTCCTGTTTAAACTAGCATTCTTGGAGAAACTTTGGGGGAATTTGTAATTATTGGTGACAACTCTTTTAGACAGTATAAAAACTGATATAGTACAAAAAGGTTGTTTTAATCATCTTAAATTATAAAACATTATAAAAAATGCCTATAGAAATGATATAAAGGCTGACAGCATAGGGTTGGCTCAAACGTTTTTCTATCTTTCTTCAGCTTGATGAAATCCTGTCAAATATTTTGTTAAAATGTCGTTTCAACAAAGCACAGTTTTCGCAAGCATAAATGGGTTTAATCGCACTGTGCCATCGCAAATATTATATAAATATTGCATTCCTGCGTGGGTGATATAAAAAAATGTTCACCGCGATATATATGGATATTGATCGAGGCGCCAACCGATTTATATTTCGAGGGGAGAACATCTTCAAAACGATTTAAAAAGATTTAATATAATTATTTACAAAAAGATCTTATGCTTCTTGCGTCGTTTTGTTGTTCATTGAATCATTAGCATTCATATGCCTTATATTGATTTTGATGACTTTAACGCTCCGCTCTGGTATACTCAAACGACCATTAATGAATTTTAATGTTTCTTCTTTCTTATACGAAACACGAGTACTGTGATATATTATGTCATTCATTGTTTCTTCAGGAAGATAACAGTTCATGTCTATCATTTCAAAACTCTGTTATGACTAAAGAAACACTGTATCTAGTTCAAGTCGGAAACAATGATTAACAAAACACTACGGGGTTCAAAACAATGATATATATCTATATTCATATTTCGAGGGGTGAGCATCTTCATATCACCCTCTCAGGAATGCATTTTTTTTATTATGCCCTAAGATTATAAAGGTCAAAACATTTACTGGAAAACATAATTTCTTTTTATTTAACATTTAAAAGTAATTACTAACTAAATCATGAAGACATAATTAAATCTAGTCTTACCTGTTAACACTCATAATATGTAGTAATTTTGCTGTGTAATCATACTTTTGGATCGATTTAGTCGAGAGGTTTTGATATCGCTGACCCCTAAACGTATTTTAATATCTCAACGTTGAGTCAGTCATTAGCAAACAGCAGTCAAAAAACGGCGATAACTTCCTTTTTTATAAACGAAACATATAAGTGTATACAAGCACTCATTTGCTTAGTAAGATCATTTGCAATGCCATGGTGGTAGTTTCGATTCATTATTTGATGAAAAGTTGTTTTTTGGAAATATTTTGCACGTAGCATAAAAGAAAATTCGACCGGGTTCGCACATGCAAGAGCACCAGAAAAATGTAATTTAATCCTAAAATATAATTATATAAGCGCCTCGTCTGAAAATTATCGATTCAGTTTTTTAATCAATGCGAAAGTATCAATCTCTCAACGGGTGATATGAGAAACATAATACCGCATGAGCATAAAAGCAAAATAACGCTGTTTCGCATGTGATATCAAATGATGGATCACATCACCTGCGCAGAAATTGAAAATAACGATTTTGCGCATGAGTTAAAAATTAATGGGGAATATGATATATTATTCAAGATAAACTAATGGAAAATTTGCATTGGACATTTATATGAGGTATAATAAAATGGTACCATTTATTGGAATAAACGTATATAAACATTCTGTGACAAGGTTTCCTGAAACGGGGAACATTGTATAACATTACGTTAAACATTCGAAACTAGGATGTCAATTTGAGATTTAGCCTTGTTCGAGATAAACTTTATTCCATTTCATAGTCTATATCATAATGTAGTCAAAACGAGTCGGTTTTCCTGTATGTTTCGTGAATTAAATCCCTCTTAGTCTCAATGAAAATTTAAATCATATACTTCTGATTTATTCATCCGATAATTCTCCTTAAAAAAATGATTTGAAATAATTAACGTTTATTCTCTCGTTCTAGAAATCGTTAAATCCATGTGAGTAGTTTGGTACCAGATAACAAAAAGATTGAAAGATTGCTTGATTTTCAGCTTACAGTGTGTACCTTGCAAGCGTTACTCATGAGGATACTACATTTCCATTTGTTTCTCTTTACGGTATAATTACTACTTAATTTATGCGAGACGTTCAAGACAATTAAATGATAATGTTTGAAAAGAAAACATTCGATACTCCTTTGCGTATTTCCTTGATAACACTGTAAACGCTGCTGTAGTCAGTTGTTTATTTTGCAGTATTCCATATGCAACGAAATATATAGTAAACATTGAAGCATCTGAAACCATTAATGCGTTTATGTTAAATCAATATCAAATCATTTAGTAATATCTAATTTTGAAAGAACCCGCCAAGTATATATATTTTTTCAGAAACGACCTATTTTAGAGGTGAATATCTTTAAAAACATATATTATCAAAATATTTTTATTTTCCGATATCTGTTCATACATGGCTTATCAAGGTCTTGACTTTAACACCTTTCGTAAATAACTTAGACATGTTGCTATTCGTTTCATCTACTTGCTCAGATACCACGTATCGTAAAAATTTTGAATTTATAAATTTATTGTTTAGTGGAATCATTGAATTCAGATCTTTGTTTCAGAACTATTTCATCCTGCACGATGGAATATTGTTGATCTTGGAAGAACGGTGGCCGTTTCAGCGATTGACATTACAGACAGCTTTCGTAAGTATGAAATTTTATGTTCTTATCTTTAAAATTTACACGCATTATTCACTTGATGTTTTTTTTTGTTTTTTTGCTGTCAGTTACACACATAAGCCTTACTCTAAACCGGATTAGTACTGTTAGTGTGAATAACATTTTTAATTCCTTAATGATCTTTTTATATTTTCCGTTTGCTATATGTATGTCCTACTGAAGCTATAAACAAGCAACCAAGATATATATGCAAAACTTATTTTGTTTGTTTTCTTTTGGTTTTGTGTACAGAGATAACCGATACTTGTGACTACGATCACCATGGATGCTTTATCAGCAAAGAGAAATGGAATATTTTGTTGCATAGAGAAGCTTTGATATGCCCTACCATTCTCTCTTGTCGCATTCGGTTCAGATCTGTCAGTCTTCTTTTTAAAAGGTAATGCTATTAACATTATACATTTCTGTAACTCTTATGAAAACTTTGTAGATTTGAATTTTATGAAGCTTAAAGATTGACATAGTTTTTTGAGTTATGGAATAAAATTGTTGTTAGAACTGCAGGTATTTCTATCGAACTAATATGACATTTGTATTTGTAAGCTTTCGTTTTGAACTGATTGACAAGGCTTAGTTTCTATTATGACATTCTGAAATATATCTTGTTAATATTATTAGGATCATGGAAGGGCGCTATGTCACGTTTGCTCTAAGAAGCATCGACACTTTAGAAATAAATGTATATACCGAACGTATAAAAAATGGTAAGAGAGATATATTTTTCTGATCTCATGTTCAGGTTACCATATTAGCGCAGGGAAAGGCCAATTACTTATTTTACATAATATATTAACACCTTCCTTTCGACACACGTTGAGTATATTAATTATAGTTATTAACTACATTTAATGATTAACACTATTAAAACTCACATGTTTCAAAGAAAACAAACAGTTTAAAATACTTTATTTGTAGATTATAGTGTTTTTGGTGTTAACAAGTAATACTGATGATGAAAATTTATGATAAATAAATGATTGAATATCATCTATACCACAAGGATCATATAGATTACTAGAGAGTTTGAGATTTCAACCTTCGCATTCCCCTTCAACGTCCCTCTAATATATATGTGGGATAACATGTCGTCGATATGCGTGTGTTTTATCATAAACTCTAGTTGGTCCCATTTTTATATAATGTACCTTTTTTTAAATTGTTCTCTGGGGCGTAACTCGAATACTATGCAAGATAGATTTCATACTTACTAACTAGTAGAAGTCAGTGAGAAGGAGTGTAGTGACAAAGAACCATAAATCTAAGTGGTCCCATTTATTAATTACAAAATGTATCTCCCTTTTTTGGAAACTTCATACTTTCATATCAAAAGAGACCGGTGAGAGGGGTAACGCTGCTCTTGCTGACAACATTTCTCCTTACGTACCCTCCGTGACTATAAAGCCCTTTAAGCTACAGTAATTTTGGAGAGATTCATCGGTGTTAAAGATTTTTTCCTATATTGTTATTTTTTCCTATGAATCTTTGATAGACCGTGGTAGAATATTTGTCTCTTTATAAATCTATATCAAGTATAAAACTGGATTAGTTAGGGTCAAAAACTAATGTCACAATGCAAAGTTAAAGACTTTGTTAACACACTACAGGTCATGATATGATATTCAATCATAATGATACCTGATTCGAATGTTTGACGTTATAAAATTTAGCTTGAAACTTTATTATCTGGGATTAAAAATTGGGTCACGGGGTTATATATCATAGAGAGAATAAAAACAATGTTAATATTCTACATGTATTACTTTATACTTAATCCTCAGAAACGGGGTCAAATGTAGGTTAACTTTGAAACTGGGTCTAAAAGAAGGTTACTAATCCAAACAAAAAAAAAAGCTAGGGACCGAATAAATATAATGTTAACCCTTTACTCCATAGACGAAGTGAAGTGAAGCCATTCATCCAAAACATGCGCTCTGCACGTCGTCTCGATGTGGTGAACATTTGTGCAAAGTTTCTTCAAAATCCTTCTAACAGTTCAAGGGTTATAGAGCGGACACGAAACAAAGCCATATGACATTGACTCCTAAGTGTGACCTTGACCTTAAAGCGAGACATTCGAAACAGTTTTTGATTGTTTTGGGTTTAACGCCGTTTTTCAACAGTATTTCAGTCATGTAACGGCGGGCAGTTAACCTAACCAGTGTTCCTGGATTCTGTACCAGTACAAACCTGTTCTCCGCAAGTAACTGCCAACTTCCCCACACGAATCAGAGGTGGATGACTAATAATTGCAGACACAATCTGCACCAAGGACTGAAATTTGGATAAAGGCACATGGCAGGACAGTCACTTAACAAAAACAATTACGCGCGGTTATCATTTGGTAGAACAGTTTACTTCAATATAGAAACAATCCGTTTCTGTCTGAAACTTTATATGACAGTTGCGTTTTTAAATTATTTAATATAAAAACATAAAACAGTACTAGTTAAACGGAAAATTCTGCTTAACTCATTCTGCCCGCGCGACGCATTAATGAGTCGGCCGATTTTTATCTGTATACATCTGGAAACCGCGCGCCGCGTACATGCGTCTTTACAGTAGTAGCTTCGAATTCCGCATGACGCTTTCAGTCGTCACATTTCATTGGTCTTTAATAAAATATTTTAGCTCTTTCTAACAAATTGAACCAATCAATCTTTTGTTGCGTAACATTTTTAAAACATAAATAAAACCGGATGTTGTGAAAAAATAAATGCTTTCTTTAAAGAAAGCTGTAAAAGCAGGCGTCGCTCGAGTTATAATTTGTGATTTCTCGAAGCCTGAAATTACGGATGATTTTTTATATGATCAAAACATAAAAAATAAGTAAATAAATGAATAAATAAGTAGATAGATACCATTGAAGATTCATTGAAAAATGAAAGTTGAAATAATGAATCCCAAAAATATATACTTTTTCGCTCGTCGCTATTCAGCAAATAATGTCATCTGCGGGATCAAACAATTTTGCGGCTACATGAGTTTACTTCTGATTATTATCGTTCTTTCGTTTTATTACAATAAAGTAATCATTAAACATTGTGCCAGAATTTCATTCAAATCTGTCAAAATTTACCAGAGATAAAATTAAAAACCCAGCTATGGAGCTATAAAAGGCGTTTAGTATATAAGTAATGTAAATAATTTGGTATTGTTATAAAAATAAACTTCATTGAAGACAGACTTACATGATAACCGCACTACAATAACGTGTACGCATCATACCGAAATACCAAAAAAAGATATTATAGAATTATTTTACATTTTCATATCGCAACACTGCCTGGACAAAATTGTGGATTACATCATTGAAAAGAAAAACTAAACTAAAAATATTTTCTTTTACGTGTACGATTAAATTATCTTTCACTCATGCACACCATAACTTCCATTTTTACCTATGCGATATGACAATGCTCATGTGTGTATGAAAAAGTATAATCATCTTGCGGGTATTTATTTATTTATTTATTCATTTATTTATTTTGTTGTTAAACTTCAAAACTGTCTCTTGATCTATAGAATATACTGTTAATAATTACTCAGTTCTGATCATTTGTTTTGTGTCTTTAAATCAACAATCTGTTGAAAGGACTGTATTAGACAGCTGCATGAAATTAACTATTTGCGTAGCTACTTCAATTTACTTACAAAGTGTGCAAATTCCGTACCTATCAACACATATTTGATGTCATATGTCATTAATTAACAACAATATCCCAGGCTAAAAACTACAAAATCAAAGTTATCTCTTAAAACATCTCTAGGTATTCAGGGTAGATTGGCTTATCAGCCTCCTAGGTGGCTGAAAGATAAGTATCAGCAGACTGAGTAGAAGTGGAGGTAACGCTTTAGGTTAGAATAAGTTAAGTATAAAACAGTTTCAGATCTATGATATCATGAAGCGAGAAGTTTACTATTAGCCGTATGGGATAACTCTATTCTTTACATGCACGGACCTAGAGGCTGGCAGAGGGACACTGTGGGTCAAAATCCCCTACCCCTTTGATTTTACATAGAAAATCGGTCTTGAAACGTAGTGTGACCCCCGTCCACCTCCTCCACCCCCTCCCCCGTAAGATGCGTGGCCACTTTTTTAAGTTGGTGCCCTCCTAACCGAAATTCCTGGATCTGCATATCCTTTTCTTATATAAAAGTATATTTAAACAAATTAATGTATATGCCCACATACTATTTTGTGCGACAATTTCCGTCTCCACCTAACATTTCTTGACTGTTAGCTAGACATATTTTGGCTTGGCACTAATATATTGTGCTGTCTGAAAGTTTGACATTAATCAGAGTCAGAGTGTCATGATGGCAAAACGTATGCTATCACAGGAGTATCTTACATTTGGAACTATATATATGTAGAAGATTTATGTAGTTAATTATAATTTATTTTAAAAATGATGGAATAAAAATTCAATACCCTGTTAGTTCCTCTTTGTTCCTTGTAGTATGTCTCTCGATTCAAAACATGCTATTTATCAAAAATTCATAACGTTACGCTGTAACTGATAAAACAAAACCGGAACTAAAAATAGTTATTTGTCTTTGAAACGTCATGACGTCTTTCCTGTTTACGGACGTTGCTTTCCCACGCTTTGTTTAAATACGCTTCTGTAAGAAATAGTTCTAAAAGATAAAGATTCTGTCACTGGTTATAGGTTATAGGTGCAGATGGGAATATCCGGTTCTCGAGTAACTGTTTTGGCGGTAACACGACTAGAGCCTCGTTATCATCTAAACAGTTACCCTGGAGGCCGGAAATTCCAATCTGCACATACAACCAGTGAAAGAATTTATAATGTGATCAACAGTTTTCTGAGTTTCTACAAGTTAAACGCGTCTTTCAAAGAATCCGATGTACAAAATACCAATTCAAAGTGAAAAACTATGAAATGCTAGTCAACATCATGGCGAATGAATCTGTCCTTCATATTTTATGGCCATGCCTTTATGTTTGCTTTATCGCATATATTTAAATTAATTTCAAATTATTTCGACAAATGCATTTGTAATAGTTGGTGCTTCATGTTTTTGTCTGAAAGATATTACCTGCATCATCTTTCAAGGAAACCATCAACAATAAAGTACGTTGATTTGATTATCATTTTTATTTCCTCTTATGTATAATTTTCAATAGTACTTTGTATACTGACATCATTTTACATAATATCTAAATGTTTGGAGCAACACTGCAAGTTTTACATTTTTCACATTGTTTCACTTTTTTTTATCGTAATCGCACAAATATCCATGCGATAATTATATTGATTGAAATGTTTTTATTTGATTTACATTTTTGAAACCTCTTGTATAAACCCTGCCCTGTTGGACTTTTTATATCGAAGTGCACGAAAAAACGGTCATAATTACGGATAAATTGAACGGGCAGAAGTAATGTTCATTCTTTAGTTTAAAATATCAAGGAATTTTAATCGAACTTAAACTTCATAAGTTACTTCCGCAAGAGACGTTGGAGTTAAAGGCGAAGGTTGAAATTTCAAACTCTCTACTAAATGACATATTGCTTACTTAGGTCTATTTTCATAAAATCTCATAATTATCCATTTTTGTACAAAACACATTCTCTAGCCATAACTCTATCGACGTGTACATAATTACGGCACAGTGGTCTGGTTGTTCGAAACTTTAATAGGCAGTTAAACTAACCACTTGTTAAACTTTGATTCAAAATACTAGTCTTGGGAGGAAATACTAGTACCATTTCATGCTTTTACTGTAAAGACATTTAGTGTTCAGATTAATTAACTCATACGTTTATAAAAGTTAACCAGACATTATCTTAAACGCCTGTTAAAGTTTTGAACAACTGGTCCAGTGTCTTCTAACAGACGTTCTGAAATAATAAGAAATATCGTTAATCAATTTTCTAATACATGTAATCAAAGTCTTTATTATCATAGATGAATCAATTATTTGTAATACTGATCTTGGGATGAGTGACCATGGCATTCAAAATGAGCAGATTTCAGCTTCATCCTCTCTACCAAATTTTCCACCTTACGAATCAAGGCCGTTCCAATCTGGCTGGTGTCCCGAGATTGATGACATGCAACCGTTCATTCAGGTATTTTATTGCTTTTAACAACAACACCAAGACATGTTTTTTTTTTGTTTTTTTTTTTTTGGGGGGGGGGGGGGGGGGGGGGGGGGGGGGGGGGGGGGGGGTAATTTCCTGTGTTCGTACACTAATCTACGAGCAAAACAAAATCAAGTCTTTTCTGCACTTTCAAAATTATGGAACAACAAAATTAGTAACAAAATTATGAAATTGATATTATTTGTTTAGATGTCTATGCTCAAAGTAAAGACCATTTCATTTATTTCAAGTCTGTATCGATTACATTTGGACTGATAACCACTTTAATTTACTATTACGTAAAGTTACTGTTTTTGGCATATGTATGTTATCTTCCTCTTAATATATGTATTTTGACTCCTACTTCTCTTTATATCAGTCGATATTCTTAGATTTTAATGTGATTGTTTAATATCTATGTATGGGGAATTGAATAAGAGGAGGTAATTTGGAATATATGTATAAGTGGCGTCAACTGTTTGTTGAAACTTGAGGTCATTGAAATTAATGTGTTTCCTTCTCGTGAAAAGCTTACAGATTGTTAGATCAATGCAAATGCACTAGAAATACCTTCAAAAGGTTTATCTTTTTAAGCACTTATCCTCAAGGTATTGAGCCTTTTTTGTTACATAGTTTTCATTAACAGTACTGTTAGGGTGTCCGCAACCTCTTCATGTATCGCAGACTTGCCTCTATTGTTTTAGAATATTTCTTGCAGATTATCATTAACTTCTAACGCTTGCACTTTTCTTTTTTTTAAATTTTAATCGTAGAATAAATTAACATGAAGTACTCTTACATAGAAACACAACTTATATCATATGACGACAACTGATTTTCTTAACTCAATAAGGAAAGTGCAGATCTTCAAATCACTGGGCCGTAAGCTGAAGTTGTATGTTCACTCTTTCAGTTTAATTAAAGGCATTTTTTTTTTAAATCTTTCGCGATCTACCTAGGATTCATATGAGGAAGTATGCAGTAACTTGTGGATAATTGGTTTGTAATAGTATGGAGGACAGGCTTGTACTACTTACTGGTAAAGAAATTGAAAAATATTGGTTATGTTAGTTAGTCGCCATTATATGAATACTGTTGAAAGCGGCTTAATCCCAAAAGAAGCACAAGAAAACACTGATCCTTTTTCATTTTAATCACCTAAAGTTTCGCATACAAAAAATTGGCAAAATGGCAGATGACAGGGAGGATTTTAGAAAAAAGGCGTAAAATGTCTGTCCCTAAAAGTAAAACTAACACAAGGGAACCGAAAATAAATATCAATCATCGTAGCATTCCCCGATTTCCCAAATCCTTATGGTTGTAGTAATAAGTGTAAACTTTGTAAAAGGCTTGTTGAATCAGGCGTTAAAGACTAACTATGCTACAACTTATCAATTACTTCCTGTTTTGCGGTTATTTTTCATATCAAAGGCGGGTTTGATATGGTCGGAGGTTTAAGACAGAGTAATGTTCTGTCTCCTTTGCTATTCAATGTCTACATTAATGCCATTAAAGATTTATTTGTACAAACTTCGATGTTGGTTTACCTATCGGAGATGAAAATATGTGTCCCTCATTATACGTAGAATATCTTTTTGTGACTTTATATTGGTTGAATTGGATGGAGTTATATCGTAAATTTTCTGGCTTTTAATAATCAAAAAAGCCCAAGATGTCCCTTCAGGCTCTGTTTCAGGCATTGTTGGGCCCCTGAGTAGATTTAACCACTATCCGTAGGCCAGCTTTATAGCTTCTAAATATTCGAAGATGATTTTTATTTACGGAGAATAATGATGAACGATACCACCTACTGACCCTTTGTCTGACTTTGGATTTTTTATTAACAGTAAGAAGAGGAAGTTTGTTAATTTTAAGTCATTTATGTACAGTATTCTAAGAGAGTACTTTTCACATGCAAAAGGAAATACAATGTATACAACGAAAACTGCATTTGCGGGCTAAATGACATGGGAGCCCTCTAACGTCCACCAATAGAAGGTATTGTTTTTTCCAGATTATGTTTCCCGTGACAACGATAATCGAGGGAATCACTGTGTATTTGTCGCAAGACGCAGGGTACTCCATTGGTCAAACTGTACTGACATTTTCTGCAGATGATTTCCAGAATTCTTCGATATTTAACAAGGTGTGTTTATTAACATTTTTAATGCATAATCGGATTTTCAGATTTTTCTCGGTCAATTTAAACCGTGAAAATAAATGATGCGCTGAAAATAAGGTCATGTAAAAACAAAAATAATTAGATCTTATGATATCGCGAAACTATTCTGCGCCTCGCATAAAACTGATCAGAATAATGACTGCGGGAATAATTAAGTTCTGCGCGTCACACGAAGTATAGAGCAGACGTATATCTTAACGTAACGTGATACAAATGCACCGATTTATTTGTGCGTAAAATCATGTGGTACATGTGATTTGGCGGGACAGTTCTATGCGATAACATAGCGTTTTGCAGTTCTAGGCTTGACTTCGTCGATATAAAACTTTTTTGTGTTTACGCAAGGGCATTGTAAGATAGATGCAAAAAAAGGAAATATGGAAGTTAATAGAAAGTAAAGTTTAAACTGCGTTGGAAGACGAAAACGAACATCGGCAGCATAATTTAACAGATAAGTACTTCTTCTGTTTCTAATGTTTGTACCCTTGAAAAACCGAAAGTTTACACATTTTATTATGTCATTTCATAATGCACACCCTGATAGATTGTTAACTATCAGGTAAAATTTGATTTTTTGGAGAGATTTAATTATGTTATTATTTATTGACAACATGAAGTAGTTATTTTGAAATTCACATTAGATATTTTGTTTGGTTTGCTATTTAGCGAAAACTCTCACCAAAAGGAGACGGTAATTGATACAAATATATAGTAGAGTCAGATAGCATGATCAAGAAACAAATCTTTAAGGCAGATGGTCGGGGGAGCAGAAAGGAAAGGTCAGACAATACCAAGAATCCAAAGACAAGGCCTATAACATACCGGTATAGAAGGCCAGTTATGGCTGTTGAGTCATAGACAGCACCAAAGATGATAAATTATGCCAAGAACGCATCTAACAGGGGGCCCGAGTGCATGCTTCATCTGCAGGAATTCGGGTCATTGGAAGGTCGAATGTCCTCAAAACAAGCATCCAAAAAATATATTTTTGTTTTATTTTTGTATCTTAAAATAACTTTGAAGATGATACATATAGTGCAATAACAGACACGCTCGGAAATGAAAGCGTAAGTAATGTTATGAGTAGATGTGTTTGTTAAAAAAAAATGTAATTAGCCCGTTAACAGAAGTAACATACGGTACGGTATGACGGATAAACCTAGACTTGTGGTAGATAGTATGTATATCAATTCATCGTTACATAAATATTCAAAGTAGCTCAGCATCTGTTTGAAAATTCTAGTTTTATTTTCATGTTTGATTTGAAAAGTGCTAACCATCATACGAATAAGAGTCAAAATAAATACATACTTTGGTTTCGTATGGTTTACTGGATGTATTAAATACTATTATCTTTAAATCACACCCTTTCGAAATATCAACAGCAGCGCATATTTTCACCAAAACCCTTAGATGTGTTGTTAAGTACTGGAGGTCATGAGGACATCATGTTTCTAGACGACGGTATCGGAGGTCACGTTGAAACAGAATTAGACTCATTATTATTTCAGTGTCAGTCCAATTTTATAGCCGTTAGATTTATAGCGTCAGTTGTAAGCCAGATAGTTTTACTGTTGAGTGTAATTGGTAAGTTTGTATTTTTGAAGACTAGGTACTTACAAAAGTGTTTGTTGACGAGAAATTAGTTGGCAATGTAAGAAGTCAAAGATAAGGCTTTAGACGAGTTTTTTTTTCTTGGTGCAACAACGCAGAAATGCTGAACACGGATGGCAAAATGTGGAGATACAGTTTTGTTCTCAGATGCCAGTGAAACAGGTTACGGCGGTTTCGTAGAAGTAGTAATAATTAGACATTCAGTGAGATCAGACTTACACAAAGAAGCGGAGTTCGAGCCGCAGAATTGCGGGAAATAAGTCCCCACAGAAATTTACAGGATAATAGAGCAACTAAGACGAGAATCTGAGGTCTTTGTAAAAGCTAAGGTGCTTAGAAATAGATCACTTTTGTCAGTATCCCCGAAAGCGGATATTGTGACCTCTCTACTTGAAAAGGACCATATCATGTGTAAATGTATGTCCCTGGAAATGGAATTGGAAAACTTTTGTATGATAAGAGATAGGTTTGACGTTGAGTCTCTGGAAGGGGACATATTTGCCTCAGATTGGTTAGATATTTGATATTATGAGTAAGTATGAATCGGGTAAAAATTCCACATGATGAGAATACAAAGGCTTAAAAAGTGTATTCTTAAGTAATTTTAGTACTCTGATAGGTGAAAAGGTGATGTTTTACAAAGACAGCAAGAATATTTGATATTTATTGCATACTTGTACCAACGTAAAATAACTGCACAATTTTCTTGAAATTTTATGACGTATGCAAAACAAATATTATTTTAGACTGGATACCACGTTTACAAATTTGTAGAGCTGATCACCTGATCCGTTGTCTAGACGTAGACGACTGGTGCATAAGTGACTGCATAAAAATGAATTAGATAGATAATGGGGTCTACATACTTTCGACCGATTTTCTTCAAACTATAACAACATATGTTCCAAGATTAATTCAAAATGGTGGGTTCCAGGTGCATTGATCAGTGTTAGTCAAATGAATGCAACTGGGTAGTTTCACCACTTAATGTTACTGCAAAAGCCGTATAAAAACTTGAAGACGATAAAACGTTCGAAACAATAGTTATACCGGAATGGAAGTCGGTCCCTTATTGGTCATAACTGATAGGAGAATATGAAAAATTTAATCATTTGTGAAACATTTATTTGTATTACCAGTTTCAGGAGCATTTTCCATGGCGGAAGGAACAATGGCGTTTTCAGTAAAGATTCTTTTGCTTTCAGGATGTTAGCTTTGCAATATAATTTCTCGATGACAGAGTCCTGAGTTTATATTTACACGTTGTGAGATTTGTATATGAAATGAATAACACATGTTTTGTTTTTATTTTCTTTAGGTGTTAACTCGAGGCAATATCTGAAAACGAAAATTCGGTGAAGCTGTAGCTGCTAATAATAATGAAGACTTTGTTTACGGAAAGTGGCTGCTCAAGTTTTACATGTACAATCGAGAACAGTCGGTGGTTCTACCCAGGTGCCCGCTCGTGATGAAATAATGCACGGAGGGACACCTGGGGTCTTCCTCCACCATTTAAGCTGGAAAGTCGCCATATGACCTATCATGTGTCGGTGCGACGTTAAATCCAAAAAAAAAAAAAAAAAAAAAAAAATAAAAAAAAAAATAAAACAATCGAGAACAGAATAAATCGTATCTAAGTGCTCTTCACAGATGAATTTATTTTAAGATATGTGTGCAAACAAAAGATTTCCGGCATCCTGCTAATGTGTACAACAGATGTCAAAGTATATTTCAAGGGGCGTTACAAGCGCGTTTCCGGTCACTTTGTTATACCCCAGTCACACATACGGCGCGGAAAGCTACGTCTAGCCACGGATAAAAACGTAGTAATCCGTATCTATTCGTATTGATACGTACCTGTGACGTACCTTAAAGTAGTAATCCGTATCAGTTCGTACCAATCCGTACGGCTCAGGTACGGATCGATACGGGTAACTACGTTTCTATCCGTAGCTAAACGTAGCTATATGCGCTGTATGTGTGACTGTGGCATAAGATAGGTACATGCATCATGCCGGTTTACATTCTGATTCTGATATATATTTATCCCACGCGGCCTTTTTATCCGGTTCGAAATGTTTTCTTTAAAGAAAAATAAGAGATTAAGCTATACTCCAGCGTGAGAATGTATTGTCGGTAAACTGAAATTAGTTGTTCCAAATTTAAGGTTGGGAACTCATTCGTTGCGAGCTAATGGCGCAACCCCTGCAATGCAGAGGGCGTGTCCGACCGTTTTTTGAAGCGTCATGACAGGTGTACGTGTGATCGAGCGAAAGATTCTTACATAGACGAATCAATTTCTCAAGAATTAGTTGTTTCTCAACAGTTGAAATTATGAGTAACTGTTCTCATTTTGTAAATCATAAGAAACGTTCAGATGTAAAAAAAAGAAAATTTTCGAATTAGAAAATCTTGCTCTAACCTTGCATTTGGTTCTATCGAAGTCTTACTCACTTAACGTAGTGTTTATTATTTGTGAGAAGTATGTTATGACTTGTAGGTTCTGCGCGTTACGAAGTGTAGAACAGAACGTATGTTTAAACCTAGAATGGTACGAATGCACTGATTCATTTGCGCGTGGTAATTTGGCGGGGCAAATGAATGAGATACACTTAGTCTAGCATTTTCAGCTACAGTCTCTGGCTCGCGGATTTTGCCTTTTCCGCGTTGACACGGGCACAAATATTTACCCTGAGTGGAAAATTGCGATGATTTTTCACATTGAATCACTACTGAAGACTTGATAAATCGGGATAATTTTGTACGACCCCGCGATGTATAGGCTCGACTTCGTCGAAATTAAACGTCAACTGTTTTTTTCTAAATTCGGAAACAGTGTTATAATTTCAGTTTATTTCATATCTTAACAGACTGGCTATTACAAAAAATCTTGTATTATCAACATGGTTTTGTTTAAGCCAACGCTTCATATATTTGAACATAATTGGTAATGTTGGTCACATTAATTCTAAACATACTTATCTGTATTGTTCACATAAAAGTGTTTGAACAAATCATGTTATTCTTGAAAGACTGTTAAGTTAAAGCTTCGAGCAATAAGTACTTGGAATACCTCGAATTTAAAAATCTCATAAAACCTTCCGTATCCTGAGATCAGCTTGAAACATGCAACGGGTAACGCTTTCCACCTTTCAAAAAAGTAGGAGTTTTCCTGAGCTGTCATGGTGTCTTATCAATGCAGGATGGTATTTTTGTACGAGGTAATAAAAGAAGCATTATGTAAAGTTAAGCAAAGAGTTGCAAAAATTCAAATATATGTAATGTAAATGATCATGAAAAATAGGTATTCAGACATTTATTATATTAGTATATCATTCTGTTGTTGACAAATAGGTGTACGGCAAATTGTAATATTTAAACAGGAAATGCATTTGCAGTATATGATTGGTGTTATTTTTATTTTAGTTTATACAGAATTTATTTTAGGTCGATTGTGAAGGAAGTTTTACAACTTATATGAATCACTCTCGACATCTCATACTTGATAGAATCTATCGCCACTAGGGTATGAGAGAAGAGACAAGTTTCCCTTTTGATTTTTATTGTGAGATTTTATTTGTTAATTTTATGAGTCAACTGTGAATATGAATTGCATCATATTTTGTATGGAAATGTATTGATTAGCAACTTCTCCAAAATAAATCGAAGTCTTGCTCACTGTAAGTAGTGCTTGTTTTTTGTAAGACGTACGTTACACGTGCAAAAAAGACAAATGAATAGAAATAAATCTTAAAACAAGACTACGCAATTTGAAATATACTACTAAACCTTACGATAGCTGTGCAATATTCCCATTAAAATCAATACATTAAAAGAAAACAATAATTGTTTCTGTATTTTCTTAGACTGACATGGGTGGTCATTTTGTTCTACTTTCGTGTTTATCGCTATTCCGTTATCGGTCGGAATTTCTTCTGGATCACGTGATTTAAAATTAATTCAAACGAATATTACTTTGAAGACGCGCGACAATATAACTTTATTTCGATGATTATAAGTATACACGATTTGCAAGAAAAATATGAGATGTACAAGTCTTTAGTTTCAAATTGACTGTGGCATATATTAGACCAAGATAATATGTTTAATGTCTAAAATTTTATTAAATTTATGTGGCAATATGTACATGAACCTGTGTATTTAGGTAAATTTCAATCACATTTTGTTTCTAAAATTATGGTTATTCATTTACATTCTTAAAACTATTCTGAAAAGAGATTAATTAAAAAACATTTGCAGATGAAGTTGTGAAAACACTTTTATTAGGGAAGAACCTAAATTGTCCCAGGAAATATTGCTGTATATTACCTGTATCATAGGAATGATTTTCACGAAGTTTTTGTGATTTACAAAAATGTTGAATTCCCTATGCTACATGTTTGTAAAAATCACGTTATCGTTTGAACATATATGTTGCATCTATTTTTAAATTATAGTCTCGTTACACAGGATCCTATCAAAAAAATCTAAAGATGCACGGCAGGATCGTAAGCAGTTGAAAAAACATACTTTTGATTTGAAATTGGCAATGTTTTCGGTTAATCTGTTGGTTATTTTTAACATTTTTATGACTACTATCCGATGGATTTGGTCATATTTTCAGTAGATAGAAAGTCTTAGTTTGAAACTCTGGTTTTCATATAATACTCGTCCGAGTGTTAGTAATGGACCTTTAAGACCTTATGTCCTACATATTCCATTCGTGCGAAATCAACTGAAAAAAAAAACGTGTTAATTGTAATGGAACAATGACATTATGCAATTTTTTTTGGTTACATATTTTTGTGTTACGCATTCAGTTATTTAACGTGGTAAGTACTATTGTACCCGTATGAGGTACAATCGGGTTATTATAATTATAGTACATTGACATTGGATGCCGTATTCGGATCAAGTTGATTTTTGCAAGGTCGGACCTCAAGTCGCGCGTAAGCGCCGAATGTGATCCGACCTTGCAAAATTCACTCGAGCTAAATACAAAAATCCAGCTCTACCTACTGTTATAATGAATCTTTTATTATATACCTCCAACGTTTGTTTGTTGTTTTGTTATTGAACTAAATCTTCAATGTTTATCGATGTAAAAAATGGAACTTAGTTTTGTGTCTGTCATATTCACTTGTGAAATTCAAGCTTAATTTTTACAGAATTTATATAGATATATAATGAATGTACATATAATTGCTTTTAGTGTTGTAGAAAACAACCTTTACAGATTATAGGAGCCTTATTTATATCATCTATATTCTTCTAATTGTATACCTTTCAAAATGATTTTTAGACACGGTAGGTAAATATGTTTAACAATTATAAAGCATCTCCCTTTCGTTCAAATAGTCTTCTTATATTTATGTACAATTCGTTTCAATAACATTTTGTAAATAAGTGTATCTTAGACGAGGACATCAATCAAATTTTACGAATTTTGTCAATTATCTTATACGAAGGATTAAAGTTCAGTCTTCTAAAGAATGCATATTATGTGATACATGATTTGCCCAAAATGGTTTTACTGCCTGGTGACATTAATATATGGTCTGTATTTATACGCATTTTAAATATAAATATATTTAAAGAACTTAGAATTTATGGTATTAGAAACAGAACTATTGGATTGTTTCCCTTTTATTTTATCATTCTTGCTCCCGGTTTTCTCAAAACGTTTATTTTTATAGGAATTTTAAGGTTAGTTTGTCAGAAATGTATTGACAAAAACAAAAATTCGACACTTTTTTCAAAAAGAAAACGAGGGTATATCTAAATATCAAACAGGGAATGCCATGTGAAAAAAAATAAAATAAATAAAAAACCTTCCAAAAAAACGGAACTCACAGCACGCAAATGTGAACACTACCAACACACACAAGCACGCATGCACGCATGCACACACGCAAACACACACACACAAAGGAAATACACGATAACAAAAGAAACAAATTAAGGAACACAATGGAGCACCACCTTGAACAGTGACAAAAACACCACTGGCTAGCTTGAACCTATTCATGAGGCGTATCACTCTTCAAGACTTGGATGATAAAACAATTCAATGTGATTTATTTAATATTTAAACTTTAACCCGTTGTTAAACTTACCGCTGGTTAAATTTTGATTCAAGGGAGGGAAACAATAGCATGATGTTTGGATTTTATTATAAAGACTTTTCAGTGTTCATACTTGTGTACCCATACATTTGATTTTTTAGTCTTCCGAAATGTCGAAAAATAACACTAAAAGTTGATCAACCGTTAGGTTAAACACCTGTTAATATTTTGAACAACTGGTTCAAATCATTTTGTTTGCAAATACTCTAAGTCGGACATGTTGTTAACTCATATGCAAATCCCTGTTTACGGTTTTTGATCTTTCTTCCAGACTGTAATCCTTGATACATATAAGCAGGATTCTCACCCACAAGCATTCTGGTTTTCAAACACATTACAAGCAAAAGCATTGAAAATCATTATCACTAAAGACATTCAAGTTGGCATGAGCTGCTTACGATTTGAACTGCACGGTTGTAGGCCTTCAGGTATGTCTGATTGTTTATTGTTTTGACTGCTGTTTTAAACAGTATTTCAAAAAAAAAAAACAAAGAAAAAAAACAACAAAGAAAAAAAACAATATTGACTTACAACTAAAAGCTCTTTTACATTAATCATAGATAGAGAATTGCTCTTCCTTGTTAAAATGGAGTGATGTCGTAGTATGTGTCCTAAAATAAACGTGTGTGTGTGTGTGTGTGTGTGTGTGTGTTTTATTTTTTTTGGTTGTAGTTGTTTTGAATGGGCGATTGCAAATATATTTGTGATAATACAGTTATCGCAAATGTTACATTAGCAATGGTGGGGTATATGCTTTTTTCTATCAGTGGCATGTTTTTTTGCTAGTAAATGCGAAGTATTGGAAAACAAATAAAATCAATCAATGGAAACCTAGGAAACCTTACGTTTTGAGCTAGTTTGCCTTTATCCTTAAACGTCTAAAAACCTGACTGACAGAAAAAGGTTTTAGCAGAAATACACATATAAACATGTGCGCTTTCATTTACATTTTTTTTATTAAATTTCATGACATTTAAAATAACATGGAGAAACTTGATTTCCAGACATAGCAAATTCTTATTAACATATCAGAAACAAAATATTTATTTTTGTGACGAAGTGCAATATAAGCTTTCATCTTCTGTTTTGAATTTTCAATTTATTTGTGCAGGTATGTTCCTCAGATGAATTGTGATAAAAAGTCTGCAATCTTTAGATTAGTCTGATGGGATTGATTTCAATTAGTGTGTAATCATATGATTCATATTTTGTATTTACAAATATTTGCTGTCTTTTTATATTAAACAAAAATTACATAAACTCCTTTGAAGTAAATGAAACTAGGATTTTTATTGTATATTTTAGTGTATTTAGATTTAGATTCAGAAAGGGTATGCCATTTTATATATCCCAGTATAAAAATATTCTGAGGTAATGTTTATGCATTTGCGAACGTAATACGCAAGTTTTCAAAGGATAATTTTTCATAACCTATAAAGAGTCAATACGTCTTGACTAAGGCCTAACATTGACATATTTAAGATATCAGTTCCGTTAATACATCATATAAATGCAGTTTAAAGATATAATAAATATTTATGATATGGTAGCGAAATCTAAGTGTTCTTTTTTGTTTCAGAGACATTCCAAAGCATAAATTCATTTGTGCGGAAAGGGCAAGTGTCTTATCTTGAAGTTGTGGCATTTACAAGTGAGATCTATGAGCTTAATAGCATATTTACAAGTATCGGTTACCCGAAAAATTCTGAAACTAACCAGGCGTATAAATGGATTATCAGATACTCAGATTTTCACTTCATCAAACTTGTCTTTACACACTTGCGGTTAAAGGAGAGGAAGGTATACGTATGAACATGGTCTACAAAGGAATAACATATTATATATTATTTTGTTTTCATGCAGTTTTAGTTTTCAATTGGTATGTCTTACCGCGATACCATCACAACGGTCAGTCTCCCAAGCAAGTCCACTGACAAAAACATATGTGAAATAAGTTCACTTCTATATATAAATCATAAGTATAAAAGCTGAACGGTCAGTAATAATATAGAAGTCTAATCTGGTAACTATGCATTGTCAATGTTTTCAAAGAGTTTGAAATAACGGAATGTGTTGAAGATACAAACCCTGAAGGGTTTGTTTTTGTAGCCGTCACTCGGGCAATGTTTGGAAGCAAACGATGCCATGCATTTGTGGTACCATCTTCCTAGCCTACAAACCAGTGTCGCTTTGGTTATTAACCGTTAATATGAAGTGTGTCACTTGCCATATACGTCTGTCATCAAGGTGTGAATTGGCGAAAGTATCATATAAAGAGCTATACGTATAAATCGAAATATGACCCCGAAGGGAAGTTTTCACAGTTCTTGTCATACCTGTCAAAAAGATAGAGAATTGTATATATATATTGCTATGTTTAAGTCATAAAATATCCTTCAGAAATTACTTTTTTTCTCGACAGATATACATAAATGGAAAAAAATCTGTAGTATATCCTATGTATGATAATCTCTAGAACGCTATACGGTTTTTCTACATGTCTTTTTAGAAATCATAAGAGTATTTGATATCTGCCTCAGGAAAGAAACCTATTATATACAAATACTAACAATAATTTATTGCAAAAAAAAACAACAAATACTAAAGACAAAAAAGAAAGAAAATTTATTTTAAAAACACATGAAATGATTCTGCAAACAAACACTATTATTTATATTGAGATATGTATGTACCGTCGTTTTGTTGTCTTTTTTTAAATATTCAACGTCTGCATTGAATAACATTTAATGTAGCCTTCCTATTTCAGGGCTCATCTGATGACAAAATTACAACATGCAATGACTCTCTGATAATTTCCAGTGATCTAGAAATAAACAATTTCGTCAGAGTTATCGATTACCGATTTCACAGATTCAGATTTTCATTGTCTGTTGAAACAAAAGAGACTCAGATTGTTCTGTCTTTCATTACATGTTTAATAAATTCACCAAGTATTCTGTCGAGGAGTAACTTTAGAGCCTTTGTAACCTACGAAAGTAAGAAATTATAAATTTTGTAACGTAATTAAATTTCTGTGTGATTGGCTTTCAGTATATCGATTAACACGACAGTCTGTTGGAGCATTGATGTGAAGTATGCTCAACTCAATGAAGTGCAATTTTCTATCATAATCTTATTCTAAAATGAGGCAATGTATTCACTCAATTGTACAAAACTGTCGTGAGCATTCTCATCCATCACATGTTCGTCAAAATCCCGAGACGAACCTCTGATTTAATTCTGTCGTTTATTTGGTGAGCATGCGCATTCGTAATTACTACCGGGAGAAGTTTCAGCCAATCAATGTTCGCCACTATATTGGGCACGCCGAATTTAAATTTCAAACAATATGTAAGCAAGGTAGTTGCTAACGATGGATAAAGGCAATATTCCATGATTGCGATTAATAAAGATTTATTTCTGTTATTCGATGTTAAGAAATTTACCTGAAGAAATAATAATATTCCTCGTAAGTCGGCATCGAAATGAAAGGACGCGGTCATGCTTTTCACGGACGATTTTGATTGGTTCGCTACATTTTGTCGCGAAACGACGCTGATTGACTGAAACGTTTTACCTGTAATATAACCAAACCACAAATAGCGGCGAAATGTGCCAGAGGTTCATCCGGGGAACCACGGTAGACCTCTGGTATGCGAGAATGGTCGTGAGGTGCATAATGATATATTTAATAGTATTTACAATTAGCTCATTAGCTCATTAGGTTTAGCTCAGAAAACCATTTGTTTAGGAAATGCTGTAAATGTGGATAATGAAATAATGTTCGCAATTTTTTTTGAAGTCATATCAGGAAATAAATTTTAGTTTCCGTTAAAATCTGATGAAAAAAAGTCGTGAAAAAAAAAAAAAACAAAAAAAAAAAAAAAAACTAGAAAATTGAAACAAGTGTTGTTCTTCTTTTGTCACCCTTTGATGCCATCTCATTATGTTGTCAAAGACTAAAGGAAATGAAATATAAAGACTATTTACAGAAGCTTGTTATATATATATATTTCATTTTTTTCAAATTCCGTTACAGTATTACTTTCCTTAGCTGTTGCAGTGGACACTGCCATCATGCATTAATCGGGCTGAAATTTTCCCATGCTATATTTCTTCCGCGATGAGTTGTGTTCTCCTGTTATTATCAAATGTTCGACTTTCCAGATATACCAGCTTGCTTTTCCCTGCGTTCAAATATTCCTTGGCTAGAAGGACAGCAAGAGACATGTCGACAAAATTCAATGCTTATTACATCAATGACGTATCTTGGTTTTCAATTTGTACAAACAACTGAACAATGGACAATTTATGTCCCAATGAAGAGGTTGCATGTCAAAATACTTGACTTCTTCGTTCCGTGCAGAAATGGTAAACTTTTATCACTTGAACGCCTTACTGGAATTTAATGTACGTGTGTATTAACAAAAGGAGCCAGTCCCATTTTTTTAATTTTTAAGCTCCAGATAGTTATGGCTTGATAGCTTCTAAATATTCAACATAATTATTTAAAAAAAAAAAAAAAAAAAAAGAAAAGAACAATCTGCCTCTATTTTGTTTAAAGACAAACCTATATATTCTATTCCAGAAATATACATGTCGGAGTTCAAAATCATTGATATGGGCCAAGTTAAACCTTACTGCAATATCAAAAGACCTCCAGACAGTTTTAATTCGTCATATGATACGCTAACAGTATACTTTTACAAAGGTGAACACCCATGGCATCAGCTGTTTGTAGGCAGTATAGAGGGATTCAGAATCATTTATAATGCAATTGACGAATCAGAAGATCGTCTGACAGATTACAAGTATAAGGTTTCCAAAGGTTAGTTCTCAAAGATTTTATAAAATATTCTTTGTTATAATATGTGCTTTTAAATGCATCTTTTGTACAGGATTGTGTTACCAACACCATTAATACCACCTGGGTATAGTTGTTTAGTGCTGTATGCCATCTTGCAAAGAATTTACTTCGGACCCACACACAACCTGTTGTTATGTGTGACAAATTGTTTCTACTGTGACTGAAATGGCAAGAGCTACACAGTTTAAATCAGTCGTCAAAGTACAAATACTTTTTATAATACTGGGTAATGTCGATTTTATTTATATTTAAATAGCTTCGAACCAAGCCAAAAATTTGAACGAAAAAGATAGATTTCAAATATGAATTGGGTTCGTTCAATAGTTTATATAAAGTTTGGTTCTAATCCTAGTACATATACGATCCGTCTGCTTATGTGTCCATATCTTCTTGATAGTTTGAAGAGACAGTTGTCAATATCAAAGTTTATTGCGCATATCTAACTGGATTTATTGTTGAACACAAGACCATTTTGATTTTTGAACGTATATTCATCATTTTGTGTATAGTCCGCACTTCCTAGATTTTCAAAATGGATTGGTTTTCAGTTAAACTCCTCTAGGGAAAATATAAAGTTAAGTACAATTTATTTTTGGGAGAACATTTTCTTGACATTATAAACTATTCTATTGGCATTGAGTTAGGAATGCTTAGTACCATGACATGTTGCATATATTCTGTGAGTTTTAAAGCTGATTGTATGAGTTTTATATTTAAAGAGTTTTTGTCCGCGCTTTATTTCAAAATCAAAAGTTGAATTTTAGAAAGCTTTCATAAGAGAGATCGACATTAAGCATACCGTTGGCTTAATCTTCCAAGATTTTAAGGCGCAGTAACGGCTGTTGACCGTCAATTTTTACAATAAAAAAAATCCAGATTACGTCTGCTATTCACTATGGATTGACACGTAACAAACTTAGTTATATTAAATGGTTCAATGATTTTCGACGAGTTATGACTCACTGATGTTTTACTTGAATTCTTCAAAGATATTCTCTTTCAGTCTTCATCTCCAAATTTAATCTGTTTGTGTTCGTTAAATTTTAGGAAAATTTACCAATACTTTGTAGTTGTGCTTTGTTATTATGAAATCATTAATCAAAACACCTCATTTAAGACATTTTAGATACCTTTTTCAGTGCATGTTAGCAATATATTCATTCAGTCTTGTATGATATTGCGCAGCTCTTAAAGTTCGCCTGAACTAAACGGGTTTTATACCTCCACCAAACATTGTTTGGGGGCGGACGGGATGGGGGCGAGCTAATTGTATATAGGAGTCGGTTGCATCGCGCTACATCGTGTCCTGTCCGGTCGCGCCCCGTCCCGTTCAGTCCCGAAATCAATATCTCAGTTATCACTAAATGGCTTTGATTCAAACTTAAGGACGCTCGCTACAGATTTGTATGTTTTTCTCAATAATAGATATAAATAAAATGTTTTGTATTAAAAGATCATGTTATTATGTATTGAAAAATGAAATAAAAATACTAGGTCACCAGCTTTGTTTCAATTTAATTTATCCCTAGATATGGTGTTATTTTTAACATTTTTCAAAATTTCTATAATCCTAAAATATAGTTCAGTAAAGTACAATAATCGGCATAAATTTGATATCTATGATTTTGATAACGGAAAACAATATATATCTTCGAAAAATGTTTTGAGTCAGAGAAATCAAAAGAAGATGATTTTGTAAAGAAAGGAGTACTTGTTCAGCAGACCCAAGGGCTATTTTGCAAATTTTATTTCAATTTTAAGTTGGTACGTTTGCTATTTTATCGGGTTTCGCATAATATAATTTAATCAAACTCTGCACATACCTTAGGTAATGTCTACCTAATCTAAATCAAAAAGAAAATTGATGGGTCACCAGATTAGATTTCGCTTAAATCAAGTTACAACGAGGTGGGGTGTGGCGGGCATTTATACAACGCAGGTTGGTACAAAGTATTCTTTTAGTGTTTGAGCAAATGACTTAGAGATATATCAAATTATCAAGTGGCAGGTTTTTTGATAAGCGGATTTTAAGGTGCTTCTGAAGCATATTGATGTCAAAGAAAAATGAAAGTTTCTGCCTTTCTCCGAACAAAACCTTTTGTTTACGAATACGAATTTACCGTATGGGTACGGTACGGGATTATAAAGAGCTGTGACTCAATGCAGAGTTGGAGCGCCGGTATATGTCGGATTGAAGCAATTTGAACTAAATGTACTTTAAATGTATATATTTTGTAACCATGTTTATACTTACCCTAACATTTAGTCAGTATGTTATACATATTTACATTAAATACATGCGAACATACAATAATTTGCGAAACTTTGCCGTACGCGATATTAGATAATCACTTCCGGGCATGTGCAGAAGGCCAGTAGTGAGATGCATCGATTAGAAACACAACCAAATTGGCACGGTGTTGGGGTAAATATCGACCCGTTCAGAAAAAACTGTAGCGAGTGCCTTTAAAATAGATGTTCCATCTTATTACCCACATCATATGACAAAAAGAGCATAATTCGATCACCAATTTTTCATGAATTATGCCCATTTTGCTTAAGGTTAGAATTTAGATTTAATTTTGATACATTTTCACCATATCTCATTTATTACTAAATGGATTTAATTAAAATTTTAAATAGTTTATCCAGCAAATCACCCACATCACGTGACACAGGGTACATAACTCTGACACCAACTTTTTTAAACTATGACCACTTTTATTTCGAATTTAAGGTTAATTTTAACACATTTTGCTATATCTCAGTTATTACGAAATGCATTTGTATCAAGATTGAAGTAGTTGTTTCACATCATTACTAACATCATATGACACAAGGTGTATAATTCTTGCACAAATATTTCCTGAATTATACCCCCCTTTTTTTGCTTTGAATTATTGTTATATAATGTTTTGATACACTTTAGTAGTACCTCTTTTATTATTTGATATCTTTTTAACAATGGCTCGACCTGTTGTGCGAAATTCATTCACCATTGGATGAATGAAACCTCCAGTGACAGCTCTTCACATATTTCAATGTTTTTAGTGCACAAATGTAACATCATAAAATACTATTAAAGTTCGACTTTAGCTACAAACCACGCAATTTATATGTAGCTACGGCCCCATTTCAACTTAAAATTTGTCAAACTCATGGCTCCGGACAATTATAACTCACAAAAGGCTTAACAGGCATAGATACAATTTGGTACACAGGTATAGCATCATAAAACAGGTCAAGTTCGATTTAAATTGCACCTTCCTGTGGCCATGTCTTTCTTAAGGTTGCCATTCTTCTGTGACAAGATTGTATCGTGGGGATATTCTTCACTCCGTTTACAGTTCTTGTTGATATCTGTCTTTTTGTGTGTGTTTACTTGTACTTTTAATTAAAGTGTGTATGTCTTCTTTTAATCTTAGTCAGGAATGTTGCATTGGGTAAGCCAACATTTTCGTCTGACGACGTGGGTAAATCATTAGCTGTAGATGGGCTGACATTTCAGGAATCCAACTCTGGCTCCTGCGCACACACATACAGTAATTTTGAACATTGGTGGTTGGTGGATTTGGAAGATGTGTATACGTTACACTACATAGTAATATATCGTGAAATAGGGTAAATGAGCCGCGCCATGATAAAACCAACATAGTGGTTTTGCGACCAGCATGGATCCAGACCAGACTGCGCATCCGTGCAGTCTGGTCAGGATCAATGCTGTTCGCTAACAGTTTCTCTAATTGCAATAGGCTTTAAAAGCGAACAGCATGGATCCTGACCAGACTGCGCGGATGCGCAGGCTGGTCTGGATCCATGCTGGTCGCAAACCCACTATATTGGTTTTATCATGGCACGGCTCAAATAGTATTATAGGTTAAATACGATGTCGTTTTATTTAACTTATATAACATTAATATCTATATAGTTTTATTATTGTCATTATTATTTTATTATTATCATTATAATAATTATATCATATTTATATAGCACTCTTTTCAAATAAAATGTGTGCGTTCAAAAATGGTTTATAAAGACATACAAAATATAGTGTTTGAATTAAAAATTGTTACGTTTAGGAATAAATGTGATTCCTTACTGAATTTAAATGTTCCTATAACACCGTGTCCAACGTATAAGTCGCATTTACGGCTAGTACGCTACATACATGGTATATTGTACGCTCCATTACGGGCATTTTCTGTTGATTATGTCAATATTCTGTATGGTGAGGTAAGAAAAACTACTTATTTTGATTTAAGTTCAACGTGTTTAAAGAAGCGATATATTCAGTACGGGCTGCGGATCATTCACACTCCCAATGGCAATGTGATGTTGGCCAGTAATTCTTAAGTTTCTTCAAATATTCGAGTAAACTGAAGTGCGAAGTCGGGTTTCGAGCTCGGACGTCACTTTCAGGTTCATTTTGTGTCTCTTAAACACATTCTGTTAATTTTTCACCTGTTAAACGCGAGAATAGTATAACAAGTTTCAAATAAAAATATATATCATGACGTAAACTCCTGTTGGTTTCGCCTGTCGCGGCTCATTTTGTTTTCTGGAAACATACGATATAAAATCTGTCATTATTTTTTTTTTAAGAAAAACGGCAGTTTCTTCTACGGTTATCTTGAATACAAGTGTTTTTCATTCAGGAAATAAACAAGAAATGATGATTATTAGTTTGATCAGATAAGTAGAGGAGAACGGTGTTGAATATTCCACGGGTTGGTAGTGACACGCGTGACTTTCCATCTTTATTGAAGAGCTTAGACATCATTTGCAAATATTTCAATGGCGCCATTTTTCAAAAACATTTCTTTGGCAAGCACAATCATTGTAAATCAAAGGACAGTCAACGAAACTATGTTTGAAAAACCGATTTGGAACGCTATAAGTAATTTGTGTTCCGACAGTTCGTTAAGATGTAAATACTATCGACATATGATATATTATGAAATTCAGCATTTTGAGTCATGTGAATTCAGAAGAACGAAAAGGTTAAATGCCATGTAGTTTTATGATGTTTTACCATACTGTAATGTAAGGGTGTACCTCAAACAGTGTACACCCGCATACTGTCACAACCTACCCCAGATTCTAAGCAGGTTGTGACGTTTGACAGACCATGTTGACACTAGCAGTATTCTAAACTAAAGACTAAATCCGCTGTTGTTACATCTCATCTTTTAACGGAAATGATATTTTATAGTCTTAATTTACTGATACACTGAAACGGCGCTTGAGAAGAAAGCAAAATATGAAAAATGGCACATTCAACCTCCCTTATGAGAATTTTCTTTACTGTTAAGTCTGCAGATGAAATTTGAAAAAAAAAGATATGGTCAGATGTAAGTACCAAAAACAAAATCGAGAAATTAGGAGCGAGAAAAGTTTTGTCCACACTGCTACCTGTAAATGCAACATTGCGTTACTTGTGAAATACATTTTCAGTTTTTAATTCGTTTTAAGTTCAGACACTGAAGATAAATTTACGAAAATATATGGAATATTCATGATTCCCAGGTAAAAACTTTTACGGGCAATTCTATACCGTACTGTTTGTATATAACGAGCATGTTTATTTTATCTTTCGAATAATTAATATTACTAGCTGTTATTACATTATGTAATTCCAAAACCGTTTATAAATGTTAAAATATGTAAATAAAATAAACAAATAGATGCTAGTGAACACATACGTAATCAGTTGCTATAAATTTAACGGTCTTTTTTATGTGGCGTACTTCTGTAGACGCGCCGTTTTATAGGGAGTATATCGCTAATTTTTGCATAAAGCTCCCCTAAAACATGAATTTATATCTTTATTTGTAACTTGTTATACTATTCTCGCGTTAAAGAGGTGAAAAGTCAACAGAACTATTTTAAGAGACAGAATATGAACCTGAAAGGGAACGTCTGAGTTCGAAACCGACTTCACGCGTCAATATATTCGAATGTTTGAAGAAACTAGTGAATTACTGGCCAAAATCACATTACCATGGGGAGCGTGAAAGATCTGCAGCTCGTACTGAATATATCGCTTCTTTAAACACGTTGAACTTCAATCAAAATAAGTAGTTTTTCCTACCTCACCATACAGAATGTTGACAAAATCAACATGAAATGCCGGTAATGGAGCGTACAATATACCATGTATGTAGAGTACCCGCCGTAAATGCGACTTATACGTTGGACAGGGTGTTTAAAATAGGTCTCGTCTAAATCTTATTTTAGTAAGATTATTAAGGTAATCAAGATACTATAATCAAATATGGATTAGTAAACCAAATGCCTGCTTCTGATATTTGGAGAATTACTGTTGCAATCCAGTGTACCATATTTACACAATGCTCTCAAGGACTTTACAAATGGACAATTAGATAATGTCATTTACGTGCTCATTTCACTGTTGTACACATTATGAGATTAGGAAGCCAGTTTTGCCAGTTTCAAAGGGTTTACTTAATCATTAGGTTGCAAAACGTTAACGATTTAAATCATTCCCGTAGTGTTATCGGACGTGGACCCCTGGAGCAACATTCGGTCCGGTATGATACAGCTTAACTGAAATAAGCATGGACCTTGCCTAACGTAGTACTACATGTATAAGAACTACCTACTTTGCCCAAATCGTATTTTATATTGTGCCTATATATCAAGTAAAATGATTGTTCTTCGCTACATTAAAGGGGACAATTGTGGTTATCTAAATACCATTTTAATGAGAAATACCTTTGAATGTTTAAAGAGGGTAGTCATGGAAGGCTTTCACAAATATTTCAATTGCCCGATGTATTATAAGACTCATTCACTGGTTGTAGGTGCAGATTGGAATTTCCGGCCTCGAGGGTAACTGTTTAGACGGTAACGAGGTTCCGACCGAGTAACCGCCTAATCAGTTACCCGAGAGCCGGATATTTTCCATCTGCACCTATAACCAGTGACAGAATCTTGTTCTTGCATACCGACACCAAGATATAATAATAAAAATAAAATCAATCGAACGGCTTCCTTTTAGAACTATTTATTATAGCAGCGTATTTAAATAAACCGCGGGAAACCAACGTCTGTAAACAGGAAAGACGTCATGACGTTTTAAGAACAAATAACAATGTTTATTTCCGGTTTAGTTTTAACAGTATGATATTTTTTTTGATAAAATGACGTGTTTCGAATCGAGAAATTCTATCAGGAACAAAGAGGAACTGTCAAGGTATTGGATTTTTATTCCGTTTGTTCTTTTAAATAAAATAAATTACTACATAATTTTTACATATATGTGTAGTTCGCAATACGTCATTTAAAGCACGAGAGTCACACCCGGGATGTACGGTGGATTTTTCCAGCACCAGTAAAAATACCGGAAATCCTCGTCTGGTATGCAAGAAATGATATTTCTATTATCTTCAATTGGTTTTCTCTTTATTTCGCAGCACTTTGCTTGATCTAGTGTTACATATTTTAAAGTAATATATCTATGTAACGATTTGATTAACAAATACCTAAACGTCACACCACAGAGCAGTTTTCTGTGTGCAGCTTCCGGTCATAGGCACGTTTCTATAATAAAGACGTAATCCGAGGTCATCGATTCTACAATCCTGAAAAGATAACAAAATTATGATGGTGGGAATTCAAATCCAAGTTAATAAAAACACGAAAGTACGATGGAGAAATGGCGAAAATATATCGTAGTATCATTATTGTTTTTTACCATCATGATTTCGTTCTATCGAGCAACAAATATGCTACGAAGGCCCTAACGGAACACCGTAGACTAAAACTAATAAATCACAAGAATATTCCGCTTTACAAAAAGGAGTAAACATGACATGATCTGTAATAACACTTTTTTTAAAAAAAGCTATCCTGTTCCGTTTCAATACATTATTTCAGTAAATAAACTCACAGATTCAAGTAAGACTTGGAAATCAAATTTAAGAAATACATTTTGTATCAATAATGAAATCATATCATTTATTTAGATTTTTTTGTTTGCTTTTTAAATACGATTACCAGTACCCACTTGTAAACTGACAACTCTATATTGTTAAATAAACATGAATATAATGGTGAAATTATGAGCGACCGTAATGAGTACCTCGCTGATATCAATTTGCAAAATGTACAAATCTATTTGATGACAGCAATAGTCCAAAATGTTAGAATGACACGGAGCAATTAACAAAATGCTTTGTTTAGGCAATAGTGATATATTTGCAAGTGCCGAAATGGCACTTAAAATGTGTTTCAAAGTATAACCTTTGGAGCTTTTTGCTTAACATATTCTGATTGTTAAGTGGCATTTCTTTAGAAAGGTTTATAATGAAACCTGTCTGAAATTGACGGACTTTCGATCCAGCAGCATAGCAGACTGCAGTCAGCGGCTTGGCAGCCTTTCGGTCCAGTGGACTATAAATATATGTAAGAGATAAATATAAAGAAAACTATGCATAGAAACGTTCAAACTCAAGAAGACATAAAAATCTGTTACGTAAATTAGAAAATATGAAACACAGCCTTCTGCAAAAAAGTTGAGAGACAGTTCAGTTGGTAATTTATGTATGTTCAAAGAATTCAACAAAAATTGTTTCAGAAGAAAATTTCCTAGCCGGTGACCTAGTGGCGCAGTGGACTACCGGCCCGACAGACTCATGTATTCATTAAAAACAATAATTTGGCATATACAATTTATATAACAAAAGCTATTCAACTTAAGTATGCAAAACAACCTTTGAAAATAAATACTTAATACAAAGAAATTGAGAGACAGTCACTTTGTGGTTCATCTATGTTCAAAGGGACAAGCAGAAACATAACTTCCTATATAGCGGCTTAGCGGGCCCGCAACCAAGATGATCGGCCTAGCTTTCTTTCTTTTCTTAATTTCAGCCATTTTTGTTTTCAGTCAGCTGATGAAACCTAACGAGAATGATCGTTCGTCTCTACGACGATACATAAACACAGTCATTTCCCTTTGATTAGTGTTCGTCTCAATACGTTTTGAACTGGGGACCGACTCAAAAGTTGGCGATTCTTGACTGTACATAGTATGAGAACAACTCTAGTGTTCTTGTTTTTCAGTTAGCTATGCTTCAAATCGCCTGATATAATATCGCCTGAATGATCGTTCGTCCGTAAATCTCACATTTAGGATTGTTAAATACATTAATTTCCCTAAGCAAAGGTACCTGCTGAAAGATCTTTTGAATAGGGGACCAACTCAAGTCTTTAAATACGGTGAAACTTGTGCGGCAGTACTGCAAAATCAGGCTCGTTTGTCACATAAGATAGGGAGTCATTTAGATCAGCCGGTTTGGATAGGAAACTATATTGGGTTACCTGAATCCCAGTCAAATAAGAAATGGGCTTGTTTATCTAAGTGTGTCGCTTAGATTGTGTAGAATTTATATAAGAATGGCAGTGGTAATAACTTGATGAACACCTGCGTTAACATGAAGGTTATCTCCATAATTGAAATACAATTCAGATAATGTAGCTCATCTATATGGACTTTTTTAGGTTCAGGCCTCTGTATTCTTTATCTTTGATGATGTGACTCCAATTTAAAGAGGGGATATCCAATCTGCATGTCCAATCATCTTATAAATTTCAACATTCTGCGTCAAGCAATTCCAAGTTATTTATCGGGAATGGGTTTCATATTCCGGCTCTTGTAACCTTGACCTTTATTGAAGTGACCCCAAATCCAATAAGGATCATTAAGTTTGCATGTCAAATTATCTATGAATATTCAACATTCTGGGTCAAATGGTTCTCAAGTTATTGATCGGAAATGATTTTCCATGTTCAGGCCTCTGTGGCTTAGACTTTGATGGGGTGGCTCCCATAACGATATGGGTCGTCTACTTCATAAGCCGTACCAACCTATGAATTATGAAGGTTGTAAGACAAATGTTTCTCTAGTTATTGATCGGAAACGAAGTGGCACGTACAGACGGACGGACAGTGCAAGTGTAAGCCTTTAATCAAAATAATGGACTATTGTTCTGCAAATGAAATTAAGTTAAACACTACAATACACTGGACCTACTGGAGTTGGTATTTTGTGCAGCGTGTACAAGTAAGCTCCTTTTAGGAAATCTAAATAGCGCTGTTTCGAAATGTTGGAATCTTGCCAGATTTAATATTTATTTAGATTTCTGAGACAAATGACATTGAATTATCAAACGAGAGGGCCATAAAAGCTTTATATTGCTCACCTGACTTAAATGGATACATGATTTATCAAACTTGGTAGAGGATCTCTACACAATGCAAATGCCAAATATCTTAGCTAAATATCTAAGCTTAGACCTTTTGTTTTAGACAAAAAATGTTTTTAACCTTTACTAGTGAACGTGAAACAAGTAGTGGGGTCAATTTGAACCCGAGGGACAAAATTTGAACACATTTGCGAAAACAAAAACACTGCAGACAGCGATAAGCCAAATATCTAAGCTCAAGGATAGGTTTTATCCCACGTAAGGATAAGGATAAGGTGGGTTGACTTGAAAAAAAATCAAACAAGTAAGTTAAGTTGGTAATTGTTGAAGCCCTCCTGCCGACTCTGAAAAAAAAATCTTTGTTACCGTGAAATTCATTAAAAGTTATTGACATCCAACATTTTGATCTACCTTAAATTCAGCCATTAAATTATAAAAATGTACATTAATATTAGTCAAGCTAACTTTATTTCAAACAACACTAGGCTAAAAACATCTTCCAACATTTTCTTTTCATTTCATTCATTTCCAATGTCATTTGCCTGATGTTTTTCTCTCCTTTTTTGTAATTTGTACAATAATACTTATAATCGAAATTCTTACCAAACAATATCTTATTAGCTGTTTTATTCATCAAGTTAACAGCCTAGTGACCTGTTCAATGCAAGTTGCACATTTCAAAGATATTTAAAAGTTCAAAATCAATATTGTTTTTTGTTTTTTTGACAATGATTATTCTAGGCCGACAGGGAAGATTTCTAGCGACCTTAACTGAGGTACTACTAAATATCTTAAAAAAATAAAAAAATGATTATGCTCGGCCACAAGGCCACTGGATAGGAAATTGCAGTATAATTGAAAATGTTATTTTGTGTACAAAATTTATTTCATTGTCAATGAACATAGATTAACCACAACATGACTTCTTAATATCTTTGTAGTGATTGTATTTTAGCTCGACTATACGAAGTATAAGAAGAACTATCCTACTCGACCCGGCGTCGGCGTCTTTCCGCGTCCCCACCTTGGTTAAAGTTTTTTAACACTGTCGCTTTTTTCAACCTGTCTCTGTAATTACTTGATAGATTTGATTCAAACTTGAAATAGTTATTCCTCATCATCACCCACTTCATCTGGCATAAGGTCATAACTCTGACACCAATATTTCATGAGTTATATCCCTTTCTACTTAGTTTTTAATGTTAAATTTTGGACGCGCTTTCACTCTATCTCTGTTATTACTGAATGGATTTGATTCAAACTTAAAATAATTGTTCAGCATCATCACCCACGTCATATAACACAAGATGCATAACTCTGGCACAAATTTTTCATGAATTATTCCCCCTTTTTTACTTAGAATTTCAGGTTAAAGTTTTGATGCACTTTCACTCTATCTCTGTTTTTACTGAATGGATATGATTCAAATTAAACAGTTGTTCAGCATCATCACCGATGCCATATGACACAAGGTGCATAACTCTGGCATCAGTTTTTCATGAATAATCCCCCTTTTTACTTAGAATTTCAGGTTAAAGTTTTGATGCACTTTCGCTCTATCATTGTTACATGTATTATTAATTGGATTTGATTCAGACTTAATATAGTTGTTCAACATCATCACCCACATCATTTGACACAAGGTACATAACTCTGGCACCAATGTTTCATGAATTATCCTCCCTTTTTACTTAGAATTTCAGGTTAAAGTTTTGATGCACTTTCAGTCTCTATCACGGTTATTACAGAATGAATTTGATTCAAACTTAAAATAGTTGTTCAACATCATCACCCACACAAGGTGCATTACTCTGGCTCCAATATTTCATGATTTATCTCCCCTTTCCACTTAGTTTATAAGGTTAAAGTTCTGATGCACTTTCACTCTATCTCTGTTATTACTGAATGGATTTGATTCAAACTTAAATAATTGTTCAGCATCATCACCCACATCATTCACTGTTATTACAAAATAATGGATTTGATTCAAGCTTAAAATAGTTGTTCAACATCATCACCATCACCATTTAACACAAGGAGCATAACTCTGACACCACTTTTTCATGAATTATATCCCTTTTACTTAGAGTTAAAGGTTAATTTTGATGCATTTTCACTATCTCTCAGTTATTATGAAATGCATTTGATTCAAACTTGAAGTAGTTGTTCTACATTATCGCCCACATCATATGAAACAAGATGCATAATTCTTGCACCAATATTTTATAAACTATGCCCCTTTTTGCCTTGGCTATACTTATATATTGTTTTGATACAATTTATCTGTACCTCTCTTATTACTTAATGTTTTTTTACACAGACTCAGGCAATTGTGCAATATCTTCATTCACCATTGGAGTTAATAAACACCCCAGTGACAGTTCCAGTTTCCTCAGATGCGCCCTGATTCACTATCCAGCATCGAAATAGTCAAGCACGCTGTCTCCTGTGACAGTTCTTGTTTCAAAGGGTGTGTTGCAATATTCCAATTTTAAGCAACGTTCCTTTTTTATAATTTATTGAATAATAACTTTTGTATTCATACGCTTCTTTATATTTATCTTATCATCAAATAATTCTGTTAAAAGTAATGCTCGAGTGAACCAGGCCGACAGGCCGCTAAACCGTCAGACTGCTAACTTATGACCGCTGACTTCAGGCCTCTAGTCCGCAA
The DNA here is from genome assembly GCF_021730395.1 of Mercenaria mercenaria. Lineage (NCBI taxonomy): Eukaryota > Metazoa > Mollusca > Bivalvia > Venerida > Veneridae > Mercenaria > Mercenaria mercenaria. The sequence continues at coordinate 58,895,228 of NC_069375.1, read as the reverse complement.
ACTTCAGGCCGCTAGACCTCAAGACTGCCAACTACAGCAACATTAAAATGAATACATACAGTGAAAAACCAAGTATCTATTTTATAATATTATATCGAATTACAGCATGTATGTTATCACGAAAGATAGGCAAAACACAATGTTATTTCTGTATGTGTTATGGTCTTCGCATTCTTTTAAATAATATACGTAAAGATCATTCTGATAATTAAGAAACATTGATAAAAGTAACAGGTTGTTAAAGCTCATGATCATTGGGTGGTGTATTTGTACTCGTATTGAGAGATTAGTAACTACTTACCAATTATTTCGGAACAAATGTAATATTTTAGGACAGCTTTAAAGTACTTCTCCCTTTTATACCTCATCTAAAGCTCCTAATAGTTAAAAAGAATATTTTTATGGATCATTACTTGTTTTTTTCAGTAATGCAAATTTGATATATTGAATCGTAGGTCTTCGGGATCGACCAGTCTTAGAAATTGCTTAATGAACCTTTTAACCGGAACAACTATCATGGACATGCAAACAACACGCTCTCTATGTGGTGGTATCACAAGCACAATGCACCTGGATAGAATTCATGCAAGATACGTTCAACTGCAGTTGGAATGTAAAAGCCTTGCATTATGTGAAGTGCAAGTTTATGGTGAAATAGGTACACATATTTTTAGTTTACATGGTATTCCTCGCCATTAAGATTTACTTATTTGCCTTAAAATTCATTCTACAATCCTGCCTGTGATTAGACCTTATTTATTGTATATATACAGATTTCGTCGTTATACCTCAGTCATAAATAAGGTGCGGACAGCTACAATGTACGTCTAGTCTCTAATTCGTATCCATACGTACCTGAGCCGTACGGATTGGTGCGGATTGATAAGGATTACTACTTTATAGTACGGTTCAGGTACGGATCGATACGAATAACTACGTTTCTATCAGTGGCTAGACGTAGCTATCCACGCCGTATGTGTGACTGTGGTATTACTAGGCTTATCTGAATACTAATTAAGAAATAATTTATAGCAAATAGTGCTTTAACACTATTTATGCACGATGGGTGGTTATACGTCGGGCGTAATAATTTCACGAGGGCGCAGCCCGTGTGAAATTATTTAAACGACGTATTACCACACGAGTGCTTAAATAGTGTTAAAGCTCTATTGTGCTACACTTTATTTCGATTCTAATATGCCCTCAATCTAAAACATTAGATAAAATATAGAAGCGCTCTTTCTTGGTCGCAACAAAAACTTTGACGTCATCGCTCGTTAACGTGACGTGATTCTAGCGTAGGAGTGTTTTAACAGAGACAAGCATATTAGAATTTCGGATAATTACTGATGAACGGCTTAACAGATTAAGATTGATATTTCATGAAACAATCAACGTACAGAAATCATAAGATAAATTTTATATTACTGAATTTTTCCACTTCCTAGTTTTTTGTCTGAGGCATATGAAACATGGCCCAATGTATATTTTGATGAAATGTATGTAAAATTTGAAAATAAGACATAAAGGTTTATGAAGGTAATTAGGTCAAACTTCTTAACTTATTGACAGCAAGTTCTAACATAATGTTTACTGTTTAGAATCTATGTCATCTTTAAAAATTACTTACAAGTGGCCAAAAAACTGGATAACGACCTAGATTATAGATAACCCCTTGAACACTTTAGAATCTACAGTTTTTACCTAATCCTAATGAATCCACGTCCACATATTTGTCAAAAATTAGATCAAGAAGTAATTAAGCTAGATGAAGGAAACAGTGTTCTCCTTAAGTTCCATTAACCGTTATTGTTATACCATTGACATTTTGGTTGTGTCATCAAAATTATTTCATTTCTTACTTGTTTATCAACAGAGTCGTTTGCTTGAATATCTTAGAAAAAACGTCAGGAGTTTGATAAATTCCAGACTATATTTTCATCTTAGGTTAGAGTCACATGCATATAGGACTACATCGTTCAACTAGCAAAACGTTATGCAATGCCTTTGGTGGTCATCTTAAACATTTACTGTACGGCTTTTTCAGTTGAAATATCTTTTGAAAGTCCATGTGCATCCGACAACAAATGGAACCGAATGAGACCCAGCTTTTGTTATTAGAACTAACAAGTCTGGTGATTTTTTAAAGTAAAACATTATTGGTTTTAATTCTCATGTTATTAAAAATTAATAATCATGTTAAATCGATTATACATCTGGAATTGAGAAACAGTACTATAGCTTCTAATTTTGACCCATGTGGCATACTATAGACAATACGTTTCAAATCTGCTACTGCTAATGATGACTGATCATCAACAGTTAAAGGAGTTACCAGGTGCGTTGATGTTCAAGAAGATATTACTGAGTGTGTGTTTGTATACTCTCTCTCTCTCTCTTTGTGTAATTATAGAACGGTTTGATGTATTTTGACGTATAAATATAGGTATTACTTACCCGGTTTTGAATTCATTACTCTAATAAGATAACCCGATTATCACTGTATGCTTACATTCAAACAAACAAGTACTTGTTTCATTTATACTATTCATAAAATCGATTTTTAATAAATAACCCAGCCAAAATGTAAACTACAATTAGTTTTTTTCTGAGATGAATAAAATGTAGGATTGGATGGGTAGAGAAAAGGGTACGTGATATCAAATATGTATACCATAGGTACTGGGTCGTTTTCAAAGCTTGTTGCCGTGGCGGAGTAGATTTTATGTATGGGGAAGCGCATCCTTCATTGTGGGTGTATTTGGTTTATAAAATGACAAATTTGATATAATTTTAAATTTTTAATCCTGCATTCTGAGGAATTTGAGAAAGTGCATATCTGTTAAAAGCTGGTGTTTGTGCATCTTTACCTTAAGAAAATGTTGTATTCTATGGAAGTATCTTAAACTAAAAGTGTTTCTTTAATGAGCTGTGGAAGTTATAAAAAGCGTTATTTGCGTTTTGTTCCTTTAGTCTATTTTTACAATTGAACAGACATAATAGTTATGGACAAAATGTAACTTGTAAACAGGTGGAAGCGGTAGGGCCCGTGGGATTACCTCATGAAAATTTGCTTATGCCAAGTCTTGATTTCTAGGGGGTTGGGAAAAAAATATTTTGATTAGAAATTTTATGTGGGTGCCAGAACCTTGTAGGAAGTGGTGTGTGTGTACATTGGATGATTTTGAATGTTTCAAAAGCAACATGCTGAATTTTAGTGAGTATTTAGCATATGTCTTTAAAAGATGATGTCCGTTTATGTATATTGTACAGGTAAAATTTCTGATGATGAAATTATTGATATAGCATGCTGGAGTCGCCATTAAACCATACATATTTAATAAACGGTGGCAGTGAATAGACAATTTGGTGTTTGAATATTCGGTAAACTCTGAAATGCTGAAATACAATCAAGTCCATTTTGAACTATGTTTGTACTTCTAAATATTCACTTGTGCTTACATTCTATTTGCATTTTACTTCTCAAAATCAGACGCAATGTAATGAGATTGCTTTGTATTTTATAGGTTGTAATTTATGCTTTAGACTTTTCTAATTCTTTAAACACCAAACAGGAAACGTATGAGCAAGGAAATAAATGATTTTTTATATATGTATTACCACATGTTTAAACAAATGTCCTTTATGATTCTATTATTTTTTCGAGAACACTTTTACCTTAATGTTCTTTTTAATCAAGCTGTTGGTATCGTAATTAGATATAAAAGCTTACTTTATCCATTCAGAACCGGAACTGGCAGAGACTTTCAATAAAGATCTGGCCGCCCCGCCAAAAGGTAAACTTTATTTTTAATTGATGCTCAGTATGAAATTTTCTTTAAAAGTAGTTGATGGAAACATCATAAAACGTGTTGTGTTACAGTAAGGTGTTCTATTGTCATGCCTTGAAATGCTGTATTTAAGCGAGTTCTTAAACTGTTCTGCAACTTTATATATACATATAAAGCTAGCACAAAAGCTGTCCAAACGTTAACTGTAATAAAAGTGTTAACACGCAAAGTAACTCAAAATAATGCCTTAAAATCAAAGTCTGGTATTATCTATAAATATTTAAGCCATTTCACGATCAAGTACATGGACTAACTATATTTTTTAATTTACTTTTCGATATCGTATTCATATCTTTCATATTACATGTACGTGTGTATCACACAGTTATACAATTTCTCAAGTATTCAAAAGAATTTGTTTCAAATAACACATGGAAATCTGAAAAACTCAAGTGTTACCACACACATATTTTTAGCGAATTTCGAAATTTTGAAATTGCACAATTAGACATGTGAAAGATGTTTTCAAAATACCGAGATTGTCAATAGATATTTTAAAGTATTTATTCTCTTTATATTTAATGACTTATTGTTGTTGGTGTTGATCAGTCCATGGAGAATGGGGAGCGTGGTCACAGTGGACAGGTGTTTGTTATTGTGACTTTCGTCAGTACCGACACAGACTTTGCGACAACCCGGCACCACAGTTTGGTGGTAACACCTGTCCTGGAAAGTCATCTTCAACCCGATTCTGTTTACCATTTATCTTCTTTTGCAGCGGTATGTTCATTACAGAATTACGATATACCTTACAATGAAATGTACAGGAAAAAAGGCACGAACACCGGAACCGTGCACAATAATATATCGAACCAAGCTTACCATTTCCGTTCGAGAAGTAATTTAAAACGTCTTTGCTGATCGTGTTGTAAAATGAGGTTCATTTAAAGCTGCTAGTGTTTACATCAACAGGAGACTTGCAAATACCCAAATACGGGTACCATAACTTTCTATTCATACACAGACTAATAGCCATTTGAACAATATTATCTGTGTCTTCTAAACAATTAAGTAATACTTAAAATCACTGCATAAATCGTTGCAGGAACAAGAAAGAAAGTATTACAGTATTAATTGTCAACTGTAAAAACAGAATAGATCTTTTATAATTTCTAGTAAAATGATGGTTTTAACTTCTTTTTTCTATTCGAAGGAAGGGCTAAGCATACAACAGGCTTCGTTTTCTAGGGTCTCTAGATACAAAATTTGTATACATGTTATGTATAATTTTAAGATTTGTTGACATTTTAAGGCATAAATTATATATTATATACAGTTGTCGTTCTTTTTTATCTTAATAACACATATACCTAAAGTGTAATTATGTATCCTTGCTTCCTAGGTTAAGTTTAAAATCATGGAAAATGTTAAGTCATACCCAGATGGATTTTATAATGGAAAGTGATTAGATCGAGTGAAAAAATATTTTATCAGCGGGTCAATAACTTTTAATCAGTAAATACTTAATACAAATAAACAGAACAAAGTGATTGTGATGATATTATTTTTCAGTTTATGAGGAACCAGAAAAGCAAATTAAATGTGAAGACAACTTATCAGGTATGTTATGTTGTTCTCGAAATGCTCTTTGCAGTATTTTTATGTCTAATTATAAACAGGAAAAATCAACAACAACACGTGTAGCGTTTGTTCGTAGATAATTATTACCTCCCAACGGTTCAGCGTTAAGCCTTCATCAGGGAAGGATAACTATAAATCAACGGACTTGACGTCGTTAAAACAACGTCGCGTGAAAAGGCGTTAAAACTATACAAAGTTTAGGTCGATATTATTTACAATCTTAAGAATCTTAAGTGAATCCCCAGTACGTTCCTATAACCGAATTTAACGAACATAAATAGTCGGATATTGTTTATACATAATTTCCTTAGCTTTATTTTATCTAATTATAGTTATAGTAAGTATTGTAATATGGTGATTTAATTTTCACACTACATTTTTAAGAATTCTTTAAAAACAAGGTGTTGCAGTACTTTAATATGGCACTTTTTTATTGTGTTTGAATTTATATGTGTGCATTACCATACTGATTGTCACAAAAACCTTTCAGTATCAGTATTTTCATGTAATTGTAGTAAAAGAAAGGTGTGATTGTACCATTAACATGTGCATTTGTAGTAGATGTGACGTGTATAAGTGATTCACCAGGCGGGTTGTAATTTTTTGGTCCCCTACTGGTTCAACAAACAAGTTCGGAACTATAGGAATGCGCTTTTCCGTCCGTCATTCCTTCATTCCGCCAAAAAAGTTAACTAGTCATGAACAGGGTCTTTTTTGTGTCCGGTCCATAACGCATGAACCCATGAATATATTTTAATATCACTTGGCACAAATGTTCCCAATGATAAGACGACGTGTCATGCGAAAAACCCTGACACCTAACTCAAAGGTCAAGGTCACAGTAGAAGGTAAAATGCCAAATGGATTTTTTTCTGTGCAGCCAAGAACTCTGTCATCCATCAAGGGATGATATTACTTGGCGTAAATGTTCCCTATGATAAGACAACGTATCATGCGCAACATCTAGAACCCTAGCTTAAAGGGCAAGGTCACACTTAAAGGTCAAGGTCACACTTGGAGATCAAATGTCAATGGGACATTTACCTGTCTGGTGTATAACCTTTTCTTGCATAGGAAGATTTGAATATTACTTGGCACAAATGATCACAACTATGAGATGAAGTGTAACGCGCAAGATCCTGTCCCTGGGCTAAAGGTCAATGTCATACATGGACGTCAAATGTCAGATACAAAAATGACTTTATCTAGAACACTTCTTCTTCATGCATAAGGGGATTTTGATGTATTTTGGCATAAATGTTCACTACCATGAGAAGAATTGTTGTGCGCAAGAACCAGACCCCTTGTTCAAAGGTCAAGGTCACACTTAGAGGTCAAATGCCAAACTCAAGAATGACATTGTCCGGAGCATTTCTTTTTAATGCATGAAGGGATTTTGATGTAACTTTGCATAAATGTTCGACAATATGATGTATCTTGTTGTTTTTTTCACGACTATATCCCTTTGTTGACAGTTACTATAAATAGCTTAAATTGTAACTTACTTATTACAGGCCGTAGGGGAAATTCATGACCAATTTTCCTTGGTATAAGATGCATGTTACATCCAATTTTTAGGGGTATTTTGACCTATCTCTGCCTGGTAAAATTTTTTAGCGGACTTTTACAGTTGTTTTACTATTATAAATAACATATATGATACCTTTTCGACAATCGGCCGAAAAAAACTATATGAAAACAACTGTGGAATGTTTATAACATAGTAAATTGTTTATAATATAGTACAATATTGTTTATACATTATTGACAGATATCAGTTCATTATGTAATACTGCAGTAGAGAAAATTAGGTGCCTTCCAGTAGGGCACTTTGTATTTCATAGCAATACTTCATTCACATATTTACACTTATCTCACAATATCGGGACACGTTGAGACTTAACGGTGAGGTCTGGTGCCGGTAAACCAGCTTTCATCCCCCAGGGTGGCTTTATGACTGACCGTTCAAAACTAGTGTCCTTTGTGTCCCTTTGTAGTATTTGTATGTGTCTGTTATTTCTCTGTTATTGTGCTGTTCGGTTGACTGCTAGCTGTACATGTGGTTTTTGTTATTGGTATTTTTACCAACGTAAAGATGTAAAAAGTTCGACGGTATTACTCTATAAATGTTATGTATTAATAGACCCTAGCGGTTTAAGCAGTTGGTCGGGATGGAGCCCTTGTTCATCCGAATGCGGACATGGGCTCATTTCTAGGACAAAAGCATGTAACAGGTATGGGTCTACAGAGAATGGAAGGCATTGCACTGAAGATGTTATCGAAAGCCGACCATGCGTAAGCAACGAAAGATGTATTGGCAAGTGACACATTTTTATTATTTTTTTTAAAAAAGTGTACAATCAGTACATCAATTGCTTCTCAACATAAAATCAGATATGAAACTTTGATGTAATTCGAATTAAATAATTATCAAGATTAATGTCGTATGTACTGCAGATAAATGTTTTGACAACAAGCCTATGAAGGAGAATAAAAAGATTGTTGGCCCTAACCGCCATTAGTTTACTGCAAACCCCAAAATAAACAATGATACTTATATTGCGGATTTTAATAGATTACTTTAAAGTACGTAATGCTTACTTACGTATTTGGCAACCTCATACGGGTGTCTGTTTTGTTTTATAAAGGAACTAATGACAAAAATCTTTCACCTTTGGTGCAAACGAACAGTAAATGCCTACATTATATATATATATATATATATATATAAATGCAACACATGTGAACAAGTGTAATGCATAGTACTAAGTAATTTTGTACATTAAGGCATTAAGCATGCATCTCCGCCAGGTACTCTAGTAAATCGCACTTAGTTCAGAATTACCTGAGAGAAATATTAATTCCATCTCATACTTAAGCTACAGATAACCTATGACGTCACAAAATGAGAGCGCATTGTGCAAATAATGTAATAAAACAATAATTTCACTGTATAATATTTCGTAGCAGTGTCGATTCGGAAGCGATGCTCTTTTAACGACGATTTTGATTGTTCAAGATGACTTGCAAAATCCCGTAAATGACTGATATTTCACCTACCTTAACGTATCGGCGGCAATGTCTCTGGAGAATCTGTCAGGGAACTACAACAACTTTGTGATTAGTGATATTGATACAATGGCAATTAATCATGTAAATCCTACACAACTGCTAATAAGCACAATACTGAATACTGTCAAAGCATATATTTTCGCTGAGTCAATATTTTGCAAATTTATATTGGTTTTTAATTTGTGAAATTTAAAACAAAAATCGGTATGTTTCGGCTTTTTAAGTTGGATGTACATAAAAGTTTCACACGTAAAGCATCTACCGTAAAGAGCTAATTGCCTGAATGAATTTTATCACGTCTAACTATTTGTGAACAATTACGACTCTATAAGCTTGTACCAAACATGGCTTTACATGTTAAATTGAGTTGTCCTTTTATGGTCACGTTACATTTATGTTACTATTATTATCATTATTATTATTATTGTTATTATTGAAATGTGAGTCTCATGTTTATGTTATGTACATATAGAGAGAATTTAATGATAAACTTGTAAACATGTAAACTATCCAGGGCAGTTACATGGTTTGTTCTGTTGGTCATATAATGATGCTCTGGCTATCAAGGAAACACTAAACATGGTCAGCCACTTTTTGTAAATATCGCCGTTTCGATTCGGTAGTTGGAGAATGTTTGGGTAATAAAGAGCTTTTCATGATTTGTATTATATACTAATGGTAAATTATTTATGCGAGAAAAAATGCTCACAAGGGGAGGACCTAGCAAGTATATCGAAAACTAAACTTTTGCGAACGATTCTACTTTTCCAAGAAATTTGCAATTATACAAACCAGTATTTCTTTTTCAAATTGATTTGACTAGTTTGCTCTAAGACGTTTCAAAAGTGCTATAGTGTGATATCCTCAGTAACGAACTGGAACCAGGCTCGACTTGAATGTCTGAGAAGAAACATGTCGCTTGTGTCGATGTTATCCTTGGCTGAAATGCGTTATATTAAGAGCTTGCTACGTCAAAGAAGAAATCTGGACGGATTTGCATCTAATTTCTTTGATGCCGAATTTTACGCGCACATAGGTAAGTTAGGCTGCAGTGATACCGAAAAATAATTCGCCCCAAATTAGCATTAATAACATCATCAAAGGGGAGGTTTTGACTCGATTTTAGGTTGAAGCGTTTACATGCGTTTTTTACATGTAGGAACATTTTCGGAGTCCATAGGAATTGTCTGGTACTCGAGCAAATAAATCAACGGTCATATGATAGCCACCGGGTTCTACAGATGTGGTTTCAGACGTAAGTTATCGCTATCCTTGCAAATAACAATTAATACTATTGCTTGATTTATGTCAAATATTCAAATAGTTTTGAGCATTTAACAACTTCTTGCGTCTTTTTCTTTTAAAAAATTAAATTTCTGTGAATCTGCACGTGCGAAGTGACGTCATTTAGTTTTGTCGAATAACGAAATCAAAAAAGGCGAGATCTTGACTTTTCTTTTCAATTCGACAACCAATATATCGAAAAGACCTATCTAATTATCCGGACGGTAAAGGTCATAAGTTAAATAACACGACTACAAGTATGTTTTTCTTATATTTAAAAGAAAAAAGAAACATGTCTTGATTTTATTACATAAATATCGTGACCGATAGGACAAGGAAACTGTCTGCAATCATTTTTCGGTGTTTGTCATTTTAAAAGACTATTTCGCGCACCTATTCAAGTTGGCATTGTGCCAAAGTTCCAGTTGGGTTTTAATTTGATCATATTTGAGACTTTTTTTGAAAAAGAGTAAAAACGTTGAAGTATATGCATTAATTATGAATTTTATTTACCTATTTAAAAATGACTAGAGTCAAGCAATAAATTTAGAAATGTAAAAGATGTATCCTGTCACATATGTGACATTGCGTAACTGTAAAATATGTGTATTTATATAGCCACACGGGCATGTCTGAGAATATGAGTTAGGCCACTCCTTAATGATCACGAAATTATTTCCATAACACTCATGTTTTAGTAGGCTGAGACATGACTAATATTCGACGTTGATTCAACGTCGCGTATTGACCTAATTGCAGCAGAGCACCTTCTATGGTTGCTGAGGATCAACATCACGACCAAGCTTCAACGATAATTCAAATCAATGTCTTTTGAATCTAGTTAAAACACTATATTTTATTACAAACAATTGGAACCTGCTAAGACTAGCTGGAGTTGTGCAAGACATACCTTATCATTAACCGAAAAAAAAACTTAAAAGACTGTTTTTAAACTTTTAGACATAGTAAATACTTCACAGATTTTCAAAATAAAGGTAGAGAATTGAAAATCAGGAATCATTGAAACTAAAACATATCTGGTGTGATAATGAAATCTCTAAGAATCCCCAAACTTGGTGCGAAACCCGTGTGTATCATGCTGTAAACGTTAATATATAAAACAATCTTTAAAAATGAAAATATTAATAAAATATACTTTCAGGATTAAGTCATGGAACGAAACAAAAGTATCAGTATGCTATCTGGGAGAATGGGATTTACGCAACTTATTTTACAGCATGGTAGGTATATGTACAGAAATCTAACGCAGTTGTACCTTCCAAAAAACAGATGCATTATCGTTGTTAACATTTCAGCTAAGACAATTCATTTAAATTCTTAAACAAACGGGACACCTGCAAAGCAAAATTTCATGTTTCTAATTAAATTAGAACACGAAACGGTGTCCTGTCTATAAAGTATGTGAAAAGATCCCTTTGAAGCACAAAACTCAACCTAATTGCAGCCTCGGTTTGAAAGTGTCTGTTCATTAGAGCTAATAAAATGGGCAAATACCCTCACGTCTACTAGTTCCGGTCTAAGTGGAATTCAACTTTCCATGAAAGTATAGCAATAATGAGTACAAGTACGGGATGATATTCAACAATCGCGTAAGCTTGATATACGGCTGCGGTTAAAAACAACAAAAACAACAACAATAAAATACAATTATGATAAGTAAATAATGCATTTTAAACAGGTCAAAATGTTAAAAACATTTAACCTGCTATAAAGAGGTGGGTTTTATTGGCGGGCAGTCATATAGTCGTGAGCTTCAAACTTTATACACGTCTAACTTAAGTCGCAAGCTTCTAAATGCCTAATGTAATGTACAAGACAGGCTAGACATTACCGGAACGTATATTTCACTAAGTCAGACGTTCGGCTATGCCCTGACTGTCCTGTAATTACATAAGAAGACAGCCAAGACATTACTGGAACGTCTATCTTAACTCATTCTGCCATAAAGCGTTATCTCCACTTCTTCTCTCCTGATATATATCTGTCAGTCACCTAGGAGGCTGATAAGCCAATCTACCCTGAATAACTCAAGATGTTTTCAGAGATAACATTGATTTTGTAGTTTTATGTTTAGGATATTGTTGTTAGTTATTGACATATGACATCAAATATGTGTTAATAGGTATGGAATGTGAACTTCGTAAGTAAATAGAAGTAGCTAGGCAACAACTTTAATTTCATGCAGCTATGTAATACATTCATTTCAACATACTGTTGAACAGACACAAAACATCAGATTTTGTTTAGGATAAACAACAATAAAAAAGTCTAAATTTCATCATGCACAGATTTAAACAACAAATAAGAACAATTCTTAAAATATTTTTAAATAAATATTATTGTCATTTTCTAACACTGATTTTACTCAGTTATACGCATCCAGGCAATTAAAACGCATCAAAATAAAGTTATTTCTCATAAAAATAGTGTATATATTTAATATGTAGATGTAATTAAATGAAAATAAGTGAATATTTTAACTATTTTAGACGAAAACTACATAAAATGAGATTATTTTGGAGTATATTTATGAAAATTTGAATTTTGAAAACAATTTTGTGTCTAAAGTATCGCAAGTATTGAAATAATTGAGTAATTATTAACACTTTATTCTATAGATCAAAAGACAGTTTTGAAGTTTAACAACAAAATAAATAAATGAAAGAAAGAAAGAAAGAAAGAAACGAATAAACAAATAAATAAATAAAACCGTACTTATACAGAATATACACGAGGTCTTTTGTAGCTCAATATCTGGGTTTTAGTTTTATTTCTGCCAAATTTTGACAGATTTGAATGGAATTCTGGCACAATGTTTTATAGTATTTTCTTATAATAAAACGTAAGAGCGATTATAATCAGAAGTAAACTCGTTTAGCAGTAAAATTGTTTGATCCCACATATGGTATTATTTGCTGCACAGCGACGAGCAAAAAGTATATATTTGTGGTTGCATTATTTCAAATGTCATTTCTAAATGAATCTTTGTTGGTGTTTATTTATTTATTTATGAATTCATTCTTTTTCTTTTTGATCATATAAAGAATCATCCGTAATATGTGTCCTGTCGGCTTCCACAACAACTTACCACCCCCCAAAGAAGCCCTCCTGTGCTTTTGCCCTCCACTGGCTGTTCTAAAACGGTGCCCTGCTGTGTTTTCCCTAAAACTGCCTCTACGAAGGTGTTGTCCTGCTGTACTTTTACCCTACTGACTGTTCCAAGCTGTGCTTTTACCTCCACTTCTTTGGAATTTCTGTGTTATGGTATACTTAAACGCAAAAGGAAGAGCCCAGGCAGGGTTTCATTACCTAAAGCAGATAACGTTGTCCGAAGTAGTTTGTTTTGTCTCAAAGTATTTCATATTTTGTACCACAATTTTGTGTAGTTTATTGCCAATTTGATGTGTTTCGATTATTTTCAAAATGTTGACATTTATAGAATCTTTGCTATTCAAAGCCAAGAAGGATAAAAAAACGGATGTTGTAAATCTCTTTCTTGTTAGATGATAAAAAAGCTTGCTGGTTCTAAAACATTATTTTGTTTAAATATCGTGTGTGACAACCTGTACCATTTATTCAAGCACTGATATGGCAACGCTAAGGCCTGACGTAACAGTATAATAACGTCAAAAGCAATTTTTTCCATTCTTGAGTAGCGGTTGTCATCCAAAGTCTGCTGGATCTATGGGGTACATCAATTCGACAAGTATGCTGAAATGGCTGGTGCAAAAGAAATATGGCATTACTTTCATCCAAACGTTCTCCTGACGTAAATAACGTTGTCACCTTGTTGAAACATTGTGAATGCTGAGCTTAACTATGTCGTGGCATTTTACAGCACATATTTGAAATTTAAGGTATAAGTAAACTGATAAAAAACGTTTTTATAGACATTTACATTTCCTATTATCAGCACGTGCAAATCTTTCAAAAGTCCAGAACCACTTGTTATCTTGGCTCTATTCAGCTTTATTCGTAATATTGAGGAAGATCGATTGTAAATGTTTCGAGCAAATTGTAAACCGATACTCCTTAAAGAACTGAGAACATTTAAATTTAAAAATGCACGCTTTATTTTGTGTTTGAGTATACACGCGTTCATCATTTTGAGGCGGTGTCCTGCTGTGCTTAACAACAATTGACTGTCCAAAAGGGTGCCCTGCTGTGCTGTTGTGACAAGGATGGACGTACCCGCGACAATAACTATCAGAACAAATCAACACCCTTTACAATATTTACAAATTTATTTACATAAAATGATTATTAACAATGAATAAATGATAAGTAGAAAAAAAACTGATTATAAGAAAGAGAAAGAAAAAGAAATAGAGATCCGTATCTCTAGATACAAAGTTCTATCATTGACAGTTTCCTGGTAACGTGACGTGGCACAGATGTTTCAGATAATTTCGAACTTTTAGTAGCACAAATAATATAACATATCTTCAGATAAAGTCCCTTTAAACCGTGAATACGTTGACTCCGTTTTGACTCCCTATGATAGTAGGTGATTGCACCCCTGAGATGACTTCATAGGATAACAAAAATCACGTCTTTGCGGTTTACGGCACTACCATGAGACGAAAGCTCTGCGCTGGAAAAATCACATCCAGGCGAGTGAAGACAAATGAACCTCAGGTATTGTACTTCCGGGTTATGACATCACCAGGTAAAATCGTCTGGCGGAAAAAGCTAAAATATATAACATATGATAAGCACCATTGGAAAACAAATAAGTCATGGCATAAAACTGCTCCTTTGGGTACACTAAACCTCCGTAGGCTCCCATAAATAATATGTGCTACTTATACAAAATATATGCGCTACTAAGTTCAGACGCCACGTGATTAAAATACGTCACTTATTACTTCCGATATTACAAAAATTAATTACTTAAAATGTCTAAAATTGAAGTATGAACAAGATATGAAAAGTTTATGATGAAGCATCATAGATACGGAAATAATAAACTGCAGCTATTATTTACAACTACAAATTAACAAAATGCAATGCAACTCAAACGTTATATAGTTGGTATCGATATAGCATCAAATTTCGTGCAACAAAACGGACATTGTATGTATATGCACATCTTTACCACAAGAAATTCCCGTTGTGATTCAAAAAAGATGCTTCTCAAATAGGAATAATAATAAAATTAATATGAATAATATTACAAAGATAAAATGTGAATCTCTAAACATAACAAAAGGTTAGAAAACACAAAAAGTATGATCTATAAACCCAAGATCTGTAAAAAACAAAACATTACCACTTTGTGATTTTATCCTTTCAAACGATTGTGACGTTGTTGCCATCACAGGGACATGGCTTGACATTACCGTGGAAAAAACATGCAGTAGTGAGTTTGTCCCTGACGGGTACCGCATGAAGCACGTTCCTCGTCCAGGGAAAATGCGCGGAGGCGGAGTCGCCATTATTTATAAGTCCAATTTAGAATTTACAATGCTGACGTCTTCCGGTGATGGACACTTCTCAACATTTGAGCACATTGATTGTAACATTGCTAAGAACTCCTTGCGACTTTCAGTCGTATACAGACCACCACCATCACAAAAGAACGGTTTCAGTACTAATGACTTCCTTCAACACGAATGGCTTCTGTTTCTTTCAAAATACGCTACAATTGACAAGCAAATAGTTATTGTTAGCGACTTAAACTTTCATCTTGACATACCTACGGATCGTAACGCTTCCAATTTCGATAGCTGTCTAGAAACATTCGGTATCGGTATAGAGCAACATGTTCAAGGACCAACACATATTGCAGGACATACTTTGAATGTCCTTATCACAAGAGACACTGAAAATATTGTATCAAATATAGAAGTTACTGACCCAGGACTCTATGATTCTAATGGGAAGATATCACGTGACCATTTCGCTGTGGTATTTCATATTCAAGCAGGAAAACCTGCCCAGATAAAGAAAACTGTGACATTCCGAAAGTTGAGATCCACTGACATTGAATCATTTAAAAACGAAATAAAATCTTTGGAAATTCTTGACACGAACACGTTAATTTCTGATGTTGACAAGCACGTGGAATCATTTAACAACAGTTTGATAACACTCATTGACCAGCACGCCCCTTGGCTTACTAAAACAATAGTGCTTAGACCGACTTGTTCATGGTATAGTGAAGAACTACACGAAGCCAAACATCTGAAACGAAAATTAAAAATGAACGCAAATGGAGAAAAACAAATCTGACAGTGGATCATTGGATATACAGAAATCACTGTGCTTCTGTGAATGTACTGCTGAAACAAACACGTGTAAATTTCTATTCTGAAAAGATAGAGTCCTGCGGACGAGACCAGAAAGCTTTATTCAAAGTAACTAAGAATCTTCTTGGTAGAGTCGAAGAAGCCGTGGTGCCAACATCTTCCTCTTCCAAAGAAGCACAAACTTTCAGCGACTTCTTCATCGATAAAATTGACGGAATAAGAACTAATATTAGGTCAGAAACAGAATCACAAACCGGTGTTACCACTGAGGAAATTTCGAACACGCAAAAAGATAAACTTGTTGAATTCACTCCAGTCTCACAGGATGAAGTGAAAAAAGTTTTTTCAAAATCTGCAAGTAAATCCTGTGAGCTAGGTCCACTTCCAACATGGCTTTTGAAAGAATACTTAGAAGAACTGCTACCATCTGTCACTAAAATAATCAATTGGTCTTTGGAAAAAGTATATGTACCGAAATACTTCAAAAGTTCGTTCATCAGACCACTCATCAAAAAGTCAGATCTAGATGCAAATGTTCTGAAGAACTACAGACCTGTATCTAATTTACCGTACGTGTCTAAAATACTTGAAAAGGTAGTCGATGCTCGTTTGGAAAGCCACTTGTCATTGAACGGTCTCCACGAAGAACACCAGTCTGCATACAGAACATTTCACTCCACTGAGACTGCATAACTGAAGGTTCAAAATGACATTTTCAACTCCCTTGACTACAATGATGTAACAATGTTAATGATGCTTGATCTTTCGGCTGCTTTCGATACCATCGACCACAAGACACACACTATTGCACCGCCTACACGACCACTTTGGTATCGCAGGGAAACCACTTGAATGGGTAACTTCATATCTGACCGACCGCTACCAAACAGTGACCATAGATAATGAATTGTCAAAGCCGGTGCAAATGACATACAGTGTCCCACAGGGGTCCGTTCTCGGACCAAAAATTTTCACAATGTACACTAAACCAATTGGTACAATATGCAAGAAACATGGACTAAATCATCATTTTTACGCCGACGATGGGCAGCTTTGTTTATCTTTCAAACCAACAAATCCGGTCTCTCAAAAGGATGCTTTACGCTGTCTTGAAAACTGTCTCTTAGAAATCGTATCTTGGATGAACAGCAACATGTTGAAAATCAATGCAGATAAAACTGAAGTCTTTGTATTTACCTCTCAAAGAAACGAAAAACATATTGAATCGGTTACTGTGAAAATTGGAGAAAAGAACATTAAACCATCTAAATGTGAAAGGAATCTTGGTGATTTTCTAGACTCCAAAATGAGCATGGAAAAACATATAAACTCAGTTTGTAGATCATGGTACGGACAGCTACGTCAAATAGGCCACATCAGGAAATATCTTAATACAGATGCTACAAAATCTCTAGTAAATTCACTCGTCACTTCACGCCTTGATTATTGCAATGCGCTCCTGTATGGTGTTCCGAAGGTATTGCTGAATAGACTTCAAAGTCTCCAGAACACTGCAGCTCAAATTATAACGAGAATATCGCGTCATGATCACATTACGCCGGTATTAAAAGAACTGCATTGGATACCAGTTACTCGTAAAGTGGACTTTAAGATTCTAGTTCACACATACAAAACATTGCATGACCAATCACCGGTCTATGTTAAAGACTTGCTGGAAGTCTATCAGCCAGCAAGAAATTTGAGATCCAAGAACAACCCAAAACAACTAGTTGTTCCAAAAAAACAAACCTGTGAGGTTCGGTGTTCGTAGTTTTTCATCAGCTGCACCGAAGTTATGGAATGCTCTTCCGGCTACCATTAGAAACGCTAAAAGCTTGGATGCTTTCAAACGATCATTGAAAACACACTTTTTCTTCAAGATTTATTGAAACTCACTTTGCACTGGAAAACAAGCTTTGCAATGGAAATTATTTCCTATTGTTAATTGTTCTTTAAAAAATATTCAGGACAATTATAATGTAGAGGAAAGCCTGATTCAGGCTTAATACCTTTTATTGTTGATTTATCTTTTTTGTGTGTTGTATTGTATGCCCATATCATTCTGTGATATGTAGTTTGTACAGCGCTTTTGAACGTTTATTTTGTAGATGAAAAGAGCGCTATAAAAATCTGGTAAATAATAATAATAATAATAATAATAATAATATGCTATAGACTTGCACACAATTAATTTCAAATTACAATAACATATTATATACATGTTACTAGACTTGCCACATAAATTTAACATTACAATGCAATGCAGTATCGGCGTTCCATAACAACGCATTGTTTGACATATGTTTTAAAAAAGAGTACTTTACAATTATCATGTTACACCAATTTCAGTCCAAACTTATAGCTTATAAAAAAACGAAACATTTAAGACTCCTCTTTCGAAATAATTTACAAAAGTCTGAAAAATTTAATAAATTATTCTGACGTACCGAAACTACCCAAAATCGCATGCCGAAAAGTAAATGTTACAGAATTCTGTAGAATGCACAAACAATTACCAAATAAAAATCTTAGTGCAAAAACATATAAAAATCTAACAAATAAATTTCTTACATCGATCGAGCATAAATTTCTAGCAATAAAAATGAGTCTGACACAGATTCGTCTAATGTCGGAATGTGGTGTGCACAAGGCATATCTAGTCCAGTCTATGTGTATGGTAATGTCCCGCCAAATACTAAATTTCATGGGACTCACGGCTAATGCGTGAGCTCTGACTATTTTTATTTTCACGGATGCACGATATAGCCGGGAAATCTGACTACTTTTGCGCGGATTGAAATTGATAATTTGAGGCCCGTTATAGTGGTTTTGGGGATAAAAACATGAAATACTAAAGTTTATAAAATATCAACTTTCTTAGTAGTGAACCGAATTTAATAAATTTAATTTTTTCAAATATACATGTGCCTTTTTGTTACTTCCATGCTTCTATTTTTGCACTACATACAACTCAGCCTTTGTGCATTAGCATACACTATCAGATGTCCACATTTCTTTGTGAGGTGTTGTTTAGATGGCTTCGTTCTTTAAATATGAGCCCGCCCGCGTTGGTCGACGGAGAGTAGATCTAGGCGGAGCGTATGTTCTCTATGAGTACTTGATAAACGACATTGTGTCAGCAATTATTAGTCCTTAACCTCTGATTCATGTGGCAGTTACTTGCAGCGAAAGTTTGTACTAGTACAAATCAAGGGACACTGGCTAGGTTAACTTTCCGTCTTTACATGAATAAAATACTGTTGGAAAACGGCGTTAACGCTCTCCTCGATCCCCGCAACCCCTCAAAACACACACACAAATAAAACAAACAAACAAACAAAATATGTTTTTCTTGTTAGTTTTTGTCCCCATTTCTTTATTTTGCTTAACGTTTTTCATGAAGACAAATACATATCTAAATATTTTTCTTTGTAAGCACATACTGCGGAAAATTTATCTTCAGAAATAACAAATTGAATGAATAGTAACTTGATGTATAATTGACTATCTCAAGAACCTAATATAAATTGTCGTTTGGGCAAAATTGCAAATTTTGTCTTTCCTATAATTTTCTAATTGACTAAACAAAATGCATGAATACGTTACCTGAATAAGTGCTCATTTCTTAAATGTTCTACAATTGGGGCAATTAGATTTTATAAATTTTTTTTCGGTGAATCAAAAGAATGTACGCGTGTGATTCATTTTGTCTGTTCACAGTGATAATCATGAAATGAGCCGCGCCTTGAGAAAGCCCACATAATGCATCTACGACCAGCGTGGATCCAGGCCAGCCTCTACATCCGCACAGTCAGGATCCATGTTGTTCGCTAGCGATGTCTTTAATTTCTATTAGCTTTGAAAGCGGATGCGCAGGCTGGTCTGGATCCATGCTGGTCGCAAATGCACTATGTTGGTTCTCATGGTGCGGCTCAAATATAAAATATATTCAGTGGTTATATACTATCAAATGTTAAAAAGGTAAGCTTAAATATGAAACAAAATGTTTTGTTTGTTTTACATGTATGATCGATCACTCAAAACGTTACTTTGGTCTTTCACTTATGCAAACAGGGTTGCCTCTGTATATTTCATTCCGAGTTCAAAAGGTAATTATTTCATGGCAAGAAAAGTACATTGTACGTTTTGATGGTATTTAGTCCTCATTTTCAACCATGAATATTTCTTCAAAGGGTTGGCACACAGGGGCAAAAAAGTAAATTAAATTTTGTTTGATATGTCTCCAGTACACATTCATGTAACTTTGAATTTCGAATTTTTGACATGTATAAACAGATGGTATGATTTTACATGTAGAGGTCAATATCTAGACTGATTAATATATATTAATCTGAGTACACTGTACATACCTGGATTATTGTATTGTAAAATATGGAGAGATGTATTTTCTCAGGTAGCTTTTATGAAGTGACAAACCACTGAAATATTTTTATCATGCATGAACCTATATACATTGTATTGGGCTTCTGTTTATATAAACATTCAATCAATATACTTAAACTTAAGTATGGTTTCGTTTCAATGATCATATTCAAAATCTGTTAGTGATTCCTGATCAGCATTTTAAGACATGTAAGCTGCAACATCAACAGAATTTCATATGATATATATTACAATACCTAACTAAGCAAAAACTAAAAGAAATCAACATTTTTGCATTGATTTGTATCTGCAATGGTGATTGATTTAAATGACCACAGTGTCCTTACATCACACGCATAAGTAAAATGCAGTTCAGAGAGGCAATCGTGCATTTTATTGTATGGTTGAAAATAGAACATTTGGAATAATCTTCAGAAATCTGTTAAGGATCAGTGACCTTGATCAAAGATGAGAAGTCCTTCTATTGCACCTACATACGAAATATCTGAAAAATGAGGTTGGTATGACCAATTGTATGATTGTATGATAATTACAAGGGCGGAGAGGCAACATATTAGTTCTGTGAAGTGTCAAGAAACCATGACTTTATATTGCCCTTATCAAGTGTAAAATATTTTCTTTGATAGAAACTCATCACACAAAAGTGTTTGCTTGTTTTGGGTTTAACGCCATTTTTCAACTGTATTTCAGTCATGTAACGGCGGGCAGTTAACCAAACCAGTGTTCCTGGATTCTATACCTGTGCAAACATGTTCTCCGCAAGTAACTGCCAACTTCCCCACATGAATCAAAGGTGGATGACTAATGATTTCAGACACAATGTCGTTTATCAAATAGTCACGGAGAACATACGCTCTGCCGGGCGGGCACGCAAAAATGTATATGTCTCAATAATCATGAAACACCCTGAATGTGCATTGTTTGGAAATGAAAGTACTTTCCCCACAACGCATTAGAAACATAATAACACATAATGTTGATTTTTGAGATATACACATATTCCATTAGTGTCCTTTTGATTTATGTAGGTGGGGGGTTGTAAAGTCATGTCATTTGAAAATGAAATTGTACATTAATTTAAATATAAGGGGGAAGTACACAGACAAAACGTTTTAAAGTCATATTTTACCTTTTTCTGTGAATCTAGACATTGTGTGGATATTTGTATTCATTATCAATATCATACTTTTCTTTCCATGGAAGTTCAATAAAAACTATTTTTAACGAAATTTGAGGAAATGGTAATTGGAATCACATAATGTCCTTATAATATCGTGATATTACTTGTTTAGCACTTGTGTCTTAAATGAACTCAAATGACATTTTATAGTTCCATACTAGTCGTTCAATAGAATATAGATGGTAATATTTGATTTGACTTTTAAGTATTTATAAACTGGTGTTGCTGTATCTGTGCCTTTAATTCAATATAATTATTTTATTTCTTTTAAACAGGAACACGTACAAATTTTCATCGGGAAGCTGCACTCGGATGAACTTTAAATTTTTTGATGATGATGAAACATGGGAAAAAGAAGATTGTAGCCATACTCTTGCGGAATATACTATGTGTGAATACAGAGAAATGGAAATACCCATCAGTAAAGGTAATTAGTATTTTGGGTATATACACATACAGAGAATGAACCCAAAATGTAGCGAAAAAATATCTTTTTAAAATTCAAAGCTTGGTGTAATAAACATCATAAAATGAGGTTTTGTTTCAACTATTCAGCCTGCCAATACTTTAGAAAAATGTGACTCCTGGTGGCATTTTTTTGTTAATTGTTAATGGTCAGATGTTAGTATAAAAGTAGTCCTTAGCATCAAACATGAAGTGGAAACTAGGCTGTCGCCTTCAAGGGTACCTGATTACAGTCTAATGGAGTCAAAGGTCAATTGTGTGCATAGGCAAAAAAACATTGCCGCTTTACATTCGTTTTATCTTCATATAACCACCTAAATTGATTTAAATAGTGTGTATCAATGCGCTTATCTGGGAAAAGAGGCATGCGATGGAAAAATGTGTTATATTTCGCATGTTTGTTAATTTCGATCAACTGAAAATACATTTTGGTACCCAAGGCTTTTAAAATATCTCTTCATGGTCACAGTCATGTCAAATATTAAAACAGTACTGTAGAAAACGTACTTCTAACGTAATAATGATGATGTGCACATAATAAATATACTCAACAACTTTTCTAACTCAGTACAAGATTTCTTACTTTTACCTTTGTCAAATTGTGTTAGATTTGAATGCAATCATTACAAATGTTTAGCGAATGTTTCATTACAAAAAAAAATAACAACGATCATAGCTTGAATTAGTTTGTTTTTAAAACCGTAAGGATAACAATAACGTAACCCTTAAATCAAAAGTCGCTTAATTAGTAAATTCCAAATCACAGCAGTACACTATGAATTGGATGAAAATCGGATAATTTTATACTGAATATGTATTTGTTTACACGAGACAGCCGTCAATATTTTACTAAATTATAATCAGTTTGGAACTAAGATTAAAAGTCTTCTTAATAAATTGTAAAGTAATATTTCCGTTTACCTTTAAAGTAAAATAAAGGTGTTTGCATACACTAACTTAACACAAGGCACTTGGGTATATACACTTAACAAGTATCATCCCACCGTAGAGAGAGCGGAGACATACGGATCGCAGGGTAGGAGTACGATTCTGGCTAGGCGCATGTACTTTGTGACGATTTGATAAAATACATTATGTCTGAAATTATTCATCCTTCAACACTGATTCATGTGGTGAAGTTGGCAGTTACATACGGAGAAGAGTTTTGTACCTTTACAGAATCCATGAACACTGGTTATGTTAACTGCGACCTGTTAATCCCAAAACAAACATAATACATGATCATGCAATTATATAATTCATTAATCGACTGTAAGTCAATCAACTGTAAGTCATTTTTAAAAGCGATATATTTCAATTCATCTACGTAATAGTTTGATCACTTATATTGACTACATTTTACAAGTGTTTATTAATAAAAACATTACTCAATTAAAGGTACAAGCAAATCAATTTCCACGTGGGTTGATGCAGAAATAGAAGCTGTACCAGAGCAAATAGCACCTTCCGAGTATGATGGCAATATAAGTATAACAGTATCAGGTAAAAGATGCAAAGACGAGCTCTGTCAGATTGGCTACAATAATGATTATCTAGCCTGCACGAACGTCGACGACAAAGTGGAAGAATGTAGTGTCAAACGTATGCAATAATGCCATTTTTTATTCAATTATTTTCTTTTTTAAAATAAGATTGAATTTTACGCCAGACACAACTAACCGAAGTAACTCCGTTTTACTGAATGTACGTGCTCTAACATCGAGCAATTCAATAGAATTTAATGACCCGTCCTACTGTCAATATCATTACGTATGTCACGCATGTGATATACGTACTGCTAAAAAGCATTTAACTCGGTCCAAAAAGTAAATAACCAGTCATTTTATGAAAAGATAACCTTAAATAGAAACCAGTTGTGAAGAAAATTATCTATATATATATATATTCTGTTTTAATCTTTATTTGCTTCCTTCAATGTATGTTTATGGGTATCATTTTGAATGTTGAGATGATTGTACATTTACCGTTGATGTTATGGGGGTCATAAAAATATGTTAGTTTTTTTTTCCCGATCCGCTGCGGATGAATAGCCTATCTTCACGTTGGTGTTTTGGCGTTGTTATGCCTTACCAGTATTTAGCATATTAGCTCAACTAACATTGCAACAATTCATTTTACATCTATCAATAAGTATTCGATAAGATTGACAAATCGTTACATTTTAACAATATGAACTACTCTCTAATATAATACATGATAGTACCAACACGAAGGAACTCGAGCGTGGTACACTACAAATACTTGGGTAATTTGAGCACTACTTATAGTGGAAAAGTATGCCAAAGATGGGATATATTGTTTCCTCAACCGCATGAAATACATGGGAATCTGTTCAAGGTACATTTGATTTTGTTACAGTATAGTATACTCAGAATTTATGTTGTTTACTTTGTTATTATTTTAGTCACACAACTCGCAAGTTAACGATGGATAATTAGTTACATTAGCATAAATGTATCTGCCACCGAAAGATAAATGCTAAATTGCTACCACTATCAGCTAAATGTTGCGGGTAAACATTGAACCAAATAAAAAGTTAACAAGAACGTGACCGAGAATGTTGCAAAACAAGGAGACAACATTCAAATACCAATGTCTACTTATTACGAAGAAACTCGGCTAATTATTTACAATAACATCGGTCACAATACCACTATATTATTGACTAAATCATTACTCAAACAATCTGCCATGCTTTCCCGTACTGATTATATTTATCAATACTATTTCGTCAGAAAGTGATTTAGAGTATCATTTAAACAGGGTGAGGGTATATCAGACGCTGCAAATCACTGTAGAGACCCGGGAGATACTGGATACCTTTGGTGCTTCACTACAAATGCTGACACTCGATGGGAACCTTGTTTATTAAATGGTAAAACTAAACTTTTGCACAGTGAATTACTCTTTCAATAATCTACACGTCGTTTATATTGTATTCACATTGAGTGAAATACAAAATGTATGCCAGTTGTTTATAAAATGAGCTGCATGATAGATTTTATACATCCGTGATTCAATATTATATATAAATTCTAGTTATGGTTATATTTCTTTATGGAGTTGTGTTGACAAAAATGAAATTGATACAGTATACTGTACTCGTCCAATTCTGCACTCCGAGGATCTGATACTGGCCCGTACTGTATAATGTTACCATATCTTTTTTTTTGTAATAATTAAATCCGTATCTTCCTGTTTCGGTTTTTTATACGAGGATTATAAAATAGAGTGGAAACTTCACAGGTCGCTCAACATGACAAAAATGAAAATGTTGCAGGCTCGATTTGATTGAGCCTGTTCATGGACGGTAGTGGAAATGCATGCTACCGTCCACACCATCTAGTCCCGGGTTGAGCAGAACTCAACATTTACACATGCTAAAAGTACAAAAAAGCAATTTAGAGATATCCGCAGATGTAATCAACATGGAACCTTCAATGATACACGTGTTGAGGCGTGTAATTTCATTAAGAGCGGCGTTTGGTCCCCAGATAAAATAATGGGTTTGCCCCAAACGAGAAAACAATGGGCAGAACTAAACAAACTGGAATTTAGGAAGGGGATCTGAGGTTATGGAGCCTGCGTATCACAGGAACTGTCAAAAGACAAAGTTAAAAAGCAGACACCATATCCAAGGGGTGATTATACAATACCCAAGGCTATAAAAGCGGGATTGGAACCACCAGGGCCGAAATGGTCATATTGAGAAACTAAACAGTACCAATAACACGACATAAATGTTGTGCTGAACGACCTGAGAAGATCGGAATATAACAGCCCTGATTGAATGTACGGGGAGACATTTTACGGCCGCCACACGGCACAAACAACGCTGCTGTGATAATAAAATAGAGAAAAGTGGAAACTTCACAGGTCGCTCAACACGACAAAAACGAAAATGTTGCAGGCTCGGTAAGCCATTGTACCATGTATGACCTGTCTATATAATTTTAATCGATCCGATAGCAACAATATACTTGTAAAATTGTTCCATTCGACAAGATATATCGCCTTGGTAATCTATATACTCAAGATGAAATGTTTGTCCGTGTAAATAGGTATAATAAAAACCAGTGCTTCTGGAAAACGTGCCAGTACTAACCTGTTCTGCCAACTTTCCCACATGAATAATCAGATAAGGACGAATTATTTCATACACAGTGTGTCTTTTATTAAATTTTCACGGAGAACATAGCCCCGATCGAACTCGCGACCTGCGATCCACAGACCAACGCTGCCCCTATTGAGCTAAGCGGGCGGCTATGTTATGTTGAACATATAATAATTTACAATACTAGTGTTTCACAGTTAATATCTAAAACGATAACTGTTTTTTCAAATAGAAAGCCATTTTAGGGTCTATAACTATGAGAGATTCCTACATAAAACTCTGAATATAAGTATTAAAAGTAGTCAAAACTACAAAAACTTTTTAAAAACAAGTCACTTTATTTTTAACCAACGTTTCGGCTACATCAGCCTTCTTCGGGGTTCAAAATAAACATAACAAAGGAAGTGACGTCAACGTCAAACGACGTCGATGACGACAACGTCAAAATTAAACAAAGTACATAAAACTAAAAAAAACAACGGTTTAACCACAACGTTGTAAGCTCTTCCGTATTATGTTCAGACGTTGATTTTATAAATGGTGCTTGATGATTCAGTTCTCAAAGACAGAAAAAAAAATGATCATTAAAATATTTCTTATAGAAGTTAAGGCAGAACGACGCTGTACAATAAACCTTCAGCGTAACGGAACACGAAATAAAACAATTACTGGAAAGCCATGTCTTAGATGGGACCAGCAGGGTTTAAGTGACGCAGATTTTCCTGACAAAAATGTAGCAGGTGCATTGAACTATTGTCGCGATCCGTATAATTATGGTTATGATTGGTGTTACATTGACAAGTCCCAGCAGAGATGGGAACCTTGCCAACTTGAAGGTAAAAGTATGTTAACATAATAGTCATATTTTAGAGCAAGTACTAAATAAAAATTAGTGATTGTTTGAAAATTAGTCTCCTTCTATCTCTCAATCTTTGACTTTTGCTTTTGCACTTTATGCTCTGTTTTAGAACATGATACTTTAGACACTTTAAAGACTCGTGTGCAAATGGAATGCATATGTACTATGTACATCGTACTGGTTAAAACACGACTTTCATACAATTTCAACAACACGACTTTCATATAATTTCAGCAACACAGAGCGTAAGACAAAAAGATGATACTAATATTGAAAACATTACACGAACTTGTGACAGTGATAGGGTGATTTCACAGTATTTAAGATGCGATGGAAAATTTGATTGTAAGGATCAAATTGATGAAGTTGAATGTACCTATGGAAGTAAGTTAACAAACTGAAATAGGCAGGCATAAATATTGGTAATGGGTTTTGAAAGTACGTTATATAACATTGAACCATGTAAACCTTTTACAAACTTTGCTAGGTCGTTACAAAATTCATTTGAGATTTGGAATGCGGGTTTTTGATAGATATCAACATTACAGCAAACTGCGAACAACACGTCTCAGATCTATTTTATGTATTTTTATGTTATTGATAAACTAAATACAAGATAGATATCTCATCAAAGTGGACGGCAAATGTCTACTATTATTTTAGAGCGATTCTGATTGTTTTTTTTTATGACGATCTTCTCATTACCTGTGGTTTGTGACTATATTTTCATTACCTTTTAGCAGATTAAAAAAAACGTAATTGCACCGGCAAATTTAAGTTGAAACTATTACATGACATTAGAGGGAATTCCTGTAGCTTTTTATATGATCTTTCTGCGTAGCCGACACTTTCTACATTTGTTGAAACATGTGACAGACAGTCTTAAATATGAGGAATCTTGAATGAAATAACATTTTTGATAAGTTTTATCAGTAATCAAATGTTGATACTGGTTTACGTTGTATTGAAAAGTATCATGCCTGACAGGTATCTTGCTATTTTTGTGGTTGTGTCTTCACATCGCATTTTAGTACAAAAACGGTGTTGTTCATATAATGTAAGGTAATTGACTTAGTACTGATAAAACGCCTTTCAGATAATCTAGTACTCAATTATAGAAAGAATTAAGCATTATTTTGAAAACTTTTTTTTTAATTTCTACCAGACAAACACGTAATCAATTTGGCCAGATTCACTTCATTTTCCGTTCGAACAGGTGTTGTATTCTAGCGGCCTTAACCCAAAATTTAGTTTGGTGACCCATATATATTTAGCCATTTGAATGCTCACAATACAATTATCTATACACAAGAAATACAGGAAAATATCTATGAAAGAGTTTTTTTCAAAATTAAAAAAACAAAACAATTCTTTACTATAGGTATTCTTTACTATAGATACTTTTCATTGAAATAAAGTTCACAAAAGTTAATATGAAACAATACTGTTTTTTTTTTATTTGTACCCATTATTGTAAGGATAAAGTATTACAAATATGACTATGATATCAAATAAATATATAATAAAATCTATAAAATGAAAGAAAAAATCTTATTAAGCTGTCTTGGTGTATATTTTGGTTGGTATTTATGAAAAAAAGCAGACGATTATGAAAATGTTGAAAAATCGCTGGCAGTTTCAGCAACAGTGGGCGTGTTCAAAACGATTTTTCACAAAAACAAACCTAGTGACCCATTGTTTTTATTTGTTGTTTTTTCAGCACAAAATTTACTAACAAATTCTATGTAAAGGAAAAAAACTAAAGGAATTCTCTTTAAATACATGTTCTTTCTCGTGTCTCAAACAGTGTTGTTACAAAGTTGTAGTACATGCTAGTTTAACAAATGTTATTCTGGAAATTTTCGATTTTGAATTTTTTGGCTTATGTATTGGAAGACAAACATTTATATTATAGCTTCTTAAGTTATGTCAATTTAAAATACATATTATTCCTCCAAGAAGTAATATTTCTATTATTTATGCTGATAATTGTCTACATATTTACAAACAAATAAAATGCAATCTTAATTTGATTATGACAATTTTGAATTGTCGAATGCTGGTTTCAACGCTTAATTTTAAACAGTTTTCATTAAATTATCGAGAACACTGCGGAAAATGGTTCCGTATACGGGCGTATACGGAAACATTTTTCACGTATATGGAACATTCCATATACTGGAATCCCGTATTCTTTTATTGGATATTCATGTTTTTCTCACATGGATCCGTTCATTCATACTTAGCATAAATATGTTTCAACAGTTTATGTCAGTAATCAAAGTTAGGGATTGTCAATGTCCAAAAGTATGTTTAAGGCGTAGGGTTTGATCATACTTTCAGGAAAGATACCTTTTATGATATTCGTATATTAGACATATACGGGACCGTATACTCCCGTATATGCACATATTTTTCGCAGTGGAATGCCTTTTTATGTACTTTTACAAAACAAATGTTTAACAAAATAAATTCTATAATCTATTTTAACTTTTTTCACAAAATGTTACAATATTTGACAAATTTTACTACATTTGTGTCTTATCCCAAACAAAGTTGGAATAGCATAAATAATGAAATGTTGCGTAGAGTGATGTACAATTTTTATTAAGATGTTTGTAAATTTTCAATAAATATATCTTAAAGTTTGAATTCATTTAAACATCTACTTGAACAAGGAGTTTATTTCGAATATATTTAGATTTACCTTAACATTAAAATTATTTTTTTTTCTTATCGTTCTTTAACTGCACTGTTGAAAAATGTTCTATCACTCAAAAATTATGAAATATTTTTTAGAATGTAAATTCGTAACACGCGTTATCATTTATAGTATAATTTTATTTACAGTCCATTCTATGATAAAGACAAACAGCGGAACAAACTTTAGCAGCAACGTAAATAATCCATTTGTCCCGACATTTGAGCTTAGCTCATACTTTAGGTGTGCAACTCTGGAATGGATTTCTATCATAGCAAAGTGTGACGGTGTTATTGACTGTTTTGACGCTTCAGATGAAATAGGTTGTTATAGCGAGAATATTGGTATGCAATTATATTTTGCTATGTACAGATTTATGTAGTAAGGAAGTAGTTCTCCTGAAATATGTAATAGATATCAGACGCAGGCAAAGCGGCATAAATGAGGATCTTTGCGTAGTCGTTGTATCCATATATGAACATGTTTCATTTCTATCCGTTTCTCTTACCTGAAACTCATTATTTTGAAAATATTATCGATGCCACTTGCTTTTCAGTGGAACTATAATCGCAGATGCCTTCTTTTCATATAATTCGGACAGAAAGGAGACGACACATAAAATGCAAGAGTTGGTATAATTGTTTGGTAAAGGGTAACATAAATGTCATAAGATTTTTAACAGTTCTAAATTATGTAACCAATGTTAAGTCAACCAGAAGTACGGCACACACCCAGTATTAATCGTTTCACTGATTACACGATAGACAATAATCAAATAGAGAAAAGTGGAAACTTCACAGGTCGCTCAACACGACAAAAACGAAAATGTTGCAGGCTCGGTTTGATTGAGCCTGTTCATAGACGGTAGTGGAAATGCATGCCCTCTAGCCCCGGGTTGAGCAGAACTCAACATTTATACATGCTAAAAGTACAAAAAGCAATTTAGAGACATCCGCAGATGTATTCAAACGGCGATGAATACTGATGTTACAGGTTTGACAATTTCGATAGAATATGTACATTAAAACTTTTATTATGTTGTAAGGAAACCATGTCTGTTCGAAGGAACAGTTCCAGTGTGCAGATGGAGACTGCATTCATATCAGCCTAGTGTGTAATTTTAGAGATGACTGTAAAGACTGGTCCGATGAGTTTTGCGGTACGTTCGATAATATTTGTTTCAAATTTTTGTATTTGAGTTTAAGAAAACTCTTTAAAATTTTAACTTAATTGATGATAAATGATTTAAACACAAGATCTCCATCGAGAAACACCACAACTATTAGACATGTAATATGGATGGAAATGATGTCATTTCTTAGTCTTATATGACCATCAATGCTTAAATAATCACAAATGCCACTTCGATGTGATTCTTAGAGCCATGTACACATCGAGAAATACTGCTTTCAAATTGGATCAAATATTTTACTTAAAACATGTTTCAACACGAAATTTAATGTAACGCTACTGTCTTTGTTACATTACATACTGAGCTGGTTATTCGCTGTGCAGAAAAAAAATCGCTTTCATTTGCGCACTAATGGAACTAATCTAGGACGTATTGTCATTTCCGGTCCTGGCGTGTGTAAATAATTGACCTACCATATGGTGCCATACATGGGTTAAAAAAAGATAAAAAGCAACAGTTCTATCATATTTGATATAAATTTTACACTGGCTGTTACACGTAGTTTGAAATGATATTAGCTCGGGCTGCGCCCTATTGAAATAATTACGCCCGATGCATAACTGTCCATCGTGAATAAATAGGGTGTAAAACGGTTTTGCTTTAAATTATTTCTTAATTAACACACTATCTTGTCAGTAACAAAAGCATTATGGTGCAGTAAAATAAACAATATAAACTACGAAATGTAAATTTATATATAGCAGCTGCTGATATTGAATATCACCCTATGCAATGATATACATTTTATTTCAGAGTTTGAGCAATGCTCTCCTATGACCGAATATCGATGCAATAATGGACAATGTATTCCTACAGAACAACGTTGTAATGCTGTTCAGCAGTGTGCAGATGGTTCCGATGAATTAGCCTGTGGTTTGTACTACTGTGTTGGAATAGGCTCAATGAACCTATAGAATAACATTGTATTAAATAAGCTACATATTTAAAAAAAAAATGAAATAATCATACATGTACAGAAAAAAATATATTGCAATGTATATATGTGACTGAGACCGTAGGAGAAACAAACATACACATACGAATTCCGTTGTTTATAAACAATTTGAATAGCAAACGTTGCACCAAATCAATCCACCAATGCCCTTTCAACGTTACCTAATTCTCTTAAATGTTGATAACACATTTTTAAAATACACCTAACAGTTACTAAGTTTTATAGAGAACCCGACCAATAACTTCAAGTAAGAAATTCAAAACACTACGGAACACTTAAAACTCTCTCAAACTTGAACTATCTTCTGCATGAAGAATATGAATTTTGATTTAAGTGTATATATTATTTCACCATTTACTTCCAGATACTAATTGTAATTTGTAATACTATGAAATAATGAAAGTACCTATAATTACAATTAAATAACAGCTAAATATATAATTTTGTATGAATTGCACTTCCCTATTGTTTACAAGTTTATTTCATTTTCATCCAGAAGGTCTTAGACCCATGTGGCATAAACAAAATAGACAAATATAGACAAATATGGCGACAAATCTTCAAATAATATCATCATAAAACAAGTACATATCCAATTACCACATAATTTCAAGTCAATTATACACAACACAAAAGTTACATTTATTGTACCATACAATTAACATTTCACATGCATGTATAAAATTAAATATGTATTATTTAAATAATTGTGTGATCTCTATATTCTATTGAAACATCTTCATTTTATTTTGTAATGTTATTTTAGGCGTTATAAGAGTAAGCCCAATTTATGTACGAATCTTGAACCGAAAATCCGAAACAACAAGATCCGATCTATTGAGCTTAAAAGGACAAGTATAGAATGTAAAAGGAAAAATATAAAATGTACAAGTCGATTGCAATCTAAACAAAATCCACACACTGTCACTTTTGTCCGAAAGCAGAATGACAAAACTAGACACGCGGACTTAGACATTTAGCCCCCTATTGTTAGTACAATACAGATTCCAATATTGATTTCACAGCTGGCACAAAATATAAAACTAATCGTGCGTTTTATACATTTATTATTTGTATTTGTTCGGTTAAGACTACCTGGTTTTTATTTACTATAACATGCTATTCAATTTATGTTGATTCAGGGCTCCGTGCCTAATTTTATTCATTTATGTGCGTGCGTGCGTACCTGTGTGCGGGCGTGCGTGCGTTTGTGCGTGTGTGTGTGTGTTTAAATAGACAAATTAAAAAGCAGTAACAAAGTGTCAGCTCGCAACAATTGTGTGTTTATGTCAGGAGAAAAAAAAAGAATAAGTCAAAATACTATGTTATACTTTAAGTTACTTGATATATACACAAGTAAGCGGTAATTCTATTTAACTCAACCTCATTTTGTTTTAAATGAATATCATCTAGCTGCTACTTCCTTTCATTTTGTATTGCTGAAATCAATAGGATATTATTTCTTTACACTTTGTTATATTTGATAAATGGGAATTGGATACTACGTTATACAATCAATTTAAGATGAATGGCAGCAAGATATGTTTCGTTTCATTTTGTTTTTGATGAATGCCAATCAAATGTTTATTTCGATTTAGCTTGATTTTAGATGGATGTCAAAATAAAAATAAAACAGTTGAATTCATCAGGTCGCGCCAAAAAATCAGATGTCTCAAGGTCGTTCGGATTTAACCTTTTCCTGGATAATATTGGAAATGCATGCTAGCATCTATATTCTGTAGCACCGGGTGGAGCAGAACTCAACATTTACTCGTGTTACAAATACTAATTGAGAGGCACCTTCGATGATATACTAATCTAAGAGTGAAAATCGAAAATCCATGAAAAGAAGCGTAAAGTCCTAAATAAAAACACTAATTTAAAACTAGCCCTATTCAGAAAACAAAATTTAAAAAGAGAGACCGCAGGCTATAGAACTTGCATATCAAGAAAACTGTCACAAGACAATATCAAAAAACAGGCAACATATCAAAGGGGTGATCAAACAATTCCTAGAAACTATCAAAGTATTGAAAACATCAAAGCCGAAATATTCAAGCTAAAAAAATGAATCAGTAACACTTACACTACATAAACGAAATAAAACAGCTCTGATTTAATATAATGCGGTTTATACTTCGTTTCGCCTTGTTTTAGACGAATTAAATCTAGGTTTTCCTCTATTTGCCTTTTAGATAAATGACAACCAAATATGTTTCGTTTCTTTTTGCCAGAAGTTTCTTTTTCTAGATTGTTAGCCAGATGCTGCACCCTTATACTTTGTTTTAGACGAATTTTAACCAGAGGCTACTCTCTTTTACTTTGTTTTAGATGAATGTCAATCAGAAGTTGCGTTTCACTGTGATATTGTTAAATGCATACCAATGCGTCTCAGATGTGACAGGTATGTGCACTGTGAAGACGGCACTGACGAACGGTCTTGTGATGATGAGATATTTGAATCATGTCAAGATGTTTGGGAAGCAGGATACAGAAAGTCGGGACATTATATGATAGGTTCCTATTGCTTAGATACTATTAATAATAATATTAAAATCTCAATTGATTTATACACACTGAGCTATAGATCGGACGAAGAAAAATAAAACAAAAAGAAAAGAAAAAGTAATCAACAACACAAAGTATCTACATTTCTAGAAATGATTGCTTTGTTTATTAAGAAGACTTTGTTAGTTAAAAATGACAAACTTAATGTACAGTAATGGAAGCACACGAGAATTAGTTGTGTTTACTATGTTTTTCATTCACAATTGAAAGGCGTCTGTAACGATTTATATTAATTATATATTGTAACTTACCTTAGCTTTAACGGTTTATTACACGGTCAGAAAGTACGGATCCTTCTGCTTTGTATTGGTCAAGAAGTTAGAAATGTTTTTATTCCCGACCCGGATAAGTTCTTTTATTTCGTGATTTTTCATTTTAAAATATAGTTTAGAAACAAACTCATTTGTAATGATTCTAATATGACCAAACTTCCAGTTTTAAATAAAAATCATTTTATCAAAAATCTGGAGTGTACATATAGTATCTTTAATAAGTTTGGCTGTGTATTCGTTTGGCAAAATTGTTTCACTTATCCCTGAATACGCGGCATGAAAATATCTTCTTGGACTGCGAGAAAAAGTTAATAAAATTTCTATTTGTTTTAAGAGGTTTTAACTAAAGGTGTCTTAATCCGTAAAGGCGTAAGCGAAATTTTGTGGTAAATTCTACCTTTACTAATAGTTACCCCAAATGTACAAATGTTAATCAGAATTGATATCGCCAAATATATATATATTTAGCCAGTCTGGTATATACTGTATATACTTGGCCAGTTCCGGGAAGCCATCCGAATGCCAAGCCGGTTGCCAGCCACGAAACGGCGTACGATGCAAATGTTATTGCAATTTGGCACATATTCTAGATTGCAGTATCTCTCATTTATTGTGACTAGTGAAACTAGTTGAACATTTAAGATCGTGATAAAGTTTGTACCCTAAAACACTACCATTTGGAGAAGAATAGGTCAGTTTCACCATTAACCTTAATTGTTCTTGATATCAACCTTATATGTTAGTTATTGTAGCCATTAAAATACGTGACAACTAGTAGAAACGTTCTTCTAAAATGTTGATCAGCATGTGTTCATGTATGAACAAAGTCGACAGTGATATAGCTTGCTGCAATATTTAAATTATAATTTGCTTTGCAGATTTTATCAATGTTTATGGGGCTTGCTTAGTTTCAGTAGTGTCCCTTTAAATGAGCTGTGCAAAATAAATGACAAAATAATATTCTATAGAACTCAAAATCGTTTAATGATTAGGATTATAATTATTGTGTAAC
Source organism: Mercenaria mercenaria (assembly GCF_021730395.1). Taxonomy (NCBI): domain Eukaryota; kingdom Metazoa; phylum Mollusca; class Bivalvia; order Venerida; family Veneridae; genus Mercenaria; species Mercenaria mercenaria. The sequence continues at coordinate 58,859,425 of NC_069375.1, read as the reverse complement.
ATTTACTGCTGAAAATATATCAATTATTATATCATTAATAATCACCTGACCTCACAACACGACAGGTATATCATTTTACTTGTAGAAAATTATCTTTACAGGGGATGTATGTTGTTATGTTATATAAAAGAAAAGACGTAATTCTTTTTATTGACATTAATATTGATAATACACCCTGTTCATTGTGAAATCATTTATTTTTGACTGTGTAAATATAACCACATGCCTAAAATGGATAATCCAAAAACCACATTGTAACAATTTCATGTTGTTCATATAGGACGTTAATCAAGTTAATCTGACGCGGATGTGAAAGAAAAATTTAGGCAATTTCTACGATGTTTCTAGTACAATTTCAGAAATGTTGCCACAGACAGTTCTAAAACCATTCTAACTGTATGGTAACTACAACGGTAGCTATGTCTTTGAATTTGTCTTATATGGCCGCACTAATAAAAAACAATGGAACCTCATGTAAGTTCTTAAAGGTATTTACTACGCCTTGCTATGTTTCGTTACCAAACTTTGTTCAGTAATCGCGGAAATGTCTATAGAAGTAATCGCTGGACTGATATGGCGATCGGAATCTTCTTTAGCATAGATATATCTTATTCACTCATGGAAATTGGCCATTATTCGGTCAGATGTTCCAAAATTTCAATTTAAATATCTGTTGAATTGACATATTTTGACTAAATGGATGTAAATATACTTAATTATAATCTTTAGTATAAGTATGCATAAACTGTGATATGTTCAAAACACCTAAGATTCCAAAAGAACACAAAACGTATTGTGTAGTAAAAACATGAATGTAATGGTATGGATAAGAAGTATACACGGTTTGGATAACAAGTGTACACCGGTTTGGATAACTTAAACTCCTGGAATGTTTGCGGTTTGGATAACAAGTGTACACCGGTTTGGATAACTTAAACTCCTGGAATGTTTGCGGTTTGGATAACAAGTGTACACCGGTTTGGATAACTTAAACTCCTGGAATGTTTGCGGTTTGGATAACAAGTGTACACCGGTTTGGATAACTTAAACTCCTGGAATGTTTGCGGTTTGGATAACAAGTGTACACCGGTTTGGATAACTTAAACTCCTGGAATGTTTGCGGTTTGGTCTAACACTTTTAACTTCTAATTTTGAAATACTGTTTGTTTCTAAGTAATATTTACATACTTTACAATAGTACATGTTAAATTATATCTTCTGGCATATCAAGAATGGTCATCAAGCATTTATTCTAGATCATTTTAAATTTATATTCTTATAAAATAGGGATGTATACTTTAAAGAAATACACTCATATGTTGATCAATATGAAGGCTGTCTCTGTTAACAATTTGGAAAAAAAAACTTTGGAAATGAGTATACACATATCCTTGCAGATGACCATGAAAAAAGAATGTGTTAAAACTGAGTAAATGATCAATGCATGCTGAAAACTACTTCAGTTCGATACACATTGACGCACACCTCACAAGTGATATATGCGTTAGCACTTGCCAAAATGAACATCTTCTTGGAAGCCATGCTCCATGATCTGCCGGAAATACATTAAGCAGCAGGTTTAATATAAAGTCTTTAATTAACACACGACGTGTACACCTTATCACTTTTTTGTATATACTAACAATTTTATACCCTAGTGGTGATGTTGTCAATGACAGCTCCTAAACGACGACCAAATGTTTATTTGTTTCTTTCTTCTACTTTACAAAACTGATACATAATAGTATTTCTTTATATTTTGAGAGTAGCTTGAATAGTGTACACATTCATGCATACACTGCTGTAGGGTTCAGTTTGAAGACGTTTTGATCTTACATCATGGTATTTCTTGTTGGATTTTCCTATTCTAAAATTTCTTTTTTCAGTCTAAAACACCACTGGGAGAGGAATGGCCACAAAAAGCAATGGTCAATACCAATCTTAGTTGGAAATTCAAATTCACATGCCTTGTTCTACATAATATAGTCTTCAAGTGCAAGAATACATGCTAGTTAAATAGTTAGGCCCATTAAAAGCTTTGTTTCCTGTCTCCTGATCTTACATTTCAAAACAAAGGTTTTAAAAGGAAATGATACACTTGTTTTTTTTTACTAATATACTAACTTTTGTTCTAACTTCACGACTGTTTATATGCATCTCGATGAAAAAGGCAAATATCAAGTTTGGTAGGGGCAACAATCAATTATTCGAATGCTATGTCACTAATGAGAACTACTTGAATGAATAAATGACAAACAAGTACAAAGTACCAACAATTTTGGTAAGACTTTTGATTTAGTTGTAGAAAGTTCCCATCTTCTGATGCTAAATAAGATGCCTGCTTACATACATGAACTTAACCGTAAGATCTAAGCCAATGTGGCGGCACAATTTAATTTAATTAGCAGAAGATTCTTGAAGCCTGTGCACTGCATGTCGAATCATTAGAGTAAACAAGTGTTTGAAGTTTCATTTCATTCTTCAAAGTGATAAATGACAAACCGAAGACTACTTGAGTACCAAAGCTAAACTAGTATTATCTTAGCTAACTGAAGCGGCATAACTCTATAATGAATTCAATTCTAGACTTACAAACCCTTATTAAAAGAAATACAAAATTCAATTTTGTAAAACGGGAAAAGGGTCATACCTCTGTACAAAGCAAACTAAAATAATTGATCATGTATATTGTATATCAGATCATCACATTGGAAAATTTAGTTTCAATAAACTCTTATTTGTCATTACTGATATAGATTCTAGAGGTAATTAACAAAGGGCATGCGTAATCTGACGAACGGATGTGGGCAATAGCTTTTCGTATTCTTGAAGTATTCGAGATAAATTATCTTTTAGAATGGTGAAACAAGATCAATGTTTTAAGGGGTTGCTTTTAAGTTGGTAGAGGAAAAGGCAAACACACGTTTTATTATTATTATTATTGTTGTTGTTGTTTCAATTATTATCATTATTATTATAGGACTTTTTCTAAGCATTTACTAATTCTTCTTCTTAACAAACAGTTGACAAATCTGATAAAAGATGAATATTCATTAGGAAATGAAATCAAATTACAATCGAGAAGGTAACTGGAACACATACTTTCAAAAATGAATTTGGTATCTAACCAACCTGGCACTCAAACGTACAGTCACTGCTTTTAGTTAAAGTTGTTTTATCCTACATATCAGGATATTAAGTGATTCATTTTGAAAATGTTCCCGGAAATAAATTTGTTATAAAACCTAACACATTATTATGCATCGGGACATACATAGATATTCCTTTTACCTTAAATATTAAGTTTTATGAATTTTAGTTGATTTCTTTCTTTAGATTTTATGCAATCCATACAAAAAGTTACCTCTGATGTGCAAAAAATATAGTCAGGTGGTTTTAATGACAAAAATGCTCTAGAAATTATTTTATGAGGGCCGGTGTAATCGGTGTAATGAAATATTTCGACTCCCATAGAATTACGATCCCTGGTCATTATTCTATAGAAAATGTGACTCGTTTCCTGTTAAAAATATTGACTCCCCTTACAAAAAACTGACTCCTTTTGAAAACTCTATAGAATAACGACTCCCCGGTCATTATTCTATAGAAAAACTGACCCCTCCAAGTAAAATACTGACTCCTTGAAAATGACTCCCTTTGAATCTCATAGAATAATGACCCCGGTTATTATTCTATAGAAAAAGTGACTCCTTCCATGTAAAATACTCACTACCGAAATTACTGCATTCGAACTCTCATACAATATCGATTCCCGGACATTATTCTATTAAAAAAAGTTACTCTTTCCATGTAAAACACCGACTCCTAAAAAGACTTTCGATGATAATATCTATTAAAAAGTGATCCCGACCCGACCTAACGGACAATTTTACTAGGTCTACAACTCTAATACCCTCCATTGCCAATAGTTAACATTTTGATTGTTCTACTACTACTGGTGCCGCTACTTCTATTGCTATTACTACATGTACTTTTTCTTCTTCTACTACTACTACTACTACGTCTTCTACTACTACTATATCTGCTACTACTGATACTACTATACCTGCTTCCACTAATACGTCTTGTACAGCTACCTCTTCTTCTCCTGCTGCTGTTGTTGCTGTCACTTTCTTCTCTGCTGCTGCTGCTGCTACTGCAACTGCCACTACTGCTACTACTACTACTACTACTACTACTACTACTTTCTATTGTTGCCGCTACCGTACTTTACTGCCACTGCTAAGTATTGCAACTTTTATTAATACTGAGTTCTATGCTAGCAGTTTCTTGTGCTCTTTCCTTCTGAAGAATTACTTCATACCGAAGTTTGCAGGGATTATTGACACTGGTGTTTTGCGAACGTATTGTGAATTGCTATTTTCCTGAAAAATAAATGTATAAACCAAGAAACAGCGTCTAGAAACAGAATCCATTTTTCCGTTGCGGAATGCTCTGATTTCTTTGTCAAGTGATGGTATCTGTGGCTAATGGTCAAACGGAAGGACGGACGGACGGACGGACAAGGGCAAATCTATATGCCCCCCTCCCCCGAATGGGGGCATAAAATGCAGCTATTAGGACTTAGGTACATGAGTTATCACTAAATTTGACCAAATTAACGGTGGTCGTTTTTTTATGGGAGTCAATATTCTTCGTGAGGTTCAGTTTACTTCACGTGGGGGGTCATAATACTAAGATCTGGAGGTCATAATGCTATGACCGGCGGATCACTTTTTCTATAGAATAATGACCGGGGTCATTATTCTATAGGGGTCGAAATATTTCATTACATCGGCATGTTAATGCCCGACGCAACATATTTGTTAAAGCTTGAACCTTACCGGCTACTTTGATAGCTGTCTCCAAAAATATATAACAATGTTTTATGTAAATTAGAGGGGTCAAAATGTCATGCTATAAAATTCTGATTTTGCGACTTTTTTGTGTAGCTTTTATTTCAGTAATTATGTACTGGCAATTTTTCTGGAAAATTCTATCCTAAATGTATTATGAAACTAATTTTAGTCATTTAGAATTGATGCAAAGCTATAACAGAACATGACAAATAGAAAAAATGTCTGGAATTAGGGTCAAAGGTCATGTACTTTCTCTATTTACCTTGAGAATATGTCATCTATAGTTACTATTAATATATTATCCAAAAGTGATGAATGGAATTTATTAAAACTCCATGCAAAGATTAAGGACATTAAGGAAAAGTGCTTTGTACAAGTACAATAAATTGATCTAGCTTACTTTTTGAATTATTTCTCTTTATTAAACTTATATATAACATTTCTTTTCCAACGAATAACTCTATATTTAACTAATAAATTTTGTTGCAATTTCACACAACGATAGAGACAATTAAAAGAAACTAAATTGTAAAAGATCATGACTTTATCTCGCCCATTTTTAAATTATCTCCCTTTATAGAACTTAGATTTCTGAACAGTATCGTTAAATACTAAATTACATTACTTTCTATTCAGTGGTCTAAATAGTACTAACGTTACTGACATCAGTTGATCGTTACAAAGATTTTGTCAAAAGGTCTGCGGTACCTTACATGCTTAAGGGATTGTTCAATTATATAAAAAAAAATTATCAGCAGTTGGTCACAATCAATACTATAGACATAATGATCAATATTTACCGTATTATTTACTTGTTTAATCAAACCTCAGCTCTTTGACACTTACGTTATCATTAACATGTATCATGCACAGCGCAACAAATGATCCTGGATAGTTGTATATTCCCTTTATCTGCATATTTTGTATATAATTTTACACAGATATCTTTAGCATTGTTATAGAATATGGGGTTCCTTTATTAGCTCATCTGATTAGCTCATCAATTGTCCTCACTTAATCTGCGTCGTCGTCTGCGTTGTCGTTGCCTGGTTAAGTTTTATGTTTAAGTCAGCTTTTCTCCTAAACTATCAAAGCTTTTACTTTAAAACTTGCAGCACTTGTTTACCATCAGTAGTTGACTATGCACAGTAAGAATCATAACTCTAATCAATTTTTTTTGGCACGAATTATGGCCCCTTTTGGACTAAAAAAAATATCAGATTTCTTATTTAAGTTTTATGTTTAGGTCAATTTTCTCTTAATTTTATCAAAGCTATTGCTTTAAAACTTGCAACATTTGTTAACCATCGAAAGCTGACTCGTTATTACAATAAACGTAACTCCGTCCTGCATTTTGCAAGAATTATGGCCCCTTTTTTGACATCGAAAATATCAAATTGCTTGTTCAAGTTTTGTGTTTAAGTCAGTTTTTCTCCTAAAATATCATAGCTATTACTTTAAAACTTGCAACCCTTGCTAACAATCAAAAGTTGATTCTGTAAAGCTTGAAACATAACTCCATCCTTCTTTTTGCAAGAATGATGGCCCCTCTTGGACTTGGAAAATATCAGATTTCTTGGTTAAATTTTGTGTTTAGGTCAGCTTTTCTCCTAAACTATCAAAGCTACTGCTTTAAAACTTGCAAAACTTATTAACCGTCAAAAGCTGACTCTTTAAATCAAGAAACATAACTCCATCCTGCTTTTTGCAAGAATTATGACCCATTTTTGACTTAGAAAATACCACATGTCTTGCTACAATTTTGTGTTTAGGTCAACTTTTTACATTGACGGTCAAAGCTATTGTTTTAAAACTTGGAGCAGTTATTTACCATTTAAAGCTAATTCTACACAGCAAGTACAGCAACTCTACATTATTTTTGCAAGAATAAAGACCCTTTTGGGCTTTAAATGTCATGGGTATGACATTATTGCATAGTGCGGCAGTTTTCCTTTGATCTTTGCAGTATTTTAAACATGGTAACGCACATTAATACTACAAATCTGTGCTGATATTTTACAAAACTGTTCCGATAAATATCAACACAGAAATCTCTATAGAGTTTCATTAGAAAAAAAGATGTTGCGATATATATATCAGCACAGTAAAATAGTTCCGATATATATAACAACACTTTTTCTCTATTGAGGTCCTATCGAGGGAGTATACTTTTTTCCTTTCAAAGAAAAGATGATTTTAGCTCCAATTTACAGTTCACAGAGACAGAATTATCACAAACACTTACATTTATAAAGTAAACGAATAAATAAACTAGAATATTTCAAAAACTCGATAGTTATTGCCAAATTCAGAAATACATTAAATATATGAAATTCTGAGATTTGTCAAATGTTTCTTTTTCTTTGATCTTTTTACAAACAAAGCAACAAGTTTTACAATGAAATGCAAAAATTTAAAACCAATGTAGAAATCTGTTGGATACTTCTATCTGGTAAACACTTTTTCTAAAACAGAAGTTTTAGTGTTTCAGTCAGCGAGGCGCAGAAAGGGAATCAAAGAATAAAAATAATAATAAACAATTTCAAATGAAAATAATATATAAATTTTAATGATAAAACTATGCGATAAAACAGTTATAATATGTAATGCTCGTGTGTAACGAGAATATATCAGAGCTAGGGGTACATCTCGGTATTTTGCTCTGCGCATATCTGTCTCGGCCTACCGGTCTCGACGATATGTACAGAGAAAAATACCCTCGATGTACCCCTAGATCTGATATATCCTGGTAACACACTCTCACACATACTATAACTATTACATAATTTTATTATACAGAGACAAAAAATCAGACGAGCAACTGCACACGCAAGGCGGTTCTCTTGTTTTATTTCAGCATGCTTTCATGTTAATGTATGTACCGATACTTATATTCATTTTTGAAAAAAATGCACTGCCTAACACAGGTATAATTCGATTTCTTTTTATATTCATGACTTCTAATTACAAGTCGCCTCCCACAATTTACCACACTTTAAGCAATGACTGTATACCACTGAGTACTATTACATTATGCTTTGTTTAGCGTACCATTTCTTCACCAAAATCTACATCGCAACACTTAAGATTGACAAACTTTTCAAAGTTACACAATGAGCATTTAGTTTCAGAGCTTAGTTTACAAGCATCTCTAAATGAAATTAGAATTTTTTTTTTTTTTTTGTAAATTGTTTTAATGTTAATTCTTTCGCCAGATACAGCTTATTGGTACATACTTACTTAATAAGATTATGTCCTTTGTTCATTAAAACTCTCTATTGATCGTGAGTAGGCACAATGGTTAGCAGGCTGGGCTATAACTCCAGCGGCCCGGGTTCAATTCAAGGTCGCTGCTGATAACCTGACTAGTGTTTAGTACTGTTACTGTTTCCAGCACAATTGGTCTAGACTGAATGCTCGGAAGGTAAATATCACATCTGCCATGGGCTCCGCTGGAAATAAGTTGTTGCATTCATTGCAGGTGGGAACTTTCGTCCACTACCTACATTAAACAAGAAACTTTACCTTTCTTAAAACGTTTATATCGAAATAAGTAAATGTTGTGTTATATACCGATAACCTGGATGCGTTTTTTATATAGTAACGCAGTTAAGTAGTTCCGAAAGTTTATATGAACTCATTGTCCTATGCTGCTATTCTGCTAACTTCACATATTTAAACGAATTATTTGACAATACTGGATATTGTTCGGTAATCATGAGTTTACATGTACATGTAAAGGTTTAGCGACTCCCACATATAGCCGACATCATACTTACATAACACATATATTGGCTTGGAATTTGTGTTAGTATTTTCCACCGACGCCACTTAAATATTCACCATTATAAACAGTATGTACAAAGGTCAAGGTCACATGCACCCAAATTAAGTTTCGTTTTAATTTTTTAGATGCAAAAATTCTCTATTATGTCAAATAGAATAATAAATGTGTTTTTCATCAGTTTTAGAACTAATTCAAAAGTGAAATTGCGATTGGATCTGATAGTTACTTTTAAATTACCCAATTTTAATACATTTTGGAAAGATTGTCAAAGAAATGGTTTAAGGGATTGTTTTTTAAGAGAACAATTTAAGGAATTGTACACCAATAAACATTCTTTTATCATATTAAATTATGCTTGTCCTAAACATAAGTAAAACCTATTTCAAGGTATCAAGTTGACATTTGATTTCACATAATGAGAGGAGATACAATGTGCAGGAAACTGTCTGTACCAGTTCATATCCTTTTTGTTATATCAAGCCAACAAAGCTCTTAACAGTGAACGTTTTTATACGTGCCACTTTAAGAAATATCTTCCGTTAAATGCAATAGAATATTAGACAACAAATTGTACATTGATATCGTTTCTATTCTGCGGGGTAAAAGTTTATATAGCTTACATAATTAAACGAGCCTGTATCCTGAATCTTCCTAAAGAATATGCGTTTATTTGTTTTAAAGCCTTATTTCGGGTACATGTCGAATTTTAATCATAGAATGAAATAATAGACCTTACCCTTCGAAAAAGAGAAAAAGAGAAAAGAATAATTCAGTGACATTTTTTTCTGTTTTTTTCTTTCAAATATTAACGTGATTGAATGGTTTATAAATAAAAGTAAGCATTGTTGTAGTTGACAAATAATACCCTTTACATCAAGGTTATGTATCTTTTCAGTAGGCAATATGATCATGCTTATTTATATTTCACAGCACTTACTGCGACCTTTGACATATATTTGTAACATTGAAAATGAGAAGCATCTATATGACCAAACTGATTGCATTAGTTAGATAAAGTATATTATCTTAATAAAAAATCAAAAATATTTTGTTAGGTAGTCTCATCCCGAATTAAAACAAGTCAGAGATGTACGTAAGACAGCGCGTTTGACCTTTCTCATTGCTTGACCCTGAATTAGAGCTTTGCCAGTAAACATTTTATAAAACTTTAACCAAAAAATCTAAATTAACAAGGGGCATAACTCAGATAATAAAATTCAGATCAGAGTTAAGGAGGTTGTTTCTCATAGTGTAGACTTTGATAGTAAATAACTGTTTAAAGTTTTAAGTCGATAGCTTTAAAAGTAACACAGATATTTGACTTTATCAAAAACTTTAATCAAAATTCTTAGTCAAAAAGGGGCCTAACTCCTTAAAAATTCATATCGGGATTATGCGGATTCTTTCTCTTGGTGTAGACTATAATAGTCAATAACCCTTAACAGTTTCAAGTAAAAAGATACATTTGACTTTATCAAAAACTTTAACCAACGGCGAACCCAACTCCGACCCTGGGGCGAGTGCAATAGCTTTACTTTTTCTTTGAAAAGTCGAGTTTATAAAGCAACGAAAAGAAACATTTAAAACTTTACAACATGTCCTGCCAGAAGGTGAACTTCAACAGTATTTCATGGTTATATGTATGCAAGTATTACAGAAAGATTTACTGGGACGTTTAAGATTTGTAAAATAAGAAGCTTTTCTAAAATTGTATATAACTAATATATACTGAACAAAATAGTCAAGTGTCCCCCATATTTGTTTGCCAATATCTCCAAATTATAGCATAAAATACTTCATGAAATGTAGTGTTCACTCAGAACAATGTGTTATTGATATAATGCCGAACTTTCAAAAAAAGCAAAACACGTTTTCACATACACTATCCATTCATTTTACGATTTCATCAGGTCACAAAAAAGTAAACAAAAATGTTTACAATGTGCATGTACATACTAAAAACGAAAACGTATTTAAGGAAGATAATGAAATAACTTCGTTATCTTGCTTTTTCTAAAAATCAACATTCATCATTCTTGTTATATTTAACCATTCGCTAGTATAGTATGAACAGTTATTATATTTTTAATAATGGTATTCACTTGTGAACTAAAACACAGCTTTATGTGTTTTGGGGACTTTTTTCCAACGGGTGAGTTAGTAAATTGAATAAAAATATATGTTGACGTCACTTAATATTTTAGAAATTTTATTATGTTAATATTATTAACTCTTTGTTCTAAAAGTATGTCGAATTTCAAAATTGTATTTACAGAATTTGCAAAGATAATTATTGGAAAATTATCAACTGCGGTTAGCTGGTTTGTTCACATACCCCATGGCCTTTAACCTTTATATAGGAGCATACAATGCGTTTTCAAGTGCGAGTCATAATTTATCAATTGATTACAAGTGTATGGATAATTTAAACATATAATTGTAAATCAAATCCTGTATAATGTGAAATTATTCATGGATCATTGCATCAGTACCGAAAATAATGTAAAAAATATCCGTTTTAACGTATGACTTTTCGAACTCTATAATTTGCATATAATGGTCATATATTGCACCAGGGATGTTTAAACTTTAATAGAGTCTTTGTCTCCAAGCATTAACATTCCGGCCCTCATAAACGTTTTCACCAGACTAGTAGTAGAAGGAGATAGATTTGGTTTTATCAACTCAGATACCAGTCTATCGTGCAGCAATGGGAATTAAGTTGCTGTCCAAACCGGTGCATATAACATTTCCAGACCGTTAACACTTTTTCATTTACTTGTATCCAAACAGTTACACACTTGATATATGTGATTGACTTTGGATGGTACTTTTTCGCAAACATACTATACTTGTAGTTCAGAGACCGATGACAAGATATGTGAAAATGTTTCTTCTTTCTTCTTTATTATTTTTCTGACGATACAATTGCAAGAGATTTGATGAGACTATTTAAAAGCTTCCGTTTCCGCTTCTTGAATGCCATAAACTGCACGTTTTTATCACTTACTAACTTGACCTGGCATGATTTGATCTATATATTTAAAGTAACTTGCACATTAGAATGGAAGCTGAAAACATAGTACTTTTATTGTACAATTATGTGTCAATTCGTGCAAAATATAAATATAACGTAATGTTTTTGACCATTTTGGCTCGGGAGAGTCCATATTGGACAGAAAAAAACGGACGGCTACCAATGTAGTTACCATACAATGATTCTATCAGTAGTTAAGTTGGTGAAAATAGTCTTTACTATCATGTAAAAAGCAATATACTAAAATTTAAATTTTGGTTATTGTAGTAAGCGATCTGCAAGTTGATTGCAATTTTGAGGACGTTTTCGAGAATGAAACGATTGGTACCATCCTAAACTTTGACTTTAAATATTTTGTGCCGTCACATGTCCTTGCCAAAGACGTGGTCATATCCGTATTCTACAACATACCATCTTCCATGACGGAGAGTTTAGTTGATTTTGTAATCTTCGACAAAGATAATACTAGCTGTGTTCAACAGGTAATTATACAATTATGTAAAAGCTTGCACTGCAAGTAATTTATGGTCAGCGTAACCAGAAAGAAAGAAAAGTTTAAAACTGACATTATTGATAACTTGATGTAGTTTTAGAGACAAATGATTTCAAGAAACAAATTTCTACAATAAATAATATCCAAGTGTGGCTATTTGATGCTTGTAACTTTGATTTACGAGTCAGCGTTACTAGAAAGAAAGAAACTTTTAAAACTTACAATATTGATTTCTTGCTATAGTTCTAGAGACGAATGAATTAAAGAAACAGATTTCTACAATATAATGATAGAAAAATGTGGCTAATTTATGCTCTGTAGCTTTGATTCAATTCCTTAAATTTTGACCCATACAAATCATTTCTAATTAATATCCAAGAACACTTAAGAGATAATTACTATAATTTCTTAATAAAATAAGATTAGTCCTAAAAGTGTAAGGATTTAAGCACCAACTCTGGCCAGATCAATTCTTAACGTACGAAAAAATAAAGAAGAAACAAAAGAAACTGTCTAGTCCTTTCTAAAGTTTCTGTGTTTTCTAGTTCTTATTTTGAAAACATTCAATGGAGGTTTCTATATGGAACTAATAGTAACTACAAGAGTTTTCTGTTTATTGTAAGACAAATAAGTAATATAAAATAGAATGCTGAAACACCAGTCAAAGCTAATAACAGTATCTGCGTCATCAGATAAATAACACATACATAAGCAATAAAGATTATAATTAGATTCAATAGACACAAAATATGTACATGAATGCCTTTATATGCATACTAATTTAAGGTTCTATCAATCCGATTTCAATATCCTTGATGAAGATTTGCTATATTTATATCAATGTCTAATGATACAGTATACATTTTATAGCCAACATAGTAATGCTATTACCCGAATGCAGCAGAATGTTTAAACACATAACCAAATGATGAATAATTTGATTTTGAAAACGCTAATATGATTAACTGAAGCCTAATACTGTAATAATAAAATGCGATGAACGATATCATTTCTTACCCTTATTTTATTTTGTTGAATATATATTTTTTTCTTATTTCAGATAAAGGAAACCTGTATTCCATCATATGAAACAAGAGCAAAGCTCAATGATACAACTAAGCCTTGCTTTTGTAGTATCATCAGTTTTGATATCAAAGAAGGGTAAGTGATGGTAGCTCAAAAGCCATATATCCTTGATGTTATGGTACTACCTATCCATGCTTTTCTTTTTAAATATGGTCGGTTTTGGTATCAACAAGAGGACCATGATGGCCCTATATCGCTCACCAGAGTTTATCTGGCATGTTGACCTGTTTTAAACCCCAAATGACCCAGTTTTGAATTCTACCTAAAGATCACCAAGACAAACATTCTCACCAAGATTCATATAGATTTAGTCACAACTGTTGCTTTTAGAGTGTTCCAAAGCTTTTCCTTTGATCTGATCATGTGACCTAATTTTTGACCCTAAACAACCCAGATCCAGTCTGGACCTAGAGGTTATAAAGACAAACATTCTGACTAAGTTTCATAAATATTGAGTCACAACTGTGGCCTTTAGAATATTCACATTTTTTTCCTATGTTCTGGCCAATAGACATAGTGTTTGATCCAGATTCTAGTCTCCTGACCTAAAAATCTTCAAGACAAACATTTTCTAAAAATTACATAAATATTGAGTCGAAACTGTGGCCTCCAGAGTTTTCACAATCTTTTCCTTTTGATCTGGCCTACATGACCCAGACTCAAACATCGCCTAGAGATCATTAAGACTAACATTCTGACCTAGTTTCATAAAAATTAAGTCTCAACTGTGGCCTCTAGACTGTTCACTAGCTTTTCATTTGATTTGACTGGGTGACCTAGTTTCTGAGCCCTCATGACCCAGATTCAAACTTGACCTATGGATAATCAGGATAAACGTTCTGACTGATTCTACTGAATTTCAAACTTGAAATGTCTCCTGACAAGATTTTCTTTGATCTGATCAACTGACCTGGTTTTTGACCTAACACGACGCAGTTTAAATCTTGACTTAGACATAATCAAGACACACATTCTGACCAAGTTCCATAATGATTAGATTATAAATGTAGCCTCCAGAGTGTTCACAAGCTTTTCATTTGATCCGGCCTATTGACCTAGTTCTTGACTCCACATGACACAGTTTCAACTTTTACCAAAACAAACATTCTCACCAAGTTTCATAAAGATTGGGTCATAACTGTGGCCACTGGAGTGTTCACTGTTTTTCCTTTGATCTGACCTACCCACCTAGTTTTGGAACCAACATGCCCCAGTTTTAAACTTGACCTAGAGATCATTAAGACTAACCTAACATTCTGAACCTGTTTTAAAACATTGGGTCAAAAATGTGGCCTCTATGGTGTTCACAAGCTTTTCTTTTGATCTAACCTACTGACCTAGTTTTTGAACCGACATGCCCCTGTTTTGAGCTTTATCTACAAAATGGTACTGTTATTATATTTCTAATGTCAAAATATGGTTTTAAAATATAAGACACGTTAAATGATTCAAAATAATGTCTTAAAATTAGCGTGAAACGTCTGTTTCACCTAAATCAAAGTCAGCTATCTTAGAAATATGTATATGGACATATTCATTTTATTTCATCATAATATAAGCCATGTCTTTATACACAAATGTGAGTAGTTTCATTAAAATCTAAAATTGTAGAAAAAGTATTCGCGAAAATGTTATGAAAGTTATGACTTGCCAACAGACTCCCATAATGAAATATCGCATGAGGTCCATATTTTTCAAATCAATCTAGCAAAATATCAAGCACACGACTCTATCTAATGTATTTGTTGATTTTAAGGTATACTTTGAACCTTTGAGTTGAGCTATCGCGTAAACCTTGGACTGAATTTTACCGTATAGTCTGGTGGTTTTAGTGACAAAAGTTCTCTAGAAATCATTTTATGAGGGCCGGCATGTTAACACCCGAAGACAACATATGTGTTGAAATTTGGACCTTACCGGTTACTTTGATAGCTGTCTCCAAAAATGTAACGATGTTTTATGTAAATAAGAGGGGTCAAAAGGTCACGCTATAAAATTCTGATTTTGCAACTTTTTTGTGTAGCTTTTTATTTGAATGATTTTTTCTAAAAAATTGTTCCGTAAATGTATTATGAAACTATTTTAGTTACTTAGAACTGATGCAAAGCAAAAACAGAACATGACCAATAGAAACATAAAGTAGGGTCAAAGGTCGTGCACTTTATCTATTTACGTTGAGACAATGTCATCTATAGATACTATTAATATGTTATCCAAAAGTTATAAATGGAATTATTTCAAACTTCATACAAAGATTAAGAGCATTAAGGAAAGGTACAAGTACAATGAATCTATCTAGCTTACTTTTTTGAATTATTTCCCTTTATTAAACTTACATATAACATTTCTTTTCCAAAGAATAACTCTAAATTTAACTAATCATTTTTGTTGAAATTTCACACAACGATAAAGACCTCTGAAAGAAACTGAAGTGTATAGAATGATAAGTCTATCTCGCTCATTTTTTAAAATTATCTCCCTTTATAGAATGTAGTTGTCTGAACCATATCGTTAAAAATAGTACTTACGTTACTGGCATCAGTTCATCGTTACAAAGCTTTTGTCAAAAGGTTTGTGGTACCCTACTTGCTTAAAGGCAAAGAAAATCTCCTATATAAGTGACCCCCCCCCCCCCGCCCCCAAATACCAGACTTTTTAATCCCAAATATACAAGATCCTGTCTGGTCCAGTCTGATAAGGGTCCATAAAACCCCTGTAAACTTGACATGTAGCCTAATTATTGTCAGAGAATCATAAATTTTATTGCCCACAGGTAAATTGGTTATTTCCTGTGTTTTGCATTTTATTAATTGAAATGCTGTTGTTTTTTTTAGTCTTTTTTCAGCATGTACACAAAATTATTTTAATTGATAAGATACTAATTTTGATTGCTCAGTCATGTTGAGTAATGTCCTGGCCAATTAAATTATAACTCTTATAGCAAAGCATTTCTCACTATAAAATAATTATTCAAAACTTAATAAGAGAAATTACAAGTTTGTTTATTCAATGATTATGATCTTCTTATCAAAAGTAACAAAATAAAAACGAAAAAAAAGATAATTGCTGGATTTTATTAGAAATAAAAGAAGCGTTCAGTGCATTTTTAATAGATAAAGAAGGTATATAGACAGAAGGATGTTATATATTCAAAATGCTTAATTCCTCTTGTGTTGTCTAAATAATGTTAACTTTCTTTTATTTATAATAAAATCCAGCAATAAAGATATATCATTGTTCAAAATACACAATAATTTATTACTTCTAAAAGCTATGTGCCTGAATGCATTTTTATATTTTTGATAATAAAAAACAGCAATAATGAGATGTAATTGTTAAAAAACTTACTTTATTAAAAATATGATAAAACACTGTTGTATCTTATCACTTTGTTTATTTAGCCTAATTCAATCACGCTTTCTAAACTCGTTATAAAGGTGAGAACTGATTTGCTATAAAGGTGAGAAATATCACCTGCAATTTATTTACTGCACAGTAGCTATACAGTAGCTTATTATGATAAACAGAAGCAAGTCTACCAATGGTCCTGACTTGTGTATTGGCCCTTATCGCCAATATGCAGACCTTATCAACCCCATAGGCCACATACCAGGCATACCAGAATCAGTGTCTTTAAGGGATTGTTCAATTATATAGAAAACATATCAGCAGATGGTCACAGTCAATACTATAGACATAAAGATTAATATTTACCGTATTATGTACTTGTTAATTCAGACCTCAGCGACTTGCCACTTACGTTATCATCAAAATATATCATGTACAGCACAACATATGATCTTTGATAGTTGTATATTCCCTTTGTCTGCATATTTAAATTTGTTGTATATAATTTAACACAGATATCTTCAGCTTTGTTATAGAATATAAGGTTTCTTTTTGGCCCATCTGATTTTTTGCTCGATTATACGAAGTATAAGGAGAGCAATCCTCTCGACCAGACGTTGGCGTCTTTCCGCGTCCCAGCTTTGGGTAAAGTTTTTTCCAACTTTCTCTTTTTTCTATTTATCTCTGTAATTACTTGATGGATTTGATTTAAACTCAAAAAGGTTATTCCTCATCATTACCCACATCATCTGACTTAAGGGTCATAACTCTGGTACCAATATTTCGTGATTATCCCCCCTTTTCACTTAGATTTTCAGGTTAATGTTTTGATGCACTTTCACTCTATCTGTGTTATTACTGAATGGATTTGATTCAAACTTATAATAATTGTTCAACATCATCACCCACATTATATTAAGCAAGGTGCATAACTCTGGTATAATTTTGTCATGAATTATTCCCCCTTTTTATTTAGAATTTCAGGTTAAAGTTTTAAAGCACTTTCATTCTATCTCTGTTATTGCTGAATGGATCTGATTCAAACTTAAAATAGTTGTTCATCATCATCACCTACATCATATGGCACAAGGTGCATAACTCTGGTACATTATTTTTTCATGAACTAAGCCCCCTTTTACTTAGAAGTTAAGGTTAATTGTGATGCATTTTCACTATATTTAAGTTATAATTATGAAATGCATATTTAATTCAAACTTGAAGAAGTTGTTTCACTTCATCACCCACATCATATGGTTCAAGGTGCATAACGTTTGTATCAATATTTAATGAATTATGCCCCCTTTCTGCTTAGAATATACTTATACAGTGTTTAATACACTTTATCTTTACTTCTCTTATTACTTAATAATTTTTACTCAGGCTATTGCGCAATATCTTCATCCACTAATGGAATCACTCTAGTGACAGCTCCAGTTTCCTCAGATAAGTTTTACTATCCAGCATCGAAAGAGTCAAGCGTGCTGTTTTCTGTGACAGTTCTTGTTTGAAAATTATCGTCATCACTTGATCGTCATCGGCTTTGGCGTCTGCATCGGCGTTGTCTGTTTAGGTTTATCTTTAAGACTGCTTTTTCTCCTAAACTATCATTGCTTTTACTTTTAAATTAAAACTTGCAATACTTGTTCACAATCAATAGCTGACACTGCACAGCAAGAAACGTAACTCCATTCCGCTTTTTGCAAGAATCATGGTCCCCTTTGGACTGAAAATATCAAATTTCTTATTTAAGTTTTATGTTTGGGTAAATTATCTCCTAAACTATCAAAGCTATTGCTTTACAACTTGTAGCACGTCTTAACCATTAAAAACTGACTCTGTATAACAAGAACTCCATCCTGCTTTTTGCAAGAATTATGGCCTCTTTTGAACAAGTTCAAAGTTTTGCGTTTAGGTCAGCCTTTCTTAAAAACTATAAAAGCTATTGCCCTAAAACTTGCAACACGTATCAACCATCAAAGACTGACTCTTTAAAGCAAGAAACATTACTCAATCCTTCTTTTTGCAAAAAATATGACCCCTTTTGGACTTAGAACAAATCAGATTTTTTGCTTAAAATTTGTGTTAAGGTCATTTTTTCTCATTAACGGTCAAAGTCATTGCTTTAAAACTTGGAGCAGTTATTCGCAGTTTAAAGCTGCAAGTACAGTTACTCTACATTTTTACAAGAAATACGACCCCTTTGAACTTAAAATATCATAGGTATGACAATATTTCTATTATACAGAGACAAAAATATCAGATGATCATCTGCACCCGTAAGGCGGTGCTCTCATTCTATTTCAGCATGTTTTCATGGTAACATAAGTACCGATACTTATTTTTACTTTAAAAAAAGTATACTGCATAACACAGGTTTAATTCGATTTTATTTATATTTGTGAGTTCTTATTACAAGTCGCTTTTACATAATTTTAATGTACAAAATACCTCCTCCCACAATTTACACACATTCTGAGCAATGACTGTCTACCACTGAGTACTAGTATATCATGTTTTGTTTAGCGTACTATTTCTTCCACCAAAATCTACGTTACATTAACACTTAAGATTGACAAACGTTTCAAAGTTACACAATGAGTATTAGGTTACAGTGCTTAGTTAACAAACATCTTAAAATGACTTTTGAATAATTCTTTATGTAAATTAAGTGTATTCTTTCGTCAGATGCAGCCTACTGGTACATACGTTACTTAATTAGATTATGTCCTTTGTGCATTAAAACTCTCTGTTGATATAGAGTGAGTGGCAAAGAAGTTAGCAGACTGGGCTACAGTGGTTCGGGATCGATTCAAGGTTGCGGCTGATATCCCGACCATTGTTCAGTTCTGGTACTGTTTCCAGCACTATCGATTTAGAATGTATGCTGGGAAGGTAAATATCACACCTGCCGTGGGCTCCGCTGGAAATAAGTTGTTCCATCCATTACAGGTGGGGACTTGCGTTTACTACCCATTAATATACAAGAATTTTTACATTTTTTAAAACTTTTATATCAAACCAAGTAAATGTTGACTTAAATACCGATAACCTAGATGAGTATTCATATATCATGCTGCAAATATGGCCAAATAAGTAGCTTAAAACTGGTAGTAGGTGGTCTATGAAAGAGCACATCAACTTCTGCATACCAAAATGTTCGTCAGAATATGTAGTTTTCAGAACTGCCTGATGCCAGTTGTTACTCACTGGGCAAAGTCCTCAATTTCAAGATGGCCGCCAACATGGCCGCTGATACATGAAAATGATACCCAATGCATAAAATTTAAAAATAAAAGCATTTAACTGTTGTAAATTAATCTGAAGTTATTATAAAAATGTGAAAGTTATAAATCTGCAAAATTATATGCATTTATCGATATGAAATACAACTTTTTGACACATTTTATACCAGTTTTATATGGACTAAAATGTAATGAATACTATTGTTTTGAAGATACGGTCAAATATACTTTGTTTGTATTCCTCTATTTACTGTTGTTCCTTACACAATGCAATCCCGTGTTGAACAAGTGATAATAAATCGTAATTACATTATTATTTTGTTAAAGGATACATTCAAATTATTGATAATATATATATTTAAGTGGGTGGGGTAATTCAATATAAAATATATCTAATAACAGGTAAAATAAAAAAATAAATTGATAATCATCTTCAGTTATGTATACATCCTACTATAGTTTCATTATCAAAACAATGTATAAAGTACGAAATATATATTTAAACAAAACGTACCAAGTTTATTAAAAAAAAAAAATGGCCGCCAAGATGGCTGCCGCAATGTTTTTGCTATGACTTATATTTTATACCGGCAGCAACACCTTTGAAGACTCTGCTATAGCTTGTTGATGTCTTTGCGTTATAACAGTCGTACATATGTTGATTATTTAATTGCATTGTGATTTATAGAGTAAACTGTAATATTTTTTTTTGATATTTATAAAATAAACGAAACAGAACATAGGTATATACATCCATACCAGATATAGGTTATAAATGTTAATATTCATATACAAATATCTAATAAATGGATCTTTCCCCTACACCAAATATACAGTGAATAAACACTGCTTAATTAAATTACCTAGATCAGGGGAACTTTCATTTACACCAAAGTTACAGGAAATAACGAAATTGTCTGCTCTTCGATTGGAAATACAGGGCCCGAGTATTTCTTGCTGTGAGTGTCAAAACACCCGTTGTGCACGTTCCATCAAATGTGGGCTGCCAAATCTGAAAACCCCATGGGACAAACTGCCAAACAAATGTGGGCTGCCAAATCTGAAAACCCCATGGGACAAAATGCCCAACAAATGTGGACTGCCAAATCGGAAAACCCCATGGACAAAATGCCCAACAAATGTGGGCTGACAAATCTGAAAACCCCATGGGACAAAATGCCCAACAAATGTGGGCTGCCAAATCTGAAAACCCCATGGGACAAAATGCCCAACAAATGTGGGCTGCCAAATCTGAAAACCCCCATAGGACAACATACTGAGCATTCGACAAACTATCGGGAATTTATTTTTTCCAGTCGGTGACCTGGTGAATACTCAAAATGACCTGGACATTCCCTGCCAACCATGTGGTAAATCCAGGGAGAGATAGATCCTTTAGAACATACACTTTACAAAATGGTAACCTCCCTGGTGTAATATCTTACATCATATAAAATTTACTAGGTTAATCTCCCCTTTGTTAAACATCCTAAACTGACCAATCATAAAATAGGCAATTCATGTACATTATATACAATTACAAGTGTAACCTCCCCTGTTTTATATCTTGTGAATTGATCGGTTGTAAAATTTCACCCACATCATGTAAAATTTACAAGGGTACTCCCCTGTGTACATCAAAATATAAATATAAAAAAATAAAACTCGTAACGTGATCATCACGGAGGACAACCTACCTTATTTTAGATATTGCTTACTCTTGAAAAGTGACCCTCCGGTCACTCTGCTCCTTCAGTTCAGGGCAATCTCTTCTCAGGTGAACTTCTTGACAAAGCATCTCCCTGGAGATCTAGGCAAAGTACGATTCTTCAGCCAATGATTTCCCCCACAATTAAAGCAGCATCCCCCATTCCGACTAGGACTACCTGATCTACCCGGACTGTTTTCCCGAGACTTATTTCTTCCGGGACTACACGGAGAGGGAGACAATGATTGATGAACTTTAGCGGTAAGCTCAGACATAGCTTTCAACAAATCTGTCTGCTGCTAAGTAGTGTCTTCTTGGTATTTAGGTTGGCTTTTGCTAGCGGTCTGCTGGACTTTAATCATACTGTTTAGTAACTCCGAGAGGGTATGTTGCGTTGGGGTTGGAGCGACTTTAGAACTAATAGTCGGACTTGAACTATCTGAGTCTGTACTGGAGGCAAGCCTCTCTGAACGTCTCGGAATTGACTCTCTAGTAGTCCTTGATGTTCATAATCCGTTGTATCTCTTGAATCCGAATATAACAGACCTTAACCTCCCTAAGGGTACATGATCTTAGCCGCAATCGACTCATTTACCCTAGGTAAGATCTGTGCGCTTGTGGCAGACACTCGGAACGGTGCCCTAGCATGCGTATTTGCATAAGCTTGGGTGCAGATTATGGGAGTAGCCAAGGCATCAGATGGCATTGAAGCAGCCATAGTGTATTGTGGCGAGGCCACTAAAGATATATTGGCGGACATTTGCGCAAAGGACGCAGTCTTATAGTAAGATGGCAGTGCAGCAACTGTAGAATTTGGGATTGAGGCCAGACCGGACCAAGCTACACTGGTTGGAATGGATTTAACCCCAACGAAACACATTCTGGGTGCCAGGGGTTGACACAAATGACCAGCCCTGGGTTTCGCTAAGCGAGAGGGAGCTTGTATATTTGTACTAAGTGTGCCACTCATACAGTAGGGTTTCTGTGCAACAACATGGTCACTAGCTCCATGTGGAAAGGTTCGAACCACCGTTTGTTCCACCGTTGAGATGTGGCACTGGAGCCATAGCCTGTACATTTGTACTAATTCTAGGGGCCTGGACCCCTGTGTCAACCATGGGGTAGGGTGGTCGAACCAGAGCGTTTTGATCAGGTGGACGGATATTATTCCAAATGCCACTTGTGGGGTTTGGTGCAGAAACTGTTGCGGGTACATTTGTGTAAATAGGAGGGGGGTGATCGCCTGTGCTACCCATATGGTAGGGTGGTCTGGCAATAGCATTCTGGCCCCCGTCAGGTGGACGGGATTGATCGATCCCAAGGGCCGCCTGTAGGATGTAGTGCGGGCACAGTTCCTGGCACATTTGAACCAGTTGTAGGACCCTGCAGTCCTGCTTCTCCCTTATAATTGGGTGGTTGTACCAAAGTGGACTGTTTATTTCGGGCGGACACAGCCTATTCCATACTTCAGCCTGAGATTGTTGTACCGTACCCAAAAAAATGGTACCAGGCGGAGGTACTTGCGTCGTAAAGACCTTGTTAAATTTAAGGCTTTCTACATTTGTTCTGCTATAATTACCTCATACTACAAAGTATGAGTAAACATATGCTTTCTTAAATAACAAATAAATAAAATCAAGACGTTGCTATTTTAAAACCATGACTTACATGTAGATTACTTAAATCACTTGTGTCAGTTTGTATCAATCAATGTGTGTTCAATGTTTGTTGTTTTTTTTTTTTTAATTTTTTTTTAGAATTTAATAACATTCTAAATGTTATTTATTCCAATCTTAAAAAGATGTCACTGCAGAGCAGTATTCCATATTTTACTGATATTATCATATCTCACAAGCTTAAAAGCTTACAACTGAACATAAAATGTCGAAGACATTATTACGTATGTTGTATATTTATCATTTTTACATTCTCTTTTTATAAGAAAATGACTAGCAAGCAGTTCATAAGTTTAACTCATTAACACCTGCAGCCATATCGCCGCTTAATTACTGGCATCAATTTTCCGATACATTCCTGAGCCACTTATCAATTTATCTGCTTTGTATGCCTGTGGATTTTCACTGATAATCAATAATCGATAAGATCTAGGCATTCATTGATCAATATTAGGGACAAACATCTGTTTATAACAGATGAATAAAACTGATATTTTTACATCTGATACTACAATTTATGATCTATTCAAAAAATTTTAATTGACTATTATTTTAATTCCCAAAAATTGTTTCACAGGCCTACTGAAGTAACACGAATATGGAAAACTGCAATATTCAAGAAAGATTTGACATAGAAAAACAGCTATTATTTGATTATTTTATATTTATTCAAATATCATTTACCGCTAAACTTTAAAGCAAATGACATTATAAAAGAACAGAATTATGCTTTATTAATAAAGTTAAAAATACTGAATGAAAAAGAAAGGCTCTGCAGTATATTAGAATGAGAAAATCAAACAGGCAATACCTAGAAATAACTTTGTAGTTGCGATATTTAGTGATGAGTATATTGAAAATACATGCTTGAATAATAAATATTTTGATAGTTTCGATCGCTTCCGGGTTTTATAAATCTTTAGTGTAAAATATTTAATTAGTTGACTGTGACAGCAGTCCAATCGTTAGTACTCTTACTAGCGTAAAATCACGTCACGCGGCATACAGTACTATCAGGCAGATAGCGCATTTATGCGATCCTCGGCATACACGCCTGTTATCTTTTGACGGATAAATACGACATGCGGTACTCGATAAGAGATAAAATGAACGCATAAATGCGATCTGCGTCCTTAATGAGTTAAATCAGTATTTTATGTAATTGCTAAAGAAATATTCTATTAAATGCTGTTTTAATCTTCGAATACACATTTCAGCCTGTTTTAATTACTTTTAGCAAACATATATTTACTCCAAGATCGAACCGTGTCATAATGTGAAAATGATATATTTTCATCATTTACTAATTACCCACACCACTTATGTGACTTAGTCTTATTAATGTCGGTAAATATGCCACATTTTATTCATGTAATAGTTCTTTTTCACGTATTTGTTCCGTCAAGAAAAAAAAACTGCACATTAAAATACCCGCACCTTTACTTAATATGAATTTTAAAGTATTACACATGTTATATGTAAGTGTACATAGATTTACCCCACCCACTAAGCTGTTTATTTAGCCCTTGATTGTTGGATTAACAGATAATAATTTAATTAAAAGTTATCATGTCAAATACTCATGATATAGTTTATGAAATTCTGAACATAATAAAGCATAAAACTTGTAAAATATAACCAAGCCATTAAAAGTGGTAGAATTATTAAAAGAATGTATGTAAAACAACGATTTTTTTCTGATCATTTTGCATACAAAATCCATCATATTTTGTAAGAATATATTTCAATTTACTTAAAGATGAAATAAACTATGTTTTAATCTATTCTGCATCAGAAAATAGTATAAGACTAGGACGATGCCTTTAAGTTTGAAATATATTGTCCAGTCAATATGTATAGCATGATGTTTAATTTTCGGCAGCCATATTGGCGGCCATCTTGAATTTGAGCATTTTGCCCACCACTTACAGTCTGGCATCAACTGGTTTCGAAAACTTAAGACTCTTACAATCATTTTGATATATAGTTTGCGATGTGCACATTCGTAGACCACCTACCCCTCATGGAGGTGGTCTCGTTTGCGACAGTAATAGGAAAGCAGTTAAATATTTCCGAATGTTTATATGAACTTATTGCCCTATGCTGCTATTCTGCTAATTTCACATGAACGAATTATTTAACAATACTGAATACTGTTCTGTAATCATGAATTAACAAGTACCGGTACATGTTTTTTGTTCGACTCCCACATATAGCCGACATCATCCTTACATGATAAATAAATTGTTTGCAATTTTTGTTGATATATTCCAACGACACCACTTAAATATTCACCATTATAAACAATATGACATGTGCAAAGGTCAAGGTCAAGGTCACATGCACCCAAATTAAGTTTCCATTTTTGTTCGTAGATGAAATTACTTCCCTTTTATATCATATATTATAATAAATGTGTTTTTTTTCTTCAGTTCTAGAACTAATTCAAATATGAAATTCTGATTTCTTCAGTAGGCAATATGATCATGTTTATTTATACTTCATAGCACTTACTGCGACCTTTGGATCTTTAACATATATTTGTGACATTAAAACTGAGAAGCATCTGTATGATCAAACTGATAGCATTAGATAGATAAAGAAAAGTATCTTAACAAGAAATCAGAAATAATTTAAGTAATCTAAACCCGAATTAAAACAAGTTAGAGCTGTCCGTAAGACAGAGCGCTCGACATTTTCTTATTGCTTGACTCTGAAGCTTTGCCAGTAGAAACTTTATAAAACTTTAACAAAAGATCTAAGTTAACAAGGGGCATAATTCTGTAAAAATTCAAATCAGAGTTATGGAGTGTTTCTCCTGGTGTAGCCTTTAATAGTAAGCAATAATTTAAAGTTTCAAGTCAATAGCTTTGATAGTAACAAAGATATTTGACTTTATGTTCACCGCCGTTTGAATACATCTGCGGATGTCTCTAAATTGTTTCTTTGTACTTTAAACATGTGTAAATGTTGAGTTCTGCTCTAAATATTGAGGTCTGCTCAACCCTGGGCTAGAGGACAGTAGCATGCATTTCCACTACCGTCCATGAACAGGCTCAATCAAACCGAGCATGCAATATTTTCATGTTTGTCGTGCTGAGCGACCTGTGAAGTTTTCACTTTTCTCTATTTTATCAAAACCTTTAACCAACATTATCAGTCAAAAAGGGGCATAACTCCATTAAAATTCAAAAATTCAAATCAGTGTTAGGGAGTGTTTCTCCTGTTGTAGCCTTTAATAGTAAGCAATAATTTAAAGTTTCAAGTCAATAGCTTTGATAGTAACAGAAATATTTGACTTTATGTTCACCGCCGTTTGAATACATCTGCGGATGTCTCTAAATTGTTTTTTTTTGTACTTTAAGCATGTGCAAATGTTGAATTCTGCTCTAAATATTGAGGTCTGCTCAACACCGGGCTAGAGGGCGTGGGCAGTAGCATGCATTTCCACTACCGTCCATGAACAGGCTCCATCAAACCGAGCATGCAGCATTTTCATGTTTGTCGTGCTGAGCGACCTGTGAAGTTTTCACTTTTCTCTATTTTATCAAAACCTTTAATCAACATTATTAGTCAAAAAGGGGCACAACTCCATCAAAATTCAAATCAGTTATGGGAATTATTTCTCCTGGTGTAGACTTTGATAGTAAATAAACATTTTAAGTTTCAAGTCAATAGATTTGATAGTTACAGATATATTTGACTTAATCAAAAGTTTTAACCAACGGCTATGCCGACTCCGATGCCGGGGCGAGAGCAATAGCTCTACTTTTTCTTCGAAAAGTCGAGCTAATAAAGCAACGAAATCAAACATTTAAAACTATGTCCTGCCGGAAGGTGAACTTCAACAGTATTTCATGATAAAATGTATGCAAATATTATATAAAGATTTATTGGGAAGTTTTTAATCTGTAAAATCAAAGTTTTCCTAAAATTGTATATAACTAATATATACTGAACAAAATAGCTAAGTCCCCCATATATTTATTTGCAAATATCTTCAAAATTATAACATAAAATACTTCTTGAAATGTAATTTACACTCAGAACAATATGTTATTGATAAAATGCCGAACTTTCAACTAAACCAAAACACGTCTTCTGATATAATATTCCTTGCATTTTACGATTTAAACTAATTTTAGACAGGTCACTAAAAGTAAACACACACGTTTACAATGTGCATGTACATACTAAAAACGACAACGTAGTTTTGGGAAGATAATGAAATAACTTCGTTAACTTGCTTTTTCTAAAACCAGCATTCACCATCCGTGTCATATTTAACAATTCGCTAGAAAATAAATGTTAGTATGAACAGTTCTTATTCTTACAAATGACATTCACTTGTTCACTAAAACACAGCGTTTTATGTGTTTTTGTGACTTGTTTACAAATGAGGTGAGTTAGTAAATTGAATAGTGTTTATATGTTGGTGTCGCTTAATATTTTTGAAATTTTATTATGTTATTAACAATACTTTGTTCTAAAGGTATGCTAATTTCAAAGGACATTGGACATAATGCTAGGGATTTTGCCATAAGTTCAATACTATTTCTTGATTTCAGTAGCTGATAGTTTTATATAACAGCTTCAAATACTGATAAAAAAGTTATATTCCTTTCAAAGTGTCACAAAAAAATAGTTTTATTTCATATTTGTTTTCTTGGAATTCGAACAGTTTGTAACTAAGGGTCATATTTTTGAAAATTTCGAAATGTGTATTTTTAGTTAAAATAAGCATTGGTATTTAAGGTATTTCTACTATGAAATATTTTAATACAATAAATAAACTGATACCATGCAGATTATCAGTTTTATTGACATTTTTGAAAATAAACAAAACGGAAAAAGTAAAATTGGAACAAAACTTTTGGTCCCTAACTGTACTTCAGTTATTTTCACCCGAGTGCCAATGAGAACACTGATGCATTGATCATATCATATTGTTTGTTTTCTTTACATCTATTGCTATACTGTATTTATACACATGTACAATACTGACCGGGCATTATGTGGAGGATTATTATTGAATACATGCAGTGGTGTAGCTGTCCATACATTGGCATAGTTGGCTATTTTTCAGTTGAAACGGAGGGTTGCAGGAGACTGCCTATTCCACTGTTCGTTCCGGGATGCCTTACTTTTAGTAGTGGAACAGAACTTCACTAGCTAGTATCAGCATTTATATAGATATTCTTGGGTTGTCTGTGTTAGTTCTTTGAGGTCCTTACTAGTATTTCGGTGGCTTCGAAATAAGTTTCAGACGTGTGAAGCGAATTGATGTTAATTCTGGGGGTGTCAGTGAGTCAGTATTAGTTCTATAGGTGTCAGTGTAAGTTCTGGAAGCAACTGGGTAGTTAATGAGATGGTGTCTGGTGTAGTTCTGTTAGGGTATAGGATGCTGGATCGGATAAAAGCAAATGTTGCTCTTAAAATGCATTCTATGTTCGCTTTAACTGTGTCCTACAAAAGGTAAAATATTTGAATCTAAGTGGCACTATTCCCATAAAAGTTCGTCTGTATTTCTTTGTCATGTTTACGTTGAAGACAAATATGTAATATGTCGAAGCCACTTGCTTGGTTCTTGACTTGCGACAGATGCAGTTGTCTCAATCCTGATGACACTCAATCGACGGACTTTGATTGTCAAGAGGTAACAGATCTGATTGAAAAATTCATAATATATACTTATAACGATCTGTCTGCTTTCTAGCTTGACCTTCTATGCCCGCTATTTATTTAGGTTAGTGTTCTCTGTGCTTGAAATAATTACAAAAATGAATAAAGCTGTAGATATGTAAGGTTTAGGAAACACATGCAATAAGTGTCAAATATTTATGTAAAAATTCATTTGCTGACACCCTGTACGTAGTTTTTTTTCAATTTTAAACACTTTCCCACCTGTGACCAAATGCCATTTTTGCAGCATACGTATATAATAATTATTTACAAAGGCTGTAAACTATTTTGTTGGAAAGATGTTTAAAACGTAAAAATATTTATGTTCATAATTTAATAGAAAAGAGAATGAGAAATGTCTACAAAACGTTGTTTTTGTTCATAAACTTGTAAAATGAAGTCGCATTTATCACGAAATGGTCTTCAACTATCTTAACTATGCAATTTCAGAAGTCTATCCCTATGTCACGTTTTCCTTTATCGGATAGGCAATCTGAATAGGAAAATGTCCGAGGTTTTTTGTATTTACAGAATTTACAAAAAATATTGGAAAATTAGCAAATGCGGTTAGCTATTCTGTTCTGTTTATATACGACATGACCTTTAACCTTTATATATGAGCATACAATACGTTTTCGAGTGCGAGTCATAATTTATTAATTGGATACAAGTGTACGGTTTAGTTAATTCTAATATTGTAAATAAAATCATGTATAATGAGAAACTATTCATGAATCATTGCATCAATGCTTAAAATTATGTGAAAAAAATCAGTTTTAATGAATGATATTTGACCTCTATAATTTGCATATAATGGTCATATATATTTGGGGATAGCGCCCAGATGAACCAGGGATGTTTAAATAAAGTCTTTATCTCCAAGCATTAACATTCCGACCCTCATAAACTTTTTTCAAAGGCTAAAACCACCAGACTAGTAATTAGAGTAATTATCGAACTTGGCAAATCGCTTACAGCAAACCATTAACAGATTTAATGATTCCGTGAAGTTCTAACAGTCAATTTGCTTGTAGTTTATAACAAGCATTTGATTTACAAGGCGTTGTCAAGCGTGTCGCAGATTCATACTTACATAATTTGACTACTGTCACGTAACTTGCTTGGAATATCGTCATGCAATACAATGTCCTCTAATAGAAGGTAGTTAAGTCTCTCATATACAGTATAACATTATATTCTACTGTCTGTCAATGATGTACTATGTATAAACAATATTGAACTATATACAATAATTTATGACACGAAGTTTAGATTATTATTCTCATATATAAACATTTCCTGTTTTTCTATTGCCTACAACATTAACTGGATATAACAATGTACTTTATAATTTCAACTGTGATATCATTTCGTTTCGCAACTGTGGACACATTTGAGAAAAAAGTGTACTGCTGAAGAAAATACACGAACATTTTTGGGGGGTTCCGTGTAATACTTGAGCTGATGTTGAAATATTTTACAGATAGGAAACTCTAGGGGTATTAATATGCCTGATTAGATGACAGAGTAATAGAACAAACAAACAAAAATAAATTATTGACCTTCGACCTCTTGCTGTGACATAAACCTTCGGGTCAGGGATATGAGTGTTATGCTAGAAAATGTTGCTTTTTAGTAATTGTGTCAAGTACTATTAAAACCCATTATTGGGCCACAATTTTATGGACCGAAAACGAAAAAAGAGCTCCATTGACATTTGATATCGATGTGTGACCTTGTTCTTTGAGATAGGGGTTTTGGTCATGTCTATTTCTTATTATTTTATTATTAGGAACTTGTGTGCGAAGTAATATTAAATCCCTTTATGGATTGATTAATTACAGAACGGATAGTAAAATATAACATTTACCTTTGTGCTAGGGCTCTGGTTATTGTGCATGACACGTTGTCTAATTATGGGAAACATTTATGCCAAGTAATATGATTGTAATCTGGACTCGACACGAAACAGACCATGTTCATGTCATGTAAACATTTGACTGTCAAGTGTGGCATTGACCTCTAAGTGTGGAGTCTAACAGTTATGCATGATACATCGTCTTATAATGGGGTAAAGTTGTGTCTAGTTATTTTAAAATCACTTTATGGATTTTTGAGTTACAGTCCAGACATGAAAAAAACCTAGCGACAAAATGTTAAGCTTTGCGCTAGGGGTCCGAGTTACACGAATGGCACGTCGTCTATTTATATTACAATATCTTAATGAACAGTTATGGACCAGACACGAAATTGGGGACGGACGGACAAACGAATTGATAGGCGGGCGGACGGAAAAACTGGTTTTAAACTAGTAAGGTACTACTACTGTCCGTTTACTGGAGACATATTAAAGTGTAATGAAATTACCAGCCCATGCGTTTCGTATATAAATATAATATACGTTCCTTATTGTGACTAAGTAACATCTAACTTACAGTTGATTTGTAAACTTGCATCTCGTTTTACATGAGAGAACAAAGCTCTACAGAATTCCCTGATCTTTTCCTTAATTGCTATAAGCCACTGCCAAAATAACCCCACTAAACCCAATAAATAATATCTGCCTCATAAAATTTACTTTTGTTTCTTTATGTTATGTCTTAATAAAACAGCATCTCCCCCTCACCACCCCAAATGACAACCCGAACTAACAAACCCCATCCAAACTTTTTCTGAGGAATTACTGAAACCTTTTCGTGATATTGTTTCTATCTACCAGTTTTAGTGGGAACGTTACAAAAGTACGGTCTTGTTAAAAACACAGCCTCTATTTCTAATTTCAATGACATTGCGTGACGCGCTACCAAATGCGATGTAGAAAGCTGTGAAAATCAGGTAAGGGATGTAGTGCCAAGTTTAAAGCCAATACCTTGAATATTATTGAGTTATGCTCGGGAATCAAAATACAGACGGACGGACTGACACATGTGTTGTCAGTTTACATGAACATTATTCCAAAATAATCATACAATAATTATAAATGCACTTTGACTTTTTCTCTAAAAATAATTAGTGAAAACGTGATCGATACCTGTTAAGTGTCTTACAAACTCTGGCTGTGGTCCATTCTGATTATATAACACATTGAAGGAAGTTAGAAAGTAAAATATATATCGGTTAGACCTTGGAGAACTCTTAACATATATTCGGAAAGTATTTTCACCCGACAGGGCAAGTAAAGACAAATGTATAACTGTTTGTGACTTACTTTTCAGCACAAACTATAGAACTGAACAATGTTACAACATTGAGGACAACCGCTTGACAATGTATGTTAAGCATCCTGTTCAAAAGCAGACATCATATGCTATAGACAACAAAGTTGGAGATCGAGGGGTTTCTTATAAAAAGTCTAATGATCGTGATTACCAAAAAATTGCAGGGCCTGCAATTTGTAAGCAAGGTAAATGTCAGTTGTAGAGTATGTCTTATATAAACAAAGTAAACATTGGAGATAAGTCCGCCACTGCAAACAAGGTAGGTTTCAGTTGCAGAGTACCTCTGTAAAAGAAAGTGAATGTGGGTGATAGGTCCGTTAGTGTAAACAAGGTAATGCTGATTTATATCACATTTGGAGGTATACGGTGCAGGAACAATTGCTTGTACGACCTTCTTAAGATACCTTCGTCTGGAGATTTAAAGTTAACATTTATTTCAGTTCATTTATAATTAGGCAATGCAGTATCATCATTTTTTTTCCATTTCAATATCAGATTATATAAATACCTTTATTGATATAAAATAAAATGTTGAACACGGACAAAGATGACTAGTCAGTTATCAGTTCAATACAACATATTTATACCAAAGAAATAAAGGTATACATTTATATTTTTGAATAAATGCAAAGTATTTGACTTTATATTATACATCTTTATAGATCTGTCACAAAAAAAATCACAAATCAATATAAACAGGGAGAAACAAATCCGTATTTTACATTATGTAATGTATGTTGCATGACTACTTTCATTTAGTATGTATGACTTTCGCACAGTTCTATAAATAGTGCATATAAAAAACTTCACTTATAGGTATCGCACTGTAATAAGGCGCTTTGAAATTTAAACAAACAAAACAGTAGCATCAATTTAAGTCAATACACAATGTTTACGCTGCAGATAGTAAGTCCTCGTTGGCCGAGTGGTATTGGTATCCGTCTTCGTCGGGAGTTCGATTCCCGGATCTGTAAAAAAAGTATTTGGAAAACTGCTTTTATTATTTATTTTTTTTTTCAATACAATTCAACAAAAGCAACAAAAGTTTGTTAAGGTCGTGTACTATCTTGTTCACTAACTTATAGATGTAATTGTTATCACGTAGCTATGTTTAAATAAGCTTCATCTTTAATATGATCTAACGTTTTTTAGGCATTCATAAATAAATTAGAAATCGGAGAAAAACAAACTTACACAAAGTATATAAATCAAATTCCAAAAAAGAAAAAAAAAATGCCGGATGCAAGGTTTGAACTCAAACAACTACCACTACCGTATTTTCCGGACAATAGGCAGCGGCCTATACGTTAAAAGAGTGTAATTTTCAAGGGTACGGCTTATGCGTTGAAGCGGCCTATGCGTCATTTTATTTTTTCTAAATGGGCATTTCATGCGGCCAATACAACAGTTTTAATTTTTCACTTGCATTTTAAAAGTTGTTGAAATTCATCTGTATATTCTAGTGTCGATTCCAGATATTTTTCTCTTTCTCGTCGGTGTAGTCATATTTTGCTTAATATCGGATCGAATCAAGTAAAATGTAATGAGTACAGAATGGACAATTTTGCCGAAAGGGCTTTAGAAAACAGCTCACGAAAAACTTACACTTGGATTCAACAGATCACTACATTCGAATGATTAACAAGTATGATTACCTGTAAATACCATCGATTAAAATGACTATTTATTGAGAACATT
Source organism: Mercenaria mercenaria (assembly GCF_021730395.1). Taxonomy (NCBI): domain Eukaryota; kingdom Metazoa; phylum Mollusca; class Bivalvia; order Venerida; family Veneridae; genus Mercenaria; species Mercenaria mercenaria. The sequence continues at coordinate 58,825,591 of NC_069375.1, read as the reverse complement.
CTTTATACGACACGGTCATGTTCGCCAGATAGTGGTGCATAGGCCGCTCCAATTTGTCGGAGCGGCCTATGCGTTAAACTTTATTTCTAAAACAGTTAAGATATACGACTGCGGCCAATACTATGCAGCGGCTTATTGTCTGGAAAATACGGTACAAAATAATTACATATCTATCCACTCAACCTACTAGGTCATCAAGGCAACTATTGATTTACTTTCAATATCTTTTCTGTTAAAAAGTATTACTAAGTATTGATTATTTATTTACATGTTGCTAAAAATAAAACGCCATAATACTTTGTGGTACTTATGCATCTTTTTCAATATCGACAATCATAAAAAAGATTTTGTTTAACGACCAGACAAGAAAGAAAAAAGGATGAAGTATGAAATAAAAGAGTTATTATAACAGTAGCTTTATCTGGAAATTTAAATTTGGCTCGAGATGATTTTGCTTGTTCGGATCATACGCTGCGCTTCTGCGCCTTATGAGACCAACCACTTGAGCGAAAGACAGCAGCCCATGTCGATTTTCTTTTATGATAACCCTTTTATAGTGCGATAACATGATATCGTAGCAGAGAGACGAGCCTTTGAAAATTAGTAAAAGTCATGACAGGAATAAGAAAAACATAGATTCTGTTTCTTTTTCTTTCACTTTTTAATTTTTTGTTTCATTTTAATTTTAATATCCCATACCTGAACACCATTTGTTACATTTTCACGAATCTAATGGTTGTGTAAGTCGTTGGATTTCGTATCTAATTTATTCCTTTGACGAACAATTCAAAATTTACACTTAAAACATACATGCATTATCCTAATCTGTTGCTAGGAACTTAAAATCGAACAAAAACTAATCTTACATAGCTAAATTCTCTGTTAATTTAGTTTACCGACCAAACGACGAGGACTTCGTTTGTGATATAAATGGAAAACATATCCCTGCAAAACAACAATGTATCTATGACATTGATGAAACTGGTTTTGCTGTTGGATGCAGGGATGGAAGTCACTTGGTTAACTGTGGTAGGTATATCGTTGCATCAGGAATTAAATCGAATCGGTCGGTCGTACGTAGGAACTTGTTTTAATGAAAAATAGGTAATGGCAATCGCAACGTCTTCGGTGTCAAAATATGTAACACATTACAGAAACCAGAGACATTGTGAACAAAATTAAACACAGTACTTCGCATCTTATGCCGCTAGTTCGGTTCGAACAAGAATCGAATATTTTTTTATACGCGCTATTAGTTTAAATGCGTTCCTCTTTAACGTTATCTTTCTATTCAATCTAAGTCGTCGAATAAATGTGAAGAGTTAGCTGTCACATTAAAGAAATCAAGGGATGATATGCACAACACTAAAAGCCTATTGAGAAATGGTATAAAGCCCGTAAAACAGACGATACATGTTGATTTATTTGTTTGTCCATGCTTTGTCGGAAAAGCTTCTGGTCTCATGACTATCTTTCGTTGTTGTGACTACAGTGGCCGAGGTTTAAGAATTTTGCATATGTTTAAACAATGTAAACAGTATCCAGTGTATAAGATTTTAATGTTAAGGGTCACTTACTGTTTTAAAACAATTGATTCCAAAACGTTTCTACAGTCAAATGTCAAGAGTCTACACTTTTCTTACATAGTCAAATAAGCTTCTTATGTCGTTCGTTTTTCAAAAAATGAATGAATTTCAGAAAATTTTGTATGTCCTGGAAGCAACCTGAAATGCCCAGACAGTTACTGCATTCCACAACGATTTTTGTGTGATGGAATTTCACAGTGTCCAGGAGGAGAAGATGAGAAAGATTGTGGTAAATTGTTTCCTAAAACTGTAGTCATCTCATTGAAACGAACATCTTGAAAATTATTTCATACACAGAAACCGCATCTTTAATATGCACATTTTGTCATTGTTTTGTCTCCATTCAAATAATTTTATCAAATTTGATTAAGCTTTGAATAATATTTGTTTTAATTTATAAGGGAACATTCATGCTAAAATCAACATATTTCGTTAATAAATTGGAGGAAATGACTGTATATTTCAGGATGCCATCCGACAAACAATGAAATACTCATCCTTCATGACGAAGAAAGTGCTGACGGACCAGATATCGATCGGTTTGCGAGACAATTTTACACAGAAACAAACATTGTTAGAATATTAAGTTACAAAGCATCGAGACCTTTACAATCGCATGGTATTAGCAACATTTACCTTGAAATACGTGACATAGAGATTCATCATGTACCAAATATTGAAACCTTGTTTGAATGTCGTTACAAAATCATGACGGGAAAACTTTTAGAATCAGTTCATTTTACAAATGATGGCATTAAAGGTATCGTTCTGATTCAAAGCAGTAAAACATCGAAAGAAGTAGCTGACGAAATTTTAGACAAAGTATCTGACTCAGAAGCGAACTTCAAAATTTACAGGGTGACGGAGAATGTCCTTACGTCATTTACCTCTTACCAGCATAGCTCAAATTCGATGGTTACCGACATATATGTGAAACGATGGCGAATTCTAAACGCAATAGGTGCAGAGTATTTCAATGAGTTATGCAATGGTACGTACTTTCTGCACACTGTTGCAAAAGAACGCTGGATATTTAATATATAAACCTTGACATTTAGCTTCTATATGTGTAATTGTAAATTATTGAGACTCCAGATTAAGTTACAACAAGTTGAAAGGACATTAATAGGGGCAATCAACTTATGCCAAAATCAAATCATTTCTTCGTTCGTTCGCTTTAAATCGAACTTGTGACACGTTCATACAATCAAAAGAAATACAGTGTAACCCTTTGACTAAGTGCCGTTTTATTGAAATAGTAAGATGATATCAGCTATAAACAGCTTCAGGACTTGATACATAGTCGCATTTGCATCCGCTGCCAGGTGCCAAATCAGCAGTCATTTCACTTTAACTCAGTCTACTAATGCCGACACTGTCTTTCTTATATTTTTCAAATTATAATAAACGGTAACGGACATTATTAATAATAATTATTGTAAACTAAATGTTAGGATGTTATATAGCAATTGAACGTTTCAAAGTAAGACAAAAAAATGAAAAAAGATGATTTGAATATTTCTATAGAATGTGATGAATAATCAAATATTACATTCCTTTTCAGTAACTACAAAAGCACACTGTCCTAATGGATATAAATGTGCATGGAGCAAAACCTGTATACCAATGGAGCAAGTGTGTGATGGATTTGCACAATGTTTCCATGGAGACGATGAACTTTTATGTGACTTTAAATGCCCAGATCGTTGTAAATGCGTCGGATTTATTTCAAACTGCAGCGCTACTGACTTCAATTTAACCATGCTTCATACAGTGCCACAAAATACACGTTATCTTGACTTCAGCATGAACAGAAAACTTTGGCAAGTCCTAGAAGAATCAATATTAAACTATTTCACTTTGTCCATCTTAAAATCTTTCAAGTTGTGGTATACAGAATTTATCACGTTATGCATTTGATAGAGTTAGGAACCTTCGTATTCTAGATTTAAGTTTTAACAGTCTAACAACTCTTTAAAAACTATGTCTTTAAAAGTCTTAAACATCTTACAATCCTTAGCCTTCGAGGTAACTTTCAACTGTCCGTTATTGAAGTACTTTGCATTGACGGCTTGTCTTTATTCAAAACTTTAGATTAGCAAACGCGAAGCTTCTTAAAATTTCGGCAGAAACATTTGCTGGACTGACACTGAAATATCTAGATTTGTCAAATAACGAAATCGAAGACTTAGAAGATTTTGTATTTCGTGATTCATCAGTAGAACACTTGAATTTTAAAAGAACAATATCAAAAACGTTTCATACTGAGATATTTACTGGATTAATTGGTTTAAAAACATTATTTACACCTGCATTTAAGTTCTGTTGCATTCGACCTAGTTATGTTCGTGAGGAAAATTGTTATCCACAAAAAGACGAGTTCTCGTCTTGCGACGATCTTATGCGACATTCAATTTTGCAGTTCTTAATATGGCTCATTGGAATTGCAGCATTTCTTGGAAACTTGCTTACGATTCTGTATAGATTGAGATACGATAGAAAGAGACTGAAACTAGGTTTTGGCATATTTGTCACCAATTTGGCAGTTGCTGACTTTTTGATGGCAGTTTACCTTATAATTATAGCCGCAGCCGATTCTGCTTTCAGAAAAAGGTATTTGACGTGTTTAATATTAATTTCCTTGTACACTGAATTTGAGTTTACAGAGCTTACTTTTCAAAAAGCAGTCCATATCAAACCTGTTTATAACTGTTTATTTGTTGTTGCATCTGGCATGCCATGGACTTATATCTTCATCATACAGTTTAGATTTAAACATATTTTCATTTAGATCGTAGTTCATTCTGAATTCTGAACTGAAAAAAGCCATTTACATTTACCTTAAAATATCGAGATCATGCCGCATGTTTTGGCGACGTAAAAGTGCTAAAAAGAGCGCTACTACATGTAATATATTTTTATTCAGAATCAAAATAATATCATAGAATGAATCTATATGTTATTCACACACACGTGCAGGATTATTAGGTATGCATTTGTTTGTTTTATTTTATTGGATTTCACGTCGCACCGACACAATTATTGCTCATATGGCGACTTTTCAGCTTTAATGGAGGAGGAAGACCCCAGGTGCCCCTCCGTGCATTATTTCATCACGAGCGGGCACCTGGGTAGAACAACCAACCTTCCGTAAGCCAGCTGGATGGCTACCTCACATGAAGAATTCAAAGCCCCGAGTGAGGCTCGAACCCACATCGATGAGGGGCAAGTGATTTGAAGTCAGCGACCTTAACCACTCGGCCACGGAGTAAGCAGAATAACTCATTAGAAGTCTATGTACTCCTGAGTTATTCCGTATTTTTGTGTACTATTTACATAGACGCCATATAAGAATCGAAATGAAATAAAGCAGAACCATGTTTTTAAACATGTAAACTCTCTGAATCATTTATATACCGCGTGTAAAAACTGACCTGGGCTCGTGCAACTATTCCGCTGGCATATAAACTCTTCGAATCGTTTAGATATCTCAAAACATGGTTCTGCAATAAATCTGTTTTACTCATTTGGTATTTTGCGTTCTTACAGATATATTTATGTCGACAACTATTGGAGACACAGTGTATGGTGTAACCTTGCAGGGATACTCTCAACTATTTCTTCGGAATCAAGTGTCCTTTTTCTGTGTTTAATAACACTGGACAGGCTACTGGTCATCAAATATCCCTTTGGTGGTGTTAAATTATCCACAGACAGAGCACTCGTTTGTGTAATATTCACCTGGTTGTTTTCTGTCAGTGTCGCCATATTTCCTGTTGCGTACGAGAGTTATTTCAAAAATGAATTCTACTCGAAATCAGGAGTTTGCATTGCTCTACCATTGACAAAAGATCGCCCGCCTGGCTGGGCTTATTCTCTTGCAGTCTTTGTTTGCTTGAACTTCATCACTTTTCTCCTAGTTGCAGTCGGTCAGGTATCTATTTTCATTGAAATTACGCAAATCTGGCGGAATTGCCACTTCAGTAGAATCTGCTAGAAAGAGGGACTTAAAAGTGGCAAGAAATCTACTACTAGTGGTTGCAACAGATTTTATGTGTTGGTTTCCAATTGGAGTTCTTGGTAATATAATTTTTCATACGAATGTTTATTTCAGACTGATACTGATATTTTTGAAGTAATTCGAAGTAATGCTTTTAAATTGCACGGCAACAACCTACGTCTATAAGTGTGAATCGCGACCTATAGCAAGATAATTACTAATGCTTCCGAGCGCATACGCCGTAATGGTTTTGGTAGAGTTTCCATTTAAAAGTTAGATTAAAATAATATATTTAATTGAGAAAAAATACACAATTCAGTTTGCATTCTTCTTCAAAATTAATCTGTCCAATATTTTGGAATGAAACGAATTAAAAGACATGCAACTATTGAAACCATTATGTAAAATCAGGAACCTGTCGTTTAAAAGACATTTTAAAAAAAATACTATTAGATAAAGTACAAAAATTTTCATACACTTGTTCCAAAGAAAATTAATCGCTATTATTTTAGGTATGCTTGCTTTGACCGGTCACGTGATTGCCGGAGAGGTTTTATGCATGGCAGCGGTCTTCATATCTCCTATCAACTCAGCTCTCAACCCCAATTTTATATAACTTTGAGCGCAATTATAGGAGGAAAAGTAATATTATTATACTATGTTATCTGATAAAACTGTTATATGTGAATAATTTTGATCATGAAGGAAAAAATGAAAATAATATTCTCTTTTAAATCAAAAGATTTGTCATGTTAGAAAGCTCGCTTACATATGGAAGGTGTGACTTAAAAATGAATTACTGAATTATTCTATGGTCAGCTAGCTATAGCATAATCATTTGAATAACTGTTCTAAACGTTAGAAACAGTTACTGCGTTTCGAAGCAACTCCACTATATCACAACTTCAAATATATCGCCTTTGGATGTCTTTTAAGGCTTTATTTTCATATGAAATGTAACATAGTCATTTCTATAACAATATAGTACTTAATTACCGCTGATAGGATTATAAAACAGATAAAGTCTGACGTAGTTACTAATAATAAATACGACTTTTAACCTCAATTACCCAAAACTACTCACATATTACCACTTTATGTCACACAAAGCATTGATATAAGAAGCAAAAGTACTCCAATACCAGCAAGTATTTACAAAGAATGTTATACTTTAATGCTTCTTTTAATTGTTTAAATAAAGGTCACTTGACTAATAGTTCAATACACCACTAACCGGGAAAGTAGGTAAAATAAATTTCAGGAACACAAAGCATAATATTATTATATTATTATGTAATTGTTTTAGTTAATAACAAAAGCATCCTTTAATATCTACGAACACAGCGTTGATTCTGTCTTGGTTTAATTCTTAAACAAACACCATAACAGTAAGTGTTATCATGTATGACAAATCTCTTTGTAGTGAAAATTCGAAACAGGCCTGCTTATAAAGGGAAACATTTCTATAAACAAAAACATTTTTGCTTTTACTGCATTGTCCTAAATGACCATACCTATGGTTGTCAGTACGCGTAGTAAAGCAGGAAAAGATACAAAAGGAAAGACTGAATAAAAACACGAAAAGGAGGAGTTCCATAAGGAGAACATACGCGATCATTCAGAAAATGTATTTTATTTGTTCGCTGTACATACGGGCCGCAGTTACTTTATCTCTTATTTTTAGTTTAGGCATATATCTAAAATTTGATGAATTTATTCGATAAAAGATACTTTCACATTGCACAGTAAATATTTTAAAATTTTCTACTTAAATTCAATTGTATCATACTTATTATCTATTCTTAGAATTTCAATCCTAGTTCTGACGAGCAGTCATTAAAGAAGATGACAAAAGGTTTGTTATTTTACTGATTTCTGCAATAGTAACTGTAGGTCTGGTACCATATTTTATACTCAAACACTTCTAGCATGCCCATATGCATATGATTCAAATATTCTTTTCTAATAATTATTGCAGTAATTAAATGAACGCTAAACTCGAATATCTTTGCTGTAAGTTTATGCTGAATAACGCGAATCAATGTACATATACAATAATGTTTTTCTCATTAGAGTTTTACAGATATTGAGCTACTAGCCGTCGGAAATGGATATCAAATGCTCGGAAATGTATGGCACTTTTCAAGGATATATAGGTGTATAAGACGGAAGTAAAGATTCTTTGTCAACTGATTTACAGTCTTCACTGACAAACCTGTCCTGACATTCATTTTGTCTATTGCAATTTGATAAATCATCTGAACATTAAATGCCATTTGCGTCATTACTTATTGAAATGCATTTCTCATAACATATAGTCTGTTTATGCAAAGTATAACCAAGCCTGTTAGCACAATTCATTGTCATTAAACCCATGTTCTGGTTTAAATATGAAATAGTTATCATAACAATGCTCAGTCATTTATTTCAGAAATCGGCGATAATGTAATAAGATGTTTAGCGGTTAGCCATCGTCTTACTGCAAGAAACACTCTTCCGAGATTTTGCCATTTAAAAGACATTTGTGATGAAGAGGTGCACATTTCAATGAATGCCATTCTGACGATTGCCGCCAAACTTGCACAAACACTTGACGCATTACATTCTTTTTCTTTGGGCATAAAATCCATAGACGTAACAAAAGTCAACGTTGGCATACGTAATAGACAGGTATGATCTAATGATTCATCAGATGAGGCAATAATCAAGTTTTAAGGTACGAGAGGATTATTTGATTAAAACAAGAGTTTGTAGTCAAATACCAAGTGCGTGCTCTTACTGAATTTAAGAGAAAACGTATATGTGCATATAGAGGGAAGACAGCGAAACTGTTTGAAGTACTTTTTATGGATATACACTTTTCCACTTTTGCTCTGTTAGTAAACTCTCGGTAGGGAAATGGGATTAAGGAAAATTATCAATGAAATCAGCTTAATGTCTAAGATACATTACCGAATTTACGTTCACTTGAAAATACCGCAGCTACAAGTTTAAAGGAAACATTTATAAGCTTTGCTGAAGTGCAAAGTAAGGTGTATTAATAATTCCAAACATGCATAGCATGAAATCAAATGTTAAAAAAATGTAAAATATCGAGTTTAGATGTTTGCAAACACTCTCTAAGGGTTATTTGGTATATGCATAGAGTGCGTTTAGTAAATGTTTGACGTTTTACGTTTATTATCAGCTTACAGGAGCGGTGAAAATCAAAGGGGAGCCGTACATTTCTTACAAAGTGGAAGATAAATCAAATGATATCAAACAGCTAGGAGCTATACTGAAAAGCTTAATTTCAACGAGAGCGAAGAGCACCAGTTAAATCAAATTACTTTAAGACAGTAACACAACAACCAGGATCACCCTAACCAGTTCAGTTTTCAGATCAGTTTGCCATCCAGGAAATTTAAGACGGAACAAAAGCATTCAATGGAGTGACATGAATTAATATAGCTCTACTATTATAATTACTTTCTTTTTTCTTATTTGTTAATGTTTTTCTTATTATTATTTTGTGGATGTAGTTGTTTGATATGTTCAATGTACATGTTGTGTTTGTAAAGATTAATGAAAATGTTTAATTTACATACAGAAAAGACATATATATTTATAATTACACAAGCAGTGCATCGCTTTTTTTAAATGACACACCGCATAACTGTAGAGTTTTTGGTATTTATCTAGTTTCTCGAACTACGCATATATCTGTATGTTCTCCGTGACTATTTGATAAACGACATTGTGTCTGAAATCATTAGTCCTCCATTTCTGATTCATGTAGGGAAGTTGGCAGTTACTTGCAGAGAACAGGTTTGTACCGGTACAGAATCCGGGAAAACTGGTTAGGTTAACTACCCACCATTACATGACTTAAATACTGTTGAAAAACGGCGTTAAACCCAAAACAAACAAAGCATATACCTGCAATGTCATGAATTATTTGATATGTTATTGTTTGAAGTTTACAGGGAAAAAGAAGAAAGTGAAGGAGATCCACTAATATTACATATGCGGTTTATTCAGATTATGTCCAATAATAAATATAAAAGAACTCAACCGGTTTCACTGCTTGTGCAGATCTTCAGGAGTGAAAATAACGTCAATAACGTTGTATAGGAACGACGTCAAATGACGGCAAAATAAAGGGACTCTTGACAAGATTTTTGCATTTGTTAGTTATGCCTTGAATTAAGCTCTGGTTGAAATATATTGATAAAGAATTGTTCTTTTTCTTTTCTTAAAATCGCGTTTGTAGATTGTTATTTATATAATGGAAAGATCATAAATGGTGGTTGTCTTTGTCCATATATAGTTTTCTTTAATTAATTATTACTGTTCATTTTATATTACAACAAACTTTTGCCGTTTGCTTTAATATTTGTTATATCACATTCTTGTAATATACAATGTATGCTTCATATATATTTTATTTAAATATTATTCTAACTAAATTATACGGTTAACATTTTTTGCCATTCTTTATTTTCTTATCAAATATGTAAATCAATAGTTTGTGTATTATTTTCTTCACAGAACTTTGCAGTTTTGTAGAAGCATTTTAATTATTAATAGGAGGACATTGATTCTTAATATGATATTATTTATTTCAATAAATATATGTCTAGTCTGAGTTTGAGTTTGAAGTTCATATTCAATTGTTCATAATCTTAATTCATAAAACGAAATGCTTTGTTTTCGATACAAGATTTAAGCTGGAAAATAGAATTTTATATATTTAGTTTATTTGAACTCTTGTAAATGGCAAAAATGCGTATTGTATTGCTGTTCGGAACATTTTATGTGAATAGTTTCCCGCGGTTTGTGTTAAGACATGTAACGTTTTAAAGTTTATTAACGGAGTTCTATGATACTTAAATGCAATAACATTGATATAAGATAATTTGTTAATGAATCTTTAGGTTGTTTGTCTGAATAAACCAAACCGCGATCGGACCGCCTCAATATAATGCACTGGTTTAATGATTTCATATTGGCCTGATTATATGTCCAAGGGAGGTCTTATTGCCCAGGGCCGTAATTGAGGGTCGACACTGTTGCAAGTGGAAAACAATAAGGTCACTGTGGTTTAATTTAGATAATGATAATTATAATATTCACATCTGTATGCGATCATAATTGCAATTCAGGTACTAGAAGTCAAAAGTTTAGTCCATTTTTTGGTGGAATGTTTGATAAATGACATCTTTGAACTAATAAATTAAGTTCTGTTTGATTTATATTTTTGGATATCATAAGGCGTATTTCGGAGTGAAGCAGTACTTGAAGGATTGCCAATACGCGCACTGCTCAGTTTGGATTTCGATCAAATCACAATACCGTCGACGCTATATTCATGTTGAAAGATAAATCCTATTTAATGTGCTGTTTTATAGATTACTAGAAGGGTTATGATTTTATAGGTAATAACTGTTTATGATATTAATTGATAAAACCTGGTATTGGTGGAACATTATTATCTGTAATTCACTCAATGTACAAAAATATCAAGTTATGTTTACTATACATAAACACGATGTCAGACTTTTTCAATTGTTATCTTGGTTTATAACAAGGGGAGATAACCTCTCCGGCTATTTCTTGGTGTTCCTTAACGACATTGAAGTACATTTACAACAAAACGTAAATGCCGATATATCATTAGATCAGTTGTCAATTTATTTTACTATTATTTGCATTCGACGCGGTGTTATTTTCTTTTACTAGAGAGTGGTTACAACAGTCATTGGACAATTCAGAAACGTTTTTGTAAAAACATGGAACTTAAATGTGAACGTAGAGCAAACAAAAATTGTCGTCTTCAGAAAAGGGGGCAGATTAAGTTAAAACTTTCAATGGTATTATGCTGGTAGGTAAATAGGAATTGTTAGTACTTAGATATTTAGGGTGTTTTTCTTTTTAAGCAGGGGGTCTTTTTTCATGTGACGGGAGCATTAGTCGGTTAATGTCTATGCGCAATGAATTCTCTGTTTAGTGTTACTAGGACCTGTAAAAATAATTTATAACTTGCTTGATTCATATGTTTTATCTCTATTAAACTATGGTTGTGAAATATGGGGATTTTTAAAAGCGGACAACATAGAAAGTTTTGCAAATGGCTGTTAAATGTAAAAAGATTAACTAACACATTGTCTTTAAATGCTGAACAAGATAGATTTCCACTATATGTTGATAGTTCGAACTATAACTTAGATACTGGTTGGAACTATATGGTTGCAAACAAAAAGTTTTATCATAAAAACTATTGTAGGTAAACAAAGAATAGGAATACTTACGGACACAAATGTTACAGATTGGTCATCAAAGGTATGAAATATTTTGCAAACCTCCGGGTTTACAGATGCGTTTTTATTTTCAGAATATGTCAATATGAAAGTCTTAATACCTTTGTTTAATACTCGACTGAAAGATATATATCAAACAAAATGGCACATCTATTTGATATGATCACAATTTTTATATATCTATACTGAACACTAACAGCCAGAATACTAGCTATGTTTTATTGTATATTTATTTTTTATCTTTATTTCTTTTCTATTTGTTGTAAAATAAAAATTTACAAAATATAAAATGTTGTTTTTGTTCGTTACAAAAGCATGTCATTTTATTAAATAAATGGTAAAATTTGTCATTTTGCCGTATTAGGTTTTTCAAAGGTAAACGGTTTCATAAAGTCTTTTTCATAAAAGAGTTCAGCATTGATTAAATTTTGCCCACTAACATACACTATTCGAAGTACACCAGTAACGATGTAACAAATATTCTTCTGTAAGGTGAACTGACTGACCATAGCAAAACCATTATACAATTGGCATCAAATAAGATAGAATCAGAACTATTCATACGCAAATAGTACAAACCTTAATAGAAACCCTTCCAAAATCATGCTTGTTTCACATGATTTTACGTCTCACTTTGGACTTTAAAACGAATTTAACCACTTTCGACGTCATATAGTATTATCATTTTTATTATCATTGTTACTTTATTACTAACATTTTGGCCTTTCGGTGCTGGCTCATTATAATCTATGGCATATCTCCCCAGCGTTTATATACTTAAGCAGCTCATATGACTACGTGACCTCCCCTAAATTTAGAGATATACATTTTGCTTTGTTTGTTTGATTTTACGTCCGTCTATTCGTGCGTCCGTCAATCCGACCAAGATGCTGACAGTTTAAAACAATATTTTAGAAATAAACAATCAAACATTACATGATTATTGAATAGCACCTTTGCTCACATACAGTAGTACCCCCCTTGACCAACTAAAAGCATAAGTTTTCCATTTGATTGGTTACGAAATAGGAATTGTTGTAGAGTTTTTGCTCATTATTTGTTTAACAATCTCTACTTTTCCACATGAGAAAGAAATCCATTGATATTTAATGCTGTTCAGAGGTAAAGAATTAACAATTATCAATAGCTCTTACAAAATCTGGAAAGTAGATCCCTCGGAAGCACCGAGAACGAGGCAAAAAGTGAAAATTGCAGACTCGGTTTGATTGAGTCTATTCATGAGCAGTAATGGAAAATGCAACACAGTCCACGCCCACTAGCACCGTCTTAAGCAGTATTCAATCCTCACATCAAAGCGAATTGAAATCAATGATCCCGAAGGACCAGAAAATATAACAACACTAAGATGAAGTCGGGGCGACTTTTTACGGCTGCCACACAGCACTTAAAATCCGCTTAACAAACCAAAATCGTACACACTTATATCAAATTAAGTAACCAAATTTTCCTTACTTTAATTTTAAAGATGTTTCGTCAATAATTGTTGTCTGGCTTACATTACTAAACAACAAAATCATTAAGTATCATTTATAAAAACAAGTCAGATTACACAATGTTGATATTTCAGACAGAACCTTAAACTTACTGAATCACCTTAATGCAAAACAATTAAAATGTTTATTATTGAGATAGATATTGAATTCAAATTTGGCTGTTCCAAATTTAGCAGAAGTATAAAAGGACACATTCTGATAAAGAAGGCACTTTAAAGTGTATTTTAAAGAGGCATACCTACAGATAAATATGATTCATTTCTTCGTTGTTTGTTCGTTTGTTTGTTTTTGACTTAACGACGTTTTCAACAGTACTTCAGTTACGTTACGGTTGAAAGTTAACCTAAGCAGTCTTTCTGAATTCTGTACCAGTACAAAACTGTTCTCCAACAACTTACCCACACGAATCATGGGTGGAGGACGAATGATTCTAGACACAATGTCTTTTATCGAATCGCCACGGAGAACATACGCCTCTCCTTGTGATCAAACTCACGATCCAGGTAGGCATATATATCTGCACTCTCTATATTAAGCGACGCGGAATTCATTTCTTTTAAAACGATAACAATGTATGTACAATATAGAATATTATTAATTAGTATCATTTAAGTTAATGTTTGGCAAATATTTTCACTTAATTTCCTCTATTGTACGTCTTATTTATACGGCAAAGAAAATAGATTTGTTCCACCAACTTTGATAAACTGCATGAGTGTTTCTTTAAATGATTGGCAAATGTATTTACACAATTAAGATGCATATGAAGATACACTAATTTTCAAGCTATGATCAATTTATCTCTATCCCTTTTGTTCAAAATATTAAAACAAATCTAAGAGTTATCAAATTGTATGATAAAATATATTGATATCATCTGACCGTTTTAACTGGATTTCTGTTTCTTAAATAAATCTCTAGCAGAATAATGAAAACTAAAATAATGTCAAAGAATGAAACATAAAAGAGACTGTCCATATCTAAAGCACTTTCAAGCTTTTAAAGTGTATACGTAAATTTTGGAACATGTCCTTTAAAAAGTATACTATCCTTATCAGCGAAAGTTTAATCTTAAATACAGCATTGTCTTAGTTTTATATCAGTAGGGCATCGTACTTTGGACTGGCATACACTTGTAAAAAATTAACTTACTGAAAAATGCACTTTAAAACAATTGTTTTATTTTGTGAAATCCTAGCTGTAACCTCAGCTTTGGGTAATGCATTTGTTGAGGAATCGGGATACAGCGATCACGCTGATAATGGTAACGTTCGAGACGGGGCTAAGGAATGTGAAGATCTTGAAACAATCAAAAAGCTTGAATATCTCCTGGCTCGTATGGAACAGTTTGAGGCTCGGGAAAAATCATATGTGCGCGATATGCAGAACTTAAGGCGCCAACTTTTGATTCAAACTCGACGTACCGCATCCCTCGAAGGCGTCGTCAGAAGACTTACGAGCAAATGCCCTGACGACTTCAACCCGATAATGAATGAAACAGACTCTGGTAATATCTTGGATGACAAAAATGGACGGATCAAATCAGCAACGGTTCAATCTCGTGAAGGTATAATATATTCAAATATATATACAGTAGTTAAATATTTAAAGTCCGGACAGTGCGGTATTATTTCAAAAGATGCATGTTGGAAATATTAGAAAGACATGTTTTAGAAGTGTTTAATTAAGAAATGATATATCCCAAACAGTGATTTGTCGTTCAATGAAATCATTAGAGTTCAGATGCGAATGAATCATTTCACGAGGGCGCAACCTAAGAGATGTAGTACGCATCTGAACGACAAACTATGTTTTATTGAAGAGCAGATCACTGTTTGAGATACATTATTTCGATTGTAACAAGTTAGCAAGGATTATTATCTCCACCATTGAAAAGTATTCATCACATAGTTTTCTGATTTATGTGGTTTTCTCTTTCAGCGCGCCGCTATGACGCTTGACGTTATAAAAACGTTTCAATCTTCTTTGTTAAAACGAGAAATAAATCGAGTCTTGTAAGAATTTTCTAGAATATCTAGTAAAGGATTCATATACATATTATTTGTATTCATAATTCAGCCAATTGTTCTTGGTTTATAATATGCAAATCTTTGTTCATGTTGTACAAAACTGCTCCTAAAACCAATGTTTTTTTTCGTGTAATTGTAGAAGTTCAAACCCAAAGAATCCGCCGTACAATGAATGAAAACCCCGTAGCATTTTTTGCTGGGCTCAGTCAACATCTCCCCCATATGGGAGCGCACCAACCGATTACCTTTGATAATGTGATAACAAACATAGGTAATGCTTACAACAGTCATCTTGGTTCCTTCATTGCCCCAGTGTCTGGTACATACGTCTTCTCTACTACCCTCTTCTCTATTTACAAGGAAAGCTACCACGCGCAATTCACTAAGAATGGACATGCTATTTCCACAATATATCTGAGTGCTTCAGAAATATCAGGATACGACACAGCGAGTCAAACTATCATTCTAGAATTACAGAAGGGTGATGACGTCACCGTGCAAAACACTGACGCAGACAAAACAGTACACGGCTTGAACCACAGCATATTCTCTGGTTTTCTGCTGCAGGAAGATATTTCGAGCTCGGTCATCGTCGGGAAATGAAATACCAGTTTATTGATATGTTATTCTTACATTACGTACAATAATATCAATCTTTGATGTACTGAAGTTGTGTCTTTTCTTTTAAATACCATAATACCCGGGTATTCCCATCCAAAGACCAAGTATACATTATGCCAGTGCGGCTAGTTTTAATAAAACACTAGATTAAGACAAAGAAAAGTTTATGAAAGATAAAAGTATAGTTTGGACACACGATTTTGAATAGCGACTCGATTCGCTTATATAGTGTTTGTGCATACTGTTTCAAATTATACTCAAGTTTTATTTTTAAGATTAGTTTCGCTACATTAGATAGAAAAGATCTTTATCGAATATTTTTCAAGAAAAGAAAGAGAACACGAGAGTAAAAAGGTTATTGAAAATAGAACTTAGTGTAGGCTAAGAAATATCTTTCTTTTTATACTCGGGCGAGGCGTATGTTTTCCGTGACGATTTGATAAAAGACATTGTGTCTAAAATCATTCGTTCCACACCTCTGATTCAAACTCATTAAAATAAAGAAACAACTAAAACAGAAAACATAATCGTAATATATTAACATTAATTTACCACGGATTAAGAATACAATAAATGATCAATAAAGCGCTTCACAGAATGTTAATTAACACGGTGTAACCAAAAAATGTATTTGGCTGAAAATGCTTTTATTGAAAAGATATATTCAATATATAACAACATAACTCTAAGTCATGTTGATGACATCGATATGTGACATTGAAATGTAAATGGGCATGCTTGTAATGTAACGAAAACACTATTTGATACTAGTAAGTGTTTCATGTTATTGTATCAAACAAATATAAAAGTATCAACATTTTAAGCTTACCTGTTAGTAATTAAATTACAAAGAAGCTAGCTGTTTATGGGTAATATGATGTAACGTTTTAAAGAAATAAAATAATTGATGCCGTTAACTTTGTTTTAATCAATATGTTTTATATGATTGCAATATTGTAAACAAACGGCACCCCTAATTCAGAGAATCAGCTTGTTTCCTTCACCCAAACCCAACCTCTAACGAACATGGGAGCGCACAATCACTCTGATCGGTCTAGAAACACTTCTATTCATAAATCTATTGCCGGGATTGCATGGGGGAAGGCAAGAATGTTCAATATTAGCTATTACATCGAATGTAGTAGGTCACATTGCAAAATGAAATGACGGAAATCAAGAAAAATGTCATAAACTAACGAAGAAGGCATGTGTTTACTAAACATTCGAAAATCAGACACTAAACTTATCCACTAAATTAAATCATTTCCCAGATGTCCCTTGATAGGCTTATCATTAAATATTTAAACTGCTTATTGTATAAAAATCCTAACTGAGAAAGATGCTGATAAAGAAACAAGTATAAGTTACTAGAAGTACGAAACCAGTCATTTTTTCTAAATATCATGCTGGTAACTTAATCATAAACTTATGAATTACTATCTTGGACCATTTTAACATTTTTATACATTTCAGTTATCCATATCATAAACGAATTAGCCGTAGTGCTGCACAAAATGCTGATGTTTTACAATGACAGAGTCGGCAAAAGCGAAAACTCGGCTAATACAGGATTTTCCCGGCCATTTACACATTGCTGTAATTTGATTAGTTAATCAACTCGGCCGAAACCGGTACAATGTTTTGACTGGATCAGTCAACTTGTCTTTAAATGATGACACAATCTTGTTTTTAAAAAATCAACATTAGATAGATGATGTCATACTGTCTTTATTAATTTGCCCCAATCCAATATGTTGTCACATCATTCGCAACATTATGTGACATAGTGCGCTTACTGTCATATTGTTATATATAAACCCACTATTCACAAATTATTTATTAGGCGCAAATATCCTATGTAATCTATTATTTTACTGAATATTATAAGTCAAAACTATGTCTTCAAGTTCAATAGATTTTGATTTTACTTAATACTAACCAAAAGAAACAAAATAACGTTGTAATTTTGGCTTCTATAATCAATATTACGTTAATACATTTACCCCAGCAGGCAAATGAAAATACAAGATTTTAAACATTAATAAAAAGTTCAGCTATAATTTCAAGGTGATATACATTTTTTTAGTTATAATTACTTTCTATCATTACGTTTGTTCTCATTACATTGAATGCACTATTTTAGTACATTTAGGTACATTGGATACTATGGTAAACTAAGAATTATACTGACATCAATGTGTAAAAACTAAAACCTTTTTAAAAGAAAATAAATAGTTTAAAAGAGTATTATTACATTAAATGTAAAACGTTATGTACATATCGAACCGAAAACATTAGTTCTTAATATAATAAAAGGTACATTGGTCAAAACTTAAAATTGATTACTACATCTTCTGTAATGTTTCTTCTCATTTTTAAAGAAAGGAAAATGGAGGTGTCAGTTTGCTTTGTTCGAAAAATTAGTATATACACGTGTATAATAACTGAACTTTAAACAGGTATATCTGAAGGTACGTATCATATTTTCAATTTCTGGGTAGTCTACAGTATGTTCGCTCCTTTGGTCACATGTGTAATAAAAACTGTATGTGAGCAAATCGAAGTGGCTCAATCGACTGTCCTTAATACTGCTTGCGTATTCAAATTACCTTCACTTTCCTTATATTTAATCTGTCTGAATGCATGTGAAATTTATGACTTTTAGAAGTACGACAAATTCTTTTAAATATATAGTGATATTGTAAAAATTTGGCAAAAACGTATGGAATGCACAGCTTTCATTGCCTGAGCAAATGAAATGACATAATTATCATAAACATTTCATATAAAACTAAAACCTCCATGTCTTGAAAATGGGACTTGAAAAATATAAAAAATATATATAAAATAATCGCAAAATGGCATTGATACTTCCTTCGATTCCAATGACTGCACATTGCGCAGAATGGAGATAAAATCATTCTGTCAAAAACAGTTAATTTTCTAAGAGAACTAAATCGGACTAAATTTGTTCAATTCAAGCATATTCTTAATTACAGAATATAAATGTTGTTATAAAATATCTTTCTAGTACGCCGTTTACCTCCCAGTTACTTCTAATTCACTTATAATCCTCACATTAAAGAATAAAACAAACCTCCTATGACAATTAACCAAATAACGAACGATACTTCTAAGGAAGACATCTTGTAGTTTGTATTCATTTCATTTGTATTTGTCATATTGAATTTGTCATATACGCAGCACAGTAGATAGATCAATTGATTACGCTTACTGAGCTCGATGAGCAAAGCACCACAAAGGTTATCAAGCTCTCAATGCTTCTGCGCACAAATCTACCAATGACATTATTGCATTTCTGCAAATTGTACGACAGGTTAGGTTTATCAAAGTATCTTAGAAACCTAGAAGTGAATATTTATGAAACAAATGCATGATAAACATTTCTGAAGGATATATCAATAATGCTGTTTACTAAATGAAATGCAAAGGTATTCAGCGGGAAAAAACAACAGTTATTTAGCAAAGTCCCCTAAGACATGTAATACGCCCTGCTAAATTCAGCCGGCATGATAAACAATTAGGCACAGTTAGGACCATGACGCAAACGACGTGTGGAGAATCTGAAAATATTTAGTCTTGATATTTTCAAGAAACATGCTTTCATCAAAACTTTCAAACAGAAATGTTTTGAATAGGCTATAATTTTGACAAATTAAAGCTGTAGTTATGTAGCATGCAAATGAAACCACCTGATAATGTCAAAGGTATGTGTGAAGTTTGAAGGTACTAGAGCTTTGAAAGACCTGTTTACACACAAGAACAGTTAACTGAATGACTTCGGACACTTTCTATATCAATTTGCCTACTCCAAGAGTGAAAAATAAATTACTAAGAAATAAGTATTTAATTACATATGCCATCAAAATACATATTTGAGATTATTTCCTAAAGTCAAATTTTCAATATTTGTTTCATAGAACAGTGATGTAGTTATAAAAAGTGTTTTGCTTTATACAACATTGTTTCCACCCATGCATCCAAACCATATTTGGCCTGCATATGTAGATATTAATTATTTTATTCTGAAAACAAGGAAGTAAAAAACTACTTCTTGCCACTGAAAATCAATCAGCATTTATCCAGTAAGTGTGAAACAACCTATGTAGCAAGATTCTGTGCTTGCTGATTTAAATGTGCCAACACAAGAAATCTAAAATCTTCTCTGTCCCTGTCAGGATTGTATTTCATAATCACTAAAATTATCACACTTCCTTTAAAATATTTGATAAAATAAATTAATTGCCATGGCAAAATCTTGCCATGGCAAACTTACCATGGTAAAATTTTGCCATGGCAGCATCTTGCTATGGCAAAGTTGCCATGGCAGAAACTTGCCATGGCAAAATTGCCATGGCAGAACCTTGCCATGGCAAAATTGCCATGGCAGAATCTTGCCATGGCAAAATAGCCATGGCCAGTTTTTGCCATGGCAAAATAAAAAAAAACTGAGTTATCGATATGAAACAACATATTTCTACCAATACATTCGTTTGGAAATAGTTAAAATCACTTTTTAAGAAAAATGAAAAAAAATTTGCCATGGCAATTTTGCCATGGCAAAATCATGAATTTTCTTGCCATGGCAAAATTATTTTGCCATGGCAACACATTTTGCCATGGCAAAAGACCGATTTGCCATGGCAAAACCGCTTTTGCCATGGCAAATGTAATTTTCTCGTACTGATTAACAAAAAACTAGTAATGATATCATATCAAAACATACTAACTTTAAAATAGGTGGGTTAATGTAACAATTTAAGGCAATTTTCATTTTTGTAAAGCGCGTATAAATATGGGCTGAATTTGCCAAATACCGGCGTGGCAAAAAGAAACCGGCGGCTATTAAAAGAGAATGTCCATATCTAAAGCACTTTCAAGCTTTTAAAGTGTATACGTAAATTTTGGAACATGTCCTTTAAAAAGTATACTATCCTTATCAGCGAAAGTTTACATCTTAAATACAGCATTGTCTTAGTTTTATATCAGTAGGGCATCGTACTTTGGATTGGCATACACTTAGTGAGTAGGTTATAGGATAAAGATGTTTCCTTTTGTGAAGAAAGCACCAAACCCTGTATGTAACTATTTTGAAGTATGCTGAATCCAAAAAAAGGAGGAGACACGCAGTTTGCTAACCCCAATTAGCTTTAAATGAGGCCCCAAAAAGGGACCTATAATTTACTTATTTTAATCATATATTTTTTAAATCAGTGTCGAAAAGGTTAATTTATAACCGAAATAAGTAACTATTATTGACATAATATTTATTTGGTTACATTTTATACACATTTAATATATAGGACACTGACAAATGACATAGATGAGGCCCTAAAAGGGGGGAAATTGTTTAAAAATTTCATTTACAGGATGACTTTGTTTTTAAGTGTGAATATTATATCACTCAGGTAATCAAAACTCATTTTAGTACTAATTATATCAAAATATTATTTAAACATTCTCTGCATTTTAAGGTTCATTAAGGGTATTTTATAAAACAAGTTCACATATACGTACATACTGTAATTCATATAGTCTATTTTACAGTAATTATACTGTACATGGGGTACCGATAGTTTGATTTCCCTATGAATATTATTATTAAGCATTCAAACGAGCAGCTAAAGAAGGGATTATTTTGTGTTTTTCTTGTAATTCAATATCTCTAATTTAAATTCCTGTAAAACGTATTATACAAAACATAATTCATATGTTTTTCGAGACAATTAATGATTTCAATCTAAAGCATACGATCATCCTAATGCTTTCTTTACAACAAAAGAAAATGAAATGTGAACTAAATGTATTGTATTTATTATTTCTATTTTGTACTATATTCAATGATACTAATTCATTTGAATTAGATTAAGATTTCAAGTTTTAGAATCAGTCTAAATTCCGCTTTCTTGAAAATAGCACTGGTATTGTGTGATAGATTAACCTTTGTACGGTTTGAACCAACGATCTTCCTATTGATCTGACAACACCTTTACCACTAGATGGTCTCTCCCACAGAACCCTCCACAAAACTTATAACTAAAAACATTTCTAAAGTTCAGTGATTTACTGCAGACACCCCAAAAACGCAAATAGTTACATATGAAAAAGGTTTTAAGATGAAAATATGATACAGAAATAAAGAAAGTCATACCGAATAGAGTTAGATGTAAACTTTTTAAGAAAAAGATTAATCGATTAGTTTTTAAACAATGTCTCCTTAAAATATACTGAGCTACACTTATCTTGCATATTAAGCCTTTTGACAAACAACAAAACATTGTATTTTCTGTCGTAGGTTCCAAATCGGCCTATATAATGATATCATGTATCTGATAAAGAAATTGCCATTAAAACCATTGTACTTGTGGGTAAGAGTTGAGTATACTCTGCATCGAGTATAGCCGATGGAGCTCATTCAGCATGGGTAAAAGGACTATTGCAGGCCTTCCTAGTTATAATCATAGCTGATGTGCTCTTTGTCCAATACAGTAGTATAGCTAGGAATACCTCTCAGTAGCGCAATTATGAAGTCCTAGAATAATTGCTTGTTTAGGGTAATGTCCCAAGCATTTTTCGTGAACTTACTAAAGTTGAAAAAAAGTTACGATCAGGTTACCCTAAACAAGCAACTTTTAATTTCAGGCGTAACAACCTTTTCAATATTTAACTAAAACTGTAATAGATTTGCCAGTATTTCACTCCCTAGCACACATGTAAGTACACAGGATTGGCTTGATACCTTTATATCTGCCTTTGTATGTATTCTTGTAGTTACTTTGATGAGTTTCCTCCAACTTATAGCAGCTAATTATGAAGTGTATTACATAATCAAAGCCAAGTACCAGTTCTCTTGGCCATTTCCATTTGACAGGATTAGCAATGTCAATGTATGCTATAAGTGCCTGTCTACAACCTGCTTGATACAATGTTATTTACGTGAACATCTATCAGAGGGTTGCTTTCAATATGTCTAATTCCTTAAAGAAAATATATTCTCTGGCTTTATTTTGATATTTCTTTGCATGATAGAACAACCTATCCTTCCAGTTGTCAAGTGCGTTTCTTGAATCTTTTAACACGCCATAACCGTAAGTAAAGATATCCTATGCATTTGATGTGTCTTTTCAATGGCATAGGATATCTTAACTTGAAGTCACAACATGTGGTGCACTAACTGGTATGCCAAAAAGATTGCTTACTACGGAATTAGTCAGCGTGTACCAGAACTGTTTGGAACGGCCAAATGAAGCTACAGCTAACAACTAGCAAACTGTTTTACTATAGAAAATATGTTGGTTGCTCATAACATTATCCTTTTTTTTTTTTTTTGCATCTGCGGCAAACAAATGTTTACCATGTAGCATGCCAGTTAGTGCACCACATGTTGTGACTTCAAACTTTTGCAACAATACATGGTCATGTTATAAACAAAGGTATCAAGCTGTAACTTAGTAAATGTTGCCAGATAAAATTCAAGTTCCTAAAGGAAATAGATAACATGAAAACATCTAAATTACCTGATTTTCACATTTCTAATATTTATATATGAAGCCATGTTTGGAGAGAGACATTAAGGTATGAACATACTAAATAGCTGGCCTTTATTCTAGATAAAACTGACAAATTTCAAATGGCTACAGCACAGAGCAGGACCTCTTTTAAATGTCTGTAGCTTACATTTTTACATTTTGTAAAGAATATTGTCAGTGCTGAAAAAAACATCAAAAGAAAATTGGGGGTCATGTACTTCAGTCAAACAAACCAACTACAATATCAGCTAAAAATGATACCCAAAATTGTATGACCTACATTTCAATAATAAATCTGTCATGCTATCATATTATTGCGAAAATGATTCCTATATGTCAGAGATAGATCTGTTACTAGTATGTGGTTTCAGCAAAACATGTAAAAAAGGAAGAAAAAAGCTCTACAGAGCAAAGAAGTGGGGCTCTTTGAATGCGCCATTTTGTGACTACCATGATTTTTTTCAGCGCCAGTTTTCTATTTAGTGTCTGTATACCCTAATTGTGACCCTTGCATTGCTTAATTCTGTTGAATCTGGACTGACCAGTATTGACACTTGACTTTCATTACCATGTACACTTCATAGAACCAATTAAATGCCAGTGCAATAACACAGTCATGTATAAGAAATATAAATTTGTCAAACAAATGTGTTAGAGAAGTACTGGCGAACCTAATAAAATTCTTAGATATCTATTAAATTGGTGTTAATATCAGTTTCTTTTATTTCATGAGTCTTTGGATGAGTCATTTGATTTGAAAACATGATTATGTCATTATACTGTTATGCAACATACAAAAATGATCCATTGAAGGGCCTCTCTTTTTTATATAAATCTATTGCCCTAATAAATACAGATATATAGGTTAACTCGTAGAACTAAACATGTGATATATATACATTAGATCCATAAATTCTGTTTTATACTTATGTTAAGTTCAGTAATATGTTAATTTAATGATTGAAATAAATTAATTTGCCCTTAAAAATGTGATTTTTAACAATTTCCCCTTTAAGGACCTCATATTATTTTTCCTTAGTCATGTATATTGAATGTGTATAAATGTAATTGAATGAATTTTGTGTCAAGGGTTATAATTGGTTAAAGTAATGAACTAACATTTTCGAAATTGTTCTAGATACATTTCATTGAAAAAAATAAAAGGTAGTTCCCCCTTCTGGGCCTCATGTTTTGGTCTATTCAAGCCAACAAATCGTATATGTAGTCCATTTCTGATCCAGCATTCTTCATGATAGCTAAACACAAACTTTCATGCGTTCTTCATAAGAAACATCTTTTCACACGCAGTTTTGAAATTAAACGTAAGTAAAATCTGATTACCTCCCTTTTTAGTATGTATCTTGAGAAATAAGAGTATTTTGTATTAAACTTTGTATATTTGTCAATACCAAATGGTTGTTAGTCTATGCTAGTGATATGGTATCCATGTTTAGATCATATGAAATATTTCTTTATAGATAAAGTTCAAATTAAAGGAAAAATTATTTTTTTCAAGACATTTTTACCTCCCTTTTTTAAACTGTTTAAAAGGAGGTTCCAGGGCAGATATAGCGTGTCTCCTCCTCTTGTAGGATTTGGGATACATTAAAGTAATTTCATGCAAAATTTGGTGCTTTCTTCACAAAGGGGAACATCTTTGCCATTTTTTGTTCCATATCTTACTCGCTAACTTGTAAAAAATTAACTTACTGAAAAATGCACTTTAAAACAATTGTTTTATTTTGTGAAATCCTAGCTGTAACCTCAGCTTTGGATAATGCATTTGTTGAAGAATCGGGATACAGCGATCACGCTGATAATGGTAACGTTCGAGACGGGGCTAAGGAATTTGAACATCTTGAAACAATCAAGAAGCTTGAATCTCTCCTGGCTCGTATGGAACAATTTGAGGCTCGGGAAAAATCATATGTGCGCGATATGCAGAACTTAAGGCGCCAACTTTTGATTCAAACTCGACGTACCGCATCCATCGAAGGCGTCGTCAGAAGACTTACGAGCAAATGCCCTGACGACTTCAACCCGATAATGAATGAAACAGACTCTGGTAATATCTTGGATGACAAAAATGGACGGATCAAATCAGCAACGGTGCAATCTCGTGAAGGTATAACATATTCAAATATATATACAGTAGTTAAATATTTAAAGTCCGGACAGTGCGGTATTATTTCAAAAGATGCATGTTGGAAATATTAGAAAGACATGTTTTAGAAGTGTTTAATTAAGAAATGATATATCCCAAACAGTGATTTGTCGTTCAATGAAATCATCAGAGTTCAGATGCGAATGAATCATTTCACGAGGGCGCAACCTAAGAGATGTAGTACGCATCTGAACGACAAACTATGTTTTATTGAAGAGCAGATCACTGTTTGAGATACATTATTTCGATTGTAACAAGTTAGCAAGGATTATTATCTCCATCATTGAAAAGTATTCATCACATAGTTTTCTGATTTATGTGGTTTTCTTTTTCAGCGCGCCGCTATGACGCTTGACTTTATAAAAACGTTTCAATCTTCTTTGTTAAAACGAGAAATAAATCGAGTCTTGTAAGAATTTTTGTTATCATCTAGTAAAGGATTCATATACATATTATTTGTATTCATAATTCAGCCAATTGTTCTTGGTTTATAATATGCAAATCTTTGTTCATGTTGTACAAAACTGCTCCTAAAACCAATGTTTTTTTTCGTGTAATTTTAGAAGTTCAAACCCAAAGAATCCGCCGTACAATGAATGAAAACCCCGTAGCAGTTTTTGCTGGGCTCAGTCAACATCTCACCCATATGGGAGCGCACCAACCGATTACCTTTGATAATGTGATAACAAACATAGGTAATGCTTACAACAGACATCTTGGTTCCTTCATTGCCCTAGTTTCTGGTACATACGTCTTCTCTACTACCCTCTTCTCTATTTACAAGGAAAGCTACCACGCGCAATTCACTAAGAATGGACATGCTATTTCCACAATATATCTGAGTGCTTCAGAAATATCAGGATACGACACAGCGAGCCAAACTATCATTCTAGAATTACAGAAGGGTGATGACGTCACCGTGCAAAACACTGACGCAGACAAAACAGTACACGGCTTGAACCACAGCATATTCTCTGGTTTTCTGCTGCAGGAAGATATTTCGAGCTCGGTCATCGTCGGGAAATGAAATACTAGATTATTGATATGTAATTCTTACATTACGTTCAATAATATCAATCTTTGAAGTACTGAAGTTGTGTCTTTTCTTTTAAATACCATAATACCCGGGTATTCCCATCCAAAGACCAAGTATACATTATGCCAGTGCGGCTAGTTTTAATAAAACACTAGATTAAGACAAAGACAAGTTTATGAAAGATAAAAGTATAGTTTGGACACACAATTTTGAATAGCGACTCAATTCACTTATATAGTGTTTGTGCATACTGTTTCAAATTATACTCAAGTTTTATTTTTAAGATTAGTTTCGCGACATTAGATAGAAAAGATCTTTATCGAATATTTTTCCAAAAAAGAAAGAGAACACGTGAGTAAAAAGGTTATTGAAAATAGAACTTAGTGTAGGCTAAGAAATATCTTTCTTTTTATACTCGGGCGAGGCGTATGTTTTCCGTGACGATTTGATAAAAGACATTGTGTCTAAAATCATTCGTTCCACACCTCTGATTCAAACTCATTAAAATAAAGAAACAACTAAAACAGAAAACATAATCGTAATATATTAACATTAATTTACCACGGATTAAGAATACAATAAATGATCAATAAAGCGCTTCACAGAATGTTAATTAACACGGTGTAATCAAAAAATGTATTTGACTGAAAATGCTTTTATTGAAAAGATATATACAATATATAACAACATAACTCTAAGTCATGTTGATGACATCGATATGTGACATTGAAATGTAAATAGGCATGCTTGTAATGTAACGAAAACACTATTTGATACTAGTAAGTGTTTCATGTTATTGTATCAAACAAAATATAAAAGTATCAACATTTTAAGCTTACCTGTTAGTAATTAAATTACAAAGAAGCTAGCTGTTTATGGGTAATATGATGTAACGTTTTAAAGAAATAAAATAATTGATGCCGTTAACTTTGTTTTAATCAATATGATTTATATGATTGCAATATTGTAAACAAAGGGCACCCCTAATTCAGAGAATCAGCTTGTTTCCTTCACCCAAACCCAACCTCTAACGAACAAGGGAGCGCACAATCAATCTTTGATCGGTCTAGAAACACTTCTATTCATAAATGTTTTGCTTGCCGGGGTTGCATGGGGAAGGGAAGAGTGTTTTATATTAGCTATTACAGCGAACGTAGTAGGTCATATTGCAAAATGAAATGACGGAAATCAAGAAAAATGTCATAAACTAACGAAGAAGGCATGTGTTTACTAAACATTCGAAAATCAGACACTAAACTTATCCACTAAATTAAATTATTTCCCAGATGTCCATTGATAGGCTTATCATTAAATATTTAAACTGCTTATTGTATAAAAATCCTAACTGAGAAAGATGCTGATAAAGAAACTCTAAGATAAAAAGCCATTAACTCAAAACCGTACGAATATATTGCTGGTTTAAAAGATTTTGTCGCCTTATTTCAACATTGACATAGCAAACTTTTTGATAGTTTTTGGAAACAATGGTTAATGACTTCCCTTCTTATAACCTTGTTGAATTGAAATTTAGCTTTTTGTAGGTAGTTCTACAAGGACACAAAATCGCCATAGAGATATACATAACGACACCGAAATCTCAATTTTGACAGAAATGGTCTTACGTTACTCTGGAATTAAAACGGCACAATGCGTTGTAGCTCTTTATAATAAAGTGATGTGATTTCAAGATTTGTGCATATTGATAGACGGACTATTACTTGTATGAAACACAAATTAAATTTACACTCGTTGAAAAGCAATAAAGAACGGTAATACTTGCATACAAAGGAAACGTTTAGTGGACCAAAACACTGTCTTAATTTGCATGTAGTCTTTATACAAGATTAAAAATACACTGCCAAGAAACTTGTAGTCGCTGGAAACACATGGCTCCGGTTTGCAAATATTATCACATTTTGGAGTATTAGTAATTATAAGTAAGTTTATGAATATTTAAATTAAAGATAATTTCAGCACACACATATGATTTATTTACCGCTTCTTACGTAACGTCTATACCAGTAAAGCGATCTTACGTCATCATGACGCTGTCATATCAAATATAACTAATCATTACATTCAGGAAAACGTGACTGAATGCTGTTGTCTTCTGATATCTGAATGGCAAGTCGCCAGCGATACTCTCCTGGCAACATTTATACCCCCATACCACTGATATAATGTTGTTTTGTTAAGGGCAATTCCCCTAAATCTTATGTAGTATAGCATTTGTCTCTTGCGTTGATCGGTCATATAACAGGCGATGACCTACACAATATGTCTGTTATACATTTTAATTATGTCACATTTGTATTTTGACTTTACATGCGTAACCCTTACACCTCACGTAAATATCCACCCGATGTTAGAAAACATAGCTTGAGGAAAATTTAAGAGCCAAGAGGTTGAGCGCCGCCTGGTGTGATAATATGGCACCTCGATACAATGCTTTTGCGTGTTTACAGAACCGATATAGTACGAATGAACATCGTTCAAGGATAACAGTATATATGATACACACTTAAGGAGGTAGATACCAAATATTTGAATGTGCGCATGTCTTACCGGAAGCAAATGTGAAATTACAACAAACTAAATGTGTTTGTTTCTTCTGGACAATTACTTTAACCTGTGTCCTATTTGATGCTAAATGGTTTGATAATGCCAGTGTAATTAAACAATTTCCACAGAAACGCTACAAAAAGGTGATTTGTTAAAATGACAAAACAAGACTGTACTTGTTACTTATTTCTGTGCGGTATGTAGAAGATTCAGTATGGTAATTTGTGTTCATGTTCTTACAGAAAAATTGGGTGCGGTTGTAAAATTTGTAAAATTGGTTTCAATCTAAATTGTATTGATGTTTCTTTCATTTAATGGTCATTTTGTTTGGCTAAATAATTTTAAACATTGACCACTTTAGAGGTAGATAGGTGCATACAATAAACTTTCTTCTACATTTTCAAGATTGAGTCAAAATCTTAATAACTTGTTTCTTCGTGTTTCATTTTCATTATTATTCTATGACAACCAGCGGCTCTTGTAAGTTGATAAGATAGTTGACCAGGTTCTATACTATTTTCATGATCACTGATAAGAAATCTTTTTTCCCTATTCTAATGGAAGTCCCCTATTATGATTAAAGCTATCGCGTAATCACTGGTAAGTTGCAGTTACTATCATGGTAGAATTGTATGTAAGATGGAGTAAGGACACATATCTAGTAATGGATTTTGACAGTTTATTTTAAGAGCCTTTTATATGTTTTTTTCTATTTAGTTTGTTAATTTCATAGCTATAAGATGTCTGTTTTAAATCTATATATCATTTGCTCATTTATGTTTCATCAATGGTTTGGTGTCTGCTGAAAAATCACTTTAAGTGTTCAAAATGTTTGCTGATGACTGATAACATCGTCATGTATTCATGTGAGCAGTACAAGCAGATAACAGCTGGGAGATACGCCATAGATTATAAAGCGTCAATTTTGTCGAAAGGTATGGTTATGTCAAAAATGAATAATGATATTAATAAAGTACTAATGATAATATACATGATAATATATGAAATGGCAAGATGTTAAATTCGTTTTTAAAGTACAAAGTAAACTGTAGAATCATATGGAAAAAAGTATTTTGGAAGGATTTCTATTGAGGTTTGCATTAATTGCCAATTTACTTGACTTTGATAGTTCTGACGCTGTCTTAGGTGATACAAATTGTACAACTGTTTTGGTTTCCAATTAGTGCCCCTAACAGAAGAATCTTTGTTGCATGATACTTGCTGTACACCGAACAGTTTATTGTAGTGGGCAACCATTCTAAGCGAAGCATGTACTTCAAGTAAAAAACTTATGAAAAACGGTAAACTTTGAAAAATTCAAAGAATTGGCAAATATAACCATTGACATAAACAATGACATGACTTCGAAACAAACAAAAACAGCATTTTATGCTTTGTCAATTTTTATTTTACAACAAATATAATAAAACAAAGATAAAATATCAATAGATATTAAAACATAATTAGCATTCTGTTTTAGGCTCATAATGCCTTTGTTTATAAAGTGGCTGTTTTTTTTTTTGTTTTTTTTTCGGGTGTTGAACATAAAACAATCAATTCCTTGTCAAATCTTATTTGCCATAGCTATTTTCTGCAATATTTGTCAAAAATTTGAATACCGATTAACATATAGAAAGATTTATTGAACCCATTACTTTTGATTACCTATCTTTATGACTACAACTGTATAAATTCGTGTGCAGTAATGAAACTTGTACTTTTCTGACTATGTAAACTTGCATATCATTTGTTTGGACAGCTCTTTTATTTGTTTTTAACATAAAATATTTAAGCCTTACGGAACATTAAAGTTCAGTTTAAATACGTTAGGAAAACTGAGATATCCATAATAGAGTATTTGTGCGTGTGTTTGAGTTAAGCATCTTTTTCAGTCATAAGAATGACGTTGTCTACTTGTAGCGGGTAACATAATACCAAATTTTAAAGCGCTGCTTCACTTCGACATACGATATATCTAGGTACTGAGCGCCATGCAAGGAGGCCATCATTTTTCACGTTTTTGGTTTAACATGTATGCGACCAGGGAACGAACCCACGAACCCACGACCCCGCACTTAAACTGGGCGCTCTACCACTAGGCTACCGCGGCAGTACTATGAATCAGCTAGTATGTTTTGTACTTCAATAAAGCCATTTGCCAAACATTCCATTCAAACAATGGACTACAGCTTGTGACTAGCTAAATTCAGAGGATCGCATACAGACGTGAATACTAGTAATAAAATGATCATTAACTACATTATTTCACAGTGACCTTATTGTTTTCTAAGGGCAAAAGTGTTGACCCTCGACCTTCGGCCCTAGGCAATAAGACCACCCTCGGACATATAATCAGGCCAACATGAAATCATTTGATCAGTACATTATATTGAGGCGGTCCTATCTCGGTCCCTGAGGTTCGAACAAACAACCTACAGGTTCATCAACTTATATCAATGTAAATGCATTAACATATGCTAGAACTCCTTGTCGAATCGTAACAAAATTATATACCGTGGGAAACTGATAACATAAAATGTTCAAAAACAGCAATATGCCTTTTTTGTCATTTACAAATGCAGCTAACACTTTCAAATACATACAATACTTGAAATAGTCAAATAAACTTAACTTTTAAAACTCTATTTTCCGACTTAAATCTTCCTGTATGGAACACATAGCATTTCATTCCATTTTATGAATTAAGGTTATAAATAATTAAACACACTTAAGCGAATACTAAACATAAATATGTTGAAAGAAAAAATATGATATTAAGAATCAATGTCCTCTTATCATTATCATTAATTAAAAGGTTTCTACCAAACAATTCAACCGCAAAGTTCTGTGAAGAAGACAACACACAAAATGTTGATTTATATTTTGTTTAGAAAATAAGAATGAACAAATTTAACATTTTTACCTTATAATTTTAGGTTAGATATAGTATATAGGTAATATAAATATAGATAATATAAATATTAAAATTTATATTTCAGAAGTGTGACATAACAAATGTTAAAGGTAATTCCTATAGTTTTTTATGCGCATCTTTCTGCGCAGCCGCCACTATCTATTGAAAATTGAAGTGAAGTCAACATTTGTTGAAACATGTGACAGACAATGTAAATTATGAGGACTCTTGAATAAAATAACATTTTTAATAAGTTTTATCAGTAAACAAATGTTGATACTTGTTTATGTTGTATTGACATGTATCATTCCTGACATGCATCATGCAACTTGCCATTTGTTGCTGTGTTTTGACAGCGCAGTTTAGTACAAAGACAATACTGTTCATGTAATTAACTTTGTATTGGTAAGACAATATCTCCTTTCAGGTCATTTAATATTCAATTATAAAAAGGATTAAGAATTCTTAAAACTGTTTTGTTAACTTCTGGCAGATATAATCAATTTGGCCAGGTTCGCGCCATTTTCGTCCGAACAGGTGTTGTATTCAAGCGGTCTTAACATAAAATTAAGCCTGGTGACCCATACATTTTTTTGCCATTTTTATTTTAACAATACAATTATTTATGCACAAGGAAACAAGAAAATAAAATCTATGAAACAGTTTTTTTTTTCAAAATTTAAAAATGTATTCTTTACTATGAGTATTTTTCATTGAAACAAAGTTCACAAAAGTGAATATGAAACAAGATTGTTTTTCATTTTCACCCATTATTTTAATGATATAGTATTACAAGTATGGCTATGATATCAGATAAGTATATAATAAAATCTGTAAAAAGAATAAATCTTATAGCGTTGACTTGATGCATATTTTGGTAGATATTTATTAAAAAGGCAGAACATTATGAAAATGTTGAAAATCGCTAGCAGTTCAGCAACGGTGGGTGTGTTCAAAACATATTTTATATATATATTATATTTCACAAAAACAAGCCTGGTGACTCATTGTTTTTATTTGTTCATTGTTTTCAGCACAAATTTTCCTATCATATATGTGAATTTGAAAAAAGTCTATGAAAGGAAAAAAAAACTGTAGGAATTCTCTTTAAAACCAAGCTTAAGAGAGAGAAATATAAAATGACTTAAGTTCTTCACTTTTTATATCAGTCTTTCTTTAATACAGAAAAATCGTATGACAAATAGATAAAAAAAGCAGTAATTATAATAAAAGAAAACAATGTAGTTATATATATATATAAACACATATAATTAGAATAAATAAAGCATCCTTGTGCAAAATGTGCCTTCAAACAATTACATATTAAACATTTGTTCAAGGCATTTCAGATATATACATGGTTCGAGAAACAATTTAATTGCAAAAAGACTTTACACGCATGTGATTTGTCATTTAAATAATGATACACTACTTGTTTATTTAAGAATTGATAAATTCTAACTAAGGTTATTCTACGATAAATCACACTTGGGAACTTGTTATTTCGACTCTAACACGACATACTAGTATCAATAGTGTTAGATAAAATGGTAACTACTTTTTACGACCGTGCTACGCAACTGGATCGGATGACGTCATTGCACGCGAGTGGTTTATTGCAGAATAACCCGAGATAGATTTTGCTCTACATGTATGTAGGTTATTCGCTGGTCGTGTTAGAATTATAAATAATGTATAATGTGGTATACCTGAGATTGAATTCGAATTTCATCTTGAATTTTAATTGGTTTCACTGAACCTGTTTTACAATTCAATACAATATGCATGAGTTCGTCAAATTAAATTATGAACTAAAACTGTCCTTTGTGCTTTTTAAACTACTTTAGGGTAATTTTACCGATAACCACGTGACCGATTGTAGACGCTTGTCGTTTTATACAAATGTAATTATCGGATATTTAAGTAAGCGTCTATACGATATTTGTTTACGATTTGCTCCCGTGGTTCGCAACATGGATGGAAAAATGAATAAAATAACTAGTTTCTTCGGGAGAAAAAGGCCTGCGGAGGCTGAAAATGATAGTGAAAGCAAGGGGAGTGACCCCAAAGAACCTAATGCAACATCGGCCGTTTCGACGACGAGTACTTTAGTTCGTACCGCTCAAACCACAAAGTCCCGGTCTGACCCCACAGCATCTGTCAAAACTGTAAAAAAAATGGGAATCCGAGCTAAATATAAAACTTTGGTATGAAACAAAAGAAAATGATGACAATATCGTTGTAAAAATGTGGTGTGATGTCTGCAAAGAATTCGCCAGTGATAAAACATCCAATGTAAGCACAATATTCTTTCAGTATTTGCTTTTATACTTAAAATATTTAGTCTTCACTAATGACCAGCACGATCATTCACTAGAATGTTTTCATGTGTAGAAAATACATGTATCCATTGTCAGAAAATGAGAATGATATAAAATACAAAATTTTGAGTTGTATAGTACAGCATCAATCTGAACTGGCTTCTGAAACTTCTTTTTTATAAAGTGCATGTTTTTATATTTCAGTTTGTTACAGGAAGCACATACATAAAGAAAGAGAGTGTAGTTGCCCACCAGAAAGCAGAAACTCACCAGAGGTCATTGAATGCAAGGGCTGCTGCTAAAAATATTCAAGAACAAAAGCTGACTGAGATAGAAGCCTCCTTCCAAAAACTTGAAGGAACCGAAATGATTAAAATGGAATACCTCTTTAACACAGCCTACTCTGTTGCTATTAACGAAAAAACATTTACTGACTTTGAACAATTAATAAAGCTACAGAAAAAAAATTCTCTTGATCTTTGAGAAACCTACTGTAATGATAAGGCTTGCAAGAACTTTATAACTGAAATTTCAGGGCATTATTTTGACAATTTGAAAAACTCATTGGAACATTGTGACTATTTTAGCATTTTTTCTGAAGGCACAACTGACAGGACTGAAAGTGAAAAAGAGTGTATAATGATCAAGTTCATTGATAATTTCTATCCTGTTACAAAATATTTCAAATTAGAAGAACCAAATAACACAAAGGCAGAAGGAATTTTAGACTGTGTTAATAAAGCTTTTTCAGATTTTGGAATGCAAGACTATCATAAAAAACTAATAGGATATTGCTCTGATGGGGCAAGCGTTATGCAGGGGTCAAAAAAGGGTGTAATTAAACTTTTAAAGGACACCAAAAATGCACATTGGGTTTTATCTGTTTGGTGTTTAGCCCATCGTCTTGAACTGGCCGTAAAAGATTGTTTTAAAGGGACATATATGGATGATGTTATTGATATACTTAAATTGATATACTATTTTTACAAGGGTTCATCTAAACGCAATAAAGAGGCCCAAGAAATTGCAGATATTGTAGAAGAGGAGTTTCTGAAGCCAGAACAGGTAAATGGTACCAGGTGGGTAGACCACAAGCTCAGAGCAGCATCTAAATTACTTAGAAACTGGCCAGTTATAGTTTTACATATGCAGAATTATGCAGAAAATGTGACCAATAGAGATAGTGATCGTGCAAAAGCCAAAGGCATAATAAAAAAACTGCTTCAGTACAAATTGATTTGGTTCCTGCATTTACTGAAAGATTTGTTGAATGACCTTGCAACTGTTAGTCTGACTTTTCAGCGTGAGGACATTAATGTTTCTAGTGCAGTGACCAAGTTACAAGCATCAGAACTTAGCTTGAAACATTTACATGATAACCAAAGCCAGAGCCTTGATGAATTCTATGATAAAATCCATCATGATGTTGATACAAATAGGTACATTTACAAGGGTCACACACTTCATAACTTCATTCCAGATGAAACACTAGTTAGACAAAAGAATCAGATTGTGCAAAGAATGCTGGATTGTCTACATGCTAGGTATGAAAATTTAACAGAAGACCAGAACTTTCTTGTGTGTAATGCTTTTGACCACAAAAACTGGCCAGATAATGATAACAGTGCACTACTTCAGTATGGGGTTGATGATGTAAAACATGTTTTCAACCATTTCCAGCCAGTACTGGAAAATGCTAACTGTGATCTAAATGGGGCTGTTAGAGAATTTACTGAATTAAAATTACATGTAACAAGAACTCCCCAGAAGTATAGAAGTGTTCAC
The DNA here is from genome assembly GCF_021730395.1 of Mercenaria mercenaria. Taxonomy (NCBI): domain Eukaryota; kingdom Metazoa; phylum Mollusca; class Bivalvia; order Venerida; family Veneridae; genus Mercenaria; species Mercenaria mercenaria. The sequence continues at coordinate 58,789,209 of NC_069375.1, read as the reverse complement.
CCTTTGGCAGTTTGGCAGTGTATTAGCCAGGAGGATGTGAACAAAGGGGACTTTGTGAATATACTGAAAATCATTCATCTTACTAGTGTCTACCCATTATCTAATGCATGTTGTGAAAGATCATTTTCAGCTTTGAAGAGAGTGAAAAATGATTGGAGATGTAGACTTTCTACTGAGACTCTGGACCAGTTACTGAGGATTGTCCTGAGTGGGCCTTCTCTTGATAATTTCAATGCAAGACCAATTGTGAACAGATGGTGGATATCAGGTCAAAGGAAAAAGAGACCAACTGTTTTGCCATATGGTCCAAGACATTAGTTGATGTCTGATATCCACTGCCTGTTTACAGTTGCCAGTTGGAACTAAACAGTAATTTGGTCAAAGGTCTCAGTAGAAAGTAAAAACGTTTCACTGGTACCTTGTGGCTTTATTGTTAGAAATTTTCATGTAATAGTCAAACAGTGGATAAGTTAGTATGAATAAATAACAAAAACTTTAAAGGTTTTTATAGTTTATTTTTAAGTCAGTCAGTAAACACAACAGTAGAGCTGTACATAAAACAACAAAAAATATCACTTTAAGTTATAAAATTTAGTGAGCAAACAACCTCTAAATAATTGCTATTGGAACCCACCATTTTGCTAGTGGAAAAAAATGGCACTAGCAAAAATTGCTAGTGGAAAAAAAAGTTAAATTCGATCCCTGTAGGGGCAGGTGAAATGGATGCTTATGTTCTAATATTGATGCTGGTCCGTTGGGATTAACGAGTACATTCAGTGTTATGGTGCCATTGAGGCGTGTTGCACATTTCTTTACCCCTCATGAACACCGACTTTGCTATAAGCTTGCTTGCGTGGTATGCTTTCAAATGATCTTTCTAAGGGTTTCTGTTGACTGTCTTTTCTAGTATCAACAGTAGACATATACATTTATCATTAAAACACGATACGCGCAAATGATTTCAAACTTTAAAAACAACAGCAACAACATCAACATCAACATAAACATCAACCAAAACAAAAAGAAGAGAAACCTAACAAATAATAAACAAACACAATTGTATATTAATCCAAATTGTTTGTCTCGACTCACTTCATTGAATCCCATTTAATCTCGATTCACTCCAAGGAGTCTATATGTCTTCTCAAATTTCCTCTATAGCAAAGCGGAATGGGGTCGAGTGTTCCAACTTGATATGAAAAAATATACTGGTTAAGTTGATTCTGGTTGTTCTGTTACTGTCTTAAAGTAATTTGATTTAAATGGTGTTCTTTGCTCTCGCTGAAATTAAGCTTTTCAGTACAGCTCCTAGCTGGTTGATATCATTTGATTTATCTTCCGGTTTGTAAATAATGTACGGCTCTCCTTTGATTTTCACCGCTCCTGTAAGCTGATAACAAACGGAAAACGTCAAACATTTAAATAAAAGTCTACACATATACGAAAGAAAACATACGTAGAGTGTTTTTTACATTTTGTTTCCATGGTATACATGTTTGGTACATCTTTAATCGCATTACAGGAATGCTTATAAATGTTTTCTTTATACTTCTAACAGCGATACGTTTAACTGTTAAAATTGTTAATCTATCGTTATTGTTAAGCAGATTGTATTGACAGTTTTTCTAATTCCCCTTAAACTACGGAGGGCTTGGGGCAGAAGTGGATATGTGTATATACATAAAAATACTTCGAACAGTTTCGCCGCCCTCCTTCGAAAAGATATGCACACATTCGTTTCTCTTAAATTCAGTAAGAACATGCACTTGGTACTGTAACTACAAATTCTATATCTTGTTTTAATTAAACGGTCCTCCCATAACTAAAAACTTGATAATTGCCTCGAGGTTATACCTTTCTATTACGTATGCCCACGATGACTGTTGTTACGTCTAGGGATTTTATGCCCAAAGAATAAGAATGTAGCGCATCAAGTGTTTGTGCAAGTTTGGCGGCAATCGTCAGAATGGCATTCAATGAAATGTGCACCTCTTTATCAGAAATGTCTCTTACATGGCAAAATCTCGGTAGAGTATTTCTTGCAGTAAGACGATGGCTAACCGATATACATCTTATTGCATTTTCGCCGATTTCTGAAATAAATAACTGCGCCTTGTTATAATAACTATTTTATATTGAAACCAGAAAATGTTATGCTTTGCATAAACAGACTATATGTTATGAGAAATGCATTTTAATAAGTAATGACGCATGTGGCATTTAATGTTCAGAGTATATATCAGAATGACGATGGCTGGCAATGCAATTGCAACAGACAAAACGAATGTCAAGACAGGACTGGGTTGTCAGTGCAGGCAGTAAATCAGTTAACAACAAGTCTTTACCTCCATCTAAGCCACTATAAATCCTCAAACAGTACCAAACATTTTAGAGCATTTGATATCCATTTCCGAGGACAAGTAGCTCAATATCCGTAAAGCTCTAATGAGAAAACGAATTGCATGTGCGCATTGACTCGCTTTATTCAGCATAAAACTTACTTATCCGAGTTCAGCGTTCATTTAACTATTGCAATAATTATTAGAAAATAACACTTGAATCGTATGCATTGGGCATTTTAGAATGATTTGAGTATTAAAACGGTTACAGACATACAGGTTACTTTTGTAGAGATCGGTGAAATAGCAAACCTTTAGTCATCTTCTTTAATGACTGCTCGTCGGAACTAGGGTTGAAATTCTAAGAATAAAAGAATAAATATGATACAATTCAATGAAATTCAAAGTAAGAAAGCTCTAATCTATTGATTGTGGAATGTAAAGTTATGTGGTATTGAATAAATTCATCAAATTTTAGATATATGTCAAAACTAAATATTAAGAAATTAACTAACTGCATCTCGTATGTACAGCGCACAAGTAATATACCTTGTTTCCGAACGATCGTCTATGCCCTTCTTACGAAGTTGCATAAAGAGAACGGCTCATTTTTGTGTTTTTATTCATTGCTTTGGTATCTTTTCCTGAAACACTGTACTTACTGACAGACATAAGTATGATCATAAAGGACAATGCAGTAATAACAAAAATGTTGTATTAATAGCCGCCGGTTTCTTTTTGCCACGCCGGTATTTGGCAAATTCAGCCCATATTTATACGCGCTTTACAAAAATGAACATTGCCTTAAATTGTTACATTCACCCACCTATTTTAAAGTTAGTATGTTTTGATATGATATCATTACTAGTATTTTGTAAATCAGTACGAGAAAGTTACATTTGCCATGGCAAAACCGGTAAAATCGGTCTTTAATTTATTTTTTCAAATATTTTAAAGGGAGTTTGATAATTTTAGTGATTACAATACTGGCAGGAGCAGAGAATATTTTAGATTTCCTATGTTGGCACATTTAAATCGACAAGCACAGAATCTTGCTACATAGATTATCTCACCATTGTTGGAATAAATGCTAATTGATTTTCAGTGGCAAGGAGTAGTTTTTTTACTTTCTTGTTTTAATGAATGAAAATGGATGGAATGTTATTGTAATATTACATAACGGTGATCGTGTGCCATATATATTTTTCTGTTTAGAACAATACAGATATTACTCAAATTACAGAACATATCTTTTCATCAAATAAGTAAGTTTTTTTCGTTTGTGAAATACGATATTAGTTATTATCATAGTATCTTGATCTTTGATGTTATATATGACTCGAGGATTTTAGCAGGCTCGGATAATCTAGGCCACGCAAGAATAGAAAAAATATCCGAAGAAAAATGTTTAGCGCTTTAATTTTTTTTTATATTCTTGATCTACATTGAAGTACGTAAGCTTTCTAGACATGATTGTGAATACAGCGATTTTTAATGACGAATAGGAAAAATATGTATCAGATTTTCCCTTGCACATAGGTTTGTACAACATATGCTATGTTACAGAATGAGCATATTGCAAAACCCGTAGAAAGTCACACATCGGCGGTTATAGGTTCGATCCCCGATCTTGTCACACCAAAGACGTGACAAATGGCACTAGAAGCTTCCTCACTTGGCCACTTGGCGCTCAAGACGGTAGTCCTAGGATTTGTCAGCCCGGTGTCAGTATAATTTGACTGGGTTGGGTATCATATCACGTTTTTACGGCGTGATATTCTAATGAGGCAGCACTATAAAGTTGGGCATTGAGCTAACTGCTACAAGTAGACACCGTCGTTTATATGACTGTAAAATTGTTGAAAACAGAGGCCTTGAACTACAAACTCTTAATTTGTAGTACTCATTACTTTAATTGTCAAGAAGAAATTATTAAACACATTTTGCCATGGCAAAAGACCGATTCGTTTTTTTTCAAAATTTCACTACAAAGTGATTTGTCATATATTATTTCACTTACTGTTATGGCGTTTCTTTAAAAACTTTACCAAGACAGAATCAACTCTGGGTTGTTAAATATTTATGGAAGATTTTGTTAACTAAAACTAAAATTACATATGCTTTGTGTTCCTGAAATTTATTTTACCTTAAAATCATACATTTCATCAGTGCGCTAAACTGTGCTAACTCATTTCTCAGTTCTTTGTTATGACCTTTGTTTACACAGGTTAAAAGTAGCAATTGAATTATAACATTCTTTGTCGATAACAACTGGTTTTGAAGTAGTCTTGCTTCGATGTTCTGTGTGACATAAAGTGGCAATATGCCAGTAGCAGTGGGTAATTGAGGTTAGAAATTGTATTTATTATTAGAAATTACATTTTTCATTCTCTGTTGAATAATTATGTCAGTGGTAATAAAGTCATATATTGTTATAAAAATGACTAGATCTATATTACATTTTGTATAAATATGAAGCAAGAAAGGCACTCAAAGGCAATAATTATATTTGAATTTGTGATATAAAATTGCTTTGAAACGTAGTTTCTAACACATAGAATGATTATTTAAAAGACTTTTCTATAGCCGATCATAAAATGATAAAATGATTTAAGTACTTTCTAAGTTACATCTGCCATACCTAAGCAAGCGTTTGCATTGATAATGTTCCATTTTTAAAGTATTTAAACAGTCCTAAAAAGAAAGGTTACTATTAGGGGGTATACTGACAACTGATATCTGTTTTTTTGTGAAACATAAGGACTGCTCGGTATATAAACAGCGCATACATAATTATATACAAAATAATAATTTGTCTGAAATTTACCTCCAGTGCGTTTCTCAATGCAAGATGGGTATGAGAAATAATATGAGACAAATAACTATGCAGTTAAATTTTGAAAGGATCTGTACAATACTTTTTCCGATGATTTTACTTTATTAGATCTGGAATTTTGCCCCAACCCACAATTTTCTTTCCTTTGTGACAAATCGTTTGATACAAAAGAAGATATTATCTGTGAGCTTTCCTTCGTGATTATACTTACGTTTTGTTTATGAATTTCCATAAAACAGTTTATATCAGTGAACATAATATATAACAGTAGTTACTTTTCCTCCTATAATTGCGCTCAAAGTATATAAAATTGGGTTGAGAGCAGAGTTGATAGGAAGTATGAAGACCGCTGCCCATGCGTAAACCTCTCCGGATATCACGTGACCTGACAAAGCTAGCATACCTAATTAAATAAAATAGTATCGTTAGTTTTCTTTTAAACAAGATTTGTGTATGAAAATTGTGTACTTTTATTTAACAGTATTTTTAAAACCTTACTTTAAAACGACAGATTGCTGACTAAAATATAAGGTCTCGATATTTAGTTCTCTTTTATTCGTTTCATCCACAAATGCTGGACATTTTGAACAAGTATACATTGTCAAACTGCATTTTCTAATTACCCTTAATTATACATATCTGTTGTTTCATTTAACGTTTCAAACGGAACAATTCCTTTTGTATTGGTACGCTTGAACAAAATAAATTAAGGAAACCACTTGGGCTGATGTAAATATTTTTCTAGAAAAAATTTCATAGGGGTTGGGTTTAGGGTCCGGGATAGAAATTCAACTGGATGCTTTTTTAGGCTGGCGATTATTCGCCAGACTATTATAACCATATATCGAGTTTCTGTAAAGTTCAACAGGTGCTGAGACTGACAACACGAAATATAATTTCATGCGCAATTCAAATAGTCCGCCACGTTTATCAGTTTTGCCATAGAGTTGTATAAAGATTGTTAAACTTACTTGTTTCAATAGATCTATTTGTTCAAACATGTTATAATAATGTTTTATTTTCTAATGGTAAATACTTGAAAGATAACATTAGAACATATTACATAATGATGGTAAATTAATTCGCCTCTATGAATGAAATGTCCGTATGAATGGAACTTTTTCGTAACTCAACACTACTGACCGCTTCGTTATAAATTATGACCCCGGTCTATAAATGCTAATCAAACAAACGCTGGTTCCGAGAAACAATTGTCGATATGAGTTCTACTGCGCATTATTCGACGACCTGACAAGAAATATGAAATATCAATTAAAATGAACTTATAGTGATATGAGTTATGTCAGGTCTTATACTGAGGGCTTTAAGAATCTATTCTTCCAGATCATTTGCTATAGGCACTACGGGACGAAATCGCTGCGTGAATTGCCAGAGTAACGTGAGAAGAAACAAATGGCCACATTCTACGTGTTATATACCTTAATAGGGTTAGGGTTAGGGTTAGTAGTTTTTTCTTTTTATTATTATTTTTATTATTATTATTAGCGTACATGCTATATTTTGTTACAGAAATAATGTTTACATTTACAACAGAAACTATAACTTTACTTAAAGGTCCATTACTAAGGGAAAGTGAGTTGGCAATTTTTTTCATAGCCAGTGCATAGACTTCTGCAAGACACAAAATAATGAAGATTGGCAGGTCAAAATTTACAGAAGGTCTTTGGAACTCAAAGAAATGTATGTGTATTATGTTGAAATTTCAATGAATTGACAGAATGACCCCCCAGGTCTTTTTAACTTTCTTCATACTTCATAGAAAAATAATTGTACATATACTGCGATTTATTTCGAATTTCTACATACCAACTTTCATTTTCCAATAAAATGAAATAGTTTCTGTGCTTTTTAAAAGAAATTAAAATGTTCACTTTCCTTAGTATTGGATCTTTAATTTAACAGCAGGTTTTTTAAGGATATTTTCATACTAAATTCGTTTTAAACATTCTGACGAATTATGAAAGATATAATGTAAAAAGTACTTTATCACCAATTTGCTTAAAGGGCGGGGCGTAGATGTATGCGAGTTTTGTTTAAACACACGTTTTCAGCTGTTTTCAGGTTATATTAAGATAGTGGATCCGTATTGGTAATGTTTAACAATTGCATTAACTTGATACTGTCCTTAAGGACACATATTTTTGCACTGTGGTTTATCTTTAAACCCGTTTCGCTGTTGCTTTTTTTCTTCTTCTTTCTTCTTCTTCTTATTATTATTATTTGTTAATTTTGTATAAATTGTGTTGTTTTTTTCCTCCAGCTGAAACAGAGACAAATTTCAAAGTTTTAGCCATTGCGCAAAACGATCGCAGAGAATTCATTTTACCAAATATTTTTCTAAATAAAACCTCAAAGTACTGCGTAACAATTATAAGACACAAAATAAAATTGTCGATAACAATTTTTCTAGGGAGCCTCGGGTAAAAGGATTTAATCGGACAGAAATTAAGCTCCAACTCTTAAAAATTATGGCCTTGCTCTCTGCATTCATAAAGAACCATAGGGCAGAAGTAAAACCTACCTAGCTACATTTCTTCCAAACTTTGTAAACTTAAGACTAAATGTAAAATTAAGAACTGTTACAAATGTAACTAAGTATTTTCAAAGATGTCACCCTTCAGGTTAAATTCATTTTAAACAGCAAGAAATGGCTACTCAAATAACATTTCCGCTTTTGTATGACAGATCAATGATAATAAGTCTTGAAAAAAAGAGTTTATCTTACTGAAAAAAAGAAATATAATGAACAAAGTTTGGTCCTAGTGGGGCCTGAACCTACACCCTCCTGAAAAATTAGTTAAAGTAATCTCATGGTAGGAATTGAATACTCTTTTTTAAAAAAATACATTATTACGGGTACGCCAGTTTTCCTAACCATCGTATTAGGAAAGAAACATGACTAGACAATAATCATTAACAGTCCGGTATGTAGCGTTATTCGAGCCCAAAATTTCCCTCATACCGACAAGAAAATCGTCCCACCTGATCAGTGTCCATACATTCATACATGATGTGTGTCATGGAGGGGAGGGGGATTGCATATCGAAATATAGATGTTGTGTTTGATACTTTTATATTTTATCTGATATTATGTCCCTCAATGTTTATCATCGCTTCTTCAGAAATCTATATAAACGGTTATGGCACGCGAATTGTCCAATAATAACGTGAACTTAGGTTCACGGTCGAAAACCTAGGATTGACAATCAATAAAAACAAACTAGGTTTTTCGAACGTAAAACCAGGTTTTTCTAATACTTACCCATATTTTTTAGCGAAAACACGTCTAGGTTTCAATTAGGTTTTTCAATTGAACTTTGAATTTCGGCCGTTATTCAAAGTTCACGAGCGTGAACCTATGTTTACGGGAGTAAACCAGGGTTCACGAGTGTAAAGCATGGTTTACGAACGTGAACATAAGTTAACGATGAGAACTTAGGTTAACGACCGTGAACATGGGTTTACGACCGTAAACATAGGTTCACACTCGTGAACATAGGATAATGACCAAAAATCATAGTTTTGTTCGAGAAACCCAAGTTTATCGAACGTAAACCTAGGTTCACGTTCGTAAACTATGGTTAACGCTCGTAAACCCAAGTTCATGGTCGTAAACATAGGTTCACGTCCGTAAACAATGGTTCTCGGCAATCAAATTATCCAATAATTACATTCTTGGTCGAAAAACTAGGATAATCGAATACTAACATAAATTTTCGAGCGAACACACGGGATAACTATAGTTTACTCTCTTGAACTAATGTTTACATCCGATAAACTAGGTTTCTCGATTGAACTTTAACTTGGGTGTACAACGTGAACCTACACTTACAAGCATGAACTATGGTTTACGAAGTAATCCTATGTTTTTCTCGAAAGAATAGGTTTACATGCTTTTACGTTCGAAAAACCTAGTTTATCCATCGTTAAACCTAGTTTTTCGACTGTGAAGCTGGGTTTATGTTATTTAAGAAATACTATATCCCATTTAGTGATTTGTCGCTGAATAAATCATTGTTTGCACTTCACATGCGAAGGAATTATATCGCGAGGGCGGGGTCCGAGTGATATAATAATATGCATCTGAACGACAAACAATGACTTTATACAAGAGCAAATCACTAAATGAGATACGTTATTTCGATTCTAACATGTTACCAAGGATTATAAAGTACATCCTTGACAGCATAAATTAAATATTTGCCCGTTTTCAATCGGTTTCTTTTCCAGCGCGCCGCTATGCCTTTTGACGCTATGACGTAATAATTGTGACGTTAGAACAGTGAATTGTTGTATAATAATTAATAATTAACTGTTTTCAGCCTTCTTTGTTTAATAGGAAAATGAATTGGATCGTGTTAAAATTTTGGACAATTTCCATACATGTCACGTCCGTAAACTATGGTTCACTATCATAAACCTAGGCCCACGGTCGTAAACAGGGGTTCATGTTCATAAACTCGTAAATATAGGTTCACGGCCGTAAACCATAGTTGATTTTTAATTCTAATATATCGACCGTACACCATGGTTAACATTTGAAAAACTAGGTTTCTCGAATAAACAATGAATTTCGCTCGTTATCCTATGTGGTTTGATTGGATTACGTGCTCGGAATTTGACTTTTTTGTAAGATTTTAATTTTTGTGGTTTCAGATTTCCAAGTGAGAACTATGTGCCGTTTGTATCACTAATGAAGCAAACACAATGTATTTTTCACCATCTATAGTCTGTAATATCCTTACACTACCTTCACAAGTTAACTAAGATGGTTCATCACAACAATACCCTATGCTCGCAAGTTTGATATGGAGAACCCTTATAATATCTAAGATTTTGCAAGCATCCTTCCCGCACAGTTTTAATTCAGTGTTTTGTGGTAGCCAGCCTTTCTGTACTTTCAGTACTTTGATTATTATATGTTAACATGTAGCTGTCTGTGAGTTAAACATGTAAAATCTATCAGACATTAAAGGAATCTACTTCAAATATCCGACTTAAAGGCTCAGAAGTTTCGTAATTCCCTTGGAAGGGTCGCGTTAACACGGGAAACCGGGGTAATTCCTTGGCGGGGGCGTATAATTAAAAAGGGATTTTTTTTGAAAATAAGGTGTTTACAGTTTTTACTAATCAGAAATACACATTTTTAGAAAAAATTTATTCCCAAAAACTCCATTGGAAAACCAAACAAAAAAAAATTTCTGTTGCAACTACGGTAGTAGATTTCTTGCAATTTTTTAAGTCCTCTTTTTGAGATTCAACGATGTACAATACCGGGGGTTTTGGTTTTTCAAAAAATAGATATTTGGACAACACGCAACCGGGGAAAAAATGATAAAATTTCAAGCAAACAAAGACTGCAAGGGAAAAAAGCCCGCCGGGTTGGGACGTTTTTTTGTCAATTTAGTGCAATGAAAAACTCCTGTTTTCGAGTAAAATTTAATTTTTGAATAACCCCCTCGTATGAACAGGGAAAATGGCGAATTTACAGAAAAAAAACCATGTGAATTTTAAAAGCGATCTCTTTCTGTAGAAAACTTACCCCCCAAAGGGGAATTTGATGACCAGAGCCTATCAAGAGTTACAACACGGAAAAGAACGTTGACCCCGAAGATATAGTAGAGAGAACCCCTGAAAAGGTTACACCAAACATGTTCTCCAATAGCGTCCGACAAAAGTATACTTAAAAACGCAAAAAACCATTGATTAAAAAGAATATATCGCAAATTATTTTTGGGGGAAATCTAAAATTCTAATAGGTTATACTCCCGCGGAAATTTTACACTGCGAGCCCCGCGGGGGTTTAAAAACCGATTCGGAGAGTTTCCATGTTTAAAAAAAGGTTCTCTTAAAAATTTATTTCGTTTTTATATTTTCTATTTTAAAAATACACGAAATCAAAAACATTATGTTGGGGGTGGAATTTCGATAAAAACATTTCTATTCAATAAAGATAGATCAATTGTTATGCGCTCTTTTTGCTTTTGTAGGGTCTAAACAAAATGCGACGTGAGTCTTATTTCCATTTTTTTAAGGGTAAGTAATTGCCCTTTTTCCTTGGAACGAATTTCAATGAAAATATTAAAAAAAAACTAGATGAGTTATGTAATTCAGTTAGATAGAACTAAAAATAAACAGTTATAACAGGTAGGTCAACGGCTGCGTTTTAAAGTGTATCGCACTGTAAAAGGAAATTAAATTAGACAGTCAATCCCTTTTTTCTAAATGCAAATCGGCGGGGCTTAATTCAAGGAAAAATCCATCAGAAAGTCAGAAACCCCAGATTGGGACAAATAAAAACCCAAAACCTATTTTAAATCTTTTTCTATCGATCTAAATCTTACGAATCGGGAGAATTTTTTCCCAAGAAATCTGCAATCGCAAGGGGCCATATTAAAATGCGACGAATGTCGCTAAGATCGTCACAAACATAACTCTCTTTGTGTGGTAGAAAATTTTCCCACAACTAATTAGGTCGAATGAAACAGAACTAAATGCGGGTGTAAATAATTTTTAAAACCATTTAAAATCGGTAATATCTTGTATGAAACTTTTGATATGTTCCTTTTTTAAAAATTTTATTTTCCACGAAAAATCAGGGAAATGCAAAGGCTTCTTCCGTCGTTTTCTTTATTTGAAAACCAGTTTTTTTCAGTGTCGTCCGCAAATGTGTCTGCCGAAATTTGTAAATTTCGCGTTTGCTAAATCAAATTTTGAATAAGAACAAGCCACAAATGCATGTACTTCAAAAACCCGAAATTGAAATTACCTCAAAAGGCCAAGGGATTTTTAAACTTTTAAAAGACTTTAAAGACATAATTTGAAAGAGTTGTTAGACTTTTAAAACTTAAATCCAGAAAACTTGGTCCTAAATTTTTTAAATGCATAACAGAAACCTTTGTATATCACAACGTGAAAGATTAAGGGGCCAAAGTCATATATTTTAAAGCAATGATTTTTCTAAAACTTGCCAAAGCTTTCTTTTAAAATGTCAAAGCGTGTTTTTTTTTGGCACTGATGAAGAATGGTTAAATTGAAGTCAGTACGCGCATTTGAAAAAACCGCGCATTTACATCTTGGGGGCATTTAAAGCCCAAAAAAAAACTTCATCATCTCCATGCAAACATTGTCAAACCCATCACAAACTTGCTCCAATGGTTACATGTTTTACTCCATGCACTTTTATATCTTCACAGGTACTTTTTGTATTTACTGAAAAGGGATGAAATATTTAAACCCAATTTCATACATTCTACAGAATATTCTTTTATTTTGGTTTATTTTTTGTCTGTAGTGTTTAGATGAGAAATCTTCCTTTATAAAATCCTAAATTATTTTTTTTTATTAATGCTAGGTAACCTTTAATTATAATTCAAAAAAATTTTAAACAAGTTTGTCGGCTAAGTAGAGACTTAAAGTGCAACATCTTTTTGCTTCTGGGCACCTGGCAGGGACAAAAATACACATCCTCAGTCGGAAGCTGTGATAGTGATATAATCTACTGTAGCAATCAAACGAAATTTAGAAAAAGGTTTTGTATTGTTTTTTATTGTTTGATTTAATAATTTGTATAACGTTGCTTTTTTTTAAAGGGAAAAACAACGAGAAATAACAAAACGATTGCTCTTGAAAATTTTGAGGGCCCCACCCCATGCCATTCAACTTCTGTAATGGGAAACGGATTCCCTAACTTTTAGATATAAAATTGGATAAGAAACTAAATGAAATTTTAAATATTAAGCGGGTCAGCTGCCTTTTTAAAAAGGGTTCGCGTTATTACATGCTTGGCTAAAAAAAAAACGTACCATTGAAAAACTCACTAAAATGCTCTGCACCTATTCGTTCAAAATTCGCCATCTTTTACATGTTTGGGGTAACCACAAATCTGAGCATCTGGTGGGGGGGAAAAAGAGGTAAGGAAATTCTCCACACCCTGTAAATTCTAAACCCCACTTCGAGTCGGATATTTTTCCTAAAATTTCGTGGGCTACTTTTTTTGGGGATGTTTCACTGCTTTTACATTTTTACCTTTTACCATCATTGAAAAAACACTAAAATTTAATGTTTTCCCGTATGATTTTGTAGCGAATTCAAACGCGTTTCAGTTTTTTGTAACCCCCTGTGAAAAAGGGTCAATATACGAAGTGTACGGTCCCGTTATTCGAAAATGGGGGAGTAACGGTTGTATTTTTACAAATATACGGCCTAATATACACCCCGATTGGGAAAAATTAGAAAAACGGAATCCGTAATTTTTTGTCTGCATATAGGGGATCCCGTTTACCCCGGGAATATACATAAAGTAATATTCCCGTATATATGAATATACAAAATTTTAAAAAAAAAAATCCCAAAAAAAAGGGTTTATTCGTGTCCGCTTTAAATAATTTTCATTTTCATTTTCGAAGGGTTTGAACTTTTTTCCCGTATATTTTCCGTATTTTAGATTACGAACACGTAACGAGCCTTTTAAACCCAAAAATACGTAGTATAGGGACCCCGGTTTTTTTTGGTCATATACGGACTGTATTGCTTTAAATATAGGGGGCATTAGGGGATTTTGTTTTTTTAAATATACGGGTTGGGATTTTTTCCGATCCAATGATAACTGTATACGATCCCGTATTTTTGTCTATACGGACGTGATTGCATCTAAATACGGGCATTACGGACTTTATTTTCTTATACGGGCTTCGGATTTTTTCCGTATACCATGATTATTAAATTTAAAAAGGATCCCGTACTTTTTTCATAACGGGGGAAAATACGAAACTGTATTTTTTGATATACGGGCAGGGACTAGCCCCCATATCAGGTTACCCAATAACGGATCCCGTACTTGTGTCATATAGGGAATGTTTTTGCATCAATATAGGGGGAATCGAACCTGTAGTTTTTAAAAAATAGGGGCCGGGTTTTTTCCCCTTTTATGCAAGATATGCAGATATAAGTTCCCATATTTGTGTCACATTTAGAAATTTGGGTTTCGTTTGGGGGAAATTCACGGCCAGTATTTCAAAAAGATACATTTACCAATTTTTCCGATACATTTATATACAAATGCCGTTTTTTTCTTTTATGTAACTGATTTGTATAGGGCACACACTGAAAATAAAAAAGAATCCGGGTATCCCTACAGCAAATAGGGTATTTTTTCAAACCCAAAGACGGGGTATGAAAAAAAAATCAATTGTTATTAAGGAGACATGTCAATAAACTAACATTTTATTCAACTTAAATATTTTTTTAAATCAGTTTTTCAAAGGGTTTGAATCTTTTTCATTTCTTGTCCAAAATAAATAAGCAAATTTTTAAAAAAGTAGTAATCAATAACATCAAGTTTTTTAATATTTTTATGTTCATTTCTAAGAAAAACTAGCAATTCGCACATTTAATTCGCGCGGTTGACACAAAAAATCAGTTGAGTAACTTCTTTACTATGTTTGTAAAAGATTTCGTTTTTCCATAAATGCGTTACCGCTATAGGCTTTTCGTTTTGCCGTTTTCTAAAAAAGCTGTACCCCTTCCCAAAGTCCGAAGATGTACTTTAAAAAAAGACCATTTTGGGTTTTCTGACGGGGAACACGTTTTAAGCAGGTTACAAAGATGAACCAACGGTTTAATTCTTTTTTGATTCAATAAAAAAGTTTTTATCTTTTTTTCGAATGTCACGAGAACGAATGGCCATCCGGGCTTCTGTCTGATTTTTATCAAAAGTAGAAACTTCACACATAATAATTCCTACTAAAAAATAAATATCGTCCCTTTTTGGGTTTCCCAGTAAACAACTTTGTGCAACCCGGGGAATAAAAAATGCACGCAAAAAAAGATATAAAAATGGCTCTTGCAAAAGATACTGATAATATATCTTTTAAATGATTGAAAATTATGACGAATAAAATGAAGGGGGCAGGGATGACGACATCTTTAAAGTGCAGAACGCCCATACTCATTTCGTCGCAAAAAAAGAAATTAGATATAAAACGTGCCTGTAATTTTTAATACAATTTTCTATGTAGTGTTTTATTTGATTTTTAGGTATATTACGTTAAAATTATCTCCCAAATTGTTTTTTTAATATGAAATGCATGGTGTTCAATGCGTCACACGTTGGCCCGCAATCCCCCTATTTTTGGGATGTTAAATTTTTAAACCTCTATAATCAAAAAGGGGGGGTTTTTTTCAAGAAGATTTTACCTTCACAAAACTTAAAAGCAAAAAAGGCGGTAAGGGGACTAAAAACACTCCCCTTTTACTCCCCCCAAAATGCAAAACTACACCACGGTATATTAAAACCAACGCTAGTTTTAATAAACTAGCAAATATGTTCCTTAACCTTCCCCCCTTTACGCAATCCCCGGTTAGAATTATTAAAAAAGCACAAAAAATCTTTTGTACTTGGGATAAAAATATCAAGTGACTAACAGCATTCTTGCTACCAGATCTACCGTGGTTCCCCCGGGATTTTGACAACATCGACTGATGAGAATGCATAACACGCGTTTTTAAGCTTTTTTTTTTATTTTAATTTTTCAAAGTCTCTTTAAACTTTGGACTGAACAAGTTCGAACGATAATTTGCCTCAAAACGTTTTTAATTTGGTTTAACAATCAAAGATTTCCAAATTTCCATCTCGGGGTCATTTAAAAATTTCTTAGACAATTAAAATATTCTCATAAACTCCACTTTTTATCATTTCAAAAAAAAAATAATGCACTGAAAATTGGATTTAAAATTATCCAAACCCATAGATTAACCTAACTAAAATAAATAAATAATATCGGGGTAAAATTAAAATTACATTATTTCATATTAAGTTGCCAAAAATTTTCGATAATAATTCGAAACGTTTTTCATGTCTAATTTTGGGGTAAAATGGAAGAAATGTATTTTTTATTGAATGTTTGAAGATCAAATTTTACAGATATACTGTTTTTCTTTCCCTAATAATGACCACTTTTTTTCAGAGGATTGGTTTTTGCACAGCGCAGTCTATTCGTGCACGTAACGGGCCCCGGGCTGAGTAAAGAAAAAAAGGGGAGACATCAAAATAACTTCCCGCAGATGTTTTTTTTGTTCTCAAATTTGTTTATTTTTCGAAAAATAAGGCCCCGGCAACAGGGTTTAATATTCCCTTTAACAAAATTCCTTAAAAAACAGGATATGCTTGACAATAAAATTACAAATAACACTAAGAGTAAAATATTGAAAGGAGGGTTTGATTTAAAAGCCCAAATTTATCGTTCATCAAATCCAAGGGGCCTTTTAGCGAATTGTCACTTATAAATTAAAAGGAAATATTTTTTTTCTAAAATATTAAAAAAAAGCCTTAAAAAAAAAAGATGGGCGCGCCGGGAAAAGAACCCCGACCGCAGCGGCAAAAAAGAATTTTCCCTTCGTTTCCCAAAATAACGCAAGGGAGGGTTTTGTGTTTAATGCGCGAAAAATTTTATCGTAAAAATTTGTTAAAAAATCTAATTCGAAAAAAAAAAAGTTAAAAAACTAATTCTCTGTTTTCCGCAACATTAAAAGTCTGTCAGTATACGTAGAATAATATACACCCTTAATATCCTAATCTAAAAAAAAATATAAACCGTGCCATGAGAAAACCAAACATAGTGGGTTTGCGACCACATGGTTCGAGACCACCGGGGCATCCGTCGTTGGCAAACCATGCTGTTCGCTTTCAAAAACCCATTGGAATTTTGAAAAACTTTAGCGAAAAGCAGGACCTGAGCAACTGCCGGATCTCAGGTTTGGGCTCGTCCATGCTGGCGAAAACAAACTATTTGGTTTTCTCATGGCACGGCCAATTATATATGTTTTTTTTTTTGTTCTTGTCGGACGATTGGAGGGAATGCCATTTTTTATATTGGGTATTTGTTTTTTAAACATTTTCGTTATTTCTTTAAAATTTTTTTAAAACCCCAAAATTGCATACAGTTTCACTAAAATAGAAATTTAATTTTTGTCAAATGTTTAATCCCCCTTTAAATTTCATTTTGTAATTTCATATTCCTGGGGGTAAGAAATATCCCCCAGTGTTGTTTCAAGCTGGTCATAAAAAATGTTAAACCCCTTATACAAGTGAAGGTACCCTTTAAATTTATGGTTTTATGGTTAACCCGTTAAGTACCAAATTTTTCGCCCGCTGAAAAAAAAAGACTTGTGGCCATATTTGAAGATTACGCGTAAAATGGAGTAAAACAGAGAACTGAAAAAATACCAGTCAACGGAATATCGTCAATTTTTTTTTGTAAAAAGTCAAAATGGGCCCTTGAAAATCGATTTAAAATAAAGACTAAACTGACAATTCTTATTGTTTTTACATGAGGGCCGAAAAAAATGTTTGTTTTAGGATAAAAAATGTAACGATTTTAAATATGTTTGATACCATATTTAATTACTAAATATTTTTTTATTTGACAATAAATATATCATAACATATTCGACTTTTTCCCCATTTCACTTTTTTTAATTTAAACTTCATTCAAACATCGTTTTAAACGTTTCCTTAATTTCTTAATAAAAAAATTATAATGACCAAAGCTATTAGTTATCGTTCACCCCCCCCCCTCTTTCAACAACAACACTTTGTACGGAAATCGCAAATTGGGTTTTTTGTTCTCCCGCTTTTTCGTGTTAAAAATGTTACTAAAAAAGGTATTGCAAAAATCAAAGTTTTGTATGTATTTTAGGTCAAAAATTCTTAAACTTCAGATTAAAACAAATTTTACAAAATATAAATTTTTTTTATTACCAAACCTTTTTTTAATAAATTTTAAAAAAACTTTCCCCGACAACCCCTTACTAACTTAAAAAGTCTGAGAGATAAAAAAATTTTGTAATAGATTAATTTTTTATATGACACGAAATTTTCGCAGAGAAAAAAAATTTTCTCTTAGACAGAGGGAAGAGATGTTAAATTTTTTTTAAAACCATGTAAAAAAAGCGTTTTTTTTCAGATTCCGGTACCCCTTTTTTTAAAATAAAAGATGTAAATTTTTAACTTTAATTTAAGCTTTTTTCCCAATTCGTTCTAACGAATGAAGAAAAATCTGCCCTTATTCATTTTAAAGAGCCTCGGCACCTACTTTACGAAATAAAAAATTTTATTGGAGTTTTTTTTGTCCTTTTAAATTATCTCGTTTAACTCCAAGGATTCATCAAATGATTTTTTTGCCGATATTTTTTTTTTATTTCAAAAACTTGCAACTCAACATTTGGTGACTGACTCCTTGTACATCGGGTGAAAGAATAATAAAAAAATAGTTAAATGATTAGTTGTGAAGAAATGATCAATCGAATAATGAATAATGAAAATTTAACGGGTATTCTGAATTTTTTTTTTTATATTAAATTAAAAATTAAACTGACCTTTTTACCTTCTGAATTTGTTAAAGCATAAAAAAAACAACCCGTGTTTCCGATTAAATTTTAAAAATAAACATGGGCTGGGTTTTTCACAAAAAAAAATCAAAATTTTAAAAAAAAAAACAGATAAATCAAATAAGTACTTACTCGTGATTTCTTCCCTCGAAATTGCAATATACGATTATCGCTGCGGCACTTTGCCAATGTTATCGCTTCGGGATATGAACGCGCGAAGCGGACGAAAGCGGTTCCCCCTGATTGGGTACCAATATCTATGCTTAAAGATCCCCCAAAATTTTTCGCTAAGTTTAATTGGGATTTATCGATTTCAATTGTCAAATTTTCAGGGGAAAAATGTAAAAAATTTTCAACTGATTACCCGGCTTTGGGTACATGGGCTATCTTTGATTTAGTTAATATGCATACAATTATTTCATTAAATTTTCAGTAAAACTTTTTGGCAGAAATTATATGCAGTTTTTTTTCGTGTAATGGGGAAATCAGTGTAAAAAGCTTATTCATTTGTTTAATGAAAAGACACTCATTAAACTTTGCCCAAAATTTTTCGGGGCGTTTTTGTTAATTTTTAAACAAATTTGTATTTTTTTAACAGTCAATCAGTGCACGCCATCCCGTTACCACGGTTACATTGCTTTAAATAAAATTTTTTTTGTCAGAAAATTTTAAATAACTCTTTTTTTTTAACGATGAATATGTAACTTTTAATAAAAAGGGCCAAAAATATCACGGTGCGTTTACAAAAAGGGAAAGTTTGCAAATAAATTTAGGGGAAAAGGTATGGCCAAAACTCGAACCCCCTACCCCTGATATTGCCTAAATGCTTTGGCCCCGTACCCCGCACAGCGATAGAAAAAACAACAAAAATATATATGTAATATTTGTATCGCTATTTTTGTTTGGAATTGAAAATGAATTTAGGAAATTTACGAAATTTCACATTGCGGGCAATATAAAGGACCACATCCACGGAAATAAAAAAGTCTGCAACAGCGTATAAACAGGGGAATAAGGGGACAAGGAAAAATTTTAATTTATCATGCCCTGAGCACCACATTCCCAGTTACCACGGCGAATGGTTATTAAAACTCGCAGTAATAACTTCTTAGCAAACGTTCGCATGTGAAGCTTTCAACTTCGCATTGTTTGCTGACCTGCGAACGTGAAATTTTACCCAACAAACTAACGAATATCACCTTTTTTCAAAAACAAGAAAAACTTATTCGTAAATTCAGAAAAATAAATAACACTTCCTTTTGAAAAAACTCCATTTAGAAAAAAATTCAGACTTTCACGCTTTTCATTGACAGCTAACACGTGCGACGTGTTAGTTAAAATGGGCACAGGTAGTGTATTGCGTACTTGCCCACGGATATTTTTCACCCGCGCACGGGTGATTACCAATACGCACTGGTAGCTAACACTTCGCACAAAAAAAAAAGTATTTCCTATGCTTTGCTACCACCCTACTATACATAGAACATCTGCAGAATTACTTTAAACAAAAGTAAAGGGAAAAAAATATTTTTCGCTTAATGATTTATAAATAAGTCAGTGAAAGGAACTTGAACAAAAAGGTAAATATCCCTTTCTATAGCTCTTTGATTATATTAAATGAATGACCGGGAATTAAATTTTTCCCTTTATTTTCCCAAAAAGCAAAATTATCTACATTTGATTTAAGATTTGACCCATTGGATGGGTTTCCCTGGTCGGTTTGGTTTTGATCGAGACTTCAAAACCGTTTTTCCCCTCACCGATGCGGGGTTTAAATTCACTCAGAGTGTTAAAAAATTTTCCATGTGAGAAGACTTAAGCAGGTCTCGCTCGCACGATGAAAAAATGCATTTGGGGACCTGGGGTATTCCTCACGAAAAAAACAGGAAGGTCGCAAAGGACCCAAAAAGTGTGTCAGCGCAAAGTTAATCCCAAAAAAAAAAAAAAAAGACCCACTCGTGGGAAGGGCGATACTGTATAAATCGAACGAAACGTTTTTTTTTTAAATCTTGACCAGAACATTAATCGATTATTTTTTGTCTGAAAATATTTGAATTTATTTATATAAGTAAAATATCAAAACAGTCTTAATACTTTTTAGAAAAATAAAATGGGTTATTCCCCTTTTTTTCTATAAATATTTCATTGATGCAAAAGCGTTGGGAAAAGTGCAGAAAAAGAGTTTTAAATTTTTCTGCATTTTGATTTTTGCCCAAGGCGATGATCCCCGGAGTATTTTTTCCAAAAAATAAATGGGGGGGGAATTGATTAATCCTTTTCTTTTCTCAATCGGCTATTTAGATTTAAAAATTAAAATAATCGGAACTGCTAGAAGAAATGATGGATTCATTATGTTTGATTTTAAATTATAACTGTGTTGGTCCGTAAATGCTTTTTTTAGTTCATGTCATTAAAATAAACATTTCTTTCTTTCAAAAATTGGCATTCACTCATAACGACAAGTTCGAAAACATGCAAAAGTTTTTACCTTTGAAAAAGGGCCCGGGAATATAATTTTCCTACCATATTGATTGCATCCCGTATTTTTTGAAATATACAAATTATTTAAATCCCGAATTTCCGGATATACGGGAAATATACGGGGTTGTATAAAGAATATCGGGAAATTTAACCCCGTATTTTCAAAATATACAAACTATCATACCCGTATATCCCAAAAATTTTGGGGAAAAATCGGATTTTACAAAGAAATACGGGAAATTACGTCCCGTTTTTTAAAAAAACAAATTATTTAAATTCCCTTTTTGATATACGGGAAAAATACTGAGTTGTACACCCCAAACTAACGGACATAACGGCCGATTTTTGAAATATCAAATTTTTTAAAACCCCATTTCCGCATATACGGGGAAAAACGGAGTTGTATACAAAAAATATACGGGAAATTTAATCCCCGTATTTTTGAAATATAAAATATACATACCCGAATCCAAATATACGGGGTTGTATTGAAAAAAATTACGGAAAATAAATCCCGTATTTCGAAAAAATACAAATTATTTAAATCCCTAATTCGGGATATACGGGAAATATAGGAGTTGTTACAAAGAAATACGGAAATTTAATCCCCGATTTTCGAAAATACAAAAAAACATACCTATATCCAGAAATATACGGGGGTTTTGAAACAAAACGAGAAATATACCCCGTATTTTCGAATTACGGATTTTTGTATTCCCCCTAACCAACATAACGAAATATACGGGGTTTTTATACGACAGAAAAACCCTTTTTTTGAAATTTTCCGTATTTCAATAATATACGGGGGTGTAACTAAAAATTCCGTATTTCATTATACGGAAATCCGTAAATTTTTTAATAACGGGCTTTCAAATATACAACCCGACACGCCCCTATTTTAGTTTTCCCGTATTTCTTCCCCTTACGGTAATATACGGGGTCCCGTAACTCCGTATATTTAATCTTTTTTTTGCATGCATGATGGTCTCATGTACGTATTTTAAGGTAAATTTGCTGATACCGTACGATTTTAAAGGTCTCGATGCTTTGTAGCTTAAACCGTTACAAGTTTGTTTCTGTGGGGGAATTGTCTGGGAAACTGGGCCCAATACGGACCATCACACTTTCGTCGTCATGAAGGATGAGTATTATATTGTTTTCGACGTATGGCATCCTGAAATGTTACGTTTCATAAGTCAAATTAACTATTATTCTTCTCATTTTAATAGAGAAATTATGTTGAATGTAGCATACATGTTCCGTCTTACAACACGACCTGAATGGCACTCCATGTAATATTGTTAAGATGACGCTTGTGATCCATGACATCATTTTGCAAGATGGTCGTTGTGAAATTTGATGACTTAGCTTCTTTAGGCAGAGCCACTTACCACGAGTTCTCCTCACTTCTCTGCCGCAGTGCACTGTGAAAACTCCATCACAAAAGAAATCGTTGTGGGTACAGTAACTGTCTGGGCTTTCACTGTGTTTCGAGGTTACATTCAAAAGTGTTCTAAATAAATTCATTTAGTGGTAAAATCGAATGAGCTATTAGAAACGTCATTTGAGCTATGTAAGAAATTGGGCAGACTCTGATGTATAATTCTAGAAACGTTATAATTATAAAAATGTTTTTTTAAAAAAGTAAGGTGACCAGTATACATTAATACTTCACACTTTTTTACTCGACCTGTATCTATTACTTTTTTTTTTTAACTCGTGTGCAGCCGAATGCGGGAATGTCACCATTTTTTTCTGATAATGTAGTCAGCAGAAGCAACGAAAGACGAGATATCGTATAACCATAAGTTTTTTTGGCGCGGAAAACCTGACTATACCACTTAATAACAGGTAATGTGCGCGTGTTTACGGTTGATCACCATTTTCAGAATGGATTTCAGTTTACATATTTTCTCTGCTTTCGGTAATAGTAAGCAGGCTAACTCTTAACCAATCTATTTGCAACACATGATCCAAATATACATTTAAGAGAAACGCATTCGATAGAAATTGTGTGTCTATATATTTTGTACAGAAACACAAATCGCCTCTTAATTCGGATCAGACTAGCTAGGCCGGAAATGCAAAGTTCGCGTATTATTAAACTTGTTCTGAATTTCTCTCTGGTTCTTTGTATATGAATATGTAATATGCAGGGTGGCTTGTATTGTGTGAAATCTTTAGTAAGGGCCGGGTGGTGCGATTATTTAATTAAACGAAATTCGTCGGCTACGTATGGACTTGACGTCACGCTACTCGACAGCATCTTTGCATGGCAACGACTATACTTACCACACTCAGTTTATCTAGTGGACTTCCTCACCTGGTGCATCCCAACAGAACATCGTCATCATCCATGTCTATAGATGGCTATCGCAGTTGGTGGGGATTATGTTTTTGCGCGAATTTATATCACTAAGCGAAAGTCGTCGTCGGTGCTCGATCATCTAGATTCAAGCATAATATTTGAGCATATAGGATTAGTTTTTTTGTAGGTTTTTAATCTATTTAAAAACACTTAGTATAATTCACTGTATATATTTAGTTTCAATTTTTTCCGTCATAGAAGCTAATACGAAATGCAATGATAAAAACGCAGCATCAGATTAATGAAGATTTTAAAGAAAGAGAGTATATACTCTGCAATGCGACACGTACCATGTTTACACTTGCGGACCTATAACGCCACATTAACTTTGTTTATAGA
Organism: Mercenaria mercenaria; assembly: GCF_021730395.1. NCBI lineage: Eukaryota > Metazoa > Mollusca > Bivalvia > Venerida > Veneridae > Mercenaria > Mercenaria mercenaria. The sequence goes on along the minus strand of NC_069375.1, from coordinate 58,765,436 downwards.
GGACGTAGCTCAGTCTATCGACACTTAACCCTATGTTAAATGTAGGGGGTTCATAATCTGCAATTGACAACTTTCTTTGTTTAACGAATACAGCGGTCGGCCTCTATCACCTGCTCACTGTTATTTTGGTATAGAGGACGATAGGGTCCCGTCTTATCTAAGATACTTACGAGAATATTTCTCGTATCTTTCAGTCGTTAAGTCCTCCCTCGCAAGGCTTCTCGTAGTCTGGCAGTGTCTTTGAAATTATCGTAGCTACGATAATCGTAAGTTTCTTTCTTACAATAAAATCCTCTCCCCGTAAAGTTTACGAGCAGGGTAGGGGGTCTCGTAAAGTACTTAGCTATATCGTAAATAAAATGGCGGGCATCGCGAGCATCCGTGTGAGCATAACTCACGACGCAACTTTTCTGCGTAAATAGCTATCATATCGTGTTCTGCCGTGAAAACATTGATTATCCGTGTATAGCATGTTACGATGAGCATGGTATGAACTACTGTTCAACCCGATAGGCAGCACGCGCTTTGGTCAGTGCGATAAGCAACGTCGAAGCGGAGGCTGAGAGGTAACAGGCAAAATTCCTGTTTTACTCGTATTTCGCTTCTGTGTTTGACAGATCAGTGGAGGAACATGCTAGTAATAATTATTGTAGAATTTTCGGTTATTTAGTAGGTATATTTTATTAGTATCGTGATATTGCAGACATTCATCATCAACGGTTGATTCAAAACTATTTGGGGTCGATCTCGTACGTGTTTACTACTTGCGTATCTGTGTTTTTTATCATCTGTATATAAAGAAAAGCTGAATGTGGGCAGCTGAGACTATTGTTACACGTTATAATATAAAAATAATTAAATATGGCATCTATCATGTCTGTATATCGATACGATCAACATGGGCGGCGGATGTCGCATCTGCGTAATAGGAGGGGTCGAACCGGCTGTTCTCTCTACACCAATGCACCACGAGGTCTCTAGCTAATTAGCGAGCGTATTCGCTCTCGTTTCCAGCTTGTACAAAACATGTGTCTTTATAGCACTACTAAATATTTTGATGGGGTGTGTTTTTTTTGTTTGCGTCTTTGGTAAGCTAGGGGGTCCGGGGGGGCATGCCCTCCCACCCCCCCCGCCGCCGCACCCGCCTCGGCTTGCTCCTCCTTCTCCATTGCAAATTTGGAATTCAGTGTCTTTCTATTTCCGGCATTCTGGGGGCGATTTTAGGAGGTGCTGTAAAAAGGAACCTATTTTTCGTCTGCAATTTTATATGTCAATATCTCTTTTATTTCCACAGTTTTATAAGGATCTAACATTATGTGTGGGAAATAATAAAATTAGTTTTCTTATAAGGTAATATTCATTAGTTTCTTTGAGATAATTAGCATGAATTTGAAGTTACGTCGGGTCGTATATGTGCACGGCCACATAGCACTAAAATGCGTCCTAAATGTTTGCTTTTATGCGAAAAGACATTTTTCCTCTTGTCTTCTTTCCTTTTTTTTATTTTCGAGGGGTCGCAGACGGACGGGCGCTTATACCCACGTCCCCCACTGCCAACCCCCCTCTTAGATCTGTGGCTATGGGACAATGCCGTTAGCGAATTAAAGGGTATGTTTGACAGTGATTAGCAATGCTAATATGACCTTTTCTGTATTGAAGCATATGTTTATTGGATTATTCAAGTCAAGGAATTGACTTGCCCTCGCAATAAATTACCTGAACGCCGCCTAGCATGCATGATAACACGTCATGGTAAGCCCGATGCTATCGCCTTGAATCTTGATTTTACATATTTGTGCTATTACATATGTCATGCAGTGTAGTAGTTGCTAATAGAAACTTCTTATGCACAGCACAGTTTGGTAGCACAGTTTTATATGTCTTTAAAACTTAATTAAGGTTTGCAGAATGCCAGAAGATATGAGAGACAACAATACTTGCTTCAGTGCAGTAACCCAGAGCCTGGAAAAAAAGTGGGCACTCGGCTGCAAGCAACTTTTGGGACAGAGTGCTGCATACAATTAGGTTTGACGCGCGGCACAACTGAGATTTTGGTCATCAGTCACCTGTCAATGTCCTATAATGGAGTTAATAGAAAGGGTGAAATCCATAATAGCCTTTTAAACACTGTTAAGCAGATATTTAAACGCTATGACAAGTATACGAGTTATTATTGTGAGATAACTGAATTATATAGAAAATAGGAAATAGTCAAGAAATTTATATTTATTTATTTCATAATAAACAATTAGAATTGGGCTGGGCGCAATTTAAGCAAGTCATTATAGTACCCTTCTAAAGGTAGTTTGTCACATTAAACGCTATACTCTTTCTGTTTTTCATAATATTGGTATTGATATAAAATTCTAAAAAACATGTGACATTATTTTTGTACAGATGGTGGTGGATCAAATGTTGAATCATTGAGGTGAAATCCTGATCTCGGTCTAACTGCTAGATGGCACAATGACGTTAAAGCAGACGTGTCTTGTTTTCGCCAGTCCGAATTTTAGTAGATATTCTTGGTGGTATGTGACAAAACCAAAAACATTGAGTATTTTTTCCGTCCCTCTGTAATTTTCAATATATGTAGAACATGGTAAAATGTCAAGTAAAAGTTTATAAACTGTTCAAAAGGTAAGTATTCAATAAGCAATTTCTCATTCTTAAAGATATTGTCTTTGTCTGAACTTAGAGGCAATATGATATATTCCTTCTGATCTTAGAGTGATATTTAATTTAACATTCTATTGCGAGGCGTTATAAATAATTTAGATAATTCTTACATATTGAAAGGCAGATTTCTATTTGTTTGTTTCTCCTCGAAAAAACAAGTTGATCCAGTATGACCATATTATCGATATTACAATTTTAGGCTCGACTATCACTAAGTATAAAGGATATCCATCCTACTGTCGAACGCGCCGGCGTCGGCTTTGCTGTCTTTGCGCGCGTCGCCCACCTTGGTTGATAAGTTTTTTTTTACACTTTCGCCTTTTTTCAGTTTATCTCTCTGTAATTATCTTTGATGGATTTGATCAGACTTGGATAGCGTATTCCTCATCATCATCTCACATCATCTGACATAAGGGCCATAACTCTGGCACTCAATATTCATGAATTATATCCCTCCCTTTTGCAGTTTCACTTAGATTGTCAGTTAAAGTGTTGATGCAGTCTTTCAGTCACTGCTATCTGCTGTTATAGCTAATGATTTGATTCACAACTAAATAGTTGTCAACATCATCAGCCCAATTCTAGACGAAACTTCTTCAGTAAATTGCAGCTTAAATATACAGTAACACAGTGATTATGTCTGGAAAGAAGATAATAGGTATATTGTTTTCATCTAGAGAACATTACAAAATGATGTTTGAATCCATTTTGTCAGGTCAGGTTGAGGGTGGTTCTTTTACATGATTTGATGGTAAAACATGTAATATATGTTTAATGTTTTTCAGGTATTTTATGAGTTGTATCATCTGTAGCAAGACATCCTACTGTAGACAAGTGTGTGGCTGAGTGAGGCAATGGGCCTGGGCAAGCACACCTTGTTAATGCTTGTCGTCCTTTTTTATCTACTGAGTTTCTAAATATGCCGTCAATGGTACAGTACTTGCTAAACTGATTCATTGCAGTTTTGTAGCTTGTACTATATGAAGTATATGGAGGCTGTGCCTAGCTTGGCCCCGGTCATCAGTCATCCACGTCTACACTGTTATACATATGTGATTTGCTTCAACTACTTAAAACTCGACATCATGACTCAGGGAGCAAAACTCGGCATCAATATTTGCATAGACTATTCCGCCTTTTTGTACTAAAATTTCAGGTCTAAATTTTCAGTGCACTTTCATTTCTAGTAATTATTAATTGATTAAAACTTGAAATACATTGGGCAAAGTTGTTCCACATCATCTTCCCGTCATATCATAATGACCAAGGTCCTAAAATACAACAAATATTCCTAACTTGTTCTTACTTCAGTTATAAAGCTGGGTCCTGTTTTTAAAAAATAGTCACGGGTCACTTTCGGCTTTGAATCAAAGGAAAGCTTGGTAAACACTAATTGGTGTCACAGTTTGACTCTGTCTTTATGAACTGGCGCCGCAATGTTTGTCTTGGTAGATTTCTAGGTCAAGTTTGAATCTGGGTCATTTGGGTTCAAAACTAAGTCACCCGGAAAAAAATCAAGGAAATGCTTGGACTCTAGGGCCCACAGTTGTGACTCAATCTTTATGAAAAGCTTCAGAACAAGGGTCATGTGGGTCATGGTTTCCGGATGATAACTCTATGAAAGGGCTTGACCGATTTTTAGGCGATTCGACTATTCGAAGAATAGGGAGCTTACCTACTCCGCCCTCGGCGTCGGCGTGGCATCGTTTTAACTCATTGCTTATACTATCAAAGCAGCTTAGAATTTCCTAGTGCAGCGCATGTCCCAATGAAATCTCTTGTAATAATTTTTTAGTAGGGCTTGGACACTTACAGTGTACATTAGAAAATCCATGTCAATATTGAAATTGGGTTCATTTAGGTATCAATGTCAAGTCACAATGACCGCTGAACAGTTAAAACGGTTTTCGGCGGATGTACGCGCTTGCGAACAGCTTGACGCTTGTGTCCTTGACTGATCATTAATTTTGGTAAAAAAAAAACAATGCAGGTGTAAGCATTCATAAATGCATGGGGTTAAATTCGCCTTTGATATCGTAGGTCAAGGTCAAGTCAGCAGAACAGTGACCTCGAACAGTTAATGGTTGCCGGATGAGAACTTTATGTAACCGCTTGGGCCTAGGATGCTGAATTCTTGTATATCACAGGTGTAATCTGCTAAAATACGTTCAAGTTCTACTTTGTGTTTCCAGTAAGTCAAGGTTCATAGGTCACAGTGACTCGGACATTTAATATGGTTTTTCGCGGATGATAATCTTGAAGAATGCTTTGCCTAGAATGCTTAAATTTCGTATCAAAGATGTAACACAGGAATACAGGTAAGTTGAAACTTTGAGGTCTGTAGGTAGTGTCAACACTTCAGGTTCTTACAATGACTCGGACAGGTAAAAAAAGCGGGTTGGCTGGATGATAAGCATCGAAATGCTTGGAATCTAGGTTACATGAGACATGATGGGTTCAGAGTTTACGGCAAGCGGGCCCTGAAAGGGTCGCAAAATTTAGCTATTTTGACTTTTCGGCTTCAATAGCAGGGCTTCATTTTAATATTTGATTTTAACGAACTTGCAACACACGGTATCAACGGCATAGTATCTTGATTGCTTTTAAGCGCGCGAAGGACATCTTATGTTATCCGCGGCCTTCGTGTCGTCATCTGTCTGTCTGTTGGTTAGGGTGGCATTTCTGCCCTTCTGCTCTGGTAACTGTTGGAACGCGTGTGCGGTTGAATGGGTTTCAATAGAAACGCTGATCACAAATGTTCACCTCATCGAAACAATGTTGTGCAGTGAGGTCGCATTTGGATTGGGCCTGCAATCTTCAAGGTCAAGGTTGCAAGGCGAGTCTTAGGGTCAATGAGGTCATATGACTTCTTTTATGTGTATATTGGCTCTTCGTTTGCGTCGATTGGCAGTTGCTCTTGTTTATTAATTTGGTGCAATCCTTCTTTGTTGTACCTTACATATGTTTTTCACAGTTACTTTTTTGCCCCTTTTATGTTCTATTAAATATGCTTCATTAATCATTTATTATTAGTAGCGCGAGGGGTAAAAAACCGACGACGCAAACTCTTCTGTGGTACATCACCGTGGATGTGACCTCCTCCAATTGTTAGGTGGGGAATTTGACATATTCCGGACCTTGTAGAATGTGTGGCAGGGCGGTTGATTTTCATTGGCTTTTGGTTAATAGGGTCGGGGGCCCCTGGATGGCGCTCGGGCGCTGTGGACTTAGATATAGGGTGTTGTCGAGGTAACTTAATTGACTGCGCGAATGGCTGTCCGTGTGTGCCTGCGGCGGTGGTAGTCAGCATAAAAGGGTTGCAGTCGATTTAATCCTTTGGGGGCATACAACTACGGGCCTGAATTTGAAAATTCATTGTATTTGAAGTATACTTGAAGAAAGAGTTCATCAACTGTATTTTTCGTGGTTCTCATAATGTCTGTGTAGTGTATCTCTAATGCATGGAGGGGCACCTGGGGTCTTCGGTCCACCATAAAGAGCTGGAAAGATCGCCATATGGACCATTAAAATTGTGTTGGTGCGATTAAAAAAACCCAACCAATAAAATAAATTTGATTGATCTGGATTATGATTATTTGATCTTCCTTGGTCGGCTTAAGTGGCAATGATTTACAGGTGAGGCGATATAGGGCCAGTTGGTCCCCCTGTTTTTTTTATTTGTTCAAAAGTAGGATTCATCAGATAGCTATATAGTATATGATATTCTATCAGTAGGTAATAAGCAATACGGAGTTTTTGAAAGAGTTTATATTATATAACCTTGTATAAAAAGCCCTGACACCTTGCGCATGTTACGATTTCTTTAAGAATTGTCTGTCTTTCAATTAATGAATAAATTACGCATCTCTGTTTTTGAGGTCAGTCAGGTCAAAGTCGAGCATGTTCAACTGTCGATCATTGCTTAGTCTGTGCGCAAGGACATTTGTGGGGGTATAATTCCGTCACTCCTTTGACAACTCTATTTGTTTTCATTAAAATTGATCTATAGCATCATGTAAGGTCATCTCTACAAATTTGTTCAAATGAGGGGGGGGGGGCACATGATCTGTTTTAATGCTTCTTATACTTGTCACAAAATATTATTATTCATGATTCAGAATGTGTCATAAAAATTATATTCCCTGTCATATGGTCAAGTCTTGGGCCTTCGTAATATTTCGTTCCGTCCACTAGTGCTGGTGTAGCTCCGTTGGCTCTACGTTACGTGCATACATAAGCATGGGATGATTAGGGCTAAGAAGTAGTATGAAAAATCCCAATTGTTTTGGATTAGTAGGTCAATGTCGAGATCTGATCAGTAGGAACAACCCATCATGTGGTATACACGTTCTTCAACACAGGGTCTTAGGATATTTGTCTTCTGACTGATTTTTTTTTTAATATGTTCGAGGGCAGGTATCCAATCAAAGATTGGGCCATGGTGCATGGGGTTTACAGAACTGAAAGCAACTGTTATTTTTGAAAATTTATTATTAAAGTTGCTAATGGAAATACAATTTGAAAAATCACCGGCATACCTTCTTGTCAGCTTTTTAAGCTAGCACTGTACCATAGTGTTTAATTGATTGATTACAGTGACTGATATGTATTCCGTGAATTTCAGTTTAAAAGTGTCTAAATATATAACGCTGTCACAGGAGGGGGGGGGGGGGAATATTGGCATAGCTAAAGGTTCAAGCTCGCTATATGGCCATTATTCACCAAGGCCAAAATACTTTTTTTCATCTCTATATCTGCGTATCGGGACGAAGAATGTCAAATAGGTCATGATTTATGGGCCTCAACTTTGAATAGGTGCTGAAATTGCTTTGCTCATTGTTGGTCTATCGGCAAAGCGTTGTTTTAATCCGGCTGCCATAAGTGTGGGGGTTATAGGAATTGTCTCTGCCTGTCCTACGACGCCCGTCCGTATAACATTTTGTCACTCGCTAGTGATATCCTAAACCCGCTCCAAGATTTTTTTAATGAACTTCGGGTCAAATGATGCTCTCTCATTAAAACGATGTTCAGAACTTAATGAGTTAACATTGTCAGCTGCTAGGTCATGGTCACAACTCGAAGCTCAAGGTTTGAGGCGCGTCCATTTGTGTCTGCTCTGTATCTCGCTAAACCCTTGAACCTATTTTCATGAATTACTTGGGTCGAAATGATGCACCTTCATCAAGACATATTAGTACCTTGCCAGTAAGTCATGTCGGCTGGCATTTCAAAGTTTTGAGCTCTGCTGTCTCGCTCCCCCAACCTCCTTGGAATTTGTTTTGTCATGAAACTTTGGTCAATTGATCTCGGCTCACAACGAGCAATTTAAGAACTTACGATCATAACGCCACGTTGGCTTAGGGTCAAGGTTCTTTAGTCACTCAGGTCCAAATGGTTGAGCCTTCATTTTTGTGGGTCTGTGCTCTTTATCTTCTAAACCCCTTGAAGTATTTCCTCAAATTCATAGGGATGTTGTCATATAATAAACGCATCGCTCTGCTTCCACCATTACCTATCAGGAGTGCCCTTTCACTGATCTATAGCAATGGACAGGTCGCTAGGGGAAGCTAGTCTTTCAGACTGCCTTGTTCTGATCAGTGGACTAGAGTAATACTTGTGCCTACAGTAGTCCAACATTCATGGACGATACGTAGTATCAACTTCAGATGACGCCTTCGCTGTTGTTGGATGGCAGTGGAATAACTTCATAATAATTTTTGAGTCACTGCTAACAGTTTCCGACGCATATTTCAGCAGTGGGCGTTGGCCTACGACGCCGAAGCTTTATACAGTGCTCTGTGGTAAGTGACTTCCTTTAATTTGTCACATCAGGACGTTGAGACTGAAACTTGTCTGGCGGTTATAGCTTGCAGAGTGCTGTAGGCGGACAGACTAGAAAGCTATGCAGATAATATTTTCCTGTGTCATGCAATGATCATCTATGGGTCGTTGTTTGAAGGTCATTGTGACCTCTATACTGAAAATGTCTCTCTCGCGATCATATCTGAAGAAACCCTTTAGTAGCCCTACAGCCATTAAACGTTCTCTAGGGGAGATGATGTAAATGACCTCATAGTCTTTCTTACGTCCACTAGAATGCTCGAAGGTCATGGTCATTGCTGGACCCTTAGACTGAAACGTTTCTGGGGCTTATTAACTTAGAACACTTGCTCGCTACTCTAATCTTCATCTAGGGGGCCTCGGCGGTGGCCAGAGGGTTAAGGTCGCTGACTTCAAATCACTTACCGCGCTAGCCGCCGTGGGTTCGAGCCTCACTCGGTGTGTTTAATTCTTCATGTAAGGTAACTATGCAGCTAGGGGCTTACTGAAGGTCGGTGCCCGCTTATGATGAAATAATACACGGAGGGGCACCTGGCGGTCTTTCATCACGCAACAAAGCTGGAAATCGCCATATGCTTATGAATTGGTCGTGTGTGATTAACATACAAGCAAGAAAACTAACATTCAGCTGACTTATTTTCTATTTTCAACATACGACACTTGGAGGTTTTGGCTGTTGATGAGGTGCAAGGTCAGAAGTGAAAAAGTATGCTCCATTCATATGATTTACATACTAGAGCTGGGGTATTGAACGCTGTATGGGGAAGTTTTTTGTTATCACTAGGTTATAGAAAAAAACAGCCATAAGTGTCATTCGTCCTGATTCTTTAGCGAAACAAATATTGCTGGATTTTCGTGTAAAATCGGCGATCAAGTCTGAAATTTGGATCAAAAACCTAATGTACGATAGAGCGATTCTGTCGTTAGAAAAATTCTGATAGTACATGTCCATAAATTAATCACAGCAGTGGCCGCATCGGCTGGCATTCTTTAAGAACGTGGAACCTTTTATAATAATCTGTTGATCCACTCCCGTGAAAGCCATAGCTGATCACTCCTCACGTGATTTTTTCTAACCCCAGCGGGCAAGTTGATCGAAGTCAGCGGCGCTTTACGCACTCGGGGAGACACGCCATTCATTAATCTTAGCCTAGCATACTACTGGTGCAAACGCAATGCATGGAAGGCATGGGTACCGTAGCATGTCTTGTGTATATTTCTAGAGCCATTCTAGTTATTTTAAGCAAATAGAGCCGCGCCATCGGGCGAAACGTCACATAGTTTGGCTTTGTGCAGTCTGTCTATGGTTTCATTTTGCTGTTCGCTTAACAGTTTGCGTCATATTCTTCATAGGGCTTTAATAAGGGCCGAAGCTAGGGGTGCATGGTATTCGATTACTAGATTGCAAATTGGGGCGGGCCGTGATTAGGTCGGATCTTTTCAGTGGGTGTATCCTCTGTAGGTTTTATCAGAGGTGGCATTTCCGGCCAAAATCTATTTCAGGAGGTTTTCTGATAAAAAAAAAAATCGTACTGTTTCTGATCCGTTTGTAACATCAGTCAATTGCCTGTCCTATTGTTTTCTCGGCAGATGGCACGAAATGTCCTGCATATGTTGCAGGGTATGTTTCCTGGCACTCTGCGCTATGTAACACTCATGCAATAATTTTACTTCTTTCTTATTTCTCACAGCAATCCTTCAAATATATAACATTCGTCTGTGTTTACACTTATCAATATCCGAGAATTACTATACTCAACGGCGTACAAGGTAACCATCCTTTTTAGGCTTCTTCATGGCACTGTATAAATTTTATATAAAGTGCTTCAATGATTACATGCATAGGTCTCAGTTCGGCCGTCCATTTTAAATGTCTTTTTTGTATCATTTTCACATATACATTTCTGTCTGAAATAAAATTTATTTCCTTGGAAATGAAAATTAATTTTTCACAAAGGCGCGTTTCCGGGATTTGACTGTTGAAAAACAAGAGATTTTATTAGGGAATACACGTAACGTATGTAAAGGAGTATACGACGGGGATGGTATGATGGCTCTCATTTTTTGAGTGTAGAGTGGTGGGTTTTCTAGATAGATCGAGCGGTATAATTCCGGGGCGTGAAAAATTAAGAAAGAACATTTGGTGATGATTTTAAATTTTCAAATATGACACGTACACGGCCGTTTTGCGTCATTCGGCAAATCTCACTATACTAAACATTAGCCAGTTTATTTACTGTAGCTCAGAGTTAAACCGACATATGCGTATTGTATGACTTGTAATCTTATTTTAAAAACATTTTCAAAATCGATACCCTTTAAGCTTTTAGGGGTTTGAAAGCGTCGCCTTAATCCTCTCGTCCTCTGTTCTTCTTTTTCCGTTTTCATTGAACATCGGATGCGCTCGGTATATGTAGGCGTTTAATCACGTAATATTAACGCGAGGTTCCCGAGGGTTATGTGTGTGTCGTCTGCTATTTTACTGAATCGGGGATCTCACGGTTTAATCGGTATATCACAGATATAACGTAGGTTCGGGCAGATGTAATTCAATCCGTGTGTTGTTGTCCTCATGCAGTCGTTGTGGCACTACTTTTCTTGTTTTTTTCTTTCCTTTTTACTCTGTCCAATCGTCGTGTCTCGGAATGAGAATTTGAATGAGAGAAAGAAATACTTATCGGTCGGGGTTTTTTTTGTTTTTTGTTTTTTTTTTTTTTTTTTTTTTTTTTTTTTTTTTTTAATCCCTTGCGGCCTTTTCACCGCGGCGATTCTTCGGCCGCTGCAGAACAGTCTTCTCACTCTCTCGCATCTATGCTTTCCAGCGATCTTATTTCCGATTTTATTTCATCTCCTAGGCCTAATGTTGAGTATGTATATCTTACGATATGAATCTACTAGCTAGGCCTCTTCAAATTTCAATTATTTTTGAATGTATTTAAATTCACTTAGTTGTGTGGTAAAATAAATAGATGAATTTGTTGATATTGTATTTTATTGTCTTTACTTATGGCGTGAGTTATTGTTGTGCATATTTTGATGGGCTATTTATTCTTATTTAGGCTTCTTTTATATTACGGAATAAGAAAGAGAGTAACGAACACGTACGCTCGGGAATCTACTGTGACAATAGTAAAAAAAAAGCTATGACTTTTATATTTTGTTTGATATACAAGTCATGTATTTAATGCCCTTGTGGTTACACAATTATATATACATGAACTGTGATTAATGATGAAAATGTATTTCAGATTATACTCCAACTTCACATTCCAACTCGCGCAAATAATCAGCGATTTTTGCGAATTGTTGCAATTTCTTCTCTATGGTATGATCAATCAGTGTAAATATATCTTACTTACAATTTATCAGACCGATTCCGCCTTTAAAATTAAAACTTACAAATTCTATTAAAAACAATACTTCATTTCTAATAAAAATTAATTCTAAAAAAATAAAAAAAAAAAACATAAAATTAAAATAAAAATTAAAAAAATTAAAAAATAAAAAAAAAATATAACATAAAAAAAGAAGAAATATAAAAAATAAGTAATAATAAAAAAAAAAAAATAAATTAAATTTAAAACTTATTCTTAAAAAAAAACAAATTAAAAAAAAAAAAAAAAATAAAAAAAAAAATCAAAAGAAAATTAAAAAAAATTTACAAAAAATATCAATAAATAAAAAATTTAAAAAAATAAAAAAATAATAAAAAAAAAAAATACCTTAAGATTAAAAAAAAAAAAATAAAAAAAAATTAAAGAAAAATATAAATTAAAATAAAATTTAAAAATGTAAAAAAAAATAAAAAATTAAATTAAAATAATAAAAAAAAAAAAAACAATTATAAAAAAAAGATATAGACAAAAAAAAAAAAAAAAAAGAATAAAAAAAAAAATTTTAAATAAAAACTAATTAGAAAATAATAAAATTAAAAAAAAAATAAAATATTAAAAAATTAAACTATCACTTATCATAAAAAAAAAAAAAAAAAAATTAAGAAAAATACACTTTTAAATATTAAAAAAAAAAAATGAAAAAATTAAAAGAAAAAAAAAAATAAAAAAATTAAAAAAAAATAAAGAAAAGTAAAAAAACTTAAAAAAAAAAAAACCATTGCAATAAAAAAAAAAAAATATTTAAAAAAAACTTAAAATATATCAAACCGTTAAAATTATTAAAAAAAGACCTTATAAAAAAAAATCAAAAAACAAGAAAAAAAATAAAAACATAAAATAAACCATTAAAAACAAATCAAAAAAACAAAATAAACAAGTAAAAAAAACTTACAAAACCTTACAACAAACCCTTAAACATTCAAGAACAAAAACAATAACAATAAAAAACCAAAAACAAAAAACAAAAAAAGATTAAAATCAAAATTCATTAAAATATAGGTCCCTTTCAAATAAACTCCCGACAGTTAAAAAAAAAAAACAAAAAAAGAAAAAAAAAAAAAAAAAAAAAAAAGAATAAACAAAAATAAACCTTAAAAAAGAAAAAGCCTTCTTTCATAAAAAAAAAATAACACCAAATAAAACAAAAACACCACAAACAAATTTATAAAAATATAAAAAATGAACAAAACGCTTTAACAAAAAATAACTTCAACATGAAATAAAATTAAAAAATTCAAAAAACTTAAAAACCAATAAAAAATACCCCCCTTAAAAAACAACAAAAAAATAAAATAAAAAAAATAGAAACTTAAATAAATAATAAAATAATAATAACAAAACAAAAAAAAATTAAAATTTAAAAAAAAAAAAACTTAACATTACACACTAAATTACAAACAACCTTTAAAAAACTTTTAAAAAAAATCAAAAAAGTAAAAAAACAAAAGCAAAAACAAAAAAAACACCTTAGACAAAACATCTTAAAAATAAAAAAAAAAATATAAAAAAAAAAAAAATTTAAAACAAAAACGTCTTAATAATTACAAGCAAATATAAAAAAAAAAAAAAAACAAAAAAAAAAAAAAAAAAAAAAAAAAAAGAAAAAAATAAAAAAATCAATTTACACATTTTAAAAAAAAAGTCGTGAAAAAAAAAAAAAAAAAAAAGAATTAAAAAAAAAAAAAAAAATACAAAAAAAAAAACTATTAAAAAATAAAAAGGAAAAGCAAAATACAAAAAAACAACAAAAATAAAAAAAAATTTAAAAAAAAAAAAAAATAAAATCTATTAATAAAACTTAAACAAATAAACAAAAAATTTAACTTAACAAATAAAAAATCAATACCAACAAACAAAAAAAAAATGAAAAAAAAACAAATCTAACCAAAAAATAAACCATTCCAATACTTACCATAACAAGCACAAAAATACCCTAAATTAAAACACATTATTCTTTACAAACAGAAAAACAAAATAAGAACTTTACTAACAAAAATAAAAAAAAAAAATAAAAAACAACCATAAAAACAATTTAAAAAAACAGCACCCACCAATTACAACCAACTAGCAAAAAAAAAAAAATAAATTAAAAAAAAAAAGTTAAAAAACATTTACAACGCAACAAAAAAACAACAACAAAAAAAATTTACTAAAAACTAGTCTTAAAAAAAAAAAACAAAAAACTTATTTAAAAAAAAAAAAATTAAAAAAAAAAAAGATAAAAAGAAAAATAAAGTTAAAAAAAAAAAAATTAAATAAAAAAAAATAAAAAAATAAAAAAAAAAAGAAAATGAAACATCTGCTTTATGTCATCTGCGCACGATACCAATTCTTGACGATGCAAAACCACAATCGGAGGATCACTATGAGGCTACACTATCGCGTACATGTTAGCTTCCTTAGCTAGTTTGAAATAAAAGTGACATGTTTATCCCAGGTGAGACTACAAACCTGTGCTTGTTCATTTTTACACAACGTCAGATCTTCTGAATATAATGTACGCATAAAATTGCTTTTTACGCAGTTCGAATGGCAAACAGAACGAAATATTAACAGCTGAATATCATCTCAACTTATCGCAGTTTTCGGAGTAAATATGTTTGTTTGTGTTTGGAACCAACATTTATTTTCAAAACCATTTATCTCTCCTCCGCCGAAGAAAACTTTTATACAAAATATCTTATAATAAGTATTTATAAATTTTAATTACATGTTTAGTTGTTTAATTATCCGTTGGTTTTGTTACTATAGCAAGTGTCCGTCGTTTTATTTTTACATGCGACGTTAAAAAAATATAGACTGGCGTCAACTGTGTTACCAATTTTACGAGAAAGTTACGAGTATTGCGTATGCGGACTTACTGATGGACGTTGATAAGACGGTTTTGGCGAGACATCATACATATATTCCTCGAAATCGGCAATCTTCTACCGGAGAAATGGACTTGCGCAAGTTTCTCGTAAAGTTACGATATTGATAAGAACGGCCCATACTCTGCAAACTACATGCTTATCTGTTTCAAACAGATACCTATTCCTGACAGCGTTCTACATCTTGTTAAAACCAGATACATACTTTTACAATTTGACATTTAGCCAAACCTGCTTCCAGCATTGCGGGCCGGCGGTATCTGGTATTCCAAGCCTTACAAACTTTTCATAGTTACCGTTGCGACGTTCATTGGTATTTGACAATCAAGCAATTTTGTCATCTTTTCGAACTGGTAATTCCAATATTCTGTTCAAAAAAGGCGTTTGTTCACCGCATCTGTTTGATTACAATTGGCTCAATATTATAAGTTTTTGGCTGAAAAATATGTTACAAATCAACTTTAGCATCTGTATTTATTTTGAGCTCCGCTTTTAGATTAACATAGCTTTAAAAGTATATGGGTACATAAATAGTGTGCACGTCTGAAATCTGAATTTAAGTATTTTTCATTATATGCGGCATTCAAAATGTTAATTTCTAATAAACTTGTATCACGTGTCTTGAATTTACAACACATACTATGAATTCTCCCTCCCCGACATCCTCCCGCAACCATTTTATTAGCTTGATTCTCATTTACCCTTGTGCGAAAAATTATAGAATTGAGTATGTTTAAATATTAATACTCAAATCTCTATGAAAGTATTTATATAACGCAGCTTTTTTTGATCTTTTCTGTATCTAATGTTTTTCTTATATAGCTACATGGCGGGGTGGATTTTGTTTAGGTTTAACACGCGTTTTTTGCACAAGCAGTATTTCCGTAGAGTATAGTCAGGTATTAATCTTAGACATGGGCCTCATGTCCATGGATTTGAATCAAATACCAACCTTTCTCCTCCACGCAAGTACTGGCTAACTTTCCGAACATGAATCAGAGTGGAGGAGCGAATGATGTCATACACCTGCTGTATTTTATCAAATCGTCAGGAGAAACCTCCGTCCTGCCCAGGGAATCCGAAGCTTCTCGACCCCGTGATTTGTAGATCTGCACTCTTCCTATTAAACGTAGCGGGTAGGCCACATGCGGGATGGAACAGCAAGATTTTGTCAGCCTTAGTAAAATCAAATGTTAACTACTGCCTGTGTGCGAATGGTCTTAAAATTTAAAACTATGGTACTGCATTACATTGGAAATAAAGGGTACAGATAAACAAGAAGAAAAGAACAATTATAAAGAAATGGCGAATGGAAAGGTATATGTAGTACACTAAAGAAAGAAGTGAAATTCAGCCTTCTTTCGCATTTTGTAAAATTGTTAAATTTCGAATAGGCTTCATTGCAATAAATCATACTGGTTGACACGAGGTCAATATCCGGCCAAAAAGAAGTTCAAAATGAATAATGCCTTAGCTTGCGATGCGTTATGCAATGCTTGTGATCTACGTTTAATCGGAATTGAGGGTCAGGCTTGATCTTAATCTTCCATATCGCATCGGCGTGCTAAACATTGGTGTATAGCTTTATATATTTAGATGAGACTCCAGCTGATAACTTTTTGCGTAGGTGTTAAACAATAGGTCCCGTACTATCTTTTCAGAATTCAACTTCGAAACTTTGAATATGTTCAAGTTAAGTTTTGCAAAGAATTTTAATAAACGATTTTACTTGAAATAAGGGTTATTTTTGCGATGGGTGGGTATGTGTGTGTGTGTGGTGGGGGGGGGGGGGGGGGGCAAATTCTCCAGGACTGCCGCCAATCCTCTCTAATCTAACCAAGGCGGACAAAATACCATTTTCATCTTTATCAATCATTTTCTAATATTTAAGTCATTTCATCTAAATGTGGTGTCCAGAGAATCTCAGTTCATCAATCATAATGTTATACTGCATATGGGAAAATCAGTTGCCTTCTAGTAGGGGACTTTTTACTCTATGTATTGCAAGGCAATACTTCAAGGAAATCACGTAATGATGATTAAATTATGTAATGCTAAAAACTGAGACATATTTGGCAACGCCTAGTAAATCCAACGTTTGTCATAATCTTCTAGCAAATTGACAGTTACGTCATAATCTTTAAGATCATCACGACAACATTTAATCTGTTTTTAATTTGTGTGCGTGCCTCACAATGCCAGAAAAAAGAAGTAACTTCAGGATAACTGTTTAACATGTTGAAGTTCAAACATTTTCAAATCAATGTATAAAAATTCTAGTACATGAATTTATATTTTTTATCTGCCGAACTTTTTATGTATATTCTGAAGTTTTAAAAACTCAGGGTTTAATCAACTTTACTTTGTAGAGAAGAAAGTGCAGAACCTTAAAAAAAAAAGCAGCCAGTTACTCCTTTCACTAATGATAACCAAACATTAAACTGGTTTAACAAAAAAATTTATGTTTCCATTACTCCACTTTTCATCTTTTAATTTCAAATTATATTAAAATGTCAAGGGTAGTGGTTATTATTGACGTTTTTCTAAAGTTTGCTGTTTCCTTAAAGACATGTTTTCTAAACCACATTATGAATAATACTTCTAAAATAATGGGTAATATATTCTTGAGTTGTACTATAAATTTTTATAAAACAATATCTTACATGCTACTAATGATCTAAATCACTTGGGTGGTAGAAATAAATTATAAAGTGACCTCTGGTCAGTATATTACACATATTATACACTAAATGTGTGCGAACATGCCGTAGGCGACATTAAATAATCACTTCCGGGCATGCGTAAAAGACCGCTCCAACTTTACACTGAGCAACATCGATTAGAAACAACCAAACTGGCACGGTGTTGGGGTAAATATCGACCCGTCCGGAAAAAACAATCGCGAGCGCCTTTAATTTTCATGACCTGTCCAACTTATTTTTATCTTTCGGAATATTTTTTATATTTGATATATTGCAAACGAAACAAATAATAATGTGATAAATGGATCCCAGCATCACAGATTATGTCATTTACAACAGTTAAAGGGAGCCAACTATTTGTTTGATCAGTTAAACCTTACCGGTGTTCCTGGGTTATGTACTAGGACAAACCTATTCTCCGCAAATAACTGCCAACTTCCCCGCATGAATCAGAGGTGGAGGACGAATGACGTCAGATACAAGGTCTTTTATCAAATGGTCACAGAGAACATTTGCCCAGCCCGGGGGTCAAACCCGCCACTCCGATCTGCACTGTCTATTTATAGAGATAAGCGGGTAGTCCCAAATATGATATATATCTAAACACAAAATGGCAGAGTAGCAATTATGTGTACTTTATTTGATATATCTTATGGATCAGGTACTTATTCAATACCGTTTGTTGATAAGGTACTGGGTTTAAAATCTGGAATCATGGCAAACATTTTTCGTTCAGATTTAAACACATGATTGTATTGTTTAGTACTGCAAACTAAAATCTGATTAAAAGCGTTTAATTGTGTGAGCTAATTAAAACCATTGTCGTCAGGCTTAAATCGTTTAAATATCATATCCGTAAAATTAAACAGATGTTCCTTAGCGAATCCTCGTTCATTGAAGTCATTTGACTCATATATAATTAGTTGTGTTTTATAATACCCAACGGTACATCAAGATTTACGCTGATTTCACGTAAGCCTTTACTAAAATTTATTTTGAATGCTGCAAAAATCCGGTCATAACAAAAATGCGTTTATTATTTAAGCGTTTGTTATACCACTAGGTTTGAGGGTGTATATAGGAGTGAGCGCGTGTGTTGGTCTGCGGGTCGGTCTGTCGGTCCATTCGTTTTCATGTAACTCATAAACTTTTTCAATTATAACTCATAAACGACTCAACAAAGTTTAATGGTTTTTAGTAAACAGGTGTAACATTATAAAATACAGCTCAAGTTTGGCTTTGTAATCAGTAGGTCAAATGTCAAGGTTACAATAACCCGGAACAGTTAAACGGTATCCGGGTGATACTTTGAGAATACTTGGGTGTTGGATCATACATTTTAGTACACTGGTGTTACATCATAAAATACAGAACAAGTTCTACTTTGAGGTCAGTAGGTCAAAGGTTAAGGTCACATTGACCCGGAACAGTTAAACGGTTTCCGGATGATAACTTAAGAATGCTTGCGCTTAGGGTGATTAAAGTTTATTTGGAGGTTGGACATGACCAGCAGATCTATTGATTTTGAGGTTGGTTGGTCAAAGGTCAATGTCACAGTGACCCGGAACAAATAATCAATATCCGGACGATAACTTATGAACGCTTAGGTCTAGGATCACAAATGTTGATAGGAAGATCGGACATTACCAGCTAATAGCCCTTAATGATTTTGTGGTCAATAGATCAAAAGTCATGATCACAGAAACCTGGAACAGTTAAACCGTTTCCCGACGATAACTTAAGAACGCTTGGGTCGAGGATCGCGAAACTTAATACCAGCCGATGACTCCGACTGATTTTGAAGTTCGGCTTTCTTCTGTGACAAGTGTGTGTGTGGAGGGGTGGGAGGATGGGGGGCGGGGTTATAATTAGTCATCATTTCTAGATCTAATTATGTGTCCTGCCACACACAGAGCGGTGTTATATAAATAGTGATTTACTCCTATCCGTGTGCATCTGTCGCAAATCTCTTGTCCGCAATCTAAGTCGAACATTTCTCGTCTGATCATGACCAAACTTAAACAAAATGTGTTTGACAATACGTCCTCGGCCAAGTTCGATAACTAGCGAAATCGGCCCAGGCACTTCGGCATTACGGCCCTTGAGTTACCCAAACTACTAATGCCAGTGATACATGTCTTGGTGCATAGTTGACCCAGATACATAATGAAAGTCCATTTACTCCAAAACTTAGTCCAAAAATATCAATAGTTTACTTTCTGTGAGTAAACAGTATATAAAGACAGACTTACTATTCAGATGCTAGGCAGTTGCGTGATACATGTGCTATTTTCAAGAGCAGCTCTAGTTTTATTTGATTTTGAAGGTATTGCTTGACTGGCAATGACGTTAATTCCTATAGATACCAGCGTTTTCTAAAATATAGATTCAAGCCAAATAACAGTTTTATCTTAGTTCCAGGTTCTACATACATATAATGCTTTACATTAATTTATCTTCAATTTGACAAAATAACTAAAAAATATTTAGTATTAATATTGTAATATTATGTTTACTAAGTTAATGTCAAACGAAATTAAGTTCATTGTAACGGAATTGTGACGAGATATTTAAATGCAATCAAAGTTAAAATAAACACTAGTGTTTATGCGATTCATTTTTGGCTAACATATGGCCCTCATACCGATGACATTATCATCTTTTGTAATTTTAAAGTAAATAGAATAAGCAAACGCATAAACATTTTCAAGACTTTACATGATGAAGCATTTCGAAAAATGAATTATAAGGTCATAAAACTATATTAATATATTGTGGTTTTATGTTATTTACCTCTTATGAAGTAGAAATGGAATTTAAATATTTTAGGACACAAATCTCTCTTTTAAATTGGGACAGACCCTATCTTCTTAATCGAAAACTATAATGTAAAAAATGAAATGACAAAAAAAGATTCAGTGACTTTACAACAGTGGATCTGTAGTTAGATATTGATTATGAACATAAAAACTTAAAAACTGAAAATATTAGTGGTCATCCAGCAAACGAATGCTTTATTAACAGATTTAAAGATCCAGATTCACGCAAATAAAATGAATGGAAACTGATACAGGAACCAAGAAACTTATTGACAATATTAAGCAAATATTTGCCGCGCCTCTGGCAACCCTCGGTATTGCGTTAAGTGCTCTTTCACGCTAACAGCTGTTTAAAAATAGACTAAAGACGACGCCAGTCTACATGTATTACTCCTGTTATTCAGTATCTGCGCGTTGACTTTGACATATAGCCACATAGAATTTTAAGTGTAAACGTTTATTTAGTTAAGTCATAACCCCAAAATGAAAACATTGAAAACTGTTTAAAAGTTAGACTAAAAACGATACCAATGTTTTACTCTTGTTATTCAGTGTCTGTGTGTTGACCTTGACATATAACCACATAGAATTTTAAGTGTAAACGTTTGTTTAGTTAAGCCATAACCCAAAAATGAAAACATTGAAAATGTTGTTTCAGGAGCTGATAAACCATTCTGCCGAAACTAGAACGCTTTACAAAAGATGGCCATAAAACTTGTTAATACCTATAGTACGCCAACGGTTTTGAGATGTTGTAAAATTCAGCCAACTGAGTTATAACTTGCGTTTCAGTCAAGAATTCAGGTCATCATTTCATATAAAGATTATCCGATTCGTAAGCGGTTTAAATTTACATTTGCGGATAAGGTATCAGATTAATCACTTACAATTTTTCAGATACCATTTGTCAACTTCTGTTTACTGATGTAAAACGTTTGGGTGAAGAGAAGAAGGCGCCATAATTCCATATATTAGTCAAAATTCTTAGGAAAATGCACCATTTGCAATTCCAAAATTAAAAATGTTGTGTGCAGATGCAGGTTTATAGATAACAAAAAGATCTGGAGAGAATGTCATCGGGATTGAACTACCACCGAAGGTAACTGAAAAACATGAACGACCAACTGGTAACCGAAACTTTTTCTTGAATATGCTTGTTTCATGAATGCATAGACGAATTTTTTATAAGTTTGAATAACGAAAATATCAGAATTACACATATTTCTATATAAATTGCAATTATTATAAATGTGTTATGCTGTAGGTAGGAATTAATGATATAGAAACAACATATTGTTTTGCTAATACTTGACTTACACTTATATGATACTAATTACTAATTTTGTGTCTCGATTTTACACTGAAATTTGTAACATTTGCTCAGAAATACATTTCCACGGATTGTCAGAAATTATTTCTCCACGTGATTGATATACCCAGGCTTGAAAATACAGAAGACAAATTACGGAAAACGACTTGCTTTATAGACATTTTGGTTTGTCAAACTAATTCCGACCAGAAAGTATATTTTCTCTCTGAACAATTAACTGGATTATGAATACACAATGATTTTATAGAAATACTGTGCTTTTAAGGGATGTAATAAAAATCGAAACAACCAACATACTATAACAAGTAGAGAATTTATACGAATTGTGCATCAGACCAAATGCGGAAAAGCGTAATGATAACATCGCCCCTGATACATATTTTGTTATACGTTGAATCGAGACAACGCGAGATTATATGATTACAGACGCTATTTGGACGTTTCTCTCACAAAACCTTTAATCAGGGGTTCAACAGAAGAAATGCAATGTGTATCTAATGGTAGAAGATAGTATAACGATTATCAAAATAATTAAGTAGTGTTTCTTATTACAGAGTTAAGATTTACATTAGCAATTTAAAATAGGAAGATGAAGGAAATGCTTTAGATATAGTACGTGACAATATACACTTCAGAAATCTCTCTGCAGTTACATATAATTTAGTAATGATAGCTTTGGTTAATTTCCAGAATTTCAAGAAAATCGAATAATGCTTAATACAATATATTTTATTCAAAATTCCCAAAGATATTATTAAAGCTTGCGAATTTATAAGATATGTGCATGTATGTGCTCTTTTAACGATACTTTCAAATAAATATATCATATACATGTTTGAGAAATTCTTACTGTACCTGTCCTTTTATCAGCATCTTTTGTTTACCTCTTAAGGAACGTGACATTCCGTTTGAATATTGTGAATTTTATATCTACTTGACAACTATATCGGATGAATTATTTGACTTGATTATTGCATCTGAGTAGTATTAAAAGTAATGTAAACGTCACGACTTAGCCCTATTTTGCATGATTTAATATTCTAAACATAGTTCTTTAAACAATCTTTCTGTTGGGCGATAACTGCCAAAGGTGGTCGATAATTACAGGCAGTACAACGAGTGCTGCATAAAACTATGTTTAAGTACAGGTTCGGGAAAGATGGCATTTAGTACCTACAATATGCTGAAATTTAAACGTTAGTTAACTTAGGTTGTCCTCTAAATCTGTGTGAGCAGACCTTTTATGGTCGCACTTAATGTGTTAAGCAGTCGATAATACCCGACTTTGCTGAAATTCTTCGAAACACTGTCACTGTTTGACTACATCAATTTTCGGATGTTGGATTTTCTGTGGAGAACTTCTGTCTTGGAAACAACGCGTTAAAATGGACATCGATTTGAGGTATTAAAGGAATTTGACTGTATTAAAGAATTTATTTCAGTGAATAGTTAATTGCAGGATTCTTATGTGCAAAATAAGTTCCTTTTCATTTTCATTTTTAGAATTTTTCAAAAGTTTAATTTGTAGATTCTGTTTTAAACTCAGCCTGTTTAAACGGAAGGAAAAATAGCCAAGTGTAAAAAAAATAAGTTTGAAACGTCTCGGAGGACTATGGATTTTTTCGAAACATGACACATAATATTTCCCCTTAATCTCCAAATGAGAGAATCTTTGGCAAATGTGACCAGAAATAAACAACAGCGAATTTCCATAGGACGATGAAACTCAGTCGCACGAAAAAATCCAGATTGTTGCAAAACTCCTTGTATACTCGAGGGTGACCTTATGTCCCGTTTCATAACTTCATTCGAGCTAAAAGTTGAGATTCAAAATGAGATAAGAAAATACATCATCTTAAGTCATGTTCATAAAACAATAAAGTTAAGAAGGTCGTACAAATAAACTTATAAATGAAACTGTTTGTCAATAAAAAACTGAGACTCGAATTAATCACATACACATGTAATCTTTAAAACCCATCAAATGATTTTCAGTTCCATATCAAAATATCACAGCATTACGTCCTGTATACTGCTGCAACAACATCTTTGCTCATTAATCTTTGAAAGCAGAGTTCTAAACTTAACATCATGATTTATCATCTTTTTTATTTTACAGAAATCAAATATGAAATCATTATAAGACATTTTCATTAAGATCATGTAAGCTTTTGAGTTTTTATTAAGATCATGAAAGCTTTTGAGTTTTTATTCAGATCATGAAAGCTTTTGAGTTTTTATTCAGATCATGATTCAGATCATGAAAGCTTTTGCCTTCGAGTTTCATATTTGTGGATAATGCATTTTTTCCATAATGACCACATAAATGACAATTTTTGACATTTTATATAGAAAATACAAGGCAAAAAGACGGAATAATGGTGTTAAAAACCTGGTCAATCAAAATTTATGACAGAAGCTATTTAAAAAAGTAGCATAAGATATTTATAATATTTGAATACAGGCAGACCTTATGCACATAAAGATACTTATTTAATGGTATTTTCTATATCAAATAAATTCTCAATGTGTCCTTTTTAGTTCTATATTGAAAATCTTGTCACTTTTGGTTACCGGCGTCATGATAAAAAGGTGGTTTGGGAGAAAAAATCGTAACCAATTTAAAGACATTTACATTTCAATTGAACTATTTTAAAGAGTAAGAATGAACTGAAAATTATCATGAAATAATTAAATCACTGCTTTATTATACGGGTAAATTTATATCATGAAATAATTAAATCACTGCTTTATTATACGGGTAAATGTATTTTAATTTTCTTCTTACCTCTATTTGCTATAATCAAAAGAAGAAGGAATGTCGTTAGCACATTCATTTCTATTTAATCTGAACACCATGTACCTTCTATTTATCACCAGCACTGTGTGGACAGTTCATCGGTAATGGCTGCAGTACTAGCCGGTTTTATACTATAAAGGAAGCATGACTGTACTATATGAAACTCAGCCCATTAGCGCTATTACTGGCTATTAGAACAATCAATAAGTAAGACTTACCAATATTGTACAACTGAAATACTGTATCTAACAATAGTTGATATTTTGGACTTATCATATATGTGTATGATCAAAATCATTAAATATATACATAAGCATTATTATGTACATGACCTTTCTACAACAAGAATCACAAGATACTTTTATCACAAATACTGGATACTAGAATATCACATTCCTTTATACATTTAAGTAAGTAAAGTAACGACTTTATTTAAAGTAGATGACATATTTGGCAGAGCCAATTTACAATACGGTCCACTGTATGAATAAACATGATTTATAAGCAATAATGAGAGAAAATATTTCAAAATAAAAACATGACAAAGTTATGATATGAATCACAACTACTATTACTAGAAACGCAATATGAAAGGAAACAAAATTTCAAACATGTATAAACAAAATATTACAAGTAAAGTTCATGATAAATACATTAATAGTCTGCATATTGAAGTACTTTAAAGAATTTGTAGACGGTATTTTCTGATTATAATTTTGGTTAAGAAAAGTGCCATTGAAGATAGAAATGTTTGAATTTTGCGAGAGTATCAGATGAGCGTATATGATTAGGTATGTTATTCCAAATTGTTGGTCCCGAGCAGCTCAAAGATTCTATCTTTAGTTCATTGATTTGATTTGATATAAGTTCACTATCAGATATTCGGTTGTGCTTGAATTTTGAAGTAAGATAGACAGGCGATTTTTTTATTTATTGATTTATATACTAGGATAGCTTTTTTATGCCCCCACTTTGGGGGGGGGGGGGGGGGGGGGGAGGGGTGCCATATAGATTTGCCCTTGTCCGTTCGTCCGTCCGTCCCTCTGTCCTTCCGAGAATATTGTGTCGCGCCAAGCTTCAACAGTATTTGACGTAGAGTCACAAAACTTTACAAGAATGTTGGTCAGCATGTGTAGTTGTGCACCTGGGGTTTCGCGTCCGGATTTATTCACTCTTGTAGGAGTTATGGCCCCTGACTTTGTAAAAATTAGTCATTTTAGAGTTGTGTCGCGCCTAGCTCTAAAAGTATTTGACGTAGAGTCACAAAACTTTACAGGAATGTTGGTCAGCATGTGTAGTTGTGCACCTGCGGTTTCGCGTTCGGATTCATTCAGTATTGTAGGAGTTATGGCCCCTGACCTAGGCAAAAATTGTCATTTTAATGTATCTAAAAAACCTCAAGAAAGCTTATTTATGTTGATATGTACATTATATATGGTAAACCACACCCAGTGTGTGCAGTGTCCAACGCATAGAAGTGGTTCTACACTAGACCTGGTGTATGTACGCAATGGTATACAGCAGCCAAGAACTTCATGCCTGTCCACATACTTCTCATACCACAGCATAGTCATCGTTGAGTTCAAGCAACATTAAAATGCGGTGATGGACAGGTATCTAAAAATCTCAAGAAAGCATATATGTTTATATGTACATTTATATATGGTTATTTTTTTGCATTTGTTTTAAATAGCAGCATATTGTTTTCCCAAAGTTGATGTGTGTCCTTTGTCATGTAGTGGGGGCATCTGTGTCCCATGGACACATTTCTAGTTTGTATTTTATTCTGTCAGAAAGTGTCATCCATTTCAGCTCGAGAAATAATGCGCTGATGCAGCACTGACATTTTTATCAAGAATAATTCTTGCAGCAAAACTCTTTTGGAATTTTAGAACTGTTTCTAGTAGCTCATCATTGCAATTACCCCAAATGGTACAACAGTAAAATACATTTACATCACAGATGAATTATGAACATCTTTTATTAGTTAATAATGTAAATTCATAGGACCCTGAGATTCCGCCATCAAAAATTGCGTCCACAGAAACACCGCCATCACATAATATCTAGAACAGTGCAAGCATACAGATTTAGGACTCAAATGTAAGACACTCACCGGAAAATAATGAGATACCGTAAGGAATTGGCTAGTTTCCGAAGAAGAAATATCAGACATAGGATTATTTTCAGTACTAGATATAACTATAAAACTGTGTACTTAATGCGCGTTGCTATGTTAAGAGCTTAGTTAAGTAATAGTGACATAAAGTCTTAAAGGCAGTGCTCTGGGTAGGGTAAAAGGTAAAAGACCCCTTCATACACACGTAAAACCAACGTCCAATTGATAGGTTATTACCAAAATGTTCTCAAAAGTTTTTGTATTATATAAAAGACTCGGATCTAAGTTATCCTGTTTTTGAATTCCACCGGCCAAAACTATATTTTTCCATTGAAAAATCTTATAAAATGATATATCTAGTCAGGATGAATTTAAATGGGTATGTAAGGATACTACATACCAAGTCTGTATTGATCCATCATCTGGATTTTGAAATGATGTCGACCAAACATTTTTTGTATCTTTCTGTCCGTGGGCCAAGGCCAAAAATATGAAATTCCGTATCCTAGAAATTAGGTGAAGGTTGAGCTATATTATGATGTTATACTATCCTTCCGAAAACTTTTCATAATGATTGTTTGTCTGAACAACATGTCAGTAAAGTTTAATAACGATTTTAAAATCATTGGTGTATGGTGTTTGATAAATGCAATTAAGCATTTGCATTTATATTGGGATAACGCAGATTTGGATGGTGAAAACGAATTTCGTGTGACATTTGTTATCTTATCTTTAAATGCTTGAAATTGTTAATTGTTCAATTTTGTTGTCACAAAATGCCAATTTATGTATTGAATACCAAATAAACTTTTAGTACATAATATACCACACCCACCACAATAGTACATAATATACTTATGCGGAAAAGTTTAAGAACTTGTAATTCTTTATAAAGAAACATCGACCTCATATTTGCAATAAGAAAACAGAAAAAAATGAATATTTGGCTAAAAATCAATTTATTTGCAGCCTTATGTCAGTTGGCTGAACGTATAGTTCGTGTTTCATTTCTGGGCAATTTGTATACTAACAGAAATATACTTTGCTAGTGGGATAGAAATGATTAAAGTATTGCAAAAACTAAAACAAACTCAACATTTGAAGAAAGTTCTCCCTGGGAAACATCAAAAGGGAAGCAGCTCTAACAGTATAAGTCTATTTTCAAGATGACACCTATTTCAAGTTGGCAAATTGGAATTATACCGAAATTATTATACAAATGAGTTAATGCCACTGAAGTTTTCACATTTTGATGGCTTTAATCAATTTCTATGCTTGCTTTGGTCTAATTCCAGGTAGTTATTGTTGTACGTGGTAATTAAACCATCCGAGTTTAAGATACTTGTAGATCGATAAAATAGATTATTTTGTTAAACAGCCTATTTAAATTAAGTATGCCACCATTTTTCAAATGTTCAAATTACTGCCTGAAATATATAGCTCTCCAGAAGTCACCTGACATTGATTTAAGAGAACCTAACCGCTCACAAAATGACGACCTGAAATAGATTACATGTACAAATATTGATGGGCTACAACTGATCCAACATTCATTATTATAAAACAAATCAAATAGAATTTATCTGAATACGTTAAATGTCAAGGAAATGAAGAATGAATTTTGTTATTCAGATAAATCTAATAAAGATACCATTATTTTCCGCAAGACATAAGTTAACAAGTATGCATATGGATACGATATAGCTGTCCAAATAAACACTGCTGTTATAGTTGCTAATTTGTTTTGTTGGACTTAACATCGCACCAACATAGCTATAGGTCGTATGGCGACTTTCCAGCTTTGGTGGTGGAGGAAGATCCCAGGTGCCCCTGCGTGCATTATTTCATTACGAGCGGGCACCTGGGTAAAACCACCGACCTTCCGTAAGGCAACTGGATAGCTTCCTCAAAATATGAATTCAGCGCCCCGAGTGAGGCTCCAACCCACATCGGTAAGGGGCAAGTGATTTGAAGTCAGCTTACTTTAACCACTCGGCCACGGAGGCCTCCTTGATTTTGCTAGAGTACTTTCCATTGAAAACTACTGTAACAATATGATTGAGATGGTGCTTTTTCAAAATACTTACATGAAAAGATGTTAAAATTGTGCAACTTAAATGCTGATATTTTTTCTTTCAAACTAAAACTATTACTCTCGATTTTCACTAAAAGCGGTTTGAATGTAACGAATATATATTTGTACGTATCAAAATGGCTGCCTGATAGATATTACATATATATTGAATCAGAGATAACAAGGTATCCAAGATGTAATGAAACTGTCACTTTCTTTTGATAGTCAATTGAAAAGATCATTGTACAAACAGTTAATTTTTAATTGAAAGGATATCTTTATGTTTCTTTTTTTAAATGCAAAAATTGCATTTCTGTCACAATTCAGTTGAGTTTTAACGACCTCGTTTAAAGATCAAAGCCTTAGCTGGCTACATAAACGGAAATGAGCATAGACAGTTCAAATCCTTTCAAAGCAGTTTATGCTACGTAACAATTATATTTGTAGCCATTAATAGTATGAAAAAGAGAGAATTCCGCACACCAGATTTATTAAAATGAGCGTGATTTTTGTTTGTCATACAGTAGGAACCAACATTCGGTCTTCAACGATCCCGGAATGAATGTATTAATGGCTGAAATAGAAAAACTAGGGGAATTAGAGAAAATGATCAACAGACCAGTAGTGGCTGGAACCATTTGAAATCAAAATAAGGGGAGACTTATAATGATGCTACACTCAACCTTTGATTTAGATCCATCATGTGGTTTATGATAAGGAATCCTTTTAATATAAGGCCATTTTAAAGCTCTGGTGTCCTCCTAAAAGTGGCCAAGATAAAATATTTGAAAAATTTCTGAGATAGGACTATACAAGAATTCATCAGACCAAGTTTGATGAAGTCGCTTTCAAGATTCAGCGAAAGTCATTTATATTTCCTGTTGTTAGCTATGGTTGCAACGAATAGAGTTTTGATCAAATTGACCTACAAAGATGCTACTGAGCAAGGTTGGTGAAGATCCAGCAAATGGTTCCAGTCGTATTTGATATTTATTTTTTTCAGCTCTGATGGTCAGTTAAAGGAGAAACATGATCTTTTGAAAACATTTGAAAAAAAACGTCTACGCCAGGATGATGCAGTCAAAATTTGTTTTAATTCTGATCAGTTTTAGAGAACAGGAGGCTTAAGTGAAATTTTGATGCAGCAGTATGGGGGACAGATGCTGTATCAGAGTTCATGTGAGATAAAAATACAATGGCATGTTTGGACAAACAACTATAATTTTAGACAAAAGTATTTCTGGTGATCGACATAATAAATTGTGTTTGAGATAAGATGTTTTGTCATTAAGACGATATCTCGAGTGATCAAGTTGAAATTTCGTGCGCACGACGTTAATTAGAAAGAAAAAATAACGAGCAATCAGAATAAGACGTTGTAAGTTCAAGATGATATGTGGAACGCGCAAAGTAGAATGTCGTGCGCTCGAAATAAGATGTTAAGCACTTTTACTTTAAGACATCTTGCCTTTTAGATAAGATGTTAAAAGCTCACATAAAGATGTTGAGAGATCAAAATAAGATGTCATGCGATTGAAATAAGACGATGTACGATGTACGATCGAGATACGATGTTGTGCTCTCGAGATATAAAAACACACTCAGGTAAAAGCAAGTCACGACTATGCCCGTTTACAAATTAAATGGTGTAACACATTTTTAAGGTTCCATGATGAATCATCCATTAAATATATTTTACATGTCATATAAAATAAGCTACGTTCATGAACATTTTATTCATAGTTTTCATTGAGGGTCATTGTGTACAGGTATGATTACACTGAAATCGAACAAGCAGAAGAAGAAATTCAAAGTGTCCACTTTAATCTTTCCTTTAATATTTTGAAATACGATCCGTTTATGACGTTTCTTAGGACAAATTTAAAGTGTTTTTGAAACAGCTAGCCCTGACACTGGTGGCCGTGTTTTATGCAACACATAACAACTTCAAGGAATATGCAACAGGGTCACGCTAAGAACATTGCTGTTAAATAATTATGAATCAGGCAAGTGTTTTTAGAGGGGTGAGATTTTTCATTTTTTCCAAATAGTCATATAGGGAAAACTGGACCTATATAGAGGGTCAAATTAAAAACAGTTCTAAGAATTTGTATGATATCAAGCGGTTTCAAAGGAGGGGCGAATTTACAACTTTATCTTACTGTTTACTTAGACAAACACGATTTTGCATGGTTGATTTTGGCTTGGTGGATAAGGCAAAAATTTACCATGAACACTTCGTGCTCAGGTAAGCAAAATAATCAAAGAAAATCGCTAAAAACAAGTAAGGGGCATATGGTAAAGAAAATGAATGCAGGAGTTATTGGACCTATATTTATCAATTGGTGTTATATTGGCACAGGAGTGTACGACTTTTTACTTAGTTGTAATGTGTAGTTACTAATATACTAAATTAAATTTACTGACAATGTTGTACAAGAAACGACAAAGTTTTATCAAAATGAATGCAATAGTTACAGAAATCGTCAACGTTATAAATTCATATATAAAATTTCATTTAGTTGTGGCGTGCTATAACTGTGATACAAGTTTACTGAGAATCGGTTACAAGTTGTCTACACATGATGATGAAGTTGATAACAACGCCTACATCAAATAGCTCTGGTGACCTTCTAAGGCAAAGGAGTTATTTTTATTTTCCGAGTTTTCCTTAATTTTTGATTTTCTTAGCACCTAATGTACTCATAACATAATACCTATGATGTTTAAAAAGATCAATTGTATTGCAAACATATTTAAATACAGCCTTCAATCTATTTAAAACGCCGTTTTCGGAAAATAGTGATATTGCACTTGCATATAAAAATGTAATAATTTGACAATTTGACAATGATTAAAAAGATCAATTATATTGAAAACAGATTTAAATACAGAATTTAATCGTTCTAAAACGCCGTTTTTGGAAAATTGTGATATTGCACTTGCATATAAAATGTAATAATTTGACAAACATTTGGTGAAAGATTCTTAGGAGTTTGTATTTAACGTGATTTATCACTGGTTTCAAATATCAAAATTGTCTGCAAATAGTTGACGCCGTACATTTGATTGCTACCGAGAATTAACAGTGTTCTACACATAAATGAGAGAACTTTGTGCACGAAATTGAACAATTTATATCTCTTTTAGACTCATACAAATTGTTCAATTTCGTGTCAGATGTACTGACATTTTGTTTAGACTGTTAGTAAAATTTAATTATTTCGATTTAATGTATTTGAACATGGTTTATGATAATCTCTAGTATTAGGTTTGTTTGTGTCGTTTCATACATTGCATTAAAACATAACTGGTTGGTGGTACATGCTCAGAAGATACTTTCCAATAATAGAAGCATAGACATCAATCACTTGTTTTTTCTTTAGATTTTTACAAACGTATATACTTATGAAGTAGATACATTTACTTCCAAAGAAATACTACATTTTGATGGATAAGAATTGTGTATCGTATCAGAAATAAAACAATTGGGAAAACCAACATACTGGGTTTGCGACCAGCATGGATTCAGACCAGCCTGCGCATCCGCGCAGTCTGGTCAGGATCCATGCTGTTCGCTTTTAAAGCCTATTGGAATTGGAGAAACTATTAGCGAACAGCATGGCTCCTGACCAGAGATAGGCTGTCTGGATCCATGCTGGTCGCAAACCCAATATGTTGGTTTTCCCATGGCACGGCTCAAATGTTAAATCAAACCGATGTTACTACTTCCAATTTGCAAAATTGTTAAAATAGATACCAGATGACCTAAAGCCTGCCAGTGTCTATATGCCAACAGTAAGATTCTTTGTGACAACATATTCGTTCATACAATTTTTCATAACTTTCATAATATTTTTGCAAATAGAAATTTTTCTATATTGTAGATTTTATTGAAAACTCTCACATTTGTAAATAAACAGACGGCCTATTATTTGGTGAAATAAAATGTATAGGTCCCTGTGCTTCTTTTTGAGATATTTGACCATGATTAAAGTAAACCGCACATTTTATCCTAATTTTAAGACATTATTTTGAATTTTTTAACCTTTCAGACTTTTTGTTATTATATTCTTACTTCCGAAAGATAATAGCAGTGCAATTGTAATAAATACTCACTAGTTTCCATCGATTTATAAAACGATTTTCATTTCCGTACGCAGAATCCAGGCTTTATTCTACTCTTTTTGGATTAATGAAGTTACGCCATCACTTCCCGTTAATCTAAGTGTTTTACATGACAATAGTTGATAACATTTAGAGCTTTACATGCAATGATAGTTAACACTAAGAGCTTTACATGACTATGATAGTTAACATTTAGATCTATACATGTTAATAGCACTCGGTCTAATTGCTTGACACGACAATGTCTGAAAACATAATGAGTTGGTTTTATGCAGTTAAGTATTGCAAACACTTTAAACAATTTTTATTCTGTCATTGTAAGTGTGTTGATTAAATAAGGAAATCAAATTGTATTAAAATGAAGAAAATATGTATATATCATTTCTATTACTATGTATATTTAATACCTAGATAGATGGTCAATTCCTTTTAGAGATTATTATCTGCATTTTATGGTTACGTGCTAGAATAAAAATCTATTTCAAAGAGATTTGCAGAAATTGACTGCATAATACTTTACATGAAACATCAGTAAACATTGTGAACTGTACACGACAATGTCTGTAAACATTGTGACCTTCACACGGCAATATCTGTAAACACTAATTTTCACAGTAATCGACAGGATAATTATGACAGATGAAAACTCCGTCATTGAATGAAATTATGAATGGATATATTTCACAATTGACAGTGAGTTTTTGGATGATCTTCCAGCACTGATAGTGCTCAAGATACTTTGTGAGGAAGAAGTGGACACGAATGCCAACAGTATTTTTTCAATATTAGGTTTTTATCCAAACTAAATCGATTTCCTAGTGATTATATGAAAACTGCAGACGATAAGATATTTTCAATGCTCTTTGTCTTGCATAACATTAAATTTTGTGAATTTGTTTTTGCCACTAAACACAGAAAAAAATGTGGAAACAAAAGTAAATATCTATACGTGAGTAAACTTAAGTATTTTTAGAATTCTATTAATAGCAACATATATCATAATTGAGGATTCCCCATAGATAAAGACTGCTTTGAATTGATACATTTCCTACCAAAATTTTGAAACCATTCATTCATATGGACTGTTGGCAAACAAACTCAGACAAATGTAGTAAAATTTATCAATGTTATTGGCAACCGTGAAACAATAAGAGCGACATTTTCTGTTGTGCAATAGTGATAAGCAAAATTTGAAACCAGTAACAATGTCCAATTCAGAATGACAGGTTTGTAAGACTAGTATTGCTTTAAAAAACCCTTTATTATGGAAAATGTAAAGGATTACAATGTAATGTTTTGTAATTGCCTATTGCAATGAATTTTCCTTGAGACAATACTGTTTTGATCTGACATGAAACTTTATACTTCTAGTTGTGCAGAGCAATTCAAAACGGATAGCAAAATATGTACAATGTCAAACAAATATATCAATATCATTAAATGTGGTTTTATAGAAGGTAATTAATTAACTAATAGATTTATTCGAAATTCATTTGGACTGATCGCAAATAAATAACGAAGTGTCTGATACATTAAAATATTTACAGGAGTATTTTTCCTTATCTGAAAAATTAAGATGAGTATGAGAATGAAATTTGTTAACTGATATGATTAAAAGTGTGTACAAAACAGCAGTTTAAGATGCATATTGCCTTTGTTTGTAATACGGCTGCCACATATTTCTTAAGAGTCTTTTTTTAAATCCTATTACCTGTAATTCTTTTCTTACAAATGTCAAAGGTTTAAGTATTGATTAGCATTGTATGAATTACTATTGAATCTTGTGTAAATGTATACCCACCACACACACACACACACACACACACACACACACACACACACACCCGCCTGCCCCTCAGCGTAATGGCCCTAAATGAGTATAAGCGGTAAGTGCAATTTTGACTTGTTGAAAGTAGTAATCTTCCTTATGATACATACATATTTGGATAGCTACTGTATCTGTTTCCAACACAATATAACAAGCCCTACGAATCTTTAATAGCTATGCAATTTCTTGAAATTATGATAATCTCCATTAAATTTTTTGTCACGTTAGGGCGAGCACCAGATAGAAAATAGTAGAATTCTACAATAGAATAAGAACAGTTGTAAAAATTCTCTGTAAGTTCAAATGGAAAAAAACACTGTAAAGTGTTGAAATGTGAGAGTTCGTTTTGTTTTGCAACTAAACAAATACCTAACTGTTTTCACTACTAAGGGAGATAATTATAAAAAAACTAAAAATACAATCAATACTACATTTATATAAGTGTCTAGTTCTATATACTGAAACTTATCTTTCCTTAATATCCAGTGTTCTTGTGTAGAAGAATTCTGCGTAAAGCTAGTGCTTAAGGGTGAGTGTTTAGCATGTGCAGGAAGTGTGCTGCAATTACAGCTTCCTTTTAATAGATGTATTGTACTGGTTGGTAAATGTTCAAATATCAAGACAAATTGACAATGCGTAACTGTTTCAAAATGATCTTTATTACATCATGCTGCATGGTGTTATGTCCAGTTCGTTATGTTACGATTGACTGAAAATATACAAAACCATGAATAAGTACTAGCAAATAAGTCACAATACATGTATAATGCTATTATAGCCTAGTAAATCACCACACAAATGCTACTTATAGCCTAGTAAATTATTATACATGTCAAAAACAACTTAATTAATGTTTAAAATCTTTAAACTTCTTAACACAATACTAACAAATGTAACAATAGTGAATTTAAGCAAGGTGAAACAAAGGGGCATAACTACGCAAGGCATATACAAGAATTTGTAGCAGTTACTTCCCTTGGCAATAAAAAGACAACTGAGGTCTTAAACGTAATAAAATATACAAACACAGCTTGAATACAAAGAAAATCGATCCTTGTTACTTAAACAATTGCTGTCCTAAATCTAGAAAACTGTAATAATCATTTACCAGCAACAAACTTATTAGCGAACAGTCAGATATGGGTGGGGTACGAATGGCACGTAACTAATTAATAGTTATACAGCATAATTGCTTGATTTTACATGTCAAGAATATTCAACAATAGTAAAGCAAATACTTATATTCTTACCAAATTATAGTACATGTATTTGAACCTCTTCAGTACAAAAAACGAACAATTTTCTAGAAAAAATACTCTGGAAACATGGCTAAACTGCTAACGAAAATCAAAGCAACATTATCGTTGTCGTCTAACAAAACGGCTAAATGCCGGTAAGTACCGACCGTTACGAGTGGCACTTACAAGTATTTTCTCTAAATATTCTTTCAAACGGACCTTACATACCCAAACGTACAAAGTAAATTACAAAACTGAAGACCTGTGCAATACATAAGCTATTTACATGACAAAAGTGATTATGGAGAGAGCCCCTAGTTGAAACTGAAGACATGACTGTAAATCACACAGCCTTTTGTTCTTAAAAACTTTTGATCCATAACATTAACAGAGGAGACCAATGATTCCTCATCATCAAGCATATCATTTCAAGGATTTTTTCATGATTCTCCTGATTTTCTTCTTTCATTGATGCACTAATGTATCGCAATGAAGTTATTTACAGTCATAAGGAAGTCTGATTGCTGAAATAATTTCTGTCTTTTAGATTTGGAGATTATGAT
Source organism: Mercenaria mercenaria (assembly GCF_021730395.1). NCBI lineage: Eukaryota > Metazoa > Mollusca > Bivalvia > Venerida > Veneridae > Mercenaria > Mercenaria mercenaria. Next base: position 58,729,053 of record NC_069375.1, on the reverse strand, counting down.
AAACACCAGCTCAAACAACTGGTTTTAGACGTTTTCTACAAATGTAACTTGAATTAATAGTGTATTGGGATATCGATATTACCAAAGCAAATAAAGGACAAAAAATGTGCCAAATATTGTCTCATTAGTCCAGAGACAGTCAAAAACTGAAACAGACTTGGCTCATTGAAGAAAATAGAATAGTAGCATATACATATAAGACGACCAGGAACTACTTTATGATATGGTACTCGCGTCCTAAAGACTCAAGGAGCCTTACTCTTTCAAGAGCTCAGGGGTAGTACATCACAAATAAAATTGCATCATATTGAAGGTTTGGATAAAAAAGAACATATTTCTCTAGACATGAGGAACAGAAAAAAAAGAAAAGAAAACCATTTTAAATCTTTTGATAACTGGTGAAGATGTAACTAGATCAAATGAAATATTATCAGACATTCTTGCATAAAAAACTACTTTTTACTGGATCCGCCCATGTATTAATAGGAGAAAAATCGTGTGCAAACAAGGCAATTCACGTGCTGTTGATACATGTTTTTTTTATTTTTGAAATGCTTTGTCAGAGATGTACATGTACATGCATTTCTGCGCAGGTTGACATCTGGTATCTGCGTCTTTATTCTTGAATAATAATCTCTTCTTGTAACATAAGCTGCAATCTAATACATAGTAATGATTTGCTGTATCAGTTACAAAACCCAAACGCACAACACCCAAAATGTGCGTACTCGCTCCTCCCCTTCTTTACACCTCTTTTAGAAGTCGGAGTCGATTCATTTTTTGTTGATAACCGTGAATGTATAAGAACTGCGTGTAACTTGTGTAATTTTGTGTTTTTATGAATCATTTTAATGCTTTTTGTACGTATCAGTCGGAATGCTTTTATCTAATTTCCCGAAGAATTTGTATAAAACAATTGAAAGCTTTTCACTAAGTCCGTACTCATCCGTACTCTAAATGTGTTCGTACTCAAAATAATTTGATTGTAAAGTTATTACTTTTGAAATAGTGTTCCTGTTTACCCAATTTTTAAATGATATGCAAGCAATATGGGTAATTTTATGTTTGTAATAAATACAGATAAAACTAAACGGTTAAAAACCTTCGTTACATGCTTTGGAAGTGTTGTTGATTTGTACGATGGTTTGTTGATTTAAAGTCATCACATATGAAAACAAGTTGTCGTTAATGTTTTTTTATGCACGAATAGCGACAGTACACGTTTGTTTTGTGTATTAACGTCTGCAAGAGCCCTTGGGATATGTTTGTGAGATCGACCTTCGGTCTCGGTCATAAACAATCCCGCCAGCGTCTGCAGAGGTTAATACACACACACACACACACACACACACACACACACACACACACACAACGTGCATTATCCTTACACTAAGAAATTTTATCAAAATCTTTACAAGCAGAAAACACAGTATACCACGGAATACAATTTTAGTCTTGGAGACATTATAAAACTAAATGGAGCATATAAACTAGCATGCAAAGGTACATCTTCAGAGCATGAATGTACAAAAACAAAGAGGAAACATACTTATGTTTAATTAGTAGTAAGTATCAATATATCATTTACATACTCAGGTGAAATTATAAGTACGATATAAGCTTGCGAATAATATATATCAATTGTAACGTCATATTAAAGAGATAATGCCTACTTTTTTTCAAAAATACTACGTAGGAACTTATGCATGCATTACACTGTGTTCTGTCTAGCTTTGGCGACTTTCTTTGCTTATTTGCACTAATTGGTATTAAATAAAATTATATTTACAAATGCAAATTAGGGAACATATCAAGATTCTTTTCTTTATCTATGACGATATATTTCTGTATCACAAATATGCTGTGTATACCATCTTATAACAAGCAGTATTACAATATAATTGCATAACATGCAAAGCATTTTTTCATTTCAGTGGTTAAAACAAGATATTAAAAGCGATGAAAGGTGTAAACACCTTAATATTAATTTACAGTCATACAAATACATTATGACTGCATATTGACGTAAATCATACTATTAACATGTTAACTCTGTCTTAGCTAGGCATTGTCTTGCTTTTATTACTAACAAAACAACAACATTATTAGAAACAATGGATTCAATATATTAATATTTTTGATTTAGGCTCCCAGTGCATCCTAAATCATATAACACTCGCAGAATTGCATTTTGCAATCTCCATATATCATATGTTCCTTTATTTCTGCATCTGCTTTACAATTAAAGACAGGTTATGTTATTTGATAAATGTGTTTGTTTGTGTAACATTATGCAGGCATTTGTCTTTTGTATTTATCAGCTCATTTGTTGTACAAAGAATTATTAGATTTCAACGCGCGCATGTTTGCATCATCATGATTGTGCAGTACAATAAAATAAATGAAATAGCCATGCAATACACCCGATGAATGTCTTATAAGCCCGAGACCGCCGTTGCATATACAATAGATCGATTACATGGATATTGTGAAAATACTTGTCCATTGACAATTCAATCACTGAGTGAATATATCGATAAAATAACTTCTTTGCTTGAAAACATGTCTTCAGCTTACCATTTTTATTTTATCATTTAGAAAAATTACATTAACTTAAATAGAAAATGGCCTATTTGGAAATTCAAAAATAACGGTACACCATAAAATTGAAGTTTATTATTTTCCGGATCTTATGAATATTTTTTCTTAATATTTTAATATTTACTTGGTCCTTTTTGTCTTTAAATAGGCCCACCTCAGTTCATATCCTTTGCGCACCGGTAACGTAGTGAAACAGGTAAAATATTTGAGTCCTTAAAAACGGGCCAACCTTTACAGTGAATGCCTATAACGCTTTAAAACCGGGTAAATTTTTCTATTCTCTAAACCTGGCCCCCAGCGTAGGAACCCTGAAACTCTTAGATTTTTTTTACTTTAAATTCCTGAAATTGAAACATTTATTACTTATGCTTCCAAAAGGCGGACTTTTCTTTCAATATTTTATGCTCAAAGTCTATGGATTGTAAATAAATTCACATTTACTAAAATGAGATTGTAATTAAACCAATTCAAATTATTAGATTGTTAAACTTTGTTTTAATGCCTTATCTTTGGAAACGTTGAACAGCCGTTAAAACAGTCACTTCGCAAACATTTCTTGAGGCACGTGATTTTTTTTTATATTTTAAGCTTTAATTTTGCTAATGAAACTTGAAATTTAGAAAATTTGTTCTGTTGCACAGGGTGACCTAAAATGTTCTGTAGGGATGCATGAATATACAAGACCCGATATAGATACGCTCACAATTATTTTGCGTAAAAGGTGTAAAATTATTTCACATGGAGCAGCTTTAATATTGCAACATATAATTAATTAAATTACACAGGATATACATCATATCCATCATATCTTGACGATGAAAATCGACGGATGACTGCTTTTATTTACGAATACTAAGTAAAATATTGAAAGGAGCTTCGACAAAGCAGAATTATTAGTCCATCAAGGCTATGTGATTTGGAAGATCAAATTAGTTTTAAAAAATCATGTTATAAAGCTAAAATGTAATAGCACTTACCCTTTTATCTGTTCATTTAGTCTTAAACTCTGTTTTTTGGTACAATTTTTAATAATTCGTTTGATAATTTCGTTATCTATTTATATTATTTATTTTAGTCCTAGGCACACAATTACGTTTTTCGTTCGAAGTAACATTTAATAATTTCATTGTAAAAAATGTAAAATCACTCCTTAAATTTCATTGTGTTTTACAGTATTGCCTAGGGGTATGCAATATCAGGTCAGTGTTGTTTGGCACTGGGTCATACAAAATTATGTTACACCACTTCTTTAAAATGATATAAAACACTATACGGTTCAACAACCTTCTTCGTTAGTCCTACTTCTTTTTTCCCTCTAACATAAACTTGAAACTTCATCTGCTGAGACGAATACTTTAAAGCCTGTCTTTAATAAATATTATAAACTAAATGTTTACTCCGTAAATAAGTACCACATTAAACGTTGGCGGGAAGAACGAATTTCAATGTAGTACCGCAATGTAGTTTTTACTCGTCCCGTTACTATAAACTATAGTAGACTTTTGTGAGAAACTTGTATTTTAAGGCAGTGTCATAGTGTAGTTAAACATATTAAATGAAATTAGCTGCACTTCCAAAGTGCTGAGAAAGTTATCCTGCCTAAGGATTATAATAATAATCAAAACTTATCCTGTAGGCATTATTTATTCCTCCGATTACCACAATAGTTTAATGCAGGACATGCGAAACTCAAGACAGCGCCGCAGCGTATTAATACATATTCACACAAAATAGCTTGTACTGCCACAGTGATGCAGTGGCCGTGTAAATATGTGACTTTTAATAAATAACATATTTATATATTCCATCAGAAAATGATAAAACCAAAATATCTATCGGTCGCCTTGCTTGTTTCCAAGATATATTACATTTAATTACCTCTCTGTAAATTTTTAAAGTTTTAATATTTCAGTATTCTGTCAATTTGAGGATTTTAATTTACTCCTGAAAGCACTTTCAATCTCGATTTCAAGATTGCTTTCTGTCTCTAAAAACCATTCTACTGAATTTTCATCTGATTGTCGCTAGAATAGTATAACAAACTGACAATTGATATAGATACCATGGCATATATTGATGATGCAGGGGCGCTATATGCCAAAATTAATAATATACGCCTATTAAACGGCGCATATGAAGACGTACGTCATATAAAATGGCCATTCTCCTAAGCCATTCAGTCAGAAGTTACTGATTTTCTCCATTTGAGACGCATTTCAATTTGATAGTTTTCTACTTCATGATACATGTCTTGTACCCGCGTTAACGTCAATCCATATACGTGCTATTCCCTCAGAACAACTGTATTAGTTACATGTAATAAGCATTTCATAAGAAAGAGTTTGAAATACTGCGAATTCATTGTTCTTCTTATGTTCAAACAGGAACTAGAAGCTAGCAAGTGTTATTCAGTTATTTAAGCAAATCAAATGTCACATATTTTACAAATAAAATTGATTTTTGTTGTGATGGCAACCGAAATTATAAACCACCCATGCACCATAAGAAGACAGAGATTTATATATATATATAAAAAGACTTTCGTTGAAACCAAAAATACATAGCTAATTTAGTTTTATTAACATGTTATTAACTTAATCAAATTGTCTAAATATTCAAAATGTATGATGCCAAGTAAGTGATATACATAATTTGTTGCATAAATGAAGTCAAATATATACGCCATGCACGACAACGTCAAACTGATTCAAAACGTTCTTTCCGTCATGTCTGTAAATGCGTTCAGCGACTTACTTAAAAGCATTGTAACTCTATAAATAACGAAGATAATTTATTCATATTTCAGGTATGGAAGATGAAAGAATATTCTGTTTGAATATTTTTTTACCTTAACTTCAATTTTTGTCACTCATGGAACGACCCACATCATAAACTGTGACATGAGGCACTTTGAATTCATGGATCTGCTGAATATTTCACGTAAGCGTAGATCTAGTAAAATATGTTTGTATAGTATTTCACTATAATTATATAAAAACAAGGTTGTCATTAACAACCTTTGCTTCGAATAAACCATACAAAGAACCAGTTACCGTCATCACTGTAATAAATTTCAGAAGAGGATACCCCAACCACAAACCTTCCTACTATGACAAATTCTTAGCTTCTTGCCTGTAACAAAATAGTTTCTTTTACCTAAATTTTAGATATAGAAGATCCTCCGCAATGTTTTACATTTTTATTTGTCAAAACAATTCTAAAGAGAAATTCTTTTTTGGAGTACTTCACTATCCTATCCATAGGTATTCTTTTAGAATCATGAACGGAAAAATATACTAACCCGTTTCAATCGCGCATTTCATACCTAAAAGTTAAAGTTCGATTAATGTGTACTATGGATATTGAACAAGCATTAATAATATTTATCTTCCATTGTGTATCGGTCACATTTCTTCAATATTTCTTATCTTAGAGAAACAACGCGTAGTTTATAGTTTTTTTTAACGTAACACAAAAAAACGTGGTTGAACTTCCCTAGTAAAGTTCCGGTCTAGATTACAAGTTCTTTTTGATTGGCTGATGTGAAAATGTATGCCGGTCGTCTTTTAACTATACGTGTACGCTAAAATGTGTATATGCAGCATAAATGTGCAATATGAATTATATACACAGTACAGATGTATTCATTCATCATTTCGAGTTTAATTGTAAAACTTTGAATAATTTACGTTATATTTTACTTTGTTTACATTTTGCGCTAACATGTGCACACTGCTGTGACCTCTTGACTGGGTGTTCATTAAGGATGTTCACGCATTTTTTTTTCTGTAACGTTGACGAAGGCATAAAATATGTGGATTATCTCTGCAATATGAAATATTGAGACAATGTGACTGATGCACGATGGAAGATAAATTACCAATTGCCAGTGTTATTAAGCGTACCCGCCGTATATCCGACGTATACGATGGACACGGTGGAACATTGTCTCCAGCATTTAAAATAAATTGTAACTCGAAATCGTTTTGGTTGTTTAAATCAATTGTTCATGGAGAGAGTATCAGATGGGAAGATTAAAAGTGATACAATATGCATTTACCTATGCTCAAACTAATCACATCTGAGGTTACACGAATCAAATACCAAATTGATTAACAAATGAAAAAAAAATACGTTGGCCAACCAAAAGTTTTCATACAACTTTAAAACTTGAATAAGGAAAGTGTTTAGTTCCAAATATAAATCTATTTAACTACAATAAAATACGCTAATTAAGTGTTTACTCGTACAACAAAAGTAAATAAAACAAAACTAATATAAAATAAATATTTGAGTGACGTTAGTATTAACCAGTTATAAAATATAAAGTTACTACAAGACATACTGTGATAAAAGAATAGCATAATGATTATCATCATTCCATATAAAACCATCCCACCATAGACCATAGGTGGCGACCATAACGCGTGTTTTATTTGAACTTTAGCATGTATTTTGGTTGTTTTTTTTTTTTTTTTTTTTTTTTTTTTTTTTTTTGTACTTGCTACCATTATTTTTCCTTATATACGACATGCGATCGTATGAAACTGACGCTGAGAACAGTTCCTTGCGTTGGATACCCGTTCTATCGTGCATGTCCAGAGTACCAAAATTAATAGCGAAGCGACGAAAATCGGGATTGATCCCTCTACGGTAATATGCGATATATACCGAATGAGATATACTAATCGAATTAAAAATGTAGTCTTCCGGCACGTGCACAGAGCGTCTGACTTCAGATTTTTTGGAAGAATACGTTTTTTCCTCGTGCGTAATGCGCGTCCACATAACTGGTCCGAACCGCAACGTCTTGCACATCAGTACAAATATGTGCAGTATTATTTTTATTCCAAAATCTACCTTTAAATTGATAAAAACATTTCTGGGCAAGTTGATTGACTGTAACAATTCCCGATTGAGGCATTGCCTTATTTCATATTACTCAAGTAAACTATGGAACATTATTAAATTGACATGCTTTGTTACATATCGATGTTATTTTCCAACAAAATAATGTCATAATTTTGACAACTTAAATACTGTATTCTGTATAGTACATTCATCATAATGAAATTACACTCACTGAAGTAACCTTTACATCCGGTATTCCGATTTAAAATATGCTGCAATATAATATGTTGCATTTATAATATTGAAACTTACATTTTGTAAATGTAATGTTTCGCTAGGTTGAATGCACGATACCCCGTTCGTTTGAATTTTAGTGACTTTGGCTTTTTTGTTCAGATTTTTCTGCCTGCCGTCAGTATTTCTGATGTTCGGATATGTATAACTTATTGATTCTTCTTTAAGCGTTGTAATGTAGAGACTTTCATTCATGAACGATGTTAATAATGTTGCCTGTATACAGACTGAATGATTTGCAAGATGAAGAAATTAAAGCAACATTTTATGAGAGTGAATTGCAGAAAGTGGACTATGATCCTGACCAGGCATTTAAAATAGGACAAATTCTCAAAACTAGAGGCAAAGGACAAAATAAACAATACTTTGTGAAATGGAAAATCTATCCGAAGAAATTTAATAGTTGGATCAAAGCTAATGACTTTGTATGAATAAATGTATGATACTGAAGTTAACTATGATTTTCTAACATTCTTGCGTAAATACCCTCTGTAAATATGTAAATGAATTGGAAATAAAATTTTAAGAAAACATGTAACATGTACTTTATTAATTTAATCGTCTTTTTTAGGACAAGCTAATCTATCTACGGCGTGCGCCACTGTCGTATCAGTTACAAAGCCGATTGTCGGTACAACTTCACGCCCGATGATTAGACATTTACAGATTAAGTCTACGTGGACTGTGGACACCTAAGGCGATAGATTTTTCAAGGGGACCGTCTCAACATTGTTTAATTATATTATGCCCGATATGAAAAAGAGTTTATAACGGCAATAGGGTTTGAGTTATTATATCATCACTATGCGGTAGGTGATATAAAATTTGGATGTACTTGTTTTTATTGCATTCGCCCCGGCGTCAGCGTCGGCGTCGGCGTCTCCGTTGGTTAAAACTTTTGATAAAGTCAAATATCTCTATTACTGTCAAAGCTATTGACTTGAAACTTAAAGTACTTATTTACTATCAAAGTCTACACAAGGAAGGACAATCCCCATAACTCTGATTGAATTTTTACAGAATTATGCCCCTTCCTAATTTAGTATTTTTGGTTATAGTTTTTCATAAAGTCAAATATCTCTGTTACTATCAAAGCTATTGACTTGAAACTTGTAACAGTTATTTACTATAGAAGTCTACACCAGGAAAAATAATCCCCGTATCTCTGATTGAATTTTGATAGAATTATGCCCCTTTTAACTTAGAATTTATGGTTAAAGTTTTTGATAAAGTCAAATATCTCTGTTACTATCAAAGCTATTGACTTGAAACTTAAAATAATTATTTACTATCGAAGTCCACACCAGGAAAAACAATCTGCGTTACTCTGATTTGAATTTTGATAGAATTATGCCCCTTTTTAACTTAGATTTTTTTGTTAACATTTTTGATAAAGTCAAATATTTTTGTTACTATCAAAGCTATTGACTTGAAACTTAAAATACTTATTTACCGTAAACGTCTACACCAGGAGAAATAATCACTATAACTCTGTTTGAATTTTGACAAAATTATGCCCCTTTTTAACTTAGAATTTTCGGTTAAAGTTCTCGATAAAGTCAAATATATCTGTTACTACCAAAGCTATTGACCTGAAACTTATAATACTTATTTACTATCAAAGTCTACACCGGGAGAAACAATCCCTAAAACTCTGATTTAAATTTTGACAGAATAATGCCCCCTTTTAAATCAGAATTTTTGGTTAAAGTTTTTGATAAAGTCAAATGTCTCTGTTACTATCAAAGCTATTGACTTTAAACTTAAAATAGTTATTTACTATCGAAGTCTACACCAGGAAAAACAATCCTCATAACTGTGATTAGAATTTTGACAGAGTTATGTCCCTTTTTAACTTAGAATTTTGGTAAACGTTTTTGATATATATATATATATATATTTCATTTCATTTTGTTTAACGTCGCACCGACACATGATAGGTCATATGGCGCCTTTCCAGTTTTAATGGTGGAGGAAGACCCCAGGTGCCCCTCCGTGCATTATTTCATCACGGGCGGGCACCTGGGTAGAACCACCGACCTTCGTTAAGCCAGCTGAATGGCTTTCTCACATGAAGAATTCAACGCCCCGAGTGAGGCTCGAACCCACATCGATGAGGGGCAAGTGATTTTAAGTCAGCAACCTTAACCACTCGGCCACAGAGGCCCCCAAAGGTTTTGATAAAGTCAAATATCAGAGGATGGGAGCAAAATTTAAAGAACTTTACTGTTGAAGTCCTAAGGAAAATGACAACAACGGGAAGAAATTCCTCGAAAAACTCTTAGTCCACTAAAATTATTAACAGGTACAGATGTGTCAAAATACACCTTAACTTTGCAGGTACCATCCATGTTATACCAAAGAAAAGTGGTCTCGGTTTTTACCTACGGCTAATAATAAAAAAAATATAAAATAATCTATTTCTAGTAACATAAAAGGGAAGTAATTCAATAAAAACTATTGTAAGTGAACAAAAAAAGAATCTGCCAAATAAAAACAAGAGCACCGCAATGCAATGCAACATAAACACAAAACAAAGTCATGTGACTTTTAACCTCTAAATGTGACCTTTATCTTTAAGCAAGCTATGTGCTCTGCACGTCGTCTCAATATGGTGAACATTTGTGCCAAGTTTTTTTTTTTAAAATCCCTCAAGCAGTTTAGGAGTTACACATCGCACTCGAAACAAAGTTATATGACCTTTGACCCCTAAGACGGACACACGGACCGAGACGGTCAGACGAACACCAAAATACTTTCCTTCGTGCGTATAATAACAACAAAGGAATGGAGACGCAAGATATTACGTTTCCTACAGTTTTCACAATGTTTTACCTGTTGACCTACATTTTGATCCCAGCTAACCCAGTTAAGATTTATTTTCATTTCGGACGACGACGACGATGGAATACGGATACATTGCGAACAGATAAGCTCATCTTTTCAACTTTGTCGCAGATGCGCAACTTATAATATTGAAGAACCTTTCGGGAAAGTGTTATGACGCTAGATCAAATACTTTTTGCGATATACATAACAAAACACCTCTCTGGCGAACAGACAGACGGACAGACAAATCCAAATCTTTTCTTGTGCGGTAACATAATAAGCCAGACCTTACCATCATTATTGGAATGTTTTCCTACCACACATAAATTGAAATTATCATGTTGAGACGGTCCCCTTGAAAAATCGATCGTCTTAGGTGTTCACAGTCCACGTAGACTTAATTCGTAAATGTCTATTATGAAGTGTATTAAAAAGTACAAAAAGTTAATGATATTTAAACAGACCAATTTAAACCTTAAGCAAGGTAGAATGATTCGTCCGCTTAAAAAAAAAAATATTTTACCTTGTATTAAATTACACCCCTTCTTTCGTCTGCTTGAAGTTATAACGATGTGTATTCGTTACCTGTCTGCGTTAAATAACTGTCATTGATTTTAATGTTACTGTGGGATTTGGTTGGGTGAATGGATTATAAACATGTCAGGGCATTTAGTTGACAAAAAAGCTTACTGTGGGATTTCAGAATATTTATAAGTATGTTAAACAATAATATCAAAAATTTTAAACATCAAAACCGAAAAAAAGCCCGTAAAAACATAGGGCCACTACCTGTTATCTTAAAAAATTTGTCTGCTCAAAGTGGTTTAAGGTTCTTTTATAATTGGGTTAAATTGAATAGATAGTAGCGATATAATCGAAACTGGGCTTAGATCCTTAAAATAGAATCCGTCCTATTGTTTAAAATAAAGGTACTCTATTGTTCTCCTTGAGCGTGTCCGAACACGTTTGGGCTCCACCTATTGTTAGGTAATCGTCTGCTACATAGAATATCGTTTTTTTTTCTTCAAAAATTGACTCCACAAAAAGCAAAATGGCGGTTTATATAGAAAGAAGAAAACGCACTACCTATAGAGTCAGGGTTCACTACTTCCATATTCTTACCAATATCCCTACTATTTGAGGATAACCTTGGCGTACGGTTAAAAGATTCCTAGAAACATTCATATTTCGGGAAACAGCACGCGTAGCTACGACTTTACTGTGATATTTTAGGTGTTTCTGTGCTTCTGTAAAAACAATTATTTTCCTTGTACAGTTATCGTGGATTTTAACTTGACTTAGACACAAATAAATAACACAAAAATGTGACTGTTGTCTCAAAATCATTCCATAGTAAACAATCCTCGTGCAGGAAGGGAGTAGAAAAAACCGCATCAATTTTAGTACATGGCTCCGCCAGCTTATGTCATATACAGAACGGGTGTCCACTCGCACGAAAGTGTCCAAAAAGTAAGAAATTTTAAGTGATTTATGGAAGTTGTCGACTTCTGTCGAAACCAGGATGCTATTTGTCAGAATTGTTGTAATTTTAACAGAATTGTTACAGAGCCAGATTGATACCAGTGAAAGGTAGGTGCTTATTTTTTAAAAAAAAGTTGAAAAGACGATGTCAATTATACCATTTCCCATCTTATAATATAAAGGGCATTAATGGTAAAGGATGTATTTTTAGAACAAAACACGTTTTATGACCGCCACCTATGTTAGCTTTGTGCTAAAATATTGAATAACATTTACAACGTATGGCAGAGCAGGAGGAGGAGTGGTCCTTGCCCGAAGTGTTTTTGAAATCCACCGACCAAGCAAATGAATTCCTAAAACACATAAACTATAATAATGACAACAATGAAATAAAACTGATACTATAATGATAATGATATGATATTTACAACAACTAATATGCATGGATTGAAGAATTTTAAGATTTGGATAAAAGATTTTCCACACGTGTATTTATATAATCCAATCTGAAACAGAAATTATTCTCTCAGTAAAAGCAAAACACTGTATTTTTAAGATAATGTCTCATAACATTTTCTCTAGAAAAAAAAAACACTACCAAAACACAATTGTATAAAAAGATGAAATTATATTGATAAATAATCTCACTGGCAAATGGTAGTTGTTGTTTTTTGTTTTTTTTGGAAGATCTATCATAATATATATAGTCATTACTAGATTGAGGTAAGAACAATTCATTATTCGTATCTATTGTAAAAGATTGAACATGTGCTCATAACAAAGAAGGATAACACTAACGAAATAATAGTGACTAAAGCCTGGAACATGTTTCGTACCATTTTCTAGTGAACATCATTGCAGATTGTTGGATATCAAACTGCAATTGTTGGAAATTCCTCAGAGAAATGTGCGTTCTAAATACAATGCAACATAATTGAAAGTACGCATTTTTTCAGAACCAGTAATCAAGGGTATGTATTAACATTCGAATGAAGCACATATCACTTTCTTTAAATAATGATAAACCATGAAAACTAATGTCTAATAAATCTGGAAATTATTACATATCAAATTCTCATGAATACGATTGCAAATATTTAGATACCATACTACAATTAATGCAACTTTCTTAGAGAAATGTGTGATTTGAAAAGAGCAAAAATTATAAAAAGAAAGGTAATGTTATTAAGACTGAAAAATGTAACATACAAATTTCTCAGGAATAAAGTTGCAATTTGTTAGATACCACACTGCAATTGATTTACTTTTTGAGAGAAATCTGGGCTCTGAGCAAAATATAATAAAATGAATAATAAAAATCAAAGGTAAACTATCAACTTAACAAGATTGGCATTCCAAAAAGGGCAAAAAGGCTTCACAAATCTTATCTTTTTCTTTAACAGGTATATAAACTAAGAAATTTTGTAACATACTGGACATACTTTTGAAGATTGTATATACTACGTAACGAAGAGCCGTCTTTAAAAATCCGCTTTTCAAACTAAATAGTTTTCGACCATTGATTGTCTCGTATAGAAAAAATAATTTCTTGGCAAACAACAATATGATTTAATATATGATTTTGTTGCTGGTACTAAAATTAACTTTCTGGCCACCAAAAAGACGGCAAATAAAGATCAACATAGAATCATTTGCATTTGTCGTATGAAGTAACATAATCTATGAAAATCTGTAAGCCTTATAACTTACTTAAAATAGGTTCTGTAGGTTCAATTTACTTATAATTATTACCTTAAATGTTTTTTTATTCAAATTAAAGCTTCCATAGATATACTTATTAAAACTGATTCACACGGTTAAAGAAATAACACAACAACAAATCCATGGTCCTTACACCACTCAAAGAATTTCCAATTTGACAGATCTAATTAACATGATTAAGAACTGAGCATTTTTTTTAACTTGATCAAACTAAAACAAAAAGACAGCCAATAAAATGATTTCTGTATAATTATTTACTTATATCTTACCATTCAAATTGCAATACCCGATAAATAAAAAAAACTGTAATTAAAAATAATTGATACACCTTTAAGAACTAACTGATTTTGAATAAGGACATTTTTAAGCTTCCAATTATTAATCGATTTTGTAATACAAATAAGAATACAACACGCATTAAACGTAAACTACTCTAAATTAGAAACACACTAGTATCCTATGAAAGTGTTTCAATGAACTCGACATTTGAATACATGTTTCAGGTTGTATAATGTGCAAGTATTTATTCAAGATTTTGTTTTATAAAAAAAAAACACGTTCGCACGACAATTTGTATGGTCAGATAGCATACATTGACAAAAATGCTTGTTATCAGTATTATCTGTTATTTGTATTCGGGTTTTAGCCGAGGTCTCATTGTTGAAAGCGCTCTTTTGCAATGCAGAAATATGGCTTGGACTTTATAACGCCTTTCAGATCAAACGAGTCGGGTGTTCTAGGATCGCAACTTCTTTTCATGCCTTCAGGAAATTCAAACGACCAGCGCTGAAACAAGGTAGCCATGTACAGAAAAATACGCGTTTTGGCAAACATTTCCCCTGAGCATTGACGTTGTCCGTACCCGAAGGCCAAGACGCTGAAAGATATGATATCATCCATGATGAGTTTATATAGTCGGGACATCCGTGGTGAAGTGGAAAATATCATTGACCTCGAATCATTTGCCGATGTGATTTGGAAACCTCAGGTATTGTGTAGGATTATTCATGCATTGGCTAAATTTAAGGAAAACGATAGGCGGCTGGATTTGGTTAAGACTGTGGTGGAATGCCTTAGATATACTTACATTAAACAAATATTCAAATGATAATCCCTTTAATCGACACTTGAGCCACATAAAGTTCAATATTATTGTCAAAGTGATTAAAATCTACAAAAGTGTTACATCCCTTGATTTAACATAATTTCATGTTAATTTCAATTCTTATATATGAACAACGTATTGTAGCGACCAGAATATACGATTTCAACCATCTTTGCAATTTAAATGTGACATCTACTATCTATGCAATGTTAATCTATTTACCAGCATCGCCGTTAATTGTCAACGATTTCTACTATCTTATCAATGTAAATCGTTAATCAGCATCTACAATTTCATCTATCTTAGAAATAGTACATTGTTAACCATCATTTACTACTTCTATGAATATGCACTATAAACCGCTTTTCATCGTCGGCGAATTGTTAGAAATGCACAATGATGAATTCTAAATACCTCCATCCACGACTTGTACTCAAAGTGCAGTGGCAGTGTAAGTAGTTTTCCTGCTTTTATCATTCTTACCCTACGCCGGGCCTCAGTTTTATAATATAATGATCAAATAGTACTCATTTTTTTCATACAGACTTTTTATTTTTGACGTGGTTAGTCTTGATTAAACAAAGCTGGTAGCTTTAACCACGTAAGACGTCCGTCAAAAATTGGCATGACTTATTCTGATGTATGCGTGTGTTTAAGATTTAAACACTAAGAACTTATTTCGTTTAAGGCCCGGATCAAGAGCCGGGCTCAAGACATCCATGCATTTTAGCAAAGGAATAAGGTAAGAAATCTAGACCCAAAATGCACAAGTGGTTACCATTTCATACCTATATTTCATGTTTCCAGGGGGAGACCAAGAAAAGCTCTATAGCCACCCAACCATACCAATATTTCAAAAGTTTTGAGGTGGGGGACACCCTGACCTTCCTAGCACGAGCGGTGCCCCCTCCTATATTTACCCCTACTCGGCGCTGTGTGCCTCGCCGGTGATACCTATGTTCTACGTTCTAAACTAAACTTATGGAAACGATGACACTGCGTACTTAGATATACAGATAAATTTAATGTTGAATAATCAGCCTACCTGCTGCTGCATGGAACCCATTTAAATCCTCTTAGTATATACAACAGGAATGCAACACTACGAGTGGTGAAAAGTTGAAAATACGACGACTACAAAGGTGAAAAGTGGATGATGAAAGTAGGAAATAAACTTGATTTTTTAGTTTGGTAGTTCCATTGTTTCGACTTTTCAACAACGTAGTTTCGTGCTACCATCATCGTGGTTTCAATTATTCACCATTGTAGTTTTGTTTTACTATTTCATTTTACTTTTCAACATTGTAATATTGTTCTTTCGTTGTTTTCAGCTCAATATATGCGGCCACGGCCCTAACGGGAAACTGTTTAAATGAAAATACCTTCTATTGATCAAATGTTCAAAATCCCGGTTGCAACATGTTTCTGTTTAACATTACACAGGCAGCATATCCGTGTACAGTAGACAGAAGCATGTTTATAAAGATTCAGTGGTATATTAAATTTAGCATGACTTTTTCGATTAAAATTCATTTAAATATAGAAACTGTATTTTTCTCAATGTAGTTTGTCTATCATATTCGTGGGCTAACCTGTAATATGTCTACTTCTTTCTTAGCCAAACACGTGTAATAATATGGAACATCAACATGATCAAAACAGTCGTGGATTAAGAGAGTAATCGTTCAATGCAAATTGATATAGACTGAAAAATGGTGTTTTTAATAAGAGGCAGATGAAAAAAAAATATCATAAGTCTCCAACCTTCCATCTTCAGCTGAAACTGGTTTGGGTACATTGTTTGTGTTTACGTTGGACCCGGAGAGACATATAAAAACTAGTTAATAAAAACGTTCGCAAAGAACGCGCTAACGATAGTCTTCCTGTTTATACACGTTTGTGCTTATCTAAAATCGGCAAAAAATATTGACGGACAAGCAAGGTGGCAAACTGTAATCTAAATGCATGTAAAGGGTTTTGTACGCCCGAAAGTCGACATTTACCATTGACTCCGTGCTATTACGGACACACTTTTCGCAGATCTGTACTCAATTCACGATCTATGCTAACTTTCTTGAGGTGCAAACAAACGATATGTCTGGGAGAACAGGGAAATAATTAATTTAGGATTAGGTGTCTACTCGGACAATTATTTCCCCGATAGATTAAGAATATTTCGGATGACAAGATTCCAAGAAACGATCCTACATCATCAACACAGAACTATTCTCGGACGGACTGAGGCCAGATTAGAAGCCGATCATTTGACATTATGAGGGCGGGGTGGAGAACTGGGATGTTTTTGGAGAAAAAAAGTAATTTCTTTAGTTTTGCTTGAAAAAACTTTTCTGGCTTCAACGTACAGAAAAAAGTTCTGAACCCCTAATCATTGAAAAAAGGATATAAGTAAGATTCTATTAAAATATTTCCATTACTATTAGACCTTATTTTTTGTTTCGAAACTGAATGTAGATTTAGTATTTTATAATTACATATTAAGGTTAGTAAATATCATAACATGACACTTTTTTCACTCTTTCTGAGCAGCATTTACCCGCCGTTACATGACTAAAATACTGTTAAAAAATAGAGTTAAACCCAAAACAAAAACACTGGGCAGCATTTGGTGTAATTGTGACTGCAATATGCTATACAGATAATTTCAGTATATCAACAGTATACATAAGCGTAAGAGCAGGGAGGTGAAGGTAGGGAGTACCATTTTTAAAATTTTGCTTGTTTGTTTTTCAGCGGTATTTCAGTTACGTAACGGGGGCAGTTAACCTAACCAATGTTCCTGCAAGGGATTCTGTGCCAGTAGAAACCTGTTCTCAGCAAGTAACTACCAGCTCCCCAGAGATGAAGGACGCACGGTGTTTGTATATATTAAGCTTATTTATAGTCGCCACCGGTAACCAATACAGGCGACTGCTCCAGAAGCCTGTTTGTCATTTTAGTGAAGGGATAATACAAGATACAGAAGACGCTCTAATTCCAGAAGCTTCCCCGGTTGTTTTGCGTACCAGGTGTAAAGCAAAAATACACGGGACTCTTATGCAACTTCAGTATGAAGAGCAAGGTCTCAAACTCACGACCCGTTGTTTCGTAGTCAGACAGGGTTACCACTGGACCACTGCGCCTGCTCTAAACACAGTGTCTACATCAAATCGTCACGGAGAAAAAAGCCCCGCCTAGGGATCGAACTCACGACCCAACGATTTGTAGATCTGCGCTCTGAGCTAAGCATAATCATATTTAGGTAAAAAAGGGTCCCTATATAGATTGTATATACCATTTTGACCCACCAATCAGTTTTACTCGCCTTTTAACACATTATGCTAGCTGCATATGGATCCCCCCTCCCCCTCCCCAAGACCATTGTAGAAGTAGTAAAGAATAGTTGGGTGCCAAAAGACCAACTTTTCCACTTCGCGGCCCGACAGTCGACTTACGACCCAACTGCTGACTTTCATATTTAAATTAGACCCGATAATTAACCAAGTTTAAAACTGTATAATATATCCAATGGGTTTCCTCTATATGTATTTTTGTCTACCTATCGGTTTCATATCATAATCATCAGGACAGACATACAAGGCGTAAATAAAATTGTTTGTTTCCGGTATCCCGACTTATACTAAATTTTTGGCCCGACCCTAAATGTTTTTATGGCCTTATGGCCTTAGAGAATATTTTGAAATTTGGAAAACTGCACTTCTTTCTGCTTTGAACACGGCCGGTGATGTAAGAAAACTTACTGATGCTCTAAAGGTATTACCCCCTTATTTGCATTCATTTTTGACACAAAAATAATTTCCTAATAGTCTCCATAAAAATAAAAAAAAACAAATCCGACCTACCTACCCTAAATTGTTATAAAAAGGCGTCATCAATATTTCTTCAGTTCTCGTTTAATAACATCGAAAAAGTAACGTTTACATATTTCCTTCTTATTTATAAGACCATTCTGATGATTATATTCTAAGACCTCACTAGAATTCAGAATTTGAAATATTCAGAATCATCTGCAGTACAAGGATATTGCACCCTAATAAAGATTTCTCTTTTTTGTTGATTATATATAACTTAAATATAAAGTATATTTGTAATCGACAACCAGAGTTGAAATCCCATTAGAATTCAGGATTTAGCATGCACAAATTGCAAAATAATACAACACTTTTTCAAAATAAGAATAGTCTTTCTACTCTGCTCACCTTGACCGGCGTCATAACTTGGTTAAATTTTGCGTGCAAGTGCATATAGCTATTATTTAAAGGCATATAACTATTTCTAGGTCAAAATCAACCTCACAAAGTCCCATAAACCTGACATGTATTTTGGCCAAATTATTGCCCCTTCAGGACTTAGAAAATCCTGGTTAAAGTTTCGCGTGCAAGTTAATATCTCCAAACTAATGCATATATGCATATATTGATTTGAAACTTCACTTGTGTCTTCAGGGTTTCAGGGTTATAAAACTAGCATACGACGATTGTTCAAATATGAATGCATCTAGAACCTCAAGTTATTTCGCTCAATAATGCGAAAATCACAAGGAAATTACGATTATTGTGTAGATAAACATGTAAGCTTTACATTGATACCAACCCATTAAAATCCGTTTACTTTAGCTGTGTCTATAGCTCGCTAAACATTCCCTACTCATGTATACTAATACAAAATGGTTGGAAGAAGGTCAGCGTACGCCGTTGAAATACGGTCCTATATTAAGAATCGTTGTATTCTTGGCAAAGGATGTAAAGACATTTTTGATGAAATATGTTCAGTTTATGGGCATAATGAAATATCTTTTTCGGCAGTTATTCGTTTGTTTAAGAAATTCAAATGTGGTAAGTTTCAACAGAAGATGCACCACATAGCAACGTCTGCCAAGATGGTTGCTAGAATGAAAGAAATAGTTGCCACTGATGCAAGATACACCGCTAGGTAAATAGCTAGTATGGTTGGCATCTCATTAGGAGCAGCTCATACAATTTTGAAACGTAATTTAAAAATGAGAAAGATCTGTGCAAGATGGATTCCCCATCTGACAGATGAGCAGAAAAAGGCATGCGTGCAATGCGCAATATTGTTGCTTTAAACATTTTCCAAGTTACAATGCACGGACTTTCGCAAATGTCGTCACTGGTGACGAGACCTTGGCTCACTTTTTTGAGCCAAAACGAAAGATTCAGAACAAAATATGGACAACAAAGTCTGGCAAAAGACCATGCATTGCAAAACGGAAAGTATTAAGAAGGTAATGTATGCCATATTCTTCACAACTAAGGGTCCTGCCATTCAGATTGCTGTACCTAAAGGCAAATCCGTAAGTGCGAAGTTTTACAAGACTAAAGTTCTTCGAAAACTGAAGAAATATTTCAAAAATCGAAGATATGCAACTAGTCTGGCCAATGTCAGATTGCTACATGACAATGCGTCATCGCACAAGGCGTCTATTGTACAAGACTTTCTGAAGCAGGAATAAGATTGCTGTGCTCCCTTACCCTACTTATTTGCCTGACCTTGCCCCGTGTGACTTCTTTTTGTTCAGTGTCCAGTGTCTATATAGTATACCTGAAAAGACTATGAAAATGCCTTCAATGATTAGGAGATTGAAACTTTGAATATCTGTTGGAGGTTAATACTTCGAGAGGACCAAATAACAGTTTCATTGAAATTTATCAATGATACATTTTTATGTGCTTAGATGCTTCCATATTTGAACAATCCTCGTAAACCTAACATGCATTTGGCACAATTATGTCCCTTTTTGAATTTAAAAAACCCTTGTTAAACTTTTGCTTGCAAGTCTCCAGATATAATGTAGTTACTGAATGAAAACTTCACCTGTGTCTCCAGGGCTATACAATCTGGTAATAGATCAAGTTCCATAACTAATATGCATTTCGGTTAAATTGTGCCCCATTTTGAACTAAGAAATTCCTGGTTAAAGTTTTGCATGTAAGTTACTATCTCCAAAATTAATGATGATACTGGATTGAAACTCTATAAATATATTTTAACATTTAGGGTAATATTCCTGCTTCTGGGATAACAATTTGAATAGTCGAGCATTGGCTGTCTTACGGGCAGCGTTTGTTGAGAATATAGCTATCAAACGCATAGACAAAACATGTGAATCACAAATTCTTTTAAAATTTCACTTTTAAACTGTATATTATAAACTCCAACATCTGTCATTTGTTGTCGTTGGAAATAAAATTGAAAATAATGTCATCAAAAACTGGCTTTAGCCGAAGACATCTCACTGTTGACCAAAACAGAACTCGGGCACTCCAACACCACCAGCACAATAAAATTATGTTGTTTTTTCTTTGTGTAATAATAAATCTTGTGGAACATCTATTAATGACCAGTGATGACAGAAATACTTTCTCTTAAAAAACAGCAAAATGTAGGATTAAGTGTTAAGAATACAAAACTGTTGCAGGATATGGGGTTCCCTTTTTAGAAGTCTCACCAATCCTGCTACACCCTAGTATACATACACACACAAATTTATTACTATATATACAGATCTGAGTCACTGGTGCACCTAACGCACCATTTTTCCTGCAAGCATAAATGTTTCATAGCCTATAATTGAGATCCCAAAGATTTTTATAAGAAAATATTCTGCTCGCTACGCTCACAAACCTGGTATCAGTAACACTATATTAGGCTGAAGTCTAGGAGAGAGAAGAAAACAAACCCACTGTCTTCTAGTTATACGATATCTTTTGCTTCTTCATCCTTTCTCTTTCCACCCGACTGCTTGTGCCTTGTATTAGGTCTGGACAGTCATCATTGTTTTACTTTGTTTTACTAAGAGCAATTATTATTCATATATACTGGTGAACTTTATCAGACATTTTTGCTTGCATTTTATCAGATATCCGGAGTATGCTAATGATGTTGATATATATTATCATCTTATCAAAAACTATCCAGTCATGGGTAGAGAATATCTCCAAATAGAAGTCGAAATGCACCAGAGCTATTCATTTTTTTTACGTGGGAGCATGCACTGCGAACTACCCTAATATGTCCCGATCGTTTTGGCTGGTTTTTGCTCCTTGGAGCTCATTTATCTTTTATGTATCAATTATATAATTAATGTATATGAAAATTGAAAACCGTTTTTTTACCATTTTAGCTTAGAGAAGTTTATTACTGTCCTCAAATTCAAAAAGACATGCATTTAGCTATTTTATTAGGCAAATTACTCAATATACAGAATGTATGTCTTTATCGCGCTTTTTTTTTTTATTTAAAACCCTCAATCAGAAGTTCAAATGGTCGGTAGCAACGTCCACACTATAGGGCTCTAACATGATGAAAGAAAGGCAATCTTAATTTCGGACTTAGAATGCACTAATTTCTAGTGTTTCAGTGCTAATTGATTTAATAATTGAGCCGTGCCATGGGAAAACCAACATAGTGGGTGTGCGACCAGCATGGATCCAGACCAGCCTGCGCATCCGCACAGTCTGGTCAGGCTCCATGCTGTTCGCTTTTAAAGCCTATTGGAATTGGAGAAACTGTTAGAGAACAGCATGGATCCTGACCAGACTGCGCGGATGCGCAGGCTGGTCTGGATCCATGCTGGTCGCACACCCACTATGTTGGTTTTCCCATGGCACGGCTCATGTATTGATATGTGATTGTAAACATTCATCATCAAGGGTAAAGTCAAGACCGTTATGTACTCATGTTTCTCTGTATCATTTCATGTTTCATTTTCTTCTGAAAAAAAAACACCTCAAATATCTTCTCAACATGATAATGAGATACTGATATTTTTTGATTAACTATAATGTAGTATGTTTTGTCTATTCTCCATTCGTCATCATAAATCGTCTACGATTTCTACTACATGTACAGTGTATTTTACATGCGTCAAAGATTTCTACGGCCTGCGCAATGTATTTTACCTGCATCTACGATTTCTACTACATTTTCAATGTATTGTACCTGCATCTACGATTTCAACTGCTTGAGAAATGTATTTTACCTGCATTTACGATTTCTACTAGCTATGCAATATATTTTACCTGCATCTACGATTTCTATAATCTGTGCAATGATTCGTTCATCAGTGAAGAAAATTTCGCCTCCGACTGCCATTTCTTTCTGTTGTTCCTCTATATAATGATCAACTAGTCCCCGACATTTTCCAGGAATGTAGGTATTCTATAATTAATATTTTGCTATTTTAATGATTAGTTCATGTTTTTTTTTCATATTTCTAACCATTTAGATGCATGGTATAACAGCTTTTTAACACAATGATTTATAAGTATCAAGCGTTTGTATGCTTACTTATGTCATCGGGTATTTATTTGGTATATCATTATGTAGGTAATACAATAAACACCAAATTATGGTTAAAGAAAATTCCTCTATTATGGTTTTCGTATAAATCTGATAAAGGTATGAATCAGTTTTTGGACATTTATAATGTGTAACTAGATATTGATTATACAGGTTTATAATATTACATTTGTAACTGTATTACTGTATCATAGAAAAATGGAGACAGTCGTGAATAATTGAATTGTATTCGGTGAACAATCTAAAGCTAGTTAAAATGTTGGCATGAAGTATACGTATGTTTACTCCAGAACAAACCTTTAGTTTATAGAAGTACTTTTGTTGAATTTTCTCGTCTGCCTGCTTACAATACCTGTATTCGTTGCCATATTTCCCGGGAAGAAATCGAAGGAAAGGGAATGAGGTCATGATGGAGTTTGTTGCTGAACTAAGGAAAAAGTCATCTCCGCGAACATGCTGCCAAAAGATGTCTATATCCGGATCATCGTCATTTATAAGTTCACCACTAAGCTGTAACAAAAACAATACATTATACTGTTTAAGAAATTAACATATTTCTATCAACAAACTTATAGTTAGTTAATTGTCAATTTGTTATGTTCTACAGAAACAAGATTGTCTGCCTAAACTTTCAGTCTTACAAATGACAACATTTATTTTCATAGAATAACTTCGATATTCTATAATTGAGGTCCTGTGTTGTTCTGGAATAACTTAGTTATGAAAATGATGGAACCAGTCTAACCCTTGTATAATCGTAAGAGGCGGGTTATATGGTCTGAAAAATGTGTCGTTCTTTTTTTCTTTTTTTTTTTTGGAATGCCGTAAACCCCAAATCGGCATTTCAATCAAGTGTTCTTTGATAACAGAGACATTGTTTATAATCACTTTAAATTTCATCGACGTTCTTCTAAACATCTATAATAGGGTATGTATATTAAAGTCTACGGAGCATAAGTTGTGCTTCACGAATAAACTAGACGATACATGAATCTGACTTGTTATACTCACCACAAGAGAAATAATATTTGATAAAGACCTTTTGAAAAGGTCTAAACATTGAAATGTCATGTCTGGCATTTGTTCTATTCGATTCACTAAAAGATCCATTTCTGTCATCACGTTTCTCTCTACGTCTTTCAGCCCACTTCCATAAGCATGTACCGCTTTTACAAACTGTTGTCGTGCTACTTTGTGAAACAATCCAAATCCTTCTGTTACAAAACCTAATGTCTGGTTATTAAAACGAAAATATTCGCCGTAGAACATCTTTGCACGATCATTGAAATGCAGCTTGTACGTGTCGTCAGCAAACGCTTTTCGTATCATTTCTTGGCTATTTAACACAACAATATTTTCCGAAAACATTTTAAAACGGAAAATGTCCCCATATTTGTCCGCATACTCAGTAAGTTTGAAATATAGATTGTATTCATTAACTTCTAGAACACAGCCAATAAATGGAAAACCTTTTGGTCCTGGGGTGACTTTTCCTTTCAAGGTGCGTTTTCGTAAAACTAAGTAAATAGCCCAAAGTCCGACAATAACAGCAAAGAAAGTAGCGTAGAACATTCTGTGTCCTTCTGTGTAGCTGACTTACAATCTGAAAAGGACACAACTGCCTTGATACTTCGCTTGTTTTCTTTGTTTGTACACGTGTTTAATAACTAAATGATTATTCTGTTTAGCTCATCGCACCTTTCAACACTTGTTTTGAAGCATTATTTGCTAAAATGGTATATTAGATCCAAATTTCGTACGTAAAACATGAATACTTACTTCATATTGTTTATTTAAACCTACAATTAATAAGGTTATACGTATCAACAGTATAATGTG
Source organism: Mercenaria mercenaria (assembly GCF_021730395.1). Lineage (NCBI taxonomy): Eukaryota > Metazoa > Mollusca > Bivalvia > Venerida > Veneridae > Mercenaria > Mercenaria mercenaria. The sequence continues at coordinate 58,703,990 of NC_069375.1, read as the reverse complement.
TTAGGTTCAACACAGCGCACACTGTGTGCATGTATAGATAAACCCAGTTTAAACGTGTACTATCATTCCATGAAAAACTGGATATTGTTTTTTTAAAAACATTTTACTTTCTTAGCATTTGGGAAAAAAGGGGCACTGAAGTCCCCACAATACTTGACCCAAATATAACGAGCACTGTAACCAAAATAAGCTACTTAAAAGGTGACTTTTCCCAAACTCCCTTTCCCCCCTCTTTGAGGGCACTTTTTTAAAAAATATGTATTTTGAAATTTTTTAAGGGCTAGTCCTAAATTACATTAAATATGATATTTTTATTTTTTTAATTATGTAGGGTTTTAGACATTAAAAATTTTAAGACGGTTAATTTTTCGAAAAATTTAAATTGTTTCAGGTAAACTAAAAACAGTACAAATAGAATCTATTAAGCAAAAAAAAAATTTCAAAACTGGTTTGTTTCAAAAAAGGGCATTTTCACCACTATTTTCCAATTTATAAAAAAGGGAAAAACCTTTTTTTCCCCTAAAATTTTTTTCATAATTATATATGTTGGGCGAAAGCCCCTAGTTTTTTTGGGTAAAAAAACAAAAAAAAAAAATTTTCCCTTAAATTTAAAATAAAACCTTTCCCCTACAACGGGGGAAACATTTAAATGAATTTAAAAAAAAATCATTACAAAACAGAACTACATATGTGTGACGGAAAAGGCCTACCGGCAAAATAACCACCCAGAACAAATAAACACCCTTTACATTTTTTAAAAAATTTATTTACATAAGATAAATTTTTTCCCAATGAATAGATATATAAAAAAAAAAAAATGATTATAAGAAAGAAAAAAAAGAAATTCAGTATCTCTAGATACAAAAGTTCTTATGCCCAAATTCTAAACTGACGTGAAAACATTTTCTTTTTTTTAAATTTTGTGAATTTTAAGTAGCACAAAAAAAAGTAGCTTCAAAATTTTCCGGGCCCCCTTTAAAACCCGTGAAACTTTTAAACCCCGGGTTTTGGTTTTCCCAATGGGGTAGGTATTGCATCCCTGAGCTGACTTCAGGGGATAACAAAAAAAACCCTTTTTGGGGGGCGGTTCCCGGCCCCAACCCCAGGGGAACAAAGCTCTGCGTTTGGAATATCCCCATCCAGGCGATAAAGAAAATGAACCTGGGGAAATTGTACTTTCCGGGGTTATAAACATCACCGGGAAAAAATCGTCTGGCGGAAAACCCTAAAAAATATAACATAGGGAAACACCAAAAGCAAAAAATAAGTCAGGGCAAAAAACCTGCCCCTTTTTGGGTACACCAACCCCCCTGGGCCCCCAAATAAATAATACTGCAACTTATACAAAACAATGTGCTACAAATTTTCATCCCGCTATGATTAAAATACGTCACTTTTTTCTTCCATTTTTAAACAAAGTTTTTACTTCTTAAAAAAATTTAAAATTTTAAATTTAAAAAAGATAAAAAATTTATATGATGAAAAATTAAAAATTTGGAAATATAAATTTGCACCCCTTATTTAAAAACCAAAATTAAAAAAATTTCAATGGGAAAAAAAAACCCGTTATATCATATTTTTGGCATCCATATAATATCTAATCCCCTACACTACAACGGACATTAATTAGATTGCTAAGACGGGCACAAAATTTAAAAATTACAATAATATATTACAAACATGGTACTAGACTTGCCAAAAAAATTTATACATAACAATACAATGCAGTAAGGGCTTCCATAATTAACAAAATGTTTTGACAAATTTTTTGAAACATGTTTTTACAATTATACGATACAAATTTCAGTAAAAATTTTAACATCTTAAATAAAGCCCCTTTTTAAACTCCTCTTTCTAAAAAAATTTACAAAAGTCTAAAAAATTTAAAAAATTTACCTAAAACCCGAAACTCCCAAAAATCATGTGCCGCAAAGAAAAAGTTTAAAAATTTCCGGTGAATTTAGAATGAACAAAAATTTACCAAATAAAAACCCGTAATCCCAAAAATCATACAAAAATCTAAAAAATAAATTTTTTCCCCTCGATCGGGGCAAAAATTTTTCTAGCAAAAAAATTTTTCAACATAGATTCGTCAAAAATCGGAAGGTGGTGGGGCCAAGGCAAAACCTATCCGTCTTTTCCCAAAAGGTTTAAAGTCCCGCCAAATATTTAAATTTCATGTATTCAGGGCCTAAGCCGTGGACCCCCAAATTTTTTTTGGGGTTTCCAGGGATTCACGATATAGCCGGGGATCAAACTATTTTTGGCGGGGTTTTAAAATTCACATTTGGGGCCCTTAAAAGGGGGTTTTTTTGGGGAAAAAAACATAATTCCCTGAATTTTTATAAAAAACCAACTTTCTTATTACGAACCGTTTTTAATAAAATTTACAGGGTTTTTTTTAAGTTTAAATACAGAAAAAAAAAAAAGGTTTTTATACGTAAATCGACATTTACCTCAAAAATCAAAAATTTAAAAAAAGATGATAAAAATACCTGCATTTACCTACAGAAAAAAATAAGGCCCGTAGCCCCAATTTGTGACACACTCCCCCCTTAAAAAAAAAATTTATAATTTTCTTAGAAAACAAAATGACATACTGAAAATAGAAAACCACAACAAAAAAAAAAACAAAAAAAAAAAACCACTGCCCCCATCTGTACACCATATAATTTAGCCCCCCTGCCCTACACTCTACTCAAAAAACTGCCCTACTTTTTTCTCAAACCAGGAATTCCCAAAAACCCTAAACCTATATGGCTGTAATGCCAATCCCCTTCCACCCGCCTGAATTCCCTAAGTTTCGTTTTATTCAATAAGTGAGGGGCCCTGATTTTCGGTCCAAATTTACAAAGTCTTTGCCAACAAAACCGTGAAACAAAGCTACTGCCCATACATCCAAAGACACTCCTTCTCTATAAACGAGTATTTTTTGCCCCTGGGTAGAAATTTTCCTACTACAACCTACAGGAAATTTCTCCCCCAACTTTTTCCCTGAAGCAAACGACCAAAACCCTAAACCCTGAACACTATTTCTCAATAAAAAAAATTCGTTCAAACGGCAACTTAAAAATAGGGGGACCCTTTAAAACAACCCCTTCAAAGTCTGGAAACCCTTTTTCCCTTGATTTTCCCCCCACTCAAAAAATTTTTGGCCCGCCCCTTTTTTCGTCAAATCTTGAGGGGAAAACCTGCAAAGTCCCGAAATTTGAGATAAAATTAAAAAATTCAATAAAAATACACATAAAAAATAAATATCTGCAATCCCTTTGAAAATTTGGCTTCAAATCTTCATTTCCGGGGTTTACATTCACGGGTAACCCCGGGTTTTAAACCTCAAAAATTTTTTGAAAGTTTCGTACCCTCTTTAGAGGACACAAAACTAAAAAATTTTCTACTCTGTTCAAAAACCATCACTATTTTCCCATTCGGGATCTAATCTGTCAAAATCTCTCTGATCCCTTCTACAATAGCTGCCCCAAACCTTTAACTTAAAATCCCCCTTTTTTGGTATAGATTTTACTATCATCCTTCCTTTCACAGAAAACTTTTTCACATTTTTTCTAAAAAGTTTTAAATTTTCCCCGTCTACACTATCCTGAAATTTCTAGTCTTTTTTACTACCTCTACTACCGAAAGGACCCTCCAAGTAACAAAAAACTTATTATGTTTCGTGGGTTTAAACAATACAAGCCCCCTTTACACCTGCCTTAAACCTCCTATCCTACCCCTTCCTTTTGAAATACTTCTTGTTCTAGCACATTTTTTGCTAACTGTTCTGAGCAATTTTTACACGTACCTCCAATTTTTTCCTTGCAAATCCAAAACCTACGGGTAAGGGGGTTTTAAACCCTCATAAATTTCCCTCTACCACCCATAACTCCCTTACACATTTTATGGGCCCCACGGATTGTTCTACCGTAAAGAAAACCAAAAAGGGGAAAAAATCCCAAACTTTCTTGTGGGAAATTCACCCGGGAAGCAAACACATAGCATTCAAAACCTACCCAATCTCTAGGTCTCCCCACTACACTTTCCTTCAACAATTTTCTTTTAAACTACCTTTAAAAAACCCCTACTAAACCGTTTTACACATAGGGGGATCGGGTTTTTTATTTAAAGGGCCCTTTAAAAAATAACCTCTAACTTCTCATAATTTCTGACGTAAATCGATCCACAATCGGGAACAATTCCTCTGGCCCCCTAATCTACTTTCATATCTACAATGCCTCTGCTTCTCTCTCAGTTTCCAAAACAAAAAATTTTTTTTTCTATAGCTTCTGGATATCTATAGCATAATTTTACCATAGTCAAAATGTTACCTGTTTTTTTTTTTTCCGTCATAGGTTCGATTTGGACCCAACCAAAACACGGGGAACCTCTTAAAACCGGGGTATCAAACAAAGGGATTTTTCCCCAACAACTTTAAATTACCTAACCCCTTTCTTATACGTTTACAAATAATACCCGGACTGACAGTACCCCCCTAAAACCCCTCCATTTTCTTCCCCGCCAGTAAAATTCCCAATACCCATCACTATTTTTCCTTATACCTAAATGGGCCCGACAGTAACGAATAAAGTGCAACCTTTTTATCCATTTTTTCTAAAACTTTGGTACCCAAACAACTGTCAAATTTTGGGCTAAAAATTTTGGGGGTATACTCCCCTAAAAAAACAATCTATTCCTTACCCAAAAACCTAAAAACCTTTACCTCACACGCTTTAAACGTACCCTTTCCCCAGCCTTTTTTCTACACAAAACTAAAGTGCAAACTTTCTGTTTCTTTTCTAAAAATTTCCCCTCTAATACATCTAAAATCTGAGACGGAAATTTAAAACTTTACTTGCTTCTTAACTTTGGGTTGGCGCCCTATTTTCCCACGCTGACGCTAAACTACTTAAAATGAGGGTTTTACAGCTCCCTCTACAACCAATTATAACCTCATTGGGAGGAAATTTTCACAAACCCAAAGCCTCTCGTACCCTTGAAATAAAGGACAATCAAAATCTAATTTTAGCCACATCCCAGCCCATTTCACTCCCATCAGGGACTTACATCTACGGGTTTTTTCTAAAAACGACTTGCTTCTACTAAAATCCCTTTTCACTATCACACTGTACAACCTTATCCCGGGGGAGCGATTACATCCCTACCATTACAAAAACCGGTTTTGTAGGACCTTACTTACACAAGCCCAAAAACCTAACTCCCCCTCACACTTTTTTTTTAAAAAAAATTTTCCACTCTCGACCAAATTGACTTACTCCTAAACCCTATCCTTTTATTTCTACCTCTTCCCCCTACTCTAACGGTCACGGGGCCCCTAACCCTATTTATTTTTCCCTTTCATTTTTATTTCCCCTTTACTACTTTCCTGTTCCTCCTACCTTTTAACTCTTTCTGGGGTGCATTGGGACTTTAAACCCCCTACTTTTCCCCTCCTACAGTAATATGAGCTATGCCCTATTCACCCCCACTTATTACACTCAGTACACCAAAGGGTTTAAAACCTCTACCTCTATTGCAACATTTCTACTACCTCTTTTACTATACCTACATTACGATAAAGGTTTCCGCTCTGAGGTATTTCATATGGGTTTTTGGGTCCCGGGCCTTTTTGGTTCATTTTACGACATACTTGGGGCCTCCACAGTCTTTTCAAAAAAAATCGCATCCTCTGCTAAATCCCCTTTGCTTTTAAATAACTTCTTTTCAATCAAATTCGGTATAGTTCTCTATTTCATACATTAAAAATTGGGCCTAAGAATAAAATCTAACAATCCTTCGTACGTTTTTTCTACCTTACTCAATCTAAACCAACCATCTAAAAATCTACTTATTCTTTGGGTAGAAACATCACAAAGGCTCATTTCCCCAAAGGGCCCCTCAGTTTTTAAACTTTTTCTTATAGCCATCGTCAGTGATTCGAAATATACAAAGCGGGGTTTTAAATTTTTTTTATAATCCTTCCTATCTTCCCCAAAGGAAAACCTATCAAAAACCTCTCTTGCCCCACCCTTTAAAAAGGAACGGTAAGTTAAGTGACCCTACTCTTTTTTCCCAATCCTCGCAACGCCCTCCCCTTTCACATTCAAAACGCACCAAGGGGAAACCCAATTTTTCCCTTTAAAGAGACATCTTTAACCTTTTCCCTAACCCCTTTTTTAATCCCGTCTTAAACTTTTGCTCTGTTTCCCAATTTCCCCACTTTCGCTTCCTCCTTCTCTGTTTCTAACTTTTCCCACAACATTTTCTTATCCTTTTCCATTTTTAATTTTTTCCTGTTCTAACTTACTTTATATTTTACTTTTTCCCTTTTCAACCTAATTCTAACTCATGTCCCTTTCTCCTCCTCTAAACTTTCTCTCTTCTTTCTCTCTCCCCGCTTCCCCCTTAATCTTTCGCTTCTAAACACTTTTTTTTTTCATATTCTATCTTTTCCTTTTGGAAAAATACTTCTAATTCTAATCTTTCCCCTTTCCTGCTAAACAAATTTTTCCCTTCATATTCTACTTTTCCTTTCCCGAATCTAGCTTCTAAATCTAACCTATCTTTCTCGCTTCAATTTACTATGGCTTTCATCACGTTCCCCCACCGCCCCTTCCTTAACAAAGTTAAATAACTCCTCCCTTCAAACCAAATCCTTTCCCCACCTTTGTTAACTCTACTACACTAGTCATATTTTCACTACGTTAACACAAAATAACACTACGCCCCCTACAAACTACTAAAAACAACCTGAGACCCTAAAAAACAATCGTGAGGGGAAAACTAGACCCCACACTATTTAAAACAAGGGTCAAAAGTTACCCCTGAAGCCAAAAAAAAATACAAAACTCCCACGTATATAAAAATCCCCAAAACGGCCTCACTAAAATAATAATACGCTAATTGCGCAACTTTCGATTCCGATCAAGGGTTTCATAGGGAAAAAATCAACAAAGTAAAAGTGACAGTAGCTGTAAAAATCCCTCCTTTTCAAATACAAACAAAATGTAACTGGTTTTAACCTTTAGGGGTTTAACAAAAAAAAAATAAACCAAAGGGTTTAAACCTAAGATAAAGTATAGTATAACACAACTGTGTAAACACTAAAACACAAGTAATTAAAAGTTATTTCAAGTAAAAAAGCTTGCTAACACACACAAAAAAAAAAAATACTGTTCGGGATGTATACAGTAAAAACAAAACAAAAAAAAGGGTCACGGGGGAAAATAGGGGACGCAAAAATTAAAGGAGTAGGTAACTCTCCTTGTCAAGGGGGAATTTACTCTCAGCCAGATATATGGTGGGGGTTTAAAACATAGAGGACACAAAATAAACCCCCAAAAAAAAAAAAAAGGAACGAACCCACCCAAATCCAAGTGTCGTATACAACTGCCCATTGGTCTGTGACCACTAAGCTTTTTTAGCTGAAGTTACGGGTCATTCCTTTTCTTGTTTGAGGGAAGACGTCCCCTGAAAAAAGAATAAAAAATATTATAAGTGTTTAAAAATAAAACAAAACAAGAGGAATCTTTAAAAGATTATTGGGTGCAGTTAAATGGGGGTTAATAAAAGTTTTGAAATTTCTTGTTCCCGGTTTGCCCAAACCCACTTCTGACAAACCCTTGTGACAGGGAAAGCCGTAAACCCGGGGACATAACCATCAGAACAAATCAACACCCTTTACCCAAAATTTCAAATTTTTTTACCAAAAATGATTATTTACAAAAATTTTGATGAAAGGAAAAAAAAAAAAAGATTATAAGAAAAAAAAAAAGAAAAATTCAGGGATCTCTAAAAACCAAAAATTTTTTTAAGTCCATTCTAACGACGTGACACAGTTCTTTAATTTAATTGTGAACCCTTTAATACACAAACCCAAAAGAAACTTCTAAAATTTATCCCCTTTTAAAACCCTGAATACGTTATTCCGGTTTTGGGTCCCCATGGGGGGTAGGTGAATTCATCCTAGCGACTTCAAGGGTAACAAAAATCATCCCCCTTCCCGGTTTACCACAACCATGGGACGAAAGCTCGGGGCCCGGGAAAATCACACCAGGCGAGGGAAAACAATGAAACCCCGGGGATTGGGACTTCCGGGGTTAAAGAAAATCACCAGGGAAAAAACGTCCCGGGGGGAAGAAACTAAAATATATAACATATTGGGAAGCACCCATACAAAACCCAAAAAAGTCAGGGAAAAACTGCTCCTTTGGTACACCATAACCCCTAGGCCCCCCATAAATAAACCCTGCTAAATTAAACAAAACATAGTTCTACTAAGTTCATACGTCAAATATTAAAATACGGGCACTTTTTCCCTTCCCTTATTACAAAATTACCCTTTCTTAAAAGATTTAAAAATTTTAAAATATGAAAAAAGATATGAAAATATAGAAGAAACTTATAAATGGGAAAAGAAAACTGCAGCATTATTTACCCAAATACAAATTTAAAAAAATTCAAAATAAATCAAACGTTTATCCCTAGTTGGGATCCATAAAAATATCTAATCAAAACACACAAAGAAAATTTTTTTTGATGTGCTATAGAAATGGCCCCACAAATTTCAAATTACCAAAAATATAACAAACATGGTACTAGACTTGCCATATAAATTTATACATAACAATACAATGCAGTAATGGCGTTCCATAATTAACAAAATGTTTGACATAAGTTTTTGAAACAGTGCTTTACAATTATCACGATACAAATTTCAGTACAAATTTAACATCTTATATAAATGAAACGTTTAGACTCCTCTTTCTAAATAATTTACAAAAGTCTGAAAAATTTAATAAATTATCCTGACATACCGAAACTAGCCAAAATCATGTGCCGCAAAGTAAATGTTACAGAATTCTGTAGAATGAACAAAAATTTACCAAATAAAAATCGTAATGCAAAAATCATACAAAAATCTAACAAATAAATTTCTTACCTCGATCGAGCATAAATTTCTAGCAAGAAAATTTAATCAGACATAGATTCGTCTATAAAGTCGGAAGGTGGTGTGCGCAAGGCATAACTAGTCCAGTCTATTTAAAGGGTAATGTCCCGCCAAATACTAAATTTCATGGGATTCACGGCTAAGCCGTGGACTCCGACTATTTGTGTTTCCACGGGATTCACGATATAGCCGGGGAATCTAACTACTTTGGCGCGGATTTAAATTCACAATTTGAGGCCCATTATAGTGGTTTTGGGGATAAAAACATAAATTACTGAAGTTTATAAAATATCAACTTTCTTATTACTGAACCGAATTTAATGAAATTTACATGGAAATTTAAGTTATGAAATACAGAAAAATATGAGAGGTATTTTATACGTGAAATCTGACATTTACCTCAATAACTCAAAAATTTACAAAAAGATGATGAAATACCTGCATTTACACTACAGATAAAATAAGGCCCGTATGTCAATTTGTGACAGTATGCACTTGACACATCAGAAACTAATTTGGATATAGGTAATATACCTGTTGAAGTAATAAGATTCAATAATATGAAATAAGGTAATGCCTCAATCGGGAATTGTTACAGTCCATCAGCTTACCCAGAAATATTCGTTTGCATCAATTTAAAGGTACATTTTGGAATAAAAAAGCAGTACTGCCTATATTTGTACTGCTGTGCGAGACGTTGCGGTTCGGACAAGTTATGTAGACGCTTATTACTCTCAAGAAAAATGTGTATTCTTCCCAAAAACATCGGTAGTCAGACGCTCTGTGCACGTGCTGAAAGACCACACCTTTTAATTCGATGGTATATCTCACTCGATATAAACCGCATGTTACCGTGAATGGATCGATCCCCGATTAATGATCAGTTATCATTCGAGTTGTTGAATATCAGAAGAAGCTAAAATTGAAAAGGAAAACATATAGATTATGAATTATTAGACAATAAAAGAAGAGAGTCTGCAGATTTACGAAAGAAAAAATTCAAGGAATTTCATGAAATTTGAAATAAAGATGAATCAACATACTGTGATGATGCCTGTCAAGTTTTTTTTTTCTTTGGATTGGTCTATTTCCCTTAAAGTTATTGCCCTTGATTTAATGCAATATGCCCAAAAATGTCTGTCTGCAGCCATTTCTCAGTAACTATCAGATAGAATTTCAAAAAACTTGAAATAAACATGAACCAGCGTACTGCGCCGATGCCCGTCATATTTTTTATATTTTTTTTTTGTTTCAGTTTCTCTTAGAGTTATTGCCCTTTAATTGTTAAAAAAATCCACAGATTTGTACATAAGAAACCAACCAATTGGTAGAACTTCATTAAATTTCCAGGAACATTTATTATAAACATTGTGTAACCACACCTGTTCAACACCTTGCCTTGGTCCCCACCCCCCCACCAAAAAAAAAAAATCATTCCTTATTATTGTTTTCAAATCTTTGATGAATATTTTATCAACATGCAAAGTTGTACCGTTGCCCCACCTCACTCTCCACTCAGTCATGCCCACCATCCCGATCATGCATCCTCCTCCCCCCTTCCCCTCCCACCCCCTCACCTCGACTTCTTAGTAACATCCTTAACTATTTGCAGGATACATTTTTTGCCATTCCTCACCACAAGACGTTTCGGCGGCTGATACCAATTCATCGAATTTGCTTGTTTATATAATTTTTGAATCCAGAACATTGTAGGAAGTTTTATTTCCTGGTCATCTATACGAACTTTCAAATTGGAAACTTCAGTGATGTGTTCAGTGATCAAATGTTGTTCAACAGAAATACTCGTGTATCAGCTTTAGTGCTATTAAATTCTTTCCGTAAACATTTATGTTTTTCAAATGCAGCGTATAGTAACAATAGCCCTGTAAATCTTAAATTTTCTCCAAATTGATACCGTCACCCTGCCCTAACCAGTGAACCGAATCGGCAGTGTGACCCCTCAAAATGTAGATCACACCATACATTTCAAAGATATATCTTCAATGGTAGAGAGGGGCAAAGAGAAAAGTGACAGCAGCCGGACATTAAAACATGCTTGTAATGCGATTTCTGTATTAGCTGCGCCGAGTCGTATACGGATGCGTTTTGTGAAAAGCTGATAAAAGATTAACACGTGTAATATGGCTTTCATACGCAACCTAGAGTGGCAGTTGCTCTGTCAATATTAATTTGTTACTCCAAAGTCATGCCCTCATCTGTGAAAGCTGAAAGAAATGGAACAGCCAGTATCATATATATGTTTTCAAATGCAGCGTATAGTAGCAACAGCTCTGTAAATCTTAAATTTTCTCCAAACTGATAACGTCACCCTGCCCTAACCAGTGCACCGAATCGGCAGTGTGACCCCTCAAAATGTAGATCACACCATACATTTTAAAGATATAGCTTCAATGGTAGAGAAGGGCAAACACAAAAGTGACAGCATCCCGATATTTAAACATTCTTGTAATGCGATTTCTGTATTAGCTGGGTCGAGTCGAATACGGATGCGTTTTGTGAAAAGCTGATAAAAGATTAACAAGTGTAATATGGCTTTCATACGCAACCTAGAGTGGCAGTTGCTCTGTCAATATTAATTTGTTACTCCAAAGTCATGCCCTCATCTGTGAAAGCTGAAAGAAATGGAACAGCCAGTATCATATATATGTTTTCAAATGCAGCGTATAGTAACATTAGCTCTGTAAATCTTAAATTTTCTCCAAATTGATACCGTCACCCTGCCCTAACCAGTGAACCGAATCGGCAGTGTGACCCCTCAAAATGTAGATCACACCATACATTTTAAAGATATAGCTTCAATGGTAGAGAAGGGCAAACACAAAAGTGACAGCATCCCGATATTTAAACATTCTTGTAATGCGATTTCTGTATTAGCTGGGTCGAGTCGTATACGGATGCGTTTTGTGAAAAGCTGATAAAAGATTAACAAGTGTAATATGGCTTTCATACGCAACCTAGAGTGGCAGTTGCTCTGTCAATATTAATTTGTTACTCCAAAGTCATGCCCTCATTTGTGAAAGCTGAAAGAAATGGAACGGCCAGTATCATATAAATGTTTTCAAATGAAGCGTATAGTAACAATAGTTCTGTAAATCTTAAATTTTCTCCAAATTGATACCGTCACCCTGCCCTAACCAGTGAACCGAATCGGCAGTGTGACCCCTCAAAATGTAGATCACACCATGCATTGTAAAGATATAGCTTCGATGGTAGAGAGGGGCAAACACAAAAGTGGCAGCAGCCCGATATTAAAACATGCTTGTAATGCGATTTCTGTATTAGCTGCGTGGAGTCGTATACGGATGCGTTTTGTGAAAAGCTGATAAAAGATTAACAAGTGTAATATGGCTTTCATACGCAACCTAGAGTGGCAGTTGCTCTGTCAATATTAATTTGATACTCCAAAGTCATGCCCTCATCTGTGAAAGCTGAAAGAAATGGAACAGCCAGTATCATATATATGTTTTCAAATGCAGCGTATAGTAACAATAGCTCTGTAAATATTAAATTTTCTCCAAATTGATACCGTCACCCTGCCCTAACCAGTGAAACGAATCGGCAGTGTGACCCCACAAAATGTAGATCACACCATACGATTTAAAGATATATCTTCAATGGTAAAGAGGAGCAATAACAAAAGTGACAGCAGCTCGATATTAAAACATGCTTGTAATGCGATTTCTGTATTAGCTGCGTCGAGTCCTATACGGATGCATTTTGTGAAAAGCTGATAAAAGATTAACAGTGTAATATGGCTTTCATACGCAACCTTGAGTGGCAGTTGCTCTGTCAATATTAATTTGTTACTCCAAAGTCATGCCTTAATCTGTGAAAACTGAAGGAAATGGAACGGCCAGTATCATATATACGTTTTCAAATGCAGCGTATAGAAACATAGCTCTGTAAAACTTAAATTTTCTCCAAATTGATACCGTCACCCTGCCCTAACCAGTGAACCGAATCGGCAGTGTGACCCTCAAAATGTAGATAACACCATACGTTTAAAGATATAGCTTCCATTGTAGAGTGGGGAAAAACAAAAAGTGACAGCAGCCCGATATTAAAACATGCTTGTAATGCGATTTCTGTATTAGCTGCGCCGAGTCGTATACGGATGCGTTTTGTGAAAAGCTGATAAAAGATTAACACGTGTAATATGGCTTTCATACGCAACCTAGAGTGGCAGTTGCTCTGTCAATATTAATTTGTTTACTCCAAAGTCATGCCCTCATCTGTGAAAGCTGAAAGAAATTGAACGGCCAGTATCATATATATGTTTCATATGCAACGTATAGTAACAATAGCTCTGTAAATCTTAATTTTTCTCCAAATTGATACCGTCACCCCGCCCTAACCAGTGAACCGAATCGGCAGTGTGACCCCTCAAAATGTAGATCACACCATACATTTTAAAGATGTAGCTTCAGTGGTAGAGAGGGGCAAACACAAAAGTGACAGCAGCCCGACATTAAAACATGCTTGTAATGCGATTTCTGTATTAGCTGCGTCGAGTCGTATACGGATGCGTTTTGTGAAAAACTGATAAAAGATTAACAAGTGTAATATGGCTTTCATACGCAACCTAGAGTGGCAGTTGCTCTGTCAATATTAATTTGTTACTCCAAAGTCATGCCCTCATCTGTGAAAGCTGAAAGAAATGGAACGGCCAGTATCATATATATGTTTTCAAATGCAGTGTATAGTAACAATAGCTCTGTAAATCTTAAATGTTCTCCAAATTGATACCGTCACCCTGCCCTAACCAGTGAACCGAATCGGCAGTGTGACCCCACAAAATGTAGATCACACCATACGATTTAAAGATATATCTTCAATGGTAAAGAGGAGCAATAACAAAAGTGACAGCAGCTCGATATTAAAACATGCTTGTAATGCGATTTCTGTATTAGCTGCGTCGAGTCCTATACGGATGCATTTTGTGAAAAGCTGATAAAAGATTAACAGTGTAATATGGCTTTCATACGCAACCTTGAGTGGCAGTTGCTCTGTCAATATTAATTTGTTACTCCAAAGTCATGCCCTCATCTGTGAAAACTGAAGGAAATGGAACGGCCAGTATCATATATACGTTTTCAAATGCAGCGTATAGAAACAATAGCTCTGTAAATCTTAAATTTTCTCCAAATTGATACCGTCACCCTGCCCTAACCAGTGAACCGAATCGGCAGTGTGACCCCTCAAAATGTAGATAACACCATACGTTTTAAAGATATACCTTCAATTGTAGAGTGGGGAAAACACAAAAGTGACAGCAGCCCGATATTAAAACATGCTTGTAATGCGATTTCTGTATTAGCTGCGTCGAGTCGTATACGGATGCGTTTTGTGAAAAGCTGATAAAAGATTAACAAGTGTAATATGGCTTTCATACGCAACCTAGAGTGGCAGTTGCTCTGTCAATATTAATTTGTTACTCCAAAGTCATGCCCTCATCTGTGAAAGCTGAAAGAAATTGAACGGCCAGTATCATATATATGTTTTCATATGCAACGTATAGTAACAATAGCTCTGTTAATCTTAATTTTTCTCCAAATTGATACCGTCACCCTGCCCTAACCAGTGAACCGAATCGGCAGTGTGACCCCTCAAAATGTAGATCACACCATATATTTTAAAGATGTAGCTTCAGTGGTAGAGAGGGGCAAACACAAAAGTGACAGCAGCCCGATATTAAAACATGCTTGTAATGCGATTTCTGTATTAGCTGCGTCGAGTCGTATACGGATGCGTTTTGTGAAAAGCTGATAAAAGATTAACAAGTGTAATATGGCTTTCATACGCAACCTAGAGTGGCAGTTGCTCTGTCAATATTAATTTGTTACTCCAAAGTCATGCCCTCATCTGTGAAAGCTGAAAGAAATGGAACGGCCAGTATCATATATATGTTTTCATATGCAGCTTATAGTAACAACAGCTCTGTAAATCTTAAATTTTCTCCAAATTGATACCGTCACCCTGCCCTAACCAGTGAACCGAATCGGCAGTGTGACCCCTCAAAATGTAGATAGCACCATACATTTTAATGATATAACTTCAATGGTAGAGAGGGGCAAACACAAAAGTGACAGCAGCCCGATATTAAAACATGCTTTTAATGGGATTTCTGTATTAGCTGCGTCGAGTCGTATACGGATGCGTTTCGTGAAAAGCTGATAAAAGATTAACAAGTGTAATATGACTTTCATACGCAACCTAGAGTGGTAGTTGCTCTGTCAATATTAATTTGTTACTCCAAAGTCATGCCCTCATCTGTGAAAGCTGAAACAAATGGAACGGCCAGTATCATATACATGTTTTCAAATGCAGCGTATAGTAACAATAGCTCCGTAAATCTTAAATTTTCTCCAAATTGATACCGTCACCCTGCCCTAACCAGTGAACCGAATCGGCAGTGTGACCCCTCAAAATGTAGATAACACCATACGTTTTAAAGATATACCTTCAATTGTAGAGTGGGGAAAACACAAAAGTGACAGCAGCCGGACATTAAAACATGCTTGTAATGCGATTTCTGTATTAGCTGCGCCGAGTCGTATACGGATGCGTTTTGTGAAAAGCTGATAAAAGATTAACACGTGTAATATGGCTTTCATACGCGACCTACAGTAACAGTTGCTCTGTCAATATTAATTTGTTACTCCAAAGTCATGCCCTCATCTGTGAAAGCTGAAAGAAATTGAACGGCCAGTATCATATATATGTTTTCATATGCAACGTATAGTAACAATAGCTCTGTAAATCTTAATTTTTCTCCAAATTGATACCGTCACCCTGCCCTAACCAGTGAACCGAATCGGCAGTGTGACCCCTCAAAATGTAGATCACACCATATATTTTAAAGATGTAGCTTCAGTGGTAGAGAGGGGCAAACACAAAAGTGACAGCAGCCCGATATTAAAACATGCTTGTAATGCGATTTCTGTATTAGCTGCGTCGAGTCGTATACGGATGCGTTTTGTGAAAAGCTGATAAAAGATTAACAAGTGTAATATGGCTTTCATACGCAACCTAGAGTGGCAGTTGCTCTGTCAATATTAATTTGTTACTCCAAAGTCATGCCCTCATCTGTGAAAGCTGAAAGAAATGGAACGGCCAGTATCATATATATGTTTTCATATGCAGCTTATAGTAACAACAGCTCTGTAAATCTTAAATTTTCTCCAAATTGATACCGTCACCCTGCCCTAACCAGTGAACCGAATCGGCAGTGTGACCCCTCAAAATGTAGATAGCACCATACATTTTAATGATATAGCTTCAATGGTAGAGAGGGGCAAACACAAAAGTGACAGCAGCCCGATATTAAAACATGCTTTTAATGCGATTTCTGTATTAGCTGCGTCGAGTCGTATACGGATGCGTTTCGTGAAAAGCTGATAAAAGATTAACAAGTGTAATATGGCTTTCATACGCAACCTAGAGTGGTAGTTGCTCTGTCAATATTAATTTGTTACTCCAAAGTCATGCCCTCATCTGTGAAAGCTGAAACAAATGGAACGGCCAGTATCATATACATGTTTTCAAATGCAGCGTATAGTAACAATAGCTCCGTAAATCTTAAATTTTCTCCAAATTGATACCGTCACCCTTCCCTAACCAGTTAACCCAATCGGGAGTGTGACCCCTCAAAATGTAGATCACACCACACATTTTAAAGATATAGCTTCAATGGAAGAGAGGGGCAAAGAAAAATGTGACAGCAGCCCGATATTAAAACATGCTTGTAATGGGATTTCTGTATTAACTGCGTCGAGTCGTATACGGATGCGTTTTGTGAAAAGCTGATAAAAGATTAACGAGTGTGATATGGCTTTCATACGCAACCTAGAGTGGCAGTTGCTCTGTCAATATTAATTTGTTACTCCAAAGTCATGCCCTCATCTGTGAAAGCTGAAAGAAATGGAACGGCCAGTATCATATATATGTTTTCAAATGCAGCGTATAGTAACAATAGCTCTGTAAATATTAAATTTTCTCCAAATTGATACCGTCACCCTGCCCTAACCAGTGAAACGAATCGGCAGTGTGACCCCACAAAATGTAGATCACACCATACGATTTAAAGATATATCTTCAATGGTAAAGAGGAGCAATAACAAAAGTGACAGCAGCTCGATATTAAAACATGCTTGTAATGCGATTTCTGTATTAGCTGCGTCGAGTCGTATACGGATGCATTTTGTGAAAAGCTGATAAAAGATTAACAAGTGTAATATGGCTTTCATACGCAACCTAGAGTGGCAGTTGCTCTGTCAATATTAATTTGTTACTCCTAAGTCATGCCCTCATCTGTGAAAACTGAAGGAAATGGAACGGCCAGTATCATATATATGTTTTCAAATGCAGCGTATAGTAACAATAGCTCTGTAAATCTTAAATTTTCTCCAAATTGATACCGTCACCCTGCCCTAACCAGTGAACCGAATCGGCAGTGTGACCCCTCAAAATGTAGATCACACCATACATTTTAAAGATATACCTTCAATGGTAGGGAAGGGCAAACACAAAAGTGACAGCATCCCGATATTTAAACATTCTTGTAATGCGATTTCTGTATTAGCTGGGTCGAGTCGTATACGGATGCGTTTTGTAAAAAGCTGATAAAAGATTAACAAGTGTAATATGGCTTTCATACGCAACCTAGAGTGGCAGTTGCTCTGTCAATATTAATTTGTTACTCCAAAGTCATGCCCTCATTTGTGAAAGCTGAAGGAAATGGAACGGCCAGTATCATATATATGTTTTCAAATGCAGCGTATAGTAACAATAGCTCTGTAAATCTTAAATTTTCTCCAAATTGATACCGTCACCCTGTCCTAACCAGTTAACCCAATCGGCAGTGTGACCCCTCAAAATGTAGATCACACAATACATTTTACAGATATAGCTTCAACGGTAGAGAGGGGCCAACACAAAAGTGCAGCAGCCCGATATTAAAACATGCTTGTAATGCGATTTCTGTATTAGCTGCGTCGAGTCGTATACGGATGCGTTTCGTGAAAAGTTGATAAAAGATTAACAAGTGTAATATGGCTTTCATACGCAACGTAGAGTGGCATTTGCTCTGTCAATATTAATTTGTTACTCCAAAGTCATGCCCTCGTCTGTGAAAGCTGAAGAAATGGAACGACCAGTATCATATATATGTTTTCAAATGCAGCGTATAGTAACAATAGCTCTGTAAATCTTAAATTTTTTCCAGATTGATACCGTCACCCTGCCCTAACCAGTGAACCGAATCGGCAGTGTGACCACTCAAAATGTAGACCACACCATATATTTCAAAGATATAGCTTCAATAGTAGAGAGGGGCAAACACAAAAGTGACAGCAGCCCGATATTTAAACATGCTTGTAATGCTATTTCTGTATTAGCTGCGTCGAGTCGTATACGGATGCGTTTTGTGAAAAGCTGATAAAAGATTAGCAAGTGTAATATGGCTTTCATACGCAACCTAGAGTGGCAGTAGGTCTGTCAATATTAATTTGTTACTCCAAAGTCATGCCCTCATCTGTGAAAGCTGAAAGAAATGGAACGGCCAGTATCATATATATGTTTTCATATGCAGCGTATAGTAACAACAGCTCTGTAAATCTTAAATTTTCTCCAAATTGATACCGTCACCCTGCCCTAACCAGTGAACCGAATCGGCAGTGTGACCCCTCAAAATGTAGATAGCACCATACATTTTAATGATATAGCTTCAATGGTAGAGAGGGGCAAACAGAAAAGTGGCAGCAGCCCGATATTAAAACATGCTTTTAATGCGATTTCTGTATTAGCTGCGTCGAGTCGTATACGGATGCGTTCCGTGAAAAGCTGATAAAAGATTAACAAGTGTAATATGGCTTTCATACGCAACCTAGAGTGGCAGTTGCTCTGTCAATATTAATTTGTTACTCCAAAGTCATGCCCTCATCTGTGAAAGCTGAAACAAATGGAACGGCCAGTATCATATATATGTTTTCAAATGCAGCGTATAGTAACAATAGCTCTGTAAATCTTAAATTTTCTCCAAATTGATACCGTCACCCTGCCCTAACCAGTTAACCCAATCGGGAGTGTGACCCCTCAAAATGTAGATCACACCACACGTTTTAAAGATATAGCTTCAATGGTAGAGAGGGGCAAACAAAAATGTGACCTCAGCCCGATATTAAAACATGCTTGTAATGCTATTTCTGTATTAGCTGCGTCGAGTCGTATACGGATGCGTTTTGTGAAAAGCTGATAAAAGATTAACAAGTGTAATATGGCTTTCATACGCAACCTAGAGTGGCAGTTGCTCTGTCAATATTAATTTGTTACTCCAAAGTCATGCCCTCATCTGTGAAAGCTGAAAGAAATGGAACGACCAGTATCATATATATGTTTTCAAATGCAGTGTATAGTAACAATAGCTCTGTAAATCTTAAATTTTCTCCAAATTGATACCATCACCCTGCCCTAACCAGTGAACCAAATCGGCAGTGTGATCCCTCAAAATATAGATCACACCATACATTTTAAAGATATAGCTACAATGAACACGATCCATTTGTATTTGACAGTTTCCAAACTGTCAAAATGCTTGATTTATCAAGAACGTATCGGAAAATTCAAAAGAACAAGCCGATTTTTCATATATTTGATAAGCATTAATAAAATTCAAGAAATATCTTGATCCGGACACATTCGTTCATAAAACATAATTTACTTATATCTATATATATATATTAGAACTGATCTATCCGAAATCGGATAATGCGCATACTTTCGTTCTGTTTTACTATCCGCAATAAATGCACACTACGAATTTTGGTAGTGAAGATAATATTATTTTTGTACATAAACATCAAATGGCAAAAATAAATACTGTGTGTTTGAGTGGCTATCCGAATTCAGATAAGCCCAAAACATTTAACTATCTAAAATCGTACCGAAGAAGAACTTGAGTTTTGTCGTTACTATCCAAATTCAGATAAGCTTCAACAATGTTCTATCTGAAATAGAATGAAGCAAAACTAAATGTTGGCGTTGGTATCGGAATTTAGATAAGCCCTAAAAATTAGCTATAAAAAGAATGAGCGTTGACTAAAATTAGATGTATTACAATGAGACAATGTTTACTATCTGAATTTGGATAGAGAACAAACTTTGTAATGTTGTTACTATCCGAATTCTGATAAGCTCATTCAGTATAGGAAAATCCGGAAGTTGTCATGGTATTGGGAAGAGCAGGCAAAATAAATGATGTGACACATGATGAAACAAAACATGTTATGAATGATCGCTTTATGAAAATGTTTGCATGTCTATGTGAAATACAGTTTAATATATATGTATTTCATATGAGCTTTGATCTTACTCATCAATATACAGTTGTAATATTATTAAGTATCTACATGTTTCTGTCCTTTAATTGGCACGTGTTAAAACAATTAAGCATAACTTATTTCTTTTAGAGAAAATATTTCATGATTCCACATAGTCAGTGTATTAGATATTCACATTCTTCTTTTGCCAGTCTACCAGATCGTTTCCCATCCTGTCAGGTAGCAATATATGAAGGTTCAATATCAACCTGAAAGTTAAAAGTTATACAACTATATGAAACGTAATTAATTATTGTATTACATAAAATGTAATGAATATGCTACAAACAAAGCTTAAATTATATGTGATGGAAAAATACTAAGAAAATATGGTTCATTGATCTAAATAACATTGTTCATATTCAATAATAAAAATAAAATATACTGATAATTTGCTGATAATAACCAGATTTTGTCTTTTCATATACTCTTTAATTTGTACATATTTAAAGCAGAACAAATGATTCATTATGTTATTGTGTTATGTGAGGAATAAGCAACGCTCATAACATGTAACTGCACTGTATATGCGCGGTAATGTTTTTATTTCTTTTAATTGCTACTGTTCTTTATTTCTATAAATCAATATGCAAACTATTAATTGTAACACAATCTGTAAGAACTATTAATGAGTTTTATATGCAAACTTATATAAGAATTGCAAGAACTATTTACATTCAAACAAGCATATGCAATATTCTTTATAAATCCATATTTTAGAAAATAATAACTGAATACCTTTTTTTAGTGGCTTCTCCCAGTAAATCCAAAACGTAGTATCACATAAAACATCATTTATTGAGCTAAATCACTGGTTAATTCCGTCACATATATTTTGCAAACTGTACATGTACTAGATTTAGACATTTTCCTTGGCGAATCCTGTGCCATTTCCTAGATAATAACATCGGTAAGAGCATAGTAGGCGGTTACTACAGAATGATTGACTGAACTGTTATTATGTAACATGTAGATAACCTCAGCCACTCATTATACATTTTGATGCTGATGTTATCTGTGAGAAGATGGGGCCAGTAGTTCTGTTTATAAATACAAACATGTGGTACTGATATTGCAGATAAAGAGAATTGTACGACCATTTGTAAATTTGATCTACCTATGGAGGAATTAATGCATCTCAATAATCAGGTTCTTATTACTAAATCCCAAACTCTAAACACTAGCTTGGTAATAAATATAAACATATCTTTAGCAAAATTTAATAATAATATATCTTTTAATGTAAAAAAATACCTACAGAAAAAATGTGTGTGCAAGTTATCAGAATTTTAGATCTTATTTCAGTATATTGATGAATAACTCCACAACTGAGTTTCAAGAGCTTGTATCTGATCGATTTCATAAGGTCACTTAATCATTATATATCAAATTATTAACATTCATATATTTTAAACTCTAAATAAAACGCTGAAATGATTTTCTTCTTATGCTAGTGATATTGTCTACATAATGCAGGTACTATATAGAAAATTTGATAATAACCATTGGTAATCAGTGCAGCATCTTGACCATATATCTATATACAATAACTTATCTGTACTATTATCTCTGATACAGATATAAGCATTACAGTTCTAAAACTAAAGCTATCATTGAAGGTGAAGATACCCAAGCACGCACTGATACAGTACTTGTAATCTGACGCACAAAAGATTGGATAATTATGTGGACTGTATGTAAATAGTATAGTAACAAAACACGAAGTCCCATGTCTCTGCAGATTTTTTTCTGAAAAAAAAACCTTATATGCATCAGGCAAAACTAAGGCTAGATACTTGTCACTTGTTTGAGGTTCCATTAAATTACGTGATGAGGAGAGTTAGTGCGCACAATATTGTGTCGACAGACAGGCAGACAGACAGCATGAAGCCAGTATATACCCTTACAAATTCGTTAGTCCGCCCGCTTAGCTCAGTAGGTAAGAGCGTTGGTTTACGGATCGCGGGGTCGCGAGTTCGATCCTCGGGCGGGGCGTATGTTCTCCGTGACTATTTGATAAACGACATTTTGTCTGAAAGCATTAGTCCTCCACGTCTGATAATTCATGTGGGGAAGTTGGCAGTTACTTGCGAAGAACAGGTTTGTACTGGTACAGAATCCAGGAACACTGGTTAGGTTAACTGCCCGCCGTTACATGACGGAAATACTGTTGAAAAACGGCGTTAAACTCAAAACAAACAAACAAACAAACAAACAAATTCGTTGTTTAAGGTGGCAGGGTTATAAAAATATGAATGAAGAAAATATTAGTGATATATTATTTATGAACGAAGATTTTTCTGTTAAAATGTGGGAGTTATGTTCCTTTTATTGAAACACACACAAGTCTCCTGTCTGTTTTCTAAAGTTTTATTTGTGATATCTTAAAATTTTTCTTAAATGTTTCTTTAATTTTACAATTTTACTTAGTTTAAAACACAAAGTTCACAAAGAGATTTCTTACTTTGTTCACAAAGTCAATGTTACCTATTTAACACAAAGTATCTATATATTTATTTTCGAAAATCGGGTTTATATACCTTCTAAGTATTTGGTTTAACAAAGGCTGCATTACGTTTGATAATCATCAAAAAATTAACAATACAATATCAGATCTAAAACCTGGAGGTCTTTGGTAATAAAACAAATCTCTATATTCATTAAATAAAGATCTTCAGATAAATACCATTGATAACTTCTTAAAGAGACTGGACACAAGTGCTATAAGGCAAACACTAGACTAGCTCCTAGACTATGATATATCTTTTATGATTGAATGTAGTGAACTGAGCCAGTCTATATCCTATGTCCAATACCCTGATAATTTCAACATCATTCCTCTGTGAAAATCTCTAAAATAGACTGGCTTTTGTCTGTATGAAATTAAGTTCATCAAAAAAGGAAAAAATGTAGAAATATATTATTATCAGTCTAGTGGCTTGTCTAGGCAAACACCTAAAGCTTTCTTGACATATGTAAGATTTGCACAGATTATGATTTTAAAGAAATGAATTTTCAAAACTACAAACTAAATCAATGAAATAATACTCAGACTTCAAAATTGAAAGTATAATTATCAAAATCTACATGTTTTCATAAAAACCAAGCACAGTATGTTCATTTTTGTTTTTACATGACTTGTAACAGTATATGATGTATGTAATAGAAAATTATTCATCATAATAAATACTTTGGAACTATTTACCAGAGCAGTTGATAATAAATTAATAAATTAAATTAACAATTTAAGCTATATGGAAGTAAGATTACAAACATTAAATAAATATTCAGAGATGTACTAATCTTAGTAAGGAAATGGTAACCAATGCGGGGAACCTTACATGACACATAAATAGCATTTATTTATCTGGTGGAAGAAAACCAACATATTTTTGTGTATGCATGTAATAAACATGCTCGCTTGTGGTAATCACGTGACGAAAGCATACGGGGGAGTGACACTTCCGCACAGAATTTCGAAGATTGTAATATTGAACATAAAGTAATCTAACCGATTTCCATCACTGTCATATCAAACATCTGCAAAATGATGCTAAATTCAGATTTTCTTTAAAGACGAATCATTGCTTATGCGCTAGAAGGAGGAACCTTTTGGTCAGCTAAATTTTGCCAGAATCTTATTCATCAAATTACTTAATTCAAATACACCAATGCCATGCTTAAAGAATTCATTAATGTATAAGTCAGATCTACCACTTGTATTTGTACGAAGCTGCTTTACAGTCTGCCGGATTTCGTCTTAGGACATTTCTAAATCTATTTCTTCAAACATGACCTATAATTCCTCATTAAGGAAGCGCTCATAAAGTACAAAATACCTTGATCTGCTTGATAAAAATGATCTTCTGGATTATTAATTGCTTCGAAATATGAAAGTATCTTTGTTTATGTTCGATCTTGACCCATAACCAGTTGACTCTTTCAATAATTTCCAGTACTGCTTTGCGTTTGTTAATCTAGCGCTAACTAATTTATTTGTATTACGCTTACGTTCATTAAATTGTTTCTGTCTTATAGTCTTTTCATAATCCGACCTTGATTCAAGTTTTACTCTGTTACTATCTGACCTATTTTCTCTAAACCTATTTCAATCACAATAAAATTTGTCTCTTTTTAATGAACATTCTTCATCAAACCATGTTTTATTTTAAATCCATGGCTGAAGGTTTGCATAACTCCGCTTTTATAATCTTTTTTTTTTAAATGTGGTGCGCAAACACTGTGCATAATGTTCGAAAAATGTAAAAGACTTGTATCGATTGAAGATGGATTACTTTCATCGTTTAAACAGCTTGTTAAATTATTCAATTCTGAGATAATAGATCAGAAGGATTTAAAATTACCAAGACAACACATTCTTGACTAGTTTCGACCTTTATGTCAGAAATAACAACGTACAAAACAAACGACGTCACGTCCGTTTGGACGCGAACGTCAACGTGACAAAAAGCACAAATATAGAATATATTTGTATTAATGTACATATAGATACGGATCATAAGGATACGGCGGGTATTTATCGAAAACATATTTCTTCAATATGAAGCAGAGAAAAAATAAAACCCAACATATCTACATGACAAATTTTGAAGTATACATGTGAAGCATAAGCGAGAATTAACGATAGATCTACTTATAATTATATAAATAGTAAAATAGCATTAGTTTAAAAGCTAACCACACATATATAATTACAGAAACAATCAAAAAATTAAAAATTATTTTTTCTCTGCTTCATATTGAAGAAATATGTTTTCGATAAATACCCGCCGTATCATTATGATCCGTATCTATATGTACATTAATACAAATATATTCTATATTTGCGCTTTTTGTCACGTTGACGTTCGCGTCCAAACGGACGTGACGTCGTTTGTTTTGTACGTTGTTATTTCTGACGAAGACATAAAGGTCGAAACTAGTCAAGAATGTGTTGTCTTGGTAATTTTAAATCCTTCTGATCTATTAACTAAATATAACCAAGATTTTGCATCCAATATGACGCATCCACGCAACAACCTACAAAAAGTCGCATTAAAACAGATGAAATGTCGTCTTCATGAACAATTTCTGCAGAAGTGCATAAACAATGAAGTAATTCCAAAGGGTCTCCGACTGAAAATGAAGATCAACACAAGCTCAGGTTCTAAAGATCTCCAAACTTCTGTTGATAACCTTCTTAGGAAGGTTTCGCTAGATATCATGAAGAGAATCGTGGAGGACCAACAGCGTCACGCCTTGGACCTATCAAATACAATCGAAGAACAAAGGAAAATTGCGAGAAATCAACTTTCAGACGATCAATTGTTCGATGTTGAAACTGAAATATCAGACAAAACAGAAAGAGAGAAAGAAACTGTTAAAGAGAGACATGAAAAGAAGCTGTCAATCCTATTAAAGGAAAGTGAGGTGCTTTCACAACCACTGCAAAGTAATGAATCTGAATCATCAGAATCAAACAAATCAGGCAGGGCACGTCGTAGAAAGAGTAATAAAAAGAAACCAAAACCAGCACCACGTAACTCAAGAAAAAATGATCCGAAGCCGCCCTCAGATAGAAATACTGAAGAATCGTCTTCAGCTGAGAAGAAATGTTCACCAAAAACTACGGAAGCGGCAACTCCAGAACCTACGACAGATAGAAATTCAAAAAACGTAAGAGCCCCGGGCACAAAAGCAACTTATGCAGATGCCACACGGAACGGGGCGACAATAGCCCAGAATCAGCTGAATCAAACGCTACAAGACCTAACGAAACTGCTCAAAATAGTTGTCGAAAGGCAAACCGACGTTACGTCAGGGCCAAAAATAAGAACGCATGGAGGAGAATCAAGAAGAGGAAAACGGCCATTCAAAGAGGCAAGGCGACGGTAATTAATCTATCAAAAAGAAAATTATCCGATGCTGACTATATCCTGTTAGGTAAGGGACTTTCTTTTGTACCAAAGCTTAAAAGCCACGACAAAGTTAAATTAGCAGAGGAAACATTTAGATTCTGTCGACGTTTGAGACTGAAAGAATATTTTTTCAATGATAATAACAATAACGACCAAAAAGATAAAGAAAAAACTTTCTTCAACAAAAAGCAGTCAACGTTCATTCCGAAGCAAGGTCGTGATGAATATCTTGATTTCTATTTTGAGGCAATTCACCAGGAAATACTCCAGTCATCAAAACAGTCGAGATATTCAAATATCACAAAAGAAGAACTGTCTAGTTTACATTCTCTAGCGAATGACAGAGATATTGTAATAAAAAAGGCAGACTAATCGGCAAATATTGTGATAATGAACACTGATGAGTATCAACAGGAAGTACATAGACATCTCAACAGTGACAAGTATTACGAAAAACTTGATAGCAATATTGCAGAAACAGTGAAACGTAATGTATGTGAATGTATGGATGAAATTTCCGAATGTGAAGAATTTTTGAAAGAGGAATTTGACACTTTTCCAGAAAAGATACGTATACCCCAGTTTTACATTTTACCCAAACTACATAAATGTAAAGATAATTCTTTGCCATTAGGATATCCAGGTAGGCCCATAGTATCTGCATGCAATTCCCCTACTGATAACAGATCTAAATATCTAGACTATGTATTGCAACCACATATGCAATCATTACATTCGTATGTCAAAGATACTACGGATTTCCTTTCAAAACTTAAGAACTGCAGTTTATCATCCAACAGTTATTTGGTGACTTTGGATGTAACCTCTCTATATACGAACATTCCACATGATGAGGGTATTGAAGCCTGCAGATTTTTCTTAAACAGGGACAAGAGTCTGTCTGATACTAGTTTGTCCGTAGAAAGAATATGTAAACTTATTGAACTTACACTTAAGAATAACCATTTTCAGTTCAATGGTGATAATTACATTCAAACAATGGGGACGGCCATGGGCAGTCCGTTCGCCCCTACCTATGCATCATTGTTCATGGGTAAGTTAGAGCAAGACTTTTTACAAAGCCAGCAGCTGAAACCTACATTGTGGCTTCGGTTTCTGGATGATGTTTTCATGATCTGGGATCATTCACTCGACGAATTGAATAGCTTTGTTAAAGCACTTAATGAATTACATAGCTCTATTAAATTCACGTATGAAATTTCAACGAAACATGTGTCATTCCTGGATGTTGATCTTACGAAAGATACCAGTAATAACATATGCACCAATGTACATGTTAAAAATACTAACATCCATCAGTACCTTCTCTACTCTTCTAATCATCCAAAGACTTGTAAAGACGGTGTTCCCTACAGTCAGGCTAAGCGATATCGTCGTATTATATCTGACGATAGTCAATTTGCTAAATCTCTGGACACTCTACGTGAATTTTTCAAATCTAGAAATTACCCAGACAGTGTAATAGATGCTGCATTTAACAAGATGCATAATGTTACACAAGACGAAGCTCTGAAATACAATAACAATTCTGATCAGGTTGATATTGTGCCTTTTGTTACTGAATATAATCCCTCCCTCCCTAACATTGGTAGTATCATACATAAATACTGGGATTTATTTAAACTATCGACAAATGTCTCAGTCCAACAGTTGCATTCCTCTAGACTCGTGTTAGCATACACACGTGGTAAAAATCTTAAAGTCTTCCTTGTAAAGTCTAGATATTCTGCAATGCCCCCTACCCCCATCAGCGCCCGTTCCAGCAAATGCTACCGACCTAGATGTACACATTGTAGCAAGATAGTAGAAACTGATGAATTCGTTAGTTCTTCTAATTCTTCTATGTATAAACTTAGATTTAATACAGACTGCACATCATCAAATGTCATTTATGTCATAACTTGTAAAAAGTGCAACATGCAATATGTGGGTCAAACACGACAACAGGTTTCTAAACGTATGAACAGTCATAAATTTGACATCAACAATTTCAGCGATCCAGCATATGCTAGCAGTGTGGCTGCCCATTTCAACAGTACTCATCACAATTTAGATGATTTCAGTTTTTTACCAATTGACATTGTTGATAATGATTTAGATAGGTTATTACGTGAAACGTCCTGGATTCACCGGTTAAATACCGTGCACCCATCTGGCATGAACACCAGCGTATTGTTTACTGTGTGATTACAGTTACCGTGTAACATTTAATAGGGTCTTATATACTAACTGTTTCATAATATCCCTACAGGTTAAATATTTTCACTGTATAGTATTGTTTTTAATATATTTTCTAACTTTAAAATAATATTAATAACTTTTGTAGAAGTTAAGAATATATCGGCTCTATTTTCCAGCATTTTGATATTTTATTGCCGTTTTATTACCTCCCCTTATTACTGCTTCAAGGTTCCCTTTTCCGCCGTTTGACTGCATTTTGTCTTTAATCGTATTTTAATGAAAGTTTTTAATTTTTTGATTGTTTCAATTCTGAGATGAAATTCTCGCTGTTTATTTTTCTTTATATTTTTCAGTTTTTAGACTGAAACCGCGAAGCGGTTGAAACCTATTATAACTGTATTCTGGATACTGCAAAAATCCAATACTGTCAGTTTTCTCTGAGCGCAGATTAAGCCGCCGTTCTTTTTCCGCACTACTTTTATCGATTATTTACGAGTATACCGGCCGCTTATCTCTCTACATAATTTCTATGTAAAAGTTCCTGGTCAGGTTTAACAATCATTTCAATGCAAATGATAAAAGAAAATATACCAAATTATACATCTTTGACAAGCTCAGATCACAAGCTTTCTTATGGTGTATAACTTTAGAAAATTGAAAGAGAAACTATGACACACTGGCAGTTTCAAAATAGCATTTTCTGTAGAATTTTAGCGAAAAGTAACATTTATATCTTTCAAACTGTTAAAGGCATTGACCTCCAGATTTTAGCTAAAAAATATATGTTTCTTTGTCATAATATGAACATCAGAATATGAGTTTTTGTTTCTAAGCTATTTTAAAAATGCCAAATCAAGAAACCGCGTCGGGAATCTAACCTGGACCGCCGCGGCAATAAAGACGTTTTCCGGCTGTCGTTACCAATAGAGCTATGGAGGCTTTAGTGTTTAATGCGTGTTAAATATAGATATTTATAATTGGACAGTTTTCTCCGAGTTAAGCGTTAGTTTAAACTTTATTTCAACAAACTTAACATACATGGTATACAACAATAATTGCATGAAATTAATGAATTGGAAAACAAGTTATTTAAAAGTTATATAAAATCCTCTCCATGTTGGAAATAATTACAATTCATCAAATACCACACTGTCAGGAATCATGGCTAGTGATAACTTTTATGTGGCAAATAAGGATAGTATAACATAATTACAATGCTATTTGTTTCAATTAAATTTTGTAAAATAAAACGGATACTTGCATAAAAACTACTTTTTTCACTGGATCCGCCCATGTATAAACGGGAGAAAAATCGTGTGCAAACAAGGCAATTTACGTGCTGTTAATACATGATTTTTATTTTTGAAATGCTTTGCCAGGGACGTATGTATGTATTTCTGCGCAGACTGATATTTGGCATCTGCATCTTGTTTCTTCCATAATAACCTCTTCTTGTAGCATTATAGATACAATGTAATCCATAGTATGTTTAGCTGTATCAGTTTCCAACCCCAAACGTACTGCCCCCATCAATGTACGCACTAGCTTCTCTTAGAGTTTACTCTCTTTACAAAGCGTCTGTTCAGTTATTGTAAATAACTGTGAATAAATAAGTATTGCGTGTAACTTGTGCTATTGCCCGTTTTTAGGTATTATATTAATGATTTTTGTTAGTACCAGTCGGTTTGTTTTTACCTGATTGTTCGCAGAATTCATATAATAAACCTCGAAAGCTAGTCACTAGCTTCGTACTCATCCGTACTCTGTTTGTTCGTACTCAAAATAATTCGAATGTAAAGTTGTTATTCTTAAAATAATTGTGTTCCTGTTTATCAAATATTTTAGTTATATGCAAAATTATGTGTAATGTAACGTTTGTAATAACTAAAAATAAAAATAAGATGCTCAAAAACCTTCAAATCAAGCTTTTAGTAGTGTTGTTGTTATGTGTGCCCCGGATATGGATATTTAAAACATGTTTACCGTTTCCAAGAACAACAATAATGGTAAATAAAAAATGTACCGGAATCGTCAAGTCATCACATATGAAAACAATGCATTTAGTCGTCGTGTAATGTTTTTTTTTTATGCAAGAATAGCGACAATACACGTTTGTTTTGTGTATTAACGCCTGCAGAAGCCCTTGGGATGTTTGTGACCTCGACCTTCGGTCTCGGTCACAAATAATCCCGCGGGCTTCTGCAGACGTTAATACACAAAAAAACGTGTATTATCCCTACAGTGTTGCTTGAACCGATTAAGTACTCACGGAGGATGCAAATCAACAGAGCAGGAAGTATTAAATTTCCGAAATATTAAGACTTTTTGTTGCGAGAATGATACTCTGAACATCAACGATTACGAGATAAATGCCTGTCGTTTCCACTTAGAAGATTGTTTACTTACATTAGACATGGAGTTTTGGAGAAAAAACTTTTCACGAATTGTTTGATATTTACGACACGGAAGTAGTCTCAGTGCCGCCACAGGTGAAAAGGACGGATTCAGTTAAAGATCTTCGTGTATCAGAGTAAAGCGCTATAAACGCTTCTCAATTTTTATCGTAAAATGTAGTAAAAACAATTCATTCTCATCTGTTTCCATAACATATACTAGTAGTCTGTCAGTAACCAAGTTTCAAAGCATTCTTAAGAAATATAGCATTTATTTTCAGATATTTAAATAATTTTCTGTTTTGTTGTTGTCTAATGATCTGGAAGGCGGTGCCTTTAACTGTTAAATTTGAATTGAAAATTAATATATCCCAAACAGTGATTTGTCATTGAACAAAATCATTGTCTGGAGTTTAGATGCGAAGGAA
Source organism: Mercenaria mercenaria (assembly GCF_021730395.1). NCBI lineage: Eukaryota > Metazoa > Mollusca > Bivalvia > Venerida > Veneridae > Mercenaria > Mercenaria mercenaria. The sequence continues at coordinate 58,672,712 of NC_069375.1, read as the reverse complement.
TTATACCGCCGGCGAGGGCGCAGCTTATAATAATATGCATCTAAAGGAGAAACAATGATTATATTCATGAGCAAATCACTGTTTAAGATATATTATTTCTATTCTAACAGGTTATCGATGATTATAATGTACGTCCCTGACGATATCCGTTAAATATGTGCCTGATATGTGTTCATTTCTTTCCCAGCGCGCCGCTATGCCGTCTAACGCTCTGACGTAATAATTATGACGTCAGAAAAATTAATTGTTGACAATTTACTTAAGAAATAATATATCTCATCCAGTGATATGTCGTTGAATAAATCATTTTTGGAGTTCAGATGCGAAGGAATTATATCACGAGGGCGCATCTGAACGACAAAACACAATGATTTATTCAAGAGCAAATCACTAAATGAGATAAATTATTTCGATTCTAACACGTTACCAAGGATTTTTAAGTACATCCTTGACGACGACATTCATTAAATATTTGCCCGTTTTTAATCGGTTTCTGCGCCTTCGTGATATAATTCCTTCGCATCTGAGCTCCAAACAATGATTTATTCAGCGACAAATCACCGATGAGATATATTATTTCTTAAATATTTCTGTTATCTATATTCTCTATGAATATTTGTGTTTTTAATGAAACAGTCACTGTATTTCTCATTGGTATCATTATTGTAAATTTTAATTAAGCCGATCTAGAGTTGCCTTACGCCTGTGTATTTAATATAAAATGGCCAGTTGGGTTATCACAAAGATTATTGAAGGCAGGCAGCTTCTTACTCAAGGTGACCAGGATTCATCAAATTATTTCATTGTCCATAGACTAGTAAGCATTATTTATGGAAAAAAAACAACAATAAAAAGTCAATATACATGTAGCTATGATAATTAATAAATTTGATGCAGACTTATAGATGCCTGCCTATGTCAGATGATTTCTCGAAAAGTCCACTCTCACAGTAGTAGCCAAGGTATTTTAAAAGGAAATATGTAGATGTCCGGTAACCGGACGCCTACCCTGCATTCTAGCTGTCCGGCAACAAGACGACTAGCCTCTCCGCTAATGTTTTTCTAGCTGTTTGGCGATCTTTTTACATATGAATACTGTAATGAAAAAATTTATTGTATCATATTTTTTTTGCATAAGTTTGAATATTCACCTGTAAGGCATATACCATATTTTAAAATTGATTACCGGACGCCTAGAAAACCCCTATAGGATAGGATAGGCTAGGCATCCTGTTACCGGTCGGCTAGAACACTGGCTAGGTTTCTGGTTACCGGATGTCTAGACACTTCCGTTTATAAATGGTAACTGTTTTTGCTGTGGGTCTCATAAGTCATGTCATTTCTGTCTGGTGACTACTCTCTTTCCATTATTGTTGATTCAGAATGTTTGTAACAGGATGATGTATATGGATAGTGGGAATTTATGCCATATAATGAAAATCTTTTTATTTTGAAATTTTTGAGCCTTGCTGTGTGTAAAACAATTTATGATCCTTTAAAAAAATAGATTCATAGTATAATAACTTTTAAAGTATTTTGGGTAAGTTAATGAAACCTTCAAAATCACATTATTAATTTAGTAGTGAGTTTTTGAATTTTAGTGATGTTTACGGTACATGTAATGTATCTTCTTTCAGATAATATTCCTTGTTCCTTTGATGGTTCATTCCACTACAGCTGGTTCATATACCCTACAGCAGCCGAGAAATTGGTCTGTTTACTTTAAGATCTCAAGAAAATGTAACCTATTTTGGATGTGCTTTGAGGAATCAGTAAGTAACATGCAGCTAAAGGCTCTATATTATATTTTAAGGCAATATATTATTTATTTTATACCTCGTCTAGGTTTTGTTGGAGCGAATACAAAATAAGTCACTTCTACACTTATGATTTGTACAATGTATGTACATGTACTATGACTATTGAATGCTTTTAAAAACTGACAAAACTGGCATTATTGAAATTTAATTTCAACAATCTGGTTTTGAGGAGGATCAGTTGATGTAAAGTCTTCATTACATTGGCTAATAGCCTGGGAAAAGTTTGTGGCACTCAATAAGTACATGGATAATTTGAATGCTTAACACTACATGTACATGTGTATAAGTTGTTATCTCATTAAGTTGTAGAATAGTTCTAAATAATAGGAATTTAATTATTGAAGTAAATCAATTAATTGTAATTTAGTTTAATTGTAATATGATTATTTTCAGATTTAATTAGCCCATTCTTGACATAGACATTGTATGTGATTGAATTATTTTACCATTTTATTGCACCAAGAATATGGATTAGAATGAAGACCGTAAAGGTTCCTGAGATACATGAAGATAACAGAAACTTTTACCAAAGACTTTTAAAAAATTTTCAGGAAGGCAAGTGTTTCCTCTTGTTTATGAAAGCAACTCAGTCGGTTAAGGGGCAGACAACTTGTGAGCATGGTACATCACTACCTGTATTGGTATTCCATTTTGACAATGCTGCTAGCTAGAATAGAAATAACATCTTGCTGTGGTATGGTCTGTGGAGAGTTTTACTAGGTAACAACCATTTTTGATAGCTGTTAAAACAGTGTATACTTTTAATCCTTAGGCTGCATGAGGCAGCTATGTCTGCCTTTGCAACCAGTGCAGATCAAAACCAACCTGCACATCTGTGCAGTCTGATCATGATCTGCAGTGTTTGATACTTAGTAAGCAAATTTTCTATTAGAACCCCCTATAAGCTTTAAATGGTACTGTCTCTATTTAAAGATGGAGTAGTCCATTTTACAAATTTAGCAGGTTAAGGGTTAACAAAATAAATGCAAAAAATGTGTTTTAGAACATCCTATTTGCAGTAACCAAATCTACAAACTAAGTAATTTTATATACTGACAGCACGCTGTTGTCAGTCTGTTTGTCAATATTTTAGAGCATTGGTTGTAAGAATCATCTATTATCAAATAGCGATAACCCTGCTTTTATTAAATAAAGCGACTCCCAGGTTAATTATTTAAAATAAAATGTTTTACTTATTTGTTACAGGATATTACAGACCGATTGAATATTCAACAATGATCACAGACCATGCAAAGTTTGAATCTGACTTGCACTTTTGAATTTAGAAGAATCTGTGGAGGAGGGTGAATGCTGAGACCTTTAATAATACATGATATTGTTGACACAGTGTGTCAGTCATCAAAGAAATATCATAACAACACAGTTGGGTCAACAAGATTAAATCCTGTCACATTCTACCAGTGGAGAAATATCTTATCACAATATTTTAAACTTTTGAAGAAGAATAACCAAATATTACCACTTTATCATGTCTGCAGAAACACCTGGATGTTAGTCTTAAAAGTGACAGTCCAGTTAACTTACAAAATCTACTCCCCCTTGCCAAACGAATATTACTGACATGGAATGACACAAGCCTGACAATGGTACCTGTATGAACTCATAAGAGAATAGTATTTGTCTGAAAAGTCAAAGGATTCCTGTTTGTCCCAAACCACTTGAACTGAAATTGGATTGACGAGGATTTTTCTGAGAACTGAAAAAAGGAAGTGAATATAAAAGATAGAAATTGTTGTTGAATTCAAACGTTTTAATATACAACCTTTAGCCTGTTTTGCTGTTCATATAGATGTGTTAACTGTTAAGGTTAAACATCAAGTAAGGTTGTAGTTTCAGTTACCTACATTAAGTATTGGCTGGAATAAATATTTACTTTTCACCAGAGCTTGTAGCAGTGTAGCCTTCATCAAAAGTTAAGCTGTTGTGTTAATTATTAAAGTATTTTTAGAAAAAGGAATTTATATGTATGTTGCCATGGTAACATAATTCAAATTATATTTCATTGAAATTATGGATTTGTATTTCAATAAGGGATCTACAGATATAATGTAATGGTAAAAGAATGTTCACTTTCTTCAGTATTGTCGTATAAACTAACCAGTGAAAAACAGATTATGAGGAAAGGGATGACTGAAATGTTTATTCTTATGATAACTACCTTTGTTACAGAACAGGACTGTTTTAAAGTTTTTATGTGAAATTTTCAGATTTCTTTCCTGAATACTTGTACTTTCAAATATTTAACTTACTAGAAATACTTTTTAAAATAAGCTCTTGTTTTTAAGTATTATTGTAGGAAAAAGGAATTTGAAACATATGTCGCCATGGTAACACAATTTTCTTAGACTATAGAAAATATGAAAAAAATTTAATTAGCTGTACTTTCTAGTATTCTAGATAAGCATAAACAATAAAAAATCAGTAGTAATATATGTTTCATTTATTTCAAAATAGTAATTTATTACCAGCAGGTAAAAGGCAAGTTATGAAGAAACAATGACAGAAATGACAGAAATGTCTTATTCTTATAGTTATTACTCATGTTACAAACACTGTCATAAAACAAAACATTTTATTTTTTTTAACAAGGAATTTTGAGATAATATTTTTAAATACATACCACTTTATAATATTCAAGTTACCTGAAACACGTTTCCAAATTTAGTCGTTTTTAAAGTATTATTGTAGAAAACAGAATCAAATGCATTATGTTGCCATGGAACATAATTTAATAATGTTTTTTATAGAAATGTGAAGGACTTTAGCCAGCTAGATGTTTGCACTTTAAGTGAATATCTAAATATTCTTTGTAAAGGAAGATTCATTTATTTAAAAATAGCCAGTGATTACCAATAAGTGAAAACACAAACTGAAGAAACAACGACTGAAATAGTTTATTCCCGTGTTAAGAAATCTGTCATAAAACCAAACATTTTTTATCTTTTCATGTAAAATTTTCAAATTTTACTTTTGAATACATAAACCTCTAAATATTCAACTTATAAGAAACATTATTTTAAATTAAGCTTTATTTTTATGTACTATTGTAGAAAAAGCAATTTATTACATATGTTGCCATGTAACGCAATTTGAATAATGTTTTCATAGAAAATATAAAAGATTAAATTAGCTGTATTTTTCTGTTTTAAGTATGCATCACAAAAATAAAATATCATAGTAATAGAAGGTTCTTTTTTTTCCAAGGTAGTCATTTATTACCAGCATGTAAAAGACAAGTTATGAAGAAACAATGACAAATCTATCTTATTCTTGTGGTTATTACCCATGTTACAAAAACTGTCATAAAACCAAACATTCTTAATATTTTCATGGGCAATTTTCAGTTTATTTTTGTAAATACATATGCCTTAAAGTATTTTGCTTTTTAAAATCCTTATTTCAAGCGAACATGATTTTTTAAAGTTTTATCATAGAAAAGGGATTTTAATATATTTGTTGCCATGGTAACACAATTTTAGAATTTTTTTTTATAGAAATTGTTGTAGATTTTAATTGATTATCATTTTGTGTATTAAGAAGGGATCTTATTTATATCATGCAATTGTAACAAAAGATATATTTATTTCAGAATTGTTAGCCATTACCAGTATGTGAGAAATAAACTAGAAAGAAACTTTAAGGATAACTGAAATGTACTGTTTTTATTTTTAATATCTATGTACAAAATCTGTCAAAAATTGACAATTTGAAGATTTCATCTGAAATTTTCAGGATTTATTTCTGAAAGATAATACTTTCTAAATATGCAAAAACCTGAAAATGTCAAAATTCCTCATCTTGACCCATTTTCTCAGTCATGGTCACATATCAGCATCTCCTTTTGATAGTAAAGTTTCCTATGAAGTTTCGCTCAATTCCAGTCAGTTGTTGAGAAATATAACGGACAAGAATTACGGGATTGACGAACGGACGTACGGACGAAATAGCGGCTTTATGCATAAAAACATTAATCTGCTTATTATTAATAAAGAATTAGAACCAACATTGTTAAGAAGCAATGTCAGATTGACGAGTTCCTTTTCAGGTTAGCGACGTAGGCCCATTTAGGCCTCTTATTATATCTGAAGAATTTAACACTTTGCAGCTTATTTCAGGTTACTCCTACATGCAAGAGTTGCAAAGTTGTAAGTTATTTAACTTCCATATTTCACATGGTTCAAATTCTTACAGCTGAACTATTTATCTGACTTATGTGGAAAAGTGAATGCGCTTGCAGTTATTATTCTAAAAAAGTGAGTGAAAAGCTTAATATCCAAGTGTTAAGGACTTTGAATTTAAAGATAGATATATTTATTACGCCGCAAAATTTCACCGAAATTCTTTAAACTGTTTATATACTTACACATTTCTTTCAGAATATATCTAATGTTATCCCAATCTATAAATGTTTATCATTTGTTATTTTGACAGTTTTTTCTTAAATAATTCAAGGTAAGGAAGTCCAAAAAGCAGTTTAATGTAATGCAATAGATATTAATTGATACTATATAATGTAAATCAACATTTTTTTAAAAGAGCATATAATGACTAAAATCATACATTCTGTACGTACATGTGAATGTACATACTTTAAATATTTTTCATTGATATGTTTTATTTCATTTCCATGCAAGTTCTGCCATACACAATACAGGATTTAACAAGACTTATACAACTTCCATACCTTTTGACATAACAAATTGACAGTAATATTTCTTAACCAATACTATCTAAAGTTTGAGACGACATTTGGTACAAACAAGAATGTCTGGACAAATAAATCAATGTTGACTCTTAGCCATAACTCTAAAATTGCGGGAGATAAAAAATGTCAAGTAAACGTCCAATGTACAGGAACCATAACTCTACGTTGCCTGCTTTCGAATAATTACCCATTTAAAAGTTCAATGGATTGCGTGGGACTTTCATACAATAATAGAGGACATTAAGAGGCAGTGCGTAATCCTGAATTGTTAAGTTATCAAGATGTATCTAGTATACGTTTTTCAGATTTGTCAAAGTATACAGTTTTGTCCAGTTGAATGCGAATTCCTACTACCGCGCAAGACGCAAGAGACCTCTAGAAAGACATATAATTTATATCCAAATTGGGAAATTGAAGAAGAATCAACATTACTACAAAATTTACGGATTAAATTGTAAATATTCAGTTGTACTTTAGAAATATGAGTAAAAGACAAGTTTAGCTTAAACTCTTTAGAGACATTTCAGTTAATATGAAATGACATGCCAAACTCGCAATACTGTGTTTTCCTTAGTAATTGCTGATCAATTAAATGATAAAGAACAGTCAACAAAATAACAGATTCCCAGGACGAACACATACAATAAATTCAGAATTTCCCAACATGACAAGTAATCACTATCGATGTAAACATCTTTAATAACTCTAATAACTTTTAACTGTTGAATACGCATACATTTTAGTTAACAGCATTTCATTTAACCAAAGGCAACTTTTTCGTTAATGAATAAGATCAATTATAAAATTTATATCTGTTTGAAGCTCTTGTCTGCTGTAATTTTAACATTCTGATATTGCAAAAAAAAAAGACACTTTTACATGTGTAAATAATGCTTATTTTTTATATAATGCACAACTTTTTAAAGTGTTTGCATATTAACATACCACTCTGATAAATGAAACAAGGTACAAAATAAATGTACATACAGTAGCCATGGTAACATGACCAAAAATATATAATTGTCACATCTGATATAATACAATATATATTGGGCATTTTAATACGCTTGTACTTGTCAGACATTTGCCTGTGATTATAGGTACACTTCAGGCATTATAAGGTTTTAACATGTTATGGTGTACATTCAAGACTTCCCCAGTCTTGACAGTTCTAATCTGTAATACTATTAGTACAACTGAGTTTTGGGCTATGTACCACCTTGGCCCATATAAGGTCATTTTCTTTGAAAGTGATCAATTTTAAACGGGTATCATTAATTTATTTCTATAAGAGTGTTGAAACACTAAGGGCAAGGCCATGCTTCACAATATTTTAAAATTTAGGGTAATATTTCAGCTACTGGGACAGCAATTCGAATAGGCAGGCATTGGCCGTCTGGCAGAAAGCTCTTGTTACATATTTTGTTCTGTGTGCAACGTTTTTATATGTACACAGGTATCTCAGTTATTTGAATCAATTAAAACTCCACACATCCGTTTACTTTGATGAACTGGCTTCATAACTATGATGCAAGATATGTCACAAAGTTATGCCTCTTCTTCAACTTAACAATTTTGGGTAAACTTTAGTAGCCATGTATGTGTGTTTGTTTCGCTGACCACTTTTAAGAATTAAACGCACGTATTTGATCACTGTGATAATCTGACATGCTTCACATAATTTCCATGATTCTGATTACATCAGTTATTGTTATGAATTATGATTCATTATTACGTTTAAAAAGCCCTTATTTTATTGCAGAATTAAGATAAAGTTTTTTGTATGTTAGTATGTACCCTCAGTTAGCATTATAAGAGGGGAAGTTGTTCTGTGCCTTTAAAAAAAGGTTAAGAAAAATTGTTTATATCACCATTTGTTTCTTTCAGCTTTCTTTCGTGAATTGCAAAGAGTCGCTCATAGTTGCTCAAATGTAGAGACAATTGTGAACCATCAAGAAACGATTCTGAAAATTATAACAGAAATCAACATTAATTGAATAAGCAACTGCATAATTATTTTCAAAGAAAGTATTCATTAGTAAATTACTAAATTTACTGAAAGGGACTGTACTGGAAAAAAATAATAGCGAACGTTAAGAGGGAGTATTCTGAATTGCTTTCTTTCCAAATTAGACATATCATTCTACAATATTTTCAATGGATTAATATAATTTGGCCGGTGGAATTCAAATTTCCTACTACCATGCAGGAGAACTTAGATAGGATTCTTCTGTATGATACACAAACGTTTGAGACTATTTGGGTATTAACCAATCAGACGTTGATGTCACTTGTGTATGAAGTGTCTTTTACATTTTACTTTACCCAAAGCAGTGCCTCGAAGGCTTTATGTCACTATTAAGTCAACTAAACTCTTAACATAGTTACGCGCTTTAACTACACAGTTTTATAGTTATATTTAGTATTAAAAATGATCTGAAGTTTGATATTTCTTCTTCGAAAACTGCCCCATCCCATAGGGTTTCTCTTTATTTTCCTGTGAGTGTCTTATATTTGTATTCTAAAGCTGCTTCCTTGCGCTGTTCTAGATATTATGCGATGGCGGTGTTTCTATGGACGCGAATTGATGGCAGTTCAGGGTACTTTGACATAATTAACTAATAAAAGATGTTCATAATTTATATGTGATGTATATGTTTAAAGGAATGTGATATTCTAGTATCTAGTATTTGTGATATAAGTATCTTGTTATTCTTGTTGTAGAAGGGTCATGTACATTATAATGCTTATGCATATATTTAATCATACACATATGTTATAATACAGAATAAAACTAGAAAATGCTTTCGTAAAAAAGCGCATGTCTCCAACAATGCAAAGTCCTATAGGCAAGAAGTCAATAGGGGTCAGGAGCGAAAGTCAAAGAGACACTGATGATTGGCTGCAATAGGGATCATCTACTTGGCATGTCCAGTCATCCCGCTAAATTTCAACACTCTTGGCCTAGTGGTTCTCAAGTCACTGTTCAGGCTCCTGTGACCTTGACCTTTGATCAAGTGACCTCAAAATAAATAGGGGTCATCTACTCTGCATGTTCAATCATCCTATTAAGTTTCAACATTGTAGGTCAAGTGGTTCTCAAGTTATTTCCAAAAATGATTTTACATGAACAGGCCACTGTGACCTTGACCTTTAATAGACTGACCCCAAAATCAATAGGGGTCATCTACTCTGCATGTTCAATCATCCTATGAAGTTTCAACATTCTGGGTCAAGTGGTTCTCAAGTTATTGATCGGAACTGGTAATCAATGTTCAGGCCTCTGTGACCTTGACCTTTAACAGAGTGATCCCAAAAACAATAGGGGTCATTTACTCTGCATGAACAATCATCCTACGAAGTTTCAACATTCTGGGTTGAGAGGTTCTCAAGTTATTGATTGGAAATGGTTTTCCATGTTCAGGCCCCTGTGGCCTTGACCTTTAACAGAGTCACCCTAAAATTGTTAGGGGTCATCTACTCTGCATGACCAATCATCCTATGAAGTTTCATCATTCTGGGTCAAGTGGTTCTCAAGTTACTGACCGGAAATGGTTTTCAATGTTCAGGCCCCTGTGACCTTGACCTTTCACAGAGTGACCCCAAAATCATTAGGGGTCATCTACTCTGCATGAGCGATCATCCTATTAAGTTTCAACATTCTGGGTCAAGTGGTTCTCAAGTTACTGACCGGAAATGGTTTTCAATGTTCAGGCCCCTGTGACCTTGACCTTTAATGGAGTGACCCCAAAATCGATAGGGGTCATCTACTTTGCATGCACAATCATCCTATGAAGTTTCTATATTCTGGGTCAAGTGGTTCTCTAGTTATTGATCGGAAATGGTTTTCCATGTTCAGGCCCCTGTGACCTTGACCTTTAATGGAGTGACTCCAAAATCGATAGGGGTCATCTACTTTGCATGTACAATCATCCTATGAAGTTTCAACATTCTGGGTCAAGTGGTTCTCTAGTTATTGATCGGAAATGGTTTTCCATGTTCAGGCCCCTGTGACCTTGACCTTTGATGGAGTGACCCCAAAATCAATAGGGGTCATCTACTCTTCATGACCAATCATCCTATGAAGTTTCATCATTCTGGGTCAAGTGGTTCTCTAGTTATTGATCGGAAATGGTTTTCAATGTTCAGGCCCCTGTGACCTTGACCTTTGACGAAGTGACCCCAAAATCAATAGGGATCATCTACTCTTCATGACCAATCATCCTATGAAGTTTCAACATTCTGGGTAAAGTGGTTCTCTAGTTATTGATCGAAAATGGTTTTCAATATTCAGGCCCCTGTGACCTTGACCTTTGACGGAGTGACCCCAAAAACAATAGGTGTCGTCTACTCTAGCAGCCCTACAACCCTATGAAGTTTGAAGGTTCTAGGTCAAATGGTTCTCCAGTTATTGCCTGGAAATGAAGTGTGACGTACGGACGGAAGGACGGAAGGACGGACGGACGGACAGGGCAAAAACAATATGTCTCCTGGGGGAGACATAATAAGTCTGAAGTATCAATTATTGTTAGCTACAGTATTTAAGTTGTACGATATTGGTAAGTCTTACTTATTGATTTTTCTAATAGCCAGTAATAGCGCTGATGGGCTGAGTTTCATATAGTACAGCCATGCTTCCTTTATAGTATCAAACCTGCAAGTACTGCAGCAATTACCCATTTTCCGATGAACTGTGCATACAGTGTTGGAAATAAACAGATGTGTACAAGGTGTTCAAATTAAATAGAAATGAATGTGTTAACGATTTTCTTTATTGTTTGGATTTTAGCAAATACAGGTATGAAGAAAATTAAGTTAAATTCGTTGGGTATAATAAAGCAGTGATTGAATTATTTCATGAAAATTTTCTTGTTTTTCTCATGGTGCGGCTCAATTAGTTTTTGTAAAATCCAGAAGTTGAAAACATTTTTATTTTAAGACTCTGCTTTCATAGACTAATGAGCGAAGTTGCTGTCGCAGTCATATTCATTGTGGAGGAAGACCAAAGGTGCCCCTCCGTGCATTATTTCATCACGAGCGAGCACCTTGGTAGAACCACCGACCATCCGTAAGCCAGCTGGATGGCTTCCTTACAAAAGTCACAGAGAACTGAACGCCCCGCTTAAGGCTCGAACCCATATCGTTGAGGGCAGTCATATACAGGACGTAATAGTGTGATATTTAGATATGGCATCAAATCATTTGATTGGTTTCAAAAAGTCGTGTGTATGTGATTTATTCTAGTTTCGATTTTAACTTCACTTTGTAGTTTCATTAAAATGTTATTTGTACGACCTTTTTAACGTAAGAATTCAAATTACTCCATTTTATTCCATTTAATGTTTAAAAGGAAGTGCTCGCCATTTTGTGTTATGTTTCTTCGGTTTTCCTTATAAATTATTGTTTGATGAACATGACTTAAAATGATGTAAAGTCTATCACATTTTATTTTGAATCTCAGCTTTTCGCTGGTGGACGTAATACAACGGTATCAAAGGACGTAAAATGTTTTTTGTTTGTTTGTGAATGACAAAAAGTTCCCCAACGAGTTTATCGAATCGTGATTCGTGTGGTCATTTCGAGCGACTGAATTTCATCTTCTCTACGAAAATTCGCTGTTGTTTGTTTCAGGTCATATTTGCTAAAGATTATCTCATTTGGAGAAATAAGGAAAAATCCACGTGTTATGTTTAAAAAAAAATAAAATAAAATAAATAAATAAATAAAAGATAAAAAAAAAAGACCTCCGGGACGTTCAAACATTTTTTATTTTACATTTTTACACTAAGCTAATTCTTAACACAGTTTGAAACAGAATCTACAAACAAAAGTTTTGAAAAGTTCTAGAAAAGTAAGAAAAATAATTTAGTTTGCATATAAGAATCCTGCCATTAATAATTCATTAAATGAAATCTAATAATTATTTCTCTAATTCTTCAAATTCATGCACACTTTACGAATAGTTCCCAAGACAGAAGTTTTACATAGGAAAATGATCCAGTCAAACAGCGACTAAAGCTAAGTCGTTTTTTTTTCGACCGCTTTACACACGAAGTGCGATCATAAAATGTCTGCTCACATAAATTATGGGGACTTAATCTAATATACCCAACGGTCAAATGTCACCATATTGTAGGTATTAAATGCCATCTTTCCCAAACCTATACTTAAACATAGGTTTATGCAGCGCTAGCGGTACTCCTGGTTCTTATCGACCACCTTTGGCATTTATCCCCCGACAAAAGATTGTTTTAAGAAATATGTTTTGAAATTTAATTCTTGCATAAGGCTTAATCGTGACATTTACGTTACTTTTTATACTATCGAAATGCAATATTCAAATCAAATAAATCATCCGGTATAGATATGAAGTAGATATAGAATTATAAAATAAAGAAGAGGTAAACAAAATGTTGATAAAATGACAAATACAGGAAGAATTGTCTCTAACATTTATATCATATTTTTATTTGAAATAGATAGTATCGTTAAAAGAGTACAAACATATACATCTTTTGTAAATTCACTAGCTTTATAATATTTCTTTTTTTGTAAATTAGAATAAAATATATTAAGAATATATTAAGCATTATTCGATTTTCTTGAAATTCTGGAAATTGACCAAAGTTATCATTACTCAATTATATGTAACTGTAGAGAGATTTGTGAAGTGTGTATTGTCACATACTATATCTACGAAAGACCCGTGGTGACAGTTCAACTTCATTATTTCACGCTTTCTGCTTCATGATTTCACGATTTCCACTTCATGAATTCACGAAGTCACGATTTCTGCTTCCTGATTTCCACTTCATGAATTCACGAATTAACGATATCATGAATTCACGAATTCACGATTTCACGATAAAACTTCACGGTTTCGCGAATTCACGATTTCGCGATTTCACGATTTCCACTTCACGAATTCACAATTTCACAATTTCCACTTCATGAATTCACGATTTCACGATTTACGAATTCACGATTTCCACTTAATGAATTCACGATTTCACAATTTCCACTTCATGAATTCACGATTTCACGAATTCACGATTTCACCATTAAACTTCACGGTTTCTTGATTTCACGAATTCACGATTTCACCATTAAATTTCACGATTTCACCAATTCACGATTTCCACTTCAAGAATTAACGATTTCTCGATTTCACGTTTTCATAATTATAGTACAATTTCAAATTTTCGCGATTTTATTAGTCACATGACTAATGTACGACGTAGAAAACCACGGATGATATTCGCTACATGTAAGATGACGTGTTATATAATTGCACAACCAGGTTTATGTACTGAAAGTAAAAACTGGCCGAAAATGCCTCAACTGATGTGGAAATAGACTTACAAACAATACTTTTAGAAGGCATTATTGCTTAAAATGTGAAATAGTTCCAGTCCCTTTTTTTCAGTTTTAGTAAGTTCCTCATCTTTGTGCTATTAAATGAAAAGCGATGCATCTTATTTACATGTAAGCTATTGCCACATGCTGTATAAATGGTATGCAAACTGAGTTGATCAAGAGTACGGCCTTACCACAAGGGCCGTTTAAAACGTAAAGAAGCGTTTCAGACGTTACAGGCGTGGAAAGGATATACATACAAAATATAAATTCAATCCATGCAAGCATTCTCTTTTAAATGAATAGAAACCAATGTGTCTATGGACGGAAAGACGAATTCCAAAATAACGGACTGACGGACGGACAACTGCAAGGCTTAATGCTCCGTCGCCATAAATGGCGTGGGCATAATAAACTTACTTATATATTTTGGAATTGTCTAAAACAGTAAAACTACTTTGGCATCTTATTTTGTTCATATATGTTTTAGTGTTGAAAATACCCAATACTGTTTTGGTACAGGCACCAATATCCCTCCCCAACCTCCACACAGATGTATGCAGGAGTATAAACTCATCCTCTGTAACCCTGACCATTCATTACATTTACACTTCATTGAATGGACAGTAACGGAATGGATTGGCCAGATAGAACAAGTGAAATCAAGAAATCATGAAATCGTGAAGTTTAATGGTGAAATCGTGAAATCGTGAATTCAAGAAGTGGAAATCGTGAAATCAAGAAATCGTGAAATCATGAAATCGTGAAATCAAGAAATCGTGAAGTTTTTTTTTTCGTGAAATCGTGAATTTGTAAAATCTTGAATTCGTGAAGTGGAAATCGTGAATTCAGGAAGTAGAAATCGTGAAATCGTGAATTCATGAAGTGGAAATCGTGAAATCAAGAAATCGTGAAGTTTTTTTTTCATGAAATCGTGAATTCATGAAATCGTGAATTCGTGAAATCGTGAATTCGTGAAGTGGAAATCGTGAAATCATGAAGCAGAAATCGTGAAAAAATGAAGTTGAAATGTCTCCACGGGTCTTTCGTATATATCTCAAGCATTTCCCTCAATTTCTTATTTCAAATTGCTAATGCAGATCTTTTTTCGATAATAAGAAACACTACGGAAGTATTTTGACAATCTTTATATTATCTACTACCATTTGATACACATTACTTTTCCCCTAGTGACCTCCTGATAATAGGAGAGAAACGTGTTAATAGCGTCTGTAATCATATATTCTTGTGTTGTCTCGATTCAACGTATATATAACAAATTATCAGGCGGCAATGTTATCATTACGCTTTGCGTATTTGGTAAGATACATTATTCGTATAAATCCTCTACTTGTTAAACATGTTAAAGTTTGCTGGCTGTTTCAATTTTTATTACACACTATCTCTACAATTCATTGTGTATTCATGATCCAGTTAATTTTTAGTCTATTTTTAAACAGTTTAAGCGTGAAAGAGCGCTTAACGAAATACCGAGGGTTACCAGCGACGCGGCAAATATCTGTTTAAAATTGTCAACAAGTTTCTTGGTTCCTGTATTAGTTTCCAATCATTTTATTTGCGTTAATCTGGATCTTTAAATCCATTAATAAAGCATTCGTTTACTTGATGACCACCATTTTTTTCATTTTTTAAGTTTTATGTTCATAATCAATATTTAACTATAGATCCACTGTTGTAAAAACACTAAAACTTGCATTTTTTCATTTTTTACTTTATAATTTTTGGTTTCAGCAATAGGGTCTGGTCCAATTTAAATAAGAGATTTGTGTCCTTAAATATTGTAATTCCGTTTTTACTTCATAATAGGTTAATAACTTAAAAAAAAAAGTTTTATGACATTATCATTCATTTTTCCAAATGCTTCTTATGTAAAGTATTGAAAATATTTTTGTGTTTGTTTATTGTATTTACTTTAAAATTACAAAAGATGCAAATTTCATCGGTATGAGGGCCATATTTCAGCCCAAAATGAATCACATCTACATTAGTGTTTATTTTAACTTTGATTGCATTTGAATATTTCGTCACAAGTACGTTACAATGAACTTAATTTCGTTTGACTTTAACTTAGTAAACATAATATTACAATATCAATACTAAATATTATTATGTTACTTTGTCACACTGAAGGTAATGTAAAGCATTATATGTATGTAGAACCTGGAACTAAGATAAAACTGTTATTTGGCTTGAATCAATATTTTATAAAAGGCCGGTATCTTTGGGAATTAGCGTCATTGTCAATAAAGCAATACCTTCAAAATCAAATAAAACTAGAACTACTTTTGAGAAAAGCGCATGTATCACACAACTGTCTAGCACCTTAATAGTAAGTCTGTCTTAATATACTGTTTACTCACAGAAAAAAAAAATCTTTGATATTTTTGGACTAAGTTTGGAGTAAATGGCTAACTGGGTCAGCTATGCATCAAGACATGTATCACTGACATCAGTACTTTGGGTAACCCAAGGGCCATAATGCCGAAGTACCTGGGCCGATTTGGCTAGTAATCGATCTGTGCCGATTACGTATTCTTGAAGTTAGGTGAAGATCGGACGAGAAATGTCCGACTTAGAGTGCGGACAAGAGATTTACGACAGACACACGCATGGACAGGAGTAAATCTCTGTGGTGAGAGACATAACTAGTTCTATCACATGATGACTAATTATACACCCCCGCCCGAACTTCAAAATCAATCGGAGTCATCTGCTGGTCATGAAAAACCTCCCTATTAAGTTTCGTGATCCTCGGTTCTAGAGTTCTCAAGTTATCGTCCGGAAACGGTTTAACTGTTCCAGGTTTCTAATAATTACCTTTAAAATATTTTAATACAAATTTTAACATTATACTCAATTACAAATAACCGATCTCTCTTTATTCTTTCTTCCTGAAATTTGAATCGTATTAAATCTCTTGCGCACGGAAATATGATGTTAATTTAGGGACTGTGCATGTTTTATGTGTTATAACATCTGCAAAATCCCGATAATTGGGGCCGTTATGCTTTCTTGAGCTAACACGGAACGCGCATATATAAAAAAGGTGTTTCATAGATAGATAGATAGATCGATTTATTTCAATATAAACTGTCCAGTTACATGGCAAGTATGACATCAATACATACAGAAAACAATGAACAATGCATGAATTAATATTGTCATGTCAATCCACATTATATGTCAAGGATAGCACAAAAAAGTTTTAATAAATTTTTATTTCTTATTTCTTTATTTCCAACAGCTCGTGAGCGTGAGAATCTCATATCATCTCATTGTTAACACAAGTTTTCTCTCCTGTTAACCGCACCCCCGCCCTGGAAATTATGCTAGAATGAGTTATAATCAATTTGTGGGACCAGATGCGTAAACACTGTATGCAAAGCTTTAAGAAAAGTTTTTGACAAGTAGACTGGTTGCGACAGTATTCTTTGTTAATCAATATCAGTATGAAATGTCAGTTATTAATATATTAAAACGATATTCGTACGAAATAATTTGTGTAGATATTGCACACAAATATAAAGATTTTTCGTCTGTGTACTTTTGGTCGTTAGATCTACGTCTGATTGGCTTCCGTGCGAGTCGAATTCTCAGTGCTACCGTCAACGTTGGTCACGTGAATATAGACATTTGATAAAAACACTGATTCCAAAGAACAGACAAATGGAAGCCACGGGCAACAAACGTTAAAATGCAAACACAAAACACACAAATTATCATAGCACAGTCCATAAGAAGGATACACTGCCCTGTTTACAGCCTGCTAACGATCAACAGCAAAAAGCTACAGGGGGATTAAATCAACTGAACGGTTACCCGTGAATATTTTAAACATTAGTATCAAATTTAAACAAGTCGATTCCTTAAATTCACCCTATCACATGTCAGATGTCACGGGAGTGAAATGAAGCCATTACATAAATTTGATAATACACTAGTGTAATAAAGCTTTGACATTGACGTCGTTTATTTATAGGAGACGTGGCGAATTTACTTGGTCTATATTAGGTAAAGAAAGAAGGATTATTGATGTTTCATTAAGCTTACATGTGATAAAAAGAATATTAAATTAGTGTCTTTCCACATTGAGTTTATAAAAGTCTTTGAATACAATTGATGAAATGCTCGAACGAGCCTCACATACTATTATTTTATTCAACTCGCTTAATAAATTCAATATGAAAAGACACTCATATAATCATGATAATATCTTCTATCTAACTATCAGTGGAAGCTACCTTTGTTTGGTATAAGATACGTTTTCGTAAATGACACCATTCAATAGCAGAATTAAAACTAGAATTTTTAAAAGTAAACCCATGTGTTACTGCCTTTAGCTGAAGAGCAAAATACCACTGTGACATGATCTATATTTCCTAAAATTCTTACCTATTCATCACGAAACATACTTATCAAAAGCGACATGATCAATATTTCCTAAAATTCTTACTCATTCATCTCGAAACATACTTATCAAAAGCGACATAATCTATATTTCCGCAAATTCTTACTCATTCATCTCGAAACATACTTATCAAAAGCGACATGATCTATGTTTCCTAAAACTCTTACCCATTCATCTCGAAACATACTTATCAAAAGCGACATGATCTATATTTCCTAAAATTAATACTCATTCATCTCGAAACTTACTTAATATCAAAAGCGACATGATCTATATTTCCTAAAATTCTTACTCATTCATCTCGAAACATACTTTAAGTTGTCAAAAGCGACATGGTCTATGTTACCTAAAATTCTTACCCATTCATCTCGAAACATACTTATCAAAAGCGACATGGTCTATGTTTCCTAAAATTCTTACCCATTCATCTCGAAACATACTTATCAAAAACATCACTTGGAGTCAAACAGATACAACATATATATTCTTGCGATGACATCGGCATGCATTTAGGGGATTTAAGGTGTATTGTTATGTCTTCTTGTTAATTCCATTTTCGTTTTGAAATTGCACGGCACATCTGACTATTGAATCAGCTTTGCGTTTTAAATCCCTAAAGACAGAAAGAAACAGATGGTACGATATTTTGTGCATAATTATGTACACAAGTAAACTTTCCTTTAAATTATTAATTAAAGTCTTCAGGGAAAATTAAAAAAAAAGCAAGATGCTTTTATAAATAAACAACTGTCATAATTGTGTTGATGAGGGAGAATCAGTTATGTTTGTAAAAAATCCAGTTTCTTAGTTTGACGTAAAACGGTAAAAAATACATTACGAGAACCTCTCTGGAAAACTGTAGGCTATATTTGTCTAAGTATGATGAATACTATTAGTGACTACATTGAGAAAAGCACGTAGAATAGCCTTACTTTAAACAGAAATAAAATGAATTTGAAAACGTAACTAAAAAAGGGGTTAAACATGGCCATTTAAACCCATCGAGCTCATAAAAACACTCATAATCAGCATTTATATTATCACTCCCCTTATCAGTATTACTGTTACTACCGCTATAATGCATGTTATTTTAGTTTTGCAACTATTGATATTTTTATCATGTTTGTGTGTCAGCGTGCGCACCTGTGTATGTTTGTGTGTGTGATTGTGTGTGTGTGTGCGTGCGTGTGTGTGGGAGCTTTGCGTATTTTTTTCATTGCCTCTAACAACCGAGTCGTTTGAACAGAATGTAAAACGGCCTCATCTGCAAAGGTGCATATGGAAAAGCGCTCTTGAACCAAACCCTCCTAATCCCGACCCAATATTATTTAGATTGGAAAAATTGAAGCGACTAACGTATGATAGAACAGTGTAGCACTCGCGCCACCCGAAATGCTTCAAATGATAAATTGTGATTGCGAATGTCAGCAAGCTTGCTCACCTGCAAGATGTAGGTGTAACAGTGCGCCTTTCACGCACGATATTTTGTGCATGCATGGGAAGTGTAGTTTGTAACAACCCTAAAAAAAGCAACGATAACAAAACTAAAAAAAAAAAAAAACAAAAAAAACAAAAAAAAAAAAAACAACAGAAAACAAATGTAGGTTGTTGTAGAATAGCAAAGCAACATATAGCCTATAGCTTTCCCAATCTAAACTCAGTACAGGTTTTGTGATCACTGCCTAGTCAGTACTTTCTTGATATTCTGAATGATAGCGTTTTGTTTTAATGTAATTTCATGTTATTGATGCCGTGACGCGCGTTTATGGCAAAGACGCCATTGCCGCCATTAACCTTAGACAAGCATTTTGTGTATTTCACCATACATTTTTCATATAATATGTAATAATCATATGGTACTTAAAGCCTTATAAATGTAATTGTTTAATTGAATTTATTTATTTATATATAATGTGTAATTGAAACTATGCTGATAACAATTTACAACTTCTAGTTCAAATACATGCCTTAGACTACTTAGTAGTCAATCTGTTTTGCTGTATATGTTTTATGCAAATTCTATTCACGTGTTTAATGGTAAGTAAACGTAGTGTAATGTAAATTATGATTAAGTTATTCTGAAAAAAAAAATGTAAAATCTGTAACTCTTAAAACGCTGTGTTTGTTAACTTGTAAATAGTATATCTAATTCTATGAATACTAAGTCTAATACTTTGCTTTTATATCTAACAAAACATGATGGTAACGTAACATTCTGTTATAAATGGCGAACTCTTATGATATACATTTTAATTTAACGTTGTAGTTCAGTATAATATAATTGTCGTAAACATTGAAAATGCACATAATATCAGACAGAAGACTAACTGTAAGACTTTAGTAAATTTATTGTTAACAAATTAATAACGTTTTTAACGTAGACTCCATTTTTATAAAAATAGGTGTTGCATTTGTTGTCCACATCATTTTGGAGAATATCTACTTATAAATGGAACTATCTGATGTCAATATTGTTTTATCAGATATATGTTAACTGAATGTGACATAAACTTATCATTTGTTTAAGACACTATTTTGGTCGCCATCTTTAATCCTCCAAAAAAAAAGAAATACCAAATGGGTGTCATCGAACGGATTAAACTTTTTCAACATCAGGGAAACTGTAAGTAGTAAACACATTTTCTATTTACCCTAAAACAAAGTCTCACTTGGTCTCGTCATGACTGTTCTTAAACTTGTTTCTGTTAACCCAAGTGAAATCTACAAAAAATAATCATAACACCCTTAACTTACAGGTAGCGACGCAGTAGTAAATGGCACTAAAGAAGACGGTGAACACGAGATGAAGAAGTGCATTCAGGCGGAAGACGGCGAAATAAGTTTTGAAGATGTAAAGACAGGTGAGTACTTTATCACATATCAATATCTCACAGCTAACAATAGAACTGCAATATCTTTTGAACTGATGGTTTAAATGCATAACAATATGTTAAATGTGTAAAAGTAATAGTGTTTTGTCACAACTGGAACCGATAGATTAAAAGCAAGCAAAGTTTTTTTCTCCGCATTGCTGTATAACAGGGTAAACAATGCTACTAAAAGTTACTGTTAATTATTGAAGCATTTATTATGCTGAGAGCATTTGCTTAAAAATTACATATTTAGTGCTCTTTAGCTGGAGCAGATTATTATGTCTCCCCCAGGAGACATATTGTTTTGGCCCTGTCCGTCCGTCCGTCCGTCCGTACGTCACACTTCATTTCCGAGCAATAACTGGAGAACCATTTGACCTAGAACCTGCAAACTTCATAGGGTTGTATGGCTGCTAGAGTAGACGACACCTATTGTTTTTTGGGGTCACTCCTCAAAGGTCAAGGTCACAGGGGCCTGACAATTGAAAACCATTTCCGATCAATAACTAGAGAACCATTTGACCCAGAATGTTGAAACTTCACAGGATGATATGATTGGCCATGAAGAGTAGATGATCCCTATTGATTTTGGGGTCACTCCGTCAAAGGTCAAGGTCACAGGGGCCTGAACATTGAAAACCATTTCCGATCAATAACTAGAGAACCACTTGACCCAGAATGTTGAAACTTCATAGGGTGATTGGCCATGAAGAGTAGATGACCCTTATTGATTATGGGATTACTCCGTCAAAGGTCAAGGTCACAGGGGCCTGAACATTGAAAACCATTTCCGATCAATAACTAGAGAACCACTTGACCCAGAATGTTGAAACTACATACGGTGATTAGTCATGAAGAGTAGATGACCCCTATTGATTATGGGGTCACTCCGTCAAAGGTCAAGGTCACAGGGGCCTGAACATTGAAAACCATTTCCAATCAATAACTAGAGAACCACCTGACCCAGAATGTTGAAACTTGATTGAATGATTGTCATAAAGAGTAAATGACTCTTATTGATTATGGGATCACTCTGTCAAAGGTCACAGGGGCCTGAACATTGAAAACCATTTCCGGTCAGTAACTTGAGAACCTCTTGACCCAGAATGTTGAAACTTCATAGGATGATTGTACATGCAAAGTAGATGACCCCTATTGATTTTGGGGTCACTCCATTAAAGTTCAAGGTCACAGGGGCCCGAACATTGAAAACCATTTCCGGTCAGTAACTTGAGAACCACTTGACCCAGAATGATGAAACTTCGTAGGATGATTGGTCATGCAGAGTAGATGAACCCTAACGATTTTATGGTCACCCTGTTAAAGGTCAAGGCCACAGGGGCCTGAACATTGAAAACCATTTCCAATCAATAACTTGAGAACCTCTCGACCCAGAATGTTGAAACTTCATAGGATGATTGTTCATGCAGAGTAAATGACCCTTATTGTTTTTGGGGTCACTCCGTTAAAGGTCAAGGTCACAGGAGCCTGAACATTGATAACCAGTTCCGATCTATAACTTGAGAACCACTTGACCCAGAATGTTGAAACTTCATAGGATGATTGAACATGCAGAGTAGATGACCCCTATTGATTTTGGGTCAGTCTATTAAAGGTCAAGGTCACAGTGGCCTGTTCATGTAAAATCATTTTTTGGAAATAACTTGAGAACCACTTGACCTACAATGTTGAAACTTAATAGGATGATTGGACATGCAGAGTAGATGACCCCTATTTATTTTGAGGTCACTTGATCAAAGGTCAAGGTCACAGGAGCCTGAACAGTGACTTGAGAACCACTAGGCCACGGGTGTTGAAATTTAGCGGGATGACTTGACAAGCCAAGTAGATGATCCCTATTGCAGCCAATCATCAGTGTCTCTTTGACTTTTGCTCCTGACCCCTATTGACTTCTTGCCTATAGGACTTTGCATTGGGGGAGACATGCGCTATTTTACAAAAGCATTTTCTAGTTATTATTTATTTTAACTCTTTTTATTTACACTTCCATGCCCACTTTAATAGCCAGTCTAGGGGGTGGCAATATTTATAAATAATAACTGTAGCTATAAATTCTTTTGTATGGAAACTGACCAAAATGGCAACCTTCTTATTCTTCATGCATGCATAGCAGATGTTAATCTCTCGATGATTTGTATATATTATATGGCCCAAATAAAGATGAGGCTGTTTTTGTATAAATATATTGAAAGAAAAGTTGTAGAAACTGAAAATTATTGCTTAATTGTTGGAGATTATAATATAGTGTTAAACTCAGATATTGATTGTTTTAACTGCATAAATGTAAATAATCCTAAAGCAAGAGACACAGGTCTTCAGACGATGATCGAGTGTAACTTAATGGATGCATGGAGAGAACAAAATATTGCAGAAAAACTGTATACATGGTTCAAGAGAAAACCGATTAAAAGTCCTTATAAACACAATACAATCATTAATTTGTTTAGCAAGAATATCAGGACTGCAAATAAACATAGATAAAAATAAAGCTGTTCTGATTGTAGCTTTAAAAATAACAGGTTTTTACCTTGTCCAGAACTAGAACTTCAGTGGGAGTCTCATAGATTTAAATTACTATCAAAAATATGGCAAATACTAACTATCTACCAAAAAGTGAAGAAATTAAAAGGCTCTTCGCTCACTGGAATGACAGAGTTATCAGTCCTATGTAAAAATATAGTCATAAAAAATACTAGCTTTACCAAAAAGTCAATCACCTTATTATGAGTTTGCCAAATCCAAGTAATGATATCATAAAAACGTTGCAAAACTCTTTCTATGCCTTTTTATGGAATGGCCAAAAGAAGGTAAAAAGAAATACTACCATTCAGTCTTATGAAAACGGAGGTATAAAAATAATAGAGTTAGATACTTCCATCTCCGCTTTAAAACTGACTTGGCTTCGCAGATATGTTAACTATAATACAAGATATTTTGAACTTATTACAGATATTTACCCTTTTCTTCAAACTTACAGTAAATATGGAAATAATTGTATGATTAATAAAATGAACACTGTTAGAAATTACTTTTGGAGTGATGTCTTTAAAGGAATCATACGAATAAATGACCAATATCCAAAAAGCTGGAGTGATTGCTGTGCACTGCCAGTATGGCACAGCAATAATTTAAAAATTGGTGGTTCTAGTTTTCACTATCCCATGTTTATAAGGAAAGGGGTTTTATTAGTCAACGATTTTCTTGACAGAAATTGAAATTGTCTGTTATATAATGATTTTATTGATAAATATATAGTCGGAATCAATTGTTTTACAATACCAAAGTATTATTGTATCAATAAGAGATTTCATTAACAAGGTTAGATTTCCACATTATGCAAATAGGAAAGCTTCACCCTTACGACCATTTGCAGTTCAATTCGTAACAGGAAATACCAAAATACTTCAGAAAATGGGAAAAGCACCAAAGTCGGCACAACTTTTTATCAAAACTCAATACCGTACGAAATTCTAAAGAGGGTTAATTACATTTACATATTTCCACAAAATGCACCAAAATTTTTTTATATATATATATGATAAAATAAATCTTAAATTTGAATAAAAAACACAGAATAACAATTTAAATGCTGTTATTTTCTTTTTGTTTCCATGGTAACGGCTAAAATATAGCCTTTCAAACCAAGTTTAATATTATCACAGCAAAACTTTGTCATTTCTTACATATTTTAAAGACATAAAGACAAAGCCTTACCTACACTAAGCCTTCTTGAAAAAAAAAATATTCAAATCTAAGAGTGGCAAATCAAAACGGAAACTTGGGGGAAATTGCAATCTATTTCCACGACTCAGAATGCCACAAATTTCAAAAGTGTGCAATCTTTGACAACAATTGCATGATGCATTAATACAATCAGACAACAAGCTGTCACTTGATGTGCATTAAATGCCCTGCAAACATTAGACTTCTAAAGTCTGTTAGTCTATAGGTTCGTGTACAATACTAAGCTAAATCTGAAATTATAGGATGAAAGAGTCAAACTCTCATAAATGAAACAAAATTATATAGCAGCCGTGTTCGGTAAGTACCCAGAAAAGTGATGTCGTCTCTTCACTTTTCATCAAAAAAGGATGAAACTGTTATAACATGTAGAAATGGGAATTAAGTTAATGTGTAAAGAGTTTCATTGGCGGGTCACAGTTCAGACATCAGAAAACAACGACGTTCAGTCATATTTCAAAAGTTGATACACTCCATGATCCGTCATGGATCGATGTATTAGAATATAACGTGCAAACAAGCAATAGCAACCATAAGATGCATTTTAATTACTTATCCGTATTTTTACTTATAAAACGCCATTCCTGTTTTCCATTGCGTTTAGATATAACCCGATGTGTTAGGTTTTTACCTGCTGAAACCTCTTCATTCCATTAACTCAAATTGTACGAAAGTGTCCCCAATTATTCAGCTTCATATCTAGCCCACAAAGTGGAATTAGTAAGTAACAGGTCGTCAACTGCCCTAAATTTTTTAAAGTGAACAGCAATCAAGCGAAGTCCCGGCAAAAAATGTTTCACGTCGAATAAGTAAAAAATGTCTTTACACAATGCGAACATATAGATTCCCTTCGAGTAAAATGCTAATTTAGACTCTCAAAAATTAAATGAAGGGAGATATATATAAGAGTACAAAAATTGGAATTACTATTGATAAACCGTATTTAGGTAAGTAAGTCATGAATAATTTTTCGCAAGATATACGAATAAGAAAATGAGAAACTGTAGGAAACCCTTAACAAGAAATATTTAAAAAAAAAAACGGACGGTGCAGTGTAGTTGAAGCTGAAAAAAGCTGAAAAAAGCTGTGTATAAACTTGGTTAATGTTCGCCCTTGACCAAACTTGACTGAAGGTTTGCTATGATGAGAGGGATCCATAAAGAAATGAAAAAAATGTCTGATATTGGAAAAGGTCGTAAAGGAGATCAAGGTCAAACCTATGTCTATAATTATATCAATGTGAAATAACCTTCATTAAGGTAATGTGTGTGAGAGATCCGGCGGCATAAAATACTAGTAAAACAAACATACTTTTTGAAAACTGTACAACTTTCAAGGCATGTTTCATCAAATCAACCAAATGCGGGATAACTAATTTCGAGAATGATCCTTAAATTCCACAAGTTAGAATATAGTAGAAAGAAAACCATCCGCCCCTTCAAATATATTTCTAAATTTCTGATTATTCACGAAAACGAACAAATGTCCTCTATATTCTATTTTCAGATGCAATAGACTTGACAAGCCAGTGGCCACCCGGTCCTTACGCAATACCGATGGCACGGTATGGTTGCCCAGAATCATCGATATATGGCTGGAAAGAAAGTTATATCTTACTTACATGGCAGTATCCACAAGAGGGATATGTACACATAAGTCCTCAATCAGATGCAATGCCTTTTGAAACGTTAGTCGATACCACAAATGAACCATTTTACCATTTGTCTGACAGACATATATACATGTCAGCAAAACCATATACATACAAATACAGATTTTGTATGAAACACAGAAGCAATGAATCACTAGATATTGGAGAATGGCCTGACGGGAAATATAGCATCTATGCCACCAAGTCCGGATGTCCACAAGGTAAATTACTAATTTGATTTGATTTGTTATGAAAATAGCAACTTTTTTTTGAGTTGTTATGTCGAAGATGTTGGAATTGAATGGGATTTGAGCAGTTTTTATAATTATGTAATTAAAAGTACCTACATCGCCTTTTAAAGTATCTCATATATAAAAAGGAAAATTGGTGGTATAAAACGACAGGAGATAGATAATTATAATTTTTCACAATAATTGTGAAATGTGATGTCAGATTTGAACTAAGAAGTAAAAAATAAAATAATCAGGTCATACCATGTGGCCAGATCAAAAAAGAGTATTTGGTTTCTTCATTTAGGGCTTGTAAAGTATCCCTACACATAGCTTTTATTCCTATATAATGTTAAATGAAATAAGAACGTTTGTAAATTTATAATTTAATCAAAGTACTGAGTACAATATTGACAGAAGGTGATTTATGTTAGTACGTGTAAGACAAGAGTCCATTTCAAAAATGGCACAAGCGCTAACGGCGCTTTGATATTTAGAAACCTGATACATAGATTCGGCCAACCATATCATCAATATGATACTGCAATTTTGCGATTCGGTGATATAGACAGTTATGCATTTAAGCCCCCTGTTAAGTTAGAAGATGTTAAGTAAAGGCACGCAGCCAATAGTTATTCATAGTAAATTGCTGCGCCATTGGTATATATTCATAGTATGTTGAACTATTTTTTACTAGGCATCAGTAGTTGTAAGTTTGTGATCAAGTCCACTGGTGGAAGAGTCACCTTCCAAAAATTAAATGTGACATAACTATTAATCTAGTGCCAACGGACATAATGCCACTTGAACTGAAACCTGAGTAGAACCTCTGATCTTCCGTAAGCAAATAGGGTGAATTCCTCACATAGATTATTCTACAACCCAAGTGAGACTCGAACCAATGTCGGCAAGTGGCAAGTGATTTAAAGTAAGCGACTTTTACCACTGCCACTTAGTCCCAAATGAAGCGAAACTACCCCTATTAAAGTGAAGCCCTCTTTTGCTTATTTGGAAAAGTTTGGTTTAGTACTATTTTGAAAATCAAAGGCATATGAGTTGTATAATTATTTATCAAAATATTTTCATATGGGTTGGTTTATTTATATTCATCTTCAGGATTCGAAACAGGCACATCAAATATTTCACTTCCGAACATTTCTCGATGGGAATCTGATGGATACATACCTGCGATCAATATCATAAATGAAGATACTGAAGGTAATACTGCATTATCTAAAGAGAAAAGGGAAATATTTAGATTTTATCCCATAAAAGTCCATAGTTTTTATGCAGAACTCTGTTTTAAAGTTAATCATTGTCACAGTGGAACCTGCGCTTTCTGCAGAGTCCTACCAAGTATATTGTAGATTAAACATAAACCAGTATCAAACTTGTGCATATTGTTTTTGCACAGTCTTAGCAAGTATAGCTTAGATTCTGAGCTCAGAGTGGAACCCATACTTTCTCTCAATGCCTCAAGAATCTTCTGGATCCGAGTAACAAATCTGCTGGATCCGAGTAACAGAGGTTACTCTTACAAAATCACAATATCAGCTGACCCTATACTTGTATCGCAATTCACAATTTGATTTGAAAAAAAATATAAAACGTGAATTTAATGCGTATGTGCTTTAGAAAAATCATCTTCTTAATGTTGCAGAGATGTTTAAATTAAAATGCTTTGCATTTAATTTATAGTTGTTATGCAAATACAGCTTTGCTCAAGGATTGCAGCAGATAATTTGACAGTCGGTGAAGACTGGAACAGGAACAGCTCTCCCGTTATTTTGAATAACACTTGGACCTTCTTTGTTCTGATAAAGGTTAGATGAGTGTTAATGTATTAAATAATTAAGAAAATAATTATAGCAAAAGAATGCTTTAACATTATTTATGCACGATGGGTGGTTATACGTCGAACGTAATGATTTCACGAGGGCGCAGTCCGAGTAAAATTATTTGAACGACGTATTACCACCTGAGTATATAAATAGTGTAAAAACACAGTTGTGCTATAAATTATTTCGATTCTAATATGACCTTAATCTTATACAGTGGATAAAATAAAGAAGCGCTCTTTCTTGGTCTCAACAAATCTTTGACGTCACCGCACGTTAACGTGACGTCATTCTAGCGTAAGAGCGTTTTAATAGAGACTAGCATATTAGAATACATATTACTGTAATATATATCTTAAAACGAAATTAGCCGCGTGATGTTCAATTACAGCGTCCTCACGAGGGAATTATTTTGGCATGGTGTCAGCCATGTTAATCAAAATTTATTTGATATATTGAAGCAGTGTTTTTTTTTCTGTTTTTTTTAAAATCATTGTTAAGTTATTTTGTTCTGTACATTTTACGGAGTGTAATCATTTTATTTCTTACATGGGTTGTTTACGACAATACAGTTTTATAAAATAAGCATTTATTACATTTTGTAATACATTCTTTATCTATTTAAAGTGAATAAAGTTTTTTTCCTTAAATTTCAGAGTTTTATAACTTGCAAAAACTGAAATCTTATTATAAAATATTTAAAATCATCTGTTCATAGCAGAGAGGAAAATAAAATGATAAGAATGATACTTGGCTTGTATCAACAAAGAACATTGCTTGCTTTTTTTTTTAGTTGTTGTTGTTGCTTTCTCTTAAGAATTAAAGTAGTTATTAAGTATTATGAATTATTTCATTATTTCACCTAATTCTTACTGTTAACATTTATTTTGTTATTCTTTTTTTTAGACTGAAAACTTTTCCTGTCCGGTTTTTCAACATGCGTTCATACAAGAGGAAACAATGTATATGAAGATGTCAGGGTTGAATGGGACAGATTCATTAAAAATGATAGCAAACTTATGTTTTTATCAAAGAACATTATCTCTTGAAGGTAAGTCAATATACACCACTTCACATAATAAATGCCTTTAGTATTGTGAATCGATGCAATGAAGACAAAGTTTGTTTAGAATGCATGTGGTCGTTTGCTGATATATATCTAAAACCATAAAAAGATTTGTAAACACAATCTTTGAAAATTATGTGCAAATTGGTGCCTTGTCTAGATCGTCTACGATTACGCATAGTTAAATAACACATTTAGGTTATAGACCATTTGTTGATGTTTTAAAAAATCTTAGTTTGCAACAAAGAAGCGAGATGAATGAATACTTATGTTATGTTAGAACCGACTTATGGTTGTTTCCAAAAAACTTTGCTTGGATAACAATTATGCACTTTTTTTTCTAGAAGGCGGCTCTCATTTTATTATAAGTCAGCTTTCGTTCGTATACTGCTAAGAAACATATATTTTCTAGACTAATGTTTTAAGGATCAAGTAAGCATAATTATTTATTTACTATTTATTTACTAATGATTTTACCATCTTTGAACTGTTCCATATGAATGTTGCAATGCAGACTTAAAGCAGATAGTAAATGATAAAATGGTTTATTTAAAATGACAAAAGAAACCTATTGCTGGCACCGGTTGTTAATAGCGGGGCTGGTACTTACAAACGCTTTAAAAAATAAATAATATTGTAAGAAAAATACATTAAAGTTAAGGGATTACATTGTACATGCTGGATAATGACAGAATGGACAAAAAGCGCTATATTTTCTTAAATGCTACAAAATAGAAAACTTTAAGATTTGGAACGTTTCAACAAGGTCACAGGTAACAATATTGTTACTTTAGCACATTTGAAAATGGATACCAAATTATTTACTAAAAATATAGTTATTTTACAAACTCGTACAAAAGCCAAGTCGTAGTGTCATGACTTTGGGACATCATGTTAGTGCTTTGTACTAATTAATATAAATGGCCGCCATAAAATTCATAAAGTGCGTTCTTCTTCATAAGGTGTTATCACTGCTAAGCCAAGTACTAGCATATTTTTCTCCTCGAACGGTAGTAAATCTGCAAATTGCAAAACAAAAAATGCCAAATTTCTTATCACAAGCAAAAAGTTCAACAAAAAATGCTGAGGAAACCAAAAGGACAAAAATCACAAAGCAAATTAATCTCCTCCTGTCTGACAGGAAAACGCGCAAATTCAATTTGTTGTCTGAATAGTAACATTTCAACACAGAGCTTCATACTCTGCATATATCCTGCTATATTGTATTGAATATATAAAAGAAGAAACCTACTGGATCCGTCGTTTCAACATCTTACAAACTAGAGACATTAACAAGGGTTACCCCTTCTTAAATTCCAATTTGTTTAGTTCTGCCCATTGTTTTCTCGTTTGGGGCAAACCCATTATTTTATCTGGGGCTTTTTGTACTTTTAGCATGTGTAAATGTTGAGTTCTGCTCAACCCGGGGCTAGAGGGCGTGGACGGTAGCATGCATTTCCACTACCGTCCATGAACAGGCTCAGTCAAATCGAGCCTGCGACATTTTCGTTTTTGTTGTGTTGAGCAACCTGTAAAGTTTCCACTTTTTTCTATTTTATTCAATTACCAATGTTTGTTGTATGTATACGCAGACTTGTTAAGCCTGCTTTGGAATATTCTTCACAGAGAGATTGTTTGAAATAATGAATAATATTTTTTCAACTTTCTTTTATCTTGTTACACACAAATTCCTAAAACAGCTCATTCTAGCTAAAGATTAATTCAGTTTGAGCATTTATAAGTTAATAATCAACATATATTTCATTTTAATTAATTGAAGACTTTCATTTTAAGGTATTAGACAACTAACAGTAATGTTTAAAAAATGGCATTTGGTTCATACATGTATATATATTCTTAAAGAAGTTGTTCGTGTTTCGCACTGTGTTGCAATTTGTGAACAACTTTTACCGCGCCGTTTTTTATACATTATTTGTATTTATGGTATTTCATCAAGCTCAAGTAGAGAAGAAAGTGATGCCCACTATTCGAAACATTTGCAGATAATTCATTATACCATTAATTTTGATAAAAGAAACATCAAGCTATTGGTTAACAGTTATAAAAAACAAAATAAAACTGTCAGTATCATTTTTAGGGTGCCTTAATGAGACATAATTCTAACTTCAGTATTGAAAAATTAATCCTGCTGGTCTGCTCGTTTCGCGTATCGGTTCTTCACTGTACATTTAAATACAAGTAGACGTTAGTATGATAATGACGCGACGTCAATATAAATGACGTAATTCTGATGTACACTTATGAGCCCATATGCGAAACTGGCTTGTATTTTTTTTTGTAATTAAATACCGTTAGAAAGGCATGTCAAGTCTGTGTTATCCTACTGACCTATTTTGTATTTTCACATTTTTGTAACTACTTTACATACGGTGTAAATGGTGTGTGAAAAAAGGTTAACATACAGACAGGAAGAAAGGAAGCACAAATGAATATTTAAAAAAAAAGGAGATTGGGTAAATGGGGAAACTGACAGAAAAGAAAAGACATGAAAATTCCCTACGATTTCAATAACTTTTAGCGGAAAGAAAAATTTTTATTTTTATTTTAAGTATTTTTGGTATTTCTACAGATTATATTCTGGCAGGTGAGGAAATATTTTACTTTGTTTTTATTTCTTAAATTCTACTGATAATACTAGCATATTGAATCATATATCTTTTCGATAACTTGAGACCATGTTTTGCGAATTCTGATATCTTATTATTTATGGCAAGAATATATTTCAAACTTAAAATGCAATTTAAAGATTAATATAGAGACGTACGTACAACCTATCCATTGGTTTATACACCTAATACTTAATACTAAAGGAGTAAAGCAAGATAATTTTCCATCTTGATTTCTACAGGTTTCATATGAAAATATGAAACTATTTTTCTGCAAAATAATTTCAATATTGAATTTTTCCTTTCTGCCCAATTACTTAAGTCAAATAAAAGCTTATTAGCATGTGCATAGTGAAAGGTTAAATGCTCTATTGTATTTTGTTCTTGACGACAATATGAACTTCAGTTCTTGTCGGTTTTATACAAAAATGATTAAATTACTAGAATATTTCTTATTGAACTTCCTTGATTGTTTCTACAATTTTGCAGTTCAATTCTAATTCAAATTCTATGATATGTCCTAGTAAGCGGTTCCACTTATTCGGTACGGCGTTTTCGTTATCCCTAGTAATGGTATCATAAGAAGAGCTACTGCCTTTTTTAACGTAATTTTGAATATGGGTTAATATCTACGTTATTATTGTGAACTTTAGTACTATAATCTTATCTTTCTTTCCACTCATTTGTTTAATTATTTTTAATTTTATGCAGGTTAAAAAGTACCGATAACAGAATATATACGTTTTAACTCATCTATCGTATAAATATTCCCATTTTCGTTTACTTTAATAGAATATGTGTAACACTTGATCATCTGTTTTTGTACCAACTGCTTTTCTGTTTTGAATCTGAATTTATGATTATTCCAAAGAGGAATATTACATTTGTAGCAGGCCCGTAATATTAATAGATTCACAAAGACAATACCAACCTTTAAGGACATCTTTCCTAAAGGGATTTTGTTTTCTTTGAGCCATAAATTTAACATAATTTGCACACTAATAAGTAACAACATTTTTGTAAGGAAAGCTTATTAAATTCTTCCAATTTTCACAATTATTCACGATCGGTCACCTGGATAGAACTACCGGCCTTCCGTAAGCCAGCTGGATAGTTTCTTCACAGAATTCAAAGCCCGAGTGAGGCCTCGAACACACATTGATGAGAGGCAAGTGATTTGAAGTCAGCGACGTCAAAGGCCCGTCCCGAATGCCCCTCACCCCCCACACCCCAAGTGCATGCCTGGGTAAGAGGCCTGGCTGAAGGCAACCATACAGGTGTCATCTATTGGATTTTGCTAATTTCTTCTGAAAAATAATAATTGTTTGCACACTGCCTTCTGATATGCCATTGCAAATGGCTATATATTTCACCAACTATCGCGCACCCTGTTCTACCATAACTCTTACAGCAGCGATGCCTGCCTTGATAACAGGGGTTTTAGACCTAACTAAACGGGTATCATCTTCAACAGATGATTTTGCAGCTTTGAAATCTTTAACCCACCTAAAAACTGTACGCACTAATATGGCTTGTGGTCCACATGTACCAGACAATTCATCTAATATCTAATTTTAATCTATATCAAGCGTAATCCGGCGATTAATATAGCTACGAATTCCAGTCTTTTCGTCCATTTTGCAATTTGACCAGTAAATTGGTCAGTATATTTGACTGCATGTATTTCAATTTCAAATAACTCGTTCTTTTTAAAAGCAATTTTGCACGAAATAAACGGATATCATTAGCTATCGGACACACTATTCAGGTGCTACATTGTTTGAAGCGTTTTAGAAATATACCTGAGATAAAACTACGGAAGCCAATTAGTGGCAGAACATTTTGTATGACCCTCGTATGACCTTTATCTTTCTGGACTGACGAGGGCCTCCATAACGAGCAACATCAAGCAAAGCGCCATCATATTATTTTAGAACAAATTTTGATGCCAACATCGATCGTGTCGGGTCTTGACCTCTTTAAAGAATTTACACACAGAAGCTGACTTAAATGCTTTTCACTCGTTCACTGTAAATAGAACATTATGGACAGGCATCCATCACTCGCTAGAGTTTTGAACTCTGATTTGAAACAAACTCATACGGAAAGAAGCTAATATATGAGAGGATACATATAGAGCCCATGTGTATTTCATATGAGAAGTTAATAAATCTGTTTCATTATATGAACTGATGCAAAACTGAACTTAACGTATAATTCCATCGATTAAAAAAAAATGACATTTACACCGTCCTTCTGAAGGAGGCCACCTGTATAGATATTTTATGGCGACTATTTCGAAATAGATGTACACAGACCTTTTTTGTCCCATGAACTTCTAATGACTCTTTTAAACTTAAGTTACAACGGTGGTAAGATTTTTGTTGTTGTTGTTTTTTTTTTTGTTTTTATGTTTGTTTTATTTTTTTTTGTGCGGATCATCTAAATTAGTTTCATTGCCCAAGATTCAAAGATATCAGATAGATGTATTCATAAAGAACATTCACAAACACGACAATGAATGTATGTTCAGTTG
Source organism: Mercenaria mercenaria (assembly GCF_021730395.1). Lineage (NCBI taxonomy): Eukaryota > Metazoa > Mollusca > Bivalvia > Venerida > Veneridae > Mercenaria > Mercenaria mercenaria. The sequence goes on along the minus strand of NC_069375.1, from coordinate 58,637,798 downwards.
AAAGACTATTGGACAAAAGAATATTACTAATAGTACTTCAAATAAACACAATGGAACAATGACACTTATAATGAGAGGGTTATCATAATTTTACATTTATATGCAAAGTTGTGTTATGCTTGAATTGATTTTTTTTCCAGGTCTGGTCGTTTAATGATCATATTATATACCTAATTTCTCCCTATTTCTTAATTTTTATCAACCAAAATTGACTATAAATTACGAAAATTGATACTAATATATGATACGTTGAATTTTACGCATATATTTTGTAGCCCCATCATCATCATTTTTGACGTCACCACTAAAGGAAGTATTTCCACGATTATTTATTTTTCCAAAATCTGATGGGGGTTATGTATTTGTATGACACGAAGCAATCAAAATCAATTGTGTTCGTTGTTAATAGAAACAGGTACTTGCAAAGGTAATGAAAGTGCATTTAAAATTGTATGAAAAACAAAATCTCCATGTACGCACTGGGCTTTGATAGTTGCACCAGCCTTACATGAAATTATCTAAACCCACTTTGTGAGGTTCAAAAGGTGATCGAAGACACTAAGCACTCGACTTCAAAGCCCCGTTGAAGTTACGCACAATTCATGATAAAGAAAATGGGTTGATTATTGTTTTAACATTCAGTAAGTAAAATGTAACTATTTCTGTAGTTATTTTGTGTTCACTTTTCCCGCAAAAGCAAAGAATTATATTTTTCCTTCGAGTCGGAATGTCCAACATTTATTTTTTTACAATCAGTTTTTTCTTATAGCTATTGTTCACTTTGCGTGTGTCAGCAGTTAAATAATTTTTACCAATATTTAATATTTAAAGCCACTATAAGGTCCGGAATAAGATATGTATTTTCTCCTAAACACACCCAAATACATATATCGATAGATATAATGATCTTTGCTCGTAAGTGTAATGATTTAAATCTTTTTGCATATCAAATTATGCAACAATTTGTTACATCACAAAATGTCTATTATGTAAACTGAGGGGTGCGGAATGTTTCTTTATGTGTATCAATAGTATCGTTAATCCTTTTATCATTAAACTAATTTTAGCCATTAAACTAATGTTCAGTATAATCTCCAATAAATATGTGTACAGCCTTTGACGAAAGGTCATAAAAATGTAAATAAACACTGTGAAATTTACTGGTCGACAAAAAAATAAAAAATAAAACTTTGTTGCTTCCTGAAAAATGTTCTGGTAATGATTTTAATACAAATACCAGGTGATTGTCAATGTTTCTATTTTTTTCGGCGAATGCCATACCAAGAACGAATTCGTAACATTGACTTACCCATGTCACGTGACTTGATAACGCATTATGGGTAAGTTATCAAAACAAAAGATTTATGCAACACTCTAAATGCTTGGACGAGAGTGTCCTTTTTCACTCTGCTGACTGTGCAACGCTCAGTTAATGACTCTGTTCACAGTTTTAAAGCTACGTATTGCTCAATACATTTAGCAAGACTATTGATTTAGTAAGATTGATAAATATAATAAAAAGCTGTTCAAATATATGGCGTGTAATGTGTTGCAAAATTATAACTTCTTTAATAATTGTCTATCTTTATATATTTATTTAATGTCTTAAAATATTATCTGTAAAACAGAAATATGTTTTTAATGTTTTCATATTTTTTCTATGTTTTGGAATAATAATTGTAAAACTAAAAAAAAAGTCTGCAATGCAACAAAATATGTATTCGATACAAATACCAACATATATCAGTTAACAGAAAGTGCTCATTACGGTCTTCGTATCACATGAACAAGGGCGTGATTAGCCGATCGATTAAAATCTTCTGGGTCAAGAAGTTTCTTCTAGACACTGCTGCAATTATTCATAGTAGAAAAAACCAAACAAATTGCACAATAACGAAATCAAATTGTTAAAGTGTGATAATTAGTTAAGAGAGATGACAGAATAACACAAATGATATGAAAATTTCATGAACTTCTTGTCTTACTACAATTCGCCGACCACCATTTTTTAAAAATATTTCTTGTTTTGTCTGCATTGACTTCTGATTTTGATAAAGTTATTTGAAGTTCTAAAAATTGCCGTGACACTTTAATGTCAAATTTTATTTCATCTCGTTATTAATACAATTTATTTTTTTCAGATGAAAACCACTTAACAAATAAAAGACTGGCAAACGGTAAGTTATTGTAATCTTTGAAAAGTTTTGTTTCCTAAAAAAAGATATGACAGTGTCAATCCATATAATAACACTAATGACAAGAAGGAAAATATTTTGCTTTACAAGTTGTTTTAACTATTAAATATTTTAAATTCAAATTAATAATGTACAGGATATTTTTTTCGATTGATGTAAGGGTTAAACGAGTATATTTACAGCAGTTGATAAGAGTACATGATTTGCCTCATTTCGATGCAGCTATATTAGTAATAAGATTGATATAAGGATCCTTAGAATGCATAAATTGCAACCAAGCAAAATAAAACGCTTCAAGGAACCATCTACAACGTCCTAAAGAAAGCCTTGGTTTTCTGGAAAATGAGAACTATACTCTAACGTTTATTAGACCGTCCCACAGAGTCTGATTTAAAAGTCTAAGATTTTCATGACTAAACGATCAGATACTCAAAGAAAGAAGTTGTATCGATACAGTATCTAGCAATCATAATAAATGAATGCACCGATAACTCGAATGCGGCGCATTCCTTTGTTTAAGTTTCGCAAATTTACTTCTACTGTAATGTTTCTTTGCATTATTACGATGTTTTATTTAGCAGTCAACACGTTCAAAATAGTGGCCTGTAATGTATTACGATTTTTTTTTTAAATTTGTGCAATAGTGTATTAGAAATTATTTTGAAACATGTTAAATTAATATGCAATAGTACGAGGGGTGTTCAAATATGAATGCAACTAGGCCAATTTTCAGAAGTGCTTAACAAACAACGCCAAAATAATTATCTCATTCATTCAAAATACTCACCACCATGTGATATACAAAGTTTTTTGACCTTAGCAAATAGGAAAAAGTCACAATGGGCAAGATCTAGCGAATAAGGAGAGTGAGAAAGCTCGACAATCTTTTCCTGTTTCAGATATTTGCGTACAATGGCCGTTTTGTGTGACGAAGCATTGTCATGCAACAACCTGACACCAAGGAAACCAGTCCGTTAATATTTCTTTAATTTATGAAATACTTTGCCTCTGTAAAACTTGGCATTTACAGATTAACCTATTCGCACGGCAACTTGAATAGCAGGACCTTGATTTGTAAATGGTGCGGTTTGCTATGTGAGGTCTTTGACTTCCTTTGGTTGCTCATATTTTGTTCTGTATTTTTCGCTTGGGCTCATAAAAGTGCACCCACGTCTCATCGCCAGTCTTTTGGCGTAGTTGCAGTTTTCGGACGGCGGGCATGAGACGTATCTTTTACTGAATCTACACCACTTTTAAATTTCTTACACCACCGTGTGAAGATGAAAATGAAAATCCATTCTTCCCATAAACATGAGACGTTTCATTAAATATGTATTTTGCCTGTATACCAAGAATACAACGGTTCTTGATATAGGACCGTATTTGGTCAGTGAAAGGAGACCAGTTCCTAATCATTTTAGGTTTAGTGTACATGAGTGGATAGTGTTAATCGAGCTATTCTCAAAGCTAGATTGAACGGGTTTAAACATGTATTGTATTAATGGAGAGTTTACACAACCCTCTCTGCGATACATGCACTTTTTCGTACAAATCATGGTTAAAAGCGAGATATTTGCCTAGTTGCATTCATATTTGAACACCCCTCGTATTTTAGACAACTTCAAATTATGATTAAACACACACACACACAATCTACATAACATTCATGGTTTTTGGTGTATATATTCGCAATAATGATATAATTCTATATTAATAAACTGAATTGAATATTTGTATCATTAAACATACGTTTCACTTTACTGAACTTGTAACAAATTATATATTTCTCTGAATGAAAAATTACACACACGCACACACATCTCATGTACGCACGTGCGTATTCGTGTACATACATGCATTAATTATTGCATACCTGATTCAAGCCATTCTATCACAGGTGGTAGGAAGTAAACGGTGTCTTTCGGCGGTTTAAGTGAGAAATTCGTGGCTATCTGGTAAATATTGCGGATTTTGTTGACAAATCATCACCCTGGGGCGGATATTTTACGAAGTATGTGAGTTTTTCATTTACTTTGGACACATCGCATGCGTGCATTCTGTGACCACGCTATTTACCTCCTCCCGACAATTTACCCTGAGTCTGTACCTGTTACTAGTACGACACCATTCCAATGTACAAGGATTTTTTTAGTTGGGTTTAACGTCACTCCGACACAATTCAGATCATATGGTGACTTTCCAGCTTTGATGGTGGAGGAAGACCCCAGGTGCCCCTCCGTGCATTATTTCATCACGAGCGGGCACCTGATGGAACCATCGACCTTCCGTAAGCCAGCTGGATAGTTTCCTCACATGAAGAATTCAACGCCCCGAGTGAGGCTCGAGCCCACATCGATGAGGGGCAAGTGATTTGAAGTCAACGACCTTAACCACTCGGCCACGGAGGCCCCTAATGTACAAGGAAAGTCATCATAAAACATTTCGATTGACGAACCGTTTTCAATTGTGACGTCAAAACTCGTCAATGAAAGATTTTTGCACTTGTGCTATTGAGTCGTATGAATTAATAATTCTAAAGCCTTGGCTATCATAAATGTGATCGAACTGTCTTTTCCCCCCACAAATCGTTGGAAATGTGGACCTGAGAAGGACTTGAACTATCTATCGCCGTATAAAGCGCTCAATAACATTTCTTTACGGAAATACATATCTTGGTCAAAAAATGCACGACTACAATGTTTCAAAAGTAAAAGAAAAACACACATATTTGACAAAATATCCGCCCTAGGGTGATAATGATGTAAAGTTTAAATCTATTCTCTTTGCTTCCAGTGGTATGACGACATCGGAAGCAAAGAATGTGTTTATTTAATAGAAATGCATGAATCCTTCCTTAATATAAGAACTTATATTGCATTACAAGTATATTGTGTCGGTGCAACGTTAAATCAACAAAAACAAAAACAAAAATCAATACACCGCAACATGCTTCATAGCTTAAAGTAAAAAACAACAACAACAACAAAAAAAAAAAACATATGCAAACTGACATAATCATAAAGCTGTATTTTCGACTGCAATGTCATTACTGGAAAGGCTTAAGACTCTTTAGACGCAAAATATAAAAAAAGTATAGAAGAAGTCAAATGTTGGTAGATTGCGTCGTTTGTTGTTCACATTTAAATTTCGGTCAGTCTTTTTTTCTCAAGTTTGTTTCGTTTTCATTATGTCACTGAGTTGTATTTTCAAGCTCACCATTCTATTTTCAGCCTTTTTCTTGCACATCGATAATATAACTCATGGCCTTAGCTATAAAGATACCCTTCCTAAAGGTAAGATCTTTTAGTTTTCGAATCACTTAAACATTTTTTTCCTAAATTTTAAACCTAGGCTTAGACTAGGCAGTGTATGTTTTTTCGTGTTTGTGTGCGTGCATGTGTGAGTTTAACATCTTTTTCAACAGGTTTTAGTCCTATTTCCGAAGTTATTTCTTTCTTAATATGAAAATTAAAGTAAACTGCTTAGAATAAGTGTTTTACATGCTGTACACATATTTAAACATTCTTTTTTGAACTGCCAAAGTATTGTGGTTTTCTTATTTCCTTTCATAGTATATGTATGATAGATTTCTCTTCAAACATTGCAGACCATATCATTAATAAAGTCTGTAAACTGATCCTTTGGAAGCCAAGAATGCAACCAAGTAGAATAATAGCAGGCTCTGTTTGATTGAGTCTGTTTCATGAGAAGTACTGAAAAGTGCAACACCTCTCACGCCTCTTAGCACCGGCATAAGCGGAACTCTTTTACACATCAATTGAAAAGACTCCATGATCCCAAAGGATCAGAAAATATAACAATACGGAATACAAGTACGGAGAGACTTTTAACAGCCACAATACAACACTATATATACAGGATCTACGTATTACTTGAAACATACTTGTTGCTGCTGTGAACTATCAACTTAAATTAAGGTCACTTGTGGTAATTAGTTGTTCCCCCTCGGAACTTAAAATCTTATGTTTTCCTATTTGAAACTTACAAGGGCAGTTATAGGTATGATGTAACTTTTGTACTTGTTTGGAACAATATGTTTGTTCTCTCTTAGAACTAACAGTGTCTGTTCCTTCCTGGAACTTATAGTGGCTTATTGAGTGCAATTGAGTTTACAAGCATGACCACTGACAGCAGTGCCTGAGGTACTGTATATTTTATGCAGCTACTGACAAACCAGATAGAATATTAAAACTATCTGCACTAAGGCTGCCTAAAAGAGATTGTCAAAGCTACCAGTTAGCAGACCTATATTCATGTATATTCTAGACTACATTGAAATTGCCAATGCAGAAAATTTAATCTGAATTTTAACAATAAATGTCCTCAGAATATACTGCCTCAGGCAAAACCTTTTGTTAAATACTTAGAGCTTTCAGGGTTGATCTTGTAAGTCTACATGTTATGTTCAATTTCTATGCTTTTTCCATGGCATACATGTATATAACGGACAAACGTTTGTAAAAGTTTGTCACCCAAGGCTGTACTCTTCCAATATTGATTAGAGTGCACAGATATACTGTCATTTTAACTTTATTACATCTTCTTTTTGTTGTGGGCCTACTATGCAAATGCGTGGCTCTGGGACTGTGTTTTTAGTGCTCTGTACTTCCAAGGAATCTACCCATACCTATTATCTTCTATTAAATTTACAGTATCTGCTGAAATAACGCCTGAATATCTCAACTAATAAAAATGTTTTGGCTTATTGGTGAAGTTCTTCCATTGAAAATCATTTTGTTTGACCAGGCCACTTTGCGGCTCTATGATGAAAAAGTGTTCAATGCAATTTAGAATGCAACATGTTGTGTGAATGTCCATTGCATAGTTATTCTATAATAAAACTTTCAGGTAAAACGTTTAAACCATTTAAAAAATAAAATACTGAAATTTTGTTCCTGGCAGGTGAAAATATACATTCCACTTTAAATGTTAATATCTATAAAAGTAAGTCAAAACTGATAACAGTGACACATGTTAACGGGACTCAATAAATGTAGCTATATTGCCATAAAATATAAATCAAATAAAAAACAATTTGCGCAGACACCTTACTGGGACTCCCCCTTCTAGTATATAGACACACAACTTTCGTATAGTTTGACCAATCAAAACCATTTGTAGGCATCAACATTTGGCTGCTTTGGTCCTTATTTATATCAGCTCAGGCGAGTTCTTCCGGATTTATCTTTATCGTCCATTCTTTCATCAGAAATGATACAGCTTTCTGTTCACGATGTACCTGATTAAGTTTAAATAAAACACATCAGATAAGACGCATTGAATTACCAGATCAAAGTTCCAGTTTGAAGATTTGGTTGTAAAAGAAAAGCCAGAGCTTAGAAAAGGAATGTTTTGTATATAAAAGTTATATCAATACGAAAAAGGCATGGGAGGCGATAAATTTATCATATACATTTTAAACCTTCTGATAAGAGCGCCGTTCATCGTCCATCCCGTCCTGCCTCCTTTCGAAATCCCATTTTCGTATCGCTTGTGTCTGTTGTGATAATGTTAGATTACCATTTCATATAAGAAAATGAACCTACCCCAGATCCCGGAGGCGACAGGCGAGCGCTATTGTCTCGAATTTATATAATTTCGTTCTAGAAATGGATCACGATCCACGTAAATCTACTGTGAATAAATATTTCTTCCAGACAATAGCTGAAATATGTAGATTCATAAATTTTCTTGATATTCTCAACAATTATTTATTTTATTTTCATTTGCTTGCGAGTAATGCGGTCTATATGACTGGAATCTCATCAGCGGTTTATTAAAATTCTTTGTTGCAAGGGAAACATTATATAACTGATTAATAAAAGAGCCTCGCTTTCTTAGTATTGTCGAATCTAGTTTGACATTTTCTAAAAAAAAGGTCATAAGCGTATTCAATAGACACGGAATTATACACAAGATGATAAAACAGGCGTTTGCATATCACGTAATACATGTGACGACACTACCGTTGCTATTGTCGGTATGGTCATTTCGATTTGTCAATAATCCAATCATTTCCACTTTTTTTTTCATAGAACATATCACAGCGGGTGTTAAGTGCTGTGTGGCGGCCGTAAAAAGTCGCCCCGACTTCATCTCAGTGTTGTTATATTTTCTGGTCTTTCGGGATCATTGATTTCAACTCATTTAGATATGAAGATTGAATACTGCTTAAGCCGGTGCTAGGGGGGCGTGGGCAGTGTTGCATTTTCCATTACTGCTCATGAACAGACTCAATCAAACCGAGTCTGCAATTTTCACTGTTTGCCTTGTTCTCGGTGCTTCCGAGGGATCTTCTTTCCAGATTTTATTTACTTCACAACAGCGGGTGTTAAGTGCTGTGTGGCGGCCGTAAAATGTCGCCCCGACTTCATCTCAGTGTTGTTATATTTTCTGGTCTTTCGGGATTATTGATTTCAACTCATTTAGATATGAAGATTGAATACTGCTTAAGCCGGTGCTAGGGGGGCGTGGGCAGTGTTGCATTTTCCATTACTGCTCATGAACAGACTCAATCAAACCGAGTCTGCAATTTTCACTGTTTGCCTTGTTCTCGGTGCTTCCGAGGGATCTTCTTTCCAGATTTTATTTAGTAACAAATCATACGTTTAATTCTAGACATCGCGAAACTGGCTGTGTACAAATTTTCAAACTCAGCATTCTCCTGGAGTAGATGGGTAGTGTATGATCTGGGAAGAACAACATCTGTCTCAGCTGTACGAATGAATTTTCATCAAGGTTAGTGATCGACATACGAGGGATGTTCGAAATGAATTGCTTATTTCTATCTGGAGACTTCAAATTTCAAGTTAGCTCAAAAGGGCTCATTTCATGCCCTCGAAGTACTCCCCGTGGCTAGAAATGCAAAGTTTCAGCCGATGTATCCACTTCTTGAAGGCGTCACGGTACGCTGATTTGGGCACAGTAATAGGGTACTGATGAATGGCAGATCCAAGTGCCTGTCGGGACTTGTATTTCCACCCAGCAAGGAATGATTTCAATTTCGGAAACAAAAAGAAATCACATGGGGCAAGGTCTGGGGAATACGGGGGGTGAGGCAGAACAGTTACTTTTTCTTTCTTCAAAAACGCCGTAATTATTGCGGAGGTATGAGCGGGGGCATTGTCATGTAGAAGACGGACATGTTTAAAACCAGTGGCAGGGCGTCGTTTCTGATAATACTTTTTCAGTTTCTTCAGTACTACGTCTTTGTAGTACTTTCCGGTGATGCTTTTGCCCTTTTTCACCGGCACTTTTATTGCGACTCCTTCACCAGAGAAGAAGATTGCATACAAAACCTTCTTTGCACTCAAAGAACGTTTGGCAATTATTGGGCGTTTGCTGTGTTTAGTGGCCCAGATCTTATTGCTAACCTTTCTGACGGGCTCAAAATAATGGACCCAGGTTTCATCACCAGTGACGACATTGGCAAACTGCTTTTTGTCATATTTTGGAAACATTTGAAGCAGCTTTTTGGCCACTTTAACCCGTTACCTCTTTTGCTCATCAGTCAACAGATGTGGCACCCATCTAGCAGAAATCTTTCTGACTTTCAAATGCTTCTTCAAAATAAGGTGAACCGTTGATAGTGTTATGCCTACCTTTCGTGCAATATCACGAACTGTAAATCTGGCATCTCCTTCAATGATTTCCTTTATTTTGTAACGATTTCTTTACGAGATGCAGATTTTGGCCCACCTGATTTCGGTGCATTTTTGATGGACTCTACACCAGACTCAGATTTCTTTTTCCACCGCCGAACTGTGTCATAAGACACACAAGAAGGTCCATAAGCAGTAGAAAGTTCAGTAATCAGCTGCTTCAAAGAACAACCAAGTTTTGAGCGAGCTTTGATGTAAGCCCGTATTTCATCTTTCTTGTCGACGCTTCTACCAACCATTTTTACTACAGTGGTCAATGATTGCGTGTATTCAAATGGTAAATTTTATGTCTTACACTTAGTCTAACATGTACATTTATACACCGTTGTGTAGGTATTGAATAACCCTATACAGGCAGGTATTGGTTTTTATCGTGCCCCACGTGGATATCGAGCTAGAGGACAATAAGCAATTCATATCGAACACTCCTCGTATTTTAACCATTCCACGTTTCACCGATCCTTGTGCAGGTTGGCTTCTATTTAGCAAAATTAAGTTATTGCTTTTATCAATATTCGCGCATCAAACAAAATCATTTGCGCATTATGGAAGTGGGAATTGTCGGACTTAAGCGATCCGTTAGCCATGAATTTCAATGAAAACAAGAAATATCCTAAAACTGATGTTCAGCGTTGGTGGGGACTTCAAGTGTTGAAAAATTTCGATTGCAGAATACTAAAAAGAGTACAACTGTATAATTATAATTATTATCATACCAGAGTTATATAGCGCCCTTTTCATGATAAACACGTTCAAAGGCGCTTTACATAATAATATTATTATTCCAAACTGTGCATGGTTATAGCTCCGTGCTAGGTTTGAAGAATGCCATATGTCGAACGTTCATGTTAAGGTACTTGAATAATGTTTTGAAGGAAATATTTAAATACATAGAGATATTATTTTTAGATTTTCCTTTCGCCGCTTCTTTACTTCATTCACATGTAAGGTCGCTCAAATGTGCTTTACATTCATTTCTGTAAAGGTATCGTAGAGATCACGCTTATTTACATTATTTTGCCTCACGATTATACTGTAAAAATAACATGTTCTGTCCGGCTGAGCTAAACAGACTGAATTTGGATGCGGAAGAATTTGACAAAATAAATAGAAAGAGAAACACCATGTGTTGAAAAAAGTGGAATCACAAGATTTAGCTTACCAAAAGGTTCCTTCTAGCGCATATTAAATATACATTTTAAGGGATCTTTAATAAAATAATTATGAACTATGTTTTTTGCTAGTTTGCGTGCATTCTTATCTATTTATTATAAGAATACTTACAGAAAAATATGACTGAAACATCTAATACAGAAAAAAGCAGGAACATGTCTTAACATATGTGAAAACGACAAAGAGGTTATACATACCTGCAGAATGATTTACCGAGGGCGTAATGACTTTCTATTTCTTAGCCCATGTATGGCATCAAATAGTAGGACGTTTTAAGCGTTTTTTTTTATCACGTTGGTATAATTTTGTTTCGAGTTATACGTTCTAGGACCACGATACGCTGAGGCTTTGCCAGGGATCGAGTATATGTTAAACGGAATGTTAACAGCGCGTGAGCTGGATGGTCTCTTTGTTATCACACTTATATTTTCCTCTTCTAAAGTTTTTTATAATATATTCATATCATAAAACTGCTATTTTAGTCCCTTTTTGGATAGTGCATGTTAATTTTGTGTTAAAACATCTGCAGAATGCCTCAGGATACGCTGGCACCCTCGCCCTACCAGGCTCGGACAAAAACCAATCCCAAGGGATTCTGCAGATGTTATAACAAGGAAAAAAGATGCGTTATCCCTACGAAATAGCATAAAACCGCTTATTTGCCGTTTTTATAAGCTGTTTTTACAGGCGAGTAAGCGTGTTTTAAGAGTACATGCGCTGTTTACAAATAGTATTAAACACTCACTCAAAATGCAGTACAATTTACAGAATACACTCTTAATGGAAGATTTCCTGATTAATATACGGGACCCTTGTCAGAATGTTATAACTACCACTGGTTTAGAACCGAACTCGTGCCCACTGTTTTACTAACGTACAAGCGGTACTGGTAAATACCGTCTATTTTTAAGATCAGATACAACTAAACCAAATAATAGGATGGTAAAAATCTAATCTTTTTATTTCTCTTTCATAATAATACATTGTAGATAACTCAGAATAATCATTATCCAAAGCAAATAACATACAATTTATAGTTAAACACCGTTTTACATAATCAAAATTGTACACAGTATATTGGCATAATTAATGATTAGTAATAATTCATGATTGATTGTTTATAAAGAGTACATGTTTATCTAGGTTTTGGATCAATGGGAACATCATGATATATAATAGACATACAATTAGTCTTCAGTTAATCAATTTGAATTCATAACTTTTGAATTTGGATGCCAAATTAAATCTCAACTTTAGTTAAAAGTAATTGATTCGTAATGACATTCAGCAATTTTCATCCGATTACATGTTCTTTGAATCTTTTATCGGCATTCGCTGTCTGGTAACGTAGTTCATACCAGCTGGGGAGTTGTTGTGGCAGTTTCTTACAAATCACTGGAAGTACTTTTTTGAAATTTAGGATGCACTTAAAACAATATTTCGCTATTAACATGTCAAACTCAAACAAAACCAAATGTTGACAGCATACCTATTTATTCATTTTACAACGTCAACCCATTTCATAAAATTTGCAGGGAAAAAAAGCTTAACTGTCTACATTTAAAAGGCTAGTGCTCAACGTTATCCAGGAAGAAACTAATATCAAAAAAAACAAAGTAACATCGTTGTCTTATCACATCAAATCGATCATTTGATATTTGTATAATATATAACCATTTTCTAGTAGTTTTATCAATAGTATTCTACAAACACAACTTTTTATATAACATACGTGTTGTGTTAATAATTACGTCTTTGCGTAATTCGATATTTTTGAAAATTTAGTAATTGGACTGGGATTGTTTACCACTGGCTGTGATCCGCTTTATTGTACATGTGTTTTTTGTGGTATAGGGCTGACTGGACGCCATCTTTGTCGATTCTTTCACCAAAGTGTTTTCAGTAGATGACGAGGTTTACTTTTTTTTCGCATTCAATTTACATACTCACAAAGCATCAGTCAATGTCTTAAGTATGATAAGCCGATGCACTATGTCGTCTCTAAGATCAACATGGAGCATCTGAACCACAGATATTTGAAATCCGTTAACTATTTTCTTATCATTTTTTCGCCCGCCATATTCAACGGGTAATTTAAAGTGAATAAAACCACTGTCATTCCCTACGATCTTCTTATTGGACATTTATATCTAAAGTAAGTCCAATTCCTTATTAGAAATGTGTGCCTCAATTTTGAGGCATACTTTCCTGTATCCGTGAAAATTACCTATTACATTTACATGCTTAACTTTTTTATCAAGGTAAGATATACCTACTTTTGAAAATATTAATATTGTATCGCATTTCTAGAATTTTCATTGTTTGTTTTCTATTCCTTATTCGCCTTTTGAAAAAGGAATAGGGAACCAGTTCCTTATTCCTTATTCGACATTTATATCTTATATTAGCCCATTACTTTATCTGAAACTACTGTTTGAATGATACACAGTGCGTTTCTTGTTTGCAACTTGCACGCTCATCTTATGATATATTTTATCAAATGTAAAAAAAAACCCTTAATGTTTTTTTTGAAAACTTATATATCAGTAATATACGTACTCTTCTTAAAAGAATCTCTTAATGTTTACGAATGACAACGTCTCTTCATTTTTATTCCTTCTTTTTGTTTTAAACGGTTATTAAGGAAGCTTTTTTCTTATTTATTACCCAACATGAATATACTTAGACATATTATTTATCTATTCATTCCAATGTTTTGACATTATTTGCAGTCATACAGTAAAGGACTTGTATTTTCATGCTTCAAGTGAATGCAGAGGGAAATACCATTTATATACTTGTAACATTTCATATCGGTATTGTATACCTACCTTTTGTAAAGCATTTATTGTGTTTCAGAGTTTCTGTTCTATTGAAAAAGAAATAGGAAACCAGTTCCTTATTCATTATTGGATATTTACTTTTAATATAAGTCAAGTTCCTTATTCGAACATTTTACCTCTTTTTTGGGTCATACTCTCTTATATCCGTGACAATTGCCTCTAGCATACTTAAAGATAAGGTATACCTACTTTTGAAAAGAATGTATTGCATTTCGAGTATTGCCATCGCTTGTGTCTTATTCCTTACTCGACATCTGAAAAGAAAATAGGTAACCATTTCCTAATTCCTTATTCGAAGTCACGATTTTAAGTACCTAATTATTGTCCATGTCACATTTTTTGACTAATCTGTTTAATTAATTTGTGCATAACTGCCGCCTTTTTAAAAGGTTCATTTCATTGAATACCATCAACATGAATTAGAAAACACCGTTTTATCGTTACAAACAGCTATTTTAGCATATCTTAAAAGAGTTTTTCATTACAGGCAATTGTTTTCATTTACTGTTTATTCCAATTCGTCTTCGAGTTTTGAAAAAAAAAAATGAAAAGAACAGGGAACCAGTTCCCTGTTCTCTATTCCACTTTAGGATTTTCGTTATATATTGATTATGAATGTCACATTTCTGCCAATATGTCTTTTGGTATTCGTATACTTGAAAAAGGATTAAGGAACCAGCCTACTCGTCATCATGAACTTGTATGTTCTGGGTTTTGGCCAGGTTTTATCAGTTTCTCTTTAGCCATGTATTGTTTCACATTTATTCAGTTCGGTTTTAATTATGCTTCATTTGATATTTTTCCATTTCAGATGTCGACATTTATTTGGTTTTTCTTCGTTTTAATTTTGAGACATGTATTGTAAGACATATCGTTACTTTTGTTTGAGTCATGTATTGAATGGTTTGTTTTTTATTCTATTTTAGTGATACTCTGTTTTATGTTACAAGGAAGAGTTGGATTGTTTATCAGCAACGGGAAATGGGACTTCTTGTATTCCGAAGCTGCGCCGTGCTTGTATTTTACAATTTGCGTTAATATGCAATCGTATTACAGTTTTGTCTTTATAAGGTATTGATGATTGTTTTCAGGTATTCTAAAATAACTAAGTCAGTTTAAATTCTTAGATGGCTTGAAAGTGTCAAGAAGACAATGTGTCGCAGCTTTAGATATGTGTTACGGTATCTTGCGCATAGCATGTACGTTTACGCCATTCTCTGACAACTGCGTCAGGGAGTTGGCTCTTTGGCTCGGTGGTAAGAGCATTTCGACCATTACATAAGTGACCCAAAATTTGAATCGCGCCACAGGCAGTTGAAACTTTTCGTCATTAAATGCTTTCTGTTAGATTTTTAACGGCTATAAAGTCCTAAGATGCGGGGTCGTGCGGTATACGGACTCTGTCTCTTACCGAAAATGGCAGTTTATATGCCAAAATGGCGTACATGTCATCCTAAATCTTTTGAAGAGGGGAAGTGTTACAGTCGCTTACGCATAACCTTTACATTTAAAGCCAATTTTTGAGAGTTGTGGAATTGTTTGGTTTTGTTGAAATTGTTAATTTCGTCAGCAACATATTTGTTAAGATTACTCTCAAAATGTTAAGAGGAAATACTTTCAGTCGTTGTTAAGATATTGGTAAAATTATCTGTTTTATTCAAAACATATTGTTTTCTTTTATAAATCATATAGATCTAAATAACTTTTTTTATTTATATGTAGACCAACTGAAGGGCGTTACCTGACTGTGTTTTACACTTTTTACCATTTCTTTTCGAAAGTTACCTACGAGATGTTCACAGAACAACTAATATATGGTAAACACATTTGAGTTCTTAATAGATGTATGTACGTTTGGTAATAGATCATTGGTATATGTTTTAAAATTGACAATGTGTTTATGTCAGCTATATACATATAGCGGACGTTCTTGATACAGCAGGTGCACGAATGAACATCAGAGACATTTAATAATGTATGGACTTTCTCCTTTTCCGAAACTTTTCTGCAAAGTAGATAAAAATAAATTCATATTTGTCTTTTAGCAATAAATTTCCATTTTTCTAGCGCATGTTTGTCATGATATGGACTAGTTGTTCAGTTCATACATAAGTAATAACAAAGTTCATATTGGATTAGATTTATGTCTTGCAAATTGCATAATACCACATTATTATAATAATGGACATTAACAGACTCTTCTCACTGAAGATATAAAGCAAACAATTTTGTAACGAAACCATAAGGATAAATAACATGCATGTGAAATTCAAATCGTTGGGGTATTTAGGTTTACAAAACAAACATTTTACGACAGAGCACGTCCGCATAATTGTTTAATTTTGCACATAGATTTGCTTATATGTTTCCTATATTTTGCTATATAACTTAATTTATTCCCTTAAATATATTTCATTTGGTAACTTAACACAGCTCCTACGAAAATTGAGACATGACCACTCCCCAGAAGGTAGCGATCTACTTTGAATTATTGGATTGGTAGCCGCTTAAAACGTTTCTCCCATGACAATCTAGAAGCATCCAAAAGCATAGTGCGTCGCAAAGTACAGAGAACGCCTTTTAAAATTCAAATTTTGAAATTTGGCTTGGTACCTTTTTGTTATGTATTTATATACAAGTTACGAATTACGATTGAATTCTAGCCAAATCACATTTACTCTTATCTTCTTAATTCAAGGCCTTAATACAGATATTTAAACATTTAAACTTTGTCGCAGAATACGTGTATTCTTAAAAGCACAAGCCATGTACCGGAATGGACACAGAAAATAAAATAATTACACACAGTCAAGAGTTACATTTTTGTAAACAATTTTGATGACGTACTGATATATTTAGACTGCAAATAAAAATGTTTTCCTTTTAAAAATCTTTTATAATATTTTGCTGTACATTAGATATGAAGCCATCTCCCGTCATAATCTATCCAAAATCATATTCCAATTTATTTGTATACTCAAGTGTATAAATATAAACAAATATCATGTTACACAATACAGTTGTTAATTAGGTTGCACCACCAATAATGTTGCTTCAAACTCAACAGAAATAATCAATTAAAATAAATGTGTATTCAGTTAGTTTATAGAATAATGCAAAGTCCTTTACATTTCTGCTGATGCATTATATTGAAAGGACAAAGAAAGCCTGATAATAAGTTTGTTTTACATGAAAGCCACCCCGAGCTTTTCATAACCATACGAACCAATATTAGAAAAGATATGGCAGTTTGAAATTTAAGAAAATTGCTGATCTTGGAGGCAGCCATTTTTTGGTGTTTATTACATCATTTACACACTGCTGAATTCTTTAGTTAGCACCTAACCTTTTGAATAGATTAACATTAAATGTTTCTTAAGTGTAAGATGATAAACATGATAATTTCTTTCATTATAGCTTGAAAAAGTAGATAAATAATTTACAGACATACGTAAATACAGTTAAGATCTGTGTTTAAAAAATAATTAATCGGCCATTTTGATCTTGTTGCCATTGAAACAACATGGCTGCCATTTAGATCAAATATTTAAATGCTCATAAATTTCCCATTTTAAGTCAATTTTGAAAACTATTTCACATCTTAAAATAATTAAAGAAATCCCAGCATATGAAATTAACATCAAAACAACATTTCCTTTCCCTTTGAACACTTCATTTTGTTTCTGTTTATGTTATATTTAAGAAGTACAACACTAGTGTTTGTCACATTAGACTGCAAGTTAGTTTTTTTAATCATTTCAAATGTATACAATTGTAATAAAATTTGATCGATCTTCCTATTACGTAACTAATAATAATTATTGATTGCAATAGATAGCAAGGTATTTTATTTCAAATTAAAGCAGGAATTTTTAGATAGCGAGATCGGGATATAGAGTTTAACTGTCAAAGTATATGATAATACTAAATATTAACCTTTGTTTGGACTTAAATTTCAAAAATGAGTACTGTAACAGTAGTTTGCAAGATTATAATAAAATTATCCATTAAAATTTAACAACATGAGCTAGTTTGTTCATTTTTGTATAGAAGCTTTTAACATTTGTATAAAAGCCACTTATACTTCTGATTTACCCTTAGCACTTTTACAATATGATTATAGTCTGTCAATCCTCAGTCAAAACCTAAGCACAAAAGATAAGGCAATAGACCATGCGTGAGTAGCTTGCTTTTCAGTTTTGATACTTAGCTCTGCTTACGACATATATTAATTCCTGCTCAGTTTTTGTATATTTATTTATTTCGTACTAATCACTTTCTCTTAATATAGACAAATCAAACACTGGAAGTTGTAACGTCGATCTTGGATTAGGTAACTTTAGGATCAATGACGTTCAGATATCAGCTTCATCATGGATGGATGAGTTTCCGCCGATGCATGCAAGACCACACCTTTCCGGCTGGTGTGCTTCCTTCGATGACGAAAGGCCATATATAATGGTAGGAATATCTTATCCGGATGACCTTTATCACAATAAATAAAGTGAAACTTGTATACAAAAAATGAGCACGTGTTTTATTTTTACCTTGGTATTTATTTAATATTTCATTCTTCTTTCAAGACATATTGTTTGTAGTCCTAAAGAACATACATATGGTACAATGAAACGTTTTTGTCATCTATTTTTTTTATTTATTTTTTTTGTGGCTTTGCTTTATTAAAACAAAATGGTGTTTAAAATGTAGCGCTAAAGATAAATCTGAAAATTTTAATGGACAATTTTCTTCTGTTTTCACATAAAATCCATTTCATAATTTATATAACCTTTGATCTAGCGTTCTTGCCAGTATGTCCGAAATAAAATTACAGAAAATGGTGTTAGGAAAATTCAGGCAAACCTAGATCTATACAAAGCAGCAGGCTAAGATCAGATTAATCCTAAATTTTAAAGATACATGCAAATGAGATAGCACCATTTTTACTCTCTTATTCAATAAATTCCTTGATACTTGTTCTGTACCCTCAGGTTGGTCTGAGGCCTATATATGTAACACATGTTTTTAGAAAAAAGACCAGTGCTTTTAACCTGTATAACTTGTAAGATTTTAGAGCACATAGTAGTTAGTAATATTTTAGATTATTTAGATAAACTTAACATCCTGGTGGAAAAACACCATGGTTTTCGAGGCCCAGCAGTTTTGCGAAACCCAACTAGTGGGTTTTATTCATGCATTATCTCGGTCAGTATAGCAAAACCAAGTTGCTGGTTTCATCATGGATTTCTCCAAAGCCTTTGATATTGTCCATAATTGCAGACTATTCTTACAATTATCCCATTATAGCACCAGATGCTCTACTCATTATTGGATAAAAGCATGTCAGGGAAATCGAACTTAAAAACGTAGTCGATGTGGCAACATCGATCTCGGCTCCTGTTATATCAGGCGTCCCTCAATAGACAATTGTTTTGCCCCTCCTGTTTCTGCTGTACATAAATGACCTACCTGCGTCTGTGTCTTCCAACGTACGCCTTTTTGCAGAAGACTGAGTAGATTATAGGACTTTAAATACTTATAATGATTCAGTTCAGCCGCAGGAAGACCTTAACAGTTAATCATTGAAGCAGAAATAGAAGATGTTAACAAATTTTACATACCGCAAGTCCAGTCAAGCCACCTATTAAGGCGTAGAAGTATCATCTTATTTATCTTGGTCTCCTTTTGTAATTTGATTTTCTAATAAAGTTAGGCAGAATTTAGGTTCCTTAAAACATAACATACATTCTTCTAAAATTTTTGCTGAAGCAGCTGCTTATAATACTATTGTAAGACCAACTTTACAATACTCATCTAGGGTACGGGATCCTTACCATCAAAAAGATATAGATAAACTAGAAAACATTCAAGGACTAGCTGCAAGATTTGTAACAAATGACACAAAAAGACTTAAACTGGAATACATTGCAATTTAGAAGACAATATTTGTAGGCTGATTTTTTTCACAAAATGGTTTAGATGCTGATACGAAGCAGTATGTTACACATTACATAAGACAGTCCAGACACTACAATCATCTGGCATTTTAGATTCTGTCTACTACAACTGAGTATTATAAAATTCATTTTGTCCTAGAACATTTGCGCAGTTGAACACATTACCATCGGATTCAAATCGGCATTGGCTACATTGACGTGTACGCCTTAACTCCAGTTTCTATCTTTTTTGCTTTTATCCCGTTTTTAATCATACTAACGTATTTCTTTCTGCGCAACAGTCTATGTGTATATATAATTCGCAGTTAAGGGAATTTAGATTTAAGGTGTTAGATTTAGCACCTTTTTTTATCACAGCTGTTAGGAAGCACTAGGTGCTAGCCTAGGAAACCTGACAGTTTTTTACCACTTATGGCAATAATGTATCACTAATTGAACGTTTGCCATTACCATAAAAAAAGAAGACCTGTACTGATACATGCTTTCCGAAAGACCGTTATCAAATATATTTTTGACCAGAGTTCGATCATTATTATTGAGCAATGCGAAATTAAACAATAAAATATTTATTTATTTCATTCTTTCAGAAGAATTGTCCATAGTTTAGTTAGATTTTAGCAATAGGTTTGCCCTAAAGGTTATTTTACTCGGCTATTATATATCAATTTATCAAACATGCGCTTGTTGTATAATTTACATACTTTAGGATAAGTTATATAATCTAAATGATTTTAGTGTCATGTTGCAGACGATGATTAAAATCTACTCTTCCAGAGTTTAGTTGAATTTTTTCAACATGTTCATTTCCACTAAGTTTTGAATATAATGTATATTTGACAATGAAAAATGATAAAGTAAATGAAAAAAGTCGGATGTTTGGAAAAACGTCAGAAAGAATGTAAATTTTATGTATATTTTCAAATGGGTTGCAACGGTGAACTACCTTCTGACAATTATTTGTTTGTTATTTTTAAGAATTTTTCAGAAAATTTATGTCAATCAATTTGTACCAGTAGTCACTTTCAAATAATGTACTTTTAATCCATTTTTGAGAGAAATTATATTTCGCCTACAATATCTGGGCTCGTCCCTTTAACGAGAATGTTAGGGATTGTTTCTATTATTTTTTTTGTTTCATTTTCGTAAGAGGTTTTCTAATTTATCATTTATTTATCATCCATGTTATGATATTGTCACTTAATGTCTTCGTAGTGCATTATATGGCTTAAGATCTCTAACGGTCAAAAGTGCAAAATTTACCGAGGGAGCACTGAATGTATTACATAATTTATATATTTGCCGAGGGAACTGAAAATAAGCAAATAACTTATTTCATTGACAACTTTCACAATATAATTGAAAAAGAACGAATATGATACATTTTACCCCGATACTATAAAAATGAATTTGAGCTTGGAAAAATATCCAGTTCAGAACATCTCATAGAGCCAATAATTCTTTACTTGAAGTCAGTCAGTATTCAACAGTATATAATTATCAATAGTATCTATTTTTTCATTTTTTACCGTTTTTTACTGTTCACTACTTAAATACGTCATGAAACATCCGGTAACGTCATCTTACCTTAATACGTCACAGTTTACTATTCGTTGTTCTTTATAACAGTAACTTCACGAATGCATGCTGTTTCTGATCTTTGATATTCCTGTTCACAACCTGATGTTTTAAAGGTATTCAAAACAACTTCAGTTCTTAGTTTGTGTTAATTACAGCTGCAACATTCATCATGAATGCATTGAATGATGTACTAAAATACAATTATAGTTCATAAGCATGCCATATGCATGTAGTCGCTCACAAATTAGATATCGACATGCTGAACGTATTGGAGATAACATTTCTGAATGATCTTATTAATCAAAATACTTACTGTATTTATCAAAATATAACTTTACATCTGAAACATTATTAGATATACACCACGTATGTTCTACTGTATTCCCATATATTTTTCCTATACTCATCAAAAAAAGTGAAAACTGTTGTTATAAGACATTTTATCTTAGACATTGGAAGGTATTTCCAAAATATTATACATATTACACATGTATTTGTATAAATGGAAAATTAAAACCAAACACCATAATAATCTAAAGACAAAGTGTTATCTCCCCTGTTTCATATTAATACGACACTTGACACCCGTGTACAGGAAATGAAGTAGTGTCATTAAATTCCCTGTTATAAAACTGATTATATAGGAAAAAAAATCAAACTCAAGGCTAAATACAGATCGAGAAACCACTACATTTCTGAACATTTCTGACACTTAATTAAAACTGGAGCATCAGAACTGTTCAAATGGTTACAGAGGAATGGAAACATTGCATTAAAATTTATGTTTGAGGATTAGCGGCATTTAGATATATAAAATGCCCTTGTGCCTTAGCCTGCTGGCGGCAAGTGATTCTGCCTTTGAGACCAGTGCAGACCAGGATCAGCAAGCACATCCGTGCAGTCTGATCATGGTCTGCACTGTCCGCTATGCAGTCAGTATATTTTCAGTGAACACCTCTTCAAATAATAAATAGTGTTGCCAATATTGATTGATGGACCTGTCCTTTTTTAAAATTTTACCAGGCTAAAGGTCCAATTTTCTCGGAATTTAATTTCTCAGTTCCATTAATCTTAAAACTTCCTTTGATAAAATCTTAAAAGACGTTGTACCTCCTTCACCAAACAAACTTTCCTTTTACGTAATCACACTGGCATTCATAACCTAGTAGACATATCCAACAAAGTGTGTATCATATATAATTCAATGCAATTAATATCGGCATTTTTTATTAAAGGGCGTTTTAGTGCAAAAGTAAACCTTGTGGGCTAAAAAAATACGGAAACTGACGATTCGACTATCCTTATCGAATCGAGTGCTTTCGATGACGCGAGAAGCGAAATATGCTTATAATGGAAACTACTGCTCTTCTGTTTGAACGTATCACTGTAATATTTTACCTTCAAACTAGGTTTCACTAGCGTGCAATAGTAACACCAATTTGTGTTCTGCCAAAACAAATTCACCAACTGCTTAGTTGTGGGCTGTTAGTATACTATTGAAGCTTTCCTCTGTACAGGATCCTTCACAGGACAATTTCAGCCTGTCAGAAAGTTGTACATCCGGTTACATGAACAATAAAGTTTTCTTTCAATAAAACAATTTAAAACATTTGAAAATTTAAAAAGACATTCAAATTCATCGGTGTTCAAGTAAATTTACAAAGACCCGAGACTATAACGTTTATAACTTTGTTTCCCCAGCATACATGTAACAATATAAAAAAATAATAAAAAATAGAAAAAAAAAAAAACTCTCCACCCTAGCATTTTTCTGATAGCTTTGATATATTGACAACAGTAAAGCATGCAGGTTTGTGCAGGGGTTGACTATGCTTATCAAATTTAGCTCTACCACTTTGATTATATATGTTTCCACAGATTTTACATCTGTGTAGTTTGCTATCTATCATTTTTAAAGAAAGGGCTATGTAGGATTTGCACTGAGTTAATCCCCGCCTAAATGATAATAAACTTGCGGTATTTTAAACGAAATGTATATTTACTTATTTTAAAAAATGACTAGAATCTGCTGGGAGCTTTAAGGATTTTTTTTGTCCGCAATATATGTTTTGTATAGGAAAAGCGATGGAGTGACATAGGGTAAACTAAATGAAATTAGTAAAGCAAACAGTAGGTTTAACTTCTATAATTACCACTTAATCTAAAACTGCAAAAACTAAGAACACGGGTGTTCTAAAACAATCCTAATTGTGGGAAATATTTCTGAAAACATTAAAATCTAAAAAGTCCAATAAGAACTAGAACTGTCACAGGAGTGACTTATACCCCCACAATACAGTCTTGTAACAGAAGAATGGCAACCATATGACATTTTATAAATACATAGAATAATATAAAACGTTAAAAACACTTTTTCCTTAAACAACTTTTGCTCATTTTTGGAGAACTTCATCCTGGGCTTCCGCGGCACATATGATTAATACTAGTGTATGTGCCCAGGATGAGGGATGAGGTAAATATAAAACTCTGTAATATTAGAGATACACTGAAAATGAATACAAAAAGGTCTTACCGACACGTGTTTTCACAGAAAAATGTATTTACTTTTTACATATGACTTATAATAAAAAAGTTACAAAAATACCTAAAATATTGAAAATCTAAAACTGGAATTTCTAAAAGTAGACAAATTCTTGGAATTTAAGGGGAAGTAACTCAGTACAAAAGTTGGAAAAGGTTACTTCCCTTTTGATCAAAGCCAATAAGAATGATATATTGTGAAAATGCATCATAATTAACAAATAATTCATGAAAAATTAGTGTCAAAGTTATTCACCTTGTGCCACATGATGCGGGTGATAAGATGGAACATCTGTTTTAGGTTTGAATCAAATCCATTCAGAAATAACTGAGATAAAAGATTTCGCGACGCGACGGAACGGGACGTGACGCGACAAAACTGACTCATTTATAGCCCCCTCCCCAACATGTTTGGTTGGGGTATAGAAACCATTTTTTATTATGCTGTCTTTAAATGTTTAAATGAAAGATAACTATGTATGTATTTTAGAAGTGAACCCGAACAAAAGAAAAATTCAAAAAATACCAATTTTCTTAGCTAAAAGGGCCACAATTTAATAAAAATGTAAGAAAGAGTTGTGGTTCTTGGCCTACTTACTAATCTGTATATAATTAATAATTTTACAAATTGTCAAAGATATAACTCTGAAAGTTTTCATGAAATCGGGACCTAAACAGAAATTTTAACTTCAATTTTCTAAGTACATAAAGTGCCAGAATTCAAAATACAACTGAGAGTTATGGCTTATGGCCTATCTAATAACGTAATAATTGTAAACAAGTACGAACAGTTTTCAAATTTATTTTTCTGAAAAAGTTTACCTAAGTAAAGATTTTAATCAAAGCCGACACCGACGATCAAGTGACGACAATACCTCGTAGATTGTTTTCAAAAATCAAACGAGTTAATATATTAAAAACTGTTGAACTAATAAGCTGAAGTTAAAGCATATGTACACATAAAACCCAAATTCAGAACAAAGAAATAAAGGTTGAATATCACATTTAAATATTAATAGCAATTTCTAAACTCCATGTAGAAGATAATCACTTAATTACTGTGTAATTATTTCAAGCATAGACACTTGGGGTCAGGACCATCCTCCTCTGCACCTGCCTATGTTAAGCGAATAACTATAAGCATTTAAACATGTATTGAGCATATGTGACGATCATAAAACGCATTTTGTAACATTTTAGCGTGTCTTTAAAAAATGCATTTTACCATGCATTCTCTTAAAATATGAAGATAGCAGCAATGAAACTGACATTACAAAACAATAGTCGATTCAGCTTTTTTATTTACACCTACCTCTGAATCCCGGGTATCAATCGACGATTCTGTAACCATTCTGTCAAATGCCACTGGTCTTCACAACTGACGTTTGGGTTCCGGCGAGAAGTTAAATTTCATGATTACTCGATCAATCTTACTTGAATGGCACACTTCACAGCGAATTGGTCCCTGCTTTGCACTGTGCATAGCGTACGCGTTTACCAAACTTGGATTACTATCATAGAGATGATCCGATATAATATTGTCGTAAGCGTATTATGTTTAGTAGCCGGTTTATGATACGCACAGAACAAAGCGGGGTTTCGGGCGGTAAGCGCCAATTTAATGTTAATTTAAGATATTATTTTGAAATAGTTTACTTATCAGGTGTTTTTTAACTTAAGAAGGATAGTAATAGTGCCATTGCACATTTACGCACGGAATCTAGGTTTTTTTTCTGCGTTATTCGGATATTACGTTACGCAATCACCTCCGGTTAATCAAACGTGTAGAACAACCTTAAACTCAAAAGCGGGCACCTAGGTAGAACCACCGACTATCCGTAAGCAAGCTGGATGGCTTCCTCACATGAAAAATTCAACGCCCCGAGTGAGGCTCGAACCTACATCGATGAGGGGCAAGTGATTTGAAGTCAGCGATCTTAACCACTCGGCAACGGAGGCCACCCTCAAATTATTCACTATTTAAATATCTCTTGCATTATTGAATATTTTTTACCCAGTACTTTCCTACAAGATTTTGCTTTCATTTTCTGAGCATTTTGAAATAATCGGACTTTCAAAAGCTTAGCTGTAAAGTAATACATTGTAGTCTTTAACAGTTATCAATGTACTGGTTCGAGTCGTAATTTTTTTGCGGTTTTTCATAAATATTTCTTTCGTTTTACAATTGATTTGTACAAAATTTTTACCGTATGTGCTTTGATACAAGTAACATTGATTATTATCATTAACGGCCGTTTACATATGGTAAACAATACAACCGCGCTTAAAATAACAGACAGGTTTAGCCTCCACATTTTACCTTCTAGAGGTTGTAAATATTCGGCCACTTTTTAAACATTAAGTTGGTTGTATTTTCAACATTTTCTTGGAAATAAATCGATGCTACAGCCAAAATTGTTCCTTTCTCAACAAACTGCAATCAATTTTTAATAGCATACTTCGTGGGAAGTATTTGCCAACAGAGATTTTAAAAGCACCTGTCATCCTTCTCACACCAGCATGACGTAGTTTAATTTTTACGTCACTGTTTATCATACATTCCAGCATAAAACTGCTGTTCTAGTCACTTTTCGGGGGTATTTCAGCAGGAGAGTAAGGAGAATCTCTCGCTCACGTGCTATTATAACACCTTTTTATATATGCGCGTTCCGTGGCAAAGCATAAACGTATTACGGCCCCAAAACAAATAATTCAAAAGGAAATGACGTCAACGTGAAAAAATAACGTAGACATGAACATTCAATGACGTTGAGGGACAATATATTCATTTTCTTGGTTTTAACGCGTTTTATGCTAGTAAGCGTATGTTCTTTTTGTGTTATAAAGTTTAGATTTGAATTAACCCTTGCCGGGCCTCAGCATAAACGAGCGCGTGCAATGACATCACGCGGTCCGCGAGACACAACTTTAGGGAAGGACAACCTTTTTTCTACTCACCTCAACTTGTAGTTTTTTGCCGACTTTGTTGCTAACGCAAATGCTTGTGATGACACAGATGCGTTCTCAAGCATCTGGCTCGAAAACAAGCTTTAAAGTGGGTGGCCGAATATTTACGACCTGGCCGAATTTACGACTCGAACCAGTAGCAGATGTGACACCTATGCTCTCTCAAGTTATCGGAGGCATGATACAACTCTTTAGATAATGCACAAACTAGTTCCTGCCATTTACTTCACCCTACCCCTTGTAAAATAGCTGTCAGTTCAGTCAAGTGTTCCTACAGTATATTGATCTGCCATGTTGGATTTTATATTTGTTACCAAGCTTGAATTGTGGGTGTTTTATACTTGCCCTGGTGAAAGGAAACCTACAGTAAAATTTAAAGCATTTTTTTCTAAGAGCGGAAATACCACAAATTTAGATTTAGGTTGTAAATTTCCAGTACGGTTTCCTACTGAGGACCTTTACTATTAGAATTCATGCCAGGGATTTTGCAAGAAACTTGAAACCTAAATGGTATGCCTTTATAGCATTTATGCTGATAGAAAGTGAGAGGCAATAAATCAAAGAAATTGACGTGCATGTGAACAAAATTGAATAGAAAGATTGTTCGGCGGTCGGAAATTTGTTGTACCGGGTACTTTTTTACGATAACGATTTTCCTTTCATTTTAAAGGGAGACAATGCAATCAGTGATGCAAAGAAAGTTATTCAGTTTTTGCAAGATCTCCTAATAAATAACCAAACACATTTTGCAAAAGTGAGTAAACAGTTAAAACGCTTTTGAAAATATTGGTAAAAGAAACGCGTTGCTTGTTTATTTTTTTTCACCCATTTCCATACTTGTTAATGCCATTTAGACATTCTATACCAAAAATACTGAAATTTGTGAAACAAATCAACTAAGCTATTGGCGAGTAGCTTTGATATTGAATGGATTTAGATATATCAATTTTAGACAACAATGCAATTTGATAATTGTAATTGTCCATCGGAAGAAAGAGGAAATCATAACGTAACGGTATCTGACCAAACATGGATTTTGCCTGTTGTGTTAAAAATCTTAAACTGTACGTGTTGTTATCCCTGCTTCAAGATGTAATTTAGCGGATTTGAATTGTTGTAACTATGTACACAAAAAGACGTTACTACTATATATATGTTATATAAGTTATAATACATTTGCAATAATTTCAGATTGAATTTATGAAAGCAACAAAGATTGAAGGAATAACATTATACAACTGGGAGAAGAAAAATGTATTTAACGGAGAAGAAGGAACTAAATATGTTCTGTTTGGTGCAATTGTACTTACATTAACTTATGGCAAGAACTTGAACTATAACAACAAGGTATAGTTTGTAAATAATTTTTATTATTTGGGTACTTTTTTAAGAACAGTAGATGTACTTTATCAGAAAGGATATGTTACGCCAACATTCGAACAAGGACAAATATCCAACAAGCAAACACACAAGGACAAAAGCAAACAAATAAAGGAACACAGTGGGGCGCCACCTTGAAACGATCAATGGCAAAATCACCACTGGGGAGCTTAAACCGGTTTTTGTTGCACCTAACCTCACTCTTACCATGAAATCCACTTGTCATAAGTATGAACAATACAGTTTTGTTCAAGACAGTATACTATGACGTTAAAGGAGCCACCCAGTAAATATCTGAATTATAATTGAATTACATAGAAATTTGTTAGCAATACACATATATTAAAATTTTAGATGTCAGCCTCGTTTTGTTAACTTCCTTGAAATGTTTTAATGAAATAATTAAAACCTTCAAATTGTTTACTGTCTGGTTTAAAACAATTTTTTAACTTGCATTGAATTCAAGCGTACACACTTTTTAAAGACAATTCTTGGTAAATCATACGTTAAAGAAGGATCGGTATGCTTATTGAAATAATATAATTCCAAAATTTCATTCTTGCTTATATTAATAAATTAGAAGTCATTGGGCTATTTGACTCTGTAAAGTTCGTTTGCCAGTCTGTCCGTCTGCTCTTGTTTTATCACAGAATACACTACGTTTTTTCTTTGTTTTGATTAATTGATTTCAATCTAACTACGAATCAATCTAACCAACTGTTCGAATTGATTCGTAGTTAACGTAGAACATATCTTAAACATTAAATTGTTTTTCTTAAGCTTTGAGCGACTTTGAATAAAACCTCAAAGGTCAACGCAGCTTAGACATTTCATGGCAACTAACTTAAATATTATAACAGTACTGCAGAAAACAATATCAAATTGCAAAACACCAATTAAATTATGAAGTATGAACACGCTCAAACATATTGTATTACTTTGTGCAAATACAACACACTAAGGATCAACTTAGAATCAACTAACATTTTAGATATAGGCTCTGTTATGATGACCAAATATAAAGCTTTTACATCGCGTCTAGCTGTCGTGTAACCTATAAATGATGTCTTTGGCAACAAATGTACCTCATGTATCAACGCTTTATGTTAAACGCTTCATGAGCATGATGAGATATTTAAGGTGTTAAATTGACCAGAAGAATATTCCCATGTAGGTCCCTATTCCAAAGAGATATAGCAAATAGGTAACACTTTTTATGCAGAGTGAATAGTATGATTATACAGTTATTCAAATAATGCGAACATTTGGCGTAACAGAATGTTTTCTGCATGCTTGTTGTTGTTTGATAATCTAAACGTTAAACTTTGAGACACTCTTGAGTAGTTTGAATAAGATTGAAAATAAACGACACCGTCGAAACACAGAATTTAACTAAAAAAATGAAATAAGAAATCTCAATATTTATTTCATGTACAGACCATTTCATTCGATACATCCCGGACGTTTACGGAACCTCAAACGATTTGGTTTGCAGATAGTATCGAAGCAAACTATATCAAACTCACCATAGAAAAATCAGCTACACATACTCTTAACTGTATGAAGTTTGAACTCCAAGGGTGTCATTCAATTGGTAAGACATTTTCATTTGGTATTTTATACTATTCATTAAAAAAGTAAAAAATTACCGGGAGCTGAATTTGATCACTCGACAATAATATTCCACCCCATATTGTGGGCAAAGCTACTTTAACTAGGTTTTGCAGCTCCTTCTGAAATATTTGAACCCATTACTAGACATAATCTAAATCGCTCAAAACTTTTACTTCATACCTTAAGGCGCTACAAGAGGTTTCATTTTTTTGATGGATATCCACCATTTCGAAAGTTGTTTCTTCGAATATGTCTTTCTATCAAAAAAAAAAAAACATATTATACTTCTTGGGGAAAATCACCCTGATTGGATTTGCCTAAAATTGATGTGAGATGTACAATGGGGTAAGGTCAGTAATTTCAAATATCTAAGAAAGTAAATCAGGTTTAGTACTGTTATTTTTCTGATTGGTATATATAATTATAAGCTACAACTGAAATAAAAGTTGTCAGCACTTTATATTTCCATGAAAATGAGAATTAAGAGATAAAAATAATTTTGACAGATGATGAAAACGTATGTCAAACAGGTGGTAAATGACTTATAACCTTTATCATAAGGTTCACTTAATTTTTACCATATAGCTTGATTTTCTTAGAAAAACGTTCTTCAATACGCTAAATAATAACAACAAAATAACTGATTATTAGTCCCCTACTGGTTGAAAACCAGTTTCGGGGATTATAGGAATACACTTTGCCGTCATTCCGTCCGTCCGTACGTCCGTCTGTCCGTCCGTCCGTCCGTCCGTCTGTCCGTCCGTCCGTCCGTCCGCAATTTCGTGTCCGGCCCATAACTCTGTCATCCATTTCAGAACCCTAGCTCAAAGGTCGAGGTCACACTTAGCAGTCAAATGTTAACATAGCATGAACAGGGTCTGTTTCGTGTCCGGTCCATAACTCTGACATTCATTAAGGGATTTTAATATCACTTAGCACAAGTGTTCCCCATTAAAAAGACAATGTGTCATGCACAAATCCCGGACCCCTAGCTCAAAGGTCAAGGTCACAATTGGGGGTCAAAGGTCAACAGAGTTTTTTTCCTGTCCCGTCCATAACTCTGCCATCCATGAAGGGATTTTAATATTACTTGACACAAATGTTTCCCATGATGAGACAATATTCGTGCACAAAGCCCAGATCCTTAGCTCAAAGGTCAAGGTCACAATTGGAGGTCAAATGTCAGTAGGGTTTTTTCCCTGTCCGATCCAGAACTCTGTCATCCATCAAGGGATTACAATATTACTTGGCATAAATGTTTCTCATGATGAGACGACGTGTCATGTGCAACACCCAGTACCCTAGCTTAAAGGTCAAGGTCACACTTTGAGATCAAAGGTCAAGAGGATTTTTTTCCTGTCCGGTCTGTAACTTTGTCATGTAAAGCAGGATTTAGATATCAGTTGGCACAAATATTCCCCTGGATGAGACAACATGTCATGCGCAAGAACCAGGTCCCTAGGTCTAAGGTCAAGGTCATATTAAGAGGTCAAAGGTCAAATTCAAGAATGACTTTGTATGGAACATTTCTTCTTCATGCATGGAGGGATTTAATGTAACTTGGACCAAATGTTCACCACCATGAGGCACCCTTGTTTTTAGATTTACGTCCCTTTGTTGTTACTATAAATAGATTTTATAGATTTTATTGTAACTTTTTTATTACTGGCGGTAGAGAAAAATCGAGACCACTTTTCTGTGGTACAGCATGCATGTTACATCCAATTTTTAGGTGTATTTTGACCTATCTCTACCTGGTAAAGAGTTTCTTATGGACTTATATTATATAGATTTTTTTTTTTTTTTAAAGATTAATTTCCCTTTGTTGTTACTATAAATGAATTAATGATAACATTTTTATAATTAGCGAAAAAAATTCAATATGAAAACAACTGTGGGTTTTTATATATGCACATTTTAATCCAAGTGTGTTGTTATAACATATTGTATATGTAGTACAATATTGTTTATACATCATTGACAGATATCAGTTCATAATGTTATACTGCAGTAGAGAAAATAAGTTGCCTTCCAGTAGGGACTTTGTATTGCATGGCAATACCTCATTCACTTGTTAATTACTGTTGTCTTCTCTGTTCAAGGACCTACTGAGTCCACTGACACTAATTAGAGCCATTTACAATATTTTAATTAGTCAAACAAATCCCTTCTTTTCACAAATATGTTGATGATTTATCTAATAAGCAGATATATTGGTACCTATATTTCATTACCTATTGTGTTTTACAGGTATGCTAAAATATGTCATCCTTTACGAGTCCGTCAGTCTGAAAATTCATCTTTTTAATTTCTTTTACCATATAAATTCAGATAATCTTTCTTCACGAAATTTTGAAAAAAAGGAAAAAAACCCATCTGCTTTAATCCCATTCTGTAGATTTAATTCAAGGTTAGTGGCATAATCAGCAAATTATTTACATTTGGCCATATACAAATACAACATACTATGGCAAAGACAAATATACATACACAAATGATAATGGATACTTAATATTTGCATATACATTGTTACAATATACAGTTAAGAAACAGGTAAACTTTCCAGGGCATTCTTTCTTATTAACATACATTCTTTAATGTATCAGATATTTTTATTTGTAAACTATTACTGTTTATCGACATAAGCGAGTTAAATGTCTATGTATAGGCCAAGATATGTCTCTAAAGTATATTCTACGAACGGTTCATCTGCCTTTTGATTACACAATATACACAGTCTATTTTCTCTTACCATTATATCTGCCACTTTCTTTACAACATTTATAAGATGACAATCTTAAAAGCACTGACCTCCAGATTTGGCTAAAACAAAATCTTTCTTTCAAATTGAAATTTGGTCATATTATAAACATAAGAATGTGATTTAAATATGATTTTTTGTTTAAAAATATTTTTAAAAGATTCAAATCAAGAAAACAAGATAACCGCGCGGGGATTGAAACTCTGAACAGCCGCGATAATAAAGACATTTTCCTGTCGTCGTAAGCAATAGAGCTATAGCGTAAGTAGTGAATTATGACTTAAAAATATAGACATTTATAATCGAGACAGTTTACCTAGAGTGAAATTTAGTAAAACGAACAACAAAGTCTCATGCGTTCCGTAAATAAAGTTAGTAATTAAGTTTTAAAGCTTTCTTAAGAAATATAGCATTTATTTCCAGATATCTAAACAATATTTTTGGTGTTTTCGAAAGATCTGGAGACCAATCTATTTAATCTAGAGAAACATTTTCTCAAGTCATCATTTGTAATATTACAAAGATACAAAGACAATCTTCAAATATAAAAAAAGTTTAATTGTGACATTTTATGAATGGTTTACCTCAATTTGTGAATATCATGGTCATGGATTCTGCGCTGTATAATTGGGAAATAATTTACAGTTCTATCAAATTTAATACTAAAACCTTAGTGATCTATCACAAAATTAATTCTAGGTGCCCAACAATTTGTTAGTATATGCTGGCATGGGTCATTATGCATTTTTAAAGAAGGCGAATCCCTATTTTTCATAATTTTAGCCAATATTTTATTGATATTTCCCTACAAATGTCAGATAATGGGAATCTTCCAAATTTACCAAGAAATGCACTGTTTGGAGTTTGCTGTTTCAAAATCTGAAATGAGGTTTATCCATACATATGTAACTTGTACTATGATAAATCACCCATTCTTCTGAATCATATATAAATATTGATACCACCACTTTGTCAAACAATGAAAATTTAGTTTAAATATAAAAATTAACTTTATTAAACAATGACAAAAGGTTATGATAAGCTCCAAGTGCTTGATAATGCAGAGCTTTTACACCACCTAACATATTACCAGTATTTGTGGACTTTACACGTTTACACAAGTTTATAAAATTATCTACGATTTCAATATTTTCATCATTTATAACAAAATTAGGATAGACATTTTGTTTACGCTTTTCGAAAACAAACACTTTCGTTTTACCAACATTAATTTTCAAGCCCAACTTTTATAAATACAGATAAACGCTATCAATTTGTGCCTGCAGGCTTTTTGGATCGGTGGTAAACAGTTCAATACCATCAGCAAATAATATCATAAACATTGTTAACGTATTATTATCCCTGCCTGTTAACAAATTGATATCTAAGTTATCATTAACATCATTTATAAAGAGGATAAATAAAAGGAGAGATCATGGTTCCCCCTGTTTCTGACAGATAGTAACATCGAGACATTTGGACAATATACAGTACTTGGCAATTTAACACAGAATTGAATAACATTATAAATACATTTATTCATACTGACCAGTTTACAGCTAATTCCAGTTAAAAGTAATTTTATCCATAATGCATCCCGACTAACAGTATCGAAGGCTAGCTGATAATCGATAAAACCACACCAACGCTTTGAACATTTAGACAAAACACATTTATTAAATGTAAACATTAATAAAAACTAGCAATAAATATCTTAATACAAATAAAAAATCACCCAAAAGGCACCTGGAAAGTAAAGTTAAACATGTAAGGTGTACAAAACGTAATCAACTTTGCTAGAATTTCTATACGTTAATCTACCTTCAAAATCTCATTTATTCTACCGTTCAGTATTAAAATAATATTTGATTGCAAAAGGTCGGCTTCGAATATTCTTCCAAATATGTCTGCAATTTCAAGGCATTTGAGATGTGAAACATCAAATCTTAATTTTAGTTGGCTTTCAAAATTGGTCGTCCATGTATGAGACGAGTTGTCTGGTCGGCTTAACTCATAATCCAAGTTAGCGTTAACCCAAACGCTTATCTAATTACAAATCCTTTAAAATGTTTTAATCATGGTAATAAAACCAGGATATGGATTTTGAAATATGTCACATCTCCTTAATAAATCAGACTTGAGTATCTTGTTTCAAACCACGAGTCGATCGTTTTGTGTCAAATCACAGACGCTCATTTTTGTCAAGCGAAAGATTGCTAATTTTGTGTCTTACCATGGATTTCTCATTATAAGCCATAACTTAACTTGGACCGCTTATTCTGTATAAAACCATGAATTATTTTTTATTTCAAACCACAAATCACTAATTTTGTGTCATAACATCGGTCACTTATCTTGTTCAAACCATGCATTGCACACTCCTTTCAAAAAGTTTGTTTCCTTTTTTTACTTATGCGTCATCATTAAGTGCCTTTCCAGTGCTCCCTTTGCTCTTGTTTTTATAGCTTTGTGGTTTTCAGAATGCTTTTATTATACTTAACGTAAGTTTGATATCGTCAAAAGTGTAATGAGTCAATGCGATAGAGGTTGTACTTTTTCAATTGGTTTTCCTGAAATTAAGTCAACATGATAACCTTAATGAAATCTAGGCCGAGTTTGAAAATGGGTTATCTGGGGTCAAAAAGTAGTCAATAACTCAAATAAAAGAAAACCTTCATGAAATCTTGGTTATGATAGAATATGGGCAATTTCGGATCAAAAACAAGGTCACTAGGTCAAATCAAAGAAAAACATTGTGTATGCAATAGGGACTGCATTTTACACTGGGTTTTCATAAAATTTGGTCAGAATGGTTGCCTTGATGAAATCTAGGTCAAGTTTTAATATGGATAGTCTAGGATCAAAATCTAGGTCTCTAGGTCAAATCAAATGATAACATTGTGTATGCGATAGAAGCTGTATTTTTCAATTGATCTTCATGAAATTTGGTACGAATGATAGCCTTGATAAAATCCAGGTCAAGTTAGAACATGGGTCATTTGGGGTCTAAAAGTAGGGCAATAGGTCAAATCAAAGAAAACACTTGTTTATACTCAAGACTTTTGCTCCAATTTTAATGAAAATTTGTCAGAATATTTTTTTTTCCATGAAATCACTAGGTCAAACATGTTTACACTGTTATGGTGTGTTTATCAGGTGAGCGACCGAAGGCCATCTCGGCCCTCTTGTTTTTCTTATTTCAAATGTTTTTGTCAGGTACTGTTGTAGAATATTCGCTATATTTGCTAATGTCTGATACTCGCTTTGTATGTCAGCCGTAAGCTGACTTGAAATCCACCTAGAAGCTTTGACCCATGTACTATGAAATGTGCTCACATTTGATTTCTTTCTAACCACTGGAGTATTAGTGTTCTCTCTTCTTTCAGACAATTACAAGCTAATAAATACACAATCAGATATAAGAAGTCATTTGCGGTATGAAGGATTGTGCCTTATCAGAGAAATTTATAAAGTTGGAAACATACTCACAAGTGTAGATTTACCGTACCGTTACGAAAGCAACCAAGTCTATAGATGGATTATAAGACTCAGAGACACCTTTATCAAACTCGTGTTTACACATATATCTTTCAAATCACTAAAGGTAACCAAAGTGTTTTAACTTGTAAAGTAAACTTATAAGTAAATATTACGCTTATGTTTATCTTTTTACAAAAGTGTTACATATGAACCTAGTCATTCCCGCATGTTTTAATCTTAAAATTCATTTTAAATGTCGTAAACTTTTTACTTCAAAATATATTTCAAATATCACAAAAGTTTGTCCAGGAAGTTTAGAATATATATATCATAAATCGTACTTCGTTTTATTTTCAGAATACGCTTAATGAAGACTATTCTGCATGCAGCGATTCCTTGATAATTTCAAATACCATCTTGGACGATGGGTCTGGAAGAGTTGTTGACAGCGATTTCAGAAAAATAAAATACTCGATGACTGTTGAAACGAGTGAAACAAGGATAGTTTTAACACTTAAAACATGCCCGATAACCTTCTTTGGAGATCGAGGAGAAGGGTTTAAAACATTTGTAATGAAACAAAGTAA
The DNA here is from genome assembly GCF_021730395.1 of Mercenaria mercenaria. Taxonomy (NCBI): domain Eukaryota; kingdom Metazoa; phylum Mollusca; class Bivalvia; order Venerida; family Veneridae; genus Mercenaria; species Mercenaria mercenaria. The sequence goes on along the minus strand of NC_069375.1, from coordinate 58,601,043 downwards.
TTGAATACTGATAAATGAAATACTAATAGTAAAATGTCTTACTATCATAGATAGAAATTACATGAAAAGTTGCCAAAAGACACTTTTCTCTTTAAAATACCACATACAATGATATAATCCAAAATCAGAATCAACTGATATATAGCGCACATAACCGTTAGTCCGTATACTGTATATTCATTATCAATTTTGTACAGTTACACATCAGTAAATGTTTTCATTACTGATTGGGTTTCAGTTGTACAGTTGTTTTTATCTTCTCTATACGGGGGTATTGTCAAGGACGTTTGTACTTGTTTATATACGGACTATTAATTATTTACATTCTTCTTAAGGATGTACGAGCGTTTTTTTTTCAGGATATCCGCCATTTTGAAAAATATTTCTTCGAATATTGCTTTGTAACAAAAGTTTTGCCAAAAATCAATGCTAATTAATTAAAATATGGCTAATAATGTACCATTTAACCAAATATATTATGCTTCTTGCGAAAAAAAAAATTTACCCTTATTTTTGGCTGGCATTTGCCTAAAATTGACGTAAGATTTACAATGGCGTACGAAAGGTAATTTCAAATATCTATTAAAGTAGATCAGGTTTGGTTTTGATATTTTTCTGACTGATACATATAATGTTAAGCTATAAATAAAATAAAAAAGTTTTCAAGATAGCACTCTATATTAGCTAGAAAATATAAATTAAAACAAAAAGAACAAAAAATATCAATATTCACCACTTTTTAACATTTTTATCTTAATAAATCTCTTAGACGAACGGTGACCCCAACTTTTTTTCTTTCCATTTTGAAGCATTTTTGTGTGTCATTAGTGCTGCAAAATATTTTGAAAATCTTAACGTCAGAATTTTTTTTGTAGATGTAAATACGTCTTTTCCATTGAAAATAAAGTGTGTGGGGTAATTATGTCAACATTTAAAACTTAAAGAGATTTGTTAGTGACAGTTATGCTTATATAATACTGACATCACCATATATTCATATTAACCTGTAAGACCTGAAATCCCTATTTGATTAAGTAGGATATTATATGTTTTATAAAGTACCAACATTTTTTCAATTTTACAAAATTTCAGAAATGCGTAAACAGTGGGTGAAGAAAATACCCTATAAAATTAAAACGAGTTAAGTGACCTATGTTTTTTCTGCTCTTGTTTGTCTTAGAAACTAATGTTCTTCAAGCTCACAGGGTATGAAAAAATTCTAAACGTTAGAAAAAATTCGCTCGTACATCCTTAAATCAAATATGCATATACTTCATCAGCTATCATAAACGCTGAGCATATCCTATAGCATTTCCATTTTTATCAAACAATGAAAACAAACATGCTTGCATTACTTATAAAACGATATTTACTCACTTTGAAAGCGGCACTTTGCACTCGATACAGTGTAATTCTTCATTTACAGTAATGGCAAATAGTTCATACTTATATCTTTTGACCATTTGTGTTAGGGGAGGATGTAAACAAAAGTAAAAAAAAAACTGTCACACAGTCCACCAAGTGCATTCTCATATTTGTGATAAAAAGTAACACTGACACTCTAAACTTAACACTCTTAAACATAAAAAACATAAGAGGCTGACCATTTGAACTTCTGAGGGTCCTTGGCTTTAGCTTAGTAACAAGAAACATGTTCCCTCTAAAAGAGTCTTTTTTTTCAAAACTTGAATGAAGTGTTGATACTTGTATCTCCGAACAAATGAATTGTGTTAAAAGTATGTAAGTGATTCTAGTGTTAATACGGTTCTACACTTTGATAGGAAGAGAAGAAAATCGTACATTTTCGATATGTTGTACAAAGTAATGGTTTTAGCACTTTTTGTAAACACCGAGCGTGTCAACTTCCCTTGTCGACGCTGGACGAAAGCTCCAAAACTTGGACAAAGCTCCGGCTGTCATATATTATTGTTTAAGTCTTTGGCATAACCAGGGGCAGCGTGTCTTGTTACCGTATGTTTCTGACAGGTTTATACACTTCTACCCCTTATATAGGCAGAGGGGTTTAAATGTGTGTGTCAGGACATTGTTCTGCACCCTGTATTTTACTGGCGACCAAGGAAGCCCCATTCAAAACCAATGCGTCCTAGTGATAACGCGAGCTGTAACTTGTTAAATGTGATGTTTTTGATACCACTTAACAAGGCATTTAAGTAGTCTAACCGTGATGTACCTAGGTTATTGACTATGGCCATTTTGGTATCACTGGTCAGATACCGTCTTATGTCAGCTATTCTGCCTAGTTGTGCATATCCAGGCCTGCACATAGAGTGAAGTTATCGTCAATATCCATACTGTTGTGAAATACTGCATACAATCTCTATAGGCCATTAGTATCTTTTTCACAGAGGCACCGACTTTCACCGAGATGATCTCAATCTATTTAGAGTTATGCTTCGTGTTAAATAAAATTACTTTCAACTAGCATTGAGCTTCAGTATGCTACAATGCATCCACGATATACTTTCAGCCAGACAACTGTCAATGCGACACTAAGCCTCGCTTCTATTGCCTTAAAAGACATGTATTATTAAGAGTCACCGGCGTAAACATGATGAAGTTGTTCGTAACGTCTGCTTAAAGCATCAACGGGCTGAGTGTACATGTAGTTCTTTGGATTATGAAATGATCCATGAGGCACACTGTATTTCAGTAACATAGCTGTTGACAGCTTGTCATAAACGCGCACAGTTTAATAGCGATCATTTAGATATGATAACATCCGTACATGTGCTTTGTCTGTGAATCTTAAATAATGTGTCAAACAGATTTTAGTGGACAATGGTGTGAAAACTGCAGATATTTCAAGTAGCAAAACTACAGTTACAGAATTTTGATAGAGAGGTGTGTGGATGTCATTTTGAACATTTAGACTCGGTTGAATGAACTTTTCTGTACGGAGATTGCTGCCCTTCGTGTAGCATTTTACCCATGTGCCGCTCAGGGGCCGTTATCATGGTCGAACCTTTATTGTCAGTGCCGCATGACTTATAAGAGAGGTAGTACGATTTTTTTTCATTACATCAGCTGCCAAACGAAGTGATAAAAACCATGAACACGTACACTCTCCGGAATATAATCGCCGAGGATAACTGAAATATTTTGCTCGTAGAGACTTGTACTGTGTTTTACAAAGCCATTTACGGGGTCAGTTTAGAATTTATGGAAGGCTTTAAATGTTTCGAAGGTGCGATCATACAGGTAGCGGCTGCAAGTGTATAAATTCCGATTTTGGAATGTTCCACAAGTTTGCCGAGTAGCTTCCCATAGCGTTACGCTCGTATAGTTCACCTTTTCAATGTATATGATACTGTGACCGGATTTTTTGTCATCAATTTTTTTTTTTCATTTGACTAACATATAAAAAGTATATTTGTGTGAAAAAAGGGATTTTTATATTAAACAAAAAATATACACTGGACCCGTGCCTCTGGTATGTACGCGCTCGTTTGAACTGCTAGGCGCTTTGCCGTAATTGGTCTGGTATATTGTGGTGTCGTTATTTCGTTCGTATAAATTCTATCTACCTATCTAATTATCTATAAATCTAACTTGTATCCTAGCGTATCTCACGTATTGAAAAATCAACAGTTCTGTATTGTATTATTATATGCAAACTTTCTTCTCTGTATATTCAGTGTTTCCTTGAGATCCAGTTAACTTTTAGAGAGACAGAAAATATAATTTTATGGAGAATCTCTGTTCCAATCAGTAAGAAAGACTAAAATGCCACTGTTTATTTGTGAGACATGAAAACAGAGTCTTGAGTATATATGCAAACGTTAAACCAGTTTGAATGTGTAGTTCAATACGAGTGTGCATATAAAGCAGTATCGAAACTATTTTTTCTGGGTCAGTCGACTTGCTGTGGCATGTGTGCGCTCGTTCGTACTGCTAGTTGCTATGCCCTAACTGGTCTTGTATATTTCAGTGATTATTTTCTTCGATATATATATATATATATATATATATATATATATATATATATAATAAAAACATAATAAACATAAATAAATCCACGGTACGGGTGGAAGTAACTCGAAAATATAGGAAATAACCAACTATCAAATGTCTAAAATATTTAATTGACTATCGGTTTCAAAAATATCATCAGGTCGATTTTTATACATATGATAATCATCAGGGCAGAGAAATAAAAAAATATTTTTTTGTACATAGCAGAACTATTTCCACACATAATAGCATTAAAACATACATTGGAATAAAAACACCTAAAGCAATGCAAGTTGTGCTGCTATTCAAAACCATGGACAAATTAAAACATTAAAAGCAAAAAAAAAAAAAAAAAAACAAGAGAGGGAAAATCCTGTCTCAAACACTTCTTGTCTCGTCAGTTATTCTACTCATTATAACACAATGCAGTGCTAATCATATATTGTGTAAGTTATTCATACCCATTGGCCGATCAAATCATAGTTTTATTTGTTTGTTAGGCCAGACAAAACTAATTATCTGTAAGCATCGGATGTTTTTCATTAAGAAATTGTACTAAATTGTAACAAAACTGGTATGTTAGAAGTTTAAGTATTTTTCCACGTCGATGCTTTGACTAAAAAGCGGACTATATGACGTCCATATCTTCAGTATTTCGGTACTCGAAAATACCTCGGTTTTTAAACCGTTACTGAATATATGTATTCAAAAGTTAGCCGGACTCAAAAATAAGACTGTCTTGATAATAAGCCACCAAATCCTTACGAAAACTTAATATATGCAAAAATGGTGGAACTAAAAAATAGATACAAGAATAGTTAATTTCCATTGTCCGACGTAATAATGACTGCATAGCCTAAATATACGTTAAAGAGGAATAAATAGATAGTTATGATACATTTGGAATGTTTTTCCGTTAGCATCAAACATATGTACCATTGCTTGAAGGATTTTGTTCATACACAAACAGCATCAATGATTACGTTTTACTGTCTATATTTACAAATAAATATTTACTTTAAACAAGCAATTTAATACAGTACTGGGTACCGTTCGTAAATTCCAAAAGCTGTTTATGTCATTTTTATAGACAAAACCCCAGAAAAATGATATTCAAAATGTTTAATCCAAAGACAAATTAAATTTAAAAAAACATATACATAGCATTTAATTTTAGATGTTTTCTTTTATCCAGTTAGAAGAATGGGTTGCGTTGCGCTTCTTATTAAAGACACAAATCACATATTTTATTTTCAGGCTTACCAGCTTGTTTTTCGCTTCATGCACGTGTACCATTGAGTCAGGGACAGGAGGAAGTTTGTTCTCAATCGACAATGGTTTTGACATCGATGTCTTATCTTGGAATTCCATTTTCTAACACTACTGAGCGTTGGACAATATCGGTTCCGATGCACAGAATCAATCTGCAAATAATCGAGTTCTATGTTACTTGTCAGAACGGTTAGTATAATAGTAAATTGTAAGGACATCGGACATTATGCTAGGGATTTTGCCTTGATTTCTTGACTTCAATAGCTGTTAGTGTTTTATAATGGCTTCAAATGCTAATAAATAAGTTATATTCCTATCAAATTGTCACAAAATAAGTTTTATTTCATATTCATTTTCTTGAAATTCGAACAGTTTTTACCTAAGGGAAATATTTTTGACAAATTTAAAATGTGTATATTTAGTTAAAATAAGCATTGACATTTAAGGTATGTCTACTATGAAATATTTTAACACAATAAATAAACTTATACTATGCAGATTATCAGTTCTATTGACATTTTTAAGAATAAACGAAAAGGAAAAAATAAAAGTGGAAAAAAAACTTTTGGACCCATAACTGTACTTCAGTTATTTCCACCCGAGTGCCCATGATAACTGATCATAGCCTATTTTTTTTTCTATACATCTATTGCTATACTGCATTTACTCATGTACAATACTGACGGGCATTATGCAGAGGATTATTATTGAATACATGCAGTGGTGTAGCTGGCCATACATTGGCGTAGTTGGCCTTTTTCAGTTGAAGCGGATCGGTGCAGGAGACTGCCTATTCCACTGTGCGTTAAGGGATGCCTTACTTTTGCATTTTATATCAGTGGAACAGAATTTCACTAGCTAGTGTCAACATTTATGTAGATATTCTTGGGGTGTCTGTATTAGTTCTTTGAAGTCCTAACAATTATTTCAGTTGGCCTCGACTCGAAATAAGTTTCAGACGTGTGAGCTTATTGATGTTAATTCTGGGGATGTCAGTGTTAGTTCTGGGCGAGTCAGTATTAGTTATATGGGTGTCGGTGCTAGTTCTGGAAGCAACTGGGTCAGTTAAACAGATGGTGTCTGGTGTAGTTCTGTTAGGGTATAGGATGCTGGATTGAATAAAAGCAAATGTTGTTCTTAAAATGCATTCTAGGTTCGATCCAACTGTGTCCTATAAAAGGTAAAAATGTGCATCAAAGCGGCACTTTTCCCACAGAAGTTCGCCTGTATCTCTTTGTCATGTTTACGTTGAAGACACATATATATGTAATATGACTAAGCCACTTGCTTGGTTCTTGACTTACGACAGACGCAGTTGTCTCAATCCTGATGACACTCAATCAACGGACTTAGACTGTCAAGAGGTAACAGATCTGATTGAAAAATTCATAAGATATTCTTATAAGGATCAGTCTGCTTTCTAGCTTGACTTTCTATGTATAAGATATGTAAGTTTTAGGAAACACATGCAATAAGTGTCAAATATTTATGTAAAATTCATTTGCCTACAACCTGTACGTAATTTTTCTTTTTTCAAATTTAAACACTCCCCCACCCCCTGTGACCAAGTACCGTTTTTGCAGCATACGTATATAATAATTATCTACAAAGGCATGGAAAATATTTTGTTGCGCCACTGGGGGGAAAGATGTTTTAAACGTAAAAAATGATTTATGTTCAGATTTTAATAGAAAAGAGAACGAAAAATGTCTACAAAGTCTTCTTTTGTGTTCATAAACTTGTAAAATGAAGTCGCATTTATCAAGAAATGGTCTTCAACTATCGTTACTATGTAATTTCAGAAGTCTAGCCCTATGTCACTTTTTTCCTTAATTGGATAGGCAATCTGAATAGTAAAATGTCCGAGGTCCTTTCATTTATCGTAGCCGTAGAAGAACCTTCCTAAAACTTCCTATTGTCACCCTGTTGAATAGTTAATGTAAAAAAATGAAAACCTTTTCATATAAGCATATTTACTGAGAAGCTTGTTCAATATACAAATGTAACAGATTTAATTTATTATCACAACAGTACTTTCTAAATGCGATGTTGCGACTGTCAAATGTTTCCTCATATTTTGCACTTACTGTTGTTACAGTTTTTTTCCTTAGTGATCGTTGAGAACAATCATTCTAATTATAAAAGAATACCGCTTACCTTGTTTTTAGGAGGCGAGAGTGTTTTTACACATTTCATAACCTCCATGAAAAAAAAATCTGCTGTGATGTTGTTCGCTTGTGTTGTATGATTCCAAATGACATTTTCACATCTTTTATTATAGTGAACACGTAAAAGGTTAGAATTTTCCTACAATTGTAACCAAATAACAGGTTTTCTAGATGTCTTGATTGGGTGTTTCTCTTGTTGCTCTGTCTTCTGAAAAGGCATTGAGTACATACGTTTTTTGTTCTTAAGGTTTGTTTTTATATATTTATACACGAGCATTCTTGAGGGGATTACTTTTATTTACACTGTCCCATATCTTTGGAACATGGTGGGGGGTAAGAGTGAGGTAAGGTGCACCATAAACCGGTTTAAGCTCCCCAGTGGTGTTTTTGCCACTGACCGTTCCAAGGCGGTGCCCCACTGTGTTCCTTTGCTTGTTCGTTTTGTCCTTATGTGTTGGCTTTGTGTGCGTGTGTTTTGTTCGTTTTGTCCTTATGTGTTGGCTTTGAGTGTGTGTGTGTGTGTGTGTGTGTGGTGCACGCGTCTGCGTGCTGGGGGTTTCGTTTTGGGGAGGCTGCGTTTTTGGTGCGTGGCATTCCCTGTTTGATATTTTTCTTTGTTTTTTGATAACAGGAGTAGATTTTGAGACCAGGGTACCGTTTTAACAGAGATAATAGTGAAAACGCATCAAAATTAACACAAAATTCTAAGTAAAAAGGGGGCAATTTGAAACAAATCCATCAAGTAATTACAGAGATAAAGAGCATCAAAACTTTAATAAAGATGCCAGGTCAAGTAGGAGAGCTCTCCATACTTAATATAGCCAAGTAAAAAATTCAGATCTCAACTACTTGAAAATAATGCTATAAACATAATTAAGTTAACAATATATACAATGTTTTACTTTATGTAAGCTGATGTAAAAATTTACAGCTGGTTGATATATTCTTACATATTCTTCCTTATTAAACATTGTTATTGTATTGTTAGACATCAACATGACATTCAAGGGGATTGAACATGCAACCTAGGGTAATACCGGACTAGACAATGACTGTGTTTCAAACTTGTTTAACTTACATTTACTAAACATGCCCAACTTCCACTTCAAGTACATGATTGTAGGCGATCGTGTGCGTAAAGCAGTCGGCACAATTTATTGTTGACCAATGAGAAACTCATCATGCTTAACTGTACTACTCTGTTCTGGTGAACTTTATTACCATTTGTTTTACCAATGACTCCAGCAGTTAAAAACAACCCAAGCTATAAAATCCAACTTTCTGTCATCGTTAATCCAAAGTTTACACTACTAACCGCTATCTGAAATTATAAAATTATTTGTTGTGTTACATACTACAAATAATATCCAACACAGTGCAGATGAAAATTCATTGAATTAAACTGTAAAGTATTATAAGTCAAAGCTGAAATTGTCATCAGATTTTTCAAACTAAAATAAGTTAGTTGCCTGTAAACAAAGATCAATGTATAAGGCCCTGCACTTTCAATTAAAGGACTATACTATAAACTAAACACGGCTGTATAATAAAAATAACCCATTAAAAGATATTCCATCAGAAGTCACAGAGCCTTCATCCCTGCCATGTGGAAAAATTGCTTACAAAGACCAACCACTAGTATATAAAAAAAAACCGTTATGTTGAAAATATCTATTTTAAATCAAAAGACATGCATTATTAAGTTTATGTGTAATACTGTGAATTATGTATAAATGTAAAAATATCACAATCTGGTGCCAAATACTTGCATGTGTCTTTTCTCCAGTCTGGTTGAAGTTGACTATACTATACTAAACCATTGGCTATCAGACAAAACATTTCCACCAAGGAAGACCCTAGAAGAATTTTATAAATACAGATGCTAGAACTGATTAATATCCAAATAAGATATATTTTGAATTATGAATTCTTGAAAATTGTATGTTCCTGTATCACAGGTTACCTTCAACACTTGTCTGTGAGGCAATTTCATCTTGGAACTGAATAATTGTAAACATTTTCTTTTCACCATTTTAGCATGAAAACTATATTTTGTTTCAGTGAGTGGAAAATAAAGACAAATACTCAGTATATTTTCCTTTGCTTAAAGGGAATTCCTATAGTTTTCTATGCGCATCTTTCTGCACAGCCGATACTATATATGGGAAATTGAAGTGAAGTCAACATTTGTTGTAACATGTTACAGCTTATCTTAAATATGAGAAATCTTGTATAAAATTACATTTTTCAATAAGTTTTATCAGTAATCAGATGTTGATATGGGTTTATGTTTCATTGGCACATATAATGCCTGACATGTATTCTGCAGCTTGCCATTCATTTGCTGTGTTGACAGCACATTTTAGTACAAAGACAGTACTTACTGATCAACTAATGATAGACAATTAACTTTATATTGATAAGACAATACCTCCTGGTGACCCATACACTTTTGGCCATGTTTATGTTCATAATACAATTGCCTATATATAAGGAAAATAGGAAACCACTCTATGAAACAGTTTTTTCTTCAAAATTTAAAAACATATTCTTTACTATGAGTAAGTTTTTATTGAAAAAGTTCACAAAATGAATATGAAACAATATATTTGTTTTCATTTGTACCCATTATTGTAATGATATAGTATTACAAATATGACTATGATATCAAATAAGTATATAATAAAATTTGTAAAAAAAGAATAAACCTTATTCTGCTGTCTTGAAGCATATTTTTGGTGGTATTTACAAAAAAAGCAGAAAATTATGAAAATGTTGAAAAGTCAATAGCAGTTTCAGCAACAGTGTTTTCACAAAAACAAGCTCTGTGACCCATTGTTTTTATTTGTTCATTGTTTTCAGCTCAAATTTTCCCATCATATAAAAAATTGGCTGAATTTGAAAAAAACAGTCTATGAAAGGAAAAAAACTACAAGAATTCTCTTTAACGCTGTTTGAAGCTAAGGTCTATGACATGCATAAAACATTAAACCTTATCATGCTGGACGCGATTGATTTTGCATTTGCGACCAGTGTAGATCATGATCAGCCTGCAGTCTGATCAAGATCTGCACTGTTTGCCATAAAGTCAGTATCATTTTTGGCTAACACCCCTTTTAACAGTTAAGGCTTACAGGGATGACAACTGTAAAATACCAGATCATAAAATAAGCCATCCAAGTATTCAAAATGAGTAAGACTTATCTAAGTTCTACCTGTACAAGTGTAAACCATTAAACATACAAATCTGAAAATCAATCAGCTGTATAAGAATCGGAATTATTTTAATACCTGAAATGTTGTCCGAATTCACCATTCAGACGAAATACTGCCATTGCATTGTACAGCGTTCTAACCCTATATGACGTATGAATTGAGAAAGCTGAGCTTCTATCAAAAGAAGTCGTTGAAATATCATTGTTTTATGTCACAATTACTGAAAAATCGATCAAAAACTTTAATTTTCCCCACAAGTTCATTTGTTTAGCACATTTTGTTGTTGTTGTTTCCTTCCGACAAGTGCACGTCACGTGACTAAGTTAGACTGGACCACTGTTTTAAATAACGACAGATCTTATCTTAGCTACGAGAACTGATTTTAGATAGCGTTTGTAGAACACTTTAACATTATCTTGAACATTCTCGTAAGTCAATATCTTACGCTAAGATAAGTGAAATCTTAAGATATTTTGTAAAACGGTGCCCTGATGCAGATGAAAAAAATAACAAGAAGCATCTGAAATAATTTGAAATAACTGACTTAGCAATGCAATCACTTAAGTTGTTTTCTTGTAATTGGGATCAGGAGTAAATATCAAACTATATTTAACCAGAGTATAATGAATGTGTTATTGCCTGGCAATTAATAACGATATTGCTTTAAAAATATGAATTGAATTTTTCAGGTATTGTAAATTCTCTGTTTAAAATAATAAATATGGCACGAGAACGGACTTACTGCAATTTCAACAGACCTCCTGATAGCATCAATTCGTCATATGATAAGCTTATAGTCAGTTTTTATAAAGACATAGATTTGCGAACAGTTCAGCACTTTGAAGGGTTTAAAATAACTTACACCGCCGCATGGGAAACAATGACTCAATTCATTGACTACATGGAGCCATATAGTAAAGGTAATATGTCTTTTCTTTACAGAATAATAAAAATGAAAACAAAATTGTTTTTGTTTAACATTCTAATTACACTGACAGAAAGTCTGACAATACTCTACTACACACAAACATTGTATTCCACATTTCATAATTGTTCAAATCTGTGTATAACTGTTGCATTTGTACATGAAATAACTGATATAATAATAACCCTAACTTGATGTGTCACAAAATGAAATCAATTGTAAGTTGACAAACCGCCTAATTTCCATATTAATTTAACGTTTGATAAATGCGTATCAGTAGACGTTTAGCTGATGGGCTTATTTCATGCATCCATATCTGTATACTCGGAAGTTCCTAAGTTTGAAAGCCCTTTATTAATACAAAAAAGCACGAATGAACATTTATAAATGGAACTGTAACTATAATTGGTCTATATAATGTTCTTTATTCCAGACACAAACATTGCTTTAAACAAGCCAGCAATTATGATTGGTTCTGTTGATGAAAGATATTCAGTCGATTTCACTGCAAACAAGGGTACAGACGGGATTACATTTCCGGATTTACAGTCTGATTCTTGCTTCCGTACTGTCAATTACCCTAATGATCCATCATGGTGGATCGTTGATTTACAGGCTATCTATAACATACGCTACATAGTGATATACAATTCATTGTCAACAGATTATGGTAATTGATATTTTCTTATTTATATGGCAGTATATTCAACTTTGACAGTTGTTTGATTGTTCACTTCTATAATAGTATGAATCAGGTATACAAAGTTCAAGATAGGTGAAAAATACTAACTTCAAGCAGACACTTAGCTATTATAGAAATATGTGTGGTTAACTGCATGAAAGAACACAGTCTGAAAAAATGTCAATACAAAATGTATATCATTTTTCACAAAAGACTTATTTGAGTTAAACATGGCTCAAAATATTTGGAGAAAATTGAGACAGCTCCGCCTAACTTTTGTTGTAGGTTTAGAAGACCATTTACTTAGTATCTTCTGCAAACCATGTACTTTATTGCATAACAGCAAAAGTTTGATCTTTCTGTGGTAATATTCGTAAGTTTCTGTTTTATCCTGTATAACATACATATCTTACTTTTCAACTGTACTGGACAACAGCTTGAAACCCACAGTCTTTCTCAAGGTAAAATAAGTAGAGACTGTCCCAGCTATTTCTCTGTCTACAATCTTTGCTACCCATATATATGCGTCAAAGTCTTGGAAATATTTCCAAACAAAGGACAAATCAAAGAAAACAATTTCAGGCCTGTTAAATTCATTTCTAGAGGTTAACATAGAAAGCTTAATTTTCTGTTTCTTTGCTATAACATGGATATGATTAGGATAAACAATCGATGTACCCACAACAATATCACCTTATAAACAAATTGTGTCTCTTGTGTAAAGAGGGCTTAGAGTAAGTCTCTAACATATGTTATATTTATTCATCTTTGAAGACTACAACTTCCATGCAATGGATGTTGAAGTATTAACAGGAATCTCGATGTACAGTATGCACGTGACTGGTCAGTTTTGCGGATTACTTGGCAGCATTACAACTATCACCCAGGCAGGAATAAAGGCCAGATACGTTCGACTCAATCAGGCCATTAATGTGAGAAGGCCGTTGACATTGTGCGAGGTGATGGTATTCGGGGAATTAGGTATGTCAAAGACACTGTTAAGAAAGTTTACTGTTTACTAAAATAAAAAAACGACTTTCTGGTAAAAAGTTGTACGTGAAATCATACCTTTGGAGATTATGCCTAAAGGTTTATCTGTTATTTCAATCAAACAATTTACCAAGCTGATTAAAAATGACGTAATCTACCTTGTGTGAGAGAGGTAATTTGTCTATCTAGCATTTCAAGCTGTAACAGTTATGTTCAATGGATTGTAAACTTTTGATTAAATACCATTAAACTAAATCGTTTGCTATATTTTTAGAATCAAGACTCCTGCATACATCACTGGAACAAGAATTAGAGTATCCCAAACCAAGTAAGACTATTTACTAATTGACAAATTCAAATGAAACCGAAAGATTAATTTCTACATTATTTTTGATCAGATCAGAGATGCAGCCTCCGTAAGTTTAACGTATAAGTGAATACCGGTACCAAACTTTACACAAATAATTTACGTTTGTCAGACGAAAGTATAACTTCGAACTGTTAAAACGCTTGCATTTTAAATGTTTATTAAAAATTGGCAAATCATAAGCTCTTGTATTAAATTATTAAACGATTTTACAAAACAATGTGTAGAAAGTTGGACATTTGTTAACAAAATTTCAATAAAAGACAAGTTTTGATATAGTTTGTCACAGAAGCGCGTTTAAATTATTGCTTAAAACAAAGACTGAAATAAGATAATAAAATAAAGTAAGTTTAAAATACTTTCGCAGTTAATGGTGAAGATAGAGAAGGTGTGTATCAATAACACATTCATTATGTTTATTAATATTTTAAATATGGCTATTCACTTTAGCAAAACTAATTGACTGGGTAATATATATTTAATAAGAACGTCACAATCAAAAATAAAAACAACGCAAGTTCAAAATCATGTAGAAAAACATACAGGTAGAAATAACGTACATTGTTGCACATCTTACTGTAAAAGATAAAGGTCATCGTCAAGTTTTTAAAAAAAGTCTCTCAACTCACAGCTTTTGTTGTTAATAATTATTTGATCTGATTCGTTGGGTTTAACGTCGCATCGACGCAATTCAGGTTATAAGGCGACATTTCAGTTATAATGGTAGAGGAAGACAACATATGCCCCTCCGGGTTAGCGGCTGGACTAAACCACCGGCCTGCCGTAAGCCAGCATGGTGTTTCCCTGACATGAAGACTTTAACGCCCTAAGGAAGGTTCGAACTTTGCTAAAGGGCCGTGACCACTCGGTCTCGGAAGCCCGTGTAATTGATGAAGCAGTTTTAGTAAACGCACCTACTTGTGATGTATTTAAGATACATTTAATTTATATCAAGAATCTTAGTCCAAAGAAATTACACTAATGAAAAGTAACTAGAACATATAATACAGAAATTATTTCACATGCGATTTATCTGAACTAAAGAAGAATGTATGTTTGTGCTTAATAAAATTTCAAGACGTTTTACCACCTCACAAGAAAGCTTGGCTAAGAGAAGATCAATTAGATCGTGTTTGAATGTCAGTAATGTTTCATTGTATACAGTATAGAGATGAGCACTCTTTTACATATAAATTTAACAGCATATAAAACATTTGTATCATTCTACAAAACCATTGCAAATTTACTCATATATTTATTGAATTCACGAAAGGAACTGCATGAAGGGGCCACATTTCTGAACAGTTCAACGCCTTTAAATACTCACCATTTTTAAAAAGCTGTTACATGTCCTCGTTTTGATGCATTTGCAACATCGTACGTTTGTTAAAACTTTACCCAAGTAGGTAAAACATCTTTTTTTGACAATTTTGTTTACATTTATTTCTTGTGGTGTGTGTGTGTGTGTGTGGGGGGGGGGGGGGGGGGGGGGGGGGGGGTACGGGGCGAACTCCTTTAGAATATTTTAAGTATCCAACTCTGTGGGACAAAACAATAAAACCTATATTGGACAGATCAGGTTTTGGTCAAGATGGTGTTCATTTACTAAAAATTCTGTTGTTTTGTGATATACTGCTAAACCTTAAATATTATTCTTTTTTTCCAAGTACTGCATGCAACAGCATTATTGATTAAATCTGTACTTTGTGTATTTTTATCAGCATACCATTATTATATTTATTTTGGAAACTAGTGTGTGTTTGCATTAAGGTAGTTTTCAAGATGAAAAAAAGCCATCCCCTAACCGGATAGCCCTGATTTTTTTCCAGCTAGGTATATTGGCCGTTGCAAGAGAAAACCTGTAGTAGTGACATAATAAAATCTTTGCTTGAAAAGTAGTTTTAAATACTGGAAAATCATTGTTCATGCAAAAAAAAAAACATAAACAAGCATATTGTATTGCAGTTATCTGAGGGAAAGCGAATTCTACCATATATTACAAATAAATATTATTTGTTTTGGCCTGAAATTACACCTACGCATCATGAAAATATAAATTTGTACATACATAAATCATTGTAACTCTTGAAATAATGCAAATAGCCATTTCATATTTTTAGATTTGGAAGGTAAGATTGTTCTTTATGAACATTTTATCACCGAAATTTGGGTATTATTGTCACAATGGTTTTCACATTGAATTGCCCATATATTTATCATTTTGCTCCAAATTGTAGAACGCCTGTCAGTTTTTTTTTTTTTTGTTTTTCGTTGTTTTTTTTTTTGGAAAGATTTGAAGCAAAGGATACGTACTCTCTTAAAAATTTTACTATATACGGTGTTGAGTTTTTATTGATTGTTAAAGATAAATACTGGTTAATTTGGAAAGAAAAGTTAATTTGTCGCTTGAATTTAAGTTGATGGACAATGGGGCCAGTGGTCTACTTGGGAAGGCGTATGTTACAAGAAAAAGCAAATGCGGTACAGAAAATGCGATAGACCTAGACCAGATTATTTCGGTAGAACGTGCCCGGGAAAAGATAGTTCTTATCGGTCTTGTAAACCTGAAGAAGGTGCCGAGGGTAAGATCGATATCTCTTTCGCTTGTACTACATTCATAATATTGGTATTTACACTTGTACATATTTGAAATTTGGCTATCATTAAATAATCAGAATTAATGAAATCATTCACAATAATTTTTACTTCATTTGAATAGAAGACGTTTAACTATAGAATAAATAAAATTATAAATTACTTCCTTCAGTACTTTCTTAATACGTGGACATAATTCTTTTGAACCGACGTTGTTTCATAATTAACTTATTTTTTATTTTAGTTCAAACTATGCTTTTACCTGCTTATATTTGAAAAATAAGATTCATTCTCTGAGAGGCATGCATGAGAATTTCGATATTTTATTCAGCGCAAATTTTATGCATCACCATTAAATCTAATAGACATATGCATTCTGACCCGAAAATGTTGAACTTTACAAGCAAAACCAGGTAAAAGGTTTTGGAATCTTGGTGTTCATATAGTTCATATAGGACTAAGAAAAAGTAGGTTATTAAGCTGATACAACGTTTCTGTAAGCAGATTACCAAATATTCCTAATAACTTACGTTAAATTGCAAAACTGGTATTGATAGAACCTCTTTTATCGCAATGACAATGTAAGATAAGAGTAGATTTTTTGGAAGCAAAGTCTGCCAGAGCATTAACACGTAAAAAAGCTTGCCACAAAAAGAACCTTTGCAATGTAGCAAAAACCAATCATAAGCACATTTCAATTATATGAAAGATATAAAAATGCGGATGAGGTGTGGGGTTATTTGGGTTAGGCTGAATATGTATAATCAATAGAGAAAGCAACGTCCCAAAAAAGCACCCACCATAGACACCCTCCATATTCTAAATCAGTTTAAGCATGGACACGCGCGCGCTCCAATAAACTTACGTTAACATACATGCATATAGAAAAAAACTAGCAAGTAGAATGAAACAAACAAACACAATGCACAGTTGTGCATCGGGCTCGTAGTGGTAAAATAACAAGTTTGGAGCTTTGGTGGGCATCTTACCTCACCCAAAGTATTAAAGAGAGGTTTGGCTGAAATTGTGAGTCATGGATTAAGGAGACTAGCATCGCTTACATACATAATCTACGTAACATATAAGTCGAAGTAGATTAAGAACAAATTAAAAATAAAAGCGCCAACTTGGAACGGCCAGCTAACTTTATCAAATAGGAAACCATACTGTAATCGACCAACTATTCAAAAATAAGGTAATATATGTATTATGCTCTACGATTTTCGCATTGTGTCCACTTTGATGAATTTCTCACATGTTTTGAAAAAATACTTACAAAAATAAGCATTTCATTTTATTTTCTTACTTCGGAAACTACCTGCAATAGTAAACGGGATGTGTAAGACCTTTTAAAATGTTTCTGTTATATTTCTTGAAAAGTTCGGACGATATTAGGTAACAATTTGTGAAGGCATCCCGTAGTTGATATCGGTGACTCTAATGTAGTAAATTTTGTAACATAATGTTTTATATGATTAAAACCCGGTACCTTCAAGCAATATGTTGCAATACAATTCAATTAAGTTAATATTCACTGTTGTTAAATTTTCTGGTCCTTAGGGATCATGAAGTTCATTCAATCAATGTGTTATAGAGTTCCGATTAAGCCGGTGCTAGTTGGGCTTAAGAGATGTTGCAAATTTAATTACATCTAATGAAGAAACTGCTAGTATTCTTAATTGTTGTATAATGTCGTAACAGCCACCAGGATATCTTTGCAAAACCAGGATTTTGGCAAACTTCACTACAATTTCTAAGTGACTTAGAAACTTCTGTTTTAGCTTGGATGGTAGTTTAGGGACCGATGATAAATAAATGATATAGTTTTGCATTATTTTTACTTTTCTTATGTATAAAAAAGATGATTAAAAAAATTGTCCAATTGGATTTGTTCCAGTTTCCAATCACATCAGTTTATGGCGTCCGATTGGAATTCTCGAAAATCCAATCGGATTTTTTTCCCATATTTTCGCGTGCTGGATATTTTTCCAGGCGGAACACATTTTCTTTCGTTCAAAGTGTGTAAAAACAATTGTAACTTGTATATATTGTATATAAGAACGTAATTTGTATCAAAGAGTGGTCTCCTGAGAACTTTTGGTAAACTTCACTACCATTTCTATGTGGCTTAGAAACTTCTGTTTTAGTTGGATGGTAGTTTAGGGGCCAATGAGCAATAAATGATATAGTTTTGCATTATTTTCAATTTTCTTATGTATAAAAAAAGATGATTTAAATGATTTGTCCAATTAGATTTTTCCAGTTCTCAATCGGATATATGGCGTCCGATTGGAATTTTTGAAAATCCCATCGGACATTTTTCCAATATTTTGGCGGGCTGGATTTTTTTCCAGGCGGAAATCAATATCTTTTTTGTATTACAAATTTAAAGGCATATTTGTGTTACTTTTGTGTTTTACAGTCTTTTTGTCTGGGTTTGAGATCCAGTGTATGGTAAATAAAAAATCCCATTTAAAAAGCTGGAAAAAATCCGATTGGACATTTTCAAAAAAAATTTCAGATTTATTGTAAACGCTTATAAATAGGATCAGTGAACACCCTTAAACATAAATAGTGAATAACGATGTTTTAGTCAGTTTAAAATGGTTTTCTAAATCCAATTGGATTTTTTTCCAATTTTAGGAGTTGGGAATTTCTCCAGCTTTTAAGGTTGGAAATTTTTCCAGCTTTAAAAAAAATGGTAAACTATCCAGCTTAAAAGAGGGGACCTTTTGCAATTTTGAGTGACTGTGGTCATTTTAAAGCTGAAATGCTTCTTTTCTAAACATATAACAGTGTTTTCCAATCTTTTGTATACATTTTGCAACAAATAAATCAATAAAGTTACTCCTCGTTGTCTTCATTTTTGAACTGCATTAATTTCATATAAATTCACTGACCAATGAGTCATAAAATAGGTCTGTTACTATTATTTGATACATTTTATAAATTATTATGAGTTCCAATGAAATCTGAAACGTCAATATTTTTCTATGTTGACGTCGAAATAACTATTATATAGGGCCTGTGACGTCATTTGTGAGGTCAGTTTCATGTATGCCATTGCGTTTAAAAGGTTTTATAAAGAGGAATTTGTACCATTCATATAGATATGCTATAATTTTGTGAATGTAACAAAATGTTTTTATTGCATCTAGAAATCGGCACTCCATATTTCTCGGAATAATATTCAGCCCATTCCGTAGCATTTTTCCAACGTATTTTCTCACTTCTTAAATGCTCAAAATCACCTACTTTGAAGATACAAACTATTGATTTAACAGGGTTATTGTCTTGTAATATCATGAGTTTCTGCTTTAATTATTAATTATTTTGGCCTTATTTAATAATTGAGTGTCAAATCAGAGACAGGTTTACGTAAATGTCCAAAACAGCGTGAAACAAACATCTTTAGTTGTTGTTAATGTTGTTATACACCAAGTTTCGTTTCTAAATAGACATGAGAACATTAGATTCTTATGACATACTACATAATTAACAGGACTGCATGATACCTGAAGATTTGTTATGTTTTGATAGGCATCGTCGTCTAAACTAATTTGAACGATGATAATTTAATTTATTAGATTAACATTCAGGATCATAACAAAATATGATAATAAACAGTAATATAAGGAATACGAGGGTTGTCCAAGCAAATAACGAACTTTCTTTCATAACAGTTAGTGCTAGTCGGCGCACACTTAATTTTACCCATACGTCTTTTAAAATTCACGTAACATTCCCGATATGCATCACACACAATTAAAATATATGTCATCGTTAAGCATTGACTGTCGTCCATTATTTAAAGAATTCTCAAATATTATGAGAGGTATTTAATTTTAAGCTGTATAGTCTTCTCGAGTGTACATTGAAATACCAACAGTTAAAATAATTATTTCATGCGTCGCTTATTTTCGAAATAATAAGAAAAGTTAGCAATTTTCTGGGATAATCCTCGTATATAAATATAATATTCGCCACACATCACGATTGTGTTATACGAACAAAAAACGATAGAAAAAACTTTTTCAATAAAAAAACTCCAATTTGACCTTTTTCCAGTTTCCGGGCGGATTAAAAATTTGGATTTTTTAAAAGTTCTCAGGAGACCGCTCTTTGATACAAATTACGTTCTTATATACAATATATACAAGAACCAATTGTTTTTATACACTTTGAACAAAAAAAAAAAAAAAATGTTTTCCGCCCGGAAAAAAATCCAGCCCGCCAAAATTACGGGAAAAACTGCGATTGGATTTTCAAATTCCAATCGGACGATATATATTCGATTGGAAACTGGAAAAATCCAATTGGATATTTTTTTAATCATCTTCTTTTGTACATGAGAAAAGTAAAAATAATGCAATAATTGATCATTTATTGCTCATTGGCCCCTAAACTACCATCGAAACTAAAACAGTAGTTTCTAAGTCACTTAGAAATGGTAGTGAAGTTTGCCAAAACCTGGTTTTGCAAAGATATCCTGGTGGCTGTTTCTTGCAAAAGACCCTTTTAACAGATTGTATGATATATAGACACCGTATGACGTTGCTTGAAGGTTATTACCGCCCGTGCAGTGGGCGTGAAAATGGCAATTGAAATGTTCTCTTTTATGATACATTTATGTTTTATGTTACCATAACATCAATGTACTGATACAAATACAGGTATCAGCCTGATCTTGTAAACATTTTTTTTGTGCTCAAACTAGGAAGAAAAGTAAACGACAAATCAAATGTAATTTTCAACACAACAAAGAAAAAAAAAAACAAAAAAAAAAACAACAAAAACTAAAAAAAACAAAACAAAAAAAAAAAAAACAACAAAAAAACATGATCTTAGAGGCTGTATAAGACAAAATCCTTTTTTTAATTTCTAATGGGACAATGCTCTGCAAAGTTTCAAACAGTCATAGGCAATTGCACCATGCACCTTTGGAAAAAGCGACTTTTACTTAATGAAATACAGAATATCAGTTTTTTTTCCAGTCCATGACCATGTTTGTTAATTTATACATATGGGTAGAATCTTCAAAAGACAACAAATGAACTCTTTATATTCCTCAAATTAAATCAAAATAGAATTAAATTATCATAGCAATTAGTTATTTATCTAAATATTTGGTCTTGATCTCTGCATTTAATAATGAATAAGTGCTGATTCATAAACATCAAATCTAACATTTACTACAATTGCAATTAAGTAATGTGTTCATATATAAGTTAAACACCATCCGTAGATGCGGCGTCCTCAGATATCACACCAGTGTGCATGTTTACACATACCTTTATCACTATATTTATTTCAGATAAAACCATTCTTGTTTATCCATCACATGGAAATGTGTTTGAGTTGTATACTGTAACTACTGGGTATGACAAGACTGCCGATTTATCTGAAAAAGGATACATTCCTTGGCTGCAGATAGATCTAGGAACTATTCACCGCATTGCCCAAGTCGATATATCATATGAAGGTATTATATAAATAATTCTAATATGGCTAACAATGCTTTAATCATCACAACGATGTTATGTGGACGTCACGTCAATGTGATATTTAACGCCATGTACGCATCAAGAAGTAGCGCTTTCAAATTTCATGATTACGCCCGACGCTTTACCGCCCATCGTGTATAAATAGTGAGAAATAGTGAAAGCATGCCATTAACATGTAATCAAATACGAATACCATTAGATAGTTGAGTGCTTCTCTTGAATGTAATTGTATCATTATAATAAGCATCATACAATACTCTTTAATTAATTCTATGTATATGGAATACAATATTCGAATTTCATTTCTTATTCTCAGTCTTCTCTGATGTGCTGGAAAATATTGCCATACACGAACAATATTTTGTAATCTCAGCTGGGAACACACTATGCGATATCAGAGTACAGAACCAACTCAGGTTATGCGGAGGCCAAAATGAATATGAAATTATTCGAATGAATGGCAAAAGAGCGAGATACGTAAAACTTACATTAATTGGGGTTATCATAGAGGAGTTAACAATGCATATTCAGAAAGGTAGGGCTTAAAAGCGTTTAGCTTGCAAATACTCATAAAGTCATATATTACTTATAATTACTGCATTAGATAGGAATGAAATATCGGTTTAATCTTATATAAATCGTGTTTAGAACGAATTCATGTTTAGCAAAATATAAATACACTATTCAGCAAGAGACTTTGTGGACAAACTGAAATGTCGTAATTGCTGACATTAGGTGATGTTGTATATCTAGACATGCAACATGTATATGTTATCGGTACATGCAATATTAAATATCAAAATGTATCTTGATTGTTTCAAAAGACAGACTTGAAATAATAAATGTTTATGTATAGTCTGCGCAAATAAAGATGATCTAGCTATTTTACATTGAAGGCAATAATCTTTAATAGTAGTTCTTGTCATGTACAGATTGTGATATCAACTAGTTGGTGTGAAATATACGCTGTTTTCTCAGATTGGCTACAAAAATGTCTATAACAAATAGTGTTTAAACGTTATTATTACAATGCATATATATAAACGTGTTTGAACATAACATTTGTGGTATTGATTCAAACATTTTTCTATTCTAGTATACAACGAGTCCGGTTGGAACAGTAGTAGTAGTTGTGATGATATTAAAGCAGGTAAACTTATTAAAATATTCGATCTACTAAGGTAATGATGACCTTAATTCCTGTATCACATTCAAGAGCTTGACAACGAAATGGCCTATTGATTACAGTTTTACGTAAAACATGTTGAAGACATATTCACCATGCTACTTTAAAGTATAGAAATGAAATAAGTTAATTATATTTTATCGCAATTATTTGTCTGTATGATCTTTTATAAGTCGATGGTGGAATGAGTATTTGGTCAGAATGGGGCAACTGTTCAACAAATTGTGGACGTGGACTTAGTTCAAGGACACGTACATGTACCAGTCCCAAACCGGTAGGAAGCGGAATGCCCTGTTTCGGAGAAAAAGATCAACATCGTCCTTGCACTGGGAATGGGAATTGCCTTGGTGAGTCCTTGTTATAAAACTATTTAACTGAAATCTACATATTTACATTGCAGTGTAATTTCATTTATTCAAACATATTTAGACGATCAAATGATCATTTGTACACCACATGTATGTAAGTGCATGATAATCTGTTATATGATGGATCTATATGTAAGCTGCACGATGTGAATCTAAATAAGTCAAATATTGTTTAAATAACACGCACAAATATACAGAATGTTTAGTAATTATTTCGACGTATACTTTTACGTAATTGATTTCTAATGCAAACAACAATCCTCTTTGCTAATCTTCAGTGTGCATACATGTAGTCGAGTAATTATCTATGCAAATAAGATAACAAACACCAAAAATCCTTTATTGTTTTTTCAGTGTGCTCGAATACATTTGGCAAGTGCTATAGCATAATCTCGAGGCTGACAAACTGGCATCAAGCAAGCCTTGAATGCCGGAGAAGGAGTATGAAACTTGTATCTGTTTTATCACTTCAAGAAATGAATTTTATTAAGAGCATTTTACGAGAGAGAAGATATTTAGAAGGAAACCCTACAGACTTTCACGACTCCGATTTTTATGTTCACATAGGTACATATGTTTGTTACTGTTGACATGGGATACGTAAATATAACTACCAAACAAATATCGTATCGTTTTTGAGAGAGCTAGTAGTAATGTGACTGTTGTAAGGGCATCGCCATTTCGCAAAAATTGTCTACACGCACATTGCGACACATTCATATTGTCTGTATTTAAACTGCATTTGTTATAACAGCCGTAACAGTGTGTTATATATTTCACGAAAAATGTTTTGGATACAAGTAATTTAACCATTCTCATTATTTCGTTGTGCACACAAACAATAATTGTTCGATGGTGTTTTCAGACGGCCGTATTTATATGAACAACGTAATTATTTTATTGTAATTTACTAAATCTGTGTGAAGGTTGTTCTCTATGTTTGGATCAAATTCGTTTCATAAAGGTATAATTTGATTTGATCTGACTTTCTAAAAATTTAGAATATACTTACTATAGAAAAAATCGCTAAATAAGAAGGGCGAGCGTGTGTTTGACGTTTGAAAGTTGGGTCTCACACAAACTTCTAACTGTCGTAAATAAGCAATATTCTCTTGAATATGATGAAATAAAATGTATAGATCAACGTGCTTGTTTCTGAGATATTTGCCCATGATTGAAAATATCTACACATGTCAAGCTAACTCTAAAATTATTTGAAATTGTTTAATGTTTAAGATGTCTGAATATCGTATTTCATCATAAGAAAGATGGCTATGTTGCTGTTTTATTAGATATTCTCACGGTTTGCAATAAATTAATGAAATTCTTTTCATTGCCGTACTCCGTATTCTGGCCTTATTCTACATTATCCAGATAAATGACGTGACGCGCTTTCTTACGGTTTATCAAACGTGCATAACGTCCTTAGTTTGCAATACTTTTACAAATCAAATGTTTCAACATAACAGGATTGTTTCTGGAACAAGATGACAGAAGTCCTATTTGGGAAAATGAACTGCCAGTTTTGTTTTCAGCATGGTAAGTAAAAGTTCATGGTTCAGTCGTCATTTTGGGTAAGATAATAGAAAACGAAAAAAAGTAAGACGGACTTTTAACTTGCAACATAATACATTTCCTTTAAAATACAAGTTAGATATTGAAAAGTAATTACTGAGGTCACTCATGCAGTACTTATATGATGACAGACCCTTTTAGTCATGGCTTAACAACAGTTAAAAATGACCGGAAAGATTGACTTCTCATGCTAAGATAATGAATAGTGGTTCCTTTGTACATGTACTACAGGAAATTCAGGCCGTCAAAGCCAAACTGCACAAGAATGAACTTTAAATTGTTTGACGAAGACAGATCTTGGGAGACAGAAGACTGTGAAAATAAGGTTGCAGAATATATAATGTGTGAATTTCAGTCAGGAGATAGATCTATTGGTAAATTTAAAACTTTGTACGAGACAAACGTTCATTTTTTGTTGAAAACAATATATGTATTCTTATTATAACGCCATAACTACATTGTAGTTTAACATTTCACCTGTCATATGATATCTAGCAATTTTCAAGTTGTAATTGGTAAAGTTATTAACGTTGCTATTTTAAAAGGTTAAGACCCAACAGTTTTGAGAAACAGTTTTCAACCCTTTTACATTTAGCCGCTGCGATCGCCTTCTTCATTATGTCTAACAGGAAAGACTGGTTACTATTCGATATATGGTTCCTAAATCACGGCGAGTAAGAGCTATTTTGACATTTTTCATCTGACCTGTTTGCATCGGGCCTTTAATTGTGTTTTTCTTGTTGCTCTGTCTATCTTCAACAAAGACGACTAAATTCGACTTTTTTGTTCTTAAAGATTGCTTTAAATGTAAAGGGATATTTTCGTATTTTACATAACTTGTCTTGTGTTTCAACTGCGTATGTTAGGAATTCATAACCCTCTGGAAAAAATATTTATTTCTGTTTTATAATATCTAGGCTGTTGCTATAAAACAACAGTCGTATATTTCACTCAGTGTTTACCTAAATGATTTTATTTAAAGCAACAGTGTTTCATACATTCATTTTGAGTATTTGATATTTCATTCGTACAGCTAATCAAAAGTATATAATATATGGTTAGGCCGGCTGACTTAAATAAAGTAGTTAAATTGTATAAATGTTTTATCACTGTGATTGTACTGATTTGCAGTTCTAATTAAAGTATTATGTGCGTATACTGTTAATGTTTAGGATAATACATATCATTGTTTTTATGTCTAAATCCACGCTTAAAACGAATATTAACTAACAAATCGTCAAACCAGGGAATAATTCGCTTGCCTCTTTATACGTTTCATATTGAAAAGGCGCTCAGCAAAACCTTAAAGGAATGAAACCCTCTTGTACTCTTACGTAGAATAGTGTTAAAATTGTTCAATAGTTGTGTTATTTTCAAATGTAGGGAATATCTGGATGGACTCTTATCTTGTTTCTAAGCAAACTTTAAGTTTTTTAATGCGTGTTGAAGCAAACTAACACTCTTAAATACAAAATTATAAATTAAGTTGACAAATGTTATCAGTTGTTTAGTTTTGTGAAATTTCAGTATGATTACTACTTTGTGGAACGTTTTCTGTACGCGAAAATGTCATCAAAAGTGCGATATTTTCATAAAATCGCAATTTAAAACTTGAATTTTAAATCAGACAAACATAAAATCAAGCAGATTAGTTTGCTAGATTAGTGAATTGGCATTAGCGACATCACAACTGAAACAAAAATAAGACGCATTGAATCATGTATAAGTGATGCCTCTTCTATATCAAGCAGTTTTCTTCTGTTACGTTCTAAATCGCTTCTTATTGCTTGCCCATACGCCTATATCAAACAAGCCAGCGCTCGAAACAGACAAACAAGCCTCTTCGTAAGAAAACCAAACAAATCTGTAAGATGATCCTTCTGAAGTATAGAATGAAACCAATCAAAAAAATAGCAGACACGGTTTGACGGAGTCTATTTATGAGAGGAAAGGGAAATGCTACACCCGTCACGCACCCTAGCACCTTCTTAAGCGGAGCTGTATTACTAAGGTTTTGAATGGGCTTAGGAAACTTTATCAATACTCCTTGCAACTTCCATACAATAAAGAAATGACTCAGTCATAAACAAAGCCACGGAGTTCAGATTTATCGACACATTGTTAATGTGTAACTTTTTGAAACAACTTATTTTAAAATCAATTAGACTTTCTTCCGGAAAGTAGAATGCAACCAAGCTAGAAGAGACAATGACTCCATACCTGAAAAATAATCCAACAGGCAATGCCCTCATTGACTGTTAGCCCTAGCTAAATCTGAACTACACGGTATAACTCCGAAACATAAAGCGGACGAAATGATGCCATAGGACCCCAAGAATAAAACAACAGAATGCATGTGTGTAGACATGTTACGGCCGTCAAACGACACTTAAGATTTGCTTTTATTGTAATCAACAAAATCTATAAGAAAATACTTTAAAAATAGATCCTGACAAGTCAGTTTTACATCAAACTTGGTTATTAATAGCCAATTCCTATTTCCCATTGCATTTAAGCTATAGTATATGGCAACTACTTTTCGGGCTGTTAGTATTACATACCTATAATCGTAAACACTATGAATCGGCAATTTTTGACATGCGAATTTATCCATTTATTGATTTACAAGTAGAAAATAGTATTTCTCAAACTAATGTTAAAAAAAAAAACAAAAAAAAAAAAAACAAACAAAAAAAAAAAACATGTATTTATCCTGATTACACCTCTTGTCATCCGAAACAATGCAAAGATGGAATCCCATACAGTCAGGCAAAGCGGTACAGGAGAATTACTTCTAATGACGAAAAATTCAACTCATCTCCTAATGATTTACGGAGCTATTTTAAAGATATAAATTTTCCGGTTTCTGTGATAGACTGTGCATTCAATAATGTGTCGAGGTCATCACAAAACGAAGCCCTGACGCCTTCAGATAAAAATAAAACAAGTGTTATTCCATTCACCGTAGAATATAATCCATCATTACCAAATATAGGTGGAACAATTCACAAGTATTGGGATCTTCTGAACATTGCAAAGAATACAAATGTTAAATTTGTTCATGACGAATACAAACCTATAGACGTACAAGAAATTTAAGCGACTACTTAGTAAGTTCGGACTTCAAATTGAACACTGAAACATACATCACGCAGAAATGTAACAGGAAACGATGTTCCCACTGTCTACGAATCAACTCTGGGTCCTCATTTAGCAGTACAGTTACAGGAGAAACATTTGCTTTACGATATGATACAAACTGTCAATCGAAAGATGTTGTATACTTAATAACGTGTAAAAGATGCAATATGCAATATGTTTGGCAGACTATGCAACAGATTTCACGGCGTATGAATAGCCATAAATTTGACATATCTAATTTTAAAGATCCTGCATATTCCACGTGGATTGCTGGTCATTTTAATCAAGATGACCATAGTATTGACGACTTCACATTTATGCCTATTGATGTGGTAAATAATCAAATTAACCGGTTATGCAAGGAAACATTCTGGATTCATAAGTTAAAAACACTCAATCCTGATGGACTTAATTCAAAAACATTGCTTAATGTGTAATGAATTTTACATGTATATGTGTTTGTTTAGTACTATTGCGTTTTTTCCTATTTATGTTTTTTTATATATACTGTTATAGGAAATCCTGTATTCTTATATCCGTAATGTACTGAACTTGCTATCTGTTATTCACATTAATTTATGTAATATTTAAAAAAAACAGTATACGTTTTTCCGCCATTCAACGTAACGTTTACTTCATGACGTCACGTCCGTTGTTTTATTATGTGTTTATCCTGATGAAGGCGTAAGCGCCGAAACGTTGATAAAAGATAAATATTCACGTGTTGTTGTTGAATTTTACCATCGTCAACTTATGTTAAAAGTAAATTATGTTTATCTTAAGCTAAAGATCCGGTAACAGTACATCGTATCGTAGAGGAGACAATGGTACACGAACAGATACCGTCTTGGAAGTATAATGGTACAAAAGACATAGCAATTTCAGGCAGAAAATGTCAACATCAACTCGCATGTCCCGAAAAGTACTCAGATTGCGGGCCCATATACTGCAGATACACAAGGCTTATAGGATTTTTACATTGTCCAACAGATTACAGTTTGAAGGATGAATGCAGTGTTAAATGTATGTACCGCTTGAATAATTTTCCACATACCAGTTAACGCAACAAGTAGAGTAATTAATAATTGGAATATAGTATTTCTATTGCGGACAGCCACTTATCATGACAAAATCTATACGAAATATTTTGGGGGAATGATACACCACTAAGCAAGTTTATTACAGACTTGGTTTGACTGAGTATATTCATGAGAGCTGATGCAATGTGCAACACCCGTACCTGATCAGAATTCTGTTTCATTAAAACCGTTTGTTTTAATGATCGTAAAGGAACAGAGCATAGAACAATACTGATTCCAATTTGACCCCAGTTTACAAGAGCAAAGAGTCATTCAGTAGAGGTACGTTTGCCATTGTGCCGTGCCTGATAACCAATAATGATTGAGTAATTAACAAACATTTCGGTGCATATGTATTTTATGATAACAATTTCCTGATCCAAAATACGCATAAAATAATTTTAATGTCCCTATAACATAGCGTCTCTTAAATATTTGGATATAAAAGTTTTTCATTTTAATAGCGTTTCTTTCAAAATTTAGTACCAGAGGATATGAACTCTAACACGGTGTACTATGTTTACATGGGGAATGTTAATACAACATTCAGTGGTAAAACTTGTCAAAGATGGGATAAACAGAGCCCCCATAACCACTTTATCCGTGGAGATAAGTTCAAGGTAGGATAATATAAAATATTTGTACTATAATCACGTTCAAATGCGAAATGAAATAAATGCATGAGTAGAGTTAAAAATTAGTAATACTGTTGCAGTTTAGATTAGGCAATATAGGCTTCTTTCATGTTTTATTCATGCAAACATAAATTCATCGGATCCACAAACCACCGACAAAATAGCAATCAGTTAGAATGTACGGCAGATGGTTTTTTCTGTCTTATTTGCATGAGCTAAGTAATAGAAGGATATTGCCAAGCTTGTATTTAAAAAGCAGCAGCTTATATATAATACGTAACTATACTTCTCCAAATAGTATGCAAATACGATGTTAACTGTTAGACACTGTTAACTGTGAGAAATAATCTTTCTATTTTCTTAATGAGACTTTTGCAGTAATGTTACCTACAGATGTACAAATACCCGCTACAACAATTTTGTCTTAAACTTAAATAATCCGTTCTGTTTGGTATTCTTTGGTATTAAGTCATACTTAATAAAACATATCTTTGACGTCGTTGGAATGGGATAAAGCCATTACATGATGTTGGTATTACACTACTGTAACAAAGCTTTTGACGTTGACGTCGTGTTTAATAAGTACATGAGACGTTGGTCAAATTGACAAAAAATTCAGGGGGAAAGCTTCTGTTTTATAAACAGAATAAATTAATATAGTCAAAGTGTTGATTAAACATGTCTAAGTAAATAAAATGTTTGACAGAATCTCGCGCTACATTATCTTATTCAACTCGTATTAAGATTTAATAAGAAAAGAAACTCAGTGACATGTAATATCCTCTAAGTATGTCACAAGTATTACAATATATTATGACAGTGGTCTCTATTTTGTAACTTAATAGAGCAGTCGTGCCTTAATCTTTATTGCTTCCTTTCATGATGAAGTTGTTTTTTTTCTGCTCCAAGTACCAGTATTTTTAATTAGTACATTTGAAAACATGATAATGTAACACATAAGCACAGATAGTGCTTGACGCACTTTTCATGTTATCATTGCTATAGTTATTGATGAAGAAATGTAAATAATAGGATTTTGGTCAATTATGGACGATTTTTGTCAAATATTGTGTAAGCTGGATCCCAGCATCACACATTATATCTAAAAGTTGAAGCGCAAGTAGTCGGTTCAAACTTGAACAAAGAAGACATAAGTGCTTTATATAGCACCAATCAAAACTCAGTTCTGCTAAGGTATAGATAGTTAGATAGTTAGCCAAGTAACTTTATAAGGAATGATAATGAAGTTTTTGCAACTAAACGGTTAGGGCGGATATATTTTCAAAAAGTAAACGTTTCAAGTTCATTGTCTAAAGAAGTGTTACAGAATTTTAACAAGGTTTTGAGCTAAAGGGCCTACACATAGGAGTTTTACCTTAAAGGTAGTTGATTATAGCAAATATAGGCTGAGCATTGGAAAGCTGGGGCAGAGACATAGGTTTTGGTAATCTACTGAGAAAGCATGAGAGTTTCAGCTTATAGACGAGGCTCAGCGTTATTGGGGAAGTAGAGCCAAGGCATCTGGGTTATACCTATATGGTAGTTGAATGCAATAACATATAGGCTCTCAACATCCAAGAGTCAGGGCAAATATACTTAGATACAGCTTTTATTAAGAAGACATAGGCTGAGCATCTATGCAATAGGATCCGTACGTTGTTGTGAAAAGACATTGTCTGATGGGAACATTGATACACACAAAAAAGCAGTTAAGTACAGTATCTCAAGCCTGTTGGAGTTTGAGCTGGTTATCAACAATATTTATTGGAGATTGTCCGCTTTAAACACGATCCCTTAAAACATTTATATCCGGCTTGAAATCATTTACGAATAACTGGTACATGAATCATTTAGGCAAGGTAGCCAAAGGAAAAAAATACACGAGATATTTGGTCTCACCAGCTATACATTTTAACAACGGACATTCTTCATCGTTTGTCAGCTAGTCTAAGACACAGAAATTTGACCCCTTTCATTGTTCAAGATACTAAAAGCGTAGGCACTTCTCTGGGTTATATAACTTGTATCCTGACACGGTCTATAAGCCTGCCATCTGTGAATGGACTTTAATATTAATTGATACAAATTTTATCCCCCCCCCCCCCCCACCCCCACACTGCCCAAAAGAAAATGATAATGTATCATGCTTAACTTTCAGATTTCTAGCTCAAAGGTCAGGGTCATACATGGCAGTCAAATTATATTAGGTATGTGGGCCGGTGGTCTATTGGTAACTCGTATGAGTGTTAATCCAGAGGTCCGGGGTTAGAATTACGTTCCAGACACTGAAAATATTTGAGATGATCTTGAGTATCTCCGACCTAACTTAAGATGTTTGTACTGGTTCTTCCCAGGAAAGACGGCGTCGCTTGTATCGGTGCTATATATCAGGTACGTTATGGAACCGGACTGTCTATTTGCAAAAAGCTATGCTAAAGTAGCCGGACAAGCCTTTATCTAAGAAGGATTTCTTTCTATCTGTACTTGGGGCTTTATCTCACTCTATCCCTCTGGTAAGATCGTTCTGTGCCTGTACTAGTAGAGGATAAATTTGCGCTCTGTGTGCTATACGTAAAACGCGTGTTTCTCATAAAAAGTGCGCAATATAAGCCAAAATAAATATAAATATATCAAGCGATAATAATATTACTTAGAATAAATGCTCCCATAATCAGATGTCGTGTCAAGCACAATACCCAGAACAAAAGCAGCTTAAAGGTCAATGTCAGTCTTGAAGATTGAATGATTATAATATGTTGTATTTTGTTTCTGGTCCATTACTTTGCAGAAAAGAATTTATATGTCAGATTGAACAGATATTTTCCTCGATGAGACAACGTGTCATGGGCAAAACCTGGGCTCTTAGTTTTTCTTTCTGTTCCGTAACTCAACAATCCTTAAAGGGATTTTAATATCACTTGGCACAAATATACTCTTCATAATAAGACGATGTAACCTTGGCAACATCAAGGTCACACTTGAAGGTCAAACGTCCATTGGATTTGTTTTTCCTTCATGGTCAATAACTCTGTCGTCCATAAAGGAATTCTAATATTACTTGGCACAAGTGATTCCGTAATGAGACAACGGGTCTTACGAAACCTCTAATACCTAACTTAAAGGTCAAGGTCACTGTCAATTATCAAAGATCAATAGGCTATTTTTCTTTCTTGGTTCATAATTCTGTCATTAATTTAGGGGTTTTGTAAAACACATATGTTTCCCATAACGAAACAATGTGTCAGTTGCAACAGAGAGCCCTAGTGCAAAGGTTAAGGTCACATTTGATGGCCAAAAGTCAACAGTGACCTTTTTCTACCCTGTTTGTTTTACAATTGCAGTTTGTACAATATTTCTATGTAAGCTCGTGTGCCTTATGAACCCAATTCAAAGTATTAATTGGCTTATTTTCTTCTGATGATGATTTCTTTCATTTCTCATAATTTCCCACAAATTTTAAAAAATGAGATGTCATCAAAATTGAAATTAGGTACATTTTTTTTATATTCATAAATGAAGTTAAACAAACAATTTAGGTCTATGTATATGCAAATTTTAATCCAAGTGCTGTGTTATAACATATTGTTTATATGAAAAAATAATTTAGATCAAAAGAGTGGTTTAACACTATTTATGCATGATGGATGGTTATACTCCGGGTGTAATAATTTCAAGAGGGCGCAGCCCGAGTGAAATCATTTGTAAGACGTATTACCGCTCGAGTGTTTAAATAGCGTTTAAACACGGTTTTGGTATAAATTATCTCGATTCTAGTATGCCCTTAATGTAAAATAGTAGATAAAATATAGTAGCGCTTTTCTTCGTCACAACAAAAAGTTTGAAGTCACCGCACGTAAACGTGATGTCATTCCAGCGTAAGAGTGTTTTAACAAAGAAAAGCATATTAGAATGTACAATATTGTCTAAACATCATTGACAGGTATCGGATCATTATGTCATACTGCAACATAGAAAATTAGGTGCCTTCCAGTTTAAGACAATGTATAATATGGCATTACTTCATTCAGGTGTTTAGACGGTCTTGATCTTTCCTTTTTTTTTCAAAAGTAATTTAACTCGTTACAAACGAATGTATACAGGAATAAGAGATCATTTTAGTGGTTTTTCTATGTTCGTAATAAGTCTATTAGTATATGCGTTTCAGAACATAAATTCTAAATCCTATGGAAGCATAGAATACAACTAAGCTGCAAAATAGCAGAATCGATTTGATTGAGTCTGCTAATGAGAGGTAATGAATATGCCACAACCTTTTGTTCCCTTAGCACCGGATTAAGCAGAATTCTTTAGCAAACTTGAATGGACTCCGTGGTTCTAAGGATTAGAAAATATGACAACACTGAGTCCAAGTATGGGGATTCCTTTTTCAGCAACCGTGCGGCATCTAAAAACTGTTGTTATGATAGATAACAAAATCTACAAATAAGCCATTGATATACTATTTAAAATAGTCATGCTTCACCTTTTCTTACGGAAAGGGCATTCAAGTAGATTCAAGTAGTCTACCTACACACCTACACATATTTCACCGCATTTGTTATAAAGAAAAGTTCAAGAGCTAGAGAACTTAATCCGAAAATCTTTCTAGAATAAAATTATCAATGAAACCAGAACACATTATTATGCAATATTTATCCCCAACTTAAAAACCCAGCATCGGTTCTGAATAGTCTTAATAATATAAAATTCACATTGAACAATCGCCATAGTTATGCCGTGAAAAATAACAGTATTTGGCCTATTATTAAATGAAGACAACTTGAACATAAGTAATAACAAGTTTGAAAATGTTTTAACCTTGAGCTAATGGGCTGTTGTTAACCAGGATCAGTTCATACTCAAAAATGCTACTGAATTCTATAGGAAGAAACATTTCGTTTTTCCATTCAAGTACTCATAACACTCTAAACCGAAAACACATTTTCGAATGTACATATCTCTTAAGACGGTTGGTTATACTCGTGGACCTTAGAAAAGACGCGTTCGGAATTGAATTTTAATACATGTTATAAAGAGTTTTTAATCGAATCCATGTGTAACATTGTCTGGTCTTTCACACGTTAAAAGTTTTAAATTCGTCTACTTTGAAACTTCGTTCTAGATTAAGTAAAATCTAACATCACTTATAAATTGTAACAGTTCGCCCACGACTACAACCCATGTATAAACCTTAAATACATTTAATTTAATATTTGATAATTTAATATCTGGAAAATGTGTTTGTGTAAAACGAACAAATGCAAATGTGGTAAACAATCTAAGTGGATACGTTGTAAAGAAATACTTCAAAGAACTTTTAATGATATTGAATTTAAATTAAACGATCTTAACTCTAGTAACAATCGCCAGTATTAGACGATGCTATAAAATAAAAGTAATTGGTTTTCTTTCACTGACAATCACAAAACCAATAATTTAAAAGACACTTTCTCATCCGTTTGGAATATAAATTATTTGCAAATTAGATTACATTTGCTAGCTATTTCAAGACAAGCTGATGAACAACTAGAAAATATCGACATAACTGATGAAGATTCTACTGATGTCTTTTTCATCTATCTTTAACGAAATGAAGCAGCAAGACTGGATGAATAAAGCCATTGTAATGTTAAAAACACGTGAAATAGTCTGTTTACTGTGCACCATTAGTTTCAGTATGTCATAAAACATACATTCGTATTTGTGGAGTGGCGCGCATGAAATGCCGCTTTTTTAAAGGAGTGATAAAAGTAATACAAGAAATGCATCAAACTACCGTCCCTAGTCTCTTGAAAGTTGCGGTTGTATAAAGATATAATAGTTATTTCCATACGATTAAGCTTATAAATGACAAACACTTCTAGACATTTTGACGCTTTATCATTTAAATGACATTATATTATCAGATTGAGTCTGCTTTTTATTCATATTTTAATCAAGTTCAGTGGATATTAGAAAACCTTTCTGTAAAGTTTTACATCCAAGGCTAAATTTTATGGT
Organism: Mercenaria mercenaria; assembly: GCF_021730395.1. NCBI lineage: Eukaryota > Metazoa > Mollusca > Bivalvia > Venerida > Veneridae > Mercenaria > Mercenaria mercenaria. The sequence goes on along the minus strand of NC_069375.1, from coordinate 58,565,368 downwards.
TTTAATGGAGATGTATTAAGCTGAATTATCAGTTATCTAAACATTTGAAGCGAAACTCCTTATCTAGATCATTAATTACTGGCTTGATTTTATTATCTGACTGACAAAAAAAATTAAACTATACTAGTTCTTATTTTCAAATACAAAAATGATGATCTACCAAGTTACTCAAACGGTATTTTGAATAATATAGTGGAATATACAAATCTATAAAATCTGATTAACAGCTCGATTACGCAATTTTTATTGTTGTCTTTAACTTTTTTTTGTGAATGGGCATTACCACCATCGGTTAAGCCTTCGAATGATATACATATATAAACACGTCAGACTTCATCTCCTCGTTTCGAATTCTTCAAAAATGAACCAGTGCCTTGTTCCTACATATTTTTGTAGATGAAAGTTTCCTGTAAATACATCATAACAAAATACGAAGCAAATGTAGTAGCTTAAACCACTTAATTCCGTAAAGGATATAATCCAATATGTAAAATACTGGACTGTCCGAAGCGCGAAAGCGCTGAGGACCATCCAGTATTTTACATATTGGATCGTTTGAGGCTTATATCTTACTTAAAACATTGTTTTTATGACTTAACCAATAAGGAATTATGTACGAACCATTGACGTAAAATATTCTTAAATTAAATTCGCTTTCTTATTCACTTAACCGCATTTGATAACAATTGCTATATGATTATGAAATACCCTGTAGATCCTCATGACAAATTTTAGCACGTTTTCCTCATAATGCACGATCGCGTTTTTCTCGTGTTTCTCGTTTCTCGCTTTCGTTATACAGGACTTTAGTTAGCTCGGGATTCCCTTGATGCTTTTAATTGTGTAAACATGCACGAAATAAACAGTAGTATTCTCACGAATGGCGGCGGTGGTGAAAAGAAATTTTGTGACATTTTGGAAACAAAAACTGGATTTATTTTAGTTTATGGCAAGAGTAAATTGCTTCTGTTCTTTTTGTGTAAGCGTGTACAAGGAAAATTTCTAGATGTTAAAATTTACAAGGGTATGGCGAATGAGGATAATATTTCACTGAAAGCGTAGTTGGAATCGGACAGCTGGAGAACATGTGCACTGTATGAGAAATTGGGTGATTTGTTTACATGCCTGGCAATATACTGTTGTTGTGATTTATTAGTTTAATGACAGTTTTTGTTGGGTTGTACATAAATTTGCCCCAAAATCTTCAAATATAGTGCAAGAAGACTTACAGAACACACACTTTTGATATATTATCGGATACAGCTAATGGTGAGTCAAAACCCTATTAAACTTGTGATATTATTTTCGTTCCTGTTAATTGGTTAATATACGGCGCAAAGCGGTAAGACGGAAGCTGAAAACTTGCTTTCGATACGAATTTTATTTGTGCACCCAAAACTACTCCTATTTAACAGTGTTTAAGTTATTATCACAATAGATGACGATGCATGAAGCACCCAAAGTGAGAATATATTTAATTAAGTCCCAACTGGAGTACTGAAAAAAATATTTGAGCCGCGCCATGAGAAAAAACAAAATAGTGTGTTTGCGACCAGCATGAATCCAGACCAGTCTGGTCAGGATCCATGCTGGTTGCTTTCAAAGCCTATTGGAATTAGAGAACAGCATGCGAATGCGCAGAAAATGCGCGGATACGCAGGCTGGTCTGGATCCATCCTGGTCGCCAAGCCACTATGTTGGTTTTCATATGGCACGACTTATTTGATATCATTCACCTTGAATTTGTTTGATATTTTATCACTTAAATCTCAGTATTTCATTTGAAAATATAAAAGCGAAATTGTATATACAAGAACAAAATTTAAAAACTAAAAACGACTCAAAACTAAGGTTCATGTAAGTACATATGTCTCTTATTTGCATTTTTTACTAATAGGCAGTCTCACAGACTGAACAAATGTGAGCAAATGCTTTACACTGGATGCAAACACAAAAAAAACGAAGGCAATCTATTATTTTATACGTGTTGTGCTGTAAACGTTTATATTTTGAACGGAACACTCTTTTTTGTATGTTTTTTTTTCAATACGGATAACGCCAAGGTTTTCAACGGAAAATTTAGGGTATTGGATAAACTGTGTTTTCAGGATCCAGAATAGTCACTAAAATTAAAAAGCATTATGCTCAAATGAACATGAACTGTAAATTCCTATGGTTAATGCTAAAAATTACTGTCAGTACGCCTTTGCTGGTGTTTAAATGAACATTTAGAAACGTGTAGTATTGTGTTTTTGCTCCTCGAAGGGCGAGCATAGTTGTCACTTAGTCCGCTCGTCGGTCCGTCCGTCTATCTGGAATATAACTTCAAAATTATTAACGTCATTTTATTGAAATTTCACATAATTATAGAGGTCATTACGATAAAGAGCATTGTCAAAGAACTATAACTTTACCTTACCTAGCTTTTGAATAATCTCCCTTTACTACACAAAATAAGGCTTATTAATGACATTTCATTGAGACTTCGCGAAAAGATGGAGACCACTGACGGGAATATCAGCGTCAAAGAACCATAACTTTACCCAGGTTTAGGGGCCTCCGTGGCCGAGTGGTTAGAGTCGTTGACTTCAAACCATTTGCCCCTCATCGATGTGGGTTCGAAACCTCATTTGGGGCGTAGAATTCTTCACGTGAGGAAGCCATCCAGCTGGCTTACGGAAGGTCGGTGGTTCTACCCAGGTGCCCGCTCGTGATGAAATTGTGCACCTGGGGTCTTCCTCCACCATTAAAGCTGGAAAGTCGCCATATGACCTAAAATTGGGTCGGTGCGACGTGAAACCCAACAAAATAAATAAATCACATAGGTTTTAAATCATCTTCATTTTTATACAAATAAGGCTTGTTCGGAGCTTTACTTTCATAAAGTATTAACGGCATTTCATTGACACTTGACAAAAATTATAGAGGCCATTGATGGGAATTGCAGTTTCGAAGAACCTTAACTCTACCTTGAATTCTTCACGTGAGGAAGCCATCCAGCTGGCTTACGGAAGGTCGGTGGTTCTACCCAGGTGCCCGCTCGTGATGAAATTGTGCACGGAGGGGCACCTGGGGTCTTTCCATTAAAGCTGGAAGTCGCCATATGACCTAAAATTGTGTCGGTGCGACGTTAAACCCAACAAAATAAATAAATAAATAACTCTACCTTACCTGGTTTTTTGGATTATCTCCCTCAAGCACATGCATTGGGGGAGCATCATTCGGTTTTACCGATTCCTTGTTGCGACTGAAGTACTAATAAAAGGGTAGTTAAACGTAAAAGAGCACTACCGAATTATTATGGTTGATTTGTACTGTATTTAGTCTTTAACGTTTCTAAGTTAATGCAACCGTTTTTATACATGTAGAGAACTTGAGTTTGTATGACTAGACGGCCCTCCCTCGTCTCGAAATCTAGGAATTTACCACAGTACAGCCTCAAAGAACTATCATGCTTGGTCTTATAAAACAGCTTTTTAGCAGAAAGAAATATTTTCTTGCACATTTTTTTAAAACTGGAAACGTAAACAATATTGACGAAATTGTTGCTCCAGCAAGTTGTCGTTCAGGAAGTAAAACTACGTCGACGCCATCAAAAAATATGTATAAAGTTATTTTTAAAATTTTGCGATATTTTCCATATTTATTAGGCATATATACATACATCCATTTTATTATCAGTTCTTTGTTAAAATATTAGATTGCTTTCATTTGGTTTCACTATAAAGATCATCTTGATATGGATTTTTGATAATTGCTAAATATTGGACTTCACGAGTACATTGATTCGGTATATTAATCGTTTTTCTCGTGCAGTCCAATATTAAACTGAACAGTCCAATATTAGAATATTGGACTCCACGTGGGAAATATTGTACTGCGTTCCATTGAAAGCAGTCCAATATTAAAAATACAGTACTGCGAGTACAAAGGATTGACGTCATGACAATGTTTTAAACAATCATTTACGTGACATTCTTCAATACACGTTTGGCAATTCTTGCGAAGAAGATACTTTTTGACCGTTGTACATAAACCAAATGCTTCAATTATATACAAAATAAATAACAATATCATCCAACCTACTTACAGACTACTTATAGGATGAAATAAATTTTACTCATTGTAAAGAAATCATTCGTAAAATTAAATTAAACAGAATCCTTGAAACTTCACATGTCTAATCAGGCTTGAAATGATAAAAAACTCTGTAACATAAAAAAACCTTTTTGTCTCCACTAGACACCAAGCCTTTCTTTTATTATTCTTCTCTGTAACACAATATAGATTTTTTCGATCACTTTGCTACTTCAGCCTCCTCTTTTGGGAGGGTCGTCACTATTGTGCGAGAAACCTTTTGCTTCTGGTTTTAATGTTACCATTGTTGTACATACTTTACAAACATTCGCTTTATCTGTGATCTATCTATTGGTTTGTTTGCAATAAAATGTGAAAGAGGACTACCAATATATCTGTCAAATTAACATAGTTATCGCAAGGTAAATAGATGAGATGGAGTATTTGAAATTAAATATGACAGTCAGTATGGGTAGGCAAGTTTAATTTCGCACACAAAAACAGTTATTTCCTATGAAAATATTGGTAGATATTAGTCCATGGGAACTAACAGTTGATGAATTAAATATACCTTTATCACGGATACGGACATGGAAATGTAAATGTAAACGTACTCTGTACTTCAGTCAAATTTGGGGGATTTTCTCAAACATGTTTTAGGAATCATGGTAACTTGTTGTACTTAGTGTGTATTGAGAATATGTATAATCATAATTTTAGCGCATTTTCTTTTAAATTGTGTAGAGGTAAAGTTTAACCCTGTAAAGCTGCATGCTGTATATGCTTACAGAAAAACACAGATCTTTGACGTATTTGTAATTGTTTGGGAAAGGGTGGGTGTTCTAAAATAATTGAAAGGTACACAAGGAATTGAAAAAGAAAGGAATATGAATAGAAATTACAAAAATAACTGACGGTTGGTGTAGGAGTGTATTAGGGAGGTTAAAGGGTCTGGATGTTTTTGGGAGAATACTAAAATATAAGAAGAACATAAAACTTATTTATTTGTTGTCTCATGTTTTGGTGGTCAGGGTGTATGAGTCAGTGGGATTGAGGTAAAAGGATATTTAGAAACAATATCAGCCATAACACGGCCTGTAAACACCGGATCTACATACTTTTGATGGCTAGCATGGTAGTGGAGGAAATTGCTAATAAATGATACTTCCGAGGAGGCTCTTAGTAGTAAAAAGACTACTTTCTGTAACAATTTGGAACCTTATTTCAATTAAACGTGCAATATAGTTCTAATCATAAATGACTGTACCTTACATTTATGAAGATCGATTTTCAGAGGTTTACTGTTTAACGTTAGCCCTTTTGAGAGTAGCGATTTAGGTCCTGTTCAAAACGAAAGTTAAGTTTTGCAATATATTCCGTTCCGGTTTGTACAACATTAGTATTTCACAGAAATGGTACCTATTTATTTGAAAAGCTTACATTTTTACAAAATAAATAATGTGGTTCACTGTTTGTTCTTACTTGTCTATTTACACTTTTGAGATGAGGCCATTGCCGCTTGTACATGCATAAAGAGTTGGATCATAATTTATGAGATATTTTCCCTTTAACAAGATCAATCCTGAAGAAATGATTCTGTTTTATTATAGTGACTGTAGTAAAAAGGCATTGAGGAGATTCACCTAAACATTTAACCAACGCTATTACAAAATATAAGGTTTAATGATTATATGGAAATTTAGAAGGTGGCTAACTTTGACCCGAGAGCAAAAAGAGCAACGCCGACACCGACGTCGGCGTGAGTTCAATATAGACATCCTTATTCGCTTGAATTGATTGAGCTCAATTACTGTAAATAACAAGGAGATGTTCCACAAAACTTTAATTATAGGTAGCTTTCCATATATGGGGTAAATGCAGCTAATTTCAACTTGTTTGTTACTGAAAATAGAAACAAAGGTTTTCGGTCAATAACTAAAGTTTGGAATGATATATTGTCACCAAACTTGAGAAATAGCATGGTTATTAAAACCGCTTGTGATTGCATTACAGCTGCTTGGTTCAAAGTCCTGTATCTAAATTAATAGATAATGTTCTGCCATAAACTATACTTATTTGAGTTAAGAGAACTATCCATGGGCTATTTGAGTTGAGGTCAGAATTGTTTTACCCATACAAAGAAACGGCTACCGTCCAATGAATTTAGTTCAGAATGTATTTTCTGTCACTACGATGAAATTTGTTTTAACTGCGTTGTTTGCTGATAGACTGACAAAATGATTCTCATAAATTTACAAAATTAAAAAAAGATATTTTATCAAATGGCAGACATGTTTTTTTTTCATTAGATGTACATGTAAATATAAAGTCTTAGTCTGTGTTCTCCATGGAGACAAGATTTATTCGCAGCAGAGAATAACACTGCATGAATTATAAAGATATGTTGTGCCTTGATACTTTGGCGAAAACCTTTGAAATATCTTTAAAACAAAACAAATCCCTGTGGTTAAGTGTTTCGAGTTTTGTGTTTTTAGAATTTCCCCAGACTTTGACTATAGTACATAGTGCGATTACATTGCCCGTGTCCATTATAAAGGTCTAATAGTAATTTCAGAGCTAGGAACATGAAGCTGTTGAGTCCCTGGGAGTTGGTATCTGTCAGATATAGAGTGATATTAGATATTGTGGAAAAATGTCTACTTGCATAAAATAATTGTTTTTTGTTTGTTTGTTTGTTTATAGATATATCTGTATATTGCAGCCTTTAACAAGCTTTGATATTAATGAATATCATTTAGAGCATAACATATACAATTCTACTAGGTTGAAACAAATGTATAAGATATTTTAAGATGATAATATCATAGTTGCTACAACGAAAGGCAATGCAAAATATTATTATTTCAGACACTTTTATTGCGATACGTAGAATAATAGCATGATAAATTGATTCATATTCTGAATTATGTCATAAAATTAGGGTGAGGGTATATCGGACGCCGCGAACTTCTGTCGTGACCCGGGTAATACTGGGTATGTATGGTGTTTTACCACAGATAAAGACACTAGATGGGAACCTTGTTTATTAAATGGTAAATATATTATTTTATCGTATCTTCTTTTAATCAGTTTGTGTCGTGTAATGATACATATATCAAACAGTCGTAGATGCTAACTGTAAGCTTTTCTGAATTATTTGGCATATCATATTTTAAGTGATTTTAGCATATGAGTACTTAAAGAATATTATGCTAGTATGTTGGGTTTTACCTTTTAATCATGTCGTGCTGAATATGGAGTTCTAATTACGAAGGAAGGGACTAACACGAAAGGCAACACAATTCAGAAGAGCCGAGTTAAACACAGTGATACAATTGTTCTTTTTTTATCTACTTACACGTTTTGCCACTTCAGCGGTCGATGATTTTTCTTTCCTGAGTTTACCCAAGTATTTGGTTTGTCAGTTCTCTTTGGTCGAACTTCTGTTTCACTGGAAACCTTTTGGGTTATTTTCGTCTTCACGAATGGCAAGCTAAACAAAATAAAATTTGAGCCGTGCCATGAGAAAACCAACATAGTGTGTTTGCGACCAGCATGGATCCAGACCAGCCTGCGCATCCGCGCAGTCTGGTCAGGATCCATGCTGTTCGCTTTTAAAGCTTATTGGAATTGGAGAGACTGTTAGCGAACAGCATGGATCCTGACCGGACTGCGCGGATGCGCAGACTGGTCTGGATCCATGCTGGTCGCAAACCCACTATGTTGGTTTTCCCATGGCGCGGCTCATTTATGTAATGCTTTGTTATCTATTACCTGCGCAAAGATATTGCATTTTCTTGTCCCCTAAAGTCTGTATTTTGAACGGAAAATACAATGTAAGAGGAAATTTGTTTTTGATTCATTAACAGTAAAAAGTGATCATGTAACAATCGTCTACCTTATTGAGATATTTACGAATTTCTAACATGTATTTTCCTTTGAAAATGCATTGTCTATCAGTTACAATAATAATATATATTTAAAACTTATTTCTACAACTACCTCTGGATGAAAAACGTACATTTGTATAGTCAAAACTTCCTGTAAACAATGTATGTTAACTAAAGATAAACTTCTCTTGTAAGATATTACTCTAAAATATTCGAAAATGAAAGAAGAACAATGAATTTCATAAATTCTGTGTTGTAGAATTTATTGGCAAGCGGCAATGTACACGGAATTTGAAATACAATGAGTCGATCAACGTAACAGTTTATGGCAAGCCGTGTCTTAGCTGGGACAAAGTACAAAGTTATGAACATTCCAAAAAATTCACTTCGAATGCAGAAAACTACTGTCGTGACCCTTTGAATTTTGGTTATTACTGGTGTTACGTTGATTCGTTTCACAACGATCTAGTAGACATCAAGATTGAACCATGTCAAGTTGAAGCTTACCCCTTACAAGGTGAGGTCTTTATTTAACTAGAGATTTGTCAAAATGTAACATTCTGCTAAAACGTCAGATTTATGCCAAAGTTAATTTTTGACAAGACATATCGGAGAGGTTAAATGTATACATACCTATAGATACTGAAGTTCGGGGATTAGTTAGTTTTGTCTGTGAATCATGATAGCCAATAATATTTGACAGTCAAAAATGTCTGGATGGGTTAAATATTTTCTATCTGAAACAAACTGTCAGAGAATTACCAAACATGGTGAGAAACGTTTGTTTTTCCTCATTTGTTAATCTTTCTTTGTTAAACTGCTTTGGAATAAACATCTCTGTTGTCATGGTTGCTCGATTTTAAGGTACTATATAAATGATTTTTTTTTGTTAGTATCAGCCGGTATGTTTTTACCTGATATTTTGCAGAATTCATATAATAAACCTCGAAAGCTAGTCACTACCTTCGTACTCATACGTACTCTTAATGTGTTCGTACTCAAAATAATTCGAATGTATAGTTATTATTCTTAAAATTGTTAAAAAGTTAAATGCAAAATTATTGCTAATGTAACGTTTGTAATAAGTAGAAATGAAAATACGATGCTCAAAAACTTTCAAATCACGCTTTTTTATGCAAGAATAGCAACAGTACACGTTTGTATTGTGTATTAACGTCTGCAAAAGCCCTTGGGATTCTGTGTGTGACCTCGAAACAAAAAAAAAAGTGTATTATCCCTACACTACTATACGTTCCTAACTTACTTACCGTTTGATCATTTTCACAACAGATATTAATACTGAATAGATAGAGAATGGCTTTGCACCGAGCCTATCTGTTTTCGTTGTTCGTTTTCTACCTTCTTTATTCGAACTTTTTTGTAATCCTATTATAACATTTTTTTCCCAGCGTATTAAAACAGTGTATAAAAACATGTGATATTGTCCGCGGGTGAAACTATCACACTAAATAAATCACATTGTGTCTATCTCATTTGTTCAGATAATGGTTAAGGAGGATCTATACCTTGTTGCCAGGGAAACTTTAAAGTAGTTGAACCGTAGAAATGTACCGTATTTTTATGCCTCCGAAGGGAGGCATATAGTTTTTGAACCGTCTGTCTGTCTGTCGGTCTGTCGGTCTGTCAGTCTGTCGGTCTGTCCGCAATTTTCGTGTCCGGTCCATATCTTTGTCATCGATGGATGGATTTTCAAATAACTTAGCATGAATGTGTACCACAGTAAGACGACGTGCAGTGCGCAAGACCCAGGTCCGTAGCTCAAAGGTCAAGGTCACACTTAGACGTTAAAGGATAGTGCATTGATGGGCGTGTCCGGTCCATATCTTTGTCATCGATGGGTAGATTTTCAAATAACTTGGCATGAATGTGTACCACAGTAAGACGACGTGCAGTGTGCAAGACCCAGGTCCGTAGCTCAAAGGTCAAGGTCACACTTAGACGTTAAAGGATAGTGCATTGATGGGCGTGTCCGGTCCATATCTTTGTCATCGATGGATGGATTTTCAAATAACTTGGCATAAATGTGTTCCACAGTAAGACGACTTGTCATGCGCAAGACCCAGGTTCGTAGCTCAAAGGTCAAGGTCACACTTAGATGTTAAAGGATAGTGCATTGATGGGTGTGTCCGGTCCATATCTTTGTCATCGATGGATGGATTTTCAAATAACTTGGCATGAATGTGTACCACAGTAAGACGACGTGTCACACGCAAGACCCAGGTCCGTAGCTCAAAGGTCAAGGTCACACTTAGACGTTAAAGATCATTTTTCATGATAGTGCATTGATGGGCATGTCCGGTCCATATATTTCTCATTCATGCATGGATTTTAAAATAACTATGCATGAATGTGTGACACAGTAAGACGATGTGTCTCGCGCAAGACCCAGCTCCGTAGGTCAAAGGTCCTAAACTCAAACATCGGCCATAATTATTCATTTAAAGTGCCATCGGGGGCATGTGTCATCCTACGGAGACAGCTCTTGTTCATAATTTTATTCTTTGCTGCTACAATCTCAAGTTTGTTTATTTCTGTCTGTCCTTTCAAGTACAAATTTTATTTAGGTTTGAAATACATTACCGTCCAAAGGTATTTCATAATTAAAGAAGAAGGAAAATATAGATAGATATTTAACACTTATCAGTGTACCCCTGCTTTACTGTTATCCGTAGAAGACTGTGCAGATGATAATTTTACTAGAATGCGCGGAAGCTTTGTAGTATAAGGTTAAAATATTCCCATGGCAACACAATTTTCTCTCACTTTTACACAACTATGGGATATTTTGACGGCTTTAGTGCCATTCTGTTAATTACAAACTTGGAATATTATGGTAATATTACAAGCAGAATACCAAACACTTTGCATGTTTCCTTATTTATCTTAGCGTTTAAAGTAACCATGACAACAGAGATGTTTATTCCAAAGCAGTTTAAGAAAGAAAGGTTAACAGCAAAATGATTTAAATGACAATGTATTATTGTTTGAAAAAGCTTCTGTCATGAAAATGCGGGAAACTACCTCCTTCTGAGATTTATTTGCACATTTTAACATATACAGTGTAAGGTGTACTGTTTCACCAAAAAGAATGTGTTAGTGAGTAATTTATACTGTTAAAATAAGCGATATGTATTTGTTTACTCTATCCTAATAAAGTTTGAATAAATTTAGTATAAGGACTTGGAGACATTTCATATCAGCCGTATGGTATTGCAAGTTGATCATTTAATTTAGAAGATTAGTGAGTAGTATATAAAAATTAGTGGGTTTAAAACTTAATGAAAATGTATCGCTCCTCACCCCTGAAGCACACAGTAGCAAAAAGTCTTAAACACGGATGAACTCCATGAGCATTGATAACAAGAAATATTTACAACACTTAACAATAACAAAGTAAATCATTTAAACATAGTGCTTCTAAATAAGATCAGTTGGCATAAACGATATGCATTCATTCACATTACCAAAAAGTGTAACAGTATTGTTGTAAAACAGAAATTTCCAGTCACATTTCCAAAATCATAAATTGTAGGAATTCTTACCGAAAATATGATTATGAATTTAAAAATATAGTGTGACAGAAGTTATTTTTAACATATTTGTCATCTGCCTTTGAAACTTGAGTAGTTTTTTTAACAAATTTACGAGTTTCTTGTTTGTTCATATACTTCTTTATCTAACTATCGGACACACATTTCCAAATACCAAGAGTGTATGATTCAAAATAGTTCAGCACTTCTGCTGTTTGGAAATAGTGTGCACTGATTGACATTTTCATTGTATGTAAAAAGTACGGTATGTTCTGTGCACATTTCACTTTCATTGTTCCGATAATTATGGCTGAGGCATGACTGTTATTGTACTTTATATCCTTATTGCTATGAACAATGCACTGTCACAGCTGTTCAATGAAAACCAGGAACTGATGGTTTTATTACTGAATTAACTCTTAAAAGGTGTTATGTTTGGGGCATTTCTATTTCTATTTTACCAAACACAGGGTTTCATGTAGAGAACAACTTCACAAGAAAAATTGACAATTTCTTCATATGTAACGACGGTCTGATCATTCCTCAACATTTTGCATGCAACGGAAAATTTGATTGTTTGGATCAGTCAGACGAAACAGACTGTTTACATGTATATACAAGTAAGTGAAATTTATTTGTGAATACCATATTAAAAATAACTTGACGTCTTTTTCAATCCTTCTTTGTTCTACAAAAATATTTCCAAGCTGAACGTTGTACTGTATAGCCGATTATATTTGCGGAGATTTAATTTTTGCTTTATTCGCGGCCAACATTGACAGCGCGAAATCTAAACACCGCGATAAATTGTTACTGAGAACATATACACCAAGGGACGGCCAGTAACAGGGTGGTCTTGTGTTTATAGTCTAGACCCTTTATCAGGAAATGCTTCAATCCTATAAATATAGAAATTATGCACATGAGAAATGAAGGTGTGAAAAATTATTGTTATATAGCGATTATTTACAAATGTTTGATAATTGCAATTGCCTTACAATGATCAAACAATTTCGCTGGATTCAGCAAAATTATTAAAGGCGACCTTTTAATACCGCACTTCCCTTTATGTAGCCATTTTCTTATCACATCCGAAATTTTCAAAGACAAGAATACGCGTAACACCAAGAAAACAAGAACTAAATGTGACAAAAGGTATCAGCACAAACATTTTCATAAAGAAAAACGAAAATTGTATGTATACAATTTGTCATGTGTATTGAATCAGTAAAATGATAAGCTTGCAGACGCGTTGATATCCTTTTATATCTATTCATTTTCATTGAATTAAATTAAATACAAACACGGGGTGTGTATGAGTAGGTACTTACCATGTGTTTCGATACTTGATTTAATATTAGAAAAACAGTTGCGAGATTATTTCAATGCATGACAGAACTAAATTTCGCACAAGCGTTGAATTATTACTCGACTATTTTACACTATATGTGTCTCTATTCAGACGACAACGACAGACTTATCTGCGTGTTTGTTATTATTTACATGTCTAGGAAGAGTTGCCTGCCTTTTTGTGTTTACAACTAAGGTTTATAATTCGCGGTCGAAGTAGTTTCCGCGAAATCAAGACACCGTGAGTTAAAAACTTAAACAAGAGGGTCATGATGGCCCTATATCGCTCACCTGTTATCATTGCACTTGAGGACAAGGAGGTCCTCAGAAAAAATATCTAAGTCCAAAGGACAGTAACAATAAGGGGAAGAAATTTAACCAAAAAAAGAAAAAAAATTCTTACAAGGTACAGATATGTCAAAATACACCTAAAAATTGGAGGTACCATTCATGTTGTATAACAGAAAAGTAGTCTCAGTTTTTTCCTACGGCCAATAATAAAAAAGTTACTAAAAACAAGCTATTTATAGTAACGTAATAGTAATTTAAATAAAAAATTATTGCAAGTGAACAAAGAAGGATCTGCCAAATAAATCTGTTGACATAAATGAAATTTCAAATCAGTATCTTCATTAGTTACGGAAATATACCCATTTTTATTTGAAATAAAGGGAGATAATTTGACATAAATCAGTCCATAGTTATCTACCCTGATTGGCTCAGTCCAACTAATGACAATAATGAAATTTCAAATAAGTCCTATAAGTACTTACTGATATAAATCCATTTTGATTACAATCAGGGGAGGTAATCAGATATAAAATAACTCTGAACCTACGCTTGTATCTGATTTGTCATGGAATCCAAGAATTATTGTTGTTGAAGTTATTTTGGAAGTTTGTATCAAATAAAACCATAAATGAAGTCTCTATATGGCTGCAAAAGCCAAAATAGCCAATTTTGGACTTTTAAAGGGCCATAACTCTGGAACCCATGATGAAATCTGGCCAGTTCAAGAAAGGAACCTAGATCTTGTAGTGATACAAGTTGTGTGCAAGTTTGGTTAAAGTCAAATCATAAATGAAGCTGCTATTGTGCAGACAAGTTCAAAATAGCTAATTTTGGCCCTTTCAGGGGCCATAACTCTGGAACCCATTACGGGATCTGGCCGGTTCAACTAAGGAATCAAGATCTTATGGTGACACAAGTTTTGTGCAAGTTTGATTAAATTCAAATCATAAATGAATCTGCTATTGTGCAGACAAGTTAAAAAAATAGCTAATTCTGGCCCTTTCAGGGGCCATAACTCTGGAACACATAATGTAATCTGGCCAGTTCAAGAAAGGAACCAAGATCTTATGGTGATACAAGTTGTGTGCCAGTTGGTAAAAATAAAATCCTAAATAAAACACTGCTATTGTGCAGACAAGGTCAAAATAGCTCATTTTGGCCCTTTCAGGGGCCATAACTCTGGAACCCATAGTGGGATCTGGCCAGTTCAAAAAAGGAACCGAGATCTTATGGTGATACAAGTTGTGTGCAAGTTTAGTTAAAATAAAATTATAAATGAAACCACTATCGTGCAGACAAGAAATCGTTGACGGACGCACGGACGGACGGACTGACGACGGACGAAGGGTGATCACAAAAGCTCACCTTGTCACTATGTGACAGGTGAGCTTAAAGGCGAACATTTGGCACCGTGAAAATTCATTATTGACGATAGAAAATACTCTTCTTTATTCCTTCAAGTGTAAAATAACTGATAATTTGCTGATGGCATATACACACCAGTGCTTTGTTTAAAACATTGGTCAGATACTGTAATAAACAGCCACCAGGATATCTTTGCAAAACCATGATTTTGGCAAACTTCACTACCATTTCTAAGTGACTTAGAAACTTCTGTTTCAGCTTGGATGGTAGTTTAGGCGCCAATGAGCAATAAATGATATAGTTTCGCATTATTTTTAATTTTCTTATGTACAAAAAAGTTGATTAAAAAAATTTGTCCAATTGGATTTTTCCAGTTTCCAATCGGATATATGGCGTCCGATTGGAATTTTTGAAAATCCAATCGGATTTTTTTCCCATATTTTGGCGTGCTGGATTTTTTTCCGGGCGGAAAACATTTTTTTGTTCGAAGTGTGTAAAAACAATTGGTTATTGTATATAGTGTATATTAGAACATAATTTGTATCAAAGAGCGGTCTCCTAGAACTTTTCAAAAATCCAATGGGATTTTTTTCCAACATTTTTTAATGGAAAAATATCCGCCCGGACGAATTTCCGATTGGAAAAAATTCCAGTTGGTTTTTTTTCCAATCTAAAAAATTGGAAAAAGGTCCAATTGGAGTTTTTTTTATTGAAAACGTTTTTTTTTATTATCATTACTATTGATGTTGTTTTTTGTTCGTATAACATAATCGTGGTGTGTGGCGACAAATAATAATTATATGAGGATTATCCCAGCAAATCGCGAACTTTTCTTATTATTTCGAAAGTAAGCGACGCATGAAATAATTATTTTAACATTTTAACTGTTGGTATTTCATACTCGACAGGACTCTCTCTCTATATATATATAATTGAATACCTCTCATATTATTTGAGTATTCTTTACATAATTGACTGCAGTCAGTGTTTAACGACGATATAGATTTTAATTGTGTGGGTGCATGTCGGGAAAGTTACATGAATTTAAAAGGAATTATGTGTAAAATTAAGTGTGCGCCGACTAGCGCTAACTGTATTAAAAATGTCGCTATTTTCTTGGACAACCCTCGTATTCTTTTATTTCTGTTTATTATCTTATTTTGATATTATTCTGAATGTTAATCTTATAAATTGAATTATCATCGTTCAAATTAATTTAGACGACGATGTCTATCAAACAATATATTCAACGATGTCTATAATAAATCTCCAGGTATCACGCAATCCAGTTAATTGTGTAGTGTGTCATAAGACTCTAATGTTCTCATGTCTATTCAGAAACGGAACTTGGTGTATAACAACATTAACAACAACTATAGGTGTTTGTTTTTACACTTTTATGGACAATTACGTAAACCTGTCTGTGATTTGACACTTAATTGTTAAACAAGGCCAAAAATAATTAACAATTAAAACAGAAACTCATGACGTTACGTGACAGTAACCCTGTTAAATCAATACCTTGTATCTTCAAAGTAGGTGATTTCGAGTATTTATTTTATTTAAACGACTTCAAACAGTCACTATTTGCCGTCTTATTTTTCATAAGTTGTGATTAAACTCTGGAAATTTGTAGCTTTTATGCATTTGTAATAAAATGACATGCGGAATATAACCGCTTGATTTAATTTGGAAAATATGCAGATACTAAGTTAATTATCAGGTGTTTTTTTTTTTTTTTTGTTTTTTCTTTCAAGCAGAAACGGAGTAGTACATTAAGTAAGACCTCTTCCTGTCATTTGGTATAATTATATTTTATTACTGTTGAATGTACAAATTTAGTTCCTATTTCAGTACCAAATACTGCCATCTTGAACGAATCTTGAACTAATCCCTCATCTACTGGTCTATTTAAGGAACACATTTTCAACATTTTAAATATATTTCACAGCGGTACGTGTGTTGATTAAAATTTCATGCATACTAGTACATTATATTTCGATAAAAAGTTAGACGAGGATGACTGCTGTTTATAAGCTCCGATATCTGTTGATTTAAAAGACAAATGAAAATGAGCTCTGGAGCTATAGCCGTCGAATACGCCCATTCTCTTTGTTTCAATTTATTTTCCTCCCAAGGGGATTTGATGGTCGCATGAACGACAAGAGAAAAAAATCTCACCGGTCTTTAAAACAACGAATGCTCCGTGAGCTTTAAAAAACAAGACTTTTAACCTTTACTGATTCCTATTCTGTCCTGTTAAGATTAGAAAGCAAATATTTCTTGAATTATATTTCTTCCTTCATTGTTGATAAACACAAAATTTCAAAGGTTTATCCGGATTTATATCGCGAAAATACTAGTATATTATTTGTAGCTTAGTCCAGTGAAAATCACTGTACGCCAGATAGAACAGGACAGTGCCGAGAAATCAGACTACCACCTAATCAGACTTGTCAGCGAAGTGAAATGAGGTGGTCCATGTGTAGCTGCATTCATTTTAGAAAGATAATATAAATACTAAATAATTAGATACTCAGCAACGCAATCTGCTACCGAAAGTATAAGCCTAAAACTACGATAAACTGTGTGGCAACGTTAAACGTCGCAACGCCTCTAAATGTCGCAACCACCGTTAAACTTCGCAAGGTTGACGTTAAATGTTGCAACCACTGCGAAATGTCGCAAAATCGTCGCCGCTAAATGTCGCAGCTTTAACGTTAAATGTCGCAAAAAATTGCCCACCGTTATATGTCGCAACACCAACGCTAAATGTCGCACTTTCTATTTGACACTGTGACTATCGATTCCTTGTGTATATTTACTTTTTTGAGTGAAGAAAAATTAACAGGTTTATGTAGTTTTATTTACAAATAATTATCTTAATGATAAGTGCTGTTACGTATAGCAACAAGCGGGCCTTGTTGGCCCTAGATCACTCACCTGAGTTCCACATCTTGCTTGAACAGTCACGCAAGAAAAATATTTATTATTTTGTCAGCGAAGTGAAATGAGGTGGTCCATGTGTAGCTGCAGACACAGAAATCTAACTTAAAGACACAAACACACAGCACCAAGACAATTACATGTATTTGACTATGACTCCAGGAGAGGACTGTATTCATATTTGATTCATATTAATTTATTATGTATTCCTATATCTCGAGGTGAATATTTGCAACATGCTGAAACATTAATGTCTGATGGGACCTATCACACCTAAGGCGGACGGTCAGTCAGTGTTTAAGTTTAAAAAGGGTCCATTCGCCCTTTCAGGGGCAGTATAGCATTGGACCCCTGGTATGTCGCCAGACATACAGTTGAAGATAATTTTGAAAATTTATGGTGAAGAAAATTTACCTGTACACAGTTTCCGTAAAATATCAGCCAAAAAGTCCAAATAAGTGGGTCACTATCACGACTAATGAGAGCATAAACGACAGAGATCCAAAAGGTGGTTGCAGACAATTAAGGTGAATACTATTGCATTGCTATAAAAGCTAGCTTAATAGAAAGGACGTATAAGTGCACCCTTAAACTCTACCTTCCTATCACAGATTTTTCATATCACCCTAAGTCTCCGGAATTCAATAGGTATGAAGTATATGTTGTTTTATTTACCTTTACCTACCTTCATGGTCTCCAAAGTGCGTATATTTAACATACATAGCATGATAGTTTGAATTTAAACATGATGTAGTTAGTGGCAATGCATAACGAACGTATACACACAGACTATCTTGTATCAGGAAAATTTAATACAAATATAAATTACACAACATTTCAGGCGTAAGCTTGGAAGCAAATTAAACAAGCAAATTCAGGGGTGTGTGTGGAGGGGGGGGGGGGGGGGGGAGGGGGCGGGTGCAGCGGGGCTGACCGGGTGAGGGTACAAAACATCACATGTTGATTATAAATATTGATGGGGAGGGGGTGTGACCAGGTGTGGGTACATCACTTCACATGTTTCTAAAAAATGTTCATGGAAAAGAATGAAAGAAGTTTAATGAAATTCTACCAATTGGTTGGTTTGTTATGTACAAATCTGTAGATTTTTAAACATTTAAAGGGCAATAACTCTAAGGAAAACTGACCAATTAGAAAAAAAGACAGGCATCATGGAAGTATGTATATTTATTTCAAGTTTCATGAAATTCTACCAGCTTGTTACTGAGAAATGGCTGCAGACGTGGATTTTTCATTAAATCAAGAGCAATAACTCTAAGGGAAATTGACCAATCAAAAAAAAAAAAAAAATTGACGGGCATCATTTCAGTATGTTGGTGCATGCTTATTTCAAGTTTTATGAAATTCTACCTGATAGTTACTGAGAAATGGTTGCGGACGGACATATCTGGGCATTTTTCATTAAATCAAGGGCAATAACTCTACGGTAAATTGACCAATCAAAAAGAAAAAAAACTTGACGGGCATCATCGCAGTATGTTGGTTCATGTTTATTTCAAGTTTCATGAAATTCTACCAGCTAGGTACTGAGAAATGGCTGCGGACGGACGCACGCACGCACGAACGTGACGGACGGACAACGCCATTTCAATACCCCCCTCCCGATTTCATCGGCGGGGGATAATTACTTAGAATTCTTCGAAATAGCCAAGCATCGATTGAAGCTAACATATGCCTTCACTGCTTTGGTAAATGGCTCTAAATACTAGACTACATTACAGTTCAATTAATAATAAAAATAACCCCTCTGTTTTACAACGTTTCAGCTTTTACGTCATATATAACATTACGTTACCATAGCGTTATACTAACTATAGGGCGTCAAATAAACGTTGACTATCATAAATACAGATCATTAATTCAAAGTCGATTGATTTTAAAGTTCTTCTTCTCTTGGGTTTAACGCCGTTTTCCAACAGTATTTCAGTCATGTAACGGCGAACAGTTAACCTAACCAATGTTCCTGGATTCTGTCCCAGTATACACCTCTTCTCCGCAAGTAACTGCCAACTTCCCCACATGAATCAGAGGTGAAGGACTATTGATTTCAGACACAATGTCGTTATTAAATAGTCACGGGAACATACGCCCCGCACGTGAATCAAAATGTGCTAACCTCCATTCCATATTTAAGTTTAATAAGGGTCCGACCATCCGCCCTTTCAGGCACAGTATAGCTTTTGCTATGTAGGGTATACACCCCAGATGTGCCAGTTTTCCTTTATATATTAGGCGCCACCTTACAATCTATAAGGTTAAAAATTAAGATAATATATTACAGTCTGTGTAAAATTGTTAAAACTGTTGTTTTATTTAAAACAATTTACTATTCTGAAATTATTAAATCAATCTTAAGATAAAAATTATACAGATAATGTAAATGTAATTACCTCCCTTTAATTTTACGAACTCTATTATAAACAATCTATAGACTAAAAAAACTTTAGGAAATCTATTAAATATCTATCTTCTTTTTAATAAATCTGTTCTCCGCAAGTAACTGCTAACTTCCCCACATGTATATACATATATACCCGTATTATGCATGGCCGTGTAGATACTCGTCCCAGCTTTCAACTGAGATCACGTCCAAGTACATTGGATGCCCGTGGGGGTCAGGGCGGGACATGTAAATTTACCATTTGGTCTTCTAAGTTCCTATTTTGACAATATCTAATCGGTTTTCGACAGGGTTCGAGCCCCTATTCCAAATTGATATACCTATATCATACATTTTCATGTAGGTGGGGGTCTTGGCTATTGATTGAGACCATGTTAAAGTATCTCGGAGAAGCCCTTGAGGTCAGGGCAGGTCATATACGGCTACAAGGTAGGGTTCGAAACGGCTGTTTTGACCATGTCTGGAAGGTTTTCGACCCAGTTGGGTCCATTTTGACCTAAACTTGTATCGCTTTTACACGTGGTCGACAAGGTACGGGTCCTGGCTACAGATTAAGACCATGTTCATAAAGCTGGGTGAGCCATAGGTGTCAGGGCAGTTAATACATGGAGGTACGGTATTGTAATTTATAAATACTGAATTTCAGCTGATAATGACACTATGTAAGATTTTGACCCTTGTTCGAGTCTCTACACCCCAGGTACCTATACCATATAAAAATATGTTTGTAGATGTCTTAGCTTTACATTTAAGCTACTTACAAGTCCATATAGTGCCATCAGAGTTCATGACAGGTATCAGAAATTGACCTAACTTGTTATATGCAGTAGCTGGCCCGACCCGGTGAGCCGTGAGAATTGCTCCAATGGTATCATTGGACTCAGTGAAGGTAGTGCTTGAGTTTTCAGGACTGTCTTGACTGCTCTGAACAGTTCATATATTGAGAGTATTACCGGATTTTGACCTATGACCTTGACCCCCTAGCCGACCGGGTTCGAACCTGACGTGGCCTATTTTCTCAAGGTACTGGCTTGCCAGTTACAACAAGGTATCATTTTTTAAAATCGGACCTAAGGTTATGAAAATATGACTCCTCCGACAAGGCCCATCCCTCTATTTGATATATGAAGACTGCATTTTTTCACGAAAAATGATATATTTTGAGACGGTCCTCCGACGAAACTGTCGGTGGTAAAAATACACAAACTAAATATCTGTTTAGACAATATTAAGATTTAATTTATAAAAGTTATTTCATTAAAATGTCTTGTGTTTCGAACATTCTACAATTATTTGAGGTTAATGAAAAACACGGACTTTTTCCGTACAGAAAAGTACGGAAATACAGTTTTTATCCTAGATTACATACTGACGGATGAATAAGTGTTGTCTTTTTGTCACAAATTTTCAGAGTTTGTCATTTTCTATCATAATAAGTTTTTATTTGCTGTTATTTACCCAAAGTAAATGTTTTATAAGCACTAATTAGTTTTTTTCCTTATTTTACAGCTTTTATTTTAGGCCAAAAATGGCAAAGTTCAGCAAATGTTCCCGTCGATGAAGAAAACGGTTTTTTATATTCGATTAGACAATATTTCCAACTACTAATTAAAAGAAATGGCTGTGACTAAAAACAGAGCCGGTGCGTCCGTGATATATTACAGACTCTGGTATATACCGGATTAACTAAATATGAACGAAAAATATCTTAAATGTATGAAAATTATACACTTATGCGTGCGGACATGAAAAAAAAAATTGCGCAATTTTGCCGTGCGCTCCTATTGATAATCATTCCAGGCATGCACAAAATGGCTGCATCAGCTCTGTACTGAGAAACATCGAAAAGAAATTTCAGTTTGATATCTTACTTTTAACGCTTTTATAGTAAAATATAATTGGTGAATTTTTCGAAAAAATGCGACCAAGATTAGCGCTTTACGGTCCCTATAGCTAGTCTACAGATGGTACAGACGGACAAAAATAGAAATAATTGATATTCACCAAAGCGTGTTACTTTTTAGAGCCTAAGTTGATGTAAAATATTTTTAGAAAGAAAAACAAGGTGTATTTTCGTGCATTTTTTTCCTTTTTGACATCTTGGCACCCATATTGAAGCCTGAGGCGACCCTAAGGGTCGGGTTTGAGCCTTGCACTATACCTTTATGAAATAGCTCTTGATTAGTTCTACAAATGTCTGTAGCTTTTATTACGATATCTTAATGTACCTTTGTGTAATATTTCATTGAAAATGACTGATTTTTGAAAAAAACATATATCAACAGCATTTGACCTAAATTACCTCGACATGCGACAATTCCGCGATATTTGCGCGATAGACTGTCGTGTGTCATTGCTCGTTGTCGTGTGTCGCGTTGAATGTCGTGTGTCATGGTTAAGCAATTTAAGTCGACAGTCACAATTTCACGACATTAGCGCGATATGATGTCGAGTGTCGTTGTACATTGTCGTGTGTCTCGTTGAATGTCGTGTGTCATGTTTTTAGGGTGACACACGACAATCAACGCGACACACGACATGACACACAACATTCAACACGACACAAGACACGATACTCGACAATGAACAACGGCACGCAATTTTTACTGCCACATTTTTTGTCAAAACCTAAACAGGGTGCATGTACCACGTGACTTTTTCGCTAATCTGGGGTGCCAAAAACATGGCGGATTCCTCGATAAAAGTGACATTTTCTTAAATAGCTTTTAACCGACTTGTTCAAATAAAGGGAAACATGGATGAGTGCCGTCTTACATTAAAATCCAACACTCGGCTACAAGTTTTTTGTTTCAAAGTCCGTTCGTTTTCTCTTAAAGTGCAACCGCGCAACTGAAGTGAGCAAAATTGATGATGTTAAGACGGGGGACATTTTCGTCAATTCAATAAATTAACCTTTTAAAAGACCGAAAAAGACTACTTTGCGACACATATATTTGTATGAATATTCTCGCGACATATACACCTTAAGAAATTACAAAATAAGAGCCTTACATAGCTTCCGGGGCCAGATTTATGAAATTGCTAAGTAGGGGTCCGGTTTTGTTAATGCTAAGACGGGGGCATGATTCAACGATTTGGTAATGGAAGTCTTTGGTATTTCATTTACCCGCTTTGTTAAAGTTTTTCCATATTGATACTGCTCATTATAGAATAATCCCGTTATATGTATGTTAAAATTAAAATAGTCATGACAAATGAAAGCTTTCTACCGACTTTAAACTGCATATTTTACCTAAAGTGAAATGCTTAATTTGACTGATTTAATGAAAAATGCGCCAACTTTCACTCTGTGGTGTCGGCCCGGTACAATTTCTCCTTCTTTGCTGTATAGTAAAACAAACACTTTTGGAAATGGATTCAGCGGCGAATTTCACAACAAAAAGTTTACAGCATTGAGAGCTCTGTATTTCTGATCGTATTCAATAAATCATAAAGAAACACTATCATCAACATTGAACTTCTTTGCTACATATCAAAGTACTCAGTCACTCTTTATGATTTCCAACCCACATCTGTCATGGCCGCCAGTCTGGAATAGCTTTCCGCACAGAAATGTAGTCCTGAAAAAAACACACGAACAAAACAACTGTTAAAGACATCAGAATTGACACAAAATGTTTAACAAGTCAAAGTAGAGATGGCTTCAAGTTGGGAACTTCAAATTTCAAAGAACTGCTTCCAAGGATACAACGACCCGGAAGTACTTCAATACCTGGGTGACTCTAGATGAAACAGGTCTCTAATTATTAAGAATGTGAACCGTTCTTGCTTTTGCTTTGCTTCTGAAAATGGTTTAGAATCTGCACAGCAATGTTAATCTCAAAATTTGTCTTTTTAGATCTTGTGTGCTATTTTTACGGCTTTTATTGGAATATATATCTAATCTGCAGTTTGAAATGAAATAAATTATCATACTGAAGTCTTAATAATGTTATTTAGATACATGTATTGAATTATCAGAGTATGTGCCGGTAATTTCTTCACATGTGTTGTGAACTCATAGTAAATGTTCGAAGGTTAAAGTTTAAAGAATTTTTTTAAACCATTGGATTACCACAGAAGAAAACATAATTCAGAGCCAATATTTATCATAAAACACATTGCAAGTTTAATAGACGCAGTGATCATTTTGATACTTAATCATACTATAAAGAGGTCAAGTTCTAAGATCTCTCTCACAGACGACCGTGATTCGAAGCCCGAAACCGACCATGTCTCTTATGAAAGAAAGTGGACATTTTCTTTAAGAAGATTTGAATATGGTGCCGGTTCTTCCCAGGAACGATGGTTTGATAAACTGACCACAATACAACTGGCATTAAATTTCATAAAATGAATAAAGACTAATAAGTTGAAGGTAAAATCATTTATGAATGCATGCAAAAACGTTGACACTATCTAGTTTCTAAGTAGTTGTTGCAAAGCTAATAGCACTGAAAAAGAATTAAAGCCAATTTCAGTCCCTTTCGATCTACAAAAAAGATGAGAATCGGTTTCAAGCATATACATCGCAGACCGATTCTTCGTTCAAACGACTTGAGACATTTACAGGCTCAGTAAAATGATATTCTGTGGGCTGTGTAGGCTATTCGGTACAAAAAAAAACATATATTTTTACCAACAATATCATCGAAACAAAAACGTGCCTAGCAACAAACTAACAGTTTTGGTAACAATAATTTCAAACATTTGGTTACAATCAAGGCAGTCGAGTACAATCATTCCAGGTTGTAATGCCTCAATTCACATTTAAAAATAAAGGAACTCTTATCAACAAGAATTTTTCTTAAATGCATTTTTGTCACAGAATTTCCTTTTGAACCCATTTATTAATATACTAAATGCACTTCAGTTGAAATTAATGAAGAACAATAATTAATAAAAAAAATAAAGGGGAAAAGCGCTACCTTTCCGACCAAAAGTAAATCATAAATGACCATATTTTGAAATTCGAAATGATTTTCAAATTTACTTTGATTGAGAAGTTGGGCACCAGATCATACTAAGGGTCATTGAAATACAGGACCAAACGGTCTCCTGCAATCCACGGCAGTATCAGCTGTGAAAAATGTAAAGTAATCCAAATTATAGTCAAACCAATTTCTAGAAGTAAGAAGAGATGGACAAAATGTGCAATGCTTAAAATATGCCAATGTGAGATCGTAATATAATAATGTTATTAGTCTCACCGGAAAAGACCGCTCGCCGCAGTTACACATGTAAGGTCCAAGATTTCTGTGGCCTCTTTCGTGGCGCAGAAGGCTTTTTTTGGAATTATAATATAAGCCCTTCCACATTCCTGGCACACAAATGTCTGAAATGTAAATGCGCTTTAGTACTACAATGATAATAATAATTCATATTTTTAAACCAAAAAGGACATTCTGAACAAAATGTCTTAAAATAAAATATCTGGAAATAACATATACATTTCGATTTCTTTTGACAACTTACTATCGCTAACGTCAGATGCGCAAATGTATTTTATTCAGCCTAAAAAAATTAAGTTAACGCGGCTGAATCAGAATTCAATATAAACTGATGCTTTTTCAAAAACTTAACAGTATTCTTTACATGGTTACTATAAAATTATCTAGACATGACACTTTAATCGCGTTAGAAATGTAGTACATAAAGTGAAAGTTGATGCATTTTCAATTAAATCAGTCAAATTAAGTACTAAGTAGTTCACTTTAGGTAAAATTTTACAGTTTACAGTCGGCGAAAAGCTTTCATTTGTCATAACAATTTGAAATTTACCAGACATATAGCTAGATTTTTCTTAAAGTAAGCAGTATAAACATGGAAAAAAAACTTAAATGAAGCAGGTTAATGAAATACAAGACTTCCAATAACATATCTTTTAATCACGCCCCCGTCTTAGCATCAAGAAAAACGGACCCCTGCTTAGCAATTTGATAAATCTGGACTCGGAAGCTATTGAAGGCTCTTAATTTGTAATTTCTTGAAGTGTATACGTCAAGACAACACTCGTACAAATATCCGTGTCGCAAAATAGTCTTTTATGGCCTTTTAAAGGGTTTATCTATAGAATTTGCGAAATGTCCCCCGTCTTAACATCCTCAAATTTGTTCACTTCAGATGCGCGGTTGCACTTTTAGAGAAAACGAGCGGACTTTGAAACAAAAAACTTGCAGCCGAGTGTTGGATTTTCATATGAGACGGCACTCATCTATGTTTCTTTTTATTTGAACAAGTTGGTGAAAAGATATTTAAGAAAATGTTACCTTTATCGAGGAATCCGCCATGTTTTTGGCACCCCAGATTAGCGAAAAAGTCACGTGGTACATGCACCCTGCTAAAGTGACAATGACACAAATGTTAAAACGCTGTGTGTCGTTGTACATTGTCATCCGTCAAGTTGCAATGTCGTGCGTCGTGTTGTGTGTCGCGTTGATTGTCATGTGTCGCCCTAAATAAAATACCTCGACATGCAATAATACCGCGACACTTGCGTTGAATGTCGTGTGTCGACACGACACGCGACATTCTACGCAACACACGACATGACACTCGACAATGAACAACGACACATTTTTGCTACAATATTTTTTGCCAAAACCTAGCGCGACAATTAGACATTCAAATGTAAAAATGTCGTGTGTCGTTGCACATTGTCGTCCGTCGCGTCGCAGTGTCGTGCGTCCTGCCCTCAAAGGGCGACACATGACATTCAGTGTGGCACTAACCGGATTCCGTACCCTATATATGTACCATATATGCCACTGTCAGATTCGGGAGAAAAGCTCCTGACACCACAATTTGCATATTATTTTAATGAAATCACAGCCAACTTGTAGTAAAAGTGTTGTTACACGGAACTACATTCTCTGATTTTCGAAAAAAGTTCTATCAATAAAAATAGAAGATAAAATATAAATTTTACTCACGTGTTTACAAGTAGAAACGGGCGATAGCTGCACCACGGAAATGTCGATAGCTCTTTTCGTTATCACCACAATTTGGTGGTGGCGCTAGCGTTTAGTAGCCGTGTATCAGCTTTACATCTACGAAAAAATATCTGAACTCGGACAAAACCACAAACAGTCACGGAGAAAGGTTTCATAGAGATTTTTTAAACTTCGTCAAATCGTTCAAAGGTCATTTCTTATGCTGTCTGAAAGTGTCATTTTATCCTACCACTATGCATTTTCCAGGCCGATATCTGTCTGCCGTGTAAACTTGAGCTTTACACAGTCAATGCAGGTTTACTATACCGTCAATGCAACTGACGGACTACTTTTTCAAGTATATGTGCTATAGGCGATGTAAACTGGGCTGTGTTCGAAGCTCAAACATTTCATCATTTAATGAGGACGGCCACGGTAAAAAAAAAATTTAAAATTGGTTCACTCTATCCTAGTAAACCTCCGTACGGAATGGTACTGTGACGGTTTTTTAAAGACTGTGTGAATCGACCGTGGCTTTGTTCACTCATTTTTAGTTAGAAATTTACACAAATAACCAGATTTAAGCAGTCGCTTATTGTAATTATCGGATCTAAACCATTCATGGTGGAAGGAATTTCATTATCTCACATTGTCTTGTACGAAACTGGAGTAAATTTAAGACTGCGGGCATTTGAATTCATCTCAAGCGTCGTGGTTTTCGGCTGTATTTTATCCGAGTCAAAACCATTCTGCTTGTTTTGTACGCGAATGCCCTGTTAGCACCGATGATTTATAATACACAGAACTTCATAAGGCAAAGTATGAGGCATGAAATAATGTTTTATTGTAAGGAATCGTGTGTAACTGGATCACAGACAAGGGGGTTGAACTTGAAGGGCGTAGGAATTCACAAGTGAGTGAAATTCTGGATTATTTTTGTATAGAAAAAAACATCTTGAAATTAAGTATATGTTATGCACAAATTTTATTGACTGCAGGATAAATAGAATATTAGGTTACTGACTTTCTTAACTTAAGTTTATCAAACCTCGTCTGCGAAAGGTTTATCCCCCTCGGCAAGCCTCGGGTGGATAAACTTAAATTAAGAAAGACAGTTACCTAATATTCTCTATATATGCCCCGGTTGTAAGGTATTTCCGTATTTGAACTGCAGACCTAGAAATTTTATAAATATTTTCAAGTAATAAATACTGATTCTACAGAAGCGTAAAAGGGTCATCAGACGCTAATATGTTTTACTATGTTACGTTACCATAGCGGGAAGGATATGCACTTTATTAATTTATTTTTCAACTTTTATCACATTTAAAAAGCCTCAAAAGTATCATAAAGAAAGAATGTATATAAATAACAATATCGTAGTAAAAGGGTATAGTTCTTTTTGCAAAATTGTATATACACTGGTATGGTGACTAAGTATTACTAGTATGCATATTCACAAATATATATTAATATTTACATTCGCCCTATTCTTTTCCATTGAAACTTTTGACGTTCATTTCGTATGAACAGCAAAAGGAAAGGCGCGAAAGTTACGTCATCGCTGCTTAGTGATAACTGATTGCTGTTTTGACGACGTCCGCGTATAGTCAGGGAGAACGTTCCTTAGATGACGTCGCAGTTGTTCCGTCCGCTGAACAAAATGGCCAGGAAGCTGATTTTTATGCTAAATGCTACAAATTATATGCAATTCATAATATTATATAGTTCACAAATGGAAAGGAAATATAATGTAAATATAAGAAATGAAACTATTTTTTTTTCGGTGTTCATGCGAAATGAACGACAGAATAGGATCCACAAATTAAACATGAGCGCGATTCATGGATTTGCCGATCCTATTCTGTCGTTCATTTCGCATGAACACCGAAACAAATCATTTCATTTCTTAATTATACCTCACATAAACGTCCAATGCAAATTTCCCATTAGTTTAACTTGAATAATTCTTCGCGCGGAGTATTTGTGATGGCTTTATGTGAGTGCAGCGGGCAGTGTATGTCGTAAATGAAGATATTTTCCTTTTGATTTGCAAAATTTCAAATTTTTATTTTAGATGTCTGGTCTGGCCAATAAAAATGGACTCAGATTAAACAATACAAACGAGAAAAATAAGTTTCACTAGAATAAAGAAGCATGAAAGAAATCAAAGTGCTGAAAAGAAAGCAATTTGTGTCGGACATCACTTTGGAAATTCATTTCGTTTTCAGTTGGATGATTGTCAATGATAGGGGGTATAGACCTTTTATTCCAACGAAATTCCGGATACTGCTTTTTAAAGTTAATTTATGCTAATTTTCAAACCTTTTTATTGTGTTAACTTTATTAAGACTGTATATAAAGTTATATACCAGTACTGAAGTACATATTTAATAAATATCGTTAGAAATTATGTATTTTTAACTTTTATTATCACTAACTGCGACAACGTTTCGGCCCAGTGCCTTTATCAAGTCACATGCACAATTCTTAGATTACATATTTTGCAGTTATTCTGGCTAACAAATACATGATAAGTAACCTTATATGGAATCACGGAAGTGACGTTTACGTGAAGAATACAATCGACGTAATTTGGGTTACATACTTTTATACTTAAAAAAAAAACATCCGCTACTTAAAGAAAGTTATAGGTTTCTACAAGACAACTCTTATTTAAAATAATAAAGGGAGGTAATTAATCAATGATGTATCTGAATTATTTTTTGGAAAACTGTATCTATTATTTATATAAGTCTTGTGTCTTCGTTAAATATAATTATTAAAATAAGAAAATGAAAATTAAGAGGAAAAAATAAGATAAATAAGACTTGTGTTTTTGTATTGATAAACTGGTATAAAACCTACTAGCGGGAAGGGAGGGAAAATCAGAGGTTATGACCAGGAAAAAGGGGTTTATTAATAAAACCCGGCAAATGTGTAATTTACTTCATCATTACAGAACTACAAGATAAGTATTTAATATTGATGAAACTTATGTTCATTGAGGTATTTCACTTGACATAAGCAAATACCTAAAATAACGAGATAGTTTAGGTGTTTCAATTAAACCCAATGGAGCTCGGCAATCAACATGTCATTTTGTGTAACGCGCAGACATGAAATAACACGTGGCTGGACATTTTCAACAGAACTTGACAGACTAGTTAATGTTACGTCATTATGAACTACTTTCACAACTACTGTGTGACACTGGGTTTTGTACTACGGCGAAGGGGCCTTTACTGTGTCGGTACAGTCGCCTGCATGTGTTTTTCGTCCTACTGTTTCACAAACTGGCAGGTGGGTGTGTGGGTGCGTGGGGGAAATATAAATAAGAACTGTCCTACAATTTTTAAGCAGGTGAAAATCGTTGATCTTGATAAATGCCAGTTAAATTAGAAACTTTGGCTATTGGTCTACAAGAGAACGTGACTATAAAGCTATGAATATTAAGATAAACAAATGACTTTAACTTCTAAATATATATGTGACAGAATGTAACTTGATATCGACACGATATCATTCGTAATTATATAAGCCTTCCATCCGTAAGTTTCTGGTGGGTTCCGTACAATCGAAATCGGCTATTTCCGCGGTTTGGGCCGGGTCGGGTTTTATTAATACAACCGTAACCGCAAAAAGCCTTTTCACTCCTGCTTTCCGAGTAGATACTGACATCTTATTAATGTTTCTAGAGAAATTAAATGCGCCAAAATGGAATAAAGAAATAAAAACAAACAATTCGGTTATGTCCATGACTTGTCATTCAGTTACAAATCGGTGAATTTCTTAAAGAAATATTTAAGTTAAGTAGTATTCTACAAAATGATTGACATTAAGACCATTTCCTCATATTTCTGTAAATACTATGGTCAGGATTTGACGAATATACGTGTTATCGCTTTGTGTGAATTAAAACCTGCGCTAAGTTAAGTGGCAGGGCCTGTTTCGTATTATGGTCTAGTACGATTTTTTTTTCACTACAACAGGTAGATCTGTAAAGGCATTTATATTCAAATGGTTACTAATAATAATTATAGAATGAAGGACTCCTGCGTATGAGTAACTACTGTGTAAAATAAACTAATGCTTGAAGCTTCATGTAGATGGTCTGGTCTAAAATCTTACCTAAGATACCGGAACTCAGACAAAATGGAAATGGTCATCCATCCATCCAGGTTTAGCTTAAATTTGTGGAAAAAGTGCATGGTTACAAATATGGTCGCACGCTTTATAAATATACATATGTATTAGGCCAGTCATTTGCAGATAATAAGGTACAGGTCGCACAAGGATTGTATTCTGGGCCATTTATATCTCAAAATTTAGTGTCTTGAAACTGGTGTTTCACTCTTTTTTTATCATAGAAACAACAAAATCCGTTCGGCAGGCTAAAAATGTCACATGTTGAAACGCAACAACAAAATTTATTTCTTTATATAGTATGATAAACAATTGTTGCGCTATAGCATAAAACGGAAGAAAGTTATATTTAGTCTCTATATTGGAATAATTATTGGTTATTAGATTTGTATAAGAATTGAGAAAATACGCTGGAAATATGCTTCAGATATTCGGCGACGTAATGGGTGGAATATTATTCCGAGAAATATAGAGTGCCCATTTCTAGATGCAATACAAACATTTTGTTACATTTACAAAAGTATATTATTTTTATTTTAATGGTATAAATTCCTGTTTATAAAAACTTTTAAACGCAATGGCAGACATGAAACTGGTGTCACAAATGACGTCGCACGCCCTATATGATATTCATTTGGACGTCAACATTATATTAGAAAAATATTGACGTTTCAGATTTCATTGGAACTCATAATAATTTATAGATAGGTATCAAATAACAGACCGTATTCTATGGCTCACACGTCAGTAAATTTATATCAAGCAGTTCAAAAATGCTTAGAAAAGAAGTATTTTAGCTTTAAAATGATCACACTCATTCACATTTGGAAAAAAAGTCTCTTTTTAAGCTGGATATTTTTCCAACTTTTTAAAGCTGGAAAAAAATCCAACTTTTAAAGCTGGAAAAATTTCCAACTTTATAAGCTGGAAAAAATTCCAACTCCTAAAATTGGAAAAAAAATCCAATTGGATTTAGATTTTTTTTTAAACCATTTTAAACTGACTAAAAACATCGTTATTCACTACTTATGTTTAAGGGTGTTCATTGATCCTGTTTATAAGTGTTTACAATAAATCTGAATTTTTTTCTGAAAATATCCAATCGGATTTTTTTCCAGCTTTTTAAATGGGATTTTTTTATTTTTCATAGTATGGATGTCAAACCAAGACAAAAAGATAGTTAAACACAAAAGTAACACAGATATGCCTTTAAATTTGTTATAAAAAAATTATCGTTTTCCGCCCGGAAAAAAATCCAGCCCGTCAAAATATTGGAAAAATGTCCGATTGGATTTTCAAAAATTCCAATCGGACGCCATATATCCGATTGGAAATTGGAAAAATCCAATTGGCCAAATTATTTAAATCAATTTTTTTGTACATAAGGAAATTAATAATAATGCAAAACTATATCATTTATTGCTCCTTGGCCCCTAAACTACCATCCAAGCTAAAACAGAAGCTTCTAAGTCACTCAGAAATGGTAGTGAAGTTTGCCAAAATCCTGGTTTTGCAAAGATATCCTGGTGGCTGTTAATATAAGAAGAAAATACACATTTTTACTCTTTTTAACGACCCCTGTTCATTCAATTTTAGAAAAAGTTTAACGGATACATAAAGGGTGAGATTTCCTTAAAGAATTTTGAGTATTGTTTTGAGTTTGTTAATTACCTAAAAGTCCTGAATTAGTTTAACGGTTATGAAATTTCATGTATACATGCTTTAATGATTTTATTGAAATTTTAGCCCATCCGTTGATCAAGCCTGAAATTGTAATCGGCTATTCGGATCCACCTGAAAACGGACCACTCTTTCAGTGTAATACAAACGAATGGATCTCTCTAATTGCTAGATGTGATAGAGTCATAGATTGTTTGGATGCTTCAGATGAAATTAACTGTCCTCACTATTTCTCTGGTATATTGAATACTTTAATAATAACTTGCTACAATTTGATATATTAGTTTTATTCAGTATATTATTGTACTCACTTTGGATCAAAAGAGCGTATGGACTATTTTGGAAATTTATCAAAATTAATAGTCGTAAAAGGCAACATATCCAACAAATCAATATGAATATAATGAACATTCGCCAAATAAGTTATTCCATATGTATATAATATTATGCGTTAGGTAATATCTTAGTACCCTAGATGACCGTCTGAGCTTTGCATCAGGCACGTTCCTGTGTAAAACCACTCACCTCAAATAAGTCAGCCCGACTGCTTCCTCGCATGAAAAATGCTACACCATAAGTGATGATTTTGAACCCATATCAATAATGAGCAAGTGCTTCGAAGTATGCTTATACAGGCCTCAAAGTATGGTGACATCTTGACGGTATTTATAACCGGCCTCATTCAAAGCAGTGTGGTATCTATTGTTTGTCTTTCTACACAAAACTCCTCATTGCATTTTTCATACAACACTTTCTATACAAATATACCTATTTACTTCAGTCATTTTATTACAATGAACACACACCACAATATCCGTTGCTACAAAACAATAATTTAGTTCATGCTTATTTTACACATTCAACGAAGTTAAAAAATCTGTTCCCTGATCATAAATACTAGGGGACGCTGTTTTCACAACTGCATTTTTACAACGTATGCTGTACGGGCTCTCCGTAATCGTGTACCAATTCTTTTCAATGTGCGAATAAAGTCATACACTTTGCGGTCACTCGTGTTCGGATAGTTTGTTCAAATCCTTTAATTTCATCATCACTGAAACACATTCGAATAATTATGAACCATAACATCCTTTTAGGTTTTAGCACCTTAGCTTTACTTTCAGTATACATACAATGTAACCATGATAATAATTTTCGTCAAAACCCGGAAAAATGTTAAAATATTGTAAATGTTAGAAAATTTTGATCTGTTACATCAGACTGTATTTCACAAAACTTACCAGTGTGTCTTTCATACCCAACGTTCTATAATACATATCACTCTTCCGTCGTTCTTTTACATACACAAAACATAATATTCGTTGCTATTTAGTAAGTATTTAATCCATACCAGTTTAAAACGTTTTAGGAAGTTCAATACTAGTCTCCTCCTTGATCATAGGTAGTCAGGGCCTGTTTTTTTCGCAACTGCACTTTTTCCAAGCTTCATGTATGGGTCCTCGGTTGTCGTGTATTAAAGCCGTTATATTCAAAATTGTCTTAAATTGTTAAAACTGAGATACTTCAATAATTTAGTAAAATGACTGCATAGCTTCAGCATATAAAAATATACAGAAGCTCAGAGCAAGTGTGACCTCTAATCTTTTGCGTCTCATCCTACTGTGTTAGAACATGAGTAATGTTTATTGATGTGAGACATGTTGTTAGACTTGCTTGCGAAATTAACGGATTCTAGTCGTGTGCACTGAAATAATGGCCGTGTTAGCTCAAAATTCGACATCTGAATTATTAACACAAACAACCAATATGTTAATAAAAAATCTTCTAGCTATATCGATGACACTTAAGTCGGAAATAAAAATCTCAAATCATAAAAGAGAAATAATTCTGTAATTTTCATATACACATAGATTCGTATATGAAAACATGTCAAAAAGTGTTTATGGGTAAATAATATCTACATAAAATTTTCTTGGAAGCATGGAATTCACTCTAACGCTACGGCTGATTTAGTCTATTCATGAAAGGAAATTGAGGGTAATGTCTACCCTAACACGGTGTAAGCTGAACTCTTCCATGCTGAAACATATTGAATGGTCTCCATGACCCCAGATGACTGTGATGTTAACACGAGTACATACTTTACGGCGATAGACTGATGTTGTAGCTGTCAAAAAAAAAATCTATACTAGAAGCGCAGATTGCATCTGAGCAAGATTTGACGGAGTTCGTTTATGACAGGAAATAGAATTTGTGCATAACATATAACATAAAACAGAAAAAAAAATTCTTCTTCATGATATATTATAGATATTGGGAAAATATTAAGTATGAATTAAGAGCACTCTTTATTAAACGGTTACAATATTATTTAAACGTCATTCTCGTTAATAACCATGCGGCCTAATATTTACTTGATTTGTGCTGACGGCCCGGATAAGATGGAAAACTTTGAGCATGTTTTATTTATTCAGAGCCGTCTACTTGTGCAACGGATCAGTTCAGGTGTACTAACGGTGATTGCATCCATATTAGTCAAGTCTGTAACTTCAGGGATGATTGCATTGACGCATCTGATGAGTATTGTGGTAGGTGATTCAAGATTTCTACAACTTTGACTTTTTATGTTTTCTTCTCTCTGAAATGCAAAGGATTTCTTTATTTTTAAAATATTTAAGGCCGTTGAGTCGTTGATCGTCTGATTTACCATGGTTCGTAATCATATGTGAAGAATTTAATCACAAGGGCGTTTGCCAAAGTAGTTATGTATACAATCGTTTGAAAATAAATTGCATTAAAACACACGATAAACCAAAAAAGTCTTGTTCATTTTAATTCTAAAGTATTAGTTTAAATTTCACGACAAACATATTAAACTTCATTCGCCCTAGTAGCAATTGACTCGATTTTCTGCGACAATGTTCGCTATAATTGATGGCATATAATTTAAGAATCGGTCTTTATAAGAGTTACACCAAATTTGATATTTCAATCTGTGCTCGGTTGATACTTTACAAGAAACATGTTTCTTTTTTCTTTTTTCATCTGTTTTCCAAGGTTGACTTAATTATGCTTGTTTTATCATGCATTGTCATGGAATTAAATGATCATGTTTGAACATTTCAAATAGCATAATGATACTGATATCTACCATACCAGAGATTTGCTTGAAACTGCACTAGTGCTTTATTGCAAATGTAAACTGATACAGGTTTAGTAAAATGCGCACATCTCATTACGAAATGTGTATGGCTTTTAGTACATCTGAACATCTGTCTGTATGTTCAATGTCTTACAAAGATGCATACAAACTTTTCTGGTATTTCTTAGTTAATTTCTTTATGCGGATTGAAATCTAAAGCTGTATACATCTGTCTTCATATGTTTCAACCTGTCTACCAATTTAGTCATCATCACTAATGTTATAACTGATATTATTTACAGATTCATTTCAACTGATAAAAGTTCTTCCCTATCCAGCTGACATTAAATTCGTAAAATATATCGGAACGCTTAAATGATTATTATACACCTCTTTCAACTACGCTATTTTTCTTTTGCAGATTTTGGTCTTTGTTTACCTACAGAATACCGATGTAATAGTGGGCAATGTATTTCTTCAAACCAGCGCTGTGATGCTATCAAACAGTGTATAGACGGCTCAGATGAAATTGGCTGTGGTATAGATATAAATAAATCAATATGATCAGAACAATTTAAACAAAACGATACTGCCTTTAAGCTCACTAATAAAATTTAATTGAGATTTTGCGGAACATATATTTATATCTATAAAAACGTTCAGTTTCCACGAAAAAAAAAAAAAACAGCAGTAGACTTCCGAATTTTCTTTAAGTAATTTTAATTTCTCACTGAAGGCGAATTCAATTTGTACATATATATAAAGCAGGTTCGTAGAAAACTATTGACTTTACATTTGTGCCCATGTTTTCAAATTGAAATTGATACGTTTGTATAAGATAATTATATAGATTCTATCAGAAAATATGAACATCTTGATAAAAATTGTTTTCAGTTACTATAAAATTAAACCCTATTTAAAGGAGAACCGTATTGCCCACTTGAAATCTTCTGTACATTTGTACACTCAGACTTCATCATGCTCATGAGAAATGTATGTCGTTTCTATTTTCAATAAAATCAAGTTTTGGAGATAAATATATATGATTCACAATAGTTGTGGTTGGAGTCGAGATTTTCAATCTTGTCCAAATTTCTATATTAATCATTCTGGGTATTGTAGTTTTAAGTAGCTTGGAAAAGTAAAATAAAATATATGTTGTTGTACTGTTTTGTAAAACATTTATTTTTATATAAACGTCATATGTCCTTACGAGTTGACAAAAAAGTAGAAAAAAATATCTAAGCTGATGCACTGTTTAAGTTAATATCGTTTCTGCCAAGTGACACTTTGGCTGTGGTTCTACCCGGCCACATGTTGCTTCACATACCATTAGAAAGTGGCTGAAAGTTGGTGTATTCAAGAGAGTTCGAGTGCTTATAATTTCAAGTATAAGTGTTAATTAAAACTGGTTACGAACTTTTTGAAGTTATTCAGAAAATATATCCAATCTATTAAATATTCAGTCAGCTGCCAACATGATGTTGCTTTTCATTGCGATGTTGCATTTTGCATACAACGACGTTTAACATGTGATGGCTACGCTGATTGCGAAGACGGAAGTGATGAAGAGTTATGTGATGAAGTAATATATACTTCCTGTAAAGAACTTTGGGAAGCTGGATTCAGAAAGTCTGGAAAATACGTCATTGGTTCGTAACTATAACATAAACAATTATTAGATGTCTAAATTTTTGTCAGTTACCGTGCTGCTATGCAGCTTTGGTATACAATTACAGCCTATTCACTTCTAAACGTGTGGTTCTTGAAGTTACTTCAATGAACACGGTGCCTGAAAAAATCTCTCATTAACTGTTTATGTTGTTGCGGTGTTTTACCTTAAGTTCGCTACAGCATCAGAATTGTGTCATAATCGCAAGCATAGCTAATATTTATTTCACTGTGTACACCATTTAAACATTTACTTGTAAATTCGAAATTATTTTCCCATGTGTCTGGTCCGTACGTCGAGTAATGATATTTTTATACGACAATGAAATATCATAGCTAATTGTGTCTCAAAAGACCTATATGAAGACCTAGCTCTTAATATATAAATTGTTTTTTATCCCCGAGAAAGTCTGAGATACAGTATTGTCGTTGTTTATGCCTTAGCCTGTTACTACGTACAACTTTCTGCAGCGATGTATTGGCTACCTTCAGCTTTATTAATTTGCTTTTGGTATGTGTGTTAGCAAGTTATAGCTACTACTTACACATCATAACAAGAGTCAGTGCTTATTTAATTATCGTCTCAGCATCAACTGCAGCCAGAATTGTTACACTATTACCACAAGTTTTATCCCTTAATTATTCTTAAGCAACATTTATGTATATCTAGTGACCTTTACCTGTAACGGTTGGTCAAATTGATTTGTGTGGTTAGTATCAATGAACAACTGCAAATGAATAACAAATGAATCTTGTGTGACAAAATCTATTGCCCTTGATTCTTTTATTAAAACAGAATTTTCTGGCTGATACCTCTGGAGTATATTAGCTGTTAAATTAACAACAGTAATGTTACAATACTGAATAATTTAATTAATGTAATAACACAATTTAAAAGCGGGGAATAATAGGAAGCATTGTGCACAACCAAGTAAAATAATAGCGGTCAGTTCATAAGAGGTAATGATAGTGCAAAAAGCCTTATGTCTCCTATCATCGGATCAAGTAGAAAAGTGTTATACAGGATTTGAATAAACTTCATGGTACAAACAGATCAGAAAATATTGAAATTAAAATGCTTGTACGGGGTAACATTTTGCGGCCGACACATTGCAATGTGAAAGTTCTGCCGGAACCAAGTAAAAGATAGAAGTCTTAGAAAAGCAGTTTGACATAGGTTGAGTTTGTTTTTAATACGAAATAAAGTTTGCAACACTTCTATTTCCTCCAAAAGCACAAGATAAGTGAAACCATGCTGTTATAAAAATAATGGAAAATGTGATTCTAAGGGGTCTCAAAAATGAAAACAAAGAAACATTGGGTCCATGCCTGTTTTGTCATACCCAATAAATTTTAGCCATTTGAATTTGTTCGCGAATAACTATTCATCAATCGCAATTCATTCGTACTGTATCGGTAAAATATTGCGAATGTTTCTTAAAGAAATAGATTCTAGGACAGACGTTTAAAATGTATAATTTGCAACCTTGTCAAATCAATGTCCACTATGAATAATGGCTCTTCCATTTACCTACTACAGCTAATGCTTTTTCTGTAAGACTATGTTGTTATATATAACTTTTATAAGTTTATAACGGAATAAGAATAATGTAGCCAAAGGTATGTCTGAATAACAGGACTTTACATCTTGCTATTAGACATTTGCGAATTAAGTCTACGTGAACTGTGAACACCTAAGACGATCGATTTTCAAGGGGACCGTCTCAACATGATTATTTTAGTTTATGTTTGGTAGGAAAACATTCCTATAATGATGGTAAGGTCTGACGTATTATGTAACCGCACAGAATAAGATTTGGATTTGTCTGTCCGTCCGTCTGTTCGCCAGAGAAATGTTTTGTCATACATATCGCAAAATGTATTTGATCTAGCGTCATAACACTTTCCAGTGTTCACAGTCCACGTAGACTTAATTCGCAAATGTCTATTGCAAACATGCAAACAAACATTGCTACGATATATGAATAATGTAGCCAATTGTCTTTCTGAATACTGCAGGAATATTGTAACGAATGATCTGTTTGAAAAAACAGGGTATTATATCTTACTACTACTTTGCTATTGTATATTAAAAATATAGCTATTTGCCTCTCTGATTAACATAATATTACATTGAGCTAGTGCGTATTTGCTATGGTATAGGAATAATTCGTTATTAGTCTTTCTAAAAAACTGACTCTTGCATTCATTTTCCATGTTCGCTGTAGTATAGGAATAATGTTATGAATAATAGGTACATATATTTAGCTTTTCCATGTTTGATATGGTGTAAGGATAATGAAATCAATGACCTGTCTGAATAACAGGTTCTTACATTAAGTTATTTCATGTTTTCTAAGCTTTAGGAATGATTAGACAGCGGTCACTTTGAATAACGTACTCTTACATTAAGCTGTTATATGTTTGCTACGGTACGGCATAGGAGTATTGAAGTTAACGTTCTAGCTTGTATATATGTGCCGATAAAAAGGAATAATGAGGTTTCTCTGAATAATACGATCCTAGATTTAGCTACCAGACTCTATAACTTCATGTTTTTTGTTTTTGTTTTGTTTTTAAATTGTAATTGTACAAATGTAGGAGCAATGTTACCTCTAATACATTAAATGATCTCAAGGAACAGACATATAAAACAACAAAAACAACAAGGCACAATAGCCTTAACATTTTTCTAAGAAACGCTTGACACCATATTTTGATGCCACTTATTTTAAGTACATTTAAAGTACATAGCCTGAAGAGGTCCTTAAAAGGTTGACAGTCACATAGCCTTAGAAATTTTCCAAAGAGTTGATAGACACATACCTTGATTAAATGTTTGAATGGTTGCCATTCCCAAAGTCTATTTAATCTTTGAAAGTTGTTCTCCGTATATCCTGAATAACGTCTGAAAGGGTGAAAGCCCGGGTACATCCTTGCAAGATTGACAGCCGCAGTTCCCGAATAAACATTTGAAAGACTGACAGTGTCAGAACCGGAGTAATTCCTTGAAAACAATGCCTGTGGGTGTGGGAATCGCACCAGACAGATAGTTAAGGGCCTATATTTAAAACACAGAAGGCTATGATTTAGGACAAAAGTGTAAATATTCATGAATATTTCGAGGAAAGTACCATTCAGGCAAAATTGAGTGTGAACCTTATTTTACGAATTCATTTATATTTTTCTCTCGATTCGAATCCTGTGATCAAATTCCGACAAAACCACTAAAGCCTTTGCGTATCCACAAATACTGTTATGTTCCAAAAGGTGTGTAGCAGGTCTTTTCCAGCTTTTTGAAAAGGAAAAGAAAAGAAAAAGAAAAACGTTTTCCTGTAATGAGGCAATCTTTGTTAAAAATATGACAGCGTCTTATCCGGACTTTGTTTCGACAACTTGAGATTCAAATTAACATTTAACGTCTTCATTAATTTGCTACTGCTACGTGAGCCGCGTCAAGTGTCAAACTGTGGAAGGAGATATGTTCAATATTGATACAGAAAAGATTGATATGTGTTACATGTAATAAGACAAAAGGTGTAAAGTGTTTGAATACATTTTAACCTATCTAGAGTATGTCTTTTTAAGACTTTAAACGGCACACACCTAAACTCTCTTTTTTCAGCTGGAGTTAATGTAGCGTGTGAGTTTGATGACGTTTTCAAAGATGGAAAAATGTATACGGTTATCGAATTTGATTTAGATTCTGAAATGCATTCTTCGGTTGGACTTCATTGGTATCTCATAAACAGACCACTCAGGATAGTCGACGGACAGGTCTTTGATATTTTGTCCGCGAAATATCATAACTGTACACAGCAGGTAAAGCTGTTTGTACTATGTTCACTACAGCCTTAATTTCAGCGATATTATTTAAATATAGCTAAGACATGTCACATATAACAACAGAAACTGAATACAATTACTATGGCTTAAAAAATATACTGCGCATCATTGGTATATTTATAGGTATAATTTTCTTCAATTCAACTGACAAGAAATACAATGAAATTGACGTGTGTTACCTAGAAATAAAAACAGAGTTACTATATTTTGATTAACGGGTAAATATCCTTTCGGAATAATCGACACATGTCAAAAGCGTTTCAGACACAAACTGCATATACATTGTGTATTAATTAAATTGTTTTTTTAAAGAAGGTGAATATTTTAGAATGGTACTTGCTTACTATTTCCTTGTATACGCTTTTACAGATGAGGCAAATGTGTTACCCTCAGTATGAAATTGCAATGTCCTTGGATGGACGCAAAAGTAACTGTAACTGTATCACGATAAAGTTTCCTGCTACTTTAGATCAAAATAGGTAATTGTATATTATGAAAATTTGTTTCATCATTTCTTTCTTTTTTCCAACAATCACTTGTTTTCAAGTCAAGTAATAATATCAACGGCTTGTTTACACTTGTTCTATCCTCCCCCATTTTTTGTTGTTGATTGAGAGGTGGGGGCGGGGGGTCTTGGGGTGGGGGGGGGGTGGGGGAGAGAGATTAAAGATTTCCTCTGAATCGGTAGTCGGTCTGTCAGTTCAGGGTTAAGTAAAAGGTAAATGTCAGAGAGACCTTTGGACTGGAAACCTATAACATGCTTTGACCTACATTCATAATACTAAATTCAATGGGTGATTACATGTGATAACATTTTTAAACAGTCAGAGGTCAAGCCTACTGTGACCTTGAGAATAAAGTTGTGATAACTAAATAAACTATAAGATAAAGCTTTCGTCCACAGTTGCCAACCTATATGCCTTGAATTTCTGAGTAACGTTAACCTTGAGAACAGTTTCCGCCGCACAAGGAAATGAAACTTCGGCTTATTGTTGTTTAACCTCAGGATGATAGCTTGTTGTAAGCAGATGTTTTCCCTTCGGTAGGGGTCAGTAGGTCAAAGGTCAATGTAACAGTAACCTGTAGACAGAAACAGTTTCTACTCAACAACTAAGTAACCTTTGGTCTGCAATCATCAACCGTTTAGGATGATTGTCTGTTGTCAAAAGATGTACCGAGGGTTTGGAGTCAAAGGATAAGATCACTAGGAACATTTTATCTTGGGCTCGCAGTAATCTCTAGATTGAAAACAGTTTCCACTCAGATACTAAAGGACACGTTGACTTACATACATCAAGTTTAATATAATAATTGTCAGCGGTCAGTAGGTTGAGACTTAAAACCGTTTCCGCTAAATAACTGAATAACCCGTCAAGGTTAATTGGATGTTTAGCTATGGTCAGGAAATAATCCCTATTTTTTGTTTTGTTTGTTTATTTTTAGTCCTTTTTTGAGGGGGGTGTTGGGGGTGGGGTTTGGGCGACCTGTAGGGCTGTTTAATTTAACCGGGTTGTTTTGTCACGATATAAGTTTATTTGCCTTAATTCGATCTTTCCTTTTGCTTGAATAAAAACATACGAAGCTAATCCGTCGAAATCCTTATATTTTAAGGAAGAACATCGGAACATTTTGTTTCAGAGACTTTACGCATTGCTGTAGACCAAAAAGATTAGCATTGTGTCTTGTATAAAACATATCCGTATAATTATGCAAAACAATATACAAATACAAATTAACATTTATTTAAAGAAAGAGATTGCATATTATTATGACTGACATATATCAAAACTAGTGATTAGTGGTTTAATCGATTCAAAACAATTTAATCGTTTATAAAAGTGAGTTTATTAAATTTCACACGTTGGAAGATAACATTTGGACAAAGTACAGGGTATAAGAATCATAGCTCTTCTTTGCTTTCTTTTAACTCAATTATCTCCATTAAGTAAACATACCTAAAACGTATTGAGCGAATTTCTTTAACTTTCAACTTTGCTCTAATATGCAGGCTTTCCACTAATACAAAGTGTTTCCCCTGTCCTGGCCACCTTTTGAACGAAACATTTCCTTCAGCGGTGAGACTATTATGTCACAATGTCAAATGTAAAGACCGAAAATGGTTTAAAACAACTGGAGAAACTTAGGAAGTAAATTTACGGCTCATATATCAAAGTACACAGTAACATTGATGTTCGTAACGGGTTGCAGATTTGAAAACTGGACATTGCATTGTCCATCGAATTTCTGCGGATTGTTGTCCGTGAGCTGTACATGAGCCCTATTTGTTTTCGATCATTAGGACAAACAGTGTTGAAACGGTATTAAAACACAGTTTCCTATCGATAATTAACGAATTTTTAAATATAAAAATCGTCAATATGTTTTTGTGAGTAACCTATTACTTAACGTGTTACTTCCGATAAGACATCCTGTTGGACGTACTATTTTACAA
Organism: Mercenaria mercenaria; assembly: GCF_021730395.1. Taxonomy (NCBI): domain Eukaryota; kingdom Metazoa; phylum Mollusca; class Bivalvia; order Venerida; family Veneridae; genus Mercenaria; species Mercenaria mercenaria. The sequence goes on along the minus strand of NC_069375.1, from coordinate 58,521,646 downwards.
ATTGCTGTTGTTTAACGTGTATTGAATCCTTTTCAGTGAACTTACAGACATAGAGGGATGCAACGTAACTTCAAATGTATATTACATAGAATCAGATTCGAAAAAACAATCAATATACTTCAGGTTTCATGTCATTAGTCAATTCAGATATATAACGCTTTTACCAGCACCAGATTATAATCTAGTGTTTGCAGGACCGTCAATCTGTGAACAAGGTAATAATACAGTTTGTTATATTTCAGTTTGCTTTTCTTCTATTCATGCTTCGATTTATATTTACATAAATAAGAAATAACAAATACAAATATGACATGGTACAAGTTAACAGAAGTTTGATCACACATAATTGAACATATCTTTCCAGCTCGCAGTCTGTCGGTTTTATTTTGATGCATCAAGATTATGACCTTTTGTTTTGTCTGCGTTGTTTTATTTTGTTTATGCAATTTAGCCTTTTATGTATATATTTAATAATTACCCTGTTAAATTTCTATAATGAGCTTATCCATCTTTCAATTTGGACAGTACTATTAACTGTTAAAATGGGTGCTTGCCAAAACGATACTGACTGAATGGCGAACAGTGCAGACCTTGATTACACTGGTTGCAAAGGCAGAATCACTTGCCGCCAGCAGGCTCAGGGTTAACGCACATTCATCAAACATACACTGAATTAGCGTCATTCTTTACGGACTGTGTCATTGGAGCTTGATATTCCTACTCGTCCTTGTTTTGATAATAAAATCAAAGATTATTGCAAACTTAAGGTAGTAGCCGACAAAACATATACTTAATATTTGTTTCGTTTCCTTAAATAGACCTCGTGAAATAATCACACTTACTATCTACAATAGTGCTATGAAAATATCCACATTAAAACAAAAAAAAAAAAATCTAAATGATAATAGTATATGATGCCAACATAAAATATGTGTACGTTGCTGATCGATAATTATTGTTCTATGACATTGAAATTCAGTAGATCTGTCTTTCTTAGTGATTTTAATGGAGTTATAAAATTAAGAATAGTACCTGTATTTCGTTCCTGGACAACTCGTCCTATGTCTTTCCACATCAGTTTAGTTCAGTTACAAAGAGTACAGGGATAATCTTTTGTGTCCGCCTTTACATTAACCGTCCTTCCAAACTATTATTAACGACTTCTTTTCTGAAATTACCGAGTGGGTGAATTTGGTAAAACTTTACCGATTGTAAGAACATCCTTAGGGAGGAAAATAATTGTGGTAATAACTCAGCACTCTTAGTTGTCGATGCAGAATGTTTGTTACACTGACAAGATTTTCGAATCTGACATAGAATTAATATGTTTCTTTAGAAATTATCAATTGAAATATTCTTTAGACTCGTTGATTCGCTGTAAAATGGTTCGGCAATTTGTGTATGACTTTTCTATATATTACTACTAGAGTGTTTCAAAACATCTGCTAATGATGAGCTCTCCATACATTAATACATGATTTTCATGCTTAATTTCTAAACCCTATACCTACACACAACTTGAAAAGATGTACACATTTGAAATAGGTCTTGCATTCATGGGTGTATTGCGCTTAACATTTTAACAAACTTCTTTAATGAACTGAATAATACTCGGTCACAGTTCATTTATGACAATTTGCGCTTGGGTAAAGTAATTAAATTTTTAAGGTTTAGGAGTATATCACCAAAACACAGAAATCTTTGATAACCGAACAACATCGTTACCAATACTTTACCTGACCATTACATGTTCTGCCGTACTGTCCCGTACTTAAAATATTCTGAAAAAGTTGTCCCTCTTTGAAAATGGATGCCATTTGTAAAGAAATAAAAATAAACAATTGCTGAAAACTGCGTTCCACCTAGTTATGTGAAATTTCAACACTCGCACGCTATTGCAAATGCATCAAAACAAACAGTAACAGTTTGAAAATGGCGAGTTTTTAAAGGCGTTTTACTGTCCGGAAGTGCTGCCCCTTTAGGCAGTCCTTTTCCTAAATTCAATGTTTATATCAGTATACTGACACTTGTTTTGTAATTTTTGTAATGATAGTGTGTATATTACTCTACAAAACAAGTGTAAAATAATGAATGAATAAATAAACAATCAATCCATCATTTTCGGTCAAGTTCATTCAATCTAAGATGTTAAAGATATTAAAAGATTTCTTCTGCAAAAAGCAAAAGAATATTTAATATGATAATTAAAGCATGCGCTTCTTAAGTCATATCCTTCAACCACAATAACTACTGTCTGACGCGGAGATACACGTGCTTAAAAATGCTATTTTCTGATCATTTTTTTCTTCAGCGCATGCAATAACACGTCGAGCAATCGGAATAACTTTCAATACTTCAGGATAATATGCCTAACGCTCAAGATACTGTGCAGTGCGCTCCAAATAAGGCCTTCATGCCATATTAAAAGTTAATGTATTATTGCATAGATACTTTTTAATTTTGTTGAAGTAAACAATGTTTGACATTTATTTAACCTAGTTGTGAAGTTATTATTGTGAATTAATAATAGTGTGCCACTTTTTTTTCAAAATATAACGGTGATACATGTATATTAAACATTGATGCAAGCGTAAATAATAATTGACTGTTCAGCAGAGTTCAACATTGAAACGCATACGCTGATGATATTTTATTAGATTTTGATAAAATAATATTCAAATCCCTTAAACTATTCTTTAATCATACTAGTTGTTTTGAAAGATCCCCGTTCTTGATTGTCCATTTAATTCACACCGTATTTTGTTGTTTCCTTTATAGTGTAATAGCCTACAGTAGTGGAAAATTTGATCAGCCGATTTCAAACGGAGTTATAATAATTAGAAATTTCAGTGTCTATAATAATATTCGTTGTGGAATTTGGATGCGTTAAAGTCGATTGGCTAGACCCAGTAATTTTGACTAGCGGTACCATCTGAGGGGATTAAACCTCAATGTTATTTTTGGATAGGTAAACATCTGACAATTCAAAAACTATGTGATAGCATTGCAGTGGTAGCTTTTGGTGCGTTATTAGCCGTGCAGTAACCCCATCCCAAAATAGACTTTCATCAAACTTCCGTTATACATAAGAATACTTTCTATTTCAAACTAATCGTTCTGTCTTATTTTTGATATAGTTGCTTGAAAATTGATAGACGAACAGCTCAGTTTATGAATTTTATAGAACTGTTGTTGAAATATTGCCTCTTTAGCGTTTAGTGATTGCAGTTACAGACACACGTAGACCAGTGCTTAAGCGTAATTAAAGAACACAAATATTGTTTCATAATATCAAAGAAGTATAAAATACACAGAATGGCAACTGGCTGTAATCTCGCGTGATCTCGTGTCAGAGCGTGAATTGGCGTTATCTTCGTAAAAACAAACATCGGCGTGCATGGAGTTACAATTTGTACCTTTAAAACTACATTTAAAATACATGTTAGCGTCTAAAACAACGTAAGTTTAATGTGAAATAGTCTTAAGACACAAAGTACACGTTTCTTGCCATAAAAAAGCGTGGTCATACGGTGATAATTAATTTACCGATGAATGATTGCTTTCGAATACAAAATGGCGCGCGGAGAAAGCGTTACTTCCGGTAAACGAGATCTCATTCAGTTATCACGGGACGTTGGCGAGATTTGCTCTATATGCCTTTCAAGTTGCCGATCTATTTATTTTTATAGCACTTTGATAATATGCAGTTAAAAATGTATTTTGCTCATTCTTCAACTAATATGACATGTTTTAATATATATAGGGTATAAGGTGATAGAATTCTACAGATCACGAAATCAAGTTGTCTGCCATTGGCTGTTGGGGCGCTTGTAATTTACGGCCTATTAATGTGCGTTACCTATTTGTTTGAAATTAATTAATGCTTTTATGAATGATATGGAACAGAAAAGTATGAATGTCGGTAAATTAAAGCAATTTTTGAACTAGTTTTGATATGTTAAATCTACATTTAGACAGTTATTCGCAGGCCATTGGTTTTTAATATCAAAACCACCTTGTTGTTATTGTAATTTACGTGACAATACAAGTGTAGACGAAAACACAAAATATGTTGTTTAAACATAATGTTTTACTATCTGATCTGTCTAAAAGGTGCATGCTTATGCCTGCTTCTGTATCAATGTTCGTATACTTAAACAGTAAATATTTTAATGCTGAATAATACCAAATGGTACTTTTATACAGTAAAATACATTGCCATAAAATCAAAATTTTCATAATATTTCATATAAACATGATAAAATAGTTGTTATTTAGTATTATGTTAAGGAAAGAAATACTTTAATTAATCAATAAAGCCCGCCCGCTTAGCTCAGTAGGTAAGAGCGTTAGTCGACGGATCGCGGGGTCGCGAGTTCGATCCTCGGGCGGGCGTATGTTCTCCGTGACTATCTGATAAACGACACTGTGTCTGAAATCATTAGTCCTCCACCTCTGATTCATGTAGGGAAGTTGGCAGTTACTTGCGGAGAACAGGTTTGTACTGGTACAGAATCCAGGAACACTGGTTAGGTTAACTGCTCGCCGTTACATGACTGAAATACTGTTGAAAAACGGCGTTTAACCCAAAACAAACAAATTAATCAATAAAATCATTCTACGGTTAGATATCAAATGTCATGATTATTAATTGAATGCAAAAGTGTAATTTACGTAACAATAATAAAGAAGTATTATGTTACCGTAATCGATAATATGCTGCCGTTATTATTTTCAGTCATTGTCTTTGTATATCATGTCAAGGTTATTCTTTGTTTTCAATAAACCACATTTTCTATGTATTCAACATACTAGAACATCCTTAGTTATGACTCTTCATCACTGTCTGAATCTTATAAGATATCGTCAATATTGGTAAGCTTATAATCTTCATCAGTTTCACTGGTTTCGTTTATGTCAATATCACCGGTATGTCAACAAGTTCATCAGGAACAATCTTTTTGTCACTCGAGTTGTACACTAACTGTTGTTCGTCATCAAAGTCCCAGCAATTTTCATCAACACCAGGAAGATAAAGGCTATTCTCATCGGCATGTAGCCACATATACACCTTTAAGAAAAGATCAGTGTCGTATAATTTTGATATGAATAAGAGTAAAACTACAAATTTAAAGTACTAAATTATATTTAATGTAGAAGAACATTAAGAGATTGTGTCAAATTTGAGTCTATTATAATAAAGTTTTCCTATTTTTTTACAATAGCTACGCAAATATGTATATTAAAAAACATTGTAGGTTAATATAAATAAATGAATAAATAACTGATAGTTGACTGGATTGATATGGTGGCAACATGGTCATGTCTATGCCGTCAGAACTATTAAGGACGCTGTTTTGGTTGCCGTTCTTCTTGACAAACATTTCATATCTAACCTTGTTGATGTTCCGATATTTTTGGTGACAATTATACTGCAAATACAAAAGACTCTCCGTCCTCCAAAACGTCGTCAATAGAATGGTATGTTGGCATATTTCTGCATTCACTTATGCTGATAGTGCCAACTACTGCATACGATAACAGATACGGAATGAAAATAAAAAAATAAAGAAAGTTAAAAAATACGCTGATTTTGTAAGCCATATGAATGTTATATTTAAATATGTATAAGTTTAAGACACTCGTCATGCAGTTCAGGGCACTATTTCGACACATTGTCTCGCTAACAATATATTTTTTTACGAAAACTTTCTCCTATTTTTACGAAAGTTTATTCAATTTTTCGCGAAAGTATTTTTTTTTTTGCGAAAGTTCATAAGATTTTCATGAAAACTTTATGATTATCGTATGCAGAAATATGCCGCCATAAAATGGATTGTTGCAGCTCGATACTTCCTTCAACGTAGTTTAACTCTTTTCTGGGCCATTCTACTCTGCGAGCTGGTAACTTTCTTTGATTTTTTAAAGTAACTGTTATTGCCAATTTCTACTTTGAATGGATACATGAACTTTCCTACAACTGTCATCACATTTTACATCCGCATAATTGGCTTTTTGATCTGCACAGATTCCACTTCTTTGTGTGTGGATTTGTTTTCTGAAGTCATGTCCGCTTTCGGTTGTGTAGCTTCAACATATTTAGATCGTATTTGCTGTGTCAAAAAACACCTGTAGTATGAAGAATATTTTCTGCTGAAACTTATGATGCTTCCCTGTTTCTTGGCATAAAGGTTGATAGTCTGTTCTATAATAAGTTTTACAGCATTCTGTGATGCTGGTACGGCTGATCTAGACACACTGAAGCCATGACCCCTCAAAAGCTTTTATGCACAAAGGTTATTTCAAGATTCATCGTAAGGAACAGATAAGGGAGTGGATAAGGTGTCGCCTCAATCCAGGAGTCATGGCTTCGAGCCCCACTGGGGTCACAATCATGACTTTTCTAATGACATCAGTACTGTTTTCCAGGAAGCGAACTCGAAAGTGATACCAATAGGCTTGAAGCTTTCATTACAATCGAGCTAAAACAAATTCGTATAAACTAACTGATAAGCAGGTCGATACACTGCATCGTTCAGACACTTTTAAAATTTTGGTACTTTTGAAAGTACTCTTTGAACGCTGTTTGACTTTCAACAAATTTTCAAGGCTTGGATTGTCAGCAAGTTCCTTTATAAACATCGGTTGAAGGTCAAATAATTATGGTTGAATATGTGTGCCATCTGTTAAAAAGTAGGTGTCAGAAGATTTCTAACATTCAAACTAAGAATGATTCTGTCCCTGTGAAGCCATGGTGTTCCAATAAGTATCTATTTGTTTTCTATTTGTTTAAAACCTATTTCTAAAATGTATTTAATTTACAATACATACATGTATAATTATGTCTTGAACATTTATAATTCATTTGTACTTATTTTGGTAACACATATTATTGTCACGTAAAATTCGCGCAACTATTGAAATGATATGGTAATTCACTGCATTCTAGTAAATATCTAGTTCAACAGCACAAATTATATATAGATTTTATAAAATTTTATAATTCTTCCCGATCTGTGTAGGGAATTTTCTTCACCTCAGAAATTTCAATTTTGTAACATTTTGGTAACATAAAAACTTACACGGAGATTACATCATGGAAAAGTTCCTACCACCACAGAAAAAATAGTTATAAGAAAGTCTAATCAGTCTGTACTTTCAATTGTATTGAAGAATCATAAACATCTTGGTCATTGGGTTATTAGTACGAGTTAAATATCTATAATGTTGGTAATAAAATCACTGTTACGTAAATTACACTAATTTCGATATTAACGGGTACGTGAAAGAAATCTTGTTTTAAAGCACATTCAATTTATGGCTAAATAAGATTGTTAATAAACTACAGAATGCACTTTTTCTTAATCATTGTGTAGCACTATTTCATCGTCTTAAATGTTTTAGGAAACATATTAAATGTCCCGTAAATTAAAAAAGCCCTAACGTTTAGACAGCATTCATGTAGGAATAAAAAGCATTCAGTATGTACTTTCCGAAAGTCATAATGTTGAGTATTCATTGAGAAAATGGTACCTCAAGGTCTAACATCTATCTGAAGAAAATCTAATCATGAACTGTAAGTATGCTTAATAGTTGTCCATGCTATTAAGATGTTCTTTATAATCATTATCAAAATTAACATTTATTCAAAGAAGCAAACCCAAAAATGTCGAAAATTAAGGAAATATTTTATTTGTTTGTTCTTAAATACTTGTTACAACTACATCAGATATTCAAACTGAATAGCATATGTTTCATGATTCGTATGTTTACATTGGATATATTTTAGCTCACCTGAACTTGTATCTAAGTATAGGCATATAACAGGATGATATCACACAAAAAGCTACCGTCGATACATGACTATCACATAATATCTTACTCCAGGACTGAATACTTTTCCAAAAATCACTATGAGAATTAACATCCCCCCCCCCCCCAGATGGTACATGTACCAACTAATCCTGCGGCTCATCTACTATATATATCTATCTCTCTCTCTCTCTCTCTCTCTCTCTCTCTCTCTCTCTCTCTCTCTATATATATATATATATATATATATATATATATATATATATATATATATATATATATACATATATATATAGATTTCAAAGGAACTAATTTCGCCTGCAAGATAAGCAGACACGTGATTCCAAGTAAACAGAGGTGTGTGTACGACCTCGATCATTCAGGCTTTCCCATTGGATGTAGGGACGGGAGTCACTTGCTGAATTGTGGTATGTTTTTTTACTGTGGTGTACAATTTTGGTCGAAAGTCTGCTTTGCGTGCGAGAAAATACACGTGCAGGCGTAGAAATATAAATATGTCCACGTGTATATTCTTATACGTGCACGAGTAAATATGAAGGTCAACGCTTGCTACCAAAATGCACGTATATCAAACTATACGTGCACGCACATCTAATATACGCGTTCACCTTTATATCGTTATGTGTACGCGTAATTGTCTACATGGTCGTGGTCAAACATGCGTATATGCGTAAATTTACAATTGTATATTAGCACTGGTAAATATGGGCGTGCAAGCTTTAATTCATAAGTGCACGTGCTATTACAAATACACGAGTGTATATAGACGCACGTCCACATAAGCTTGCACCTATATATTTATGCGTGCACGTACATAATATACTACTTACACGTGCACAAATTTTTTCATTTTTTTCAAATATGTACGCGCTCAAAGCAGACATTTTACCCAAATGGTAGACCATACTCTACGGCTCTGCTAAATTTGCCATAAACCATTATGTAAGATAAACATTTATAAGAACTGTTAAGTCATGTGTGGAAATTTTATTTGTCTCCATATATATTAAGTTTGTTAACAAATCTACTGATTTAAAATAAAAATGTTCGTAAACGCTGATGATTTGTATACATTTATATATGAATAGCGAGACATTTCATTAATCTTCATTGAAATTTTGTTTTAAATTTCAAGGATGTACATGTAGCAAGTTAAATAGTATATGTTTTCAATTAACCAAAACCTTGTATATGTGTTTGTAGAATTAATTTTAAATTGGGAAGCTGCCGGTGGTTAAAATCTTTAGCCTCCCTTCTAGCAATGGTGCGAGTGTAGTTAGTGTAACTGTGTTCATACATGTTCATACATTGTTGCTAATTCGAAGCACAAATGTCACATGCAAAGGCGCCATAATATCACTTGGTACGATATAATAAAATTTGTCACTATCAGACATGAATACTATATACTAGATAATAATATCTTATGTTTTTCAGAACATTATGATTGTCCATTGAATACAGTCCATTGTCCGGGGAGTTTCTGTATTGCAGTACGGTTTGTATGTGACGGAGAACTGCATTGTCCTGGAGGCGAAGACGAAGAAAACTGTGGTAAGGCGTAGTTTGCACTCAAGAGCGCTTATTATTCTTTTAGCAAGCACTGAATTGTATTACAAATTTCAATAGAAAAATTCAAATGTATTTGATTAATTCGATTTTGTAACATTTTCTTTTATATATCTCACTAGGATCAGGTTCAAGAAAATGTGTTTACCTTAATCCAAACTGGGAAAGTTTTTTTTTTCATATCGCTATAACTGTCGCTGACAGACAAACTCATCTTTGAATCCATGCACTAACCTAATTACGATGTCATGTATTCATTCGCGTGTCACTTATTACCTATAAAACTGTGGTAAGATGAACTTTACACTCAAGAGCGGTAATAATTATTTTAGCAAAGCTCTGAATTTTATTACAAATTTAAAAGGACAAATTCAAATATATTTGATTAATCCGATTTTTTATCAGTTTCTATTATGTGCAAATGTATCTCGCTACGACCAGGTCCAAGAAAATGTGTTTAGCTTGAACATATCTATTTGCAACTGAGAAATCTTTGTTTTTCATAGCGCTATAACTGTCACTGACAGAATAAACCTAATTACTACGCTATGTATTTATGTATTTGTGCCTTACCTAATTTAAAAATGCGGTACTTTTTGTCTTGTAAAAAATACGTGTTAGCTCTACTTTTGTTTGGATTTTGGACTTTGTCATATTTTGAATATTTATTATATTTCTATCAAGAAAGTGAAAACAATTTATTTTCTGTAGCGATTATTCACATGAAATGTGAAAATATTTCTATATATATCCAACGCCAATCTCTTTCACTAATATTATCTGCATTTTGGTATCAACTTTTTGTCTGTCCAAGTTAAAATAATCATTTGTTAAATATATAATTTTAGGATGTGCATCGTCAGAAAATGAAATAATTATAATACACGAGGAAGGGAGTCCTATCGGCCTAGACATTAATGCATTTGCTAGACAGTTTAAGTCTCACACCAATATTATTAGACTTTTATCCTACAAAGCATCTAAACCATTGCTGTCATATGGAATTAAACGTACTTTATTGGAAGTACGTGATATAGAAATCAATCGTAAGTCGAGTGTGGAAAATCAATTTGAGTGCCGGTACAAACGTATGGCAAATGAACTTATTAGGTCAGTACATTTTACAAATACTGGATTAAAAGGTGTCGTATTGATACAGAGCAGTGTAACATCTGAGGAAGTCATTAAAGAAATGCTTGAAAATATCAATATCACAGGGCATGATTTTAGAATTTATATTGCCACGGAAAGTTCCAAACAGTTACCTGTAACTTATAACCAAACTACACTTCCATTAGTGAATGATATACATATTAATCGGTGGAAATCCTTCAAGGCAATTGGTGCAGAATACTTCAGTGACCTTTGCAACTGTACGTATTTTTTACATTCTTGTACGTTTTACTTGTAAAACAACTTCTAATAGATAGATTCATTGTTTATTATTGGGAACCTAAGCTATCGTATTTTGCATCAACTCCGAAAAATTACGTTATGTTTTCTTTTTAATTTTACTTCGTCTGCATTATGAGTTGCTGCTGCATATATTTTTTGTTTTTGTCCTGGTAATAGTATCCCCTTTCATTCAAACACAGTTTCTATATCAACCCATACTTTTCAAATTTGATCAGTTTAAACAGTCAAGTGTTGTCTTCTTAACTTACCGTTCCAAGGCATTGTTCAGCTGTGTTCATCTAATTGAATGTCATCTATTTCAGTTAGAATTTTATGTACATATCCATTACGTATACACCCATAATAATGCTGATGTAAGATTTACAAGGGATTCATTCTCTCCTTTGGGTCGGGTCGTTTTCCTAGTTTTAGTTCTAACCATAGTGTAGTTTGTACAGTATGCTGTCCTATAAAAGTCTCAGTGCACAATCAGTAGTGTTTACAGTTCCTCTCTCTGCTTCTGACCATTACTAAGTTGTGTCTCAATTGCATTTCTTTAAAGGTTTGTTAAGTCCTTGTTTTATTTTCATTCTCAAATTGCGTACTTTTTGTCGCTCAACTATTTTGTCTAAACTTATTTTACATTGTTTTACGAATCTTTTGGTATTATTTTAAAACTGTGATAATGCATGACTTACTAAAATTCATAATAAAGCATCCATTGCATTAAATAATTAGCTGTCTGATAAGCAAAATAGTCATGAAAGTAGTAAAATAAGTATATCGCCAATAGAGTGGAACAACTAGTGGTTATAATTTTTCAGTCACTGCAATACTAAATTGTGATATTTTCAACTTACTTCACTTTGTAAGACTTGAACGTTGATTAGAATATACTACATTCATTGGTAAGCAATTTTAATTTTCCGCGCAGTCAGACATACATGGTCGCCAAAAGCCTTAATCAGTTTCGTTACTATCGTTTTTTTAAATATCTAGGAAGTACAACAAATGTGAAAATCTGATCTTTATTAATGATTTGATCGATTTAAGTCTACTGAAGTATTACTATCGCCCATTACATCGGGACTTACCCTTAGCCTTCTTTACACAAGGAATTAATCTGTTTAGACATTTGAATTGTTGAGTGAACATTGTCAGTTCTATAACTCTTCATGTAATGGAAAAGGAAGCTATCTATGTTATCTAGTAAACAAGATAACACAGTCATTAATCTAACTAAACTGATATTATTTTCTTGAGCTTTTCATATTCCTAGATCTTTGTAGCAGAGATTGTTCTCTATCCAGCATCAGCTGTTTCAACATGTTTTACCTTGTGAAATACTGTGGGTTTTAACTTTCTTAAAAAGGCGTCAGTTTGTTGACAAATTCTAACTCAAAAATGTAAAAATTTCCCACAGGGTTTTAAATGATTCGGTCTTTACATAAGTATCTTTTAACACTGCTTAGCATGTAGTTATTATTATGCATGACTTTTTCATGCCTGTAAGTAAAAAGTGCGTGGTTTACATGAGCTACTATGTATATAGTAAACTAAGTGTACAATTAAGTCTTAGCGGAGTTGTCTCCATTTTTATAAATACGTTACTTTATAATTCAGAAGGTGAAAACAGATACACGATAACCAGATACGTTACCGATATTTTAATTCGGAATGTATTTTGTACTTGAGGAATGCATAAGTGATGGAATTCCTATCAGTTACTCGCTGAAGGGATACCAAAAATGTTTCAGAAAAGGAACGGTGTGCACAGGAAAACGATATCTCTTAATTTAACATGTAATCAAGAAAATTCATTCTTTGTCAAAATCTAACAACAACTGTTAGATTAATCAGAATTCCTCAAACCAAACCTATTTAGCTTTTTATTTCGTTATCAGTTTTATAAGATACTGTAAAATCATTTAATTTCGTGGGCCTGGAATTTCGTGGGGATGTAAATTCGTAGATTTCAACTTCAGAACATAAAATGAATGGAATTTTCCTTGTTCGTTGGGATTAAATTTTGTGGATTGACTCAACCACGAAATCCACGAAAATTAGTCCCGCACGAACATTAGTATTTTCACAGTACGTAAATATTTAAGATTCATGATTTAACTATTGAATATTTTAGACCCTATCCCGACTTCTAGGGCTATTTCTTTGCTATGATTTTCTTAAATCATAAAATATGGGCTATCATTCCAGAAATTCTGCCATCTTGCAGCCGGGTTCTATTTACGATACAGCCTATTCTATACGTTACCGTTAATAATTTCTAGAAAATACTGACTGGCACTACAGTTATGCCATAAATGGTTTACTAGCTACACAATATGGCAACATATAAAGACAGAATATGCAGATTTATATTTTGCAGGTAAAATTAGCACTTATAGGCACCTATAAGCATGTGTTTTACGTTATCAAATGTACGTTACCAAGAATTGTAACGCAAATAGAAAATATAACTATGTGAATTTATATTTCATTTGAAGTGTCTATGTCAAAAGTGTAATAACAAGAGATTGTGGTTATGACAGATAAGATGTAGATAAACTTATATTGGTTGTAAAATATTTCTGATTTTTACGAAAAAATAAGCCACAATGTATAGTTAAGACGATAAAACGATGTAATCTTGACAATATGAGTTTTAAATTTAAAAAGATTACTTTTTTTAAAAAAAAGTCGAAAAATATTTTGGATATGGTAAAATATTTTGTTTAAACAGATATATAACATTTACAAATTCCATAAATATATATTATATATTTTAAATCATATACATGTATCACAAATTATAAATCTATGTGACGAAAATTACTATTTACATAAATTATGTATAGTTTTCTTCCAACTGAATTTACAATAAAAAATAATAAAATATCATTTTTCATGTGAAATGAAACTGATCTCATGAGTGAAAATGAATTGAAATAAAATGAAATAAATAAATAAATAAATTCCAAATGTGTGAAATGATTTGCAGAGAGTGAGTGCTCAAACTTACTTCATATATATGAATTATTATTATTATTCAATCAATGATAATGCTACAGTCCAGCATATGTTAAAAACGTCAGTAGATGCAAGTTGTTAAGCAGAAATATAATATAGTGACTTGTAACTCGGCTGTTGCTATGAAGGCATTTTGAAGGTTCTGCAGTCTAGAGATGGCCTTTCGGTAACCGATATTTTTATAATGGTTGTGTTTCACACAATCTGCTTTATATTTGGGCCTGCAGGAAAATGAAAAATGAAAAACAAAGAAGGGCAATGGTCTTGAGAACTTGTAATAGAATCAAAAATTGGTTCTAGTTGTTCACTTGATAAAGTATTACCAGGTTAAACGATACAACCGTGACCTAAATGTACACACGACTGTAATGGAAGCTCTTGAGCATTTGCTTCTATTCAAGTTTGAAGAGACAGAACCCCGCAAGGAAAACATTTCAGCCCTAATATTATAGAAATGGGCTGAAAGTCCATGCAAAGGAACGATGTTTGAAATAATAACTCTCCTGACTTTGAAGTGTGTTTCAACTGACATCAGCAGTTCATATCAGAAATCTAAAGGGTGAAAGTGGCAAAACTGCTCAATTGTGGTTAATGTATGTAGACATTATTCACATGATAGTGTTGCTCACCAAAGCAACACAGATTAATTCACCTAATTTACATATAGCATCTCTGTACAACATGTGCCTTTTCTTTGACACTTTCTTTTGCTCCAGTACCTGTCATCTGGCCGTTATAGCTACTGTGACTGGAATGAAGTCAAAACTACTTCATTATGTAGAGGCTGCCGCCATCAATAAAAGATGACATTGCTTTGTTGATTGTCAGTAACGCTCTGCTGCAAAGCTTAGTAACCATGTCTGCAACATTCCAAGACGTAGCCGAGGCTGTGTTCATTCAGCTACCTATTAAGTAAGATAGCTCATGTCGATTTTGTAACTGACAGTTACAGTCCTCTGTCGAACAAATCATATCAGCGTGGAAGACGTGGATCTGCTCCAAAATTCTTACTTGTCAGGAGTGAGAAAAAAAAGTACCACGTGACCGACAAGTATTCATGTCAAATACTGAAAACAAAACACAGTTGATCAATCTTATTTTCAAACAATGTAAATGAGATTCCTATGCACCAACGATTAAGAGAAGACAACTGTAATTTTTTCAAAGGTGAAGATGGAACCAATGTTCAAGGTCGACCTTATATACCAATGTTGCTATACAAAGGAAGAAGCAGACACGAGAATAATATTCATTGCATAGATATCAGTACTACTGGCACTTCACGAAAGGCAAAATAAAAGTTAGATCCCCAGATACAGATGCGTTTGTGTTATTGGTGATATATTCAAAAACACAAAATACTGTAACAGTTTTATTTTACACTGGAACAGGCGGCAATAAGAGACGCCATTTAAAAACTCACAACATCTTTATAAACAATGGAGAAAGATTCTGCTCTATTTTGCATGCAACACACTGTCTGACTGGTTGACACAACCAGTGCTTTTGCTCGCACAGGGAAAGTAACACCGCTCAAATTAGTAAAGGAAAACGAGGTGTATATTACAACATTAGCAGAAGTAGTTCATACACATCACTGATCTGATGACCTCTTTAACAGCATCGAAAATATTGTCTGTGCAATCTATGGGTTGAAGAATACAATAACATCAACAAACTTAATTATGACATGTTTCTTGCAAAGAATAAAGCACATGCTGGCAATGAGTATATATAATGGTATGGACGTGAGTCTATTTCCACTGTGCCAACTGTGACTTAAAATGCACATAACACGTGTGAACTGTCAATATTTCGATAATATAGTACATCAAGAACTAGCTGAAATTATTTGTGACACATCAGCAATATGTGACCCTGATGCCTTTCATGGTGACTATAAACAAGTAGAGATGACCAATATAATTGACACCATATATACGAAACAGACAGTGATTATTACCACTCAGGTGACTGAATCACGCAACTTAATTGTTTCTCAATTTTGATTTATGTGAATTCATTTGGTTAAACAGATAAGCGGTTGTTAGCGTGTATTTTTCAGTTAGTAAAATACACATTCAGTAACATGGATTACAATGTCAGCGCCGTGCTATATGCATTTTTATATCAAATTAGTTCGACTTTGATAGATTGCTCGCATTATATAAGTTTGAGCATCGTTATAAGGATTACATAAACAATTTATTGACCGATAAGTGAAAATGTTATATCGTGAATTTTAGTAACGTATATAATAATGGTAACGTACTTGTTCTTAAAAAAATTGAACGATTAATTCTTAGATACTAATGTAATGTGTATCTGGAATACTATACTTGACTGAGTTCATTTAGCTGGTAAATCTATGGTATGAAAGTTTTTTATTCACAACTAATTTTGATTTTTACCTGCCACTGTTTCGGAGAGTTCTCTGCCCTTCATCACAAGCACGAGATCAGAAAGGAAAAATTCACTGACTCAGTACACAAAAGTGCAATTACGGATCATGTGACTCAGAAAAATCACGGCATAAACTGGGAGGGGCGAGGACAGTAGATAGGGAGAGTGACAACCGATTTCGACAAGTGAAAGAAGCAATAAAGATCAAGCGCCAATCTTCGACTATGAACCGTGACGAGAGGACATACAAGCTTGCAAGCGTCTACGATTCCGTTTTCGCCGCTCACCCGTGCAGTGGCGGAAACAGTCGAAAATGACCGAAAGTTATTGCTCGTGATGAAGGGCAGAGAACTGTCCGAAACAGTCAGCAGGTAAAAACAAAAATTAGTTGTAAATAAAGAACTTCCAAACAATGAAAATACTAAATCTGACATTGTCTGACAATTAAACCTATTGAATTAATTGATATGGGTATTTTTATAAAGCATATGGTAACGTAAATGACAAAATGAATTGATCGATTGAGAGAACAAAGCTAAGCGGGAACATTGACAACAGTATATTCTGCATAACACTAAATCCACTTTCTAATGATTTTGGTTGTTTCTACCATAAATCACAACATTCCAGTTTTATCATTTATCAAATAATTGTTAAGGTAACGTGAATAACAGGCTGTAACTCATAGAGAACCCGTTTGCCAGATGGCAGAATTCAGAAAAAAATGATCTAAATAAAAGGGGCATCAAAAATAATGGGGTCTATAAAAATACCTAGAGAGAGAGGTGGGGTGGGGGTTGGCTTCCAGCTCTATGCCTATTGGTAACGTATCTGACATCTCCAGAAACATGTTGCACGAGTAAACTTAACATTACTTAAACTGTTACAAGTCATATTTAGGATAAATAAATAAAATTCTATCTGATATAGTCAACATTTGAAATAAATATATGTATTTTAATGCCAGAATGGTCAGAAGAAACATCTAATTGAACTGTAAATAACATACTCATAAGCATTTGTTTATTTTGATACATCATTGATAAAAAGACTATTTAAATCATCAGCACAGGGTGTAATGATTTTTGCATCATTGCAACAATTGAAAAGATCTAATTAGTACGTATAAGATTGACATTTCTTGCTAGAGCTATAACCACCATGTACTAAATTTTGAGACACATTGTGACCATGACTTAATGGTGACCATTTAGACATGTATCTCTGTAACAATATAGAAAACACGCCTAAACATTTACAAGTAGCATGTAAAGCAAAATACATGATGGCAGTGCATTTTCCATCAATTTGTACCAAATGCAGACTTATTTTGTACTTCGGACTTAATGTGACCGCACTTTTCAAGAAAAAATGACCGCTTCGAAAATTTCTGGAGGGTAAATTGGGGGAAAAATCATGGCCGCATTGCAGAATAATACATTGTTGGAACAGGAAAGTTGTTGCCTTGATCATTCTTGGTAAAATATGTTTAAATATGATAAGAAGTAGTAGAAAAACTAGTTAACATGGTGGAAGCCATTAACACAATGTAATCAAAAACAAAGGTCATGTGATCACCAGCCCTGGGTGCTGATAACTCTATTTTTTGTTTGTTTAACGACATCCATTAAAAAATCGCGTACATGCTTATTACAAATGACTTTTGATATTGTTTTATTTCGTTGGCTCTATCGCTACACTGACGAAGTTAAATGAAGATGTCTTTCTAGATTCTGATGGTGCAGGAAGACTCCGTCTGCCATGCTGTTCATTATATCATGCATGAATGGGTGCCTGAGTAGTTTTGATTTTTGTTTTCATATGTTGATAAACATGTTGCAATTTGAAAATGGAGTTAATGAAATACTACTGCAAATACGTTTTGAGCCGAAAGATAAATATAAGTCTAACAAATCAATCATTTTTTATTTCAGTAACAGTTAAAGTGAACTGTTCTAATGCATATAAATGCGCATCAAGTAAAATGTGTATACCAATGGAACAAGTATGCGACGGTCACATACAATGTGTGCATGGAGACGACGAAACTCTTTGTAGCTTTCAATGTCCAGCAAACTGTACATGTGCAGGTTTTTATTCAAACTGCAGTGCGGTTGACTTCGAACTGACTTCAATTCCTTCGATTCCCCAGAACACACGTCACCTTGATCTGAGCTACAACAATAATTTAAGCTTTGTATTGCAGGATGCTTGGCTAAAGACTAAACTGCTATCAGTTTTGAATATATCGCATTGTGATATTGAATCAATATCTCGACATGCATTTGACAACACAAGGAACCTTCGTTTGCTAGACTTAAGTTTCAACAAACTATCAAGAATCTCCGAGTTTGTTTTCGGAAGTTTGAAAAAACTTACTACACTTATACTTCGAGGCAACGATAATATCTCAGTCATTGAAACAAATGCATTTGACGGTTTATCGCAGGTCCAGACTCTAGATTTTAAAAATATGAAACTGAAGAAAATATTGGCTGGTACATTTGCTGGATTAAATTTAACAACAGTAGACTTGTCAAACAACCGACTGATAGCGATCGAAGATTTTGCATTCAGCGATTCAATTATAGAAACTATTAATTTTGAAGGCAATGACATCCAACACTTTACTAAAGAAATATTCACTGGACTGATAGGCTTAACAACACTAAGGACATCAGCGTTCAAGTTTTGTTGCATTCGGCCAAATTATGTTCGAGAGGAAAACTGCTACCCATTAAGAGATGAGTTTTCGTCATGTGAAGACCTCATGAGAAATCCTGCGTTACAATTTTTGCTATGGCTGATTGGAGTGACAGCTTTAATTGGCAATTTCTTGACGATCGTTTATAGGACCCAGTGCGACAAAAAAAGACTAAAACTGGGGTTTGGAATATTTACGACAAACCTTGCAATAGCGGATTTTCTCATGGGTGTTTATCTCATAATAATTGCTATAGCAGATGCGGCTTTTAGGAAAAGGTACAATATATTTTCACACATGTTTCCGTTCTTTTTTTAATTGACACTGGAATAAAGTCAAATTGTTTTAAATAGATAAGTTACTCTGAGCGTTTATAAACTTTAAGATTTTGACATTATAAAATTGACATGTGCATATTTCTGCCTAGCTTGAATTTACTTGATTCTGAGTTAACATTTTGTTTCAGGTACATTTACGTTTCCGATTATTGGAAAAATAGTGCATGGTGCAATTTAGCAGGAATCCTGTCTACAATGTCGTCTGAAGCTAGTGTATTGTTTCTTTGTTTGATAACATTGGACAGAATACTGATTATAAAATATCCATTTGGAGATGTCAGGATCACAAAAGAGAAGGCAATAGCATGCACCGCATTTACATGGCTTTTCGCTGTAACTATTGCCGTATTTCCTGTTACGTACGAGCACTACTTCAAAAATATGTTTTACTCAAGATCGGGGGTTTGCATTGCGCTACCATTAACAAGAGACCGCCCGCCTGGTTGGATGTATTCACTTACCTTATTTGTCGGCTTGAATTTCATTACTTTTATAATGGTTGCATTTGGGCAGCTGTCCATTTTCTTTGGAATGAAACAATCAACCGGTATCGCCACTACAGCTGAAGCTGCACGGAAGAGGGATTTGAAAGTTGCAAGAAATTTACTTTTAGTGGTTGCTACAGATTTTTTGTGCTGGTTTCCTATTGGAGTTATGGGTATAGATATTTTCTACATTTTGTTTCCACATCCTTCTAATCCCCCTCCTGAAGGTAGATATGGTGTTGTCCATCCTTCCGACCGTGCATGAGCCCGTCGGCAAAGTTATTAAAATACAAAAGTATTTTAGCTACAATCACTAAACCTCACATAATTATAAATAACCGCATGACTTTTATTCACATGTAATATTTTCTCCTTGATTTGATTTGTAGTTTATCTACGTAGTCTCTTGATGACTCTAAATGAAACTTAACAAAAATAAAAATCATTTTAGGACAGTAAGGCATAAACAACTTTATTCATTATCACTTCAGTAACATCAGAGTTATTGCCCTTGAATGTTTGCATTTTATTAACGACCTTTATTAACCACAATTCAAAGAAATCCATTGATGGATCTGCATGAAACTTACTCGAATATAAATAATTATAGGGCGGTGGTGCATGCTCATTTTGCAACAGTATCTCTTAAGGAACGGCATCGCGACTGCCCTTTATTTGTTTTTAAATTCATAAATTTATCTGGAAATTAAATATATTTTTGTCAAGTTTTAGCCCCCTATTGCACTAAATAATATATTCGGTAGAGATATACATTCACTGAATTTGCTTTTTTTTTAAAATATAACTTGTCGTGATTTTCAGTAATTTAAAATGTATAAATGTTAGAGAAAACATTTTTGCTTGAAAACAATTAATATAACGGCGTCATTTTCTTATTTCAAGGAATAATATATCATTATATTGCATCACTGTTATACTTGCTGACTTCGAATAAATTGATAACTAGAACAATCTTCTAAAATCGTTTAGATACATGGGTTATAGCGTACAATATACTCGTAAATCAAATGAACAGGTTTCAAACAAAACCTGAAAATCCAGCAAAAATATTAAAAATATTTGACTCATACATATTACAGGAATAATGGCCTTATCTGGTTATGTGATTTCCGGTGACATCTATGCGTGGGCAGCTGTTTTCATATTGCCAATCAATTCAGCACTTAACCCGATTCTTTATACTTTAACTGCGATTATTGCGGACAAGGTAAGCTTGCATTTTAAATGTTATGAAGAACTAACGATAACGGTCAATATTCGTACAGGTACATAGTTTACATCTGTCGTTTATAACCAAGAGTGTTGTTGTTGTTTTTTTTTTCTTCACACCTCAGGGACGCTTATCCATATCCAAGTCCATATAAAATACTAACTGAAGATATTATCTTCTTTTCATTCAAATTGAAAATGTATCTAGGCAATAATATCAAGATGAAATTCGAAATATACATATATACTTACAGTTTATTTAGAACAACATATGCTATTAATTCCGGAATTAACGGCTCTGCCTATTATCGAAACTATAATACTTATTGATAGCAAAAGAACTTGAGTGCAATATTTCATTAATATCTACTTCATACATGTATATATTGCTTCCGTCCAATTATGACATGTGTGTGTATCCCCTTTCGCCCGACAAAATATTGCTGCATTTAGGGTTATTGAGTTGTACAAGTGTATTTTTCGTCTATATATACGTTTGATAAAGTACATACTAGTATTAATATTTAGTTATCGCACTCTTATCTTATGGAAAATTGACCGAACAATGTAACATATATAGAAAGCTGGTAATTTAATTTGTTATCAAATAACAAAAGTGTTTGCGATTAATAATTTCCATAAATATTTTATAATTTAGAAGTTCCGGCCAAGTACAAAGGACCAGTCAGTAAAACAGATCACAAAAGGTTTGTGTTTTGCTTATAGTCGTTGCTTAAGAAGGTTTTGCATTATTTGTGGTTTTTTTTGTCATGTACTTAGAAATATAATATGCATTCGAGAAAACACAGGTCCTAAAGATTGTTTATCTTAGTAGTATAAAAGGAAGAAACAAGTAGCTATCTTTTGATGATGATTTAAGCGCTAAACCTTTTGCGGTTTTCATTGAAACATTATAGCGGGCAAATATTTACACCAATTGTGAAATTATAAATCAAGCATTAAGTTCAAACTCTAAAGATTGAGTCTCGCTGTAGAACAGGTTTGATAACTTGTATAACATACCGTTTGATGGTAGGCTTTAGATTTTAAACCAGTAGTAGTCTTCCGTCGAACAAGTTTTAATCATTATAATAATTGATTTAAAATGTATATACAATTTTGAAGAAATTAAGCAGTAGCAAGAAACGTTGTTTGTACAACTCTGAAGAACTTTGTGTATTATTTTACATATATTCCGTCATTCTCTGGTGTGATTCTCAGAAGACAGTTTTACTAGATGTGTGTAATCCATCTTCCTGTCACACACTACTTCCCAACTCCAGGTGAAATAATTTTCTAGATGCACATGGGACGCAAACTTTCGCCCTTAATGCATTATTAATGCATAATTATTAGAAAACGACCATAATTCTGGCGTTGGATAATGAAATCAAAAACAAAACTTTGACGCAAGCAGTTATATGCTGAATAATATTCCAACATGGTTTCATAAGACTAGGTCAAATATTTTTAAGATATATGTAACACTAACTTCTAAGCAGTTTTTGTATTTTTCACTATATAAAGGATTATAACTCGGGTCTGGCCGAGTGAAATCCCAAACAGATCTCCAGGTGTTCAACTTCACTTCAATTTACTATTGAGACTAATCGTTGAGGAGTCATTTAGGTATGCATATTTTAACAGAAAATGTCAAAGACGTTGACTTATTTTATTTCATTTTTTTTTTGGTATAAAAATGTTTAGTAGTATATTTGCTATAAAAATTAGTATCTCTTAATACAATTACTATGTCATTTACTTGGTACATTACAAAATAATGAAATTGCAGTATTTTTCATGGCTATGTTCCACATCTTCTCTTTTATTAAGTGGAAAGAATAAAATACGTTACAGACATTGGCCTCCAGATATTACACAAAAAGAACATTTTAGGTTTCAAAAAATTGATGCTATAGATATTAAAAACATAATTGAAGTGTACTAAGATATTTTTTAGAAAATGAGTTACTTATTTTATTCAATACAGATGTCAAGTTAGACCGAAAAGATTATCGACCACAGCTATTTACGCTCAAGCTTTTATCAAAATAGTTTTTAATGAAGAAACAAAGTTTTTAATTTTGTTTTGGTGGACCAGTTGACTTAACAGTGTTTGTTTACACATTAATGACCTGTGATAATGGTTGTTCTCATATTTATTGTACATTGGTATATATTTAACTATAGATAGACCGCATGTGATTACAAGATTAGCCGTTTTATTGATATACATAAAGGAACATCATGCAGCTCTTAGGTTTGCTAAAAGAAAGTCCATACTAACAGAAAAAAATGTCCTTAATCGGGACGGGCAGTTTTCAAGTAACCATCAGGCTGAATAATTTGACTATAGTATATCTGCATTTAAATCAATTTTACTCATTACACTTATGCGCAATAATTAGTAAAACTATCGACATATGTATTTGAAAACATTCGGCGTATATTTTGGGGAATATAAATCTTATCCCGGACCTTAACAGTTGCTTTGAAAAAACAGCATTGTAACACTTTATTCGAAGTAAACTGCCTTAATTATAGAAAGTTATATTTAAAGGCACTCGCTTCAGTTTTTCCGGACGGGTCGATATTTACCCCAACACCGTGCCAATTTGGTTGTGTTTCTAATCGATGTAGCTCACTGCAGTGTTGGTGCGGTCTTCTGCGCATGCCCGGAAGTGATTATCTAATGTCGCGTACGGTAAAAATTCGCAAATTATTGTATGTTCCCATGCATTTAATGTACAAAATGTATAATACACTGACTAAAGGTTAGGGTAAATGTCACCATGGTTACAAAATATATACATTTAAAGTACTTTTAGTTCAAATTGCTTCAACCCGACATATACTGGAGTCTGTTATTTATACCGGTACCAGCGCTCAAACGCATTGAGTCACAGCTGTTTCTAATCCCGTACTGTACCTGTACCGTACATTCGTAAACTATAGATTTTGTTAAAAAAAGGGCGGACACTTTCATCGTTCTATGCCATCAAAATGCTTCAGAAACACCTTAAAATCCGCTTTTTAAGAAATCTGCCGTTTGATAATTTTACATATATATTTCTTCTAAAAGTCATTTGCTCAAACACTGAAAGAGTATTTCGTACCAACCTGCGTTGTATAAATGGCCGCCACACCCCACCTCGTTGTAATTTGATTTAAGCAAAATCTAATATGGTGACCTGTCAAGCTTTCTTTTTGTTTTAGATTAGGTAGACATAACCAAAGGTATGTGCAGAGGTTGATTAAATTCTATTATGTGAAACTCGATAAAATAGCACAAGTACCAACTTAAAACTGACAAAAATATGCAAAAATAGCCCTTGGGTCTGCTGAACAAGTATTCCTTTCTTTATAAAATCATGTTCTTTTGATTTCTCTGAACATGTTTCAAATAGATATATTGTTTTCCGTTACAAAAATGCTTAGATAATCAAATTTATGCTGATTATTGTACTTTACTGAAATATATTTTAGGATTACAGAAATTTTGAAAAATGTTTAAAATAGCACCATATCTACGGGCAAATTAAATTGAAACAAAGCTGGTGACCTAGTATTTTTATTTCATTTTTCAATACATCATAACATGATCTTTTAATACAAAACATTTCATCCAGATCTATTATTGAGAAAAAAATTACGAAACTGTAGCGAGCGTCCTTAAGAGTCGTAAATGTATTTTCCCTTGCGATGTATTGCAATAGAAAGCTACGGCGACCCGAGCTCGATTCCCGACACAGTCATCTTTTTTTTCTTGATTTTGCATTTTAAAATATTTTAGAAACAACATCTTGTATTAAAAACATGAGTCTAAGGTCAGTGCCTTTATCACCACTTACACAAAACATTTCCATCAATACGTTAGTATTCCAAACGGAATACAAAAAGAAATGTTGGTAAAGTGCATTAAAGCTTAAACTAATGATACTATTTAAATAAACAACAGTGACCTGATATACACTGCCAACGGTTCCCGCAAGGCTCTTATCAGAAATATGGTGTAATGATTGTATAATTGTCTTAGTACTTAAAAAGCAATATCTAAAACAAATCAAATGTTTAGACATAAAATGTGGCTAATTGGCAAGTGCTGTCACATCGGTCACTAAAGGCGAACACAGAACACTAGTTGATAATATTTACAACATTGATATACTGTTCCGTCTCAACATTTAACTACACAGCTACTGTCTAATGAGTTTTGCATACGCCTCTGTCGGCTATGTCGACTTGATCGGGATCAGCGGAAACGCATTCTTTAAAAAAAATCATAACATCGCTTTATTTCATTAGATGTCTTTCAGTGAAATTCATAACATCAACTTTATATGATGAGTATTCTGTGTGACTTATCGATCCTTAATTCTTGTATCAATAACTTGAAAGATATACTACTGTTTGCGGATCAATTTTACCTTTCACATTTTTTGAAATCGATATAGTTATACGTTTAATTAAGTCACTAAAGCTGCAAAGCTGAAGCTATTGTAAGAGTTATCATGACAGGTTAACCCTTTCCATCCGCTAGGTTTTTACCGTATTCACATTATCGCTTAAAAGAGTTGAATGCGTCCTTTCCTTGTCTTTGCGTCACATCGTGTTAAAAATTAAACCAACACTTTGAGCGCGCGCTCTGACTGTACCATAGCAATCATGTCTTAAAATAGGCGAGTATCCCCGTCCTAGTATACGTAAAATAGCATCAATATAATGGATACGTTGTTTAGAAAGTTATATACTCAACTACGTCCAAATGGGAACAGCGTGTTTTATTTGTTTTGACATTTATTATAAACTGGGTACATATTTGCGTTTATACAGTATTTACCGGCCACGCCGTAGTTATACAGAACTAGGGTCTGTTGTAATAATTAGTTATTGACATTGTAACGGATTTTAATGTAAACAATCATTGAGGCTTCAAGCTGCACAACACATGTAACAGAATCTGAAATGCATCTTAAAATATTTGATATCGCTTTATGTCAACGCTTTGGTCTGACTATCGTTTCAACTTTTCCGGTATAATTTAAAACCTATAGATATTAGTTAGTATATTGTACCTGCTGAAGATTCATCATAGAAATGTTCCGTGATTTAACTCTAGCAAATCTAACTCCATAATGCTTTTAGTTCTACATTATGAAAGTTAAACACAATATCAATTAACATGATTATTTAAAAGAAAAGCTATGCAGCAAAAGACACTGGAATTTAGGAAGGACAATGGCTATTATGTTTTAGAGGGTTTTGTGTCTTTTTCTCCCATCCACGCGATCTAAATGTAGTATGCATTTATTTAAGATTTAAATGACTACGGTATTATTATATCTTTACTGTTCGGTTAAACAACCGTAAATCTTTATAGACGGACCCGTAGGTGTCCGTCCACTATAATGTTTCACACGAAAGATGCAAGATTCGACCCACTTTAATCAACATTCAAAAATAAACACTTTGTCCCTCAGTTTGGATTCCCTCCAACAAAAATGACGAGGCAACAATTAAGGCTAAATCAAAGATGGCTGCTACATCCATTCTGTCCAATTCAACAAAATTACTGGAACTGCCTTTTCCGTCAAATCATTAACAACACCACACAAAATGGCAGCACATCCGTTCTGCTGCCATCTTGGAACAATAGACACCAAAAATGGCCGCGAGCTTCCCCTTTTTACACTTCTGATTTACAATGCATGCGTAATAAATAAGCAACCATTAAAATAAAAAAGCTACTCTGCAAACATTCTCAAATAAGTTTCATTTTTCAATTTGAATAATCTACTTTCAAGATAGATTATTACAAAGCAAAAACATAAACACACATGACGTCATCTGATATTATTTGATATGATAAATGAGATAACACTCTGTAAGCATGTAGAATTACAGCGATATATAATGATGCGTTCTATTCTATTCTGGAATAAATAAAAGATAAAATACAAGGTTAAACATCCAACAGGAAAAGCCACTTTCCATCATCGCGGCCTTCCAAAACCACATACCCACAACTCAACACACGAACGCACATACACATGCAAACACACACACACACACACACACGCGCGCGCGCGCGTGCACGCGCGCGCGCATAGACACACACGCATGCAGAAGGCAAACACACAAGGACAAAAGGAAGCACAGAGGGGCGCCGCCTTTGAACGGTCATTGGCAAAAATGC
Source organism: Mercenaria mercenaria (assembly GCF_021730395.1). NCBI lineage: Eukaryota > Metazoa > Mollusca > Bivalvia > Venerida > Veneridae > Mercenaria > Mercenaria mercenaria. The sequence goes on along the minus strand of NC_069375.1, from coordinate 58,494,466 downwards.
ATTGGTGACATTAAACCCGTTTATGGTGCACCTCACCATTACCGTCCCACCCACAAGTCCAAAGTCTTAAAAGAAATATATCCGCCAGGTGAATCCCTACACACGCGTTGACATCAGAATGCACGCTATGTAAAACACAAAACCTTACGAACCAAAACGCATGTACGCAATACCTTCGCAGAAAACTGAGCAATTAGGGGAATTCCCTTTACACTTTACAAAACAGGCCAGTGATGAACTCACGATGGGAGTAATACTCTACCAATCATAGATACCTCTGCCTGGTCCGTGAGAATAAATCAAAGATGAAAGCGTAGCGTCAAACTGTACAAGGGTTTAACACTAAATATGCAAAGTGTCTAAAAACAGTTGGAGCGGAAGTTCCTTAAATAAAACATTTTTTTTTTAATTTTACCAAATGCAATTGTACAATTGCCATGATCCAAAATCATATGAAGTTTGTACACAATATCCTCATAAAAAAGTGTGTTGCTATACTTGCTTGCAGGCGTGTCTTGAAATTACTATTGAATTCTAAATCCAAACCTAAATTACGATAGAGAGTTTATGTAAATAATAATGTTAACAGAATCTGTGCTGAAGAGTCTGACAAACCGATTAAATATAATATTATATATATATATATATCACATACGACGTTGCCAGGGGGAACAAAGAATTTACGAAAATCAAAATATGCCCTCTTGTTATAAATAACGGTCTGTAAGTAAAATTAAAGTTATATGCAACAACTACGGGTGGGGGTGCCGGGTTGAAAAGTATCGACTGAATGATAATAAACGCACTATCTATTATATTAAACCATCTCACAGACAGCTTGATGTATGATTGAATACTGTGATAATATAGTTATAATATATGTCGGCATTTCTGGAGGAAGGTTCAATATAAAACAACTTTTATAACAATATGACAATGTGTTCCACGAGAATACCAATTACTTGCATGTAATCTGCATTCCTATACCTGCCATTAACATTGTTCAATAGAAAGTAAACTTTAATACGATGTTGCTGTACTTAAATGACAGGTGTAGATTTCACAGAAGCACAGAGTAAGGAGCCAAATGTTTTATAGTCATTTGATATTATGTTTTTTTTATCTTAATAATATAACCCTATCTAGTTTTTGTGTAATATTAGTCAAAAGTGATTGCATATATACAATTTCGAATAAACACTAATTTAAAAATGTGATATGTGCGCGTACATCATACCAGCGTTTCTCACGTCATATCTGACAGAACGACTTCAACAAACGATCAAATCATCAATTACGTTTTTCGTTTTCGATAGGCGTTGAACTATGAATTTGGACATTTAAGATATACAAGACATATTTCATACTGAACGCGTGTATGTTGTAATATAGGTTATTATCCCAAAAACATTCATAGCACTGCTCGCATACTCATACATCATTTTACAATTGATATATTCTGTTTATCCAGAGACTGGTGAGAGCGTGTTAACATTCTATACGATAAGCTCACGAATTACACAGACAGAACTCCCGGCATCGAAATACAGCACACAGGAAGAAGTAACAACTCCAGATATAGATATTCCTTTGTCTGCAGTTCTAACCATTTCAGCACAACTTGCACAAGTTCTTCATGCATGCCATTGTTGCTCTTTGGGATTGAAACACTTTGATAAGAAATCGATCTATCTCAGACGTCGCAACAAACAAGTAAGTATCATTAGCTCATTAACTATTATTATTATTATTATTATGTACAACGCCATAGAATATATCATTTTGGGTTGCGGGTTTATTTTAAAGTGTATTTCTGTGTATCATGTATCATCTTTATTTGATTCCAAATCACATCCAGGTTCATGTGCTACACAAAGTAGTCCAATTCATGAACAATGCGAATGAATTATCAATGAGCAAGCAGTTCTTATTCATCCTCTATCCACTCACACTGGCCATTTAGATGTTATAAGATCTGTCAATGATTAGGTATTACAACCTAGGGTTACATCACTGACTTCCAGCTGTTCATGTAAGGTCAAACAGAGTTTATCTTAGATATGAGGCACATTAGTAATTGTATTTATACATGTATATTTATAGATTGACATTTAAAATGAAAATAGCTCTAGCAAAACCCGCAACCACCAGACATCTCAAGGCTTTGATTAAACATATGCGTTTAATCAAATCATTCAGTTTCAGTTTTATGATTGCATATTATCATGTTTTGTGATTTTCCTACATATCTATGGAAAGGGATATCCGCCATTTCACTCATTTTATTAGTTGACTGTAACATACCAATTCATTTCCCATGTTGGTTTTTCATAAGTTCATTATGCCTATTTATATGTACATTAACAATAATAATGTAAATATTTTAATTTCAATTGCATTTATTGTTTTACAACTGCAAAATTCAATTTCTTGTTAGATTTGTGTTTGTTTTCCAAAAAAAATGTTTGTGTTTAGATACATCAACAGTACTTTAAAAACATAGGCATAGATAAGATCTTATCTATGTTTCTGATAAAAACGAACATCATTTGCACAATGAAATGTTGATTACTAAACATATAATTGTCCTCATAATAATGACTGCATCCAAATACAAGTGTTTTCATCATAATTTTGACGTTATAAAACAAAGCCGAGAACAAGTTATCATTACGACAGAGGTCGCCGTTTAATAATTTACTGCTCCCTCTCCGGTGCAACGTCCATTTTCACCTCGTATTAAAAAAAAACACAGAGACGAAGTGTTCAAACTTGCGAAATATGGCAATTTTGACCATGTCTGAAAGGGTTTAGACCCGGATATATACAGATATCATACATGATTTTATAGGAATATATCCTTGTTAAAGATTGAGTCCCTGTCTGGGTACATATGATAGCCCGAGGGCTCAGGACAGGTCGTACAAGTTCACAAGGTAGTGTTCAAACTTATACTACTCTGCATATTTTGACCACGTCGGAAACAATTTTAATAAAATTCAAACCTGTATCACCTTAACATATACCCGTATCATACACTGATGTATAGTTGTTATGGATCCTGGCTACCGATTGACACCATGTTCGTGTATATTGGATAGCCCTAGGGGTCGGGATGGGTCGTAAAAGAACGCTATTTGGTCTTCTAACTTCGTATTTGACCATGTCTAAGTGGTTATCGACCAGAATCGAGCCCCTATACCAAAGAAATATACATATATTACACATGGTAATATAGGTGAGAGACTTGGCTATCAAATGAGACCAATCCTGAGTATGTGACGTACCCATAAGGGTACAGGCAGGTCATTTAAGGTCACAGTGTAGTGTTCAAATTTCGGAAATATGTCAGTTTTGACCATGTCTGAAAGGCTTTAAACCCGGTTCGAACCCCTATGACTATGATGTATACATGTATCATACATGGTCGTGTAGTTATGTAGGGTCGAATAATGACACCGTTTTGTCTTCAAGCTTCGTATTTTGACCATGACTAAGAGATTTTCGACCAGATTTGAGCCTTTATGCCAATCAAATATATATCCTACATGGTTTTATAGGTGTAAGTCCTGGCTATCGATTGACACCATTTTTAGTACCTAGAATAGCACATAGAGCTCAGGGCATGTCATATATGACTACAAGGTATGTCTCCAACATAGAAAATAGGTTTTTATGATGTCTCGAAGACTTTGGGCCCAGATTAATCCGGTTTGGCCATAGCATGTACCAATTTTATGCATCGTCTACTAAGTATGGGTCCTGGCTTCGAAGTAACACGATGTTCGAGTACCTGGGTTGGCCATGGGCGTCAGGAAATGTACTACATGGAGGTACGGAATTGCAGTTGATATTGACTCTATGTTAGATTTTGACTTTTGTTCGAGTCTCTACATTCCGGGTAACCTACGTATACTATATACAATGTATGGATATGTTGGTAGAAGTCTAAGCCATACATTCAAACTACTTACAAGTCCATTTGATTCCCAGAGCTCAGGACAGGTCTCAGAATATAACCAAGCTTGTTTTATGGCGATAGGGTGCTGGCCAAGACTAAACTGGCCGGAACAGGATAGCCAAAGAGCAATGCTCAACTGGTGTCACTGGACTGCCTTAACTGCTTTGAAGAGTTCATATTTTGAGGATATTACCGGACTTTGACCTATGAACTTGAAGCCTAGTCGACTGGGCTCGAAGCCGATTAGGCCTGCTTCCTCTGGCTTCTGGCTTGCTCATTGCCACAAGGTATCATTTATCAAAATCGGATTTTAGGTTATGAAGATATGGTTCTTCCGACAAGGTCCATCCCTCTATCAAATATATAAGTTTGCATATTTTCACGAAAAATAGTACATTTTGAGACGGTTCACCGACAAATCCGTCGGTGGAAAATATATACAAATTACATATCTGTCTAGATATTGTTTAGATTTAATTTGTAAAAGTTTTTCATTAAAATAGCTTGTATTTTGAACATTCTACAATAATTTGAAATGAATGAAAAACACAGAATCGTTCCGTACGAAAAAGTACGGAAATACAGCTTTTATCCTATATTACGTACAGACAGACGAACGTGTGTTATTTTTGTCTGTTATTTTTGTTACAACCTTTCAGATATTATATCTTTTTCATGAAAATAAGTTTTAAGTTTTTATTTGCATCTATTGACTCAAAATAAATAGTTTATTATACCTCAGTCAAACACACGGCGCGGATAGCTACGTGTAGCAACGGATAGAAACGTAGTAATAAGTATGGATCCGTAGCTGAGCCTTACCTCAAAGTAGTAATCCGTTTCAATCAATGCCAATACTTGGTCATAACGTATTCAAGACTTATCCCAAACTTGCAAGTTTCTCCAACTTTTGAACATGCACAAAAGTTTGAGCGATCCGTAGCCATTAGTGTGACTTTAGTCCAATTTGGTTGAACCTTCATCAGTATTTAAAAGTATAAAAACGTACGTATCCGTACTGAAACGTACCTTTTCGTATTGATCAGTAGCTGACGTAGTTAACTGAGGCTGTCCATACTTAAGCGTAGTTCAACGTAGTTCACCGCAGACCCGAGCACGCGCCGGGCAAGTTGCAAGGCACAGTAAAACGCAGTTCATCGCAGTATTTATTCGCGTCCTGTATTTTGTTTGTTCCCCGTTTCTTACCATTTTTTCCCGTACTAAGACGTACAACTCCGCACTTATCCGTGTCCGCCCCAAACACAGACCAATCCCATCTCCACCCGTTCCTCAACGCACGGACATATCCGTATATGTGACCATTGCTTACGCAAGGTTTACTTATTTTACGGCTAATACTCCAGTCACATACTCGGTGCGGATAGCTACATCTAGCCACGGATAGAAACGAAGAAATCCGTATCTATCCGTACCTCAAAGTAGTTATCCGTATTAATCCGTACCAACACTTGTTCAAAACGTATTCAAGACTAATCCGAAAGTTGAAAGTTTCTCCAACTTTTAAACATGCACACAAGTTTGAGAAATCCGTTGCCATTTGAGCGCGACTTTTGTCCAACTTGGTTGAAACTTATTCATCCGTAGCCCAACGTACTAAACGTAGTTATCCGTACTGAAACGTACCTTGCCGTACTTTGACATGCTGCCAAAAATAATCGTAATGAAAGCGCTGGCTACACGTGGCCTATTAATATGAAACTTACCGACCCGTTACTAAACCTTAATGCAAAGTTAACGTTGTCAAGCGTATTGATCCGTAGCTGAAGGTAGTTATCCGTGGCTGCCCGTACTAAAGCATAATTCAATATAGTTCACCACAGACCCTTCCACGCGCTGGGCAATTTGCCAATCGCAGTAAAACGTAGTTCAAAGTAGTACGCCGTACCTATTCGTATTAATTCGCGTCCTGTATCCTTTTGTTCCCCGTTTCTCACCATTTCCCCGTACGGCTACGTACTTATCCATGTCCGTCCCCCACAGACCAATCCCGTCCGCACCGTAACTCAACGCACAGACATATCCGTATGTGTGACTAGCTGTAACATAATATTTTACAAGCCAAAAATGCCAAAGCTCAGCAAATATTCTCGACGGCGTGTCCGTCGGGGAAAAATGATTTTCATATTCATTTAAATGATAGTTCCAACTACTTTATAAAAGAAATTTCAATTTGATATTTTGTTCCTAACACTTTTTTTAATACGATGATATTTTCGAAAAATAAATGCGACAAAAATTACCGTTGTCCCTATTGCAAGTCAACAGATGGTACAGAGGGACAGAATTTACCCAAAACTATGTATTTCCATAGAAATAATCGATATATACCAAAGCGTTTTACTTTAGCTGTCGTAAATTAATTTTTAGATAAAGTATATTTACGTGTTTCTTTGTACTTTTGAATCTGCCACCCATGTTAGAGCCCGATCGAACCTTAGGATCGGGTTTTAACCTTGTGCTATACCTATATGAAATAGTTATTGGAATGTTCTACAAAAACATGTTAATTTTATTAAGATATCTTTAGTACTTTTGTCGTAATATTTGATTGAAAATGACAATTTAAAAAATGAATTCAGGCCCGGGACCCGAACCCATTTAGAGACCGATCTGACACAACCAGGGGATTCTGAATGTCTTTTATTGTTTAGTATTTAAATATCAAATCCTATGCGAAAAGTGCTGGTTTAACACTTTAATTTCGATTTCAAAAATTCGATATCAGGGCCATATCCGACACCCGGACCTTTGGGGTGAGAGGAAAAATGTTTTAATCTGACCTTAATCTTTTGCATATCGACTGCGTAACCCTGTGGAATTTTGCATGTTTATACCCATCATTTAAAGCCTTTACAAAATATCCATGATTTTATTTGATAGTCTAACAGCTGAAAAAATTGAGATAGTGAAAAGTGAAAATCTAAAAAAGTGTATTAATCTGGGATCTTGGAATTTTCTTCTGCCTCAATTTTTGCGATTCATTATTCTTAGGTCAGGGTTAGGGGTCTTGTCAAGGCCAACCGTTTGATAGATCTACTTGGGGACCAACCAAAGTCAGTCAGAAAATCCCGACTGGGTTCACTTTCTTAGTAAAAAAAGACATCAACTTGGACCCGTTTGAGTTTTGACTGTTTTTTTATGGTTACCACTATGTATTTTGATACCGGGGTCATCATTTAAATGTTCAGAATTACCTAAGCTTTATTTTTGAATGGAATGGCTGCAGGGGGACTTATTTTCTTAGCATAAAAATATTGTCGACACCGGTATGGGGAGCTTTTGTTAACCTTTACTGTTTTTACCAGTTATTCCCCTTTACTTAAAAGGGTCCATTTTAGCGCAAAGAAACGAATTTAGCTTGACAACATACGTTTGAAATGACTAAAATGTCATTCATATGACAAAATCAAAATAAAATTGAAAATAGAATCAAAAGTTCATCAATGCCATTTAAAGCATACTTAAAATGACAAAGTTAGCAAAATAAATTCTTAGTAGTAATTTAAATAATAGCATATAAAGTGCTTTTGATTAATTTTGAATCAACGGTTTTCATATTGTTGGCATAGTTAGCAAATTAATTGAATACTTAATTATTATCAAAATATCTGCATATAAATTCTTATGACTGAATTATAAAAATCACTTTAATTCTCATTGATTACAACATTAAAAGTAGTGTTACAATTAAAATATTATATATAAATAGGGTTAATGCACTTCTAAAAAGCAACATGGTAAATGAATTGGCATATTGAAATATCATCTACTATAATGTGTGAAGTGGCGGATATCCCCGTCTATACATATCTGCGATATGTCACATGTTTAATCGTAAAGCGCCCTTAAGTGTACATTTTATATGAAAAGGGCGCTCAACAAATCTGGTATAATAATAATAATAATTACTATAGAGTCTAAATTGTCATTATCCTTATAATTTTTCTTATGGAAGAAAAGCAAAATGTCTTCTTTTTCAAAGAACAAGCTTGATGCAAAGCTATTTGACATGATCAAACTCTGAATTGCTAGGCAACCTGAACATTTTGAAAAATGTGAACTTTATTTAAGGAATTTTAACTCTCAGTATCATTTTGTAATAGCATAACGAAAGAGAAAACAAACGCTACAACATAATTATCAATTTTGTTATTACGCAACTTTTCTTACAAATGTAACGAATTGAGAAAGTTGACCAGAAATGAAATACCTAAATTGATATTGGTAAAAGATTCTATTCGTATAATAGGTAGCTGCAAGGGTAATGTTGTCGCGATGTTTTGTTTGGCCATATCAGAATGTAGTATTTTATTACAATCCAGATGGTATTGAATGAATATAGTAATCCAAATTTACCAGTTCAGACTTAACTAAGTAGTATTAAATATAGCGTTTTTGGCATTTTAACCCCCACCCTGACCCCTTGTCCCTATTCTATAAGTGGACTTTAACCTTGCCCTAAACTTAGAATACTACTTAATACCCTGAAAATCTTTTAAATCTTTAGTTAAACCGAATGAAAACCTTTGGTTTTACCAAAAAAAAAAAGATTTAGTCTTTGATTCGGACTGACCCCTTGTCCATATTCTAAAAAATCCAATGCCGGACAATTAAAAACCAAAAAATAAACAACTTTTCATAGTACTATATGAAAACCTGTAGTAAAATATGATTAAACACTTCCACCAAAATATTTGTCAAAATCCTACCACAAAAACATGGTCATTTTAACCTGACTTAACTCTTATCCCCTATAAATTTTAACGACAACCGGTGTCATTTTCTTTAACAAGTTTATCAGTCATATCGTTTGTAAAGCGACACCGGTGTCGTTCTATTGGTATTTACTTTCATTCATAAAGTTAACCGATATGTTTACATTTGTAGTGCAATTCGTTTAAACTTCCTTGTGATCGATTTACGTTTTACAGCTGATTTAATATAAGTGTCATAGGTAAATCAAGTGCATTTTTAAAAATGATAATGCGGGAAACCACAAATTCAACCAATCAAAAGCCTGCCATTTTTCTGCCAACTTGGCAGACACTGCCACATGCTGCCACTTGGCAGAACTTGGCAAAACTTTGGCAGATTATATTATATATATTTATTAATAAAATGTAAAGGTGGTCTACAACCCCCGGAGGCAAAGCCTCTGGTCTTTGATCTTATCTTCAATTAGTAAGTACATTATTAGGGTACACATAGTAATTAAACTTTTAATTAAACTTTTAATTAAGCTTTTAATTAAACCTTTAATCCAAAAGTCTGTTTATACCATGGGATACAGGTTCATCCGATATGTAGAATCTGATGTGACTACCCATCAAAAGCATAAATGTTAATTCTGTAGATTCCGAATCGTCATAAGGTGAATATCAACATTGTTCCTTGTTTTAGAATAAATTTTAATTTTTTTCTTATACATAGATATTAACTTATCAGTGTCAAAGTCCTCAGCTGCCTCAGCTGTTATATTTACATTATCAAATATATCAAAAAATAAACATCATCCTGGGGCCTTGGATTCCGCCACCTAAATATAAAATGTGATATTGGGCTTTTAGTCGGTTTATACGGTTCACCCGGGAGCTCGCACCCTTTAATAAAATCTTAATATCATTATATAAGTTCCGTTTTTCCGACATAAACACACCACTCAAAAGCATATCTAGTACATCTATTTATATTCTTGGTTTGTGTTTATAAAATCTTTATAATCTACGAAAATTCCAGGTCTTATTTCAAATTCATTTAAATAATTTAAACCGGCCATATTTTCATATGTTGAATGAATCCAGGCACCACGACGGTCAAAATACTTTTTCATTTGTATGTAATCAAAAGTATGATTATAATAGTATTCAAAGAGAAACACTTCATGTCTCACTTCCTCTACCCTTTTTTCTATTTTCCTGTCTTTCTTTTTAAGTTTAATAATTATGTTAGCTAAATCATCAATTCGTTTTGTTGTAGCAACTTCAGAAGCAGATAAATTGTCAACAGTATTCTTTGTTCTAGCTAATTGTGTTTCTTGTTTTAAGAAAGCATCTTTTACTTCTATAATTTTTTCCCAATTATTTGAAATTTTTTCATCATTAGTAGCAATTTCTTCGACATTAGCGGTTATTGCTTTAGTATTAGCAGTAATTACTTGGGTATTAGCAGTGATTGATTCTCCTTGTTTAGCTAATATTTTAACTGCAGAGTCCAAATCATTTATTATTTTTTTAATTTTATCATTAATTTGATTATTAAATTTATTAATATCTTCTTGTAATAAACCTTTAAGTTTACTTAACTCTTCGTACTTTATATTGTGACTTGCATCAACATTATTAATCAGGTCTACAAGTTGTTTCTTCAAATTTTCTATCTGATTATTAACTGTGTTAATTGCTTTAGTATTAGCAATAATTGCTTCAGTATTAGCAGTAATTAACTCTCCTTGTTTAACTGATTTTTCAACTACAAAGTCCAGTTCATTTTTATGTTCTTCAACTTTAGCATTAAGCTGCGTCATATCTTCTTGTAATTTTTTTGTAATATTACTTAAGTCTGCATACTTTAAATTATGACGGTTGTCAACAATACTAATCCAATTTCGAATTTGTTTTTTAAAGTCATCTATTTTAGAATTAAGCTCTTTTTTAAAGTCCTCTAATGCTGTGTCATGGTCATCGCCTCTTTGTGAAGCTGCCTTTTCCAATTCAGATTTATATTCTGCAAGTTTATTTGAAATTAATTCTAATAATCTTTATGCTTTTTTCAGTTTCAGTATTTAGTTTATTTATTTCTGTTCTAATTTCTAACTGATACATATTTTGTAACTTTTTTTACAGCTTCAATAATCTTGTCTTTTAGTTCTTCATGTTTAATCATACTATCTTTTTAATTCTTGAACTTGAGTGTATAACTTTTCAAATTGGTTCTAAATACTGTTTTTATATTGTCATCTGTCAAATCAGATTTCTCTTCAAGTTCTTTAATAGAATCATCATAGCTTTCATTCTTCTTCAATTTTACCTTGTAATTCAACTATTAATAATGAATTCTTTTTAAAATCTTTTGTTAATTCTTCAATATTCTTTACTCTGCTTCTAATGTCTGTTTTATACTTTAATATCTTCAAGATTATAGTTATCTATTACACTTTGAATTTTTTATACACAAACCGTCTTGGAACTGCATCAGCGGGTTTATCCGGATTTCCTAGGTTGATTATTTCATTACCTCCCATATCTAATGCTCTATTCATTGTGTTATCAAGTTCCTTATTTTTATGAAGATATGATTCCATGTCCTTTCTAAGCTTTTTATTTGTTTTTTAGTAGCATAATCACTTAAATCAATATCAAATTTAACTTTACTTACACTTTCAGTTTCACTTATTTGTTTTGTATCATTAAAAACTCCCATTATATATTACCAGTAAAGTTTTTTTTTAAAAACTTCCTTGGTTTGTCAATATATAAGAAATCATATTTTTGATTTGTTGCATTAGCAAAAGTATCACGATCTATATTTTGTTCATTACAAATCATATCATTTTCTCGTTTACCTGGACTTTCAAATAAAATATAATGTGAACATTAATTCGAATATCTTTTGGTGTTTTATAGTAAGACTGACTTAAATAAATAACACAACAGTTTTTGTGACGTCCTTGAATAAAGTATTTTGTTATTTCATTTTGAACTTTTTATCTTCACATACAAAATCATCAAATATTACTACTTTTTGTTTTTCTGATTCAAGATCATAACATCAATTATTTCATTATTAGAACATTCAAGTATTTCATTTGGATCTACTTTAATTTTTTTTGCAATTTGACTTAAGTTGTTAATTAAATCTTGATATTTAGATTGTTCTAAGTTTTTAGCATATAAGTATAATTTATCATAATATATAAGAGGTTTTCGAAGTATATGCATTAATGTATTTGTTTTTCCAGATCCAGAAGATCCACATATTAACATTCTAAAACATGAATCTGACATAAAAGGATAAAATTGTTTAAAGTTATTGGATTTATCACTTTTTGTATCATAATTTGGAATTTCCATTTATATAATTAAAAACTAAAGTTTTAAAACTTTATAATACATTATTTTACATTATTTTACATTATTTTACAATATTTTACATTATCTTACATTATTATATAAATGCAATCAAAACTTAATGAAATGATAATAAGAAAAAAATTAGTCGGACAAAAGATGAGAGCTCTTAGAGAAGAAATAATGAGAGAAAAAATTAAGAAAGCTACAAATCGGGATATGTACACTGAAATTTATAAACCAATCACTGAAAAAATAGAAAGTCAAAAAGAACAATTATCAAGTCAGTTAAAAGCATTACCTGGAATTAAGGAGCAATTAGCGTTACTTCCAAAAAGTTTTGCTGATAAGATACACGAAATAGAAAATCTAAAAATGGCGAATGAGATAATGGAAAAACAACCACCTCCGGGACTACAACAACCATTACAACCATTAAAAGAAGGTGAGCATGATACAACTGAAGAATCAGAAGAAAAATTGGGAGCAAGGCCGAAAGAAAAAAAAATACATACAGTAAATTTAGATGCTGATTTGGATACTGATGTTTTAGAAGAATATGGATATTCCAAACCGTCTAAAATGTTTAAATTATTTACTGCAGATGAATCTGATCCTGATAAAATATATGAAGACAAAGTCCAAGATACAATAGGTAATGTTACTATGAATATCGTGAAGTTAAATGGTCCAATAGCTAGCAAATCAAAATCAAAAGATCCAAATAAGAAAGAAGAAGCAAAAGAATTAAAACATGAACAAGACGAACTGATAAAGTACAAGAAACGGTTGATAAATACTTTTAATTTATCTTCTATATTTAGTGGACAAGGAATAAAACATCATAACCCATATAAAGTTTCACCAAATGGACAATATGGTAATTTAATTATTAACTTAAATAAACTTTATGGTCAAAACAAATTAATTGCTAAGGATAGAATAACTGGAAAAGAAGTAATTAACACTAAAGTAGATAATGATTTGATTGATTTGATTAATAAAAGATATAACAATAAGAAAAAATATTCAATTAATTCAGGAAAAATATTTAAAGAATTAACAGAAAAATCAGGATTACCTATCAATAAAAGATCTATGAAATTTAAAAAAGTAATTAGAGGACAAGGTTATGACGTTTGTCCGTGTAATCCAAAAGAATTGGTTAATGACTTGGAGTTAATTTGTGCTTCAATTGATGCTGGAAATAACAATGAAGAACTAAAAAATGAAGGTATTAACATAATTGATGAACTATTAAAAATGAAAACATTGTTACCAGAACAACATGAAATGTTATATAAAAATTATTTTTCTTGAATTTAAATTTTAGTTAAAGTTTTTAGTTAAAAAGATATGTTTGATAATTATATAAATGGAACAAAAAATAGTATTAAGTTCTGAAACAGTTAAAGATAATAAAAATAAACCGAGTGATTTTACAATCAGATTTAGTCGTTCTTTAATTTTAGATAAAAATAAAACTTATGTTGTTGGTTTGGATAGTATTAACACTATGACCTACTCTTGGCATAATATTAGTGATGAATATGACAATAAAAGAATTCGTTATCATAATGGTAAGGATTGGAAAGATATTATATTTACAAATGGTTCTTACAGTTACACAGATATTAATAATTATATTAGGAAACATTAATAAGTAATGATGATTTTGAATTAATCAATCAGAAATTGCTCCAATAAGTTTGGAATTTGATTTAAGTAGTATTTAAGATTTTGATTTCAATTACAGATAATTTTAAGTTGGATTTGGAAATATCAATTTTCATACATTGCTTGATTTGAGAAAAAAAATTAGACAAAACTGAATGGGGAACTACAACACCAAATATAACTAACTCTATGGATACAATTTACATTCATTGTGTCTTATTGATAATCACTTGTTGATGGTAATTTCAGTGTATTATCTATGCTTTAAGTACTGCAGATTTAACAAGAGCTTATCCATTTACAAAAGAACCACAAAGAGTTGGATATTCTGAAATTAATAAATATATTATAAATTCAATTAGAATATATATTACAGATGTATTTGGTAGAATAATTAATTTTAATGAGGTTGAAACAAGTTTTACACTAATTTTAAAAGAAATTAATAAAACTAAGTTTTAAAACTTTAATTATGAATTAATAAATTTTAGTTTTATATAATGTACAAAAAAGTTTATGACAAAAATAAAGGAATATTTACTTATGTTGATGCTCACACGGAAAAGAAATCATACATGGAACAGTATCTTTGACACTTTAACGAAATTGTTTTCAAGCGGAGTTGCATCTTCAATTGGCACAGCTGGAAAAAAGCTTTGGAAACAGCAGGAAAGCAGCACTTGAAAGTAGGAACAAAAAAGGTTGGAACAGAAGTTGGAAATTTAGCTGCTGATAAAATTGTTGAAAAATTTAAAAAGAAACCTGCTCCGGCAGTTGGTAATTTAATTGCTAAGGAATTACAAGAAAAGAATAACAGTAAAAATAATAAAAATAATAAGGATGAGGAGGATATTCATATGAGAATAAATAGAATATTGTCAGGATCTGGAACACGTAAACGTATTAACAAATTAATTTATAAAAACTAAAGTTTTAACTTTAATAAAAAAAAATAAAAAACAGAATAAAAACTAAAATAAAAAAAATAAAATAATATATAATATATACATGTTTAGAACAAAACAATATTGTGAAAGATATGAATTAACTCCTATTCAATTAGATACAGCTTTAATATCTGTCTTGGGAAATAATGTTAAGCAACAAAAAAACGGATATCACTTTACAATTAATGATAGAAGCTCATATTTTGATTGGTTTAATGGTTATTTTGAAGTAAGTTTTAAAGTAAATAAGCTTGCTAATGGTAATAATTATGATGGTAATGATCAAATTGCTCTAATTAATAATGCAGCTTCATTAATTGATCAGTTAGTGGTTAAACAAAATGGAAAAATTGTTTATGATTGTAATAATTTATACAAAGTAATAAATGTAAAGAATTTAGTTGAACTATCTGAAGATTATGCAAAATCAACTGGAACAAATGAATTTATTTATTTAGACGTTAACGCTAGTGCTGAAAGCAGAAAAGACCAAGCTACATATAATTCGGGGTTTGCTGTTAGAAAGGATTTAATCCAAGGTGGTGCTGAGGTAAATGCTAAAATTCCACTAAATAATTATTCATTTTTTCAGGGTTTAGAAACTAATATTATACCTCCAAGTCAAATTCAAATAACACTACAGCTGACAGATGATGATGAATTAATTTTTAGAGCTAATGCTGCTGATGCTGTAGAGTAATTGTAACAAAATTAATTCTATGGTTCCACGTTTGGTTTTTAATGAATTTGGGTTTGAACTAATTGCTACTGAAAGATTTAAAAAGCAAGATGGTCAACCTTAGGAAATGGTGACACAATCAACTGATACACAACAAACTAATATAACCTTTAGAATAACGGCTGGTGTAATAAAACCACAACATGTATTTGTTTATTTACAACGACCTGACAAAAGTAATTCACAAGAACATAACCCACATTTATTAGATACATTTAAAATTAATGCAGCAAATGAAAATTGCATTTTGAGTTCTTGTCGTCTTGAAGTTGGTAATGGTGTTTTTTATCCAGAAACAGAATACACAAGTATATCAAGAATATATGATGATGTAATTAATTATTATTATAAACAAAATAATAAGACTACTGGAAGTCTGCTAAATAGATCAAACTTTAATAGATTGTTTGGATTTATTCATTTTAACTTGGAATATAAAAAGGAAGTAATAACAGAAGATCCTAAGCATATTACATTAACAGCTAAATTAAATATTCCACCAGCAGCTAATATTCGTGTTTACGCAATTGTATTGTATGAAGAAACAGTTGAAATAAATACTATTGGAAATGAACTTGTCATTGTTTAAATGAACTTGTCATTGTTTAAATAAAATAAATATAAATTAAATAAAATAAATATAATTTATATATAATGACATCAAATTATATTGAATATAAAGTTAACCTTACAGATGGACAAAACAAAAATTTAGCCCGAGCCTACAACAACAAAATTCCACATACTTTTAGATTAAAACATGAACAATTACATGGAAACTTCCCTTTACTTTTAACAAAAACACAAATTAATCAAATTAAAAAAGCTGTTGCAAATAATAAGGGATTAGAAATTACAATTTCAAAAAGCCAAATGTCCAGTCAAGGTCAAAATGGTGGATTTTTAGGAGCTTTGGCTGGTTTGTTAGGAAAAACAATTCTTCCAATGGCAGCAAAAATAGCTCCAAAAATATTAGCCCCTCTAGGCATTGGAGCCCTTTCTGGACTGGCCAGTACTGGTGTTAGTAAAATACTTGGAAATGGTATGATTTCAGTAGCTAATGATAAGAGAAATATGATATCACCATATCTTACACCTAATCAAAGAAAGCAACTAGTAGGATCTGGAGTGATTAAATTAACACAAAACAAAAACAAGACGGTGGGTTTTTAGGTATGTTGGCTGCTAGTCTAGGAATACCTTTGATTACATCTTTGTTAAGTGGAAAAGGATTACAGATTGATTCTCAACGAAGACCTTACAGACGAATTCCTATAGTAAAAAAAAAATAAAATTTATAAACAAACCTATTTCTAACTTTGAAATTGAACAATGGGTAAAACAATTAAAAATTAAAAACTTTAGGGGTGTATTTAGTAGAAATAATTTACCAAGAGTGAAACTCTCGGAGACCACAGGTCTACCAAAATTAAAATTAAAAGAAAAGGACGAGTGTGGAATTATAAATTTGGACGACTCTATTGGTCCTGGAACACATTGGGTTTGTTACTTAAATAATATGTATTTCGATCCATTTGGACTTCCTCCACCAAAAGAAGTAATTAAGTATATACCAAATGTAAAATACAACAATGTTCAATATCAAGACAAAAAAAGTACACTTTGTGGATATTATTGTTTATTTTTCATTAAAATGTTACAAGACAAAGTACCATTGTATGATTTATTGTATAAAATACTAAAAATTAATAATGTAAAACAAAATGAACAAACTATTATAAATTATTTTAACTAATAAGGACATTTATTTAACTGGAATAATTAATATAATGGGAATATTCAATAATATAAATGAAAAAGTAAATAAAATAGAAAGACAATTAATAAGAAAACCTCCATTGTTTTTAACATGTTATACCCAAGATACCGATGGTGGATTATTTCAATGGAAAACTGTAAATGCTAGTCCTGGTTTAGTTCAAAATGGTAATAATGTAAGAATTAATTTTAATTGCATCTTAATTATTCTTGTTGATGCAATTAAATTAGATAAAGGAGAAGCTAAATTACAAATAAAAAATAAAGAAAATGTAATTCTTCAAAGTTACAATGCAAAAAATAACAGAAAAAATGAATCTATTTCTATTAATTATGCAAATGAATTTAAAATAAATGATGTTATTTATATTAATTCTTTAAACGTTATGAATATTCAGTTAACAATTTATGGTTCTATAATTTAAGTTTTAATTTAAGAGTTAATTTAAGAGTTAATTTAAGAATAAGCTAATGTATCAATACCATTATCAAGAATATATCTTTTATCATCATAACATGATAAAGATGTTTTATTTATAACATAACTGGAAAGAATGTGTTTATCAGAACGAATAACTTTAAAGGTGTGATTAGTTTGGGTTGAATTAAACAAAGTATCTTTGTAATTTTTATGAACTATTGTTTTCTTAACAACAAGTTTTTTAATTCCTTTACATTTTTAACATTAACTTCATTTTCTAATAAATATGAATACATTTTACTTCTTAATCCGACAAATTCAACAATGGGAATGCCGGCAGCTTCATCTTTAAATTTTCCAATTACTTTTTTATTATTATCAAAATAAAATTCTGATTTTGGGTTATAATCACTATTATCAAATAAATCTTTGTCCTTATAAAAGTCTTTATACGCATCTTTGGTTTTATTTCATAACATAATGATTTTCAGTGTCATAAACAATAATTTACAATTACTCTCGTACTTTTCCTTAATGTAATTATAATGAAAATCATACATTAAATATTTTGATAAATCTAGAATGCACATTCCAACATAACAAGGTCTGTTTAATAACAAACTTTCTTTTATTCTATGAATACCGAAAAGGTTAGAGTTAAACATTGTTGAACTAACAAATGAAGGTTTGGCTATGTATTTTAATAAAATATTTTCATCATGTGTTAATTTAATATTAACCCTCTTGCGTAAATTCTCCATCGTCTTACCGAATACAGAGTTGTCATTAACTTAAAAAGTCTTTTCAAATGAATTTTTTGCTTTAGATCTTTTTTGAGTATTAAAATCAATATATTTTTTTAACCAAGGAGATGAATCAAAAGTTAATATTTTATGTATTTTTGTTACTTTTAAACCCTAATTGTGTATATAGTTCAAGATTTTTAAAATGAACTACATAATTTTGTTTTTTCATTAAAGTTGGAACTAACTTCTTTACATTACTTTTTCCTATTTCAAATTCTGTTTTAATATTTTTACTATAATCAGAAAACCATTGATCTGGTATAATAATTTTTTCAGGAGCTAAAGGATAATCATTATGTACAGTATGTAATTCTTTTGGATATTCAAGATCACATTCAACTATAAAGTTAGTTTTACCTTTTGCAATTAATTTCTTGAATTGTTTTTCGGATATAAATTTAAAGTTTCCAGAGGTAAAGGTTGACACATAGCCCAACCGTAAAGGTTATTGGCGTCGAGGTACATAATGTATTTGCTTTCTTCTTTGAATTATAATCTTTCATATATTTATTGTTTGCTTTACTGTATCTGTTTGAAATATAACTTATTTCCTCCTCTCAGTCCCCTTTTCAATAAAAAGATACATATCAATATCAGTTATTAAATCTAACTTAATTCCAGTCATTTTAACATTGCATCCCAAGCTAACCAGGCTACTAAAATAATGACAAGGATCTAATTTGTAGTACTCTAAACATAGTTTTCTAAAATTTTCAAATACATCAGCTAAAAGTAATACGTCAGTTTTTAAATATAGATCATGATATTCTCCCATTGTTTTAATTTTAAATTTATTCCAAACATTTTTAGCATGTTCGTATTCGTTGTCAGATATATGTGTTTCATTTAAAATGGAATAAAACTCTTCTTTAGAAGGTAATTCTGTTTCTTTAAATTTTTTAAATGAATCCATGTAATCATATGGATAACACACCTTTTTTTTTAATAATTCAACACTTTTCAACAATTAAATTCTTGAGATAAGTATTTAATTCTGGAATATTTTTACTAAGTTATCCAATGATTGAGACATAAATTGGAATGAATCAATAAAAACCAAGTCGGAAATCATAAATGCCATATATCTTTCATATTGTTAGGAATAACATTAATTTCTTTTTTAAATTTCCCTATTTGTTGCATAATAAAATGACCGTCATAACCTCTTAAATTATGAAAAATAACAGGAATTTTATGTGTTAGTTTAAAATTAATATTACATTCTGAGTGAGCACTTCCTCTAAATTTTCCTGTTATATGACAATGGTCTCTTACTTTGATTGAATCTTCTATATATTCTTTTTTCACAGATATGACAAAACTTTTGTTTTTAAATCGGTGTGAATCTTTTTTAGACATTCTTAGTTCTTTGTTAAAGTGCTTTTTAAATATTTCTTTACAATATTTCCTCTTCTCAAGCATTTTTTCAATAAACTTATAAACTGCATTAGGACCTCTTAAATCGGGTTGGTTTAGTATTTTATCGTCATAACAACAAACAACTTTATAGCCGTAACCACAATCTATATGATTTTGATATGGTTCAGTAAATGAAGATTTAGTTGATGGTAAAGCAGTTAAAACTTTTTTAGTTATTGATTCAAAATCAGCATAAATTACAAAAGGTACTGCTAAACCTTAGATAATTTTTAAATTGTACTTTACTTCCCTCTTTTGGCATTTTTACGCCTTGGATACCATTAATAGCTAAACAATTTGGTATGTGTTCATTTAATATTCTTTCTTGTGAAAAATGTTGCAGACAGCTTTTACAGAAGTGTTTTTTATGTTGATATTTTGTTTTTTGAAACATTAATCTATTAAAGTCTTTTATCCAAACATAATGTTGTTGTTTTTCGTTGGTAATTAATAACATGTCACATCTTTCAGAATAATGATATTTTGATATGTACAATGGATAAATACTATTTTCTTCATAACCAAATATATTAAATGATATTTCATTTAAAACTTCTATTTTAGGTATTTGATTTAATGTAACAGGAATTTAATTCCAGAATAATCAAGATCGTTTATATGTTTTTTATATTTTGAAATATTTTGAGGATTTTTTTCAACAGGAAATTTGTAAGCTAAATGACACCATCTAAAACATTCGTTATCATCATTCTTTATATTTATTAATCCTTTCATTGGATGTTGTAATGGTTTTGGTAATTTTAAATAACTTGAAGCAGCCAACGGACTATACTTATATCTATTTATATAATGAGCATCAACTGACTCTATTCTCCAGCCACTTCCTTCAGAAATCCAATTACCAATTCTATTTATTATTTCATCAAAAGCTTGATGTAAAGTTTTTTTTTATTTCGTTTGTGTTAATAATTTCTAAAGCCTTTGATTGAAAATAAGCTGATTTATATATTGTATCAGTTTTATCATTTTTTGCAAAAGTTATTTTTAAAACAACGTTTATTTTTATACCTTTTAAAGTTTTAAGTTCAGATTTAAGTATTTCATAAGAGTCGTTTATATTTAAATATAATTGATTCTTTGGATCTTGTCTATATGTAATTTTAATTTCAAATTTCTTATAATATTGTTTTGTAGATCTCTCGATTTCCATCTATATATTATATTTAGAAAATAAAATTCGTTAAGCAAAAAAGGATTAAAAAAATAATTAAAAAAATAATTAAAAAAATAATAAAATAAATAAAGTTTTAAATTATCTTTAAGAAGAAATAAAATATTTAAATTTATATCTTTTTCCATTAGTTTTGATATTCCACATTTTACTCGGTTTTCTCCTTTGCAGCACATTGTTATTAACCCAGAATTAATACCAAGGTCTTTAGAAGCTGCATAATTGCTTTTATATGTTTTTTCTTCATTAGTATCACAGTCGGTTACAATAACTTTTTAGGATTGTTTCGAATATTATTTGGTTTGGGACAATCACATAACTTTTTAAAACTAGAGGTTTTTAGTACTCGAGGGTACAGCATTTTCTTCTTCAGTTTAATAGACAACCACAGTCTCATTCAAATAAAGTTCTTTTACGAAGATAAGGATCTATAACATTTTGTAATTTATCAATAACATGATTTTTATATTCATCGCTAACTATTGATCAAGTTTTGATTTAATAACATTTCTTCTTTTAAGAACTTTCTTATATGAATTTTTGTCTGGATTCATTATTTCTCCTAAAGTGCTAGATAATTTTGGCATAATCATTCTATCTACCTTTCTATTAACCATCTATATATAATATACTTATAGAAAAAAATCTCTAAAAACACACGTAAAAAAATTTAATACAGCTCTTCTTCTTTTTTACTTTTATATCCGTTAAGTTTAAATTCCTTCATATACGTTTCAAAGGCATTGAATATTTTTTTTTTTTTCTGCATTTCTAATAGTATTGTAAAAATATCCTGAATAACTTGTTTCTCTTCTTCTTTATTTACTTTTCCAATCCGTGCTTTTGTTATAAGTTGTTTTATTTTGTGATGATGTGCTTTTAAAATAAATTTCTTGTCGTCAAGTTTTAGTCTGTTAGTAAATATGGTAATTACTGATGGAACAGCGCCAGCAACTGCTACAAATATAGGAATAGCTGGAACAAGTGCTAATGCAGCTGAACAACCAAAAACACCTGCTGTAATATATAATCCGGTACTTACTCTTCCACAAAATTTATAACTTTTTCTGTAAGCAGCAGCTAGTTTAGTTAAGTGAATGATTAACTGATCTATTGTTTCTATTCCATTATTAGAAATTAAATTTTTATGGACCATTTATATAATATATATTTTAAATTAAATTTCTTCCAATTCACTAAATGGTACCCAACTATTAAATTTTTCACTATAACCTTTCCATTTTACTAAAGCTTGTTTTTTCTTATAGTCTCGTCTAATAACTTTTTCTATTCTAAAAACTTCTTGTGTAGTAGGTAAAAGTTCTTGTTCATAAAATGAACCTTGAATTATTTCATTATTTAAATCTTTAATAGTGTATGTTCTGGGATTTGTATTATTAATTTTATAAATTATAAATATTTCCTCTGTCCAGTTTGGTGTATATCCTTTTTCAAAATGTCTTTTAAGTTTGCTTAAACGAACTCGATCACCAATTTTAAATTTTGTTTTACTTTTTGGTATCTTTAAATCACCATATAAATTAAAGTAAACAGTACCTTTATTTAAGTTTTTACTAGCTCGGTTGGTGTCATTTTTATACTAGAATGTTTTGTTTTGGTATATTTATCAACCATATCCTGCAAATTATCTAAATAAGTATAAGTGTTATTTGCTGTAAAATATTTCCACATTATTCTTTTTTAAACTTCTATTAAATCTTTCTATTACTAACAGCCTTTCCTTCATTAAATGTATGATACATATTAATCTTATTTTTATTCAAAAATGATTCAAACTTTTTATTATAAAATTCTTTTCCTTCATCTACCCATAAATTTACTGGTAATCGTCCTTTTAAAATTATTTTTTCAAAATGCTTCAGTAACAGATTCTCCAGTTTTATTCTTTAATGGAATAACCCAAGCATATTTACTAAATATATCAATAACGGTTAACAAGTACTTTACTCCTTTATTATATTTTGAAAAAGCTTGCATGTCAACTAAATCAGCTGACCAAGTATCATCAATATCATTAACTATCACTCTTCGTTTCCTAAATTTCCTTTTAATTGGTTTGTGTAATTCTTCTGCTAATTCATCGCTCCATGTGATTCCGGGGGTATACTCTACCCCCTTTTCCCGTTTTTTGATTTTTGTCCGAGACCAAGTGTATTTCGTTTGATACTGGTTTTACAACTAAATGTTTGCAATCTTTTCTCCAAATGTTTTTGATTTAGTTTTATTTAAATTGGAAAGCATTATGCTTATCACATGTACCCTTTTTTTACACACTGTCATAGCAAAAGTCATGGTCCATACATACTGCATCCAGTTCATTGACAGGGGTCCATTATCTAGGATTTCCTGGCCCACAATAATTATATCCTGGAAGTGTTAAACCTTTCTTAGGTAATAAAGGTAACATTGCTTTGTGAATATCTAAATTACCCCCTGTACTTTTAACAAACTTTGATTTCATTTTTCACAAGATGAACAAGTAGCCTTTATCATTTTTCTCCCGTTTTTTGTTATAACATAATGAGGATTTATATTATCAGTAAATTTTCTTTCTTTCAAACAATATATTTTATTCTGTAAACTCATCTATATCATATGTATTTAAAACTTTTTAGTTGGTTTTAACTGGGTTTAAAACCTGTGGATTTTAAATTGTCCGGCATTGGATTTTTTAGAATATGGACAAGGGGTCAGTCCGAATCAAAGACTAAATCTTTTTTTTTTTTGGTAAAACCAAAGGTTTTCATTCGGTTTAACTAAAGATTTAAAAGATTTTCAGGGTATTAAGTAGTATTCTAAGTTTAGGGCAAGGTTAAAGTCCACTTATAGAATAGGGACAAGGGGTCAGGGTGGGGGTTAAAATGCCAAAAACGCTATATTTAATACTACTTAACTAGTTTACTAGAACCTGCAACTGAATTAATTAAAATATTTATCAAATATCAAATAAGTGTCCATTAACCAAAATGAGAGTCTAAATTGCCACCGATAAGGAAAAAAATCTAGAAATTTATATGATGTATTTTATTTATAACACTGGCGAATTGCGAACTTGTAACAGAAGGAAAAAAACGGATTATGACCGCTTTTGCAATACTTGTCAGTATAAAGAATACAATGCTGGTGTTTTATTTGTTCATGAAAAACTGAGTCTCTGTTGTGTGGGCAAGTCATACATGCGTCGTCGTTTAATTGCAATAATTCTACAGATACTCTATTCGTCATCTTCTTCATATCTGATAACATCACTGATACTAGATATCAGTATCAGTATCAGCCCTTTCAACATTATCACCAGCTACACACTTGTCTTGTCCGTATCACTTTTCACATTATCACGAGTGCTTTCGGACAAATTATATGCTTCTTTTTCACTCTGTATATTATCAGTTGTAAAATCGCTATTTCTACAAACATTGTCCACATAGCAACCAACTACACACTCTTCCATTTATCAACAATCACGCATTTCTAACTATTTAAAACATTGACGGGGGCTAAATTCAAAGTACACCCTGCTACATGATGCACAAAATGATTATTCATTAAAGATACAAGTGCATAAGTAAATTACAATTAAGTTATTTTTGGAGTGAAAATGATCATTTGTGTATTTTATTTATCAAACTGTTCACTGTTGAGATTAAATCATCCAAGAATCCTATGTTTTACATAGTGTCTTATCTAAATATCATTTACTTACTATATTACATGTTTTGAAAGTTGGAGTAAATCGTCTTAATTCTAATGAATTATTCAAGCCATTAAATTTCTGCTTAATTTTTTTAATTGCTGCTTTATGCACATGTCGCGGAGATAGAAGTCTGTATCTTGTGCGTGTCAACTATTCGTTTCGTGTTATTTCCCTTGTTGCAGTTAGAAAAAGAGACACAGAAGACCTTTTATTTATCACCAGATGCCAACTGCACTTTGCTGATCAAACTTTTCCGTTACAGTATTTGCTAAAATATTCTATTCTAGCCAATTAAACAACCACTTCATGGAGGGGCGTCTTACATTAATGTTACGTCCCCTACACAAGGTTGAGCAGTGGATTAAATTTTGCCAGGTTTTAACTTTGTCTCCTGCCTTGACACAGGATAAATACCTTTGGTTATTCTCATTATCGCCAAACTTAAGTACATTAATTATAATTATTATTGTTATACCAGATTTCTATATCGCCCTTTTCATGATAAACACGTTCAATGTCGCTTTACATATAGCAAACGCAGCCACACAGGGCGCAAAATTCATCCTCTGCTAGAACAGACACAGAGTGATCTGACCAGAGAGACAGGATGAGATAAATCCCCAAGAATAGATAGAGAGAAATCATTTTCAATAATATCATGTCGGGCTAACTTAGCCTAGCTCCTTACGAATAGACAGTCTGGTTCGTTGACGTGCCCGGTGTATAGCAACGATACGCGAAGCCGTCTTTCTTTGGACGAACCAGTAAATGCCTGTTGGTAAGTTGGGAGACACCTAAAAGAATCTCAGAAATTTCTAGTGCCTGGACACTTACTATCGAAATGGTTGGGTCATATGATATTTGAATCAATGTCTTCGCTTACGTAAACTACAGGCGTAGCGTTAGCTTCGGCCTAAACTCCTTTTTCAAAACTGTGGGATTTAGAACAACTGTCACGAACGTGACTCACCCCAAATCACCCCCACCACATACACACACACACGCGCGCGCGCGCGTGCGCATACATACACAAGCAGACTAAGCTGTTTGTTTGGTCATGAATGCAGTTTGGGTTGTGGCTCCAGGATGTTAACATTTCTATTTTCTTTGCAGTGTAAAAATCAATTGCTACAACATTTAGATAACTGTTTCAAAATTGATCACACCAACTATGCTTGTAAGCACAAAATAATTTTGCGTTTTTATCTTACTTCAGTTGACTGGAGCTGTCAAAATAAAGGGGGAAATGTTCATTTCCTTCGAGCCAGAAGATAAAGCCAACGATATTTACGAGTTGGGGATGTTCCTGCGTGGTCTGATTCATATTAAAAAGAAGAAGTGTTAGAACATTTATCATAAAGTTGTAAACTCAAAATGGTGTCTTCGTAACCCCCAAATGTCGACGTATAGTACAGGTTTTGATGATAGTGCTATGCATTTTGAGACGTCAGAGAGCAGTTTACATCGGAATTTTTTTTTGTCATAATATTATATTCTATTATACATAATTTTATAAAAAAAAATTTTCTTCATCGTATTTGACACATGTTACTTGCATGCGGATCTTTAAATATTATATGTCTGCACTTATTATGAATGTGATACCTAAGATTTATTATGTATTCAACAATTTGCTTTGATTTAATTCATAGTTCTATTTCAACATTATTTTTGTCAATTTACATTAAACTGTTCTTAAAATGTGTGTATATTAATGTTACCGTACTTCAAAGAACACTTCCACGTTGATGTACAGGTTTTTACTCAGTAATTTAGAGACATTTACACAGGCAATGCAATTTCCAATTTCAGATTTTTTCTTCTCCTGAGAGTCACACTTTTGAAAAAAATTATTAATCTTATTTACATTTGGACATCTGAAGTTTTTTTTTGTTCTTAACAATATCATCTGAGACATCAAATGCAATCGAAATTGACATCCGCTACAAAATAAAAATTAAATTTAGCATAGTACTTAATTTAATGCTGCTATGAAATAGACACATTCTAGCTAGAAAATAAAACGATGGCAACAAGATCTGTAGATTTCAGTTTAAATCTGGTTTCTTTCCAAAATTTTGCAATGGTATAACATACAGCTCCAAATTTTTGAAAATTGTGTTACCATAATGTTGCAGCATTTCTAACTACACTTCTTACATCTTAATTTTTCCATATTTTTTTTTAATATTGTTTTTAATTTTTTTGTTGTTTTTTATTGTTGTTTTTTGTTTTTCTTTTTTAATAGTATTTTTGAACGTTATTTGGCTTATTTTTTACTTAATTCATACAATGTGTGCTAGACTGTTTCGTGATAAACTTAAATTAGATTTTAATTTTGGTATCTTTAATTTTATCAATGTTGCTTGTAAGCTTTATAATTTGGGTGCGTTTAGCATTTTGACAATTGATTTATAAAGATAATATTTTGATGTAGCTTAGTACCAAACGATCCTTATATATTTTTGTTTAAATTCATTTGTAAAGTTTTCGAAACTAAACAAAGAAATGCATTCATGACAACACTAAAGCATTCTTTGATTGGGTACTACCGTATCAAAATGTATATCACATTGGAATATGTAAATGGCATAAAATATATTACTCTACTGGTCTTTCTGTCAATATCACATTAAACTGTTCTTAAAGTATGTATGTATATTAATGTTACCGTACTTCAAAATACAAGTTCATGTTAATGTACAGCTTTATACTCAGCAATTCTGAGAAAATATTCATTTACAGGTAGTGCAATATCCAATTTCAGAACTGTCCTTCTCTTGAGAGTCAGACTTTTGAATAATATATTAATTTTGTTTACTTTTGGACATCTGCAGTTTTGTGTGTTCTTAACAATATCATCTGAAACACCAAATGTAATTAAAATTGACCTCTGCAACAAAACAGAAATTAAACGCCATAGTACTTAGCTTATTGTTGCCATGAAGTAGACACATTCTAGCTAGATAATAAAGCAATGGTAACAAGATCTGTAGATTCTAGTTTAAATTTGGTTTCTTCTTTAGTTATGATTAAACATACAGTTCCAGATTTCTAAAATTTGTGTTACCTTTACGTTGCAGCATTTCAAACCACACTTTTTACATTTTTTTTGTCCGTTTATTTTTTCATCTTTTTTAATTGTTTTGTTGTTGCTGTTTTTTTTAATTGTATTATTGAAGGTTATTTGGCTAAATCTATACTTACTTAATACAATGTGTGCTAGACTGTTTCATGATAAACTTCAAATTAAATAAAATGTTGGTACCTTAAATTGTATCAATGTTGCTTAAAAGCTTTTGAATTTTGTTGTGTTTAGCATTTTGACAATAGATTTTTTTTTTGTTTAACGTCGCGCCGACACATTTTAGGTCATATGTCGACTTTCCAGCTTTGATGGTGGAGGAAGACCTCAGGTGCCGCTCCGTGCATTATTTCATCACGAGCGGGCACCTTGGACGCGTCTTTTTCGTACGCCAGTATTTGGTTTTTATAGTACACTGTCGTTTGTAACCCCGCTCGAAAATGTTTGAGACATTTAGCCAAATATACCAAATTATTCCATCGCTTAAGACAAAATCAGTACAAAATCTCCTCTGGCAACAGCGACTGGATCCAGAAATGACGTCATCAATATGGGCACCGACTATGAAAATAATACTGCTAAATAATGTCTGAAGAAATCAATAGAAAGAGTTATAATATCAGAGACCTTACCATGAAACAAGCTAATTCGGCAATATCAATTCTTATATTTACAATTTTAAATCATACAAATGTACAGAACCCATTTTAATAGTTTTATGTGAGCCCCGTCCAAATATCTTACATTTTTTACATTCGCTATTACCTCTTGATATTGTTTTAGAATAAGCGAATACAATTTACCGAAATCTGCTTTAAATCAGTATCCAGAATGAAAGAAATATGATGAAAATCCAAAACAAATCATTATTTGTCCATGCAAATTGTGTGTATAATTATTTACTATTGAACATCTTCAGTTTTGTGTGTTCCTTATGATAGCAGCTTACACGCCAGTGTAATATGAAATTGACCTCTGAAACGAATCAAATAAAAACAAAAATCGATTTGCCATAGTACATTTTTAATGATGCCTGTATTTGGTTTTATTTCCTACAACTATGCAATGGTAAAACATACGGTTCAAGTTTTCTGAAAATTAATTTACCATAATGTTATAGCATTTCAAACTACACATTTTACACTTTAATTTTTTTACATGTTTCTGTTGTTGTTTGTTTGGACTATTTTGTTTTGTTTTAGAAGTGTATTTTTTAAATTATTTGGATTAATCTTGTGAGACATACAATGTGTGTTAGACTGTATCAGGATAACTTTAAATAGATTAAAAGTAAATTTTAGTAACTTTGATTTTATCAGTGTTGCTTAAAAATATTTGCAATTTAGTTTGTTTAGCATTTTGACAATACATTTATAAAGATAAAAACATTATGATGTTGTTTAATAACATTCGAATTTTACATACTTTTGTTTAGACTCATTTTTAACGTTATGTAAAAAAGAAATATACAGTACATTCATGACAACACTAAGGTATTCTTTGATTTGGTATGACTATATCAAAATGAATATCACTCTGGAGTTTGTAATGCAAAACGAGCTTGACAGTTTAAAGTTTAAAAATATTGGGACAACCTAGGCTAGAAAAAAATGATATTGCATAGAAAGTTATGCGAATGATTGTTTCTGTTGAATGCATAGTTATGGAATTTATTCAAATTCAAAATGTGATATTTTCGCATTGTTCTGCATTTTCTACTTGACAGTAAAACTCTGAAATAAGTTATTTCTATTTTCTAGTGTTACGTGTTGTTAATAAAAATCACAAAATCTATTTGTTGTTACTGTTTAACCTATATGTAAGTTATATTTATTTTTGTACAATAAGCTATCTAAATGGCACTTCGTCCATTCAGTGTATTTCGTAAACTGTATCTATTCTTTGTAAATAGTTACAAACACCTTACAACGAACAAGAGCTTCTCATATATGGAATACTTCCAGCCCTGTCAATCCTAAAAATGACCCAGCTTTGGAATGTATAGTAAATGTTTAATGGTATTCTGTTAGGAAATATGTTGTTATTGAAGAATCTGAATGACGCACCATTCAAGATGGCATCCAAGATGGCCGCAAACATCAGAAAATATATATCAGTGGTGCAATAAATAAGTTACAACCCGTAAATGGTGCACTTCACCATTACCGTCCCACCCCCAAGTCCAAAGTCAAAAAAGAAATATTCCCGCCAGGTGAATCACTACACACTCAATGACAACAGAATGCAAGCTATGTAAAACACATCAATCTTACCAAAAAGACACATTCATAAAAGGCCTCCTCAAAAATATGGATACATGACGTATCGCTATGACTTCCAGTTCATCAAACGTGCAGAAATATCTTAGATATAATGCAAAACACAACATAATTTTAAATTATAAGATAAGACAACCATTCTTGTAAAAACGGAATACACCACGTTAAAAAAATATTAGATCAGACAGAATTTACACGTTTGGATAATATAAAGTAAGAAGTAGCAAACATATTAGTGGAAAACAAATAATATTACTAGATAACTCTCACAACTATCACACAATTGTAGTTACAAAGTTGTAAAATATAAAATTATCGTAATACATTAAACGATCGTATTACATAAAATAAGACACAAAATTGCACATTTGTGAAGTATAATTAGATACACATTTTGGAAGTATTGACGGAGATTACTCCATTTAAATGCAGCAGAAATAAGTTTCTCAACTTTATATTTATATTGTGTCCTAATCATTCTAGAATATTCTTCATTCTTGCATTAATCAGGCTCTTCAGAAATATTCCGAGTTCGTAAATGTTTTGTACTTTCTCCTCCAGCTTGAAAGCAATTATAAGTTCTCCTTTAATCTTTACTGATTCAGTAACCTGAACTAAAGGAACACACACACACACACATATATGTTTAGTCAACCACATTGATATAGACATAAAAAATGTTATCAAATATTTCCTAAATGTAGTTATTTTCTAACCTGCAGAATGAAACGAAAACTTTCAGAAGGCTAATTTGCAACTAATCTGCAATCAATAAGTATTTTACGTGTAATATACAGCGTTCCGTAACGATCGTCTTGATAATTTCAATAACGATTGGAAATGTTTCCTCCCTTTACTTTAAAAAACAAAATTTGTATACCACTGTAGTCTTCTTACTTTTCTTTTTTTTCTTCTCTCACCTATTAACATATTATTGTTATTTTTAACCATTACATTCCTTTAAATGGCCAACAACTACTATATGTACATGTTAAAATAGTACAATGTATTTGTATATTATTGAGAAATTAAATGTAAATATAATATTGTGACAAATAAACGGGCCTTGAACGTGGTTCCAAAAAAAAAAACAAAAAAAAATATAGTATTTTACGTGTACGCAAGCGCGAGCATACATACATAGAGTAACGTAGGTAATATTGATAGCATGTACACTGTACACCCGTTTAACCCGTTAATTATACATGTATTCAGATTATTTATGGATTTTTCCCTTTTATATGATTTTATAATTTAAGTTAAATTAGGTTGCTGAAAATTGAACCGTTCAGATTTTAACAAAGCAATGGCATGCAATCCAATTATTCCATGATTCCATATAACGTTACTTGTCTTATGTATTTGTTAGTCAGAATAATTGCAAAATAGGTAATCTAAGACATCTGCATGTGACTTGACAAAGGCCCTGAGCCAGAACGTTGTCGCAAATGGTAATACATTGTATAATGGTATAAATCGTATTTATATACAGTACCAATCAAAGTAACACAATCAAAAAGGTTTAAAAATTAGCATAAATTAACGTTAAAAAGTAGTACCCGGAATTTCGTTGGAATAAAAGGCCTATATCCCCTATCATATAAAATAAATGTTGCAAGTACAATATAATAAATCAATACTTAAAGTAGAATAAAAAATAAAATTATTACACACGAAAAAGGTAACCTTCTTTCTTGGGCATTCATCAAACTGTAAACGAAAGGAATTTGCAAAGTGATGTCCGACACAAAATTGCTTTCTTTTTTGCTCTTTAACTTCTATCCTGTTTCTTTTTTCTAGTGAAACTTATTTTTCTCGTTTGTGTTGTTTAATTTGACGTCATTATCATTGGCAAGATAAGACATTAAATATAAATATATGAAATTTAGAAATCGAAAGGAAATAATCTTCATTAAAGACATACACTGCACACTGCACTCACAAAAAGCCATCACAAATACTCTTTTGGGTAAATAGGGTTACTGGAAACTGAACCGTTCAGAATTTTACAAA
This sequence comes from Mercenaria mercenaria, assembly GCF_021730395.1. Lineage (NCBI taxonomy): Eukaryota > Metazoa > Mollusca > Bivalvia > Venerida > Veneridae > Mercenaria > Mercenaria mercenaria. The sequence goes on along the minus strand of NC_069375.1, from coordinate 58,462,346 downwards.
GCAGTGGCCTGCAATTCGATGAAACTGCATTGGTCGAAACGTCTTTACACGAAGCTTATTTCATACTTTGGCACACCATGTTTAGATGCTACACAGTCAACAGTTTATTAGACTGGGACAAACCTTTGATAGGACAGCTTTTGTATTTTTGCTTTGTTATCACATGTTTAAGGAATTTGCTGAAATATGATATATCTGGAATTTCCATACTATTAGACAAGATGTATGCATCTATAGATGTAAACTACACTTCAAATTGGTATATATGGAAAGTAAACTGTCGGGATTTCATGTGGAATTCTTATTTCAATATTTGTTTTTAAATACAAAGACGTACATGATTATCGCATAAATATAAAAATGCATACTTTAATGTTGTAGAAGCTTATTTATTAAATTTTCTAATTATGGCGGTGCATTATGACGTTGTATAATAAGGGAACACGCTACTTTTATGGAGTTACTACATCTGAAGTTTACCCGGTGAAAGATATTTTTATCTTACACTGTAACATACACATATACCTTATATACTTACACTTCCGTTGCGAATACGAAGATAAAAAGACTTGTCGTCGAAAGGTTTTACATCCAGGAAACTATCATGAAAAACGCCGGTATTTTGTGCAAGCTTGAATGCAATCGTCAGAAGTGTAGATGATGTAATATCCATGCCAGCATTCGTTATTTCATCTAGAGTGCGGTATTTTGATGTCAGAAGCTTGTTCTCGATGGCTATCTGTATAGAATATCAATACACCCTGACCATACTCTGAATGCAAATGTGACATACAGAAAACATTGTAGACAAACACCGTTGCATTAAAAAATGCAAACAAAGTCAAAGCCATACATTGCTTAGTTGTGGAATGACATAGCAGATGGATTTCGTTCAAAAATCCAACAAGAACTTTTAATTATATGCAAGATACAAATATGGGGATGAGTTCGCATATTATAAAGTATTTCAAATGAAAGCTGTATTCCATGTTAAATGTAACCATTATAATAAATAACACCCAATCTCAAATCGTTAATCATAAAACATGGGTCATGAAAGTTTTCTCTTTTTGAAAGTAATTAAACAGTTTTATATTGTATATAAAATCGGTGGTTGTGGTAATAACACATTCTTATTCATTCTTCTCTATCCCATCCCTCCTTTTGTCCATTTCAGAAAAAAGTGTTCCTTTCAGGTTTCATCGAAAGATTTTTAAGCGAAACATGCATTGTTGTCATGATCAAGATACTCCTCGTTTAATTGGATCAACAGTGTAATAAAATACTTATAAAATACTTATAAAATAGACTGGCCCGGTTAACAGGTTGGTCAAGGCTACGTTTATGCAATATGTATTGTATTTTGCCGTGCTTTTAACTTTTAACATTTTGGACCCCTCTCAGTTTGGAACCGTCTAAGTTTATAAACACGTTTGTTTATTCTGTGAGGAGTACACGCAGTACAAACAGCTGATCGCATGTATTATTCAACCAGTTACGATACGATGTTGTAATGTCATTCTTTTTTTATTAAACTGAGTCTGCTATCAGTCTGGTTCCTAAAGTTTTAAGCTATAATGCAAACTCCATTTCAAAACATCAAACATTTTTGATATTTAAAATAATTTGTTTTTTAAAAAAAGACAAAATCATAGTCATTGAAATGTAAGATATAAGAAATACACATAAAACGTTAACACAAACAAATATTTAATATAAAATGTGTATCAAATCACTCCATTAATTTATTATATGTGCTTTACTCAATGTGCTCAAATGCTATTGTTTTGGTCATTTCGCATTTTCTTTCAACATGTTCAAAGTAAAATAAGTAGCATCCAGCTGATGTAAAGCGTTTAGGTGTTCTAAGTTGATGTTACGTATTTTTAGTATTTGTCTGTCTCGTAGCAATAAGGCTCCTCAGTAAAACTCCTGCTTGGTTGATATCACTTGTTTTATCTTCTGGTTTGTAAGACATAAACGGTTCTCCCTCAAAGATCCTGTAAGCTGTTTACAAAATGAGTACATACGTGATTTGTTATAATTTTATCACTGATTTTCATGCTGTACATGTAATGAACCTATTTACTATATATTTAACGTTTAAATTACATTACGAGAAAGCCTACAGATGGATATGATGGATATTTTGTTATACTTCTAGCTGTAATAGTTCAATAAACCAAAAACAATTAAATTCATTTTAGGCAAAACAGCATATTGTCTTCAAGATCAATATATATAATACATGCGTTTTCATGCGCATCCATGTGTATTCACCTAGTTAATTAAGGGCATACACTTGCTATCGTGGTCGTCTCTTAATCATGCGGTTGCATGAAAAATCTCCTTTCATACCTTTCTATTGCGAATGCAACGACGACGGTTGTTACGTCTAGCGCTTTCATTCCTAAAAAATAAGAGTTTGGGCAAGTTTAGCGGCAATCGACAGGATGACATGCAAACATATTCTCTAAAATTTCGGAAAAGTTTTTCCTGCAAAAAGTCGATGCCTAACCGTTAAACATCTTATTGCATTCCCTCTAGTTTCTGGAATAAACAACTGTTATATATCAAGAAAACTGATATTAATTAAAAAATAGTATGCTTGTTATTGCAATCTGAAGGCAGCATACCAACTGGTTAAACCTACTTTCTTACGATCTTTACTCATGTCGAAATTTATAAAATCGTTTTATTAAGTCATATTAAACCTAAACCCTTAAGCAAGTTTCTATCAGTTTCCGTATATTATCATTATATCGCTGAAGCTTTGAGCTTTATATGCACGTTGACTCGTTCTATTTAGCATAAAACAAATTACATAATATCCGAGTTAAGTGTCCATCAACAAATGGCAAGACATGTTTAGAAGAAATATTTTATCATATGCATAGGGCAGTTTAAAACTGCTGTAGTACCAAAACTTGCTAAACATTACAGTAAACTGATTCATTTTTGAAATCATTGAAACAACAAACCGTTTGTTATTTTCTTTAAAGACTGCTCGTCTGAACTATGGTTAAAATAGTAAGAATATAAAAAGTAAAATAAAACTCATATCAAAATGAAAAACATTTATTGTTTGAGTGCAAAGTTAAAACATCTAATTAAGGTTTAATAAAGAGACACACACAAACACACACACAACCACGCACGGACGCAAGCACGCCCGCACATACGCACACGCACGTACACACACGCACACGCAAACACTAACATAACAAACTAACATAGACAAACATACAAGTAAGATATAACAACACTGTAGGGCACCGCCCAAGACATACAGACGCACAAACACACAAACGCACACACAGGGGCACCGCCTTAGAATGGTCAGTAACCTATATAATGGAAACTGGGGGTTTAAATGCGTTTAGGGTATGCCAACCTTGCATTTACCATATTTTCAACAAGTAATACAACACAAATAAAATCATCCCCCGCTGAGAAGGGCTCTAACATTAGTGAAAAAATACCAGATCATATAAAGTAAAACATAAAATTATGGTGAAACTTAGATATAATTACACCAATGTACTCAATAGCTTGTCTGAAGTTAGAGCACCAGGAGCCTAACTTTTAACGGCACGACTAAGAAAGCTGCAAGACCAAATTCCACTACCTCCGTCCGTTTTATGTAGGATTTAGGAGAACATCAACTTTATTAGTCATCGCACCATCAAATAGGAAAGCGTAGCGATTAACTGTAGAGGGGTCAAACATGCGGATCAAAATGGGCTGTCACAGGTAGCTTAAAGCTATACGTTGTATAATATAACAAGTACTTACAAAGAAAACGAACAGGGGATCTAGAAATGATCGTTAAAGACAAACGGTCGCTGAACACACTGGATTGTATGAGCAAACGTTCAATGTGTAAGTTTGCAGTTCTTACAAATTCAGAAAGTATTTACTCTATGTAAAAGTAACATTATCAAGAACCCCAATTGGAAACCAACACATAAAGTCTGTGGCAACGACGAGCAGTAAGTTTCTTGCAACTTTTAAGTGCCTCTTCTCTTTAGATTCTACTGTGGTTGCAATACCGGCAGATATTCGTATTTCAATGAAAATAGACTCTTGACCAACTGCCACCAGGAGAAATGTGACAAAATTTAAGCAAACAAGGACTGTAAGAGAAAAAAAAAACAACCAGGTTGACGACCTCTTGTCAACGGTAGAGCAAAGCAAATTCCTGATTTCGAGTAGAGTTGATTTTTGAAATACCCTGCGTACGCAACAGGAAGTATGGCGACAAAGACAGAAAACAAACATGTAAATATAACACAAGCGACTGCCTTGTCTGTGGATAATGTAGCTCCATCAAAGGGAAATTTAATGGCCTCTCCAGCGTTATTAAACACAGAACAAGAACACTTGATTCCAAAGAAATAGCACAGAGTATCCCTGCAAGGTTACAACATACACTGTGTTTTTAATAATCGTCCACAAAAATATATATGAACAAAATATATGTATATGGAAAGATAAACAGGTACGGTATACACAGATATGAAGGAGGATGTACCTCCCTGTAAACACAAAACCAATATGTAATGATATATCATACCTTTTTCTTAAAGCAGTGTCAGCGACGGCTATAAATACAAGGTAAACTGGATCTAGAAATCAGAAACTGCCAAACTGGTGACAAATAAACCAAGACCTAATTTCAGTATCATTTTATCAGTATTCATAGTCTCAACCTATAGATAATCGTCAGTAGATTTCCGACAAGTGCCTTTATCCCAATAAGCTAAATTAAGAACTGCTATACAGAATGTCGCATAAGATAATCGCAAGATGAAAACTCGTCTTTGTGTGGTAATCAACTTTTCCACGAACATAATAAGGTCAAATGCAACAGAACTTGAATGCAGGTGTAAATAATGTTTTCATACGAAATAATCCTGTAATACCCCAGTCACACATACGGCGCGGATAGCTACGTCTAACCACGGATAGAAACGTAGTAATCCGTATCGATCCGTACCTGAGCCGTACCTTATTGTAGTAAACCGTATTAATCCGTACCAGTCCGTACGGCTCAGGTACGGATCGACACGGATTACTACGTTTCTGTCCGTAGCTAAACGTAGCTATCTGCGCCGTATGTGTGACTGTGGTATAAATATCTCTGTATGAAACGTTTTGATATTGTTCCTTTTGAAATTTATGTGTTGCACAAATGAATCACGAAATGAAATGTCTTGTAATTCTTCGATTTCATTTTATTTTGACAAATCTATTTGTGTGTGTGTTAGTCCAGAAACTGGGTCGGCCGAAATGTTTACAAGTTTGCTAGGATTTAGTTTTGTACATGAGACAACCCGTAAAAGGCATGCACATCAATCACGGGTAGTTGAAAGATACCTCAAATGTTAAGGATTGTAAGGCGTTTAAGGCAGCTAAAGACATAAGTTGAAGGAGTAGTTAGGCTATCAATACTTAAATCTAGAGAGCGTAGGTTCCTCACTATCTCAAATGCAAAGCGGGATATCCTTTCTATGTCACAATTCGAAAGATGCAAGATTGATATAATGAAATAAACGATCTGATTTGCAAACTTTATCAGTCCGAAGAAAATGATTGCATTTTCTGTTGATGATAATCTTTAACAAACTTTAAGAGGCACACGAGGTTATTGTTAATTTATATCTCCCTTGTCTTTGATCTTTGATCGGAAAACACGCGATCAGTAAGGAGACGTTACAAATATACAACATAATATCATTAATAAACAAGAGAATGACATTGAGAGTGAGCCTCTTATCATGTATCTGCTTCCTTAGAAAATCAAAGAAAATGATTTTAATAATTGCATTCTGCAGGCTTTTTATGGGATTGTTTCTTTATACAGAAAAACAGAAAAATGTGTTAGTATTATATGAACATTAATTTGTATCTAAATTTATTGGATGACTAACCAAAAGGGACTAATCTAGGATTTGGAATGCAGTTTTCCTACAAGTAAGTGGTATTCCCAATAAAACAAATAATTTAGTCTTTGTCGCAGATTTGTTTTTTAATTTAGTATTGAAATGGTTGAGATATTTGAATCTTTCTCCTGATATACAAATGTAACTATATTTAACAAGGCATTATTTATCTGGATGATATTAATCATGCGTTTCTTTCTACTCACTGAATTATCACTAGAATCTTATACACTTGAACATAAAAATGGAAATGTGGACACGACCACATCTTATCAACAAATCTCTCCATATAACATGTACAAGCGACACAATTTGAAAGTTTTATTGTAATTTTTTTCCATTTGGATCTGAATCTGAATGCTACCAAGGCAGCATTTGAGCCGCGCCATGAGAAAACCGACATAGTGGGTTTGCGACCAGCATGGATCCAGACCAGCCTGCGCATCCGCGCAGTCTGGTCAGGATCCATGCTGTTCGCTAACAGTTTCTCCAATTCCAATAGGCTTTAAAAGCGAACAGCATGGAGCCTGACCAGACTGCGCGGATGCGCAGGCTGGTCTGGATCCATGCTGGTCGCAAACCCACTATGTTGGTTTTCTCATGGCACGGCTCATTTGTTTACTTTTTAATTCACTCGACTTTTAGGAGCATGTATAGTCATTAAGGATTAAATCAACGTAATCAATGCGTTTCAATCGTTACCAAAGTTTATTTCTTCTCTTTGCATGGAATTATTTTTATGGCCACTTTGATTTCACTAGTCTATGACGTTTTTGAATTAACAACATAAATGCTTTTTTAAACTAGATTTCTAAAACCTTGTTACAAAGTTACTAGAAATCAAAATGCTTAGCCAAAAACATTTCTTCATTAGATCTTACAAACTCAAATGGGGGCATGCAAAATTCATATGGTGATATTACCTTTGGAATGATTATATAATTTTACAAAGAAACAATAAGGATATTATATTGTTTCAACCGTCGAGTGAAAGTATGTGATATAAAGATGCAAAGATACGTATAGTACATAAATAGATATAGTTCTTTTTCACTTTTACAATACTGTATTTGCATTGGTCGCTAGAATATAATGTTATCATTTCTGGTATTCTTCTTGCTGTTAAAGAGGTAAATACCTGCATGAACATTATCAAAAATTATAACATAAAGCTTTGTAATTTTTTAGAAAAGACAAACATAACATTAGTGTATAATGCATACAGGTTTTCTTAGGTGCATGCATGCATGTGTACGTGTGATAGAGTGTAGGATGGAGAGGATGTGCTACTGTGTTCAGCTTTGATTTTCCTACAGGTGAATTATACTAACATCTTAACCTGGACTAAGAGGTTAAGAGGTTCCCATATTTGAAACATTTTGAAAGTTAGGATTATAATCACATATCTGTCATTGAAAGAATCCAATTTGCTCACGATAGCGAAAACGAGTACAAAGACTGTTCACTATCTGATTCAAACAGTTTATGCAACATCAACCGCTGGACATCACGCTTTAGAAATCAGTAGCAAAATTAATCTTCAGCCTATTACACGGAGTTTCGAAACTTGAATCACAGATAAAAGTTATTACCGACTCAAATAGCACATCAATTGTGATATGTTTAAACGTGTTGCTTAAACGAATTTAAGTCACACAGTGAAATATATAATTACCTGGCGGACAACCAATGTCTGTTGCATAAATGCTAAATTTTCCATTGGGCCATGAATCAATATCTACTGATATGTTTCTGCCGTATTTATAACAGAAACTTAGTTTTAAATTATTCAGCGTGGCTGAATAATGTGTCCGTCCGACGTGCTCAAAACGTCTTGTGTTTCGTTCACAAACGGTGCACCTGAGTCTTCATTTTTAGTGAGCACGTGCAGAGTTGAGTTGTATGCCACATTAATTGACAGCTTACCCTCTCGCCACTTACAAATGGAGGGTTCTGGACAACCATGGTTTGTCATTGGTATAACATCAGGACCTACTGGCCATTGACTCATACCGTCCTCTATCTCTATTTCTAAAATACTATTGCCTTATCCATCAAACCCATCAAAAAAGTTTCCGTAAACTGCAGCAAAAGTTCGCCAGATACAGCCATATTAAAGTCTCTAAGGGTTGTTTTGTTTGTTTGGTTTGGGTTTAACCCCTTTGTTTTCAACATTTTTTTCAACAGTATTTCAGTTATATAACGGCGGGTAGTTAACCTAATCAGTGTTCCTGGAGTCTGCACAGTACAAACCTGTTCTCCGCAAGTAAATGCCAACTTCCCCACATGAATCAGAGATGGAGGACGAATGATATCAGACACAGTATCAAATCGTCACGGAGAAGATACGCCCCGCCCGGGGATAGAACTCACGACCCCGGATCCGTAGATCTTCACTCTTTCCATTTTGTGCTATGCGGGCGGGCTTGTAAGGGTTGTAGCTGCATCTTTAATATTTTTACGATAATTTATTAATATAAATATTATTTTTCCTGTAAATTTATTGGTCCATGAAGATACTGAAATTTTAGTCTTTCGAAATTATTCTAAAGTTTTACACGGAAATATTGCTTTCATGCTTCCTTTCAGTATAATATTTTGAAATATAAAATTAAATTGAAGTTTGAAACATTTTAGTATCTAAAATTGAGGAAATTTATTATGACAAATACCTTTACAAATCTGAGTAGTATATTTTGGAAACATAAATACCAGTGCGATTAATTGGAACATGTCTACTAATTATTGTCTCCAAATTTTGAATTAAGCCCTGCAAAATAACATTTTGAATATAACTAGGCCACATGCACTAAACTATGGACCGGTTATTCAAATAAGGAATCGTGTAATAATATGCTCAAACTGAGTATCTTGCCAGTCAATAGTGATATCTCGGACCTCATAATAATATTAATAGTAATATAATAATAATGGCAACATTGATGATACATTCAATATTGAAGAAAAGTGATTATTAACTTATGCAATATGAAATATAAACTGTTTCCACTTTTACAGCTATGTGCTGTACACAGCAGTTGCACTTATTAACCTACCTTCATTGAAATTTTCACACTCTATATTACAGAACTGCTTTTGCACACATTTTTTTTCTGTATATGTACCAGATCCTCTATACCCGCTCTGACCTGTAAGCAATACTAAATTTCTAAATTATTTGCCTTGCAATTTCTATATGCATGTTTATAATATAACTTACGAGACAAATATTTCAAACTTTTACTTCATACATTTAAACACCTTAAACACTTTTGTTATTATTCAAATGTATTATGTCGTAAAAAAAACGTTCTGTATCGTATTATGCGTTTGCATGTTATAATTAATAATTGTTACGAAAGGGTCTCAATTCACTTAGAAGTACGTAAGTTAAAATACTACGTTTGCGCCAACACCGCAATTCGACAGTGCGACAAAACTATGTATATACTAACAAAAGGTTAGGGTTAATATTACCAGGGTTACAAAATATACACATTAAAATACTTTTCGTTTAAATTGCTTGAATCCGGTATATTCCAGGGACTGTAATTTATACAGGCGCTCAAGGTCTGCATTGAGTCGCACTCTTATGGCAAAAACCTCACGTTCGTCAAAACAATGTTATTTTTTTTGATATTTTGGTGCGTAGGAATGTCTGCTGGGTGGCATCACACAAATACGTCAGAATGACAAATAAGTGCGCCTATACGTCAAATTCTATAGGGGGCAAGATAACTGTTACCGTGTCGAAGAACTGAAAATATCTCATTCGTCGTACGTTACTCATTTGAAGAGCATTTGCATAGTGCCAGAGTACCAGAAGGATATGGCCACAGTCAGCCCCATGGTTGTATATTTAAGCAATATCCATTGTTTTAAACAACCAAGACGTTGTATTTGATGTGAGTGAGATCAGTTCGTAACTCAAATAAACTATTTCTTTTATGTTTGTTTGCTTCTACGCTTTGACAATGACAACGCTTATTTACATGTTTGAGTGGATATAATATGATTCTTTTTACACAGAGACAAAATGCAGATATTCTATACAATGATGCAAAATTCCGTACACTCAATCAGGTAAAACAATTTAAAAAATTTAGTGTAACATTTTCTACAAGAAATATGCGAAATACATTTGAACCTTTTAGTGAACTGGCTCCGAAACCTAAAAGATGTTAGAATGTTTTTATTCGATACTGTGGAATATTTCTAAATGAAATCCATCTTAAAGATAAATGATATTCTAACTCTGGAATACATGACTTGAAATCATGAATGTAAACAAACCATAAAATTTACAATGAAAATTGATGTTTTAGGAAGTGTTTCACGTGTATCATTAACATTTCTGAGATTATTAATTTTCTTTAGTTCTGTTTACGTTCTAATATTGAGCAATTGACTTCCTATAAATGTCAAATTAACCATAAAAAAAAACATTTGAAGAAAACATCAAACAAACCCCCTAAGACTAGGAAGCAAATTCTTTTTCAAAGAAAACATTTTCCTCTTGCACTTCATCGGCATTTGTCACCAACGTAGAAGTGCAGTTGAAAGACCTTTTAACTATTATGAACAAGTTTATATATCTGTATATATAATCTATTAATGACGTATATTAGAACAATTTATGAGCTCTACCTGGCAAGGTTTTATCTAAAGCTTTGCTTGCTCTTGAGGAGGCTATGAAAGCTGCACTTAGGTAATAGGATTTCTGGAAAACGTACGGATGATTCATATACGCGATCATTCGAACATTAATATCCATAATGGCTGATTTGTCCCTGAAAGATAAGCTGACTTTAAAAAATAATGTGCGACTCAAACAAAGGCTATTATGTGTTTAAACAAAACCGCGCTAGGAAATAATAACAGAAACGAATACCAGTATAATATATCTTTTAAAAACACGTTGACTTTGTTCACCATTTCAAGAGCGTCTTAGAGACTTTACTGTTTTCGAAGCGCCTAATAGACTTTTCTCAATTTAAAGCGTCGATATCGATCTTCAATTTAGAGAGGTTTTACTGTTTTCGAAGCGCCAAAGAGGCTTACCTGTTCTTGAAACATTATTTTGTATACATACTTCAATTTAATGAAAGAATGTAAAAAGCCCATAAATACCTCGAGGAAATCAGATTTTACATTTACTATTAACTTCTTTATTCTAAGTTTAAATTTATTCATATCTAGTATACTACAGCGAATATCATACTTGGCAAATTTACCGGGGAGCCGATGTCACGGTGAGGATATTTGCTTTTCGCCACGAAATAACAATAACAATAAAGTCTTACTTTAGGAATAAATTGTTACGGTCTCTTACGCACAGCCTACACGTTTAAATCCAAGCTCTGACAACTGCATCAGCGAGTTGACTCTTTGCCTCAGTGGTTAGAGTATTGGACTAGCACCCGAGCGACCCAGTTTCGAATCCCATCAGTAGCAGTTAGGATGTTTCATCATAAAATGCTATGCTTTTTTTATTTATTACGACTTACAGTCGAAAGAAAGTGACACACTATCCAATTTGTTTTCAAATATTACCTTTAGAAAGAATGTTATCACTTTTGCAACTTACTGTAAATCACTGTTGTTTGATTTTTAGAAATAAATAATTTTGAGCAATTGAACAACATTCTCTCTTCACTATTACATTTTCCCTTCATTATACAAGACAAACAAATGACATATTTAGATCTTAAATGATTTGACATGCACACTTAGTGCCGAGCATTGTTATCTCACTATTCCAATATGAATATTAAAGTTATAATCCTGGTCAGATTAGATTCCGTAGCGAATTTATTAAGAAGGTCATTTTTCCACGGCAACGCATAAAACTTTCATTAACGAAGACATTGGCTGGATAAATTTACTTGTAAGTTGATAGATCCCACCGATGGAGATGGATATAAAGATGTGAACTTCCGATTTCAGTGACACAACCGCCATCATTTGGATACGTCCGTAAAATTTCCGTAAGGAATCGGAAACTACGCTTAAGGAAATGGCTAATCGTATGGTTCCGTATGAATAGTTAAATAACCCGCAGGCAGATATCTGTACGGCAGTTTTGTATAACGTTGTACTGAAGTCATCCAACTGATATATTTTCCACCGATTTCTTTACTTTTCTTTAATTTTAGTAGCACATAAACAGGATGTGATTTCGAATATAGGAAAAGGCTAATTTTATGTCTATGTGCAATATTGTTGTCATCTAATGATATATATGCAACAAATCAATGATTGTAAGTGTGAATAATACAAATGACATCTATAGCAGTTCACACCATGGTTTAAATATAATGTAATTCGCTTACGTTTTCCTTCATATTTCGGTTGATAAGACTGGAAATAATTAGTGACAATATTCAGAGAGTTTCTGTCTGTATGTCTGGCTATCTATCTGTATCTTATGTATTATCTTACTTCATTATTCATGCGGAAGAGCCGTATTCATTATTCATATATATATAACAGTATATCTGTATCTTGTGTATGGAGTTCAACCCGGATAAGGATTACTCGAAAGAAAAAATCATCTACAATTATACACTATATCTTCACTTGATACTGGCAGTGTTCCACAAGACTGGAGGACGGCTATCGTTGCCCCTGTATACAAAAAGGGCCAACAATTACAGACCTTTTCTCTTACTTGCATTGCTTCCAACTGATGGAGCATCTTTTAGCATCAACTAGATAATAAAATTTGCTTAATTCTTTCCAACATGACTTCCGCTCAAAGCACAGTTGTGAATCTCAGTGTATTGATTTTAGTCAAGAAAGTTTTGATTACCTTGAAGCTGGTAGATAGACAGGCCTAATAGTAATTGATTTTAGCAAAGCGTTTGACAATGTCGATCAGAATCATTTGATGTACAAACTATTTTAATTAGGTATAGACATAATAAACATCCATGTGAATTAAACATTTCCTTACAAAACAAACACAAATTGCCACCAATCAGATGTAATACCTATGGTGTCAGGGGTATCTCAAGGGTCTGTCCTTATGTCTTGCCTTTTCCTTACATATCATTGACTTGCCAGACTCACTTAGAAGCAGCTTTAGATTGATGATACAGTAGGTTATCTCACTTCTCACTATTAATATCATGCATGATTGTGAGACTCTCCAGCAAGATCTCCATAATTTAGAACTTTGGGAAAAGACCTGGTCCATGGAGTTTAATTCTTATAAGTTCGAAGTGATTAGGATATCAAAAAAAGGGAAACATAAACAAAACAAAAAAAAAGCATTTTTTCCTCTATAAGCTACATATCCATGAATTAAAACTATAAAAAATGCATAATATTTAGGCGAACCATCAGTGAGGACTTCAGCTGGAAATAACTTTAAAAGTCTTTATCACTTTAAATCACATTAAAGGATATAGTCTGAATACTTGCACAAAGATAAAATTAACGATTTTCCAAGGAGGGCATTTTGATATTGAAAACATTTATTCCACAGTTAACAAATATAACAACCATACAGTCCTTAGATAAACTGACACGCAGAAAATGCACTTTAAAACAGTCCTTACAGCTAATCTCATATTTTTCAAAGCATAGCATATCAATAAATATAAATAAAGCTCTTTCCTAAATTGTTCTAATGATAAACAGCTGAATTTTGATGACATTGTCGGACAATTTCCAAATCTACTATTATTTTGAAGTGACAGCGACTGAATAACGATGTTAATAATGTAAACAAACTTTTCTAGGACCTATTCGCATGTAGTGCCACCTATACGCGCACCTGTTTAATCAAGAGAATCGACCATTATACATATAATTCGATTTTAAGAATATGCTATCAATAAGGTTTATGTCAGCAATATCAAATGATAAAATTTAAATATAACACATCAAATTGCCCGAGCCAATCTGTTATCGCTCCTAATTGTCATCGCAAAGAGATGCAACAGTAAGACAAGATAGAATAAGACCTACTTATTATTTCCCTTGCATAATTTGAAGGATAAGAAAAGGCTCCATTTTTATTGTTTAAAAGCAATTGTTTTATTAAATACAAACTCTATATGAACACCTTATTACAGTTTAACGACTGATAGGGAAGCGGTGGCGTGATAAATAAGATCAGCCGCTCAACCCGTGGGTCGTGTGTTTTCACGACCACACCTTCTCATACGACACCAGCACTGGTTTATTCCAGGATTGCTTCTAGTTAGCTAAAGGCTGATCTAAAATGAATTAGTATAAACAAATGTCTTTCGCATGAAATAAAATAAGCGATGACTTGATTTCCACAAGAAAAGTAGGAAAGCCTTTGTTTCCTGATAAGAGGTATTTAAACACCGGATTTTTTTTTTATTTAGGCCCGAACGTATATATCCCTTCTTTCTTTATGTCTCGTCATACGTTATAAAATATCGATATAAAATGTGTATTTTAGATTATTATTCCAGTTTTTCAAGAAAGAAAATATGTTAAAATATGACGGTATAAAATCAAGTAACGATTGCCCGAGCAACTTTTTGGATATAACCGTTCAATGTACATCACGTTTTAGTGAGGGGTGTGGGAAATAGCAGTACGTTGCACTGAAGCCAGCTTATGTTAAAGTGAACTGTAGTTAGTGGTATCCGAACTAAATTCAAAATACACTATTTGGAAATAAATGTGCAAAAAATAACCTCATCCTTATTTATCATTTATTTCTTTTTTTTTATTTTTGATCAAATATTCAAGTTTTCACATGTATTTTGCATCACAAAATTACGTTACAAGACAAGGTACATAACTCTAGCTTTTATTTTGTCAAATGATGCCCCTTTTTTAACTTAGAAGTTTAGTTAACTGTTTTATGTAAGCAGGTCTTTCGAAGCTTAAATTTCTTTAAGACAAATACCTTCAGACTTCACACATTACTTTGACATTATCAGGTGATCTCAATTGGCTTGCTATATTACTATAGCTTAAATTTGTCCAAATTATAGCCTGTTCAATACATTTCTGTTTTGAACGTTTTGCATATAAGTGTGCTTCTTGAAAATATCTAGACTAAATATTTTTAGATTACCCGCACGTCGTTTTCGTCATGGTTCTAGCTGTGCCTGATTGTTTATCATTCCGGCTGAATTTAGCAGGGCGTATTGCATGTCTTAGTGGACTTTGCTAAATAACTGTTGTTTTTTTTCCGGTGGATACCTTTGCATTTCATTTAGTAAACAGCATTACTATATCCTTCAGAAATGTTAATCATGCACTTTTTTCATAAATATTCACTACTAGGTTTCTAAGATACTTTAAACCTACTCTCTCGTACAATTTGCAGAAATGCAAAAATGTCATTGGTAGATTTGTGCGCAGAAGCATTGAGAGCTTGATAACCTTTGTGGTTCTTTGCTCATCGAGCTCATTAAGCGTAATTAATGGATCTATCTACTGTGCTGCGTATATGACAAATTTAATTTGACAAATACAAATGAAGTGAATGCAAACTACAAGATGACTTCTTTAGAAGTATCGTTCGTTATTTGGTTAATTGTCATAGGAGGTTTGTTTTATTCTTTATAATGATGATTATAAGTCAATTAGGAGTAACTGGGAGGTAAACTGCGTACTAGAAAGATATTTTATAACAACATTTATATTCTGTAATTAAGAATATGCTTGAATTGAACAAATTTAGTCAAATTTAGTTCTCTTAGAAAATTAACTGTTTTTAACAATGATTTTATCTCAGTTCTGCGCAATGTGCAGTCATTGGACTTGAAGGAAGTATCAATGCCATTTTGCATTTATTTCATATATTTTTTTTTATATTTTTGAAGTCCCATTTTCAAGACTTGGAGGTTTTAGTTTTATATGAAATGTTTATGATAATTATGTCATTTCATTTGCTCAGGCAACGAAAGCTGTGCATTCCATACATTTTTGCCAAATTTTTACAATATCACCATATATCTAAAAGAATTTGTCGTACTTCTAAAAGTCATAATTTTTACATGCATTCATACAGATTAAATATAAGGAAAGTTCAGTTAATTTGAATACACAAGCAGTATTAAGGACAGTCAATTGAGTCACTCCGATTTGCTCACATAAAGTTTTTATTACACATGTGACCAAAGGAGCGAACATAATGTAGACTACCCAGAAATTGAAAATATGATACGTACCTTCAGATATACCTGTTTAAAGTTCAGTTATTATACACGTGTATATACTAATTCTTCGAACAAAGCAAACTGACACCTCCATTTTCCTTTCTTTCAAAATGAGAAGAAACATTACAGAAGATGTACTAATCAGTTGTAAGTTTTGACCAATGTATTTTTTATTATATTATGAACTAATGTTTTCGGTTCGATATGTACATAATGTTTACATTTAATGTAATAATATTCTTTTAAACTATTTATTTTCTTTAATAAAGGTTTTAGTTTTTACCCATTAATGTCAGTATAATTCTTAAATTACCATAGTATCCAATGTACCTAAATGTACTAAAATAGTGCATTCAATGTAATGAGAACAAACGTACATGTAAAGATAGAAAGTAATTATAACTAAAAAAATGTATATCAGCTTGAACTTTTTATTAATGTTTAAAAACCTGTATTTTCATTTGCCTGCTGGGGTAAATGTATTAACGTAATATTGTTTATAGAAGCCAATATTACAACGTTACTTTCGTTTCTTGCTGTTAGTATTAAGTTAAATCAAAATCTATTGAACTTGAAGACATAGTTTTGATTTATAATATTCGGTAAAACAATAGATTAAATAGGATATTTGCGCCAAATAAATTTTGTGAATAGCGGGTTTATATATAACAATATGACAGTAAGCGCACTATGTCACATAATGTTGCAAATGATGTGATCTTATACATGTACTGACTTTTCTATTTAATAAAAATAACAACAGATTGGATTGAGGCAAATTAATAAAGACAGTATAACATCATCTAACTAATGTTGATTTAAAAAAAAAAAACAAGATTGTGTCATCATTTAAAGACAAGTTGACTGATCCAGTCAAAACATTGTACCGGTTTCGGCCGAGTTGATTAACTAATCAAATTACAGAAATGTGAAAGTGGCCGGGAAAATCCTGTATTAGCCGAGTTTTCGCTTTTGCCGACTCTGTCATTGTAAAACATCAGCATTTTGTGCAGCACTACGGCTTATTCGTTTATGATATGGATAACTGAAATGTATAAAAATGTTAAAATGGTCCAAGATGCTAATTCATAAGTTTATGATTAAGTTACCAGCATGATTTTTAGAAAAAAATGATTGGTTTCGTACTTCTAGTAACTTTCAGATTTAAGAGAATAATATACCAAGCGTAACTACGTATGGGGAAAATAAAAACACATTAAAGTTTCGAATTAACATTTATTAGCCTCTAAAGGTAAAATAAACGCAGCAAGAAGTTACAGATATGAGAAATGCGTATCGGCTAAAAAGCCCGATGTACTATTTTCAAATCTTTTAGAGACATGATATAATGCTTATAGGACATGTACTGATGTTACGTGCGGGCATTGAGGCCCCGCCACACACATTCAAGAAGTGCGTGCAACAGATGAACCAAAGTATAATATGTGAGGATTTCATTTCAGGTAGGCTTACGATATTTTAAGCTTTGTAAAGCACTTTATTGTAAAACGAAATCATTCTGTTAATATTAAGATATCATGATATGGCATTATTATCATTACTATCACTCTTATCATTAGCAGAGGTGTATGCTACAATTTAGCAAAATTTAGTTATAGTAGTAGTAAACAAATAAACGAACATTTGATTAATACCTTCATATGCCAGGTGTTGTTGCTGTTTGCAATCACAGGGCCTGGAAGAGAAATTTACTTTAAAAATCATTCATGAATATCAGTAAATCTTAATGAATACACCAGTTGTTTTTAAACCCAATATACTTTCACTATCTTTGCAGCAGAGACTGAGAGTGTCAGTAAGTGGCCAGTAGGTCCTTATGTTTTATCGATGACACGACACGGATGTCCGGAACCGTCTATGTACGGATGGCGGGAAGGTTACCTGTCAATCAAGTTGCAGACGTCCCAGTCTGTGAATGTGCAGACTAACAATTTGGAAATAGACGTTGACGGAACTGCAAAGGTCGTCGGCGTCCTAGAAGAAAGTGTGTTCAGCACGTCAGACAGGCATATATTTATCTCCGCAACTACATATGATTTGAAAATAGGTTTTTGTTATAAATACAGAAGTAACTTATCATTAGACATTGGATCATGGCCCGATGGGAACTTCACCATATATGGAACAGAAACAGGATGTCCGAAAGGTAACCGGCTATTTTGATTTATTATGACTACATTTCGTAGTTGGTCTTTACCTATCAGGCATACGTGTATTTTGGTTTCTCACAACGTACGGGTCATTTTACCAAACGTGTAACGTTTATGTAGTGAAAATTGTATCTTGACGTCACCAGATTCTCCGACCACATTTTAACAATACATTACACGTATGGCATTTGTGTAGTTGATATCCAATTCCTTATAATGATTTTCCTTATATAATCTCCAGCAGTGCGAATACCCGTGTTGGTGTTCCGTAAAATCGGGGTAATGTGCACATTAAAAAATCACACTCACAATATTAACGTGTAAAACTTCAGTCTATGTAAATTAAGTTAAATTACTTGAATGTCATGAGCCTTTTGCCTTGAATGAAAAATGGTACTTTTTAAAACATAACACTTTAGCAATAAAATATATGCGAAGTGTCACTATTTTAACGAGTTTACGGTTTTTAAATATTCCAATTAACATCAAAATTCGTATTTCTTAAAATCCTAAAATGTTAATGGTCGTGGTATATCCAGATTTTCTAATAAATATTTACTCTGTAATGTACTTCTACACATTGAAACAAATATGTTCCACAACATAGAATTTAAATACGTCATACTTCTTTTAAAGCATCATGGTATCCAAAGGAAATTAAACCAATAAAAAAGGGTCTCAGTCTGAAGCCTATTTTAAGTGTAAGTAAGTTCGGTGTTTTCTCATTGCATGATCAAAAACCATAAAATGTTTTGTAACTGGTATATTATTCTAAACTAAATAAAAAAGTAAGCTAGTGGTAACTAATCATACGAAGAAGCCTAAAAACTAAGCACTTGCAATTAGTTTGATACGGTAAATTTTGTATTATTTTCTATAGTTTAATGTACAAATAACGCGGAACCGGCGCATCAAAGGAAGGCACTACTGGGATATTTTAGGGCACAACACTAAAACGCGGCATCTTTTTTACAAGAATACCAAACATTAGTCTTTCAGTGTTGTTATACATATGTATTTTCAGGTCCTTTGGGATCATGGAGTCCATTCAACATATGTGTAATAGAGTTCCGCTTAGGCCGGTGCTAGGGGCGTGAGAGGTGTTGCACATTACATTACCTCTCATGAACAGACTCAATCAAACAGAGTCTGCTATTATTCTTCGTGGTTGCATTCTTTGCTTTCAAAGCATCTTTTTACAGATTTTATGAACTATTACAACAGCAATCTTTAAGTTTCGTGTGGCGGCTGTAAAAAGTCTCCCGGTACTTGGATTCAGTGTTGTTATATTTTCTGGTCCTTTGGGATCTATATTTTCTTGTCCCTTGGGATCATGGAGTCCATTCAACATATGTGTAACAGAGTTCCGCTTAAAACGGTGCTAGGGGGCGTGAGAGGTGTTGCACATTACATTACCTCTCATGAACAGACTCAATCAAACCGAGTCTGCTATTATTCTTCTTGGTTGCATTCTTTGCATCCAAAGGATCCTTTTACAGATTTTAATTTCAAAAGATAGCACTTTATCTTACATATTATAACTTGTTCAAAAAAGTGAATGTGGCAAACAGCACATAAAGAGGAAATGGATTTAATCATTTAAGCAACTGAATTTATGTCAATATGCTTCAGTTAAAACCTTCTGTGTCTTATGTCTTTTTCAAAAGCAAAGCTATGTTTATTAGATATGAACTGAATATTTCCTTTGATTTTTTCTATAAATAATGTTATCTCATGTCATTGAAATATGTTCATATATTTCAGTCTTAGTGATAACGCATGTTTTTACGTGTTATAACATCTGCAGAGTCACGAGGGATTGGTTGGTGGCCGAGCCCGTTCAGTGAGAGTACCAACGTATCCCAAAGGGATTCTGAAGAAGTTGCAACACGCAATGAACATACGCTAACGCTTTTCTAGCAATAAATTTGACAAAAAAAAACTATTAAATGAATACATTATCCGTCAACATCATTGAATTTCCATGAAATGCTCTGGAATATCGGAGTTGATTTTTTCACATTGACGTCAGAATAATCAGTTTTGAGGACGTAATACGTTTATGCTTTGCCGCGGAAAAATACCCCCCAAAAGCGACAAGAACAGCAAATTTATGATAGAATGAATGTTAATATATTAGCAAATATGCCAAAGCCTGGCAAATCGCATTTAACGTTACGTTCATTGTTGGCGTACATTAGCGTAACCAACGTTATCGTCGTTTTTAACCGTTTAGACGTAACAAGAATAACTTCCGGTGTTTGGGCTACAGTTTTTATAAATCATGTCGTAGGAAAGTATTGGTAAATTATTCATTTTAATTTAATTTTAATTTTAACTGAAATCAAATTAGTTATCAGAGAGTTAATTATATTGCAATGTTCGTATACAATTAAAATACGTACACGTTACTTATTTTCGAATGTAACGTCAACGTTACATTAATTTCACGGCTGTGATTTTCCGGCTAGATTTTGCAATTTTCATGTGTTAAATTCAATTTATATTCAACGTAAGACTTATGCACATCAATTTACAGTAAATTTTATGTACTTTTCAGACTGTAGTCGCAGTTTTGTAAACATATAGTATTACATACTTCTCTAAATATTTCGGCATTCAACTTTGTAATTTTATTTTTTGCATTTGTTGACACGTGTGACATCGCGGTTAGATTAAAGTATGACGTCATGTGTTCTCGACATACATGTATTCTCGAGCTATTATGGAAATGGCCTGTATATTTTTGCATGCAACTTAATGCTAACAAATAAAAACACACGAGTGTAAACATTGTGTCTGCTGTTTTAAAAATGAAACATATAAACAGTTTACTAGGAGTCAAAGCAAGACAGTTTTGTGTCTGATTTCAAATTATGTAATTAAGCTAGAAAATCTTAATGTAACTTTTAACATGGTTTAAAAGTTGGTATAAATAAATAAATTTTCCGTCAAGCATCATTACTGCTATCAAAATATCTGCACCGGAAGTCAATCAAAATAAACCTTGATGACATAAATCTGCCTGATTTCAACTGTAAGAGATGTGGACTGCGTAAAGTAGCAATAGGCGTTACGAGAAAGAACTGAAAAACATATTTATTTTCTCAGATATAAATCAGGGCTATCTGTAATGAAAATATTTTAGAAGAAAAGTGTTAACTTTTTAAAGAAGATAAGGCTATAGTCTTTTGATACTGATATTGGAAGGTTATGAAAAATATGTAGCAATTTAGTGTTTCTGAATTAATTCAATTGTCACATAAGTTGCTAGGCAACCATATCATTTGTGTATACCTATTGTTTTAATTTAGAAATATTAAAAAATAATGTAAAATTCCTTTTTATATAACAGGTGCTTTTTTCCAAATTATATACTTTTTGCAGTGATACAGTTTCACAACAGTGATTTTAACGGAAGCGGTAAAAATACCAGTTTCTAAATATAGCTCAGGAATATATGACAGGTGCTTCCTGGAACTAGAAAATAGGTCACGGATAAAATGTGTTACTGTGAACTCAACGAAAATAGAATTGTGTAATTTTTAAAGCAAGATGATCAGGAGGGGTAAAATTTTGCGAAATGGTGATTTGAAAGATGAGTTTATCTTATTTATTCTTAAAATATGCCTGCTTTTGTTAGACTGTCGAGAAAACATGATGCCCGGATATACATATGTTAAACGCCAAATTCAAAGTCAAAATAGGATAAACACTTGCTAATTCAAAAGGAGAATTTAACATATAAATATTATAGAAGGCATACGATAACTAAAGAAAATACCGAAGTTGTAACAAATCCTGTCGCGGAAAAAATAAACTCTTACGTTTTCAGTTGGATCTGTTTTTCGCTTCAGTTTGTTATAGGAAGTCTTGAACAGCAAATGACTGAATGACGTAAAATATAGTTGACGGTAATTCACCGAGTCTTTCTTTTTTTTTTGCGAAAGAAATAATTTTATGAATTTATCAAGCCTTTAAATAATGCGCATTAGTAAATTCTGTTATATCTTACATGACGTGTTTGTGATGTTTTCTATCATTCTATGTCAAATTAAATTCATACTTATTATTAAACGTAAATGTGATCACAAAATTCCTGATGTTCGCCAACAACGTTTGCAAAGTCATTTGTCATTTTATATTATATATCCCTTTTGCTCGAAGCTAAACAGATTCAATGATAACAATTTCAGTCATCATTAAGATGATATTATCCAAGATGTTAGAATATTAAATAATTTTTATACAACATTCTACTTATCCCCTAACTGGCTGCTATCTGGAAAATCATAAACCTCTAAAGAGAATCAAATATGAATTGACGGTAGATCAGTGATAACTGCAAACATCAATTAGAATACCTGCATCAGCTATAGTTAAGTTATTTGTAATATCAACCTTTCAAAGGATTCATTCCGCTAATTTATATTATCAAGTTGAAAACCTGAAAGGTGCACAAATGTTCATTGCAAAACTACATAAGTAATACAGATATTGCTTTGCAAAGAGAAACATAAAACTACTGCCAGGCAGTGTAATAAAACTCACCACATGGGCCATAAACTTGTGTATAAGTCAAAATCCTAGAGATATTTTCGACAATACGATACTGCAAGCCATATATTGCTCAGTTAAAGGGAATAGTTTTTGCTGAAACAGCATTGGTTGCAGTTTAGCAAAATACTGAAGAAAATGTACAAGAGCGAAACTTCACAGCTCAACTGACAAGTCAAGCTGAGCCGTGACTTATCTCTATAGATTATATATTGTAAAAATCAACATCTGTGCATTTTCACAGGAGCAGGGTTCAATATTACAGAATATAACAAGCTCAATCGCAGTAGCTTTGTCCAAATGAGCAAACAACATAAAAATGAGTATTTACTAGCTCTGATCATTAAAATTACTTCCTGTGTATGACTGATGTTATAACAGTTTTTAGCGAGAGTGATCTCTCTGCAGTAGCAAATTATACTAGGGTGTCATACAGCAAAGCATCAATAAGAAGAAATCTAGCCATGATCAGCTTACGCTTTTGTCCACGTTTATATATGGGTCAGCAACATATTCCATCCGAGATGGGGGAGGATGTATCGTCGTTCGCTACCAAGAGGGTACAGAATATTTCGTCCGGCTCACAAGATTTAGACCCAGCAGGGAAGTCCCCCGCCCCCTCGAGATGTAAACGTCATAATCAGGAGAGAGAAATATATAGCAAACCGCAACACTGTAAGAACAGAAACGATAAGTCAACGTTAAAGATCTGAAAAGAACCATATTATTTATCTTTGAAATGACCTTATCGTATTTACCAATACGCTCCCTCCACTCCAAAACATAGATAAACAGTTCTTCTTAACTAATATCGTAGTTCATAGTTGAATCTAAGGTCTATAAGTGTAATTAGAGTAATTCCTAAAACGTTACGATATTGTTGTTAACTTTAACGAGAGCGCTAGTGTATCTCTCAGATGTGATATGAAAGTCTAGCGGGAATCAACTGACAATTTTATACGGAAATGACGTCAGAAAACGCAAAGTTATCATAACGTCCTAGTTTCTATGGAAATTATATCAATGTTCGCCTGTGTATTTGGTAAAAAAAATGATAAGCGTTATTTACATTTTGTATTTAAGAAGACCGTCATGGTGATGTATTTTTGAATTTAAAAACAATATGTGATATTGTAATTGATTTTATGATCAAAATTCACTTACAGTTCTTTTTAGAATCAGCGAAAAAAAAGGAGCAGGTGCTTCACTAGTATATATCCCAGTTAGAGGGATGCATTTTTAAATGCAGTTTTAAGGTCTACCTATGTGTCTGGAGAAAGGCAATACATAGAATATCTTTCATACCAACATAAAAGATGGAGAAAGCTGTTGTATTACTTCTTCCATTTGGAATACCAATGACTTGTGGAAAAACTGCATAGAGAAGTTTTGATTTAGTAATATAGCAATACTATCATATTTTACCATCTTCATGTGTATGCCAGGAATGTCAAAACCTTGGAAAATACAATTATTAAAATGATATCGTGATAACAAAGTCAGAATGTCGTTTAAATGATATTCTCCTTGGTATAAAGAATTTACAAAAATCAATTGTCAATGGAATTACAAACTGACAGCAATATATTGGATCACTTTAAGAATAATATCAAGAGATAAGTTCATTAATCTTTACGATCTAATAACTTTCGTAGGAAATCATTTATTTTACATTGCAAATAAAATAGATATGAAAATCCTTTGAAAGCATAGAATGCAACCAAGCAAAATAATAGCAGACTTGGTTTGATTGAATCTGTTCATGAGAGGTAATGGAAAGTACAACACCCCTCGCGCCCCTAGCACCGGCTTAAGCCGAACTCTTTTACAGATATATTGAACGAACTCCAAGATCCCAAAGGACCAGAAAATATAACAGCACTGGAGATTATAATGCTTTAATTTTTATCAATACCAGAAGGCTTCGACTGAATCTTTTATTTGTGGCAAAACGCTGTACTAAGTTTCCCTACAGATGTGTAACAGTTGATTTCACTAGATTTATAATAATTATTTGGACAAATCCAAATGCAGTACAAAGTAACTCCTTTCATAATAATACAACAGAAAAAAATACTTAAAACCATACACCCTCAAAGAGCTAATTAAGACAAGATCGAGAGGTAATACTGTTTGTAAAATGTTCGTTTCTCGAAACAGAGAGCCTAAAAGAAACTCACAATCGCCTTGACAGATATAATATGTCAAAATAATCGATGGATAGTACATAAAAATGCAACCATTTGTGAAATGTTTTATTATACGCCCGAAAGGACGTATTATGTTATGACGCTGGTGTCCGTCTGTCCGTCTGTCCGTTAGCAATTTGGTGTCCGCTCTATAACTCTTGAACCCCTTGAAGGATTTCAAGGAAACTTGACACAAACGTTCACCACACCGAGTCCACGTGCAGAGCGCATGTTTTGGATGTCTTGCTTCAAGGTCAAGGTCACACTTAGGAGTCAAAGGTTATATCAGTTTGTTTCGTGTCCGCTCTGTAACTCTTGAACCCCTTGAAGGATTTTAAAGAAACTTGACACAAATGTTCACCACACCAAAACAACGTGCAGAGCGCATGTTTCGAACGACTCGCTTTAAGATCAAGGTCACACTTAGGGGTCAAAAGTCATATCCGTTTGTTTCGTGTCCGCTCTGTAACTTTTGAACTGCTGGAAGGATTTCAAACAAACTTGGCATAAATGTTCACCACACCAAGACAACGTGCAGAGCGCATGTTCCGGACGACTTGCTTCAAGTTCAAGGTCACCCTTAAGGGTCAAAGGTCATATATGACTTTGCTTTGTGTATAATGCTCTGCATTGCAGTGCTCTTGTTTTTATTTGGCAGATCTTTTTTTGTTCACTTACAATATTTTTTTGAATAACTTCCCTTTTATGTTACTATAAATAGGTTATTTTGAAACTTTTTTATTATTGGCCGTAGGGAAAACCCGAAACCACTTTTCTATGGTACAACATGGATGGTACCTCTAATTTTTATGTGTATTTTAACATACCTGTACCTGATAAGGATTTTTTTGTGGACTTTGAATATTTTTGGTAGACTTAGATTTGTTTTTTGAAGTTTTCCTTTTGTTGTTCCACTTCTTTGGGCTACAACAGTCAAGTTCTTTAAATTTTGCTCCCATCCTTTGATGTAATCCTTCGGGCGTATATTGCCCCGCTTGGCGGAGCTCTTGTTTTTCATGTGACAGTGATAGTTTCACGTTAAAATGTTTATCACACAAGATGATATCAACAATTTTGTAGTTTACAGAAATGAAACAATGGAATTATAGTGACATCATATCAGACATCCGTGACTTATTAATGCTTTGCTTTTTACACGGTGTTCCTTCAGGGGAATTTCAAAAAATGGTTATTGGTTGCCAGTAATAACCATACACCCTGGTATTTATGTTGTTTGAAAGATCATGAAAGTGTGATTGGATTCCTAACAAATGCTGCAAAAAAACAGTCTGATACAACTACAAATGTATAAGTAGGTTTAGAGAACAAACGCCTACCATCGACACTATCTTTTTCTAGTTTTGTTTTAAGCATGGAAGATGCTTATGGTTGCTTTGTCTTTGCTTTTGATTATAATTACAACTATCATGACATGAAACCATTACATTTCCACATTCTCTTAAGTCACACCAAAATAATTTTAGGTAATTTGACGATTTTCGAGTTTATGAAGATGGACTAAAATCAAGTTGTCACTCTGGATTGGCGGGATCCAGGATAGAACTAGTGACATTACTGTAGCCCGTTTGATGGCTTCCTCTCGAGTCTTTTTTAATGTCACTTTACAATTTGCTCATTCCAAATGTAATTTCGCAGTCTTTCAGAATTTGAAAGAAAAAATCAGTTCAAATATGTTTTGCCGTATATTTCAGAACTTATAAAGCAATATTCGAATATAACCGTACCTAATATTTCCCGATGGGACTCCGAAGGCTATTTACCTGATTTCAAGATTTACAATGATGGTACAAAAGGTAAGATGTGTGTAAGAAGTCAAATTAATCTAAGGTGGCTAAATGGGTTTATAAATTTATAAATTCATGAAAATTATATGCATACCAAATGTTTTGTTACGTAAGTATATTACGTCAAGTTTAAGATACAGACGAAGCCACTCAGGGTTCATCCTCTACCAGTACAAATACAGGCAGATCTGACTCCAAAGGACAGAGAAAAAACTAAGGAAAGCTCCCGGAACTGAATGAGAAATTTGAGATACAAACATATCCGGTTAACATGACCAAGCACCTTTTAGACAGCTTGGTTCTTACACGTGCCTGATGAAGAGCACGACATTCTGGTACTCAGGTGTTACGACTGGTACAGATATACTTTGTAAATGGGAAATACTATGAACAGAATTTCTGAAATTTCAGTCTCTGTTTCGGGAATTGATCATAGGTCTCTGTTTTGACAGTGTTTTACCACTAGAATATGTGTACTTACTTGAAAATTGATGCTTAATCTTACATTTGTTGAGTTTGTCATGGCATTCACTGTGCATTGTACATGTTGTAGCACCGTAACTATTAAGATTTACTGTTTCTAAATGAAAATCATCGTTTTAAGAAATTGATTGTGTGGATTGCAATTTATTTTGAAATTTTACGAGGTTATAATGAAAACAATGGACATATATCATTATTAAGTTAAGACATTTCAAAAGAATGAAATAATTTCAGAAAATGTGTAGACTGATAAATGTGAGCAACACGCTCCTGTTCATCAGTAAAAACATTTTTTGAACAACAACAGCAAGTCTTAAGCTGCATTAGTTGTTTTTTAAGTCTAAAACTAATAGATAGCTTTGTCCAGAATGATTTGAAGTAGGATTTACAGGCTACAGTTTTATTTTACACCTAGTTATAAGACTGAGAGATTGTGGATATCAGAATTATTGCGGATTGAGCATTGTAAGCTGTTATGCATGCAAGGTATAGTTTCAAGACACCTTTCTGTTTTTTGAAAGCTTACATTTGGACAGTTTTCGTTTTCGTTTTAAATTAGCTCTTTCTGTTGGTTATAAAGTTACTCTAGTCATATTACAAGTCACATAATCATGACGGAGACATCTTTTACAGTTATGGTACTACGGTCGTAAGCCACAATTGAAACATATATATTTCTGATGTTCTTCTTATCCACTTATTATTACCTGCCATAAATTAAGTCTATATTGTTCCACTTCTAATAACTGTCTATGTGTTCATACTCAGATATCTTGCAAATGCACTTATGTTCCGGGAGGACTTCATATAACATGTCAGATGAACACTCTGACCGAAATACTGCAGCTACATTTGAGTTTGTACATATGCCTGGAAACGATATTTCTCCGTACTGGACTGACTTTTTCTTGATTAAGGCAAGTGTATAGGGATTTTTTAACATTTTAGTATTTTAAGTGCTTGTTTTTATGTTTAATGTATTCATTTCCTCCTGAGATTCTACTTATTTTTGTTTCGGTAACTACAAGTGTAAAGTGTTGAATGGCGACTGAGTAAAACGATTGAACATAATCATGTTGTAATGTTTTTTGTTTTTTTTTGTATCTTTATTATCTTGTTCAGTGAATTAATATCCATCATTTGCCTGATATTGATTTTAATGACTTTAACACTCTTGTGCACGCAAAAGTCCGCTGATGAATTTTAATATTTCTTCTTTTCTTATAGACACAAGTACTGTCATATATAACGTTATTCATTTTTGCTTCAGAAAGATAACAGTTCATGTCTAACATTTCAAAACTCTGTTATAATTGAAGAAACATTGTATCTTGGACAATTCGGAAACACAGATTTACAAAAAGCTCTGCGGTTCAACACAATGTGCTATTATGAAATAAACACATTTACCGACAGTAAGTGGATTTAATGTCTAAAATTAAAATGTTAACCCTTATCATGCTAGACACGCCTGATTCTGCCTTTGCAACCAGTGTAGATCATGATCA
Organism: Mercenaria mercenaria; assembly: GCF_021730395.1. Taxonomy (NCBI): domain Eukaryota; kingdom Metazoa; phylum Mollusca; class Bivalvia; order Venerida; family Veneridae; genus Mercenaria; species Mercenaria mercenaria. The sequence continues at coordinate 58,433,534 of NC_069375.1, read as the reverse complement.
GCCTGCACATCCGTGCAGTCTGGTCAAGATTTGCACTGTTCGCCATTCAGTCAGTATCTTTTGGTAAGCTACCACATTTAATAGTTAATGGTACTGTCCAATTTGAAAGATGGACAAGTTCATTATAGAAATTTAGCAGCATAAGGGTTAAGGACGTATTTAAGGTAATATTTTTATTTTACTGTATAATCACAGACTAGGGAACATTAAATTATAAAGTGTTTCTTTTTGCACGAACGGAAACAGAATCTATAATTAGCGTATTTCATATTTAACGGTTTCTGTAACATCGTGCTGACTACACACATCTTTTTACACGTTCATAACTTCTGTTAAATAACAAGTTAAATGAATAATTAACTGATAAAATATGCTAAACTCATACTTTACTGTAACAATGATAGTTCACCTGTGTTGGAATATATAATAACTGAATAGTTTAAATCTATTTCAGACATAGAAACATGGTTGCTTGAAAATAGATTGAAAAACGGTAAATTGCTAAAACCTTGCAATTTCAGTAGTATTAGGTGACAGCTAACAGAGATTTGTTTGTTTTTCTCTTTTTAATTTTAAGCGCTTCTTTATCCTTTTTATTATTTTAAACAAAATATATGCTAGGAAATCATGCTATTCATAATACTTAATCAATACATATACAAGATATTGTTAACTACGACTTTAAGAATCTTTCTAACATTCACAAATTGAAGATATCTATTATAATCAAAGACCAACACTAATAATAAGTTTAAACTAAAAGTAAAATTACATCATTTTTTTATTGAACAAGGGCTCCTGTCTGTGTCAGTAAAAATAACACCTAATGTAAAATGATAGACATTGAAACGGTGAAAATTGACATTGATTTATATCATTAAATTAAATGTAAAACGCATTATAAAAATATTCGTTGATATTGCCAAAAGTCATTTTATTCCCCCAAAGGTGGGGATATTAAAGTCGCACTGTCCGTTCGTTCGTCCGTGCGTGCGTGCGTGCGTCCGTCCATGCGTCCGTATAAATTTTTGTTCAGGCTGTAACTCTGCCATCCATAAAGAGATTTTAAATTTAAATAACTTGTCATAAATGTTCACCATAATGAGACGACGTGTTCTGCACAAGACACAGATCCCTAGCTCCAAGTTCAAGGTCACTAGTTAAAGGTTAACGTAGTCTGTTTCTTGTCTGGTCATTAACTCTGCATTCGATGAAGGGATTCTAAAATTACTTGGCATAAATGTTCCATATTTTGACATATATATATCATGCGCAATTCCCAGACCCATCCAAGTTCAATGTCACACTTAGAAGTCAAAGGTAAACGTGATCTGTTTCTTGTCCGGTCAATATCTCTGCCATTCAGCAAGGGATCCTAAAATTACTTGACAAAAATGTTCGCTATAATGAGTCGATGTGTAATGCGCAAGACCCAGACCCATAGCCGCTAGGTCAAGGTTACCTTTGGAGAACACATTTTTTATTTGTTTGGTCACAAAATGATTAATACCTAAACTATTCTGGCATATTTTGCACAGACTGCTGTGCATTCTCTTGCACATTTCGGGAGCATTTGTCACTAATAGTGACAGTTCTCGTTTAATAATTTCAAGAAGTATATAAACCAATACAGTTCAAGAAAGGTGTTTTAGATATCATAAAGTATACAACATAACTAAACATAGAGCAAATGCCTACAAAAATGAGAAAAAGGCTTACAGCTTAGGGTAGCACCCTATACCAAAACGTTTTACTGCATGATATATAGTTTTATTTTGCCTGCTTGAGGGAATCGTGTCAAATATTTTTTTGTTAAAAAACAAATTGTTTCAATATAGCATAATTTTCACAAACTTAAATGGGTTTAACCCCACTGTGCCACTACACATATAAGGAATAGCATTTATTTGAAGAAATGTATATAAATATCTCTGAAATTGTATAACATGGAGTTCAACATTCGACAACAGGATGTCAATTTGAGATTTTGGCCTTGTTCAAGACAAGATTTTATTCAATTTCATGACCTATGTCTTAACGTAGTCAGAACGAGACAGTTTTGTTTTATATGTTTAGAAATGTTAAAGGTATTTCCAAAACCGAATATGTATATAATACATTTTAAAAATAAAAATAAAAAAGATTAAACCTTCGAAATGTTTAGTGTATTAAATTCCTTATAGCCTGTAGGAAAGTTATATTTAAATAATTTTTAGTCATATTATAATTCTCCTTAGAAAACATGGCAGCTTTTCAAAGGATTTAAAACAATTAACGGCATCGTTCTGTGTCACTATTTTAAAGCGAGTATACGAATCGTTAAACCAATGTGAGTTGTTTTATCCTTAGATTACGAAAATATTGCTTAATTTTCAGCCTACAGTGTGTATGTCGCAAGCGTAACTCGTGAGGATGCTACATTTCCATTTCGTTCTATTTACGGTATAATTATTACTTTGTTTATGCGAAACTTTCAAATTAATTAAATGATTATGTTTGAAAATAGAACATTTAATAGCCATTAGCTTATTTCCTTGATGACACTGTGGGCACTGCTGAAGTCAGTTGTTCAGTTTGCAATATTACATGAACAACGATATATATTGTAAATATTGAAGCATCTGAAATCATTAATGCATTTATACTTCTTCCAAAATTAACATAAAATCGTTTATTAATATATAATTTTGAAGGAACCAGCCAAAATATACTTTATTCCAGAAATGGCCTATAGGAAAAAGTCAGTATCTTTAAAAAAACATTAAGACGCTATTATAAAAAGATTTTTTATTATCCGATGTCTGTTCTGTTCATAAATGTCTTACAAAGGTCTTGAGTTTAACACCTTTCGTAAATAATCTAGTCTTTGCTGCCATTTGTTTCTGTCTACTTACTAAAACTTCTACACCATGTAATGTTAAAATTCTGAATTTCTAAGGTTGAGTTTTCCGTCTATATTTTGTGGGACCATTAAATTCAAGTCTTTGTTTCAGAAATCATTTATCCTGTACAATGGAAAATTGTGGATCTTGGAAGAACGGTAGCGGTGTCAGCGATTGACATTACGAACAATTATGGTTAGTATGTAATTTAATGTTCTTATCTGTAGAAATGCAATATTTACATGCATTATAATTACTCACTTGCTGGTCTTTATTGTCCGTGACACATAAGCCTTACTCTAAACCTAAAATGGACTGTTAGTGTGAAAAAAAAACGTTTTTTACATTCCTTAATGAAATAATTCTATATGCTATATTTATGGATTGCTGAAACATTAAACACGTAAGATATACGCAGAAATGTTTTCGATTTTGGATGCAGAGATAACTGATATCTGTGACTACTTTCATCATGGATGCTTCATCAGCAAAGAGAAATGAAACATTTTGCTTAAAGAAGCTTTGATATGCCCATGCATTCCCTCTTGTCGCATTCGGTTGAGATCGGTCAGTCTTCTTTTTACAAGGTAATGCCGTTAACATCATACACTTCTGTAACTCTCATGAAAACTTTGTTGATTTAAATTATAGGTAGCGGAGAGAACCAGTATATTTGAGCCAAGATATGGAGTAAAATTGTTATTAGAAATGCAGGTACTTCAAGCGGTCTTGCAACACTGAAATAAGATAAATATTTCACAACCGATACAGCCTTACAGCTACTCTAAATCTCCTTCATGTGCCCGTTTAGTCGCTAATATAAGATTTGTGTGTTTTAGCTTACGTTTTGAACACATGGACGAAACTTGGTTTCTATTATGAAATTCTAATATATATTCTATTAACATTGTTAGGATCATGGAAGGACGCTATTTGACGTTTGCTCTAAGAAGCATTGATACTTTAGAAATAAATGTATTTACCGAGCGCATAAGAAATGGTAAGAGAAATGTTGTTTTTTATTTCACATGTTCAAGTTAACATATTAGTATAGGGAAGGGTTTACAAATTACTTACTACACGAATACCTTTCTTTTAACACACGTTTAATATCTAAATTCTAGTAATCAACTGGTAACTGCGTTTATTGATTACCGCTAATTATAAAGACAAACGTTTTAAAATTCCTTTTTTACTTTTTAGGTTTATTTTATTTATCAAAGATAATTTTTAAAATAAGAGCTTTTGTTGTTTAAATAATATGTAAAATCCTGATGATAAACATTTATGATCAATGACGTTTTGCTTACTTAGGTCTATTTTTTATGAAATCTCTACATCGCTATCGATTTATGTACACATCACATTTTCTAGCCATAACTCTGTTGACGTGTGGTTATTTACTACACAGCGTATTTTAATTGACGTTTTGAAATATTGAGTAATACTCACATCGTTAATCAATTTTCTTATGATATTATGCAAAGTGTTTATTATCACAGATGGATCAATTATTTGTAATACTGATCTTGGGATGAGTGACCGTGGTATTCAAAATGAGAAGATCTCAGCTTCATCCTCTCTACCAGATTTTCCACCTGACAAATCAAGACCGTATTATTCTGGTTGGTGTCCACAGATTGATGACGATCTGCCGTTTATTCAGGTATTGTATTGCTTTTAACAACGATACCAAGACATGTTTTCTTGGGTAATTTCCTCTGTTCCTACTAGTATCTACCAGCACAAACATCAAGGCTTTTTGACACTTTCATTACTTCGACATTCCAGCATCAAAATCATGAAATTAATATTACTTGTTTAGGTGTCTGTGCACAAAGTAATGACCATTTCATTTATTCACATACATCATTTCACGCCTGTGTCAATTGAAGTTGGACTGATATCCAATTTAATTTACCATGATCAGCTATATATTTAAGTCGGCAGTCCGGGGGCCTCCGTGACCGAGTGGTTAAGGTCGCTGACTTCAAATCACTTGCCCCTCATCGATTTGGGTCCGAGTCTCACTCGAGGCGTTGAATCCTTCATGTGAGGAAGCCATCCAGCTGGCTTACGGAAGGTCGATGGTTCTACGCAGGTGTCCGCTCGTGATGAAATATATCTGAAAACGACGCTAAACCCAAAAGCAGGAAAATCATAAGTTAAAATGAAATTGTTATTTTTTGTTTGTCGTATCATTTGCTTAGAGTCTCTACCAACAAATTGAAGACCATACTTTTTAATCACTTTAATTGTTTAGTGTCTCGAAGAATAAACTTAATTAACTGCATAAATATGCAATAGGAAAAATCACGTCACGTACGTAAAATCTTCTTTTTTGGCGTGTGTATGTTACCTTCCGCCAAATATATGTATTTTGACTCTAACTTCTTTTTTTTTGATCAGTTGATATTTTTATATTTAAAAAAGGAAAAAGCTTAGTACATAAGGTTCAATTTTTGTCCTCACAAGTAATACAGACACCAGGAAAGAGAAAAAATATCAATCATTGTAGCATTCCCCGATTTCAGAAATGCTTGTGCTTGTTGAATCCGGCGTTAAAGGCTACTATGTCGCTACTCATTTATAACTTCCTATGTTTCGGTTATTTTTCATAGTATAGACGGGCTTGATGTGTTTGATGGTTTAAGACACAGCTTTGTTTTGTCTACTTTGATATTTAATCTCTACATTAATGCCTTGTTTTATTTCTTACAAACTTTGATGTTGGTATACCTATCGGAGATGAATATTGTGTCCCTGATTATACGTATAATATTTATATGTGTCTTTGTATTGTTGGGAGTCATATGGTGAACGTTCTAGCTTTTGATGGTGAGTGAAAGTCAAAGGTGCCCCTCAAGGCACTCATTCAGTGAGTATGGAATATGTCTCACTGAGAAGTGACAAAATGTCAAATATTTTCATGAGCGCGTGGCGCGAGTAAAAATGTGAACATGTTATCACATTGAGGTGAGATATATTTTATATTCACTCAAAACAAACAACTATATGCTTAATTACGTCGAGATATGCATTTTGCAACAAGATTTATTCCCAGTACGGGAAACAAACGCGCGTAAACGAACATGACGTAAGACGTGTTGTGTCGTTAGAAAGACGCACACGCCATAAAGTTCCATTTTATTTTATTTCTTGCTGCATAACGTTATGCAATTCTCATTAAGTTTAGAAATAATCTGAATCGAAAAATATAATACAAAGAACAAAGTGCAACTACAATTTTCATCCTGTTTTAAGCAAATAATTAAAAATTTATACACAATGCACAAGTAGATTGGCAAAGCTATATCATTTACAGTGAGTGATATGCAGTGAGTGATATTGATTATACCTGACTAACAAAACATAAATGATATTTTTATATTTATGGAGAATAATGATGAACGGCAAAATTTGCTGACTCCTTTGTCTGACTTGGAATTTCTTTTTAATTAACAGTAAGAAGAGGAATTTTATTCTTTTATGTACAGTGTTCTGAGAGAGTACTTAAAACATTTAATTATAGTAAGATATAAACAAACAGATTCCATTTAATGTGTATATAGAATTTATATGTTTCCACTGTTTGGCATATTTATCAGTTTTTCAGGTTTTTCAGTCCTAGGCTCTTGCTCGTTTTCTTGTATCACAGCAGTGCAAGACTGCTACGTGAAATATTTTTGAACGAAGCAAAATTCACAAAGAAAGCTGCATTAGCGGGCTAAATGTCATGAATGCCCTCTAAAGTCCACCAATCCAAGGTATCATTTTTTTCAGATTGTTTTTCCCGTGACAACGACAATCGAGCTGATTACTGTGTATATTTTGCAAGAAGCAGGGCACTCCTTGCTTGGTCAAACTGCACTCACATTAACTGCAGATGATTTCCATAATTCTTCAATAGTTAACAAGGTAATTAAAAACAGTACACGAGATACACTAACTTGTGACAGTGAAAGGGTGATTTCACAATATTTTAAATGTGATGGAAAATTTGATTGTAAGGATCAAATTGATGAATTGGAATGTGCCTATAGAAGTAAGTAGAAAAAATTTAATAAGACAGTCATAAATGTTGGTAATATGTTTAAAACAGTAGATATAACATTAAATCATCTAGACCTGTGGCAAACTTTCATAAGCCGTAACAACATTCATGTCAGGTTTGGAATGCAGTTTTTCGGTAGATATTAACATTGAATCAAACTGTGCACAACTCGTCGCAGATCTATTTTTATATCTTTTTTAATGTAAGAGACATAACAAGGTGAATATCCCACCCAAGTGGACAGGAACACGTCTATTACTATTTTAGCATCGATTCTGGTTGTTTGTTTATGACGATATTCTCATTACTTTTAGGTATATTTTAAAAAGGTATGGCATAGAAAACATTAAGTGGGAGCAATTACCTGACATTAAATATTTAAGGCATATACTTTCTAGTTTTGCAAACATGGAAATACATTTTGGTTACATAGTGGTAACTCATGCCAGTTTCACAAATTTCGATCTGTAAATTTATTTAAATTTTGACGTTTATGTATCAGAAGACAAACATTTATATTATAGTTTAATAAGATGTGTCAATTTAAATTACAAATTATGTCTCGAGAAGTTTTTTTTTCTTATGCTGATAATTGTCTACATACTTTAGGGACAAATAAAATGCTGCCTAAAGCTGATTATAACAACCGAGAATGTTTGACAGTTTGTCTCAAAATTTAATTTTAAACAGTTTAAATTTAAATATCTGGAATGACTTTTTTATTTTGTTATTTTACAAAAATGATTTCGACGAAGATATATTTTATAAGTTATTTTAACATTTTTCACGAAGTGTTACAATATTTGACAAATTTGTGTCTAATTCCAAAAAAGATTTGGAATAGCATAAATAATGAAATGTTGCATAGAATGGTGCACACATTTCATCGACATTTATTGTAAAATCTAAACAAAGATATATTGTAGTGTTTGAATTAATTTAAAAGCATATACAGGGAGTTTTCTGTGAACATATGTGCATTTACCACAACATTGAAATGATATAGATTTCTGCTGTGTTTAAGACTGGTGTATCACTTATCAATAATGGTATATTTCTTTAAGAATGTGAATTAGTAACAAGCAGTAACATTTAAGGTATAATTTGATTTCAGTCCATTCTATGATAACGACAAACATCGAAGCAAACTTGAGCAGCAATGTAAACCACCCAACATTCTCGACATTTGAGATAAGTTCATACTTTAGGTGTAAGACTCTGGAATGGATTTCTATCATAGCAAAGTGTGACGGTGTTATTGACTGCTTTGACGCTTCAGATGAAATAAGTTGTTATAACGAGAATATTGGTATGCAGTTATGTTTTGCAATGTATGAATTAATATTAGCAAAGATGTAGTTTCCCTGAAATATGATTTCAGAGGTGGGCAATAGGTCATAAATGAGAATCTTTGCCTTGTTGTTATATTCGTATATAACAGGTTTCATTTTTGTCCGTTTTTCTGACATGTATTCTTAATATTGAATTGGTATAAATAATTGATAAAAGAGTAACAAAAACGTCGAATGGTTTTAACAATTCCAAATAATTTTATAAATGTTAAGTCAGCTAGAAATATGTCACACACAATTTTAATCATTTATCTGATCACACAAAAGACAATAACTATTATTGATTTACCAAGTCTGACAATTTCGATAAAATGTGTACATTAAATGCTTATTATGTTATAAGGAAACCATGTCTGTTCGAAGGGACAGTTCCAGTGTGCTGATGGAGACTGCATTCATATCAGCCTAGTTTGTAATTTTAGAGATGACTGTAATGACATGTCAGATGAGTATTGCGGTATGTTAGATAACATTTGTTTCAAAAAATGTGTTCATTGTTATATTTCTGTTTAAAAGAAATCTTTAACATTTTAACTGACTTTATGTTAAGTGAAACCTTTACTAATTTAAAGATTTCCATCGAGAAATACCACAGCAGTGTATAATAAGGCTATCATTTCTTATAAAATATTGACATATAAGCAGTACATGTTGACTTATAATGAGAGACTACTATCTTGTCAGAAACAAAACCAACTTTGCTTGATTTCCCAAAAGCAGTCAAATAAACGATATAAACTACGAATGAAAAGATATATTCGAAAATACCTCAGCTACTGATATTGAATTATGCTGTATAACCCTATGCGGTGATATATATTTTGTTTCAGAGTTTGAGCAATGCTCTTTGACCGAATACCGTTGCAATAATGGACAATGCATTCCTTTAGAACAACGCTGTAATGCTGTTCAGCAGTGTATAGATGGTTCTGATGAATTAATCTGTGGTTTGTACTTCTTAATTAGAATAAACTCTGAGCACCTTTAGAATAACATAGTATTCTATAAGTTTGAACTATATTTAACCTTTTTAAGAATAATACAGGTACAAAACAAAATGTATTGCAATGTATATTATGTGACCTAGACTATAGGAGAAAAGGAAATAAAAAAATCATAATTAAAACTCCATTGTTTATAAACAAAATGTATAACATACTATAACACACTTTACACACCATCGCCACCAATCCACCTATGCCAGTTCAACCTTTCCTCATTCTCTTAAATATTGATTGTACATTCTATAAATGTACCTGAGATAAGCACTTATATATAAATAAGAAACTGGTTTAGATAACATATAACATCTACGTTTGAATTAAGGATCCTGTGAAATAGTTTTATCTTGTGGGTATTAAAGTGGTTTTGACAAGAATGACTTTTTTCATGGGATATTCATTCATAGTTTTCCAATTTTAAAGGTAAATAGAAATAAATTGCTTATTGATTTTATTGCCCGTATAATCGGTAGCCTAGTGGTAGAGCACCCGTTTCATGTGTCAGAGGTCGTAGGTTCGACCCATGGCTGCGTCACACCAAAGATGTAGAAAAATGGTACTAGAAGCTTCCTCACTTGACGACCAGCATTAAGAGGATAGTGCCAGAACTGATCAGCCCTGTGTCAGTATGATAATAAATATTATGACTGGATGGGGTATCATGTCATGTGTCTACGGCATGGCATTCCAGTAAGGCAATACTATAAAGCTAGGCATTGTGCTTACTGCTACAAGTAGATAACGCCGTTCATATGACTTAATAAATTGTCGTAAAATACGTTACACACAATATCTACAAAAAATTGTCCCCTACGAATGTAAATGAATTTAGACTAACTGGAAATAAGTTAGAAGCTGTCTTAGAATGAACAAAAATAAATTGGAAACATTTTTAAAATAAACGAAGAATGTAAGTACATTTTTATTAATATTGCCATGTCACATATGTAACAAAAAAAGTAGTAATCTTCGTAATCATAGTATTCTTTCGTTACAGTTATATACAGGTTTGAAATTAATGTTTATGCCGTTTCAATGTTATATTCAAAAAATAAAACTGACAGTCGTATTACCATACCATTTATACACTTTTTTCATGACGCAAACTAGCGATATATTGCGGTCATTTGCATGCTAAGTTATAACATTATGCAAAATAGTTTTCTCTAAATTGTAAAGAGAATCCAACAAAAACGTTCAACTAAGGAATTCAAATTACGATAGAACACTTTAAACCCTCTCTAAAATTAAAAGGTCTGCTGCATATAGAATAATTTATGTATTATGATATAAATATACGTACTTTTCACCATTTAATTCTAAGTATTAATAATAATGAATGATACTTTAAAGTAATTATAGTAACAGTGATAATGATAGCAAAAACCGCGAAATATATTTCTTTACTTTACCTCCATTTTGCTTTAGGTGAATTTCTCAAGATCTTGCGTCATGCGCTTTATCTTAGAACAAATGTTTATTTCGATTAACATTGTTTTAGATGAATGAAACTCCTCAGGTCGCCAAATACGACCAAACGAATTTTCGCAACGCCGTTCTCATTTTTCTTTTGATGGACCATAGCGGAAATGCATCCTACCGTCCATGTCCATTAGCCCGGGTTGAGCAGAACTCCACATTTACTCATGCTACAATCACTAAAAATACAATTAAGAGGTATATGCAGATGTGTTCAAACGATGGTTTACGTGACACCTTCAATGAAACACTAGTAGAATTCCATAAAAAGAAGCGTAAAGTCTCACTAATTAAAATAATGGACCAACCCTAACAAAAAAGGGATCCCAGGTTATGGAGCCTGTATATCAAAGAGACTATCACAGTGCAATATTAAAAAGAGGCGCCATAGCCGAAGTGTAATCAAACAATTCAAAGAAACTTCCAAAGCTGGAGACCATCCAAGCCGAAATATTTAAGCTGAAAAACGAAACAGTGCCACCAATACAGAATAAACGAAATAAAACAGCCCGGATTGGATATACTCGGATTTCACTTAATTTCACCTTGTTTTAGACGAATGTCATCTAGATGTTCCTTAATTGCTATTTGAGATATATGACAACTAAATTTTTTACTTTGTTTTAGACGAATGTCAACCAGATGTTCTTTCTTTTTACATTGTTTTAGACGAATGTCAACCAGATGTTCTTTCTTTTTACATTGTTTTAGACGGTTCTTTCTTTTTACATTGTTTTAGACGAATGCCAACCAGATGTTCTTTCTTTTTACATTGTTTTAGACGAATGTCAACCAAATGATACTTACTTTTACTTTGATTTAGATGAATGTCAATCAGAAGTTGCGTTCCACTGTGACATTGTAAGATGCATACCAATGCGTCTCAAATGTGACAAGTATGTGCATTGTGAAGACAGCTCTGACGAACAGTCTTGTGATGATGAGATTTTTGAATCGTGTCAAGATGCTTGGGAAGCAGGATACAGAAAGTCGGGGCATTACATGATAGGTTCGTAGAGTTGTTGCTTTAAGTTAGCTAGTGTTAACATACAATTAAAATCTGAATTGATTTAGAAACATGACTTATAGATTGGACGAAAAAAAAAAGATTTCTGGTATTTTTGCTTTACTTATTGAGAAGGTTTAGATAGTTAATAAATGACAGATTACATGCGATGGAAACACATGAGAATTGATAGTTTTTACTATTTGTTGTCGTTCAAATCTGAAAGGCGTTTTCAACGGGGCACCTGCGGTAACCTGCCTTAGTTTCAAAGGTTCATTTAACGGTCGGTAAGAACGATTTCCTCTTTTTTCTTGATTTCGCATTTGTTAAGATAGCTTAAAAACAAACATTCATTTTGTAATGTTTCTAATACGACCAAACTTCCAGTTTTACAGTAAGTTCATTTAGCCAGAATCGGGAAGTTCATTCAATGCAAACTCATTTTCTGTAGAGCTGAAAAAAATAAATGGACTAATTCTAAGCAATAAGAAGCACTATGTTTATTGATTGTCATGTCATGACCTTACGTCACAAAAAGGCTATCACTTGTCGTTGTAGAAGATAATCTTGACCGCGAATCTATGTTGTTACGCGCCTTGTAAACGACATGACGTCATTCTGTTTATTGACATCAATAATATGAAATAAGACACTGCCTCAATCGGGAATCGATCCGACTTCAACTCTTTCCATAACATTTGAAAACATGTGAGTGTCCCCGATAATGTTGTTATAACTTCTAGCCCAACCTTTTGTATATTTACATTGATGTATTTATGTATGCTTGTTGTGTGCGTGTGTGTTTAGAATATGTACATACGTACAATAAACTATGATTAAACTTAACATTTAAAAAAACTGTCTAATGACGGCACGGACCGAAGGACACATTTTTCAAGTCGATAGTAAATACATTGTATCTCATTCGGTATATCGCATGTTACCGTAGAGCGATCGATCCCGAGTTCGCACAAGATCGATTCCGTATCAATTTAAACGTAGATTTTGGAAAAAGAATATCACTGCCCATATTTGTTTTGATGTGCAAGATGTTGCGGTTCGGACAAGTTATGTCCACGCTTATTAGACGGCACAAGGAAAATGCGTATTCTTTCAAAAAATTCGAAGTTAGGCGCTCTATGCACGTGCCGGAAGTAAATCTTGTTAATTCGATATTATATATCTCATTAGGTATATCGCATGTTATCGTAGAGGGATCAATATGCGACGAAAATCAGTAGGATCTATTTCCTATTAAAGACTTCAGACAGTTTTTAGGCGAAAAAAAATTCCTACTGACAAAATTTCTTTAAACTTTGTGTACAGACTGAGGTCAAGTTCAAAACGGAACTATGTATTATTAATTTCAGGTACCGGGGCTTGATCTTGAATTATCTGCCTTTTGAAAATCAGAAAATACTAAAAACTCCACTTTTCAAGGGCAGTTAAGTTAAAATCAAGGTGATGAAACTATGCATTTTAATTTATATTTCTGTTTCAGACTTCTTTTGCAAACAGTATACAAAGTTTAAAGAAATTCGGTCCATGGCAAAGACCAGGACTTTGCAGTATCATTTTGTCATGTTCACAGTAATGGATATTTGCCACAGTGTCTATATTGACATGGAAAAAGATAATACGGACATAATTTCTTCTTTAAACTGTGTTTACTGACAGAGAATCAAATAAAACACAGAAATATGAAATAAAACAAATAAAAGGTACCAAGCCTTGGTCATGAATTATCTTCCCTTGAAAGTCGGAAATACTGAAAGAAGTCTATTTTCAGGGGCAGATAATTCAAACCAAGCTCCGGTACCTATGATTTTTAATACATATTTGCGTTTTAAACTTGATTCCAGTCAATACACAAATTTAAAGAAATTCTGTCCGTAGGAAAATGTTTTGCCTATATACATATAGAAAACTGTCGGATATGTCTTTAATATCCTACCCTAAACATTTATTTCCTTGGCTATGTAAAATATAATTACAAACATAAAATGGGTAATCAATAAACCACTTAGTATGCTCGTTTTGAAAACGATTTCATATTGTTCATATAGAACGGTCATCAAATTAAACTGTGAAAGAATAATAGGGAAATTTCCACTATGTTGCCACAGGAAGACAGTTCTAACTTCATCCTAGTTAATTTGTAAAACAATGTTTTGAATGTTCACAAAATTATCATGAAAAAAAAACTTTGTTTAAAAATTTATTACATCTTAATTATTAATTATTTTAAAAGGTGATCTGCAAGTTGAGTGTAATTTCGTGGACGTTTTCGAGAATGAAACGATCGGTACTGTCCTTCACTTTGACTTTAGATACTTAGAGACTAATCCCCTTTTTGCCAATGACTCTGTTTGAGCCATATTTTACAACATACCATCTTCGGAGAAAGAGAGTTTAGTGGATTTTGTAATCTTCGACAAGGATAATACTAGCTGTGTTCAACAGGTAATGATAAAATTATGTTAAAGCTTGCATCTACAATTAATTTACAGATCAGGCGTAACCAGAAAGATATGTCCGCAAGAAACGTTTAAGAGTGACAAACATTATTCAAGAATAAGTTACTTGATGTAGTATTAAGGAAGCCTGAAACAAAGTTCTACAATATATAATATCCAAGTGGTGCTGGTTCAGGCTTTGCAGCTTTAACCTCTACTCTTGGAAATTTCTAAACTGGACTGGTCCATCATTAAAGTTGGATTGTACCATTCATTATTCGAAGGAATGGTCACTTAAATTTACTGACAGAATTTACCGGCTGATTTTGGTATGCACTGGTCGCAAAGGCAGAATTACTTGCCACTAACAGGCTGAAGGTTAATTAAAGTCCTTAAAGTTTTATCCATACAAATCACTTCGAATGAAAACTAATATCCAAGAACTCTTTACAAACAGTTCATATAATTTGTTGTAATAAAATTCTCACAAAATAAATCTTAACTAAACCATTTGCAGTCCTAATAGTGTAATTTAACAATGAACCAAAGATTATAGCTCCAAAGCTAGCTAAATCATTTCCTAATGTACGTAAAACGAAAATTTTAAGTCCTTTCTAAAGTTTCCATGCTTTCTATTTCTTGTTTTGAAAGACATCAGATATAATTTTCTATATGAAACTAACAGTAACTACAAGAATGTTCTATCAAATATAAGACAAATATGTACTATAAATAGAATGCTAAAACACTCAAAGCTTATTACAGCATCTTCACCTTCATTAGATGAATAACAAATGCATAAACAAATAAACTGTATAATTAGATTCAATATACATTACATATGTAAATGAATACCTTTATGCAGAAGGTTGTGTCAAGCCGATTTGAAATGATGCTATATTTATATCAATAACTAATGATACATTGTTACAGTATATTTTATATGTAAACATAATCATGTTATCAGATGAATGCATTATCATATCAAAATACATAACCAAATGATGGAACAATTCATTTAGAAAACGCTAAAGAAATTGATAGAAACGAGAAGTGTAATAATTAAATGTGATGAACAATTTTATTTCTGACCCTGATTTAGTTTTATTGAGTATACTAAAATGTTATTGTTTTTCTAACTGCAGATAAAGGAAGTATGCATTCCATCATATGAAACAATAGCGAAGCTCAATGATACTACCAGTCCATGCTTTTGTAGTATCATCAGTTTTGATGTCAAGAAAGGGTAAGTAATGATAACTCAAAAGCTATATATGCTTAATATTATGGTACTACCAGTACATGCTTTTGTAGTATGGTCGATTTCGATATCAAGAAAAAATAAGTAATGATCACTAAACGTCCAAAAGTTCTATGTGATACCACTCGTCCATGCCTTTGTTGTGTCATCAATTTTGATTTTCAAGAAAAGGAAACTGGAAATTTGAAAGAAAAAAATCCACAACACAGAACACCAGTGATACTACTATGTCATACACAATTTGGGGTTATATGACGTCAAATGTGATGTCTAGCGTATAACACATATCGAATCTGGATAATTCTACCATCCCCAGTGATTTAGACCATTAGTAGCATGTAAGATTTTGTTTTATGAAAATATAGTACAACTCAAAGAATATATTAACCATTATTTTAGAAGTATTATTAATAATGTGGTTTAGAAAACATGTCTTAAGGAAACAGCAAACTTTAGCAAACGTCAATAATACCACTATTCTTGACATTTTAATACCATTTGAAATTATAAGATGATAAGTGAGTAATGGAAACATAAATCTTTGTTAAACCAGTTAATCTTTTGGTTATCATTAGTGAAAGGGAGTACTGTCTGTTTTTTATTTTAAGGTTCTGCTCTTTCTTCACTACAATGTAGAGTTGATTAAACCCTGATTTTTTAAAACTTCAGAATATACTTAAAAAATTCGGCAGATAAAAAATATACATTCATGTACTAGAATTTTGATACATTGATTTGAAAATGTTTGAACCTCAACATGTTATAATAAACAGTTACCCTGAAGTTACTTCTATTTTCTTGCATTGTGACGCACGCACACATGCTAAATATGTAGACAATGAAAATTATTTTGAAATTATTTTGATTACAGTTAATCAATTAAACAAATCGCTTACAGCAAATTAAAAACAAATTAAATGTTGTCGTGATGATCTTAAAGATTATGACGTATCTGTCAATTTGCTAGAAGATTATGACAAACGTTGGATTTACTAGGCGTTGCCAAGTATGTCTCAGTTTTTAGTATTACATAATTTAATCATCATAACGTGATTTGTTTGAAGTATTGCCTTGCAATACAAAGAATACAAAGTCCCCTACTAGAAGGCAACTGGTTTTCCCATATGCAGTATAAGATAATGATTGATGAACTGAGATTCTCTGGACACCACATTTAGATGAAATGACTTTAATATTAGAAAATGATTAATAAAAATGAAATTGGTATTTTGTCCGCCTTGGTTAGATTAGAGAGGGTTGGCGGTAGTCCTGGAGAATTTCCCCCACCCCCTACTCACCCATCTCAAAATCACCCTTATTTCAAGTAAAATTGTTTATTAAAATTCTTTGCAAAAATTAACTTGAACATATTCAAAGTTTCGAAGTTGAATTCTGAAAAGATAGTACTGTACCTATTGTTTAAACACCTACGCAAAACAGTTATCAACTGGAGTCTCATCTAAATATATAAAAGCTATACACCATGTTTAGCAACGCCGATGCCGATATGGAAGATAAGATCAAGCCTGACCCTCAATTCTGATTATACGTAGATCACAAGCACTGCATAACGCATGCAAACTAAGGCATTATTCATTTTGAACTTCTTTTTGGCCGGATATTGACCACGTGTCAACCAGTATGATTTATTGCAATGAAGCCTATTCGAAATTTAACAATTTTACAAAATGCGAAAAAAGGCTGTATTTCACTTCTTTCTTTAGTGTACTACATATACCTTTTCATCATGTTCATTTGCCATTTCTTTACAATTGTTCTTTTCTTCTTGTGTATCTGTACCCTTTATTTCCAATGTAATGCAGTACCATAGTTTTAAATTTTGAGACCATTCGAACACAGGCAGTAGTTAAAACTCTTGGCATTTGATTTTACTAAGGCTGACAAAATCCTGCTGTTCCATCCCGCATGTGGCCTACCCGCTTAGTTTAATAGGGAGAGTGCAGACAGATCTACAAATCACGGGGTCGTGAGTTCGATCCCCGGGCAGGACGTATGTTCTCCTTGACGATTTGATAAAATACATTGTGTCTGATATCATTCGTCCTCCACCTCTGATTCATGTGCGGAAGTTAGCAGTTACTTGCGGAGAACAGGTTGGTACTGATTCAAAATCCATGGAACACTGGTTAGATTAACTACCTGCTGTTACATAACGGAAATACTGTTGAAAAACGGTGTTAAACTAAAACAAAATCCACCCCGCATTGAGTTATAACGAAAACATTAGATACAGAAAATATCAACAAAGTGGTAAAATACTTTCATAGAGATTTGAGTATTAATATTTAAACATACTCAATTTATAATTTTTAGAACAAAAATGAGAAATCAGTAATAAATGGTGGGAGGATGGGGGAGGGAGAATTCAAATAGTATGTAAATTCAAAGCACGATGATACAAGTTTTATTGAAATATATTTTTTGAATGCCGTTAATGAAAATATTTAAATTACGGATTTCAGAACGTGCACACTATTTATCTACACAATATACTTTTAAAGTATGTTAATCTAAAAGCGGTTCAAATAAATACAGATGTATAATTGTTTGTAACATATTTTTCAGCAAAAACTATAGTATTGAGCAATGTAACAACAGTGCGGACAAACGCTTGACAGTATATTTTGAACATCCCGTTCGAAAGATGACAAAATTTGCGATGTTAAATACCAATGAACGTCGAACGTTTAACTATGAAAAGTTTGTAAGGCTTGATTACCAGATAACCGCCGGGCCTGCAATCTGTAAGCAAGGTAAATGTCAATTGTAAAGTATGTCTCCTGTTAACAAAGTGAACGCTGGCGATAGGTCCACTGGTGTAAACAAGATAAGTGTAGTTTGCAGAGTATGTCCTCTATAACCAAAATAACGTGGGTGATATATGGCCGCCGCTGTAAACAAGGAAAGTGTCGATTGCAGATTATGTACATTTAACAAGTTAAGTGTCGACTGCTGAGTATGTCCTCTATAAATAAAGTTAATGTGGGCGATAGGTCCGCCAGTGTAAACAAGGTAAGCGTCGATTGCAGAGTTTCTTGTCTATAAACAAAGTTAACGAGGGTGATAGGTCCGCCACTGTAAACAAGGTAAGTGTTGATTGCAGATAATGTACATTTAAACAAAATTAATGTCGACTGCAGAGTATGTCCTCTATAAACAAAGTTAATTTGGGTTATAGGTCCGCAAGTGTAAACATGGTAAGTGTCGATTGCAGAGTATATACTCCTTAAAATCTTTCATTAATCTGATGGCTGCGTATATCATTGCATTTCGTATTAGTTCTTCGACGGAAAATAGATTAAAACCCCACAAAAACTAATCTTATATGTCAAATAATATGTTGATCTAGATTATCGAGCAACTGACGACGACTCCGCTTGTGATATAAATGGAAAACATATCCCCGCCAAACTGCGATGCATCTATGACATTGATGTGACTGATTTTGCTGTTGGATGCAGGGATGGAAGTCACTTGATAAACTGTGGTAAGTATGTCGTTGCATGTAAAATGTTGTCGAATAGGTCAGTCATACGTAGGGAATTTGTTTAATTAAATAATCGCACCACCTCGGCTTCTAAAGATTTCACACAATACAAGAAACCTGCATATTACATATTCCATTATACAAAGAACCAGAGAAATTTCGAACAAAGTTTAATACGGAACGTTGCATTTCAGGTAGCTAGTTTGATCCGAATAAGAGGCGATTTTTTTCTGTACAAAATATATGTGCACAATTACTTCTAATGCGTTTCTCTTAAATGTTATTTTTTATTCATGTGTTGTCAAATAATTGTTAAGAGTTAGCTGTTACATTACCGAAGCAAGAGAAAATATGAAAAACTGAAATCCTAGAGAAAAATGGTGTTCAACCCGTGAAACACACGATACCTGTTTATTAAGTGGTATGTCCAGCTTTTTTCGAAACAAAAAACTTTGGTTACATTACTGTCTTTCGTTGTTGTGACTACAATATCAGTGGCTGAGATTCCAGATTGGTGCACACTATGTAAAAAAACAGTAATAGATACAGTCAGTAAATAATGTGTAAAGTATTAATGTTAATGGTCATTTACTTTTTTAAAACATTTTTATTAATAAACGTTTCTACAATTATACATTCGGAGTCTGCAATTTTCTTACATAGTCAATTGACGTTTCTAATGTCATGATTTTACACTAAAATGAATTTATTTTAGAACACTTTGAATGTCCTCGAAACACTGTGAAATGCCCAGACAGTTACTGTATCCCACAACGATTTCTTTGTGATGGAGTTTCACAGTGCACTGGAGGAGAAGATGAGGAAAATTGTGGTAAGTTGCTTCCTAAAGAAGTAAGTCATCACATTTAAACGACCATCTTGAAAATGATGTCATGTATCACAACGTCATCTTCAATATACATGTGTGCCATTCAGGTCGTGTGCTACGTTTTAATGTTTTGTTTCCACTCAAGTAAAACTTTATTGAATCTAATTAAGCGCTGAAGAATGATTTGATTTTCAAATTAACTATGTAAGGGAACATGTATGCTCTAATTCAACATATTGCTCTATATTAAATGAGAAGAATAATAGTTATATTTGAACTTACTAAAAACGTAACATTTCAGGATGCCATACGTCAAACAATGAAATACTCATCCTTCATGACGACGAAAGTGCTGATGGTCCAGATATTGGCCAGTTTGCCAGACAATTCTACACAAAAACAAACATTGTAAGGGTATTAAGCTACAAAGCATCGAGACCTTTACAATCGTACGGTATCAGCAACATTTACCTTGAAATACGTGACATAGAGATCCATCATGTACCAAATACTGAAACGCTGTTTGAATGTCGCTACAAAATCATGACGGGAAAACTTTTAGAATCAGTACGTTTTACAAATGATGGCATAAAAGGTATTATTATGATACAAAGCAGTGAAACATCAAAAGAAGTAGCCGACGAAATTTTAGGAAAAATATCTGACTCTGAAGTGGACTTCAGAATTTACAGGGTGACGGAGAATTTCCTTACCTCTTTCACCCCCGACCAGCATAGCTCAGATTCGATGCTTACCGACATACATGTAAAAAGATGGCGAATTCTGAACAGAATAGGTGCAGAGTATTTTAGTGAGCTATGCAATGGTACGTATTTTCAGCACAAGCATGTAATAAACAGCTGACAGCTTGTAATAGGCAGCTGACAGCTTAATATTTAAACGTTAACATTTAGTTTCTATATAACATTGTATATCTAAAAGTTATGGGAATCCTGTTCCTATTACAAGAAGTTGAATCGACACTGGCGTGGGCAATCAACTTTTGCAAAGAGCTAATCGTTTTGTTATTTTTTCGTTGTTTTTCACTTTAAATTAAAGCAAAGTTATACAACATTCATAAAATCAAACAATAAAATCAATACAGAACCATTTGTCTAACTTTCGTTTGGTTGCTACAGTAAGATTATATCAGCTATACACAGCTTCACGACATGAGGCATAGTTGTATTTGTGTCCGCTGCCAGGTGCCCAGCAAGCAATACTGCAAACAGATGTGTGCACTTTAAGTCAGTCTACTTATGCCGACAATCTCTTTATATATTTTTCCGAATTATAACTAACGGTTACCGTAGTCATTAATAGATATAAACATAATGTTAGGATTTTATAAAGCAGACAGATTTCTCCATCTAAACACTACAGACAAAAAATAAACCAAGATAATATGAATATTTCTGTAGAATGTGATGAATTGTTAAATATTACATTCCTTTTCAGTAACTACAAAAGTACACTGTGCTAATGGATATAAATGTGCATGGAGTAAAACATGTATACCATTGGAGCAGGTTTGTGATGGGTTTGTACAATGTTTTCATGGAGATGATGAAGTTTTATGTGACTTTAAATGTCCACAACGATGTAAATGCGTCGGTTTTATTTCAAACTGCAGCGCTACTGACTTCAATTTAACAATGCTTCATACAGTGCCAAAAAAATACACGTCATCTTGATTTCAGTTTAAACAGAAAGCTTTGGCAAGTTTTAGAAGAATCATTGCTTAACTATATGACTTTGGCCATCTTGAATCTTTCACGTTGTGATATACAAAGGTTATCTCGTTATGCATTTAACAGAATTAGGAACCTACGTACTCTGGATTTCAGTTTTAATAGTCTAACAACTCTTTCAAATTATGTCTTTGAAAGTCTTAAACGTCTAACAATCCTTAGCCTTCGAGGTAACTTTCAACTTTCGGTTATTGAAGTACATGCATTTAATGGTTTGTCTCTTATTCAAAACTTAGATTTAGCAAACGCGAAACTTGTACAAATTTCGGCAGACACATTTGCTGGACTGACACTGAAATATCTGGATTTGTCAAATAACGAAATCGACGAGATAGAAGCCTTTGCATTCCGTGATTCTTCAGTGGAACATATAGATTTTAAAAGGAACAATATCAAAACGTTTCATACAGAGATATTTACCGGATTAATTGGTTTGAAAACATTATTTACACCTGCATTTAAGTTCAGTTGCATTCGACCTAATTATGTTCGTGACGAAAGTTGCTACCCACACAAAGACGAGTTATCGTCTTGTGACGATCTTATGCGACATTCTGTGCTGCAGTTCTTAATATGGCTCATTGCGATTGCAGCATTTCTTGGAAACTTGCTCACGATTCTGTACAGATTGAGATACGACAGAAAGAGATTGAAACTAGGTTTTAGTATATTTGTCACCAATCTGGCAGTTGCTGACTTTCTGATGGCAGTTTACCTTGTAATTATAGCCGCCGCCGATTCTGCATTCAGAAAAAGGTATTTGACATGTCTAATATTAATTTCCTTGTACAGTGCGATACACTACAAAACGCAGCTCGTGACATACCTGTTTATAACTGTTTATTGGTAGTTCTATCTAACATGCCATTACATGAATCATCATCATAGGTTTATGTTTAAATATATTTTCATTGAAATCGTTCCGAAGTGAAAAAGTCAATTACATTACCCTTAAAAAATGGAAATAACGACCTCACGTCGCATATGTTTAGACGCCGTACAAACGCCAAAAATGAGCGCTACTACAATTGATCTATCTTTATTCAGAATAGAATTGTTTTATGCGAAATTCAGACACACACATAATGTTTTCGCATTTCATGTACTTTTAATATAGAAGACATATAAGAATCGAAATAAATTATAGCAGAACCATGTTTTTAAACATGTAAACTCTCCGAATCGGTTATATACCGCGCGGGCTACGAAGTCGTGAAAATATTTCGCTGGAGTATAACCTATTAGAATTATTAGACACCCCAAAACATAATTCTGCGATATATTCTTTTTAATCAATTGGTATTTTTTCGTTCTTACAGATATATTTTTGTCGACGACTATTGGAGACACAGTGTTTGGTGTAACCTTGCAGGGATTCTTTCTACGATATCTTCGGAGGCAAGCGTTCTTTTCCTGTGTTTGATAACTCTTGATAGGCTACTGGTCATCAAATTTCCCTTTGGTGGAGCTAAGTTATCTACAGACAGAGCAGTCGCTTGTGTAATATTCACCTGGTTGTTTTCTGTAAATATCGCCATTTTCCCTGTTGCATACAAGGGTTATTTCAAAAATGAATTCTACTCGAAATCAGGAGTTTGCATTGCACTACCATTGACAAAAGATCGTCCACCTGGCTGGGCTTATTCCCTTGCAGTCTTTGTTTGCTTGAATTTCATCACTTTTCTCCTGGTTGCAGTGGGTCAAATATCTATCTTTATTGAAATACGCAAATCCGCCGGTATTGCTACATCAGTTGAATCTGCAAGAAAGAGGGACTTAAAAGTTGCAAGAAATCTACTACTCGTCGTTGCAACAGATTTTATGTGTTGGTTTCCAATCGGAGTTCTTGGTAATATAATTTTACATAAAAATTTGTATTTCTGACTTAGTAAAAACACCTGTATTTTCAAAGAAATCCTTTTGAATTATACGCCTACGCCTAAGGTACCAGGTTTCCAGTGTTAATCGCGACCTATACCAAGGTAATTACTAAAACTTCTGAGCCTTTAAGTCGGATATTTGAAGTAGATTCCTTTAATCTCTGATAGATTTAACATGTTTAACTCACAGACAGCTACATGTTAACATATAATAAAAAAGCGCCCTGTTGAATTTCTATCCCGGACCCTAAACCCAACCCCTATGAATTTTTTTCTAGAAAAATATTTACATCAGCCCAAGTGGTTTCCTTAATTTATTTTGTTCAAGCGTACCAATACAAAAGGAATTGTTCCGTTTGAAACGTTAAATGAAACAACAGATATCTATAATTAAGGGTGATTAGAAAATGCAGTTTGACAATGTATACTTGTTCAAAATGTCCAGCATTTGTGGATGAAACGAATAAAAGAGAACTAAATATCGAGACTTTATATTTGAGTCAGCAATCTGTCGTTTTAAAGTAAGGTTTTAAAAATACTGTTAAATAACAGTACACAATTTTCATACACTAATCTTGTTTAAAAGAAAACTAACGATACTATTTTATTTAATTAGGTATGCTAGCTTTGTCAGGTCACGTGATATCCGGGGAGGTTTACGCATGGGCAGCGGTCTTCATACTTCCTATCAACTCTGCTCTCAACCCAATTTTATATACTTTGAGCGCAATTATAGGAGGAAAAGTAACTACTGTTATATATTATGTTCACTGATATAAACTGTTTTATGGAAATTCATAAACAAAACGTAAGTATAATCATGAAGGAAAGCTCAAAGATAATATCTTCTTTTGTATCAAACGATTTGTCACGAAAGAAAGAAAATTGTGGGTTGGGGCAAAATTCCAGATCTAATAAAGCAAAATCATCGGAAAAAGTATTGTACAGATCCATTCAAAATTCAACTGCATAGTTATTTGTCTCATATTATTTCTCATACCCATTTTGCATTGAGAAACGCACTGGAGGTAAATTTCAGACAAATTATTATTTTGTATATATGTAAGCGATGT
The DNA here is from genome assembly GCF_021730395.1 of Mercenaria mercenaria. NCBI lineage: Eukaryota > Metazoa > Mollusca > Bivalvia > Venerida > Veneridae > Mercenaria > Mercenaria mercenaria. The sequence goes on along the minus strand of NC_069375.1, from coordinate 58,409,002 downwards.
TTATATACTGAGCAGTCCTTATTATGTTTCACAAAAAAAGACATCAGTTGTCAGTATACCTCCTAATAGTAACCTTTCTTTTTAGGACTATTTAAATATTTTGAAAATGGAACATTATCAATGCAAAAGCTTGCTTAGGTATGGTAGGTGTAACGTAGAAATTACTTAAATCATTTTATCATTTTATGGTCAGCTTATTATAGAAAAGTCATTTAAATAATCATTCTATGTGTTAGAAACTACGTTTCAAAGCAATTCAATATCACAAATTCAAATATAATTATTGCCTTTGAGTGCCTTTCTTGCTTCATATTTATACAAAATGTAATATAGATCTAGTCATTTTTATAACAATATAGACTTTATTACCACTGACATGATTATATAACAGACAATGCATAATGTAATTTCTGATAATAAATGCAATTTCTAACCTCAATTACCCATTGCTACTTGCATATTGCCACTTTATGTCACACAGAACATTGATGCAAGGCTACTTTAAAACCAGCTGTTAGCGACAAAGAATGTTATAATTCAATTGCTACTTTTAACCTGTGTAAATAAAGGTCATAACAAAAATCTGAGAAATGAGTTAGCACAGTTTAGCGCACTAATGAAATGTATGATTTCAAGGTAAAATAAATTTCAGGAACACAAAGCACATGTAATGTTAGTTTTAGTTAACAAAATCATCCATAGATATCTAACAATACAGAGTTGATTCTGTTTTGGTGAAGTTTTCAAAGCAACGCCATAACAGTAAGTGAAATAATGTATGACAAATCACTTTGTAGCGAAATTTTGAAAAAAAAGCATATACATTACGGGAAAGATTTCTATAATACAACATTTTTTTCTATTACTGCATTGCCCTTTATGATCATACTTATGGCTGTCAGTGAGTACAGTATATCAGGAAAAGATACTAAAAGCAATGAATAAAAACACAAAAAAGAGCCATTCTCTTTATGCAACTTCATAAAAAGGGCATAGGCGATCATTCGGAAAAAAAGGTATATTACTTGTGCGCTGTACATAGAGTTCCAGTTAGTTAATTTCTTAATATTTAGTTCTAAAATTTGATGAATTTATTCAATACCAAATAATTTTACATTGCACAATCAATATATTAGAGCTTTCTTACTTTGAATTTCATTGAATTGTATCATACTTATTCTTTTATTCTTAGAATTTCAACCCTAGTTCTGACGAGCAGTCATTAAAGAAGATGACTAAAGGTTTGCTATTTCACTGATTTCTACAAAAGTATCCTGTAAGTCTGTAACCGTTTTTATACTCAAATCATGCTAAAATGCCCAATGCATACGATTCAAATGTTATTTTCTAATAATCATTGCAATTGTTAAATGATCGCTGAACTCGGATAAGTACGTTTTATGCTGAATAAAGTGAGTAGTCAATGTGCACATGCAATTCGTTTTCTCATTAGAGCTTTACGGATACTGAGCTACTTGTCCTCGGAAATGGATATCAAATGCTCTAAAATGTTTGGTACTGTTCGAGGTTTTATAGTGGCTTAGACGGAGGTAAAGACTTGTTGTTAACTGAATTACTGCCTGCACTGACAACCCAGCCCTGTCCTGACATACGTTTAGCCTATTGCAATTCAATTGCCAGCCATCCTCATTCTGATATATACTCTGAACATTAAATGCCACATGCGTCATTACTTATTAAAATGCATTTCTCATAACATATAGTCTGTTTATGCAAAGCATTACATGTTCTGGTTTCAATATAAGATAGTTATTATAAGAAGGCTCAGTTATTTATTTCAGAAATCGGCGAAAATGCAATAAGACGTATATCAGTTAGCCATTGTATTACTGCAAGAAACACTCTTCCGAGATTTTGCCATGTAAAAGACATTTCTGATGAAGAGGTGCACATTTCATTGAATGCCATTCTGACGATTGCTGCCAAACTTGCACAAACACTTGACGCGCTACATTCTTATTCTTTGGGCATAAAATCCCTAGACGTAACAACAGTCATCGTGGGCATACGTAATAGAAAGGTATACCCTCAAGGCAATTATCAAGTTTTTAGTTACGGGAGGACCAGTTAATTAAAACAAGATATAGAATTTGTAGTTACAGTACCAAGTACATGTTCTTACTGAATTTAAGAGAAAGGAATGTGTACATATCTTTTCGAAGGGGGACGGCGAAACTGTTCGAAGTATTTTTTATGTATATACACATATCCACTTCTGCTCCAAGCCCTCGGTAGTTTAAGGGGAATTAGAAAAACTGTCAATATAATATGCTTTACAATTACCACAGATTAACAATTTTAACGTGTAAACTTATCGCTGTTAGAAGACAGCTGAAAGAAAACATTTATAAGCATTCCTGTAATGTGATTAAAGATGTACCAAACATGTATATCATGGAAAGAAAATGTAAAAACCATTCTACGTATGTTTACTTTCGTATATGTGTAGACTGTTATTTAAATGTTTGACGTTGTCCGTTCGTTATCAGCTTACAGGAGCGGTGAAAATCAAAGGAGAGCAGTACATTTCTTACAAACCGGAAGATCTAGTTTTTGAGTTATTCCGTATGTTTTGTACTATTTACATAGACGACATACAAGAATCGAAATGAAATAAAGCAGAACCATGTTTGTAAACATGTAAACCTCTCTGAATCAGTTATACACCGCGTGTAAAAACTCACTTGGGCTCGTGCAACTATTCCGCTGGCGTATAAACTCTTCGAATCGTTTAGATATCTCAAAACATGATTCTGCAATAAATTTGTTTTACTCATTTGGTATTTTGCGCTCTTACAGATATATTTATGTCGACTACTATTGGAGGCACAGTGTATGGTGTAACCTTGCAGGGATACTCTCTACTATTTCTTCGGAATCAAGTGTTCTTTTTCTGTGTTTAATAACGCTGGACAGGCTACTGGTCATCAAATATCCGTTTGGTGGTGTTAGATTATCCACAGACAGAGCACTCGTTTGTATAATATTCACCTGGTTGTTTTCTGTCAGTGTCGCCATATTTCCTGTTGCGTACGAGGGTTATTTCAAAAATGAATTCTACTCGAAATCAGGAGTTTGCATTGCCCTACCACTGACAAAAGATCGCCCACTGGCTGGGCTTATTCTCTTGCAGTCTTTGTTTGCTTGAACTTCATCACTTTTCTCCTAGTTGCAGTCGGTCAAGTATCTATTTTCATTGAAATACGCAAATCTGGAGGAATTGCCACTTCAGTAGAATCTGCAAGAAAGAGGGATTTAAAAGTGGCAAGAAATCTACTACTAGTCGTTGCAACAGATTTTATGTGTTGGTTTCCAATTGGAGTTCTTGGTAATATACTTTTTCATACGGATGTGTATTTATGACTTATACAGAACTTAAACACCGATATTTTCTAAGTAATTCAAAGTAATGCTTTTAAATTGCACGGCAACAACCTACGTCTGTCAGTGTTGATCGCGACCTAAAGCTAGGTAATTACTATAACTTCCGAGCGCATAAGCCGTTAGTTGGAGTAGAGAGTTGTTACAGAGTTGCTACAACACCTTTTTGATGTTAAAGGACAGTTCCAGTTGTTCTATATTTTTAGCACACAGTATCATGGATCAGTATTTAGAAATCCAGATTACAGTTGAATGTTGAATCAAATGCACCCACGTAGAAAATATTCGCTATATTATGTCCCTTTGATATTCATGCTCTTCAGGTCCAAGAAGAGTTACATTTTCTTGATCACAAAATTTTCTTTTACATGAAAATATTAAATGCTCATAACTCTATGCTTATGTACATTTCTCTTGATTTCAAAAGTTTTTAACTTCATATCTATGATTTGAAAAACTTACTAATAGGTACTATCTCTAAAACATGGGCGTTCAGACTCTGCCCATCCGGTCAATGCCTTGTTAGTTCTAGAACTAGACATGCAATAATCTCTGCTATAATATGTTATAGTAATATGTCTGCTCCAAGGATGGAAGAGATTGTACAAGCAAACAGAAAGTACTGCCTCAAATATGATTACGTTAGTTTTGGATTTAACGCTTAATCGATACCGTTTGTTGGCAAGGTAATTGGTTTGAAGTCTTATCAGTGCAAACATTTTTTCCGTTCAGAATTTAACACATGACTGTATTGTTTAGTTCTGCAAGCTAAAATCTGATTAAAAGCGTTTAATTTTGTGATTTACTTAAAACCATTGCCAACAGGCTTAAATCATTTAAATACTGGTATCATATCCGTAAAATTAATCAGATCTTCTTTTGTGAATCCTCGTTCAATGAAGTCATTTGTCTGATATATAATTTGTGTTTTAGTGTACCCAACGGTACATCAAGAATTACGCTGATTTCTCATAAGTCTTTACGAAAAAATGTTTCTTGAATCCTGCAAAATTCCGGTCCTAACACAATTGCGTTTATCATTTAAGAGTTTGCTATACCAACAGATTTGAGGGTGTCTATAGAATAGAGCGTGTGTGTCGTTCTGTCCGTCGGTCTGTCGGTCCGTTCGTTTTCATGTAACTCATATACTTGTTCAAGTATAACTAAATGTCAAGATCAAAATAACCCGGAACGGTTTCCGGATGATAATTTGATAATTCTTGGGTATTGAATCATACAGTTAGGTACACCGGTGTTACAAATAAAATACAGATCAGTTTCGACTTTGAGGTCAGTAGGTCTAGGGCTAAGGTCACAATAACCCTAACAGTTAAACGCTTTCCTGATGATAACTTAAGAATGTTTGGACTTAGGGTGATGAAAGTTTATATGGGGGTTGGACAGACATGACCAGCAGATAACCTCTATTGATTTTGTTGTTGGTAGGTCAAAGGTCACAATGACCCGGAACAAATAATCAATATCCTGACGATAACTCATTAACGCTTATGTCTAGGAACAGGATGTTAATAGGCAGGTTGGAAATGAACAGCACCCCTTATAGATCAGAGTTCATGATCACAGAAACCTGGAACAGTTAAACGGTTTCCGGACGATTTCTTGAGAACGATTGGGCCGAGGATCTGGAAACTTAATATAGAGGTTTATCAAGACCAGCAGATTACTCCGATTGATCTGAAGTTCGTGTATAATTAATAATAATGTGATAGATCTAATTATGTCTCCCACCATAGATTGGTGTTATATACATAGTGATTTACTCCTGTCCATGTCAACTCTAAGTCGAACATTTCTCGTCCAAACTTCACTAAACTTAAACAAAATGTGTTTGAGAATACGTAATCGGCAAAGTTCGATAACTAGCTAAATCGGCACAGGCACTTCGGCATTATGGCCCTTGAATTACCTAAAATACTGATGCCAGTGATACATGTCTTGGTGCATAATTGGCCCAGATACATAATGAAAGCAGCTCTAGTTTTATTTGATTTTGAAGGTATTGCTTGATTGGCAATGTGGTAAATTCCCATAGATACCAGCGTTTTATAAAATAGTGATTCAAGCCAAATAACAGTTTTATCTTAGTTACAGGTTCTACATACATATAATGCTTTACATTTCCTTCAATATGACAAAGTAACAGTATATATTTAGTATTAATATTGTAATATTAAGTTAAAGTCAAACGAAATTAAAGTCATTGTAATGTATTTGTGACAAAATATTTTAAAGCAATCAAAGTTAAAATAAACACTAATGTTGATGCGATTCATTTTTGGCTGATATATGGCCCTCATACCGATGGCATTAGCATCTGTTGTATTTTTAAAGTAAATAGAATAAAAAACACATAAATATTTTCAAGACTTTACATAACGAAGCATTTCGAAAAATGAATGATAAGGTCATAAGACTATATTAATAATATTTTGTTTTTAAGTTATTTGCTTATTATGAAGTAAACATGGTAAAAAGGAATTAAAATATTTAAGGACAAAAATCTCCTATTTAAATTGGACCAGACCCCATTACCTAAATCGAAAAGTATAGAATTAAAAAACGAAACAAAATATGTTTCAGTGTTTTAAACGGTGGGTCTATAGTTAAATATTGATTATGAACATATAACTTAAAAATGAAAGTATTGGTGGTCATTAAGTCAACAATTGCTTTATTAACGAATTCAAAGATTTAGATTCACGCATATAAAATGAATGGAAACTGATACAGGAACCAAGAAACTTGTTGACAATTTTAAACAGATATTTGCCGCGCCCCTGGTAACCCTCGGTCTCTTGCGTCTTGCGCGGTAGTAGAAATTCGCATTCAACTGGACAAAACTATATACTTTGACAAATCTGAAAAACGTATACTAGATACATTTTGATAACTTAGCAATTCAGGATTACGCACTGCCTCTTATTGTCCTCTATTATTGTATGAAAGTCCCACGCAATCCCTTGAAACTTTAAATGGGTAATTATTCGAAAGCAGTCAATGTAGAGTTATTGTTCCTGTACATTGGACGTTTCCTTGATATTTATTATCTAACGCAATTTTAGAGTTATGGCTAAGAATCAAAATTGATTTATTTGTCCAGACATCCTTGTTTGTACCAAATGTCGTCACAATCTTTAGATAGTATCGGTTAAGAAATATTTCTGTCAATTTGTTATCTCACAAGGTATGGAAGTTGTATAGGTCTTGTTAAATCCTGTATGGCAGAATTTGCATGGAAATGAAAATTAACATAGCAATGAAAAATATTAGAAGTATGTACATTCACATGTACGTACAGAATGTATGATTTTAGTCATTATATGCCCTTTTAAAGAAATGTTGATTTACATTATATAGTATCAATTAATATTTATTGCATTACATTAAACTGCTTTTTGGACTTCCTTACCTTGAATTATTAAGAAAACAAAACTGTCAAAATAACAAATGATAAACATTTATAGATTGGGATAACATTAAATATATTCTGAAAGAAATGTGTAAGTATATAAGCAGTTTAAAGAATTTTGGTGAAATTTTGCGGCGTAATAAATATTTTAAAATTCAAAGTCTTTGACAATTGGATATTAAGCTTTTCACTCACTTTTTTCGAATAATAACTGCAAGCGCATTCACTTTTCCGCATTAGTCAGATAAATAGTTCAGCTGTAAGACTTTGAACCATGTGAAATAAGGAAGTTAAATAACTTATATCTTTGCAACTGTTGCATGTAGGAGTAACCTGAAATAAGCTGCAAAGTGTTAAATTTTTCAGAGATAACAAGAGGCCTAAATGGGCCTACGTCGCTAACCTGAAAAGGAACTCGTTCATCTGACATTGCTTCTTACCAATCTTGGTTCTAATTCTTTAAGCAGATCAAGCTTTTTATGCATAAAGCACCTATTTCGTCCGTATGTCCGTTCGTCCATCCGTAATATTTCTCAACAACTGACTGGAACTGAGCGAAACTTCATAGGAATTTTACTATCAAAAGGAGATGCTGGTATTATCTTCATGTTTTAACCGGCTGATTTTTCACTTAGTTATTGCCCTATGATCATTGAACATAAGTATAGTATACTCTAGGAAAATTCTTTTCCGGAGTATTTCTCAGCAACCACTGGTTGGATTTTAGCGAAACATCATAGGAAGCTTTACTATCAAGAAGATATGCGCATATTGTCTTCTTGTTTTGGTCGGATGAATTGTTACTGAGTTATTGACCTTTGATTATTCAACATTAGTATCGTATAATGCTATTAATTGTTCGAAAATTTTTTCAGTAACCAATGGCTGGAATTCATCAAAATTCAATTAGAAAGAGAAAATGCTCACATTACGTTCGGATCATTTTCAATGAGTTATTGCCATTTGATTAGTAGTATTCAATATAAGTGAACTATGGCACCGTCCTAGTCAGGAGTATTCTCAGCTCGATTTCCGTGAAATTCTAAAGATGCTTCACTCTCAAGAGGATCTGCACACATTATCTTCATGTTCAAGCGGGGTGATTTTTCAATTAAACATTGCCCTTTGATCACTCAATATTAGTTAACTATATGTGTCCAGTCAGTAAATTCAACTTTTAAAATTACTTCTTTCAATATTTTGGGGAGCATCCATTGTTTAAAACACGTTCCAATTGTATTTGACAGTTTACAAACTGTCAAAATGCTTGATTTATCGAGAACTTAGCAGAAAATCACAAAAATAACAAGTAAATGTTTCATAACTTTAATAATCATGATTAATATATGTTCTAAAAATAACTTTAATTTCATTGGCCGAAACCGCTCATCATCTTTCAAAATATATTTGATGTTTAATAGTAAGTGGGTTTTCCCCCATTAAACATCACTTTCTATAGATACTTCCTTTCTAAACTAAAGATAGCAGACGAGAGTGAGCTAGAGAATAATCAAAAGAAGGAAAGAAGATTTGCTTCTTTGTCTGAGGAAGACAAAGAACAAATAATCAATGACAGAGAAGCTACCAATACTAAAAAAGCCACCGAACAGGCTATCAGACTTTTTCGGAGTTATTTGGAGGAGAAAAATGAGTGTTTATCGTTCGGACAGCTTTCAAATGAATTGTTAGATAAAATTTTGACATCATTCTTCCTGGAAGCTAGAACTACAAAAGGTGAACTTTATAAGAAAACAACACTGACATCGATCAGACATGGGATCAACGGGCATTTGGTAAACTGTGGTAAACAAATTGACATTATTAAAGGTGAAGAATTCAGAGGTTCTCAAGTTGCATTCAAATCTGTGATTGCTAAGCTAAAGCAAGAAGGAAAAGGTGGAATTGATCATTTTCCTCCCTTGGAAAGTGGTGATCTTTTGAAACTTTATGACTATTTTGAGCAAGATTTATTTTCTCCAGAACGTTTACAAGAACAAATTTTTGTTGATGTAATGTTACACTTAGGGCGCAGAGGTCGTGAAAACATAAGAGAGTTGAAAATAACAGACTTTTGGTTGACAATGGATTCTCAAGGCAGTCGCTACATATACCTTAAAAAAGACGAAAAATCGAAGAATCATCAGAAGGATACGAACACAGCCAAAGGAGAAATGCACGAGAAACCAGGTATGTTTGTTATTTTACAAACCAGGTTATATACCAAATTATTGAGTTATACATACATATTTTCAACAGAAAAGAATGACGATGATACTTTTCTTTTAAAAGCGGCCACAGGCAAACATGAAATTATTCAATATTTAATCTACATCATAATTATAATACCAGTGTTAATACTGTTTTTTTAAGAAAGAATCTCTATTTTCTTATTTTCAGATAGCCCAAGGTGCCCTGTAAAATCATTCATACGGTACAAGAAGATGCTGAACACGCAGTGTGTCTTTCTGTTCTAGCGCCTGGATTCACGTTCGGGGAAGCAGCAGTTTATCAACGCGCCAATCGGCCACAACAAATTAGGTAAATGTTTCATTAAAATGCTCAAATTATGCTCATTAAACATCATTTTAATATAAAGTGACTAGTTCTAGTTCTTGAAGCGCATGATATAGAGTTTAAATAACTTTTCAAATCTTTTTCATTTATGACATAAATTCTTAAAATGTATTTATATTCCACTGTAGGTTCCATGATGTCAGTCCTTATTCAGAAAGCTAGTCTCTCAAAACCCTACACCAACCATAGTCTGCGTGCAACATCAGTGCATTTGCTTGATGGAGCACAAATTCCGTCGCGCCATATCATGTCTGTCACAGGTCATAAGGCAGAATCAAGCTTAAAGACATATACTGGATACACTGACAACAATTTGAGAAAACTCATGTCCCACACAATAAGTGCATCTACAGAAACATGTTTACCAGAATGAAATGGGAAAAAAATTGCTATGAAACATGCGAAGGAAAACATGGCTCCGGTCACATATCGTGATGATGGTATTTCTTTATCGTGTTCCTCTGAAATTGTATTTCGTGAATTAAACTTAAGTGACTCTGCATTGGTTCCAATGTCGAATTCCCAGGTTGTTTCTCTTATGGAAGACTTTTCTGATTCGGAATTTGATGACATTATTCTTCATCTTCCAGAAACCAATGTCAATTCAAATTGTAGAGAAGGAAATTTGGTGTCGAAAACAGTTAACGTGACATGTAGCTCTAGCTACAGTGGAAAAAATCATCTACAGGGGTACGGGTTACCCCAGCCATTGATAACTGGCCGAAATGCACAAGTTACAATAAATTACAATATTTTTTAGCAATAAGCTGTGTAGTATAAGCAAACCGATTTCAGGAAACTTTAACTTTAAAAAGTTTTCACAAAGTTAACATAGTTATTGTTACTTTTTGAAACATTAAACATGGAACATTTAATAAGTGATAAGAAACTGTGTAGTGTGAACATAAAGATTCCAGGAAATTTAAACTTTTAATAAGTTTTCGCACAGTTTTTGTGGTTATTGTTACAATTTGAAACATGACATTTATATGAAACATTAAATATATTGGAAAAAATATTTGTTCCTTAATTATAAACATGAACTCATATAATAAAACAGTTATTTGACTCTTGAGCCATTGGATATGATGTGATATTCACCGGAAGAGGGCAATATTGACCGATATGTATTAAATACAAGACACCTCGAGCAGGAACCTGAAACCAAATACAATGTATCTAAATATGTATAAGAAAACTGCTCTATCCGAATTCAGATAAAAGGCAAACTTAGATTATCTTCAATTCATTTTATATTAATTATACAAATACTAAATACTGTCAGATTAAATCCAATATTCATTATGCTACGCTTTCCTAACCGAATATACACTTTACCAAATACGATAATTTACGGAAGAATCCTTGTACCTGATCATTAAACGAATAAGTAAATACACTTGACCATATCGTGAGTTTGTATTATTATCCGAATTCATACAAGTCTATACAATATTGACTATCTAAAGTTGGACAGAATGAAAATTGTGTTTCGTTTTTCTATCTAAATTCAGATAAGCAATCATGCAGTTCAAAAAACCTAGCATTGACTTTGCTATCTGAAGTGAAATAACTATAAGCTTTGCATCTCATCAGGAATATATGAAAACGATCTTGTGTGTGCATTATCGTTGTTATCCGAATTCGCCTAAGCCACAGCGTAAAACGATCTGGAACCGAACAGTAGAGAAACTGTGCGTTGCGTTTGCTATCCGAATTCAGATAAACACAATTTGAGAGCAGGCAGTAGAAAAAAGAACATTGACTTTACTATCTGAATTATATAGCTATCAACAGAGGAAATAAATGATGTTTGTCAATGTTGCTATCCGAATTCCGATAAGCCGTTACAAAAAATTTTAATCTGACAGAAGAAAATCTGGCTGTTGTTATGCTGTTGCTCTCAAAATTCAAACACTGTGTTGAGCACTGTGTTATGTAATTATATATGTATATGTCATTAAATAAAGAATAAATATATACAGGAAAGCCAAGATAACGGGTAAAATTCTGATAAGTTTCAGAAAATTGAATGTCCAAGGTAACTGATACTGTGTGAAATAGAATACAATTCCTTTTGCATTTAACTTTCTGAAAACAGACAAAATACATGTTGTTTGCATGTATTGCCATTAGTCGTCATAGAAATAATTACAAATTGTTAAAGATTACAAGATTTTCAATATATTCCATCATGATTTTTTGTCACTGTTTGCACATCTTACACAACGTGATATGGTTAGAATGTAATTATTGAATGTTTCTGTCCTGACATTTTCGAGAAACGTTATCATTTCACATTACAAAAACAAATGCCAATATATTTGTAATATTCAGCGTTATACGAAAATACATCTCCTTCAAAACACTATTCCAGTAACGTAACGTGGTCGGGTTTAAAGATCCAACCTGAAAGTAATAAAAACATAATATTATATATGATTTTTTTAAAGAAAAGTAGTTATTTTAATAGTTTCATCATGAGCGGTTGGTAAGAATAATACAGCTATTTTCATGTATAGGCCCTGATTAATTCATGGGTATTAACTTCCAAAATACATACCTTAGCCTTTATATATATTTATAGACAATTTATACGCTTGAGAATTCCGGTTTTCTTTAATATACGACTGCATGATGTTTTATTTCACTTTCATTATATTCTTGCATAAAAACTACTTTTTTCACTGGATCCGCCCATGTATAAACGGGAGAAAAATCGTGTGCAAACAAGGCAATTCACGTGCTGTTAATACATGGTTTTTATTTTTGAAATGCTTTGCCAGGGACGTATGTATGTATTTCTGCGCAGACTGATATTTGCCACCTGCATCTTGTTTCTTCCATAATAACCTCTTCTTGTAGCATTATAGATACAATGTAATCCATAGTATGTTTAGCTGTATCAGTTTACAACCCCAAACGTACTGCCCCCATCAATGTACGCACTAGCTTCTCTTAGAGTTTACTCCCTTTACAAAGCGTCTGTTCAGTTATTGTAAATAACTGTGAATAAATAAGTATCGCGTGTAACTTGTACTATTGCCCGTTTTTAGGTATTATATTAATGATTTTTGTTAGTATCAGTCGGTTTGTTTTTACCTGATTGTTCGCAGAATTCATATAATAAACCTCGAAAGCTAGTCACTAGCTTCGTACTCATCCGTACTCTGTTTAATCGTACTCAAAATAATTCGAATGTAAAGTTGTTATTCTTAAAATAATTGTGTTCCTGTTTATCAAATTTTTATATGCAAAATTATGTGTAATGTAACGTTTGTAATAACTAAAAATAAAAATAAGATGCTCAAAAAACCTTCAAATCACGCTTTTAGTAGTGTTGTTGTTATGTGTGCCCCGGTTATGGATATTTAAAACATGTTTACCGTTTCCAAGAACAACAAGAATGGTAAATAAAAAATGTATCGGAATCGTCAAGTCATCACATATGAAAACAATGCATTTAGCTGTCGTGTAATGTTTTTTATGCAAGAATAGCGACAATACACGTTTTGTTTGTGTATTAACGCCTGCAGAAGCCCTTGGGATATGTTTGTGACCTCGACCTTCGGTCTCGGTCACAAACACTCCCGCGGGCTTCTGCAGACGTTAATACACAAAAAACGTGTTTCATCCCTACATTAATGCAAACATTTATTGTATAAATTGTGAAAGAAATTTTCGGAGCAGTTTATTGTTCAAAACCAGCTTTAAAATTTTATTAATACAAATGTACGGACGCTTTGAATAAAATGACAAAACACCATTTTTTAATCATTTATTACCTACTTCAATAAAATTTGTGAATATCAAGTTATTACTGGACAAAAGTTAATCAACAGAATCTGTAATACAAATGAAGAAGACATTTTACTTACTTTCATTTATAATCCTACCCGAGAGAAACACAAAAGTCACTTTGAAGTGACCTGTTGACCTGCTACTTTTCTCCTCACATATGTCAGAATGAATAGTGTATTGCATTTCTACAAAGTGAAGCGGTCCAGCCTACTTTTTGTTCAAATCCGCAGGCAGTCATTTGCAGAAGAAACCATGATTGTCCAGAATTTTTTAGCCCATTTCTCTTCATTTACATCAGATCTATAAAATTTGGCTACTTTCAGAAGCTCAGAATATCTATTTACAATCCAATTCATCATGAAATGAGGGATCTCTTTTCTCTCGGATACACTTCCTTTAGTTGGGTAACGAAGGGCAGGTAACGGTACCTTGTTACCTCATTCTGTGACTCAACATTTTTGTTCAGGAAAAAAAAATAAACACTTATAAATCTTGAATTTAACGATGCTATGACATGTATATATGGGTAATATACCACTACGATATGATGTTCGTTACGTATAAGCGTAGAAAATTAACATGGGGTCTTTGGTTTACTTTCCATAATTTCACTCATATGTAGAACTATTGTTCGAAAGATTTATATTCCCTAATCAATACGTATTTGGAAGTAAGATGCTTAGATATTCAAGCATCTCTCAATAGGACTAAAGATTCTTGGACATCTGTCCAAGCGATATTTGATTCGTTTTATTACATTGTGTTCTCGTTTTACTATTGCTTGTCAGTATTAAAATACCAAATGTAATATACTGGTGGCAAGGTCGTCACTTTAGGTTCACAATGACACACTGGCCATAAGACTGGTTTGCTTCTAGAATTCGTATGGGCTTGGTGTCATTACGAGAATCAGGGGCCCAGTTAACAGATTGTTTCGTCCTTCTTTCGTACATTGATATTTAGTGTGAAACAGTACATTCCACGTGCGGTCATGGCCCCAAAGTACCATTAATTTCCCATAGGGTTACATACAAATATATTACTGCATGGCTTCAATGACACAGTTCTGAAGACAAATGCAAATTCCTTCTCTTTAGAAATCTACCCGAGAGAAACACAAAAGTCACTTTGAAGTGACCTCTGGTAACTGTACCTTGTTACCTAATTCTGTGACTCAACATTTTTGTTCAGGAAAAAAATAAACACTTATAAATCTTGCATTTAACGATGCTATGACGTGTATTATATGGGTATATACCACTACGATATAATGTTTGTTACGTATAAGCGTGGAATATTAACATGGGGTCTTTGGTTTACTTTCCATAATTTCACTCATATGTAGAACTATTGCTCGAAAGATCTATATACCCTGATCAATACGTATTTGGAAGTTAGATGCTTAGATATTCAAGCATCCCTCAATAAGACAAAAAATTCTTGGACATCTGTCGAAGTGTCCGATTTTATTACATTTTTTGGCGTTTTACTATTGCTTGTCTGTATTCAAATGCCAAATGTAATATACTGGTGGCAAGGTCGTCACTTTAGGTTCACAATGACACACTACCATAAGACTGGTTTGTTTGTAGAAGTCGTAGGGGCTTGGTGTCATTACGCGAATCAGGAGCCCAGTTAACAGATTGTTTCGGCTTTCTTACATACATTGATATTTAGTGTGAAACAGTACATTCCACGTGCGGTCATGGCCCCAAAGTACCATTAATTTCCCATAGGGTTACATACAAATATATTACTGCAAGGCTTCAATGACACAATGTTCTGAAGACAAATGCAAATTCCTTCTCTTTAGAAATCTACCCGAGAGAAACACAAAAGTCACTTTGAAGTGACCTGTTGACCTGCTACTTTTCTCCTCACATCTGTCAGAATGAATAGTGTATTGCATTTCTACAAAATGAAGATGTCCAGCCTACTTTTGTACAAATCCGCAGGCAGTCATTTGCACAAGAAACCATGATTGTCCAGATTTTTTACCCCTTTCTCTTCATTTACATCAGATCTATAAAATTTGGCTACTTTCAGAAGCTCAGAATATCTATTTACAATCCAATCCGTCATGAAATGAGGGATCTCTTTTCTCTCGGATACACTTCCTTTAGTTGGGTAACGAAGGGCTGGTAACTGTACCTTGTTACCTAATTATGTGACTCAACATTTTTGTTCAGGAAAAAAAATAAACACTTATAAATCTTGCATTTAACGATGCTATGACGTGTATTATATGGGTATATACCACTACGATATAATGTTCGTTACGTATAAGCGTGGAATATTAACATGGGGTCTTTGGTTTACTTTCCATAATTTCACTCATATGTAGAACTATTGCTCGAAAGATCTATATACCCTGATCAATACGTATTTGGAAGTTAGATGCTTAGATATTCAAGCATCCCTCAATAAGACAAAAAATTCTTGGACATCTGTCCAAGTGTCCGATTTTATTACATTGTGTTGGCGTTTTACTATTGCTTGTCTGTATTCAAATGCCAAATGTAATATACTGGTGGCAAGGCCGTCACTTTAGGTTCACAATGACACACTAGCCATAAGACTGGTTTGTTTGTAGAAGTCGTATGGGCTTGGTGTCATTGCGCGAATCAGGAGCCCAGTTAACAGATTGTTTCGGCTTTCTTACATACATTGATATTTAGTGTGAAACAGTACATTCCACGTGCGGTCATGGCCCCACAGTACCATTAATTTCCCATAGGGTTACATACAAATATATTACTGCAAGGCTTCAATGACACAATGATCTGAAGACAAATGCAAATTCCTTCTCTTTAGAAATCTTCCCGAGAGAAACACAAAAGTCTCTTTGAAGTTACCTCTTGACCTGCTACTCTTCTCCTCACATCTGTCAGAATGAATAGTGTATTGCATTTCTACAAAATGAAGATGTCCAGCCTACTTTTGTACAAATCCGCAGGCAGTCATTTGCAAAAGAAACCATGATTGTCCAGAATTTTTTACCCCTTTCTCTTCATTTACATCAGATCTATAAAATTTGGCTACTTTCAGAAGCTCAGAATATCTATTTACAATCAAATCCATCATGAAATGAGGGATCTCTTTTCTCTCGGATACACTTCCTTTAGTTGGGTAACGAAGGGCTGGTAACTGTACCTTGTTACCTAATTCTGTGACTCAACATTTTTGTTCAGGAAAAAAAATAAACACTTATAAATCTTGCATTTAACGATGCTATGACGTGTATTATATGGGTATATACCGCTACGATATAATGTTCGTTACGTATAAGCGTGGAATATTAACATGGGGTCTTTGGTTTACTTTCCATAATTTCACTCATATGTAGAACTATTGTTCGAAAGATCTATATACCCTGATCAATACGTATTTGGAAGTTAGATGCTTAGATATTCAAGCATCCCTCAATAAGACAAAAAATTCTTGGACATCTGTCCAAGTGTCCGATTTTATTACATTTTGTTGGCGTTTTACTATTGCTTGTCTGTATTCAAATGCCAAATGTAATATACTGGTGGCAAGGTCGTCACTTTAGGTTCACAATGACACACTGGCCATAAGACTGGTTTGTTTGTAGAAGTCGTAGGGGCTTGGTGTCATTACGCGAATCAGGAGCCCAGTTAACAGATTGTTTCGGCTTTCTTTCATACATTGATATTTAGTGTGAAACAGTACATTCCACGTGCGGTCATGGCCCCAAAGTACCATTAATTTCCCATAGGATTACATACAATATATTAGTGCAAGGCTTCAATGACACAAGTTTCTGAAGATCTGAAGACAAATGCAAATTCCTTCTCTTTAGAAATCTACCCGAGAGAAACACAAAAGTCACTTTGAAGTGTGGGGTCATTTTTATGCCCTCAAATTTAATGTCACGAAACTGATATTTTAGTTTTTTGTCAACAATAATATAGTTAACAGATTGAAGCTGTTATTACTCGCAGACTGATCAAAACCAGCTTAGGGGACTATATGATCGCGCTTTTCCGACCGTCATTTCTTTTTCCGGTCCGTCTGTTTGTCCATATTTCATTCATCATGGGATTTCAATATTACTGGCACAAATTACTCAATAATAAGACAGTGTGTCATGTACATCATAACTTTAAATGGTCAAGATCACACTTGGCAGTCAAATGCTAACATGGTATGAACATGATCGGTTTCGTGCCTGGTCGAGAGCTCTGTCGTCCATCAAGGGATAACAATATCACCATAATCAGACGACTTGTCATTTTAATTAAACAAAACCTATTTCAAGGTCAATGCCACACTTGCAATTCAACGGTTTTTCTTTCAATAACTTTGTAATATTACTTGGTACAAATGTTTCCCATAGGGTGTAGCGCAACACCCTTATCCCTAACTCAGAGGTCAAGGTCACAGTCAAAAAACAAAAGTCATTGACCTGATATCATAATTAAGCTCCTCATAATTATATTAACGGACTCATTTTTACATCAGTTTCTTTCTAGACTGAATTTTATTATGTACAGAGTCCAGTTTCGGTGTTGCACAACATTTTTTTCTAAACAGATTCTGTAATCTCAACAAATTCCCTTGAATATGGTTGTCACTGTTTTTATCACACAGACAATAGCACTGAATGACGTCATTGTGAAACGTTCATGATGACATCACAAAATTTAATGGATCGATTCTTGGAAAGGTTTACAATACACACAATGCACTTGACAATGTATGATATACTTATTCTTGACTTATGCCAAATTTAAGGCATGCACATTTTATTAAGTTTAACAAAAGTATTTGTGTAAATAATCATTCTCAGTTCAGTTTATTAAAATTCATGGATCAGTGTAAATTTAGTGATTTTTAAAATTTTAAAGTATCTCTGACCTGAGTCTGTATCAGGTCTCGGCTGATATGTGCGGAAGGGGTTCGGTTCGGTTCTCTCACTCCTTCCAGTCCATATCAACCTCGACCTGATAACATTGATATCAAAAAACAGTAGCCTGTTATTGTCTAAAACAATAATCAACAACAAAATATAGGAAAGAAACGAGATATCAATACAATGGGATATTATTGATTGGGTACACCGGTATTATGTACATTTTATTCCGTTATGTATACCATACATTAATGTTTGTATTGTGTGAGAAACACATGAGATAGCTTACATATAGAAAATGTATTAAAATAACTTCTGCATAGAATGAGCTCTTTGAATTGAGTAACTACTGTCTACAAAGATATCACTGAATGGAATAACTACTGCATAGAAAGGTTTAGATCACACTGAATTGAATTACTTCAGCATAGAAATATCTCACTGAACTAATTAACTATTGCCTAGAAAGATATTACTTGGAGTAAAATATTAATATTAATGGACTAAAACATCACAGAAATATTTAGATCACACTGAATTTAATATACTACTGCATAGAAAGAGCTCACTGAATTGAATAACTATACTGCCTAATAAGATGTCACTGAATGGAATTAATGTCACATAGAAAGATTAAGATAACACTGAATTTGATGTACCACTGCGTAGAAAGATATCACTGAAATGTCTAACTATCGCATAGAAAGATCTAGATCTCACTGAATTGAATTACTACAGCATAGAAAGAACTTACTGCATAAAAATAGCTCACCGACTGGAATAATTACTGCCTAGAAAGATTTCACTGAACTGAATAACTAATGCACAAGAAGAGCTTACTAAATTGAAAAAAAATACTACTAAATCTCACTGAAGTGAATGATTACAGCCTAGAACGATCTAACTGAATTAAATAACCACTGCATATTAAAGCTTACTAAATTGAATACATACTGCATGAAATATTACTGAATTGGAAAACTACTCAACAGAAAGAGCTCACTGCTTTGTCTTACTACTGCATAGAAAGAGCTCTCTAAATTAAATAACTACTGTCTAGAGAGAGCGCATTTAATTGAATAACTACTGCAAACAATGAGCTCATTGAGTGGCATCTTAATGTTGATATTCTATTATTTGCAATTATAAAAAAAAATATAATGTTGTTTTCATGTGTAAGATATATTTAAGTAGATCAGGAAGATTGTACATTTCCATGTTATCATTTGTGTTTAAATGTGTATGGTATTATGAAATTAGTAAAGGTCTGAGATAAATAGTCTCAGATCCTTTCCTTTCGTCGGTGCTACGCCAAATAACAAAAACAGCATTGTCTTTTTTGCATAATATTTGCATTTTTGTTAGTGTTTTGTCTGAAATGTTTTTCATTTGAAAATTGATGTGTTGCTCTTATAAAGATACTTTTTTTTAACGTTACCTCAGGTTACCCGAATTCATTTTTTCTGTAGTTCAATATTGTACAATCTAGTCAGTCGACTTTATACAATGTTAGTTGCCAAAATAGTAACCGTCTTTTCATCGTTCAAGTCAGTAAGGCAGAAATCTGAATAAAGTAGCGCCTTTTCAGTACAATCATGATCTTGATAACCAAGAGGTAAGATCTGTATATATTATTTTTCGGAGTAAATTTTCTCAAAGTAAAATATTCTTTCTTTACCAACTCATTTAAATACAGGCAATATAGAAATGCTCAATGCATCATTGA
Organism: Mercenaria mercenaria; assembly: GCF_021730395.1. Classification (NCBI taxonomy): domain Eukaryota; kingdom Metazoa; phylum Mollusca; class Bivalvia; order Venerida; family Veneridae; genus Mercenaria; species Mercenaria mercenaria. The sequence goes on along the minus strand of NC_069375.1, from coordinate 58,389,193 downwards.
TTTAGTTTAAAAATATTGTTCAGATTTTCAGTAATGCATGTACAAATAATGAGCAAGTAAAATCTTCTTCTAATAGCCTGCTTTCCATATAGTATCGTTTCGTATTACATCATCATGGAGATGGACTAGCTACTAGACTGATAATAAATATATTTCTGCATTATTCCCTTTTTCGTCTAATTTAATTTCATGGAGACAAAACCAGTCTATTTTAGAGATTTACACAGAGGAATGATGTTAATGATATTAGATATAGGACATAGACTGGCTTAGTTCCCTACATTCGATAAAAAAAATGCAAAACGATATATCATGGTCCAGGAGCTAGTCTATCATGGAGAGCATAGACTGGATCCATTCACTAGATTTAGATATAAAAGACATTTGTCCTAGCTACTCTAATCTGATAAACAAAACCTACCTTTTTCGAAATAATTGCAATGCGTGTTTTATGTTTTATTGATTCTCCTCTGTATCAATATTTTTTTATGACTGAGTTCCGAAGAGCAATTATTATTTCCGAAGAATGACAAATTAACGCTATTGGAATCCTAAGACGTTTATATAATTGAATTGCAAAATCGAATCCACAATATCTTATTATGCACAGTAAGCACAGATGTGTCCATTATGTTAATAGTTTAAAATGTATATATGTGTTACACTAACAGGACCACTTGAAAACCCGTGTCATATACTGGCAACTAGATCAACATTTTAGGACGATTTGGGCCATATTACCATTAAACAGCAGGACCACGTATTGTAAAATGTATGTTGTTCTGATGTTTTTCAATTAGCATATGTTTAATACCCTTTACACTTATAAAAAGTGTTTTCTTACATAGATGGGCGCATAGAAAGTGAAGTCAATATGTCGTATGTAGAAAATCGATTGGCAATACAAATATTGTGCATTGTGCATGTAAAAAAAGTAAGCATTATAGTCCCAGCAATTAAGCATGATAAATTTATTTCTTGTGGGTAAAGTCAAAAAACTGTTTACTTAGATGCTCTATAGCAGCACACATTTTATTATCTTGAGTATTTTATTATCTTTTTGTATGATTGTATCTAATTATAATCATTATATGATATATGAGTGATCCAAATAAGCCATATATATCTACGTTAATAATTTGAAATTAAATCTACAAAGAGAAAACATTCAACCGGGTTTCAACGTTCTAATGGCTCTATATTTACAATTAATTGGTAAAACCCGCTGATGATCACATATTAATTTATTTCAAAGCTGGGATATTGACCGGTCAGACCATGTAATTTGACTAAAAGAACAGTAAAGTCTTGAGATAACGTACTTCTGTAACTGAAGTTTATTAACTCATGTCAGTCAATAATCATGAGATAAAGAAGTACTTGAGTACTTGATATTTACTGAGAGCAATTTATTTTATAAGTATTAGAGTATCCATACTATTATATAATTTAGAGCCATGTAAGCGAAATTTGATATATCAGTTTTCGGTGAAAAAAAAAACGTTCGATACTTTGCAAAATGTACAATTTATTTATGGGTTCGTACAAAACACTTAAAGAAGTCGGACTACCGGTGGGATATTGTTTTTTTAAGTATTTCAACATTCACTATCTTAGCTTATTTTCCTTTTCTCTCTTGACCTGTATTCACCTACTACCAAATTCTGAATTTATAATTATTCTTTAAATCTCGAAAACATAAATTGCAGTAACTTCTATACGGTAGCTCTTTGTCGTCAATACTATATGTATGGCAATTTGTTTAAAATCCATACTTTAAAAACATACAGGGCCAAATTAATTTTAGCGTCTCGGTATCTAAGTTTCATGTTTAAACATTGATGAATATCTTAACAAGATGTAAACTTAAGCTGACCTGTCAGCAATGTGTTACTTGGTAAAATTGGTGGATTAGATCAGTGTTTATTGGTTACAGATGGTCAGAATCCTAGTCAATATGTTCTAATGATTCAGATTTAGTGGGGCTTATAAATCTTTATTGTTTGTAACAGAGCAAGAAAAGAAAAGATTTCCCTTTATCTATTATTAGAAACTAAATTTTTCAGTTTGTGATGTCCATAGTCATAATAATTTTATGCATGCTATCCTCCGTTTTAAAAATATTGATTAATATGAAATGATGTCTCTGTGCCTAAAACATTACATTGGTTGTGATATGTATGATATAGCTCTATCATACAAACGAAATAGTAGCGGCATTCACAAAAAGAATTTCGGATTTCTCTTAGTACGATATTTGACTTGTGTGCTTTCACATCTCTCATTTATTTGGTCATGTAAAATATCTACTGATATCAAGAAAACATTGATAACTATCTTGAAATCGTTTTGATATTATAAACTCTTAGCTACTTAGTTTGATGTATATCAATATTTTTTCCGTATTTGTCCTATTAAAATTGTCCAATGATAATTACGTTATTACATCGTTTCCCAAGATATCAGTTGGTAGCTAGTTAAAGCGATCTAGATAACAATTAACAAATTGCGATGCCAAGATAATAGTTGATTTATTTTATTAATATCTGGTTTTCACAATGTTTTTTCTTATGCTATCTAAACTTCATTCTTTTACATGAAGAACTCAATAATCAAATTTATATCATAGAAGCTATCAGAACACAGAAAACTGGTTTAAAGTATCAAAATGTAAATAGCTCTAATTTTCCATTTTAAGGACATTTTTAATTGCCTGTTACGATATACAAATAATTCGTGATATCATAAAATGAACATGAAATATCAAGTTAAGTCATGATATCATTAACGGCTGAACTGTATAATGACATCCAAATATCCCAGAAATGAAATCATTTTCTGGTGTTTTAGCATATGTGATTTAATCTGTACGGGAAATCAGATAACTACAATAAATGCAATAATATTCGCATGTAATTAATATAACCGAAGAATATTAAATTGAAAAAAAAAATAACATAATTAGGTTAATCATTTTCTACTTTCCTACTGATAGCAGAATGAAGAACAGGAATTTTATATAAGTGTTGTATTTATATGATTCTGTTTTTGAAGACTCTGAGAAGATATACAACTATTTGCAGTGTGTCAGAACTCTTCGCTGTAGTTTCGATTTTCAACATCGTGGTTTCGACTTTCATCATCATACTTTCGACTTAAAAATCGAAACTAAGATGTTGAAAATCGAAACTACGATAACGAAAGTCGAAAGTACGATGATGGAAACATGAAACCACGATAGTGAAAACGAGAATGATATCGACTTTCACTATCGTAGTTTTGAGTTTCAAAGTAGTGATTTCGACTGTTACTATCGTCTTTTCGACTTTCCTCATCGTAGTGTCGTGATTTCGACTTTAGAGGTATGTGGCTAAGAAATAAAAAGAATGATGGTCTAAACGGAACACTGTACAACAATTTGACTGAATAAGAAATGTAATAAATGCTAGCACATAATGTTTTAAAAACAAGTTAACGCGGCAAAGGCCTACGTTCATGAGATTTTTAGCTTTTGGTTGGTCTTTAAGGTTTAGGAGTAAATAGTTTATCAAACAAAGAAATATTTGATAAACAAACAACATATTTACCGACAATCTACATTTCATGTTATGTAATGCTATCCCGTACGATAGATCCTTGAAATGATCTGAAAAAGTTGTTCCCTTTTAAAACTAGATGGCATGTTTTAACTAATAAAAATTAATAACTGTTGAGTATAGTGGCACATTTTTGACACGAGATGATAGGTAGCTACACTAGCCACTAGACTGGTAATAAATATATTTCTACATTATTCCCATTTTTGTATAAATCTATTTCATACAGACAAAATCCAGCACATTTGAAAGAATTACACAGAGGAATAGTGTTTTAATTATCATATTAAATTATAATACTGGACATAGGATATAGACTGGCTCAGTTCAGTACATTCAATCACAGAAATGTAAACAGATATATCATAGTCTAGGAACTAGCCTAATAAGTAGCCATCGCGATACTTTTAAGAAGCTATCTTGATAAAGCGAAGTAATCTTAAAAGAGTATCTCAGTAGTCTATATCAAGGCAATAATTTACATTAGTATCTCGATTTTTTTGTGTTAGTGCCCACAGTTGCCATTTCTTAGCAAGACAGCTATGTCGATACTTTCAGCAATTATCTTGATATTTCGATCTTTCCTGAAAACTCCTCTCAATAAAAAGAATATCTTGAAAACAGTAATTTATTACGATAGTGTTTTCAGGAAAATACACAACATTGTTGGAAAGTTTAGAATATTATCATGATAGCTACCAAGTATCCCGTGGCCGTTCCAAGCACTAACACGGTATTTTTGCGCTATAACATTTTCAAAAATGATGCTTGAAAGGTAACATATATAAGCGGAAACGAAAGTAGTCTGGTTGATTATGTCATATGTAGTCCGTCAACTGTGGACTTATTTCAGAGTTTTAATGTTCATGGACTAAATATCTTGTCCAATCATTGTGTTTAGAATTTTACTTTACGTTGTGTTATCTCTATAGATGAAAAATGAAAAACCGATACCTCGGATAAACTTTCGCTCTCTTATAAATGGGATACTAAAATCAAAGCGCTGACAGCACAGAAAGGTTGAAACCCGTAACAGTCAATTTACTTTCATGAAACAGTATAACATTCAAACATACTAGAAATTCTGCTCTGACTAAAACCATCAAGTGCGTTGAAACACACTGACAAGTTGGGTAAGGCAACTCTAGATCGGCTTAATTAAAATTTACAATAATGATACCAATGAGAAATACAAATATTCATAGAGAATATAGATAACAGAAATATTTAAGAAATAATATATCTCATCGGTGATTTGTCGCTGAATAAATCATTGTTTGGAGGTCAGATGCGAAGGAATTATATCACGAAGGCACAGAAACTGATTAAAAACGGGCAAATATTTAATGAATGTCATCGTCAAGAATGTACTTAAAAATCCTTGGTAACGTGTTAAAATCGAAATAATATATCTCATTTAGTGATTTGCTCTTGATTAAATCATTGTTTTGTCGTTCAGATGCGCCCTAGTGATATAATTCCTTCGCATCTGAACTCCAAACAATGATTTATTCAACGACAAATCACTGGATGAGATATAGTATTTCTTAAGCAATTTGTCAACAGTTAATTTTTCTGACGCCATAATTATTACGTCAGGGCGTTAGACGGCATAGCGGCGCGCTGGGAAAGTAATGAACACATATCAGGCACATATTTAACGGATATCGTCAGGGACGTACATTATAGTCATCGATAACCAGTTAGAATAGAAATAATATATCTTAAACAGTGATTTGCTCATGAATATAATCATTGTTTGTCCTTTTTGATGTATATTATTATAGGCCGCGCCCTCGCCGGCGATATAATCCCTTCGCATCTAAACGCCAGACAATGATTTTATTCAATGACAAATCACTGTTTGGGATATATTAATTTTCAATTCAAATTTATCAGTTAGAGGCACCGGCTTCCATATCATTAGACAACAACAAAACAGAAAATTATTTAGATATCTGAAAATAAACGCTATACGAAAAAGAATGCTTAAGAAATCCTGGATAAGTTGAAAATTAATAATTACAAAGTATCTACAGTCAGTACATACGATTTTTCTACTTTGTATCCCACTTTACCATATAACTTAATAAATGACAAATTAACTGCCCTAATTCAAAAGACTTTTGCCAGAGAGAATGCTACATTTATCGCTTGCAATTTTGATAAAGCTTTTTTTGCTAGCAATATTATTAAACATTATACAATGTGGACTTGTGACGAAGTTTGTAAAGTCCTTTCCTTTTTATTGAACAACATTTACATCAGGTTTGGGAATGCAGTTTTTAGACAAATTGTTGGTATTCCCATGGGAACAAATTGTGCACCCCTTGTCGCAGATTTGTTTTTATATTGTTATGAAAGAGACTTTATGTTGAGCCTTTCTCCAGATACGCAGGCATATATTATAACAGTTACTGCATTTAATAATACATCACGCTATCTGGATGATATTCTTAATATGGATAATCCGTTTTTGGTCAAGTGGTGGGTACTATTTATCCTAGGGAGCTTCAGTTAATTAAAACTAACAATTCGGATACTGATGCTTCATTTTTAGATTTACATCTCTCTATTTATGACAATACTATACATACCAAAATGTATGACAAGAGGGATGATTTTAATTTTAGTATTGTAAATTTTCCCCATTTGGATGGGGATGTATCCCAGACTACATCTTATGGGGTATATATTTCTCAATTAATTCGGTTTGCCAGAGCGTGTAGTCATGTCAAGCACTTCAATGAACGTAATCAAAATATTAGTAAACTTCTTCAGCAAGGCTACCGTTATTACAAATTGCGTAAATATTTTACTAAATTTTATTATCGTAATTCTGATTTAGTTTTAAAATTCAATAGTAACTGCGAGAAGGTATTTCTAAACCCGTTTTTCATGGGGATGTGGTTTCCAAACTTCGTAAGATCTTGGGTCATGGTAATTTTCCAAATGTATTTGGAAAGATTATCTAACGTTTTATTAAAAGAGGTTACGATCCAGCTGTTTTGAGACATACCGCATGTTTAGTGTTCAACCCGTTTACAGTTGGACACTACGCTTCCCTCTTTGATTGCGTCTGACGGAAGAGGGGGAGGACTCTATGATAAGCAGTTTTTAAATCCTACCAGAACTAAACTGTTTTGATATTTGTCTTCTGGCCTGTTTCGTCGGGCCCTTAAGGTTGTTTCTCTTGTTGCTCTGTCTTCTGAAAAGTCATTGAGTACATACGTTTTAGGTTCTTAAGGTTTGCTTTTTATATATTTATACACGAGCATTTTTGTGTTTTACATGTCATGCCTTTTTGTTTCCATTACGTGTGTTAGAGATTACTTTTAATTACACTGTCCCACGTCTTTGGAACATGGTGGGGGTAAGAGTGAGGTAAGGTGCGCACCATAAACCGGTTTAAGCTCCCCAGTGGTGTTTTTGCCAATAACCGTTCCAAGGCGGTGCCCCACTGTGTTCCTTTGTTTGTTCGTTTTGTCCTTATGTGTTGACTTTGTGTGCGTGTGTGTGTGTGTGTGTTGTTCGTTTTGTCCTTATGTGTTGGCTTTGAGTGTGTGTTTGTGCGTGTGCGTGTGTGTGTGTGTTCGGGTTTAACGTCTTTTTTAACAATTTTTCAGTCATATAAACGACGGTGTCTACTTGTAGCAGTGGGGACAATGCCCAACTTTATAGTGCTGCCTCACTGGAATATCACGCCGTAGACACGTGGCATGATATCCCTCCAAGTCACATTATACTGAAACCGGGCTGACCAGTCCTAGCACTATCCCCTTAATGCTGAGCGCCAAGCGAGGAAGCTGCCAGTACCAATTTTTACGTTTTTGGTATGACGCGGCCGGGGATCGAACCCACGACCTCCCGCACTCGAAGCGGACGCTCTACCACTAGGCTACCGATGCAGATTTATTGAAATATGTTCATATATTTCAGTCCTAGTGCAGGGATAACACATGTTTTTACGTGTTATAACATCTGAAGAATCACGAGGGATTTGTTGTAGCCGAGCCCGTACGGCGATGGTACCAACATATCCCAAGGGATTCTGAAGATGTTGCAACACGCAATGAACATGCGCTAACGCTATTCTAGCAAAACAAAAATGCGACAGAAAAAAAACACTATTAAATGAATACATTATCCGTCAACATCATTAAATTTCCATGAAATACGCTGAAATATCTGAGTTGATTTTTCACGTTGACGTCATTTCGAATAATCCGTTTTTGGGACGTTATACGTTCATGCTTTGCCGCGGAACTCGCACATATAAAAATGTGTTTCAACAACACGTGAGCACGAGAATCTCTGTTATAACAAGTTTTCCCTGCTGTTAAAATACCCCTCCGCACCCCCACAACGCGACAAGAACAGCAGATTTATGCTAGAATAAATGTTTATATAAGCAAATATGCCAAATCCTGGCAAATCGCATTTAACATTACGCTCATTGTGTGCGTACATTAGCGTAACCAACGTTATCGTCGTTTTTAACCGTTTAGACGTAACACCTACAGTGTTTGGGCTACAGTTTTTATAAATCATGTCGTAAGAAAGTATTGGTAAATTACTCATTTTAATTTAATTTTAATTTTAACTGAAATCAAATTAGTTATCAGAAAGTTAATTATATTGCAATGTTCGTATATAATTATAATACGTATACGTTATTTATTTTCAAATGTAACGTCGACGTTATATTAATTTCACGGCTGTGATATTTCGGCTAGATTTTGCAATTTTCATGTATTAAATTCAATTTATATTCAACGTAAGACTTATGCACATCAATTTACAGACATTTGTATGTACATTTCAGACTATAGTCGCAGTTTTGTAAACAAATAGTATTACATACTTCTCTAAATATTTCGGCATGTAACAACTTCGTAATTTTATTTTTTGCATTTTTTGACACGCGTGACATCGCGGTTAGATTAACGTATACATATGTTAAACGCCAAAGTCAAAATAGGATAAAATCTTGCTAATTCAAAAGTAGAATTTAATATATTTACTTTTTGTCGAAATAAATATTATAGAAGACATACGATAACTAAAGAAAATACAGAAGTTGTAACAAATTCGGTCGCGGAAAAAATAAACTCACGTTTTCAGTTGGATCTGTCTTTCACTTTCTGTTTGTTATAGGAAGTTTTGAACAGCAAATTAATGAGGTAAAATATAGTTGACGGCACGTCACCGAGTCTTTCTTTCTTTCTTTTTTTTTTTTTGCGAAAGAAATAATTTTATGAATTTATCAAACCGTTAAACAATGCGCATTAGTAAATTCTGTTATATCTTACATGACGTGTTTGTGATGTTTTCTATCATTCTGTGTCGAATTAAATTCACACTTATTATTAAACGTAAATGTGATCAAATGTACGAACGGGGCGATTGTTTTGCCTGTCTTGTGATATAAGAATAATTATAAACAACCATATTTCTAAAACGAATTTGTAAGACACTTACAAATTCCTGATGTTCGCAAACAATGTTTGCAAAGTCATTTGTCATTTTATATTATATCCCTTTGCGCAAAGCTAAACAGATTCTATGATAATGATTTCAATCATCATTAAGAGGATATTCTCCACGGTGTTAGATAATTAAATATTTTTTATACAACATTCTACTTATCCCCTAGCTGGCTGCTATCTGGAAAATTATAAACCTCTAAAGATAATCAAATATGAATTGACGGTAGATCAGTGATAACTGCAAACATCGATTAGAACACTGGCACCAGACCAGAAAGAAAATGCCTCTATACATGTTATACCCTACCCCTAGGTATTCTATTAGAACCATGGTCATGAACGGGAAAGTGCACTTATCCATTTCAATCGTACATTTCTCATCTTGAACGCGCAGTTCGGTGAATGGGTACCTAGTATATTGAACAAATGATAATTTATCTTCCATCGTGCACTAGTCACATTATCTCAATATTCCATATTGCAGAGATGCTTCACATATTTTATGCTTTCATCAACACTACAGAAAAAACTTGCATGAACTCACCTAATGAACATCCGGTCTAGAGGTCACGGCAGTGTGCACATGTTAGGCGAAATGTAAACAAACAAAAACAAAATGCAAAATATTCAAAGTTTTACGATGAAACTCGAAATGATGAATGAAATTTATCTTGGATATGATTTTGAATTTGAAATCATACATTGGTATACATCTGTTCCGTTTTTTAAATTCATATTGCACATTTATGCTGCATAAACACATTTTATCGAACACGTTTTGTAAAATGACGACTGACATACATTTTCACATCGGCCAATCAGAATGATTTTATAATCTAGAACGGAACTTCACCAGGGAAGTTCAAGCAAGTTTTTTGTGTAACGTTGAAAAAAACTATAAACCACGCGTTGTTTTTCTAAGATAAGAAGTATTGAAAAAATGTGACCGGTACACAATGGTACATAAATTACCACTTGTTTGATATCCATAGTAAACATTTACCGAACTGCGTGTTTTAGGTATGAAAAGCGCGATTAAAATGGGTTAGTATATTTTTCCCTTCATGACCATGGTTCTAATAGAATACCTAGGGGTATGGTATAACATGTACAAGGGCATTTTCTTTCTGTTCTGGTGCCATTGGATTAGAATACCTGCATCAGCTATAGTTAAGTTATTTGTAATATCAATCTTTTCAAAGGTTTCACTCCGCTAATTTATATTACCAAGTTGAAAACCTGAAAGAGAAACGAATTAAATGCACAAATGTTCATCGCAAAATTACATAAGTAATACCGATATTGCTTTGCAAAGAGAAGCATAAAACTACTGCCAGGAAGAGTGATTAAACTCACCACATGGGCCAAAAACTTGTGTCTAAGTTAAAATCCTGGAGTTATTTTCAACAATACGATACAGCAAGCAACATATTGCCCAGTTAAAGGTAATAGGTTTTGCTGAAACAGCATTTGGTGCAGTTTAGCAAAATACTGAAGAAAAAATACAAGAGCGAAACTTCACAGGTCAACTGACAAGTCCACCTGAGCCGTAACTTATCTCTATAGATTATATATAGTAAAAATCAACATCTGTGCTTTTTCACAGGAGCAGGGTTCAATATTACAGAATATAACAAGCTCAATCGCCGTAGCTTTGTTCAAATGAGCAAACAACATAAAAGTGAGTATTTACTAGCCCTGATCATCACAATTACTTCCTGTGTATGACTGATGTTATAATAGTTTTTAGCGAGAGTGATCTCTCTGCAGTAGCAATTTATACTAGGGTGTCATACAGCAAAGCATCAATAGAAATTGTAAATTTAATAATTCTTCAAAGATGGGTGTAAATATTACACATTAACTGTCTCAGTGCTTGTCACACAAGGTTTGTGTACATGTTTAGAAATCAATTATACATAAAAATAAACCATCGATATTTACTCAAAATGGGTGTTAATTTTGAGTAATACTGATGTAATTATTCTGTGTTAATAATGTATTTCTATTTATTGGAATTTAATGTGCTATAATATTTATTAAATGCAGTAGGTGTGTAAAAACGGTGAATGTTTCGAAGTGAAATTATTATTTTATTTGGATATAAGTTACGGACAAAAGTGGAAAAATGTTCAAACTTGGAAGATTTTATAAGTATAGTTGTTAATAATATTTTCATGCATGATTTCAATTGTCTGCCTGCGAGTGTGATTATGATAAGATCAGATAATGTTCATCGACGTAAGGTGGTAATTCTTATCTCGCCGCAGCATGTATATTATGATATCGGCCTCAGGGAGTTAAAGCTGGAGACAGCTGTTGTATTACTTCTTCCATTTGGAATACCAATGGCTTGTGTAAAAACTGCATAGAGAAGTTTTGATTTAGTAATACAACAATACTATCATACTTTACCATCTTCATGTGTACGCCAGGAATGTAAAAACCTTGGAAAATACAATTAATAAAATGATATCTTGATAACAAAATCATAATGTCGTTTAAATGATATTCTCCTTGGTATAAAGAATTTACAAAAATCAATTGTCAATGGAATTACAAATAGACAACAATATATTGGATCACTTTAAGAATAATATCAAGAGATAAGTTCATCAATCTTTACGATCTAATAACTTCCGTAGGAAATCATTTATTTTACATTGCAAATAAAATAGATATGAAAATCCTTTAAAAGCATAGAATGCAACCAAGCAAGATAATTGCAGAGTTGGTTTGATTGAATCTGTTCACGAGACGTAATGGAAAGTACAACACCCCTCACGCCCCTAGCACCGGCTTAAGCCGAACTCTTTTACACATATATTGAACGGACTCCATGATCCCAAAGGACCAGAAAATATAACAGCACTGATGATTATAATGCTTTAATTTTTATCAATACCAGAAGGCTTCGACTGAATCTTTTATTTGTGGCAAAACGCTGTACTAAGTTTCCCTACAGATGTGTAACAGTTGATTTCACTAGATTTATAATAATTTACGGTCGAATCCAAATGCAGTACAAAGTAACTCCTTTCATAATAATACAACAGAAAAAAATACTAAAAACCATACACCCTCAAAGAGCTAATTAAGACAAGATCGAGAGGTAATACTGTTTGTAAAATGTTCGTTTCTCGAAACAGAGAGCCAAAAAGAAACTCACAATCGTTTTGACAGATATAAAAAAATTATGTCAAAATAATCGATGGATAGTAGATAAAAATGACATTTGTGAAATGTTTTATTCTTTATGTGACAGTGATAGTTTCACGTTAAAATGTTTATCACACAAGATGATATCAACAATTTTGTATTTTACAGAAATCAAACAATGGAATTATAGTGACATCATATCGGTCATCTGTGACTTATTAATGCTTTGCTTTTTACACGGTGTTGCTTCAGGGGAATTTCAAAAAATGGTTATTGGTTGCAACTAATAACCATACACCCTGGTATTTATGTTATTTGAAAGATCATGAAAGTGGCGTATATAACCCTTGTGATTGGATTACAAATGCTGCAAAAGCTTTCTGATACAAATACAAATGTATAAGTAGGTTTAGAGAATTAGAGAACACACGCCTTCCACCGACACTATCTTTTTTCTAGTTTTGTTTTAAGCATGGAAGATGCTCATGGTCGCTCTGCCTTTGCTTTTGTTTGTAATTACAATTATCATGACATGAAACCATTACATTACCACATTCTCTTAAGTCACACCAAAATAATTTTAGGTAAAGTGACGATTTTTGCGTTTATGAAGATGGACGAAAATCAAGTTGTCACTCTGGATGGGCGGGCTCCAGGATAGAACTAGTGACTTTACTTTAGCCCGTTTGATGGCTTTCTCTGGAGTCTTTTTTAATGTCACATTACAAATGTAATTTCGCAGTCTTTCAGAATTTGAAAGAAAAAATCAGTTCAAATATGTTTTACACTACCGAATATTTCTCGATGGGACTCCGAAGGCTATTTACCTGATTTCAAGATTTACAATGATGGTACAAAAGGTAAGATGTGTGTAAAAAGTCAAATTAATCTAAGGTGGTTAAATGGGTTTATAAATTCATGAAAATTATATGCGTACCAATATGTTCTGTTACGTAATTATATTACGTCAAGTTTAAGATACAGAAGAAGCCACTCAGGGTCCATCCGCTACCAGTACAGATACAGGCAGATCTGACTTCAAAGGACAGAGAAAAAACTAAGGAAAGCTCCCGGAACTGAATGAGAAATTTGAGATACAATATATCCGGTTAACATGACCAAGCACCTTTCAGACAGCTTGGTTCTTACACGTGCCCGATGAAGAGCACGACTTTCTGGTACTCAGGTATTACGACCAATACAGATATACTTTGTAAATGGGAAATACTATGAACAAAATTTCAGAAATTTCAGTCTCTGTTTCGGAAATTGATCATGGGTCTCTGTTTTGGCAGTGTTTTACCACTAGAATATGTGTTCTTACTTGAAAATTGATGCTATATTTTACATTTGTCATGGCATTCACGGTGTATTGTACCACCGTAACTATTAAAATTTACTGTTTCTAAATGAAAATCATCGCTTTAAGAAATTGATTGTGTGGTCTGCAATTTATTTTGAAATTTTACGAGGTTATAATGAAACAAATGGACATATATCATTATTTAGTTAACACATTGCAAAAGAATGAAATAATTTCAGAAAATATTTTGACTGATAAATGTGAGCGACACGCTCTTGTTCATCAGTAAAAAACATTTTTTGAACAACATCATGTCTTAAGCTGCATTAGTTGCTTTTTAAGTCTAAAACTAAAAGATAGCTTTGTCCAGAATTATTTGAAGTAGGTTTTACATGCTACAGTTTTATTTGACACCTAGTTGTAAGACTGAGAGATTTTGGATATCAGAATTATTGCGGATTGAGCATTGTAAGTTGTTATGCATGCAAGGTATAGTTTCAAGACACCTTTCTGTTTTTGGAAAGCTTACATTTGGAAAGTTTTCGTTTTCGTTTTAAATTAGCTCTTTCTGTTGGTTATAAAGATTGGTTACTCTAGTCATATTACAAGTCACATAATCATCATTACTGCATGCACATGCCATTAAAAGGGTCATGAAATTTGCCTTAATTTTTTCAAACATTTTCAACAGAGTTTTAACAGGTCATCATTAAAATTCACCCATTAGTTCTTACTATTTAATGGGATTTTCATGACCATAGTTTTAATGCCATACATTAAAAACCCATGAAATATGTATATTAAAACCCTGGTAAAATATACCTTGTTAAAATGACTTTGATGGCCATGAAAAGCTGCTTAAAATAAACCATTAAAATAAGTTAACAGGCTCCTTAAATCTCCGTGAAAATTTTTAATTGACATGAAATTTATGTGCCATTAAAAAAATACCCCTTAAGTTCCCCATTAATTATTAAGAACTAATGGGGCCATAAATTATTTTTATACACTGTTAATGCCTGTTAATTATTAAAAAACTGATTAATGGTCTCATTAAATATGCCAGATTCAATTTTAATGGGTTCGCAATATTTTAGTGGTATATCAAATTAAGGGCCATGAAAATTTGCCATAACAATTAGACATCTTAAGATAATCAACTTCATATTTATTTTTGCCGTATTGATTTAACCTACGTATTACTACACGTGTAATAGTATCTATACATATGTACTGTTTTGTAAAGTGCTAGAAGAATATTTGTTTCTTTTTTTTTCTCTCATTATTTTGTAATGTAAACACATGTAACAGTCTTGTACATATTGTCATGTTGTATCCTTATTCTGTCATATGTTCATATGAAACGAGATAATAAATGGATTTTGTATTGTATTGTTTTGTACTGAGAAAGGTTTACAGGTACCGGTTTAATAGATCAAGTGACCATGTGGGTAGTTTTAACTATTCAACATTATAATATTGACCAACATTCTGACCAAGTTTTTATTGGTACAGATATTAGGCATCAGGTGTATTCAAAAAGCAACTGTTGATGACAATGTCAGCGCACAATGGGCAATAACAACTGAGCTCTACTTCAGTTCTTTGTGCTCAGGTACATGCTCTTAAACATCTAAGAGCAAATGTTTGAGAGATTGCATCACAAGTTCCCCCCTCCCCAATCAAGCGTACCACACTCTTTGATTCATCGGAATGTAGAAGCGATTGATCTGCACATGCCCCAAATGAATTTAAGCCAGACTGTAAATCTTCACAATCATGTGTACTGTTCACTTCTCTATAAACCTTAGCTTCTACTCAAGGATTGGAAAATTAATTTGAAAATCTAAACGGGTCTGAGCACATTTTATAATGTAAATTCCTTACCCCACCCTTTTTCTTATACAAATGCTAATTATTTGGACAGGAAAAACAAAAAACAGAAAAGTGGCATGCATCAATACATATTTACCCTTACCAAAATAATGTAGATTGATGTTATCAAATAAATTAATATGTTTTCATCTGACTTTCATTGAAATAAAAATTCCAATTTTTTGTAGGAACACAATTTGGCAAACATTTGAAAAACAATGGCGTAACTGCATCAAGGGGAAATAACTTTAATGCAACTAAATGATCATGATATATTATAGATAATGTGTGCATAGTATGTATTTATTGTGATTAAAGTCCATTTTAGAACAATATGGGACTGGAATTATAAGCATTAAATGGGAGTGCAAGCCAAAAACCAAAGAAAAGAAAATATACGAATCACATTTTACAGAATGAAGGATTTAATGGGCATCACATTGCTGTTAAGGACCATTAGGTTTACTCTTAAATGAAATCGTACAGAACCTGAACATTTAATGGGCATTAAATCAATTTTAAGGGCCATTAATAATCTTGTTAAATTCAAAATATACAGAATTTCACTATTTTTTCAAAGCTATTAACTTTTTTAGCTACCAAACTTAATTTTTAATGGCATGATTCATGGTAAAAAATGGGTGCTTTAATGGTATTTTAACATGTAACCCATTAATATTGTGAAACCTGTTCAATAAAGTGATGCAAGAATTAATGGGGTTAATTAACGGTTTTTCCTATTAAATGGGTATTTTACAGGGTTTTAAACCATGTTTAATGGTATGTTCATCCAGTAGTGCATGACGGAGACATCTTTTACAGTTATGGTACTACGGTCGTAAGCCACATTTGAAAACATACATATTTCTGATGTTCCTCTTATCCACTTATTATTACCTGCCGAAAATTAAGTCTATATTGTTCCACTTCTAATAACGGTCTATGTTTTCATACTCAGATATCTTGCAAATGCACTTATGTTCCGGGAGGTCTTCATATAACATGTCAGATGAACACTCTGACCGAAATACTGCTGCTGCACTTCAGTTTGTACATATGCCTGGAAACGATATTTCTCTGTACTGGACTGACTTTTTCTTGCTTAAGGCAAGTGTAGTGGGATTTTTTAACATTTGAGTATTTTAAGTGCTTGTTTTTATGTTTAATGTATTCATTTCCTCCTGAGATTCTACTTATTTTTGTTTAGGTAACACATTAGCAAACATACATATGTAAAGTGTTGAATGGCGACAGAGTAAAACGATTGAACATAATAATGTTATAATGTTGTTTTTTTTTTTTGTTGTATCTTTATTATCTTGTTCAGTGAATTAATAGCGATCATTTGCCTGATATTGATTTTAATGAATTTAACACTCTTGTGCACGCAAAAGTCCGCTGATGAATTATAATGTTTCTTCTTTTTTTATAGACACAAGTAGTGTTATATATAATGTTATTCATTTTTGCTTCAGGAAGATAACAGTTCATGTCTAACATTTCAAAACTCTGTTATAATTGAAGAAACATTGTATCTTGGACAATTCGGAAACACTGATTTATAAAAAGCTTTAAAGTTCAACACAATGTGCTATTATGAAATAAACACATTTCCCGACAGTACGTGGATTTAATGTCTAAAATTAAAATGTTAAGGACGTATTTAACGTAATAATTGAGCCGCGCCATGAGAAAACCAACATAGTTGATTTGCGACCAGCATGGATCCAGACCAGCCTGCGCATCCGCGCAGTCTGGTCTGGATCCATGCTGTTCGCTAACAGTTTCTCTAATTGCAATAGGCTCTGAAAGCGAACAGCATGTATCCCGACCAGATTGCGCGGATGCGCAGGCTGTTCTGGATCCATGCTGGTCGCAAACCCACTATGTTGGTTTTCTCATGGCACAGCTCATATCTTTCTTTTTACTGTATAATCACAGACTAGGGAACATTAAATTATAAAGTGTTTCTTTTTGCACGAACGGAAACAGAATCTATAATTAGCATATTTCATATTTAACGGTTTCTGTAACATCGTGCTGACTACACACATCTTTTTACACGTTTATAACTTCTGTTAAATAACAAGTTAAATGAGTAACTAACTGACAAAATATGCAAAACTCATACTTTTCTGTAACGATGATAGTTCACCTGTGTTGGAATATATGATAACTGAATAGTTTAAATCTATTTCAGACATAGAAACATGGTTGCTTGAAAAGAGATTGAAAAACGGTAAATTGCTAAAACCTTGCAATTTTAGTAGTTTTAGGTGACAGCTAGCAGCGATTTGTTTGTTTTTCTCTTTTTAATTTTAAGCTCTTCTTTATCCTTTTTATTTTTCTAAACAAAATATATGCTAGGAAATCATGATATTCATAATAGTTAACCAATACATATACAAGATATTGTTAACTACGACTTGAAGAATGTTTCTTACATTCACAAATTGAAGATGTATATAATAATGAAAAACCAACACTAATAATAAGTTTAAACTGAAAGTAAAATTACATTATTTTTCATTGAAAAGGGGCACAAGTCTGTGCCAGTAAAAATAACACCTAATGTAAAATGGTAGACATTGAAACGGTGAAAATTGACATTGATTTATATCATTAAATTAAATGTATATCGCATTATAAAAAGTTATTCGTTGATATTGCCAAAGGTGTGTATCTTTTTATTCCCCCAAAGGTGGGCATGTTAAAGTCGCACTGTCCGTTCGTTCGTCCGTGTGTGCGTGCGTCCGTGCGTGCGTCCGTATAAATTTTTGTCCAGGCTGTAACTTTGCCATCCATTAAGAGATTTTAAAATAACTTGTCATAAATTTTCACCAAAATGAGACGACGTGTTCTGCGCAAGACACAGATCCCTAGCTTCAAGTTCAAAGTCACTAGTTAAAGGTTAACGTAGTCTGATTCTTGCCTGGTCCATAACTCTGCAATCGTTGAAGGGATTTTAAAATTACTTGGCATAAATGTTCCCTATGTTGACATATATATTTCATGCGCAATTCCCAGACCCATCCAAGGTCAATGTCACACTTAGAAGTCAAAGGTAAACGGGGTATGTTTCTTGTCCGGTCAATATCTCTGCCATTCAGCAAGGGATCTTAAAATTACTTGGCAAAAATGTTCCCTATAATGAGTCGATGTGTAATGCGCAAGACCCAGACCCACAGCCGCAATGTCAAGGTAACCTTTGGAGAACACATGTTTTATTTGTTTGGTCACAAAATGATTCATACCTAAAATATTCTGGCATATTTTGCTGTGCATTCTCTGGCACATTTCGGGAGCAATTGTCGCTAATAGTGACAGTTCTCGTTTAATAATTTCAGAAAGTATATTAACCAATACAGTGCAAGAAAGGTGTTTTAGATATCTTAAAGTATAAAACATAACTAAACATAGAGCAAATGCCTACAAAATGAGAAAAAAAAGGCTTACAGCTTATGGTAGATTAAATGGGTTTAACCCCATTGTGCCACTGCACATATAAGGATATAGCATTTATTTGAAGAAATGTATATAAATATCTCTGAAACAGAGAATATTGTATAACATGACGTTCAACATTCGAGAATAGGATGTCAATTTGAGATTTTGTCGTTGTTCAAGACAAGATTTTATTCCATTTCATGACCTATGTCTTAACGTCGTCAGAACGAGACAGTTTTGTTTTATATGTTTAGAAATGTTAAAGGTATTTTCAAATCCGAATATGTATATAATACATTTTAACAATAAAAATAAAAAGGATAAAACCTTCGAAATGTTTAGTGAATTAAATTCCTTATTGCCTGTAGGAAAGTTATATTTAAATAATTTTTAGTCATATTATAATTCTTCTTAGAAAACATGGCAGCTTTTCAAAGGATTTGAAACAATTAACGGCATCGTTCTGTGTTACTGTATTAAAGCGATTATATGAATCGTTAAACCCATGTGAGTGGTTTTTTCCTCAGATTACGAAATGATTGCTTAGTTTTCAGCTTACAGTGTGTATGTCGCAAGCGTAACTCGTGAGGATGCTACATTTCCATTTCGTTCTATTTACGGTATAATTATTACTTAGTTTATGCGAAACTTTCAAATTAATTAAATGATTATGTTTGAAAAAAGAACATTTAATAGCCATTAGCTTATTTCCTTGATGACACTGTGTAGCACTGCTGTAGTCAGTTGTTCAATTTGCAATATTACATGAACAACGATATGTATTGTAAATATTGAAGCTGGCATTTATACTTCTTCTAAAATTAACATAAAATCGTTTAATAATATCTAATTTTGAAAGAACCAGCCAAAATATACTTTATTCCATAAATGGCCTATGGGAGAAAGTCAATATCTTTAAAAAAAAAACCCCATTAAGACGCTATTATTAAAAGATGTTTTATTATCCGATGTCTGTTCATACATGTCTTACAAAGGTCTTGAGTTTAACACCTTTCGTAAATAATCTAGTCTTTGCTGCCATTTGTTTCTGTCTACTTACTCAAACTTCTACACAATGTAATGTTAAAATTTTGAATTTCTAAGGTTAAGTTTTCCGTCTATATTTTGTGGGACCATTAAATTCAAGTCTTTGTTTCAGAAATTATTTATCCTGTACAATGGACAATTGTGGATCTTGGAAGAACGGTAGCTGTGTCAACGATTGACATTACGAACAATTATGGTTAGTATCTAATTTAATGTTCTTATCTGTAGCAATGCAAAATTTACATGCATTATTCACTTGTTGGTCTTTGTTGTCCGTGACACTTAAGCCTTACTCTAAACTTGAAATGGACTGTTACTGTGAAAAAACGTTTTTTTTTACATTTCTTAATGAAATAATTCTATATGTATATAATGATATTATGCAAAGTGTTTATTATCATAGATGGATCAATTATTTGTAATACTGATCTTGGGATGAGTGACCGTGGTATTCAAAATGAGTAGATTTCAGCTTCATCCTCTCTACCAGATTTTCCACCTGACAAATCAAGACCGTATTATTCTGGTTGGTGTCCACAGATTGATGACGAGCTGCCGTTTATTCAGGTATTGTATTGCTTTAACAACAATACCAAGACATGTTTTCTTGGGTAATTTCCTCTGTTCCTACCAGTACCTACCAGCAAAAACATCAAGGCTTTTAGACACTTTCATTACTTCGATATTCCAGCAACAAAATCATGAAATTAATATTACTTGTTTAGGTGTCTGTGCACAAAGTAATGACCATTTCATTTATTCACATAAATCATTTCACGCCTGTGTCAATTGAAGTTGGACTGATATCCAATTTAATTTACCATGATCAGCTATATATTTAAGTCGTCAGTCCGGGGGTCTCCATGACCAAGTGGTTAAGGTCGCTGACTTCAAATCACTTGCCCCTCATCGATTTGGGTTCGAGTCTCACTCGAGGCGTTGAATTCTTCATGTGAGGAAGCCATCCAGCTGGCTTACGGAAGGTCGGTGGTTCTACGCAGGTATCCGCTCGTGATGAAATAACGCACGGAGGAGCACCTGGGGTCTTCCTCAGCCATAAAAGCTGGAAAGTCGCCATATGACCTATAATTGTGTCGGTGCGATGTAAATCTAACAAAAGTCGTCAGCCCGCTTAGCTCATTGGAAGAGCGCGAGGTCTTGAGTCAGATCCCACGGTAAGACGTATGTTCTTCGTTACGATTGATAAACGATCTGGGGTCTGAAATCGTCATCCACCTCTGATATATGTTAGGAAGTTTGTCAGGTTTTTTTTGCGGTGAACTGGTTATCCAGGAAATCTGTATGCCGTTATATATCTGAAAACGACGCTAAACCCAAAAGCAGGAAAATCATAAGTCAAAATGAAATTGTTAGTTTTTGTTTGTCGTATCATTTGCTTAGAGTCTCTACCAACAAAATAAAGACCATACTTTTTAATCACTTTAATTGTTTAGTGTCTCGAACAATAAACTTAATTAACTGCATAAATATGCAATAGGAAAAATCACGTCACGTATGTAAAGTCTTCTTTTTTGGCGTGTGTATGTTACCTTCCGCCTAATATATGTATTTTGACTCTAACTTCATTTTTTTATCAGTTGATATTTTTATATTTAAAAAAGGAAAAAGCGTAGTGCTATAGGTACAATTTTTGTCCTCACAAGTAATACAGACACCAGGAAACAGAAACAATATCAATCATTGTAGCATTCCCCGATTTCCGAAATGCTTGTGCTTGTTGAATCCGGCGTTAAAGGCTACTATGCCACTACTCATTTATAAATTCCTATGATTCGGTTATTTTTCATAGTATAGACGGGCTTGATGGTTTAAGACACAGCTATGTTTTGTCTACTTTGATATTTAATCTCTACATTAATGCCTTGTTTTATTTCTTACAAACTTTGATGTTGGTATACCTATCGGAGATGAATATTGTGTCCCTCATTATACCTAGAATATTTGTGTGTCTTTGTATTGTTGGGAGTCATATGGTGAACGTTCTAGCTTTTGATGGTGGGTGAAAGTCAAAGGTGCCCCTCAAGGCACTCATTCAGTGAGTATGGAATATGTCTCACTGAGAAGTGACAAAATGTCAAATATTTTCATGAGCGCGTGGCGCGAGTAAAAATGTGAACATGTTATCACATTGAGGTGAGATATATTTTATATTCACTCAAAACAAACAACTATATGCTTAATTACGTCGAAATACGCATATTGCAACAAGATTTATTCCCAGTACGGGAAACAAACGCGCGTAAACGAACATGACGTAAGACGTGTTTTGTGGTTAGAAAGACGCACACGACATAAAGTTCCATTTTATTTTATTTCTTGCTGCATAACGTTATGCAATTCTCATTAAGTTTAGAAATAATCTGAATCGAAAAATATAAAACAAAGAACAAAGTGCAACTACAATTTTCATCCTGTTTTAAGCAAATAATTAAAAATTTATACACAATGCACAAGTAGATTGACAAAGCTATTTCATTTACAGTGAGTGATATGCAGTGAGTGATATGGATTATACCTGACTAACAAAACATAAATGATATTTTCATATTTATGGAGAATAATGATGAACGGCAAAATTTGCTGACTCCTTTGTCTGACTTTGAATTTCTTTTTAATTAACAGTAAGAAGAGGAATTTTATTCTTTTATGTACAGTGTTCTGAGAGAGTACTTAACACATTTAATTACTGCAAGATATAAACAAACAGATTCCATTTAATGTGGCTCATTTTCTTGTATCACAGAAGTGGAAGACTGCTACGTGAAATATTTTTGAACGAATTAACATTCACAAAGAAAGCTGCATTAGCGGGCTAAATGTCATTAATGTCCTCTAAAGTCCACCAATCCAAGGTATCATGTTTTTCAGATTGTTTTTCCCGTGACAACGACAATCGAGGGGATTACTGTGTATATTTCGCAAGAAGCATGGCACTCCTTGCTTGGTCAAACTGCACTTACATTAACTGCAGATGATTTCCATAATTCTTCAATAGTTAACAAGGTATGTATATTAACAGAGCAAACTTTAAATGCAGGGTCAGATTTTCAGATTTTACTCGGTCAACTGAAACAGTAAAAAGAAATGATTCAGTACAAATAGGGTCATGTAAAAACAATCATAATTTGATTATTTCATGTCGCAAAAATATTAAGCGTTTCGCACAAACCTGATCACAAGGAAGAACTTATTTCTTCTGCGAACAGAATAATGATTTCCGGTATCTTATCCTATCGCTAATTACATGTGTTCTATGTTATCCATTTGAGGGAAATTAAATGAAATAACTTGTTAATTGTAGTAGAACCTCAATGACAATATGCAATTTCTATATAATTATATGGTTTTGTATATGTATTCCACTTTTTAATGTGGTACGGAACCTTGTTCACGTAGGGCTTACATGCATACAACGTAACTTTTGAACTTTTAGAAAAACAAACTTTTCAGAGAATAGAAGCCTTTTTACAAAATAAAATGTATTCTTCCGATTATATATACCTTTCGAATAGGTTTAAGACAAGATATGTCAATATGTTTAATTATTTTATCATCTCTCTTTCCATTAAATAGTCTTCTTATATTAATGTACAGTTTGTTCCAGTCACAGTTTGTAGTTAAAATAAGTGTAGAAAAGGACTTAAATCAACAAATTTTATGGACTTTGTCAATTGGCTTATACGAAGGTTTAAAGTTAGCCTTACAAAGAAAGCATAATGTAATACCTAATTTGTCCAATATGATTATACTACATGGTGGCATTGATAAATAGTCTGTATTCAAACGCATTTTACATATAAATGGTATTAGTAAACCGATACATTTGATTTCTTCTCTTTTTTTTCAACATTCTTGATTTCGGTTTCCGCGACACGTTTATGTTTATAGGATTATTAGGATTAGTTTGTCAGATATGTATTGACACAAATAAAACTCGATACTTTCTTCTCAAGACTTAGATGGTTAAAAATCAAAGTGTTGCATGTAAGATCTAATATATGAGATCATATCATTTTGTTTGTAAAATATTCAAAGTTGGGAATGTTGCTAACGTTCATACAAATTCTTGCTTATTTTGGGTTTTTATTTTTTCAGACTGTAGTCCTTGATACATCTAAGCCGGATTCTCACCCACAAACATTCTGGTTTCTAAAAACGTTACAAGCAAAATTGTTAAAAGTCGTTATTACCAAAGAAAACCAGTTTGATATGGTCTGTTTACGATTTGAACTGTACGGTTGTAGGCCTTTAGGTAAGTCTGACTTTTTTAATTTGAATGCCGTTTTAAACAGTATTTGAAATATACATGAGTATGATGGTTAGACAGCCTGGTCACTGTTTATTGTATTCATGTCAATATTAACCTATAACTGAAAACTGTCCTACCTTAATTAGAGATAGACACTCACTTTCCTTTGTCACAAAGCACTATATAGCGATGTCATAATAAGAAGCCCCCTACGCGTTGAAATCATGACATGCGATTTTCTTTTGGTTGGTTGGTTGTTGTTTTAAGTGGTATTATTAAAGAATACAAATGCAGTAGTGAAAATAAAGTTATTACATCGGGAATGGCGGGGTATATTCTTGGAGCACCAAATTGTGACCGCTATCACTGTCAAATATACTGCATATTCAGCCATGCAATCTTCATCTATTATTCAAAGGGATGTTTCCTGCTAGTAAGTTTCAAAGAATTGGAAAACAAATATGCACAATGAAATCTCAAGTCAAACCTAAGTGCATAGGCACCTTAATTTTGTGCCTTTTCGTATTTCGTTTCGAGCCAGTTTGCCTATATTCCTAAACCTTTAAAAACCTGACTAAAAGAAAAGGTTTTTAGCAGAGATACACATATATACATATTAGCTTTTATTTCACATTTAATACAATTAATGACATGTAAAATAACCTGTAGAAAATTTAGATTCAGACGTAACATCTCCATTAACAAATCAGAAAAAAAAATTGTAAGGGATGGCAACGATTACCGATTTTGGTACTCGAGTATCCGCAGATGTTTTCGAACGAGTACTCGGTTACTCGTTAAAAAGGGGTTTCCGTAACCGGAATAGGCGAGAATCGGCTGTGTTTAGCATTTATTTCACTTTTAAAGATAGATAATTCAAAATCAGTAGTGGTTTCACCATGGCACCTGAAAGAAGTGATATAATGTTTCAAAACAATTTTTGTTGCTGTTGTTAAGTTTTGTTGTATTCAGTGGTTCGATTTTTTAATTGTTTATGATGTAAGCGGTACTACAATAAGTGGCATAATTTGAATTTTCAGCGATCATGATTCTGAAAACACGTTACCTGCCAGGAGTCATTATTGACCATTGTGCATCAATTCACAACTTCGTGTTTGTGTTATCTGGGTAACTGACCGAACAGATGACATTTAGAATTTTTGGTGTCGTTTAAACGGCCACGTTAACATTAACGTGTTTCTAGTCTATTTATGTCTCCCACCACACTGTGGTGTCGGAGACATATTGATATACTCCTGTCCGTCCGTCTGTATGTCTGTCTGTCAGTCATAAAGCTTGTCCGCACTCTAAGTGGAACATTCATCATCCGCTCTTTACCAAACTTGAACAGAATGTATTTGCCAATAAGTCCTCGGCCGAGTTCGATAACTAGCCAAATCGGTCAAGGCACTTCGGAATTATGGCCCTTGGAACTTGTGTGATTTATATTTACAACATGTGCTTCTGTCTTTTTATATTTTATAATAGTTACATGAATGTCCTTGAAGTACATGGAACTAGGAAATTTCCTTTACATTTAAGGGGGCCTCCGTGGCCGAGTGGTTAGAGTCGTTGACTTCAAACCATTTGCCCCTCATCGATGTGGGTTCGAAACCTCATTTGGGGCGTAGAATTCTTCACGTGAGGAAGCCATCCAGCTGGCTTGCGGAAGGTCGGTGGTTCTACCCAGGTGCCCGCTCGTGATGAAATAGTGCACGGAGGGGCACCTGGGGTCTTCCTCCACCATTAAAGCTGGAAAGTCGCCATATGACCTAAAAAATTGTGTCGGTGCGACGTTAAACCCAACAAAATAAATAAAATAAATTTACATTTAAGTGTATTTAGATTTAATTAAGGGTGTGCCATTTTATATACCCCAGTATCAAAGTATTCTGAAGTGATATTCATGTATTTACGAAAGTAATACGCAAGTTTTCATAGAATAGATTTCTCGTACCCTAACTAGAATAAGAATGTCTCGACATAGGCCTCACACTGATGTATTTAGGATTACAGTTCAGTTGATATGTCATGTCAATATAGATTTCAGAAATAGCAAATGCTAATGGTATGTCAGCGAAATTTAAGGGTTTTTTTTTGTTTCAGAAACGTTCCAAACCATTAATACATTTGTAAGGAAAAAGCAAATGTCTTATCCTGAAGTTATGGCATTTACCAGTGAGATCTATCAGTTTAATAGCGTACTTACAAGTATAGATTATCCGAACAGCTATCAAACTAACCAGGCATATAAATGGCTTATCAGATTTCCTGACTTTCACTTCATAAAACTAGTCTTTACACACATTCGGTTAACGAAGCGGAAGGTATAAGTATGAAATTGTTCTAGATTTCAAGAACATATTACTTATTATTCTGTTTTCATTCTGTTCAATTTTTCAATGTGTCTGTCTGACCGCAAGTCTATCACAACGGTCAGTATCCCAAGCAAGTCAACTAACATTTTCTTAATCAAGTTTTGGAAGCCAAAATGTGAAATAAGTTCACTTCTTGAAATCCAAAGTAAAAGCCACACGACCAGTCAGAATTTAGAAGCCAAATCATGTAACTACATGCATTGTCAGTGATATCAAAGAGTTACAATAACGAAGGGGTAGTTTGTAGCCGTCAAATGGGCAATTTGGCAGCAAGTGGTGCCATGCATATGTGGTACCATCTTCCTAGTCTGCACACCAGTGTCACGTTGGTACGAAGTGTGTCATACATGTCTGTCACCAAGGTCTGAAGTGGCGAAAGTATCAGAGAGCTGTATGTATAAATTGAAATATGATACCGAAATTTACATTGTACTTGCAATATCTGCTAGACAGAAAATTATATATATATATATATATATATGCCATGTTTAAGTCATTAAATAGCTAATGAATCCTTTAAACACAACATTTTTTTTTTTCGTTTTTCGTACATATACATAAATGGAAACAATTGTAGTTTAAATTTTATATGATAATTTTAAGAACGCAAGAACGCAATAGTGTTTTCTACATTTTTACAAACGATAGCAGTGTTTAAAGTTTGCCTCAGAAAAAAAACCCACTCTCTTATCTACAAATACTAACAATGGCAAAAACAAATAAAGAAACAATATAAAGAAAATCTGCAAACAGATGAACTGTATCTGCAGACAAACACCTTTAACGTATTGAGACGTTTGTACCATAATGTAAAATAAATTTTAATGTAGCCTTCCTATTTCAGGGCTCATCGGATGACAAAATTACAACATGCAATGACTCTCTGATCATTTCCAGTGATCTTGAAAGTAACAATTTCGTCAGAGCTATCGATTACCGATTTAACAGCTTAAGAATTTCATTAGCTGTAGGAACAAAGGAAACGCAGACTGTTTTGCCTTTCCATACATGTCAAGTATATTCACCAATAACCCGGGGGATTGGCTTTAGAGCTTTCGTAACCTACGAAAGTAAGAAAGAATAAATTTTACAATGTTATTAAATGTCTGTTTGACTGATTATCCATTAATTGATTAACACGATAGTCCGTGGCGAATGCTCTACTCAATAGGAATGTAATTGTCTTTCATAATTTTACTTTAAACTAAGACAATGTGTTCACTCAATTGTAAAAAAAAATGGTCGTAACATGTCTAATAATGAGATCATTTAGTGATTACTTTAAAATCATTGACATTTTGCTCATTAGATTTGGCTTAAAAATAACTACTAGGCTAAAAATTGCTAGCTGTAACAGGTGAAGAAAATTTAATATATGTTAACGAACATCTATATTCACATCAGGATATGGTTTTAATTTTTCGTTACAATCTAATGGAAAACAATCGTAGATGGTTACAATTTTATAAGAACTTTGTTGAAGAGGAAGTATTGAATTGAAGCAAGGTTTGTCTACTTTTGACAACCTATTATGTCTATTGAACCTACACAATTTTATTTATGTCGGGTTGGCGTAAGTGCGGTTTTCCTCTTTAAATTTCCACTTTCCTGAATATGCCATTAAGGAATTTAAGTCTCATCTTCAAAACTGACAAAAATTATTTAAAAGTGTTATAAATTATAAGAGTTTTCAACGAAGAAAATAAGTTTTTATGTTCCATCGGTGTGTATATTTGGGCGTTTTTGTTTATAATCAGCTTTAAGTTTGAAAAGAATAACATACTGCACTGACGAGATAAAGAAACGTCTCATTCAAACTCGGTATACAATTTTTCGTTAACCGTGATTCAAAATTAGAAAAGAACAATTCCATTCGCAAATTAGATGCTTTACAAGAATTTATGGTCAATAAGAAATCATTTCATTGTCGCATTAAGCTTAAATCTTGAATTTTAATAGCCCGGTCGGAGAAATTGCATTAGAAAAATCAGTAGCGCGTGTAGCCACCTCTGCTAGCAACCACAGCAGCAAGGCGACGCCTCATAGAGCCGCACCAGTTGCGTAACAGATACCGTGGGATTCTGGCCCACTCCTGGTGCAGCGCTGCTACCAGTTCCCGGACGTTTGCTGGCTGGGGTTGACGTTGGCGTAACCGCCGTCCGAGATAATCCCACGCGTGTTCAATCGGATTGCAGTCCGGTGAACACGCCGGCGAAGGTAAAACATTAATGTTTCTAGCCTGTAGAAAGTCCCTGGTGACGCGTGCAACGTGAGGTCGCGCGTTGTCGTGCTGATAGACTAATCCTTGACGTTGACGGAATAAAGGGACAACTACATGATGTAATATCTGGTCGATGTAACGCCTGGCTTTGAGATTACCTTGGCAAACGACGTGTTGGGACTTAAACCTATGGTTGATTGCTGCCCACACCATTACTCCACCTCCACCGTAACGATTGTGCTCCAAAACGCAATTGTTTGCGTAGCGTTCATGGCGTCGTCTATAGACACGGATACGTCCGTCGGCGTTTCACAAGTTGAAACGCGACTCGTCACTGAACACTACGTTCTGCCAACGCTGGCCGCGATGGTTGCGGGCCCAAATAAGACGTTGGTGACGGTGGTGTAACGTTAGAATTAGACCGCGGTAGGGCCTACGACAGGTAATTCCGCGTTCTCTGAGTTGATTTCTCACTGTATGTCGACTAATTAGTCGTCCACGGTTACCTACAACTATACGTGACGTAGATTGCGCCGTCACAAATCTGTCACGTAAATGACGTTAACGTATATAATTATCCTGTCGTATTGACGTTACACGCGGTCTACCTGAACGTGGTCTATCGATAGACATTCCCGTGTCTCTAACACGTCGAATAAGACGCACAATTGTCGAACGAGAGACGTTAAAACGTCTAGCAACTTGTTCCTGCGTTCGCCCACATTCAAGCATAGCCAAAACCTGAGCCCTCTCTTCAGAATTCAGCCTCGGCATTACGAAAACTAATGATTTTTTCAAAGAATAGCTGAAAATATGGTTGTGTGTCGTATTACACATGTACATGTGTAAAAATCGTTCAATCAAACCACATGGTTTACATGCACGGACTGCACGAGGAAATCATGACCAGGTACATGAAGTGAACAAATGGCTGAATGAAATCGGGCGAGTTTTTGTTCACTGTGTTTGTCGGTCAGAGTACATGTAGATTTACTACATTTCACAACAATTAAAAGCGTTAGGAAAAAAATAACGCCAAATTTCAATGAGGCGTTTCCTTATCTCGTCAGTATATTTAAACTTTTATATGAAATTAATGTTACATAATGCATACATATTGTCTGTTAAGACTACTGTTTTACAATTTGGGGTGAATGTAAGAAAATATGTAAATGCGGTTTGTGAATTACTAAACACAGAAGCTAAATCTAATTCTTAAAACACCTCAAATATATCTGTCACCTTAGTTTTACCAGTACACTAGTTACCTTTCATGGGCAGATGTAAATACCGCCCGGCAGCTCTAGTTTTCAATATAAAAAAAAAGTATGACAAATAGTTACATGTTGGAAATGATGACTGTTTCAAACAATAAGTTGCACAGCTTAAGCGCAATGTTAAGAAGAAAATCAAAATTGTACAGGACCTCCTAACACTAATCTTTTCTTTCAACAACCGTCGTTGGTGTTGATTAATTAAAATAACATAATTAACATCAAGGTAAACAGTTCTAATGCCGTTTGTTTCGATCCATATAGTTTCGTAAGCTTTAGAAAATGGCCAAACGAAGAGTCCTTTTCTCCGGTTACTACCAAATGTTTAACTTTTCAGATATACCAGCTTGCTTTTCACTGCGTCCAAATATTCCTTGGCAAGAAGGACAGCAGGAGACATGTCGACAACATTCAATGCTTATTACATCAATGACGTATCTTGGTTTTCCATTTGTACAAACTACTGAACAATGGACAATTCATGTTCCATTGAAGAGGTTGCATGTAAAAATACTTGACTTCTTTGTTCCGTGCAGAACTTTTGTCACTTTAATGCCTAACTGGAATTCTAAATGTACATGTCGATTTAACAAAAAGAACAAGTACCAATGTTTTATTTCTTTTAAGCTCTATTCATGGCTTCTAAATGTTAGACAGTGCAAAAAAACTAATTTCCAAAATAAAAAAAAACAATCTGCCTCTACTTTGTTTAATGACAATTTATTTTAGATCGGTGCAGATAAAACCTACATGTTCCATTCCAGAGGTATACAAGTCGGAGTTCAAAATCATTGATATGGGCCAAGAAAAACCGTACTGTAATATCAATAGACCTCCAGACAGTTTTAATTCGTCATACGATACGCTAACTGTGTACTTTTACAAAGGTGAAAGACCCTGGCATGGACCCTTTGTATTCAGCATAGAGGGGTTGAAAATTATTAATAGTGCAATTGACGAATCAGAAGATAATCAGAAGTATAAGATTTCTAAACGTTAGCTCTCAAAGATCTTATAAAATGATCGTTGAAGTTTATAGTAAAAATGTATATTTGAATGCATCTTGACCAAGTTTGTAGGATTGTGTTAACAAATCCTTTGATACCGCCTGAGTATAGTTGTATAGTATTGTAAGTTATCTATTTACTTAGGTATCCACAGCCTGTTGTTATGTGTGACCACCTGATTCTTCTGTGACTGATAAGGCAAAAGCTACACATTTTAATCTGTCTTCAAAGTACAAGTACTTTTTTGGACCATTGGGCAATGGTGTTTTCACATCATTTATATTTAAATAGCCGTGAACCAAGCAATCGATTTGAAGGAAAAAGTTGGGTTTCAACTTATTATAAATAGTTTCGTTCCATATTTTATATAAATGGTTTGATTCAGATGCTATTACATGTGTAAGCCAATTCAGAATCCTTTGTATATTTTTTAAGACGTAGGAATTGTTCGGATTTATGCTCTGATAAAATTTCCTTCAACATAGGCCGTCAATGTATACAGTTGACATTTAACAAATTATATTGATACACATTATTTTCACCTTCGCCGT
Organism: Mercenaria mercenaria; assembly: GCF_021730395.1. Taxonomy (NCBI): domain Eukaryota; kingdom Metazoa; phylum Mollusca; class Bivalvia; order Venerida; family Veneridae; genus Mercenaria; species Mercenaria mercenaria. Next base: position 58,357,576 of record NC_069375.1, on the reverse strand, counting down.
CTGCCTATGCATCCGTATTCAGATTGTTTCGCTTTACTGCCAAATCCCCTATTCATATCCTTTAAAAACTAAACCAGCATATATGATTTGTATAATAGGATAGTCAGGAATGTTGCATTGGGAAAGCCGACTTTTTCGTCTGACGACGTGGGTAAATCCTTACCTGTAGATGGTCTGACATTTCAGGAGTTCGACTCCGGCTCCTGCGCAAACACATATATAAGTGGAGAACATTGGTGGTTGGTGGATCTAGAAAATGTGTAAACCTTACAGTATATAGTACTATCTCGTCAAATAGGGTAAAACCTATTATAACTTAAATACGAAAACATTTTAATTAACTTATATAACATTATCTGATTAAAACAACGTAGCATGCATTTAGATATTTATGCTTGCATTTAAAATCGTTACTCTAGGAATAAATATGCTTCCTTACTGAAATTAAATGTTCCTTTTAAGTTAATTTCCCTTACATCTTATTTTGGTTACAATTGTTGTTAAAAAAGGAATTAAGATACTATAAATTAATATCAAATAGTAAACGAAATGCCTGATTCTAATATTAAAATGTTGAAGAATTTCCGTTGCAATCCAACGTACCATATTTACACAATACATTCAAGGACTTTACGAATGCTCCATCTATTCATTTGGAAAATTTGATCCAAAAAGATATCTGTAATGCATTCTTTTTCTTTTTTAGTCGCAATCCGTTTTCAATTAATCATTTTAGTAAATAAACTCATAGATTCAAGTAAGACTTGTCAATTAAATTCAGGAAGTAATTTTTGTATCAATGAGGAAGTAATACCATTTATTTAGATTTTCCTTTGTTTTTTAATAGAATTAGCAGTACTCACTTGTGATCTGACAAATCTTTATTGTAAAAGTAAACTTACATATATAAAGGCCAAGTTGTGAGTGACCGTGATAAGTACCTCGTTGATAATATTACTCTATAAGTACACATTTTATTGTGTAACAGCAAGAGTTCCCATAAGCATGACACGGGCAATTACCAAAAAAAAAATTGTTTTGGCAGTAGTGATATATTTGCAAGGACGCAATGACACTTTAATATTGCTTCAAAGTCTAACGGTGCGACCCATTTGCTTTAATAGTAAACTGAATTGGTTTGTGTCATTTCTTATAATATATAATGCACACATATAACAAACAACTATCTAACTCAGTATCTTGTAATTTTATATCGAATTACAGCATGTATGTTTTCACGAAAGACAGGCAAAGCACACGGCTATTTCTGTCTGTCTAATGGTCTTTGCATACTTTTATACAATGAAGGTAGAGATCATTCTGATAATTATATAAGTATTGATAAAAGAAACAGATTGTTAAAGCTCGTGTTCATTGGGTGGTGTATATTTACTTGTATTGAGAGATTAGGAACCACGTACCCAATTATTTCGAACGAAATGTAATATTTTGTGAAAAATTTAAAATACGTGTCCCTTTTATACGTCATCTAAATCCCTTACGAGTTAATAAAGTTTAGTTCTATGGATCAAAATTTGTTTTTTCAGTAATGCAAAATTTGATATATTGAATCTTAGGTATTCGGGGCGGACCCCTACTAGCAAATGCTTAATGACACTTTTAACCGACACATCTATCTTGGACATGCAACAGACACGCTCCCTGTGTGGTGTTATCACAAGCACAACAATACGCCTTGATAGAATCCATGCCAGATACGTTCAACTGCAGCTGGAATGTGATATGCTTGCATTATGTGAAGTGCAAGTTTATGGTGAAATAGGTACACATTTGTGATGGTTATATGTCATTCTCGCCATTAAGGTAGTTAAACATATCTGAACTAAAATTCGTTCTACAATGATGACTTTGATAACACCCTATATCTGTTAAACATTCAGAATCTTTTGTTACTAGGTTCATCTTAATACTTATTACAATGAATTTATCTTTTAAAAGTTTTGTCTTAGACTTCTACTGATCGATATGAAACATGGCCCAAATGTATCTCTTGGTGAAATCTATGCTAAATTTGAACCTTAGACATAAAGGCTAATCTAAGTAATTAGACCAAGTCATAGATAATCAGTGTTAAAACTCCAGAGGCTATACTTTCTAAGTAATCAACATCAAACTTTATCAGAATGTTTGCTAAACAGAATCTATGTCATCTTTGAAACTTAAAAATAAGAGGTCAAAATCAAGGCCAATAGATTAAATAATAGAAAAGCCTTTAAAAACTCTAAAGAATACATTTCCTACCGATCTTCATGAAACTATATCCAAATATTTGTCAAAAACTAGGTCAAGATATTAAGCTAGATTAAGGAATCAGGGTTCTCATTTAGTTCATTAACCGTTTGTTAAATAGCATTTCATACCATAAACCTTTTTGGCTGTGTCATTAAAATTATTAAAATTCTTACTTGGTTGTCAACAGATTTTGTTTGTTTGTAGATTTAAGAAAATAACATCAGGAGATTGTCTGATATAATTTCAGAATGTGTTTTTCATCTTAAACTAGTGTCACTTGCATATATTAAGGTAAAAGGCATTCAACGACAAAAACGTTATGTAAGATATAGTGTCAACTTTTTGGAGAGAAATTCACTAGTCGACGTTAAAATGTGGCGGTGAATTTTTGTTTAATCTTAACTAAAATGCATTTGGTCACCTTAAAGGTCCACCGTACGGCTATGTAAATTAAGATATATATTGAACTTCCTTATGCATCCGACAAGAAATGGAGCCAACAGGACCAAGAGTTTGTTTCAGAAATATTGAGCTAGAGTACTTTTTTTTAGAGTAAACCATTGTTTTTAAGACATTATATGACACATATATATTATATATGACTGAAAACTAAACATTAAAGGAGTTACCAGGGGCGTTACCACTAATGGATGTGCAAGAATATATAATGGAATGTGGGTGTATGTTCACCCTAAAAAATACTTTATATCATTGAAAAACAGCTTTGGTGTATTTTGATGATTATTTTGAGGTATAACTTCCCCAATTTTTATTTTTTTTATCGTTAAATTAATAAAGTAACCTTGTGATCCTTATATACCAGCATAAATTCAAGAAAAAAAGATACATGTTTCATCTAGACTTTTCAAAAAAATCGCTTCGCCTTTAGGGAAATTACATAGACCTAACGCAAACTACAATCAGACTTTTTTCTGAGATAAATAAAATCCAGGATTAAACAGGTAGAGAAAAGGGAACGCGGTATCAAATATATATACCATTGGTACTGGACCGTTTTCAAAGCTTGTTGCCTTGGCGGGGTAGAATGTATGTGTGAGGAATCGCATCCCTCATTTTGTGGGTATTTGGTTTTCCAATGATATCATTTTAAACTTTCAATCCTGCATTCTGAGAAATTTTGAGAGAAACGATCTCTGTAATAAACTGGTGCAAGTAACCTAAAGAAAATGTTGTATTCTATGGAAGTATATCAAACTAAGTGGTTCATTATTGAGTTTTAAAAGTTGTAAATAGCGTTATTTACGTTATGTTCTGTTTGTCTTTTTTCAATTTAATAAAAAAATAATAGATAGTTTTAGAAAATGTAAACAGGGGAAGGCTCAGCGGCACGGGGGTTCTCCACATGAAAATTTGAAAATTTGTTCATGTCAAGTCTGGATTTAGATAGGATTTTGACACTAAAGGTAAGGTCGTCTGTTACCGTAGGTTAATAAAATGACGAATTATCAATGAGAAAAATATTTGATTATGAGGTTATGAGAACCTTGTAGGAAGTGGTACCATAGATTATTTTGAATGTTTCAAAAGTAAAATGCTGAATTTTAGTAAGTTTTAAGATATATCTTTAAAAGCTGGTGTCAATTCTTCCGTGCTCCTGCGTTTATGTATGTTGTGCAGGTAATGGTTCTTACGCTGAAATTATTAATATAACATATGAAGACACTATACTATAACACCATACAGATTTACATAACGGTGGCAGTGAATAGTATTGAAGGTATTTGATTATTCAGTCAACCTTGAAATCCTAAAATACTTTCAAATCAATTTAGAACTCTTTTTGTATTAATCATTCTTCGAAACCTTGGTAATAGTGTTCTTTGTTAATGCAATTACGTATGCTTACTTACTAATGGCTTTTTACCTCTCAATACAGACTCAATCCAATGAACGTTGTCTTTTTTTTGTATTTCATCGGTTGTGATTTATGCTTTTTACGAAACATCCACGTCTTACTTTTCTATTTCTTTAAACATCAAAACGAAAGACGTATGCGCAAGGAAATAAATGATTATTTATATATGTAAAATAATTTCTTTAAACAAATGATTTAAACGATTCTACTGTTTTCGTCAACAATTTTACCTGTATGTCCTTTTAACCAAGCTGCAGGTGTTTTAAGTAAATATAAAATTGTACTCTTTCCTTTCAGAATCGGGACTGGCTGAGACTTTCAATAAAGACCTGACCGCTCCAACCAAAGGTAAACTTTATTTTTAATTAATGCTCAGAATTAGATTCTCTTTAAAATTCTTTAATGGAAACGTCATAAATGTCGTTATATAACATTGAAGTGCTCTTTTGTTATGCCTTATAATGTTTCATTTAAGCAAGTAAGTTATGACTGTTCTGAAACTTTGTGTTTACTTAAACAGCGAGCACAGATACTGTCTTTCCGACCGTTAACTGTCAAAAAAATGTTTACATGCGAAGTTATTCAAAAAATGCCATAAAATCATATTCAAATTTAGTGTTATCTTAACACATTTCTAAATATCTCACGATCATGTACATGGACCTACTATAATTTCATTTTAATTTGGTCTTCGATATTGAGTTCACATCTTTCATATTACATGACCTTACAGCACGATTATGAAGCTTCTCTCGTATGATATCAATACCATCAAGTTTTAAAACATCACATTTTTCGTTAGAAAAGTGACCTTCAAAATGTTAAAAAAATGCACAATCAGACATGTGAAAGAAGTTTCCAAAATAGAGAGGGCGGCATTGGAAATTTTGTTAAAAGTATAATATGTTGTTAATGTTAATCAGCCAATGGAGAATGGGGAGAGTGGTCACAGTGGACAAGTGTTTGCTATTGTAATTTTCGCCAGTACCGACAGCGACTTTGCGACAACGCGGCACCACAGTTTGATGGTAACAGCTGCCCTGGAAAAGCAACTTCATACCGATTATGTATACCATTTATCTTCTTTTGCGCTGGTATGTTTTAGAGAAATATGATACAACTTACAATGAAATGTAGAGGGGGAAAAGCACGAACACCGGTGCACAATAATCATATATCGCACGAAGCACATCATTGCCGTTTGAGAAGTATTTCAAAAGTCTGTGCCGATAATCATGTTGTAAAATAGGTTCGTTTAAAGCTGCTAGTGTTAACCTCAACCGGAGGCGGATAAAATTACCTTCTATTCACACGCAGCATTATTGTCATTTGAAAAGTATTATCTGTATTTTTAAAACACTATATTAATACTTAAAATCACTGTATAAATCGGCTTTCTTTTAAAAGCTGCAACTACAAGCAGTAAAGTATTTTAGTATTAATTGTCGGCAGTGAAAAGATAAAAGAATAGCTGTTTTGTGAATACAGTATTTATAATAGTAAAATGATGCTTTTAACTTCTTTTTTTATCAGATGGAAGGGTTAAGCATACGCCATGTTCGTTCGCTTTTTAAGGTCTCTAGATATAAAATTTGAAAACATGTTAGGTATAACTTTAAGACTTGTTTCTTTGTTTTTAAGAGAAAATTGTAAACAATTTAAGTCATCAATTTTTATCATATGGAAACAGTTTTTGTTTATTTATTTCAATAACTGATATACCTAATATGTATGTATGTATCATTACTTCGTTGGTTATGTTTAAAATCATGGACAATGTTTAGCAACACCAAGATGGATTTTATAATGGAAAGCGATTAGATCGAATGAAAAAATGTTTTATCAGTCTTGAATCGATGAAATGATTTTTTTCCTAACCAAGCAGGTCAATAAATCACCAGTAAACACTTAAACATAATGATTGTGTTTATTATATTTGTTTCAGATTATAAGGAAGCTGAAAAGCAAATTGATTGTGAATACAACTTGGCAGGTACGTTATGCTGTCCTAGAAATGCTATTTGCAGGTTTTTTTTATGTCTATTTATACTAAGTTTTGAAACATTGTGATATAATTATCACATTGCATTTCTTTCTCGATATTTAGATGAATTTCTAAAATCAAGATGTTGAAGTACATTAATATTACACCTTTTTATTGAGTTCGAATTTGTTTGTATATGTGCATTATCGTGTTCATTGTCACTTTCAGTCTCTGTGTATTTATAGACCCTAGCGGTTTAAGCAGTTGGTCGGGATGGAGCCCATGTTCATCTGAATGCGGGCATGGACTAATTTCTAGGACAAGAGCGTGTAACAAGAATGGGTATACAGAGAATGGAAGGCATTGCACTGAAGATGTTATCGAAAGCCGACCATGCTTTAGCAACGAAAGATGTCTTGGCAAGTGTCACTTCTTATTATTTTAATAATAATTTGTAGATTCAATATATAAATTGTTTCGTAACAAAAAATCGAAAACAAGACTCAAAAGACCCATTGCTTGAAAAGAAATAAAATCTGAATACTTAGTAGTAGATCCCTCGAAAGCACCGAAAATAATGCAAACAGTGAAAATTGCAGACTCGGTTTGATTGAGTCTGTTCATGAGCAGTAATGGAAAATGCAACACTGCCCACGCCCCCTAGCACCGGCTTAAGCAGTATTCAATCTTCAAAGCTAAATGAGTTGAAATCAATGATCCCGAAGGACCAGAAAATATAACAACACACCCTAAATATCTCAAGTACTAATAATTCCTATTTACCATCTAGCATAATACCATTGAAAGTTTTCCCTAAGTTTGCCCCCTTTTCTGAAGACGACAATTTATTTTTGTTTCTATACGTTCACATTTAAGTTCCATTTATTTACGAAGAAGTTTCTGAATTGTTCAATGACTGTTGTAACCCTTCTTTAGAAAAAGAAAATAACACCGCGTCGAATGCACATAATAGTAAATAAATTGACAACTGATCTAATGATATATAGGCATTTACGTTTTGTTGTAAATGTACTTCAATGTCGTTAAGAAACACCGAGATATAACCGGGGAGGTTATCTCCCCTTGTAATAAACCAAGATTACAATTGAAAAACTCTGACATCGTATTTATGTATAGTAAAAATAACTTGATATTTTTGTACATTGAGTGAATTACAGATAATAATGTTCCACCAATACCAGGTTTTATCAATTAATACCACAAACAGTTCTTTTCTATAAAATCATAACCCTTCTAGTAATCTATAAAACAGCACAATAAATAGGAATTATCTTTCAATTGCGTTTTTAATAAGAGAATTCGGCATGAATATAGCGTTGACGTTAATTTGGATCGAAATCCAAACTTGAACAGTGAGCGTAATGGCAATCCTTCAAGTGCCGCTTTACTTCGAAATACGCCTCTGACACGTAATTTCCAAAACTATAAATCAAAACAATGGACTGAACTTTTGACTACTAGTATCTGAATTGCAATTATGATCGCATAATGATGTGAATAATATAATTCATTTTATCATTATCTAAATTTAATCACAATGACCTTATTGTTTTCTAGTTGCAATAGTGTCACCCTCAACCGTCTGCCCTCGGCAATAAAACCACCCTTGGACATATTATTAGGCCAATACAATACGCATTTTTGCCATTTACAAGTGTACAAATAAACTTAATGTATAAAACTCTATTTTCTATTTTAAATCTTGTATCGAAATCAAAGCATTTTGTTTTATGAATAAAGGTCATGAACAATTGAATATAAACTACAAACTCAAACTCAGACTAGACATAAATGTATTGAAATAATTAATGACATGTTAAGAATTAATGCCCTCTTATTAATAATTAAAATGCTTCTGCAAAACTTTTCCACTGTGACGAAAACAACACACAAACTATTGATTTACATATTTGTGAAGAAAATAAAGAATGGCGAAAAGTGTTAACCGTAGAATGTGATATAACAAATATTAAAGCAAACGGCAAAAGTTTGTTGTAATTTAAAATGAACTGTAATAATTAATGAAAGAAAACACTAAAACACTATATATATATATCATAAATTATAAGGAAAAATAAAAACGTTTATGATGACTTCAAACAAAAACGTATCAAATAATTCATGACATTGTAGAAAGATACTTTTTCTGTGGTTGTTTTGGGTTTAACGCCGTTTCTGCAACAATAGTTCAGTCATGTAACGGCGGGCAGTTAACCTAACCAGTTTTCCTTGATATTGTAACGGTACAAACTTGTTCTCCGCAAGTAACTGCCAACTTCCTAACATGAATCAGAGGTGGAGGACTAATGATTTCAGACACAATGTCGTTTATCAAATAGTTACGGAGAACATACAGATATATGCGTGGTTCGAGAAATTAGATAAATACCAAAATCTCTACAGTTATTGTAGTAGTATATGCGGTCTGTCATTTAAAAGAAACCATGCAGCTCTTCTGTATTTATAAATATACATGTCTTTTCTGTATGTAAATTAAACATTTTTATTAATCTTTACAAACACAACATGATTGTGCAAATGATTTCGAACATACCTAACAACAACAACAACAACATCATCCACAAAAATAAAATTAAGGAAAAACATTAATAAATAAGAAAAAAAAGAAAGTAAACATAATAGTAGAGCTAGATTAATTCAAGTCACTGTATTGAATGCTTCTGTTCCGTCTTAAATTTCCTCGATGGCAAACTGAGCTGAAAAAATGAACTGGATTTAATTAGGTGATCTTGGTTGTTGTGTTACTGTCTTAAAGTAATTTGATTTAAGTGGTGCTCTTTGCTCTCGTTGAAATTAAGCTTTTCAGTATAGCTTCTAGCTGGTTGATATCATTTGATTTATCACTCGGTTTGTAAGAAATGTACGGCTCTCCTTTGATTTTCACCGCTCCTGTAAGCTGATAACAAACGTAAAACATCAAACATTTACTTAACGCACTCTATACATATACAAAAATACCCTAAGTAAAGTGTTTGCAAACATCTAAACTCAATAGTTTACATTACTTTTTACATTTTATTTCATGCTAAACATGTTTGGAATTATTAGACCATCTTTCTTTGCACATCAGGAAAGCTTATAAATGTTTCCTTTAAACGTCTAGCTGTGATATTTTCAAGTGAGCTTAAATTTGTTACTGTATCTCAGACATTAAGCTGATTGTATTGACAACTTTCCTAATTCCCCTTCCCCTACCGATGGTTTAGAGCAAAAGTGGATAAGTGTATATCCAAAAAAAGTACTTCAAACTGTTTCACTGTCTTCCCTCCATATGCACATATAAGTCTTCTCTTAAATTCAGTAATAACGCGCACTTGGTATTTGACTACAATCTCTATATCATGTTTCAATCAAATAGTCCTCCCGTAACTAAATTATTGCTGATAAATCTCTAGAACATATCTGTCTATTACGTATGCCAACGATGACTTTTGTTACGTCAAGGGACTGTATGCCCAAAGAACAAGAATGTAATGCGTCAAGTGTGTGTGCAAGTTTTGCGGCAACTGTTAGAACTGCATTCACTGAAATGTGCTCATCTTCCTCACAAATGTCTTTTAAATGGCAAAATCTCGGAAGAGTGTTTCTTGTAGTAAGACGATGGCTAACCGCTAAACATCTTTTTGTATTATCGCCAATTTCTGAAATAAATGACTGAGCATTGTTATGATAACTATTTTATATTGAAACCAGAACATGGGTTTAATAACAATGAATTGTGCTTACAGGCTTGGTTATGCTTTGCATAAACAGACTATATTTATGAGAAATGCTTTTCAATAAGAAATGAACCCGATGGCATTTAATGTTCAGATGATTTATCAAAAACATTTCGTTGGCAATGCAATTGCAATAGACAAAATTAATGTCAGGAGAGGTTTGTAAATGCAGACCTTAAACCAGCTGACAAACAAAAGAAACTTTACTTCCGTTTATAAAACCTCGAAAAGTGCCATAAGTTTCCGAGTATTTGATATCCATTTCCGGCGACTAGTAGCTCAATATATTTAAAACTCTAATGAGAAAAACATAATTGTATATGTACATTGACTGGCATTATTCGGCATAAACTTAAGCAAAGATATCCGTGTTCTATATTAGATTATTAGAAAACAATATATGAATCATATGCATCTGAGCGTGCTAGAAGTGTTTGAGTATAGAAATGGTAACAGACCTACAGTTACTTTTGCAAAAATCAGTAAAATAACAAACCTTTTATCATCTTCTTTAATGACTGCTGGTCAGAACTAGGATTGGAATTCTAAGAATAAATAAAACGGATGATACTATTAAATTAAAGTAGAAAATTTTAGAATATTTATTGTGCAATGTGAAAGTATCTTTACTCGAATAAATTCATGAAATTTTAAATATATGCCTAGACTTAAAAAATAAGAGATTAAATAACTGCAGCCCCATGTACAGCGTACAAATAATATACATTTTCTGAATGAACGCTTATGTTCTTCTTATGGAACTCCTCCTTTTCGTGTTTTTAGTATTTCCTTTTGCATCTTTTCCTGCTTTTCTATGCGTACTGACACCATAGGTATGATCATTTAGGACAATGCAGTAATAGCAAAATTGTTTTGTTGATAGAAATGTTTCTCGTTATAAACAAGCCTGTTTCGGGATTTGTCATACATGATAACACTTACTGCTATGGTGTTTGTTTGAAAATTAAACCAAGACAGAATCAACCCTGTGTTCGTAGATATTAAAGGATGCTTTTATTATTAACTAAAACAATTACATATACTTTGTGTTCCTGAAATTTATTTCACATCATTTCCCGGTTCTTGGTGTATTGAACATTTAATCAAATGACCTTTATTTACACAATTAAAAGTAGCATCTAAGTATAAATTATTTGTAAATAATTGCTGGTATTGGAGTAGTTTTGCTTTTTTTATCAATGCTTTGTGTGACATAAAGTGGTAATATGTGAGTAGCATTGGGTAATTGAGGTTAAAAGTCGTATTTATTATTAGTAACTACGTCAGACTTTATCTGTTTTATAATCCTATCAACGGTAATTAAGTACTATATTGTTATAGAAATGACTATGTTACATTTCGTTTGAAAATGAAGCCTTAAAAGACATCCAAAGGCGATATATTTGAAGTTGTGATATCGTGGAGTTGCTTCGAAACGCAGTAACTGTTTCTAACGTTTAGAACGATTATTCAAATGATTATGCTATAGCTAGCTGACCATAGAATAATTCAGTAATTAATTTCTTAGTCACACCATCTATATGTAAGCGAGCTTTGGCACTGATAATGTTCCATTTTCAAATTATTCATGCATTATTTGAAAGAAAAGCTAATATAAAGCGGTATACTGACAACTGATGTCTTTTTATGAAAACAATCTGCTCAATACACATGTATAAACAACGTTTACATATATATAAAATACTATTTGGTCTGACATTTACACCCCGTGTGTTGCTAAATACAATATGGGTATAGAAATAGCTTTTAGTAGTTAAATGTTGAACAGACCTGTACAATAACTTATCCAATACTTTTGCATTATTAGGTCGAAAATTTGTCCCCAACACCTACTTTTTTTCTAACATTACAAATCTTTTGATTTAAAAGAGGATATTAATCTCATTTTTTCCTTCATGATCAAACCTGTGTCTCGTCAATTATTCCCATATAACAGTTTATATCAGATAACATAGTATAATAGATATTACTTTTCCTCCTATAATTGCGCTCAAAGTATATAGAATTGGGTTGAGAGCAGAGTTGATAGGGAGTATGAAGACCGCTGCCCATGCATAAACCTCTCCGGAAATCATGTGACCGGTCAACGCAAACATACCTAAAATAATAGCGTATTAATGATTCTTTGAAACAGGTGTATGGAAATCGTGTACTTTTATCTACAATTATTTTTGAAACTGTTCTTTTAAACGACAGATTCCTGATTTTTCCTTATGATTTCAATATTCGCATGTATTTAATTCATATCATCAAAAAACATTGGTCAGATTGATTTTGAAGGAGAATGCAAATTGAATTTTGTATTCACCATTAATTATATATATTTATAGTTTAATCTAACGTTTTAAATGGAACAACTCTCTACTCCAAATATACGGCTTATGCGCTCGGAAGTTTTAGTAATTACCTCGCTATAGGTTACGATCAACACTGATAGACGTAGGTTTTTGCCGTACAGTTTGAAAGCATTACTTTGAATTACTTAGAAAATATCTCTGTTTAAGTTTTTCCTAAGTCAGAAATACACATTTGTATGAAAAATTATATTACCAAGAACTCCGATTGGAAACCAACACATAAAATCTGTTGCAACGACTAGTAGTAGATTTCTTGCCACTTTTCAGTCCCTCTTTCTTGCAAATTCTACTGAAGCTGCAATTCTGTGACAGGAAAGGCCGTACCGGCGACAGTAACCATCAGAACAAATCAACACCCTTTACAATATTTACAAATGTATTTACATAAGATGATTATTAACAATGTATAGATGATATGAAAAAAAAAACTGATTATAAGAAAGAAAAAAAAATCAAAGTTCAGTATCTCCGGATACAAAAGATCTTACAGTTCCATTCTAAAGTGACGTGTCACAGTTCTTTAATTTAATTGCGAACTTTAAGTAGCACAAACAATATCAAAACGTATCTTGAAATAAAGTCCCTTTAAACCGTGAATACGTTGATTCCGTATTGGCTCCCTATGGTGGTAGGTGATTGCATCCCTGAGCTGACTTCAGAGGATAACAAAAATCAGCGTCTTTGCGGTTAACGGCACAACCATTGGACGACAGCTCTGTGCTGGGAATATCACATCCAGGCGAGTGAAGACAAGTGAACCTCGGGCATTGTACTTCCGGGTTATGAAATCACCAGGTAAAATCATCTGGCGGAAGAAGCTAAAATATATAACATATGGTATGCACCATAGCAAAACAAAAAAGTCAGGGCATAAAACTGCTCCTTTGGGTACACCATACCTCCGTAGGCTCCCATAAATAATACGTGCTACTTATACAAAATATATGCGCTACTAAGTTCAGACGTCACGTGATTAAAATACGTTACTAATTACTTCCATTACTACAAAGATTACTTACTTAAAAGATTAAAGTTAAAGTATGAAAAAGATATGAAAAGTATATGATAAAAAAATATTATAGATACGGACATGATGAACTGCAGCTATTATTTACAACTACAAATTAACAAAATTCAATATAAATCAAACGTTATATCATAGTTGGCATCCATATAATATCTAATGCCATACACTACAACGGACATTAATTAGATGTGCTATAGACTGACACACAATTACAAATTACAATAATATATTACATACATGGTACTAGACTTGCCATATAGATTTATACATAACAATACAATGCAGTAATGGCGTTCCATAATTAACAAAATGTTTGACGTAAGTTTTTGAAACAGTGCTTTACAATTATCACGATACAAATTTTAGCATAAATCTAACATCTTATATAAACGAGACGTTTAGACTCCTCTTTCTAAATAATTTACAAAAGTCTGAAAATTTTAATAAATTATCCTGACATACCGAAACTAGCCAAAATCATGTGCCGAAAAGTAAATGTTACAGAATTCTGTAGAATGAACAAAAATTTATCAAATAAAAATCGTAATGCAAAAATCATACAAAAATCTAACAAATAAATTTCTTACCTCGATCGAGCATAAATTTCTAGCAAGAAATAATTCAGACATAGATTCGTCTATAATGTCGGAATGTGGTGTGCGCAAGGCATATCTAGTCCAGTCTATTTAAAGGGTAATGTCCCGCCAAATACTAAATTTCATGGGATTCACGGCCTATGCGTGAACTCTTGACTGTTTGTATTTCCACGGGATTCACGATATAGCCGGGGAATCTAACTACTTTGGCGCGGATTGAAATTGACAATTTGAGGCCCATTATAGTGGTTTTGGGGATAAAAACATGAATTACTGAAGTTTATAAAATATCAACTTTCTTATTACTGAACTGAATAAAATGAAATTTACATGGAAATATAAGTTATCAAATACAGAAAAACATTAGAGGTATTTTATGCATTAAATCTGACATTTACCTCAATAACTCAAAAATTTACAAAAAGATGATGCAATACCTGCATTTACACTACAGATAAAATAAGGCCCGTATGTAATTTGTGACAAATTCCGCCAGATTTGAGTATTTCAATAAAAATAGGTACCTGACCAACTACAACTAGGAGAAAAGTGATGAAGTTCAAGCAACCAAATACTGCAAGAGAATAAGCCCAGCCAGGCGGGCGATCTTTTGTCAGTGGTAGAGCAATGCAAGCTCCTGATTTCGAGTAGAATTCATTTTTGAAATAACCCTCATATGCAAGAGGAAATATGGCGACGCTGAAAGAAAACAACCAGGTGAATATATCACAAACGAATGCTCTGTCTGTGGATAATTTAACACCACCAAAGGGATATTTGATGACCAGTAACCTGTCCAGTGTTATTAAAAACAAAAAGAACACTTGATTCCGAAGAAAAAGTAGAAAGTATCCCTGCAAGGTTACACATTACACTGTGTCTCCAATAGTAGTCGACAAAAATATATCTGTAAGAACGCAAAAAACTGACTGATTAAAATAAATTTATCGCAGAACCATGTTTTGAGATATCTAAACAATTCGAAGTGTTTATACGCCAGCGGAATAGTTGCACAATGCGTAGCCCAAGTGTGTTTTTACACGCGGCGTATAACTGATTCAGAGAGTTTACATGTTTAAAAGCATGGTTCTGCTTTATTTCATTTCGATTCTTATATTTCTTCTATGTAAATAGAACGAAGTACGGAATAACTTAGGAGTACATAGACGTCTAATGAGTTATTCTGCATATTCCATGGCCGAGTGGTTAGGGTCGCTGACTGCAAATCACTTGCCCCTCATCGATGTGGGTTCGAGCCTCTACCGGGGCTTTGAATTCTTCATTTGAGGAAGCCATCCAGCTGGCTTAGGGAAGGTAGGTGTTTCTACCTAGGTGCCCGCTCGTGATGAAATAATGCACGGAGGGGCACCTTGGGTCTTTCTCCACCATTAAAGCTGGAAAGGCGTCATATGATAATTGTGTCGGTGCGACGTTAAATCCAACAAAATAAAATAAATAAATGCATACCTAATACTCGTGCACGTGTGTGTGAATCACATATACATTCATTCTATAAAATTATTTTGATTCTGAATTAAATAGATGAAATTTAGTAGCGCCTTTTTTAGCACTTTTACGCCGCCAAAACATATGCGGCGTGATGCCGAAATTTCCGTGTTTTAAGGTAAATGTTTTTTTTTTGTTTTGTTTGTTTTGGGTTTAACGCCGTTTTTCAACAGTATTTCAGTCATGTAACGGCGGGCAGTTAACCTAACCAGTGTTCAAGGGTTCTGTACCAGTACAAACCTGTTCTCCGCAAGTAACTGCCAACTTCCCCACATGAATGATCAGAGGTGGAGGACTAATGATTTCAGACACAATGACGTTTATCAAATAGTCACGGAGAACATACGCCCCGCCCGAGGATCGAACTCGCGACCCCGCAATCCGTAGACCAACGCTCTTACCTACTGAGCTAAGCGGGCGGGCTTAAGGTAAATGTAAATGGATTTTTCATTTCAGAATTTAGAATGAACCACGATTTAAATGAAAATATATTTAAATCTAAACTGTATGATGAAGATATTTGTCCATGGCATGCCAGATGCAACTACAAATAAACAGTTATAAACAGGTTTGATAGGGACTGCTTTTTGAAAAGTAAGCTCTGTACACTCAAATTCAGTGTACAAAGAAATTGATATTAAACACGTCAAATACCTTTTTCTGAAAGCAGAATCGGCTTCGGCTATAATTACAAGGTAAACTGCCATCAAAAAGTCAGCAACTGCCAAATTGGTGACAAATCTGCCAAAAACCTAGTTTCAGTCTCTTTCTATCGTATCTCAATCTATACAGAATCGTAAGCAAGTTTCGAAGAAATGCTGCAATTCCAATGAGCCATATTAATAGCTGCAAAATTGAATGTCGCATATGATCGTCGCAAGACGAGAACTCGTCTTTTTGTGGATTACAATTTTCCTCACAAACATAATTAGGTCGAATGCAACAGAACTTAAATGCAGGTGTAAATAATGTTTTGCATATGTGTATATCATTAAATATATGCATATGCATTATAATGTACATGATTCTTCTACAACAGGAATCACAAGATACGTATATCACAAATACTAGATACTAGAATATCACACAATTATACAGAAAAAAAATCAGTCTGAAGTATCAACTATTGTTAGATACAATATTTCAGTTGTACGATATTGGTAAGTCTTACTTATTGATTATTCTAATAGCCAGTAATAGCGCTGTTGGGCTGAGTTTCAGATAGAACCGTCATGCTTTCTTTATAGTATTAAACCGGCTAGTACTGCAGCAATTATCCATTTACCGACGAACTTACCACACAGTGTTGGTAATAAACAGATGTGTACAAGGTATTCAAATTAAAGAGAAATGAATGTGTTAACGACATTCATTATTTGGATTTTAGCAAATACAGGTATGAAGAAAATTCAGTTAAATTCTTCCGTATTATAAAGCAGTGATTGAATTTTTTTATGATAACTTTCTTGGTTTTCTCATTGTGCGTCTAAATTAGTTTTTGTTGAATCCAGAAATTGAAAAAGTTTTTATTTTAAGACTCTGCTTTTAAAGATTAATGAGCGAAGTTACTGTCGCAGTCATATACATTTTATTTATTTTGATTGGTGAAACGTCGCAACGACAGAATTATAGGTCATATGGCGACTTTCCAGCTGTGATGGTGGAGGAAGACCAAAGGTGCCCCTCCGTGCATTATTTTATCATGAGCGGACACCCTGATAGAACCACCGACCTTCCGTAAGCCAGCTGGATGGCTTCCTCACATGGAGAATTCATCGCCCCGAGTGAGGCTTGAACCAATATCGTTGAGGGCAGTCATATACAGGACGTAATAGTGTGATATTTAGATATGGAAATGAAAATCATTTGATGGGTTTTAAAAAAATTGTGTATGTGATTTAGTCAAGTTTCAATTTTAACTTCACTTTGCAGTTTCATTAAAATAAATATGTTAATTGTACGACCTTCTTAACGTAAGAAATCAAATTACTCCGTTTTATTCCATTTAATGTTTAAAAGGAAATGTTCGCTATTTTGTGTTATGTTTCTTCGTTTTTCCTTATAAATTATTGTTTCATGAACAGGACTTAAAATGATGTATCGTCTATTACATTTTATTTTCTGAATCTCAGCTTTTGGCTGGTATGAAGTATTAGAACGGTATGTATCAAAGGACATAAAATGTATTTTTTTATTTTTTTGTTTGTGAATTACAAAAAGTCCCCAACGAGTATATCACATTATGATTCGTGTGGTCATTTCGTGCGACTGAATTTCATCTTCTCTACGGAAATCCGCTGTTGTTTGTTTCAGGTCATACTTGCTAAAGATTATCTCATTTTGAGAATTAAGGAAAAATTCACGTGTTACGTTTCGAAAAAAAAACAACAAACAACAAAAATAAAAAAAAAACAACAACAAAAAACGACCTCCGGGACGTTCAAACAATTTCTTTTTTTTTACATTATTACACTTAGCTAATTTTTAAAACAGTTTAAAACAGAATCTACAAATAAAAGTTTTGAAAAGTTCTAAAATAGTAAGAAAAAGAATTTAGTTTGCATATAAGAATCCTGCTTTTAATAATTCATTAAAATAAAATCCAATAATTATTTCTTTAATTCTTCAAATCTCTGTACAATTTACGAATAGTTCCCAAGACATAAGTTTTACATAGGAAACTGATCCAGTCAAACAGCGACAGAATTCCAGCTAAGTCGGATATTTTCGACCGCCTTACACACGAAGTGCGACCATAAAATGTCTACTCACACATATTTTGGGGACTTAACCTAATACTAGTATACCTAACGGTCAAATGTCATGTATTGTAAGTATTAAATACCATCTTTCCCGAACCTATACTTAAACGTAGGTTTATGCAGAACTAGCGGTACTTTTCGTACTTACCGACCACCTTTGGCATTTATCCCCCGACAAAAGATAGTTTTAAGAAATATGTCTTGAATAATAATTCTTGCAAAGGGCTTAGTCGTGACATTTACGTTACTTTTAATACTATCGAAATGCAATATTCAAATGAAATAAATCATCCAGTATAGTTGTGAAGAAGATGAAGAATTTAAAAAAAAAGATGCTGATAAAAGGAAAAATACAGTAAAAATTGTCTCAAAAATTTATATCATATTTTTATTTGAAATAGATAGTTTCGTTAAAAGAGCACAGACATATAATATCTTCAGTATAAATTCATTAGCTTTATGATATTTTTGTACATTTGAATAAAATATATTGGCCGAAGAATATATTAAGCACTATTCGATTTTCTTGAAATTCTGGAAATTAACCAAATTTATCATTACTAAATTATATGTAACTGTAGAGGGATTTGTGAAGTGCATTTGCCTCAACTTCCTATTTTAAATTGCTAATGCAGATCTTTTTTCGATAATAAGAAACACTACTGAACTATTTTGACAATTTTTATATTATCTACTACCATTTGATACACATTACTTTACCTCTAGTGACCTCCTGATAAAAGGAGAGAAACGTGTAAATAGCGTCTGTAATCATATATTCTCGATTCAATGTATATAACAAATGTATCAGACGGCAATGTTGTCATTACGCATTTGCGTATTTGGTCAGATACATTATTCGTATAAATCCTCTACTTGTTATAATTTGCTGGCTGTTTCAATTTTTATTACACACTATCTCTACAATTCAATGTGTATTCATGATCCAGTTAATTTTTAGTCTCTTTATAAACAGTTTAAGCGTGAAAGAGCGTTTAACGAATACCGAGGGTTGCCAGCGGCGCGGCAAATATCAGTTTAAAATTGTCAAAAAGTTTCTTGGTTCCTGTATCAGTTTCCATTGATTTTATTAGCGTGAATCTGGATCTTTGAATCCGTTTATAAAGCATTCGTTTACTTGATGACCACCAATACTTTCATTTTTTAAGCTGTATGTTCGTAATCAATATTTAACTATAGATCCACTGTTTAAAAACACTGAAACATATTTTTTTCGTTTTTCACTCTATAGATTTCAATTTAGGTAATGGGGTCTGGTCCAGTTTAAATAAGAGATGTGTCCTTAAATATTTTAATTCCGTTTTTACTTCATAAATAGTAAATAACTTAAAAACAAAATATATTAATATAGTCTTATGACCTTATCATTCATTTTTCGAAATTCTTCGTTATGTAAAGTCTTGAAAATATTTGTGTTTGTTTATTCTATTTACTTTAAAATTACAAAAGATGCTAATGTCATCGGTATGAGGGCCATATTTCAGCCCAAAATGAATCGCATCAACATTAGTGTTTATTTTAACTTTGATTGCATTTAAATATTTCGTCACAAATACATTACAATGACTTTAATTTCGTTTGACTTTAACTTAATATTACAATATTAATACTAAATATTATTTTGTTACATTGTCACATTGAAGGAAATGTAAAGCATTATATGTATGCCAACCTGGAACTAAGATATAGAGGATATTTGTTTGTTTCAGTGAAATATCAAATTTATTTCACAAGTGAGCACCAAAAAAAGTCATTTTCACTCGTTGCTACGCCACTCGTTAAAATATCAGTTTTTGATGCTCACTTGTGAAATAAAATTGATATTTCACTGAAACAAACAAATTTTCTTTTTATTTCATGTGCAAAAATCTACTTATGTTGCGTAATCTATAAAATGTTGAAAATAGCGGGAAAGGTCAGCAGAAAGCATAACACAAATGACGTCATTTTAACAACGTCATCGTCATTATGGTCCCCGGTATTCATAACGCTCGGTATACATTTGAACGTTAATCGCGACGGAGAACCGGAACTAGTCCGGCAAAAACAGTGAAAAAAAAAACTGATAATCTACTGTTTCAAAACTGTGGATTATCACTTTTTTTTTAACTGAGAAAACTCTATAATTCACTGGAAAACATTAAATAAAAAATGTTATTTGGCTTGAATCACTATTTTATAAAACGCTGGTATCTATGGGAATTTACGTCATTGCCAATCAAGCAATACCTTCAAAATCAAATAAAACTAGAGCTGCTTTCATTATGTATCTGGGTCAACTATGCACCAAGCCTGTATCACTGGCATCAGTATTTTGGGTAATTCAAGGGCCATAATGCCGAGGTGCCTAGGCTGATTTGGCTAGTTATCGAACTTTGCCGATGACGTATTCTCAAACACATTTTGTTTAAGTTTGGTGAAGATTAGACGAGAAATGTTCGACTTAGAGTCGACACGGACAGGAGTAAATCACTATGTATATAACACCACTCTGTGGTGAGAGACATAATTAGATCTATCAAATTATTACTAATTATACACGAACTGCAAATCAATCGGAGTCATCTGCTGGTCTTGATAAACCTCCATATTAAGTTTCCTGATCCTCGGCCCAATCGTTCTCAAGTTATCGTCCGCAAACGGTTTAACTGTTCCAGGTTTCTGTGATCATGACCTCTGATCTATTGCCCACATAATCATTAGGGGTTATCTGCTGGTCATTTCCAACCTGCCTATTAACATCCTGATCCTAGACATAAGCGTTCATAAGTTATCGTCCGGATATTGATTATTTTTTCCGGGTTGTTGTGACCTTGACCTTTGACCTACCAACCTCAAAATCAATAGGGGTCATCTGCTGGTCATGTCCAACCCCCATATAAACTTTCATCACCCTAAGCGCAAGCATTCTTAAGTTATCATCAGGAAAGCGTTTAACTGCTCCGGGTCATTGTGACCTTAGCCCTTGACGTACTGACCTCAAAGTCGAAACTGATCTGTATTTTATTATGTAACACCGGTGTACCTAAATGTATGATTCAAGACCCAAGAAAATTATCATCCGGAAACCGTTTAACAGTTCCGGGTTATTGTGACTTGGACATTTGACCTACTGATCACAAAGTCGAACTTGACCTGTATTTTATAATGTTACACCTGATTACTTAAATCATTTAAATTTGTTGAGTCGTTTTGAGTTATACTTGAACAAGTATATGAGTTACATGAAAACGAACGGACCGACAGACCGACCGACAGACAGACCGACACACACGCTCAAATCTATTTACACCCTCAAATCTGGTGGTATAACAAACTTTTAAATAATAAACGCAATTTTGTTATGACCGGAATTTTGCAGGATTCAAAATAAATTTTCGTAAAGGCTTATGAGAAATCAGCGTAATTCTTGATGTACCGTTGGGTACTCTAAAACACAACAGAATTATATATCAGTCAAATGACTTCATTGAACGAGGATTCGCAAAGGAAGATCTGATTAATTTTACGGATATGATACCAACATTTAAATGATTTAAGCCTGTCGGCAATGGTTTTAAGTAGATCACAAAATTAAACGCTTTAAATCAGATTTTGGCTTGCAGAACTAAACAATACAGTCATGTGTTAAATTCTGAACGGAAAAATGTTTGCACTGATAAGACTTCAAACCAATTACCTTGCCAACAAACGGTATCGATTAAGTACATGATTCATTAGATTCATTTATATAAAAAAAAGTACACATAATTGCTACTTTGCCGTTTTGTGTTTAGATATACATATCATATATGATATATGGACTGCCTGCTAAGCTCATAAATAGAAATAGGCAGCAGATTGGGTGACGGGGTTTGACCACCGTGCTCGGCGTATATGTTCTATGTGACGATTTGATAAAAGACATTGTAACTGACGTCATTCGTCCTCCACCTCTGATTTATGTGGTGAAGTTGGCAGTTACTTGCGGAGAATAGGTTTGTCCTGGTACATAATTCAGGAACGCCGGTAAGGTTAACTGCCCGCCATTACATAACTGAAAAACTGTTGAAAAACGGCGTTAAATCCAAGACAAATGTAATCATATATGAGGCAGTACTTACTGTTTGCTTGTGCAATCTCTTCCATCCTTGGAGCAGACATATTACTATTACATATTATAGCAGAGCTTGTGTTTGTATACAAATCCGTTGTATTGTCTAGTTCTAGAACTGATAAGACATTGACCGGATGGGCAAAGGCTGAAGGCTTTTTTTTTTTGTAATTACAGTTGAATATCGTTACCTCGATATCGGTTAGCTCGATACTCCGGTTAGCACGATGTGTTTGAGTCGGTCCCGATTTTCCCCTATTTATCTTAATGTAATTATTTATCATTACCTCGATATGATTAGCTCGATATTTTGTTTAGCTCGATGAGATTTTTCAGTCTCGTCAATTTACTTGTACTGTTTTTACACCTGGTTTCGTCGATACCACAGCTTGTCAAAAACTATCCATGTTATTTGTAAGGTGTGAAAATTAACCTATTGTTGTCCGGCGATGCATTAATCATATTCAAGTGAGTTTGTGTGCTTGTGTTGTTTGTTATTTAATCTTTAATCCAATTTAAATGTCAAGAAGTTTTCATTCAATTCCCAATAATTAGTTTTATAAAACACCGTGCAAGCAGGAAAGCTGTTTATCAATATATCTACTAATTTCTGTGTGACGGAGTAAAAATCTGCCCTTTAGGATTGAGTAACAATATGCGTATTTAACTGGCAAATTTTCGTTATCGTAGCAGAGTCAAAATGACTACTCAACTAGGCTCATTAAATCTGCATTCAGAGATGTTTAGGGAAGGAATAAAATGCTTATTTTTAAATGTATATTTTGAAAATTTAAAAAAGTTTTATGTATGTATTTAATTTAAATGTTTTATTTGTCAATAAAATTAAAATCGTATTTATGTTTTATATTATTTCTTTCCCCTTTCAAACCCTCTGAAAAATGTATTGGATATAATGACAATATATCCGACACAACTACAAAGTAGTCCCAGATGTTCGATATCGTTACGTCGAACTTCGGATACGTCGATGCAATTTTTACAGTCCCTTGAATATCGAGGTAACGGTAGCTACTTTTTTGTAACGGCCTTAACTTTCTTACAACACAAACTATATCATTACATTTTTGATCAATGGAAATATTATAAAACAAGCAATTTATTAATTTCTTTTTATTTCGAACAAAAAAAGATTTATTATGAACGCTTAACTTACAGCGTTTTTCTAAAACTTTTGAGTACCACCATGCTGCTATTAAAATTATATGTCATTTAAAACGGTTATTCATTTTAAAAAGATATTTGAATAAGAAAATAGGAAAATTGTAAGTATTTCATAACTTTTTTTTTTCATTTTTTAAAGTCCATAAATATGCAAACAGTTATCAAAAATTTAAAATTCCGATCCCATACAAGAAAGGATGTAAAAACATTTGTTTTACACACCCACAGATAAAAAAGATATGAATGCATGACGTCATGGCGATCTTTCCTATTCCCTACTTTGATGATCCCTGTTCTAAATTGAAAAATATGCATATTCTTTAATTTCTATAACGTAAACATTGCAACTTTATGAAATGTTTGCCGACTAATACAAGCAATCATGTTGTTTATAGGTTTTGCCACTCATTATGTAGCTTTCCAATTTGCCTCACATTGGTCTACTGATGCAAGACGACTTTCTTCTGTAATGTTTGATAAATGCTTTAAAAAGCAGACCTACTGAAACTTTTAATAGGTAAGCGTTAAAGGGTAGGTTTCCCGGAAGCACAGAGCACCCTAAACACAGCCACAGAGCCATGCATCGCAAAGCAGGCCCACAACAAAAAGAATCTGTAACGGAATAAAAAATTGCAGAAGGGCATCTACTCAATAAAAAAAGCAATTCAAGCATCTCCATATCAGTTCATTTTCACTCCGTGTTCAGGAAAATTGATGTTGAATAATTTGCAATATCTAATATTTACATTCGCCCTATTCTTTTTCATTGAAAATTATGACGTTCATTTCGTATGAACAGCAGAAGGAAAGACACGAAAGTTACGTCATCGCTGCTTAGTGATAACCGACCGCTGTTTTGACGATATCCGCTTATAGTAATGGAGAAATATCCTTAGATGACGTCGCAGTTATTCCGCAGTTTTTTTATGGTTTGATGATATTGATTCATATTGAATTCTGTTTACGACATTCTATTTACTGATTGCTAATTACCAGTTGGGTCGGAATTATTACCTTCTGATTTGCTAAATTATACATTTAATATGATTTTGCTGTATGCAGTTTCAAATTTGCTCGATGCTCTTTTGATATGATTGTAATACATTTTCTCAGCATAGCCTGTATGCATTTATATGTTCATGCTGGTGTTTCCTTCTTTCTTATCGGTCGTATATAATGGTAAAGTGCATTTTGTAGCTAATTATACATTAATTCAAACAAAAGGGATTGAATTTTAAAACACAGATACAAGGGAAACAACTCAGACTGATAATACATAAAACTAACAATTGGTTGGATGTGGAAATACTTTTTTGAATTCTATATCGTAGGAGAAGTTGAGCCACACTTCTTGATCATGACAAATATTTCAAGACAGGACTCAAACAGACCGTGCCTTTAAGTATTCTCTGTTGTGCTTTGTACTTCGAAATAGTTTTCTCTAACAATATTTGAAATATCGTCACAACATTAGTATTGACCTGGTGAGAGGTGTCACATACACTTTTTGGTACTAAAATTTAAAAAAAAATGTCCGTCAGTATCTGTGTTGCTTGTTTAAAAAATAATGTTTATGAGTATCTTTTGTTTTAGAAAACATAAGATACACGTACTGTCGCTGTGTATGCATTACAAGTATTTTACTTAATACATGTCCTCTCAATTAAAGACAATTCACAGAATAACTTATTTTTTATCGTGTTTCATGGTGGCACATACGAATTGCATTGACATTACAAGAACCAGATAACGTTCAGAATATGGAAAATACTTCAAGATGTTATAACATTATGTCATATTTTGATATAAAGTATTTTTATAGCATTTTAAAACCTGACATAACGGATCTTTTCCACATTTTCTATATAGAAATATATAAAAACGATGATCATCAACTTCAAACAAAAATGGATGTAATAAGTTTGTGTACCACATCAATAAAAATGCGTTAAAATAAAGGGCAGAAAATGAAGATTACTTCACGGAGTTAAAAAAATATAATAAAAAGAAGAACATTGAATAAAGGGAGATAATCAAAGAAAGGGACATATAATTAAGTTTATTTTTTGCCTCTATCATTTTGTGAAGTTTTAATGAAATGTCATTAACACATTTCAAGTAAGGCTCCGGACACGGCTTATTTTATAAAATAAAGTGAGATAATTAAAAACCTACGTAAGGTAGAGTTATGATTCTTTGACACTGCACTTTCCATCAATGGCCTCTTCATTTTGAAAAGTTTAATGAAATGCCATTAACACATTTCAAGTAATACTCCGGACAA
Organism: Mercenaria mercenaria; assembly: GCF_021730395.1. Taxonomy (NCBI): domain Eukaryota; kingdom Metazoa; phylum Mollusca; class Bivalvia; order Venerida; family Veneridae; genus Mercenaria; species Mercenaria mercenaria. The sequence continues at coordinate 58,331,853 of NC_069375.1, read as the reverse complement.
ACCTTAGTCTGTTTAATAAAGGGAGATGATTCCAAAACTGGATAGGATAGAGTTATGATACTTTAACACTGCACTTTGTCTAAGTGTTTGAAATACATTTTACTAATCAAATCTGTAGTACAATTGTTTGTCTTCTTAGATGTAGTATCTACAATTAAAATATAACTGCCAACAAAACTGCACCCCGTCATCTTAATCAGTTATCCCCGTCGAACGACCATGCAGCCTGCCATTTTCCCTTAATGTGCCCCTATTGAGTCCCCAGCGTGCTGACATCCTTTCTGAACCAGCCAGAGATAATAGTACTACATCCCAAGATATCTTAATCCAGCACTGATTTGGTAGATTCCAGGCCACTAAGTCCTCGGGTCGTCGCGCGGTCCCAGTACATGGACGATTGACGAGGTACCATAAATACCATAGTCGAGTGCCGGAGTGTCGATATATCTCCGCGTCGATGAACCAGCTAAAGTTCTACGTGATGTCTAGCGTCCGGCAGTTCGTCAGTATAATCTATACCCCCACCTCAGAGATGTAGATCCGGCATCGATTTGGTAGATCTCGGAAGACCAAACCCTCGAGTCGTGGCGCGGTTTGCTGTACACAACGGCAGGATGAAGTCCGGACGATAAATGGCCCCTTTTACGACCACACTACCTGATTTTAGTCATGTGGCGCTGACTAGATCTGGTGTGATCCAGTTAGCGCCATATATGCCCTTTACGCGACGTGTACGCACCAGGGAGCTCGGAGGAGTCTAAATTCATTGTCATCCGTCTAACAATTTATGCCCTAACAGAAGAGCGCTTTGATTGATGCTACTAATAGAACTTCCTTCTGATTGGTCCAAATTCGTACATAGTATTTGACAAAGAGTACTTGCTGAAACAAATAGCTGACTCCCTTTAATTGTTGTAAATAACAAAATGTGTGATGTTTGGATCCATTTATCACTGTAATTATTTTTCGCTTCGGTAGCCTGCTTTGAATGCGGGATGTCGTTGGTTCGATCCCTGGCAGCGTCATACCAAGAGCGTATAAATGGTACTAGTAGCGTCCTTCCTTGGTGCTCAGCATCACGAGGGTAGTACTAGGACTGGTCAGCCCGGTGTCAGTATAATGTGACTGAATGGGTACTGGACATTGTAATCACTGCTAAAGGTAGACACTGTCGTTTATATGACTGAAAAATTGTAAAAAGATTACGTGAACCCGCACCCCCCCCCCCACACACACACACAAACACGCGCCCGCACACGCACACGCATACACACAGACAGGCACACGCGCACGTTCACGCGCGCGCACACATACATACACACACACACGCACGCGCGCACACGCACAGGCACACACGCATACATGTAAACGCAACCAATCGGGGATGTAAGCTATAAACCTACCAACTGGGAACTTCTTTATTACTGTAGCTACAGTTATCATATTTCTATCAACTCTTATTCTTATGATCTTAAAATTATCCGAGGCTTTAGATTAAAGCTATCTTCAATTGTTAAGCAATGAGATTTTTCTCATTCAGAGCGGGGAATTTTGTGTTTAAACCAACTGAGGTGAATGTGTAACAAACCGGGTGTTTGTGTATAGACGAAATGTGGAATTGTGTGTTTCAACAAAACGGGGAGTTAGTGTAAAGACTAAATGAAGTACAAGTGTATAGCTAACCGGGTACGTGTGTAAAGTTGAAACGAGGAACTATCTATTAAAATGGTGAATGCGGAAGCTCCTGTTACATATCATATATGAGAAAAGACAACGAGGGACTTAAATTTGATTTGTTGGGTTTTACGCCATTTTGAACACTAATTCAGTTATGTAGGTGGCAGTTTACCCAACAATCGTTCCTGGACGATCAAGTACTAGTACTCAAGCTGTCATCTTCTTACATAAGATACCTGGTCGGTAGCAAGGTTTGAACCATGCCCTTGATCAGTGAGTACTTACGAGTGATTTTAGTCAGCGATTCAACCACCCGAAAACGAGGCGGTCAGACAATAGAGAAAGTTCTATATTCTGTATGTAGGTACATGTAGCACGTCAATCATTCGACATTCAATCAAAATTGTCTATGTCAAATGTTAACATTAAAATAACTGTTTATGACAAGACATAGAACAATCGAAGAACAAACCAGACTCATGATGCAGAGACATAATAAAGCAACTTTTGAGCTTCGATATTATAAGATTCTTTCACTGGTTGTAGGTGCAGATAGGAATATCGGCCTCGAGGTAACTGTTTAGACGAAACCCAGGCTCTCTGCGAGTACCACCTAAACAGTTAACGAGAGCCGGATTTTTCATCTGCACCTATAACCAGTGGTAAAAATCTTTTCTTGCCTACCGTTTCAAGAAATAATAATAAAAATAAAATCAATTGAACAGCTTTCTTTTCTTAGAACTGTTTCTTATGGCAGTGTATTTAAACAAAGCGCGGGAAACCAACGTCCGTAAACAGGAAACACGTCATAACGTTTCAAAACATGATTTTTTGATAAAACTACGTGATTTGAATCGAGAAATATACCATCAGGAACCAATAGGAACTGTCATGGTATTGAATTTTCATTCCGTTTTATAAATAGAATAGAAATTACTACACAAATCTTTTACATGTATGTAGTTCTTATACGTCATTTACAGCACGAGAGTCATCTTACACAAACCTGTGGTGTAAGATGGACTTTACCAGCACCGGTAAAGATACCGGAAATCCCCGTCTGGTTTGCAAGAATAAGAAATATTGTATGTTTTAGTTCCTTCTTTATGTTTTAGCTAAAATATTTAATTAGGCATTCACAAATCTCAGGGCGGATACAGGATTTAGTGTAAGGGGTGCAAAATATTTGTAGTTTACAGCATTTCCAGTCATAGTTATTTTGTTTCCAAACTATTTTCCCATATAAAGGTTTTGTTTTTATCTTTTTTTTTTTAGAAAACCAGGCCTCAGTAAAACGTTGACTTTACATAGTTAATCTTTCAAAATTTGTGAAGGTCGTGTGTTCGAATCCCACACTCGGAGAGTCTTTTTCCCAATTTTGTGACGATTTTTCCTTTAGAAACTGAACATGATTTAACTGCAAACAAAACTATCTGGAGTTTCGATCACGAAAATGTATATAAAGTAAAACATTACAAAGGTAGGAGAATGAAAACTGAAGCAACAGCTGAATTTACCGCAAAGTTTATCAGTACTCTTTCAAAACAAAGTACATGCAGAAACGGAATGCTCGTGTAAAAATCGTTCTGATCAAGAAAGATTAAAATGAAATCAGTCATAGGTATTTCAAGTTCATGATATTGTAGGTTTAATCAAAACATTTATATCGTAAGTATTTTTATGATTATTATATATTTGTGTTTCCCTCAATGCTATTAATACCAGTAAATATAAGTATACTTTCACCCATAATAAATACTGCGTTAGTGTGTCACCGAATAGAGAAATGTCTTATTTTGTGTCGGTCAGTTACATGAGTGAAGTATGAAATAACCATATATGTAACAACGAATAATATCGTTATGTATTTAAAAGCTTTATATTCAATAAAATCCTTCAATCGCAATAAAATTTCTCTGTTTTCAAGTTTCAATCAAACGATTAGTACATGTATAATAAGTTGTGAATTTATACGATGCGTTACATATTGTACTTTCTAATACCTCGGGAACTCATCTGTAGAATATTGTGATTGTTTCTATATCATCAGCACTGTCAGTTCAATCATAAATAATTTTCGTTCTTTATTTCCCCAAAATGCCACATAAAATTCTACCGCAATAAACGCACGGTGTGATATACCACTGAATGAACAAAACTGATAAGCAGGTGAATGAGGTCGTTCCCACCCCGTCCAACAAACAAAATTTCTTAAAACGTTGTTTTGATCAAATTGAACTTCTACGGACCTGAAGTTGAAGAAAATATCATGCGCAGATATAATTGTATGTCATACTTATTGTAGAATGATAGGAATGTCAGTGACAGAAAAACTCATTTTGGTTAATGAGCATATGCATTGTAAAAATTACCCTTGGTATGTCAGTAACGCACTGAGACATTGAGCTTTCAAACTTTACACGTCAATTTTTACAAATGATGTACATCTAAATTGTTAGACAATAATTCTCACTACTGAGAATAAGGCTAATTATACCGATACTAACGTACGAGTGAGCAAAATAACTGAAACTTAACATTTATTTGCTAATAAGCTAAGTGTCACATTTAATGAACTTCATTTGTGTCAAAAAGTAGATACTATGATTTGTATAGATCCAGGACTCTAGACTAAAAAACTGCCGCACTTACCTTACCGAAACGAAATGTAAGGTATTAACGGTCTATATATAGAATGTATATTTTGAGTAGTGTTCCCGTGTATTATAATATTCTCAGTTTAATATAAGTATTGTCAAATCAAGTCATTAACTTAGAAATAAAAGCACATAACACAATAAGCCGGAAAAGATATGAGGTAATATAAATATATAATACTGTCTTGTGAACGTAAAAAGATATTTATTGGTAATTGATGAATTAATCAACATAATCTTTTCACTCATAAGCTTATAATGACGAAAGCATTATGTTAAATTAGTGAAAATAATTTAAACCTTTGTGTGTATGTACTACGAGTTGTATACAGGTAAACTGGGGAACTGCAGTAAATGGCGAAAGATACACACCGTTGTAAAATTCTGATTGTGTGTGAGATATGTGTATGACCAGAACCGGCGTACCGGGGAATAAATTTCTATCCCTCAGAATCAGCTCAAATTTCGAGGTATGACTAATTTGAAGGTCAGGAATAACGTGGTATTGTTAAAATGAACTGGTGAATTCCCCGGTTCGAGGCGTATCCCCAGTACGTTGGTGTGTATTCATACGAAATTACCCAGTTGGCAGCGTTTACAAACTCACACACACACACACACACACACACACACACACACACACACACACACACAAACGCTATCACTGTAATTAACCCATATCGTCCATAAGTGACGTGACACCGATTCTATTATTTCTAACAATTCAGCTATAATTATAGCAATGATAGAATAAATAAGGAGTACAGAATTATCTGTGCTTATTTGTTACGTTTGCAATATATCAAATATACAAATTATTCCGAAAGATAAAAATAAGTTGGACAGATCGTGAAAATTAATGACGAAACTTGACAGTGAAAGACGATTTCTGACCTAATAAAATGTTTGCTGACGCCTAAAGGAAACATATGTTTAGAAATTTTTCAAATTTATGCATTGCACTGTTTACTTCAATATAATATATTACCGATACATTTGAACAAAAGTACAATTAGTACCGACAGCAAGTAGGTAACTGGGAAACACTTTCTGAGCGAAGGGAAAAAACACAAACACATTTTGCTGTATAAAATGAAAAATGGTCTCACACCGACCTATAGTGGATGCAACTTGACCCCGATGGTTGACCTTTGCATTATAATACATAATGAAGCACAACCTATTATTGTAAAGGAGTGTACGTAAAACACGAGCTGCACGAAAAAGAGGAAATATAAGTTTGTGTGAATATGAATAAGTGTATTGGAAGGTTTTAACTGATCAAATGTAAGTATATATACTTTGATACTGCATTGTATACAAACTAATTCCATATAAATATACACTGCTACCCTAAACACCCTTGATTTCTATAATGAAATAATCGATATGAGTAATCATCCTAACGTCAACCATCGCGGTAAAGTTGCGTGTACTATACCTTTCATCCCTTTTACCTCATCTTGTTTGCCAGAACAGTACAAATAATCTCCACATTTCTAACAATATACATTGTAAATAATATCCATGCAAGAACAACCTTGTATTGTAACTCTTTTCTTCCCTCCGACATTCGTGAATGGAATTTTCTACCAATAGAAGCTCTTCAGTTACAGTCTCTAAATTCTTTTAAAACTTTTAGAAGGCTGACAAGACTAAAACGCCCCTACACTTCTATTATGGATGTTGACGCTCTCAAATCCTTCTCACACGACTTCGAACGAAATGTACTTCACTTAATCAGCATCTGATTCAGACGAACATTCAGTTTGTTATTTCTCCACTCCGTAGTTGTGGTCTCGTTGAAGAGAGTCATCATTTCTTTGTTTGTTCACGTTACAACCAACAAAGAACAGAACTTTTCGACACATTGTCACTATTGCTTTTTCTGTCGATCTCCATAATGTACTAAATGGAGACATCTCGGAAGACTTTAAAACTAACGCAATGATGCGTAATGCAGTATTTGAGTTCATTCATCATAGCGAAATGTTGGCTTCTAAAAATGCACATTGTTTCTTGTTGAACTCTCTTCGATAAGTCTGGAATCCTTAATTCTCTCAACTATTTGAATTGTTCAAGACTCTATATCATGTATATCAACATTGTCTCATTCCCTGTTACATATCAACGACTGAAAACTTAGTATCTCGAATTCTAATAGATCGTCTGTATTACCTCGTAATCGTAATTCGGCATTAGCTGATATTTTGTGCATGCGTTTTACGGACGGAGCTTGAAAATGTTTTCGGAATTTTGGGATAAGCTAGCTCGAAATATCGAGCTTAAAAGGTTTTTTTCATCTTGTGGCATAAGTGTTACATTTTGTTAGGTTTATTTAAAGAGAATTCCGATAGTTTTATTCCTTTCATAGAATTTTTAAAAAAATAAAATTATATGATAGGAAAATTTGTGTTGAAAACAATGAACAAATAAAAATAACGGGCCGCCAGGCTTGTTTTTGTGAAAAATTGTTTTGAACACACCCACTGTTGCTGAAACTGCCAGCGATTTTTCAACATTTTCATAATTTTCTGCTTTTTTATCAATACCAACCAAAATATACATTATGACAGAAAAATGGGTTTTTTTTTATTTTTACAGATTTTATTATACATTTATTTGATATCATAGTCATATTTGTAATACTCTATCCTTACAATAATGGGTACAAATGTAAAACAAATTGTTTCATATTCACTTTTGTGAACTTTTTCCAATGAAAAATACCCATAGTGAGGAATATTTTTATATTTTTTTAAATTTTTTACTTGTGTATAGATAATTGAATTGTGAACATAAAAATGGCTAAAAATGTATGGGTCACCAGGCTAAATTTTATGTTAAGACCGCTAGAATACAACACCTGTTCGGACGGAAAATGGCGCGAACCTGGCTAAATTGATAACATGTATGTCTGCTAGAAGTTAAAAAAAGTTTTAAAAATTCTTAATTCTTTCTATAATTGAATACTAAATAATCTGAAAGGTGATATTGTTTTATCAGTACTAAGTCAATTATCTTACATTACATGAACAGCACTATCTTTTTACTAAAATGCGATGTGAAAACACAACCACAAAAATAGCAAAATGCATGTCAGGCATGATACTGGTCAATACAACATAAACCAGTATCAACATTTGATTACTGATAAAACTTGATCAAAAATGTTATTTCATTCGATATTCCTCATATTTAAGATTGTCTGTCACATGTTTCTACAAATGTTGACTTCAATTCAGTTTTCCATAGAAATTGTCGGCTGCGCAGAAAGATGCGCATAAAAAACTACAGGAATTCCTTTTAAGTATAAATAAAGCAATAAAGGATTCTGAGTTTTCTTTTACAAAATTTTCTTGTGCAAATATAGTTCACACTTTGTCAGATTTATGAATCATGAACAAAGTTTATATAATCAACTTGATAAGACAACTGTAGAATAATGGTAAGACTAGGTACAACATATGCCACTGTGAAGTAATTTTGCAATGATTGCATTTAAATTTTGATAAATTGTACAGACCTTATAAGGACAGTCGGGGTCGAATGAAATATACAAAGTTTTGCTTCAAATGGATTGTAATATATCCAATTATATATGTCCATAGGGAGGATGCAGATATAGGTGGTCGTGAGGCATATGTTCTCTGTAATGAATTGATAAAAGACATTGTGTCTGAAATCATTCGTCCTCCACCTCTGATTCATTTTGAGAAGTCGGCAGTTACTTGCGGAGAACAAGTTTGTACTGGTACGGAGTCCATGAACACTTGTTAGGTTAACTGCCCGTCATTACATAACTGAAATACTGCTGTAAAATGGGGTTAAACTAAATAGACAAATGAAATTGATGGTTATTACTCATTAGAATATGAATGGAGGAACAGACTTCTGTTCTTTTTCTTTTGGTTGGGTTTAACATCGCACCGACACATTGGTCATATGGCGACTTTCCAGCTTAGATGGTAAAGGAAGACCCCAGCTGACCCTCCGTGCATTATTTCATCACGAGCGGGCACCTTGGTAGAACCAACGACCTTCCGTAAGCCAGCTGGAAGGCTTCCTCAAATGAAGAATTCAACCCACATCGATGAGCATAACTTAACATTAATACATGTAAATGTTATCATTAATACTACACTGGACTACATCTCCATGCAAATTGGCGTATGGTCCTCAGTTAAAATAATGAAATGGTCCTGAACTAGAAAACAACGACGGGAAGAATTTAACAAACTAGATGTTAAAGGGGGAACGATATGGAGCCAGTATGTCACAGAAGATGTCAAAGACAAAATTCAAAAGAAGACACCTTATATGAAGGGTGAACGATAGCCGAAGCAATTAAATCCAGAGTATTAGAACCATTCAAGCTAAAGAATCTAAACAGTTCATCAAGGCGCCTTTATGAACTTCGATAAATAACTAATATTTGTAACATGTCAGACTTCACTGTAAGCTCATGCAGACATATTAAATAATCTGTAACAAAAAAAAAACAATAAATAAATAAATAAATAAATAAAACAAGAAAATAAAATAAAATAAAATAAAACAAAAACATATTCACGTAGATGTTCTCCCAGGAGAACGTTTCTTCTAAAATATAATTTGAATCTAAATAATATCATTATTACCAGTTAGAAAGAAAATGAAATCAGTTGTAATTTATTTTAGTTAGAATACGAATGTGCAGCGAAAAACAGTTATTCGTATGATAATTCTATTCTCCTAAGGAAAGGGGTGGTATTTCAAATTTTCGTTCGTAATGCAACACTCAAGATAGCACACAAAGTGGTATGTTAAAGTAGAAATTTTATCTTCCGCTGAAATAACATGTATCAAGTAGTGTATAATAATTCATACATAGGCTATATGCAACCAATTTAAGTAAAACCTCTGTCCATAGCTTTACCCGCGAGACTATATTGTCAGAAAAGCAATTATCAACTGGAATACAGTAATCCTTTGCTTCAAAGAATTTGCAGTTTTTTAAGTAATTGTTTCATGCTCGGAGCTCAATTAATTCATACTTTCGCGCTCAAAACAAATGATTAATGAAAAAATTATCAGAATGCGTATTTTTAAGAAATAACCGAATCATCAATGGCTTGAGTATATAACAAGTAAAACAACTGGCATTGAAATACTGAGTCTAGTTATAAATGAATGAGGTAAAATAGTTATATTAAGAATAGCGCGTCATGTCTGTACAATTGTACATTAACAGTAAAATCTGGATCAAGGATCTGCAGAAGGAGGTTTTTAAGAAATAACGATTATAATTACATCTTTACTAGGGATGGCAACGAATAGCATATTTGTTTTGTATTCGAATATTCAACCTTCCGAACAATTATTCGGTCATCAACTGATCACTAAAAAAGTTTAAAAACTATCTGTTTCTCATACCCTAATCACCGACTCACATACTTGATATAATTTATGAGTTTTAATTCTTACAGCCTTACGTACATGTACGTAAGGTTCGCTCCACTATTGGCTTGTTTTCTATACTTTTCGGGATTTTTCTTCACTCAGATACACCTGTGGTCGTCTTTGATTGAAATCCGAGTCATTAGATTAGGTGGCGTTCGATGTTTTTCTTTAATCGCCAGCGGTTCGAACGTATTGTAAAATCAGCGATTTGTAACCGATTCGTATCAATTTGTGACCAGTAAGTTTTCTAAATGCAAGCAATTAGCAGTAATAACTACAGGGCAAGTTCAACACCATAACGGCATACAATTTCCACACACTAATGTACAGAATGACACGTCTAACAATGGCAGAAGACATATTCGAGCGTATTTCTAATGAAAGCGGTCCCGTGACATTATTTTGGTTAAACAGTAAATGTCAGTTATTAATAAATAAAAATGATATCCGTACGAAATAATTTGTGTAGATATTGCACACAAATATAAAGATTTTTCGTATGTGTACTTTTGGTCGTTCAATCTACGTCTGATTGGCTTCCGTGCGAGTCGAAGTCTCAGTGTCACCGTCAACGTTGGTCACGTGAATATAGACATTTGATAAAAACACACATTTTAAAGAATAGACAAATGGAAGCCACGAGCAACAAGCGTTAAAATGCAAACACAAAACACAGAAATTATCATAGCACAGTCCATAAGAAGGAAACACTGCCCTTTTTACAGCCTGCCGACGATCAGCAGCGAAAAGCTACAGGGGAGTCAAATCAACTGAACGGTTACCCGTGAATATTTTAAACACTAGTAACAAATTCACACCCTATAAACGACTGTACTCCCCCTCTTCCTCTTGCGAGTGATCAAAAAATAAACGGACACGCGAAACGTAAGAAACGTCTCCAAATTCATTGTTTTGCTTTACACTGTATGCGTATTTAAGTTTTACGGTAAGTATGTAAATATGTGTATATGGTGATATAATAGATAAAACTGACAGGTAATGTTTACAAAATGTTGACTGATAACACTCTTTGCATGAAAATTCACTCGACCAAGTCACGAAACTGATGAATAACACGTCAAATTGATTTGTAATAAAATAATCCATGATTTTTTCTGTATTAAGTGTGCATACTCCAAAGACGTTTCATATCTGTTACGTCTTTGAATGAAATTAGTTTTTATCTAGTCGGTAAAAAACATACACTGTATGCCGACTTGCCAATTTCAATATTTGATCTGAACGCGTATTTGAGAGTGACAATTTATTCCATCTTGCGAATGTCATTTAATGTCGAACCCCTCGTGCGATGCTTGTACTAATCAAATTGGGGTGGAGTGTCTGTGACTTGCTATCCTACTTAATTAAATAATGAATTGAATGCTTCAGCATCGTTTACATCCAAGTATTCAGTGTTGGTTTTACACACATATACTATCATAAAATACGAATTAGAAACTGAAAGTATACACAGGGTCCCTACTATGTCATGCAAGAAATTAACCGTCGATTCCCTAAGGCAACCACGCGAAGAAATGTTACCTGACGATTTCAAAATGAGATGAGACAGGAGGGGACTATAGGTTGACTCCTGTCAGTCTGTCCGTCTGCCAACAAACAACAAAATGATCCTCTGATTTTTTTAAAGATTATTGCACCCGCAAGTATCATGCGCGCGCGAATGGACGTATAAATAGAAAAAGATACCGAAAACATTATCGCAAAATTCGATTAAGTCCTTATTAATAATTCACGGTTTACTTCATGGTGAATCAGTCAACAATATTCAGAAGTAGTACAATTATTTTGTCATGAATAGCCTAATGGTTTAACTTTTTGACATAAACAAGTTATCGTTACATATACCGTGCGCGAGTCGTATAGCCGTCATGTTTATAGCTACCTGTCAAGATTTAACCGTTATTTCTCATGTTAGAAATAATTTACATTTGATAGTGATAACGCGCATATGCCGTGAATCTGTCATTGCGTATTTGGTCGTTTTGATTGCTAAGCCTGGCTTAATCCACTTCCAATGTTTTAAAAATGGCGTGAGTTGTACCTCGTCTTTGTTTCAGTATGATCGGCAAATTCCGTCGTTTATATCGAAAGCTGTGTGTTATTTGATAAGTATAAATTTATGAGAAATGATTATCAAATCACGCCGGGTAGTCGTGCGTAGGCAATAAAGATATTGCCATATACGGCCTCTACAGAGTTAACCGAATTTTCCTTTGACTTTATCTGGTGACCTAGTTTTTGACCCCACTTAACCCAGATTTAAACGTCACCTATAGATTATCAAGATTAATATTCTGACTAAGTTTCATTACGATATGATCATAAATGTGGCCTCTACAATGTTAATACTTTTCTTTGATTGACTGTGACTAGTTTTGAACCAGATGACCCAATATCAACTCTTCCAGATTTATGAGGGTATATTCTAACCAGTATATTAGATTGGCCAAATTGTAATCTCTAGACTGTTAACAAGCTTTTCCTTTGATTTGACCTGGTGACCAAGTTTTTGAGCCCAGATGACTCAATATCGAACTCGTCCAAGATTCTATTGAGGGTAACATTCTGACCAAGATTCATTAAGATTGGACGAAAAGTGTCACAATTCAGTGTTAACAGTCAAATTATTGACGACGGACGACGGACACAGTGTTATCACAAAAGCTCACCTCTAATGGAAATTCTGCTTGTAAAATAGGAATTTATTTCATTCGCAAAATGTATTTCTAGTGAAATAAGACAAGTTTCATGTTAGAATATCTCAATCAACAAAATTTACCTGGTCTTCTTTTGTTTTCAGATTATGAAAAGGCATTTGATAGTTTAAGCCATGATTTTATAATGCTAAGTTTAAAGCACTTCAATTTTGGACAGTCTTTCATAAAATGGGTAAAGCTCTTTTATAGTGATATCACCAGTCTGATTATTAACAATGGTTTTTTATGAGATAGTGTTCAAATTGAACGTGGGGTTCGACAAGGCTGTCCTCTTTCTTCTTCGCTGTTTATCGTTTGCATGGAATTATTAACTAATACTATAAGAAAAGATGAACACATCAAAGGAATCAATATAGGAAATACTGAAATAAAGCAAACACTTTTTGCAGATGATGCAACATATATTAACAACGGTAATAAAGAATCGTTTGAGAGATTAATATGTCCCAATGTTTCGGGACTTACTCTTAATATAACAAAAACAATAATACTTAGAGTAGGATCATTAAAAAACTCAGATGTGAAATACGCAACAAAGAAAGATTTCATTTGGACATCAAAAAGCGCAAAAACTCTTGGTATGACATTTTATAATGACAGGGAATCAAATATAAAATTAAACTTTGAGCCGAAATTACAAGAATTCAACAACTGTTTAAAACAATGGCAACACCGAAAGCTTACTCTTTTAGGTAAAGTGACTGTAGTAAAAACGTTTGCTCTGCCAAAACTCATATATCCCTTTACTGTCTTGCCGAATTCATCAGAAAACATTATAACAGATATTATCCGAACGGTCTTCAGTTTTATAAGGGATAATAAATCCGAGAAAATAAAACGTAAGGTTTTAACTAAAGACTACGAACTAGGAGGGTTAAAATTAACAGATATTAGGTTATTTTGCATTCCATAAAAGCCTGTTGGGTAAAACGAATAATATGTGACGAGAATAAAGGTCCCTGGAAATTATTTTACGTAAACGCTCTTGAAAAGTTTGGTGCTCAATTAGTTTTTGAATGTAACTTAAATAAAGATGACATAGATCTTATCTGCAATAGGAATATATTCTTAAAAGAGATTCTAATTGCTTGGTTTAAGATTAGACATGAATACAACCAAATAAGAGAAGATATAAACCATGTTATATGGAATAACTCGGAAATACGAATGCAAAACAAAACAACTTTCTGGAATAATTGGTATGATAAAAATATAACATATATAGACCAGTTGTTCGACTTTCGGCAAAAATGTTTTTACAGATTTAATGAAGCGAAACAAATGTTAGATTTAGAGGAACATGATTACTTTTACTATTTTAAATTAATAAAGAGTATTCCAAAAAGCAGCATAAAATATATGACCCAAAATTTCTTAAATAATAGTAGGGACAATACATTAATTAATAAAATAAAAAAAACATTGATAAACCTAATCAATTACTATATAAAATTCAAATAAAATGTATGCCGATTGAAGACATAAAAGCAGAAAACAAATGGAACGATGTTTTTGAAAATCGCGACATTAACTGGAAGCGTATATATACAGTACCGCTTACAACTACTATTGATACAACACTTCGAAGTTTTCAGTATAGATTCTTAATGAGTTTGTTACCCACAAACAAATATTTATATACATGTAAACTGGTCTCCAGAAATCTATGTGATTTCTGCAACATGAATATTGAAACAACCGAGCATCTGTATTGGGAGTGCAAGCACGTGCAGGCTTTATGGAATAGACTTAACAATTTTTTCGAAACTAAAAATATCCCCTATACAGTCAATTTTGAAGATGTCTGTTTTGGTTGTATAGGAAATACTAAAATGAAAAGCGCAATAAATTTTGTTATTATATTATGTAAGTTTTTCATTTTTAGAATGAAATACAGGAAAACAATCCCAATTTTTAAACAGTTTCTTGAATATCTATATTTGTGAATATCCCTGGAAAAAGAAATAGCTTTAATGAAAGATAGATTAGATAAACATGAATCCAAATGGTCTTTTCTAACTGAAATTTAGCCACCCCAAACATTTTATTCTTTTTTAGCATAAATCTAGTATAGTTTTTCAATTTAAATGGAAACGATCCCATTTTTTTCTTCTCTTATCTATCCCCTTCCTTTTTCATCAATCAGCATCACATCTTCCTTTTTTTTAAAAAACTTTCCTTTTACATACATATGGAATATTATAATTGAATCGATACATATTTGATAAATATGATTGAAAAACTGAAACTTATATTTATTCATTGTGTTGTTTGCATTTTATTGCATTGCTTTTGTATACTGGATTATAGTATTGTGTGTATGTTACTGTTTTCATGTATGTAAAGGAATAAACGGGGTTACCCATATGGGGCCTCAAAAAAAAGTTTCATGTTAAAATTCGTGTGTTTATGGCTAATACAAAGACAAATGTACAATAGAGCTGTTTACTGTGCGACGCTGTCAAGAAAGCGATCCACACAGGATTAGTGGATTCAATCTGGCGCCGTTTCACCATAAAATACCCCATTTACTTTTCACACCTTATAAATTGTTGTTGCGATTTTATATCGCCTTCAATGGTTTGAAATTCTATAAAATATAACCTTGTTAGCGACACATCGTCTCATTGTGGTCTCATGATGGTGAATATTTGTGCCAAGTTATTTTAAAATCCCTTAATACATAAAAAAGTTATGGCACGGACACGAAAAACAGACCATATTTTACCTTTAAGTGTCACTTTAAAAAGGAAAGGAAAATAATAAGATGGACATGAACTACATATGGCCGATGTTTGTATGTAAACTTTGAGAGAGGTAGGCGTAATAGCATTGAAGTAATTGCGCGACCAAATTTATGAGGACACATATACAATCAGACCGGACAGACACACCGCATGGTGACTGCTATATACCACCTTCCTTTAAACTTTGTTTGTGGGTTATAATTATGAAGAAATACTACAGGAGCATAGGAAACACCGATATTTATAAGTTAGTCACTCACAAACAAGCATACAGTTTTTTTACGAAACTCGCAAGCGCTTATACAGTACTTAAGCAAGCATGCATACAGTCAGGAAATAACACCGAATCTTTTTTCATTGACGGTTATAAACAAATTGGAGAATTTATCAATGATTTGATTTTATTTTACCAAACTAGTATTATTTCTTTATCCATGAAATAGTTGAATTTACATGTAGGTAAAGAAAATATGTACTTTTGACGCCGACAATGTACAATTTCTGGACAAAATCAGTGATCAATCGAGTTTTTTTCTGTAATTCTACCTGTAATCAGGCTAACACATTATATACAGAAACAAATCATGTCCAGCTTCCAATAAAATGTGAATATACATACCTTTAAAGCAAATCAGTCACTTTAAAATGCTGTTTTTCAACTTTTAGCTGTCAGTTTATTGTTTTGATCACTCGCAAGAGGAAGATGGGGAGTACAGTCGTTTATAGGGTGTAAAATTGAAACAAGTCTGTTCCTTAAATTAACCTTATCACATGCCAGACGTCGCGGGAGTAGAATGAAGCCATTACATAAATTTGATAATACACTAGTGTAATGAAGCTTTGACATTGACGTCGTTTATTTATCATATTAATGACGTATGTAACAATTTATGAGCTCTATCTTGCAAGGTTTCATTTAGCGGTATGTGAGGAGTCTATGAATGCTGCAAATATGTAATTAAATTTCGGCAAATGAACGCAAGGCTCAATTAAACGGCTTAGAAACGTGATATGAGCGATAATTTTTAATATAGCTACCGAATGATATAAATTATTTACATTTATAGAGTCATTTTGCCTTTTGTGGTAAGAAATCATTGCTTAGGCGATCATTCCCAGATGAATATCCATAATCGCCAATTTGTCCCCGAAAAATAAGCTGACTGTGAAAAAAGCACGACTCAAACAATAGCTATTTTATGTTTAAAAATCGTTGCATATTAGAAAATAATAATAGAAGCAAAGACCGGTATTAAATATCTTTTAAAAATACGTTGACTTTGTTCAGCATATCAATAGCGTCTTAGATGTTTTACTTTTTTCGAAGAGCCTTAGAGACTTTACTCACTTCAGTTGCTTTTCTGTTTTGAAAGCGTCAAGGAGGCTTTACTGTTATAGAAACATAATTTATTATTTCAATTTCACTTCGTTTATATCAAAGTGTAGTTTATCAAAATACTCTTCAATGACAAATTTTATTTGCTCTAAGGCCATCGGCCCATGCAAAACATATACAACAGATATTTTCAAATTGCATATATTGTAATATGAAATAAGGCAAAGCCCTGAAAAGACCTCGAGGAGATCAGATCTACATTTACTATTCACTTCTTAATTTGAAGTTTAATGTTTTCATATCAAATTTATTACAGCGAATATCAAACATTGCAAATCTGCCAGGTAGTCGATGTTAAGGTGGGGATATCTTCTTTTTGCCACGAAATAACAATAACAACTTTGTCTTATTCAAGGAATAAATTGTTGCGGTCGCTTACGCGTAGCCTGTACGTTTAAATCAAATCTCTGACCTGCACCAGACAGTCGACAATTTGCCTCAATGGTTAGAGCACTGTAAATGCACCTGAGCGACCCGGTTTTGAATCCCTCGAGAGGTAGTTAGGATGTTTCATCATAAAATGCTATGTTTCTTTTTATAAATATTACAGCTAAAAGTCGACAGAAAGTGACACACTATCCAATTTCTTTCAAACATTACCTTCAGAAAGAATGTTATCGCTTTAGCAACTTACTGTAAATCACTGTTGTTTGATTTTGCAGCGCTAAATAACTTTAAGCATTGAATAACGTTCTCTCTTCATTATAACATTTCCCTTTATTATACGTCAAGACAAAGAAATGACACATTTAAACCATAAATGATTAACGCACTTTATGCCTAGCATTGTTATCACATTACAGTAAGCCTCGCTTATAAGGAACAGCTTGGGACTTCGTAAAATTGTTCCTTATAACCGAGGTTCCTTATATCCGTATAGCGAACTAGTTCCTTGTAAGCGAGGTTTGTATACATAACAAACGCAATTTGTATAGCGAACACTACTTGACTGACGTTTGAAAAGGGTAATGTGTTCACACTCCGGGTCGACCATGAATCTTTATGTGAGAAAGTTGCGAGTCTATATGACTGAAATAGTGTTGAAACTCGGCGTTAAACCTAAATTAAGCCAAAATGTACGTCGGTAAAAATGACTGTAATTTGTGTTTATTTTTTGTCGGTTATTACTATCCTCTTTTTTAGAGAGCGCTACATTACTCCCCTTGTCCGACTTCATGTTATGTGAATAGGCATCAATACTAATATAAAAAAATGTTCAAATTTTTATTATTACAAAAATGTTAAATTGGACTACCCATTAAAATTTAAAAGTAGGGTGTTTATGACATACAGTGTATTACAACTAGACAACGGCGCAATACATACGGATTAAAATGTAAATTATACCTATAATTTTGCTATTGTCCATTTTAGCACCTGCTATAACTTTTACAATACTGGAATGTTTGCCGTTGTTAATCACGCGTAATTAGCACATTCATTTAGGATAGTATGACCGTGACTGATTTTCATTCACTATTGTTAACATGAAATACCTAATACAATTAGCTCTCTGTTGCTCGCGTAAATATAAGTCTACTATCGTCTAGTATTTGGTAAATGTTATGATGATATTATATATTTTCTTTTTATCCGTGAATATCACAGAAATGAAATAATTTGTGTTTATTCATGTGCATGAAAGCGAGTGAAAGTGCCGACGTTACTCTGTAGTCATCAGTGATTCTCCTGTTTATTTCCGGTTTTCGATATTTTTTATTCTTTGTCTGTTCGCTATAACCGAGGTGTTTTCCATTGAATTTCGTACTTTGGGACTGGAAAAAGTGTTCCTTATAACCGGGTGTTCCTTATAACCGAGTTCCCTATAACCGAGGATTTTTACGTTGAATAAAGAAGGAATTAGATCGGGGAATTGAAAACTGTTTCTTATAACCGAGTGTTCCTTATATCCGAGTTCCTTATAAGTGAGGTTTACTGTAATCCAATATGAATATCAAAAAGGAGAATATAAGTTATACGAACATATGTAGTCCTTCTTTATCTTTGTCTCATTAGAGTGAAGCATAAACTACATAATATTACCATTATAAAATATCTATATATAATGTGTATTTTAGATTATCATGCCAATTTATCCATACCAACTCTTCTCAGTCTTCTGGTATGAAGCAATATCCGAATTGAAATAAGAAGCCATTTAAATCCAAACAAAATGAAAAACATATCAACCCTAAATCTGTAAGTGGACACAATAAAACACATAGACATTCAAATCAGTCTTCACTACCACAACAGCAGCAACAAAAATTCTCAACAGCCCTGGGCAGCATGAATGACAGGAGAACATATGCAGAGGCCACAAAACAGGGGATGACCACAACCAACCAAATTCAAGATTCAATCAACACCCTGATCAAATTTCTTCAAAACGTCCAAGGAACCGCCTTTTTATTCGAATCAAAAACAAACGAAAATGGAAGCAACAAAAGAATATAAAGCAAGAACTCCTGAGAGGCAAATTTATCAAACAAAATTCTAACTGATAATGACTACATATCTTTGGGGAAAGGCCTTTATTTATTAGCCTATAAAGTAGAATAAACGCTGAAAAAAGTAACAGATACGATTTTCAAATATTTTAGAGACATGATATAATGCTTACAGGAAATGTAATAATGTTACGAGCGAGCATTGAGGCCCCGCCACATACTTTCAAGAAGTGCGTACAACAGATGAACCAAAATATAATATGCGAAGATTTCATTTCAGGTAGGCTTACTATATTTTAAGCTTTGTAAAGCGCTTTACTGTAAATTGAAATCATTCTGTATGTTTATTTCATTAAAATATAATAATATTAAGATATCGTGAAATGGCAGTATTATTATTACTATCACTTTTATCATTAGCAGAGGTATATGCTAAAATTGAGCAAAATTTAATTGTAGTAGTTAAATAACAACCATCTGAATAATACCTTTATTTGTCAGGTGTTGTTGCTGTATTCAATCACAGAGTCTTGAGAAGAAATTTACTCTTAAAATCATTCATAAATATTGATATATCATAATAAATACTCCAGTTTGATTTTTTTATCAATTTGAAAAACTTAGAAATCATTTTTGTTCATCTTCCTACATTTTTATTTTAATCTGTAATACTTTCTTTGTAGCGGAAACTGAGAGTGTCAGTAACTGGCCAGTAGGTCCTTATGTCTTACCGATGACACGACACGGATGTCCGGAACCCTCTTTTTATGGATGGCGGGAAGGTTACCTGTCAATTAGGTGGAAGACGGCTCAATCTGTGAAAGTACTGAGAAACAATTTGAAAACAGACGCAGACGGAACTGCAAAGGTCATCGACGTACTAGAAGAAAGTGTTTTCATTACATCAGAGAGGCAAATATTTATCTCGGCAGCTACATTCGATTTGAAAATAGGTTTTTGTTATAAATACAGAAGTAATTTGTCATTAGACATTGGAACATGGCCCGATGGGAACTTCACCATATATGGAACAGAAACAGGATGTCCAAAAGGTAACTGGATACTCCGGCAATTTTAATTTATTCTGTTTTTACCTTATGTAGTATTTTGGCTCAAACTATCAGGCATACTTGCACTTTTTGCTCTCACAACGTACACGTCACAACGTTTATGTAGTGAACATTGAATCTTGATGTCATTAAATTCCCCGACCACATTTTGATAATGCATTACACGTGTGGCTTTTGTGTAATTGATTTCTAATTCCTTAAAATCATTTTCCATATACATGTATAAGTTTCAGCGATGCGAATGCCTGTTTAGTTGTTGCACATTAAAGAAAACGCACTCAAAATATTAAAGTGTAAAAGTTCAGGTTAAATTAGCTTGAATGTCATGAGCCTTGTGTCTGTAATGAAATATGGTACTTTTTAAAACATTATACTTTAAAATAACAAAAAACATATCCGAAGTGTCACTTTTTCGCGAGTTAATGTGTTTTCAATATATCAGTCGAATTTCTAAAATGTTTAAGTGTTAATGTTAGTTGTATGTCCAGAGTTCTAATTAATATTTACTCTGTAATGCATTTCTACACTTTGAAACAAATATGTACTACAATGTAGTATCATAGTATCCAAATAGAATATATACCAATTAAAAGGTGCCCAGTGATTGATTATTTGTTCAAAAGTTTGTCCTTCGGTCAATGCTAACAATGGGTTTCTGTCTGCATAATAAAGATGGTGCTTTTCCACTTTTTTCTGTCGGTGTGAAGCCTATTTTAAGTGGAAGAAAGTTATCTGTTCGGTGTTTTCTCATTGCATGACCAAAAACCAAAAAATGTCTGGTAACTTTTACATTATTCTAAAACGAATAAAAAAGAAAGCTTAGCCTAGTGGTTACTAATCGCACGAAAATGCCTACATACTAAACTATTGTAATTAGTTTGATATGGTAATGTTTGTATTTCTTTCTATACTTCGATGCACAAAAAAACGCAGAGCAAGCGCTTTAAAGGAATGCACTACCGGGATATTTAAATGCACATCACTAAAACGCGGAATCTGTTACAATTACAAACATTAGTCTTTCAAAAGACAGCACTTTATCTCACATATGATAACTTGTTGAAAAACTCTTTTACCCTTCCGTTAATATCCAAACTATATACATGGAATATTGACCAATTCTTTACTTGCCGCAGAGGTCTGTCAAGGTAAGTCAAATCCAAACCTAAGATCATATTGGTGACTTGATAAACTTTCGTGGTATCCAGACATTGTAATAAGTACGGATAACTTGAAATGAACACGCGCTAAGATATACTAGCATAAAACGTGAATAAAACACCCTAAAAAATGAGCAATTATAGAAAGCCTGGCAAATAGTATTTGACGTTAGGTGTACATTAGCGTTACCGACGTTATCGTCGTTTTTAACCGTTTTGACGGTACTAAGATTAATTGGGGTGTTTGGACTACAGTTTTAAAATAATATTCAGCTGCTATTTCAATCACCATTAAGATAATATTCAGCTGCCATTAACAATTGCAGTCATCATTAAGATAATATTCAACTTAACAATCCCAGTCACCATTAAAATCAGCTGCTATTATCAGTTTCAATCACCATTAAGATAATAATCAGCTGCCATTAACAATTTCAGTCATCATTAAGATAATATTCAGCTGCTATTAACAATTTGAATCATCATTACGATGATAATTTCCGAGATGTAGATTATTAAATATTCTTTATACAACATTCTACAAAGTATAGGTATCGCACAGAAACTAACAAACAGTAATATATATGTAAGTCAATACACAACGTTTACGACGCAAACAGTAATTCCTCGTTGGCCCAGCGGTAACAGTATTCTTTTTTACTTTTCCGACGGGAGTTCAATTCCAAGAACCGTACGAAATATTTCTACAACTGTTTTCTTTTTCTTTTTATTTTGTTTATTATTTTGCAATACTATTTAACGAAAGAAACACGACTTGGTAAATCTAGTATTAACTTGTTCACTAACTGATATATTTCACTGCAGTTAACACGTATTTATATTTGAAAAACGCTACGTCTTTGACATGATCTAAAATTTTGCCACATTCGTGAATGAATTAGAAAACAGAGCAAATCAAACTTATATAAAATTTATAAATTAAATGCATTATAAAAAATATTGGACAGTGCGAGGTTCGGACCTTCTAAACTATCACTGCAAAATGATATTTAGCACATTTCCTTTTGCTTTAATACCCAAGTCACTCATACGGCGCGGATAGCTACGTCTAGCTACGGATAGAAACGTTGTAACCCGTATCAATCCGTAGCTGAGCCGTACGGATTGTTACGGACTGGTAAGGATTGATACGGATTACTACTTTCAGGTACGGTTCAGGTACGGATCGATACGGATTACTGCGTTTCTATCCGTGGCTAAACGTAGCTATCCGCGCCGTACGTGTGACTGGGGTATAAAACAGAGCGCTGAGCACTGACAGTTCATTTACATATTGCCAACAATAGAAATCCAATAATACTTTGCGGTACTTATACGTGATATTGTTCTTAATGTTATAAACAAAATTAACTTACAATTTTTTACGGAATCGGCGAAAAAAAACCCAGATGTTTTACTAGTTTGTTTACCTAATAATGCCACCTACTTACAGGGATGTATTGTTAAATGCAGTTTTAACGTTTATCTACGTGTCTGGAGAAAGGCAATACATAAAATTTCTTTAATGCCCTGCTCCGCGGCTATTCAAATTCTATTGTGTGTATGCAACTCATGATTACAATAGGTAACAATTAACGGCTACGTGCCACACTACAGCACGCAAAACCACGGGTATTTTGAAAAGAATTTGATATAAAATATACTCTATTTTGACAGGTGTCACTGTTCACTTTCAGGATTTCCATGCTTTTTCAGTGGCAATTTAAAATTTTCTTAAGTCACAACCAAATAATTTTGGGTAATTTGACTACTTTCGAGTTTTTGAAGATTGGCGACAATCAATTTGTCTCTCTGGATGGGCGGGCTCTAGAATAGATCTAGTGGCTTTACTTAGCAAGTTCGATAGGTTCCTCTCGAGTCTTTTTAATGTCACTTTACACTTTGCTCATTCCCAGTGTAATTCCGCAGACTTTCAGAATGCGACAGAAAAAATAATTTCAAACATGTTTTGCCGAATATTTCAGGACTTTTAAAGCACTATTCGAATATAACACTACCGAATATTTCCCGATGGGAGTCAGAAGGCTATTTACCTGCTTTCAAGATTTACAATGATGGTACAAAAGGTAAGATGAGTGTAGGAAGTAAAATTAATCTAAGATGGCTAAATGGATTGATACATTCATGAAAATTATATGCGTAACATTATGTAATTGTATTACGCCATGGTTTAAGATACGGAAGCAGCCGCTCAGGATTCATTTTGTACAAGCACAGATAAAGGCAGATCTGACTCAAATGACAAAGAAAAAATAAGGAAAGATCCCGGGATTGAATGTGAAATTTTGATACAAGATTATCCGGTAAATATAACCAAGCACCTTTTAGACATGTTGGTTCTTACACGTACCCGTTAAAGAACACGACATTCTGGTACAGATGAACTTTGTAAATTGGAAATACTATGAACAAAATTCAGAAAATTCGGTCTCTGTCTCGGGAATTGATCATGGGTCTTTGTTTGACAGGGTTTTACCACATGTGAACTTACTTGAAAATTGATGCTATATTATATATTTGTTGACTTTGTCATAGCAATCGCTATGCAACGTACCACAGTAACTCTTAATATTTTCTGTTTCTGAAAACCATCGCTCCAAAAAATAAATGATTGTATTGTGTGCAATTAATTTTGAAATTTTACTGGGTTATACTGAAAACAACGGGTATATTATATCATTATTAAGTTAAGCCATTGCAAAAGAATGAAACAATTTCAGAACAAGTGTTGACTGATAAATATGAGCAACACGCACGTGTCTGTCAGTAAAAAATGAACAACATTAGCAAGTTTTAAGTTCTATCAGTTGTTGCTTAAGTCTAAAACTAATCGACATATTTGTCATGACGGACTTCAAGTAGGGTTTTCATGCCACTGTTTATTTCACTCTTAGTTATAAGACTAAGTGGTTTTGGATATCAGAAGTATTGCGGACTGAGCATTGTAAGCTTTTGAAGGTAATATGTTATGCATGTATATATAGTTTCAAGACAATATTCTGTTTTCGGAAAGCTGACATTTGAACAGTTTTCGTTTAGTTTTTTCTGTTGGTTTTAAAATTTGTTACAGTAGTCATAATACAAGTAACATATCATGAAGGGGACATCTTTACAGTTGTTGTAAAACGGTCGTCAGTCACAATTGGAACAATACATCTCGATATTTATGATGTTCTTCTTATATACATTTTATCGTTTATATTTTATCGTTATATATCTGCCAAACATAAAGTACTCCAGGAGAGAAGGGCTATGAGAATTGACTTGCTGAAAATTAAGTCTATATCGATACAGTTCTAATAACCGTCAATTTGTTCATACTTAGATATATTGCAAACGCATTTATGTTCCCGGAGGACTTCATATGACATGTCAGATGAACACTCTCGCGAAAATACTGCAAGAACGCCTGATTTTGTACATATGCCTGGAAACGATATTTCTCCGTACTGGACTGACTTTTTCTTGATTAAGGCAAGTGTAGTGTCTTTTTTTACAATTAATTACCTTGAATGCTTGTTTTATAGTTTTATGTTTAATCTATAAATTCGTCAAAAAAGTCTACTATTCTAATGTTAAATACATTAGCAAGCATAGAGCGTAACTCTTTGAAGTTTAAAACGTTAAATGGCGACTTAGTAAAACGATTTAATATAATTATTTACAATTATTTTACGCTTTTCTGTCTTTGTTCATTGAATCATTATCATTCGTGTTCGTGATAACGATCTTGATGACTTTAACGCTCTGGTGCACTCAAATGTCCATTAATGAATTTTATTGTTTCTTCTTTTCTTATAGACACAAGCACTCTAATAGATAATGTTATTCATTTTCCTTCAGGAAGATAATTATAGTTCATGTCCAACATTTCAAAACTCTGTTATAATTGAAGAAACATTGTATCTTGAACAATTCGGAAACACTGATTTACAAAAAGCTACGAGGTTCAACACAATATGCTATTATGAAATAAACACATTTACCGACAGTAAGTGGATTTAATATTAAAATGTAAAATGATAAGGACAAATTTAACGTATTAACTTCATTTCACTGTAAAATTAGAGACTAAGGAATATCATTTATTTTTTTTATTTTTTTTGCACATAAGAAAACAAAATCTATGATTATCATATTTAATCTTTACAGGTTTCTGTAACATCATGCTGACTACGTATACACATGTTTTCTACATGTTCATTACTTCTGTTAAATAACAAGTTAAATAAGTAACTAACTTTGACAAAATATACTAAACTCATACTTTACTGTAACAGGTATAGTGCAACTTTTCGGAATATAGAATATATAATAACTGAATAGTCAAAATCTATTTCAGACATAGAAACATGGTTGCTTGAAAAGAGATTGAAGAACGGTAAACTGCTTAAACCTCTGTAGTTTTATTTGAAAGCTATCGGAGAATTTTTTGTTTAATATTAAGCTCTTCTTTATCTTTGTTAGAAAAAGATATATATGCTAAGAAATCAGGATGTTAATAAAAGTTTAACTAACAGCGGGTTTTAAAAGCAAGATTATCAATTATATATGCACACGATAGTGTTAACTACGAGTTTAAGTATCCTTTCATCATTCACAAAGTGAAAATCTGTAATATTGAAATATCAACAATATCAATTTAAGTTTAAGTGAAATTTTATCATATGAGCCGTGCCATGAGAAAACCAACATAGTGGGTTTGCGACCAGCATGGATCCAGACCAGCCTGCGCATCCGCGCAGTCTGGTCAGGCTCCATGCTGTTCGCTTTTAAAGCCTATTGGAATTAGAGAAACTGTAAGCGAACAGCATGGATCCTGACCAGACTGCGCGGATGCGCAGGCTGGTCTGGATCCATGCTGGTCGCAAACCCATTATGTTGATTTTCTCATGGCACGGCTCATATTATTGTTTAACTGAAAAGAGGCATTTTTCTGTGTCAGTTAAAATGACACCTAATATAAATGGTGAACATTTAAACGGTGAAAATTTACATTGGATTACTTCATTTATATATAGAATTTATAACAATTCGTTGATATTATTTAGGATGTGTATATTTTAATGCCCCAAAGGTGGGCATATTAAAATCGCACTGTCCGTCCGTCTGTCATTCCGTGCATGTGTGCGTCCGTGCATCCGTGCGTCCTTGTGAATTTTTATCCGGGCTGTATCTCTGCCATCCATAAAAAGGTAACTAACTTGTAATAAATGTTCATCACAAATGGACGTCGTGTTCTGCGTAAGACCAAAAGCCCTAAATCCAAGGTGAAGGTCAGACTTAGAGGTCAAATGTTAAATTTGTCTGTTTCGTGTCCGGTCCATTTTTCTGGCAGCACTGAAGGAATTTTTAAAACACTTGGAATAAATGATTACCATAATGAGACGATGCGTCATGCGCAAGACCCAGATCCCTAGCTCCAAGGTCAAGGTCACACTTTTCACTCATAGCACAACCACTCATTAAGGGATTTTAAAATCACTTGGCACAGCACAAATGTACCCTAAAATGAGTTGTTGTGTCATGCGCAAGTCTAAGACTCGTAGCTCCAATGTCGAGGTCAGCTTTGGAGAACATTTTTCTTTTATTTGTTTGGTCACAATATGATTCATGGTTAAACTATTTTGGCCTATTTTTTTCAGAAACTACTAGCATTTTTGATCATTCAAACGGTTCCCTGGGACATATACCCTGGGACGTATAACATGACGTTAAACATTCAAGTATAGGATGACAATTAGCCTTGTTTAAGATAAGATTTATTCAATTTCATAGCCTAAATCAAAATGTAGTCAGAAAGCGTCAGTTTTGTTATATCTGTATAAAATTCATTTTAATGTAATAAAACAGATACAAAGCTTCGAAATATTTCATGAATTAAATCCCTTAGAAAATACGGCTTCTTTTAAAGGATTTGAAACAATTAACGGTTATTCTCTCCTTCTAGAAATCGTTAAATCCATTTGAGTTGTTTGGCTTCAGATAGCAAAAAGATTGAAAGATTGCTTGATTTTCAGCTTACAGTGTGTACCTTGCAAGCGTAACTCACGAGGATGCTCAATTTCCATTTGTTTCTCATTACGGTATAATTATTACTTAATTTATGCGAAACTTTCAAAATAATTAAATGATTTTGTTTGGAAAAAAGAACACATGATGGCCCTTTGCTTATTTCCTTGATGACACTGTGGGCGCTGCTGAAGTCATTTGTTCAATGTGCAATATTCCATGTAAAACACAATATATTGTAAATATTGAAGCATCTGAAACCATCAATGAGTTATGTTTCTTCTTAAATCAGTATAAAATGATTTAATACTATTTAATTTTGAAAGAACCAACCAAAATATATTTTATTTCAGAAATGGCCTTTTAGAGAATATCTTTAAAAGCAGATATAATCGAACCATTTTTATTTTCCGATGTCTCTTCATATATGGCTTATCAAGGTTCATAGTTTAACACTTTTCGTAAATAATTTAGTCATGCTGCCATTTGTTTCGTCTTCTTGCTCAGAATTCTACACAATGTATTAATAAAATTTTGAATTTCTAAGTTTAAGTAGTCCGTTGATTGTTTAGTGGAATCAGTGAATTCAGATCTTTATTTAAGAAATAATTATTCCTTCGCAATGGAACATTGTTGATCTTGGAAGAATGGTAGCTGTGTCAGCGATTGACATTACGGACAGTTATGGTTAGTAAAAAATTTAATGTTCTTATCTGTAGCAATGAAAAGTTTACATGCATTATTTACTTGCTGTTCTTTGGGAATAACATTTTTAATTCCTTTATTAAATATATATTTTTGTTTTTAATTTTGCTAAATTTATGAAAGAATAAACATGCAAGATATATGCAAAACTGGTTTGTTATTATTTTTTGTTTCGGGTGTAGTGATAACTGATACTTGTGACTACGATAACCATGGATGCTTCATCAGCAAAGAAAGATGGAATATTTTGTTGCATAGAGAATCATTGATATGCCCTATCATTCCCTCTTGTCGCATTCGGTTGAGATCTGTCAGTCTTCTTTTTAAAAGGTAATGCTATTAACATTATACATTTTTGTAACTCCTATGAAAACTTTGTTGATTAGAATTATAGGAAGCTTAAAGATTGACCTAGTTTTTTTGAGCCAAGTTATGGAGTAAAATTGTTATTAGAACTGCAGGTACTTCTAGCGAACTAATGTGAGATCTGTATGTTTAAGGTTACGTTTTGAACTCATGGACGAAGCTTGGTTTCTATTATGGCATTCTAAAATATAATCTGTTAATATTGTTAGGATCATGGAAGGGCGCTATGTGACGTTTGCTCTAAGAAGCATTGATACTTTAGAAATAAATGTATTTACCGAGCGTATAAGAAATGGTAAGAGATATATTTGTTTCTTATCCCATGTTCAGGTTACCATATTATCGTAGGGTAAATTTCTTACTATACGAACACCTTTCTTTTGACACACGTTGAGTATATCAATTATAGTAATTACTTGGAAACTGCATTTATTGATTTACACTATTAAATTTTAACTGTTTCAAAGAAAACAAACAGTTTAAAACTCTTTTTATAGATTATAGAGCTTTTGGTGTTAACAAATAATAAGAACTCTCCTGTTGATGAAAATTTATGAATGAATGAACGATTTACTATCATCTATACTACAAGGATCATAATATAATTATGTATAATTACTAAAGGACATTTTGTTTACTTAGGTCTATTTTCATGAAATCTTCTCATCATTATCGATTCTTAAATATTGAGAAATATAATTAAGCAAAGTGTTTATTATCATAGATGGATCAATTATTTGTAATACTGATCTTGGGATGAGTGACCACGGTATTCAATATGGACAGATTTCAGCTTCATCCTCTCTACCAGATTTTCCACCTTACAAATCAAGACCTTATCATTCTGGTTGGTGTCCAAAGATTGATGACATGCAACCGTTCATTCAGGTATTTTATTTCTTTTTTTAACAACAATACAAAGACATGTTTTCTTGGGTAATTTCCTCTGTTCGTACAAGTATCTACGAGCAAAACAAAACCAAGGCTTTTCGACACTTTCATCACTTTGATATTCCAGCAACAAAATTATGAAATTAGTATTATTTTGTTAGATGTCTATGCACAAAGTAGTGACCATTTCATTTATTCACATAAACTATTTCGAGTCTCTATCAATTACGTTTTGGCTGATTTACTTTACTATGATCAGCTGAATACTTACGTCGTCAGCCCGCTTAGCTCATTTGGAGAGCGTGACGTCATGAGTTCAATTCAAGGTTTAGGCGTATGGTCTGCTCGAAGATTGTTAAAGGACTTCGGGTATGAAATCGTCATCCACCGCTGAATTTTGTGAGGAAGGTTGTCAGTTTCTTGCGGAGAACTGGTTGGTACTAATAAAGAACCCAGGAAATCTGTAAAGAAGCTAAACACAAAAACAAGAAAATGATATAAGCCACAAAAGAAATTGTTTGTTTTTATTTGTCGTATAATTGCGTATGAATCTGTTCCAACAAAAATAAGACTATCATTTTAAATCAATGTTTATTTTTAATTGTTCAGTGCCTCAAACAATAAACTTTTAAAATTAACTGCATAAATATGTAATAGGATAGT
The DNA here is from genome assembly GCF_021730395.1 of Mercenaria mercenaria. Classification (NCBI taxonomy): domain Eukaryota; kingdom Metazoa; phylum Mollusca; class Bivalvia; order Venerida; family Veneridae; genus Mercenaria; species Mercenaria mercenaria. Next base: position 58,301,858 of record NC_069375.1, on the reverse strand, counting down.
AAAGTTACATACGAAAACTGTTCTGGCGTGTGTATGTTACCTTCCGCCTTATATATGTCTCTTTATATCAATTGATCTTCTTAGATTTCAAAATAATTGTTTTATATCCATGTACGGAAAATTGCAAAAGAGATGTGATAATTTGTAATCTTTATATAACTGTTTATTGGAACGTGAGGTCATTGAAATTAATGTGTTCTCTTCTTGTGAAAAGCTTACAGATTCTTTGATCAATGCAAATGCACTAGAAATAATTTTACATCAATACCTTCAAAAGGTTTATCTTTTGTTAAGTAGTTATCCTCAAGCTATCAAGCCCTCTCTGTGACACAATTCTTTTCAACAGTACTGCTGGGGTGTCCGCATTAACTTCTACATGTATCCCAGACTTGTCTCTATTGTTATGGAATATTTAATATAGATTATTATTAACTTCTAACGCTTAACACAATGCACATGCTTTATCATTATTTAAATTAGAAATCGTACTAAAATAAATGTACATGAAGTACTCTTACATATAAACATAACTTCTATCATATGACGTTAATTGATCCTCTTTCAGTTCGCTCGCTTAGCGCAATAGGGAAAGTGCAGATCTTCAAATCGCGGGCCGTAGGTTTGAGGTGTATGTTTACTCTTTCAGTTTGGTTAAAGACATTTTGTTTAAAAATATTCGTGCTCTACCTCTGATTCAGTTGAAATCAGCTTAATCCCGAAAGAAGCACAATAAAACTCTGATTCTCTTTCATTTTAATCGCCTAAAGCAAAATGGCAGAGGACAGGGAGGCTTTTAGAAAAAAGGCGTTGAATGCCTGTCCCCACAAGTAAAACTGTCACCAAGAAACAGAAACAAATATAAATCATCGTAGCATTCCCCGATTTCCCAAATCCTTATGATTGTAGTAATAAGTGTAAACTATGCAAAAGGCTTATTGAATCAGGCGTTCAATGCTAACTATGCCACTACTTATCAATCACTTCTTGTGTTACGGTTATTATTCATATGAAAGGCGGATTTGGTCTGCTCGAAGGTTTAAGACAGAGTTATATTCTGTCTCCTTTGCTATTCAATGTCTACATAAATGAACTTTTATTTCTAACAAACTTCGATGTTGGTTTACCTATCGGAGATGAAAATATGTGTCCCTCATTATACGAAGAATATTTATTTGTGTCTTTATACTGGTAGGAGTCATATGGTGAATTTTCTAGCTTTTGATGGTCGAGAAAAGTCCAAGGTGCCCTTCCAGGCTCTGCTAAAGGCTTTGGCGGGCACCTGGGTAGATTCGACCACTATCCGTAGGCAAGCTTGACAGCTTCTACATACTCGTAGATGATCTTATTATATGTACGGAGAATAAGGATTAACGGCAACACTAACTGACTACCTTTCCTGACTTTGAATTTCTTTGTATTAACAGTAAGAAGAGGAAATTTGTTAATTTTAAGTCATTTATGTTCAGTATTCTGAGAGAGTACTTTTCACATGCAAAGGGAAATGTACAACGAAAGCTGCATTTGCGGGCTAAATGACAAGGGAGCCCTCTAACCTCCACCAATAGAAGGTATCGTTTCTTCCAGATTATGTTTCCCGTGACAACGATAATCGAGGGAATCACAGTGTATTTTTCGCAAGAAGCAGGGTACTCCCTTAGTCAAACTGTACTGACATTATCTGCATATGATTTCCAAAATTCTTCAATATTTTACAAGGTGAGTTTATTAACAGAACATTTTTTTTAATGCATAATCGGACTTTCAGGTTTTACTCGGTCAACTTAACAATGAAAATAAATGATTCGCTAAAATGATGTCACGTAAAAACAATCATAATTAGATTTTTTGATATCGCGAAAATATTCGGCGCCTCGCATAAACCTGATCACAAAGAAGAACTTATTTCTTCTACGAACAGAATAATGACTACGGGCATTAGAAAGTTCTGCGCGTCACGAAGTATAGTGCAGACGTATGTCTTAACGTAGCGGGGTACAAATGTATCGAGTCATTTGTGCGTGAAAGTCAGTGGTACGTGTAATTTGGCGGGGCAGTTGTATGAGATAACGTAGCGTTTTCAGTTCTAGGTTTGACTTCGTCGATAAAACACGTTTGTGTGTGTGTGTGTGTTTACGCACGGGCATTGTAAGCTATAGGACGAAACTAAGGAAATGGAGAAGTTGATTGAAAGTAAAGTTAAAACTGCGTTGGAAAACAACAACGAGTGTCGGCAGCATAATTTAAAAGATAAGTACTTCTTCTGTTTCTAATGTTTGTACCTCTGAAAAACCGAAATTTTACACATTTTATTATCTGTCGTTCCATAATGCACACCTGGATAGATTGTTAGCTGTCAGGTAAAATTTGATTTTTTTTCTAGGGATTTAACAAGGTTATTATTTATTGACGACACGAAGTAGTTATTTTGAAATTCACACACACAATATATATATATTTGCATTTAGCGAAAGACCTCATCAAAAAGGGACAGAACTTGATACAACTTGCTGATGCCTCTGATTTTGTTTGGAAGTTGGTCGCCGTGTATGAGACGAATCCTATAGCGTCAGATAGCGAGAACGCGAAACGAATCTTTAAGGCCGAGGCTCTGGCAGAAAAGAAAAGTATGAGAGTACCAAGAAACCAAAGTCAAGACCTTCAACATACTAGTATAAAAGGCCATCTATGGCAAGTGAGTCACAGACAACACCAGGGATCATACGTTATGCTCAGAACGCATCTACCAGTGGGCAGCGTCGCCAGAGGGTCTGCTTCATCTGAGGGCATTCAGGTCATTGGAAGGTTGAATGTCCTCAAAAGAGGCATCCAAATAATAATAAGTTTTATTTTCTCCTGTTCCTTTAAGTAACTTTGAAGATGATACATATAATACAATAACAGACCAGCTCGGAAATGAAAGCGTAAGTAATGTTATGAATACATGTGTTTGTAAAAACTCAATTGTGAAAGATGACAACTGAGACTATAGACCCCAGGTGCCCCTCCGTGCATTATTTTATCACGAGCGGGTACCCGGGTAGAACCACCGACATCCTAAGCCGTAAATCTTAATTCGCTGAATTTTATACTATTGAGTAGCATTTTCTGAATACAAAGTGTTAATTATTTAGTATTTTTCATTTATATGACATTCAGAGCGCAGGGAATGAATAATGCCGGAAAGACTCGGAACTGGGCGTTGCACAAAAACTGACGTCAGGGGCCATGTTTGTGACACAATAGCCTAAAACACGAACAATATGGCGACAAAGTAAAACTGTAACTCAATCGCATATATCCTGAATTTTGTACAGTATAAATTTCAGGACTATATTCGGCACAAAAATGGGGCGCATTCCACCTTAATATATGGTCTGTATGATTTATACACATTTTACATAGAAAGATATTTAAAATACTTGGAATTAATGGTATTAGAAACAGAAACATTAGATTGCTTTTCTTTCATTCAAACATTCTTGCTCTCGATTTTCTCAAAACGTTTATGCTTATAGGATTTTAGGGTTAGTGTCAGAAATGTATTGACAAAAACAAAAATTTGACACTTTCTTCTCAAAAACAAAACAAGGAGAGATATCAAACAAGGAATGCCATGTTAAACCACACACACACACACACAAAGAAAAATGAAAAAATAAAACAACAGCCTCCCAAAAACGGAACTCACAGCACGCAGATCTGAACACTACCAACACACGCACGCACGCATGCACCACACACACACACGCATTCAAAGCAAATACACGATGACAAAACAAACAATAAAAAACCGCACTGGAGCACCGCCTTTGACTGTGACAGAAACACCACTGGCAAGCTTGAACCAATTAATGAGGCGCACCAAATTTCAATCTTCAAGACTAGGATGATAAAACAAATCAATGTGATTTATTTAAGATTTAAACTTTAACCGGTTCTTAAACTAACCGCTGGTTAATTTTGATTCAATGCACTATTGTTGGTGGGAAAAAATAACATGATGTTTGGATTTTATTATAAAGATTTTTCAGTGTTTATACTTCTTTACCCATACATTTGTTTTTTCTAAGTCTTCCGGAATGTCGAAAAATAACACTTAAAGTTAATCAACCGTTAGGATAAGGTTCGTTCTATCGGAAAAAGAGTGGGTCTGAATAATTTAGATTTGCGGGTTTGTTTGAACATAAGTTATAAAAGGTATATACCAATGGATTTGTCTTGGAACGAAGTATGCGATCAGATAGTCAAACTACGACTACGGCTCTTTCATAAGTCGTACGATAACGAATTTGATAACAAAATTGGTCATTTTTTTCAAAATCAAGAGCTGCTTCAAAATACGTGCGGAGTCCGTTTAAAATGTATTTACAGACAGACAGGACATGTATCTATTTCCTGCCACCCTTTAAATTACCTTAATTGTTTTCAAAAGGCTGACGATTTACGTTTAAAATGCACGTTGGAATGCTTCAAACAATTGTTTTATTGTCCTTTGTTGACATGACGGACTACATTTTAGTTGCTATAAATATGAAAATTGCACGGATAAATCGTTTTCGATTCCCGCCAAATATAATAAAGGATAGTTCTTCACGAAATCTACCTTAAATGAGAGTTCTTTATCCCGATAATGATTCTCGACAGGTATGAAAGATCCAGTAACACTATTCAAATGGTACAGTCAAAAAACATTTCAAGAATAATTAACAGATTTTCTTTTATTTTTTTGTAAAAATATTCTACAACCTCAAATGAAATCTAAATCATCTGCTTCTTTGAACTATCTTACTTTTTTCAAACGGTCTGCTTAATTTAATAAAAGCGTTATCGTTCCAAACATTGTAAAATTTCTTACTTTCAAGACCATTACGTCTTTGGAATAATTCGACTACCAGACTAATCATTTATACCTTCAGTCTGTACGCAGAAATACATATCGCAGTCATTAAAACTATTCAAATATTAAATGTAATTATGCCAATAACGGTAATCATTAAATTTTAGTGGTTTTAGCACGCCTGCATCTTAAGCCTGACAACAGATTGACTTTATTATCTCCGCTGACATCGTTGATAAGCTAAAATGTTGTAAAACGTTGCTATACCCCTCGTCCGAGTTATATGAAGGAGTGCCTATCTGAACATTTTGTGTACAATCTAGTGCATCTTACGATTTCCACGAGTCTGTTGGATAGCTTCTTCACATGAGATATATTCTACAGTGCAAATAGCGTTTCCGATACTTTAGGTTAGGTGAAATAATTCGGACACTAGACAGCGACCTAAAAGGTCTTAGTCATGCCTAAGTCAGGTTCGGATCCAGAAGTATCTTTATTTGATGGGGTTAGGCTCTAGTTTAGAACGAATGTGCCGTCAGCGAGAAAATATAGCTCCGATCGGGAATAGGTTTCATGGTGCTCTCCCACGGCAAAGGTTTGAAATATAAAATTTGAGAAACATTATTGCCAAAATAGTTGGGTGCAACTTTGATGAATACAGGACACTCCGCTGTAAAACATATGCATTACTTTGGACGATTTTTCAGGCCTTCGGGTTTATCTCAGAAATGTTTGAAAAACATATCACTTGCAGAATAAGTTTTGGGGAAAAAAAAATATTGTTTAGCTGTTCCTCTACATAAACAAGTACTGTCGAGAAGCCACGAAATCGCAACATTTATAAAAAACTACCAACAACTGAAACTGAAAGTCCTTTTGTCTGACCGATTAGCTGTGTTCTCTTTGTCAACTTGTAATACTTTGCATTTCTGTTTGTTTATTTTGAGTTTAATGGCGTTTTTTCAACAGTATTTCAGTCATGTAATGGCGTGCAGTTAACCTAACCAGTGTTCCTGGATTCTGTACCAGTACAAACCTGTTCTCCGTAAGTGACTGTCAACCTCCCTACATGAATTATAAGAGGTGGAGGACGAATTATTTCAGACAGAATGTCTTTAATCGAACTGTCACAAATAGCATACGCCTCGCGATCCGTAGACTGACGCTCTTCCTACTGAGCTAAGCGGGCGGCCTTGCATTTCTGTACAAGACTGATGATAGACAAACGGATGTAGGATTTCTTTTTACACAAGGTCTTGAAAAAAAGATTACCTTTTTTTATAATTAGGTAGTACATATTCACAAACAAAAGTATTAGTATACAGCATATTCTGTGAACGCCTGTGCTATTAATGATAAAATAAATGAAAGGGACAAGTTAAGTAATTTATGACAACTGTTTTATTTTGCAGCATAACAAATTCTTGCATGTCCACACAAATAAAAGTAAACATTATCAATACACAATTATGCACAGAGAGTTGCGCTACAAAAGGAACCAAAACCCAACATAGTGTTACTTCCCCTTATCTGTACAGTTTGAAAATATTCCTTCATGGAGGTTGCAAAAGGAACTAGAATGGTGTTGACAGAAAATGTTTCGTTCAATAGTGTAGTATATCGACGGCTTAATAATGTTATTAAGTAAAAATGATATAATTAAAACAACTGAACACAGAACAAATGCACATGTTTACGTAATGTCCATGATGCTTAACATTTTAATTGAAATGAACAGAAATATAGGAAACTACAATGTAGTTGTCATTAGACGTCAACGAAGGGCCAAAACTCCAGACAAATAATCGATCATAAAAGTCAGGGCAACATGTACATATCGACTTCATGCCGTTGATGTATACGAAGTTTCAATTTAGTTGGATGGAAACTGTAGGGCTTAAGTTTACAATGTGATTGAATTATTTCGAGGTCTAAAAGGGCATCAACTCCAGAAATAATAATTAGAAGTCCCAAAGCATTCATGTTGATGATGTAAACAGAGTTTTATATGAATCTGATGGCAACTGTACGGGTTAAGTTCTTTGACGCCGGAGACATAAAAGGAGTTTATTACATTTCTTGGAATAAGTATGCTTTAAAAGTTTTAAAAGTAGTAAGCTGGTTGCATTTTAAGCTAGTTTAAAGGGAGCTTCTATATATAACACTAGCCTAGAGCCAGAAGTCCGATTCATGAATTTTATATACGTTTCATCTTTTTATGATGAATATTTGCGCCAAGTTATGAGAGCTGCAATACATTCATAACAAGAGCGCTCCAAAGGCAGTGTATCACTAACCTGAAGAAAGTAGGTCATTAGGTCACATTCATGGTCACTGAAGTCAGTTTTAAGATCGGTGTACAAAACTGTACATGTCATCCAAGTTTCAAGGCTGTATCTTAAAAAACAAAAAAAGTAGGTCAGTAGGTCACATTCCACATGACCCAGATTCAAACCTGACCTAAAGTTCATAAATATTAACATTCTGATTAAGTTTCATGAAGATACAGAGGTATCTGGGCGTTAACATGCTTTTCCTTTGATTTGAACTGGTGATCCCAGCTGACCTAGGTTTGCTTTGATCTAAAATTCATCAAGATTAATATTCTGACCAAGTTTCATTATAGTATGATCATAAATGTGGCCTCTAAAATTTTAACAAGCTTTCCTTTAATTTGACCTAATTTTTGACCTCACCTGCCCCAAAATTTTAAAACTTTGACCTAAAGATTGCCACAATTATCATTCTGACAAGTTTCATTAAGGGTATAGTCAAAATGTGGCCTCTAGAGTGTAAAAGCTTACCCTTAATTTGACTTGATGGACCAGTTTTTGATCCCATTCGACCCAGATTAAATTTTTAGCCTAGAGATCATCAAGATTAACATTCTGACCATGTTTCAGGAAGATAAAGTCATAATGTGGCTTCTAGAGTGTTAAAAAGTTTTTCCCTTCGATTTGTTTGGGGTGACCTAGTTTTTGTCCCACCTGATCCAGAATTGACCTGAGCTAAAGATGTTAAGATTAATATTTTGACCAAGTTTCATTAAGAGGTAGTCATAAATGTGGCCTCAAAGCATGTAACAAGCTTACCCTTGATTTGACCTTGTGACCTAGTTTATGACGCCATTGATCTAAATTTAACCTGCCTAAACATTATCAGGTTAACATTCTGACCAAGTTTCATGAAGATACAGTCATAAATGTGGCCTTTAGAGCGTTCACAAGCTTTATCTTTGATTTGACTCGGTGACCTAGTTTTTGCCCTCACCCTTCCCAGATTCAAATTACCTTAAAAATTATCAAGATTAACATTCTGCCCAAAGTTGCTGAAGATTTAGCCCATAAATGTGGCCTCAAGATTTTTAACAATCTTTCCCTTTAATTTGCCCTGAGACCTAGTTTTTGGGACCCCAGATGACCCAATATCAAATTCATCAAAATTTAATTGAGAGTAACATTCTGACCAAGTTTCATTAAGATTGGACCAAAATTTATAAACTCTAAGTTTTAAAAGTTTCTTTGGGTTTGGGGCCAAAATTGTGACCTCTAGAATATTAACAGTCAAATTGTTGACGACGGACGGACGACGGAATAGGGTTCACAAAAGCTCACCTTTGACACTTCGTGCTCAGGCGAGCTAAAAGTTACAGACAGATAAAGTTTAGTTTTTGACTACTAAATGTGACCTTGACTATCATTTGAATCTAGCATGTGTCACATCAAAATATAACATTTAATAACCGTGCCAATTAATTTAAATTTCCCACCCAATTATAGAAAAAATACTGACAATGAGAGTAAACGTTATTTGAATCTCATTTTCCCGCCCATAAAAAAGCAATAGCATATTTACACTAAACATCATGAAACGTTTTCTATAAACAAGTATAAAAAGACTTTTTAAAATTTTCAAAGACTACGTTATTTAGTTCCCATTGTTTTGTAGAACTATGCTCAGTGAATTGAAAAAAAAGAATTACTGTGCCAGTACATGATTTATCAAATGCCGTTTCTAATCTTCCATATGTATAAGGGTCATTACATGTAACAGTTTTGAGGCTTCAAAGTATTTTGTAAATTCTCGTGCATGACAGAAAATTTTTTTTATACTACTTCTTGATATTTCTTCTCTGATTCCCAATTGTCTCTAAAAATATGTTACACGTTTTGTAGTATTATGTAACCATTTTAAAATTGTTATGTGCAATTATTATGTGAAAATATGACAGAAAATTGAAAAAAAAGAAACAATGTTGTGCAGTATTGTCTTGATATATTTTTTTTCCAGAGAGTACACCATTTTTACTTCCATTGAAATTTGGTGAATTTCAACCGTATTTACAAATTAATCTAAACCATATTCTCATGCAATGCATATTTCCTATCTCCCATTACTTGACACTTCAATTTCTCTGATCTGAAATCTAAATTGTACATCGTATTATCCATCAAATAATCAGGTTTTTTTCGTACCAATGTTTCCCAAAAATTGTGGCCCTTTAGATAGCATTTAAATGGAAACATAGTTTTTTACACTTAGATAAATCCTACATGTTCGTTTGTCCTAACAACTCAAACTTAAGAATACAAATCTTAAATTTATATCTTAGAATATAACAATAAAATTTTCAGTCTGACAGTATTATAAGAAATGTCATACTTATTAGTAAGTGGTAAAAACCCGTACCCAATACAAATGAAGACAAAAACATCTAGCATTTAAAAAAAAGATGATATAATTGTCTATATTAATGTCTTCATCACCTTCCATTTTCAACTATCACTAGCACTAAATAAATTTCATGCTGATAATGTAACATTTTTTGACTTTTGTAGCTGTTGGCAATACGTGTATGCCTACTTCATGTTCCACACTGCGAAAAAGGGTCAATATAGGGAGTGTACGGTCCCGTAATTTCAAAAATACGGGCGTATACGGGATGTATATTACAAATATACGGCCCAAATATACGATCCCGTATTCGGAACATCTAGTATCCCGGGAATCCGTATATTTGTCATGCATATACGGGACCCCGAATACGCCGAATATACATAAATGTATATTTCCCGTATATAGCAAATATACGAACTTTCCTAAAATACCCCTAGAAATGGTGTTTATTCGTGTCCTGTTTTAAAACATAATTTTCTTTTCATGTATTCAAAGGGTCTTGAGACTTTTTTCCCGTATCTTTCGTATTTTAAAATATACGGAACCGTATACGAGCCTGTATATCCGAATATACGTATTACGGATCCCGTATTTTTGTCATATAGGGACTGTGATTGCATCTAATTACGGGGTATACGGGGCATATACGGACTTGTATTTTCTATTATGGGCCCTTTCCCGGATTTTTTCCGTATACGCATGTATACGTAGTTACGGATCCCGTATTTTTGTCATATACGACTGTGATTGCTTTAAATATACGGGGCATATACGGACTTGTATTTTCTAATATACGGGCTTCGGATTTTTTCCGTATACGCATGATATACTAAGTATACGGATCCCGTACTTTGTCATATACGGGGCATATGCGAAACTGTATTTTTTTGATATACGTGCTACGACTAGTCCCGATATGCATGGTATACGCAATATACGGGTCCCGTACTTGTGTCATATACGGGGAAAATACGAAACTGTATTTTTATTATACGGGCTACGGACTGGTATACGTAATAACGGATCCCGTACTTGGTGTCATTAACGGAATGTATTTGCATCTGATATACGGGATATACGAACCTGTAGTTTTTGATATACGGGCCGGGTTTTTTTCCCTATTAATGCAAGATATGCAGAGTATACAGGTTCCATATTTGTGTCGTATTAGACTGAATTTGGTTTTCGTATTCGGGGAATTCACGGACCAGTATTTCTAAAAGATTCATTTACCAGACTTTTCCCGTATATGCAGTATAGTATACAAATCCCGTTTTTTTTCTTTTATGTAAACTGATTTTGTATATGGGCCCACCTGAAGATGACAAAATGAATGTCGGTGATACCACAGCAGAATACAGTATGTTAGAAAAAAGCAAGACAAAGACAGGGTATGAGAAAAAATCATATTGTTTTTTAATTGGAGACTTTGTCAGTTTAAAACTAACTTTTTTATTAAACTTAAATTTTTTTAAAATTTCAGTTTTTCAAAGGGTTATGAATCATTTTATTTCTTGCCCAAATGAAGTAAGCAGAATTAAAATGTGAGTAATCAATAACATCAAGCATTTCTTTATATTATTATATGTTAATTTTTTGTTTGAAAAACTAGCCATTCGCACATTTAATTCTGCGCGGTTGACTCAACAAATCAGTTGAGTATCACTTCTTTTACTTTTGTCTTTTCATGTTTTCGTTTTTCCCCATGAATGCTGATTACCGCTATAGGCTTTTCGTTTTCCCGTCTTTCAACAAAGAGCAGTACACCCTCCTAATGTCCAAGATGTGCTTAAAAAGAGCATGTTGGTTCTGTACTGGAACACGTATGTAAGCAGGTTACAAATAAAGAACCACAGGGAAAAATATTCATTTCCTGATCTCAATAAGTATAAGCTTTTATCTGTTGTTACGAATGTCCTGAGAAGAATGGTCATCGGGCTGTCGTCTGCATCTGTTGATCAAACTAGTAGAAACTTCACACATAAGTATATTCTCTATCGTGAAAATAATAGTCTTCCCGTTTTCTGATTCCAGTAAACAACTCTTGTGTCAACCTGGAAAAAAAAATGCACGCATAAAAGTTATAAAACATGGACTCTTGCAATTCATGGATACTGATTATTATATCTATTAAATGACGTGAAAATTATGACGATAAAATGACATGTGGTCGCGCCCGGAACACCCTGACCGCAGCGGCAATAAAGAAGTTTTCACTGTCGTTACCAATTTTTAATGCAAGGGAGGGTTTAGTGTTTAATGCGCGTTAAATATACAATTTTTATCGTAAAAATTAGTTAAAAACATCAAATTCTCATGTGTTTCCGCAACATTATAGTCTGCCCGTATACTAGCATAATTATACACCATTAAATATCCATTATCAAAAAAATATATGCCGTGCCATGAGGAAAACCAACATAGAGGGTTTTTGCGACCAGCATGGATCGAGACCAGCCTGCGCATCCGTGCAGTCGGGTCAGGAGCCATGCTGTTCGCTTTCAAAGCCTATTGGAATTAGAAAAACGTTAGCGAACAGCAGGATCCTGAGCAGACTGCGCGGATGCGCATTTTGGGTCTCGATCCATGCTGGTCGAAAACTATGACTATGTGGTTTTCTCATGGCACGGCTCAATTATAATATTTTTTTTTCTGTTCTTGTCGGACGATCTGGAGGCCAGTGCCTTTTTTTTAGTATTCTTTTTAAACATTGCGTTATTTCTAAAATTTATTTTAACCCAAGATTGCATACATTACACTAAAATAAGATAATTTAATTGTGTAAAATGTTTAATCACCCTTCAAATTTCATTGTGTATTACAATATTCCCTTGGGATAAAAAATATCCGGTCAGTGTTTTTTCAAGCTGGTCATAAAAAATGAAACCCACTTACAAAAAGTGATAGGGGCTTTAAATTTTATGGTTTTATGGTTAACCTGTTAAGTACATCATTTTGCGCCCTGCTGAAAAAAAAGACGTTTGTGGTCATATTTGAAGATTTACAGCTGTAAAATGGCGTAAAAACAGGAACTGAAAAAATACCAGTCAATCGGAAATATCGTCAACTTTAATTTTTTAAAAAATCAAAAAAGGTCCGTTGAAAATCGATTTAAAATAAAAGACTAAGCTCAGCATTACTTATTGTTTGTACATGTATGGTCCTGAAAAAAATGTTTCTTTTAGATGTATAATATGTAAAAGATTTTAAATATGTTAGAACATATTCATATTACTAAATTTACTTTTATTTTGACAATAAATAAAGTATTATATACATTTCGACTTGTTCCGCATTTCTCTTTAAAAATTAATTTAAACTTCATTCAAGTACATCGTTTTGTAAACCGTTTGCCTGTAAATGCATTTAGATAAAAAATATAATGACCAAAGCTATTAGTTATCAAATTTACCCCACCCCACCCCGTGTTACAAAACAACAACACTTTGTACGGAATCGCAATTGGATTATTTGTTCTCCCGCTTATCGGTTTTAAAGATGTTACTAAAAATTGGTAATGCAAAAAATCATAGTATGTATGTATTTTAGGTCACTATAAAATTCTTATATTTTCAGATTAATAATCAAATTCTACATAATATAAATTGTTATTATTATCAACCTTTTTTATATAAAAACTTTGAAAAAAAATACGCATGAAACCTCTTACATAGACTTACAAAGTCTGTAGAGATAAAATAATCTGTAATAGTATTAATTTCTTCATACTGACACTGATATTTTCGCAGAGAAAAACATTTTCTCTCTAGACAGAGGGAAGAGATGTTGTAATTTTTTGCAAAAGTGCCCTCTAGAAAAAAGCGTTTTTTGTCAGATTACCGGTACCCCCTTTTCTAAAAATAAAAGATTGTAATTTTTAACTTTTTAATGCTTTTCCGAGATTCCAGGTTTAATCGAATGAATGAACGTGCGTGCCGCCTTATTCAATTTTTAAAGCTAGCCTCGGCTAACTAGCTTCTACGAAATAAACTTTTATCTGGAGTGTTTTTTCCCCTTTTAACTTTAAACTCGTTTAAACCCCAATGGTATTCATCAAATGATTTTTGCACGATATTTTTTTTTTTTTCAAACACTTGCAACATCAACATTTGGTGACTGACATCCTTGTAGACTATCGGATGAAAGAATGAATGAAATAATAGTTAAAAGATTAGTTGTGAAGAAATGATCAATCGAATGAATGAATGAATGAATACTTAAGGCCCTATTCTGAATTTCTTTTTTATATTAAGATTACAAAATTAACTGACCTTTTTGACGCTTCTGAGTTTGTTAAAGCAATAAAAAGCAACCCCTGTTTCTGATTAAATGAAATATAATTCATGGTCCCGGTTTGTCACAAAAAAAAATCGTTTATTAAAAATTAAAACATATAAATCAAAAAAGTACATACTCGTGACTTCCTTTCCCTCTGAATATGCAATACAGATTATCGGTGCCGGGCACTTGAGCCAGATGTTATTTGCTTCGGGATATAAGAACGCGGAAGCGTGACGAAGCGTGTTCTCAACTGACTGGATACCTAATTTCTATGCATTAAAGATCCCAATTAATTTGCGCTAATTTGTGTTAATTGGCATTCATCGGGGTTTCTGATATTGTCAATTTGCAGGGAGAAAATGTTAGAAATTGTCAGACTGGGTTACCAGGCTTAGGGTACATGGGCTATCTATCTGATTTTGTTAATATGCATACAATTATTACAATTAATGTTGCAGTAAAACTGTTCGGGAGAAATTATATGTACAGTTTATTTTCGTGGAGATGGGTAAATCCGTGTAAATGCTTATATCATTTGATTTAATGAAATACACTCATTAAACTTTCCAATATTTTTCGAGCGTTTCGTTAATTTTAAGCAATATTTGTATTTTATACAGTCAATCAGTGTCACGCCATCCACGTTACCACGGTTTCATTGCTTTAAAGTAAAGTAATGTGATGTTATCGCTACCTGTTTTATCTTTATAAATTTTATTTTTTCTCTTAAAGTATTTATTTTTAGTACGCTTGTGACTGGTAATGTGTCTTTCTTTTTGTCTAGAAAATTTTAAATAATTTTCTTTTTTACAACGGGTGAATATGATAACTTTTAATAATGGACCATAAATACACGGTGCGTTTGACAAAAAGTGAAAGTTTGCAATAAATTTAGGGGAAAACGTTATGGCCAACTCGAACCCACTACCCTGATATTGGCAGCTAAACGCTTTGCCGCCCAGCTACCTGCACATGCGATAGTATAATATCAACTAAGAATTATATATGTAATATTTGTATCGCTATTTATGTTTGGACATTGAAAAAGAATTTATGGAAATATACGAAATATTCACATGTGCTAGCAATACTAAAAGGGCCCCTACATCCACCAGAAAAAAAATAGTCTGCCAAGGTGTATACTACAGGGAATAGAGGGACATAGGAAACATTTTATTTTTCACGTGCACACGTGTCAGCACCACTTCGCACATGTTAGATACCACGTGCGATGTGTTGATTAACACGTGCGCACGTAATAACTATCTTAGCTAAACGTTCGCATGTGATAGCTATCACGTTCGCAGTTGTTAGCTGACACGTTCGAACGTGAAATATTACCACGAATTAATCAGATATCAGCCTTTTTTCATAAACAAGAAACACTTACTTCGTAATTACAGCTAACTATAAATAAAACTTCCCTTTTGAAAGACATCCATTTAGAAAAAATTGCAGATCTTTCCACGCTTTTTCAAATTTATCAGCTAACACGTGCGCCCCGTGTTAGTTATCACATGGGCGCATGGTAGTTAAAGTGCTGTCACTTGCGCACGTGATAGTTATCCCCCCGCACACGTGTAAAAATTTCCACATACGCACGTGGTAGCTAACACGTGCGCACAGAAAAGTAAAATATTTTATATGAAGGCGTTTGTTCGAATCTTTGGACGCAGACACATTATATGATTATTTTTCGTCTGTAAAATATTAGAATTGATTACATAAGTAAAGTGTCAATACATGTCTTAAAATACTTTTTCAGTACAAAATATAAATGGTTAGTTCATCTTTTTCTATAAATATTTGCATTGTATGCAAAAGCGTTGGGAAAAGTGCGAAAAACAGTTAATTTATGCTTGCATTAGATTTTACAATGGCGATGATCCACGGATGTATTTATCACTACAAATAAATGGGAAAGAATTGTAAATCCTTTTCTTTTCTCAATCGGCTATTTAGATTAAATGTTAAAATAAATCGGGAACGCGCTAGATGAAATGATGATTCTTCATGTTTGATTTTAAATTTATACCAGTTTTGGTCCGTGAATGCTTTTTTCAGTTCATGTCATATTAGTATTAACATTTCTTTCTTTCATAAATTTGGGATTCATTCTACATACACTTACAAGTTCGAAAACATGCAAACGTTTTTACCTTTGAAATGGCCGGAGAATATAATTTTCACTACACATATTGATTGCATCCCTTATTTTTGAAATATATAAGTTATTAAACCCGTATTTTCCCGGGATATACGGGAAATATACGGAGTTGTTTACCAAGCATATACGGACATATACGTCCGTATTTTCGAAATATACAATTATTCAAATCCCGTATTTCGGCATATACGGGAAATATACGGAGTTGTATACGAAGAATATACGGAAATTTAATCCCCGTATTTTCAAAATATACAAACTATACATTTCCACGTATATCCAGAATATACGGGAAATATACGGAGTTGTATACAAAGAATATACGGGAAAAAATAAGTCCCGTATTTTAAAATATACAAAAATTTTTTAAATCCCGTATTTCTGGCATATACGGGAAATATACGGAGTTGTACACCAAGCATATACGGACATATACGTGCCATATTTTCGAAATATACAAATTCTTTAAACCGTATTTCCGGCATATACGGGAAATACACGGAGTTGTATACGAAGAATATACGGGAAATTTAATCCCCGTATTTTCGAAATATACAAACTATACATATCCCGTATATCCAGAATATACGGGAAATATACGGGGGTTTTATATGAAACATATACGGGAAATAACGTCCCGTATTTTCGTAATAACGGATTTATGTATTCCCGTACACCAGACATATACGGGAAAATACGGTGTTGTATACGATCAGAATAACACTTTTTAGAATTCCCGTATTTCAATAAAAAACGGGGTATCGTTTTACTAAGAATTCCGTATTTCATAGTATACGAAACCGTATTTTATTAGGGAACGGACTTTTAAAATATACAAGCCCCGTACACGCCCTATTTTAGTTTTCCGTATTTCTTCCCGTATATGGGTAATATACGGGATCCCGTACACTCCCGTATATTAACTCTTTTTTCGCAGTGTCATAATCTCATTTCAACTTACATTTCCATTGTGACACGGTATGAAATCTGTAGGAGAGGGGGAGTGCATGAAATACAAATATAACTGCTACATTTTTAAAGGGGGATATCATCCTTGAAACAGATAAGGCCCTGACATTTATGGTAAATATGTATAACAAGTTACAAGGGTATTGGATAGAAAGTGGGAGAGGAGCTGAGTACATTCTGTAGTATTTAATTCAAAGTCCAAAACGGGCCATAAGTTTAGAAATGGGTCACCAGATGTAAAGTTCATTATAGTATATGTATGTCTGCTGCCTGGCCATGAAGTATACCATGATCCATTTGAATCTGATTGAATTTGCAGAAGGAGTTTTAATACACAAGGTACCAAGGTAGTTGTGATATAATAATTTAAAAATAAACAAATGGCATATTAACTGAAGGAACAAATAATTAAATTTGGTAGCCCTGTCCACTTCATGCTGATATTGTGTACCAAGTTTCATATGATCTGATAATTAGTATATACTTAAAAGAATTTAATAAAAGCAGCTGTACCTTTTTGATGGCTACTGTTCATGGTCTAGCCAAAGCTTCATAAGGCTCTATTTAGGGCTGTTTTCACCATATCATACTTTTAGGTATTGGACCCCTAATAGTAATGTTTAAAGAATAGCATTTGCTTGGTATATTCATAAAGTTGACCATATTTCGCACTGTGTTGCAAATACTAAACAACTTTTACCGTGCCGTTTTCGGTAGATTTTGTATACTTTATGGTATTTCCTCAGGCACAAGTAGAGACAAATTTTAATGTGATGGCCACTATCTAAAACGTTTGCAGAGAAATCATGACAGCATTAATTTTGAAAAAAAAATTTCAAACTATTGTCAAACAATTATTAAACACAAAATAAAACTGTAAATATTTTTACAGGGTTCCTCAAGTAAACGGATTTGATTAGACAGAATTTTAACTCCAACGTTGAAAAATTAAGGTCGAATCCTGTGGGTCTGTTTTGAATTTTGCTCACTTGATTCAAAAACAACCTTGGAGCAGAAGTATAGCCTACCTGCATTTTTTCCACAATATGTAATCTAAATAATGAAGGCCAAACTGATAACTTTTACCGTATGTAACTCAGTATTTTAAAGATGTCTAACTCTACCACTTCTGATTCAGAGGTAAATTCACCTTGAACAGCAAGAAATCGCTTATAAAATGAAATTTTTTTCCTTTTTATGCAATACATCCATAATAAGTCTTGAAAGAAGTAAAAACTTGCTAGGAAAAAAAGAAAAACATGGAGAAAAAATGTTGGTACCATTGGGGCTTCAACCTTCGCCCCCTGAAAATTGCAGTCAAAGTAGGTTTATTGTAGGAAATGAATTCTCTTCAGAAAGGAGGTACTCTATTACGGGTCCAATACCTAAACTGCAATAAAAGACCAACATGCACATTTATATATACATAAATTTTACTTTCACAATTACATGTGATTTTTCTTTAAAATTCAATTGCTGACACTTGATATTAAAACAATTTTGAGAAATACATAAATCTAAAATCAGTTATTATAGTTCGTTTAATTAATGGTAAATTTCACATTTATTTTCAAAACACTGACACCTACCTGTATAAAAATGCAGTCTTCTTCTTGGAAATTGTAGCATTCACTGTCCCATTGTTTATTTGAATCAATTTATATCTTCATCTGAAATAAGTACAGTATAACAAAACTATGAGTATAAGGAAATTACATTTATATGGAATCTTGACAAGTGTGAATTTCTGTATTTTGAAACTACTCATGTAGCTTCACTTCTTTAATTAAGCCTACAGCACTGTTGATGTACAAACTTTAATGTAATTGTACAATTCATGCATGCCATATGAAAAATAATTATTAGAAATTAACATGATATGGAATCTTGACAAGTGTGAATTTATGTGTTTGAAACTACTGATGTAGCTTCACTTCTTTAATCAGGCCTACAGCACTGTTGATGTACTAACTTTAATGTAGTTGTACAAATTATGCATGACATATGAAAAATAATTCTTAGAAATTAACATTATATGGAATATTGACAAGTGTAAATTTATGTATTTTGAAACTACTCATGTAGATCTCGCTTCACGTCTTTGATTAGGCCTACAGCACAGTTGATTTAGTTAAACAATTCATGCATGCCATGAAAAAAATAACTATTATTCTACTTATTAATCTGGTGTATTCTATGTTATTGTCAGTCAACTTGTATCAATTTTTTAATATTTAAGTCATGACAATGCTTCATGCAGACCCTTGACCTTTTCAGCTACTCAGAGGTATCCTTTCTTTTGCTTACGTACAGACATCGTTTCTTTTTCATAAAAGAATATTTTAGACTCTATATAGAATATTGACATTTAACTTTCTGTATTGTTTGTCTCCATTTTGCATTCCTGTTGAATAAAAATGTGCGAGCTCAACAAGGTTCCACGACAGTTTACAAATTAGATCTACAATATTTCCCTGGTGCACGTATACATCTGAAACAAACACAAGACGAAGAAAAGCTAACCGTATGATTCAGCTTCACGTCCAATCTTTACATGTATTAATTTATGCAAAGGGTTTCTGACCGTCTTCTTTCTAAGTTTCAAATTATGTCAATTTGAATGCAACAAGTGCATAAAAGTTTTATTTTGCTATGAAAATGACCCATTCAGATCTATTACTAACTAGGAGTATAAAACCATGGATCAATGCGTTATTTCTGCATCTGATGACAAACTCTGGTGACAGTACACGTGACAAGCATATATGCTATGTTCTCCACCCGTTTACATGACTGAACAAATCGTATCCAGGTCTTGAAATACAGACGACTGATTATCGACAATGTTTTGTACTCGTTGCAAAATAATTAATTTATAAACTTACACTTCTCGTCGTTCTTGCAAGAGCAACTCGACCTGTCAAAATATGTAAACACATGGGAGGCCTTTTGACAGCACAGTCATGTACACATCTGAAGGAAACAGTCCAAATTTACTCCAGTTACTTCCATATGCGATACTGTCGTGAACTATATTCATATGCATAATGTATCGCATGTATATTTTCAAGATATATACTTCAAAAGAGAGCTTAATCAGTTTCAAAAGGCGTTTCATTCATCAAACTGTGATTATTCTTAAGTAAAAACTCGCAAAATGGTAGTAAAGAAAAGCACTAAAATGTCGATATTTTGGCTATAGAATGTACCTTAAACGCCTGTCAATGTCTTGAGCAACTGGCTCAAATCATTTTGTTTGCAAATATCCTATGTCGGGGATGTTACTCACTCAAATACAAATTCCCGTTTACGGGTTTTGATCTTTTTTCCAGGCTGTAATCCTTGATACATAAGCCGTATTCTCACCCACAAACATCTGGTTTTTAAACACATCACAAGCTAAAGCGTTAAAAATCGTTATCACTAAAGAAATTCAAGTTGGCATGAGCTGCTTACGATTTGAACTGCACGGTTGTAGGCCTTCAGGTATGTCTGATTGTTTATTGTTTAGAATGCTGTTTCAAACATGAATAGCATTGTTAGTGTTCATTGTATTATTGTCAATATTGACTTACCACTTAAACCTCTCCTACGTTAATCGCAGATAGAGAATGACTGTTCCTTGTTAGAATGGAGCGATGTCGTAGTAAGGGCCTAATACGCATTATAAAGAAACAAGGACACGTGTGTGTGTGTTTTTTTTTTTTTTTTTGGTTGTATTTCCTTTTAGTCTTATGATTGGCGATTGCAAATATATTTGTGATAATAAAATTATCGCAAAGGTTGCATCAAAAATGGGGGGGGTATATGTTTTTGCTTATAAGTGGGAGTTTGCTGAAATTCAAATTCGGGAAAGCAAAAAAAAACAAACATGACACCTAGCAAAAAAACCTTTTTTTTTTGGGCCCAGTTTCCCTTCATCCTTAACGTCTAAAAATTTTTACTATAAAATACAATCGCATGGCACTTTCACCCCCATTTTATTACTTTTCTGACATTTAAAAAACCGGGAAAAATTTAGTTCTAACATAATATTTTTTTATTAAAACAGAAAAAAGAATTTGTTTTTTTTTTGGACGGGTAATATTAAAAGCTTTTTTTTCATTTTTTGAATTTCAATTTATTTATGCTTTTTTTTCCCAGAAAAACGTAAAAATGCAAGTTTTAGCAAAGCTTTTGACGGGTCTATGGTGATTTCATTAGTGGAAACCCTTTGACTTTTTTGTATTTACAATTTTTGCTGTTTTTTTTGTTTTTACAGGAAAATTAAACAAATTACTTGAAGTTAAACTAGGTCTTTTTTTGTAAAGTTTTTGTAAAGTTCGTGTATTCAGATTTAAAAAGGGGGGGTACCTTTTTTATATCCCTAGTGTAAAAAATTTCTAGGTGATGTCCATGCATTTGCGAAAGTAATACCAAGTTTTAAAAGGAAAAATTTTTTCAAACCTATATAAGTAAACGTCTCGCCCTAGGGTAATATTGACATATTTTGGGGTTTTAGACCCCAAATTAAATATTGCAGTTTTTTTTTTTTCATTTTTTGGCCCTTTTTCATTTGTTTTGTATCTACTTGAAATGTCAAATTTTTTAGGGTATATTTCAAATACTTTTTTGATTTTTCCAGAAGCAAACAATTTACGCTCACAAAATTTGCGAGCCGATATGATCTACCGTAAACGAGTAATAAAATTAAAATGTGCAGTTTGTTTGTTTTCAGTATGTTTTGGGCGTTTTTTCTACCATTTTTTAAATTTGGCGAGTTAAGATTCTTATTTTTTTGCCAATCTCTTACCCAAAGTTTTAGCTACCGTTTAACGGGCACGAAATTTTTAAGATCTTTTTTCTTTTATCCTCCCATCCCTGAAAAAGCATTTAAAGGGTTCAGTCAAACCATTGGGGTTGCTAAATTTAAGAGATTTACATTTCGTTAATCTATATTTTTAAAATATTATATCTAAAAGCGAGAGCAAACATAGTGAATATATTTCGTACTTTTTATACTAACTTTAAAAAAGCGTCGAAAAACAATGATCTTTATGGCTCCCGTATACTATAAAAAAAAAATAATCTATGTAAAAAAAGTTTTACTTCCTAAAAATTTTTCAAATTCACTTGAAGAAAAGGATCCGGGGGCAAATTTGCAAAAATGAAACATCATAAAAATTAAAAGGCAAACGTACACTTACAATAAAAATTGTCATAATTTAAAAGAACAAAAGGCGAGAAACTGAAATGAAAATTTTCGCGTTTTACATTTCTGGGCTGAAATTCGGTACGACATATGACTCCCCAAGTGGATGATTTAAAAGTAACGAAAAAACTAAAAATACTTTTAAATCTAATGTTAAAAATAATTGGATTAGACGAACATTTGTCTGAGTTAAGATTTTTTTTATAAATTTTAAGCGAAAAACATTAGTTTCTAAAACCCAAAAAGTGAAAAAAACATTTATCATCGCCCGTTTGTGATTTAGCTTTACTTTGTCAAAAAATTTAAATGACTTTCAAACAAACATTTGGTCATGGTAATATCCTAAAAAAAGCGGGTCACTATTCCTTAAAATAATTCTAAAAAATCATCATTCTTTTTTTTTTTTTTTTTCCCAGTAATGATACAAACGTTGTGGCGGGGCGCATGGAATAGGAAAAGTACAAAGACGGTACTTTGATCTAAAAAAACATTTTTCAAAAAAAAAAATAAAAAGGGCATTTCTGTAGATTGGTACTAACTGCAATTTAAGTGCTTAAATGAAAAAATGACAATTAAGGGCCCTTTTTGACCCAAAATGCTTTACGTTATCCCAAAGTATGTTTTTTTTGCTTCATTGCAGGAAATAATTGAAAAAAAAAAAAAAGCCCAATCTTTCAACCTTGAAACTTTTCGATCTCTTCGTTTATGTAAAAAAACATTAACAAAAAAAGTCTAGAAGTATCCCTTGGCATAGAACAACAGTCATAAGAAAAAAAAAACCAAAATCTGTGACTGATTCTTTTTATGAGGTAACAAATGTGCAGAAAACTCCCCCCCACCCAATGACCTTTTAAGGGGAAATCTCAATTAAAGAATGATAAATTCCTGAACCAAAAACTAGAAATTTTGTTTAACATGGTTTTTTTTTCTATTTTTTTAAAAAAAAAAACAAATAAAAAAAAAATTAATAACGTTTAAACCCAGTTCATAAAAGGAGACAAAATTTTAGCCCTTTTTTTTTTCCGTTTCTCTTATTACTGAAAAAAAATGTTTCTTTCTATCCCATTTTTTATTTTTTAAATAAATAAAAAAATACATTTTTTTTCCGTTTGGTACAAAAAAATTTGATTTTTTTTCGGGAAATTAATCAAACAAACAATAAAATTTCACCAAAAATAAATAAAATAAATAAAATAAAATAAAAAGCTAAAAGCTTTAATTTTGCAAGGAGCCTAATAAAACTATATAGGAACTTAAATAGTTGATTTTGTCACGGAAAAAGTTGTTTACATGGAAACTTAAAAAATTTAAAATTTTTCCCTTTTATTTATAATAAATTTTTGAACGAAATTTTGCGTTTAATTTCCAAAAATTTTACTTTAAAATTATATAAGTTACTGTAACGTAAAGCGCACTCCCTAAATTTCCAATATCCAACCTTAAAAGTCTCTTTTCCCCCTTTGGGGGGCAAGGGCCCGGAAGGAGGGAAGGCCCAAAACAAAAAACCCACCAAAAGGCCTTAGCCGAGTTAGCATGGCACGTCTAATTTTAAAAAATAACAAAAAAAAAATTATACCAGCTCCCCGCTTTGGAAAATGTTAAATAAACTCTATGCAAACAAATAAAGAAACATTGTGAAGTCTGTTCGAAAAAACATTTTTAAAGTCTTTTCAAGATTAATCCCCCAGTGTTTACATCACTTTTTTTTATCGTCTATTGTTCATAAATTTTACAACCTGGTAGCCAATGATGCAAAAAACGTGAATTTAAGTTGTGTTTTTCAAAAAAATTTTTACATAAAATTTTGGTTTTAACAATAGTTCCCGTTTACCTCTTTGCATGTTTTTCGAACGGTCGCAACTCCGGGGTGTCCGGGTCCTCCCCCGGGCACGTCAGCGATCCTGTGGTGGGAGTCAGCGTCCTCCGGGGCCCCAGTCTGACCGCTGTGGTGCAACGTCAAAATTTTGGGGTAGCGTTTAGCTGAGGAAACTCTCATTAGAATTTTTTCGGTGGTTTCTTGGTTTGACTTACATTGTCCCCTATCTCCCCCCAAACCACCTCCTCTAGGATGACTTCAAACTCGTAATTTTCCCATCATCATCAATTAAAGTTTGAACTCCGAACAACTAATTGTTTTTGGAATAATGTCAGGTTCTCAAAACAACTTTTGGTTTCAGGATTGTTAGCGTTCTCTGTTCATCAATATCTCCCCAACTGCTCTCAAAGGGTTCCCCAAACTTGAACATCCCCAATCCTCGCGTGGGCCAAATACAGAAAAAGTTTTTGTCCTTACCATATCCAGCTTCCAGTTGGTCAAATGGTGCGTTTGATAGATGAATGGACATAAATTTCCTAATGAACTGGTAACACAGCATCCCCGGGGCCTCGAATCGACTAGTACAACGGTTTTTCATGCAAAAGTTACGTAAAATTTTTTATTTTTATAACTCCCCACAATCATCACAGAAGAACTTTTTCCCCTTATGGGAACTTGGATTGGTCTCTTTTTTCCAAGTTTTTCGGTTTGTAAATTTTTTAAAAATAATTTGGAAGTCTAAGCTTTACCTAGCGTGTAAAAAATTACCATTTCTCGGCATGGTTCTTTAAAACGTTTAAAAAACGTTACGGATGCCCGTTTTTTTGGGATACCCCTTTTTTTTGGATATATCTTTTTTGGATATATTCCGCTAAAATCCGGTTTAAATGTTCCAAATCGGCCCAGGCATTTGTTTGTATCAAAAAATTTTTCCCCAAATTTCGGGTTTCTTTTAAAAAAAGTTTTCGGATGTCCGCCTTTCGGATACCATTTTCAGCGTACGAACAAATCTCGTTGTTTTTTAAATTTGTTCCTATTCTCTGGCTTTATCTCCATAATATGCTTTAAAAAGCGCGGAACCTTATGGGTGGTGACTACAAATGCTAATTGTGAAAATTACTTCACAAAATTTCCTTACGATTTTCATGGTCCCGTCCAGTGGCGACAAATTTTCGATTTCAATCAAGCTGGAGATTGCCTCTGATTCCGCCAACCAAATCTCCCGTCTTATATGTATATTCTGCTACACGTGTGTTGTACTGTTTTTTTTCTGACTTTTTGTGACGCTTTCGTAAGTTCTCTCTAACTATTTTGTTTCATTCATGTTTGTACATACACCGGACAACTACTCTGAATAGGTCTGTGGCTCCTTTTCTTCAATTGTCACACCCTTCGTCATTATATCCAACGGAAGGAGCATCTCTTCACATAAACTATACGATGAGGACTCATACCAGTACTTTCCTGCGGAATAGTATTATATGGCATAACGATGAAGTCAATATCTCTGTCCCAATCTTTTTGGTCATCTTGAACGACTTTAGACAACATGCTTTAAATATTTCTTATCATTCTTTCCACAAATCCAGTCTTCTTAATTTCCA
Organism: Mercenaria mercenaria; assembly: GCF_021730395.1. Classification (NCBI taxonomy): domain Eukaryota; kingdom Metazoa; phylum Mollusca; class Bivalvia; order Venerida; family Veneridae; genus Mercenaria; species Mercenaria mercenaria. The sequence goes on along the minus strand of NC_069375.1, from coordinate 58,276,316 downwards.
AAACCTACACAGTTTTTGAAATAAGGCACTTTCGAATAAGCACCCCTTATCGGAATATATTTCCCTAGGGCATCCATATCGTTTGATCCAACCTCAGTCTAAACACTCAGACACAGTCACTGCACTGATATCAAGCATTGGATAAAACTCGATGAGTTTTGAGAAATAATCTCCAATGACCAGTATGTAAGCGTTATTTTGTGACGTCTTCGGAAAAGGTCTGGCAATATCTACTGCAATACGTTCAAACTTATTGCCAAACCACGTACTGTTGTAACGGATGTCTTTTCTTGCGTTGGGGATCCTTTGATTCTCCGCACAGTTGACATGCATATACATAATCTATACATACTGGGTCATGCCGTTCCAGTAAAATGGAGAATGTTTGGCTCTTGCTATGGATTTCTTAGTTCCCATATGACCAGTCCAGTGTGCATCGTGGATATACCACATTGCTGCAGTCGCAGATTTGTACTGGAAGTCCAATTCTGCAACGGATATCCGTATCTGAATATTGCCATCATATGCAGAGTAATTACACACGAATTGATAAAGATTCCCGTCTTGAAATCCAAAACTTGATTTCTGCATTTCCTATTCGAAATGTCTCCCATGACGGCATTGGCGACACTTTCTGCTTAGATAAAAGATGTATTTTATTGCTTCATCCGTCTGTTGACCTTGCTCAATACTTGACAAAGAGATCTTATATTTGGTTACGGCTTTTGTGTCGCGGGTTCGGTTTGTTCGGGACTCTTCTCTCCGTTATTTCGCTCTGGTTGTGCTGTGGGTCGATCGTGTGAATTTGATGTTGAGACTCTTCATTTTCATCATTCTTGTCTTCTTCAAAAAGAACATGGATACTTATCGCTTCATTCTCAAGGCAGATTGAGTTGTCACTGGGACTTCTGTCATTGTCGTACAATCTGTTATTGGAGCATTATCATGCTCCTTCGGATATGTACATCCGTCTGATGTCACTTTATCGTTTACTTGCTTTTCTTCCACTTTAATTTGCATTTCACATTGCCTACAAATGCTACTCTTGAAACTCTGGACAGAATCGGCATTCCATTTTTATTTCCTAGGCTATGAATATCGAAAAATCAAAACTGACTGAACCTTCTAACCACCTCTGAACTTGGGCCTGTGGTTCTTTAAAGTGTTTAAACCCAGCGAAAGGGGCCAGATCCGTCTGGATCTTGAATGGTCTACATAATGGTATGCTTAAAATATCTTTTGAAATAAACGACAGGAAACATTTCTCTTTTTGTTACATAGTAATTCCTTTCAGTCTTGCTAAGTTTTCTACTTCCTTACGCTATCACTTTCTCTTCTCCGCCCTGGTTTTGTGACGCACTGCTCGATTGCAAAGCAGCTAGGTCCCAATCTTGAATAAACTCCCTCCTTCTATATCGGGTAAGCAAATACGGAGCACTTGACAAATATCTTTCAATGCTCTGAAAGCTTACTCACAATTTGAATCCCCGATCAAAGGTAGTTATTCTTGTCAGCTTGCACAACGGCTAGCAATTTTTGAGTAATTCCTGACAAATTTTCTGTAATATGACGTTAATCTCAAGAAATGGCGAATTTCTTTTACACATCCTGGACGTTTCAACGTCGATATCACCTCGATCTTTTTGTGATCTGGCTTAATGCCTTCCGGGAAAGGACATGAGCTAAAATTGTGTCCGGCGGAAGAAGCTTACAATTTTAATCCTGCTTTTAACAAGCGATCAAGAACCATTCGCAAATCATTTATATGTTTTTCAAAAGAGCTACCGAAACGACGTTATCATAAAGGGTTATGTGACAAGAGTTTTCCATTGAAGGCCTTCAAGTGCACTTTCGGCTACCCGCTCAAAACGTCGCAGGTGGAATTACACAGTCCACCAAGGTATGGATGTGTAATGATAAAAATCCTCCAGTGGGTGTGGAAAAAGCAGTTTTCTCTTTATCAGATTCCGCCATAGGTACCTGATGATAAGCATGTTAAAATCAAGAGATGAAAACCGAGGCCAAGAGAGGGAATCTAGGTTTTCATAAATCATTGGTAAAGGATAAGCGTCCTTATTCTTTTGTTTCGTTCAACTTACGGTAGTCTATGCACATCCTCCAGGATCCGTCTTTCTTCCTTACTAACACTGTTGGAGTAAGTATGGACTTTCAGAATTTTCAGTAAGTCCTTTTCTTTCAATTCTTGATCTCTTTTTCGATGATGTTTCTCTTGAATAATGGAATCCTTCTTGGCGGCTCTTTATAGGAATGTCTTTTTGGGTTAATCTGATGTTTTACCCAACCTCGCCGGGACGAGCAAATACATCTTGTTTGTCAATCAAAAGATTTTTTAAAAGAGTTTGATTGGGCATTCGTCAAGCTTGGCGCTTTTTTATACATTTCACACAAAGGTCTGGTAACACTGGCACCGTTTCAGTTTCTATTACATGGAAAGCGGTAGCACAGGACTCCCTGGAAGCACAGTGTCCCTTATGGACGGATCCGTATGTTCCTTAAAGGTGTCCTTTGCTCCGTTTTAGAGCGTACTTTGTTCGACTCTCTGGAGTAGTCAAATCTTCTATGTCCCGAACGATTCAAAATGAGCAATCGCAGTGGGCCCCAATTTAATTGCTTTGTCGTCTTTTGAAACATTCAAAATCCTGGCATAAAATGCATGTTGTTAGATCATAAAATGGTTTTAAGCAATCATTAAATCTGTCTTTGCACAATTTGGGTCTGCAAGAAATATTCCTTTTTCACATAAAGGCTTATCTTTAAACTGTACCCGTACTTGCATTTTTGATTTGGAGGGATAGTTATGTTCGCCATTTTAACAACCCCGTGGTATCACTTCTTCTTATTCACTGATGATTTTAACACCGCCTTTCTGTATAAAAAATTCCTTGTTAGAGTGATCAAAATTGCACCAAAAAGGGGTTGATAAAGCCCTTCACCTGAAAAATTGGTAACAACACCTCCTACTAATATCGGGAAATAAAATTCAATACCATTTTAATTCGATCAAAACCTATGTTGCTCCATCACATTCTAAAAGATGGGCATTTGGTAGCTTAATGTTTTTCGTTTTTTTGGGTTTTCAATCCGGGTCTTTGGTTGTACGGAATTCTTTTAAAATTTTTTGCTAGTGATGATTGTTCTTTTTGCTCCTGTGTCTTTTTTCCACACTACCGGTAGGCCGCTAATTGCCCCAGAAAATTCTTATTTTCCTTTAATTGACTCGGATTTTTCTGAATTGCAAGGCCTTCAGTAGTTTTGATCTCCTCGCGGCCTCCCGAGTCGATCACTTTTAGTTTAAAGGTTGTGACCGTTTTGGGTTCCCGTCACATACCTTGGTTTTTTCCTTCCTCTTGAATTACGCTTTAATCTACCAGATTGTCGATTGAACAGACCTTTGGTGAGTTATGCTCTTTGATGCTTTTCCTGCGAGATCTCAAACACTCTTCCTGCATAGCATGGAAACTGCCTTGAGACGCTAGTTGGATGGGTCCGTTTTACGGCTAATCTGAAATCGCTGGAGTCATGGAAATTGTTTAAAAATATGCTCAATGCCTGCTCCTTTATGATTTCAGGTGTCAGTATATGCTTTTATACAAGTCCTCAACTGTTCAGCCAAACTCACGATATGATTATTTCGTTTTTTCCGCGTTGATTTGGCATTAGAAATGTAACTCCCCTTATATTTGCTGTACCAAAACGTTGTTTTTGTTTTACAATCAGCTTAGCCAATCACCTTGTATTCTCGAGGCAACCCATTGCATAATTTTCAGCCGGGCCACGGAAGACAACATAGTAAATTTTCCTTGAATAATCATTCGACGAGTTGTTAGCTGGGCGATATTCTCAAAGTATATTTTAATTTGTCACATAGGAATTATGTACATCTCATTAAACCTGTATATAATGAAATTGCCAAAGGACATAAAAATATAACTTTTAATCCAAAACAGAAGAAATAATTTCCATCTGTGGCCTGCCGCTACCGTGACTTAATCCGGTAGCCTTTTCAGCCCTGTCATGTTCCTAAAAGTAGGAATAATGGCGTGCTTATTGTTGCTCATTCCTATGGAAGTTTTGGAGATGAAAAACTTTTAATTATTGTGTTTCTATTTGCATGATCACATGCGTTTTTTTTTGTCAAGTACCATCCATCTTTGGAGTGCTTGAACATGCGAATTCCCTAGTTTTCTTCAAAAACGTATGTAAAAACAAACAGTGTTGTACTAATGTAACCAATGTAACTAAAGCGCAACTCTGTACAAATTTAAATATTAATTTCCCAACATCCAACAACATTCTCATCAAGTATGACAAAATCAAGGTATATATACCCCAATGGTAACAATGGGCGGAGTCAAGTGTATCCCTCGGAGGAGTGCTACTCCAAAAGGAGCGCAAGGCCCGAAAGGAGCAGCGAAACACCAGACCAAAAGGACTTCGCCGACTGTTACCATGGCAAGTATAAATTTTTAAAAAATAAACAAAAAATTACATTATATTAAAAGTAACAAATGGCCTTTACAGCTGCTGCTGGCGGATCCATAAGGGATCAGTGTACCTCTTCATCATAATCATAAGTGCCTTGTCTATGCGTAATTTTCACGTAGTTCTAATAAATTCTCAAATATTGGTGGTACGAAAAAAAAACCCCCCAAAAAAACAACAAATAAATAAATTTCATCATTGTAAGTTTGTGGAAAATATGAATAAATACTAAATTTCAGGTTAAACATAAAGAAATAATATAATATCCAGAATAAAAATGTCTATACAGGGATTATTTGTGCCTTCTTGTCATAATGGCACTAAGTTTAATAATAACCCATAAAAAGTTTGGTATTAGGTGTGTCATTATGCCCGGAAGGCCAAACTAAACCGTATATTAAATTTTAACAAAAATAAATAAAGGATCACCTTTAAAATTATTTTATTATAAATATTTATATGCCCAGAATGTGACTCTTTCAAAAAGGACCCAATAAAACATTCCCAAATTTATAAATTCTTTCATTTGTAGTCTGTATTTCCTACTTTAAAGTGAGAATATATAATTTTGATAAATTTAACCCCATATCGTAGATAGTAACAACAAAAGAGTAAATGCTAACAATGCATAGTGAAATAGGATTGATTCAGATAAGACTGGCAAACATGATACAGGTGACAACAGTGCAATGATATGTTGTTTTTTTTTTGTTGTTTTTTTTTTTTGTGTTTGTGTGTGTGGTGTGTGTGTGTGGTGTTTACTTTTTCATGACATCTTAAGTTATTTGTTTGACATCTACAGTTTTGGCACTGGTGTTTTGTTTATTTGTTTCAAAAAAGTTGCCCCATTAGAAAAGTATGAAAACATACAATCATTTAAGTAATCGCAATTAAAACGAAATTATGTTATGCTTTTATATACATACATAAAATAAGTTGTTTATCAAGGTATCAAATATGCTTTAAAATGACATGGTTTTCGTTCTAACATTATACATCTGTTTTAAAACTTAAAATTTTCCCAGTTTAACATCATATTATTATTCTATAATAAATGTTGTCTTCAACATTTCAAGAATTTTGATTTAAATCTCTGTTATGATATAAGCTGTACAGTTATAGCACACTTGCACCCTTGACTTATAGGATTTGCACAATACGAAATGTACATCCGAAGCATGTTGCGTATGACATGATATTTCTTTTTTGACTAACCTTGTAAATAGTAACTGCAATAAGAGAATAAAGGCAGAAAAAAAAAAAAAATATTTATATTTATATATATATATTATGGGGCCCTTCCATGAGAAACCTTATTAGTGAAAATGCTATAACGATTGTATAATTAGTAATGTAAAATACTGGAAAAAACGCTGTTTTTCTTATGTTGCTCCAGAAAAATAGAAACAATAATTGTAATTCGGGCATCTAAAACAAATCAAATTCTACATATTTTTATATAAATGTTGTTTCTGTTGTCATGGCAACCGGGAAACCAAAAGCCCCTATGCGTCATGAAAATGTACAGGTGTATAGATAAAAGACTCCTGATGAAACTAAAATATACGGTTAAGTTTTTTCAGTAAAATCGCTTTAAAACTGTCCCTAAATATTCAAATCTATGATGTTAAGTAAGTGTTACGCATAATTTTCATTAATGACTTTAAAAATACACGCCATGCACAACGACGTCCTATCTTTCATGACGTTCTTAACGTCACGTCTCAAAATACCTCGGTGACTAACTTAAAAACATTGTAGCTCTTTAGAAAGTGATCATTCCAAATTTTTGGGATTTAAAAGATAAACGAATGTTCTTCGTGAATATGTTTTTATCTCAATTTTGAATATTTTGTCACTAATACAGGTTTTCTCGTGGAACGCCCCATATTATAATGTATGGCCCAATAGATAAGTGTCGTTTGAAGATTATACCAGGGTGCCACAATTGCTTATCTGTATTTAATCGGTACTGGATTTGGGTTTTGATAAGACAACTTAATTTGTAGAGCTAAAACTAAGCGCTAGAAAAGGTGCTTATAACTTCTAAATTTAAGATGATCTTGCAACATTTACCGCTGACAAAATAAGTTAGTTATATTTAATCACAATTTGTTCCATTACAAACAAATTAAAAGCTAATTTGATAATATAGAGTCCTTCAAGTTAACCCTTTTTTTTCTCAAAATAATGAAAATTGCAGATAACTACTATGGCTCTAACCATCGATATTTAAGATTTCAGTTCAGTCAATATATATTAAAATGTAAATTTCAGAAATAATAAAAACTTATGATTTTGTTAGCGAAATTTAAGTGCTCTTTTTTGTTATCAGGACTTCCAAAACATCAATGCATTTGTGCGGAAAAAGGCAAATGTCTTATCTTTAAGTTGTGGCTTTTACAAGTGAGATCTATGAGCTTAATGCATACTTACAGTATCGATTACCCGAAAATTTGAACTAACCAGGCGTATAAATGGATTATCAGATACCCAGACTTTCAAATTCATAAAACTTGTCTTTACACACTTGTGGTTAAGGGAGGGGGAAGGGTAAAAGTATAAAATTTTGGTCTACATATGAATAACATATTTTAATTTTTTTGTTTTTTATGCTGTTAAATTCTTCAATAGGTCTTTTTGCCCGCGATGCCTTACAACGGTCAGTCTTCCCAAGCAAGTCTCGCCCAAAAATTGTAAAATAAGTTCACTTTCATAACCTATAAGTATAAAAGCAGAAAAACCAGTAAGAATTTAAAAGTGAAATCTGGTAACATGCATTATCAATGTTATCAAAGATTTAAAATTAAGGAAATGTGTTACGATACAAAACCGTGAAGGGTTTGTTTGTAGTCGTCACTTGCGCTTGTTTGGCGTAAGGGTGCCAGATTTGTGGTACCATTTTCCTAGTCTACATACCCGGTCACTTTGGGGGGGAGCCGTTTATTGAAGGTGACATTTTGAATATTACTCTTCAGAAAAGGTGTGAATTTGGGTGGAAGTACAACGTTAAATCGAAAATGATCCCGAATTTTTCACAGTTCTTGTCATATCTGTAGAACGATAGGAATGGTATAAATTGCTTTTTAAAGTCATGAAAAAATACTGAATCCTTCAAAATTCATTTTTTAACGATAACAAAAATAAAAAAAACAATCTGTAGTATACCCTTTTTGATAATCTAAAACACTAAGGGTTTTTAAAAAATTTTTTCAAATCAAAGAGTATTTTAAAATTGCCTCAGTGAAAAAAACCTATTTATAAAATTTTTCTAAAAAATTTTTGCAAAACAAATAAGAAAAAAAAAGAATGAAAATTATTTTAAAAAAACATGAAATGTTTCTGAAAAAAATTCCCTTTATTTATATTGAGATGTTTATACCGTTTTTTTTTTTTTTTTTTAATTTTCAACGTCTGCATTGAATAAACTTTTAATGCGCTTTTCTATTTCAGGGTTATTGATGACAAAATTACAACATGCAACGCCCCCGATAATTTCCAGTGTCTAAAAAATAAAAAATTTCGTCGGTTATCGATTCCCCCTTTCAGCAGCTAAATTTTCATTGTCTGTTGAAACAAAAGAACAATTGTTCGTCTTTCATTACATTTCAATGAATTCACCAAGTACTTGGCGGGAGAACTTTAGGCCTTTGTAACCTACGAAAAGAAAGAATTATAAATTTTGCAACGAAATTAAATTTCTTGTGATTGAATGTCCGTTTCGAAAAAACACGACATTTGTTGGCGCATTGAGCGATGTAGCTCAACTTAATGAAGTGTGATTGTCTTTAATTTGTACAAAAATTGTACAAAACTGTCTGAGTTCAAAATTATATATTTAAAGTTTTACAATTAGCTCATTAGTCATTAGGTTTAGCTCTCACTGCGAAAAAAAGTCAATATACGGGATGTAGGGCCCCGTAATTTCGAAAATACGGGGTTTATACGGGATGTATATTACAAAATACGGACCAATTACGACCCCGTATTCGGAAACTATATAGGGAATCCGAAATTTTTCCCTCCCGGGTTTCCCGCCGAATTTCATAAGTTATTTCTCGTTATATGAAATATACGAATTTTAAAAAAATAAACCCCTAAAAAGGGGTTTTTATTCGGCCTGCTTTAACATAATTTCTTTTTTCAGTTTCGAAGGGTCTTGAGTTTTTTTCCCCGTATACTTTCCGTATTTTGAATATACGGAACACGTATACGAGCCTGTACTTTCCGAATATACTAGTATACGGATCCGTTTTTTTGGGTCAAAACGGACTGTGTACATTAATAAAACGGGACATATACGGACTTGTATTTTCAATATCGGGCTTCGGTTTTTTTTTTCCGAAAAACGAGATATACAAGTAACGGATCCCGTATTTTGGCATTACGGGGCATTAACGAAACGAACTTTTTGATTTTCGGGTAGGATAGTCCCGTATATGCAGGTATCGCAATAGGGACCCGTACTTGTGTCGTATACGGGGAATATACGAACTGTATTTTTTACTATAGGGTAAGACAGTGTATAGCAGGTATACGAAATTTTCGGTCCCGTCTTGTGCTTATACGGAATGTTTTTGCATCTGTTTAAGGGGGGAAAATACAACCTGTAGCTTTTGATATACGGCCGGTTTTCCACATTTTTTAAGAATGCGGTTACAGATTCCATATCTCACTTTAGATGAATTTGGTTTTGATTGGGGGGGAAATTTCAGGCCAGTATTCAAAAAGATACATTTCCAGACTTTTCCCCCGTAAGCCTATGTGTTATACAAATCCCTATTTTCTTTAAGTGAACTGATTTGTTATGGGACACTTAAAAGATGAAAAAATGAATGCGTCATACCTGAGCGAATACGGTATTTTAGAAAAAAAGCAAAACAAAGACGGGGGTAGGGAAAAAAAATTCTATGTTTTAATTGGAGACATGTCAATTAAATTAACATTTTATTAAACTTAAAATTTTTTAAATCAGTTTTTCAAACATTATAAAAAAAAAAAAAGCAGAATTAAAATATTAATCAAAAAAATAAGCATTCTTAATATAGCCCGCCATAAAAACCCAAAATAGTGGGTTTTGCGACCCAGGCCAGGCTCCATTCGCGCAGTCTGATAGGATCCTGTTTGTTTGCTAAAAGTTACTGAAATTTGCAAAGACTTTAAAAGAAAACAGCATGGACCCGGATGCGCAGGCTGGTCGAACCATGCGGGTCGCAAACCCACTATGTTGGTTATCTATGGCACGGCTAATTAAATTTTCATTTCTAATGAAAAACTCAATTCGCACTATGTCTGTACTGTTTTGTTTTTCCCCCATGAATGTTGATTGCTATAGGCGTTTCGTTTTCCGTCTGCTAAGAAGAGCAGTACACCCCTTCTAATTCTAAAAAATTAATTCAAAACGAGCGCTTTAAAAACAGTTGGTTCTTTGCGGATACATATGTAAGCGGGTTACAAAATGATGAACCCCATGGAAAAAAAATCCAGTTTTTGATGTCAATAAGTACAAGTTTTTATCTGTTTTTGCGAATGTCACTGAGAACAAAATGGCGCATCCGGGCTGTTCTGTCTGCATCTTTTGATCAAACAGTAGAATTTTTCCCCAACATAAGATTTTCTCCAGCGTGAAAAAAATATGTCCTTTTTCTATTCCATAAAAACCCTTTTGTGTAACCTGAATAAAAAAAATGCAGCATTAAAATTAAAAAAAATTGGACTCTGCAATTCAAAGATATGATAATTTATTATTAAATGAGGGAAAAATTTTTGACGAAAAAATACTTTGGGGGCGGGGGATGACGCATTTTTAAGTGTCAGAACGCACCTACTATTTGTCGGGGAAAAAATTAGTATCTTTAAAAAGGGCCTGTTGATATTTAAAAACAAGTTATCTAAGGGTTTTATTATTTTTTGGTTTTATTACGTTAAACTACTCCCAAATTATATTTAATATAAAATGCAGGTGTTATATTGCCGTCACGGTTGCCCGGCCAATTTCCTCCCCTGTCCTCAGATTTTACCTGCAAAAAAACTTCAAAAGCAATAAGTGGGGGTTTAATGGGATCAAAATAACACCCTCCCCATTTATTCTAAAAAAATGTAAAAAAACTAAGCCAGGGTTTAAAAATTTTAAAAAACCCAACGCTAATGGTTTAGTGTTCCTAACCTGTCCCGCCATTGCAATCCTCCTTGTTAGAATTAAAATGCACAATAAATCTTTTTGTGCAGTTTTAAAAAAATTCCAGATGACATAACTTTGGTTGTTAAGTTTTTTTAAAATTTTTAATTTTTTAAAACATTCTTTAAATTTGTGACTAAACAAGTTCGACTTATATTTCCCTCTAAAGTTTTAATTTTTTGGTAAACAATCTAAAGGGTTTTTCAAAATTTAAAATTTCGGGGTCAGTATAAATTCTTGCAAGTAAAAATTCATCAAAACGTCTCATGTTTTTTATGTTCAAAAAAATGTAATGCATCTCATTTTTTAATTCAGAAATCCGTATAAAGTATAAAAAATAGAAAACTTACTGTAAATCTGGATTTAAAATTATCCAAATCCGAAATTTAAAACCTAACTAAAATATAATAAAGGGGCCGTGCCATGAGAAAACCAACATGTGGTTTTGCGACCAGCATGGACCCGAACCAAACCCAGCGCTCCGCGCAGTTGGTCGGATCCTGCTGTTTGCTTTTAAAGTATTGGGAAATTAAAAAAAAACTTTTAGCGAACGCATGGATCCTGACCAGACTGCGCAGTGCGCGGCGGGTTTTGATCCATGCGGGTCGCAAAGCCACTGTTGATTTTTCATGGCGCACTCAAATAATTCGGGTTTATCAATATGTTTACATTATTTCATATTAGAGTTGCCAAATATTCGATAAAATTATGAAACGTGTATACTGTTAATCTGTGGTAAAATAAAAAGAAATAATACTGTTTGATTGAATGTTTTGAAGATCGAATTTCAGACATACTCGATTTTATTCCTAAAAAATGCCCACTTTTTTTTCAAATGTTTGGTTTTTGCACAAGGGCATGTATATTCGTGCACGGAACAGGCTGGAGAGTAACGAAAAAGGGGTGGTCAAAAAAAAAAAGACATTTCCCCAGTTTATTGTTCTCACAGTTTTTTGGGGGGTTTTTTTTTCGAAATATAAGCCCCTAGGCAAACCTGCTTTAAATTCCTTAATCAATTTTCCCTTAAATCACGGATTACTTTCGAAAAATTCTACAAATCCGCTTCGATTAAAAGCAAAATTATCAGTTCTCAAGGATACCTTTTAAGCAAAGTTGTCACATTATGAAAACTTAAAAGGAATTTTCGTTTTATAAAGCTTTTTTTAAAATGCAATATAGAAAAAAGATGTCGGCGGGAATCGAACCCTGGTTGCAGCGGCAATAAAGAGTTTTCGCTGTCGTTACCAGAATAAAGGGTTTTTGTGTTTAATTGCGCTTTAAAAAATTTCAAATTTTGTCGTAAAAATTATTTTAAAACACTAATTCTAATGGGGTTCCGCAAAATTATAGTTTGTCAGTATAACGTAGCATATACCCTTAAAATTCCCCATATATTTAAAAAAATAAAATGCCGTGCCATGAAAAACCAAACATGGGGGGGTTTGCGCCCAGCATGGTCGAGACCAGTTTTGCGCACAGCCCATGCTTTTCCTTTTAAAGCCTTTTGGAATTAGAGAAACTGTTAGCGAACAGCATTGATCTGAGCGACGCGCTGATGCGCGGGGCAGGTTGGATCCATGCTGGCGCAAAGCCACTATGTTGTTTTTATCATGGCGCGGCTAACTTTTTGTTAAGAAAGGATTTATAGTCTTGACCCATGCTGGGAAAAACCCCCACACTATTTTGGTTTTCTCATGGCCGGCTAAATTATATATTTTTTGTTCTTGCGAACGATCTGGGCCCGTGCCTTTTTAAGTATTCGTTTAAAATTGCATTATGTCTTAAATTTAATTTTTGGCCCCCAAAATTGCATAAGTTACATTAAAAGTAAAAAATTTATTGGTTTAAACACCTTTTAAATGTCATTGGTATTAAATTGCCCAGGGATAAAAAATTCCGGTAGTGTTGTTTAAAGCGGGCATAAAAATATGTTTAAAACCCCCTTACTACAAATGATAGGTATTTTATATTTTATGCTTTTTGCATTGTAATATAAATATCACTTTCCTTCTTTGTCTTATATCGCTTTTTTCTTTCTCTCGGGGATTTGTTTCATAATTTTGCACTCATGTCAGAAATTTATGCAGCAAACAAACTATTACCCCGCCTTAGAATTAACAGTAATAAAATACGTAAGGACTGTTTTAAAAGATTGATATACGAGGGAATATCGAAAAGTCATGGCCCAAATTTCACGAAAACACTTGGTTCTTTTTTTTACTGCGGTAGGGGAAGCGCAATAGTAAATGATCGAATTTTTAAAAGGGACCCCCCCCCCCCACCCATTTTTCCCTTTATTATTTTTGATCGATATAATGAAATATTTTCCTTTTTCAAAATTGTTTAAAAAAAAAAGGCAGTTTTAAAAAATACAGGCGTCTTTACGCAAAATTTTGGGTGAAACTGACGTCAAAAAATTATAGTTTTTATCATTTTTTTCAAAAATGCCATCTAGAAAAAGCAATATTTTTTCAAATTACCCGGTACCCATTTTCTAAATATAAAAGTTGAAATTTTAAAAATTCATTAAATTATAAAAGCTTTTCCGAAATTCCAGTTTTGTTAAATGAATGAAAAGTGCGTTTCCGCCCTTTTTCAGTTTCCCAGTTCTACGATTATGTTACTATTTGTTTTTATTTCAAAAACCTTGCAAAATCAAAATTTTTGGTGACGACATCGATCCTTGTAGACTATTGGGTGAAAGAATGAATGAAATAAAGTTAAAAGATGAGTGTGAAAAAAAAATCAATCGAATGAAGAATGAATGAATGAATTTAACTATTAAAAGGCTATTCTGAATTTTTTTTTATAAAGATTACAAAAATTAAAAATGACCTTTTGAGTTCGAATTTTTTTAAGCAATAAAAGCAACCGTTTTCCGTTAATTGAAATTGGGGTGTTTTGTCACAAAAAAAAAAATATTTTTTTTTTTAAATAAACAAAATTAAATCAAAATTTAAAAACTTATCGTGACTTTCCCTTTCCCTCTGAAATTGCCTTAATAAAAAATCTTTAAAAATCTTATGGGAATATACAGATTACCGGCGGGGACTTGAGCCGTGTTATCGTGAGGGAAAAACGCGCAAAACCCTGTTCCAATGATTGGCGAAAAAAAATCAGATTAAAGATCCCCTTAATTTTGGGTAATTTGTGTTAATTGACATTTACGATTTCTGATATTGCAATTTGCAGGTAGAAAAAATTTTGAAAAAAGCAACTGAAATTTCCAGGCTTAGGGTACATGGGGTATCTATCGATTTTGTTAATATGCTACAATTTTTTACAATTTAAGTTGGCAGTAAAAACTTTTGGAGAAAATTTATGACATTTATTTTCGTGGGATGGGTAAAAACAGTGTAATGCTTATTTCATTTGATTTATAAGACATCAATTTTTCTTTGTCAAAAGTTTTCGAGCGTTTTTTTGTTAATTTTTTAAACAATTTTTATATTTTTTAAGTTAATCAGTGCCACGCCACTACGTTACCCCGGTTTTCATTTCGTTAAAGAAAAATAATGGTTTTTTTTATCGCTATGTTTTATCCCTTTTTGAATTTTAATTTTTTTTCTTAAAATATTTATTTTCTAGTTGCTTGTGACAGGTAAAGTGTCTTTTTGTCTATAAATATTTTAAAAAATAATCGACATTTTTACAAGGGTGAATATTGTAAATTTTAATAAAAGGACCTAAATATACGGTGCTTTTACAAAAAAGTGGGAAAATTTGCAAATAAATTTGGGGAAAAGGTTTGGCCATAACTCGAACCCCCTACCCTTATTTGGAGCTAAACCCTTTTTTTGGATTTTAAGTCGCCCGCACAATTATAGGGTTTTTGGGACTTTCCCCGCCTTTTTTGGTGGAGGGAAACCCCCGGGCCCTTCCGGCATTATTTCATCATGAGCAGGACCTGGGGTAGAACCACCCACCTTCCGAAGCAAGCTGGTGGTTTCCTAATGAAAAATTCAACGCCCCCCAGTGAGGTCGAATCCACACGTGAGGGCAGTGATTTTAAATCGCGCCTTAACCACTCGGGCCCGGAGGCTCCCATGCTACAGTTAATTCAACTAAAAAAATTTATATGTAATATTTGACCGCTATTTATGTTTAGCTTTTAGATTTAATTTTGGAAATATACGAAATATTATATTGGGGTAGGTCAATACTAAAAACACTACATCCACGAGAAATAAAATAGTCTTGGAACATGAATACTAGGTGGGAAGGGGGACTGGAAAATTTTTTTTTATCCGTGCCACGTGTTAGCACCCCATGCAAGTTATACACGTGGGAATGGGTTGATTAACACGTGCGCACGTAAAACTGTTTAGCTAACATTGAAGTATAAATTCGCTTTTTTACTGAACTGCGAACGTGAAAAATTCCAAAGAAACTAACCGAGATAAACAGTCTTTTTTCTCCAAAAAACGTGAAGCGCTTTCTTCGTAAATTTCAGCTAACATTAAAAAAACTTCCCTTTTGAAGACATCCATTTAGAAAAAAAACGGATCTTTCCTAGTAAACCCAAAGTGATTGCTGTCACTTGGGTACTTTATAGTTATCACCCGTGCACGTTTTGGGAATTACCACGTTGTAGCTAAACGTGCGCACAGAAAAATAAAATATTTCCTATGCCCCGTTATGACCGTTTACTAGAAAATCTGCAGAATTACTTCGAAACAAAAGTCAACGGATATGAAAAATTTTTTTTTCTTAATATTTTTAAATTAAGTAACAGCTGAAATGCATAGAAAAAAAAAGGTTAAAATACTATTTTATAGGGTTTTAATTATATTAAAAATGAAAGATTTTGGTTAAATTTTGTTTCTTTTTTTACCAAATGCTAGTTACTACAGTTGGTTTAAACGGTCCGACATACCCGGGGTGGGTTCCCTGGCCCCAGTGGTTTGATCGATGATTCAAACCCGTTTTCCCATCACCCCAGCGGGTTTAAGACCAAGCAGAGGTTGAATTCTCCTGTGAGGAAGACATTAAGCAGGTGCAGGTGCTCGCTCGTATTTAAAAAAAAGCCTTAGGGGACCGGGGGGTTTTTTCCACCAGAAAACGGAAAAATCGCTAAAGGGCCAAAAAGTGTGTCAGCGCAACGTTTAATCCCAAAAAAAACACAAAAACACCTATCGGCGGTAGCAGACGATACTGTATTAAAACGAACGAAAGGCGTTTGTTCGAATCTTTGGGCGCAGCCCCTTATACGATTTTTTTTTGTCTGTAAAAATATTGAAAAGATTTTTTAAGAAAAATTCATACAGTCTTATATACTTTTTCAGTAAAAAAAATAAAATATTAGTTCCCTTTTTTTTTTTTTAAAATTTTTCATTGTATCACAAGCGTTTAAATGTGCAGAAAAAGAGTTAATTTAGCTTCATTAGATTTTTCAATGGCGTGATCCCCGGTATTTTTATACTACAAATAAATAGGGAGAATTGATTAAACCTTTTTTTTTTCTCAGTCGGCTATTTGATAAATTTAAAATAAATCGGGAAAGGCTAGATGAAAATGAGGGTTCATTCATTTTGATTTTAAATTAAAATCCTGTTTTGGTCCCTGAAGCTTTTTTTCGTTCATGTCAATTGTATTAAAACATTTCTTTTTTTTCAATATTGGCATTCTTTACATACACTACAATTCGAAAACATGCAAAACGTTTGCCTTTGAAAGGCCCGGGAAAAAAATTTCATCACATATTGATTGCATCCGGTTTTTTTAAAATATAAAAAAAATTTAAACCCGATTTCCGGGTTTACGGGAAATATACGGAGTTGTATACCAAGCTATAGGACTATACGTCCCGTATTTTCGAAATATCAAATTATTTAAATCCCGTATTTCCGGCATTCGGGAAATATACGGAGTTGTATCGAAAATATTCAGGAAAATTTAATCCCCGTATTTTTCAAAATAACAAATATCTTTTCCCCTATATCTAGAATATCGGGAAATATACGGAGTTTTATACAAAGAATATCGGGAATTTTTAAGTCCCGTATTTTTTTTTATACAAAAAAATTTAAACCCGTATTTCTGGGATTATGGGAAATATACGGGGTTGTTTCACCCAAAATTAGGGACTTTACGTGCCGATTTTCGAAAATACAAAAATTTTTTTAAATCCCGTATTTCCCGGCATATAGGGGAAATAACGGAGTGATACGAGAATTACGGGAAATTTAATCCCCGTATTTTCGAAAATAAAATATACATATCCCCTAACCAGAATATACGGGAAATATACGGGGTTGTTTGAAAAATTACGGGCATATACGTCCCGTATTTTCGAAATATACAAATTATTTAAATCCCGTAATTCCCCGGCATATTCGGGAAATATCGGGGTTGTATACAAAAATATCGGGAAATTTAATCCCTGTATTTTCGAAATATACAAACTTACTATCCCTATATCCCAAAAATAGGGAAATATACGGGGGGTTTTATATGAAACATTTTCGGGAAATATAGTCCCCTATTTTGAAATACGGTTTATGTTTTTCCGTCACCAACATATACGGGAAATGGGTGTGTATACGATCAGAATAACCCTTTTTAGAGTTTCCCGTATTTCAATAATATACGGGGTATCGTATACTAAGAATTCCGTATTTCATAGTATTCATTTTATTAGTATACGGACTTTTAAATATACAAGCCCCGTACACGCCCGTATTTTAGTTTTCCCGTATTTCTTCCCGTATACGGGTAATATACGGGATCCCGTACACTCCCGTATATTAACTCTTTTTTTCGCAGTGTTAAATAACCATTTGTTTAGAAAATGCTAAATGTAAAAGTTGTGAATGTGGATAATGAAGGAATGTTAAGAAATGTTTTATTTCATATCAGGAAATAAATTTTAGTTTTCGTCAAAATCTAATGAAAAAAAGTAGATTGGTACCATTTTGAAAAAAAAAACTTTGTGGAACTAGAAATACAAAATTGAAACAAGTGTTGTTCTTCTTATATCACCCTTTGATGCCGCCATCTCATTATGTTGCAAATGTCTAAAGGAAATGACTTCTAAATATTACATACAGAAGCTTTTTTATATATATATATTTTTAATGTTCCCAAATTACTTTAAAGTATTACTTTCCTTTGCTGGTTCAGTTGACACTGCTATCATGCATCAATCGGGCTGAAATTCGCCCATGTTTTTTTTCGCGAAGAGTTGTGTTCTGTTATTGCCAAATGTTCGACTTTTCAGATATACCAGCTTGCTTTTCACTGCGTTCAAATATTCCTTGGCCAGAAGGACAGCAAGAGACATGTCGACAACATTCAATGCTTATTACATCAATGACGTATCTTGGTTTTCCATTTGTACAAACAACTGAACAATGGACAATTTATGTCCCAATGAAGAGGTTGCATGTCAAAATACTTGACTTCTTCGTTCCGTGTAAAAATGGTACACTTTTATCAATTGAATGCCTTACTGGAATTTAAAATGTACGTCTGTATTAACAAAAGGAGCCAATACCATTTAATTTTTATTTTCAAGCTCCAGATAGTTATGGCTTCTAAATATGCAGCATAATAATTCCCCAAAAAAAAGAAAGAACAATCTGACTCTATTTCATTTAATGATGAATTATTTTAGATCGGTGCAGATAAAAACTACATATTCTATTCCAGAGGTATACAAGTCGGAGTTCCAAATTATTGATATGGACCAAGTTAAACCTTACTGCAATATCAAAAGACCTCCAGACAGTTTGAATTCGTCATATGATACGCTAACAGTATTCTTTTACAAAGGTGAACACCCATGGCATCAGGAAATTGTAGGCAGTATAGAGGGATTCAGAATCATTTATAACGCAATTGATGAATCTGAAGATCGTCTGACAGATTACAAGTATAACGTTTCCAAAGGTTAGCTTTCAAAGAATTTATAAAATATTCTTTGTTATAGCATGTACTTTGAAATGCATCTTTTGTATACGATTGTGTTACCAATACCATTAATACCACCTGGATATAGTTGTTTAGTGCTGTATGTCATCTTGAAAAGAATTTTCATCGGACCCACACACAGCCTGTTGTTATATGTGACAACTTGTTTCTGCTGTGACTGATATGGCAAGAGCTACACAGTTTAAATCAGTCGTCAAAGTACAAATACTTTTTGATAGTACTAGGTAATGTCGATTTTATTTATATTTATATAGCTTCGAATCAGGCCAAAGATTTGAAAGAAAAAGATGGCTTTCAAATGTGAATTAGGCTCGTTCAATAATTTATATAAAGCTTGTTTCTGATCCTATTATATATACGATCCAATTCAGAATCCTTTGTATAGATTTTAAGATGTAGGCATTGTTTGGAATTATTCTCTGATAAAGTAACCTTTGGTAACTTTTCAACACAGATCATAAGTGTATGCGGTTGACAGATGGAAAATGATGTTAATATTTGCACCTTGCCGTCTGATGATGCGCCCATATTCAATATACAATCCCTGGCTCGCGGATTTTGCTTTTTCCGCATTACCACAAGCACAAATATTTGCCTTGGGAGGAAAATTACTATGATTTTTTCACATTGAACGGCTGTTGACAAGAGCGAAAAATCGCAATGATTATATAACACACCTCAATAAAAGTGTCACTAAATGCCCGCGGCGAGTCACGAGGAATAATCTCAGCGGGTCGCGGTGAAATGCGATGGATCGCGGCGAACCACCGGCAATCACCGCGAAATCCAGGTAAATTTTGTAGGTTAAATACATATAAACTTTTTATTGTTGTTACACGTATAATTGCATTAGTTTGTTTTCTGTTAAAATGCACAAATAATAGGGTTAAAGAGCAAATAAATAAAATTAATGTTGATATGTAATGATTCCATTAGTTTTATAATTTATCTATAGTATTTAACAAATTAAAATTTATTCCTATCTTACCTTTTGGATAAATTTCAAAATTTACACGCAGGGCTTGGCGTAGCAATTTTGTAGTTTTAAGTTAAAATTAAATTATTTCCTGTAGAGGATACATGTTTATATTCATTCGCAAAATAAAACAGAAATATAAGTTATATATAGCATTTCACAAATTTTAAAAATTGTCTCATATCATTGTTGAGTAACGAGGTTGGAGAAACAAAAATTGGCCCGTTTCACACTTGCAGGAAGTGTCACTTTTCATACTGTTTATTGTCATCAATATTTTAAGCATAGTCAAATACTATATGATACAGTACTTGACACTTGACACTTTTCTATTTTTGTAAAGAAACAGTTACACAATGTGATATGTATTATCAACAGACACTATATCAGGCATCTTTGTTATAGAATATTATATAAAATATATAAAGAAATCGTTGTTTAAGTACTCTCTAAGTAAACCACTTTACATTTCGGCAAGGATGTTTTTTACCAAATTAGTTTTAAATATAATTTTACAATAAAATTTTATTAAATCTTTAGGCACAATAAAAATCAGAAATAAGAGTCTGTGTTCTCGTTTTCGGCAAAGGCCGACTCTTATTTTATCCAATTTTAGCTAGTTTTAACATTTTTAACCAAATTTTCACATTTTTTAAGACACTAAACAGGTATCGATAATGTTTTTACAAATTATGTTTAGAAAAAAAATCAAAGTGCATTTATAATTATTATATGATTATTTTGGAATAATTTTCATGTAATATGACAACACATGTGTCAGTCCGTCCGTCTGTATGTCGTATTTTGATTCCGGAGCATAACATTCAAGGTACTGGCTTTATACTTGGCACTACATCCCTCACCTGATTTTCACAGCTTTCTACATCGCATTTGGTAGCGCGTCACGCAAATAAAATGTCATTGAAATTAGAAATAGAGGTTGTGTTTTCTAACCAGACCGTAATTTTGTAACGTTCCAACTAAAACTGGTCGATGGAAACAATATCACGAAAAAGTTTTAGTAATTCTTCAGATTAAGAAGAAAACGTTATTTTTCATGCACATGAAGGTTATTTTTCATGCACAAACTGTTGGGGAATAGAAAAGACAGCCAGACGAATGTCAAAATAAAGTTCCACTGAAAGTCAAATGATATTTCACTTGTTTTCATGAAAATGTAAGAATTAATGCAGTGTCGTATGTTATTTTTATATGGGTTGGTGGGAGTGTTGTTGGAGCTTCGTGACCACTGGCATCATGCCAGAAAGAAAATGCCACTGTAAATATTAAAGAGGTTATGGTCAATGGCTTAAGCTTACTTTCCCCTCACCTTACGGAAGGTAGTTGATCTGCTTAGATGCCTGAAATGGTACTCTCTGTCTTTCTACTATGACACAATTATAGGTCATATGGCGAGTTTCTAGCATTAGGAGTTAGAGTAAGGCCCTAGGTGGTGCCCCTATAGACATTGTTTCCGGCGCAAGCGGGCATCTTAAAAGAAACAAAGACCAAAAGCCAGCAAGCTGGTTCACTTCGTCACATGAAAAAGTATGACTATAGCAGAGGATACTAATGATAAAAATCCATACCATGATTTTATTGCATATGCGTAAAGAAAACTGTAGATTTTGATAAAATAAATCAATGATACGAACACTGAAAGATCTCAGATCGTTCGACAACAAAATAAAAAGAAACTTTTAACAGATTATTATTATCATTCTTAAGAAGACTTTGTAACTTTGTGACATATTATATATTATGAAACACATGGAAATTAGTTCTTTTTACTATTATTTCTATTCAAAATTGAAAGAAATTTGTAACGGGTACCAAAATTGAATTTCTTTATAAACGAAGTTAAGTACAAATTTCCCCTTGGTGAATTCGTCAAGATTTTGGTGGCTTTTATTATCGAGAGAATCTAGACACAATTTCAGACTCAGCCGTGTTCTTTTTATTCATTTCACATTTTTGAAATACATGTAGTTTAGAAATGAAATCATGTTCTAATATTTATAATATACGGTGGTATGTTTAGGACATGCAGTTATTTTTTTTAGGATTAAATTATCTTGAGCGATCAACATTTTATCTCATGCGCACGACATCTTATCTTGAGCGATCAACATCTTATCTCGAGCGATCAACATATTATATCGAGCGATCAACATCTTATCTCGATCGATCAACATCTTATTTCGTGCGCACGACATATTATCTTGAGCGATCAACATCTTATCTCGAGCGATCAACATATTATGTTGAGAGATCAACATCTTATCTCGAGCGATCAACATATTATCTTGAGCGATCAACATATTATCTCGAGCGATCAACATGATATCTTGAGCGATCAACATCTTATCTCGAGCGGTCAACATCTTATCTCGTGCGCACGACATCTTATCTTGAGCGATCAACATCTTATCTTGAGCAATCAACATCTTATCTCGAGTGATCATCATCTTATTTCGTGCGCACGACATCTTATCTCGACCGATCAACATATTATCTTGAGCGATCAACATATTATCTTGAGCTATCAACATCTTATCTCGACCGATCAAAATATTATCTTGAGCGATCAACATATTATCTTGAGCGATCAACATCTTATCTCGAGCGATCAACATCTTATCTAGTGCGCACGACATCTTATCTTAAACGATCAGCATCTTATCTCGAGCGATCAAAATATGATCTTGAGCGATCAATATCTTATCTCGAGCGTTCAACATCTTATTTCGTGCGCACGACATCTTATCTCGAGCAATCAGCATATCATCTTGAGCGGTCAACATATTATCTTAAGCGATCAACATATTATCTTGAGCGATCAACATATTATCTTGAGCGATTAACATCTTATCTCGAGCGATCAACATATTATCTTGAGCGATCAACATCTTATCTCGAGCAATCAACATATTATCTTGAGCGATCAACATATCATCTTGAGCGATCAACATCTTATCTCGAGCGATCAACATATTATCTTGAGCGATCAACATATTATCTTGAGCGATCAACATATTATCTCGAGCGATCAATATCTTTTCTCGGTTATCTTATCAATATATATTAAGGTCCTTTGTGTGAATTCAGATCATATTAGTAAAAACATACGGCTACCACCGTTTTTGTTTTTCTTTCGATTATACTTTCAACCGTTTCACATATTTGCAGGGTTAGAAATTTAAATACGCAAACTGATAAAAAGGTAGCAAAAATCAGTGATGATGCAAAGAAATAAATTTAAGTCCTTGACAGAAAAGAATTAGTATGTAGGCTTCGCCCATATATTAAAGAATTTCCTGGTTTTCCCTTAATTCATGCATGCAATTTTCCTGCGCGAATTTATCAGTCGAACTGAAATTTCTTGCTATTCTAACATGCAGTATGCATCATTGGTTATGTTCATTTGATTTTGAAGATAGGATGACCAATTATATGCATTGCTCTCCAAAAATGATGTGATAAACTTGTACATGTACTTGTGGGAAGTTTAAATCAAAGCGGAATAAGCGGGACACTAATTAACCACTTGTCTGTATGTTTAACAGAAGACCTAAATGCACACAAAAAAGGCCTTAATATATATAAATAAGATGTCGTGCGCTCGAGATAAGGTGTTGATCGCACAAGATAATATGTTGATCGCTCGAGATAAGACGTTGATCGCTCAAGATAATATGTTGATCGCTCAAGATAATATGTTGATCGCTCGAGATAAGATGTTGATCGATCAAGATAATATGTTGATCGCTCGAGATATTAGGTTGATCGCTCGAGATAAGATGTTGATCGCTCAAGATAATATGCTGATCGCTCAATATGATATGTTGATCGCTCGAGATAAGATGTCGTGCGAACGAGATTAGATGTTGGTCGCTCAAGATAATATGTTGATCGCTCAAGATAAGATGTTGATCGCTCAAGATAATATGTTGATCACTCGAGATAAGATGTTGATCGCTCGAGATAATACGTTGATCGCTCAAGATAAGATGTTGTGCGCACGAGATAAGATGTTGATCGCTGGAGATAAGATGTCATGCGCACGAGATAAGATGTTGATCGCTCAAGATAAGATGTCGTGCGTACGAGATAATTTAATCTTAAAAAAAAAAATAACATATGTCCTAAACATACCACCATAATAATATGACAAAATCTAAATTTTAAAGAAAGTTTTAGCCTAAATCTTGAGTCAACATAGTTTTGACAAGTGTATCCACAATATTGTCTTTTTGAAATTAAAGACGGTTACTGTGAAGGATGCACATAGATATCTTATGACTTTTTCAACCAAAGTTGAAGTATATATATTAAGCAAGGCCAATACATCAACAGTCTAATATACGAAAGGAAAACAGATAGTAATTAGTAATAAGGCATGGTCATTGGAATGAAACGCGTAGAGATGTCACCCATTTTAAAATTATAAAACAAAACTACTTTCTTTTGATTAGATAGATCAATACAAAGCTATTTGAAACAGTTATCTACGGGATGCATGTTGACAGGTATGGTATTTTGCATGAAATAAATTAATAGGTAAATTATACACGCACTCAAACATAACACCATTATCTAGTTACAAAGTGCGAATCTTAGACAATTTGAAGAATCAATTAATAACTTGTCTTTGAAATCGTAATGTAAATATATAATTATGAATTAAATTTGAAACGGCATGGTCAGATAAGATATATCATACTATAGTGTACCAATATTTTATCTTATTTCCTTTGTTTACCATAATTTGTTTTATATTTCTTTAAAATACTCGTTTAATTTCATCCAAATAGTATACAAATTTAAGGTTTAGACTCCGGGTGGTCAAGTTTTGATGACACTTACTTGGAAGATATACCAATTTGAATAGAACAAACATTGTTTACTCGACATTTCTAACCGAAACTAGGTAAAGTATTTTGTACCTGGATAAGTCTGTCATAAAAAAAAAAAATATCTGTCGAATTTAAGTAACTTCATGCGAAATCTCTATGCCAATAGAATAGGTCTTTTCTTTTAAGAGCTAAAATTGAGATTTTGTAGATTTAATTTATAAATGAAAGACAATTGAAACATTTAAATTGGACTAATAAGTCCTGTGAATTTTAACTCAACAATGGAATCAACAGTCAACATAAATATCCTGTCACTTACAATGAAAATAAAAACGTACCTTCTCAAACCTTAGTTTTAAACAATTGCTTTCATTTAAATTAGAATTACGAAATATTGCTTGATAAAATCGTCAAGTATGCATGTTTTCCTTCTTCTATATTTGATCATACTTAAAACATGAATACCTATCATAAACTGACATAATGCTCCAACACGAAAACAATACGTCCTCCCTATAGGAGTGATCGTGTTTGTAAACAAATCCATTGTATTTTCTATTTTTAGAACTGATAAGACAAAGACCGGGTGGGCCGACGCCGAGCGTCCATGTTTTTTGTAAACAGTGATGTTTTTCTAGCGGCTTAAACTTTCTTAAAACACAAATAATATCAATAATTTTTTGATCAATGGAAAGTGTATAAAACAAGCAATTTATTGATTACTTTTGATTATAAATTCGAAATTAAATGGATTAATTATGAAGGCTTAACTTACAGTGTTTTTTCAAAATGTTTGGAGGATCGCTACGCCGCTATTAAAATCTTATGTCATTTAAAACGGATATTCATTTTAAAAAGATATTTAAATGGGAAAATATGAAAATCCTAAGCATTCCAAAACTTTTTTAATTTTTAAAATCCATAAATGAGCGAAAAAGTTATTAAAAATTAAAAATTCAGATCCCATACACAAACGGTGTAAAAACATTTGTTTTACCCACCACCAGATAAACAGGTATTTATGCGTGACGTAATGGCGATCTCTCCTATACCACAGTCATTTATAATTAATTACTGTCAAATATACGATTAATATAATATTGAAAATTATAAAATCTGCTGAAAAGAACTGATGTCTACACATCACGAGGGATTTAAGGACGGAGATTCAAGTTTTAGATTTTTACGCTAATGGATCCTAGTGCCTTTTATAATTTATCATTCAGTGTGCAAAGATTTTATATGTAAAATTGTTCAAAAAGACAGATGCTTTACGAGTAAAGATATTGTCTGCTCTGGTTCTAATTCTAATTTTCATTGTATCAATAACTATTGCGAGAATGTAAATAGACAAAATGTAAAAAATACAGCTTTATTATTAATGTGGACACATTTAGGCATTTATCTTCGAAAAGCTAAGTTAATTCAGTTTACTTTAGTCTTACTTTTTCTGTTAAAATATTGCATCAAAAGCATGGTAGTTCAAGTTTCACCTTAAAGACGGTTTATCATAGCCCCATTTATTCCAAACTTGAGATATTGATATCATTAAATATGAAATAAAATGCTGCATAACCTGGTGCATGTACATCCTAATTTTCCTCTGCGGTCCAGTGTTCAGAAATATTGTTCTCCAAAATTTGACTTTAAGTGTAAACAACAACATGTCACTATTTGGGAATAACGAAAATACATGCAGATTTTAGTCACACGACAAACAAAGTTGACGTTAACAACACGTTAATTTTGAAAGTTATACATAAAATGTAATGTCATATCTTAACTTTAAAGGGAGAAAAGTATCTTTTTTAATGGAAAACAGTGAAGCATTACTAAAGAAACGCAATTTTAGTATTGCCTTTTTCAAAGACACTTTCATAATAAAGATACAGCAAACCTAAGTTTGATGTTTCTCGAAAAATTGTGGGTAGTTACGACAAATCGTTTTTAGGCAGGTGGTATTTATAGGTGAGTAAAAACCACAATTTTCATACAGAATCAAAAATGGATAAAACTTTTTCATGGAAGACAATAAACCTTATCAAAAGAAAAAAAAACGGACTTAAGGAAGTTCTGCATGTTTGATAAACCGGTAGTGATGGCGTAACCTTATTTATCCGGAAAACGTAGAATAACGCCTGCATTCGGCGTATACGGAAGTAAAAATCATTTTATGAACTGATGGAAAACTGTGATTGAATTATAACAACGATACATCTTTCTAAACTTAAAATATGATATTAAATCAATTGACACGTTAAATAATTCAAAATAACATCTTAAAATTAGCGTGAAATGTGCGGTTCACTTTAAACATTGTTAATTATCTAAGACATAAAAACACGGACCCACGCAATTATTTTATTAAAATATATTTACAACGGTGAGAAGTTTCATTAAAATCTACATTGTAGAACGCTTTCTATTCGCACAAATGCTATGCAAGTTTTGATTTTCCCATAGACTCCCATTATGAAGAAATGCGTAAGGGAGAAACTTTTCAAATCAGTCTAGCATAAAATCAAGCACACGACATTATCTTTTTTTACTTGCTGACTTTCCTGTTTTGAAAAATCAAAGTTTAATCAAATTCTACATTGTAGAAAAAATTCGATCCGAACGCCCAGAACTACCTTAGATTATAAAGATAAAAGATCAGTCAGAAATATTTAAAAGTGATGAAGCGATAGCATTCGGGAATATTAGGTTACTGTCTGATAAATTTACATTTCTTTGGCGAGTTGACGAACATATATTAGGCGAGGCTCTGTCGAGCCTAATATTTTTTCATAGACGAGCCTAATATTTTTTTCAGCCAGTTATCTAATATTCTGTTTATCCTACCTGCCAGAAAATTGGAGGGAAAGTCGTTGGAAAGAGCAACAGCGTGCAGACTTGCCGTCATATATGTCGTTAAACGGTTTACAAGTGCAATTCAGTTTGTGGAAAAAAATTGCGTTTCTGGATAAAAACTTAATATCACCGCTTATTTTTTATTAGTAAGAACATTTCCTATTCAATGATAATGGTTTCAATGAAAGATTCGGAAAAAAACATGTTTTCAAAATTTCCGGCCGAAGTGCTGTAAAAGTGAAAAAAAAAACGCAGTAACATTTTGTTTCTGGATAAAAAACCTGACCACTAATTTTCTGACATTTCTAATAAAATGGTCACAGTTTCAATGCAAAAGTTTGATAAAAAATGGGATTTTGTATAGGATTTTGTGTGGACGCTTATATCAATGGTTAGTGTTATCAATGTTTGTATGCCCTTCCTTCAGGGTCGCACTCAGCAGGTTGTCGTCGAAGGTCACAATTCAGACAATCTCCCCGTCCTCTCTGGTGTCCCACAAGGCTCAGTCCTCGGACCTTGCCTCTTCCTCTCGTACATAAATGATCTGCCTAAAAGTGTTAAAGGCAATGTGAGGCTGTTCGCAGATGATACAATAGTCTATGTTACGGTCAAATCAAACAGTGATGCCCAAGCCCTACAGCAAGACCTTTCAGTCTCGAAACCTGGGAGTCTGATTAGTCTATGAAATTCAATCCAGATAAGTGCGAAGTCCTAAGAATCAGTCGCAAAAGAAACCCTGTAATATTCCCTTATAAGCTGCATGACATCGAGTTAAAATCGACTGATTCTGCCAAATATTTAGGCGTAACCATTAGTAAAGACCTATCATGGACCAATCATATCAATAATGTAACATCAAAAGCAAAAAATTCCCTAAGATTTCTCAAACGTAATGTCAAAACCCCAAATAAAAGAGTCAAAGAGGTTGTATCTAAAACATATGATAGACCCCAGTTAGAGTACTGTTCCACCATATGGCATCCATGGCAAAAATACCTAACCCATAAAATTGAGCATGCTCAAAGATCTGCAGCAAGATATGTCTATAATGACTACAATTACACCAGTAGTGTCTCCAAAAAGATAAATGAACTAAAGAAGCAACCCCTAGAAAAACGCCGTAAGATCAGCTCAGTTACTATGTTATACAAGATCCAACAACACCTTGTTTTTGTTGACCACAGTCACCTTAGTCCTACTAGAAACTTGAACTACTTGATACCGTATTTAATGACACATTATCATGCAAACTCCTTTTTTCCCAGAAGCATACGTCTGTGGAACAGTCTCCCTGTGTCTTTGCAAGCTAGTTCCAACTTAGAAGTATCTGTTGGGCAGCTACCACCCTTCTATCAGTTCTAATCCTACTTTCTGCTTTTACTTTTTAACCTGACCTGTAAAAAAATTCCTTTACTTTATCTTTGAGATGTACATAATATCTGTATTCTTATTTTTTTTAACAGCTATCCCTGACAAAGCGCCTGCTAGTTATAATCGATAACGATTGTTAAGCAGTATAACATAAACATAGACATAGACATCTCTTATTTACAAGTTGTTTTAGAGGATGAGTTTCATAAACAATCCTAAAATCTAAAATAGGTTTTGTCACTAAATATAGTACTCACCTTGTCATTGATCAGATTTTTGAAATATTTCAAATTCACTCCAGTTAACATACCCTTTTCGTGTCCATTGATACGGATTTCTTAAATTATGTTTGTGAACAAATATTTCCGAATTTCTCAGTCTAGAAAATATTTATTTGGATTGTCATTTTGTATGTTTTCGATACCATTTCATTTACGTTAAAGTTTTAAAATAAAGGGGTTTTTTGGTTGACAGACGAAGACTATCAGGAAGCAGTTTCTTCGCCTGAACTGGTAGACCACGAACGTCTGAACGAAATGTGGGCACATACAAAAGAAAAGGAAAAGGAAAAAAGAAAATTATTTGAATTGTGTGACAATATCTGTAGCAACATCATGAAGTGATATTCAGGAAAAGTTCTTAACGTATGGCCAGCATATGATCCAATCGATAAAGATAACATAGTATTTGTATTAATTACCAAAGAACCTATTGATGAGACAGAGCTTGATTTAGAGTATTCAGCTGTGATTCGACCTAAAAACACGTATAGCAATGAGGCTGCCCTGGTGGTGATGAGTAAAGAGAACAATGAACATAGACTATCTTTCAAAGATTCTGAAAATATAAGACGGGCAATTGACAGGCAATTGACAATAAGGCAAATGAGCTAATGCGATGTCACAAGTATATGTCTGTCATTTCTGGAAGTGGGGTTCGGTCAAAGTAATTATCCAGGAGGCATGCATAGTATTATATGTCCATACACAAGGTAAAATACTGATGAAACTGACTTTCTGAAGAGTTGGACGGCATACCGGTGGATGTGAGGAAGATGAATTCCAATGATGTGTTTCGGCTAAGGAATATCAACACACACTGCAGATGGGTTGTCAGATAAAATCGGGGAATAGGTACCCTCGGTATTTTCGTGGATCACCCAGAGTATATGCTTAGCGCAATTACGTGCGCTCATGTTGTTTTAGATGATAAAAAACTTCATGACTTAATTAGGAATTCTGCAAAAACAATGGCGATGTAATGAGAAACTTATCTCTCAACAAGACATTGCAGACAAGGTCAGAAACTATCAGTAATTCAGGAACTGGTGACAACTCGGGTGCTGATCTTGCCGTCTTCCAAATAGAAAACGAGCTCCTGATAGTGGAGCGTTCCCGGATGTCAATAACACTCCAACTGGTAAAACATTTCGTCCTTGCCACTGATACTATTCAAACTTGTTGCCATTCTGATAAAAATAAAATTTTGTGACTGCAGTGTGAAAATATCAAAACTAAACAATGAAATGTTTTTCAAACAAACGATTTGAAGTAAACAGAAAATATTAAACCATATAAACGAAAACCATTTAACCATATTGATACATATATCAAATGAATATCATATACATTGTATATTCTTGATATTCATTGTCCACATACCTTGCGTTTGATGAATGTACACATCTTAAGCAAAGAAATAATCATTTAGTTTTAGAAAGTACTGGTTTCATCATTTTTTTTTAAACTACAGCAAATGCAAATTTCTATGAAAACAAAAAAACATTTAAATAAAAATATATAAATTATCCCGATGGCGTAGACTATATAGGCAAGTTTTAATCATCAGTAATTTAACTTGAAATCATTTTTATGCTGTTATTTGAAAATACACAAGAAATCACAGAAGTATTTCGAAATATTTTAGTGTGCCATTTAATCACTTTTATTTATATATTAGGGACTTTGTGCACAAAAAGTTTAAACCAGAATAAAGATAAAGCGTTCCTTCAAATGACTTTACATTTCCTTAAAAACACAATTATCAATTTCAGATATGGTTTTCGAAACGGGGAATTTGTGTTCTTCAGTAAATGAATAATTCAATTACGTTATGAAATTTGGATGTACAACAAACAAAACAGAATGATTTTTCCAGTTTTCAAGTTCTTGATAGAACACACTCATACATACAGAATAATTTCGAAAGATTACACATATAGTTTGTTTAACCAGTTTGAAATCCGACCAATTCTGAATCAGCGTAAGTTTGTACAGCCAGGCGACTCAGGGTCACTTGTTTCTAAAGAAGACATATCGCGCGACCTATCATGTATAGGGATGGTTGTAGGTATCTTAGAGCCATGTGGAAACGGCATCATAATTCCTATTTCAGCAATAAAGTCTGAACTCGGTGTATGAGAGTTCAAAAACTTCAGCTGGAACTTATTCAAAAAAATGGATTCACGTTTAGCAAAGATTGAGAACCGGTTACAAACCTTACAAAACCTGCTGTCCCGGTGAAAAACAAAAAAAATAAATAATAATAAAAACTAGAACAGAAAAGTATAACAACAACAAATAAACAAAATCAATGCTTCATTGAATTGCTCTTAATACTATGTAACATTTTGTTTTCATCCAAATTTGCGCAGCATGTTTGAGACCTTTCATATTCAACGAAAGAGGCGACTAACGTATGAAGTTCAATTTAATCAAAATTGGTCGAAGGGAACTAA
Organism: Mercenaria mercenaria; assembly: GCF_021730395.1. NCBI lineage: Eukaryota > Metazoa > Mollusca > Bivalvia > Venerida > Veneridae > Mercenaria > Mercenaria mercenaria. Next base: position 58,244,910 of record NC_069375.1, on the reverse strand, counting down.
CTGTTTTCCCATAGACTTACAATGTTATGTTTTGGGTTATAGCCATTTCCTAACATTTAAACGTTTGATGCCATCTACCCAGGGTGAAAGAACTATTCAAGACCTAAAAGAAAACAGCCAGAAATATACATGTTGACCATCATTTCTGTGCACTTTTTTCACCCGCAAGTCAGTAACCCCCAGTCCGGCAGTTAATTATTTTCAAACAAAATACACCTTCAAATATTTTTTCCTCCATTAAGCATGGCTTAGAACTTTTTTTTAAGAAATAAAACAGTTTTCAAACATATTCAACAGATATTTCACCAATGAGAGACCACTTTACATATTAAATATTTGTCTCGAAATGCCATATACTTTTTCAACCAATCAAAGGCCCTGTTAGTTATTTCCCTCTGACCATTGAAAACGAGGTAGCTAAAAGGATAAACAACCCTAAGCGCTTGTCCAGATCTGTGTAGCGGATGCATATGCAAAATAATGGACTTTCGATGCAGTTTTTTTTTACCTATTCGTTTCTGATAATACGTTTGTAATTTAGAAAGTATTTTTGGTCATTTGACAAGCTTTTTCGTACCATGCTTAAATATTGTGTGTTTGTGTCTAAGACTGAAATTATGTTTAGCAATTTAAAGTAGTGCACATGTTTTATTGTAGATACTTCTTCACAGTTTAAATGTACTAAACTGATTTGTACAAGAAGTTAAACAAACAATTTTATACAAACAACAGTTAATTGTTTCAGTTTTTAGAGTTTGTACCTTTTAAGTGCCTTAATTTCATCGTTTTAAATCGTTATACAGTGTATTAACTTAGATTTAGTGGTTTATATTTTATGATTCAATTGCAATTTCATACTGGTATTGCTTTTATATAAGTACAGTTCTTAATTGTGCTGATGCTTACACCATTGCAGTGTTACGTGTATTGCTTTTTAGCTCATCTGACCACAAAGTGGTCACGGTAAGCTATTAGGATCAATGGATGTCCGTCATCCGTCGTCCGTCCACATTTAGTTTGTTTACACTTTAGCATCCATAAATCCAAAGCAATCTTATTCAAACTTTGTTGCAATGTATGTGGCTACCAGATTTTGGATAAGTTCGATTATAGGCTTGATTGAATCAATAAGTCTAGAATTTTGGTTCTTAAATTAGCAAAAGATAATGATATATTTCACATTGTGTACACTCTAGTATCTTCATTTTCTTTCGCCAATTCTAATTATATTCATACAGAATATTAATGACTTTAATATGTCGGATTAGTTCGATTTTGAGCGAAATCGGAATAATAGGACAAGAGTTAAGCGCACTTGAATTTATAAAAATATAAAACCCAAAATATTATGATTTAAAAGGAGCATAAAGACCGAAACGCTGATAATGATAAATAAAACAAGCGTTCTGACTTTTACACATTTATTATTTCTCAATGCTAGCCACTGTATCCGCACATATTGATCTGATTCACAAAAACGAAAGAACAGCTTTAACAACAACTCAGTAGGATATGTTTAAGGCAGTTCACGGTTTAGTAAGATACAAGAACACCATAGGGCACCGCTTTAGACTCACAAGCAAACAATCCTATAGGCAGGAAATAATCAATCGTGTACCGCCTTAGGATTTTGGCAACCAAAGTAAAGGGGAGCCACGAAAACTAACTCAAAGTAAAAGGGGAGGGGCAAAAGGAAGCGCAAATGCAAGGGAAACGGAGGGTACGATAGGGAGAGTGAGAAGGAGGAAAAGCGTTTCTAACAAACAACATACGCCACAGACAATACTAGACAGACAGAAAACCTATTACATAGTGTAAGGTCCCTACAAGAAATATTTAATGTTTTATTCATTTTATAACTTTGTAATTATCCCGCTTCAAAAGAAAATTATTCTAAAACATTGTAAGTATTTTGTCCAGTATATTGTTTTGCTTAATTTGTACTTGATAGATAATGAGGTATTTCAAAAATCTAAAGCAAAATGAAAGTTAGCCTATATATTTATCTATTTCTAATTAATATGGTTGCAAATGGTTGTAATGTTTATTTTTTCAAATTTGCATTTTTCCTTTTGAATATTTGCTAAATATGTAGTTTTAACGCATTCGATAAAAGTGTAACACAATAGATCTTATATATCAATCTTATATATCAATATCACTCCGTAATGTTCACACTTATGCTTATATAAACCTACGGAATCCTGTTTCCGCCATCGACTTTTCTACCAAGCAGATACGCGAAAACTTGAAATTAAGCATCTGATTTCAACTTTTCGCACTAAAAATTACCGCGAAAAAACGATATAAACAATGTATCATCTGATTCATACCAAAAAAAGAAATAAATAAATAACAAGAAAAAAAAACCTCTTATCACTATCAAATTATATGTTTTATGTCTATGGGAAACAATTGATGGTCTCTAATCTTCAGCATTAAACGATACTTTTCTAGCCAAATTTACATGACCTTCAATGCGTGAACGTAGGTCGGAGAATGTTACAATATAATAGAGTTGAAACATAAACAACCATGTATTCAAAATATAGGACATTGTTACACAAGGTCTAAAAATTGTTTGTTTCCGGTATCCAGACCTACAATAAATTTTCGGCCTGACCCTTAATGTGTTATGGGCTTGGAGATTTTTTAATTTCAGTTTTTTAACAATACTTTGCAAAACAGCACTTTTTATTCTTTAGATATGGTCAGTTATGTAAGAAATCAAAATAATAATTCTCTAAATTCCAAATTGTATTCAGTTTTGACACAAAATTAATTTTCGAAAAGACTCACTTAATAACTCCCCCCACCTGCCCCAACTCCGCCCAAAAACAAATTTTCGACCAACATACCTAATTGTTTCGAGCATGTTATTGGAAACAACGATTTTGTTAGGCCTAATTCAAAGAAATATATCAGGGAATAGAAATATTTCTTCAACGTTATGTTTAACTTTGTTATTTATTCATTATTATTTTGAATTATTATTATTTAGAATTGTTCAAACTGAGGAGCTATTGCTCTAATCTGCATCATCATGGGGCCACAAAAAACATAAGAAATTACATTACAGGTGCGTTTCGTTATTACAATACGCCTTAAATATGCTGCACATATTGGCTACGTTCGAATAGAAGATACTCCAGAAAAATATACCAAACCATGCGAGTAAAATATAGTGATAAAATTAATAAATGATTCGAAATTTATTGAAGTATGATTATGATTCCATGAAATCACACATGATACTGAGACAGTTACGTGAGAGATCAGATGCGTTATCAGTCAGATTTCAGAGTACTAGTAGCTGGATGTTTAGTGTCCCCAAACGGGCTGGGAAGGGCTGGGCACGTAACTGTCTCAGTATCATGTGTGATTTCATAGAATTATAATCGTACTTCAATAAATTTCGTATAATTTATTAATTCCACTTCAATCAAACATGTATACTGAGAAAGTCACGTGAGAATTTTAGAGACCATCGAGCTACAACTGCTAATTAAGAGACTACAATTAAGAATTAGAAATAATTGACATATACATGGATTAATCAAGTTTATTTACATCATTATACTGTTATCAGTGAAGCATAATGCCTCTTACATGCATGAATCTGTACTGTGACCTATTAGCAAGATCTGTAAAATTTCCCACAGTCTTTGACTGCCACCTGGGTAAACAAATCCTGGATAAGCAATTTATCAAGTTGATGGTAAACAGACCTGAGTTCTAGATAACACAGCTTCAGCAAATGAAGTGTCATTAGTAACTGGCCTATCATAAAACACATTCTAAATGAGCACTCCCTTGACCACCAACCTTGTTCTATTTGCCTGAGAAACTGATGCTGATCTACAGCTGTGGGGCCTGAATATAAAAACGTCTATCCCTGCATGTTTTAAAATTTCTTTCACCCATCGTCCAATAGTATCCTTAGATACTTTTCTATGCGGTTTGCAAAAACTTATAAACAGTGATTGTTCATTCATTCTAAGTCGTATTGTCTCTTTGAGATACTGCCGAAGAAGAGAAACAATACACAATGTTTTGACTGGATATTTCTTAAACATTAATTCACTTAAATGATAATTTGGCCTGGATTATTTCAAAAGGTCTCCGTAACTTATTTTTACATATGAGACTGAAAATTCAATATTCCTAATATCAATTAAGTGCAAAGATTGCAATCTTTGTCCAGACAATAAACATAATAACATAACAACATTCATTGTAAGCTGTTTCATATTATTCCCAATACTTACATTTTCAAGGTAACTAAGAACTCTATTTACATCCCATGTAATATTATTCCTGGGCAAGGCAGGTCGTAACAAGAATACCCCTCTCATGAATCTTTTCTCCAAATTATGTTGACCCACAGGGTAATTTAGACCACCTGTCATGACAAATGAACTGATGGCTGATCTTGCAGTATTAATGGCACTATAACCTTATCCACAATGATACAAACTAGCTAAGAATTCTAAAACATTATTCACATGTGGTGAAAAGGGATCGGTATTCCGTTCACAACACAAATACACCCATCTTTTGAAATAACCCCCATACTGAGTTTTTGTGGTACTTTTTCATGATTGCAAAATGATGTCAGTAACATTGTTTGGTAAGCCTTTGGCTTTGAGCTGTATCCCGAGACTCGAAAAACTGCTAAATGTAGTTTCTTTAGTAGTGGATGACTGCATATTTTGTCCGGTAACATGAGTAGATTGTCTCTTGTCTCTGACTGGTAACAGAAGTGGGCATGTTATGCACATTTTTATCATTTGCGGGAACCAAACTTGTGTTGGCCATGCTGGTGCAACAATTATCGCTTCCGCTTGTTCTTGTTGTATTTTCTGTAATGCCTGCCCTATCACCCTGACCAAGACTGCAAAAATGCATCAACTGCAACAGCATTTGGGTCTGCCCTCCATGAATGATATCTAGACACTTGACAATTCAGTCTATTTGCAAAAAGATCGATATCTGGTGTACCGAAAACCTTACAAATAGATTTGAACACATGTTCATTTAATTTCCATTCTGTATCTAAGTTAAACTTTCGTGATTCCTGGTCTGCCTGCACATTGTCAGAGCCCTTTTCATGTTCCGCAGATAACCATATCTTCCTCTCTATAGGAAGCAGCCGTATTTCCCGGGTAATGTCATTAAGCTTTGATTTACTTGACCCTTGTTTGTTGATGCAAATAACTGTGGCTGTATTATCTGATCGTATTCTCATGTGAATATCCTGTATATTTTTACAAAAAAAGACTAATGCTAATAAAACAGCCTTAAGCTTTAGGTAGTTAATATGGTTGTTTTTCTCGTTTATATCCCATAGACCACCTGTTGATTTCCCGTTCACTACTTTGCCCCACCCTTCAAGTGAAAAGTCCGTGAAAAGTGCTATGTTGTAATCATTTGTAATCACAAATTTTTCACAGGACAGCAGATTAGTTATCCACCATTTGATAGCCTCTCTACAGGCGTTGGTCAAATGTATTACTGAATCATAGTTCCCTTTATAGACCTGCGGCACCTTATTTCGTAAGATCTCTAAGCGTTTGTAAAATATTGTAGCATGGGGCATTGCCGGGGAACAAGCAGCAAACTTTCCTATAATTTGTGCCAGATCTCTAACAGATAACGGCTCCTTATCCAGAAGAGACTGGCAAAGAGATATGATTTTCTTGCACTTTTCATTTGATAATGTTACTGTCATTTTTACTGAGTTTAAAACAAACCCTAGAAATTTTATAATCTGTGTTGGTATGAATGCCGACTTTTCTGGATGGATTGTAAGACCTAAGTCATCAAATAATTTCACAGTTTTTTGCACATTTTGGACACACTCTTCGTAAGTATCACCTTGGAGAAGAGAGTCATCAATGAAACCAGTATTTAAATAGCCTTGCTTCCTTAAGTGTGAAAAAGCACATTTCAAGAGTTTAGTGAAATATCGTGGACCTACATTTAATCCGTTTGGCAAACATGTATACTGATAACAAATGTTTCCCCAGAAAAAACAGCAAATATTTTCTGCATTGTTCCGTCACATTTACGCTATAATAAGCATCTTTAAGATCGCAACTTGCGAAATCTGAAAATGGTTTCATCAGTGATATAGCAGATTTGAGCGTTTCCATTTTAAAATGTTTCGAATCAATATGTTCATTTAATCTTTTAAAGTTTAATATCAATCGAAGTGAACCGTCTTTCTTATACCTAGTAAACACATTTTAAATGTAACCATTACTGATACAAAGTTCATTATCTGGAACCCGTTCAACTATGTTTTTCTCAAGCATTTTGTTTATTTCTTGTTGAATAAGTAACTGTTCTTCTGCATTAAAACAGATATTTCTAGGAACAGATGTTTGAATAGGTATATCAATAAAAGGTATTTCTATACCTCTGACTGTAATATCCAAGGGTCGGATGCTATTTCTTTCTATCCATCAAAAAACAAATTGATTTTTCCAGCGGTAAATTTTTCTGGCTCATTGTTCAAATCAAACGCAAGATTTTTTTCTCACCTGTTCAGTCGGACGAACATGGGATACTGCCAGTTTTACATCTCCTTGTGTCTGAAGAGCTGCTTGAGACACTTCCCTAAAAAAACCTTTTGGTTTGTAGGGTTGTTTTCCCTTTTTTGAGTCATTTCTTTTTTCGTAGAAAGGTCTGGACCTGTATTTGCTAAACTCGCGATCTCTGCGCATTACAAATTTTTCCGCCACTGATTTGGTGTCTTGAATTTCTTTCATTTGTTTAGCCAGGTCATCGCCGAAAATCCAATTTGTTGAAGGCTCATTCTCAGAGCTGCATAATCTGCTTTTATACTGGTTTGACATGCTCATTTTAAAATGTTCACGTCTTGTGAAAATCAACTCTGTAAATGCAGCTGACAACCGAACTAGAGCATCAGTGCATTAACTGATGCGGATCTCTTGTTTCTTCTTACTAAAGCACTTTTGTGCCATTTGTGTAGTAGGTATGGAAGCTTTCAGAATCATATTCTGTACCTTTGCCAAGTTAATGTCCCGTACCCGTACATGGGCTTTGGCTTCATCCCAAACCTCGACGTTCACTTTTGGGACTGTCATATTTTCGTAGTTCTCTGGTCTTTTAAATTTTTCCATCATAGCAGTTTGGTCTTCTTTCGACAACCGTTTTCTAAATGACAAGTTCACATTGCTTGCCAGTTTATCATTAAATTTTTCACCAACACTGTCACTTTCATCATACAATTTTTTCATGTCAGCAAGCCCTTCAAACTCATCTGCACTATCCTCTTCACTTTCCGATGACACTTCGTCAAGGTCGTAGCATGCAAGGGCAGTGTCCTTCATATTACCTACATTCCGGGTTTTTTCACAGAATTTGTGTCTGATAAAATCACTTTTTCTTGGTCATTTGAACTTGAACTCAGCATAGTTTTCAACGTATTCATAAGTCAAGCCTGCTGTTGCAACATTGCTTGCATTAGTTCATTTGCAGAGATGCTTTGGTCCGCAGATTTGGACATACTTTGGTCCTCGTGAGTGGGTATACTTTGACCCGAAATATTGGGCATACTATGGCCCGTAAGCTTTGTTGAACAAAATTGTTCTGATGTTTCATCCATAACCACAAGCTTTGTTGAACAGGATTGTTCTGATGTTTCATCTATGACTATATCCTTACCACACTGCATGTAATAAACACTCCTTGACAGTCAAAGTCTAATCACAGTATAAAATAATCCATAAATGTTTTGATAACTAAATCACAATTAAGGTCTGATTAATCAATGTATCAATTTTCCAAATTAGTTATAATATTTCCTATTTTTGTATTACACGTAGTCCCTAAATTAAATCATCTACTATAAAAACTCTAAGCAGCAAATTCTCGTCTTATCTGCTTGATAGCAACATCTGTACTGATTGATAACGCATCTGATCTCTCACGTGACTTTCTCAGTATACATGTGTGATTGAAGTGGAATACAAAGATATGGGTTTATTATACCTGGTAAGAGCGTGCAGGTTATTTAATAATATCATAACAATACAGTAATTACGAACAGCAGCTATATATCATGCTTGTTGAAAGAGTTATTTAATACATATTACTATATCATCAAGAAAGTCGTAAACCTACTTGTATTTAATCGACAGTCTCTTCCTAAATAAATCCTTTGTAATTTCAAGATCCAATTTACGGTTACGTATAATAATTTTTTGAGTTATATATTCTACAAAGTACCTCTTAGGAAGATAAGCTACCAAATATCGCTATATCAACTAAATATATTTATGCCAAATCGATTCACCTGTACAAGATGAGATCGACAATTGTTACGTCATAAAGGTGTTAAGACGTCGCCGAGATTATAGTACAGTCTGTTTGTCTAGTTACCTCTATCTATTTTCTAAAGCTATTCTGTTCCAATTTCCTGTTTCTACAGGTAGTCTATTGTTTCTAGTCCTAAATTTATTATACACTTTAGAAATTTTTGATCCGTTCTGAGTAAATAATTTTCAAATTTGAAAACATGTTTGAGCAATTTTTATATGTCTTACAGTAACAAGAAATGTCAAGTCAAATGAACGGGTTATTTAAAAGCAAAGCTGATAATCGTTGTTATTACTACATAACAATTTACATTCTAGAAATCCATACGATAACCATATGTCATGCATGCCACATTCTATAAATATACCTTTAACATATTAACCATTCAAATAAATTAAATGTTACAATTATATGAAAGTTAAAATGTTCAAGCATTACACTATCAGAGGATGGCCATGGTTTTCTATGTTTTGGCTTTCCATGTTTTGCAATTCTGATTTATTTAGCAACACACCAGTTTCTCCGAATACCATAAAATTTGTGCAGAGAATGCTTCAGTAATTTGAGCTGCACTCGTTCAATATTATCAATATTTCTAATCAAATATTTCATAACTAATACTAGCAATATCATTTGCGGTTCTAACATGCGTTCTGTTTATACGGTTGTGTTCTGTTGCATTTAAAATTTATTTAACCCAGCACCAAATATGTTTCATAAGACATGTATACTTACTTTTGTTATGTAATCTTTCATCTTTTATGGCACAATTAAGAATGCTATGCCGCCTTCACTAGTCTACAGATTTGGCGATGAAGCCCCTCAAATTGAAATCGATATGTTTGATAAACAGATATATTTTCATTGTAAATGAGAAACAAATATCTATGTCACAGACACATGAGAAAATATGTTACACCTGTGCACCTTTAAGAAGCTAGGGGAACCGATTCAAGCATTTATTTATGTCACACAAATCCTTAGTTCTATAAACACAAAAGCAAATTGAATGCAAATGCATATAAAAACACCAATCTCTTCTATCCAGAAAACATACCCGGGCCATAACTAACTATATTTAACCTGATGTGCCACACGAACGCATACGTGCATGTTACAATGTTTTGTAAAGGGTATCGTTGGAAAGAGCATAGGGCAAGCTAAACGGAGATATCTTTGATTTGTCTTTAAGCAAAAGAGAAAGACCAGGACTGCCTTATCAGTATAACTTTTTCATAATCATGGCCGTAAATTGATGATTGTAATCTTGTAAATGATGGAGGAATTTGTCTAAATTCAAACCCTCATCCAGCCCTTACTACTTACCGATTTGGCAGTGAATCTTCAAAGTCTAGTTCATAGTCTTAATACAGATTTCATATCGGAATAAATTTTAGACGCACTAGTTGGTGACATGAAGCGATATTTTGAGAAGATTTTTTTTCTGTTTGCAACTTGGAACTTAACGTTCAATTTAATAAAATCAGTGTTTCACTATTATTACTAACAATAAAGCAATAAATAATTCTTGCACCTCAGACAGTCACAGAAGCCCTTGGGTAATACCACGGCATTCTCAGCATAATTAAATAACGTAATTATTAACGAATGATTTCTATAACAAATGTCAGAAAATTATTTTCAATATCAAAGCGCTTTTGTTGAGCTGTAAAATAAACTCAAAGCTACACCTTTAGAAAATAAATGAAATTGTAATAAAAATAATTTCATACAGAAAATAAAATTATATCAGTTAATTAATCGCATGGTTTAATAATAATGGTATTGAAAACGCCTTTTTAGACATGAAAACGCAGATATATTTTCTTTAATTGGTATTTCTTTGAATCAAACGTTTGTTGAAATATAGAAAATCCAATGGGATTGTACAATACACGTTATTAAACTTTTTAATTTCCCTTGAGATTTAAGCAATCCACACGGTGTCTTCAGATGTTTCGCTTAATGCCATTTGATCATTAAACATGTATATATAAATTCATGAAAAGTCCACGGTGTTAAAGAAACAGCCAAATCCTTTTAAATTTAAATATTTGATTAATCCTCAACCGGTCATTTGAATTATACAATAGAAAAAGAGACGTATATATTTTAAGTAAATATATATATATATGTGTGTGTTTGTGTGTGTGTAAATGTGTGTGTGTGTGTTTCCTGTGTTGCTAGGATACATATGTATGATTTAGGCGAGGTCCTATGTAAATATTGTATTAGGTTATGTCATGCTTGAAATCAAATGTTCTTGTAATTATTATCTCTTGTAGATATTTGTAAAGAAATTCCGTCTAGGAAATTGTTTGCCTATAGTGTATATACTGGAAACTGCCAGATTTGTCTATAATCGAAAAGTTTTACACACTATAATAGTTTTCTTATAATTATATAAAATATTTGCTATACAAATGAATTCGGATAGTGAATTGAATAACTTCATCGAAATATACACTAAAAGTGTAAGCTCGAGCTGTCTTCAGCTGTTGATGTAGCACTTAATGCTGTTTCTATTCCGGTACATTCCGGTATATGAAATACCTCTCTTTCCATACATGTAGTTATTATCCATTTATATAGCTTTACGCTTTTATATGAGGCACTTTTATCTGCATTTACGGCGATTTTAACTCCATATACGGCCAATTTACTTGATATGTGTTGCTTTTAATTGTATTTGCGATGCCTCCTTATTTGCGAAAGTATTAACATTACATGCAGCTGTAATTGTGTTGCATCAAACTGTTTTCTGGTGTGATTTTAACTTTGTACCTCCATAACATTTAACGCGTTGTTTTCAACTTTATGTGCGGTGGTTGAAATATTATATGCGATGTTTGATCGGTATTCTTGGCTTTGGTGACTCAATGTGTGGTCCTAGCAGCTATATGTGAGGTACTTTTCTTTGCAATAGTCATTGAAATGTTTTAAACTTTAAATGGCCGCAAATTTAAATTTTTCCACACCAAAATGTGACAAAAATCAGCAAGAACTACATGATATATTTATAAAATCTTTCACGAAAGTAAAGTACTGTAAGTCCTTATGCATGCCATATTTTTCAAGTTGATTTAATGCCACAAACAAAGCAGAAATCAAGATCGAAATCTTTTTACATTAACGATTGTGCATGTGTAATAACTTATAAAGATATCGGCATTCATTTTAATGCATTACATGCTACATTTTCTGACAACTTGGGAACTCATCTGTAAGTTAGACATACAATCTTGTGTTACTGTAAGATAGTACCCTATCGTTCCTTATTTCACTTTTATTTCTACTTCCGAACAAGTTTTCACCTTTGATTAAATAATCACAGCTTTATTAAATGCATGCTGATATCCTTTGGACTGCCAGCACATTTTTTTACGGCAGCGGAAAGGAAATACAAATTTCATAAAATGCATACTTTTAAAGCTTTTTTTTTTTGTCTCAAACGTATGTTTTCGTAAAATTATATTAAAATGTCTTTAGGGTTATCGGCACATTTTTATGCAATCTCGCCAATCAAATGACTTAACGTATGTTTTTGACAACACAGAAAATGGGGTCAGATGACCTTCAGCTTTTTCTGGAAGTAAATAAAATGAAGGTTAACAGGCTAAATTTGAAAGCAAAATTTCGTATTTGCATTTGTCTATAGTCAATGGTCACACGCAGGGTTCACCCCTTCTAAATGTATGCACGCGGACTTCTTTTTTTCTTTTTTGCTAATGGGGAGACAATTTTCATCAATAATTTCTAACGATTTGCAAATACCTAGTCTTTAGCACGATATGTCAGCTTTTCATCTACGAAAAAATTTTTGAACTCAGTATACACGAATCCCACAGGGTCCAGTGATTGTTAAAGTAAATGTCAAATGTGTGTGAAAAATCGCAAAAAAAAATAGCATTTTTTGTAATACTTTTAATTGTTTTAAGCTATTTTGGTATCTTATAGCTAATCCTTGAAGTTTCATATGATATGGGTCAATGTCAACAACGAAGATATCATCAGACATGAGTCTAGATCAGTCCTGATGTTAAAGGTTAAAATTCATTTTCGGGTAAAAAATCAAAGATAGCACTGTTATTTTATTTCTTTGTTCCGAAATATTTTGTCGTTATAACTCATTGATGTTAATTCATTTTAATGTTAACATGTTAAGCAAATTTGTGTTAGAAAATCGAAACTAAAAATGTTATATATTGTACTGTTCAATACCACTTTTGTTGTTATTAGAGTCTGATCAACACTCATTTTGATACATAAATACATATATATGTGTCACAGACGAAGAGGTCAAAGCTGATATTAAAAGTCAAAGGTCATTTTCATTTTCAAAATACTTATCTCATAACACTGTTGGCAATGAATTATTTATAAATCTGACCTGAACAACTTTGTTTAAAGTGATTCACGAAAAAACAGAATTTCTTGTAATTTATTTATTTGTATTTTTAAAAAATTGTGTCAAAGTCAAACCTGTCATTTAAATGTTAAATATCATCATGACGTAAAAACCTAAAAAAAACTGACTTACTTTGTTAAAATTACAAATTACTGTTCAGAACCTTGCAGGGGTCTTCCGGGGCTGAGTGGTTAAGATCACTGACTTAAATCACTTGCACCTCAGCGATGTAGGTTCGAGCTCCATTTGGAGTCTACAATTATTCACGTGAGGAAGCAATCCAACTGATTCATGGAACTGATTTACGGAAGGTCGTTTCTATCTACCCATGGGCCCAACCGTAATGAAATGATGCCCAGAGGGGCACATGGAGTCTTCCTCCACCACGAAAAGCTGGTAAGTCGCCATATGACTTGTAATGTCAGTGTATTTTGATTTGTTTTACATGAAATAATATTTGCCCATTAATGTCAGGTTTGACCTTCACTAATTTTTCATAATTATTTCAACAGTGATATCGTCTGTTATATATACTTTAAAATGAATAATGATTAGTTTTACTAGTAGTGCCAAAAATACCCTAAACAATAAAGGAATATCATTGCAAAAATGCTGTTTTTTTTTTGGCGATTTTTTACAAAGTTGTTCTCTTGACCTTTGACCTTTGATAATAGGTTTGTCTTTGACTGATCGGGATAAGACCTACATTGCTGAACTTGCTAGACATGTACACATTTAAGTAAATTGATAACTGAATTATAACAAAAAGCTATTTTTGAACAAAGTAATGAGTAAATATGCTAAATTTCGTGATTTTTAATACAAAAATGACCCCTAACTTTCATTACCATGTTTGTCCTTGACTTATTTTCTCTTCCATGACATTGTCTTAAATATATACAGTAAAATGAACAACGATCGGTTTATAAAATGACAAAACAAAAACTTTTAAACAATAAAAATTATTACAAATAGGTGATATTATTGCAGAATTTTACTTTTTTCTACCTTTGACCTTTGATATTATGGTTGACCTTGAATGTTTTGAAATTATATGTGCATACTAGACATCACCTGACATTTATATATTAAAATAAACTGATATAATTGACTAATATCAATATTATTATCAATGACATTTGACCCTTAATATCACATTTGAACTTGACTCATTTCAGACGATATTTTTATTACTGACATTGTTGGACAATTATACATTAAATAAATCACGAGCAACTACTAATAATGATAAAAAGTATTTTTTATTTTTCAATGAGGAAGCTATTCATGCTATTTTTCTCACAAATTTGACCTTGACCTTTGATATTAGCTTTCCCTTGACGGTTTTGCGCTGCTCTCTTTGCCCGACAAACAAACATTAAAACGAATTAACTTCAGCGACTAATAATGTGAGGACATATTAAACAGATTAGAAAAAGTAAAGGTAGCATTTTTCACATTTTTGGATGAAAATGAACTTTGACCTTCAGGTTGTCCTTGGACTTTTGCAATAAGATTTGCATTTCTGATTTTTGCTGATATATACACATTACATAAATAATTAAAGCTGAGTAACTTATGATAAACTAGACGCCCACGGGCATCATGTCGAGCCCGCCAGCTGTCGAAAGGACTGGAAATTGCACATGACACTCCTTGTCTCATTGAGGCAAACATTTATGCCAAATAAAAAAGAGATTGCTAAAAGTTACAATATAAGTTATTTAAAGAAAGAACAATCTAAAAACAAAAATAAATTCTAAGTCCATGCACAAATCCTCACCAGTAGAAATAGGTCAAAATACACCTGAAAATTGGATGTAACATGCATGTTGTACTTCAGAAAAGTGGTCCTGATTTTTTCCTACGACCAGTAATAAAAATATTACGAATATATGCTATTTATAGTAACAACAAAGGGAAGTAATTCTAGGATCTTGGGCAAGACACTCCGTCTCAAGATGATGAACAATTGTGCCAAGTTACATCAAAATCCCTCTAGGCATCAAAAAGAAACGCTCCGGACAAAGTCATTCTTGTATCTGACTTTTGACCTTTAGGTGTGATCTTGACCTTAGACCTAGGGACCTGGTTCTTGCGCAAGACACTCCCTCTTATGGTGGTGAACATTTGTGCCAAGTTACATCAAAATCCCTCCATGCATGAAGAAGAAATGCTCCGGACAAAGTTGTCATTCTTATATCCTTTGACCTCTTAAGTGTGACCTTGACCTTATATCTAGGGACCTGGTTCTTCCGCATGACACTCCCTCTCATAATGGTGAACAACTGTGCCAAGTTACATCAAAATCCCTCCATGCATGAAGAAGAAATGCTCAGGACAAAGTCATATTTGAATTTGACCTTTGAGCTGTAAGTGTGACCTTGACCTTTGAGATGAGGTTTGCGCATGACACTCCGTCTCACTGAGGTTAGAATTCATTCCAAATATAAACAAGATTGCTCAATGCATGTCAAAAATAAGTTTTGGTCCGGACAAACAAATCCGGACGCACGCACGGACGCACGCACATACACCGAACAGCCATTTGGACAACTATGTCTCCGCTTCCGCAAGCGGGCTCGACAAAAACTACTTTTTTAGAAAAAACAACAACTAGTTTTTAAATATGCCAATTATTCTGATTTTTACATAAATTTCTCCTTTGACCTTTAATATCAAGTTTGCCCTTCATTCCTTTTTGATGAATTTCTTATTGCTGTCACTGTGTTACATATATACATTTATTGACAATCAAATAGTTTCTGTAATTAAACAGTGAAAATCTGGTAGACGAAAACTTTACCCTACACCCTAATACTTTTACTAGTGTGTTTTACCTCCCCTGTGACAAAGATAACTGAACAAAATATAGAGAGGCACGGCTTTGACACTTTTGAAATAGGTTTTCATAGAGTATATGTAATATTGTTTCCAAAGATTGAAGTATAATTTTGGCCTCAATATTTGCAATAGAAGTCCGTGAGCTCTCAGACCATTTGTTCTCGGCTTTAACGCCGTTTTTCACAGCAGTATTTCAGTTATGTAACAGTTAACCTAACCAGTTTTCCTGGATTCTTTGCTATTACAAACCAGTTCTCCACAAGTAACTGCGATTTTCCATCATGAATCAGAGGTGGAGGGGCGAACGATTACTGATACAATGTCAAATCGTCGACATGTAGATCTGTGCTCTTCCTATTGCGTTAAGTGGGTGGGTCAAAGATAGATAAATGATAAAAGAATAAATACACAGATCAATGCTCTGGTGGGAAATTTCGTATATTCCCTCTACATATGAACATGAACATCAGTGACAGCTCTTACAGAAGATCCACTATTTGGAACTTACTTGCGTGTTACAGTGATAGTAATTATATATTGTTCAAGTCCATACGCTTTGGCGGTCTTGTAAACTTTTAAAACTGGTATTTTCATAATGTGCAACTAGGAATCTTGGGTTTTATGTTCTTATGGTAAAAGTCGTTAGAATATTTAACGTTATCAATTTGTATTTAATTCTCACGCATTGAATAATTTGTGTTTTTGTATACATGTTCAACTTTTTCCTGAAAGACAGTTGTTTTTCTTTTATATAAATTCTGTTACCTCCGTTTAACCTTTGATGAAACTTATATAATTGAATATTTGCTTCTCTTTTCACAAATAACTAATGAGTAGATTGATTAAAATTTCTTTTACAGTGTCTAGTGCTGATTGTTTTACAACGTGTGATTCAAATATCATCATTGTGTTCCTTAACTAGCACGTTGAGCATAAAATGAGTTACAGTAACTATTATTATCTCCCTTTTATGATGGTACGGTATATCTGTTTCTGCCTGTACAAGCTTTGTATATGTGCATTGAGATATTCTTAGTTTATACTGATTATATCAGCCCGATTGTGATGAAAACTTTATGCTTATTTGAACCACTCTCGAGTTCGCTTTCTGGAAAACCCGGTTCTGGTGTCATATGATAAGATATGGTCGTGACCCCAGTGGGGCTCAAACCCACAACCCCTGGATTAAGCGACTGACACCTTAATCACTAGCTCTAAGATGAATTTTACATAATTTTTATGATAGTTCGTGTGAAGTTTGGTTACTACGACGTTTCCATTTCGTGTTATGACGTTACGTATCATTTCAAAATGTACCTGAAGATAGGTTCAACATTGAAAGCATTTGCTTTAAAAAAAAAATAGAAAAAAAGACCTCAAAAGTCTACTGCTATTATTTCCAGGCAATTGAACTTGATATAAAACTATTGCTGATATACATTAATGTGTTCATGTAGTAAAGCAAGTGCTAAACAAATTCTCTATATAGATTTGCTAAATGATTGTCTTTCTGGTAAATATATGGGAGATTTTTTGATAAGTATCCGTTTTAAAATATATATAACAAATATGAAAAAAAGATAAAAGAATGTATATTATTATCCTAAATCAAACTGGAAAGGAATATGGAGGTGCTTGTCCATCCCTGCCTCCGTCCAGCCATCTCCACGGAAAGAACAAAATGGTTATCTTGAATTTAGATCGTTCATAATTCTGTGTATAGATACATCTAAGGATGTCCAAATTTTGAAGTCAAATGAAGAAATCGAAAAACAAATAATTACCAAAAATAAGTTTTTATACATTGGAATCTCATTTAAATAAATGAAAGGTACATAACATGTATAAATGCTTTCTTATGAACATCGGCACAGGTAACGAACATAAAATCAGACCTGTAGTGCATATTGTGAACTTATCAGGGGACCGTCGATTTTAATTATCATGAATATACGTACATAAGAAACACCAAATAATGCATCACAAGGCCTTATTGCACTTTAAATTTCTGTTTGACCGGATATTGGTCACGTTTCTACCAGTGTTATTTATTGCTTTGGCGACTGATCAAAGTTTAACAATCTTACAAAATTACGAAAGAATGATAAGTTCTTTCAGCGAATACTGCTTTTATTCTGTCCTTCATGTCTTTCTTTTCAAGTTTGGTCCATGTTGTTCGCTTTCAAATCCTATTGCTATTAAAGAAACCATTAGTGAACCGCATGGATCCTGACCAGACTGGGCGGATGCACAGGCTGGTCTAAATCTATGCTGGTCGCAAATGCACTGTGTTGGTTTTCTCATTGTGCGGCTCAAATTATGTCATCTGCGAATCCTTAAAATAATTCATTGCATTAACAGGATACATTAACAATTTTATGACTAGAAGATTTTCAAGCCCTTGGTGGATAGCAAACACAGCATGTTAATGAGACCTCAATGAACAAATAGATACTGTATTATTTAACACTATTTCTATAATGCAGGTTATTATAACAATTTGTGCCAGTATATGCTTGAAAACAAAGTCAATAACATTATATTATTATCTGTTTGTAAAACTGTTCATGAAATGTATAAAATACGGTGAATTTAACTCGCGCGCCATAGATATTCATGACAAGACATTTTATGCGAAAGTTTTATGCGAAAGGCATTAAGTATTCTTGTAATACAGATCATTGAAATCAGATCAATCTGCTACCCCTAAATTATTCGCAAAATGAGCATGTTTTCCAAAGTGTATCGCAAATATAAACTTAGATTTTTATACGTTAATCAATAAATTTGTGAAATTTTTTTCATTTTATAAATTTCTTTAAAGAATGAAACGATTTAGACCTCAATTAATATTCGTTTCACGGTTCTCGTTTAACGACGGGCATGCGCAAATGGAAACCAATTTCCATTTACACGTTTCTCGTTGGTTCGCGAACCAAACGGCTCGAAACGAAATTTACCGGAAGCTCGACTACAGTAAGTAAATATTGCGGTTTGTCAAGCGAAAATGATCTCAATAAAACAATTGCAACCTAAGTCTTCTGGCCACTGGTCACATAAAATTCATTGCCATACGTGATAAAAAGCTGGTACCAGATGACGAAGCATTCATTCTATATAAAAGTTTCATATAAATGCTTTGTGTAAGTGGAAGTTTCATGATCAAAAGACTTTTGACCATAGGGTGATTAATTGGACAGTCTTGGTAGTGGACCACTGGATGATGCTACATAGAAAATATCAAAGCCCTAAGTGGTTTTTCAATATATATGTCTTTATAGACCATGTGACCGATATGCCGGGGTCATATTTGACACTAGTAATAGAATTCGAAAATCTTTGTAGAGGCCAACTACTTGATACTACATACAGAATATCAAAACCTTAGGCCCTGACAAGAACATTTTCACCTATGTAAGTGTGACCCATGTGACCCCGGGGCGGGGCCATATTTCACCCAAGGGGGTTAATTTGAATAAACATTGTAGAGGACTACTAGATGATGCTACTTACCGAATATCAAAACCTTATGACATGTTCTTTTAGACAAGATGATTTCAATTTTTCCCAGTATAAATCTATATAAACCATGTGACCCAAGGGCGGGACAATATTTGACCCTAGTGGAATAATTTGAATAGTCTTGGTAGAGGACTACTAGTTGATGCTAAGTACAAGATATCAAAGTCCTAGAACCCGTGGTTTTGGACAAGAAGACTTCAGAAGAGATTATTTCGGTTGCCATGGCAACCAGAGTTCTGTAAGGAATTCAATTCTTTGAATATTTTTTGAAGAAATCTACATAAGAACAACCCGGCGAAGTTTCATCAAAATTGTCCTCGTGGTTTAGGAGGGGATGTTGTTTAAAGGAAAATGTTGACGGGCGACATGTCTGTGTTGAGACCGATGTTTCGTTCATAAATCCTGAGGCTATTAAAATGTTGTATAATTATGTCTCTTTTCTTCTCAAAACATACGGTCTGTGCAAATGTGGATTGAGCATCTCCTGAATCATGGAGATCGACCTTTATCACATAGCAAGCTATTACAGCTGAAAATGATTGTGTTACATGGACTGGTGGTTCTAAGATATCTACTGTCATTCACATATGTTCATTCTGCCTATGCTCTACTTTAACTAAATACCAGTTTATTATTCTGTTCAACATTATTCAATATGTTTTTTTTAATATCATTCTTAAACATCATCTTTATATAAAAACAAAACTCTTGGCAATGAAATACTTGCTGCTTAGGATACACTGTTGAATATATTTACATATTATGTTCTTACAATCATGTGGGTCAAACTGTTGTTTATGGTAGGGTAATTGACTTCTTTTTTTATTATGCACCGTGCTATTAGATAAGACTTACTGGTATCAAATAACATAATGCATTTCCAAATAATTTCTACATATTTATTAATCTAACCAATAAGAAGACTATTCATGCGTTTTCATTTAGGAATTATTGTTTTAACATGATTATAATTGAAGACATAGGGCAATTCAGACCATTCTGGTTTTTCGGTGTTTGATTAAAACTAGCCAGATTAAACTGAAACACAAAATTCAACCTCAGCTCATGTGCTGATCACATGTAAGCTAAATGCTTATTAAGATCTCTATCCGCTGGAAAAATTATTGCAATGTGCCATACTTGTGATCTATCAGCTTACGGTTTATGATAAGATATCGGTAACAAGCTCTGACCAGAGTTTACCAGACTAGATAATCAGAGCCAAGACTGATGAAGTCAGAATATATAAAAAAATATTTTTCCCCAAAAAAATAATAAAAAGATTATATAGTCGGTAGCCAAACTAACGGACGACGCACGTATAATCTCTAGATTGTTTAAATACGGGCACTTGGCCCTTTTTAGCGGTTGCTACAGCTAAAGATTCTTCAACAACCTCTTCAAAAGAACCGCTCGATGGATCTTTATCAAACATAGTCTTAAGCAGCATTGTAACGGTTCAGTTTGGTCTCCTTGACTCCAGAACGCAAATTAGAAAAAAAAGAAACGGGTTCGTACATGTATCATGGTTAAGTATTTTAGGGGCGTCCCAGCAGAATATAGAAAAAAAGAAAATATCAGTAAAATTGATGGATGCTCCTTTCCCAAGTTTGTTCAGATAGGGACAATTGGCCCCATTTAGAGGATGATAGAGCTAAGGATAAAACAACGCTAAAACAACTTCTTATCATGAACCGCTCGATTTTTATCAAACATAGTCTTAAGTAATCGTTCTGCATTGTAAAATTCAACAACTTCGTATTTTGCAGTTTGTTCTAATAGTTATATGCGTTTTGTTGGCGTCACAGCAAAATATTGAAACAAAATAATGTCGGTTAAACCAATCGATACTCCACAAAATATGATTATTGCATATTGAAAGAATTAAAGTAGAATTTACTGACTGGACACATATAGTTTACTAATAATCAAAGGGCAATGTTTAATTGAAAAATCACCCCGCTTGCACATGAAGATAATGTCTGCACATCCTCTTGAGAGTGAAGCATTTTTAGAATTTCATGGAAATCGAGCTGAGAATACTCCTGACTAGGACGGTGCTATAGTTCACTTATATTGAATACTACTAATCAAATGGCAACAACTCATTGAAATGATCCGAACGTAATGTGAGCATCTTCTCTTTCTAATTGAATTTTGATGAATTCCAGCCATTGGTTACTGAAAAATATTTCGAACAATGAATAGCACTATACACTACTAATGTTGAATAATCAAAGGGCAATAACTCAGTAACAATTCATCCGACCAAAACAAGAAGACAATATGCGCATATCTTCTTGATGATAAAGCTTCCTATGATGTTTCGCTAAAATCCAACCAGTGGTTGCTGAGAAATACTCCGGACAACAATTGCCCTTGAGTATACTATACTTATGTTCAATGATCATAGGGCAATAACTAAGTGAAAAATCAGCGGGCTAAAACATGAAGATAATATCAGCATCTATTTTGATAGTAAAGATTCCTATGGAGTTTCTCTCAGTTCCAGTCAGTTGCTGAGAAATATTACGGACAAGAATTACGGGATGGACAAACGGACGTACGGACGAAATAGCGGCTTTATGCATAAAAACCTTGATCTGCTTAAAGAAGTAGAACCAACATTGGTAAGAAGCAATGTCAGACGGACGAGTTCCTTTTCAGGTTAGCGACGTAGGCCCATTTAGGCCTCTTGTTATATCTGAAGATTTTAACACTTTGCAGCTTATTTCAGGTTACTCCTACATGCAACAGTTGCAAAGTTGTAAGTTATTTAACTTCCTAATTTCACATGGCTCAAATTCTAACAGCTGAACTATTTATTTGACTTATGTGGAAAAGTGAATGCGCTTGCAGTTATTATTCGAAAAAAAAGTGAGTGAAAAGTTTAATATCCAAGTGTTAAAGACTTTGAATTTTAAGATAGATATATTTATTACGCCGCAAAATTTCATCAACATTCTTTAAACTGCTTATATACTTACACATTTCTTCCAGAATATATCTAATGTTATCCCAATCTATAAATGTTTATCAATTGTTATTTTGACAGTTTTTTCTTAAATAATTCAAGGTAAGGAAGTCCAAAAAGCAGTTTAATGTAATGCAATAAATATTAATTGATAATATATGATGTAAATCAACATTTCTTTAAAAGGGCATATAATGACTAAAATCATACATTCTGTACGTACATGTGAATGTACATACTTTAAATATTTTTCATTGATATGTTTATTTTCATTTCCAGGCAAATTCTGCCATACACAATACAGGATTTAACAATACTTATACAACTTCCATACCTTTTGACATAACAAATTGACAGTAATATTTCTTAACCGATGCTATCTAAAGTTTGAGACGACATTTGGTACAAACAAGAATGTCCAGACAAATAAATCAATTTTGACTCTTAGCCATAACATAAAATTGCGTGAGATAAAAAATGTCAAGGAAACGTCCAATGTACAGGAACCATAACTCTACATTGCCTGCTTTCGAATAAATACCCATTTAAAATTTCAATGGATTGCGTGGGACTTTCATTCAATAACAGAGGACATTAAGAGGCAGTGCATAATCCTGAATTGTTAAGTTATCAAAATGTATCTAGTATACGTTTTTCAGATTTGTCAAAGTATACAGACGCAAGAGACCTCCAGAAAGACATATAATTTATATCCAAATTGGGAAATTGTAGAAGAAACAACATTACTACAAAATTTACGGATTAAATTGTAAATATTCAATTGTAATTTAGAAATATGAGTAAAAAGACAAGTTTAGCTTAAACTTAAACTCTTTAGAGACATTTCAGTTAATATGAAATGACATGCCAAACTCGCAATAATGTGTTTTCCTTAGTAATTGCTGATCAATTAAATGATAAAGAACAGTCAACAAAATTACAGATTCCCAGGACGAACACATACAATTAAATCAGAATTTCTCAAGTTGACAAGTAATCACTGTCGATGTAAACATATTTAAAAACTCTAATAACTTTTAACTGTTGAATACGCATACTTTTTAGTTGACAGCATTTCATTTAACCAAAGGCAACTTTTTCGTTAATGAACAAAATCAATTATAAAATTTATATCTGTTTGAAGTTCTTGTCTGCTGTAATTTTAACGTTCTGATATTGCAAAAAAAGACACTTTTACATGTGCAAATTATGCTTAATTTTTATATAATGCACAACTTTTTAAAGTGATTGCATATTAACATACCACTCTGATAAATGAAACAAGGTACAAAATAAATGTACATATAGTAGCCAAGGTAACATGACCAAAAAAAATATAATTGTCACATCTGATATAATACAATTGGGCATTTTAATACGCTTGTACTTGTCAGACTTTTTGCCTGTGATTATAGGTACACTTCAGGCATGTTATGGTGTACATTCAAGACTTCCCCAGTCTTGACAGTTCTAATCTGTAATACAAAAGTAGAAATGTCCCAACCACGTACTATTAGTACAACTGAGTTTTGGGCTATGTACCACCTTGGCCCATATAAAGTCATTTTCTTTGAAAGTGATCAATTTTAAACGGGTATCATTAACTGAAACACTAAGGGCGAGGCCAGGCTTCACAATATTTTAAAATTTAGGGTAATATTTCAGCTTCAGGGACAGCAATCCGAATAGGCAGCCATTGGCCGTCTGGCAGACAGCTCTTGTTACACATTTTGTTCTGTGTGCAACGTTTTTATATGTGCGCAGGTATCTCAGTTATCTGAATCAATTAAAACTCCACACATCCGTTTACTTTGATGAACTGGCTTCATAACTATGATGAAAGATATGTCACAAAGTTATGCCTCTTCTTCAACTTAACAATTTTGGATAAACTTTAGTAGTTATGTATGTGTGTTTGTTTCGCTGACCACTTTTAAGAATTAAACGCACATATTTGATCACTGTGATAATCTGACATGCTTCGCATAATTTCCATGATTCTGATTACATCAGTTATTGTTATTATTTATGATTCATTATTACGTTTAAAAAGCCCTTATTTTTATTGCAGAATTAAGATAAAGTTTTTGTATGTTAGTATGTACCTCAGTTAGCATTATATGAGGGGAAGTTGTTCTGTGCCTTTAAAATAAGGTTAAGAAAAATTGTTTATATCACTGTTTCTTTCCTTCAGCTTTCTTTAGTGAATTGCAAAGAGTCGGGCTTTGTTGCCTTTAAATTGACAGTTGCTCTATTGTAAAGAGAAAATTGTAAACCATAAGAAACGATTCTGAAAATTATAACAGAAATCAACATTAATTGAATAAGCAATTGCATAATTATTTTCAAAGAAAGTATTCATTATTAAATTATTAAATTTACTGAAAGGGACTGTACTGGAAAAAAAAGTAAAATAATAGCGAACATTTAGAGGGAGTATTCTGAATTGCTGTATTTCCAAATTAGACATATCATTCTACAATATTTTCAATGGATTAATATAATTTCGCCGGTTGAATTCAAATTTCCTACTACCATGCAGGAAAACTTGCTAGATAGGAATCTTCTGTATGATACACAAACTTTTGAGAATATTTGGGTATTAACCAATCGGACGTTGATGTCACTTGTGTATGAAGTGCCTTTTACATTTTACCTTACCCAAAGCAGTGCCTCGAAGGCTTCATGTTACTATTAAGTCAACTAAACACTTAACATATTAACGCGCATTACCTACACAGTTTTATAGTTATATCTAGTATTAAACATGATCTGAAGTTTGATATTTCTTCTTCAAAAACTGCCCCATCCCATAGGGTGTCTCTTTATTTTCCTGTGAGTGTCTTATATTTGTATTCTAAAGCTGCTTCCTTGCGCTGTTCTATATATTATGCGATGGCGGTGTTTCTATGGACGCGAATTGATGGCAGTTCAGGGTACTTTTACATAATTAACTAATAAAAGATGTTTACAATTTATATGTGATGTATATGTTTAAAGGATTGTGATATTCTAGTATCTAGTATTTGTGATATAAGTATCTTGTGATTCCTGTTGTAGAAGAGTCATGTACATTATAATGCTTCTGCATATATTTAATGATTTTAATCATACACATATGCATAATATTATAATACAGAATAAAATAAGTCTGAAGTATCAACTATTGTTAGATACAATATTTCAGTTGTACGATATTGGTAAGTCTTACTTATTGATTATTCTAATAGCAAGTAATAGCGCTGTTGGGCTGAGATTCAGATAGAACCGTCATGCTTTCTTTATAGTATTAAACCGGCTAGTACTGCAGCAATTATCTATTTACCGACGAACTTACCACACAGTGTTGGTAATAAACAGATGTGTACAAGGTATTCAAATTAAAGAGAAATGAATGTGTTAACGACATTCATTATTTGGATTTTAGCAAATACAGGTATGAAGAAAATTCAGTTAAATTCTTCCGTAATATAAAGCAGTGATTGAATTTTTTTATGATAACTTTCTTGGTTTTCTCATGGTGCCGCTCAATTAGTTTTTGTTGAATCCAGAAATTGAAAAAGTTTTTATTTTAAGACTCTGCTTTTAAAGATTAATGAGCAAAGTTACTGTCGCAGTCATATACATTTTATTTATTTTGATTGGTGAAACGTCGCAACGACAGAATTATAGGTCATATGGCGACTTTCCAGCTGTGATGGTGGAGGAAGACCAAAGGTGCCCCTCCGTGCATTATTTTATCATGAGCGGGCACCCTGATAGAACCACCGACCTTCCGTAAGCCAGCTGGATGGCTTCCTCACATGGAGAATTCATCGCCCCGAGTGAGGCTCGAACCAACATCGTTGAGGGCAGTCATATACAGGACGTAATAGTGTGATATTTAGATATGGAAATGAAAATCATTTGATGGGTTTTAAAAAAATTGTGTGTATGTGATTTAGTCAAGTTTCAATTTTAACTTCACTTTTCAGTTTCTTTAAAATATATATGTTAATTGTACTACCTTCTTAACGTAAGAATTCAAATTTCTCCGTTTTATTCCATTTAATGTTTAAAAGGAAGTGTTCGCCATTTTGTGTTATGTTTCTTCGTTTTTCCTTATAAATTATTGTTTCATGACCAGGACTTAAAATGATGTATCGTCTATCACATTTTATTTTCTGAGTCTTAGCTTTTGGCTGGTATGAAGAACGGTATGTATCAAAGGACATAAAATTTATTTTTTTATGTTTTTGTTTGTGAATTACAAAAAGTCCCCCACGAGTATATCAAATCATGATTCGTGTGGTCATTTCGTGCGACTGAATTTCATCTTCTCTACGGAAATCCGCTGTTGTTTGTTTCAGGTCATACTTGCTAAAGATTATCTCATTTGGAGAATTAAGGAAAAATTCACGTGTTACGTTTCGAAAAAAAAACAACAACAAACAACGAAAATAAAACAAAAACAACAACAAAAAAGACCTCCGGGACGTTCAAACATTTTTTTTTTTACATTTTTACACTTAGCAGCTACTCACACACATCTTTTTTAAAATTCTTTATCTTCTTCACAACTATACTCACACACATTTTGGGGACTTAACCTAATACTAGTATTATACCTAACGGTCAATGTCACCATATTGTGGGTATTAAATACCACCTTTCCCGAACCTATCCTTAAACGTAGGCTTATGCAGAACTAGCGGTACTTTTCGTACTTATCGACCACCTTAGGCATTTATCCCCCGACAAAAGATAGTTTTAAGAAATATGTCTTGAATAATAAATCTTGCAAAAGGCTTAGTCGTGACAACTTTTAATACTATCGAAATGCAATATTTAAATAAAATAAATCATCCAGTATAGTTGTGAAGAAGATAAAGAATTTTAAAAAAGATGCTGATAAAAGGAAAAATACAGTAAAAAATTGTCTCAAAAATTAATATCATATTTTTATTTGAAATAGATAGTTTCGTTAAAAGAGCACAGACATATATATCTTCAGTATAAATTCATTAGCTTTATAATATTTTTGTACATTTGAATAAAATATATTGGCCGAAGAATATATTAAGCATTATTCGATTTTCTTGAAATTCTGGAAATTATCCAAATTTATCATTACTTAATTATATGTAACTGTAGAGAGATTTGTGAAGTGTGTATTGTCACATACTATATCTTAAGCATTTCCCTCAACTTCTTATTCCAAGTTGCTAATGCAGATCTTTTTTCGATAATAAGAAACACTACTGAACTATTTTGACAATTTTCGATAATAAGAAACACTACTGAACTATTTTGACACTTTTTATATTATCTACTACGATTTGATAAATCCTTTACTTGTTATAGTTTGCTGGCTGTTTCAATTTTTTATTACACACTATCTCTACAATTCAATGTGTATTCATGATCCAGTTAATTTTTAGTCTCTTTTTAAACAGTTTAAGCGTGAAAGAGCGTTTAACGAAATACCGAGGGTTGCCAGCGGCGCGGCAAATATCTGTTTAAAATTGTCAACAAGTTTCTTGGTTCCTGTATCAGTTTCCATTCATTTTATTAGCGTGAATCTGGATCTTTGAATCTGTTTATAAAGCATTCGTTTACTTGATGACCACCAATACTTTCATTTTTTAAGTTATATGTTCATAATCAATATTTAACTATAGATCCACTGTTTAAAAACACTGAAACATATTCTTTTCGTTTTTCACTCTATATTTTTCAATTTAGGTAATGGGGTCTGGTCCAGTTTAAATAAGAGATTTGTGTCCTTAAATATCTTAATTCCGTTTTTACTTCATAAATAGTAAATAACTTAAAAACAAAATATATTAATATAGTCTTATGACCTTATCATTCATTTTTCGAAATTCTTCGTTATGTAAAGTCTTGAAAATATTTATGTGTTTGTTTAATCTATTTACTTTAAAATTACAAAAGATGCTAATGTCATCGGTATGAGGGCCATATTTCAGCCCAAAATGAATCGCATCAACATTAGTGTTTATTTTAACTTTGATTGCATTTAAATATTTCGTCACAAATACATTACAATGAACTTAATTTCGTTTGACTTTAACTTAATATTACAATATTAATATTAAATATTATTTTGTTACTTTTCACATTGAAGGACATGTAAAGCATTATATGTATGTAGAACCTGGAACTAAGATATAGAGTATATGTGTTTGTTTCCGTGAAATATCAATTTTATTTCACAAGTGAGCACCAAAAAAAAAGTCATTTTCACTCGTGGCTATGCCACTCGTTAAAATATCAGTTTTTGATGCTCACTTGTGAAATAAAATTGATATTTCACTGAAACAAACCAATTTTCTTTTTATTTCATGTGTAAAACTCTACTTATGTTGCGTAATCTATAAAATGTTGAGAATCGCGGGAAAGGTCAGCAGAAAGCATAACACAAATGACGTCATTTTAACAACGTCATCGTCATTATGGTCCTCGGTGTTATTCATAATGCTCGGTATACAGTTGAACGTTAATCGTGACGGAGAACCGGAACTAGTTCGACAAAAACAGTGAAAAATAAAACTGATAATCTACTGTTTCAAAACTGTGGATTATCACTTTTATTTCACTGAGAAAACTCTATAAATCACTGGAAAACATTAAATAAAAAACTGTTATTTGGCTTGAATCACTATTTTATAAAACGCTGGTATCTATGGGAATGTACGGCATTGCCAATCAAGCAATACCTTCAAAATCAAATAAAACTAGAGCTGTTTTCATTATGTATCTGGGTCAACTATGCACCAAGGCATGTATCACTGTCATCAGTATTTTGGGTAATTCAAGGGCCATAATGCCGAAGTGCCTAGGCTGATTTGGCTAGTTATCGAACTTTGCCGATTACGTATTCTCAAACACATCTTGTTTAAGTTTGGTGAAGACTGGACGAGAAATGTTCGACTTAGAGTCGACACGGACAGGAGTAAATCACTATGTATATAACACCACTCTGTGGTGGGATACATAATTAAATCTATCACATGATTACTAATTATACACGAACTTCAAATCAATCGGAGTCATCTGCTGGTCTTGATAAACCTCCATATTAAGTTTCCTGATCCTCGGCCCAATCGTTCTCAAGTTATCGTCCGGAAACGGTTTAACTGTTCCAGGTTTCTGTGATCATGATCTCCGATCTATTGACCACATACTCATTAGGGGTTATCTGCTGGTCATTTCCAACCTGCCTATTAACATCCTGATCCTAGACATAAGCGTTCATAAGTTATCGTCCGGATATCGATTATTTTTTCCGGGTCGTTGTGACCTTGACCTTTGACCTACTAACCTCAAAATCAATAGGGGTCAACTGCTGGTCATGTCCAACCCCCATATAAACTTTCATCACCCTAAGCGCAAGCATTATTTAGTTATCATCAGGAAAGCGTTTAACTGCTCCGGGTCATTGTGACCTTAGCCCTTGACCTACTGACCTCAAAGTCGAAACTGATCTGTATTTTATTATGTAACACCGGTGTACCTAAATGTATGATTCAAGACCCAAGAAAATTATCATCCGGAAACCGTTTAACAGTTCCGGGTTATTGTGACCTTGACATTTGACCTACTGATCACAAAGTCGAACTTGACCTGTATTTTATAATGTTACACCTGATTACTAAAATCAATTAAATTTGTTGAGTCGTTTTGAGTTATACTTGAACAAGTATATTAGTTACATGAACGAACCGACCGACAGACCGACCGACAGACAGACAAACACGCTCAATCCTATATACACCCTCAAATCTGGTGGTATAACAAACTTTTAAATAATAAACGCAATTTTGTTATGACCGGAATTTTGCAGGATTCAAAATAAATTTTCGTAAAGGCTTATGAGAAATCAGCGTAATTCTTGATGTACCGTTGGGTACTCTAAAACACAACAGAATTATTTATCAGTCAAATGACTTCATTGAACGAGGATTCGCAAAGGAAGATCTGATTAATTTTACGGATATGATACCAGCATTTAAATGATTTAAGCCTGTCGGCAATGGTTTTAAGTAGATTACAAAATTAAACGCTTTTAATCAGATTTTAGCTTGCAGAACTAAACAATACAGTCATGTGTTAAATTCTGAACGGAAAAATGTTTGCACTGATAAGACTTCAAACCAATTACCTTGCCAACAAACGGTATCGATTAAGTACATGATTCATTAGATTCATTTATATCAAATAAAGTACACATAATTGCTACTTTGCCGTTTTGTGTTTAGATATACATATCATATATGATATATGGGACTGCCTGCTAAGCTCAATAAATAGAAATAGGCAGAGCAGATTGGAGTGACGGGTTTGACCACCGTGCTCGGCGTATATGTTCTATGTGACGATTTGATAAAAGACATTGTAACTGACGTCATTCGTCCTCCACCTCTGATTTATGTGGTGAAGTTGGCAGTTACTTGCGGAGAATAGGTTTGTCCTGGTACATAATTCAGGAACGCCGGTAAGGTTAACTGCCCGCCATTACATAACTGAAAAACTGTTGAAAAACGGCGTTAAATCCAAGACAAATGTAATCATATATGAGGCAGTACTTTCTGTTTGCTTGTGCAATCTCTTCCATCCTTGGAGCAGACATATTACTATTACATATTATAGCAGAGCTCGTGTTTGTATACAAATCCGTTGCATTGTCTAGTTCTAGAACTGATAAGACATTGACCGGATGGGCAGAGGCTGAACGCTTTTTTTGTAATTAGATTTTTTTTTGTAACGGCCTTAACGTTCTTACAACACAAACTATATCATTACATTTTTGATCAATGGAAATATTATAAAACAAGCAATTTATTAATTTCTTTTTATTTCGAAAAAAAAAAAAAGATTTATTATGAACGCTTAACTTACAGCGTTTTTCTAAAACTTCTGAGTACCACCATGCTGCTATTAAAATTATATGTCATTTAAAACGGTTATTCATTTTAAAAAGATATTTGAATAATAAAATAGGAAAATTGTAAGTATTTCATAACTTTTTTTTATTTTTTAAAGTCCATAAATATGCAAACAGTTATCAAAAATTTAAAATTCAGATCCCATACAAAAACGATGTAAAAAACATTTGTTTTACACATCACCAGATAAAAAAGATATGAATGCATGACGTTATGGCGATCTTTCCTATTCCCTAATTCATGATCCCTGTGCAAAATTGAAAAATATGCATATTCTTTAATTTCTATAACGTAAACATTGCAATTTTATGAAATGTTTGCCAACTTTTACAAGCAATTATGTTGTTTATAGGTTTTGCCACTCATTATGTAGCTTTCCAACTTGCCTGACATTGGTCTACTGATGCAAACGACTTTCTTCTGTAATGTTTGATAAATGCTTTAAAAGGCAGACCTACTGAAACTTTTAATAGGTAAGCGTTAAAGGGTAGATTTCCCGGAAGCACAGAGCACCCTAAACACAGCCACAGAGCCATGCATCGCAAAGTAGGCCCACAACAAAAAGAATCTGTAACGGAATAAAATATTGTAGACGGGCATCTACTCAATAAAAAAAGCAATTCAGGCATCTCCAAATCAGTTCATTTTCACTCCGTGTTCAGGAAAATTGATGTTGATTATTTGCAATATCTAATATTTATATTCGCCCTATTCTTTTTCATTGAAAATTATGACGTTCATTACGTATGAACAGCAGAAGGAAAGACACGAAAGTAACGTCATCGCTGCTTAGTGATAACCGACCGCTGTTTTGACGATGTCCGCTTATAGTCATGGAGAAATATTCTTAGATGACGTCGCAGTTATTCCGCAGTTTTTTTGTGGTTTGATGATATTGATTCATATTGAATTCCGTTTACGACATTCTATTTACTGATTGCTAATTACCAGTTGGGTTGGAATTATTACCTTGTGATTTGCTAAATTATAAATTTAATATGATTTTGCTGTATGCAGTTTCAAATTTGCTCGATGCTCTTTTGATATGATTGTAACACATTTTCTCAGCATAGCCTGTATGCATTTATATGTTCATGCTGGTGTTTCCTTCTTTCTTATCGGTCGTATATAATGGTAAAGTGCATTTTGTAGCTAATTATTCATTTTAATACAAATAAAAGGGATTGAATTTAAAAACACAGATACAAGGGAAACAACTCAGACTGATAATACATAAAACTAACAATTGGTTGGGTGTGGAAATACTTTTTTGAATACTATATCGTAGGAGAAGTTGAGACAAACTTCTTGATCATGACAAATATTTTAAGACAGGACTCAAACAGACCGTGCCTTTAAGTATTCTCTGTTGTGCTTTGTACTTCGAAATAGTTTTCTCTAACAATATTTGAAATATCGTCACAACATTAGTATTGACCTGGTGAGAGGTGTCACATACACCTTTTGGTACTAAAATTTAAAAAAAAAATTGTCCGCCAGTATCTGTGTTGCTTGTTTAAAAAATAATGTTTATGAGTATCTTTCGTTTTAGAAAACATATGATACATGTACTGTCGCTGTGTATGCATTACAAGAATTTTACTTAATACATGTCCTCTCAATTAAAGACAATTCACAGAATAACTTATTTTTTATCGTGTTCCATGGTGGCACGTGCGAATTGCATTGACATTACAAGAACCAGATAACGTTCAGAATATGGAAAATACATCAAGATGTTATAAAATTATGTCATATTTTGATAGAAAGTATTTTTATAGCATTTTAAAACCTGACATAACGGATCTTTTCCACATTTCTATATAGATATATATAAAAACGATGATCATCAACTTCAAACAAAAATGGAAGCAATAAGTTTTTGTACCACATCAATAAAAATACGTTAAAATAAAGGGCAGAAAATGAAGATTACTTCACGGAGTTAAAAAAATAATAATAAAAAGAAGAACATTGAATAAAGGGAGATAATCAAAGAAAGGGACATATAATTAAGTTTATTTTTGCCTCTATCATTTTGTGAAGTTTTAGTGAAATGCCATTAACACATTATGTTATGATTCTTTAACACTGCACTTTTTCTCAATGTTTGAAATACATTTTACTATTCAAATCTGTAGTACAATTGTTTGTCTTCTTAGATGTAGTATCTACAATTAAAATAAAACTGCAAACAAAACTGCATCCCGTCGTCTTGATCAGTTGTCCCGTCGAACGTCCATGCAGCCTGTCATTTTCCATTAATGTGCCCCTATCGAGTCCCCAGAGTGCTGACATCCTTTCTGAACCAGCCAGGGATAATAGTACAACATCACAAGAGATCTTAATCCGGCACTGATTTGGTAGATTCCAGTCCACTAAGTCCTCGGGTCGTCGCGCGATCCCAGTACATGAACGCTTGACGAGGAACCATAAATACCATAGTCGAGTGCCGGAGTGTCGATATATCTCCGCGTCGATGAACCAGCTGAAGTTCTACGTGATGTCTAGTGTCCGGCAGTTCGTCAGTATAATCTATACCCCCACCTCAGAGATGTAGATCCGGCATCGATTTGGTAGATCTCGGAAGACCAAACCCTCGAGTCGTGGCGCGGTTTGCTGTACACAACGGCAGGATGCAGTCCGGGCGATAAATGGCCCCTTTTACGGCCACACTCCCTGATTTTAGTCATGTGGCGCTGACTAGATCTGGTGTAATCCAGTTAGCGCCATATATGCCCTTTACGCGACGTGTACGCAACAGGGAGCTCGGGGGAGACTAAATTCATTTTCATCCGTCTA
The DNA here is from genome assembly GCF_021730395.1 of Mercenaria mercenaria. Lineage (NCBI taxonomy): Eukaryota > Metazoa > Mollusca > Bivalvia > Venerida > Veneridae > Mercenaria > Mercenaria mercenaria. The sequence continues at coordinate 58,211,066 of NC_069375.1, read as the reverse complement.
ACAATTTATGCCCTAACAGAAGAGCGCTTTGATTGATGCTATTTATAGAACTTCCTTCTGATTGGTCCAAATTCGTACATAGTATTTGACAAAGAGTACTTGCTGAAACAAATAGCTGACTCCCTTTAATTGTTGTAAATAACAGAATGTGTGATGTTTGGATCCATTTATCACTGTAATTATTTTTCGATTCGGTAGCCTGATGGTAGAGCGCCCGCTTTGAATGCGGGAGGTCGTTGGTTCGATCCCTGGCAGCGTCATACCAAGAACGTATAAATGGTACTAGTAGCGTCCTCCCTTGGTGCTCAGCATCACGAGGGTAGTACTAGGATTGGTCAGCCCGGTGTCAGTATAATGTAACTGAATGGGTACTGGGCATTGTAATCACTGCAACAGGTGGACACTGTCGTTTATAGGACTGAAATTTTTTTAAAAATTACGTGAACCCGCAGTCCGCACCCCCCCCACCCCCACACACCACACACACACACACAAACACGCGCCCGCACACGCACACACACACACACACACGCATACGCACACACACACACACGCACACACGCGCACACACACACACACACACACAAACGCTATCACTGTAATTAACCCATATTGTCCATAAGTGGCGTGACACCGATTCTATCAATTCTAACAATTCAACTATAATTATAGCAATGATAGAATAAATAAGGAGTACAGCATTATCTGTGCTTATTTGTTACGTTTGCAATATATCAAATATACAAATTATTCCGAAAGATAGCAATAAGTTGGACAGATCGTGAAAATTAATGACGAAACTTGACAGTGAAAGACCTAATAAAATGTTTGCTGACGCCTTAAGGAAACATATGTTTAGAAATGTTTGAAATTTATGCATTGCACTGTTTACTTCAATATAATGTATTACCGATACATATGAACAAAAGTACAATTAGTACCGACAGCAAGTAGGTAACTGGGAAACACTTTCTGAGCGTAGGGAAAAAACACAAACAAATTTTGCTGTATAAAATGAAAAATGGTCTCACACCGACCTACCTTTCATCTCTTGTACCTGATCTTGTTTGCCAGAACAGTACAAATAATCTCCACATTTCTTACAATATACATTGTAAATAACATCCATGCAAGAACAACCTTGTATTTTAACTCTTTTCTTCCCTCCGACATTCGTGAATGGAATTTCCTACCAATAGAAGCTCTTCAGTTACAGTCTCTAAATTCCTTTAAACATTTTTTGAAGGCTGACAAAACTAAAATGCCTCAACACTTCTATTATGGATGTTGAAGCTCTCAAATCCTTCTCACACGATTTCGAACGAAATGTACTTCACTTAATCAGCATCTGTTTCAGACGAACATTCAGTTTGTTATTTCTCCACTCCGTAGTTGTGGTCTCGTTGAAGAGAGTCATCATTTCTTTGTTTGTTCACGTTACACCCAACAAAGAACAGAACTTTTGGACACATTGTCCCTATTGTTTTTTTTTTTCTGTCGATCTCCATAATGTACTAAATGGAGACATCTCGGAAGACTTTAAAACTAATGCAATGATGCGTAATGCAGTATTTGAGTTCATTCCTCATAGCGAAATGTTGGCTTCTAAAAATGCACATTGTTTCTTGTTGAACTCTCTTCGATAAGTCTGGAATCCTTAATTCTCCTAACTATTTGAATTGTTGAAGACTCTATATCAACATTGTCTCATTCCCTGTTACATATCAACGACTGAAACCTTGGTATCTCGAATTCTAATGGATCGTCTGTATTACCTCCAGATAATCGTAATTCGGCATTAGCTGATACTTTGTGCATGTATTTTACGGACGGAACTTGAAAATGTTTTCGGAATTTTGAGATAAGCTAGCTCGAAATATCGAGCTTTAAAGGTTTTTTCAATCTTTTGGCATAATGGTTACATTTTGTTAGGTTTATTTAAGTATAAATAAAGCAATAGAATAGTCTGAGTTTTCTTTCACAAAATATGTTTGTCTTGTGCAAAGGTAGTTCACACTTTGTCAGATTTATGAATCATAAACAAAGTTTATATAATAAACTTGATAAGACAACTGTAGAATAATGGTAAGACTAGGTACAACATATGCCATTGTGAAGTAATTTTGCGATGATTGCATTTAAATTTTGATAAATTGTACAGACCTTATTAGGACAGTCGGGGATGAATGAAATATACAAAGTTTTGCTTCAAATGGATGGTAATCTATCCAATTATATAGCTCCATAGGGAGGGTGCAGATATACGGATCTCGTGGTCGTGAGGCATATGTTCTCTGTAATGAACTGATAAAAGACATCGTGTCTGAAATCATTGAACGCATCTACCAGTGGGCAGCGTCGCCAGAGGGTCTGCTTCATCTGAGGGCATTCAGGTCATTGGAAGGTTGAATGTCCTCAAAAGAGGCATCCAAATAATAATAAGTTTTATTTTCTCCTGTTCCTTTAAGTAACTTTGAAGATGATACATATAATACAATAACAGACCAGCTCGGAAATGAAAGCGTAAGTAATGTTATGAATACATGTGTTTGTAAAAACTCAATTGTGAAAGATGACAACTGAGACTATAGACCCCAGGTGCCCCTCCGTGCATTATTTTATCACGAGCGGGTACCCGGGTAGAACCACCGACATCCTAAGCCGTAAATCTTAATTCGCTGAATTTTATACTATTGAGTAGCATTTTCTGAATACAAAGTGTTAATTATTTAGTATTTTTCATTTATATGACATTCAGAGCGCAGGGAATGAATAATGCCGGAAAGACTCGGAACTGGGCGTTGCACAAAAACTGACGTCAGGGGCCATGTTTGTGACACAATAGCCTAAAACACGAACAATATGGCGACAAAGTAAAACTGTAACTCAATCGCATATATCCTGAATTTTGTACAGTATAAATTTCAGGACTATATTCGGCACAAAAATGGGGCGCATTCCACCTTAATATATGGTCTGTATGATTTATACACATTTTACATAGAAAGATATTTAAAATACTTGGAATTAATGGTATTAGAAACAGAAACATTAGATTGCTTTTCTTTCATTCAAACATTCTTGCTCTCGATTTTCTCAAAACGTTTATGCTTATAGGATTTTAGGGTTAGTGTCAGAAATGTATTGACAAAAACAAAAATTTGACACTTTCTTCTCAAAAACAAAACAAGGATAGATATCAAACAAGGAATGCCATGTTAAAAACACACACACACACACACACACACAAAAGAAAAATGAAAAAATAAAACAACAGCCTCCCAAAAACGGAACTCACAGCACGCAGATCTGAACACTACCAACACACGCACGCACGCATGCACACACACACACACACGCATTCAAAGCAAATACACGATGACAAAACAAACAAATAAAAAACCGCACTGGAGCACCGCCTTTGACTGTGACAGAAACACCACTGGCAAGCTTGAACCAATTAATGAGGCGCACCAAATTTCAATCTTCAAGACTAGGATGATAAAACAAATCAATGTGATTTATTTAAGATTTAAACTTTAACCGGTTCTTAAACTAACCGCTGGTTAAATTTTGATTCAATGCACTATTCTTGGTGGGAAAAAATAACATGATGTTTGGATTTTATTATAAAGATTTTTCAGTGTTTATACTTCTTTACCCATACATTTGTTTTTTCTAAGTCTTCCGGAATGTCGAAAAATAACACTTAAAGTTAATCAACCGTTAGGATAAGGTTCGTTCTATCGGAAAAAGAGTGGGTCTGAATAATTTAGATTTGCGGGTTTGTTTGAACATAAGTTATAAAAGGTATATACCAATGGATTTGTCTTGGAACGAAGTATGCGATCAGATAGTCAAACTACGACTACGGCTCTTTCATAAGTCGTACGATAACGAATTTGATAACAAAATTGGTCATTTTTTTCAAAATCAAGAGCTGCTTCAAAATACGTGCGGAGTCCGTTTAAAATGTATTTACAGACAGACAGGACATGTATCTATTTCCTGCCACCCTTTAAATTACCTTAATTGTTTTCAAAAGGCTGACGATTTACGTTTAAAAATGCACTTTGGAATGCTTCAAACAATTGTTTTTATTGTCCTTTGTTGACATGACGGACTACATTTTAGTTGCTATAAATATGAAAATTGCACGGAGAAATCGTTTTCGATTCCCGCCAAATATAATAAAGGATAGTTCTTCACGAAATCTACCTTAAATGAGAGTTCTTTATCCCGATAATGATTCTCGACAGGTGTGAAAGATCCAGTAACACTATTCAAATGGTACAGTCAAAAAACATTTCAAGAATAATTAACAGATTTTCTTTATATTTTTTGTAAAAATATTCTACAACCTCAAATGAAATCTAAATCATCTGCTTCTTTGAACTATCTTACTTTTTTCAAACGGTCTGCTTAATTTAATAAAAGCGTTATCGTTCCAAACATTGTAAAATTTCTTACTTTCAAGACCATTACGTCTTTGGAATAATTCGACTACCAGACTAATCATTTATACCTTCAGTCTGTACGCAGAAATACATATCGCAGTCATTAAAACTATTCAAATATTAAATGTAATTATGCCAATAACGGTAATCATTAAATTTTAGTGGTTTTAGCACGCCTGCATCTTAAGCCTGACAACAGATTGACTTTATTATCTCCGCTGACATCGTTGATAAGCTAAAATGTTGTAAAACGTTGCTATACCCCTCGTCCGAGTTATATGAAGGAGTGCCTATCTGAACATTTTGTGTACAATCTAGTGCATCTTACGATTTCCACGAGTCTGTTGGATAGCTTCTTCACATGAGATATATTCTACAGTGCAAATAGCGTTTCCGATACTTTAGGTTAGGTGAAATAATTCGGACACTAGACAGCGACCTAAAAGGTCTTAGTCATGCCTAAGTCAGGTTCGGATCCAGAAGTATCTTTATTTGATGGGGTTAGGCTCCAGTTTAGAACGAATGTGCCGTCAGCGAGAAAAATAGCTCCAATCGGGAATAGGTTTCATGGTGCTCTCCCACGGCAAAGGTTTGAAATATAAAATTTGAGAAAACATTATTGCCAAAATAGTTGGGTGCAACTTTGATGAATACAGGACACTCCGCTGTAAAACATATGCATTACTTTGGACGATTTTTCAAGGCCTTTAGGTTTATCTCAGAAATGTTTGAAAAACATATCACTTGCAGAATAAGTTTTGGGAAAAAAAAATTATTGTTTAGCTGTTCCTCTACATAAACAAGTACTGTCGAGAAGTCACGAAATCGCAACATTTATAAAAACTACCAACAACTGAAACTGAAAGTCCTTTTGTCTGACCGATTAGCTGTGTTCCTCTTTGTCAACTTGTAATACTTTGCATTTCTGTTTGTTTATTTTGAGTTTAATGGCGTTTTTTCAACAGTATTTCAGTCATGTAATGGCGTGCAGTTAACCTAACCAGTGTTCCTGGATTCTGTACCAGTACAAACCTGTTCTCCGTAAGTGACTGTCAACCTCCCTACATGAATTATAAGAGGTGGAGGACGAATTATTTCAGACACAATGTCTTTAATCGAACTGTCACAAATAGCATACGCCTCGCGATCCGTAGACTGACGCTCTTCCTACTGAGCTAAGCGGGCGGCCTTGCATTTCTGTACAAGACTGATGATAGACAAACGGATGTAGGATTTCTTTTTACACAAGGTCTTGAAAAAAAGATTACCTTTTTTATAATTAGGTAGTACATATTCACAAACAAAAAGTATTAGTATACAGCATATTCTGTGAACGCCTGTGCTATTAATGATAAAATAAATGAAAGGGACAAGTTAAGTAATTTATGACAACTGTTTTATTTTGCAGCATAACAAATTCTTGCATGTCCACACAAATAAAAGTAAACATTATCAATACACAATTATGCACAGAGAGTTGCGCTACAAAAGGAACCAAAACCCAACATAGTGTTACTTCCCCTTATCTGTACAGTTTGAAAATATTCCTTCATGGAGGTTGCAAAAGGAACTAGAATGGTGTTGACAGAAAATGTTTCGTTCAATAGTGTAGTATATCGACGGCTTAATAATGTTATTAAGTAAAAATGATATAATTAAAACAACTGAACACAGAACAAATGCACATGTTTACGTAATGTCCATGATGCTTAACATTTTAATTGAAATGAACAGAAATATAGGAAACTACAATGTAGTTGTCATTAGACGTCAACGAAGGGCCAAAACTCCAGACAAAATAATCGATCATAAAAGTCAGGGCAACATGTACATATCGACTTCATGCCGTTGATGTATACGAAGTTTCAATTTAGTTGGATGGAAACTGTAGGGCTTAAGTTTACAATGTGATTGAATTATTTCGAGGTCTAAAAGGGCATCAACTCCAGAAATAATAATTAGAAGTCCCAAAGCATTCATGTTGATGATGTAAACAGAGTTTTATATGAATCTGATGGCAACTGTACGGGTTAAGTTCTTTGACGCCGGAGACATAAAAGGAGTTTATTACATTTCTTGGAATAAGTATGCTTTAAAAGTTTTAAAAGTAGTAAGCTGGTTGCATTTTAAGCTAGTTTAAAGGGAGCTTCTATATATAACACTAGCCTAGAGCCAGAAGTCCGATTCAATAATTTTATGTACATTTCATCTTTTTATGATGAATATTTGCGCCAAGTTATGAGAGCTGCAATACATTCATAACAAGAGCGCTCCGAAGGCAGTGTATCACTAACCTGAAGAAAGTAGGTCATTAGGTCACATTCATGGTCACTGAAGTCAGTTTTAAGATCGGTGTACAAAACTGTACATGTCATCCAAGTTTCAAGGCTGTATCTTAAAAAACAAAAAAAGTAGGTCAGTAGGTCACATTCCACATGACCCAGATTCAAACCTGACCTAAAGTTCATCAATATTAACATTCTGATTAAGTTTCATGAAGATACAGAGGTATCTAGGCGTTAACATGCTTTTCCTTTGATTTGAACTGGTGATCCCAGCTGACCTAGGTTTGACTTTGACCTAAAATTCATCAAGATTAATATTCTGACCAAGTTTCATTATAGTATGATCATAAATGTGGCCTCTAAAGTTTTAACAAGCTTTTCCTTTAATTTGACCTAGTTTTTGACCTCACCTGACCCAAATTTAACTTTGACCTAAAGATTGCCACAATTATCATTCTGACTAAGTTTCATTAAGGTATAGTCATAAATGTGGCCTCTAGAGTGTAACAAGCTTACCCTTAATTTGACTTGATGACCTAGTTTTTGACCCCATTCGACCCAGATTAAATCTTAGCCTAGAGATCATCAAGATTAACATTCTGACCATGTTTCAGGAAGATAAAGTCATAAATGTGGCTTCTAGAGTGTTAACAAGCTTTTCCTTCGATTTGATCTGGTGACCTAGTTTTTGATCCCACCTGATCCAGAATTGACCTTGAGCTAAAGATTGTTAAGATTAACATTTTGACAAAGTTTCATTAAGAGGTAGTCATAAATGTGGCCTCAAAGCATGTAACAAGCTTACCCTTGATTTGACCTTGTGACCTAGTTTATGACGCCACTTGACCTAAATTTTAACCTGCCTAAACATTATCAAGGTTAACATTCTGACCAAGTTTCATGAAGATACAGTCATAAATGTGGCCTTTAGAGCGTTAACAAGCTTTATCTTTGATTTGACTTGGTGACCTAGTTTTTGACCTCACCTTACCCAGATTCAAAATTAACTTAAAAATTATCAAGATTAACATTCTGACAAAGTTGCATGAAGATATAGTCATAAATGTGGCCTCTAGATTTTTAACAATCTTTCCCTTTAATTTGACCTGATGACCTAGTGTTTGACCCCAGATGACCCAATATCAAATTCAATCAAAATTTAATTGAGAGTAACATTCTGACCAAGTTTCATTAAGATTGGACCAAAATTTATACCTCTAGAGTGTTAAAGTTTCATTATGGTTGGGCCAAAATTGTGACCTCTAGAATATTAACAGTCAAATTGTTGACGACGGACGGACGACGGACATAGGGTATCACAAAAGCTCACCTTTGAGCACTTCGTGCTCAGGCGAGCTAAAAAGTTACAGACAGATAAAGTTTAGTTTTTGACTACTAAATTGTGACCTTGACTATCATTTGAATCTAGCATGTGTCACATCGAAATATAACATTTAATAACCGTGCCAATTAATTTGAATTCCACCCAATTATAGAAAAAATACTGACAATGAGAGTAAACGTTATTTGAATCTCACTTTCCGCACCATAAAAAAGCAATAGCATATTTACACTGAAACATCATGAAACGTTTTCTATAAAACAAGTATGAAAGACTTATATATTTTCAAAGACTACGTTATTTAGTTACATTGTTTATGTAGAACTATGCTCAGTGAATTGAAACAAAAGAATTACTGTGCCAGTACATGATTTATCAAATGCACGTTTCTAATCTTCCATATGTATAATGTCATTAACAGTTTTGAGGCTTCAAAGTATTTTGTAAATTCTTCGTGCATGACAGATATTTTTTTTATACTACTTCTTGATATTTCTTCTCTGATTCTCCCAATTTGTCTCTGGAAATATGATTACACGTTTTGTAGTATTCATGTAACCATGTTACAATTGTTATGTGCAATTATTATGTAGAAATATGATCAGAAAATTGAAAAAAAAAAGAAACAATGTTGTTGCAGTATTGTCTTGATATATGTTTTCCAGAAGAGTACACCATTTTTAACTTCCATTTGCAATTGTGGAATTTCAACGTATTTTACAAATTAATCTAAAGCATATTCTTCATGCATGATGCATATTTTCCTATCTCCCTATTACTTGACACTTCTATTTCTCTGATTCTTGAAATCTGATTGTACATTCTGTATTATCCATCAAATATTCAGGTTTTTTCTCTGTTGACCAATGCTTCAAACAATTGTGGCCCTTTAGATGAGCATTTTAAATGAGAAAAATTAGTTATTTTTACACTTAGTATAAATCCTACATGTTTCGTTTGTTCATAACAACTACAAACTTAAGAATACAAAATCTTAAATGTTATATCTTAGAATTATAACAATACATGTATCAGTCTGACAGATATTATTAAGAAAATGTCATGACTTTATTAGTAAGTGGTAAAACAGTACCCAATACAAGTAATGAAGACTAACATCTATGCATTTTAACAGATGATATATATTTGTCTATATTAATGTCTTCATTCACCTTCATTTTCAACTATCACTATGCACATGATCACTTCATGCTGATAATGTAACTATTTCTTTTGAACTTTTTGAAGCTGTGTGGCAATACGTGTATGCCTACTTCATGTTCACACTGCGAAAAAAGGGTCAATATACGGGAGTGTACGGTCCCGTATATTTCGAAAATACGGGCGTATACGGGATGTATATTACAAATATACGGACCTAATATACGATCCCGTATTCGGAACATCTAGTATACGGGAAGTCCGTATATTTGTCATGCATATACGGGATCCCGAATACGCCGAATATACATAAATGTATATTTCCCGTATATATGCAATATACGAACTTTCCTAAAATATCCCTAGAAATGGTGTTTATTCGTGTCCTGCTTTAACATAAGTTTCATTTTCATGTATTCGAAGGGTCTTGAGACTTTTTTCCCGTATACTTTCCGTATTTTAGAATATACGGAACACGTATACGAGCCTGTATATTCCGAATATACGTAGTATACGGATCCCGTATTTTTGTCATATACGGACTGTGATTGCATCTAATATACGGGGTATACGGGGCATATACGGACTTGTATTTTCTAATATACGGCCTTCGGATTTTTTCCGTATACGCATGATATACGTAGTATACGGATCCCGTATTTTTGTCATATACGGACTGTGATTGCATCTAATATACGGGGCATATACGGACTTGTATTTTCTAATATACGGGCTTCGGATTTTTTCCGTATACGCATGATATACTAAGTATACGGATCCCGTACTTTTGTCATATACGGGGCATATGCGAAACTGTATTTTTTTGATATACGTGCTACGGACTAGTCCCGTATATGCATGGTATACGCAATATACGGGTCCCGTACTTGTGTCATATACGGGGAAAATACGAAACTGTATTTTTTATTATACGGGCTACGGACTGGTATACGCAATATACGGATCCCGTACTTGTGTCATATACGGAATGTATTTGCATCTGATATACGGGGATATACGAACCTGTAGTTTTTGATATACGGGCCAGGTTTTTCCCTATTAATGCAAGATATGCAGAGTATACAGGTTCCATATTTGTGTCGTATTTAGACTGAATTTGGTTTTCGTATTCGGGGAATTCACGGACCAGTATTTCTAAAAGATTCATTTACCAGACTTTTCCCGTATATGCATGTATAGTATACAAATCCCGTATTTTTCTTTTATGTAAACTGATTTTGTATATGGGCACACACTGAAAGATGACAAAATGAATGTCGGTGATACCTACAGCAGAATACAGTATGTTAGAAAAAAGCAAGACAAAGACAGGGTATGAGAAAAAAATCATATTGTTATTAATTGGAGACATGTCAGATTAAACTAACATTTTATTCAACTTAAATACTTTTTAAATCAGTTTTTCAAACGGTTATGAATCATTTTCATTTCTTGTCCAAATGAAGTAAGCAGAATTAAAATGTGAGTAATCAATAACATCAAGCATTTCTTTATATTATTATATGTTAATTTCTGATTGAAAAACTAGCAATTCGCACATTTAATTCTGCGCGGTTGACTCAACAAATCAGTTGAGTATCACTTCTTTTACTATTGTCTGTACATGTTTTCGTTATTCCCATGAATGCTGATTACCGCTATAGGCTTTTCGATTTGCCGTCTTCTACAAAGAGCAGTACACCCCTCCTAATGTCCAAAGATGTGCTTTAAAAAGACGCATGTTGGTTCTGTACTGGAACACGATATGTAAGCAGGTTACAAATGATGAACCACATGGAAATATTCAGTTTCCTGATCTCAATAAGTATAAGCTTTTATCTGTTGTTACGAATGTCACTGAGAACGAATGGCTCATCCGGGCTGTCTGTCTGCATCTGTTGATCAAACTAGTAGAAACTTCACACATAAGTATATTCTCTATCGTGAAAATAAATAGTCGTCCCGTTTTCTGATTCCAGTAAACAACTCTTGTGTCAACCTGGAATAAAAAAATGCACGCATTAAAAGTTATAAAACATGGACTCTTGCAATTCATGGATACTGATTATTATATCTATTAAATGACGTGAAAATTATGACGAATAAAATGACATGTGGTCGCGCCGGGAAACGAACCCTGACCGCAGCGGCAATAAAGAAGTTTTCCACTGTCGTTACCAATTATAATGCAAGGGAGGGTTTAGTGTTTAATGCGCGTTAAATATACAATTTTTATCGTAAAAATTAGTTAAAACATCTAATTCTCATGTGTTTCCGCAACATTATAGTCTGTCAGTATACGTAGCATAATTATACACCATTAATATCCATATATCAAAAAAAATATAATGCCGTGCCATGAGAAAACCAACATAGAGGGTTTGCGACCAGCATGGATCGAGACCAGCCTGCGCATCCGTGCAGTCTGGTCAGGAGCCATGCTGTTCGCTTTCAAAGCCTATTGGAATTAGAAAAACTGTTAGCGAACAGCATGGATCCTGAGCAGACTGCGCGGATGCGCAGTTTGGTCTCGATCCATGCTGGTCGAAAACTATGACTATGTTGGTTTTCTCATGGCACGGCTCAATTATATATTTTTTTTTTCTGTTCTTGTCGGACGATCTGGAGGCCAGTGCCTTTTTTTAGTATTCGTTTAAACATTGCGTTATTTCTTAAATTTATTTTAACCCCAAGATTGCATACAGTTACACTAAAAATAAGATAATTTAATTGTGTCAAATGTTTAATCACCCTTCAAATTTCATTGTGTATTACAATATTGCCTGGGGATAAGAAATATCCGGTCAGTGTTGTTTCAAGCTGGGTCATAAAAATATGATAACCCACTTACTACAAGTGATAGGTGCTTTAAATTTTAGGGTTTTTTATGGTTAACCTGTTAAGTACATCATTTTGCGCCCTGCTGAAAAAAAAGACGTTTGTGGTCATATTTGAAGATTTACAGCTGTAAAATGGCGTAAAACAGAGAACTGAAAAAATACCAGTCAATCGGAAATATCGTCAACTTTAATTTGTTAAAATGTCAAAATGGTCCGTTGAAAATCGATTTAAAATAACAGACTAAGCTCAGCAATTACTTATTGTTTGTACATGTATGGTCCTGAAATAAATGTTTCTTTTAGATGTATAATATGTAACGATTTTAAATATGTTAGATACCATATTCATATTACTAAATATTACTTTTATTTTGACAATAAATAAAGTATTATATACATATTCGACTTGTTCCGCATTTCTCTTTAATATTAATTTAAACTTCATTCAAGTACATCGTTTGTAAACCGTTTGCCTGTAAATGCATCAGATAAAAAAATATAATGACCAAAGCTATTAGTTATCAATTCACCCCACCCCCACCCCGTGTTACAACAACAACACTTTGTACGGAAATCGACAAATTGGATTATTTGTTCTCCCGCTTTATCGGTTTTAAAGATGTTACTAAAAATTAGTAATGCAAAAGATCTGTAGTATGTATGTATTTTAGGTCACTATAAAATTCTTATAATTTTCAGATTAATAATCAAATTCTACATAATATAAATTGTTATTATTATCAACTTTTTTTATATAATACTTTGAACAAAAAAAATACGCATGACAACCTCTTACATAGACTTACAAAGTCTGTAGAGATAAAATAATCTGTAATAGTATTAATTTCTTCATACTGACACTGATATTTTCGCAGAGAAAAAACATTTTCTCTCTAGACAGAGGCAAGAGATGTGTAATTTTTTGCAAAAGTGCCATCTAGAAAAAAGCGTTTTTGTCAGATTACCGGTACCCATTTTCTAAAAATAAAAGATTGTAATTATTAACTTTATTAATGCTTTTCCGAGATTCCAGGTTTAATCGAATGAATGAACGTGCGTGCCGCCTTATTCATTCTTAAAGCTAGCCTCGGCTAACTAGCTTCTACGAAATAAAACTTCTATCTGGAGTTGTTTTTGTCCTTTCAACTTTAATCTCGTTTAACCCCAATGGTATTCATCAAATGATTTTTGCACGATATTTTTTTTTATTTCAAACACTTGCAACATCAACATTTGGTGACTGACATCCTTGTAGACTATCGGATGAAAGAATGAATGAAATAATAGTTAAATGATTAGTTGTGAAGAAATGATCAATCGAATGAATGAATGAATGAACTACTTAACGGCTATTCTGAATTTCTTTTTTATATTAAGATTACAAAATTAAACTGACCTTTTTGACGCTTCTGAGTTTGTTAAAGCAATAAAAAGCAACCCGTGTTTCTGATTAACTGAAATATAATTCATGGTCTGGTTTGTCACAAAAAAAAATCAGTTTATTAAAAATTAAAACATATAAATCAAATAAGTACATACTCGTGACTTCCTTTCCCTCTGAAATATGCAATACAGATTATCGCGTGCGGTCACTTGAGCCAGATGTTATCGCTTCGGGATATATGAACGCGCGAAGCGTGACGAAGCGTGTTCTCAACTGACTGGATACCTAATTTCTATGCATTAAAGATCCCAATTAATTTGCGCTAATTTGTGTTAATTGGCATTCATCGAGTTTCTGATATTGTCAATTTGCAGGTAGAAAAATGTTAGAAATTGTCAGACTGGGTTACCAGGCTTAGGGTACATGGGCTATCTATCTGATTTAGTTAATATGCATACAATTATTATCAATTAATGTTGCAGTAAAACTGTTCGGCAGAAATTATATGTACAGTTTATTTTCGTGGAGATGGGTAAATCAGTGTAAATGCTTATATCATTTGATTTAATGAAATACACTCATTAATCTTTGCCAATATTTTTCGAGCGTTTTCGTTAATTTTAAGCAATATTTGTATTTTATACAGTCAATCAGTGTCACGCCATCCACGTTACCACGGTTATCATTGCTTTAAAGTAAAGTAATGTGATGTTATCGCTACCTGTTTTATCTTTATAAATTTTATTTTTTCTCTTAAAGTATTTATTTTTTAGTACGCTTGTGACTGGTAATGTGTCTTTCTTTTTGTCTAGAATATTTTAAATAATTGTCTTTTTTACAACGGGTGAATATGATAACTTTTAATAAATGGACCATAAATATCACGGTGCGTTTGACAAATAAGTGGAAAGTTTGCAAATAAATTTAGGGGAAAACGTATGGCCAAAACTCGAACCCACTACCCTGATATTGGCAGCTAAACGCTTTGCCGCCCAGCTACCTGCACATGCGATAGTATAATATCAACTAAGAATTATATATGTAATATTTGTATCGCTATTTATGTTTGGACATTGAAAATGAATTTATGGAAATATACGAAATATTCACATGTGCTAGGTCAATACTAAAGGACCCTACATCCACCAGAAATAAAATAGTCTGCCAAGGTGTATACTACAGTGGAATAGAGGGGACATAGGAAACATTTTATTTATCACGTGCACACGTGTCAGCACCACATTCGCACATGTTAGATACCACGTGCGAATGTGTTGATTAACACGTGCGCACGTAATAACTATCTTAGCTAACACGTTCGCATGTGATAGCTATCACGTTCGCAGTTGTTAGCTGACACGTTCGAACGTGAAATATTACCAACGAAATTAATCAAGATATCAGCCTTTTTTCATAAACAAGAAACACTTACTTCGTAAATTACAGCTAACTATAAATAAAACTTCCTTATGAAAGACATCCATTTAGAAAAATTGCAGATCTTTCACGCTTTTTCATTGATCAGCTAACACGTGCGCACGTGTTAGTTATCACATGGGCGCATGGTAGTATAACGTGCTGTCACTTGCGCACGTGATAGTTATCACCCGCACACGTGTAAATTACCACATACGCACGTGGTAGCTAACACGTGCGCACAGAAAAAGTAAAATATTTTATATGAAAGGCGTTTGTTCGAATCTTTGGACGCAGACACATTATATCGATTATTTTTCGTCTGTAAAATATTAGAATTGATTACATAAGTAAAGTGTCAATACATGTCTTATATACTTTTTCAGTACAAAATATAAATGGATTAGTTCATCTTTTTTCTATAAATATTTGCATTGTATGCAAAAGCGTTGGAAATGTGCAGAAAAACAGTTAATTTATGCTTGCATTAGATTTTTACAATGGCGATGATCCACGGATGTATTTATCACTACAAATAAATAGGGATGAATTGATAAATCCTTTTCTTTTCTCAATCGGCTATTTAGATTAAATGTTAAAATAAATCGGGAACGCGCTAGATGAAATGATGGATTCATTCATGTTTGATTTTAAATTTATACCAGTTTTGGTCCGTGAATGCTTTTTTCAGTTCATGTCATATTAGTATTAAACATTTCTTTCTTTCAATATTGGCATTCATTCTACATACACGTACAAGTTCGAAAACATGCAAAACGTTTGACCTTTGAAATGGCCGGAGAATATAATTTTCACTACACATATTGATTGCATCCCGTATTTTTGAAATATATAAGTTATTTAAACCCCGTATTTCCGGCATATACGGGAAATATACGGAGTTGTATACCAAGCATATACGGACATATACGTCCCGTATTTTCGAAATATACAAATTATTCAAATCCCGTATTTCGGCATATACGGGAAATATACGGAGTTGTATACGAAGAATATACGGGAAATTTAATCCCTGTATTTTCAAAATATACAAACTATACATACCACGTATATCCAGAATATACGGGAAATATACGGAGTTGTATACAAAGAATATACGGGAAATATAAGTCCCGTATTTTTAAAATATACAAATTATTTAAATCCCGTATTTCTGGCATATACGGGAAATATACGGAGTTGTACACCAAGCATATACGGGACATATACGTGCCATATTTTCGAAATATACAAATTCTTTAAATCCCGTATTTCCGGCATATACGGGAAATACACGGAGTTGTATACGAAGAATATACGGGAAATTTAATCCCTGTATTTTCGAAATATACAAACTATACATATCCCGTATATCCAGAATATACGGGAAATATACGGGGTTGTATATGAAACATATACGGGAAATATACGTCCCGTATTTTCGTAATATACGGATTTATGTATTCCCGTACACCAGACATATACGGGAATATACGGTGTTGTATACGATCAGAATAACACTTTTTAGAATTTCCCGTATTTCAATAATAAACGGGGTATCGTATACTAAGAATTCCGTATTTCATAGTATACGAAATCCGTATTTTATTAGTATACGGACTTTTAAATATACAAGCCCCGTACACGCCCGTATTTTAGTTTTCCCGTATTTCTTCCCGTATATGGGTAATATACGGGATCCCGTACACTCCCGTATATTAACTCTTTTTTCGCAGTGTCATAATCTCATTTCAACTTACATTTCCATTGTGACACGGTATGAAATCTGTAGGAGAGGGGGAGTGCATGAAATACAAATATAACTGCTACATTTTTAAAGGGGGATATCATCCTTGAAACAGATAAGGCCCTGACATTTATGGTAAATATGTATAACAAGTTACAAGGGTATTGGATAGAAAGTGGGAGAGGAGCTGAGTACATTCTGTAGTATTTAATTCAAAGTCCAAAACGGGCCATAAGTTTAGAAATGGGTCACCAGATGTAAAGTTCATTATAGTATATGTATGTCTGCTGCCTGGCCATGAAGTATACCATGATCCATTTGAATCTGATTGAATTTGCAGAAGGAGTTTTAATACACAAGGTACCAAGGTAGTTGTGATATAATAATTTAAAAATAAACAAATGGCATATTAACTGAAGGAACAAATAATTAAATTTGGTAGCCCTGTCCACTTCATGCTGATGTTGTGTACCAAATTTCATATGATCTGATAATTAGTATATACTTAAAAGAATTTAATAAAAGCAGCTGTACCTTTTTGATGGCTACTGTTCATGGTCTAGCCAAAGCTTCATAAGGCTCTATTTAGGGCTGTTTTCACCATATCATACTTTTAGGTATTGGACCCCTAATAGTAATGTTTAAAGAATAGCATTTGCTTGGTATATTCATAAAGTTGACCATATTTCGCACTGTGTTGCAAATACTAAACAACTTTTACCGTGCCGTTTTCGGTAGATTTTGTATACTTTATGGTATTTCCTCAGGCACAAGTAGAGACAAATTTTAATGTGATGGCCACTATCTAAAACGTTTGCGGAGAAATCATTACAGTATTAATTTTGATAAAAGAAATATCAAACTATTGTCAAACAATTATTAAACACAAAATAAAACTGTAAATATTTTTACAGGGTTCCTCAAGTAAACGGATTTGATTAGACAGAATTTTAACTCCAACGTTGAAAAATTAAGGTCGAATCCTGTGGGTCTGTTTTGAATTTTGCTCACTTGATTCAAAAACAACCTTGGAGCAGAAGTATAGCCTACCTGCATTTTTTCCACAATATGTAATCTAAAGAATGAAGGCAAAACTGATAACTTTTACCGTATGTAACTCAGTATTTTAAAGATGTCTAACTCTACCACTTCTGATTCAGAGGTAAATTCACCTTGAACAGCAAGAAATCGCTTATAAAATGAAAATTTTTTCCTTTTTTATGCAATACATCCATAATAAGTCTTGAAAGAAGTAAAAACTTGCTAGGAAAAAAAGAAAAACATGGAGAAAAAATGTTGGTACCATTGGGGCTTTAACCTTCGCCCCCTGAAAATTGCAGTCAAAGTAGGTTTATGGTAGGAAATGAATTCTCTTCAGAAAGGAGGTACTCTATTACGGGTCCAATACCTAAACTGCAATAAAAGACCAACATGCACATTTATATATACATAAATTTTACTTTCACAATTACATGTGATTTTTCTTTAAAATTCAATTGCTGACACTTGATATTAAAACAATTTTGAGAAATACATAAATCTAAAATCAGTTATTATAGTTCGTTTAATTAATGGTAAATTTCACATTTATTTTCAAAACACTGACACCTACCTGTATAAAAATGCAGTCTTCTTCTTGAAAATGGTAGCATTCACTGTCCCATTGTTTATTTGAATCAATTTATATCTTCATCTGAAATAAGTACAGTATAACAAAACTATGAGTATAAGGAAATTACATTTATATGGAATCTTGACAAGTGTGAATTTCTGTATTTTGAAACTACTCATGTAGCTTCACTTCTTTAATTAAGCCTACAGCACTGTTGATGTACAAACTTTAATGTAATTGTACAATTCATGCATGCCATATGAAAAATAATTATTAGAAATTAACATGATATGGAATCTTGACAAGTGTGAATTTATGTGTTTGAAACTACTGATGTAGCTTCACTTCTTTAATCAGGCCTACAGCACTGTTGATGTACTAACTTTAATGTAGTTGTACAAATTATGCATGACATATGAAAAATAATTCTTAGAAATTAACATTATATGGAATATTGACAAGTGTAAATTTATGTATTTTGAAACTACTCATGTAGATCTCGCTTCACGTCTTTGATTAGGCCTACAGCACAGTTGATTTAGTTAAACAATTGATGCATGCCATGAAAAAAATAACTATTATTCTACTTATTAATCTGGTGTATTCTATGTTATTGTCAGTCAACTTGTATCAATTTTTTAATATTTAAGTCATGACAATGCTTCATGCAGACCCTTGACCTTTTCAGCTACTCAGAGGTATCCTTTCTTTTGCTTACGTACAGACATCGTTTCTTTTTCATAAAAGAATATTGTAGACTCTATATAGAATATTGACATTTAACTTTCTGTATTGTTTGTCTCCATTATGCATTCCTGTTGAATAGAAAATGTGCGAGCTCAACACAGGTTCCACGACAGTTTACAAATTAGATCTACAATATTTCCCTGGTGCACGTATACATCTGAAACAAACACAAGACGAAGAAAAGCTAACCGTATGATTCAGCTTCACGTCCAATCATACATGTATTAATTTATGCAAAGGGTTTCTGACCGTCTTCTTTCTAAGTTTCAAATTATGTCAATTTGAATGCAACAAGTGCATAAAAGTTTTATTTGCTATGAAAATGACCCATTCAGATCTATTTACTAACTAGGAGTATAAAACCATGGATCAATGCGTTATTTCTGCATCTGATGACAAACTCTGGTGACAGTACACGTGACAAGCATATATGCTATGTTCTCCACCCGTTTACATGACTGAACAAATCGTATCCAGGTCTTGAAATACAGACGACTGATTATCGACAATGTTTTGTACTCGTTGCAAAATAATTAATTTATAAACTTACACTTCTCGTCGTTCTTGCAAGAGCAACTCGACCTGTCAAAATATGTAAACACATGGGAGGCCTTTTGACAGCACAGTCATGTACACATCTGAAGGAAACAGTCCAAATTTACTCCAGTTACTTCCATATGCGATACTGTCGTGAACTATATTCATATGCATAATGTATCGCATGTATATTTTCAAGATATATACTTCAAAAGAGAGCTTAATCAGTTTCAAAAGGCGTTTCATTCATCAAACTGTGATTATTCTTAAGTAAAAACTCGCAAAATGGTAGTAAAGAAAAGCACTAAAATGTCGATATTTTGGCTATAGAATGTACCTTAAACGCCTGTCAATGTCTTGAGCAACTGGCTCAAATCATTTTGTTTGCAAATATCCTATGTCGGGGATGTTACTCACTCAAATACAAATTCCCGTTTACGGTTTTTGATCTTTTTTCCAGGCTGTAATCCTTGATACATATAAGCCGTATTCTCACCCACAAACATTCTGGTTTTTAAACACATCACAAGCTAAAGCGTTAAAAATCGTTATCACTAAAGAAATTCAAGTTGGCATGAGCTGCTTACGATTTGAACTGCACGGTTGTAGGCCTTCAGGTATGTCTGATTGTTTATTGTTTAGAATGCTGTTTCAAACATGAATAGCATTGTTAGTGTTCATTGTATTATTGTCAATATTGACTTACCACTTAAACCTCTCCTATGTTAATCGCAGATAGAGAATGACTGTTCCTTGTTAAAATGGAGCGATGTCGTAGTAAGGGCCTAATACGCATTATAAAGAAACAAGGACACGTGTGTGTGTGTGTGTTTTTTTTTTTTTTTTTTTGGTTGTATTTCCTTTTAGTCTTATGATTGGCGATTGCAAATATATTTGTGATAATAAAATTATCGCAAATGTTGCATCAGAAATGGTGGGGTATATGCTTTTGCTTATAAGTGGGATGTTTCCTGCTAGTAAATTCAAATTACTGGAAAGCAAATAAAAACAAACACTGACAACCTAGCAAGACAAACCTTACATTTTGAGCTAGTTTGCCTTCATCCTTAAACGTCTAAAAAGTATTTACTATCAGAAATACACATATACGCATGTGCACTTTCATTTCCCATTTTATTACATTTCATGACATTTAAAATAACCAGGAGAAAATTTAGTTCTAGACATAATATTTTCTTATTAACATATCAGAGAAAAGAATTTGTTTTTTTTTTTTGTGACGAGGTATATTATAAGCTTTCATTTTCAGTTTTGAATTTTCAATTTATTTATGCAGTTATGTTCCTCAGATAAAACGTGATAAAAATGCAATGTCTTTCAGCTAAGCTTTTGACTGGTCTGATTGGATTGATTTCAATTAGTGTGTAATCCTATGATTCATATTTTGTATTTACAAATGTTTGCTGTATTTTTTGTATTTTACAGAAATTACACAAATTACTTTGAAGTGAATGAAACTAGGATCTTTTTTTTGTAAAGTTCTTGTAAAGTTCTGTGTATTCAGATTTAATAAAGGGGGTACCATTTTATATACCCTAGTAGTGAAATATTCTGAGGTGATGTCCATGCATTTGCGAAAGTAATACGCAAGTTTTCAAAGGATAAATTTTTCATAACCTATATAGAGTAAGTACGTCTCGACCTAGGGCTAATATTGACATATAGTTGGGTTAGAGCCATAATTGAATATCTGACATGTTTTTCTATTTTCACTTTTTGGCATATTTCACTTTGTCTTGTATCATACTTGAATATGTCAAAATTTTAGGGTCATATTTCAAATACTTTTTTAGATATCTACCAGAATGCAAACAAGTTAACGCGTATCTCACAAAATCTTGCGAGCCAGATATGAATCTATCCAGATAAACGAGTATATCAGAATTAAATGTGCAGTTTGTTTGTTTTCTCAGTATGCTTAGGCGATATTTTCTACCATGTTTAAATTTGGCGAGTTAAGATTTCTTATTTGTTTGCCAATCTGCTTAGCCAAAAGTGTTTAGCTACCGTGTTAAGCTGTGGCACTGTAATATGTAAGATCTTGTTTCATTTTATTCCTGCCATACCTGAATATCAGCATTTAAGGTTCAAGTCAAACACAATTTGGTTGCATGAATTAAGAGATATCTACATCTTCCGTTAATCTATATTGTTAAAATATTTATATCTACAAAGCGAGAGCAAAACATAGATGAATATATTTCGTACATTTTATACGTAAACATTAAAAGCAGTCGTAAACAATGATCTTTATGGCTACTGTATACTATAAAAAAGAAATAATCTATGTAAGAAAAGTTTTTACATTCCTAATATTTACAAATTCACTGCTGAAGAGAAAGGATCCCGGGCGCAAATTAAGCAAAGATGAAACATCATAAAATATACAGAGCAAACGTAGCACTTACAATAAAATTGTACATAATGTTAATAGAACAAGAGTAGCAGAGAAACTGAAATGAAAGTATTACGCGTTGTTACATTACTGGGCAGTGTAAGTTCGCGTACGACATATGACAGTCCACAAGTGCTGATGAATTACATGTAACGCATAAACTAAAAATACATTCAACTCTAATGTTATCAAAATAAATTGAGGATATATGATCGAACATTTGTCTGCAGTTAAGATTTTTTTCATAACTTTGAAGCGTAAACAACATTAGTTTCTAAACCATATAAGTGAAAAAAGCATCAATCATCGCCTCGTTTGATGATTTAGCTGTTACTTTGTGCATAAAATTTGAAAATAGACATTCAAACAAACATTTGGTCATGGTAGATATCCTCAAAAATGCTTGTCGACTATTTCCTTAAAATAAATTCATAAAAAATCAGTCATTTCTGTTTTTTTTTTTTTGCCAGTAATGATACAAACTGTTGTGGCATGGCGCATGGAATACGGGAAGTACAAATGCACGAGTGACTTTGATCTAAATCAAACATTTTTCAAAAAGAAACAAGTCAAAGAGGCATTTCATGTAGATTGGATACTTAACTGCATATCTAAGTGTCTGTAAATGAATAAAATGACAATTAAGGCCTTAATATGACCCAAAATGCTTTACGTTATCCCAAGTATGAATATTTTCGCTTACATTGCAGGAAATAATTGAAAAAAGAAAAAAAGACCAAATCTTTCAACCTTGAAACTGTTCGATCTCTTCCGTTTATGTGAAAAACATTAACAATAAAAGTCTAGAAGTAGATCCCTTGGCATAGAACACAACAGATCATAAGAATAACAATTATTATACCAGAATCTGTGTGACTGATTCTTTTTATGAGAGATAACGTAATGTGCAGCAACTCTCACACCCAATAGCACCATTCGAAGTGTGACTCTCTAATTCAAAGACGATGAATAAATTCCATGACACCAAATAACTAGAAAATATGTTATAACACTGTGTTTTTTCATAGTTATATTTTATAAGCTTAACAAATAAAAACAACTGTAATAACTGTATTACCCTAGATTCATAGTAGGAGACAACTAATTGAGCCTGAAAACTTTTTATTTACGTTTCTCTGTAATTCCAACTGATACAAAATGTTTTCTTCTATACCACAATTTTTATTTTGATTATAATGAGATATAAAACATACATTTTTTTTATCCAGTTTGGTATCATATAACCTGTACTTTGTTTGTATGCTGTGAAACCTTAATCAAATCAAATCAATAGAAATTTCACCAAAAATAAATAAATAAATAAAATAAAATAAATATGCATAAATAAGCTTGAATTTTGCAAGGAGCGCTATTATAACTACATATATAGGATATCTTATAATAGTTGATTTTGTCACGGTTATAAAAGTTGTTTACATGGAAACTTAAAAATATTTTAACATTTCCGATATACTTTATAATAATGTTTCGAAACAGATAATTTTGCAGTCAATTACACACATTTCACTTAACATTATTATAAAGTTACTGTAACGTAAAGCGCAACTCCGTACAATTTCCAAATATCCAACAACATTCTCATCAAAGTATGACAAAATCAAGGTATATATATACCCCAATGGTAACAATGGGCGGAGTCAAGTGTATCCGTCGGAGGGAGTGCAGCGCTAAGGCCCGGAAGGAGCAGCAAAACATCCGACCAAAAGGCCTTAGCCGACTGTTAGCATGGCAACGTCATAATTTAAAACAATAAACAAAGATGAAATTATTACACAGCTCCTCGCTTTTAAGAGAATGAACTGTTCATAATAAACGTCAGATATGCAAACTAAAGTAATGAAACATTGTTGAAGTCTGTTCAGATAAACATTTGAAGTCTTTACAAGATTAATCACCCTTACACAGTGTTTACATCACTTTTCTATATATCGTCTATTGTTCATAAATTTTACAACCATGGTAGCCAATGATGCAAAACACTGTAGAATTAACTGATTGTGTTTTTCTATAAAGACAATAAATTGTTCACAGTACACATTATTGGTTTGAACAATAGTCTCCTCGTTGACCTCTCTTGCATAGAATTGGTCGTAACGGTCGTCAGGAATCTCCGGAGTGTTGTCCGGGTCCTCCTCCGGTGCTACGTCAGCGACCTCCTGTGGTGGGACGTCAGCGTCCTCCTGCGGTCCGACGTCTGCATCCTGCTGTGGTGCAACGTCAACATTCTGTGGTGTAGCGTTCAGCGTGACGGAAGCGGTCTCATTATGAATTTTGTCGGTGGTTGCTTGAGTTCTGACAGTTACATTGTCCATATCTCTTTCACCACCGTCCTCTAGGATGATTTCTTCAAACTCGTAATTATCCCATCAGTCATCAACGTAAACGTTAGCATTCTCGAATTCAACGTAAGTGTTCTCAGGAATAATGTCAGCGTTCTCAAAAACAACATTAGCGTTCTCAGGAATTGCATTAGCGTTCTCTGTTCATCAAGCATATCATCCCCTAACTGCTCGTCAAGCCGTTCCTCCAAACTTGAGACATCCTCATACTCCTCGCGTGGCAATACATGAATAAGTTTAAGTCCCTTCACCATATCCTTAGCTTCCAGTTCGGTCAAATGGTGCGTCTTGACTAGATGACATGTGACATAACTCTTCCTAATGAACTGCGTAACACAGCCATCCACGGGGCACTCGAATCGACTAGTACGAACGTGTTTTTCATGCAAATGTCTACGTAAATTTCTTATTTGTATAACTTCTCCCACAATCATCACAGAAGAACTTATTCCTACTATGCGGAACTTGGATTGGTCTCATTATTTCCAATGTTGTTCGGATTGTAAAGTTTTCAAATAATTTGGAAGTCTAAGCCTTCTACCTGAGCGTGTAAAATTAGACTTACCATTTCTGCGAGCACTGGTTCATTTAAAACGTTTAAAACGTTATCGGATGTCCGCTTTTCGGATATCCTATTTTTGGATATATCATTTTCGGATATATTCCGCTGAAATCCGGTTTCAATTGTTCCAACATCGATGCCAGTGCATTTGTTTGTATCAAAATAATTTCTTCCCAAACTTTTTCTGGTTTCATTTAAAACGTTTTCGGATGTCCGCCTTTCGGATATCCTATTTTCAGCGTACGAAACAAAGTCTCGTATGTTTGGTAAATTTGTTCCGTAGTTCTCTGACTTTATCTCCATAATATCGCTTCAAAAAGTCGACGGACACCTCTATGGCTGGTGACGTATCAGAATGCCTAATTGTGAAAATTACTTCACAAAATTTCCTTACGATTTTCCATGGTCCCGTCCAGTGGCGACGAATTTTTGATTTCAATCCAGCTGGAGATTGCCTCTGATTCCGCCACACCAAATCTCCCGTCTTATATGTATATTCTGCTACACGTGTGTTGTACTGTTTTTTTTCTGACGTTGTGACGCCTTTCGTAAGTTCTCTCTAACTATTTTGTTTCATTCATGTTTGTACATACACCGGACAACTACTCTGAATAGGTCTGTGGCTCCTTTTCTTCAATTGTCACACCCTTCGTCATTATATCCAACGGAAGGAGCATCTCTTCACATAAACTATACAATGAGGACTCATACCAGTACTTTCCTGCGGAATAGTATTATATGGCATAACGATGAAGTCAATATCTCTGTCCCAATCTTTTTGGTCATCTTGAACGACTTTAGACACCATGCTTTGAATATTTCTTATCATTCTTTCCACGAACCCAGTCTTCTTAATTTCCAAAAACCTACACAGTTCTTGAAATAAGGCACTTTCGAATAAGCACCCCTTATCGGAATATATTTCCCTAGGGCATCCATATCGTTTGATCCAACCTCAGTCTAAACACTCAGACACAGTCACTGCACTGATATCAAGCATTGGATAAATCTCGATGAGTTTTGAGAAATAATCTCCAATGACCAGTATGTAAGCGTTATTTTGTGACGTCTTCGGAAAAGGTCCGGCAATATCTACTGCAATACGTTCAAACTTATTGCCAACCACGTACTGTTGTAACGGATGTCTTTTCTTGCGTTGGGGATCCTTTGATTCTCCGCACAGTTGACATGCATATACATAATCTATAACATACTGGGTCATGCCGTTCCAGTAAAATGGAGAATGTTTGGCTCTTGCTATGGATTTCTTAGTTCCCATATGACCAGTCACGTGTGCATCGTGGATATACCACATTGCTGCAGGTCGCAGATTTACTGGAAGTCCAATTCTGCAACGGATATCCGTATCTGAATATTGCCATCTGATGCAGAGTAATACACCACGAATTGATAAAAGATCCCGTCTTGAAATCCAAAACTTGATTTCTGCATTCCTATTCGAAATGTCTCCCCATGACGGCATTGGCGACACTTTCTGCTTAAGATAAAAGATGTATTTTATTGTTTCATCCGTCTGTTGACCTTGCTCAATACTTGACAAAGAGATCTTATATTTTGGTTACGGCTTTTGTGTCGCGGGTTCCGGTTTGTTCGGGACTCTTCCTCTCCGTTTATTTCGCTCTGGTTGTGCTGTGGGTCGATCGTGTTGAATTTGATGTTGAGACTCTTCATTTTCATCATTCTTGTCTTCTTCAAAAAGAACATGGATACTTATCGCTTCATTCTCAAGGCAGATTGAGTTGTCACTGGGACTTCTGTCATTGTCGTACAATCTGTTATTGGAGCATTATCATGCTCCTTCGGATATGTACATCCGTCTGATGTCACTTTATCGTTTACTTGCTTTTCTTCCTCTTTAATTTGCATTTCACATTGCCTACAAACTGCTACTCTTGAAACTCTGGACATGAAATCGGCACTTCCATGTTTATTCCTAGGCCTATGAATGATCGAAAAATCAAACTGACTGAACCTTTCTAACCACCTCTGAACTTGGCCTGCTGGTTCTTTAAAGTGCTTAACCAGCGAAAGGAGCCACGATCCGTCTGGATCTTGAATGGTCTACATAATAGGTAATGCTTAAAATATCTTTTGAAATAAACGACAGGTAACATTTCTCGTTTTGTTACATAGTAATTCCTTTCAGTCTTGCTAAGTTTTCTACTTCCATACGCTATCACTTTCTCTTCTCCGCCCTGGTTTTGTGACAGCACTGCTCCGATTGCAAAGCAGCTAGAGTCCCAATCTTGAATAAACTCCCCTCCTTCTATATCCGGGTAAGCAAATACGGAAGCACTTGACAAATACTCTTTCAATGCTCTGAAAGCTTACTCACAATTTGAATCCCAGATCCAAAGGTAGTTCATCTGTGTCAGCTTGCACAACGGCTGAGCAAATTTTTGAGTAATTCCTGACAAATTTTCTGTAATATGACGTTAATCTCAAGAAATGGCGAAGTTCTTTTACACATCCTGGACGTTTCAACGTCGATATCACCTCGATCTTTTTGTGATCTGGCTTAATGCCTTCCCGGGAAAGGACATGAGCTAAAAGTTGTGTCCCGGCGGAAGAAGCTACAATTTTAATCCTGCTTTTAACAAGCGATCAAGAACCATTCGCAAATCATTTATATGTTTCTCAAAAGAGCTACCGAAAACGACGTTATCATCAAGTTATGTGACAAGAGTTTTCCATTGAAGGCCTTCAAGTGCACTTTCGGCTATCCGCTCAAACGTCGCAGGTGAATTACACAGTCCACAAGGTATGGATGTGTAATGATATAATCCTCCAGTGGGTGTGGAAAAAGCAGTTTTCTCTTTATCAGATTCCGCCATAGGTACCTGATGATAAGCCATGTTAAAATCAAGAGATGAAAACCACGAGGCCAATGAGAGGGAATCTAGGTTTTCATCAATCATTGGTAAAGGATAAGCGTCCTTATTTCTTTTGTTTCGTTCAACTTACGGTAGTCTATGCACATCCTCCAGGATCCGTCTTTCTTCCATACTAACACTGTTGGAGCTAAGTATGGACTTTCAGAATTTTCAGTAAGTCCCTTTTCTTTCACATTCTTGATCTCTTTTTCGATGATGTTTCTCTTGAATAATAGAATCCTTCTTGGCGGCTCTTTTATAGGAATGTCATCTTTTAGGTTAATCTGATGTGTACCCAACCTCGCCAGGACGAGCAAATACATCTTGTTTGTCAATCAAAAGATTTTTTAAAAGAGTTGATTGACATTCGTCAAGCTCGGCGCTGTTATACATTTCACACAAACGGTCTGGTAACACTGGCACCGTTTCAGTTTCTATTACATGGAAAGCGGTAGCACAGGACTCCCTGGAAAGCACAGTGTCCGTAATGGACGGATCCGTATGTTCCTTAACAGGTGTCCTTTGCTCCGTTTTAAGAGCGTACTTTGTTCGACTCTCTGGAGTAGTCAAGTCTTTCTATGTCCCGAACGAATTCAAAATGAGCAATCGCAGTGCCACTTTAATTGCTTTGTCGTCTTTTGAAACATTCAATATCCTGGCATAAAATGCATGTTGTTTAGAATCATAAAATGGTTCAAGCAACCATTAAATCATGTCTTTGCACAAATTTCGGGTCTGCAAGAAATATTCCTTTTTCACATAAAGGCTTATCTTTAAACTGTACCTGTACTTGCATTTCTTGATTTGGAGGTATAGTTATGTTCGCCATTTTAACAACACGTGGTATCACTTCTTCTTCATTCACTGATGATTTTAACACCGCCTTTCTGTATAAAAAATTCCTTGTTAGAGTGATCAAAATTGCACCAAAAATGGTTGATAAAGTCTTCACCTGACAAATTGGTAACAACACCTCCTACTAATATCGGGAAATAAATTTCAATACCATTTAATTCGATCAAAACCTATGTTGCTCCATCACATTCTAAAAGATCGGCATTTGGTAGCTTAATGTTTTCGTTTTGTTGGTTTCAATCCGGGTCTTTGGTTGTACGGAATTCTTTTAAAATCTTTGCTAGTGATGATTGTTCTTTTTGCTCCTGTGTCATTTTTCCACACTACCGGTAGGCCGCTAATTGTCCCAGATATTTTCATATTTTCCTTTAATTGAACTCGGATTTCTTCTGAATTGCAAGGCCTTTCAGTAGTTTTGATCTCCTCGCGGCCTACCGAGTCGATCACTTTTAGTTTAAAGGTGTGACCGTTTTGTTCCCCGTCACATACCCTTGGTTTTTTCCTTCCTCTTGAATTACGCTTTAATCTACCAGATTGTCTGATTGAACAGACCTTTGGTGAGTTATGCTCTTTGATGCTTTTCTCTGCGGATCTCAAACACTCTTCCTGCATAGCATGGATAACTGCCTCTGAGACGCTAGTTGGATGGGTCCGTTTTACGGCTAATCTGAAATCGCTGGAGTCATGGCAATTGTTTAAAAATATGCTCAATGCCTGCTCCTTTATGATTTCAGGATGTCCAGTATATGCTCTTCTATACAAGTCCTCAACTGTTCAGCCAAACTCACGATATGATTCATTTCGTTGTTTCCGCGTTGATTTGGCATTAGCAATGTAACTGCCCTTCATATTTGCTGTACCAAAACGTTGTTCTTGTTTTACAATCAGCTTAGCCCAATCACCTTGTATCTCTCGAGGCAAGCCATTTGCATAATTTTCAGCCTGGCCACGGAGACAACATAGTAAAATTTTCCTTGAATAATCATTCGACGAGTTGTATAGCTGGGCGATATTCTCAAAGTATATTTTAATTTGTCGACATAGAATTATGTACATCTCATTAAACCTGTATATAATGAAATTGCCAAAAGACATCAAAATAGTAACTGTAATCCAAAACAGAAGAAATAATTTCCATCTGTGGCTCTGCCCGCTACCGTGACTTAATCCGGTAGCCGTTTCAGCCCTGTCATGTTCCTAAAAAGTAGGAATCAATGGCGTGCTTATTGTTGCATCATTCCCTATGGAAGTTTGGAGAGGAAAAACTTGTGATTGTGTTTCTATTTGCATGCATGATCACATGCGTTTTTCTTTGTCAAGCTACCATCCATCTTTGGAGTGCTTGAACCATGCGAATTCCCTATGTTTTCTTCAAAACGATATGTAAAAACAAAACAGTGTTGTACTAATGTAACCAATGTAACCTAAAGCGCAACTCTGTACAAATTTAATATTTAATTTCCTAACATCCAACAACATTCTCATCGAAGTATGACAAAATCAAGGTATATATACCCCAATGGTAACAATGGGCGGAGTCAAGTGTATCCGTCGGAGGGAGTGCTACTCCAAACGGAGCGCCAAGGCCCGAAAGGAGCAGCGAAACCACCGACCAAAAGGACTTCGCCGACTGTTACCATGGCAAGGTCATAATTTAAAACAATAAACAAAAGATTACATTACTATTAAAAGTAACAAATGGCCTTTACAGCTGCTGCTGGCGGATCCATAAGGGATCAGTGTACCTCATTCATCATAATCATAAGTGCCTTGTCTATGCGTAATTTTCACGTAGTTCTGATAAATTCTCAAATATTGGTGGTACGAAAAAAAAAAACCAAAAAAAAAACAACAAATAAATAAATTTCATCATTGTAAGTTTGTGGAAAATATGAATAAATACTAAATACAGGTTAAACATAAATGAAATATATATATATATATCCAGAATAAAAATGTCTATACAGGGATTATTTGTGCCTTCTTGTCATAATGGCACTAAGTTTAATAATAACCCATAACAGTTCTGGTATTAGGTGTGTCATTATGCCAGGAAGGCCAAACTAAACCGTATATTAAATTCTTAACAAAAATAAATAAAGGATCACCTTTAAAATATATTTTATTATAAATATTTATATGCCCAGAATGTGAACTCTTTCAGAAAGGATCTAATAAAACATCCAATTTATAAAATTTCTTTCATAGTAGTCTGTATTTCCTACTTTAAAGTGAGAATATATAATTTTTGATATTGAACCGATATCGTAGATAGTAACAACAAAAGAGTTAATGCTAACAATGCATAGTGAAAATAGGATTGATTCAGATAAGACTGGCAAACATGATACAGGTGACAACAGTGCAATGATATGTTGTTGTTTTTTGTTGTTGTTTTTTTGTATGTGTGTGTGTGTGTGTGTGTGTGTTTACTTATTCATGACATCTTAAGTATTTGTTTGACATCTACAGTTGTGGCACTGGTGTTTTGTTTATTTGTTTCAAATAAAGTTGCCCCATTAGAAAAGTATGAAAACATTCAATCATTTAAGTAATCGCAATTAAAACGAAATTATGTTATGCTTTTATATACATACATAAAATAAGTTGTTTATCAAGGTATCAAATATGCTTTAAAATGACATGGTTTTCGTTCTAACATTATACATCTGTTTAAAACTTAAAATTTTCCCAGTTTAACTATCATATTATTATTCTATAATAAATGTTGTCTTCAAACATTTTCAAGAATTTTGATCAAATCTCTGTTATGATATAAGCTGTACAGTTATAGCACACTTGCACCGTTGACTTATAGGATATTGCACAATACGAAATGTACATCCGAAGCATGTTGCGTATGACATGATATTTCTTTATTTGACTAACCTTGTAAATAGTAACTGCAATAAGAGAATAAAGGCAGATATATATATATATATATATATATATATATATATATATATATATATATATATATATATATGGGCCATTCCATGAGAAAACCTGTATAAGTGACATGCTATAACGATTGTATAATTAGTAGTGTAAAATACTGGAAAATCGCTGTTTTTCTTATGTTGCTCCAGAAACTAGAAACTAATAGAATGTAATTCGGTCATCTAAAACAAATCAAATTCTACCATTATTTTCATATAAATGTTGTTTCTGTTGTCATGGCAACCGAAAAACCAAAGCACCTATGCGTCATGAAAATGTACAGGTGTATAGATAAAAGACTCCTGATGAAACTAAAATATACGGTTAAGTTATTTTTCAGTAAAATCGCTTTAAACTGTCCCTAAATATTCAAATCTATGATGTTAAGTAAGTGTTACGCATAACTTGTTCCATTAATGACTTTAAAAATACACGCCATGCACAACGACGTCCTACTACTTTCATGACGTTCTTAACGTCACGTCTCAAAATACCCTCGGTGACTAACTTAAAAACATTGTAGCTCTTTAGAAAGTGATCATTCCAAATTTTCGTATTTGAAAGATAAACGAATGTTCTTCGTGAATATGTTATTATCTCAATTTTGAATTTTTTGTCACTAATACAGGTTTTCTCGTGGGACGCCCCATATATATATGTATGGCCCAATAGATAAGTGTCGTTTGAAGATTATACCAGGCTGCCACAATTGCTTATCTGTATTTAATCGGTACTGGTATTTCGGGTTCTTGATAAGACAACTTAATTTGTAGAGCTAAAACTAAGCGCTAGAAAAGGTGCTTATAACTTCTAAATTTAAGATGATCTTGCAACATTTACCGCTACAACAAATAACGTTAGTTATATTTAATCACAATAGTTCCATTACAAACAAATTAAATGCTAATTTGATAATATAGAGTCCTTCAAAGCTTAACCTTCTTTTTCTCAAAATAATGAAAATTGCAGATAACTACATATGGCTCTAACCCATCGATATTTAAGATTTCAGTTCAGTCAATATATATTACAAATGTAAATTTCAGAAATAATAAATACTTATGATTTTGTAGCGAAATTTAAGTGCTCTTTTTTTTTTTTTTGATACAGAGACATTCCAAAGCATCAATGCATTTGTGCGGAAAAGGCAAATGTCTTATCTTGAAGTTGTGGCATTTACAAGTGAGATCTATGAGCTTAATAGCATACTTACAAGTATCGATTACCCGAAAAATTCTGAAACTAACCAGGCGTATAAATGGATTATCAGATACCCAGACTTTCACTTCATAAAACTTGTCTTTACACACTTGTGGTTAAGGGAGCGGAAGGTATAAGTATGAAATTGGTCTACATATGAATAACATATTTTATATTATTTTGTTTTTATGCTGTTCAATTCTTCAATAGGTCTGTCTGACCGCGATGCCATCACAACGGTCAGTCGTCTCCCAAGCAAGTCTACTGACAAGAATTGTAAAATAAGTTCACTTTCATAACCTCATAAGTATAAAAGCAGAACAACCAGTAAGAATTTAGAAGTGAAATCTGGTAACTATGCATTATCAATGTTATCAAAGACTTTGAAATAACGGAATGTGTTGACGATACAAACCGTGAAGGGTTTGTTTGTAGTCGTCACTTGCGCATTGTTTGGCAGCTAATGGTGCCATGCATTTGTGGTACCATCTTCCTAGTCTACATACCAGTGTCACGTTGGGTGGCAGCCGTTTATATGAAGTGTGACACTTGCAATATACTCTGTCAGCAAGGTGTGAATTGGTGGAAGTATCATACGTATAAATCGAAATATGATCCCGAATTTTTCACAGTTCTTGTCATATCTGCTAGAACGATAGAGAATTGTATATATATTGCTATGTTTAAGTCATGAAAGAACTACTGAATCCTTCAGAAATTACATTTTTTCAACAGATATACATAAATGAAAAAACAATCTGTAGTATATCCTATGTATGATAATCTCAAGAACACTATACGGTTTTTCTAAACGTGTTTTACAAATCATAAGAGTATTTAAAATCTGCCTCAGTGAAGAAACCTATTATATACAATTACTAACAATAATTGCAAAAATCAAATAAAGACAAAAAAGAATGAAAATTAATTTTAAAAACACATGAAATGATTCTGAAAAAAATCACCTTTATTTATATTGAGATGTTTATACCGTTTTTTTTTTTTTGTCTTTTAAAATATTCAACGTCTGCATTGAATAGCTTTTAATGCAGCTTTTCTATTTCAGGGTTCATCTGATGACAAAATTACAACATGCAACGACTCCCTGATAATTTCCAGTGATCTAGAAATAAACAATTTCGTCAGAGTTATCGATTACCGATTCAGCAGCATAACATTTTCATTGTCTGTTGAAACAAAAGAAACACAGATTGTTCTGTCTTTCATTACATGTTCAATGAATTCACCAAGTACTTGGTCGAGGAGTAACTTTAGAGCCTTTGTAACCTACGAAAGTAAGAATTATAAATTTTGCAACGTAATTAAATTTCTGTGTGATTGAATGTCCGTATATCGAAAAACACGACAGTCTGTTGGCGCATTGATGCGATGTATGCTCAACTTAATGAAGTGTGATTGTCTTTCATTTGTACAAAAATTGTACAAAACTGTCGTGAGTTACATAATTATATATTTAATAGTATTTACAATTAGCTCATTAGCTCATTAGGTTTAGCTCACAAATAACCATTTGTTTAGAAAATGCTAAATGTAAAAGTTGTGAATGTGGATAACGAAGGAATGTTAAGAAATGTTTTATTTCATATCAGGAAATAAATTTTAGTTTTCGTCAAAATCTAATGAAAAAAAAGTAGGTTGGTACCATTTTGAACAAAAAAAACTTTGTGGAACTAGAAATACAAAATTGAAACAAGTGTTGTTCTTCTTATATCACCCTTTGATGCCGCCATCTCATTATGTTGCAAATGTCTAAAGGAAATGACTTCTAAAGATTACATACAGAAGCTTTTTTATATATATATTTTTTTAATTTTCCCAAATTCCTTTAAAGTATTACTTTCCTTTGCTGGTTCAGTTGACACTGCTATCATGCATCAATCGGGCTGAAATTCACCCATGTTTTTTTTTTTTTTCGCGAAGAGTTGTGTTCTGTTATTGCCAAATGTTCGACTTTTCAGATATACCAGCTTGCTTTTCACTGCGTTCAAATATTCCTTGGCCAGAAGGACAGCAAGAGACATGTCGACAACATTCAATGCTTATTACATCAATGACGTATCTTGGTTTTCCATTTGTACAAACAACTGAACAATGGACAATTTATGTCCCAATGAAGAGGTTGCATGTCAAAATACTTGACTTCTTCGTTCCGTGTAGAAATGGTACACTTTGTTCAATTGAATGCCTTACTGGAATTTAAAATGTACGTCTGTATTAACAAAAGGAGCCAATACCATTTTATTTTTATTTTCAAGCTCCAGATAGTTATGGCTTCTAAATATGCAGCATAATAATTTCCAAAAAAAAAAAAAAAAAAAGAACAATCTGCCTCTATTTCATTTAATGATAAATTATTTTAGATCGGTGCAGATAAAAACTACATATTCTATTCCAGAGGTATACAAGTCGGAGTTCAAAATCATTGATATGGGCCAAGTTAAACCTTACTGCAATATCAAAAGACCTCCAGACAGTTTGAATTCGTCATATGATACGCTAACAGTATTCTTTTACAAAGGTGAACACCCATGGCATCAGGAATTTGTAGGCAGTATAGAGGGATTCAGAATCATTTATAATGCAATTGACGAATCTGAAGATCGTCTGACAGATTACAAGTATAACGTTTCCAAAGGTTAGCTTTCAAAGAATTTATAAAATATTCTTTGTTATAGTATGTACTTTGAAATGCATCTTTTGTATAGGATTGTGTTACCAATACCATTAATACCACCTGGATATAGTTGTTTAGTGCTGTATGTCATCTTGTAAAGAATTTACTTCGGACCCACACACAGCCTGTTGTTATGTGTGACAACTTGTTTCTGCTGTGACTGATATGGCAAGAGCTACACAGTTTAAATCAGTCGTCAAAGTACAAATACTTTTTGATAGTACTAGGTAATGTCGATTTTATTTATATTTAAATAGCTTCGAACCAAGCCAAAGATTTGAAAGAAAAAGATGGGTTTCAAATGTGAATTGGGCTCGTTCAATAGTTTATATAAAGCTTGTTTCTGATCCTATTACATATACGATCCAATTCAGAATCCTTTGTATAGATTTTAAGATGTAGGCATTGTTCGGAATTATTCTCTGATAAAGTACCCTTTGGTAACTTTTCAACACAGATCATAAGTGTATGCGGTTGACAGATGGAAAATGATGTTAATATTTGCACCTTTGCCGTCTAATGATGCGCCCATATTCAATATACAATCCCTGGCTCGCGGATTTTGCTTTTTCCGCATTACCACAGGCACAAATATTTGCCTTGGGTGGAAAATTACTATGATTTTTTCACATTGAACGGCTGTTGACAAGAGCGAAAAATCGCAATGATTATATAACACACCTCAATAAAAGTGTCACTAAATGCCCGCGGCGAGTCACGAGGAATAATCTCAGCGGGTCGCGGTGAAATGCGATGGATCGCGGCGAACCACCGGCAATCACCGCGAAATCCAGGTAAATTTTGTAGGTTAAATACATATAAACTTTTTATTGTTGTTACATGTATAATTGCATTAGTTTGTTTTCTGTTAAAATGCACAAATAATAGGGTTTAAGAGCAAATAAATAAAATTAATGTTGATATGTAATAATTCCATTAGTTTTATAATTTATCTATAGTATTTAACAAATTAAAATTTATTCCTATCTTACCTTTTGGATAAATTTCAAAATTTACACGCAGGGCTTGGCGTAGCAATTTTGTAGTTTTAAGTTAAAATTAAATTATTTCCTGTAGAGGATAAATGTTTATATTCATTCGCAAAATAAAACAGAAATATAAGTTATATATAGCATTTCACAAATTTTAAAAACTGTCTCATATCATTGTTGAGTAACGAGGTTGGAGAAACAAAAATTGGCCCGTTTCACACTTGCAGGAAATGTCACTTTTCATACTGTTTATTGTCATCAATATTTTAAGCATAGTCAAATACTGTATGATACAGTACTTGACACTTGACACTTTTCTATTTTTGTAAAGAAACAGTTGCACAATGTGATATGTATTATCAACGGACACTATATCAGGCATCTTTTTTATAGAATATTATATAAAATATATAAAGAAATCGTTGTTTAAGTACTCTCTAAGTAAACCACTTTACATTTCGGCAAGGATGTTTTTACCAAATTAGTTTTAAATATAATTTTACAATAAAATTTTATTAAATCTTTAGGCACAATAAAAATCAGAAATAAGAGTCTGTGTTCTCGTTTTCGGCAAAGGCCGACTCTTATTTTATCCAATTTTAGCTAGTTTTAACATTTTTAACCAAATTTTACACAATTTTTACATGTTTTACATAGAATAGAAACAAAGGTGATAAAACTTTAATAAGAATTATCTTTAAGACATTCAGTAGGAATCAAAGGCAGTAAATATTATTTAAAGTAAAGTTAGGCCAGCATTTGTAGATAGATGTAAGAGACCTATGGTGGCGTAAACAACTACAACAGGTAATGAAAGAGTAGTAATTAGGCGTATAATAAGAAAGCAACGTCCTAACCATTACAGGGGGATAAATCCGATATGTCAGTGACGCTGACAGATACTAGAATAAACAAGCCAGGACCCTGACGCACTCAGGTCAAAATCGAGTGATAACGATAGCTCAAATCACTGGTTAATATTAGCTAAGTATTATACCGCGAAATTGAGGTGTCCCGTACACAGGAAACGCATGTGGAGCTTTTATTATCCAATAGATTAGCTTCAAACTTTCCACGTCGATAAAAGATAAATACAGCTAGATAGTCAGGGCATTTTCATTAAGATATAAACGCTAAACTAAGCAAAATAACATAAAAACTGCCGATTTTCAGTAAAATTACCGGTAAAATTTCATACAGCGCGATGGTAAATACCTATTACGTCAAAAAAGTAAATAAATTGAAATCAATGCGTATATTAAATTTGGACTTTCAGATAGAAAAGGCACAGAATTAAAAAATCTTTTATAATAAAAAAAATGCCGTCAATTTAAAAACATACCGTAAAGCGAAATTGTTAACCATAATGCGAATAGTAAAGTACATGGCGTTATACATATGACACAATATACAGGCGTGGCGTGTAATTCTAAAAATAAACCTGTGAATGGAAGGTATCGGACGTAATCAAAGTGTTTTAAGTTTTAATATATTTTAAATGTTTTAAAGTTAGTAAATAAAGTAGTAGTGCATAGACTTTAGTTCATGAGCAATGGCAGTCTTTTTCTTGCGTAACGTAACAAATTTCACCAAACTGTTTCCAAAATAAATATAACAAAACAATGATGCGAAAAAGTAAAATGGCATTATAACTATAATCAAAGCGCATCTATAACTTATCAGTGATGTATATCTCTCTGTTGTTTTAACGGTCCTTATTTAGTTGCAATTCGGGGCCAATAAAATGGATAGATGGATCGCTTTTTTTCTAACTTCATAAAAATGTTAGTTTATAGAATGAAAACATACGTATTTCTGTTGGAGTTTAAAGCACTGACTTAAAAAAATATTTTTATGATATTTATTTTGCATCCATGGAAAATTTATCCGTTATCATGATATATATTTCTAGTTTTTATTAAATCAATCATTATTATTGCAAAAGTTTCATGAACATTATCGGGTGGAAAATCAATTTCGTTTTAAATGCAGATACTTTATATACATTACAAAATCATTTTCGGTATTTTTAATTTTCACTATGTAACACCTTCAACGCTTTATTTACATGTAGCAGACTTGAACACTAAAACTATTACAGAAAGCTGTAAATGTATGATTTTTAAACTCGTAATCTAATAATATCTGAAAAAATAAATAAATTCACTATATTATTGTGACCGCGTAGTCTAGACAGGATCGAAGCTATTCGCTTTCCTTATCTACTGCAGTAAGAGAAACAGTTAGCGAACAACACAGATCCTGATAAGACCGCGCAGATGCGCAGGCTGGTCAGGATCCACGCTGGTCGCGAAGCAACTTTGTTGGTTTTCTCAAGGCGCGGCTCATATTATGCAAAACTCCCGGAAAAAATAAGATATAAGATAACGAAGTGAAATCTTCAATTACCTCATCGTTAGTTCTAATACGTCCTTTAATTCCTGATCTGTTTCTTGTCATCACACAAGTACTTTTTTCTTGACGTCACACAAGTATTTTACAAGAAAATGTGAAATTTGATTCGTTCGTTGACGAAGTGCCATTATAGGTTACTTTTTAATTCCAGCGTAATTCTATAACTTTTAAGTTAAACACAATATCACAACTATGTTGAACAATGACTGTTTTCAAGTCTTTAATTTTCACGTGTACTTAATGCTTGACAAGTAACATTTTTATTGGTTAACGAACTGACCAGTGGAAATTTTAAAACATGGCATGAAACACTCAAATGAGTAATCAACTATAATTAAAGTCATATCTCGGAATTAAAACAAAAAGGCATCATTGAACTTGGGGCAATTATCGTTTACAATACGTTGATGAATGAAATCGAATTTCCGATGTGTGATGTATTTTCGCAACTCAGCCATCAACATCAGTTACTTCAACATAAATAGTGTTTCATTAAATTCTGTTGCAATATTATTCAAAACCAAAATCATCAGGTTAAAATGAATTAGCTAATTATAGTATACGAGTTCAACGAAAATACATAACGCCGGAATTTTAAAAGCAATGACAGTCTTTTGTGCATTTGTGAAATTATAGAATTTAATGGAAATTATACTTGAAATAGGATTGTTAAAAGATATTAATGCTTTCAAAATACAAAATACTACTTATTTTCTTCCTGTCTAAATGAATTAACAAATAATACAGTAGTACATGTATTATACAAGTTCAAAGAAATAATGATATTAAATTTCATAACCCTGATGTTTTAAAAATATAATCTTTGCATTTATTAAATTATATGACACCTGAAATAGAACAGTAAGAAGAAATAAATGATTCAAAAATATAAAACATTGTTTAATTTCTTAATTTCTTATCCTATCATAGTGTTGAAATTTTAAATTTATTGTATACATAACAACAAGCTACTGCATTTACCTTCAAATCGCTGCGATTCATCGCAATTTACCGCGAACCACCGGCATTTCATCGCGATGCGCCGCGACTATCATCGCGGGACACCACAATCAATTATACTGCACTTGGTCGCGGCGGACGCTGTTAAATGTATTGTGGAGATGCATGAAATAAATGCGCAGCCCCGCGGCTCAGGAAATTGTTCGCGCTAGGGTCCAATCGCAGGGAAGCGCGGACTTTGAAAAATCCGCGAGCCAGGGACTGTATCTAGCTTGTAATCATTTTCTTCACTTTATAAACTATTCTATTGGGTTGGCATGAATTAGGAATACTTAGTACCATGGCATGTTGCACATAGTCTGTGAGTTTCCAAGCTGATTGTATGAGTTTTATACTTAAAGAATCTTTGTCCGCGCTTTGTTTCAAAACCACAGATTGAATTTTAGAAAGCTTTCATAAGAGTGATCGACATTAAGCATGCCGTTGGCTTGATCTACCGAGACATTTTAAGGCATAGCGCTGTTGACTGTCATCTTTTTACAATAAAACAATTCCAGATTACGTTTGCTATTCACAATGGGTTGATGAGTAACAAACTTATTTATATTAAATGGTTCAATGATTTTCACCGAGTTATGACTCTCTGATGTTTTTACTTGAATTCTTCGAAGATATTTTCTTCCAGTCTTCATCTCCAAATATAACAGGATCATATTTTTTTAGCTGTGCTTGTGTTCGTTAAGGTTTTAGGAAAAATTACAAATAATTTATAGTTGTGCTTTGTAATTAAGAAATGATAAATCAAAACACCTCAATTAATACATCTTTAAATACCTTTTTCAGTGCATGTTAGCAATATTTTCATTCAGTCTTGTGTGAAGTTACGCAGCTCTTAACGTTCGCCTGAACATAACGGGTTTTATACTTCCACCAAGCATTTCTGGTGTGCGCGGGAGGGGGAGTGGGGGCTAACTGTATATAGGAGTCGGTTGCATTGCGTCACATGGTGTCCCGTCCGGTCATGCCCCGTCCCGTTCCGTCCCGAAATCAATATCTCAGTTATCACTAAATGGCTTTGACTCAAACTTAAAATTGATGTTCCACCTTATTACTCACATCATATGACAAAAAGTGCATTATTCGGTCACTAATTTTTCATGAATTATGCCCCTTTTACTTAAGGTTAGATTTAAAGTTTAATTATGATGCATTCATCATATCTCATTTATTACTATATCGATTTGATTTAAACTTAAAACAGTTGTTCGACCTAATCACCCACATCATCTGAAACAGGGTACATAAGTCTGACAACAACTTTAATTTTAACTATGCCCACTTTTATTTCGAATTTAAGGTTAATTTTGATGCATTTTACTATATCTCAGTTATTACGAAATGCATTTGATTCAAAATTGAAGTAGTTGTTCCACATCATTATCAACATCATATGACACAAGGTGTATAACTCTTGCACACATATTTCTTGAATTACGCCCTTTTGCTTTGAATTATTGTTATATAATGTTTTGATACACTTAAGTAGTACCTCCCTCATTATTTGATATATTTTTAACAATGACTCAAGCTGTTGTGCGAAATTCATCCACAATTGGATGAATTAAAACTCCAGTGACAGCTCTTCACATATTTCAATGTTTTAAGTACACAGGAGTAACATCATAAAAGTTCGACTTTGGCTACAAACCACGAACTTTCTATATAGCTACAGCCCCATTTAAACTTAAAATTTGCGAAACTCATGGCTGCTGGACAATTAGAACTCACAAAAGACTTAACTGGCATAGATACAATTTAGTACACAGGAATACATCATAAAAACAGGTCAAGTTCGATTTAAATTACACCTTCTTGTGACCGTATCTTTCTTAAGGTTGTCTTTCTTCTGTGACAA
This sequence comes from Mercenaria mercenaria, assembly GCF_021730395.1. NCBI lineage: Eukaryota > Metazoa > Mollusca > Bivalvia > Venerida > Veneridae > Mercenaria > Mercenaria mercenaria. Next base: position 58,169,334 of record NC_069375.1, on the reverse strand, counting down.
GACTGTATCGTGGGGATATTCGTCACTCATGTTACAGTTCTTGTTGATATCTGTCTTTTTGTGTGTGTTTATTGGTGCTTTATTATAGTTTTTTACCCTATAATCTGCAAAGGCATCCAGTTAATGCGTTCATGGTGCTTAAAGTTTGTTTGATATAAATTAACAAGAACATAATGTGTTTTATGCAACATGCCTTCGTTACTACCGCTTGTATTGAAATGTCATTAGGCGGGGATAACCTGCTTTAACAGTGCTCTGTGCCTTTGTAGCAGGGTTATGTTAATGCACCCAAGTTGCATTTGCAGCTGACTGCTCTACGTGCAAATCGAATAGAATTAAAGCCATGAATTTTGGTATGGGAGATTTTTCTATTTTCTTAACGTGGCTTTCATAACTTGATCTTTCTTCTTGTTTTATTCCTTTTGTACCTGACATAGTTCTGAATTAATTACAATATTTGTGTTACTTAATCAGCCTATATGAATACTTGTAGACAGCGGCATGATTAATTAAAACTGAGAGAAGATTCTGGAACGGAATCACGATGGCGTAATATCTAGAATAGGCGTACCGTGATGTCAATATTCTATACTTTTAATTATTGTGTGTCCTCTTTTAATCTTAGTCAGGAATGTTGCATTGGGTAAGCCGACATTTTCGTCTGACGACGTGGGTAAATCAAAAGCTGTAGATGGACTGACATTTCAGGAATTCTACTCTGGCTCCTGCGTAAACACATACGTGGATTTTGAACATTGGTGGCTGGTGGATTTGGAAAATGTGTATACGTTACACTACATAGTGATATATCGTGTAATAGGGTAAAATTTATAATAGGTTAAATGCGATGTCGTTTTATTTAATTTATATAACATTAATATCATTATTATTTTATTAATATCATTTTTGTTTTAGTAATATCGTTATAATAATTATATCATATTTTTACAAATAAAATATGTGCGTTCAAAAATTGTTTACAAAGACATAAAAAAACACATACATACACACATATATTTATAGTGTTTGAATTCAAAATCTTAACTTTTAGGAATAAATTTGATTCCTTACTGAATATAAATGTTTTTTTTTTAGTAGGTTTCATCTAAACCTTATTTTGGTAATAATTTTTGTTATTCAGGTAATCAAGACACTATAATTCAATATGGATTAGTAAACGAAATGCCTGATTCTGATACAGTCGAAACTCGGTATCTCGAATTTCGAGGGACCGTGCTTTTTATTTCGAGATAGCCGAAATTCGAGTTATGAGATGGGACGAAATGATGGTTTAGTTACGAGAAGTTTTGATAAAAAATAAACGTTGTTTCCGTGAAGCTGTGCATACGCTGTCGGTACTATACACGTACACGATTCCGTACAGTTTGTGTTTACCAAAGTTTTCACTTTTTGAAGAATGAAAATGATACTAACCTAAAATGTTTTTGAGCAAAGTTCCTTTTTGTACCACATTTCTCTCCCGGAGGATTGACAGCATTTCGGTCTAACATTTTAAACGAATGATACATTCCCCCAAGATGTTAAATTTTATACATTCTCTACGCGATTACCTCTAATTAATCCTTATCAAAAATCCCAGCTGTTCAAACTAATTAATTCATTAGTTTAAATTAAAAGCAATTTTCATAATATCTCAAAAACAAATGACCGCTGATTAAGAAATCTAATGTTTACATCAAACAATTATAATTATGGCACGTACAAACAAGTATGACATCATCTCACTTTGGTATGTCGGCATCGCGGCTCTCTGGTTAGGCAATAAACATGGACAGGTGTCAAAAACCAAACACATTCACAATGAGTTGTGTGAAATTTTATCGCATATTTTCCTCATTTCGACTTACCGAATTTACAATGCACTTGAATTTTACTGACGGGACTGAAAATCCCTTTCGACACATCCGGGGTCTCGGTTAGTCAAATTTTGACGTAACCGGAGTTGAATTACATATATAAAGAAGGAAATTTGACGGGACCTGAACATTTCTTCGACTTAAGCGGAATTTCGAGGTAAGCGAGTTTGAGATACCGAGTTTCGACATTATTTAGAGAATTACTGTTACAATCCAACGTCCATATTTACACAATGCTCTCAAGTACTTTACAAATGGACAATTAGAAGATGTCATTTACGCGGTCATTTTACTGTTGTACACATTATGAGATTAGGCAACCAGTTTTGCCAGTTTCAAAATGTTTAGTTAATCAAAACGTTAACGTAGGCGATGTTGACTTGATTTAAATTATTTCCGTGCTGTTGTCGAACTTGGAGCCCTGGAGCACCATTCTGTCCGGTATGGCACAGCTTAACTGAAATACGCATGCACCTTGCCTAACGTAGTGCTATAAGAACTACCTACTTTGCCCAAATCATTTTATATTTTTTCTATATATCAAGTAAAATGATTGTTCTTCGCTACATTCAAGGGGACAATTGTGGTGATTTAAATATCATATTAATGAGAAATACTTCTGAATGTTTAAAGAGGGTAGTCATGGAAGACATTCACAAGTATTTCAACTGCCCTTTGTATATGATATTTCTGTTTTCTTCAATTGTTTTTCTCTTTATTTCGCAGCACTTTGCTTGATCCAGTGCTACATATTTTAAAGTAATTGATCGCGGCCGATGAATAGGTAAAGTATATGCGCGCTGGGGAAAATATTTCATGATGGACCTGTGAATTCTTTACTTATGGGTGAAACAGGTATCATAAGCGTTAATACGACTAGCTTCTACTGATTATAAAACATACCGTACGATTTGTTGTGAATTAACTGTTGTTGTACTTTTAGTAGTTCAACCTCCACCCTTGTTTAAGAGCAACATTTAAAAAACACGTTTTTTTTTTCATCCTCAAGTAATAAGTAAGTAGACTCGCCCAGTTTAATCAATCTAGACGCATAATCTAACTCTATACATAGAGCGACTACTTCACCCGATTTACATTCGGAACATTTTCACGCGTTTCGGGCTTTATCGTATGTTTAAAGGGCCGACTTGGCTATAAATTAGCTTCCAGAGTCTTGTGGTTTTCCCTGACATTAATGCCCATTTTATCATAATGTTTATCGCATTTCAATGATCAGCCATTACCAGGTACACACTAAGGCAATAATGCTGGACATGGTTGCTGTCTGACCATCTGGGTTCCTCTCAGAGAATATGTTCATGCTCCAGTGTGGAATTGCACTTGTGATACAGAAAAAAATATTCATTCAAATGTCATGTGTAAAAAAAAATATAATTATACCAGTAATTCGATAATTTACAGTTCAATCACTGTGAATCATTTTGTAGTACAATCACTAGGTCTGGGAACTAAAACCCACACTACTTAGTACTTGAGTTTCTGTTTCTCTAAAATATATCTTTTATCGTTTTCATCATTGGGGTTAGATTTTATGAAACACATACTAAGATCTATTTATTTCAAAGTAATTAAATGTGATATTAGTAATTTATTTACATAAATATCAGAAAATTATGGATTTACAGTCAACTCGTCTCCCAGTCAACTCGTCCCCTATTTGGTCGTTTCGTTCCCCTCGGTGGTTTCAAATTGGTCATTTCGTCACCCTTTTTGAGGTGACACCGTACATTACTATCTATGTGCATGACTGAGATGAATGTAATGAAAGAAATTTATTTCAAAAAATATAAGATAACTAGGGAGAGCATTGGTCTACGGATCATGGGGCCGACAGTTCAATTCCCGGGCAGGGCGTATGGTCTCCGTGACGGTTTGATAAAAGGCATTGTGTCTGAAATCATTCGACCTCCTACTCTGATAATTCATGTGGAGAAGTTGGGGGTTACATCAAGAGAACAGGTTTGTACCGGTACAGAATCCAGGAACACTTATTAGGTTAACTGCCCGCCGCCGTTACATGATTGAAATACAAATACTGTTGAAAAACAGCATTAGACCCAAAACAAACAAAATAACACAATTATGAATGTGATAATAGTCAGGGCTTTCCCCCTATAAATCTACCCCCCCCCCCCCACCACCCCGTAAAAGGAGGTACTCCCAAAGCATAAAAACAACATGTCTTTATTCCAGATTCCAAAATGAGTGTTACCTTTTTTTTTTGCTGTTTTAAAATAGTTTTGATAAATGTTATGTATATTTTGGTTACCAAAGGAACAGTTATGCTGTTTAACAATTACTGAAATGCTTTATTATGCAATCTATTAATATTTTACACAAAAAATATTTTTACATAGATTTTGAAATTTGAAAATATTTCCACAGAAGCATTATGCCAATTCCACTGGTTTTAGTTGCATTCCCAAAATGATGAAGAAAAGGCCAGATAGTAATTTATTTACATAACTATAAATGTCTGCGCATATACATGTATAAAATAAAATTAAAAAACGGATGAAAAAAGAATAATATACAGTAAATTTACATATATGTAACAATAAATGTATTTACAATAAATTACATATCAAATATTCCCAATGAAATGGATTTATTTCATGGAAAGATAATATCAATATACATGTATAATGAATAATAATATACTCTAGAAATATAATAAGCCGAATCAATATTTTTTTTTTGGTTGGGTTTAACGTCGCACCGACACATTTTAGGTCATACGGCGACTTTCCAGCTTTGATGGTGGAGAAAGACCCCAGGTGCCCCTCCGTGCATTATTTCATCACGAGCGGGCACCTGGGTAGAACCACCGACCTTCCGTAAGCCAGCTGGATGGCTTCCTCACATGAAGAATTCAACGCCCCGAGTGAGGCTCGAACAAACATCGATGAGGGGCAAATGATTTGAAGTTAGCGACCTTAACCACTCGGCCACGGAGGCCCCTCCGAATCAATTAGGACAAGTGAATGGATAACGACATGGAAACAGTAATAAACGTACACTATTGTAGTTTATTTTGTGTTATAAGTAGTTGCATTACTTCATGTTTTTTTTTAGTTTGACACGAATACCGTAACGTTATAATAACGTTAGTGCTGAATAGTTTAATTTGTTTATTTTTATCTTGTTTTCTTTTTTTTTTGGGGGGGGGGATATTTTTTGAGATTCAGAGTTCAACTTTTGTATTCTCTCAGAGATATTTATACAGCATACATGCTTGGTGTGAAATTTCAACATGTAACAACAGACACCTGATTCCGAAAACTGACCAAATTAATTGCTCTCTCGCAATTCATGCTGGGCGTAATGGCCATTAAATTTCCATGTTATAGCTGTAAGCAGATAACTGATAAAAGTTGCCTGGAGAACCAAGTCGGCCCTTTAACATGGGATTTTTGAACCGTCCAAAGATGTTGGAAATGGAGCCCCTCTGGAAAATCTTTAAAAAAGGAAAGAAGACAAGAAGGAAAGAAAATGTTTTTCGAAAAAGGCAACATTAGGACTGCATGTAAAGTATATGCGGCTGCTGCTACATACGACCCCGACATAATTTATATTATTTATCTAAAAGAAACTAAGAATTTTACCTTCAAGAAAGCTTGATTTTATCATTTTCCCAAATTTAACCGGTTAGTTCACAAAACTGTCCCAGAATGCAAAAAACGAAGTGCTAAATTTCAAAATTTCAAGGGTGGGGGGGGGGGGGGCAGGGGATCGGACCCCCTTCTGAGAAAATTGGCTGTGTCCGTCCGTGCATGGTCACTTTACCTGTCCAGTATTGGACATTATGGTAAACGCTTCTTTCCTGCACAAATGACAATTTCGCAACTTCTGTCCGGTTTGTACAACTTTCTGGCCGCGATAAACCATTTGACTTGTATATCTCTGTAATGACAAACTCGTTTAATTAGCAAATACCCTAACGACACACCACAGGGCAGCTTTCTATGTGCAGCTTCCGGTCATATGTACGTTTCTGTAATAACGATGTAATCCGTGTAAACAGTCTATACGGTATCCCGTTGTGACCTTCGATTCTACGATCCTAGAAAAGATAACGAAGTTATGATGGTGGGAATTCAAATCCAAGATTATGAAAACACGAAACTACGATGGTGAAAAGGCGAAAATATATCGTGCTATCATTATTGTACTTTAGACATTTTACCGTCATGATTTCGTTCTTTCGAGCAACAAATATGCAACGAATGCCCTAACGGAACACCGTAGACTAAAGCTGAAAATTTTTGAGAATATTCCGCTTTATAAAAAGGTGCAAAGAAGTAAACATGACATAAACTGTAATAACAGCTTTTTTTTTTTTTTGAAAAAGCTTTAGTGTTCCACTTTAATAAAACATTTCGGCAAAGCCAAGATAAATGGGCACTTTCATATTCCCCTGTGTTATATGTTGATTTCTGACAATATTTAAGGAATACAATATCATCTTATTCTTTTTTAAAAAGATATTTATAAGGGCTTTCTGGTGATGTATGGTTTATCATACTTTTGTTCAGTATTTTTTTATTTACAAGGGTTGGAGAGTCGAAAAATGGCTCATTTTTAATCGTTATGCTGTTGCACGGAAAATTCATTACTTTTTGACCATTTATTTAATTACTATTTTAGTTTGTTACAGTTTTTATTTCAAGTTTTCTAACTTCAAATGACATTCTGGTAAGACATACCTTTTACAGATTTGAAATTGGTCCGAAAATATTCAAGATATTTACAAATAACTAAATCCATCACTTCGTTATGCATTGATGGTTTTTACAATGTACCTGCTCTGTTTCTACAAAGGGAATACCAAAGTTATTCTTTAAACTGGCAGATATAATCATTATAATCATGAAAAAGAAACACATTTGCCAGCATCTAAAAGCAAGATATTGATTTGCACTACATTATTTTCTGAAAAATGATAGATGAATCTTGACATTTTTATGTAGAGTCCGTAGCCCCATTTTCAACAGTGTACCGCTTGCACAAAAACAAGAGCAATATAAAAATGATCCTTTGATTACTTCCGTGTTATCCCACATACTAACTACAGAAAAGACATTTCTTCAGAGAAGAAGCAGAAAAAAGTTTTGAACAAAAAATGGTTGTCCGTAGCCCTGTAGGTCCGTAGCCCCACCATATTCATGCAACTAAATCAGAATTTTTTATGCAATAATCATATCTAATACTAATAATTTTTCTCATTTATGATATAACAAAAGAGCGTCATTCTTTCAAACATCTAAGATGTTGATAGTAAACAGTATAACGGGAAAAAATATATAATTGTAATAAATTAATTATATTTTTGCCAATATCCAACACTAATCTTACAGATCTAATGCATATTGATGTTTGTTTAGTATCATAAAGTACGGTTAAGGATACACTGTATCAGACTTATAACAAAAATTGTATTAACAAAGTATTTATATATTGATAATAAATACAAGTTAAAATGGTATAAAAGGGGCCTACGGACTCTACACTTCCATAACGATTCCCGTTTCTGTTACATTTACCAATCTATTTCCAGATAATGTAAAGAAACAAGCATATCAAACATGAGACCTGTAACAAGGAACCAAATAGCTGAAGAAAGCAAATTTTTTGCATAATTTTGTGTACTGTTGACTGAAGCAGGGATGAAAAATATTGTGTAGAGTCCGTAGCCCTATATTAGTCTGTATTTTAAATATGCAACCATTCTATATTTGAATTCAGGAACTTCTTTTCTAGGTTTAAACATGTTTTATTTAAGAAATAATTTATAGCAAAACAGTGCTTTATCACTATTTATACATGATGGGCAGTTATACATCGGGCATATTAATTTCACGAGGGCACAGCCCTCGTGAAATTATTTCGGACGACTTATAAACGCCCGATTTTATAAATAGTGATATTGATAAAGCACTGTTTTGCTATAAATTATTTCGATTCTAATAATTTCTTTATTGTAAAATTTATATCAGATATAATCATAATGGAACTGTTTTTTCGCGCAAGCATGGCGCCAATAGTAGGTCATTTTTTATTCACGCCAGGACCGGAAACGGTAATACGTCTTGCGGTAGAGTTCAATTCGGATGAAAATTATTGTGAATTATTCAGCAAAGCGAATAACTAAGTATGTTTTTAAATTGATCAACACATTTGTGCAATGTGACATTTTGTTTAAAACATGTTTCATGACATTTGAAAGTGCTATTTCTTGATGGGCACATGGCGCTAAATATCACATTGACGAGACATCAACATAATACCGTTGTGATGATTAAAGCATTGTTAGTCATATTAGAATGTGATTGATCTTCCTGTTAAAACCAAAAGTGAGGTACACTGACACATTTCTATGATTTGTTCATGTTCTTCTTATGATGAAACAGTGTTTGTTCACTTGTGTCTTTGCAAAGTTCAAATAATCAAAATGCAAAAAAAAAAAAATAATAATAAAAATAAAGTTGTTAGTTATATAATGCTCTTAAATGATCTAAGAATTATAAGACTGTCAAAAAATATCACTAATTCTGGAAACTGACTATGAAATATTGTACTGCAGCAACTATTTTACTAGTAACCATACATGGATGTAGAGTCCGTAGGCCTTGATATCAATTTGTTTTGGGTTCTGTATCAGAAAAGTGTTTAAAGTTATTATCTGAAACCTTTAGTTCTATTTATATACATATTTCTTAATAGGTTTCAAGGAAGCTTGCCATACTCTTCTTAGTTTTCTGTTCAGAATGTAAATTGGAAGACAGTGCATATTGTCTCATTTAATGGTACTTTGATATCCAGCTCTGGATATATTATGAAATTCATAAAATCAATTTTATATTCCATAAAGCAATATTGAAAACATCTTAATGCAACTATTTAACTTATTTTCAACACCATGAATAACTTTTTCTGTGTTATCTAGGTATGTTATGCTTCGGCATGTAGAGTCCGTAGGCCCTAAGAGGTATGGTTCCTTGAGCATCCGTAACTTTTTTATTTCGCATAACTGAAGAAAACCCTGATAGATTCTTGTGCTCAAAGGATGTACCTTAAAATCACATGATAAGATATGAAATTTTGATTGAGTTTAAAATTCACCATATGTGCAACATCAGGGGTACCCTTTATCTTGGCTATGCCGATTTCAGTATATAAACTCGTAGATTCATGTAAGACTTGGAAATGAAATTTAAGGTCGTTCGTCGGTTTCCTACGAAAATTTCGAAGTATGAGATATAAGACTGATATTAAGTCTGTATGTACTAACATATCCTGTCTTTCATTTGGAGTCCACATTTCCTTTGAGGAGCGCCACTTAGCGGCACATGTATTTTTCAAGGGAAATCGACGTTTTTCCTGTAAGAATCGCATTAAAATTAATGTTATTACAGTTTTATAAACTCAGGAATATAGCAAAATTCAATGTTATTGTTAACATGTTGAGTTTTGTTAACTATTACATTTGAAAAATGCTTAAATAAAGAGATATCCGAAGTAGGGGTGGGGAAAAATAGCGAAAATATTCAATGTATTTCATGGCCTTTTAGCCGAAATAAAGTAAAACGTAACGGTCAAAGTTCTTGATTTTCAAATATATTCTTCTTTAATCATTTCTAAGCAGGAAAAAAAAAATAAAAATAGGGGGGTGGGACTTCATGGCAGATTTTTTGTATTTTTTTTTTTTCGTTTTGGTAATCTAAATATTGTGACGATGACACGTCATTTATGGTGTTCACGTCAGACAAACATTTTGTTCATTATGTCCTTTAAAGATACATTTTGTATATACAGGATGATGAAAATACGCAAAAATGAAAATATTTTTACTAAATAGATTCACATAAGTTACAGTTTAAGTAATTTACAATCTAAGTATATTATCTAAAAAAATATTTCAATGTCAGTTAAACGATTTCCTTAAAGACGCTAATTATTTTGTCGATATTATTATGTAAAATGTCATTAACTAATGATGATTAGCCACGGACACCCTTGCCGTTTCTGTCAGAGTATTGAAATTTCAGGCTGTCTCAAATTCTATTAGACTGTCTGCAAGAACAGAGTCTACATTCACACGAATTTCTGAATACTTGCGTCGTAATTAGCATTGTGTGCAACCAACACACATCTGCTAAGTTGTTTTATCCTTTTTGAAACAGTTTTAGAGCTAACTTAATGCATGTAAACTTCACCCTAATCAATTCATGGTACATCTTTAAGCCGTGCATCTCCAACGCAATGATCTCAGTAATTCATTAAGGAATATACCCAGTCGGTTGCTTGTAGACTTCACTATAAGCATTTTGATTATGGTACATTTGTGATCCATAATATGCAAATGTAAAAAATAATTAACAGAAAAATCTGACATGGCGCATCAAAACGCATAAATGTAAAATCAACATTTGATGCTTTCCTATCGTGACTTCTGTTCACTTTGCGCTCAATGTCACGGACATTCTTTAAGCGATGTCGCTCATTGCAGTCTGTCATAGCTGGAGCGGTCTTCTGCGCATATCCTGAAGTGATTATCAATCGGAGCGCACGGTAAAATACGCAAATTATTTTACGACAGCATGCATTTAGTATATAAAATGTATGATATACTGGCAAAAGGTTAGGGTCAGTTTAATAATGGTCATAAATATATATACATTAAAGATAATTTTCATTCAAATTGCTTGAATCCGGTATATACCGGAGTCTGTAATTAATACAGGCGTTCCAGGTCTGCAGTGAGTTGCAGTCATGAAACATCCGAATTTATTCGCATCTGCGTCAAAATGCACTTTTACACTAAATACCAGTAAATTACTTTGTTTTCAGCATTCTGGCAAAAACATTTCAACGTACATGTAAATGGTGTTTTTTTTTTTTTTTTTTTAGTTTTTTTTTTGTTGTTTTTTAGTTTTATCCATCTTTTAAAATTTTTGAGACACCAAAAGAAATGCACGAGATGAAATTATAGTGGTTACTTTTCTTGATATTACATTCAGCACTGGAATACCATACTTCGGTTTTGGAATAGAACTTTCATCAAATAAGAATGATCCCAATTTGCCGCCGACATTCTATAATCTTTGGAACTTTTTGTATGTACAACAGTGAACCATGTCAAAAGTGCGTTTACTTTGAAACCATCTGACAGAAACTGCGGGTCTGAACAATGAACGCATGCCTCTAAACGTTCCGCAAGCAGCATCAGTTAAACCACTCTTCTTCCATCTTTCCATCCTAAAATGTCGTCTGCATCGATTGTATCTATTTTATATTATTTTCTGAATGTTTTGAAGAGAAATGAGTTAGAGTTTTATTTGTGTTATGTCGTTTTGAAGCAAGTTTTCCATCAATACGGTTTGCATTGTGCATTCACGTTGACGTTATAAATTTAATACACTAAGCGGCAACACAATGAGCTTTGTTCAAGAAATGGTTTCAAGTTCACAGTACATTTTTACCGTAAGAGGCATTATCTTATTTATCCATCATCTACTTAAGATTCCATATAGAACATATTTAATAAATAAAACAGATTGATTTTATTTATTGAAAATATTTAATATAGGTATAAAAAGCAATTAATATAATGCACAATTAGAATATACTGACAATCTCTAAATAAAGTTACATAAAATAAATGAATAAATAAAGTAAAAAAAAACAACATATTGATGTCTTTGCCACCGTTCAAAATGTTCCTTTTCGTTAAAAATGTATTTCACTTTTGTCTGAAAAGCAGTTTCAACACATTTCGTATCTTGTAAACAGTAGATTCGTTGTTAGCTAGTCACTTGAAATATTGAAAAACAATCAGAAATGTCGTTCAGTTTCGCACTTTAACACTTCATACAAAAGGTAAAATGGGCCGCCAACAGTGGCTTTGTGACCAGCATGGATCCAGATCAGCGCGCTTACAGTTTCTCTAATTAAAATAGGCTTTGAAAGCGAACAGCATGGATCCTGACCAGACTGCGCGGATGCGCAAGCTGTTCTGGATCCATGCTGGTCGCAAAGCCACTATGTTGGTTTTCACATGGCGCGGCTTAAATGTAAAATTGCAAATCACTCCTTTTATTCTATTTTCTTGTCGGGGAATAATTATAGAAACCTATCTTTGAGAATTGTGACCGTTCCGTTCTAATTCATAGCGGCTCAACTGATAAGATTTTTTTCTATCCCCCCCCCCCCCCAACCCCACCACCACCACTTTACATGTACTAACCTTTGTATACGGAGCCAGATACGCGAGTTATGCAAGATTAAACATTTTCATAAAACAATTCAACCACTTATACTATATTCAGTAGTTATAGTACATATTTTAGCGCGACATATTTACATTTTGTGCCAAACTTAGTGCACATGAACATGTTGAAAAATTTCACCCAAACTACGGGCAAGTAGCTTTAACTGACTCTGATATATATTTTTAGATAATATACTTTGACTGTAAAATACGCAACAATGTACATCATGTTAATATATATTCAAATTAAAACGATTCTAAAGATTTTTGTGAACTCTTAAGGTCCTGATTATATAAATGAAAGACATAATGAAATCAGAGTTTGCTCGACGTTTACGTCGTCATTGGTGTATCAACGTCACAATATTTAGATTACCAAAACAAATAAAAGTAAATTTACAAAAAATCTGCCGTGAAATGATTACAGAAAAATATATTTGAAAATCAAGAACTTTGACCGTTCCGTTTTATTTTATTTTTGCTAAACGGCCATGAAATACATTGAATATCTTCGTTATTTTCCCCAACCCCTACTACGGATATCTCTTTATTTAATTAAGCATTTTCCAAATGAAATAATTTACAAAACGCATCATGTAAACAATGACATTGAATTTAACATGGCTTTCTGCAAAGAAATTGAGAGACGGTCAAGTTTGATGTTTTTGTATGTTCAAAGAATTCAACAAAAACAGTTTAATTTCAGCAGAAAATATCCGGTGACCTAGTGGCCTAGCGGACTATCGGCCCGAAAGACTCATGTATTCATTAATAAATTAATTATTCATTAATTATCATATAAAACATTGATCTGGCATATACAGTTGATAAAATAAAACTATTCAACTTGGATATGCAAAACAACCTTTGAGAGTAGACTTAATACAATGAAATTGAGAGACAGTCATTTTATGGTTGATCTTTGTTAACAGAAACAGAGACATAACTTCATATCAAGCGGCTTAGCGGGCCCGCAGCCAAGATAATCGGCAGCCTAGCTTTCGTTCTGTTCTTACTTTCAGCCATTTTGTTTTCATTCAGCTAATGAAACTAACGAGAACGATCGGTCGTCGCTAAGACGATTGACATACACAGTTATTTCCCTTTGATTAGTGATCGTCTCAAGAAGTTCTGAGCTGGGGACCGACTCAAAAGTCGCATAATACTGTCATATTGGCGATACTAGACTGTACTTACTACGAAAACAACTCTATCTTTCTTGCTTTTCAGTAAGTTATGCTTCAAATTGCCTGATATAATCTCGCCTGAATGATCGGTCGCCGGTAAACCTCATATAAAGGATAGTTAAACACATTTAATTCCTTTAGCAAAAATACCTGCTCAAAGATGTTTTGAATAAGGGACCAACTCAAGTCTTTAAATACGGTGAAATTGGTGCGGCAATGCTATAAAATCAGGCTCGTTTGTCACGTAAGATAGGGAGTCATTTAGATCAGCAAGTTTAGATAGAAAACTATATGTGGTGACCTGAAACCAAGTCAAATAAGACAGGGAGTTGTTTATTTAAGTGTGTCGCTTTGATTGTGAAGACTTTTTATAAAAATGGCAGTGCTAATAACTCGATGAACACCTGCATTAACACGATGATTAGCTCCATAATTGAAATGCAATTCAGATATGTATGTAGGTCAACTATATGTAAATGTGTTTTTTGTTTTTTCGTTTTGTTTTTAGGTTCGGGCCTCTGTGTTCTTGACCTCTGATGAAGTGACTCCACAATTTAAATAGGGGATATCAACTCCGCATGTGCAATCATATTATAAAGATTCAACATTCTCGGTCAATGAATTCGCAAGTTATTTATTGGAAATGGTTTTCATGTTCCGGCTCTTGTAACCTTGACCTTTATTAAAGTGACCCAAAATTCGATATGTTTCGTCTACTTTATAAGCCCTAGCAACCTATAAATTATGAAGGTCCTAAGTCAAATGGTTCTCCAGTTATTGACCGGAAACGTGGAACGTACGGACGGACGGACAGTGCTAAAGCAAGATGTATTCCCTATTGGGGGTGGGGGAAACATAATAATAAACTAACTGCAAAGAAATTAAGAAAAAAATATCTATGTGGAATAAAATACAATAAAAGTAACATTTTTTATTTAGCTGAACCTTTACGCTTCCTTTAAACACTTCATTTCTTTCAAAGTGATATGCCTTTAATCAAGACAATGGAGATTTGTTCTCAAAATGAAATTAAGTTTAACACTACAAAACACTTGACCTACTGGTGTTGATATTTTGTGAAACATGCACAAGTAAGCTTCTTTTAGGAAATCTAAATAGCGCTGTATCGGAAAGTCGGAATCTTGCCAGATTTAATATTTAATGAGATTTCTGGGACAATTGACACTGAACCTTCAAACAAGAGGGCCATAAAAGCCTTACATCGCTCACCTGACTCAAATTGATACATAATTTATCAAACTTGGTAGAGGATCTCTACACAATGCAAAGGCCAAACATTTTAGCTAAATATCTAAGCTTAGACCTTTTGGATTAAGACAATAAGATATATTTTTATCTATTACATGTCAATGTGAAACACAAGGTGGGGTAAATTTTAACCCGAGGGACAAAATTTGAACACATTTGCTAAAAAATAAATAACAAAAAAAAAATAATAATAATAACAAAACAAAAAAAAAAAAAAAAAACGCTACAGAAAGCGATATGCCAAAAATCTAAGCTCAAGGACAAGAAAAGTTCTTTTTATTCCATATAAGGATGAGGGGATGAGGATCAGATGACTTGACTTGAAAAACAAATACCATCAAACAAGTAAAGTTAGTTGGTAAATTGTTGAAGCCCTTCTGCCGACTCTGATAAAAACAACAATATCTATGTTACTTCGAAATTCATTAAAAGTTATTGACATCCAATATTTTGATCTACATTAATTTCAGCCGTTAAATCAACAAAATATACATTAATATCAGTCAAGCTAACATCAGCTCAAACAATACTATGCTTAAACATCTTCTAAAATTCTCTTGGCTTTTTCTTTTCATGTCATTCATTTTCAATGTTATTTGCCTGTTGTTTTTTCTCTCTTTTTTGAAATTTGTACAATTTTAAATACTTATAATCGAATTTCTCTCCAAACAATATCGTAGCTGTTTATTCATATCAAATTAACAACCTAGTGACTTTTTGAACGCAAGTTGCATCAATAAAATGATTTTTTGAAAATGATTATTCTAGGCGGACAGGGAAAATTTGTAGCGGTCATGCAACCTTAATTGAGGTACTACTAAATATCTAAAAACATAATCTATATAAACAAAGAAGAAAAAAACAATGATTATGCTCGGTCGCAAGTCTGGATAGGAAATTTCAGTATAATTAAAAATGTTTTCTTTGTTTACACAATGTATTTTATTGTCAATGAACATAGATGAACCACACACATGACCTTTTAATATCTTTGTAATGATTGTATTTTTTCAAAGGCTGTGTTACAATATTTCAATGTTAAGCAACATTCTCTTTAATACTTTATTGAATAGTAATTTTTGTATTCATACTTTTCTTTATATTTATCTTATCATGAAATAATTCTGTTTCAAGTAATGCTCGAGTTAGCCAGGCCGCTAGGCCGCTGGACCGTCATACAGCTAACTTATGGGCTTTGACTAGGGCCTCTAGACCGCAAACTTCAGGCCGCTAGACATCTAGGCTGCCAACTTCAGCAACATTAAAATGAATACATACAGTAAAAAAACATCTACCTATCTCAGTATATTATAATTTTATATCGAATTAAAGCATGTATGTTATCACGAAAGATAGGCAAAGTACAATGTTATTTCTGTATGTGTTATGGTCTTTGCATTCTTTTATAAAATATAGGTAAAAATCATTCTGATAATTAAAAAAACATTGATAAAAGTAACAGATTGTTAAAGCTCATGAATATTGGGTGGTGTATATGCACTCGTATTGAGAGATTAGTAAGTACTTACCAATTATTTCGAACAAAATATAATATTTTGGGACAGATTTAAAGTACGTCTCCCTTTTATTCCTAATCTAAATCTCTTAAAAGTTAAAAGAGAATAATTATATGGATCATTATTTGTGTTTTTTTTTAGTAATGCAAATTTGATATATTGAATTGCAGGTATTCGAGCTCGATCCGTCCTAGAAAATGCTTAATGACACTTCTAACCGGAACAGCTATCATGGACATGCAAAAAACACGCTCCCTATGTGGTGTTATCACAAGCACAATACACCTGGATAGAATCCATGCAAGATACGTTCAACTGCAGTTAGAATGCTTAAATCTTGCATTATGTGAAGTTCAAGTTTATGGTGAAATAGGTACACATATTTGTTAGTTTACACGGTGTTCCTCGCCATTAAGGTAGTTTAACACAATTGCCTTAAAATTCATTATACAGTCCTAACTGTGATTGTACCCTATATATGAACTATGTTCCTTGTTCCTAGTTATAAATACGGCGCGGATAGCTACGTCTAGCTACGAAAAGAAACGTAGTAATTCGTATCCATCCGTACCAGAGCCGTACGGATTGGTACGGATTGCTACTTCTATCAGTGGCTAGATGTAGCTATCCGCACGGTATGTGTGACTGGTATTACTAGGCTTATATGAATGCTGATTTCGGAAAAAATACTGATGAACGGCTTAACAGATTAAGGTTGATATTTCATGCAAATATTGTGGACATTGAGAGGAAATTCAAAGTACAGAAATCATAAAATAAATTTTATTTTACTGAATTTATCAACTTTCTAGTTTTTGTCTGAAGCATTTTACTGATCCATATGAAACATGACCCAGTGTATATCTTGATGAAATTTGAAATTAAGACATAAATGTTTATGAAGTTAATTAGGTCAAACTTTTTAATTTATCGACATCAAGTTTTAACATAATGTTTACTGTTTAGAATCTATATCATCTTTAAAAATTACTTACAAGAGGCCAAAAAATCAAGTCAGCGACTTAGATTATAAAGAACCCCTTGAACACTCTAGATACTACATTTTTTACCTAATCCTAATGAATCAATGTCCAGATATTTTTCAAAAAATTTTTAAGATTGAAGAAGTAATTAAGCTAGATGAAGGAAACAGGGTTCTCATTAAGTTCAATTAACCGTTTGTTAAAAGGCATTGTTATACCATTAACATTTTGGTTGTGTCATCAAAATTGTTTCAATTCTTACTTGATTGTCAACAGAGTTCTTTGCTTGAATATCTAAGAAAAACATCACGAATTGGTCTGATATAATTCCAGAAAATATTTTCACCTTAAGCTAGAATCACTTGCATATAGGACGACACCGTTCATCTAGCAAAACGTTATGTAATCTACGAAAATGCATTTGGTGGTCATCTTAAACATTCAATTGAAATATTTTTTGAAATTCCATGCGCATTCGACAACAAATGGAACCGAATGAGACCCAGATTTTGTTATCAGAACTAACAAGCCAGAATATTTTTTAAAGTAAAACATTATTGCTGTTAATACTCATGTATTTGAATTTAAAAAATCATGTACTATAGCTTCTAATTTTGACCCATGTGGCATACTATAGGCAATACATTTCCAATCTGCTTCTGCTAATGATGACTGATCATTAACAACTAAAGGAGTTACTAGGTGCGTTGATGTTCAAGAAGAGATTATTGAGTGTGAGTGTATGCTCTCTCTTTTTTGTAATTGAAGAACAGTTTGATGTATTTTGACGTATAAATATAGGTATTACTTCCCCAGATTTTAATTCATTACTCTAATAACGTAACCCAACCATCACTGTATGCTTACGTTCAAACAAACAAGTATTTGTTTCATTTAGACTTTTCATAAAATCGATTTTTAGTAAATAACCCAGCCAAAATGTAAACAACAATCAGATTGTTTTTCTGAGATAAATAAAATCTAGGATTGGATGAGTAGAGAAAAGGGTACGCGGTATCAAATATTTATACCATAGGTACTGGGTCGTTTTCAAATCTTGTTGCCGTGGCGGAGTAGATTATATGTATGGGGAAGCGCATCCTTCATTGTTGGAATATTTGGTTTATAAAATGACAAATTTAATATAATTTTAAATGTTTAATCCTGCATTCTGAGGAATTTGAGAAAGTTTATATCTGTTAAAAGCTGGCGTTTGTTCATCTTTACCTTAAAAAAAAATGTTGTATTCTCTGGAAGTATCTTAAACTTAATGTGTTTCTTTAATGAGCTGTGAAAGTTAAAAAAATCGTTATTTGCGTTTTGTTCCTTTAGTCTTTTTTTCAGCTGAACAGACATAATAGTTACGGAAAAAATGTAACTTGTAAACAGGTGGAAGCGGTAGGGCCCGTGGGTTTACCTCATGAAAACTTGTTTATGCCAAGTCTTGATTTCTAGGGGATTAAGAAAAGATATTTTGATTAGAAATTTTATGAGGGTGTCAGAACCTTGTAGGAAGTGGTGCATGTGTACCGTGATGATTTTGAATGTTTCAAAAGCAAAATGCTGAATTTTAGTGAATTTTTAGCGTATGTTTTTAAAAGATGGTTTCCGTCCCATCATGCTCCTGCGTTTATGTATATTGTACATGTAAAACTTATGATGAAATAATTCATATAGCATGCTGGAGTCACCCATACACCATACATATGTAATAAAAGGTGGCAGTGAATAGACATTTCGGTGTTTGAATATTCGGTAAACTCTGAAATGCGTTCAAAACAATTTTGAACTGTGTTTGTACTTTCTTAATATATCTTCGTTCAAAATCTTGAAATGGTGTTTTTCCTTAATAATGAAAACAGAAATAATCACTTGTGCTTACATTCTATTTGCTTTTTACTTCTCAATATCAGACGCAATGTAATGAGATTGCTTTTGTATTTGATAGGTTGATATTTATGCTTTAAACTTTTCTAATTCTTTAAACACCAAAACAAGAGACGTATGCGCAAGGAAATAAATGAATTTTATATATGTATTACCACTTGTTTAAACAAATGTCCTTAATGATTCATTTTTTTTTCACGCGAACAGTTTTACCTGTATGTCCTTTTAACCAAGCTGTTGGTGTAATAATTAGATATAAAATCTTACTTTACCCTTTCAGAACCGGGACTGGCAGAGACTTTCAATAAAGACCTGGTCGCTCCGACAAGAGGTAAACTTTATTTTTAATTGATGCTCAGTATGGAATTTTCTTTAAAAGTAGTTGATGGAAACATTATAAAATGTGTTATATTACATTAAGGTGTTCTATTGTCATGCCTTGAAATGTTGTATTTAAGCAATTTCTTAATCTTTTCTGCAACTTTGTATATACTTATAAAGCTAGCACAAAAACTGTCCAAACGTTGACTTTATTAAAAGGCTTAACATGTGAAGTAACTCAAAATAATGCCATAAAATCATAGTCTGTGGTATTATCTGTAAATATTTAAGATATTTCACGATCAAGTAAGTAGATGGACTAACTATATTATTTTTAATTTACTTTTCGATATCGTATTCATATCTTTCATATTACATGTACTTATCACACAGTTATACAATATCTCACGTATTCAAAAGAATTTGTTTTAAATAACACATGGAAATCTGAAAAACTCAAGTGTTACCACACAAATACTTTTAAGCGAAAGACGAAATTTTGAAATTGTACAATTAGATATGTGAAAGATGTTTTCAAAATACCGGGATTGTCAATAGATTTGTTAAAAATATTAATTCTCGTTATATTTAATGACTTATTGTTGTTGATGTTGATCAGTACATGGAGAATGGGGAGCGTGGTCACAGTGGACAGGTGTCTGTTATTGTAATTTTCGTCAGTACCGACACAGACTTTGCGACAACCCGGCACCACAGTTTGGTGGTTACAGCTGTCCTGGAAA
The DNA here is from genome assembly GCF_021730395.1 of Mercenaria mercenaria. Taxonomy (NCBI): domain Eukaryota; kingdom Metazoa; phylum Mollusca; class Bivalvia; order Venerida; family Veneridae; genus Mercenaria; species Mercenaria mercenaria. The sequence continues at coordinate 58,149,259 of NC_069375.1, read as the reverse complement.
GTCATCTTCATCCCGATTCTGTTTACCATTCTTTTGCAGCGGTATGTTCATTACAGAATTACGATATACCTTACAATCAAATGTACAGGAAATCAAAGCGCTGAAAGCACAGAAAGGCTGAAGCCTTTCGAAAAACGTTGGTCTGGTAAGAAGTTTGTTCAATAACATTAAATGTGCACAGGACCCCTTTTAATATTTGGACGTTCAACATGTCCCTTTGTCAAGTTTAGCCTGTTTGCATCTATTTTCGCGGTACTAACAAAACAAATGAAAAATGGAATGAAAGAAAAACTTACCTTTATCTTATTTTGTTTTCAATGTATTCCCCTAAGTCTAATACATGTTTTTCGTTATCAAAAAATTGATTCATTTAGCTGATTGACATGTCGCGCCATTGTGTTTCAAGGTCGGTGACCTTCATTTGTGTCAAGGGATTTAATTGTATTGTCGCGGTACCAAATCCTCTACCATACTGTTTACTATGTTTATGAGCAACGAACAAATCAACACTGATTTTTGTTTTAAACAAGTTCCACTAGCACACTTTTGAAACATCCGATGTGAAAAATAACAAACAGTAACATGTTCATTCACACAATCATTCATACACCAGTTTTTTTTTCTTTGTGTATAAAGAATAGATAATATAATGGTATGATAATCAAAGACCCAACTACTGTTTAAAGGAGAAAATTACAAATGTTGTGGTGGGTTTTACTTTCTAAAGGCAGGTATGATATTGTCTGGACAAAATGCTTTCAAGTAGGGTTTGGCAGTTAAATGAGCCACTTCATATTTGGTAATAGAAATACCAGGATTCTTTTAGAGGTATTGCTGGCATTCTGAAGAGTAATACTTCAACGGTCCGAATACACCTACATCAAGGGGTTGGGTAAGGTGGCTCATGTGTGGTGGCAAAACGAAGAGTATAACATAGCTAAGTTACCAAGCGCATTTGCTCCGCCTGTTATTTTTACATTACATAATTTAGGCGATGTCACTGATTGGGGTTTCGTCTCCCTACCACATACAATATTTGGTGGTGTATGCTGCGTGCTGATACCATCTATATTAAAGATTCTTTCTGGGTGATTAAGAAGACCATTGTCACTCAAAATACCCCTAAGTTCATTGAAATAATTATCAATCTTTTCTTGAGATGCACCTTTTGCTCTTGATAATTCTAGCTTTTGGGGCTGCACATTTTTCAGATCAGGATGCCTCCTTAAGAATGCATAGAACCAAACAGTACTTAAACCATCTTTACCCTTAACCTCATTGCCAAGTGAGCGTACATAGTCTGCTGCAAGGTATCTTATGTTTGTCATAGTGTAATCATAGCCAATATTTGTCATGTATTTAATATGCTCAACCAATTTATTTTCCTCAATCTTACTGAACAGTTTTTCAGGGACCTTCTTACAGTCAAGAGTCACATTATTTCTGGTCCTGTCTCTTAAAGTGGATTCTGATACACAGCATATTCCTGACGCTCTATAAACTGACATGCCTTACAAAGTTGCATCAAAAGCTCTTTTCAAATTTTCCCTGTCATAAGGCTTTCTATCTCTTAAATTGTTTTTGCCCTAGAAAATAAAAAAATAATAATTTAAGGCTATGGTATGGTATAGGTTTTTGAAAATAATGTCAACAGTTTTTGACAGCAGACGCACGCAAATATCAACCAAAAATGTGGAGTAAATACAACACAATCAATGAGGTTATTGGAAAACATAGTGCTATTTTGATATAATTCATTGTTTTGTCCAGAAAAATAACCGACGTGAAAACTAGGTCACGTATGTTTATTGTAGGTAGCGCTGCAACTTGTTGAGGTCACGAAAACAAAATACCGCGACACCGGATGTAACGCGAAAATAGTAGCAAACAGCCATTTACATAGCAAAAATTTCAACCTTATTTTATTGAAGTGTAATGTAGGAAAACTCAAACACGTGATATATTGGTTTACCGTACTCTAAACTGCGCCAGGAATTACTTCCCCTACACATAGCACAGACTATTCTAGCGTAATTTATTAAATATCATGAAAAATACAACGTACTAGTAAAATAAACTGCGGCCATTATTTAACGCACCGAATGCATGTAGATTAGACTTTTAAACCGCTTTTATATGAACTCATAACTAAATGAAATAAATTTTAATTTAACACAACCAATAAAAGCTGGTTACATCCATCAATTATAATCATATGCACACTACACGGACAATACCTTAGTAACGGGCCGCGTTTTTTTTTTATATAAAATCCGACCATGGGAATACTTTGCGTCTAAAATCATTTTTATAATAAAGAAAACTGGGCAGTTTCGTGTTGTGATGCAAAAGCGAATGCATGTAAATTTCACTTTCATAGTGAGGTCAGGTCTTCGCTAATTTCAGTAAGACAGTATGTTCAATGGATGTATGAAATAGGTTTTCTATGTCCGTTGTTGGTATTTACCTATCACATTTTAGTCACTTCCACCGTGAACTTGTAAAACTTTCCGCAATATATTTTGCGGAAAGGTCTACCGGGAAATTTATAAAAACTTCGATAAAACATCGGACTGCATGAAATGTCAAAATCTTAAAATATTGAAGTCCGACGTTTACTTATCGAACTAGTAAGACGTTTACTGATCGAACTAGTAAGAAGTGTGTATGTAACCTTCATTTTCACAGGGGCTGGTACTTAAGGCATGAAGGTAGTTATTCGCTGGATATGCCACCACGGTCTTCTCAAATTTAGTCCATATAAATAGAATTTTCCCGACTAGTAAAACCTATTTTCACGTCAAATATCAGCTTTATTTATGCTTGTTTGTAAGAAGAATGTCTGCTGATGTTTTAAGCTACGTTATATGCTTCAAAAAGTTAGTCGAAGCTGTTTGGTAAAGTTGAAGTAAAGTTTGTATTTCCTGCTGTCTACCTATACCATATTTGCGTTTCCAAACAATGTTTGTTCAACAGAAACTACACATTCATTGTGTACATAAACACGATTCCCTTGTTTCCAAACTGCGCTTATCATTCAAGAAAGATATAACAAGCAAAAGTGTCATTTTGGTCCTACTGCTCACCAGGGTATCAAACTCTATTCTCTAAGTAATCAGATCTCCAATAGTTCAACTCCAATATTATTTATGTTTGCTATACGTCAAGTTTTTTTTTCTATAATTGTAAGTTGAAGCATATTACCAATAATTGCTAAATTTTGGTGATCTTCTTCTTCTTCTTATCGTTCGCGACTACACTGTCAGACCAGTAGCCTCGAGGTAACTTGTGGTTTGCCGCAGATCCTCATTGCCTCCATACTATTTCTGGTGGATTGAGGTATCTATCAGCCAAGTCGCAGCTCGCTCCTGGTCATGCCTTTTGCATCTCAGAAGTATATGCTCCGCAGTCTGATCTTCTTCACCACATGGACAAGTTGGCGATGATGTCAGTCTGTATTTCTTGTACATGTGAGCATTGAGCTTGTTGTGCCCTGAGCGGAGCCTGACCATCATCACTTGTTCAGACCGATCAAGGAGATGAAAAGCATCTTCCTCCATCCTTGGTCTCGTTAGTGCCTTGATGATGGTGACTTTCTCCTTGTAACTCACAGGTTTTGTTGGTTGTTCTGACTGAGCTCCTAGCTTAGCCAGTTTGTCTGCCCCTTCATTGCCTGCAAGTCCACAAAGGGATGGAATCCATTGAAGTGCTACTTTTCTGGTTATACTCAGGCTCTGCAATTTCCTGGCTAGCTGCGGAGCTTTATTGTTGATCAGAGCTTCCATGACAGACAGTGCACCTGTGAGAAAGACGACTGAGGAGCTTTCTTCTGCCAAGTTTTCAACCATTGAGACGGCCTTCATGAGTGCTTCAGTCTCTGCCTTGTAATTGCTGCAGTGTTTCCCTGTGACTGCATGTAGTGTTTCTCTCTTACCAGATGGGTATTGAATGAAAACTCCTGCACCTCCATCTTTGACGGCGCATGTGGCTGATCTGTCTGTATAGACATGAGTCCATGATTCCGGAGGATAGTCTTCATTGATCATAGCAAGTGTGAGGCTCTTCCGAATGCCTTCATCCACTTGCTTTCCTCTGTCAAGACGAGGAACAGCAAGTCTCACAGTCACTGAGGACAGATCCTTCGCTATTGGGTTTATAATGTCTTCACTACCTAGGGGAGTCGTTGGTATGTTCAGCTCAGTTTTGAACTCTCGGTGGAGTTTCTTTGCCTCATGTACGAAGCTGCTACGTTTGGACCGATTCTTTGTGTAGACATCTAGCTTGGCTTTCATAGGATGGTCTTGAAAAGACCTGAACTTCTCTGCTTGAAGCAGAACCTTTGCATGTCTTCTGTCTTGTAACGGTTGTGTGCCTGTTAGCTTCTCCATGAAGGAGATTGGTGTAGACTTTGTAGCACCTGTCATGATCCGCAATGCTTGGTTCTGGACCTTGTCTAAAGCCTGTTGGTTAGTTTTGGCAGTAGTAGACCAGGCAGTTGAGCTATACTCTAAATGGGGTCTCACTGTTCCCTGATATACTGTCTTGAGTATTTGCTCATTTGCTCCCCACGTTGTTCCACAAATTTGCTTCCTACGGGCCTTCCCTTCTGCTTGACTAATGTGGGGCTTCCAGGTTAGCCGTTTGTCAAAGGTCACTCCGAGATATTTTGCCTCGTGTGTTTCAATCAGCAAAGTATTTCCCATCTTGATTTTTCCCGCCCTCTGCTTTGTCGACAGGGATAATAGTGTGGTGGATGATTTCTCTGTATTGATCGATACACACTAATCTTCAGCCCAAGCTGAAAGCTTGTTGATGGCTTCTTGCATCCTGTATGTGGAGGTATGACTTAATCCACCTCAGCATGTGACCTCCTACTCCAGTCATCATCAGCTTGACGAGGAGGCCATCAGTCCAGACTTTGTCAAACGCCCTCTGCAGATCAATCCATGCTGTAAGCACGACTTTCTGCTCTTGGAAGGCGTCCTCTATCTCGTGCGATTGATAAGTAGTTGGTCCTCAGTGGAGCGGAATTGTCTGAAGCCAGCTTGTTGCGCTGCGAATAGGTTGTTAGTCTCCATGTACCACTTCAGGCGTGCATTCACAATCCTCTCCACGGTCTTTCCAACACAGCTTGTTAGGCTGATTGGGCGGTAGCTTGCAGCCTTCTTTGGATCCTTCCCTTTCTTGTGGATTGGGATCATGACTGCCCCTTTCCATATCTGTGGAAGCAGTCCTTGTGTCTAGCTGTAGTTGTAAATTTCCAGGAGTTTGCAAATTGCTTCAGTGCCTAAATGGGTCAGCATTTCATTTGTGACTCCATCTGATCCAGGAGACTTCTTTGTCTTCAACTGCCTAAGAGCTGTCTGTAGCTCATGCAGTTTAAGACCCTGCTTCCTGCATTCTAGTGTCACTTGGCTAGTCTGCCTTTCCATTTTTTCTCTTCGGGCTTCCCTTTGCCGTTCCCTGTTGATGGAGCTGTTGGAAACATCTTTGTAGTTAGAGGCAAAGTGTTTGTCGCTTGTTTACCCGTCAACAGTTCACCATTATCTTCCAGAGTTACTGAGCCTCTTCCTGTTTCTTCATCGTTCAGCTGTCTCGTCAATCTCCACAGCTTTTGGCCATCTCGCTCTAGGTTGAGCGAGGCTGTTTTGTTTCTCCAGCTCTTCCTCTGTGTTTCCCGTTTGTGAGGAATTTGGCCTTGGCTTGCTGTAGAGAAAGGTTACTTTCTTGTGAGGGATTGTTTTCTGCTTCCTCCCTGGCTTCTGAGAACTTTGCCTGTAGATTCTCCAACTCATCACTCCAGTAGGGCTTATAGTCCTTTCTTGCTCCCCTTGGAATGGCGCTGTAAGCAGCCTTAAGTATACTGGCGTTGAAGTCTTTGACAACCCGGTTGGTGTCTCTACCTTCCACTCTGATGTCTTTACAGAGCTCATCACTCAGACTTTGGTAAAAGGTCCAACTGGCCTTCTTGTAGTTCTATCTGGGGATGTTAGGTGAAGTAGAGGCTATACGGTCCATAGTAAGTTGGACTGGGCGATGGTCGCTACCTCCTAGTTGTGCATTGACTTCCCGCTTGACATGTCCATGTATGTCATCAGTACATAAAGCAAGATCAGGGGTTGATGTTGTTCGTCAGCTTCTGGAGTAAAAAGTTGGGGGATTATCTGGCTTGTTGATGAGGTTTAGCTTGTTATCATCTTGCCAGGTCTCCACTTCCTCTCCAGGTTTATCCAGGTGGCCTTATCCCCAGCTTTGTGAGTGACTGTTAAAGTCTCCTACAATGATTAACCTGGTTTCATCAGTTGTAACTTTGTCAAGGGATAGAGCTTTGTCACTTGGAGAGTACATGTTTACAAGTTTCAAACTGAACTCGTTCTTTTTGAGGCTCAGAACTTGGAACTCGGAGTCATCCATATGCGTGTTGGTCTGGACAGCGCTGATATTGTTCCTGAACAATGTCATGATGCCTCCTTTTCGTCTGCCAATTCTGTCACAGCGGAAACACTGGTATCCTCTGACTTTGAAGGATTTCTCTGGCTGTAGGTGAGTTTCCTGAATGCAACATACATTGATGTCTTCCTCATGGAGGATATGCTCAAGTTCAGCTTTCTTGTTGAAGACACCCTACGCATTCCAATGCATCAGCCTGAAAGGTTGATGCAAATTGGTTCTTCTTCTTGGTATGTTCCTCCTTCTTCTCTTTGCATGTTATGGATTGAAGGAGGGACACCCAGCAGTAGCTGTGGGTGGACTCTGCCGAGGCTCAGAGCCCGGCACTGAATCCCCCTGGAGGGACCTCAGAGATTCATCACCACATTTTTGAATACCGGATGGCTGTGTAGTCATAGCGATATTGCATGGTGCTGTGGTTTGTTAAGAGAGTGCCAATGGCCCAGCACCTCTGTCTTCAACTCTCTAGGTTTCTTTCGGGGTTACCTCACCCTTAGTTCCGAGTTAAAACCCTATCCTGGGAACACAGGAGCTATTTGTTCCATAGCTGGGGGTCTGTTCAAAGGCATCAGGGCGTGTCCACACACCGGTGGGCCTGGCATGTCACATGTCTGGGGGCAGACCTCCTCCGAGTCCCCTGCAGTTCTGCCTGAGGCCGCAAGGTGCTCAGTTACCGTGTGGCACCAACACGGAGGCACTGCAAAAGGGCTTGGCTACAGAGAGGATATGTACTGGCAGGGAAGACTTACGCACTCGGCTCCTTTTTCACCAGAAAGCTAGCCAGCGGCGGAGGCTGAAAGCGGAAGGTGACAAGCACACAGCACACTTGACGCATCAGCAGACCAATTGCCGCACATTTTGGTGATAAATAAGTAAAACAAAAGAATTATCAAGCGTAAATTAAAAGGATATGAAAATAATATTGTAAAATCAGAAGACTACATGCAATGCATATCGTACAGTATCAGAATGCACTTACTGCAGGCACAACACACAGAAAAGTTAAACTCCAAACATTCAACACCTCAAAAGTTAAACTCCAAGATCATTCTCCAAGTAATCAGATCGCCAAGATTTTAAGTTTGCTCACCTTCCATGATTGTTTGCTAGGTTTCAAGTTTATTTTTTTTTTATTTTTTTTTTTTTTGGTACAGTTGCTAAATTGGGAGGCTTAATAAATAGATTAAACGAGAATTATGATTTGTTCTAGAAGGATTGGCATATACGTGAGAACTGTTCTAGAAAGGTTCAGAATTCAAAAGCTACACATGTATACCATTTTGGATGTACCTCTGCGTGTCGGTCTTTGGATTACAGTATGTATTAGCGTTTCGAAAACTAAAGAACAAATCTACAGTTGGCAGCAGGCAACAACAAATAATACACATTCTTGACCTAATCAATACTACTTTCTATGTTCACCAGTCTATTGTACGTATAATGTTTGATATGTTCTTGACAAATCGTTATGTATTAAAAAATAAGGCTATTTATTAAAAAGAGCCTTTTTGTCGACTTCCACAAATCAAAAACAGCAGATATATAGAATAATGTTTTGACAAATGAGAATCTTATTCTTAACTTAGTCTATAAGCTAGAAGACATACTTTAAAAAGTATTTCTATGTAGCTAGATTCAAAGTATATAGTAGAATAGAAAAATCCAATTATTTTTTAAAATTTAACACGATATCACATAATACACCAACTTTTACAATTCTTGGAGCAAGGGTTGTATAATTCTACACATTTCTGCGAAATCAACTTCTTGTTTATTCGACCCTTGAAATAAAATGTATTGACGTCACGATTTAAGTAGTCGTGACACCAAAACATTAAAAATGTTGCAACCCTACTTATTTAAGTCATGGGTTGTTGTCTTTAAATTCCGCTACCTTGTTAAAAAAAATGTACAAACGGTCGATCCTGCTAAAACAACAGTAGAAGTCAATACGGTCCACCAAGCTAAAAACTAGACCTGCATCTACCCCAAGATCCTGCTGTTTCGACTTCCATGCAGTTATGAGATCAGAAACAAAACTTTAAACATGAAAATCGTCGGGAGAAGACGCAAATGCCCCCTTGCTATGCTTTGATTCAATTTTGCATAAAAGAAATCAAACAATTTCATTTATCGAGGACACATATGTAGGCCAATATCAAGAAACTTCACATCAGGCAAACACCCACATTTGATATTCTAAGATAAGATTTATTAATTGAGTCGGAAAGACAATTACAAGTAACATAAGCTCTGATGAGATTTTTAGCCGACTATCAATTCTCGTTATATACTGCTTTGATTCTATTTTGCTTAATAATCTTTTTTGAAATCTCTGTAGCTTTTTCTCCGTTTTATTAACGTTTATCAAAATGACAACTTTCGTGTGGATTTTTCAATTCAATAACAATTAAAATACAAATCCGGAACTGATGTAATGCTGTTAAAAGTCATAGTAACGTACCGCTAATATCTAAATATATTTAGGATTTGCAAGGAATGTCAATTATTTATCTTGTAAGTACTAATCTAGGTTGTTATATTAAGTAGAGACAAATATGTAAGTAAACCAAACGTACATATGCAGCACGACCATTTGCTTAACTTTTAACGTGTAGCTATCCTTGTTAAAGTGGACTAATATAGCATTTAATATACTAGAGTTATAATTATTTATAAAAAAGGAAATCTTAAACAAATATTTTGACTCAGTTTTACATAAATCTTACACAGATACTAAAACGATATAATAAAATGTTAAATAATAAATAATATGAATCGGTCATCATAAAAACTGTACAAAAATAAGGATAAAATAAGAATAAAGGGAAGTAATTCAAAAAGCATATCTCTATTTTTAAATAGCTTACTCCTACATAGTGTTCTCCCTTGTCAATTAACTCAGTACAGGTAGAAAGAATCGCATGCAGATCTATATCCTATACAACTATTAAAATGATTCTGATCATATGCTGTTTTATTACTGATGACGAGTGCATTATGTATTAAGGCTAAACTAGAGAAATCTTTATTATACGTTTTGAACTATTTTTTCACGGCATATTTTCGTGCGCTTTGGTCACGTCTGGGTGTTTTCTGAAGTGTTTTAAAGGAATACATCTTCGCTTTTCAACTAAGCTATGCTCGATGGATCAACAGACTTAAAAACATAATTTTAATACGAAATGACGTATTCTTTAACTTTATTGTATTTACAAATGTATGAAAATATCAACCGACTGTAGATAAATGTTCGGAAAACAGTTTATATCAGTAAGAATATCTGTCGATTAGCCCGAAAAAAAAAACGGGCAAAAACCTTACAGCGGATTAATCTGTCATTCAGTGAAAATGGTTAGTCTGATATTTTTGCAAGCTCTGGAATACGGTAATTATAGGTCTCAATCACTTCGTGGTTTCAACCTAAAAAGGCACGAGCACCGGAACCGTGCACAATAATCATATGTCGAACCAAGCTTACCATTGCCGTTTGAGAAGTAATTTTAAAACGTCATTGCTGATAATCATGTTGTAAAATGAGGTTCATTTAAAGCTGCCAGTGTTTACATCAACCGGAGGCCTGTAAATACCCAGAGACGGGTACCATAACCTTCTATTCATACACAGACTAATTGCCATTTGAAAAATATTATCTGTGTCTTTAAAACAATTAAGTTATTCTTAAAATCACTGCATAAATCGCTGTAGGTACAATAAATAAAGTATTTTAGTATTAATTGTCAGCTGTAAAAACAGAATAGCTCTTTTATAATTTCAAGTACTTTTAATAGTAAAATGATGGTTTTAACTTCTTTTTTCTATTCGAAGGAAGGGTTAAGCAAACGTCAGGCTTCGCTTTTTAGGGTCTCTAGATATAAAATTTGTATACATGATATGTATAACGCTAAGATTTGTTAACATTTTAAGGCATGAATTATTATTATATCGAAACAATTGTCGTTCATTTATCTTAATAACCCATATACCTAAAGTGTAATTATGCATCATTGCTTCCTAGATTAAGATTAAAATCATGGAAAATGTTAAGTCATGCCCAGATGGATTTTATAATGGGAAGTGATTAGATCGAGTGAAAAAAACGTTTTATCAGTCACAAATCGATGAATAGATTTTTTCTTTTGTAATCAAGCGGGTCGATAACTTATCACCAGTAATACTTAATACAAATAAACAGAAAAAGTGATTGTGATTATATTATTTTTCAGTTTATGAGGAACCAGAAAAGCAAATTAAATGTGAAGACAACTTATCAGGTATGTTATGCTGTCCTAGAAATGCTCTTTGCAGTTTTTTTATGTCTAATTATAAACATGAAAAATTAACAGCAACACGTGTAGCGTTTGTTCATAGATAGTTATTAACTTTCAACGTTTCAGCGTTAGACCTTCATCAGGGAATGATAACTATAAAAACAACGGACTTGACGTCATTAAAACAACCTTGCGTGAAAAGGGCGTTTTTATTGTCTAATTATATTAAGTATTGTAACATTGTAATATAATTCTCACATTGCATTTTTTTTTCTCGGCATTTTTACGAATTTCTTTAAAATCAAGGTGTTACAGTACTTTAATATGGCACCCTTTTATTGTGTTTGAATTTATATGTGTGCATTACCGTGCTGATTGTCACAAAAATCTTTCAGTATCTGTAATTTCATGTAATTGTAATGAAAGAAAGGTGTGATTGTAATATTAACCTTTATTAACATGTGAATTTGTGGTAGATGTTACGTGTATAAGTGATTCACCAGGCAGGTTGTATTTTTTAGTCCCCTACTGGTTGAAAACAAGTTTGGGGACTATAGGAATGCGCTTTTCCGTACGTCATTCCGTCAAAAATGTTAACATGGCATGAACAGGGTCTATTTTGTGTCCGGTCCATAACTCTGCCACCCATGAAGATATTTATTATTACTTGACACAAATGTTTCCAATGATCAGACGACGTGTCATACGCCAAACCCTGACCCCTAACTTAAAGGTCAAGGTCACAGCAGAAGGTCAAATGCCAAATGGATTTTTCTTCCTGTCCGGTCCAGAACTCTGTCATCCATCAAGGGATTTTAATATTACTTGGCGTTAATATTCCCCATGATAAGACAACTCCATGCATAAGACGATTTTGATGTATTGTGGCATAAATGTTCACTACCATGAGACGGATTGTTGTGCGCAAGGACCAGGTCCCTAGGTCAAAGGTCAAGGTCACGCTTAGAGGTCAAATGCCAAATTCAAGAATGACCTTGTCCGGAGCATTTTTTCTTTATGCATGAAGGGATTTTGATGTAACTTGGCATAAATGTTCGACAATATGAGGTACCTGTTTTATTTTCTCACAATTATATCCCTTGTTGACAATTACTATAAACAGCTTATATTGTAACTTACTTATTACAGACCGTAGGGGAAATTCATGACCAGTTTTCTGTGGTATAACATGCATGTTACATCCAATTCTTAGGTTTATTTTGACCTATCTCTACCTGGTAAAAAGTTTTGTGTGGACTTATATAGATGTTTTTTTTACTATAAATAACTTATATGATACCTTTTTGACAATCGGCCAAAAGAAATACTACATGAAAACAACTGTGGAATGTTTTGTTTATAACATAGTATAATTGTTTATAATATAGTACAATAATGTTTATACATTATTGACAGATATCAGTTCATTATGCATTACCGCAATAGAGAAAATTAGGTGCCTTCCAATAGGACACTTTGTATTGCATAGCAATACTTCATTCACTTATTTACACTTATCTTACAACACCGGAACACGTTCAGACTTATCAGTTAGGTCTGGTGTCGGTAAACTAGTTTACACCCCTCTACCCAACCCAGGGTAGCTTTGTGCCTGACCGTTCAAAACTAATGTCCTATGTGTCCCTTTACAATTTTTGTATGTGTCTGTTATTTTTCTGTTTTTGTGCTGTTCGGTTGACTGCTAGCTGTACATGTGGCTATTGTTATTGGTATTTTACCAACGTAAAGATGTTAAAGTTCGACGGTATTACACTATAAATTTTATGTATTAATAGACCCTAGCGGTTTAAGCAGCTGGTCGGGATGGAGCCCTTGTTCATCAGAATGCGGGCATGGACTCATTTCTAGGACAAGAGCGTGTAACAAGTACGGGTCTACAGAAAATGGAAGGCATTGCACTGAAGATGTTATCGAAAGCCGACCATGCGTAAGAAACGAAAGATGTATTGGCAAGTGACACATTTTTATTTTTTCTTTAAAAAATAATTTGTACAATCAGTATATCAATTGTTTCTCAAGATAAAATCGAAAATAAAACATTCATGTAATTCGAATTAAATAATTATCAAGATAAATGTATGTACTGCACATAAATGTTTTGACCACAAGCCTATGAAGGAGAATAAAAAGCTTGTTGGCACTAACCGCCATTAGTTTACTGCAAACCCAAAAATAAACAATGATACTAAATTGTGGATTTAATTAGATTACTTTAAAGTCAGTATGCTTACTTACGTATTTGGCAACCTTACACGAGTTTCTGTTTTTTATAAAGGAACTAATGAAAAATAAAGCATAATAAGCATAATACTAAGTACGAAATTTTGTAAATAAAGGCATTAAGCATGCTTCTTCACCAGTTATACCACGTGTTCAAGAAATGAAAGTCAATTATTTATGCCGCCAACTTCTCTAGTACATCGCACTGAGTTCAGAATTACCTGAATGAACTATTAATTTCATATCATGTTTATATGTTGATCATGGAAGTAATAAGTGGAATAGGAAGTCAGTCAATTATTGTCTATGCATAAAATGATACTAAATTGTGGATTTAATTAGATTACTTTAAAGTCAGTATGCTTACCTACGTATTTGGCAACCTTACACGAGTTTCTGTTTTTTTTATAAAGGAACTAATGAAAAATAAAGCATAATAAGCATAATACTTAGTATGAAATTTTGTAAATAAAGGCATTAAGCATGCTTCTTCACCAGTTATACCACGTGTTCAAGAAATGAAAGTCAATTATTGATGCCGCCAACTTCTCTAGTACATCGCACTGAGTTCAGAATTACCTGAATGAACTATTAATTTCATCTCATGTTTATATGTTGATCATGGAAGTAATAAGTGGAATAGGAAGTCAGTCAATTATTGTCTATGCATAAAACCCATCGTCAAATCAATTTGCAAATTTTAATAATAGTATGGAAATATTTAAGCTACAGATACCCTATGACGTCACAAAGTGAGAGCGCATTGTGTGAATAATGTAATAAAACATTAAATTCACCGTATAATATTTCGTATCAGTGTCGATTCTGAAGCGATGCTATTTCAAGGACGATTTTGATTGTTCAAGATGACTTGCAAAATCCCGTAAATGACTGATATTTCACCTACCTTAACGTATCGGCGGCGGGAATCTGTCAGGGAACTACAACAGTTTTCTGATAAGTGACGATGATGCAATGGCAATTAATCATGTAAATCCTACACAACTGCTAATAAGCATAATACTGAATACTGTCAAAGCATATATTTTCGCTGAGTCAATATTTTGCAAATTTTATTTGATTTTTATTTCGCGAAATTTAAAACAAATCGATATGTTTCGGCTTTTCATGTCGGGTGTATATAAAAGATTTATATCGTAAAGCATCTACCGTAAAGAGCTAATTGCATGAATGAATTTTAACACCTCTAATTAACTGTAAACATTGACGACCCTATAAACGTAACAAACACGGCTTTACATGTTACTAATGAGTTGTCCTCTTATGATCACGCGTGCATGTATTTTGTTTTATTATTATTGAAATGTGAATCTTATGTATACGTAAACATGTAAACTATCAAGGGGCAGTTACATGGTTTGTTCTGCTGGTCATATAATTATGCTATGGCTATCAAGGAAACACTAAACATGGTCAGCCACTTTTTGTAAATATCGTTTCGATTCGATAGTTGGGTATTGTTTGTGTAATAAAGAGCTTTTTCTTGATTTGTACTATACTTGTTATAATGACAAAAACAAAACCATCGAGAATGATTCTCTTTTTACACGACGAAGTTTGCAATTATTCAAACCAGTATTTCTTTTTCAAATTGTTTTGACTAGTTTGCTCTAAGCCGTTTCAAAAGTGCTATGGTGTGATATCCACAGTAACGAACTGGAACCAGGCTCGACTTGAATGTCTGAGAAGAAACATGTCGCTTGTGTCGATGTTATCCTTGGCTGAAATGCGTTTTATCAAGAGCTTGCTACGTGAAAGAAGAACTCTGGATGGACTTCCATTTAATTTCTTTGATGCCGAATTTTACGTGCACATAGGTAAGTTAGATTGTGGTGGTAATTCACCCAAAAACAACATTAATAACATGCACAAAGGGAATTTTTTTAACTCGATTTGGGGTTGGCGCGTTTACTTGCGTTTTATACATGTAGGAACATTTTCAGAATCCAGAGGAATTGTCTGGTACACGAGCAAATAAAGCGAGGGTCATATGATAGCCAACAGATTGTACGGATGTTGTTTCAGACGTAAGTTATCGCTATTCTTACAACTAACAATCAATATTATTACTTGATTTACGTCAAATATTCAAATAGTTTTGAACATATAACAGCTTTTAGCGTCTTTTACTTTTAACAATCTAAGGTCTGTGAATCTGCACTTGCGAAGTGACGTCATTTAGTTTTCTCGAATAACGAATTTAAAAGGGCGACTTCTTGAATTTTCTTTTCAATTCGAATACCAAGATATCGAAAAGACCTAACTAATTATACGGACGATAAAGTTGTTAAATTAAATGACAAGACTACAAGTATGGTTTTCTTACATTTAAAAGAAGAAAGAAACATGACTTGATTTGATTTTATAAATATAGCGACCGATTGAAGAGGGAAACTGTCTGCAGC
This sequence comes from Mercenaria mercenaria, assembly GCF_021730395.1. Classification (NCBI taxonomy): domain Eukaryota; kingdom Metazoa; phylum Mollusca; class Bivalvia; order Venerida; family Veneridae; genus Mercenaria; species Mercenaria mercenaria. Next base: position 58,133,871 of record NC_069375.1, on the reverse strand, counting down.
CATTTTTCGCTGGTTGTCATTTGTATAGACTATTTCGCGCACCTTTTCAATTTGGCACTGTGCGTAAGTTCCAGTTGGGTTTTAGTTTGATCATATTTGAGACTTTTTTGAAAAAAGAGTAAAAACGTTGAAATGTACGCAGTAATTATAAACTTGATTTACATCTTTAAAAATAACTAGAGTCAAGCAATTAATTTAGAAATGTAAAAAATTTTATCATGTCATATATGTGTCATTGCGTAACCGTAAACAATTTGTATTTATATGCCACACGGGCATGTCTCAGAGTATGAGTTAGGAACTCAGTATTGATCACGAAACAATTTTCGTAGCACTCTTTTCAGTAGGTTGAAACATGACCAATATTCAACGTTGATTCAACGTCGCATATTGACCAAATTGCAGCAAAGCATCTTCTATTGTTGCTGACGATCAACACCACGACCAAGCGTCAACGTTGATTCAAATGCGTGTGCCTGATGATATCAATGTCTTATAAATCAAGTTAAAACACTGTATTTTATTATAAAACAATTGGCACCTGCTTAGACTAGCTGGAGTTGTGCGAGACATTCATTATCACATACCGAAAAGAAGCCTTGAGAGACTTATTTTTATTTTTTATTTTATCTAAACTTTTAGACAAAGTAAATACTTCACTGATTTTCAAATATAAGTAAAGAATTGAAAATCATGAATCATTAAATTTTAAACAAAAACAAAAAATCTGGTGTGATAATGAAATCTCTAAAATCCCCAAACTTGGTGCGAGACCCGTGTGCATCTTGCTGTAAACGTTTCATTATCATATTATAAAAGCATCTTTAAAAATGAAAAATAATGTAAAATATACTTTCAGGATTAAGTCATGGAACGAAACAAAAGTATCAGTATGCTATCTGGGAGAATGGGATTTACGCAACTTATTTCACAGCATGGTAGGTATATAAACGGAAATCTAACGCAGTTGTACCTTCTTAAAATAGATGCATTATCGCTGTTAACCCTTCAACTAAGACAATTCTTTGAAATTCGTAAACAAATTGGATATCTGGAAAGCAGAATTTTAAGTTTCTAATTAAATTAGAACACGAAACGGTGTCCTGTAAATACAGTATGTGAAAAGATCCTTTTGAAGCACAGAACGTAGCACAATTGCAGTCTCGGTTTAAATGTGTCTGTTCATAGCAGCTGAGGAAATGGGCGGAATCCATCACGTCTACTAGCTCTGGCCTAAGTCGAATTCAAATTATCATAAAAGTATAACAATAATGGGTACATGTACGGGATGATATTCGATAGTAAGCTTGATATACAGCTGCGGTTAAACAACAACAACTAAAAAGTTACAATTATAATTAAGTAATAATGCACTTTAAACATGTCAAAATGTTAAACATTTTAACCTGCTATGAAGAAATGGGTTTTTATTGCCGGTCAGTCATATAGTCGTGCGCTTCAAAATTCATACACGTCTAACTTAAGTCGCACGCTTCTAAATGCGTAATGTAATGTAATGTACAAGACAGCCTAGACATTACCGGAACGTATATTTCACTATGACGTTCGGCTATGTCCTGGCTGTCTTGTAATTACATAAGAGCACAGCCAAGACATTACTGGAACGTCTACCTTAGTGAAATGTAGATGATAAAGATGTTACATAACGCGAGTATCTTAAACGTACGTAAATAGAAATGGTAAATGGGTCAAGCATTTATTATTCCGACGTTGTGTCCTGTTGTGCATCCACAACTGATTACACCTGATTGTCCCAAAAGGGCCCTGCTCTGCTTTTGCCCCCACTGACTGTTCCAAAACGGTGCCCAACTGTGCTTTTCCCAAAACTCCTATACGAAGGCGTTGACCTACTGTACTTACATCCCCTCTGATTGTTCTGGCTCTGCTTTTACCACCACTCTTTTTGGGTCTTGGTTATAGTATACACAAAAGCAAAAGAAAGTGTGCACGCAGGGTTTCATCAACTATAGTAGATTATGTTGTCCGAAGCAGTTTGTTTTATCTCAAAGTATGTCATATTTGGTACCAAAATTTAGTGCAATTTATTGCCAGTTTGATGTATTTCGAATATTTTCAAAATATTTACATTTATAGGGATTCTTTGCTATTCAAAGCTAACAGGTTTCAACAACGGAAGTTGTAAATCTCTATCTTCTCAGATGATACAAATGCTGCCTGTTTCTCAAACATTATTTTGTATACATATCACGTTTGACATCCTCTTCTATTTATTCAAGCATTGATGTGGAAACGATAATGTCTTACATAACAGTATAATAACGTCGCAAGCATTTTATTTCCATTCTTGAGTAGTGGTTGTCATCCAAAGACTGCTGGATCTATGGCGTATAACAACTCGACAAGTTTGCTGAGAAATGGCTGGTGCAAAAGAATTATGGCATTACTTTGTCACCCAAACGTTCTGCTGACGTAAAAAACGTTGTCACCTCGTTGAAACATTGTTAATGCCGAGTTTTACTATGTCGTGGCATTTTGTTACAGCACATATTTGAAATCTAATGTGTTTATTATTTCACCAAAGGTATAAGAAAACTGATAAAATATGTTTTTATAGACATTTAGATTTCCTATTATCAGCACGTGCAAATCGTGCAAAGGTCTAGAATGGCTATTCATCTTGACTCCACCCAGTTTTTATAAAAAGAATGAAGGAAGATCGATAGTACATGATTCGAGCAAAGTATATTGCAAATTGTAGACAGATACCACTTATAAAACAAAGAATATTTAAATTTTAAAAGTGCATACTTTTTTTTGCGTTTGAGTATATAAGCGATCATCATTTTGAGGCGGTGTCCTGCTTAGCTTTTACAACAACTGACTGTCCCAAGGGGTGCCTTGCTGTGCTGTTGCCCCCAATGACTTTGCCAAGGCGGTGCACTCCTGTGCTTTTCCCAAAACTGGTTGTTCCGAGACGATACCATGCTGCGTTTTTTCAAATATGTATGTGCCTTTTTGTTACTTCCACGCTTCTGTTTTTGCACATGTATAAATATGTAGCCTCTGTGCATTCGCATACACTATCAGATACCCACATTTCTATGTGAGGTGCTGTTTAGGTGGCTACGTTCTTTGAATATGAGCCCACCCACGTTGGTCTACGGATCGTGGGTCGTGAGTTCGATAGGTATTCGATGAGTATTTGATAAACGACATAGTGTCAGCAATCATTAGTCCTCAACCTTTGATTCTTGTGGCAGTTACTTGCGGAGAAAGGTTTGAATTTGTCGTTTTCATGTTAGCATTTGTCCTCATTTCTCTATTTTGTTTAACTATTATGAAGACAAATACATATCCAAATATATTTCTCTGTAAGCACAAACTGCGGAAAATTTATCTTGAGAAGTAATAACTTGATAACTTGATGTATAATGGAATGTCTCAAGAACCTAAATTAAGTTTGTCATTTGGTCACAATTGCATATTTTGTCTTTCCTATAATTTTGAAATTGACTTAACAAAATGCATGAATACCTGAATAAGTGTCCATTTCTTTAATGTTCTACAATTGGGGCAAATAGATGGTATTAAAACATTTTCTGCGAATCAAAAGAATGTATGCGTGTGACTCATCTTGTATGTTCACAGTGATAATCATGAAATGAGCCGCACCTTGTGCATTTACGACCAGCACGGATCCAGACCAGCCTGTGCATCCGCACAGTCAGGAGTCATGCTGCCCGCTAGCGATGTCTTTCATTGCAATAGACTTTGAAAGCGGACAGCATGGATGCGCAGGCTGGATCCATGCTGGTCGCAAATACACTTTGTTGGTTCTCATGGTGCGGCTCAAATGTGAAATATATTCTGTGGTTATATATCAATTGTTTAAAAGTAAGCTTAAATATGAAACAAAATGTTTTGTTTGTTTTACATATATGATCGATCACTAAAAACGTTATTTTGATCTTACACTTATACAAACAGGATAGCCTCTGTATATTTCATTTCAAGTTTAAAAGGTAATCATTTCATGGCCAGAAAAGTACATCGTACGATTTGATGGTATTTAGTCCTCTTTTCAACTATGAATAATTACAACTATTACTCAATTCATAGATGTGCGCGTTTCTGAATGGTTTCTTCAGCAGATGTGACAAAGCCGCCACGCGTTCACAACAACAACAACAATCAGATTTTGTTTTGTTTAAGCAATTATTTGACACTTTGTACGAGTCCAATGAAAGTAGTCAAGAAAAAGTTCTCAAGAACATTCTAGCCCTCTTGGCTCTTTCTTTCGATGATGAACTTGAAAGAGTCTACAGGTGTCACCAAAGACGGAAGTTAAAGTGAAGTCCTCGAGGGGGGAGGGGAGGGTGGTGGTGGAGGGAATGCAGACCAACTAGATACTGTATATGTTGAAGCTAATTCTATACATGTAACACAAACTGCTGCTCCTCCCAGATTTCAAAACTTGTCACCAGGAGAAACTGAAAAAAATCAAAGCGAACAAATATGCTCCCAAGACTAGGGGTCACTACTGAGGCAAATTTAGACTATTGCAATACTATTGATACAGTATTGCTGAAAAAAATTATTGTGATCTATTCTTTTGCAGGTTACTATTGCGATACTTTTGCAATAGTTATCGGCCTTCATATTTTATACAGTAAAACTACCAACTGGCATTATTACACAGTGTTAGTCACAGTATATAATTGTTTATAATTCCTGATAATCCACATTGAAATGTTTGTATACTTTAACTGAAACGCACAGAAATAAATCTAACATTAAATATTTTTAACATTTGTTTTTCTATTTCTTGCCTTCGTTGGCTTTGAAACAATTAGTAAAACAATAAACCTTTGCATGGTATACTCATCGAACTTGCCATTTTGTTGCGAATGTCAACGTGTTTTATCACCAAACGCATCGAAAAAGACGAAAACTGACGGATCAGACTAAGGTGTACCAGCACTAAATGAAGTGCCCTACCGAAAAGTTGGCTATATCATACGAGTAGCCTACTTTCTCCGTGTCCATAGTATTTTTTCTCATTGAAGATTAACAGGTTATCTAAACATTTTTGTATTTACTAAAATTTAAAAACTATCGATTGTTAAAGGAACTATCGGCGATTGTTATTGGATCATGACTATTCTATCGATGCATACTATCAGGACACTCACGATCGCAATGCATCGATATTTCAATGTATCGTTACACCCCTACCCAAGACGAAACAAAAGATGGGAAAAGAAATTGGTATGGGATATTCAGTAATCATTCTACTAAATCATCTATGCATTAAAGCTGATTTACCACCTTTTTCTAATTAGCCTGCTGAAATTCTCACAAAAAAAAATATTACATAAAATCCTATTTTAATTTTTAACAAGCATGGTCATAAACAAATACAAATTAGGCGTAGAAATACAAATATTTGTTTCCGGTACTGCAGTATCTTGAATTTCACCCACAGTTAAATCGCAACAGCCTTCAGATTTGTGCTGATGAGGAAGGCAGGGAGTACATTTCTCTTACCCATGAAGTGAAAGGAAAAGAAAATTAAAGTGGCGTCACAAATAAAAAGAAAATTTATGCTATTTAGAAGGTGACAGTGAAAATTGTCATATTCAGAACTTGAAGACTTGTATGCTCACTGTGACCCAAATGCTGAAAAGCTGTTTTGCCATGTAAACATGTTTGTCGGATTTGGTACAACATTAAACCAGTCAATTCACCAGTTTTATGGGCTATATTTCTAGAAATGCACGTCTTGACAAACAGTAACTCTGTTTTCAAATAATTTCAATTCCATGTTTTAAACAAAATTAGCTTCTAATAAAAAAATATCAATACTCAACATTTCACACAGATATAAGAATTGAATGTTATTTTTCTTCAGTCCATTATGCATAAACAGTCAAGAAGTTTACGACAAATTGACATAAACATCGAATATTATATGTTATTAACTTATTGTGCAGTGCTGCTGCACCATTGCATTTTCTGATACACCGCACACTGCCTTCGTGCTAGTGCAACCAAGGGGCTAGATGATGCCGGATGTGAGCTCCGGCAATTAATGCTTATGACCGGATATCGTAACGAAGCATCTGTTTGGTCAAACAGCAGAGGAACGACGACAGAGCAGAAAATGAAGTCCAAAATCCTCATCCGATATCGGATTATCAACTGGCACCAAGGAAAATTCTCAGCTAAACTCAAATGCAGTTCTGGTTCCCATCTAGGATGGTCCGAATCCAACCTATAAAGATAAAAATATACCATGTGAGACAAGATTCCGGAATGGGAATGTTTAATCCGTATTCATGCACATTTAACTCTGAAAAGTACCCTAAATACTCAGAATTAAGCTCAAAATTTTCAGTTATTAAAACTGAAAACACAATTTCAATTTGAAACAACAGATTCAGAATTATGTTCACTTTGTTATCTTGTTACAATTCATTGCCCCAGTGCTAAATTTTCCATACCTGATCTAATTCATAGAACACGGGTAAATAATACTTTTTGACCTGTCGACAGAAATAAATTGATATAAACACATGTGACCAGATGAATTGATTTAGTAATTGAATTTAATTTAAGGCCACTCAAAATCTGCAAAAAAAAAAATGTTCAAGATGTAGAGTTTTTTCATGTTTAATGGTTTGTGAACTGTAGATACTTTTTATTGCAATAAACAGGTATATAATGAATTAAATTCCTATCCTATCGCTATCATCCATTCAAAGTTTTTCCTTGCTCCAGTTTCCAAAAATATAATTTCCAAATTTCAGTTGTCAGTGTCACTGACTGACCGACTCTGACACGTATTTTCTCCAATCATCCTTTCAAATGAATTTCTTGAACGTTATATTTATAAAAAATTAATATCTTTGATAAAATTTTCAGTTGGTAAACCACAATTTCCATCTTAGCAATCTCAAAAAATCCGATTTTTATATAATCAAGCCTAAAACTCCTGACCGTCACGATCGCGACGTTAATCAAGAAGTCTTAAAGCTTGCATTTCAATATAAAAGTTTGGATTATTTAAATAGGAAACAAATTGAAGAAGACTTGAAAGTTGTAAATATAAGAATTGAATGGTGTTTTTCTACGGTTCATCGATGTATGAACTGTCGGAAGTTTACACCTAATTTTTACATAAACACCTTCGGTGTTTTATGCAAATTAGATTAGGTTTAAACTTCTTGACAGTTCATACATCGGTATTTATTTACAAAATAGGTGTAAACTTCCTGACAGTTCATACATCGATGAACTGCAGAAAAAACACCATTCAATTCTTAAATATGTCAAAGAGTAGGCGCGAAAAAGTGAATTAAATATTGTAATACACATTCATTGAATATTTCTTTGAATTTCGATGATTAAAGGAAAAATAACATGATTAAATTTGCATTGTTTGTTGTTTTTTTTTTTTTTGGTTTTTTTTTTTCATATTTTTAGTACTTTTTTTTTTATTTAGTAATGATCTAGGATTAAGTAATAACAATTTTGATACACATGTAATATATAGAATATATAGCAGAAAACGTGTTTTATTTAAGATTTTATACATAATAAGATAATTTTCAATAAGAACTTCACAGAAAAACATCAAGTTTTAATAAAACTTATAGTCCACCCTTTATTATTGAATTTACCCACGTTTTCTATTGTGTATAAATCATGACATGTATAAACAGACGGTATGTTTCTACATGTAGAGGTCAATATCTACACTGATTTATATATTAATCTAAGTACATTGTACATACCTAGGTTATAGTATTGTAAAATATGGAGAGATGTATTTCTCAGGTAGCTTTTATGAAGTGACAATATTTTTATCATGCATGAACCTATATACATTGTATTAGGCTTATGTTCATATGAACATTAAACTTAAACTGTTTACAATGATCATATCTAAAAGCTATTAGTGATTCCTGATCAGCATTTTAAGACATGTAAGCTTCAGTGTCAACAGATTTTTATATGATATATAGTACAGTACATAACTAAGCAAAAACTAAAAGAAATCAACATTTTTGCATTGATTTGTATCTGCAATGGTCTTTGATTTAAATGACCACAGTGTCCTTACATCACACGCACAAGTAAAATGCAGTTCCGAGAGGAAGTTGTGTATTTTATTATATGGTTGAAAATAGAACGCGTGGAGTAATGTTCAGAAATAAGTTTAGTATCAGTGACCTTGACCTCAGTCCTGTACTTTTAACCTTATCAAAGATGAGAAATCCTTCAATTGTACCTACATACGAAATATCTGATAGGTTGGTCAGTAAAATGAGGTTAATATGACCAATAGTATGATAATCAGGAGGGCGATAAGGCAACATATTAAATCTGTGAAGTGTCAAGGAACTATGAGAATGTTATTTAATAGTCAAAATCGCCCCTATCAAGTGTAAAATATTTTCTTTGATAGAAACTTATCATACAAAAAAATGTATATGTGTCAATTATCATGGTACACCCTGCATGTGCATTGTTTGGAAATAAAAGTACTCCACCCCCAACGCATTAGAAATTAAAATATTAACACATAATGTTGATTATTGATATATACACATATTCCATGAGTGGCTTCTTGATGCACGCGGGTAAAGCCATGCCATTTAAAATGGAATTGTACATGAAATATAAGGGGAAAATACTCAGACAAAACGTTTCAAAGTCATATTTTACAATTTTGTGTAAAAGGAGGAAATTGTGGGATCGTTTTTATTCATGATCAGGGTCATGTGTTTCTTTTCATAGAAGTTTAATAAAAACTTTATTTTAAGGTTACTTGAGGAGAATGGTAATTGAAATCACACAATGTCCTTGTAAAATTTTGATTTTTTATTTGTTTAGTACTTGTGTCTTAAATTTACTCAAATGACATTTTATAGTTCCACACAAGCCACTCAATAGAAAATCGATGGTAACATTTTATTTATTAATCTTTTAGCATTTAAGCATTTATAAACAGGCTTTGTTGTATCAGTGCCTTTGATTCAACATAAAGATTTTATTTCTTTTGAACAGGAACATGCACACATTTTCTTCGGGAAGCTGCACTCGGATGAATTTTAAAAATTTTGATGATGATGAAACATGGGAAAAAGAAGATTGTAGCCATACTCTTGCGGAATATACTATGTGCGAATACAGACAAATGGAAAAACCCATCAGTAAGAGTGATTAGTATTTTGGGTATATACACTTACAGAGAATGGACCCCAAATGTAGCGAACAATTGATCTTTTTAAAAATCAAAGCTTTGTGTAATGAACATTATAAAATGATGTTTTGTTTCAACTAATATTTAGTCTGCCAATACCTTAGGAAAATGTGACTTCTGCTGGCATTTTTGTTAATTGTAAATGCTCGGATATTAGTATTAAAGTAGTCCTTAGCATCAAACATGAAATGTAAACTAAGGCTCGCGCCTTCTAGGGTACCTGATTACAGTCTAATGGGGTCAAAGGTCAGATGTGTGCATTTGCAAATAAACTTTGCCGCTTTGCACTCGTTTTATTTTCATATAACCAGACCTAAATTGGTTTAAATAGTGTGTATCAATACGCTTATCTGGGAAAAGAGACATGCGATGGAAAAGTGTGTTATATTTCACATGTTTGTTAATTTTGATCAACTGCAAATATGTTTTGGTACCCAAGGCTTTTAATATATCTCTTCATGGTCACAGTCATGTCAAAGGTTTAAAACAGTACTGTAGAAAACGTACTTCTAACGTAATAAAGATGATGTGCACATAATAAATATACTCAACAACTTTCCTAACTCATACAAGCTTTTTTGCTTTTTACCTCTGTCAAATTGTGTTAGATTTGAATGCAATCATTACACAATGTTTAGCGAATGTTTTATTACAATAAAATATAACAACGATCATAGCTTGAATTTACGGTGGCACAGAGGTGACATCCGCAATACTGTATTTAAATTGTGGCCACAACTTAGTAAGTTGTGGCCACAATTTACTAAGTTGTGGCCACAAGTTACTAAATTGAGGCCACAAATTACTAAATTGTGGCTACAATTTACTAAGTTGTGGCCACAAGTTACTAAATTGTGGCCAAAACTTACTAAGTTGTGGACACAATTTAAATACAGTATTGCGGATGTCACCTCTGTGCCACCGTATGAATTAGTATGTTTTGTTTGTTTGTTTTTTTAAACCGTAAAGATAACAATAAGGTAACCCTTAAATCAAAAGTCACTTAATTAGTAAATTCCACAGCAGTACACTATGAATTGGATGGAAATCGGATAATTTTATACTGAATATGTTTAATTTACACGGGACAGCCGTCAATATTCTACTAAATAATATCTGTTTGGAACTAAGATTAAAAGCCTTCTTAATAAATTGTAAAGTAAAATATTTCCTTTTACCTTAAAATTAAAATAAAGGTGTTTGCATATATTGAAAAGGAACTTGGGTATATACACTTAACAAATATCATTCGCCCGTTCAGCCCAATAGAGAGAGCGAAGACATACGGATCGCAGGGTAGGAGTTCGATTCCCGGGCTAGGCGCATGCTCTTTTTGACGATTTGATAAAAGGCATTATGTCTGAAATTATTTTCACCGCTGGCAGTTGGCAGTTACATGCGGAAAACAAAATCGATGAACACTGGTTAGGTTAACTGCGAGCCGTTAATCCCAAAACAAACAAAAAAATCATGAAATTGTATACTTCATTTATTAATCGACTGTAAGTCAATCAACTGTAAGTTATTTTTAAAAGCGTTATATTTGAATTCATTTAAATAATAGTTTGATCACTTTTATTTATTACATTTTACTAGTGTTTATTAATAAAAACATTAATCAATTAAAGGTATAGTCAAATCAATTTCCACGTGGGTTGATGCAGAAATGGAAGCTGTACCAGAGCAGATAACACCTTCCGAGTATAATGGCAATATAAGTATAACAATATCAGGTAAAAGATGCAAAGACGAACTCTGTCAGATTGGCGACGATCGTGAATATCTAGCCTGCATGAACGCCGACGGCAAAGTTGAAGAGTGTAGTGTCAAACGTATGCAATAATGATATTTTTTTATTTAATTAATTTCTGTTTTAAAATTAGATTAAATTTAACGCCTAACACGGTTATTCGAAGTAACTCTGTTTTACTGAATATACGTGCTCTGACATCGAGTAATTCAATAGAATCAAATGAATTTTTAATGACCTATCCTGCTTTCAGTGTTATTACGTATGCCACGCATGTGATATGCTTACTGCTAAAGAAAGCATTTAACTCGGTCCAAAAAGTAATCAACTAGTCATTTTATGAAAAAATAACCTAGAACCTTGAATCGAAATCATATTGTGAAGAAAATTGTCCATGGAACCTATATAAATACCAATATTATCACCTTCTATTTGGTATGGAAATGTGACGAACATCATTATCTTTACAAATGCTGTTATAATCTGTATTTGATTCCTGAAGGAGTTGTCAATGTATGTTTATGATTTTGATTTTGACAGTCTTAAAAAAAGAATGTTGAGATAATTGTACATATACTGTTGATGTTATGGAGGTCATACACATATGTTAGTTCTGTTTTTCTCCGAGCCGCTGTGGATGAATAGCCTATCTTTAAGTTGGCTGTTTTGGGCATGTTATTCTTTACCAGTATTTAGCATATTAGCTCAGCTAACATTACAACAATTCATGTTACATTTAAGTATTCAATAACATTGACAAAATTGTTACATTTTAACAATGGCAACACGTTACTAATCTCTAATGTTATACATAATAGTACCAACACGAAGAAACTCGAGCGTGGTACACTACACATACTTGGGTAATTTGAGCACTACTTATAGTGGAAAAGTATGCCAAAGATGGGATGCATTATTTCCTCAACCGCATGACATACATGGGAATTTGTTCAAGGTACATTTCATTTTGTTACGGTATAGTGGATTCCGAATTTATGTTGTATACTTTGTTTTATTTTAGTCACACAACTCGCAAGTTATCTACGGGTAATTACATACATTAACATAAATGTATTTGCCTCCGAAATATGAATGCTAAATTGTTATCACTATCAGCTTAATGTTGCATGTAAACATTGAACTAAATTAAAAGATAACCAGAACGTGACCGAGAATGTTGCAAAACAAGGAGACAGCATACAAATACCAATGTCTACTTATTACGAAGAAACTCGGCTAATTATTTACAATAACATCATCGGTCACAATACCACTAAATAAAGTTGACAAAATAATTACTCAAACAATTTGCCATGTTTTCCCTTACTGATTATATGTAGCAATACTATTTCGTCATAAAGTGATTTAGAGTATCATTTAACCAGGGTGAGGGTATATCAGACGCTGCCAATCACTGTAGAGACCCGGGAGATACTGGATACCTTTGGTGCTTCACAACAAATGCTGACACGCGATGGGAACCTTGTTTATTAAATGGTAAAACTAAACGTTTGCACAGTGAAATACTCTATCAATAATCTACACTTCGTCTATATTGTATTCACATTGAGTGAAATACAAAATGTATGCCAGTTGTTTATAAAATGAGCTACTTGATAAATCATATACATCCGTGATTCAGTAAATAAATCCTGGCAATGGTTTTATTTCTTTATGGGCGTATTGTATTGACAAAAATGAAATAGATACAGTATACAGTACTCGTACAAGTCTGCAGGCCGATGATCTAATACTGGCCCGTACTGTATAATGTTACCATATCATTCTTGTAATTAATTAAATCCGTATATTCCTATTTCGTTTTTTTTATACTTGGGAGATGATTTTAAGTCAACGAGCCATTTATGACCTGTCTATATATTTTTAGTCGATCGGATAGCAACAATATACTTGTAAAGTTGTACCATTCGACTAGATACATCGTCTATTATTAAGAAGTGTCTTGGTTATCAATATACTCAAGATGAAACTTTTGTCCGTGTAAATAGGTATTGTAAAAATCAGTGCTCCTGGATAACGTACAAAGCTGTTCTACCATCTTCCCCACATGAATAAATAGAGATATGGAGGACGAGTTATTTCATACACAGTGTCTTTTATCAAATCTTCATAGAAAACATCCTTCGATCCACAGACATACGGTGTCCCTAGTGAGCTAAGCGGGCGGGCTATATTATGTTGAAAATATAAGATTTTACAATGCAGGTGTTTCACAGTTTATATCTCAAAAGATTAGTTTTTTTTTCAAACAGAAAGGTATTTTTAGGGTCTATATCTATGAGAGATCCATACATAAAAGTCAAATAAACAGCAGTTTAACCACAAAGTTGTAAGATCTTCCTTATTATGTTCAGACGTTAGTTATATAATTGGTGCCTGATGATTAATTTCTCAAAGACAGAAAGAAAAAAGATCTTTAAAAATATTTCTTATAGACGTTAAGGCAGAACGACGCTGTACAATAAACCTTCATCATAACGGAACACGAAATAGAACAATTACTGGAAAGCCATGTCTTAGATGGGATCAGCAGGGTTTAAGTGACGCAAATTTTCCAGACAAAAATGTAGCAGACGCATTGAACTATTGTCGCGATCCGTATAATTATGGTTATGATTGGTGTTACACTGACAAGTCCCAGCAGAGATGGGAACCTTGCCAACTTGAAGGTAAAAGTATGTTAATATAATAGTCATATTTTACAGCAAGTACTAAAACAAAATTAGCGATTGTTTAAGACTTAGTCTCTTTCTATCTCTCAATCTTTGACTTTTGCTTCTGTCATTTATGCTCTGTTTTAGAACATAATAGAAACTTTTAAGTCTCGTGTGCAAATGGAATGCCTGAGTACAATGTACAACTTATTGTTAAAACACGACTTTTATATAATTTCAGCAACACAGAGCGTAAGACAAAAGGATAATACTTCTATTGGAAACATTACACGAATTTGTGACAGTGATAGGGTGATTTCACAGTCTTTTAGATGCGATGGAAAGTTTGATTGTAAGGATCAAATTGATGAAGTGGAATGTGCCTATAGAAGTAAGTTAACAAATTGAAATAGGCAGGTATAAATGTTGGTTATGAGTTTTGAAAATATGTTATATAACATTAAACCATGTAGACCTTTCACAAACTTTGCTAGGCTGTTACAAAATTCATTTAAGGTTTTGAATGCAGGTTTGCGGTAGATATTAACATTGCAGCAAACTCTGACAACACGTCTCAGATTTATCTTATGTATTTCTATGTAAGAGATAATACAAGAAAGTTATCCCATCAAAGTGGACGGAAAATGTCTATTATTATTTTAGATCGATTCTGATTGGTTGGTTATGACGATATTCTCATTACCGGTGGTTTGTAACGATATTCTCTTTACCTTTAAGTAGATTTGAATAAACGTAATTGCACCGTCAAACTTCAGTCGGAACATTTACATGCCATTACATACATGCTCTTTCTTGTTTTTCAAACATGGAAATACAGTTTTGTTACAAAGTTGTAGTACATGCTAGTTTAACAAATGTTGTTCTGGAAATTTATAAGCCTTTCCGATTTTAAAGTTTGTGGCTTGTGTACTGGAAAACAAACATTCATATTAAAGCTTCCTAAGTTATGTCACTTTAAAATACAAGTTATTCCTCAAAGAAGAGGTATTTATATAGTTTATGCTGATAATTGTCTGTATATTTACAAAAACAAATTGCAATCTTAATTTGAATACGACAATTCTGAAATTTTGAATGTTTGTCTCAACGTTTAATTTTAAACAGTTTTCATTAAACTATCGAGAATAACTTTTGATTTATTTTTACAAAAGTATTTTTTTACAAAATAAATTCTATCATCTATTTTAACTTTTTTCCCAAAAAATGTTCAATATTTGACATTATTTTCTAGATTTGTGTCTTATCCGAAACAAAGTTGGAATAGCATAAATAATGAAATGTTGCATAGAGTGATGTACAATTTTATATGAAGACTTATTGTAAAATTTCAATAAATATATCTTAAAGTTTGAATTCATTAAAAACATTTACATTTATAAAGAGTTTATTTTGAAAACATTTATAATTACCTTAACATTAAAATTATTTATTTTTTTATCGTTCTTTAATTACACTGTCGAAAACTATTATATCACTTACAAATTATGATATATTTCTGTAGAATGTAAATAAGAAGCACGCATTTTCATTCATGGTATAATTTGATTTCAGTCCATTCTATGATAAAGACAAAGAGCGAAACAAACTTTAGCAGCAACGAAAACATTCCATTTGTCCTGACATTTGAACTTAGCTCATACTTTAGGTGTGCATCTCTGGAATGGATTTCTATCATAGCAAAGTGTGACGGTGTAATTGACTGTTTTGACGCTTCAGATGAAATAGGTTGTTATAGCGAGAATATTGGTATGCAATTATCTTTTGCTATGTACAGATTTATGTAGTAAGGATGTAAAAGATATTAGACACGGACAAAGCGTCATAAATAAGGATCTTTGCGTAGTCTTTATAGCCAGATATGAACATGTTTCATTTTAGTCCATTTTACCTGTAACTCATAATTTTGAAAATATCATCGATGCCACTTGCTTTTCTGTCGAAATTTAATCGTAGATGCCTTCTTTTCATATAATTTGGACAGAAAGGAGACGACACATAAAATGCAAGAGTTGGTATAATTGTTTGGTATGTAACAAAAATGTCAAAAGATTTTTAACAATTCTAAATAATATTATCAATGTTAAGTCAACTAGAAATATGGCACACACAATATTAATTGTTTCACTGATTAAACAATAGACAATAATTAATATTGATGTTACAAGTTTGACAATTTCGATAAAATGTGTACATTAAAATTTTATTAAGGAAACCATGTCTGTTCGAAGGAACAGTTCCAGTGTGCAGATGGAGACTGCATTCATATCAGCCTAGTTTGTAATTTTAGAGATGACTGTAAAGACAGGTCCGATGAGTTCTGCGGTAAGTTCGATAAAATTGGTTTTATATTATTGTGTTCATTTTTATATTTGTGTTTAAAACATTCTTTAAAATTTTAACTGAATTCTTGATCAATGAATTTTTAACACAAGATCTCCATGGAGAAACACCAAAACTATTAGATATGTAATATTCATCGTAATGATATCATTTCGTGGTCTGATCTGACCATCAATGCTTAAATCATCACAAAGATATTATGTTAATGCCACTATGATGTGATGCCTAGCGCCATGTACCCATCGAGAAATACTGCTCCAAACTGGGTCAAATATTTTACTTAAAAATGTTTCAAAACGAAATTTCATGTTACACTACTGTCTTTATTACTTTACATACAGAGCTTATTATTCGCTGTGCAGAAAAAAATATCGCTTTTATTTCGCACTAATGGAACTAATACACAAGACGTATTAGCATTTCCGGTTCTGGCGTGTATAAATAATTGACTTACCATATGGTGCAATACATTTGTTAAAATAAAAAAAAGAAACAGTTCTATCATATTTTATATAAATTTAACATTGACAGAAACTTGCAGTTACACGTCGTTCGAAATAATAAGAACTCGGGCTGTTCGTCGTATATAAATAGGGTGTAAAACGGTTTTGCTTTTAATTAAATGATTTCTTAATTAACACTCTATCTTGTCAGTAACAAAAGCATTTTTGTGCAGTAAAATAAACGATACAATCTACGAAATGAAAAGTTATATTCAAAACGTGCCGACGCTGCTGATATTGAATATCACCCTATGCAATGATATACATTTTATTTCAGAGTTTGAGCAATGCTCTCCTATCAACGAATATCGATGCAAAAATGGGCAATGTATTCCTATAGAACAACGTTGTAATGCTGTTCAGCAGTGTGCAGATGGTTCCGATGAATTAGCCTGTGGTTTGTACTTCTGTGTCGGAATAAGCTCAATGAACCTCTAGAATAACATTATATTAAATAAGCTACATTTAAAAAAAAATGAAATAATCATATAGGTACAAAACAAAATATATTGCAATATTAATATGTGACCGAGACCTTAGGAGAAACAAACATACACATAAAAATTCCATTGTTTATAAACAATTTGAATAGCAAAGTTACACCCAATCAATCCACCAATGCCCGTTCAACGTTACCTTATTTTCTTAAATGTAGATAGCACATTATAAAAATATACCTTGAGCAGTTACTAAGTTTTATAGAGAACCCGAGCAATACCTTCAAGTAAGAAATTTAAAAAAGCCCTACAGGACACTTAAAACTCTCTCAAACTTGAACTATCTTCTGCATGAAGAATATGAATTTGCACATATATTATTTCCCCATTTACTTCCAGGCACTAATCATAATTTATGATACTATGCAAAACTGATAGTACCTATAACTACATTAAAAACACAATATTTTAATAAAGCCTTTGAACTACCCCCCCCCCCCCCCCCCCATCTCATGTTGTACAACAGATTCTCTAATTCTCGTTATGATTTCACAGCTGGCACAAAATACATTTAAAATCGTGTTTTATACATTTATTATTTGTATTAATACATTTGTTCGGTAAAGACTACTAGGTTTGTATTTAATATGACGTGTTATTCAATTTATGTTGATTCAGGGCTCCATGCCTAATTATATCCATTTTTTGTTTTTTTGGTGGGGGTGGGGTGGTGGTTTGTTGGTTTTTGTTTTAAATAGACAATTTAAAAAGCAGTAATGAAGTGTCAGCTCGCAACAATTTTGTGCTAATTTCATGAAAAAATAAACAAGAACAGGTCAAAATACTATGTTATACTGACTACATATATACATAGGTAATCATTAATTCTATTTAACTCAATTTTATTCTGTTTTAAATGAATGTCATCCAGATGCTACTTCCTTTAATTTTGTATTACTTCCTTACACTTGCAAGATATGTTTCGTTTCATTTTGTGTTTGATGAATGCAAACCAAATGTTTATTTTGATTTACTTTGAGTTTAGATGGATGTCAAAATAAAAAAAAAAATAAGTTGAAACTCATCAGGTCGCCCCCGCCCCGACCCCTACCCCCACAGCAAAAACAAACAAACAAAAAACGCAAGGTTGTTCGGATTAAGCCTTTTCATAGATAATATTGGACATGCATGGTAGCATCTAGGTTCCGTAGCACCGGGTTGGGTAGAACTCAACATTTACTCGTGTTACAAATACTAGAATATAATTTAGAGGCATATGCAGATATCAAAAAGCAGACAACATATCAAAGGGGTGATCAAACAAATCCTAGAAACTAACAAAGTATTGAAAACATCAAAGCCAAAATATTCAAGCTGAAAAAATGAATCAGTAACACTTACACTACATAAACGAAATAAAACAGCTCTGATTTAATATAATGCGGATTATACTTCGTTTCGCCTTGTTTTAGACGAATGACATCTAGGTTTTCCTTTTTTCTCTTTTAGATTAACAACAACCAAATATGTTTCGTTTCTCTTTGCCAGGTGTTTCTTTTTTCAGATGATTTTAAGCCAGATGCTTCACCCTTATACTTTGTTTTAGACGAATTTTAACCAGATGCTACTCTCTTTTACTTTGTTATAGATGAATGTCAATTAGAAGATGCGTTTCACTGTGATATTGTAAAATGTATACCAATGCGTCTCAGATGTGACAAGTATGTGCACTGTGAAGACGGCACTGACGAACAGTCTTGTGATGATGAGATTTTTGAATCATGTCAAGATGTTTGGGAAGCAGGATACAGAAGGTCGGGACATTACATGATAGGTTCGTAGAGATGTTGCTTAGTTACTTTAAATATACTATTTATAGACAATGAGCTATAGATCGGACGAAGAACAAACAAAAAGAAAAGGAAAACAAACAACAACAAAATATAAAAAAAACAAGTTATCTACATTTCTAGAAATCATTGCTTTGTTTATTAAGAAGACTTTGTTAGTTAAAAATGACAAACTAAATGTGATGGAAGCAAATGAGAATTAGTTTTATTTACTATGTTTTTCATTCACAATTGAAAGGCATCTGTAACGGGATATATGAGGTAACTTACCTTAGCTTTAACCGTTTATTACACGGCCAGTAAGTACACATTCTTCTGTTTTGTATTGGTCAAGAATGTAGAAATGTTTTTATTCTCGACCCGGAAAAATTCTTTTATTTCCGTGAATTTTCATTTTAAAATTGATGTAGAAACAAACTCATTTGTAATGATTCTAATATGACCAAATTAAAGTTTTAAAGAAAAATCATTTTATAAGAAATCTGGAGTGTAGTATCTTTAATAAGTTTGGTTTTATATTCGTTTGGCAAAAATGTTTCACTTAAATCTGAATACGCGGCATGAAAGTATCTTCTTGGACTGCAAGTAAAGGTTAATACAGTTGTAATTTGTTTTAAGAAGTTTTAATGAGTCTTAATCCGTAAAGGTGTAAGCGAGATTTTGTGGTAAATCCTACCTTTACTAGTAGTTACCCCAAATGTACAAATGTTTATCAGAATTTATATTGCCAAATATATATATTTTGTGACTCAGCTAGTCTGGTATATACTGTATATACTTGGCCAGTTCCTGGAAGTCATACGAATGGCAGACAGCTTGCCAAAGGCGAAACGGCTTATCTTCAAAATACGTGACAACTGGTAGAAACGTTCTTCAAAAATGTTGATCAGCATATGTTCATGTATGAACAAATTCGGCAGTGATATTGCATGCTGCAATATCTAAATTATAATTTTCTTTCCAGATTTTATCAATGTTTATGGGTCTTGTTTGGTTTCAATAGTTTCCCTTTAAATGAGCTGTGCAAAATAAATGACAAAATCATATTCTATAGAGCTCAAAATCGTTTAATGATTAAGGTTATAATTATTGTGTTATTTACCGCTGAAAGTATATCAATTATTTTATCATTAATAATCACTTGACCTCACAACACGACAGGTATATCACTTGACATTGTAGAAAAGTATCTTTACAGGGGATGTATGTTGTTATGTTATATAAAAGACATGAAGTAATTCCTTTTATTAATATTAATATTGATACTCTACCCTGTTCATTGTGAAATCATTTATTTTATTGGCTGTGTAAATATTATCACATGCCTAATACCCCAGTCAGACATACGGCGCGAATAGCTACGTCTAGCTACGGCTGAAACGTAGTAATCCGTATCGATCCGTACCTGGACCGTCCCTCGGAGTAGTTATTCGTATTAATCCGTACCAAAACCTGGTCAAAACGTATTCAAAACTTATTCCAAACTTGCAAGTTTCTCAAACTTTTGAACATGCACAAAAGTTTGAGCGAACCATAGCCATTTGAGTGTGACTTTAGGCCAACTTGGCTGAAACTTATTCATCCGTAGTTAAACGTACTTAAACGTAGTTAACCGTGCTGTTACGTACCTCACCGCAGCTGAACGTAGTTATCCGAGGCAGCTCGTACTTAAACATAGTTCAACGTAGTTTACCGCAGACCCGTCTGTGCACTGGGCAAGTTGCAAGGCGCAGTAAAACGTAATTCAACGTAATACCTCGTACCTATCCGTACTTATTCACGTCCTGTATTGTTTTGTTTGTTTCCTGTTTCTCATCACTTTTCCCGTACTGCTCCGTAGTAATACACCCACAGACTAATCCTGTCTGCACCGTACCTCAACGCACGGACATAATCCATATGTGTGACTGTAGCTTAAAATGGAAAATCCAAAAACCATTTTGTAACAATTTCATATTGTTTATATAAGACGTTAATCAAATTAATCTGTCGCGGATGTGACAGAAAAAATAAGGCAATTTCTACGATGTTTCTAGTACAAATTCAGAACTGTTGCCACAGACAGACAGTTCTAAAAACATTCTAACTGTATGGTAACTATAACGATAGCCATGTATTTGGATTTGTCTAATATGGCCGCACAAATAAAAAACAATGGAACCTCATGTAAATTCTTGAAGATATTTACTATGCCTTGCTATGTTTCGTTACCAAACTTTGTTCAGTAATCGAAGTTATGTCTAAAGAAGTAATCGCCGGACTGATATGGCAATCGGAATCTCATTTAGCATAGATATATCTTATTAACTTATGGAAATTGTCCAGTTTTCGGAGAGATGTTCAAAAATTTCATTTTAATTATCTGTTAAATTGAAATGTTTTTACTAAATTGATGTAAATATACTTTATGTTAATCTCTAGTATAAGTATGCATAAACATTGATATGTACAAAACACCTAAGAATCCAGAGGACACCAAACTTATTGTGTAGTAAAAGCATGAATGTAACGGTTTGAATAAGAAATGTACGCCGGTTTGGATGACTTAATCTCCTTGAATGTTTGCGGTTTGGTCTAACTCTTTTAACTGCTAATTTTGGAATACTGTTTGTTTCTAAGTAATGTTTTCATATTTTACAATAGTACATGTTCAAATATATTTTCCGGCATATCAAGAATGATCATCAAGCATTTATTCTAGATTATTTTAAATTTATATTCTTATAAAATAGGGATGTATACTTTAATGTTGATCAATATGAAGGCTGTCACTGTTAGCAATTTTGAAATCATAAACTTTGGAAATGAGTATACACATATCCTTGCAGATGACCATGAAAAAATATGTTGAAACTGAGTAAATGATTAATGCATGCTGAAGACTACTTCAGTTCGATTCACATTGGCGCACACCTCACAAGTGATATATGCGTTAGCACTTGCCAAAATGAACACGAAAAGCAGTGGTCAGCACCAGTCTTAGCTGGAAATTCAAACTCACATGCCTAGTTCTAAATAAGATAGGCTGCAAGTGCAAGAATACATAATATTGTTAATTAAGCAAGATAGCTAGTTAAATAAATGTAGTTAGGCCCCATTAAAAGCTTTTTTTCCTGTCTTCTGATCTTACATTTCAGAGGTTTTAAAAGGAAATGATTCACTTGTTTCTTTACTAATATACTGACTTCTGTTCTAATTTCATGACTGTTTATAATATTATGCATCTCGATGAAAAAAGGCAAATGTCAAGTTTGATAAGGGCAACAAAGATCAGCTATTCGAATGCTATGCCACTAATGAAAGCTAATTGAATGAATAAATGACAAAAAAGTACAAAAGGACCAACAATTTTGGTAAGACGCATGATTCAGTTATAGGAAGTTCCCATCTTCTGATGCTAAATAAGATGCCTGCTTACATACATAAACTTAACCATAAGTTCTAAGTCAATATGGCGGCACACTTTCATTTAATAAGCAGAAGATTCTTGGAGCCTGTGCACTGCATGTCGAATCATTAGAGTAAACAAGTGTTTGAAGTTTCATTTCATTCTTCAAAGTGATAAATGAAGTTCTTGCTTACATACCAAATAACACTTGATATTTTTACCAAAGCTTAACCAGTATTTCTTAGCTAAAGGAAGTTGCATAACTCTATAATGAATTTAATGTCAGACTTGAAGACCCTTACTCTGAATGTTAAATCATCTCGGTGAACAAGTGTGTGAAGTTTTGATTCACAGTAACAGTTGATTATTGAGATACCTGCATACTTAAAAGTACAAAATTCAATTTTGTGAATCGGGAAAAGGGTCACACTTATATAAAAAGCAAACTGGAATAATGGATCATGTATATTGCATATCAGATCATCACATTGGACAACTAAGTTACAATAAATTCCCACTAGTCATTACTGATATAATTTCTTATAAATGATTAACAAAGAGCAAACAGAAACTGACGAACGGATATGGGTAATATCCTTTCGTATTCTTCAAGTAGTCGAGATAAATAATCTTTTGGAATAGGTAAACAAAACTAATGTGTTAAGGGGTTGCTTTTAAGTTCGTAGAGGAAAAGGCAAACAAACGTTTTTATTATTATTTTTATTTTAATTATTATTATTATTATTATTATTATTATTATAGGATATTTACTAATTCCTCTTCTTAACAAGCAGTTGAAATATGATAATAAATGAGCATTCATTAAGAATTGAACTCAAATTACAATCGAGACTGTAAATGGAACACATGCTTTAAAAAATGAATTTGATACCTAATCAACCTGGTATTCAAACGTACTAACGCTGCTTTATGTTAAAGCCGTTTTATTCTACATATCTGGATATATAGTGATTCATTTTGAAAATGTTCCGGGAAATAAATTTGTTATTAAACCTAACATATTATCATGCGCCGGGACATACACATGTAATCCTTTTACCTTTGATATTTAGTTTTATAAATTTCATTTTATTTCTTACTTTAGATTTTATGCAATCCGTACAAAAAGTTACCTCTGATATCCCAAAAATAATAGAAGGAGAGAGATGTGGTTTTATCAACTTTGATACCGCTCTATCGTGCAGCAATGTTAATTAAGTTGCGGTCCAAACCGGTGCATATAATAATTCCAAACCGTTATCAGTTTTTCATTTACTTGTATTCAAACCGTTAAACACTGGATACATGTGATTGAATTTGGACGGTACTTTTTCGTAAACATACTATACTTTTAGTTAAGAGTCCGATGAAAAGATCTGTGAAAATGTTTCTTCTTTCTTTTTAATTCATTTTTCTGACGATATAATTACAAGAGTTTTGATAAGATCATTTAAAAGTTTCGTTTTCGCTGCTTGAATGCCATAATCTGCACGATTTTATCACTTACTAACTGAAACTGACATGATTTGATAATTCTATATCGAATAACTAAGAGTGAAAGCTGGAAACATGGTATTTTTTTATGTACAAATATGTGTTAAATCGTACAAAATATTAAAAATTACGTGATGTTTTTTTTTTTACCTTTTTCTTGGGAGAGGCCATATTGGACAGATCCAAACACACGGCTACCTGTGTAGTTACCATACAGAGATTCTATTAGTAGTTTATTTAGTGAAAGTAATTTTTACTATCATGAAAAATGCGATATATTAAAATCTGAATTTTGGTTATTTTAGTAAGTGACCTGCAAGTTGATTGTAACTTCGGGGACGTTTTCGAGAATGAAACGATCGGTACAATCCTAAACTTTGACTTTAGATATATTGAGCTACAATTTGATAAAAAAGTTTTGGGCAAAGACTTGGTCGACGCCTCATTCTACAACATACCATCTTCGATGGAGGAGAGTTTAGTGGATTTTGTAATCTTCAACAAAGATAATACTAGCTGTGTTCAACAGGTAATGATACAGTTATGTTAAAGCTTGCATCGCAAGTAGGTTACAAGTCAGCGTAACCAGAAAGAAAGAAAAGATTAAAACTGACAATATTGATTACTTGATGTAGTTTTAGAGACAAATAAATTCAAGAAACAAATTTCTACAATATATGATATCTAAGTATGGCTAATTGATGCTTTGTAGCTTTGATTCACTAGTCAGCGTAACCAGAAAGAGAGAAAAGTTTAAAACTGACAACATTTATTACTTGATGTAGTTTTAGAGACGAGTCAATTCAAGAAACATATTTCTACTATATATGATATCCAAGCGTGGCTAATTGATGCTTTGTAGCTTTGATTCAGTTCCTTAAATTTTGACCAATACAAATCACTTCTAATTAATATCCAAGAACACTTTAGAGATAGTTTCTATAATTTCTTAATAAAATACGTTTTAGTCCTAAAGGTGTAATTTAACAACGAACCAAAGATTTAAGCAACAACGCTGGCCAGATCAATTCTTAACGTACGAAAAACAGAAAATGTTTAGTCCTTTCTAAAGTTTCCGTGCTTTTTATTCTTTATTTTGAAAGACATAAGTAATATATAAAAAGAATGCTGAAACACCAGTCCAAGCTAATTATAGCATCTGCGTCATCAGATAAATAACACATACATAAGCAATAAAGTTTATTTTTAGATTCAATAGACACAAAATATGTACATGAATGCCTTTATATGCATACTGCTTTAAGGCTCTATCAATCCGATTTCAATATCCTTGATGAGGATTTGTTATGTTTATATCAATATATAATAATACATTTTACATTTTATAGCCAAACATAGTAATTTTATTAGACGAATGCAGTAGAATGTTTAAACACATAACCAAATAATTAATGATTACATTTTGAAAACGCTAATATAATTAATTGAAGCCTAAAAGAGTAATAATAAAATGTGATGAACAATTTCATTTCTTACCCTTATTTTATTTTTTGAATATGTTTTTTTTTTCTCATTGCAGATAAAGGAAGTCTGTATTCCATCATATGAAACAAGAGCGGAGCTCAATGATACAACTAAGCCTTGCTTTTGTAGTATCTTCAGTTTTGATATCAAGAAAGGGTAAGTAATAGTAACTCAAAAACCATATATCCTTGATGTTATGTTACTACTTTTCCATGCTTTTTAAATATGGTCGGTTTTGATATCATTAAAAATGGGTAATGATTACTAACCGCCCAAAAGCTCTGAGTAATAGTACTTGTCTGTGCTTTAGTGGTATCATCAATTTTGATATCAAGATAAGGAAAATGAAAACAGAACACCGATGATAATAATATGTCATGTACCCTATGTGGTCATTTGACATCAAATGTGTGTCTATCATATACATGTAACACATTGTGAATCTGGGTCATTCTATCATCCAACGTGATTTAGAGGCATCGTTTATAACAATGTTAATCTGTTTATTGTCCATTATAGGAAAATATAATGAAGTCAAACGATGCAACTAAGAGGAAGTTTTATGTTGACAAAATTATAAACAGTATAATGTCTGTAATATGCAAGCATCGTGTTGCCCATTGATGCTATTGGTTTGCTTCACGTAGTACAACCGACTCCAACACAGTGTATTAAGATAGTTCTGCATGTTTGATAAACAAGAAGTGACGTCACTTATCCGGCAAACTTAGAATAAAGCGTGGATACGGCTTAAAAAAATGAAAACCATTTTATGAATTAATCGCAACCTGTGAGTAAATTTATCAAAATGGTACTGTTGTTATATTTCTAAAGTCAAAATATGGTATTAAAATATAAGAAACGTCAAATAATTCAAAATAATGTCTTAAAATTTGCTGGAACGTTCGTTATACTTAAATCAAAGTCAGATATCTTAGAAATATGCATACGGACATAACCATTTTATTTCATCATAATATAAGCCATGTCTTAATTTACAACTGTGAGTAGTTTCATTAAAATCTAAAATTGAAGAAAAAATATTCGCGAAAATGTTATGAAAGTCATGACTTGCCAATAGACTCCCATTATGAAATATGGCATGAGGTCCATATTTTTCAAATTAGTCTAGCTAAAAATCAAGCACACGACCATATTTTTTTATTTGCTGATTTTTAGGTATACTCTGAAGCTTTGAAAAATCAGAGCTTAATCAAATTCTACAATGAAGACAAAATTCGATTCAAACGTTTAGAACTACCTTACTGATTCAGTAGGCAGTTCTATCGCATATACCTTGGGCTGAAATATACCGTAATGTGAGTAATTAATGAATTTGGCTAATCGCCTACAGCAAACCATTAACAGATTTAATGCTTTCGTGATGTTTTAACAGTCCATTTGCTAGTAGTTTATGACAAGCATTTGATTTACAAGGCGTTCTCAAGTGTGTCGCAGATTTGTAATTACATAATTTGACTATTGTCACGTAATTTGCTTGGAGTATCGTCATGCAATACAATGTCCCCTACTAGAAGATAGTTAAGTCTTTCATATACAGTATAACATAATGATCATTTATCTGTCAATGATGTATTAACAATATTGAACTATATACAATAATTTATGACAAAAACCTTTGAATAATATTCACATATATAAACATTTCCAGTTGTTTGTTGCTTACAACATTAATGGATATAACAATGTACTTTATAATTTCAATTGTGATATCATTTTGTTTCGAAACTGCGGGAACATGTGAGAAAAAAAATGTGTAATTTTGAAGAAAAAACACCAACATTTTTGGAGTGTTCCGTGTAATACTTGAGCTGAAGTTGAAATATTTTACAGAAAGGAAAAGCTAGGGGTATTAAAATCCCTTATTGGATGACAGAGTAATAGATCAGACAAGAAAAATAATTTATTGACCTCCGACCTCTGACTTTGACATGAACCTTCGGGTCAGGGATATGCGTGTTATGCTAGGTAATGTTGCCTCATTATGGGTGTCAAGTAATATCAAAATCCATCATTGGATCACAAAGTTATGGACCGAAAAGGAAAAAGCTCTATCGTCATTTGATATCGATGTGTGAGTGACCTTGTTCTTTGAAATAGAGGTCTCGGTCTTGCCTATTTCACATTATATTATTAGGAACGTTTGTGCCAAGTAATATTAAATCCCTTTATGGATTGTTTAATAACAAAACGTATAGCAAAAAATAACCTTTACCTTTGTGGTAGGGATCTGGATATTGTGGATGACACGTTGTGTAATTATGGGAACAATTTATATCAAGTAATATTGCAATCCCTTGATGGATGACAGAGGTCTAGGCCGGGCACAAAACAGACCCTGTTCATGTCATGTAAACATTTGACTGCAAAGAGTGAGCTTGACCTTTAAGCATGGGGTCTTACAGTTTTGCATGATACATCGTCTTATTATGGGGTACAATTGTGTCTAGTAATATTAAAGAGAATTCCTATAGCTTTTTTATGCGCATCTTTCTGCACAGCCGACACTTTCTATGGAAAACTGAAGTGAAGTCAACATTTCTTGAAACATGTGACAGACAATCTTAAATATGAGGAATCTTGAATGAAATAACATTTTTGATAAGTTTTATCAGTAATCAAATGTTGATACTGATTTATGATGTATTGACAAGTATCATGCCGGACAGGTATCTTGCCATTTTTGTGGTTGTGTTTTCACATCGCATTTTAGTACAAAGACAGTGTCGTTCATATAATGTAAGACAATTGACTTAGTACTGATGACAATATCTCCTTCAGATTATTTAGTAGTCAATTATAGAAATAATTAAGAATTTTTAAAACCTATTTTGTAACTTCTAGCATATATAGATGTAATCAATTTGGTCAGGTTGGCGCCATTTTTCGTCCGAATACGTGATGTATTCAAGCGGTCTTACATGTAACATAAAATTTAGCGTGGTGACCCAAACAGTTTTAGCCATTTTTATGCTCACAATACAATTATTTATACATATGAAAAACAAGAAAAAAATCTATGAAACAGTTTTGTTCAAAATTTAAAAAGATATTCTTCACTAAGGGTATTTGTCATTGAAAAAGGTTGAAAAAAGTGAATATGAAGCAATATTATTCTTTTTGTCATTTGTATCCATTATTTTAAGGATATAATATTACAAATATTACTTTGATATCAAAGAAGTATATAATGAAAATTGTGCTGTCTTGATGTATATTTTGGTTGGTATTTATAAAAAGCAGAAAATTATGTAAATGTTGAAAAATCGCTGGCGGTTTCAGCAACAGTGGTTGTGTTCAAAACAATTTTTCCCAAAAACAAACCTTGTTGTCCCATTGTTTTTATTTGTTCATTCATTTCAGCACAAATTTTCCTATCATATATGTGAATTTGAAAAAAAAATTCTATGAAAGGAAAAAAAATGTAGGATTTCTCTTTAAAATCACTTTATGGATTTTTGAGATACAGGCTGGACATGAAAAAAGCCCTACCGACAAGACCTTTTCCTTAATTCTTATAAGCACCTTCAAAGTAACCCCACTCCCCCACACCAAATAATATCTGCCTCATAAAAATTAATTTTTGCTCCTTGTGTTTCTTTATACTATGTCTAAATAACACATCATCTCTCCCTCCCCACCCCACATGACAACCCGGACTAGAAAACACCATCCCAACATCTCCTAAAGAATAACTTAAACTTAAACTTTTTCGTGATATTGTTTCTATCTACCAGTTTTAGTGGGAACGTTACAAAATTACGTTCTTGTTAGAAAACACAACCTCTATTTCTAATTTAAGTGACATTTCATTTGCGTGACGCGCTACCAATTGCGATGTAGAAAGCTGTGAAAACTAGGTGAGGGATGTAGTGCCAAGTTTAAAGCCAGTACCTTGTATGTTATTGAGTTATGCTCCGGACTCAAAATACGACATACAGACGGACGGACTGACACAAGTGTTGTCACATTACATGAACATTATTCCAAAATAATCATATAATAATTATGAATGCACTTTGATTTTTTTTCTAAAAATAATTTGTAAAAAAAAAACAAACATTATCGATACCTGTTTAGTGGTCCATTATGATTATATAACACATTGAAGAAAGTTAGACAGTAAAGTGTATATCGGTTAGACCTTAGAGAACTCTTCACATATATTCGGAAAGTATTTTCATCCGACAGGGCAAGTAAAGATAAATGTACAACTGTTTCTGACTTATTTTTCAGCAAAAACTATAGTATTGAACAATGTTACAACATTGCGGACAAACGCTTGACAATATATTTTGAACATCCTGTTCAAAAGCCGACAATATATGCGATAGACAACACCGGTGAAAATCGAGGGGTTAAGTTTGAAAAGGCAAAGTATAATCGTGATTACCAAATAATTGCAGGGCCTTCAATCTGTAAACAAGGTAAATGTCAATTGTAGAGTATGTCTTATATAAACAAAGTAAACGTGGGAGATAAGTCCGCCACTGTAAACAAGGTAATTTTAATTGCAGAGTACCTATGTAAAAGAAAGTTAACGTGGGTGATAGGTCCATTAGTGTAAACAATGTAATGCTGATCCATGTCATATTTGGAGGTTACGTTGCAGGAAGAAATTTGCTTGCATGACCTTTTGAAGATAACTTCTTCTGGAGTTTTAAAGTTAACATTTATTTCAATTCATTTATAATTAGGCAATGCAGCATCATTAATCTTTTCTTTTTTATTTTGTGTTTTTCCATTTCCATGTCAGATTATATAAATAACTTTATTGATACAAAATAAAATGTTAAACACGGAAAAAGATGAGCAGCTAGTTATCAGATCAATACAAAGTATACAAAAGAAATAAAGGTATATATTGATCATTTTTGAATAAATTTGAAGTATTCGACTTTATTTTATATATCTTTATAAATTCTGTCAAAACTAAAACGGCTTGTATTTCACAAGTCAATATGAAAAGACAGAAACAAATCCGTACTGTACATTTTGTATTGACTGTTGCCGGACTACTTTCATTTAATATGTAAGACCTGGCACAGTTCTATAAAGAGTGCTCATTAAATCTTCACTTCCACCTTTTTCAGTATCGACAATCATAAAAGATTTTGTTTAATAACAAAACAAAAAAAGAAAAATTGAAGAAGTATAAAATAAAATGGTTATTATAACAATAGTTATATCTGGGAATTTAGATTCGGCTCGAGATGATATTGCTAGTTCGGATCATACTCGGCGGTTCTGCGCCTCATGAGATTAAATGTTGAATAATCCACTTGAGCTAAAGACAGCTTCCCATATCGAGCCTCTATTATAATAACTCTTTTATAATGCGATGCCATCATATCGAAGCAGATAGACGAGCCTTCAAAATTTTGGTAAAAACATGAGAGGAATAAGACAAAAAATCTGTTATTTTTCACTCTTTTTTTTTATTTTTCATCTTCTTTTTAATATCCCATATTTGAACGCCATTGGTTACATTTTCACAAATCTAATGGCTGCGTAAATCATTGAATTTCGTATCTAATTTATTCCTTTGTCGAGCAATTCAAAATTTACTCTTAAAGCATACATGAATTATCATAAACTGTTTCTAGTAACTTAAAACCTCACAAAAAACTAATCTTACATTGCTTAATGCTCTGTTACTCTAGTTTATCGATCAAACGACGACGACTTCGTTTGTGATATAAATGGAAAACATATCCCCGCCAAACTGCGATGTATCTATGACATTGATGAGACTGGTTTTCCTGTTGGATGCAGGGATGGAAGTCACTTGGTTAACTGTGGTAGGTATGTCGTTGCATGTGAAATGATGTCGAATCGGTCAGTCGTACGTAGGAACTTAGGTAATGGCAATCGCAATGTCCCCGGTTTCAAAATATGTAACACATTACAGATCCAGAGACGGAATTTCGCATTTTATTCCGCTAGTTTGGTTGGGACAAGAATATAGTTCTTTTTTCCTGTAAAAAATTTATGCGCGCTATTAGTTCAAATGCATTCCTCTTTAATGTTATTTTTCTATTCACGAGCTGTCGAATAAATGTGAAGAGTAAGCTGTTACATTAATGAAAGCAAGGTATAATATGTAAAACACTAAAAGCCTATTGAAAAATAGTGTAAAGCCCGTAAAACAGACGATACCTGTTGTTTTTTCCTTTTTTCTTGGAAAAGCTTCTGGTGTCATGACTATCTTTCTTTGTTGTGACTACATTATTAGCGGCTGAGATTTAAGAATTGTGCATACGTTTAAACAATGTAATACATACAGTATCCAGTGAATAAGATTTTAATGTTGATAGTCATTTACTCTTTTGAAACAATTGATTTGAAAACGTTTCTGCAGTCAAACACCCAGAGGCAACACTTTTCTTACTTAGTCAAATGAAGCTTCTAATGTCGTTCATTTTTCAAAATCCGCAACGTCCTCGGTTTTAAAATATATAACACATTACAGAAACCAGAGACATTTCGAACAAAAATTAAATACAGAACTTCGCATTTATGCGGCTAGTTTGGTTCGAACAAAAATCGAGCTTTTTTGCTTGTTTTTTCGTACAAATTTATGCGCGCTATTAGTTCAAATGCGTTCCTCTTAAATGTTATCTTTCTATTCACAAGCTGCCGAATAAATGTGAAGAATTAGCTGTTACATTAAAGAAAGCAAGTGATAGTATGTAAAACACTAAAAGCCTATTGAAAAATAGTATAAAGCCCGTAAAACAAACGATGATTCATTTGTTTGTCCATGTTTATTCGGAAAAGCTCTGGTCTCATGACTGTCTTTCGTTGTTCTGTCTACATTATTAGTGGCTAAGATTTAAGAATTGTGCATACGTGTAAACAATGTAATACACACAGTATCCAGTGTTGAAGGTTTTATTTTAAGGGTCACTTATTCTTTTAAAACAATTTTCTGCAGTCAAACACCTAGGGGCAACACTTTTCTTACTTAGTCAAATGAAGCTTCTAATGTTGATCATTGTTCAAAAAATGAATTCATTTTAGAAAATTTTGAATGTCCTCGAAGCAACGTGAAATGCCCAGACAGTTACTGTATTCCACAACGATTTTTGTGTGACGGAATTTCACAGTGCCAAGGAGGAGAAGATGAGAAAGAGTGTGGTAATTTGTTTCCTAAAAAAAGTAGTCATCTCATTGAAAGAACCATCTTGAAAATTATTTCATACAGAGCAACCTCATCTTTAATATGCATTTTTGTCGTTGTTTTGTTTCCACTCAAGTAAACTTTTATCAAATTTGATTAAGCTTTGAATGATAATAATTTTCATATCTACTTTAAAAGGGAACATCCATGCTAAAATCAACATATTTCGCTAATAAAAAGGAGGAAAATAACTGTATATTTCAGGTTGCCATCCGACAAACAATGAAATACTCATTCTTCATGACGAAGAAAGTACTGATGGACCAGATATCGGTCAGTTAGCGAGACAATTTTACACAGAAACAAACATTGTAAGGATATTAAGTTTCAAAGCATCGAGACCTTTACAATCGCACGGTATCAGCAACATTTACCTTGAAATACGTGACATAGAGATTCATCATGTACCAAATATTGAAACCTTGTTTGAATGTCGTTACAAAATCATGACGGGAAAACTTTTAGAATCAGTTCATTTTACAAATGATGGCATTAAAGGTATCATTCTGATTCAAAGCAGTGAAACATCGAAAGAAGTAGCCGATGAAATTTTAGACAAAATATCTGACTCAGAAGCGGACTTCAAAATTTACAGGGTGACGGAGAATGTCCTTATGTCATTCACTTCCGACCAGCATAGCTCAAATTCGATGGTTACTAACATATATGTGAAAAGATGGCGAATTCTAAACACAATAGGTGCGGAGTATTTCAGTGAGTTATGCAATGGTACGTATTTTCTGCACAATGTTGCAATAGAAAGCTGGAAATTTAATATATATACCTTAACATTTAGCTTCTATATGTGTATTTGTAAAGTTATTGAGACTCCAGATACCATTACACCAAGTCGAAAGGACATTGGTTGGGACAATAAACATATGCCAAAATCAAATTGTTTTGTTATTTGTTCGTTAGTTCGCTTTAAATCAAAGTTGTGAAACGTTCATACAATCAAAAGAAATATAAAACCCTTTGGTTAAGTGCCGTTTTATTGATACAGTAAGATAATATCAGCTATAAACAGCTTCACGTCATGATACATAGTTGCATTTGCATCCGATGCCAGGTGCCAAATCAGCAGTACTGCAAACAGACATGTTCACTTTAAACCAGTCTACTAAATACCGACAATCTCTTTTTTACATTTTTCAAATTATAATAAACGGTAACCGCGGTCTTTAATAATGATTAGTATAAACGAATTGTTAGGATGTTATAAAACAGCTGAACGTTTGAAAGTAAGACCAAAAATGAAACAAGACAATTTGAACATTTCTATAGAATGTGATGAATTATTAAATATTACATTCCTTTTCAGTAACTACAAAAGCACACTGTCCTAATGGATATAAATGTGCGTGGAGTAAAACGTGTATACCAATGGAGCAAGTGTGTGATGGCTTTGTACAATGTTTCCATGGGGACGATGAACTTTTATGTGACTTTAAATGCCCACATCGTTGTAAATGCGTCGGATTTATTTCAAACTGCAGCGCTACTGACTTCAATTTAACCATGCTTCATACAGTGCCAAAAAATACACGTTATCTTGACTTCAGTATGAACAGAAAACTTTGGCCAGTTTTAGAAGTATCAATACTAAACTATTTGACTTTGTCCGTCTTGAACCTTTCAAGTTGTGATATACAGAATTTATCTCGTTATGCATTTGATAGAGTTAGGAACCTTCGTATTCTAGATTTAAGTTTTAACAGTCTAACAACTCTTTCAAATTATGTCTTTAAAAGTCTTAAACATCTTACAATCCTTAGCCTTCGAGGTAACTTTCAACTGTCCGTAATTGAAGTGCATGCATTTGACGGCTTGTCTCTTATTCAAAACTTAGATTTAGCAAACGCGAAACTTGTACAAATTTCGGCAGACACATTTGCTGGACTGACACTGAAATATCTGGATTTGTCAAATAACGAAATCGACGAGATAGAAGCCTTTGCATTCCGTGATTCATCAGTGGAGCATATAGATTTTAACAGGAACAATATCAGAACGTTTCATACAGAGATATTTACTGGATTAATTGGTTTAAAAACATTATTTACACCTGCATTTAAGTTCTGTTGCATTCGACCTAATTATGTTCCTGAGGAAAGTTGCTACCCACACAAAGACGAGTTCTCGTCTTGTGACGATCTTATGCGACATTCTGTGCTGCAGTTTTTAATATGGCTCATTGGGATTGCAGCATTTCTTGGAAACTTGCTCACGATTCTGTACAGATTGAGATACGATAGAAAGAGATTGAAACTAGGTTTTGGTATATTTGTCACCAATCTGGCAGTTGCTGACTTTCTGATGGCAGTTTATCTTGTAATTATAGCCGCCGCCGATTCTGCATTCAGAAAAAGGTATCTGACATGTCTAATATTAATTTCCTTGTTCAGTGCGATACACTTCAAAATGCATACCTGTTTATAACTGTTTATTTGTAGTTCTATCTAACATGCCATTACATGAATCATCATCATAGGTTTATGTTTAAATATATTTTCATTGAAATCGTTCCGAAGTGAAAAAGTCAATTACATTACCCTTAAAAAATGGAAATAACGACCTCACGTCGCATATGTTTTGGCGCCGTACAAGCGCCAAAAAGGAGCGCTACTACAATTGATCTATCTTTATTCAGAATAGAATTGTTTTATGCGAAATTCACACACACATAATGTTTTCGCATTTCATGTACTTTTAATATAGAAGACATATAAGAATCGAAATAAATTATAGCAGAACCATGTTTTTAAACATGTAAACTCTCCGAATCGGTTATAAACCGCGCGGGCTACGCAATCGTGAAAATATTCCACTGGAGTATAACCTATTAGAATTATTAGATACCCCAAAACTTAATTCTGCGATATATTCTTTTTAATCAATTGGTATTTTTGCGTTCTTACAGATATATTTTTGTCGACGACTATTGGAGACACAGTGTTTGGTGTAACCTTGCAGGGATTCTCTCTACTATTTCTTCGGAGTCAAGCGTTCTTTTCCTGTGTTTGATAACTCTTGATAGGCTACTGGTCATCAAATTTCCCTTTGGTGGAGCTAAGTTATCTACAGACAGAGCAGTCGCTTGTGCAATATTCACATGGTTGTTTTCTGTAAATATCGCCATTTTTCCTGTTGCATACGAGGGTTATTTCAAAAATGAATTCTACTCGAAATCAGGAGTTTGCATTGCACTACCATTGACGAAAGATCGTCCCCCTGGCTGGGCTTATTCTCTTGCAGTCTTTGTTTGCTTGAAC
Source organism: Mercenaria mercenaria (assembly GCF_021730395.1). NCBI lineage: Eukaryota > Metazoa > Mollusca > Bivalvia > Venerida > Veneridae > Mercenaria > Mercenaria mercenaria. The sequence continues at coordinate 58,098,202 of NC_069375.1, read as the reverse complement.
TTCATCACTTTTCTCCTGGTTGCAGTGGGTCAAGTATCTATCTTTATTGAAATACGCAAATCCGCCGGTATTGCTACATCAGTTGAATCTGCAAGAAAGAGGGACTTAAAAGTTGCAAGAAATCTACTACTCGTCGTTGCAACCGATTTTATGTGTTGGTTTCCAATCGGAGTACTTGGTAATAAAATTTTACATAAGAATGTATATGTCTGACTTAGTAAAAACTGTAAACACCTGTATTTTCAAAGAAATCCTTTTGAATTATATGGCAACCACCTACGCCTAAGGTACCAGGTTTCCAGTGTTGATCGCGACCTATACCAAGGTAATTACTAAAACTTCTGAGCCTTTAAGTCGGATATTTCAAGTAGATTCCTTTAATGTCTGATAGATTTTACGTGTTTAACTCACAGAAAGCTACATGTTAACATATATTAAAAAAGCATCCTGTTGAATTTCTATCCCGGACCCCAAACCCAACCCCTATGAATTTTTTTCTAGAAAAATATTTACATCAGCCCGAGTGATTTCCTTAATTTATTTTATTCAAGCGTACCAATACAAAAGGAATTGTTCCGTTTGAAACGTTAAATGAAACAACAGATATGTATAATTAAGGGTGATAAGAAAATTCTGTTTGACAATGTATACTTGTTCAATATGACTAGAATTTGTGGATGAAACGAATAAAAGATAACTGAATATCGAGACCATATATTTGAGTCAGCAATCTGTCGTTTTAAAGTAAGGTTTTAAAAATACTGTTAAATAAAAATGCACAATTTTCATACACTAATCTTGTTTAAAAGAAAACTAACTATACTATTTTAGGTATGCTAGCTTTGTCAGGTCACGTGATATCCGGAGAGGTGTACGCATGGGCAGCGGTCTTCATACTTCCTATCAACTCTGCTCTCAACCCAATTTTATATACTTTGAGCGCAATTATAGGAGGAAAAGTAACTACTGTTATATTATGTTCACTGATATAAACTGTTATAATGGAAATTCATAAACAAAACGTATGATCATGAAGGAAAGCTAAAAGCTAATATCTTCTTTTGTATTAAACGATTTGTTACGAAAGAAAGAAAATTGTGGGTTGGGGCAAAATTCCAGATCTAATAAAGCAAAATCATCGCAAAAAGTATTGTACAGATCCATTCAAAATTCAACTGCATAGTTATTTGTCTCATATTATTTCTCATACCCATCTTGCATTGAGAAACGCACTGGAGGTAAATGTAAGACAAATTATTATTTTGTATATATGTAAGCGATGTTTATATACCGAGCAGTCCTTATTATGTTTCACAAAAAAGACATCAGTTGTCAGTATACCGCCTAATAGTAACCTTTCTTTTTAGGACTATTTAAATATTTTGAAAATGTAACATTATCAATGCAAAAGCTTGCTTAGGTATGGTAGGTGTAACTTAGAAATTACTTAAATCATTTTATCATTTTATGGTCAGCTTACTAAGGAAAAGTCATTTAAATAATCATTCTATTTGTTAGAAACTACGTTTCAAAGGAATTCAATATCACAAATTCAAATATAATTATTGCCTTTGAGTGCCTTTCTTGCTTCATATTTATACAAAATGTAATATAGATCTAGTCATTTTTATAACAATATAGGACTTTATTACCACTGACATGATTATATAACAGACAATGCATAATGTAATTTCTGATAATAAATGCAATTTCTAACCTCAATTACCCATTGCTACTTGCATATTGCCACTTTATGTCACACAGAACATAGAAGCAAGGCTACTTCAAAACCAGCTGTTATCGACAAAGAATGTTATAATTCAATTGCTACTTTTAACCTGTGTAAATAAAGGTCATAACAAAGAACTGAGAAATGAGTTAGCACAGTTTAGCGCACTTGAAAATGTATGATTTCAAGGTAAAATAAATTTCAGGAACACAAAGCATATGTAATTTTAGTTTTTGTTAACAAAATCATCCATAAATATCTAACAACACAGAGTTGATTCTGTTTTGGTAAAGTTTTCAAAGAAACGCCATAACAGTAAGTGAAATAATGTATGACAAGTCACTTTGTAGTGGAATTTTGAAAAAAAAGCATATACATTACGGGAAACATTTCTATAATACAACATTTTTACTATTACTGCATTGCCCTTTATGATCATACTTATGGCTGTCAGTAGGTACAGTATATCAGGAAAAATACTAAAAGCAATGAATAAAAACACAAAAAAGAGCCGTTCTCTTTATGCAACTTCATAAAAAGGGCATAGGCGATCATTCGGAAAAAGTGTATATTACTTGTGCGCTGTACATACGAGATCCAGTTAGTTAATTTCTTAATATTTAGTTCTGACATATATCTAAAATTTGATGAATTTATTCAATACCAAATAATTTTACATTGCACAATCAATAGATTAGAGCTTTCTTACTTTGAATTTCATTGAATTGTATCATACTTATTCTTTTATTCTTAGAATTTCAACCCTAGTTCTGACGAGCAGTCATTAAAGAAGATGACTAAAGGTTTGCTATTTCACTGATTTCTACAAAAGTAACCTGTAAGTCTGTAACCGTTTTTATACTCAAATCATTCTAAAATGCCCAATGCATACGATTCAAATGTTATTTTCTAATAATTATTGCAATGGTTAAATGAACGCTGAACTCGGATAAGTAAGTTTATTGCTGAATAAAGCGAGTAGTCAATGTGCACATGCAATTCGTTTTCTCATTAGAGCTTTACGGATATTGAGCTACTTGTCCTCGGAAATGGATATCAAATGCTTTAAAATGTTTGGTACTGTTCGAGGTTTTATAGTGACTTAGATGGAGGTAAAGACTTGTTGTTAACTGAATTACTGCCTGCACTGACAACCCAGTCCTGTCCTGACATTCGTTTAGCCTATTGCAATTCAATTGCCAGCCATCGTCATTCTGATATATACTCTGAACATTAAATGCCACATGCGTCATTACTTATTAAAATGCATTTCTCATAACATATAGTCTGTTTATGCAAAGCAATAAAATAGTTATTATAAGGAGGCTCAGTTATTTATTTCAGAAATCGGCGAAAATGCAATAAGATGTATATCGGTTAGCCATCGTCTTACTGCAAGAAACACTCTTCCGAGATTTTGCCATGTAAAAGACATTTCTGATGAAGATGTGCACATTTCATTGAATGCCATTCTGACGATTGCCGCCAAACTTGCACAAACACTTGACGCGCTACATTCTTATTCTTTGGGCATAAAATCCCTAGACGTAACAACAGTCATCGTGGGCATACGTAATAGAAAGGTAAACCCTCGAGGCAATTATCAAGTTTTTAATTACGGGAGGACCAGTTAATTAAAGCAAGATATAGAATTTGTAGTTACAGTACCAAGTACATGTTCTTACTGAATTTAAGAGAAACGAATGTGTGCATATCTCTTCGAAGGGGGAAGGCGAAACTGTTCGAAGTATTTTTAATGTATATACACATATCCACTTCTGCTCCAAGCCCTCGGTAGTTTAAGGGGAATTAGAAAAACTGTTAATATAATCTGCTTAACAATTACGATAGATTAACAATTTTAACGTGTAAACTTATCGCTGTTAGAAGTATAAAGAAAACATTTATAAGCATTCCTGTAATGCGATTAAAGATGTACCAAACATGTATATCATGGAAACAAAATGTAAAAAATCACTCTACATATGTTTTCTTTCGTATATGTGTAGACTGTTATTTAAATGTTTGACGTTTTCCGTTTGTTATCAGCTTACAGGAGCGGTGAAAATCAAAGGAGAGCCGTACATTTCTTACAAACCGGAAGATAAATCAAATGATATCAACCAACTAGGAGCTATACTGAAAAGCTTAATTTCAGCGAGAGCAAAGAACACCATTTAAATCAAATTACTTTAAGACAGTAACAGAACAACCAGAATCAACTTAACCAGTATATTTTTTCATATCAAGTTGGAACACTCGACACCATTCCGCTTTGCCATAGAGGAAATATGAGAAGGCATATAGACTCCTTGGAGTGAATCGAGATTAAATTGGATTAAATGAAGTGAGTCGAGACAAACAATTTGGATTAATATACAATTGTGTTTGTTTATTATTTGTTAGGTTTCTCTTGGTTTTGTTTTTGTTGATGTTTATGTTGATGTTGATGTTGTTGCTGTTGTTTTTAAAGTTTGAAATCATTTGCGTATATCGTGTTTTAATGATAAATGTATATGTTTACTGTTGATACCAGAAAAGACAGTTAACAGAAACCCTTAGGAAGATCATTTGAAAGCATACCACGCAAGCAAGCTAATAGCAAAGTCGGTGTTCATGAGGGGTAAAGAAATGTGCAACACGCCTCAATGGCACCATAACACTGAATGTACTCGTTAATCCCAACGGACCAGCATCAATATTAGAACATAAGCATCCATTTCACCTGCCCCTACCTGCAACTTTTCATTGACATATCTTTCATTCCAGGGCGTTTTATATGATTTCTGTATTAATGCATTTTGCAGAAAATCCTGGACCGAAATAAATCAAACTAGAGAACTAGATACATGAAAACGTGCGTAATTTGCAACTATGTGATTTTGTTATATTATCCGTTTTTATTAATGTCTCATATTTATACTAACATTGTCCAATTATGTGTTGATATTTGTTTTAAAACATACATTTTAAACTTGTAACATCAACTTCTAAATGTTTATAAAAAATTTAATCCAATTTAAAATTTGTTATGCTATCAGCAATTTTCTAATTCTGTTTCAAGCGTAGTATGCAACAAAGCAAAATAATAGCTAAATAAAAATACATTGATTTATCGCATTTGCAAAAACTGGGTTTAAAATACATGCTATCGGCTGTAACTTCTGTGTATAAAACCATGTGTTATATAAAAATGTAAATTTGATGTCAGACCCAATCAAAAATATATTGAAGATACTGAGAAATAGTGTCATCCATCTGCTGTTATTCAGACTGCCATTTAATGTAATCATTTAATGACTTTTCATGGTTGCAGTGCAAACAAATTACCAAATATATGTGATGTCTTAAGCTGATTAAAAACATTTACTGTAATTGTGGATCAATGTAACTAATTGAATTGAATAGTTAATTTGATCAATTTAAGGCATTTAATTGACAATTTTATGTTTGTTTTTTTTTATTTCTTGTTGTTCCCCTTGTAAATATTCCATCCTGCAAGATGCTTTGGAAGGAAAACATTTTAATTAGTTTATAATTTAATTTGACGAACACATGCATATTGTATTGAATTGTAAAACAGGTTCAGTGAAACAAAATTAAAATCCAAGATGAAATTCGAATTCAATCTCAAGTATACCACATTATACACTATTTATAACTCTAACACGACCAGCGAATAACCTACATACATGTAGAGCAAAATCTATCTCGGGCTATTCTGCAATAAACCACTCGCGTGCAATGACGTCATCCGATCCAGTTGCGTAGCACGGTCGTAAAAAGTAGTTACCATTATTTCATAACAAGTTCCCAAGTGTGATTTATCGTAGAATAACCCTAGTTAGAACTTATCAATTCTTAAATAAACAAATAGTGTATCATTATTTAAATGACAAATCACATGACTGTAAAGTCGTTTTGCAATTAAATTGTTTCTCGAACCATGTATATATCTGAAATGCCTTGAAAAAAATGTTTAATATGTAATTGTTTGATGGCACATTTTGCACAAGGATTTTTTATTTATTCTAATTATATGTGTTTATGTATTTATATAACTACATTGTTTTCTTTTGTTATAATTACTGTGTTTTTATCTATTTGTCATACGATTGTTTTCTGTATTAAAGAAATACTGACATAAAAAGTGAAGAACTTAAGTCATGTTATATTTTTCTCTCTTAAGCTTGGTTGTAAAGAGAATTCCTACAGTTTTTTCCTTTCGTAGACATTTTTTTATCAAATTCACATATATGATAGGAAGATTTGTGCTGAAAACAATGAACAAATAAAAACAATGGGTCATCAGGCTTGTTTTTGTGAAAAATTGTTTGAACACATCCAACGTTGCTGAAACTGCTAGCGATTTTCAACATTTACATAATCTTCTGCTTTTTTAATAGATGTCTACCAAAATATGCATCAAGTCAACGCTATAAGATTTACTCTTTTTACAGATTTTATTATATACTTATCTGATATCATAGTCATATTTGTAATACTATATAATTTAAATAATGGGTGAAATAATGGGTGAAAATGAAAAAAAAATCTTTTTTAAATTTTGAAACAAAAACTGTTTCATAGATTTTATTTTATGGTTTCCATGAGTAATTGTATTGTGAACATAAAAATGGCAAAAAATGTATGGGTCACCAGGCTAAATTTTATGTTAAGACCGCTTGAATACAACACCTGTTCGGACGCCAAATTGATTATATCTGCTAGAATTTAACGAAACTATAATTGAATATTAAATGATCTGGAAGGAGATATTGTCTTACCAATACAAAGTTAATTACATGAACAGTACTGTCTTTGTACTAAATTGCGCTGTCAAAACACAGCAACAAATGGCAAGTTGCATGATACATGTCAGGCATGATACATGTCAATACAACATAAACCAGTATCAACATTTGTTTACTGATAAAACTTATTAAAAATCTAATTTTATTCATGAGCTCTCATAATTTACATTGTCTGTCACATGTTTCAACAAATGTTGACTTTACTTCAATTTTCCATAGATACTATCGGCTGCGCAGAAAGATGCGCATAAAAAAAAACTATAGGAATTCCCTTTAACATTTGTTATGTCACACTTCTGAAATAAAAATTTTAATATTTATATTATCTATATCTATATTATCTGTATTTATATTATCTTACCTAAAAAACATATTAAATTTGTTCATTCTTATTTTCTAAACAAATATATAAATCAACATTTTGTGTGTTGTCTTCTTCACAGAACTTTGTGGTTGAATTGTTTGGTAGAAACCTTTTAATTAATGATAAGAGGACATTGATTCTTAATATCATATTTATTCTTTCAACAAATTTATGTTTAGTTTTCGCTTAAATGTGTTTAATTATTTATAATCTTAATTCATAAAATGGAATGAAATGCTATGTGTTCCATACATTAAGAAGATTTAAGCTGGAAAATAGAGTTTTAAAAGTTAAGTTTTTTGACTTTTTCAAGTATTTATTTGAAAGTGTTAGCTGCATTTGTAAATGACAAAAAGGCATATTACTGTTTTGAACATTTTATATTATCAGTTTCCCACGGTACATAATTTTGTTACGATTCGACAAGGAGTTGTAGCATAGGTTAATGCATTTACATTGATATAAGTTGATGAACCAGTAGGTTGTTTGTTCGAACCTCAGGGACCGGGATAGGACCGCCTCAATATAATGTACTGATCAAATGATTTCATATTGGCCTATTTATATGTCCGAGGGTGGTCTTATTGCCTAAGGCCAAAGGTCGAGGGTCAACACTATTGCCAGTAGAAAACAATAAGGTCACTGTGAAATAATGTAATTAATGATAATTTTATTACTAGTATTCACGTCTGTATGCGATCCTCTCAATTTAGGTAGTCACAAGTTGTAGTCCATTGTTTGAATGGAATGTTTGGCAAATGGCTTTATTGAAGTTCAAAACATATTAGTTAAGTCCTGTTTAATTCATAGTACTGCCGCGGTAGCCTAGTGGTAGAGCGCCCACTTTAAGTGCGAGGGGTCGTGGGGTCGTACCCTGGTCGCATACATGTAAAACCAAAAACTTGAAAAATGATAGCTTCCTCGCATGGCGCTCAGTACCTAGATATATCGTATGTCGAAGTGAAGCAGCACTTTAAAATTTGGTATTATGTTACCCGCTACAAGTAGACATCGTCGTTCATATGATTGAAAAAGATGCTTAACTCAAACGCACGCACAGATACTCTATTATGGATATCTCAGTTTTCCTAACGTATTTAAACTGAACTTTAATTTTCCGTAAGGCTTAGAAATTTTATGTTAAAAACAAATAAAAGAGCTGTCCAAACAAATGATATGCAAGATTACATAGTCAGAAAAGTACAAGTTTCATTACTGCACACGAATTTATACAGTTGTAGTCATAAAGATAGGTAATCAAAAGTAACGGGTTCAATAAATCTTTCTATATGTTAATCGCTATTCAAATCTTTGACAAATATTGCAGAAAATAGCTATGGCAAATAAGATTTGACAAGGAATTGATTGTATTATGTTCAACACCCGAAAAAAAAAAACCCAAAAATATAAAAAAACAGCCACTTTATAAACAAAGGCATTATGAGCCTAAAACAGAATGCTAATTATGTTTTAATATCTATTGATATTTTATCTTTGTTTTATTATATTTGTTGTAAAATAAAAATTGACAAAGCATAAAATGCTGTTTTTGTTTTTTTCGAAATCATGTCATTGTTTATGTCAATGGTTATATTTGCCAATTCGTTGAATTTTTCAAAGTTTACCGTTTTTCATAAATATTTTACTTGAAGTATATGCTTCGCTTACAATGATTGCCCACTACAATAAACTGTTCGGTGTACAGCAAGTATGATGCAACAAAGATTCTTCTGTTAGGGGCACTAATTGGGAACCAAAACAGTTCTACAATTTGTATCATCTAAGACAGCGTCAAAACTATCACAGTCAAGTAAATTCGTAATTATTGCAAACCTCAATAGAACTCCTTCCAAAACTACTATTTTTTTCATATGATTCTACAGTTTACTTTGTACTTTAAAAACGAATTTAACATCTTTCCATTTCATATATTATCATGTTTATTATCATTATTACTTTATTAATATCATTATTCAATTTTGACATAACCATACCTTTCGACAAAATTGACTCTTTATAATCTATGGCGTATCTCCCAGCTGTTATCTGCTTGTACTGCTCACATGAATACATGACGATGTTATCAGTCATCAGCAAACACTTTGAACACTTAAAATGATTTTTCAGCAGACACCAAACCGTTGATGAAAAATAAATGAGCAAATGATATATAGATTTAAAACAGACATCTTATAGCTATGAAATTAACAAACTAAATAGAAAAAAAAAAGATATAAAAGGCTCTTAAAATAAACTGTCAAAATCCATTACTAGATATGTGTCCTTACTCCCTCTTACATACAATTCTACCATGATAGTAACTGCAGCTTATCAGTGATTACGCGATAGCTTTAATTGTAATAGGGGACTTCCATTAGAATAGGAAAAAAGATCAGTGATCATGAAAATAGTATAGAACCTGGTCAACTATCTTATCAAATTACAAGTGCCGCTAGTTGTCATAGAATAATAATGAAAGTGAAACACGAAGAAACAAGTTATTAAGATTTTGACTCAATCTTGAAAATGTAGAAGAAAGTTAATTGTATGCACCTATCTATCTCTAAACATGCTAAAGTTGTCAATGTTTAAAATTATTTGGCCAAACAAAATGACGATTAAATGAAAGAAACATCAATACAATTTAGATTGAAACCAATTTTACAAATTTTACAACCGCACCCAATTTTTGTGTAAGAACATGAACACAAAGTACCATACTGAATTTTCTACACACCGCAAGAAATAGGTAACAAGTACAAATATCTTTCAGACCATTCCAAAAGTTTGTCAGACCATTCCAAATCAAACTTGTGTAGTAATAATTGATATTATACCCTTTCTCCTATTTAGTAGACTGACCGAACAATTATGTATTTGAGTGTTAATTAGGTTAACAGAATTTATAAGAATTCTTAAAGTTTTGCAGAAGGGAGGAACGTCCCACCCTTTCCATAAGTAAACTATAGACTTTATTTGCCACAAAACATGTATTGTTGAAAGGTAGGAATATTCCTCCCTTTGAGTGTTAATTAGGTTAACAGAATTTACAAGAATTCTTAAAGTTATGCAGAAGGGAGGAACGTTCCAACCTTTTCATTAGTAAATTATAGACTTCATTTGTTACAAAACATGTATTGTTGAAAAAAGAATATTCCTCACTTTTAGTGTTTATTATGTACACAGAATTTACAAGATTTCTTAAGTTTTGCAGAAGGGAGGAACGTTCCACCCTTTTCACTGGCATACACTTTAAGAAAAAATGTGCTTTTTAAAGGGAGGAATATTCCTCCCTCTAAATTAGATACGTGGACATGACTTTTAAGAAAGGGAGGAACGTTCCACCCTTTTATTAGTTTTTTTTTGTAAAACATGTCAACTTATTTTCATTGTTTTTATGTTTAAAAACAATTTGTTTGTGAAAGGGAGGAACGTTCCACCCTTTTCATTACAGGTAGACAATATTCCTCCCTTTTAATGTAAACAGAAACGACATGAATTCTCAAATTTTGCAGAAGGGAGGAACGTTCAAGCCTTTTACATTCAATGTAATATATTATACACAATATTTGTGTTGTTGAAATACCTTAACGTTGGCAAGAAAGGGAGGAACGTTCCACCCTTTCAATTAGTAAACTATAAACTTTTTTTTGTTACAAACCGTGTAAGGGAGGAATATTCCTCCCTTTGAGTGCTTATTATGTTAGCAGAAATTACAAGATTTCTTAAGTTTTGCAGAAGGGAGGAACGTTCCACCCTTTTCATTGGTATACACGATTTGTTAAGTTTTGCAGAAGGGAGGAACGTTCCACCATTTTCCATTGGTATACATTTTAAGAAAAATTGTGCTGTTGAAAAGGAGGAATGTTCCTCCCTCTAAATTAGATACGTAGGCATGACTTTTAAGAAAGGGAGGAACGTTCCACCCTTTTATTAGTACACCTTTTTTATGGTAAAACGTGTCAACTTATTTTCAGTGTCTTTTTATATATAAAAACAATTTGTTTGTGAAAATGAGGAACATTCCACCCTTATCATTAAGGGTAGACACTTTAAAAACATGCATTGTTAAAAGGGAGGAGGAATCTTCACGTCTGTATGCGATCCTCTCAATTTAGGTAGTCACAAGTTGTAGTCCATTGTTTGAATGGAATGTTTGGCAAATGGCTTTATTGAAGTTCAAAACATATTAGTTAAGTCCTGTTTAATTCATAGTACTGCCGCGGTAGCCTAGTGGTAGAGCGCCCACTTTAAGTGCGAGGGGTCGTGGGGTCGTACCCTGGTCGCATACATGTAAAACCAAAAACTTGAAAAATGATAGCTTCCTCGCATGGCGCTCAGTACCTAGATATATCGTATGTCGAAGTGAAGCAGCACTTTAAAATTTGGTATTATGTTACCCGCTACAAGTAGACATCGTCGTTCATATGATTGAAAAAGATGCTTAACTCAAACGCACGCACAGATACTCTATTATGGATATCTCAGTTTTCCTAACGTATTTAAACTGAACTTTAATTTTCCGTAAGGCTTAGAAATTTTATGTTAAAAACAAATAAAAGAGCTGTCCAAACAAATGATATGCAAGATTACATAGTCAGAAAAGTACAAGTTTCATTACTGCACACGAATTTATACAGTTGTAGTCATAAAGATAGGTAATCAAAAGTAATGGGTTCAATAAATCTTTCTATATGTTAATCGCTATTCAAATCTTTGACAAATATTGCAGAAAATAGCTATGGCAAATAAGATTTGACAAGGAATTGATTGTATTATGTTCAACACCCGAAACCCCCCCCCCCCCCCCCCCCCAAAAAAAAAAAATATAAAAAAACAGCCACTTTATAAACAAAGGCATTATGAGCCTAAAACAGAATGCTAATTATGTTTTAATATCTATTGATATTTTATCTTTGTTTTATTATATTTGTTGTAAAATAAAAATTGACAAAGCATAAAATGCTGTTTTTGTTTTTTTCGAAATCATGTCATTGTTTATGTCAATGGTTATATTTGCCAATTCGTTGAATTTTTCAAAGTTTACCGTTTTTCATAAATATTTTACTTGAAGTATATGCTTCGCTTACAATGATTGCCCACTACAATAAACTGTTCGGTGTACAGCAAGTATGATGCAACAAAGATTCTTCTGTTAGGGGCACTAATTGGGAACCAAAACAGTTCTACAATTTGTATCATCTAAGACAGCGTCAAAACTATCACAGTCAAGTAAATTCGTAATTATTGCAAACCTCAATAGAACTCCTTCCAAAACTACTATTTTTTTCATATGATTCTACAGTTTACTTTGTACTTTAAAAACGAATTTAACATCTTTCCATTTCATATATTATCATGTTTATTATCATTATTACTTTATTAATATCATTATTCAATTTTGACATAACCATACCTTTCGACAAAATTGACTCTTTATTATCTATGGCGTATCTCTCAGCTGTTATCTGCTTGTACTGCTCACATGAATACATGACGATGTTATCAGTCATCAGCAAACACTTTGAACACTTAAAATGATTTTTCAGCAGACACCAAACCGTTGATGAAAAATAAATGAGCAAATGATATATAGATTTAAAACAGACATCTTATAGCTATGAAATTAACAAACTATATAGAAAAAAAAAAGATATAAAAGGCTCTTAAAATAAACTGTCAAAATCCATTACTAGATATGTGTCCTTACTCCCTCTTACATACAATTCTACCATGATAGTAACTGCAGCTTATCAGTGATTACGCGATAGCTTTAATTGTAATAGGGGACTTCCATTAGAATAGGAAAAAAGATCAGTGATCATGAAAATAGTATAGAACCTGGTCAACTATCTTATCAAATTACAAGTGCCGCTAGTTGTCATAGAATAATAATGAAAGTGAAACACGAAGAAACAAGTTATTAAGATTTTGACTCAATCTTGAAAATGTAGAAGAAAGTTAATTGTATGCACCTATCTATCTCTAAACATGCTAAAGTTGTCAATGTTTAAAATTATTTGGCCAAACAAAATGACGATTAAATGAAAGAAACATCAATACAATTTAGATTGAAACCAATTTTACAAATTTTACAACCGCACCCAATTTTTGTGTAAGAACATGCATACAATGTACCATACTGAATTTTCTACACACCGCAAGAAATAAGTAACAAGTACAAATATCTTTCAGACCATTCCAAAAGTTTGTCAGACCATTCCAAATCAAACTTGTGTAGTAATAATTGATATTATACCCTTTCTCCTATTTAGTAGACTGACCGAACAATTATGTATTTGAGTGTTAATTAGGTTAACAGAATTTATAAGAATTCTTAAAGTTTTGCAGAAGGGAGGAACGTCCCACCCTTTCCATAAGTAAACTATAGACTTTATTTGCCACAAAACATGTATTGTTGAAAGGTAGGAATATTCCTCCCTTTGAGTGTTAATTAGGTTAACAGAATTTACAAGAATTCTTAAAGTTATGCAGAAGGGAGGAACGTTCCAACCTTTTCATTAGTAAATTATAGACTTCATTTGTTACAAAACATGTATTGTTGAAAAAAGAATATTCCTCACTTTTAGTGTTTATTATGTACACAGAATTTACAAGATTTCTTAAGTTTTGCAGAAGGGAGGAACGTTCCACCCTTTTCACTTGCATACACTTTAAGAAAAAATGTGCTTTTTAAAGGGAGGAATATTCCTCCCTCTAAATTAGATACGTGGACATGACTTTTAAGAAAGGGAGGAACGTTCCACCCTTTTATTAGTTTTTTTTTGTAAAACATGTCAACTTATTTTCATTGTTTTTATGTTTAAAAACAATTTGTTTGTGAAGGGGAGGAACGTTCCACCCTTTTCATTACAGGTAGACAATATTCCTCCCTTTTAATGTAAACAGAAACGACATGAATTCTCAAATTTTGCAGAAGGGAGGAACGTTCCAGCCTTTTACATTCAATGTAATATATTATACACAATATTTGTGTTGTTGAAATACCTTAACGTTGGCAAGAAAGGGAGGAACGTTCCACCCTTTCAATTAGTAAACTATAAACTTTATTTGTTACAAACCGTGTAAGGGAGGAATATTCCTCCCTTTGAGTGCTTATTATGTTAGCAGAAATTACAAGATTTCTTAAGTTTTGCAGAAGGGAGGAACGTTCCACCCTTTTCATTGGTATACACGATTTGTTAAGTTTTGCAGAAGGGAGGAACGTTCCACCATTTTCCATTGGTATACATTTTAAGAAAAATTTTGCTGTTGAAAAGGAGGAATATTCCTCCCTCTAAATTAGATACGTAGGCATGACTTTTAAGAAAGGGAGGAACGTTCCACCCTTTTATTAGTACACCTTTTTTATGGTAAAACGTGTCAACTTATTTTCAGTGTCTTTTTATATATAAAAACAATTTGTTTGTGAAAATGAGGAACATTCCACCCTTATCATTAAGGGTAGACACTTTAAAAACATGCATTGTTAAAAGGGAGGAGGAATCTTCCACCCTTTTTATGTAAAACAGAATCTACACGAATTCTCAAATTTTGCAGAAGGGAGGAACGTTCCACTCTTTACATTCAATTTAATATATTAAAAACAATATTTGTGTTGCCTTAACGTAGGCAAAAAGGGAGGAACGTCCCACCCTTTCAATTAGTAAACTATAGACTATTTGTTACAAAACGTGTAAGGGAGGAATATTCCTCCCTTTGAGTGCTTATTATGTTAGCAGAAATTACAAGATTTCTTAAGTTTTGCAGAAGGGAGGAACGTTCCACCCTTTTCATTGGTATACATACAAGATTTGTTACGTTTTGCAGAAGGGGGAACGTTCCACCCTTTGCATTTGTATACATACAAGATTTCTTAAGTTTTGCAGAAGGGAGGAACGTTCCACCCTTTTCCATTGGTATACATTTTAAGAATATTTGTGCTGTTGAAAGGGAGGAATATTCCTCTCTCTAAATTAGATACGTAGGCATGACTTTTAAGAAAGGGAGGAACGTTCCACCCTTTTATAATTACACCTTTTTATGGTAAAACGAGTCAACTTATTTTCAGTGTTTTTATGTATAAAAACAATTTGTTTGTGAAAGGGAGGAAAGTTCCCACCTTTTCATTAAACTTTTAGGTAGACACTTTAAAAACATGCATTGTTATTCCTCCCTTTTTATGTTAAACAGAATCTACATGAATTCTCAAATTTTGCAGAAGGGAGGAACGTTCCACCCTTTACAGTCAATGTAATATATTATACACAATATTTGTGAAAAGTCATGCTGTCGAAAGGGAGGAATATTCCTCCCTTTTAAAAAGTTTGTGAAATAATAACTACAAAGATAAGAGAAAATTTTCTTGATTATTTTTGGACACCCACACATCAGAGTGACTTTTCCGAGTAGTATGAAAATTACACCACAAAGTGGGGTGTAAAATCCTTGATAACCGGCCCTGATAAAAGAACTTGATTGGAAAGTATTGAATTATATTGGAAGCTGTTAGTAATACCTTTTGTTTTGTCATTTTAACAAATCAACGTTTTGTAGCGTTTCTGTGGAAGTTGTTTAATTACATTGGCATTATCAAACCATTTAGCATCAAATCGGACACAGGTTAAAGTAATTGTCCAGAAGAAACAAACACATTTAGTTTGTTGTAATCTCACATTTGCTTCCGGTTAGACATGCGCACATTCAAATATTTGGTTTATTCGTACTATATCGGTTCTGTAAACACGCATTATGTCTCTGTAAAAGCATTTTATCGAAGTGCCATATTATCACACCAGGCGGCGCTCAAGTTCTTGGCTCTTTAATTTTCCTCAAGCTATGTTTTCTAACATTAGGTGGATATTTACGTGAGGTGTAAGGGTTACGCATGTAAAGTCAAAGTACAAATGTGACATAATTAAAATGTATAACAGACATATTGTGTAGGTCATCGCCTGTTTTATATGACCGATCAACGCAAGAGACAAATGCTATATTGCATAAGGTTTAGGGGAATTGCCTTGAACAAAACAACATTATATCAGTGGTATGGGGGTATAAACGTTGCCAGGAGAGTATCGCTGGCGACTTGCCATTCAGATATCAGAAGACAACAGCATTCAGTCACGTTTTCCGGAATGTAATGATTAGTTATATTTGATATGACAGCGTCATGATGACGTAAGATCGCTTTACTGGTATAGACGTTACGCAAGAAGCGGTAAATAAATCATATGTGTGTGCTGAAATTATCTTTAATTTAAATATTCATAAACTTACTTATAATTACTACTACTCCAAAATGTGATAATATTTGCAAACCGGAGCCATGTGGCTCCAGCGACTACAAGTTTCTGGGCAGTGTATTTTTAATCTTGTATAAAGACTACATGCAAATTAAGACAGTGTTTTGGTCACTAAACGTTTCCTTTGTATGCAAGTATTACCGTTCTGTATTGCTTTTCAACGAGTGTAAATTTAATTTGTGTTTCATACAAGTAATAGTCCGTCTGTCATGCACAAATCATGAAATCACATCCCTTTATTATAAAGAGCTACATCGCATTGTGCCGCTTTAATTCCAGAGTAACGTAAGACCTTTTCTGTCAAAATTGAGATTTCGGTGTCGTTATGTATATCTCTATGGTGATTTTGTGTCCTTGTAGAACTACCTATAAAAAGCTAAATTTCAATTCAACAAGGTTATAAGAAGGGAAGTCATTAAACATTGTTTTCAAAAACTATCAATGAGCTTGCTATGTCAATGTTGAAATAAGGAGATGAAATCTTTTAAACCAGCAATATATTCTACGGTCTTGAGTTAATGGCTTTTTATCTTAGAGTTTCTTTATTAGCATCTTTCTCAGATAATATTTTTATACAATAAGCAGTTTAAATATGTAATGATAAGCCTATCAATGGACATCTGGGAAATAATTTAATTTAGTGGATAAGTTTAGTGTCTGATTTTTGAATGTTTAGTAAACACATGCGTTCTTCGTTAGTTTATGACATTTTTCTTGATTTCCGGCATTTCATTTTGCAATATGACCTACTACGTTCGCTGTAATAGCTAATATAAAACACTCTTCTCTTCCCCCATGCAACCCCGGCAAGCAAAACATTTAGGAATAGATGTGTTTCTAGACCAATCAAAGATTGATTGTGCGCTCCCTTGTTCGTTAGAGGTTGGGTTTGGGTGAAGGAAACAAGCTGATTCTCTGAATTAGGGGTGCCGTTTGTTTACAATATTGCAATCATATAAAACATATTGATTAAAACAAAGTTAACGGCATCAATTATTTTATTTCTTTAAAACGTTACATCATATTACCCATAAACAGCTAGCTTCTTTGTAATTTAATTACTAACAGGTAAGCTTAAAATGTTGATACTTTTATATTTTGTTTGATACAATAACATGAAACACTTACTAGTATCAAATAGTGTTTTCGTTACATTACAAGCATGCCTATTTACATTTCAATGTCACAAATCGATGTCATCAACATGACTTAGCTTTATGTTGTTATATATTGTATATATCTTTTCAATAAAAGCATTTTCAGCCAAATACATTGTTTGGTTATACCGTGTTAGTTAACATTCTGTGAAGCGCTTTATTGATCATTTATTGTATTCTTAATCCGTGGTAAATTAATGTTAATATATTAGGATTATGTTTTCTGTTTTAGCTGTTTCTTTATTTTAATGAGTTTGAATCAGAGGTGGGAAACGAATGATTTCAGACACAATGTCTTTTATCAAATCGTCACGGAAAACATACGCCTCGCCCGAGTATAAAAAGAAAGATAATTCTTAGCCTACACTAAGTTCTATTTTCAATAACCTTTTTACTCTCGTGTTCTCTTTCTTTTGTGGAAAATTATTTGATAAAGATCTTTTCTATCTAATGTCGCGAAACTAATCTTAAAAGTAAAACATGAATATAATTTGAAACAGTATGCACAAACACTATATAAGTGAATCGAGTCGCTATTCAAAATTGTGTGTCCAAACTATACTTTTATCTTTCATAAACTTTTCTTTGTCTTAATCTAGTGTATTATTAAAACTAGCCGCACTGACATAATGTATACTTGGTCTTTGGATAGGAATACCCGGGTATTATGGTATTGGTTATGAACAATCACACTCTGAGTGTTTTAAAACAGAAAAATTTTTATTTAAAAGAAAAGACACAACTTCAGTACTTCAAAGATTGATATTATTGAACGTAATGTAAGAATTACATATCAATAAACTGGTATTTCATTTCCCGACGATGACCGAGCTCGAAATATCTTCCTGCAGCAGAAAACCAGAGAATATGCTGTGGTTCAAGCCGTGTACTCTTTTGTCTGCGTCAGTGTTTTGCACGGTGACGTCATCACCCTTCTGTAATTCTAGAATGATAGTTTGGCACGCTGTGTCGTATCCTGATATTTCTGAAGCACTCAGATATATTGTGGAAATAGCATGTCCATTCTTAGTGAATTGCGCGTGGTAGCTTTCCTTGTAAATAGAGAAGAGGGTAGTAGAGAAGACGTATGTACCAGACACTGGGGCAATGAAGGAACCAAGATGACTGTTGTAAGCATTACCGATGTTTGTTATCACATTATCAAAGGTAATCGGTTGGTGCGCTCCCATATGGGTGAAATGTTGACTGAGCCCAGCAAAAAATGCTACGGGGTTTTCATTCATTGTACGGCGGATTCTTTGGGTTTGAACTTCTACAATTACACGAAAAAAAAACATTGGTTTTAGGAGCAGTTTTGTACAACATGAACACAAATTTGCATATTATAAACCAAGAACAATTGGCTGAATTATGAATATAAATAATATGTATATGAATCCTTTACTAGATAATAACAAAAATTCTTACAAGACTCGATTTATTTCTCGTTTTAAGAAAGAAGATTGAAACGTTTTTATAACGTCAAGCGTCATAGCGGCGCGCTGAAAAAGAAAACCACATAAATCAGAAAACCATGTGATGAATACTTTTCAATGATGCAGATAATAATCCTTGCTAACTTGTTACAATCGAAATAATGTATCTCAAACAGTGATCTGCTCTTCAATAAAACATAGTTTGTTGTTCAGATGCGTACTACATCTCTTAGGTTGCGCCCTCGTGAAATGATTCATTCGCATCTGAACTCTAATGATTTCATTGAACGACAAATCACTGTTTGGGATATATCATTTCTTAATTAAACACTTCTAAAACATGTCTTTCTAATATTTCCAACATGCATCTTTTGAAATAATACCGCACTGTCCGGACTTTAAATATTTAACTACTGTATATATATTTGAATATGTTATACCTTCACGAGATTGCACCGTTGCTGATTTGATCCGTCCATTTATGTCATCCAAGATATTACTGTTTCATTCATTTTCGGGTTGAAGTCGTCAGGGCGTTTGCTCGTAAGTCTTCTGACGACGCCTTCGAGGGGTGCGGTACGTCGAGTTTGAATCAAAAGTTGGCGCCTTAAGTTCTGCATATCGCGCACATATGATTTTTCCCGAGCCTCAAACTGTTCCATACGAGCCAGGAGATCTTCAAGCTTCTTGATTGTTTCAAGATGTTCACATTCCTTAGCCCCGTCTCGAACGTTACCATTATCAGCGTGATCGCTGTATCCCGATTCTTCAACAAATGCATTATCCAAAGCTGAGGTTACAGCTAGGATTTCACAAAATAAAACAATTGTTTTAAAGTGCATTTTTCAGTAAGTTAAATTTTTACAAGTGTATGCCAATCCAAATTACGATTGCCCTACTGATATAAAACTAAGACAATGCTGTATTTAAGATGTAAACGTTCGCTGATAAGGATAGTATACTTTTTAAAGGACATGTTCCAAAATTTACGTATACATTTTAAAAGTTTGAAAGTGCTTTAGATATGGACAGTCTCTTTTATGTTTCATTCTTTGACATTATTTTAGTTTTCATTATTCTGCTAGAGATTTATTTAAGAAACAGAAATCCAGTTAAAACGGTCAGACGATATTAATATATTTTATTATACAATCTGATAACTCTTAGATTTGTTTCTACATTTTGAACAAAAGGGATAGAGATAAATTGATCATAGCTTAAAAACCAGTGTATCTTCATATGCATCTAAATTGTGTATTTAAATTTGCCAATCATTTAAAGAAACACTCATGCAGTTTATCAAAGTTGGTGGAACAAATCTATTTTTTGCCGTATAAATAAGACGTACAATAGAGGAAATTAAGTGAAAATATTTGTCAAACATTAACTTAAATGATACTAATTAATAATATTCTATATTGTACATACATTGTTATCGTTTTAAAAGAAATGAATTCCGCGTCGCTTAATATAGAGAGTGCAGATATATGCCTACCTGGATCGTGAGTTTGATCACAAGGAGAGGCGTATGTTCTCCGTGGCGATTCGATAAAAGACATTGTGTCTAGAATCATTCGTCCTCCACCCATGATTCGTGTGAGTAAGTTGTCGGAGAACAGTTTTGTACTGGTACAGAATTCAGAAAGACAGCTTAGGTTAACTTTCAACCGTAACGTAACGTCGTTCAGTCAAAAACAAACAAACGATCAAACAACGAAGAAATGAATCATATTTATCTGTAGGCATGCCTCTTTAAAATACACTTTAAAGTGCCCTCTTTATCAGAATGTGTCATTTTATACTTCTGCTAAATTTGGAACAGCCAAACTTGAATTCAATATCTATCTCAATAATGAACATTTTAATTGTTTTGCATTAAGGTGATTCAGTAAGTTTAAGTTTCTGTCTGAAATATCAACATTGTGTAACCTGATTTGTTTTTATAAATGATACTTAATGAGTTTGTTGTTTAGTAATATAAGCCAGACAACAATTATTGACGAAACATCTTTGAAATTAAAGTAAGGAAAATTACCAGTTTGGTAACTTAATTTGATATAAGTGTGTACGATTTTGGTTTGTTAAGCGGATTTTAAGTGCTGTGTGGCGGCCGTTAAAAGTCGCCCCGACTTCATCTTAGTGTTGTTACATTTTCTGGTCCTTCGGGATCATTTATTTCAATTCGCTTTGATGTGAGGACTGAATACTGCTTAAGCCGGTGCTAGGGGGCGTGGACTGTGTTGCATTTTCTATTACCGCTCATAAAAGACTCAATCAAACAGAGTCTGCAATTTTCACTTTTTGCCTTGTTCTCGGTGCTTCCGAGGGATCTACTTTCCAGATTTTGTAAGAGCTATTGATAATTGTTAATTCTTCATCTCCCTCTGAACAGCATTAAATATCAATGGATTTCTTTCTTATGTGGAAAAGTAGAGATTGTTAAACGTTAAACAAATAATGAGCAATAACAACAATTCCTATTTCGTAACCAATCAAATGGAAAACTTATGCTTTGAGTTGGTCAAGGGCGTACTACTGTAGGTGAGCAAAGGTACTATTCAATAATCATGTAATGTTTGATTGTTTATTTCTATAATATTGTTTTAAACTGTCAGCATCATGGTCGGATTGACGGACGCACGAATAGACGGACGGACGGACGTACTCACAGATGTAAAATCAAACAAACAAAGCAAAATGTATATCTCCAAATTTAGGGGAGGGAGCGATAACATAGTCACGTAGTCATATGAGCTGTATAAGTATATAAACGCTGGGGAGATATGCCATAGATTATAATGAGCCAGCACCGAAAGGTCATTTGTCTAAATGGGGTTTTAGGCCAAAATTATAGTAATAAAGTAACAATGATAATGAGAAATGATAATACTATATGACATCGAAAGTGGTTAAATTCGTTATAAAGTCCAAAGTAAAACGAAAAATCATGTTAAACAAGCAAGATTTTGGAAGGGTTTCTATTAAGGTTTGTACTATTTGCGTATGAATAGTTCTGATTCTATCTTAGGTGATGCCAATTGTACAATGGTGTTGCTACGGTCAGTCAGTTCACCTTACAGAAGAATCTTTGTTACATTGTTCCTGGTGTACTTTGAATAGTGTATTTTAGTGGGCAAAATTTAAACAATGCGGAACCCTTTTGTAAAAAAGACTTTATGAAACCGTTTACTATTGAAAAACTTAATACGGCAAAATGACAAATTTTACCATTTATATAATAAAATGGCATGTTTATGAAACAAACAAAAACAACATTTTATATTTTGTCAATTTTTATTTTACAACAAATAGAAAAGAAATAAAAGTAAAAAATAAATATACAATAAAACATAGCTAGTATTCTGGCTGTTAGTGTTCAGAATAGATATATGAAAATTGTGATATCGAATAGATGTGCCATTCTGTTTGATATATATCTTTCAGTCGAGTATTAAACAAAGGTATTAAGACTTTCATATTGAGAGATTCTGAAAATATAAACACATCTGTAAACCTGAGGTTTGCAAAATATTTCATACCTTTGATGACCAATTTGTAACATTTTTGTCCTTAAGTATTCCTATTCTTTGTTTACCTACAATAGTTTTTATGATAAAATTATTTTGTTTGCAACCATATAGTTTCAAACAGTATTTAATTTATAATTCTAGTCAAGCGATTAACATATAGTGGAAATCTATCTAGTTCAGCATTTAAAGACAATGTGTTAGCTAATCTTTTTACATTTAACATCCATTTGCAAAACTTTCTATGAATGCGTTCTATGTTGTCCGCTTTTAAAAAGTCCCATATTTCACAACCATAGTTTGATAGAGATAAAACATATGAATCAAGCAATTTATAAATTATTTTTACAGGTACTTCCATACTCCTAGTAACACTAAACAGAGAATTCATTGCGCATAGACCTTTACCGGCTAATGCTCCCGTGACATGAATAAAAGATCCACTGCTTGAAAAAAAAAACGCCCTAAATATCTGAAAGTACTAACAATTCCTATTTACCTGCCAGCATAATACCATTGAAAGTTTTCACTTAATCTGCCCCCTTTTCTGAAGACGACAATTTTTGTTATCTCTACGTTCACATTTAAGTTCCATTTTTTTACACAAACGTTTCTGAATTGTCCAATGACTGTTGTAACCACCCTCTAGTAAAAGAAAATAACACCGCCTCGAATGCAAATAATAGTAAAATAAATTGACAACTGATCTAATGATATATCGGCATTTACATTTTGTTGTAAATGTACTTCAATGTCGTTAAGGAACACCAAGAAATAACCGGAGAGGTTATCTCCCCTTGTTATAAACCAAGATAACAATTGAAAAAGTCTGACATCGTATTTATGTATAGTAAACATAACTTGATATTTTTGTACATTGAGAGTGAATTACAGATAATAATGTTCCACCAATACCAGGTTTTATCAATTAGTACCATAAACAGTTATTATCCATAAAATCATAACCCTTCTAGTAATCTATAAAACAGCACATTAAATAGGATTTATCTTTCAACTGCTTTTTAATAAGAAAATTCAACATGAATATAGCGTCGACTGTATTGTGATTTGATCGAAATCCAAACTGAGCAGTGAGCGTAATGGCAATCCTTCAAGTGCTGCTTCACTCCGAAATACGCCTTATGATATCCAAAAATATAAATCAAACAGAACTTAATTTATTAGTTCAAAGATGTCATTTATCAAACATTCCACCAAAACAATGGACTAAACTTTTGACTACTAGTACCTAAATTGCAATTATGATCGCATACAGATGTGAATATTATAATTGTCATTATCTAAATTAAACCACAGTGACCTTATTGTTTTCTACTTGCAACAGTGTCGACCCTCAAACTACGGCCCTAGGCAATAAGACCTCCCTTGGACATATAATCAGGCCAATATGAAATCATGCATTATATGGAGGCGGTCCGATCGCGGTTTTGTTATCATAGAACTCCTTTAATAAACTTTAAAACGTTACATGTCTTAACAAAAACCGCGGGAAGCTATTCATATAAAATGTTCAAAACAGCAATACAATACACATTTTTGCCATTTACAAGTGTACAAATAAACTAAATGTATAAAACTCTACTTTCCAGCTTAAATCTTGTATCGAAAACAAAGCATTTTGTTTTATGAATAAAGGTTATGAACAATTGAATATAAACTTCAAACTCAACCTCAGACTAGACATAAATATATTGAAATAAATAATGGCATATTAACAAACAATGTCCTCTAATTAATAATTAAAATGCTTCTGCAAAACTTTTCAACTGCAAAGTTCTGTGAAGAAAACAACAAACTATTGATTTACATATTTGTTAAGAAAATAAAGAATGGCAAAAAATGTTAACCGTATAATTTAGTTAGAATACTATTTAAATAAAATATATATGAAGCATATATTACAATAATGTGATATAACAAATATTAAAGCAAACGGCAAAAGTTTGTTGTAATATAAAATGAACAGTAATAATTAATGAAAGAAAAAACTGTATAAAATTATATATTCATATATAATAAGAAAAAATAAGTTTATGATGTCTTCAAACAAAAACATATCAAATAATTCATGACATTGCAGTTATATGCTTTGTTTGTTTTGTTTGTTTGTTTGTTTGTTTTGGGTTTAACGGCGTTTTATGCAACAATAGTTAAGTCATGTAACGGCGGGCAGTTAACCTAACCAGTTTTCCTGGGTTCTGTACCGGTACAAACCTGTTCTCCACAAGTAACTGCCAACTTCCCCACATGAATCAGAGGTGGAGGACTAATGATTTCAGACACAATGTCTTTTATCAAATAGTCACGGAGAACATACAGATATATGCGTAGTTGGAGAAACTAGATAAATACCAAAAAAAAAACTCTACAGTTATGCGGTTTGTCATTTAAAAAAAACGATGCACTTCTTGAGTATTTATACATGTCTTTTTTGTATGTAAATTAAACATTTCATTAATCTTTACAAACACAACATGATTGTGCAAATGATTTTGAACATACTTAACAACAACAACATCATCCACAGGAATAAACAGGAATAAAATTAAGAAAGAAACAAAAAGAAAGTAACAAATAGAGCTATATTAATTCAAATCACTCCATTTAATGCTTTTGTTCCGTCTTAAGTTTCCTCGATGGCAAACTGATCTGAAAAACTGAACTGGTTTAGGTGATCCTGGTTGTTGTGTTACTGTCTTAAAGTAATTTGATTTAATTGTTGCTCTTCGCTCTCGTTGAAATTAAGCTTTTCAGTATAGCTCCTAGTTGGTTGATATCATTTGATTTATCATTCGGTGTTTAAGAAATGTACGGCTCTCCTTTGATTTTCACCGCTCCTGTAAGCTGATAATAAACGTAAAACGTCAAACATTTACTGATCGCACCCTATACATATACCAAAAACCCTAAGTAGAGTGTTTGCAAACATCTAAACTCGATATTTTATATTTTTTTTACATTTTATTCCATGCTATACATGTTTGGAATTATTAGTACATATATCTTTGCACTTCAGGAAAGCTTATAAATGTTTCCTTTAAACTTCTAGCTGCGATATGTGCAAGTGAGCGTAAATTTGTTATGTATCTCAGGCATTAAGCTGATTGTATTGACAATTTTACTTATTCCCCTTCCCCTACCGAGGTTTAGAGCAAAAGTGGTGAGTGTATATCCATAAAAAGTACTTGAAACAGTTTCACTGTCTTCCCTCCATATGCACATATACGTCTTCTCTTAAATTCAGTAAGAGCATGCACTTGGTAAATGACTACAAACTCTATATCATGTTTTAATCAAATAGTCCTCCCGTAACTAAAACTTGATTATTGCCTCGACTGATAAATCTCTAGAACATACCTGTCTATTACGTATGCCAACGATGACTTTTGTTACGTCAAGGGACTTTATGCCCAAAGAACAAGAATGTAATGCGTCAAGTGTTTGTGCAAGTTTGGCGGCAACTGTCAAAATAGCATTCACTGAAATGTGCACCTCTTCATCGCAAATGTCTTTTAAATGGCAAAATCTCGGAAGAGTGTTTCTTGCAGTGAGACGATGGCTAACCGCTAAACATCTTTTTGCATTATCGCCAATTTCTGAAATAAATGACTTAGCATTGTTATGATAACTATTTCATATTGAAACCAGAACATGGGTTTAATAACAATGAATTGTGCTAACAGGCTTGGTTATGCTTTGCATAAACAGACTATATGTTATGAGAAATGCTTTTTAACAAGTAATGACGCCGTTGGCATTTAATGTTCAGATGATTTATCAAAAACATTTCGTTGGCAATGCAATTGCAATAGACAAAATGAATGTCAGGAAAGGTTTGTCAGTGCACGCAGTAAACCAGTTGACAAAGAATCTTTACTTCCTTTAATAAAACCTCGAAAAGTGCCATAAGTTTCCGAGTATTTGATATCCATTTCCGACGACTAGTAGCTCAATATATGTAAAACTCTAATGAGAAAAACATTATTGTATATGTACAGTGACTCGCGTTATTCAGCATAAACTTAAGCAAAGATATCAGAGTTCAGCGTTCATGTAACTACTGCAATAATTATTAGAAAAGAATATTTGAATCATATGTATATGGGCATGCTAGAAGTGTTTGTGCATAAAAATGTTACCAGACCTAGAGTTTCTATTGCAGAAATCAGTAAAATAACTAACCTTTTGTCATCTTCTTTAGTGACTGCTCGTCAGAACTAGGATTGAAATTCTAAGAATAGATAATAAGTATGATAAAATTGAATTAAAGTAGAAAATTTTAAAATATTTATTGTGCAATGTGAAAGTATCTTAAGGTGGAATGCGCCTAATTTGTAGTTCTTGGGTTCCGTTTCGAAATTTTGTTTAATATAAAATTCAGCATATTCCTCATAGAATGCGTATTTTACTTTTTTTGATATTTCTGTAACTTTTTTCTCTACAAACCTTCAAACACGACCATTGACGTCCATTTTTGATGAACCATTATTTCACGTCCGTCAGACTGTTTTCTTAAATCATTCTGTTCAGTCAACAAGTATCGATTTGCTTGTTTCTCATCATATTTTCATTTAATAATGTCTTTGAAATGGTGTAAAATTTGTGGAGTTATTTACGTTAAAGTGACGTCAGAGCAACAAATATGACGTTTAGTTTTGAATAAAAAGTTTGCGTTAATCTTGTCTCATGTAAAACCCAAACGATAGACTTTGACAAAAAACTAACATGATCATGAAAACTTTATTTTCTGTCGATTGAAGGAAAAAAATTATGGGGTCACCGAATTCATTTTCGCGTAAAATTTCGTTACGCTACCCCTACCCCCAAATAACAACATAGCTTAGTTTGGCTGTTTTTCTGATATATCTCTTTTCAAATCTTAGTATTTTACATTCTCATACATCAATTGTTCACTACAGGCGTGAAACGAATCATGGAACGTGAGAAAGAGAGCTTTCCTTTCAAAAGAGGTACTTACAACTGTAAAATTGGCGACTTCATTGAAAAAAATGGTTTGAATGCAGAATGTATAACATACGCCAATACGACAACTTTGCTTAAAGTACTGATCATGTTATTTTTGAAAGTCGCTTTAAATACACTTTCTATATGATAAAGCTTATTTTTCTTTTCAAATTTTTCTATTCAAAGTACCAATAAACACGTTTTCCGTTGTAAAACACTGCTAACATGAAGAATACTGGCATATGCAATTGTGTATATTGTTCGGAGTTTTCACACTTGAAACACAAACAGAAAGCATCATTATTGTACAATATCATTGGTCAATATTATACAACAGATTCAAATATTCTAAAGGTTGTGATTTCAGACGTATGACCCTTGACTCAACCGCCCCTCCAAGGGAGTAAAGGTTGTTTGTATCTTGTTTTTCTTAATATTATCCCTAACCCTCCCTAAGTACGCACACACGCACGCACGCACATCCCAAGGTCTTACATTTTTACTATTTCGTTTCTTACTTCTCCACCCTAGTAACATCTGACCATAAGATAAGTTGCCATGGGCTTGCCCGGTTAATTACCCGCTCCACGCATACGTTCGCATAATTTGATGGCGGAATTTGGTTTTACGGGTCAGAGTTAATTTTTGAAAGTTTATACCACAGACGCTATTTAAAATAAATCATAACTTCTACAAGTTCAGTATTCATGATATAAGAGAGGTTTCGTTGAGTTACAGCGAGTGTCAGTCACAACCGCTGCTTTCTTTCTTTTACCCCATCCGCTTAGATCAGTAGGAGCGCAGATCTATGGATCGCGAGTTCGGTCCCGGAGTAGGGCATGCCGATTTGATAGAAGGCACGTGTCCGAAACCATTCGTCCTCCACCTCTGATTTATGTGGTGAAGATAGAAGTTGTTTGTTGAGAATACAGAATCCAGGAACACTGGTTAGGTTAACTGCCCGCAGTAACGTAGAAAAACAGAGATAACCAAAAAATAAAAAAAAAAAAAAAATTTTATGTCATGGAATGTTTTCTTTACTCGTATTTCTTATGTTTCTAATATTAGGAAACAGTATGATGTATGGCATGAATATGTTTCTATTATGTGTCTATGAATACAAGGATAACATTTGTACACACATCTCCGGAGAGCTAAAACCTCTTTGCAAAGGATGGTGTTTCTATCCAGCTAAGTTGCTAAATAAATTAACCTTTTCACAGCAACAGCCTCCGTAGCTGTTTTCCCGCGGTTATTCAGGAGGATTCACTTTTTTCGAAATCTGGGTGCCCGACTACTCTCCAAACAATCGAAATATTTCCAAAACGTAAAATGTGTAATAATGTGTAATAAAGTTAGATAAAATAATGTTTACTCGAACATGATGTTATAATTACATAAAGGCTTTCTAAATTTTAAAAAGTTGTATGCGCACTTTTTTCCTAGTTATGTTAAAATGAATATTTCTCATTTTCACATACGTTTTACTTTTTTCGTACTGTGCCGAGGTTGGCCAGGTTCTGTTTACCCCAGTATTACTTTCTGAAGACTGGTTGTTGTTCGAATCTGCTTCATTAAGAATGCACCTATATTAACTAATAAGATATTTATGGCATATATTTATAATGTAGGCCTATATTTGTTTGCCTCAGTTCTATTGGCTGCATGTGATGGAATTATATACTGGTAATTGTTAAACTTTAAAGGCTGAGGTAATTCAAATGAAGGATTTTCACTATATTCTGTCGTTTTTTTTTAATTTATTTTTGTAAATGTTAACAATGTAATGTGCAATGATACATGAGTTTTCATGTATTATTATTAACTTGCGAGATAAATAATTTCACTTGTAACGTTGAATGAAATCATTAATAGTAAAGGCCTCTTTTGATTAAATTCTTCTTAAATAGGTTAAAGATGAATTTGTCTTGATCAAGAGAATCAGAAAATCCATTGAATTACGCATTTTTTTAATCTGGGGTAGGAGACGAGTAATGTAATTCTGCGCAAAGGGTAACGGGGTGTTGATTTTGTCGCATTCTCATAATTATATCAAATATAATCTAAACATTATAATCTGAGTTCTACACAGAAATTATTTCGCTAATGTAAGAGAGTTTTAAAGGTTATTTTGATTTAATTTTACTAGGAAAAATAAAATAGTAGAGTTTATCCTAAAAGGAGGAGATACATGAAAAAAAAATCAATTGCGCTGTCTTGTGATTTGGGGGGTAGGGGTAGCGTAACGTAATTTTACGCGAAAACGAATTCGGTGACCCCATAATTTTATTCCTTCAATCGACAGAAAATGAAGTTTTCATGATCATGTAAGTTTTTTTGTCAAATTCTGTCGTTTGGGTTTTACATAAGACAAGATTAACGCAAACTTTTTATTCAAAACTAAACGTCATATTTGTCGCTCTGACGTCACTTTAACGTAAATATCGACTTCAACGTTAAAATGATCTCCACAAATTTTACACCTTTTCAAAGACATTTTTAATTGAAATTATGATGAGAAACAAGCAAATCGATACTTGTTGACTGAACAAAACGATTTAAGAAAACAGTCTGACGGACGTGAAATCATGGTTCATCAAAAATGGACGTCAATGGTCGTGTTTGAATGTTTGTAGAGAAAAAGGTTACAGAAATATCAAAATTGTAAAATACGCATTATATGATGAATATGCTGAATTTTACATTGAACAAAATTTCGAAACGGAACCCAAGAACTTCAAATTAGGCGCATTCCACCTTAACGAATAAATTCATCAAATTTTAGATATATGCCTAAACTAAAAAAATAAGAGATTAAGTAACTGCAGTCCGTATGTACAGCGCACAATTAATATACATTTTCTGAATGATCGCGTATGTTCTTCTTGTTAAGTTGCGTAAAGAGAATTCCTCTTTTTCGTGTTTTTTATTCATTCCTTTTGTATCTTTTCCTGCTTTACTCTACGTACTGACAGCCATAAGTATGATCATTTAGGACAATGCAGCAATAGCAAAAATGTTTTGTTTATAGAAATGTTTCCCGTTATAAACAGGCCTGTTTCGAATTTTCACTACATGCCAAAGAGATTTGTCATACATGATAACACTTACTGTTATGGTGTTTGTTTGAAAATTAAACAAAAACAGAATCAACGCTGTGTTCGTAGATATTAAAGGATGCTTTTGTTATTAACTAAAACAATTACATATGCTTTGTGTTCCTGAAATTTATTTTACCTCCTTTCCCGGTTCGTGGTGTATTGAACATTTAGTAAAATGACCTTTATTTAAACAATTAAAAGAAGCATTAAAGTATAACATTCTTTGTAAATACTTGCTGGTATTGGAGTAGTTTTGCTTCTTATATCAATGCTTTGTGTGACATAAAGTGGTAATATGTGAGTAGCATTGGGTAATTGAGGTTAAAAGTCGTATTTATTATTAGTAACTACGTCAGACTTTATCTGTTTTATAATCCCATCAGCGGTAATTAAGAACTATATTGTTATAGAAATGACTATGTTACATTTCATATGAAAATGAAGCCTTAAAAGACATCCAAAGGCGATATATTTGAAGTTGTGATATAGTGGAGTTGCTTCGAAACGCAGTAACTGTTTCTAACGTTTAGAACGATTATTCAAATGATTATGCTATAGCTAGCTGACCATAGAATAATTCAGTAATTCATTTTTAAAAGAGGATATTAATTTCATTTTTTCCTTCATGATCAAAATTATTCCCATATAACAGTTTATATCAGATAACATAGTATAATAGATATTACTTTTCCTCCTATAATTGCGCTCAAAGTATATAAAATTGGGTTGAGAGCTGAGTTGATAGGAAGTATGAAGACCGCTGCCCATGCATAAACCTCTCCGGAAATCACGTGACCGGTCAAAGCAAGCATACCTAAAATAATAGCGTTAATTTTCTTTGAAACAAGTGTATGGAAATCGTGTACTTTTATCTAATAGTATTTTTTAAACTGTTCTTTTAAACGACAGGTTCCTGATTTTACATAATGGTTTCAATAGTTGCATGTCTTTTATTCGTTTCATCCAAAAATATTGGACAGATTGATTTTGAAGAAGAATGCAAACTGAATTGTGTATTTATTCTCAATTAAATATATTTATAGTTTAATCTAACGTTTTAAATGGAACTCTCTACCAAAACCATACGGCGTATGCGCTCGGAAGTTTTAGTAATTATCTTGCTATAGGTCGCGATTCACACTGATAGACGTAGGTTGTTGCCGTGCAATTTTAAAGCATTACTTCGAATTGCTTCGAAAATATCAGTATCAGTCAGAAATATTCGTATGAAAAAGTATATTACCAAGAACTCCAATTGGAAACCAACACATAAAATCTGTTGCAACCACTAGTAGTAGATTTCTTGCCACTTTTAAGTCCCTCTTTCTAGCAGATTCTACTGAAGTGGCAATTCCGCCAGATTTGCGTATTTCAATGAAAATAGATACCTGACCGACTGCAACTAGGAGAAAAGTGATGAAGTTCAAGCAAACAAAGACTGCAAGAGAATAAGCCCAGCCAGGCGGGCGATCTTTTGTCAGTGGTAGAGCAATGCAAACTCCTGATTTCGAGTAGAATTCATTTTTGAAATAACACTCGTACGCAACAGGAAATATGGCGACACTGACAGAAAACAACCAGGTGAATATTACACAAACGAGTGCTCTGTCTGTGGATAATTTAACACCACCAAAGGGATATTTGATGACCAGTAGCCTGTCCAGTGTTATTAAACACAGAAAAAGGACACTTGATTCCGAAGAAATAGTTGAGAGTATCCCTGCAAGGTTACACCATACACTGTGTCTCCAATAGTAGTCGACATAAATATATCTGTAAGAACGCAAAATACCAAATGAGTAAAACAGATTTATTGCAGAACCATGTTTTGAGATATCTAAACGATTCGAAGAGTTTATACGCCAGCGGAATAGTTGCACGAGCCCAGGTGAGTTTTTACACGCGGTGTATAAATGATTCAGAGAGTTTACATGTTTAAAAACATGGTTCTGCTTTATTTCATTTCGATTCTTATATGTCGTCTATGTAAATAGTACACAAAAATACGGAATAACTCAGGAGTACATATAACTAATGAGTTATTCTGCTTACTCCGTGGCCGAGTGGTTAAGGTTGCTGACTTCAAATCACTTGCCCCTCATCGATGTGGGTTCGAGCCTCACTTTTGAATTCTTCATGTGAGGTAGCCATCCAGCTGGCTTACGGAAGGTCGGTTGTTCTACCCAGGTGCCCGCTCGTGATGAAATAATGCACGGGTCTTCCTCCTCCATTAAAGCTGAAAAATCGCCATATGACCAATAATTGTGTCGGTGCGACGTTAAATCCAATAAAATAAAATAAACAAATGCATACCTAATAATCCTGCACGTGTGTGTGAATCACATATAGATTCATTCTATAATATCATTTTGATTCTGAATAAAAATAGATTACATGTAGTAGTGCTCTTTTTAGCACTTTTACGTCGCCAAAACATGCGGCATGATCTCGATATTTTAAGGTAAATGTAAATGGCTTTTTCATTTCAGAATTCAGAATGAACTACGATCTAAATGAAAATATGTTTAAATCTAAACTGTATGATGAAGATATAAGTCCATGGCATGCCAGATGCAACTACAAATAAACAGTTATAAACAGGTTTGATATGGACTGCTTTTTGAAAAGTAAGCTCTGTAAACTCAAATTCAGTGTACAAGGAAATTAATATTAAACACGTCAAATACCTTTTTCTGAAAGCAGAATCGGCTGCGGCTATAATTATAAGGTAAACTGCCATCAAAAAGTCAGCAACTGCCAAATTGGTGACAAATATGCCAAAACCTAGTTTCAGTCTCTTTCTATCGTATCTCAATCTATACAGAATCGTAAGCAAGTTTCCAAGAAATGCTGCAATTCCAATGAGCCATATTAAGAACTGCAAAATTGAATGTCGCATAAGATCGTCGCAAGACGAGAACTCGTCTTTTTGTGGATAACAATTTTCCTCACGAACATAATTAGGTCGAATGCAACAGAACTTAAATGCAGGTGTAAATAATGTTTTTAAACCAATTAATCCAGTAAATATCTCAGTATGAAACGTTTTGATATTGTTCCTTTTAAAATTCAAGTGTTCTACTGATGAATCACGAAATACAAAATCTTCTAAGTCTTCGATTTCGTTATTTGACAAATCTAGATATTTCAGTGTCAGTCCAGCAAATGTGTCTGCCGAAATTTTAAGAAGCTTCGCGTTTGCTAAATCTAAATTTTGAATAAGAGACAAGCCGTCAAATGCATGTACTTCAATAACGGACAGTTGAAAGTTACCTCGAAGGCTAAGGATTGTAAGATGTTTAAGACTTTTAAAGACATAGTTTGAAAGAGTTGTTAGACTGTTAAAACTTAAATCTAGAATACGAAGGTTCCTAACTCTATCAAATGCATAACGTGATAAATTCTGTATATCACAACTTGAAAGATTCAAGATGGACAAAGTGAAATAGTTTAGTATTGATTCTTCTAGGACTTGCCAAAGTTTTCTGTTCATGCTGAAGTCAAGATAACGTGTATTTTGTGGCACTGTATGAAGCATGGTTAAATTGAAGTCAGTAGCGCTGCAGTTTGAAATAAATCCGACGCATTTACAACGATGTGGGCATTTAAAGTCACATAAAAGTTCATCGTCTCCATGGAAACATTGTGCAAATCCATCACACACTTGCTCCATTGGTATACATGTTTTGCTCCATGCACATTTATATCCATTAGGACAGTGTGCTTTTGTAGTTACTGAAAAGGAATGTAATATTTAATTATTCATCACATTCTATAGAAATATTCAAATCATATTGTTTCATATTTTTGTCTTACGTTGAAAAGTTCAGCTGCTATATAACATTCTAACATTTAGTTTATAATAATTATTATTAATGACTTCGGTTACCGTTTATTATAAAAGACAGTGTCGGTATTAGTAGACTGAGTTAAAGTGAACATGTCTGTTTGCAGTACTGCTGATTTGGCATCTGGCAGCGGGTGCAAATGCAACTATGTATCATGTCCTGAAGCTGTTTATAGCTGATATCATCTTACTGTATCAATAAAACGGCAATTAGTCAAAGGGTTAAACTGTATTTCTTTAAATTGTATGAACGTTTCACAAGTTTGCTTTTAAAGCGAACTAACGAAGAAATGGCAAAACGATTTGATTTTGGCATAAGTTGATTGCCCTTACCAATGTTCTTTCAACTTCTTGTAATGGGATCTGGAGTCTCAATAACTTTACAATTACACATATAGAAGCTAAATGTTAAGGTTTATATATTAAATATCCAGCTTTCTATTGCAACATTGTGCAAAAAATACGTACCATTGCATAACTCATTGAAATACTCTGCACCTATTGTGTTTAGAATTCGCCATCTTTCCACATATATGTCGGTAACCATCGAATTTGAGCTATGCTGGTCGGAAGTGAAAGACGTAAGGACATTCTCCGTCACCCTGTAAATTTTGAAGTCCGCTTCTGAGTCAGATCTTTCTTCTAAAATTTCGTCGGCTACTTCTTTCGATGTTTCACTGCTTTGAATCAGAATGATACCTTTAATGCCATCATTTGTAAAATGGACTGATTCTAAAAGTTTTCCCGTGATGATTTTGTAACGACATTCAAACAAGGTTTCAATATTTGGTCACGTATATTCAAGGTAAATGTTGCTAATACCATGCGATTGTAAAGGTCTCGATGCTTTGTAACTTAATATTCTAACAATGTTTGTTTCTGTGTAAAATTGTCTCGCAAACAGACCGATATCTGGTCCATCAGCACTTTCTTCGTCATGAAGGATGAGTATTTCATTATTTGTCGGATGGCATCCTGAAATATACAGTTATTTTCCTCCTTTTTATTAGCTATGTTGATTTTAGCATGAATGTTCCCTTATAAAGTAAATTAAAAACTATCATTCAAAGCTTAATCAAATTTATAATATATAATATATAATTTAACTTGAGTGGAAACAAAACAATGACAAAAAAATGCATATTAAAGATGAGGTTGCTGTGTATGAAATAATTTTCAAGATGTTCGTTTCAATGAGATGACTACTTTTTTAGGAAACAATTTACCACAATCTTTCTCATCTTCTCCTCCTGGGCACTGTGAAATTCCATCACATAAAAATCGTTGTGGAATACAGTAACTGTCTGGGCATTTCACGTTGCTTCCAGGACATACAAAATTTTCTGAAATGAATTCAATTTTTGAAAAATGAAAGACATAAGAAGCTTATTTGACTATGTAAGTAAAGTGTAGACTCCGGGTGTTTGACTGCAGAAACGTTTTAGAATCAATTGTTTTAAAAGTGTAAGTGACTCTTAACATTAAAACCTTATACACTGGATACTGTATGTATTACATTGTTTACACGTATGCAGAAATCTTAAATCTCAACCACTAATAATGTAGTCACAACAACGAAAGATAGTCATGAGATCAGAAGCTTTTGCTAAACAAAACATGGACAAACAAATAAATCAAGAGGTATCGTCTGTTTTACGGGCTATATACCATTTTTCAATTGGCTTTTAGTGTTGTACATATTATCCCTTGCTTTCTTTAATGTTACAGCTAACTCTTCATATTTATTCGACAACTCGTGAATAGAAAGATAACGTTAAAGTGGAACGCATTTGAACTAATAGCGCGCATAAATTTTGTACATAAAAAAAACCAACTCGATTCTTGTTCGAACCAAACTAGCGGCATAAAATGCGAAGTTCCGTGTTTAATTATGTTCGAAATGTCTCTGGTTTCTGTAATGTGTTACATATTTTAAAACCGAGGACGTTGCGATTGCGATTACCTAATTTTCATTAAGCCAAGTTCCCACGTACGACTGACCGATTCAACATCATTTCGGATGCAACGACATACCTACCACAGTTAACCAAGTGACTTCCATCCCTGCATCCAACAGGAAAACCAGTCTCATCAATGTCATAGATACATTGTTGTTTTGCAGGGATATGTTTTCCATTTATATCACAAACGAAGTCATCGTCGTTTGGTCGGAAAACTAGATAAACAGAGAATTTAGCAATGTAAAATTAGTTTTTGTTAGATTTTAAGTTACTAGGAACAGTTTAGGATAATGCATGTATGTTTTAGATGTAAATTTTGAATTGTTCGTCAAAGGAATAAATTAGATACGAAATCCAATGACTTACGCAGCCATTAGATTTGTGAAAATGTAACGAATGGTGTTCAGGTATGGGATATTAAAAATAAGATGAAAAATAAAAAAAAATAGAAAAAAAAAGAAACAAAATCTTTTTTTCTTATTCCTCTCATGATTTTTACCAATATTTTAAAGGCTCGTCTCTCTGCTACGATATCATGGTATCGCATTATAAAAGGGTTATTATAATAGAAGATCGATATGGGATGCTGTCTTTAGCTCGTGTTTTTTTTCAACATTTGATCTCATCAGGCGCATAAGCGCAGAGTATAATCCGAACAAGCAAAATCATCTCGAGCCGAATCTAAATTCCCAGATATAGCTACTGTTATAATAACCCTTTTATTTTATACTTCATCCATTTTTCTTTCTTGTTTTGTTATTAAACAAAATCTTTTATGTCGATATTGAAAAAGATGTATAAGTACCGCACAGTATTTTTTACTTTTATTTATTTTTTATTTTTAGCAACATGTAAATAAAGAATCAATACTTAGCAATACTTTTAGAAGAAAAGATGTTGAAAGTAAAATCAATAGTTGGCTTGATGGCGCAGTAGGTTGAGTGGATAGATATGTAATCATTTTGTAGTGGTAGTTTTGATGGTCAAACCTTGCATCCGTCATTTTTTTGGGGGGTGGGGGGCATTTAATTTATATACTTTGTGTAAGTTTGTTTTTCTCCGATTTCTAATTTATTTATGAATGCCTAAAAAGCATTAGATCGTATTAAAGATGAAGCTTATTTAAACATGGCTACGTGGTAACAATTACATCTATAAGTTAGTGAACAAGTGAGTACACGACCTCAACAAACTTGTGTTATTTTCGTTGAATCGTATTGAAAAAAAAATAAAATAAAATAAATGCAGTTTTCAAAATACTTTTTTACGGATCCGAGCTCCCGACGAAAAAGTATAAGACGGATACCATTACCGCTCGGCCAACGGGGACTTACTATCTGCAGCGCAAACATTGTGTATTGACTTGAATTTATGCTACTGTTTGGTTTGTTTATATTTCAAAGCGCCTTATTACTGTGCGATACCTATAAGTGAAGTCTTTTATGTGCACTATTTATAGAAATGTGCGAGGTCATGCATACTAAATGAAAGTAGTCCGTCAACATACAATACAAAATGTACAATACGGATTTGTTTCTGCCTGTTCATATTGACTTGTGAAATACAAACCGTTTTTTTTTTTGTTGACAGATTTATAAAGATATATAAAATAAAGTCAAATACTTTAAATTTATTCAAAAAAATGTAAATGTATACCTTTATTTCTTTGGTATAATTATGTTGTATTGATTTGATGACTGACTAGTCATCTTTGTCCATGTTCAACATTTTATTTTGTATCAATAAAGTTATTTATATAATCTGACATTGAAATGGAAAAAAATATAATAAAAAAAGATTAATGATACTGCATTGCATAATTATAAATTAACTGAAATAAATATTAACTTTAAATCTCCAGAAGACGGTATATTAAGATGGTCATACAAGCAAATGTTTCCTGCACAGTAAACCTCCAAATGTGACATAGATCAGCATGACCTTGTTTACACGAACGGACCTATCACCCACGTTAACTTTCTTTTACAGAGGTACTCTGCAACTGAAACTTACCTTGTTTACAGTGGCTGACTTATCTCCCACGTTTACTTTGTTTATATAAGACATATTCTACAATTGACATTTATCTTGCTTACAGAATGCAGGCCCTGCAATTATTTGGTAATCACGATTATAAGACTTTTCATAAGTAACCGCTCGATCTCCAACGGTGTTGTCTATCTTATATGTCGTCTGCTTTTGAACACGATGTTCAAAATATATTGTCAAGCGTTTGTCCGCAATGTTGTAACATTGTTCAGTACTATAGTTTTCGCTGAAAAGTAAGTCACAAACAGTTATACATTTGTCTTTACTTGCACTGTCGGCTAAAAATACTTTCCGAATATATGTGAAGAGTTCTCCAAGGTCTAACCGATATATACTTTACTTTCTAACTTCCTTCAATGTGTTATATAATCATAATGGACCACAACCAGAGTTTGTAAGACACTAAACAGGTATCGATAATGTTTTTACAAATTATTTTTAGAAAAAAAATCAAAGTGCATTTATAATTATTATATGATTATTTTGGAATAATTTTCATGTAATATGACAACACATGTGTCAGTCCGTCCGTCTGTATGTCGTATTTTGATTCCGGAGCATAGCCCACATTCAAGGTACCGGCTTTAAACTTGGCACTACATCCCTCACCTGATTTTCACAGCTTTCTACATTGCATTTGGTAGTGCGTCACGCAAATAAAATGTCATTGAAATTAGAAATAGAGGTTGTGTTTTCTAACCAGACCGTAATTTTGTAACGTTCCAACTAAAACTGGTCGATGGAAACAATATCACGAAAAAGTTTTAGTAATTCTTCAGAAGATGTTGGGATGGGGTTTGTTAGTTCGGATTGTTATTTGGGGTGGTGAGGGTGAGATGATGTGTTATTAAGACATAGCATAAAGAAACAAAAGTATTTTTAATGAGGCAGATATTATTTGTCGTAGGGGAGAGGGGTTACTTTGGCAGTGGCTTATAGGAATTAAGGAAAAGGTCAAGAAATTCTTTAGAGCTTTGTTCTCTGATGTGAAACGAGATGCAAGTTTACAAATCAACTGTAAATTAGATGTTACTTAGTCACAATAAGGAACGTAACTCTTATATTTATAAACAAAACGCATGGGCTGGTAATTTCATTAAACTTTACTATGTTTTCCGTAAACGGACAGTAGTAGTACCTTACTAGTTTAAAACCAGTTTTAATACTAAAGTATTGCGCTTTTCCGTCCGCCCGCCATTCAATTCGTTTGTCCGTCCGTCCTCAATTTCGTGTCTGGTCATTAAGATATTGTAATATAACTAGACGACGTGCCATGCGTGTAACTCGGACCCCTAGCGCAAAGGTCAAGGTCTTGTCGGTAGGGCTTTTTCATGTCTGAACTGTAACCCAAAAATCTATGAAGTGATTTTAATATTACTAGACACAATTTTACCCCATAATAAGACGATGTATCATGCACAACTGTTAGACCCCATGCTTAAAGGTCAAGGTCACACTTGACAGTCAAATGTTTACATGACATGAACATGGTCTGTTTCGTGTCCGATCCAGACCTCTGTCATCTATTAAGGGATTAAAATCTTATTACTTGGCATAAATGTTTCCCATAATTACACAACGTGTCATGCACGATATCCAGAGCCCTAGCACAAAGGTAATTGTAACTTTTTGCTATCCGTTCTGTAATTAAACAATCCATAAAGGGATTTAATATTAATTCGCACACACGTTCCAAATAATAAGATAATGTGAAATAGGCATGACCAAGACCCCTATCTACAACAAGGTCACACATCGATATCAAATGTCAATAGAGCTTTTTCCTTTTCGGTCAATAACTTTGTGTTCCAATAATGGATTTTAATATCACTTGACACAAATACTGAAGCAACATTGTCTAGCATAACACTCATATCCCTGACCCGAAGGTTCATGACACAGCCAGAGGTCGAAGGTCAATAATATTTTTTTGTCTGATCTATTACTCTGTCATCCAATCAGAGATTTTAATACCCTAGCTTTTCCTGTCTGTAAAATATTTCAACATCAGCTCAAGTAGTACACGGACCCCGCAAAAATGTTCGTGTATTTTCTTCAGAAGTACACTTTTTTCTCATATTTTCCCGCAGTTTCGAAACGAAATGATCTCAAAATTGAAATTATAAAGTACATTGTTATATCCATTAATGTTGTAAGCAATAAACAACAGGAAATGTTTATATATGCGAATATTAATCTAAACTTTGTGTCATAAATTATTGTATATAGTTCAATATTGTTTATACATAGTACATCATTGGCAGATAGTAGATCATTATGTTATACTGTATATGAGAGACTTAACTACCTTCTAGTAGGGGACATTGTATTGCATGACGATACTCCAAGCAAGTTACGTGACAATAGTCAAATTATGTAATAACAAATCTGCGACACGCATGACAATGCCTTGTAAATCAAATGCTTGTTATAAACTACTAGCAAATTGACTTTAGAACTTCATGGAAGCATTAAATCTGTTAATGGTTTGCTGTAAGCGATTCGCCAAATCCATTAATTACTCAAATTACGGTAAAATTCAATCCAAGGTTTACGCGATAGCAGTGCCTACTGAATCAGTAAGGTAGTTCTGAACGTTTGGATCGAATTTTTGTCTACAATGTAGAATTTGATTAAGCTCTGATTTTTCAAAGCTTCAAAGGGCACCTTAAAAATCAGCAAATAAAACAGATAGGGTCGTGTGCTTGATTTTTTGCTAGATTGATTTGAAAAATATGGACCTCATGCGATATTTCATAATGGGAGTCTATTGGCAAGTCATATTCGCGAATATTTTTTTCTACCATTTTAGATTTTGATGAAACTACTCACAGTTGTGAATAAAGACATGGCTTATATTATGAGAAAATAAAATGTATATGTCCGTATGCATATTTCTAACATAGCTGACTTTGATTTATGTGAAACGGACGTTTCACGCCAATTTTAAGACATTATTTTGTATTATTTAACGTGTCTTATATTTTAAAACCACATTTTGACATTAGAAATATAATAACAGTACCATTTTGATAAATCTACTTACAGGTTGCGAATAATTCATAAAATGATTTTCAAATGACGTCACTTCCTGTATCAAACATGCAGAACTAACTTAATACACTTTGTTGGAGTCGGTCGTACTACTTGAAGCAAACTAATAGCATCAATGGGCAACAAGATGCTTGCATATTACAGACATTATACAGTTTATTAATCTTGTCAACATGGAACTGCATCTTAGTTGCATCGTTTGACTTCATTATACTTTCCTATAATTGACAATACACAGATTGACTTTGTTATAAACGATACCTCTAAATCACTTTGGATGATAGAATTATCCGTATTCACAATGTGTTATATGATAGACACACATTTGATGTCAAATGACAACATAGGGTACATGACATTTTATTATCATTGGTGTTCTGTGTTTTTTTTTTTCAGTTTTCATTTTTCTTGTCCTGATATCAAAATTGATGATACCACTAAAGCACAAACAGGTAGTATTACTCAGAACTGTTGGACGTTTAGTAATCATTACTCATTTTTATTAGCTCACCAGAGCACATAGTGCTCAAGGTGAGCTATTGTGATCGGTCCTTGTCCGGCGTCCGTCGGCGTCCGTCATGCGTCGTGCGGCGTCCGTCGTCCGTCAAAATTTGCCTTGTGAACACTCTAGAGGCCACATTTGTGTCCCAATTTTTATGAAACTTGTTTAGAATGTTATTCTTGATGATCTCTAGGTCAAGTTCGAAACTTGTTGGGTCAAAAACTAGGTCAGTAAGCCAGATCAAAGGAAAAGCTTGTGAGCACTCTGGAGGCCACACTTGTGATCTAATCATTATGAAACTTGGTCAGAATGTTTGTCTTGATAATGTCTAAGTAAAGTTTTAAACTGAGTCATGTTGGGTCAAAAAACAGGTCTGTAGATCAGATCAAAGGAAAATCTTGTCAACACTTTTAGAGACCTTATTTCAAGTTTGAAATTCAGTAGAATAAGTCAGAATGTTTATCCTGATTATCCAGAGGTCAAGTTTGAATCTGGGTCATAAGGGGTCAGAAACTAGGTCACCCAGTCAAAACAGAGGAAAAGCTTTTGAACATTCTAGAGGCCACAGTTGAGACTCAATTGTTATGAAACTAGGTCGGAATGTTAGTCTTAATGATTTCTAGGCCATGTTCGAATCTGGGTTATGTTGGGTCAAAAACTAGGTCAGTAGGCCAGATCAAAAGGAAAAGCTTGTGAACATTCTGGAGGCCACAGTCTTGACTCAATATTTATGAAATTTTGTCAAAATGTTTGTCTTGATGATTTCTAGGTCAGATTGGAATCTGGGTCATGTGGGGTCAAAAACTAGATCTGTTGGCCAGATCAAAGGAAAAGATTGTGAACACTCTGAGGGCCACAGTTGTGACTCAGTATTTATGAAACTTGGTCAGAATGTTTGTCTTGATGCTTTTTATTAGGTCAAATTCGAAACGGAGTCATGTGGGGTCAAAAACTAGGTCAGTAGGCCAGATCAAAGGAAAGGCTTGTGAACACTCTGGAGGCCATAGTTGTGACTCAATATTTATGAATCTTGTTCAGAATGTTTGTCTTGATGACCTATAGGTCCAGGTTTGATCTTGGTTATTTGGAGTCAAAAACTAGGTCACATAGTCAGATCAAAGGAAAAGCTTGTAAATACTCTAAAGGCAACAGTTGTGACTCAATCTATATGAAACTTGGTCAGAATGTTTTTCTTGGTGATCTTTAGGAGGAATTCAAAACTGGGTCATTTGGAGTCAAAAACTAGGTCAGTAGGCCAGATAAACTCTGGTGAGCGATATAGGGTCATCATGGCCCTCTTGTTGATACCAAAACCGATCATATTTAAAAAGAAAAGCATGGACAGATAGTACCATAACATCAAGGATATATGGCTTTGGAGTTACCATTACTTACCCTTTCTTGATATCAAAACTGATGATACTACAAAAGCAAGGCTTATTTGTATCATTGAGCTTCGCTCTTGTTTCATATGATGGAATACAGACTTCCTTTATCTGAAATAAGAAAAAAAATATATATTCAACAAAATAAAAGGAGGGTAAGAAATGATATCGTTCATCACATTTTATTATTACAGTATTAGACTTCAGTTAATTACATTAGCTATTTCTTATGTGTTTAAACATTCTACTGCATTCGTGTAATAACATTACTATGTTTGGCTATAAAATGTATACTGTATCACTAGATATTGATATAAATATAGCAAATCCTTATTAAGGATATTTAAATCGGATAGATAGAACCTTAAAACAGTATGCATATAAAGGCATTCATGTACATATTTGTGTCTATTGAATCTAATTATAATCTTTATTGCTTATATATGTGTTATTTATCTGATGAAGCAGATACTATAACTAGCTTTGACTGGTGTTTCAGCATTCTATTTTATATTACTTATTTGTCTTACAATAAACAGAAAACCCTTGTAGTAACTATTAGTTCCATGTAGAAACCTCCATTGAATGTCTTTCAAAATAAGAAATAGAAAGCACAGAAACTTTAGAAAGGACTAGACAGTTTCTTTTTTTTTTTCGTACGTTAGGAATTGATCTGGCCAGCGTTGGTGCTTAAATTCTTGGTTCGTTGTTAAATTACACTTTTAGGACTAACCATATTTTATTAAGAAATTATAGAAACTATCTCTAAAGTGTTCTCAGACATTAATAAGAAGTGATTTGTATGTGTCAAAATTTAAGGAATTGAATCAAAGCTACAAAGCATCAATTAGCCACACTTTTCTATCATTATATTGTAGATATCTGTTTCTTGAATTCATTCGTCTCTAGAACAACATCAATTAATTAATATTGTAAGTTTTAAAATTTTCTTTCTTTCTGGCAAAGCTGACTTGTGAATCAAAGCTACAAAGCATCAATTAGCCACACTTTTCTATCATTATATTGTAGATATCTGTTTCTTGAATTCATTCGTCTCTAAAATTACATCAACTAATCAATAACTTTTCTTTCCTTCTGGTTACGCTGACTTGTAAATTACTTGCAGTGCAAGCTTTTACATAATTGTATCATTACCTGTTGAACACAGCTAGTATTATCTTTGTCGAAGATTACAAAATCCACTAAACTCTCCTCCATCGAAGATGGTATGTTGTAGAATGAAGCTTTGACCGAGTCTTTGCCAAAAAAGACTCGTGACAGCTCAAAATATTTAAAGTCAAAGTTTAGGATGGAACCAATTGTTTCATTCTCGAAAACGTCCCCAAAATTGCAATCAACTTGCAGATCACTTACTACAATAACCAAAATTTAGATTTTAGTATATTGCTTTTTACATGATAGTAAAAACTATTTTCACCAAATTAACTAGTAATAGAATCACTGTATGGTAACTGCATTGGTAGCCGTCTGTTTGGATCTGTCCAGTATGGCCTCTCCCGTTCAAAAATAGTCAAAAACATTACGTAATATTGATATTTTGCACGATTTAACACATACTTGTACATAAATAATTACTATGTTTTCAGCTTTCATTCTAATGTGCAAGTTATTTGATATAGATAGATCAAATCATGCAAGTTCAAGTTATTAAGTGATAAAAACGTGCAGATTATGGCATGCAAGAAGCGAA
The DNA here is from genome assembly GCF_021730395.1 of Mercenaria mercenaria. NCBI lineage: Eukaryota > Metazoa > Mollusca > Bivalvia > Venerida > Veneridae > Mercenaria > Mercenaria mercenaria. The sequence continues at coordinate 58,053,274 of NC_069375.1, read as the reverse complement.
AACAGAAACTTTTAAATAATCTTATCAAAACTCTTGTAATTGTATCGTCAGAAAAACCAATGAAGAAGAAAGAAGAAACATTTTCACATATCTTGTCATCAGTCTCTGAACTAAAAGTATAGTATGTTTGCGGAAAAGTACCATCCAAAGTAAGTCAAGTGTGTAACGGTTTGGATACAAGTAAATGAAAAACTGTTAACGGTTTGGAATTAGTATATGCACCGGTTTGGACCGCAGCTTATTTCACATTGCTGCACGATAGACCGGTATCTAAGTTGATAAAACCACATCTATCTATTACTATTTTTGGCGTATCAGAGGTTACTTTTCGTATGGATTGCATAAAATCTAAAGAAAGAAACAAACTGAAATTCATAAAACTAAATATCTAACTAAAGGTAAAAGGAATATCTGTGTATGTCCCGATGCATAATAATGTGTTAGGTTTAATAACAAATTTATTTCCGGGAATATTTTCAAAATGAATCACTATAATATATCCTGGTATGTAGGATAAAACGACTTTAACAAAAAGCAGCGTAAGTACGTTTTAGTGCCAGCTTGGTTAGATATCACATTCATTTTTGAAAGCATGTGTTCCATTTACAGTCTCAATGGTAATTTGATTTCATTTCTTAGTGTATATTCATTTTTTATCAGAATTGTCTACTGTTTGTTAAGAAGAGGAATTAGTAAATGCTTAGAAAAAAGTCCCATAATAATAATGATAATAATTAAAACAATAATAATAATTAAAATAATAATGATAAGAAAACCTATGTTTGCCTTTACCTCTACCAAATTAAAAGCAACCCTTAAAACATTGATTTTGTTTCACCATTCCAAAAGATAATTTATCTCGACTACTTGAAGAATACGAAAAGCTATTGCCCACATCCGTTCGTCATATTCTGCATGCTCTTTGTTAATTATTTCTAGAATTTATATCAGTAATGACTAATAAGAATTTATTGAAACTAAATTTTCCAATGTGATGATCTGATATGCAATATACATGATCCATTATTCTAGTTTGCTTTGTACAAAGGTATGACCCTTTTCCCAATTTACAAAATTGAATTTTGTATTTTTTGTACGTACGCATGTATCTCAATAATCAATAGTTACAGTGAATCAAAACTTCACACACTTGTTCACCGTGATGATTTAACATGCAGAGTAAGGGTCTGCAGGTCTAACATTAAATTCATTATAGAGTTATGCCGCTTCCTTTAGCTAAGATATACTAGTTTAGCTTTGGTACTCAAGTACTCTTCGGTATGTAATTAAGAACATCATTTATCACTTTGAAGAATGAAATGAAACTTCAAGCACTTGTTTACTCTAATGATTCGACATGCAGTGCACAGACTCCAAGAATCTTCTGCTAATTAAATGAAATTGTGCCGCCATATTGACTTAGAACTTATGGTTAAGTTCATGTATGTAAGCAGGCATCTTATTTAGCATCAGAAGATGGGAAGTTTTTATAACTGAATCATACGTCTTACCAAAATTGTTGGTCCTTTTGTACTTGTTTGTCATTTATTCATTCAATTAGCTTTCATTAGTAGCATAGCATTCGAATAGCTGATATTTGTTGCCCCTATCAAACTTGATATTTGCCTTTTTCAACAATATGCATATAATCAGTCATTAAATTAGAACAGAAGTCAGTATATTAGTAAAGAAACAAGTGAATCATTTCCTTTTAAAACCTCTGTTTTGAAATGTAAGATCAGGAGACAGGAAACAAAGCTTTTAATGGGGCCTAACTATTTAACTAGCTATTTTGCTTAATTAACATTATTATGTATTCTTGCACTTGCAGCCTATCTTATGTAGAACTAGGCATGTGCGTTTGAATTTCCAACTAAGATTGGTGTTGACCACTGCTTTTCGTGGCCATTCCTCTCCCACTGGTGTTTTAGACTGGAAAAAATCACTGCTACGCTCGAGAAAAGAAATTTTAGAATGGGAAATATCCAACAGGAAATACCACGATGTAAGATCAAAACGTCTTCAAACTGAACCCTACAGCAGTGTATGTATGAATGTGTACATTATTCAAGCTACATGTATTCTCAAAATATAAAGAAATACTATAATGTATTAGTTTTGTAAAGTAGAAGAAAGAAACAAATAAACATTTGGTCGTCGCCTAGGAACTGTCATTGACAACATCACCACTAAGGTATAAACTTGTTAGTACGTACAAAAATGTGATAAGGTGTACACGTCGTGTGTTAATTAAAGACTTTACATTAAACCTGCTGCTTAACGTTTTTTCCGGCAGATCATTGAGCATGGCTTCCTCGAAGATATTCATGTTGGCAAGTGCTAACGCATATCACTTGTGAGGTATGCGTCCATGTGTATCGAACTGAAGTAGTCTTCAGCATGCACGGATCATTTACTCAGTTTTAACACTTTTTTTTTCATGGTCATCTGCAAGGATATGTGTATACTCATTTCCAAAGTTTTTATGCCCCCGAAGGGAGGCATATAGTTTTTGAACCGTCTGTCGGTCTGTCAGTCTGTCTGTCGGTCTGTCAGTCTGTCCGCAATTTTCGTGTCCGGTCCATATCTTTGTCATCGATGGATGGATTTTCAAATAACTTGGCATGAATGTGTACCACAGTAAGATGACGTGTCGCGCGCAAGACCCAGGTCCGTAGCTCAAAGGTCAAGGTCACACTTAGACGTTAAAGGATAGTGCATTGATGGGCGTGTCCGGTCCATATCTTTGTCATCGATGGATGGATTTTCAAATAACTTGGCATGAATGTGTACCACAGTAAGACGACGTGTCGCGCGCAAGACCCAGGTCCGTAGCTCAAAGGTCAAGGTCACACTTAGACATTAAAGGTCATTTTTCATGATAGTGCATTGATGGGCGTGTCCGGTCCATATCATTGTCATTCATGCATGGATTTTAAAATAACTACGCATGAATGTGTGACACAGTAAGACGACGTGTTGCGCGCAAGACCCAGATGACAGTCTTTTGTGCATTTATGAAATTATAGAATTTAATGGAAATTATACTTGAAATAGAATAGTTAGAAGATATAAATGCTTGCAAAATACAAAATACTATTTATTTTCATCTTGTCTAAATGAATTAACAAATTATACAGTAGTACATGTTTATATACATGTATTATACAAGTTCAAAGACATAATGATATTAAATTTCATAACCCTGATGTTTTAAAAATATAATTCTTGAATTTATTAAATTATATGAGTTGATGGAAATAACACCTGAAATAGAAAAGTAAGAAGAAATAAATGATTCAAAAATATAAAACATTGTTTAATTTCTTCATTTCTTATCCCATCATAGTGTTGAAATTTTAAATTAACTGTATACATAACAAAATGCCACTGCATTTACCTGTAAATCGCGGCGATTCATCGCAATTCACCGCGAACCACCGGCACTTCATCGCGATACGCCGCGACCATCATCGCGGGACACCGCAATCGGTTTTATTGCATTTGGTCGCGGCGGACGCTGTTAAATGTATTGCGGAGATGCATGAAAAAACGCGCATCCCCGCGGCTCAGGAAATTGTCCGCGCTAGGGTCCAATCGCGGGGAAGCGCGGACTTTGAAAAATCCGCGAGCCAGGGACTGTATGTATAAACAATATCCGACTATTTATTCGTTATGTTTTTTAAATTCGGTTATAGAAACGTATTTTGGATTCACTTAACATTTTAAATAATGTAGACCTAAACTTTGTACAGTTTTAACGCCTTTTCACGCGACGATGTTTTAACGACGTCAAGTCCGTTGTTTTTATAATTATCCTTCTCTGATGAAGGCTTAACGCGGAAACGTTGGCAGTTAATAATTATCTATGGACAAACGCTACACGTGTTGTTGTTGATTTTTCCTGTTTATAAGTAGACATAAAAATACTACAAAGAGCATTTCTAGGACAGCATAACATACCTGATAAGTTGTCTTCACATTTAATTTGCTTTTTTGGTTCCTCATAAACTGAAAAATAATATAATCACAATAACTTTGTTTTGTTTATTTGTATTAAGTATTTAATGGTGATAATTTATTAACCTGTTTGATTACGAAAGAAAACATAATTATTTCATCGATTCGTTACTGATTAAACATTTCTTTTTATTTCCTTCCACCTGATCGCTTTCCATTATAAAATCCATCTGGTTATGACTAAACATTTTCCATGATTTTAAACTTAACCTAGGAAGCAATGATACATAATTACACTTTAGGTATATGGGTTATTAAGATAAATGAACGACAACTGTTTCGATATAATAATAATTCATGTCTTAAAATGTTAACAAATCTTAAAGTTATACATAACATGTATACAAATTTTATATCTAGAGACCCTAAAAATCGAAGCCTGGCGTATGCTTAACCCTTCCATCGAACAGAAAAAGAAGTTAAAACCATCATTTTACTATTATAAATACTTGAAATCATAAAAGAGCTATTCTGTTTTAACAGCTGACAATTAATACTAAAATACTTTATTTCTTGTACCTGCAGCGATTTATGCTGTGATTTTAAGTATAACTTAATTGTTTTAAAGACACAGATAATATTTTTCAAATGGCACTTAGTCTGTGTATGAATAGAAGGTTAAGGTACCCGTCTCTCTGGGTTTTTGCAAGCCTCCGGTTGATGTAAACAATAGCAGCTTTAAATGAACCTCATTTTACAACATGATTATCAGCAAAGACGTTTTTGAATTACTTCTACAACGGCAATGCTAAGCTTGGTTCGATATATGATTATTGCGCAAGCTTCAGGTGTTCGTGCTTTTCTTCCTGTACATTTCATTGTAAGGTATATCGTAATTCTGTAATGAACATACCTTCGCAAAAGAAGATAAATGGTATACATAATCGAGATGAAGAGGATTTTCCTGGACAACTGTTACCACCAAACTGTGGTGCCGGGTTGTCGCAAAGTCTGTGTCGGTACTGACGGAAATCACAATAACAAACACCTGTCCACTGTGACCACTCTCCCCATTCTCCATGGACTGATCAACATTAACAACAATAAGTGATTAAATATAACAAGAATTAATACTTACAAAAAAATCTAATGACGATCTCGGTAATTTGGAAACCTCTTTCATATGTCCAATTGTGCATTTTTCAATATTTCGAAATTCGTGTAAAGAGATTTGTGTGGTAACACTTGGGTTTTTCAGATTACCATGTGTTATTTAAAACAAATTCTTTTGAATACGTGAGAAATAGTATAACTGTGTGTTAAGTACATGTTATATGAAATATATGAATACGATATCGAAAAGTAATATAGTTAGTCCATGTACTTCATCGTGAGATGTCTTAAATATTTACAGATAATACCAAAGATTATGATTTTATGGCATTATTTTGAGTTACTTCGCATGTTAACATTTTTATTACAGTTAACGTTTGGACAGTTTTTGTGCTAGCTTTATAAGTATATACAAAGTTGCAGAACAGATTAAGAACTTGCTTAAATACAACATTTTAAGGCATGACAATAGAACACCTTAATGTAACATAACACCTTTTATGATGTTTCCATCAACTATTTTTAAAGAAAATTTCATACTGAGCATCAAATAAAAATAAAGTTTACCTCTTGTCGGAGCGGCCAGATCTTTATTGAAAGTCTCTGCAAGTCCCGGTTCTGAAAGGACAAAGCAAGATTTTATATTTAATTACTACCCCAACAGTTTGATTAAAAGAACATACAGGTAAAATAGTTCGCGAAAAAAAAAATAGAATCGTTAAGGGCATTTGTTTAAACAAGTGGTAATTCATATATAAATAATCATTTATTTCCTTGCGCATACGTCTTTTGTTCTGGTGCTTAAATAATTAGAAAAGTTAGTTTAAAAGAGGTTTCGTTTAAAACATAAATCACAACTTATAAAATACAAAAGCAATCTCATTACTTTGAGTCTGATATTGAGAAGTAAAAAGCAGATAGTATGTAAGCATAAGTGATTTTTTCCGTTTTCATTATTAAGGAAAAACACCATTTTCACGATCTTGAAGGAAGAATATTCAGAAAGTACAAAAAGAGTTCAAAATTAATTTGAATGTGTTTTAGCATTATTTTCACTGAATATTCCAAAAACCAAAATGTCTATTCACTGCCACCGTTTATTAATATGTATGGTGTAATGGTCACTCCAGAATGCTATATGAATAAGTTCATCATAAGAACTATTACCTGTACAATATACATAAACGTAGGAGCATGGAGGGACGGATACCATCTTTTAAAGACATATCCTATAAACTCACTAAAATTCAGCATTTTGCTTTTGAAACATTCAAAATCATCCATGATACACATACACCACTTCCTACAAGGTTCTGACACCCTCATAAAATTTCTAATTAAAATATCTTTTCCCAATCCCCTAGAAATCAAGACTTGGCATTAACAAGTTTTCATGAGGAAAACCCACGAGCCCTACCGCTTCCACCTGTTTACAAGTTACATTTTTTTCTATAACTAATATGTTTGTTCAATTGAAAAAAAGACTAAAGGAACAAAACACAAATAACGCTTTTTATAATTTTCAAGGCTCATTAATGAAACACTTTAATTTAAGATACTTCCATTGAATACAACATTTTCTATAGGTAAAGATGCACACACACCAGCTTTTAACAGATAAAAACTTTCTCAAATTCCTCAGAATGCAGGATTAAACCTTTAAAATTATATCAAATGTGTCATTTTATAAACCAAATACCCCACAATGGGGGATGCACTTCCCCATACATATAATCTACTCCGGTCCGCCACGGCAACAAGCTTTGAAAACGACCCACTACCTATGGTATACATATTTGATACCGCATACGTTTTTCTCTACCCATCCAATCCTAGATTTTATTTATCTCAGAATAAAATCTGATTGTTGTTTACATTTTGGCTAGGTTATTTACTTAAAATCGATTTTATGAAAAGTCTAAATGAAACAAGTACTTGTTTGTTTGAATTTAAGTATACAGTGATGAGTGAGTTACCTTATTAGAGTAAAGAATTCAAACCCGGGAAGTAATACCTATATTTATACTTCAAAATACATCAAACTGTTCTTCAATAATTACACGTTTTTTAGGAAGAGCATACACTCACACTCAATAATCTCTTCTTGAACATCAACGCACCTGGTAACTCCTTAAATTGTTGATGATCAGTCATCAATAGCAGATTTGAAACGTATTGCCTATAGTATGCCACATGGGTCAAAATTAGAAGCTATTATACTGTTTTTCAATTCAAAATGTAATCGATTTACCATGATTATCATTTTTTTAATAGCATGAATATTAAAAACAATACTGTTTTACTCTAAAAAAATATTCTGGCTTGTTAGTTCTGATAACAAAATATGGGTCTCATTTGGTTCTATTTGTTGTCGGATGCACATGGACTTTCAAAAGATATTTCAATTGAAATAGCCGTAGAGTGAACGTTTAAGGTGACCACCAAATGCATTTTCGTAGTTTACATAACGTTTTGCTAGTTGCACGGTGTAGTCCTATATGCAAGTGACTCTAGCCTAAGATGAAAATATAGTCTGGAATTTTATCAGACAAACTCCTGACGTTTTTTTAAGATATTCAAGCAAACAACTCTGTCGACAATCAAGTAAGAATCGAAATAATTTTGATGACACAACCAAAATGAAATATATTTTGATGATACAACCAAAATGTTAAAGGTATAACAATCTTGATTTAATTTTTGACAAATATGTGGACATGGTTTCTTGAGGATTAGGTAAAACCTGTAGTCTCTAGAGTGTTGAAAGGGTTCTCTATAATCTAAGTCGGCCCCTTGTGAGTAAGTTTTAAAGATGACAAAGATTCTATACTGTAAACATTATGTTAAAGATTGATGTCGATAAGTTAAGAAGTTTGACCAAATTACCTCCATATAAACTTTTATGTCTCATGTTCAAATTTAACATACATTTTATCAAGATACACATTCGGGCCATGTTTCATATGGATCAGTAGAATGCCTCAGACAAAAACTAGGAAGTGAAAAAATTCAGTAATATAAAATTAAACTTATGATTTCTGTACGTTGAATTGTTGCATGAAATATTAATCTTTATCTGTTAAGCCGTTCATCAGTAATTTTCCGAAATTAGTATTCAGATAAGCCTAGTAATACTACAGTCATACATACGGCGCGGATAGCTACGTCTAGCCACGGATAGAAACGTAGTTATTCGTATCGATCCGTACCTGAGCCATGCTTGAAAGTAGTAATTCGTATCAATCCGCACGGCTCAGGTACGTATGGATTCGGATTAGAGACTAGACGTACCTGTCCGCGCCGTATTTATGACTGAGGTGTAACGACGAAATCTGTATATAAATAGAGTCTAATAACACTCAGGATTGTAGAATGAATTTTAAGGCAAATAAGTAAACTATCTTAATGGCGAGGAATATCATGTAAACTAATAAATATGTGTACCTATTTCACCATAAACTTGCACTTCACATAATGCAAGACTATCACATTCCAACTGCAGTTGAACGTATCTTGCATGGATTCTATCCAGGTGTATTGTGCTTTTGATAACATCACATAGGGAGCGTGTTTTTTGCATGTCCATGATAGTTGTTCCGGTTAAAAGTGTCATTAAGCATTTTCTAGGACTGGCGAATACCGGATACCTACGATTCAATATATCAAATTTGCATTACTGAAAAAACAAGTAATGATCCATATAATTATTCTCTTTTTAACTATTCAGAGATTTAGATGAGGTATAGAAGGGAGATGTACTTTAAATCTGGCCCAAACTATTACATTTTGTTCGAAATAATTGGTAAGTATTTACTAATCTCTCAATACGAGTACATATACACCACCCAATGATCATGAGCTTTAACAATCTGTTACTTTTATTATTATTTTTTTTTAAATATCAGAATGATCTCTACCTATATTATATAAAAGAATGCAAGTACCATAACACATACAGAAATAACATTGTGCTTTGCCTATCTTTCGTGATAACATACATGCTGTAATTCGATATAAAATAATAAAATACTGAGCTAGATAGTTGGGTTTTCACTGTATATATTCATTTTAATGTTGCTGAAGTTGGCAGCCTAGAGGTCTAGCGGCCTAAAGTTTGCGGTCTGGAGGCCTGAAGTCAGCGGCCATAAGTTTGCAGTCTGTCGGTTCAGCGGCCTGGCGGCCTGGCTCACTCGAGCATTACTTGTAACAGAATTATTTGATGATAAGATAAATATAAAGAAATGTATGAATACAAAAGTTACTATTCAATAAATTGTAAAAAGGAATGTTGCTTAAAATTGGAATATTCAACACAATATAAAATACAATCACTACAAAAATATTAAGAAGTCATGTTGTGGTTAATCTATGTTCATTGACAATAAAATATATTTTGTACACAAAATAACATTTTTAATTATACTGACATTTCCTATCCAGTGGCCTTGTGGCCGAGCATAATCTTTCTTTCTCTTTTTTTAAAAGATCATGTTTTAAGATCTTTAGTAGTACCTCAGTTTTCCCTGTCGACCTAGAATAATCATTGTCAAAAAAAAAATTTATTTTGAACTTTTAAATATCTTTAACAAGTGCAAATTGCATTCAAAAAGTCGCTAGGCTGTTAACTTGATGAATAAAACAGCTAATGAGATATTGTTTGGTAAGAAATTTGATTATAAGTATTGTTGTACAAAATACAAAAAAAAGAGAGAAAACAACAGGCGAATGATATTGAAAATGAATGAAATGAAAAGAAAATTTTGGAAGATGTTTAAGCATGGTGTTGTTTGAAATGATGTTAGATTGACTGATATTGATGTACATTTTAAAAATTTAACGGCTGAATTTAAGATAGATCAAAATGTTGGATGTCAATACCTTTTAATGAATTTCATGGTAACACAGATATTGTTCTTTTTTTCCAGAGTCGGCAGGAGGGCTTCAACAATTACCAACTTAATTTACTTGTTTGATTTTTTTTCAAGTCAACTCACCTTATCCTTATCCTTATGTGGGAAAAAAAATTTATCCTTGAGCTTAGATATTTGGCATATCGCTGTCTGTAGTGTTTTTGTTTTAGCAAATGTGTTCAAATCTTGTCCCTCGGGTTAAAATTGACCCCACTACTTGTTTCGCGTTGACTAGTAAAAGTTAAAAAAATCTTTTTGTCTAAAACCTAAAGTTCTAAGGTTAGATATTTAGCTAAGATATTTGGCCTTTGCATTGTGCAGAGATCCTCTACCAAGTTTGATAAATCATGTATCCATTTGAGTCAGGTGAGCGATATAGGGCTTTCATGGCCCTCTTGTTTGATAGTTCAATGTCATTTGTCCCAGAAATCTCATTAAATATTAAATCTAGCAAGATTCCGACTTTTCGAAACAGCGCTATGATTTAGATTTCCTAAAAGAAGCTTACTTCTACACTTGTAAAATATCAACACCAGTAGGTCCAGTGTATTATAGCGTTTAACTTAATTTCATTTGGAGAACAATTCTCCATTATTTTGATTAAAGGCATACATTTGCACTGTCCGTCCGTCCGTACGTGCCACTTCGTTTCCGGTCAATAACTGGAGAAACATTTGTCTTAGAACCTTCATAATTCATAGGTTGGTAGGGCTTATGAAGTAGACGACCCATATCTTTATGGGAGCGATCCCATCTAAGGTCAAGCCACAGAGGCCTGAACATGGAAAATCATTTCCGATCAATAACTTGAGAACCACTTGACCCAGAATGTTGAATATTCATAGATGATTGAACATGAAAAGTCAATGATCCCTATTGGATTTTGGGTCACTTCATTAAAGGTCAAGGTTACAAGAGCCGGAACATGAAAACCATTTCCGATAAATAACTTGAGAATTGCTTGACGCAGAATGTTGAACTTTATAAGATGATTGGACATGCAGAGTGAATATCCCCTCTTTAAATTGGAGTCACATCATCAAATGTCAAGAATACAGAGGCCTGAACCTAACAAAAAATCCATATAGATGAGCTACATTATCTGAATTGTATTTCAATTATGGAGATAACCCTCGTGTTAATGTAGGTGTTCATCAAGTCATTACCACTGCTATTCTTATATAAATTCTACACAATCTAAGCGACACACTTAAATAAACAACCCCCTTTCTTATTTGACTGGGTTTCAGGTAACCCAATATAGTTTCCTATCCAAACTGGCTGATCTAAATGACTCCCTATCTTACGTGACAAACGAGTCTGATTTTGCAGTACTGCCGCATCAGTTTCACCGTATTTAAAGACTTGAGTTGGTCCTCTATTCAAAAGATTTTTGAACAGGTACCTTTGCTAAGGGAAATAAATGTGTTTAACTATCCTTTATGTGAGATTTACCGACGAACGATCATTCAGGCGAGATTATCTGAAGCATAGCTAACTGAAAAACAAGAAAACTAGAGTTGTTCTCATGCTATGTACAGTCGAGAATCGCCAATATGACTGTATTAAACGACTTTTGAGCCGGTCCCCAGTTCAAAACGTATTGAGACGGTCACTAATCAAAGGGAAATAACTGTGTTTATATATCGTCGTAGCGACGATCGATCATTCTCGTTAGGTTTCATCAGCTGACTGAAAACAAAAATGGCTGAAAGTAAGAAAAGAAAGAAAGCTAGGCCGCTGATCATCTTGGCTGCGGGCCTGCTGAGCCGATGGATAGGAAGTTATGTTTCTGCTTGTTCCTTTGAACATAGATCAACCACAAAATGATTGTCTCTCAATTTCTTTGTATTAAGTGTATTTTCAAAGGTTGTTTTGCATATTTAAGTTGAATAGGTTTTGTTATATCAATTGTATATGCCAAATCATTGTTTTATAATGAATACATGAGTCTGTCGGGCCGATAGTCCACTGGTCCACTAGGTCACCGGTTAGGCAATTTTCTTCTGAAACTAAAATGTTTTTGTTGAATTCTTTGAACATACATAAACTACAAACTTGACTGTCTCTCAATTTCTTTGCAGAAGGCTATGTCGCATATTTTCTAATTTACGTAACAGTCTTTTTATGCCTTCTTGAGTTTGAACGTTTCTATACATAGTTTTCTTTATATTTATCTCTTACATATATTTATAGTCCACTGGGCCGAAAGGCTGCCAAGCCGCTGACTGCAGTCTGCTATGCCGCTAGACCGAAAGGCCGTCAATTTCAAACACGTTTCATTATAAACCTTTCTAAAGAAATGACACATAGCAATCAGAATATTTTAAGCAAAAAGCTCCAAACGTTAAACTTTGAAACAATTTTTAAGTGCCATTTCGTCCTTGCAAATGTATCACTATTGCTAAAACAAAGTATTTTGTTAATTGGTCCGTGTCATTCTAACATTTTGGACTATTGCTGTCATCAAATAGATTTGTACTTTTTGCAAATTGATATCAGCGAGGTACTCATTACGGTCGCTCACAATTTCACCATTATATTAATGTTAATTAACAATATAGAGTTGTCAGATTACAAGTGGGTACTGGTAATCGTATTTAAAAAGCAAATTAAAAAATCTAAATAAATGATATGACTTCATTATTGATACAAAAATTACTTCTTAAATTTGATTTCCAAGTCTTACTTGAATCTGTCAGTTTATTTACTGAAATGATTTATTGAAACGGAACACTATAGCTTTTCAAAAAAAAAGCTGTTATTACAGTTTATGTCATGTTTACTTCTTTGCACCTTTTGTAAAGCGAACTATTCTTGTAATTTATTAGCTTTAGTCTACGTTGTTTCGTTAGGGCCTTCGTAGCATATTTGTTGCGCAAAAGAACGAAATCATGATGGTAAAAAGACAATAATGATACTACGATATATTTTCGCCTTTTCACCATCGTAGTTTGGTGTTTTCATCATCTTGGATTTGAATTCCAACCATCATAATTTTGTTATCTTTTCAGGATTGTAAAATCGATGGCCTCAACAGGACACCGTATAGATTGTTTACACGGATTACGTCTTTAGTATAGAAACGTGCATATGACCGGAAGCTGCATACAGAAAGCTGCCCTGTTGTGTGACGTTAAGGTATTTGCTAATCAAATCGTTACAGAGATCTATTACTTTAAAATATGTACCACTGGATCAAGCAAAGTGCTGCGAAATAAAGAGAAAAACAATTGAAGATAACAGAAATATCATTTTACTTGATATATAGAAACAATAAAAAATATGATTTGGGCAAAATATGTAGTTCTTATAGCACTACTTTAGGTTAGGTGCATGGTTATTTTAGTTAAACTGTGCCATACCGGACAGAATGGTGCTCCAGGGCTCCAAGTTCGACAACAGCACGGGAATAATTTAAATCAAGTCAACATCGCCTACGTTAACGTTTTGATTAACTAAACCCTTTGAAACTGGCAAAACTGGTTGCCTAATCTCATAATGTATACAACAGTAAAATGACCGCGCTAATGACATTTTCTAAATGTCCATTTGTAAAGTACTTGAGAGCATTGTGTAAATATGGACGTTGGATTGTAACAGTAATTCTCCAAATATCAGAAGCAGGCATTTCGTTTACTAATCCATATTGAATTATAGTGTCTTGATTACCTTAATAACAAAATTCTTACCAAAATAAATTCAGTAAGGATTCACATATATTCCTAAACGTAACGATTTTTAATTCAAACACTATAAATATATATGTGTATGTATGTGTATTGTTATGCCTTTGTAAACCATTTTTGAACGCTAACATTTTATTTGAAAAGAGTGCTATATAAATATGATATAATTATTATAATGATAATAATAACATAATGATAATAATAAATTATAATGATATTAATGTTAAATAAGTTAAATAGAACGACATCGCATTTAACCTATAATAAGTTTTACCCTATTTCACGATATATTACTATGTAGTGTAACGTATACGCATTTTCCAAATCCACCAACCACCAATGTTCAAAAGCACTGTATGTGTCTGCGCAGGAGCCCGAGTTTGATTCCTGAAATGTCAGTCCATCTACAGCTAATGATTTACCCACGTCGTCAGACGAAAATGTCGGCTTACCCAGTGCAACATTCCTGACTAAGATTAAAAGAAGACATACACACATTAATTAAAAGTACCAATACAAACATACAAAAAGACAGGTATCAACGAGAACTGTAACATAAGTGACGAATATCCCCACGATACAGTCTTGTCACAGAAGAATGGCAACGTTAAGAAAGACATGGCCACAAGAAGGTGCAATTTAAATCGAACTTGACCTGTTTTTATGATGTTACACCTGTGTACCAAATTAAATCCAGGGGTCGTGGGTTCGAAACCCACTGGGGTCACGACCATGACTTCTCATGCTTTCATCACAGTCGAGCTAAAATAAATTAGTATAAACTAAACTAAATTGTATCTATTCCTGATAAGCCTTTTGTGAGTTTTTATTGTCCGGCAGCCATGAATTTGACAAATTTTAAGTTCAAATTGGGCTGTAGCTACGTATTAATTGCGTGATTTGTCGCGTAAGTCGAACTTTAACAGTATTTTATGATGTTACACCTGTGCACTAAAAACATTGAAATATGTGAAGAACTGTCACTGGATGTTTAATTCATCCAATGGTGGAAGAATTTCGCACAACAGTTTGAGTCATTGTTAAAAAGATATCAAATAATGAAAGAAGTACTACTAACGTGTATCAAAACATTATATAACAATAATTAAAATCAATAAGGGGCATAATTCAGGAAATATTTGTGCAAGAATTATATACCTTGTGTCATATGATGTTGGTAATAATGTGGAACAATTACTTCAATCTTGATACAAATGCTTTCGTAATAACTGAGATATAGTAAAATGCATCAAATTTAACCTTAAATTCGAAGTAAAAGTGGACATAGTTAAACAAAGTTGGTGTCAGAGTTATGTACCCTTTGTCACATGATGTGGGTGATTTGGTGGAACGACTATTTAAAGTTTTTATCAAATCCATTAGATAATAAATGAGATATGGTGAAAATGCATCAAAATTAAACTTAAATTCTAACCCAAAGTAAAAGGGGCATAGTTCATGAAAAAATGGTGACCGAATTATGCACTTTATTTCATATGGTTTAGATAATAAGGTGGAACATCTATTTTTAGTTTTGAATCAAAGCCATTTAGTGATAACTGAGATATTGATTTCGGGACGGAACGGGACAGGGCACGACCGGACCCGACACGATGTGACGCGATGCAACCGACTCCTATATACAATGTGCTCCCCCATCCCCACACCACCACCCGCACCCCAGCAATGCTTGGTGGAGGTATAAATCCCGTTTAGTTTAGGTGAACGTTGCTGCGCAATATTATGCAAGACTGAATGAATATATTGCTAACATGCACTGAAAAAGGTATTCTAAAATGTATTACATGAGGTGTTTTGATTTATGATTTCAAAATTACAAAGCTCAACTACAAATTATTGGTATTTTTTCCTAAAACTTTAACGAACAAACATAGCTGAAATAATGTGATCCTATTAAATTTAGAGATGAAGACTGGAAGAGAATATCTTTGAAGAATTAAAGTAAAAACATCAGTGAGTCATAATTCGGTGAAAGTCATTGAACAATTTAATATAACTAAGTCTGTTACGCCTCAATCCATAGTGAAGAGCAGACGTAATCTGGAAATTTCTTATTGTAAAAAATAATGGTCAACAGCCGTTACTGCGCCTTAAAATCCCGTTAGATCAAGCCAACGGTATGCTTAATGTCGATCACTCTTATGAAAGCTTTCTAAAATTCAACCTGTGATTTTGAAATAAAGCGCAGACAAAGATTCTTTAAAATAAAACTCATGTTTGAAACTCACAGAAAATGTGCAACATACTAAGCATTCCTAACTTATGCCAATAGAATAGTTTATAAATTTAAGGAAATGTCCTCCCAAAAATAAACTTTACGTAACTTTATATTTTCTCTAGCGGAGTTTAACTGAAAACCAATCCGTGTTGAAAATCTAAGATGTCCGGACTATACACAAACTGATGAATATACGTTCAAAAATCAAAACGGTCTTGTGTTCAACCGTAAATCCAGTCAGATATGCGCAATAAACTTTGATAGTGACAACTGTCTCTTCAAACTAACTAACAGTCAAGAATTTTTTATTTAAACTAAGGTTGACTTGAAAGTGGAAGTGATGATTACACACTATACGACTGCGCTTTATGCATATCATTTATGTGTTAAGTTTCGAATGGATATGAATACGGGATGTTGCTGTAAAGCGAAACAAGCTTATATAATAATGAATACGGGTGGTATTAATGGTATAGGTAACGCAATCATATACAAAAGATGCATTTCAAAGCACATACTATAACGAAGATTATCTAATATATTTTTTGAGAGCTAACCTTTGGAAACGTTATACTGTCAGACGATCTTCTGATTCGTCAATTGCATTATAAATGATTCTGAATCCTTCTATACTGCCTATGAATAGCTGATTCCATGGGTGTTCACCTTTGTAAAAGTATACTGTTAGCGTATCATATGACGAATTTAAACTGTCTGGAGGTCTTTTGATATTGCAGTAAGGTTTAACTTGGTCCATATCAATGATTTTGAACTCCGACTTGTATACCTCTGGAATAGAATATGTAGGTTTTATCTGCACCGATCTAAAATAATTTGTCATTAAACAAAATAGAGGCAGATTTTTTTTTATTTGGAAATTAGTATGTTGCATATTTAGAAGCCATAACTATCTGGAGCTTGAAAATGAAAATAAAATGTTACTGGCTCCTTTTGGTAATACACACGTACATTTTAAATTCCAGTAAAGCATTCAAGTGATAAAAGTTTACCATTTTTGCACGGAACGAAGAAGTCAAGTATTTTGACATGCAACCTCTTCCTTGGGACATGAATTTTCCATTGTTCAGTTGTTTGTACAAATGGAAAACCAAGATACGTCATTGATGTAATAAGCATTGAATGTTGTCGACATGTCTCCTGCTGTCCTTCTAGCCAAGGACTATTTGAACGCAATGAAAAGCAAGCTGGTATATCTGAAAGGTCGAACATTTTGTAATTACAGGAGGGCACAACTCTTCGCGGAAAAATATAACATGGGTGAATTTCAGCCCGATTTATGTATTATGGCAGTGTCCACTGTACCAGCAAAGGAAAGTAATATGCAAAGGAATTTATGAAAATTAAAAAAAGGAAAGAAACACTAGTTTCAATTTTGTATTTGTAGTTCCACAAAGTTTTTTTTCTTTTTTTTTCAAAATGGTACCCTTCTACGATTTTTTTCATTAGAATGTAACGGAAACTTAAATTTATTTCCTGATATGAATTAAAAAAATTGTTAACATTCCTTCATTATCCACATTCACAACTTTTACATTTAGCATTTTCTAAACAAATGGTTATTTGAGCTAAACCTAATGAGCTAATTGTCAATACTATTAAATATATCATTATGCACCTCACGACAGTTTTGTATAATTGAGTGAATACATTGCCTCAATTTAGAATAAGATTATGAAAGACAATTACACTTTATTGAGTTGAGCATACATCACATCAATGCTCCAATAGACTGTCGTGTTAACTGATACACAGGAATTTATTTACGTTACAAAATTTATAAATTCTTACTTTCGTAGGTTACAAAGGCTCTAAAGTAGCTCCTCGACAGAATATTTGGTGAAATTATTAAACATGTAATGAAAGACAGAACAATCTGTGTCTCTTTTGTTTCAACAGACAATGTATATCTGAATGTGTTGAATCGGTAATCGATAACTCTGACGAAATTGTTTATTTCTATATCACTGGAAATTATCAGAGAGTCATTGCATGTTGTAACTCTGTCATCAGATGAGCTCTGAAATAGGAAGGCTACATTAAATGTTATTCAATGCAAACGTTGAATATTTAACAACAAAACGACGGTACAAATATCTCAATACAAATAAAGGTGTTTGTTTGCAGAATCATTTCACGTGTTTTTAAAATAAATATTCTTTCTCTTTTGTCTTTATTTGTTGGGGTTTTTTTTTTGCAATTATTATTATTAGTATTTGTATATAATAGGCTTCTTTCCTGAGGCAGATTTTAAATACTCTTATGATTTGTAAAAAAAATATGTAGAACAACCGTATAGCGTTCTTGAGATTATCATACATAGGATATACTACATATTTTTTCCATTTATGTATATCTGTTGAGAAATAAAGTAATTTCTGAAGTATATTGTATGACTTAAACATAGCAATATATATATTCTCTATCGTTTTAACAGGTATGACAAGGACTGTGAAAACTTCCCTTCGGGGTCATATTTCGATTTATACATACAGCTCTTTGTATGATACTTTCACCACTTCACACCTTGATGACAGACGTATATGGCAAGTGACACACTTCATATTAACGGTTGATACCCAAAGCGACACTGGTTTGTAGATTAGGAAGATGGTACCACAAATGCATGGCACCATTTGCTGCCAAACATTGCGCGTGTGACGGCTACAAACAAACCCTTCAGGGTTTGTATCTTCAACACACTCCGTTATTTCAGACTCTTTGAAAACATTGACAATGCATAGTTACCAGATTAGACTTCTATATTATTACTGACCGTTCAGCTTTTATACTTCTGATTTATATATAGAAGTGAACTTATTTCACATATTTTTTGTCAGTGGATTTGCTTGGGAGACTGACCGTTGTGATGGTATCATACCAATTGAAAACTAAAACTGCATGAAAACAAAATAATATATCATATGTTATTCCTTTGTAGACCAGGTTCATACGTATACCTTCCTCTCCTTTAACCGCAAGTGTGTAAAGACTAGTTTTATGAAGTGAAAGTCTGGGTATCTGATAATCCATTTATACGCCTGGTTAGTTTCAGAATTTTTCGGGTAACCGATACTTGTAAATATGCTATTAAGCTCATAGATCTCACTTGTAAATGCCACAACTTCAAGATTAGACAATTGCCTTTTCCGCACAAATGAATTTATGCTTTGGAATGTCTCTGAAACAAAAAAGAACACTTAGATTTCGCTACCATATCATAAATATTTATTATATCTTTAAATTGCATTTATATGATGTATTAACGGAACTGATATCTTAAACATGTCAATGTTAGGCCTTGGTCAAGACGTACTTACTCTTTATAGGTTATGACAATTTGTCCTTTGAAAACTTGCGTATTACGTTCGCAAATGCATAAACATTACCTCAGAATATTGTATATAAACTGGCATACCCTTTCTGAATCTAAATCTGAATACACTAAAATTTACAATAAAAATCCTAGTTTCATTTACGTCAAAGGAGTTTATGTAATTTTTGTTCAATATAAAAAGACAGCAAATATTTGTAAATACAAAATATGAATCATATGATTACACACTAATTGAAATCAATCCCATCAGACTAATCTTAAGATTGCAGACTTTTTATCACAATTTATCTGAGGAACACACCTGCATAAATAAATTGAAAATTCAAAAGAGAAAATGAAAGCTTATAGTGTACTTCGTCACAAAATAAATACTTTTTTTCTGATATGTTAATAAGAATTTGCTATGTCTGGAAATAATGTTTCTCCAGGTTATTTTAAATGCCATGAAATGTAATAATAAAAGTAAATGAAAGCGCACATGTGTATATGTGTATTTCTACTAAAACCTTTTTCTGTCAGTCAAGTTTTTAGACGTTCAAGGATAAAGGCAAACTAGCTCAAAAAGTAAGGTTTGTCTTAGGTTTCCATTGATTGATTTTATTTGTTTTCCAATACTTTGCATTTACTAGCAAAAAAAACATGCCACTGATAGAAAAAAGCATATACCCCACCATTGCTAATGTAACATTTGCGATAACTGTATTATCACAAATATATTTGCAATTGCCCATTCAAAACAACTACAACCAAAAATAATAAAACACACACACACACACACAATCACACACACACATACACACACATACTCGTTTATTTTAGGACACTTACTACGACATCGCTCAATATTAAAAAGGAAGAGTAATTCTCTTTCTATGATTAATTTAAAAGAGCTTTTAGTTGTAAGTAAATATTGACAATAATACAATGAACACTGACATTGCTCTTCATTTTTTGAAATACTGTTTAAAACAGCATTCAAAACAATAAACAATCAGACCTACCTGAAGGCCTACAACCGTGCAGTTCAAATCGTAAGCAGCTCATGCCAACTTGAATTTCTTTAGTGATAACGATTTTAAACGCTTTTGCAAGCAATGTGTTTGAAAACCAGAATGTTTGTGGGTGAGAATCCTGCTTATATGTATCAAGGATTACAGTCTGGAAGAAAGATCAAAAACCGTAAACAGGGATTTGCATGTGAGTTAGCAACATCTCCGAGTTAGAGTATTTGCAAACAAAATGATTTGAACCAGTTGTTCAAAATATTAACAGGTGTTTAACCTAACGGTTGATCAACTTTTAGTGTTATTTTCCGACATTTCGGAAGACTAAGAAAATCAAATGTATGGGTACACAAGTATGAACACTGAAAAGTCTATTGTTTCCCTCCAAGAATAGTGCATTGAATCAAAATTTAACCAGCGGTGAGTTTAACAACCGGTTCAAGTTTAAATCTTAAATAAACCGCATTGATTTGTTTTATCATCCAAGTCTTAAAGAGTGATACGCCTCATGAATAGGTTCAAGCTAGCAAGTGATGTTTTTATCACTGTCCAAGGTGC
Organism: Mercenaria mercenaria; assembly: GCF_021730395.1. Classification (NCBI taxonomy): domain Eukaryota; kingdom Metazoa; phylum Mollusca; class Bivalvia; order Venerida; family Veneridae; genus Mercenaria; species Mercenaria mercenaria. The sequence continues at coordinate 58,032,446 of NC_069375.1, read as the reverse complement.
TGCTCCATAGTGTTCCTTAATTTGTTTGTTTTGTGTGTGTGTGTGTGTGTGTGTGTGCGTGTGTGCATGCGTGCGTGCGTGCGTGCATGCGTGTGTGCGTGCCTGTGTTGGTAGTGTTCACATTTGCGTGCTGTGAGTTCTGTTTTTTGGGAGGCTTTTTATTAATGTTTTTTTTTAACATGGCATTCCCTGTTTGATATTTTGATATTTAGATCTACCCTTTTTTGTTTTTGAGGAAAGTGTCGAATTTTTGTTTTTGTCAATACATTTCTGACAAACTAACCCTAAAATCATATAGAAATAAACGTTTTGAGAAAACCGAGAGCAAGAATGATTAAATGAAATGGGACCAATCCAATATTTCTGTTTCTAATACCATTAATTCTAAGTTCTTAAAACATATTTTTGTAAAATGCGTATAAATACAGACTATATATTAATGTCAACATGCAGTAAAATCATTTTGGGCAAATCATGTATCACATATATGCATTCTTTAGAAGGCTGAACTTTAATCCTTCGTATAAGCCAAGTGACAAAATTCATAAAATTTGTTGATTGATGTCCTTGTCTAAGATACACTTATTTACAAAATGTAATTGAAAAGAATTGTACATACACATAAGAAGACTATTTGAACGAAAGGGAGATGCTTATAATTAATAAACTTATTTACATACCGTGTCTAAAATCATTTTGAAAGGTATACAATTAGAAGAGTATACATAATATAGATAAGCTCATATAATCTGTAAAGGTTGTTTTCTGCAACACCAAAATACTATTATATGTGCATTCATTATATATCAATATAAATTCTGTAAAAATAAGCTTAAATTTCACAAGTGAATATGAACAGACACAAAACTAAGTTCCATTTTTTATATCGATAAACATTGAAGATTTCGTTCAATAACAAAACAACAAACAAATGTTGGAGGTATATAATAAAAGATTCATTATAACAGTAGGTAGATCTGGATTGTTGTATTCAGCTCGAGTGGATTTTGCAAGGTCGGATCACATTCGGCGCTTACGCGCGTCTTGAGCTCCGATCTTGCAAAAATCCACTTGAGCCGAATACGGCCTCCAATGTCAATGTACTATTATAATAACCCTTTTGTACCTCATACGGGCACAATAGTACTTACTACGTTTAATAGCTGAATGCATAATACAAAAATATGTAATCAAATAGAAATTGCATATTGTCATTGTTCCATTACAATTAACACGTTTTTTTCAATTGATTTCGCCCGAATGGATTATGTAGGACATAAGGTCTTAAAGGTCCACTACTAACACTCGGACGAGTATTATATGAAAACCAGAGTTTCTAGCTAAGACTTTCTATCTACTGAAAATATGACCAAATATATCGGATCGGACCTAGTAGTCATAAAAATATTAAGAATAACCAACAGATTAATCAAAAATATTGCCAATTTCAAATCGAAAGTATGTTTTTCAACTTCTTACGATCCTGTCGTGCATCTTTAGACTTTTTTTTTCGATAGAATCCTGCGTAACGAGACTATAATTTATAAATAGATGCAACATATATTATATGTCCAAACGATAACGTGATTTTTAAAAACTTAGCATAGGGAATTCAACATTTTTGTAACTCACAAAAACTTCATGAAAATCATTCTTATGATACAGGTAATATACAGCTATATTTCGGGGGACAATTTAGGCCCTTCCCTAATAAAAGTGTTTTCACAACTTCATCTGCAAAACTTTTTCAGTTAATCTCTTTTCAGAATAGTTTTAAGAATGTAAATGAATAACCATCTTACACTTTAGAAACAAAATGTGATTGAAATTTACCTAAATACACTGATTTATGTACATATTGCCACATAAATTTAATAAAATTTTAGACATTAAACACATTATCTTGGCCTAATATATGCCACTGTCAATTTGAAACTAAAAACTTGTACATCTCATATTTTTCATGCAAATCGTGTATAATTACCATCATGGAAATAAAGTTATTTTGTCGCGCGTCTTCAAAGTGATATTCGTTTGAATTAATTTTAGATCACGTGATCCCAAAGAATTTCCGACCGATAACGGAAAAGCGATAAACACGAAAGTAGAACAAAATGACCACCCATGTCAGTCTAAGAAAATACAGAAACAATCATTTGTTTCTCTGTTAATGTATTGATTTCAAAGGGAATATTGCACAGCTATCGTAAGGTTTTGTAGTATATTTCAAATTGTTTAGTCTTGTTTTAAGATTTATTTCTATTCATTTGTCTTTTTTGCACGTGTAACGTGCGTCTCACAAAAAACAAACACTACTTGCAGTGAGCAAGATTTCGATTTATTTTGGAGAAGTTGCTAATCAATATATTTTCATATAAAATATGATACAGTTCATAGTCTCTTCTCTCATACCCTAGTGGCGATGGATTCTATCAAGTATGAGGTGTCGAGAGTGATTCATATAAGTTGTAAAACTTCCTTCACAATTGACCTAAAATAAATTCTGTATAAACTAAAATAAAAACAACACCAATCATGTACTGTAAATGCATTTCCTGCTTGAATATTACAATATGCCGTACACCTATTAGTCTACAACAGAATGATATACTTATATAATAAATGTCTTAATACCTATTTTTCATGATCATTTACATTACATATTGGATTTTTTGCAAATCTTTGCTTAACTTTCTATAATGCTTCTTTTATTACCTCGTACAAAAATATCATCCTTCATTGATAAGACACCATGACAGCTCAGGAAAACTCCTACTTTTTTGAAAGGGGGGAAAGCTATACCCGTTGCATGTTTCAAGCTGCTCTCAGGATACGGAAGGCTTTATTGGATTTTTAAATTCGAGGTATTTCACATACTTATTGCTCGAAGCTTATTTTAACAGTCTTTCAAGAATAACAAGATTTGTCCAAACACGTTTATGTGAACAATACAGATAAGTATGTTTAGAATTAATGTGACCAACATTACCAATTATGTTCAAGTATATGAAGCTTTGGCTTAAACAAGACCACGTTGATAATACAAAATTTCTTGTAATAGCCAGTCTGTTAAGATATAAAATAAACTGAAATTATAACACTGTTTCCGAATTTAGAAAATTAATTGACGTGTTTTTCTACGAAGGCAAGCCTATACATCGTGGGGTCGTACAAAATCATTGCGATTTATCACAGTCTTCAGTAGTGATTCAATGTGAAAAAACATCGCGATTTTCCACTCAGGGTAAATATTTGTGCCGGTGGTAACGCGGAAAAAACAAAATCAGCGGACCAGAGACAGTTTACCGACAATTCATTCTCCCGCTGGAGTATAGCTTAATCTCTTATTTTTCTTTAAAGAAAACATTTCGAACCGGATCAAAAGGCCGCGCGGAATACGTACATATCAGAATCAGAACGTAAACCGGCATGATGCATGTACCTATCTAACAAAGTGACCGGACACGCGCTTCTAACGCCCCTTGAAATATACATTGACATCTGTTGTACACATTCTTATATGAATTATTATATACTTAGGGTGAAACTTCATATCACGACAATTTAGCTCACTTACTTCGCTAAATCTGAGAAAAGCGTGCATCAGATACTAAAATGATAGCAAGATCTGCTATTGCTATGACGTCAAAATTTTCACTAAACATGTCACACAATTTCACCATATGGCCAGAAGATAAAACGTTCTATATAAGAATAGGTTAGGGTTTGTACGTTCAGCACATTCCAACATGCTTGAAACGAATGAAATGTTCGAAGGATTGGGTAGACCATTTGTGTTGTGGTACCACTCTATAGCGTAATACGCCGCAGACACTACCGCACAAGATTTTCACATGTCTATCAAATTGGAAAGATACATAGCCACATAAATAGGGAATGCAGGATACCGAAAATCTTTTGTTAGCACACATGTCTTAAAATAAATTCATCTGTGAAGAGTACTTAGATACGGTTCATTCTGCTCTCGATTGTACATGTAAAACATGAGCAGCCACTTTACGTAAACAAAGTCTTCATTATCAATAGCAACTACAGCTTCACCGAATTTTCTTTTTCAGATATTGCCTCGGGTCAACACCTAAAGAAAATACAAAACAAAAAACGTGTTATGCATTTCGTATACAAATCTCACAACGTGTAAATATCAACTCAGGACTATGCCATCGAGAAATCACATTGCAACGCTAACATCCTGGAAGTAAAAGGTTCTTTACTAAAAACGTCATTGTTCCCTCTGCCATGGAAAACTGCTCCTAAAACTGGTAATACAAATAAATTTTTCACAAATGATTGAAATTTTCCATATTCTCCTATCAGTAATGACCAATAAGGGGCCGACTTCCATTCCGGTATAACTATTGTTTCGAAAGTTTTATCTTCTTCAAGCTTTTATACAGCTTTTGCAGTAACATTAAGTGGTGGAACTACCCAGTTGCATTCATTTGACTAACACTGATCAAAGCCCTGGAACCCACCATTTTGAATTAAACTTGGCACATCTGTTGTTATATTTTGATGACAATCGGTCATCGGTAATATAATCTATCTACTTTATTTTTTATGCAGTCACTTATGCACCAGTCGTCTACGTCTAGACAACGGCTCAAATAATCAGCTCTACAATTTTGTGAACGTGGTATCCAGTCTACCTCCAAAAAATATTATTCGTTTTGCATACGTCATAAAATTTCAAGAAAATATTGTGCAATTATTTTACGTTGGTACCGGTATGCAATAAATAACAAATATTCTTGCTGTCTTTGTAAAACATCACCTTTTCACCTCACAGAGTACTCAAATTACTTAAGAATACTCTGTTTAAGCCTTCGTATTCTCACCATGTGGAACTTTTACCCGATTCATACTTACTCCTAATACCAAATATCTCACCAGTCTGAGGCAAATGTGTGTGCTCTACACATGAGTGTTGTATGTCTCGACTAGAAATATCTGAAAAATGAGCAGCCTTCCTTGCTAGTTCTATAAGACCTCTCTGAAAAATATCACTGCTCACCTTTGGGAGTGTGTTTAACCTATAGTCTACATCCATTTCCGGGGACATACATTTACACATAATTTGGTCCTTTTCTGGTAGCGAGGTCACAATATCCGCTTCCGGGGATACTGACAAAAGTGATCTATTTCTAAGCACCTTAGCTTTTACAAAGACCTCAAATTCACGTCTTAGTTGCTCTATTATCCTGTAAATTTCTGTGGGGACTACTTCCCCGCAATACCGCGGCTCGAACGCTTCTTTGTGTAAGTCTGATCTAACTGAATGTCTAATTATTACTACTTCTACGAAACCGCCGTAACCTGTTTCACTGTCATCTGAGTACAAAACTGTATCTATACTAAGGATTTCTCTCCATATTTTGCCATCCGTGTTCAGCATTTCTGCGTTGTTGCAACAAGAAAAAAACTCGTCTAAAGCCTTTATCTTTGACTTCTACCTTACATTGCCAACTAATTTCTCGTCAACAAACACTTTTGTAAGTACCTAGTCTATAAAAATACAAACTTACCAATTACACTCAACAGTATCTGGCTTACAACTGACGCTATAAATCTAACGGCTATTAATTTTAAATTGGTCTGACACTGAAATAATAATGAGTCTATTTCCGTTTCAACGTGACCTCCGATACCGTCGTCTAGAAACATGACGTCCTTATGACCTTATGACCTCCAGTACTTAACAACACATCTAAGGGTTTTTGTGAAAATATGCCCTGCTGTTGATATTTAGAAAGGGAGTGATTTAAAGATATAGTATTTAATACATCCAGAAAACCATGCGAAACCAAAGTATGTTTTTATTTTGACTCTTATTCGTATGATGGTAAGCACTTTTCAAATCAAACATGAAAATAAAACTAGAATTTTCAAACAGCAGCTGAGCTACTTTGAATATTTATGTAACGATGAATTGATATACATACTATCTAGCACAAGTCTAGGTTTATCCGTCTTACCGTATGCTACTACTGTTAACGGGCTAATTACTTTTTTGACAAACACATCTACTCATAACATTACTTACGCTTTCATTTCCGAGCTAGTCTGTTATTGCATTATATGTATCATCTTCAAAGTTATTTAAAGACACAGAAATAAAAAAAAAATTTTATTATTTGGATGCTTGTTTTGAGGACATTCGACCTTCCAATGACCCGAATTCCTGCAGATGAAGCATACACTCGAATGACGCTGCCCACTGTCAGATGCGTTCTTGGCATAATCTATCATTTCAGGTGCTGTCTGTGACTCAATAGCCATAGCTGGCCTTCTATACCGGCATGTTATAGGCCTTGACTTTGGTTTCTTGGTATTGTCTGACCTTTCCTTTCTGCTCCCCCGACCCTCGGCCTTAAAGACTTGTTTCTTGATCATGCTATCTGACGCTACTATATAGTTGTATCAATTTCTGTCTCCTTTTGATGAGATCTTTCGCTAAATAGCAAACCAAACAAAATATTGTGTGTGAATTTCAAAATAACTATTTCATGTTGTCAATAACATTATTAAACCTCTCCAAAAAATCTAATTTTACCTGATACTTAACAATCTATCAGGGTGTGCATTATGAAATGAATTAATAAAATGTGTAAAATTTCGGTTTTTCAAAGGTACAAACATTAGAAACAGAAGAAGTACTTATCTTTTAAATTATGCTGCCGATGCTCGTTTCGTCTTCCAACGCAGTTTAAACTTTACTTTCTATTAACTTCTTCATTTCCTTATTTTTGTATTCTATCTTACAATGCCCTTGCGTAAACACAAAAAACGTGTTATATCGATTAAGTCAAGCCTAGAACTGAAAACGCTACGTTATCTCATAGAACTGCCCCGCCAAATTACATGTACCACGTGACTTTTATGCACAAATGACTCGGTGCATTTGTACCACGTTACGTTAAGATATACGTCTGCTCTATACTTCGTGTGACTTGCAGAACTTTCTTATTCCCGTAGTCATTATTCTGATCAGTTTTATGCGAGGCGCAGAATAGTTTCGCGTTATCAAAAAATCTAATTATTTTTGTTTTTACATGACCTTATTTTCAGCGAATCATTTATTTTCACTGTTTAAGTTGACCGAGAAAAATCTGAAAATCCGATTATGCATTAAAAATGTTAATAAACACACCTTGTTAAATATCGAAGAATTCTGGAAATCATCTGCAGAAAATGTCAGTACAGTTTGACCAAGGGAGTACCCTGCGTCTTGCGAAAAATACACAGTGATTCCCTCGATTATCGTTGTCACGGGAAACATAACCTGGAAAAAACGGTACCTTCTATTGGTGGACGTTAGAGAGCTCCCATGTCATTTAGCCCGCAAATGCAGTTTTCGTTGTATATTTCCTTTTGCATGTGAAAAGTACTCTCTCAGAATACTGTACATAAATGACTTAAAATTAACAAACTTCCTCTTCTTACTTCCAGAGTCAGAAAAAGGAGTCAGTAAGTGTTGCCGTTCATCATTATTCTCCATAAATAAAACAATCATCTACGAATATGTACAAGCTATCAAGCTGGCCTACGGATAGTGGTTAAATCTACTCAGGGGCCCAACAATGCCTGAAACAGAGCCCGAAGGGGCATCTTGGGCTTTTCTCGATCATCAATAGCTAGAAAATTTACCATATATAACTCCAACCAATATAAAGACACAAAAAAGATATTCTACATATAATGAGGGACACATATTTTCATCTCCGATAGGTAAACCAACATCGAAGTTTGTTACAAATAAATCTTTAATGTCAATAATATAGACATTGAATAGCAAAGGAGACAGAACATTACTCTGTCTTAAACCCGCCTTTGATATGAAAAATAACCGCAACACAGGAAGTAATTGATAAGTTGTAGCATAGTTAGCCTTTAACGCCTGATTCAACAAGCCTTTTGCAGAGTTTACACTTATTACTACAATCATAAGGATTTGGGAAATCGGGGAATGCTACGATGATTGATATTTTTTTCGGTTCCCTTGTGTTAGTTTTACTTGTGGGGACAGACATTTTACGCCTTTTTTCTAAAACCCTTCCTGTCATCTGCCATTTTGACAATTTTTTGTATGCGAAACTTTAGGTGATTAAATGAAAAAGGATCAGTGTTTTCTTGTGCTTCTTTTGGGATTAAGCCGCTTTCAACAGTATTCATATAATGGCGAGTAACTAACATAACCAATGTTCTTCGATTCTGTACCAGTAAGTAGTACAAGCCTGTCCTCCATACTATTACAAACCAATTATCCACAAGTTACTGCAAACTTCCACATATGAATCCGAGGTAGAGCACGAATGATTTAAAAAAAATTGTCTTTAATCAAACAGAAAGAGTGAACATACAACTCAAGCCTACGGCCCTGTGATTTGAAGATCTGCACTTTCCTTATTGAGCTAAGCGAGCGAACTGAAAGAGGATCAGTTGTCGTCATATAATATAAGTTGTGTTTTTATGTAAGAGTACTTCATGTTAATTTATTCTACGATTACTATTTAAAAAAATGAAAAGTGCAAGCGTTAGAAGGTAATGATAATCTACCTGAAATATTCTTAACAATAGAGAAAAGACTGGGATACATGTAGAGGTTAATGCGGACACCCTAACAGTACTGTTAATGAAAACTATGTCACAAAAAAGACTTGATAGCTTGAGGATAACTGCTTAAAAAGATAAACCTTTTGAAGGTATTTCTAGTGCATTTGCATTGATCAAACAATCTGTAAGCTTTTCACGAGAAGGGAACACATTAATTTCAATGACCCCAGGTTCCAACAAACAGTTGACGCCACTTATACTTATATTCCAAATTACCTCCTCTTATTCAGTACATAGATATTAAACAATCACATTAAAATTTAAGAATATCGACTGATAGAAAGAGAAGTAAGAGTCAAAATACATATATTAGGAGGAAGATAACATACACATGCCAAAACAGTAACTTTACGTATGTAACGTTGTTATCTTATCGGATATTTATGCAGTTAATTTTAAAAGTTTATTGTTTGAGGCACTAAACAATTAAAGTGATTAAAAAGTATGGTCTTTTTTTTGTTGGTACAGACAAACTAAACAAACAATTTCATTTTTGCTTATGATTTTCTTGCTTTAGGTTTTGCGCTCTCCAAATGAGCTAAGCGGACTGACGATGTAAGTATACAGCTGATCATAGTAAATTAAAGTGGTTATCAGGCCATATGTAATCGATACAGACTTGAAATAAATGAAATGGTCTTTACTTTGTGCATAGACATCTAAACAAGTAATATTAATTTCATAATTTTGTTGCTAATTTTGTTGTTTCATAATCTTGAAAGTGCAGACAAGACTTGATTTTGTTTTGCTCGTAGATACTTGTACGAACAGAGAAAATTACCCCCCCCCCCCCCCCCCCCCCCCCCCCCCCCCCCCCCAAAAAAAAAAAAAACAAACAAAAAAAACATGTCTTGGTGTTGTTGTTAAAAGCAATAAAATACCTGAATAAACGGTTGCATGTCATCTATCTGTGGACACCAGCCAGATTGAAACGGCCTTGATTTGTAAGGTGGAAAATCTGGTAGAGAGGATGAAGCTGAAATCTGCTTATAGTGAATACCACGGTCACTCATCCCAAGATCAGTATTACAAATAATTGATGCATCTATGATAATAAACACTTTGCTTAATTGTATTAGAAAATTGATTAACGATATTTCTCAATATTTCAGAACGTCAGTTAAAAAACAATGGGCCAGTTGTTCAAAACTTTAACAGGCATTTAAGCTAACGGCTGGTTAACTTTTAGAGATATATTTTGGCATTTTAGAAAACTTAGAAAAATAAACGTATGAGTTAATGAATATGAACACAAAATGTCTTTACAGTAAAAGTATGAAATGGTACTAGTGTTTCCCACCAAGACTAGTATTTTGAATAGAAATTTAACAAGTGGTTAGATGAACTGCCTATTAAAGTTTCGAACAACCAGACCACTGTGTCGTAAATATACACACGTCAACAGAGTTATATCTAGAGAATGTGTTTTGTACAAAGAATCGATAATAATGAGATTTTAAGAAAATATACCTAAGTAAGCAATATGTCATTTAGTAGAGAGTTTGACATTTCAACCTTCGCCTTCCCCTTCAACGTCTCTTGCGAAGTTAGCGTATGAAGTTTAAGTTCGATTAAAATTCTTTGAGATTTCAAACTTCGGAATGAACATTACTTCATTTAATCTGCCCGTTCAGTTTATCCGTAATTATGATCGTTGTTTCGTGCAATTTGATATAAATTGTCCAACAGGGCAAGGTTTTTACAAGAGGTTTTAAAAATGAAAGTTAAATAAAAACATTTCAATCAATATAATTATCGCATGGATATTTGTGCGATTACGATAAAAAAGCGAAACAATGTGAATAATGTAAAAACTCGTTGGTGTTGCTCCAAACATTTAGATATTATGTAAAATGATGTCAGTATACAAAGTACGATTGTAAATCATACATAAGAGTACATAAAAATGATAATCAAATCAGCGTAGATTATTGCTGATAGTGTTCTTGAAAGATGATGCAGGTGATATATTTCAAACAAAAACATGAAGCACCAACTATTACAAATTAAGTTCAAAATATGCGATAAAGCAAGCATAAAAGCATGGCCATACAAAATAAAGGACCGATTCATCCGTTATGATGTTGGCTAGTATTTCATAGTTTTTCACTCTGAATTGGTATTATGTACATCAAATTCTTTGAAAGAAGCGTTTTACTTGTAGAAACTCAGAAAAATGTACCGGATAAAAAAAGTAATCTTTTAAAAAATATGTTGATAACATTATAAAATTCTTTCACTGGTTATATGTGCAGATGGGAATTTCCGGCCTCGAGGGTAACTGTTTAGGTGATAACAAGGCTCTAGCCGAGTTACCGCCAAAACAGTTACCCGAGAGCCGGATATTCCCATCTGCACTTAGAAGCAGTGACAGAATCTTTTTCTTGCATACCAATATCAAGAAATAATAATAAAAATAAAATCAATCGAACGGCTTCCTTTTAAAACTATTTCTTATAGCAGCGTATTTAAACAAAGCACGGGAAAGCAACGTCCGTAAACAGGAAAGACGTGATGATGTTTCAAAGACAAATAACAATGTTTAGTTCCGGTTTTGTTTTATCAGTTGCAGCGTAACATTATGAATTTTTTAAATAATTTGTTTTGAATCGAGAGATATACTACCAGGAACAAAGAGGAACTATCAGACTATTGAATTTTTATTCCGTCTTTTCTAATAAATAAATTATAAATAACTACATAAATCTTCTACATATCAGTAGTTCCAAATGTAAGATACTCCGGTGATATCAAACGTTTTTGCATCATGACACTCTGCATGACTGATTAATGCCAAACTCTTAGACAGCACAATATAATAGTGCCAAGCCACAATGTGTCCAGCTAACAGTCAAGAAATCTTAGGTGGAGACGGAAAATAGCATGTGGGCATATACATTAATTTGTTTAAATATACTATTTTATAAGAAAGGCGTGTGCAGATCCAGGAATTTCGGTTAGGATGACACCAACTTTAAAGAGAGGTCACGCATCTCAGGGGGTGGGGACGGGGTGCTCACACTACGTTTCAAGACCGATTTTCTATGTAAAATCAAAGGGGGTGGGGAGATTGACCCACAGTGTCCCTCTGCCAGCCTTTGGGTCCGTGTAAAGAATAGAGTTATCCCATACGGCTAACAGGAAACTTCTCGCATCATGATATCATAGATCTGAAACTGTTTTATACTTAAGTAGAATTTTCCGTTTAACTAGTACTAGTTTTTGTTTATTAATAAAACGCAACTGTCGTATAAAGTGTCAGACAGAAACGGATTGTTTTTATCTGGAAGTAAACTGTTCTACCAAATGACAATCGCGCGTAATTATTTATGTTAAGTGACAGTCCTGCCATGTGTCTTTATCCAGATTTCAGTCTTTGGTGCCGAGTATGTCTTGACTTTCGTGATATCACATGTGCGGTAGGAAAACATTCCTATAATGATGGTACGGTTTGACTTATTATGCCACCGCACAACATACTATTTGGATTTGTCTGTCCGTCCGTCCGTCTGTTTGTCAGGGAAATGTTTTGTTACACATATCGCTAACAGTATTTGATCTAGTGTCATAACACTGCCCTGAAATGTTCTTCAATATTATAAATTTCGCATCTGAGACAGAGGTGAAAAGCTAAGCTAGTCTGATTGCAATGCTGTCGTCGTCGTCGTTCGACATGAAAAACAAATCTAAACTGGGTCAGCTGGGATCAAAATGTAGGTCAGCAGGAAAAACATTGCCAAAACTGTAGAAAACTTAATATATTGGGTCTCCGTCCCTTTGTTGTTATTACATGCCCGAAGGGACGTATTTTGTTACACATCCGGTGTACATTTGGCCGTGTGTCTGTCTATCCGTCTGTCCAGTAGCAATTTCGTGTTCGCTCTGTAATTCTTAAACCCCTTGAAGGATTTCGAACAATCTTGATTCAAATGTCCACCACATCAGGACGACGTGCAGTACGCCTGTTTCGGATGGCCCGCTTTACGGTCAAGGTCGCAATTAGGAGTCAAGGTCATATGACTTTGTTTAGTGTCCGTTCTGTAACCCTTGAACTGTTTGAAGGAGTTTTAAGAAATTTTGCACAAATGTTCACCACATCGAGTCGACGTGCAGAGCGCATGTTTTGGATGACTGGCTTCACTTCACTTCATCTATGGAGTAAAGGGTTCACATTATAACTATCCAGTCCCTAGCCTTTGTTTAGATTAGTAACCTTCTTTTAGACCCAGTTTCAAGGTTAACCTACATTTGACCCGGTTTCCAAACATTAAATAAAAACTAATACATGTAGAATGTTAACAGTGTTGTTTTTTTTTTTCACTCTCTATGATATATAACCCCGTGACCGAACTTTTAATCCTAGATAATAAAGTTTCAAGCTAAATTTTATAACGTCAAACATTTTAATCAGGTATCATTATGATTATATATCATATCATGACCTGTAGTGTGTTAACAAAGTCTTTATCTTTGCATTGGGACATTAGTTTTTGACCCTAACTAATCCAGTTTTATACTTGATATAGGTTTATAAAGAGACAAATATTTTGCCCCGGTCTATCAAAGATCCAGAGGAAAATAAAACAATAAAGGAAACAAGGTGATCGTTAACTCCGATGAATCTCTCCAAAATTACTGTAGCCTAAAGGGCTTTACAGTCACGGAGGGTACCTAAGGAGAACTGTGGTCAGCAAGAGTTGCGTTACCCTTCTCACCGGTCACTTTTAATATGAAAGTATGACGTTTTCAGAAGAGGGAGATAATTAAAAAATGGGACCACCTAGACTTATTGTTCCTTTTCACTACACTCCTTCTCACTGACTTCTATTAGTTTGTAAAGTATGAAATCTATCTTGCATAGTATTCGAGTTACGCCCCAGAGAACCGTTTAAAAAAGGTACATTATATAAAAATGAGACCAACTAGAGTTATGGTTCCTTGTCACTACACTTCCTCTCAATGAGGTCTATCATTGTATAAAGTTACAATTCGGTATCTTCAATACTTTTTTAGTTTATCTTCCGTAAAAGAAGTGTCATAAAGGGAGATAATGCGAAAGTGGGACCATATATTCTTGTCATGAACTCCCTCTCATTGACCTTTAAAATGCGAAAAAATATGAAAATACCTTTTATGTTATGCCCCGGACAAAATTTTCAAAAAAAGGGAGATAATTCAAAATTTTCACCATGTAGCTTTATGTTTCCTTGTCACTACACTCCTCACTGACTTCTATCAGTTTGTAAAGAATCAAGCAATATATTGCATAGTATACGTGTTATGTCCCAGACAAGGTTTGCAAAAATGGAAGATAATTAAAAAATGAGACTACCTGGAGTTATGATTCCTTGTCACCCCATTTCCTATCAATGACCTCTATCATTGTATTAAGTAACAATTTGGCACCTTCAATACTTTTTGAGTTATTCTCTGAACAAGAGGTGTGACGGACGGACGGACGTGCAAGGTGACAACTATATCTTCCCCAACTTTGAGGAGCATAAAAATTGGAATCAAGAATATTTTCAAAGGTTTTCTTTGATCTAAACCTAGTTGCCTAGTAATAAAGCCAATATGACCCGATTTCAAACTTTGTCGAGAATTTGTTAACTCAAAACATTATGCTTAAGGTTCATTGCGATTTGGCTAACAGTTTGACCTCTACTGTGTTAACAGTGAAATTGTGTACGGCGGATGACGGCGGATGACGACGGATGACGACGGACGACGGATACAGTGCAACTTGAGCACTCAGATGATCTAAAACGTCGGAATTGCGACTCTTAATGTTAAATAAAATTCCTATACAATTTCATGACAGTTACGATCGTTGAATACTTTTGGCGATATGTGTAACACAACTTTTCTCTGATGGACAGAAAACGGAAAAAAAACAGGGGAATCCAAATTTATATCACCTACCGCATAGTGTTGATATAACAACCGAAAACGTATTGCCGTTAAAGGTTATTTCTCCTATCGCGCATAAAATAATCAAATTATGTTGAGACAAACTCCTTGAAAAATCAATCGTCCTAGTTGTTCACACTCCACTTCGTCTTAATTCGCAAATGTCTAATAAAGAGAAGTCTTAGGCTTACTTGATATTACATGGAAAACTTAAGTAGCAACGTCTGATATAAATAAAACACACGCATATCGATGACATTTTATCCCACATATATATTTGAAAGACGTTGAAAGGGAATGCGAATGTTGAAATCTCAAACTCTGTAGTAATACATATGATCCTTGTAGTATAGATGATAGTCTGTCATTCATTTATCATAAATTATCATCATCAGCATAGTTCTTATTACTTGTTAACACCAAAAGCTCTATGATCTATAAATAAAGTATTTTAAACTGTTTGTTTTCTTTGAAACTTGTGAGCTTTAATAGTGTTAATCATTAAATGTAGTTACCAGTTAACAACTATAATTGATATACTCAACTTGTGTCAAAAGGAAGGTGTTAGTATATATGTAAGTAAGTAATTTACCTACGCTAATATGGTAACCTGAACATGAGATAAGAAAAAATATCTTTCTTACCATTTTTTATACGCTCGGTAAATACATTTATTTCTAAAGTATCAATGCTTCTTAGAGCAAACGTCACATAGCGCCCTTCCATGATCCTAATAATATTAACAGGGTATATTTTAGAATGTCATAACCGAAGCTAAGCCTCGTCAATGAGTTCAAAACTTAAGCTTAAACAAAAAAATCTCATATTAGATCGCTAGAAGTACCTGCAGTTCTAATAACAATTTTACTCCATAACTTGGCTCAAAAAACTAGTTCTTTCAGCTTCCTATTATTCAAATCAACAAAGTTTTCATGAGAGTTACAGAAGTGTATAATGTAAATAGCATTACCTTTTAAAAAGAAGACTGACGGATCTGAACCGAATGCGACAAGAGACAATGATAGGGCATATCAAAGCTTCTCTATGCAACAAACTATTCCATTTCTCTTTGCTGATGAAGCATCCGTGGTGATCGTAGTCACAAGTATCGGTTATCTCTACACCCGAAACCAAAAATATAAGTTTTGCATATATATCTTGCTTGCTTGTTTACTGCTTCGGCAGTACATAAATATAGCAAAAGGAAAATATAAAAAGATCATTAAGGAATTAAATATGTTATTCACCCTAACAATACTAATCCGGTTTAGAGTAAGGCTTATGTGTGTAACTGACAACAAAAAAAAAGAAAAGAAAAAAAAACATCAAGTGAATAATGCATGTACATTTTAAAGATAAGAACATAAAATTTCATACTTACGATAACTGTCTGTAATGTCAATCGCTGACACGGCTACCGTTCTTCCAAGATCAACAATGTTCCATCGTGCAGGAAAATATAGTTCTGAAACAAAGATCTGAATTCAATGATTCCACTAAACAATCAACGGACTACTTCAACTTAGAAATTCAAATTTTAACAATACGTGGTGTAGAATTCTGAGCAAGTAGATGAAACAAATGGCAGCATGCGAAATTATTTACGAAAGGTGTTAAACTCAAGACCTTGATAAGCCATGTATGAACAGACATCGGAAAATAAACATCATTTGATAATATATGTTTTTAAAGATATTCACTTCTACAATAGGTCGTTTCTGAAAAAAAGTATATTCTGGATGGTTCTTTCAAAATTAGATATTATTAAATGATTTGAGATTGATTTAACATAAACGCATTAATTGTTTCAGATGGTTCAATGTTTACAATATATATCGTTGCATAATGGCATATTACAAATTGAACAACTGACTTCGTTTACAGTGTCATCAAGGAAATACGCTAAGGACTATCGAATGTTTTTTTTTCAAACATAATCATTTAATTGTCTTGAAATTCTCGCATAAATTAAGTAGTAATTATACCGTAAAGAGAAACAAATGGAAATGTAGCATCTTCATGAGTTACGCTTGCAATGTACACACTGTGAGCTGAAAATCAAACAATCATTAAATCTTTTTGTTATCTGATACCAAACTACTCACTTGGATTTAACGATTTCTAGAACGAGAGAATAAACGTTGATTATTTCAAATCCTTTGAAAGCAGCCTATTGTTAAGGAGAATTATCGGATGAATAAATCAGAAGTATATGATTTAAATTTTCATTGAGCTAAGAGGGATTTAATTCACGAAACATACAAGAAAACCGACTCGTTTTAAATATATTTTGATATAGACTATGAAATAGAATAACGTTTATCTTGAACAAGGTTAAATCTCAAATTGGCATCCTAGTTTCGAATGTTTAACGTAATGTTATACAATGTTCCCCGTTTCAGGAAACCTTGTCACAGAATGTTTATATACGTTTATTCAAATAAATGATAAACCATTTTATTATACCTCATATAAATGTCCAATGCAAATTTTCCATTAGTTTAACTTGAATAATATATCATATTCCCCAGTAATTTTTAACTCATGCGCAAAATTGTTATTTTTAATTTCTGCGCAGGTGATATGATCCATCATTTGATATCACATGCAAAACAGCGTTATTTTGCTTTTTCTGCGCATGCGATATTATGTTTTTCATATCACCCGTTGAGAGATTGATTTTAAAACTGAATCGATAATTTTCAGACGAGGCGCTTATATAATTATACTTTAGGATTAAATTACCCTTTTCTGTGCTCTTGCATGTGTATACCCGGCCGAATTTTCGTTTATGCTACGTGCAAAATATTTCGAAAACAACTTTTCATCAAATATTGAATCGAAACTACCGCCATGACATTGGAAATGATTTAACTATGAATATGAGTGCTTACACTTATATGTATCGTTTAGAAAAAAAGAAAGTTATCGCCGTTTTTCGAATGCTAATGATTGACGCAACGTTGATACATTAGAATACGTTTAGGCGTCAGCGATAGCTAAACCTCTCGACTAAATCGATCCAAAGGTCTGATTACACAGCAAAGTCGCCACAAATTATGGGTGCTAACAAGTAAAACTAGATTTAATTCTGTCTTCATTATTTAGTTAGTCATTACTTTTTAATGTTAAATAAAAAAAATATGTTGATTTTGCTTGACTTTGCAGTAAATGTTTTGACCCTTATAATCTTTCGGCATAATAAAATAAATATTGCATTCCTGAGAGGGTAATATGAAGATGTTCACCCCTCGAAATATGGATATAGATATATATCATTGTTTTGAACCCCGTAGCGTTTTGTAAATCATTGTTTCCGACTTCAACTAGATACAGTGTTACTTCAGTCATAACAGAGTTTTGAAATGTTAGACATGAACTGTTATCTTCCGGAAGAAAAAATGAATAACATTATATATCACAGTACTCGTGTCTATAAGAAAGAAGACACATTAAGAATCAATAATGGACGTTTGAGTACACCAGAGCGTTAAGGCCATCAAAATCAATATAAGGCATATAAATGCTAATGATTCATTGTAAAACAAAACGACACAAGAAGCGTAAGACCTTTTTGTAAAAAAATATATTAAATTGTTTTAAATCGATTTGAAGATGTTCACCCCTCGATGTATGAATATAGACCTCGGCTGGCGCCTCGGTAAATATCCATATATCTCGCGGTGAACATGTTGTTATATCACCCTCTCAGGAATGCAATATTTATATAATATGTGCGATGGCAGAGTGCGATTAAATCCATTTATGCTTGCGAAAATTGTGCTTTGTTGAAACGACGTTTTAACAAAATATTTGACAAGATTTCATCAAGAAAGGAGAAAGATAGTAAAACGTTTGGGTCTACCCTAAACTGTCAGCCGTTCAGTCATTTTTTTATGTTTTATAATTTAAGATAATTAAAACAACCTTTTTAAACTTTATTAGTTTTGATACTGTCTAACAGAGTTGTCACCAATAATGATAAATTCCCCCAAAATTTGTCCAAGAATGCTAGTTGTTTGCCCAGTAGCCTTGGAGCTACGAGTCTTGGACTTGCGCATGACACAACAACACATTTTAGGAAATATTTGCGCCAAGTGATTTTATATCACTTGATAAATAGAGGAGCTATGTGTGAAAAGTGTGACCTTGACCTTGGAGCTAGAGGTTTGTGTCTTGCGCACGACACATCAAGGCTATATAGGAATCAGTTGTGCCTAGTCTTTTCATCTATGGCAGAGTTGTGGACCGCACAAGAAACACCTTTATCATGTTGACCTTGACCTTGCAGCTAGGGATCTGGATCTTGCGTATGGTACGTTGTCTCATTATTGTGAACATTTGTTCCAAGTAATTTAAGAATCCTTTAATGAATAGAAGATATATGAACCGGACACGAGATACACCCTGTTTACTTTTGACTTCGAAGTGTGAAATTGACCTTGGAGCTAGGTATCTGGGTCTTGCGCATGACACATCGTCTCATTATGGTAAACATTTATACCGAGTAATTTAAAAAATCCTTCAGGGCTGCCAGAATAATGGACCGGACACAAACAGACCCTTTTAACATTTGACTTCTAAGTCTGACCTTGACCTCAGATTTAGGGCTCTTCATTATAATTACAGATTTTCACTTTGTAAATCTGGAAAGATCCTTAAACTCATAGTTAACAATATCGTGTGTATATATAATTGATAATCTGGCTTTTTAAATTCACTGTTAGTTTAACTTTTATTAACATCATGATTTCCTAGCATTTATTTGTTCTAAAAAAAAAGATAAAGGAGAGCTTAAAATTAAACAAATTGAATAATAGATACGTTTCCAGCATTTTACCGTTCTTTAATCTCTTTTCAAGCAACCATGTTTCTATGTCTGAAATAGATTTAAATTAATCAGTTATTATACATTACAACACATGTGCACTATTATTGTTACAGTCAAATATATGTTTAGCATGTATTTTATTACTCATCTAACTTGTTATTTAACAGAAGTTATGAACATGTAATAAAATCATGTGTATATGTAGTCAGTATGATGTTACAGAAACTGACAAGACTAAATATGCTAATCATATATCTTAATCCTTACGTGCAAAATGAAAAATTTTATAATTTAATATTCTCTAGTCTGTAATTTTACAGTGAAATGAAGTTGTCCTTAACATTTTTTTAGACATTAAATCCACTTACTGTCGGTAAATGTGTTTATTTTATAATAGCACATTGTGTTGAACTCCGTAGCGTTTTGTAAATCGTTTTTTCCGACTTGTACAAGGTACAGTGTTTCTTCAGTCATAACAGAGTTTTGAAATGTTTGACATGAACTGTTATCTTCCTGCAGGAAGAAAGAATGACATTATATTCCACAGTACTTGTGTCTATAAGAAAAGAAGAAACATTAAAATTCATTAATCAACGTGTGAGTACACAAGAGCGTGTTTAAAGATATCAAAATCGGTATAAGGCATATGAATGCTAATGATTCATTTAACAACAGAACGACACAAGAACCGTAAGATCTTTTTTGTGAATAATTACATAAAATCGTTTTACTAAGTCACCATTTAACGTTTCAAACTTCAATCATTTACACTTTTATGTTTGCTAATGTGTTATCTTTTAAATATAATTGTCTTGATAAATAGATTGGTTAAACATGAAACTATAAAACAAGCATCTAAAGTAATAAATTTTAAATAAAACACAACACTTACCTTAATCAAGAAAAAGTCAGTCCAACTCGGAGAAATATCGTTTCCAGGCATATGTACAAACTCAAGTGCAGCTGCAGTATTTCGGTCAGAGTGTCCATCTGACATGTCATATGAAGTCATCCAGGAACATAAGAGCATTTGCAAGATATCTAAGTATGAACACATAGAAGGTTATTAGAACTGTATCGATATAGACTTAATTTTCAGCAGGTCTATTCTCATAGCCCTTCTCTCCTGGAATACCTAATGTTTGGCAGATATTTAACGATAAGATATTAACGATAAAAAGTAAATAATAAGAAGAACATCAGAAATATCGAGATGTACCAAAACTGTATAAGATGTCCCCGTCATGATGTGTTACTTGTAATATGATTACAGTAACACATACTTATAACCAACAGAAAAAGCTAAAGGAAAACTGTCCAAATGTCACCTTTCCAAAACACAGAAAGTTGTCTTGAAACTATATATTGCATGCACAACATAATACGTTCAAAAGCTTACAATGCTCAATCAGCAATAATTCTGATATCCAAAACCTCTCAGTGTTATAACTTAGTGTAAAAATCTGTGGCCTGTTAAACCTACTTCAAGACCTTCATGACAAAGATATCGATTAGTTTTAGACTTAAACATCAAGTAATCCAGTTTTAAACTTTCTATTGTTGCTAAAAAATCATACTGATAAACATGAGCGTGCTGTCCATATTTTTCAGTCTTCACATTGTCTGAAATCATTTCATTCTTTGATTAAACTAATAATGATATAATATTCCCGTTGTTTTCATTATAACCCCGTAAAATTTCAAAATGAATTCCACACAACACTATCAATTTCTTGGAGCGAGGTTTTCATTTAGAAACAGAAAATGTTAAAAATCACATTACATTGTACAATAGTGATTGCCGTGACAAAGTCAACAAATACGTGATATAGCACCAATTTTCAAGTAAGTTAACATGTGGTAAAACACTGTTAAACAGAGAATCCGTGATCAGGTCTTGAAACAGAGTCCAAAGTTTCTGATTTTTTTTTCATAGTATTTTCTATTTACAGTGTACATTTTATCGGTCGTAATGCCTGAGTATCTGAATGTCGTGCTCTTCAATGGGCGCATGTTAGAACCAAGCTGTATAAAAGGTGCTTGGTCATATTTACCGAATAATCTTGTATCCGAATTTCTCATTCAGTTCCGGGAGTTATCCTTATTGTTTTTCTCTGTCCTTGCAGTCAGATCAGCCTGTATCTGTACTGGTAGAAGATGAACTCTGAGAGACTGCTTCTGTATCTTAAACCATGGTGTAATATTATCACATAATAGTACTTATAGTACGCAAGAATTTATAAACACATTTAGCAACCTTAGATTAATTTGACTTCCTACACTCATCTTACCTTTTGTACCATCATTGTAAATCTTGAAATCAGGTAAATAGCCTTCTGAGTCCCATCGAGAAATATTCGGTAGTGTTATATTCGAATAGTGCTTTGTAAGTCCTGAAATATTCGGCAAAACATATTTCAAATTATTTTTTCTTTCGAATTCTGAAAGTAAACCAACTAGTTCTATCCTGGAATACGCCCATTCAGAGAGACAACTTGATTGCCGTCCATCTTCAAAAACTCGAAAATAGTCAAATTACCCAAAATTATTATGATGAAACTAAAGAAAATTTTGTAATGGTATGGTTTCATGATCATTTTCATGATAGTTGTTATTAAACATTTGCGAATTAAGTCTACGTGGACTGTGAACACCTAAGATTCTTGATTTTTCAAGGGGACCGTCTCAACATGATTATTTTAATTTATGTGTGGTGGAAAACATTCCTATAATGATGGTAAGGTCTGGCTAATATTGTAACCGCACAAGATAAGATTTGGACTTGTCTGTCCGTCCGTCTGTTCGCCAGAGAAATGTTTTGTTATACATATCTCAAAACGTATTTGATCTAGCGTCATAACACTTTCTTGAAATGTTCTTCAATATTATTAATTGCGCATCTGCGACAAAGTTGAAATGATGAGCTAGTCTGACCGCAATGTATCCGTATTCCATTGTCGTCGATGTCCGACATGAAAAAAATCTAAACTGGGTCAGCCTGGATCAAAATGTAGGTCAGCAGGTAAAACATTGTGAAAACTGTAGAAAACGTAATATATTGCGTCTCCACTTCTTTATTGTTATTATACGCCCGAAGTGACGTATTTTGTTATACCCCAGGTGTTCATCTGCCCGTCTGTCTGTCTGTGTGTCCGTCTGTCCGTTAGCAATTTCGTGTCGACCCCGCTCTGAAACTCGTGAACCTTAGGGGTCAAGGTCATATGACTTTGTTTCGTGTCCGATCTGTAACTCTTGATCTGTTTGAAGGATTTTAAAGAAATAATGCACAGATGTCCACCACATCAAGACAAGGTGCAGAGTGCATGTTATGGATGGCTGGCTACAAGGTCAGTGTCACACTTAGAGGTCAAAAGTCATATAACTTTGTTTCAGGTACGATGTGTAACATTTAAACTGCTTGAAGGATTTTAAAGAAACCCGGCACATATGTTCACCACATTGAGATGACGTGCAGAGAGCATGACTCGCTTCAAGGTCACACTTAGGGGGTCAAAGGTTGCGATATATATAACAAAACATTTCTCTGTGAAACAGACGGACGGACAGACAAATCCAAATCTTATCCTGTGCGGTTAAGCCAGACCTTACCATCATTATAGGAATGTTTTCCTACCACACATAAATTAAAATAATCATGCTGAGACGGTCCCCTTGAAAAAATCGATCGTCTTAGGTGTTCACAGTCCGCGTAGACTTAATTCGCAAATGTCTTTTATAAACAAAAGCAAAGACAGAGCAACCGTGGCAATCTACAATGCTTAAACCAAAACTAGAAAAAAATAGCGTCGACGAATGGCGTTTGTTCTGTAAACCTACTAATACGTTTGTATCTTTATCAGATTTTTTTTCCACATTTGAAAGGAATCCAATCGCACGAGTTATGAACGCCACTTTCATGCTTTTTCAAACAATATCAATACTAGGATTTATGGTTTTTATCGGCAATCAATAACCGTTTTATGAAAGCAACACCGTGTAGAAAGCAACTCATGAAATAGTCAGGGATGACAGATATGATGTCACTATAATTCCATTATTTGATTTCTGTAGAATACAAAATAATTGCTGATATCAGCTCATGTGATAAACATTTAAGCGTACAACTATCACTGTCACATAAAGGATAAAAAAATTCTCAAACACTTGCATTTTTATCTATTATTCAAAGATTATTTTTTACATTGATCTGTCAAGACGATTTTAAGTTTCGTCATGGCTCTCTATTTTGTGACCTAAATATTTCATAAACTGTGTTACCTCTATACCTTGTATTAATTAGGTCTTTGAGAGTGTACATTTTTATTTTCTGTTGTATTATCATGAGAGAAGTCACATTGTATATAATTTGGATTTTACAGTAAATTATTATACACCTAGTGAAAACAACTGTTACACATCTGTAGGAAAATTTAGTACAGCATTTTGCCACAAATAAAATATTCAGTCGAAGCCTTCTGGTATTGATAAAAAAAAAACAACATTCGTGCAATCTAGATAAATAAGTTCCTACACGTATTAGTAGTTTTTAAAAGCTGATGAACTAATATCCTGATAGTATTCTTCATTTGGTTCAATGTATTACTGTGAATTTGTAATTCCATTGGCAATTGATCATTGCAAGTAACTTGTAATATCCTTTAAACCAAGGAGAAAATAGTTCAATTCAATCTCCATTGTGACTTGATTTGTTATCACGATATTATTTGTCCAAGGTTTTGACATTTCTGGTATACACATGAAGATGGTAAAGTCTGATAATATTACCAAAGCCACATTTTGTATCAAACCTGACTGTAAAAATCAAACGTTTAAATCAAACTTGTCTACGCAGTTTTTCCAAAGGTCATTCATATTTCAAATGGAAGAAGTAGTATACAAGCTGTTTCTATCCTTTTTTTGTTGATATTAAAGACATGCTCCTGTCCTACCTTTTAAAATTACATTTCCACTGAAAAAGCGTGGACATTCTGACAATGAATAGTGAAAACTGTCAAAAAAGAGCCTATTTAATATCAAGTTCTATACATAATACCTGTAATTTTTCGTGCTGAAGTGTGGTGCGTGGCCGTTAAATGTTACCTATTGTAATCATAGGTTGCATACACACAATAGAATTTGAATAGCTGCAGAGCAGGACCTTAAAGAAATTATATATATTGCCTTTCTCCAGACACGTTGTTAAACGTTAAAATTGCATTTAAAAATACATCCCTGTATCTAGGTGGCATTATTAGGTAAACAAACCAGTGAAACATCTGGGCAGTTTTTGCTGATTCCGTAAAAAATTATAACGTTAATTTTGTTCATAAAAGTAATAACAATATCACGAATATGTACCGCACTGTATTATGGGGTTTCGATTTTTTGGCAATATGTAAATAAACAGTCAGTGCTCAGCACTCTGTTTAATACTCAAGTCACACATAAGACGCGGATAGCTACGTTTAACAACGGACAGAAACGTAGTAATCCGTATCGATCAGTACCTGAACCGTACCTGAAAGTAGTAATCCGTATCAATCCTTACCAATCCGCATTAATCCGTACGGCTCAGCTACGGATCGATACGGATTACTACAATTCTATCCGTAGCTATACGTAGCTATCTTCGCCGTACGTGTGACATGGGTATTAAAGCAAAAGGACTTGTGCAAAATATCATTTGCAGTGATAGTTAAGAAGGTTCGAACCTCGCACTGTCCAATATTTTTTATGATGCATTCAATTTATAAATCATATATAAGTTTGATTTGCTCTGTTTTCTAATTCATTCACGAATGTGGCCAAGTTTTAGATCATATCAAAGACGTAGCGTTTTTCAAACATAAATACGTGTTAACAGCTGTGACATTTATAAGTTAACAAGTTAATACTAGATTTACCAAGTCGGGTTGCTTTCGTTGAATATTATTGCAAAAATATATAAATATATAAAATAAAATAAAAAAATAAAAGAGTTATAAAAATATTTTGTACGGTTCTTGGAATCGAACTTCCGTCGGAAAAGTAAAAATGAATACGAATAACGTTACTGCTGGGCCAACGAGGAATTACTGATTGCGTTTGTTTGTTAGTTTACTGTGCGATACCTTTGTAGAATAAGAAATACATCAGCTTAAAGTTCTGCTTAAATTCAAACTGTAAATAACGCTTATCAACTTTATACAAATACAAAGGCGGATAATGATATAATTCCCAAAGAAACCAGGTCGTCTAGCTTACTTTGCGTTTAACGTCATTTCAGTATAAACTGTTAATTGAATCCTGCTACACTTTCACATCATATTTGAGAGATACACACGTTTAAAATATCGTAAGGTTATTTTGGGAATTACTCTACTTGCACATTTATACCTGAAATTCAACCATGGACTACGATTTTACTTATGAAGAACAGTTTATTTATCTTTCAGGGTGGAGATAGTGTATTGGTAAACTACGATAAGTCATTTCTAATATGAATAATGTGATCCTTTTTAGATCTTTAGCGTTTCTGTTCTTACGGTGTTGCGGTTTTCTATATTTTTATCACTCCTGTATATGACGTTTACATCTCCGGGCGGTCTTTCCTGCTGGGTCTAAATCATGTAAGGTCTTTCATGTAGGTGTCATATACCAATATTTGCTCCATGCATTGTATTTTACTGCTCCTGAGAAAATGCATAGATGTTATCTTTTAATATTGTTTATTATTTGTCAACCTACTCCACTTCTAATTAATGACAGGAAGCACTCATGCCGCTAAAGACCATCAATGCCGCTAGACGGGAATTCTCTTATCAAAAAACATCTTTCATTTCCTTTGCTACGTTGGTTGTCTAATCCTAAGGAAAGGGAAACATATGAAAGACAGCTTGCTGTCTGGCAAAAAGATGCATTGTCTGCGAGAATCAGTTGATGATTTGATTGACAATCATATTCTATTATCTTCCAGATACAACTTGTTAGGGTCGTGGGGTCGTTGGTGCATACATGCTGTGTATTTCTGATGCTTGCCTTTCTACAGGTTGGGGATTATAGTTGCATTCCTCTTTATCTCTGGTAGCACAATTGTTTTCTAGCTGTAGTTGTAAATGTCAAAAAGGCTCAGAACTGACTACACGACCATGTATTGTTCAACTGGTTGCCTTGACGTTGTTTGAAATAAAAGTAACCGAACTAGATACCTGAATTTTTAATCGATGTCTGCAATTGTCATTAATCTACTATCAATTTATATTTGATTCTCGTTAGAGGTTTATAATTTTCTTAATAGCAGCTAGCTAGGGTGTAATAAGAAATTCAATGTTGTATAAAGATTATTTGATAATCTAACATCCCGGATAATATCATGTTAATAATGATTGAAATTGTTAACAGCAGCTAACTAGAGTATAATTAGAATGTTGTATAAAAATTTTTAATAATCTAACATCCCGGAAATTATCATCGTAATGATGATTGAAATTGTTGTCATAGAATCTGCTTTGTTGGAAATGCTTTATGAAAAGGAATATGATGTAAAATGAGTAATGACTTTGCAAATGTTGTTGGTGGACTTCGGGAATTTGTGAGATGTTACATTCCAATGTTTCATGAAATTCGTTTTAGAAATACGGTTGTTTATATTCTTATATCTCAAGACAGACAAAACAATTGCCAAGCTTAAAATGTGATGGCATTTACGTTTAAAAATTACTATTAATTTAATTCGATAAAGTATTTTTAATTGAAAATATCACAAAAACATCATGTAAGGTATAACATAATTTATCAATGCGCATTATTTAAATTATTTTATTTTTCTCCAATTAAAACAAAAGAAAAATGACAATATAAGACTGGGTAACGTGATGTCAATTACAGTTGAATATCGTTACCTCGATCGGTTAGCTCGATACTCCGGTTAGCACGGTGTGTTCGAGTCGGTCCCGATTTTTCCCTATTTATCTTAATGTAATTTTTTTATCATTACCTCGGTATGCTTAGCTCGATATTTTGTTTAGCTCGTTGAAATTTTTCAGTCCCGTCAACTTACCTATACTTTTTTTACACCTAGTTTCGTCGATATTACAACTTGTCAAAAAATATCCATGTTATTTGTAAGGTGTGAAAATCAACCTATTGTTGTCCGGCGATGTATCAATCATATTCAAGTTATTTTGTGTATTTGTTTTGTTTGTTATTTAATCTTTAATCCAATTTAAATGTCAGGAAGTGTGCATTTATCTCCCAATAGTTACTCTTATAAAACTCCACGTAAGCAGGAAAGCTTTTTTTTTCAATGTAACAACTAATTTGGATGAAATATTTTCTGTTTGACGGGGTAAAAATCTGCCGTTTAGGATTGAGTAACAATATGCGGATTAAACTGGCAAATTTTCGCTATCGAAGCACAGTCAAAATAACTACTCAGCTAGGAACATTACTGCTGCATTCAGACTTGGTATTACATGGAAAACATGCGTTATCCCAACACTTGGATTAAATATATGAGCATACATGTATTTTAATAACACGATATTATGTTATTTTTAGAATATTCAAAGAGAATAAATTTATATCTAATAAACGTAGTTTTGCTTTTGAAAAAGACAGAAGACACAGAAAGTTTTAATTGAAGCGTATTTTCATCAATTCAGTTGATTAAATGAATAAACCCATTTCTAGAATTCCCCTTGGTGTGCTGTTAGTAGCATTCACTTGGCTTTTGCAGTCATTTGTTGGGGACAGGCAGGTGTCCGTACTTGTTTCAATGTTTGGATACCACGAAAGTTTATCATGTCACCAGTATGATCTTAGGTTTGGATTGGACATACCTTGACAGACCTCTGCGGCAAGTAAAGAATTGGTAAATATTCCATGTATATAGTTTGGATATTTACGGAAGGGTAAAAGAGTTTTTCAACAAGTTATCATATGTGAGATAAAGTGCTGTATTTTGAAGGACTAATGTTTGGTATTCTTGTAAAAGATGCCGCGTTTTAGTGATGTGCATTTAAATATCCTGGTAGTGCATTCCTTTAAAGCGCTTGCTCCGCGTTATTTGTGCATCAAAGTATAGAAAGCAATACAAAAATTACCATATCAAACTAATTACAATAGCTTAGTATATAGGCTTTTCGTACGATTAGTAACCACTAGCTTACTTTTTTCTTCGTTTTAGAAAAAATGTACAAGTTACCAGATTTTTTTTTTTATCATGCAATGAGAAAACACCAAACAGATAACCTTCACTTAAAATAGGCTTCATACTGACAGAAAAAGTGGAAACGCACAATATTTATTATGAACAGAAGCCCATTGTGAGCATTGACCGAAGGACAAATATTTTAACAAATATCAAGCACTCGACACCTTTTAATTGCAATATATTTCATTTGGATAATTATCATGATGCTTTTAGACGTATTCAATTTCTACAATGTAGTACATATTTGTTTCGAAGTGTAGAAATGCATTACAGAGTAAATATTAATTAGAACTGTGGACATACAACGATCATTAACACTTGAAAATTTTAGAAATTCGACTGATATATTGAAAACACATTAACTCGCAAAAAAGTGACACTTCGGATATGTTTTTTTGCTAAAGTATAATGTTTTAAAAAGTACCATATTTCATTTCAGACACAAGGCTCATGACATTCAAGCTAACTTATCCTGAAGTTTTACACTTTGATATTTTGGGTGCGTTTTCTTTCATGTGCCAATTACCCCGATTTTACAGCCATTCGCATCGCTGGAACTAATACATTTATATGAAAAATCATTTTAAAGAATTGGAAATCAAATACACAAAAGTCACACGGGTAAAGTATTATTAAAATGTGGGGGAATCTAATGACATCAAGATTCAATGTTCACTACATAAACGTTGTGACGTGTACGTTGTGAAAATTCAAAGTATGTCTGATAGTTTAAGCCAAAATACTACATAAGGTAAACAGGATAAATTAAAATTGCCGGAGTATCCAGTTACCTTTCGGACATCCTGTTTCTGTTCCATATAGGGTGAATTTCCCATCGGGCCATGATCCAATGTCTAATGATAAGTTACTTCTGTATTTATAACAGAAACCTATTTTCAAATCGAATGTAGTTGCCGAGATAAATGTATGCCTCTCTGGCGTAATAAAAACATTTTCTTCTAGTACGTCGATGACATTTGCAGTTCCGTCTGCGTCTGTTTTCAAATTGTTTGCCAGTACTTTCACAGATTGAGCCGTCTGCCACCTAACTGACAGGTAACCTTCCCGCTATCCATACATAGAGGGTTCCGGACATCCGTGTCGTGTCATCGGTAAGACATATGGACCTACTGGCCAGTTACTGACAATTTCAGTCTCTGCTTCAAAGAAAGTATAATTTCAGGTTTAAAAAGAAATTGTAGGAAGATGAGAAAATCATTCTTAAGTCTTTCAAGTTAATAAAAGATCAAGGTGGAATCTTTTTTAAGATATATAAATATTCATGAATGATTTTAAAAGTAATTTTTAAAAGTAAATTCCTCTTCAAGACTCTGTGATTGCATACAACAACACCTGGCAAATAAAGGTATTAATCAGATGGATGCTATTTTACTACTACAACTAAGTTTTGAACAATTTTAAGATACCCCTCTGGTAATGGTAAGAGTGATAGTAATGTTAATAATGCCATATCATGATATCAGAGTATTATTGTATTTTAATGGAATAAACATACAGAATGAGTTCGTTTTACAGTAAAGTGCTTTACAAAGCTTAAAATATCGTAAGCCTACCTGAATTGAAATCCTCACATATTATACTATGGTTCATCTTTTGCACGCACTTCTTGAAAGTATGTGGCGGGGCCTCATTGTTCGCTCGTAACATTATTACATTTCCTGAAAGCATTATATCATGTCTAAAAGATTTGAAAATCATAAATATAGTTTTAAGCCGATACGCATTTCTCATATCTGTTACTTTTTCAACATTTATTTTATTTTATAGGCTAATAAAAATTTATTTTTTATTTTATACCTAAAATTATTTTCCGCTGAGTTTCAATGGACCGCGATCGTGCAATATTTTTCCATATCGGAACACTTTCATATCGGACGGGAAATATTTTCTAAATGTTGAAATAGAAAGAATCTGGCCTCCACGAAAACATGTTGACGTCATTTTCGGGGAAAATATTAATGCGCGTCAGTTTGATTATTACATTTTTGGAGATTTTTTTCGTATGTTCTTGTCTTTCCTTACAGAACGATAATTTAGACATAGATTAATTATTTGATAGTTGGTATGTAATAGAAAGGTTATCAACTTTGTATATGGATATATGCCGTTTATATATCGTTCTTTCGCAAATAATATTGCGCTCCTAAAGTCGCGCAATATCACCGCTGCAGAACTCGTGCATATATCCACACACAAAGTTAATAACCTATACACTTTGTAATTCAAATATTTTATGTCTTCTTTTACTCATGCGTAGCTCCCATTGGTATATAATTCTCTTAAATCTGAAGATACTAAAAGTATGAAACTGATCATTCTTTTCTCATATCATCATTTTTTCTTTATCATCAACTTATTACTTAGCATTTTGGACCTTTTTAAGATTTTTATACATTTAAGTTACCCATATCATAAACGAATTAGCCGTAATACTGTACGAATGCTGATGTTTTACTATGACAAAGTCGGCAAATGTAAGAAAAAATCCGACTAGTACAGAATTTTACCGGCTATTTACACATTTCTTCAATTTGATTAGTTAATCAAATAGGCCGAAAGCGGTAAAATGTTTTGATTTGATCAAACTACTCGCATTTAAATGACGACATAGTCTTGTTAGTAAAAAAAGAAAGAAATGAGGTTTCAGTTTGTTATGTTCGAATAATTAGTTTAAATACATGTGTATAATAATAGAATATTAAACGGGTATGTCTGAAGGTACGTATCATAATTTCAATTTCTGGATTGTCTACAGTATGTTTGCTCCTTTGGTCACATGTGTTGTACAAAATTGAGAGCAAATCGAAGTGATACAATTGACTGTCCTTAATACTGCTTGTGTATTCAAATTAACTAAACTTTTCTTTTATGTCGTAGGGAAACAACTAAATTTCCATAGGTCCACATTATGCGATAGGTATTGCAACAATAACACGTATTATGTATAGTTTCTTTATCTCATCAACGTTTCGGCTAACGCCTTCATCAGGATAATACACATACAAATATAAACAACAGACGTGACGTAAAACTTATAACGTAATGTCAAATGGCGGGAAAACGTTAATCAAAATATCACAATTCAACTACATATAATTATATCTACAAGGTACTATCCCGGATATGAAAATACCAAACATTTCCTATAGTAATCCACATATCTTAGGTCCACATTGTAATATTTCCGGTCATGGGACTTTCCTAACATTTTAACTTTTGATGCCAGCTACTCAGGTTGAAGGACCTATCGAAATACTGCAGGAAATATATATGCTGACCTTGACTTTTGGGCACTTTTTTCTCTTTGAACTCGGTTACCCGTAGTCCGGCAATGATTTTTTAAAATTTTTGTTCATAAAAATGCCCTACTGATAGAACATGCATATTTCTCACACATGCATCATTTCATATTATTTTAGCCAGTAATCATGGATTATAGCTTTATTTTATGAAATAAGATAGTTTTCAAACACATCCAACATATTTTGCACCAATGGGAGATCACTTTACATGGTAGATATATACTGCAGAATACCATATACTTTTACAACCAATCAGAGGCCTCATTGGTTACTTCCGTCTGACCTTAAGCAGTGGTAGTTATTGTATTTTTGCACCGCGCCCCAGACATACCAGTTACTAAATCGCCATTGCGGGGATTCGGCCTGTGTTCTAGACATTTTAACGTGCTAATTCTTGTGTTTTCGCTCGACGGGGACGCGGGCTGAAAATATAATTTAATTGGGCTAAAACGCGAATTGGCAGAATTAAGCATCCTTACAAAATGGTCGTACATAGAAGTGTCTACGTCCCTGCAAAGGGTTAGACAGAAATGGAAGATAGATAGACGGACAGAAAGACAAATAAATAGGTATATAGGTAGGTGTCGTCCTATCCATCCGTCCGTCAATCCATACATCTATCGGTCCGCCCCTCCGTCGATCCATCCATCTATCTATCTTTACATTTGCTGGTACGTAGACACTTTTGTGCGCTCTTATTATGCGCTCCTATACAGCAGCGAAGAAAAAAATAACAGTCGTTTCGATTAGCTGATTCTGTCATTCCGAGTTTTAGCCCTATTAAATTATATTTTTGTCCCGCGACCCCTTCGAGAGAAAACACGAGAATTAACACGTTCAAATGTCGAGAAAGCAGCCCGAAACCCCACCATGGAGATTTAGTAACTAGGGTGTCTGTGGCAAGGGGCGAAAACACGATAATTAGCGCTGCTTAAATGTTTAATAGCGAGTTATTATGTTGTGGCCACAACGTATCAATTGTGGACACAATGTATTAAGTTGTGGCCCCGATTTACTAAGTTGTGGCCACAAGTTACTAAATTCTGGCCACGATTTACTAAGTTGTGGCCACAATATAAATCAAGTGTTGCGGATGTCACATCTGTGCCACCGTAATAAAGTGTGTTAATCATTTATGGTTTAAATGTGTCATTTCTTTGTCTTGACGTATAATAAAGGGACATATTATAATGAAGAGAGAACGTTACTCAATGCTCATTTATTTATCGCCAAGAAAAACAAACAACAGTGAATTTCAGTAAGTTGCTAAAGCAATAACATTCTTTCTGAAGGTAATGTTTTAGAAAAATTGGATAGGGTGTTACTTTCTGTTTTAGCTGTAATATTTATAAAAAGAAACATATCATTTTATGATGAAACATCCTAACTACCTCCGGAGTGACTCAAAATCGGGTCGCTCGGGTGCTAGTACAGTGCTCTAACCATTGAGGCAAATTGTCGACTGTCTGGTGCAGGTCAGAGTTTTGATTTAAACGTACAGGCTATGCGTAAGCAACCGCAACAATTTATTCCTCGAACAAGACAACATGGTTATTGTTATTTCGTGGCGAAAAGAAGATATCCCCACCTTGACATCGGCTACCTGGTAGATTTGCAATGTTTAATATTCACTGTAATAAATTTCATATGAAAACATTAAACTTAAAATTAAGAAATGAATAGTAAATGTAAAATCTGATCTCCTCGGGGTCTTTTCAGGGCTTTGCCCTATTTCATATTACAATGTTTTGCATGAGCCGCTGGCCTTAGAGCAAATTAAATTTGTCATTAAAGAGTATTTTGATAAACTACACTTTGATATAAACGAAGTGAAATTAAAATAATATTATGCAAATTATGTTTCTATAACAGTAAAGCCTCCTTGACGCTTACAAAACAGAAAGGCAACTGACTGAAAGACGCTTTGAAGTGAGTAAAGTATCTAAGGCTCTTAAAAAAATGAAAAATGTAAAGCATCTAAGACGCTATTGATATGTTTGAACAAAGTCAACGTTTTCTTTTAAAGATATTTAATAGCGGTCTTTGCCCCTATTATTATTTCATAATATGCAATGATTTTTAAACGTAAAATAGCTTTTGTTTGAGTCGTGCTTTTTTCACAGTTAGCTTATTTTTCGGGGACAAATTGGCGATTATGGATATTCATCTGCAAATGATCGCCTATGCAATGATTTCTTACCACAAAATGCAAAATGACTCTACAAATGTAAATAATTTATATCATACGGTAACTATGTTAAAAATTATCACGTTACTAAGTCGTTTAATTGAATTGTGTTTTCAATTTGCAGAAATTCAATTACATATTTGCAGCGTTCATAGAATCCTCACACACCGCTAAATGAAACATTGCAAGGTAGAGCTCATAAATTGTTTTAATACATACGTCATTAATATGATGAATAAACGACGTCAATGTCAGAGCTTTATTAGACTAGTGCATTATCAAATTTATGTAATGGCTTCATTTCACTCCTACGACGTCTGAAATGTGATAAGGTGAATTTAAGGAATAGACTTGTTTAAATTTGTTACTAGACTAGTGTTAAAAATATTCATTGGTAACCGTTCAGTTGATTTAATCCCTCTGTAGCCTTTCGCTGCTGATCGTTGTCAGGCTGTAAATAGGGCAGTGTTTCCTTCTTATGGACTGTGCTATGATAATTTGTGTGTTTTGTGTTTGCATTTAAACGTTTGTTGCCGGTGGCTTCCATTTGTGTATTCTTTGAAATCTGTGTTTTTTTATCAAATGTCTATATTTACGTTGACCAACGTTGACGGTGACACTGAGACTTTGACTCGCACGGAAGCCAATCAGACGTAGACTGAACGACCAAAAGTATACAGATGAACTTTTTTTTTATATTTATATATAATTATTTTGTACAAATATCATTTTTATTTATTAATAACTGACATTTCATACTGATATTGATTAACAAAAAAATACTGTCGCAACCAGTCTACTTGTCAAAAGCTTTTTTTAAAGCTTTGTATAAACTTTTTACGCAGTAGCTTCACATGCATCTGGTCCCACAAATTGTCTAAACTAATGTCTTTGTCACTTTTCGAGGGGATGGGTGAGTTTGGGGGAGAGGGGGCACGGTTAACAGGTTAACAGGAGAAAAATCGTGTGTTAACAATGAGATGAGATTCTCCCGCTCACGTTTCTCACGCTAACGTGCTGTTGGAAATAAGGAAATAAGAAATGAGACTCTATTAAAACTCTTTTTTTTGTGCTATCCTTGACATATAATATGGATTGACATGGCTACATTAATTTATACATTGTTTATTGTGTGTTATATGTATTGATGTCATGCTTGTCATGTAATTGGACAATTTATGTTAAAGTCTATCTATCTATATATCTATCTATCTCTCTACCTACCTACCTACCTATATATCAAACATCTTTTTATATATGCGCGTTCAGTGTTAGCTTGAAAAGGCATTACGGCACCAAAACGGATAATTCAAAAGGAAAAGACGTCAACATGAGAAAACATGACAGACGTTCGTGCTCGTTTCGTGGAAATCTAATGACGTTGCGGGATAATTTACTCGTTTATTAGTATTCTACCCGGCTCGGGCATCAACCAATCTCTCGGGATTTTGCAGATGTTATAACACATAAAACATGCGCTATCCCTATATTAACATAATATTTTTCCATTTTATATTGTGTGCAAGAGATTTAATACGGTTCAAATTTCAGGAAGAAAGAATAAATAGAGAACGGTTATTTGTCATTGAGTATAATGTTAAAATTGGTATTAGAATATCTTAAAGGTAGATATTAGGGATGTTAACGAATGTCCGAATATTAGAATATTCGTTTATACACGAATGTTCGAATACTGTTTTACCATAATAATGTCATGGGACCGCTTTCATTAGAAATACGCTCGAAAATGTCTTCTGCCATTGTTAGACGTGTGATTCTGTACATTAGTGTGCCGAAATTGTATGTCGTTATGGTGTTGACACTTGCCTTGTAGTTGATACTGCTAACTGCTTGCATTTAAAAAACTAACTTGTCACAAATTGATACGAATCGGTTACAAATCGCTTATTTTACAATACGTGCGAACCGCTGGCGATTAAAGAAAAATATCGAACGCCACCTAATCTAATGACTCGGACTTAAATCAAAGACGACCACATGTGTGTCTGAGTGAAGAAAAATCCCGAAAAGTGTAGTAAACAAGCCAATAGTGGAGCGAACCTTACTCACATGTACGTAGGGCTATATCATTGTAAGAATTAAAACTCATAAATTATATTAATTATGTGAGCCACTGATTAGGGTACACCAGATAGTTTTTAAACTTTTTTAGTGATCAATTGATGACCGAATATACAAATAATTGTTCGGAAGGTTGACCGAATATTCGAATACAGAACAAATATGATATTCATTGCCATCCCTAGTAAAGATGTAATTATAATCGTTATTTCTTGAAATCAATTCATTACAGACCACGAGATCCGTATATCTGCACCCTCCCTATGGAGCTATTTGGATAGATTACCATCCATTTGAAGCAAAACTTTGTATACTTTATTCGACCCCGACAGCCCTAATAAGGACTGTACAATTTATCAAAATTTAAATGCAATCATTGCAAAATTACTTCACAATGGCATATGCTGTACCTAGTCTTACCATTATTCTACAGTTGTCTTACCAAGTTGATCATATAAATTTTATTTATGATTAATAAATCTGACAAAGTCTGAACTAAATTTGCACAAGAAAGATATCTTTTGTAAAAGAAAACTCAGACTCCTCTATTACTTTATTTATACTTTAATAAACCTGATATAATATAACACTTATGCCACAAGATGAAAAAAAAAGACCTTTAAAGCTCGATATTAGGAGCTAGCTTATCTCAAAATTCCGAAGACATTTTCAAGTCCCGTCATGCACAAAATATCAGCTTATGCCGAATTACGGTTATCTCGAGTTAATACAGACGATCTATTAGAATTCGAGATATCAAGTTTTTATTCGATGATATGTAACAGGGAATGAGACAATTTTGATATAGAATCTTGAACAATTCAAATAGTTGAGAGAATTAAGGATTCCAGATTTATCAAAGAGAGTTTAACAAGAAACAATGTGCATTTTAAGAAGCCAAAATAATGAAGTGTAGTACTAGCCCAGTTGTGAAAGAATATACCTAACAAAAACTCTCGCTAAGAGAGTAAACTCAACTACTGCATTACGCATCATTGCATTAGTTTTAAAGTCTTCCGAGATGTTTCCATTAAGTACATTATGAAGATCGACAGACAGAAGACATAGGGACAATGTGTCGAAAAGTTCTGTTATTTATTGGGTGTAACGTGCACAAACAAAGAAGAAATGATGGCTCTCTTCAACGAGATCACAACTACGAAGTGGAGAAATAACAAACTGAATGTTCTTCTGAAACAGATGCTGATTAAGTGAACTACATTTCTTTCGAAGTCGTGTGAGAAGGATTTGATAGCGTCAACATCCACAAAAGAAGTGTTTAGGCGTTTTAGTCTTGTCAGCCTTTAAAAAGTTTTAAAGAAATGAAGATACTGTAACTGAAGAGCTTCTATTGGCAGAACATTCCATTCACGAAGGGCCGATGGAAGAAAAGAGTTAAAGTACAAGGTTGTTCTTGCATGGATGTTATTTACAATGTATATTATTAGAAATGAGGAGGTTATATGTAGTGTTCTGGCAAACAAGATCAGGTACAAGAGATGAAAGGTAGGTCGGTGTGAACCATTTTTCATTTTATACAGCTAAATGTGTTTGTAATTTTTCCCTCTGCTCAGAAAGTGTTTCCCAGTTACCTACTTGCTTTCGGCACTAAATGTACTGTCTTTCAAATGTATCGGTTATATATTATATTGTAGTAATCAGTGCAATGCATAAATTTCAAATACATCTAAAAAAATGTTTCCTTAAGGTGTCAGCAAACATTTTATTAGGTCAGAAATCGTATTTTACTGTCAAATTTCGTCATTAATTTTCACGATCTGTCCAACTTATTTTTATCTTTCGGAATAATTTGTATATTTGATATATTGCAAACGTAACAAATAAGCACAGATAATGCTGTACTCCTTATTTATTCTATCATTGCTATAATTATAGTTGAATTGTTATAAATGATATAATCGGTGTCAGGTCACTTATGGACGATATGGGTTAATTACAGAGATAACGTGTGTGGTGTGTAAAATGCTATAAAAATACTTTCTATCAAAATATGACATAATTTTATAAGATCTTGAAGTAAGTTTCATATTCTGAACGTTATCTGGTACTTGTAATGTCAATGCAATTCGTATGTGTCACCATGGAAACACGATAAAAATTAAGTTATTCTGTGAATGGTCTTTAATTGAGAGGTCATGTATTAAGTAAAATTCTTATAATGTATACACAACGACATTACATTTTGCATCTTATGTTTTCTAAAACAAAAGATACTCATAAACATTATTTTTTTTAAAACAAGCAACACAGATACAGAGTTTAGATTTAGTTCAAAATTTAAATGAGCCGTGCCATGAGAAACCCAACATAGTGGGTTTGCGACCAGCATGGATCCAGACCAGCCTGCGCATCCACGCAGTCTGGTCAGGATCCAGGCTGTTCCCTAACAGTTTCTCCAATTCCAATAGGCTTTAAAAGCGAACAGCATGGAGCCTGACCAGACTGTGCGGATGCGCAAGCTGGTCTGGATCCATGCTGGTCGCAAAACAACTATGTTGGTTTTCTCATGGCACGGCTCAAATTATGACCGTATTGTTTAGTTCTGCAAACTAAAATCCGATTAAAAGCGTTTAATTTTGTGATCTAATTAAAACCATTGCCGACAGGCTTAACTCATTTAAATACTGGTATCATATCCGTAAAATTAATCAGATCTTCCTTTGCGAATCCTCGTTCAATAAGGTTAGTTGACTGATATATAATTAAGCTGTGTTTTAGTGTACCCAACGGTACATCAAGAATTACGCTTATTTCTCATAAGCCTTTACGAAAATTTATTTTTAATCCTGCAAAATTCCGGTCATAACAAAACTGCGTTTATTGTTTAAGCGTTTGTTATACCACCAGGTTTGAGAGTGTATATAGGAGTGAGCGTGTGTGTCTGTCAGTCGGTCTGTCGGTCCGTTCGTTTTCTTGTAACCCATAAACTTTTTCAATTATAACTCGAAATGACTCAACAACTTTTTTTAATGGTTTTTAGTTATCAGATGTAGCATTATAAATACAGGTCAAGTTCGAATTTGTGATCAGCAGGTCTAATGTCAAGGTTACAATAACCCGGAACTGTTAAACGGTTTCCGGATGATAATTTGATAATTCTTAGGCATTGAATCATACATTCAGGTACACTTGTATTACATCATAAAATACAAATCAGTTTCGACTTTGAGGTCAGTAGGTCAAGGGTTAAGGTCACAATGACCCGGAACAGTTAATCGCTTTCCTGATGATAACTTAAGAATGCTTGCGCTTAGGGAGATGAAAGTTTATACGGGGGTTGGAGATGTCCAGCAGATGGCCTGTATTGATTTTGAGGTTGGTAGGACAAAGGTCAAGGTCACAATGACCCGGAACAAATAATCAATATCCGGACGATAACTTATGTACGCTTAGGTCTAGGATCACGAATGTTAATAGGCAGGTTGGGCATGACCAGCAGATAACCCCTAATGATTATGTGGTTAATAGATCAGAGGTCATGATCACAGAAACCTGGAACAGTTAAACTGTTTCCGGACGATCACTTGAGAACGAGTGGGCCGAAGATCACGAATCTTAAAAGGGAGGTTTATCATGACCAGCAGATGACTCCGATTGATTTTGAAGTTCGACTTTCTTCAGGGGGAGCGGGAGGAGGCGTGTATAATTAGTCACCATGTGATAGATCTAGTTATGTCTCCCACCACAGAGTGGTGTTATATACATAGTGATTTACTCCTGTTCGTGTGTGTGTGTGTGTGTGTGTGTGTGTGTGTGTGTGTGTGTGTGTCACAAATCCAAATTTTCAAAAGAAGCTCTAGTTTTATTTGATTTTGAAGGTATTGCTTGATTGGCAATGACGTAAATTTCCATAGATACCAGCGTTTTATAAAATATTGATTCAAGCCAAATAACAGTTTTATCTTAGTTCCAGGTTCTACGTACATATAATGCTTTACATTTCCTTCAATGTGACAAAGTAACAAAATAATATTTAGTATTTATATTGTAATATTATGATTACTAAGTTAAAGTCAAACGAAATTAAGTTCATTGTAATGTATTTGTGACCAAAAATTCAAATGCAATCAAAGTAAAAATAAACATTAATGTTAATGCGATTCATTTTTGGCTGAAATATGGCCCTCATACCGATGACGTTAGTATCCTTTGTAATTTTAAAGTAAATGGAATTAACAAACACATAAAAATGCTTAAGACTTACATAATGAAGCATTTCGAAAAATGAATGATAAGGTCATAAAACTATACAAATA
The DNA here is from genome assembly GCF_021730395.1 of Mercenaria mercenaria. Taxonomy (NCBI): domain Eukaryota; kingdom Metazoa; phylum Mollusca; class Bivalvia; order Venerida; family Veneridae; genus Mercenaria; species Mercenaria mercenaria. Next base: position 57,992,008 of record NC_069375.1, on the reverse strand, counting down.
TATATATATATTTTTTTTAGTTATTTACCTATTATAAAGTAAAAACGGAATTAAACTATTTAAGGACACAAATCTCTTACTGGAACTGGACCAGACCCCATTACCTAAATCGAAAACTATATAGTAAAAAAATGAAAAAGAATGTTTCAGTGTTTTTACAACAGTGGATCTATAGTTAAATATTGATTATGAACATATAACTTAAAAAAAAATGAAAGTATCGATGGTCATCAATTAAACGAATGTTTTATTAATAGATTTAAAGATCCAGTTTCGCGCAAATAAAATGAATGGAAACTGATACAGGAACCAAGAAATTTGTTCAAAATTTTAAACAGATATTTGCCGCGCCGCTGGTAACCCTCGGTGTTTCGTTAAGCGCTCTTTCACGCTTAAACTGTTTAAAAATAAATAAAAAAAATAACTGGATCATGAATACACAATGAATTGTAGAATTGAAACAGCTAGCAAACTTTAACAAGTAGAGGATTTATACGAATAATGTATCTGACCAAATAAGCAAAAGCGTAATGATAACATTGCAGCCTGATACATAGTTTTATTTTTTCCTTTAATCAGGAAGTCACTAGAGGAAAAGTAATGTGTATCAAATGGTAGTAGATAATAATTATAAAGATTGTCAAAATAGTTCCGTAGTGTTTCTTATTATCGAAAAAAGCTCTGCATTAGCAATTTGAAATAAGAAATTGAGGGAGACACTTGAGATATAGTATGTGACAATACACACTTCACTCATCTTTCTACAGTAAGATATAATTTAGTATAGTGTGCATGAATTTGAAGAAATAAAGAAATAATTATCAGATTTCATTTAATGAATTATCAATGGCAGGATTCTTATATGCAAAATAAATTTTTTTCTTACTTTTTAGAACTTTTCAAAACGTTTGTTTGTAGATTCTGTTTTAAACTGTTTTATAAATTAGCTTAGTGTAAAAATGTAAAATAAAAAATGTTTGAACGTCCCGGGGGTCTTTTCTATGGTCAATTTCCAGAATTTCAAGAAAATCCAATAATGCTTAATATATTCTTCGGCCAATATATTTTATTCTAATTTACAAAAAAAAAAAAAAATTATAAAGCTAGTGAATTTATAAAAAATGTATATGTCTGTGCTCTTTTAACGATACTATCTATTTCAGATAAAACTATGATATAAATGTTTGAAACAATTCTTACTGTATTTGTCCCTTTATCACCATTTTGTTTACCTCTTCTTTATTTTTTGATTCTATATATCCTTCACATCTATACCGGATGATTTATTTGATTTGAATATTGCATTTCGATAGTATTAAAAGTAACGTAAATGTCACGATTAAGCCTTATGCAAGATTTAATTTTCAAAACATATTTCTTAAAACTATCTTTTGTCGGGGGATAAATGCCAAAGGTGGTCGATGAGTACCAGGAGTACCGATAGCGCTGCATAAACCTACGTTTAAGTATAGGTTCGGGAAAGATGGCATTTAATATCTACAATACGGTGACATTTGACCGTTAGGGGTATTAGGTTAAGTCCCCATAATATGTGTGAGCAGACATTGATTGATCGCACTTTGTGTGTAAAGCGGTCGAAAAAAGCATTGACTTAGCTTTTGTCGCTGTTTGACTGGATCAATTTCCTATGTAAAACTTCTGCCTTGGGAACTATTTGAAAAGTGTGCATGAATTTGAAGAAAAATTAAAGAAATAATTATTAGATTTCGTTTAATGAATTATTAATGGCAGGATTCTTATATGCAAAATCAATTATTTTTCTTACTTTTTTAGAACATGTCAAAACTTTTGTTTGTAGATTCTGTTTTAAACTGTTTTATTAATTAGCTTAGTGTAAAAATGTAAAATAAAAAAGGTTTGAACGTCCCGGAGGTGTTTTCTTTTCGTTGTTGTTGTTTTTTTATTTTTTATTATTATTATTTTTTTTTAATCATAACACGTGAATTTTTTCCTTACTTCTCCAAAGGAGATAATCTTTAGCAAATATGACCTTCAAATATTAAATGGAATAAAACGGATTAATTTGAATTCTTACGTTAAAAAGGTCGTACAATTAATATTTTAATGAAACTGCAAAGTGAAGTTAAAATTGAAACTGGAATAAATCACATACACACGATTTTTCAAAACCCATCAAATGATATAATTTCCATATCTAAATATCACACTATTACGTCCTGTATATGACTGCCCTCAACGTTGTGTGTTCGAGCCTCAATCGGGGCGTTGAATTCTCTATGTGAGGAAGCCATCCAGCTGGCTTACGGCTGGTCGGTGGTTCTACCAAGGTGCCCGCTCGTGATGAAATAATACACCAAACAAAATAAACAAAACGTTTAGGACTGCGACAGCAACTTCGCTCATTAATCTATGAAAGCAGAGTCTTAAAATAAAAACTTGTTCAACTTCTGAATTTTACAAAAACTAATTGAGCCGCACCATGAGAAAGACAAGAAAATTTACATGAAATAATTCAATCACTGCTTTATTATACCAATGAATTTAACTGAATTTTCTTCATACCTGTATTTGCTAAAATCCAAACAATAATGAATGTCGTTAACACATTCATTTCTATTTACTTTGAACACCTTGTACACATCTGTTTATTTCCAACACTGTGTGCGCAGTTCATCGGTAAATGGGTAATTGCTGCAGTACTTGCCGGTTTAATACCATAAAGGAAGCATTACGGTTCTATCAGAAACTCAACCCATCAGCGCTATTACTGGCTATTAGAAAAATCAATAAGTAAGACTTACCAATATCGTACAACTGAAATACTGTATCTAACAATAGTTGATACTTCAGACTTATTTTATTCTTTATTATAAGGTTATGCATACATGCATATGTGTGTGATAGAAATCGTTAAATATATGCATAAGCATTATAATGTACAGGATCCTTCTACAACAATAATCACAAGATACGTTTATCACAAATAATAGAAACTAGAATATCACATTCATTTATACATGTACATCACAGTTAAATTATGAACTTCTTTTATAAGTTAATTATGTAAAAGTGCCCTGAGATTCTGCCATCAATTTGCGTCCATAGAAACACAGCCATCGCAAAGTATCTAGAACAGCGCAAGGAAGCAGCTTTAGGATACAAATATAAGACACTAACCGGAAAATAAAGAGACACCCTATGGGATGGGGCAGTTTTCCATTGAAGAAATATCAAACTTCAGATATAACTATTAAACTGTGTAGTTAATGCGCGTTGCTGTGTTAAGAGTTTAGTTGAATTAATAGTGACATAAAGCCTTTGAGGCACTGCTTTGTGTAAGGTAAAATGTAAAAGACACTTCATACACAAGTGACACCAACGTCAGATTGGTTAATACCAAAATATTCTCAAAAGTTTGTGTATCATACAGAAGAATCCTACCTAAGTTCTCCTGCATGGTAGTAGGAAATTTGAATTCCACCGGCCAAACTATATTAATCCACTAAAAAAAACAAAAAAAAAAACAAAAAAAAACAAAAAACTTGTGGAATGATATGTCTAATTTGGAAAGTAAGCAATTCAGAATTTCACACTGCCTCTAAATGTTCACTATTATTTTATTCCAGTACAATCCTTTTCAGTAAATTAAAAAAATACTAATTAAATCTTTCTTTGAAAATAATTATTCACTTGCTTCTTTAATTAATGTTGATTTCTGTTATAATTTTCAGAATCGTTTCTCGATGGTTTACAACTGTCTCTTAAAAAATTGAGCAACGATCAATTTAAAGGCAACAAAGCTCGACTCTTTGAAATTCACTAAAGAAAGCTGAGACCCCAGCTCGAATATGCCTCCGAGGTATGGCCGCCCCACACCCAAACTCAAATTGACCAAATTGAAAGCGTCCAAAGGAGAGCCGCCCGTTGGATCAAGACCGACTACGGCCGTACTTCCAGTGTAACAGATATGCTACACACCCTAAACTTTCGTCGACTGGATTTAAGACATACAGATTTTAGGTTATCACTTCTGTAAGATTCATCATGATCTGGTTGCTGTCCGAATCGTAGATTACCTGATCCCAATGACTCGATGTGTCCGTTATGGCCATTTCCTAAGTTATAGGTTAATTACCGAAACCACTGACTATTACAAGTTTTTTTCCAAGAACAGTGTACCATTGGAACCAATCCCCCATGTCGCCCACCTCCCTACCCTAGCGCAGTTCAGTGCTGCAGTTTGCAGCCTTGAACATGCCTCGCCCTAGTTATCCTGCAAACTCAAGTTTTAACCTTTTTATATCATCAAAGTTATTTCTAGTTTCTTCCACTCTAAATATTTATCACTATATTCTTTCTCTTTTTGATTTTGACGCGCAAAACGTCTACGTTCCCACAAGGGGTTTGATGTCAACGGAAAATAGATAGATATAAAAGAAACGGTGACATAAATAATTTTGCTTAAACTTATGTTAAAGGCACAGAACAACTTCTCCTGTTATAATGCTAAATTAGGTACATACTAACACACAAAACTTTATCTAAATAAATAATAAGTATACTTATTTAGACAGTGAACAAATATGTGTATTTAATTCTTAAAAGTGGTCAGCGAAACAAACACACATACAGGGCTACTAAAGTTTATCCAAAATTGTTAAGTTGAAGAAGAGGCATAACTTTGTGACATATCTTTCATCATAGTTATGAAGCCAGTTCATCACAGTGTGTGGAGTTTTAATTGATTCAACCTAGCGGTAACTGAGATACCTGCGTACATTAAAAACGTTGCAGAAAGAACAAAAATGTAACAAGAGCTCTCCGCAAACCGGTCAATGTCTGCCTATTTAAATTGCCGTCCCAGAAGCTGAAATATTACCCTAAATTTCAAAATATTGTGAAGTATGGCCTCGCCCTTAGTGTTTCAACCCTCTTGTAGAAATAAATTTATGATACTCGTTTAAAATTGATCACTTTCAAAGACAATGACCTTTTATGGGCCAAGGTGTTTACCAAAAAGAAAGTACATAGCCAAAAACTCAGTTGTAGGTGGTTGGGTCACTTCTACATTTGTATTACAGATTAGAACTGTCAAGACTGGAGATCTCTTAAATGTACACCATAGCATGTTAAAACCCTATTATGCCTGAAGTGTACCTATAATTACAGGCAAAATGTCTGACAAGTACAAGCGTATTAGAATGCCCAATTGTATTATACCTGTTGTGGCAGATTTTGTTTGGGACAACTGAATGTATATATATGTTATATCTTGTTTCATATATTAGAGTGGTAGGTTGATATGCAAACATTTTAAAAAGACATGCATTATATAAAACAAATAAGCATATTTACACCTGTAGAGTGTCTTTTTGCAATATCAGAACGTTGAAATTACAGCAGACGGGAGCTTCAAACAGATATAAATCTTATAATTGATTTTATTAATTGACGAAAGAGTAATCTGCAGTTGACTTTGATTAAATGAAATGCTATTAACTAAAATAGTATGCGTATTCAACAGTTACAGCTATTAGAGTTATTAAAGATGTTTAGATCGATAGTGATTATTTGTCAACTTGGGAAATTCTGAATTTATTGTATGTGTTCGTCCTGGGAATCTGTAATTATGACGTCGGACTGCGCCCTCGTGATATAATTCCTTCATCTGAACTCCAGAAAATGATTTTTTTAATTAACAATGCCACGTTAAAAGTTACGTCAAAGTAATAACTAGGAAATAACATCTGTCAAACATAACTAAAAATTTTTCTTTCGATGTAGTAACATACTAATTTTCCCATTCCTCTGTTTTAAAGTTTGAAAAGAAACATACATTCACCAAGTATAATTTGTTTGATACGGGCACTGCACTAATTAGACATCATACGCACTTACATTATATGAATAATTGACTTTACCGCGTCAAATATGAGTGGAGTCGTTGTGTGGAGTGGTGGAGCGGAGTCTGGAGTCACTTTTGGAGAGGAGTCACTAGAATAGTCTCTGTAGTGGAGTCTATTTTGGAGTCAATTTTGGAGTGGAGTCACTGGAGTGGAGTGTATTTTGGAGTGGAGTCAATTTTAGAGTGGGGTCACTGTAGTGGAGTCTATGGACTGAAGTCACATAACAGAGTCTCTTAATGAAACGGTCTCTTTCTTCATACTTTGATTGATAAAACTGATCATAAGACAAATGGTCTCTAAATACAAGTGGCATGTGTGAAGGGATTACGTAATAACTTGGCATAAATGTTCGCCATAATTAGACCATGCGTCAAAAATTGACTAAAAATTGACTCCACTCCAGAGACTCCACTCCAGTGATTCCACTTCAAAATTTACTCCAGACTCCACTCCAACACTCCACTCAATGACTCCACCCAAAATTTTACACGCTAAATATCAATGAAATAGGTAATGCGAGCAAAAACTACGAAAGACCCCTGGTGACATTTCAACTTCATTATTTCGCGCTATTTGCTTCATGATTTCACGATATCCACTTCATGAATTCACGAATTCACGATTTCTGCTTCCTGATTTCACGATTTACACTTCACAAATTCACGATTTCACGATTAAACTTAACAATTTCTCGATTTCTTGATTTCACGATAAAACTTCACGATTTCACGACTTCTTAATTTTACGATTTCCTTTTCACGAATTCAAGATTTCACCATTAAACTACACGATTTGATGATTTCTTGATTTCACTATTTCCAACTGGACAATCCATTCCGTTACACTCCATTCAATGAAGTTTATGCGTAATGAACGGTCTGGGTTACCGAGGATGAGTTTATACTCCTGCATACGTCTGTGCGGAGGTTGGGGAGGGATATTGGTGCATGTACCAACACAGCATCGGATACTTTCAACACTAAAACATGTATAAATACAATAAGATGCCCAAGTAGTATACTTATTTAGACAGTTCCAATATATATAAGTACGTTTATTATGCTCCCGCCATTTAGAATTAAGCCTTGCAGTTATTTTAGAATCCGTCTTCCCGTCCATAAACACATTAGTTTCCGTTCATTTAAAACAAAATGCTTAATACATGGATTTAATTTATATTTTGTATGTATATCCTTTCCACGCCTGTAACGTAGTAAAACCGCTTTTTTACATTTTGAACGGCCCTCGTGGTAAGGTCATTCTCTTGATCAACTCAGTTTGCATACCATTTACATAGCAGGTGGCAATAGCTCACATGTGAATAAGATGCATCGCTTTTCATTTAAAAGAACAAAGATGGGAACTTACTAAAACCGAGAAAAGGGGCTGGAACAATTTTACATTTAAAGCAATAATGCATTCTAAAAGTATTGTTTGTAAGTCTGTTTCCCCATCAGTTGAGGCATTTTCGGCCAGTTTCCACTTTCAGTACCTAACCCTGGCTGTGCAAATATATTACACGCCATCTTACATGCAACGAATATCACCCGCGATTTTCTACGTCATACATTAGTCATGCGACTAATAAAGTCGCGAAAAGTTGAAATTTTACTATTATGAAATCGTGAAATCGAGAAATCGTGAATTCTTGAAGTGGAAATCGTGAATTCGTGAAATCGTGAAGTTTAATGGTGAAATCGTGAATTCGTGAAATCGTGAAATCAAGAAATCGTAAAGTTTAATGGTGAAATCGTGAATTCGTGAAGTAAAATCGTGAAATCGCGAAATCGTGAAGTTTAATCGTATATTCGTGAAGTGGAAATCGTGAAATCATGTAGCATAAATCGTGAATTCGTGAATTCATGAAGTTGAAATTGTGAAATCATGAAGCAGAAAGCGCGAAATAATGAAGTTGAAATGTCACCACGGGTCTTTCGTAAAAAGCAAAGGAAAATTCTATATTATCTTTGAACTGAAGGCAGTTTAAATTATCTTCTTTAAAAATCGATTTGGTTAGAAGCCATGCAAATTACTGGTATTACAATCAAAGCAATCTGCTGAGGCAATACTATTAATTTTCTTTTTCTGCCACTTTGAAAAGTGTATGGTGCACTTAAACGAATTTAACTATAATTGCACCCAATAAAATAAAATGTTAATTCTATTTACTTTTTTCGAAGACAGACGGGTGTGTATCTTGTATGACAATATACTCTAGTGAAATAAATGGGAACAGAAAACACCATTAAATAGAGTGTCTCAGCCATTGTTTTCAATATCTAGTTTCTCATTCCACATTTTTTCATAACTCGACAAAATCCGCCCCCCCCCCCCCCGTCCCTCCCCGCACCTTTGCCTCAGTGTTGCTACGGGCCTGCCGTTAAAATTGTGTAGCATTGTATCCATGTTCTTTAAAGGAATAAATTGTATATTCTATTTATTTTATTTTTACAGTTGTTATTATTACTTGACGCGGACTGCCATAAACCTATTTCAATGAAAAAGATTTATTCGTAGGAATTTTGAGATAACGTTTACTAATCGTTGTCACCTCGAAGCTAGCTCTTCAATCTCAATTTTCAAATTTGCAAACACACGGCAAAATATACCTACGATAACAGTTTTAAAATGATATTAGTCACAAAAAATCCCCATGGGACTAACCTGTGCTAGCCTCAGAGAAGGGATAATATTAAATATTACGTGGAGCTCATCCATGTATTGTCAAGAGACCTATCAGTATATTAAAGAGTTTTTCTGTCATACAGTAGTGAAAGAAGTATCTAAGCAACGGATGATCACTGATACGAAAGAAATGCCTTGGAGATGATCTTTCTTGGTGGCTAAAAACGTGATTGTTGTAAATTATTTATTTTGTTTGTTTGTTTATTTTGGGTTTCACGCCGTTTTTCAACAGTATTTCAGTCATGTAACGGCCGGCATTAACCTAACAGGTGTTCCTGGATTCTATACCAGTACAAACCTGTTCCCCGCAAGTAACTGCCAACTTCCCCACATGAATTATCTGAGATGGAGTACGAATGATTTCAGAAGCAATGTCTTTATCAAATCGTCACGGAGAACATACGCACAACCCGGTTATCGAACTCGCGATCACGCAGTCCGTAGACCAATGCTCTCCCTATTAAACTAAGCGGGTGGTCCTGTAAATTATTGAGGAGAATGCTTTGAAATTTTGCCAAAAAGTAGAAGTTGATTAGCAGCTCTTAAAAATCCAGTCCTAGTGATATTATTTTGGTAGGACATAAATATCTATTCACTGTTTTGTGGCATTCTTAATTCATTTTGTTATATCCTTTATTCATTTGATGAAACATTAAATATACTTTATGATATCTTAAAATTTAATGCATTTGATGATTTGACTACATCCAATTTATGACGTCATGGAATTTTGTGATACATGTATCTTAAAGAATGAAATATGCCATAACATAACATTTAAAGATGTCACGAAAAGAATACTTATTACATCTTAATACAAATACCTTTTCATATCGTTAATTATATTAATTTTGATATATTGAGATCATTTTAGGATATCACAAGATACATATATATATATATATATATATATATATAATCACTCAGATAGCTCAACAGTGCAAATACAAAAGTATTATTGTACAATTCAAACTTATTCCATGTTATCATAAATCGGTTTAAGATATCCAGAATTAGTCATTTTATATCAAAAATTCGTTTAATTGTACCTTAAAATCAAATTTAGGATGAACATAATTTACTTAATAATAGCCTGTAATCGATTTCGTGATATCACAAAATAGATTTATTTTTATTTCCTAAATTCTAGTTAATGATATCTTAGATTAATTTTGTATTATCCAAATCATTTATGAATATTATGAAATAAAACTAAAGATATCATTAATTTGAACTGATGAAATAAAAAAAAAATAACACTGATTTTAAGAAAGCCAATAATCGAATTATACATATCGATAAATGAATGCTTTTGAAAATCGGTTTGTGTTGCCAGTATGTTATCTGAGTACTGACTTTATTCGGTTTGATATCACAACAATACAATGTCATATGGCATTCCTCGCTTTTGTTGGTGGGGGGATACCCAAGGTCACCTTCCTGGCATCATATCAATCACTAGCAGGAACGTGGATTGAATAACCGACATTTCCTAGTAAGCAAGCTTGATGGCTACCTTCCATGAAGGAATTTTGCACTCGGGCGAGGTTTTGAACCTACTGCGGTTCGGGGAAAGTGATTAGGAACCAGTGACCTTATCAACTAGGCCAAAGAAGCCCCAACATGGGGGACGGGCAAAATACATTTTTTATTTGTTTGTTTTGGGTTTAACGCCATTTTTCAATAGTATTTCAGTCATATAATGGCGGGCAGTTAACCTAACCAGTGTTCCTGGATTCTTTACCAGTACAAACCTGTTCTCCGCAAGTAACTGCCAACTTCCACATATGAATCAGAGGCGGAGGACCAATGATTTCAGACACAGTGTCGTTTATCAAATAGTCACGGAGAACATACGCCCCGCCCGAGGATCGAACTCACGACTCCGCGATCCGTAGACCAACGCTTTTTACTCTAATTATTGTTTACAGCTTATTCATTAATTTCTTGAAAAAAAAATGCTCAATCATATTTAATACTCAAGTATAGTTTTGTTAGGAAAAAGAAATGTTGATTTGATCAGCAGTAAATTGGTCTAATTTGATATATCTTAATCTTAACAGGTGGCTTTGTCTAATATTTCAGCAAAATTCATCAGTGTCTATAAAACATTAAACAGCATTCAGAATACGACACGGAAAGTTTTTTTCGCATACCAATGTTTGAGATGCGTATTTTTCCATCAGTACAACGCGATCTTTGGATATATCATGTGGACACAATTTTTTGTGTTTTTAAAAGGTACTATAAAAAAGGTAGATAGAAGTGTGTGTAACGATGGTCTTAGTATTGCTATTTGCTAAAATTTACATTTTCCTAACTTTCGAAGTTGATAGGATTGACGAAGAAATGTACCCTAGCTGTTTAAGAGTCGTACAAACAATTCAGGTAAGTGGTTTATCATTGTCTCTACACTGTTTTATTTTTACCCCCCCCCCCCACCCACACCTTCCACCGAAGAAGGAGGGGTTTATTGTTTTGCTGTTGTCGTTCGGCCGGTTTGTCAATCGGTCGGTCCATAGACCAACCGGTTTCCGGATTATAACTCGGGAACTCTTGGGCTTAGGATCATAAATGTGATGGGAAGGTTGGTCATTAGCAGAAAATGACCCCATTCGATTTCGATATCATAGGTCAAAGGTCAAGGTCACAGTAAAGCGGAACAGTTAAACAGTTTCCGTACGATAACGTGAGAACGCTTAGGCCTAAGATCACAAAACTTTATAGGGAGGTCGATCATGACCAGCAGATGTATACATATCTAAAATAATTTAGTATTGACAACAATATTTGGACTGCTGCCTAACTGTAACCCTACTTACATGACTGCATAAAGCAACGCTTAATTAGAGTCAAATTTTATTTGTGTTATAATTTTATAAAGCTTTCAAATTGTGGTATTTCCTGTCCCTAGTGCATTCATTCGGTCGAAGTTGATGGCTCACTGTCCGATAGTGCAGCTCACTAAACATCTTCCACGTTTGGAAGTTTAAAAAAGTTCCGTGTTGTTAACTATTCATCTGAAAGAATGGCAAAGATCCCGATATATCTGTTGACTTCAAGAGATCATCAAGTGACATATTAAATAAGTAATAAGCCGTAGTAAGACATATATGGTAAGACTGGGACTTACTGGAATTTAGGCACAGTGTGTTATTTAAGAGGTTTGTCAAAGATAAATCATGAGGATTTTGTTTAGTTTCATGCCTCGAATACTAGTGCGCTCTAAGGAGTGGACAGATGTTATTTTAGGCTGATACAGAAATTTACGTGGTACAAAATCAGAGACAGTCAGAAACGTCATAATAAAGACTTGTTCAAAATGTTGATTACGTATGCGTCATGCGGAAAAAACATAGACTTCAGGAATGCACCTTACTTAGTTACCAAAAGAATCAGTGACTGATGTTTTGATATTCAAGTTTCTCAGAATGCGTAAACAAGGATTGCACATCATGATAGGTTAGAACTTTGTGCCAGATTGGTGCATGAGGGACAGAGTGATCAGGCAAAAGTGTAAAAATTAACATATTAAAAATATTTGGACAATAAATTTGCGCCCTAAGGAGTTCGAGGCCATAAACCATTCAAGTACTAGCAATGGAAAAAAACATATGACAGATAACTGGTCAATTTCTGTAAACAGGGTTGGAAAGAGAGAAGCTTATGCAAACTTTGAAATGACCTTTGGATTTCAGGCGTTTTTGAAGATATTTCATAGTGCGAGGATATAAATGTTTGATGTGAGATTTTTCAAGAAATTATCTTCGGAGTCTACTTCTTAAATTTGTTCTTGTGCATATTTTTATATATATTTAAAATAATTTAATATTCTGTTGGAATATTATGTTTTTGTTGTTTAAAAATCGGATGAAATATTGTGTTACACCCAATATTCCCAGTGAATTCTACTTTGGAATAAACAATGTGTGTTCACAAAACTAGATTTGAAGTATTTTCATTCTTCTGAAATTCTCCTTATATGTATTATTTTATAAGATTTAAGGAAAAATGAAATAATGTACCGGAATAATGTAGGAATTTTGAAAATTCTGAATTGTTAAATTAAGATGTTTATATCTTGTTCATTTAAATAGAAAATAAAATGGCACCAGGACAAAGTGTGTTTGTGAAATTAGTAAACATTAAGGAGTGATTGTGCTTAAGGTTAAGGAAGCTGTAGGACAGAAAAATGTGCATAATTTCTAGGACTGAGTAAGTGTTATTATGTTCTGCATTGGATTCTGATTTTTTTTTACAATGATACATGTATAATTTCATATCCCGTGTTCAGACTGAACATGTGTATTATTATTGAGCGGGCTCTAATTGGTAGTTGAGATAAAAAATGCCATTAAAATATAAAATGTCATGAATATCTTTAAGCATAGTTGCATTACGGGAAGAAAACATGAATGTAGAAACCAATTGTCTTAGGGAATGATTTGTAATTATAAACAAAAAAAGCAAAACAAAACAAAAAAAGAAAAAAGAAGATGAAAAAGGGTGGGGGCGGCTACAGATAAATGAATGAGATGTGCAATTCACATTCATTGAATCCATTGTTTATAAACACACACAAATGATAACCATGTTGTATTCTGCCGCCATAAAGATTGAATTTTATAAAACTACATCTGGAGGTAGTTTTAATGTTACATTGTTTTTTTTTTAATTATCCACTTTACCTTCAAGTAATACACAAGTCTGAATAAAGTAATAGTGTATTTGTTAAATTATTTCAAACATGTGTATTGTTTTCATTGATAAAGCAGTAATGCACTGTTTAATGTAATATTTATGCATGCTGCATTAATTTTACTCATTTTCCTTCTGCACATTCTGCTTGATTTTAATCTGATATCACGGTAATTGTAAATCTCATTATTTCATTTAATACAATTTTTTTTTGTGTGTGGAGATTATTCGTTGATTTCATTGTGAAATCTTGGTAGGGTAGTAGATTGTTTCTTAACAGGGACCACAGCTAGGTCAGTGTGTATTTCAACATGTCGCTCAATAAACCTCAGGGTCTAGGCTACCTATCTGGCAAAGCTAATGTTATGATTTATGAGATAGCATTCCATATTCAGTTCTTTGTAATTGGTATAAAAGTGTTCTTGCTGACTGGAAAATTTTGAGGTGGAGAAGTCGCAAATATGTCAGAGGGAAAAAATCTTATAATTTCGAAACAGCTGCCGTACATATTCATTATATCATGAATTAACTGTAGATAAAAATGTCTAATTGGAGTGTTTGTTTTTATATCTACAAATTTATTAAGTACCGTCTACACACTACAAGAAATCTTGTAGGGCCCATAAATCACTAGATAATTTATATCTTGTACAAGCAATTAATGCTTTGCAATATGTTCTTGAACTTGGAAGACACATTGATTTTAAATGGAGGGAAATCATGACAGGTAAATAAAAATGATGGCCGAAATGATACCGGTACAAAGTGTTTATAAAGATCAAATATTTGGACATTTCAAAAACATGGATCATTGGTGAAAACATTGATTGAGAAAAACTCTAGTTGAAGTGACACATATCCAGTTGAAGAACAAAGTTACTTAAAAGATATTATTTCAGGAAATATGATAAAACTGTTCTGTTAATACGGAACCTTGTGAGAAACATCATTAATAATGTAAAAATACTTTTTTGAGAACACCGAACTTGCGGATGTTACTCTTCCACCGGAGTACAAGATATAACTTTATTACTGAATTATATAAACCTGGCTTTTGAGCATGTCATTCAATTAAAACATCATTTTTTTTCTGCTGTCCACACTGACATGTATTTCTTAAATTATCAAAGCGAAACATTCAGTGATGGTTTTATTAGATCTCAAAACACATTTAATGAAAAAATGTAAACAAAAAAGCATACTGGGCAGGTGCTCCTAATCAAACACCCTTTATCAGAGCATTTGACAGCAGTACCATCCAAGAAAAGTAGAGTGAGTTCTCAACAGACGGTAGGTTTTTGTTGTATAATACCACTTAAATTTAGGATGTACAGCCAAATATTATCGTGTGTACGATGCTATTCCTTGATTTCGTAAATCTTAAGTCTTGACTTACAGATTAGGACATGTTCTATTTCGTAAGTTTTGCCTTATGTACCACCTACGTTGACAAGCAACAAATTAATAAATAAGTTGATAAGAGGCAAGTGAATGAAATTCCAGAAACAAATGCTCAAAAAATAATTACAAATCTAAATATAAAATGGCTTCCAATGCATAAAGGAAAAAGGATGACATTTTAAAGTTAAATGATTTGTGCCGCGCCATGAGAAAACCAACATACCGGTAGTGCGTTTCCGACCAGCATCCGCGCACTCTGATCCATGCTGTTCGCTAATGGTTAATTTAATTGCATTAGGCTTTGAAAGCAAACATAATTGATCCTGACCGGTCTGGTTCCATGCTGGTCGCAAAGCCACTATGTTGGTTTTCTTATGGCGTGGCTCATTTGTGTCATGCGTAATCAAATTCATAGGACATAAATAGGTGAATACTATTTTTTTATTATTAATGTTTACATTCTTTTCAGTACCTGATGCACTTTGTTTACTAGGTAAATCAATGTGATTTATATGGGAGTGGAATACTGCCTGAATGTGAAAGTTGTACAGTTTTAAAATTAATTAGTATTGTACAACTAGAATCTACCGTCTGTTGAGGCCGCTACAAGATCTTGTAGCCGAAAATTATCTTGAAATTGCCACACAAAAAGACACTAATGGGGGACACAATGTACTGTCTACACTATACAAGTTGCTGTGAATTATATCTTGTGCAAGTTTTCTTGTATAGTTTAGACGAGCCTTTAGTAAAGGGAATCCCACAGAATTGTACTAACAGCTGACATCAATGTCTTTCTTTTTTTTGAACTTGTACAGTGGTAGTAGATGGCCAGTACAATTTAAAGGCTTTAAGTATTTACTTTTTTATTAAATGTAGGCAACATGATCCAGTTCAGTTATCATTTTTGTACTACATTATCAGTAGTTTGGAAGAATTAGCTTTTAATAAGCAATGATAACCGATCAACATTTTTTTCTTTTTATTGTAATGTATAGGAGACTTACATTTTACCATTTAAACGGACTTTATATTGGATGATGGTGTGAAGAAATCTTAATTATCTTTTTTTGTCCAGATAATTGCCTCCGTCTTTCGTTCTTATTTATGGGTATATACAAATTGCCAAACAGATCATTGACATTGCTTTGCAGGCTATAACATTGACTGTAAGAAAACTAATATGTTAATGACTTCATGAGTTATTCTTCTGTTACTATGCTTTATTACAGCATTTTTATTTCAAGTTGTTTATTGTTTTTCCAGTACTGTACTGTATTGGCAATATACATACATTACAGTTCATCACTGATCTCTTAGCATAGCCTTTAGTAATGAACCCTATCTATCCAGGGAGTCTGATTCCTTCTTTATCTATATAAACCGCCATTTTGTTTTTTGTGGAGTCAGTTTTTGAAATCGGTCGGGCGTGACTTTATCGGTGTGTTTACATATTTTATCCAGTAGCAGACGATTAAATACGGAACCGCACCCTGAGGTGAGTCATCGAGAAACAATAGATGGAGCTTAAACGTGTTCCAACACGCTCAAGGAGAACAATACAGTCCCTTTATTTTAAACAATAGGACGGATTCTATTTCAAGGATCTAGGCACAGTTTCACTTTATATCGCTACAATTTAATTTAACCCATAAAAGAACCTTAAACCACTTCGAGCAGACGATTTTTTTTCAAGTATAACTTCAAGCAGACGAAAGAAGGGGATCGGGTTACCACTAGGTAGATATCTGATGTCAATAGAGGACAGTACATCAATAAGCGGAACAATGGAGGGTAGGTAGGCGCATTATAACCTTAAGCATGGCTAGTGAAAGGACCCCGGTGTCAGTTACACCGTGTGCGGGAAGCGTAATATTGAGAGAGATTTGATAAACTAACCAATAAGTCAACAAAAGTTGTAGATTTAATGATAATTTATTTTTTTTATATTTTACATAAAAAATCATTTTTAATTTTTCTACTACACATAATAGTGTTTGTTATTTTCATTTCATTCTGTCTACAATTTTGGCAATATCAAAGTCACGCCTACATTTTCATGAGTTTATCAGAAAAAAAAACGGATATCGTTTTAAGTGAAGTGTCAGGCGCACAGGTTTCACTAAATGCGACGCGTTTGTTTCATCTTCCTGCTTTATATATATTTCCAATTCCCGAATTTCTTTTCTTCTCACAGGTAGGTAGTAAGGAGCGTCAAGTTTGTAATCCCACCCACTTTTCTTGTTTTTCTCAAGTCGTCGCAGCAAAGAACTAGATTTTCTTTTCACGATACTTTCGCCACAAATATCTGAATACACGTAAAGTCCGTCACTAGATTTCGATCTCACTTTTTCCGTAGCGTGAAACTCCATTAAAGCCACTTTCCATATACCTTCTAAGTATATAGGCTCATTCAATTGTATTTTGAAATGGCTAGTATCGTTGTTTACAAAATATGCATCGCTTTCGTCACTTTGTAGATAGATGTAAATGTCACTCATCATATTGACTTCCTTCCAATGGGACTCCTTGAAGAAAATGATACCGTTCTATAAAAAAAAATCGATTTAAAGAATAAATGCTTTTACTTGTCCTATAAGATTACAAAATATATGGTTCACACCTATTGATTATAAGGCTAAACACGCGACAAGTTCTATAATATTGATGTTTAATCCTCAAACTAAATTAGTGTCTGTTTTGATAACGTCAAAAGGAATTATACCTGATATAATATTAACACCTTTGTCGTCTGCTTCTTTATCAATCAATGAATACGACCCATTCGCTTCGGCTGTCTAAGGTATTATGATCATTATATATACAATTTAACACTGAAGTATCTTTTTTCTATTGGTCCACCGCCGCCGCCGCCACCGTCACGCGTTTTTCATTAAAAGAAGCTTTAACAAAGAATAGGAAATTGAAACTATTTATGAAAAATTGCGTAAATGTGATTTACCAACTTAACATTGAAGTCAGATTTTTCAAAATATTTTTTTTTTTACCAGATGCATAGATAAGATGTGATCCATGTTTTCTGTGTTTACAACGTTTTGTCTAACAAGTATGTACTGATAATTATAATGGTTAATCTGTTATGTGAAAAGGCTTTAATATATATACTTTTATTAAATTGTTGTAGTACGCTGCTACTGTCAACGTCTTTTGATATATGTGTATCTGTTTCAAGTGTATTAATATTGCATTTATAATCAGAAAAGATAAGCAGATTTTCGTTTAATCAATAAGATATATATATATTTTTAGTATTTGTCAATTATGCAGTATTTCAGGATTATATTTGTTACTCAAGCTGTAGGAAGCGCTCAAATATTGTATAAAATCATAGCCGTGCATTTGTAATGTCGGTATACTAAATAGCCATTTGAATCATAATCTCATCTTTGGACAAGTACAAAAAGAAATATTTACATTTACTAACATATTCATAATACATTCTAAACAAGAGTTACAAGATATTGTATTGAGGCATATAAAACATTATTATTCTCATAATATTCGTGGGCCCGGTGTTAAGGAACCAGACCTAATTAATTACAAGACAGCAAGGCAGCAAGGCAGCTAAGGTTTACTGTAAGTCTTATGAATGAACATTTCTTGAAAACCGTTGGATGTTATTTGATATAAGGTATTATATTAGTGGCTTAGATATTAGACATTATTAACTACTTCCCGAAGTTCGAAAAATCTCCATATACCCTTGCTCCGTTACGGACTCCTGACTCCTGTGTGATTTGTGTTTATTCCGAGTTCAATTTTTTTTTGTAGATGAAAAGCTGACATGTCATGCTTAAGCCAATGTATTTTTCAGTATATCATTCGAAAGTTCTGAAAATTGACTTCCAATTAATAAAAAAAGAAGAAGAAGTTTAAACGGAATGACCCCAGCGCGCGTCACCTTACTATTAATCAATGCAAATGCGACTTTCATTTTCAAGTTTAGCGTGTTTACTTTGAAATTCATTTTCTAAAAGCTTTCGGGAAAAGCTGAAGGACGTATGACGTCATTCTTTTTTGTTGTCAAAAACATACGTATGCCTGGCGAGACTTCATGAAAATGTGCTGGCCGTTTTAAGGACATGCTCTTATTTCGCGAATTTATTTTAATAATCCTAGAACAAACGCAGTACTCTAAAATTTAAAGGCTATATGGTTTTGGTCTCATTTTGATTAGCAACGTCAATGCTTTCTATTCTAAACATGAATTATTTTTCTGGTTTGCTGTTGCTTATTTGACTTATGAAACGAATTGAATTATATTATTATCTTCAGCAGACCTTTCTTCAAAATCAATTTGTTTCAAATTGTTTTCACTCTAAGCAAATGTTTCATTTACGTTTGAACACAATAGCGAAATTGATGTATATTTCATTTGAATTTATGACTGTAAATCGGTCTCGTTTTTGATTTTGATAGAACGTGTTTTTTTTACAAGCGACAAGTTACCACATTTTTTGTGGATTGATTCGGCATTAACTTGAACTAAACTGTTTTACCATCTTTACGGCTTTAATATAAATATTACGTTTACTACTATTTTCTCTCATGATGTACAAAAATGTATAATCAAAATAAGTGCAATAAGTGTCTTAATGTCTCACATAGTCGCAGTTTTACTTACTGCCTATTCTTTTATTTGTTATTTGCGATAGTTAATTTTGTACTAGACTGGCTCCGGTCCCTATGTTTGTTCTGTCATAGTTTTCTTCATTGACCCTGGAAGTAACTCCAGCATTGACATTTTAATTGCCCTTTGCTCCGAACAGTATGGTTTAGCCATCAGATAAAATGTGCTATTTTAGAGGCTTAAATTAACTTTACAAAATTGCAGTGTTTATTAAAAATAACTATTCAGCCAGGAAGCCAGGCTAATTCTGTACATGTGTGTTATCTGAGTTCCCTTTGTGTAGTTAAACTCTGTAGCCATAATATCAATCTTCACTGGTCGTTTCCCATCACACTGGTTTTATATGACAGCTATATGATAGAAAAAGATTCCTGCTCAAGAAAAGCAGTTTCATTTCCTATCAGATTTTGTCATAGTCTTTTTTTTTTTTGGGGGGGGGGGGGGGGGGGGGGGGGGGGGGGGGGACATTTCAACATGTTGTACGGAAACGCTGCAGAGTGCTTTCCTTTATATGATATACATGTATTACTTTTTATCGCATATACTTGTGTTACCAATTTATTTTATTATCATTTTAAAATAACATAACAACGGCGACGTAAACAACATTTGAGCCACGCTATGAGAAAAACAACATAGTGCATTTGCGACCAGTATGGATCCAGACATGCGCACAGTGCTGTTCGCTAACGGTTTCTCTAATTGCAATAGGCTTTGAAAGCGATCAGCATGTATACTGACCAGACTGCGCGGATACGCAGGCTGGTCTGGATTCATGCTGGTCGCAAATGCACAAAGTTGGTTTTCTCATGGTGCTGCTAATTTGATTTTGATTTTGATTTGAATTAAAGTACCACTACAAGATAATAGTTTTCAGAATCTAATCTTAATTTTCCTGTCATTCCATGTTTTATCTGGCTTTGATAACAGACATTCAGTGAATGACTAACGTTGTCAGTTGCGTTTATAAATGAATTACTTGTGTTTTCATGGTTTACATATTTTTTAACAGGATCCTGGCAGAACCAGCACCAATGAGTGGGTGAAATACTTAAGGGAAGAAATGGACCCACCAGGACTGATTGAGAAAATAGACGGAACAAAATGGTATGCCTTTTTGCTTTAAACTTTATTTTTATATTAGTGGACTCTAGTTGTAGGTGCGGTTATATCTTTATATGAGAAACAGACGTTCAACTTGCGATTTATTTTTTTTGATATTCATAGATTACTCCTTTGATCTCTATTGTGTGATAAATGTTCCCTTAGCTTCTGATCCTTTACATAAGTCGAATGTTGTGCCAGAATGAAGGCGTTTTTATATAAAATATTTGAGCATGAAATTGCTATAATTGTAACTTATAGTGACCATTTTATGACCGCCATATTTCTGCCTGTAAACATTTCCTAATAAACACAACGGATCCAATCATCAAACGATTATCAGAATATCTGTCTACATAACTTGGATATTCTTTCCACATAGGGCATAAACTAGGTCAACTCGTTACATCAAAAAAGAGAAAGAAACCAAAAAAAAAAAAACATCCATGTGGGCATTTTGTAATCTCTTGAACCCCTTTTAGGATTTAGAAGAAACTCGACACAAATGTTCACCACATCGAGACAGCGTGCAGAGCGCATGTTTTGAATGGCTGTTTTTAAGGTCCAGGTCACACTTAGGGGTCAAAGGTCACATGACTTTGATTCGTGTCCATTCTGTAACTCTTGAGCCCCTTGAAGCATTTCCAAGAAACTTGACGTAAATGTTTACCACATCGAGACGACGTGCAGAGTGCATGTTTCGAATGGCTCAAGGTGACATTTAGGGGTCAAATGCCTTTGTTTCGTGTGAATATTGCGATGCTGCACATATTTTGGGGCTTTCGTTTTCATTTAGCAGATCCCTGTTTTATTCATTTATTATATTTATATTGAATTACTTCCATTTTATGTAACACTGGACACAGAGGCAGAGCCACTTATGCCCGATGAATGGGTTCCTAGACAATACGCTCCAAAGATCAGATAGGAGATACCAGGAGTAGAAGAAAAGGGAAAACAATATCAGGCCCACCAACAATATTTTACACTAGAAATGATCAATGACTGCTATCCAGCACACTCTTGGATCCAAGCCTATACCGATGGATCAGTGAAAAAAGCAGTTCAGAATGCTGGTAGTGGTGCCTACATCAAGTTCTCTCACACTCTCTCATCCAGTCGGCTAGATATTCTCAAACTTTAGAGCAGAGACGCAAGCCCCCATTTCGGCCACTCCCTAACTTTATGAGCGAGGAGAAAATAGACAACATATTGTTTTCCTGACAGACTCCAAGTGAGCTTTTCAGACTCTCTCAGCAGGTCCATCAAACATCTTAACAAAACAGCTGCTGGAAATGTGGGCATAGCCGAAGATGAAGCTGCGGACAAACTTGCAAAGGAAGTAACCAAGCAAATACAGTCCCAAACCTTCAACTTCATACAGAGAAACTCAGAATCTGCGGAAGAACAGATTTGCATCAGACTGGAAGAACATAAATGATGGAAGCTACCTGCCAAATCATTACAGTCTGCGCAAGCTAATCAGGCACAGTCAAACAACTATCCTCCGTCAGCGCACACTGTGACCTGAAAAACATATGAAGAAGCGGGGTGTTGCAAAGACACCAAAATGTCAGTGCGGATCAGAGGAAAAAATACCAGTCCACATCCTGCAGAGCGGTTTCTATCTCGAAGAAGTATACCAGAAAGTTTAGCCCACAGACATCCCAAATGAGACCAAGCTGTAGGGAGATGTCAGCGACCTGCAGAAGCGGTACAGTTCACTGCCGCATCTGGTGTCAAAGCAATACCTATCTATATTGTGTTCTGTTAATTTGATGTAGTGACTGTAGTCACCACTCAATGCATTAAGATCTGCTTTTCTAATTGATCCATCGGGATATGCTTTGATCCAAGGGTGTGCTGGATAGCGATCACTGATCAATTTCTAGCGTAAGAGATTGTCAGTGAGCTTGATATTATTTTCCATTTTCTTCTACTTCTGGCACCACTAATCTGATTTTTGAAGCACATTGTCTAGAAATCAATTCATCGAGCATAACCGGCTCTGTCTATGCGTCTAGTACTATTGCCTTTCGTTTCTGCAGTTCTTTGACAATATGGTTGAGACTCTGTCGTTTCAGTCTGTTCTTAGGTCTGCTCTCGAGTTTTGGGTGGAGTGGGTATGGTGGTAGTCTCTTTGCCTTCATTGCCTGCACAAGGGTTTAGTACTATTTGTACTCTCGCCTTATCTCTAATGGCTCAAGGTTTGCTGTCTTTTACATTTCTTTTATTGGAGTTGTTTTCATTGCTCCGAAAATTATCCTCAGGTTTGGATTTTGAACCTTGTCCAGTTTATCTTTACTGGTTTTGGAAAAAGTTAGCCTTGAGGTGAATGCGTACTATGCTATGGGCCGTACGGCCGTACGGTGCCTGTGTAGACTTAACGTAGGATCTTTTATTTGCTCCGCAACTTGTTCAAGCCTTTTTTTCATAATGGCAAATTTCTTGAAGACCCTCTCCTTTGACCTTTAATATCAGGTTTGACAATGACTGATTTTTCATAATCAATGAAGAATGATATCATCTGTTATATGTACTTTAACATGAAGAATGATCAGTTATAGTGTTGACAAAAATACCCAAAACAATAAAGAAAAATCATTCCAAAAATGCTGTTTTTTGGGAATTTTCACACAAATTTGACATTTGACTTTAAGTTTAATAAAACGGTTGGCTTTGACATTTTAGGATATAACTTACATTGGTGACCTTGCTTGACATATATTCATTCAATGATAAGTAATTGCTCATGCTTTATTTTAATGTATATATGTCTCACAATGTCAGTAATAAAGATATCGGCTAAAATCAGACAAGTTCAAATGTAATATTAAGGGTCAAAGGTCATTTTCAAGTAAAACAATGAAAAAATAGCTCTTTAAAGAGAATTCCTATAGTTTTTTTCCTTTCATAGAAATTTTTTTAATTCACATATATGATAGGAAAATTTGTGCTGAAAACAATGAACAAATAAAAACAATAGGTCACCAGGCTTGTTTTTGTGAAAAATTGTTTTGAACACACCCACTGTTGCTGAAACTGCTAGCGATTTTTCAACATTTTCATAATTTTCTGCTTTTTTATAAATACCAACCAAAAAATACATCAAGACAGCACAATAAGGTTTTTTTCTTTTTACAGATTTTATTATATACTTATTTTATATCATAGTCATATTTGTAATACTCTATCCTTACAATAATGGGTACAAATGAAAAAAAAAATATTGTTTCATATTTACTTTTGTGAACTTTTTTCAGTGAAAAATACCCATAGTAAAGAATATTTTTTAAGTTTTGAAAAAACTCTTTCATAGAATTTTTTCTTGTTTTTCTTGTGTATAGATAATTGTACTGTGAGCATAAAAATGGCTAAAAATGTATGGGTCACCAGGCTAATTTTTATGTTAAGACCGCTAGAATACAACACCTGTTCGGACGGAAAATGGCGCGAACCTGGCCAAATTGATTACATGTATGTCTGCTAGAAGTTACAAAAAAGTTTTAAAAATTCCTAATTCTTTCTATAATTGAATACTAAATAATCTGAAAGGTGATATTGTCTTATCAGTACTAAGTCAATTATCTTACATTATATGAACAACACTGTCTTTGTACAAAAATGCGATGTGAAAACACAACCACAAAAATAGCAAGATACGTGTCAGGCATGATACTTGTCAATACAACATAAACCAATATCAACATTTGATTACTGATAAAACTTATCAAAAATGTTATTTCATTCAAGATTTCTCATATTTAAGACTGTCTGTAACATGTTTCAACAAATGTTGACTTCAGTTCAGTTTTCCATAGAAAGTGTCGGCTGCGCAGAAAGATGCGCATAAAAAACTATCGGAATTCCCTTTAACTTTTCTCTTTGTTAGCAATATCTTGTCGACATTAGTCAATGATATCAGTTCATTTTAATGTAAAAATGTTAGGCGATGTCTGGTATGCACATATACATGTAATTTAAAAACATTCAAGTTCATAATATAAAGGGTCAAAGGTCAAAAAGTAAGTAAAATGTTGCAATAATATCACCTATTTGTAATATTTTTGTATTGTTTTAAAGTATTTGTTTTGTCATTTCAGTAACTGATCCTGTTCATTTTACTGTATATATGTCAGACGATGTGATGGAAGGAAAAATTTGTCAAGGTCCAACCTGTTATTAAATGTCAGGGGTCCTTTATGTGTAAAAGATCAAAATGTAGCATACTTACTCATTACTTTGTTCAAAAATAGCTTGTTGTTATAATTCACTTTTAGCAATTTGTTGATTAAAATATATCTGTTATATTTCAAATATATGATATATACACATTACATAAATAAAGATGACCTTTGACATTGAATATCCAGTTTGCCCTTCAGTCCTTTTTGATGAATTTCTTATTGCTGTCATGGTGGGACATATCGTCATGTGAGCGCAAAAACTGGATAACTGACATTTTCATAATTTTTCAGGAGAGCCAAAAAACTAATAACTTCTACTTTAATTTGAGCTCCTTTTATATGTGTATAATTTTCCAACAGTTGAAAACACATGTATTTATACATTAGATGTATTTTTTATAAAATCATTACTTTAAAAGAGTTTTTGTTAAATATGCATAAAGCTTGGTTTTGTTCCGAAATTGTTTTGTGCAAAAACAGGTTAAATGCTCATAACTGGATTTTGCATCATTTTTGTTTGTGCAAAAAGTAGCTCTGTGCACTGCCTAATGCATATTTGCACAACCAAACTCAAAATAAAGCTTTGCATATGCTAAGATAACAAGAAGAATAGATTTCAAAGTTGACTCACACTCATGATTAGCATGTTTCTTGGCAGCATTTCATTTAAACATTGGACACTACTAAAGTTGAGATTGATTCTGTGTAGTGTAATTGTGACTGCAATGTGTTGTACTGATAATTTCAGTATATGAACAGTACCCTATACTGCAAACTTATGCATATGTGCAGGGAGTCGTGGGCGGGGGAGGGGAGTACCATTTTTTGAGTATTATATATACCGGTATATTTTCTTCTTATTTATTAGACCATACTGATGACTGCATTCTAAAAGCTGTTGAAATATTCAAAACTATCTTCAGTACTTCCAACAAAGATCTTGTACCCCAATAAAGATTTCTACATAAAATACAGTTTTTTTCCAAGTTTTGATGACAATACATAACTTAAACAAAAGTAATCAACAACCATAAACAGTGTTGAAATTGCAAAATTTCACGCCCCCCACCCTTTATACATAAATAATACAACATTTCTTCAAAATAAAATGTAATATAAGATGTAATATGCCTCATGCAAGTACCTATAGCTATTATCTTAAGGCATTTATTTTTTCCTTTTTGTAGTCAAAATATCAACCCCACAGTATCAACTCCCATAACTCTGACATGCATTTTGCCAATTACGCCCTCTTTTGGACTTTGAAAATAAATTTTGTTTACTGTTATAAAGTTTGGGTACAAGTAACTATCTCCAAAACTAATGCATATATAGATTTGAAACTTCACTTGTGTCTTCAG
Organism: Mercenaria mercenaria; assembly: GCF_021730395.1. Lineage (NCBI taxonomy): Eukaryota > Metazoa > Mollusca > Bivalvia > Venerida > Veneridae > Mercenaria > Mercenaria mercenaria. The sequence goes on along the minus strand of NC_069375.1, from coordinate 57,966,033 downwards.
GGTTATTAAACTAGGTAATAGCATCAAGACCCATAAACCTGAGATGCATTTTGACCAAATTATGCCCCCTTTTGGACTTAGAAAAACCTGGTTAAAATTTTGCATGCAAGTTCCTATCTCCAAAACTAATGTAGATATTGAATTGAAGCCTTATCTGTGGCTTCAGGCTAATAAATCTAGGTGAAAGCACAAGTCCCATAACTATCCCATGCATTTTTGCCAAATTATGGCCTCTTTTGGACATAGAGAATATCCTGGTTACAGTTTTGCATTCAATTTAACTAAGGCAGATACTGGATTGAAACTGTATAGATATTTTAACATTTATGGTAATATTCCACAATCCGGATAGTCGAGCTTTGGCAAGGACAGCTTTTGTTAAGAATAGCCCTCAAACACACAGAATAAATAATGTGAATAACAGTATTTATAATTTCAACTCTTTACAATACACATAGTTCATCTCAGACTGTGATGAACTGATGATAAACTCTGTGTAAAATTTCATTAGCTTTCGAACTGTAAATTATGAACTACAGCATCTGTCATTTGTTGTCGCTGGAAATATGTTGAAAAATGATCTTAACTGACTTTGTGTCATCAAGAACTAGCCATAGCTGAAAACATCTCACTGTCAAATAAAACAGAACTCAAGACGTTAAGGTATTGGACCCCTAATAGTAATGTTGAAAGAATGGCGTTTGCTTGGTATATTCTTAAAGTTGACCGTGTTTCGCACTGTGTTGCAATTTTTAAACAACTTATGTAATATATATATATAATTCATGTGATTTTCCCTCAGGTAGAGTCAAATTTCAAAGTGATGACCACTATCCAAAATGTTCGCAGAGAATTAATTTTGATAAAAGAAAAGAAACATCAAACTATTGGTAAAGAATTATAAAACACAAAATCAAACTGTCAATATATCTTTTTTCTAGGGTGCCTTAAGTAAACGGAATTAATGAGACAGAATGCTTACTCTAACGTTGAAAAATTAAGGTTGAATCCTGTGGGTCTGTTTTGAATTTTGCTCACTACATTCAAAAATAACCTTGCAGCAGAAGTAAAACTTACCTACATTTCTTCCACAATATGTAATCTAAAGCATTTAACTAAGTATTTTTAAAGATGTCTAACTCTACCCTTTCTATTTCAGAGTAGAATAAATATTAATTTGTACAATTAATCAATAATAAGTCTTGAAAGAAGTAAAAACTTACAGGAAAAAAAATGAAAATAAGGAAAAAAAAATACTTGCTCCCTGTGGGGCTTGAACCAAAGGGGTACATCACATAATTTTAAAGGTTTTGCGGGGTCTGGGTATAGTAACCCTTATTTTTAGACTAAAAATAGGGGTTACTACACCCCAGACCACCCCAAAACCTTTATGTGAATAGAGGTTACTATACTCTAGACCACCCCTAAACCTTTATGTGATGTACCCCTTTGGCCTGAACCTTCACCTCCCCCCACCCCTGAAAATTGCAGTCAAAGTAGGTATATGGTAGGAATTGAATACTCTTGATTTCAAAAAGGAGGTACTCTATTATGGGTCTAATACCTTTAGCACTCCAACATCACCAGCACCCAACATTGTTTTGATTTTTATTTGTGTAATGATAAAAATTTCATTAAAATACAAACTTTTCTCAAGTGAAACAATAATCCTGTGAAACTTCTATAAATAACAGTAATGTTTCTCTTAAAAACTCAGCAGAATATAGGATTTTGTGTTTAAAATACAAAAATATTACAGGATGTTCAATCACAAGGAGTTTCCCACACCCTGCTACACCTTAGTATACATACATACATGATTACTGTGTATACACCATTTGAGTCAGGGATGCACCCAATGCACCATTGTTCCTAAAAACTGCAAGCATACATGTTTTAAAGCATAGAATTCAGATCCCAGAGCAATTCTTTAGAAAATTCTGCTTGTTACGCTAGCAAATTGCAAATCTCGTATCAGTAGTATTATATTAAGCTGAAGTCCAGGAGAGAGAAGAAAACAGACCTACTGTCCTCTAGTTTATACAAGATATTTTGCTTCTTCACCCTTTCTCTACCCATCAGACTGCTAGGGCCTTGTATTAGGAAGGCAATTATTATTAACTTTTTATCAGACATTTTTTCTTGCATTTTTCAGAGAGCCAGGGTATACTGATGATGTTGAAAGGTTTAATTATCATATAAAAAAAACTCCATAAATGGGTCAAATATGCATTGAAATGCATCATAGCTTAGATCTACAATTAATTTCTTCTCTGTGAGCATGCAACTCTAGCACCCTTATGACCCGATCAACATAGAGTTTTGGCTGGCTTTGTCCCTTTGGGACTCATTTATCTTTTAGGTATCAATTATATAATTAATGTATATGAAAACTGAAAACCATTTTTTTATCATTTTTGTTTAGAGAAGTTTATTACTATGCTTTAATCAAAGAGACTTGCATTTAGCAATTTTATTTTACTTAGTCAAATTACTCAATATACAGAATGTACGTCTTTATCGCGTTTATTAGCTTTGAATAACACAAGTATAACAAAATTATTTTGAGCTTAAAATCAAATTAAGATCAGTAAGCAGTACAGATTGGTGTTCAAACTCACTAAATGTTAAAATCATAATAAAATGCAAATTTACTATTTTGTTTGCCTATCTGTTATATTGTTTTTAAACAAATTATTAATTTAAAAACAAGTTAAGTGCACTTAGCTTGTTTTTGCATTTAAAATTTATGCATTTATATGATATTTTTAGAGTGCAAAAACAAGCCAAGTGCAGATAGCAGGTTTTTGCAAACTTCTGAAAAAAGGGTTTTTTAAATAAAAACTTAAAAAAATAAATGGTGGGCATATGTATGACATCGTATGGACTAAAATATGCAAAAAAGTGGTTTTTGAAAAAAATGTCAGTTATCCAGTTTTTGCGCTCATATGACGATATATACATTTACTGACAGATAGTTAATGTAGTTAATCAGTGAGAAAACTGGTAGACGTAAACTTTTCCCTAGCCCCTAATATTTTTACAAGTAAGTTTTAACTTCCCTATGTCAAACATAAGTGAACAACATATGGATAGGCGCGGCTTTGACACTTAAGAAATGGGTTTTCATGGAGTATATGAAATATTGTTTCCAAAAACGTATAAACTTCTTTTGGCCTCAATTATTGCAATAAAAGTCAGTGAGCTCTCGGACCAGTGTTATAACAGCACGTGAGCTCGAGCATCTCTCTGTTAACACACGTTTTCTCTCCTGTTAAACACTCCCAAGAAGTGACAATAACATGAGTTTTATGCTAGAATGAATTGAGATCAGAAAACAGATAACAGATCAAAATCATAAAAGGAAACAAAGATATACAAAATGTATAATGTATTCTGAATACTGTCGAACTGAAGGGCGTTATAAATACAAAAGTTATTATTTATTATTTTGTCTACAACACAGGAGAGAGACGCATTAGTGATTAGAAACAATGATTAAAACGTGTCGGTTAAAAAAAACAAACAGGACGAAAGGTTGAAAGAGTTGTGTTTACAAACTGCTTTGTTTCGGGTTTAATACCTTCTTTCAAACGCATTTCAGTTTTGTAACAACGGGCAGTTGACCAACTTTCCTGTATTCTGTACCAGAACAAACCTGTACTCTACAAGAAACTGCAAACTTTCCCACATGAATGAGAGGTGGAGGACGAATGGTTTCAGACACAATTTCTTTTATCAGATCGTCACGGAGGATATACGCCTCGCCCCGGGCTCGAACTCACGACTCCGATATCCGTAGATCTTGGCTCTCCCTATTGGGCTAAGCGGGCGGGCCAGTTAAACTTGTTCATAACCGATGACATGTAAGCGAACAGTCATTATGGCACGGTGGGTAGAGAAATGTACATGAATAAACGTTGAAACATACGTTTATAACGACTTACATACAAAATTGGACACAAGCTCGAAATTATGGAAATGAAGAGCAAAACAACAATATTAAAATATCTTTAACATCGTCTGAGATAAAATCTGTAAACTTTTACCGCATGAAAAGACATATACCCTGATGCAGTGCCTAAATTAAGGATACCAACTGCATACAAATTGTGATTGGAAACAGTGATAGATAAAGAATTTTGGAAAACAGATCGGAGTAAATATTCAATATGTTGTGTACAAAACAACTTGTAAAAGTTAAACATTAGAACAGACAGATGTCCTGATGTAGTGCTATATTTTTCCATATCTTTATAGGAAAATGTTTATCTTTGCGATTCGACGATAATGTTCAGTACGCTGCATTTTGCTGCTATACGTATTTATTTGCTTAATTATAGGTACCAGTTACTTATATGTACATGTATTTTTTCATTATAATATGTTAAAAGTATTACATTTGACGTCTGACACATTTTTACTGTCGTCTGTTTCCCGCTATTTTAGCGTAACTTTACGTACTATGTATGACGTTATTCTCGTTGTTTATCATAATTAGTATTATTCCCTGAAGAAGGCATGTAGCTGAAACGTTGGGACTATAGTACTTTCTTTTAATTGAAATCTTGTTTGGTCGCGATTAACTTCATTATTTCTGATATATAGCCTAAATTTAACATTAAGGGTAAATAATTAAACTACCAAAATTAGTTTTTTTGAAAAAAAAAGTGATATTAGTTCTGTACAATTTACCATTCAGTATAAGAATAACTAGTTAACATAATGCAATTAGCAAGTAATAGATAATCAAATAAATGGACAGAAATGCTGATGCCATGCCTTAATTTAAGAGAGGGTTTAGAATAAAGCAAAAGTGACCAAAGCACAATTAGAAACACAGATGTATAACATAGTCTAAATAAAATTAGACAAATAGATAACTAGATGGACGGAGAAACTCTTTGATGAAGTGACATGCCAATGCATAGATTTTAAAAAATAAAACTGATATGAAACGCATTTGGTGCAACATATCACAAAAGCACTAAATTCAGCACAAATATTAATAATCTTTAGACCACAGCATGTTTGAAAAGAATGATATAATAAGTTCAGAAGAAGATAACATCAAAAAATATCGGAATAAGATCAGGAGCAAATATTCATAATATTGCCCTCTGTGCAATTTGTTGCAGTTAACCACATGAACGTTTGAAATCAATACACGAACATGGCTATTTGCTTGTGTCTTTATTTCAGCCTTTAACCTGATTTTGCTATGAACGTGTTACATAACTGTGTTTTAAATCGTGATTTATGTAACAATATCATATGACTTTCCTTTCGTATAGTTAACACTTAGTATTAATAACATTTGGTAGTTTCCTGCCTCAGATAAGAAGAAAATAAAAATGAACAACATTATGAATATTAACCCGTGACTTGCTATTGACCCTTTCGTATTTTTGTTCAGATTATATTATATGAAAAACAGTATCATGACTTCATTTCGACCTTTTGTCCAATTTTCAATCGAAAATGTTATCTAAGACTGTTTCGATTTGTTTAATTGTTTAGCATCTTCATCATATTAAAATAATACATCAACATGTTTCACTGTCAATATAGTTAACACTTAAAAACTGTATTGTAGAGAAAATTAAGAATGATTACTGCTGTATTGTTTTCGAATTTTTGCCCGAATTTGTTCAAAATACGTCAAAAATTGTTATATACATGTATCTGTTTCTCAAAGTAAAGTCTTTTTATCAGTTTATTTTCTTAACTTTCTCAGTATCATCCATGGCATAATCGTCTCTGTCTGTCCATGTGATTTACTGTAGACATTTAACATGATGAATATTTTCTTGCGTCTCGATAAGATTTTGCTCATTATTGTACCAATTACGTTTTATATGAGTCTTTCCTATCATGCTTTTAGATGTATTTTCATTTTCCAATGTCCCTCTTTGCTAAATAACTGCACTGTATTGGTATGCTTGTCAGTTCATATGTGTAATTCTTACAAGTTGTGTTATAGACAAAATCATTAATAATAAATCGTGAACCGACTTCGACCTTTCACCATATTTTTTATAATACTAAATTTATACACTTTATCAAGATGTATGCATTTAAACGGTTCTGTTGCAGAAAAAAGAACAGATATGAACTTGCTTCTTGACTTAGACCTTTTGTCTGAATTATTTCAGTTTACATTACGTAGCAGTTTTCTATCGTGATTTTTGATGAATTTATAATTTATTTCTAAACACTGTGCATTTTCCGACACTGATTTGTCAAATCTGGCAGGTGTTCTTGTAGACAACATATGTGTGTGTTGTTTTCAATCTTTTGTCCGACTGCGCTCCAAGTAATTGTTATATATCAGTATTGTCCAATCGCGGTTTATTTTTAATTCGTGGTTTTACCCGAGTCAGTATAAACTAATAGTTACCTCAGTAAAATGTCTGCTGGCTTATTTGTGCAACTCTTACAAGATCTTTAAAGAAAACCAATAGCACTCGTTTCTTGACTGCACGAATTATTTTTAGAATATATGTATGTATATATTTTCAATGAGGTTTTAATCCATTTTATTTCTGTTAATTCTTACAGGAAGTTTTGTAAAAAAATAAAAGGTACGAAAGTGTACTCATTTCTTGATATAAACCGTTTCAGTGCAATCGTGCTTTTTGAGGAATTTTATTTTTAAAGTCTGTAGAATTTTTTTTTTTTTCAATCATCTTATCTTTAATTACTTACAAGCTGTACTCACGCACATGATTTGATTCCGACCTCTTGCATCGTCTTTATTTAACATACGTTTCAAATCTGTGTTTCCAACTGTGCTTTTTGAATTAAGTTTCTTTTTTTTTTCCTATGTGCTTAAGCACGGGATCTGTATGTTTATGTTGTTTACTTGTACAATATGAATTACACACAACAACATGAATTTTTGCTTGATTTCGACCTTTAGTCCTACAAAATGCTTTCGATCATGAATTTAGGTTAATTGATTTTCTAACCTTCATGAATAATTCATATAATTTACTCTGATTTTTTATAATGTACTCTGAACGCAACTGGACAAAAGTTTGAAACCTACACATCAGCCTATTTTCTGTTGTGCACAAAATTATGAATATTACGCTCCCTCGCTTCTTTATCATGAAGAATCCTGCTTACGTACTCTTACTTAGCCTGGCTTCTTGGCTGCATGGTTATATTTTTATATAAATACAGGAACATTAATTAGAAAATTTTAAGCCAATAATATAAGCACAATTTCATCTGATGGCTGAACCTATGTTTGGAGCCAGGAGCAATAAAAATCTGAACGTAGAAACAACCTTCTAGAGTTACTTCCCTCTTAATGAAGGAAACTGATATATGTAAGTAAGAACAAACATAGGGACTGGAGCCAATCTAACTCTTACTATTACAAGGCAAATATAAATTGCAATAAAAAAAGTAACATTTGCGAATAGATTTGGCAACGAGTTGTATCAATATTAGCTAACGTTCCTCTCCGCAGGATGACATTTATTTTAAGCGAAATTGTAAACAAAGTCCATAAATATCATTTCAGCCTGGAAACTATTTATTGTACAGGCGATATTTTATTTATCGTTATGGCGTAGATATGTAATGCCAAAAACGAAAATTATTTTGCGAAAACAACCTTTTTTTGCGAACAGTTAACGTACATTAAATAAAATAACTCGAACTCGACGTCGCTAGACATGTGACCGAAATTCTAGTGATCTGAGGGTTTGGTCCTTCCACTTATTGCTCCTCTCACTAGCTACTATACCGTTAAGTTATATACACAGAATCTGCCTTACCGTATTAGCTCAAATATCGAAAACTTCAGTGAATACGTTGGTTGCAGATAGATCATCAACAATTATCATTTACAAACAAGAAGCTACAATTGGTGCTTGCTTTCCATAATTCAAATTCATCAAAATGAAATATTTGGGGGTAGGGATTTAACTTGCATACCTGTAGTACTTTGTGTATCATGTGCAACCCATAAATATTTGGCTACATGACTGCTTTTTCTATGTTACGTTTGCTTCAGTGAATGGTTAAATGCACGTATCTGAGTGTCTGAGATACTGCCTGTATACAGTAGTCGTCGAAATGCACTTTTCTGTATGCAGTAGTGATCGAAACGTACGTTTCCGTATGCAGTAGTAGTTAAAATGCAAGTGCCCGTATGCAGCAGTGGTTGAAATGTAGTTGTCCGTTGGCATAGTGGTTAAAATGCACGTGACGTAGGCAGTAGTGGTTGAAATGCACGTGTTCGTATGCAGTTTTTTTCCGTTGATATTGTGTTGTGGTGATTTGTTATTCTAGTGCTTTGGAGTATCGTACAGTGACTAACAAAATATTCTTTTCAAAGCAGGTAGGTTCGATCTTTCAGACTTGTAGAATTTTCAAATCGGTTCAACTGTAGCAACAGTTGGTAACTCAATAAACCATTATACGGAAAATCTTTCATTATATCTGCCATACCTATCGTACAAAACATCCTTTTATTATTTTAAAACAATCGAGTTAAATAAGATCTGACATTAAACAACATTCGTAGAAATGTAGCGATATGCGTTACCATGACAACGGCTGTTGAAACTTGTGAAATTAGCAAATGCTGATTTTAAAAACTGATTTTAAACTAAAACGACTTAATATTTTTCAGTAAACCTTGACACACGATATAAGTACATCAGTTCCCATTGCACTGAATAATTTATTATGATGGTGAAGATACCTGTCTAAATGACCGAAATTTGAGAATAAAGTTACAATTAGTATGACTCTGGGTCGGACATATTTACAATAAGTATGACCCCGGGTTGGACATATTCCGATATGTCTGACCCTGGGCCGTACTAAATATAAAATAGCTTTAAGGTAATTCCGAACCTGGGTCATACTAAATATAGTATGTCCGACCCTGGGTCGTACTAAATGAAATATCTTTAAGCTAATTCTCAACCAGGTTCATACTTATTGGAATATGTCCGACCCTGGGTCATACTAAATCGAATTGTCTTAAAGCTAAATCGGCATTTTCGACCCTAATGGTACGCCATATGTGTCAATCATATTCAATTGCTTTCATCACTTTGGTTCGATTTCATTCAGAACTCGTCGTTTCCAATCGGGATTAATATTCAAGTTTACGAGCTCCGTAAAATTTGTAAATTTTACAAATCTATCTCGTGGATAATTTACTAATAAATTGACCTAAGTTTGATTAAGCTGTTGCGAGATTTATTGTAATGCAATTCTTAATATTTTTTCGTGTCGTCTTGTAAATACAGACTTCGAGCTTTTTTTTTTAAATGTATTATACGCGTGTACCCATGTAACGTTCTACATAACAAATGCACCTAAGTGATTTAACGAACGTTTATCTACAAAATGCCTACTCGCGTTTTATTATATACTTCGTAAGTCAGTTGAGAAACAAATATGTTAAATTTAAGGGATTTTTTTCCATTATAAATTTGTTTGAAAAACAAAAATATTTGTTGTATATGTTCACTCTGTTATGTTTTGTTAGCTATGGTAGCAGGGTACACTTAGAATTTTGGTCTCCATCAATATTTGTAATAATTAGACCTTCGTAATATTGGATGTCTGTAAATTAAGGTGAGAGATAATGATTGTTTATCCTTTAGAAAATCTATATAGCCGGTACATGTAAAATTCTGATGTAAGTTGTAAAACTAACTACTGCTTGCTTTGTATGAATCAGTGTGACACCTTTTCGCGGATAAATTCAAATCAAGGAAGGGTTCTGTGCTTGTTGGTTGGTACTCAGGAACATTTCCGCTATTTTGTGGGGGAAAAAAACAAGCTGGATGGGCCCCCATTCCGTTAATTTCCTGAAGTTCAGTAAGGGGTATTAAATTGAGAAATTCAATAAAATTGGGCATTGTTCTTGCAGCGTGATCATTGCAGGCTGTTCAAATGGTGCAAAATAGATGATTTTGGCATGCTATTTTAAATGGATGGTGTAAAACTTTCGTTTTGATAAATTTCTTTATTCTTGTATTAGAATCCTGATCTTGCCATTAATTAAAAGCACAAAACATGCACGCAATTTATAAAATGGCCACCCTAATTCTGCTCATAAGTGAAGTGCAAAATTACTTCATGTAAGAGCGTCCGTGGCCAAAATTTTCGAATCTAAGTGTACCCTGTTACCTTATATGTTTTATTTAGATGTATTTTGCAAAATGGCTAAAAACATACACTATGTCGCAAATATGAAAAAGCTTGACTTTGATACTTTATTTTAAAGAGTGTTTTGTAATGTAGTATGTATATGCTGACTGTGCGGAAAGTCTAAAGAAATGCAAGTGATAAAGTCGAATTTTCTAAACGGTCCGAATTTGAATGCAGTTGACCACAAAAAACAAAATATTTTTTAATTTTTTTATAGAATACTCAAATTTTGATACATAAAACCGTTTTAAAACGTTAAAATTGAATGATAAGATAATTCGATTTTTAACTGGTATTATCGGTATATATTGTCCATTTCGACAAATAGACAAAAAAGAATATATGTATATACTTGAATATATATACTTGACAATGAAAAGACTCGGTACAAGATGGAACTCTATAAATCAAATAAATAAATGACTTCACATGCCTTCCAACAATATTTAATTATAAAAATACAAACTATACAAATGAGCCGATAGGCGAAACTATATATATATGGCATTAAACGAAACATCTGAAGACATTGGATTTTTTAAATCTCGAGTGAATTCAAAAATTTTGATAACGTGTATTGTACAATCCCATTGGATTTTCTATATTTCAACAAACGTTTGATTCAAAGAAATACCAATAACAGAATATATATCTTCGATTTCATGTCTATAAAGGCGTCTTCAAAACCATTATTATTAAACCATGCGATTAATTAAGTGATATATGTGTATGTATGAAATTATTATCATTACAATTAAATTTATTTTCTAAAGGTGTAGCTTTGAGTTATTTTTCAGCTAAACAAAAGCGAGTTCATTTTTTTTCAGTTCAACAAAAGCGCTTTGATATTGAAAATAATTATTTGACAAATTTATAGAAATCATTCGTTAATAATTACGTTATTTAATTATGCTGAGAATGCCGTGGTATTACCCAAGGGCTTCTGTGACTGTCTGAGGTGCAAGAATTATTTATTGCTTTATTGTTAGTAATAATAGTGAAACATTGATTTTATTTAATTTAACGTTAAGTTCCAAGTTGCAAACAGAAAAACAAATTCTCAAAATATCGCTTCATGTCACCAACTAGTACGTCTAAAATTTATTCTGATATGAAATCTGTATTATGACTCTGAACTAGACTTTGAAGATTCACTGCCAAATCGGTTAGTAGTAAGGGCTGGATGACGGTTTGAATTTAGACATATTCCTCCAACATTTACAAGATTACAATCATCAAGTTACGGTCATGATTATGACAGCGTTATACTGATAAGGCGGTCCTGGTCTTTCTCTTCTGCTTAAACAAATCAAAGGTATCTCCGTTTAGGATGACCTATGCTCTTTCCAACGATACCTTTTACAATAACATGCACGTATGCGTTCGTATGGCACATCAGGTTAAATATAGCTAGTTATGGCCCGGGTACGTTTTCTGGATAGACGAAATTAGTGTTTTATATGCATTTGCATTCAATTTGCTTTTATGTTTATAGAACTAAGGATTTGTGTAACATAATTAAATGCTTTAATCGGTTCCACTAGCTTCTTAAAGGTGCAGAGGTGTAAAATATGTTCTCAGTTGTCTGTGACATAGATATTTGTTTCTCATTTACAATGAAACTATATCTGTTTATCAAACATATCGACTTCAATTTTAGGGCTTCATCGCCGAATCTGTAGACTAGTGAAGGCGGGATAGCATTCTTTATTGTGAAATGAAAACTGAAAGATTACATCGCAAAATTAAGTAAACATGGCGTATGAAAATTATTTGGTGCTGGGTTAAATAAATTTCAAATGCTACAACAAACAACCGTATACAGCAGAACGCATGTTAGAACCGCAAATGATATTACAAGTATTAGTTGCGGTGTTGTTGAGGCAAAGACACGACAGCAAATAATGCGGCGCTTTCATTCATTACCGTCAAGATAAAAACTCGACAAAACGTCTATCAAGTAGCATTTTTTGTCATGCTTTCGTGCCTTTGCCAACGCAAAGGGACCAAGAAATATTCAATCAGGAACAAAGAAGGACTGTCAAAGTATTTGATTTTTATTCTGTTTTATCACATGTTAGACGGCATGGGAATGAAATAAAGCCGTTACATAAATTTGATAAATAGACTTGCTTAACAATAACTAGCAGATCTACTACGTCAAGATAGCATATTCATGTAACGTAATTATAACTGATATCTTCCATTCTAACAGTTTTAAGACTGTCTGTTATATAAACAAAGAAGGATTTTACCGTGACTGTTCTTGTTGATTAAAACACGTTTCGCATAATGACCTACTTTTAGCGCCAAGGGAAGTAATGCGTCCATTTACGCATATAAAAGGATTTCAGATTAGTATCTCTTCCTGTAATTCGAACGTGTTAGAATGGAAATAGATTTTAGTTTTAAAAATAAAACACTTTTTTTTTCGTTAAAACGCATCTGAACTCAAAATATTGTTTTATGCAGCCTTCGTGATTAGATTAGTACGCATCTGAACTCAAAACCGTGTTTTTTTCTTAATAAATCACGCAAAACTAAAATCTATTTCCCAGTCAAAAGACACCTCTTAGCAACCACTTTTCCTTTTTCAGTTAAAAATAAGAAAAAAAAAAAAAAAAAAAAAAAAAAAAAAAAACACAAAACGTGAAACTGTACTTCAAACGAGCTCCAACAAAATCAGTTTGATTTCACTCGGCGACCAAAATGACTTTTCCGTTGTTACAGTTACATATCTATGCTAATAACGTAAGAAAAGAATAAATGAAAATTTTCAAAGATTTGTCTTTGAAAATATGTCTAGTTGCATCATATTACCTATGTAAAAGACCCATCACAACCTAGTAACCTATTTTTTTCTCCTACATGAACTTCGTGCAAATCATAGAGATAATACTGGTATTTTACAAGATGACAAGGGGACAATTCATGCCCTCCTTGAATAATTGTGTTCACAAACTTATTCATTGTTTTGATTTTCAGTATAGATGTACAAACATAGAACATTAAATGTCTTATACTGTATAAACAAAAAGTGGTCTTAAACCACCTTAATACATCAGCTACTGTTTACACTACTACATTAAGGTTTAGAATTAGGTTTTAGAAACAAAAATCAAACAACACCAAATCATAGAAAGAAAGAGTTGTTCAACATTAAAATAGAATAGCATGTAGAACATGTATATTACTTTACGAAACAAGTGTCAATATACTGATATAAACATTGAATTCCGGAAAAGGACACTTTAAAGGGGCCACACTTCCGGACAGTCAAACGCCTTTAAAAACTCACCATTTTCAAAAAACTGTTACACATGTTCGTTTTGATGCATTTGCAATAGTGTGCGAGTAGTGCAATTTCATATAACAAGGTGGAACACAGTTTTCAGCAAATGTTTATCTTTATTTCTTTACAAATGGCATTCATATTCAAAGGGAGAAAACTTTTTCTCGACTGATACTTAAAATATTCGGAAAAAGTTTTCTCCCTTTGAAAATGAATGCCATTTGTACCTAAAATATTCGGAAAAAATTGTCTCCCTTTGAAAATGAATGCCATTTGTAAAGAAATAAAGATAAACAATTGCTGAAAACTGTGTTGTACTGAAAGCTGTTGTTTTAAAGTGCATTTTTCAGTAAGTTAAATGTTTACAAGTGTATGCCAATCCAAAGTACGATTGCCCTACTGATATAAAACTAAGACAATGCTGTATTTAAGATGTAAACTTTTGCTGATAAGGATAATATACTTTTTAAAGGACATGTTCCAAAATTTACGTATACATTTTATAAGCTTGAACGTGCTTTAGATATGGACAGTCTTTTTTATGTTTCATTCTTTGACATTATTTTAGTTTTCATATATTCTGCTAGAGATTTATTTAAGAAACAGAAATCCATTTAAAACGGTCAGATGATATCAATATATTTTATCATACAATTTGATAACTCTTAGATTTGTTTCAACATTTTGAACAAAAGGAATAGGGATAAATTGATCATAGATTAAAAATTAGTGTATCTTCATATGCATCTTAATTGTGTAAATAAATTTGCGAATCATTTGAAGAAACAATCATGCAGTTTATCAAAGTTGGTGGAACAAATCTATTTTCTTTGCCGTATAAATAAGACGTACAATAGAGGAAATTATGTGAAAATATTTGTCAAACATTAACTTAAATGGTACTAATTAATAATAGCCTATATTGTACATACATTAAGAGTTTTAGTAAAGTTCTTCCGACAGCTGTTTACCGTGTGAAGCGGAGAATATCGTTGAAGAATGAAGAATAATTCGGAGTTGATTTCCACTAGCGGCAGTAATGTAAGTTATTTCAATGTGAGTGACTACAATGACTATGACTTTGTCAAAGCATTACGTTATTTCAACATAGCAACTATTGTGTTGTCACTAATTGGAGTTATATTAAACATTTCAAACATTTGTGTTTTGCTATTACTAAAAGGACCTTTGAAAACGCATCTGAAATTTGTTTTGAGTCTTGCAACATCAGACCTTCTGATAGCTTTGTGGCTTTTTGCATCGTTGTTTCATCATTTTGCAATTGGTTTGAAGCCCAGTACTGCTTCATCCTTTATTGTCAAAATGTTACAAGGCTTATATTTAATGGCTCAGTATGCTGGTCTCGGAACAATGTTGGCTATATCAGTTGATATACTTATAAAGATACGGAGGCCCTTGCGATACAAAATTCTAATGTCAAAATGGCGTGGAAATATCATTATAATATGTCTGTGGTTTGTAACACCTGCGACATTTATATGTTTATCATTCTGTCCTCAAGTGCTTGACCATTTGCTAGACTCGGTAGACGTCTCAGCAGCACTATATTTTGCAAGCGGTTTGTTCTTTGCTCTTTGTGGTTTATTTTTTATAGTATTTATTATCCTCTATACAATAACAATTTGCTCAATCAGAAACTTCGCGAACAGATTTTCATCCAGACGGAGGACAAGCGTTAAAAAAGCAGCTGTCACATTTCTGTTCGTACTTTTAACCTATTTCATATGTCTAATGCCTTCTATATGGCTTCTTTTACCGGTTTCTCATGCGTTTTTATCAGAGGGAATACCGTTTTCTTTATATATTGTAAATACTTTATGTGATCCTATCATATACATATTAAGAATACCCGAAATAAAAGAAAGATACTGGACAATTTACAGGAAAATGTGCCATAGAGGTCACAGTGAATCTGCTGTTTAAATGGATAGTTCTGAAATTTGTTGAAGGTAAACATAGAAGTGATAACAACATGCGTTTCAGATTATCGCATCACTGGCTCAAATTGCTGGTGAAACATCTCTTCGTATCTGAAACATAATGACCTACATTTGATCAACACGGAAGAAAAGTCCAACAGGAAAAAGACACATTCACTATTATAGTATGTTGCTGTTATATTTACAAGCATTTGTACGTGGTCTATGTGATCAGGCGGTATACATTAAGAAATGTGACTTTAATAATTCAAAATGTGTTATACATGCAACATTAGCCTTCTAATTTCACTTGCTTTACCGTCAAAATCTAGTCACTAAACGAAAAATGTAGTTTTAAAAGGTTATATGAAAACATTATAAATGTACAATATATTTCTGTTTTGTTAAACTTACTACATGTATTACAACTGTCTGAATATGGTACTGAACCAACATCCTTTATAAAGTAAATCTTATATGAATGTGAAATTACTTTACTTACGTGTAAATGTGTTGTTACTCTTAATAATGTATAATAAAGATCTAAAATGGATGATGAATTGGTTTACCTCGTAACTTAAATTTATTTCAGCAATATTATTTGAACACTTGTTGTGCATTTCTACCTGCTGTTACATAGGTATTTTGTTTAAGTAAAACATATATTTGTTTAACATTCTGTATGAAATTATTCTGGAATTTCATTACAGAAATTAGAGAAAAAAATGATTGATTCCTGTACTGGCAAACCCATGGGCACTCGATATTATGAACGACAAATAAATGACTTTTCCAAAGCTTTATATAATGGAAAGTATTCTTTGCTGATATTCCCTCAATAACAATATTTTACCATTGCCTTCTATTGAAATTATAGAGTAAAGCTCTGTCATCTAAAACCTCTTAATTAGCATTTTATTGACACCAGTTGCGTAAAGAATTAGGAAATACGGCCGGGACTGTCCATTTGATTACTTTCAAAACACCAATAAACGAACAGTACTAAACATGTATACTCTTTCCAGTAAATATCGAAATAATAATGTCATACCTTTGTATGCTCAAATTACACTAACTACTGAAAAAACATTGCAGTACATTCCACGCAGAGGTTTCAGTAAATTGTTGAGAACTAACTGCCAACACAAAAAAAAACAAAAAAAAAAAAAAAAAAAAAAAAACACAAAGACGGCAGGATAGTTAGCAACAGAGATAATGTCATTTTTTATATGCTCAGACAAAACTACTAAGAAGCCATTGCAGTGCATGCGACGCAGAGGTCACAGAAAATTGTTCAGAAATAACTGGCAACACAGAAAGTCACACAGAAGGCATGATTGTTATCAACAGAGGCATTTTTGAACTAATGTGGAACGTATTAGCATTATAGACAGTCGCTTATAAATGATCAAGGAATCAAACAAAGAACGCAGCTATTCTACAAAGTAAATCATCGAGAAATCATTTGCTTAAATAATAATCGACAAAGTATACAATGCGTGCAAACGCCAAGCCGTAAGGAGATAATGCAAACTAGCTCTACTTTCAACCTAAATATTTGTTATATTGCCAACTTCTGTGCATTCAATTTTTATTGAATTATGTCTTCTTTTTTTTGACATCATCTTACAATTTCAATCATATTTGTGTACGCAATGCCTCCACCAATGTCCAGCAATCAACATTTTACATTAATTTTAACAACATCAAGTGGACGTGCATATATTGTTCAGACATGGTTTTATGTCGTGCCCTGTCTTCACATTTTACAAACATTATTCTGTCTAGCAGAGACCTAAGGCATGCATGATAGTTTCGATGTTTGCCTTAAATGATATTAATCTGCCGCTTATGTCACCAGTGACTAATATCATTTTAATTTCTTACATTAAGAAACAGCATATGCCTGTGTTTTGCCGCATTTATTTTCATTGGTATGGAAGCTACGGAAGTTAATTGCCAATTTTAAGTTTTTCTTTTGATATCAGAGCGTCAAAATGTTGTAATACTAGATTTCAGATAGCATACAGATATGCTAACAACTAATTATATCTGAATTACTTAATGCGTCTGCCATTTGATATAAAACATGGTAATTATGCAGGCACATAGATATTCTCCAACGATCAAGTTTTATGGAATATATGGAATGTCAGATTTGGTGTTAATGTTACTGTTAAAGTCATTAGCCTTATTACTTGAGTTAGCTTAGGAATTTGTCAAAAGTCAGACATGACATAACTGATATTTCAGATTTTGTATCAAAAGGTTAATATATTTTATAGAACTGTATCAGAAGAACATTTCATGACTGGCCTTCAAACACGTTACTCTCCACACGTGTACTCCATTCCCAAGTAAATACTGTAAAAGTTCGTTTGTCTTCATTTTTTTTGGTTGGTTGGGTTTAACGTTGCACCGACACAAGTTTAGGTCATATGGCGACTTTCCAGCTTTAATGTTGGAGGAAAACCCCATGTCCCCCTCCATGCATTATTCATCACGAGCGTGAACCTGGGTAGAACCACCGAGCTTCCGTAAGCCAGCTGGATGGCTTCCTCACACGAAGAATTCAACGCCGCGAGTAAGGCTCGAACCCACATCGATGAGGGGCAAGTGATTTGAAGTCTGCGACCATAACCACTCGGCCACGGAGGCCCCTGTTTGTCTACTTGAATAAATCTTACTACTTAAAGGGTAATGGCTTTGTCTGTCTTCTACAATTGATGTAAAAATACTAACAGAACCAATTATAACGATAACGATTACGAGTGAAATACCCGGCATTATTTTAAGAAGTCCAAACAAACATTACGTGAGTATTTTATGTACACATTTTCAACGCTTGTTTATGTTTCCCGAAAAAAGTGGAAAGTATATAGTCAACGCTTCTTCCTTACATCTGTTCGTGCTCTCGTCAGTCCGGCAGTTCTTTTCTTTTTTTACAGCAACCACAGCTGGACTTCAGCAAAACTTCGAGGAAGCTTTATTTTAAAACGAAATGCGCATATTGACTTTATGCTCCTGTCGAATGTTTTTTTTTATTGAGATGCTGCCTTTTGATTACCCAATATTTGTACACTATGGTGCCATTTCTTGTTTTGAGTATTTCTCAGCAACTATCCCGTTCAGTAGAATTTCATACGAAGCTTCATTCCTACAGAAAATGCGCATATTGTCTTCATGATCCAGGCAGATAAATTTTAAACGGGTATTGCCATTAGATTATTAAGCAATAATATACTATAGCGCCTTTTTGTTCAGACTATTCCTCAGCAACCACTGGCTTGAATTCAGCAAACCTCCCTTGGAATCTTCGGTCTCAAGGAGAAATGCGTCTGTTTATTTCATGTTTGGTTCGGTCAAATAATTTCTTTTTCAATGTGTTTTTATCGTTACATTTGCAAACAATAGTGCTATTCTTCTCTTGAGTATACGAAAACCTCATATGTCTTCATATTTTCGTTGGGTGATGATTTTTTACTGCATTTTTCCCTTATGATGATATACCATTTGTATACTATATCATCACTTCTTGTCCGGAGTATTCCTCAGCAACAAATGGCTTGAATTCAGTGAAACGTCATAGAAGGCATCACTTCATTCCTTGTACGGAGTATTCCTTAGCAATCACTTGTTAGTATTCAGAGATACTTCGTAGGTAACTTCAATCTCAAGACAATAACATCAAAAATAAGTTTCACTGAGTTTTTGTCCTTTGATTATTCAATATTAGTACACAATTGCGTCAAACTTTTCCATAGAATACCTCAGCAAACCTTTGCTGATATTCAAAGTAACTTCACAGAAATTTTCAGTCCTAAGAGAAAGTGGGAATATCTTAAGACAAGGTATTTGTGCTTTCGATGAATCCCGCTTTTAATATGCAATAACCATACTTTGTGGAACATTCATCAGTTCTACCGATATTTTCTTGGTTTTGGCAAATATCTTAACTGTGCTAAATTGAAGAATTTTACTCTCGTCAGTCAAATATTAGCATATTATAAACATTTGCAAGAACAGAGGGGATATATCAGCATTTTACACGAGACAATAATGCATATTTTCTTCGACATGGCCTAACATAGTTTTCATATCCTTTCTCCTCCTGTTGTTTTCCACTGGTAAATAAATTTACACATTATTTTAACTTTTATGACTTTTTAGAAAAAGTGTCAGTTAAAGGTTTATTATAGCCAAGTTCCATGTTTTTCAAATAGTTTATGTTAACAACTTTATGTGTATCAACAGTATCATACATTTTAATATATTTACTCATTGATTTTCGTTGCTATACGCCGAATCCAGGCATTATTTTACGTTTTCCGGATAAATGACGTTACGCCATCACTTCCGGTTTTTCAGACGACCTTAAATATTTACAAGTGTTGATGGTCTATGTTATTAAGTGTTGTACCATAATCAATGTAACTGTAGCAATTCAAAATGTGCCACAGTTTCTCATACAATATTAATAATCTCATTTTACTTACTATTCCATTAAATCTAGTCATAATGAAAATTAATGCTTTAAAAATATATGAAACATTTTATAACTATTGTCCGACATTTACTTACTTGCTCCTACAAGTTTTAGCATTTCTATGTCAATAACGTCACGTTAGACAGGATATATTCATATCCTGCTAGCTATAATCTAAGATAGAATTTGATTAAAACAAAATGCCTGCCACACTGCTGCTTAATTGAATCACAGATTATTTGTTACTCTATGATGTATCGTTTCCGAGAGTAAATTTAGTGTTTTCTTTGCCGATTTCATTCTTCTTAAGTGAGGCTCATAAGTTTTGACAAAAGTTAGCCGTAAAGCGAATAACTCGATTGGAATACACGACTTGAAATCTTGTTTTGAAGTTAAAAGTTAAATAATAAATCATCGGAAATAAAGAATTGACATATATGTTGCTCAGCAGTTTGTTGTAGGATCATTTAATCTACGTGCAAGAAAGATTTAACAGGAACGCGATGAAAGCCGAAGTATCAAGACATTTTGACACGTGATAATCCGTAACATTTCGAAGGGATGGAAAAGAATTTTTTAATTTTCTAATCTAAACCATGTATAACCTGTGAAATACTTTTGATATGGATTTCCTCGACAGCTTATCCGTATCCTGTCACCACAAGCATGTAACTAACTAGTATCATCATGATGTAAAGCTTTAACATTTTTACGTATGGAATGTTGTTCTCTAATCGTACAGTAAAGATCAAAAATTGAGCTAACATACTTATCTTTTATTAGTAACCATTAAATTTCAGCAAATATAATCATATACTTGATTTTGTCTTATGGTTTTCTTTAACACTTATCAGAGTTGTTTATGTAATCGGGAAATACGGCAACGGTTGAATCAGTTAAAGTTTATCGCAAAGATATGCACATATACACACGGATGAATGTTCTATTATGAATTAAATCTTACAAGTACTGATACAGTTATATTATTTTAAAGGTGTATGTATAAACCAAGAAATTATACTGAAACATGTCTTGATTAATAAAATAATTGTCCAGTATTGACATACCTGTATCAATTAAAAGACATATTTTTGAAACAAGTATTAAAATATAGGATAGTTTATTATTTAACGTATAATGCTTGCCTGAGACATTTGTCAAATCAGACTAAAACAAAGTCCTGAACCATAATAGAGTCGAATTGATTATGTGATCCTCCCATAGAATCAACGAGAGCCGAATACAACATCCCAGATCAAGCTACTGAATTTAGACCCTTTATTATATACCCCTACATTTTACATTTTTTTCTTTGTAATACATTAGAATCAACATTCAACACTAATGCTAAACATTGCCAAAACAGTGCAATAATAGTGTTTCACTGGTTGATTTATTCGCTGACACTCTCTATGATTCAAATACGCCTTCTCGTAGGTTTATTGGGACTTTGAGTAGTTGTTCACAACAAATGACAGTTATGAATATTGGCATTTTGTATACATACGACCGTGATGGCGATATTTCCCATTGGAAGTGAGCTGTACCATGACGCTGCCTATAAATGTGACGTGCAGCACTTATCTGGATGGAAGATTTTCAGCTGGATTGCGTTGTGAGTACAGAGTATTCATGATTGTTGACAAATGTCTGACATGTTTCTTTGCATTTCTCGAGAAACAACATAGTTATTCACAGATAAACATTTCTGTGACCATTTAGCGCTGTATGTTTAGGGCGACCCACATGCATCAGTTTTGTCAGAGTTGTTTTACGAGTGAATGATTCGTCTTCTTGCCAGTAGGTTGCCTTTTCTTCCATTTTCTCAATCAAACTACGTAAAGAATTTGTCCAAAAAAATGGTTTTTATACCAAAATTCAGAGCTGTCGCTGTATAGACTATTATAGACGGTTATAGACTCTTTGTTGCGTATACAGAGCACTTGTCTGATTTCATGTGTATACTGCTTCGGCTTGAATGCTCGCTATCAAAATGACATTCACCAGTTCAGTTAGTACAATGCTACATTGATTCAAGACATCAATTCCCTTTGCATCATTTGCCCACGACAAGTCCAAACATCACATAGTATTATTCAACCATATTTTGTTTAACAGTTGTTGTGGACTTTAAGGCGCAATGCACTTTTTCTCCTCAAGAATTTTTTCATCAGACATTGATGACTGGCAACATTTGGGCACCTCCTTACCAACTCAATTTAAGCTGTTACGTTTGAACTATAACATCCTTGACGTTGAAAATCACGGTTTGAACCATACTATAGACTGTTGATTATCACGAAGACAACGGTCAATTTCTCGATGTAACTGTGACGTATCCGGCTCGTAGTCGGATCCATCTGCTCTCCTGACAGACATCAGGAAAGAACATATATAGTTTCCAACCACTCAAAAGAATAGATCCGATATTCAACTGTGATATATCTAGGGTCACTGACAGCCACCTGTAATATTTATGCTTGTTAAAAAAATCCCACTTTTATCCCTATATGATAATTGTATAATTCTTAAATTTAATTACTTATTATGTCAGAAAAATTTGCTTTCGTACGTCGCACGCTATTTTGCACAAATGCGTAACGTCATTTGACGTCATTTGACGTACAAATTACTAATTGGAATAAATACAAACTGTTGATGATAAACTTCATCTTAATGTATCGTAATTACAGTTAATGCTTTATCACATGTTAGTTATTATCTTCAAAGATTAGTTTGCATTAATTTAACCAGCTTTCTTCAATTGAAGGTAACATCTTTAAAATGACAATTTGTCCGTAGTTGAATTCCAGTTATGATTATAATAAAAACTATTTTCATGAAAGTTACTACAACGACTATTACATTTCCGAGGTATTATTCAATATTACAGAAATTGTGCTTTCCCTAAGTGGACTAACATTTAACACTTCCTTAAGTTATTTTTTGTTTTAATTTTGCTGAAAGGATCTTTGAAAACGCTTCTAAAATTTGTCATGAGTCTTAAAATATCGGACTTTCTAATAGCTTTGTTGTAGTTTGCATCGGTATTTTACGATATGCCAATGGTTGTGAAGACCTATGGCATTGTAAGTAGCTCATTTTTTATACGCGTGGCTTTTGTTCTTTTATATGTTATAGCTCAGTATGCTGGACTCGGAACAATGTTGGCTATTCCATTAGATATACTAATTAAGAAACGGAAGCCTTTACGATACAAAAAGGCGTGGAAACATCATTATAGTATGTTTGTTGTTTGCAACACCTGTGGCTTCCATATGTATATATGTCTTCAAGCTTTCATTCTTGACCACCCGGTAGACCTTGCAGGCCCCTTAGCAGCACTGGGTTTGGCAAGCCGTTTGTTTTTCGCTCTCTGTGTTTCATTTTTATGGTATTTATTATTCTGTATATATTAATAATTTACTCATCAGAAACTTCGCGAGTAGATATTCATCCAGACGGAAGAAAAGCATTAAATATGCAGCTGACACATTTTTGTTCGTACATTTAACCTATTTTATATGTCTACTGCCTAAGATATGGCTTCTTATACCAATTCAAGTCTCTAAGGGTTCTCGTCCGAATTTACTAGCTAAGGTTAGTAACTTCTTTATATATTGTAAATACTATAAGTGATCCTATCATCTACACACTTAGAATACCCGAAATGAGAGCAAAACATTAGACAATTTACAGGAAAATGTGTCAAAGAGGTCACAGTGAATCTGCTGTTTTTAATCTAACTGAATAGGAATAAACCTTGTTGAAGGAAACACATCAATTAACTCATCAAAGCTCAAAGTTGTTGGTGAAAGACTCTTTCGTATCTGTAGCATAACGACATAAACTGGAAACATTACGGGGAAAAAGTGCAATCGGAATAAAACGCATTCGCTACTGTATTTCTGTGATAGTATGTATGCTGTTCAGGTAGTTCTGCGCGTAAGGATCGATTTTGTTTCTACAATGTGGAATTTGATTAAACTCTGTTATTTCAAAACTTCGGAATATACTAAGAAAATTCAGCAAATAAAAAAGATAGGGTCGTGTGCTTAATGTTTTGCTAGACTGATTTGAAAAATTTCGACCTTACGCAAGTTTTCATAATGGAAGTCTATGGGAAAAACACAATTTTCATAACATTTTCGCGAACAGAAATATTTCTACAATGTAGATTTTAATGAAACTTCTCACAGTCGTAAATATATATATGGCCTATAATATGGTGAAATAAAATGTTTAAGTCCGTCTGCTTTTTTTTTGAGATATTTGGCTATTTTTTTAACGTGTAAGATGTTTTAATAAAATTATCATATTTTAACTGTAGAAAGATAGTAACAGTACCATTTTAATATATTTACTCATTGATTTTCGTTGCTATACGCCGAATCCAGGCATTATTTTACGTTTTCTGGATAAATGACGTTACGCCATCACTTCCGGTTTTTCAGACGACCTTAAATATTTACAAGTGTTGATGGTCTATGTTATTAAGTGTTGTACCATAATCAATGTAATTGTAGCAATTCAAAATGTGCCACAGTTTCTCATACAATATTAGTAATCTCATTTTACTTACTATGCCATTATATCTAGTCATAAATGAAAAATGTAATGCTTTAAAATTATATGAGAACATTTTTATAACTATTGTCCGAATATTTTACTTTATCTTGCCTCCTACAAGTTTCTTGCGTTTCTATTGGTCAATAGACGTCACGTGGAGACAGGATATATTCCATATCCTGCTAGCTAGTATATTTAAGATATGAATATGATTAAAACAAAATGCCTGCCACACTGCTGCTTAATGAATCAAGCCAGATTATTTGTTAGCTCCAGTGATAGTATCGTTTCCGAGAGTAATATTAGTGTTTTCTTGCCGATTTCATTCTACTAAGTGAGGCTCATGAAGTTTGACAAAAGTTAGCCCGTAAAGCGGAATAACTCTGTATGGAATACACGGACGTTGAATCTTTGTTTTTGGAAGTTAAATAGTTAAATCATCGTGAAATAAAGGAATTGACATATTTGTTGCTCAGCAGTTTGTTGTAGGATCATTTAATCTACGTGCAAGATAAATGATTTAACAGGATACGCGATGAAAGCCGAAGTATCAAGACATTTTGACATCGTGATATCCGGTAACTTTCGAAGGGATGGAACAAGAAGTTTTTTAGTGTTTCTAATCTAAACCAGTGTATAACCTGTGTAAATGAGCTTTTGTGATATGGATTTCCTCGACAGCGTATATCCCGTATCCTGTCATCAACAAGCAGTGTAACTAATAGTATCTATCATGGATGTAAAGCTTTAACATTTTTTACGTATGGAAGTGTTGTTTCTCTAATCGTACAGTAAAGATCAAAAATTGATGCTAACATATTATCTTTTATTATGTAACCAGTTAAATTTCAGCAAATATAATCATATTACTTGATTTTGTGTCTTATGGTTTTCTTTAACACTTATCAGAGTTGTTTTATGTAATCGGGGAATATACGGCAACGGTTGAATCAGGTTATAGAAGTTTATCGCAAAGATATGCAAATATACACACAGGAAAATGTTCAGTATGGAATTAATCTTACAAGTACTGATTAGCAGTTATATTAGTTTTAAAGGTGTATGTTTAAAACAAGGAAATTATACTGAGAAATATGTCTTGATTGATAAAATAATTGTCCAGATTGACATACCTTGTATCAATTATAAGACATATTTTTGAAACAAGTATTAAAATATAGGATAGTTTATTATTTAACGATAATGCTTGGCCTGAGGACAATTGTCAAATCAGACTAAAACAAAGTCCTGATCCATAATAGGGTCGAGTTGATTATGTGATCCGCCCACAAAATCAACGAAAGCCGAATACAACATCCAAGATCAAGCTACTGATATAATGACCCTTTTATTATATACCTCCTACATTTTACATTTTTATGTCTGTTTGTAATACATTAGTAATCAACATTCAAACACTAAAGTCTAAACAGTTGCCAAAACAGTGCAAAAATAGTGTTTCACTGGATGATTTATTCGCTGACACTCTCTATGATTCAAATACGTCTTCTCTTAGGTTTATTTGGGGACTTTGAGTAGTTGTTCACAACAATCTGACAGTTTTGAATATTGGCATTTTGGAACATACGACCGTGATGGCCGGATATTTCACATGTGGAAGTGAGCCTGTACAGTGACGCTGCCTAGTATGTGGACTGTGCTGCACTTTTCTGGATGGAAGATGTTGCAGGTTGGAGTTGCGTTTGTGATGTATCAGATGTAGTTCCTGGATTGTTGACAGAATGTTTGACATGTTTCTTTGCACTTCTTCTGAGGAAACAACATAGTTATTCACAGATTAATCATTTTTGTGACCATTTAGCTGCTGTATTGTTGTAGGGGCGACCCCACTATGCATCAGTTTTGTGCAGATTGTTTGACGAGCTGAATGATTCATCTTCTTGCCAGGTAGGTTTGCCTTTTCTTCCATTTTCTCATCAAACTACGTAAAGTATTTTGTCCAAAAAAATGGTTTTTATACCAAAATTCAGAGTCTGGTCGTCTGTTATAGACGTATTATAGACGTGTTATAGACTCTTTGTGTGCGTATACAGAGCACTTGTCTGGAGTTTCATGTGTATACTGCTTCGGCTTGAATGCTCGCTGATCAAAATGACTAGTTTCACCAGTTCTAGTTTTAGTACAATGCTCATTGAATTCAAGACATTCAATTCCCTTTGCATCAGTTTTCTGTCCCACCACGAAGTCCAAACATCACAGTATTATTCAACCATATTTTGTTTAACAGTTGTTGTGGACTTTTAAGGCCAATGCACTTTTTCTCCTTCAAGAGATTTTGTTCATCAGACATGAGTGACTGGGCAACATTTGGGCTACCTCCTTTACCACTCAATTTAAGCTGTTTACGTTTGGAAGCTATAACATCCCTTGACGTTGAAAATTCACGGTCTTGAACCATACTATAGACATGTTTTATCACGGAGACAACGGTCAATTTCTCGATGGTAACTGGTAAGCGTATCCGGCTCGTAGTCGGATCCATCTGCTCTCCTGACAGACATCAGGAAAGAACTTATATAGTTTTCCAACACTACAAAAGGAATATCCGATATTTCAACTGTGATATATCTAGGGTCACTTGACAGCCACCTGTAATATTTATTGCTTTTGTTAAAAAAATCCCAGCTTTTATCCGCTATATGATAATTGTATAATTCTTAAATTTAATTACTTATTATGATGAGAAAAATTTGCTTTATCGTACGTCGCACGCTATTTTGCACAAATGCGTAACGTCATTTTGACGTCAGTTTGACGTACAAATTACTAATTGAGAAAATAAATAGCAAAACATGCGTTGAGATAAATCTGCATATTCTTTAATGGTATCGTAATTTACAGTTATTGCTTTGATCACATTGTTATTGTTATTTATCTTCTTTTTTTTGTTATTTATGTTTTTTATCATTAATTATTACCGCCCGTTTCTTCAAATTAAATATATATGCATTTTAAACTGCAATTAATTTTATCATGTTGTACCGTGTTGATCGCAAACATAAATATCAACTTCCGGACGTTAACAAACCTAGCATCAACAGTGATCAGGATGATTATAACCGACAAAGAGGCAGTGCTGTCGCACGAAAATATTTGAAAATTTTTTTTTTTCATTAAACCGTAAAGCAGTTAATTTTAGAATTTTTTATGCTTTTAAGAATATAACAGGTCCTGTGGATTTAAAACTTTTTTCATGCTAAATTCAGTTTTGTACTTTTGTTTAAAAAACACCAAAAATTTAATTCTAACACGACCAACAAATAACCCTACAAATAGAAGAAAATCAGACAACGGTTATTTTGCGATAATCCTGTGCGTGCAGTGACGTCATCCGATCCAGGTGCGTAGCACAGTCGTAAAACGTAGTTACCTTTTTTTCTAACACTGTTAATACTAGTATGTCTTGTTAGAATCGAAATAACAAATTCGCAAGTGTGATTTATCATAGGATAACCTGATTTTTTCTTTCTTATGCGAAACAATATATCACTTAGTATGAACTGTGCCATGAGAAAACCAGCATAGTGCGTTTTATAGTGCGTAAGTATTGACCTGGCACTCATGAATATTCCGTATGTTTCCGTAAATTAATTTTCGGTGTCCGAACCCAAACAACGATATAACTATTGAAAAGCCGTCAAGTATCATGTGCAGATATAGCTGTGCGGACAAAGCGTTTTGCCAGTAAACTCAGGGTTGAGTGTTCGAGCCCTCTGTCTGCCCATTTTTTTATCTGTAAAAGACGGAAACTTGTCACACTTATCATGATTTATTAACGAAATACTCTACTGTTGATTACCGTTCTTCTACATACATAAAACAGTTATACAAAATGTCGTTTAAAATCTTCAGGACTGACAAGCATTCATTCATTCATTCAAGGGACAATTCAAGGAATTTTTGTTAGCGACACAAAATGCAATGTTTCATGTAAAATATATAATCATAGATTCAAATACAAGCACAAGGAATCATATTTCGAAAAATGGTTAGAAAAGAATTCGAACCCATAGTAACGTGTTTCCAAATCGGAGAGCTTACCACTACACCACTGTGCCGTTGGTTCTCTAAATTGATTATTTTGATAAATCTAGATATTTTCAGGACACGAATATCACGTAAAATAACGAAAACGCCCGAAAATATTGGCGAAGATTAATGAGTGCCAGGTCAATACTTACGGACAATACCTATTATTATTACCGCAGTAAATAATACACAATTTGCACATTTATTCGGGAAAAATAGAGCGAAAAAAACGAAACAGTAAAAATTGGACGGCTATAGTTAAATTCGGACACTAAGCTGTGTAGGAACTTTTTCGAATTTTATATTAGCAAACGAAATATACAACAATGGAATGATATATATAATGATAAGTATGTCAAAACATACATTAATCTAGGTTATATGCTTATGAAAGAAATTTAATATACAATTTAGCTGCTTCAGGTCCTTTTTGATACAGGTTCTAGTTTTTCACTCCGTTATAGACCTATTTCCAAAAAGACATTTATGAATATGCTTTAAGAAAACGAAAAAGAAAAAAGGGTGTTGATAAGTTTGCAGTGGAATACAAGTCAACTGAAGATAAGTACCCTCATATTGCCGCATTTCAGAAAGCGATCCGCAGAATAAACACCGTACTTTCGTTTTTGGGGTAATAAAAAATTAAAAAGAAAAAAAAAAACAATAATGAAAGGTATCCTCTTTTTTTGTTCCCGGGATTACGCGCAAATGCGCTAAAATGAAAAAAAAAAAAAAATGAAAAAAAACAAAACAAAAAAAACAACATTTATTAGAGATCTTTACGACTACGCTACACTGCGGAAGCATATTTTTGACCGAATTACTGCTGTATAACATAAAAACCCCCAGCAAAATGACCTACGCGAGGGAGCAGTTATTGTGTGACTATGTGCGTGAGGGACTGCGGGCGAAGCAGACTTCATTTGAAATTTATCAATTGAGACACCATGACTGTGCCTAATGATTTTTATTCTTTTTGTGTGCCCATTAGAACATAAAAGTATATTTTACCCTCTTTAATTTATTATATTAGGAAAGTATCCAAGAGTGACTGTTCTACTTTTGAAAGCTGTATAATTATGATACATACATGCATATGCGTATATGATATGATAAAAAACATGTAAAATCAACTCCGAGCAAAAATGCAAAATGAAATTGTCCTAACTGAAGTGTAGATAAAAAGTATTAGTTTTATTTACTTAAACTTCGTAGGCTAACTGATCGCCTTAATTTTATCACGGTATTACAATTCCTCGAATGTAATGCATTCATATAGACCTGTAAATTATTACTTACAACACTGTTTTTTATGAAAAACTAAACGGGAAACAGAACATTTGATTAGTTCATAGATGGTAGGTCTGTAGGAATATGTAATATAAATTCGTTGAGAAAGTAATTTAAAAATACTTCCATTATCGTGGCACATCAAATAAAATGACGCTTGCCATGCAATTTTCTCTTTCTTTATAGGTTCAGTACAATTTTCTTACAGAACATTATTTTTTTTTGTACCCCCCGACAACAAAGTTGTAAGGGGGGGGGGGGGGGTATACTGGTTTCAGGTTGTCTGTCTGTCTGTCTGTCTGTCCGTCTGGTCGTCTGTCCGTCTGTCCGTAGACGCAATCTTGTGCGCACCATCTCTCCTCATCCCCTTGACACAATTTAATGAAACTTCACACAAGTGATCAGTACCAACAGTAGTTGTGCATGGGACATGTTAGGTTCTTTTAGAAAAAAAATTGGCAGAGTTATGGGACTTTGTTTTTTTGTTACTATACTATATACATAGACACAATCTTGTGCGCACCATCTCTCCTCATCCCCTTGACACAATTTAATGAAACTTCACACAAGTGATCAGTACCAACAGTAGTTGAGCATGGGGCATGTTAGGTTCTTTTAGAAAAAAAAATGGCAGAGTTATGGGACTTTGTTTTTTTGTTACTATACTATATACATAGACACAATCTTGTGCGCACCATCTCTCCTCATCCCCTTGACACAATTTAATGAAACTTCACACAAGTGATCAGTACCAACAGTAGTTGTGCATGGGGCATGTTAGGTTCTTTTAGAAAGAAAAATGGCAGAGTTATGGGACTTTGTTTTTTTGTTACTATACTATATACATAGACACAATCTTGTGCGCACCATCTCTCCTCATCCCCTTGACACAATTTAATGAAACTTCACACAAGTGATCAGTACCAACAGTAGTTGTGCATGGGGCATGTTAGGTTCTTTTAGAAAAAAAAATGGCAGAGTTATGGGACTTTGTTTTTTTGTTACTATACTATATACATAGACACAATCTTGTGCGCACCATCTCTCCTCATCCCCTTGACACAATTTAATGAAACTTCACACAAGTGATCAGTAACAACAGTAGTTGTGCATGGGGCATGTTAGGTTCTTTCAGAAAAAAAATTGGCAGAGTTATGGGACTTTGTTTTTTTGTTACTATACTGTATACATAGACACAATCTTGTACGCACCATCTCTCCTCATCCACTTGACACAATTTAATAAAACTTCACACAAGTGATCAGTAACAACTGTAGTTGTGCATGGGCATGTTAGGTTCTTTCAGCGACAAAAATTGCAGAGTTATGGGACTTTGTTTCTTGTTAACATACTATGTACATACAGTCTGCATATATGCAATATTGTGCGTGCCTGATCTACCAAACCCTTACACACAATTTAATGAAACTTCACACAAGTGATCAGTACCAACCCTAGTTGTGCATGGTGCATGTTACATTCTTTTAGATAAATATTCTGCATAGTTATGGGACTTTGTTTTTTGTTACTATACTGTATACATCCAGTCTATATACATACAGTTCACATAATTATGCAATCTTGTGTGCGTCAAATTGCAGTGTACTGTGTCAGTGCATGTGGGGGGTACATTCATCACCTTTAGTGATAGCTCTAGTTTTTGGACTGGACCTTAGATTTAAATGTAAAAGTGATATGTTCAAATTATCATATATGAGACGTTCATACTTTAAGTTTACTTCTAGGCACAATGTTCAGAAAAAATTATTTCGAAGATAATGAAAATATAGAAGAAAGATAAAAAGATCTATAATATGCGTCACAAATTTGTAAAATGAACCAAATACTTTAAAGTTATTTAATGGAAATCGAGCTAATAAAATTATCGAAAACGTTGCGTTTTTATGTACAGCAAAGTGAAATTATACGACGTAACGTTATTTGAAGCTTTACTGTAAACGATGTAATTTTTTTCACATAATGATGGTTCATGAAAGTTTTATACTAACAAGATAAGTCAGATATCTTTAGAAAGTTCATACAATGCACTTTTAGCCATCTATAAAGATCAATGCCAACTTTCAATAATAACTCGCATAAAATGGGGAAACTCACTTTTGAAATGGACTTTTTGACGTAATATTTTCAGTATGTAATTTTTTAAAATATACCGTAGTCGTTTAATACTTGTTAATGATTATTGATTTAAACATGTACCAAATTGTTAATGTATGCATTTTATGATAGTATAAGTTTTGGTATTTTTTCCGATAAATTATTTCGGTATAATTGAATAAATACGCACCAGGATGACGAGCGTAACGCTTTTAGGAAAAGCCGTCAAGGTTTTGTTAAAGCGAATAAATACGGAAATGCCGTGAAATAAACGCATTGAATGATGCGCGGCAAAATTCAATGTCGTCTGCTGGTTATTTTGTCCAGATATCTTTAAAATTGACAGATTTATTGTCAAAAAATCGACTGCCGTTCTCACATCTTGTTACGCGTAACGTTACATTTTTCGTCATTTTTGTTGATGATAATTCGATTTTTTATGTATTTTACGATTATACATTCTCTAAAAATTAAACGGGGAAAATTGTAATTTAAATTTTTTAATCACTGTAGTAAAAACATACACGGACGTCAGTTACTCATAATTTAAATAGCTGCATACACTTCAACATGTATCTCGAAATCGCCTATGTGTAAAATAGCGTGCGACGTACGTTATATGTTGAGTCCCTTAAGGGAGACTTTGGAATTAAGACAAAATATCACTCTTTGAAACACCATTATTTTTACCATCATTTTTCTGTTAAGATTCAGAACTCAAACTTTTTGCGATATTTATATTAGGTCTATTTGACAGATGTGTGCAGTCATTTCCAGGCTCGAGACAGGATCCCCCCTTTCAGTGCAAGTGGTATACCTGGATGCTTCGCACATTTTTTCTATTAATGCGACTAAGTCATCATCAGTATATACTTGATTTTTTTAATCCTTCAATATTGGGGAACAATATTCCTTTATTTCTATTTTTTTTTCTTTTTTGGGGGAGTGCAAAATTAGAAATACTGGAGTGGGGGGGGGGGGGGGGGGGGGGGCGTGCAATAAGGTCTACCATGCATCCCCCTCTAGAATATTTTTCATAGGTACAAAATTGTTCGGCAGGACCAACCCTTTCAAAATAAAAAATGTTCCCATGAAAAAGCTCTTTTTAACTATATATGATTTCATTGTTTCCGTGGCAACCGTTCATTTTTGGAAAGGACAACCATATAGATGATAATCAGTCATATCTTGATCAGTTTGGGTAATAAAACAATAAAAATGGTATCAAACTGGAACTAAGACATTGTCTTTAAAACAGCAGTATTTTTATTTTAATTAACTAATTTGCATGTTCATGAATATTAATGAGAATGTTACAAAATGATAAAACTTTATTAGAAAATATTATTTTCGAAGATTTAAATCAATTTATATGTACCAAACAGTCTTGATCTGTTCTGAAAGTCCCTCAGTGTTTTCTTAAATAGTATTTTGTAACACTGATGGTAATTTTATACTCCAAAATATGTATGTTTAGCTAATTTGCATAAAGTTAACTACTACCACAACCAACGTCTCAGGAAACAAGATACCACTAAAACTGAATAAAATGATATAATTAATTGTTATCAATAAAATAACAATTATGTGAGCTATATTGTTTGGAAATGTAGTTTAAACACAATACGTACTAGCCTTATAAATACAACAATGAGGGTTTATCATAAAATCTACACGAAGATTTGTCATGTTACTTTTGCTTTCAGACTGTTGATTAATGAAGCTTTTTTGTAGTTTCAATTGTATAACCGTATTAGTTTTAGTTGTTAATAGTTTTTGAATTGAGCCAGTTGGACAGGGCAATATTCAGTTGTTTATATAATAACCCCTAAATGTAATACAACGTAACAAATATGCGATAGATAACACTGCTGCAAGGAGTAAGTTCATTTGCTTTTTGAATGCAATAACAGAGTAAGACTATGTGTGTGAAAACTGTCAATTTTAATTTCTTAAAATGACATCTGTTAATATGAAACAACAAAAGAAACTGTTACTCAATTTTTAACCGTATACTATGTATTTCCAATACAAATCAATTGAAAAGTAAAGGTGGGTCAATAAAAACCGCCAAAGATGCAAAACATTTGCATCGACCCATTAGTTTTTTGCTGTCGTTTTACGGCTATGCTTTACTAGTCAAGGACACTTTCCAGAACAATGTTGGAAGAGATGTCATAGATATCTCACTTAGGCTTCACGTCAGTATGGGTCATTACCCAACAATTAACATTCACTTCTTAAAAACGTACGCCCCCTCGTACAAATCGTTTACCCTCGAGTTTCAATGCTCTTTCTATTACAAAATCGTTCCGTCATATAACAAATAACCACAATACCTTTTGTAATTAATTAATTGCAGCGGTACAAACTCAGAACGTCTTCAACCAGTCTAAACTTGATAAAACGCAATTTTCTTAAGTATGCTGCGGCGAGTTTTATTAATTTTATTGTCTTAAAGGCACTCGCTACAGTTTTTCCGAACGGGTCGATATTTACCCCAACACCATGCCTATTTGTAATCGATGTAGCTCACTGCAGATTTGGTGCGGTCTTCTGCGCATGTCCGGAATGTCCGGAAGTGATTATCTAATGTCGCGTACGGCAAAAATTCGCAAATTATTGTATGTTCGCATGCATTTAATGTACAAAATGTAAAATATACTGACTAAAGGTTAGGGTAAGTATCACCATGGTTACAAAATATATACATTTAAAGTACTTTTAGTTCAAATTGCTTCAATCCGACATATACTGAGTCACAGCTGTTTCTAATCCCGTACCGTACCCGACCGTACATTCGTAAACTATAGGTTTTGTTAAAAAAAGGGCAGACACTTCCATCGTTCTATGCCGTCAAAATGCTTCAGAAACACCTTAAAATCCGCTTATTAAGAAATCTGCCGTTTGATAATTTTATATATATATTTCTAAGTCATTTGCTCAAACACTGAAAGAGTATTCCGTACCAAACTGCGTTGCATAAATGCCCGCCACACCCCACCTCGTTGTAATTTGATTTAAGCGAAATCTAATATGGTGACCTATCAATTTTCTTTTTGTTTTAGATTAGGTAGACATAACCAAAGCTATGTTCAGAGTTTGATTAAATTCTTTTATGTGAAAATCGATAAAATAGCAGAAGAATCAATTTAAAACTGATTTTTTTTTTGCAAAAATAGCCCTTGGGTCTGCTGAACAAGTATTCCTTTCTTTCCAAAATCACATTCTTTTGATTTCTCTGAGCATGTTTCAAATAGATATATTGTTTTCCGTTATAAAAATGCTTAGATAATAAAATTTATGCTGATTATTGTACTTTACTGAAATATATTTTAGGATTACAGAAATTTTGAAAAATGTTTAAAATAGCACCATATCTAGGGGCAAATTAAATTGAAACGAAGCTGGTGACCTAGTATTTTTATTTAAGTTTTCAATACATCATAACATGGTCTTTGAATACAAAACATTTCATCAAAATCTATTATTGAGAAAAATATTACGAAACTGTAGCGAGCGTCCTTAATGCTAAAAATGATAATGTTGGGTATCATAGGTCAGCATTAAAGTTTGTTGGCTACAATATACATACAGAATGACTTGCTTACCATTCAATAGTATCCTCATGAACACAATTTTATAACTCAACTGCCTCGACGCAAAATGGCTAAAACTGAAATCCGCTCGCAAGATCCGGTTGGGGTTCAGTTCATTTAATATAGATACTGTGAGGCATTCGCATCGTAGCCAACCTTATTGAAAGTCAACATTGAAGGAAACAAATTAAATACTATAGCCTGTATCTAATGATACTATGACTTGGTTATTCAGGTAAAATACGGGTACCTTTAAGCGAATGTGCTTTCTAAATGTTCCACGCACTCTTAATCTATTTTCACTCATTTATAGATCTATATTGCGCAAGAAATGAATAGATTCGCTTCAAAATCATGAAATAAAAGAGAATCAGTTTACCAAGCAGAGAAATACAAGCAAGACAAATAGTATTCACTGATGCACATAATATTGGTCAGAGGAAGGAGCTGTCCTCTTCATAAAATTGCAAAGCAAGAATATATTTTTTCGATGAAATTGCGTTTCGTGAAGAAATTCAGGAAATGAAGACAGTCAATTTACCAAAACAAACAGATACAAGCAAGACAAACTGTATTCGATGACGCACATGATATTGGTCAGTTCAAGTAGCATACAATTGATAAGCGAGAAGTTAAATATTTTTATGGAACTGCGTTTCCCGATGAAATTCAAGAAACGAAGAAAGTCAGTTAACCAAGCAGAAAAATACAAGCAAGATAAAATGTATTAAGCGACGCATATGATATTTGTTAGTTGAAGCAGCTGTGCTTTACATAATATATCTAAGCGATATACTGTGAAATCATTAATATTCGTGCGGGGACTAATTTCCGTGGATTTCGTGGTTCAGTCAATCCATGAAATTTAATCCCAACGAACAAGTAACATCCCCATTCATTTTGTGTTCAAAGTTGAAATCCATGAATTCATACCCCCACGAAATTATCGTTTTGACCAAAACCATGAAATTTCATGCCCACGAAATTAAATGATTTCACAATATAAAATATTTTTACTGAACTGCGTTTCTTGCATGCACGTTTTATATTTCACTAGTTATTTAGAATTGTTTAATTGTAAAGATTCCTTTGATTTGGCAAGTATGTAGAAGCATCGAATGGAAGAATCGAATTTCATGACTCATAGATATATTCGTGCTTACAACATTTAGCTGAAGTCCTGATACTAGCATTCAAACTAAATGAAATTTATTTTGTCAGCGAAACATAAAGGTACATCGAACTGGAAAGGCGATATATGTTCTGCAAACACAATGAAAGAGAACGAAAAACAAATAAGATTTCACACATATTATTCAAAAACATGCCCGTATATGCTACAAAAATATGTCCGCAAATATGTTACTTAAATTTTCAAGCATGATCAAATACATCATATTGAAGACAGGAACTAACTGTAGAGTTCGTTATACGAAACAGTGTCATTCAAACCCACCATTCCTTTCTCAAAATTAAGGGTTGTTCGACAACAGATATTGCCACGGCTACAAAGTTCTTATCAACAATAAGTTTACAGGCATTTAACAGTGAATGAGTCCTGAAAAAATATAAATACAAATGCATTTATTTTTCTTAAATCTTTTAACAGGTTTAACATGTGTTTAAGGAAAAAGCGTTTGTAAATACTTTCATGTCGCAAGTCTCTTTTATCAACCTGCGATCAATATATAACAAAAAGCTAATTCTGTAGACCACTTCTAATATTTTTTTATGATATATAACAAAAGCTAATTCTGAAGACCACTTTTTGACAATTCAAGGGTGACTGCTTACAAATGCGTTTTACATGCTAGAAGAAACGCTTTAAATTCTATGTTTCAAAAACTGACAAAACCACTGTCGTATCACAGAATATGTGTTATAAATTTGGTTGAAAACAGTTCTGCAATGTCGCTTAGAAACATACGCTTTTAGCGCAATAAAAATGGGATAATTATTGAAGAATTTTAAATCAATGTACCAATTCATTTTCATTAAAGCGAAAAAGTGCCCTCATGTATCAAAAACTTATTAAGAACAAAATCTATTTCTAAATGTATCAATTGCGTTGGCATCTGTAACACTCCGAGATACACGGGTGATGTGATACCTTGCACTGAAAGTTCCCTGTTTTAGCAAAAGGATATGAAACATGTAGGCAGCTTATTAAAGTTGAAATATATCTGTTAAAAACATAGGAGGAGGCCATTCAGCTGGCTTAACTCAAAGTATGTTGGTATTTTGGCTAAAAACAAATGTTTTTTAATTTCCACTCAGAAGACTACCGTACGAATAGCAAAGAATGCATAATTCATGGAAGGCTGGTATTGGGTAAACATGGTTCCGTTGTTTAAGTTCTGTAGAAAGTAAAATTGTTGATTTCATAATGCGTGATAAAAAATTCTAGTTTTATAGCAATAGTCTTCACTGTCACATAAGGTTCAAATTGTCACAAATTTATCTGGTCAATTATTGCGACGTTTGACACAGATATACATCATATAGCTTACCAGCTTCACTTTCATCTTGCAACTCTTTGATCTTAATGCCACTTACTTTTATTAAATACAAATTTATGTCTTCTTTTTCTTATGTTAATATGATCTTTGTGGCGAAGTATTTCAAAATATAATTATAAAAGGACATGCTATTGTTAGACCAAATTCATATATTTATGTCAACTCTTTTATATTATGTGCTAA
The DNA here is from genome assembly GCF_021730395.1 of Mercenaria mercenaria. Classification (NCBI taxonomy): domain Eukaryota; kingdom Metazoa; phylum Mollusca; class Bivalvia; order Venerida; family Veneridae; genus Mercenaria; species Mercenaria mercenaria. Next base: position 57,927,802 of record NC_069375.1, on the reverse strand, counting down.
CAAATGACCTGTTGGAAAAGTAAGAGATCGTTCAACGTATTTGCCACCATTTATTATTTCAAGTCTGCAAGCTAAAACAAGTGATCTTCTCTGCAGATTTCATTAGTCCATAGAGACTGGTGACGTTTTCTGGTGATAATAATCTTTAAGATGCACAAGAGGTTGGAATGGCTTTATAATTTTACAAAGAAACAACACACACACACACACACACACACACACACACACACACATATATATGCAATGAAATTTTCAGGATGTTCCAAAGACTATTTTGGAGAAACATTTAATTTACGAAATCGAGTAAATCTTCACAACCAACATTTAAGGAATCCGGAAAACGCTCATTTAACAGTCGGTCCTCACAGCGCAGAATTCTCAAAAGAGTAATATGTAACAATTCAAGAAAATGCCAATTTATAAATATAAAAAACAGGCGGACTTTAAGATCTATGAATAATAATTTAAACAAAAAAAGTTGAGCATTATCTTTCATTTTCGAACGAAATAATTCAAAGACATTTATTTTTATTCATTACTGTCGATAATTTACAGGTATGGTATGATCATAGAAAAGAAAACATTATTCGTGAGAAAAAAAATAGAAAATTAATAGACTATAAGAATTTTACGACATCGAATCCCTCAGCATTTTACAAAATTCGCTAGCCAAGAATTATCAAGGCCTCACAATGTATGAGTTAAAACAGAGCGATATAAAATTGTATATTTTATTTGATGGTCACACCAAAACAAAACCAAAAACTGTACCGAAAGCAGTTATTTCACTTTTTATTACATGCACCTTGTGTTAACAAATGTACCTAATTTGCATATTGATCGAGGCGTGCAGAATCGCAGAAACTTCTGTTAATATAAAGTAGACAGTCATTAGTATAAATAAAATGGTTGTGTTAGTTCAAAAGAAATGACAATCTTTCTTTAGCTAATCCATCAATATAACGAAGCCGGTTTCGTTGTCAAAAGTTTCAGTATTTACTGAACGGTACTATGTTAAAATATTGCTACCGTGTGATAAGCGATATTCGTTTCAGCTTTGCATTTGATTTGTTCTTGTTGTTGAATACGAGGCCTTAGGTACCATCTCTAATATTTAATATATACATAAACTACTGTTGCTTATAATCTGGAAAAAAAAGAGAAACTGTCAACGTACGCAGAATGTGTTAAGCTACAATCACACAGCCCCGGATGAGCTTATGGATGAGTTCCGGATAGCATCCGTAACGCATCCGTAGAACTTCTAACTCATTCGTGTATACGTTCAGAAATCTGAAGCATCTGGGCGCAAGGGTGCAAAGTTTTGAATATGCTCAAAATTTTGCCACGGATAATAAATCCGTAAAGAATCACTAATAAATCCGTAACAGTTCTGAAAAGATCCTAACAGATCTTAAAAATTCGGAAAACAATCGCTGTGGTCAAAAAAATAGAAGCTATTACGACTTTATTCCGGTTCAAATAAGGTCAATTACGGTTCTGTTATGATTGCAATAGGGCTTTCTTGCGGATTAGCACGATCACATTAAGGATTTTCAGTAATAGTTTAGGTTACGCTCCGGATTTCACGGCTTCTTGCGATTTGTTAAGGATTGTAAAGAATTAGATACGGATGCACTGCGGATAAGAATCGGAAGTTGTCAACTTTCGACATGACTGTATATAAAGGCGTGCCCCAAGGTCAACCCTCATTCTCATTTTGTTAAAGCAGTAATTACATTCAATGACAAATATTCCTGAGATGACGGACACTGCTTAGACACAGAGGACTTCCCTGACTCCTATAGAGATAATCCTGGAGTTTATTATCTTCAAGATGAAGCATGTGCTTGTTATGACCCAAAGGATGCGTGTCCGATGGCGACTTCAGAAAGAGGCCCGGCCTTCTACAAGAACTGAGAGGACCAGGATGTTCCTACGCACCCTCCATGGCCGGTATGAGAAACTCCTGCATAAACTAAAATGGGAGAATCCAGGGGAACTCAGAAATTTTATGAGGTTCAACCCACAAATGTTTGAGGAACTCCTGCACAGACTGAGTCCCAGAATTAAGAAGAATCATATCAACTTTAGGCTGTCAGACCGTCACTGCGCTACCTGGTTTCCGGCGAAAGCTACATGTCAGTGATGTATGGATTCAGGGTGGCAGGCAACACCGCCGTGTCAGTCATCATCCGAGAGGTCTTTCAAGCAGTTATAAACGGGTTCATGGCAGAGATGGTACAGACGCCCGTGACACAAGAACAATGGTTGGTAGTTGCTGAGACGTTTGAAACCAGGTGGCAGTTCCCACATACCCTCGGCTTTTTAGATGGGATGCACGTAGCTATTGAATGGACTCCGGTTGGTGGATTAGTCTTGTACAATTATTAAACGTTTCATTCCATTGTGATGATGGTCAATGCAAATGCCGACTACAAACTCCTGTGTGTAGATGTTTGCGAACCTGGTGGAGCATCAGACAGACAGATATGAAATGTTTGTGAACTCAAGCTGTGCGTTGAAGAGGGACTGATGACATCCCTCCTGCAGCACCCCTTTCCAAAGATCTCAGGCCAATGTCGTACTGGTTCATTGGTGATGATGCGTTTGGGATGAAGACCTCGCTCCTCAAACCATTCGCCAAGCGGGGCCTCACCGATGAGGAGAGGATTTTCAATTACCGCCTCTCCCGAGCCAGATGGGTTGTAGAGAAAGCTTTTGGCATTCTTGTCCAGAGATTTAGATGTTTGCGCACCACTTTCCAACAACACCCTGACACAGTGGCCGAGATTGTCAAGGCATGCGTCTGTCTCCATAACCTCATGAGGAGCCGGTATCAAAGACACCACAACAAGCTATTTGATGACGAGGATGAGGAACACAACATCGTCCCTGGAGCCTGGAGAAATAATGTAGACATGGAAGACCTGCAGTCAATTTGCGGGAATCTGAACACAAGGGAGGCGAAAGAGATGAGACTCTATCTCAACCACTACTTTAATGGACATGTGGTAAAGTGCTTTGGCAAGACCGGATGTTTGTAAGAACTTTGGAATTTCAAACAGGAAATAGTCCTTCAAAGGGCCATGCACATACTTAGAAAAGAATCTTCCAACTTATGTTGCTTGTTTATTATCATTGTGGTTAAATGATAGGCAGATAAAACATTATTAACTGTACGGATATTTAAACACTTTTCATTACCTGTAAAAGCTGAAGACGCTATTCCTGTAACAAATGTTGTAGGATAACGGCTTGAAAATGTAAACGCAAATACAAATACAGACAGACATCATCGAAGTATGTTGGTTCATATTTATTTCAAGTTTCATGAAATTCTACCAGCTTGTAACTGAGAAATTGCTGCAGACGTGGATTTTTCATTAAATCAAGGGCAATAACTCTAAGGAAAATTGACCAATCAAAAAAAAAACAACAAAAAAATGACGGGCATCATCGCAGTATGTTGGTGCATGTTTACTTCAAGTTTTATGAAATTCTACATGATAGTTACTGAGAAATGGCTGCGGACGGACATTTTTGGGCATTTTTTATTAAATCAAGGGCAATTACTCTAAGGAAAATTGACCAATCAAAAAAAAAAAAAATAATAAATAAAAATGACGGGCATCATCGCAGTATGTTGGTGCATGTTTATTTCAAGTTTCATGAAATTCTACCTGCTAGTTACTGAGATATGGCGGCAGACGGACTCACGCACGGAAACACGGACGTGACGGACGGACAACGCTATTTCAATACACCCGTCTCGATTTCATCGGCGGGGGATGAAAAACGGGAGTGTACCAAAAAGATAATACCCTAAAAGCGTAAACTTCACATATGTACATAAATTGTTGAGGCAGTAACATAATGACCAAATGCTTTTTCAGGTTCAAAATCGCAGATTACAGCAGTCAAGCAAAATCTATCATATATCATGTTTGTTAATCTAGGAAATTGTTATATGAGGCAGTTATAAAATGACCAAACGCATTTTACATATGTAGGTATGTGTATGTGTACATGTATTCATATGAATATATGTATATGTTTCTTTATATGTGTGTACATACATATATATGTACATATATACATATACATGCATGTACGCACATATATAGAAACATATAAATTATATTCATATGAATACATGTACACATTAGACATATACATGCATGTACGCACATACATAGAAACATACACATATATTCATATGAATGCATGTACAAATGCACATACCTACACATGTAAAGTGCGTTTGGTCATTTTATAACTTCCTCATATAACAATTTCCTAGATTAACAAACATGATATATAATAGATTTTGCTTGACTGCTGTAATCAGCGATTTTGAACCTGAAAACAATGATAACAATCGTTCAAAGAAAATGATCAAATTATTATCTGAATCATTGCTATTTACTGAAAAAAAAACACATATTTTCGCTGGGTCAATATTTCGCTAATTGTTTATTTTCGCGACATTGTTTAAATGATATCCTACTTTAATTTGAATTATACTTATGGCAAATATATGCTTCAGGATTAAGTTTAGCGTGATGTAGGACCTCGCGAATATAGCGAAAATTAAACCCCAGTGACTGGGAAACCCATGAGACAAAAAAAGTTACATTTAAGTTTTACGAAAAGGATATCAACAATAACGAGGAACTGACTTGCGATGAAAATAACAACACCCTGTTTTTAAATATATTTATTTTTGTTGAAGTTTTTATTATAAGTAAACAAGCAGGCAGTATATGCTCAACAATAACGAGGAACTGACTTGCGATGAAAATAACAACACCCTGTTTTTAAATATATTTATTTTTGTTGAAGTTTTTATTATAAGTAAACAAGCAGGCAGTATATGCTCTTAGCATAATACCCAGTCTAAAACTGAGTGGATGTCTACTGCTACATGTAAAGTTCCTTGTGTTTTAAATTATTATTCATAGAAGTACTGGTACACAAGTATTAAATGTTGACAAATTTTACTTTTGTCACATACAGGTACATTGCTGTAAAATTCTTTTAAGAATGTTATCCAGGGTATGACTAGAGCATTGTTCGGAAGACTTACATTTGTTATTAGTGGTATAAAGGAGTACTGTTCAGTTCTGCCAGGAAAGTAGAGAAAACTAACTCTGAATCACCCAGTATCAAATATAAACTGCTTTGAACTTTATTGACATTAAAGCTGTGAAGCTGTTACAGTTTTAGTTACTATACTTGTATTTAATTAAGAGCTTCTTTAATCTGAAATATATCCATACTACAGTGCCAATTCCTAGCACATAAGTCGCAACCGTCTCATAAAAATTTCTGAATGTCACATAACATTTTTAAATGTCAGAAAATTTATTGTGTATGACGGGCCATTGTCCAGTGGACAAAGATTCTTTCCCAATCACTGAACCCTCGCGAAATTTTCTGCTTTTACAGTAGATAATATCAAAATTAAGCATATAAATATTATGTGTTCTCGAGAAACAGTTTACTGTCAAAGAGAGAGAGAAAGTATAGCTTCTCTGGTCCCAATCAGTTAAAAAGGCTAAGATGTTACAACAAATTTGTGAGACATGAAAACAGAGATTTGAATTATACTTGCAAATGTTGAACCAGTACGAACGTTTAGAACAATTCGGGCTAGTATATAAAGCAGCATCGAAACTATTCTTATTGCGTTAGTGGACTTTGTGTGGCATATGAGTGTGCATTTGTACTGTTAGGCGGTTTTCCATAACGGGTCTGGTATATTGTAGTGTTGATTTAGTTCGTATAAATGGTCTCTAATATATATATATATATATATATATATATATATATATATTTCTTTTTTTTTATTTAACGTCGCACCGACACATGATAGGTCATATGGCGACTTTCCAGCTTTAATGGTGGAGGAAGACCCCAGGTGCCCCTCCGTGCATTATTTCATCACGAGCGGACACCTGGGTAGAACCACCGACCTTCCGTAAGCCAGCTGGATGGCTTCCTCACATGAAGAATTCAACGTCCCGAGTGAGGCTCGAACCCACATCGATGAGGGGCAAGTGATTTGAAGTCAGCGACCTTAACCACTTGGCCACGGAGGCCCCGACAAGTAAGATATAACATTACTGTATGGCACTGCCAAAGACACACAGACGCACAAGCACACACATGCACACACATAAGCAGGGAAAAACAACAAGCGGGCACCGCCTAAGGCAGCCAAAAATAAGGTGGGCACGATAGCTTACTGACAGTGAAAGGAAAGGGGATGCAAAAACAAGGGAGCGCAATTGCAAGTTGAAAGGACGGGAGGGAGAGGTGGAGGAGAAAGAGGAAAGAAACGCTATCAACAAACAAAACATCATACGCACCACAAAATACAAGACGGATAGAAAACAAGTTGGATAGGGGCATCGCCTTGGAGTGACCAGTAACATATATAAAAAGGAAACTGGGGCCTTAAACGCGTTTAGGGCATGCCAACTTTGCACTCACCCTATTTTCAACAAGTTAGAAAACACACTGCAAATAAGATTTATCCCCACGGAGAAGGAACATAACGTAAATTACATGAAATTGCTCTTTTGGTTACATGAATTTACATAGTAAACACAGTCTGAATAGAGAAATATATATTATCATAATATCAGATGAAGGATTTAAAAACTGAACAAACTGGGCCTATAAATGGCATAGTATAATTGATTTAGAAGGAAAACAGGCAGCTTTTCACACAAAAGACTTGCATATTGGCTGCTTTAACCCATTATTGAGTATTAATCATCATATCTGGGGTCCTGAAAAATATAATTACTTATTCTGATGGATTACTAACATTTTTTAGTATCCAAAAACCTGAAATGAGAGCACTCAGACAAAGAAAAGTTTGACGCATAGCGGGGAATTGGCCGACTTCGTATATGTAAGTCTACAACTCCTCAGATTTGACCAATGACAGTTATTTCGGTATTGTGAATGGGTTGTGTGCCAATCTGGTAAAAAAGAGGGATAAATTATGTTAATTTACCCGTTTGAAAATCTATATCCACTCAACAACAGATATACTCCTAACTAACTAACGCGTGACTATATGTAGTTCATATCTCTCCAAATTGTAAGTCAAGTTCGACAATCAGCCAGCTCATGTAAGAATCTTTAGAGCTATGACACTTATATAAATCACAAGTGCAACATTCACTACTGGATGCACATACCATTAAACATGTTTTAAAACCCTGTAAATTATCCATTTAAATAGGAAAAAAACATTAATTAACCCCATTAATTCTTGCATCACTTTATTTAAATGTTTCACAATATTAATGGGATACATGTTAAAATACCATAAAAACACCCAATTTTGACCATGAATCATGCCATTAAAAATTTTGTTTGGTAGCTAAAATAGTTAATGGCTATGAAAAAACAGTGAAATTCTGTATATTTTGAGTTGAACAGGATTATTCATGGCCCTTAAATTTGATTTAATGCCCATTAAATGTTCAGGTTCTGTACGATTTCATTTAAGAGTAAACTTAATGGCCCTTTACATCAATTTGATGACCATTAAACCCTACATTCTGTAAAATGTGATTCGTATGTTTTCTTTTTTTGGTTTCAGGCTTGAACTCCCATTGAATGTTTATAATTCCAGTCCCATATTGTTCTAAAATGGACTTTAATCACAATAAATACATACTACGCACAAATCATCTATAATACATCATGATGTTACATTTAGTTGCATTAAAGATATTTCTCTTTGATACAGTTACGCCATTGTTTTGTAAATGTTTGCAAAATTTTGCAAAATTGTGTTCCTACAAAAATTGGATTTATTTCAATGAAAGTTGGATAAAAACATATTACTTTATTGGATAACACCAATCTGCATTATTTTGGAAAGGGTAAATACGTATTGATACATGCCACTTTTTCTGTTTTTTTTTTTTTTTTTTTTTTTTTTTTTCTGTCCATATAACCAGCATTTGTATACGAAAACGGGTGGGGTAAGGACTATACATGATAAAATGTGTTCAGCTTGATTATGATTATTATAACGCCGAACAACAATAGGTTGATTTTCATACGTTACAAATAACATGGATATTTTTGACAAGCTTTGATATCGACGAAACCAGGTGTAAAAACAGTACAGGTAAGTTGACGGGACTGAAAAATCTCATCGAGCTTAACAAAATATCGCTCTAATCATATCTAGGTAATGATAAATAATTACATTAAAATATATAGGGAAAAATCGGGACCGACTAAAACACATCGTTCCGGAGTATCGAGCTAACCGATATCGAGGTAATGATATTCAACTGTACTTATTTCATGGCTTTTTAATGTATGGCATTAAAACTATGGTCATGAAAATCACATTAAATAGTAAGAAGTAATGGGTAAATTTTAATGGTGACCTGTTAAAACGTTTGAAAAATTAAGGCCAATTTCATGACCCTTTTAATGGCATGTACATTCAGTAGTGATTTACGACTGTCAGTGACTGAAGGTTTTCAATTTTGTCAACCATACTAGCACAAAATATGTACTAGTGCAAAATGTACGTTTTATATACAACCAATTTTGTTTTATTCTAAATTTTATAGTCATATTTATCTGTCAGAAAAATTTCAGAACCAAACCTAATCTTCTTAATAATAGCTATCTGAAATTACCGTGTACATCTCGCACCATATCCTATTGTGCATCTTACATCATTTTTAGACACATGTCAGCCAAAACTAAGAGTGAAAAAAAATGTTTTGCAACAGTTAGAATCTATTTTATTAAATGTTACATTATTAGCCGTATTTTGATTATTTAGCATTGATTTTTGACCAAAAGGAATTCTTAAAAAAAGAAATATACGAAGAAACTCTTTTTTTTTCAAAATGCCGGATATCCTAAAAAGAAGCATATACATTCTTAACAGACATTTAAATGCATTCAGTGTCTATCATCTTTTTTTTTTGATCTGGAAAGGGTTTTTTAGTCTTGGAGTACTGAACCAAGTGTCTGTGCATAAAAGAAATCGTCAGTTACCGATTTATCGATTGTTTTGGTCAAACGTGTTTTGGTTCGTCAAAACTTTAAGCGAGAGCATAAGGTTTACAAAACATAAAATTGCTGACAAGATACAGGTAAGTAATTTATAAAAAAAAAAAAAAAAAGTTATTTCAACATTATTGTGGTTATTAAAATTGTGCTTCAAGTGGACAAATGCTTTAGCTGTGTAATGCCGTTTACACAAAGAAGAACTATGCCGTATATAAAACGTTTCTGAGTGTATACTGCCCATTTTCGCTTTCTCATTAACGAAATGTTGTCAAAAAATCCACCAATTTGGATCTGTTTTGGTCAGGTAAACTTTGCTTCTTATCTTTTACATCATGTAATACAGGTTAGATTCATTCAGAAGCCGCATCGCCAAATAAATCTTAATGCACGCTCAAACTTGTTGGTTTAAGATCGTGTAAATGTATTTTGCACCATCGGGGTTACTTTCCATCTCCAGAATATATATTTGTTGAGACTCAGAGTATTTCAAAATGATATATATGACGTTGAGTGATAGCAAAGTCAATTTATCAGCTTCAATCATGTTCTATTGTGACAGTCATTCCAATGTGTTTAAGGTTTACCTTTTGCTTTTAAATTATTTGTCAAGTTAAATTACTTTTATTTTTTCAGTTCGGATATGCCACGTTAAAAGGAAAAGTCCAAACTAACGCTATATTTGAAATAATAAACATATCAGGCAGTTGCATTTTCAAACATTACAATGAAGTAACGTCATAATTATAACAAAAATTATGGGAAACGTGATTAATAGACGGTGCGGCAAACTTCACATGAACATTCATGACAATGCTGTGAAACGCATCTTAAGAAGTTCCCTGTGCACATACAGAAAAGTCCTGAAGCAGGCAAAAACAGAAACCGTTACAGTAAAAGGGAGGAAATAACAGTTACCACTTTGTTACTGTAATACTATTTTGCACGCCGCATACGTTAATAAGTAAAATTTCAAAAATTAAATCATATGCAATAACAGTTCAAAAATCAATAGTGGTATAAGTAAGATTTATAAATTTCATCAAACGTTCAACAATTTCAATAAGCTATTTTCCACTATAATATCAAACTATTAAGACATTAATTTCACAATCCCACTATTTTTACATGGGCAGTTATACATCGGACGTAATAATTTCATGTGTTTTCTAAATAAAATGCTCAAATGTGGGTTAACTTGTTTGTAATACATTTTGTCATATAGCTTGTTTGCAGCATTTTTAGAATAATAATGTTTGTCATTAACGGTAATATTTCATGATTTCAGACGGCCTATTCGCGTGTTGTATATAGACACAACAACTTATGCATTCAATTACTTTTTTGCTCACCTGTCACATAGTGACAAGGTGAGCGTTTGTGATCACCCTTCGTCCGTCTTCTGCCCGTGCGTTCGTCCGTGTCTGCAAGATAGTGCTTTCATTTATGATTTTATTTTAACCAAACATGCACACAACTTCTATCACAATACGATCTTGAATACTGATTCGTACTTGTGAGATTCTGTAATGCTTTCTAGAGTTATAGTCCCTGAAAGGGTCAGAATTAGCTATTTTGACCTTGTCTGCCCTATTACAGTTTTAACCAAACTTGCATACAACTTGTATCACCATAAGATCTTGATTCTTTTCTTGAACTGGCTAGACTCCATTATGCATACAAGAGTGATTGCCCCTGAAAGGGACAATATTTACTATTCTGACCTTGTCTGCACAATAGCAGCTTCATTTATGACTTGAATTTAATCAAATCTTGAAAAAACATAAGATCTCAGTTCCTTCCTTGAACCGGTCAGATCCCAAAATGGGTTCTCTTCATTTGCGTTGCATTGCCGTGCTCTTGTTTTTATTTGGCAGATCCTTCTTTTGTTCACTTACAATAAATCATTTTTACTTCCCTTTTATGTTGCTATCAATACCTTATTTAGTATTTTTTATTATTAGCCGTATGAAAAAACAGAACCACTTTTCTGTGGTACTACATGGACGGTACCTCTAATTTTAGGTGTATTTTAACATGTTAAAAAGCAAACTTGCACACAATATGTATCACTATAAGATCTCGGTCCCTTTTTTAAACTGGCCAGATACCATCATTGGTATTAGAGTCATGGTCCCTGAAAAGGCATAAAATTAGTTATTTTGACTTTTTCTGCAAAATAGCAGCTTCATTTACAAATTTAACTTAATCTAACTTGCACATAACTTGTATCACCTTAAGATCTTTGTTCCTTTCTTGAACCAGACATATTCCATCATGTGTTTCAGAGTTATAGCCCTTGAAAAGGCCAGAAATACTAACTTCAACCTGGTCTGCACAATAACAGCTTCATTTATGTTTTAAATTTAACCAAATTTTCAAAGAATTTGTGCAACTATGAGATCTTGGTCCCTATCTTGACCTGGGAAAATCGCAGCATGGATTCTATAGTTATGACCCCTGACAGAGTTGTGAGGCTTGTTTTCCCTATATGGCTGTATTAAAAACTGATTTCAAAACAATTTTACACAAGACTAGTGTTCCATGGATGACCTCTATTATATTCCTTTAAACAGTTTTGATTCAGCAAAAAACATGGCCCCAAAGGACTCAATCAAATCGAGTCTGATAATTAATAATCTCTTCTTTCAAAGGATCTTTTTACAGATTTTATTAACTATAACAACAGTAATCTTTAAGTGCCTTGTGGCGGCTGTAAAAAATCTCCCCGTACTTTGATTCAGTGTATTTTCTGGTCCTTTGGGATCATGGAGTCCATTCAACATATGTGTAATAGAGTTCCGTATAAGCTAGTGCTAGGAGGCGTGAGAGGTTTTGCACATTTCATTACCTCTCATGAACTCACAGCACACAGACGCGTGCACCACACACACACACACACACACGCACACGCACACACAAAGCCAACACATTAGGACAAAACAAGCAAATAGGAACACATTGGGGCACCGCCTTGGAACGGTCAGTGGCAAAAACACCACTGGGGAGCTTAAACCGGTTTATGGTTCGCACCCAACCTCACTCTTACCCGCACCATGTTCCAAAGACACGTCTAACAAAATCAATCATTATATCTAAATATCATATAAACATAAATTCTACTCATTACAATATCAGCCAAAGCAAAAAGCATAATATTGTCATGCGTATTCCGCTGTTTACATTTGTAAGACTGCAACATGATTTCACACCTGAACATCATAATGTTAGCCGTAGCCGAGACTGAAAGAGGAAGAACATTTTTTATTTAGAACTACTTACTGTTGACATTTCGACCAATATACGGTGCTACTAGAGCCCCAATTATTCCACCGACGACCACACCAAGTGGCCCTAGAGGCGCACCCATTGCAGCACCTACAGCACCTCCAGCTGTTGCAGAAATACATACAGCCTGAAATACAAAATATGGGATGTTGAAATCAAATATTCCAATAAAAATTTCATTAATTTTGTATTATTTTACTAGGCACAGTTGTCTGCTGTTTCTTGGTCATTGTGAAAAAGCTATTCCAGTCTTACAATAGACCTTTAGTTAATTCATTTTGAATAAATAATAGCTGGTTAATGCATAAATAAATTAGGTGAGTTGGAAACTGGACATTCTTTATGTCAGAAATTGTCAGAAGTGAGTTAAACATTCATAAAAAGGAATTAAACATTTGCCAGAAAGGAGTTGAAAATTTGTCAAAAAGAAGAACATTGGTCAGAAAGGAGATGAACATTCACCAGAAAGGAGTTGAACACTCTATGAAGGAATAAAAATTTACGAAGAACTAGCTGAACAATCACCTGAAAGGAACTGAGGTCAAGCACTTGCCAGAAAGGAGTTAGAATTCATAGAAAAGAGTAAACATTCGCTAGAAAACAGATGAAAATTCGTCAAGTATGTGTTGATCACTCTCTAATAATGAGCTGTACATTTATCAGAAAGAAGATTGTCATTTGTCAAAGAGTAATTGAACATTCTCCAGAAAGAGGATGATAATTCGTAAGACTTCTTTCATTCTTCCTAAATGGTACATGTGTATAAACTAATAAAGATTAATTTTTCATATTAATCTCATTTATTATCGCTTAATTGACCTGGTCAACTATTTATTATTAAGCTTGCCCTAATGTGTCGTCTACACTCCATAAACTTGACAATGCATGCAAGTCACGTGACATATAGGTATAAATGTAAGCAACACAGTCTTCTGTCCTCTTTCAATACCGGTAAATCGAAGCTCATCCACCGCACCCCAATAGCTTTTTATATTACTAGTAGTTATACTGGTTTGTAAATGTATATGAAAAATGAAAGTCCAAATTTCTGCCGTTGAGATCTTGTATATTTCAGTTTGTTTCTCCGTAATGTATGGCAAATCCGGCATCTCTTGACACTATCGTTGTTATACAAGACGGGTGGGTTTATTTTGCTGGATCTCGCAAAAACATAATCTGCATACCGAAGCCGACCATAGTAGACCAGTAAAATAAAAAAAATGTGGAAAGTCCACAGGTCGCTCAACACGACAAAAACGAAAGACTCATGGAATAAATATAGCAGTGCTTAATACTTAACAGTCTAACAGCTTGGAGGAACTGAAGCAACGAGACATTGGTATACCATTGTTATTGTCGATCTAGCACAATATGCTGAACTGAAGCTGAAAGATTTTATAATTTGATTAAGTTTCTACGGGTTTATGATAACGGAGTGACTTTAATATCCATATGGTTCCTTTTACAAGGAGATGATGACTAAAACACGAAGCTTGAAAGCAGTTTATGCGGGGAAGTGACTTTAATACTCACAAGGTTCCATTTACGAGGAGATTATGACTACAACGAAGCTTGAAAGCAGTTAATGCTGGGTGATTTACAAATAAATATATGTTACTTTGTATTTTAACGCATACTATATACAATGTCGTTATTTTTTAGCTGTAAGAATATATTGTTAATGAGTTATGTTTCATTCAGATGTCTATATATTTCATAACCGTGCAATTATCATAGATAAACATAATTTAGAATATTTTCTGTCATGACGGCGGAAAACTTTTACGTATGGGGGCGACCAGGCGTGCACATGCATTCATTGTACCCGCTTTAAAGCAGCAAGGATTTCACATAATAGATACATTTGTTTTACCCCGTGAGTGTCGTCTGTAAGTGGATAACAGTTTGTAGGGTTCAAAAAATTATTTCCGGGGTTCTAAAATTATCTTTCAATGGGTTAAATGAGCTTTAAAGTACTTGCTAGATTAGCTTTGACTAAAGCGGTCTTTAATACCTCCTATTTTGTTAGGCCATTATGTAGCAAACCAGTATAGTTTCATGTTGCACTGGTGGTTGGATTAAAATGTACTGCGGTGTACCTTGCGGTTATATCAATCGCCGAGCGTCGGCAAAAGAAGTATTAGTAATGCTTTGCGGTTGTATCTAGCGCCGTGTCAATGAGTAGCAAAGCAGTATACCAGCATGATTGCACTGGTGGTTGGATAAACAGGTACTGCGGTGTACCATGCGGTGGTTGGATAAACAAGTACTGCGGTGTACCTTGCGGTTAAATCAGTCGCCGAGCGGCGGCGAGAGTAGCACTAGCAATGCTTTGTATCTGGCGGTGTTTATGCAGTGCACAGTTATTACAGATATGACGCCAAACAGCTTCGTTAGTGCAACAGGGGTTGGGGCTTCCTGGGGTTTTGTAAAGTCCGATCTTGGTCGCTCCTATGCGTATGTCTTTCCATAGTTATAATCTGTGGATCGAACAAACTTCATTAGTGTTGTCTGATGAGGTTTATCACGTCCGTCATGACCATATTCCGCCATTCATATTTTCAATTATAATCTTGGAAATACTTTGTAAAAGTAAACTTGATGGAGTAATTTATATGCGGCAATGTAATAATTGTTATTAGAAATATGAGCTATCACATGTCGTTTTTGTCATTGGTATTTATTCAATTGAGTCCTAGAATAATACGTTATTTTCATATCTGTATTCATTTTTTAATATCTTACTGGTTTGTTTAGTTACTACTGATATTAAAAATGATTTTAATTCTTATTTTTCGAGAAATAAACAAATCGGCGAAACATTAAATTGTATTTTCTTGTAGTTTTTGAAATCGAAAGTAGATCGTCTATGTTTGGCTGCTTTCACGAAACGAAACAACTTTTTTATGAAAAGATTTAAATAAGAGGTAATTTAACCGTAAACTTCAATGTCAGATACTGCCAATTGCTGCTAAATGTCTTCGTATCATCACAATTTGTAAAATATATTGTTGAAACTGGAGAAAAGTGTAATAATATTCGGATATAATATTTTGGGTAAATATCGAGCTGTGTTATGAAATTTTAAGAAAAAAAAACTAAAAACAAACTGCAACTGGTAGACTATACTGTCAGTACATCAATCATTAGCCGACTCAGGCCCTTCAGGCCTTTGATTTTCAGTTTCTTATGTTCATACAAAGGTTGACTAATCTGCAAAAGTGCGTGGAATTCAAGAACTGATGCTTTGAAGGGATAAATAAATTTTGAAGCCTGTACACAGACTAGTTAGATTCACATTATATTTAGAATGACCTTTGTATATGGACCTGTTATTTATTAATTGTATCATAGCTCGGTGTTTTTTCTTAACAAATTTGGTGCAGGTAAATCGTATACACTGACTACAGGGTGCGGTAACTAAAAGTGTGCAGGTATTTAATACCCGCACGCTAGTTACCGCACTGTTGGATAGGTAAGTATGCCAACGTGTCTGGAACAGTAGACAGCGAAGGGTATTTTATTGAATTTCTGCTCTCACATTGGTTTATTTTACCTGGGCTTTACACATTTGTAAAGCAAGGATTTTAAGTACTCACTGAACTGCTGTATATGGCAATGAGGAACGCCTACAACTACCATATATGGAAGGCTATGATACAAAACAGAAAGAACATTAAAACTCTCGGGTAAACGATTTATACTCGGGGGGCTACGCCCCCTCGTACAAATCGTTTACCCTTGAGTTTCAATGCTCTTTCTATTACTTATTGTGTATCAAATTATCATTTAGTTTCTTGTAAAGTACGACAATGTATGAAACGTACGAAAATTTATGAGGTATTGATGCCTTATTCATTAATGTGTATCGCTTCAACTTCTGGCAGTGGATGACCAACCTTTCTATGTACTGGACTTGATTAAAGTTGATTAGCATTGTTCATCTAATTCAAACATGTTTACGTCTTGACGGTTTTATACTCAGTTTGAGCTCATATGGTAAGGAAATGTAGACATACTCGACATGAACATGTAGTTATGGGTCATTGCTACCTATCTTTTGTGACATAGATCGGATACCTGGGTAGCTTTATGTTAAAAAGAAGCCATAGAAAGTGATCAGATAGTGGCGAGCTTAAAATAATCGCTCTAACTGAACCACATCTTGATGCTTTTCAACTTGGTTTCAGCCCCATTCCACTGAAACATATTAAACATGTAAAATGCAGGAATATATCCTGAATACAGTTTGAAATCTGGAGTAGTTCTAGAGGCTAGTGTAGGTCATTCATTGATGCTTGGTAGCAGAAGTTCATAATTTAGTGCTCAACATGCTGGGTACCGTGTGGACCTGCAGGCAGATGTATTCAATGTAATATTTATTTTCTAATAGTCAATGAATAGACTTCCAAGCACAGGTGTTGAGGACAGGTAGTTCTATTCAAATAGAGAAAAGTGGAAACTTGAACGGTAGTGGAAATACATGCTACCGTCCACGCCCTCTGGCCCCAGGTTGAACAGAACTCAACATTTACACATGCTAAAAGTACAAAAAGCAATTTAGAGACATCCGCAGATGTATTCAAACGGCGGTGAACATGGAACCTTCAATGATACACGTGTTGAGGCGTGTAATTCCACGAGGAGCGGCGTTTGGTCCCCAGATAAAACAATGGGTTTGTCCCAAACGAGAAAACAATGGGCAGAACTAAACAAACCGGAATTTAGGAAGGGGATCCGAGGTTATGGAGCCTGCGTATCACAGGAACTGTCAAAAGACAAAATCAAAAAGCAGGCACCATATCCAAGGGGTGATTATACAATACCCAAGGCTATGAAAGCGGGGGTATTGGAACCACCCAGGCCAAAATTGGCATGTTGAGAAACTTAACAGTACCAATAACACGACATAAAAGTCGTGCTGAACGATCTGAGAAGATGGAATTATAACAGCCCTGGTTGAATGTACGGGGAGACTTTGTACGGCCGCCACACGGCACAAACAACGCTGCTGTGATAATAAAATAGATGAAAGTGGAAACTTCACAGGTCGCCCAACACGACAAAAACGAAAATGTTTCAGGCTCTGTTTGATTGAGCCTGTTCATGGACGGTAGTGGAAATGCATGAAACAAAAAAAAAAACACAACAACAAAAAAAAAAAAACAACAACAACCCCCCCCCCCCCCCCCCCAAAAAAAAAAAACCCCAAAAAACAAACAAACAAAAAACTTCATTACATTGTGGCAAAAAAGTCACATGTCGTATAGGTACGTTTTGCTTGCTTACGTTCTTTGCTCCAGACGGTATTCTTACCTTTTTACACTTGTTATATTCCTAAAAATATATTTCCAACTAGGTCCTCAGTTTAAAATATGCAGAACAAATAGGTACAGTCAAAAGCTTTATCAATGTCCAAATGACTAAATAAAACACTATCATAGGATAAATTATTATCGTGTCTTTCTTTACGTCAAAAAGTTCCAAGTTGATGTCATAAAAGGATTATCAAATTACTCTAATAACTATAGACTTAACACTTAATCACAATTATAAGCAATACAACATTGCAGCATTGGCCAGGAGAATAACCCTGGACGCTGAGCTGCGGGCAGTCAGCTTTTCATGGGGCAAAGCAAAGAAAAAGGCAGAAAACAGAGACGACTGGAAGACAGTGGTGAAGGCCCTATGCCCACCCGAGGGCGAAGATGAATAAGTAAGTAAGTAAGTAAGTTCATACGGTCGAAAGTAATAGAATGGTCATATTTATACATTATGCAATGTGGAACGCCTACAACTACCATATACGGATGGCTATGATACAAAACAGAAAGAGCATTACAACTCTCGAGTAAACGATTAATACTCGGGGGCTACGCCCCCTCGTACAAATCGTTTACCCTCGAGTTTCAATGCTCTTTCTATTACTTATTTCACATTTATTCAAATCGTAAATGTTTCGTTTTCTATATTTTATGCATTACTCAATTTTGTTTTTTACAACATGCTTTTCGAAGTGACGAAAGGACATCACAACCGCAATAGGATGATTACAGTGTCTATTTCAGGTAATCAAACTGATAAAAAAATAATTATCAAAATTTTTCGCCTTTTTGATATTCATTCACAGATACACCATATCTCATTATTCAAGTTCGGGTTCTTCAAGATAAATATTTCGGTTCTGACTCAAAGTTGACCTACGGGGCATTCGTACCATGTCCGTAAGCAATCATTGTCATTAAGAACAGCTTATGGAAAACTAAGCTTCTTTAGTGTGTGTAACTGATTAATTTTATTTATCATTTTATCATTTTATGTTAATATGCGTTATGCAGATTTTTACAAAAAAAGAATTCTTGTACTTTTTGTCTAGTATTATTTATCAAGTTAAACAAGATAATACTAAGATAATACTAAGTTTAGAAAATAGACTGTTTCGATGTCATCATTGTTAGGTATTGAAATAACTAAAAAATAAAGGATTACAGACATGTCTTAACATTTCACTTGAACGTCATTACGTTTTAAGATAATTGTGTTTTAAATGGCCCATTGGGTAGTTATGACGACATGTATCATTTGACACTTTTCCTACATCTCTATTTGCCGAACACAGTAACTTAATATACCTTATACAGCGTAGCAGATTTGCTTTTGATTTTTATGATCGTCGTTTGAAAGAATGAAACGTAATTTGATTTTGCATTTTAATTTGTTAGTAAGTAAAATCATATCAAAGTGATTTTGTCTTTGCAAGAAATTTCAGTAACATTAATAGTTATTCATTGTATTACCAAGTTTGGAAACGTATGTCATCAGATTCCTGGTGATGTTTCTTTTGTTTAATTTGCATTTCTTATGCGGAGCATTACAAAAAAAGAGAAGAAAATGATTTCGTGTCAATTCATGAAATAATATCAGAGAATAAAATAGCTAAGCTTTTTTCTCTCGAATTCTTTTATTGTATAATCAAATAAGGAATACAATTTGTCACAAATTTGTCTTTCACACATACTGTTACACAAAATAAATTCTTCTTGGCTGGAGAAATGTGAAATCTGTCTTCAAAGTTGGCCCAATATAACATCCTTATAGGTAATTATACATTCGCCTCAAACACAGTTCTCGAAGAAATTCCTTCAAGTTCCTCAAAAATAAAAGAAATCAATACAGTTGTGTATATCGGAAAGGGAATAAGACTGCATAAATACACGTTGTGTCACGTTCGTTCCTTTTAATATCACTAACATTACATATAAACACAACGGCCTCGACGTCATAAACGTAACGTAATACAGAAGACGCCACGTAAGAAAGGCGGCAAATGAACGTCAATACTTTACATACTGGGTGCCGCGAAAGTTATAAGGATATCTACAGTTCTGAAAGTTTCTACCCCACTATTCCTTTATCGAAAGTTCTCTTTTTGGAACTTAAACAGCCACAGTCACTTTATGAAATAGCACAAATTTCTAAAATTGCAATGTCTCTTTATACTGTTTGTCACGCGAATATTTCACTGATAACTGGAAAAGTAACCGCATTTCTGTAGTAAGCAAGTCTACAAGATAGAATAAGCTCCGCTTATTATATCATATTTCAATATTGTTTCCGTATGTAAGATATATACATATGTCTATAGAGAGAGTGTGAGTTTATATTTTAGATGCAACACACATATTCAATATAAAAACCATCTTTCGGGTCTTGTTCTGTTTGTGTGTCAATAAGCCATCTCAATAGATCAATACATATATATTACAATGACAATATATATATATTACAATTGTGGCGAGGATAGGATTATTTTAAAACTGAGGATTAATTGATTTTGTGACAATGGAAAATTTACCTGCGTTTCCCAAATTTGATGTATTCACTGAAGAAAATTCCCTAGGTGTTCCGTGGAACAAACTGGTAGATGAATTGGAAAATTTTTTGTTGGGCTAGGTATAAATACAAGAAAAAATGAAAACAGGCACTTTTACTGCGCTGTGCTGGAGATGATGTATAAGACATTTATGACACATTAAATCTGCCTGGAGAGAGTGAAAATTACGATGAAACAAAAGCTGAACGTACGAACTACTTCAAACCTAGAAAAAACACTCGGTTTGAAGTTTTCGAATTCAGGAATATTAAACAATTGCACGGTGAAACGATTAACCATTATGTTACTAGATTGCGACGAAAAGCTAAAGACTACATTTTCGGACACTGAGTCAGAAATTAAAAGCCAGATCATACAATAGGGTTATTATAACAGTAGCTTGTTCTGGGATGCAGTATTCGGCTCGAGTGGATTTTACCAGATCGGATCTCAGGAGGCGCGCAAGCGCCGAGTGTGATCCGACCTTGCAAAATCCACGGGAGCCGAATACAAATTCCCAGATCAAGATACTGTTATAATGACCATTTTACTATATATACCTTTACCGTTTTGTTCTTGAACGAAATCTTCAATGTTTATCGATATCAAATGGAACTTAAAGTTTTTTATGTGCGCTGTTTATAAATATGTGTCGGGTCATGCATAATAATAAAACTAGTCCGGCAGCATACAATACGGAATGTACAATACGGAATTTAAAAGATACAGTACGGAATTTTTGTCTGTCTGTTCATATTTTATTGTGAAATACAAGCCGAGTTTTTACAGAATATATATAGGTATATAATAAAGGGTGTTATTTCGTAAAAAATGAGAATGCGGTGTTTACAAGATTCAGAATAATCACTTAATGACTTACAATGATGACAATGATGAGAACAATGGACTCAAGCAACAAGTATGTCAAAGGACACTAGTAGTCAGCAGGTAGTGCGTGTAAAAAGCAATCCACATGTTAGTCGGAAATCAAAGGGACTCGTACCACAACGTTTGCAACAACGTTCTAGTCGTAACTGTGGAGGAAAATACCCACATATATCACGTTGCCCCGCACTTGGAGCAGAATGTAATTATTGCCATAAAAAGAACCATTATATATCGGTTTGTAGAAAACGTAAGAAGCTGGCGACATTGATCGAGTATTAACAACCGGATTTAGAAGTTTTAACAGATGAATACGCGACGGATTGCAATTCTGATTAATGTGATGTGCTCTTTGGATTTATGTCAGATGGAAAAAAAGTGCCAAAGAAAAAGATAAAATCAGATGGCGAAGATGTGAATGTTTTGATTGATAGCGGGTCATCAATCAATATTGTTAGTGAAGTTGTCCTTGAGAAAATGAAAAAAAGTCACCAGAAATCAAGAAAACGACCACAAAAACGTTCGCATTTGGACAGAAGTATACCAAAAACCAAATTTACCGGGAGATAATCAAAACAGAGAAAAATGTTAGTCCGACGGTGGATGATATAATCTTAACGTCAAATGGCGCAAATTGTTTTCGCGTGTCGATCTGTACAAAGCTTTCCATCAAATTGAACTGGATGAGTCATCACGTGTAATGACAACGTTTCAGACACAATTTTGACTTTTTCGGTATAAACGTTTAAATTTTGTAGTGTCAGCAGCACAGATTCTGTTCCAAAATGAGCTTCGCAAAGCACTTCAGAGTCTGACAGGTGTGTTAAACATTGCTGACGATATCGTATGCTACGGCAAAACGCGTGAAGAAGATATCAATCTGCAAGCATTACTTCAACGTCTGCAAGAACGGAACCTGACATTGAACAAGAAAAGATGTTCGTTAGGAAAGTTTTATGGGTACGTGTTTTCGGAATCGAGTATTTCACCTGATCCTGACAAGGTAGATGCAGTAAAAAGCATTGACAGACCAAAATCTGTATCCGAAATCCGTTCATTTCTTGTTCTCACAAGCTGTTTGTCTAAGTTCATAGATAGCTATTCAGTCCTAACGTAACCATTACGACGACTTACACATCAGGATGTAAAATTCGAATGGAATGACGATCAGGAAAAATCATTCACTTCACTAAAAATGGCATCGACTAGTGACAAAGTCATAATGTATTTTGACCCGAGCAAAGAAACTCGAGGGCGCAGCGCAAAACTATACCAACTACATTTTGCACTTCTTTTAGGAGAAGGAAAAAACCTTTTCTTTTATTCTTTATTCAATATTCTGAATTAAGTTTTGGAATCAAAATACATAGTGATTCAATATATACATATATGTTGTTGTTTTATATATTCTTGTACAGTGATTTATGAGGCAGAATTTGACTTGGAATAGTTTTGCGTTGAAAATAGACTTTATATTTTACAATTGTTTGTGCAAAACTATTCTAAATAAAGTTGAACTACTTTTGCACTGATATTCTCAGCAAAATACATTTGATGTCACAGTGCAAAACTATTCTAAGTTACCTTATAGCTTAATTTTGATGTTCTTTTTCAGTCAGAATTTCATACTTAGATCAAATTAACAAAGATAATGTCTAACAAATGTTATTTGTTAAATATAGTAGACAACATTTTACATAATATAACCAGAAACTGCTTTATTTGAAGGGCATGCCCTACAACAGAGAGCACTTAATCATCTTCAGAAACCATGATTAAATGAAGCTTTGACCTAAAAGGAATAAGGAAAAAAAATCCAACATCATCTAGCCTTGTACATAACAAACAACACATTATGAATTTACGGAGCCACAGTAGCACTCGAATTTGCTGCGAAAACCACGACATTTATTTTTTTATCGTGGTGATTCTATAGGCACCTGTATCATGAATACAAAAGACAACTTTGAAAATTTCCACTAAACATTCCAACAATAGCATGTACAACTCATGTTTTGTTGGTATCACACTGTTGTTGTACACTTTTTGGTTTTGGATGGAAGCGATTTATTATAAATGGACGCAATTCCTTTATATATGTAATATGTTGCCCCAAACAGAATATTTCAATATAATGATAATGTTCTTCTTTAAAAGTGTAAATATTTCCTATTTTACGTTTATCTAGCTCATAATATACGTTTGCAAATGATCTGCTAAAAGTAGGATATGCCCCTTTAAAGATAGATTTTTGTACATGAGGATCTTTCTTGTTTGTGGGATACCAGATTGTTACATAAACTGTAATTAGGGTTGAAAACCTATACCTGTAACAATAGAATGATCCCTATAAATCCTGCACAATATTTCAAATGATGAAATGCATTTTTCTTCTAATTGTTTTCTTACGCTTCAATACAGATTTTTTTTGTATGTCATTGTAATATGCAATTATAAATCGTTCGCAATAATTCAAATAATTGCATGTTTGATACTATGATTTTTCTTCATTAAAATGCTTCAATACAGAAAACCTTTTTTGTAACTTGTATCATTGCAGCTTTTTCGAGTTCCACAATGCATGAGGACCGTAACTGTTCAAATAAACAATTATATTAATATGTTGTCGTTTTAATTATCATGCAGAAGTATAAATCCCACACGGTAATTGAAACATGTTTGATAATTATGACTATTCTTCATTTAAACGTTTCGATAATGAAACTCTTTTTCTACAACATTACAACATGCACTTAAATCATTGACACCCTTTCTGATTTCCTGAGGATGCATGAGGACTGTTATATCAATCAAACAATGATATAAACACAAACATAATTGCTTCTTTTAAAATACCCTGCAGGAGTTGTATCCTCATATGTACAATATCTCTGTCTTTAAAAATCCAAACTGTTCAAGCAATAGACACTATCAAAATTATATTAACATGACATGCTTCTTGTCCTATTTCAGTTTGTGTAAAAATAGTTAAATACACAAGTGTAATATTATAAATTCTAACATGATCCGATTCATTTTTCCATTAACAAAGAAGGCAGAAAACAGTGAATTATTATACAACAAATCACTGTTCTGACGTCACAGTTATTACGTTATGGCTTCAAACGGCATAGCGGCGCGCTTGAAAAGAAACCGACTGAAAACGGGCAAGTATTTAATGAATGTCATCAAGGATGTACTTAAAAATCCTTGGTACCGTGTTAGAATCGAAATATTATATCTCATTTAGTGATTTGCTCTTGAATAATTCATTGTTGTTCAGATGCTAATTATTATATCACTCGGGCTGCGCCATTGTGATACAATTCCTTCTCATCTGAACTCTAAACAATGATTTATTCAACGATCAAATCACTGGGTGAGATATATTATTTCTTAAGTAAAAGTAAGACTCCTTTTGAGTATATAACTTCTAGTTATTTTCTCAAAAGTGCCAGAAATCATAAATTTATTTTTTGTTTAAGCGGAATTTTGTGTTTACATAAAATGTTTTGACTGCTTCAGAAACAGAGATGATGTTTTAATACAATTTATTTTACTAGTCATCTTTTTGTATAAAGTAATTTTTTAAGTCTGATAAGAAATTTACATGGATTCATAAAAAATAATTTTCATGCACTGCTGTAGATAAACAATTAAAGCGATTTGTTGAGGTTTAGCCTTGTCAAATTACAATAATACAATTTGAAAATACACAACCAGCAAGACTTAGAGCTATACTGTGTCTTTTCACTTGCTATTTATATATTATATCTTCACATACTAAAATGATTATATTTTGTTGATAATATCCTCAATGTAAATAAAATTTATCCCAATATATAATACCTGTTGGAAACAGAAGCATCTTTTGAAAACTGAACAGGCTGTGTCAGTAATTCTTACAGTCACATTATTCTTATAATCCAGTGAGCTCCATTCTTTGACAGTGAAATCTAAGCAATAATCTATCAAAATGCTTTATTTTGTTCAAATTCAAATCAAGAGCTGAGGGACCTGGCTCTGTTACCATTTAAAGATGTGAAGTTTCAATGCAATGGTTGTTGAACTACTTTTAAAAACTAACGAAGACACGATTGTGTGAAGTTTCAATCCAATTTGTATCCTATTTATGAAATAAATAATGCAAACTCCAGAAAGAGGCATACATTTGTTAAAATGCAAGTTAGAATAATATACCCTTGACTACACATGAAGGCCGTGATTTTTAAGTTTAAAAGCAATAAAAATATTCTTAATTGAGTGTACAAGTATAAAAAATACCCCTCGGTGACTAGAAGTGCTCCCCTTAATTCAAAGAAACATATTATTGTTCTTCATCTGAAAAACTGTTTTCAATAACTGAAGGACTTACAAATAGTTATCCTGAGATTTTCTAAATGCAGTGCAACCTTGCAAGATGTGAATATAGGCTATTATAGCCTATGTTACTTCTATCAGTCTATTATGGGAGATCAAATGGATATTAGTATGAATCCTGGTCATAATACATTCATGGAACTTTTAAACTGCAACTTGTAAAAGGTGTCTTTTAAAAGATGTCAACAAAAGCACCACCTAGCGGGGTGTATGCTCGACTTTTCTCAGTGTTGGATAGTATAAGGGGTATCAAGTTACTAGTATAAAGAGAATGCCATGATATTTTGTATATGACTGTGTTAAAAAAAATGGGAGTAGGGGAGGGGTTTCGAGCAAGTGTGGGGTAAGGATCAAGTAAGGGGATAAAGAGTTAGTAAAAACCATTCAAAGTTTCAAGGGGATACCTTTGATAATGTTTGAGAAATATTTCAATTAACTTCAAAAATAGTGCAAATTCATATGTACTAATTAGAAACAAGGGCAGATCACTCCAGATATACAGGGTACAGGGTAATGTGCTATGTCACTATGGTATGCCCTTGTGATAGTGAATAACTATTCAAAGTTTCAAGTGAATACCTTTGATAGTCTGTGAGAAATTGACTCGCACGAAAACTTAACCAACGCAGACGTTGACGATCAGGTTATGACAATAGCCAGACTTTTTTTCTTCGAAAAGTCGAGCTAAAAATCTTGACATGAGCCTTTTGTAGAGGAGATTATGTGAGTGTAAGGAACGACAACTCTTCCTGGAGATTCAGTAATGAGAGCGGGTGATCTAATTACACGCATCTGAATGACTACCTGTGCTGCAATCAAAGACTCATACAGCAAAGGATTTATCATTTTGCTTCTAACATGTTAAGTTAGTGTCTTTTTACCCTATTTACAGTGTGGTACTACATTTTAATGCTCATGATATAACTACCACAAAATAGTCTGGCCGTCTTGTGTGACTCTACATTTCTTCTATATGGGGCAAAATACAAATCGTGTTAGAATATACTACATACAGTATTTGAGTACCAAATAAATTATGCATTCAATATGATTTGAATACTATTCTAGTTTCTTTTTGACAAAACATATTATTTTGAAAAAAATAGCAGTTTTTATTTTCATATATTATTTAAACTGTTTTATACTCAAATTAATAAAATTAATGTTACAGGTTATCTTTAGACATAATTTGATATGCTTATACGAATGTTGTTATGTCATAAACCATTTTTTCAGTGCAAAACTATTGCAAGATGAGATAGAATAGTGTTGTGCAATGAATTTCTTACTATAGACTTTTGCACGTTACAGTGCAAAACTAGTCTAACTCAATCTTGGAATAGTTTTACAATACAAATTTAATCATTTTGAGATAGACTATTTTCTATTTTTATTA
Source organism: Mercenaria mercenaria (assembly GCF_021730395.1). NCBI lineage: Eukaryota > Metazoa > Mollusca > Bivalvia > Venerida > Veneridae > Mercenaria > Mercenaria mercenaria. Next base: position 57,900,914 of record NC_069375.1, on the reverse strand, counting down.
AAATCAAAGAAAATAGTTAAGATATAACCAAATTTTTTACACAGTATAAATTATGTACAAACATTGTGAAAAATATAAAAATATCATTTTCGCCAAAATATGTAGTTTTGCGCTGAGCCCTCGAACTGAACTCTGGGTAGACGGCAGCCCGGTATGCTGTTCAGGAATACTTATTCAGAAAGGAAAAATAGTGTCGTATGGAAGCAAAGGTTACAATTCAGTACAAGCGCGCTATTCGCAAACAGAGAGAGAAGCTTTAAGTGCTGTTATCATGATTCAACATTTTCAATTGTACTTATTCGGCAAGCAGTTCAAACTGATAACGGATCACGCTGCACTTCAATCAATTTTCAACAACGTAATGAATATACAGTCACTAAGATGAGATTGTTGGCGTTTGAAGTTGTTAACGTATGATTTCCAGACGATGTATAGACCAGGACATTTAATGATCTCAGATTATCTTTCCAGACATTCGCACGCGAGACACGCGACCAACACAGTATCCGAACAATATATCAGTTTTGTCACTGAAAACGCTTTGCCAGTTGAATTGAAGCTATCAGACGTAGCTAAAGCTACTAAATCAGACTGTGTATTAAGTTTTGTCGAGAATGCAATAGAAACAAATGACTGGAAAAATCAAAAATGCCAAACCGATGACAGTTTTCGTTTATATGAAAATTTACACAAGAATCAAGAACTTGCAGTTGCATATACCGATGAAGGATATGTGTTGTTACGAGGTACACAGCTTTGTATATCGGAAACTTTGCAAAAACAAACAGTGTTACTTTCGCACTAGGGTCACCAAGGCTAATCAAAGTGCAAAGGATTACTTTGGGAATATTGTTGGTTCCCGCATGTGGATAAAATGGTTGAAGAAGCATGCAAATCATGCATTGTGTGCCAAGCTGCATCATCAGGATGTACTCCAGATCAGATCAAACCAACACCTCTGCCACGAGATGTGTTTTCTGAAGTCAGTTGTGACTTCTGTGGACCATTCCCGAACGGGTACCTGATATAAGTAGTAATATGCGATTATAGTCGTTTTCCAATAGTTGAGACAGTATGGTCAAAATCCATAGAAACTGTCATGCCGCGTTTTGAATCAATATTTCCGATATTTGGATATCAAGACGTACTAAGAACGGATAATGGACCTCCATTTCAGAGTCGTGCTTTCAAAGAATATGCTGATGAGTCGGGTTTTAAACAGAAACGAGTTACTCCATGAGGGCCTCCGTGGCCGAGTGGCTAAGGACGCTGACTTCAAATCACTTGCCCCTCATCGATGTGCGTTCGAGCCTCACTCGGGGCGTTGAATTCTTCATGTGAGGAAGCCATCCAGCTGGCTTACGGAATGTCGGTGGTTCTACCCAGGTGCCCGCTCATGATGAAATAATGCACGGAGATGGGCACCTGGAGTCTTCCTCCACCATTATAGCTGGAAAAAGTCGAAATATGACTGATCATGTGTCGGTGCGACGTTAAACCAAATAATAAAAATAGAATTACTCCATTGCACCCACAAGGTAATGCAATAGTCGAGCGATTCATGACACCATTGCAAAAAATCAGTCAAAACCGCAATAACATCATGTCAAGATGATAAGAGAGCGTTGGATAGATATCTAATGAATTTTCGCAATTGGCCACAATCTTCAACACAAAAAGCTGAAAGTTAATAAATGTACAATCGGAAAGTGAAAACAAAATTACCATCAATGACATTTGAAAAAGAGGACACAGTTGTTTGTGACAGGGACAGTCTGTCACAATCGAAAAACAAAATTTATGCGGACAAAAACAGAAGAGCTTAGCAAAGTGCATTGAAAATTGGAGACCGTGTGTTCCTAAAACGGGAACAACGTAACAAATTTGAGACAGTGTTTGACCCTACACTTGGCATTGCCATTGGTAGGAAAGATTCGATGCTAACAGCAGGCACAGAGGAAATAAAATTACACGAGACGTGTCAAAGTTCAGGGTAGTTCAAAGTGGTCATGAACTGGCGCAGACGAAACCTGCAGATACTGTATTTGCACTACGTCAAAGATCGCAAAGGAAACGACGACCGACTAGACGTTTTGTAAATGAATAATTAGATTTATCAGCGACATTATTTGACATTTTTCTAGGCACAAGATTAGTCACCTAAATGTTGTGCCCTATTTGCTACTATAGCAGTCTAGTCAGTTAAAATTCGCTTGCTGGATTTATTATTCTTTGGACAAATGATCAGTGTGGGAAAATATTATGTTACTCTTGGGAATTATCACTTGTTTGTTTTACAATTACATTATAATAAGTTCTTGAGTGGTAGAACTCAAAACTTAACTTTTAATTTTGATAAAAAAAGTTGATTGTACACATCTTGGGGGTTTCGAGATAAAACACGAAACTGTTAGATAACGACGGAACATTCCGAGGACTTTCCCAGGAAATTTCAATTTACAGTGACATTTTAAAAGTACTTAGCTAAAGCAGATGCTTTATAAACTGTTTAGGCCTAAAGATTCTTTGTTTCCGGTAACATGCTCAAAAAATAGGGTAGGTAGGTCGGAATTTTTTTTATTATTATTATTCAGGGGGACTTTTCGGAAATTATTTTTGTGTCAAAAATGAATACAAATAAGGGTGTTATGCCTTTAGAGCATCGGGAAGTTGATTTCTAACTTCACTGGCCATGTTTACAGCAAAAAAATGCAGTGCAGTTCTGCAACATTTCGTTAAAACGTTGAAAAAAATATTCTCGAAGGTCATAAAAACATTTAGGGTCGGGCCAAAAATTTAGGGTAGGTCGGGATACCGGAACAATTTTTTATGTTTATAACAAGGGTTAATGATCTTTGCTGAAAAAGGGGAGATATTATGATAATAAAATTGTTAACTAGCTTATTTCATTAGAACAGAATTTCATGTTATGGGTACATTGTGTATATATTTTAACTTTGATTATTTTAAATAATTTATGTATTCTGATTATTGATGAGTTCTAATCTAAAGGTAAAGGAGGATGTAGTAAGCACGTCTACAAGATGGATTAAGCTCTGCCTATGATATCATATTTCATTATTGGTTCTGTATGTAAGATATATACATATTTCTATAGAGAAAGTGTGAGTTTATACTTTGGATTCAACACACTTATTAAATATATAAACCATCTTTCGGGTCTTGTTCTGTGTGTGTGTCAATAAGTTACCTTGGTACAGTCGGTCAGGGAATGCTGTTCATTTCAAAACTCACAGGCTTTCTCCTAAGTGGCTGCAGGGTTTCTCATATCCGAACTTCCTGGGGGTCTTGTTTTATCTCTACTTCCGGTGAAAAAAGATACAGTAACTCGAGGGTTGTCATGTACTTCCGGTATGACGGACTGACCTGCGTCCATGACGGTGATTTCTTTTTAGATCGTCTTCCGAAGTTCCGCTACAGTCCATCCAACATTTACGTGTTCTCTTGTTAAATTTCTGCGTACTTCCGCTGGAAGTTTACTAATAATGACTGGAATGAGTAGCAAGCCGTAAGTCTCTTGAAATTGTCCGATCGACTCTAGACCGCGGATGTAGGACTCTGACTGGTCGTAGTAACTCTGGAGGCTGGGCAACGTGTTGATAGGACGTTTCTGTTCTAACAGGGCTTGCATGTAGGCTTGTACAATCTTATGGACCTGACCGAATCTGTCCTGTAATAGGCTGATCTACCCCTTAGTTTGCGTTCGTCAAAGCGAATCCTGCTATAGTATTAACAGCGTGACCTTCTAACTGGGCTTTTAAGTAATTAAACTTCTGGATATCAGAAAGAGAGGGGTTAGTATGTACTGCTGACTCATAACTGTCCCAAAATGTTTGCCATTGTAATAAATCTCCAGAAAATATCGGAAGTGATAATTTTAGTAATTTATGCGAATGAGAAAAGGTTGAACTTAGAGTCTGTAGCGATGTCTGTATAGCGGGAAATACCGGTAACGTCTGCTCAGGTCGCACGACATCTGTCTCAGAAACGAAGCGCTCCGAACGTCTGTATTCCATGAACATGTAATTAATAACATGGATTTCTAAGTTCAGGTGATATTCGTCGGCCTCTATCATCTCTGTCTCGATCTGCTCTGGTTGAAATAGCTCTAGAATCTTTTGATCTGACTCTCTCACACATTCCTGTTTCTTCTGGATGTTGTTCAATATTGTATTAAAGATCGTCGGTGTCGGCTCTTCTTTTGCAGTTTCAATGCGTTGTAAATACTGACGTATAATTCGGCGATGGCCTTCTCTGATTGACTTGTTAGTCTCCATCTCTATGCAATTTGTTTACGGCACCAATATCGGAAAAGGATTCGAATAAGACTGCATACATACACGTTGAGTCAGGTTCGTACCTTTTAATATCACTAACGATATATATCAACACAACGGCCGTTACGTCATAAACGTATCGTAATGGAGAAGACGTCACGTAAGAAAGGCGGCAAATGAACGTCAATACTTTACATACTGGGTGCCGCGAAAGTTATAAGGATATCAACAGTTCTGAAAGTTCTATGTAGCTCTAGTATTCTACATTACTATTCATTTATCGAAAGTTCTCTTTTTGGCACTTAAACAGCCACAGTCACTTTATGAAATAGCACAAATGTCTAAAATTGCAATGTCTCTGTAAACTGTTTGTCACGCAAATCTTTCACTGATAACTGAAAAAGTCACTTCATTTCTGTAGTAAGCAAGTCTACAAGATTGTGTCAGGTTCGTACCTTTTAATATCACTAACGTTACATATCAACACAACGGACGTGACGTCATAAACGAAACGTAATGCGGAAGACGTCACGTAAAGAATGACGGCAAATGAACGTCAATTCTTTACAGTGTAATTCGCTACTTTATTTTGAGTCACTCCAAACATGTCTTCCTAGTGACTTCACATAAATTCTTACAGTCAAATATAGAATATGATTGACTATAAGAAAGTGTAGCCTTAATTCTCTTTCTGGCCATCCGCTGAAGATCTGATTTGATCTGATTTGTACTTAATTATATACTAAATAGACACATATCGGCTCCAAGTGAGATCTTAGTTAACATACATCCGAACCAGTTGTTCAGACTTTCTATGCTTCCATGCAACACGGTTTCTACCGCAGGTAATTCGTTCAATTCAGAAGATCACCAGAAGTAAGTTCACGCCTCTCGTATAAGTCAATACTCTCATATACAATTATACAGTAATGCATAAAGAAAGTTGAAACTCTACACATCGCCCAACAAGAGAATGAAAATGTTGCAGACTCCATTTGATTTAACCTGCTCAAGAAAAGAGGGGTCATTCATGCATAGTTTGTCTGAAAAGGGGGCATTCAGCGACACATCTGTACCATAACAAACCCCATCAGCCCGGGCACACAAGTCTATATTGCAATATTGAAATCATCGATATTTTTTTCCATGTACTTATGCCTGACTTTCATATCGGATGCGATTAGTGTCATGGCATTAATGTTTTATTTATTGTCAATCTTATTCACAATATTGAACAAATTTATAGTAGGTACATAAAATCGGTAAATATGCACTCGTTCTTTAGCGGAAGAATATTGCGCTCCAAAAAGTCGTGAAAGATAATAACATATAAAATTATTGTGGTGTTTTTAAATACGAACTTCGTATCAAAACTCTAACACTGAAGTTAAATTGAGAGGGTGCCGGTGCCGATAAAAAACAATTGTGTCCGAGAGGGTTCCCCTGCCGTGTGCAGAGAATTAACAGGGATCCTGTTAGGCAAAACAAAAGCCGACTGAGAGGGAAGCCGTGAACTAACGAAATCGAAAGTAGAATGTTTTAAAGGAAATATGATGAAAATAACCACATATTGTGTATAAACAAAAAATATGGGATCAACGGCTTCACAATTAAGGTGATCCTTGCTATATTCAAGGAAAGTCGTATTTAAGGATAACATGGTGCAATAGCCATATTTCATATCTTGTAACTGGATGGCAATATTTAAATGAAAGGATTTGGTCTCTTTAAAGTCTGTGTGAAGTTAGCAGAATAACAGAATAGCAGAATGACAGATTAACTCCAGCAGAATAGCAGAAACGCAGAACAGCAGAATAGCAGAAACGCAGAATAACTCCAGCAGAATAGCAGAATAACAGATCAGCAGAATAACCTCAGCAAAGCAACAGAATAGCAGAATAGTAGAATAACTCCAGCGGAATAGCTGAATTGCTCCAGCAGAATAACAGAACAGCATAATAACTCCAGCAGAATAACAGAATAGCAGAATAGAAGAAAAACTCCAGCAGAATGGCAGAATAGCAGAATGACTCCAGCAGAATGGTAGAATTGCAGAATAACTCCAGCAGAATAACAAAAATAGCAGACTAGCAGACTAACTCAAGCAGAATGGCAGAATAGCAGACTAACTACGGCAGAATAGAAGAAAAACAGAATAACACCAGCAGAATTACTCAAGCAGAATAGCAGAATAGCAGAGCAACTCTAGCACAATAGCAGAATAACTTCTTTTTCATTTTACCTCGCATCTGTCTGTAAATTAAAATTAGCCTTAAACTATTTTTGTGGTAAACATGTAACCATAATTTGTTAGAAAACCTATTTTGTCAGTTAGAATAACATCTTTAATGCTATACATTATACGTCTCGCATAATACCCCGCACAATTAACATTAGCGTAAGGTAGATGAATAGCAGAATAACTCAAACAGCATAGCAGAATAATCCAGCTGAATAGGAGAATAGCAGAATAACTCCAACAGAATCACAGAATAGCAGAACAGCAGAAAAATTCTAGCAGAGTACAGGAGCAGCAGAATAACTCCATCAGAATAGCAGAATAACTCAAGCAGAATAGCTGAGTAACTCCAGCAGAATGGCAGAACAGTAGAATAACTCCAGCAGAATCACAGAATAACACAGAATAACAGAACAGCAGAATAACTCCAGCAGAAAAACAGAACAGCAGAATAAATCCAGTAGAATAGCAGAATAGTAGAATAACTCCAACAGAAAGCAAAATAGCAGAATAACTCCAGCAGGAAACAGAATAGCTGAATAACTCCAGCAGAAAGCAGAATAGCAGAATAACTCCAGCAGAGTAGCAGAATAGCTGAGTAACTCCAGCAGAATGGCAGAACAGCAGAATAACTCCAGCAGAATAGCAGAATAACAGAACAGCAGAATAACTCCAGCAAAATAACAGAACAGCAGAATAACTCCATCAGAATAGCAGAATAACTCTAGCAGAATAGCAGAGTAACTCGAGCTGAATAGCAGATTAACGCAATCAGAATAGCAGAATAGCAGAATAACTCCTGCAGAAAAAACAGAAAAACAGAATAACTCCAGTAGCATAGCAAAAAAATTTTAGCAGAATAGCAGAATAACTCAGCGGAATAGCAGAACAGTAAAATAACTCCAACAGAAAGCACAATAGCAGAATAATTCCAGCAGAAAGTAGAATAGCTGAGTAACTCCAGCAAAAAGCAGAATAGCTAAATAACTGAAGCAGAATGGCAGATTAGCAGGACAGCATAGAAAAGACAAAAAGGCTAAATGTTTTTATTTAGACTCGCATCTGCATGACAATGAACATCAGCGCTTAAGACTGTTTGCAACAGGAGTATATCTTTAAAACAAACTGTCCAAAAATAGAAGGTTACTACTTAGAGTGTCCTTAAAAGTTTTGAATTTTGTATAGAATGATTGTATGTTTTAACAACAAAGTATATCAAAATATAAATGCTCATAGTTTTACATACCACTTATTGAAATGCTTTTTTGACAACAAAATGCCTTTTAAAAGTTTTTTAAACAGTTTTCTCTTTGGATCATTCATACCGGTACATTCTATGGACCGGCAACTGTCGGTCTAAGGTAAAAACAAGTTTGCCATTAGCGGACGAGGTGGAAAATTCTCAATTCTGTTTGAGTGAAAGGTATACCAATGGAACAGTCGTTTTCACGGAACACTATTACCTTTTTGCTGTGTATTTACGAGCCATTTTAGCAGATATACGCAACAATTGTCTTAAAGTAACGGAAACTGTGACGAATGTATCGTAATAACGAATATGAGCACTAAGTGCTTAGATCGTTTTACTCTTCTGTTAAAGCTTTTCTGTAAGATTATTAGAACAGTGTTTCTGTGTATTAATACACCTTTTTTTTCATTTCATAAACACCATATCGTGAAAATAATAGCAAAAATGTCTATAAAAGGCTGCCTTCGGTTCAGTATTTAACATATTACGTTTCAATATTCAGAAATGTTGTTATTATAGGTGCACTTGTAGGTAAATGCACAGGGTACACTCTATAGTATATTTCACTGACATAAATAGTTTTCAAACAAATTATGGTTACCTGTATACCACAAACATAGTCTTAGGCTAGCTTAAATTGAGGTAAAATGAACAAAAGTAATTCTGCTAATCTGCTGGAGTTATTATGCTATTCAGCTTGAGTTATTCTACTATTATGCTTGAGTTACTACTATTATGCTTGAGTTATTCTACTATTCTGCTAGAGTTTTTATCCTATTCAGCTGGAGTTATTCTGCTATTCTGCTGGATTTATTCTGCTATTCAGGTGGAGTTATTCTGCTATAGTGATGGGGTTATTCTGCTATTCAGCTGAAGTTATTTTCTCATTCTGCTGGAGTTATTTGCTATTCTGCTATTTTGCTAAAGTATTCTGCTAGAGTTATTCTGCCTTTCTTCTCAGTTATTCTTCTGCTATTCGTCTGGAGTTATTCTGCTATTCTGCTGGAGTTATTGTGCTATGCTGCTTGAGTTATTCTGCTTTTCTTCTATCTTAGGCTAATGTTGATTGTGCGGGGTAATATGCGAGACATATAATGTATAACTTCGGTCCTACATATGTTATCTTAACTGTCAAAAATGGTTTTCTAACAAATTATGGTTACATGTTTACCATAAAGATAGTTTAAGGCTAATTTTGATTGACATACAGATGCGAGGTAAAATGAAAAAAGAAGTTGTTCTGATATTCTGCTAGAGTTGTTCTGCAATTCTGCTATTTTGCCGGAGTATTTCTACTACACTGCTGGAGTAATTCTGCTTTTCTGCTAGAGTTTTTCTGCCATTCTGTTACAGTTTTTCTGTTATTCTGCAGGAGTTATTCTGCTATTATACTAAAATTATTCTGCTTTTCTGCCATTTTGCTGGAGTTATGCTGCTGGGGTTAATCTACTATTCTGCTATTCTGCTGGAGTTATTTTGCTGTTCTGCTATTCTGCTGGAGTTATTCCGCCATTCTGCTGTTTTTATTTCTGTTATTCTGCTGGAGTTATTCTGCTATTCTGCTGGGGTTATTCTGCTGTACTGCTATTCTATTATTCTGCTGGAGTTATTCTGCTGTTAGGTTATTCTGCTGGGGTTATTCTGCTGTTCTGCTATTCTATTATTCTGCTGGGGTTATTCTGCTGTTCTGCTATTATTCTGCTGGAGTTATTCTGCTATTCTGCTGGAATTATTCTGCTGTTCTGCTGGAGGTATTCCGCTATCCTGCTGGAGTTATTCCGCTATTCTGCTGGAGTTATTCTGCTATTCTGCCTTTCTGATGGATTGATTCTGCTACTCAGGTATTCTGTTATTTTGATGTAGTTATTATGCTGTGCTGCTATTCGGTTGGAGTTATTCTGCTGTTCTGCTATTCTGCTGGAGTTATTCTGCTATTCTGTTTTTCTGCTATTCTGTTATTCTGCTGTTCCGCTATTCCATTATTCAGCTGGAGTTATTCTGCCATTCTCCTATTCTGCTAACATCTCACAGACCTCTTGAATGACATTCAAAATTAAAAACGTTTCACCGAGAGATTTTTCCATTGTATCATTTTTAGGGAGATAATCGGTATTGATTATGAGAATGAGTGTCGAGAAAATTTTGCGGTAGAAAGCTGCATTATATGATTCTGATACAAATATCAAAAAGAAATCTAAAATTCCCAGTAGGCAAAAGGAGAACATTGTTTTTTCTAGTTTTCAGCGGAGATAACTCATGAAAAACTAAAATTATCAGGGAAGATAATCTAAAAGAAAATTTTGAAAATTTCTATCACCATATAACTTATTTCTATCGTTTGACATTTTAAAAGCTTACATTATCAAGTTGAATGTACACTTTTGATGAAATTGAGGGCTTTTAAGGGTAGTCATCCTTAAGTTTCATAAACATCGCACGGTTTTCATCCAAGCCTAGACCTCGGGCTACATTCCATCTTCGTATAGACTTTTGTCAAATGATACCACAAATGTAACGATAAAATGGCAATAATATATAGCTACTTTCTACGCCTTCCTAGTCCTTTAGTTTCGAGTTGAGCAAAACTCAACATTTATACAATCATGAGGTAAGTACAAAATAACAATTTTTGACATCCAAAGTATTAATATGGCGGTGTACATAAAACATACAATGATACCCATAGTATTTTGCAGTTTGTGTGTTTGACTGAAAATATTTTCTTGCATCAAACATGATCCCCACTTTTCTTTTGATTTTAATTCGGCAATGACAATATTCATTAGAAATGGGTCAATTTAATACAGAATAAAGAAGAACAGCTATTTAGTGTGTTATGACCTATAAGATGCCATTGGTAAAAATTGAAATCAGACCAGATGAGGGCGAAAATGGGCTACCTTGATTTGAATTTTATAGAAAATGACAACTTTTTTGCAATTTCGTTGTAAATGAGGATAAAACCCAAAACCTAAAAAATATAACATTTGACTGTATTGGGTGTATTTCTTTTACAAAAAAATGCATATTCATATTCATAGCATACTGACTGCTTATTTCAGGAATTCAGAGGTAATATATTTAACACTGTAAATGTGTAATTTGTATGCAGATCAGAGTATAAAATGACAAAACAGGACAATACAAGGCTATATTTATGGTAAGTGCATGAACATTATTTTTGACAAAATCTGACGCATTGTCTTACGTTACTGAAAATGACATAAAACCTTAGAAACTGTTGATATCCAGCTAAAACCATGTATTGTTTCATGCATGTAGGTTTCCTCTACATTTCAAACAAAACTGGCATAGTTTTAGAGAAATAAAGCTTTTTCTTACAGGAATACAGACACGTAATAGAATAATTGCGCGAAAAAATGGTAGTCGCATAACGGCTATTTAGTGTGTATAACCTAAAGTCAATACCTTGAATAGTTAATAATATTATGTTATGTTCCGGAAACGAAATTTGATGAACTGATTTGATCTTTGATCTCAATATGTGACCTTTACTTTTGACACTCACATCGTCTCATTACCACCTACCTACACACATAGCCAATTTCGCCACATATGATTCTCATATGAAATGATTACCATATGAAATTCATATGAACTTCTTATGATAATCATATCGTAATACGATCATATGCTTTTCATATATAATATTTCATATGATTTTCATATCAAGGTATCATATGCTACTCATATGAAACAATTAACATATGAAATTCATATGAAATATTGTCCATATGAGAACCGTATGTTTTTGATATTAAAACCATATACATATTTTATTGCATTATGAAAACAAAATGGCGGAGACAAGGTCTGTACAACATTCTACTCCGGGAACTGTTCAGAACTAGAGCTACATGTGATTTTGCGCGTTTTGACTTTTTTTAGATGGAATGTCCTACCACCAAAGGGATGGAAATGACTGATAAATCAATGTACAAAAATATATGCAGCGTGGGTCATAAATCACGAGGGTAGAGTTGGGGGATCTCCACCATAAAGATCTTGTAATTTTAACTTCAATCTAATGAGTAGAAGATGCGATTTTAGGCCCTTTAAATGTTGAAACTTTATTTTTCGGACAAGCAGTAAATAAAATTTGGAATGTAGATCCCTTGAAAGCACCGAAAACAAGGCAAACAGTGAAAATTGCAGACTCGGTTTGATTGAGTCTGTTCATGAGCAGTAATGGAAAGCAGTAAAATGTATAAACAGACAAAGCGGTTGGTGCGTGGGCTTTGGCAAATTATGGGATCTCCCCTAAGAACATTTTTAAGGCGCAAATCGTGCACTTTGATTAGTTCTCGGTATAATTCTATGTTCTGTTTTCCTTGAAACTTGATACTGTAACAAAAACAAAAACCGGACGATTTTGCGACCTCCCCACCCCACCACCACCACCACCACCACCACCACAGAAGTTGCGGCTACGCTATATACTGCTAAAAGATCTTCTTTGGCATCTAATCGCTACAGAATAGTTCGCATTTTGAGAATATTAACGGACTTTGATCTATGACCTTGACCCCTAACTGACCGAGTTCGAACCCGACTTGACCTGATTTCTCTAGGGACTGGCTTGACTTTTGCAACAATGTATCATTTATTAAAATCAGACATCAGGTTATAAAGATATGTCTCCTCTGACAAGGCTCAACCCTCTGTTCTCTAATATAATTATAAAGAATGCATATTGTCACGAAAAATGATACATTTTAAGACGGTCCCACGACGAAACTGTCGGCGGTAAAATTATACAAATTATATATCTCTTTACATAATGTATTAGATTTATTCATAAAAGTTATTTCATAAACATATCTTGTTATTGGAACATTCTACAATTATTTAAAGTTCATGAAAAACACGCACGTTTTCCGTACAGAAAATTACGGAAATACAGCCTTTATCTTAAACTACGTACAGACGGACTTGTTCGGTTCAAAAATTGATTAATTTAAAAAACAGATACTCCATTTTGAAATATATTTGCATCAAACAGTGCAATTCGTAGTGCGAAAATGTCAAAACAGCTTGTGAAATTGCAAAAATATTACAAAAAAAATGAATTTGTGATATTTTTTCTAGGTTATAAATTGAAAAAAAAAACAACGCAGTTACGATTGTGGGTCCCTGTTATAGATAGGGAATGCCATCCAGAGTTGTGACTAAAGGAAGTATTTGAAGGCAATTTAAACAAAACCATTTCGTGTTTGAAAGGTGTAAACATAAATTTACAAAAAAAATGCTGGAAATGTGGGAGCCTTACTATTTACTCAATAGGAAAAATGTTCCTGAATTATTTTCTTTTAGCTCACATGAGCCAATGGCTCAAGATGAGCTTTTGAGACCGCTCAATGTCTGTTGTGCATTGTGTGTCAACAATTTCTAAAAAATCTTTCTGAAAACCACTGGGCAGATTTACACCAAACTTCACAGGAATGATCCTTTCAGGCAAGAATATTTTTAAAGTTTTTCCTTTATACTTTAGGCATGACATCATTTATCTGGATAGCAAGCAGAATACAGCCTGAATTTGACGTATAAAAATGAAAGTCATTACTAACTCCACTATTCGGAGAATAGGGGGGTGCGGGCTGTACTACTCGCCCCGGCGTCGGCATCGGCGTGACCCTTCTTGGTTAAAGTTTTTTGGCAACCTTTGTTTTTCTGTCATATCTCTGTTACTATTGCTTATATCTTACTTTAACATCATATAAACATTGTCCAGTATACAAACAATATATGTGTAGGGGCTGAGCCCATTATACCCAAGGTCAAGGTCACCAGGCTGTTATACTTAGGTTATTTTTAAGGTTAAAGGTTTTCGGCAACTTTTGTTTTTCTGTCATAACTTTGTTACTATTGCTTATATCTTACTGTAACTTTACATAAACATTGTCCAGTATACAAACAAAGTATGTGTAGGGGCTGAGCCCATTATACCCAAGGTCATGGTCACCCAGGTCTTATACTTAGATTATTTTAAGGTTAAAGTTTTTCGGCATTTTTTGTTTTTCTGACATATCTTTGTTGTTATTGCTTATATCTTACTATAACTTTACATAAACATTGCCCAGTAAACAAACAATGTATATGTTGGGGCTGAGTCCATTATACCCAAGGTCAAGGTCATTAAGGTTTTGTACTTAAGTTATTTTTAAGGTTTAAGTTTTTCGGCAACCTTTGTTTTTCTGTCATATCTTTGTTACTTTTGCTTATATCATAGTGTAAATCCATATACACAGTGTCCAGCATACAAACAAAGTATGTGCAGGGGCTGGGCCCATTATATCCAACGTCAAGGTTAACAAAATTATACTTTGAATTATTTTCTTGTTAAATGTTTTCGAGAGCTTCGTTTATAGACATATCTTTGGTTCTTTAAAATATAATGACTTGAAATTAAAAGTATTTGTTTATTTTCATCTTCATGTGTGGCTACATACCCCATAACTCTAATTGTGTTTTTGACAGAATTATGCCCCTTTGTACTTAAACTTTTTTGCAATCTTCGCTTTCTGGATATAACTTTAATGCAATATAAGGCAGAGACTTGAAACTTAAAATGTATCTTTATCGGCATCATATGCATGTGTGGTAACAATCCCCATAATTCTGATTTGTATTATTGACTGAACAATACCCCTTTTACACTTAAATATTTTACAAACTTTGTTTTCTGGACATAACTTTGGTACTATATAAGATAATGACTTAAAACTCAAAATATATCTTTATCATCATCATCTGCATGTGTTGTAACAATCCTAATAACTCAGATTTGTGTATTTGATGGAATTATGCCCCTTGGTGTATCTTCCTTTTGAAGTAGGTCTCTTATTCAGACATATATTCATTTTACTGTCAAATCCCCGAATCTTGGAGCGCGCTGTCATACGGACAGCTCTTCTTAGCTCCACTATTTGGAGAATTGGGGGACTATTCCACTTGCCCCGGCATTGGTGTGGCGTGACATTTCTTGGTTAAAGGTTTTTGTCAATCTTCGTTTTTCTGTCATATCTTTGTTACCTTTGCTTATATTTTACTGTAACTTCACATAAACATTGTCAAGTATAAAAACAAAGTATGTGTAGGGGCTGAGTCCGTTATACCAAAGGTCAAGGTCACCAAGGTTTATACTAAGATTATTTTAAGGTTAAAGTTTTTTGGCAACCTTTGTTTTTCTCTCATATCTTTGTTGCTATTGCTTTTATCTTAATGTAACTTTACATAAACATTGTCCAGCATACAAACAAAGTATGTACAGGGGCTGGGCCCATTATATCCAAAGGTCAAGGTCATCAAGGTGTTATACTTAGGTTATTTTAAATGTTAAAGTTTTTTGGCAACCTTTGTTTTTCTGTCATATCTTTGTTATTATTGCTTATATCTTACTGTAAGTTCACATAAGCATTGTCCAGCATAAAAAAAAAGTGTGTGCAAAGACTGTGCCTATTATACCTAAGGTCAAGGTCACAAAGTTGTAACACTTGGAATTATTTTCATGTTGATTTTCTCCGAAAACTTCGTTTATAGACATATCTTTGGCAGTTTAAAAGATAATGACTTGAAATTAAAAACTATAATTTATAACCATCATCATCTGCATGTGTGGTAACAATCCCTGTAACTCTTGATTTGTATTTTTACCAAATAATGCAACTTTCATACTTAAATTTTTATCTGTACCTCTCTGATTATTTGATATTTTTTAACACAGACTCAAGCTATTGTGCAATATTCATCCACAGTTCTAGTTGGTCTTGTCAGTAACTTTACTACATTCAAGTAACTTGCCATAGTCACCATAACAAATTACTTTGTTGCATGTAAGATTCAGACATCTAACTCAAGGTTAAGGTCACCTTTAGAGATGAAACTTTTTTTTTTTATCTGATCTGTTACTTTTTTATGTATTGGTGTATATCTAAATGACTTTTCATACATAATAACCATTACAAGACATTGTGTCATGTGCAATGGTCACAGACACTTAAGTTAACTTTTTTTGTACATGACATTACTTCTGTTTTATATGATAAAAGTACAATACATGTGCCTTATGTCAGTTTTCCCACTAATCTAAAAATGAAATTATGTTTATAATTATTAAATAAGGTGATTGTAATGATACTTGTAGATATAAAAAGCTATTAATAATTATAGAAATCCAGAATGCAAAACCCAAACACAGGATACAACTTTATGGTATAAATAGGTAAATAGAGAATTACCTTAGTTGCAAAACATTTATAATAGGTTGATAAGTCTCTGCATTTAAAAACAGTAGAATTAACTTTTTCTGGTGTGTTATTTAAAAGCAAAGTTTTGTAGTACCATGTAAATGTCATGCATTTCATTTATAAGCTCACCTGAGCCAAAGGCTCAGATTGAGCTATTGTGAGCGCTCACCGTACGGCGTCCGTCTGTCCGTCCGGTGTTGGTCCAAACTTTCCATTAAACAACATCTCCAAAACCTCAAAGCCAATTTTGATGAAACATCACAAGGATGATCGTCTTCAAAAAATTGTCCAACGAATTGAATTCCGTATAGAACTCTGGTTGCCATGGCAACCGAAAGGAAAAACTTAACAAAATCTTCTTGTCCAAAACCACAAGGCCTAGAGCTTTGATATTTGGTATGTAGCATCATCTAGTGGGCCGCTACCAAGATTGTTCAAATTATCCCCCTAAGGTCAAATATGGCCCCCCCCCCCCCGGGGTTCACATGGTTTAAATAGACTTATATAGGTGAAACTTTGAAAATCTTCTTGTGCAAAACTGTAAGACCTAGGGCTTGGATATTTAGTACGTAGCATCATCTAGTGGTCCTCCACCAAGATTGTTCAAATAATCCCCCTAGGATATAATATGGCCCCGCCTTGTGAAAATCTTCTTGTCAAAAACAAAAGGGCCTAAAGCTTTGATAGCATTCACCAGACATTTTTCAAACTACATGTACATAATATTTTATGAATTATATGATACATAGTTATGATTTATATACATTTTAGTATGTTGTCCTATAAAATAGAAGAAGATGCAGTATGTTTTGTGAAAAACGTCCCTCGTCCCCAACCAACACCAGAGATGGACCATAAAATATTTTTTTTCGAAAAGGCTTGCATATGGCCAACATAAAAAGAGTACTACATGAGTGGCATATGAAAGAGATAACATATGAAAATCATATAAAAGTAGAATCATATGAGTTGCATATGAAAGGAGCTTACATATAAAAAGCATATAAAAGTAGAAGCATATGAATAGCATATGAAAGGAGGTAACATATGAATTTGATATCAGTATCATGCCCATATCATATGCTAGGCCTTTCAACTTGCATATGAAATTCATATGCTAATCATTTCATATGAAACTGATATAATTTTCATATGAGAATCATAAACTGATATCATATGAGAATGATATGCGGCTCTTTTTTATGATTAGCACATGAAAGGTCTCATAAGAAAATCATATGATTATCATATCGGTTTCATATGTGGCGACATTGGCTGTGTATATCAAGTCAATTCCTTGCATGTTTATTTAGTTATGCTCGGACAAGATGTATGATTGTCAATTATGACTTTTGCGTTCAATTTGGTATGTTGATCTTCGACCTACAGTGCCTGTTAAAATGCTTGTTTGCATAGTCTCATCGCCATCTAACTATATATTAAGTTTAAAGTCAATTCCTGTAAGAGTTTTAACTAAAAGATACGAAAATATCATATTGCCATCTCAAATTAATAATGTTGCATTCATTGTTATCATTGTTTACGCCCAATAATCTCGATTACTTTCAGTATTCATTAATATTAAATCAAGATGAGGACGTGCTTTGATCTGCAAATAGTGTGTCATTTGGTTTGGTTTTCATAAATGTATAACAGTTAAACTGTTAGCTTAACGGAACGTGTTGTATAATGTAAGAGCGAACTTGTCAAAGTAATGCTAAAGTTAGTTTCAAAAAGATTGAAACCAGTTGATTAAATTTACATATTACCCTTTGTTTCCGTCCTTCTAACGATACTTTCAGCATTTCCTGTCGTTCCTCTTCTTTCCATTTTCTTTTTTCTTCTTCCCTTGTTGTGTGTTCCCTTTGTCGTTTTATTTTCTGACTTCTGTCTTCTTCTTCTCTTTTCAGTGTTTCAACCTTTTGCCTTTTCTGTTCTTCCGCTCCCACTTTCTCATGCTCTTTTTTGTCTTTTTTATTCGTCTGTCTTTCTATTGCGTCACTTAGTCCTTCTCCTGCATCATCTATTTTCTTACTTTCTTCATCATTTTGGTAGTTTATTATCAAGTATTGATTCATTTCCTTTTCTGTTTGAACACTTGTTATTTCTTTCGTCTGATAGTCTTCTAAGAGCTTAGCCTGAAAAGATAAGAAGATAAAGTTTAGCTAAATTAGTATTATCTTTATATATACATCCAACAAGTTCCAAGCCAACGATAAGACAGTCAAAAGAGAGAATATCTGTCACAACCTGTGAAATATTCTTATATTCTACATTCAAATATTTTAGTCTTTTTAACTAATTAGAACTAGCGAAGCTATCTATTTTCTCTGAACCGAAATAGATCACGAGGATGCTATTGATTTATAGACCCTGGGTTAGTACGCATGACGCGATATATTTAAATTTGGAATAGGCAGTTTTGCCGTAAGAGGATACAAGCTTGAATAATATACGAAATCACCACCACAATACATCAGATTGATAATGGCAAGGCGCTTAGCAATAAATCGAGCGGGAACATACCTTATCACATCCATTTTCCAAAACAGTCAGTTGAAAACATATAACCAAAGTTTTAGTAACATGTGGAACCAACATGCAAATAAAACATGACTCATTCTTTTAGGATGAACTATGGTTCATCGTCCGTCGTCCGTTGCCCATCGTCTGTCGTCCACAATTAATGTAAACATCTTCTATGAAACTGCAAGTCAGAACTACTACAGATTTGATTTGTAGCATCCTCACAAGGTCCTCTCTCAAGTTTTATATTTTTGGGGCCGCTACAACTAAATATAGCAATATTTCTTTCAATGTGTTCTTTCCATTGTCCAACAGGTAGATCGTCATCAAAATATTTGAATTGGATATTTGAACGCTATTTCGTTATATATTTGTATATATTTTTAACCATTTCTTCTTATGAAATATTTGAAGGATCTTCATCGAAATTGGTCAGAAGTATCATGATATGGTCCTCTTCCATGTTTGCTGAATTAGGGGCACTTGGCTTCTTTGAATGACAACTAGAGCTAAAAACACCGTATCCGGTACAGGTACGGCACTAAAATTGAACATCGGATGGAAACCGAGTTGTTTCGAATTGAGCGTTTGTTTACAAATGGATGACATCTATCTATCTTAGTGTACGGCTGGACTCCCCTCAGCGGTATAATAATACATGCGAAATTACATCCACAATAATTCAAGCAGCGCACTGACACATTACTGACAAAAAAAGACAAATGGCAGATCAGCTCAAAGGCTACACACTGACTGAATCAAGAGTAATCATGATAGATCTATGAGATACCGTACTGACAGTACGGTATCGCATAGTGATCCCTTAAAGGCAGAGCAGGAAACTTATTTGAATCGCTCTCGTGTCCACTTCATGAAAAAACAATAATGGTCGCAGTGGTGTCGTATGAGAAGGCATGGTCGTCACCCTACAGTCAGGTGCTCAAATTCACGATCCCTGGATTGAAGTTATGAGGTCTTAAACTTGTGTGTGGTTATAAAGAAAATGGTCTAGACTCTATATATTATTTTTAGTAACCTTCCTTATCAAAGTTATAAATAGGATATCTTTTCTGCCATAAGTACATGTATGTACTGTCCATGTACCCATTTCTTTTCTATTGATCTTCATACACAAATGATATTATGCCTTTTGGAGCATCAATATGTTGATTTTTAATATTACTGGCCATGTTTAAAGCATGAAAAATACAGCTTAGCAACTTTTTATTAAAAAGTTGAAAAAACATATTCTCAGAGGCTATAAAAACTTATAGGGTCGGGCCAAAAATTTAAGATAGGTTGGGATGCCGGAAACAAACAATTTTTACACCCTATATCAGTATTCTGATTATTTTGAAAACAATGCCAAGAAATTGGCATTTGTCACAATTGTGTGTACCGGTAATCATAAATTGCATGCAGGGTTGGAATAATTAAGCTCACATACTTGCAAAGTGCATGTGACTTTTGCCCAACTCAGTCTCACAAACTTTTGCTAGTGCTAACTTAAATGAGGTGATCTAATCGACAGCATTTATCATTTCTTTGACTTTCTGTTTCGATCTGCTGTAAATATGTATTCATTCATGGTGCTTTACATGGTACGTACAACTGATGATGTTTTTACATAGTGTGCGGTCTAGCAGGGGTGGCGAAATCCGATGTTGACTTGCTTGTTCGTTTTTGCCAATTGCTAGCCTATTTTTCACTTGTCCGTATGAAAGTTATAAATATAGTCAGATTTCACTTGTCCATACAAGCTTTGGGACAACTTGGGCAATACGGACAATTGAATTTGCCACCCCTGCCTGGTTACAACATGATAATTTATTTGTGTCAGCATGTGTATTTTGGCGTTAGACGGTAAGTATGAAGTATTTCTACACGTATATTGTGGAGTACCGGTAAGTATGAAGTGTGACTGCAGTTGTATTGTAGAGTAAGTATATTAAAGATATATTAAAGTAGATCTATGGTAATTATTATGAATACATTGTCATGGAGAAAGTATGAAGTGCGTTCACAATTGTGTCATGGAGTACTTTTGAAGTAAAACCACATTTTATATTGTAGAATAAGTATGAAGTATGTTGTATTGTGATGTATAAAGTATGTCTACAGATGTATGGTGGAGTTAGTATAAAGTATATCTACAGATGTATGGTGGAATACATATGAAGTATGTCTACAGATGTATCATGGAGTAAGTATGAAGTATGTTTACAGATGTATGGTGGGATAAGTATGAAATTTGTATACAGATGTATTATGGAGTAAGTATGAGGTTTGTCTACAGATGTGTCATGGAGCAAATATGAAGTACAAATGTATTTCTACATATGTATGGTGGGATAAGTATGAAGTTTGACTATAGTCGTATTTTGTAGTATTTATAAAGTATGATAACAGAACTTTGTGCCATGGAGTAAGTGACAGTGTGAAATATGTCTATGTAGCTATCTAGTTGAGTATGCATGAGGTATGCCAGCAGTAGTATTTTGGAGTAAGTATAAAGTACCTCCACAGTTTTATACTTGAGTAAGTATGAAGTAATTCCATAGCTGTGTCATGGAGTAAGTAAGTATGAAGTGCATACACAGATCTACAGTTGTGTCATTGAGTAAGTATAAAGTACACAAACAATGGATTTAGTATAGAGTGCTTTTACAGTTGTAATTTGTTGATCAAGTATGAAAAGTTACAATGAATGTTTAAAGTTGTATTATGTATAATATGGAATAAGAATGAATTATGTCCTCAGTTGTATTGTGTATCAAACATTAAATTTGTCTACAAGTTATGTTATGAACTTTTATACTCACTAAAAAGCACTTGAATTCTAACCCTGACATGCACATTTATAGTACATATAAGCTGTGGCGGTGTTACTTAAGCTTTTTTGGTGGGCATTAGTATCATGTATAAATTTGTCAAAGATGATAAATTTTGTAGATAATCACATGATGTACTGTTAAATAATTCCTGATTCATCAATGCCATGATTGAACAGCAATACACTAGTAAACGTTTCACTGTATATAGAAACAAGCAACTCCTTAGGCTTTGATCTTAAAATTGTATGATACTGTTTAGTATTTTATTTTTTGGACTGACTGCCAATTGGATAATCTTAAAAAAGTCACATATATTTTGACCTTATCAGTCTTGGCTTGAGTAAGTTTTGAGAAGAAAAGGGATATAATTACACAAAATTTTAATAACCTTAGGAGTTAATATCAGGGTCTGAACACAGACTAATGTTTTTTTTTCAGTTTTAGATAAATTGTTCTTCAACAAACAATAATTACATTTTGTTTTTGACACAGATTTACTGTATAGACTTGTTAGATATTGTTACTGTATGTCACTATAAACAAACTTATTATTTTAAGAATCCTTGTAAAAGAGATTTGAGACAAATTCTTTATAGTGTAATAGTAATATGATATCTACATAACAGTCTGATGTATTACTATACACCACTAACATTGGGTTATAATTACATATGTTGTCTTAATATATCATATCATGTCATTTCTTTTTGTTAATCTTGAGAAAAATGCTCAGGTTGGCTGTAGAAATGTTGCTTAATTTTTTTAGTGCTACATTATTATGCAAAAAAGAACAGAAACAAAGCATATTGTGAAATCAATGATTCTGTTTTCATCAAACACATTTCTCCAAAGAAAGTTTACTAAATCTTCAAAGATCATGTATTTGCTTTTCAATACTATTTTCAAAAGAATGTTTTTTCTTGGGAATAAGAAGTTGTTGAGAATCTTTTTGTGATTGCTTTCTTCTATTTACTAAGGCTCCCATGTTAACATGTTTAAATGAGTCCTTGTCATTTTTGACTGGTAAATGTTTACAAATTTCTAACCGGTTAAACAAAACGATCGTCCTTAGAACAACCATGTTTTTCTGATTGAAACAAGTTTTCTGTCTGTTAAAGGTATTAGATTTGTCTTTTGCAGTAAACAGGGAGTCGCCGTATTTGCCTACTTGTTCGGTTCAAAAATTGATCAATTTAAAAAACAGATACTCCATTTTGAAATACATTTGCATCAAACAGTGCAATTCGTAGTGCGAAAATGTCAAAACATCTTGTGAAATTGCAAAAATATTACAAAATAATGAATTTGTGATATTTTTTCTAGGTTATAAATTGAAAAAAAAAACAAAAACAACGCAGTTACGATTGTGGGTCCCTGTTATAGATAGGAAATGCCATCCAGAGTTGTGACTAAAGGAAGTATTTGAAGGCAATTTAAACAAAACCATTTCGTGTTTGAAAGGTGTAAACATAAATTTACAAAAAATGCTGGAAATGTGGGAGCCTTACTATTTACTCAATAGGAAAAATGTTCCTGAATTATTTTCTTTTAGCTCACCTGAGCCAATGGCTCAAGATGAGCTTTTGTGACCGCTCAATGTCTGTTGTGCATTGTGTGTCAACAATTTCTAAAAAATCTTTCTGAAAACCACTGGGCAGATTTACACCAAACTTCACAGGAATGATCCTTTCAGGCAAGAATATTTTTAAAGTTTTTCCTTTATACTTTAGGCATGACATCATTTATCTGGATAGCAAGCACAATAAAGCCTGAATTTGACGTATAAAAATGAAAGTCATTATTAGCTCCACTATTCGGAGAATAGGGGGGTGCGGGCTATACTACTTGCCCCGGCGTCGGCATCGGCGTGACCCTTCTTGGTTAAAGTTTTTTGGCAACCTTTGTTTTTCTGTCATATCTTTGTTACTATTGCTTATATCATACTGTAAAATCATATAAACATTGTCCAGTATACAAACAATATATGTGTAGGGGCTGAGCCCATTATACCCAAGGTCAAGGTCACCATGCTGTTATACTTAGGTTATTTTTAAGGTTAAAGGTTTTCGGCAACTTTTGTTTTTCTGTCATAACTTTGTTACTATTGCTTATATCTTACTGTAACTTTACATAAACATTGTCCAGTAAACAAACAAAGTATGTGTAGGGGCTGAGCCCATTATAACCAAGGTCATGGTCACCCAGGTCTTATACTTAGATTATTTTAAGGTTAAAGTTTTTCGGCACTTTTTGTTTTTCTGACATATCTTTGTTGTTATTGCTTATATCTTACTATAACTTTACATAAACATTGCCCAGTAAACAAACAATGTATATGTTGGGGCTGAGTCCATTATACCCAAGGTCAAGGTCATTAAGGTTTTGTACTTAAGTTATTTTTAAGGTTAAAGTTTTTCGGCAACCTTTGTTTTTCTGTCATATCTTTGTTACTTTTGCTTATATCAAACTGTGAGTCCCTATACACAGTGTCCAGCATACAAACAAAGTATGTGCAGGGGCTGGGCCCATTATATCCAAGGTCAAGGTTAACAAAAAGTTATACTTTGAATTATTTTCTTGTTTAATGTTTTCGAGAGCTTCGTTTATAGACATATCTTTGGTTCTTTAAAATATAATGACTTGAAATTAAAAGTATTTGTTTATTTTCATCTTCATGTGTGGCTACATACCTCATAACTCTAATTGTGTTTTTGACAGAATTATGCCCCTTTTGTACTTAAACTTTTTTCCAATCTTCGCTTTCTGGATATAACTTTAATGCAATATAAGGCAGAGACTTGAAACTTAAAATGTATCTTTATCAGCATCATATGCATGTGTGGTAACAATCCCCATAATTCTGATTTGTATTATTGACTGAACTATACCCCTTTTACACTTAAATCTTTTACAAACTTTGTTTTCTGGACATAACTTTGGTACTATATCAGATAATGACTTAAAACTCAAAATATATCTTTATCATCATCATATGCATGTGTTGTAACAATCCTAATAACTTGTGTATTTGTGTATTTGATGGAATTATGCCCCTTGGTGTATCTTCCTTCAGACATATATTCATTTTACTGTCAAATCCCCGAATCTTGGAGCGCGCTGTCTTACGGACAGCTCTTCTTAGCTCCACTATTTGGAGAATTGGGGGACTATTCCACTTGCCCCGGCATTGGTGTGGCGTGACCTTTCTTGGTTAAAGGTTTTTGTCAATCTTCGTTTTTCTGTCATATCTTTGTTACCATTGCTTATATTTTACTGTTACTTCATATAAACATTGTCAAGTATAAAAACAAAGTATGTGTAGGGGCTGAGTCCGTTATACCCAAGGTCAAGGTCACCAAGGTGTTATACTAAGATTATTTTAAGGTTAAAGTTTTTTGGCAACCTTTGTTTTTCTGTCATATCTTTGTTGCTATTGCCTTTATCTTAATGTAACTTTAAATAAACATTGTCCAGCATACAAACAAAGTATGTACAGGGGCTGGGCCGATTATATCCAAGGTAAAGGTCATCAAGGTGTTATACTAAGGTTATTTTAAATGTTAAAGTTTTTTGGCAACCTTTGTTTTTCTGTCATATCTTTGTTATTATTGCTTATATCTTACTGTAAGTTCACATAAGCATTGTCCAGCATAAAAACAAAGTGTGTGCAAAGACTGGGCCCATTATACCTAAGGTCAAGGTCACAAAGTTGTAACACTTGGAATTATTTTCATGTTGATTTTCTCCGAAAGCTTCGTTTATAGACATATCTTTGGTAGTTTAAAAGATAATGACTTGAAATTAAAAGCTATAATTTATAACCATCATTATGCAACTTTCATACTTAAATTTTTATCTGTACCTCTCTGATTATTTGATATTTTTAACACAGACTCAAGCTATTGTGCAATATTCATCCACAGTTCTAGTTGGTCTTGTCAGTAACTTTACTACATTCAAGTAACTTGCCATAGTCACCATAACAAATTACTTTGTTGCATGTAAGATTCAGACCTCTAACTCAAGATTAAGGTCACCTTTAGAGATGAAACTTTTTTTTTTATCTGATCTGTTACTTTTTTATGTATTGGTGTATATCTAAATGACTTTTCATACATAATAACCATTACAAGACATTGTGTCATGTGCAATGGTCACAGACACTTAAGTTAACTTTTTTGTACATGACATTACTTCTGTTTTATATGATAAAAGTACAATACATGTGCTTTATGTCAGTTTTCCCACTAATCTAAAAATGAAATTATGTTTATAATTATTAAATATGTGATTGTAATGATACATGTAGATATAAAAAGCTATTAATGATTATAGAAATCCAGAATGCAAAACCCAAACACAGGATACAACTTTATGGTATAAATAGGTAAAAAGAGAATTACTTTAGTTGCAAAACATTTGTAATAGGTTGATAAGTATCTGCATTTAAAAACAGTAGAATTAACTTTTTCTGGTGTGTTATTTAAAAGCAAAGTTTTGTAGTACCATGTAAATGTCATGCATTTCATTTATAAGCTCACCTGAGCCAAAGGTGACCACCGTCCGGCGTCCGTCTGTCCGTCCGGTGTCTGTCCAAACTTTCAATTAAACAACATCTCCAAAACCTCAAAGCCAACTTCACAGGGATGATCGTCTTCAAAAAATTGTCCAACGAATTGAATTCCGTATAGAACTCTGGTTGCCATGGCAACCGAAAGGAGAAACTTAACAAAATCTTCTTGTCCAAAACCACAAGGCCTAGGGCTTTGATATTTGGTATGTAGCATCATCTAGTGGGCCGCTACCAAGATTGTTCAAATTATCCCCCTAAGGTCAAATATGGCCCCCGGGGTTCACATGGTTTAAATAGACTTATATAGGGGAAACTTTGAAAATCTTCTTGTGCAAAACTATAAGACCTAGGGCTTTGATATTTAGTACGTAGCATCATCTAGTGGTCCTCCACCAAGATTGTTCTAATAATCCCCATAGGATATAATATGGCCCCACCTTGTGGGGAAGGGGTGGGGGTCACATTATTTCTATAGACTTATATAGGGAAAACTTTGAAAACTTCTTGTCAAAAACAAAAAGGCCTAAGGCTTTGATAGCATTCACCAGACATTTTTCAAACTACATGTACATAATATTTTATGAATTATATGCTACATAGTTATGATTTATATACATTTTTAGTATGTTGCCCTATAAAATAGAAGAAGATGCGGTATGTTTTGTGAAAAATGTCCCTTTTCTGGGGACGTTGGTAACTCAAATTTACGTTTTACATTAGCATAGACGACACATGTTATGCTATTATGTAAATCTGTAGATACTTATTTATGTTGTACTTCCTTTGTGTGTCACTCGGGGTTTCTTTTCTTGAATTGTTCCATATTTCCATATTTCTGTAAAACTTTAATTCACATGCTTTCTGTGTAAAACTTTGTTACTTAATGTTATTATAATACATAAATTGTATCTAAATGTAATTGTTAAACATATTCATGATTGAATGTAAACAAATCACAATGATTTTATTTGTAAAGAAAAATGAAAATAAAGATGAAAATATCAATATTCCTTTGTATTTGTTTTTCTTTTTAAAGATAATTTTGTTCCAGCCTGCTCTAGCAGTCTTTTTCGAGAAAGTGATGCCGCCTTTCAACCAACACCAGAGATGGACCATAAAATATTTTTACGAAAAAGGCTTGCATATGACCAGCATAAAAAAGAGTACTACATGAGTGGCATATGAAAGAGATAACATATGAAAATCATATAAAAGTAGAATCATATGAGTTGCATATGAAAGGAGCTTACATATAAAAAGCATATAAAAGTAGAAGCATATGAATAGCATATGAAAGGAGGTAACATATGAATTTGATATCAGTATCATGCCCATATCATATGCTAGGCCTTTCAACTTGCATATGAAATTCATATGCTAATCATTTCATATTAAACTGATATAATTTTCATATGAGAATCATGAACTGATATTATATGAGAATGATATGCGGCTCTTTTTTATGATTAGCATATGAAAGGTCTCATATGAAAATCATATGATTATCATATCGGTTTCATATGTGGCGACATTGGCTGTGTATACCAAGTCAATTCCTTGCATGTTTATTTAGTTATGCTCGGACAAGATGTATGATTGTCAATTATGACTTTTGCGTTCAATTTGGTATGTGGATCTTCGACCTACAGTGCCTGTTAAAATGCTTTTTTTGCATAGTCTCATCGCCATCTAACTATATATTAAGTTTAAAGTCAATTCCTGTAAGAGTTTTAACTAAAAGATACGAAAATATCATATTGCCATCTCAAATTAATAATGCCATATTGCATTCATTGTTATCACTGTTTACGCCCAATAATCCCGATTACTTTAAGTATTCATTAATATTGAATCAAGATGAGGACGTGCTTTGATCTGCAAATAGTGTGTCATTTGGTTTGGTTTTCATAAATGTATAACAGTTAAACTGTTAGCTTAACGGAACGTGTTGTATAATGTAAGAGCGAACTTGTCAAAGTAATGCTAAAGTTAGTTTCTAAAAGATTGAAACCAGTTGATTAAATTTACATATTACCCTTTGTTTCCGTCCTTCTAACGATACTTCCAGCATTTCCTGTCGTTCCTCTTCTTGCCATTTTCTTTTTTCTTTTTCCCTTGTTGTGTGTTCCTTTTGTTGTTTTATTTTCTGACTTCTGTCTTCTTCTTTTTTCAGTGTTTCAACCTTTTGCCTTTTCTGTTCTTCCGCTTCCACTTTCTCATGCTCTTTTTTGTCTTTTTTATTCGTCTGTCTTTCTATTGCGTCACTTAGTCCTTCTCCTGCATCATCTATTTTCTTACTTTCTTCATCATTTTGGTAGTTTATTATCAAGTATTGATTCATTTCCTTTTCTGTTTGAACACTTGTTATTTCTTTCGTCTGATAGTCTTCTAAGAGCTTAGCCTGAAAAGATAAGAAGATAAAATTTAGCTAAATTAGTGTTATCTTGATATATACATCCAATAAGTTCCAAGCCAACGATAAGACAGTCAAAAGAGAGAATATCTGTCACAACCTGTGAAATATTCTTATATTCTACATCCAAATATTTTAGTCTTTTTAACTAATTAGAACCAGCGAAGCTATCTATTTTCTCTGAACCGAAATAGATCACGAGGATGCTTTTGATTTTAAAATTTATAGACCCTGGGTTAGTACGCATGACGCGATATATTTAAATTTGGAATAGGCAGTTTTGCCATAAGAGGATACAAGCTTGAATAATATACGAAATCGCCACCACAATACATCAGATTGATAATGGCAAGGCGCTTAGCAATAAATCGAGCGGGAACATACCTTTTTCCAAAACAGTCAGTTGAAAACAGATAACCAAAGTTTTAGTAACATGTGGAACCAACATGCAAATAAAACATGACTCATTCTTTTAGGATGAACTATGGTTCATCGTCCGTCGTCCGTTGCCCATCGTCTGTCGTCCACAATTAATGTAAACATCTTCTATAAAACTGCAAGTCAGAACTACTACAGATTTGATGTATAGCATCCTCACAAGGTCCTCTCTCAAGTTTTATATTTTTGGGGCCGCTACAACTAAATATAGCAATATTTTTTCCAATGTGTTCTTTCCATTGTCCAACAGGTAGATTATCATCTAAATATTTGAATTGGGTATTTGAACGCTATTTCATTATATATTTGTATATATTTTTAACGATTTCTTCTTATGAAATATTTGAAGGATGTTCATCGAAATTGGTCGGAAGCATCACGATAAGGTCCTCTTCCATGTTTGCTGAATTAGGGGCACTTGGCCTCTTTGAATGACAACTAGAGCTAAACATTTAGAAAAAATGTTTTAAACGACTTCTTCTCAACTACTGGATGGATCATCATTAATCGAAGTCTGTAGTGTCATTTTAATCTGTCATTGTTGTTTAAATGGGTGTAGGTGGCCCCTTTCATGGGCCTCTTGAGATAAAATAGAAATAGAATTGAAAACTACATTGATCACGAAATACTTCATGGATCCTTACACAACTTAGTTTGTAGCATAGTTATACTGTTCTCTCAAATATGTTTAATTCATTCTACATCAGGTGTGTCTAGGTAATTTGAAATCAAGAAATCAATGCTTAATCCAAAATCTCAGGACACAAATTTTTACTAATTTTAAAAACTGAATGATACGAAAAAAATATTTCTGATCAATCAACTCAAGATAATGTGAGCTGTATTATACAATAATGTAATGTAAACGTTTATTTGAAGTCTGTAATGATTAATATAAAAATGTTCCGTTACCATTTTAATATAAATGTTTTAATGTTCTTTTTTTCATTTTCAGAAAATTGGTAAATATTTTTCTTTTTTTTATAAAATTCATATACATTCTGACAAAACAGAATTGTTCAATAGGTCAAGCAGTCAGATTCTTCCCATGCTTTACTCTAAAATACATTACCATTGTTTTTCTTCTATCTAAAATATGTAGAAAGAAAATGAAATCAGTTGAATAAATATGATATTATTGTTGATTTGTTTAAACAAGAAAATATTTATTTTACGTTTTATTTCCTTTATCTGCCAAACAAAAAAATCATCAGAAGTAGCTTTCTATATTCCTTTCTATTTAGAATTAATGTCACTACCGATTTAGTTTAGTTTAGTGCAATAATTTAAACAATTATGTTGTTTTATTTGATGATTTGATTTTACTTTGTCCATGTGTTTTCTGAATATATTAATTATATATACACAGCCATGCACACAACCATATTGATTTGTGTTTTGATCTGTAAGACTGCCTTCTTGCATTATAGGTTTCTCAAACAGATATTAATCATTGTTTAGCGTGATCGTACATTTGCAGTCATAAACGTAAGAAATAACACATTTTGTCTTTAGATTTCATTCATATATGCGTTACAGTGAAACATTTTCTGCTCATAAATAAGGCAATGGGAAAAACAGATCGATATAATAACATGTTTCTCCTTTGAAAATTATGAAAAGTTTTGTATGTTACGGTGTGTAAGTTCATTGTAAATTATTGTCTCAAGGCAACACTAGTTTAGCTCATACGAGGGGTGTTCCAGTAATAATGTCATTTGTGCATTATTTCTTGAATATCGTGCGCTATGTACTCTAAACCACAACGGGCCGATAAAATAATCTCTGAAATATTACACAGGTGAAAATCTCGCTCACAATTTCACTAACATTGATACAGTGTACATTGCTTTATAACGTATTCATTACACTATACATGAAATGACTGGTAGAAGAGCTACAAATGTGCTTGAAATTAGGGCCTATATAAAAGGTCGGTCGTTACTGGGCATAAAGCCTATGGATATTCATCGTGAGGTGTGCGACATTTATGGGGAGGGTCAAATGTCTCACAGATCTATTTGTAAGTGGGTTGCCAAATTTAAAACCGGTCAGCAGCAAGTCAAAGATGTTGCTCGTCCAGGTCGTCCTGCATCAACAACGACGAAAAGCAACATACAAAAAATCAGTAATATGTTGAAAAAAAGATGCCCGATATACCGTGAGGGATTTAGCACGGTTGATGAACATTTCTTTAGCACGAGTTCATGGTATTTTAAAGAAACATCTTCAACTCAGGAAAATAAATGCAAGATGGATACCCCATTTGCTAACAGACGAACAGAAGAGAACCCGTGTTGCAAATGCTAAAAAGCTTCTCAACATGTATCCCGAATATAAAAAAAAACTTTCGACAACCTCGTTACTGGTGACGAGGCATGGGTATACTATTTTGAGCCAAAGTGGAAATGTTCAAGCAGAATTTGGGCCACTAAAAATGCAAAACGTCCAAGTATTGCCAAGCGACGGCGCACGGTAAAGAAAGTTTTGTATGTGATTTTCTTTGATAATAAGGGACCAGTAATGCAAATCCCGGTACCAAAAGGCAGAACGGTAACAGCAAAGTTCTACAAAAAATGTTGTTCTGAAAAAATTAAAGTCCTGCTACAAACGCCGCCGCCCAAGCACATGACTCAAGTACGTCCGTCTTTTGCATGATAATGCCCCCGCTCATAAGGCTAGACTTGTGACCGAGTTTCTGGCATCAGAAAAAGTTATTGTCCTTCCGCATCCTCCATTTTCACCAGACCTGGCCCCTTGTGACTTTTTCTTGTTTCCAAAACTCAAATTCCAACTGTCTGGAAAGAGATACAAGTCGCGAAATGCCCTAAGGTCTGCAGTTTATCAGTACCTAATGGGTGTTCCCATTAAAGAGTATGAACTCTGCTTTCAAAGTTGGATTGAGCGACTCAAACGGTGTATTCAGGCAGGTGGAGAGTATTTTGAGGCCAGAGAAATTTAAAATGACGAAAACACTTGTAGTTTAGCAAACCAAAGGCAAATGACATTATTATTGAAACACCCCTCGTATTTTCGATTCTGTTTTGACCTGCGATCGAACAATATTGAACAATGTCAAAATCTTGTGCATGATATTCTGTTTTGACCAAAAACACATACTGAACCAAATTAAACTCTATGAATTATGATGGATCTTCAGACAAACAAAACGTGTCGGTAAATGGACCAAAACAGGTACAAAAGCTTTATAATTCTTTCTACAAACCTATCACGTTTCTTGAAAAATCACCTCTATCTTGAAGGTGTTTTCCGAATCTGTCCTCTGTGATTGACATATAGATGGACGGACGCACAAAGGACAGACATATAAATTGACAAAAATATTACAGTAACATTATGTTTGAGAATATCCTTTATGAAAACATCTCTTGCTCTTATAATTATTTAATTAATAATTGATTTTTTTTATACATTTTGATTTTTTATCATCCATGAATATATTAGCACACAACCGATTCAGTGGTATGACTCTTGGATTAACATTTGTATCTACACAATTGAGAGAATACAAGTTTGTGAGTAAAAAGTCAATTTCACCCGAGGTGTTGAATTCTTCATGTAAATAAGCCATCCAGCTGGCTTACGGAGGGTCGGTGATTCTACCCAGATGCCCGCTCGTGACGAAATAATGCACGGAGGGGTAATGCACGGAGGGGCACCTGGTGTCTTCCTCGACCTTCAAAGCTGGAAAGTCGTCATATGATCTATAATTGTGTCGGTGCGACGTTAAACCCAACCCAACCAAAAAAAATGTAATCAATTATCACAATGCAATAGTTCATCTTCCAATTCGACTATCTTTGTATTTGAAAGGAATTTTCAGTCTTTGAATAAGACAAAGCAGAGTTCAAATGTTGTGTTTTTTTTACAGCATATATTTCGTCAACAATGTATAACACTTTGGTTGGTACGGACGTTCCAGGCCTTGAGTTAGCGGTTCATTTAATATCACTGCAAGCCAGTTTTTAGAACATCTTAAAATATCATTCAGAGAGAATGTAAATGATTTCCTTTTATTATTAATTTGAAATTTTAGGACATTTGTACAAATCGTAATTGTAATTTGTTTCTATTGTATATGGACAGTATGCAGTCAAGTTTTCTTCCATTCCCGTTTTATTTATTTTTGTACAATTTGTTACCTCAAGTAGAAAACATTACAAACATTAATTATCAGAGGGCAATGATCAAAGTGTTGAAAGATGTGTTTGCATGCAATGGTCGATAGTTACTTACATTTTCTATATCAATCCCTGCATGAAGTTCCACTTTTTCTCCATCTGTGAGCAAACGGGCATCTGATACCTTATGAAGCGTGTTTGTAGATTTGCCACTTCCAAACACCTTATTCCTTACTACAACTGCCTCGCTGCATTCAAGTGTTTGATCAACTGCAACATCACCGAACTCCTTATCTGAAATGGTTGAAAAATAATAGCGTTAAAAATCTGAAATGTACCAGATACTAGGAACTACCATTATCTAGTTACTGAGAAAAATAAGTGTGAATAAATGGATGTGTGTTATCTATTGTTTGTTGGAATTAACGTCGCACCGACACATGATAGGTCATATGGCGACTTTCCAGCTTTATTAGTTGATGAATACCTCAAGTGGCCCCCGTCCATTATTTCATCACGAGCGGGCACCTGGGTAGAACCAACGACCTTCCGTAAACCAGTTGGATGGCTTCCTCAAATAAAGAATTCAACGCCCCGAGTGAGGTTTGATTCCACATCTATGAGGGGCAAGTGATTTGAAGTCAGTGACCTTAACCACTCGGCCACGTAGGCCCCCATGTTATCTATATCAGATATAAGTTATATTATAGATAAGAGGGCAGCTGAATTCAAGCATGTAGCATCACGTTTTTCACTAGGTTCTTGAAATAGGATTTAACGTATTGTTATCTAATCTATTGATGGTTGTCTCGAGACTGTCTAGATCTACGTCAATTGTTATCTTTGTTTCACACTCATGATATGTATCAACTGCCTTCTCTATGTATGCTACCTTCTGTTGTATCTTTGAACTCTTCAAATAAAGTAATATATCTCTCATACACTTGATAGTAGGACACAGTTCCATCAATATGCACCTTTCGTCTGCCTTTACAACCTTAATACCTTTCTTTCCCAGTCCGTGAAACTGGTCTGTAATAGTTGATACAACTTCATCATTAGAACTGTCCACATCGGGACCATTTGATATAACATTGTTAGACGCTTCAAGTTTAAGTTCTTGCACTTGACTTCTGCTTTTTCCACTTTTTGTATTGACTTGCATTTGCAGTAGGAGAACTGAAATATTACTCTATATCTTTAAAGATTGAATGTTGTATTTTGCATTTAAGTTGAAGGTTCCACAAAATGCATGCTTCTGTAGGTGTTCTTTATGTTCATGTTACATTAATTTAAGTGAATATATGTGACCACGACTTAAACATAGATATAAATATAACATAAGTAATAATCGGAAATGAAATTTAATTAAAAGTAAGAGCAGCTGGTCAATCTACTAATGCACTGAGTTGATTTATTTTATCTCCCTTTCATTAACGTAGAAGGTATCTAAAGTCCTATCACGTGCAGCAAAATATTTATATGTAAATGTTGTGAGTCTGCAACTCAAGAATAAAATCGAATCAAATAGAAAAATAGATTGAACAAGAGCTTCGAACGTGTTTATGTTCACAACCGGGTGCGGGAATTAACAGCAATGTTTAACTAGTTTTTATACAAATTTTGTAACGAATGAAATAAAGCAAATCTCAGTAAATATTGTAACTGCACTTGTTCTCATAAAAGTAGCAAAAGCATATTGAACGTCTAAGGCAGAGTTTTATAAAGGGAAACTGGAGAACAAAGTACCATAATTTAAATGTTCTTTTTGAACACACTTCTTCGTATTCAGCGTTACTTTGCTATGTTATATGTACTTTGTTAATTTGTGTTTGTTTCAATTTCATTATAATTACTTCCATTGTTTTCCATTTTGGGTTTATGTATTTTCACATATACGGACTTTCACATTTAGCTTGATTTGCTTGTTCTTGAGACACGAACTTTTCTCAAAGTAATTTTTAATTGTATATCAGTATTATCCGCTCTTACTATTATTACACTAATGCTAATCTTTACCTGTATTTAATCATGTTACACCTTTGTACAAAAAATCACGATCCTAGATACCACGCGTTCTCAAGTTATCAAACGGAAACAGTTTAATTGCTCCACTGTGACTTTGACCTTTTATCTACTGAATTCAAAGTCGAATTTGACCTGTATTTGATATGTTACACCTGTGTTACAAAAACTATGATCCTAGGCTCAAGCGTTCTCAAGTTATCATCCGGGAACCGTTTAAGTGTTCAGGGTCACTGTTACATTGACTTTTAACCTACTGAACCCAACGTCGAACTTGACCTGTATTCTCTGATGTTACACAAGTGTAACAAAATCTATTTAAATCGGTCAAGCTTTTTCATGAGTTATCATCTGGAAACCATTCAATTGTTCTGAGTCACTACGACCTTGACCTTTGACCTTTTGACCTCAAAGTCGAACTTGTACTGTATTTCATGATGTTACACCTGTGTTACAAAAATATGATCCTAGGCCAAAGTGTTCTAAAGTTATCATCCGGAAACTGTTTAACTGTTCAGGGACACTGTGACGTTGACCTTTGGCCTACTGATCCCAAAGTAGAACTTGACCTGTATTTTCTGATGTTACACCTATGCACCAAAAAGTATTTAAACCGGTGACGCCTTTCATGAGTTATCACCGGAAATAATAAAACAAAGTACCGACAGACCGATTGACCGACAGACCGACAGACAAGCTCACTTCTATATACCCCAATCCCCCCGCCCCCTCAAATTTCGTATGAGCGTATAACTATTTTACGATGATATACGATTTGTGAGAAAAAAAAATAGATAATAGAATCTTTGTTTTACTACATTTCAACATTTTATTAATACTTTTTATAGACTGTACTTATAAAGAATGCTAAAACTATAATAAAACATCAGTATTGACATTGTACTTAATTTCAGAGCAATATGCTTAAACGCATTTGAAAAAATGCGATTATCACGAAATGCCTTTAAAAATGGGAATATGAAAACACATGGGTAAGTACAGGGATTCTTTTCTCGTACTTATCAGATATATTAACAACATAAAAAAACGATCGAAACTGAATTAATATTAAAGACAGCCGCTCAGACGGTATATACACACCTCTTTTTAAGTACCTTTCAATCCTATATGTAGATAGAAAAGATATTTTAAGTAATATTGCGAGTACTTTCAACAAAATGCCAAGATGTCTGCTGTTGTGAAGTTAAGGTTCAAAAACGAATTCAACTTGAGAATTCAGGTATAAATCATTAAAAATGATTTGCACTAAAACATATAAAAGTGCACAACAAGAACAAACATTTGATTTAATGCATGGTGACACATAAAACAAGTCCTCTATCAATAACAATTGTTATTAAGACTAAATAACAAATTTCTGAATGATGAATTTAGTATCAGTGCAATTTGTCTTAAGTAAATTATCATAGAAAAAAAACAGCCAGTCTATTCACAAGATTTAAGTTTTGAATAAAAGATATATGCAGGTTAAAGCTCTTAAATAGAGAGATCTCTGATAGAGATCCGATATAATTTCATAGTATTTTAACTTTTGTAGTATATTAAGTGGTTGGGATATGAAAATGTATTATATTATGTAAGGCAAAAAGAAAACGGGACACGTATATTATCCTGATTTAGGTTGAACACGTTTTGTGGTATTTTGTTGTGTCCAATAAGGGTTATAAATCTCAATTAATTGGCGAAATGTAATGTTTTAAAAAGCAAAACCTGACAATACATTTTGACTATATTATACGATTAAGGGAGGACACATATAAACTGATTAAGCAAAACGTGTTTGAACATCCTTTATTGACTCAATAGATTGTATCGTATCATGGTGTATTATGTCCTGTAAGTGTTATAAGGCTCAACATAATGGGATAATTTAAAGAAAAAAATAAACATATGTAGTAAGGGCATACCTATCTGATTTACGTTCATATCCTGTTGATTTTTTTCATCAGCTAATAACCTTCCCTTAATTATGTCAATCTGTTCCAATAGCTGGGGTATTTCCTCATTTCCTGAAGGTTTGAACAAGTATTTTTTTATCTTAAAATGAAAACAAGAGTAATTCAAAGCTGTTACCGGACAAATAAATTCATAAATGACTTTGACAATTTTCATTTACCCATATATCTTATCCAAATGATGCAGTACATGTACATGGTCAAAACATTCAGGGTATGATAGCATAGCGCTCTTTAGCTTACCCACTGTTTAAACCAGTATATGCTTTGTACATATTCACGTAAACATAATTACAACTCCACATAAAAGTGATTTCAAATATGTCTTTAACTGAAGTTAAAGAGAAAGGTGTCCGTACACACTTCGGACCATTTTAGTACCTATAAATGTTATACAACTTCTTTCGCTCTTTCCTGTTTATGTTGAAATAAAAATGCCCTGTCAATAGTTCTTGTCAAATGCAAAGTATTTTTAATATGTCAGTATTTCTGTATCGTTTCATGAATACAAATCTGATCGATTTTGGAACCACTGAAAATGAAGTTTGACTTAAATTTCACAGTTTGAAATCGGGTAATTTTCAAGTTCATGAAAATCGAGAAATTTAACTACATGTACTTCTGAAATTCCTTGCTGCACTCAACTATTATTTAACAATAATTATGTAGATAAATGGTAATTTGTTATTATCAAAAACATAAACTATGAATGAATGATGCGAAAGTTAGCTAAAACTTTATTAAGAAGTCTGTTTCGTTTTACATTGAGGTACTTTCCGTTATATGACGTTTAAGCAAAACGCGGATATTTTCTACCCTCGAGTATGAAACTGTGGTAACAAAAATCAGTGGATATAATGATTTGATAGATATAGTTTTTTATCATGTAACATTGCTTTCCAATTCAGTTTCTTTTGTTGGAAGCTGCCTAAAAACATCAAACAAATATCTAAGCGTACACAGTTCTAACTGATTTTTTTATATTATTACCCATAAATTAAGAAAATATAAACTGATGAAAATAAGCATTTCTTGCATTTCTAAATGTCATAAAATAATAGAGATAATGTAAGAGGAACAACAGCTTATCATTTAATATTAAAATACAAGTATTGGTGTCCATAAAATAATGTTTTACCCAAATGAACAAATGAGAATGCAGATAGAACAAAACATCTTACACGGATATGTTTTTGTTTACGTGTAGTTTTACAAAAATGATCCAGTCCGCCTGCTTAGCTAAGTAGCTAAGTATGTAGAGCGTCGGTCTACGGATCGCGGGGTAGAGAGTTCGATCCATGGGCGGAGCGTATGTTCTCCGTTAAAATTTGATAAACGACATTGTGTCTGATATCATTAGTCTTCCACCTCTGATTTATGTGGGGAATTTGACAGTTACTTGCGGAAAACAGGTTTGTACTGGTACAGAATCCAGGAACACTGGTTAGGTTATCTGCCCGCCGTTACATGACTGAAATACTTTTGAAAACAGCGTTAAGCCCAAAACAATCAAACGTCAATTGTTATCTTTGTTTCACACTCATGATATGTATCAACTGCCTTCTCTATGTATGCTACCTTCTGTTGTATCTTTGAAATCTTCAAATAAAGTACTATATCTCTCATACACTTGATAGTAGGACACAGTACCATCAAAAATATTGACCCTTCGTCTGCCTTTACAACCTTAATACCTTTCTTTCCCATTCCTTGAAACAGGTCTGTAAGTTCTTGCACTTGACCTCTGCTCATTCCACTTTTTGTATTGACTTGCATTTTCAGTAGGGGAGCTGAAATATTACTCTATATCTTTATAGATTGAATGTTGGCTGTAGTATTATACTTTATACATTTTTGTATTTTGCATTTAAGTTGAAGGTTCAACAAAAATTGCATGCTTCTGTAGGTGTTCTTTTTGTTCATGTTACATTAATTTAAGTGAATATATGTGACCACGACTTAAACATAGATATAAACATAACATAAGTAATAATCGGAAATGAAATTTAATTAAAAGTAAGAGAAGCTGGTCAAACTACTAATGCACTGAGTTGATTTATTTTATCTCCCTTTCCTTGACATAGAAGGTATCTAAAGTCCTATCACGTGCAGCAAAATATTTATATGTAAATGTTGTGAGTCTGCAACTCAAGAATGAAATCGAATCAAATAGAAAAATAGATTGAACAAGAGCTTCGAACGTGTTTATGTTCACAACCGGGAATTAACAGCAATGTTTAACTAGTTTTTATACAAATTTTGTAACGAATGAAATAAAGCAAATTTCAGTAAATATTGTAACTGCTCTCTTTCTCATAAAAGGAGCAAAAGCATATCGAACGTCTAAGGCAGAGTTTTATAAAGGGAAACTGGAGAACAAAGTACCATAATTTAAATGTTCTTTTTGAACACACTTCTTCGTATTCAGCTTTACTTTGCTATGTTATATGTACTTTGTTAATTTGTGTTTGTTTCAATTTCATTATAATTACTTCCATTGTTTTCCATTTTTGGTTTATGTATTTTCACATATACGGACTTTCACATTTAGCTTGATTTGCATGTTCTTGAAACATGAATTTTTCTCAAAGTAATTTTTAATTGTATATCAGTATTACCCGCTCTTACTATTATTACACTAATGCTAATCTTTACCTGTATTTAATCATGTTACACCTTTGTACAAAAAATCACGATCCTAGATACCACGCGTTCTCAAGTTATCAAACGGAAACAGTTTAATTGCTCCACTGTGACTTTGACCTTTTACCTACTGAATTCAAAGTCGAATTTCACCTGTATTTGATATGTTACACCTGTGTTACAAAAACTATGATCCTAGGCTCAAGCGTTCTCAAGTTATCATCCGGGAACCGTTTAAGTGTTCAGGGTCACTGTTACATTGACTTTTGACCTACTGACCCCAAAGTCGAACTTGACCTGTATTCTCTGATGTTACACCAGTGTACCAAAATCTATTTAAATCGGTCAAACTTTTTCATGAGTTATCATCTGGAAATCATTTAATTGTTCTGAGTCACTACGACCTTGACCTTTGACCTTTTGACCTCAAAGTCGAACTTTTACTTTATTTCATGATGTTACACGTGTGTAACAAAAAATATGATCCTAGGCCAAAGTGTTCTGAAGTTTTCATCCGGAAACCATTTAACTGTTCAGGGACACTGTGACGTTGACCTTTGGCCTACTGATCCCAAAGTAGAACTTGACCTGTATTTTCTGATGTTACACCTATGCACCAAAAATTGTTTAAACCGGTGAAGCCTTTAA
Organism: Mercenaria mercenaria; assembly: GCF_021730395.1. Classification (NCBI taxonomy): domain Eukaryota; kingdom Metazoa; phylum Mollusca; class Bivalvia; order Venerida; family Veneridae; genus Mercenaria; species Mercenaria mercenaria. The sequence continues at coordinate 57,860,643 of NC_069375.1, read as the reverse complement.
TGAGTTATCACCGGAAATAATAAAACAAAGTACCGACAGACCGATTGACCGACAGACCGACAGACAAGCTCACTTCTATTTACCCCAATCCCCCCGCCCCCTCAAACTTCGTATTAGCGTATAATTATTTTACGATGATATACGATTTGTGAGAAAAAAATAGATAATAGAATATTCGTTTTACTACATTTCAACATTTTATCAATACTTTTTATAGACTGTACTTATAAAGAATGCTAAAACTATAATGAAACATTAATATTGACATTGTACTTTAATTTCAGAGCAATATGCTTAAACGCATTTGAAAAAATGCGATTATCACGAAATGCCTTTAAAAATGGGAATATGAAAACACATGGGTAAGTACAGGGATTCTTTTCTCGTACTTATCAGATATATTAACCACATAAAAAACGATCAAACTGAATTAATATTAAAGACAGCCGCTCAGACGATATATACACACCTCTTTTTAAATATCTTTCAACCCAATATGTAGATAGAAAAGATATTTTAAGTAATATTGCGAGTACTTTCAACAAAATGCCAAGATGTCTGCTGTTGTGAAGTTAAGGTTCAAAAACGAATTCAACTTGAGAATTCAGGTATAAATCATTAAAAATGATTTGCACCAAAACATATAAAAGTGCACAACAAGAACAAACATTTGATTTAATGCATGATGACACATAACACAAGTCCTCTATCAATAACAATTGTTATCAAGACTAAATAACAAATTTCTGAATGATGAATTTAGTATCAGTGCAATTTGTCTTAAGTAAATTTTCATAGAAATAAAAAACAGCCAGTCTATTCACAAGATTTAAGTTTTTGAAGCACAGTCAATAAAAGATATATGCAGGTTAAAGCTCTTAAATAGAGAGATCTCTGATAGAGATCCGATATAATTTCATAGTATTTTAACTTTTGTAGTATATTAAGTGGTTGGGATATGAAAATGTATCATATTATGTAAGGGAAAAAAGGGACACGTATATTAACCTGATTTAGGTTGAACACGTTTTGTGGTATTTTGTTGTGTCCAATAAGGGTTATAAATCTCAATTAATTGGCGAAATGTAATGTTTTAAAAAGCAAAACCTGACAATACATTTTGACTATATTATACGATTAAAGGAGAAGACACATATAAACTGATTAAACAAAACGTGTTTGAACATCCTTTATTGACTCAATAGATTGTATCGTATCATGGTGTATTATGTCCTGTAAGTGTTATAAGGCTCAACATAATGGCATAATTTAAAGAAAAAAATAAACATATGTAGTAAGGGCATACCTATCTGTTTTTCGTACATATCTTGTAGATTTCTTTCATCAGCTAATAGCCTTCCCTTAATCATGTCTCCAATCTGTTCCAATAGCTGGATTATTACTTCATTTCCTGAAGGTTTGAACAAGTAATTTAATTTTAAAATGAAAACAAGAGTAGTTCAAAGCTGTTACCGGACAAATAAATTCATAAATGACATTGACAATTTTCATTTACCCATATATCTTATCCAAATGATGCAGTACATGTACATGGTCAAAACATTCAGGGTATGATAGCATAGCGCTCTTCACCTTACCCACTGTTTAAACCAGTATATGCTTTGTCCATTTTCACGTAAACATAATTACGACTCCACATAAAAGCGATTTCAAATATGTCTTTAACTGAAGTTAAAGAGAAAGGTGTCCGTACACACTTCGGACCATTTTAGTACCTATAAATGTTATACAACTTCTTTCGCTCTTTCCTGTATATGTTGAACTAAAAATTCCCTGTCAATAGTTCTTGTCAAATGCAAAGTATTTTTAATATGTCAGTATTTCTGTATCATTTCATGAATACAAATCTGATCGATTTTGGAACCACTGAAAATGAAGTTTGACTTAAATTTCACAGTTTGAAATCGGGCAATTGTCAAGTTCATGAAAATCGAGAAATTTAACTACATGTACTTATGAAATTCCTTGTTGCACTCAACTATTTTTTAACAATAATTATGTAGATAAATGGTTATTTCTTATTATCAAAAACATAAACTATAAATGAATGATGCGAAACGTAGCTAAAACTTTATTAAGAAGTCTGTTTCGTTTTGACATTGAGGCACTTTCCGTTATATGACGTTTAAGCAAAACGCGGATATTTTCTACCCTCGAGTATGAAACTGTGGTAACAAAAATCAGTGGATATAATGATTTGATAGATATAGTTTTTTGTCATGTAACATTGCTTTCCAATTCAGTTTCTTTTGTTGGAAGCTGCCTAAAAACATCAAACAAATATCTAAGCGTACACAGTTCTAACTGATTTTTTTATATTTTTACTCATAAATTAAGAAAATATAAACTGAAAAAATGATCCAGTCCGCCTGCTTAGCTAAGTAGCTAAGTAAAACTATGTAGAGCGTCGGTCTACGGATCGCGGGGTCAAGAGTTCGATCCACAGGCGGAGCGTATGTTCTCCGTAAAAATTTGATAAACAACATTGTGTCTGATATCATTAGTCTTCCACCTCTGATTTATGTGGGGAATTTGACAGTTATTTGCGGAAAACAGGTTTGTACTGGTACAGAATCCAAGAACACTGGTTAGGTTAACTGCCCGCCGTTACACGACTGAAATACTGCTGAAAACAGCGTTAAGCCCAAAACAAACAAACGAAACAAACAAAAATGATCCTTTGTCAAATCTTTATTGACGTTCAATAACATTTACTATAATATAGACCCACTTCATTTTTTTCGAAATTTTATATACCTGTACAACATTCTCTTTGCGATAAGATTTTAATCGGTGTCGTGTAAAGTAGATAATTGTAAATGGATTAGCTATGTTGGGATAATGTTCTTCCGCTTTTTTTGGTTTGTTCTTGTAAATAAGTAAACACCAGTTTTTTAAAGCTTGAAGTGTATCAAGTTGATTGTTGTTGTAACTATTAACTGTGTATATGTTAGCATTAGAACAAGTGCCGAAATCTAGTCTTTTTATCATATTTTGATTTGTTTTTCTACCTAAAGATATTGTAAATAAACCAGTAAAAATTTCCTCCTTAAAAGTATGATTTTCCTCAATTATAACTTATTTCCGAAGCATCTAAGCATTCATGAAACACGCGTGTTTATTTGTGTCGTAATATGTTTTGTATTTGGTATAAAGGCAAACACTTTTCGTATTTCTTTTGATATAAAGTTCGCTGTTATGAATTACATATTTAATGTAGACGTGACATTATTCGGCTCAAATCTGAAAACATTTTCAAAGATTTTATAAACACAGAAACAAATTTTTGGACAGTGAGAACTGTTGATACAGACATGACTACCTACTGAGAGATACATTTCAATTTGTATGTTTCTTCTTTATTAGAATTTTCCAAGACATGGAATCAATGATTTATATAATTAAATTTAATGAACTTACTTCTACGGTTATTGTCATGTTCTATTATTATGTTTTGAATAAACATTGGCACGATACAGTTTACTAGACGTTCAGTTAATGTATCTGTTAACTCAATCTCCTCTAGTAGTTTGATGATATCTGTCTGGAAAGGCTGATCCCGTATTCTGACCTCTATTTTGTTGTATTCAATTTGATCACTACGTGTTAGCAGTCTAGACAACTGTCCCATGGCCTTTGTAACATGAGGCCAAATACTCTCAAACTCATCATTTGTTATTTTTGAATAAGAACTATGTACTACGACATTGTTTCTCTCAACTCGTATCACGTTAATCGCTGCTATTTCCTGGGATTGAAACAATTCACTAAACACATTTAATAAAAAGAAAGTAAGTAATGAAATATCCCACTGATTGATGTCTATATTTTTATTGTCTATAGGAAACAACTTTTTAATATTTTTATCTGTCAAATGTCCATGCAAAAACTTGTCAGTAAAAACCTGACGGTTTCCTTGTAAAATATCCTCTAAAGATTTTCCAGATTTAGCAACTAAAGCTAGAACAAGTTTTCGACATACAAATGTTCCACCCTTCATTATAATCAGAAATACTTTAATGAAATTAATATCCTCGTCATCAATCATTTTAACTGTTAATTTGTAATTCACTATTAAAATAAAACACAGGTATAACAAGTCGACAATATTTAAACAGAACTTAGGCAATAAAGACTCAATAACCAATTTACAGTCGATATATTTTCAATAGGTTAAAATTAGATTTATTCAATCCCTTTGTGAATGTTTTTTATATTACTGTTTACCTATTAAATGCAGGTATACATTTAGAGTGATAATCTGACAAATACAAAAAGGTGAATCTAATGTTGTTATTGGATAATATGCTGTAGACTTCAACGCATATTATTTCCCTATAATAACATCTTAAGAGCCCCATTAGGTATAGGTACCAATATATCCCAAGGCATTCTATAGAACTAATGTTATTATAGCAAAAGTGTAAGTGTGTAAGTATGTGACGAGATTGATATTCTACAGATGAGCATTTGTCTCCTCTCAAACGTATACATAACAAATGTGATAACAGCACGCGACCAAAATTTTAATACGCGTATAGTGTCCTATTAAAAGACTGATTGTTATTGTCAGTAACAGCAGTTTAAGGCTAGGATATACAGTCATAATTGCCATTTTAAATGAAAGAGTTAATATGATGTAAATTTCCTTTTTGTTTATTTGCAACAAAAACAACAGTCAATTTACCACCTCTCACCTATAACAGATACATAAATTGGTTATACATGTAGTCCGGTATTATCGATTTTAACACTCCGTTTAGAGTATTTACTTACAAGACATTTGATACTTTAACGATTGCGAATATCGTTTGTGCAAATTTCATAATTAAATATTGGAAATTGCAATAATGAACATGCTTGTAAAGTCTTGACTTTTTCGATTTACCCCCCCCCCCCCCCCCCCATCCACAAACACACAAAATGTTCAATTTATGAAAGAAAAAACAACCTTTTATTTTCAATTAAGAAGTTTCGACAATTCAACGTTCAAACAAAATTATGTAGATATATTGTATAAAACCATTTTCAGTATAGCTTGAGATAAAACGATATTTTGGGGCTTTATACATGTAAATGGATACGCATATTTGATATCAGACTGACCTCTTACTTTAATATGCAAGAGTAATTTTTAAGAGGTAATAAGAAGGCCAGATTGATTTCTGATTTACAACCTTGGGTCAAACATTCTCATTGTTAGAATTTAAACAAATACCATTCTAATGCACACTGTAAGTATTGTCATGTTGGGTGACTTAGCTACAGTTCATAGGTTACCATAGATAACGTTATGGTGACAATAGCCATGCAAGTTTTAAACGCCTGTAGTTATTTTCTGCATACTGAATGTTTCTGCTGCAACAATAATATAAGATTTTAAAGAAATTTGCTTGGATACAATATGTTCCTTTCTAAAAAAGAGGCTTTTAAGTAAAAAGTACAAAGTCCTTCAAACAATTTCAAGTTTTAATGGATTAAGATGTAATACATAACGTTAAGGAAATGAAACAAATTCTTGCAGAGGAGAAATTACGATTTAAATTTCATGACATAGATGTATTTGAGGTTTTTTTTGTATGTAGTAAAGTGTTGATTGTATACATTCTGCAAGAAAGGCTTTTATCGTTTAAAAAAGACTTTAAAACCTAAACACCATTGATATTGAGTTGAATCATTATATGTCCTCATGCATAGGCGTAGGAGCGAGTTTAACGTGTTTTTGGGGCTTTGGTGGGGGGGGGGGGGGCAAACCTTTTCAACAGCGGGTTGGTGGGTTGGGGCGGGGCTTGCAAGGGATCCCCCGGTGTATTCATGACAAAGCCTTTTTCAGTGGCCAAATAGGCTGTAGGACCCCTCAAGCTTCTATGATTTAGCAATCATTTTGTTATTCTGATGATAGGCATACAACTACGTACTGAACTGTCTGCAATGTAACTTCATCGGTAAAAATATGTAGTATAATAGTTCTTAACCAATTGTGCAATTTTATTACAGGCTTCGGTTGAAGCTTTATATACACAATCAAATAGCGCTGTATTTGTCACCCCCTGTCTTAGCTTTTAGGGGGACCTAGGTTAAGTTTCTTCTACAAGACGTCTCTCATTCTTTTGCCTTTTCCGCTTTTCGTCCTGTAATGACCTACCCAACTTATATTTAGTTAGAATTGCGTTAAACGGTTTCAAAATATTTCTGCGATTAAGAGATTATATTTTTCAATAATATATGGGTCAAAAGGTTTTTAAACCTCTACTTTCGTTATAATGAGAATGTCCCACCTTAAAATATCTGAAGATATTTTATTTGTTTTTGTTTTTACGATTGAATGCAGTTTAATACAAACGAAATATTTTGTCTGGTATCACGCTATTTGGCTCTGAAAAGAACTATAGTGTGTAGTAAGTGATCTGGCACGCTATTTGGCCCTAAAAAGACAATAGCGTGTAGTAAATGATCGTGCAGTACATTTTCGTTTTGAGGACATATTATAATCATAATTTGGTGTTCTTTTCACTCATTTATAGCGCTATGAATAAATTGATATTAAGGGTATTATCATTGCAGCTGTATGTTTTTGTTTTAAAACTTACAATATATATTGAAAAGTTATTTTTAGATTAATTAACGATAAAAACACCAATGTACGCATATTTTAAATTATTATTTGCCACTTATTTCTTTATTTAGAGATATAATCTTTCTGCTGCTAGTAGAATTAAACAATACATTACGGCGAATAGTGACCCATCATTTGCTAAAATTAAAAACAGAAAATAAACTACAGAAAATAAACTGATTTTTTTGGCCGCAGGTGTCCGGGAAGGATGTTGATAGAATATTATTAGACGATCGTATTATCAGAAAAATATCAATGTGTATCCGGAGTAGGCAACCCATTAAAAGTCTGTGACAAAATGTAATACTGTAAGACATCGAGGCGTACAGGTTATGTGAGACAACATGGTTGGCTGAGACACTTAACCGAATTGAAGAGTAACAAATTAGTTTAAAATGTAGATTATGTCAAGATTATTGAAACTACTACTATATTCTTTCATTTGTAAAACATACAGACATACTTATAAGATGGGAATTCAGAAAATAAACAGATGCGCGATTGATGCTGTTTAGCTATTTGTTAATTCAAGTAACAAAGTCGATCAGTTGAGCGTTGAGACTTATGACGTAAAAATTGTCTTCAGTGATGATTTTGATTAATAATATTTGATTGATAATTTCTAATGGACAATCATAAGCTCTCCAATGCCAGAAATAGTTTATCCTCCGCCATGCCGGCGCTGTGTTAATACCCTCTAAAGCTGCCTTAATCAGTATTAAGCATATACAGACAAGCTATGTTGTTCAAAGATAACTTAACAGTTTACGAAGGTTCAGCTATCATTATAACATAAATGCAATGTGTATGAAAAAGGTTCTATTACATAAAAATGAATGCAAGGAACACAGAACAGCAATATAAAGAAATGTTGCATTTGCCTGCATTAAACGAGTTTGTCTAATATATTATAGATAGATTTATTCGTGAATATATATGTCATGAATACAAATAATACATTTATCACATTAGAAAACAGACATAATTACAAAACATACATTCAATTATATCACAGAAATAGCTACATCTCAGAACGATATTAAGGAAAAATGGACTAGGTCTTTTATATAATGAAATAAATTTTGTGACATATATATCACAGGATAACCCATAAAGTATTTCTACTTATTTCCAATTGGGTCCTTGTGAAAAATTATCAAGGTACAAAATACTGGCTGTTTTAAATACAACATTGTTCTAAGAAAGACAACTCTTACTAGTTGAAAGAAAACCTATCAAGAGTTACATGTACTTGTCTTTCAAAGAAATCCCCAATTTATTACAAGTATCACAGTTATATTCAATTATGACATACACATCACAGAATAAATCAGAAAATATTGCACACGTATTGACAAAATGATATCATACAACTAATAAAATATAAAATCTGACTTTTCAGCACATTTCATACCTTCAATGAGTTCAATTTTGACTGCTTTTTTAAAGGTATACTTACTTTTTAAAAGTTTTATGTTACTTGGAGGGCTATTCCAATCATTTATAGCTTGAAAATAAAAGGTAGTTGATGTAGAACTGTCAACCTGAGGTACATGAAAGCTATCAACACTATGTCTACAATTATAAGAATGTTTCTTCGAGACAAGAGAGAAGTTATCATGGTTATTGTGCAAATATGCTGGACAACTATTATTAAAAATTTTATGAACATGATTGAGCCTAAGTTGTTTGACTCTGTTTTCAATATTACGCCATCCAATATTACAAAAATCTGACACTTTCAAAGATCTCTTATATTCATAACCACAGATAAACCTAGGGGCCCCCGTGGCCGAGTGGTTAAGGTCGCTGACTTCAAATCACTTGCCCCTCATCGATGTGGGTTCGAGCCTCACTCGGGGCGTTGAATTCTTCATGTGAGGAAGCCATCCAGCTGGCTTACGGAAGGTCGGTGGTTGTACCCAGGTGCCCGCTCGTGATGAAATAATGCACGAAGGGGCACCTGGGGTCTTCCTCCACCATCAAAGCTGGAAGTCGCCATATGACCTATCATGTGTCGGTGCGACGTTAAATCCAACACCCCCCCCCCCCCACAGATAAACCTAATAACTTTGTTCTGAGTTACTTGTAATCTGTTTTTCAACTGTTTTGAAATACCACTATACCAAGATGAAGAGGCATAGTCAAAATGACATTGTATGAAAGCATTACATAAATTCTTTCTCATATTCATGTTTAAACAGTTACTTTGCCTATACAAAAATTTTAGTTTAGAATTAACTTTTTTAACAATGTTGTTAACTGTAGATGTAGCAGAAAGACCATTGTCTAATACACTTCCAAGATATTTAACAGATTTTTGTGATTCTATGGTATGACCATTACAAAATACATTGAATTTGTCAACCTTTGCAAGTTTTCTTTTAGAACCAAACAAGATACATTCAGTTTTGCCAAGATGCAGAGATAATTTGTTGTCAACTAACCATTTACTACAGTTTTCAAGCTCTCTTCCTAGAACATTTTCAATAACCTTTGGATCTTTATGAGAAAAATAGAATAGCACTCTCATCTGCATATAAAATTAATTTGCACTTATTACTAATACTAATACTCATATCATTGACATAGCATAGAAAAAGTAAGGACCCAATATGCTTCCTTGCGGAACACCGCATGAAATATTCATAAAATCTGACACAGAATTATTAAAGTTCATTGAAAGGATTCATAATGTCATAAAACATCTGACACCATAGTTTATTGTAAGCAAAGCAGTATTGATAACGTAACACATAAGCACAGACAGTGCTTGACTCCCTTTTCAGGTTGTCATTGTTATAATTATTGTTGAATCGCTGTAAATAATAGAATTTGGGTAATTTGTGGCTGCTTTGGGTTCATTATGTGGATGACTGGGTCCCAGTTCCGCACATTATGTCATATACAAAAGTTAAAGGGAACCAGATATTTGATAGAGTAAGTACTCGTTGTAAAACGTTATATTTAAATTTGGACCAATTAGAAACAAGTTCTAAAAATAGCACGTCTGCTGGGGTATAAATAGGTAGATGGATGACAGAGAGCTCATTCGGTATCCAGCGGTAGAAGAAGGCGCATCGAGGATTCAACAAATAACTTATCCCAGTACCTTGATAAGGAGACTATTGCAGTTATCTGGTCAGGGCGGATAAATTATTAAAAAGAAGACATTGGAAGTTCAACCAGGTTTCGAGCTATAGGGACAGCGCATAGAAATTTTGCCTTAAGGGTAGTTGAATGCTATATACGATAGTATATATAGGCTGAGCATCGGGAAGCTGAGACAGAGACCCAGAGTTTGGTAATCTACTGAAATAGTAAGAGAGTTCCAGCTTATCGACGGTTCAGCATTATTGGCGAAGTACAGCCAAGGCATCGGGGATATACCTATATGGTAGTTAAATGCTACAAGTGATAGCATACAAGCGCTGAGCATCCAGGAGTCTGGGCAATTATACAGAATTTGAGAGGACAGAGGCCGAGCATCTATGCAATAGGACTCGTATGTTGCTGATTCAAAGACATTGTCTGACGGGAACTTCAACAAAACGACCAGTCAAATATAGAGTCTCCAGCCTATAAGAGTTTGAGCTAATCATTTTTTATTGAAGATTGTTAGTTTGAAACATTAAGTGATTTGCCTGAACCCTGAAACTGTCTAGCTCATAATAAGAAATCATTTACGAATCATTGGTACACGAATTATTTAGGCAAGGTAGCCAGAGAAAAATTCTATATATGAGATATTTGGACTCACCAGCTTTACGTTTTAACAAAGGACATTCTTCATCGTTTGTCAGCTAGTCTAAGACATAGTCACCTTAGTGATTGGACCCAAACCATTGTTCAAGATATTAAAGGTGTAGGCACTTCCCTGGGTCATATCACCAGTATCCTGACACACTTAGCCGTCGCTTGTTCGACCCATTTCCTCCTCGAAAGCATGCATGAATGACTTGAGATGATTAGTTTAAGCAAAGTGTATAAAATGATTTATGTGAGTACCTCACATCGACGTAAGCCAAAAACGTATTTTCAATTCTTCAAAACGCAAGCTGTAGTTCCGCAGACATCCTCATCAGGTGAATTGTCATATTCACGGTAATAGAAAGAAGTGTGCCTCCTTTGATGGACATATCATATCTGAAAGTTAAAAACCAACAGTTAACACAAACACATGGAATTATAATGCAGTTTCTTGATACAGAAAATCACAGCCTATAATACCCTTAAAATGGTCACAATTGTTACAACACTGTTTACCTCACTTCCCCTATCAATTATGTTTATCCCTACGGCCTTACGCATGGAATTCTTCCTTCACTTAAATTTGTTCTAGCGACGCCGATGCAAAGAGTCTTTTATCTGTCCACACTCAAAATGTCCATGTACTTGATTTGCAGCTGGTTCGATGATGACTGTGTCAAATCAGATCACTTCCAAGTCTAGCATGAAATCAGCAGTATAGTATCTGTAACATACTTACTTCATTGAGCAGTCAGATAATCCGAAATTCATAGCACATTTCTCAATGCAGATTAAAAATTAACAATGTTTATAAAATGATAATTGTATTTGGGGTGTGGCGGGTTGGCAAATTAAAAAGAAATATGTGGGTAAATGAAAGTTAGCAGTAGCTTAACTGAGAAGACGTCACAAGATTTTCGGGTTATATGTGTATGATTTGGTTTTGGAACAAACTGAATATAGAGATATGCTCTGTTTAGCGCAAATACGTTGCTTGGCGATGATATAGGTAAAACCTACTTGGTCACGGAATGAAAAGGGAATTTTAAGTAAAAATAAATTTTATTATTCTAATTTTAAATTAATTTGTATAAATTCACAGACAAACACATGCGCTCAAGCTCGGACACATAAGCGCATTGCTATAAAAAGGATATTTTTAAAAGAACTAAATTAAATGATATTTAGTCATTAATGAATTTGATGTCATGAGTCCTTTTAATAAAATTGAACTTAAAAACAAGGTTAAACAGTCACTTTTGATCTATTTCAAAATCATGTGATGAAATCAAACATTGTCAATAGTTTTGTACAAAGTTAAAATTTCTTTGAACTTTCGTCGTAACACCAACATCTCTACCATTTATATTTCCTTATTAAAGTTAATTCTGTTCCCTAAAACCATTCGCTGTTTTATTCAATAAGACGACTTTAATAGTTTCTTCGGAACATTTTCTAATATTAAATCATATCTGACAAGATCGGGTCATTTTTTGAAAATACATTTTCAATTTAAGGTAGGTAGGCAGATGTTGACCACGGATATTAACTTGATAATAATAGAAGGAAGAAAAAAGGTGGCATATGTAGTGTATTAAGAAGTGCAGACACGTTTACTGCTAATGTGTCATTATGAAACACTTTCATTCCTTTACGTATTACCATTACCTAAGTTAATCTATCTTTCTCACTTATCGGACAGAAAAATCTCTATTTTTAGAAATGCTGGAAACTCTTATCTCACATGGGTTATCCCACACTCCTGTGACGAACTACTTCATGTACTAAATATACATATTATTTATGTAAAATAATTAAAAATCAAGTACCTTTATCTTTTCTCTCCGATCCTTAAAGTGTATTTCTCGATTCAAAATTCGTTACTTTATGAAAAGAACGTACCGTTACACTACAAACGATAAAACTAAAGCGGAACTTTGTTATTGTGCGTCACTGAAATGTCATGACGTCACTTCTGCTAACGGACGTCAGTTACCCGCGTTTTAAATAGTTTCATATTTTCATGTTTGTTTTTACTGTTTCTGTTGTGGTAAGTGAGAAATAGAATCCATCATTGGTGTTCGGTAAAGATCAGAAAATCCCAAACCGAGGCGCACCGCTCAAGTCTTAAACGAGGCTGTGCCGAGTTTAAGACTTGAGCAGTGCGCCCGAGGGTTCTCTATTTCCTTCTCTTTACTTTTAATTTCTTTCTCGACATTAGATGTTTTGCCATCTATAGTCCGTATGATTTCAGAAATTATTTTTCTTCCTGTTTTTTTTTAACATGATGATCTTTCATCTCTTGCTTTTCTTATCTTCCACGAGCTAATTGTGTCCTAAGTATTTAGAATGTTAAATGAATTGTAAACGATGTTGCAGGTAATTGATATATCTCTTAGCCAAAAACTAATTAAACAGCTCGTATTCTCCATATCATAACTAATATGAAAAGTGCATTTTCAAAATAAGGTACATTTCATTTATAAGCATTGAAATAAAATGGATTGTACTAATGAGCAAGTGTTATCGTCTGCCTGTATATCCAGTAACATAATGACACTTAGATTTGCAGTTTAACGCTAAATAATACGGTTTGAATGTGAAAGCTTGCACAAAGACATTATCTGAATTGTCAATTCTCGAGTAAATAGTTACAAAAGAAATTAGATGGTGTGGTAACTAAAAAGAGAAAAAAACAATGTTGTCTAGCTGTGAAAATGACCTTTGCATCTCGGACAAAAGAGTCGTCGAAAAAAGTGTAAAATACGAAATTAAAAACATTACTTCGTCCCTTTAATTTGTCTAAAATGGCCGATTTGAATCGGCCATTTTAGACAAACCGATTTGACAAATGACAATCAATAAAGAGACAGATACACTGGTTAAAATAGTAAAAGTTTTGTAGTTTGATTGGTTTATTAGCAACGTGTCTGTACTTTCTATAGATTGATTTGTTATATCACAACTTACCTGTGACTTTAATATGCTTATCAAATCAATCTATCACAACATGTCTGTGCCCTTTGATACGATGATCCTTAAAATATAATAGGGAATCGATCCTACCATTTTTTTGTCACGAAGATCAGGGTCGATCCCTCTACGGTAACATGCGATAAATACCGAATGAGATATACTATCGAATTTAAAAGCATGTTGTCTTTTGGCACGTGCACATAGCGTCTGACTTCGGATTTTTTTGTTGCAAGAATACTTTTTTTCCTTTTGCGTAATAAGCGTCCACATAACTTGTCCGAACCACTACGTTTAGCACGTCAGTACAAATATGGGCAACTACTAATAAATTTTGATAATGTGGCAGTTGAGTCCAATAAGTCCAGGGGTGTTCAAAGATAATCCGTCATAAATCTATTGTGAAGCAAATATTGGATTTACCTGTATTGGAAAATAAACAGTGTCATTTGGATTTAGGTCAACTGCCACATTATCAAAGTTTATTAGTACTGCTTTTTAATTCCAAAATCTACCTTTAAATGGATACAGATGCAAATTTCTGGGCAAGCTGATGGACTGTAACGATTCCCGATTGAGGCATTGCCTTATTTCATATTAGCTAAATATGAAAGATAAAATGTTAGGGTAGATTTCCCGGAAGCACAGAACACAAGAGGCCATAATGTTGTTATTTACAAACAGTGCGGTTTTAAATAAAGAAGGAAATTCTGTTGTCACTACAGTCAAAATGACATTTTCAAGCTAAAAAATAGAAATAATATATGTTTGCAATGTGTAAAATTTCACTTTAGGGGACGCAGGCTTTGAAATTAGAAAAAAAATATTTATTTGGTGGGGTATGATAAAATTTATCTGCAAAAAATACAAAGTTTTGGTACATGAAATGGATATTGTAGGCATAGGAAATAGAGATCAATATAATTGCACCTTTACTAATCCTACCAGGTGTTCTGTATTACAAAAGTGGATCTATTGTGACATCTGATACAAGCAAAACTGTATTATCTGCACTATTATTTACCTAGTGGTACTTCGTTTTATTATTAGCTTGTTAAAAGTTAATTTTTTACCATATGTAAGTTGACAGAATCATAGGAACCATGTCTTGAGGGGTAAATCAAACACAAATGAATAAATCCTTAATGATTTTGTTGTGCAAAAAAGTATGATATTATGTCTAAAACAGTTTTCATTTTCCACTCAATTGTGTAATTGCAAGGGAAGTAAACTAATAGATCTCTACTTAGAAGTACTGGCCCAAGGCAAGAGTTGTCATTCTTTGTGGATCACAACTTAAAATCAAAAATTAAAACTTCTGTTATTGGTATTAACAAAACTATCATAAACTTCACATTTGTGAAATCATTTTTGGTTATTTCAAGGACTTGGAAATTAATTTCTAGATTTTATTTAATGTAATTCTATCATTGAAATTTTTAGGGCCTATCTCTAGATATTGTATTTAATTTAGCTGTTATTAGTACACAAAGGATTGCTCACTAAAATAAGAATTTAAAAAAAGCTCAAACAAGAAAGTTATTGTTGAATTACATACGTCTTATTGTGTACATTCAAGGTCAACAATTAATTTTTTTTGTGAGAAAATAATAGCGCTTTACCGTGTCCAAACATCTTTCAATATCCTACAGATTCTAATTTAAAGAAAAAACGGGAAATAAGTTCACTGTCTTTATTTTTATTTTGCATATGTAAGCTTAAACACAGTATATAGTTTGTTTACAAAGTTGTGCATATGAAAAGATATGGTGGTCAAGGAAGGCCATATTCCAAAAGTAAAAGAGTATATTCCTTTTAATACATTAAACAGTTATTATTACAGAAGTCGAGTGGCTTGCAATTATGGACTAGAGATGGTTCAGTTATTAATTTCCAACCTGGTATTCATGAACTATATTGCACTTAAATATCAAAACACAATCAACAAACGTTTGATTGATTTTTGTCTTAAGAATCCTTAAAAAATGGTGTGAATTTGGTTGAGAAGTTGTATCAATGTGTATATGTGCAAAAGTAACTTTCTAATCTCATTCACAAAACGTACTACGATACTTAAGATAAACAGCAGGAATGTCAATGATCAAAGCTCGACGAAAATACAATTATCATCACTTTAATGTCAATATAGTGTGTTCTTGAATTTCACACCATACTTTTCATAACTCTGTTTGCACGAGTTGCACGTAAAATGGGGGTCAGACAAGTTGTAAATGCAATACCATCTAAACGTAATTAATTGATATTGCAGTTCAAGAAAACTTTATCTCATAACGTGATATGATCAAGTATGATGTTGTGATACAAATACACTTACACTGATATGAGTAGCAGTCGGTTTATATGTGGCTTTATTAATTAATTTTGTGTTTTGTTATTGTTGTCTCCCGTCGATTATTAGAGTTACCGTTCGTCCAGCGCAGTAATACTTTTTTGCAGTGAATCGCCGAGAAGCCGTGGGAAAATTACAAACCATATAAATAATCTAAAATTATTCACCTTTTTAAGATCAATTTCAAGTGATCAACGTTATGCATTTAACCCAGCAGACCTGTGTAGCATCTTAGATATTTGTACTAAGGTGTTCATTATGTAGAATGTCATGTTATGCCCTTGCAATGCTAATCCCACTCCAATATTTTGTTTACATTTTTATCAATGAGAAACATGGCGTCCATCCCGAGTTAAGATCACGGGGCGATAATTTTCTACATGTTTAAGCAACCTGGTGCGTTAGAAAGAAGAAGTCATCCCTACAACATTATTTGTTACACTGGTGTTGTACAAAACCTGTTTTGCCTTATACAAAATCTTAATTTAATGTGTTGAATGTTCTTTCACAAAGACCTCTTTTTTCTTGTTACATTCATAGTACCACATAGTTCCGTATCCATAAAGTACTGAATATTACAGGTGTCCGTCAGTATTTTATCAATTTAAGAATATGTTTTTTATCTTCCCTCATCAATTTCTTAAATAAACAACCTTCCTCATTTCTTCAACGGTGAATTTAGCAGTATTCAACCCCTTAAGTGTAACTGAGCTTTTTATATTGAGGTGAATAACAGGTTCAGTTCAAATGCTATCATCAAACCTGACAATATCGCCGGAAGGCTAAAACTGTATAATAACCACATCTGCTTAGATACTAATGGTATCAGATTAACATTAATACATTTTGTTTTACTGCTGCATTACCCTAATATAGGAGTAAGTGCGTGCGAACGTGCTGATCAACACTTGAAGGTTCGCAACCAACCAAACAAAGTTTTCAAGAACTAAGCTTAAACTACCTAAAATCCTACCCCAGTTGTCAAGTGCTTAAATCAGCATACTTCTGTCATCACATATGTTACACGATTAAAAACTTATGTAACCAGGCTCTTTGTTAATTTCCCTAAGCCATAGATTTAGAAGTATAATTGTATGGCGACCACTAATAAACGGTATATTTTTAATACAGCTTACATAATGAAATATACATACTTAATGTATTCTACTTTTGTTGCCACTATCACCAAAGTAGCTTTAGGTGTCATGTGGAGGCCGTTAAAATGCTACCCGTACTTTGATTCGGTGTTACCTTTCAGACCACTGATCCTAGGGATGCCACACATTTCATTATATCTCACTAATACTTTCTGTCTAATTGCATCTTTTATCCTAAGGATCTTCTCTTGTGAACTACTATGAGGGACGCATGTTTGACAATAACAATATATAATAACAACAATTATAATAATAGCCTTTTATGTTCTGTTTTACGGCATTTTTCTCTGTACTTGGTCGAAACTTCTGAAGAATAAAAGGCATGGTACATAATATAATATTTAAACAATTTTACTGACGTCATTACTAATCGATAGTTGATTCAAAACTATTTACAGCAAAATTTTTACATATGCCCCCGGGATCGATGCTCTCACATACAAATAATTATTATAAGTGTGCTTTTTTGTCTTAGAAATACATTAACGAGTTAGTAAATCTAAGCAAAAGTGTATCGCAAATTTTTGCATTATCAATTTGAAATGAAACTGTACATGAAAAATCGCAGCATTTGTGGTTCGAACATACAACATTATTCAAGACTCTAATATGAATAATCTCATTTTCCGTTTCTACTTATTTGTTACTTTGATTCATATGTATACAGCTAACCGTATTTCCAATTATCGCTTTTAATGTGTAGAGAATCGGGTAAAATGCTGAATTAATCGGCAGTACTAGGCATATACGTCACCGCAAATCGAGTAAGTATAAAGGGCAATAAAAACAGAAATATTTGATTAATGCACAAGAGCTAAATTTTGGTATGACTTTTTAAAAGTCAACTTCGTTTTGTACTTGTCTCATAGCCTGTTACGTTATTGGTGTCATTTTTTAACAATACAATATTATGTAACATTATAGGCTTTAAAGAGACACAAGGAACTTTGTGTTTTACTTAGATTTACAAGAATCTTCCAAATACATGATATAAAGGCAGGAATGAACTGTTGAGTTCGTTATTCGAAACAGTGTCATTCAAACTTACGAATTCTTTCTCAAAATCAAAGGTTGTTAGAGAACAGATATTGTCATGGCCACAAAGTTCATATCAACGATAAGTTAACAAGGCATTGAACAGAGAATGAGTCCTGCCAAAATATGAATACAAATGCATTTTTCTTTATTTTTGAACAGGTTTAAGGTAAAGGCGCTTGTACGTTATGTCACAATGTCCCTTTTCTCAATCTGCGATTATTATATAACAAAAGCTAATTCTTACAATTCAAGAGTGACTGATTATCAAAAGTGTTTTACATACTACAAACGGTTTACATTCTATGTTTCAAAAACTGACAAAACCGCTGTCGTATCAGAGAATATGCGTTATAAATTGGGTTAAAAGCCCTTCTGCAATGTTTCTCAGAAACTAAAGCCTTTAGCGCAATAAAAGGGGATAATTATTGTATTTCTATATCAATGTACTAATTTATTTTCATTAAAGAAAAATGTCCTCACGTGTGCTAATTAATGAAAACAAAATATATTTCTAAATGTATCAATTGCGTTGGCATTTGTAACACTGTGATACGCGGATGATTCGACACCTTGCACAGAAAGTTATCTGTTTTAGCATAGGAAACATTTAGGCAGCTTGGTTAAAGATGAAATATATCTGCAAAAGACATATGAGGAATCCATTTAGCTGGCTTAACCCAAAGTATGTTGGAATTTTTAGCTACAAACATCGTTTTCAACTATCCCCATAAAAGATCACCGCATGGATAGCAAAGTATGCATAACCCACGAAAGACCGATATGGGGTATCCATGATTCCGTTGTTTAAGTTCTGTAAAAAGTAAAATTGTTGATTTCGTTATGCGTGATATTTTTTTTTGGTTTCATACCAATGTCTTCACTATTACATAACAGTACAAATTGTCACACATTTATCTGGTCGTTTATCGCGTCTCTTGACACAGGTATTTATCATGCAGATTACCAGTTTCACCTTTCTTAATGACACTTACCTTTTATGAAATACAAATTTATTACCTCTTTCTCTGATCTTGACATGATCTTTGTGGTGGTATATAACAAAATATGATTATAAAAGGACATGTTATTGTTGCCCAAAATTTAGGTATTTATGTCAACTCTGTGGTACTAACAAATGACTTGTTGATCGTTCAACGCTTACGCAGCTATTTACTATATAAAGTCTGTAGTTTAGGCAAAAATCTACAGTATTATTAGTAATGCAGTCTGAAATAAACGATCTTTTCTGCAGATTTAATTAGTCCATAGAGACTGATAACGTCTTCCAGTGATAATAATCTTTAAGAAGCACAAGAGGTTATTGTAAATTTGAAACTTCCTTGTCTTTTTCAAAAACAATCAGTAAGGAGATATATAAATCCTCAGTACACAAGATAATGACATTTAACTGATGTTGTGATAGAAGAAATTATCACGAAATCTGCTTCGTTAGAAAATCAAAGAAAAAAAGATAACTGGCAATGCATGTTGCAGGCTTTTGGGACTGTTTCGTTATACAGACAAATGAAGATGAAAATTGTGAAAATATTATATAAACGTATATAAAATAATAATTTTAGTGGCCCTTCAACACACTTTATACGTGCATTTCAGGTATGGCAAGAAGCAAGGTGATGTATGTTAAAGACGGGAACAATGCTTCAACTCGAACTAGTTCTATGAGAATGTTTATTGCTAGCAATGTTTCCTTTTGCAGCCACTGCAGAGGATAATTGCTCATTCGCTGGATTCAAATTTTATTGTATTAGTTTAATGTATTTTGTTTGTTAATATGCAGTTTTCCTTGGGGCAAATGTAATAAGGTTATTTTCAATATATATGTTTAGCTGTTTGCATAGTATGCACATTTTAAATATTATCTCACTTTGAAATCTTTTAAAAAAAGGTGCGACCCCAATAAACAGTTTTGTAATTTTCAACTATACTGATAAATAAGTGATGGGTGTGACAGGCGTATATGGCCGGACGCTGACTTATGTGCCACCGAAATATAATATTATTGTGCATTGGTATATTAAAGTAATAACCAAAACTGGGTTCTTTTATTATACAGTTTTATATGAAATATTTAGAAACTGAGTATTCTTAAGCGTTACCATGACTGAATGCGTAACTCTTTATACATAGTATATACGCATCATAAGTCAATAGTAATTTTGACTATAGTTTTCTATAAATAATGGCATATTGTTCTGCGTCTGGGTTATGGCTTCTGTTATTTCATTTTAAATACGATCCATTGATGAAAAATAGTGGGGTTTATGTTGTTTTCTGAGTATAATAAACCTGATTTTTTCAGGGACCCCTGTTCCAGCAAGACGGTCGCGACGAGTACAGTTTCTTAGTATTTAGTAGCGCCCTAGTTGTTACGCTTTGCATTTACACGCGTTTTGTAATAAAAGCTTGAATTTTATTTTGGGATTTACTACGTTTGCTTTTTAATTTCAATCCTGGTTATCGATGGAACAATTTCAATTCTTTCAATTTCATTTTTTTAATTGTAAATAAGGCCTCTGGCCCATATACAAATACGCATACAATATAAACATCATAATATACAGTGACGGTTACAAGCCAGCGTGATACAATCAATCAGTTTTGTTTCCCTGTACAATAAACTATTTGAATATAGACAGGTATTCTTCTCTCTTATGGAAGGCATGATATAAAAACATTTAAAAAGATTTCGCATTGTTTCGACATTTCCGTTACACATAAGCATGTTAAACTTCTCTTCATTCGCTTATGTACTGTAAATTCTGAGATATATACAATGTATTACTCTGATGTTATTTTACAGAGCGTAAAATAATGTAAAATGAAGCTCATCCCCCAGTGGATATTCACAAAAAGGACAATGCCGATATTCTCTGTCAATACCATATTGCCTACATTTATCAACCATAAGATAGTGATATGAGCTTCGAAACATAAAAAGTTGCTTTCTATTTTTTTAACATCAACAACATTTATGTATTATCTACAGTATATGAGATATTAAAGTGTACGTAGTAATTTTGTTTTACATTTTGTTCACATTTAACTTTCCAATATTGAATATACTAGTCTTTTAACCGCTTAACATATAAAAAACTTTTTTTCTGGATATGTAACCATTTGTTCTCACCAAACATACCCGAAACCGTTTTCAAAAAGGTTAGTTCTTACCTCCGTAGCACAGTTACTATAACCTAATATGTCTATGTACAGTAACATTTCATAACACGGTCGGATATATCTGTGACAAAAGTCTAATCCAATCTAATCGTTTAGCAGCAAATATATACATTGGGTATCTGCCACACTGCCCATTACTGCATAATTTTTTTGTACATTTTCAACACTTTGCGGCTTTTTAAACCCTAAATCTCTGCCCCATACAACAAAATAGGTGCAAATCAATTAGTTTAAAATAGGTCTATATGGCACACATTGAAACTGCTGAAATGAAGCTTTTAAGCTATAAATTAACTTTTCTGGATCTAATAGACAAACTTGTTAGTGGCTTATCCTCTATACAATTATAACGGATTGCTTAATTATAGATCTACTGTTACACTTGAATAGACTTGTGTTAACTACCTGGATATATGTCCAGTAATGGAGTTATTGGTATTTTTTTCACGAAACAATATATGTCGTTTTCTCCAAATTATAAAGGTTACTCACTGTGATCTATACAAACAAATGTCCGTCTTGTTAGAATCACAATGATGTAACTTATATGTTACTCTATGTCCAAAAACACTTATAATCTCCTTTTAAACTACAGTGATAAAACACGTCTGACCGCAACAATAAACATAGACTATTATCTTACTTATCCCACCAACCCATCCCAAAATTTTAACGTTGTCGTGAATTAGAAATCTGTGCTGCTCCTGGTCATTTGTTTTTCAGGCTCCTGCATGGTAGATCTGTTTAATACCACAACATACCTCAGAAGGGAACATGACAATAGCAGGCTGTTGTATTCCAACAAACAAGACACAAAGCTATGAAGTGACTGATCAATAATTTTGTTGTGTAATAAAGTCTACAATCATTTTGTGGAAGCATATAATGTTGAGTACAAACAATCAAAATAATGACAGGGATTTTGTGCGATTATTGCTGATTAGAATTACTTAACAAATGAAAAAAAAAATACCTACAAGGTGAGGCATTTTAGTGCTAGCGCTGTTAGTAAATGTTCTATTTAATGCCAGAAACTCGACGTTATCATTAATGTTTTATCGAGGCTTTAGAATTTGGATTGTTGTATATATCATATTGTTATATTTTCTGGTCCTTTGGAATCATGAAGTCCATTCAAAACTTGTAAAATAGAGTGCTAGGGATGCTTATTAATAAGAGATGTTGCATTTTCTTTTACCTCTATATAGTTGGACGCTAACTCATGTGTAACGGAATGATGATATTATAAGTCATTATCATAAATCATGGCTTATTACTTTGCGTCTGGCTTATGGCTGATGTCATTACCTGTAATACACGTTTCAATCATACAGTATTTAAGAGATATCAATATTTTGAAATAAATATAACGATTAATGAAATTTAGAATTTTAACAAGACGCAGAAAGGTTTACTTAAACAGAAATTGCTTCGGTGAAGTGAAGCAGAAATTTTTGCTTACACAGAAAATGATGCGACACAGAAATGTTTACTTCTACAGCAATTGTTCCTATGATACGACGCAAAAGCTTGTTTCAATGACGTGACGCATAAACGTTTACTTACACAGTACTTATTCCAATTTTTGACACAAAAGTGATCACTTACATGCGACAAAGAAATGTCTACTTGCACATTAATTGTTCCAGGGATGTGACACAAAAATGTACTGTTACACAATTATCGTTACAATGATTGGACGCAGAAATGTTCACTTACAAAGATTTTGTTCCAGTGGTGTGACAGAGTAGTGTACAATTACACGGTTATCGTTCCAATGAAGGGACGCAGAAAAGTTCAATTACAATGTAATTGCTCAAATGATGTACTAGTAACCAGAAATGTCCACTTGTTCCAGTGATGTGACGCAGATGTGATGTGATGCAGAAGTTAACAGTTACAGATTAACTGCTCTAGTGATATGACGCAGAAGTGTGCACTTATACATTTATCGTTCCAATGATGTGACGCAGAAATGTGCTTTAGCACGGTTATTGATCTAATGATTTGAAACAGAAGTAGGCATGTACACAGTAATTGCTCCAGTGACGTGACGCAGAAATGTTAACTTGCACAGTAATTGCTCAAGTGATGTGGTGCAGACGTACACACTTACACAGTAATTGTTCTAGTGATGTAAAGCAGAAATGTTAACTTGCACAGTAATTATTCACAGTTGACGTAACGCAGAAGTGTACACTTATACAGTAATCGTTACAGTGAACGGTGTGTCTGTTTGCACATTAATTGTTCGAGGGATGTGACACACAAGTGTACAGAGACGTGAGACAGAAGTGTACACTTACACAGTAATTGTTCCACTGATTTGACGCAGAAGTGTATACTAACACAGTTATCGCTCCAATGACGTGACGATGAAATGTTCACTTACACAGTTATTACTCCAGTGATATGACGCAGAAGTGTACACTTATACAGTAATCTCTCTAATGATGTGACGCTAAAGTGTTCACTTACACACCACATTTTCCAGTGATGTGACACAAGTGTACTCATACACAATTATAACTCCAATGATTTGACACAGAAGTGTACATTTACACCATAATTACTCCAGTGATATGACGCAGAAGTGTTCTCTTACACAGTTATCGTTCAAATTTTGTGACACTAAAATATTACCTTATTCAGTATTTTTTTTCCAGCGATGTGACGCAGAAGTGTATACTTACAGTTAGTTTTCTAGTGATGTGACGCAGAAGTATACACTTACACAGTATCTGCCCAAGAGATGTGACACATAAATGAATACAGTGGAACTTCCGAAAACCGGACCTTCTAAAAACCGGAAACCTCTGAAAAACGCACGAAACACAAGTTCCCGTTTTTTTTTCTGTTCTTATTTCTATATATTTTTAACTTCTGAAAACCGGAAGTTCCGAATTCTGAAAACCGGACGATTTTCGAAGGATCGTTTATATTTTAACTCTAAAATTGACTTCTGAAAACCGAACAGCAAAATATTTGCCGGATTAAAAGTGTCACCTGATAATCCAAACATGCCGGTGGCAAGTTTTCAACATGTTCTTTTGTTGATATATTAGCAGCGCGCATTTTTTTTGACATACTTCATAATTACACTGAACATTTAATGCAAAAGTAAAGAAGTAATCGGAAATTACTTAAGTGTGAACACCTTCCTTAATGTTTGAACGAAAGAAAGATCGGTGTTTTAATTGATTTAGTTAAATCAATTAAACTATGCATTATCAGCATTAATTAAATATTGACGAACTCCAGGCTCCAAAAATGGTAAAATGTAAGTGGAAAATGTTTGCGTAAATGCTATAATAATTATTACAGCTATGTTTTTATATTTGTTATTTATGTATTTGTTTATCCTTAATGTTTGTAATTTATTAATTAATCAATTAATTAATTACTTTATATAAACTTGTAAAATTATAAAGGATAATAATCTCCTTCATCCTACGTGTAAGAAAACATAACTCTTGTGCACCACGTCTACTTTGCCTACAAACTTTCAAACTTCTGAATTCCGGAAACTTCCAAATACCGAAGTTTTATGCTGGTCCGGGGGTCGTTCGGTTTTCGGAAGTTACACTGTACTTACACAGTAATTTTTCCAGTGATGTGATACAGAAGTGTACACGTACATAGTAATTGTTCGGATGATGTAACACAGAAGTGTACACTTACACAGTTTTTGTAATTGTTTCAGTAATGTGACACAGAAGTGTACACTTACACAGTAATTGTTCGAATGATGTAAGACAGAAGTTTACCTTTACCCAGTAAATGTTCCAAAATTCTCGGAATTGACAAATCAAGTTGCATCAACTTTAATAAAACAAATCGAAACCGCGAAGCCATGGTGCTACAGGTTATATAGCAACAACTCGGACAAAAATATAATTCCGAGGTATAGTATGTCTCTGATAAATAGATTCTAATTTTCTAATTTTTAGCGCGTTTGCGAGTCAACCGATGGTTAGATTGGCATTATTTCACTTGTGCAATATCTTTCACATTAAATAATTCACGCCGGCACAATCATAGGTCATTAGGCGAAATTCAAGGTTTTGACGGCGGAGGAAGACTCTAGGTACCTGTCCATTTTTTATTTTATCACGGGCGGGCACTTTAGTATAATCAACGGCATAACCTTCCGTTAGCCTGCTGAATTGCTTTCCCATATGATTCAACGCCCAAAGAGATGTTTGAACCCGGTGAGGGGCAAGTGATTCAAAGTCAAAATGACAAGAAAATAGATCAGAGAGAAGTAGATAGTCAAATTGAATGATTGTACTCTTTAGCTTCTTTTGACGAAGGGCATGAATGTCGACTTAAAAATAAATTATATAAATGGTAATAGGCATTTGGATATCATAATCAAAAGTTATTTTTCTATACATCATAAGATTATAGCCTCTTTCTGAGATCATCAATGTGCATCTAGCCAATTATACCCCAGTCACACATACGGCGCTGATAGCTACGTCTAGCCACGGATAGAAACGTAGTAATCCGTATCGATCCGTATTTATCTGTACTTGAGCCGTACCGTAAAGTAGTAATTCGTATCAATCCGTATCAATCTGTACGGCTTAGGAACGGATCGATACGGATTACTACGTTTCTATCCGTAGCTAGACGTAGCTATCCGCGCCGTATGTGTGACTGGGGTATTAGTCAGAATTTGACGCGAATGGTATTTTTTAAAGTTTTTTATGCCCGCAGAAAAAATCACACTGTCCGTCCGTCCGTGCATGTGTGCGTCCGGTATTTTCTTGTCCGGGATGTACAGCTTTCATCCATGAAGGGATTTTGAAATAACTTGGATTAAATATTAACAATAGTGAGACGACGTGTCGTGCGCAAGACCCACACCCTTAGCTCCAAGGTCAAGGTCATACATAGAGGTCAAATGTTAACATGGTCTGTTTCGCGTCCGGTCCATAACGCTGCCATCCATGAAGGGATTTTGAAACAACTTGGCACAAATATTCATCATAGTGAGACGATGTGTCCCAGATTTCTGGCTCCCAAGGTCAAGGTCACACTTATAAGTCAAAGGTTAACAGGTATGTTTCGTGTCCGGTTCATAACTCTTCCATTCATTAAGGGATTTTGAAATTGCTTGGCATAAATGTTTACAATAGTGAGACGACCTGTCATGACCAAGACCCAGACCCCTAGCTCTAAGGTCAAGGTCACAATTATAGGTCAAAGGTTAACATGGTTTATTTCTTGTCCGGTCCATAACGCTGCCATTAATGAAGGGATTTTGAAATGATCTACATAAATCTTCCATATAATGAGATGAGGTGTCATGGGACCCAGACCCCTAGCTCCAAGGTCAAAGTCACACTTAGAAGTCAAAGGTATTTCTTGTCTGGTCCATAACTCAATTAATTTGAAGATAAGACACAAATGTTAACCATATTGAGGAGATGTGTCACGTTTAAGACAGAGGCCTCTTAGGACAAGGTCAAGGTCAAAAAATGATATGTGATTTTTTTGCGCATACCTCTGTGGCTTTCTGGGGCCTACTTCGGGGGCATTTGTCACCAATAGTTGCAGCTCTTGTTTTTCATAATTATCATAAGGAACTTTCAAGTTTATTCACTTCTTTAATTTGCTACCTAAATATACATTGCCGTATAAAAAAGTATAGATATATATTTACCATTACATTATCACAAGAGATGCTATCATAATATACCGTGATCAGGCACACGCCAAGAAGACACAACGGAATGTGCTAAAAGACTGCGCGCTCACCATCGTGAGATATTAAAACCTTCAGTCTTCTTGACAATGAAAGTAATGAGTACAACTAATTAAGAGGCTTGTAGTTCGAGGCCTCAGTTTTAATTGGCATGGCAACGATTTGAATAAATATTATATAGTTTAAAGTCGTTCTGGTCCTCCACATCTGGTTCAAGTGAAAAGTTGTCAGATACTTGTGGATGTAAATACAAGTATAGAATCCAGGAAACTGACAGTTTTACACGAATGAAAGACTGCCAAGTCGACAAAACTTTGTACAGTGCAACATATCTTATGATATTTAAAGGCATAAAATGTCAACTGTTAATTTGATATGAATAACGACATTCAGCAAAATAACAACATGTTTCAGAAAACAAGAAATGTACTTTGACCAGTTACCCACCAACTACCACTGCCTAAAAGCTGCCTTTAAACATTTTTAAATTGTCAATCTTATTTCAGACACGTTTGGAATTTCCATGTTGATTGTACAGAAAAACGTCACAATTTACAATAGCAGATTAATGAGTAACCTGGAGGAAATTTGTGTTGTTTGTAGTTTTTGCAATTATATCATTGTCATTATTTTTCATTGTAAAATAGAATGTCCTGCATGAAGCATTCTCCTCCTAGACGGACGAGTGTGTCCGTATTAACTTTCAGACAAATAACAAGATCTTTCTTAGAATTAAATGTTAAAACTTTACAGTAAAGTCATGTTTAGATCAATTTTCAAGATATGTAAAACTGGTCGGAAATTTCTCACTTAAAACGTACTTATTTTTTTAAAACAAGTGATACTATATTTACGAAGTCAGTCACGCGATAACCTTAAATGACAGGCACGGATTTCTCATAATTCTACTGCATTGTTTCGGTCGCTTACGCATAACTTTAAATTTAATCTCTGACAAGTGCGTAAGTGTGTTGACAATTTGGCTCAGTGGTTAGAGCATTGGACTATCATCCGAGCGACTCTGGTTCGATTCCCGCTACAAGCACTTGAGATTTTTCGTCATTTTCGTGTAAACAGCAGAGGTAGGACAGGTCTGGAAATTGTTACAGACCTCTTAAAGGTCCACTACTAAAATCCGAACGAGTATTATATGAAAACCAGAGTTTGTAGCTGAGACTTCCTATTTACTGAAAATATGGCCCACTGCATCGGATCTGACCAAATAGTCATGAATATGTTCAAGAATAACTAACAAATAAACAAACAAGAAACGCGGCAATGCCACGAAACCAGATTTTCAACACTTTTCATAAGAATAAACAAGAGTGCCAGAATGTCACAATATACGCCCGTCACAGCAAATTTCTTTACTCTAGCACCTGTATTTGCAGATGTAATTTTAATTTTGTGGTTGTTTAGTAATCATTGTAATTCTTTTGTTTTTCTAAGTCCACAAAAAAACTCCTTACCAGGTAGAGATACCTTAAAATACACCTAAATTTAGAAAGTAACAACTATGTTGTACCACAGAAAAATGGTCTAGGTTTTTCCCTACGGTCAATTATAAACAAGTTACAATATAAGTTATTTATAGTAACAACTAAGGGAAGTTAATCTTAAAAAAAAAAAAACAAATACAAAAAAAAAATTGTAAGTCCACACAGAAATCCTTACCAGGTAGAGATTGGTCAAAATACACCTCAAAATTGGATGTAACATGCATGTTGTACTACAGAAAAGTGGTCTCGATTTTTCCCTACGTCTAGTAATGAAAAAGTTACAATATAAGCTATTTATAGTAACAACAAAGGGAAGCAATTCTAAAGAAGGGAACTGCGCAAGACACTTCGTCTCATGATGGTGTATAATTGTGCCAAGTTACATCAAAATCCCGCTATGCATGAAGAAGATATGCTCCGGACAAAGTTTTCATTCTTGTATCCTTTGACCTCTAAGTGTGACCTTGACCTTAGATCTAGGGACCTGGTTCTTGCGCATGACACTCCGTCTCATGATTGTGAACAATTGTGCCATCTTTCATCAAAATCCCTCCATAAATGTAGAAGATATGCTAACCCTAACCCTAACCAAACCCTAACCCTATTTTTAGTAACAATAACCTTGACCTTGTTCCCAGAAACCCCAAAACCAATCCCAAGCTACAACTTTATATAAGTTGTCTAAACACCAAGTTTCATCATGATAGCTCATTCCTAAGTTAAGTTATTGACCGGAAACCCTTTTCCTATTTTAAGTAACAGTGACCTTGACCTTGACCCCAGAAACCCCAAAATCAATCTCAGCCTTTGTCTTGATATAAGCTACATACATACCAAGTTTTATTCAAATATCTTTACCGAAACAAAAATTATTGACCGGAAACCCTTTTTCTATTTTAAGTAACAGTGACCTTGACCTTGACCCCAGAAATCCCAAAATCAATCCCAGCCTTTGTCTTAATATAAGCTACATACATACCAAGTTTTATTCAAATATCTTTACCGAAACAAAAGTTATTGACCGGAAACACCAGTTTGACGCCGCCGCCGCCGCCCGCCCGCCCGACCGACCTCTACCCCAATCTAATAACTCAGGTTTTCGTTGAAAACCTGGTTAAAAATGTTGCCTATGTCAAACCGAAAGTATGTTTTCCGACTGCTTACGAACCCGTCGAGCATCTTCGGATTTTTTCGGAAGACTCCTCCAAAACGAGGCTATAATTTATAAATAGATGCAAAATATATTATATGCCCAAACGATAACGTGATTTTTACAAACTTAGCACATGGAATTCAACAATTTTGTAACTCACAAAAACTTCATAAAAATCATTCTTATAATACAGGTAATAAACAGCTATACTACAAGTTTTCAGGCCCTTCCCGAATAAAAGTGTTTTTACAACATCGTCTGCAAACTTTTTCAGTTAATCTCTTTTCAGTATAATTTTAAGAATATAAATGAATAACTGTCTTACACTGCAGAAACAAAATGTGATTGAAATTAACCTAAATACACTGATTTATGTACATATTGCTACATTAATTTGATAAGATTTTAGACATTAAACACATTGTCTTGGCCTTTATATATGTCACTGTTAATTTTAAACTTAAATTTTGTACATCTCATATTTTTCGTGCAAGTCGTGAATAATTACAGTTATTTTGTCGCGCGTCTTTTAACGGATACGAAACAATTTTAAAATCATGTGATCCCGAAGAATTTCCGACCGATTACGGAAAAACGATAAACATGAAAGTAGGACAAAATGTCCACCCATGTCAGTCTAAGAAAATACAGAAACAATCATTTGTTTCTCTGTACATGTGTTGATTTCACGGGAATATTGCACGGCTATCGTAATGTTTAGTATTATATTTCAAAATGTGTAGTCTTTTTTTAAGAGTTATGTCTATTCATTTGTCTTTATTTTGCACCTTTAATGTGTTTATAGACCTCATCGGAACAAAGAAGCCGGTAGGTAAATATATATAATATATATATTTACTCGGTCATGGAGGTTCCCAACCTCATCGCTAAAATTTATTACAACAAAGCAATATAATAGTGCATTTAGAGTCCGCTTGAGGTGAGGTCGATATAGTCGTCGCATTTGGCGGGTCGGTGTATGTACGACTGTGCGTCCTTCGATATTGTCCGGACCGTAACCTTGACGTGGCTGCATGGACCAATCTTATTTATATTTGGTATGAATGTTTACCTCAATGTACGTAATTACGGGGTCACCGCTGATTACTATTGCACCTTAAGAATGTTGTAAAGCAAAACACCCATAAGCTATAAGTAGATCTAATACCTTTCTTGAAATTCATCGCCAACACAGAAAAATCTGTCACGGTCAAGGTCAGGATAGCGCTCTCTGCATGCCTTTCGTTGCAGAACTGGCCTTCGATTTTGTCTCATTTCGGAAAACAGTTTGTCCATGTTTTCCGCTATATCTGGAGCGTGACCCCACCCTGCAGTATATGCACCATACGACTGTGGGAACGATATCATGGCCTGTAGATGTACTTTGGCTATTCCAAGAGATGTATCGCCTGAAAGTGCATACAAAATGCTCTATTTAAAACCGTTACTTTACCTGTATCGGTCTTCCATTATTTTTCTTTTTTTTTATTTCACATTGAATGTATAAGTTGCAAAACAATAACGTTGAATTCAAAGCAACAGATCAACTGCGTATTTTTTGGGTTTTTTTTGCGTAAATACCTAATTTAATTTGCAAAATACGCAATAGAATTTTCTTCAAATGCATATTTGAACTGATGTGTAGGACCAAAATACCCAAGTCTCATCCCGATACGTGCGTATATTTAAAGCAAAAATTTATGACTAACTACTTTCATAGAAATAGTTGGCGTCGGTTTTGAAATTCAATGTAAAAAGTATTTTGAATGACACTATATCGAGTTGTACAAAGTGTATACTTGCAATAGAAATGTCGACGAAATGTGCGCGTTCCGGCGAATGGGTTAATACAAAAATGGTAAGAGAATTGACAAGTGTGATTACTGAAAAACTGGAATAATTAGCTGAAATGCACGGATACCCAATTAATGTAAAAATCATTGGGTAACGGGTTTTGAACTATCCTATGCAGTTTAGCCAATACTCATTTCAAATCAAAATGATTCGGGTAATATCCAATTTACTGCGAAATCCTGTCAGTTGCTCCGGTTGAATCATTTCTTCTTGATGCTGTTTTGTTTTAGAGGTATCGTTTTTCAAAGCCGCCAGTGTACTCTATAATATTTGTCACATTATATATATAAAAAACTTGCAGGGGCCTCCGTGGCCGAGTGGTTAACGTCGCTGACTTCAAATCACTTGCCCCTCATCGATGTTTATTCGACCCTCACGCCGGGCGTTGAATTCTTCATGTGGGAAACTGTTTAGATGGCTTACGGGAGGCCAGTGGTTCTACACGGGTGTCCGCCCTCGGTAAAATAATTTACATAGGGGAACCTGGGATATACTAGCCTCGACACCCTAGTGGTAGCGCGTCCGCTTCGAGTTCGGTCGTGGGTTCGATCCCCGGCCGCGTCATACCAAAGACGTGAAAAATGGTACCGGTAGCTCCCTTGCTTGGTGCTCAGCTTTAAAAGAGAAA
Organism: Mercenaria mercenaria; assembly: GCF_021730395.1. Taxonomy (NCBI): domain Eukaryota; kingdom Metazoa; phylum Mollusca; class Bivalvia; order Venerida; family Veneridae; genus Mercenaria; species Mercenaria mercenaria. The sequence goes on along the minus strand of NC_069375.1, from coordinate 57,828,693 downwards.
CTGGCCTCTTCATTCATACCCTCGTGGCGATGGATTCCATCAGGAATGAGGTGTCGAGAATGATTAATATAAGTTGTAGAACTTCCTTCACAGGCGACCTTAAGTAAATTATGAATAGACCTGGGGTCATCCTGCATTCCACAAATTCTTTTTAATACTTGACTACTAACCCGTAGGAAAACAGATTGGACGAAGGAATTTGTTGAATACCGGTCTCTCTGTCTCAAATTCGCCTAGATCAAGCAAAGCTATATCATTTTCCCGGATACCAAGAGGCTCGATTTCTTTTCCGGTATAATTGTCATGGATTAAAACGTTCTTTACCACTAGCAAAATCTCCTCCTCGGCCGTCATGTATATATTATAGTCTTTCAGATAGATGTTGATCTATAATAGAAACATTGATTTATTGATAGCTGGAACACAAACCTCTCTGATATTAATGAAATACGGTCAAACTTGTCCATAAAGTCCATCTTTAGGGAGCCCGATTGTTGTCTTTATTTGCAGGCAGTATTTATTATTTCTCCCACCACGTGGACCCCGGCCGCGTCATACCATAGACGTAAAAATGGTACTAGCAGCTTCCTCGCTTGGCTTTCAGCATTATGAGGGTAGTGCTAGGACTGGTCAGCACGGTGTCAGTATAATGTGACTGGGTGGGGTATCATGTCACGTGTCTACGGCGTGATATTCTAGTTAGGCAGCACTATAAAGTTGGGCATTGTGCTCACTGCTACAAGTAGACACCGTCGTTTATATAACTTGGCTCCAGGAATGTGCATGCGCTCTAAGAAGTATAGGAGTCCTTTTGACTTGATAAATGTGCATGCGCTCTAGTACGGCAACTTCGATAATGAGCTAAATCGGCCTAGACATTTTGGAGTTATGGCCCTTGAATTACCAAAATCGGACTTTTTACTCCTGTCCACGCTCTTAGTCGAACATTTCTTATCCGATCTTCACCAAACTTAAACGAAATGTGTTTGACCATAAGTCATCGGCCAAGTTCGATAACTAGCCAAATCGACCTAGGCACTTCGAAATTGTGGCACTTGAATTACCGAAAATCAGCTTTTTTACTCTTAAAAGGTATGCTTGTAGTGAGTAAACGATATATAAAATCTGACTTACTATTTAGATGATTAGGCAGTTGTGGGAGACATGCGCTTTTCTTAAAAACAGCTCTAGTTAAGAAGTCTATTTACACGGGAAAAGTTTAAAGTCTTAACTGCAACTACTTTAGAGCCAGATGGGTGCAGTTCACGCACGACTTTCAGTAACGATTTAATTTTATTGGTAGTTACTAGCAAAAACTTACTATTCCCTATTTGACAGTCCTTCATAGATACGCAGCAAAAAGCAACCATCTACGACTTTAATGAAATGAGTACACGTGGTCTAGCTTAGATATTAGCTTGTTAAAAGAAACCACTATTTGCGTGCTTACTGAATCATCTCGGCTGTGTCAAGTCATAAATTATTTGCAAAACGTCTTGAATACAAAATGTACACATGTGCAAAATGATGTAACCAACAGTTCGAATCAAATGTAAGGTATATTTATATTAATGTCGTAATTACCTGTGACGCATTAAACGGAATAACTAAGTTGTCTTCCACCGTAGAAACACAGCTTGCTGCTGCTATCGCAAACTATAGCTCCACCACAAGTTCTTGGCAACATACCGTCGCTTATAACGCTCAGCCATCCAAGCCAGGGCCAGGCTCCCTAGTAATTCAAAACATTTTAAATTTCTCAAATGAATTAGTTGACGTAGTGTATGTTAAAGATATTAGAGAGTTTGAGATTTCAAACTTCGCCTTCCCCTTCAACGTCTCTCATATATATTTTGGGTAAAACGTCACCGATACGCGTGTATTTTATTTATATCACACGTTGCTACTAAAGTTTTCCATGTAATATCACGTAAGCCTAAAACTTCTCTTTATTACTGTGCGAAATAAAAAGCTTAGTTTCAGGATTTCTGCTTATTAAGTTATTTGATTATTCATATATATAATTAGACTAAATTTGATGCGAAACACTATCAATAGGTATAAGAATAATGAAGTTTTGTATGGCTAATGATTTTAACTAAATACATTGAATTGAACCTGGAAGTATGAAGTTATCAACTGATTTTGAGAAACTTTGAGATTTTGTTCAAACTTTAACTTCTACGGCATATTTGTGTCCCCAGGCGGTATCGATTATACCAGATGGGCCTTTTTGTCGTATGAAGTGAAGTTTTGAACGTCCGAAGATGTGATATCACGAAAGTCGAAACTTCATTCTTTTTACATCTGCTCTGTCCACATACTCGGCATCAAAGACTGAAATCTGGATGGAGGCACATGGCATGACAGTCATTTTACATGAAAAATAAATAATTACGTGTGATTATCATTTGGTAGAACATTTTATTTTCGGACACTTAATACGACAATTGCGTTTTAATTATAAACATAAAATGGTACTAGTAAGACGGAAAATTCTTCTGAAGTATCAGACAATTTCAGATCTATGATATCATGATGAGAGACGTTTCCTGTTAGCCGTATGGGATAAATCCATTCTTTAAATGCACGGAACCAGAGCCTGGCAGAGGGACATTGTGGGTTAATTCCCCCTTTGATTCTTACATTTTACAAAGAAAGTCGGTCTTGAAACTCGGCGTGATCCTACCCCCCCCCCCCCCCCCCACCTCCCTCCTCCTCTGAAATGGGTGACCCCCTCTTTAATGTTGGTGTCCCTCTAACCAAAATTCCTGGATCCGCAGATGCTTTACTTATAAAATAGTATATTAAAATCATATTGTGCTGTCTGAGAGTTTGGCATTAAACAGAGTCATACAGAGTGTCATTATCACGTTAATATGATCATTATAGGTTATTAACTTTGTTTGTGGATATATGCACGAGTTCTGCATCGGTAATTGTCCGCGAAAGAACGCGTGCATATATCCACATACAAAGCTGATAACCTTTTTATTACATATCCACTATCAAATGATTAATTTATATCTAAATTATCGTTCTGTCACGAAAGACAGGAAAAAATACGGAAAAATATTCTCCGAAAACGCAATAAACAAATCAAACTGACGCGCATTAATATTTTCCGCGAAAATGACGTCAACTTGTTGTCGCAACGTGCGCGTGGACGCCATGGACATCACGCGATTCTTTCCATTACAACGTTAAGAAAACATTCCACGTCCTATATTAGTCCAACTCATGACGTAATTATAACTTTCATTTCATTTCAGTCTGATAAATTACTGCGTGCCAGTATCTAATAGGTCAGATTAATCAAAGTGTAAAAGTAAACAAAATGTTGCATAAATTACAAATTAAACAAGCACACAATAGCAACAAAAATCTAAAGAAACGAGATCCGCAATGGACAGAACGTCAGGGGAGGTAACTAGAGTCACGGATTGGGACTAGTCCGATATGAAAGCGTTCAACGTCATGATATGGAAAAATATTGCACGATCACGGTCCATTGAAACCCAATGGAAAATAATTTTAGGTATGTAATTATCATTTTTATTTCCTCTCATGTATGATTTACAATCGTGCATTGTATACTGACTATACTGACATAATTTTATATAAAACCTAAATGTTTGGAGCAACACTAACGAGTTTTTACATTGTTCACATTGTTTTATCTTTTTATTTTATTTATCTATTTATTTATTTTTTTTTATTATTATTATCGCTCTAATATCCATGCGATGATTATATTAATTGAAATGTTTTTTTTTATTTAATTTTCATTTTTTTCATTTTTAAAACCTCTTGTAAAATTCCTGCCCTTTCGGACAATTGGTATCAAAATGCACGAAAAAAAAGATCATAATTACGGATAAATTGAATGGGCGGATTAAAACAAGTTAGGTTCAATCTAAAGTTTGAAATCTCAAGGAATTTTAATCGAACTTCAACTTCATACGTTAACTTCGCAAGAGACGTTGAAGGGGAAGGCGAAGGTTGAAATCTCAAACTCTCTATTATTAATACATTCTAAAACGTGGCACATGTTCTATGACAATTTTCTCACACCGACTTGACTAGCATGTTTTAAGTCTACTTTATTTACAAAGCAAAGGCATTTCACAAGTTCACAAAGAGCAAATAAGTAAACATCAATGCAGCTGGACATGGGTATGCAAGGTTACATCATGTAAATCTCTTCTCGGAAACCGAAGCTATATAATCTTTCTTTACGAGTCATGCAATGTAATCCAACTAAATTTGCAGATTACATCGTCTCTATGGCGTTCACAAATACTGACTGTCATCACTAGCAGAGCTGCATTCTTGTTATACCTGTAGCATATCATTTTAAGTGTACATGTGATTTTGAAATACTGAGTTTTAGGATTACACTCGAGTTTGAAATCATTCTAAGTATTGTTTCATCTGTCTTAACCATATCCAGTATTCATGATCATTTTTATCGTACGTAGCTCTGCTGTGTGACCACTGATTGCCCAATTTCTGCCCTTATTTGAATATCTATTAGGCTACCAGAAATAACAGTGGATGAAGATCTCATGGCAACAAAACTGTTTTTTTTTGTTGACATGTGATCTTTCAACACATGGGTAAGCGGGAAAATAAGCTAGTGGCCATTGTACGCAGGTTTCGTATAGCGGTCTTTATTCGTGGAGGTCTTTAGCATATGTTTGAATGTAGGAAATAGATTATATTCTGGTATACATTCATGACCAGTTTAATGCAGTTTGCAAGCTACGAAGTAATAATGGTTGAAATGGAATACCCGTACTTGCGACAAACTTTTACTGATCAAGCATTGGCAGCTCTAAGTGATGCTGAGTCTAACTTCCAAGCTTTGATTTTCTGTATTACTTTTCGTTTAGATCAATTCATGCAATACCCGTTGCAAGAACTGTTCATTGTTTGAAAGTATTGCACGTACCTTTGCCGCTTTTCGCGATCCCTGGGGTATCTCAGTTTTGCCGGAGATGCCACACTGCCCATAGTCTGTTTTAAAATAGGTTCATAATTTCAATATTGATAAGTTTGAGATTGTTTCTATTAAGTTAACGGACCAGTAATGACACTCGGCATTTTCCGTGAGATCGTGTTTTCTTCGTATACTATTTCGGCATCCTTTGGCCATAATCATATAATCCGGAAAATGCCGAAATGGAGAACGCGGAATTGGACAAAATTTGTTTTCTTATCAATACGGGTCCACTACGTTAAATTTATACTGAGTTAAAATCGATAAGCAATTTTCTTTATTTTCCTTCACCATTTAAATTGTATTCCGGGTGGTAGGATATCTTTGAAATTTAAGATGTCTTTGAAATCGTCAATTATATGATAAAAATCTCCCTATGTAAAATACTTGCTCATGAGAAAGTTTAGATTTTCTCTCGAAGTGTTTGCTTGGAAATGTTGTGTTTACACTGATGAGTTTTATAACAACAACAAATGTAGTCGAAATTAGAATTTTAAATTTTTTTTTCTGTCCTAAATTACCGTAATTTACAACAGAATTGGACAGTTGCATTTAAAGTTCTGGGATTTCCTATTCATTTACATACGAATGAATCGTTTCACTTAAATTCATTTCACTGCAGGTTTCTGATCTCAGCCAATTGTGAAATATATCAACTTTTTGGACAAAAACCTTGTCTACATCTGTCCAGGCCTACGTACCAATATTTCTTTCTGCGATGATATCTCCAACTTTCTCAAGGTCCTCCAATTGCTCCAAAAGAAATACGTGCTCAATGCGCGGTGTTGAGGCTATTTCCGACAAAACAGATTTGTCAATGTTTAGTCCAACGCCGATAGCAAATATCTCAAAACCATCAGCTACAGATAAATGAAAACTGTCAGTATGATATTCTTGCAAGCTTCAGAATACGGTAATTATAGGTCTTAACCGCTTCGCAATTTCAACCTAAAAAAATATGTTAATCGCATTGACATTTTAAGGTTCATCAAGTGTTTGAAGACCACCCCTAAGATGTATTTTAATTTTGGAAATTTATTTCTCATAGACCATTACCTTTTATAATAGATATTCTATATTGTTCAGGGGAAGTAGGAATTCTCTTCTACAAAGGTAAGCATCTTTTGGAATATGTATTTTGTGTATTATTTCATGTACTTCGACTATAAATGTTCTATTTTGTCGAAAAATATTTTTAATAATAACTTCTTTTTCGAAAGTATTTTTTCTTTAACTTTGTATTGCTTGTGTGCGTAACATATTCATTTAGGTACTCCCAGTAATGAAATATGGTTAACTTGTACATTTTCTTAAACATAACAGTATTTTGTCATATTGACAGCTCTACTTTCACTTTCACATTGCAGTTTTCGTAATGTTATGAAATTACATGATTTATTCAATTTCAACAATGGGAGTACCAGGAGAAATATGTTAGGCACACAATAATCAAATACATAATGTCAAAATATTCTTGAAAGTAAAGTTTGATATTTTCTAAAATAACAGAAGTAGAGTACATGTAGTGGTGTAAGAAAAAAAAATATATTCCAAACAGAACAGCATCCGTTCTCCTGAAAGACATTTCTACTTATTCTGAACAATTTGGTAGACATTTTATTAAAACCAAAAACCACCGAGGCCTAAAAACATAAAACAAAAAGTCACCAGAGGGGCAGTTTTAATAAACTTTACACGAACCTTAAAATAAATATGAACTACATTTTCCAATAATAATTTAAAATACGAATGAAAACCGAATTATACCCACATAGGAATAATTTAACCGCAAGTTACAATTTTGTTTTTTCTTTCGTGCAAATTGCTTTAATTTTATCATACTAAAATGTATTTGCATCAATAAAGCTGCAACACAATAATATGTATCACCAACACCAACAGCATAGTTATAAATGCGAAAGGGAAATACTGTTCTTTTCTGCAGTTTGGTATGATCCAAAACAATGTATTGGGTTTATCTAGCCTTACTCATTTGGCTTGCCGTGATGACTTATTTTGTAGCGATAACTGAATGCATAAAGGGAAGTAATTCCATTAATATGCAAATCTGTAAACCTGTCAATTGTCATTGGAGTAAAATGACAGTATATAGGCGCAATAAATCACCTTTGGTGATGAGCTAGCTTTTCACCGGCGGGATTTGTGTGTGTCTGTCCGTGTGGATGCCCAGTACATGGCACTTAAACGTTACAAATGGTGGCAGCGGTAGGATGAAGTCAACTGCCGGACTGGAGTTGCCTTACCCATGCATTTCCTAGGCCAAATCTCGGGACGAAATTTCTCGGAGGGGAAAGTAATGTAACGATTACTGAATGCATAAAGGGAAGTAATATAGGCGCAATAAATCACCTTTGGCGCAATCTGGTCAGGATCCATGCTGTTCGCTAACAGTATCTCTAATTCCAATAGGCTTTGAAAGCGAACAGCATGGATCCTGACCAGTCTGCGTGGATGTGCAGGCTGGTCTGGATCCATGCTGGTCGCAAAGCCACTATGTTGATTTTCTCATGGCACGGCTCATTTATTTTTTTCCAGAGTGTTGCGAACGTTTACGAAATGGTTCTATTTAATACGATGGCAAATATATTTTAATTACCAATCTTCAGATTGTCCGCTATTGACTTAGATCTCTCAATCCTGTTAGCTGCCAAAGTGCTTGTAACCTCACCGTCCGTTATTAGAAACACAGCACGTGTCGCGTACCTCAGGCGCGACTTGTCTACAGCGAACAGTATTTTTGCCACGAAGATTCTACCAGAAACTGTCAGCAATGCCCTCCTTAAGTCTGTTCCACCTCTTGTATTCTGAAATGGAAAGGAGTAAGAGAATTTGTAGTTACTTATCACCGAAGACAAACGGTAATGTAGGCATACGTCAGGTATTTTAAAAACGGTCTAGGTATTAATAAGTTTCTAAATGTAGTAAACTGGCAATATACGTAGAAAAACGTGTATGATACTGTTTATTTGGACTGTTCAAAACAAACGCGAGGTTTCGATATGCGTAGTATATACCTACTTAAATGCAGGCTTGCTGAAACGTACTAAAAAGTAGTAAAACGTATTTAAAACGTACAGAAACGTACTTGAACCTAGTTGCAGCCTGCGTACTAATGCGAATCGTGTGAGCTTTGATACGTCTTTACGACGTCTAGCTACGCCTTATTCTACGTTTTGCTAGTTTATTTGTGTGTGGGGCATGGGGGGGGGGGGGGGGGGGGGGGGGGGTTGTGCGTGTGTGTGTGTGCTGCTTGTTATCACTTTGTGTTACTACGTGTAGCTACATTTTTCCGGTTGAACTCGTTTCAACCCGTAAAGTGAAACGTAGGGACTCGCCGTAAAACATAACGAATCATGGCATGATACACATAATTAGACGTACATGTACCGAACCTCACTGAGCCTGACGCATGTCAGACCGGACAATACGAAGTAAAACGCTCTGGTGACTAGAAACCTAGGCAAAACCTAATTTCCGCAAAACACGAGGCAAAAATTTGACAATCAGTTATACTTCCTGGTTATTTGAATTTTCTGATTCTTTGTTATTTTTGTCTCCTATAGTTACTGACAGCTATCTTTCATGCAAAGTAAAAAGCGAGAAATATGTTTAGCAAAATAAATGAAAACGAAATATTATGACAGGCAAAACTAAGCGAGGATTTAGCAACTTTTAAACACCATTCGTACATGTTTTGAATAGTTGATGTATTAACAGTAATACAAATCTCGCGTAAATGCACACTGCATTAGAACGAGTGCACTCCGTGAAAAGTGTGTATTTTAAAAGTTTAAGTTTATACCTGAATTGCGTCAATTAATGCCTTAACCGCCTCTTTTGATCTTGCTTTTGTATCATCCAAGTTGAATTTAATATCGGCATTATTACTGAACGTCACCAAGGCAAACCGTGTGCCGTTCTTGCCTGAAGAAAACATTAACATTTTGTTTTATTTTGCTTTTCGTGCAACTATGATGGGTTAGTGGAAGTCACCTTATGTTAAATATATGTAATGTAAACAAAACTAGAAAGAGCTTGGAATGTAGAATTCTTCGTGTGAGGAAGTCATTCGACTGGCTTACAGAATGTCGTGGGTTCTACCCGTGTACCCATGAGGAAAGTTTATAATACGGTAAATTGAGGGGAACATGGGATTGTCCTTCAGCAGAAAAAGCTTGAAAACATCGCTAAACCTAAAAGAAAACATTACAAAAACTTCTTTGATATTGGAGAAAAAGACATTTGTACATTGTGGTTAGATAAACGACTATTTAAAGTTTAATTGCACAGCAGTTTTTAGCCACGATGGCGTTATCTCGAGAGGTTAAATATCTAAGCAGCTGACAGAAAAACCCTTATACATTGATATTAATGAAAAAGCTGACTAATTTGAATTTACCTCCTGTCGCTTTGTCCGAGACTCCATATATGTCAACAAGAAGTTTCATGAACTTCTTTGCATACGCCAAAGATGTGTCACCTATACTGGACGATATGTCGACTAATAACACGATGTCAAGTCCGCTTTTACCGCGTCTTAATTTGACGGCTGAAAAAGCCGAAAGGTAAATTTCAACTACAATAGCAGTTTGTCGCACTTTGATCAGACATATTATTGACAGTTTGATAAATTAAGTTTAAGTAGTGTATATTATAAGGCTATTAGCGCTGTCTGACCTCATTTGACCCCTCGCCTTTAACCCAAACCAACCAATGCCGACCAATTAAAAAACCCACAGGTTTTAACAACTTACTGTGAAAACCTCTGGTTTAACCAAATGAAAAAAATAAAGCTTTACGACACAAGTATGACAACAGTGCGACACCAATGCGACACCAGTGCGACACCAAAATGACATCAGTGCGACACCAAAATGACACCAATGCGACACCAAAATGACACCAGTGCGACACCAATGCGACACCAGTGCGACACCAATGGACACCTGCGACACCAAAATGACACCAGTGCGACACCAATGCGACAACAGTGCGACACCAATGGACACCTGCGACACAAGTGCGACACCAAAATGACACCAGTGCGACACCAAAATGACACCAATGCGACACCAAAATGACACCAGTGCGACACCAATGCGACACCGAAATGACACCAATATGACACTAGTGCGACACCAAAATGACACCAATATGACACTAGTGCGACACTATAAAATATCTTAAAAAACATGTTATACAAACAACTAAAGTCATCCAACCGTAGGATTATACCATAATCACACGCATGACTGAATCCGAGTCCAATGCATACGGGTACTTCCTTTACTACCGTCATATTCTTCATATCAGTTATTGTAATTGAAGTGACACACGGTGTGTTTACAAAGTAAACATATCGGTTAACTTCATGAATGATAGTAAATGCCACTCCCGTTTAAACTTCCCTGTTTTGTTTGATTTAAATCCGATACGTTTGCACTTTACGCTTTACAGTTGATTTAATATAAGTGTTTTATTAAATTTAAATACATATAATATAAATGAGTTTACAGAATAAAATATATTGTTTAAAAGAAAGAAAACTTACTGATAATATAAATCCTCATTATGTTACAGCAAACAACGGGAGAAAATGATAATGGCTACCTGATCATCTTGTGGAAGAATGAAATCAAAGTTTGTTAAAAGTACAGGGGGTAATTTAGATATTCATAAAGCAATGTTACCTTTATTACCTAAGAAAGGTTTAACACTCCCAGAATACAACTATTGCGGGCCAGGAAACCCTTTAGATAATGGGCCTCCTGTTAATGAACTGGACGCAGTATGCAAGACCCATGACTTTTGCTAGGACAGTGGTGTAAAAAAAGGTACATGCGACAAGCAAATGCTTTCCAACTTAAATAACACTAAATCAAAAACATTTGGAGAAAAGATTGCAAAACATTTAGTTGTAAAACCAGCAATTAAAACGAAATACAAACTTGGGCTTGGACGTTAGTCAAAAAACGGGAAAAGGGGATAGAGTATTTACTTGGACGTAAGTCCTTGGAAGCTAAAAGCTTACTCAAAAAGGGCCCCGAAATAACACGGAGTGATAAATTAGCAGAAGAATTACATAAACCAATTAAACGAAAATTTATGAAACGAAGAGTGATAGGTAATGATATTGATGATACTTGGTCTGCTGATTTAGTTGATATGCAAGCTTTTTCAAAATATAATAAAGGTATAAAGTACTTGTTAACCGTTATTGATATATTCAGTAAATACGCTTGGGTTACTCCATTAAAGAATAAAACTGGAGAATATGTTACTGAAGCATTTGATAAAATAATTTCTGACGGTAGAACACCTACAAATTTATGGGTAGATGAAGGAAAAGAATTTTATAAAAAAAAGTTTGAATCATTTTTGAATAAAGATAAGATTAATATGTATCATACATTTAATGAAGGAAAAGCTGTAGTAATTGAAAGATTTAATAGAAGTTTAAAAAGAATAATGTGGAAATATTTTACAGCAAATAATACTTACACTTATTTAGATAATTTGCAGGATATGGTTGATAAATATAACAAAAGAAAACATTCTAGTATGAAAATGACACCAACTGAAGCCAGTAAAAACTTAATTTAAGGTACTATATACTTTAATTTATATGGTAATTTAAAGATATCAAAGAGTAAACCAAAGTTTAAAATTGGTGATCGAGTTCGTTTAAGCAAACTTAAACGACATTTTGAAAAAGGATATACACCAAACTGGACAGAGGAAATATTTATAATTTATGGAATTAATAACACAACTCCCAGAACATACACTATTAAAGGCGTACGCTAGAATTCCCTGTATATGAGATGGGCGAAAATTTTCCCAATAACAGAATTTCTTTAAACTTTGGATATTGAAGGACAATCATCTAAGAAAAAAAATGCAATAAAAATCATAGGTCACCGGTATCGAAAAAGAGTTATCTGCCCTTGAAAACGCCATTTTTTGGGGAAATGCGGTTTTCAAGGGCAGATAACTCTTTTTCGATACCGGTGACCTATGATTTTTATTTCATTTTTTTGTTTCTTAGATGATTGTCCTTCAATATCCAAAGTTTGAAGAAATTCTGTTATTGGGAAAATTTTTGCACCAAATTCTAGCATACGTCCTTAAAGATTTAAATAATGAAATAATTCAAGGTTCATTTTATGAGCAAGAACTTTTACCTACTAAACAAGAGGTTTTTAGAATAGAAAAAGTTATTAACGATACTATAAGAAAAAACAAGCTTTAGTAAAATGGAAAGGTTATAGTTAAAAATTTAATAGCTGGCTACCATTTAGTGAATTGGAAAAAACTTTAATTTAAAAAATATACTATATAAATGAGTAATAAAAATCTAATTTCTAATGGAATAGAAACAATAGATCAATTAATAGACCACTTAAATAAACTTGCTGCTGCTTATAGAAAAAGTTATAAATTTTGTGGAAGAGTAAATACAGGATTACAAATTACAGCAGGTATTTTGGTTGCTCAGCTGCATTAGCACTTGTTCCAGCTATTACTATATTTGTAGCAGTTGCTGGCGCTGTTCCATCAGTAATTACAATATTTATTAATAGACTAAAAGTTGAAGACAAAAGAGCTATTTTAAAGTTACATCATCACAAAATAAAACAACTTATAACAAAAGCATGGATTGCAGCTTTAGCTGTTCATGACCCTAATGATCCTGGAAAAGTAAATAAAGAAGATTCAAATAAAGTTATTCAGGATATTTTTACAATACTGTTAGAAATGCAGAAAGAAAAAGACTATTCAATGCCTCTTGAAATGCATATGAAGGAATTTAAACTTAACGGATATAAAAATAGAAAAGAAGAAGAGTTGTATTAAATTTAGATTGCTGGATTTATTTCTTTACGTGCGTTTTTTAAAGATATTTTTCTATAAGTATATTATATAAATGGTTAATAGAAAGGTAGATAATGATTTTTCAATAAAACTATCTTGTACTTTAGGAAAAATATGGAATGAAGAAAGAGAAATAAAAGAATTAAGAGAAAAAGAAAAAAAAAAGTAAAGAGAAAGAGCTTATTTCTGGTTCAATTGATGCTGGAAATAATAATGAACAACTAAAAAATGAAAGTATTAGAATAATTGATGAACTATTAAAAATAAATAAATTGTTACCAAAAGAACATGAAATGTTATATAAAAAATATTTTTCTTGAATATTTAAATGGAACAAAAAATAGTATTAAGTTCTGAAGCTGTTAAAAATGATAATATTAAAAACATTCCAATCGATTTTACAGTCAGATTCAGTCGTTCCTTAATTTTAGATAAAAATAAAACTTATGCTATTGGTTTAGATAGTATTAACACTATGACTTACTCTTGACATAATATTAGTGATGAATACGATAATAAAAGAATTCGTTATAATAATGATAAAGATTGGAAAGATATCATATTTCAAAATGGTTCTTACAGTTATAGAGACATCAATAATCATATCAGAGAAACATTAATGGCCAATGATGATTTTAATGGCGAATCAAATATTGCTCCAATAAGTTTGGAATTTGATTTAAGTAGTTTTAAAATATTAATTTCAATTTATGATAAATTTATGTTGGATTTAAGAATGTCAAATTTTCATACATTGCTTGGATTTGAGAAAAAACCTTTAAGAAATACTGAATTGGGAACTACAACACCAAATATAACTAACTCTGTGGATACAATTTACATTCATTGTGATTGATAATTCACTTGTTCATGGTAATTTTAGTGATATTATCTATGCTTTAAGTACTGCAGATTTAACAAGAGCTTATCCGTTTACAAAAGTACCAAACAGAGTCGGATATTCTGAAATTAATAAAAATGTTATAAATTCAATTAGAATATATATTACAGATGTATTTGGTACAATAATTAATTTTAATGGAGTTGACACAAGTTTTACACTAATTTTAAAAGAAATATAAATATATAATGTACAAAAAAGTTTATGATAAAAATAAAGGAATATTTATTTATGTTGATCCTTGGAACGGAGAAGAAATTATGCAAGGTTCAGGTATCTTTGACACTTTAACAAAATTGTTTTCATCTTCTGTTGCATCTTCAATTGCGAGTGCCGGAAAAAAAAGCTCTGGAAACTGCAGGAAAATCCGCGCTTGGAAGTGGAACAAAAAAGATTGGAACGGAAGTCGGAAGTTTAGCTGCTGATAAAATTACAGAAAAAAATCAAAAGTTTAAAAAAAAACTGCTGTTGGTGAATTAATTGCCAAGAAATTACAAGAAAAAAATAATAGTGAAAATAATAATGATAATGAGGAGGATATTAATATAAGAATAAACAAAATATTATCAGGATCTGGGACTTCAGCTCAGCGTAAACGTATTAACAGATTAATTTATAAAAGATAAAATAATATATAATATACATGTTTAGAACAAAGCAGTATTTTGAAAGATACGAACTAACCCCTATTCAATTAGATACATCTCTAATTTCTGTCTTGGGAAATAATGTTAAACAACAAAAAAGTACAATTAATGATAGAAGTTCATATTTTGATTGGTTTAATGGTTATTTTGAAGTAAGTTTTAAAGTTAATAAACTTGCTAATGGTAACAATTATGGTGGCGATGATCAAACTGCTCTAATTAATAATGCAGCTTCAATAATTGATCAGCTAATAATTAAACAAAATGGAAAAATTGTCTATGATTGTAATAATTTACGTAAGGAAATAAATGTATAAAATTTAGTTGAACTATCTAAGAATTATGTAGAAACAACTGGAACAAATGAATTTATTTATTTAGATACTACTGCTGTTGCTGAAAGTAAAAGAAACTAAGCTGGATATAATCCAGGTTTTGCTTCTAGAAAGGGATTAATCCAGGGTGGTAGTGAGGTAAATGCTAAAATTCCATTAAATAATTATTCATTTTTTCAAAGTTTGGAACAAAACATGTTACCTCAAGCCAAATACAAATAACATTACAATTAACAAATGATGATGAATTAATTTACAGAGCTAATGCTGCTGATGCAGGTAGGGTAATTGTAACTAGATTAATTTTATTGGTTCCACGTTTAATTTTTAATCCATATGGACTTAATTTAATTTCTGAAAGATATATGAAAGCAACAAGTTGGAAATATCTTCGTGAAATGATAACACAATCTGTAGATACACAGCAAAATAATATAACTTTTAGAAAAACAGCTGGTGTACAAAATCCCGAATATGTGTTTGTTTATTTACAATGGCCTGATAAAAGTAATTCACAAGAACATAATCCACATTTATTAGATACATTTAAAGCTAATGCAGCAGATAATGATTGCAAGCTGAAATCTTGCCATCTTGAAGTTGGTAACGGTGTTTCTTTATCCTGAAACGGAATATACAAGTATATCAAGAATTTATGATGATGTTCTTAATTATTCTTATAAACAAATTAATAAAACTACTGGAAGTCTCTGAAATTTATCAAATTTTAAAAGTTTGTTTGGATTTGTTCATTTTAACTTAGAATTTAAAAAGGAAGGAATTACAGAAGATCCTAAGCATATTACATTAACAACTAAATTAAATGTTCGGCCAACAGCTAATATCCGTGTTTATGCAATTATATTGTATGAAGAAACAGTTGAAATAAATACTATGGGAAATGAACTTGTTATTGTGTAAATAAAATATATATAAAATATATAACGGCATCAAATTATATTGAATACATGTATAAAGTAAATTTAACAGATGGACAGAAAAAAAAATTAGCACAAGCTTATAACAACAAGATTCCACATACTTTTAGATTAAAACATGAACAGTTACGTGGAAACTTCCCTTTACTTTTAACAAAAACACAGATTAATCAAATTGAAAAGTCTATTAGGAATAAGATGGGAAATTACAATTTCAAAATAACAAATGTCCGGTCAAGGTCAAAATGGTGGATTTTTGGGAGCTTTGGCTGGTTTGTTAGGTCGAACAGTACTTCCGGTAGCTGCAAAAATAGCTCCAAAAGTATTAGGGCCGTTAGGCGTTGGTGCTCTTTCTGGTCTTGCCAGTACTGGTGTCTGTAAGTTACTTGGAAATGGTATGATTTTGGTAGCTAGCTAATGATAAGAGAAACATAATATCACCATATCTTACACCTAATCAAAGAAAAGAATGAAGGGGATCAGGAGTAATTAGATTAACACAAAAACAAAAACAAAACGGTGGGTTTCTAGGTATGCTTGCGGCTAGTCTAGGGATACCTTTGATTACATCCTTGTTAAGTGGTAAATGCATACAAATTGACTCTCGACGAAGGCCTTACAGACGAATTCCTATTGCAAAAAAAAGTAAAATTTATAAACAAACCAATTTCTACCTTTGAAATTAAACAATGGGTAAAACAATTAAAAAGTAAAAACTTTCGGGGTGTATTTAGCAGAAATAATCTACCAAAACAAAAGAATCAAAGGTCGAATGTGGAATAATCAATTTCGATGACTCTGCTGGGTCTGGAACACATTGGGTATGTTATATTGGTAAAATATACTTTGATCAAACCAAGGGTTTTCTTCATAGTACTTTGTACTTTGATCCATTTAGACTTCCTCCACCAAAAGAGGTAATTAGTTATATTCCGGATGTAAAATACAATAACATACAATATCAAAACAAAACAAGTGTATTATGTGGTTATTATTGTTTATTTTTTATAAAAATGTTAAAAGATGGTATAAACATATATGGTTTATTGTATATAATACTAAAAATTAATAACGTAAAACATAATGAAAAAATCAATTAAAATTCAATTATTCAGTAAATAAATTTCATTTTCATTGATTAATCTGAACAAGTTGCAATTGGTAGAATATCAATGTTGACTGGCAGTATTATTGTTCTAAGCATACTTCAGAACTGTTTAAACAATTTTGAAGTCTACGTATCGTAACTTTTGTGTATAAGTCGTATTTTTGACTGAGGATAATCATATGACTCAAGTGTATTTATAACCATTAAATTGTTAATTAATGTATAATAAAGTAGATAAAATGATGCGTTTTTTCATAATCATTAGACATAGGTATTTAGTAAATTAGGATAATCAGTCAATTTAAAGCGGTCAATGACAAAATGTTGTCTTCTATAGATGTCTTTATTAAGTTAATAATGTAAATGTTAGATAAAAAAACATCTATGCAGTGGTTCTCTTTCAGATGGTCTTTAGCCCAGGTTTGACTGTATAGTATATATTTTAGTCATTGTATATCATAAATGTTTTCCATTATATATTGAATGACAGCAATAATTTTGAGACGTACGAGATGATCTTTTCTTGTTTTTTGCACTGTTGTTTTTCATTTATTTATGTATTTATTTTGTTTTAGTTTATCGCGAATAAGGTTGTTCTGTTTGTCTGCTTGAGAGAGACTTAAATTTTGAAAAACAACTTTATTAACGAATGCACAGTAAAATATCATAAATAGATTTGGAACAGTTTCGGTTACATTGTCAATTAAGTTAGAAACTGCTTCACAAGCATTTGGAACATTAATGGTTTAGTAGTTGAGAACTTACTTTTACAAACAGGTATTATACCGTCCCACCTACCACCCTGTTGACATGTCACTGTATGCGAACCTTCTAAAATAAACCCTTCGTCACATCAAAAGTGTGCCTTGTCTCCTTCAACTTTAACTTCACCATTGTTTGGACTCCTCAGCACGGGACATTTTGATCCTGTAACAACACCACAAGTACGTTCTTTCTTTGACTACAGTGCGTTAAACATGCTTGCAAGTATAAAGAACTCCTTCAAGGCGTAATTTTTTACTTCATTTGAAATACTAGTGCGTAACAATATTGGCCTCTCGTTAACACTCTAGAGCACGGAGGGGGAACCAACATATGTATTCCCAAATGGGCTCCGCCTAAAATCAGATGTTGTGCTTCCTGTAGTACATATGTGGTAAACATTTCACAGATAAACAGGTGAGATCTTTATTTGTGAGTGAATTTTGTGAAAATGAAATTGTTTTGCCAAAATTTCGCGATGCAGTGCAACCGGGTATACATTACGTGCTAGTGCATTTACCTTACCTGTACTTGTTGAAATGACGGAGAAAAACTTATTCGCCGAGAAGCGGTATGACTGAAAATTAGCAACATTTTATCAACAGATGGAAATATGTTGTAATTACCCTGTGCCTGCTTAAATTTTGTCCTTGAAACATTCTGTAATATGGCGTATGCTAAACCCCATCCAGAAGAAAACCTATCTGACGATCACATTGCTAGGAAAATATTTACTGGCGAAAAACCGAATGGGATACATATGTTGTGCAAGGGCTACATATGTGGTGCATTATTTTTTTTACTCCGCAGATCTTGAGCTAAAATGAAGGTTTGATGCTTTGTTGGCTCCAATTCGTTTCTTACACTCACATTTTCCTCTGCATCAGGCTAATGTCAATATTGCTTGACACATCGGAACGACATTTTTAAGGTTTAAGAATATGTTTTGATGAGATACTAGTCCCTTATCAAAATCAGTCTATTCAAGGCATAACATCAATAAAAGAAATCATTTACTAGCATTTCAAATTAACGGACTATATTTTTGTTACATACAGTATCTCCATAAGTATATATGATCTACGGTACAAGAGAGTGCCTTGTTAATGTTGAATTGCATATTTCTAGATTATGTCAACATTACCATATTTGTTAATTTTTCTTTTCTTTTTTTTTTTTTTGTTAAGGGTTTGCGATGTTTTGACGAGACCATTGAAATTTCAAAATAGATAACAAGGATCTGCAAGCATAGGTATTCTTATGCTCCCGAAAAAGGCGAGCATACATATATAGTTACGGCTTTGTCCGTCCTTCTGTCCGTCACACATTTTGTCCGGAGCATAAATGGCATTTGATTGGAACTTCAGGTAGTCATAGAAGCAATTAAGATAAAGTGTAGTGTCAAAGAACAATGACTCTATCTTTCCTAGTTTTTGAATTACCTCCTTTTGTTATACAAAATAATACTTGTCCGGAGCATTATTTTCGAAAGAATTTAATGTATTGAACTGAAACTTCATAAAATGATAGAGGCCATTGACAGGGAGCGCAATGTCAAAGAACCATAACCATGTCATACCTAGTTTTTAGGCATTTGGTTGAAACTTTACAGAATGGTAGAAGACATTGATAACAAGTGAATTGTCATAGAACAATAACTATCCTACCTTTTCTTTTTAGCTCACCTGAGCCAAAGTCTCAGGGTGAGGTATTGTGATCACTCACCGTCCGGCGTCCATCGTCCGTCGTCCGTTGTCCGTCCGTAAACTTTTAGTTTAAACTATATCTCCTCATAAACCGCTAGGCCAATTTCATCCAAACTTCACAGAAATGTTCCTTGGGTGAAACTCTTCAAAAATGGTTCAAAGAATTGAATTCCATGCAGAACTCTGGTTGCCATGGCAGGTTTGAATCTTGGTCATGTGAGTCAAATACTAGGTCACTAGGTCAAATCAAAATCAAGCTTGTTAACACCATAGTGGCTACATTTATGACTATATGTTCATGAAACTTATTCAGAATTTTAATCTTGAAGATCTTTAGGTCAAGTTCGATTCTGGGTCATGTGGGTTCTAAAACTAGGTCACTAGGTCAGATTAAAGGAAAAACTCGTTAACACTGTAGAGGCCACATTTATGACCATATCTTAATGAAACTTGGTCAGAATGTTAATCTTGGTGATCTTTAGGTCAATAGGTCAGGTGAGCGATACAGGGCCTTGATGGCCCTCTCTCTTTTTTTTTTTTTTTTTTTGTTGTTTGTTTTTGTTTTTTTATTTTATGTATTTTTCATATCTTTTTGTTCAAAGACATTAGTTTAACCATACATGTACAAACTGTATAATAATAATATTTCAGTCCGAATCAAATAAACACAGTATTGTACATGTCAAGGCAAATTTGTTGAAAAAAAACACGAGCTGCACGAGAAAATGGAGATATAAATTTTTGTAAATATAAATTAGTGTATTGGAAAGTTTTAACTGATCAAATGTAAGTATACATACTTTGATACTGCACCGTATACAAACTAATTCCATATAAATATACACGGCTACCCTAAGCACCCCTTATTCCTACTACGAAATAATCGATATGAATCAGCCTAAGGTCAACCATCGCGGTCAAGTTGCGACTACTTTTTTATAACAACTGCATACACACAATTTATTCGGCTGCAAAATGGCCGAATTATATTAATTTTCTTCTTTCTTCCTTTAATTAACTTTTATCTTTCTGATGGTTTCAAGCAAACATTTTGGTAGATTTGAAAATAGAGCAATTCTAATGCCAAATACACTGTTTAGTTTAATTATGACGAAAAACATTCATGGCAACATGTTCTTGTCCATGGGCAAGGTATTTGTGTAAACCTACGTGGCAGTGGCTAAAGAACAGTAGCGGGACGTAACCGTGGTAAGAGTGAGAGAGATCGATGATTCCCGTGGTTGGTATGAATATTTCAAACTTTCTTTTTTAAATAAGTTAAAACATTGGCCTGAAATTTCATTCTGAAATGTGATAATTACTGACAAGTTTCCAAGTTTTCAGTTTCTTGTTACCGATGTGTATCATTGTAATGACCATGTAATGTACATCATGCCACCATAAATCTAGAAAAGATACCCTTGTTAGCTAAAAATAAATAGAACTTGTACCATTGTCCTGAAATTAGAATAAGAATGAGATGTTTGGAGCTCATTCGTATGTATTGGTACATATTTAAGGCATTATTGAAATTTGCTATCCTTTTCCGTTCCCTTTACTTTAAAATATTAATCGAAAGGACAGAAAAGGTATTAAAGGCACTAACATCCAGATCGTACGACAACCATTTTGAATCAGATAAAAATCTTCACTATATTTTATAAGAAGGCTTTGAAACTTAATTACCGGCAAATTATATGTTATTGAAATACACAAGTTGTTTTACTACTTTTTTCCATTCAAAAACTGAAAAGCGTTTGTAACGGGATACCGGAGGTATACTCTCTTAATTATAAAGCGTTATATCTAACGACCGCTAAGTACAAATTCCTCCGTGGTGTAAAGGTCAAGAACATAGGGACGATCTTATTGCCGCGGCGGCCCGGGTTTCTATCCTTTTTTTCGATTTGACATTTTGAAGACGATAAGAAACAAATACTCATGTTCTGATCTTCCCTATGTGATTAAACTTAAATTTAAAAGAACGATTATTTTTAGCCAAAATCTGGAGGTCACTGCATTTAAAGTAAACTCCATTATAACTGCCTAAATGACCAAAGTCCGTGCTACGTAAATTTTAGATGGCCACCAGTTACAAATGCTGTATTTTTAAAGGAAATAAGAATTCTTATCGATGTCTTACACTACTTACATTGAATTATTTGACTTGCCTGCTGATTCATGGAGTGATATCTGTTCTTTTATCCAGCTTACATATGCAGCAACATTTGTGTATACACCGGGAGCATTAGGTTTGCCACAGCCGTCACCCCAGGATGTTATGCCAATAACGGTGTTTTTGTCATTCATATCACAGACAAGAGGTCCACCTGAATCCCCTTGGCAGGCATCAATATTGATTTCACCGGCGCAGAACATTCCTTGTGAATCAACTGGATAGCGTTCTAAAAACTCTTTACACTTCTTTTTATCTACTATCGGAACTTCAGCCGCCATCAGTTTATCCGAAATGCCTCCTGTAAATATCAGTTCAAATACTCTGAACAAAATCTAATATGGAACGTAATAAGGCACTTTCAACTTGATCTTAAATCGACTAGTTTGGCATCTGCAAAGTATAGCTGGTACAGTATCGGTGAAATTCTAATATACAGCAATACCTCTTGAAAGACGGTACAATTTAAGCAAAATTTCAAACGAGACTTGAACATGACATTCAAAAATAAGGACACAACATTTTGCTGAAAGTAGGGCCACTATCAAAATCGGTTAATGGCACATAAGTCAAAAGCTTTGGATGGATGGAAAAGTCAGTATCAATGTTTGCAAGATTAACCATGGATAACTTTTATTTTTACTGTTCTGTGACTTTTGACATGGTGGGAGTAAGAGTGAGGTTAGGTGCATCAGAAATCGGTTTAAACTCGCCAGTGGTGGTTTTGCCGCTTGCCGTTTTAAGGCGGTGTCTTCTGTTCTTTGTTTGTTCATTTTGTCCTAGTCAGCATGCTTTGTGTGAGTGTATGTGTTGGTCGTGTGCTCAATGTCAACTTATAAATTTTAATTTTCTTTTGTTGTGAATCTTAATTATTTTGTGAATGTTTTTTTTTTTTTTGTTTTTTTTTTTTTTTTTTTTTTTTTTTTTTTTTTTTTTTCACGCCAGAAAATAATAAGTTTGGAAAGAATGTGAACAAATAAGTTTCGCGTGCATGTTACTGCAACTGTGATATATAACTTTACTTGCCGGAATTATGCTTAAATTTCACTAAATGTTACTATCTTTAGAAATGTTAAGGGTCCGTGGCCGAGTGGTTAAGGTCGCTGACTTCAAATCACTTGCCCCTCATCGATGTGGGTTCGAGCCTCACTCGGGGCGTTGAATTCTTCATGTGAGGAAGCCATCTAGCTGGCTTACGGAAGGTCGGTGGTTCTACCCAGGTGCCCGCTCGTGATGAAATAATGCACGGAGGGGAACCTGGGGTCTTCCTCCACCATTAAAGCTGGAAAGTTGCCATGTGATCTATCATGTGTCAGTGCGACGTTAAATCCAACAAAATAAATTAGAAATGTTAAATATCAAGTTACATGAAATTCCCAAGTTTCTTTTAAAGTAGTCCCCATTGTGTTAGTTAATAAACTCGTGAACATTTAATCTTTTACTAGTGTTATCAAGGGGACGTAACCGGCAAATGAACAGGTGACTAAGCCCAGTGATATGTTTCTATTGATGCTACGCATGGTCATTAGAAAGTTTATAGCGTGCTTATATTTTTTAAGTCAAGCCCTGTTAATTATACTGATCGATCACCGTTCGTACGAATACCAATGTGTGTCTTCCAATAAATTAAGTTAATTCTAAAGACCGAATTAGCTATACAGAACAGTATTAGTAATACTTGCATGGGTTTTTACATGATTATCAAATTTAGTCATTTTTATGTTCTATTTTATGACTGTGATATTACAGTATTTATGCATGTATTAGTCTCTCTCGTATTTAACGAAAATGATCAGAATGTCACACAAGGTGTTCTAATGAACAAAATCTGTAAAAAGATCCTTATTAAGCAAAGAATGCAATAAAGAAAAAAAGTGGCAGACTCGGTTTGATTAAGTCTGTTCAGTAGAGGTAAAGACATGTGCAACACCTCTTACGCCCCCTAGCACTGGCTTAAGCGGACCTTCACTGCATATATGTTGAATGGACTCCATGATCCCATAAAACAGAAAATATAACAATACTGAATCCAAGTTCAAGGAGCCTTTGTATAGATACCACACGGTGCTTAAAGATTGTTGTTGTGATAGTTAATAAAATTTGAAGAAAGAACCTTTGGAAGCAAAGAATGCAACCAAGAAGAATAATAGCAGATTCGGTTTGATTGAGTCTGTTCATGAGATTTAATGAAATGTGCAACACCTCTGACGGCCCCTAGCACCGACCTTTGCGGAATTTTATTGCACATATGCTGCATGGAGTACATGATAGCAAAGGCGCACCTACGATTACTGTTGTGTTTATATACGCTGTAAAAAGATACTTCTAGTAGAATTATTTTAGTGAAATACATCTGGTAACTTCAATGCGAAAAATGTGAAATATATTCCAATACTACATCTTTGCTTCACTTAGTGAAAGATAACATCGTACACTGAAGCAAACAAGTATCTATAAATCTGTATCTAAAGAAAATATCAGTTTTCTTTTCTAATTAACAATATATTTACCACTCTTGTTACGCTCTCCCCAGCCAGAGACCTCACATTTCATTCCATAATTAAGCTGATCATTTTCTCCCGGTAGGCATGCTGGCTGCACGTAATCATTAAAAACTACACTTGAGTTGATTTTGAGTAAAGCTACGTCATGGATGGGATGTGTTATGTCTCTTTCTAAAATAAAAAAGAAATACAAATGTACTAGGATGTTTAATTCAATCTTGCATAATAACTTTTAATAAGGAAACAATTACTTTCTGATAATGATTAAGTCCTTTTTTTTTGATACTGCGTGTATTCTAGTATTTGTGATAAATTGTTTTCTAATTCTGTCGATTTAAAGTATTTGCTATCAATGTTTTAAACAACCTGTGCGCAGGCTGAATAATGTCAATCATCCCTGCCTCCAAGCGAATCACTTAAAGTGGCGACACGCTTGGCAACGCCTGATTAATCGAATTATTGCCATAATCTAAGCAAATTGAAATTTAGGTCACAACATTTAAGAACATAATGAAAGTATTTCAATGTATCTATATTATGCAGTATGCCAATCGTCAAATTCTCTTACTGTACTCACAATACCGTAAAATAATTTCATAGCTTACATTTTAGTAGGTGCGCCTCAAAACACCAGAAAAAGAAGTAATTTACTTTCTGCATTATTTCTAGGTTTATATAGTGGTAGGTATATTGTGGTGGTGATTTAGTTCGTATAAATTCTCTCTACTACACATGTATATAATAATTTATAATGCGAACTTGTATCCTAGCGGATCTCACGTATGGGAAAGTCAACTGTTCTGAATATAATTATTATATCCCTTAATGCAAATTATCTATATATATATTCAATGTATCCTCGAGATCCAGTTAACTTTCAGAGAGAGAAAATATAGCTTCTCTGGTCCCAATCAGTTATTAAGACTAAAAAGTCACTACTGATTTGTGAAACATGAAAACAGAGATTTGAGAATATACATATATGCAAATGTTGAACCAGTACGAATGTGTAGTACAATTCGGGCTCGTATATAAAGCAGTATCGAAACTTATCTTATTGGGTTAGTGGACTTGCTGTGGCATGTGCGTGTTCGTTTGTACTGCTAGGCGCTTTGCCGTATTGTGGTGGTGATTTAGTTCGTATAAATTCTCTCTACTATATAATAATTTATAATGCGAACTTGTATCCTAGCGGATCTCATGTATGGGAAACTCAGCTGTTCTGAATATAATTATATCCCTTAATGTATATACATATATATATATATTCAACTACTGAAATAAAAACCTTATACAAAACGCTTAAAATAATATCATTCGACTCAATTTTAGTCCAATTTATACTAAGGGGAAGTAGCATTGCGTTGGAGATTGTGTTTTATATTGCGAAACTGATAAACCTGTTGCAGCATTGTAATAGCGACCATCTACCCTCCTCTGTAAAAGTGTTTACAGAAATTATCAACTTTACTTGAATAGAAAAATCAAGTATTAATCTTCCACTAAGTATTTTATTTTAATTTAGTTTGTTAACATTTCTATAATTTTGAAGATTTTAAAAGCAGAGCTTTTTTTGTTGTTGTTTTCTTGTTTGTTTGTTTTTGTTTTTTTTTTTTTTTGTTTGTTTGTTTGTTATAATATCATGGTATTCTCTATTATCTTCACACTTCATGAAAAGGTTGTTTTACATACAGTTCTCTTAACTTTATAATTTAAGAAATATGCGTGCTAAACACAGGAATTAATGATCCATTTCTAAACTTTCGGGCAGTTGCCGGTTTGATACTTAATTTGAATTTACTTTTTCTGGTAAAATATGAAGTAGAATAGTTGCGGAGAGTACATGTAGTATGTGCCAGTTAGACAGAAAAAAATAGCATGTGCGCCGGCCATCTTGGATCTATGAAAGTGTGTCACGAAAGTAGCAAAACTGAGTGTTCAATGTTAACTGTATTTCTGTTCATTGAAGATTTTGACGATTTCCTAGAATGTCATAACAAGCTATCTAGACATCTGTACTTTAGAAAGCATCCTAAAGGACTACAAAAGTTTTATATTGTAAAATACTCGTTTCTATAAGTTTCGTCTTCAAGTCACAAAATTGACCAAATTTCAATCATTTACCATTGTTGCTATTAAAAATACTTCTGTCAACATTGGTCAGCTCCTTTAGAGCACTATCTTAAGCTGATCTCAAGCAAAACAAGAGGGTCATGATTACCCTGGATCGCTCACCTGAGTAATATGAGCTACATGTTTCAAATGTCAAACTGATAATAAAATATTAAGAAAGTCAGTAGGTCACATTCATGATCAGTGAAATTCAGTTTTACCATTTGTGTGCAAACCTGTGTATGTCATAAAAATTTGAAAGCTAAGGTGTTAATATATAAGTCTATGTAAAACTTGGGACCCCCGGGGTGGGGCCATACTTGACCCTAGGGGTGTAATCTGGAAAATCCTGGTAGAGGACCACTAGACAAAGCTACACACCAAATATCAAAGACCTAAGCCATGTGATTATGTACAAGAAGATTTTCAAAATTTTCCCTATATACGTCTATATAAACCATGTGACTCCCGGGGTGGGGCCATATTTAACCCTAGGTGGATAATTTGAACAATTTTGGTAGATGACTACTAGATGATGGTACATACTAGATACCAAAGCCCTAGGCCCTGTGGTTTCGGACAAGAAGTTTGTTTTTCTTTCGGTTGCCATTGCATCCAGAGTTCTGCATGGAATTCATTTTTTTTTTTTTTTGAAAAATTTTGAAAGGGGGCCACCCAAGTATCATTCCTGTGAAGTTTGATGTAATTCTGCCAAGTGGTTTTCAAGACGAAGCTTTTTTAGAACTTGTTGACGCACGACGTACTACGCACGACGCACGACGGGCATCAAGCGGTCACAATAGCTCACCTTGTCACTTCGTGTTAGCATTTAACCTTGAACTTTGACCTTGACATTAGAGCTAGGGGTCTGGGTCTTGTGTATGACACGTCATCTAATTATGATGAACATTTATGCCAAGTTATTTCAATATCCCTTGATAAATGGCAGAGTTATGGACCGGAGACGAAACAGACCATGTTAACCTTTGACCTTTGGTTTCGTGCATGACACTATCTCGTTATAGGGAACATTTGTGGTAAGTAATGAGTTATGGATCGGACAAGACGGGCCATCTTAACATTTAACATTGAAGTGTGACCTTGACCATGGAGCTAGGGGTCTGAGTCTTGCGCATGACACGTCGACTCATTCTGATACACATTTATTGCAAGTTGTTACAAAATTCCGTAATGGATGGAAGAGTACAGCCCGGACAAGAATTTTCGGACGCACTCACGGACGGACGAACAGTGCGATTTTAATATGCTCACCTTCGGGAGCATAAAAAGCACACAAATTGTGCTCAGGTCTACATCGACAAAGTTAGAAAAAATCTCTTTGTCTTAACTAAGCATGCCATTAAAATTTCAGAAAAATCATTGCATCAGTTTAATACGAGATTGAATTTATAGTTCGCTCCAGTTCCAGGTTCTCAAATTTGAATACCAAGTCCAAAAATATTCTTATTCTGTCTATACTTTATACAGAAACAGTTACTGTAGTACTAAATAGGTAATCAAGCAGCAATTCTAGGCTTGTCCGATATTGGCGGAAAAAAGTCTTGTACAATTCTTTCTCAGGTAAAGGAACAGTAGCATTTGCATGTGTAGCGTAACCCAGTTCCAGGATTTATTTATTGTGGACCTAACTTGACATTTTGGTAGTATTTTAAAGGACATTTTTTGCACTTACAGAAATGTAAACAAACCTTCTTACTCATGAGTTCATACTCAAATTTAAGTTGTCAGTATGGAAGATGTTCCATGTTTACCTGTCAGATAGAAAATTCTCTAAGAAGATATATGACCCTTACTTTTCTTTGTGTTTTCATGGTTCATTCATTTAAAAATTTAAGGTTTATATATGTATTTAATTCTTTGATAAAATAGGCCTGGTTATGTGTTATAGCTCTCAAACGATTGCTAATTTCATGTAGAACATATAGTATATTTCAGCCCGCCCGCTTAGCTCAATGGGTAAGAGCGTTGGTCTACGGATCGCGGGGTCGCGAGTTTGATCCTCGGGCGGGGCGTTTGTTCTCCGTGACTATTTGATAAACGACATTGTGTCTGAAATCATTATTCCTCCACCTCTGATAATTCATGTGGGGAAGTTGGCAGTTACTTGCGGAGAACATGTTTGTCCTGGTACAGAATCCAGGAACACTAGTTAGGTTAATTGCCCGCCGTTACATGACTGAAATACTGTTGAAAAACGGCGTTAAACCCAAAACAAACAAATATAGCATATCAATTATTATTGTACAGCCTATAAACGGACATGTTGACACACCTTAAAAGTAACGATTGATAAATTGATAGAATATATTAAAATGAAAAATATATGTTCGTAGAAAAAAAATCAAAAGACTAGTTACAAATAAACAAACCACTATACTGCCAGTGTTTGACCAAATATTCAATGTGAAATATTTTCTCAAATTCATAAGGTTTGTTTTAGTCGTGGTCACCAATATGTACTATAAAGTCTTCATAGTTCACTTTTCTATTTGATAAAATAGGCCTGGCTCTGTGTAACAGCTCTCAGACGATTGCTAATTTCATATAGAACATGTAGCATATTTATTACTACTGTACAGCCTATAAACGGACATGTTGACGCACCTTAAAAGTAACGATTGATAAATTGATAGAATATATTAAAATGAAAAAAAAAATATGTTCATAGAAAACAATCAAAAGACTAGTTACAAATAAACATACCACTATAGTTCCAGTGTTTGACCAAATATTCAATGTGAAATATTTTCTCATATTCATCAGGTTTCTTTAAGTCGTGGTCACCAATATGTACTCTAAAGTCTTCATAGTTCACTTTTCTATTTCTGCCATCTTGTCTTTTTGTTAAATCTCTAAAAATAAAATTTATAGCTTGTCCATTACCCTTTCAGTTATCATTGTAAAGTTAAGGTACTACGTTCATGTTTAAGGTTGTTTTACAGATGTACAATTGTACACTTGACATAAGCATATTAACCTGCCAATCAGTAAGCATTTTTGCGTTTTAATACCATCATATATTTATGTTTGATCACAATAAACTAGTATCCTACACTCGTAACAGAAGGACGAATATACTTATAACAATGAGCAGCACTCAGTATCCATTGACTATTTATAATTGTTCCACCACACCAGTGTATCAATTTTCCTTTCCGTCTTTGAATTCCAACTTGCCATGGATACATTCCCTTGACTGCCTCAACTCCCCCAAATACCCGTTCTTCTCGTTTTCTTCGTTTGGAGCTTTTTTGTGGAATTTTGCCTGTAAATTCAAAAGCCCTCAAAGATGCATTGGCAAATTATCAAATTTAGTTAGAATTTATTTGTTAAGTTTGTCTACTGAAAGTTGGATTATCGTTAAAATACTCGTGCTTTTGAGAGTCACCTTCATAGCAATGGAAGGGATTGTAATGGGGTACAAATTACAAGTAATAAAAGATTAATTCTTATAAAGCTTGTGTTAATTCGTCCCCACTACTGCGTTCTGAATGTATTAATTCAAATCTTGTGTTCGTATAATATTCATATCTTGTTACTTCAAAGCACTTTCACTGTGGTTTCAGATAGGTCAAATGTGTGGCTCAGAACCGTATAAGATATCTTGCCCAACTTTTATATTCCTTTAAAACAATTCCATTGACATAGCTTTCAAATTCTAACTAGGACAATATCTAAACAAGGCGATCGGTAACAGCGACGGATGCTCCCCGAAATTATATAGCATAAGGGGTTTTTCAGTCATAGAGGTTTTGCTAATGAGCAATGTGCATTCCCTCTCATTGATGTCTATGAATATACAAGTATCAAGTCAATACCTTACATAGTATTCGAGTTATGCCCCAGCCAATGTTTTCAAAAAAAGGAAACTAATTAGAAATTGTAACTACCTAGATTTATGGTTCCTTGTCACTTCACTCCCTCTTACTGACCTCTACGAATATCTAAAGAATGAAGTCATACCTTACAGCGTATTCAAATTATGCCCTGTACAAGGTTTTAAAAAAAGAGAGACAGTTCAAAAATGGGAATGATGGGTCGAGCTGGAGTTACGGTTTCTTGTCACTGCACTCACTCTTACTGACCTCTATCGCTAAGTAAAGTTTCAAGTCAATACCTTACAAAGTATTCAAATTATGTGTCGGACAAAGCTTTCAAAAAAAAGGAAGAGAATTAAAAAATGGGGTCACCTAGAGTTATGGTTCCTTATCACTGCACTCCCTTTCACTGACCTCTAATAGTATGTAAAGTATTTCACATTGATCAGCAGCCAACTTGAATACAGAAATTGATTTATGTTTTGATTTTAATCGCATAAAACATACTTTATCAGTAAATACTAATTGGGAGTGTCGGAGCTCTGCTATACTAATTTCTTTGATGTATGCATCCAGGAAAGTAATATATATGATTAATGCAAACTGACTAAAATTTTCATTTTTTATTTGTATCATTATGCTATGGCAATACAGTAAATCCAACAACAAATTTAATATATCACCTCAGTATTATATATTGAACAGTGTATAGTTAAGGAAAAAGACTTAAAATGTGTATCTGCTTACATTTTGTGTTTAACGAAATCGCCTTTGCCCGCGTAATGGCACATTTTATACACACTGTTATATAACCAAAACAAGGAGGAATGGCCACGTTTTAATAACGCATTTTTCCAAAAGCAAATGCTGTTTTATTTTATGTGTTAATAATTGACGCATACACAAAAATGAGAAGGTATAACAGTAAGTCAACAAGGACAAAAGAATGGCACCACCTTGGGACTGTCAGCGGCAAATAATATTCCATTGAATTAACCATGATATTTGTTTAAAAATCTGTATTTTGTTGGGTTTAAATTCATATGCCATATGACGACTTCTCAGCTTTGGTTGAGGAAGACCTTGTATTATTTCACCAAAGGCATATGGGTAAAACCAGCACCCTTCCATAAGGCTTGATCTCACTTTGTTGACGTGCAAGCAACTCATTCATTGTAAGCGACCTCACTCACTCGGTGACGGAGACCCCTCCTTTACAAAACTATTAAACATATCATAATGATAAAAGACCAAAGAAGAATTTAACATACCACAGTCGT
Organism: Mercenaria mercenaria; assembly: GCF_021730395.1. NCBI lineage: Eukaryota > Metazoa > Mollusca > Bivalvia > Venerida > Veneridae > Mercenaria > Mercenaria mercenaria. The sequence goes on along the minus strand of NC_069375.1, from coordinate 57,797,487 downwards.
AGTTACTTAGAACATCAACATGTTTAGTAAGTCTGTTAGCAAAACACGTTACTGCTGCAACTTCGCTGTGATCACAATCATGTTTTCCCCAATCATTGTGCTTGCATTCAGACAACGTTGATTCATGCCCACTACATTTCACCTCGTCCAATAAGATTGGCAGGGACTCGTTTGCCTTGGAATTGTTTTCAAATCGAGCTTTACCAAATCTTAAATGGAAAGAAATTAGAGAGTGAGATGGCATGCCGAAAAATAAAAGAAAATTTGCCTTTTGCTGTTTTGCACAATTGGTAAATCGACACGTAACTGGCCGAAACGTTTGTGTGTAACCAGCTAATAAAACGTACACCAGACTTACTAACAAGTAAACCACTACATTAATAATTGGTTACCGTGTAGACTGGTTTTATAAAATCTGAGGTAAACAATCAGTTAAAACTTTCGGACAATTAGAATTTAATAACTACATATCAAACAATATTAAGTTGTGAATGGTTTGAAAAAATACAGGGCTGTAACAAATGTATTCATTTCCAAATTTCCGTACAGACATGTGCTCCATTGTGGCGGCTCCTTGAAAAAAACCCGGGTATCAATCGTGTCCGTACAGTCAAAAACAAAAGAATGACAAAAGACAAGGACAAAAGGCTACAGAAAAAGCCACATTAAAGGAACTTATATATAGCCGCCTACATAGCACTCCACATGGAAATATGGGTATGCGTAACTGTATGCACGTGCAATGGCTGGGTAAATGTACACAACAACACAAACGAACGCAGTAATAACAAAGATGTAAAAACTAAAATTTAAGGTCAGTGGGAAAACACCACATGAGAATTGAAACTAGTTTATTGGTGCCAAACCACATTCTTTAAGCTCTACCATGTTCCTGTATGATAGAACAGTATAAATGAAATTAATCTCTCTAACACAAGAAAAGTAACCATAGGAACACATTGTAAAACACAAAATATGATCATGTAAACTATAGAAATAAAAACCCATGGAACCGTAAACATACGTAATCAGTGACTTCAGAAGCTGGAGCACCAAACGAAGCACCTTTACGAACAGCTGAGCAGAGGAAAAGTATCAAACCCGTCCGTGCAAAGAGGGGTATTTAGGAGCTATTTCCCATGTAGTCACCAACATGACCGTCATCGCACGGTTAAAAAAAGCGTGGTTACCAACTGAAAGACGGCTGAATACTACACATGCATTGTACCTCAGAACAATACGATCAAAGCCTCTTACAATAGAAATTACATAAGTTTAATAAATATTGCATCGAAATGGATATGCCCGATAATTGTGCAAAGTTTGAAAACTATATCTCCACAGCATCAGACTAAAATACCGTGTCGCAGAATATTTCTTTTGAATTAAATCACTACTTCAGAATTACGGTGTTAAAATTTAGCAAACGATTTATGAAGTTTATGCTAGTTGTAGCTCTGCTGAAGAAGCTGTCTGATTATAGCAGTTTTACGCAGATTGAGATCTTCTACAAGCTAACATGCTGAATTAGTTGTAAAATATGTACCCCGGGTATATCACTGTGAAGGAGAGAGAAATCGACAATATCATAATTAAGTCATCTCTCTTATCATGTATGTTTGTACGTTTAACTCCATTATTGCTGGAGATTTATAAATCTAAATACGTGTGTTCAACAGTACCATCGTTCTTAGCTTTATTTTACTGAAGCTCTCTAGGATATATATAGGCAACCACTTGACCAAAAGACGGATAATAAATGTTAGATATACAGTCCAGATAGCGTCAAGTGTTGTTACAGCTATTGCTGACAACTGCCTGTGTGTATGACAATAAACTGAACATAAAATATTTTTAACTGCGACATGAAAACAAGTCTGCGACAAGCCGCGCACAGTTTGTTTTAATGGGAAAACCAATATCAGAAACAAAACTGTTGTCTTATAAAGATAATTATCAGAAATGGTCTTACAAAAACGTCACAAATCAAAATTATTTAACACTTAACAATACTACTAAATGTTGTTTTCTTTTCTTTTTTTTTTCGAGCAATTACTTTGTCTTTAAAAAGACAATGTGGTAGTGGAAAAAATATATATACAAAATGGTGCAGTTTTGTAGTTTTGATATTCTTAACTTACCAGAATAGACTTTATCCCAGAATTTTCATACACTTTATCACAGTACTTTCTCACATGTTCTTTGACAGCAATGAGACACTATATTTAAAGTTTGGAAATATTAATAAGAGTACTGGAACTAGAATTGGGAATGGAACGAGCTTGTAAAGCTATGTATTTATTTTGGGAATCCAGTACTTAACAGTATCATGCTCATTGGATGGAGTCGCAGAGTATGACCAGGTATTAACTTATTCATCTTAGAAATATTTATTAACTGAAGGCGCCAGATTATTTGTACTAGCTACTTTTTCTGCTGGAACCAAAACGTATTTTGTACAGTATTCCTGGATACCCTGTTTTAAATGTCGAAAAGTAAATTTAGTTTGAAGAATTCTAAACTTTGATACGAGTATCAATAATATCTAAAATAGCATACTTCAAAGCTGTAATACTGTTAGCATCTGCATTTTTCAGACAGCTCAGTTTGACATAAAATGCTTCAATAGACTCACCACGACAGGCATCAAAGTCGGTATCTGAAGGGCGTTTAAAAAGTAAGTACAAATTCTTTTATATTCAATAATATAAAAATTTCCGGAGGGTTTTGACAGTGACACTCCGTAGACGTATTTGATGGTATATCCAGGCCCGAAACAATGTAATTATAACTAAAGATACCATTTTTAATATGTGGTTAATATTCTATGGAGCAGATTCGTTAACACGTGTATCATGAAATATTCTAGGTATATCGATCAATAGGAGAAGAAGAAATCTAAAGAAAAGGCCTGTTTTGACCAAATTCTGCTTAAAAATGGGACCGGAATACATGTTGAGTATAACTTTGAATAGGATATTTGCAGCAATATAATGTATCAGTAGGAAAAACAATCTCGGCTTCCTCATCAAGTAGTTTGTGAGAAGAGATAGCATAGCGTTGTTACCAGAATGTGAATGTATTTAATTCAAGTCTGCAAAAGACAAAGTTATATGTGGTTTACGTTTATTATTACCATTTCGTCTTATTCCATGAGAGCAAGATTTACGAATGTTCATAATCGAAATAAGGTCAACAAATGTAATCTTCCTGATATATATTGTCATTTTAGGCTAAAAGAAATCGTGTTTGCAACGTTTTTCTTCCATCTTACTACCTTGATTTTACAAAATATTGTTGCATTTTTATCATACATTACTTGTTCTACAGGCTATTTAGTTAAAGGGTTAAAGGTGTGACCCGATTTGAAAAAAAAATGTTGTTACAAAAAGGTAGTAAATATTTTGCTGCATCGAATATTAAGGAGATCGATTTGTTTGACCAGCATAATAAATACCGTTATTAGGTTCATTTCAATCAATATCAAAATTAACATTAACATTAAAAGTTATACCATTGGCAATTTTGATAGTTTTAAATGCTTTGGTCAGTGAAAAGATGATTTTACCAAGTCCTACCTTTCATAGCTCGTTTGCAAAATTCATCTGTATAACAAAGCTTGCTCAGGTGATATGGAAAATGGGATTTACCTAGGGTGATGTAACTTTTCTAAAGCGGGCTATATGTTATATTACATTCGCTGGCGTTATTTAAATATTGACATACCTAACAAAATATTGACCAAGCAGTTAAAAGTTTCATATCCAAACCTTGATTTATTTGTAATATAACATTTCAAACTTATATCAAGGTAAGAAATAGTTAGATAGTATTTGAAAAACTCTTAGAGAAAATAATTCAAGTTAGGTATTTGACAAGGTGAGTGCGAATATATTTTTAATAACATCTGCCTGTTATTCATATTCAGAGCCCCACTTGTTTTCTTTACAGACTAGGCAATGGCATTGATATTTTTACAAGTATGTATACATTATTCTAAAGAAATCTTCATGACAACACGTATATAGTTATTGAAATACGTAAAAGCAATTAAAATAAATCACCGAAAATCTTGAATTTTTTCTATATTTTTCACCGTGAATTTCAGTCATAAAATTGCTATTTTTGTACCATTTTAGATGTCGCTATGTGAAATTTTCAAAACAAGAAAGAAAAAAAAAGAAAAATAAACAAGTATAAAATAAATTCTGAATGACCACATAAGCATTACTTCAATGGGCCAGACATTTTTTCCGATAGATTAATTAAATTCATTAAAATCATACAGCACACGGTTTACAAGGAAGTCAGGTTGCCTTCAATATCCTTTTGTTGTTGTTGTTGTTGTTGTTTGATTTAACGTTTCACCGACACAGTTATAGGGCATATGGCGACTTTCAAGCTTTGATGGTGGAGGATGACCCCAGGTGCCCCTCCGTGCTTTTTTTTCGTCACGAGCGAGCACCTAGGTAGAACCACCGACCTTCCGCGAGTCAGCTGAATGGCTTCCTCGCATGAAGAATTCAACGCCCCGAGAGTGGCTGGAACCAACATCAGTGAGGGGCAAGTGATTTGAAGTCAGCAACATTGACCACTCGGTCACGGAGGCCCCTTCAATATCCTTAGGACACCGGGCACATTCTTATAAATCTCAGCAGGCATACGTATATTTTTAACAACACAGAAAGTGACGTCAGACGAGCTTCAGCTTTTCCCGGAAGTAAAGGAAATGCAAGTAAACAGGCTAAACTTGAAAACGAAAGTCGCATTTGCATTGGTCTGTAGTCAGGGGTCACGCGCAGTGGTCAACCTGTCCAAATGTATGCGCGTGGACTTCGCTTTTTTTACTGTTTTTATTTGCTGATGGGGAGTCATTTTTCAGCATTTACTACAAAAATCCCAAAGGGGTCCGTAACGGAGCAAGAGTATATGGAGATGATATCTGGAACTTCGTCAAATCGTTCCAAAAGGTCCTTTTTGATGTTGTCTAAAAGTGTCATATATGCCTCGGATGTAGATATTTCCGTATTCCAGAGCTGCAGACCTAGACATTTTAAAAATAGTTTCAACTGAAATTCGTGTAATAAATGTTGATTCTACGGAAGCGTGAAAGGGCCAGCAGACGCTAATACACCCGTTTACAGTTGGACACTTCGCTTCCCTCTTTGATTGTGTCTGACGGAAGAGGGGGAGGACTCTATGATAAGCAGTTTTTAAATCCTACCGGAACTGAACTGTTTTGATATCTGTCTTCTGGGCGGTTTCGTCGGGCCCTTAAGGGTGTTTCTCTTGTTGCTCTGTCTTCTGAAAAGGCATTGAGTACATACGTTTTTGGTTCTAAAGGTTTGCTTTTTATATTTTTATACACGAGCATTTTTGTGTTTTACATGCCATGCCTTTTTGTTTCCATTACGTGTGTTAGAGATTCACCTGGAGGGGAACATGGTGGGGGTAAGAGTGAGGTTGGGTCCGCACCATAAACCGGTTTAAGCTCCCCAGTGGGGTTTTTGCCACTGACCGTTCCAAGGCGGTGCCCCACTGTGTTCCTTTGTTTGTTCGTTTTGTCCTCTTGTGTAGGCTTTGTGTGTGTATATGTGTGTGTTCCTTTGTTTGTTCGTTTTGTCCTCGTGTGTTGGCTTTGTGTGTGTGCACGTGTATGTGTGTGTATGTTTGTGGTGTGCACGTCTGCGTGCTGTAGGTTTCGTTTTGGGGAGGCTGCGATTTTGGTACGTGGCATTCCCTGTTTGATATTTGTCTTTGTTTTTATTACGTTGCATGCGCGGAAAGGGTATACTTAAGGTTCCTGTTACAATTGTTTGAGACTAATAATGTTGATTAATGGTTAGCTTGTAAAATAAAAAAAAATCATTTTAACTAAAACCTCTGTTCTGTATCATGCAGTAGATATTTTACAAATTGGAATCACATTATCCTTCAGGTATCGTTGAGCTCACATCTACCTGAAAATTTTACTTACTGAAATCACATTGTCATTTACTCAGCTAACTTTGTTTTACCTTAAAGGTATACTTACTCAAATCCCATCATTCTACAGGCAACAGTTGCATCATTATCGTCCCAACTATCATTACAAATCAAACCACGCTCTCCATTTAATATCACTTCAATAATATCTTCATTCTGTGAGCACCTAACAAACTGAATCTCTTGAAAAGAATCGTAGGTTTAGTTATCTTTATTCTTCCATTACAAACGACTAAAATAAAATACCTAATGAATGTTATCCATTCATCGAATGTGAGTTATATTTATACTTTGAACTGTTTTTGGCAATAACACAATGTACTTTGCTCCTAAACTAATGGTATAAAACACCAATAATTACAAACGATAAGCGCACAAATGAAAATGCTACTTTTTTTTCCAAAAGATGCTGAAATACATTTTTAAGATGGTTTTCATTTTCTGTTACCAATTTCTTCCTATTTTATCATTTGTCTGTTATCGAAAATTCTGTGTTGCAGAAAAGGACTGATGAAAACCTATAATTGAATGAGACCAGAATAACAATACTAATGCCGTGTGTATAACTTAATATAATTCTAAGTATGATTTGTGAAAACGCTGCAAAAAGATATCTCAGTCATAAGCGGAAAAGAGCAAAGAAAATATTTAGATAGGCTAAAAATGAAAACCAAATCTGGATTTACGATCAGTTACCAAAATTGAAATATAAGAATGGGTGTTAACCAGGTATATGAAAACACAGATAAGTAAGAAGTAATGGGCATATAAAATTCATTAGGAGAATCATACCGAGTTCAACAGGACAGTCTTGAATTTTTCTTTTCCATGTGCCATTATCACATTGAAGTTGAGAAGCGAGACTACACTTCAAATTTTTTGAGAATAAGTTTAAGACTGTTTTGTCGGGATAAAAGGCTAGGTTTATATTTTCCTCTGTCCAATTTCTTTTATCCAGTACTTCAAACAGATATGGATTAATCGATGGGTTTGGGCATTCGTCTGGAAAATGAAAAGAGGAGTTAATGATATTAAAGACAATTTAAAATATCTATAAGAACCTTTGGGAGCATAGAGCACAATCAAGCACAATAATACCGGACTTTGTTTGATTAAGAGGCAATGAAAAAATGCAACGCCAGTCGGACCCCAAAGTACAGAGGTTGAGGGAAGTCTAGTTTATACAAATATATAATGTATGCAGCAGATACATAACTAAGCTGATTGAGTATTAAACCGTTTTTGCATCAAACAGAGTAAAACTTTTTATACTTATTCCACACTATGAGCTTTGTCCTGATAACGCACGTGTGGTATGAGAGATAGCACTATCGCAAGTTTGCACAAACGTGAAAAATTGCAGATGTAATATGAAAACAGCTTAAACGTAATCATCAATATCTATGATCTTAAAATCATAAACGTAAAACTTACCCTTTTTAAAACAAGGTACGACAGGTTTGTCGTCTTCTTTTCCCTCGCAGTAACAGCGACATTGTTTTCCAAGGAAGGCGTCATCAGGACATTGAACATCATTACAGTCGGCTAAATTTCAGTAATAAATTATTGGTAAAACCTTTTTAAACTGTGATCGGAAAGCGGTCTCAGGATATCAGTTAGCCTGTGGTTAGAGCGGAGTTCGAAATGTTTTCATAAAAGCATTTTAATATTTTGGTCTATTGCAAACTGCTATCGAACAAGGCAGCCTTCTCAAAAAGGTCATCAGTTACTGTATCAACATAGTGTATGTTAGACGACTGACATTTACACAATAAAAACAAGCACACTGTATGTATGCATATTGGATCCCTCTCTGTGGTTAATGAGAAAACGGATTCCTCTCTGTTCGCGCACAGGACTTTGTGGTAAACAACGAACTCCAACGCCAGGGAGCTCGGAAAATCGACATTTTCGTCCTGAACACAAGTTTGTGATATACCGTTGTTTTTTTATCGTTACATTTGTGCTATCAGTTGACACAAGTCCAAACGAAGAAGGAATGTAGACGGAGGGAGCTGGCTCAGATGAACGTCGTATGGTGAAACTTAAATACGATTTTCCTTGAATATAGCAAGTATCTAATACCTTACATGTGAAGCCGTTGATCTTACTTGTAAATACACTTTATGTGGTTATTTTGATCATGTTTCATTAAAAACGCCTTACTTTCGATTTCGTTAATGCACGGGATCCCCCTCAGTCGGTGCAATATTGCCTCACAGGATCACTCTTGATTCTCTGCAGCCGGCACGAGAACCCTTTCTGACCCAATTAATTTTCTATCGGCACCGGCGCCATCTCAATATAACTTCATTGTTATATTTATGAGATGGTATTCGTATTTTAAAGCAGAACAATTATTATAGGTTTATAGCTTTGTATCGGGAAATATGCACGGGTTCTGCAGTAGAAATCAATTGCGCGTCTTTAGGGGCGCAATATTCTTCCGCTAAAGAACGAGTGCATGTTTTCCGATGCAAAGATAATAACCTTTTTATTAATAACGCATACAATGCAATGTAACTACTATAAATTTGTTCAATAGCCTGAATAACATTGACAATACTGAACTAAATAAAAGAATTAATGCCACCACATTTTAAATTACGTCACGCACCCGATATGAAAGTCAGGCGTCAGTGTATGGAAAAATATTGATGTGTCCAGTACCATTGTAACTCACTGGAAAATAGAAACGAGGATGTAAAAATACAGACTTGTGTGTCCTGGCGGACGGGGATTTGTTATGGTACAGATGTGTCGCTGAAATACCCACTTTTCAGGCTAGCTGTGCATGAATAGCCCCTCTTTGTATAAAATCAAATTATATAAATTCTAGGTTAAAAATAACTTGAGTATCTCTATGGTACAGGTAAATTTGATAATAAAATTTTAATATGCATGTTACGTGAAATAAATTGCTAATTTATTTTCATTTTAAAAGCATATTAACGGAAGTAAACACACCATTTATTTCCCTCAGTAAAAGATATTGTTTTCAATAAGAATACCATCTCAAAATTCTAACATTGAAGTTAAGGGTGCCGGTGCCGATAGAAAATTTTGCAAAGAGGGTTCCCGTGCCGGGTGCAGAGGGTCAAGGGGGATTCCGTGAGACAAAATTGCACCGACCGAGACAGATCCCGTGCATTAAGGAAATCGAAAGTAAGGCGTTTTTAAGGAAATCTGATGAAAATAACTACATAACGTGTATTTACAAATAAGATGGGATAAACGACTTCACATCTAAGGTACTAGATACCTGCTATATTCAACGAAAGTCGTATTTAAGTTCCATAAACATCGCACGATGTTCATCCGAGCAAGTACCCTCTGTCTACATTCCACCTTCTTTTGGACTTGCGTCAACTGATAAAACAAATGTAACGATATAAAAACAAAATTATACAGCTACGTCTTCCCGTGGTTCATATGTTATTCATGCACAAGCCCGTGTTCAGGGCGAGAATTGCGATTTTCCGAGCTCCCTGACGTTGGAGTACGTTGTTTATTACAAATACGGTCTTGTGTGCGAGCAGAGAGGGAGAGAGGGATCCGATATGCATACACAACGTAAAGCAATCAAGTAAGGACGAAGAAGACAACATAAGTCGCATTCATTTTCGTGAAATACAACTGTATCCTTCTGACTCAACATTTATAAAAGTTAAATCAAAGTGAAATAATGATACCTACCTGGAAGATCTATATCGAAGAACAAAATAATAACAATAAATGATGATTTTGGCATTAAAAGAAAAATGCAATAATTACCTGAACATTCATACATAATATTCAATATTTTGTAATCTAGAAAGCTCGGGTGTTTTGCGTTACCGATTATTTTCTGAAACTTAGAGTCCAGCGTTTCCATGGTGATAAGTCCTTTGGACTCGTTCTTTGAGAAAAACTGAAAATATGCAATTATAGTGATTACTGCAGTTAAATATATTACGTATAAAACAATATCGGCCATATGAGGTGGTTCATTGACAAAAACCACATTTTGAGACAATGCAGATTGGTATCAATTGCATGTACAAGAACGTGCAATATCTAAAAACCTGTTTATTATAGGAAGGGGTGTTTACTGAAAATTTACTGACTGAATAGCGAACAGTGCAGACCATGATCAGCCTGCATGGCCGCAAAGGCAGAATCAGTCGTATTTAGTATGATAAGGGTTACGAAGGATCTCTTCTTTGCAGATTAGACGTTACTTTCTGTTCGTTTTAAATCAAAATTTTGTTACACTTATGCCACATTGTAAATAAATAAGGAAAAGAATAAATAACTATTCAACATTAATGTACCTTTTAATTTGCTCTTATTATATAAATTGGTGTTGAAGAGGTAATAACAGATTATGAGTGCTTTACTCCGAAATGACATTCTTCTTAAAATTTATAACCTCAAAAGGGGTTACAAAAACATGGTCCGGGCAAGACGGGCATACACAAATAGTGATGATAAATCACAGATTTTACCAATGACTACTACTATTTGATACAACGTGCCCTGAACCAAACTAAATAGCTTTTAATAAGTATATATTAAATGTAAACTAAAATATTTTGAAAATAATTATTAATTATATTTAAAGTTTTATAAACATTACAATGTATGCAATGAGAACAATTAGGGCAAGCATTAGCACACGCTTTTGACAGGTTGTCGTCGCCTGTATAATGATGAAGAACAATAAGCAAGTACTTACATATTGCCCATAATGCATTATGCTCTTGTAGTCGTATGGTTTGCCAAAATCTTCATAGTCATTTTGTTTCTTTTTTTGGAAACTGTCCTCGTAGCCCTGTTCGATATTCTCATCATGTACTTTTATAAAGCGGTCTCTATCTGCACGGTTGTGCTCATGATAAAAACCTAATGCATGACCTACTTCGTGTAGAATAATATCCCCCTGCAGCAAATACATACTTGTAAGCAATATCAGGCAGATGTTAATTATAGGTGAACTAAAGCATAGATTTTACTTCATTCGTAAAATTATCAAGAGGAAATCAGCTTATTGTTCGATTATGCATCGAAATCTATAATGTATTGTAATCACGTGTCGATCACGTGTCGATCGAGTCGAAATGCAGCAAAATGTAAACGTAATGAAAGTAAAAGCCAAACCAAAACATAGTTGTTGCAAAATAGTGCATATCGTACATATTTCAAAGATTCTGAACTGAAAGTAAAAATAGAATTGTAAAAAATACAACACTACTACATGCTGAACAAGAATAAATTTTCGTTAATCGCACAACCAATTTAAGTGTGTTTAACAACATGACGCTTGTCATTCTCTATTATAAAGACCATGATCTCTTTTTCCGTTTTAAAAAAAAGGTAAAACGTATATTTTCAAGCACGGCAACCCCCGTTAGAAAGTCTCTTCTGTCTGGTTTGCACAACTTGTTAATATGGTGAAGAGAGTTAAGTTAAATTTTCACAGGTTGTCAGTGTGGTATATTGTACTTATTATAACAACATGATTTCTTATTGATCTTGATGTTGGTCAAAGTATGGTCGTTTTGCACGAACTCGAAGGACGATTTTCTGTTCTACAGCCAGAGGCGAATAATGAGGTCAATACAAAACACTTGATCAATGATATGTTTTATTCAACAGCTCATTGGACTCCTAAATTTGGAAAATTGTTATTCTCCGCCCAAGGCGGAGATATATAGTTTTGGCGTTTTCCGTCCGTAAGGAGCTATATATAAGAAATGGTTGGAAATATTTCACTAAAACTACATGTTAACCACTATAGGGAGATACGGCCCTTCAGTTTCAGTCAGGATTGCCGAAGTAAGAACAGAGTTGTGGCTCTTAGAAGTTTCTAGTGTTAATTATATAGCCTTTATTAGGGAACTTTAAATATGGCAATTTCTGCTTTATAGCTTGTGATATATTTGACCAAAAACTATGAGACTTAAATTAAATTTAGATAACCATTTCATCAGGAGTTATTGCCCTTTAATTATTTAAAAAGCCACATAACTGTTTGTACATTAAAAACTTAACAAACTGATAGAATTTCATTTAACTTCTTTCATTTTTTTCCATGAGCATTTATTATCAACATGTTAAGTTTTATACCCACCGGTCACCCCACCGCCCTGGTCACACCCCTCCCCTTCCAACCCCATCCCCCAAGGTTTTTTTTTTCATTCCTTTTATATTTTTTTTTTCAAACCTTCCATGGTTGTACCCTTCCCCCACTCGCTCCTTTACCTAGTCATCCCCATCGCCCCGATCATATATTCCTCCCACCCTGCCCCCAACAATTTTTTCCATTAATATTTATTATCAACATGTGAAGTTTTGTACCTTCACACGGATAGCCCCACCCCCCCCCTCCCCCCCCCCCATCCCCCCCCCCCCCCCCCCCCCCCCACACACACACACACAATCTACCACACACAACTTTTTCCATCGAAACCTTTCATGAACATTTACCAACATGTTAAGTTGTACCTCCCCCCCCCCCCCCCCCCCCCACGCCACACACACATACACACACTCTCCAACCACCCACGTGCCAGATTTCTTCCTTGATTGTGCTCTCTGAAGGACATCAGTTCTTTTAAGTTCAAATGTACTACATAATGTACACTTGAAACATTCGTTTTCTGTTTAACTGATCTTGCCTAATGAAATTATTTGCTTCTTAGTAACATCCTTTTGCAGGATAATATTTTTGTAATTCCTTACCACGAACCGTTTCGGCGGAGGATACCAATTCATCGAACTTGCTTGATTTTCTTTTAACTGGCTCTGCATTTCTCATACTGACCTCGATTTTTGTATTGGCTCAATGTCTTTGATATGGTATGAAATGATCTGCACAAATCTCTAACATTGTGTCCAATATTGCATAGTGTGGACTTTATTTTTGGAGCTACAATGTATCATTGTTATTAAAATGTCAAATCTATACACAAGACTGAAAACGTACGTGTAGGCAGCTTTTTCCAAGATGAATTTCTTAAGATCCTTGTTTCATTTCAACATAAGTGGAGGCACACCTACGTAGAGTCACAAAACAAAATTGCTTCATCCGAAATTTAAAAAATGAACAAATACTTTATTGGGTTATACTACAAATAAATTCAATACTTGTTAGTCGATAACAGCATGAGTCTTAGCTTTATGTCATACATGTAGGAAATATGCGTTGGTTGTATCAATTGTATATCCATTATGGAGAAGAAACATTTACTTTAATTGACTATGATTCACAATCTTTACACTAACAGACTTGAAAATACGCACGTACGCACAAACGCCTGCGCAAACGCACACGCACTCAAGCAAGCACGCCTGAGCATGCAAACACGCACACACACGTATATTCTATTTTAAATAAGACAGTACCAACGGTTTATAATAACTACAAACTAAAGCAAATTCCAAAACTGATAGGAACGTTTCTCTATCTTCTATTTTCAAAATTTTGAATAAGCAATATCAAACTTTATTATTAACTTCTTGTAAACTTTTCTGGGTGAAAACAATCAACAACTGGTATTTTGTTGATAGTTAATTCGACTTTCGAAGCCTTTTTCTGCATTAAATAGAGCAAATCTGTAAAATATACAAATAATGTTAAAAGTCTACTGCTCTATCGGAAGATATAATGGCAAACCTGTATCTCTTTCAATGGAGCTGGAACAATTCTCCTTTAAAACTGTAAAAGGACATACTGGACTTATTTTTTACAGAAGCTTGCCAATCACTTGATATTAATTTAGGTGAATTATTGGTTGCTCTTTATGTCAACGTTAATTTCACTTTTGAAGAGTACTATAAGAAACAGGCGACGGTTTTACTAAAAGATGCGTGTTTTTACCCTTTATCGTCCTGATTATAAGTGAAGACGATTCTGTTGTAGTGTTCGTCTAAGACATCTTTAGCGAAATGCAAGCAGGAAAAATATTCCCATTCGTCGAAGGCATCTCGAATTAGATGACCTGTATTACTATCTGAAGATAGAATGAAGGACGTAGATACCTTAACAGTTAACGTTAGGATTTACGACAAATTTAATGTGTTTGTATATACATTCTTCTGAAACAAATTATTTATCTTACATAGTTGTTTAAAATTGCGTTACCTTGGAACACGAGCCCCGCGCCATTCACGGCGAAACTAGTTTATGGCTTTTATATTAACATTTCAGAAAATCTAAGCGAGCGGGTGAAGTCATTTTATAATTTTACGATATTTTCTACGATGCAATGACAAGACAAGAAGAAATATTATTTGGTGCTCACCTATGCTAGCGTTAAACTTATAAAATATAGTGCCTCTAGCCCAACGCTTTGATGTGTCTTTGGCTGCATTTTTATTGTAATTATATCTGGAATTAAAGCATAAATCTACGACATGAATAATCTGAAAAAAATATAAACTTATAAAATATACATGTAATATTTTCTTGAAATCCTAATGACTTAATTGACATTGACAGATATTGTGACTTTTTTATAATCATCATCTACAGCCTCATTATTTATGGAATGTTTTATAATTAATGTTTTCAAAAGCAATAACTTCAAAAAATATTCTAATATGCTTGCCTTGTTAAAACACTCTTACGCTATAATGACGTCACATTAACGTGCGGTGAAGTCAAAGTTTTTGTTGCGAGCAAGAAAGAGCGCTTCTATATTTTCTACTGTTTTAGATTAAGGGCATATTAGAATTAAAATAATTTATAGCACAAGCGTGTTTTAACACTATTTATGCACTCTGGTGGTGATACGTCGTTCATATAATTTTACTCGGGCTTCGCCCTCGTGAAATTATTACGCCCGACGTATAACCACCCATCGTGCATAAATAGTGTTAAAGCACTCTTTTGCTATAAATTATTTCTTAAATAAAGAATAGCAAATCAAAGATACGATTTTCGGTACTCACGTTTACAATGAGAAATTCTATAAAGAGGTTTAGATGTAATGTTAGTAAGGCTATTTACACATTAGTAACAAAATCTGAAAAACGCGTGATTTTATGTATATGGACTGAAAAAAAACGCCAAATGGTGTGTGCGTATCAAAGGCACAAAACCCTTGATTGTTATAAAGTATATGTCCATACGGAACGATTTGGTCGGATAGGGGCATCTGTGCAAATTGAAGGTTTTTTTTTCATCGGTTCAACGTCGCACCGACACAATTTTAGGTCATTTAGCGACTTTCCGCTTTGATGGCGGAGGAAGACTCCAGGTGTCCCTCCGTGCATTATTTTATCACGAACGGACACCTGGGTACTGTGCATATGGAGTAAAAAAAACAGTATTTTATCATCGCATCCATTCATATCCGGCTCATTCACAATAGATAATAATGTGTTGTCATATTTTCACATTTTTAGGCCCTGACATATTTGAAACCTATTTTAAGGGCAAAAGTTATGAGTTAAATAACTAGTCGATTAAAGTCAGACACCATTCAGCATAAGAGGCAAGGAATGTATACATGAACATCTGCATAAATCAAGGTGTTCCATAAAGACATATCATAAAGCCTATTAAGGATCTTTCAGATAGCTCTCCTCAATGATACTGTGACATATAAGAATTATACACTTGAGAGCGTATTCTACGATGTAGAAACCCCGGTTTTTCAAAAGTATACTGTAGATTGTTTGACTCCTCACAAAGTTTCATTTTGGAAGTCTTTCATGATATTTTGCAGAAAAGATATTTTTCAAACCTTGACATAAAAATATATAACGTATGTCCGTGAGTATATTTTTGAAATATTTCCCAATGAGAAATTTGAGCGGAGTGGAAGGCACAACTTATTTTAAGTGTTATTTTAAGTGTCAACATTTCTGTCTTTCTAAGAACATAATGCTACTGTCATTATAAATGACTGTACAAAAGGGATGACATTTATTCGTAGAATGATTTGTCTCTTCCATATGCTACGGGCTCCTGTTCGGGCCACCTTATACCCAGCACGAATTTTAATACATTTCTATTACGTTTTTCATGTGTTTTCACAACCGTTGTGACAAGCCCATATTGGACCCTTATGGGCTATATCTGGGCTCGGTCTGGACAAATGTATCACGTTTGACCAAAGTCTAAAAAGTATTCCTTTATACTTTCATGATATGTTAATACACTTTTCTTGTTCTTTACAAATTTATCTCCCAGTTGCGAGCTCGATTGTCTCTGTAATCTTGTATATTTGTCATTTATTTTTTAGAAACATGTAAAATGCTTGCAAATATGTCATGATATTTTGCAAATAGTCTTTTTATAGACATGTGCTCAGACAGACATTACTTATTTACTTTACAGAATGCTTTTTCAAAGGATCGGTGATGAAGTGACTTGGAGGTGCAACAGATCTGGAGAAATAAAACTGTCCAAAGTGATCCGAAAACAACTAAATGGGCAGCTATAATGTTACGGATCCTGTTGACAATAAAAAAGTCAATAAGAACCACACAATCCTTGAACGCCCCTAAACTGTTCGTTATTATTATATACGATATGGGACCCTGAAAGGTCCCACATGGTTTATAAGATCTGGGACCCATAAGGGACCCACAATGGTCCCATATAAAACATACCATATGGGACCCATGCCAAAATGGTTTGCAGAACCCATCTGTGTCCCATATGGGTAGCCCCTATAGGTCCCACATGGGAAAACATATGGGCCCCATGTATGCTTGCGTGCTGGGTAGTCCACTTAAGTAAAATGTGACAATTATAGCCTCTCTCCGGGTGAAGAGATAAATGTAGTTGCAAAATGTAACGATTGTCGGGAGAGTTTTAGCACCGCAGATATCGTCTTAAAAAAATGTAGCATGTAGTGTACTCAATGGGAAGTTCGGAGACTAGGGACATTTAAGAGCAAATAAGTACAGTCATGCAAAATTTAAATTAAAATGTCTCGTGTTTTGGTCCTTGGATGATATTTCCGAATTGGAAGGACAATTAACCACTGGCAGGAAGAAAACTTTATCGTGACTATCTAATAACAACTATCCCAAAATCATCAATGTTTCCGGACTCCCTACGCCATGGTGCCAATTTAGAGATAAAACATATCGATATATACCGGCAAACACGTAGCATTTCCCACATTCTAACAAAATTTCACTAGTCTTTAAATTTCGTTGGTGCTTAAGTTTCGCTATCATATTTTCTGTTCAGTAACGACACTTTAAGCGAAATTTAACCCCCTTCACGAAATTTTTTTACATGTGTGTTTTCGGTTGCAGGTTTAGCCCGCTACCAAACTTACAAGTATATTTCTGACAATCATATACAATGTAGCATCTTTATTTTATTCCAAATCCCATCCAAAGGATGTTCATGTGCTACACAAAATAGTCCCATTCATGAACAATGCGGATGAATAATCAATGATCAAGCAGTTCTGTTCCAACCTGTATCCATTCCCACTGACCATTTAGATTATATAAGATCAGTGATAAGGTTTTGCAGCCAATGGTAACATCACAAACTAGGTCAGGCAGAGTTTATTAGACATGCGGCACATTTATTTTTGTTCCTTATTCATGTATTTTTATAGATTGGCATTTAAACAGAAAACCCAAAACCCGCAACCACAAGACGTATCAAGGCTTTGATTACTATTTGTTATTATTTTGCCTAGTTGTTTTCTATTCTTCCAAAAGATCTACCGATTACAGATACTGTTTCCGTCTTAGACTGCTGCGCATAACAGGCAGGCGGTAAATTGATTTCTATTAATCGATGAAACTTAGGAATGACGTTTTTACGGTTAAGTTGGCAAATAAGGGAATTTTAAATTTAAATGCACTTAAACGTAATAGATTTGCACGTAGAAACACATGTTTACAAACGTAAACAATTCTAATTGATTTGATTTATATTTATGTTTATGTTTGTCTTACCTGTGAAATATTTTGTGTTTATTATTCTCTTCTACAACCATGTCAAGCTCAAGTGTGGTCATTCTGTCCCTTTCAACTTTCTTTTCTGCGAATGGTACAATAGTTTCAATTAACTTACCCAGTCTTTAGTTATAAAGTGTTACAGACACTACTAGATGCACATACCATTAAACATGGTTTAAAACATGTAAAATATCCATTAAAATAGGTAAAACCGTCAATTAACCCCATTAATTCTTGCATCACTTTATTTTACAGGTTTCACAATATTAATGGGTTACATGTTAAAATACCATTAAAATACTCATTTTTTACCATGAACCATGCCGTTAATAATTTGGTTTGGTAGTTAAAAATGTTAATGGCTCTGAAAAAATAATAAAATTCTGTATATTTTGACTTCCACAGGATTGTTCATGGCCCTTAACTTTGATTTAATGCCCGTTAAATGTATTATAGGTTCTGTACGATTTGTTTTAAGAGTAAAATTAATGGCCCTTAACAGCAATGTGATGCCCATTATATCGTACATTCTGTTAAATGTGATTCGTATATTTTCAGAAACACAAAAAAATACATTTTTTTTTTGTTTTTTGCTTGCGCTCACCCCATTGAATGCTTATAATTCCAGTCCCATATTGTTCTAAAATGGACTTTAATCACAATTAATACATACTATGCACACATCGCCTATAATATATCATAATGTGATATTTAGTTGCATTAAAATTATTTCCCCTTGATGCAGTTACGCCATTTTCTTCAGATGTTTGCCAAATTGTGTTCTTACAAAAAATCGGATTTTTTTTAATGAAAGTCGGATGAAACCATACTAATTTATTTGATAACATCTATCTACATTATTTTGGTAAGGGTAAATACGTATTTATGGATTCGACTTTTCTATTTTTCCTTCCCAAATAATCAGCATTTGTATACGAAAGTGGGCGGGGTAAGGAATCTATTTCATGAGTTATGTTCAGACCAGTATAGATTTTCAAATTTTCCAATCCTCGAGTAGAAACTAAGGTTTATAGGGAAGTGAACAGTATACATGATTGTGAAGATTTACAGTCTGATTTAAATTCACTTGGGGCATGGGCAGACCAATGGCTTTTTCGTTTCAATGAATCTAAGATTGCGGTACGCTTGATTGAGGGGAGCTACTTGTGATGCAATCCCTAAAACATTTGCTCTTAGCACAAAGTACTGAAGGAGAGCTAAATTGTGATCGCTCATTGTGTGCTGACATTGTCAACAACTGTGGCTTTTTGAATACACATGGCGCCTAATGTCTATACCAATAAACACTTGGTCAGAATGTTTGTCAATATAAAAATGTTGGTTAGTTAAAACTACCCACATGGTCACTTGATCTTAATAGTGAAACCGGTACCTGTAATCCCTTCTCAGTACAACACAATACAATATCCATTTATTTTCTCATTTCATATGAACACAATATGACAAATGTTTGTACAAGCTTGTTACATGTGTTTACATAACAAAATAATGAGAGAAAAAAGTATTAAATATTCTTCTAGCATTTTACAAAACAGTACATATGTATAGATACTATTATACATGTGTAGTAATACGTAGTTTAAATGAATAAGGTAAATCTCAATATGAAGTTAATTATCATAAAGATGTCTAATTCTGGTGGTAAATTTTCATGGCCCTTAATTCGATATACCATTAACATGATTAAAATATTACAAACTCATTAAAATTGAATCTAACATAGATAATGAGACCATTAAGTAATTCATAATAATTAACAGCCATTAATAGAGTATCAAAAAAAATAATGGCCCTCTTAGTATTTACTAATTAATGTGAAATTAAGGGGTACCTTTTTAATGACTCATTAATTTAATGTCAATTAAGAAATTTTCATGGGGTTTAAAGAAGTCAATAAAATTATTTTAATGGTTTATTTTTAGCAGCTTTTCATGGTCCTCAATGTCATTTTAACAAGGTATGTTTTACCAGGGTTTTAATATACTTATTTCGTGGCTTTTTAATATATGGCATTAAAGCTATTGTCAAGTAAATGCCATTAAATAGTAAAAAGTAAGAGGTGAATTTTAATGGTGACCTGTTAAAACTCTGTTAAAAAAGTTTGAAAAAAGTAAGGCCAATTTCATGAGCCTTTTAATGGCATGTGCATCCAGTAGTGAGAGTACATCTGTTTGACTCTATGAAGAACTATGTGTGCAATTATTTGTAGTAAAACACTGAAGAAGCTTCACAGCTGTAAGAATGGTCGTATTTATTGTTTCAGGTTGCAGTCGGTTGCATTATTTCCCCGGCTTAAAAGATTTAGGGTATCAAGTTTGGCCCTCGAACGAAAAGATCTTTTGCATAAACAAATGCGATCAATTAAATTAAAGTTTTGTAAGGATATTTTTGGTACAGTAGACTTCTATATTAAAAATCTGAAAGAAGACCATTTGGAAGCATAAAATGCAGCCAAGAATAATAATAGTAGACTCGGATTAGTTGAGTCTGTTCATGAGAGGTTATCGAAAGTGCAACACCAATCACGCCCCTAGCACCGGCTTAAGCGAAACTCTATTGTCCATGAACATTGAGTGGACTCCATGATCCCAAAGGACCAGAAAATATAACAACACTGAATCCAAGTACGGCCATAATTCTGCCTTGCACTTTGTAAAATCTCACAAATTCTATGACCATGTACATACTTGCTTTACATTTTACACCTGCATCGTCTTTGTGTCTACAGCTGTGCGATCCCCAAGGTAAATGGCGGCAGTCTTTCACAGAAATCTCGTTACCATGACATCGTAACTTATCTAACCATATCGGTCCCTTCCCTTTACCATATGTAGCTCGCTTGTAAGCCTTTGCTCCAGCTCTAAATGTTTACAAGTAATACGTTAGTACTAATTCTTTTGGATTTACACCACATGAGTTAGTCTGTCGAGATAGTACCCATTTTAAACATTAAACGGATGCTGCAGACTTAAAAAATCGCTTGATGACTTGGAGAGATATATATCGGAGATGAATCGTATCTCTTATCCCCCCCCCCCCCCCCCCCCCCCCCCCCCCCCCCCCCCCCCCCCCCCCCCGGAACAGGGATATGTATTTGACAAGTAATAAACGGAGCAGTTGACGGTTTGAAGAGTTACTAAATTTGCTAAAAATACGGACCCTATTAACATTTGAACTCAAAATGTGAACAAGTATTACAGCAATTTCTTATTCACCGTTACCTCTGAAGGAGATAAAATAGAAAAGACTATAGAATATATCAATTTTACAACATATCTACAATATGTCAAGTACGCTATAGAGTTATCTAATACAATTTCGTCACAATCAAGCATGTATACAACTTGTGTTAGTTCTAATTATTACGGAAACGAAACCTCAGCATATTTATTTCTGTAAAGCCTTTAAAGGAAATTAAAACAACATAATTTACTTTCAATATATATCATTGATTTATACTCAGAACATTTGTGTTATGAAATCAAGGATGGTTTATGCCCGAATACATGCACAGAAAGCATTTCATTCTTAATTATACACATATTTGCGTGTCTTTCACTTAACAATATGTTTCAAGCTTACAAATTAACTGAAAATTGAGACCAACTGGTATCTTTGTCAAACAAATGACATCTGTTGGCAGATATCAATACACACTTATTACGTAGAGCCTGATTGTACATTTCTTTGTCTATGATAATTGCGGTAATTGGAAATATTGTTCTATTAACAAAGTGTTAGTATCCATGGATTTTCTAGAACTAGCTACTTTTAATTACATGGAATAAATGTATGCCAAAATGGTGGGATACTGTATAGACTTCTGAAACTATCTAGTTTGTTCTTTATGACAACATTGTGGGAGGATATATGGACTACAGAGTAAAATTAATATTACCTTTGATAGCCAAGCATATGGCATATGACTTTAGCAGCTTTTCTATTAAATTTTTTGTCACACACTGTACCCCATGTGTTGTTATATCGAATCTCAATTCGACCCTCCAGCGATGAACTCCCACCAACCAAACGGACGTCTAATGCTATAAAAAGACAAATGGATATATTCTGCAGATCTATACTTTTTCTGATGTCAGCTTTTTAAATACAATTTATATGTACTGATCCTTTTATCACAATATTATAAAAGTTGCGAGCCTTGACAAGCAAAAGGAAATATAATAAAACCAGAAAAATCACAACGACATTGGGTTAGTTTGAAGTTAACAAATAATAAAGTGTTATATCTTCCCAGATTCGTATAATAAATAATTAAGACCAGAGTATCCTTAACCTTTAACCTGCTGGCAACAAGTAATTCTGCCTATGCGACCAGCGCAGACAAGATCACATCGTTGCAGGTTTATCATGGTCTGTTCTCTTTGCTATTCAGTCAGTAAATTTTCAGTGAACATCCCTTTGAATAATAAATGGTACTGTCCAAATTGAATGATGGACTAGTCCATTGCAGAAATTTAGTAGGGTGAAAGTTGATAATGTTGTATGTGTCATGCTAGATTCGTAATGCTATCAAACTTAGGTAGGCCCGGTTCAAAAACGAACACCACACCTCATTTTGAAGATAACATTACGAAAAGGCATAAAATTAGATTTGTCGGGGTCGTATATCTTCTTAGAGAGAATATTCCTGTCAAAATTTCTTTGCAACAGACCTTTTTACAATGCGGTTGGTCGCAAAGTAGATCTAGCGGATTTTTTGATTTTGATTTTCATGCGCTGTTTGCGTGTTGCAAAAAGACCGCTGAACAATAAGTAAACCTACATAAACTCATCAATATATTACGGTTTGTTTTGCCAAAATAAAGATGATTTTAATTGAACAGTTTATTTTACAGAATGTTTTGATTAAAGACATGTATGTAATTAATCATGTCTTACCTGAGACGCCGACTTTATTCTTATGTTAGTCAGAAAGGAATAAGCACTATCCCTAGTCTATTTCCACACATCATACAAATATAAAACTTGTTCATTTCATTTAAAAGTGTCATACTTTCTTTCATTTGATTTAGTTTTTAGCTCGACTATTCGAAGAATAGTCTAGCTATTCTACTCACCCTGGCGTCGGCGTCGGCGTCGGCGTCACACCTTGGTTAAGTTTTTGCATGCAAGTACATACAGCCATCAATTAAAGGTATATAGCTTTGAAACTTATTTTTTCTTTTTCTAGGTCAATTACCAACCTCACTGGGTCAAGTCCCATAACTCTGACATGTATTTTGAGCAAATTATACCCCCTTTTGGACTTAGACAATTTTGGTTAAAGTTTTACATGCAAGTTACTATCTCCAAAACTAATGCAGATATTGAATTGAAACTTCACATGTGTCTTCGGGGTTATAAAACTAGTTGATAGCAGCAAGTCCCATAACTCTGACCTTCATTTTGGCCAAATTATGCCCCCTTTTGGACTTAGAAAATTCTGGTTAAAGTTTTGCGTGCAAGTACATACAGCTATTTCTAAAAAGCATAGAGATTTGAAACTTATTTTTTCTTTTTCTAGATCAATTACCAACCTCACTGGGTCAAGTCCCAAAACTCTGACATGTATTTTGAGAAAATTATGCCCCCTTTTGGACTTAGACAATTTTGGTTAAAGTTTTACATGCAAGTTACTATCTCCAAAACTAATGCAGATATTGAATTGAAACTTCACATGTGTCTTCGGGGTTATAAAACTAGTTGATAGCAGCAAGTCCCATAACTCTGACCTTCATTTTGGCCAAATTATGCCCCCTTTTGGACTTAGAAAATTCTGGTTAAAGTTTTGCGTGCAAGTACATACAGCTATTTCTAAAAGGCATAGAGATTTGAAACTTATTTTTTCTTTTTCTAGATCAATTACCAACCTCACCGGGTCAAGTCCCATAACTCTGACATGTATTTTGAGAAAATTATGCCCCCTTTTGGACTTAGAAAATTCTGGTTAAAGTTTTACATGCAAGTTACTATCTCCAAAACTAATGCAGATATTGAATTGAAACTAAACATGTGTCTTCGGGGTTATAAAACTAGTTGATAGCAGCAAGTCCCATAACTTTGACCTTTATTTTGGCCAAATTATGCCCCCTTTTGGACTTAGAAAATTCTGGTTAAAGTTTTGCGTGCAAGTACATACAGCTATTACTAAAAGGCATATAGATTTGAAACTTATTTTTTCTTTTTCTAGATCAATTACCAACCTCACTGGATCAAGTCCCATAATTCTGACATGTATTTTGAGCAAATTATTCCCCTTTTTGGACTTAGACAATTTTGGTTAAAGTTTTACATGAAAGTTTCTATCTCCAAAACTAATGCAGATATTGAATTGAAACTTCACATGTGCCTTCGGGGTTATAAAACTAGTTGATAGCTGCAAATCCCATAACTGATATGCATTTTGGTCAAATTATGTCCCCTTTTGAACTTAAATCTTTTGATATTTAACCTTTTTGGGTAATATTTTCCTGCTTCTGGGCCAATATTTCGAATAGTCGAGCTTGGCTGTCTTACGGACAGCTCTTGTTTTATACAATTTCAAATAGTTGTTTATATTTTACCAGACTTGAACGAAATCTATCAGGTACTCTTAGTGGATGCGGCTCTTTGTCACTGAAGTAGTTGTTTTAAGTAATATACCGGAAATAATTACGTAAGTATTATGCAAATGACATGATAATTATCATTATAAAACATAGATTACCTTGGTCTTGATTTCAACCCTAATGTTACTCAGAGGATGTCACGTAATTAGAGCGAATCATAAAAGTTACTGAAGCATGTAAGTTTAAAATTTTAACCTAAATTTGTCGGGATGAAAGATCCGAATTGCTGAAAAAACTTTATTGCCTGATCAGTATGAATGCAAAATCATCAATCATAATTCGCATTAGTTAAAGTATCTCATTTTGAGCAAGACAGTTACGGGTTTGCAAAGATCTACATACTTTTTTCCTTTGTTTTGCGGTGGTAATTTACTATAAAAACGGACACATTATTGATCGAATAGATTGAAATGCTATATAACTTTAACGCAGTTTATATTGTGTGGTCATGTCTTTTTATCCTACGTAGAGTGCTCATACGCGAAAATTTACTCCCGTAGGTTGCCAAGGGAATAGCTATCTGTTAAAAGGTCTATAGAATTATATCAAAATTATAATGTTGTAAGGTATTACTACTTCGTACTACTTCTCAAACTTAAATGTTGTATATCTTCATCAAATACAACATTTTCTGCCATTGTTTTCCTAGAATTACTAAAAGGTCCTCCACAATAAAATTCTAACATATTCTGGTTCCGAAGAATAATTCCATGGAAATTTCAGGTGAAAAAAATAGACCGTCATTACACAGCTAAATCAAACTGTCCCTTTGATGTTTCTTTCTTTGTTTGTTTTTGGGGGAGGTGGGGGAGGGAGTTGCTGTTTCTACCCTTACGGATGTTAACTGTTCCCGCGAATATAAAATGAACAAGTATTAATGTTTCCCTTTGTTCTGATCCATTTACTTTGCTTTTGATCCCGAATAATCAAACTTCAAAGTTGATCTCTATTTCATCAAGAAAAATGTTCCCATTTTATTCCATGTAAATCAGGTATTAAATAGAGTGTCTGTTCCATTAGCAAGGTTTATCTATCTTTTAACCTGGAGACAGAAGGTTTGATCCAAGATAATTAGAGAGTTTCCTTTTTCGCCTAGATTTTATTAAATATAAGTATCAGGTAGAAAACATTCTCGCTAGACTGTTATAACTAATTGTTTTTATAGTTTGATCAAGTGGCATAGTTTTATATCTTAAAACGCACATGTTTTTACTTTTCCTAATTTTCATCCACATAAACAGTCTTCATGTAAACCAGAGTATTAGGATTGCCCGTTTGACGCTTATTTAAACAGGTTATGAAATATTTGTATAATAAGTACTGAAACATTTTGAAAATCATCAGAATCCAGTATGACAGAAATTACTTTAAACTTTGTTTTCATCATATTTCCTGTTACATCCTTTATCTAGCATGTAGATTAAAGTATTATACAATAAACAGCTGAGTAAAAAATAAAGTTAAATCCCTTGCTTAACAAAGATTTAATAATACACTTGAATTAAACAATCTTCAGTTAGCTCCCACACACAGTCTCTGTTCCTTTACTTTCGCCTCTTTAATATGGCTATTGCCATTGTACGAAATTTATATTATTGGATGAAAACGGCCCAAATAATAATAAATAATATAAGTTAATTCTCAGGAAAAAATATCTCTAGATGCAGTTAAAATGATCCGACATGATTCGACAAGGCCAGCGATGTGGCATCCGCATTTTGTTTTAACTGGAAATTGACTAATCCGATATTGAATATATCTGGATGCACGTGATGTCCCTTGACCAATAGGTATTAAGAAACGTGTAAGAAGAAAGATGGATATAGGTATTCATTAACTTTGGTCTGTTTAGTCGAATTTGTTTGTTCAAATGTATAGCTTAAGGAATTTAGGTAGCAAGGATTGTTGGTATAAATTATCTATGGGAGGTTGCATCCATATGGATGTCATGGCTCTTTATCTTTTTGTATTCAAAACATTGAAATGATGTTAGACATGTGCATTTCAAATAACTGCACAATTTATAGAGAGGATACAATAATACAATATTAAAAAAGCGGCTATGTTGCGAATTATATATACGCACGTATCATTATGTAATAAGTATACATGAAGTTCACAGTTGTTTTCTGTGTAAAGTACAGTACTAACATATGAACTAAAGCGTTATGTATTAATAGATTAAGTTCGTATGTCCAACAAAAAGACTTTGGCTAAAGCATTTTAGGAAAAGTTTATGAGTACATATGTACTCAGTACAAATACAGTTTGGTACATTTATATAGAAACAAACCTCGCTTGCGATTTCCTTCTCGGATTCTTTGGTCTATTGACAAATCTCCGGAAATGTTTTGGGTCTGTACAAGAATCTAAAACATGAAACATCATACTTACAACTTCTTGTATGTAAGCATTACGCAAATCTTTAACATTCCACATCAAAAATACAAAATAGATCATGAATGAAACTTTTTTCTATGCTCATCCGTATTTTTCTCCTTTTTTAAATAGAAAGAAGATCTTCCGACTGATAACGATATTTACTTGTGGAAGTCTTCAAATATTTTCGGAAATTCAAAACAAGGCTAACTGATATATCCATAGGACACAGGTATTTCCATGCTCTTGCTGTCATTTTATTGAGATATTTAATTTGTTGACAAGGCAAGACTGTGTAAAATCAGCTTTGACATAAATGACCGCATAGACATCTAAACAACTCTTTACTTTTTTAAAATATAACATCGAAAATTGAAACGTCAGCTTTCAAAAGTCGTATTTTCAAAAACAAAATAAGACCAACGCCTTAGACTAACTCGTACAACATGCCTGAGTAGGTTTTAAATACATGTTTGAAAGGCATGCTATATATTCCCCTCTTTCAAAAATTTAAACGAAATAAATATCAAAAAGAGGATAGATTTACTTACAATAATTACACAAACGCTTAGCCAAAATTTATACATCTTTCCAGACAGAACTCACACAAAATAATGAAAAACATGCATCCTGTTGCTTAATTAGCCTATCTCTGGATCTTAAAACTTACTGACATTCTTCATCTGGTTAGATTGTTTACGTTAAACGGTTTGTTGCATTAAGTGGCAGGAATGCTTACTGATTTATTTAAACTTGTACAGTTCGCGATCTATCATGCCATTACTATAACAACTGCACGATAAAGCCTGTCTGAGCAGCCTTTCTCAGGACAGTGACTTGAGAACACTTTACACTGTGTAAACCTATGATAAGGTCCTAGGGCATAAGATTGTGTTTGTCTTGCATCTAACAATTAATACGCCCTTATACTGCACTGAAATATTTAAAATCTAAAATACTGACCGAACGCTTTCATTTCCGTTTCTATGAGCGTTTCCGTTATATAAACAAAACTTTTTTGTGGTAATTGCAAATACGGTAGACATATGCTATACATTAGTGACACGCACCTAATAAGAATACGTTTATAAAAGTAGTTGCGTAAATATGTATTTTAGGGGGCAAGGGACTGTTAATTTGAAAACTCCACAACTTCGCGCTGATACCAGTGCGAAAAACAATCATAAAAAATCCAATTTCGACGAATTCAAGGCAATTGTTGAGCGGATGTCTTGCATAGACATAGCACTTCATTATGTGACATTTTCAATCTGTCGATTCTGTTGCTTCTGTGATAAAAACGAGTAAACCGCAGGTTTCAGGACACTAAATGTTTAGACAAAAATGGCCCAAAATGCACACCTTGCCGTCTACATGGAGCTAGGAAAATCGATACATGCACATATTTATTTTACACAATAATCACTCGTACGCAGGAATCCTTAGTTCTGTAAACATCATAAATAACCACTTGAATATATATGCCTGTGTAGTACATATGTCTATTTTATTTAAAAAACTTACTCGGGCCAAATGCGAAACTGGCCCCTGCCACTTTAGCACTTATTCTCAAAAACAAGATGGTTCGTTTTGAAAACAAAACTCAAAAACAAAAGACCGGCAAAACAGCAAAATGTATTCTACCCCTACGTTTTGCGCTTTATGCCGCATGAAAGTAGGATACATGTTGTTAATAATGGTAACACGTAACGTTCTGTCTTTTGAGGAAGGGATTTCTCAGACTCGGCTAGATATGGTCCGAAAGGAGCTCAGCAAGCCACGCTCCTTTCAGGACCATATCAAAAAAACAAAGGAAAATATCAAACAGGGAATGCCACACACTAAAAACGCAGCCTCCTCAAAACGAAACCCCCAGCAAGCAGACGCGTGCACCACACCCACAACACGCAGACGCGTGCACCACACACACACACACACTCAAAGCCAACACATAAGGACAAAACGAACAACACACACACACACGCGCGCACACAAAGTCAACACATAAGGACAAAACGAACAAACAAAGGAGCACAGTGGGGCACCGCCTTGCAACGGTCAGTGGCAAAAACACCACTGGGGAGCTTAAACCGGTTTATGGTGCGCACCCAACCTCAAGCCTCGTCTGAGAAACCCTTTCTTAAAAGACAGTAATCTGTTATTATCTAAGTGTTACACATCTCCTACCATCTTGATGTTTTTGAATAAAGTGAAGACTGGATACATATAAAAGCTTATTAATGGACTAATCCAACAGAAACTATTTTGTTATTGATTGGTTTTGTGCTTCTTTAAGTAACTAAAATGTACAATACAATATCTCATTTAAAAGACTTTGTTAATTTGAATCCAGTGAAACAATTCTTTAGTATAAATAGAAGTGGACAATAACACACAATAGAACTGTAAATATAGAAAAAATCATTCTAATTTAAGAGAGTTGCATCTTTTACGATATTACATATATCGCCAAGCAAACATTATTCGCCGTTATTAAGGATGTACGAGCGTTTGTTTTTCAGGATATCCGCCATTTTGAAAAATGTTTTTTCGAATATTGCTTTCTAACAAAAGTTTTGCCAAAAATTAATGCTAAATAATGAAAATATGGCTAATAATGTACCATTTAACAAAATATATTATGCTTTTTTGCGAAAAAAAAACATTTCACACTTTTTTTGGGCTGGCATTTGCCTAAAATTGACGTAAGATTTACAATGGGGTAGGGGTAGGTAATTTCTATTAAAGCAGATCAGGTTTGGTTTTGATATTTTTGGTTTAAACATATTTTTATTTCTCAGTATGTGCATTTCAAATGATTATTTACATACACAAATTCTGGACTGGAAGCCAGTAGGCTTATTGAAGTCCTATATTTTTCTGACTGATACATATAATGTTAAGCTATAAATAAAATAAATGTTTTCAAGATAGCACTTTATATTATCTAGAAAATATAAATTAAAACAAAAAAAAAACAAAAACTATCAAAATTCACCACTTTTTAACAGTTTTTTCTTAATAAATCTCTTAGATGCATGGTGACCCCAACTTTTTTTTCTTTCCATTTTGAAGCATTTTTGTGTGTCATTAATGCTGCAAAATATTCTGAAAATCTTAACGTCAGAATTTTTCTGTAGATCTAAAATACGTTTATTCCATTGAAAATAAAGTGGGTGGGGTAATTATGTCAACGTTTAAAAAATAAAGAGATTTGTTAGTGACATTTATGCTTATACAATACTGACATCATCATATATTCATATTAACCTGTAAGACCTGAAATCCCTATAAGATTAATTTATTATATGTTTTATAAAGTACCAACATTTTTTCAATTTTACAAAATTTTAGAAATGCGTGGGTGAAGAAAATATCCTATAAAATTAAAACGAGTTCGGTGATATATTTTTTTCTGTTCTTGTTTGTCTTAAAAACTAATGTTCTTCAAGCTCACAGGGTATGAAAACATTCTTAACGTTAGAAAAAAATCGCTTGTACATCGTTAAATAAATTCAGACGCTTACGTAATAATAATCAATGATAATGAAAAATCAGTCGGTTAGGTGTTCCGGAATAATGAAAAATCAGTCTGTTAGGTGTTCCGGAAACAATAATACCTAGCTAGAGTTTATACTGTTAGCAAGTATGAAAACTACCAGATGCTATTACATCGACTGGAAACGCATCTGCCTTTTACTCGCGATTTTATTATGTTGATTCTTAGTATTTAAACGGAGAAATTACCATAGCGACCCTTTTCTGCTTCTCTTTATTAAATTAATCAGCAAATGCAATTTCATCTTAATGAAACAATCTTACTGGAAGCATGTCATACCGCTGGTAAAATTCGTCCGATTAAGACTCAGTAAATTCTCTTCATACACTGTTCGCGGACGCAAAAAGAGAAGAAGAAAAAAACCATACTGATAGTGTTGTTTAAAAAAAAAAACAAGTTCCCAACTGATTACACAATTAAAAGTAAACCATTTGAAAGATAAATATCTCTGCATTTGCAAATTAATTGCAAAAATGTATCATTATGATTATATTAAAGATACGTATATTTCTTTAAAATACTCACACTTTCTCATAATGCTTCAAGTTTTACAATGGATGTATGGGGATGTATGTACTTAATAGACATGCATTTATCCTTCAGATAAGTTAATAGAACGCTTTAATTTCTTACTTACTGCCAAAGGCTGTAGACATAGTAGACGGATGGCCTGGCAATTTGCATAAGCTTACCTCATACTAAATTCATTTTTGTACGTTTGGACCAGTTACCTTGAAAACTGTTACAGGTGTTATTCTAAAAGAATAACTGTAGCTTAATGTATATTGTCAAAGGGTCATGTCACAACACGTACATGTCCTGAAATACTCACAATTTCATTTCATAATTTTGCATTTTGTTGAAGATCAGATATCCGGACAAGAATTTCGGGACGGACGGAAGGACGGCGATGGAGAAAAATAATCACAGAAAAAAGAAAATCAGAAATTTACATTCTGCAATGGGATAAGAAACATGAAGATCGCTACAAACTATGATAATTAACAAATATAAAAGACTAAACAATGAAATACTGCTTAATAAGAAATTACAGTTTAAGCTAATTTATATAACCGACCATTGACATTTTCTGTACGTAGTAAGCCAATTCCAGCAGCACGGGAATATGATGAAAATAAGTTGATCATTTAATTTTGATAAACCACTTTCTGGTCATGGGATTTCTTTTGAACAGCAATAACAGGAATGGCTTAATTATATACACTGAAACACGGTAATACGCACCTTCCACCATCGGTGGGAAGTGAGCAGTTAACAATTGTCAGTTATTGTCCAAAAAAAGGAAAATTGAACAGAAAGAATTCTTCGGAATTGCATCCCCTTATAATTATCTTTCACTAAAACGAAAGTAGGAAATTCCAATTAGTAAAGTGGAATTGAAAAGATTTTGATAGTTTCGTAAGTTTATATAAAAGGCGTATATGCATTTCATTTCGTAAATAACCTACCTGACATTACCGTAAGGATTATTCCGTTCGGCACGGCTTTTAACCCGCTCTAAACCAGAAGTAAAAAACTTGACCTTCACGGTCAAATATACTTCCGTTAGAAGCACCATGCTTCAGTTTTCTCTTTCGGCGCAATTAAGTCGGACGTTTTTCTACTCGCTCTTAGTGTTAACTTTATTTTTTAAAGTTTGTTGTTTGAGGATAGTGAATGTTTCGTGTCTGGGAATGACCGAGTTAGAGGTCAAACGTTCTCGGATGGATATTGCCTCCGAAGATGAACACATTTCGGACGTTTCTCATTCGGAAACAAATTCCGGTACACCTTCCACTGGTAATAAAGGTAAGCGTCGTTCTCGCTATGATATTTTAGAAGCGGAATGGAATGAAAAATTTGGCAATATGGATGGTCGTTTGAATAGTTTAGACAGAAATATTGCCAATGTCAATAAGACTGTGGAAGGTCTAGCAGATTTGATTAAAAGTTTGAAATCTGACCAATCACACAGACGGTCAGTGTCTCCAGATTTTTCCCCGTCACACAGACAGAATGACCGATCACACAGACGGTCATTGTCTTCAGTTTCTTCCCCGTCACACAGACAGGATGATTTCTCGTCACACAGACAGAAAAAACAGTCTCTGTCACACAGACAGAAAAAGAAAGTTTCGTCACACAGACGGATACATTTTTCAGATCATTCTGAAGACAGTGATTCTTATGCTTCATCAAATAACTCATGTGAAAATGATGATGCGCTGTCGGTACGGTCTAAAAATGACAATATGTTCACAGAAGAAATTTCTGATGACAATCAACAGTTATCACAAACAAATAAAAAGTGCTTGTTTGATTTGTTTGGCGAAGATGCTACAATCAAGAAAAATGTCAAACAAGAGGGCATTTCACTCGATGCTTCTCAAAAGGAAGTGATAGAAAACAGTTTTAGGTCAAAGACACCTAGATATTTATCTTCATTTTCAGAAGAAAACTTTGAACTTTTTCCAGTTGATGAAGAAACAAATGAATTTCTACAGGTGCCACCACTAGACACCCTTACTGAAAGTTGTTTAGTTAAACGGCATGGATCTAAGGCCTCGTTCAGTAAATCTCGTTCGAGGTCTTTAGTTACTCAGCCTTGTAAAAAAGTGGAACAAATAGCATATAAAGGTCAGCAAGCTGCTAGGCTAGGCATCGTGTTGACTACATATATTCAACAGAGTCTTGCGACATTACTTCAACAGTTTCAAGATGATTCCTTTGACAAAGAAAAGGCTATGAAGCAAGTCAAGGATATATTCGCAATGACAACTAAATCCCTAGATCAAATGGGAAGGTCTGGTGCTTTTCACCATGTTATTCGTCGCACTGTAGCCATGACCGATTCTGCACTTTTTGAATTAGACGATGCTAATGAGCTGGCCAATCTCCCTCTGTCAGGAAAAGGTGTTTTTTGGTCCAGACTTTGAAACCTTTCTCAAAAGTAGGGAAGAGAAAAAGAAACAAATAGAAGACATTGTTCCAGATATAAAAAGGAGAGATCTTAAACGAAAACAAGGTGCTATACCAGCTCAGGATCATACTTTTAAAAAACCTAGTTTGGAACAACGTCAAAATACTGCAGCAACATCTAGCACTGCAGACCGTACTTTTAACAATTTTCGGATCCCCAAAGTATCCAGAGATCAAGACAAGTTCAGTCACAAACAGAAAAGATCTAGCTTTCCCCACTTTAAGAGATCTTCCCAGAGTACCGCCACTAAAGGAAGACTGGGAAAAGCAGATGAACAATGACAAGGTTTGTACTATAGCAAAACATCCGGAGATTCCTGTTGGGGGTCGACTGTCTCATTTTCTACCAGCATGGGAACAAATTACTCAAGACAAATGGGTACTAGATGTAATAAAAAACGGTTACAAACTGGAATTTTTAAAGAAACCTTCTTTTTCGG
Organism: Mercenaria mercenaria; assembly: GCF_021730395.1. Lineage (NCBI taxonomy): Eukaryota > Metazoa > Mollusca > Bivalvia > Venerida > Veneridae > Mercenaria > Mercenaria mercenaria. The sequence goes on along the minus strand of NC_069375.1, from coordinate 57,763,594 downwards.
GCATCAAAACTACAAAAGTGCCTTCAAACCATATTCCCTTCATAAAAGAAGAAATAGACAAGCTTTTACAAAAATGTCATTCAAAGAGTAAAAATGAACCATGCAAAAGAAGGTTTTTACAGCACATTATTTCTTGTCCCGAAGAAAAATGGGGAAATGAGACCAGTCATCAACTTGAAACCTCTAAACAGGTATCTCCGGAAATTACATTTCAAAATGGAGACAATTCAAAAGGTTTTGCATTTAGTAGAAAAAGGCAGCTGGAGTATAAATCTAGATCTGAAAGATGCCTATTTTCACATAAAAATTTACAAAAATCACAGAAAATACCTTCGTTTCGCTTTTCAAAACAAAATCTATCAGTTCCGAGCTCTCTGCTTCGGACCAACTTTAGCTCCGAGAATTTTTACAAAAATAGTTTCAGTTGTAACAGCACATTTACGCAAACATGCAATAATACTGTCAAATTATCTGGACGACTGGCTAGCTCTGAAACAAAGCAGAAAAAGGTTATTACAGGACAGAACTGTAATTCTCAGTACACTTTTTCAGCTGGGGTTCAGGATAAACAAAACCAAATCTCAGTTGAATCCTGTTCAGAATCCAACATTCATAGGCTGCCTATTTCTACTAAATCATGGATTAGTGTACCCTACTCGAGAGAGAATAGTAAACTTGAAAAAAAGCAGTTCTCAGTATAATACAAGGACAAGCAACTGCAAGACATTTCCTTATTTTATTGGGTCGGATAGCATCTTGCTTAGAACTTATACCCAATGCTCGTCTGTTCATGAGACCACTCCAACTTCATCTGTTGAACAACTGGAGTCCCTCCAGAATGGCTTTGTCATACCAGATTCCTGTTACACCAGACCTGTTGAAACATTTAGAATGGTGGTTACAGGATCAGAACATTCTGAGGGGTCGCACACTTGTGACAGAATTATTTCCAGTCACAATTACGACCGATGCAAGCTCGACATGGGGGTGGGGTGGTCACATGAACCGTTGTACAGTGCAAGGCCGTTGGTCTCCGATAGAGAGGTTGCTACACATAAATTGTCTGGAAATGAAAGATGTAATTCATACAGTGGAACATTTCTTGCCGAAATTACGGAACCAGAATGTTCTGATCAGATCAGACAACACGACTGTTATCCAGTACATAAACAAACAGTGGGGTACCAAATCTCAACAGTTGTGTCGCCTGACCTGGAAGCTATGGAATTTAGCTCTACAGAACAATATCAAGCTGAAAGCAGCCTTTGTAAACGGGAGTTTGAACACTCTAGCAGATGCTTTGAGTCGGAACTTAGTCCGAGAAACCGAGTGGTGCTTGAACAAAACAGTAGTGTTTCAGATTTTCAACACTCTGGGGGCACCTCAGATAGATTTATTTACAACAGCACAAAACAAACAAACACCAGTGTTTTGTTCTTGGACCGCACATCATCAGGCATTTGCAGTGGATGCCCTGTCAATATCCTGGATGAACATGTTTGCGTATGCATTCCCCCCAGTCCAGTTGATTCCCAGGGTATTGTCACATTTTCAGTGTCAAATGAATTGCAGACTAATCTTGATTGCCCCCTGTTGGCCAAGACAGTTTTGGTTTCCCCAATTGTTACATTTACTGATTGCACAACCAGTCAGACTGCCATGCAGGAAAGACCTATTGTTTCAAGGGGTGAACAAACTTGTACATCCAAACCCACAAACTCTCAGTCTGACTGCATGGCTGTTATCGACAGAAACTTGTTATCAAAGGGGTTTTCAAAACAAACTAGAAATTTACTGGCCTCCTCCTAGAGAAAAGGGAACCCAGAAAGATTATCGCTGCAAATTCAGACTGTTCAGTAGTTGGTGTAGTCAACAACAGGTTGATACGTATGCAGCAACTTTAACTGATTGTGCAGATTTCTTGTCCTTTCTATTTTTTGACAAAGGTTTAAAATATAGGACAATTAATGGGTACAGATCCATGTTATCTTCAGTGTTACCCTCAATTGAGGGAAAACCTGTAGGTCAGCATCCTTGTATTATTCGTCTACTAAAAGGTATTTTCAATCAAAGACCACCCGTAAAAAAAACTAATACCCGAATGGGATTTACCTCTCGTTTTAGGTTGTTTGAGACGGGCTCCATTCGAACCTATGAAGGATGCTGCTTTGAAATTTATTACTTGGAAACCCTGTTTTTTGATCGCTGTCACCACTTTCCAGAGATGCAGTGACCTACAATCTTTACAGCTTGGAGAACAAAATGTAAATATACAGAAGAAAGGTGTCACATTTCTTAGAACTGGTTTATCCAAGACTGATAGACCTAGTCATATAAAAAGGTCAGTTTTCATACCTGCATTCACAAGAGATAAATTTGTGGATCCCAAAAGAGCTCTGACATTTTACTTAATGAAAACTGAAAAGTTTCGTAGTGAATCAGACGTTTCTTTGAAATTATTCTTGGCAATCAACAAACCTCATAAGCCAGTTTCATCCCAGACAATATCTAGATGGATAACTGGTACTATTAAATACTGTTATAAAAAGTCCAATAAGTCAGTGGGTTGTGTAACTGGACATTCTACACGGAGTATAGGACCTTCGTGGGCAATTTTTAAAGGAGCATCTTTTCAGCAAATTATGGAGTCAGCGGATTGGTCAAGAGAGACCACATTTGTGAAACATTATTTAAAACAAGTTAATGTTAATTATTTGGAAGTTAAAATAAACTTTTTCTGTGTTATCTCTTCCGGCGGGTTGCCTGGATTTTGAACAGTGTTTTATTAAAACCAGTTAACTTAGGATTACAGACATGTATATAGGGGATATTACAGTAACTGTTGTATATTAGATGTAAATAGTGGGAAGAGCATGGTATTTTATTCTTGGATGTCCATATAAACTGTAGTGTACAGATGAAGATTAATTCAGGTAAATAACTTAATTTATCTGTTGTTTAATACTTATTTTATATGATTCAGATGTTTTTGGGTTTGGAAATAAATTTCCCTCCTCCCATGACATTGCTTTGGAATCTAGAAAATCCTTACGGTAATGTCAGGTAGGTTATTTACGAAATGAAATTTGAAAATTTGTATTCAAATTAGAATTTTATGAGTAAATAATACCTACCTGACATTACATTTACCCTCCCATCCTCCCCTTTAATATCTTGTTTCCAGGCGACTTGCTTACGCCTACAAGGAAACTGATGCATGGTGCTTCTAACGGAAGTACATTTGACCGTGAAGGTCAAGTTTTTTACTTCCGGTTTAGAGCGGGTTAAAAGCCGTGCCGAACGGAATAATCCTTACGGTAATGTCAGGTAGGTATTATTTACTCATAAAATTCTAATTTGAATACAAATTTTCAAATTTTACATGCATTTATATTCGAATAGTTATTTATCATTATAATAGAACAAAGGAGACGTAAAAAGAATAAACATAATGTATGACAAGAAACCAAATGAGTGGGGGTGGGTCAAAGTCGGGCCAGAACGTAAAACGGCGAGTTTCGGTGTCGGGGTCCAGTCCCGCAACAGTAGAAGAAACTGGGGTGCCACCTGGCGGGCGTTGTAGAGAGGGTGAACGCCCGACACGCCCGGGTGGTGGCCATCCTGGTTATGGTGTGGTTTCCGAGCAAGGGTGGACTTTTGCGTTTGGTCAGGAACGCTCGAAAACATTCGCCTCCAGCAGTTGATTGCCTGGCAGTAACCGTAGAAGAAACTGGGGTGCCACCGGGTGGGCGTTGTAGAGAGGTTCCGTGCATGCGGACCCGGCATTGTGGCCATCCCGGTTAAGGTCTGGTTTTTTCGTGAGCTTGCGTCAAAGTCGGGCCAGAACGTAAAATGGTGTCGGTGTCGGGGTCCAGTCCCGCAACAGTAAAAGAAACTGGTGTTTTAGGGTCACTACGTCAAAGTTCAAGGTCTTAGGGGCCAGAATATTTGGAATCCATTTTCAATCCATTACATAAGAACCACTTGACCTAGAACTTTGAAACTTAATTGGATGATCGGACATGTCAGGTTGATGGTCCCTATTTATTCACCAAGTCAACCAAATGTGTCTTTTTGAATCCTGCTCCTGTCTTCTATTTTGACTTGCTTATTTCTAATGTTTCCGGGATAGTCATCGTCTAGTTTTGACTGAAGACACCATGTTTTTACTTCAAAGAACGGGTTTTCAGTATAAAAGCTATATCTCGTTGCGTATCTCTCACTAAATAGCATTAGCCTAGCAGGTTCATATATTACCCGCACCCCCTCACCCCTACACACACACTCAAAATAATAATATAAAATAAAATGTGTCTATGTAAATAGAATGATGACAGATGCGCTTTTCATCACCAAAGTATAAATTACGTTAGATTTTGTAGTAGTAATGATTTTCTACTGCATTTCACATGGTCTCACGTTTTATCTATTTATTTCACCCTAGTTGTGATGAAGATTCACACTTTTACAGTCCACTTCCTGGAAGATAAGTAAGCTTAAGGTGTTGTTGCGACCCCAGAAGAGCTTGAACCTACAACCCCAGGATCGAAAGGCATACACCTTGACATTGACCCCGTTTCAAGTTTTTTAATCAATCACTAGCCAAAATTAATTCCATGTGATCTCTAGTCGTGACTATCTTTTAATGCCAGGCAAAAGACAAAACCACATTGGAACTGCAACCAGTGAAATTGGAACCTTGATACATTAGTTCCGCGCACACGATACTAGGAGAAAAAAAGACAACATTGTTCCGACACGATATAAGTTACGTACTATAAAAATGTAATATCATAACAGTTACATTAATGTAACTACATTTTAAACATACTGATGTCTAGAAGTCTTATTTTGTAAAAAGGTATTAGACACAATAATTCTATTAATTCAGTACCAGAGACATGATGTTGGCGTTGTATGCTGAATTGACAGGAATGGTTGATGTCGCAACAATTTTCAGTATATTCATTATACTTTATAAGACGTTCATAATGTACCAGACGCTAAGGAAGGACATTATTTGGTTTTCAGGCGTAAATCTCTCAACACCCTTTTCGTCTTAGGCATTGAGCTTCCGGGCATTTGTATTGCGGCCTTCTATTTTGTGGTTAAGTAACACGAATACGAGTATATTTTCTTGCTTTATTTATTTTTTTTAAAATTAGCTCCAAATTTTCATATCTTCAGAACATAGTAGTTTTCAAATAGTTATGCTGTATACATGCAAATATGTGTACGTAAAAAATCAAATGTCGTAGTTATAAAACTAAAGTTTTGATTTGAAAAATCTAAATTCTTATTTTTATACGTTTTGACTCACATAAAGCGAGCAACTCATATACATGGACTTACTTGAAGAAAAAGAACATATACCCAGCATTTTATAAAGAATAATACTCGTATACGTTTTGAAATTTTTCCCTCTCGATTACCTTTGTAACAAAAAATTCATTTTAGAAAGCCGTAAAAATGGGAAACAAAGTACAAATGTATCTTACCCATAACCGAAACAGAAAGAAAGTTTATCTAAAATATGAACTATGAAGTCTATTGTTCTCTTATATATATAATGCTAACAAATAAAAGAATCTAAGCAATGTCTATTTATTTTGAAAGCTGACTGCTGGAGTGATCACTCTAAATTTTAACTTCTTTAGCAGGTTGTCTGTGTGATGTCCGAAACTAGCTCCGTTGCTTAATTCAATTCAGTATCAATTATACTACAGTAATTACGACTGTATAATCATGTCAAAAGTCCGCTTTGATACCATATCCAATTTCACATCCGCCGGTGCACATGAGTTCCGTACCAGTCGTGAAAGTAGCTTCTGTTGCTAAAAATAGACATGCTAGGCCTATTTCGCGCGGCTCTCCAAATCTTCCCAGTTGCTGTGTAAATAAAAAATATGTGAAGAAAATGCATTTTAAACTCGGTTGATAGATATATATGCTTTATGCCCAAGATAACTGCATCACATTACCTTACAAGTAATATCCAAGGTGTATTTAATGTTATAAGACTCGTGCAACTATTTTGAAATACATAACATCTCTTAGAAATTTCAAGACGGAATAAACTCTCTTTATTATTTATATTACTAGCAAAAAGAAGGTAGAAAAAGGAGGATTACGATTCATGATGCAAAACTATGCATAATATGCCATTAGAGCCCTGCGTAACCGGAGCGTTGGTGCATTCTGGCGTCAAAGGCAACCAGCAACGTTGTAATGGCGTGTGAAAGAGTACTGGATCGTTTTGAGATCGATTATTATATTATGAATAAAAAGACAATAGAAAAATACAATTGATACTAGTTTGTGGAGAATATGAAAAATTAAAAAGAGAACAAACAAAAAATAACAGTAAACAGTTTGTGTGTACCTTCTAGCGATTATGACACACCATCATTCATAATGGTCCTCTGGCACTTTTGGCACTAAGTGTGCCATTTTTGCTAGATTGTACAACAAACAATAATTATATCAACCTCTGTAAGTGCAAACATACCGTCCAACTTTCCACCTGTTTACGTGTTTCATCATCATTTTCGAGCCAAGCTCGCATTAATGGTGTATTTATTGGGCCAGGACACACGCTGTGAAAATACAATACACATTGTTAGCAATGTAATTATCTTAGGCTTTGAAAGAATTTTAAATTGAAAAGAACTGTTTGTATCTATTATTCATTTTAATGCAAAAGACAAATAAAAAAGAAAAACTGTCATAAGGTTAAAGCCATTTAAAATTTGTGTTTTTATTTTTTAGTTTCGTCGATGCTAGTCGAACGCCGGAGTAACCAGAACCATTCATTCCGAAACAGTTAATCAACCCACCTATATACAATACATTTTAATCATTTAAATAATAATTTTGTTAAATTGTTTATTTACTAATTTAAATCGCATTAAACTAATAGCATAGACTTACGTATTCACTCTTACTCCGTTTTTGGCCTCGTCAATGGCCAGAGCCTTTGACAGGGATATAACAGCACCCTTATATAATAAAATTATTTTCATACAATGTATTTATCTGTATAAACATTTATTAAACATTTTACATAACGGAAATTACACAGGAAGAATATGTCAGTGGTCATATTCAACTACTGCAATAGAGAGAAACAGGCGTAAACTCGTAAACGTGAACAAAAACAACACTCAAAATCCGACTTTCATCGAATTTTAAAATAATGTTAAGGGTTCTTTCCTTCACAAAACAGATCAAATGTTGACAAATGATACGTTCGGAGAATTTTAATACCAAACAAATTTTCTGATAGAGAACACATGGAGATAAAAGTCCCATATTTGGTATTTTGTACACGAAATGTCTGTAACTGGAAATCTTGAAATTGTTATTCAGCTGTTTGCCAGATTTTGATGTTATGTGTGCCATTGTACAGGAGATCTCAAACCGAACTAATAATTGCAAGATGTTAACTGTCATAAAAGTTTCTGAATGTTCCGAAAGTTCGGGGGTCATTTGATTACGTAAATCCTACATACCAACTTCCCTCTGCAAGCTAATGTAAGACTGGATTATGCATATAAATTGAACGGATATCATTACCTCAGATGACGATCTACATTTTCAATCTTTAAACGGTGATAAATAAAGGGTCAAAGAATATAACTCAGTCTTTAGATTCAAGTGCTTGGTTGGTATGTTTAGTTTTATAATCTTGGATATATGAGCATACCTTTGAAGAGCAGTATGTTGATTTCTTTGCTTGCGCATTTGTTCCGCCAAGACTTGAAATATTCACTATGCTCCCTCTGGATTTTCGTAGATGTGGCAACGCATACTGAAACAAGCAATATTGCAAATTCTGAACATACAGCAAAACCGATATTTGATAATAGACCATTCGATTGGGGGCGGCCATGGCCGAGTGGTTAAGGTCTTTGACTTCAAATCACTTGTCCCTCGACAATGTGGGTCGAGCCTCACTCCTCGGGGTGTTGGGTTCGTCATGTGAGGAAGCCATCCAGCTGGCTTACGTTAGGTCGGGGGTTCTACATATGTACCGACCCGTAATGAAATAATGTACGGAGGGGCACCTGGGGTCTTCCTCCATCATCAAAGCTAGAAAGACGCCTATAACTGTGTCGATGCGACGTTAAACTCAATTCAATTAGGAACAGTATTTACATTGTCAAAGTCTTTAATTTAAACATGTTCCTGTACGCACTGTACAGTTTAATCAGAGATCACAGTCTGAATGTTTTCGGAAACTCTCCATATGATTACACAGCAATAATTATGAAATTTGTCGATATGCCTCTAACAGAACAAACCTCTACTTTTCAACCGGTCCTTTATACTCGTATGCATTTTATTTCACTAATGTTTTTTTACGATAAGATGGAATGTAAGTGGAATGTTTAAGCTACTCGTACAATATCTATTATAATTAATATCTACATTTTGAAGCACGCTTTGACCGAAACAAACAATAAGGGACTTTGGTGAGTTTTAAATTGTCTCTCTTACTGGATAATGTCCAAGATAATAAAAATTGTAAGTTGTAAGTAGGTCCCATCATTTGGAAACCTCTGACTTTATCGCTGTTTGGCCAATGAGATATCTCAGTTCTAAGGTATGAGGTATCTTGCATTTTTGTTAAATTGAATGTCTGGAATGTCAAAATTAGACACTTGAGTGTTTATAGAATATGTACTTGAAAGCATTTTAAATCAACAGTCAGGATGATCAATAACTTACTTTCATTTACATCATACTGTTACAAAAACATAGCGATAACAACAGAGTAATCCAAATGAAAGGACCTACTTACTTTAATAGAGTATGAAAGGGAGATAACTGACCATAGTCTCCCATTGATTCAGAACGGATATCATCTGAAGTTGGTTAAAATAAAAAGGTCTTCCAGTGTCAATGAAACATATGACGAAATTTACCTTATGGAATGTATGTATATTTCAACTAGGATTTTCACTTCAATAGTTTGTCAAAGTAACCAATACAAATTTCGAGAAAAGATGATAAAAAGAACCAACACAGATTTTGAAGGAAAGTATAATTTCTAGTGAAAAGAAATCACCTCGACAACTGGAGAACATAATCCATATTGGAGATTCACATCAGACACATTTCTTTGAAGACTACGAGTTGGTAGGACCTTATACATAATTATGATGTAAGGTGCAAAACTTCAAGGTCAAAATATTTTATTTGCCAACTTAAGGCAAAGCCTGTTTTTAGACTTACACAATAACGCTTTGTACAGTTAGTCCTTGAACAAATCTACTAACCTTACTCATCGCAAACATGCTAACGACATTTACATCCAGTATTTGCCTAAAACTTTCTACAGTCAGCTCGTCTATGGTGTGAGTACCGTGATCTTAAATTCAGACGAAAATATCTAAAAGAAGGACCACGTGCATTTGTTTAATTAACAAAACGTGCCGGCAAAACATTCAGTAAATGTTTACATTATTTATATAAATAAATATAGGGAGATCACATTTTCACTTCAAGAATGATATATTCGTTTTCACCGAATTTACAGTACACTCAGTCTTGCAGGAAAATGAAAGAGGTTATCCAGTTATTAACTAATTAAATGTTATATAAAACTTCCACATGAAGCAACTAAAACATACCATGTCCAACATCGTTCACAAGACAATCGATACCGCCAAACTTTGCAACTGTGCTTTCAATTGATTTCTGAAATTCATCAAATAAATTTATAGTTGGCATAAGAATTTTATGACTATTTCAGTATGTTTAAAAAGACAAATAGTAATATTGGCAAGATGTAGGCGGAAGTAAATATACCTTCTCGTGATAAAGTATCATTAGAAAAAAGATTAAAAGAAAAAAAATGTCATTTCAAGAGCTCGTATATACGTGTGTCAACCGTTACAGTACCTAGAAATAGCAATACAACAAAAACCTTTCTTTCGGCAATGTATATGTGTAACTGTATATTACCTTTATTTGTTGTTCGTCTGTGACGTCACAATGTATGTAAACTATTTTCCCAGGCCCAGGAATACTTAGCGAATTCCCTACCTCATCTGAAAATATTTTTTGTGAATAATGTCTTATACCACAGCTGTATTACCAATATAAACCTTAATTTACACCTCGTTTAAGCCGACCGGTACGTCATCAGTTGCCCTTATTTTTTAAGTTATTTATCAGAAACAGGTTTCCATGTTCAGGCCCCTGTGACCTTCACTTTTGATCTAGTAACCTTATAAATTATCAGGGTCACCTACTCTGGAAGCCCTATCCCCTATGAAGTTTGAAGGTTCTATATCAAATGGTTCTCCAGTTATTGACCGAAAAAGAAGTGTGACGGACAGATCGCCCCTGTGGGCTTGACCTTTGATAGAGTGACCAAAAAAAACCAAAGGGGTCATCAACTTTGCAAGATTTATGTTTTTTTACAAAATGTAGACGGACGCACGACGCACGACGGACATCAAGCGGTCACAAACGTTCACTATGAGCCTTTGAAAAAAATCCATCATTAAAGTGCAGTATTTACCATTGATATCAAAGACCACCACAGTTCCACCATTCTCAGCTGAAAAAAGAAATAAATACACATAAGAAGTCTATATTTTCAAATGGACATAATACAAAATTGCAAACATAATCAATCTCAGTTCTTTATAACATTGAAATATTCTCCAGAATAAAATATCAGTTCCAAATTGCAAATTGTGAAAATAATGGCTACTTGACAATTTGTTAGCGCCATTATTCTTTCATTAAACATCCTTGGTCAGTTTTCTTTTTCGGCGAACGCCGTCTAAGAACGAATTCGTTACCTATGCCACGTGACTTCTGTTTGCAAATCAAACTACTTGATAACGCATTATAGATAATTTATCAAAATGGAAGATAAGATTTATGCAACACTCTGCCTGATTGGACGAGAGTGTCAATTTCTTTCACTCTGTTGATTGTGCTACGCTGAGTGAAATGTAGACAAAGCTTTTATCCTGAACGACGCTGTTCACAGTTTTAAAGCTAACTTTGGCTCAGTATATTTAGCAAGAATATTGATATATCTCAAAATGATGAGTAAGTTTAATGAATATGATAAAAACCTGTTCAAATACCAACATATATCAAATTAAAGAAAGAGCTGAATACGGTCTGCGTATCACATGAATAAGGGTGTGATAAGAGTCTTTTATGTAGAGAAGTGCTTTTTTAAAGATTTTCCTTGTTACAATTGTCGTCTGTATATGAAAAGGTTTCTTGCTTTTGTGACTTATTCAGATTGCGTATTAAAATGAGTACTTGTTTGCTTTGATATATTTGTTATAAATTATTTAACTGATTTATTATATATGAATATTTTTCTTTAGTATGGTATGCAAATATTGAACTCAGTTGAAATCTGTTTTATTATGTATATGCTATATAATGACTGAATCTCATTACACAGAAATGAAGGTACGCTGCATACGGTTTATCTATGTGATATGACTACGGTCAAACTTTGCTTATGAAACAGAAATATTGAAATAATTACAATGTTTTGCTTGACCTTCACTTTTTTATAGGTGTGACGTCATTGTCCAAAGATTCATGAATAGAGAAAATGCATTTGTTAAAGCGGGATCAGTTGGCCTATTTTAGAAATAAATAAAAATAATAAATAAAAAAATGCTTTAATTGATTTTTTCTCATGTATTCTAATCAAACTTGATTTGTAGCATCTTTATTAGGCCCGCATCCAACTTTGTTCAGCTGGGTCGTAAGGTCTCCTGCTATTTTGTTACAAATGGGGATAGGGACCAATTTAGCTAAAAATATAAACACGTTTAATGACCTCTTCTCATGAACCGCTTCATGAATCTTCATCAAACTACTGCTGTAATTATTCGTCTAAGGATAAACGAAACAAAATTGCAACCCTACGAAACCTTTGCGAAAAATTAAAAGAGAATCATTTAAATTGTTGAAGTGCGGTGTTTAGTTTTGCAGTTTGAAAAATGTTAGATGAAAGATGAATGTTAGATGAAAAATTCATAAACTTCTTTCCTTATTACAATTCGCCGACAATCATTTTCAAAGATATTTCTTGTTAATTCTACTATGGCACAGTTGCCATTGAACATAGTGAATACTGAAGCTGTTAAATGGTCCAAAGCTATAACTGCTGCATCCGGTTCATGGTAGGAAAATTCGCAATTTTAAAAGAAATATAGATAACATAATTAAATTTTCTAAAATGTGTTGTTGTTTTTAAAACAAAAACGGAAAGGCAAATTTTATTCGTAAATTTGTTATCAAACAAAAGATCTGAAGTCAACATAATAAGTATTTGCTGTTCACATGAATGATTTTCTTTTTAAAACCACATTGCTATTGTATTTATAACAATTTTATTACAAAGGAAATATGTTGCAAAACTTGTTCAAACACGGATATTTTGTTTGTTTCCTATTGTATTCTATGATGTTTACTTGTTAAACATTATAATTGGCCCAAAAAACAATCTTACCAAATACTTCTACACATCCTTCACCGATACCGCTACAACCGCCCGTTATTATAGCAACCTTGTCTTTAAAACGCAGTCCGCTTGCCATGACTAGGGATGAAACAGAGTACCATATTCAACCAGTTTGTTTTAGCATTCATTGTTTTGAATTCTAATTCTATAACACACATAAACGTTTGTTAATAGGAGTACTATATCAATATTATATCATGACTGCGTCATATTTACATAATAACTAACATACAGAAAGACATGCTTGATTGATTTTGAATAATATCTTCAACAGCACATATACAACTTCAAATGAAGTGCGACAAGCCCTTGCAACATAAGATAAAAATGCATATGAAATGAGTATATCATGAGAGCATACCACTATAACAATTCATTGTATGCGCTTTACTTAAAGAATAACAATCTTCTTACAGTAACAGTTAAATATGTTGAACATGATCTCGACATATTAATACAATAAAAGCTTTATTCAGTTAATTTCAGAAGTTGTACTTAATATAACATAACTATAATTCGCTTACCTTTGCTGGTTTCAGATCTTTACAAATGTCATGCAGAAGTATTCAAACAGTTTTAATATTCGCAAACAATCACGACCTTGTTAGGAAGTTGACATAAACATTTATTTCTCAACTATGTAAAATAACTCGCCGTCGTAACCTAGATATGATGAAGAGAATTGTGTGCAAGTGTGCATGAAGCTTTTAAACAGTTATTAGGTCACTTACTCGACCAAAATAACATAACGCCTTTAAAGCTTAAGTAGTTATCGGTAAAAAGCGCTAGTTTGATATTTGGTATATCAGGGGCCGTATTCATCAAGCATCTTAAGTATAAGTAAAAGAAAATGATTATTTACCTAAGTATTTCTTAGGTTAGAAATTATTTTACTTATTAATAAGTATATTTGTTATTCATAAAACAACTTAATAAATAATTTTTGTTTTTATTGTGGACGAAAACATTAAAACAAACACATTAATTTCAGACAGATACAACATGCACACTTATGTTTAAAGTGCTTTTATCTGAAAACAACACTTTAATCCTACTCACCGCGCTATTTTATTTTCTGACTTAAGTCATTTCTTACGCATCTTAAATTTTAGCTGTTTTATGACTAGAACTTAAGTTTTTACTTAGACTTAAGTTGAAATCATCACAGACTTAAATAAAATGTTAAACTTAAGTCAAAACTTATACTTAAGATGCTTTATGAATATGGCCCCTGGTATGTTTAAATGTGAAATATTGTAATACATCGTTTATGTCATAACAATACAGAACACGATAAACTTTATTCAAAATAACGCGTTAACACAAAGAATACAAAAATTGTTCATGGTTATTTCAAAAATTAATAAAAAGCACATACAATGCGGCACTGGACAGATAAAGCGAGATCCGTAATACAGGGAAACGCTTTATGTGAGATGTTCATTGGCTTCATTGGTACAGAAATATTTAATATTTCGAATCATGTAACGGCACTTAATTACTTATTTTTTAAATACAAGTGCACGACTTGTACGGAAATGCCGAAGGAGAAAATGACAATACGTCATTGGACGAACGTATGTCATATGTTTTTCCGCGTGAACTACCAACAGAATCTGTAAAAAGATCCCTTGGCAGCAAAGAATGCGACCTAACAGAACAAAAGCAGACTCGGTTTGATCGAGTCTGTTCATGACAGGTAATGAAATATGCATCACTTCTCACGACCCCTAGCACCGGCTTAAGCTGAACTCTGTTAGATATTAATTGAATGGACTCCGTAATCCCAAAAGACCAGAAAATATAACAACACTGAATCCAAGTACGGGGAGACCTTTTACAGCCGCCACACGGCACGTAAATATTGCTGTTGTGATAGTTAATAAAATCTGTAAAAAGATCCCTTGGAAGTAAAGAATGCAACCTTACAGAATAATAGCAGACTCGGTTTGATTGAGTATGTTCATGATAAGTACATGTAATCAAATATGCAACACCTCTCACACTCCCTAGTAACGGCTTAAGCGGAACTCAAATGCACACATGTTGAATGGACTCCATGATCCCAAAGGACCAGCAAATATAACAACACTGAATCCAAGTACGAGGAGACCTTTTACAGCCGCCACACGGCACGTAAAGATTGCTGTTTTGATAGTTAATGAAATCTGTAATCAATGAATGAAACCAAACAGAATAAGAGCAGACTCGGTTTGATTGCTATGTTCATGAGAGGTAATGAAATATGCAACACCTCTCACGCCCCCTAGCACAGGCTTAATTACTCTATTATTCTATTACAGATCCAACTATTTCAGTCAAGTTTTATTATCAAATGAGGGATATTCAAACGTAATGTCACTCTTCCCTGAATTTTCTTTGCATTCCATAATAAACATTAATGTTCACTAGTAGTGTTTCACTTGTAGTACAGGTAGCAATTTTGCTGATCCTTCCACTGACCTACTGAAGTATCTGTTTTTCAGCGTATTCGTTATGCTTTATAAGATGTTACTGACGGAAGGACATTACTTGGTTTTCATGCGCAAATCTTTCAACATCCTTTCCGTCTTAGGCATTGAGCTTCCGTGTATTTGTATTGCGGCCTTTTATGTTCCGGTTAACAAAATTATTAAGGTTTTGATTACATACTTGTGTAACACGAGTACGAGTATATTTTTTTGCTTTACTTTTACAAAAATTAGCTCCGAATTGTCATTACTTCAGAACATAGTAGTTTTCAAATAATGATGCTGTATACATGCAACTATGTGTACGTAAAAAAATCAAATTTCGTAGTTATAAAAGTAAAGTTTTGATTTGAAAAATCTGAATTCTTAGTTTTATACGTTTTGTCTCAAATAAAGCGAGCAACACATTTACACGGATTTTCTTATACCCAGCACTTTATAAAGAATAATACTCGCAGACGGCTTGAAATCTCTTCCATTCCGTTACCATAACAACACACCAAACAGATTGCAGAACGCCGTAATAATTGGGAAATAAAGTGCAAATGCATCCTACCCAATACAAAAATATAAAGACAGTTTATACAAAATATAAACTCAATGATATTACAAAATAAATTCTTCAAGAAAGCTATTTAATGCTGTGTTATAGTTCATTTTAATCGACCTGGTGGGACGGGGTTTTGTGAAAGCCCTCTGCATTATTGTGCAGGATATGTAGTAAATTCGGCAACAAGATTTCTTATTTATTGGCCTTACACTTTACCACTGTAGCTCTACCTATTGTGCTCGTTTTTTATTAGCATAGGCCAGAGATTAACTCCGCCAGGTCAAATAAAAAGCACTTTAACTAACAAATAAAGGAATATGAGAAATGTCTATTTATTTTGAAGGCTATTTGCAAGGTCCAGTCTGTCGAATTGTAATTTTTTAGCAGGTTGTCTGTGTGATGTCAGAAAACTAGTTCTTTTGCAGAATTTCATTCAGAAGCAGTTACACTACAGTAATTACTAAGTTTATTATGACTGTATAATCATTTTAAAAGTCCGCTTTGACACCATATCCAATTTCACATCCGCCGGTGCACATTAGTTCCGTACCAGTCGTGAATGTAGCTTCTGTTGCTAGGAAAAGACATGAAAGTCCTATTTCGCGTGGCTCTCCAAATCTTCCCAGTTGCTGTATAGATAGAAAATATGTGATGAAAATGCATTTTTAAATTATTTTGTATATGCTTAGGCCTGAGATAAGTCCATCACATTATCTTTCAAGTAATATATAAGGTGTATTTAATTTGATCTAACAATCGGATATAAGACTCGTGCTACCATTTTGAAATATATAACTTTTTTTTTCAAAATTTCATGACGGAATAATCTTATTATTTATATTATTAACAAAAAACGATTACGATCGCATTTGACAGATTCGTGGTGTAAAACTGTGTCTAAGGTGGCAAATGGACCCTGTGTAATTGGAACGTCGGCGCATTCTGACCTATTAGCCAAGCAGAATAAATGTAATGGCATGTTTCGTTTTTAGATCGATTCTCTTATATATCTGACATTACCGATAGAAAAAGAAATACAATTCATAATTATTTTGTGAAGGATATGAAACAGGTAAAAAGGTACACAACAAATAGGAAAATAAAACTGTGGCGATAATGGCCTTCGGGCACTTTTGGCACTAAGTGTGCCACTAAGACTAGAATGCACATTCGAACAATACATCAACCTCAAAATAAAAGTTAACATACCGTCCAATTTTCCGCCTGTTTACGTTTTTCATCATCACTTTCGAGCCAAGCCCGAAGTAATGGTGTATTTATAGGACCAGGACATACTCTGTAAAAAACGGAAAACATATATTTAGCAAATATCTAAGGCTTAACAACAAATAATTGATTGAACAGAACTGTTTGCATTTCTTGTTTACTACAACGCATATCTATCTATAGGACGAAAAGCGGGAGTAACTAGATAACTAGTACTCTTCATAAATTTGGAGTTTTGTTCAGTCCTGTTTGTTGCTAGAATCTTTATTGCAAAATTATTAACCCACCGATACAAAATAAGTTTTAATAATTTTATACATTGTTGCGTAAATTGTTCCTTTACTGAATCACATTAAACTAGTAGCACAGACTTACGTATTCACTCTTACTCCGTTTTTGGCCTCGTCAATAGCCAGAGCCTTTGACAAGGATATGATAGCACCCTAAAATGATAGACGTCTTTTAATCAAACGTAAATATGTGTATAAACAGTTAAAAAATGTTTCTCTGTTACTGACTTCCTTAAGTCAAAGTCAAACTGTTTTGGTGTCTGCTATGCGTAATACAAGAAACCATATTAGTTTTGAAAAATACAATAGACTGTCGTCAGGCGATGCAAAAAGAAAAATTAATTCAGTTGAAAGAAACTGAGTGCAGTCTGTTTTCCTCTACACATTCATAAATTCAAATATATTTATACGGCAGTAATAAACGACAGCATAAATATACACACCAAAATTATGTTAAATGGCAAGTTTCTATATAAAGATTTTAAATGAGGAAAAATATGTCAGCCTGCCAATTGTCATATTAAACTAGACAAAAACTACACCCATATCAGACTTTCATTTTCAAAATAATTTTAAGAACTCCCTCCTTCACAAAAAAAGCTCATCGCTAGTCAAATGTTGACAAATAACACATCTGGAATATTTTATTGCGAAACAAATTTTCTGATGTGGTGAGCTCCTAAAGATAAAAGTCCGATAAAGGCATTTTGTACACGAAATATCTGTTACTTAGGAAATCTGGAAATTGTTTATTATCAGCTGTATGTAAGATTTTCATGCTCTGTGTGCCATTGTACGGGAAATAACACACCAATGTAATAAAAGCAAGATTCTCGCTGTCATCCGAAAAACGGCGGCCATTGATTAATTATGCAAATCCTACATACCAACGTCACTCTTCACAGACTTAAGTGAAACTACATTATGCATATACATTAAATGGAAGGCAAGATCAACATTTCAAGCTTTAAAACCGCCACAAATGAAGACCAACGGTCTTAACTCTAAGGTTTTAGGCAGTTTCTACTTTAAACTCCAGGTCGTAATTGTTGTGTTCATATTTGTTACCTTGGAAACATGGGTATACCTTAGAAGAGCAGTATGTTGGAGTCTTTGCTTGCGCATTTGTTCCGCTAAAACTTGAAATATTCACTATACTCCCTCTAGATTTCCGGAGATGTGGCAACGCGTACTAAAATAGGCAATGTTTGCATATTCTGAATATACAGCATTACAGATATTAAATATCATAACAGTTAATTAGGAATAATGTTAATATTATCAGGAACTTACTGAAATTACAAACATTGCTATACAATACAGTATAAACAGTGTTCGACTGATGTTCGGCAGCACCCTCTACGACAATAAAGCAATAATTTTGAAATCATATGTTTCTGAAAGATGGGGTCTCTTGCTTTTTTCGGCTGATTCTTTTCCTATTTTTCAAATATTCTTATGACTTTATATGTAAAACAGAAACGTTAATTCTGGAGGCATATTTTGGTCGGCACAAAAAGATGATTCAGAACGATAGTTTTCGAAAGTTTTTGCTACTTCAATTAAAAAGCCTCAACTGTAAATGAAACAGAAGATGAAATCTAGTCAGTGCAATAAATCTATTTTTCAACTTCGATTTCCACTCTAGTAGTAATCAACAGAAAGGGGACAGTGTTTCCACAGTAGATAATGAACATGTTAAAGTAGTTTTTCGAAAACAGATACAGATTTTGAAGGAAAGTAGAATTTCTATTGGGAAGAAATATCTTGAGTTTCAGTAGAACATAATCCATATTGGAGACTCACGTTAGACGGACTTCTTTGAGGGATAAGAAACTTCTGTGTTTGGTTGATCTTATGATGTGAGGTGCAAATAATGTGTATAAAGCTACAGTGACCGAAGGTCAGGTATTTCGATTTGCAAGCTTGAGGCAAAGCCTATTTAAGACTTACAACTCACCTTACTCATCGCGAACATGCTAACGACATTTACATCCAGTATTTGTCGGAAACTTTCTACAGTCAGCTCGTCAATGGTGTGAGTGCCGTGATCTTAAAATTAGACAAAATATATTTGAAAGGAGGGTCGTACCTTCGCTTAATTAATAAAATGTGCTTGATAAGCATCCAGTGAATATCAACATCATTTAGATAAATCAATTCAGAGACACAAAAAATCACATTTTAAGAAAATGGTATTCTCCCATGAAAGTCTATAATAGTTTGCACCGAATAAACGTGGCAGCAAGTGAGTCTGCCTTTGCGATCAGTAAATTTTCAGCGAACACTCCTTCGAATAAGAAGTTGTACTGACCAAATTGAACGACAGACCAGTCCATTTTAGAAATTTAGCAATGTAAATGATAGCAGTACACTCAGTCAGGAAAATGAAAGCGGTTGCCCATTTATAAGTTACTCTAATATTATAGAAGATTATCCACAGTTCTTTACGAAGCAATTGTAACATACGGTGTCCAACATCGTTCACGAGACAATCAATACTGCCAAACTTTGCAGCTGTGTCTTCAATGGATTTCTGAATAATATAAAACACAAATAAAGCTTGCCAAATAATTTAACGACTATTTCAATATACTGAAAAAAAAAGTAACGTAGGTATGATGTGAACGGAGATAAATGTCACT
This sequence comes from Mercenaria mercenaria, assembly GCF_021730395.1. Classification (NCBI taxonomy): domain Eukaryota; kingdom Metazoa; phylum Mollusca; class Bivalvia; order Venerida; family Veneridae; genus Mercenaria; species Mercenaria mercenaria. Next base: position 57,743,894 of record NC_069375.1, on the reverse strand, counting down.
TCTCGCGATTGAATAGCATTAAAACGAATGAAAGAAAACAATTTCAAGAGTTCGTACACTTTGAATCCACATTACTGTACCTAGAAACGAAATTCTATACATACTATTGCTTTCGTCTATGTTTATGTGTAAATGTATATTACCTTTATTTCTTGTTCGTCTGTGACGTCACAATGTACGTAAATTATTTTTCCAGGTCCTGGAGTTTTTAGCGAGTTCCCAACCTCGTCTGAAAATATTATTTGTAAACAATGTTTGATTTAAACCATTGTTGAATTACCCAGACAAACCCTACATTGACACCTAGTTTAAGCAGGTACGTCTTCAATTATTCTTATCTACAAATACAACTTCTTTTCTGACATAATTCTGTATGCATTTTAACGTACTATACAGAAATTGTCAATACTTTGATTGTTAACCTAGTATTGAAAAACTTCAAATATCAACCAAGTCTAATTCACTCTTGCTAAAACATGATTTTGAAGGGATATGAAAACAAAATAACATTATAGTGTTGCAGTTACCATTAATATCAAACACCACCACTGTTCCACCATTCTCAGCTGAAAAAGAGAAGTAAGTATATGTAATAAGTGTTTATTTCAAACGAACAGAATCCGTTATTACAAACATAATTCATATCAATGCTTTATAACACTGAAATATACTACGGAATAGTATTTATAGTTCGAAAGGTCAGAGTTTATGGCTCCTTGGCCATATTTTAACGTTGGTATTCTGTCATTAAAAGTCTCCCTGAATGGACATATTTTCTAAAATGTCTTGCTCTAAAATATCTTGCTGTGTTTACAACGAATAAGAAATGATTCGTTAATGTGTGAACAAATAAAAACATCTAAGGTCCCCTTAACAAATGTTGGCTGTTCACGTTAATGACATTTTTCTTTCAAAGTATTTCAAAACACGACGTTTTAATTGTATTTAAAAACACAAACACTTTTATTACAAAGGCAATAGGTGACAAAACTTGTTCAAACAGCGGTATTATTAACGGTGTATGTTTCCTAATGTATTCTACGACGTTTGCAAACAAGAGTCTTACCAAATACTTCTACACATCCTTCACCGATACCGCTACAACCGCCCGTTATTATAGCAACCTTGTCTTTAAAACGCAGTCCGCTTGCCATGTTTTTTCTGCAACCTGAGGACTTTTTGTTTCAAGGGCAGTAGAGATGACTTTGGGTGATTCTTATCCGATCACGCACTTAAACGTTTGATAATACTATAATATTAATCTATATTAATTTCATATTTATATATGTATACATCATTGTTGCATAATACCTAACGTATCTGCCGGTATCTTTAATTCTGAATAATATCTTTGATAGCACATAGATAGCTGCATATGAAATGAGTATAAGCTGTACAAGTTGAAAGTTGGAATGTAACATGACAGCTCAGCATATCACTGTAACAATTCATTAAAATTATGTGTTTATGTTTAAAGTTTAAAACAGAATAAATCTTACAGTTACTGTAGTAGGTAAATAGTTCGAACATTGTCGCGATATATTAATACAGTTAAACTTCTTTCAATTAAAAATGCATTAATAAACAGTTAGTATTAATATAACATGAGTTACTTACCTTTGCTGGTTTAAATCCTTAACAGATGTCATACGCAAGCATTCGTACAGTTTAAATTCACATTATTGGCAAACAATCACAACCTTGACTTAAGTCTAGGGAGTAAAGATTAACATTTATCGTCTCAATTATGTAATGATCACTTGCCGACCTAGTTTAAGCTCTCCAGATACGAGTTTGAAAACTGATAAAGACATAAAATGTTGAAGAGTGCACGTGAAAATTTAAATAGTTATTATAACTGTCGCATATACCCAATGTAACAAAATGACACCGTTTCAGAAAATAGATCAAAGCTCACGTTGTTATCGTTAAAAAAGCTAGCTTTGAACAAAAAGCAATTTCAAATGTAAAGACATCTTTTAAATATAAAGAACCTGACAATCTGACTAAAGTACTTGATTTTCTAAACGAAGATCTGAGAACGACCTATTCACATTCGTCTTCTGTATATTTTGGATTTCCAATATTGCTATTTTTATTTGAACCAATCAGACAACTTGTTCGAATGTCAAAGAGTAAGAAAAATTTGCACTCAATCCAGGGATCGAACACGGGACCTAACGCTTACAGAGCAAATGTCCTACAGACTGAGCTAACCGGCTATCTGACATCTTTTGACATAAAAATTGTTGATATCAAAAACCAAGGCTTTTTAAAGCTTGCAGAATGTTGTAAGTTGACTTTTGATTGGCTAGTGGAAGGGTCGTCAGAACGAGGCTATCAATAGCTCGTTGTCAGATCCTATGCGTAGCGTAATAGGATATGTACTTTAGTCAGATTGAAGAACAAGATTGACTTTATTCGTCGTAACGCGTGAACTAAAACAATAAAAGTACAAGGCCGTACAAAATTTGTTCATGGTGTTTCCAATCACATAAAAACACAAGAACTATTTTGAAATATTTTGAATATCTAGACAAAGTAATCAAGGTCCGTAACACAGGGAAACTCTACTTACGTACTTATTTTGTCAGTTTAATGTAACCATTGAAGGCATACAGACATTAAGGTATTGGACCCGTAATAGAGTTCCTCCCTTTTGAAGAGTATTCAATTCCTACCATAAACCTACTTTGACTGCAATTTTCAGGGGGTGTAGGTTCAAGCCCCACTAGGACCAAATTTTTTTCTCCATATTTTCCTTTTTTCTAGTAAGATTTTACTTCTTTCAAGACTTATAATGGATGTATTGAACAAAAGTGGAAAATTTTCATTTTATAAGTGATTTCTTGCTGTTCAAAGTGAATTGCCTCTGAATCAGGAGGGGTAGAGTAGACATCTTTTAAAAATACTGAGTTACATGCGGTAAATGTTCTCTATTTTGCCTTCATTCTTTGGATTACATATTGTGGAAGAAATACAGGTAGGTTTTACTTCTGCCCCAAGGTTATTTTTGATTAAAGTGAGCAAAATTCAAAACAGACCCACAGGATTCTACCTTAAATTTTTTCAATGTTGGAGTTAGAATGCTGTCTCATTAAATCTGTTTACTTGAGACATCCTAGGAAAGATTATATTTACAGTTTTATTTTGTGTTTTATAATTGTTTAACAATAGTTTGATGTTTCTTTTATCAAAACTAATGCTGTAGTGAATTCTCTGCAAACGTTTTAGATAGTGACCATCACATTGGAATTTGTCTCTACTTGAGATTGAGGAAAGTCCATAAATTATACAAAATTTACAAAAAACGACACGGTAAAAGTTGTTTAAAATTAGCAACACAGTGCGAAACATGGTCAACTTTAAGAATATACCAAGCAAATGCCATTTCTTAAACACTACTATTAGGGGTCCAATACCTTAAATAGAAAAACGGCTCGAAAAAAAATGGTAGTCGCAAAATGGCGGATATAAATAGTCCTCGGATTTTTTTTGCTATGTAGAGCTGTGTATTTTCCTTATTTTCGTTGCATTTGTTGCTAAAATCACATGAAAGAGCTATGTTTGACATGTAGGTAGCATTTTCATAATCAAATAACAATATGACCGAATTTTGCATGGAAACTTAGATCATATACCACCACTATAATTTTGGGTCTAATTTTTAATAGATTCTGCAGTTTGTGTGTTTGACTGAAATTACTTTTCTTGCATCAAACATGACCCCCACTGTTCTTAGATTTTTATTTAGCACTGACAATATTCTTCAAGAAAATGTAAGTTACAGACATTTAAAATGGGTCCTGATGTGTCCTGCGGCCATTGGAAATATGTCCATTTTATATAGAATAAAAAACAACGACTATTTAGTGTGTTATAACCTGAATATAATATGTGACAAAATAAACATTATAATTTTAGAACACACTAGTTTTTCTAGTAAGATTTATCTGAATTAAGGACATAACTTACTATAAAAACATGAAGAATTATGCAAGCATTTCCAGAAATACAAGGTTGCAAAAAGATTAACTAGTTATCCAATCAACTGTAATGCATACCAGGAATCATTTACATTAAGTTATATACCTTGTTATAGGTACATTGGCAGTGATTGACCACTTGAGTAGAAATGTTGAGATACATTCTTTTAAGAAGCTGCAAAATGTCTTGTGTTAAGCATTAAATTATATACTATGTTACAACTAGATATTTGAAGAGAGCAATTCATGCGTATAACTATTGTTTTACCATTTTGTAACATATTTCGATTTAAAGCCTCCTTCAAAGATATAAAAAATACACAAAATTCAAATTCGTCGACGACGTCAAATAATGTTATAACACTTAGCATACTTAGTAGTTTAATTATGGATTCAAATGACAAAAGAATGCAAAGCAAAATATATCAATGTAGAAAGTAAAAGTTAATGACGTTTAAAATGAAATTTGTTAAACAGGGTTAAAAAGACAATCATATGAGCCTTTTAAACAGTGTTTCGGAGTACACGTCTTGCTGCAAACTGTATTGAGAATACCATCAGAACAAGCGAGTGTTACTATTATTGTACCGCTTAACTGGCATCAGTGAAAAGTTATTGACGATGTGACCGCTTGAGCAGGAACGTTCAGATGCATTCTTTTAAGAAGCTGCAACATGTCTTGTGTTAAACTTATGACGTTTCCATTTTTCAAATTCTGATGTGTTTGGTTTACAGTTTACACGTGATCACAAGATGGCATCAATACATTCAAAAAAAATTTCACCATATCCAATTTCAGTCGGTGTACATGATTTCCGTACCTGTCGTGAACGTAGCCTCTGTTGCTAAAAATAGACATGCTAATCCTATTTCACGTGGCTCCCCGAATCTTCTCAATTGCTGTGTAAATGCATAAAAATCAATCGTTAATTTAAAAGCACTTTCAAAACTTTTGGAAGTTTGTGCTTTTTTCAGAGTTATGCAAGTTAAATTTATGGTAGACAGTACTGATTCATATTTACAAAGCGATTGCTAGGACACAAGTGGTGCTAAAGTGTGGTTTCATTAGCATTTAAAGTCTTTTTCTTAAAGATATAAACATTTTAGCAGGATACTTAATATAATACTTTAAATTTTGTCTTCGAGAGGGATGAAACAGCTTTCCAAATAAAGATGCTATGCGTACATGTAATTACATGGTAAGAAAAATAATACTTATAATACTGCACATGAACTGTTATAGTTAAAACCTTAAAGGGAGGAAATATATTTTTTTTAAATCAATAAAACATTCTAATATATTCAGTAATATTCAATTTTCAGAAATAGGATTTAACAGAAAGGCATTATGAGCCTTTCAAAAGTTTAGCAAACTAATGTCTTAACATCTTTTAAACAAATCTAGGACTTCATAAATTGTGCGGAGCCCAAAGGACCTACCTCGTGCATACTTCAAACGGCTATATGCTTAAACATGTTTACTATCCAGACATATATTGTATGTAACCGCAAATCATTTGTTATGTATACAATTCTGTTAACAATTTCTTTCATATGATTTAATTGGTCCAATAGTTCATACCTTTGAAATAATATAGCTCTGATATGATACAATGTCTACTAAGGGCGACTGTTGGAACAGCAACATTTTAACGTCACAACATAACGAACGCACACCATGTGCAACACTTAACTTCCAATAAAATTTGCATTTTTATGTTTCAACGCGACCTATGTGAACAAACGTAGCAGTTCCAATACTCTGACCTTTGGGATGCTCTGCATTTGGGATCATGAGATTTTGTTTGTAATTTGATAATTCATTTGCATATAGCATTATCTAAGATCACGTATGCGTACTATAGATACTATTACTCATGCAACAGTTTACGTTTGTGTAATATTTTTCGTGACTTTTCGTAATGATATAACGGTAACTGATAAAACTGAGTTAACATACCGACCGATTTTCGATATCATCTTTAAGCAATCTACGAAGTAACGGTGTATCTGTAGGGCCAGGACACACGCTGTAGAAAGAAAAAACACGTTTGAAAATTCTTCTTTGGATTTAATAACTGTTAATTTACAACAATTTACGAAACTGTATGACAGACATTTAATCGCAGTTCATTATAGATTGACGTCAATAGGTATGTTTGAAAGTTTAACAAAATCTACGAATATGTCAAAGCTATCAGTCTTAAATCAACTCGGTAGTATGCTGAATGTTATATTTGACAAAATATCGAACAGGAAACATCAAACTAAACTAAGACACATTCCACCTAATTGGATCCCCACCGTAAAATAATTACATTAACTATTAAGTATTAAGTATGTGAGAAAGCCATCCAGCTGGCTTAAGGAAGGTTGGTGGTTCTACCTGCTCGTGATGAAATAATGCATGGAGGAGCACCTTGGGTCTTCCTCCACCATCAAATCCGGAAAGTCGCCGTATGACCTATAAATGTATTGGTGCGTCGTTAAACCAACAAAAAATAAATAATTTGTTTCTAAAATATGATTCTAAAATATAAAAGAATATTTCACCATGTATCTACTTGACAAGAGGAAAATCAGTCTACAAGCTCTAGCATCTGACAGAGAGTGACTAAGCAAGGAATTGTATCAGTTATAAGGTTAAATACTGACATTCATAACTGGCCTTAGAACTGAGAAGCACAGGTATACGTTTGAGGAACAGTATGTTGGTGTCCTTGCCTGTCCATTTGTACCACTAAAACTTGAAATATTCACAATACTTCCTCCAGACTTTCGGAGATATGGCAGTGTATACTGAAACAGACCGGACCGATTATCTAAAACCATTCACATGCCTTTTAGGAAAGTTATTCTATAAAAAAGCTCACTTTATTCTGTAGAAATAGCGCTAAATCTATAACAAACCACCTAAAAATCAATTGTTATAATCTGTATTCTAGTGTATAATTATCAGTAACCTACATGGGCCATGTGTAGTACGCCATTTATAACAGAGTTTATATGTTCAGGAACATACTGTATTAAAGGGTTAAAGGCAAGGACGAGTTATATATGGAACATGTTTGTCATATTTCATACTTTCACTTACGTACTGTATTAAAATCTAGTTGTTGTCACGTAGTTAGCAGTCAATAGTAGACAGTAATCAGTTTGTAAACCGAAACTTTACAATCACAGGTCTTATCACTAGCACTGATCCACAGCTATGTTATTACCTCCCTTTGCCCTCTCAATGAACCGTTATTGTGATCATATCAGCAATGAACATTATATAGGCCTAGACAAATTCTTTGTTTCCGGTAACATGCTCAAAAGAAAATAGGGTAGGTAGGCCGGATTTTTTGGGGGGATATTTTTATTAAGGCAGACTTTTCACAAAATATTTTTGTGTCTAAAAACGAATACAAACAAGGGGATTATGCCTTTAGAGCATCAGTATGTTTATTTTTAACATCACTGAGCATGTTTAAAGCATAAAAAGTTCAGTTTTGCAATATTTTGTTAAAAAGTTAAAAAAAAAATTCTCCTAGGCCATAAAAACATTTAGGGTCAGGCCATAAATTTACGGTAGGTCGGGATACCGGAAACAAACAATTTTTTTACGCCTAAGTACGTTGTATATGTAAATGAAAATAACTACGGGTTTTACATACAAATGATCTGTTCTTTTATATATCTTTTTGTATATTAGATGACATTATTTGACTACCGTTGACATGTGTGTATGAGGAACCTTTTGTTATGTCATACGCCAACATTGTTTTATATCGTCAATAATCATGTATTGTCATACACATACTTACAGCCCCTGCCACATATCTAAGAACAGCCTAAAAGCCACGTGCCCTGCCGATCATATTTGTTTATATCAACATACGCACATACTATCAATAACTGAACATTTTACTAGCATTTGGAACAATTTACCACTGTTAGAATATCTTTTAAAATACCGTATAACGGGTATTTTGCCTGCTTCTAATCTTTACTATTTTTACGATCAAATCAGATTTGCAAATATTGGCCTCGTATTAATTCGCCACATAGAGTCAAGTTAACTGGTATCTTGTGATTTCGTAAATTTTAAAATCGTATAAAATAAAATCATGTGTTTTATATGGAATCCCGGTGCGACATGCTTTTTGCTAATTGCTTTTTGCTACTTGCATTTCATGTTTTGCTGTTTGTGTTTTGCTTTTTGCGTTTTGCTTTTTTCGACAGTTGTGTTTAAGATACAGTCCCTGCTGCTGAAATTCAAGATCTGCTCGACTTTTTATAGGAACTGCTTTAGGTAAACGTTATTGTAAACATAGTATGTAATATTTCTTTTCTAGATAAAAAAAAAACACAATTAATCTGACTGACGTACACGATCTCACTAATGTAGCATTTTAGGAGAAGATTTCAGTCAGACTGAAGCACAATAAGCAAAACACACACACGCGTACACACACACGCACCCACCCACGCACACACACACACACACACACACACACAAAACGTAAACGCGAACACAAATAGCTAAGAGCAAAACGCAAGAAACAAAGAGCAAAACACAAGAAGCAAATATGAAAACGCAAGAAACAAAGAGCAAAATACAAGAAGCAAATAGCAAAAAAATACATGTCGCACCGAGATTCCTAAAAATGTAACCGTGTAAATGAATGGTAAACTGTCCAAAAATAGGCCCGGTACTTGCAAGAAAAACAAATACTATCTGGCTTGTGACCAAGTTAGTGGATATTTGATAAGAACTGCTCAAGTTAAGAGTGCGGACAACTTTAGTGAACGCTGTCCGCCGCCACAGGTGTTCCAATAAAATAAAAACGCCCCGTTTCATGAGCGTTCAAAAAGTAGATAGCGAAAGACATGGAGCACATGATTTCCAAAAAATACAATTGAGTTCACGACCTCAGTTTAAGATCTCATAGATTTAATATTTTTAAAGCCCTTGAAGATGTCTTTATAGATTTTAGTATATGTGTATGTCATTGCTTTTAAAAAAGCAAAACGCAATATAGCAAAAAGCATGTCGCACTGGGATTCCATAGTTTTACCCCAATCTGTAAACTTTTTCAGCAGTAAAAATATCCCGTTATACGTTAACAAGCTTTTAAAGAAAGAATTTCCTGAACAAGAGGGAGAGAGAAAGCCTGGGAAAAAACTCGTGCAAATAAAATTCTTAAAACATATACGGTAAAGCTTTTTACAATGTTCTCACCTTACTCATAGCAAACATGCTAACTACATTTACATTCAGCAATTGTTTGAAGTCTTCTGCATCCGCGCAGTCTGGTCAGGCTCCATGCTGTTCGCTTTTAAAGCCTATTGGAATTGGAGAAACTATTAGCGAACAGCATGGATCCTGACCAGACTGCGCGGATGCGCAGGCTGGTCTGGATCCATGCTGGTCGCAAACCCATTATGTTGATTTTCTCATGGCACGGCTCATGTAGTTTCTCACCAAAAACCGTTTTGATACCTTGAAAAAGTGATACTGTATATACGTTTTTATTTACCTGTATTTCTTGTTCGTCACAATGTATTTGTGATATTTTCCCAGGCCCTGGGAAATTTAGTGAATTACCAATCTCATCTGAAAATATCATTATTAATAAGTTTTGAATGTATCTTGTTTATTACAATTAATTTTAGTTTTTAATCGTAAATAGTAAGAAAATGCTTTCAAACGAATCCCATACATCCAGATATTAACAAAATACTCAATATTGCAAAACAAAAAACTGTCCTGAAATGAAATTTCTACATAACAATGAAACATTTACCATTGATATCAAACACTACCACTGTTCCACCATTCTCAACTGAAATATTAAATCCGTACATTTAACACGTCATTTGGAAACGTTAAGTCTATCTTAGACGTTTGTAAATCTAAATCGAAATTAAAATAATCATGGTGGAAAGTCGAAATCACGATGATTAAAACACTGAACGACGGTGGTTGAAAGTCGAAATCACGAAACTACATGTTTCGTCAATTCGACTTTTCAACATCGTAACGTTGTTTCGAGCTTACATTATGCGGCTGTAGCTCTAACGGGACACCGTAAAAAGCAAACGGAAAAAAAATCTTTCTTTTTACGTTTCACGGAACATTTAACATTTTAAGCATCTAGCATATACTGTACTCGTATTTGTGACGTTTGACAGGTTTCTAATGTTAGCAAAAACAATCTCTATGGAATAAATTTTTATTTTGGTTCTATGCATGCACGTGTAACTTCTCTTGAAAGCTAGAGCCTTTTTATAAAGGATGTTGTTTTAAACTAGAAAAATTGTTAAATGAATTAACCTGTTCACAGCAACAACATCTGTACAGCAAAAAAATGCAGTTTGCCCGTGGTGCTTTTCAGACTATGAGCTATATTCGAAATCAGGGTTTGTAATAAAGTTAGATAAATTAGATAAATTAATACATGGTTATATAGTTACACAAGGAATTATTCTTCGGCGATTACAATTCCGCGTCATTTGCTAATACTAAAATAAATATTCTTCATTTTAACTATGTTTAACCTTCATCAATTCCGAAGACGGTATACCGCGTTATGATTTTCTAAAGCCTGATCGGTTAGAACTCGAATATTACCTAAGAAACAATACATTGCATATATGTCGGCCTAAAATGTGCTTACCTAAATGCTATTAAATGCATAAAATATTGAGTTCAATAAAAAATAATTTGTGAATGTTTACTATGTCATGAACATCGATACTGATTCTTCAAGTATTATGATTAACTTGTGAGATAAATAATTTCAGTCTTGATCAACTTGATTTTTACGTTGAATAATATCATTACACAGTAACATAGGACAATTCGATTAAATTCTACGTAAAACGGAATAAAAATGAGCTTGTCATATGAGCCGCGCCATGAGAAAACCAACATAGTGCGTTTGTGACCAGCATGGATCCAGACCAGCCTGCGCATCTGCACAGTCTGACCAGGATCCATGCTGTTCGCTAACGGTTTCTCTAATTGCAACAGGCTTTGAAAGCGAACAGCATGGATCCTGACCAGACTGCGCGGATGCGCAGGCTTGTCTGAATCCATGCTGGTTGCAAAGCCACTATGTTGGTTTCCTTATGGCGAGGATAATATTAATTACAAAAAAAAGAGGAGATACAGAAAAAAATACTGAATTGTTCTGTCGTTTAATTTGGGGGTAGGGGTAGCGTAATGTAATTTTACAAGAAAATAAATTCGATGACACAATAATTTTCGTCTAGGTTTTTCATGAAACAAGACAAAGAAGGAAACTTTGTATTCAAAACTCAATATCATATTTGTCGCTCCAGCGTCACATTAAAGCTACCCGCCAGGACAGCTTTGGTGAAATTTGTCAAGATATACATTTCCACAACTTTTGGCATAAACTGTAATATATGACACATGGAAATGAAATGGCGGGATAAAAGTTAGATACTGGTAAAAATGCAAGAAGAATGTATATTTTCTGCATTTCAAAAATGTTGCAACAGTTTACTACCTTCTGCACAATATGTTGGGTTATTTATGGGCATTTCCTGCAAAACTTTTATGTCAACAAATTTATACCAGTAATTTTAAACGCTTCAGCGCTCTAAATGTTTTATATATATATTCTTCGCCTAAAATTTGTATTTAAGTCCCTTTAACGTTAATTAAATATTGGCCTTTAATTAAAATGATCTCCATAAGTTTGATACAACTTCCAAAAGATTATTATGTGAAAATATGATATCGACACTTGTTGACTGAAAAAAAAACAACAATTTATAAAAACAGTCTGACGGATGTGAAATCACGATTCATGAAATCATTTATAGAAATATCATTGGTATAAAATACGCAATAAATGAGGAAAATGCTGAACATTATATTAAATAAAATGTCGAAACGGAACACAATAACTTAAACTTGCGCGCATTCCGTCTTAAGGTGCACTGTATCCGTTCCCAGTTGTTAATGTCTGCGCTCACATGCTGGTTTAATGTTTAATATAATAATAATAATAAATCTTTTACAAACTAAAACAGATGATGTCCACATTAAAGAAGCCTTCAGGTTATCAAGAAAAGAATGAAAATTCAATGTTTCTCTGAGAGACAGATTCTTATGTTACTTCTGCAATTTATTTCATTTTTAACTTAAAATAATAACAAACAAATAAGTGTAACATACATTGGCTTCTATTTGTAAAATATGCATGCAAAGTGTTACTTTCCACTTAGTTTCATCTCTTGTTAACTTTTATCAATGATAGCTCAAATGTACATAATACTAGTAATATAGTTTTTCATTCTGGTAGTATTTTCTGAAATACTATTTTTGATATATTATTTCATAGATCACAAAATATTTATAGCAAAACTAAAACACGCATAAAAATATCTAAAGGCAGTTAATTGCATGTTTTTTGTGAAATCCTAGTTCGACGCCGCCAGGAGGCGGTGTCGAGTATATGGGATACACTTTTATTTTGGACCCTGTAAAGATGGTAATGAATAGTTTTGGAATGATACACTGAACACAGTGAATAGTTTGTAAAGGACCCTCTATATTGCACGATAGATTTTAGTGAATAAACAAAAAAATGGCAAAAAGAAAACTTAAGAAATGTATGTAATGCAACTTATTATGTGATATAAAACAATGTTATCTGTCTTTCCTCTCCTTATTTGTAGAGCAGACAATATTTTTTTAATTTACAATTCCGTCAAAATGTTGATCCGATTTATTAATAAGGGAGGTGCAAATTAAATCAGATCATTAGCAATGAATTATGTTGAAATTTTCTCAGACGACAAACATATTTTATCAAAACTATTACTTGTCAAATATTCATCTGCATGCATCAACATTTAAATGTTTATGGCAGACTTTACATCGTGGACCAGTTTGCAGACGTCGATAATATATCTGTTAAAATGTATATATATCGCTATATCTGGCATAACGTTAGTTCATTACCAGTGCTCGTTTAAAATCTTCATAAATATACTTGGTCACATCTCGACTGCTATCAGTGAGGAGTCGTTACTAATATTACGTTATGATGATTCTTGCACACCGGACTGGCATTTCCGGTGATTTAACCAATGCCGGCAAAACCAGTGTGGCACCCCCATACCTGACGGCTATTGTTCTGTCAATGACAACTAATAACTCAGGCATTGATGATATACTTTTATGTAATATCATAAGTATTCGGCGCATTTGTTTTGTCAATAATGATGATATATATTATAAGTAAACATTAAAGACAATCCAGGATCCAGCACCCATTTACTATATACTGAATAAATGAAGATAAACAACTCGGCAGCGCTGCGTTTCGCGACGACCGTTGTTTTACGTTTTGTCATTTTTCAGCCTGAAAAGATATGGCCAAATATCCACATGCCAACAATATATACCATACAAAAGTATCTTTCAGATCCTGAGTGGATAGTTTTCATGTCTTTGATTATTTTGGAGAAATGAGTATTATGAATTTAAAAAGTAACTGACAACTGCTAGATTTCTTGTGAGGTGTAAGTGGGGGTGGGGGCGGGGTGAGGGGGTCCTGGACTGCCTATAAATGTATTTTTTATAATATATATCATCGTTATTGACGAAACAAATGCGCCCCGAATGCCTATATGTAAAATGCGATGAAAATTACCTTCATATTTGTTCTTCATTCGGGGGCCTCTGTGGCCGAGTGGTTAAAGTCGCTGACTTCAAATTACCTGCCCCTCACCGATGTGGGTTCGAGCCTCACTCGGGGCGTTAAATTCTTCATGTGAGGAAGCCATCCAACTGGTTTACGGAAGGTCGGTGGTTCTACCCAGGTGCCCGCTCGTGATGAAATAATGCACGGAGGGGCACCTGGGGTCTTCCTCCACCATCAAAACTGAAAAGTCGCCATATGACCTATAATTGTGTCGGTGCGACGTTAAATCCAACCAACCAACTATTGTTCTTCATTCCATAATAGTATATTTCTCGATTCAAGATAAAATATTTTATGAAAAAAAATCATAACGTTACGCACAAAGTGACAAAACTGAACCGAAACTCTATTGTTTTATGTCACTCAAACGTCATGACGTCACTTCAGTTTACGGACGTGAATTTCCCGCGTTTTTGTTTAAATACGCTCAATGAGAAAGAATGCTATGTAGAAAGTATTTCGTTCCGCTTTATTTAGTCTATAATTAATAAAATACGGTATGCAAAAAAAGGCTACCACTGGTTTCGGATGCAGATGGGAATATCCAGTTCTCAGGTAAATGTTTTAGCGGTAACTCGGCATAGCCTCTTTACCGACATAAACAGTTCCCTCAAATGTTCCCATCTGCATCTAGAACCGATGACAAATTATTATATTTGCTTACCTGTGTTTTTCAAGTTCTTAACAAATTTCCTAAGTTCACATTCGAACAAATTTACATATTATATTTGCAAACTAATCACAAACTTGATTTAAGTTTAAGGGTAAACATTTATCATGCATATTATATCATAATTTCCTGGTTAAACCTACTTCAGATATGAAGCATCTGGTTGTAGTGCACGATAATGACGGGATAATACTCAAGAATGCCAGATTTAAAGATGTGTTACATAACAACAATTAACCTACCTGACATCCGCATCAGTAGGTTTGAAATATGTGATGCCATTTCAATTCACTGGATTATCGCTAGAAATATTTGCTAATGCAAGAAAATGTAAGACGTCTTTTTTGTCATTCATTGGAAAATAAACAGCTTTATTCAACATAAAGTGCGTACAAACACTAACAATAACACAAGACCGTATTAAAAAACAAATCATTATTGTTCTGCACAAATATTGTGAATGTAGTTCCCTGTCACATTGCACAAACTAATCAAGACCCGTAGAACAAAAGAAAACGATTTGCGTGTCCTTACTTCCTCAGTTCTACACAAGATGCGACAAAAAAACAAAGCACCCACTATGTCATCTGCCTGTGATAGAATACAGTCCTGCGAACATGAAGAACATTTGCTGCCACAGCAAGAGAAACAACAGTACAAAATATTGACATACTCGTTCTCACCATACGCTGTATAACATACAATGTAATATTTACATTACGAAAGAAAATTTAGATGGTCTGTTTATATTTAAAGAGGAGAAGCTATTTAACTCCATATCCAATTTCATTTCCAGCAGTACACATGAGCACTTCACCAGTAGTGAATGTTGCATCTACAGCCAAGAACAGACATGCTTGTCCAATCTCTCTTGGATCTGCAATACGCTTCAAATGCTGAAAGATACAGAAATAAAGTTGTAGCATATTTCAGTCCATCTTGAATACAGTGTGTCCTCCAAGCCCTTGCACTGAGGGTAGAACAATTTCAACATTTATATTAACATTTACTCCAAAAACGAGATTCCTTGAAATATCTCAGACCAAGGGTTTCCATAGAAACCGCAACTTATCTGTAGAGACAGATTTATTTTTAACATATAAAAGAAAAGCTACAGGACATGGAACAATGACGTCATCAAGTGTAAACGGTGGATTTTCTTGATATAAGGATTTGGCGACACATATAATGATAGATTTAATGTACATCAGCAAGGAATAGGGGTAAATAATACTGAAATTATAAATTTACAGAAAAATAAAGACGGTAGGCAATTTGGGATAAGCTGGTATTTTATTTGGTCTAGATTTCAGACCGTTTTTTATTTCATAGACAACTTCTTAAAATGTTTAATGGTTATACAATACAATTAATCATCTTTAGCTTTCAAAACATATATATCAGTGCCAGGAAAGGTTAATGAAATGCTTGGTGTTTTGTCTTCCTTTTTTGATATATCCGTGAAGCATCACCATTAAGAGTCTTTTACCATCTTAAAAAATTATTCTACAAAATAGTATGTGTCACATTATTCTGCATATTTTTCTTTGGTAAGCATTCGGATGGTGAATTAAAGGAGTGTATATCTTACAAGGTAAAAAAATTATATTTACAGTTCTTACATTACTCTCTTTCATAGCTTTTGTAATCCCCTCTACATCACCAGCTTTTTTCATGACATTATTCAGCATTGGTGTATTAACTGGTCCTGGTGCTATTCTTTAAAGAAAAAACATGTTGTTTTATTTATTTTTAAGATAAACGTTACATAGTCAAATTTATATCAGAAACTCTTATGATATGTGTCTTACAAACTTTCAAACATGTATATGATTTCCCCTAGTGATTTACAATGTATTAAACAGTCAGTAATTTAGAAATGAAGTCATGATGCATTTCCTTTTCTTAAATCTTTAGTCTGCTGGCGGAAAGTGATTCTGCCATTGCAGACTGACCATGGTCTCCATTCGTATCTTTTTAGTAAATACCCCTTTTAACAATTAATGGTTCTGTCGAAATTGAAAGATGGACAAGTTTATTATAGAAAATTAGCAGGGTAAGAATTAATAAATTTCGAGTCAAAACAACAAATTGATGCGAAATTACATTAAATGTGCAGAATTATATTAACCTTCTTAAATACGAAAATCGAAAAATCATTGAGAATGAAAAGCAATATGAAATTATGTCGGGCATTGCATAATGATGTCTTAACAGGAATCAGTAATTGCTACAACAAAATTCATATGATTGTTTAAAAATACATACGCGTTTACACGAACTCCATGTTTTGCCTCGTCGATAGCAAGGGCTTTAGTCAGAGATATTACTCCACCCTAAAAAAACGCAAATATATAACTAACAATTTGACGATAGCTCGCATGACAAATAATAGCAAAGATTTTTAGAGGCTTAAAATTTTATTATGAAATGTTTGCATTATCTATATAAAAATAACCATGCAGCCAGGGAGCCAGGCCAGGACTTGATGTTTGTTGCGGATTTAATAACCTCTCTTGAACAGGCTCTTTCAAATCATTACTTTTGTTTGGTTACGTTTTAGCTTCCATATGATATTCATTCACAATTTATTTCGTGTAACTATTTAAAAAATTTTAAACACATTAGTGTGATGACATATGTGACGTGTTTGTTTTACTGGTAAAATCAAAATACCTTAAACCATCCATAAACACCAGATTTTACATAATATTGGAACTTGTGTTTAAACTTGGTTAAAATCATTTCGAGCTTTAAACAATGAAACAAACAAAATATAATAGTCTATTTGTTATTTCATCTTTTAAAAGTACTGACAGGTGACAATGAACATCCCACGTCTTTACAGTTATCGGTTGGAAATGACGTAAAACGTTCTTGAAAAGTTGATAATTTTATTAACTGTTATTAAATGTTATTACGATAAATGTAGACGTAAATAAATGAATCAGAGGGCACAACATTCTCACTCGTTACTGGCTGTAAATTGATACGACGTTCCTGAATGGTAATACCTACTGTTTGATCGGCCTCATCTGTAACGAGTTGTTTTCGTGACGTTTGGCTTATATTTTCGAACTAAGATATACAGCAATGTAAAGATCTTCAGTAGCGGTTGAAGAAATTTTTTTTTCTGACTTTTAATGTTATTTTGAGAATGTCAATTTTATGGCCACAAATTGTCTTTCCTTTCGTTAAATTCTGGTTTGAGAAAAATTGTGGGAAAACTTCTTTTTAGAAATTTTTTAATGGAAATGTTGATTTAATATGCTAACTAAAATACTTGAAACATTTAAGTGTCAAAAAGCAAACAATACCGAATTTATCATAAATTCAAATCCAATCAAGATATTTTGAAAACTTTACTATTAATTGAATTGTCTGATATCTAAAGAAAAATCAAGAAAACTCTTTGTTATGGAAAAGATAGACCAAACAGTTAGTTGTTTCAACATTGCTACATGAACTTCGGATATATAATTGTTGAATGTATATTGAATAAATTAGTACTTTACGCATAACATTGCCGTCGGAACTAAACTAGTACCGTAAGTACCATGTATTAAAGATATTTGAGATTTTACACGTGTACGGGTCGTGTAGACTTTGTATAAAATATTTCTACAGACATCCGATATGTCAAAATTCAAAATAATCGTAGTTATATATACATCTTTAAAATCCAATTTTGGAATTTAAAATGTTGTGCATTGTTTTACTAATTAAAGTATAGACGCATATTTTCATATGTATGGTTTTCAAATACGTATGCGTACACACGCGTATATCTTAAGATTTTTTTCTGATAAAATTCAGAATGATCGTTTAAATGCATTGAACGTGGCCAAGCAAAATAACAGAGAACACTTTTCGTCTGAGCCTGCCTTCATGCTTATTGTTATAATTTGCAACATCTGTCATATCTATTACATCGTTTTACGCATACGGAGTGACTGAACCCAAAAGCCCGAAAACTATAATAAGTCCAAGCACGCGATATTTTTACGGTCGTTACACACCCCTTAAAGACTGCTATCTTTAGGATATTTTGGAAGCAGGGAACGCAACCAAGCAAATGACAGCCGACTCAGCCTTGTTTTATTTCTGGTCCATTTGTATCATGGAGCAATGTAAAGATCTTCAGTAGCGGTTGAAGAATTTATTTTTTCTGACTTGTAATGTAATTTTGAGAATGTCAATTTTATGGCCACAAACTGTCTTTCCTTTCGTTAAATTCTTGTTTGAGAAAATTTGTGGGAAAACTTCTTTTTTGAAATTTTTAAATGGAAATGTTGTTTTTATGCTAACTAAGAATACTTTAAACATTTAAGTGTTAGAAATCAAACAATACCGAATTTATGATAAATTCAAAACTAATCAAAATATTTTGAAAACTTTACTATTAATTGCATTGTCTGAAAAATAAAGAAAAATCTTTGTTACGGAAAAGATAGACCAAACAGTTGGTTGTTTCAACATTGTCATGAACTTCGGATATATAGTTGTTGAATGTATATAGAATAGGTTAGCATTGTCGTCGGAACTAAGCTATAGTGCCGTAAGTACCATATATTAAAGATATTTGAGATTTAATAGCTGTGCGGGTCGTGTAGACTTTGTATAAATATTTCTACAGACGTCCGATATGTCAAAATTCAGAATAATCGTAGTTATATATACATCTTAAAAATCTTATTTTGGAATTTAAAATGTTGTGCATGATTTAACTTATTAAATTATAGACGCATATTTTCATATGCATGGTTTTTAAATACGTATGCGTACACATGCGTATATCTTAAGATTTTTTTCTGATAAAATTCAGAATGATCGTTTAAAGGCATAGAACGTGACCAAGCAAAATGACAGAAAACTCTCTTTGTCTGAGCCTGTCTTCATGCGAATTATTATAATTTGCAACATTTGTCATATCTATTGCATCGTTTTACGCGCGGAATTCTTTTATACGGAGTGACTGAACTCCATGACCACAAAGGCCAAAAACCTATAATACATGTAAAAACAAAGAAAAATATCAAACAGGGAGTGCCACGCACCAAAAGCGCAGCCTCCTCAAAACGAACCCCCCCCCCCCCCCTCCCCCAGCACGCGACATTTTACGGTCGCCACACGAACTGTTATCTATTAAGATCTTTTGGAAGCAAAGAACGCAACCGAGCAAAATAATAGCAGACAGTGTTGTTTTATTTCTGGTCCATTAATATCATGGAGTCAATTTGATATATATGTTTATAGCAGTTCTGCTTACGCCGGTGCTAGGGGGCGTTAGGGATATATTTAACCACCTCCATTGAACAGACGCTTGTCGTTTCTGCTATTATTTTGTTTGGTTGCATTCTATACTTCAGTGATTTTATCACACCTATATGCCGCAGTTATTTCCCTTTAATCACGACAGAGGAAAAAAACTCATTCATTAACTGGTTTAACAGTGTACTTTCCGAAAGGTTAAGCAGGCCGGTCAGTGCCTGGTAATGATACTAAACTGGTAAATAATTGCATTTACATATAAGTTTATCTAGAATGTTAAAGCCGTAGGGACTGTACAATGTCCTATATTACGATGAACCAATTAATCTGAAACTCGCTTTAATTACTCTAGTAATTATTTCTGAATAAATTTCAGCACACTAGGACTTTGAGTTCAGCGATATTAGTTACAGATTTAGCTCTGCCAAGTGAGGACTGGTCATACTGTCTAATAATTCTTTAATAATTCTTTAGTTCCAACAAGGATATTAAGTAATACTGGACAAATCATATGTAGAATATCACATCGCAACTTTGCATCTCTGACGACCACATGCAAGTGGTAGTACTAGGCAGTCATACAGCAAAATTTACATTGACAGAAATCTGGGTATTGTTCAGCTATGACTTTTTACCTAGTCTACTTAAAAAATCAGAAAAATATTTCAGCTTCAAAATGGTGTATTTCTAATGATAAAGATGGTTAACACACGATATCCTATCACGATTTGATTTATATTTTTTTACGCACAGGAGATTGAAACTGCGTGATACTAAGCAACAAACTCACTATAAGTGCGCCAGAATAATTAGTTCATAGCGTCAATCGCCAAAGCTCCACGCAATACAGGTAAATACTTAGTGGGTGGCGTCAAGAATATAGATTATAATCTTTGATATCGTGTTGTCAAAATCACGTATTTCAAACACTGATTTGCTCTTGAATAAAAATAGATGCGTATTGTTAGATCTCTCGGCTGTGCCGTCGTGGGATGATTTCTTCGAATTTTAATCCACACAATGATCGTATTAAACAACAAATTACTGTTCGGGAATATCATTTCGGAAACAGACTTTAGTTTTGCGTGCTTTGTTGGCTTTGTGTTAAGTAATCTAAGCACGAAGGAATCTGGAATAAAATTTCGTTTTATTGATGAGTTTGGCTGACTGTTTCCTTTAAACTTTTAAATATCACCTGACCTCTAATTCTGATCTTGAATAATAACTGGGTCGTAACAGCCTTGACAAGTGTATGCGTCCTTATTAATGTAATTGCTCCACTTTTTCGTCACTCTTTTGTACTGATGTTCAAAGTCAAGCATTTTGAATATAGCGTTACCTTAATCGTAAACAAGGTGCATTATTTTGATACTCTTAAACTTTTCATCTTCATTGCAGTCGGTTTTCAATGTAGTTTGAATTCAGTCTCTTGAGGTTGGCTTTTAGTCTTGGTTGCCAAGTTTAAAAGAGAAATAGTAAAATGCCTTTCACAATAGTGTTTATTACTAAACACTTTAAAAAGACCCTTTGATCTTTCACTGACTTAAAAAATAAAGATATGTAACCAGTCTTGAATTTAACCGCCATGTTGGTGACGTGATATAAAAGTAGCGGAGTATCTTTTGATCCTGTTATCATATGTAACAAACCTAATTTCGGGAGGCATTACAGTTTAGACTATACTGAACGATTAGCCGGCTAGCGGCAAGTGATTCTGCCTTTGCGACCAGTGCAGACCAGGATCAGTCTGCAAATTTCGCTGTTTGCTATTCAGTCGATAAAATTTCAATGAACACCCCTTCGAATAATACACGGTTCTGTCCAAATTAAATGATAGACCATTCCATTTTGAAAATTAGCAGGGTAAAGATTAATGCAGTTTACCTTCGAAGCGCAATACGTAGGACTGGCAGCATTGGCAATGACACCGCTTATACTTGCTATGTTCACAATACTTCCTCCAGTCTTCCGTATGTACGGAAGGGCATACTGTAAAACAATGATTGCTCTAACTTTAGTGGGTGTATGCCTATCTATAGCTGTTTGTGATGTCCCATCCCATCGCGTCCCGTGATTCCCGTCCCGTATCGTGTCGTACCGTGCCGCCCCGTCCCGTCCCGCCTGTCTATCTATTATCCAGTCAATCTGTCTGTTTGCCTGCCTTTTTGTCTGCCGCTTACATTTCTCCTTGTAATTAAGCTGTCTTTCATCATCTCTTCTTTTACTTCGAAAAATATATCGTTTCGAACAGTTTCCATGGATGGTATATGGAACGGTTTAATTCAAAATAATTCAGAAAATGGAGGAGAATCGCAATTGAAACTTTTTTGAAAATGAACATTTTCGGCTACCACTGTTTATCAATACAGCTAGATACTACCATACCTTTAATTTTTTTTTAAAAAGAAACAGTACTACAGCTGTTGCGATACATTTTACATTCAAATCGTTGTACGAGTATAACATATTTGCACTTACAGAAGCAAGGTCACATTGACTTACATTAATTCAAATTTATATGACTGTACTAATCAAACAGAAAATGCACATATTATTAGCCTATTTGTCAAATACGATACATTACTTCGGCATAATGATTTTTTATTGCTATTTACAAAACCTTACCTTACTGGCGGTGAAATTAGCAATAAGGTTTATATTTAGAAGTTCTTTGAAGTTCTCCACAGATATGTCATCAATGCAACCAACACCGGGATCTATAATTATAAATTGATAATGAGTAAAAAGTTGTAATGTTCAATTGTAAGTATAATATCAAAGTACGTCAAATATTAAAAGCGTTTACTCATCACTTTGCGGTTTTATGCCTTAAATAAATTGACGCACAGGGAGTAGAACTGTGAATTAGAGACAAGACGGTATGAGAATAAAAGGTAAAATTTCTGCTTCTTTCTGCAAGAATTTAATTTCTTGCATGCCGTACATTGTCTTGGAGATATAAGCATCGCCTTACAAACTATTTTATCCCATTTTCATCTTTCATTTCTTTGACTAGTGGAATGAAGTTGTAGGTGCAGTTGATATAGGTTCAACACGCCTAAATATTATTCTCTTTATTATAGTCTTTATAAAAGTTACAATGTAACATGAAATAAAGAGAAGAGTAAGGGTCGTTTATCTTCTAACACACATTTCCTGCCACTTTTGTTCACTGCAAAATCTCGTCAAAATCACACTGCTATGATCTGGTATTACTACTCACACTGAGTTTTAAATAACCAGGTATAACCTTCTTTCTTATTTTTCTACCAGAATATTATCAAAATTACATACACAATGAAATTTAAACAAAACCTAGCCTTAAATTAGGCCTCTTTAGTCTACCCAAGTGAAATATTAGTGTTCAATAACCTAACTACTATTACGCGATAGACCAGATTATCCCTTAGCTGGTTTCTTTAGTAAATGTGCTGTCTGGTAACTATTTTGGCCGTAACGTAACACTGCATCTGTTGCCAGTCGCATATTCCAGTCCCCATCCACAACAAATGAAAGATTCTTATTGTAATCTTGCCTTGAAAATGTGACCGCAGATAAATATAAAAAAAATCATATAGTTTTGACATAATTTATATTTTGTGATCGTTTAATTCGTTTTTGGTAGCGGGGTTAATCCGCAACCAAAATTAAAGTGTATTTCTGATAATTATAGTATCTTTATTTTATTCCGAATCACATCCAAAGAATGTTCATGTGCTACACAAAATAGTCCCATTCATGAACAATGCGGATGAATTATCAATGAACAAGCAATTCTTATTCAACCTGTATCCACTCACACTGACCATTTACAGGCTATATACCAATAAAAGAAATTGTTCTTTGATTCATATGATATTCAGCTACTTCAGAACAATTTTGTTACAGTTTCTAGATTTTCACTCCGTCGTAGACTTATTTTCCACAAGATATCCATACATTTGCTTCAGGAAAACGAAAAGAAAAGGGAGTGTTTAATAGTATGCAGTGAAATGCAAGTCAGCTGAAGTCAGGTACCCTCATATTGACGCATTTCAGAAAGCAGTCCGCAGAATAAACACCCTACTTTCGTTTTCAAGTAAACAACTCCAAAACATGCGAATATTAGCATGAAAAGTGGCCTATTTTATGTAAAATTCATTCCACGAGTGAAATAATGCCCATTTGGTCCCAGATTTACGCGCAAATGCGCGAAAAATGGAACAAGAGGGCCAAGATGGCCCTAGGTCGCTCACCTGAGAAACACACCATAACACACCATAACAGTGTTGTAAACATGTTTGACCTAGTGATTTCATGGAAATAAATATTCTGACCAATTATCATTAAAATTGGAGCAAAAATCTTGAGTATAAATAAGTATTTTCTTTGATTCTACCTGTGACCTAATTTTTGACCCCAGAGCACGAGACCCATATTCGAACTTGACCTAGATTTCATCAAGACTATCATTCTGACCAAATTTCATGAAGATCAATTGAAAAATACAGCCTCTATCGCATACACAAGGTTTTTCTTTGATTTGACCTAGTGATATACTTTTTGATCTAAGATGATCCATTTTCAAACTCGGCCTAGATTTCATTAAGGTTATCATTTTGGATTTAATTTCAGGAAGATCAATTGAAAAATACAGCCTCTATCGCATATACAAGCTTTTCCTTTGATTTGACCTAGTGACCTACTTTTTGACCCCAGCAGACCCATATTCAGACTTGACCTAGATTTCATCAAGGCAATCATTCTGACCAAAATTCATCAAGATTAATTGAAAAATACAGCCTCTATCGCATACACAAGTTTTTCCTTTGATTTGACCTAGTGACCTAGTTTTTGACCCCAGATGACCCGTTTTCGTACTCGGCCTAGATTTAATCAGGGTTATCATTTTGACCAAAATTCATGAAGGTTAATGGAAAAATACAGCCTCTATCGCATACACAAGGTTTTTCTTTGATTTGACCTAGTGACCTAGTTTTTGACCCCAGATGACCCGTTTTCGAACTCAGCCTAAATTTTATCAAGGTAATCATTCTGACCAAAATTCATGAAGATTAATTGAAAAATACAGCCTCTATCGCATACACAATGTTTTTCTTTGATTTGACCTAGTGACCTAGTTTTTGACCCCAGATGACCCATTTTCACACTCCTTCTAGATTTCATCAAGATAATCATTCTGACCAAAATTCATGAAGATTAATTGAAAAATACAGCCTCTATCGCATACACAAGGTTTTTCTTTGATTTGCCCTAGTGACCTAGTTTTTGACCCCAGATGACCCACTTTCAAACTCGGCCTAGATTTCATCAAGGTAATCATTCTGACCAAATTTTATAAAGATCAGTTGAAAAAGAAAACAGTCTCTATTGCATACACAAGCTAAATGTTGACAGACAGACGACAGACGACAGACGACATACAGGGACTTCTTTCGACTACACCACGGAAGCACATTTTTACCGAATTACTGCATTATAACCTTAGATTATATAAGATCTATCAATGATACGTTATTCCAGCCTGTGGTTACATCACAAGCTAGGTCAGGGAGAGTTCATCTTAGATATGAGGCACATTAAATTTGTATTTGTTTCTCATTCATGTATATGAATTCATAAACAGAAAATAAATCTACCAAAAACCCGCAACCATCAGACATTTCAAGGCTTTGATTATACTGAGTGACTGAAATGTGAAGCCATTAGAATAGTCTAATTTATGTGCATTTATCGAATTTTCAATCAGTTATGAGTCTGGCTAACCATTATAACTATTCTGGCCAGTCTCGAAAACTAGGAGCAAGAACGACAAATACTTGACTCTATAACGTGATAACTCGACACCACAAAACAACACGATACCAAACCGGACAACGTGACACTTTAACGAGGTTGTTGTCGTTTCGAAGTAAGTATTTTCAATTTTGTCTATACACAATGTGAATCAATGAAAACCAGATTCCTAGCAGGTTTCGCGGGGATAGGAAGACTGAGGCATCTAAAGGAATGTTTTCTGAATTGAAAAGACCACCAGATAATCACACAGATGGTTAATCCACGGACCGATTTTCATTGTTTGAATATTGAACCGAGGATTTTTTTCTCATTTCTGAAGCAACAAGCTTGGCATTACCCTCAATAAAAAAGCCCAACATTTCAATATCCAAAACAATGAAAATCGGACCGTGGATTAACCATCTGTGTGATTCTTTGGTGGTCCTTTTAATTCAGAAAACATTCCTTTAGATGCCTCTTTCTATCCCCGAAACCTGGTAGGAATCTGGTTTTCATTGATTCACATTGTGTATAGACAAAATTGAAAATACTTACTTCAAAACGACAACAATCTTGTTAAAGTTTCAAGTTTTCCGCTCTGGTGTCGTGTTGTCTTGTGGTGTCGCGTTATCACGTTATAGAGTATAAGACTTGGTGTGCGTATTGACGACAAATGTTTCATTTGTCGTATTGGTATGCTTTATTTGTCATTCTGACACGACAGAACGAGATGGCAAAGATAAGCCACAATAGAAATCAGGGATGGTTGACGATAAATTCCACCTACAGAGCTAAATTGGGCGGTCAATTTAGTCATATCAGACATTGCTATCATAACGGCATTAACGTATTGTAAGAAAAACATGTATAATTTAGAAAATTTACTCACGGTGTGCTACGTTGTTAACCAAACAGTCGATTTTACCAAATTTGTCAATACACTCTTTGATAGCATTCTGTAACATATCAAACATGCGAACCTTTCAAGCAAAAAAACAAGTCACTGAAACTTATTTTGCATATCTTAATTGGCATCTGACATGTCCACTTACGTTATTAAAAGTCTTTAATTCTTTTCTCTAATATTTTTCATCAGACTAACTGTTTTTAATTATTTTAATAAAAGAGGATTTCGCCTTATTTCAGAAATAGTTTTATTTAATCGACGTCGAATTTATTGCTAAGGTATGAAAAGTTAATAGGCGCACCTGCACGATGCATAACCTTAGCACGTGTTTTTCGAACTTAACCAAGATGTACATTAAAACAGCTAACCAAAATATCAGTAAACCAGTATCCACGATGTAATAGTAATGTCTTCGAGGCACGTAAAACACGAAACACAAAAATTTTAACGTGAAAGCAGCTCGGGATGACATCCCATTTTTTATTTTGAGCCCGCCCGCTTAGCTCAGTAGGTAAGAGCGTTGGTCTACGGATCTTGGGGTCGCGAGTTCGATCCTCGGGCGGGGCGTATGTTCTCCGTGACTATTTGATAAACGACAATGCGTCTGAAATCATTAGTCCTCCACCTCTGATTCATGTGGGGAAGTTGGCAGTTACTTGCGGAGAACAGGTTTGTACTGGTACAGAATCCAGGAATACTGGTTAGGTTAACTGCCCGCCGTTACATGACTGATATACTGTTGAAAAACGGCGTTAAACCAAAAACAAACAAACATCCCATTTTTCGTAGTGTTTCACGATGGCACTTAAAGGATTCTATCGGTACCATACCACATATGGTGGACGGATAGCTCAGTGGTTTGAACACTGACCTTCCAATCCTGAGGTCGGGGGTTCGATCCCTGGCAGCTACTCGGGAATTTTCAGAAACGCTTTTCAGTGTTTCCCACCCAACTAGAGGTGTACTGGTCGGGAACCCAGACAATCCTTGCGTGTATCAGTGCTATACACTGGGCACGTTAAAGAACCAGACTGTCTATTCGAAACGAGCTAGGCTAAGTTAGCCGGACAAGCCTGTATCTGATTTCTGATCTCTCTGTCGTGGGGGCTTTGTCTCACTCTGTCACTCTGGTCAGATCGCTCTGTGTCTGTACTAGTAGAGGATGAATTATGCGCCCTGTTTGACTGCATTTGAACTATGTAAAGCGCCTTTGAACGCGAAATTGATCATGAAAAGGGCGCTATATAAATCTGGTCATAATAATTAACTGTCACACTCATTTATCATGCCATCGTAGTTGTTTTTTGCCATTTTCATTATTTTGTTACTGTTTAACATTTCATGTTGTTGTCAGGTGCCCTTAACGGGCCTTGACTTTACCAATAAACTTGAAACTTGGTATAATAATAATACCTTAATATCGTCTTCTTTCTGCATATCACAATGTATGTAAAAGAGTTTTCCAGTTCCAGATTTGGGTAAACTATTTCCAACTTCATCTGAGCATTAATGATGAAATAAAATGTATTAACTGTATCGGGGACTCAACGCGAAACTAGTCTAAGTGTATATAGAAATATAGAAATAGAAGCATATAGACTAGTTTCGCGTTGAGCCCTCCGTGTTATTTTGTCAATTCTGAGTGAAGTTACTTTTTTATTTTATTTACATATTTTTCTAATAACAATAGAAAATAAAAAGATGCCTATGAGTATTTGAACGAGTGAGATAACTTAACGAAATGAGAAAAAATCGAAATCGTCTGAAAAAGGAAAAATTCATAAACTATGTCTATGTTTGCTCTACTAGGCGTATTTGATTTTTGAACTACATATTTTTATTACATATACATTACATATATACATATATAAATTCATTTCTACGCTTTACTACAAGAGCGAACGGAGTCGTTTTATTTTTCACCTTCAACTCATGAGGATATCTGCTAAACAGATAATTCAACATGTGTTAATGACACTGTGCTTTGTAACAGTTTCTCAAATACAGTGACTATTTTTCTAGGAGTATCTGTTTCTATTTTGATAAACGTTCTAGGAGTATCTGTTTCTATTTTGATAAACGTTTTAGGAGTATCTGTTTCTATTTTGATAAACGTTAAATGCTTACCATTTATATCCAGGATAACGACGGTTCCGCCATTTTCAGCTGGAAATAAAATAGAAAGAAATATAGGATTACTTTATTCATGTGTAAGAAGATGCGATACCGTATTCATATATATAAATATCGATGTCCAATACAGTTATTGATGGCTTTATCGTCTATACCCAGTACAAATATTGATGTATATACTAAATACATTTATTGATGACTCTACCCAGTACAAATATTGATGTATATACTAAATACAAATATTGATGACTATACCCAGTACAAACATTGATAGCTATACCAAGGACAAATATTAATGTATGTACCAAGTACAGATATTGATGTACACACCATGTACAAATATTGATGTATATAATTATCAAGTACAAATGTTGATGTATATATCAAGTACAGATATTGATGTATATACCAAGGACAAATATAAGTGTATGTACCAATTACAAATATTAAAGTACATATCAAGTACAGATATTGATTGCTATACCAATGGCACAAATTAATGTATAAACCAAGCAAAAATATTGATGGCTATACCATGGACAAATATACATGACTTTATCCATTGCAAACATTAACGAGTATACACAGTACAAACATAAATGGGTATATTAAGTACAAATATTGATGTCGATATTAAACACAAATGTGGATGGCTATACACAGGGGACAAGTATTGATGAAAAATATTCATGACTACACCCAGTACAAGAACTGATGGTATATCAAGTACAAATATTGATGGATACACAAAGTACTGACGAATATACCAACGACAAATATTGATGGATACACCAAGTACTGACGAATATACCAAGGACAAATATGATGGCTATACTAAGTACAGTACTAATGACTATACCCAGGATAAATATTGATTGCTACACCAAGTTGTGATGGCTTTACTCAAGACAAATATTGTTTGCTTTACCAAGTACATGTACTGATGGCTATACCAAGTACAAATATTAGTAGCATACCTAAGCATAATTACCTAGCATAAATGCTGTTGACTATATCAGTACAAATATTAATGACTATCCAGTTAGAGCATTTGTACCTGTATTAAGAGTTTATAATGATGGCTACTCCAAGTACAATACTGATGGTCGCACCAAGTAATAGCTACTGTACCGCGGACATATACTGATTGTTATAGCAGATTGATGGCTACACTAAGGATGAATTTTGTTGGCTTCACCGTGTACTGATTTGTATAACTGGGATAGATGTTCTTGGTTATACTAACAACTGATGTTTATACCAAGGATCAACTGTTCAGTACAAATATCGAGGGCTTTATTATTCAGTTCAGATATTAATGATAATATTCGGTTCTAATAATGATCGCTAGTACTAATACGGATGGCTACACCCAGTGCAAATATTAAGTGTTAAACCAAATTCAAATATGGATGACATATTGATGACTATGTCAGGTACATATTGCTGCCTATAACAAGTACAATTTTTACATCTACACCACGTACTTATATCGTTGGCTAAACCCAGTATAAATATTGAATGTTAAACTAAGTTCAAGTAATGGTGACTTCATCAAGTACATACATTGATGCCTATAACAAGAACGGATTATGATAAGTACAAATATTGTATATATTTTTACTCCAACTACTGTTGGCCATACCTAGTACAAATATTGACGGTTCACGTAGCAAGTACAAATTTTAATATCTGTACCAAGTACAAATATTGTTGGCTTTATCCAGTATAAATACTGATGGCTAAACCAAGTTTGGATATTGATGGCTATAACCAGTGCAAATATTAATGGCTAAACCATGTTCAAATAACCAAGAATACATCATGTGTCAAACATTATTATCTATATCAGCTACAACAACACAGTTTAATACTGACGGCTTAACCAGGTTCGAATTGTGATATCTATACCAAGTGCAAATATAGATAGCTAAACCCAGTACAATATTGAATGACTGAATTCAAATATAAATGTCTACTTCAAGTTAAAATATTTATGGCTATACCCAGTATATCAGCACATCCTCGACCAATTCCACAACATCCTCCTGTTACTATGGCTACCTTATCTGAAAATCTGCATCCGCTTCTGTCTTGGTTGTCCGCCATTCTAATGAAAGAAAACCGTACAAGTTTATATATCTTTAATTTGAAAACTGTGTTTTCTTCGTAAGTCGAAAGTCAGGTTAAATGTATGTTTTTGTGAGTATTTGACGAGAAATGTTAAATACATAGTTTAAAAACCAAAAAAAGTGAACATTAACAATCCTTTGATGACCTGCGTCAAGATTTATGTACATATCTGGGTGTACAAATTCTTCAGCACAAATCATCCGCGACTTTATCAGTGTAATATTACTCAAATAATCGAGTGCATTTCTTTTTCTTTGAAAAGCTAATAATTTATTCTCACCTGAGTCAGCAACTTCTTTATATCACTTCTTAATTCCTTTGCAAGAATTCGTTTTATTTGTGAAAAAATATGGTATGCCATAAGAGTGTTGATTATTGTGATAAACATGTTATCTATTTGTTATTATATGCAAGGTCAACACATACACTTTTATCAGATAATGCAAGTATGCTGAAAATGAAATGTGTAATCAGGTTTAATGACACTACAAAGCGTTAGACCATCGAAGGCTAAACTTACGGTCTTAAAATCCAGTTGGTCACTGTTTACCACTGGTCTTTACCTAAGGTCCAACATGAATATTTTACGGAGGCAAATTCAGAAATATTTGCGTTTACAAATGATTTTTACTGACGTCAAAAATAATAATAAACCAGATACATGTAGTTTGCATTACTCGTCTTCTAAACTTTTCGGTATTTTTCATGAAAATAAACAGTTCAAGATTTTCAAAAGATAAAGCAAACAATTGCAGGCAAATTATTTTGCCCTTGTCTTAAACTAATAGTCAAAATAATTATAATTATAATAAAACCAGGTGACGCCTGCGCTTTGGACAAGACTAGGCCTGGAAACAAATTGGCGCGCGCCCTTGATTATTTGGGTAGAAACCAGATTGCATTTATGCTGCTACGGGGCATCAAGTGTCACATTATCTAGATAACGCTCAAAGCTAAGCACGGCATATAAGTGTGCTGTACCAAAAATCGACGTCCCAGAAATTCATTGTCGTAATTGTTACTTACGTGGTGTGACATTGGTCTGTTCATGCAACATGTGTGGTGTGGTGTGCTGTGCGCTGTATGGTTTTCACCTTCCGCTTTCTTTCAGCCTCCGCCGCTGGCTAGCCTTCTGGTGAAAAAGAAGCCGAGTGTGTAAGTCTTCCCTGCTAGTATATAGCCTCTCTGCAGACAAGCCCTTTTGCAGTGACTCCAAGATGGCGCCACACGGTAATTGAACACCTTGCGGCCTCTGGCAGAACTGCAGGGGACTCGGAATAGATCTGCCTCTAGACATGTGGTATGCCAGGCCCACCGGTCTTGTGACACGCCCTGATGCCTATGAACAGACCCACAGCTATGGGACAAACAGCCCCTGTGTTCCCAGGGTTGGGTAGGATTTCGGAACTAAGGGTGAGGTAACCCCGACAGAATCCTAGAGAGTTGAAGACAGAGGTGCTAGGCCATTGACACTCTCTTAACGAACGACAGTACTATGCAGTATCGCTATGCTTGCACAGCCATCTGGTATAAAACAATGTGGTGCTGAATCTCTGAGGTCCCTCCAGGGAGATTCAGTGCCGGGCTCTGACCCTCGAGTCCACTCACAGCTACTGGGGTCCCTCTTTCAATTCTCAACATTCAAAGTGAAGAAGAAGAAACATACCAAAGAGAAAAACCAATCAGCATCAGCCTTTCAAGTTGATGCATTGGAATGCGGAGGGTGTCTTCAACAAGAAGGCTGAAGTTGAGCATATCCTCCATGAGAAAGACATCAATGTATGTTGCATTCAGGAAACTCACCTGCAACCAGAGAAATCCTTCAAAGTCAGAGGATATCAGTGTTTTCGCTGTGACAGGATTGGCAGACGAAAAGGAGGCATCATAACATTGGTCAGGAATAACATCAGTGCTGTCCAGACCAACATGCATATGGATAACTCCGAGTTCCAAGTTCTGAGCCTCAGAAAGAGCGAGTTCAACTTGAAACTTGAGAATATATGCTCTCCAAGTGACAACGCTCTGTTCCTGGACAAAGTTGCAACTGATGAAACCAGGTTCATCATTGTAGGAGACTTTAACAGTCACTCGCATAGCTGGGGATATGACCTCCTGGATAAACGTGGAGAGGAAGTGGAGACCTGGCAAGATGAAAACAAGCTTAACCTCATCAACAAGCCGGACGGTCCCCCAATTGTTTACTTCAGAAGCTAGCGAACAACGTCAACCCCTGACCTTGCCTTATGTACTGATGACATACACGGACATGTCAAATGGGATGCCGATGAGTATTTAGGAGGTAGCGACCACCGCCCAGTTCATCTTACTATGAACCGTATACCCTCTACTTCACCCAACATCCCGAGATGGAAATACAAGAAGGCCATATGGACCTTTTACCAAAGTCTGAGTGATGAGTTCTGTAAAGACATCAGAGTGAGTGGTAGAGATATCAAACGGGTTGTCAAAGACCTCAACGTCAGCATACTAAAGGTTGCTTTCAGCGCAATTCCAGGGGGAGCAAGAAAGGACTATAAGCCCTACTGGGGTGATAAATTGGAGAGTCTACATGCAAAGCTATCAGAAGTCAGGGAGGAAGCTGAAAATAATCCCTCACAAGAAAGTAACCTTTCTCTACAGCCAGCGAGCCAAGGCCAAATTCCTCAGGCACAAACTGGAAGCAAAGAGGAAGAGCTGGAGAAACAAACCAGCTTCGCTCGAACTAGAGCGAAATGGCCAAAAGCTATAGAGATTGACGAGACAGCTGAAGGATAAAGACACACGGAGGGGCACAACAACTTTTAAATTAGAAGAGAATGGTGATCTGTTGACGGATAAACAAGCGGCAAACACTTTTGCCTCCAACTACAAAAGATAACAGGTAATATTAGATGTTTCCAACATCCCCATCAACAGGGAAAAGCAAAGGGAAGCCCGAAGAGAAAAAAAGGAAAGACAGACAAGTCAAGTGACATCTGAATGCATGAAACAGCATCTTAAACTACATGAGCTACAAACAGCTCTAAGGCAGTTGAAGACAAAGATATCGCATGGAACAGATGGAGTCACAAATGTAATGCTGACCCATTTAGGTACTGCAGCAAACTACAGCTGGACACAAGACCTACTTTCACAGATATAGAAAAAGGCATTATCCCCATCCATAAGAAAGGGAAGGATCCAAAGAAAGCTGTAAGCTATCGTTCAGTCAGTCTATCTAGAAGTGTTGAAAAGACCATGGAGAGGATTGTAAATGCACGTCTGAAGTGGTACATGGAGACTAACAACCTGTTATCAATACAGCACACTGTCTTCAGACAATTCCGCTCCACTGAGGACCAGAGTACTTACATATCGCAAGAGACAGAGTACGCCTTCCAAGAACAGAAAATCGTGCTTACAACATGGATTGATCTGCAACGAGCGTTCGACAAAGACTGGACTGATGGACTCCTCGTTAAACTGATGAGGAGTGGAGTAGAAGGTCACATGGTGAGGTGGATTAAGTCATACCTCTACAACAGGAAAGCAAGAGGTAGCTTAGAACATTTCAATAGTAGGAAGATCCTACAAGCATTGCGGATCATGACAGGTTCTACAAAGTCTACACCAATCTGCATGGAGAAGCTAACAGGTACTGAGCCGTTGCAAGACAAGAGACATGCAAAGGTCCTGCTACAAGCAGAGAAGGTTATGTATTTTCAAGACCATCCCATGAAATCCAAATTGGATGGCTACACCAAAAAGCAGCTCAAATGTAGCAGCTTCGTTGACAAGACACAAAAATCTCAATCGAGAGCTCAAAACTGAGCTGAACATACCAACGCCTCCGCTAGGTAGAGAAGACATTATAAATTCTCGAATGATCTGTCTTGAGTGACTGTGAGACTTGCTGTTCCTCATCATGATGAAGGTATTTGGAATAGACTCACACTGGCTATTATCAATGAAAACTATCCTCCGGAAACATAGCCTCATGTCTATACAGATGGATCAGCCACATGCGCCATCAAAAATGGAGAAGCAGGAGTTTTCATTATGTACCCATCTCGCAAGAGTGAAACACTACATGTAAACACAGGATAACACAGTAGCGATTACAAGGCGGAGACTGAAGCACTTCATGATCATAAAGCCGTCTCAACGATTTTTTTTAAGACTCGACAGAAGAAAGCTCCTCAGTCATCTTTCTCACACACTCACTGTCTGTCAGGGAAGCTCTGATCAACAACAAAGCTCCGCAGCTAGCCAGGAGAATGCAGAGCCTGAGTATAACATGCAAAGTAACGCTTCAGTGGATTCCATCCCATTGTAGACTTGCATGCAATAAAGAGGCAAACCAACTGCATAAGCTAGGAGTTCAATCAGAACAACCAACAACACCTATGAGCTACAAGGAGAAAGTCACCACCATCAAGGCACTAAGGAGAACAAGGATAGAGGAAGATACTTTTCATCTCCTTGATCAGTCTGAACAAGTGATACTGATCGGACTTCGCTCAGGGCATAACAAGCTCAATGAAATACAGACTGGAACCATCATCAACCTGCCCATGTTGTGAGGAAGTTCAGACTACGGAGCATACTCCAGAAATGTAAAAGGCATGACCAGGAGCGAGCTGCGACTTGGCCGATAGATACCACAATCAACCAGAAATTGTATGGAAGAATTGAGGATCTGCGGCAAACCACAAGTTTCATCGAGGCTACTGTGTAGTCGCGTACGAAGGAAAAGAAGAAGTTACTAACATGTTTTTGTGACCTATACATTTTCGGAAACTGCATTGAAATAGCCATAATCTGAACATAAAAATCAAAAATGACATTTTGTTAATATTAAATGGTCATATCTGTTGCTTACGACCCATTTTACAGCCAATTTAGGAAAAGGTTGTATTTGCCACGTATAACCTATTGAAATAGCATAATAGTATTAGGCCTATATTATTTTGAGTACAACAATTCTTATATATAGTAAATAGGTTGTAAGTAGCATACATAGTGATTTAGTCAGTACACTGTAACAGTATAGCTTCGATGTTCATATGATTACATATGAAAAATAACACATCAAGCCAACATTGTGTCAGATACTTGTCCGTAAAAGTCCGTAAAAGAATTATATGGGGAAAATAATCTAAGTCAAAACACACAAAAATACAGCGACCTATCCTCTATTCCCTTAAATTCGCTATACCCTAAAGCACTGCATGAATTAAATGTCAGCCCTAAAGAGACTCACTTTATTCATGGAGTTTCATTCGGTGCGCGTGTGTGTGTTTGTGTTCGGTTGTAACGTCTTTTTCAACAATTTTTCAGTTGTCTACTTGTAGCAGAGAGCACAATGCCCAACTTTATGGTGCTGCCTCACTGGAATATCACACCGTAGACACGTAACATAATAATTTATCCCACCCAGTCACAGTATACTGTCACCGGACTGACCGTCTTAGCATTATCTTCTTAATGCTGAACGCCAAGCGAGGATGCTACTAGTACCATTTTTTACTTCTTTGGTATGACGCGGTCAGGGATCGAACCAACAACCTCCAGCACTCGAAGCGGGCGCTCTACCACTAGGCTACCGAGAGTTTCATTAGGAGAAGATGCACTAAATATTGCGAACTGCAGTTCGAGCTTCCCACGTATAGGCCCTAATTAATAAAAAAAAATAGATCCAGCCTATTTAGCCTTCCTAGCCTTCCATTGTTCACTTGTATGATTCTGTTTCACTAAAGTCGAAATTTAGATATTTACGTCCAGGATATTGATAATTTCTGATATACTAATATACTCTATTTTTATATATAAAAAAACAAAAACAAAAACAACAACAAAGTCAAGGGGTATCCAGCTTTTAATTGTTTTTCCTTAGCTGTATGAATTACCAGCAATTCTTCAAGAATCTGATCAGGTCAATGTCACACTTAGCAGTCAAATGTTAACATTAAATTGAACAGGGTCTGTTTCCTGTCCGGTCCATAACTCTGTCATTCATTAACGGATTTCAATATTACTTAGCACAGATGTTCCCCATGATGAGACAACATGTCCTGCGCAAATGCCGGAGCCCTTGCTCAAAGGTCAATGTCACCATTGGGGGTCAAATGTCAATATGGCTTTTTTCCTGTCCGGTCCATAACTCTGCCATCCATGAAGGAATTTTGATATTACTTAGCACAAATGTGCCTAATGATTAGGCAACATGTCATGCGCAAAATCCCGTCCCCTAGCTCAAAGGTCAATGTCACAATTGGAGGCCAAATGTCAATAGGTTTTTTTTCCTGTCCGGTCCAGAACTTTGTCATTCATCAAGGGATTACAATATTACTTGGCACAAATGTTCCTCATGATGAGACGACGTGTCATGCGCAACACCTAGAACCCTAGCTTAAAGGTCAAGGTCACACTTTGAGATCAAAGGTCAATAGGATTTTTTTCCTGTCCGGTGTATAACTTTGTCATGCAAAACAGGATTTGAATATCAGTTGGCACAAACATATCCCTGGATGAGACAAGATGTTGTGCGCAAAGCCCCGGCTCTAGGTCTAAGGTCAAGGTCATACTTAGAGGTTAAAGGTCAAATTCAAGAATGACTTCGTCCGGAGCATTTCTTCTTCATGAATGGAGGGATTTTGATGTAACTTGGCAGAAATGTTCACCACTATGAGGCACACTTTTCTTAGAATAATGTCCCTTTGTAGTTACTATAAATAGATTATATTGTAACTTTTTTATTACTGGCCATAGGGAAAAATTGAGACCACTTTTCTGTGGTACAACATGCATGGTACATCCAAATTTTAGGTGTATTTTGATCTATCTCTACTGGTAAAGAGTTTCTTGTGGACTTATATTTTATAGATTTTTTTTTAGGGTTTATTTCAATTTGTTGTTACTATAAATATCTTTTATGATAACTTTTTGTACAATCGGCCAAAAGAAAAAATTCCAAATGAAAACAACTGTACGTTTTTATATATGCAAATTTTAATCCAAGTGCTTTGTTATATTTTATTGTATATATAGTACAATATTGTTCATACATCATTGACAGATATCAGTTCATTATGTTATACTGCAGAAGAGAAAATTAGGTGCCTTCCAGTAGAGGACTTTGTATTGCATGGCAATACTTCATTCACTTGTTACATCTATTTCGGACTCCTACTTACGAAGGCATGAGATCTCGATTTTTCAGTCGTTCAATTAAAATGCTCCACTTTTTAATGTTATGCAAATTTTGGTACTCCTAATCCTGCAGCTTAGTAAATATTACATAATTGTCATTCATACAATACTTTCTGTTGTAGTCGCGCACCTTAATTTCACTGTAAATGTTCACCGTGCACAAATGTAGATGATACCATATTGGTTTATGTCAAAAAAAAGTTTTACCACTAGTGCAAAAAGTGGATGACAGATCAACATAATTTGATATCCTTTCATTATCCTTTCATCATTCAGACACGTGAATGAAGAAATTTTAGTAATCTTCAAAAGATTTTTCAGATACAATGACGGTGAAAATATGTTTATTGTGTAAAAATGACAGGATATCATATCAGATACATTTGTATCATAATCGAAACATTGCGGCAAAATGCCAAAAAAAAAGTATAATAACAATACAATGGAAAAATTGCTTTTAGAATCTAAATGAAAATAGCGAAATGAATGCCGCAAAGTAAGTATTTTGCGTTTCAGTTGCTTGGATCACATTACTATGTTATATCTGGAGCAATGATCTTCCCTCCAGGTTATATGCACATAAGCTGCAGCGTCATTGCATTTGTAAAACAAAATGAGAGAAAAAATGCTGTTAACAGCTGCTTTCTAATGATATTAAGAGACGGAAACTTCTTGTTGCACGTTTATACTTACCATTCCTTCAAAATTGTACGAGTATTTTATACTAAATAAAAAGTTATTATACCGTAGTACAGTAGAATAGCTGCAGGATGTAATGTTTACCTCTATCGCAGTTTAACATTAAATGTGTGACAAAAAGTCTCTTTGAATCTTTATTTCATCTTGCACCTCATTTCTTCAGCCTTAAAATTTTATTTATTGAATTTCTTTTTTTTTTTTTATATTTTTATTGTCGAAAAATGACGATATGTCTGTGCGTAACTATGCTAGTATGTTGAGTTACGTGCCTGCCATGTGCATTAATTTATGGATCTACTCCGGTCATACTGGCCAGTCGCTTTCAGAAGAGGCTACAAGTTCTATTTCTTTTCCCAGAATCTTCACCCTTGGGGAGATTCAACTGACCTGCACAAAGGAAAGTGGATTCCCTTTTTCACATCCTCCCGCTGAATAGCTTCGAGTCGGTTGCGCTACGCCTTGACCCCCTATATAGGCCTATGTAATACAATAGGCGTGTTAAAACGTACCAAATAGCTATTACCAAACATTCACAAGGATTGCATTTTTCATTTGTGTAACATTCGGATCCCGAATTGAAATTCGCGCTCTTCGCATCGTCATTTCGTACTTGGGCACTTACGGAGCAAAATAATCAAAATATCATTGATGGACAACGGTACGGTTTATTTTCACTAATTTTGAAGAATATTAAGCGCTAAATTGCTGTTGAAGCGTATTATATGCAGACGATAGGTAATGCCATGGGGTTATGTGGTTTCATGATGAAACTTCATTTATGCTGTAATCATCAATTAATATATTTGAATGTCCTTTTCAACCTAATGAGGTTTAATTCTACGTTAACGCCACAAATTTGAACATTTTTACATTTAATTTTACTCGAATGAGCTTCATCAAGAAGAATATTATACATAGGCCTACACCTCCCAAAAAGTAGGTCTTGATACCCCCATCGCAAGAGAAACACATTACAAACGACCCACAAATCTGTATAATTGCCCGGGGTAGATCGCGGAGTTAAAGGGTAAACTAATGTTTTTTTTTTCTTTTAATTATAACAATGTACAGCGCAACAAAGTGTGTTTTTATCAAATATCCTACTTTTCTTGGGGGATCCAGGCGCGTAGCTGCCTATACGCGAGTACGCGGCTGAATCCACATGATTCTGACAAAAAAAAATCAAACAAAGTTTACACATACTGCAGACAAGATGGGCAAGTCTTGCGGACTCGCTTTACATCTCTAAAGCCGCATTCACCACTATAGAAAATGCCCTCGAGGTGCTAGAGCGAGAAGGAGACTCCAAGGCGCGCAGCTATAGGTGTAGCTTCCTTGGGTTCGACTTTATCGTCTCTCTGGTTGTTGTTGAGCTCGTGCTTCAGGGTGTAATGCCACTGAATAAACTTATACCGAAGCAAAACATCGACTTAGTCGAGGCAGCCAGTGAGAGCCAGGTTCTTATAGCAACATTCCGTGCCAAGAGGGCGGACGACGCTGTGTGAGCTATACGGCAAAGCATGACCGAGGTGCAGGAAGTGGTACCACCGTAGCAACGTTCTCGCCGATTCCGTCTAGGAATACTGGAAAAGGGTAGTATACTATCCGTTCGTTGACCATCTGGTTGTAGAACTGAAGATCACCTTGTAATCGGCAATGACAGATTCAAAGCACAGTACCTGATACCAAGTCTTGTCCATGAAGCATTAACTGACACCTGCTCAAGAAGATTCCATGACGACTTCAGTGGAGAGCGTGAAAATTTCAGGCGTGAAGTTGCCCGCTGGAGAGTAAGGTGGTCTTTGGAAGAAACAAAAGCCTTCTGACCTGAGTGCAACTTTAAAAGACACAAACAACACTTTGCATCCAGACATTTTCATATGTTTTGGTGGTGCTTATCAGCATGCCGGTCTCAACAAACTCAGCTGAGTGGCAGTTCACAAGGGCGGATCCAGGATTTTGTGTTAGGGGCGCAACTAGGGGGGTCCGGGGGGCATGGTCCCCCGGAAAATTTTGGAAATAGTAGATCCTTTTGGTGCATTCTGGACGTTCTGAGGAACTTTATTAAGTATTTTAAAAGGGCAGGTTTTGTGACAAAATCAACCCAAATAACATGCTAATTATATTCCAAGTTTTATGATTTATCAGAATTATTCTTGCGTAAGTATCCCAGAATGGAATTTCTTAGCCCGAATGGATTTCTGAGGATTTTTTATTGGGAGGGGTTACCAAGGGTTATTAGCATATTGTACACTTGAATGGTAAAGAGCATTATAGGGGCTCATGCAAACTTTGTTGGATTTTTATTGTGCGAGCGTAGCGAGCAAGGAAAAATGCATATTTTACATCTTTTTTTACCAAGAACAAAAGACAAATACCTATGCTAACGAGCGAGCAAACAGAAAAAAATGCATAATTATTTTGCAGCTTTTTCACCCAGAACAAAAGATAAATACCTATGCGAGCGTAGCGAGCGAGAAAAAATGCATATTTTGCACTTTTTTTTCACCCAGAACAAAAGACAAAATAACCTATGCTCCGGCGTTTTTATGGGGGGGGGGGCGCCGGGTGCGCCTCCCCCTGGTTCCGCCCTTGGTTCAGTATCATGAGAAGGGTGAAAAAACTATATGAGATCTACCGCTGTCAACCTATGTCTGGACTAGCAAGTTTGCATAGTTACAGACATATGGACATTGACATTGAAAATGTAATCATACAGTTCGCTGGCAAAAAGGACAGAAAATAAGACTTCTTGTAGACAATCTGATTATTATGAATATAATCGGGCTTGTATTTGTTTGATATTTTAGCTCTATTTCAGAGGAAAATCTGCCGAGTAAATGGTTTATTTGTTGATATATGCTCCTTAAACGGTGGATTTTCAGTACTAAATAAAGCACCTCAGAACGCCCAGAATGCACCAGATTGCACCATTGTTTTCAAAATTTTCCGGGGGCGCATGCCCCCGCACCCCCCTAGCACAATTATGAATCCACATGAATAGATGGCTAGCTACGCCCCTGGGATCCCCCACAAACCCTCCTATGAGGGAGGGTGGGACACAACCTCCCTAACTAACCCCTCTGACTGTCGTCGCTTTGCCTTACCGCTCAAATTTACCCAGTAACCATGAATAAACGCGCGTACCCAGTTGCCTCGGTAAAATCTAGTCTCTCGCTACGGCCATGCTAGGTCTACTAAAAGCTCGCACGCATATAATGAAAGCAGTTTTAAAGAAAAAAAAAACAAGATTCTACCTAGGAGTTTGTTGTTTTTTAAACACATTTACATTGTTTTTTTAAACACATTTACAGAAGTCTAGGGGCTGAGTAGGCCAAAAAAAATGCGTTTTTTTTGTTGTTGTTTGTTTTAAATGCATCCATAGATCTCTGCAGTTACAAGGTAGGCCCTATGTTATATGATTCATAATAACTCGATAGGTCGCTAGTACCTTTAGTAGTGATATTTTTTTAGTAACAAGCTACCTAAGTTATTGACCTTCTCGCAATTATAACAACGCCTTGTGGAATCTAACACTATATATCGCTATATAAATATTCAGATCCCTGTGGACTAATGTATGCTAACAACGCATTGCATGATGGGTATTACGGTGTTCGGAACGAGGTAAAGTAGGACAGTGTGTATTGGAGAGGAATTGGCAACGTCACATTTATAAAATATTTTGTTTCTCATGTGTTTTTGTTTTTATAAACATGGATGACAATGCCATGGGTAGGTGTATTTTGAATATATCTGGTATTTGTGTAATATTAATATGATTGATACGTTTGTTTTTGAGAGAGAACATCGATTTTTCGCAAATTTAACTCGGTATGGGCTGTCGCCATTTTGGACCGCCAAGTGCGAAATTCCTTTCGTTCGATTTTTGTTTGCATGTGTGCAACATTCAAAGTGAAATAATATTACAACATGTTGTGTTATTACTTACACAACAAACGTGTGTACAATATGCAATCTTTGTAATTTAGTTATGAAAATAAAAATATAGATCGGGTCAATAGAGGTCATGTTTTGGTTCGAGTTGCCCTCGGTATGAACCGTTGAACTTGTGAACCCAAAATGTTGTGAAGCGATTACGTAATGTATCTTTATAGTACAACTATTTTGTACAATATACAGGGTTTCTTACTTTTTAGGGTAAAAGCATTATAACTTGTATTATATTTATTAAAGCAGACTATATATTTGAAAAAAAAGTGGCTAATTATCTTAACACTGGACTTCTAAATGAATTCCAGACAGTTCCCCCTCAAGACTATTCCCCCTCTGACAATTCCCCCCCTGACGATTCCCCCCCAAACTGGGGGGGAATTGTCACCTTATTTTATCTATATTATTTTTTCTTTTTACTGATGTAAAAATATCTTTTTTTTACTAATTTTGTTCTAAGGTGAGCTTTTTATTATTCTACATGAAGAAATTATTATTCTTTGACCTGGTAACTAACAGTTCATTGGATAATTATATTTATATCCTTTATTCTATTATCTATATTTTTTAGTTAGACATTGTGAAAATATTCTTAGGACGGGCGTCGGAAGGTGTTTGATATTGGGGCCGCGAAAGATGCGGTAGGTACTGGAGGGAGATACCTCCTCCCATAATGGGGGTACGGGGAGGCTCCCCGGAAAATTTTTGTTCTGGTACATTTTAGGGGTATTGACTCCAGTATTTTCTTACTATTTACATAATGTTACAAATTTAAGAAATGATTTAAAAAGTTTTTCATGATGAAAACATGTGAAATCAGAGAATACGTACCTCATCATAGTGAAGCCAAGCACTGAACATTGAATGAGCGCTGTTCAGGATTTTTTATTCCAAAAGTGCGTTTTGGAAATTTGAAATTTGAAATTTAGTGGTTGGTTAGGAGTATCCATTATAAGTATTATAATAGATATGACGTAAGTTAAACTTCACTTCTTATTTTGTTTGAAATAACAATTTTTGAGTAAAAACAATTTATGCAATTAATTCCTTACATATTAGCGGTGCGATAAATCTTAATACTTAATTACCTCTTCCATAAAAAAAAAACATGACAATTATTTTTCTTAATTTTCTACATTAATTCCTTAGATCTTAGCGGCAGGGTATATTATGTGGTATAATTTTTAAGTGTATTAACTCTATATTGTGAGGCTTCTTTAATAAACTTAGCTATCTTAAGAAGCAGCTTAGCATTTTTCGAAGACATTGAATTATTATTATTTTTCTGAATAGTGGGCCATTGTGTATTACCAAGGTTCTTCTTTCTAATATCTGTATATTGAGTGTAGAACAAAATCCTGCCATGGTTAACTGTATCCATTATTTTAACTAATGTAGATATTTTCAGGACACAAATATCGCATAAAATATGATAAATACTTCCATCTTACAGAAGGATTATTTACACATGAAACAGAAATAGTACTTGTATAAAATAAATCTCAAACCTTTTTGGGATATTTTATTCCAGAAAAAAACCCTAAAATGTATAATAATTAAGGGATACATACAAACAAATCATTGTTCCTTTGACTTCTCAATTCGATTGAAAGGTGCTGATTACCAGAATCGCGTAATGACATTATTGCAATAAACAAATTTAATCAAAATGGTAACCAGTCAATCTTTCACACCTCTTGATTGAATTACCAGCTGTAAAACAGTAATCAAAGCTGACATTGATCAATCAATTATGATATTGTTGTTGTTACATTTTAATTGTGTTCTATGTGTTAGGATTATGATATTTATAAACAATATAACAATTTGTCCATGTATAATGACAATTATCAGTATTCAGTATTACTAACTTTGTGTGATACTTTTGATGAAGCACTTGTTGGAAATTGTGATATTTAAACCAAAATTAGATAATGCCAATCAACTTCTTCTTGTAAGAAATTTATCAAAACCTGTATTGTAAGGATATAGTACTTTTTATCCAGAGAAAATACTATTACTCCATGCTTTCTGGAATGAAAGCAAACCAACACATGTAACATCCTTAATTTCATGGTGAATTCCAAGGACGTTTCAACTTGTAAAATTGTATTGATATTTCATCGTTTTTTTAATTCATGTTTGCAGCTTCGTTTTTGATCAAGTTTTTCATATTAATGTTTAAAGTGGTATTATTGGCTTTTATGAACATAACTGTAATCTTTTTAGTTTTCCCCAATTAATATGATTAAGATAGTTTTATTGTCCAACATCGGGAAACTCGGAAAACATGAAAGAACATTATGGTTAGATTATCTCTCATGTAATTAGATATTTGATTCGATTTTTATTCTAGTATAATAATATATAAACTAC
Organism: Mercenaria mercenaria; assembly: GCF_021730395.1. Lineage (NCBI taxonomy): Eukaryota > Metazoa > Mollusca > Bivalvia > Venerida > Veneridae > Mercenaria > Mercenaria mercenaria. The sequence continues at coordinate 57,699,065 of NC_069375.1, read as the reverse complement.
TTACATAAAAATAGAAAGAATGTAAAATAATTATGTATATTAAACACTAATGAAAATGCTAAAAATGATACTTTAATGCTTTATAGCACTAGCTAGCTATTATCCAAAGTAGTACAACTTCAAATAGAAATGAGCATTATTTTGACGATCAGACAACCTTATCAAATGTAAATATTTCTTACTTCTTTTTATATATGTCGTAGCATAAAGGTTAATTTTTCTATAGATAAATACAAAAATTAACTTAATTGCTTTAAGTGTATTTAAGTTCTAAGCACTTTTATGATTTCCACGTTCCCGAAAATGCCACATTTTCACATAGAAAAATATGCTATTTTGACGATCAGATTACCTTATTAAATGTAAATATTTTCTTTTTTTTTTACATACATCTTTGCATAGAGGTTCCATTATAGATACCGTTAACAAATAAATAAATTGCTTTAAAAATAATTAAGTTCTCAGCCATGGCTACTTATCCAAAATGCTACTTCTTCACATAAAAAAATTCCTTATTTTGGGTACCAAATTAATGCATCAAATATGAGTTTTTCTATCTATTTTTAAATATACAGTATTGGAGTATAAGATTTTTCCATATTAGATAAACTTTACAACCCTTTAAACATATTATAATATGGAGAGGGGGAACTGTCACCCTTACATAACATTGTGGGGGGAATTGTCCGGGAGTGAATTGTCTTGGGGGGGAATTGTCTTGAGGGGGAATCATCTTGGGGGGGAATAGTCTGACAACCCTTCTAAATTCATTAAATTGGGCCACAGACACTTGGAGTTTAAGCCCCCCCCCCCTCCCCTCCCCTCTCTGCCCCTGTTAAATATCAGCCAAAATTTTTAGTCATTTAAAACACACCGAACTTACAAATCTCAAACATTTTATATGTTTTGTTACATATTCAGCATCTGTTAAATATTACTGTTTATATAGTAATGTCTAGTAATATTGCGGGTTCCCTCGTATCTCAGTAATCTCAATTTGCCGGAGTAGCAACGCAGTTACAAACATTTGTAAACCGGAACCACAGGATTTTGTTTACGAACATTTTCTGCAAAATTCTATTGTAAATGGTTAGTATCGCTTCTAAAGTCTTATCCCAACCATTCAATATCTCAAAATTGTGCATCTGCTCATCACCCCTTCCCACCCTAAAACGCTTTTATTTAAATTCAGCTAAATCCACAGCCCGGACAGCTTCAGAAAGTTCGTTTGATGCATTGTTTTTATGAGTGAAATTTTTGCCGTCACATGATGAAGCAAGTAGGCGTGTCCCGCAGCAGTCAAAATCAGATGCCACGATATTTGAGAACTAGGGGATTGTTTAAGTAGGTCAAATACGGCTGACATTTTTTGTGTTTTTTACAAATTCTCCACTGGCCGAGAAAGAAACATGATTTGCAAGTTATTAAAGTCAGACTTTATTGTATTGATATGTTATTTATATTCCGACCATTAGTACCGCAATACAAGGGAACTCCATCCTACTATCATTGCAATAAAAATCCATCCTACTATCATTGCAATAAAAAGTAAACTTACTCCAAATTGAGTCCAAGGAATATGAGAATAGATCCAAGCTTGATTGGTGTTGCGCAGTCAATTTTACCAATAGAGCCGGGACACAGACGATATCATAAATGGTTAATAATAAAAATACTCAACTCCGAACTGCCGAGAGATCTAATGCATGTACCAGTCAGGGGTGTAACTGTTTTAGGTTATGTAACCTATTTCAGTTACTTTTTCAAGAATTTTATAACCTGTATTAGTTATAAAATAAGGATAACCCAGGTAAGTTATTCAAAAAAAGCCTTTTTACTGCTCTCACAAAGTGAGCTTTAAAATGCAATATGTAGCAAACTGTGGTTAATCAAATTCTCTTTTAGTCTGATAATGACCTGATGAGCATAATGGGATGTTAAGAGTTTTATAGCTTAAAAACCATTTGCGTAAGACTTTATCAGCCTTGCGTAAAAAAATTTACTGCACAGCTGGAAAGATAAAAGGCCAAGGATTCAGGAAATGATTGCATTAGTCACATTCAAAATGAGGAATTGACACAGGAGGGCTTTGTAATATTTTATGATAACTGAAACAAGTTATGAAAGTAAACGCAGTAACTCAAATGGGTTATAAAATGTGATAACTTGAAACAGTTACACCCCTGACTGTGTACTGCATGTTTTTTGTCAGGGCTTCGGGTTTGTTCCCTATTGTGATTGATCTGTCAAGGGTACAGGGCACTTGTTTGGCCGTGTTTGGGGCCAATTATGGGCCCCATTCCCCTCTTAAAATAATGTGTATTTGGTGTTTCCTGCAGACTGTAAAAGGGGCATGGTGCTTCCCTTGAAAAAGGGCACTTTTAATGTGCGGTTTGGCGCTGAAAGGGCATTCGTCCAAATACGCTTGCTGGCATCATTTTACAGACACCATTTTACATACTATTTTCACATTGCATTTGAGAATCTTTCATATCTCAGATATGGGGTAGATATTTTGTATTATTCCTTAGATAATGTTTACCATACTTTCAAATATTCTTATTTTGTTATCAACATGAAGTGCTGGCTTGCATTTTCAGACAGATATCAGGTGATAATTTAATAAGCAACAAGTTTTATTGAACAACTATCAATGCGCAACTTTATTTTGTCAGTCATCACATATCATTTCACCATTGAATTACGTTAAGAGCAAGAACATAGGCAGTTCGTCAAATCTACATGTAATCAATGACTGTGTACCTATATCGCTGATTAAACCCATTGTACTTCGTTGTCAGTAAGATTTAGAAGACAAATCTACATGGAAAGTTACATTTTTCTATTGTTTTGGGCATATGAAAACGAAAGTAGAATGCTACGTAAAAAGTACATGCTGTGAAATTTGCTAGATTAGATCGTCTGCCACTATTTTTATCAAGTTTCTGCGATACATACTAGTGTTGTAAAATCGGTTTCAAAACAAAATCGATAATTGAATCGAATGTGAAGTTCAGAACAGCTATTTCGATTCACAGTCGATTATATAATCGAAAGTAAAAGCATTCAGACTTACCTATAATTATACTCTTATTATAGATTCCACTTAGGCAATACATTTGGATTTTCAGATAATTTCATAAAACAAAAATATACTATGCTTTTATCATTACTTGGGACTAGGGATGTTTATTAAAATTGTACTCGTAAATACTTTCCTTGATAAGTAAATTAAATCAATAACAAGTGTCAAGTGATCATGGTGAATACATTTAATGTATTTAGTGAATGCATTTTTACTTTTAACTATAAATTTCTATAAGTATAAAATTGATTAATTTAATCTCAATCTTGTTGGCTTGATAAGATAAATATTAAACAAGATAGTTCAAGACTATTTCAAAATAAGGTTGACAAATTGACAGACACAGAGAGGTACATCGGGATCATTGTTTAATAATTCACAAAGTCCATACGAATTACGAAGGGTTCGAATAGTTTGGGTACGAAAACATACCTTTGTTCACATATGATTTTCGGCAGAGTTTGCAAATAACAGATTGCATGTTGAGGTTTTCTTTAATAGGTGGTCCTTGTTTTGTTTTTTTGAAGCCAAAATAAGCCTACACAGTCAACCGAACTTTTCCTGGACACTTTTTTGTGCCATTTTAAAGTGTGAGAGTGACGTCCCTTGCGGTTTAATTAACGATGTGTATGAAAATAACGGATATATGGAATGAACGGAAAGGGATCAATTGCGCGAAAAGTGCTAGCAACATCGATTTCAGAACTCCAACATCGATAGTCGGCGACCTGCGGCTGCCAGCGACAATTATTCGATTTAACTCGATCATCGTTTCATCACTAATACAAATGTACATACACTAGTTTGAATCAATGATTGACTATGAATTCAGCGTTCGACACTAACGGTGTCCCGGGATCCCGAGGACACCAAAAATCCGCAAGGGATCCTAAAGTTCACAATTTCGGTCATCCGTCGGGACTCTTGATTTTCAGATAAAATATGATTCTAAAAAAATGAAATTCCCCAGTCTTGTTCGCTCAAACATCGGTCTTTTGCTAACCAGGGCGTTCAGTTGACCCGAGGTCCCGGGTTTTGACCCGCGAAAATCGAGAAAAACTCGTATTTTACCCGCATAAATTACGGCACGTGCGTCGGCTTGACTCGCGGAAATTTACTTAGATGCGTTCCAAGTTCGATAGTTCTGCCCCTGTCAATCAAAATCCAAGTGAATTTCAATATTGTTCGCCGGCACAAGTGGAAATATGGCAGTAGGCGGAGCGTCGTATGTTAATTAGCTCCCGACAGATGTCAGTCACGCCACGCGCCAAATGACACGTGCTTATCTCGCGGTTTGTATTTAGTACAATATGCCTTGCCATTATCAAAGGTGTTTATTGATTAATGTTTACAAGTTAATTGATAAACAATGCAGCCTTAGATTATCGTGTTTGTACCATTATTTTGTGTGCTCGATACGATTACATGAGCCGGTCGGCCGTTACGGTCTATAACAAATTTATTACCATTGCCGAGGCTTTGTTTGGGCAAAACAAATTAAATAAGCAGAAATTATACGTGGTATGATGAGAAAATAAAGTTAAAACAGTTATCTTTTCGAGAACTTTAACTGTTACTTTTGTTTTTCGTATTTGTCACTCGTTTTCTAGACCGACATTTTCGAACATTTTTATCATTTCTTACAAGATTTTTCTAGTACAAACTAAAATAAAAAGCCAATAAAACGTCTGCATTTACGAAAAAATATGATCACTGTTGCCAAAGCAGCTCTTATTTAGAAAAATTTGCTGATAATAAAAGCATGCAAACACTAAACCCCACCCACTTTTAGGCAATGTGCAAAATAAAACAACTAAAATATGAAATGTTTAAGAAAATCTGTTATGACCAATGTACTAGTTTTAGATAAAGTCTGTGGGAGTTGCATTAATAAGGCCTAAAAATCTTTGTATCTGGTAACATGCTCAAAAAATTAGGGTAGGTAGGGCGGAACATTTTTTTTTTTTTTAAATTTTTTTTTATTTAAGGGAGACTTTTCGGAATTTTTTTTTATGTCAAAAAAATGATTACAAATAAGGGGGTTATAAGGGGGAATGAACTAGGCGGCATACATTTAGACGAACTACAACAAATGGCAGAGGAGTGCGATGGTAATGAAGATGAGGGGGAAGAGGATTTGGACAGAAATGACATTATTCTTTTACAGCAAAAGTCATACAAGCTATTGTTGTCATTGATGTAAAATGGAAATAAAGTGGAAATAAAATACATGTAGTACTGTAAACAGTTGTGTTTGTTAGATTTTAGTTTTTTCATGTTCTTACCACATTTTGTTATCAGGGACTCCTAATTTTCAGCAGGGATTCCTAAATTTCCCAGCAGGTATTCCTTTGGGATACCTGGCAAAAAAGTTAGTGTCGAACGCTGGAATTTGGTTTTTTTTTCTATCTAATCATACAGTATTAAGTAAAATAAACATACATGTGAATACCTATGGTTTATTGCAAATAATAACTCAAAATTTCGGCTTGCTTGAATGCGGCCGTGAACTTTCAGCTTAAATTTCGGCCTTATAAAATCATTTTGACAAATTATTTACTATAACAAAACTATGGCCTTGCATTTTTAGTTTATTCATTTAAATCTCGATCAGGTTTTATAACTTAATCGCTAGGTTATCGGTTATTTTCATACCGATGTACGTTTTCAAATTTTCAAGATGGTGGCGACGTCTGCATCAGCGCGTCATGAATGTGCTTTGGAAATTACGACTTCGTAATTATTAAACAAGACATTTGTCGATTTGACATTTTGAGTCTGGTCATTTTTCATGGGTTGGTCGGCGATCGACAAAGGGCAAACATTCAACATTTTATTTTTAACGGCCTAATGAGCACATCAGAAATGTGTGACAATCAATCTACATTTTTACTGATTACAACCTTTTAAAATAATTATCCTTTAATCATGTGTTAACTGACCGTTTTCAATCATCTCTTCCGTAAAAAGGCTAAATGTAGATTCTCCGCTGACGTGCTAAAAACAACAAATTTTCATCTACTGTTTCCAATTAAAGAATCATAAAACAGTAATTGATTGCATAATCCTGTCAGTTCTTAATCAGGGTCATTCACAGTTGATGCACCCACGTGTCGAACTGTTGATCAAAGCCGATAATTGATGGTACAATACACGGAACATGCCCCGCGGACATTGGCTATCCAGGCTGGTTTTGAAAGGGCACTTTTCAAGATAAATACAAAAGCCTGATAAAATAAAAGGGCACAGGGCGCAAACGGGCAGCTTGAAGGGCACCTTGGCGGCACTTCAAACGAGGCATGGCGCTGCGCCATATTAAAAAGGCCTGCAGGAAACACTAGTATTTTTCCCCTTTCTCAGAAGAAAATTCCCCTGATACTAGGTTGTTTGACACAACTAGATGTTAATTCTTATAATGCCTCAAGGAAGGTTACTGCTACAATATATATGCTAAACAGAGATCTATCATTACAAATACATTGTAATTGTACTGGAAAACGTCCCCAACGACTTTAAAGCGGCTCCAACTGTTTTAAGTTGGCGAAAAGGTTGGTGACATGTATGAAAAACCCAGAGGAGGTCCTGACAGCAACAGTTAAAAGTTATCACGCTGTCCCAAAACATCCTGTAATGTTTAGACTAGCTGTCAACAGACAGCTCTTGTTTATAGATTTTATTATGTGTTCATTTTTAATAAGTTTATAAATGTGGGATCAGTGTGATAAACTACAACATTTATAAATATATGTACATGCAATATCAAAGTTTCAGCAAACAGTCTTGCTGGGGAAACAGACATAAGATGCTAACACGTGGTCTGTATTTAGGTATGGTAATGGATATCCCTCGCATATGGTAGTTATACGGACCCCAGAAATGAGTGAATCTGATAATTAGTGTTTCTGTTCTAACTTAAATCCAAGCAATGAGAAAAAGTATTTAATTTCTACAAAACAGGAAGTATTTTGCTGCAAAAAACTATGACACTTCCTTATAAATGCAAAGAAACATGTAAGTTATTAATTTTGTAAACCACTGTGTTTTTCCCAAGATATCCAGACCAGACCCGGCGCTCATTCCAAAAAACAAAGATTTGCTGTGACAGGGTCATTATGACCCTCTATCAGAATTTCCAAGGGAAAATCCTGCTTGGGTGATATCTTGAGGGTCATGACTCATGGGCTCAAGCAAAAACATACAGTTTTACAGAGGGAAAAGTTTATACTACTATTTAGCAACAAGACATCATATTACCGATTTGTCTTTTTTCAGAGTCTCTAGAAAATAGTGTAAGCAGTGGTCCTGGAATGTCAATGGCAATGGATATGGGAGGTATGGGTATGACAAGCCCTATTTCATCTGTTGGTTCCATGTCGCCAGGAATGTCCTCACCAGACATAAAACCTGATATCTCATCCCTGTCAGTAACATCGCCGCCTGGTTCATACTTCAGTTACGGAATGCATCAAGGCATGACATCACAGTCCGGTTCCATTCACTCGCCGCCTTTACACTCGCCATCATCATCAGTGCAGTCGCCATCGATGATGTCCATCGGATCACCAGGCTCAGTTGGTTCCCCACCAAATCCACACATGCCACATACAACTCTGAGTAACAAACACATATGTGCCATATGTGGTGACAGAGCTTCGGGAAAACATTATGGTGTTTACAGGTAAGGCTTATATACCGTTTGATCCCTCATCGATGTGGGTTAGAGCCTCACTCAGGGCTTTGAATTCTTCATGTGAGGAAGCCATCCAGCTGGCTTACGGAAGGTCGATGGTTCTACTCTGGTGCCCGCTTGTGATGAAAAAATGCACGGAGGGGCACCTGGGGTCCTCCTCCACCATCAAAGCTGGAAAGTTGCCATATGACCTATAATAGTGTTGGTGCGACGTTAAACCCAACCCAAAAAAATAAACTAAAATAAACCGTTTGATATGACTTCTTGCTTTTTCCTGTAACATTCATTATGAAGCTAAGTATTTTATTTATTCAGGCTGTATTTAGGCACTGCTAGTCGCCATTTTTAAGTCTTTTACAGTTTCAGATGCTCGAGATAACATTCTATGGAATTGGGAAGACCAGAGTTTGAAAAAATACTTTAAACATGTTAAATAGACGATAGATAAGACTAAAATAATTTTGTTCATACTTAATTCTGTAAAGTCATTTAATTATTTGGCATGATTGGAAATCTGGGGTTTTAGTCAAAACGGCTATTTCACAGATATGATATAAAATGAGAATGTTTCTGAGGTATAATTCAGTTTCTCCACAGTGTCACATTTTTTTTCATCACATGTTCAATACCTTGTTTGCATGTTAACAAAAAGTTTTGAAGTCAGCGACCTTAACCACTCGGCCACGGAGGCCACTCATTGAAAGTAGAAGAAAAAATAACAGGCTATTATTATTTTATGGAATATTCTAGTCACTGGCAGTGCATTTCTCTGTTTATTTAAAAAAAAAAGAAAGTTCTCGGTGAAGTCGTAATCTGTTTAGAATGAAATTGCAATCAGGCAGATCGTTAATGTTTCTTTCTTCAGTTGTGAAGGCTGCAAGGGCTTTTTCAAGCGTACTGTACGAAAGGATCTGACCTATGCGTGTCGGGATGATAGAAATTGTATGATAGATAAACGTCAGAGGAACCGATGCCAGTACTGTAGATATATGAAGTGTCTATCTATGGGCATGAAACGAGAAGGTAAGTGAAGGCAACATTGTTGTAGCGGGTTGTGTAGCTTTTGTTATGTTAATCAGGCTTAGTCCAGATTGTGTGCAAATTCTGTGAAGTCGTTGTAGATGCTGGAAAAAAATTAACAGATGTTTGATATACTGGCTTGATTTCTGTCTGTTTAATACCAGTTAAGAGTCCTAAGTGGGTGTAGGTCCAAGAAAAAGGGAAATAAAATGCAAAAGTATATTGTAGTTCCACTGCAGTTTATTTTTTTGAAGCACCACAAAAGACCACAGGGATCTGAGTGGGCATGGCTGCGGGTGTGGTAGGCAGCAGAATTGAGCATATTTTGAAGGCATACACTGGTCTCCGATGTGTAACATGATTTTCTTGCTTTCTTAAGATGTGTCCTTTCCCCCTGAATTTGACATTACATCTAGGTTTGACTTCACCATACAATCCTATTTTACTCCCACATAACATACATAGGTCCCTTTCCCTCTTACTGAAAGAAACTTATATATGTATTTCTATCAAAGGGCTTATCCAGCCTGAAAAAACATTGTCCACAGTTTCCACTACCATTAAGGTTGAACGTTCACCATACATGTCCCGGTCTGTGTAGGTGTGACTGAAAACCAGGGAATGTAATAAAAGTGTTATTTATCTATTGAGAAATATTCATGAGGCTGATTATAATGACATGGATGTAAATGTCACTTTAGCATGTTCAGTGGATACATTGTATTGTCATTTGAGAAAAAATCTGGAAATTGTGCAAATTTTTGTTATCTCCGACTCACCAGGGGATGCTATCGGAAGCCAAAGTTTGCCTACTTCCGCTAACAATATTAGCAGCTTTATTGCTTATTATCATTCTGGTATAAATGCTAGAATTTTTTTTTTCATCTTTGTAGATTTGAAATGTCAGTGACCTATCAATGTATGGCTTAATATATGAATAGATGATAGGCAGTTTGTTGAACTTCTGACTGTTTGCAAAATTTATTTTGGGAGCACTGACCACTCATACATTACTGATGAGACAACAAACACAGATGTAGTCTTGCTTGATTTATTCTTTGTTTGATTTTCATGATTTGATTTGTTTCATTGACTGAACTTTTGCCTGAACTTTTGTTTGGTAAGGCAGTGTAGAAAAATTGAAATGTGTGTTTTTTGTGCACCATAGGTTTTTTGGAGTGGATTTCACTGCCTGGCCAGAATTATGGCACTTGACTCAGCCCCTCCCCCCCCCCCCCCCCCCCCCCCCCCCCCCAAAAAAAAAAAAAAAAAAAAGGAAAAGTACAAGGGCCTAAAAAATTTTGTTGCACATATCTGAAGAAGTATCTGGCATTGAATCATGGAACTTTATATGAATGTTGTTATGTATGTGAAGACGTGCACTTGGGATTTTATTCAGGATTTAACTGCCCCTCCAATCCCCACACACCACCTGCAGCTACAAAAGTCATAAAGAACTTGCTCTTAGTTCTTTTATCTTGTGTTTTATTTCTTGATGATGTTTTGTAGCATCCGTATCAACTTTCCTAGCCAAAATGGTAATGTAAAAGTTCAGGGGTTCCGTTAATTATTGGAAGTAGAAGTGGAATTGCAAAGTACAAGCAGAGTCTTGGAGTCCATCCATTTAGAACTTTACTTGCTTCAGGAAAAGTAGTCCAGGCTTAATGAAATCCCCAAAAGTTTACTTGGTCTTGTAGTGTCAACAAGTTTCTGGGATACCAGTGACATAATATGAACATATTTTATGTCTAGGGGTTTTTTTGGTTGGGGGGACATTACATTGTTCTCTAAGCACTACAGTAGAAGGGCAATTGCCATTAATTGAGCCGCACCAAGAGAAAACCAATGTAGTGGCTTTGCGACCAACATGGATCCATGCTGTTCGCTTTCAAAGCCTATTGCAATTAAAGAAACCGTTAGCGAAAAGCATGGATCCTGACCAGACTGCGCGGATGCAAAGCCACTATGTTGGTTTTCCCATGGCGTGGCTGAGTTATCTTTTATTTACATCAGCTTATTTCTTTTAATGCAATGCTTTCTGTTTATTTCTGTCTTTAACACCTTCTCTGCAAAAAGAGTTTATAAAATGGCGTGCACTTCCCTGTACAAATGCACCAACGGTCAGTCAGTGTGTTGTGGGGGAGACTAAACAGTGATAGTGATTAAGTTAGCACTACACTAACATGGTTCTTTAATAAACTTGCTACTAGAAAAATATTTTAAAAGGCAGAAGTGCACCCATTAGTTTCAGTCTTCTTATTGGATCCAAGAGTATAAAATCTAAGTTGGAGTACCTGTCTGAAAAATTGAGTACCTGATAGGTTGTTTCTTAACACGGTATTTTGACTTACCAATAGCAAGGTTACTACTAGAAAAAAAATCTGTAAAGGCAACAGGATACCATTCATATTCTGTCTGAGAATAAAACTTGAGTACCAGTCTGAAAATTTGAGCACCTGATTGGTTGTTTATTAGCACAGTTTTTGACTGACCAATAGCAAGGTTACTACTAGAAAAAAAAATCTGTAAAGGCAACAGGATACCATTCATATTCTGTCTGAGAATAAAACTTTAGTTTGAGTACCAGTCTGAAAATTTTAGCATCTGATTGGTTGCTTATTAGCATGATACTGAAATAGACCAGTCACAAGCTTCCATTCTAATACTGGTCTCCAAACTTAGTTTCATAATCTTGGAGCTATTGTTACAGGTGGTTTTTCAATTGGACATTGTAGTTAATAATGATAATCTTGGCAGTGAAGCTGTCCAGGTAATCAGTAGACTGTGTTTTTTTGTTTTGTGTATATGTGTTCTGTATTTCAGCATTGATTGACAAATCCACTAGTCCTGCAGTGAATTCTGGTATGTTAATTAACTTACAGCAGCAGGCAATTTCCAGGTTCATTGATACACTTCTCCAAGGCAAATGTATTAAATATATGGGAAAACTGGGGGAAGATATGGGAAAAATACTAAACTTTTAAGGCAAAAAAAAGGACAAGGAGAGATCATTTCAAAACAAAAGTATATGAGAACATTGGAAAACATTAATTAGATGTAAATAAAAACATATTGAGGATTCAGTAAAGATAGGCTGGGAATGAAAATCTGGCATAGAGTAAAAAGGAAAAAATTGGGAAAGCAAATTCTGGGAAAATGTTTTTTTGAAAATCAAATTTAGGAAAAATGTATTGTAAAGTGATAAGACACTGATACTTAGTACTAATTACACACTGTTCATACTAACAGTTTTAAAATTATGGGTACTGAAGTTATGCAATTGACAGTTTAAAATATATTCCATTTTTCTGTTGTAATGCACTGATAATATAACATGTTGAAGGGACCTAACTTCACCTTCTGGAATCCGGTTTTGGTCAAACCACTGGACAGGCATAAAAGAATAACATTTTGATGATTATTTCTTTTTAAAGTAATAATGTGTTATAAGAAGGTTATTTAACTAGAGGGAAAAAATGTCTTATTTCATGGAAAAATCGCATCAAGATAGTAAAGAGATTTATGCTTACTTATATATAGAGGACTATAAAAATGTTAAGAACATGTTCTAGATAAGAAAATTCATTGATTTCAGTTCTCCTGTAAAGTTTGGATTTTTAAGTGCCCACTGTCTGTCTGGATATAATTATGGTAATTAAATGCATAATTTTATTTCAACTTCAAGAGGGTTTAAAAAGGCTTAAGTAGACTTGGGTGTAGAATTTTTAACTGAAAGTTCTTGTTACCATTACCAGTTAACCCAGGGTTTTTTCTTGCTGTTTTGGGAACATAGCTATACCCCAGATGGAATTTGACCGTAAATGTTCCAATTGGATATTAGTCCATAGGATATAGTAGGGGTCACTTACTGTGGTGGCGATATTGCCTATGCGACCATGCGACAGTTCACCGCACATCTGGTGATCGATATTCTCACTGTTCGCGTTCAGTCAGTAATTTCATAATCCTTCGATAATAAATGGGTGCCCAATGAATGATGGACCATCATTTTAGAATCAGCAGTAAAGTTAAGCACTTTCTCCTACACTTGTTTCACATTGTACAACCTCTTTAACATACTGCCATTACAAAATTGTCTATAATTTGGTCCATGTTTGTGCAATTTTGATGAAATTTTTTTCTGACTGTAGATTGGGAATTTTTGCACTCATTTTGGGAAAAATACATACTTTTTGGCATTGGGAATATAGCCGAATAACGGCTATAAAAATGGCCGAAAAAAAACCCTGTAACCCTAGTCATGTTTCATAGTGGTTGTTCAAATCTTACAGCACAGGTCTATAATCGGGTATTTTAAAAAAGAAAAAAATACTTGATGTAAAAATCGTTCTGGTTTAAAGTTATCGTAAATTAAGAAATATTTTAATGTCAGTCTGAATTTACTCATTAGCTGAAGCTGGTCTGTTTTGCTTGGTAGATAGAGCAAAGATGTAAGTTTGAATCTGGATTATGGTGTGTTACCGGTATGTCCATTGTTGCGATTGACTGTAGGCAATAATTATGTGAAGTCATTTATTTTTTCAGTCACTTTCTGAAGATTGGGGAATATTTCCAGTTCTATCTTCGCTCCCAAATATTGCCTCTCGCAGATACAAAATGTTTGTATTTATCTTCAGTGACCTAAATATATATGAGCCGTGCGATGAGAAAAAACATAGTGGCTTTACGACCAGCATGGATCCAGACCAGCCTGCGCATCCGCGCAGTCTGGTCAGAATCCATGCTGTTCGCTAACAGTTTCTCTAATTGCAATAGACTTTGAAAGTGAACAGCATGGATCCTGACCAGACTGCGCGGATGCACAGGCTGGTCTGGATTCATGCTGGTCGCAAACCCACTATGTTGGTTTTCTCATGGCGCGGCTCATATGCCTTAGTTTCACAGATGTAGGCGTATATAGACCCAGTCTGCAGTGTTTAGAAGCGGAGAACATATTAATACTGGTTTAGGCAAGAGTCTTGCGGCACTGATTTTGTGTACCAGTATTGATCACCGTAATTTTATCATGTAACTTTATTACTGTCGAAAAACTGCATTAGATTTAATAGGGAAAGCATTTGGATGAGTTTCAAAGTGTGCATCGATTTTACCAAGCGAAACAGCGTCGTTCTGCCAGAAAAGACCTAAATTGGTTGCTGCAGACACAGTTTATATGAGATTGAAATGAGCTGTGCCATGAGAAAAACCAGCATGTGTGTTTGTGACCAGCATGCATTCGCGCAGTCTGGTCAGAATCCATGCTGTTCTTTTTCAAAGCCTATTGGAATTAGAGAAACTGTCAGGCCATACCAAATTGATATGTCGTTCGTCGGAACTACCGCATCAATAATTTCATTCCCGAGAAAAAAAAATAAAAATCGCCCGCCCGCACGTACATAAAAATCTCCGAAAAAAAATTTTTTTTTCCGATTACGCGGTCCGGAATAATAACGGCAAAACAGGTTTTATCGCTGTTTTAATGCGTCAAAGTGAGATTGATCGGATTTCATGCGTCCGTAATACATGTAGCTGATGTCCCAAACTCAAAAAGTCAGGAATTATGGTGTTGTTCGTCATTTGTTTTAAGTCTGGGGTGTCTGTGCTAGTGCCACACATGGCCTTCGATGTGCCGGTAGGTAATGAAGTAGGCACATTCTACTTTTGTTCAATACAGTGAAAAGAACGAAGCCCGACTTGTAAGACGTGCACGGGGATGCAGTTAAAAGTATTTGGAAATATTGTTCAGATATAAAGTTTTCAAACCATTTGTTATCACTTGTTTAGTTCAGCCTGTTAGATCTAGAGCCCAAAGCTGAGGCCAACTACTATCTTAAAAAAATATTTGTTCACAGATCCTGACCGACCTATCACATTGTCTCGGCCCAAATCTTTTAGAACGTAACTTCTTTAGTGCAGCAGTCAGATATTCTATCAAAACGCATTTAGTCAATTTAAAAATTGTTTAGCTTTTCAAATAAGTAGTGTTGATATGAAAATAATTTCTAACAAAATCTGTCCTTTTGTAACCCCAGTTTTGCCTGTTTGTACACATGATGCCAGGATATATTAATTGGCTGTAAATTGATTGAACAAAAGAAACTGAAAAAATCCCAGACCTCCCCAACTCTAAATTTCTAGTTCAGTCAAAGCACAACAAACATCACTTTTAAGGGTGGCCATATTGGGATATTCTTTGTGCGTCTGTTATCATTTTTGCCTGAAATGAATCTCTACCACAAAAACTTAAGCTAGCCTGATCTGTTAAGAAATTATTCCAAAGGGATTTGAGCAATGTCGAAGCATCTGTCTGCCCAACTCCGTTTGGTCTCACTGGTCAAGTGGTTTATTACTTCCCCTCACCTCTGTGGTTTGGAGTTCCACTAGGGGCACAAATTTGTTCATGTGTCAAAGCCATCTAACTGTGTTTCAGAAGAAATGTTATTCCACACATGTGCCTGTTTTGTCTTAAATATTCCTCATCCTGTGCCGTTAAATAGGCACGCCTTCAGATTAATGTAGAAAAATCAAAATTAAAAATAAGACACATCCCTTAGAAATTATATTTACAAAATAAAAAAAAAACAACAAAGTGATTCAGTGAGTTTTGGCAAGAATTTATTTGCAAAATCATTCATGTCGTCGTTAAAACATATAGAAAAGCTATATACTGTGTTACCCACACTGTAAATGTTTGATTTCTGTGTTATTTCTAAAGAAATGTTAACTTTATGTATAATCATAACCGCCTCCTCAAGGGTCCAAGCTCGGAAAAAAAAAATAAAAAAAGCCCGCTCGCTCCATGTAAAATCTACCCGCCTCTGAAAAAATCAAAATTGAGAAAAAAAAAATAAAATAAAAATTTCGCTCGCTCGCTCCTATTTTTTTTGAAAATTTTCCGAAGAACTATTAATCAATTTGGTATGGCCTCAGCGAACAGCATGGAACTGCACAGTCTGGTCTGGATCCATGCTGGTCGCAAACGCACTATGCTGGTTTTCTCATGGCACGGCTCAAATGAACATGCAAAATGACTGCCAACTTGAGAAATATATTTTAATTGATGTAAATTCTTCAGAGATATTGCTTAAGTACAGATTTAATTAGCGTGATGGTAATGATAATATATGATGGTTATGTTGCCTAGCAACAGATTTAGCTTTAATGAAAACTACGATATTATGATGGAAACGAATAAAACTACTGGAAAGATCAGTGTAGGCCTTAGTATGTTCTCGATTTAAGATGCCAAACTTTTATGACATAATCTGATTTTATAGATGTTTTACAATGTTGCCATATCTACATCAAGATTTAATTGATAGTATGGTAGGTGTTTTTAGATTGATTGCAGGACTGGTGGATAATGTAACTAGGAAACTTTTGCTTGATTACTGCTTTTAGCTAGATGTCCCTGTATTAGTTCTTTGTTATAGTAAGGTATAGCATTTAATAGTTCGTCATTAAAAAAATTGTTATAGTCAAACATGTATTTAGCAGCCACCCAAGGGAGTTCCAGAAAGTAGTTACTAACTTACTGTAAAATCATTTAATTTCTTGGGCATAAAATTTCGTGGTTTCTGTCAAAATGGCATTTTTGTGAGGATACGACTTTGTGAACATAAAATTAAATTGGAATTTTACTTGTTCATTGGGATTAGATTTTGTGAATTGACTTGACGACTAAATCCACGAAAATTAATCCCCCCACAAATAATGATTTCACAGTATTTTAGAACAATTTAAGTCAAATCTGTAACATATTTTAGCCTTTTTGTGGTTGAAAATCGTGACTGTTAAGTCATAAGGCCTGGTCATACAGACCAGGCCAGAGTTTCGCTTTAATAAAATGTATTTTGAGACAGTCAAAATAGACAATTTCAGGAAGCCATGGCAGTGTCATCAGTTGAATAATAAACTAGGGGAGCTCAGTTCTTGTTCTGATCTAGTTTTTAGTGTCATGTGAACTAGAAGTAAAAAATCATATATTTTGCAGAATTTACATGTAGGCAATAAAAGACAAGTTGTGTGTTTTCAGATTTTAATTGAACAAACAAATATACGTGTCTAGGGCAGGAAACACAAAAAAATTTACCAGTAAAAATAGCAAAACTGCAAAACCAGGGGGGTGCTGAAGGCGACAGTTGTTTATATTTGAATGTAAATATATATATTTCTAACAGCATTTTATAGCAGAATCAAGTTTTATAGTAGGCCTCATGTCTGATGCTAGAAATGTGAATTTGTAGGTTTCAAGAAGCCCCCGTTGTATCAAGATTGCATAGACATACACATCAATAAAAGGCTTGTTTATCATAATTTTACTTGAAATGAAACAAGAAGTTCTCTAGGTATATTTATTATGAAGCTGTAAGGGAAGTAAAGTTCAAACGACCTTTGATGAGGAAAGCTGTCATTTCTAATAATAACCTCAATAGAAGCATGAAGAAATTAGTGTTTCAGCAGAAAATTTAATTGATTATTTTGCTATTAAGGAGTGTTCAAAAGTTGGCGTTGAAATATTTGTCACTTAAGACATCTTGATTATGCATACGTATTAATGATAATGAATACTTCTCTTTACATGTAAGGTTGGAAAATTGACAGTTTTCTGTCACTTAAAGTTTATTTCCGTTAACTTGTCAGTCAGGGGTGTAACTGTTTTAAGTTATGTAACCTATTTCAGTTACTTTTTCAAGCATTTTATAACCTTTATTAGTTATAAAATATAGTTAACTCAGGTAAGTTATTCGAAAAAAGTCTTTTTACTGTTCTCACAAAGTGACCTTTAAAATCAAATTAGTAGCAAACTATGGTTAATCAAATTCTCTTTTAGTCTGAGCATGACCTGATAAGCATAATTGGATACTAATGAGATATTAAGAGTTATATAACTTTAAAGCTTTTGCGTAAAACTTTATCAGCCTTGCGTTAAAATTTTTACTGCATAGCTGGAAAGATAAAAGGTCAAGGATTCAGGAAATAATTGCATTAGTCTCATTCAAAATGAGGAATTGGCACTGGAGGGCTTTGTAATATTTTATGATAACTGAAACAAGTTATCAAAGTTTAACCAATAACTCAAATTGGTTATAAACTGTGATAACTTGAAACAGTTACACCCCTGACTGCTTGTCATCTTCACAAATAAATCATACATGTTTTATTTCTTTTTGATAAAAAGATTTAAAGTTAATCTTTACATGTTGTTGGGTTTGTTGCTGAGATAGGCATTTTAACTTTTCAAGGACGGTAATTTCTTATTTTGAATGGTAATGCTTGCATGAAATTTACATAATTAATAGGAGTCGCAGAATGTAAATTATCATGCCTTTGTCAAAGACCAAGAAAACAATGTCTATAAGCCTCAGTCATTCTGTAGCCCAGATTCCACAATGTTTTAAGTCTGAACTTAAGACATGGGCTTAAAGTCAATGAACCTCTTTCTTCATGCATCTGAACTTGATAAAATCTGCAGGCCTTATTTATAAGGACTATCCTCAGGCAAAATATTGTGAAAATCTAGTCTTTTGACAAAACTTAGAATGAATCTTTACAAATTGTCAAAGTGAAATGGTCGGACTTACTAAATCAATAATGAATACGAGTCTAGGAGTTTTAACCATTACTTTGCTATATTTCTATAATGAACTTGTCCATCTTTCAATTTGGACAGTACCATTATTTGTCAAAAGGGGTGCATATAAAAAAAGATACTGACTGAATGGCGAACAGTGCTGATCATGATCAGACTGCACTGATGTGCAGGCTGATTATGATCTGCACTGGTCGCAAAGGCAGAATCAATCGTGTCCAGCTTTATAGGAGTCTTAATAAATTGGGCATTTAATATTAAGATTTGGTCATTGACAAGGTCATTTCTGTTCCATAACTAGGTCATATAACTGTTTGGGTATCTCAAGTAACAAAAAAGGCTGCTTCCTAGCATTCTATAGAACTGTCTGACCATCCCAACTCACCTTGTCCTAAGCCGAGCTTAGAATGCATTACTCTGCCGTCAGTACCTCTGAGTTATGTCCCTTTTTCATTCCTTGTCAGGAACGTAACTTGAGAACTATGCAAGAGGTTTACTTCGAACTATAAAGACATGTAGGTTGCAACAAGGTCACATTATTATTTTACTGTTTAGAAAAATAAATGCAGTACAGTTTTTCTCCAATTACCAGTGTGTCACCATTCCTGGATTTATAGCAAGCTTAACACAAAAACTTAACTTGGAATCAAGGTCAGTATTAAAAAAAAAAATAGAAAAATGATTTCTGGTCAACAATTCTAGATACCGGTACATGAGATACAGGTGAGATATTACAATGAATGTTGATATGTAGGTAGCTTATTAAGGCATTCTATAGAATCAGGGACACAGGTTACGTTAACCGCCAACCATTACGTACTTTAAATACTGTTTAAAAAGCTTGCTAAACCTTAAACAAATGCTTGTTCAGTGTTTAAAAAGTTTCAATGGAGATTACAGCTGTTCAAAAATAATTGCCTTGTAGGATTTTTATGTATTTTGCAGATAGTCAGAAATGCTGTATGACTTGATGTGTGTTACAGGTTCTCTTTCTGATTTGATATATTATGTGATATATGATTTGATGTATATAATATGACTGTATGATTTGATGTATGAGTATATAATATGTATGATTTGATGTATGAGTATATAATATGTATGATTTGATGTATGAGTATATAATATGTATGATTTGATGTATTGAGTATATAATATGTTTGATTTGATGTATGTTATGTATTATTTGATGTATTTCTCTGCTGTGCAGAAATGCTGTATGATTTGATGTACAATGTATGTTTAAAGTTACCTATATTATTTAACATATGATATTATATATGATTTGATGTAAGATATATTATTTGATGTTTGATGTATGATTTGGTGTATTTTAAAGCTGTACAGGAAGAAAGACAGAGAAACAAGGAGAAGGGGGAGGGAGAGGCTGAGAGTACAGTTAATGCTAACTCTGACATGCCAGTGGAGAAAATCCTGGAGGCAGAACTTGCTGTCGAACCCAAGACAGACACCTACATTGATGCTCAGGTAGGGCTTGTAGTGGTGCTCAGATAAGACAGGACTGTACCGAGAATAAGAAGAGCTATTGAACTTGAGCTGTTTTCCCTGACACTGTCAGCATTGCTTTTGGGTTAAGGTTTTTTCACTACCTTACTTATTATATGTTTATAGTCTTTATTATCATCAAACCTCACATGATTGGTGTTGCTAAGGGACAGACATCTTGTTGTCACTGAGGTAACCCATGTTAAGTTTTATAACTTTATGGAACAGTTCAGCTTTCGTAAATTTTATCTTATACCCAACTCTAGATGTGAAGAATAGAATTGCTTTTAAATATAATTGATTCAAATCAGATATTGTATACACTGGCCCAGTAATTGGTTAAATTTAATGCATTTGTTATATGCCCGTCTCTGAAAGAGCAGGGCGTATTATGTGAACACCCGTGACGGCGGGCGGTCTGTGTCTAAAGCATGTCCGCTCTCTAAATCAAACAGTTTTCATCCTATCTTCACCAAACTTGCTGACAATGTTTTTAGGCATAATATCTCGACCAAGTTCGATAACAAGCCAAATCACCCCAGGCACTCTTGGATTATAGCCCTTGAATTACCCAAAAAACTGTGAATTTAGCCTTGTCCGCTCTCTAAGTAGAACAGTTTTCTTCTGATGAGCGTATTTTGTGACACTGAGTCTGGCACTTTTGTTATAATTAGCGAAATTTTTATTTTTACATTACCTAATGAACCAATTTCTGACAACTGTTCAGTTTAAAACAGAAAAATATCAACAAAACAAGTAACTTGTACATGTTTAGCAAATTATAGAAAATAATGATTCAAAATATCATTCTAATTATTTAAGGGAAGTATTAACATTACTGGGTCATTATGAACAACTAATTAACTAACAAATATATTCTTTAAGTACATTAAAAGCTTAGTCTGACATTGATGAGTTTGAATGTACCTGATTGATATATATAGTTGACATTTAGGTTTAATTGAGACTTGGGCAACATTTATGTCTGCTGTTTTAATGATGCAGTTGATAGATGTTTAACCTACAAATGTTGATAATTATGTAATCAGTCCTCTTCATGTCTGAAATAGATTATTCCATTTCAAAATTAATTCATTCAGTACATATTAAAATATTTTATTAGCCCACCATCATCAGATGGTGGGCTATTAAAATCACTCTGCGTCCGTGGTCCGTCCGTCCGTCATTCCGTCCGTCCGGCCGTCCGTTAACAATTTCTCGTTATCGCATCTCCTCAGAAACTACTGGGGGGATTTTGACCAAACTTTGTCAGAATGATGTATTGATACCCTAGTTGTGTCCCCCTGAAAATCAGACTGGTTCAACAATTTATGAGTGAGTTATGGCCCTTTGTTTATTTCTATAATTTATATAGATTTATATAGGGAAAAACTTTGAAAACCATCTTGTCCAAAACCACAGAGCCTAGGGCTTTGATATTTGGTATGAAGCATCATCTAGTGGTCCTCTACCAAGATGATTCAAATTATTTCTCTGAGGTCAAATATGGCCCCGCCCTGGGGGTCACATGGTTTATATAGACTTATATAGGGAAAAACTTTGAATAACCTCTTGTCCAAAACCACAGGGCCTAGGGCTTTGATATTTTGTATGTGACATCATCTAGTGGTCTTCAACTAAGATTGTTCAAATTATAGCCCTAGGGTCAAATATGGCCCCGCCCTGGGGGTCATATGGTTTACATAGACTTATATAGGGAAAAACTTTGAAAATCTTCTTGTCCAAACCACAGAGCCTAGGGCTTTGATACTTGTAATGTAGCATCATCTAGTGGTTCTCTACCAAGTTTGTTCAAATTATCCTCCTAGGGTTAAATATGGCCCCGCCCCGGGGGTCGCATGGTTCATATAGACTTATATAGGGAAAAGCTTTTAAAATGTTCTTGTCAGTAACTACAACATTCAAACTTGGACCACATGTATATTTTTGAGAGGCAAGATGAACCTTGACATGAGTTGACCTTGATTTTGACCTAGTGACCTACTTTCACATTTCTGTAGCTACAGCCTTCAAATTTGGACCACATGCATAATTTTGTGCACTGGAAAAAACTTTGACCTTTATTTTGACCTAGTGACCTACTTTCACATTTTTGAAGGTACAGGCATCGAATTTGGACCATATGCATAGTTTCGTGTTTCAAAATGAAATTTGACATTGATTTTGACCTAGTGACCTACTTTAACATCTCAAGCTACAGCCTTCAAATTTGGACTACATGCATAGTTTTGTGTACCGAAAAAAACTTTGACCTTGACATTGACCTAGTGGCCTACTTTCACATTTTTGAAGGTACAGGCTTCAAATTTGGACCACATGCATAGTTTTGTATTCCGAAATAAAATTTGACCTTGATTTTGACCTAGTGACCTACTTTTACATTTCTCAAGCTACAGCCTTTAAATTTGGACCACTTGCATAGTTTTGTGTACTGAAATGACCTTTGACCTTTACATTGACCTAGTGACCTACTTTCACATTTCTAAGGTACAGGCTTCAAATTTGGACCACATGCATAGTTTTGTATTCCGAAATAAAATTTGACCTTGATTTTGACCTAGTGACCTACTTTTACATTTCTCAAGCTACAGCCTTCAAATTTGGACCACATGCATAGTTTTGTGTTCCGAAACAAACTTTGACTTTTACATTGACCTAGTGACCTACTTTCACATTTTTGAAGGTACAGGCTTCAAATTTGGACCACATGCATAGTTTTGTATTCCGAAGTAAACTTTGACCTTGATTTTGACCTAGTGACCTACTTTTACATTTCTCAAGCTACAGCCTTCAAATTTGGACCACTTGCATAGTTTTGTGTACTGAAATGAACTTTGACCTTAAGATTGACATAGTGATCTACTTTCACATTTCTGTAGCTACAGGCTTCAAATTTAGGACCACATGCATAGTTTTGTATACGGAAACAAACTTTGACCTTGACATTGACCTAGTGACCTACTTTCACATTTTTGAAGGTACAGGATTCACATTTGGACCACATGCATAGATTTGTGTTGTGTACGGAAATGAAATTTGACCTTGAGCTAGTCAATAAGTCCTGAAATTTGGAACACTCAAAAATGGCACATTGGTGGGCACCAAGATCACTCTGTGATCTCTTGTTCAGTTGGTAATTTAACTGGGTTGTGTTTGAGTCACTGATTGAAGATTTAAAAAAGTCTTACAGCTTGGAATCATAGCATGTGTGGTTGTAATATATACATGGTATAATATTGTATCTGGTGGCAGACTCTGTATCAAGAATTTGAAATACTATTTTGCCCCCGGTGTCAAAGACCCAGAAGGCATATAGTGTTTGAAAGTTCCATCAGTTCGTCTGTTTTACTTGCTGGTGTTCTCAACTTCTCTTACAGTTTCCATGAAACTAAAATAAAACTTGGTATACATCATCAACATAAAATGGACATGCGCATATACTCTGGACTTTGATGTCCGCATATTATCTTGGGGGGGAGGGAAGGGTGGGGGTTATGGCTCTTTGTGAGACTTTGAAATATTACAACT
This sequence comes from Mercenaria mercenaria, assembly GCF_021730395.1. Taxonomy (NCBI): domain Eukaryota; kingdom Metazoa; phylum Mollusca; class Bivalvia; order Venerida; family Veneridae; genus Mercenaria; species Mercenaria mercenaria. The sequence goes on along the minus strand of NC_069375.1, from coordinate 57,675,623 downwards.
ACATCAGAACATCGAGTATTCAACTTTTCTTACCAATTATGGTATCAAGAAAATTTTAGCAACAGAAGGTAGTACATGTATTGATTAAGACGGTGGTCATTCAATATAGAGGTTGACGGTTCAACACCATCTGAGATCATGTTGGCGCACCATAGAATAAAGTCTTTATTTAACGAGGCAACACAGTTGGGCATACCCAGTCTTCCCTGTGAGCCTAGTCCATATTACATCGCAACTGCTTGACAGTTATGCAAAATACATGCAAGCTTCAAACTTTCATCACAATAAAGCTGTATAATCAAAAACAAAATGGAGTGAACTAAAGTGTTTCATTATTGTTTTGTCTTTTATACAGAAAGATGCTGTAACCAACATATGTCAGGCTGCAGATAAACAGTTGTTTACGTTAGTAGAATGGGCTAAGCGTATACCTCACTTTACTGAACTGCCGTTAGACGATCAGGTCATACTCCTTAGAGCAGGTAAAATGAGCCACGCCATGAGAAAACCAACATAGTGCGTTTGCGACCAGCATGGATCCAGACCAGCCTGCGCATCCGCATGTGCAGTCTGGTCAGGATCCATGCTGTTCGCTTTCAAAGCCTATTGCAATTAGAAAAACCGTTAGCGAACAGCATGGATCCTGACCAGACTGCGCGGATGTGCAGGCTGGTCTGGATCCATGCTGGTCTCAAACGCACTGTGTTGGTTTTCTCATGGCGCGGCTCAAATAATGCTGACTTTTCGTTAGAATGATCAGACACCTTAATATATGAAACATGTTTTATCAACAGGGAGAGCACATATCTACGGATCTTAGGGTCGTGAGTTTGATCCCCGTAAGGGACGTATGTTCTCCATGATGATTTGATAAAACACATTGTGTCTGATATCATTCGTCCTCCACCTCTGATTCATGTGGGGAAGTTTGCAGTTACTTTCGGAAAACAGGTTTGTACTGGTACAGAATCCAGGAACACTGATTAGGTTAACTGCCTGTCCACTGCAGGGAATCACCTGATCAAAATAATCTCTAAACCAAAATAAATTTATGAATAATATGGGATAATATTGAAGAAACTTTTGCTGTGAATCTAAAATATAGCCTATCATATTGCAACATTGATGTATCCTAAAACTAAATAGATTTCAATCACAGTCACCTTCTGATTATCTGGAACACTTCAAGAAACTGAGACTTTTTATTTTCCTTAGTGTTTGTAATTACAGGATATCTATCATCATTGTCAACTACATTATAATTTAACAATATCATTAGTCATACATTAGGCTATGTTTAAATTTCATTTCGTATCATGGTAGGAAATTGATTCATGTTCTTCAGATCATAACTTTGGTTTAGAGATTATTTTGATCATGTGATTCACCACATTGCTGTCGTTACATATTTAACTGAAATATATATATATAAATAAGTGTCGTGCCAAAATCGGTAAATCTGAATGAAATTATTTATGATCTGATTTTATTTCATAATAGAAATTCATATTGAGAATTAAAATCCTTCAGTGCAGTCGAAACTGTCTTAATATATTCTGTAAATTATTGATATGTCATAAGAGAACCACATGGTGATTTTCTTTCAGGTTGGAATGAATTATTGATAGCTGCGTTCTCTCATCGATCGATCTCTGTGAAAGACGGCATACTGCTTGCCACAGGTCTTCATGTACATAGGAGTAGTGCTCATCAGGCTGGCGTCGGTACCATATTCGACCGTGTATTGACAGAACTAGTGTCCAAAATGAGGGAGATGAAAATGGACAAGTCAGAACTTGGCTGTCTACGTGCCATTGTACTCTTTAATCCAGGTAATGAAGTCTGTACCATTAGTAAAATTTTCAACGGGAGAATACCTCCAACAAATTTCTATGTTTGCTGTAAGTTCAAAACTAATTAAGACGGTTTTTTATCAGTGGCATTTTGTATTTAAAAAAAAAACAGAAGGGTTACCAGACAGTAGATAAGAAAATCCTCAAAACCTCTCACATTTCTTTAACGGGAAGATTCAAATGGTATAGTATCTAAATCAAATATGTTTTATGAAAAATGAGTACTTTCATACCGGATGTACAGAGTGCTCAGTTTTACTCTATTCGCTGAATAGATCCTTAGTGTAGTCTGAGGGAACAAAGTGTTGATCAAAAATTAAAATACTAAAAGTTAGGCGGTTTCTGCTATGAATTTTGTTGGAATTTCATTTCTGTTGGAGGTTAGTCCATTTGTTTCATGACAATGATTGTTTTGAATAATGGAATTTCAGAATCTACTGAAAATCCTAGTGTCTCATTTTAAAATGATGATGAGATTTCTTTAGTTTCATTTGTTTCGCTGCTCATTTGGGACTGGGAAGTTACATGAAGTTATTTTGTCTTACAGATGCTAAAGGATTAACAAGTGTACAAGAGGTGGAGCAGTTAAGAGAAAAAGTTTATGCGTCTTTGGAGGAGTATTGTAAATCACGTTATGTTGATGAACCAGGACGTTTTGCCAAGTTGTTACTGCGATTACCAGCTCTGCGGAGCATCGGTCTTAAATGTTTAGAACATTTGTTTTTCTTTAAACTCATTGGCGACACACCGATCGACACGTTTTTAATGGAGATGTTGGAAACACCGAGTCCCGCGTCATGACTGTACTGTAGCAGAGACGCATATTAAATTGCTTGTCGCATTTTTGTCGTAGCGTTTTATAAGTACAGTCAGACCAGAAAACTGTATATTTGTATAATAGAGAAAGGTTTGTGAAAACGAAATGTGCTTCAGTGTGTTTTTACAACTCTTGATATTACTTTTAAGACTGCTGTTCAGTGTCGGAAAAATTTTGAAATGGGGAGCTGGAGGGCGGGGCTTCTGTCACAGCTTCTAATAGCGGGATCTGTAGGCGACTTTTAAGGGCATCGCTTTTTGTGGCAGGATATTTTCAAAGGCCCTGTCTGTTTCTGACAATAGTGGCTGATGTGTCTTTCAAAAGATTTTTGTAATGTACTTTTTTTAGGCCTTTTTCTTGTATTGACTATTTTTAGAAGGAAATAAACTTTGTAGTTAATGACAGTACAGTAAAAATAAAATGGATAGGGCTTAAGATGTAGTGGTTTGAAAATTCGAAATTTTTCTGGGAAAGCTATTCTACAATGACTAAAGGTATAGTCAGCTTTGAATTCTCGACAGTGAAACAATTTCTTTATGCTTAAAGGAATATTACTCACTGAAAGTTAAAAAAAAGTTTGCTGAAACTTGTTGAAGAAAATCTTTGTTATGTATGTTTACCACAGATGAAAGTTTGAAATTTGTATTAATAACTGCGCATTGAAGTCATCTCGAACCCATATTAACTTACAGTTTATTGATGAATTTAGAAATTCTGATTGATTAGTAGCATGTAGATTAAGTACACCCTGTAGGTGTTTGTTGTTTAAGTTTACAGTTAATGTTTACACTTTAGAAGACAATCTCTCATTTCATTTGAATAAGTAATCACTGCGGATGCACTTGCTTCTGATCAGGAAGATCACGAACCACCGAGGCAAGGTTATTTAGTCATATATAGGTGATTCACTGAAGGCAGTATTGGCAATGTGCTGCTTTTTGAAATAACTTAATTTCTCCTCCAACTAAAGAAAAATAGTATTGGGATAAGAGTCTAGATTTCAGTGACCACTTGGCACAAATTATTTTTAGAGGTGATTCCCTGAACGTTGTATTATTCTGTATTCTTAGCACAAAGATGTCGGGATTATTTTTTTGTTTGTTATTTTATTTATGCATCAACTTGCGATGCAATAAAAATGCCTGCATGTAAGTTGTACATACTCATTTTTCATCAGAATGTTTATTGATAAATATCAACGTCCTTTAACACACAGAATAACCAACTGAAATTATAGTCCAATTGAAAAAATATTTCCTGGGAAAGTACACTTGCACTTTGTTCGCTTAGACTTGACAAGACCAGCAAATTATCTTGGGATTTGCTGGGACCCGACGATGTGTCTGAGAAAAGGGCGGTGTTTGAAGTATCTGAATTCAAGGGAATGAAGTTTGACTGTATATTAACAATATAGTAAAAGAAATTGTTGCTGGTGTTATAAAATCTGCCTATTTTAGACATAAGTGTGGTCCTTTGTTAAAATTATGTCATATGATCTTGTTAATGATTATGTTAGAGAAATTAAAAATATTTTGAAGGAGTAAGGGAAAAATATTCTTAGCCTGAAAAGTCTTAAATGCATCTACAAATATAAAAGACTTGCTTTTGAAACCTTGAGATTTTGCTTTGTTTTTATAGTAAGATGCATACATGTATGCCTAAATGTAGAAAACTATATACTGTGAAATTGTTTAATCTCGTGGGCATGAAATTTTATGGCTTTTTCCAAAATGATGGTTATGGGATATGAATTTATGGATTTTAATGGTTGATGGCGACATGATTTGGAAGATTATTTATTGATTGGGAAGGTATTTTGTGGGTTCATCAACCACAAAATCCCTGAAAATTGGTCCCCATACAAATATGAATGATTTCATAGTACATGGCAGTTAGAAGCATTGACTGATAATTGCTTTCTTTCAGCTGCTCATTTTAAACTTATAGTTTAGGTTTTGCATGTACATTTTGAACATGTATTAGTGATTTATGTTAACATTGCATAGTTGTTAATTTAGAAACCTCAGATAATGAAATTCTGTACCTTCCCATACCTATCTAGTATAAGATAAGTATAAGAGCTAAACTTGTCAAATGAAGAATTCCATTTACTATGGTCTTTCTGTATAGATACAATTTTATATTTGGGGAAAATCAGTAAAGTACACATTATAGTCCCATTTATAAAGCAGATATTGATGGAGTTGTTAGTATTCTTATGATTTCTTGTTTGATTTTGAGTTTTCTTCGGTTTTCTACAGGGTTTGTGATTGCAGTTTGATATTCACTAGACGTTTAGAAGTCTTGTGAAGTGTTTTAGGTGCCTTAGATGTTGATATTGACAAAGTATTTATTATTATTACAAAATATTCTGAGTTTTTTTCGCTTTGAATCATGAACTATAACTGTGATTTTCTGAAGATTTTAAATGAAATGAAATTATTGTGGCTTTTTAATATGAGCCGCGCCATGAGAAAACTAACATAGTGGCTTTGCGAGCAGCATGGATCCAGACCAGCCTGCGCATCCGCGCAGTCTGGTCAGGATCCATGCTGCTCGCTTTCAAAGCCTATAGCAATTAGAGAGACCGTTACCGAACAGCATTGATCCTGACCAGACTGCGCGGATGTGCAGGCTGGTCTGGATCCATGCTGATCGCAATGCCACTTTGTTGGTTTACTCATGGTGCGGCTCATATAATGATTTAAGATCTCATTTATACGGCTTGTACTGGATTCAATAGAAAAATTACGCACTTTACATTAAATTTTATTCACTGTTACCTCCTTTGAAAAATTGATATTCCCTACCTTGATTGGTGTGATAAGATGCAAACTGTATCAGATGTCTTTGTTGTTATGAATCATGAGACAAATGGTATAAAGAGATGAATCACCTTTGTATTGTTGCATGAAACAGACAGTTGTCGTAGTAATATAAATTTGATAAAGAAACAAAAACTTAAGACGTGTATCAATTTCATATACCAAATCAGTGAACATAGATTGAGTAACCTTTGCATCACATTTCGTTTTGTGATTTGATAGACAGCAGTCTTAATCAATTTATTAAATATTCGCAATTTGTAATTGTATATACTATTAAAGGTAATGATTTTTAGTATTAAAAAAGGTTTTCAATTCATATCTCTTTGATGAAAAAAATAGCAAGAAATAAAACCCTCTTGACTATTTCCACAGCTTTAGTACCTTTTATAGAATACTACGTTTCATTCTTAATGGTATGACATTGTCCATACTGCTTGTTTTTAGAAAGGAGCTTATTTGTTACTCAGTAAGTGCTACCGATTGTTTTGAAGTTTGCATATTTTATGATCATATATTGTTCTTTATATATATATATATATATAGTTACGATGTACATGTCTTTGTATAGGTTTGTTCACCACTATATTATATGGAGAAATGTGTTATATATACATTTGAGCCGTGCCATGGGAAAACCAACATAGTGGGTATGCGACCAGCATGGATCCAGACCAGCCTGCGCATCCGCGCAGTCTGGTCAGGATCCATGCTGTTCGCTAATAGTTTCTCCAATTCCAATAGGCTTTAAAAGCGAACAGCATGGAGCCTGACCAGACTGCGCGGATGCGCAGGCTGGTCTGGATCCATGCTGGTCGCATACCCACTATGTTGGTTTTCTCATGGCACGGCTCATTTATTGTACCTGTTGTGATAGCCATTCTGTAATTAATTTGGGCAATCGAGATTCAGCAGTTGTTAAATTTCACATCGACCTCATCTTGTTGTTTTAGTTTGGTAGAAAATGAATTTCTTAGAACCATAAGATAGTGAACTGGTATTGACTCTGGACGGTTCCCATATGATAGTGAACTGGTATTGACTCTGGACGGTTCCCATGTGATTACATACTCTTGTTAAATGGAAGTTTAAGTCTAAGCTCACAGTTGACATCAGAGGCATGCAAAAAGCTATGTTCAGCCACATGTAGACCTTAAACCCAGCTGCTGCTTAATGCTAGAAGCATATTGTGATTTTTGCTTAGAAACAACTTGCCTTGTTGACAGTAAGCTTAGAACAGAACAAGTCCATACTTCAAAATTGTATTTTTTAATTTTGCATTCTACAGTTTAAATATAGGCGTATGAAATCAGAAGATATACTGTGATTTTCTTTTCTAGAGATTGCATTTATTTTCTAAATTTTAAAGATTTTAAGAAGAAAAAACACATTTCTGCAGTGAATGTATGGTCCTTAAAGACTGAGGGAAGTATGGTGACCAGTCACAGTAAAGTAACCATGCCATTGGTCGATTTAAAGCTAAGCACCTACCATAGCCATTGGTCACTTTCAAACTGAGCATCAACCAGTCAGACGCCTGAGATTTGAGACTCCACCCCGATTTATATTTTGATGTGATCAGATCTCTTTTTTGCTCCAGCATCCTGTGAAATCCAGAAATAAATTTACTGACCTGTACCATTAATTTTCATCAGTTTTATGACATCCCTAGAATCCCAGATTGGCATGGATTTTGCCAGTGTAAAGGGAGGTAAATAAAAACTTGACCACCTTAAAGGGAGACAATTATGATTCATGAAGATTGTGGGCTAATTGATACTAAAACTCTAGATTTAAAATTTGCATAATCAGGAAAAGATTGAAGTGCTAAATGAAGATTAAAGTTGTGAATACAGATCATCTTAGATATGTATATATATATATATTCTTGATTTATCAGTTGATTGTATATAATTGTTGTAAAATGTAATTATTGTTGATTTTTAGTGGGTGGCTTTTAGAGTTTACTTGACGGAATATGTTTCTTTCATTTCATTGTAACAGGGGTAAATTTGGCATATGAGCCGCGCCGTGGGAAAACCAACATAGTGGCTTTGCAACCAGCATGGATCCAGACCAGCCTGCGCATCCACGCAGTCTGGTCAGGATCCATGCTGTTCGCTAACAGTTTCTCGAATGGCATTAGGCTTTCAAGCGAACAGCATGGATCCTGACCAGACTGCGCGGATGCGCAGGCTGGTCTGGATCCATGCTGGTCGCAAAGCCACTATGTTGGTTTTCTCATGGCGCGGCTCATACATGTAAAGCATGATTTTTTTTACAAGTACATTTTTCTGTTAAGAATAAGTAAATAAAGTAAAGAAAGATTGTTTTAAAGGTGTTGGTGTAGGACATACTAATGTTTACTTTGAAAGTGCTCCGCTTAATTGAAGATGGTAATGTTAATGCATTCATACATATTTGTAACTGGAGAATATTTGTAACTGGAGAAGTGAAGGTTTAAAGAGACCTGTTCTATTCTGTAACTAGGACCTGAAAAATTTAAGTATTCAAAAGGAAAAGTTTACTTGCTGTAATACGTATTTACACAGAAAATTTGATATCTACAAAGTCTGTACTACTTGCCGTTTCATTTTGTTAATAAAGTAACCCCTAAAGCATATTAAATATCTCATAACTTATCCCATTTAAGTTTTCTGCTCAATATCATTATAATATATCATCTGTCATTTTCTGTCATGAAAAAATAGAAATACGGCATTTTGATTTTTGAAAACTGGTGGGTCAGTGTTTACTTTTGACAAGAAAATATAAACGAATTTGTATCAGCTGAGTTACTAAAGTTTGACAGCTAGAAAATGTGGTAAAATGTCAGGATTATATACTTTAATCAGTTTCTTAAAAGATAGGGAACTTGACATTAATTTAGTATTCGAGATATTATTTGTCGAAAGTTCATTTTCACCAGAACTATGTCAAAAAGGCAAACTGCAAAAACAATTGTCTGTAATTAATGGTGAAATTCTTGGCATTTTCTAAGAAAATTCAGTTTAGACCCAGTTGATAATAAATATCTTTTCATTCAACAACCAGCCAGATTAACCCAATGCCAGTGATCTCACTTTTTGTTGATATTAAATAATCATAAATGCCTTAAATACAAGGGTTGATCAAGAAAAAATGTCACTGAGTCCTTTCAGATGTGATTTTCTATTGTTTTCTTACACAATTTCATAGCTCCAGAGGCATTGCTTCGGGATCAACCCTAATATTTTACGAAATGAAGTTTCAAATAAAATTACATTTTGCAGATCTCAATTAAATATGTTCTTTTCACACTTCATATTATTGTTGCATGCCTGTATCCTACAGTTTACATATGTGAAATTTTTTACGAAGTTAAGCTTTCCCCGTAAAAGAGTTGCAAGAAATTGCATGCTTATGCATTGTTGTTTGATTTAAATTGACTGACTGCAGTGTAATTGTTTTTGTATGCTGGTCTAAAGAATTTATGATGTAATAGCTCATGTATTATATATAATTTCTGATTACTAGACCTTATACACTTATGTGTCATTGATGGAATGTATTTTATGAGTTTTGTCTAGTAAGATCTTGTTAAACTTTGAATGTGTTTTAGTCAGTGACTTTTTGATTGAGTGGGTTAAGCTTGTTATTGACATTTTTCAATTTTGATTAATAGTAATCGAGGTGAATAGCATATTTGCACAGGGGTGCGTTCACTTAAGTTCCCAGTCGCAAAAATAAAGACAAAAAAAAACAATTTCGGAAGTGATTATAGTCTTGTGAAAATATTACTAGAATTCTCTTATAACGATAAAAAGTAAAGTCTTTTACAAAGAACGTTTATATGAGTGAATACAGTACATGGCCCCTTGCAGAATACATGAAGTGAAACATTATTTTAACTGTCATTTTAATAATTCCCAAGCATTGTTATTACTGTATGTATATTAAAAAGAAAAGCTTGTATCTTGTATTTTAGGATATCATGCTTTTATTAGTTGTATTCTATCACCCTCATCAAATAAAACTTCAAAATGAAACTTTTATGTTTTGCTATATACCTATATATCTATATTGCTATATATCAGCGGAAGTTTAAAATGTAACAACTGTCCGGGCATTAACACACGACTGCTTACCACTTACGTGAATTCCAAGATTTTTTGCAACACTAAATTTTTAACTGGTGAAAAATGTGGGACGTACAGTAAGATATGCACCTCGGCAGTAAACTACAGTAAATATCAAAGTAAGGTTTTGATGTCAAAATAAAGAACTGTTGATATATCTGTATTTTAGAAGTTGATTGAATCTATCTTTAGAACTTTCTTTTGTCGGCTTGGACACAAGGTTGCACGAGATTAAAGTATTTCTTCTTCAAGGCTTTAGTCATTTTGAACACTTGCTGTCCTGAAACATAAATGTATTTTGCCGGGTCTAATCCAAAGTCACATAGTCAGTGCTGTCATCTGCATAGCAAGTATTGCTACCCATGCAATTGAATGATTATGTTGCTTACCTCGCACTCTTCAAGTGGTAGAAGATGTTCCTTTAAGACATGGGATACTATTCTGCTGTTGAATATATTTTCATGTGTTAAGTTTGTATTAATTTGTTTTAACTTGATTGTGATGAAAGCTTCCACTCTCTAGTCTGCTTCCCTAAAAAAAAACTGGTGTGGTAGGAGAAGTCCTGGTCGTGACCCCAGTGGGGCTTGAACCCACGCCCCTGGATTGAGCAGTGGACATCCATTAGACCACCGCTCCACTCCATGTGTTTGATGTCTACTGCAGTCATTTTTAGTTAGACTGTTTGAAAAATGAGAGCTATCCTCACATTGGCGTTTGCATTGGTATCGGTGTAACACTTCGGTTAAGTTTTTCGTACAATTCTACATACTAACAAAACCTTTTGACATATAACTTTGATACTTTCAACACTTTTGTACCATCACCATGTCTAGGTTTAGGCATGAGTACATTACTCCGTCAAGGATTTTGTCTGAACTATGGTCCCTTTTAACTTATAAATCTTGGTTACATTTTTCGTACCAGTACATATTTCGTGTAAACTGATTGACATGGTTTACAGCTAAATGAATTTAAACTTTTATTACGTTTTATTAGCTCGACTATTCGAAGAATAAGTAGAGCTATCCTACTCGCCACGGTGTCGGCGTCAGTGTCACACCTTGGTTAAGGTATTAGATCACTAATAGAGAACCTCCTTTTTGAAGAGTATTCAATTCCTACCATAAACCTACTTTTACTGCAGTTCTTAGGGGGGCGTAGGTTCAAGCCCTACTGTGACCAAATATTTTTTTTTCTTTATTTTCCTTTTTTCTAGTAAGTTTTTACTTCTTTCAAGACTTATTATTGATTTCTTGTACAAAAATGGAAAAAGATATATTTGATAAGGGATTTCTTGGTGTTCAAAGTGAATTTACTACTTAAATAGAAGTGGTAGAGTTACACATCTTTAAAAATATTGAGTTACATGCGGCGAAAGTCCTCTATTTTGCTTTTACTCTTAGATTATATATTGTGGAAGAAATTTATGTAGGTTTTACGTCAGCCCCAGGGTTATTTTGAAATGAAGTAAGCAAAATTCAAAACAGAAACACAGTATTCGACCTTCATTTTTCAATGTTGAAATATGAATTCTGTCTCATTAAATCCGTTTACTTGAGGCACCATAGAAAAAATGATACTGACATTTTTATTTTGTGTTTTATTATTGTTTACCAATAGTCTGATGTTTCTTTTATTAAAATTAATGGTAAAATGAGTTCTCTGCAAACGTTTTGGATAGTGGCCATCACTTTGAAATTTGTCTCTACTGGAGCTTGAGGAGGTACCATAAGTTATACAAAATTTATAAAAAACGCCACGGTAAAAGTTGTTTAAAAATTGCAAAATAGTGCGAAACACGGTTACCTTTCAGAATATACCAAGCAAAGGCCATTTTGAAAACATTACTATTAGTGATCTAATACCTTAAGTTTTTCGTACCAGTCCACATTTTGACAAAGTCTTTTGAGATAAAGCTTTGAAACTTTCAACACTTGTTTACCATCATCATGGCCAGTTATAGGCAAGAGCACATAACTCCATCAAGGATTTTGGCTGAATTATGGCCCCTTTTGACTTAGAAATCATGGTTAAGTTTTTCATACCAGTTTATATTTTGACAAAAGTTTTTTAAGATAAAGCTTTGAAACTTTCAACACTTGTTTACCATCACCATGTCCAGTTATAGGCAAGAGCACATAACTCCATAAGGATTTTGGCTGAATTATGGCCCTTTTTGACTTAGAAATCTGGGTTAATATTTCGTACCAGTTCATATTTTGACAAAGTCTTTTGAGATAAAGCTTTGAAACTTTCAGCACCTGTTTACCATCACCATGTCCAGTTATAGGCAAGAGTACATAACTCCATCAAGGATTTTGGCTGAATTGTGGCCCCTTTTGGCTTAGAAATCTTGGTTAAGTTTTTCGTACCAATTCATATTTTTTGTAAAGTGTTTGATATATGGCTTTGAAACTTTTATCACTTGTTTAGTATAATAGTCTCTATCTGTAGGAAAGAGAACATATTAACTCTGTCATCTATTTTGGCTGAATTATGGCCCTTTTTGGACTTTGAAATTGGTTCTGTTTTCATGCAAGTCCATGTTTTGTCAAAACTATTTGACATATGGCTTTTAAACTTTGAACACTTGCTTATCATTATGATTTACATCTGTAGGCAAGAGTACATAACTATTTTGACTGAATTATGGCCCTTTTTGGACTTTGAAATTGGCTCATATATTGCCATTTAGTGCAAGACTTATCGAAATCAAAGTAATACAGGAACATTGTTTGTCTAATCTATTTATTGCTTTTTTCTGAATATCCGTGGAAATATTTTGACCCCATTCTTCAATCAGTTCTTCGAATAGTCGAGCGTGCTGTCATCAGACAGCTCTTGTTAAGCTCACCTGAACCGTTGTTTCAGAGTGAGCTATTAGTATAAGTGGATGGTCCATCGTCTACATAAACAGCTCGTCTGAAATAATTACTGGGCAAACGAATTGGTTAACATACAGAGGCACATTCCACTTTACTAATATCTCTACAAGTTTGATGAACTGTACCTTCTGCCATCAATAGAAATGCTACTAAGTATTCCTACTGTCGCAGACTGACAATTGAATCAATAAAATATTATTTTTTTTTTATAAAACAACAAGTGAAATAACCTATTTTGAGGACCATTAATTACTCTTTTAGCTACTGGCTAATCTGACGTCAAAGATTTTAGTGTTTTTAAGTATGATCAGTTATTTAAGTATAATTAAAGTTGATGTCTGTGTTTACAGTACATATTCACTATAGCCCGGCTTATAAATACTAAAATATGGCCGAAGCCCGCCCGCTTAGCTCAGTAGGTAAGAGCGTTGGTCTACGGATCTCGGGGTCGCGAGTTCGATCCTCGGGCGGGGCGTATGTTCTCCGTGACTATTTGATAAACGACATTGTGTCTGAAATCATTAGTCCTCCACCTCTGATTCATGTGGGGAAGTTGGCAGTTACTTGCGGAGAACAGGTTTGTACTGGTACAGAATCCAGGAATACTGGTTAGGTTAACTGCCCGCCGTTACATGACTGAAATGCTGTTGAAAAACGGCGTTAAACCCAAAAACAAAAAAAACAAAAATAAAAAAATAAAATATGGCCGAACCTTGCGCATTTTAGTAAAGACTTAAGATAATACATTTCTTAAAGAACAATACGAGGGCTTAGCGCAAGACTATTGTATCTTATTATTTATTTATATGCAGTTACGATAGTCATGCACTAAGCCTTATTATTATACCAGAAGATAATTTCTGGATATGGAACACTCGAATCAGTCAACCACGAAAGCCTGGGCAAATTGTTTTATGACATCATCATTAGGACAATGGAATTCGAAAATGGCCCTTTTTAATCCCCCGCCGTGGCGGAGGGATTATAGGAATGGTCTTCCGTCCTTCCGTCCGTAACAAAATCGTGTCCGGTCCATATCTCCTAAACCCCTTGAAGGATTTTCATGAAACTTTGGTCAAATGATCACCTCATCAAGGCGATTGCAGAACTTATGAGTCAGCCTTGTCAGTCCAAGGTCAAGGTCACAACTAAAGTCAAAGGTTTGAGTCTGCCATTTTGTGTCCGCTCTGTATCTCCTAAACCCCTTGAAGGAATTTTATAAAACTTGGGTCAAATGATCACCTCATCAAGACGATGTGCAGAACCCATGAGTCAGCCATGCCGGCTCAAGGTCAAGGTCACAACTAAGGGTCGAAGGTTTGAGCCTTCCATTTGGTGTCCACTCTGTATCTCCTTAACCCCTTGAAGGATTTTCATCAAACTTGGGTCAAATGATCACCTCATCAAGAACTCATGAGTCAGCCATGTCAGGTCAAGGTCACAACTGAAGGTCAAAGGTTTCAGCTCTGTATCTCTCTTAAACCCCTTGAAGGATTTTCATGAAACTTTGGTCAAATGATCACCTCATCAAGACATGCAGAATTCATGAGTCAGTCATGTCAGTTCAAGGTCAAGGTCACAGCTAAAATCAAAGGTTTACCCTTTCACTATCCATAGCAGTGGCGGGGGATTTAGCTGTCGTTCAGACTGCCTTGTCTAAATTTCTAATAATCTGGTGACAACACGATTGGGCTATGTAGAGCTTCTCAAAGTTACATTATTCTAAGAAATATTAAAGAAAGGTTACTTTTGGAATAATTTGAATGAACATGGATAAATTACCTAAAACGACGTATCACAAATCGTAAGCTTTACATCCTGTTTTCAAACAAAGACAAACTTTTAATCAAATAGTGTTATAGAAAAGAGGAAGCATGTGTTTATAAAAAGATTATATCGCTTTAGAACTCTTCTGACTATAAATGCCTTTTGGTGTCATTTTAAACTTGTCCACAGATACCGGAGAGATGCTTCATATCTTGCCCATTCTAAATGTTGTATATTTCTTTCTTGTGGATACGAACTAAATCTCGTATTTATGTAATAATCAATTCATACGCAGATCGTAAGTCGAATTAAATATTTTTTATACTTTTGCAGCGATATGAAGAACAATGTAGAGTGGTTAATTTCATGACTATTTTAGAACAGAGTAGGTTAAGGGATGGCATATAAAATATTAAAAAATATACCCTTTCTAATTGTTAAAAAACAAGGAAGGTATATATAACCGAACGAAAAATATTCCCTTAAAGAATATTTGTAGGGATATGTCAGAGAGATTTTATTTGTACCGCGATGTTGCATACAGCTGTAAACTGTATGACAGCATGCTTTTAAAAAATTTTCTAGCGTAATACTTAATCTTTTTGAAATACCTTTCAAATAACTACATGTACATATTTTTACTCATTTAGAAAAGTGTATTGTTAGTAAAATGTCAAAATTACAGGTAATGGAAACATGCAGTATCTTGTACTTTTATTCGAAGCAATGCCTCAACCCATTTAGAAGCGGCTCAATAAAGAACTTAATATATTTATTTAAGTATCTAGCTCATATTTTATTAGCTCACCTGTCACATAGTGACAAGGTGAGCTTTTGTGATCACCCTTCGTCCGTCGTCCGTCCGTCCGTGTGTCCGTGCGTGCGTCAACAATTTCTTGTCTGCACGATAGTGGTTTCATTATTGATTTTATTTTAACCAAACTTGCACACAACTTGTATCACCATAAGATCTCGGTTCCTTTCTTGAACTGGCCAGATCCCGTTATGGGTTCCAGAGTTATGGCCCCTGAAAGGGCCCAAAATAGCTATTTTGACCTTGTCTGCACAATAGCAGCTTCATTTATGATTTGATTTTAACCAAACTTGCACAAAACTTGTGTCACCATAAGATCTTGATTCCTTTCTTGAACTAGCCAGATCCCATTATGGGTTTCAGAGTTATGGCCCCTGAAAGGGCCAGAATTAGCTATTTTGACCTTGTCTGCACAATAGCAGCTTCATTTATGATTTTATTTTAACCAAACTTGCACACAACTTGTATCACCATAAGATCTTGGTTCCTTTCTTGAACTGGCTAGATTCCATTATGGGTTCCAGAGTTATGGCCCCTGAAAGGGCCAGAATTAGCTATTTTGACCTTGTCTGCACAATAGCAGCTTCATTTATGATTTGAATTTAATCAAACTTGCACAAAACTTGTGTCACCATAAGATCTTGGTTCATTTCTTGAACCGGCCAGATCCCATAATGGGGTCTAGAGTTATGGCCCCTGAAAGGGCCAAAATTAGCTATTTCAACCTTGTCTGTACAATAGCAGCTTCATTTATGATTTGATTTTAACCAAACTTGCACACAACTTGTATCACCACAAGATCTTGGTTCCTTTCTTGAACTGGCCAGATTCCATCTTGGGTTCAAGAGTTATGGCCCCTTAAAGGTCCAAAATCGGCTATTTTGGCTTTTGCAGCCATATAGAGACTTCATTTATGGTTTTATTTGATACAAACTTTCAAAATATCTTCAACAACAATAAATCTTGGATTCCATGACAAATCAGATCCAGTTGTAGGTTCCAGAGTTATTTTATTATCTGATTACCTCCCCTGATTGTAATCAAAATGGATTTATATCAGTAAGTACTTACAGGAATTAATTGAAATTTCATTATTGTTATTAGTTGGACTGAGACAATCAGGGTAGATAACTATGGACTGATTTTATGTCAAATTACCTCCCTTTATTTCAAATTAAAATGGGTATATCTCCGTAACTAATGAAGATACTGATCTGAAATTTCATTTATGCCAACATATTTATTTGGCAGATCCTTCTTTTGTTCACAATATATTTTTTTTTAATTACTTCCCTTTTACCTTACTATAAATAGCTTATTTTTAGTAACTTCTTTATTATTGGCCGTAGGGAAAAACCGAGACCACTTTTCTGTGGTACAACATGGATGGTACCTCCAATTTTTAGGTGTTTTTTGACATATCTATACCTTGTAAGAATTTTTTTCTTCTTTTTGGTTAAATTTCTTCCCTTTGTTGTTCCTGTCCTTTGGATTTAGATATTTTTTTCGAGGACCTTCTTGTCTCAAGTGCAGTGATAACAGGTGAGCGATATAGGGCCATCATGGCCCTCTTGTTGTTTATTGTAGTCATTTAAAACATTTGTTTAGAACCCCATTTTTAAAAGTGGCATGTGAGATAATGTTTTGACACGAACTAATGCAACTTGAAATATCCTAAAAGGAGGTGTGTTGTGTGTGTGTGGGTGGGTGCGGGGGGGGGGGGGAGCCGGGTACTTGCCCTAATATATACTTTTTAACTGATGAATAAAACTGAACATTTGCGTATGTTTGAAACGATTTCCTTATTAAATTTCATTTTTTGGGGTGTTTTTACCTGTCAGAGATACATTATTCTGTTATATAAATCAATGAGAACAAAATGTCTGACTGCTTTAATGTGTTTCTTATGGTGTGGCGATTTTAACATATTTATATTAAACTGAATTCCCCATTGAGATGATATACTGTGCTAGTCTGTCGTAAGACTGCAGACTAAATATTTATTAATGTTCTTTTACATATGTTTCAAAGTTAACAAAGTACATTACTATTCGGACAGGCTACATCATAAGTATGTTAAAATTGCTTCTGCATTATAAACGATAAACCTTTGTATCACTGTTACGACTTCACGTAAACATGGTAAAGGCGGAACAGTTGCGTATGGTAAATGTGTATGATACCGGATGTGACCAATGGGAAAACTGCATTGTGATAGCACATTAATACAGTTGCTGTAGTGTTCCCAAAATGTACAACTCCCAAACTATGTAAAATTAGACTGAATATTTCAAGTATAGTTGTAAGATGTACATCACAGTTGTGGTTTGGTATGAAATACATGTTTTTAGCTCACCTGTCACAAAGTGACAAGGTGAGCTTTTGTGATCGCGCGGTGTCCGTCGCTGTCCGTCCATGCGTGCGTGCGTCCGTTCGTCCGTAAACTTTTGCTTGTGACCACTCTAGAGGTCACATTTTTCATGGGATCTTTATGAAAGTTGGTCAGAATGTTCATCTTGATGATATCTAGGTCAAGTTCGAAACTGGGTCACGTGCCCTCAAAAACTAGGTCAGTAGGTCTAAAAATAGAAAAACCTTGTGACCTCTCTAGAGGCCATATATTTCATGAGATCTTCATGAAAATTGGTCAGAATGTTCAGCTTGATGATATCTAGGTCAAGTTTGAAACTGGGTCACGTGCCATCAAAAACTAGGTCAGTAGGTCTAAAAATAGAAAAACCTAGTGACCTCTCTAGAGGCCATATATTTCATAAGATCTTCATGAAAATTGGTCAGAACATTCACCTTGATAATATCTAGTTTAAGGTTGAAACTGGGTCATGTGCCATCAAAAACTAGGTCAGTAGGTCAAATAATTGAAAAACCTTGTGACCTCTCTAAAGGCCATTTTTTTCAAGGGATCTGTATGAAAATTGGTCTGAATGTTCATCTTGATGATATCTAGGTCAGATTTGAAACTGGGTCACGTGCGGTCAAAAACTAGGTCAGTAGGTCTAAAAATAGAAAAACCTTGTGACCTCTCTAGAGGCCATATATTTGCATGAGATCTTCATGAAAATTGGTCAGAATGTTCACCTTGATGATATCTAGGTCAAGTTCGAAACTGGGTCACGTGCCTTCAAAAACTAGGTCAGTAGGTCAAATAATAGAAAAACCTTGTGACCTCTCTAGAGGCCATATTTTTCATGGGATCTGTATGAAAGTTGGTCTGAATGTTCATCTTGATGATACCTAGACCAATTTCAAAAGTGAGTCACGTGCCTTCAAAAACTAGGTCAGTATGTCAAATAATAGAAAAACCTTGTGACCTCTCTAAAGGCCATATTTTTCATGGGATCTGTATGAAAATTGGTCTGAATGTTCATCTTGATGATATCTAGGTCAAGTTCGAAACAGGATCATGTGCAGTCAAAAACTAGGTCAGTAGGTCTAAAAATAGAAAAACCTTGTGACCTCTCTAGAGGCCATACTTGTGAATGGATCTCCATAGAAATTGGTCAGAATGTTCACCTTGATGATATCTAGGTCAAGTTTGAAACTGGGTCACGTGCCATAAAAAACTAGGTCAGTAGGTCAAATAATAGAAAAACTTGTGACCTCTCTAGAGGCCATACTTTTCATGGGATCTGTATGAAAGTTGGTCTGAATGTTCATCTTGATGATATCTAGTTTAAGTTTGAAACTGGGTCAACTGCGGTCAAAAACTAGGTCAGTAGGTCTAAAATTATTAAAAGCTTTTGACCTCTCTAGAAGCCATATTTTTCAATGGATCTTTATGAAAATTGATCTGAATGTTCACCTTGATGATATCTAGGTTAGTTTCAAAACTGAGTCACGTGCGGTCAAAAACTAGGCCGGTAGGTATAAAAATAGGAAAACCTTGTGACCTCTCTAGAGGCCATATTTTTCATGAGATCTTCATGAAAATTAGTGAGAATGTTCACCTTGATGATATCTAGTTTAAGTTTGAAACTGGGTCAACTGCGGTCAAAAACTAGGTCAGTAGGTCTAAAATTATTAAAAGCTTTTGACCTCTCTAGAAGCCATATTTTTCAATGGATCTTTATGAAAATTGATCTGAATGTTCACCTTGATGATATCTAGGTTAGTTTCAAAACTGAGTCACGTGCGGTCAAAAACTAGGCCAGTAGGTATAAAAATAGAAAAACCTTGTGACCTCTCTAGAGGCCATATTTTTCATGAGATCTTCATGAAAATTAGTGAGAATGTTCACCTTGATGATATCTAGGTAAAGTTCAAAACAGGGACACGTACCTTCGAAAACTAGGTCAATAGGTCAAATAATAGAAAAACCTTGTGAGCTCTCTAGAGACCATATTTTTCAATGGATCTTCATGAAAATTGGTCAGAATTTTTATCTTGATAATATCTAGGTCAAGTTCAAAACTGGGTCACATGAGCTCAAAAACTAGGTCACTATGTCAAATAATAGAAAAAACGATGTCATACTCAAAACTGGGTCATGTGGGAAGAGGTGAGCGATTCAGGACCATCATGGTCCTCTTGTTATTTAAAGCGCGTGTGAAGGCTACCGGCCACTATAAACTAAACACGCCCATATGTTTCATACCCAAATGTGAACCACAGTCTATTTTTAATGAAAGAGAATGTAAGATGAACATAAGCATTTTTACACAACTTACAATGTAGTACTATAAAACGATTGCATTTGATGAAATGAAATAAATAGTTCTACCGAAGCTAACTGGCTTTCCAAAACGGGGCTGTAAATATCAGAAAGTTTGGATGTATAATTGCTCACAGACGTCGCATTTTAATTAGACATGGTCAGCTTTTAACGAGAATTTGCAAGAATTCTTTCCCTCAGTTATTGACTGTGTTAAAGCAATTCCCTTCACATTGGATTGTCTCCCTTACATTAGCTAATGATCAAAGTCAATAATTCTTTGTCATGGATTTTGCATTGATCTAATATTTTGCTTTAGGTAATACACGGAAATTAAGCTCGCATGTTACACCATAGAAAGCAACAAAACATGTAGCCAGTTTTTAATATGTTGATATAAATGTTAAAATATTTATTCTAACTGAACATCTTCTTGCTTCCAATTTTATCAAAATAACGAAAGTCGAATAAACATGAGAATAAACCTAAATTTGTTACTATAAATAGAAAGATATTAACATAGAACACTTAAATCCCAAAAATCTTAAAGTTTGATTAAAATTTGAGCGAAATATGAGGATTTAAAAAGAAATTTGCTGAACATATCCTTTATATGAGTTGTCTTCCCCTGACACGAGAATGTGCGAAAAGTCAGTTTTCTATTTGACATAACCTTCAATCATTTTATGTTCATGGCTAGTCCCTACGAAAAAGTGCAAGATCGAATGACTTATAAGCCGGGCTACTACCCAGTTGAGGACAACTAACGGGCGACGAAATGACCCTGCGAGCCTAAACGCTCAACAACCGCGGGCTTTGTGCTCAGGTACTTTACTAGATCCGGGTGAACGAGGACAGACGCACTGGTACAATGTCAGATTGTAAGACGACGGAATCAAATGTACCCGCCCATACATTATAGTAAAATATCATAACATTTTTTTATATGACTCCCCAGTACGAGTGTTTTAAGCATCTAATTTAAATCACATACATAGTACTTGAGCAGTCGCTTATGAAAGTAAAGACAGACGCACACATACACGCACGCAAAACACAATAGAGCAAAACACAATAGAGCATTAAAAACTCCATATATTTTTATACAGTCATACCTACTTAACTCAGTAAAGTCCTTTAACTACAATGAATGTCATGGTAAGGCATTGGCGTCATTATAAGCTACTGTTTATATATCCAGATTGTAGAATTTGATTGCGTTTTCTCTGAAGAATTTTCTCTGGTCAGCTTCGTTCAACTTGGAAACAAGATTTTGCATTAAAGCAAGGTATTCTTTATAGGAGGCTTCAGCCATTCCGAACACCGGCCAGTCTGAACCATAAATACATCTCTCCGGCCCAAATATGGATAGCACATGCTGTAACAAGAGACAAGAACGTTTAAATAAGTGCAAGACCTAGAATATTTTAATCAAAATCCCATTTCAAAGACATGTAAACAGATTCGATTCAGAAACCGCAGAAAATTCGCGATTGCTGCCAAGTCCGCCTCCAACTCTTTTCACGGCACTATATTGCAATTTAAATCTATTGTACGTACAGTTTAGTTGCATTAACTGGCATTTAAGTCATCTTACACAAGTGATTTTTAACAACGAATTGCATGTATGTGAATAGGAGAGTCAATAGAGAACCACCAACCCTCCTGCACAAATATTATTAAATTAACACAAACGGCTTACGTCTATGATTGGCTGAAAGTCAATGGTTTTCCACGTAGAAGGTGTCTGTCCAGATATTATACCAGACCTAAAAGATCAAAAATATCAGAAGAGCATTCTGACGGCCAGAAATAGAAATATTATTGCGAAGTTTAAGAGGTGAAACATTAATTCTTTTTTACTAAGATTATTGGGTAAAATATTTGTTAAAATCGGTATATCTGTATTATTTCGGTAATAAACATGTTTAAATCGTTGTGCGTATAGTAAGGAGTATGTGTTTACAGACGCTTAATCTATGTAACAATTCTGTTCAAACAGTTTTAAATACACCTGTCATCATTCTTAGTGTTTTACATTTACTTTTAACATCTGCACCATGTAAGATGTCTACACGTATGAAAGGTGTAAAAATACCTACACTTTACAATAAACATTTGGTAACTTTGCAACATCCGCCATATCCTGCCTCCACGTTTCCATATCGCCAGTATTGATGGGAGGAACCGCAATATGATCAACTATAAAGTTTGTTCTGAAACACACATAAATATTAACCCTTAGCCTGCTGGTGGCAAGTGGTTCTGCCTTTGCGACCAGTGCAGACCAAGATCAACCTGCACATTCGTGCAGTCTAATCATGGTCTGCACTGTTCACCATTCAGTCAGTATCTTTTTAGTAAGCATCCCTTTTAACAGTTAACGGTACTGTCAAAATTGAAGGACTGCCAAGTTTATTTTAGTAAAGCAGGGTAAGGGTAAACACCTCTTTTGAAATGCATATCTTGGTTTTGCCGACACTAGCAGCGCAATATCAAAACAAAGTAGTCAAATGTGTTTTCATTCAACTTTCAGATACTACTGCATGTAGATGTTATGTCTTTTAAAAGAAGATGGAACTTGTTCACAGGGATTAGCTTTCCGGTCTATTTATTCAAGTTAAGAACGGGGGAAGGATTTAATAATGTGTAAATAAAGTCAATACTAAGCACTTACTTAGGGTGCTTCGGGACAGTATCACGAATGTACCTCAAATGTTGCGGGCTGAAAGTATAGAAGAAATTGTACTACATACCGTTTTAAAAGCGTATAGATTAAATTTATCTTAACAATGAATTATATGAAGTCAAGCAGTGATAACTTATCTGATCTGAGTAAGTTTCGCACTGAGTAGACGTTTTGATAATGGTCTTTTTGTAAGAAGATAAATAAACGACTGTAGATATTGAGTTAACGTTGAAACGTAGCTTTGGTAAAGAATGATACTAACAATCTATAAGAAGATCACATACTTTTCCCAAGTCTTTACAAGATCTTGTATTACACCCAGGCAGGGTGTTTTCCTTCTAAATAGGGGCCTTTAATAGGCCCCGTCCCCTAAAAAATTCTTTTAAACCATGCAGTTTTCCCCAAAAAATGACTTTACATCAGTTTTATTTATTCTCCTTTGCCCAAATACCGTGCTATTCCCCACCCCCTTCCAAATCACAGGTCTCCTTTACCTCTTGGTAAAATAACCCCTGCCAGATTTTAATTTTAAAGGACAAATTCTAGTTCCTTTTGATGAAAAACACAGGATTTAGCTCATCAATAGCTAACTAAAACTATTATTTCAAAATAGCAAAAGAACCTGGCCTGCAAATCAAACGGGATGTTATGTTTGCCTAAAATATCAAGTCCAACACCAACATCTTCTCGTGTAAACCAGTCTTCCTCTTTTTCCCAGCTGAAAAGATGCCTTACACCCTTCAATAAACCACTGGGCTTAAGTTTAGCAATAACTTCTTCTAACTGAAATATAAGCAAAGTTTGATAGAACTTTTAGGAAAGAAGTAACAAAAATGAATTTAACTTTGACACTTAAGAATGTACATTTTTGCAGAATATACTGGGGTATAAAGAGGTGAGATGCACTGGTAGGGTGGTGCTGGAGTCGTACCATTTGAACCTAATGTGATCAGTATTAATTAACTTAGTGACTAAATCAGAAGTAAACGTTAAACTGAGAATCCTGTGGTATTAAAACAGAGAAAGTTATTTAAATAAATTCTATTAAATAAAATCTATAAGAAATAACATGATCCTTTGGAAAAATAATGCAACCAAACAAAGTAATAGCAGACTCGTATTGATTGAGCCTGTTCATGAGAGGTAATAGGTAAAATGTAGCACCTCTCACGCGCCCTAGCACCGGCTAAAACAGAATTATGTTACATAGATATTGAATGGAATATAAGAACACTGTTGTGATAGTAAGTAAAATCTTTAAGAAGATTCTTTGGAAACATACTATGCATCTAAAGTCTAAAGTTTTAAAATTCTTATTAGCGGTTTTGTTTTTATCTGTATGTGTACAGCGAAATTCTGCAGTGGAGGACGTGTTTGGATAAAAAGATTGAAAAATGTCAGGATGCTGAAATGATTATGTGGAGGTAAAATTGGAGGTTGTTTTAAAAGACGTTTTCGCTGTCGTTACCTTAGGACTGATGATATCCAGACCGGCTACAATACCTTTGATAATACTGTGAGTTCTTGCCATATCTATTATCCAATCTGAAACATGATTCAAAATAAAGCAGAAATAGTTTACTGTTGTCTTGAACATCACTTTGGCTTGGATATTTCACTTATTGTGCTTTTATCAAACTTACATCTTAACTGTGTAACAAAGTGTGTAATGCTATATAATGGAAACTATTTGAAAATTGTTGTATATATAAACGTTGGGCACGTTCAACGGCCGTGAAGTTATTTTGTAGCACTGAGTTAGCTATTAATATACTCGTATTCGAGATGCCTACTTCCGCTAGTAAAAGCAATATAGGTATCTGTTGCACTCACCGACCTCCTCGACGCTGGCGTTTAGACATTGCACGAATATTGCATGCTTCACTGGGGTCCCTTCGATCGCATTCTCAAGATCAGTCACGTAGAAGTTCTTGTATATATTCTTCATGTCTGGGGTAGGCCACGGGTAGGAAAATTTCTCAAGTTCCCAAACGTCTGAAAACAATGTTAGGAAGTTTTATTTGTTGGTATATCAATTTTAAATTACTGTTGCTATTTCACTCCCTCTGGTTCTCAGCTTAGTCGCTACATAAATCAGCGATTTAACCCTTACCATGCTAAATTTCAATAATAGGCTGGTCCATCTTCTATTTGGGTCAGCACCATTTATCATTTGAAGGGGTGTTTACTGAAAATTTACTGACTGAACAGCGAACAGTGCAGACCATGATCAGACTGCACGGATGTGCAGGCTGATCTTGGTCTACACTGGTCGCAAAGGCAGAAGCAATCGTGTCAGCATGGTAAGATTTAAAACATTGGTAACATAGAAGGTCTGTCGAGTTCTCACGCAAATGCGTATGTAATCAATGTTCCGTGTATAGTGTTGGGTATAGTGATATTAACATTGACCCACTTTGACAAAAGATAAAATACAGTAGTACTTGAATGATAGCTTTAGAAATGTCAAAAACACGAAATGCTCCGGCTTGCTTTTATATTATTTTTATTGTTGTTTTTTTTTCACAACTATTGGACGGTTGGCAATAATGTTAAGGTAGCAGGGTACACTTCGAATTTTAGCCCCCTCAATATTTGTTACAAATAGAACTTCGTGATTTTGGATGTCTGTAAATTAAGGTGAGAGATAATGATTATTAATTCTTTAGAAAATTTATACAGCCGATACATGTAAAATTCTGATGTCAGTTGGAAAACTAATTGCTGGTAGCTTTGTATGATCAATGAGACACCTTTTCGCGGAAAAATTCAAATCACGGAAGGGTTCTGTGCTTGTTGATTGATACTCAGGAACATTTTCGCTATTTTGTGAAAAAACGAGCTGGATGGGCCCCCATTCCGTTTATATCCTGACGTTCAGTAAGGACAATTAAATTGAGAAATGCAATAAAACTGGGCATTGTTCTTGCAGCGGGATCATTGCAGGCTGTTCAAACAGTGCAAAATTGATGGTTTTGGCATGCTATTTTTCATGGATGGTGTAAATATTTCGTTTTGATAACTTTCTTTATTTTTGTATGAGAATCCTGATCTTGCCATTAATTAAAAACACAAAACATGCACACAATTTATAAAATGGCCACCCTGATTCTGCTCATAAGGGAAGTGCAATATTGCGGCTCGCTACATGTAAGACCGTCCGTGCCCAAAATGTTCGCATCTAAGTGTACCCTGCTACCTAAACACACACTTTATACACATGTACATAAACCTATACATGTGTTACACACATTTTACAGTTTTCAGGTATATATAAATATTTAATGCAGAATGTGCACAAATAAATTTTGTGTTCATTTTGATAACAACTACCTATCTATTTAAACTGAATGGAATTATTAAGACACACATAATAAGGAACTTACGAAAATGCGTGTCAACAATTTCCATGTTTACTCCAACTGACTCGATCTACGCTATAATCACACCGAGTATGAATACTGCCGAATAAATCCAAATATTTATTTTATAAATCACTGATAAAACTTCGGTTGTGTCAACGTTGTCTAGAGGATGCTTTATTTGTTTATTATTTATTCATTCAATTATCTATTTACTTATTTTTCCCAAGGAGTGAAAAATACAGTAAATAAAGATGACAAATTAAGCTATAATTGTACTTCAATATATTTATTTAAAAGAGATGATCATTGGAAGTAAGGCGTAAAAAATATTTGTTACCGGTATCCCGACATACCCTAAATTTCTGGCCTGACCCTAACATTTTTATGGCCTTGGAGAATTTTTTTCAATTTTAAACAAAAAGATGAAAACTGCACGTTTTATGCTTTAAGCATGGCCAGTGATGTTAGAAATCAACTAACTGATGCTCTCTTATTTGTATTCATTTTTGACACAAAAATAATTTCCGAAAAGTCTCCCTTAATATAAAAAATCCGACCTACCTACCCTAATTTTTTTGAGTATGTTACCGAAAACAAGGAATTTTTTTAGGCCTAAGCTAAAAAAGTTATTTGGTTTAGAATACCTTTTTTATTTTTGGTGATATTTTGATCCCTAAATACTGTCCTGAAAATTTAGATTCCTAGATATATGTCCGGCAAATCCAGAGCCGACAAAAGTATGTTTTCTTAATATATTACTGGTTGGAAAACGAAAAATTATTTAGAAATGACGAAATTCTCATGAGCTTTCTGGTGCATAGGTTTATGTCATTTTGTTAGGGGTTGCGAGTGTATCACTAATTTCATTAGGAAATGTGCATAGACATTTTCATTAAATAAATTTTACTTGGCTGCTCTACATGCGTGCGAAGTGTCGTCTTATATACTTCTTATTTTAAAAGGGTTTCTTTTTCTTGTCAAAAATTGATTCAGATATGCTATCATAATTAAAGTTTATCCAAGAATCAATTTGTGCTAGGTCAAAACAAAGATGCTTACAGTGAATGCCCTTACATATTTCGTTTCTTTTTATACATTTATTTCTTTGGGGCACTTTTTGAAGCGTTTACTCCTCCTTTGCATATTTACGAGCTAATAATTTGTCCTTTTTTCTCTGTCTTATGTTCATATTTGCGAAATAAAGACAGAACTTTAAACTAACTTTAACTATCTTACGTTACCCGTACAGGGCTATGTTGTGGCTTAAAACTTGGTTTTGCAATTTTTTGCTTTCTCATACATACAGTCAGAAAGTATAACGGTAACGGTATATTCCACCTTTGACAAGAAACTGCCCATAGTGATAGGCAAACAGTTTCGCATGCGTATTTTTGTTTCTTATATCACTGTTTTACTTCATTTGATTCATATCTATTCGCAAGGCAAACAATATAGAACAGAAAGATCAACATCTTTATCAACAATTTTTACAATGACAAACCAATGCATTACTGTTCACAAATATATCAAACTTGGCAAGTAAATGTATACAAATAGTAAATATTTATACAAGCAAATGAACGGAGATTTGTTGACTAGTGTGTATACTGAATAACTAAACTTGTCTAATAATGTCTTTTTGAATTTACATTTCCATCTCATCTGAGATGTCAATCGAGTTCTTTGTAACCTTCCTGTGACCCACCCGCTCGGATCGCACTCCCTTCCAAGAATAGTCATACCTGTTCAAGCTTTTGTGGAGCATAGTGTTTATCTTTGGCTTTTTTAATACCACTCGTCGAATGAAAACACTGCAGCCTTTTCTCACAACAGCATCAAGTTGTTTTTGAATATCTGAGCGTCCGAGGAGACACTTTTCCCAGTTTGTTCTGCGCGCAAATCCCAGACGACATAGTTTGTTATAGACAACGTGTCTTCTTGTACGGTATTTCGTTTGAACTGCAACTTCATACAAAGCAGGAACTTTTGTTCTGCCATCAAATATATCCTTTGCCTTAAATCCACAACCTTTTCCTTTGCGAGCATGTGTAGCTACATTCAACTTCTTTTCCGATGGTGATATCACAAGTTTCCATGCCGACCAAGGCATTTCTCTAAGCATAAAGTTACATTCAGGGACATTTTCTCGACGTAATTTCGGTAAGTATTTTTCTCCAAACATTTTGTGTTTGGGAACTGTAGCCTTTACTCGGATTGGTCTCTTGGTTAAAGATGGCTTCTTGGTCAAAGGAGCTGCCTTTACTGTTTTGATGCGTTTGGTCGTTGGTTTTGGACTGGGCTTTGAAGCTCCAACAGTTGAAGTAGTAGAGGCAGCCGGTGTTTTGCCACGTAAGTCGCCGAACAGTTTATCCAGATCTTTGTGAATTGCTTCACCTCTGGCTCGAACTTCCTTCTCGTAGTTTTGAAAGAGATCTTCTCCCTTTTCTCTATAGCATACGGTCATCAAAAAGTCGAAAATGTTTTTGAAATCTTGCAACTTGAGATGCTGTCCGTCTGTTTTACGTGCTAGCTGACCGTAGAAAACGTCGGCTTTGCTGTATGTGCCGCAGTGAACAGAGTAAATACGAACGCCGATAGAAGCGAGGCTATCGGCTTCCTTTCTCCAGTCAAGTTTCAATTTATTTCGACGAAAGTTAGGTTCATGTGCTATGTCATCTCCAATCATAACGAGAGCTCTCTGTGAACCTGGCGACCATGACAATTTTGTTCTTACCTCATGCAGAACAAGTTCATAGCATTCGCCTCCATCATTACCTCCCCAGGTGTCTTCAACGTTAGTCACGAACTCTACCGCTTTTGTTACGTCGTCAGTGAAATCAAGGTATTTTGTGACGTAATATGTGTCTTTGTCAATATAGTCACCATGTGCGAATATAGCAATTCTTATACCTGGGATATCTGCCTGAAGACGCTGTATCATGTCAGAGACACGCCCACGAACTTCGTTCAGAAAATTGTACATACTTCCTGTCGTATCAAATGAGAACACAATCTCCATCGGGCCATTTGGTAGCGCCATTGGATACTGTTGAAATAAAAAATACAGAGTTAAAGTAAAACGAAAATAATTGTTCTCTTCAAACACTACAAACGAAAAATTACTGTGTGATCTATATTAATTATATAACTACATATATCTAACTTATGTTTACGTATTAAGAGGTAAACCATCATTTCAGAACATAAAATATAAGTCACAGAATCATGGCAGTTAGTGCTATCTTACTCACTTTGAATTATTTTGTTCTTTATTTGAAAAATAAATAAAATACCGATCAATTTATTATACATGTATTATTTACCTGTTTAATGAAAGAAAGGTAGACAACTGCGTCAGGTATAATCTGAAGTTAATTCTATACGCTAGCTGATAAAATGAACCAATATCGCCAATATTTATAACACTACAGAAGCTCTATTGCGCATGTTCGATACATGTTAAAACGTATCAGCTTGTTTATTCCTGTCCACAAAGCATGCGCGAAGAGCTAAAAATACGTCATATACATATATATAAATATTAAGCAGCTGTTGTTACTATATTTAACTTACATGATAGCTTTATCATTACACTGTAAATGTTGACAGCTTTTACAAAGTTGATTTAAATAACTGTTAAGACGGTCATGTTAGTACATGTACTACCCATATTTAGCAGTACTTAAGCTGTCATAAGCCTGCGAGCAATGATATTTAAAATACTAGTAAGAAATATTAAAAAGCATGTTAATGCACACATTTATTTACAAGAAGCATAGATAATATCACAAATATAAGTAATATACATTAAACATTTTCTAGAGAGTAACGCACAAAAATGGACCTAGGTATTACAAATATTATTTTCTAAATCGTCCGATCTCAGGTAGTATTGATAAAAGCTAAGATTTTGGTACATGTAACTATTGAAAAAAAAAAAAAACACTCTTTTCGAGTTCATCCCCTATAAACGACTGTGCTCCCCCTGTTCCTGTTGCGACCGGTCAAAACAAACAACTGACTGGGCGAAGGTAAGAAATCGTCTTCAAAGTAATATTTTTTGCTTTACACGATGTGTGAATTTATGTTTTACAATATTAAAGTTGAACATGTAGCGACCCGTGACTATTTTTTCCTTTTCGCTACACTAGAAACAGTTAAATTAATTTTTGAACAACAATGTTAGTTTTCTACAGTTTATTCCTCTTTTGTAACAAATATCTTTGAATTTTCTATATTAAAATCTCTGTAAAATTTTAGATGTTGTCTGGCCTAAATACCGAATATATCTGATCTCTTCTCTAGAAAAAACTAGTGCCGTGTGCAAATCAAAAAGCAACTCCCAAATTTGGAGAGAGGCAAAGCTGAATAGCCAATCTATGAGTAATACTGTCGAAAAAGCTAATTATAAGCTTATCAAAAAATGTAAGCTAAGTTAGGTTTTAGGTTAGTAGGGTAAATATTACAAATTTCTCTCGCACTTCGCGACACTCCGGCCAGAACAGAAAGATACATGTAACATAACATGTACATATTACATTTAACATAAACTTAAATGAAGATAATATCAAATCTCAAATTAAACAAAAATGCTGAAAATGGTGTCACACAGCACTTAACAATATCTACTAGAAAACATGTTTTAGTTATTTGCTTAATGAATAATTATAAACTATAAGAATATAAATGCAATGAAAGAAATAATTGCTTAAGTAAAAGCATATAATATTAATGGCAAGATATAAGAATACTAAATTCCAATTTACGTTGAATTAATCTTCCTTTTTATACATTTCATTGAACAGAAGTCAGTTTGTTGTTTCTTATCATAAACAAATGCGTTTCAGTTCTCCGAATGTAAGTTTATCACTAAACCATTAGATAAACACGAGCTTATCATTCTTAATTATCCTCCTGTCACTGTAATGAATTCAGATTGTTCTCGCATGTCTCTGTTTTTGAACATTTCCTACAAAATGAGCTGTCAACGTAAATTGTGATTAAATGAAAGCAAGTAAGCATATTATAAGTACAGTATTATACGGTTTCAGTTTATTGTAGAATAAGAATTTTGCAAATGTCAGTCTTTTCTTCAAGCATCTAATATAATCCCAGTCAACATTCACTAACTTTATTATTAACTAATCAGTTTATTAGCAATTAATTCCTGTATTCTTTTTCTTGACATAATCGCTGTTTTTCGTTTGGGACGCGTTTGTTCTGTCTGTTTTGGTGTTTTTAGTACTGGCTTTGATAATTTTGTTTGTTCCACTGAATTATGGTCATCGGATACCTCGACTGGATATAAATGGTTTAGTGTTCTACCAATTGTTCTACCATTTGACAAATTTACTTTGGCTGATCGGTATTGTCCATCATTCGACATTATTAGTTTAATCACCTTTCCCATTTTCCATAATCCCCGTGGCAAATCGTCTTTAATCAGAACTACGTCGCCAACACTAGGTTTAAAACTTGACTGCACTCTGTGTGATTTTAATTCCGACTGAGTCCTTTCACGAAGGCTTATGAGGTATTCTTTTTTCCAAATTTCCCAAAAATTATTCAAAAGTTTTTGTCCCTTATTCCACAATTTTAACAATTTTTTCGTTGAACTTTCGTATGGTTCGTAATCTGGATCATTATCATCGTAATCCGCTTCAGGTATGCCCGTACGTGGGTTCAGTGTCAGAAAATGTCCTGGTTAACGTAATGTTAGAATTTATATCATCATCCACATATAAAAGTGGTCTAGAATTGATGACACTTTCTATTTCTTTGATAACAGTCTGTAACTGAATATCAGTCAATGATCTACGTCCCAGAGATTTGCGTAATGATCGTTTAACAAGTCCCACAAGTCTTTCCCAGTAACCTCCATACCAGGGGGCTCGCTCGACAATAAAATTCTACTTTATTCCATGATTTGATACATACGTTTGCACGTCATCGCTTTTGATAGTGTTTTGCCAGATTAAATGTATTGTGTCACTGGCTAACTTGAACTGTTTTGCGTTGTCACTGTTTATTTCCATTGGTGACCCCCGTTGCGCAATGAATCGACGTAACGCTAATAGGAACTCTTCTGTTGACATATCGTGTACTGTCTCCAAATGTACTGCACGAGTTACTAAACAAGTGAATAGGCAGACCCATACCTTTCTATATTCCCCAGAGGTCTTTATGTAGAGGGGTCCCAGATAATCAAGACCTGTCCTTTCAAACGCGACCGCCTCCGTAACACGTCCCTTTGGAAACGGGGGCATTGGCGGCATCTTGTACGCACCGCCCTCGATTTTCCGACACAGTATGCATTATCGTAACACACTGCGCACATTAGCACGCCCACTGGGAATCCAGAATTTATATCGCACAGCACTCAACGTTTGAGATAATCCACTATGAAGTTGCTGTTTATGAGCGCGTTCAATAATTAAACGTGTAATATGATCTTTCTTTGGTAAAAGGATAGGATATCTGGCTGCATCGCTAATATTTGCGTTTTCAAGCCTGCCTCTGCATCTAAGCAGACCATTTTTATCTATGAATACTCCAAGCTGTTGCTTTATGGTACATTTTTTACCGTTTGTTATCGACTCGTACACATCTTGATAGCACTCTCTCTGTAAATGCAATATCCACAAATTTTCGGCATGTAACAATTCATCACTTGAAATCGATTCAGTTTCACATTTCTGTTTCTTTATCCTTTTGATAAAACGTAAGACAAGGGCTGTAACTCTGAACAGCTTGATTGCAGATGAGTACTTTTCACTTTTAATTCCGCAAAGAGAATTATTGTCTGAACCTAAAGCAGGCGCATCTTCAGATTTTAACAATGGTTCATTTTTCTTCGTTTCTACATCTTGCTCAGTATTTTCAAATTTTGATTCCGCTATCACAAATTTTTCGTCAATTTCCATTCGATTTCGGTTTCGATAACCAACTAGGACCATGCCACCATAGTTGATTGTTTTGTAGCTGATCCATTGTAACTCCTCTACTTGCTACGTCTGCTGGATTTTCCTTTGTAGATACGTATCTAAACGAAATGTCACCGTGACTTTTTATTTCTTTAACTCTGTTTTTGATAAATACGGGTAACGCCTTTTCTGTTTCTGTCCATTTCAATGCACATTGCGAGTCCGTAAACAAGTAAGTTTCTTCTATTTCTAATTTCAGCTCTTTTCTCACAAATTCAGTGCAACGAACTCCAATGACCATCGCCAGTAATTCTAATCTTGGAATCGTCATATTTTGTTTTATAGGAGCTAATCTTGACTTTGCGAATACAAGGTTCCCTTTTGTTACATTTTTATCTCCCTGAATAAGATAAATGCAACACGCATATGCATATTTTGAAGCATCGCAGAAGCAAACCAATCTGTTTTGTACTTTTGTATTTTCATCGACAACTTGTAATCCAACATATCTTGGAATTTGAGAATTTGGAATATTAACAAAATCTTCTTTGATCGATTTCCATGACAGAATGTCACTATTTTCAAGTTCATCATCCCAGTCACAATGTTTACTCCACAATGATTCTAGAAGTATCTTCCCCCGAAGCAAAATCGGACAGAAAAGACCTAGAGGGTCATACACTGAAGCTATCTGTTTTAGCACTGTTCGTTTTGTAATCTGTGACGTTTCAGGTAACAAAATCGGCGCTTTGATAGAAAATGTGTCATCTTTAACATTCCAATAGTGTCCTAGCACCTTTGTCTTTTCACACCCTGACCTATCTTCAGTAGGTATGGAAGTATTCACGGATTTACTGTTTGTAGTCCATTCACGTAAGTTCATTGATGCATCTTTAAAGATCGATTTTGATGTTTCGTAAAACTTAATGGCTTCAGTCTTGGTTTCGGTTCCAGTAATAACATTGTCCACGTATATATCATTTTTCAGTTTTTCTGAAATCTCACTTTCATATGAATCCAGATGGCATTCGATAGTGGCACCCAGTAGAAATGGACTCGAAATTACGCCAAACGGCACCCTTGCGAAGCGAAATTCTTGTATATTGTCTTCATTTACGATTGATGTATTGATGTCCTTGAGCCATAGAAATCTGGTAACGTCTCTTTCTAAAGGTTGCAATCCCACTTGCAGAAATGCCTTCTCTATATCGGCAACTATACCAATTTTGTGTAATCTAAACCGCATTAAAATTCCACAGAGGTCATGTAGCTTGACAGGGCCTCTGTATAAGCATTCATTTGGTTGGTTGTACTTTTCGTTGGTGTGATAACTACATGGTGTGGGATATAATGTTTATATCCGTACTCTGCACATTTGTCAACTTTTTCAATAACGCCCTTTGCAAGCTGGTCTTGAATTACATCGTCGTATTGCTGTTTCAGTTCAGGTTATCTTTCGATTCGAGTAACTAATGATTTCAGTCTTTCTAATGCCAATCCACGATTTTCCGGCAATTCATCAATATCTCGTTTCCATGGCCATGAAACCTGATATCGCCCGTCCTCGCGCTTAAGTGTATCCTTGAAATGTTGCATAACAATTTGATCATCTGTGTTTTCCCTTTCAGTAGTTATTCCAATAGATTCAACATTCCAAAAGTCTTCGATATCTGGTTTTGTTGGAACTACACTGTCCGCGTTTGTGAATACATTTGTTTTCGTTACGTTATTTCCATAGTTTAGAATCAACATGTTCATGTCACTAGAATCGTATTCATCAGTAACTTCTGTTCTCCCTGAAAGCATCCAGCCAAATTTTGTCGCTAATAGGTACAGTCCTTGCTGAACTTCGATTTTTTCAGTCTGCACAATGTCCAGGTAATAGTCATTACCAATAAGCAAATCAAGTGTTTCAGTTTCATTTTGGGTGGGGATTTTGTCCGCTAATATAAGATCCTTTGTAAGACTGTCAAACTTAGACTGTGATTTCAATCTAACCGCCTTTCTACTGATAGTTCCAGTGATGTTGGGTACAATATTTGCAGTCAGTGTCATGTACTCTCCGTTTTGAAGTTTAATATCGATCTTCGTTGATTTTGTTTGTATAACCTTTTTATTTCTGCTACCAAATGTTATAAGATGAATGCTTTGCTCTCCATTTACCTCCAGGTTCAAACGATCTGCTAAACTTTGTGAAACATATGTTCGGTGACTTCCACAGTCAAGCATAAGTCTTACATGTTCACTTTGCCCATTTCTTGATTTTTTTATTTCTGTAAATGCTGTTTGCATTAATACATTTTCATTGTAAGATAGAAGTCCTGTTTCTTCGTTTTCTAATGTTTTATTTTCGCTTTCCGTATTTTCAACATTTTCCACTTCATTGGACAAATTTGCGCTTTCATGATTTTGATTAATTTGAAATCTTTTGTCACATAAACTTCTGTGATGTACGTTCACTTTCTTGCAGTACGTACAAACTCTTGTGCTTTTACAGTCCTTAGCTCTATGATTATCTTTCAAACATTTATAACAGCATCCTTTCAACCGTTTTTTCCTTTCATCAATTGTTTTATACCTTTTACATTCATCGCTCCAGTGCTCGCCGTTGCAGTATCTACACGCTTTCGTAAATGTTTGCGTAATTGCTCTATTTTCTCCCGCTACAAACGCCTCTGTCGTATGTTTTGGTGTAGATTCAGACGTACGATTTCTCATTCCCAGTCCAAAGCTTCGCTCTTTCTTTTCATATGACATCGTAGCTGAGCGTCGTTGTCTAATGTCGGTACTGTTCGTGTCCTTTACTGCCCTTTCACGCGCTACAATATAGTCATTTAACCGTTTGCTTATAGTTCTAACTGTCCACTTTTCGTCGACATCTTTCATGATTTCAAGTTGCAGTAACACATCTTCAGGTATTTTCGACTTTATGATCGACACAATAATGTCTTGGTTGACGTTTTGATCGAGACTTTCCAGACTTCTAAAATGTTTATCGACATTGTCTATCAAATATCTCAAACTGCTAACTTTGTTTGTAGCCGACGGAATGTTTATCAGTCGCTTGTAATGTAGATCAATTATTTCTTGTGAATTGCCAAATCTTTTCTTCAAAATGTCTATTGCTACGTTATAGTTTTCGCTCGACAGGGCTAATCCAGCAATCGCCCTTCCTGCTTCACCGAATAATTTGCTCTTCAGATAGGTAAATTTTTCAATGTTTGATATCATTTTATTGTTGTGTACCGCGCTCTGGAAACAGTCCCAAAATTCAGTCCACTTAGTTTTATCACCGGCGAAAGATATCATATCTATTTTCGGTAGCTTAACTGATGACAGTTTTTCAGCTTCTTTTCTGTTTGTAAATTCTTGTTGCTTCATTTGTGAAGACATTAATTGTTGCATATTTTGCTGTAGTTGAATTAACAGATGAGTGTCCGACTCTTCATGTGGTTTTTCTTCTAATTTGTCCTTTAACTTATAAAGTTTGCTCAAGAAATTCTTTAGTTCTAGATAAATGTCCATTGCACGGAAACACAAACTACAGTCATCATCCACAATCACCTCAATTTCTTCACTTTCCCCCATCGATGTGACTAGTTTTTCGCTCTGATTTTCTACCTTTTCTCGGTATAAGCTAATCTTTTCCATACATGACGAAGCACTGCTTATTTTTTCATCTAACTCGTATTCCTCACACTCCGACGTTAACAATGATGCAGCTTTCTCAACCTCTTCCTTCAACGTATTACGAAACCTTGTCCTCACGCTTTTCAGATATCGTAAATTCGAATTTGACGACATCGCACTAATAGCCTCCTGGCCGTCTTTTTGCTTTTCCATATTTGTTTAGTCACAGTTACAATTCATTCAACCAAATCATCATTTTTTTAACATTTCAAACTTTCTTTATATTTTAAATATGTTTATTTTCCGTTTTTCTTCTTTGCTTTTGAGACGACCCTTTCCACCAACCTTTAGGTTCTGGCATTTATCACATAATTGTTACAGAATTTAGCCTGTTTATTTCCAATGGAAACTTTCATCAGCAATTATGCTTTAACGACCTTTTATCACTGCTCTGTAGATTATATTGTCTCCGATTTCAACACCTAATTATTTTTGGACTGGCACACTCGTGTTTCAGCTAACAAGATATCACTGGAATTCCATTCATGAATTTTGCACACGACTCTTTACTTTAACCTGTCTGGGCAACGCCTAACACTGCTTGTCTGATAAATTTGAACCTTTGCATAAATCTAACAGTTTTTCTTTCAATTTTTGCTGACTCTTTTTCGTTTTACTTTCCTATCAAACAGCAGCACATAACCCTTTACTCCAGCATTTTTCGTTCACAAGCCCAATTTTGTTTTCCTTTTTACAGTTTACTCCGTTTTTCTTTCTTTTATTCCATCTTCAACACATTTGTTAAAAATTTAGTCAATCGTTTGTCTGCAGATCGAATCTTTACTCCAAATTGCAATTAATGCTTTAAACAAATGTCCAGATCGAAATTTCTCATAATCCTGCTGGTGTCCTTTAATCCTCATCCGGTTCGCGGGACCAATTAATGTAGCGACCCGTGACTATTTTTTCCTTTTCGCTACACTAGAAACAGTTAAATTAATTTTTGAACAACAATGTTAGTTTTCTACAGTTTATTCCTCTTTTGTAACAAATATCTTTGAATTTTCTATATTAAAATCTCTGTAAAATTTTAGATGTTGTCTGGCCTAAATACCGAATATATCTGATCTCTTCTCTAGAAAAAACTAGTGCCGTGTGCAAATCAAAAAGCAACTCCCAAATTTGGAGAGAGGCAAAGCTGAATAGCCAATCTATGAGTAATACTGTCGAAAAAGCTAATTATAAGCTTATCAAAAAATGTAAGCTAAGTTAGGTTTTAGGTTAGTAGGGTAAATATTACAAATTTCTCTCGCACTTCGCGACAGAACATAAATATGTGTATGTGGTGATATAACAGATGAAACAGACAAGGAATGTTTACAAAATGCTGACACAATATTAACTGATCACACTCATTGCATAAAAAATTCACTCGACTAAGTCACGAAACTGGTGAATAACATGTCAAATTGATTTGCAATCCATGCTGTTTCTTGAAATAAGCATGCATGCATATCGACTGATGATTGTAAATACTTGTAACAAGTTATTTTTAGAATCCCTTGATGCATA
Organism: Mercenaria mercenaria; assembly: GCF_021730395.1. NCBI lineage: Eukaryota > Metazoa > Mollusca > Bivalvia > Venerida > Veneridae > Mercenaria > Mercenaria mercenaria. The sequence goes on along the minus strand of NC_069375.1, from coordinate 57,637,696 downwards.
AAGACGTTATGGCCATTTGATTACTAAGTGTGACCTTGATTTTGAAGCTAGGGAACTGTTTCATGTGCGTGACATATCGTCTCATTGTGGTGATCATTTGTGCCAAAATATTTCAGAATCCCTTAATGCATAGAGAAGTTATGGCACAAACACGAAAAATGAACCCGTTTTTTACCTTTGACTTCTTAAGTGTGACATTGATATTAAAGAGAAAAAAAACAAAGAAAAGAACGGGCATTAACTACATATTGCCCATGTGTGTGTGTGAAGTTTGAGAGCGGTGGGTGGTTAGTATTCAAGTAATTGCAGGACCAAATTTATGAGAAAACATTCAAACAGACCAGACAGACGGACCGCATGGTGACTCCTATAAATCCCCTCCTTCCTTCAAACTTTGTTTGCTGGTTACAATTATGAAGAAGTACTACAGGAGCAAGGGAAAAGTTTATATTTAATAAATAAGTCAGGTATATAGTCTTTTGTACGAAAGTCACAAACATTGTACAGAACTGCAAGTAAACATGCATAGTCTGTCAGGACATCACACCGAATCCTCTTTCATTGACGGTAATAGACAACGGGAGGTTTTAGCAATGATTTCATTTAATTTTACTAAACTACTATTGTTTCTTTATCCACCAAACAGTGGGATTTATATGTAAATCATTTTCCAAGCAAGAAAATACGTACTTTTGTTGCCGACAATGTGCAATTTCTGGACAAAATCAGTGATCAATCGAGTTTTTTTTTTCTTATTTTACCTGTAATCAGACTAACTTATTATGTAAAGAAACAAATCATGCTCAGCCTCCAGTAGTGTACAGATATGCACACCAACAAAGCACATAAATCACTTTAAAATAGCTTTTTTCCCACTTTCAGCGATCAGCTTATTGTTTTGATCGGTCGCAGCAGGAAGAGGGTGAGTACAGTCGTTTATAGGGTGTGGAGTCGAAAATATTTTAAAAATTTAAAAAGAAGTGAAACAAATGCCTACATGAATGAATTGACCAGTGGTGTCTAAAAATATCACACAGTCCACAGTTCGGAATGTCAATGAATGGTTTATTATTTTCATGGTGAAATGTCATTATAGCAGATCTACATGTTGTACAGACACACTTGTCTGTAGTTCTGGTAAATTGCAATAGTATTTTTCCGGCCCTAGGCCGGTATTGATTTCATTTTTTCATACTGTTTATAACTGGGGTGAAGGCCATTTAACAGCTAATTAAAACGTTTTTGATTTTGATTGATGGATGAATAATTCCACGGGTTTCCGAATGGAATAGATAATATTATCATCAGGGGTGTGCAAGTGCAGTATAATACGTTGCAAGGCTCCTGTGAAAATAGCTTGTAAAACGTCATGAAACTGAATCCCATGCCGCAGAGTTCAACTCGTCCCCTAGTCAACTCGTCCCCATTTTGGTCATTTCCTTGACGATTTCAAATGTTATGGGCTGAAAGGATAAAGGAAATTGTACCACACCACGTTTTAAAAAGCGTATAGATTATAATTTATCTTAACAATGAATTACATGAAGTCAAACAGTGATAACTTATCTAATCTGAGTATGTATAAGTTTCGCATTGATTAGATGTTTTGATAATGGCCTTCTTTTTGTGAAATAGTACATAAACGACTGTAGATACTGAGTTAACGTTGAAAGTAGCTTTGGTAACGAATGAGAAGTCTATAATAAGATCACTTATATTTTCCCCAAGTCCTTGCACGATCTAAAACACGAAAACACTGCATACTCTACCACTGGTATTATCATCGTGCATTATACCCAGGCAGGGTGGTTGTTTCCCTTCTAAATGTCCCTTCATCTCAGAAAATTTCTTTTAAACCATGTAGTTTTCCCCCAACAATTGACTTTACATTAGTTGTTTTTATTTCCCTTTGCCAAAATACCGTGCTATTCCCCCCCCCCCCCCCCCCCCTCTTTCCCTCTTGGTAAAAAAAGACTGCCAGATATTAATTTTAAGGACAATGTCTAGATTCTTTTTATGAAAAACACAGGAATTAGCTCTTCAGTTGCTAACTAACACTATTGTTTCAAAATAGTAAAAGACACCTGGCCTGCAAATCAAACGGAATGTTATGTTTGCCTAGAATATCAAGTCCAACACCAAAACCAGTCCGACTCTTTCTCCCAGCTGAAAAGATGCCATACACCTGTCTTAAAACCTCTAGGTCTAAGTTTAGCAATAACTTCTTCTAACTGAAATATAACTTTATTTTGATTAAGCTTCTAGTAAAATATTAGCAAAATGAATTTATTTTTGACACTTGAAGTAGGTAGTGGTAGATTATATTGTGGAATGTGAGAGATTGATGGGTGCTGGGGTAGTATCATTTGAACCTAATATGAACAGTATTAATTAACTAAGTGACTAAATCAGAAGTAAGCATTAAACTGATAATCCTTTGACATTAAAACACAGAGAGAGAGAGAGAGCTATTTAAATAATTTCTCTTAAAGAAAATCTATAAAAAGTAGCAAGATCCTTTGGGAAAAAGTATATAGAATGCAACCTAGCAAATGACAATTATAGCAGACTCGGTTTGATTGATCCTGTTCATGAGAGGTTATAGGAAATGTAGCACCTTTCACGCACCAAAGCACCGGCTTAAACAGAATTCTATTAATAGATATTGAAACTGTTGTGATAGTAAGTAAACTCTTTAAGAAGATCCTTTGGAAACATACTAGTCCTGAAAGTTCTGATTCCTGATATTGAGAGACACTTGCTTGCGCCCACTCCAAAGCCGACAAAAGCATGTTTTAATGTACATTGTATTACTTATTGGTAAATTAAAATTATTGGACATGATGATATTCTCATGATGAAGTGTTACTCGGTGTTGAGATTTCTGGTGCATGGGTTGATGTCATTCTGTTAGGGATTGCGAGTGAAAATCACTAATTTCATTAGGAAAACACTCGTGGAAAGATTTAATTAAATAGTCTGTCACATTTTGTTTGGCTGGTCTACTTGCGTGACGGAGGGTAATATTATACATTTTTTATCTTTAAAGGGTTTCTTTTTCCTGTCAAAAATGGATTCAAATATACATCATAATAAAGTTTATCCAAGAGTCCATTTGTGCTAGGTCAAAACAAGGTTTTGGTATTTGAAAGCTAACAGTAAACGCCATTACATATGTCGTTTTTTGTACATTTGTTTCTCTGGGATATTTTTGAAGCGTTTACTCCTTTGCATATTTACGAGTTAATAATGTGTCCTTTTTCTCGAAACAATGACAAAAATGTAAATTAACTTTAACTATCTTACATTACCCGAACCTGGCTTAAGTCTTGGATTCGCATTTTTTTAATTTCTCATACGTACAGTAAGAAAGTATAACGGACAAGGAACTGTCATAGTGATAGGCATAGTGTTTTTGTTTCTTATACTAAAATCTGTTTTCACTGTTTTACTTCATTTGATTCATATTTACTCGCAAGGCTAACAATATAGAACAGAAAGATTAACATCTTTTTGTAACAATTTTTACAATGACAAACCAATACAGTGATGTTTACACACATATATATATATATATCAAACTTGGCAAGTAAATACAAATAGTAAAATATGTATACACGCAAATGAACGGAGATTTATTGACTATAGTATATAATGAATAACGAAACTTGTCATTATACATGTTTGAATTTACATTTCCATCTCATCTGAGATGTCAATCGAGTTCTTTGTGACCTTCCTGTGACCCGCCCGCTCGGATTGCACTTCCTTCCAAGAATAGTCATACCTGTTCAAGCTTTTGTGGAGCATAGTGTTTATCTTTGGGTTTTTTAATACAACTCGTCGAATAAAAACACTGCAGTCTTTTTTCACAACAGCATTAATCTGTTTTTGAATGTCCCGGCGTCCGAGGAGACACTTCTGAAATACCCAGTTGTTCTGCTTGCAAATCCTCAGCGACATAGTTTATTATACACAACATGCCTTCTCGTACGGTATTTCTTTTGAACTGCAATTTCGTATAAAGCGGGAACATGTGTTCTGCCATCAAAAATACACTTTGCCTTAAATCCACAGCCATTTCCTTTACGAGCATGCACAGCGACATTGAACTTCTCTTCTGATGGTGATATCACAAGTTTCCATGTCGACAAAGGCATTTCTCTTAGCATAAAGTTACATTCAAGGACATTTTCTCGACGTAATTTCGGTAAATAGTTTTCTTCAAGTATTTTGTGTTTCGGAACTGTTGCCTTTACCCGAACTGGTCTCCTGGTTAAATGTGTTTTTGTGGTTAAAGGAGCTGCCTCGACAGTTTTGATGCGTTTGGTCGTTGGTTTTGGACTCAGCTTTGAAGCTCCAACAGTTGAAGGAGTAGTAGTGACAGTTGGTGTTTTGCCACGTAAGTCACCGAATAGCTCTTTGTGAATTGCTTCACCTCTGGCTCGAACTTCCTTCTCGTAGTTTTGAAAGAGATCTTCTCCCTTTTCTCTATAGCATACGGTCATCAAAAAGTCGAAAATGTTTTTGAAACTTTGCAACTTGAGGTGTTGTCCGTCTGTTTTACGTGCTAACTCGCCAAAGAAAACACCGGCTTTGCTGTATGTGCCACACTGAACAGAGTAAATACGAACCCCGATAGAAGCGAGGCTATCGACTTCCTTTCTCCATGATTGGAGAAATGTTAGACAATGACAAACCAATACATTGCTATTCACAAACATCAAACTTGGATAGTAAATACATGCAAATAGTAAATATCTATACTAGCAAATGAACTTTGAGATTTATTGGCTAATGTATATTTTTAATAACTAACCTTGTCAAGGTTCAACCTTGTCTTTTTGAATTTACATTTCCATCTCATTTGAGATGTCGATTGAGTCTTTTATAACTACTCTGTGACCAGCTCGCTCAGATCTTTCTCCCTTCCAAGCATAGTCATACCGGTTCAGGCCTTTGTTGACCATAATGTTTATCTTTGGCTTTTTTAATACAACCTCTCGAATAAAAACACTGCAGTCTTTTTTCACAACAGCATCAATCTGTTTTTGAATGCCTGACCGTCCTAGCAGACACCTTTCCCAGTTTGCTCTGCTTGCAAATCCTCGACTACCTAGTTTGTTATAGACAACGTGCCTTCTTGCACGGTATTTTGTTTGAACTGAAACTTCATATAAAGCAGGAACATGTGTTCTGCCATCAAAAATACATTTTGCCTTAAATCCACAACCTTTTCCTTTGCGAGCATGTGTAGCTACATTAAACCTCTTTACCGATGGTGATATCACAAGTTTCCATGCCGACCAAGGTATTTCTCTAAGCATAAAATTACATTCAGGGACATTTTATAGACGTAATTTCGGTAAGTATTTTTCTTCAAACAGTTTGTATTTCGGAACTGTTGCCTTTACCCGATCTGGTCTACTGGTTAAATGTGGTTTTTTGGTAAAAGTAGTTGCCTTGACAGTTTTGTTACGTTTGACTGTTGATTTAGGACTGGGTTTTGAAGCGCCGACACTTGAAGGAGTAGTAGAAACAGCCAGTGTTTTGCAACGTAAGTCGCCGAATAGTTTATCCAGATCTTTGTGAATTGCTTCACCTCTGGCTCGCAATTCCTTCTCGTAGTTTTGAAAGAGATCGTCTCCCTTTACTCTATAGCATACGGTCATCAAAAAGTCGAAAATGTTTTTGAAATCTTGCAACTTGAGATGCTGTCCGTCTGTTTTACGTGCTAGCTGACCGTAGAAAACGTCGGCTTTGCTGTATGTGCCGCAGTGAACAGAGTAAATACGAACGCCGATAGAAGCGAGGCTATCGGCTTCCTTTCTCCAGTCAAGTTTTAATTTATTTCGACGAAAGTTAGGTTTATGTGCTATGTCATCTCCAATCATAACGAGAGCTTTCTGTGAACCTGGCGACCATGACAACTTTGTTCTATCCTCTTGCAGAACAAGTTCATAGCATTTGCCTCCATCATTACCTCCCCAGGTGTCTTCAACGTTAGTCACGAACTCTACCGCTTTTGTTACGTCATCAGTGAAATCAAGGTATTTTGTGACGTAGTATGTGTCTTTGTCAATATAGTCACCATGTGCGAATATAGCAATTCTTATACCTGGGATGGATATCTGCCTGAAGACGCTGTATCATGTCAGAGACACGCCCACGAACTTCGTTCAGAAAACTGTACATACTTCCTGTCGTATCAAATGAGAACACAATCTCCATCGGGCCATTTGGTAACGCCATTGGATCCTGTTGAAAAAAAAAATACAGAGTTAGAGCAAAATGAAAATAATCGTTCTCTTCAAACACTACAAACGAAAAATTATTGTGGGATCTATATCAATAATATGTCTACATATACCTATCTTATGTTTACATATTAAGAGGTAAACCATCATTTCAGAACATAAAATATAAGTCATAGAATCACGGCATATAGTGCTATCTTACTCACTTTGAATTATTTTGTTCTTTATTTGAAAAATAAATAAAATACCGATCAAGTTATTATACATGTATTATTTACCTGTTTAATGAAAGAAAGGTAGACAACTGCGTCAGGTATAATCTGAAGTTAATTCTATACGCTAGCTGATAAAATGAACCAATATCGCCGATATTTATAACACTACAGAAGCTCTATTGCGCATGATACAAGTTTAGCTTTTAAAAAAGCTAGAAAGTGGCTCGCTTAGCTCTTGTTCTAACAGGGCAGTTATAAAGCACAGTGATATGCCAGTAAAAATTATAGGGTCTGTGATGTCTGGATAGGTCAGTGGTAGAACGTTTATTATGGGTACACAGGTTATGTGTTCAATGCCTGAACGTGAGCATTTTACCAGAAATTCCCTTGCTTTTTGCTTAGCATTAAAAAGAAAACCAACTTCCTCTCTCTTGTACATTCATGGCGATGGATATCATATAGCGTAATATAAGTTACAGCTATGGCGATGAGAAATTATGCTTTGCACATCTACAGGTTTATAGTTTTAACCGAACATGCTTGTCTTGATTACTGAATGTTTGCTCTTTTCATATGAGAAAGTATTCAGGATCAAAACGTCGTGAGTGCAAATCCTTTGATATGCGAGATTCTTTCACTTCTCCAATCCCTAAATAGGCGGGAGTATGGAAGCGGTCATCAAGCATGATTGATATAAGTTGTAAGAACTTGTTTGACAATCAATGTAAAATAAGTATGGTTAAACATTACTTATATAAAGGAAGAAAGAAGCAAATTAAGGCATGGATATTTTTCAAACTTTATTTAACAAAATGTAAAGTTGGTATCACAATAACTTTTGTACTGGCCAGTTAGCCTTTTTGGCATATCACAATACTTTGCGTGTCATTGAGCTTCTTTGTGTTCATTAATATAAGATGGTTGCGGCCTATGTGGATTACATGACTTTTTCGTAAACCAGCTTTCGATTGGTCACTTTTTGTAAGCCTGCTTTCGATTGGGATCTTCTCGTAAAGGAAACGCTATTTTGTTTTCTTGGTTGCCGGCTTGCATTTGTAATGAAAGTAAAAAGCTGAGAGCCAGGTTTAGGAGATGTTCTGCCTTTTAGGTAGATTTAATAGTAAAATCCTATCGTAATACTGGCTCGTCGAGACGAGCCAGCAAAACGTATCAGCTTGTTTTCGGGAGAGGGATAACGACATCACGAACAATTTCAACTTTTGTTTCACCTTTTGCAACAGGTTTACTGAAGACACAAAATCAGTTAGAATGCTGGAGTAGTTATATTAGTACGGTCTTTTTTTATAGTTATGAATCTAAGACTCAAACATACGTCATTAAACCCAGTCTACTGCCAGACCCCTGTGCCTAAAACATACAAATTTTGGCACTGAAAGTCCACTTTAAATGAGCTGTTATTTCAAGTGATTAGGCAACAAAGTTACTGTACCACCTCATGTGCTATTACTCAATGGTATCCGTCGAGTACAGAAACGTACGTATAAAAAGGAGGGAAAAAATAGCGGGCTGTTTTCTGCCGTTTCGTTCTAGCGTGATTTCGCATTTGAAGAATGCCAAAACGCCAGTTTAAAATTGCAGAAATCAGCCACCATATAAAAAATAGATTCATACCATGCAGTAACTAAGTTTCATATAAACAAAATGAAAGATAAATGCAAATTATAAAATGATGTCATTGATATAAAACCACATAAGAAAATTACATGAGAAAAGTCATATATAAAGACATGCAGAGAATAACCAGGAGGTAATGCTTCCATTATTGCTGCTACTGCTGCTGTTGCTGCTTCTACTGCTACTGCTGCTGCTGATGATGATGTTGTTGCTGTTGCTGTTGTTGTTGCTGCTGCTACTACTCTGACACCAATGATGGAAATGATGACGATAATCATGATGTTGATGGCAGATAGTTCATCCTCTATGTGGTCTTTGATGAAGATGCTAAATTTTACAATTTGGTCCTTGATATAAAGAATGTTGGTAATGGAACTGTTGTCGTCAATGTTGATGATGATCCTGACGATGGCACTGATGCTGATTACGTTAAAAGAGTATAGCAATGATGAGCTGATGATAATGTAAAGACAATGATAACAAGTACTTACTGCTTAGCGCAGTAGGGAGAGCGCAGATCAACAGAAGTCGGGGTCGCGGGTCCGATCCCTGGGCGGGGCGTATATTCTCCGTGACGATTTTGAAAGACATTGTGTCCGACATCATTTGTCTTCCACCACTGTGTCATGTGGGGAAATTGGCAGTTACTTGCGGAGAACAGGTTTGTACTGGTACTAAATCCAGGAACACCGGTTAGGTTTACTGTCCGCCATTACATAACAGAAATACTGTTGAAAAACGGCGTTAAACCGAAAAAAAACAAACTTATGCAGATATTTTATGAGCTTGATTTCATTTTTGTGTTGCTATTGATGATAATGATAATAATGATGACAAGGACGTTTTTAGAATAACGTTGTTAATTGTTCTTGTTAAGGTTATGTTCCACGGTGATATGAGTGATTGAGATCGGTTTCCGGACGATAACTTAAGAACGACTGGGCTTAAGATCATGAAAAACTGATAGGGAGGTTGGACATGACCAACAGATGACCCCTACTGATTATGAGGTCAGTAGGTCAAAAGTCAAGGTCACAATGACCCGGAACAGTTCAACGGCTTCCGGATGATAAGTCGAGAATGCTTGGGCCTAGGATCATTAACGCTGATAGGGTGGTTGGACATGACAAACAGATGACCCCTACTGATTTTGAGGTCAGTAGATCAGGTAAGTCAAGGTTACTGTTCCTAATTATTGACATGTGTCGTGTCCATTGTCACGATGTCGTGTCGCATTGTCGTGTGTCGTGTCGCAATGTCATGTCACGATGTTGTGTCGACCTCAAAGCCCAACGGACGACATACTACATGGTCCTAACAGTATTCCGTATATATATGACCATTTTGACAGCAGTGGAGAACAACTTCCTCCCTGCTAACAGATCGTTTGCTGCAATTAACCTAAAGTAATTTTATATCATGAATAATACAAAACTTTAGGTATATTAAAGTAGTAGGAGCATAATCGCTCTAAAAATGAAAACCAAACACATTTATATCATACAGTTCATTTTTTTTTGCCGTGCGTCCTTTTCGGACTGCATCAAATTTCGCTATTAACACCCCATAATTATCGCTTCTCTTTAGGTCAAGAGACACATGTTGTTGCGAAATTTAACGATCCAATTAGAACGATATATCGTATAAATTTTGCATGTAGGGTATTTCGTCGCATGTTGACAGACTCACGAAATTTAAGCAGATGCGAAATTAGACTAGCTACAAGTCTGATAGCCTGGCAATGTAGAAAACAACCTTCAGGAGTTACTTCCCTCTTAATGAAGAAAACTGATATATTTAAGTAAGAACAAACATAGGGATGGGACCCAGTCTGATATTAAGTTTATTTTCTACATATACCCATATTTCCTAAAGAGAGATCCTTTATTTATAGATTGCTCCCTGTTGAATGTCTGGCTGTATTGCTCCCTGTTGAATGTCTGGCTGTATTGCTCCCTGTTGAAAGTCCACTTTAAATGAGCTGTTATTTCAAGTGATTAGGCAACACAGTTACTGTACCACCTCATGTGCTATTATTCAATGGTATCCGTCGAGTACAGAAACGTACGTAAAAAAAGAAGGGAAAAAATAGCGGGATGTTTTCTGCAGTTTCGTTCTAGCGTGATTTTGCGTTTGAAGAGTGCCAAAACGCCAGTTTAAAATTGCAGAAATCAGCCACCATAGAAAAAAATAGATTCATACCATGCAGTAGCTAAGTTTCATATAAACAAAATGAAAGACAAATGCAAATTATAAAATGATGTCATTGATATAAAACCAAATAAGAAAATTACATGAGAAAAGTCATATATAAAGACATGCAGAGAATAACCAGGAGGTAATGCTTCCATTATTGCTGCTACTGCTGCTGTTGCTGCTTCTACTGCTGCTGCTGCTGCTGATGATGATGTTGTTGCTGTTGCTGTTGTTGCTGCTGCTGCTACTACTACTGCCACCAATGATGGCAATGATGACGATAATCATGATGTTGATGGCAGATAGTTCATCCTCTATGTGGTCTTTGATGAAGATGCTATATTTTACAATTTGGTCCTTGATATAAAGAATGCTGGTAATGAAACTGTTGTCGTCAATGTTGATGATGATCCTGACCATGGCACTGATGCTGATTACGTTAAAAGAGTATAGCACTGATGAGCTGATGATAATGTAAAGACAATGATAGCAAGTACTTACTGCTTAGCCCAGTAGGGAGAGCGCAGATCAACGGAACTCGGGGTCGCGGGTCCGATCCCTGGGCGGGGCGTATATTTTCCGTGACGATTTTGATAAAAGACATTGTGTCTGACATCATTTTTCTTCCACCACTGATTCATGTGGGGAAATTGGCAGTTACTTGCGGAGAACAGGTTTGTACTGGTACAAAATCCAGGAACACCGGTTAGGTTTACTGTCCGCCATTACATAACAGAAATACTGTTGAAAAACGGCGTTAAACCGAAAAAAAAAAAACTTATGCAGATATTTTATGAGCTTGATTTCATTTTTGTGTTGCTATTGATGATAATGATAATAATGGTGACAAGGACGTTTTTAGAATAACGTATAGGGAGGTTGGACATGACAAACAGATGACCCCTACTGATTTTGAGGTCAGTAGATCAAGTAAGTCAAGGTTACAGTGACCCGGAATATTAAAACGGTTCAGGACGATAACTTGAGAACGCTGAGGCCTAGGATCACGAAACTTATTAGGGAAGTTAATCATGAGCATCAGTCGATCCTTATTGATTTTAAGGTCAGTATGTCCAATGTCAAGATTAAAGTGTCCCATAACAGTTAAACAGTTTTTAGACAATAATTTAAGAATGCTTGGGCCTATTATCATGAAACTTAACAGGAAGTTTGATCATGAGCAGCAGATGACCCCTATTGATTTTGAGGTCAGTAGATCAAAGGTCAAGATCACAGTGACCCGGAACAGTTAAACGGTTTCCGGATGATAACACAAGAAAGCTTGGGCCTAGGATCATGAATGTTGATAGCGAAGTTGGTCTTGACCAGCAGGTGAACCCTATTGATAGTGAGGTCAAAGGTCAAAGTCACAATGACACGGAACAGGTAAACGGTTTCCAGACGATAACTTGAGAACGCTTGGGCCTAGGACCATGAATGTTGATACGGAGGTTGGTCATGACCAGCAGATGAACCCTATTGATATTGAGGTCAAAGGTCAAAGTCACAATGACACGAAAAGTTAAACGGTTTCCGGACATAACTCGAGAAAGCTTGGGCCTAGGATTAAACTATATAGGGAGGTTGAGCATGACCAGCAAATGACCCCTATTTATTTTGAGGCCAATAGTCAAGGTAACAGTTAAGAAAGTATGGACAACAAATAGAAAATGCTTAGGCCCAGGATCAAGAAACTTCAAAAGGAGGTTGACCATGACCAGCAGTAGACCCCTATTGATTTTGAGGAAGGTCACAGTGGCCCGAAACATTTATACCCTGTCTGGATGATATGTTTAGTACGCTTGGACGTAGGATCACGAAACTCAGATGACCCGTTTTTGACATTGAGGTCAGTAGCTCAGTAAGGCGGGGGGTGGGGGGGGGGGGGGGGGCGAGGAGCGTATAACGGTACCAGTGAAACTTGAAATCTCGTTGGCGATTGATATTGATGGCGTTAATGGAAATAGTAATGATGAAAATAATGTTGAAATGAATTGTCACAACAATTATGAAATTAGAAAAGATAATGATTGTGTTTATTTCCAAGTATTAACCCTTATCATGCTGGACACGATTGATTCTGCCTTTGCGACCAGTGTAGATCATGATCAGCCTGCACATCCATGTAGTCTGATTATGATCTGCACTCAGTCTGTTTGCTATTCAGCCAGTATCTTTTTTGGTAAGCACCCCCTTTAACTGTTAACGGTACTGTCCAAATTGAAAGATGGTCAATTTCATTATAAAAAAAGCGTTATTCGCACCGACATCAGAAGTACCTGCAAGATCTCAATCATTTCTTTTATTTTAAAAAAACAACAGCAACGAAGCACATTAATCCTAACACTGTCATTGCAATCGTTCGTCATAAGTTTGCATATCACAATTATCATTTTGACCCTTACCCTGCTATATTTCTATAATGGACTGGTCCATCTTTCAATTTGGACAGTACCACTTATTATTCAAAGGGGTTTTCACTGAAAATTTACTGACTGAATAGCGACCAGTGCAGACCATGATCAGACTGCACGGATGTGCAGGCTGATCTTGGTCTGCACAGAATCATCTGCCGCCAGCAGGCTAAGGGTTAATAACCAAATTACTTCAATTTTCATCCAAACAGTAAACAAGTACAGGGTACTTCAAAAACACAAGTTATGAGCCGCGCCATGAGAAAACCTACATAGTGGCTTTGCGACCAGCATGCGCATCCGCGCAGTCTGGTCAGGACACATGCTGTTCGCTAATGGTTTCTCTACTTGCAGTAGGCTTTGAAAGAAGAGCACGGACCCTGACCAGACTGCGCAGATGCGCAGGCTGGTCTGGATCCATACTGGTCGCAAAGCTACTATGTTGTTTTTCTCATGGCGCAGCTCAATTATGTTTGTTCCTGACGTCAATGATCAGCTGTTACGTAGCGTATCTATTGCATGTACAAATATATAATAAGTGTAACCTATGTTCCTTGGTTTAGGTAAAAGTGAATCAAAGAAGTTTGCAAACATCACTCAGTAGTGTTTGAGGGTACTGGGCAAGGATTCTTTCGATGAAGTTTTGTCCAGATAAAACTTCTTTGTTACAATTGATTACAACACCGAATGTTCGAAGTGAAACATATGTCTCCACAAGTAGCATGAAAAGAATCTATAACTCAAGGCTTTGGTAGCCAGTCACTCAGCATGCAAGTCTGGGGTTGGACATTATTCCATCTATGGACTTTTCTTGATAAGAAGAATTTCAAGTAGTGTAGGGTTCCTGAGTAGGAACTCAGGACTATAAGGGCCATAGTTAATCTTACATGGACTATATTTTGTATACTAAATTAGGCTGTTACAGTTAGATCTAGGCAAGTTTGGAGATGACACTACCTTTGGCAGTTTAATGTCCTTCAAATCTGCGAAACATTACCTGTGACAGACTGAGGCTTTCGGGTTCAATTGTTCTAGTTTAGAACTTCTATTGCGAAAAAGATGCCAAAGCAATTAACAATAATTTAAGTAAGGAGTCTTTATTTCACTTCCCTTCTTACTTGTCTCTGCCTTTAATTAAAATTCGCATAATTAAAATTGTTTGCCTTAGAATCATGAAATATAGATATATGAATATAAAATAAAGAAAAATAACTGTGTATGTCATGTAGGTGTACCATCCATAAAACCAGTATATGTACCTCCCTCTAACCAGGCATATATTATATATTATCGTTCCTTTTCATTCATTCATTTGTACTTCAACTAAATGATAAAGAAGAAATAAACCTAAATTGATTATCGATTCTAATAATTAATACTTACTTAATAATCATTTATCATGCAGATTGGAATCTAAAGATCATAAAAATGGAACTGAAGAAATTAAACTTATTATCTAGATTTTAGAATGTATCATAAGTTGTTTGACTATCATACATGTATTCTCTCTGAACTTTACTACTGATTGTGCAAAACACATTGTTAATATATCACTCAACCTACTTATATTTATGTTTACTTAAGGTAATGGGCTCGTAATGAAAATCGGTAATTTCCGTCCATTCACGTATTCTCCGTACGGGATATCGGCATTCTCAGGTTGTTATGAAAACTAATTAATTGTCTATAATTATGACCAAAGAATCCTGAAATCATATACGGAAGATTATTGCCCAGAAATTGTCGATTGTAGTTATTGCGGATTCATTACTTTAATATGTCAAAGTACTTCTGCACGTTTGATAGACCGGAAACATTGGCGTAACGTCATTTATCAAGATAACGAAGAATAAAGCCTGGACTCAACGTACGGAAATGAAAATCAGTTTATGAATTTATGGCAACAGGTGAGCTAATTTGTTACAAAGTTTTCTAAAGTTAAACTACGAAATTAACATTGGAGACATTAGATAATTCAGAAATATCTATTAGAATTAGAATGAAATTTCTTTCTCTTTAATAGTGGGTAGATAACTCAAAAACAAGCAGTTTGACCTATACATTTTATTCCATCATACTGTAGGCCGACCGTTTATTTACAACTGTGAAAACTTTCATTAGAATTCACATTTTCGAAAAAAAAATCTATTCGCTAAAATGTTATCAAATTTTTGATTTTCCCATAGACTCCCATTATAAAACTTGGATGGTGTTAAAAATACTTAGATGGGGTTAAAATGTCAAACTAGTCTTGCAAAACAAATCGAGCAGACGACCCTGTCTTTTTTATTTGTATTCTGAAATTTTGAAAATCGTGGTTTAATCAAATTCTACATTGTAGAAAAAAAATTTGAACCAGTGTGGTAAGTTTCAACCGGCTTCTTAGTTATAAACTTCTCTCTTAAATCTTGACCGACTTTCTGCGAAAGAGAGTGTAAGTATACTAACTCCGTTCTAGGTTATTGTTACATAATTCCTACAGCCGCAGATAGTTTACACGATCTGCTTGATGCCTGTAAAATCTAGAGGCCGATACTTCTATTCCTTACGAAAACAATGAATATTTTATGTATGGACTCGAGCAAATTTAAATGACTTCATTTGTTGACATGATTTTTTTTCCATTGCCGCGAACACTACTAACTAAAAAGGATCTAGCGATAAAAGGTTGTTAACAAAGTCATTACGTTCAAACGGGCTAACTGTTTGATAAAAGCCCGATTATTGGTTATATAGCATTTGGTATACCAAAACCTGTTTACCCTTACCCTGCTGAATTTCTACAATGAACTTGACCGTCTTTCAGTTGGGACAGTGCCACTGACTGTTAAATGGGATGATAACCAAAAAATACTGACTGAATAACGAACATTGCAGATCTTGATCAGACTGCATGGATGTGCAGGCTGATCGTGACCTGCACTGGTTGCAAAGGCTGAATCAGTCGTGTCCAACATGTTAAGGGTTGCACAAAAATGTACTTGATAAGGTACAGATATATACTTGGTGATCATTTATAATCGGTTTGTTCGTCGCCAATTTTCAGAGGACGTATAATAATAGAAATCAATATTGAGCTAACTTTTGCATATTTTGTATTGGAAAATATCATTTGGCGGAAATTTAAAACTGCTCCAAAATTTGAGTACGTTAAAAAATACCGGCCACATTTAAATAGTAAGACAAAGAATGTAATATTGGTCTTTCGTTAGCCTGCTATTAATTGTGTTTACACATGTACGGAATAGCAGTAGTATTCTCATGAGTGGCGGCGGGAGGAAAGAAATTTTGTGACATTTTAGAAACAGAACACTGGATTTATTTTAGTTCATGGCAAGGGTAAAGTGATAATGTTCTTTTTATTTAAGTGTGTATAAGGAAACAAGGGTATGGCGGATTAGGATAATGTTTCACTGAAAGCGTAGTTGGACTGTTGGAATCGGACAGCTGGAGAAAATGACTGCTGCATGTGCACTAAATGAGAAAATGGGTTGTTTGTTTACACACCTGGCAATATACTGTTGTGATTTATTAGTTCAATGACAGTTTTTGTTGGGTTGTACATGAATTAGCCCGAAAATCTTCAAATTTAGTGCAAGAAGACTACAGAACAGACATTTTTAATATATTATCGGATACAGCTACTGGTAAGTCCAAATCATACTAAACCTATATTATTTTCGTTCCTTTTAACTGGTTAATACATAACGCATAGTGGCGAGGCGGAATCTGAAAACTAACTTAAAGAAAAACTTGCTTTCAATATGAATTTTATTTATGCACTCAAAGCTACTCATATTTAAGTTATTATCACTATGTATGTTTAACGTAGTCCCAACTGGAATACTGAAAAATATAATTGACATCATTCACCTTGAAATTATTAGATTTATATTCACTAAAATCTCAGTATTTCATAAAAAATAGCATAAGATGAAATAGAATATACAAGTACAAAATTAAAAGCTATTTGTCGGGTTCATGAAAGTACATTTCTTGCAAAACTTTAACATTTGATTTTATCTGAACATAACACGCTAAATCACAGATTTGTTCAGCAGTTATATTCCACAATTCTAGTATGAGAAATTCACGTGGTATTTACCAGACTACGTTCATTTATTTATTCCCGCTTTTAGAGATGATAATTCAAAATTTTAATTTTCCCGCCCGCAAAACATTGTTTTATTCTCAGAAAGTAAATGGCAACTTATAACATAGGGGGCACAACCGTTATCGGAAAAATTCGGGTATAATCGGTAACTGGCTCAGTTGCCCGGGTGGCTCAGATACCCGAATTTACCCTACATGTGTCCCTTAATTGCAGTTGTTTTTGTTTTCCAATAGGCAGTCTCATAGACTGAATAAATGTGAGCAAATGCTTCACACTGGCTCCGAACACAAGAAATGAAGGCAATTTGTTCTACGTAGGGTGCTATAAACGTTTGTATTTTGAATGGAACATGCTGTTTTTTTACAGTTTTCATCTCAATATGGATGTAATACTCAAATAAACATAAACTGCAAATAAACATACCCACAACAAAAATATAAGCTGCACCATGAGAAAACCACCATATTGGTCTGCGAAGTCAGGTGAGGATCCATGCTGTTCGCTTTCAAGGACTACTGCAATTAGACAAACTGTTATCGAACAGTATGGATCCTGACGAGACTATGTGGCTGCGCAGGCCGGTCTTGATTCATGCTGGTCGCAAACGCACTGTGTTGGTTTTCTCACGGTGCGATTCATATCATTTTCAGGGGTTTACATGAACATTCAGAAACGTGTAAGCATTTGTTTAGTTTTTTCTATGTACATATGTACGGATAAATTCGGAAAATGGGGATTGTAACATAACAAAAAATGAGCTATGTAAACGAGAATGCAATGCTTCACTTAACTTTCGTTAATCATAAATTATTATTACTATTGTTTTATGCTTCCCGAAGGGCGAGCATATAGTGGACACTTTGTCCGTCCTTCCGTCCGGACGTACGCCCGTCCGTCCGTAGTATAACTTGAAAAGTATTAACGGCATTTTATTAAAATTTCGCATAGAGACCATTGAGACAAAGAGCAGTGTCAAAGAACCATAACTCTACCTTACCTAGCTTTTGAATTATCTCCCTTCATTATACAAAATAAGGCTTGTCCGGAGCATTACTTGAAAAGTATTAATGGCATTTCGTTTAAACTTCATTGTTGCTCTAGGAAGTCGTCGTTTAGGGAGTAAGACTACGTTGACGCATGCAAAATATGTATAATGCTATTTTTAAAATTTTGCGATTTTGTCCATATATATTATGCATCTAGATCTATACATAAAACTTACTTTTGATATTATATTTCCTTTTTATTATCGGTACTTTGTTATTATATTGGACTGCTTCATTTGATTACAATATTTCTATATGGAATAACTCTACTTGTATTGATAAATATTGGCCTACACGAAGAAATTGATTCTGTATATAAATCGTTTTCCTCGTGCAGTCCAATATCAAATACACAGTCTAATATTAAAATAATATCGGACTCCAGGTGGAAAATACTGTATTAAGTTCCATTGAAAGCAGTACAATATTAAAAGTACAGTACTGCGAGAACAAATGAGTGACCTCATGACAATGTCTCAAAGCTTGTTCAAGCACGATTCATGTTACAAGTTTAAGTGTTGACCTATACATTATCAAGACAAGCAGCCTGACGAAGTTTCATAAAGAATGATGTGCAACTGCGACCTCTAGAATGTTCACAAGCTTCTCCTGTGATTTGACCGTGTGACCTAGGTTTTAAGCCCACATGACCTAGATTCAAATTTTACCTAGACATTATCAAGAGAAACATTCTGACCAAGTTTCATAAAGAATGTGTTCACAAACTTTTCCATCCATCTGGCTTACTGACTTAGTTTTAGACCACACATGACCCACTTTCAAACTTGATCTAAAGATCATTAAGACAAACATTCTGATGAGTTTCATAAAGATTGGGTCCCAAAAGTGGCCTCTAGGGTGTTCTCAAGGCAAATGTTGACGGACGACAGACGCCGGACAGCGACCAAAAATTTCAAAGCAAAATGCATTGTTAGCTATTCACTCCTCTTCAGTTGGTTGCAGCGCTGTCCCATTTTTTGTGATCCGATAACTACGCAAGTATGAGAACTGATGATTTTCTTCTACGTCCAACAAAACAGACGGAAGGAGTGGGTTTGGGCTAGTCTAGTCCTTACAAAACTAAGCTGAGTGTGCTCTGAAAAGTCATTTAGTACATTGGTGTACTGATACCTTGAACCTATTTACTGTGAAATCATTTAAATTCGCTGGCATGAAATTTCGCGCAAACGTGAGAAAGGACTGTTTCGCACGGGCTTTAATTCGCGCATTTTCAATTATAGCAATGAAAAATATAATAAAAAATAATAATAGCGCGGTCTTAAATTCGCGCATCGGTCCTGGCGCGAAATACGCGAAACTTCGTCCTACGCGAATTAAAATGATTTCACAGTATATGTTTTACTCAATACGGCCTGTTAGAAGAGCTTTTCTCAGAAAACGGAATTATAATCATTTACACTGGATACACTAACGTGTTACAGAAAAAATGATCAAACGCGTTTAAAAGCTACATTTACATTTTTTATACTTGTAACCGGCCTTTCTTTTATTATTTAATGTATATTATCTAGTATCTTTGCTGTATATTTTCCCTTCGACACAAACTTCTATGTCCCACTTCCAACATTTTATGTCTCTCCTTTTTAGCAAGGGACGTTTAACATGTTATATTTGTTAATTGACTATACATTCAATACCAAGATTTATATTGTGCTATAAATTTCTTACGGAAAGTCTGGCTATTTTTAGATTAACATTCGCGTGGCGGATCATGGTATTGATGTGATACAGACATCTCTTAGACGGTGTAACTTCCCTTGTATTATAAACTTAATAGCTGTGGTCAGTTACGTATTTGGCCCGGGTACGTTTATTAGATAAAATAGATAGATGTACTTTAGAGGCATTTATATTCAACTGGTTATTTATGACTTTTATAGAACTAACGATTCCTCCGTACGAGTAATTATTTGGTAAAATAAATATGTGCCTGAATTGGTTTTCCTAGCTCCATATAGAAGGCCGGGTCTACAATCTTACCTGAGGTAACGGAAGTCAGACGAAACGGAAACGGTCATCCATGCATCTATATCTAGATTCAGCTCAGATTTGCGGTAAAATGTAAACGGTTATGAGACACTTTTCTTTTCACTATTATTTTTGTTTGGTCACAGGCTTTAAAATATGCATATGTTTACGGCAGTCATTTGCACATAATACGGTACAGGTCGCGCATGATGTGCATTTTAGGACATATTTTTTGCCTCAGAATTTAGTGTCCTGAAAAATATTACTTGTTTTTATCATAGAAACAACAGAATCGACAGGCTAAGAATGTCACATAATGAAGTGCAAAGTATATGCAATACATCCGCTCAGTTTCTCAGAATTATATATTTTCCTTATTTTTTGTTCGTACTGGTATCAGCGCAGATTTGTGGAATTTTCAAATCGACTGTCCTTTGCTCTCATAACGGATAAAATAACCTGACGGTACAATTGTGTCTATTATTGAAGATATATCCATGAAGTTAATAGTCTGATCTACAATTTGAGGGGTTTTAGCGCCGATTCGGTTCATTGGTTCGGACATGGTGACGATATCAATTTGCGTAAAATTTGATATTTACTAAGCAAATAGTGGCAGACCGTGTGCAAATCGCATCACAAGCCTGTTTTAATATCGGGCTGTTGTGACTTCTATGTTTGTGTCACACTATAATTGAAGATATATCTGCAACAATAATACTCTGATCTACAATTGAGGGGTTTCAGCGCCGATTCGGTTCATTGGTTAGGGCAGAGTGACGATGTCAATTTGCTTAAAATTTGATGAAATTTTACAAAGCAAATACATGTAGTAGGAAAACGCTTACGAATCGCATTACAAGCCTGTTTTAATATCCGGCGGCAGTGACTTATCTGTATGTGTCTGTCTATTATTGAAGATATATCCGTGAAGTTAATAGACTGATCTACAATTTGAGGGGTTTCAGCGCCGATTCGGTTCATTGGTTCGGACATGGTGACGATATCAATTTGCGTAAAATTTGATATTTACTAAGCAAACAGCGGCAGACCGTGTGTAAATCGCATTACAAGCCTATTTTAATATCGGACTGTTGTGACTTCTATGTTTGTGTCACACTATAATTGAAGATATATCTGCGAAAACAATACTCCGATCTACAATTTGAGGGGTTTCAGTGTCGATTCGGTTCATTGGTTAGGACAGGGTGACGATGTCAATTTGCTTAAAATTTGATAAAATTTTACAAAGCAAATACATGTAGTAGGAAACCGCGAACACTTCGCATTACAAACCTCTTTTAATATCCGGCTGCTATGACTTATATGCTTGTGTCTGTCTATTATTGAAGATATATCAGTGAAGTTAATAGTCGGATCTACAATTTGAGGGGTATCAGCGACGATTCGGTTCATTGGTTCGGACATGCTTGTAATGCGATTTCCATATGAAATGCAGCGTATAGTAACATTAGCTCTGTAAATCTTAAATTTTCTCCAGATTGATACCGTCACCCTGGCGTGACCAGTGAACCGAATCGGCAGTGTGACCCCTCAAAATGTAGATCACACCATTCACTTCAAAGACATACCTTCAATGGTAGAGAGGTGCAAAGAGAAAAGCCACAGCAGCCGGACATTAAAACATGCTTGTAATGCGATTTCCATATGAAATGCAGCGTATAGTAACATTAGCTCTGTAATCTTAAATTTTCTCCAGATTGATACCGTCACCCTGGCGTGACCAGTGAACCGAATCGGCAGTGTGACCCCTCAAAATGTAGATCACACCATTTTACTTCAAGAAAGTAAAACTACTAATGAACATCTATTCACTACTGTATTTTTATTTATCGGAAGCTATTCACCGGCGATACCGGTGATACTGCCCAACTTGCTCGGGCAAATTATCCGGGAGTCATACATTCGTTAATACGAATTTCGTTTGATACGAGCATATTTCCCAGGTCCCGAAGAGTTCGTATAAAGCGAGTTTGACTGTATATATTTTAGTCATTGTATATCATAAATGTTTTCCATTATATATTGAACGACAGCAATAATTTTGAGACGTACGAGATGATCTTTTCTTGTTTTTTGCACTGTTGTTTTTCATTTATTTATTTATGTATTTATTTTGTTTTAGTTTATCGCGAATAAGGTTGTTCTGTTTGTCTGCTTGAGAGAGACTTAAATTTTGAAAAACAACTTTATTAACGAATGCACAGTAAAATATCATAAATATATTTGGAACAGTTTCGGTTACAGTTACATTGTAAATTAAGTTAGAAACTGCTTCACAAGCATTTGGAACATTAATGGTTTAGTAGTTGAGAACTTACTTTTACAAACAGGTATTATACCGTCCCACCTACCACCCTGTTGACATGTCACTGTATGCGAACCTTCTAAAATAAACCCTTCGTCACATCTAAAGTGTGCCTTGTCTCCTTCTACTTTAACTTCACCATTGTTTGGACTCCTCAGCACAGGGCATTTTGATCCTGTAACAACACCACACGTACGTTCTTTCTTTGACTACAGTGCGTTAAACATGCTTGCAAGTATAAAGAACTCCTTCAAGGCGTAATTTTTTACTTCATTTGAAATACTAGTGCGTAAAAATATTGGCCTCTCGTTAACACTCTAGAGCACGGAGGGGGAACCAGCATATGTATTCCCAAATGGGCTCCGCTTAAAATCATATGTTGTGCTTCCTGTAGTACATATGTGGTAAACATTTCACAGATAAACAGGTGAGATCTTTATTTGTGAGTGAATTTTGTGAAAATGAAATTGTTTTGCCAAAATTTCGCGATGCAGTGCAACCGGGTATACATTACGTGCTAGTGCGTTTACCTTATCTGTACTTGTTGAAATGACGGAGAAAAACTTATTCTCCGAGAAGCGGTATGACTGAAAATTAGCAACATTTTTATCAACAGATGGAAACATGTTGTAATTGCCCTGTGCCTGCTTAAATTTTGTCCTTGAAACATTCCGCAATATGGCGTATGCTAAACCCCATCCAGAAGAAAACCTATCTGACGATCACATTGCTAGAAAAATATTTACTGGCGAAAAACCGAATGGGATACATATGTTGTGCAAGGGCTACATATGTGGTGCATTATTTTTTTTACTCCGCAGATCTTGAGCTAAAATGAAGGTTTGATGCTTTGTTGGCTCCAATTCGTTTCTTACACTCACATTTTCCTCTGCATCAGGCTAATGTCAATATTGCTTGACACATCGGAACGACATTTTTAAGGTTTAAGAATATGTTTTGATGAGATATTAGTCCCTTATCAAAATCAGTCTATTCAAGGCATAACATCAATAAAAGAAATCATTTACTAGCATTTCAAATTAACGGACTATATTTTTGTTACATACAGTATCTCCATAAGTATTTATGATCTATGGTACAAGAGAGTGCCTTGTTAATGTTGAATTGCATATTTCTAGATTATGTGAACATTACCATATTTATTAAAATTTTCTCTTTTTCCTTTTTTTTTTTTTTTTTTTTTTTTTTTTGTTACGGGTTTGCGATGTTTTGGCGAGGCCATTGAAATTTCAAAATAGATAACAAGGATCTGCAAGCATAAGTATTCTTATGCTCCCGAAAAGGGCGAGCATACATATATAGTTACGGCTTTGTCCGTCCTTCTGTCCGTCACACATTTTGTCCTGAGCATAAATGGCATTTGATTGAAACTTCAGGTAGTCATAGAAGCAATTAAGATAATTTAAAAGTGTAGTGTCAAAGAACAATGACTCTATCTTTCCTAGTTTTTGAATTACCTCCTTTTGTTATACAAAATAATACTTGTCCGGAGCATTATTTTGGAAAGAATTAAATATATTGAACTGAAACTTCATAAAATGATAGAGGCCATTGACAGGGAACGCAATGTCAAAGAACCATAACCATGTCATACCTAGTTTTTAGGCATTTGGTTGAAACTTTACAGAATGGTAGAAGACATTGATAACAAGTGAATTGTCATAGAACAATAACTATCCTACCTTTTCTTTTTAGCTCACCTGAGCAAAAGGCTCAGGGTGAGGTATTGTGATCACTCACCGTCCGGCGTCCATCGTCCGTCGTCCGTTGTCCGTCCGTAAACTTTTAGTTTAAACTACATCTCCTCATAAACCGCTAGGCCAATTTCATCCAAACTTCACAGAAATGTTCCTTGGGTGAAATTCTTCAAAAATGGTTCAAAGAATTGAATTCCATGCAGAACTCTGGTTGCCATGGCAACTGAAAGAGAAAACTTTAAAAATCTTCTTCTCAAAAACCAGAAGCCCTAGAGCTTAGATATTTGGTGTAAAGCATTGCCTAGTAAATCTCTACCAAATTTGTTCAAATTATCACCTCGGGGTCAAAACTGACCCCGCCTGAGGGGTCATATTATTTTACATAGGAAAATCATAAAAAATCTTCTTCTCAAAAACCAGAAGCCCTAGAGCTTAGATATTTGACATGTAGCATTGCCTAGTGGACTTCTACAAACTTTGTTCAAATCATGACCCCTGTGGTAAAATTGGCCCCGCCCCAGGGGTTACTTGATTGTACATAGGGAAATCTTCACAAACTTGCTAAAAATAAACCAGAAGGCCTACATCTTAGATATTTGATATGTAACATTGCCTAGTAGACTTCTACAAACTTTGTTCAAATCATGACCCCTGTGGTAAAATTGGCCCCGCCCCAGGGGTTACTTGATTGTACATCGGAAAATCTTCCAAAAAATTTCTACAAATCATCAGTTTGACATTTGAAACATGAAGCTCATATTACTCAGGTGAGCGATCCAGGGTCGTCATGACCCTCTTGTTAATTGTCTCACTTTATCTTTGATTTAGTCTACCTCCTGAAACACTATGACCCTAAAGTATCCATTACATTTTATTTTTGAGACCGTTGCCCGAGACACAGGTATTTGACCCAATATCTCAGTTCACGCATGATTCATGCACAGACAATTTCCACAGCTAATGATGCAAAATACCGCCGAAGATATATAGAGAGGCGCACACGAACGGGTAAAACAAACATGAAAAGAACACTTGGTTCAAGAACATATAATTTCGCAGACCATATCGGCAACTGATATAGTAGTCGCATCTTGACCGCGATGGTTGACCTTAGGCTGATTATTCATATCAGTTATTTCATTGTAGAAATAAGGAGTGCTTAGGGTAGCTGTGTATATTTATATGGAATTGGTTTGTATACAGTGTATTATGCAAAGATATAAAGTGTTTTACGTACACTCCTTTTCAATAATAGGTTGTGCCTCATTATGTATTATAATACATAGGTCACCATCGGGGTCAAGTTGCGTCCACTATAAACTATATACCAAACTACACACATATATTTCCGACATTCACAGGTCAACAAACATAAGCAACATATAAACGCCATCAGATTTAGGAGAGACGCGTTGACTCCTTACTTGAATATTCTACAACATCAAATTTAAGTAAAGCTATGTTCTTTTTTAATTGTCCCTATTAACCAGGTTAATTCTTTAATACACATGTATGTAATATTTGGAATGATATGACATACTCTTGATACGTATTTCCAATTCGTTTCTTTATCCGGGTACCGATTAAGCTCAAGATCTGCAGAGTTTTAAAGAAAATCTAATGCACCACATATGTAGCCCATGCACAACATATGTATCCCATTCGGTTTTTCGCCAATAAATATTTTTCTAGCAATGTGATCGCCATATGGTTTTTCATCTGGGTGGGGGTTTAGCATACGGAAGGTTTGAAGGACAAAATTTAAACAGGCGCAGGGCAATTACAACATATTTTCCATTTGTTGATAAAAATGTTGCTAATTTTCAGTCATACCGCTTCTCGGAGGATATGTTTTTCTCCGTCATTTCTACAAATACAGGTAAGGTAAATGCACTTACGTGCTCGGTAATGTATACTCGGTTGCTCTGCATCACGGTTTTTTTTGGCAAAACAATGTCATTTTCATAAAATCAACTCACAAATAAAGATCTCACCTGTTTTTTTCTGTGAAATGTTTACCACATATGTACTACAGGAAGCACAACATATGATTTTAAGCGAAGCCCATTTGGGAATACGTATGTTGGTTCCCCCTCCGTGTAGAGGTCACAATTGTGGCCCGATCTTATTGAAACTTAGTCAGAATGTTACCCTCAATAAAATCTTGGACGAGTTTGATATTGGGTCATATGGGGTCAAAATCTAGGTCACCAGGTCAAATCAAAGGAAAAGATTGTTAACATTCTAGAGGTCACAATTGTGGTCCAATCTTAAATAACCTTGGTCAAAATGTTACTTTCAATAAAATCTTGAATGAGCTCGATATTGGGTCATCTGGGGTCAAAAACTAGGTCATCAGGTCAAACCTAAGGAAAAGCTTATTAACACTCTAAAGGCCACATTCATGACTGTATCGTCATGAAACTTTGTCAGAATGTTAATCTTGGTGATATTTAAGTCAGTTTGAATCTTGGTCATGTGAGTCAAATACTAGGTCACTAGGTCAAATCAAAATCAAGCTTGTTAACACCATAGTGGCCACATTTATGACTATATGTTCATGAAACTTATTCAGAATTTTAATCTTGATGATCTTTAGGTCAAGTTCGATTCTGGGTCATGTGGGTTCAAAAACTAGGTCACTAGGTCAGACAAAGGAAAAACTCGTTAACACTGTAGAGGCCACATTTATGACCATATCTTAATGAAACTTGGTCAGAATGTTAATCTTGGTGATCTTTAGGTCAATAGGTCAGGTGAGCGATACAGGGCCTTCATGGCCCTCTCTCTTTTTTTTTTTTTTTTTTTTTTTTTGTTGTTGTTGTTTGTTTTTGTTTTTATATTTTATCTATCTTTCATATCTTTTTATTCAAAGACATTAGTTTAACCATATATGTACAAACTGTATAATAATAACATTTTTAGTCCGAATCAAATAAACACAGTATTTACTGATCAAATGTAAGTATACATACTTTGATACTGCACTGTATACAAACTAATTCCATATAAATATACACGGCTACCCTAAGCACCCCTTATTCCTACTACGAAATAATCGATATGAATCAGCCTAAGGTCAACCATCGCGGTCAAGTTGCGACTACTTTTTTATAACAACTGCATACACACAATTTATTCGGCTGCAAAATGGCCGAATTATATTAATTTTCTTCTTTCTTCCTTTAATTAACTTTTATCTTTCTGATGGTTTCAAGCAAACATTTTGGTAGATTTGAAAATAGAGCAATTCTAATGCCAAATACACTATTTAGTTTAATTATGACGAAAAACATTCATGGCAACATGTTCTTGTCCATGGGCACGGCTGTATTTGTGTAAACCTACGTGGCAGTGGCTAAAGAACAGTAGCGGGACGTAACCGTGGTAAGAGTGAGAGAGATCGATGATTCCCGTGGTTGGTATGAATATTTCAAACTTTCTTTTTTAAATCAGTTAAAACATTGGCCTGAAATTTCATTCTGAAATGTGATAATCACTGACAAGTTTCCAAGTTTTCAGTTTCTTGTTACCGATGTGTATCATTGTAATGACCATGTAATGTACATCATGCCGCCATAAATCTAGAAAAGATACCCGTGTTAGCTAAAAATAAATAGAACTTGTACCATTGTCCTGAAATTAAAATAAGGATGAGATGTTTGGAGCTCATTCGTATTTACTGGTACATATTTAAGGCATTATTGAAATTTGCTATCCCTTTCCGTTCCCTTTACTTCACATATATTAATCGAAAGAACAGAAATGGTTTTAAAGGCACTAACATCAAGATCGTACGACGACCATTTTGAATCAGATAAAAATCTTCGCTGTATTTTATAAGAAGGCTTTGAAACTTAATTACCGGCAAATTATACGTTATTGAAATACACAAGTTGTTTTACTATTTAACTGAAAAGCGTTTGCAACGTGATACCGCAGGTATACTCTCTTAATTATAAAGCGTTATATTTAACGACCGCTAAATACAAATAGGGACGATCTTATTGCCGCGGCGGTCCGAGTTTCTATCCTTTTTTTCGATTTGACATTTTTAAGAGGATAAGAAACAAATACTCATGTTCTGATCTTTCCTATGTAATTAAACTAAAATTTAAAAGAAATATTATTTTTAGCCAAAATCTGGAGGTCAGCGCATTTAAAATAAACTCCATTATAACTGCCTAAATGACTAAAGTCCGTGCTACGTAAATTTTAGATGGCCACCAGTTACAAATGCTGTATTTTTAAAGGAAATAAGAATTCTTATCGATGTCTTACACTACTTACATTGAATTATTTGACTTGCCTGCTGATTCATGGAGTGATATCTGTTCTTTTATCCAGCTTACATATGCAGCAACATTTGTGTATACACCGGGAGCATTAGGTTTGCCACAGCCGTCACCCCAGGATGTTATGCCAATAACGGTGTTTTTGTCATTCATATCACAGACAAGAGGTCCACCTGAATCCCCTTGGCAGGCATCAATATTGATTTCACCGGCGCAGAACATTCCTTGTGAATCAATTGGATAGCGCTCTAAAAACTCTTTACACTTCTTTTTATCTACTATCGGAACTTCAGCCGCCATCAGTTTATCCGAAATGCCTCCTGTAAATATCAATTTAAATACTTTGAACAAAATCTAATATGGAACGTAATAAGGCATTTTCAACTTGATCTTAAATCGACTAGTTTGGTATCTGCAAAGTATAGTTGGCACAGTATCGGTGAAATTCTAATACAGAGCAATACCTCTTGAAAGACGGTACAATTTAAGCAAAATTATAAACGAGACTTGAACATGACATTCAAAAATAAGGACACAACATTTTGCTGAAAGTAGGGCCACTATCAAAATCGCTTAATGGCACATAAGTCAAACGCTTTGGATGGATGGAAAAGTCAATATCAGTGTTTGCAAGATTAACCATGGATAACTTTTATTTGCACTGTTCTGTGACTTTTGAACATGGCGGGGGTAAGAGTGAGGTTAGGTGCATCAAAAATCGGTTTAAACTCGTCAGTGGTGGTTTTGCCGCTTGCCATTTTTAGGCGGTGTCTTTTGTTCTTTGTTTGTTCATTTTGTCCTAGTCAGCATGCTGTGTGTGAGTGTGTGTGTTGGTCGAGTGCCAGATGTCAACTTATAAAATCCAATTTTCTTTTCTATGTGTTGTGAATCTGAATTATTTTGTGATTTTTTTTTATATTTTTTTTTCACGCCAGAAAATAATAAGTTTGGAAAGAATGTGAACAAATAAGTTTCGCGCGCATTTTACTGCAACTGTGATATATAACTTTACTTGCCGGAATTATGATTAAATTTCACTAAATGTTACTATCTTTAGAAATGTTAAATATCAAGTTACTTGAAATTCCTAAGTTTCTTTTAAAGTAGTCCCCATTGTGTTAGTTAATAAACTCGTGAACTTTTATTGGTGGAAAATAATCGTTACAGTAAAACGTTTATTTAACCGCTAGTGTTATCAAGGGGACATAACCGACAAATGAACAGGTGACTAAGCCCAGTGGTCTGTTTCTATTGATGCTACGCATGGTCATTAGAAAGTTTATAGTTTGCTCATATTTTTGAATTCAAGCCCTGTAAAACTGATCGATCACTGTTCATACGAATACCAATGTGTGTCTTCTAATAAATTAAGTCAATTCTAAAAACCGAATTTGCTAGACAGAACAGTATTAGGAATAACTGCATGGGGTTTTACATGATTATCAAATTCAGTCATTTTTATGTTCTATTTTATGACTGTGCTATTACAGCATTTATGCATGTGTTAGTTTCCCTCGTATTTAACGGAAATGCTCAGGATGTCACACAAAGTGTTCTAGTGAACAAAATCTGTAAAAAGATCCTTATTAAGCAAAGAATGCAATCAAGAAAAATAATAGCAGACTCGGTTTGATTAAGTCTGTTCAGGAGAGGTAATGAAATGTGCAACGCCTCTCACGCCCCCTAGCACCGACTTAAGCGGACCTTCATTGCATATATGTTGAATGGACTCCATGATCCCGTAAAACAGAAACTATAACAATACTGAATCCAAGTTCAGGGAGACTTTGTTTAGCTGCCACACGGCACTTAAAGATTGTTGATGTGGTAGTTAATAAAATCTGGAGTAATCCTTTGGAAGCAAAGAATGCAACTAAGAAGAATAATAACAGATTCGGTTTGACTGAGTCTGTTCATGAGATGTAATGAAATGTGCAACACCTCTTACGGCCCATAGCAACGACTAAAGCGGAATTTCATTGCACATATGCTGAATGGAGTACATGATACCAAAGGCGCACCTAAGATTGCTGTTGAGATAGTTTATAAAATCTGTAAAAAGATACTAAAATTATTTTAGTGGAATACATCTGGAAACTTCAATGTGAAAAATGTCAAATATATTCCAGTACTACATCTTTGCTTCACTTAGTGAAAGATAACATCTTACACTGAAGCAAACAAGTATCTGTATATCTGTATCTAAAGAATATATCAGTTTTCTTTTCTAATTAACAATATATTTACCACTTTCGTTACGCTCTCCCCAGCCAGAGACCTCACATTTCATTCCATAATTAAGTGGATCATTTTCTCCCGGTAGGCATGCTGGCTGCACGTAACCATTAAAAACTACACTTGAGTTGATTTTGAGTAAAGCTACGTCATGGATGGGATGTGTTCTGTCTGTGTCTAAAATGAAAATTTACAAATGTACTAGGATGTTTAATTTAATCTTTAATAATAACTTTTAATAAGGAAATAATTACTTTCTAATAATGATTAAGTCCTTTTTTGTATTCTAGTATTTGTGATAAATTGTTTTCTAATTCTGTCGATTTAAAGTATTCGCAATCAATGTTTTAAACAACCTGTGCGCAGGCTGAATACTGTCAATCATCCCTGCCTCCAAGCGAATCACGTGACGATGGTACAACCATGTAATCTTAAAATGGCGACACGCTTGGCAACGCCTGGTTAATCAAATTATTGCCATAATCTAAGCAAATTGACATTTATGTCACAACATTTAAGAACATAATGAAAGTATTTTAATGTATCTATGTGATGCAGTATGCCATTCGTCAAATTCTCTTACTGTACTCACAATACCGTCAAATAATTTCATTGCTTACATTTTAGTAGGTGCGCCTCAAAACACCAGAAAAAGAAGTAATTTACTTACTGCATTATTTTCTAGGTTTTTGCTCGTTTTATATATATATTCAACTAATGAAATGAAAACCTTGTACAAAATGATTAAAATAATATAAATCGACTCAAATTTAGCCCAATTTATACGAGCTGTACCGATAAGGGGAAGTAGCGCTGTGTTGGAGTTTGTGTTTTAAAATGCAAAACTGATAAAACTGTTGCAGCATTGTAAAAGCGAACATCTACCCTCTGTAAAAGTTTTTACGGAAATTATCAACTTTATATAACTTTATTTGAATAGCAAAATAAAGTATTCATTTTCCACTTAGTATTTTATTTTGATTTAGTTTGTTAAGATTTTAAAAGCTGAGTTTTTTTGTTGTTGTTTTCTTGTTTGTTTGTTTGTTTGTTTTTTGTTTGTTTGTTGTTGTTGTTTTTTGCTTGTTTGTTTGTTTTTTGTTTGTTTGTTTGTTTGTTATAATATCAAGGTATTCTCTATTATCATCACACTTCATGAAAAGGTTGTTTTACATGCATAGTTCTCTTAACTTTATAATTTAAGAAATATGCGTGCTAAACACAGGCATTAATGATCCATTTCTAAACTTTTGGGCAGTTGCCGGTCTGATACTTAATTTGAATTTTCTTTTTCTGGTAAAATATGAAGTAGAATAGTTGCGGATTGTAGTATGTGCCGGTTTGACAGAAAAAATAGCATGTTCGGCGGCCATCTTGAATTTATGAAAGTGTGGCACGAAATGAGCAAAAGTGATTGTTCAATGTTTACTGTATTTCTGTTCATTGAAAATTTTGACGATTTCCTAGAATGGTCATAACAAGCTATCTAGACATCTGTACTTTAGAAAGCATCTTAAAGGACTATGAAAGTTTTATATCGTAAAATACTCGTTTCTATAAGTTTCGTCTACAGGTCACAAAATTGACCAAATTTCAATCATTTACCATTGTTGCTGTTAAAAATACTTCTGTCAACATTAGTCAGCTCCTTTTGAGCACTATGTTAAGCTGATCTCAAGCAAAACAAGAGGGTCATGATTACCCTGGATCGCTCACCTGAGTAATATGAGCTATATGTTTCAAATGTCAAACTGATGATAAAATATTAAGAAATTAAGTCAGTAGGTCACATTCATGGTCAGTGAAATTCAGTTTTACCATTTGTGTGCAAAACTGTGTATGTCATCAAATTTTCAAGGCTATGTTAATATATAAGTCTATGTAAACATTGGGAACCCCGGGGCGGGGCCATATTTGACCCTAGGGGGGTAATCTGGAAAATCTTGGTAGAGGACCACTAGACAAAGCTACATACCAAATATCAAAGCCCTAGGCCATGTGATTATGTACAAGAAGATTTTCAAAGTTTTCCCTATATACGTCTATATAAACCATGTGACCCCCGGGGCGGGGCCATATTTGACCCTAGGTGGATAGTTTGAACAATTTTGGTAAATGATTACTAGATGAAGGTACATACTAGATATCAAAGCCCTAGGCCCTGTGGTTTCGGACAAGAAGTTTTTTCTTTCGGTTGCCATGGCATCCAGAGTTCTGCATGGAATTCAATTTTTTGAAATATTTTGAAAGGGGGCCACCCAAGTATCATTCCTGTGAAGTTTAATGTAAATCTGCCCAGTGGTTTTCAAGAAAAAGCTTTTTTTAGCACGACGCACGACACACGACGGACATCAAGCGGTCACAATAGCTCACCTTGTCACTTCGTGACAGGTGAGCTAAAAATATTGACGTTAAAATGATGCCAGACCCTTTAGCACATGAAACTTTAAAGGGGTCAATTGAAATTTTTCTTTAAAAGGGACGAATTGTGGATAACTTAAACAAAAAAAAACGCCAGACACTAGGGCGACTATTAAGAGTTTAACTTTGACATTTCAATAGGCTATTTTAACGCATCCGCTCTTAAATACGTACACGCCACACATTGTGACTACTATAAATGTAATAACTTTGACATGTTTACTTTTTATCATCCGCTCTTAAATAGACACACGCTAGACATTGTGGCCATGATCACGTTTGATGTACTCTTAACCTTATCTAAATATAGCTTACGAAGTAATTGTAAAAATAGGTCCGAGCATGCGCATTTAGGGATAATCCATTGATGATTGGAGTCATTTTGTGACTGGACGCTAAGGAGGAAACATTGTCAGCAAAATGTAATATTTTATTTTCGGTAACTTTTGCTTCTTTCGTTTTTATATCAGGTAAGGCTTAACTGTTTTTAATGCGATAAATATTTCGTTTTAAAGTATTATTGATTTGTGCTTTGTTTATCAATATAGTTCGTTTTATTATAAGATGTATCTATTCATTTAGTTTATGGATAAATCTATATGATTAGTATTGGTTATTGAATATAATTCAAATATAATTTTATTTGATATTCCTGTAACTTAATTAGAAATGTAATAAATATTTTTTTTAAATTACTTCTACCGAGTTTATTTTTATATGTAAATGAGTAACTTTTTTGTAAAATCCAATATGGCCGCCGCATGACGTCATAAATCCAAGACGACAGCCGCGCATGTGCAGTCTTGATGCCAAACCGGCGCCTATACTCGTGCGGATGGTGATGGACTCTTTGTAGTATTCAAAGTCAACAGCGTGTGAAATGATTTAGTTGTCTTCAATCTATGCATGGAAAACAGGGATGCCATTTTACAGGTAAGAAGCAGGAATGTAAACAAAAAGAAGTAGTTGTTACTATTCAATTTTATGCTAGATGTTCGCTTGTAAAATGATTTTATATAACTTTGACTCAAATCTGTAAAAAGATCCATTGGAAGCATAGAACGCAACCAAATAGCATAAAAGCAGTGTTTGTTCGTGAGAGGAAATGCATATATATCTAGTTAGTATTCAAAAATATAATATATCGGAGATAAGCAAACAAAGAAATATGTGTTTGCTCTAGAGATTAATTATCTCGGCACAACCAGTTTCCGACCGTGTAACAATGTTTCTGTCAAGTTTTGCTAAAATGCAGGTCTAACTCCTTGGTTTATTGCTCCACACTTTCTATGAACATAAATAATGTAATAGCATACCGTTTAAGTTTCAAGTTTCTTACTGGATCCTGGCCTGATCTGTAATTTTGAAATTATTACGTCATAGCGTTACACACCGCGCTGGATGTTCTCTAAAGTCTTCATAGTTCACTTTTCTATTACTGCCATCGTGATTTTTTGTTACAATCGCAACTGATAAACATGATAAATTTGGCTTGTAAAGATTTTTATCATACAAAGTCTTAGGCGGTCGAAAATACGTTGTGGTCGGAAATCGGTCGTGTGGGGATATTTTTGTTCCCGTAAAAATGAATCCAAATAAGTAATCTAGATCTTAGAAAAAGGATGGGTACACATATTGTTATTTTTTTTATTTGTGCGCCCGCCCTTTCTCACACAACTCTTTAATAGAGCTATCATATTTCAAAGGATTGTAATCAACAAATTGTCCACTTGAGATTTTGTTAGGGATTTCACTCAGTCAAACCAGAGTTACGGACCTTTAAAATATGCATAATGGTCTTAAAAGTTTACCAAATGTTTCCCAGAGAGAATTAAACATAGAGTCGTTATGGTCCGTGGGCCAAGGCCAAAAAAAATGAAAGTCGTAACCCAGAAATTAGGCAAAGGTTGAGCTATACCATGATGTTATACTATCATTCAGGAAACTTTTAAGGGTGGATGTCGGTCTGAGCAACATGTCAGTAAAATTTAATGACGATTTTAAAAACGTTGGTGTCTAATGAATACAATTTAGCATTGCATAGGGATAACGCTGATTTGGATGGTGAAAAAGAAATTTATGTGACATTTCTTATAATAAATCTTATCTTTCAATGCCTGAAATAATCAATAATTTACTTTGGTTGTCAAATAATGCTACGTTATATAGTATATACCGAATAAAATGTTAAAAGTAGTGGTTGATGTACCCCACCCACCAAATAAAAATAAAATACACATGTATACCTGCGTTGGAAAACTTAAGAACTTTTAATCCTTTAAAATGGATCAGAACCCTCATGTTAACAATAAAGAAAACAAAATGAATGAATAATTAACAAAAAAAAAAATCCGATACCTTTGCACTGTAATGCCAGTTAGCCTAGGCTATGGTTCGTGTTTCATTTCTGGGCGATTTGCATACTGACAGACCTAATCTTTGCTAATGGAGTAGAAATGATAAAAGTATTGCAAAAGCTGATACGATCGCAACATTTTCAAGGAAGTTCCCTTTGTGGAACATCAAAATGGAAGCAGATTCAGCAATATAAGTTTTTATTCAAGATGAAAGCTATTTCAAATTAAACTGGAATTATTATACATATGAGCTAATACCTCCAAAGTTCTCATATTTTGATGATTTTAATTCTCTTCTATGCTGGCTTGGATCTTTTAAGTAGTCATTATGTACGTAGTAGTTATAACTCCCAAAATTAAAGTTTGTTAAACTACCAACAAAATAGGTTATTTAGTTACACAGACTATTCAAATTAAGATGGCCACCATTTCCCAAATTTCCAAATAACTGCCTTAAATTCGAGCAAACATTTGCATATGAAAGAGGTATAGCTCTTCAAAAGCCAAATCTATTACAGAAATCAACTGATATTGTTTTAAACATGTTACAAAGAATTTTACCGCTCACAAAATGACAACCTGAAATCGGTTACACGTACAAATATTGATGAGCTAATACTGTTCAAATATTTAGTATAATATAACAAATCAAATAAGTTTTCAACGGATTGAAGATATCTTATTCAGATAAATCTAATAAAGATACTGTCCTGTCATTTTCAAACTGGCCGCTAGAAATAAGTTTGCAAACATGCATATGGATAAGATCTAAGTAATCATTGCTGTAACAGAAGTCATTTGTTTTTGTTAAAATAATTTCAATTGAAACTACGTTACCAATATGGGCTATTTCTCTTGTTTTAATTACGATGGCGCCATTTTCAAAATGCATACCGTAAAAGACATTATAATGATATAATTTAAATGCTGCTTTTATTTCTTTTAAAACTAAACATGTTACTCTCAATTTTCATTCAATGGATTTTGAATGTAGCTACAACGTAATATTAATTTGTATCAGAATGGCTGCCTGATAGATGTTACATATATAGTGTATCCTAGTAAAATAACGAGAAATGGAGAATCGAACATATAATGAAATTGTCATTTTCTTTTAAAATTCAAGTGAAAAAAAAAGATAAATGTACAAACATTTATGTTTTTAAAAACATTTGAAAGGATTTATAAAGTTTATGTTCAAATTCAAATTGCAGTTTTCTGTCACAATTCAGCTAAGTATTTACGACCTCTTTTTAAAGGACAAAACGCTGATTACACAAACGGAAATGAGCACCTATCAAAGCAATTTATGATACATACATATTGATTTACCTTTTGGTGGTGCTTGAACGTTTTATCTGTTTTGTTTGAAATAGAAATGTTCAGATATATCACAATCCCTTCAATATCCCTCAACAAAAACCTTTCAATACGTATGCCTCTGAAATAATACCAAATTATTATGAATACATTTATAGTCATGCATTTGCTTGACATTATGAACAGGTAGTACAGAGCTTCACAGCTTTAAATTGAGCAAGTCCTGGAATCAAGAAGTCGTGTAACGTATCTGTTTGTTGTTTGGTCATATGAGCAATACTAATTGGTATTGTTGTAATTAATATGCAAAGTAACGTATGTTTTAATCCATTTTAGGATGCAGCTTAATGATATTACTACGAAATAACGAAATAAAGCACTTAACTAAAAAGGGATTTTAGAAATATGTCAAAAAGACATCAATGGACCACTGGCGTGTTTCAAACAAATAGTGCAGACTCTGTAAGTATGTATAATATGCATCTATGCATGTATATATGATGCACTTATTCTGATACTGGTACCAAAAAGTGACTTCTCGCAACCTCTCACATCAAATTTTAGAGTATATTTTTGTCGTATGGTGTACATTGGTGTTATAATGTGTCCTCTTATGTAGTTTTGATACATACGTTACTGAATTTAGATAAAGGTAGTTATTAGACTTAATGTTTTAAACACAGTTCCATACCGAGGTAATCTATATGTAACAGTTGAATAAAATCATTTTTTGAATGATCTAGTTTGTTTGTTTTTGTTAATAGTTTTAAAAGTAGAATATTTAATTTTAGTAAGAACTCAGAATTGACAACAATGATACCACAACCACAATATGGACAAGGAGTCTCATCTATGTTTTCGTTACGGAAATGTAATATGATTGCGTAGTTCAGTAATTCCGTCCCACAGTATAAGTGATATTTGAAAATCACTATGGTCAAAGAAACAGAACTATTTGAAGAAACATGTTTTACCAAAAGTGACATTTGTTTCAATACCAGTGTTGTACTGTATATTTTTGATATACTATTATAGTTAAAAATGTGCCGTGTTTATTTACATCAGCAACTTTGAACACAGAATGCATATAAACCGATAACTTCGGTAATGAATACAATCTTACCGTCCATAAATATCAAAACAAGGCATTGAAAATATAATAACCTCTGTCTTGAAACTATCACAGTCCATCGAAACCCAAAAGCTATCCTAGCTTTAATGTTACTTAATGTTCTATGTAATCTTAGTAACGTATGTTTCATTTCATCTTTGTAATGGTGTAAAAACTAACTGTGTAGGTGCTTTGCAATGCCAATAAAGCATGATTTATGCATTAGCCTGGAAAAATAATATACGAAATATGAAATTGAATAGGTGAACTTTAAAACCTAGGTAACGTATATTTATTTTTAGATACCCTCAAGTTCTGTATTTCTTTTGAATGAAAGTCGAAAATATTAAGATTGCTCACACACTGTACCCAAGTGTACTGTTAATTATCAATATGCCGTCTATGTTTGAAGCAGAAGCCATACAAAGTGCTAATCTATGCTATTTTTACAGTGATGCTGAAAGAGACATCAGTGTTTTATTGTAGTTTGTCGACATCCTATAATTGAGATTAGAAACAGTGTTAAGTCCAACAAAATTATAACGGTCATGTGTGCATGTTCAGTAAACATGGTTTATTCAAATTAAAAGCATACAAATGCAATTGTTGAAGTGTTTCCAATGTTGCTAAATCTTAAAGGTGGAAATTGAGTGGCGACTGTTACGTATGTTACATTTCAAAATATCTTTACCAACTTAAAGTCAAAATTACATAGGTAAGCTTACTTTGACATCTAAAATAGGAGGAAACTATTGGTACCCTAAACCTTTCTGAATGAACCACAAATAAGCTCGATTTATCGAGAAACAGCATGTGGTTTATATGTATTACATTTGTATGCACGTTGTCTATAACCTAAACTGATTTCGAAATATTATATTTTCTCATGAAAATATATAAAATTGTGAATCTTAACACAATTATTTGATGTTGTCTTGTTAAAAAATATAGTAATTTTGATAATTTTATGAGTTATTAAAAATGGCGAAAATGTAGCGTGGGTGGGTGGGGTATTTTAACCACTAGATTTTGGTAGAAATTGTCAAAATTTGGAATGTATTGTTACAGAGAGCATTTAAATAATTTAGAACGGTTACATAAGCAAAACGCCAATATCTGAAAGTCAGTATTGAAACAATCTACGAAAAAAATCGTGTGTGGTCAATTATACTTTCAAAGAGAGGAAATTCCGCATTTTTCATACAAGATTTACTTAAAGAGTATAATGTTTGTTTAACATACGGTAGAAAGCGACATCCGGTCTTAAACAATCCCGGAATGAATGTATTAATGGCTGAAGTGGATGAACCTTTGCCTAATTTCTGGGTTACGAAATCGAAAAACTAGAGGACTTACAGAAACTGGCCCAAAGACCATTACGCCTGATAGGATATTTTTCGGCATGTGAATAAAATCTGGAAAGTAGATCCCTCGGAAGCACCGAGAACAAGGCAAACAGTGAAAATTGCAGACTCGGTTTGATTGAGTCTGTTTATGAGCAGTAATGGAAAACGCAACAATGGGGATATGAAGTTATGTGTCTGGTTTTTTTTCAACAATTCATTTTTCTGACGTCACAATTATTACGTCATAGCATTACACGGCGCGCTGGAAAAGAAATCAACAAAATTCAGGCACATATTTGATGGAGATCGTCAAGGACGTAGATCAATTAATAATCATTGATAACGTGTTAGAACCGAAATAATATATCTCAAACAATGATTTACTCATTTAATAAAATCATTGTTTGCCGTTTAGATGCGTATTATTAGATATAGATCCATAACACTCGGGCTGTGCCCTCATGATATACTAGTAATACTTTAGCATCTAAACTCCAATTAGTTATTTTATTCAGTGATAAATCACTGGTTGGGATATATTATTTCTTAAATAAATTATTGCACAACAGTGTTTAAAAACTATTTATACACGAATGGCGTAGCCCGAATGAATTATTTCATACGACGTATTACCGCCGGAGTGTATAGTGTCAAAACATGGCTTTGCTAAAAATTATTAAATTTACGTCCTTTATTTTTTAAATTAGTACAAATGTGATAGAACTGTGTCTTTGCGGATGTGTGGCACCAAAAGTTAGGTTGTCACGCTACTTTGTTTATGCACGCCTGGTAATGGTCTTGCGGAATAGTTCGATTAAAGATATAAGAAGACATGTATATTGTAACTAGTATTCCAGGTTGTGTGCACGGACTGTTCAAGTATTTGTTTGTCGTATTCTCATTATAATAGCATGGCAAATTACTGGTGGAATGATTAAGGCAGACTTGTTTAATTGTTTTCATATGTGTTAAATCTGGTATAGTTTTGGGTTAACACCGTATTTTAAAACACTGCATTGCTATTTATTGCAACTCTTAACCACTGAAAATATTGGTTATTTACACCTTCCCAACATCGACCGAATATCTGACCGAATATCGATTTTGACCAGGTAGCAGATAACCGAAATACGTTATTCCTGTGGTATTGCCTAAGGGAAATAATCCAGCTATGCACGAATTGCCAAATAATCAAGGGAGGCTACAATGTAAAATTGGTTATGAAAGCTTGCAATGCATAGTTACCACTGAGATTCTTGCAAACGATATCTTTTAAAGTCAGAAAATATTAATTTTCATCGATTTAAATAAAAAAAAACTTGAAATTATACACATTTAAGTATTTCCATGTTACATGAGTTCACTGGTGATAGGAACAAGTCCAGGTAAACTGACATTATTCTAAAAATCTGAAGATTGATATGTTTTCTAAAATGTCTTGGTCCTAATTAGGATTTT
This sequence comes from Mercenaria mercenaria, assembly GCF_021730395.1. Classification (NCBI taxonomy): domain Eukaryota; kingdom Metazoa; phylum Mollusca; class Bivalvia; order Venerida; family Veneridae; genus Mercenaria; species Mercenaria mercenaria. The sequence continues at coordinate 57,597,243 of NC_069375.1, read as the reverse complement.
TGTCAAACTGGGTTATTGTTTTGAAATGTGCTCTTCTACTTAAGACTTAAGTATAACTCGATTTAATTGTTCATGTTTTGATTAATTTAATTTAAGAGTTAGGTTGGACGTCAAATTTAATTAGAAATATTCTGGCGATATTCATGAAAAGTTGCATAAGAAGAGGTAATTAATATCAAACATGCAAATTTTGTTAATGTTCCTAGGAAATGAGACATAACTATATGTGTGCGTTTTAAAATTGTACTGAATGTATACGTTATTACCTACAGTTGTAAAAATGGAAATCATCAGAAAAGGTAAGTCGATTGTTGTATTTTTAGCAATTTAGGTGTTGTCGTAACCTTGTATGTAAACTTTATTAGAACAAGAGCTGTCACTATTGGTTACAAATGCTCCTGATGTATGCCAAAGTATGCTCTAGTTGTATGCGCAAAAGATCACACATCATTTCGTGACCTTGAACTAAGAGATCAGAGTCATAAGCGTGACACATCTTTTCCATATGGTTAACATTTGTGTCAAATTACTTTCAACGGCAGATTAATTGACCAGACAAGACACATCTTTGACTTTTAATTGTGACCATGACCTTGGAACTAGGGTCTGGGTGTTGTGCATGACACCACATCTAGATACAGTGAATATAGTTTATGCTAAGTATTGAGTTTTGGACCGGACAAGAAACAGACCATGTTAACATTTAACCTTGAAGTGTGACCTTGACCTTAGAGCTAGGGGTCTGGATTTTGTGTATGACACGTCATCTAATTATGATGAACATTTATGCCAAGTTATTTCAAAATCCCTTGATGAATGGCAGAGTTATGGACCGGACACGAAACAGACCATGTTAACCTTTGACCTTTGGTTTCGTGCATGACACTCTATCTCGTTACAGGGAACATTTATGGTAAGTAATGAGTTATGGATCGGACAAGAAACAGGCCATCTTAACATTTAACATTGAAGTGTGACCTTGACCATGGAGCTAGGGGTCTGAGTCTTGCGCATGACACGTCGACTCATTCTGCTACACATTTATTGCAAGTTATTACAAAATTCAGTAATAGATGGAAGAGTACAGCCCGGACAAGAATTTTCCGGACGCACTCACGGATGGACGAACAGTACGATTTTAATATGCTCACCTTCAGGAGCATAAAAAGCACACAAAATGTGCTCAGGTCTACATCGACAAAGTTAGAAAAAATCCCTCTGTCTTAACTAAGCATACCATTAAAATGTGAGAAAAATCATTATATCAGTTTGATACGAGAATGAATTCATAGTTCGTTCCAGTTCCAGGTTCTCAAATTTGAATACCAAGTTCAAAAATATTCTTATTCTGTCCATACTTTATACAGAAACAGTAGTACTAAATAGGTAATCAAGCAGTACTTCCGGGCTGGTCGGATATTGGCGGAAAAAAAGTCTTGAACGATTCTTCTCATGTAAAGTAACAGTATCATTTGCATGTGTAGCGTAACCCAGTTCCAGGTTTTATTTATTGTGGACCTAACGACATTTTGGTAGTATTTTAAAGGACGTTTTTTGCATTTACAGAAATGTAAACACATCTTCTTACTCATGAGTTCATACCCACATTTAAGCTGTCAGTTTGGAAGATGTTCCATAATGTTTACCTGTCAGATAAGAAATTCTCTAAGAAGATATATGACCCTTACTTTTCTTTGTGTTTTTATGGCTCATTCTTTTAAAAATATAAGGCTTATATATGTACTTAATTCTTTGATAAAATAGGCCTGGCTGTGTGTTATAGCTCTCAGACGATTGCTAATTTCATATAGAACATATAGCATATTTATTACTACTGTACAGCCTATAAACGGACATGTTGACGCACCTTAAAAGTAACGATTGATAAATTGATAGAATATATTAAAATGAAAAAAATATGTTCATAGAAAAAAATCAAAAGACTAGTTACCAATAAACATACCACTATACTGCCAGTGTTTGACCAACTATTCAATGTGAAATATTTTCTCAAATTCATCAGGTTTCTTTAAGTCGTGGTCACCAATAAGTACTCTAAAGTCTTTATAGTTCACTTTTCTATTTGATAAAATAGGCCAGGCTATGTGTTACAGCTCTCAGACGATTGCTAATTTCATATAGAACATATAGCATATTTATTACTACTGTACAGCCTATAAACGGACATGTTGACGCACCTTAAAAGTAACGATTGATAAATTGATAGAATATATTAAAATGAGAAAAAAAATATGTTCATAGAAAAAAATCAAAAGACTAGTTACAAATAAACATACCACTATAGTTCCAGTGTTTGACCAAATATTCAATGTGAAATATTTTCTCATATTCATCAGGTTTCTTTAAGTCGTGGTCACCAATATGTACTCTAAAGTCTTCATAGTTCACTTTTCTATTTCTGCCATCTTGTCTTTTTGTTAAGTCTCTAAAAATATAATTTATAGCTTGTCCATTACCCTTTCAGTTATCATTGTAAAGTTAAGGTACTACGTTCATGTTTAAGGTTGTTTTACAGATGTACAATTGTACACTTGACATAAGCATATTAACCTGCCAATCACTAAGCATTTTTGCGTTTTAATACCATCATATATTTATGTTTTATCACAATAAACTAGTATCCTACACTCGTAACAGAAGGACGAATATACTTATAACAATGAGCAGCACTCAGTATCCATTGACTATTTATAAGTGTTCCACCACACCAGTGTATCAATTTTCCTTTCCGTCTTTGAATTCCAACTTGCCATGGATACATTCCCTTGACTGCCTCAACTCCCCCAAATACCCGTTCTTCTCGTTTTCTTCGTTTGGAGCTTTTTTGTGGAATTTTGCCTGTAAATTCAAAAGCCCTCAAAGATGCATTGGCAAATTATCAAATTTAGTTTGAATTTATTTGTTAAGTTTGTCTACTGAAAGTTGGATTATCGTTAAAATACTCGTGCTTTTGAGAGTCACCTTCATAGCAATGGAAGGGATTGTAATGGGGTACAAATTACAAGTAATAAATGATTAATTCTTATAAAGCTTGTGTTAATTCGTCCCCACTACTGCGTTCTGAATGTATTAATTCAAATCTTGTGTTCGTATAATATTCATATCTTGTTACTTCAAAGCACTTTCACTGTGGTTTCAGATAGGTCAAATGTGTGGCTCAGAACCGTATAAGATATCTTGCCCAACTTTTATATTCCTTTAAAACAATTCCATTGACATAGCTTTCAAATTCTAACTAGGACAATATCTAAACAAGGCGATCGGTAACAGCGACGGATGCTCCCCGAAATTATATAGCATAAAGGGTTTTTCAGTCATAGAGGTTTTGCTAATAAGCAATGTGCATTCCCTCCCATTGATGTCTATGAATATGCAAGTATCAAGTCAATACCTTACATAGTATTCGAGTAATGCCCCAGCCAATGTTTTCAAAAAAAGGAAACTAATTAGAAATTGTAACTACCTAGATTTATGGTTCCTTGTCACTTCACTCCCTCTTACTGACCTCTACGAATATCTAAAGAATGAAGTCATACCTTACAGAGTATTCAAATTATGCCCTGTACAAGGTTTAAAAAAAAAGAGAGACAGTTAAAAATTGGGAATGATGGGTCGAGCTGGAGTTACGGTTTCTTGTCACTGCACTCACTCTAACTGACCTCTATCGCTAAGTAAAGTCTAAAGTCAATACCTTACAAAGTATTCAAATTATGTGTGGGAAAAGCTTTCAAAAAAAAGGAAGAGAATTAAAAAATGGGGTCACCTAGAGTTATTGTTCCTTATCACTGCACTCCCTTTCACTGACCTCTAATAGTATGTAAAGTATTTCACATTGATCAGCAGCCAACTTGAATACAGAAATTTATTTATGTTTTGATTTTAATCGCATAAAACATACTTTATCAGTAAATACTAATTGGGAGTGTCGGAGCTCTGCTATAATAATTTCTTCGATGTATGCATCCAGGAAAGTAATGTACATGCACAGTTTTTGCAAAAGTCTGTCTGAAATTTACATGGTAGTGACAATCGCTGACAGTACTGGTAGACTCTTGCACGCGTATATGCTACATATTATATTGCTAGACAGATAAATCAGTGTAACAGACTAACAGTACTCGTAAACTTATATATGATTAATGCAAACTGACTAAAATTTTCGTTTTTTATTTGTATCATTATGCTATGGCAATACAGTAAATCCAACAACAAATTTAATATATCACCTCAGTATTACATCTTGAACAGTGTATAGTTAAGGAAAAAGACTTAAAATGTGTATCTGCTTACATTTTGTGTTTAACGAAATCGCCTTTGCCCGCGTAATGGCACATTTTATACACACTGTTATATAATCAAAACAAGGAGGAATGGCCACGTTTTAATAATGCATTTTTCCAAAAGCAAATGCTGTTTTATTTTATGTGTTAATAATTGACGCATACACAAAAATGAGAAGGTATAACAGTGAGTCAACAAGGACAAAAGAATCGCACCACATTGGGACTGTCAGCGGCAAATAATATTCCATTGAATTAACCATGATATTTGTTTAAAAATCTGTATTTTGTTGAGTTTAAATTCATATGCCATATGACGACTTCTCAGCTTTGGTTGAGGAAGACATAGTATTTATTTCACCAAAGGCATATGGGTAAAACCAGCACCCTTCCATACGGCTTGAACTCACTTTGTTGACGTGCAACCAACTCATTCATTGTAAGCGACCTCACTCACTCGGTGACGGAGACCCCTCCTTTACAAAACTATGAAACATATCATAATGATAAAAGACCAAAGAATAATTTAACATACCACAGTCTTAGTTACTTAGAACATCAACATGTTTAGTACGTCTGTTAGCAAAACACGTTACTGCTGCAACTTCGCTGTGATCACAATCATGTTTTCCCCAATCATTGTGCTTGCATTCAGACAACGTTGATTCATGCCCACTACATTTCACCTCGTCCAATAAGATTGGCAGGGACTCGTTTGCCTTGGAATTGTTTTCAAATCGAGCTTTACCAAATCTTAAATGGAAAGAAATTAGAGAGTGAGATGGCATGCCGAAAAATAAAAGAAAATTTGCCTTTTGCTGTTTTTGCACAATTGGTAAGTCGACACGTAACTGGCCGTAACGTTTGTGTGTAACCAGCTAATAAAACGTACACCAGACTTACTAACAAGTAAACCACTACATTAATAAATGGTTACCGTGTAGACTGGTTTTATAAAATCTGAGGTAAACAATCAGTTAAAACTTTCGGACAATTAGAATTTAATAACTACATCTCAAACAATATCAAGTTACGAATGGTTTGAAAAACTACAGGGCTGTAACAAATGTATTCATTTCCAAATTCCCGTACAGACATGTGCTCCATTGTGGCGGCTCTTTGAAAAACACCCGGATATCAATCGTGTCCGTACAGTCAAAAAAAAAAGAATGACAAAAGACAAGGACAAAAGGCTACAGAAAAAGCCACATTAAAGGAACTTATATATAGCCGCCTACACAGCACTCCACATGGAAATATGGGTATGCGTAACTGTATGCACGTGCAATGGCTGGGTACATGTACACAGCAACACAAACGAACGCAGTAATAACAAAGATGTAAAAACTAAAATTTAAGGTCAGTGGGAAAACACCACATGAGAATTGAAACTAGTTTATTGGTGCCAAATAACATACTTTAAGCTCTACCATGTTCCTATATGATAGAACAGTATAAATGAAATTAATCTCTCTAACACAAGAAAAGTAACCATAGGAACACATTGTAAAACACAAAATATGATCATGTAAACTATAGAAATAAAAACCCATGGAACTGTAAACATACGTAATCAGTGACTTCAGAAGCTGGCGCACCAAACGAAGCACCTTTACGAACAGCTGAGCAGAGGAAAAGTATCAAACCCGTCCGTGCAAAGAGGGGTATTTAGGAACTATTTCACATGTAGTCACCAACATGACCGTCATCGCACGGTTAAAATAAAGTGTGGTTACCAACTGAAAGACGGCTGAATACTTAACATGCATTGTACCTCAGAACAATACGATCATAGCTTCTTACAATAGAAATTTGATAAGTTTAATAGATATTGCATCGAAATGGATATGCCCGATAATTGTGCAAAGTTTGAAAACTATATCTCCATAGCATCAGACTGAAATACCGTGTCGCAGAAGATTTCTTTTGAATTAAATCACTACTTCCGAATTACGTTGTTAAAATTTAGCAAACGATTTATGAAGTTTATGCTAGTGGTAGCTCTGCTGAAGAAGCTCTCTGATTATAGCAGTTTTACGCAGATTGAGATCTTCAACAAGTTAACATGCGCTGGAAAATCTTATTAGTTGTAACATATGTACCCCGGGTATATCACTGTGAAGGAGAGAGAAATCGACAATATCATAATTAAGTCATCTCTCTTATCATGTATGTTTGTACGTTTAACTACATTATTACTCGAGATATATAAATCTAAATACGTGTGTTCAACAGTATCATCGTTGTTAGCTTTATTTTACTGAAGCTGTCTAGGATATATATATATATATATATATATATATATATATATATATATATATATATATATATATATATATATATAAGCAACCGCTTGACCAAAAGACGGATAATAAATGTTAGATATACAGTCCAGATAGCGTGCTGTTACAGCTATTGCTGACAACTGCCTATGTGTATGACAATAAACTGAACATAAAATATTTTTTACTGCGACATGAAAACAAGTCTGCGACAAGCCGCGCACAGTTTGTTTCAATGGGAAAACCAATATCAGAAACAAAACTGTTGTCTTATAAAGATAATTATCAGAAATGGTCTTATAAAAACGTCACAAATCAAAATTATTTAACGCTTAACAATACGACTTGTAAAAAGCTCTGTGATAATCACATGCCAAAAATAAACATATCTCTAGAGCAAATGTTGTTTTAATTTTTTTTTCGAGCAATTACTTTGTCTTTAAAAAGACAATGTGGTAGTGGAAAAAATATATATACAAAACGATGCAGTTTTGTAGTTTTGATATTCTTAACTTACCAGAATAGACTTTATCCCAGAATTTTCATACACTTTATCACAGTACTTTCTCATATGTTCTTTGACAGCAATGAGACACTATATTTAAAGTTTGGAAATATTAATAAGAGTACTGGAAAATAGAACTGGAATGGAACGAGCTTGTAAAGCTATGTATTTTTTTGGGAATCCAGTACTTAACAGTATCAATGCTCATTGGATGGGGTCGCAGGGTATGACCAGGTATTAACTTATTCATCTTAGAAATATTTAAATTTAACTGAAGGCGCCCCGATTAATTGTACTAGCTACTTTTTCTGCTGGAACCAAAACGAATTTTGTACAGTATTCCTGGATACCCTGTTTTAAATGTCGAAAAGTAAATCTAGTTTGAAGAATTCTAAACTTTAATACGAGTATCAATAATATTTAAAATAGCATACTTCAAAGCTGTAATACTATTAGCATCTGCATTTTTCAGACAGCTCAGTTTGACATAAAATGCTTCAATAGACTCACCACGACAGGCATCAAAGTCGGTATCTGAAGGGCCTTTAAAAAGTAAGTACAAATTCTTTTATATTCAATAATATAAAAATTTCCGGAGGGTTTTGACAGTGACACTCCGTAGACGTATTTGATGGTATATCCAGGCCCGAAACAATATAATTATAATTAAAGATACCATTTTTAATATGTGGTTAATATTTTATGGGGCAGATTCGTTAACACGTATATCATGAAATATTCTAGGTATATCGATCAATAGGAGAAGAAGAAATCTAAAGAAAAGGCCTGTTTTGACCAAATTCTGCTTAAAAATGGGACCGGAATACATGATGAGTATAACTTTGAATAGGATAATTAAGCAGCAATATAATGTGTCAGTATGAAAAACAATCTCGGCTTCCTCATCAAGTAGTTTGTGAGAAGAGATAGCATAGCGTTGTTACCAGAATGTGAACGTATTTAATTTAAGTCTGCAAAAGACAAAGTTATATGTGGTTTACGTTTATTATTACCATTTCGTCTTATTCCATGAGACCAAGATTTACGAATGTTCATAATCGAAATAAGGTCAACAAATGTAATCTTCCTGATATATATTGTCATTTAAGGCTAAAAGAAATCGTGTTTGCAACGTTTTTCTTCCATCTGACTACTTTGATTTTACAAAATATTGTTGCATTTTTATCATACATTACTTGTTCTACAGGCTATTTAGTTACAGGGTTAAAGGTGTGACCCGATTTGGAAAAAAAATGTTGTTACAAAAAGGTAGTTAATATTTTGCTGCATCGAATATTAAGGAGATCGCCCGGTTTGACCAGCATAATAAATACCGTTATTAGGTTCATTTCAATCAATATCATTAAAAGTTATACCATTGGCAATTTTGATAGTTTTAAATGCTTTGGTCAGTGAAAAGATGATTTTACCAAGTCCTACCTTTCATAGCTCGTTTGCAAAATTCATCTGTATAACAAAGCTTGCTCAGGTGATATGGAAAATGGGATTTACCTAGGGTGATGTAACTTTTCTAAAGCGGGCTATATGTTATATTACATTCGCTGGCGTTATTGAAATATTGACATACCTAACAAAATATTGACCAAGCAGTTAAAAGTTTCATATTCAAACCTTGCTTTATTTGTAATATAACATTTCAAACTTATATCAAGGTAAGAAATAGTTAGATAGTATTTGAAAAAACTCTTAGAGAAAATAATTCAAGTTAGGTATTTGACAAGGTGAGTGCGAATATATATTTTTAATAACTCTGCCTGTTATTCATATTCAGAGCCCCACTTGATTTCTTTACAGACTAGGCAATGCATTGATATTTTTACAAGTTATGTATACATTATTCTAAAGAAATCTTCATGACAACACGTATATAGTTAAATTTAAATACGTAAAAGCAATTAAAATAAATCACCGAAAATCTTGAATTTTTTCTATACTATTCACCGTGAATTTTCAGTCATAAAATTGCAATTTTATAACCATTTTAATGTCGCTATGTGAAATTTTCAAAACAAGAAAGAAAAATAAACAAGTATAAAATAAAATCTGAATGACCACATAAGCATTACTTTAATGGGCCAGACATTTTTTCCGATAGATTATTTAAATTCATTAAAATCATACACAACGGTTTACAAGGAATCATTGCCCTTCAATAACCTTTTGTTGTTGTTGTTGTTTTTTTTCGTCCTGGTTCTTTATGACTAACACACCACCAGTATGACCTGTAAAATATGATACAATATCTTACATTAACAATAAATTATTTGATTTTTAACCTTAAGGCCGTGGAAGACTGTATGACTAAGTATATGGTTCCTGCTGAAGAACATGGTGGTCCTCCTTTATGTAACCATAACTCAACCAATGAAATCCTGCAACACAAACAACGTGCACTGCTTTTTTAATCAGCTTAAAGAGTTCTTGTTACCATGGAAGTAGATCAAAACAAGAAAGTAAGCTAGATAAGTTGTTCTTTTTTTACTGTTTATTTATTTCTTTTTGATGGGGGTGGATGTGGTTACCAGATTAAAGAGACCAGTGAATACAGAGAAGACAATTTTATATCACAACAACATTTCATAATACATATTCCTCTCATTTCTAGTCAAAATACTGGGGTTGAAACTGTCATACCATGCAACCTAAAAGTTATCATGGCAAATGTGAACTGAGTCATATTGGCCAAAACTTCAAGTACTAAAACCATGTGGCCTGGAAAGCCAGAGAGCAAAGGCAGCCGTTATAGACTGTGCGTACAAGTACTATGCAGAATTTGGCTCAATCTTAGACAGGTACAACCTGAAGAATAGACCTGAATGCATTTACAATATGGATGACAAGGGGTTGTCTAGTTCCCACACCCTGCCAGCAGTGGTGACAGGTCTTAATGTAAAACCTCAAGCAGTCACCGCTGCATCTGGAAATTCTCAAAAACCAGAATCTACCCTTACAACCCCAGTTTGAAAAACTGGGTCAAGGCTGTTCCTATGGCGGTTCAGTGTTCAGTAAAAAATAAGTAGAAAATTTGGGTTGAATGTATTAACTTTCTTGAGACTCAATATTTAGATTCTGAAATTTAGCCTTCAGCTTTAAAATTCCAAATTTTCATAATAACTGTTTGCCAAGTTTAAACAGTAGAGCAGCATTTTAAAGAAACAAAAGCAACATTTATTTTCTTAATTTCAAGTACAGAGGCCATCTCAGTGCAATTTTCAATTCCAGTTATTTTTTTTTCTGGACTGCATTTGATGGCAAAGCAAGTTGAGAAAATTAACAAGTACATTTATTTGTAAAGCAAAGTAGAAAAAAAATCCAAATTACTGTTGTAACAATGTTTCATAGTTTTAGTACTTTTAAAGGGAAAGGCAACGTTGTTCTGATGTTAATTTTGTCAGCTGGGATTTCTTAAATTATTTAAAGAAATGAAAGAATTTTCAAAATCGGAGTAAAAATGAGAAAGTTATGAGCATTTAAATATTTGATCAAATTGGTGGTGATTTTGTTTCCATGGCAACAAAAAACAAAATGGCAGATTTATTAAATTTTTATATACACATTTGAACTGCATTTACTTATTACTGCAAAATAATTTCTCTACCTTTTCCAGCTATAATGAAAGAAAGCATTATGTTTTACACCTTATACTCAAGAAACATATGAAAATTAGTATTTTAAAAGGTTATTTGCTAAATAAAGTATTCAGCAGTGTGTAAATGACGTCATAAACACACTACAATGGCTGCCTCCATTATCAGCCATTTTCTTAAATTTCAAACGGCCATAATTATCTTTTTCAATAGTTGTCCGATTTTAAAAATTCTTTCAGCGTTATGAAAGGCTTAATGATGGCTTTCATATAAAATTAACTTATTTTCAGGCTTTCCTTACCCTTTTAAAGTCACATGGACTACCATGTGATTTTTGTATTTTGGCATAATCAAAGCACTGAAAGGCCTGGTGTACTGTAAAGGTATGCTGAGAGAAAATGTATGAAAAGAACTCCAGGTCATAATTTAGGTCAAAGGGCATTTTATCCATATTTTCCTTTTCTAAGGGTATTTTACCCCCTGATTTTTTTTTTCAAATTGTATCTTAAAATTCTAAATGGTATATATTATGAAGACTTCCTATTAATTCAAAGGGTACTAGCTTGTTTATATTGTTTATGCTGTAACTAATAAATTCAATCACGATTTAACCTGCAGACGGTTGAAATACTTTAACAACAGATGAATGTGAGTAACATACCACTGTCTTTGCCTTTAACACGGTTCATGAATGTGTTATAATGCATAAAAAAATTGCATATTAATTTTATGGTCTATTATAACTAACACTGGTTCAACAACAACCCTTTAAATTTTGGTCTTGCATTCCCAACCCACATAGTCAATGACACTGCTTCAGATTTTTCAGGAATAACTCCAAACTGTTTAATAATATGTCAAACCATAATATGGTATGGGTGAAAAGTGAGAGACATTTGTTTACTCCCTCATTTCATATTTATTTGATGCAGAAGTTACATGTATAAAAGAATGTGTTTTGACAATTATAATGTTCTTGTTTGCTTTCTAAATCAATGGCTATTTCTGATGGACTGCATTGTGGTAAGTGATGTGCTTAATTTAATAAATTAAAAACAAAATATGCACGTTTATTATCATGTAAAAAAAAACAGATCCCATTTTTTCAATGAGTATTGGTAACCACAGGTCAATTGTTTTAAATTCATTTATTGCAAATTTCAAAATGTATTTTTGCAAATGCACAGCTCTGTATGAATCTAAGGACTAGTGGACCCCATACTGTTAATGGAAATTTCCATTCACTGTATGCAATAATTCTCATTCCCCTAGTAGTAACAAAAGCCATGTGCTAATATGAGGAACACTTACATCTGAAGAATGTTGAAACAGTATGAATTCCCAATCACACAGAAATTACCTATTCAGTGTTCTTCTTTTAGGCCAATCCCAGTGGCAGATAGTATGTTTTTTTTTCTCCAAATTTCAAAGGTAAAATTCCCAAAGTTCATTTTTTTTTCCTTTCAAAGTTAAAACTGTACTTACTGACTCTTAAACATATGAAACACAAGGCAATATTCTAATTTAATGCATTCATGACCAGTGTTTTCTTAAATGTAACATTTTAATGAAAAATAACCACTTTCTTTTTTTACATTTCTCATTTAGATGTTTACGACACATTTTTCCAAACTGTAAAGGCCCAGGCTCCATTCCCAAACCACTGGGAAAAGTCACTGCTATTATCATTACAGGTCAACTATGGCTGGGCATGGACATGCCCTATGAATAACTCTAAATCTTAAGTTTCTTATTTAAACAAGGAGCTGCGTTCAATAAATGCTTGATGCCCCCGGTGGCATCCATGTCGATACAAAGCAACCTAAGTCCAAAACGAGGTCAAGTTCAAGGTCAAGGTCAAACTGAGGTCAGGTGAAGTCTGAAGATGAGGAATGGTCACAGGTTACATCTGCATTAGTATCAAGTCATTCTAGTAAGGGGTATTGATGCTAGATGAAATGGTCCTATTTGGTTAACCTTGTATGGACGGACGGACGAACGGACAGGACAATCACTATTATGTCTCCCGCATCAGTAGATGCCAGGGGCATAAAAAACACAAGTATAGCTCCCTTAAAATTCTTTTCTTTACATATATCTACAAAAAATTATTACCAACTAAAGTTTAATTAAACTTTGTCCATAACAGATCTTGTGATCACTTCAATATTACAAAAAATCTCTGGCAAAGTTGCTTAAAATCTGTTTCAGACAGGACATTTAACTGGCTGCAGAAGGATACAAAAATACATCTGTTTAGGTGAAGTGCTGTTTAAAAAAGTATTTCAGTTATATAGGGGATGGCAGTTACCCTCACTAGTGTTCTTGTACTTATAAATTCTCCCCAAGTAACAGCCTTTCCAAATAAGTCAGAGATGGATGGCAGAATGACTTTAGACACAATGTCTTCCATCAAATAAAGAGAACATATATGCCCCTTTCCGGGTTGCACTCACCACCCTTATGATCCGTAGATCTTCACTCCCTCTACTGAGCAAAGCAGATGAGGTATCAATACAATACAAGGGTCATTATCAGTCAATTAGTACCTCAGAGTATAGCACAAACAGATAACGAAACAATCAACCAATTCTCCATGTAAGGGGCAAAAATTCTTTGTTCACATTACAGAACATGTGACTTTGTGCTAGTTACTCATAGACTCTGAGGTGAAGCCTTACATTCATTAACACCAACTTACTCCATACCTTAATAGTCATATGAGTAAATTCAATTTCTGCCGACCTTGCATTATTCTAAAGGCTTATAAACTGGTATACCTCCAGATTTAATGTTTTTGATATATTTTTTTCATTTCTTAAGAATCCTGAAGGGATTGAGTACAGCCTCTGACTTAGTATTTTTCCTGCTTCTTCTTTCCAAATCTAAATGCCTCAGCCTTTTTACGTCACTCTACTTGGTGTAGGGGCTGATTTTCTACTCTTTATGAACACATACATATTGGAACATTTTGAAAATGTCTGTCATATTACTGGTTAAAAATGTAGAGAAGTCACTAAATTAATGTAAAAAACTGACTTTGCCATCTTAATAGTTTATATGGTACAGCAGAAGGCTGTAAATCCAAGGGGTTGCAATTTCAGAAGCAAAAAAGAGGCAAAATGTTCAATTTTCCAATTTGACAGAAGACATTGAATCGGATGTCATTTGTCCTCAGTCACTGATTAGTAAGGGAATGTAGTCAGTAAACTTGCTGTCAAAAGATCAGTAGCAGGTAATCAGGGAACACCGGATATGAAACTGACCCTGTCACATAACTGAAAAAAAAAACTACTGAAAAATGGCATAGCATCTATATAAATCTATAGTTTTTTATACATGTATCTTTTTCTCTCCAAACTTCAGACCTGTGTTTTTCTTTAAAAGTACAAATTAATTATTATACCATTTTTTTCACCAAAATTCTGACCAACGCATTTTCTTTAAATTACAAATAAACTCTAGTCAGCATTCCATTTCATAGCTTTTGTTTTCAATTATAAAGGGTGGTATAGTGCATATTTTCTGACCTGGCGGAGATATTTATAGAAAGGTCATAAATGGACCATTCTATCATTTAGTTTAGGGTAATCGGCTACATCGTTAGATTTGGTTTCATTCCGTACGAATTAATCCGATATGCACAAGTTACCTATTGTTTTTAATGGTAAAGTCTATACTAAAAATATCTTCGCCAGGTCAGAAAATATGCACTAAAATTGTCATCTATATTTAAACTAAGCACGTGTTCTTCACATACGGAGCTCTAAATGACTCAATTTATTCAATTCTGAATCTTGCTAATTAGAATGGCATCGCAGAATATGTTGGAATAAAGAAAATACTTCTGTGAAAATTAAAAGTTTTTTTACTACAATTCAGTAAATTAACAAATATGCACATCTATATACATGTACATTGTATATTATAAACTCCTCCTCCACACACTTGAATTATTACGTTTACTTTTGTCCTTAACAACATACAGTGAACTGCTAACTCAAATACACGGACAGACCAAAACCACTGAATTTATAAAGGGTATTGAGTTATCTTAACATCAGTACATTTTTTGCAACAAAAAAAACTTTAAAACCAATTCATTATATTAAAATTTGCAACAAAAATGCTTTAAAACCCATCATTATATTAAAATCTGCAATAAAAATGCTTTAAAACTCTACATTTATTACATTAAAATTTCAGACTAAAAACTGATCCGATTTTCTCAGCAGCCTTGTCTGGACTGCAGGGTGTATATTTCAACTGTAGTCAATTTTTTTAAGGATCAGATTGTTTTGTATGATACAGGTTTCATGGTAGTTTTCAGTTATGTAATGGAGGTCAGTTATGGACCAGTCAGCTGGTGGTCAGTTTTGTAAAGGTGGTCAGCTGGTAATCATTTATGCAGTGGTGGTCAGTTTTGTAACAGCGGTCAGTTATGTAATGGCAGTAAATAAAACTTCACAATAATGCAGCGTCTGCAAGAAACTGAAAACTTCACTATCAAATTTTCTTGCAAAACAATCATTTCACCAAAGAAGTTGAACAAAAGTAGTGTCAAACTTCCTGAAAAACTGTGAAATCATGAATATTCATAGAAGACTACATTTTTTTTTCATTTCATGGTTGCATCAACCCACAAAATTGAATCCAAACATTCATATCTCAAAAATATAACAAACTGCGAATTTTATGCCCGTTAAATTGGACAATTTCACAGTCACAAGGTGGTTAATGGACTTGTGTGGTCTTACAAAATCCGGCTGGTTGGATTCTTCATATGGCAACGAAGAGGGGCCCTGAGCTCTGTAGATTAGGAACAAGTGAACTAACATTGGTAATGTTAAACATTTGTACATGGAAGCAACAGATTAATAACTGGAAAATAATTTGAAATTATCCTCAGAAACACTCACCAACAGGTTTAGATGGTGATGGTGACGACTGTGTGCTCTGACTTCCTGTCGTCTGCCCTGGTTGACGTTGTCCGCCTGTCTTGAAAAACAATGGCTCTGATGTCGGTACTCCCAGCAGGTATTTGGGCGAAGCTGGCTCATCTTTTATTTTTACAGTTTTACCCGTACTCTCCGCCTGCTTCTGCATTATGGCCTGGCAAATAAAATTTGTCAGAAATATGAAAAAAAAAAACAAAAAAAAACATAAAGAAATACAGAATATCTGGACCTATCTATTTTGTTATTTGAAATATTCTATTAACCAAGCTAAATTCTGGCCTCATAAATTATGAGAGGAATTCCCTAATTGTTACTGTGAAATCATTTTTATTCGCGTATGACGAATTTTCACGTATTTCGCGCTAGAACCGATGCGCGAATTTAAGACCACGCTAATATTATTTTTGAATTTTATATTTTCATTTATAAATTGAGAATGCGCGAATTAAAGCCCGCGTGAAACAGTCATTTTTCACGTTTGCGCGAAATTTCATGCCAGCGAATTTAAATGATTTCACAGTAATTATTCGGTAAGGCACTTTCCTTCATTATAAAGAGAGTTAAGCTGCATGCTTCAATGGCATTTACACTTAATCACCACTAAATTATATTTTCTGTACATAATACAGAAAAGGAAGATTTACAGAATTAAGGTATACACTAAATGGAGTACACACAAATGTCAACCTGCATACATGAATAGACCCAGAAATTTTGATCAACTATTTTTCATGTGAGACATATTAGTATCAAGATAGTGAATAAAAGAAGTGTGCTTTATTTCATTTAACTTGCCAAACTGGTAAAAAGCCTCATAGCATATTACCACTTTGTCATGTTTAAATGAATTTAAACATGCTTCTGTAATTCTTAAATACAATATAAAGATGATAATTATATAAATTCAAAATACACCCTTAACATAGAGATCAGACAAACACTATTAAATCAATTTCACTTCTGTTTTTGGACTACCTGAATTGCAACATTCTGTCTGTTAGATTTTCTCTCGGGGCTTGGAGCTGTAGTTGTTAGCAAAGCTGTATTATTTGTGTGGGTGCTGGGTACTGAAAGGGTAACAGTCTTGGTAATCTTGTTCTGTGGGGGCGGGGTAGGAGAACTGAACTGCATACAGCCTGTTGTGCCCGGCTTGACGGACAACTGTACACTGAAAATATAAAAGGTATGGTACAAATATGGTACATTGTGTGATGAATCAGTCTGAATAGGTTTCACTGAAAATAAATATCCATGACTGTCACCATGATCTATTCTTCTACAATTTTCATTTGCCAAGTAAATTTCGTACATATTTGTTTCAAAATACTGAGAAATTAATATTTTAGGTGAGAGATTTATTTCTATGGATTTCATCATTGTGTTGATCTTATATATTGGAATATAAAAAAAATTCTCCATCAACTTTATCCTGAACTTTTAGCCTGCTGGCGGCAAGTGATTCTGCCTTTGCGACCAGTGCAAACAAAGATCAGCCTGCACATCTGTGCAGACTGATCATGGTCTGCACTGTGCACTATTCAGTTAGTAAATTTTCAGTGAACATCCCTTTGAACAGTAAGTTGTACTGCCCAAATTGAATGATGGACCAGTCCATTTTAGACATCTAGCAGGGTAAAGGTTAAACTGTTGAATCCAAAAAATCATGGACCCAAGATCATGGACAAAACCATGAAATATTATGCCAACAAAAAATTTAATAATTTTCCCAGAAGAGAAGATAAGCTACAAGGCATTAAATTTTTTTTTTTTTTTTAAAAAGTTAATAGATTTTGAATTTACTTAACAGCCAATGCATTTTATAAATACTAAAACATTTATAATTATAACCCTTATTTACCTAGGTTGTTCTTCTTTTATCCAATGTCCATGTTCCAATAATCTATGACATCGGAGACGCACCTCGACATCCAATGCCAGGCCCTCTGCCGGTAGTTTACTGTAACTGCACCCACTGTTATTACATAAATTAGAAATATTTCAAACATACGTACAGCTACAATACATATCAAACACTTCCAGGAACAATCTTTTTCCATGCATGATATGTAAAACAGTCCATTCCGTCAGAAGGAAAATAATCAAAAGTCTATACTTTAAGACTCTGCATAAAGCTAGAATCACACAGCCCTGGATGGGCTTGAGGAGGAGTTCTGGATAGCATCCATAACACATCCGTAGAACTCCTAACACATCTGTAAGTCATCCAGTGTATCCGTTCAGAAATAAGGGGCATCCGTGGGCAAGGGTGCAAAGTTTTGAACATGCTCAAAATTTTGCCACCAATAATCTATCCTTATGGGATCTGTTATAAATCCATAACAGTTCTAAAAAGATCGTAACAGTCCGGAGGACAATCAATGTCGTAAAAAATACCAGCTATTACGTTTTATTCCGGTTCTAAAAAGGTTAATTTAGGTTCTTTTACGATCGCATTAGATTTATAACATAATTCACAAAACCCATCTTTTTTTCTTACATATCCAGAGCAATGCAGAGATGGGAATCAGGTACTCATCCGCAAGCCCATCCAGGCAGTGTGATTTTAGCTTAACACACTTACATCCACAACTGAACAGGAATTGAATGACTTTCCAGGGCAACAGTCACAAATTCGAACCAAATGTTATGTATACATAGACTTATATCAATGTACACTGTTAGTTTAGGGTCACAGACATAGGTTAATAATATATGGCATGGTTGTGCCATTTTTACTTTTTGAAAGAAGGCACATACCAGCCGTTTAATGACCTTTTTATTTTATATCTTTCCTCTTCATTTATCTTTATATTTTCATCTTTCGTATTTTCCAAAAGCTTATACTTACCAATTTTTTTTTTTTTCATTTACAATTCCATCAATACCTTTGAATCTATCTGAAAATGATTCAGCACCCGCTCAACCCCCATAATAATACTGCTACATGACAGCAACATTAGAAGGCGTTGAGGTTCCGGTTACTCGGGCCATTATGACTATGCTTTGTGATGCTTTAATGTACATTATTCATCTGTCCATGGCAGATATCACTGTCACTTTCAACAGGTTTTTTGTGACTATTTCGTAGAAAAGTATGTAACAGTAATACCTATCTTGAAAGGTACTTAAAGCCACATGACCAAATTTTCCAACATTTTTTATACTTAAAACAATACCTTATGGTGCAACCTGTCATCAGACATCAAAGTAAATGTTTACAAAACTTTTATCTTTATTGATGCAAGTGACAAGCCATATTGTAGCTCACTACCTGTTTTTGAATGCTTGTTGTATTCAGCATTCTTTAAGTTAATAAAGGAACTAAATAATATCAAAATACCGGTATGAATACTGGTTTATTTTTGGAAAGCAAAAAACAGAGAATACATGTATATTACCTTTGAGCTTTTTCTATTGGCTGAAAACATCGCAATTCCGCATCTTCTGGAAGTGGTAAATCTTCATCTAAAATGTAAAAGTTTATAAACTCTATGAACTGTCAAAAAGTTAACAGAATTGAGGTCCATATTACATTTTTGTTAGACTGGAGAGTCTGTAAACTGCATATGGACTAGAATGACATGTATCAATTCTTACCTCAAATAAAGATTGAATTTTATCACATTTATATTCAAGACAGTGTCTTGGAACAAATTTGGCCAAAACAAATTAAGTTCCAAGCAATATATTAAAACGTGGTCATCATGTTTCATCAACCAGGGTCCATTTTGTCAATGTTAGAACTATAAAATTTAGACTTAGATTGATGTCTGGCAAATATTCAAGTTGTCTTAACTTTGTTTATTGCAAAACTAATGTATTTTAGTGAAATTCTGCAGAGCTGTCTGTACCTACAAAATGAATATTCATGCAAAGTTTCATTACTAGCTGTGCTACTTTAACAATGACAGTGCAAAATGAAATTTAGCATTTTAATGCCTATACAGTTCAGACTTAAAACTTTGATGACTGTGGGCTCTGATGATATCTAACAGAATACAGAAAATAATACTATCCATTGCCTTCTAGCTGTTAAACCAAGAAGTATTCTGATAAGAAATACAAAATTGGAAGAAATATATGCTACATTTTAACAGAATCACTCAAAATAAATTCTTGTTAAATATTACAGAATTTCTAACTGCTCTCTGTTCTACAATTCACCTTAAAAAAATAGTAAAATGGGACATGTTTCAAAATCAATATTTTACTTTTAAAAACTATTCTATTTAAAGTGCTTTTTTGTCAATTGGACAAAAATTTGAAATTTTTCTTTAAATGTTTCTTTTAGAAGATGTATGTATGCATATTTTCATACTCATATGTACTTGAAAACAGTATAAATACAGGAAAATCCTAAGTTATGTGTTTTCAACAAATAATTCATTCTATTTTGTCAGGTTTAACGTCGCATCAACACAATAATAGGATATATGGTAACTTTCCAATTTTGATGTCGGAGGAAGACCCCAAGTGCCCCTCTCTGCATTTTTTCATTACTAGCGGGCACCTTGGTAGAACCACAGACCTTCCGTAAGCCAGCTGGATGGTATCCTCACGTGAACAATTCACAACCTGGAGTGAGGCTCAAACCCACAAAAATGAGGGGAAGTGATTTGAAGTCGGCAGCCTTAACCACTGGCCATTGAGGACCCTTCAACAAAGAAAGTAAAGCTTACATTTAGATAAGTCTTGTTCACCATCTTTGATCTGCCATGCTTGAATACTGTTTAACACCTTACACAAGTTACCCCACAACCTGAAAAAAAAATCATATCTCTATATATAATAAATTCTTAACCCTTATCATGCTGGACACCATTTATTCTGCTTTGTGACCTGTGTAGATCTTGATCAGCCTGTGTATCTGTGCAGTCTGATCAAGATCTACACTGTTTGCCATTCAGTCAGTATCTTTTTGTTAAGTACCCTTTTAACAGTCCAAAGTGAATGATGGTCAAGTTTGTTGTAGAAATTTAGCAGGGTACGGGTTAAAACTAGTGAGGACAACAACTTGTCTATGTATCTGTTACTAACATCAACTGCATGGAGAAAGTTCTCAAGAAGAGACCAAAAAGGCTTCTATCCCTCACCTATAAAATCTTTACAAAGTACTGGGTTCCAATGCTAGCCCTGGCCATTATAAATTAATAGCCACTTTTTTTTCAGGGAAAAAATTAATAGACAAACTTGGCGCGCGTAATTCGCATGCGCTTTCGCATTTCAATGAAAAACATATAACAGGGTATTTATAACTATTTGTTTTCATGAAACTTTTAAACACACTTTATTCTTCAGTTATCATTTTTCATGTTTATCATAGGCTTTGAATAATCATACATTTATGCATATCTTAAGTTGTTTGTATTCAAAAGTCACTGAAAATACCATTTTAGTATGTGACATGACCCATTGTGAATTCTTGTTAGGGAGAAGTGACAAGATTTTAGGGAAAATGTGGAAATATTTTAACACCATGACATGCAAGTTGAAAAAGGAACTAAATGCTTAATATAATGTTACTATTTTTATTATTTCCTGTCTTTGTTTAAGTCTATTGATTTAGAGTAAATAACAAATTCACTCAAAATGTCAGTGATTCTGTTATCTTATCCTTGTAAACCTTGTGGATCTAATGTGATTAAACTGCAAATTAAAGTGTTTTTTTTTCACTCTTGCAATGATTGCCCAAACCAAGAAAACCCTTTGAATATAAATACAATTTAAAAAAGTTAATTCCATATCAGCAAAAAATAAATCAACTCCCAGTGCTATAATGCACTCAAAGTCACAGTCACTTTAAATAACAGGTGTGTATTTATGCTGGTTCTGAATTAAATACATGTCAATAGCAGTGACATCACTATGACATCACATGGAATACAGTCTTCTTTGATCTGCTGGTGTCTTCTTTGATCTGCTGGTGTCGGCACACATTAAAAGAAACAGTTGTCATACAGGTTAAACTCAGTTTCTGATGGCAGGTGTCAAAAATTTGGGTAAATTTAAGTTACGTTATTTAAGTCACAGAAAGTGTCAGTGATAATATTTTGTTTCTAAAGTCTTGGTTTTGAAAAATAGGAGTAAAATTAAGTGGATTTAAGGAAATTACTGAGCCAGTCAAGGTAAGATACTTTCTAAAGGTCAAAAAAGAATGTGTAAGCTAATGTAATGTAAATCCCTACTGTCCGCGGACAAACGGAATGCAAAAACGCACTAATTTATATGTCTGCCATCTAAAAATTTCGGGTCGGACATAGGAATTCCACATCTGAAGGGATTATGTTTAATAAATTTGTTTTTTGGTAATTAATGGCGATTAAATGATCAAGGATAAAGTGATGATAATTGCAGTTGCTTTAAACTTCTATACATGCGGATCAGTTAGTGAAGTAGCGATAAACAAATGTGTCACCGTTAAGAAGGGGTAATTATGCCTCTGGGCAAATACACTTCCTGCTACCGATTTCACACGTTTTTTTGTCGATAAAACTACGTATGTTCCAACAGTTTAAGGACAATTTTTTGCAATATTTTTTTTGTAGCATTTTTATAAAATAATCGCCATTTTCTATCGCCAAAAATTGCGTTTTAATCAACACTTTAATAAAATAATCGCCATTTGGCGATAATGTCGATTGGCAGCGCGAGCACTGGGGTTCTGCTTACTTGTATTTAGTTCATTAAATTGTGTGCAATGGTTCAGGAGATTAGGCGCGCACTAGATTGCATAATTGCAGACTCTATGTATATAGTAAAGTAACAAAAAACGAAGTTCCCTAACTCTGTAATTTATTTTCTGACAGAACCTTAAACATACACCATGCACAACTACTGTTGTTACTGATCACTTTCGTGAAGTTTCAGTAAATTGTGTCAAGGGGATGAGGAGAGTTGGTGCGCACAAGACTGTGTCTATGGACAGACAACCTGAAACTGGTATAACCCCCTTACAACAACAGACGTTGTTTGGGCGGGGGGACGTTACAATTACAAGTGTCAAAAAACTATATCATTTTAATGCACGACGTTTTAATTTCTTTACATTTCTGCATTTCCAGATAGATAGTTACACTATTGCATTAACAAATATATAGTACAATCTATAATCTATAAATGTGGTGGGTAGGGTAGCGCCGACTGAAGTGTAGTGTGACATGATTTAGTCCAACTGAGCTTTCAGTTGAGAACATTTACATAAACATGTTCATTTTTTCATATTACATACAGGAATATGATTATCAGTCTGATAATGAACTGTACATGAAATGTAAAAAAAATTGTTCACCTAACTGATGACCAGGAAATAATACATCAATTTATATCAGCTGGTGAACTGATGAGCAGGAAATAATATGTCAGTTTATATCAGCTGACACTTTTCAAGTATTTGCACAGTACTGTTATCATGATATGACACTGCTTTAATACCATAAGATATAGGCAGACAAGATTAAGATGAGCCGCGCCATGAAAAAAAACAACATAGTGCGTTTGCGACCAGCATGAATCAAGACCAGCCTGCGCATCCGCGCAGTCTGGTCAGGATCCATGCTGTTCGCTTTCAAAGCCTATTGCAATTAGAGAAACTGTTAGCGAACAGCATGGATCCTGACCAGACTGCATGGATGCGCAGGCTGGTCTGGATCCATGCTGGTTGCAAAGCCACTAAGTTTGTTTTCTCATGGTGTGGCGCAGATAAAGGAAGATAAAGATCCATGCAAAGGCGTAAACAGTCAAGTTTCAACTGAAAATTTACAGCAACGGTGTAAATTAACACATCTAGAGAGTCAGCTGAAGTTGAAGAAATGTTTTGTGAATGTTGTTATAAACATGGAAATAGGAGCAAACCAGCAGAGGCATTTTGTGTGGACTGTGTCAAATATTTCTGTGTTACATGTTTGAATTATCATCAAACATTTCTACCAGATCATGTACAACAGGACAAAGACAGTATGCCAACAGTCTATTATGAGGAATGTCAACAACATCCACAAGAACTGGCTAAATTCTACTGTCTTTCTTGTAAAGATACTGCCTGTTCTACTTGCAAAACCACCTTCCACAAGTGGTGCATGAGAGTACATCATCTATCAAAACTGGCTCCTGAATATGAGACAGAGAAGGAATGCAGTGACATAGAAAAATCTACTGATCTGCTGGAAAAGAAAATGGCAGGTATTGAAGTAATTATCAACAAGAGCAAGCAAAATAATGTAAAATATCATGCAGATGCAAAAAACACATTGAGGAAACAAAAAGAGGAAGTTGGAAGTATTTTCAATAACTCTGAACAGGAGATAGGAAAAATTCATACTTCAAATAAAAATCTACTAACTATGGAAGAAAAATCGAAAGATCTTCTAAAAAAAGACATCAAAAACCTGAAGACTGAAATAGGCCGGCTCAAAAACACTTCCCGAAAATGCATGATATTGAGCAAATTGAAAAGTGTGGAAGAGCAAAGAAAACACATTTTGGAAAAGCTAGATCGCCTGGAGATTCGTCTTGAACAGATATGCAAGTACAGATATAACCCTGCTAGTAGGAGGTTAAAGCCTGACAGTTTAGGAAAAGTGATTGTTGAACCTCACATAGAAGTAGGAGTTAATAAGAATCAATGGTGTGCAGTTCTACTGGTTCTTGCTGTCTCATTTATATTCATTTTTCTGATCCGGACAAGAAATACATAGATTTTAGTAGAAAAGTAATCAAGTATAGAATTACAATTCAACCCTATACTAATATGTTTCCACTCTGAAAACTGGTTATTAATATCTGACAGAATAAATACAAGTACGTGTGTATGATCCAAAAGGCAGCAACTTGACAAATATTAAACAAAATTTGAGGATAAACCAACTGAAATTACAAAAGTAAATGATGATACAATTGCTCTTTATTTTCATCCAAAATTTGTTTATTTTTTTTTAAGGTTTTCAGTTGTCAACTAAAAAGTCTATGTGAAATTTGTTAAACAAATGGATACAGTTACAGACTGCCAATTCATTCAGTACAAGCAAGGAAAACTGTTTGCTCTGTGTGGCTGTGACTCTCTTTGTGTGCAGATATTCCTCTCATAACATTTCTACAGCAGACCTGACATATGGATATGAAATTCTGAATGAAAGCCATGGAATATATCACCCAGACCTTATCACTTACAATGAAAGGGAGAGTATCCTACACATCAGATTTTCATTAACCAAGTCAATACAAGTATACAAAATTAATGAACACAGATTCCCATGTTTTCCATGAAATGCAAATTAGCTAGAGATAATATAAATTATCAGCAATTTAATTCAGACAAGTCTGCACCCCATGATGAGATTTTTCTTTTTAAAATACTGACAAAAAATGTTGGAGTGAACATTAACATTATTAAACAGTCTTTAACTATTGTTTGTTTAAACTTCCTGTTTGAATAAATCTACAAAATCGACCAATAATTTGTTGTAAACCTAGGTTTTGGCAAAGAAATATGTTGCTTTCTGTGTATATTTTTTATGAATTCACTGTTTTGCTTGCTTGAAGGACAGAAGCTTAGAGAGCGTCTTATTACCGTACGTGTACGTTTCAAGTTAATCGGATTGGTATTGACAAAGTTTATATAACAGGCAAAAACATAGCATATATTTCCCAACTCAAAACATAAATGCTGTAACTTCAAAAACATACATATTTTTCAATATTTTACCAAGATATTACTACTTTCAATAATTTATTTTATGTTGTAAATATATGTCTTAACATTTTTGTAAATATTGAGGACATGACACTATGTAGCTTTAAAGTAATCTTGAACAAGAGCGCCGCCAAGCAGGGCAATATACGCCCGAAGGGTTACATCAGAGGATGGCAGCAAAATTTAAAGAACTTGATTGTTGAAGCCCAAAGGACAGGAACAACAAAGGGAAGAAATAAAAAAAATTCTAAGTCCACAAAAAAAAAATTCTAAGTCCAAAAACAGGTACAGGTATGTCAAAATACACCTAAAATTGGAGGCAGAATACATGTACAACAGAAAAATGGTCTCGGTTTTTCCCTATGGCCAAAAACAAAAAAGTTTCAAAATAAGCTATTTATAGTAACATAAAAGGGAAGTAATTAAAAAAAATATTGTAAGTGAACAAAATAGGGATCTGCCAAACAAGATGGTCATGATGACTCTGAATCGCTCACATGAGTAATATGAGCCACATGTTTAAAAAGGTAAACTGATGCTAAAATATTAGTAGTCAGAAGGTCATATTCATGGTTAATGAAATTCAGTTTTACGATCGATGTGCAAAACTGTACAATGTCATCCAAATTTCAAGGCTGTATCTAAAAAAACAAGAAAGTAGGTCAGTAGGTAAAGGTCACAGTCAGGTGACTCCTAATCACTATAACTCATAAAACAAGTGACCCCCAAGGCAGGGCCTCTTTTCACCCCAGGGAAATAATTCAATCTTGTTGGACATCCACTAGGCAATGCTACATACCAAATATCAAAGGCCTAGGCCTTGAACATTCAGACAAGATGATTTTTTTTCCTACATAAGTCTATGTAAAACTTGAGACCCAACGGGGCAGGGCCTCTTTTCACCCAGGGGTTATAATTTGAAAATTTTGGTAGAGGACCTCAAGGTAATGCTACATAACAAATATCAAAGGCCTAGGTCTTGTGGTTTTAGACAAGAAGATTTTTAAAGTTTTTTCCTATATAAGTCTATGTAAAACATGGGACCCCTGGGGCAGGGCCTCTTTTCACCCCAGGGGCATAATTTGAACAACCTTCATAGTGGACCATTAGATGATGTCACATGTTAAATATCAAGGCTCTACGCCTTGCGGTTTTGGACAAGATTTTTAAAGTTTTTCCTTTCGGTTGCCATGGCAACCAGAGTTCTGCATGAATTCAATTTTTTGAACAATTTTGAAAGGGGACCATCCAAGGATCATTCTTGTGAAGTTTGATGTAATTCTGTCAAGTGGTTTTCAAGAAGAAGATTTATTTAGAAAATGTTGACGGACGCATGACACACGACGCACGACGGACATTGAGCGTTCACAACAGCTCACCATGAGCCTTTGGCTCCAGTGAGCTAATAAAAACAAGCACACTGCAATGCAGAGCAATATATACAAAGCAAAGTCATATAGGACATTTGACCCCTAAGTGTGACCTTCACCATGAAGCGAGTCATCCGAAACATGCACTCTGCACATCGTCTCAATGTGGTGAACATTTGTGCCAAGTTTCTGTGAAATCTTTCAAGCAGTTCAAGAGTAACAGTGCAGACACGAAACAAACTGATGTGACTTTTGACCCCTAAGTGTTACCTTGACCTTGAAGTGAGACATCCAAAACATGCACTCTGCATGTCGTCTTGGTGTGGTGAACATTTGTGTCAAGTTTCTTTGAAATCCTTCAAAGGGTTCAAGAGTTACAGAGTGGTCACGAAATTGCTTACGGACGGATGGACGGACATCGTGGTATAACATAATACATCCCTTCGGGCGTAAAAAGATGTTCTACTGTTTACATTTTTGTGTGGCTAGAGCTGACCAATGAAAATGATTTATTAGAAATATTTAGAGATATTTCTCAGGATAGAAATTTTATTGTCATGTCAAAGATGTTATATTTTAATATATTGAATTTTGTAGATTATCCAGAAGCCATGTTCTCTTGTAATCCTTTAAAAATGACCTTTAGATGTGATTTTGGTGGCCATATCCGATATTTTTGGGAGAATATGTGTGTCAGTTCTTTTACACCTAATTTAGTACTTTTACATTCAATTTGGTATTTATAATTTGAAATATATGGATAAGATGTAGTTTTTCTACTAGTTTATGTTTGTGTAATTGGTTTTTGATGAAATTCATTCTATTTCTTGCATTTGATGAGAAAAGTTTTGCAAATGCTACTGACCAATCAGATTGCAGCATTTTTTGTGCTTCGTAAAATATGGGCTTATCAGTTTTTCTTCTAGTTTACACTTTTGGATTAAACACTTCTTCTTAGATTAGAAATTTATGGAAATTTAGAGCCAATTTTAGGATCTTTGGACATTATTTCTATTGAAGAGTAAATTAGAATTTTAGAGTTTTATATTCAATTTATTTGTAAAATACTGAAATGTATATGCATTTTATTTGGAACAGTTGTGGAATTTTCTGATAATACTGACATTTATTTTCAACAGAAGGACATTTCCGAATTGCTGTATAGAAGTTTATTACAAGTAGTTGTGAATGTGTGTTTATGAGTGGAATTTAGATCTTAACAGACTTATTATAAAACTGGACTTACTCTTGTGTCTTCATTTAATTTTACATAAAATAGTCAAAATGTGTCGACTTTCTTTATAATATTTATAATCAAACTTGGATAATAATAATAATCAAATTATTATTTCAGCACTTGACGTAATAATAACTTTGAAATAAACCAGAAAGTGGTTTTATAAGGAATCCTGGCTTTTTCTTGAAATAATTGTGCCTAGGGTGCCGGTCATCCTGAACATTTTACCCCCAAAAATCCGAGCAATAAGACACTTGCGAGGAACCACAATTTAGGTCCTTGTTGATCAGTTTACCCGAGAGACTGGGGTTTATTACCGTTAGTTGAAAGAAATACAATAACCGTGTAGAACTCAGGCTTGATACTTTGATATTCCAAAAGGATAACTGGTATTTCTTGGAAAAAACAAGAGCTGTCACTAATGGTGACAAATGCCCCCCGCAGCGCCTTGACCTTTGACCTGGTGCCCGAAGTCAATAGGGGTCATGTACTCAATAAGTACTATCAGCCTGTGAAGTTCGAAGGTCCTGGGTGCAGTGGTTCGCGAGTAAAGTGCCTTCATGCAAAAAGTAAACGTTGGCCCCTGTGACCTTGACCTTTGACCTGGTGACCCAAAAGTCAGTAGGGTCATGTACTCAATAAGTACTATCAGCACGTGAAGTTTGAAGGTCCTGGGTGCAGTGGTTCGTGAGTAAAGTGCCTTCATGCAAAAGTTAACGTTGGCCCCTGTGACCTTGACCTTAGACCTGGTGACCCCAAAGTCAGTAGGGGTGGTGTACTCAATAAGTACTATCAGCATGTGAAGTTTGAAGGTCCTGGGTGAAGTGGTTCGCGAGTAAAGTGCCTTCATGCAAAAAGTTAACGTTGGCCCCTGTGACCTTGACCTTTGACCAGGTGACCCCAAAGTCAGTAAGGGTGGTGTACTCAATAAGTACCAATAAGTACTATCAGCATGTAAAGTTTGAAGGTCCTGGGTGAAGTGGTTCGCGAGTAAAGTGCCTTCATGCAAAAAGTTAACGTTGGCCCCTGTGACCTTGACCTTTGACCTGGTGACCCCAAAGTCAGTAAGGGTGGTGTACTCAATAAGTACCAATAAGTACTATCAGCATGTGAAGTTTGAAGGTCCTGGGTGCAGTGGTTCGCGAGTAAAGTGCCTTCATGCAAAAAGTTAACGTTGTGATGAACGAACTAACTAACTAACTAAGGAACTAACGAACGAACGGACGGACAGAAAATACAGCCTTTATTGCATATACAATGTTTTCTTTGATTTGACCTAGTGACCTTCTTTTTAACCCCAGATGACCCATATTCCAACTTGATCAAGATTTCATCAAGGCAATTATTCTGACCTAATTTCATGAAGATCAATTGAAAAATGCAGTCGCTATTGCATTCACAAGGTTTTTCTTTGATTTGACCTAGTGACCTAGTTTTTGACCCCAGATAACTCATATAAGATCTTGACCTAATTTTATCAAGGCAATTATTCTGACCAAATTTCATAATGATCAATTGGTAAATGCAGCCTCTATGGCATACACAAGGTTTTTCTTTGATTTGACCTAGTGACCTAGTTTTTGACCCCAGATAACCCATATTCAAACTCAACCTAGATTCCATCAAGGCAATCATTCTGACCAAATTTCATGAAGATGAATTGAAAAATACAGCCTCTTTTGCATACACAAGCTAAATGTTGACAGATGACAGACAGATGGACGCCGGATATCGAGCAATCACAATAAATCACCTAAGCATTGCTCAGGTGAGTTAAAAAGGGGCCAGAGCCAGAAAACAAATAGGAGGTGCGTAACTTTTTTAGCTAGCTACTTTGGACGGACAGATGCACGCATGCAGGGACGGATGCACGGACAAGACCAAATCTGTAAGCCCCCATCATTCATTTGGTGGCACAAAAAATCCGGAAAACAACTTGATGGTCCAACACCGGCTGAAGAGTACCTCACAAATGCTAATTCGGATCCTTTCCCAGCTAAAGAGCTGGGCCATTGTGAGAGAATCCAGCCTGCAGAAGCTCCAACAGTCCTTCTAATTATCAAAGAGCCATTATGGAAGGAAATCACAGATGTGGTTAAGAAAGAACTTGCCGCTCATCTCCAGGACCAAGCAATTTACCATACAAGGTCTACAAGAAGTGTTCAAAGCTTATATGAAGGTTATAATTTTTTACTGCTACTAGTATGGAAGAAAGGTATTGTACCCAAGTGCTGGCAAAGAGCAAAAGGTTACTCTGCACTGGAGGAGCAAGACTCAACAGACATCAAACAGTTCCGAACTATCTCACTCCTGAGTGCTGATTGGAAGATATTCTTTTCTGTCCTAGCCAAGAGACTGACCACACACCTGCTGGCCAACAACTATGCTGACACATCAATGCAAAAAGGGAGGCATACCTGGTTTTTCTGGGTGTGTCGAATACACAAGTGCACTGACCCAGCTGCTACAGGAGGCAAGAATCAACCAGAAAGACTCGACTTTAATATGGCTGGACTTAACCAATGCATATGGATCTATACCCCACCATCTCATTTATGCGTCACTGACACACTATCACATCCTGGAACATGTTCACAAGCTAGTCAGCAATTATCTCAGCAACATATGGATGAGGTTCTCCTGTGACAGCTTTACAACTTCATGGATCCGGTTGGAGAAAGGCATAGTCACAGGCTGCACAATGTCTGTTGTCTTGTTTGTGATGGGCATGAATGTGACCATAAAGGCAGCAGAAAGGGAGTCGAGGGGTCCCATAACAAGCTCTGGAATTCGTCTACCTTCAAACAGGGGATTTATGGATGACATAACAGTCACCACCGAGACTCATGTCCAAGCAAGGTGGATTCTGTGAGCTCTGGATGGGACTGCGACATGGGCCCATATGACATCCAAGCCGAAGAAGTCCAGATGCTTGGTTATAAAGAAGGGTAAAGTCACTGATAGACTCAAACTTGAAATACAGGGGTAAGAAATCTCATCCCTGGTCAACAACCCTATCAAGTGCATTGGCAAGTGGTTTGATTCTACACTCACTGACAAGGGTAGCCAAGAGAGATTTAGGGGCAGGTACAAGATGGTCTGTAGAAGATAAGCAAGACTGAGCTTCCTGGGAAATTCAAAGCCTGGATGTTCCAGTATGATCTGCTTCCAAGATTTGTATGGCCACTTATGGTTTATGAAGTAAATCAGCCTAATCAAGGCACTAGAGCAAACTGTTAGTAAGTATCTCAAGAGGTGGCTCGGCTAACTGCAATCTTTTACCAACAAAACCTCGACTACGTCAATGAATGGTGTATTCTAAACAACATGTCTTTACACCCAAAGAAAACGAAATGTATGATAATCGATTCTTCGATGAAAGTAAAGAAATGTAATGCTCTAAAATTAAAAGTAAATGACACAGAGCTAGAAAATGTTACAGTGCAAAAAATGTTAGGTATTTATCTAGATAATACACTTAATTGGCATGCTCAGATAGATAAAGTATGTAAAAAATTGAATGCAAAAATTGCACTTCTGAAAAATATCATCTTTTATCTTAGCGAAGAAGCAAAATTGATGTACTATAATGCATATATCCTTCCCATTCTCGATTATTGTTGTACTATTTGGGGAAAAGATACAAAATGTTACATGAATAAAGTGCAAGTAATACAAACAAGAGGGCCAAAATGGCCCTAGGTTGCTCACCTAAACACACCATAACAGTGTTAACATGTTTGACATAGTGATTTCATGGAAACAAATATTCTGGAAACTAAGATTGGACCAAAAATGTAGTCTCCTGAAGTGTAATCAAGTATTTTCTTCAATTTAACATAATGACCTAGTTTTTAAGCCAAGGTAACCTACATTCAAACTTGGCCTAGATTTGATCAAGGCAATCATTCTGACTAAATTGCATGAACCTCAATTGAAAAATACAGCCTCTATCGCATACAAAACCTTTTTCTTCGATTTGTCCTAGCGACCTAGTTTTTGATCCCAGATGACCCGTATTCAAAATTGACCTTAATTTCATCAAGGCTATCATTCTGACCATATTTCATGAAGATCAATTGAAAAATACAGTCTCTATCGCATACACAAGGTTTTTTTTTTATTTGACCTAGTGACCTAGTTTTTAACCACAAATGACCCATATTCTAACTTGACCTAGATTTCATTAAGGCAATCATTCTGACTAAATTGTATGTATATCCAGTGTAAAATGCAGCCCCTATTGCGTACACAAGGTTTTTCTTTAATTTGACCGGGTGACCTAGTTTTTGACCCTAGATGACCCATATTCAAATTCAACCTAGATTTCATCCAGAAAAACATTCTGATCAAATTTCATGAAGATCCGGTGTAAAACGCAGCCCCTATTGCATACACAAGGTTTTTCTTTGATTTGACCTTGTGTCCTAGTTTTTGACCCAAGATGACCCATATTCGTAACAGGCCTAGATTTCATCAAGGCAATCATTCTGACCAAATTTCATGAAGACCAACTGAAAAATACAGCATCTATTGCATACACAAGGTTTTTCTTTGATTTGACCAAGTGACCTAGTTTTTGACCCCAGATGACCCATTTTCGAACTTGGCCTAGATTTCATCAAGGTTATCATTCTGATCAAAATTCATGAACCTCAATTGAAAAATACAGCCTCTATCGCATACACAAGGTTTTTCTTTGATTTGACCAAGTGACCTAGTTTTTGACCCCAGATGACCCATTTTCGAAATAGTCCTAGATTTTATCAAGACAATCATTCTGACCAAATTTCATGAAGATCAGTTGAAAAATACAGCCTCTATCGCATACACAAGGTTTTTCTTTGATTTGACCTAGTGACCTAGTTTTTGACCCTAGATGACCCATTTTCGAACTCGGCCTAGATTTCATCAAAGTAATCATTCTGACAAAAATTCATGAAGATCAACTGAAAAATACAGCCTCTATTGCATACACAAGGTTTTTCTCTCATCCTGTAAATCGGCTTGATGCAGGAGCATTACCACTGGCACCATGAGCAAGTGCTGTGCAAGCTGGCTGATACCTTGGAAAGGAAGAGAAAGAAACCACAACAGACTCCCAAGAAAGGACCCCAGTTCATCCAATTTGTTAAGGAAGGAGGGAAGACGACCACAACCACTAGCACATCTGGTCTGCTAGATGAAGCCAGAAGTTGAGAAATGCTGTTTCCGGATATCATCCAAACGAACCAATGCCCAGACATAGTGCTGTGGTCACAGTCTCCAAAGAAGGTGATACTGGTGGAACTGACTGTTCCCTGGGAGGACAGAACAGAAGAAGCATATGGACGCAAGTCAGTCAAGTAGCAAGACCTGGCAGATGCCTGCACCAAAGCGAAATGGAAAACAAGTATTCCTGGTAGAGGTCCTGCTCAGTCACTATGGAGAATGCTTGGTGCATTGGGCATCAAAAGGAAAGTAAGGAAAGCCACAGCTCATGCAGTAGGAAAAGCTGCCGAGAGAGCATCCAGTTGGCTCAGGTTACATTACTGTTTTTACAAATACTGTGAAATCATTATTATTCATGGGGGATTAATTTTCGTGGATTTTGTGGTTGAGCTCAACCATGAATTTAAGTCCCAACGAACAAATTGTGCCCATGATAATTTTAATTGTACACAAAGTCGCCAAAAAAGACACCACAGCCATTTGATCTGATCTGCAGTAATATGCATGCGGCAGTACTAACCTGCAGCTTTCGTGTAGTTATGGAGGCTCCATCAACGATAAACACGGGTATGCGTTGAAACAAAACCGAGTGTTTCATCAAGAAATTTACCCGTGGTTTGTTTATGAAATGTTTGTCAAAGTAAAAGTAGATACTAACAAGAGCTGTCCATAAGACAGCCAAGCTCGACTATTCGAAACATTGTCCCAGAAGCAGGAAAATATTACCCAAAATGTTAAATATCAAAATAGTTTTAAGTTCAAAAGGGGACATAATGTGACCAAAATGCAAAACAGAGTTATGGGACTTGATGCCATCAACTAGTTTTATAACCCCGAAGGCACATGTGAAGTTTCAATTCAATATCTGCATGTAACTTGCATGTAAAACTTTAACCAGAATTTTCTAAGTTCAAAGCGGGTACAATTTGGCTAAAATGAAGGTCAGAGTTATGGGACTTGATGCTATCAACTAGTTTTATGACCCCAAAGACATGTGAAGTTTCATTCAATATCTGCAGCAGCTTTGGAGATAGTAACTTGCATGTAAACTTTAAGCAGGATTTTCTAAGTCCAACATACATGTCAGAGTTATGGGACTTGACCCAGTGAGGTTGATAATTGATCTAGAAAAAGAAAAAATAAGTTTCAAATCTATAATTATGCCTTTTAGTAATAGCTGTATGTTCTTTAACCAGAACTTTCTAAGTCCAAAAGGGGGCATAATTTGCTCAAAATACATGTCAGAGTTACGGAACTTGACACAAAGAGGTTGGTAATTGACATAGAAAAAGAAAAAATAAGTTTCAAAGCTATATGCCTTTAAATGATAGCTGTATGTACATGCATGCAAAAACTTAACCAAAGTGTGCAGTTGACGCCGGCGCCGGCGCCAACGCCAACGCCAAAGCCAATGCCAAGGTGAGTAGAATAGCTAGACCATTCTTCGAATAGTAAAGCTAGAGCTAAAAATAGAAGTTTGACGTAGTGTCACATGCCAACCGCTCTATAATACGGCTGTTATATGAATTGTTTCGGCCCCGCTATGCAATGTTTATATAATAGCCTTTATTTTTATTGACATGTAGTAAAATACTACAACTTTGGAAATATTAAATATTATAAATTAATTGCTAGATTTGCGTCCAATGCATTAATATTTAATTCACATTACATGTTTCTCAGCAGGAAATAACACATGTACAAGTTCAACAGCTTGTAATTTTAGATGCAGACAAGCCATTCATTTTTGCAAAAAAAAATAAATAAAAAGATCGGACCAGTTTATAGTACTTTAATATGTATGGATAACTATGGTTATACTAGTACCACCGAATAAAAACATTATTTAAATCTATAATGGAGGCTAGTTCTTGTTCAAAACACGATCAAATGATCAATGATCAACTTTATATTTGTTTCGATTATGAATGCTAATTTGACTAGGTGCTACGGTTTTGACACTTTTTAACTGGCGCCAAATTTTCTAATTGAATATTTCACAGTTTAAAAAAAGTTTGCAAATTAGGGGTCGTATAATTATAGATAATGCGGTTGTTAATTGGCACATGACCACTCGCTAATCTCCCGTGGCATAGACTGTGTGTGTGTGTTCGGTTTAATGTCTTTTTCAACAATTTTTCAGTCATATAAACGACGGTGTCTATTTGTAGCAGTGAGCTCAATGCCCAATTTTATAGTGCTGCCTCACTGGAATATCACGCCGCAGACACGTAGCATTATACTGACACCGGGCTGACCAGTCCTAGCACTATCCCGTTAATGCTGAGCGCCAAGCGAGGAAGCTGCTAGTACCATTCTTTAACATCTATGGTATGACGCAGCCGGGGACCGAACCCATGACCTCCCGCACTGGAAGCAGACATTCTACCACTTGGCTACCGAGGCGATTGCAGCGTAGACTGCAAATTCGGTAACCATGGTAGTGCTGTTTGACACATGTAGGTTTCACATGTAAGGACAGTAGTACTAATAGATCTATTCCTGTGGAAATTATGATTTTTTTTTCCACAAAAATTGAAAATCCACAAATTTACATCCCCACGAAACAGCCGTTTTGGCCAAAACCATGAAAATTCGTGCCAATGAAATTAAATAATTTCACAGTATAAAGTACAATCTATAAATGTGGTGGAAAGTGTAGTGACTACTGAAGTGCAGTGTGACATGAATTTGTGTAAGACGACTGAGCTTACAGTTGAAAAGGTTCATTTTTTTCTTATTACATATAGGAAAACATGGCTATCAGTCTGACAATGATCTGTTACATGAAATGTATATAAATTTGTCCAACAACTTGATGATTAAGAAATAATACATCAGTTTGTATCAGCTGACACTTTTCAAGTATTTGCACTGTTCTGTTTATGTGACACTGCTTAAATACCATAATTATTAAAGATAAGGGCAGATAAGATTCATGCAAGACCTTTCCAGGTCAAGGTTAAACTGAACATTTACAACATAACATTATAATGGCGCAGATTAACATATCTAGAGAATCGGATGAAGCTGAAGAAATGTTTTGTGAATATTGTTATAAACGTGGAAATAAGAGCCAGCCTGCAGAAGGGTTTTGTGTGGACTGTGTCAAATATTTCTGTGCTACATGTTTAAATTATCATCAAACATTTCTACCAGATCATGTACAACAGGACAAAGATAGTATGCCAACAGATGTCTATCTTGAAGAATGTAAACAACATCCACAAGAACTGATTAAATTCTACTGTCTTTCTTGTGAAGATACTGCCTGTTCTACTTGCAAAACCACCTTCCACATGCATTGTGAAAAAGTACATCATCTACCAAAACTAGCTTCTGATTCTGAGAAAGAGACGGAATGCAATGACACAGAAAATTCTATTGATATGCTTGAAAAGAAAATGGCAGGTATTGAAGTAATTATCAACAAGAACAAGCAAAATAATGGACAATATTATGCAGATGCAAAAAACACAATAAGAAAACAAAAAGAGGAAGCTGAAAGTATTTTTAATAACTCTGAACAAGAGATAGGAAAGATTCATACTTCAAATGAAAATCTACTAGATATGGAAGAAAAATCAAAAGATCTTCTGAAAGAAGATATAAAAAATCTGAAGACTGAAATTGATAGGCTCAAAAACTCTTCAAAAAAATGCATGATATTTTTAAAAATGAAAAGAGTGAAAGAGGAAAGAAAACATATTCTGGAAAAGCTAGATGGCCTGGAGATTCGTCTTGAACAGATACGCAAGTACAGATATAAACTTGCTAGTAGGAAGTTAAAGCCTGACAGTTTAGGAAAAGTGATAGCTGAACCTCAAAGAGAAGTAGAAGTTAATAAGATTCAATGGTGTACAGTTCTACTATTTCTTGCTTTCTCATTTATATTCAGTTTTCCAATCCTGACAGGAAATACAAAGATTTCAGTAGAAATGTTACCAAGTATACTATTACATTCCAACCCTATGTTAATATGTTACCACTCTGAAAGCAGGTTATTAATATTTGACAGAAAAAATTATATGCATGTATACAATCCGAAAGGCAACAACTTGACACATAAAACAGAACTGAAGCAAACACTAACCCAAATTACAAAGGTAAATGATGATATACTGGTAATAGCTCTAAAGGGTTCGAAGAAAGCTGGATTTATTAAAGTTTCCAGCCATCAATCAAAAGTCCATTGGGAAATTGTTAAACAAATTCATTTTGGTGGAGACTTCCAATTTATTCAGTACAAGCAAGGAAAACTGTTTGTAATGTATGAAAATACATTAACAATATTTGATGACCATAAAAATGAACGTAACAATTATTTCATAGGAAGTGTTATTCAGGGGCGTTTTAAAGCAGAGGGCATGGCTGTTAGCCCTGATGGTAAAATTATATATATTTCTGAAAAGAATGAAAATAAATTAACAAGTTTCACAACCGAAGGAAAGGTTATAGCCAACTACACAAATGAACGCCTAAAATATCCTAGAAGAATGACAGTGGATAACAAGGGGAATCTCTTTGTGTGCGGTTTTTCCTCCCATAACATTTTCTACATATCAGCAGATCTGACATACGGATATGAAATTCTGAATAAAAGCCATGGTATACAGCACCCAGGAATTATCACTTACAATGAAAGAGAAAGTATCCTATATATTAGTTTTACATTACGCAAGTCAATACAAGTATATAAAATTAATGAACACAGATTTCCTTCTTTCTTAAGAAGTTATTGAAATATGTTCTATCTAATCTTTCATTTACATTGCTGTTTGTTTAGGGGTTTTTTTATAAAGCAAATTGGCTAGTTATATACATATTGTCAGCAACTTAATGCAGACCAAGTCTGCACCCCATGTTGAAATATCGATTAAAATACTGACAAAAAATGTCAGAGTGAACATTTAGACTATTAAACTGTCTTTAAAAATATTGTTTGTTTAAACTTCCTCTTTGAATGTATCTACAAAATCTGCCAATAATTGAAAGGTTGTGACAAAAATTAGTGTTCTATGAAGTGTATTTTTAATATTGCAAGCAAACTTATATGACAAATGGCATATCAGAAATCCTTGCATATAATTTATGTGAATGTGTATAAAGAAAATATCTTGTTGGAATAATATTAATAATGTTCCATTAAAATGCTTTAAAGGATAAAATTATAAAGTCCAATCAAGAGGCCAAATTATAGGAGGCCCAAATGAGCCTAAGTCACACTCCTGTGGAGGACTTTGACCTTGCTTCTGATTAAGTTTGGTGAACATCCGACAAGCTCATTAAAAGTAATATAAGGCCTTTATTTTTTTATTCTATGTTTTACAAACCTAACATTTGATAGAAAGTTCAGATGATAAGTCTGGCTAAGATTTTGTAACAAAAAGACAGACTAGCTAGGAAACTATTATTGAAACTGAACTGAATCAATATACGAAGTTCTGTTGAAATCTGTTCATAAGTTTGAGAACTGCAGCTAGGACAATATTTAAATAATCAAGATTTAAGAGACCAAAAAAGCATAAAACAAGAGTTGTCACTAATGGTGACAAATGCCCCCGCAGCACCTTGACCTTTGACCAGGTGACCCCAAAGTCAGTAGGGGTGGTGTACGCAATAAGTACTATCAGCATGTGAAGTTTGAAGGTCCTGGGTGAAGTGGTTTGCGAGTAAAGTGCCTTCATGCAAAAAGTTAACGTTGGCCCCTGTGCCCTTGACCTTTGACCTGGTGACCCCAAAGTCAGTAGGGTTGGTGTACTCAATAAGTACTATCAGCAGGTGAAGTTTGAAGGTCCTGGGTGCAGTGGTTCGCAAGTAAAGTGCCTTCATACAAAGATTTAACGTTGGCCCCTGTGACCTTGACCTTTGACCTGGTGACCCCAAAGTCAGATGGGGTTGTGTACTCAATAAGTACTATCAGCATGTGAAGTCTGAAGGTCCTGGGAGCAGTGGTTCGCGAGTAAAGTGCCTTCATGCAAAAAGTTAACACTGTGACGAACTAACGAACAAACTTAAACTAACGAATGGACCGGACAGTTGAAAACTAATATGCCTCCCTTCGGGGGCATAAAAAACATTCAACCTAAAATGTAAGCAATATGCAAAACTAGGCTTGATAATGAACCTTCCTAGAAAGGAAATCAAACAGTAGGGGCCTGCTTCATTTGAGAATGTTCAAAGACCCATAGGAAAAATATATCATTCAACAAATAAGCTAATACAATTATGCACAATTATGCTCGGTAGTTATCATTTCTATTCAGTTTCTTTCACATTCTGAAAATGTTCAGACTATTGTTTACATTTTTGCTCATCAATTTCTTGCATGGCTAGGGCTGACCAATGAAAATGATTTATTAAAAATATTTAGAGATATTTTTCAGGAGAGAAATTTTACTGTCATGTCAAAGATGTTATTTTTTAGTTATATTGAATTCTGCAGATTTTAGAAGCCTTGTTCTCTTGAAACCTGATTTATACCAGTCATATTGGATATATTTGGGAGAATTTTTGTGTCAATTTTTTGACACATAATTTAAGTACTTTTACCTCATCATTTTTTTTTTTTTTTGTAATTTGAATATACTGATTAGGTATTATGTTTATGTATTTGATTTTTGATGATATTCTTTCTATTTCTTGCCTCTGATGAGAAAAGTTTTGCAAATGCCACTGACCAATCAGATTGTAGCATTTTTTGTGCTTTGTTCTCTACAAAAAATATGGGCTTATCAGTAATTCTTCTAGTTTGCACTTTTGGATTTTACACTTCTTCTTAGATTAGAAATTTATGATAATTTAGTCTAGAGCCAATTTTAGGAACTTTGGACTTTATTTTTGTTGGAGAATAAATTCAAATTTTAGAGTTTTATGTTCAATTTATTTGCTTAAAAATTCCTGAAATTTATGTGCAATGTATTTGGAACAGTTGTGGAATTTTTTGATAATACTGACTTTATTTTAACAGATTCTGAAGCAAATTTATATGTGGTTTTATCTGAAAAACGTTTCTCAAAGTTCAATTGTTTATTATCAGTTACCCTCCCCACATTGTCCTCTCTGCTTTAAAAATCAAGAATGCATGTAACAAAAGAGCCTAAGTTTAGCATTGATTTAGATATCATATAACATACAGATTTTTGTGTTTAGTTTAATTTCATCATTGCCTGATTACTAAGGGTCTGTAAATCATTTTAAAGCATGGTTTTATTTCTTTGCATTACTGTATTTACAAACATATAGTACAAAATATGAATGTAGTGGGTAGGGTAGTGATGACTGTAGTGCAGCGTAACATGAATTTGTCTAAGACAATTGAGTTTTCAGTTGTGAAGATTTACATAAACATGTTCATTTTTTCATATTAAATATAAAGGAAAACATGGCACTATCAGTCTGACAATGATCTGTACATAAAATATAGATAAATTTGTTCACCAACTTGATGAATTAAGAAATAAAAAGTTCCCATACATGGTTTATCGTAGAATAACCCGAGTTTTGAGTTCTTACGCGTAAGAATATATCACGAAGGCCGTAGGCCTGAGTGATATATTGTTTCACATAAGAATGAAAAACTCGGGTTATTCTATGATAAATCACACCTGGGAACTTATTACTTCGATTCTAACATGACATACTAGTATCAACAGTGTTAGAAAAATGGTAACTACTTTTTATGACCGCGCTACGCACCTGGATTGGATGACATCATTGCACGCGAGCGGTTTATTGCAGAATAACCCGAGATGGATTTTGCTCTACATGTATGTAGGTTATTTGCTGGTTGTTTTAGAATATGAAATAATATATCAGTTTATAAGAAGGTAAATATTTTATCATAGTGACACAGGGTTAGACACTAACTTATTTGAACAAGGTTCCCAAAGGAATCTCTACTTTTTAAATCTGGGGGTCCTCCTCAGGCTTTGGGATCCCTCATAATATGATATATAAAAACAATCACAACAGGTGTCTTATGAGAAGTTACGGTCGTGACCCCAGTGGGATTCGAACCCGCAACCTCTGTATTGAGTGGCTGACACCTTAACTCCTACAGAAGAATGTATCCAAACTGATATCAATTTACATGTTTGCCAATGTCAAGACAAGGTCTCGACTTTGGAGAC
The DNA here is from genome assembly GCF_021730395.1 of Mercenaria mercenaria. NCBI lineage: Eukaryota > Metazoa > Mollusca > Bivalvia > Venerida > Veneridae > Mercenaria > Mercenaria mercenaria. Next base: position 57,555,951 of record NC_069375.1, on the reverse strand, counting down.
ACTTGTATCTTATAGATATAATCATTCAATGATTGTCAAGTCTATTGTGACAACCACTAAAAATTATAATATCAAAAAAAGAAATTCTTGACTACTCTTCATATACTTTAAAGTATAAAATCTTAATATTAACTTGCATTTATATTTCCGATGATACAGAATTTATTGTAGTTTCTCTTTGAGGTTTGAAGATATAAAGTGTTAAAGTAAGGGAATTATATTTTTAGGCATAAAATTCTGTTTCGGATTAGATCTACTTTCACATTGAAATTCATATACAATTTCATTTTGATGTTTGAAAGTTTGATTTATAGTTAATAGACTTACCTTCCGAATCAGAATCGGTAAGTATTTATATAAAAAAAAAAACAACCATCAAACTGAATAACACTACAAAAATAACGGATCGTAAAATTTCTGAAAGTGCAAAAAGATCGCTGAGATCGAGACTCATAACCAACTACAGTATTCTTGTACTAAAAATTAAAATATTTTTAGATAATATTAAGTAATATTTTGATGATCAAACGTCCGTACATCGCGGGTGACTTCCGCTGTAATTAACTCTTGGGGTGTCATAAAATATTTGGAAGCCGCTGTCCTTCTGTTTTGATTAACACTTCCCGTTTTGTAAGACAAAGAGCTAGATCTATAAAAATAAATATATTTTATACTTCTTTGTGTAAGGCCATAAATTCCAAGCCATGTTGTTCAGGGGAAATCTGCATGTATCACGCGTGACCTTCATGACCTAACACATTTAAAAATACTTAGATGTTAAATGGTTGTTATTTTTAGAACGAGGAAAGTCCCGCGAACCGGCCAGACACGGGATAAAACGATTCTGTTTAAATGGCCGTTAATCGGTATTAAACGTTTCTATCGGGTAACCGATAGACACGGGTCAATACGTTTCTGTTTGGTAATCGATAGATACGGTGATAAACGTATCGATGTGGGAAAGGGTTAAAATATTTTTCAAACAGGTATTTATCTTTTACTTTTTGGATATCATTGACCAAAAAATAGGTATCCAGCCGGAATCCCAGCTTTTAGAAGTTGGTGTTCCTCCTCAAAATTTGGGATCCTCGGGCCCCCGGGACACCGTTAGTGTCGAACCCTGTGACATGTGCATTAACAAAACATATAAGCATATACACAACAAGAGGGTCATGATGACCCTGGAACGCCCTCCTGAGTAATATGAGCTACATGTTTTAAAGATCAAACTGATGATAAAATATTAAGAAAGTCAGTAGGTCACATTCATGGTCAATGGTATTCAGTTTTACGATTGGTGTGCAAAACTGTATATGTCATCAAAATTTCAAGGCTGAATCTTAAAAAACAAGAAAGTAGGTCAGTAGGTCAAGGTCACAGTCAAGTGACATCATATTATTTGGGGTCATCAGGTAATTATTATTAAGCAGTCTTGGAAGTAGGATCAAATGATTTTTTAAGTATTTTTTCCTATATAACTCACATAGTAACTAAGTGACCCCAGGGCGGGGCCTCTTTTAACCCCATGGGCATAATTTGAACAATTTTGGTAGAGGACTACTAGACAATGCATCATACCAAATATCAAAAACATTGGTCGTATGGTTTCAGACAAGAAGATTTTTAAAGTTTTTTCCTATATAAGTCTTTATAAACCTTCGGACCCCCAGGGCAGAGCCTCTTTTCACCCCAGTCAGGTACAATTTGAACAATTTTGGTTGAGGACCATAAGACAATGCTACAAACCAAATATCAAAGGTCTAAGTGTTGTGGTTTCAGACAAGAAGATTTTTAAAGTTTTTTTTCATATATGTCTATGTAAAACTTGGGACCCCCGGGGCGGGGCCATATTTGACCCTAAGCCATGTGGTTCTGTAAAAGAAGATTTTCAAAGTTTTCCCTATATAAGTCTATATAAACCATGTGACCCCCGGGGCGGGGCCATATTTGACCCTAGGGGGATAATTTGAATAATTTTGGTAGAGGACCACTAGATGATGCTACACACCAGATATCAAAGCCCTAGGCCCTGTGATTTTGGACAAGAAGATTTTTTAAGTTTTTCCTTTCAGTTGCCATGGCAACCAGAGTTCTGCATGGAATTCAATTCTTTGAATAATTTTGAAAGGGGGCCACCCAAGGATCATTCCTGTGAAGTTTGGTGTAATTCTGTCCAGTGGTTTTCAAGAAGAAGATTTTTTTAGAAAATGTTGATGGACGCATGACGGACATTGAGCGGTCACAATAGCTCACCATGAGCCTTTGGCTCAGGTGAGCTAAAACAAATCAACAAAAGCACCGGGCCCATTGGGCCTAATAATGTCACTTGTATAGATATTTACAAAGATGAGAACACACATTTATAAATATAAAGAGCATTTACATTGATGAAAGGACAGGGTTAAACATTAATGACATACACTTGTATTTCATGATATATCAGATCAATTTTATTAATTATAATGCATTTAAAATGCAGATGTTACAATGACAGATAACAGTTCAAAAAGATAAGGGATTATGGTGTATATGTACCACCTAGATCTATGATCTTCTGGTTTAATGAAAATTAACTTGTGTTATACTGTTGTAAATCCGGCAGATAACTCAAATGATAACATGCTTGATAATTATGATTTTTCTTCATTAAAGGTGCAAAATAAAGACAAATGAATAGACATAAATCTTAAAAAAACCCTACACATTTTGTAATATAGTACTAAACATTATGATAGCCATGCAATATTCCCTTGAAATCAACACAAGAACAGAGAAACAAATGATTGTTTCTGTATTTTCTAAGACTGACATGGGGGGTCATTTTGTCCTACTTTCATGTTTATCGTTTTTCCGTAATCCCTCAGAAATTCTTCGGGATCACGTGATTTTAAAATTGTTTCAAACGAATATCCGTTTAAAGACGCGAGACAAAATAACTGTATTTCCATGATGGTAATTATACACAACTTGCACGAAAAATATGAAATGTACAAAATTTATGTTTAAAATTGACAGTGATATATTAGGCCAAGACAATGTGTTTAATGTCTAAAATCTTATTAAATTAATGTAGTCATATGTACATAAATCAGTGTATTTAGGTAAATTTCAATCACATTTTGTTTCGGCAGTGTAAGACAGTTATTCATTTGTATTCTTTAAACTATACTGAAAAGAGATTAACTGAAAACGTTTGCAGACGAAGTTGTAAAAACACTTTTATTTGGGAAGGGCCTGAATTGTCCTTCCGCAAACTTGTAGTATAGCTGTTTATTACCTGTATTATAAGAATGATTTTCATGAAGGTTTTGTGAGTTACAAAATTGTTGAATTCCATGTGCTAAGTTTGTAAAAATCACGTTATCGTTTGGGCATATATTAATATATTTTGCATCTATTTATAAATTATAGCCTCGTTTCGGAGGATTCTTCCGAAAAAATCCGAAGATGCTCGACGGGTTCGTAAGCAGTCGGAAAATATACTTTCGGTTTGACATAGGTAACATTTTTTGTTTATTTGTTAGTTATTCTTGAACATATTCATGACTATTTGGTCAGATCTGATGCAGTGAGCCATATTTTCAGTAAATAGGAAGTCTCAGCTACAAACTCTGGTTTTCATATAATACTCGTTCGGGTTTTAGTAATGGACCTTTAAAACGTTTCAATACAGAGCATACTTTTGTATGAACTTAAACTCTATTATTGACAACTTTTTTGAGTTCAACGATGCAAGAGAACCATAACAATGAAATATAAACATGCTGTTTAAATAAGAAGTGGTGCTATTCAAATTGTAACAGTATATTATAACATAACGTTTTAAGAGTACACCAGTTTAAACCAGAAATATCAGCTGACACTTTTCAAGTAATATCACTGTACTATTTACGTAATATGACACTGCTCTGGAAATATGATCAGATAATAAATAGCAGATCGATTCATGCAAACCTTTTTGAAAGGCTTACACTGTCATGGTTTAACTGAAATTTACAGCAATGGCGCAGATTAACATATCTAGAGAATCGGATGAAGTTGAAGAAATGATTTGTGAATATTGTTTTAAACATGGAAACAGGAGTCAGCCTGCAGAAGGGTTTTGTGTGGACTGTGTCAAATATTTCTGTGCTACATGTTTAAATTATCATCAAACATTTCTACCAGATCATGTACAACAGGACAAAGACAGTATGCCAACAGATGTCTATCTTGAAGAATGTAAACAACATCCAGAGGAACTGATTAAATTCTACTGTCTTTCTTGTGAAGATACTGCCTGCTCTACTTGCAAAACCACCTTCCACAAACAGTGTGAAGAAGTACATCATCTACCAAAACTAGCTTCTGAATATGAGAAAGAGAAGGAATGCAATGACATAGAAAATTCTATTGATCTGTTGGAAAAGAAAATGGCAGGTATTGCAGTAATCATCAACAATGGCAGGCAAAACACTGAACAATATCATGCAGATGCAAAAAACACAATAAGAAAACAAAAAGAGGAAGTTGAAAGCATTTTCAATAACTCTGAACAGGAGATTCATACTTCAAATAAAAATTTACTAGATACGGAAGAAAAATCAAAAGATCTTCTGAAAAGAGACATAAAAAATCTAAAGACTGAAATTGATAGACTCAAGAACTCTTCCAAAAAATGCATGGTATTTCTAAAAATGAAAAGTGTGAAAGAGGAAAGAAAACACATTCTGGAAAAGCTAGATGGCCTGGAGATTTGTCTTCAACAGATAAGCAAGTACAGATACAACCCAGCTAGTAGGATGTTAGAGCCTAATGGTTTAGGAAATGTGACAGTTGAACGTCACAGAGAAGAAGAAGTTCATAAGATTCCAAAGTCTGCTAGGAGGGGGTTAAAGCCTGACAGTTTGGAAAAAGAGACAGCTAAACCTCACAGAGAAGTAGAACTTAGTGAAACTCAAATATGTATAGCTCTACTGGTTCTTGCTTTCTCATTTTTAATATTCAGTTTTCTTATCCTGAGTGGAAAAATAAAGATTCCAGTACAAAAGTTATCAAGTATAGTACAAAAGTTACCAAGTATAGAATTACATTTCAATCCTGCGCTACTATATTATCAATCTGGAAGCAGGTTATTAATATTTGACAGAATAGATAAATTGCATGTGTACAATCCAAAAGGCAGCAACTGGTCAGATACAACAAAAATTAAGGCCACACCAAATGAAATCACAAAAGTAAATGCTGATATGATTGCACTTTATTATCATCCAAACAATGTTAATTTTTTTGAAGTTTCCAGTAATCAACAAAAAGTCCAGGGGAAATTTGTTAAACTAATTGATATAGGTACAAACTGCCAATTTATTCAGTACAGACAAGGAAAACTATTTGCTTTGCGTGAAGATACATTAACAATATTTGATGACTTTAAAAATGAATGGAACAATTATTTTATAGAGAGTGTTACCGGTATTAAAGCAGAGGGTATGGCTGTTAGCCATTATGGTAGTATTATATATATTTCTGAAAAGAATAAAAAAACAATAACAGGTTACACAACTGAAGGGAAGGTTATAGCCAACTACAAAAATGAATGCCTGAAAGATCCTAGAAAAATGACGATGGATAACAAGGGGAATCTCTTTGTTTGCGGATATTCCTCTCATAACATTTTCTATGTATCAGCAGACCTGACATACGGATTTGAAATTCTGAATGAAAGCCATGGTATATATCACCCAGACCTTATCACTTACAATGAAAGGGAGAGTATCCTTTACATTAGTTCTACATCAAGCAAGTCAATACAAGTATACAAAATTAATGCCACAGATTCCCATATTTCTTTAGACTCATTGAAATAATATTTTCCATCTTATCTTTCATTCACATTGCAGTTTGTTCAAAGTTTTTATAATGCAAATTTAAAATTAGCTAAAGGTATATAAATTATCAGCAATTTAATGGCAACCAAGTCTGCACCCCCATGTTAACATATTTTTTTTAAAATACTGACAAAAATGTTGGAGTGAACATTTAGACTATTAAACAGCCTTAGAAAATATTGTTTGTTTAAACTTCCTGTTTGAATAAATCTACAAAATTTGCCAATACATTTCGGTAAACCTGGTTTTTGGCAAAGAAATATTTTACTTCTTTAGTATAATTTTAAGAATTCACTGTGTTGCATTGTTTAAAGGACAGTAGAAAACAGAGCACCTTATAACGGACTTTAGTGTATGTTTCAAGTATATTCTGACTGATGAAGTCATTTTGCATACTTTTCCCAACTCCATACGTAGATGCTGTAAATTCCAAAACATGCTGCTTAATACATATTGTATATTTTGCTATGATATTTCTTCTTTCTATGATTTATTCTATGTTGTAAATACATGTCTAAACATTTTTGTAAAGTTTGAGGACATGACACTACGTAGCTTTAAAGTAATCTTGAAAGATGTTCCATTGTTTACATTTAATTGCCTAGCTAGGGCTGACCAATGAAAATGAGTTATCAAAAATATTTAGAAATATTGGGAAAATGTTCTATTGTTTACATTTTTACTTGTCAATTTCTTGTGCGGCTAGGACTGACCAATGAAAATGATTTATTAAAAACAGACCTCCAGATAAGCTGCGTATTTGCGTATTCACACAATAAAAGTTGCAGAAAACCCAATTTAATTCATGCAGTGTGCATACTGAAACGCAGTTTAAACTCCTTACACCCAATTCATTAAAAATTGCTAGAGTATCGCATTTTCTGTATTATAAAATGGTACGAGACTTAACGATAGACATCAGACTGATTATAGAGTTGTAATTTTTATCGGAAAAATCACAGAACCATTCAGTCTGATAAGTGTAATATGGACCTTTGTAAACAATAATTATGCTGATAAGCCAATTCTACTACTGTACTAAAAGTGGTCACAGGAAAAAAAAACAAAACATTGTTGCAGCACAAGCAAGCAAGAGGATATTTTGTTGTTCAATATAATAGACAGTTATCTGTTGGCGATGATATAGTACTGTGACCGATACTGGTCAACAGAAAACATTAAACGTTAACCCAATACCCACAATTACTTCTGAAAAGGCTAGGCAATAATACTATTTTTACCGAATTCAAAATTCCAATACCCAATTAAAACAAAAATTGATGGGTAAATACTCAAATGCACCAAAAACTTATCTGGAGCTCTGAATATTTAGAGATATTCTTCAGGAAAGAAACTTTATTGTCATGTCAAGGATGTTATATTTTAGTTATATTGAATTTTGTAGATTATCTAGACCTTGTTCTCTTGTATTACTTAAGACTTAAGATAAGAACATGTGATTTTGGTGGCAATATTGGATTTTTGGGGCTTATTATTTGTTTCAATTCTTTGACACTTAATTTATGCGCTTTTAAATCATTACTTGTAATTTGAAATATACTGATTAGGTGTAGTTTTCTCTAGTTTATGTATTTGATTTTTAATGACATTCTTTCTAGTTCTTGCATTTGGAAAATGCCACTGACCGATCAGATTGCAGCATTTTTTGGAGCTTCATTCTCTGTTCTTTTCTGTTTTACACTTTTGGATTAAAGACTTCTTCTTAGAATGGAAATTTAGAGCCAATTTGAGGAGATTTGAACTTTATTTTTATTGGAGAATAAATTAGAATTTTAGAGTTTTATGTTCAATTTGTTTTGTTAAAAATTACTGAAATTTATGTGCATTTGATTTGGAACAGTTGTGGAATTTTTTGATAATACTGACATACATTTTTAAAAGAAGGAAATTTCAGAATTGGTGTATACTGGTTTCCCAGTAGTTTCCGGACCCAAGTAGTTTTCCGGACCTTTTACATTTCATGCTGTATAGACTTTATGCCGTCATAAAGCATCTGGGTAACAATATCATATCATCTAGACCTTTGTTGCGTTTACATAGCAGCGAAAACCTAGCATTACCAACTTATCCATTATTTGAATATCCCGGTTGTTTTAACTTACTTCGCTGTAATTGTTTACACAAGAGAGTGTCAACTACAGGGGAATTCCAGTTACAGTGCGCAGGCGCTGAAATTGAGACCCCCATTAAGGCCAACATCAGTCAACTGATGCCCCATTTGCAGGCGATACAGTAAAAACATTCAGATAGTAATAAAATAAAACAAAGACAGTTAGAAAAATCGACACTACTACGGCATTAAATTATCGATTAAAAATAGGAACCAAAATAGACAGGTATTTACCTACGATACCGTAGATCAATCAAATGTTAAGCAGCAGTGTCCATGCCCAGGTGGTAATGGCGTTCGACTACCAATTTGGAGACCGATCATGTTATATTTTAAAGTTGTTAATTATAATATTAAAAGTTCTTAATTTCTTTCTTTGTAATATTACCAGTCTGCTCAATATGTTCCGTCATTTTTAGCGTGACGTTGCAAACGTTATTCAAACGTAATTAGACGTAACTGTAATGAGCGTATTAGAAATCTAGTATTTGTTAAATTCTTGATTTATACTTTTCAAATCATCATCACGCCTTAGAATTATGTTTTAATTTTGAATATATATAACGAAATCGGAAATGTTTGATTTTACAAAAAGGTTACAGCTGTAACAATGAAAGGTCCGGAAAACTACTCGGAATAACTGAGATATTAATGGACTTTATTGACCCTTTTGAGGCCTCGTATATATTTTTGTTAACGAACGCAACTGTAATACGAATTCTGCATGGTGTTTATGAAGAACCTAGCTTTCTTCTGTGAAAATTTTATGTTTCTACTATGTTTTGTTTGAAAGTTACTGGCAAAACCTAGCGATTTCGGTCCAGAAACTACTGGGAAACCAGTATATATTAACTGTAGAAGTTCATTAAAAGTATGTATGTAGTTGTTATGAGTGGACTTTTGATTTAATAGATTTATAAAACTGGACCTGCTCTTGTGTCTTCATTCAATTTTACATAATTTGTTGACTTCCCTTATTTATAATCAAAGTGGGGTGATAATAATAATCAAATTATTACTTGAGCATGGGAAAACGAACATAGTGGCTTTGCGACCAGCATGGATCCAGACCAGCCTGGACATCTGCCCAGTCTGGTCAGGATCTATGCTGTTCGCTAACAGTTTCTCTAATTCCAATAGGGTTTGAAAGTGAACCGCATGGATCCTGACCAGACTGCGTGGATGCGCAGGCTGGTCTGGATCCATGCTGGTCGCAAACCCACTATGTTGGTTTTCTCATGGCGCGGCTCATTTCAGCACTTGACATTATAATGGTACTGATTTATCCCATGAAGCTTCTTTCTAATCCAGTCAGTAGTGTATCAGAAGAACTGTAGCCAAACTTTGGACAAACACGATGGCCATGAATGCCATTGACACCTGAACTTTTTAACCAAGATAACCCAGTTTCTAACGTTACTTAGATTTCATCGGGACAAGCGCTCTGACCAGAATTCATAAAGGACAGACTGGTAGACAAGAATGATGTCAACATTATATGATGTGTGTCCTCTGAAAATGTTTGCCGAGATAATAATATGTATAACACGAGTTGTCAGCAACTAATAAAGCCTGCTGCAAACAATGAAAAGTTTAATAAGAGCATCTTCTGAAAAGAGGGTGGGGGCTATTTTTGGGGGGTGTAATGATTGGTGGATGGGGCTGAGTAATAAACAATACTGAGAAAAACAATGAAGTAAAAACAAAATTTACAACAAAATAAACAAACAAAATTAAAATGTTTGGGGAGAATTTGGGAAGGTGGGCAAATGCATACACTTAACAAACAAGAGGGCAATAATGACCCTATATCGCTCACCAGTTTCACTTAAAGAAACATTTCTGCTATATAATTCTGAAAACTGGCCAGCAGATTCAGAGATTTTAAAAGTCTTCAAAAGAGCCATTTCAAGATAAACTAGTCCCTTCAGTAGAGGTTTACCAAAGGAACGTTTCTTGGAAATTATTTCAAAATCAGACCAGTGCTTTAGAAACAGCAGGCAGCTCAACATTATTTTTTAGTCTTAGCTCCAGGCAGCCATACTATTTTGACAAATCAAAATTTTATAAACATTCCTAGTAGTTGACCACCCAAGGAACATTTCTGTTTGAAAAATTTATAATGGAACTAGCAGCTTTTGACAAGAACATTTTTTTAAGTTCCAACATTATATATAACAATCATATTGAAACTGTCCGCCATGTTTCTGACAAATCAGAACAACTTAAACACTCGTCTGAAATTATTTCTAAATCAGGCTAGCAGTTTCTGACAAGAAAATCTTTTAATTTCCGACTACAGTCAAACTCTTTTCGCTCGAACTGGGATAACTCGTACACAATTCGTTCGAACTCTCTGTCAGGTCTCAATAAAATCTATGTATAACATATTTTATATATTTTATTTGACCATTTCCTATAACCCCCCCACCACTTGTGGGGGTGAGTAAAAAAGCCCCAGTTGAACAAGAGCTCATAGAACATGAAATGTTCCACTTTAGTAATTGCACAAGGAACAGAAATTATCTGGTCATTGTACACAAAAGGTCTGGGTCAATGTGATCTTGACCTTTGACCTATTTACTTCAAATTTAGTAGGGGACATCTGCTGGCCACGATCAACTTCCCTATTAAGTTTCGTGATCCTAGACCCAAGTGTTCTTGAGCTATCATCCGGAAATTGTTTAACTGATTCGGGTCATCTAGACCTTGACCTACTGATCTCGAAATCAATAGGGGTCATCTGCTGGTCATGACCAACCTCCCTATCAACTTTCATGACCCTATGCCCAAGTGCTCTTGAGTTATCATCTGGAAAAGGATTGGTCTACATACCGACAGACTGACCTACCATCTGCAAAACAATATACCCCTCCTTCTTTGAAAGGGGGCATAATAATCAATATGGATGAAAACAAACATACTAACAAATATCTTGCGTTACTGCTTTACCATGTAAACCAAAACTATGGCATCATAACCATGCATGGGGGGCCTCGTGTTCATGGGTTTACATCAAACAACAAAGATTTAAATCCCTACCAAATAGTTGTTTGAGCCAAAAGCCTTCAAAATTAATTGAAATCACGGTATATAATTCATTCTTTATCATTAAATTAAATTGTTATACGTACGGAGAGTTCCTGAGGACAGGTCGTTCAAAGTTTTGAGGGTTCAGTTTGAGCCAATCGAGGAGCAGTTTGACCGCTGGAAGAGTGAAATAGTCACAGACTTTGTGCTCCTGTTTTGGTGTGTACTGTAGCAAGATGTCCATCATATTCACTGAAATGTTTATAATCAAATAATTGCAATGTTGTCAAAGTAAGCATCAGAAAAAAATCTGCTGAGAAAATTGTTAATCTTTTTTATCAAGTGTTGGCTGCTGAATCTGGAGGTAACCTGTTTGTCATTTTATAGGGATATATAGGTATTTTCTAAATGAAAACAATCCATGTTTTATTTATACTACTTTACTCTGACAGTCAATTAAAGGAAATATCATTTTATCTTGCCTCCTACAAGATTCTTGCATTTCTATTGGTCAATAGACGTCACGTGGAGACAGGATATATTCCATATCCTGCTAGTAAATTTCAGATATGAACTTGATTAAAACCAAAATGGCTTCCGCATCGCTAGCGTAATTGAATCAAGTCAGATTATAAGCTCCAGCTATAGATATCGTTTCTGAGATAAAAAATTTAGTGTTTTTTTGCCATTCTATTTTTTCCCATCTAAATTATGTTCATGAAGTTAGTGGCAATAGAAGACAGTAACTCTGTATGGGACGGCCGCGATTGCCAGGTTGAAATGTTGTTTTAGTTAAATAATTGTAAAGCAAAGGAATTAACACATTTGTAAGACAGCAGTTTGCTGTTGAATTATTTAATCTACCTGCAAGATAAAGGAATTAACAGGAAACGGGATGAAAGCCGAAGTCTTAAGACATTTCTGACATCGTGTAATCTGATGATTTTTCAAAACGAAAGGATGGAACATAAAAGTTTTTCAAAACCAGTTCATAACCTGTATAAATGAGCTTCTGTGTTTTGAGATTCAGTCAAAATAGTTCATTTTACATTTTATGGCTGGTGTTAATCAACTCATTCAACTATAATCAAAGCATGATGACCAGAGAAGATTGCAAGATTCCAGTCTGCACTGTAACTGTAAGTAGCTTTATTATTATAACAAGAGCTGTCAGTTGACAGCACGCTCGACTATTCTCAGTGCTTGATAGTATAATATAAGCTATGAGTAAAACTTTAACATTACAATAAGCATATTCTAAGTCGAAAAGGGGCCATAATTCAGTCAAAATGCTTGACAGAGTTGCCTCCTCCTTTTTACAGACTGGGGTCATGATGGTTAACAAGTATGCAAAATATCAAAGCAATATCTCAATGGACTTTGAAAATATTTGGGGTGGTACGCAAACTCTAACATTACAATAAGCATATTCTAAGTCGAAAAGGGGCCATAATTCAATCAAAATGCTTGATAGAGTTGCCTCCTCTTTTTTACAGACTGGGGTCTTGATGGTAAACAAGTATGCAAAATATGAAAGCAATATCTCAAAGGACCTTGAAAATATTTGGGGTGTTACACAAACTTTAACATTTGTGTGACGCTCATGCTCATGCTGACGCTGGGGTGAGTAGGATAGCTCCCCTATTCTTCCAATAGTCAAGCTAAAAATTATGTCAATTACAGCGAGGATGTAAAAGGTAGTTGGTAAGATATGGATTTCCTCGACAGCGTATATCCCATATCCTGTCACAAACAAGCAGTGTAACTAATATTGTCCACTTTTCTGAATGTATATCCATTTAAACCTGGATGCAGCTAGTCTTACTCACGACTCAAACACCACATAAGACATACTAAGTATTTTCAACATTGAGAGCTTAAAATTAATTCAAGAAAGCTTTAAGATATTATTGTATGGACTTAACTTATTGCAGTTTCAAGAGCTGTTCAAATTTTTTTTAACCCTTTTATTGGGCATACTGAAGAAATTCTATTCTGATTAAAACAGGAGATGTTTGTATTGAATTCAAACTAGATTCAGCTTTAATGGTTTGACTTGGGCTTCTTACCAGTCAATGTAAACACAAGATTGAAACATTTTTCCTCGTCATCAGTAAGATCTGAGTCCCCATTCGTCATTCCCGAATCTTCATGACCATCTGACATGTGATGCACGTGATTCATGGCAAAGATGTTTATTGCCACAATGTGCACCAGCACTTGCCACGGAAAACTTTGTGAGGTCACATGTGCTGGAAGACCTGCCGCCAATTTTTCAGAGAGTTCTTCTGCTTTTATCAGATCTGAAATACAGTAAACAAAAAATGAAAGGGACATATTTAAAACAAACAGGAATTAATTTTAGATATCAGAAGAAAAACAAGAGGACCATGATGGTCCTGAATCGCTCACCTCTTCTCACATGACCCAGTTTTGAGTATGACGTCGTTTTTTCTATTATTTGACATAGTGACCTAGTTTTTGAGCTCATGTGACCCAGTTTTGAACCTGACCTAGATATTATCACGATAAAAATTCTGACCAGTTTTCATGAAGATCCATTGAAAAATATGGTCTCTAGAGAGGTCACAAGGTTTTTCTATTATTTGACCTATTGACCTAATTTTCGAAGATACGTGACCCTCTTTTGAACTTTACCTAGATATCATCAAGGTGAATATTCTCACTAATTTTCATGAAGATCTCATGAAAAATATGGCCTCTAGAGAGGTCACAAGGTTTTTCTATTTTTATACCTACTGGCCTAGTTTTTGACAGCACGTGACCCAGTTTCGAAACTGACCTAGATATCATCAAGGTGAACATTCAGATCAATTTCATGAAGAGCCATTGAAAAATATGGCCTCTAGAGAGGTCAAAAGATTTTAATAATTTTAGACCTACTGACTTAGTTTTTGATCGCAGCTGACCCAGTTTCAAATTTTGTTTGTTTTGTTTGTTTTGGGTTTAACGCCGTTTTTTAACAGTATTTCAGTCATGTAACGGCGAGCAGTTAACCTAACCAGTGTTCCTGGATTCTGCACCAGTACAAACCTGTTCTCTGCAAGTAACTGCCAACTTCCCCACATGAATTATCAGAGGTGGAGGACTAATGATTTCAGACACAATGTCGTTTATCAAATAGTCACGGAGAACATGCGCCCCGCCCGAGGATCGAACTCGCGACCCCGCGATCCGTAGACCAACGCTCTTACCTACTGAGCTAAGCGGGCGGGCTAGTTTCAAATTTAACCTAGATATCATCAAGATGAACATTCAGACCAACTTTCATACAGATCCCATGAAAAGTATGGCCTCTAGAGAGGTTACAAGGTTTTTTTATTATTTGACCTACTGACCTAGTTTTTGATGGCACATGACCCAGTTTCAAACTTGACCTAGATATCACCAAGGTGAACATTCTGACCAATTTTTATGGAGATCCATTCACAAGTATAGCCTCTAGAGAGGTCACAAGGTTTTTCTATTTTTAGACCTACTGACCTAGTTTTTGACCGCACATGACCCTGTTTCGAACTTGACCTAGATATCATCAAGATGAACATTCAGAACAGTTTTCATACAGATCCCATGAAAAATATGGTCTTTAGAGAGGTCACAAGGTTTTTCTATTATTTGACCTAATGACCTAGTTTTTGACGGCACGTGACCCACTTTTGAACTTGACCTAGATATCATCAAGATGAACATTCAGACCAACTTTCATACAGATCCCATGAAAAATATGGCCTCTAGAGAGGTCACAAGGTTTTTCTATTATTTGACCTACTGACCTAGTTTTTGTAGGCACGTGACCCACTTTCAAACTTGACCTAGATATCATCAAGATGAACATTCTGACCAATTTTCATGAAGATCTCATGAAATATATGGCCTCTAGTGATGTCACAGGGTTTTTCTATTTTTAGACCTACTGTCCTAGTTTTTGACCGCACGTGACCCAGTTTCAAACTTGACCTAGATATCATCAAGATGAACATTCAGACCAACTTTCATACAGATCCCATGAAAAATATGGCCTCTAGAGAGGTCACAAGGTTTTTCTATTATTTGACCTACTGACCTAGTTTTTGACAACACGTGACCCAGTTTCGAACTTGACCTAGATATCATCAAGGTGAACATTCTGACCAATTTTCATGAAGATCTTGTGAAATATATGGCCTCTAGAGAGGTCACAAGGTTTTTCTATTTTTAGACCTACTGACCTAGTTTTTGATGGCACGTGACCCAGTTTCGAACTTGACCTAGATATCATCAAGGTGAACATTCTGACCAATTTTCATGAAGATCTTGTGAAATATATGGCCTCTAAAGAGGTCACAAGGTTTTTCTATTTTTAGACCTACTGACCTAGTTTTTGATGGCAAGTGACCCAGTTTCGAACTAGACCTAGATATCATCAAGGTGAACATTCTGACCAATTTTCATGAAGATCTTGTGAAATATATGGCCTCTAGAGAGGTCACAAGGTTTTTCTATTTTTAGACCTACTGACCTAGTTTTTGACGGCACGTGACCCAGTTTCGAACTTGACCTAGATATCATCAAGATGAACATTCTGACCAACTTTCATAAAGATCCCATGAAAAAATGTGACCTCTAGAGTGGTCACAAGCAAAAGTTTACGGACGCACGCACGGACGGACGACGGACACCGCGCAATCACAAAAGCTCACCTTGTCACTTTGTGACAGGTGAGCTAAAAACGAGCATTATTTCAATGTCTATGTTACAAAATACAGCTAAATTTCTTCATTTTTATACCAACTTCCAATATTGTGTCAATGTTTTTGGGAGTTTTGTATATATTTCATTGACTAAACATGTTTTACTGTACATAAATGAAACTTCTACATGGCACAAAACCACTGAAGTTTCTTTCCATAACAATTACTAAAGGAAGCATTTTCTCAATTAAAATAAACAAAGAAAACTTGCCATATATTGGCTGTTTAAACCTGTATAACTACAAACAAAGCTGATACCCACCTGTACAAAGATGAACTAAGGCATGGAACTGTAGAAAACCTGTAATCATCTCACTGGCAGATAACTTCCCTTTGAAATCTGGACTGCAATATACATAAAATGTGATAAAGGCAAAACTACTCTCCTTCATTCTGCTAAATGTATGAAATGCTTATCATTGATTTTATCATATCATTTCAGGATTTTAATTTGATGTATATGGATTTTCTAAAATTCTGTTTATGCCATGGTAAGTCGCGCTCTAAAATCCCTGCAAAATCATATCACCTGCATTTTAACACCGCACACTAGAGACATGCAAAAAATTAATAAGACAGTATAAATGAATTCATATTTTATCTTTCAAATACAAAACCCATGAATTCACTTTCCCACTGTACTATTTTAAACATATAACATTCTCACAGAACTAATAGTTTTCACCACCAAGAGGATACAGGGAGTCCTTTAAGATCTGCCAATTTTGTTTAATGCCGAGTGGCTCAGTAAGGATGTATATATTCCTTTAGCAGACTCTCAACAATTTTATTTTCTATTCTAAAACACTTTCTCAAAATGTGTGCCTTAAAAATTTGTTCCATTTTTAAAAAACAAAAAAATATCACATTGCTTTTCATGACAGTAATCCTGTTAAAATTAGGAGAAATGCTGTCAGCCTTGTCTCCACCATGGAGTACAATATTCACCTCATGCTGACAATATCAACTGTTCTGCGAAAAACAATGGGATATTTTTTACTATTACAAAGCTGACAGGTGAAATTTTAAACATTTAAATAAGTAAGACTTTCTAAACACAACATACGTTTCTTTTGTAAGTTTTGCATAGAGTTTTTCAAGATTGGTAGCCGCAACAGGAAATGGCACTTTAACAGCAAGACTGCGGATATAGTAAAACACGGTTGAGAGTTTGTTCCCCTTGGCAGCCTCTAGAATCGCTAACTGATTGTATGGTTGACCTGAAAAATAACCAAAGAAGATTTGTCATATTAATAATTAATGAAAAGTGGAATTTTTTCCTTATGCATAAGTAAGTAAGTTTCCACTTTTGTATTTCATAAGCAGATCTTAATCAATAAGAGGGTATGCTTGTGACAACATCTAAGGCTAATTTCTTTTAATCAAAGAGCTAGACTGTATCACTTCAAGTAAAAATTACTGGAGTATATTTCATAAACAGCTCAAAATATCCTTTTATTTCATGCATGCAGCTGTTCTGTAACTCTGATGCATGTATGATTATAAAATAAGTGAGTGACAAAAAAAATTACTTAACATTTATTTTACTCCTTAAGTACTGTTATTAGTGTTAAGTGGAAAACTTCACAACAGAGAAATGTCAAAATGTTCAGGAAATCAAGAAAATGTCAAAAATATCAGCCAGCTTAAATTTCCATATTCACCAATGCATGCCATTGCAATCAAGTAAAGATAAAACAAATATAGCTTTGGCACTTCAGTTTACTGTGATTCGCAAATATTTCCACTCTCAAAACATATGGAATCTGCAATTTGTAAACTTTCTGACATAGCCAAATATCCACTTCTACAATAATATTGAACAATGTTCAAAAGGCTCACTCTAAAACTCCATATCAAGTTATAAATGAAATAAAACATAAAATATAGGATAACAATGTAAGGAAAGATGAATGATACACCATTATTTTCAAATTAATATAAATTTACATGTTTTCTGAACTTACCATTAAATGGTACTAGATATGCAGCATGCCAGTAATATGTTTGAGCTTGATCAATCTGTTGTCGATACCTCGCTGCAATACATAAATATTTTTCTTCTATTAAAATCAAAAGACATATGTATGATAAAGAAAACTTTGTGTTAAGGGTTGACAGAAAAATAACTGACGTCAGACTGCATATATAATTCTATTTTGCAATTTGATTGCAAAAAGATGTTGATATTGCTTCTTAATATTCAAAGTGTTTAGAATTGGCATGGCCCATGTTCATCAATTAAGTTGCAGTGTTTGTCCATAACGTTGCCAATAATGTTGCTGTGATTGCCAATAATGTTGCTTTCTTTGTTTGCAAACAATACTGACATAAAACAATGGCCTATATTACGTGGCAGAATCTCCAAAAATATAATCAACAACAATGCATAGCCTACAACACTATATTACCAACTATGTAACTCCAAAGAGCAAATGGAACGTCATATAACCATATATGTTAAAAGTTTTGCCACTCTACAGAATAGACTTATCATAGTCCTCAAGATGTCATAAAACAAAGAAAGCTATAACTACTCTAAGATAAACTATACAACAGAAAACATACCTATATCCCCAAGATGTACCAAACAGTGCTGACAGACATATAAACAGGAGCTCTTCTTCGGTGGAGTTACTTTTAGCTTCATAGGTGTTCTCTCTACAAATAAATATAATATTCATCAAATAACGATAAAATATTGCAAATATTTAGACAGAGTTTTAGCTGATAAAGCATGGAGCGTATGTGTTGGATGCATTATCATCAAATCCATATGATTTATTTTAATACTCAGGCCCTTTTAGGAAGAGAATAATTCAGTAAAGAAAATATAGAAATTATGGGGTTTTATCATCAATTATTCAACTATGTAAAGTCAAAACCGACAGGCGGCTTATGACAATTGACTCAGAATGCTGGTAAAAGTGGTTGCTAAGGCAGACTTTTCTTCAAAAACAGGTATGATTTTAAACACAAATTGTAAAGCCTATTTAAATTCTACAATGGTCATTATGCAAGTCTTGTATTTCTGTATACTGATAGGACATATGCCTACAAATTTGGATGTAATGGTGGCTTATTTCTGCCTGAAGGTAGCTTGATATCATACAGCAATAATTTTCTCTTTTTTTGTGATAACTCGTTTTGTAATAAATCTCAAACTTTTCGTTATACATCCTTTGTTCAAGATTGCAATAATTATCCTGAAAGTGCCCATAACTGCCTTCCTTTGCTGTATTCTCTATTTCTGAAAAAGAACTTTTTTCTATGACAGATTTTTAAATTTTTTTCTTATATCTTTAGATTTAAAATGACATTATGTCCAGCAAACTAATATTACACACAAATAAAACCAAATTCACTCTGATCATCAAAATCTATTGAGAATTATCGCTATACCTATTTTTGGATAATTAGGTCAAATTATCACACTAGGTTAACTAGCTATCTCGGGACATATGACATGGATGAAAACTACTGTAAATATCAAACCTTTCATGACACCATAGAAAGCTGATTTTCTCCTGAAGGGCAGATCCAGTTTGAACGTGGTACACAGAAGCTGAAGAAACTGAAAAATAAGTAAACAAAATGTTATAAACTTACAATGTATAGTTATACAATAGTTGATGATACTGAAAAAGAACAAGGGACAACCTTTTTATCTTATAAGCAACTGTAGGACAAAAACAGACTGAAGTTTTAACTCTCAAATGAATATGGAATGTCAAAGAACAATTAAAAATGAAAAATTTGCTTCATATGTACAGTGAAACAACTTTGTCTTGGGAGTGTGTTTGGGTAAACAGTCTTCTTCAACAATTTTTTAGTCATATAAAAGATGGTGTCTACATATAGCAGTGAGGACAATGCCCATCTTTATAGTGCTGCCTCATTGGAATATCATGTCACGGACACGGGACATGATATACCACCAAGTCACATTATACTGACACTGGGCTGATCAGATCTAGAACTATCATCTTAATGCAGAGTCTCAAGCAAGGAAGCTACTGGTATCATGTTTTAATGTTACTTATAACCCTGCCAGGCATTAACAATGCAAATATATATATATATATTTTGTTGTTGTTGGATTTAACGTTGCACCGACACATGATATGTCATATGGCAGCTTTCCTGCTTTAATGGTGGAGGAAGACCCTAGGTGCCCCTCCATGCATTATTTCATCATGAGCGGGCACCTGGGTAGAACCACCGAACTTCCGTAAGCCAGCTGGATGGCTTCCTCACATGAAAAATTCAACGCCCCGAGTGAGGCTCGAACCCACATCGATGAGGGGCAAGTGATTTGAAGTCAGCGACCTTAACCACTCGGCCACGGGGGCTTTGACTCTAAAATGTTTGTCTCATGAACAATGCAAGTTTTATCATAAACCTCATTTAAAATGACTGTACAGATCCTTTCAAAGATGAATTTTGTATCCCCTTAAAATCTTACCTGAAGATAAAAACCACTGGCTGTCTCCAAAAATAAGTTAAGTGTGGCCTGAATTTCTGCTCTCTTGACATTCTGAAAACATACATGTAATTAATATTTTAAAACCATAAAACAGTAATAATCGAGTGTTTAAAAATACACTAGAGAACCTTGAAGTCTCATCATGGGAAACATTTGTGTGTAGTACTAAGATAATCCATCGATCCATTTAAAAGTTATGGAACAAGAACAATTTTTACTTTATCTTCAAAAGTGACCTTGACTTTTGACATAAGCGTAAGTCATGTATGTGCATTATCTACATACTGCCCTCTACTCATATACCAAGTTTTATGAATCTAGCTTGAATAATTTTGAGTAATTACAGGATCCAGATTTGCGAAAGGACAGATGGACGGAGGACATTCTTCATAGTGCCCTTCAGTGTTCCAACGGTAGGGGACTGAAAACAGCTGTCTGTGCAACATATATGCCCACTATTATAGCCTTTTAACTTTGATGTGTAATTTTCAGTCTCATGTACATAATGCCCTTTGACTTTATGTTTATTATCTTAGGGGTCACCTACAATGTAATGACAACAGGGTATCATCCTAATGAAAATTAGCTCCTGCAGATTCAAGCATACTCCAGTTACTGATCAGAACCTTTTTCAACCTCTCTGTCTTTAACCTTCTGACCCCTAAAACGTTAGAAATCATCTGTCATTCTATGACCTTTCATTTAAGGTTCTCATATGCACTTAAATTGTCAGCTATTTAATGTTGCTGATGCCTATATTCAGAGTGTTTTCAGCCTTACCTGTTTATCTTTAGCCTGAGACTGTAAGTTGTTTATCTGATTCTTGAAAGCATGGTTCCATCTACAAGAGTAAATACAATGATCAATGATTATGTCCTGGTCACGGCACCAATACTGCAAATTAATACTGTGATGTATAAGAACACATCTTTACTGGTTTACCTAAGTTGTTGTTTCTTTTAGCAAAATTAATGCTGTAATGAATTCTCTGCAAACGTTTTAGATAGGAATTTCTTGAGCGTGAGGAAATACCATAAATTATACAAAATCTACAAAAAACGGTACAGTAAAAGTTGTTTAAAATTTGCAACACAGTGTGAAACATGGTCAACTTTAAGAATATACCAAGCAAAAGCCATTTTTTAAACATTACTATTAGGGGTCCAATACCTTAAAGGAAATAATGTTTAAGATGTAAATTAGCCATATCCTGTGTACTGAAAGCTTACAATATTTGCCCTAGCACTGGTAATCTAAAAAGGCATAGAACTTTAAATTTGAAAGGCCAAGGCCTTTTCCCAATTTCCTGATGAAAAGCCCTGTGGTACCAATTTACAGTTGGGTCACCTGCATCAATCATGATAAAATGCCTTTTCCAAGAACAACACAATGGGAGTGACACTTGTTCTACCTCAGTAGCAACAAAAAAATCAACTATAATGAAAATCTTAGAATAATCCTAGAATAAAGTTTGAAGATTGAAAAACTCTTTTAAGCTGACACCAATTTATATCTACTCCATATTTTCTCGGGCAAAGTGGGACAAAAGTGGCATGTTGATCTGCAATCTAAAGTTTGAATCCAAACCTAACTGGAATTCAACTGCAGTCTCTTTAATCTCTTACCAAGGCACCGTATCTGACCAAGCATCCAGAAAGCAGCCATCAAACATAGTTAACATGTTGTTAGAACCTTTTTTTATAATCAATGAAAAATATCAGTACATATATTTATACTTAATATGAGACGTGCAATGGGAAAACCAACATAGTGGCTTTGCGACCAGCATGGATCCAGACCAGCCTGCGCATCCACGCAGTCTGGTCAGGATCCATGCTGTTCGCTTTCAAAGCCTATTGCAATTAGAGAAACTGTTAGCGAACAGCATGGATCCTGACCAGACTGCGCAGATGCGCAGGCTGGTCTGGATCCATGCTGGTCGCAAAGCCACTATGTTGGTTTTCCCATGGCACGGCTCATATATCCTTGTTAACTTACAGTTCTTGTTCCACTTTCTTGTCAAGAGCATACTCCAGGTCTGTAAGGAGAATTTTCTTGTAAACATCTTCAAGTTTTTGTCTCATTACCCACGTTTCGGATATGGTTTTACTGGTATCTGTGAAAACAAATAAATATTATATAAACACATTTTACCCGTAAGATAACAAAACTCTGGTTACCAGTATCTGTAACAAGAGGGCCATGATGGCCCTGTGTCGCTCACCTGAGTACTATTGCTCAAAATGATATGATCGTTTCAAACCAATCTCATTAGAAGCTGCTAAGGTGTATCATTTAGATAAATAACAAAGGAGGTAATCTGTCATCAATTCAGTCAATATGTATCTTCACTGATTGTCCAAGTCCATCTGTTGACATAAATGAAATTTCAGATCAGTATCTTCATTAGTTACGGAGATATACTCATTTTAATTTGAAATAAAGGGAGGTAATTTGACATAAAATCAGTCCATAGTTATCTACCCTGATTGTCTCAGTCCAACTAATGACAATAATGAAATTTCAAATAAGTCCTATAAGTACTTACTGATATAAATCCATTTTGATTACAACCAGGGGAGGCAATAAGATATAAAATAATTCTGGAACTACGATTGAATCTGACAGGTTCATCATGGAACCCAAAATTTATTGTTGTTGAAGATATTTTGGAAGTTTGTATCAAATCAAACCATAAATGAAGTCTCTATATGGCTGCAAAAGCCAAAAACAGCCAATTTTGGACATTTAAGGGGTTATAACTCTATAACTCTGGAATCCATGATGGAATCTGGCCAGTTCAAGAAAGGAACAAAGATCTTGTGGTGATACAAGTTGTGTGCAAGTTTGGTTAAAATCAAATCATAAATAAAGCTGCTATTATGCAAACAATGTCAAAATAGCTAATTTTGACCCTTTCAGGGGCCATAACTCTGGAACCCATAATGGGATCTGGCCAGTTCAAGAAAGGAACCAAGATCTTATGGTGACACAAGTTTTGTGCAAGTTTGGTTGAATTCAAATCATAAATGAAGCTGCTATTGTGCAGACAAGGTCAAAATAGCTAATTCTAGCCCTTTCAGGGGCCATAACAATGGAACTCATACTGGAATCTGGCCAGTTCATGAAAGGAACCAAGATCTTATGGTGATACAAGTTGTGTGCAAGTTTGGTTAAAATAAAATTATAAATGAAGCTACTATTGTGCAGACAAGGTCAAAATAGCTAATTCTGGCCCTTTCAGGGGCCATAACTCTGGAACCCATAACAGGATCTGGCCAGTTCAAGAAAGGAACCAAGATCTTACGGTGATACAAGTTGTGTGCAAGTTTGGTAAAAATAAAATCAAAAATAAAGCTGCTATTTTGCAGACAAGGTCAAAATAGCTAATTTTGGCCCTTTCAGGGGCCATAACTCTGGAACCCATTACGGAATCTGGCCAGTTCAAGAAAGGAACTGAGATCTTATGGTGATACAAGTTGTGTGCAAGTTTGGTTAAAATAAAATCATAAATGAAACCACTATCGTGCAGACAAGAAATTGTTGACGGACGGACGGACGCACAGACGACGGACAAAGGGTGATCACAAAAGCTCACCTTGTCACTATGTGACAGGTGAGCTAAAAAGAACAAACAAATGAACAGCATTATAGTAACTGCATTTTACTCTGATTAATTACAATTACATTTAGCAAAATCATCTTCATTGATGAAATAGATCTCAATTGTTTAACACGATATTTTTAGCGGGAGTTTTCTCTCTAATGAAAGTTTCTTAACTGTTGCATTTTAAAGAACTTTGACTTTTTCAGAATTATATTAAAACCTTATCAACAAGAAAATACCACTAAAATTAAAAAGAATATTTTATACAAGAATTCTGTGAGAAAGAAAGTCTTTTTTTTTGCTGGCAACTTAAGGAATAAACAGAAATCTGACATGATAATCTACAATTGTCCATGTAGTATGTACCCCTTGCATTTTAGCTTATGTGATAACTACACAGTAACCATTCCATGGTCTGGTTTATGCTTGATATTTTCAGTTGTTTACAGAGAAATAATTTGTAATGTTTAAAAGTTAAAAATTATAAAATTGTTACAATGTACAACCGTAACATGCTAAATTATTATATTTTTGTGACACAAAACAATTGAGCAGTTTAAAGCCTCATGGAAAAATAAATTTCATTGTCTATAGCTTGTATATTCATAAATACACCAATATCGTATAGATAACAATTTTTACAGAATTAAAAAAGAACCTCAAACTTTTATACATACCAGATACACTTGCCTTGAGGGCCTCTGCTTGTCTGAAATAAATAAACAATGAATAATGATATGTTGTGAATTGGAACTTGCAAGTACAGTGGAATTTCAATTCTAACATGGAAAATTCATACACATTTCCTTTAAAACATAGAAATTTGATATCACATTGATATATTATTTGGTGCCA
Organism: Mercenaria mercenaria; assembly: GCF_021730395.1. Lineage (NCBI taxonomy): Eukaryota > Metazoa > Mollusca > Bivalvia > Venerida > Veneridae > Mercenaria > Mercenaria mercenaria. Next base: position 57,531,224 of record NC_069375.1, on the reverse strand, counting down.
CAGAGATGCTGGCAAAGAGTGCTGCTACAGTTGATCTTTTTCTTTATATAAAAGATGTTTCAGAATAGAAATGATATGACACAGTTTTAACAGACCAATGTTACACCAGATTTTTTTTTACGAGGAGTGGAAGGGGCCCAGGCCTGTGCTTTGGAGAAAAATATGGCTTGGTATTTGGGCAAAGGGGAATAAAAAACCTGACACAAAGTCAATTTTGGGGGGAAACTGCATGATTTAAAAGAAATTTTCTGAGGGGAAAGGGCCTATTAACAGCCATTAATATAGAACGGGGAAAAAAGCCTGCACACTTAATTCACACATGGACACACTGTATCTATTTTTTATCTATTTTTCAGTGTTTATTTGTAGCAGTGAGTACAATGCTAAACTTCATAGTCATGCCTTACTGGAAATCATGTCAAAGACATGAAATTCCACTCAGCCACATTATACAGGGGTTCCACTAGACCTGAAAACCCGAGAGTCCCAGGACCCTTGGGTCCAAATTTTGAAGGGTCCTTTTTCAAAATACAAGAGTCCTGCCCCAACTTGCTGATAAAGAAAAATCAGCGTGGCATGTCCACATGATAAAGGGCGGGATTTAGCAGAAGATCAAACGCAGGAGGGCATGACCGCGAGTGTTTGTTTTTGAATACACGTGTTTATCGTGGACATAGTTTTACTGTAGGAAATGACTGATAAGAGGAAGGATTATCAAAGGAAAATGTCTCCGGGTCCAAGTGATGCACAGGCAATTATCATGCCGGGTCCTTTGAGAGTCTTTTGAAAATCTCCCGGGTCTGGACGCGGGGTCCCGGGTCAAATGGAACCCCTGTTATACCGACATCAGGCTGACCAATCCAAGAACTACCCTCTTAATTCTGAATGCCAAGCTGGGAAGCTACTAGTAGTACCATTTTTTTGCATCTTCGGCATGACTTGGACAAAGAGTGTACCAATGACTTCCTACACTTTAAGCGGGTACTCTGCTACTAAGCTACAGAGGCAGTATATGAAATTTTCTTTATAGAAATACAGATGCTGTCAAGCTTTTCCCTCGGGCTTGCTCTGACATTTAGTGTTTAGATCCAACATGGTCAGGACTTCATTTTACAGTTAAAGTTTTTTTAATAAAATGTCAGTCATATTTGTAAAATCAGCTCTTCAAGCAGAAACCCCAATATCTTGATGACCACATAGCCTTTCTTTTGTGCATACAACAGAAACATACGTCTGTGGATGCATTTTGTTGAATATTTCACCTATCAAAAGTGATCTTGAGGTGTATTATTTAGTTAAACTTTCAATACAATCTACTTCATTGTGTGGTAAAAGTATCTAGCGAATACAGTATTGAGTTGAGCACAACAGTACACGTATTCATTGGAGTCAGTTATCGTAATGAACTTCAGGACCAAAGATGATTAACAACGACAACAACAGTATTTCAGTGGGTGCGACACCTTATGTACCAGTCACTTTATGTACCAGACACTTTATGTACCACTTTGACACTTAGTGTACCACCAATATATTATATAGTAATTGTTTCTCATTGTGTAGCACTGTCAATATGTGATAATTACCTGTGAAAACAACTTTGATTTAATTAGCTTAAGTCCATAGAATGTTGTTAACATTTCTATGTGCATATAATTTTACCTTATTAATTATGACAATTAACATAAATTTAAATTTAGTAAAAAAAACATTTCAAGTAACATAAAATATATCATTTTCATCAAATCAAAACAAAAATGATCATCCAATATATATCATATATGTGGTACATAAGGTGTCCAAAGTGGTACATAAAGTGCTGGTACATAAAGTGTCTGGTACATAAAGTGACACATTCTATTTCAGTTATGTAAGTTGTAACAGCAGAAACAAGGACTATCTGCAGCAATAAAACCTGCATTTTATCAGTAGACATATGAGGGGAATATAATTTTAAGGCAATTTCAAACAAAAAATATTTGAAGCCTAATAGTTCACACCAATTTCATTGAACTGACTCAACCCGCATGTGTTGTCTGTTGAGTCAGCAATCAAAGGGTGTGTCTTAAATCTTTTGTAATTTCTAAACAAAAACAATGGTTTGGAAAAAGTATGCTTTATGTTATTTCACGGCCTACTATCCTGATTAGGATGAATTGTACACACTCAATTATTTCAAATTCTACTGAAACTAAAACAAATATCCGAAAACTTTTTCACCCGAAATTACAGTTAGTTACTCTGAGTTGTCATAGAGTTTTCATGTCTGTTGTTTGCTTTAAAATAACATGCCGATACATTTGATCAAATGATTTTATCAGCAAAAACCTGATCGAAAGAATAAGTTTAACATTTCCTTGTTCGAAATACCTTAACATCTGGGCCACTGAACTCATCTTTACGAGTTCTTTTGGCTAAGTTTCTGACCCAGTGTTGTTTCTGTCAAGTGATCGCCATTTTGTTTCCATTTCCGATTGATAAGAACTGGTCCCTCACTACAAATCATTAACTTAGAATAAATGACTATAATATAAGTATGAAAACACAAATATTCTTTAATTTGCAAAATTGCCAGATTAATAATCATAAAACCGAAGACACTATGATATTGTATTTAATCTACAATGCCGCCTCCCTTGCTTTGGTCACGTGATGGTCATGTGATATATTCGGTTCGGTGGTAAACAAACGAATATGGAATTTGTCGACACACATTTTCGTAAGTTTGATTTATTTTATTTGTCACTTGTTATGCACAGGCACGAGTACCGGATCTGGGACGAAATATAACCAGACTCATATAAAACCCTGTTTTCATCTTAAATGTGTCCAAAAAGAAAAATACATAGTGAAATATGAGCCCCCCTGCAAAACATATTAGGCCTAATAAATGCAGTATATTCAATCAAAAATGTATCTTTTGAAGGGGGCTGATATTTCACTGTGTATTTTTTCTTTTTGGACACATTTAAGATAAATACAGGATTTATATCAATCTGGTCATTTTTTTTCGTCCCAGGTACGATAGGCCTACTTGTGCCTGTGTTGTTAAGGTCATGGCAAACATCTGCAGTTTGGTAATGAATAAAGTCATCTTTCTGGAAGCTTAATTATAGATACAGGATTGTTACTACCATAAGTCGTTATGTTTAAGTTACATTAATGCAGGATTAGTGTTTCACTGTTTGAACACCCTCTCTCATCTAGACTACACGTGGTACCCTGCACGCAATCAGTCACGGTTATATAGTGGAGTACAAGAATCCCAAATCCACCAACTTGATTATTAACAGTCAGGCGATATATAATTTATCTAATGTACGGGTGATCTGAAAGAACGGTGGACATTCTGAAAGCGGAGTGTCTGCTTGCGTTTATGGCTATGCTTTTATATCCGTCGTCTAGGGGCAAAAGTGGATAACTGCATTGACATAAAATGCACTTTTTCTGTTTGTTTTTTCGCTAAGGTAGCGATATATGGGTTAAGGGTTGCGGTTATAGTCACTATATGTTGTTGAGCATGTGTTTCACCATATCAACATTTATTTTTTCTTATGCGTTGTTATGTTGTTTTCCCAGTTTGTATTGTCTTTAAATAATTATATATTTGTATGTCTTTATTTTATAGTTTTACAGTCCTACTTGTGATGTATGGCTTTGAATGTCCATCTCAATATTTATTTAACATTGTCTGGTTAACTATAAGTAAGCTAAAATACACACACGCACACAATATACAAACAATATACATGCACTGTTTCGAGACGACCGTAACCGATAAAAGTACTACACACGCATTAAGATGAAATTCATATCCATTTAGCAAACAGAAGAGTGCGAATTTAATGATTTCAGGTTGAATTTGCATATATTATAAGTTATGTTTGTTCAGAGTGCGTAACATACTTCTAAACCTTGACAACAACCGAGTAAATATAGTAAGTTTTGATTACTTAGTAACTGAACAATTAGAACAATTTCAACAAATGATCCTTACTATATATATGTAATGCATTATAAATGGATATCATCAGATGATAAGTTTAATGTAATTATAACAGTAATATCTAGGTCATTCACTGGTCAAGATTGATGAATATCTGCTTAACAAGCAACTGGTTTTGTTATAAGTTTAGAAGAAGTAAAAAAATATACCGTCACTTTGTTTGTATTTAATGTTCAAATGCATCTGTATTCTTTATCATCAAGGCCGTTTAAGGTTTATACTCCTTTCTATGGTGGCTGATTTCTGCCATTTCGCGTTTTCGCCCCGCGACCCCGCCGAGCGAAAACACGAGAATCAACAAGTTAAAATGGCGGGGGCGCGGGGCGAAAACTCGCTATTTAGCGGGGGTGCGGAGCTAAAAGACGCTGTTTAGCGGGGTCGCGGGGCGAGATTTAGTAACTTGTATGTCGGGGGCGCGAGACGAAAACACGATAATTAGCGCTGCTTAAACGCCCCCGCTAATTATCGTGTTTTCGCTTCGCGCCCCCGCTAAATAGCGAGTTTTCGCCTGGCGCCCCCGCCATTTTATCTTTTTAATTTTCGTGTTTTCGCTCGGCGGGGTCGCGGGGCGAAAACTCGCTATATAGCAGGGGCGCGAAGCGAAAACACGATAATCAGCGGGGTCGAGAGGAGAGATTTAGGAACTGGAATGTCGGGGGCGCGGTGCGAAAACTCGGCGTTTAAGCAGCGCTAATTATCGTGTTTTCGCCACGTGTCCCCGACATACAAGTTACTAATTCTCGTCCGGCAACCCTGCTAATTATCGTGTTTTCGCTCCGCGACCCCGCTAAATAGCGAGTTTTCGCCCCGCGCCCCCGCCATTTTAACTTCTTAATTTTCGTGTTTTCGCTCGGCGGGGTCGCGAGGCGAAAACGCGAAATGGCAGAAATCAGCCACCATACCTTTCATATAGCCTACTTCAAAAGATTCGTTTTAGATAGGAAAATGATATGAAGAAGGTTAACTTGTGAATCGCAAAGACGCTTGAAATTGATACAATTTGCACTCTGAATATTATCATTTGCAAGTGTATATATCATCTTTTTTTGCCGACATACACTCACATTTGAAAATAATATATATAAATAAATGTGTACGCATTCGATAAAATTGCACGTTCTAGATCTAGTTTCTTTCAGATAATTTTATGTAAAATAAATCACTGTCTTAGAAATAAGGCTGGGATTTAGAGCGGACAGTTTGCTTTCGATAAACATCCATCGTGTAATGAGAGAACGGATTTTAGAGAAATAAGAAACAAACAAAAATGCATATTTTAATTACAGTTTATGAATAAATGGTGGACGTATACTATTTAGTATGCGTCATGATGCATTACAATAGCATACAATGAACTGATTAGATATCTGCAAGTTTAGTTCAATTGTACATGTATATAGACTAAAATTCCGTCGTATCTATTGAGAGAAACTGCCTGTGCTATTCGTAAAGATATTAGCCATAGTAGGGTTTTAAGGTAGCAAGGTACACTTATCCATGAAAAATAGCGTGCCAAAATCATCAATTTTGCACCTTTTGAACAGTCTACAATGATCCCGCTGCAAGAACACTGTCCAATTTTATTGCATTTCTTAATTTAATAGTCCTTACTGAACGTCAGGACATAAACGGAATGGGGGCCCATCCAGCTCGTTTTTTTCGGAAAATAACGAAAATGTTCCTGAGTATCAATCAACAAGCACAGAACCCTTCCGTGAATTGAATTTTTCCGCGAAATGGTGTCTCATTGATCATACAAAGCTACCAGCAGTTAGTTTTCCAACTGACATCAGAATTTTACATGTATCGGCTGTATAAATTTTCTAAAGAATTAATAATCATTATCTCTCACCTTAATTTACAGACATCCAAAATCACGATGTTCTCTTTATAACAAATATTGACGGGGGCCAAAATTCGAAAGTGTACCCTTCTACCTTAAGATTTTTCAGTTAATGAACAACAGAGGGTTTTACTTGTTCTGAACTTTTATATGTCTTTCGCCAATTCAACCAAATAAAAATGTTTTCAATAGCATGAAAAGAAGTCTGTATGAGAGACTCTAAACTTGCCCACCCTAATGCACAAATTTAGCCAAATTTACAAATCGTCGCTACGAGACAAAGAACGTACAATACATCCGTTTTTACCATTTTCTGACATGATTTAACGTATTTTGTCATTAGGAATGATATAAGGGCAATTCTGCACCATTTTGCGAAATAAAATGTCTCCACCCCTTATTTTCTTATTTCATGGGGTCCCCACCGTCCGACTTTCCCCCTGATTGACGAACTGCATAGCTGGTGGGCCAGATATGCGCTGTGTGGGTTAATAACGATAAAAATGATGTTTTTACTGTACCAGAACCTTGTTACTGGAGCTAGAATCCAAAAAAATCGTATGCGTGTATATTGACTTTTATGCTTTTATGTGTCCTCACCGTAACATTTTTGAGCTGCTGTGCCGTCAGGTAGCGTTTTAAGTGCCCAGTAAGTTTAGAATATCGAAGAAGAGGTTCTAAACTATTTGAAACCGCACAAATTTAAGAGTTCTTTCAAAATTTAATTTTGGCAGATTTTCCTTAAGGTAGCAAGGTACACTTAGATGCGAAAATTTTGGGCACGGACGGTCTTACATGTAGCGCGTCGCAATATTGCACTTCCCCTATGAGCAAAATTTGGGTGGCTATTTTATAAATTGCGTGCATGTTTTGTGCGTTTAATTAATGGCAAGATCGGGATTCTCATACAAGAATAAAGAAAGTTATCAAAGCGAAAGGTTTACATCATCCATGAAAAATAGCGTGCCAAAATCATCAATTTTGCACCTTTTGAACAGTCTACAATGATCCCGCTGCAAGAACACTGTCCAATTTTATTGCATTTCTTAATTTAATAGTCCTTACTGAACGTCAGGACATAAACGGAATGGGGGCCCATCCAGCTCGTTTTTTCGGAAAATAACGAAAATGTTCCTGAGTATCAATCAACAAGCACAGAACCCTTCCGTGAATTGAATTTTTCCGCGAAATGGTGTCTCATTGATCATACAAAGCTACCAGCAGTTAGTTTTCCAACTGACATCAGAATTTTACATGTATCGGCTGTATAAATTTTCTAAAGAATTAATAATCATTATCTCTCACCTTAATTTACAGACATCCAAAATCACGATGTTCTCTTTATAACAAATATTGACGGGGGCCAAAATTCGAAAGTGTACCCTGCTACCTATACATTAGCGTCCGCTTAAAGATGCCATTTTTTTCTTCCAAGAAGAAAAGACTGAGAGAAAGAGAGACGGACAGACAGAGAGACATATAGAAAGAAAAAAAAGACCGAACAGATTAACACATCCTGCTGAGTTCTGATAAGAATTGGTAAAAGTTCTTAAAAATGATTTATTTGAGTATGCTATAATACAGGGAAATGAAAGCATGCGTGCTATATGTTTGTGATATTGCCAAGATTCCTTCTTTTCATAATGTTATAAATGATCTTTTGCAGTGAGAGCCCGTTCTGTCTATCTGTCGCCGTGCATGGAGGAACCTATAAATTAAGAGTCATACTTTTCAATTTAAACATACTTTAATCAGACAGAAGTACACTACAAAAAGAAATTGATAGTATTTTTATTCTGCGAACGTTCGGTCATCTCTCTGGATTTTGAAGATACCTTGAATAATTTTACACCATGCCTGAAAAAAAGACTCATAGCAGATGAATATACGTATATAAGCTTTCTTGTAAAAGCTTGTTTTCATATCCTTAGAAATACATTTATGATTATATGTGTTTGTTCATTTGCAAATCCATACTGAAATAAATACTGTTTATACTAAAATTAATCTTATCTTTTACGCAAACATACGAATTGCAAAAGGAAACTTTCGCGAAAATTTGGATATATATACACTTTTAACAAAAATTTCAGATTTCATCATGTTTTTTTCTGTATATCGTACTTTTCAAATGTTATTTTCAACCTTTTCCATCTTGCAGATGTATGGGCGCTGCAGAAGTTTTCCTATCCGTGGCCTACGCCAGATAGGAAGATATACAAGGACTACTATCCTTGTGGGCTAGAGAACGCTGTGGAAGGGACACCGGTAAAACACGCAATTTTCGTGCAATGTCTTAACGGCAGCGTGGAAGAGGCTGGTAGGTCTGGTTGTATTTAAGTTTTATGATACTTACACATAACAGAACAATTAAAGCACACATGTATATATAGATATAGAACATATTTTAGCAGTTATTTTGATGTTAAACCATATTTGAAAATATATAAAACAAATAGTACCGCACAAAAAGTACTAATATCTAAAAATCGATATTCACTATTTTATCTCTATATTATTATTAATTATAAGACAGTGTTGGCGTTCCATACTTCTGCTTTCCGTTTACATGTAAATTCTATGTATCATTTAAAAGAATGGGTTATGGACATGGCAACACGTCACAGCATTATTAAAGGTGTCGTAGCTGGTCTCGACATAACAAGCCCAAAGGTAACGTGATAAAACAAATTTATTTTCACACAAAAAATATTTCCATTTCCAGAAAAAAAGTTAATTTCAGATAGAATTGTTTATGTTATTTTATATGTGACCGTATGTATTGCACAATATATCATCATATGTCTTAATTAATGTTTATTCTTTAGACGTCACTTTAAACTAGTAATTTCCAATGGCTATGCCTACACACAAAATAGTGTGTCTTGCACATATGTCTAGGTTTTGGTATATTTTGCGCTTTCGAGAAATAGTATGTTACGCGTTCGAGGGAAATGTCATGCATGCGTACATGGGAGATAATAAGTATATTTTACAATAATTTCAACTCGGGTTTTTTGTACTTTTCGAATTGTTGCATATTCTTTAGTTTGTTCAGTAGGATAAAGTCTTTTTTATAACATAAATGATGCACTTTTTGTTAGTTTGGCTGAGTAAGATTTGTGACAACTATGTATCACAATGAATTCACCTCTACTTTACATCCATATACCTCTGACTGTACAACAAATTTTCCTTTTAACTTTAAATCTTCAACATTTAGAGTTAGATAACCATAATGAACTTAAGTGGAATAAAACTAAAAGTGAATTTGGTCAAGCTGTGTTTTGCTAAACCGAGTCGTTTGACTTACTGAAGGTATTATCGGCCACAGAGGAGAAAATGCTTTTTTTTTGTTATAATATATTATATTAACATTTTTATGGGTTACAGTAACTAACATCTACGGGCAATACTTTCAACCTTCTTTAGCTAGTACATTTGAATATACGTTACGCTTCGAGCTTAAACTGAACTATTATCTGTTTTTGCCTCTGTGAAACGTCATGACGTCATTTCTTTCAACGGAAGTAAATCTCGCACTAATGCTAGGAGCATTGTCGATGATGGCGCTTGGGGCCCGTTATGATAATGTGATAATGCATAAAGCAATACGATAACAGCATAGAATTATTAGTATTTATAGGTGAGCCGCGCCATGGGAAAACCAACATAGTGGGTATGCGACCAGCATGGATCCAGACCAGCCTGCGCATCCGCGCAGTCTGGTCAGGATCCATGCTGTTCGCTTTTAAAGCCTATTGGAATTGGAGAAACTATTAGCGAACAGCATGGATCCTTGCTGGTCGCATACCCACTATGTTGGTTTTCCCATGACACGGCTCAGGTAGTCATGTAATAAAATATACTTATAAAACAGATGTAGGATGCAGTAGGTAACGCTTACTTTGTTTAAATCTAATCTTCATTCATTTTAAAAATTGGCAGTTAGAGGAGGTGATACAGACATTGAAGCCTAAGGGACTGTTGAAAGGAGTCAGACATATTCTGGATATGGAAAAAGATGATTGGATAGCACGCGATGACGTCAGTCAGGGGCTAGATATCCTCGGCAAACATGACATATCATATGATGTACTTGTCAGGTAACATAAGTGTGTTTTCTTTCATTTCCTAGGGATATAGTAAATAGCTGAAAGACATCAAGGCAGAAATTCGGGTGTCCGTGGTATGTCTCTTTCAAAAATAATATCTTGCTTCCTTATAAACATCGCCGAGATGGCATAGCTACGACACTGCATGTTATATGGTGTATACATGGTTACATTTCCCGGCCTCTGCACGAGTGTTCGGTATAACAATAGAAATTGTGTTTTAAAACGAAAAGGACTGCAGTTTTCAAATGGTGCGGAGACGCCAATGGCAAGCTTGGAAACCTGTAGAAAGTTAGGAAGCAGCTAATCGCCGGCATTAATTTAGGATGGTGGAAAAAAATAGCGCGCTTGATTTGCCTCTTAGAGAATAAGCAAAAACGGAAGTCTCGAAAATATTTTCAAATTGAAACATATTTTCTTTTTGATTACAAACAAAACAAAAGGACAACATGTAATGACCATTCTGTTTGTTTAACAGTAATAAACGGACTTTTTTTTCAAAAGGTTAAACTTGTCATATATGGCCTTTGACTGACTTTTTGAAATAGTTAAACTTGTCATAGAAGGCCTTTGACTGACTTTTTGAAATAGTTAAACTTGTCATAGAAGGCCTTTGACTGAATATGCATTATACTATACAATAAACAGTCACGTTTAAGTCAATATATACTTATGTTGACCTTCATTACAAAAACTAATTATTACAAGACTCCTAAATATATTAAACAGCGGTTCATAGTTTGTGCTGTATGGCCGGTCTATAGTCAATCAATGTTTACTGGACTAACGAGGCGAAAATCTAAAAAATAAAATTGTGAAAATTATTTTGTGTTGTCTTACAATAAAACACTTTCTGGGTTGCTTGCCGGTCAATAGTGAAAACTTTTGCCCCTTGTTCGTTCGGATCTCGGGTATTAGCATTGACTATTGATCGGGAAGCCATTCGATAATTGTATAATGTTGACCGAAATTTAAATCTGTTTGAAGTTACCCGGTAACTGATTTGAGCAAAATTAAATCACTGTTTTTTTTTTCTTTTCAGACCTCACCATTTGAAATATATTCCGGACGTTGTCTCCAAGCACCAAAAGTAAGAAATTAAATATTTTTTTATTTCAGTATATATTGCTTAAATCCTTGTAGTTTTTTCGTTGCTGGTCATATTGAAATTGGATTTCATAATTAAAAATGCATTACTCGATGTTTGTGTATTTGTAATTGTTAGGTTCATTTTTGTTTGACTTAATGCAAGAAAGAAGTTGATAATTTTTTAAGCAAAACTTTTCAGTACGAAGTTCATCATCAACCATATAGCAAAACCACCAGTCATGACAGGGAAACTGGACGGCTGGAAAGAGGATATGGCGGAAATAGCAAAGTCTCCAAACGTTTCTTGTAAAATGTAAGCGTCTACGATAATAGCAGAAGAGAGCATGTATGTTAGTTTCCTATGCAAACTTCAGTCGCTCGAATTCAACGGGACTGTTGACATTTGATCGAGGTATCTACAGCTCGAGTCATTGAACAGTATATAATATACAGGCATTCTACTGGGACCAGATGATGTGTTCGAGCGAAGGGTGGTGTTCAAATAATCTGAATTTGAGCAAACGAAGTCGGCTTTAGTTTCGTACAAAGTTGTGCATTATTTGACTTTTTTTTCTGTTATATTCAGATGGTACTTCTTGCACTGAACTCAAATTCAAAATTTTACGGCTTCTGCTATGTTGTTAAGGGAAAACTTCTGGGCTTGAATTACTTCAAGTACGGGCGGGTGCAATTGTGCTGTCACTAAAGTATTTTGACACTAACTTGTTTTGCTAGTTTTTGAACCAGCAGAGGAGGGAGGAGGAGGCAATAGTTTTAAAGTCAGTATGCTTAACAATGAAGGGCTTGGTCTGAACGTGCATGCCTCTAGAAGATTATCATAAAGTTAAAAACTTTAAAACAGATAGACCTATCATTGTCTATAAAATGCCGTTTATTAATGTTATTTATGTCTATATGGTGCCCTAGTAAGTATCATTAGTATTATTGCTGATCACTTCCTTTGAATTTTATTTGACTTCACGGTTGTACTGTATTTGACATAGTTTTCCAAAGATTCCGTTAACTATCACTGGACCGGTCTTTAAGAGTAAAGAACCATTCCCGTTCTTGGGTCCAGTGTTACTGTATTTTCTAAACCACTGTGATTTATGGAGAACATTCATTTTTACTGTAGTATTATTCTGCTTAAGTCGGTGCTGGGGAGTGTGAGGAGTGTACCTCACAAAACAGACGCAACAAACGAGTCTGCTTTTATGATTCTTGGCTGCGTACTTCTAGTACGCGTTCGTGTCCAATATTAGGGACATGTTCAAGTAATATCTAGGGGGTGTCCGGGTAAATTCGGACATCGGCAAAATTCGTACAGTTTTGAAGTCAAATCTATAATTATATGTTCTCACATCCGATAAGGCTAATTTATGTCTCTTTTGTGAAATTGATATGTCTCTGTTAAAATACAATCAAGTCACAAAACGTTTTAATATCGGATAGAAAGTAACAACTGAAGTAATGACGTAGTACTCATACTTTCTGCGAACAACAAAAGATATCTTTGAAGGCGGAAGTTTTCGAAGAGGATTCAATTCATGTATCAGGCATGATATCATACTATTGCTTTTAAATATGTATTCAGAATGGAAGATAAATATGTTAAAAACTCAATGATATCTGTTGCTTCCCCAAAAATCAAGGATTGTCTAAAATAAGGCAAAAGTTCAAGTGTCCGAGTTAAAACACTAGTTTTCTTGTAGTAGGAAAAATTCGAACATGCAATTTTAAGGGACAGTGCAGACTCCCTGTACTACGTTGTTTTCGACTTTTGACCAAAACAGTTACAGTCAAACCTGTGTTAAAAACCACCTCTGAACAGAGACCACCTGGCTCTAAAGACTGCATACTTTGTTTCCCATTTTTAACATTAACAGAGTATTTTAACCTGTGAATATAGGCCACCTCCTAATAAAGATTCTCCCGAGGGTGGTCTTTATAGACAGGTTTGACTGCATATCAATAATAATGAATATCTATATTTTTCAGATGTTTGAATTTTACTTTTTAAAAACAATTTTAGTGTCCGAATTATTCCTACAATGTGTCCGAATTTTCCTACCTCGTCCGAGTTATGCCGACTGAGGGCAGGGCCAATGAAATCGATTGTTTGACAATATTTTCAGATTACAAAGCTAAATATGATTGGATATCGCATCTGTAGATATTCTTTCTCCTTACTGCTTGGGTTTGTTAAGCAGCGAATCAAAATTACCTACACAGCAACCTGTCAAACTCGAACTGTTAAAAATCGTCCGAATTTACCCGGACGCCCCCTAAGTAAAAACAAAGGTAGGGTGTCTTAGTATCGTAGTATAATGAAAGGTCAATTTACTTAAATAATGGACAATCCTACAGCTATCCTACAGCAATCATTGGTTTCACATCTTTCTTTTTAACTATATTTCATTTTACCAAACAAAATACATGTGAATGTTTTTATTTTCACAGATCTGGATTGATTTCAGAACAACAGCCAGAAACATGGAAACAAATTGACTTTCAGCCGTTCATAGACGTATGTATATTTATCATATTATGTACATATAGAAAGTTTTGTTCGATATAATGATCTTTAACATTTTTACGGTTTTAAGGTGCCACAATGCATCAATGAAAAAGAGCAAAGAACTTGCACACCGTTTATTCAGATTCTTTTTTTTTTTTATCAAATAAGCTTATGTATATTTATTATGAAAAGTGTTACAAGCACTTTTGAATCATATCAAGTTTTCCAATATGACTTCCAAGATGACCGCCAATGTGTAGAAATAATATGTAGTTTCCAGAGAAACTGTCAACTTTAAGAGCATATTGAATTCATTAACAGCACTTTGTTGGTACCTGCTGTGTGACATCGCTGGTTGGCCTTTCAGCACTTCTTGGCCACGAGATACTTATCTTGTGCGATGGAAATGAGTGGGAGTTCTCTGCATGGTGGCCACGAGATAAAAAATATCGCACACTTGTCACCTCGGAGCTTCCGTATATTTTGTTTAGGTAACATATAATTTACTGTTCATTATAATGTGTGAAGATTTATTAATTGCAGCACGTTTTGACGATATTTGGACCGGACAGGTGTATTTTTGGTTCCGACTGGCCAGTTTTCGAGATGGCAGATGCAACGTACACAGAAAATCTCTCTTTGATACGGAAGTTTACTGTCGAAGTTAGAAGAAGCGCACCAGAGAAAAATATTCCGAGAAAATGCGATAAAATTTTATAATCTAGATATCTGACGAATAATGCCATTTTCGTGATGTGCGCATTATTTGCATGAACTTTTCGTGGGTAATTGGGGATAGTTCTGTACATTTTACCATCAGTATTTTCATAGTGACATGACATATGAAATTAAAACATATTTTCTGTATATCGTTGTTTTATTTAATTCAAAAGCGGTAAAACATCGCTATGTTATGTGTAAGGCGATGAAAGTGGTCCATCTTGAACAATTTATGAATATTTGAATTGTACTAGTTAGCTAGATTGTGAGGAAAGATTGACCCTTATTGTAATTACCTTCTAGTACAGTACTGTTGTTTTATGAAGAGGTCGTCAGTGTGTGCCGGACCCACGGCCTCCTCGGTTGATCAACCAACCGGTTCATTACTAGACAAACAAAACGCATTACTATTCTAGGTTCTGACGTCAAGTCGTACCCAATGTTATCATAAAGCTGAAAATACAGTTAGCTTTTTAACTGACGCATTTTTCATAAATACAGTCTCTGCATATGAGCTTTTTCTCTTCTTTTTTTGACAATGTAGCTCCATGACCGAGTGGTTACGGTCGCTGATCATGCATCCCTGCGGGTTCGAAACCTCATCTAGGGAGTACAGTTATTCATGTGAAGGTAAATGGTTCTACACACGTGTCCACCCATGCCTGAAATAAAACCTAAACTACATAATTTATAAACCAAGACCACTCGGATTCCATTTTTTTTTGCAAGAACTATCCCTATACTGATATTTTTTTCTAAGTGTCAAGGTTTTTTTTTTTATTCATAAACATGTTTGGTGCCTAGTCGGAATAGCCCAGACGTTTATTTTCTTTACGATCAAATTTATAATTCACCTGCCGGTGTGTTCGTCCGCCAGTCCGTCCGTTACACAAAGTAGGATCCTACGACAAGAACATTTTCGCTAAACTTAATACATAAATAGATAACATATATGAATATGCACGTCGTTTTATTTTGTTGCTATGATAAAATACGGTTGCGATGGAAACAAATGAGCCATATGTAATAAATAACGGTAGTCTAAGTCTTTGTTGAAAAAAAAAATTTATAATTTTTACATTTAAAGAATATTGGAAAATCATTACTCCCATTTTTATTTAAATTTTACTTAAACTGAAACTCTGCTTTAAACATTTGACTTTATTTTTTGGGTTCTTTATTCTTCCCTTCATTCATTTTTTTCATTTTTTTTATTTATTTATTTATTTTTTTTATTTATTTATTTTTTTCTTATGTAATATTTTAAAAATTGTACCTCATTATTTAAAATTTTATTACAATTTATTTTTCATATGATTTAAATTTGGCTTGTTTTTTTTGTTTTAGGAGGAAAGTAAACTTTTTTTCTGAGCTCCTCCCCTAGGGTTCGCCTACCTAACTTTAAAAACCTCCCCAAAAAAGTTTTAACCACACACCTAAAATTTAAAGATTTTTGGGAAAACTTTAAAACATCACGGGTATGTTACCCTTTTACAAACCTTTAAACAAACATCTCTAATATCTATTTTTCTGTTTACAAGCCCGGGAATTTTGTGCTCCCCCGGGTCGGGGAAAAACTGATGACAAAAAAAATAAATTTTCCCAAATTTTTTTAAATCGTTTGCAAAAAATTTCCCTGAAAATTATGCCCCAACTGCTAAAAACCTTTTTCCATATTTCCATTAACACGTAAAGCCTTGAAAATAACCCAAAAAATATATGGGGCCATCCGTACCTTTTTCCTTACTTTTCCCGTTTTCCTGAGGCCCCTCTAAAATGAAAACCCCATTTTAAGCTAGCTAAGGAAGAAAAGTAAACGCTCCTCAATCATTACGTCTTTACTTAAAGACCCAAGGCTATTTCAATGATTTTTTTTAAAAAAGAAAAAAAACCAATTCTGGGCCGCTAAAACCTTAAATTTCTAGAAAATTATTAAAATTTTTAAGAAGTTCAAATATGCCCTTCATTCCGAAAATTTCCCTCTTATTTGAAAAAATTTTTCACCCCGGCCCAAATTTCGACACAAAAGGGCCTCAAAAAACTGTTACTGCCCCTTTAAAGGGGAAACAAAAGTGACCCCAATTTTTATGACATTTGCTGTTTATTTGAAAATTTTAACAATTCAGCCCAAAAGAAAACCAATGTCATACATATCCAACATATGCTTTTGGGAAAATTTTGAAAACTGAAAAAATTCATGTATGCAAAATTCTACCGGGAACCGTACCGAAATTAATAGTAACATTACAGCTTCATTTGGGGCCCCATTGCATACAAAAAGGGGGCCCAAACCCCTGTTTTTGTTTTAGATATTTTCAGCTCCCAAAGCTGGCTAAACCCATTTTAGAAATTTTTTAACCCCTTTTTTTACTGTGCGGGAAACCGCCCCGGAAGTACAAGCACAAAAATGAGCACCAATGTCACCGTCGTAACTTTAACAAAAAAACCACAAAAAAATGCAAATTTGTTTTTCCAAGAAATAAAGGTTTGTCATTTAAGAAAAATTTTCTGCACGTGATATTTAGCTATATGTAATGACCCTTTTAAAACCCTTTAGAACGGGCCTGCATCAGACCACGGTCCTTTTTTAAAGCCCTCAATTTGATAATGATCACTTTTCGCGGTGATGAAATATGAGAAAAACGTTTTTTTGAGACAAACCTTTCAAAACCTATCTATTTTGGGGGGAAAAAGATGCCCTATTCTTTTAAATTTTTGTGTGCTGTGGACTGGCGTCTTTATTAAAAAGAAATTTGTACAAAAATTTAAACTGAAACGAACAACGAAACATGAATTCAGAGGAAAATACGGCCGAAAGTACCCCCGAGGTCTTTTCCCCACAGCCCGAGCCCCTTTTTGCTTTTAAAAAAAGTTCCCGAATAATAAAAATTTCAATGAATTTGCTTTAAAAATCCCTTTTTTGGGACGATTTTAAATGTCACATTAAGCATATGCCCAAAAAAAATGGTGTCAAACAGATTTTTTTCCCTTATATCGGTCGGAAAACCTGTAAACGACTTTCATGTAAAATCGCGGTTTTCTCCCCTTTATTTTATTGCCCCTTTAAAAACCTCTTTTTGCTTAAAAATTTAATTTTTAAAAACTCAAAATTCACTTAAAACAAATCATACTAAAAAAACCTCTAAAAAACAAATAAATACACAGGGGAAAACTTAAAAATTTTTTTCAAGATTTGCTCTTAAGGGGGCAGTAAACAGTTTTTGGGGCTCCTCAGCCAGAGTCCCCTCCCAAACCTTTAAAAACCCTCACAAAAAAGTCTGAAACCACACCCCTGAAATAAAGATTTTGCAACTTAACATCACTGTATGTTTACGTTAAAAACCATTAAAATAAACTCTAATATTAGTTTTTTTTGTTTAAAAGGGCCCTTTGAATTTTGTGCTCCCCCCCGGGGTCGCGGAAACGATGACAAAAAAAGCTAAATTTGCCAATTTTTTTAAATCCCCTGCAGAAAATTTCCTGAAAATTATACCCCCAAAACTGTTTACATTTGTTCCATACCCCGTAAAAAACTGTAAAGCCCGAAAATAACCCCAAAAATTTATATGTCCCAATCCGTCCCGGGTTTTTTTCACTGTTCCTTTTTTCCCTGGGGTTTCCCGCAAAAAATGAAAAACCCCCAACTTTAAGCTAGCTCAGGGGAAGCATGTTAGCTCCGCAAGTTTTAGCCCTCTATAAAGATCAAGGCTCCCAAAACTGTTTTTTTTTAAATAAGAAAACTCAATTCTAGCCCCCTGAAAAATTAATTCTAGAAATTTATTAAATTTAGAAGTTAAAATTTGCACTTCTTTCCTTTAAATGCCTCTTATTTGTAAATTTCACCCCGGGCCCAAAATTCGACACAAAGGGCCCTCAAAACGTTTATTTGCCTCCTTGGGGGAAAGGAAAAAAAGGGACCCCAATAGTATACATTTGCTGTTTTTTTTTGAAATTTTAATAAATTTTAAAGACCAAAAAAAAAACCCAATGTCATCAAAACCAAAATATGCTTTTGAAAATTTTGACAACTGAAATACTTTCATGTATGCGGGAAATTTTTTTCCAGGAACCGAAACCGAAATTAACTAAAACATTAAAAGTTTCCCTTTTGGGGGCCCCATTGCATACAAAAAAGAGGTCCCAAACCATTTTTTTAGTTTTGGGGGATTTTTCAGTCCCAAAGTGGCTAAACTTTATAAAATTTTAAAACTCACTGATACTGTCGGCCCTCCCTCCAGGAAGCTAAAAGCAATTGTATGGGCCCCCAATATGTCACCGTGTAACTTTCCCACAAAATACCACTACTTGCTAATTTGTCTTTTCCCTAACACAAAATGGTGTTATTTGAAGTTTAATTATCTGCACTGTGATATTTTGCTATAAATGTACATGATTTTCAAACCCATAATCTGACTGAAATAAACCCAAACCGATCCATGTTAAGACCTCAATTTATAATAAAACCACTTTTCGCGAGTAAAGAAATATGAAAAAAACGTTTTTTTTGAGACAAACCTTTAAAAAACCTATCTATTTTAGGGGAAAAAAAAGTCTATTTCAAAACTTTTGTGGCTGGCCGGGCCCGTCTATTTTTTAAATGCAATATGTACATAACTTCAAAAACTAAAAACGAACAACGAAACACTGATTCAGGGGCCCTTTAATGCCAAAAAGCCCCCCCCGAGGTCTTTTTCCACTTGGGACCCCCGCATTTTGTTTTTTAAAAATTTAAACTGAATTAATAAAAACAATGAATTTGCATTTAAAGGGCCTTTTTTTTGACGACTTTAATGTCACAGTAAGCATATTTTCCCTAAGTAAAATGGTTTTCAGAACAGATATATTTTTCTTTATTTGGGGGTTTCGGAAAACACTTTTTAAAAATGACTTTAGTCAAATCGCGGTTATCCCCCCTTTTAATTTTTGTTTTTTAAAAAACTAATTTTGCTTAAAAATTTTTTTTTTAAAAACTCATATTAAACTTACAATTCAACTGAAAAACCTCTAAGACATAAAATAAATACAATGGAAAAAACTTAAAATTTTTTAAAGATTTGCTCTTAAAAGGGAGACAAAAGTATCCCAATATTATACATTTGCTGTTTATTTTGTAAATTAATAAATTCCCCAAAAAAGAAACCCAATTCATCCCAATCCAACAAAATTGGTTTAAAAAATTTTGGAAAAATAAAATACATCATTTTAGCAAAAAATTCTACCGGGAAAAGCGTACCGAAATTAATATTTAAATTAAGCTTCATTTGGGGCCCTTGAAAATTTAAAAAAAATGAGGCCCTCAACCATGTTTTTAGTTTTCTAGTTATTTTTCCAATGCCAAGCTGGCTGAACATTATAGCAATTTTAACTCACTGATACTGTGGGGGGACCTGCCTCAGAAGCTACAAGCACATGTATGACCCCATATGTCCCGTCGTAAGGGTTTCACAAAATACCACTACTTTGCAAATTTGTCTATTTCCAGACACAAAATTTGGTTTGTCTTTTTGAAGTAATTATCTGCATGTGATATTTAGCTATAAATTACATGATTTAACCCCAAAAAACTGACAAAAATCGACCACATCCATGTTAAAAACCTCATTTGATAATGATCATTTTTTCGCGAGTGATGAAATATGAAAAAACTTTTTTTGGAAAAAACCCATTCAAAACCTATTTTTTTGGGGGGAAAAGATGTCTATTCCAAAAACTTTTGTGTGTTGGGGACTGGGTCTATATTATATGAAATATTTTACTTAACTTCTAAACTGAAACAACAACAAAACCCACTGTTTAGAGGACATTTTTGCCGAAAGTCCCCCCGAGGCCCTTTTTCCACAGTCGACCCCGTTTTTTTGGCCTGTTAAAAAGCTTACTAAATTTAATAGAAATAAATTTTGAATTTGCTTTAAAAAAATCCCTTTATTTGACGATTTTAAATGTACAGAAAGCTTTATGTTAAGTAAAAGGGTGTCAGAACAGATAAAACTTTCATTATATGGGGCTCGGAAAACACTGAAAAAACTGACTTTCAGGGTCAGAATCGGGGTTTATCCCCCTTTATTATTGGCTTTTAAAAACTCTCTTTTTGTTTAAAAATTTAAATTTTTAAAAAACCAAATTCACTTCCCCAAAATCTACTAAAAAACCCTCTAAACATCAAAAAAAATAAAACTTTGGAAGAACTTAAAAATTTTTCAAGATTTCCTTAAGGGAGAAAAAAGTGACCCCAATAGTAGGGACATTTGCGGGTTTATTTTGAAATTTTAATAAATTTCAGACCAAAAAAAAACCCCAAATTTCTACAAAACCAACATAGGTGTAAAATTTTGACAAAGGGAAAATACATCAGGTTTTCAAAATTTCCCTAACCAAACGGGGAACCAAAATTTAAAACTAGAAAACTTTTCAGCTTTTTTTTGGGCCCTTTGAAATAAAAAAAATGAGGTTAAACCCAAAGGGTTTTTAGTTTTCAGATATGTTAAAGCTGCCAAGCTGGTGAACATTATAGCAATTTTAACTCACTGATACTGTGCGGGGCCCTGCTCCGGAGCTACAAGCAATGAAAGGCCCATATGAAACCGCCCGAAACTTTTTAAACAAAATACCACTACAGGGTAATTTGTCTATTCCTAGACACTAAATGGTGCCCTATTTGAAGAAAATTTAAACTGCACTGTGATATTTAGCTATGTTTGTACTGACTTTAAACCCCAAAAAGAACTGATTGCATCAGCCACGAGTCCATTTTTAAGGGACCTAAATTTGATAATGACCATTTTTCGCGAGTGATGAAATATGAAAAAAAAACTTTATTTTTGAAAACAAACCTTTAAAAACCAATTTTTTTTAAGGGAAAAGATGTCTTTTTTAAAAAATTTTTGTGTCCCTTTGACGGGCCCGTTTTTTTATTAAGGGCAATATGTAAAAAAATTTCTAAACAAAAAAAACGAACAACGAAAATAAATTAGGGGAAAATACTGCCAAAAATTTCCCCGAGGCTGTTCCACAGTCCGAGCCGTATTTTGCTGTTAAAAGCTTACAAATTTAAATTTGGAAATCAATAAAATTTTTTTAAATTTCCCTTATTTGACGAATTTAATGTCCAGTAAGCATTTTGTTAAGAAAAATTTGGGTAAAAACAGATAATTTTCATTAACGGCTCGGAAAAAACTGAAAAAACTGATTTCATGTCAAACCCGGGGGTTTTAAAATTCTCCCTTAGTTATTGCTCTTAAAAACTCTCTTTTGCTTAAAAATTTAAATTTTTAAAAAAATCATATTAAACTTCACAAATCATACGAAAAACCTCTAAGAATCAAAAAAAACACAGGAAAAAAACTTACAAATTTAAAGATTTGCTTTAAAAAGGAGGAAAGAAAAAACAGTTTTCTGGTTTCCTAAACCCTTTAGAGTCGCCACCTAACTTTCAAACCTCACAAAAAAGTTTTTGAAAACCACACCCGAAAAAAAAGATATCCCAAAAATTAACATCACTGTAGGTCTATCGTTAAAAACCCAAAACTACAAACATCTCAAATTTCTAGTTTTCTGTTTAAACAAGACCGGGAATTTTTTGTGCCCCCCGGGTCGCGGAAAAGATGACAAAAAAAAACCCAAAATTTTCCCAAATTTTTAAAAATCGCTGGGAAAATTTTTTCCTGAAAATTTTTCCCCCAAACTGCTACCTTTTTCCATACCCCAGTAACACTGTAAAATCGAAAATAAGCTAAATATATGTGCCATCCGAAAACCGTTTCTTCATTTTTCCAGTTTTTCCTGAGGTCCCTGCTAAAATGAAAAACCCCCATTTTAAAAAAGCAAGCTCGAGGAAGCATTTTTTCGCTCCTGCAAGCCCATTAGCCCATACTTTCAAGATCAAGGCTACTCAAAGATTTTTTTTAAATAAGAGAAACTCAATTCTAGCCGCAGAAACTTCAATTCTAGCAATTTTTAAAAAAATTTAAAAGTTCAAATATGCACTTAAATTCCGTAAATTCCCTTTTAATTTGTAAATTTCACCCCCGGCCAATTCGACACTAAGGGCCAAAACTTTTTAAACTGCCCCCTTAAAGGGAGACAAAAGTGACCCCAAATAGTATGACATTTGCTGTTTTTTTTGAAATTTAAAATAAATTCGGGAACCAAAAAAAACCCATTCTTACATACCCAAACATATTGCTTTTGGGAAAATTTGACAACTGAAATACATCTTTGAAAGGCAAAAAATTTTTTTCCCGGAACGCGAAACCAAAATTTAAAACTAGTAAAAAATTACAGCTTCATTTAGGGCCCATTGCAAAAAAAAATGAGGTCTAAACCTGTTTTTAGTTTAAATTTGTTCAGCCCCAAACTGGTAAATTTTTAAATAGAAATTTTTAAAACTCCTGATACTGTGCTGGCCCTGTCCAGGAAGCTAAAGCACATGTATGAGCACCATATGTCACCGTCTAACGTTTCAAAAAAATACCACAAACTTTAAAAATTTTGTCATTCCTAACACTAAATGTGTCTATTTGAAGAAAATTTAAACTGCATGTGAATTTAGCTATGATGACATGACTTTCAACCCCATAAAAACGACTGAAATCAGCCCAAAGGGGTCCATTTAAAAAACCTAAAATTGATAATAAACATTTTCGCGAGTGATGAAAGAGGAGAAAAACGTTTTTTTTTGAGAAAAAAACCTTTAAAACCTATTTTTTTTAGGGGGAAAAGATGTCTTTTCCCTTAAATTTTTTGTGTGCTGTGATGGCGTCTATATTAATGCAATATGTACATAATTTTCTAAACTAAAACGAACAAGAAACCGATTCAGGGGAATACGCCGAAATACCCCCGGGGGTTTTCCAAAAAGTCGAGACCGCAAATTTGGGCTTTTTAAAAAGTTTAAATGTTTTAATAAAAAATCAATGAATTTGCTTTTAAAATTTGGCCTTTTTTGGGACGATTTTAAAAGTCAAGTAAGCATATGTCTAAGAAAAATTGGTTTCGGGAACGATAAATTTTTTCATTATATGGGCTGGGAAAAACACTGAAAAACTGACTTTCATGTCAAATTTCGGTTTCTCCCCTTAGTTTTTTGCTTTTAAAAACTCTATTTTCCCTTAAAAATTTAAATTTTTAAAAAATTTCATATTCACTTCAAAAACCATACTAAAAAACCCTCTAAGACATCAAATAAAAACACATGGAAGAATTTTAAAAAATTTTTAAGTTTTGTCAAAAGGGAGGCGGGGAAAAAATTTTTTCTGAGTTTCCTCACCCTAGGTGGGCCTACCAAATTTTCCAAAACCTCACCAAAAGTTTGAAACCCACACCCCTGAAAAAAAGTATTGCAACATTAACATCACTGAATGTCTATCGTTAAAAAAAACCCACTAAAATACATCTCTAATATCTAGTTTTCTTTACAAGCCTAAAATTTTGTGCTCTCCCGGGTGGGCGGAAACTGATGACAAAAAAAAACAAATTTCCCCAATTTTTAAATCGCTCCCAAAAAATTTTCCGGGAAATTTATACCCCCAACTGCAAAACCTTTTTCCCAAAACCCAAAAACACGGGAAAACTGAAAATACCTCAAATAAATGTCCCCATCCGTCCCCGTTTTTTTCCCACTTTTTCCCGTTTTCCTGAGGTCCCTGCTAAAAATGAAAACCCCCATTTTAAACCCTAGTTTAAGAAAAACCCTGTATACGTCCTGAAATTCATTACGCCTTTTACTATCAAGTCAAGGAAATCAACTGTTTTTTTTTAAATAAGAAAAACTAAAATTTCAGCCCCCGGGGAAACTTCAATTCGGGAAATTTAAATATAAATTTAAAAGTTCAAATATGCCTTAATTTCCAAAAATTTTCCTTTTATTTGTAAATTTTCACCCCGGCCCAATTGGCCCAACTAACGGCTAAAAACTTTTTTACTGCCCCCTTTTAAGGGAGAAAAAAGTGACCCCAATGGGTTCCCTTTGCTGTTTATTTTTTTAATTAATCAATTCAGCCCAAAAAGAAACCCAATTTTCCATACATACCCAACCCATATGCTGTTGAAAATTTTGACAATTTAAAAATTACATCATTATGCAAAAAAATTTAAACCGGAAACGCTTTCC
Source organism: Mercenaria mercenaria (assembly GCF_021730395.1). Classification (NCBI taxonomy): domain Eukaryota; kingdom Metazoa; phylum Mollusca; class Bivalvia; order Venerida; family Veneridae; genus Mercenaria; species Mercenaria mercenaria. The sequence goes on along the minus strand of NC_069375.1, from coordinate 57,506,825 downwards.
CGAAATTCCCTAGAAAAAATTTACAGCTTTTTTAGGGCCCATTGCATACAAAAATGGGGCCCTAAACCAGGGTTTTTGTATCTAGATATTTTCGGGGCTCCCAAAGGCTGGTTTAAACATTATAGAAATTTTTAAACTCATGATACTTTTGTGGCCCTGCTCCAGGAAGTACAAGACAGGGAAATGGGGCACCAAGTCCCCGTCGTAACTTTTCACAAAATCCCCACTACATGCTAATTTTAAAAAATTCCCCTGGGACACAAAAGGGTTTGTCTTTTTAAAAGAAAATTATCTGCACTGTGATTTTAGCTATAAATTTTACATGACTTTCAAACCCAAGAACTAAATGAAATCAGACCACGAGTCCATTTTTAAGACCTAAATTTTTTTTGATTTGATCATTTTTGGGCGAGTGATGAAATATGAGAAAAAACTTTTTATTTTTGAGACAAAACCTTTAAAAATATCTTTTTTAAAGGGAAAAGATGTTATTCCCCAAAAAATTTTGTGGGGCTGTGACGGGCGTTAAATTATATCCCAATTTGTACAAACTTCAAAAAGGGAAACAAAACAAAAAACATGATTCAGGGGGGAACATACTGCCGAAAGTACCCCCGGGGTCTTTTTCCACAGTCCGACCCCGCTTTTTTGCTTTTAAAAAAAGCTTACTAAATTTAAAATAAAACAATGATTTGCATTTAAATTTGGCCTTATTTGACGACTTTAATGTCACAGTAAGCTTATGTCTAAGTAAAATGGGGGTCGGGAAAGTTTAAAACTTTCATTATATCGGCTGGAAAACACTGAAAAAAAATGACTTTCATTTCAAAAACGCGGTTATCTCCCCTTGGGAAATTGTCTTAAAAACTCTCTTTTTTGCTTAAAAATTTAAATTTTTTTAAAACTCATATTCACTTCAAAAATCAAACTAAAAAAACCCCCTAAGCCATCAAAAAAATTTTTACACAGGGAAAACTTAAAATTTTCAAATTTGGGCTTTAAGGGGGCATAAACATTTTTCCCTGAGCTCCTCACCTAGAGTCCCCTTACCAAACCTTTAAAAAACCTCAAAAAAACTGTAACCACACACCTAAAATAAAGAAAATTAAAAAAAAACATTAACATCACTGTTTTGTCTATCTTTTTAAAAACCCATTACAATAAATCTCTAATATCTAGTTTTCTGTTTACAAAAACCTAAATTTTTTGTGTCTCCCCGGTTTCGGGGAAACTGATGACAAAAAAAAGCAAAAATTTGCCTTTTTTAAAAAATCCCCTGCAGAAAATTTCCTGAAAATTATACCCCCCAAACTGCTACACTGTTCCATACTCCTTAACACTGTAAAATCTAAAATAACCCCAAATATTTGTCCCATCCGTCCCTTTTTCTTCACTGTTCCATTTTTTCCCGAGGTCCCTGCAAAAGGGGAAAACCCCCACTTTAAAGCTAGCCAGGGAAGGGCATGTATCCCCTTCCTGAATCATTACGTCATACTATCAAGAAAAAAGGCTACTCAACTTTTTTTTTTTAAATAAGAAAAACTCAATTCTAGCCCTCCAACTTAAATTTCTACAATTTTTTATAATTTGGGAAGTTAAAAAATTTTTGCACTTCATTCCAAAAAATTCCCTTCTTTTTTGTAAATTTTCCCCCCCGGCCTTTTCAAACACAAACCCGGCTCAAAATGTTTCCCTTGCCTCCTTTAAGGGGAGACAAAAGTGACCCCAATAGTAACATTTCCCTGTTTTTTTTTTTAATTTTAAATCAATTCAGACCAAAAAAAACCCAATTTTTCATACCCAAAACATATGCTTTTAAATTTTTTTGAAAAATTTGAAATCCCTCATGTATGCAGAAATTTACCAGGGAACGCGTACCAAAATTAACTAGTAACTTTACAGCTTCATTTGGGGCCCATTGCATACAAAAATAGGCCCAAACCCATTTTTTTAGTACCCTAGTATGTTCACTGCCAAGCTGGGGGGAACTTTAAAAAGTTTTTTTAAAAATCACTGATACTGTGCTGGACCTCCCCGGGAAGCAAACAAGCACATGAATGGCACCATATGTCACCGTCGTAACGTTTCAAAAAATACCACTAAAAGCAAATTTTGTCTTTTCCCTAAAAACCAAAAATGGTGTTATTTGAAGAAAAATTATCTGCACGGTGAATTGCTTGGGGTACTTGCCTTTAACCCATAGAACTGACTCCCTCAGACCACGAGCCATTTTTAAGACCTAAAATTTGATAATGATCACTTTTCGCGAGTGTTGAAATTGAAAAAAACGTTTTTTTTGGAAAAAACCCCTTTAAAAACCCCTTTTTCTATTTTGGGGGGAAAAGTGTCTTTTCTCAAAAAAAATTTTTGTGTGCGTGATGGCGTTAATTATATGCAATATTTTACAAAAATTTTCTAAACTGAAACAAACCCCCCCGAAACATGATTTCAGAGGAATACTGCCGAAAGTCCCCCCGATTTTCTTTTCCCAACAGTCCGGCCCCCCTATTTTGCTTTTTAAAAAGTTTAACTAAATTTAAATAGAAATAAATTGAATTTGCTTTTAAATTTCCTTTTTTGAGATTTTTTAATGTCACGGGTAACATTTGTTAAGTAAAAGGGTTTTGTCAGAAAAGAAAAATCTTTCTTTATATCGTGGGGAAAACACTTTTAAAAATGACTTTCATGTCAAAAACGCGGGTTTTTCTCCCCTTAGTTTTTGCTCTTTAAAAACTCTTTTTTGCCTTAAAAAATTTAATTTTTTAAAAACTCATATTCACTTCACAAACAACTAAAAAAACCTCTAAGCCCTCAAAAAAATACACATGGAAGAACTTACTTTTTTTCAAGATTTGCTTTTAAAGGGCAGAAAAACGGTTTTTGAGCCCCTCACCTAGAGTCCCCCTACCAAACTTTAAAAACCCTCACAAAAAATTCCTGAAACCCACACACCTGAAATAAAAAAATATTGCAACATTAACATCACGTATGTCTATCTTTTAAAAACCATCTAAAAATTCATTCAAATTTATCTAATTTTTCCTTTTTTACAAGCCCGGGAATTTTTCCCTCTCCCGTCGCGGAAACGATGACAAAAAAAGCTAAATTTTTCCCAAATTTTTTAAAAATCGCTGCAAAAAATTTTAACCTAAAAAAATTATACCCCCAACGGGCCAAAACCCCTTTTCCCATACTCCAGTAACACTTTTAAAATTTCAGAAAATAAGCCAAAATATGTGCCACCCCGTACCGTTTTTTCACTGTTCCAGTTTTCCTGAGGCCCTTTGTTTAAAATGACAACCCCTTTTTAAAAAGCTACCCTCGAGGAAGCATTTTCCCCCTCCGGGCAAGTCATTACGTCATACTATCAAAAACCCAAGGCTACTCAATTTATTTTTTTTAAAAAAGAGAAATAAATTTCTAGCCGCTGAAATTTTCAATTCAGAAATTATTATAATTTAGAAGTTCAAATAGCATTCATTCCTTTTAAATTGCCTCTTATTTGTAAATTTCCCCCCCGGGCCCCAATTGGGCCCATAAGGGCCCCAAAATTTTTTTGCCTCCTTATTTTGTTTGTTTTGGCCCCAAAGGGACAAAAAACTAATAACCCCAATAAAAATTCGTTTAAATTGGGAAATTTTTTAGGGGCAACCCCGTAGTGGCCTCCTGTATCCAACCAGTAAAATACACAAAACCCCGTATCGCCCTTTTTTTTCCCCCGTAAGGATGATTTTTTTATTTTTGTCTCTGATTTGTCTCATATTGGCCCCTTTAAAAATTTGGAAGTATTGAAATAAATTGGAACAAGAAAACTTTTTCTCCTAATGTTAAAATATGAGCCGAGCCAGGGGGAAAACCAATATAGGGGGTTTTTGCGGGGCCATATAAGCCCATTTATTAATAGTTTTTTTTAAAACTTTTAAAAACCCAAAAAATTTATCATTTTAAAAAATTTTTTTTTGTCAAATCGTTACCCATCGAAACCTTTTTTTAAGATATGAAAAAATTCTACTTTTTTCACCAATACCCCAAGAAAAGATTAATTTCAAAAAACAGAGTAAACCCTCCAAAAATACAAAAAGTTTTTACAATTTTTAAAACGTTTCAAAAACTTTTGGGGTAAAATGATATTAAAAAGTCAAATAAATAAAATTTTAAAAAAACAAAAAAAATTGTAGGATTTTATTTTAAAAAAAAATTTGTATATAAAAATTTTGTTTTTAAAAATGTAAAAAAGGGAAAACAAATTAACTCTACTTCCAAAATAGAACTGTGATAAAGTTCTGAAATAAAAATTTTTTGGCGGATCCCCTTTTTTTCAAAAAATGTTAAACCAACTCCTAAGGACAGTATTCAAAAAGGGGGTTAGATGGGTTTGACACTTTTGTTCCCTCCCCTTTTAAAATTTTGAGGGGAGAAACCCCTGGTGCTTTGTATGGGGTGCAGGGTCACTTTTTTGGGAATAATGCCCCTTTTTTTAAAATTGTTAAATAACATATTTAGTGTGTTTATCCAAGTGAACACTGCTCATGTTTAAACAAACTCGTGAGTGTCAGTGTGACCCCTCAAATGTGATCACACCATTCACTTCAAAGACATACCTTCAATGGTAGAGAGGTGCAAAGAGAAAAGCCACAGCAGCCGGACATTAAAACATGCTTGTAATGCGATTTCCATATGAAATGCAGCGTATAGTAACATTAGCTCTGTAAATCTTAAATTTTCTCCAGATTGATACCGTCACCCTTAGTAAAGGCCATTTATGGCCTAAATGCCAAATAAAGGAAAAAACTCGCAAAGAATTGATTTTTTGTGTAAGTATTATACAAGATGTATGCAACAACATATAAAAAGTATAGAAAAGTATCATGATGCAAAATGTCTATTTTTGGGGTTAAAATGTTTAAAATATTAATGGAACTCGGATTTCTGGAATCGGCTTATAAAAACTGATTTATGCATCTTACGAGGTCCAACTTTGGCACTACATTAGATTACTATATTGTGCAAAATGTAAACTAATTAGAAATTTAGAAGAAAACAAAATGGCGTCCTAAATCCAATATGGCCGCCATAAAAACGACATTTAAACCAGAACTGTCGTCGATTTTATGTCAAATTCTCTCATATCATTGCTTTTACATATAATAAGCTTGTTATTGTTAGTAACAGTATGTAGTTTACCTAAGATGGAAAACATACTGCCAGCAGATTCAATACGAGGCAATAGTGAAGTATACAGATAAAATTGCCAAGTCATTCGGCAGTAGAAATTGTCGTAAAGCAGCGATAACTTCCTTATTTATTAACAAAATATATGAGTATGGGTACTTTTCTTTCTCAGTAATATCATTTCCCATATGATAATCATAGTTTTGAGGCAAAATTACATTAAAAGGTGTTTTCAGATAATTTTCTTTTTTATTAAATAGGAAAATGGCACGAAAAATATGGTAGATTCAAATAGTCCTCAGCCTTTTTCTTCCTTTTTTTGTTCTGTAGAGCTATTTTCCTTATATTTTAACTATTTTTCTGAAATGACATAAATTACTATGCTTGACATGTAGGTAGCGTTTTCACAATGAAATAATAACATGACAGAATTTGTCATGGAAACATATACTCCACCACTACAACCTGGGGTCTCATTTTCAGCTGATTTTGCAATTTGTGTGTTTGACTGAAAATATTTTTCTTGCATCAAACATAACCCCTGCTTTTCTTTTGATTTTTATTCAGCACTGATAATATTCTTCAAGAAAATGTAAGTTATAGACATTCTAAATTGGTCCTGATGTGTGCTACAGCCATTGGAAATATGTCAATTGTATATCGTATAAAGATGAACAGCTATTTAATGTGTTATAACCTTATGAACGGCTTGGGTTAATAACAGTCATAGCTGGATCTCAGCATCACACAATATGTTAAATACAATCGTATAGTAAAAGAGAACCAACTATTTGTTAGATCAAGTACTCGTGTATTCAATGTAAAATATGTTTGAATTTGGACCAATCAGAAACAAGTTCCATTAATAGCACCAGTCAAAGCACACCTCTGCTAGGGTATAGATAAGTAGATGAATTACAATGTCATTGAAGTCATTCTGTATCCACACATCAAGGATTTAACTTATAATTTATCCTAGTACCTTGAAAAAAGAGCTGTTGCAGCTACACTGTTAGGGCAGATAAATTATATAAAAAAGACGTTTGAGACTAAAGAAGAGTTGAAGTATTGTAAATAGGTTTCAAGTGTAAAGACCAGCGCATAGAAATTAAACCTTTACGGGATAGACAATAGCAAATACAGGCTGATCATCAGAAATCTGAGACAGAGACGTTTGGTTTGGTATCTTCTGAATCAGTAAGAGAACGAGGTTCAACGTTATCGGCGGAGTACAGCCAAGGCATTAGGGTCATTTTAATGCTGTATTTTATAGCATATAAGCGCTGAGCATCCAGGAGTTAGGGCAATCATATTGAGTTGCAGCTTCATGTAAGAGAACACCAGTAATCTTCTGAATCAGGAAGAGAACGAGGTTCAACGTTATCGGCGAAGTACATCCAATGCATTGGGGGTCATTTTAATGCTGTATTTTATAGCATATAAGCGCTGAGCATCCAGGAGTTAGGGCAATCATATTGAGTTGCAGCTTCGTGTAAGAGAACACCGGCTGAACATCTATGTGAAAGGACACTTGTATGTTGCCGATTCAAAGACATTGGCTGACAGGAACTTCAAAACAGTCAAACACAGTATTCCCAGCCTATAGGCGTTTGAGCTGATTATCATTAGTTGAAGGTTGTTAGTTTGAAACATTGAGTGATTCGCCTGATCCCTGAAATCATTACAGTCATGAATCATTTAGGCGAGGTAGCCAGAGAAAAAATATTTATAAGGTACTGTATATGGTCTCACCAGCTCTACGTTTTAACATAGGACAGTCACCGTAGCGATTGGACCCATTACATTGTTCTAGATACTAAAGGCGTAAGCATTTTCCTGTGTCATATAACTCGTATCCTGATATTTACATATGCTATGTGGAAGTGTTGTTATGATATAGATTTCTATGCTATTGCGAATCGTACTTTAGTAAAATGTATTCAATTAATGTTTTTGTTAAAGGTTATGACACACTTAATAGCTGTTCTTTTTTTATTCTTTATAAAATTCACATATTCCCAATGACTGCAGCGCACATCAGGACCTATTTTAAATGTCTGTAACTTATATTTTCTTGCAATTATATTGTCAATACTGAATAAAATGAAAAAGGAAAGCAGGGGTCATGCTTGATGCAGAAAAAATATTTTCAGTCAAACACACAAACTGCAAAATTAGCTAAACAATGAGATCCCTCTAGTGATAGTGTATGATGTACGTCAACATGACACATTCTGTAGTGTTATTATTTTATTATGAAAATGCTACCTACATGTCAGGCATAGATCAGCAAATATTGCAAAGAAAATAAGGAAAATAGCTCTAAAGAGCAAAAAATGAGGACTATGTGAATCCGCCATTACGCGACTACGATTTTTGACCATTTTCCTATTAAGTGCCTGTATGCCTATAAGAAAAACTTTTTTCTCTAAGATTGTGCCAGTTTCATTTGAAATGTACATAGAACCTAAATACAAGGTTTTAGTTTATACCAACAATTTCTAAGGATTTATGGCAATTTCAGTAACGTGGAGAACTCGTCAAATTTTGGCAAAAATAGCTGTCACAACATAATTTTCAATCAGTTATCATATCTGTAGCCTACTTTTGCCCTGTTTTGTCATTTTCTACTGTGATCTGCTACACTGTCAGGGCAAATTACACATTTAAACTGTAAAATATGTTCAACTGTACCTCTGACTACTAGAAATTAGCAATCGTTTTAGGAAACCAAAATGCAGTTTTGAGAAGAAGTACTGTGCATACACACAAATACATTTAAAATGTGGTCTTTTTGTGTTTATCAATATTTAAAGCAAAATTGCAATAAATTTACCATCTTCTATCAAATTCTAGTCAAAGTAGACCTTTTCCATCCTCATCTGGCCAGATTTCAATTTTTACCAATGTACCCTTGTATGTTACAGCACACTAAATAGCTGTTCTTAGTTATTCTATATAAAATTGTCATATTTCCAATGGCTGTAGCACACATCAGGACCTACTTTAAATGTCTTTATCTTACATTCTCTTGATGAATATTGTCAGTGCTGAATAAAAATCAGAAAAAATGGGGGTCATGTTTGATGCAAGAAAAATATTTTCAGTCAAACCATTTTTAGGGGCATTTTCTTATTCGGGGTCTGTATTGTCTAAATGACCCCGTGGCGGCCATCTTGGAATTGAGAAGCCATCTTGAATTTGTTTAAGACTGAAGTCTGTGTGTTTTGAAATAAAATGTGTGTATCTTCTATGATGCTGGTCATTTTATACACTATTTGAACTTATGTTGTGACATACTTAAACGGTTTTCCTGTGAAATGAGAATTTAATGGAGACCATCTTGGATTTTGGCGGTCATATTGGATTTTTTTAAAAATAATCATAAGCTTAATTTTTTTGTGTTATAATTGTCTACTACCATGCAAAATTTCGCTTTCTTAATAAAAATATTGACATCATTATGGGCCGATTCCAGAAATTCACAGTTTCAATTATATTTTTAAACTTTTTACCCCAAAAAATGCATTTTGCACCATGATAAAATTCTATACTTTTAGTATGCTGTTACATACATATTGTTTAATGCTTTCACCAAAAATCAATTTTTTGCAAGTTTTTTCCCCTTTTTTCATAAATGGCCTTTACTACCTGGCCTGACCAGTGAACCGAATCGGCAGTGTGACCCCTCAAAATGTAGATCACACCATTCACTTCAAAGACATACCTTCAATGGTAGAGAGGTGCAAAGAGAAAAGCCACAGCAGCCGGACATTAAAACATGCTTGTAATGCGATTTCCATATGAAATGCAGCGTATAGTAACATTAGCTCTGTAAATCTTAAATTTTCTCCAGATTGATACCGTCACCCTGGCGTGACCAGTGAACCGAATCGGCAGTGTGACCCCTCAAAATGTAGATCACACCATTCACTTCAAAGACATACCTTCAATGGTAGAGAGGTGCAAAGAGAAAAGCCACAGCAGCCGGACATTAAAACATGCTTGTAATGCGATTTCCATATCAGATGCAGCGTATAGTAACATTAGCTCTGTAAATCTTAAATTTTCTCCCGATTGATACCGTCACCCTGGCGTGACCAGTGAACCGAATCGGCAGTGTGACCCCTCAAAATGTAGATCACACCATTCACTTCAAAGACATACCTTCAATGGTAGGGAGGTGCAAAGAGAAAAGCCACAGCAGCCGGACATTAAAACATGCTTGTAATGCGATTTCTGTATGAAATGCAGCGTATAGTAACATTAGCTCTGTAAATCTTAAATTTTCTCCAGATTGATATCGTCACCCTGGCGTGACCAGTGAACAGAATCGGCAGTGTGACCCCTCAAAATGTAGATCACACCATTCACTTCAAAGACATACCTTCAATGGTTGAGAGGTGCAAAGAGAAAAGCCACAGCAGCCGGACATTAAAACATGCTTGTAATGCGATTTCTATATCAAATGCAGCGTATAGTAACATTAGCTCTGTAAATCTTAAATTTTCTCCAGATTGATACCGTCACCCTGGCCTGACCAGTGAACCGAATCGGCAGTGTGACCCCTCAAAATGTAGATCACACCATTCACTTCAAAGGCATACCTTCAGTGGTAGAGAGGTGCAAAGAGAAAAGCCACAGCAGCCGGCATTAAAACATGCTTGTAATGCGATTTCCATATGAAATGCAGCGTATAGTAACATTAGCTCTGTAAATCTTAAATTTTCTCCAGATTGATACCGTCACCCTGGCGTGACCAGTGAACCGAATCGGCAGTGTGACCGCTCAAAATGTTGATCACACCATTCACTTTAAAGACATACCTTCAATGGTAGAGAGGTGCAAAGAGAAAAGCCACAGCAGCCGGACATTAAAACATGCTTGTAATGCGATTTCCATATGAAATGCAGCGTATAGTAACATTAGCTCTGTAAATCTTAAATTTTCTCCAGATTGATACCGTCACCCTGGCGTGACCAGTGAACCGAATCGGCAGTGTGACCCCTCAAAATGTAGATCACACCATTCACTTCAAAGGCATACCTTCAGTGGTAGAGAGGTGCAAAGAGAAAAGCCACAGCAGCCGGACATTAAAACATGCTTGTAATGCGATTTCTATATCAAATGCAGCGTATAGTAACATTAGCTCTGTAAATCTTAAATTTTCTCCAGATTGATACCGTCACCCTGGCCTGACCAGTGAACCGAATCGGCAGTGTGACCCCTCAAAATGTAGATCACACCATTCACTTCAAAGACATACCTTCAATGGTAGAGAGGTGCAAAGAGAAAAGCCACAGCAGCCGGACATTAAAACATGCTTGTAATGCGATTTCCATATGAAATGCAGCGTATAGTAACATTAGCTCTGTAAATCTTAAATTTTCTCCAGATTGATACCGTCACCCTGGCGTGACCAGTGAACCGAATCGGCAGTGTGACCCCTCAAAATGTAGATCACACCATTCACTTCAAAGGCATACCTTCAGTGGTAGAGAGGTGCAAAGAGAAAAGCCACAGCAGCCGGACATTAAAACATGCTTGTAATGCGATTTCTATATCAAATGCAGCGTATAGTAACATTAGCTCTGTAAATCTTAAATTTTCTCCAGATTGATACCGTCACCCTGGCCTGACCAGTGAACCGAATCGGCAGTGTGACCCCTCAAAATGTAGATCACACCATTCACTTCAAAGGCATACCTTCAATGGTAGAGAGGTGCAAAGAGAAAAGCCACAGCAGCCGGACATTAAAACATGCTTGTAATGCGATTTCCATATGAAATGCAGCGTATAGTAACATTAGCTCTGTAAATCTTAAATTTTCTCCAGATTGATACCGTCACCCTGGCGTCAAAATGATTGCCCCTAAAATCTAGACCATGTTAGATGCTAGGTTATCTTGGGTAACTAGTCAGGTGAAGGCCTTCTTGTTTATGTTTTTAAGGTTTTCACTTTATATGTAAATTTTAACAATTCATGATCTGGATATATATAAACTTACATGATGTATTCTACATTTCAGTAATGTGAGGTGACTTCTGCTCCAAAATTACTAGTACAAAACACATAATCAGGAAGAAGTTAAGCAGCGGAAGCCTGATATTAAAAACATATTAACATTTGTGTAGAGTGTGTTATGTAAATGGAAAATCTGTATATCTTATGCAGTATCTAGACAGTAAAACTTGATCTCAAATAGAAGAAAATTCAAGAATACAGTATGGCTTACACCAAAATTATTGACATAGATGTAACTAACGAGTTTTCGCTGAGTGATTCAAACTTTATAACATGCATCATATAGTCAAGTGCACTGTTTTCTTTTAGTTACGAACTTTATTTGCTTGTGGTAAATTACTGTTTGATGCTATGTTCACTAGTAAGTCTAGTAAGTCAGTCTGTCAAATATTGTTCAGTCTAAAATATTCATTGAGAAATGTTTCTATATTTATCGGAAATATTGCCACAAATATCACACTAACCCTTGATTCATATCTCAAAGGTCAAGGTCACACTTACAGGTTAAAGGTCAATTCAGATATTAGCCTGACTGTAAATATGACATGCATAAAGCCCTTTTATTTGGCAAATATAATTGTCCAACAAGATGGTGTTTCAAAGGGTCAGGGTCACAGTTCAGGGTCAAAGGTGGTGCCTGATACAGCAAATATAATTAATGAACATCATCAACTTTGGAAAGTCAGAGACTTTGAAAACTGATTACTATCATTAAAAGGTTTCAAGAAATCTTACTGTGTGGAAATATTTTGCTTAATTTGCTCACTTTACCATGTTTACATGTATTTATGCATGAAACATTCATTATACTATGAACGAATTTTGTATACCATTTTAACAAAGAAATATTTATTTAGTTTAAAGTAGATGCAAGGAAGAGTGTAATTATCTCCGCTGAATAATGTCAGTATAGATGTGTGTGTGTGTGTGTGTGTGTGTGTGTGTGTGTGTCATTGAAAACCATGATTTGGTCAGTGAAAATACGGAATTCATTTGTCCTTGTTGATGGTACCTTGATCTCTGGAAAGTGCTTTAATGCATTTTTGTTGTCTGATTTTCTGGTAGACAAATGTCTTGCGCTTAATTCACCTTTATATGGCACTTTTTGCAGATCTTGCTAGCTACATATCATGTTAATATGTAATGAGTGATAGTTTCAGTAAAAAATAATTCTTACGAGGTTTTGTTTTCAATATCTCCATTGGTATGTACGAAATGAAAAAAGGAGGAGTGAAGACCTGCACTGCAATTTAAGCTTGTCTATGAGCAGTATTATAACAGTTCACCTATTTGACCAAATCTCAATGTCTAGATTTTTATGCCTATGCCCCCCCCCCCCTCCCCCATTCCCCTTCAATGGAGAAGGTGCATATTGCTTTACTAATGTCAGTATGTCACTTGGTAGACAATCCTGTTACTAACCAATGACCAGAAAATAATTTCGTCTACCGTGATGGAACTTTATAGGATGATTAATTGTGGTCAGTAGATCACATTTTTGCGTGTCAAGGTCAGTGTGGTAGGAGACTGAAAAACATTTCTAATGACTTAATTAGGTAACTTATTAGATAACTAATTAGACCTAGGATTGTAAACATTTGCATGTGGCCTGCAAAGAACCCTTCTCACTTTAATGGGTAGTAGGTTCAGGGCACGGTAACAGCATGACGGATTTCTGTCAACTGCTGAATAACTTTAAAAAACATATTTATCATTCAAGATGGATAAGCTGCCTTTATTCATCAGTTCATTGACAAGCAAACTACAATTTTTTAAAGTTTATGTACACGCATCTTGCTTAATGTTACATCTTTCTTTTTAATGATTGACGCTATAGGTTATAATCTAATTATTTCGTTGAATCATTAGTAATCATGGGAACACATTGTAAATGGAACATATACATTGTCAAGTACTATAAACGAGTTTCATTTATGTATGTCATTGGCTCCAGTTCGAAACAGAAAACAAGTGACATTTGGTAGCCTAAAGGTTAGCGCAGGTCATGCTCGAATGTTGATAGGATAACTTTTAAGTGAAACTCTGTAGGTATGATACAATGGAATGTTTTGACCCATGTTGGAATCCTTTATTTTGGTGTTGCGTTTGGCCTATCACTTTTCTTCTGAACCCTATACCCTGAGAGTTAAAATCAAGAAAAGTGTGATGATGAATGTCGAAATTACGATGTTGAAAGCACCATGATGAATGTTCAAACCAATATGGTGAAATATCGAATCAATGATCATAGTTTAGTGATGTCGTGTTTTCATCAACACTGTATCGTATTCCCACCATCATAATTTCGGTTGTCGACTTTATCGTCCATATTTCATGTTTTCATCACCATAGTTACGACTTTCATCATCACGACTTCGAGCATCGCGGTCTGGCGAGAAAAATAAAAACGCGATGGTCCAAACAGAACACTGCAGGTAATACACACGGCATGAGTGTGTACGTAAATGAACCTGCTATACATGTTTACTGTAGGTGAGGAGGAGTCAACTTTGGTACCAAACATGTTACTACATTTACGAGAGCTTAAAATACCCGTGACAATTTGACTGTACGGAAAATTTCATATTTCGGAATTATAACTGGACTCTGACCTTGGAACTTTCTGACCGGACTCGAGCATATATTGACCTTAGACCCAATGATATGCGTCAGCCCTGTCTAATACTGTATCATTTTCAGTGTATGAACACAGCGTCCATCCCAAGCGCCAATACATTAACAAATAATCATATTTTTCACAAACAGCGTGCTCGCCAGGACATACATAAGGTTTTCAAAATGTAGTCGGTTATATTTATATATTCGTATATATATAGTTTTCATTAAATCATATACCCGACAGAGCATTTTACAATAATTGTTTTAGCTGACAAATCATTTTCCGTACACAAACTATATTTTATACAGACAGGCAGACATATGAGGTTTGCTTTATTTCGAACGTTTAGATATTATTTTTTCTGTGAACGGAGAAGGTATTCTTGATATTATTGATGCGAAATAAATGTGTTAAAAGTAGTTTTCTCCTTATTTTTTAGTATATCTTAAAATCAAATTTGTACAAGTTAAGCGGATGTCCCCGATGGAGCAACCAACGGAAAAAAATATGTATTTTCATATTCATTTAGAAAATTTATTCAGCTACATTTTAAAACAAATTTCAGCAAAATATTTTTTTCCCAACATTTTCTACAATTAGTCGAAGTCAGTGATTGTTTTAAGAAAGTGGCCGCAAATACCATTTATTCATATTTAAGAAATTTCTTAAAAGCTTAGATAGCTGACTACTTATCTTAAAATTTAAGTGAAAAATGCTTGTTCTAAGAAATTTCTTAGCAAACTTATGTTTAAAATGTTTTGTGAATAGGACTTAAGATATTTTCTTAAAACTAAGACGAAAATTGTAAAACCTAAGAAAAATTTTAGAATATAAGGAAAAACTTAATATTTAAGAAATATTTTTTATCTTAGTTGCTTCGTGAATACGGCCCCTGATCTACAATTTGAGGGGTTTCAGTGCCGGTTCGGTTCCTTGGTTCGGACATGGTGACGATATCAATTTGCGTAAAATTTGATATTTACTAAGCAAATAGTGGCAGACCGTGTGCAAATCGCATCACGAGCCTGTTTTAATATCGGGCTGTTGTGACTTCTATGTTTGTGTCACACTATAATTGAAGATATATCTGCGAAAATAATACTACGTTCTAAAATTTGAGGGGTTTCAGCGCCGATTCGTTTCATTGGTTAGGGCAGGGTGACGATGTCAATTTGCTTGAAATTTAATGAAATTTTACAAAGCAAATACATGTAGTAGGAAACCGCGTACGAATCGCATTACAAGCCTGTTTTAATATCCGGCTACTGTGACATATATATTTGTGTATGTCTATTATTGAAGATATATCCGTGAAGTTATTAGCCTGATCTACAGTTTGAGTGGTTTTAGCGCCAATTCGGTTCATTGGTTCGGACATGGTGACGATATCAATTTGCGTAAAATTTGATTTTTACTAAGCAAATAGTGGCAGACCGTGTGCAAATAGCATCACAAGCCTGTTTTAATATCAGGCTGTTGTGACTTCTATGTTTGTGTCACACTATAATTGAAGATATATCTGCAAAAATAATACTCTAATCTACAATTTGAGGGGTTTCAGCACCGATTCGTTTCATTGGTTAGAGCAGGGTGACGATGTCAATTTGCTTAAAATTTGATGAAATTTTACAAAGCAAATACATGTAGTAGGAAACCGCGTGTGAATCGCATTACAAGCCTGTCTTAATATCCGGCTGCTCTGACTTATATGTTTGTGTCTGTCTATTTTTGAAGACATATCAGTGAAGTTAATAGACTTATCTACAATTTGAGGGGTTTCAGCGCCGATTCGGTTCATTGGTTCGGACATGGTGACGATATCAATTTGCGTAAAATTTGATATTTTCAAAGCAAATAGTGGCAGACCGTGTGCAAATCGCATTACAAGCCTGTTTTAATATCGGGCTGTTGTGACTTCTGTGTTTGTGTCACACTATAATTGAAGATATATCCCCGATAATAATACTCTGGTCTAAAATTTGAGGGGTTTCAGTGCCGATTCGGTTCATTGGTTAGGACAGGGTGACGATTTTAATTTGCTTAAATTTTGATGAAATTTTACAAAGCAAATACAATCATGTAGTAGGAAACCGCCTACGAATCACATTACAAGCCTGTTTGAATATCCGGCTGCTGTGACTTATATGTTTGTTTATTCTATACCTATTTTATTTATCCAATCGCGAACGTTCATTTGCAACATGTGACCGTACAATATATTACGGTATTGGATGCACGTGCGTACAAAAATCCAGTATTTTCTGTATTTGGACGCACGCGCGTACAAAAAATCCTGTATTTTCTGTATTTGGACGGTTCAACAGTCCCATGTTAAACATACGATAAAGCCTGAAACGCGTGAAAATGTTAATCGGATGAAGTAGGCGCTCTATGTACAGAGTTTGATTATGCGTCTTGAAATCTGGATTTAATTTGAGTTTTTTTTTGTTTACAACACACAAAAACGATTCAAAGGATAACAATGCTATCTGATTTAGATATTAAAACGTTCGTTAATAATCAAAAACTTAAAAATACAGTAAAAAGGATCATCAGATGTTGGAATATTTGAAAAGTCGCTAAAAGAAGCCGTCCGGACGAAACCTAGAACTTGGTATCAGCCCTGACTGTCTGAATAGCTACCTCGGCAGTTTTTATTTAACGGTTAAGAAACAAAATGGAGAAGATTATGAATGGCAGCGGACGGGCGGTCAGCATACAAAACATGTCTGCTCCATAATTCAGTTTTCGTCGGATCTTCACCAAACTTGCTGACAATGTTTGTGGGCATCACATCTCGGCCAGTTTCGATAACCAGCCAAATTGTACCAGGCACTCTTTGATTATAGTCCTTCAATTACTAGAAAAACGGGGAATTTAGCCTTGTCCGCTCTTTTAAGTCGAACAGTTTTCATCCGATCTTCACCAAACTTGCTGACAATGTTTGTGGGCATAATATCTCAGTCAAGTATTATTACCACCCAAATCGCCAAATGGCTGTTGTAGAAAGGTTTCACCATATACTTTTTTAATGATGATACGCAGAAAAAACAACATTCAATGAATTACGTATATTACGTATGAAGTGAAATAAATATAGAATAAACGTTTATTTAAGGTCTAACATTGTTCTGTATAATATATATTTGCACTCATACCAAGCTTGGAAAAACTAGAAAAGGCAGGAATACAATATTCAGTGAAACATTTTTAATTTAAACTATTATTATAGTAAGATTAAATAGATATAGAATAAAAAGGTATTTTAACATTGTACTGTACAATACGAGATATATTTGGACTCGTACCCAGCTGAGAAAACCATATTGAACTCGCCTAGCGGCTCGTCCAATATGGTTTTATCAGCTGGGTACTCGTCCAAATATATCTCCGTATTGTACAGAACAATGTTAAATGACCTAATAGTATGTTTATTATTGAATATATATTCGTGAAATTAATAGTCTGATCTACAATTTGAGGGGTTTCAGCGCCGATTCGGTTCATTGGTTCGGACATGGTGACGATATCAATTTGCGTAAAATTTGATTTTTACTAAGCAAATAGTGGCAGACGGTGTGCAAATCGCATCAAAAGCCTGTTTTAATATCGGGCTGTTGTGACTTCTGTGTTTGTGTCACACTATAATTGAAGATATGTCCCCGATAATAATACTCTGGTCTAAAATTTGAGGGGTTTCAGCGCCGATTCGGTTCATTGGTTAGGGCAGGGTGACGATGTCAATATGCTTAAAATTGATGAAATTTTACAAAGCAAATACATGTAGTAGGAAACCGCGTACGAATCACATTACAAGCCTGTTTTAATATCCGGATGCTGTGACTTATATGTTTGTGTCTGTCTATTATTGAAGTTATATCCGTAAAGTTAATAGCCTGATCTAGCGGCTCGTCCAGTATGGTTTTCTCAGCTGGGTACTCGTCCAAATATATCTCCGTATTGTACAGAACAATGTTAAATAACCTAATAATAATGATTGATTGCTATAAAAGTATGTAAATCTGATAAGATGTAAGGTCGTATCATTTTATATATCAAATGTATTATTAAATCATGACATAAAGATGGTATAACCATCACATATAATGACCTTTGAACAGTTATAAAATAATGAAATTCTGATAAGGCATAAGGAAAGTTTCATATCACATAGTGAAGGCATTATCAGACATCTTGACATAACGGCCACATATAGTGACTGTATGTTATATCATAGTTAAATTCTGGAAACATATAAGGAAAGTGTCAAAACATATATTGGAGGCATTGACACACGTCATGACATAACATATAATGATTCTGTGAACAATCGTTACACAAACTTCGTAAATAAGGCAGCCCTGGCGTTCCATAGGATGAGATTAAAAGATGTGTCCGAACGTGCTCTTTTCAAATGTTATGCATGGTGGCTGATTCCTGCCATTTTTATGGGATAAGTAGGATCGATTCCTGAGTGAGGTAGTGCCTTATTTCATATTAGTTTCATGTTAAACTGTCATTAGTAGATCTAGATTTTGAGGAAGGCCATTTAACAGCTCATCAAAACTCTTTTTTGGAGTTGATTGGTGGATAAAAAATTACCCGGGTCTCCGATTGGAACAGAACATATTTTCATAAGAGGTGTGCAGGTGCTCTGAGCTACGTTGTCAGACAATATAATCCGTTGCAAGGCTCCTGTGGAAATAGGTTGTAACTTGTAAGTTCAACTCTGACACTCTGATATGTAGTGATCTCCCGTAAATGATTTACAGTCAACTCGTCCCCTAATCAACTCGCCCCTAGTCAACTCGCCCCCAGTCAACTCGCCCCCTAGTTAACTCGTCCCCATTTTGATCATTTCGTTGATGATTTTTGAAATGGTCATAACGCCCCCACCTCCCCACCCCACCCCACCCCCACCCCCGCCTACATACACACCTTTCGTTCCCGACTTTGTAGTTTGGGTTTTCTTGTCATTTTTTCCTAGATTATGATCAATTTAACTATAATGAAAAATATGTGTTCTATAATATATGTTCTACATAAAAACATGAATATTAAAATAAAAACACACTACATTTTCTTATGCTTTATAAATATCCGATCGTATGTAAGTGCAGAATGCATGCACGTTTTGTAGCTTAAATTGTGCATGTACTATTGCGGCCGTGTACAGTACCTTTTTCTAAAGATATTTCTTGTTTTGTTTTATTGCGAGTGAAATATTGCGTTGAGATTTCATCTTTTCTTCCTGATTATATCTGGGAGGAAGGTCATTTAACAGCTCATTAAAACTCTTTTTTTTGGAGTTGATTGGTGGATAAAAAATTACCCGGGTCTCCGACTGGAACAGAACATATTTTCATAAGGGGTGTGCAGGTGCTCTGAGCTACGTTGTCAGACAGTATAATCCGTTGCAAGGCTCCTGTGGAAATAGGTTGTAACGTGTAAGTTCAACTCTGACACTCTGATATGTAGTGATCTCCCGTAAATGATTTACAGTCAACTCGTCCCCTAATCAACTCGCCCCTAGTCCACTCGCCCCCAGTCAACACGCCCCCTAGTTAACTCGTCCCCATTTTGATCATTTCGTTGAAGATTTTTGAAATGGTCATAACGCCCCCAACATGAAATAAGTTGTACTGTTTTTGTTTCAAATGAAGACGAAAACTTTTACCATGGAAACAATGGGGTTCGAGCCTAGCGTCTGGAGAGCATGCTTCATGTTTATTTCTTGGTAATTTATCAACAGTAGACTTGCTCAGATGAGACTCTTTTGGGTTTTTTTTTTTTTTTTTTTTTTTTTGTTGTTGTTGTTGTGTGTGTGTGTGTGTGTGTGCGTGTGCGTGTGCGTGTACGTGTGCGTGTGCGTGTGCGTGTGCGTGTGCGTGTGCGTGTGCGTGTGTGCGTGCGTGCGTGCGTGTGTGTGTGTGTGTGTCTTTTTTTATCATAAAATATCTCGTTATTAAATAATCTTTTCATTTCTGAGATGCTCTCGAGTGTCTCCCACCTAAATAAAAGGCCTGTTCAGGTATCGGTGCTATACACCAGGCGCGTTAAAGAACCATATTTAGTATTTGCAAAGAGCTAGGCTAAGCTAGCTACTCTATCTAAAGGAATTCCCTGTACTAGTAGAGGATGAATTTCGCGCCTTTAGTGGTTCCGTTTTCAGTATGTAAAGTGCATATGAACGTGTTTATCATGCAAAAAGTCGCTATATAAATCTGGTACAATGATAGTAAACGCTTTTTGGTGTATTAATTTAAGTAAACACAATTTTGCTATAATATATATTATACACTGTTCCGATTCTAATATGCCCTTCTTCTAAGTATGTGCATATCTTATCAATTAAAACTGAAAAAGTAGTGTACATTTGAAATCTGTTTGAATATGCTGAGGGGAACGTAATTTGAACGCACGCAATAAAGATATTAATATTATATAAGCGCCAGTAGCTGATCGATTCAAATTTCTTTTGTCCATGAATGTTATCACATTAACATCATTTACATTTATACCAGAGCCTCATTTATGCGTGAAAATTAACAGACGATAATTCATATTAAATACTTCTGTTAGAATGAGTGATTAGGCATGACAAATCCCATGAGTGCTTTGACTAAGGGGTGGGTTATTTAAACGTACAGATTATTATCTGATGAATATTTTAAATGATTGAAGATGAAAGGTCGGAAAATCAGTAGAGAAGTAAAGTAAAGTAGTGTCTCTAAAGAAAACGTGAATAGATTTTATATTTAGATCTTATTTGTAACGCGTTTAGCAGATGCTAACGATGTCACATGAACTAAATTTTCGACCCCATGCCCATTTGTGCATATAACAATATGTTCTTGCTTTTTTTTTTTTTTATCTTTTTTTTTTTTTTTCTTTTTTTTCTTTTAAAGTTTTTATTTATCTATTTATTTATTTCTAAATTTTTGAAGCAACCCGTCTTCTTTATCATTCCACTACAGTTTCTATTTTTGCGGGTCTATTTTGCGATGCATGGCTCTGGCCGTGTTTCCTGTGCTGTCCGGGAAATCCACTATATCATAAACATTTTAATTACTTAAAATTGCTGTATTGTCTAACAGGAAAATTAATATTAAGCCCAGGCAGGAAACTACACTGCAGAGGTAACCTGCGTGTTGCAGGGCGAAACGAAGATTAGAAACTAATCTTGATGAGATAAGCTATTAAATAGAGGATGGACTAAAAAAAACTAAAAAAAAAAAACGATTTTCCATAGTTCGAAGCGGGGTAAAATCTATGTAACAAGTGAGCCATTCAGCAGGTGCGCGTGACGAAGGTACCTCCCATAGGTCTAATAAATATGGTTATGTTTAAGAACTAATAAATATCCAGTTGATGTGGGAGAGGCGTCAGAGCTGCATCGAAAAAAGCATTTGAAAATGACGCTAAATGTTTTTAAAATGTTTGTGCATGTCGAAAGTAGATGTTGACTCAGGAAGGCGTTTAGTTTTATTTCTATCTGTCATTTAAAAAGTCTAGATGTGTTAAACGTTAAAATTTCAAAGCAGAAGTTATTTGTGCGAGTTTCTGCGATATTGAATTGGACATTTTAGTTATCAGACATTAGTAGGTCATTAAAGAATTTAATTTGTGCATGTATATGTGATATTGAATTGGACATTTTAGTTGTCACACATTAGAAGGTCAAGAAAAAAATAATTTGTGCAAGTGTGTGTATGAATATAATCTCATTTCTGCTCTTACAGACAGTTTCATCCGAAATAACTTTGTGCACTTTTTAACCTAAACCGAAAGAAAGAAATTATCAGGACAATTTGTCCGTGGTTATAAAATGTTTCTAGACAAATTTAGTGGAAACTAAATCGAAATAGGTTTACGAAAACAACACTTGTATGATGAAATAAATCATGATGGGACTGCTTAAGACGCTATACGCGTGTCTTACTTTAATGTCATATGTTTATATTCGCGAATGTGTTGTAACTATGCAAACTGTACGATACCTTGCAGTGTCAAATTCAGAAATGAAGTCATCAGTCGCAACAATGTCAGTTCCCTCTAAATTGTCATGTGGACTCATGTGCGAAGAAAATAGTGAATGCGTTTCCTTCAGTTATAATAATGCAACTGGTACATGCAATTTAAGCGATAGTGATCAACTAATGGCACCACTGGAAGTTGTTGAAAGTAATGGAAGTACATTGTATAATCTTAAAGGTAAGAAATGGTGTTTTGTTACATAAGAAGAAAAAAAACTATTTAAAAAAGCTACATCTGATTGTTATGTATGACAACTCACAACCATCTGAGACTACATTCGAACTATTGTTTTTGTACTGTATAACTATAAACACTTTATACGCAAATACGTTTGAACCAAATGCCATTGTAACAAGATTTAACAAATTATGCAACGTTTTAGTAATAAATGACGACGACAAATATAAACGTGTATAAAACTCAATCACTTCTTTCTATATTTGCTGTCTCATTTATCAAGTTATTTGATATGAAAATTTCAATAAAATCTTTCCAAAAACTGGTAAAGCAGAAAATGATTTGAAATAAAATATGATATAATAAAAATATAGGTAGACACTAAGTTTCGCTTGTCTCCTTATTATTAAATTTGAACACTTTTTCTATCTTTTATTCTCTTGTTTTTAAAAGTCTATGAATAAAGCTTGGATTTATTAATTTCAGGATGCGAAGAAGGTTGGGAAGTTAATAAACACGCGTGCTATTTGTTCTCACTTACGTGGCGCTCTTGGGAATCTTCTAAGGTTAGCCTCTGTTAAATTCGTCTTCACTTTAGGTTTTTATGCTTAATGTAATATACTGCAGTAGCTCAAGTTTTATTTCTTTTGAAGGCTAGAATTTTTTATTCATGTCGATAATTTTCACTACAATTTCTATATTTTCGTTGAATAGTTATATGACACTGGCCAATAAATTGGTGTAGTAGTTATAAAATGTTAGATTTTTATGGTGCACGGTAAGACTTTTTAATGACATTATAAAGCCATACTTTTTATATCTTTTTATTAAATAAACTTGCCGTATACTTTTATTTCAAAATTAAAACCTTAAAAAAGATATTTGAAATGTTTTCTATCTTGTCTCTGTTTATTCTGTTGCAGTCGTACTGCGAATCCCTGGGTGCGAGCCTTGTCAAAGTTGAAAATGACGACGAACATCAATTTATTCGACATCATATACAAAGAAACTGTAGGTATAGTGCTTTTGCTGAGTAAACGTTATCTTTCACTATGTCAATTTTTCAGACAAAATTTGCTTCCTATTTTAAATACCTGGCAGTTTAGAAAGATAAAAGTTTCAGACTTTCAGTTGTAGATTTAATGGCGTATCGGCATGTACACTTTACAATAAAAGGAAAATAGAAACATTTATTAATTTTTTTTAAGTTTTGCTTGGAAGTGAAATATTGTCTTTATGCTAACTAAGATATGCTGAAAGTTTTGTCTTATTCACAAATAAAGTCAAATTAATATTTTTCAAATTTTGTTGTCAAAAAATGGCTAAAATTTACAATGAATAAATCTTTTAATTCTATAAAAGATGGCGGACAATTATTCTTCTGGATCGGAGCGCGTTATAATGCAACAGCTGGTGAACATCGCTGGATTGACGGTACAGAAATGTCATTCAATGGTTGGGGCACTGGAAGACCAGGAACATCAAAAGGCTGCATTGATTATCTTGATAACACTGGCTGGTTATGGAATTCACACTGGGACTGCACAAATACAGATGGTCCTTGCGTTTGTGAAATAGATAGAATGTAGTATTAATGATGCAGCGATATTTCCACTTGACCACGAATATCAAGACTTGATGGCATGATTGGGATTAAAATAGGTGGCCCCTATTTGTTTTTGCTTTATATGTCAAAGGACAAGGTCAAAGAGGACTGATACCTGATAATGATTTTCACCCAATAACTTGAGAACAACTTGGCCCAGAAAATGTTAGCTTGAAAGCATCTCTGGGTTTATGACCAACACTATTTTCAGAAGTCAACAGGTCAAAGGTCAAGGTCACAGGGTCCTGAATATTTAAAACGGTTTTCATTCATTTGCCCCCGTTCAGAATTTTCAAACATGGTAGAATGACTTGGCCCATGAAATAGATTAGCCTTTTGCTTTTGGGTCATTTCGTCAAAGGTCTCACTGGCCTGAACCTTAAACTTTGTTACTGCACAATAATTTCAGATCCACTTGACCGAGAACCTTCTATTATATTGTTTTTGTTTTGTTTTTTTGGTCAGTAAATCAAAGGACAGGGTAACAGGGAAATGAACCTTGAAAACGGTTTCCGCACAATAATTTGAGAACCATTTGATCCAGAACCTTCAAACTTGAAGGCATGATTAAGCATATTTTAGTTTATAGGCTTATGAAATTGATGACTTTTATTGGGGTTTTTTGGGGGGTGGGGGTGGTCAATAACTCATTACGTGAAGGTCTCAGAAGCCTGAGCCTCGATAATACTTAGTGAAACGAGAATCACTTGACCCAACATCTTCAAATCTGATATCAAAGTTGAACGTATGAAGTAGATTCTCCTGTAGGTAAAACGTTAAGATCGCTGTGACAGATTAAAGGTTAAGGTCACAATGACTTTAAACTTAAAGTGTTTAGGATGTGTAGCTGGAGAGTGCGAAGGCCTACATGTATGACCGTCAGACTTCATTGTATGCTTTTTTTTAGGATCAGTTGATGAATTTTAATATTGTGTAGGTCTAACGTCAAAGTAACATCAGATGACATGACCTGTTTCCTCTGACAGACCATCATGGGGGCACATTTATTCTAAATACAGCTTTTGTTTGTCTTGATTACATTTAGAAAAACATATTCCCGATTGGCTCTTTTTTATTCTATATCATAGTTTTACATTATAGAATTATTGAAAGTAATGAAAAAAAAATATTCTATTATCTTCCCTTATTTGTTAAGATTAACGCTATACATAATAGTCTCCCGTTTACCGTCTAAATCAATACCGATCAATGATAAAGAGGTCCAATTGTACCTCAAACGGATAAAGTATTGTATGGTTCTAGAAGTACAAACTATTACATGTACATAAGCTATATATATAGATATTGTAAGCTTATTCAACATCTTAACCCGCCCGCTTAGCTCAGTAGGTAGAGCGTCGGTCTACGGATCGCGGGGTCGCGAGTTCGATCCTCGGGCGGGGCGTTTGTTCTCCGTGACTATTTGATAAACGACATTGTGTCTGAAATCATTAGTCCTCCACCTCTGATTCATGTGGGAAAGTTAGCAGTTACTTGCGGAGAACAGGTTTGTACTGGTACAGAATTCAGGAACACTGGTTAGGTTAACTGCCCGCCGTTACATAACTGAAATACTGTTGTAAAACGGCGTTAAACCCACAACAAACTTATTCAACATCTTGCTTTGAGTGAAGAAATTGTTATCTTTTTCAGGGCGCTAGTACCGCAAAGGAAGGCGGCATTGTAGATGTCATACATCTGTAAGATATCAAATAGATAATGTCGACTTCAGATGGAAGTTATTAATTGATTTTTATATTTTTACTTATTAAGAAAGTAACACATTGAGTGAATCAGTGACGTTGATCAGTTTGTATTTTATTGAAAATGTACTCGACATTGATGTAGGAAAAACTCAAGTGTGTTTCTAAATGTTTTTCAGACGGAAAATGTTTAACTAAAATTTGATGAATTTTATTTCATTCGTTAAATGTGTATTTTTTAGTTACAACCCACTGCTATAGTCTATGGTGAATTGTAATTGTGTGTTTTATTTCCTGTATTTTTAAATTTTATGTTTATATAAATATTTAATCAAAAGTCCTCTATATATACCAGCGGCTTCGCAAAAATGCTGGACATTCAGTCAGACAAAGCCTATTGCAATTAGAGAAACCGTGAGCGAACAACATGGACCCTTACCAGACTGCGTGTGTGTATCTATGCATAAAATATCTTACTAAGTTTGTGCTAATTAGTGTTAATCCTGGGGTGCCTCTAAAATATACTGGCTGCAGAACTGACATTCTGAAGTACATTTGTGGTGCATATTTGTGGTGTTTTCTTTTACAAACATCTCATGAAAATCACAGCTACCTGATAAGGACTAAATCAGTGTGTATATAATTAATGGCAGGCACTGTCCAAATGCTTTAGAAAGAAATCTTAAAGGCTGAATGATTTGGAAAAAAGCTTATATTATTCATTTATAATAAAAACACCGTCGGTGTAATTTATGTGTTAGTTTTCATCACAAATAATCAAACAGAACCAAAACTACTCTTATATAGAACATTCTTGGAAGAATAAATAATCTGGATCGATTTTTACTATTGTTCATAATGTATATAAACATGTGTGCCAACAAAAAAACTGCTGACTTTCTTAATCAATGCAACCCACAAAGTGAAGCGTCTGGTGCAATTGATGCAATTTCCTTCATAAATAATGGAACTGAATCACATCAAACACTTCACAAAATTGTAAAATTCTGTTCTAAGAAAAAAGAAACGAAAATGTATCAAATGAAATTTATATTTAGGCTCTTCATCAGAGACTGACCTTCCTTTACTTTTCTGCAGGACATACCTCATTTCCATGTATCAGGAAGTCAACACATTGAACATTTGCAACACATATGTACAAATTCTTGGCTTTTTTACCAAAACAGCCGTCAAAAATCCGTTATATTTACCTGGTTAAAAAAAACATCCACAGTATTTCGGAATCACCAAGGCAATATAACTGCTATTACCGGTAGCTCTCTCTCTCTCTCTCTCTCTCTCTCTCTCTCTCTCTAAAGAAACCTTTTCAGATTGTGGAAATCACATGTTAAATTGGCGGTCCAGAAATACCGTACCTAAATTCGTAGCTTTGCTGTTATTATCAGACATGTGTCATTGTAAACAAATATCAAATATTTACTGTTTATCCTGCAAATACATCAAGTTATGGTGTTACATGTTTGAGCTAATGTGACGTCGTTTAACAAAAACGTGTTTTAACAGAAACAACTTTATAGAAAGTGTTTTCGAAACTGGAAACTATGCGAATATCTAATGAACTGGAACTGAAAAAAGGTGCGTATATTGTGAAATATGTCAGGTTTGGACATGCTGAAGGTAAAATATTATGAATGCAATAAAGACAAGTAAAATTTTGATGAAGAGCATCAAATCGCCTGAAAACTGAATTTACAATAAGGTAAAACAAAATCAGTAATTTAATGATATACATATACTACATATCAACAAAATTTATCATGTAATCCGAAACAGGTAAACAGAGAGTCTTCCAGCCAGTGTGTTTATATATATACCACAGTACACATTGCAAACATTTACTAATATTATCTTGAATGAATAACACACTTAAATTTAATTAAGTTTCAGTTGTTTGAATGAAAGTGCACATTTTTTTATTTACTCAGCAATACAGCTGCATTGTCCGTTAAGAACGTTTGGTTCTTTTAGACAGTGTATGTTGTATTTCATTTTACCTCTAAAGTGGATAACATTTTACTTTTAGAAGGAATTTAGTGTCTGTTTTACAAACTCATCGTGTACATAATTTTCAATAAAGAATTCCCTTTTCAAAGACTCTGTTTAATTTCCTCTTTCTTTTGTATAATCAGCAATATTTTAGAATTCCAATTAATTTTCACTCCAATTCAATACTAGAAACCATTTCTGAAATTATCAGTTAAATGTTGTAAAGACTGGGGTTGAATTAGGATTCTGAGTAGGTTGAGGATCTTTTTTTACTAGCAAGTGATAAGAAATAAATTAACTGTGCTTATTAATCTGACATGGTTGTAAACCCGTTATTGTCAAAATGCAGTAATTCGGTCAAAAATGTGCTTCCGTGGTGTAATTGAAAGAAGTCCTTAATAAATAGATCCTAATTTTTCCATTTTTCGCGCATTTGCGCGCAAATCGGGGGCCAAATGGACATTATTTCACCCGTGGAATGAATTTTACATAAAATAGGACACTTTTCATGCTAGTATTCGCACGTTTTCGAGTTGTTTATTTGAAAACGAAAGTAGGGTGTTTATTCTGCGGACCACTTTCTGAAATGCGGCAATATGAGGGTACTTTACTTCAGTTGACTTGCATTTCACTGCATACTATTCAACACCCCTTTTTCTTTTCGTTTTATGAAGCAAATGACGGAGTGAAAATCTAGAAACTGTAACAATATTGTTTTGAAGTAGCTGACTTTTATATGAAACAAAGAACACTTTCTTTTATTGGTATATGATCCTTATAGCAGTTTAATGAGAATACTTATTTACATGTTTCAGATCACGTGATAGGGCTGTTGATACGGAGTATAGGGATATGATTTTTTGTATATTTTCCCAATTTCCCTTAAAAGTTATCTTTTTCAATTATAAAAATATTATGCAATTTTCACCTCCTAATTCCTTTATGTAAACCTTTTTTTAACTGCCTTATTTTTCTTTTATTTCAAATATCATTTTTTCATTGTCACATTTTAATAATTTCTCCTACCGGTTGCAGAATCCAAAAGCGTATCAAATATAGTTGTCGGTTTCTACCGGCGACGAATAATTACAATTTTAATAAAATATAAGCGCCAGCAACTGATCGATTCAAAGTTATTTTGTCAATGAATGTTATTCTTTTGCATATTAACCATTAACATCATAAACACCTACACAAGAGAGATGCATCAATTATTGTTAATTCCAAGAGTTGCGTAGAGCTATTTCCTATGTGGAGATACGGATATATGACTTTTGAGTGGCTAACTCGAGTATACAGATCAGTATCTGTTGTAATATTTCAAATAAATGGAAGAAGAAAGGTTGGAAAATCAGTAGAGAAGTAAAAGTAATGTCTCTCAAATAGAATTTGAATAGATTTTATATCTAGATCTTATTTTTTTGACAAAAGATAAATATTTTTCTGCTTTAGAACATACTCTCATATCAGGAAAGCATAACAATGTCACCTTATATGTAATCAGTTTATTATGAGTTGAACAGGAACAAAAAAAGCACTTACAATATGAATGTTTGCAATGTATGATGCAACTCTTATAATCTGACGACTTTACCGAATCTCTTTTGCATCAAACTGTATAGCCTGGTTCCCGCCGTGTATAAATAGTTTAACTGTTAAGGGGCAGGTAATCCAGATTTCAAACTGTATGAGAGTAAGCTTTGAACAAAAAAAAAATCTAAACATCTTATTGATGTAATACAAAACTTAAAATTTCAAAACCAATATATTTTTAAAGCAGGACAAAATTTCTATTTAGTTTGATATTATTAGACTACTTTTACGCAGTGCGTGGCTTTCCCTGGTTGATATACATCCTTGATTTTTCCCCTAGCTCCTACATCTCCACTAAATTTTCAACCCCATGCCCATTTTTGCATCTTATCAATATTCAAAATGTTCTTGGTGTTGGATGTTGAATCAATCTGTCTACTATATCATTCCACTACAGGTTCTATTTGTCGCGGGCCCCTTTTTTGCGATGCATGTCTCGGATCGTGTTTCCCGTGCACTGTGCTTTCTGGAAAATCTACTATATCATAAAACATTTTAAATTTTTAAAGCTGCTGTATTGTCTAACAGGAAAATTGACATAAAGCCTAGGCAGGAAACTTCACTCTACAGAGGCAATCTCGAACCTTGTGCAGGACGAAATGAGCATCAGAAACACTGCTCTAGAGTACGGTAGGATAGGCTATTGCATAGAGGATGGTCTAAATAATTCAACAAGCGAAAGCGTCTATGTAAAAACGCGACCCACGCAGCAGGTGCGCGTAACGAAGAAACCTCCTATTGGTCTATAATTAGCATGCTTATGTTTTAGAATCACAATATCCAGACAAATAGCAAGCTGATGATGAAGAAGCGACAGTGTTGCTGGGGAATGGACGTTGAATATTGAAATTGAATTGATTTTGAATGCAGTAATTTTGTATAGTCTAGATCTGTTAAACGTTAAAATGTCAGAGGAGAAGTTATTTGTACAAGTATCTGTGATTTTGAATTGAACATTTCATTTGTCAGACATTTGAAGGTCATTAAAGAATTTAATTTGTACAAGAATATGTGATTTTGAATTGGACATTTCAGCTGTTACACATTAGAAGGTCAAGAAAGAATTTAATTCGTGCAAGTGTGTGTGAATATTGTCTCAGACAATTTCATCTGATATTAATCTGTGCATTCTTTAATCCAAACAAAATAATGAATTTATCAGGACAATTTGTCCGTGGATATAAAACATGATTCTAGACAAATTTAATTGAAATTAAATTTTAACAAGTCTTTAAGGTTTACAAAATCAACTCTAAATAAGTCTTTACGTCTTGTGTTACAAAACAACACTTGCGAGAAGAAATAAATCATGATGAGACTGCTAAAGAGGTTATACGGGTGTCTTACTTTACTGACATATGTCTATATTCGCGAATGTGTCGTGACTATGCAAAATGTAAGATACGTTGCAGTGTCAGATTCAGAAATGAAGTCATCAGTCGCAACAATGTTTGTTCCCTCTAAATTGTCATGTGGACTCGTGTGCGAAGAAAATAATGAATGTGTCTCGTTTAGTTACAATAATATATCTGCAGTGTGCAGGTTAAGTGATAAAGATCCAACAAAGGAACCACAGGAAGTTGTAGCAAGTAATGAAAGTACTTTGTATTTCAAAGGTAAGCGCTTTTTGTCAGTAAAACTGTTTCAAACGCTATACGTAATTTGTTTAATTGATTAATTTATTTACCATACCAGATTAGATTTATATAGCGCCCTTTTTAATAATAAACACGTCCTAATGCGTTATAGCAAACGCAGCCACACAGGGCGCGTAATTTATCATCTGCTAGAACAGACACAGAGTGATCTGAACAGAGGGACAGAGTGAGACAAACCCCAGAATAGATAGAGATAAAACATTTTTAGATACAGGCGGTCCGGCTAACTTAGCCTAGCCATTTGCGAATAGACAGTCTGGTTCTTTCAATATGCCCAGTGTATAGCACCGATACACTACACACGAAGCCGCCTTTCCTGGGAAGAACCAGAGCAGGCGTCTTATTTGCAATTGGGAGACACCCAAGAGCATCTTGGGAATTTCTAGCGCCTAGACCGGTGTTGAAAAAAAACCCAGTTGATTTCTTCCCCGGGAAAAAACCAACTGGTTGATTCTTTCCACGTGGAAAAATCAACTAGTTGGTTCCCCCTGGTTGGCTTTTCTCGTTTCCCACCCATAATTGTTTTTCTCCTTTCCCCAGACCCACCTACCCCCCTCCACATTGGTTGTTTTTTCCCCTAGTTTCTTAATTTTTATGCATAAACAAGGTAGAAAAAAAACAACTGGATGTTTTTTCTCCTTTTCTTCACCCTGGTTGTTTCACCCCCTCCCCTAGTTTTTGTGTATAAACAAGGGAGAAAAAACAACCGGTTGTTCCCCCCCCCCCCTCCCTCCCCCTTGTTGCTTTTTTTCCCTAATAACTAAGTTTTTTGTTCATAGACTAGTTTTTGTGTGCATAAACCAGAGAGAAAAAAGAAAAACTTGTTTTTTTCTCCCTTGTCTTTTCCCTCAGTTTTTTTTTTGTGTGCATAAACAAGGGAAACAACAACTGTTTCCCCCCCCCCCCCACCACCACCACTACACACACACACACACACACACACACACACACACACACACCTCTACCCAAACAAAAATGACCCAATAAACAGTGCAAATAAACGCCACCAAAACTATGATTCGCAAGCGAGTTGTTAGTCTAATAAACACCAAGAAAACCATGTTACAATTTCACAGGCAAATAAGCTAATGCATGGTTAATTAACACAAAATGTGTCGTTTATCAACAGTTTCAACACGCTAATGGAGCGCATAAAAGATCGCATAATGGAACACATAATAGATCACAAAATAGATCGCTAAATGGATCGCATAATATTCGCTTAATAAATCGCTTAATGGAACGCATAACAGATCGCTTAATAGACCGCTCAATTGAAGTAAATGCATTCATCAAAAAGGCTGTGTTCAGTTGAAACCATTCAGTTTTGGCAAATTGTTTATGTGACTCAGATGTAGACTGGATTTGCAGAGAAGCACTGTACAGAAACTGTTGAAAAGGCTTTTATGTTAAAAGTATTAAAGCACTGTTACAATAATGTTAACTATATATATTATGCATGACATGATAATCATTTAACAATTTCATGATCATTGCGGTTTAGTTTTACACAAATCATTTGATAAATCATGCAGCTAACAGAAATTCTATCACGCATACACTTATTTTATTGAAATCTTAAAAAAAAAACACAATGTAAACAAGCATTTATTTATACTGAATTGTATGCATTAAGAAAATACCTTTATTTGTAAGTCATAGAAAATAAATGAAATGACAAACACAATTTCCTCTTCAATAATCCATTTTGTTCATCCTCTATAAACAACAAAATGCACTAATGTTTGTCCCTCTACATCACTCCTAAGATGATGTTACATAACATGACCATGGCAACTAGAAGATGTGCTGTGAATTTCTAAATTGGGTGGATTAAAACCATATGTTTCCCGATGAAAGAGGTAAAAGCCTTCTGAGTGACTCTGTAAAGTTAATAACTCGCTTCAAAATCGCGATCCATTTAATGGAACACGTTCCGTTGGCGATCCATTACAATTATTTCTTGATTGTTTTTGGTTGTTTCCCTCTTTCCCCCCCCCCCCCCCCCCCCCCCCCCCCCCCCCCACCCCCGGTGAAGTTGGAAGAAAATGACTGGCTGAATTATACACAGTGCAGGAGGAAGAAACTGACTAGTTGGTCCTTTCCCCCTATTGTGTATGTATCAACATGTATGTATAACAGGCGATGAAGGGGGATAAACTGACTAATTGATTCTTTCCCCCTTGTATGTATGTATCTACATTTCTGAATAACACACAGTAAAGGGGGGGAGGGGGAAGAAACTGACTGGTTGGTTCCTTTCCCCCTACTATGTACATACCTGAATGATTTGTTGTTTTTTTTCTCCACTAGTATTTTTAGTTCTAACATGTTGCTCTTAATTTAGCATTTTTGTTGATCAGTCTGCCTGATGAGATCATGGATGGCATAGTTATGGAGCGGACATGAAACAGACCCTGTTAACATTTGACCTTTAAGTGTGACCTTGACCTTGGAGCAAGGGGTCTGGGTCCTGCTCATGACACGTGGTCTCATTATGGTGAACATTTATGCCAAGTTATTTCAAAACCCCTGTTACAGCCCGGCCAAGAATTAACACATACGCACGCATGAATGTACGGACGGACAGTGCAACTTTATTTAATATGCCCAGCTTCGGAGGGCATAAAATAATCGTTGGGGAGAAAAAAAACAACTGGTTGGATTCCCCCCGCCCCCACCCCCTTTTGGGTACAAAAATGAAGGGGGGAAACCAACAAAGGGGGGACCAACCGGTTGATTTTCCCCGGGGAAAATTCAACCGGTTGCTTTTATCCCCGGAAAAAAAACTGACTGGGTGAATAACTGGGCTGTTACAACGGGATTCGAATATCAGACCTCTGGATTGACAGTCAAAAATGGAAGTTGACAGACCTCAGACTACATTCGAACTTTTTCTTTTTTAATCTAATGGAATAATTTAAACACTTACGCAAATACGTTTGAACCCAGTTTTAACAGATGATATCAACAAACACAGAAAGGCGGATAAAATTCAATAACATCTTTCTATATGTGTCGTCTAAATTATTCATAAGTTGCATAATTCATAAGTTTCAATAAAATCTTTTCAAAAAATGTAAAATGGAAATGTCGGAATAATAAAATAACAGTTAAACTTGTCTCCATAATTACACTGCTCTTTCATTTCTGCACATTTTCCATATTACTAAATTCCAGCGTTGTTTTTATCTTTTTATGAACAAGTCGCAACTTTTGACGTTTTAAACGTCTATCTAATATAAAGCTTAGATCTGTTCACAAAGATAACAATAAAATAGAATCTTGATGCTAGTATATTATTTCAGGATGCGAAGAAGGTTGGAAACTTTATAAACACACGTGCTATTTGTTCTCAGTTACGTGGCGCTCTTGGGAATCTTCTAAGGTTGGTTTTAACACGTATAGACATGTATAGTACATTGCTGAGAAATCCTGAAGACAAAAGCTTTTCACTTATGTGTTTTATGCTGAATGTACTATTATAATAACAGCGCACGTTGGCTAAAGATGTTTTTATTCATTTCGACTATTTTAGATATGTCTATATTTGTATGATATTTCAATAATAATAATACGTTACCTGCCAATAAGTTGGTGTTATAAACTATAATAGTGCACGGTAAGACATTTTAATGACAATATAAAGTCAAAGCTTTCTTATATCTTTCCATGAACAAAATTTGTCGTCTACTTTTATTTCAAAATTAAAACCTTTAAAAAAAGTATTTGAAATGTTTTCTATCTTGTCTCTGCTTATTCTGTTGCAGTTGTACTGCGAATCCCTGGGTGCGAGTCTTGTCAAAGTTGAAAGTGACGACGAACATCAATTTATTCGAAATCAGATACAAAGTAAGTATCTTGTTCTTGCTACGTAATATGTCAATTTTATAGCAAAAATATTTCCTATTTCAAATATCGGGCAAAAATCACAGTTTAGAAAAGTAAAATCATCTATGAATGTTCTTAAGTTTTGCATAGAAGTAAAATATTGATTTTATGCTAAGTATGATATTCTGAAAGTGTTACCATATTCACAAATAAAGCCAAATTAAGCTTTTCCAAATTTGCTTGTCAAAAATGGCTAAAATTTACAATGCAAAATACATCATCCAATCGTTTATGTGGGTGTTATCAAATTAAAAACAAATCGGGATACTTGTAAGTTCCTATTTTCACTCTCAGAGTTTTTAGTATGAGCTTGTTATATTGCTTGCGCACCGGAATGGCATGATTTTATCCATGCCGCCAAAGAAATACATCTGACGCTCACCATGCCAGGAGACTGCCGTGCTGTTAATCACAACTAGCAATAAGTGAAATGGTTATATTGATTATGTCGATAGTTGCCCTTTGTTCTTTATAATTTATTTCTCGGTTCAAAAGGTTATATTACAAAGAACATAACGTTACACTACAAATGATGAAACCAAACCGAAACATTTTTTTAGAAACGTCCTGATATACGATTCTATAAACAGAGAAATGAAATCGTTATAGGCCGGTTTATTACTAGAAATAATGTCAGAACCTTAAACTAATTCCAACATATTTATTTTTATATTTACTGAAGATGTATAATATTTAGTTACTTATGCAATACCGGGAAAAAGTCATCGAAAGAAATCCAAACCAATCTGAGGAAGCTAGGTAATATTGAATAAACCTTTAATAAACAAAGCATTGCAAGTTTATCTAAGACAAAATCAGTAAAACGAAATAATAGTATCATTTCTTTATTTACTTTTTTTCATTACAGTCATAATGAAGCGGTTCAAGATGTATTTTATAAAACAAATGCCGTTTCAAGCGAATTTTGATGTTTTCAAGTACCCCACTCATCTGCAGTAACACTATAATTACATTTTACGAATCACGATATTTTAAGGACATTTTTCTGTGTTTCATTTCCTAACATATTACATATTCCACATTGGAATAAGTTCAACAAAAAAAGTGAAAATGACCAGCCTATTGAGCTTATTTTAAAACATAATTTGTAAAACACGGTTTGCATGGAAACAGTCAACCAATGGTTGTATAGCTGGGGATATCCTGCTCTCATAATTGTAATGCAGCTCTGTAGAGTTACTGGAAAAATGTTTACATG
The DNA here is from genome assembly GCF_021730395.1 of Mercenaria mercenaria. Taxonomy (NCBI): domain Eukaryota; kingdom Metazoa; phylum Mollusca; class Bivalvia; order Venerida; family Veneridae; genus Mercenaria; species Mercenaria mercenaria. Next base: position 57,471,118 of record NC_069375.1, on the reverse strand, counting down.
AGAGCCGAATCATCTCATTTGCATCTACAACTAGCGTTCAATTATCACCGAACGCATAGAAAATAACAGCATATGAACATATCATTCATAGATATTATGGACTTGTTATTCCACAAACACTGTTATGGTCTCTGTGGCCGAGTGGTTGTTACGATCGCTGACTTTAATTCACTTGCCCCTCACCGATGTAGGTTACAGCCTCACTCGAGGGGTTTAATTCTTCGTGTGAGGAAGGAAGCCATCGTTGGCTTATAGAAGGTCTGTGGTTCTTAACCAGGTGCCCGCTCGTGAAAACAAAAATGCACGGAAGGGCACCTGGGATCTACTTCCGCCATAAAAGCATGACCTAAAATTGTGTCGATGCGGCGTTTAACCCAACAAAAAAAATAGACAAATCTAACACTGTTATGTGAAACATTCCTTATACAAAAGGCGTACAGGTATATCCTAAGGACGGCCAGCACATATTTATGCAATCTCGCCAGGCATATGTATGTTTTTGACAACACAGAAAATGACGTCACTCGACCTTCAGCTATTTCCGGAAGTAAATAAAATGAAAGTAGAAATGCTAAACTTGAAAACAAAAGCCGCATTTTGATTTGTAGATAGTCAGGGGTCACGCGCAGGGGTCACCCCTTCTAAATGTATGCGCGTGGACTTTTTTTTTTTTTTTTTTTTTTGCTATTGGGGAGCCAATTTTCAGCATTTTATTACGAATTGAAATTACCTGGGCTTTAGTACAGCATGTCAGCTTTTAATCTATGAAAAAACATTTGAGCTCTGGATAAACAGAAATCCCACATGGGTCCGTAACGGACCAAGGGTACATTGATAATTTTGGAACTTCATCAAATCGCTCAAAATGTCATTTTTGATGCTGTCTGAGAGTGTCAGTATATGCCTCAGATGTAAGATATAATCGTATTTGAGAGCTGCAGACCTAGACATTTCAGAAATATTTTCAAAATAAGTTTCGTGTAATAAATGTTGTTTCTGCGGAAGCGTGAAAGGGCAATCAGACGCTAATACGTTTTAGTACGTTAAGGCTGCGGAAAGGATATAAGTAATATTTATGAGGTAGGCGAAAGGAATCATCACTTGCAAGAAGTATATTACACATATATAAGTCTGAAATGACACTAGTGATGGATGTTTTACTTTCAGTTTTTAAAGTGGGTGTCTGTCTTTGCTTTGAAATATGAAAATACTACATAAATAAAGCGATTCATTCTATTAAAGATGGCGGACAAGAGCTCTTCTGGATCGGAGCACGTTATAATGAAACAGCTGGAGAACATCGCTGGGCTGACGGCACAGAAATGACTTTCAATGGTTGGGGTGCTGGAAGACCGGGAACAATTAAAGGCTGCGTTGATTATGTTTGGAACACTGGCTGGTTATGGAATTCACATTGGGACTGTACAAATACAGATGGACCTTGCGTTTGTGAAACAGGTATAATGTAGTACTAATGATACAACGATATCTCCAACTGACAACACTACTGAAATGATTATCACTTTATGTTATTATGTCCTCCCCTCCCCCGCCCCTTTCAGAGAAGTGGGGATAAATTGTAAATTACTTGGCACATGTCGGTCGCGTTGGTTTGTCTGTTGATAAAGCGAACGGTATCCGCTCAATAACTTGAGAACCACTTGACCACGAATATCAAAACTTGATAGAATAATTGGGCTTATAAAATAGGTGGCCCCTGTTGTTTTCTACGTTAATAGGTCAAATGACAAGGCAAAAGAGGCCTGAAACTTGAAAACGATTCCCGCTAAATAACTTGGGAACCACTTTGCCCAGAACATTCAAACTTGAATGCATGACTGGGTCTATAAAGTAGATGACCAATACTGTTTTTGGGAGTCAATAGGTCAAAGGTCAAGGTCACAGGGGCCTGAACATTTAAAACGGTTTGTGCTCATTAACCTTACTACCACTTGACCCAGAGTTTTCAAACTTGGTAGAATGTCTTGGCTTATGAAATAGATGACCCTATTGTTTTTGGGTCATTTCGTCAAAGGTCAAGGTCACAGGGTCCTGAACATTAAACTCGGTTTCTACTCGATAACTTCAGAACCACTTGACCCAGAACCTTCTATTGTTTTTTTGGATCAGTAAATCAAAGGACAAGGTCACAGTGAATGGTTTCCGCACACTAATTTTAGAACCACTTGACCTAGACCCTTCATGCTCTTGATAGCATGATTGGTCTCATGAAGTAGATGACCCTAATGTTTTGGCGACAATAGGTCAAAGGTCCAGGTCACAGGGACCTGAACACTGAAAACTATTTCTGCACAGTAACTTTAGAATCACTTGACCCAAAACCTTTAAGCTTTCATAACATGATTGAGCTCATAAAGTAGATGACCCCAATTGTTTTTGTTGCAGTATGTCAAGGGTCAATGTCACAGGAGCTTCTACCTTGAATACGGTTTTCGCTCAATGACTTCACCGGTAGTATAATTCAAATTCAAGTATGACACCATTTTTACAATTTCGCGATTATTAAACATCGCGAACATACTCAAAGTTTAAAATTCGCGAAATTTTGACCCAGCGAATAAGTAATTGAGCGCACGAAGCAGATTACTCCTATGGCTTAGAGGTCAAGGTCGTTGTGACATTGAAACTGAAATGGGCTTTTATTGAAAGCTGGAGATAACTTGGGCCTATTGCTGTATCGCATGATTTTTTATGGTTAGTAGATGACCTTATCATTTTGGGTATTAAAGGTCAAGGTCACAGTGACCTTAAACTTAAATTGTTAAGGATGTGTAGCTGGAGAATGCCAAGGCCTATAACCGACAAACTTTACAGTATGCTTATTTATGGTCAGTTGATGAATTCTAATGTTGTGTAGGTCATAAGGTCAAAACAACAGCAGATGACATACCGGTACCCAGTTTCCTCTGACAGACCATCATGGGGGCATATTTATTTTAAAAACAGCTCTTGTTTTTCTTGATTTGATTTAGGAATACATGTTCCCAAATAGCTGTTTTTTATTATTCTAAATTATAGGTTTTATATTTTATAATTATTGAAAATAATTTATATTATACACGCTATCATGAAGGACACTTCAGCTTATAAACTTCACTCTCGATTGCTGTCCTTCTAATAACCTGGGTCCAGTAGCAGTAGAATACACAGTGACGAATTGGATAAAAACTAATTCTATTAACTTCCCTTGTTTCTTAAGATCAACGCTATACATAGTTGTCTCCCTTCCACCGTTTAACCCAATACCGATCAATGATAAAGAGGTCCAATTGTGACTCAAACGGATAAAATATTGTATGGTTCTAGAAATACAAACTGTTACATATTTGAATAAAATGGGTTGTTCTTTGAAAACAAGATAAAATATTGATGATGTTAAAAAGAATTATTGAACTTGTGTCTGTATATAAACTTTGTACATAGATCGTGATAGCTTATTTAACGTCTTGCTTTTAAGTAAAGAAATTGAAATCTGTTTTCAGGGCAAAGGAAGACGGCATTGTAGATGGAAGTTATAAATTGTCTTTATATGTTGCTTTAGTAATAAAGTAATACTATGAGTGAATCAGTGACGTTGATCAGTTTGTATTTTACTGAAAATTTACCCTACACTGATGTAGGAAATGGTGTTTCTAAATGTGTTTCAGACTGAAAACGTTTAACTAAAATTTGATGTATTTTATTTCATTCGTTAACTAAAATTTGATGAATTTTATTCCATTCGTTAAATGTGTATTTTCTTCGTTACAGTCCACTGCTATAGTCTGTAGCAAACTGTAATCCAGTTTTGTCCTATATTTTGAAATTTTATGTTTTTATGAAAGCTTATACGACACTTATTAAGAATTCCATTGGCAATATGTTTTTCGGCATTCAGTGTGGCGGCAAAGACAACTTTGCAGTCACAAACAGAGAACTAGTAACATAAACATAAATGTATCTGCGACTTTAAAAGCTGACCAATTATAACTTTTTTATTTACTGTATATTGGTCTGCTGAAATATCGCGAAAAGGCATCGAAGCGGTTACTTGATCAAATTATTGTCATAAGTACCTTGAAATTTCAGCCCACCTTTATATACAAAACACTGAAAGTGAGTTTTTGTGATTGCCCTGTGAACATCGTCAGTCATCGTCCGTCGTCAACAATTTGACTGTCAATACTCTCTGGACACAGCCTTGCTGAAACTTGGTCAAAATGTCACCCGCAAAATATCTTGGAAGCTTTTGTCATCTTGGAAGCTTTGGTCATCTTGAAGCTTAAAGTAGGTCGGTAGGTCAGTTAATAGGAAAATATTGTTAACATTCTAGAGGTCATATCTTCTACTTGATCTCCATTAAACTTTGTCAGAAATAGTCTCTCATTAAATCTAGATTAAGTATGAGGTGAAAAATAGGTCACTAGGTCAAAAAAATAGAAAAGCATTTTTACATACTAAAGACCATATTTTTGTATAGATTTTTATCATACTTTGTAAGAATGTTTGTGGCTATAAGGTCAAGGTGAAATTTAAAGCCGGTTTACATGAGGTCAAAAATAAGATCACTATACTTAATCGTAGAAAAGTCTTCTTAACGTTTTAGAAACCACATTTTTGTTAATATCCATAAAACTTCGTCAGAATGTCTGCATCAACAAAATTTAGGTCTGTTTCAAAAGTGGGTTAACTGAGGTCTTAAACTAGATCAATAGTTTGAAACATAGAAAGCTATTGTTAACACTGTAGAAGCCGTTTTATAAAGCTTTGTCAGAAGGTTTATCTCTATAAAATCTATATAAGTTTAAAACTGGATTACATGAGACCACGGACTAGGTCATTCAGTCAAATCTTATGAAAACATTGTTATCACCATCGAGACAACAGTCTTTACTTGATTGCCATACAAATTTATCAAGCTATTTGTTTCTATGAAATGTAGTTTAGTTAAAACATTGGGTTTCACAAGATCAAAAACTTTGAAACTAAGTCAAACCCGAGATCTTAGGCTAGGCCGCAAGGTAAAATCACAGAAAAACCTTATTAACACCACATCTTTTATTGCTTTTTTTATTTGAATCAATTGGCATCTCTTTACCAGAATTATAAGTGCGATGGGTTTTTAATAGTTTGGGCATAATCAGAAGCGGAGTGATTAAAAGTTTATAAGACTTTATTTCTTTTCGGGAAAAATGAAAAGATAAGTAACCATTTTTTAAAAGTTGATCTCGAAGCAAGTCGTATTATTAGAAGTCTGAATATGGTTAGATATACAAGATATAATATTCCAAACAGTTAACAGAGCCTTGCAGATATTCTGAACAGTCCTAACAACACAAAAGTAATACAAAGATTACCAGAAACTATGATATGTAATTTTTATCTAATAGAAGTGTTGTGATGTGCGTAGTTATAGATTTTATAAACACATAGAAGTGTATTTTATGTGCTATGTCTTTCAACAGTTACAGTTTTTGGAAAAAAATGAAACTGGTCAGTCACAATAATGTTTGACTTGAAAGGATAAGAATGTTACATGAGAAATGAAGTACTTAAAACAAAATATTATTGGGAAAATTAAAAACATGCTTACTACATGTATTAGGAATATCTGTCTTTAAAATTCATTTGAAGAAATATATTGGAAACAAAATGTGTGATAAATCATTTTTATCTTATAGAAGTATATCTATTTTTTAGATGTGACGACAAACATAACATTTATAATGCAAACTTGTAGATAAAGGCGATCAGATAACATGATGAATATTTCGCTTGATTAACCCTTAGCCTGCTGGCTGCAAGTAATTCTGCCTTGACCAGTGCAGACCAAGGTCAGCCTGCACATCCGTGCCGTCTGATCGTGGTCTGCTCAGTTCGCTATTCAGTCAATATATTTTTGGTAAGCATCGCTTTTGACAGTTAATGGTACTGTCCAGCTTGAAAGATGGACAAGTTTATTATAGTAATTCAGCAGGATATGGGTTAATCATAATGCTGAATAGGCAGTATCTTTGAATATTTGGACATAAGATTAGTATAGGTAGGGATTTTGAGTTATCCATACGTAATAAATTTCTACAATTAAGAATAATTATGTTGCACATAAAAGCAATCAAACCACCGTAAAAGTCTCTGAGATAAATGTTTTCTTTTAATGCTCCAGAATATATGCATGAAAGATATTTACAGGTGCAATATAATACCAAATAACATCTGAAAATCTTTATTACTATATATTCTCGATTGATTAGGATAGTGGTGTAACACAATGATAGCGCCTAGGTCAGATTTCATTTAATTCTGTTATTGTTTTTGTAGAAAATTCCAATCACTCTCAGATCATTGTTGGTATTTCCTTCTATAGCAAATTGGGTAAGGCGGAATGTTTCATCCATTACGTTTTTGTTTAATGATTAAATAAGTTTAACGACTTTGTTTTCTATTAAATCTGGTCAAATACCGCGAAGTTCTGAGCAAAAATTGAAAATGGATTTCTTTGATCATTCTTATTTTGTTCTGTTTCCGATACAGTAGAGCTTTCATTATTTGCTCAGAATGTGACTTACTTTGTTTATCTTGTCCGCGAAATGATGTTTATACAACTTTACAAAAGTGAATCACAGTCGAATGTTTTATGTTTTATTTATTAGATTTTAAACACAAAGGCACACATTATTTTTGAAAAATGCTACAATGTAATTGCGATACTGTTAACAAATCCTATAGGAAAATTAAAGATATGAAATTATGGAGGTCAGGTATATAGCAAATGCATTGATACCATTGCGGAACAAATCATTAATTTAAGACATGTGAGCTAATGTATCACAAATACTTGCCATTTAATCTTAAAACATTTTCAGTTGCTAAAAGCAATGAAAAGATCGGTTGCAAGACACTAAATTTTGAGGCAGAGATGGTCTAGATTGCACACCACGTGATTATTTTTTAAATGACCTAGGAGATATGTATTAATTGATAACATGAAGATAAGTCGTAAACAATGGTGGAAAGGAAAGTGTATCATAACGGTTCAGCCTTTTTATTTTCTTGGTAATTTGAACTGAATCTAGATTTATGGATGACCAGGCTTTCTATTCATCATGTAATATTTTAGACCTGTCTGCCTCCAAGAAAATATGGAAAACAATATAAGCATTCATTTATTTTACAAAAAGTAATTAATGCGTGTGAATCTTCAAATCTATCTACATAAAAATAACCAATTGCATATAAATACCTATCTTATACATACTGTAAACGTACCCGGGCCAAAATACTCTATATCAAACGTGATACTGATCAGCAGCGCAAAGGTGTTTTCAATGTAAAACGCGTCATTGGAAAGAACATGGAATAAGTTAGATGGGAACATATTTGAATTAGCAATAGACGAAAAAGGAAAGGCAAGGACAATCTGATGGTGTCAACGGAGGTGAATTTATAACTATATTGTTATTGTGAGTAATGAAATTTTTGGAGTGATGGAAAACAGAATATAGACTGTGCATTGGATATACTGAAACTGTACGAGATATTATTCATGTACGATTTGCCGAATCGACACTAATGCGGCTTTCATCGCACAGACAAGCCAAAGACAGGCAAGAACTTTAAACAAAAAATTAAAATTTACAACGGACACCGTTCCACAAGAGTAAAAATTGTATGTTTCATGCAAACAATAAACTGAGTTTAGATTTGCATTAGCCAAAATTCAATTTGGAAAATTATCGTTCTTCAATGTGATGCTTCTAACCAGTTCACACGGACAATTTATAGGAACAGATATCATTGGAAAGAACATAGGATAAGCTAAACGAGGACACATTTATTTTTTGCGCTAAGCAAACGGGAAAGCCAAGGATAGTGTTAAGAGTATAAGGCTCTCATAATCATGAAAATAATTTGACGACTGTGATATTCTCGCAAACAATGGAATAAAGCCTCATTCATTGTAAACCAACATAAAGGCACACGTTACTAACAAAATGCAAGGATGCAAGTACGACACCGTTAAAAATCCTATAAAATTAAAAGATAATTATGGGGGCAAAGTATTTCAGATTTGAAAACTCTGAGATAATGTGTTAATGCCATCGGGTGACAAATCATTATTTGAGATAAACATGTTTATTTGAACATTTAAAATTCATTTTTTCTGGCGTTTAATAGAGAATTTTGTGTCATAGGTATCGATATCCAATTTCTATGGGAGCTCACGACGCATTCTGATTGTTAGTAGAAATGTATTAAGTAAATGTTACTTTCAAAAGAAGGTGTATTTTCGTACACAGCGTATATTTCTTTTTGACGGGTTAATATATGTTCAAAACCCGGCTCGTGCCGAACGTTCCTAGGCTCCTTTTAAATTATCCGCTTAAATACAGTTAAATTTTTAGTTTATATATAATTCGTCTTTTGGAAGTTTTTAATTTCTCAAATTTGAGCGAATGGCTGATGTTTTGCTCCATCAAATGTAACAGCTATGTATTGTATGACTAACAGTTCATTTTAAGTATTTTACGTATTGTCAACAATGATGTTGTTGAACTTTTTAGACGGAGCATGCAGCAGTAAGATTTAAACATTTTTATTCAAGATGTTTCAGAACTTTTTCAACCATTTCCATTCCACCTTGTATCCATCCAGAACGTCCTGTGCTTGAAAAAACATTTGACGTAATGTATACGTCATCATTTGCGGAGGGTTTTATCATACGTGATTCCACTTCGGCCCTTTTGTATCCTGGTGCCCATAAGTACCAAGCAGTGCCAATTGGATACTGGTCCCAGATTGACATTACCTTAAAATATAGAAATAAGTGAAATATTTCTGAACTTTCTCTATATTCGTATTAGTAACTGAATACATCAAATGTTTTAGAGGTCCGGCTACAGTAACCGGCCCGGGGGGCGTGTCCCCTCCCCCCCCCCCCTCCACCACACACACACACAAACATGTCCTTCCGCCAGTTTGCTGAAAAGTGACCTACATTTGTATACTCATAAAAGTTGCACACAACTATTTTGGCAAAGGAATAATATTTTGAATTCTGAATGAAGAAACACAAACTCTGTATATTAGCATGCCCGTAGTACGGTACAGTACCTCAGTGTGTATACATAAGCTAAGCCACCATACCGTATTTTTAAACGTTTTACGTCACTGACCTAGTTTTCATGTAAATTTTGCGCGCGACTTGAATTTCCAGAAGAATGGTTAGATTGTAAACAAAGAATATAAAAGCTGATTTTTGACTACGGTACGTTATGTGTTCATGTTATTATCAGTCTGGCCATTTTTTTTGCCCCAGGTCCGATACCCGTACTGCCGTTATATACCCACCTATCACATACTGATATGATCATTTGCAAGTGAAATCACTAAGTCATCAGAGGGGTTGTGAGCAATAGTTATCGGATCTTCTTTTAAAAGTAGACTGAAGCAAGCATGTTTCTAATGATTAATACGATATCTTAATGTTTTTCAGGCCTGCTTGTTGTATCACAAGCAAATTTTATGCCGCAGTAGATCCTATAGTGTTACAATCAGATAAAGCTTTTCCAGGAGTAGTCTGAATACATATAGAGACTACCCAGCAAATATTTTATATCAGGCCATTATCGGACCGATATAGTTTCCAAACATGGCCCAACATCAGTTTTACAACACTGCAGTAATATCGGTTCGATACAGTTTCCAGCTGAAAGCGATTAGATGCTGAAGCTTGATATCGGCTGAATGTCGAATCAATGTTATAAATCGATATTGATCTGCCAATACTAGTAATTACAGGACAAATTACATTAAACCGATGTATTAGTAACAAACTTACTGCGAAACTGGGCTCTGGTACATCATCTAGCGTAATGTTGAATACTTCGGCAAGATATTTTCTCGCTAGATACACGCTAACGTTAGTCATAGCGATAGAGTGGTCTCCTACGCCTGGTACCCGTTCACCGGACTTCATTGCTTCACGCCAAATTCTGTTATCTTCAGAGAAGAAATATTTCCTTTTATTTAAAAAGTAGTGTTCTGCGAAAAGAAATCGCACCCGTCTTTTTTTCTGAAATAAAAAGAGTTATTTATGATATATCAAATGAAAACCATTTTCTTTGCAAAACTGCATGAGAGAACATATTACTATAAAATACTTATTTCTTTATTTTCTGGAATACCTCGGCAGGAAACAAAGTATGACGACATAGTGAATGATCGGTTTTTAATCTACAATATCTTTGACATTGTTGCAGTTATATCAAAAGTAGGCAGGAAAAATGATTTAATGTGACTGTCAGAGTAAGGCAGGTGTTTTCCCAACCATCAAGACAGCGTGAATAAAACCGCTGGTATCACACAAGCAGTCATGTAAGATCCTTATATTTTTACGGAAGGTCGGTGGTTCTACCGAGGTGCCCGCCTGTGATGAAAAATGCACGGAAGGACACCTGGGGTCTTACTCCACCATTAAAAGCTGGAAAGTCACTATTTGACCTATAATTTTGTATGTCACGTTAAACCCAAAGAAATAAAGCACGTAAAACAGCAGTCCCGTTTTGGCCATCGTGGCATATTTATTAAATTGCGTATAGCCTAATTATCCAAAAAACGAAACTACGATGGTGAAAAGTCGATACTACGACAGTGAAAAGTCGAAATAATTTCTACTTTTCATCTTTATACCATCACGCGTTTGGCTTTTCGTCAGGTTAAAATTAGCTATTGTAAGTTAGTATTTCGAAAATAAATCTTACCCCCGTCGTTGTATGAAGGATTCAATATCCCTTTGGAAGTTGTTTTTGATACAGCAAAGTCGTAGGTTTGTCGTAACGGGGTCATTGATACAGCGTGACTCGCGGCCTTGTCAAGATTGCGCCACCAAGCGTTGTCGTAACCAAAATACATCTTGGCTGCCTGGACATCCTTCAAGAAAAAAGACTATCACCTATATTCTGTGTTTTTATGTGCGTATGATGTTATGATGCAATTATGTTCATTTATCCAATTCACGATTAGAAATAGGAAAAATACGAATATCGACAAGAACTTATTGTTAAGCTTTGAATAATACATCCATACAGTATGATTTGCCTTCAGTTAAACCTGTTCGGCAGAACACTAGATATCTAAAGTAAGTAATGACAAACATTTTGCAACTATTGTACGAAAGATGGATGTTTTCATTGTCTGTTCATTTTATTTATCTTCAATCTATATACTGTCTGAATAATTAAGAATCGACTGTTTTGAAAGTAATTTAGGTTTAAATACCGAAACAGCATTCTTGATGTAGTCTAGAACAGTCTCCTGTCTAAGTCCCTCCCAGTCTAAGTGTTCAAGTGCAATCCTAGGGATTCCAAGAAGTACCTTCTTAGCGCACATTTTCATAAATGGTCGGCTCTGAAAAAAAGTACGGTATTTTATTTCTTTAGTTTATACTAATTTATTTAAGCTGGATTTTGATTTGAACCACTGTCAAGTCCACTTCCTGGAAAAAAACGGTACTGGTATGAAGACGCGTGGTCGTTACCTTAGTGCTACTCGACCCCACGATCCCCAGGTTGAGACACCTTAACCACTAGACCACCGTTCTCCTCATATTGGTACCTTGACAGTCAGAATGAGAAGGTTGCAGATAAAAGATGGATTCCGTCAATATTAAACGATACTTTGACATACCACAAGTGTCTGAAGCTCTATCAATAAAAAAGTATATGCAGTTTAGATCTCATGAAGAGAGAGATCCTGTACTATTTCATCATATAATAGGTGGATGGGATATGGTAATGCATATATCTATTGATAGAGCTTCAAGCGCCTGTGGGCATACGCACGTACAAAGTTCGAGGCGAGAAAGTCTAGATACCGGAGTAAAAAGGTGAGACAGAAAAGAAAGATCACATGATCAAGTTAAAATCAGTCAGTTTTGATGTATGATACGATATCAGACTGAACAAAAACAATATCAACATTGTAGGACACATTACTGCTAAAATGTTTGATAAAATTTAAATATAGACAAAATATTCTGACATGAAAGTTCCAGAAATATGTGCATACCCGCATCATGTTAATAGACAAAGTTCCACTTGAAATGGATAAAAACATTAGGAGTTGAGAATGGAGTTGTAACATAACCAGTTCAATAAAAGAGAATAACTCAAAATATGATAGTTGGACACAAAAGACACAAAGCGCACATGTACACATTATATTCATGATGTATATCAAGTTTCTTTTGATTTGGATGGAAACTATAGGAGAAGTACATGAATACTTAATGTACAGATGTGATATGGCTAAACTCAGAAAGGGGAGAAAATCATGGAATAATGATCGGGCTTGAAAGTCTCGTCCGCTAATTTTGATGATGTGTGCCAAGTTGCATTTTTCAATAAGATGGAAAATGTAAGTGAAGTTAATTAAGTACACAAAATTCTAGTGTAGTTGCAATATCTCAAATAATGACAAGAACCATATCGGAAAGGGCCATCCATCCACCGTGTAAAAGTTGGTCGCGACAGGAAACGTTTTGAAATAATAAATTGTATGCATATCTGCTAGAGAAGAAGACAATATCATTAAAAATTACTGTGCAACAGTTATGGTTTAAATATTTTTTGGCACTCTGGCAATTTTTTTTTAAAAAATCCTTAAGTTTCACAAGTTTGAGGTTTGATGTTTCACATGGAGATAATTTAAGAAACAAGAAAAGTAGAATTGTGGTTCTTGTACATTGCACTATCTCTTAGTGTCCTATGCAAGAATCAGGCTTTGAAAAACACACACCTCGACATAAAAAAACAAAACAAAATGCAGTTGCCAAGTTGAAAAATACATGGTACCTTAATTTCTGTTGTTATTCCAGCTTTCGTTTCAGTAACTTGGAACGTCAGTACATAATTTCCGTTGCTTTGTCTGTTTATTGCTTTGAGATGATGATTACGGAAAAACTTGTGCCTGAAAAAATTTAGGTAACCGTAATAAAGTCCCACTCATCTCGTAGTCTATGACGGAAGAATGCATTTTGAGCCACATTTGTAATTGATTTCTTGTCCAATATGTTATAAATGACATTGAGGCATCAAGTTACAGTTAGCATACTGGACATAATCGGCTCTGACTTTGCTACCCGCAGTGCAGACCAAGCTCAGCTTGCCAATCCGTGAAGGCTTGATCATGGTTTGCACTGTTCGCTATTCATTCAGTGAATTTCCAGTGAACACCCCTTTGAATAATAAGTGGTACTGCCTAAACTGAATGATGAACCAGGAATTCAGCAGGTTAAGGGTTAATAAGCAGTGCCTTGTAACAGTTACAACAAAAATACAAGTAGAATAGTTAATTCATACTGTAGTCTAAATTTATGCTATTACATCTGTATTTTATTTTTTTTTCTGTTTGTCAACGATGCTATGAAATACAAATGTAGTGAGTAATTAATGTTAACCCTTACTCAACCAGAATAAAGAACTCCATATCGCCACTTAATTAAATACAGTATTCAACAAATAAATAACTATATATTTTTCCAATGGTAACTTTACTATTAAGCCCCTGTCTTTAATTATATTCGTTTACATCTGGGGATTTCTTGTTTTATGAGACTTTTGTAGAAATGTTTGAGTGATATAACATTTCTCCAATGTTACGTACCGACCCTCACAAAATAACATTTTCAAACCTGCTTCTTTCCGTGAAAAAAGGCTACAAACAATATCTATTCATAGTATAGTAGTCGCAACTTGTCCGCGATGGTTGACCTTAGACTGATTATTCATATCGATTATTTCATTGTAGAAATATGGTGTGCTTAGGTTAGCCGTGTGTTTAAATTTATGAATGCAATGAGATGAAGCGTTTTACGTACACTCCTTTTCAATAATAGGTTGTGCCTCATTATGTATTATAATACAAAGGTCAACCATCGGGGTCAAGTTGCGTCCACTATATAAATCAATGCGAATACAGCAATCGGAATGCAGTACCTGTGTGATAATTGAATTAATTGTCACACATAGGAGTTTTGAATAAGGATCTTTTTTCTTTTTTTTAAGAAAATAAAACGAGGTCTTATCAAGTTTTTTTTTTATCTCGATGGTATAAAAGGTATAAAGTAAAACTAAGAAATAAGGCTTCCAGTATTACAAAGATACAGCCGTACTTATCACTGACGCGGAGGAACTGTTCAACAAGACGTTGCGGTATGGTCTGGAATCCGCCTTTCACTGTTTTCACTGCCAGTGGTGCTGAGGAACCGCGTAAAAGAGATCTGAACGCGGAAACACGTGTGCCATATCCACTGATAAAGCTTGCACTGTCCTTCAAAAACTGAAACGTTTCTGTGTCCAAGTACTTATTGTAGTACAATGCTCGGCTATAGGAAGAAAGTGGACAGCGATTTTAACTACATTATGTAATATAGATGGAATAACAAAACATTACTTTTGTCACTTCCGTAACAGGAAATGAGACCAAACTTACAGAAAATTGGAAGTACGAGCTGAATGTTTTCCTTGTTGGAGTAAACTGTTTGGTACTGTTACTGTATTTAAATAATAATGACGACTCTGAGGCTTTCATGGTCGAGTGATTTAGGTCTCTGATTTCAAATCACGTGACCCTCACCAACCTCAGTTGAGATGTAGAATTCTTAATGTGAGGAAGCCATTCAGCCGAAATTACAAAAGGTCGGTTGTTCAACCTAGGAACCCACCCATGTTTTCAACAATGCCCAGAAGAGCACCTGGGGACTGCCTCCACCATCAAAAGCTGCAAAAGTCGCAAAATGACCTAAATTTTATCTGTGTGACTCTAATCCCGCCAAAACAATGAAAAGTTTAATATGCAATATCAAGGCAGATATTTGCTCGGTTTCCTCAAGCCTAGAATACTTTGTACTGTATATTAAAAACCTGTAAACAGCCTGGGTTGATGGGATCAACGCTTGTTGTAAGCTTTGACTGGTAAAACATTTTGTTTTCTTAGAGACCTATATCTTTCTTAGTTGTAAGCATAATGGTCAGTTTGGTTTTATCTTCCAGAGCAAAATAGTATATCTAAAGTTTATATAATTTCTTTACAAAACAAAATAAATAAAACTCAGAAAAATTCAAACCATTTAAGATTTTAGCGAATAAAGTTTTATAAAGTGTTAAACGTCACATTAAGCCACTATGGTAGTGGACATGTAATGGTACTCGGGAATTTCCGTGCACTTTCTTATTTTCATTTGTTATTTCGGAATGTTTTGGCTGTAAATGTAACGTATACTAGTTATGGTTACGGTGATAGTCGGAAGATGCCGAACTCACATACAGAAAAAAAAACGTACTTGAACGGAAATTAACGATTGGCATTACGGATCCACTTTCTTAAGCATGTCTTGTTCGGTCTTGCAGTTTAACCACCTTTACTTACCTCTGTTCGTACAAATCAACTCCATCTAGAGATTTAAGGTCGGTCTCATTTGGAGAACTTATGGTGAAATTCTTCAACACATTCCTAAAAAGAATAAAATTTATATGATTCAGAGCTTTGTAAGTTTCGTTTCGAACTTGATGTATTTGCCAGGCCAAGAAATGTCGGTTCTTCGTTATGACGATGACGGCTTGTATAGAATATTTGCTTGATATTAACGCCACCTTAAACAGTCAGGTGAATTCAACGTACTAATATAGAAAGCTAGGTAGGTTGATGGTTGAGAAGGTAGACCTGTAAGTGGTGGGAGTGCACTAAATGAGAACATACTTATAGAAATCAAAGCCTTGAGATGTCTTGTGGTTGCGGGTTTTGCTAGAGTTATTTTCATTTTAAATGCCAATCTATAAATATACCTGTGTAAGAAACAAATACTTATGTGCCTCATATCTAAGATAAACTCTGCCTGACCTTACATGAACAGCTGGAAGTCAGTGATGTAACCATGGGCCGGAATACCTAATCATTGACAGATCTTGTATAATCTAAATAGCCAGTGTGAATGGATAGAGGATGAATAAGAACTGCTTGATCATTGATAATTCATCCGCATTGTTCTTGAATGGGACTACTTTGTGTAGCACATGAACAAATTCCTTCAGATGTGATTTGGAATCAAATAAAGATGCTACATGATTGTCAGAAATACACTTAACTTTGGTCGCGGGATAAACCCGCAACCAAAAATTAGAGCAATGAATTTGAAACATACCAGTACAGAGTTCTCAAGTCCACGCGGTTTTCTGGTGGCAAGTTATACGGAGCCTCTGTTACTAGCTCATCGTATGTCATGTGCTTTCCTCGAAGATAATACCGCGACCCTTCACCAGAACCAAGACCTAACTCAAAATCTACCACGTCAAGTTCTAAATCGTGGACGGTGTTGTTTACCAAAGCATGATCTGCAACAGAAAAGTCCACAGTTTTACCATTTATATCACTGATTTCCTTCGTTTTCGAATAATTTCAAAATCTATGCCAAAATAATAGTTAGTTCAACAATAAAGTAAAAGCTATATGCTATATGTGCTCATATTCAGACTGGATTGCACCGGCCCTAATTGGTTATGCTGAGCATTAGTTTGTTTTGCACCTGCCACTTACACCTGCGACAAGACTATATTCAAAATGGCATGGATCAGATGGCACACAAGTATATTTTGTGGGTTATACACTTTATCATGTTTATACGGAGTTTTTGGGTTTTTTAAATGAATGTCGTCTTTGTGGATGGCAAGACGAAAGTATGGCTTTAGTAATTTAGTACTGGTTTCTATAATGACGCTTAAAATATCTGCGGTTCGTTGTAACAACAACAACAACAACAATAATAATGATAATAATAATAATAATCATCATCATCATAAATGCGACAAGTATCCTTACAAGCAGGTAGGTATCGCATCGCTCCCATTTCGATATTCACATCCGGTATACCCGGAAATCGCACCGTGAAACAGCGTCCACCAATGCGGTTCGAGTATTCATAAAGTGCTATTTTTAGATTCCTATGTCGTAGTCGCCAGGCTGCGTAACTTCCGGTAATCCCGGCTCCAATAACTGCAATGTCGTCACAGTCTGACAGATCCGCACCTATACTCATTTCAGTTAAGAAAGGGAAAAAAACATATTTGATAATTGTGAATATAGGCTAATTATGTTGAAATATTGAGTCCATTTTTTACTTTTAAAAGACCTATACATATGCAGTTACCTGCAAAAAGCGCATGAACATGAATCTTTTTTCTCGTTTCTGTCCTCTGACATTTCAAAAACAGCGGTATCGTTAAATTATATATGGAATGATGTTGATAAAATTTATAGTAAATCATATTCTTCACAAAACAATGCACCCACTCTCCATCCTCCAAAAGGACAAATTCTCTAAAATACTGATCTATGTATGTGTTTCATATGTGAGTATGCGTGTTTATATGTTTTGATACGTTTCTTTTGTCTGTGATGCACTTACATCATCATATATCAGCCGCCATCATCAATTCACTTGCTCCATTACATAAATGCATGGTTTAATTTACGATAAATTATAAATGTTTGACAATAATTTTATTTACAAACCTGTTCCTGCCTTTTCTTTTCCTAATGTTTCATTAGTCTTATCATTTAGGCGTACTGCAACATTTAAAAAGGAATTGTTATAAGTTCATATAATACACAATCATAAAATAAGTCACAATATCAGTTACATTGTATAACTGTATCTGTGCGACGTTAAACCCAGCAAAAATATACAAAACACACTCAGATCAAATCATATAATACACAATAATATAATACACAATCATATCAAATCATATCAAACACAATCATATCAAATCATATAATACAAATTCATATCAAATCATATCAAACACAATCAAATCAAATCCTATAATACACAGATCAAATCATATAATACACAATAATATAATATACAATCATATCAAATCATAGAATGCACAATAATATAATACACAATCATATCAAATCATATAATACACGATCATATTATACAAAATTATATCAAGTCATATAATACACAATCATATCAAATCATATAATACAAATTCATATCAAATCATATAATACACACACAGATCAAATCATATAGATCTAATACACAAAAATATAATATACAATCTTATCAAATCATATCAAACACAATCATATCAAATCATATAATACACAATCATATAATGCACAATCATATCAAATCATGTAATGCACAATAATATAATACACGATTATATCAAATCATATAATGCATGATAATATAGTACACACTCATATCAAATCATATAACACACATAGAGATCAAATCATATACTAGTAATACGCAATCACATAATACACACACAGATCAAATCATATAACACACAATCATATTGTACACAATCATATCAAATCATATGACAAGGGCGTAGCGCCCATTACGCAGTTTACGCAACTGCGTAATACTTTTTTGGCTGACTTGACTTTTTGAAATATGAAATATTGAAGAGCATGTTTTTTTTTTAAAAAAAATCAAGTTCATATCCAATGTATTTCATTTACTACACGTATAATTTATAAACATGATATGGTGTAAACGGGTTTGAACTTAGTGCAAGAGTACTGGGTACCGAAAGCAACCTTAATCAATAATCTAGATCAGTTTTGACACCTGCCAAAATGTCACATTTAACTCCGTCTATACCGATGACGTCACTCCTACGTAGCACTAACTTACCGTTTACATGTGTGTGTAGCGATTCGGTTCTGGTCACTATTTACTTTAGAGTACTGCATTATATTAATATAATACACGTACGAGTACGCAAATATCTAACTGAATTTTGTTTCATACTTTGTAATTTCTGTAAAAATTACAGATTATATATGTGATAAATATATATCTATATATATATATATTACAAAGGTATTTTTGAGCTCTATATAGACCTCTCTATATATTTAATAGAGATGAGCTCCAGAAAACCTCCTCGACCTCTTCCTGGACAAAAGTCCATTTTTCAGTGTTTTAAAACCCAAAATTGTACTCCAGATGACAGTGAAAGTTCATCAACTGTTCCTGCTGATAATTCTCAGTCATTTTCGGATGACAACACAAAATCTTCTCCCAAAGAGTCCACATCTTCCCCAAAACAATTTCAGGCAGATCACTGCCAGAATGATGGGAACTCAGCGGGTTGTTCCCTGGGTGCGCGGTTTCTAGACATTGGAACCATTGATGTCACAAGAAGACTCCGAATGTCTGATTCCATGAAAATGTCGACTTTAATATCAAGGTTTGAGCCTTCGCGGAGTTGGGTAAAGCCTAAAAGCAGTCACGGCAAAAGCGGGGCAGCTAGGCGTGTACCTGACCTAGTGTTTGATACTGAAAACTACCCGTATTTAAGGTATAGTCCTTCAGTCAATGGTGTTTTTTGTGCACCTTGTTTTGTCTTTAATTCATCTGAAAACACTCTCGTTGCTAAGCCCCTTGTAGACTGGAGCAATGTGTCTTTGATTATAGGGATGCATAAAAAATCACCTGATCACAGTAATGCAATGACTAAAGCTGACAAATTTATGAAAATATGTCAAAATCAAGAAAAAAGTGTTGTTGAGTTTGGCTCGAACGCTTACAGAAACAAAGTCGAGAAAAATAAGAAAGCCTTGACATCTATTGTTAAAACAATAGTTTTGCTGGGAAAACAAAACATAGCCTTTCGTGGCAAAACAGAAGAAAAAAGTAACTTCAGAGCTTTGATAAATTATCGCGCTGAAGTAGACAGTGGTTTGCACGACCATCTAGCAAATTCTCCCAAACATGCACAGTATTTAAGCCCCTCTATTCAAAACGAATTCATACATATATGCGGCAATCAGATTTCGGACTTTATCGTGCACCGTTGCCAAGATGCGAGGTACTTTTCTATTCTTGCAGATGAATCTGCCGATGTCAGCAATACAGAACAGTTTGCTTTTTGTCTGCGTTATATTGAACGTCAGAGTTCCGGGAAGAATGTGCTCCGCGAGGATTTTCTTTCATTTGTTCAGACAACAGAAACAACAGGTGAAACACTACACCAGTTGCTACTAGATGAAATACACAAACACAACCTGAACCCAAACTTTATCGTTGGACAAGGTTACGACGGTGCTGGGAACATGTCCGGTTGTCACCGTGGAGTGCAGGCAATATTTTCTGCAGAATTTCCAAACGCAAAGTATATTCACTGTCGCAACCTCCGTCTAAACTTAGCAATATGTCATGCTTGCAGGGTAGCGTTTGTGCAGTCGACGTTTACCGTTGTTGGGGATGTATTGTTTTTTATCACAATTTCTCCGAAACGTCTCGGAGTTTATAGCTCTCATAACGATGACGGAGAAGCCTTAAAGAAGTTCTGCCCAACACGGTGGTCTCAGCACTCGGAAAGCATCACTGCTTTCTATACCCACTTCAAGTCAATTCTAGAAACACTTACTGACCTTCAAGTTGGCATGGACACCAAAACTATGTCCACAGCGTCAAGCCTTCAAAAGGCTGTCCTGTCTTTTGACTTTGTTGTCGCTTTGTGTTGCGTCAGCGGTCCCTTAGATACATTGAATCCTTTGACGGATTCAATGCAAGACCCTCAATGTGACTTGGTCAAAGCAGCACAGCATGCTAAAGCTCTTCATGGGTTGCTGGCCGAGAGACGCAATGACATTGGGTATTTTGGAGGACTTTGGGAAAAGGCTGTTGCCTTGGCAACTGAGCATGACATCAATGTCTGTCAGCCTCGAGTTGCTGCAAGGCAACAACACAGGAATAACATAGCCGCAGAAACCCCAAAGGAATATTGGTGGTTGAATATGTTTGTACCATTCATGGATCACCTTTTGTCCCAACTGCACGACAGACTGTGCCTTTCGACTACAAGACTGAACGCTCAGTATCTATTGCCAACAAAACTTCGGCAACTTTCGCCCGAAATTTGGGCCGATATCAAGCAGGAGTATTCTCCGTTCATAGATTGCCAGGCAATAGATACTGAACTTGACGTCTGGAAGAGAGTTGCAGCAGATTCGCCCATACAAGGCTTGGCAGAGGCAGTTGATGAAACATATCAACTATACCAAAACATACATGTTGTGCTGAAGATCCTCCTGACAATGCCAGTGTCCACGGCCTCTGCTGAAAGATCATTTAGTAGCCTTCGCCGCCTTAAAACTTATCTAAGAAATACGATGACCGAGGAACGGCTGACTGGACTCGCTCTGATGCATATCCATCGCAATCACCAGATCGATATCGATCAGGTTATACGTGATTTCGATGTGTCTGGGCATCGACGAATCGCACTGGTTTTTGATAACTGAGGCAATAACAAAATCAGAAGCATGTAGAGAAAGCAAAGAAAAATACTTCTGTCTACATAAAACCGTATAAAATTGAATAAAAATACAAAACTAATAAAAATACACACAAAAAAAAAATAAAAACAACACTAAAAAAAAAACAAAAAAAAAAAACGTCGCGGGGACATCTATGAGATCAAATTATGTACTCATCTCCGCCTGATGAGACCTATTGGAGAGGTCGAAACGTATTTTTTCCTACAATAGGAGAGATCGTGTTTGTATACAAATCCGTTGTATATTCTATTTTTAGAACTGATAAGACAAATATCGGTGGGCAGACGCCGAGCGTCCATGTTCTTTTTTGTTAAAAGTGATGTTTTTCTAACAACTAAACTTTCTTAAAACACAAACGATATCAATTTTTTTTTATCTGTGGAAAGAATATAAAACAAGCAATTTATTGATAACTTTTATATATTAAATTGAAAATTCCGATCCCATACACAAACGATGTAAAAACATTTTGTTTTGCCCACCGCCACATGTGTTGATGCGTGACGTCAGGGCGATCTCTCCTATTGTACTTTAATCATTTCCTTTTTTGACAACATTATATCTCGCTATATGCGTTTCTTAAAATGCACCAGAATGCGTCTTTTCATGTTCTTTTTTTCAAAATTTTCCCGGGGGAGGACCCCCGGACCCCCACCTGTGGCAGGGGGACACCCCCTCCCACACTCTCCCCCATCGGCACTCGTACTGCGTACATTTTTCAATATCCTGGCTACGCCCCTGTTATGATGCACAATAATATAATACACAATCAAATCAAATCATATATTCTAACATGACTCGGTTTGATTTCCAGTTAAACTAAGAAGGAAATCAAGCTCTGTATATTCTGCGATAAACAACGGTTGACGCGCGAGAGCATTATGACGTCAATTATGACGTCAAATTGCCGCATGACGTCTGATACATTACTCCTCGCGTAAATGAAGCATAATATTTATTAAGATATATCAATGATCATGTCAGAATAAAAACAATCTAGGCCTGTGATTTATCGTCTAATTTACCACGGTTCATCGTTCAGATGTTTCAGTAGTTAACCACTCGGGCTAACGCCCTCGTGGTTCAATTCCTACACATCTGAACTCTGAACCGTGGTAAATCAGACGATAAACCACTCGAAGGCCTAGATTATTTGTTAAATACACAATCATATCAAATCATATAATACACAATCATATTATTCACAATAATACAGAATTCTTATCGACTGAAATTGAGAGTAATGTATCGAGACTGAACTTTGACGTAGGGGGTTTTACCTGCTAAAACAGCTATTGCTACCACGCAGCCGACCAACAACATTGCAAGTAAAACAAACCCAGCAACAACAGGTCTGGACATTGTCATTTTAGCTTTCTAATATCAGCAACTGAAAGAAACAGTTACTTTTAGTAACAGATATATGAGAAATCAGTTACTCATAACTCGTTCGTACGTACGTACGTTCCCGCACAAACGTTTATTGTGTTTTTTGTAAAACAAAACAGTTAGATACGTGCCAGTCTGTTGTAAATATACTAGCATTTTTCTTGACAAGAGATAACAACTTTGTGTATAGATGTTTTAAATAGTTCAATGTCCCTCGAGTTTATTCTATAAAGACTGGAAATCGTCTTCCAGTATGGCGGAAGATTTGTGTTAAGTCATTCTTTTTTATTTGTTTTTTCTTTAATATTAAAAATATCGTCTGCCTTTACGAACAAAAAATATATGAATAAGCGCTTGGTGAACTTGAGGTACCATACCACATCGGCAAAGTTTGCTAGTGAGTAATTAACTGGGCAAATAGGCCAGTCCTTGATATATTTCTGGATTCAGTATGCTCAGAACCACTTGATTACTTTTACTGTTGTCGAAACTTCATTGGATACCAGACAATCGCAACTGTTAGGCATTTAAAATCTACAGATCTACATATGATTTAGGAAAACTTGCCAGTTCAGAAGATTGTTATAAACATGATTATCATTTACGACTGACACGTCTATCGCCCATTAAAAAAACTTTCAGTAAACGAAATTTTAATATTTTCGTGAATTAATCGGCAATGCGATTATTATCACCCTATCACCTGTGTATTTAACCTTTAGCCTGCTGGAGGCGACCAGTTCAGACCAAGATCTGTGTAGGCTGATCATGGTCTACTGTTCGCCATTCAGCCGGTAAATTTTCAGTGAACACCCCTTCGAATAATAAATGGTATTGCCCAAATTGAATGATGGACCAGTCCATTTTATAAATATAGCAGGGTAAGGGTTAAGCTTATTTATCGCTGCCGTCAGTAACCAATATGGGCACTCCTCTAGAAGACTGAAAGTAATTTAATCGGGAGGACAGAAAGAAGCTTCCCCGTTTCTTTGGTGTGCCGGGTGTAAAGCACCCGTGCACGGAACTCTTATCTCAATATCAGTGATTTTAAACTGGATTAGTAGGGGCTCGAGCTCAGGTCTCTGGAGTCGTAGTTAAAAGTTGGACGGACTTGGGGGCACAAAAATTGATAAACAGTACTACATGTCTAAGTTTAACCAATATCTGTTTTAAAACATATAAATCAGTTTTACAACAGTCATGTCTGGTCAGCCTGTGCACTATAGGAACTGTAGAAAGACATATGTATAGAGTGCTTTAACAGTGCTTACCATAAAAACAGCTTTCCTAATTTAAATCACAAGTATTTCCAATGAAAAATAGGCATTAAACTCAAAAATAAAACATAATGAGAAACTTAGCTATTACATTCCAGTAGATGAGAGACATACAGGCCATACACGTACACTCAGAGACTTTAAAAACGCTCCATCTATGGTTTTTGAAAACTTGATCTAAGGATACTTTCGTAATGCTTATTATTATAAATAATGGCATTATTATTCCTGTGCTGATCGAAGCGTGACAACCGCTCATGAAAATATATAGAAAATATATAGAAATATATAGAAATTTGGTTGTCGTCATCGGAGAAGAATATGGAATATCCTTTTAAGTCGTTACCGTTACCGTTATAAGACGAATAAATGTATCAGTTTGTTTTTTTTTTCAATTATAAAAAGTTTAGCTGACTTTTACGTTACAAACGCTAACGTAGGTGAAGCTGACGTAATATAATTTAGAACTTTTAGCCTGCTGCCGGCAAGTGGTTCTGCCTTCGCGGCCAGTCCAGACCAAGAGAAGCCTGCACGTCCGTGTAAGTTGATCATGGCCTGCAACTGTTCGCTATTCGGGTAGTCAGTTTTCAATGAACACCCCTTCGAATAATAAATGGTACTGCTAAGATTGAACGGTAGACCAGTCCATTTTAGAAATATAGCAGGCTAAAGGTAAAACTGTTCGCGTGGTAGTGTCAATCTGAGGCTGGATCCGAGTTAATGAATGATACTTAGTGAATATCAAACTATTTCAATACAAGTGTCAAGAATGAAATGAATTCCATATATGGCTGTTGCGATTTTAAAGTCATTGGGTGTATACAACTACGCAAAATATGAGCAAAAACATAAATATGTGACTTTACATACTAGATAATAAGATATTACAAGAATGTGATATAAGAAATTCATAAACACGTTTACGAAAAATGTAACTTAATATATTCAAAATATGTGTCAGGATAGATGCTATTTATCACTGATTCTCGGTAGCTAAGTCCATCAGCTAAAATATTTTATGAAAAACTAACTTCAAACAAAGTTGCTGTAAATGGCCGTTTCATTATTCATATGTAACATGTTTGCAAATCTAAACTTCTCAGCTATGACCAGGCCCGGATCTTGAAATATTTGAGTGGATTTTGCCAGATCGGATCTTCGTTATCCGTCCTTGCAAAATCCACGAGAGCCGAATACAAAATCCCAGATCAAACTACTGTTTTAATGACCTTTTTTATTATATACATCCACCTTTTTGTTTGTTTATTTGTAATCGAGATAAAAAGGAATAATACGGATTTTTTCTGCCTATTCATATTTACTTGTGAAATACAATTCGGATTTTTGACAGAATTTTTATAGGTATATAAAAAAAATTCTATCCAGTACGTGCTGAATACATGCAAGGTCTTGTATTCTTCAGTGAATTCCAGACAGACTATTTGTAGGTATATAACAAAAGCTGTTTCATAGCGGATTATGATTTTTCTTTCGTCAGGAGTAAGTATATAAACATTTGTCACAGTACCAGTTTAATTATAGTACATGTCTTTTACCGTCACAGAACAGCAGCACTTTGAATATTTTTTCTTCGTCACAGTGCTGAGAGTACTTAATTAATATTGGGTACACGTAAATCGCTTAAAGGCAAAGCATTCGAATTTGATCAAAATTATCATACAAACAGCTTACAACATCTATCTTCTGATACTCTAAAAATCAACCTGGATACTGTTCTTCAAAGATCCTGCATATTCTGTGTAATCATAGAAGTCTAGTCGACTGAAATTGTGGCTAAAATTTGACCAGACGTGTGGGGTTTTACCTGCTAAAACAGCTATTGCTACCACGCACCAGACCAACAACATTGAAGGAAAAACAAAACCAGCAACAAGAGGTCTTGACATTGTCATTTTAGCTTTCAAGTCTAATAACAGCAACTGGACAAATCAGTTACTTTTAACACCAGATATATGAGAAATCAGTTACTCTAAACTTGTTCGTACGTGCGTACGTTCAAACACAAACTTTTATTGTGTTTATAGTAGAAGAAAACAGTTAGATACTTGCCAGTCTGTTATAAATATACTTGCATTTTTCTTGATTTTAAGACAGAAAATGTATTGTTAAGAATAATATTCTTATAATAACGCGATAATCATAACACTTTTATCTGTTTATGTTTTACATAGTTCGGCACATAGTGCGATACGACATCGCGAAATTGCGATACGACATCGCGACAATGCGATACGACGGACGACAATGCGACGCGACATCGCGACATATCGTGCCAAAATTGCCAACTCGACGCACAACATTGCGAAGCGACATCGCGACATTTTGACGAATGTCATATCGCACTGTCGCGCGTCGTATCGCATTGTCCTGTGTCATATCGCATTGTCGCACGTTGTATCGCATTGTCGCGATGTCGTATCGCAATGTCGTGCGTCGCCTTTGAGGGACGACGGACAACATTTCACATGGCACTAACAGGATTCCGTACAAATAGGCCAGTACGTGACATATTTCTTGAAACAGTGTGCTCAAAGAACCAGTCGATTATTTTTAGTGTTGTCGAAACTTCAATGGATACCAAACAATCGAAACTGTTAGGCATTTAAAATCTACAGTTGTACATATTTAAGAAAACTTGCCAGTTCCGAACATTGTTTTAAGGTTTCGATGGAGGCATTGAGAAACAAAAATCAAACAACACCAAATCATAGAAAGAAAGAGTTGTTTGACATGAAAATTGAATAGCATGTAAAACATGTATATTACTTTACGAAACAAGTGTCAGTATACTGATATAAACATTGAATTCCGGAAAAGGGCTGCCTAAAGGGGCTCCACTTCCGGACAGTTAAACGCCTTTAAAAACTCACCATTTTCAAAGAACTGTTGCACATGTTCATTTTGATGCATTTGCAATAGCGTGCGAGTGGTGAAATTTCGCATAACAAGGTGGAACACAGTTTTCAGGAATTGTTTATCTTTATTTCTTTACAAATGGCATTCATTTTCAAAGGGAGACAACTGTTCCCGATTATTTTAAGTATAAATTGGCATTCATTTTCAAAGGGAAACAACTTTTTCCGATTATTTTAAGTAATCTTTGAGAAAAAGTTGTCTCCCTTTGAAAATGAATGCCATTTGTAAAGAAAAAAAAATAAACAATTGCTGAAAACTATGTTCCACCTTGTTACGTGAAATTTCACCACTTGCACGCTATTGCAAATGCATCAAAACAAACATGTGTAACAGTTCTTTGAAAATGGTGAGTTTTTAAAGGCGTTAAACTGTCCGGAAGTGGAGCCCCTTTAGGCAGCCCTTTTCCGGAATTCAATGTTTATATCAGTATACTGACACTTGTTTCGTAAAGTAATATATATGTTTTACATGCTGTTCAATTTTCATGTCAAACAACTCTTTCTTTCTATGATTTGGTGTTGTTTGATTTTTGTTTCTCAAGGCCTCCATCGAAACCTTAAACATGATAATCATTTACGACTGACACATCTATCGCTCCAGTAAACAAAATTTTAATATTTCGTGCTAAGAAAATCGAGTAATAAAACTATTCGGCAATGCGGTTATTATCACTCATAAATCAGTTTTACAGCATTCATTTTTCAGTAAGGGCACTATATAAAGATATGTTTACGAAGTGCTTACCATAAAAATCAGCTATCCTAATCCACGGGTACTAAACAGTGCCTGCGGTACTGCCTGTGCCGACGAGGATTGAAGGCACTTCGCTTCCTGTACCGCAGGTACTTCGTCAATGTTTACAAAACGAGCGAGATCAGTGAGTGATTTTTGTCATTTTTATCATTTTGTAACTGCATGAAGCATTTTTTCAAAAATCGGGGAATGTAGCGGGGTGTAGATGTATCTTATCTACATATCCGTGCTAAAATTTGTGGCAAAAGATCAAATTCCTAGAAACGTAAGGACAAGTAAGTTGGGAATGAAACGTGATTTTTTCACATCAGTGACTGTTTAGACTCGATTTCTTTTCGCTGACCCAAACGATGTCGTCTCTGCCCTCGTAAATTATATTTATAAATGACATGTGATCTGCTAAAACATAAAATGTGTCCAGAAAATTCCGAATTTGAACGTTATGCCAATTTCGGAAAAGTGCCGCAGGCATTTCGACGATGCCGCAGCCCCTTCGAGGTGCCGCAGGCACTTTCAAAAAGTATCGGGACATAAATTTGGCCGAAACTAGACAAATGGAAGACTGCGACAGAGAAACAGAAGGGCAGAAAGCAGAAACTAAATGCACCCATGATACTGTAGTAAATTGACTTTATAGTTGTAAAATAAAAGGGACCAAACCTTTGTAACGCTTTAAATATCAGTCCATTATGGTGGTATAGGCTATATACCAATAAAAAATTTCAGATAAAATTCAGCTACTTCAGAACAATTTTGTTACAGTTTCTAGATTTTCACTCCGTCGTAGACCTATTTTCCACAAGATACCTGTACATTTCCTTCGAGTAAACGAAAAGAAAAAGGGATGTTTAATAGTATGCAGTGAAATGCAAGTCAACTGAAGTCAGGTACCCTCATATTGCCGCATTTCAGAAAGCGGCCAGCAGAATAAAAAACCCTACTTTGTTTTCACGTAACACAACTCGAAAACATGCGAGTATTAGCATGAAAAGTGTCCTATTTTATTTAAAATTCATTCCACGAGTGAAATAATGCTCATTTGGCTCCCGATTTACGCGCAGTTGCGCGAAAAATGGAAAAAATTAGGATCTATTTACTAGAGACTTCTTTCGACTACACCACGGAAGCACATTTTTGACCGAATTACTGCATTATAACCTCTGCCATGAGATAGGCAGGTAGCTGTCGCGATACTTTAAGAAATTACCGTGATAAAGCGAAGTTTTCTAATAAGAGTCTGAATAGTCAGAATTTTCCTGTAAATATTATTGCGATGATTCACATTATAATCTCGATACCATTTGTGTAAGAGCCCATTGTGGACAGCTTACACTTACTAGCTAGACAGTTATTTCGGTTATAAAATCCGAAACTATATTGATGTTGAAATTTTCTGTAGTTATTTTAATAGCCTAACTTTTCCTGGAAATGTTAAGTATATCTACAAAATATATATATATATATATTGTAAAAATGTTTTCAGAAAATTGGAGAACTTATATAAGTATAGCTCATAAACGATCAAACTGGAGAATTTTTACATGTACGTAAAAACCTATTCGTTTCCTGCAAACAAAACTTTGAAAAAAAGAATAACATATCGGGCAGCATAGGACGGACAGAGAAGGCAATTTTCAAAAAGCATAATGTTTGGGAAATTAACTGACCGGAACAATCGCGTACTAGAGTTTAAGATTACCCGCGGAGATAAACCGATTGCTATACTTTTTTATATTTGTGAATATAAAATTTAATCGTACGAATGCGAGTTATTTGAGATTTGGTTAGTTATGGGTCAAATTTATGAAACTTTTAGAAGTGCCTGCGGCACCTCGAATGGGCTGCGGCATCGTCGAAATGCCTGCGGCACTTTTTCAAAATTGGCATAACGTTCAAATTCGGAATTTTCTGGACACATTTTATGTTTTAGCAGATCACATGTCATTTATAAATATGATTTACGACGGCAGAGACGGCATCGTTTTGGTCAGCGAAAAGAAATGAGTCTAAACAGTCACTGATGTGAAAAAATCAGGTTTCATTCTAAACTTATTTGTCCTTACGTTTCTAGGAATTTGATCTTTTGCCACAAATTTAAGCATGGATATGTAGATAAGATACATTTACACCCCGCTACATTCCCCGATTTTTGAAAAAATGCTTCATGCAGTTACAAAATGATAAAAATGACAAAAATCACTCACCGATCGCGCTCGTTTTGTAAACATTGACGAAGTACCTGCGGTACAGGAAGCGAAGTGCCTTCAATCCTCGTCGGCACAGGCAGTGCCGCAGGCACTGTTTAGTACCCGTGTAATCTATTTCAAAAGTATTTCAAGTGACAAATAGACATTACACTTAACATCAGAAATTCAAAAATATATGTGTAAGATATAACTCAAACGTAAACCACATGGGCGTATTCAGCGGGGTAGCCCCATTTTTCGGCAAAGTTTACCAACTTCATTCTATTAACATACTTTCTATATGTTTGTTGTATTTTTCCGGCTCGTTGCGCTCGCCAACTTGCAAGTACTTACTTTATGAGTTGTCACAGTCATGCAAAATAGTGCATACAAGTACACAAAGGGAGAATCAGGGGGGCGGGTACAGATCCCCTCCGTCAAATCTGGCGAGCATACACTTCTGATAGCCTTAAATTGAGATATCAGTTATTAAGTCAAAATTTTCTCCTTGCTACGCTCGCAAAACCTTATTCCAATAATATTTATAATTATTGAAGTGATGGTTTGAACAGACAATAGTACTAATCAGGACAAACAGCTATACACTTCATTGTACTTTATCACAAATTTAAAAGATGAAACTTTTTCCAAGGGGTATACCCCGACCCCTCAAAATACTCCGCCTTCCTAAACCCAAATTCTGGATCCGCTTTTTGTACATGCCGACTATGGAACACATGCCCAAAAGATCTGATATACTGTCGTACCATGGCGGTGACATGCCGTCGCCCGGTTTTTACGGGAAATGTATAACTGATGGTTTTCTCCAGCAGTTTGAATCATGTAAAGGCATATGAGTTTGTACTGAGGGAGGGCGATTATTTTAAATTTCTTTGCTTAGAATAACCTGCACATTAACAGTTTCAAACATATACTTTTGGCGCTCAGCAAATTGTTTGGGAAGTTCCTCCAACTTCTATACAAATGACATGGCAGAATGATAAGCGACTATTATCACTTGCCCTGAACCACCCGCATGACATACTAGCTACGACTATTTGCGACTCTTCGTCCTCGAAAACATGTTTGAAAAGTGCATTGAAGGCGGTCGCATTGTTTTAGGTTTTCTCAGCGTATTTGTTTATTATTTAAGTCAAATCACCGCAATTTTATGTTACGAGATCTATGATCTTCCGTGAACATCTCAACCGGAATTTTGATACAACAGCGTTGTAGGACAAGTGAGTCGGTATCTGCGACATTTGAAGTCAGACATTCTACGCGCAGGTGTACAGCTATTGCTTTAGGCTGATCACTACCAAATAGAATGTAAGCCTCCGCTGGTCTAGTCACATGTAGTCCAAATTTAAATAGTACTAATCTTTTTTCCTTTCCTAGTGCATTTTCTCGACAGCAACGTGCTTACTTTTACCGCGTTTCAGTAAGCATCACTTTGCATTCTATTGAAATCGGCATGTTCCTATCGCATGCTAGGTAAAAATGGCGGCGTAAGAATTTTATGTCTCGAAAAGAGAAATTGAAAGAATGAAAAGTAGTAAATTCAGCGGGTTGTATTAAACGAACTGTAGTTTTCTTATATAAAAGTCAACACCTCCTTTTCTTTTTGTTTTTCTAAAGTAACGATCTAGTTCTTAATGGGAATATAAGTCTCTGAAAATCTGATATAATAAAAATGTTGAAAAACCGTTATGAAGTAAGTGGGTTTTATATGAAATAAAAAACAGATGGATTTAGTGGTGTTCAGCCTTTATCCATTTTACGATGTTTAAAATACTGGCAACCTCGTTACTCGAACCGTATATTCCCATCTGCATCTACAACAAGTGGCAGATTATTATATTCACTAATTAAGGAGAAGTCACTTTACAGATGGTAGATAGCCGCATTCAAAATGTTGTACTTTTCGCAAATTTGTTGGTTTCTTTCACAAACCAGGTTAAAGTCCTAATACGACTTGTTCGTGAATTGAACGAAATTAATTTTAGATTTTCAAAATTTTCTTTGGGAAGCCACACACACCTGCAGAAGGAGGAACCTTCTCCCGCACATACACCCAAGCGTCTTTTCACGGCTCGTATTCGCACCCCTTCATGAAAATCCTGGCTACGCCAATGCTCTATAGTCAAGTAAACTATAGGTATATACAGGCTATTCACATACGCTCAGAGACTTTAAAAACGCCCTGTTTGTGTGTGTGTTTTTTGTTTTTTTTTTTTGTTTTTTTTTTTGAAGATATTTATTATTGCATATTATGAAATACTCATGATAAATAATGGTATTTAGGTATTATTCCTGCGCTGATCGGAGCGTGACAGTAAAATCGGTCCTGAAGATATATAGAAGTCGGAAAAGAATACTATTGCACATCATTCTGGCTTGTTTAACCGTTATAAGATAAATGAACTGATCATAAAAGGTAAAGCTGAATTTTACGTTGCAAAACGCCAACGTAGGTGAAGTTGACGTAATTTAATTTCTCTTTGCGACAATTGCAGACCAAGATAAGCCTTCACGTCCGTGCAGGCTGATCATGGTCTGCACTGTTCGCTGTTCGGTCAGTCAATTTTCAATAAAAACCCCTTCGAATATTAAATGGTACTGCCATAATTGCATTGCAGACCATTCGATTTATAAATACAAAAAAAAATGTATAGCAGGTTAAAGGTTAAATTGTTCACGTGGTGGTATCAAACGCAGGCTGGATCAGATTTTCTTAATGCTAATCAGTTAATAGCAAATGATTTAAATACAAGTGACAAGAATGATATGACTGTCACAAATGGATGAGGCGTTTTTAAAGTCAGTGAGCGTATACAATACAAGTACAAAAAATGAGCAAAATCATATGTGACTTTACATAAATATATAACAAGAATGTGACATAAAAGATTCATATACATGGGTAAAGTACCATTTACGACAATATAACATAATATATTCATAATATATGTCATGATACTATTTATATGACCCAGGGATATATATACTGACCAACTTCTTCAATGAAATGAGACCAATCGCTAAGGTGACTATATATTAGACTAGCTGACAAACTAAATTGAATGTCCTTTGTCAACTTGCAGAGCTTGCGAGACTGGCCTATCAATCCCATGTACAATTTTCCCGGTGCCTACCTAGCCTTAATGATTCGTGTATCAATGATTTTCAAATGATTTGATTATGAGCTCAATTAATTCAGGGATCATGCAATTTTTCAATATTTTAAACCCTTAACACACAAGTAATTAATAATGTTCGGCTTAATATCCTACAGGCCCAGGGGACTACCAAACTTGACTGGTCTGTTTGTTGAAGATCCTGTCAGATGATGTCTTTGAATCAATAACATGCAAGTCTTGCTGCCTTGATTCCTTGACGCTCAGTTCATACAATGTATATGCTATCACTTATACTTCTTCTACCAAGAAGGTATTACAAAATGTTTGATTTTGAGTATGTAATGAAAATTGAAGTTGCTTTAAAATTTGAAAGATAAGAACGAATGGGAAAAGAAAAGCTCTTTTTTATAAGACTCCATGCATTGACTTTTTTTCCGTTGGCAATTACCTTCGTAGCAAA
This sequence comes from Mercenaria mercenaria, assembly GCF_021730395.1. NCBI lineage: Eukaryota > Metazoa > Mollusca > Bivalvia > Venerida > Veneridae > Mercenaria > Mercenaria mercenaria. The sequence goes on along the minus strand of NC_069375.1, from coordinate 57,437,604 downwards.
GTGTATGCAGTTTACCAAAAATATTGGGCTCGTCCGGGAATTGAACCCGGGACCTCTCGCACCCGAAGCGAGAATCATACCCCTAGACCAACGAGCCATTCACGTTAATTGCCCGCTTATATACGGTACCGTAGTGTATTTTATGTTATCAAACAACAGCTGTTGTCCTTATCTGTTGTCAATAATATAAATTACCAAAGAGCTATAAAAATAAATAGATTGGCAACTTGACAGGCATATAGAGCAAATCTCGCCAACCTCCCGTGACAAAAAAACGAGATCTTGTTTACCGAAAGTGGCGCTTTCTCCACGCGCCATTTTGTATGCGAAAGCAATTATTCATCGGTAAAATAATTATCACCGTATGACCACGCTTCTTTCGATGGCAAAAAACGTGTACTTCGTGTCTTAAGACCATTTCACATTAAACTAATTTTGTTTTAGAAGCTAACATGTATTTTAAATGTAGTTTTAAAGGTACAAATTGTAACTCCGTGCTCGCCGATGTTTGTTTTTAGTAAGATAACGCCGAATCACGCTCTGACACGAGCTCACGCGAGATTACAGCCAGTTGCCATTCTGTGTATTTTATACTTCTTTGAAATTACTTAGGCCAAGCAAACCTAAATCTAGAATTTCTTCACGTTTACAGAAGACTACGTTGTCTCGTCGGGGTCACCACCGCCTACTGTTAGTTTGAAACAGCGAAAGAACGATACGTCGAACTTTCGACTCTCTGCTATCGTGGTTTCATTACTGGAAGTGGCTAAGGGTCCGGTAATCAATATATGTGTACTATTATGTACTGTATTACCAGTGTATATGGTAATTGATGGGAAAAGATATGATTAGTTGTCAAAAAAAATGCCGTTTTTACGAGGGTATTTTTGTAAACATTTTATTTATAACTAGCTCTCATTCGGTTACGAGGCATACTGAATTTGAAATTTTAACAATGATTTTCGGTGTTCACCGTTATTCATTTACTTAAGCAGTAAAACGAGTTCAGCAAAAAAAAAAAAGGCAAGAATTCCGATTACAGCGTACAAATAGCTATAGTATGTATTATATCGTATTTTTCCCAGGATGAAATAAATATAAACAATCCTTTTTCCTTTCACTTACAGTTTAAACTGACGATAACTTACGACAGCAAATATCTGAAATCATCTCCCATTTTTGATCTCTTTGTAAATACAGTTCTCGGACATCATACTGATTACCGGACGTCTGGACAGCACTGTATGGGTTCTCTAGATAGTTTCATTATTCAAGAGTCGTGGTTTCTTTGTTTCGATTTTTCACAATCGTACTTTCGACTTTTCTCTAATCGATATCGTGGTATCAATTTCTTGTCGCTCATGTGCAGTTGCACGATGTAAACGTAATTATTTCGTCTGTAGAGGAAGGTTACTTGTATTGGTTCCACGTTTTGAATCCTTTGCGCATGTGTAACAGGAACCCAAAACTACGATGGTAAAAAGATCGTATGAATGGAAATTGTTCAAGATGCCCTTGCTCAATATATATTAATATATTTTTCAATATTTATGCCCCGTCTTATTAAAAGACTATTCAGACATACATCATAGAATAATGCCAAGAAATAAGAAATCATGTATTTAAATGAAAAAGCCATTGGTGCGTTCTATCGTACTCTTTGCCTCGTGGAATTTTGCCGCAGAATGTTTCAGAAGCTTTGAGTATTAAGAATCTTCCATGTTACACAAAAGCCGTGTCATTCGACGCCGCCAGGAGGCGGTGTCGAGTATATGGGATACACTTTAGTTTTGGACCCTGTAAAGATGGTTATGAATAGATTCGGAACGATAAACTGAACACAGTGAATAGTTTGTAAAAGGACCCACGATATTGCACAATAGATTTTAGTGAATAAACTAAAAAATGGCAAAAAGAAAACATAAAAATGTATGTAACGCAACTTATATGTGATATAAAACAATGTTATCTGTCTTTCCTCTCCTAATTATTGCTCAAAAATTGTGTCTTATGAATATAATAAAGAACTAAGAGAAACAAACTCAAATCAAATTAATTATAATTTAATTAGGATTAATTAGATCAAGTCCATATATATCAATATGATATTATTTATAATATTATCAATATATAATCAAAAGAGTTTTAAGACATACTGTTATACAATTCAAAAAGCATAATAATTTTCAATATTCAAGAAAAACGCAATACATAAATCACAAACTTAGGTATCTGGGAAAAGCATAATACTCTAATGCACTAATATTTCAACACCAGATAACCTGAATTACTACAATGAAATGCGACTGAATATAACAATACTTTTCCTATAATAACTTAAATTATTAAAGCCTGATTCTTCGCAAAAGCTATTAACCTTTTAAGCTGTCTCATAGATACACATTTTAATAAATAATTAATAAGGGACCTTGGTTTGGGTGGGAGGGAGAAAAACTAATTTCGACGTGACCAGACAAATAGAAATCAAAGGCCTGAATGGCCTGAGTCGGCTAATGATTGATGTACTGACAGTATAGTTTACCAGTTTCAGTTTGTTTTTAGTTTTTTTTCTTAAAATTTCATAACACAGCTCGATATTTACCCAAAATATTATATCCGGATACGATTACACTTTTCTCCAGTTTGAACAATATATTTTACAAATTGTGATGATACGAAGACATTTAGCAGCAATTGGCAGTATCTGACATTGAAGTTTACGGTTAAATTACCTCTTATTTAAATCTTTTCATAAAAAAGTTGTTTCGTTTCGCCAAACATAGACGATCTACTTTCGATTTCAAAAACTACAAGAAAATACAATTTAATGTTTCGCCGATTTGTTTATTTCTCGAAAAATAAGAATTAAAATCATTTTTAATATCTGTAGTAACTAAACAAACCAGTAAGAGCTTCTCTTCCCAAAAATTTATCCGTTTACTGACTGCAAAATTCATGCGTGTGTGTAGAAACCCACGCAAAGTTTATAGAAATCATTACGATGCGTGTATACGTTCAATGTGGGAGAATTAAGGCTGATCGGGATCGGCTATGTTACCTAACGCATCCAGACGATTCAGATTTTGTTTTTAAAAAAGCATTGTGTGCATTTCTGTAATTTTATATACGTTTAGAAATTATTAGACATGCGTATTTGCATTATTTCTATACGTAATTTACGCTAATACGCATCTTATCTGGAGCCCTGTGGAACTATTTTTTGTCTTTCGCTGGATGTTACGCAAGCTTTGTAAGCCTGCGCAATTCATAAAATGCACATTTATGCTTAATGAGTTACATTCGAGTATTGCACAATTACAAGTCATAATTATGACAGATTACATCGTATATTGGTCATAGCAAAGGGAATTCACGCAACTTAACTTCATTCTTGCAGTGAACTGTTTGAAGTTTGAGAAATCTAATGGAACTACATCGCTTCACTGTGTTATTTGGTCCATTTAGACTTAGAGAATCGCTGGATAGCAAGGACTCGTCAAAACGATTACATCGTTTAGCCGACTCAAAAACAGAATGAAGCGCCAATTCCAAAATACCTATATATTTACTTATCTCTAACCTATCAAAGCAATGAAAACAAAATTCAAAATGACCAATCAATTCAAGAATTAAAGAATCCGTTGACCAACCGAAATTATTGACACAACAAAAGGACTGCTTGATTTTGACTGAAGAAAAATTTAGATGTTCCACATAATTAACCGATTTTAATGTAAACAATAAAATACGCTAAATTTGTCGAGCAGATAATATTTGTTTTATTTACAATTTCGTCAAAATGTTGATCCGATTTATTGATAAGGGGGGTTACTCTGTATGTCAAGTTTTCTATTTCTGACCTTAGTATGACCTACTTACCTATGGTATAGCGCTCTCTCGTATTCCATAAATAGAACACACCGCAGATATACTATACTGCAACGCGTGAATTGCGGACAAGGGAGCGTTCAAGTATTTTACTATAACCTTTCAGTAAACTCCGAAGAGAATATTAAAAAAAAAATAGTACGGAGAATTACACTTTGCCTGCATAAAATTCCTTGAAAAAGAAACGGATTAACAAATTAAGTAAAGGAATCAATAAGCATATATATATTGAAATGAACGTAGGATGTGCCACTGTTACATTATTTTTAACCTTTTGTCTTATTTTCTATGTCGATAGGTACAGTGATGTAATTTCAGAATGCGCACATTTTTGCAGATTCCTTGAACAGTTGTATATTTATATAATTGTTATTGTTACCATAACTTTGAAGCATAGAGTTTCCCATTTGTCACCACATGTTCAACTGGTCAGAATATTTCTAAATGTTTTATAAACTCATCTTGATCAGTCTAGCCTTTGACTTTCATTTCTTTTTTTTTTTTTTTTTTTTTTTTTGCTTATGTGTCATATACATGTATTCATTGTTTACAGACAGTCACTGTCAACTGAGGTGTGTCTACTTTAAAAAAGATTTTCATTAAAAGTAAAAGTATACCGTTCGTCCGAAAAAAATGAATTCTGTGATATTCCAAAAGTATATAAGAAAGATTCATGTTATTTGCTTTGTAAATAGGGGCAATAAAGAGATTATGCATGTTATATCATTCTTTTCTTGGACAAATTTTTTTGTTGTTTTGGCAACGGAAACAGTAAAATGCTGTGTTTAATCTGCATTCTGAAATCTATAATGTAGGTGACAAAGGTCCATAAAACTTCATCAGTGAAAAGAAAACACACATTACATTACATGATAATAAAAATAACACAACTTTAAAATAATTATCTTTCAACATTTCCCAACAAACTGCATTTCTGTGAAACTTCATACACATGCTCCTGCATATAAGAACTTTTCACTGGTGCTGACCTTAGTTGGTGAAATAATTACTTTAATTTTGTATGTAAAGAGACCACCTACTCGCAATGTCAATGTTATTGCAGGTAGAGGATTTGTAATGTTAGTTTATAACATATATTGCATTATGTGCTAATGTTAATAATTTGTAACCAGTCAGTTTAATAAAGTAATGATTAGGTGATTTTTCATATTGCAATAAATGTACTCCAGACACAACACTTGGCGGCGGAATGAATTTCCTTGTAGTAATATAACACAGTGTCTGTTTTTGTATATGTATGCACGTTGTGCAATGATCTAGTCACGAGGAAAATTGTACGCATGCGCTACGTTCTATGCACGTGCGTAGGTCTATGAGTTGAACTGCGTTGGTGCGCCCTGAGACCTGCCAGCTGTGAGTAGGAACTGTTGCATTTGACGCATCTGTAAGGTTTTTCACCTGTTAAAGAGATAGAAAAAGTTGTAAGGTGATAGAAATGGCCAATATTTTCTAAATCTTGGAAAACATTTTTTGATAATTATTGAAAATAAGCAGTAAAAACATAGTGGAGGTTTTACCCCCGGGCCCTCTTGTGCCTGAAATGTTGTCAGTAATAGCTGCGTGTGTCTCCCTTCACCATCAATGATGGAATGTCAACATATGACCTAAATTGTAACGCTGAACCCTAAAACAACAAAGGTTTATTATTATACTCCGGTGCCGCGGAAATACATATCAAAGATATTAAAGATAATTGACTATACCTGTATGTAACCGGATATGATTTCGGAGTGTTGAAGACTGGCTGAATTTTCTTGCACAGAATTTGCAGGAAAACGGTTTCTCTAAAGTGTGTATGCGCATGTGCGAACGTAGATTGCTTCTCGAGTTAAAACCTCGTTGACATAGAACACAGTGCCATTTTCCGGAAAGTATCAAACCAAAAGGTCTGGATAATTTATTTGTTAGAACCTCTTGCTTCTGATTTGTTGCTTCCTTACAAGTACGATTATATTCATCTGCAAGACAAAACGAAACAATTATTTATAAAATAAAATTTATATAATTATGATATTAAAATTTATTTATAAATTAAAGAAAATCTGAAACTTTAATAAGAACATGGAGCAAAGTTTCTGTACATCTCGTTAACACCAACCGAGATCATCTCGTTTATTACTGACGACGCACAACAGTGTGAGTGATTAATCAGTTTCCATGCAAGAAAATATCCTAAGACTATTTTCAGTATTTAAGACAACAACAATAAAATAGAAAATTGGCCAAGTTAATGAAATCAAAAATATTACGATAACTTTTAAAGTGCATATCATTCTGCCCTACTGAAATTCGTAACACTGATTTTTGACGGAATTTCTGATAGGATAACTTTTACAAATTTGGACTTTCCGAAAAAAAATACATCAGATTCGTATTATACAAAGTCTTTTCCTTCTAACGCAAAGTCTCTAGTTGAGTTGCAGGAAGTCAGATTGAACTTTTTTTTTTAATTTGTTTTAGCGAAGCTATTCACTGTACAAAAGAAAGCGAAACAACGTGAAAAAAAAAATCAGGAATTAAACCTTGCGTAAACTTCCACGTCAGTATTAATACAGTTTTTTTTTTTTTTTATAATTTGGACTTCTTCACGTGAAACACGGCCTAGTAAATTCCTATTTCTTGTAAACATGATTCCATTCTATATCAAGAGAAACGCACTTATCACATTGAAACCATATAAATATATGGTAAACTAACCTTTAGCTGTATTTATTGATCCTTTACTATGACAGGCTGGTATACCCATATACAGTGTGTATGTATCTCCGTACCAGACGAGCAACTCTTGCCCACGTTCAATCTCCTGTTAAACATTAAATCAAAATTAGAGTCAGTAGACAGCTGGGTATTTAAACTTTCTTTCACTTATTTTATCACATTTTGACTACCTACAGACAACCATATACCACTACATGCTGCTTGATAAATATTCCATGGAAATATATAAGAAATAATTCAAGATATATCTTTGTTCACTAATTTTCTTAAGTACAACTCACGCCCCTATATATGACGAAATGTATAAAACATGGATTTTTTTTTCTTATATAAATTTTATTCATCGTCGTATGCTTTTTTAAGGGAATGGTCCTTACTCTTAAAAAATCCTGTTACATCATCCGGTCAGTCCCAAAGGGAAATTTTAAGTTTCTCAGACATTTCAAGTTTTCGTGACATGGCAATAAGTCAAATTTTCCTCGATGGAAATAAAATTTCGTATTGTACCTTTATTGCTCTGTAGAATATTTTTGTTCCTATCTGTACAATTTCTAGATTCTGTTCGCGTTCAGTGCGCGCGCACTGCACGTGTGTCAACCAGTTTCCGGGATTCTGACCTCCGTCCATGTAGCCGATGATAGCACCAGTGCAACTGTAAATCTGAATAAGATTCAAAATCATTTCTTTATTATAAGTGCCGTTTAAAGTATAAAGTATAAAATCATAGATATGGAGTGCAGTTTTTAACAACATCCGGTGTTGAATTCTGTCATTGAACTCGCTGAAATAATTATGGAGGTTGAATTCTGCCGTGTCGAGTTCTCGTGTTGGTGGGACGAAGTCACCACGACAGTAGAATATTATAGGAAGTGTCGTGTTGTCGTGCTTGGCAAAGACATGACAATACGACAGATCAAGAAATTGCGTCAGACACGCGAACACGAAAACCTGCGGAGTTTGCGACCTATATTATCGTTATTTCGTTTAAAATCTGACGGGCTGTCGTAACTTTGCTCCGCAAATCCGACAGCAAGACAGTACAACAGTCGCCTCCCCTCCGAAAATAAAAGATTATCTGTACATGATCCTAATTCGGACGTTCGAAAAGTTAACAGATCAACCTTTGGGATTTCTATTAATAATACAATGTTAGTTTTTATTCATTTTTTTTTATTTATTTAAGTGTAAAATATGTGGAGCTGTTGTGCCCGAGAGGCGAGGACATGACAACACGACAAAACGACGACTCACCGAAAAAGTTCATTTGCCGAGATGTCGTGCTGACGTATTTTTGCCCGACCAATATAACAATTCGACACCGCTGAAATCAGCCACATTCAAGAAAAGATATATTTACACATAACAGCTATGAAGTTTGTTGGGGTCTACTTTGCTTCAAGAAATGTGCTTTACAATTCAATTGCTTAAAATTTCTAGGACCACTGTATATTTTGTCGTCCCCGACCTACCTCCCACGCATGCGCCGATTTCGTCTCATCCAGCTTTGATACCACATGACCAGGATAGGGTCCCATCTCTGACCCCTTCTTGATAGCTGTTGTGCAGAAAACTCCAAAGCTCGAACCTGGTACCGTGCTCGGTAAGACACATACTTCTTTTGGTAGAAACAGAGGGTGTCCTAAAGGGGATAAAATGTTAATTATTATATTTGTTAATATATTTGTTGTAAATAAGTTGGAGCGGAGAAACAAAGGCAGAACATCGGATACTGAGGCTGTAGTCGCAGATTCGAATTTCTGTCCAGACAGGAATTAAGTGTTTCGTACAACAACAAAAATAGAATTATTATAATGAATAATTATGTATGATATACTATAACTGTTCATCCTCCATCAAAAAACAAAAACAATACTATTGTTTGTTAAAAAATATGTAAATGCGTCATTACAATAATATGTTATAACATTAGATCTATTTTGTTTTTTATGCAATGACGAGGTACAATGTACAAGTCTTTAATAAAATTAAACTGTTCGGTACAGCCCTGTAACATAATGATTTATTTCCTATTTATAACACCGCATAGAGAATAAGTATTTTGTACATTTGGAATCTTAATTCGTAGGTTAAAATGCACTGCAAATAAGCCTAAATTAAACTCCCGGCCGTTGTTTACATGTGATCTTTGGAACATGTTTGGCTAAACTATAATGACAGTCGGCAACTTCCGTGCGATTCTTCGTACGTTATTTCGGCATCCCTCGGCCATAACAGAAATATCATTTTTCATAACAGCCGGACAATGCCGGTGAACCACATAAGGAAGACACGTAATCAAACGAAAAATGCCGACTGTCATAAGTACGGGTCGATTATCTTAATTGAAATCTTCGTTTTTGCGAAGCTTTTGAATATATCAAAAAGCTATAAAAATTATACTTCTTTAAATATAGATGCGTTTTTTCACGAGCATTTTATTCCAGATGTGTTCAGTTTTCGCAATGTCATTTTATAATACTGCAAGAACAATTCTCTTCCATATAAATATGTTACAATGTAAGACAATTTCTCTTTATAGGCTGACTAGTTTATAATTATACTTAGAAAACTAGTATTAAAAATCGTACCTTCCCAAGGGGTATATCTATCTAACAATGTCCTTTCCTGCCTACCATACAAAACCAAATCCAACAATTCACCACTTATTTCCATATCAGTAAGACAAATCTTTCAATTGTACATTTTTCTGATACACTAATATTAATAAAATGTTTGGTTAAACTTTTTTTTTAAATATAACATCAAATTAGAACCGTTCTATTTTTAAAATAGATTTGCAAGTCAAGTTAAATTTAATGTAACCGGAAAGCGTTTGAGGGAGACCGATGCCTCATGCTTATAAAAAGGGCGCTGTGAAAATTATTGTCAAATATCTGTCCAATGAAATGAAGTGCCCGCAGTTTTGACTATGATAAAAAGGTTGATAACTGTCAAATAAAAAGACGTAATTGAATATCTTAACAGACCCACATCACTTGTAAACTCTTTTCAGACGCTGACAGAACTTCTCGCACTGATCTCGCATTATCTCGTGTCATAGAAAATATTCGCGTATTTTGCGGAAATGATGAATAGCGAGATAGATGATTCACTATAACTTACACACAAGGTTAGTTTTTGTAACTTATGTTCAAGATGACTGAGTCTGAAAGATCTATAAAGTGCCTTTACTGGTATTCCATGGACCAGCTGAGCCAAAAGGAAACATTTTTTTATTTAGAAAGAGTCTCTTTCGGTTTGTTTATCACAATAGCTATAAAATGGATTTGTCACTGCAAGCACAGAAAGCAAGTTTTCATGGCATTAAAAAGCTGGTATTTTCCGTTGCTTTTAAACAAAAATCCTATTGTAGTGCCGATTCGTCGAGACCAGCCAAAAAAAAAACTACAGTAATCTGAGTTATTTTCAACGATTTAGAGCATTATGTGCCAATGTAAATCAGTGACAGTCTCAATGTATCCATTAGAAATTTTGTCGTCAGATGTATTATGCCAGTGCAAGAATGACATGTGAATAAAGTATATGAAATTTAGCTGTATGTAATAATTACTTATTCCAGAAAAGTCCAATATGGTGAAGGTTTTTCAAGGATAATGCATGATGCAGAATACGCTCCTACGGGTCGTGTCAAGAGCACGGCATAAAGCATCCGATTCAGGTCAGTTTAAAGAAGCACCGGATTGCACTCGAGGCCCTGGTTTCGTCCACTGAGCCAAACATTCGTACCAAGCAACTATAAATGACCGAATAGAGATCAAACAACCAATTGGTGCTGTACATTCAATAAACTTTAATTTGGTAAAACAAAACAATTCATTGTTTTTTAAACATAATTAATGTAAATGATTGACCCGGAACGTCCATTAATGTCATAAACAGTAAAATGGCCAATTTTACTCTCGTTGATTTCTCAGTTGTCAGACAAAGGAAAAAGAAAGATGGTTTACAAAAATTGTTAAAAGCGTCACTTAAAAGATCCGACTTTGTGATTAAACAATGGCGTTAACACTCTCTGCGAGCTGTCTTATAGAATGCATGCGGGCACGTCGATTCTAAACCGCAACTAAAATACCCGCATCTTTTTTTACAGACCCAACACACCGTAATGCATCAAAAGTTATGAATAAATTTGCGGAAAGTGACTGAAACTTTAGAAGGTACAAACAAGAACTTTGCTGGGAGAAAATCCCGTAGCAGGTTGGATGCATGGTGAAATAGCGTGCCATAATACTTTTTTTCAGACTGGTGCATTTTGCCTTAACTCAATGAAACGCAGAAGTTATTTTTGTAGTTCTTCAGATTACAAATAAGACAGTCCATGGAAAGAGAATTTAAAAAAAACACCGCCAAATAGAACTATATTCATGTTGGAAATTATAAATAACCTACTTTGATGAGACTTTATTGAGTGTGCGTGCGTGCGTGCGTGCGTGCGTGTGTGTGTGTGTGTGTGTGTTTGTGAAGTGGGGGGTGGGGGGGGGGGGGGGCGCGGGTGTAGCACACCAGATATTATTCTTATATCACAAACAGAAACTAAATTTAGATAAAGATGGTAAATCCAGTTTTGGTTAAGTAACTTTAACAACTGATCATTTACACTTCAATTATGTTCACTTAGTACTTAACCATTACCCTGCTAAATTCCTATAAAAAAAACTTGCCCGTTTTTCATTTTAAACAGTACCATTAACTGTTAAAAGGGGTGCATTCCAAAAAGATACTCACTGAATGGCGAACAGTGCAGGTCATGATCAGACTGCACGGATGTGCAGGCTGATCTTGATCTACTCTGGTCGCAAAAGTAGAATCAAACGCGTCCAGCAAGACAAGGATTCATACTTTTTAGATTTTCACTGGAGTAGTTTTTAAAACTGTATTTACCTATCCTGGATGCCCAACCAGGATAGAGTTATTTTAGCATAAGTGTAAATGTGTTAAACATACTTTGCCTAAGGAGTGATATGAATGAAAGAACTACTGTATTACAGTTGTCAAATATGTGCATTGACAATCATTTATTTAGCCGGAAGCTATTAGAAAGTTATAAAGTTTTTTTAAATCATATAACCTCCTTTTGCCTATTTTGGTTTCACAGCTAAGACAGAATTAGGAAACTACATGCATTTTCAAAACCTTATTATTATTTTTTGTTGGCGGGAGTGGGGGTGGGGGGTCTTGTCCAGATTATTGAAATATCTCAATATCTATCAAATGCAAATGTAAAAACTAGAAACTATATAGAAATCAAAAGAAATACTTCGCTTTTTTAAGTGGGCTTTATTCACAGTTTTGATAATAAAAAACAACAAAAAAAACCCATATATTTCCAATAGGGATTTATCTCTGTATCTTGTGTGTTTCTTTTTTTGTACCATAGAAATATTTGTAAGAAAAGTGGAAAATGATGCTTAAATTTAGTTGATCGGCTTTAACTAGCTTTCTCCTATAACAGTTAAACTTTTATTGTTATAAAACATTATATTCAATATACCCATTTAGTAATTATAAATGAAAAAGTAAGAACATATGTAACATTTTTGCAATACTTCTTTATAAAAATACCCGAGTATATGCGGAAAATATGTTCACAGCGAAGGTATCTTACAAGGAGGTATGCTTTTACAGGAGCTAGTAGAATTATAAAACTTATCTATTATTTTCTTGTGTTCTTTATAAAAGTTTAATATTCTAATTTAAATTTGGAGCCTATCCCTTTAAACTGAACAAGAAATACTGGTCTTGCACTTAACTGCTAATACTCCTGTAATTATCTGCAATTAGTTAAGATCTTTGTCGGTCCAGATATCCAACCATATGCTGTCTTTCTGACAAAGATATGCGGGCTTTTTAGTAACTAATGGATTCTATAGTGAAATTCTCTCTTTATTCCAGATCAGATCTTTGTGTCATCAGGCCTTATTTTTTCTGTGGAGAGAGGGGGTCACTTTTTTTCAAAATTAGAATTATCAGTCTTATTGTAAGGTGCTCACCACTTTAAAAAATGATAAAAAGACACGCGCGCTTCAATTTCTCTGTGTTAGTTATCTTTACGTCAGCAGATTTAATACAGCAGTTTTCAATTTGTGACGAAAACCACAAAGCAATATTTAAGCTTTTCTTTCACAACAGAAAATATAGTGAGTTTGTATACCTAATATTGTGTTATTCCTTCAAGTTCGACAGATGTAAATTACAAAATATCAATACTCGGAATTTACATAACAAGACATGAAACAACAACATAAAAAAATAACTCAATTAAAACAGGATCAATTTTAGGGGGGAAAAAAAGAAAAAGAAGAAAAATGAAGGGCTCGTCCGGGATTTGAACCCGGGACCTCTCGCACCCAAAGCGAGAATCATACCCCTAGACCAACGAGCCACATATACAAGTTTCAGCTGTCAAAATATATATAAAGTTAATATCGTGTATCAGCTAAATGTTTACTTTAAATTACCGTTATAACATTGCGAACAACAGAATAAACCTCTCTGTTTATATATGTTTGCTGTATCAATAACAATTATCATTTGAAACTTACAAGTAATTTGTTGTTGTCTGGTTCCAATCCCATCAAAAAATAACGATAGGAACCAGGATATTTGGAATTGATAAATTCCGGTTATGAGGAAAAATCCGTCCCTGACCGGACGTAGTCTAGTTATCTTGTACATAATACCAATATGAATCAATGACACAATACATTGCTGATGTATTTAAATAGTAAATAGCTTGATACCAATAATTTTAACATAACATTGGAAATTCTGAATGACCGAGCAGAGGTTTGCATTTTCAAGTAGGCCTGCTATTTTCCAAACACTTTTGTAACTTTAAATAGAAGTACATAACGCTACTAAATTAAGAAAAAAATAATGATTTGAACCACTAATGGCGTTAGAGGACGCTACAAACTACACATCTTTAAAGGCATGTAACATAACTATAAAATTTTATTCTTATCATATTTAGAAAGTACATAGAACTGTACATTTTGGTAAGGCCTAAAAAATTCTTTGTTTCCGGTAACATGCTAAAAAAAATTAGGGTAGGTAGGTCGGGATTATTTTTTTTTCTTTTTTTTTTTTGGAGACTTTTCGAATAAAAAAAATTGTGTCAAAAAATGAATACAAATAAGGAGGTTATGCCTTTAGAGCATCAGTAAGTTGATTTCTAACATCATTGACCATGCATGTTTAAAGCATGAAAAGTGCAGTTTTGCAACTTTTTGATAAAAAGTTAAAAAAAAAAATCCAAGGCCATAAAAACATTTTCTTTTTTATAATTTATTTTACAAGTTCTCATATTTCACAGGGTATGTAATAACATATTCACAAGACATTAATTAATAGAAATATACATCAGATACTGTGAGAAACAAAGGAAAGAAATAATAATATTTCTGATAATACACTCTGCCACAACCTTTAGATAAGCTCATACAGTAGATCGTCAATAATTTATTTCAATGGACACGGCTCTCTTAACTGTTGACTGTTATAGTTAACCTTTTCACCATGATTTTCTTAAAAAACTTAACTCAATTTTAGACTCTGTGTTTCTACAGATTGGTACTGACAAGTACCATGAGTACAGCAAAATGTCTCCACATTTTATTAAATCTATCCACTCTATATGAATTTACTGCGTTGTATCTCTCAGTTTGAAGCAGTGATGTCATTTTTTTTCTTTAGAACATTCAATTCAGGAACACAAGCATTCAATTTGCAATGATATATGAGCCGTGCCATGAGAAAACCAACATAGTGGGTTTGCGAACAGCATGGATCCAGACCAGCCTGCGCATCCGCGCAGTCTGGTCAGGATCCATGCTATTGGTTAATGATTTCTCTCATTGCAATAGGCTTTGTAAGCGAACAGCATGGATCCTGACCAGACTGCGCGGATGCGCAGGCTGGTCTGGATCCATGTTGATCGCAAACCCGCTATGTTGGTTTTCTCATGGTACGGCTCATATAATATACAATTTGGTTGTTATAACAACACTATTTAAAACTGGTTGATTAGCTATGTTACCTAACAAAACGTCACTTTTGATAAACACAACCGCGTTTTCTCCACAGATTCTATTTATCCATGACTGCACATTCAACCAGAAACCATGTATAATGTCACAACCCCAAAATAAGTGTACTAATGTTTCTGCATCTTGAGCACAAAAAGAACATAAATTGAGCCGTGCCATGGGAAAACCAACATAGTGGCTTTGCGACCAGCATGGATCCAGACCAGCCTGCGCATCCGCGCAGTCTGGTCAGGATCCATGCTGTTCGCTAACACTTTCTCTAATAGTAATAGGCTTTGAAAGCGAACAGCATGGATCCAGACCAGACTGCGCGGATGCGCAGGCTGGTCTGGATCTATGCTGGTCGCAAAGCCACTATGTTGGTTTTCTCATGGTGTGGCTCAATTGCTTTTAACCATACCCATTTGTTGTAATAAATAGTTTGTACATAAAGTTCTGTGATTTACCCTAAACTGAAACCACTGCAGTTTTGAGTCCTTTGTGCTCTTAAAAGGCAGTTTATAAATATTTTTCCAGATTGGGTTTGTTAGATTTAATTCTTGTGTCCACTTATGTTGAGAAGAAGGCTGGTTTGTTTTGGTATATAAAAGGTCATAAATTTTCCTACAGCCTTTAACTCCGAAGTTTATTATTGCTATAGGCAGGCGTTGCAGAGGATTGTTTTGGTTAGTGCCCTGATGCGGAATATGAAGGATATCTAGATATGAGCGGATGGAGAAAATTATGTTATTATAATGCAGAAAATTAGTCCTTGTGTTATATACTTCTTGAACTTCTTCAAAAGAGTATAAGTTTTCATTTACTTTCATAAAATCGTTAAGCAAGAAGGCCCCTTTGTCCAGTATGTGCTTTTACCCCGTAATTTGAATTTTGTATTATTCCATACCAAACTCTCCGCAGTGATTACCTCCCCTTACAGCAGGTGCGTAAATGAACGCAAGGGAAGATAACCGCTGTGAGGAGCTTGATTCCATACTGGTTCAGATAAAAACATATACCATGTATCAATCTGTTTCTTTTCAATAAGTGTTAATACCCCCTTCCTACATCTATCCAGAACTCATTTTGGATTAAATTAGTCATTTGTTTTATATACTCGTTTCCATGTTTACCAAAATTGGATACAAAGGGGCATATCTATTTTACTAGTCCAAAATATTTTGAGTTTTGTTTATAAAATGTTCTTTACCATGTTAGTTTCAACGCTATATTAAAGTTTTCAACGCGTAGACCCCCATTTTCAACATTTTCTAGACCTGTATTCCATAAGAAACTAAAAAATAAATTCTGCAGCTCTTTCATTGTTTCTTTTTTGGGGGTAGGTAGACCAATAATAAGGTGATTTATTTTTGGAAGTGCTAGATTTTTTATTACTATATTTTTCCCTATTGGTGTTAAAATTCAATAATAATTTGGCCAAAATACATGTCAGAGTTATGGGACTCGATGCTATCACCTAGTTTTGTAAACCAGTTCAATTCAATATCTGCATTAGTTTTGGAGATAGTAACTTGCATGTAAGACTTTAACCAGGATTTTCTAAATCCAATAGGGGGGATTAATTTGGCCAAAATATATGTCAGATCTAGAGTTATGGGACTTGACCAAGTAAGGTTGGTTATTTACCTAGAAAAAGGTAAAATAAGTTTCAAAGATATATGCCTTTAAATGATAGCCTTATGTACTTGCATGCAAAACGTTAACCAATGTGTGACGCCGACGTTGACGCCAGGGTGAGTAGAATAGCTAGACTATTCTTTGAATAGTCTTTGACATAAATTCACTTAAATTCACTTAATTCAATAAATAAGATGCGTACATGTTTGATGGTATACAAGCCACATATGAGCTGTGTCAGGAGAAAACCAACATAGTGGGTTTGCGACCAGCATTGATCCAGACCAGCATGCGCATCCGCACAGTCTGGTCAGGATCCATGCTGTTCGCTTTCAAAGCCTATTGCAATTAGAGAACCTGTTAGCGAACAGCATGGATCCTGTCCAGACTGCGCACATGCGCAGGCTGGTCTGGATCCATGCTGGTCGCAAACCCACTATGTTGGTTTTTTCATGGCGTGGCTCAATTATATTTTATTTTTGTACATAGTACATCATCAATATAAATTTAACATTCACATTACATAAAGTATAACATCACGTGTTTATACAACGACTGTTATCGGCGTGAAGTTGGCAGTACAGCAGTAGCAGCAGTAGGAGCAGTTAACTGCTGTAACTGCTGGCAGTAGCAGCAGTTAACTGCTCCTACTGCCAGCAGTTACAGCAGTTAACTGCTCCTACTGCCAGCAGTTACAACAGTTAACTGCTGCTACTGCCAACAGTTACAGCAGTTTATTGCCTGTCGCAGTTAACTACCACTAGTTACAGCAATTGATCGTGTTTACTAACACCACTTAACTGCTACTACTGCCAGCAATTATAACAGTTAATAAAGCTGTACTTCCAGATGATGAGAATGACATAAGGTATTTATTTTGTCAGTGTCCTACATATAATACTGCCAGCAGTTAAATTGTGTTATTAAAATCAGTTTTACAAGTTTCCTTCAGATGTGTAATGGGCCGTAAAACCTACCCTTCCCGCTTATACATTTGTCCGTATCGTTTAAAGATCATTGAAGCGTTCTTAATCTATTTCTATCAAGAATTTTCTGCCCTTGAAACCGACTTTCAAGGGCAAAAAATTCAGGATCAAGCCTGGGTACCTATGATTTTAATACATATTTTCGTTCTAAACTTGATTCTCAGTAAGTATACAAAGTTTAAAGAAATACTGCCCGTAGGAAAAGTTTTTGCCCTATAGGAAATTGTCCCATTTACCATTAAATTCTCCTATAAACTATGTACCCTGCAGTTAAATGGTTTACAAGTCTCTCTCGTCTCATTTATGTTTCTGCCAGCAGAATGGTCTATGAGATACGGTGTTCCGTTAGGACAATCGTGACTTTTTATATAATTCTAAAGCGCGATGCACGAATACGATGACAAAAACGCGATGGCGCGATGGCGCGATGGCACGATGATGAAACAACGATGGTACGATGGTGAAAACGCGATGACACGATGATGAAATCGCGATGGTACGATGGTGAAATGTCGATGTAATATCGCGTTTTCATCATCGTACCATCGCGTTTTCACCATCGCACCATCGTGCCATCGCGTTGTCATCATCGTGCCTTCGTGGTTTCACCGTCGTACCATCGCATTTTCACCATCGTGCCATCGCGTTATCATCATCGTACCATCGTGGTTTCACCATCGTACCATCGTGGTTTCACCATCGTACCACCGCGTTTTCACCATCGTACCATCGCCTTCCGGCTGGAAATGCTTAGTCCCGTGCACTTGTACTTTTTGTCAACAATAGATGAATGTATCTTAATGTATTTTGTGAGAAGAAATTTACCATTTAGATTCTGCTGTTTTGCAATATGTTTTACAAAATGTTCAGTGCTTAGTTCATTAAAACTGTGTAAAACCTTCAAGGCTACGTCCTTTGTATTTTATGTATGCATGAAAGTAAATAAAAAGCTGGGTGTAATAGTCACATGATATTA
Organism: Mercenaria mercenaria; assembly: GCF_021730395.1. NCBI lineage: Eukaryota > Metazoa > Mollusca > Bivalvia > Venerida > Veneridae > Mercenaria > Mercenaria mercenaria. The sequence goes on along the minus strand of NC_069375.1, from coordinate 57,419,329 downwards.
TTCAAACTCAGCCTATTCTTGTTAGGATGTAGAAGGTATATAGTGCAATGTGAAAATGAGATTGTATCAAGCCTGTATTTTACTGACATATAAACTGTACCACTGCGCATGACCACCGGAATGCAATGGTACGATGGTGAAAATGCGATGGTACGATGGTGAAAACGCGATGACACGATGGTGAAAACGCGATGGTTCGATGGTAATAATGCGATGGTACGATGATGAAAACGCGATGGCACGATGGTGAAAACGCGATGGTACGATGATGAAAACGCGATGGTACGATGATACGATGGTGAAAACGCGATGGTACGATGGTGAAAACGCGATGGTATGATGATGAAAACGCGATATTACATCGACATTTCACCATCGCGTCATCGCATCATTGCGATTTCATCATCGTGTTATCGCGTTTTCACCATCGAACCATCGTTGTTTCATCATCGTGCCATCGCACCATCGCGTTTTCGTCATCGTAACATCGTGCATCGCGGTTTAGGATTCAATAAAATGTCACGAATGTCCAAACGGTACACCGTAATGAGAGCATGTCACTTCCAGCAGTGAAATCACCAATGAAAACATTTTTTTGAGTTTTCTATGTGTTACTGGCAGCAGTCAAACGGTTTATGAGACCAGTATACCAGTTTTTTTACATGTAACTACCAGCGATTAAATGTTTACAAGGCTCCTCTTACTGCTAGCAGTAAAATGCTCATGACAGCAAAAAACAAGGCTCCTGTTAAAGCCAACGAGAGCAATTTACCAGTTTCGAATATATTTCTGGTGTATTTACTGCTGAAAGAAAACCACTCAAGCCGCATTCAGCCCCGAGTTCCTAAAAACAAGAGTTATCCTTGGAATCACCGCCCCACCTCACCCCGGGTTCCTCCCAAACAAGAGTTTTCCCGAATGGCGGCCACCCGTGCCGGTGGGGGACGACCCCCTCTACAACGGCCACCCGGTCCCATCCAAAAGTCAAGGTCTGGGGCGGAGCTGGGGGTGCCCAAACTGAAAAAAAGTGAACATTTCCAGAAACGGCCTCGGACCAACTTTGAGACCCGCTCACGAGTAAACAAGAGTTTTCCCGGGGTAGCCGCTATGCTGGCCCCCCATACACCGTCACCCTCTACAACGGCCACCCGGTCCCGGCCCAAAGTCAAGGTCCCGTAGGGTCCTCCTATTAACTGCTGTAAGCATTTTAGGCCACCCCCGCCTCACACCTCACCCCGGGTTCCTCCCAAACAAGAGTTTTCCCGAATGGCGGCCACCCGTGCCGGGTGGGGGACGACCCCCTCTACAACGGCCACCCGGTCCCATCCAAAAGTCAAGGTCTGGGGCGGAGCTGGGGGTGCCCAAACTGAAAAAAGTGAACATTTCCAGAAACGGCCTCGGACCAACTTTGAGACCCGCTCACGAGTAAACAAGAGTTTTCCCGGGGTAGCCGCTATGCCGGCCCCCCATACACCGTCACCCTCTACAACGGCCACCCGGTCCCGGCCCAAAGTCAAGGTCCCGTAGGGTCCTCCTATTAACTGCTGTAAGCATTTTAGGCCACCCCCGCCTCACACCTCACCCCGGGTTCCTCCCAAACAAGAGTTTTCCCCGAATGGCGGCCACCCGTGCCGGGTGGGGGACGACCCCCTCTACAACGGCCACCCGGTCCCATCCAAAAGTCAAGGTCTGGGGCGGAGCTGGGGTGCCCAAACTGAAAAAAAGTGAACATTTCCAGAAACGGCCTCGGACCAACTTTGAGACCCGCTCACGAGTAAACAAGAGTTTTCCCGGGGTAGCCGCTATGCTGGCCCCCCATACACCGTCACCCTCTACAACGGCCACCCGGTCCCGGCCCAAAGTCAAGGTCCCGTAGGGTCCTCCTATTAACTGCTGTAAGCATTTTAGGCCACCCCCGCCTCACACCTCACCCCGGGTTCCTCCCAAACAAGAGTTTTCCCGAATGGCGGCCACCCGTGCCGGGTGGGGGACGACCCCCTCTACAACGGCCACCCGGTCCATCCAAAAGTCAAGGTCTGGGGCGGAGCTGGGGGTGCCCAAACTGAAAAAAAGTGAACATTTCCAGAAACGGCCTCGGACCAACTTTGAGACCCGCTCACGAGTAAACAAGAGTTTTCCGGGGTAGCCGCTATGCCGGCCCCCCATACACCGTCACCCTCTACAACGGCCACCCGGTCCCGGCCCAAAGTCAAGGTCCCGTAGGGTCCTCCTATTAACTGCTGTAAGCATTTTAGGCCACCCCCGCCTCACACCTCACCCCGGGTTCCTCCCAAACAAGAGTTTTCCCCGAATGGCGGCCACCCGTGCCGGGTGGGGGACGACCCCCTCTACAACGGCCACCCGGTCCCATCCAAAAGTCAAGGTCTGGGGCGGAGCTGGGGGTGCCCAAACTGAAAAAAAGTGAACATTTCCAGAAACGGCCTCGGACCAACTTTGAGACCCGCTCACGAGTAAACAAGAGTTTTCCCGGGGTAGCCGCTATGCCGGCCCCCCATACACCGTCACCCTCTACAACGGCCACCCGGTCCCGGCCCAAAGGCAAGGTCCCGTAGGGTCCTCCTATTAACTGCTGTAAGCATTTTAGGCCTCCCCCGCCTCACACCTCACCCCGGGTTCCTCCCAAACAAGAGTTTTCCCCGAATGGCGGCCACCCGTGCCGGGTGGGGGACGACCCCCTCTACAACGGCCACCCGGTCCCATCCAAAAGTCAAGGTCTGGGGCGGAGCTGGGGGTGCCCAAACTGAAAAAAAGTGAACATTTCCAGAAACGGCCTCGGACCAACTTTGAGACCCGCTCACGAGTAAACAAGAGTTTTCCCGGGGTAGCCGCTATGCCGGCCCCCCATACACCGTCACCCTCTACAACGGCCACCCGGTCCCGGCCCAAAGTCAAGGTCCCGTAGGGTCCTCCTATTAACTGCTGTAAGCATTTTAGGCCACCCCCGCCTCACACCTCACCCCGGGTTCCTCCCAAACAAGAGTTTTCCCCGAATGGCGGCCACCCGTGCCGGGTGGGGGACGACCCCCTCTACAACGGCCACCCGGTCCCATCCAAAAGTCAAGGTCTGGGGCGGAGCTGGGGGTGCCCAAACTGAAAAAAAGTGAACATTTACAGAAACGGCCTCGGACCAACTTTGAGACCCGCTCACGAGTAAACAAGAGTTTTCCCGGGGTAGCCGCTATGCTGGCCCCCATACACCGTCACCCTCTACAACGGCCACCCGGTCCCGGCCCAAAGTCAAGGTCCCGTAGGGTCCTCCTATTAACTGCTGTAAGCATTTTAGGCCACCCCCGCCTCACACCTCACCCCGGGTTCCTCCCAAACAAGAGTTTTCCCCGAATGGCGGCCACCCGTGCCGGGTGGGGGACGACCCCCTCTACAACGGCCACCCGGTCCCATCCAAAAGTCAAGGTCTGGGGCGGAGCTGGGGGTGCCCAAACTGAAAAAAAGTGAACATTTCCAGAAACGGCCTCGGACCAACTTTGAGACCCGCTCACGAGTAAACAAGAGTTTTCCCGGGGTAGCCGCTATGCCGGCCCCCCATACACCGTCACCCTCTACAACGGCCACCCGGTCCCGGCCCAAAGGCAAGGTCCCGTAGGGTCCTCCTATTAACTGCTGTAAGCATTTTAGGCCTCCCCGCCTCACACCTCACCCCGGGTTCCTCCCAAACAAGAGTTTTCCCCGAATGGCGGCCACCCGTGCCGGGTGGGGGACGACCCCCTCTACAACGGCCACCCGGTCCCATCCAAAAGTCAAGGTCTGGGGCGGAGCTGGGGGTGCCCAAACTGAAAAAAAGTGAACATTTCCAAAAAACGGCCTCGGACCAACTTTGAGACCCGCTCACGAGTAAACAAGAGTTTTCCCGGGGTAGCCGCTATGCCGGCCCCCCATACACCGTCACCCTCTACAACGGCCACCCGGTCCCGGCCCAAAGTCAAGGTCCCGTAGGGTCCTCCTATTAACTGCTGTAAGCATTTTAGGCCACCCCCGCCTCACACCTCACCCCGGGTTCCTCCCAAACAAGAGTTTTCCCCGAATGGCGGCCACCCGTGCCGGGTGGGGGACGACCCCCTCTACAACGGCCACCCGGTCCCATCCAAAAGTCAAGGTCTGGGGCGGAGCTGGGGGTGCCCAAACTGAAAAAAAGTGAACATTTACAGAAACGGCCTCGGACCAACTTTGAGACCCGCTCACGAGTAAACAAGAGTTTTCCCGGGGTAGCCGCTATGCTGGCCCCCCATACACCGTCACCCTCTACAACGGCCACCCGGTCCCGGCCCAAAGTCAAGGTCCCGTAGGGTCCTCCTATTAACTGCTGTAAGCATTTTAGGCCACCCCCGCCTCACACCTCACCCCGGGTTCCTCCCAAACAAGAGTTTTCCCCGAATGGCGGCCACCCGTGCCGGGTGGGGGACGACCCCCTCTACAACGGCCACCCGGTCCCATCCAAAAGTCAAGGTCTGGGGCGGAGCTGGGGACCCCCAAACTTTTGTCTTATTTAACAGTCATGATGTTAATCTATACAATGTACATGGATGAATACATTGATGGATAATTGGCCTTTTTTGGTTTGCCTGATCTTCCTCGCAGTTCTATTTTTAGTCGGGAGCTGGCAAATTCGATTTTAGCACATAACAACTTCCTTCAAACTGTTGTCTGTATTTTTACTTCAGTTATCATTAAAAATAACTATTTGAATATATATGCCTATAAAATACATGTACTGATTTTATTCAGAAAACGTGCCCGGGCCAAATTCGAAACCATCCCTTGCCATTTAGAAAATCGCGGGATTTTCTACTTTCAGTTTCTTAACATACAATCTGGGGAGGTAATTGCATCATAGTAAAGGCCAAACTCAGAGTTAAATACACTCTTGTATAAACTGATTTGATGTTTGAGAGTTCAATTTATAGGCTCGTCTCTCGATTATGTAAATCTGCCGTGTTTTATTACAAATGTATATTCACTTCCTGTCTAAATAAAGCGTGGAGTATTCTCACGTAAGCGGTTGGGACTCTGTCAATTCATTTTTTATTAACCTTTTTATGTGCGATAAAATTAATTCATTCTTTCACTTATATGTTTTCTATTTTTCTTTTCATCTTAACGCAAAAAGTACCATGCACAATTTTCATTATTGGTAAGTTTCGCCAGCTAATTCGTCAGAGTCCACAGTATAATTTTTTCTAGCCAAGAATGTCATAAAATTATAAATAATTTGATTTGCACATGCATGCATCACATCCATTGTGCATTATATAAAATATTTTGTACTTACTTGTAAAAAAAATATTATAATACGCATTAGACTTCCATATAATTTCGTTTGATGTTGTGGCTTTACATAACACTGTGTTAAAGATGAAAGTTTATATTGATTAAAATACCGATTGATATTTAAGCAATGCTTATACCTACCATACTATCACAGCTATTTTGGCGGTTCATCTTTTTGTTGCTAAAATTAATTATTATACAAAATAAATCTTTACTACTATATTGTATTTGCAAACACTATCCAAACTATAGACCGTTCCTTTATAAAAAGGATAAAGCATCGCTAACTTTAAAACCGAACATTAACTCATGGCAATAGCAGCACTTCACTTGTGGTAGTACAAGCAATTTAACTGTTGTAAATGCTGGCAGTAGCAGCAGTTAACTGCTCCTACTGCTGGCAGTAGCGGCAGTTAACTGATGTAACTGCTGGCAGTAGGAGCAGTTAACTGCTGCTACTGCCAGCAGTTACAGCAGTTAACTGCTGCTACTGCTGCTACTGCTGTACTGCCAACTTCACGCCGATACGACTGTTCCGTTGAGTCTATTTCAAATTTTAAACATTTGATAATTCGCAATTAGCTAACTAATTATCTGCATTTTAAATTAATGTATTGACAACTTAGACAGACCACTTACAATTTACACTGAAAATTAAATAATTCTTTAATCAGTGTCGCCAGAAATAATCATGGGAAAACCAACAAAGTGGCTTTGCGACCAACATGGATCCGCGCAGTCTGGTCAGGATCCATGCTGTTCGCTTTTAAAGCCTACTGCAATTAGAGAAACCGTAAGCGAACAGCATGGACCCTGACCAGACTGCGCGGATGTGCAGGCTGGTCTGGATCCATGCTGGTCGCAAAGCCACTATGTTGGTTTTCTCATGGCGCGGTTCATTTATTTACGTGAGTATTCCCACTGGATACTAAGGCCTGAAATAAAAAAATCTTTTATCTGGTAACGTTATAGAAATACTGGTTACCCTCAAACGTTCATTACAATTTATAAATGCATCACTGTTGTGTCAAATCTAGATTGTAGAATTTTATCGCATTATCTCGAAATATTTTTCTCTGGTCCACTTCATCTAACTTTGACAACAAATTCTGAATAAGTGATAAGTTGTCTGTGTATGTTGCATCTACCATCTCGAACACAGGCCAGTCGGAACCGTAAATGCATCTGTCTGGTCCAAATATCCTCAGTACGTGCTACAAATGAAAAAAAAATCTTTGCACATTAAAGAGTAAATGACACTATTATTAACTTTACATACCTGTTGATTTAAAATAAATCTGTTAAAGATAGAGGGGAAAAGTTGAAATGTAATATCTTAACTTAGTGAACTCTTGTACCGTTATGCATTTTCATTTCAAGTCAAGTCAAGTCATCAGTTAAAGTGCATAACATAGCAGTTTTGTCAAGGAAAGCATGAGAAAAATATCGACGTTCAGAAACAGGGAAGAAAGACAACTCCTGGTCAACAGATCAAAGAATTTTATGAACTCCAAAGTTATCTCCCACAATAGATATATAGCTTCATATATAGTCTGTATGAAAAACTTAAAGACAAGTCGTTTATTAAATGACGTCTTAGAACAATGTTCGAAATATTGAATAAAATTTTAATCTTTTAAAATTGATGTCTAGAGCACTGCTATTGTACCCGTAAGCATGCACGCAATGTTAACGTACGTCTATACATGGCTGGAAGTCTATTTGTTTCCGCGATTCCGCCTTCTGTTTAGTTTGCTTAATTAGTATAGTATAGTTTTCTTAATGATGTCAACTTGAGTAATAAAGTGAACGTACTTGATCTTTTTTTCGTAGTTTGGGACTTTATTTAGAGCATGGGGATTTAAAAAAAGATTTGTCGCTTATTCTCCTACTTAATTATATTTTTTTCTTATCGCTCACTGAACATTACTCACTGATTAGTGCTCACTGAACATTACTCACTGATTAGTGCCCACTGAACATTACTCACTGATTAGTGCTCACTGAACATTACTCACTGAACACTACTCACTGAACATTACTCACTGAACACTACTCACTGAACATTACTCACTGAACTCACTGAACATTACTCACTGAGTAGTACTCACTGAATAGTACTCATTGAACACTACTCACTGAGTAGTACTCACTGAACATTACTCACTGATTAGTGCTCACTGAACATTACTCACTGAACATTATTCACTGAGTAGTACTCACTGAACACTACTCGCTGAACACTACTCACTGAACAGTACTCAATGAGTACTTCTCACTGAACACTACTCACTGAGTAGTACTCACTAAACAGTACTCACTGAACACTACTCACTTAACATTACTCACTGAGTAGTACTCACTGAACACTACTCAGTGAGTACTACTCACTGAACATTACTCACTGAGTAGTACTCACTGAACAGTACTCACTGAGTAGTACTCACTGAATCACTGAGTGGTACTCACTGAACACTACTCACTGAGTAGTACTCAGTGAACATTACTCATTGAGTAGTACTCATTGAACACTACTCAATGAACATTACTCACTGAACAGTGCTCAGTGAGTACTACTCACTGAACATTACTTACTGAGTAGTACTCACTGAATACTACTCACTGAACATTACTCAGTGAACACTACTCACTGAACACTACTCACTGAACATTACTCAGTGAACAGTACTCACTGAGTAGTACTCACTGAACATTACTCAATGAACACTACTCACTGAACATTACTCACTGAGTAGTACTCACTGAACACTACTCAGTGAGCATTACTCACTGAACACTACTCACTGAACATTACTCAGTGAACAGTACTCACTGAGTAGTACTCACTGAATCACTTCATAAGTAGTACTCACTGAACACTACTCACTGAACATTACTCACTGAGTAGTACTCAATGAACACTACTCACTGAGTTGTACTCACTGAACACTACTCACTGAGTAGTACTCACTGAACACTACTCACTGAGTAGTAATCACTGAGCAGTGTTCACTGTGAATAGAACACACTAAATAGTGTTCATTTAACAATTAAAAAAAGGGACATTATTCGAAAAAAGTGACCGTGCGACCACATACACGCATCACAGGGGTTTCTCCCTCTCAAGTGAAAGAGGGGAGACAAATGTGTCAACCTATCTAACCCCTTTTAGAACTACTGTCCTTAGGAGTTGGTCAACATTGTTTGAAAAAAAGGGTATCCGCAAAAAGTATTTATTTCAGAACTTTATCACAGTTCTATTGGAAGTAGAGTTAATTTGTTTTCCGTTTTGACATTAAAGATCAAAATTGTATATACATTTTTTTACATATACATCGCTGACTAATTTTTAATGCTTTTCAAATTTGATTTATTTGACATTTGTTAATATCATTTTCATCCAAACGTTTTTGAAACGTTTAACAATTGTACAACTTATGTATATTTGAGAGGCTATACTCTGTTATTTGAAAGTTAATCTTTGCTTGCGGGTACATGGTGAAAATGTAGAATTAAACATATGCTTAAAAAGGTGTCGATGGATAACGATCGACTTAAAATATTTTATAACTTATCATTTTCTGATTCAATGTTCAATAAAACTATTATTAAATGAGCTTTATATGAGCCGTGCCATGAGAAAATCAACATAGTGGGTTTGCGACCAGCATGGATCCAGACCAGCATGCGCATCCGCGCAGTCTGGTCAGGATCCATGCTGTTCGCTTTCAAAATCTATTGCAATTAGAGAAACTGTTAGCGAACAGCATGGATCCTGACCAGACTGCGCGGATGCGCAGGCTGGTCTGGATCCATGCTGGTCGCAAACCCACTATGTTGGTTTTCTCATGGCACGGCTCATATTTGAACATTAGGAGAAAATGTTATCTATGTATACAATATATATCTTAACTGACTCCATTTTCAAATGAGCCAATATGAGACAAATCAGAGACAATATAAAATAATCAGGGTCATTACGAGAAAACAGGACGATACGAGATTCGTGTATTTCTACTGGTTGAGATACAGGAGGCCACTACGGAGTTGCATAAAAAATTACAATCAATCAAGCGAATTTCGTATTGGCCTTATTAGTTGTCGTCTTGGGCCAATACAAACAAACTAAGACAAATAACAAGGCCAATATGAAATCATATGATAAATAACATTGTAATAATATAAGTAGATGAGGTGACAATGTATAAAAATATTACATAGATAAATAAATAAATAAACAAATGAATGAATAAAGAACCAAAAAATAATGTCAAATGTAATGAGAGTTTCAGATTAAGTATTCAAATACATGGGAGTAATGATCACTATTCTTAAATGTAAGAATTATAACTTTTTTATTTCAACAAAGACTTAGACTACCGTTATTTATTACAATATGGTTCATTTGTTTCCATCGCAACCGTATTTTATCATAGCAACAAAATAAAACGACGTGCATATTCATATATGTTATCTATTTATGTATTAAGTTTAGCGAAAATGTTCTTGTCGTAGGATCCTACTTTGTGTAACGGACGGACTGGCGGACGAACACACCGGCAGGTGAATTATAAATTTGATCGTAAAGAAAATAAACGTCTGGGCTATTCCGACTAGGCACCAAACATGTTTATGAATAAAAAAAAAACCTTGACACTTAGAAAAAATATCAGTATAGGGATAGTTCTTGAAAAAAAAATGGAATCCGAGTGGTCTTGGTTTATAAATTATGTAGTTTAGGTTTTATTTCAGGCATGGGTGGACACGTGTGTAGAACCATTTACCTTCACATGAATAACTGTACTCCCTAGATGAGGTTTCGAACCCGCAGGGATGCATGATCAGCGACCGTAACCACTCGGTCATGGAGCTACATTGTCAAAAAAAGAAGAGAAAAAGCTCATATGCAGAGACTGTATTTATGAAAAATGCGTCAGTTAAAAGCTACTGTATTTTCAGCTTTATGATAACATTGGGTACGACTTGACGTCAGAACCTAGAATAGTAATGCGTTTTGTTTGTCTAGTAATGAACCGGTTGGTTGATCAACCGAGGAGGCCGTGGGTCCGGCACACACTGACGACCTCTTCATAAAACAACAGTACTGTACTAGAAGGTAATTACAATAAGGGTCAATCTTTCCTCACAATCTAGCTAACTAGTACAATTCAAATATTCATAAATTGTTCAAGATGGACCACTTTCATCGCCTTACACATAACATAGCGATGTTTTACCGCTTTTGAATTAAATAAAACAACGATATACAGAAAATAATGTTTTAATTTCATATGTCATGTCACTATGAAAATACTGATGGTAAAATGTACAGAACTATCCCCAATTACCCACGAAAAGTTCATGCAAATAATGCGCACATCACGAAAATGGCATTATTCGTCAGATATCTAGATTATAAAATTTTATCGCATTTTCTCGGAATATTTTTCTCTGGTCCGCTTCTTCTAACTTCGACAGTAACTTCCGTATCAAAGAGAGATTTTCTGTGTACGTTGCATCTGCCATCTCGAAAACTGGCCAGTCGGAACCAAAAATACACCTGTCCGGTCCAAATATCGTCAAAACGTGCTGCAATTAATAAAATCTTCACACATTATAATGAACAGTAAATTATATGTTACCTAAACAAAATATACGGAAGCTCCGAGGTGACAAGTGTGCGATATTTTTTATCTCGTGGCCACCATGCAGAGAACTCCCACTCATTTCCATCGCACAAGATAAGTATCTCGTGGCCAAGAAGTGCTGAAAGGCCAACCAGCGATGTCACACAGCAGGTATCAACAAAGTGCTGTTAATGAATTCAATATGCTCTTAAAGTTGACAGTTTCTCTGGAAACTACATATTATTTCTACACATTGGCGGTCATCTTGGAAGTCATATTGGAAAACTTGATATGATTCAAAAGTGCTTGTAACACTTTTCATAATAAATATACATAAGCTTATTTGATAAAAAAAAAAAAGAATCTGAATAAACGGTGTGCAAGTTCTTTGCTCTTTTTCATTGATGCATTGTGGCACCTTAAAACCGTAAAAATGTTAAAGATCATTATATCGAACAAAACTTTCTATATGTACATAATATGATAAATATACATACGTCTATGAACGGCTGAAAGTCAATTTGTTTCCATGTTTCTGGCTGTTGTTCTGAAATCAATCCAGATCTGTGAAAATAAAAACATTCACATGTATTTTGTTTGGTAAAAATGAAATATAGTTAAAAAGAAAGAAGTGAAACCAATGATTGCTGTAGGATAGCTGTAGGATTGTCCATTATTTAAGTAAATTGACCTTTCATTATACTACGATACTAAGACACCCTACCTTTGTTTTTACTTAGGGGGCGTCCGGGTAAATTCGGACGATTTTTAACAGTTCGAGTTTGACAGGTTGCTGTGTAGGTAATTTTGATTCGCTGCTTAACAAACCCAAGCAGTAAGGAGAAAGAATATCTACAGATGCGATATCCAATCATATTTAGCTTTGTAATCTGAAAATGTTGTCAAACAATCGATTTCATTGGCCCTGCCCTCAGTCGGCATAACTCGGACGAGGTAGGAAAATTCGGACACATTGTAGGAATAATTCGGACACTAAAATTGTTTTTAAAAAGTAAAATTCAAACATCTGAAAAATATAGATATTCATTATTATTGATATGCAGTCAAACCTGTCTATAAAGACCACCCTCGGGAGAATCTTTATTAGGAGGTGGCCTATATTCACAGGTTAAAATACACTGTTAATGTTAAAAATGGGAAACAAAGTATGCAGTCTTTAGAGCCAGGTGGTCTCTGTTCAGAGGTGGTTTTTAACACAGGTTTGACTGTAACTGTTTTGGTCAAAAATCGAAAACAACGTAGTACAGGGAGTCTGCACTGTCCCTTAAAATTGCATGTTCGAATTTTTCCTACTACAAGAAAACTAGTGTTTTAACTCGGACACTTGAACTTTTGCCTTATTTTAGACAATCCTTTGATTTTTGGGGAAGCAACAGATATCATTGAGTTTTTAACATATTTATCTTCCATTCTGAATACATATTTAAAAGCAATAGTATGATATCATGCCTGATACATGAATTGAATCCTCTTCGAAAACTTCCCGCCTTCAAAGATATCTTTTGTTGTTCGCAGAAAGTATGAGTACTACGTCATTACTTCAGTTGTTACTTTCTATCCGATATTAAAACGTTTTGTGACTTGATTGTATTTTAACAGAGACATATCAATTTCACAAAAGAGACATAAATTAGCCTTATCGGATGTGAGAACATATAATTATAGATTTGACTTCAAAACTGTACGAATTTTGCCGATGTCCGAATTTACCCGGACACCCCCTAGATATTACTTGAACATGTCCCTAATATTGGACACGAACGCGTACTAGAAGTACGCAGCAAGAATCATAAAAGCAGACTCGTTTGTTGCGTCTGTTTTGTGAGGTACACTCCTCACACTCCCCAGCACCGACTTAAGCAGAATAATACTACAGTAAAAATGAATGTTCTCCATAAATCACAGTGGTTTAGAAAATACAGTAACACTGGACCCAAGAACGGGAATGGTTCTTTACTCTTAAAGACCGGTCCAGTGATAGTTAACGGAATCTTTGGAAAACTATGTCAAATACAGTACAAACGTGAAGTCAAATAAAATTCAAAGGAAGTGATCAGCAATAATACTAATGATACTTACTAGGGCACCATATAGACATAAATAACATTAATAAACGGCATTTTATAGACAATGATAGGTCTATCTGTTTTAAAGTTTTTAACTTTATGATAATCTTCTAGAGGCATGCACGTTCAGACCAAGCCCTTCATTGTTAAGCATACTGACTTTAAAACTATTGCCTCCTCCTCCCTCCTCTGCTGGTTCAAAACTAGCAAAACAAGTTAGTGTCAAAATACTTTATGTGACAGCACAATTGCACCCGCCCGTACTTGAAGTAATTCAAGCCCAGAAGTTTTCCCTTAACAACATAGCAGAAGCCGTAAAATTTTGAATTTGAGTTCAGTGCAAGAAGTACCATCTGAATATAACAGAAAAAAAAGTCAAATAATGCACAACTTTGTACGAAACTAAAGCCGACTTCGTTTGCTCGAATTCAGATTATTTGAACACCACCCTTCGCTCAAACACATCATCTGGTCCCAGTAGAATGCCTGTATATTATATACTGTTCAAAGACTCGATCTGTCGATACCTCGATCAAATGTCAACAGTCCCGTTGAATTCGAGCGACTGAAGTTTGAATAGGAAACTAACATACATGCTCTCTTCTGCTAGTATCGTAAACGCTTACATTTTACAAGAAACGTTTGGAGACTTTGCTATTTCCGCCATATCCTCTTTCCAGCCGTCCAGTTTCCCTGTCATGACTGGTGGTTTTGCTATATGGTTGATGATGAACTTCGTACTGAAAAGTTTTGCTTAAAAAATTATCAACTTCTTTCTTGCATTAAGTCAAACAAAAATGGACCTAACAATTACAAATACACAAACATCGAGTAATGCATTTTTAAATATGAAATCGAAATTTCAATATGACCAGCAACGAAAAAATTGAAGGATTTAAGCAATATATACTGAAATAAAAAAAAAGGTTTAATTTCTTACTTTTGGTGCTTGGAGACAACGTCCGGAATATATTTCAAATGGTGGGGTCTGAAAAGAAAAAACGGTGATTTAATTTTGCTCGAATCAGTTAACATCAAACAGATTTAAACATGTCAAATTTCGGTCAACATTATACACAATTATCGAATGGCTTGCCGATCAATAGTCAATGCTAATACCCGAGATCGAACGAGGGGCAAAAGTGTTCACTATTGACCGGCAAGCAACCCAGAAAGTGTTTCATTACAAGACACAACAAAATTATTTTCACAATTTTATTTTTTAGATTTTTGCCTCGTTAGTCCAGTAAACATTGGTTGAATATAGACCGGCCATACAGCACAAACTATGAACCGCTGTTAAATATATTTAGGAGTCTTGTAATAATTAGTTTTTGTAATGAAGGTCAACATAAGTATATATTGACTCAAACGTGACTGTATATTGTATAGTATAATGCATATTCAGTCAAAGGCCTTCTATGACAAGTTTAACTATTTCAAAAAGTCAGTCACAGGCCATCTATGACAAGTTTAACCTTCTGAAAAAAAGTCCGTTTATTACTGTTAAACAAACAGAATGGTCATTACATGTTGTCCTTTTGTTTTGTTTGTAATCAAAAAGAAAATATGTTTCAATTTGAAAATATTTTCGAGACTTCCGTTTTTGCTTATTCTCTAAGAGGCAAATCAAGCGCGCTATTTTTCCCTCACCATCATAAATTAATGCTACCGATTAGCTGCTGTCTAACTTTCTATAGGGTTCCTAGCTTGCCATCGGCGTTTTCGCACCATTTGAAAACTGCAGTCCTTTTCGTTTTAAAACACAATTTCTATTGTAATACCGAACACTCGTGCAGAGCCCGGGAAATGTATCCATGTATACGCCATATAACATGTAGTGCCGTAGCTATGCCATCTCGACGATGTTTATAAGTAAGCAAGATATTATTTTTGGAACAGACATACCATGGACACCAGAATTTCTGCCTTGATGTCTTTGAGCTATTTACTATATCCCTAGGAAATGAAAGAAAACACACTTATGTTACCTGACAAGTACATCATATGATATGTCATGTTTGCCGAGGATATCTAGCCCCTGACTGACGTCATCGCGTGCTATCCAATCATCTTTTTCCATATCCAGAATATGTCTGACTCCTTTCAACAGTCCCAGGCTTCAATGTCTGTATCATCTCCTCTAACTGCCAATTTTTAAAATGAATGAAGATTAGATTTAAACAAAGTAAGCGTTACCTACTGCAGACTACATCTGTTTTATTAGTATATTTTATTACATGACTACCTGAGCCGTGCCATGGGAAAACCAACATAGTGGGTATGCGACCAGCATGGATCCAGACCAGCCTGCGCATCCGTTGTTCGCTAATAGTTTCTCCAATTCCAATAGGCTTTAAAAGCGAACAGCATGGATCCTGACCAGACTGCGCGGATGCGCAGGCTGGTCTGGATCCATGCTGGTCGCATACCCACTATGTTGGTTTTCCCATGGCGCGGCTCACCTATAAATACTAATAATTCTATGCTGTTATCGTATTGCTTTATGCATTATCACATTATCATAACGGGCCCCAAGCGCCATCATCGACAATGCTCCTAGCATTAGTGCGAGATTTACTTCCGTTGAAAGAAATGACGTCATGACGTTTCACAGAGGCAAAAACAGATAATAGTTCAGTTTTAGCTTGAAGCGTAGCGTATATTCAAATGTACTAGCCTAAGAAGGTTGAAAGTATTGCCAGTAGATGTTAGTACCCATAAAAATGGTAATATAATATATTATAACAAAAAAAAGCATTTTCTCCTCTGTGGCCGATAATACTTTCAGTAAGTCAAACGACTCAGTTTGGCAAAACACAGCTTGACCAAATTCACTTTTAGTTTTATTCCACTTAAGTTCATTATGGTTATCTAACTTTAAATGTTGAAGATTTAAAGTTAAAAGGAAAATTTGTTGTGCAGTCAGAGGTATATGGATGTAAAGTAGAGGTGAATTCGTTGTGATATATAGTTGTCACAAACTGAACAAACTAAAGAATATGCAACAATTCGAAAAGTACAAAAAACCCGAGTTGAAATTATTGTAAAATATACTTATTATCTCCCATGTACGCATGCATGACATTTTCCTCGAGCGCGTAACATACTATTTCTCGAAAGCGCAAAATATACCAACTCCTAGACATATGTGCAAGACACACTATTTTGTGTGTAGGCATAGCCATTGGAAGTTACTAGTTTAAAGTGACGTCTAAAGAATAAACATTAATTAAGACATATGATGATATATTGTGCAATACATACGGTCACATATAAAATAACATAAACAATTCTATCTGAAATTAACTTATTTTCTGGAAATGGAAATATTTTTTGTGTGAAAATAAATTTGTTTTATCACGTTACCTTTGGGCTTGTTATGTCGAGACCAGCTACGACACCTTTAATAATGCTGTGACGTGTTGCCATGTCCATAACCCATTCTTTTAAATGATACACAGAATTTACATGTAAACGGAAAGCAGATGTATAGAACGCCAACACTATCTTATAAGTAATAATAATATAGAAATAAAATAATGAATACCGAATTTTAGATATTAGTACTTTTTGTGCGTTACTATTTGTTTTATCTATTTTCAAATATGGTTTAACATCAAAATAACTGCTAAAATATATTCTATATCTATATATACATGTGTGCTTTAATTGTTCTGTTATGTGTAAGTATCATAAAACTTAAATACAACCAGACCTACCAGCCTCTTCCACGCTGCCGTTAAGACATTGCACGAAAATTGCGTGTTTTACCGGTGTCCCTTCCACAGCGCTCTCTAGCCCACAAGGATAGTAGTCCTTGTATATCTTCATATCTGGCGTAGGCCACGGATAGGAAAACTTCTGCAGCGCCCATACATCTGTAAGATGGAAAAGATTGAAAATAACATTTGAAAAGTACGATATACAGAAAAAAACATGATGAAATCTGAAATTTCTGTTAGAAGTGTATATATATCTAAATTTTCGCGAAGGTTTCCTTTTGCAATTCGTATGTTTGCGTAAAAAAATAAGATTAATTTTAGTATAAACAGTATTTATTTCAGTATGGATTTGCAAATGAACAAACACATACAATCATAAATGTATTTCTAAGGATACGTATATTCATCTGCTATGAGTCTTTTTTTTTCAGGCATGGTGTAAAATTATTCAAGGTATCTTCAAAATCCAAAGAGATGACCGAAACGTTCGCAGAATAAAAATACTATCAATTTCTTTTTGTAGTGTACTTCTGTCTGATTAAAGTATGTTTAAATTGAAATGTATGACTCTTAATTTATAGGTTCCTCCATGCACGGCAGGCGACAGATAGACAGAACGGGCTCTCACTGCAAAAGATCATTTATAACATTATGAAAAGTAGGAATCTTGGCAATATCACAAACATATAGCACGCATGCTTTCATTTCCCTGTATTATAGCATACTCAAATAAAAGCATTTTTAAGAACTTTTACCAATTCTTATCAGAACTCAGCAGGATGTGTTAATCTGTTCGGTCTTTTTTTCTTTCTATATGTCTGTCTGTCTGTCCGTCTCTCTTTCTCTCAGTCTCTTCTTTTTGGAAGAAAAAAATGGCATCTTTAAGCGGACGCTAATGTATAAACCCTACTATGGCTAATATCTTTACGAATAGCACAGGCAGTTTCTCTCAATAGATACGACGGAATTTTAGTCTATATACATGTACAATTGAACTAAACTTGCAGATATCTAATCAGTTCATTGTATGCTATTGTAATGCATCATGACGCATACTAAATAGTATACGTCCACCATTTATTCATAAACTGTAATTAAAATATGCATTTTTGTTTGTTTCTTATTTCTCTAAAATCCGTTCTCTCATTACACGATGGATGTTTATCGAAAGCAAACTGTCCGCTCTAAATCCCAGCCTTATTTCTAAGACAGTGATTTATTTTACATATCTGAAAGAAACTAGATCTAGAACGTGCAATTTTATCGAATGCGTACACATTTATTTATATATATTATTTTCAAATGTGAGTGTATGTCGGCAAAAAAAGATGATATATACGCTTGCAAATGATAATATTCAGAGTGCAATTTGTATCAATTTCAAGCGTCTTTGCGATTCACAAGTTAACCTTCTTCATATCATTTTCCTATCTAAAACGAATCTTTTGAAGTAGGCTATATGAAAGGTATGGTGGCTGATTTCTGCCATTTCGCGTTTTCGCCCCGCGACCCCGCCGAGCGAAAACACGAGAATTAAGAAGTTAAAATGGCGGGGGCGCGGGGCGAAAACTCGCTATTTAGCGGGGGCGCGGAGCGAAAATACGATAATTAGCGGGGTCGCCGGACGAGAATTAGTAACTGGTATGTCGGGGACACGTGGCGAAAACACGATAATTAGCGCTGCTTAAACGCCGAGTTTTCGCACCGCGCCCCCGACATTCCAGTTCCTAAATCTCTCCTCTCGACCCCGCTGATTATCGTGTTTTCGCTTCGCGCCCCTGCTAAATAGCGAGTTTTCGCCCCGCGACCCCGCCGAGCGAAAACACGAAAATTAACAAGATAAAATGGCGGGGGCGCCAGGCGAAAACTCGCTATTTAGCAGGGGCGCGAAGCGAAAACACGATAATTAGCGGGGGCGTTTAAGCAGCGCTAATTATCGTGTTTTCGTCTCGCGCCCCCGACATACCAGTTACTAAATCTCGCCCCGCGACCCCGCTAAACATCGTCTTTTAGCTCCGCACCCCCGCTAAATAGCGAGTTTTCGCCCCGCGCCCCCGCCATTTTAACTTGTTGATTCTCGTGTTTTCGCTCGGCGGGGTCGCGGGGCTTAAACGCGAAATGGCAGAAATCAGCCACCATAGAAAGGAGTATAAACCTTAAACGGCCTTGATGATAAAGAATACAGATGCATTTGAACATTAAATACAAACAAAGTGACGGTATATTTTTTTACTTCTTCTAAACTTATAACAAAACCAGTTGCTTGTTAAGCAGATATTCATCAATCTTGACCAGTGAATGACCTAGATATTACTGTTATAATTACATTAAACTTATCATCTGATGATATCCATTTATAATGCATTACATATATATAGTAAGGATCATTTGTTGAAATTGTTCTAATTGTTCAGTTACTAAGTAATCAAAACTTACTATATTTACTCGGTTGTTGTCAAGGTTTAGAAGTATGTTACGCACTCTGAACAAACATAATTTATAATATATGCAAATTCAACCTGAAATCATTAAATTCGCACTCTTCTGTTTGCTAAATGGATATGAATTTCATCTTAATGCGTGTGTAGTACTTTTATCGGTTACGGTTGTCTCGAAACAGTGCATGTATATTGTTTGTATATTGTGTGCGTGTGTGTATTTTAGCTTACTTATACTTAACCAGACAATGTTAAATAAATATTGAGATGGACATTCAAAGCCATACATCACAAGTAGGACTGTAAAACTATAAAATAAAGACATACAAATATATAATTATTTAAAGACAATACAAACTGGGAAAACAACATAACAACGCATAAGAAAAAATAAATGTTGATATGGTGAAACACATGCTCAACAACATATAGTGACTATAACCGCAACCCTTAACCCATAACCGCAACCCATACCTTAGCGAAAAAACAAACAGACAAAGTGCATTTTATGTCAATGCAGTTATCCACTTTTGCCCCTAGACGACGGATATAAAAGCATAGCCATAAACGCAAGAAGACACTCCGCTTTCAGAATGTCCACCGTTCTTTCAGAGCACCCGTACATTAGACCAACTATATATCGCCTGACTGTTAATAATCAAGTTGGTGGATTTGGGATTCTTGTACTCCACTATATAATCGTGACTGATTGCGTGCAGGGTACCACGTGTAGTCTAGATGAGAGAGGGTGTTCAAACAGTGAAACACTAATCCTGCATTAACAGTCAGGAGTGTAACTGTTTAAAGTTATCGCAGTTTATAACCCATTTGAGTTATTGCTTATACTTTCATAACTTAATGTTTCAGTTATCATAAAATATTATAAAGCCCTCCTGTGCCAATTCCATATTTTGAATGTGACTAATGCTATTATTACCTGAATCCTTGACGTTTTATCTTTCCAGCTCTGCAGTAAAAAAATTTACGCATGGCTGATAAAGTTTTACGCAAGAGTTTTAAAGCTATAAAACTCTTAACATCCCATTATGCTTATCAGGTCATGATCAGACTAAAAGAGAATTTGATTAATCACAGTTTGCTACTAATTTCACTATAAAGGTCACTTTGTAAGAAGAGCAAAAAGACTTTTATTGAATAACTTACCCGAGTTAACAATATTTTATAACTAATACAGGTTATAAAATGCTTGAAAAAGTAACTGAAATAGGTTACAAAACTTAAAACAGTTACACCCCTGACTGATTAATGTAACTTAAACATAACGACTTATGGTAGTAACAATCCTGTATCTATAAGCTTCCAGAAAGATGACTTTATTCATTATCAAACTGCAGATGTTTGCCATGACCATAACAACACAGGCACGCGTAGGCCTATCGTACCTGGGACGAAAAAAAATGACCAGATTGATATAAATCCTGTATTTATCTTAAATGTGACCAAAAAGAAACAATACACAGTGAAATATCAGCCCCCTTCAAAAGATACATTTTTGATTGAATATACTGCATTTATTAGGCCTAATATGTTTTGCAGGGGGGCTCATATTTCACTATGTATTTTTCTTTTTGGACACATTTAAGATGAAAACAGGGTTTTATATAAGTCTGGTTATATTTAGTCCCAGGTCCGGTACTCGTGTCTGTGCATAACAAGTGACAAATAAAATAAATCAAACTTACGAAAATGTGTGTCGACAAATTCCATATTCGTTTGTTTACCACCGAACCGAATATATCACATGACCATCACGTGACCAAAGGAAGGGAGGCGGCATTGTAGATTAAATACAATATCAGAGTGTCTTCGGGTTTATGATTATTAATCTGGCAATTTTGCAAACTAAAGAATATTTGTGTTTTTATACTTATATTATAGTCATTTATTCTAAGTTAATGATTGGTAGTGAGGGACCAGTTCTTATCAATCGGAAATGGAAACAAAATGGCGATCACTTGACAGAAACAACACTGGGTCAGAAACTTAGCCAAAAGAACTCGTAAAGATGAGTTCAGTGGCCCAGATGTTAAGGTATTTCGAACAAGGAAATGTTAAACTTATTCTTTCGATCAGGTTTTTGCTGATAAAATCATTTGATCAAATGTATCGGCATGTTATTTTAAAGCAAACAACAGACATGAAAACTCTATGACAACTCAGAGTAACTAACTATAATTTCGGGTGAAAAAGTTTCGGATATTTGTTTTAGTTTCAGTAGAATTTGAAATAACTGAGTGTGTACAATTCATCCTAATCAGGATAGTAGGCTGTGAAATAACATAAAGCATACTTTTTCCAAACCATTGTTTTTGTTTAGAAATTACAAAAGATTTAAGACACACCCTTTGATTGCTGACTCAACAGACAACACATGCGGGTTGAGTCAGTTCAATGAAATTGGTGTGAACAATTAGGCTTCAAATATTTTTTGTTTGAAATTGCCTTAAAATTATATTCCCCTCATATGTCTACTGATAAAATGCAGGTTTTATTGCTGCAGATAGTCCTTGTTTCTGCTGTTACAGCTTACATAACTGAAATACTGTTGTTGTTGTTGTTAATCATCTTTGGTCCTGAAGTTCATTACGATAACTGACTCCAATGAATACGTGTACTGTTGTGCTCCACTCAATACTGTATTTGCTAGATACTTTGACCACACAATGAAGTAGATTGTATTGAAAGTTTAACTAAATAATACACCTCAAGATCACTTTTGATAGGTGAAATATTCAACAAAATGCATCCACAGACATATGTTTCTGTTGTATGCACAAAAGAAAGGCTATGTGGTCATCAAGATATTGGGGTTTCTGCTTGAAGAGCTGATTTTAGAAATATGACTGACATTTTATTAAAAAACATTAACTGTAAAATGAAGTCCTGACCATGTTGGGTCTAAACACTAAATGTCAGAGCAAGCCCGAGGGAAAAGCTTGACAGCATCTGTATTTCTATAAAGAAAATTTCATATACTGCCTCTGTAGCTTAGTAGCAGAGTACCCACTTACAGTGTGGGAAGTCATTGGTTCATTCTTTGTCCAAGTCATGCCGAAGATGCAAAAAATGGTACTACTAGTAGCTTCCTTAGCTTGGCATTCAGAAGTAAGAGGGTAGTTCTTTGATTGGTCAGCCTGATGTCGGTATAATGTGACTGAGTGGAATTTCATGTCTTTGACATGATTTCCAGTGAAGCATGACTATGAAATTAGGCATTGTACTCACTGCTACAAATAAACACTGAAAAATAGGTAAAAAAATAGATACAGTGTGTGTGAATTAAGTTTGCAGGCTTTTTTCCCCCTTCTATATTAAGGGCTGTTAATAGGCCCTTTCCCCTCAGAAAATTTCTTTTAAATCATGCAGATTTCCCCAAAAATTGACTTTGCATCAGGTTTTTTTATTCCCCTTTGCCCAAATACCGAGCCATATTTTTCTCCAAAGCACAGGCCTGGGCCCCTTCCCCTCCTGGTAAAAAAAAACCTGGTGTAACATTGATCTGTTAAAACAGTGTCATATCATTTCTATTCTGAAACATCTTTTATATAAAGAAAAAGATCAAATGTAGTAGCACTCTTTGCCTGCACCTCTGTGGCACCAAATAATATATCAATGTGATATCAAATTTCTTTGTTTTAAAGGAAATGTGCATGAATTTTCCATGTTAGAATTGAAATTCCACTGTACTTGCAAGTTCCAATTCACAACACATCATTATTCATTAATGTTTATTTATTTCAGACAAGCAGAGGCCCTCAAGGCAAGTGTATCTGGTATGTATAAAAGTTTGAGGTTCTTTTTTAATTCTGTAAAAATTATTATCTATAGGATATTGGTGTATTTGAATATACAAGCTATGGACAATGAAATTTATTTTTCCACGAGGCTTTAAACTGCTGAATTGTTTTGTGTCACAAAAATATAATAATTTAGCATGATACAGTTGTACAATTTTATAATTTTTAACTTTCAAACATTACAGATCATTTCTCTGTAAACAACTGAAAATATCAAGCATAAACCAGACCACGGAATTGTTACTGTGTAGTTATAAATCACATAAGCTAAAAAGCAAGGGGTGAGATCCAGAAATCAGATAGAGTACAAACTACATGGACAATTGTAAATTATCATGTCAGATTTCTGTTTATCTCTCAAGTTGCCAGCAAAAAAAAAACTTTCTTTCTCACAGAATTCTTATATAAAATATTCTTTTTAATTTTAGTGGTATTTTCTTGTTGATAATAAGATTTTAATATAATTCTGAAAAAGTCAAAGTTCTTTAAAATGCAACAGTTAAGAAACTTTCATTAAAATTAGAGAGAAAACTCCCGCTAAAATTTAAAATATTGTGTTGAACAATTTAGATCTATTTTATCAATAAACATGATTTTGCTAAATGTAAGTGTAATTAATCAGAGTAAAATGCAGTTACTGTAATGCTGTTCATTTGTTTGTTCTTTTCACAGATACTGGTGACCAGAGTTTTGTTATCTTACGAGTAAAAAGTAAAATGTTTTTATATAATATTTGTTTTCACAGATACCAGTAAAACCATATCCGAAACGTGGGTAATGAGACAAAAACTTGAAGATGTTTACAAGAAAATTCTCCTTACAGACCTGGAGTATGCTCTTGACAAGAAAGTGGAACAAGAACTGTAAGTTAACAAGGATATATGAGCCGTTCCATGGGAAAACCAACATAGTGGCTTTGCGACCAGCATGGATCCAGACCAGCCTGCGCATCTGCGCAGTCTGGTCAGGATCCATGCTGTTCGCTAACAGTTTCTCTAATTGCAATAGGCTTTGAAAGCGAACAGCATGGATCCTGACCAGACTGCGCAGATGCGCAGGCTGGTCTGGATCCATGCTGGTCGCAAAGCCACTATGTTGGTTTTCCCATGGCACGGCTCATATTAAGTTTAAATATATGTACTGATATTTTTCATTGATTATAAAAAAGGTTCTAACAACATGTTAACTATGTTTGTTGGCTGCTTTCTGGATGCTTGGTCAGATACGATGCCTTGGTAAGAGATGTAAGAGACTGCAGTTGAATTCCAGTTAGGTTTGGATTCAAACTTTAGACTGCAGATCAACATGTCACTCTTGTCTCACTTTTCCCGAGGAAATATGGAGTAGATATAAATTGGTGTCAGCTTAAAAGAGTTTTTCGATCTTCAAACTTTATTCTAGGATTATTCTAAGATTTTCATTATAGTTGATTTTTTTGTTGCTACTGAGGTAGAACAAGGGTCACTCTCATTGTGTTGTTCTTGGAAAAGGCATTTTATCATGATTGACGCAGGTGACCCA
Organism: Mercenaria mercenaria; assembly: GCF_021730395.1. Taxonomy (NCBI): domain Eukaryota; kingdom Metazoa; phylum Mollusca; class Bivalvia; order Venerida; family Veneridae; genus Mercenaria; species Mercenaria mercenaria. The sequence continues at coordinate 57,394,809 of NC_069375.1, read as the reverse complement.
ACTGTAAATTGGTACCACGGGACTTTTCATCAGGAAATTGGGAAAAGGCCTTGGCCTTTCAAATTTAAAGGTCTATGCCTTTTTAGATTACCAATGCTAGGGCAAATATTGTAAACTTTCAGTACACAGGATATGGCTAATTTACATCTTAAACATTATTTCCTTTAAGGTATTGTACCCCTAATAGTAATGTTTAAAAAATGGCATTTGCTTGGTATATTCTTAAAGTTGACCATGTTTCACACTGTGTTGCAAATTTTAAACAACTTTTACCGTACCGTTTTTTGTAAATTTTGTATAATTTATGGTATTTCCTCATGCTCAAGAAGAGACAAAATTCAGTGTGATGGCCACTATCTAAAACATCTGCAGAGAATTCATTACAGCATTAATTTTGCTAAAAGAAACAACAAAGGTAAACCAGTAAAGATGTGTTCTTATACATCACAGTATTAATTTGCAGTATTGGTGCCGTGACCAGGACATAATCATTGATCATTGTATTTACTCTTGTAGATGGAACCATGCTTTCAAGAATCAGATAAACAACTTACAGTCTCAAGCTAAAGATAAACAGGTAAGGCTGAAAACACTCTGAATATAAGCATCAGCAACATTAAATAGCTGACAATTTAAGTGCATATGAGAACCTTAAGTGAAAGGTCATAGAATGACAGATGATTTCTAACGTTTTAGGGGTCAGAAGGTTAAAGACTGAGAGGTTGAAAAAAGTGTCTGATCAGTAACTGGAGTATGCTTGAATCTGCAGGAGCCAATTTTCATTAGGATGATATCCTGTTGTCATTACATTGTAGGTGACCCCTAAGATAATAAACATAAAGTCAAAGGGCATTATGTACATGAGACTGAAAATTACACATCAAATTTGAAAGGCCATCATGATAGCGGGCATATATGTTGCACAAACAGCTGTTTTCAGTCCTCTACCGGTGGAACACCGAAGGGTACTATAAGAATGCCCTCTGTCCGTCTGTCCTTTCACAAATCTTGATCCTGCAGTTACTCGAAAAGTGTTCAAGCTAGGTTCATAAAACTTGGTATGTGAATAGAAGGCAATATTTAGATAATGCACGTACATGACTTATGCTTATGTCAAAGTCAAGGTCACTATTGAAAGTGAAGTAAAAATTGTTTCTGCTCCATAACTTTTAAATGCATTGATGGATTATGTTAGTACTACACACAAACGTTTTCCATGATGATACTTCAAAGTTCTTGTTGCATTTTTAAACACTCGATTATTACTGTTTTATGGTTTTAAAATATTAATTATGTTTTCAGAATGTCAAGAGAGCAGAAATTCAGGCCACACTTAACTTATTTTTGGAGACAGCCAGTGGTTTCTATCTTCAGGTAAGAAATTTATTTTTGAAAGGATCTATACAGTCATTTTAAATGAGGTTTATGATAAAGCTTGCATCGTTCATGAGACAAACATTTTAGAGTCAAAGCCATATATTTACATTGTTAATGCCTGGCAGTGTCATATGATATCAGAGGTGTTAACAAGTGGTACAAGTAGCTTCCTTGCTTAGCACTCAACATTAGGAGGATAGTCCTACAACTGGTCAGCTCAGTGTCAGTATAATGTGACTTGGTGGTGTATCATGTCCCGTGTCTGTGACATGATATTCCAATGAGGCAGCACTATAAAGATGGGCATTGTCCTCACTGCTATATGTAGACATCATCTTTTATATTACTGAAAAATTGTTGAAAAAGACTCTTTACCTAAACACACTCCCAAGACAAATGTTTCACTGTTTCATATGAAGCAAATTTTTCATTTTTATACGCCAGAAGGGACATATTATGTTATGACGCTGGTGTCCGTCTGTCTGTCCGTCCGTCTGTCCATTAGCAATTTCGTGTCCGCTCTGTAACTCTTGAACCCCTTGAAGGATTTCAAGGGAACTTTACACAAATGTTCACCACACCAAGACGATGTGCAGATCGCATGTTTTGGATGTCTCACTTCAAGGTCAAGGTCACACTTAGGAGTCAAAGGTCATATCAGTTTGTTTCGTGTCCACTCTGTAACTCTTGAACCCCTTGAAGGATTTCAAAGAAACTTGACACAAATGTTCACCACACCAAGACGACTTGCAGAGCGCATGTTCCGGATGACTTGCTTCAAGGTCAAGGTCACACTTAGGGGTCAAAAGTCATATCAGTTTGTTTCGTGTCCGCTCTGTAACTCTTGAACTGCTGGAAGGATTTCAAAGAAACTTGGCAGAAATGTTCACCACATTGTAACGATGTGCAGAGCGCATGTTCCGGATGACTCACTTCAAGGTCAAGGTCACACTTAAGGGTCAAAGGTCATTTATGACTTTGCTTTGTGTATATTGCTCTGCATTGCAGTGGTCTTGTTTTTATTTGGCAGATCTCTTTTTTGTACTTACAATATTTATTTTTTTTTTAATTACTTCCCTTTTATGTTACTATAAATAGCTTATTTTGAAACTTCTTTATTATTGGCCGTAGGGAAAAACCGAGACCACTTTTCTGTGGTACAACATGGATGGTACCTCCAATTTTAAGGTGTATTTTTACATACCTATACCTGATAAGGATTTTTTTGTAGACTTTGATTTTTTTTTTGTGGACTTAGATTTGTTTTTTGAAGTTTTCCTTTTATTGTTCCAGTCCTTTGGGGCTACAACAGTCAAGTTCTTAAAATTTTGCTCCAATCCTATGATGTAAGCCTTCGGGCGTATATTGCCCCGCATGGCGGCGCTCTTGTTAATTGTTCTTTGACATTCCATATTCATTTGAGAGTTAAAACTTCAAAGTCTGTTTTATGCCCCTGGCATCTACAGATGCGGGAGGCATATAGTGATTGTCCTGTCCGTTTGTCCATCCGTCTGTCCATACGAGATTAACCAAATGGGACCGTTTCGTCTAGCATCAATACTGCTTACAAGAATGAATTGATACTAATACAGATGTAACCTGTGATCATTCCTCATCTTCAAACATCACCTGACCTCAGTTTGACCTTGACCTCGTTTTGGAAAATCTATCGACAAGGATGCCACCAGGGGCATCAAGCATTTATTGAACGCAGCTCCTTGTTGTCTTAAAGTTGCTTATAAGATAAAAAGGTCGTCCCTTGTTCTTTTTCAGTATCATCAACAATTGTATAACTATACATTGTAAGTTTATAACATTTGTTTACTTATTTTTCAGTTTCTTCAGCTTCTGTGTACCACGTTCAAACTGGATCTGCCCTTCAGGAGAAAATCAGCTTTCTATGGTGTCATGAAAGGTTTGATATTTACAGTAGTTTTCATCCATGTCATATCAGTGGGTTGGTTATTTGCTTATTTGGTAACAGCAACAGACATTCTATGGGGCTTATTTCTGTCCTGAGATAGCTAGTTAACTTAGTGTGCTAATTTGACTTAATTATCCAAAAAGAGGTATGGCCATAATTCATTGCTATGGAGATAGCTGCAAATAGATCTTGATGATTTTGAATATTTTATCGTTAGTTGATGAATATTATATTTATTTGTAGAGAGAACACCTATGAAGCTAAAAGTAACTCCACCGAAGAAGAGCTCCTGTTTATATGTCTGTCAGCACTGTTTGGTACATCTTGGGGATATAGGTATGTTTTCTATTGTATAGTATATCTGAGAAAAGTAGTTATAGCTTTCCTAGTTTATGACATCTTGAGGACTGTGATAAGTCTATTCTGTAGAGTAGCAGAACTTTTAACATACAGTCGAAACTCGGTATCTCAAACTCACTTACCTCGAAATTCCGCTTAAGTCGAAGAATTTTTCAAGTCCTGTCAATTTTCCTTTTTTATATATGTAATTCAACTCCGGTTACGTCAGAATTTGACTTACCGAGACTCAGGATGTGTCGAAAGAGATTTTCAGTCCCGTCAGTAAAATTCAAGTGCATTGTAAACTCGGTAAGTCGAAGTGAGGAAAATATGCGATAAAATTTCACACATTTCATTGTGAATGTGGTTGGCTTTTTAACAACTGTCCATGTTTATTGCCTAACCAGAGAGCTGCGATGCCGACATATCAAAGGTGCAGCGATAATCAAAGTGAGATGATGTCATACTTATTTGCACGTGTCAAAATTATAATTGTTTGATGTAAACATTAGATTTCTGAATCAGCGGTCATTTGTTTTTGAGACGTTATGGAAATTGCTTTTAATTTAAACTAACGAATTAATTAGTTTGAACAGCTGGGATCTTTGATAAGGATTAATTAGAGGTAATCGCGATGAGAATGTATAAAAATTAACCTCAAGGGGGAATGTGTCATTCGTTCAAAATGTCAGATCGAAATGCTGTCAATCCTCTGGGAGAGAAACGTGGGACATGAAGGAACTTTGCTCAAAAACATTTGAGGTTAGTATCATTTTCATTTTTCAAAAAGAGAAAACTTTGGTAAACACAAACTGTACGGAATCGTGTACGTGTATAGTGCCGGCAGCGTATACACAGCATCACGGAAACAGCGTTTATTTTTTATTAAAACCTCTTAAATAAACCAACTTTTTTCATCATTTCGTCCATACGTCCCTTCTCATAACTCGAATTTCGGTTATCTCGAAATAAAAAGCACGGTCCCTTGAAATTCGAGATATCGAGTTTCGACTGTATATGGTTATATGACGTTCCATTTGCTCTTTGGAGTTTCATAGTTGGTAATATAGTGTTGTTGGCTATGCATTGTTGTTGATTACATGTTTGGAGATTCTGGCACGTATTACATTGGCCATTGTTTTATGTCAGTATTGTTTGCAAACAAACAACATTATCGGTGGCCAGGGCAACATTATTGGCAATCACAGCAACATTATTGGCGATGTTATGGACAAACACTGCAACGTAATTGACGAACATGGGTCGTGCCAATTCTAAACACTTCTGAATATTAAGAAGCAATATCAATGTCTTTTTGCAATTAAATTGCAAAATAGAATTATATCCAGTATATATGCAGTCTGTTGTCAGTTATTTTTCTGTCAACCCTTAACACAAAGTTTTCTTTATCATACATATGTCTTTTAGTTTTAATAGAAGATAAATATTTATGTATTGCAGCGAGGTATCGACAACAGATTGATCAAGCTCAAACATATTACTGGCATGCTGCATATCTTGTACCATTTAATGGTAAGTTCAAAAAATATGAGTAAACTGATATATATTTGAAAATAATGGTGTACCATCTGTCTTCCCTAAAATTGTTTTTAGCTCACCTGTCACAAAGTGACAAGGTGAGCTTTTGTGATCGCGCGGTGTCCGTCGTCCGTCGTGCGTCCGTCCGTGCGTCCGTCCGTAAACTTTTGCTTGTGACCACTCTGGAGGTCACATTTTTCATGGGATCTTTATGAAAATTGGTCAGAATGTTCATCTTGATGATATCTAGGTCAAGTTCGAAAGTGGGTCACGTGCCGTCAAAAACTAGGTCAGTAGGTCTAAAAATAGAAAAACCTTGTGACCTCTCTAGAGGCCATATATTTCACAAGATCTTCATGAAAATTGGTCAGAATGTTCACCTTGATGATATCTAGGTCAAGTTTGAAACTGGGTCACATGCCTTAAAAAACTAGGTCAGTAGGTCTAAAAATAGAAAAACCTTGTGACCTCTCTAGAGGCCATATATTTCACAAGATCTTCATGAAAATTGGTCAGAACATTCACCTTGATGATATCTAGGTCAAGTTCGAAACTGGGTCACGTGCCGTAAAAAACTAGGTCAGTAGGTCTAAAAATAGAAAAACCTTGTGACCTCTCTAGAGGCCATATTTTTCATGGGATCTTCATGAAAATTGGTCAGAACATTCACCTTGATGATATCTAGGTCAAGTTTGAAACTGGGTCACGTCCGGTCAAAAACTAGGTCAGTAGGTTTAAAAATAGAAAAACTTTGTGACCTCTCTAGAGGCCATATATTTCATGAGATCTTCATGAAAGTTGGTCAGAATGTTCACCTTGATGATATCTAGGTCAAGTTTGAAAGTGGGTCACGTGCCTTCAAAAACTAGGTCAGTAGGTCAAATAATAGAAAAACCTTGTGACCTCTCTAGAGGCCATATTTTTCATGGGATCTGTATGAAAGTTGGTCTGAATGTTCGTCTTGATGATATCTAGGTCAAGTTCGAAACTGGGTCACGTGCCATCAAAAACTAGGTCAGTAGGTCAGATAATGGAAAAACTTTGTGACCTCTCTAAAGGACATATTTTTCATGGGATCTGTATGAAAATTGGTCTGAATGTTCATCTTGATGATATCTAGGTCAAGTTCAAAACAGGGTCATGTGCGGTCAAAAACTAGGTCAGTAGGTCTAAAAATAGAAAAACCTTGTGACCCCTCTAGAGGCCAAACTTGTGAATGGATCTCCATAAAAATTGGTCAGAATGTTCACCTTGATGATATCTAGATCAAGTTTGAAACTGGGTCACGTGCCTTAAAAAACTAGGTCAGTAGGTCAAATAATAAAAAAACCTTGTGACCTCTCTAGAGGCCATACTTTTCATGGGATCTGTATGAAAGTTGGTCTGAATGTTCATCTTGATGATATCTAGGTCAAGTTTGAAACTGAGTCAACTGCGGTCAAAAACTATGTCAGTAGGTCTAAAATTATTAAAATCTTTTGACCTCTCTAGAGGCCATATTTTTCAATGGATCTTCATGAAAATTGATCTGAATGTTCACCTTGATGATATGTAGGTCAGTTTCGAAACTGGGTCACGTGCGGTCAAAAACTAGGCCAGTAGGTATAAAAATAGAAAAACCTTGTGACCTCTCTAGAGGCCATGTTTTTCATGAGATCTTCATGAAAATTAGTGAGAATGTTCACCTTGATGATATCTAGATAAAGGTCAAAACAGGGTCACGTACCTTCGAAAACTAGGTCAATAGGTCAAATAATAGAAAAACCTTGTGACCTCTCTAGAGACCATATTTTTCAATGGATCTTCATGAAAATTGGTCAGAATTTTTATCTTGATAATATCTAGGTCAAGTTCAAAACTGGGTCACATGAGCTGAAAAACTAGGTCACTATGTCAAATAATAGAAAAAACGACGTCATACTCAAAACTGGGTCATGTGGGAAGAGGTGAGCGATTCAGGACCATCATGGTCCTCTTGTCTTATGGTTTATGATCCTTAAAATTTAACATAAAAAGTTTAACTTAATATGGAGTTTTAGAGAGACCCACTTGAATATTGTTTAACTTTTTTCTTAAAAATATATAGTAGAACAGTATATTTTAGTCAGAAAGTTTGTGAGTTTGCTGACTCCATATGTTATGAGAGTGGAAATATTTGCAAATTTACAGTAAACTGAAGTGCCAAAGCTATATTTGTTTTATCTTCACTTGATTGCAATGGTATGCTTTGGTGAATATGGAAGTTTAAGCTGGCTGATATTTTTGACATTTTCTTGATTTCCTGAACATTTTGACATTTCCCTGTCGTGAAATTTTCCACTTAACAGTACTTAAGGAGTAAAATAAATGTTAAGGTATTTTTGTCACTCACATATTTCATTTTCATACATGCATCAGAGTTACAGAATAGCTGCATGCATCAAATAAAAGGATAATTTGAGCTGCTTATGAAATATGCCCTAGCAATTTTGACTTAAAGGGATACAGTCTAGCTCTTTGGTTAAAAGAAATAAGCATTAAACTTTTTTCACAAGCATACACTTCTATTGATTAAGATCTGCTTAAGAAATATTGAAGTAAAAACTTATTAATATATGTTTAAGATCAAAATTCCACTTTTCATCAATTATTAATATGACAAATCTTCTTTGGTTATTTTTCAGGTCAACCGTACAATCAGTTAGCGATTCTAGAGGCTGCCAAGGGGAACAAACTCTCTACCGTGTTTTACTATATCCGCAGTCTTGCTGTTAAAGTGCCATTTCCTGTTGCGGCTACCAATCTTGAAAAACTCTATGCAAAACTTACAAAAGAAACGTATGTTGCATTTAAAAAGTCTTACTTATTTAAATGTTTAAAATTTCACCTGTCAGCTGTAATAGTAAAAAATATCACATTGTTTTTCGTAGAACAGTTGATATTGTCAGCATGAGGTGAATATTGTACTCCATGGTGGAGACAGTTTTGCATACATGCCATATCTCCCGCCAGGAGACTTTTTCTCCCGTGTTTTCAGTATATCTCCCGGTCTTCCGCCGGGACATGAAAACCTCCCGTAAAAAAATAAATTCAGAAAAAAAGTCCTCTGTCGAAAAATCGTATCTCGGACCACATGTAGACCTTTAGAAAATACTTGAAATTCAATATCGAGTAGCCCGGAAATACTTTTCAAACATAATTTTCATAGTTGTCTATAATCCCAATCAATTTAAATACTTGCACAACATGCAAAAAATCAACAACAACTTAACAAAATTGGCGAGTTAATGTCAGACTACACAGACTTTCGGACAAACACGAATTCGGATAAGTGAATTTTATGAAATAAATTGCAATTCATACTGCCCGAATAATTGACTGCCATTCCTTTGTGATATTGTCATGTTGCAATAATTAACGGGAGAAGAATTCCAAGGTTAAATATATGCAGTTATAATCTAAATATGGACAATCCAGCAAAAGAACGACTTTCACTTCATTTATGAAAAGAAATGACTGCCCTTGAAAGACTGTTTTGACATGATATCTCCGCAATCTTTTGAGTATTGTATGCTTAAACATGTCAAAAAGATCACTCTCCCCAGACGCAGAAGCATCAACACATAAAGCAAAAACAAAGTTCCTGGTTCAATCTTTCATGGAATTCTGAATTTCCTTGGATTAAGCTAAGTGCTATAAGTAATAATCATTCATTCTGTACACAACTGTTGGCTCCACTCATCAATTAACTTGATGATCCTTTCATGAAAACGGCTATTTAGCGCGTAAAAAATGAGCGAATAAAAGTCTCCCTTATTTTTACCCAAATCTCCCTTAAAAAAAGCCCTGCTGAGGCAAATCTCCCTTATTGACCGTCTGAAAATATGGCATGTATGGTTTTGTATGCTAAAAATAGGTGTATATGAATTTGGGGGTGTTGTATTTTAAAGATGAAATATGAATACATTTGTATTGTCTTATTTATTTATTACATGTATCCAGTGTACTGTATCTAAAATACAGGTGATATGATTTTGCAGTTGAGTTTAGAGCACGACTAACCATGGCATAACCAAAATTTAGAAACCAAGATAAAGTTGAAACTTGGTATCTCAAACTCCAAGGGATGAAGCGTTTTATCTAAATTGGACATAAAATTGTATTTTTTGCATGTGTTTTCGGAATGGGGCTCGAAAATGTCTTCAAAATGTCAAGAATTTTGAGATAAATGAGTTTGAAATATCAAGTTTCAACTGTTCTTCAAAGGAAAATCCTGCAGTGATATGATAAAATCAATGGTAAGTTTTTCATACATTTAGCGGAATGAAGGAGAGTAGTTTTGCCTCTATCACAAAGTCGTTTTCTGTGTATTACAGTCCAGATTTCAAAGGGAAGTTATCTGCCAGTGAGATGATCACAGGTTTTCTACAGTTCCATGCCTTAGTTCATCTTTGTACAGGTTGGTATCAACTTTGTTTGTAGTTATGCAGGTTAATGAATATTTCTGCATAAGTTTCAGATAATCATGTACAGTGTGATATATATAAAAGTTTTTAAAAAAGCCAATATATGGCAATTTTTGTTTGTTTATTTTAATTGGGAAAAGGCTACCTTCAGTAAATTTAATGGAAAGAAATTCCAGTGATTTTGTGCCATATAGGAGTTTCATTTATATACAATTAAACATGTTTAGTCAATAAAATATGCACACAACTCGTAAAAGCATTTGTCACACTATTGAAAGTTGGTATATAAATGAAGAAGTTCGGCTGTAATCTGTAAGGTACTTACTGAAATAATACAAAGTCTTGTTTATTTTTTTTATTTATTTTTGATAACTAAAATTAGTTGCTTACTGTATTTCAGATCTGATAAAAGCAGAAGAACTCTCTGAAAAATTGGCGGCAGGTCTTCCAGCACATGTGACCTCACAAAGTTTTCCATGGCAAGTGCTTGTACACATCGTGGCAATAAACATCTTTGCCATGAATCATGTGCACCACATGTCAGATGGTCATGAAGATTCGGGAATGACAAATGGGGACTCAGATCTTACAGATGATGAGGAAAAATGTTTCAATCTTGTGTTTACATTGACTGGTAAGAAGCACAAGTCAAATCATTTAAGCTGAGTTTAGTTTGAATTCAATACAAACATCTCCTGTTTTAATCAGAATAGAATTTCTTCAGTATGCCCCATTAAAGGGTTAAAAAATATTGAACATCTCTGGAAACTGCAATAAGTCAAGTCCATACAATAATATCTTAAAGCTTACTTGAATCAATCTTAAGCTCTCAATGTTGAAAATTCCTAGCATGTCTTATGTGGTTTTTGATTGTGAGTTAGACCAGCTACATCCATGTTTAAATGAATATACACATGGAAAAGTGGACAAAAAAATGTATCCTTTAATTGACTGTCAGAGTAAAGTAGTATAAATAAAACATGGATTTTGTTAATTTAGAAAATACCTGTGTATCCCTATAAAATGATAAACAAGTTACCTCCAGATTCAGCAGCCAACAAAAAAGATTAACAATCCTTTCAGCAGAATTTTTTCTGCCGCTTACTTAGACAACATTGTAATTATTTGATTATAAACATTTCAGTGAATATGATGGACATCTTGCTACAGTACACACCAAAACAGGAGCACAAAGTATGTGACTATTTCACTCTTCCAGCTGTCAAACTGCTCCTCGACTGGCTCAAACTGAACCCTCAAAACTTTGAACGACCTGTCCTCAGGAACTCTCCGTACGTATAACAATTTAATTTAATGCTAAAAGAATAAATTTTATACTGTGATTTCAATTAATTTTGAAGGCTTTTGGCTCAAACAACTATTTGGTAGGGATTTAAATCTTTGTTGTTTGATGTAAATCCATGAACACAAGGCCCCCCATGCATGGATATGATGTCATAGTTTTGATTTACATGGTAAAGCAGTAGGCCTAATGCAAGATATTTGTTAGTATTTTTGTTTTCATCCATATTGATTATTATGCCCCCTTTCAAAGAAGGAGGGGTATATTGTTTTGCAGATGGTCGGTCAGTCTGTCGGTATGTTGACCAATCCTTTTCCAGATGATAACTCAAGAGCACTTGGGCCTAGGGTCATGAAAATTGATAGGGAGGTTTGTCATGATCAGCAGATGACCCCTATTGATTTTGAGATCAGTAGGTCAAAGTTCAAGGTCACAGTGACCCTGAACAGTTAAATGGTTTCCAGATGATATCTTAAGAATGCTTGGGCCTAGGATCATGAAAGTTGATAGGGAGATTGTCATGACCAGCAGATGACCCCTATTGATTTTGAGATCAGTAGGTCAAAGGTCAAGGTCACAGTGACCCAAAACAGTTAAACCATTTCCAGATGATAACTCAAGAATGCTTGGGTCTAGGATCATGAAAATTTATAGGGAGGTTGGCCATGACCAGCAGATGACTCCTATTGATTTTGAGATCAGTAGGTCAAAGGTTAAGGTTACATTGACCCAAAACAGTTTAACTCTTTCTCGACCACAACTTGAGAATGCTTGGGCCTAGGATAACAAAACTTAATAGGGAAGTTGATCATGGCCAGCAGAATGATGTCCTCTACTAAATTTGAAGTAAATAGGTCAAAGGTCAAGATCACATTGACCCAGACCTTTTGTGTACAGTGACCAGATAATTTCTGTTCTTTGTGCAATTACTAAATGCATTAAGTGGAGCATTTCGTGTTCTGTGAGCTCTTGTTCAACTGGGGCTTTTTTACTCACCCACCACAAGTGGTGGGGGGTTATAAGAAATGGTCAAATAAAATACATTATACATAGATTTTGTTGAGACCTGACAGAGAGTTCGAACGAAGGATTGTGTACGAGTTATCCCAGTTCGAGCGAAAAGAGTTTGACTGTAGTCGGAAATTAAAAGATTATCTTGTCAGAAACTGCTAGCCTGATTTAGAAATAATTTCAGACGAGTGTTTAAGTTGTTCTGATTTGTCAGAAACATGGCGGACAGTTTCAATATGATTATATATATAATGTTGGAACTTAAAAAAATGTTCTTGTCAAAAGCTGCTAGTTCCATTTTAAATTTTTCAAACAGAAATGTTCCTTGGATGGTCAACTACTAGGAATGTTTATAAAATTTTGATTTGTCAAAATAGTATGGTTGCCCGGAGCTAAGACTAAAAAATAATGTTCAGCTGCCTGCTGTTTCGAAAGCACTGGTCTGATTTTGAAATAATTTCCAAGAAACGTTCCTTTGGTAAACCTCTATTGAAGGGACTAGTTTATGTTGAAATGGCTCTTTGGAAGACTTTGAAAATCTCTGAATCTGCTGGCTAGTTTTCAGAATTATATAGCAGAAATGTTTCTTTAAGTGAAACTGGTGAGCGATATAGGGTCATTATTGCCCTCTTGTTTGTTCAGTGTATGCCTTCACCCACCTTCCCAAATTACCCGGCCGCGTCATACCAAAGACGTTAAAATGGTACTAGTAGTTTCCTCGCTTGGCGCTCAGCATTAAGAGGATAGTGCTAGGACTGGTCAGCCCGGTGTCAGTTTAATATGACTGGGTGGGGTATCATGTCACGTGTCTACGGCATGATATTCCAGTGAGGCAGCACTATAAAGTTGGGCATTGTGCTCACTGCTACAAGTAGACACCATCGTTTATATGACTGAAAAATAGTTGAAAAAGACGTTAAACCCGAACACACACACACACACTTCCCAAATTACTCCCCAAACATTTTAATTTTGTTTGTTTATTTTGTTGTAAATTTTGTTTTTACTTCATTGTTTTTCTCAGTATTGTTTATTACTCAGCCCCATCCACCAATCATTACACCCCGCAAAAATAGCCCCCACCCTCCTTTCAGAAGGTGCTCTTATTAAACTTTTCATTGTTTGCAGCAGGCTTTATTAGTTGCTGACAACTTGTGTTACACATATTATTATCCCGTCAAACATTTTCAGAGAACACATATCATATAATGTTGACATCATTCCTGTCTACCAGTCTGTCCTTTATGAATTCTGCCTCATGTGGTTCTGGGACGATCTGTGTATGAAAAGAATTGGAACCACTGCCTTACCCTTGCATGATCATAAGAGGCGACTAATAGGGTCTTAACACTTGGTTTTGCTGTAACTCTGTGATTCCAGCAGGTATGCAAATTTTGATTCCATACCTCATGTTTTTATTTCGATGTAAATGAGATGTGAAACCAAAATTTGTAGCCCAGTTTGGCACCATCTAACCTATACTGTGTTGGTGCGCGGTAAAACCCAAATAAATAAAATAAATTTATGAATTCTGGTCAGAACGCTTGTCCTGATGAAATCTAAGTAACGTTAGAAACTGGGTTATCTTGGTTAAAAAGCTAGTTCAGGTGTCAATGGCATTCATGGCCATCGTGTTTGTCCAAAGTTTGGCTACAGTTCTTCTGATACACTACTGACTGGATTAGAAAGAAGCTTCATGGGATAAATCAGTACCATTATAATGTCAAGTGCTGAAATGAGCCGCGCCATGAGAAAACCAACATAGTGGGTTTGCGACCAGCATGGATCCAGACCAGCCTGCGCATCCGCGCAGTCAGGTCAGGATCCATGCTGTTCGCTTTCAAAGCCTATTGGAATTAGAGAAACTGTTAGCGAACAGCATGGATCCTGACCAGACTGCGCAGATGTGCAGGCTGGTCTGGATCCATGCTGGTCACAAAGCCACTATGTTAGTTTTCCCATGGCATGGCTCAAATAATAATTTGATTATTATTATCACCCCACTTTGATTATAAATAAGGAAAGTCAACACATTATGTGAAATTGAATGAAGACACAAGAGCAGGTCCAATTTTATAAATCTGTTAAATCAAAAGTCCACTCATAACAACAACATACATACTTTTAGTGAACTTCTACAGTTAATATATACTGGTTTCCCAGTAGTTTCCGGACCAAAATCGCTATGTTTTGCCAGTAACTTTCAAACAAAACATAGTAGAAATATAAAATTTTCACAGAAGAAAGCTAGGTTCTTCATAAACACCATGCAGAATTCGTATTACACATGCGTTCGTTAACAAAAATATATATGAGGCCTCAAAAGGGGCAAAAAAGTCCATTAATATCTCAGTTATTCCGAGTAGTTTTCCGGACCTTTCATTGTCACAGCTGTAACCTTATTGTAAAATCAAACATTTCCAATTTCGTTATATATATTCAAAATTAAAACATAATTCTAAGGCGTGATGATGATTTGAAAAGTATAAATCAAGAATTTAACAAATACTAGATTTCTAATACGCTCATTACAGTTACGTCTAATTACGTTTGAATAACGTTTGCAACGTCACGCTAAAAATGACGGAACATATTGAGCAGGCTGGTTATATTACAGAAAAAGAAATTAAGAACTTCTAATATAATTAACAACTTTAAAAAATAACATGATCGGTCTCCAAATTGGTAGTCCAGCGCCATTACCACCTGGGCATGGATACTGCTGCTAAACATTTGATTGATCTACAGTGGAAAATTTCACAACAGAGAAATGTCAAAATGTTCAGGAAATCAAGAAAATGTCAAAAATATCAGCCAGCTTAAATTTCCATATTCACCAATGCATGCCATTGCAATCAAGTAAAGATAAAACAAATATAGCTTTGGCACTTCAGTTTACTGTGATTCGCAAATATTTCCACTCTCAAAACATATGGAATCTTCAATTTGTAAGCTTTCTGACAAGCCAAATATCCACTTCTACAATAATATTGAACAATGTTCAAAAGGCTCACTCTAAAACTCCATATCAAGTAGGTAAATATCTGTCTATTTTGGTTCCTATTTTTAATCGATAATTTAATGCCGTAGTAGTGTCGATTTTTCTAACTGTCTTTGTTTCATTTTATTACTATCTGAATGTTTTTACTGTATCGCCTGCAAATGGGGCATCAGTTGACTGATGTTGACCTTGATGGGGGTCTCAATTTCAGCGCCTGCGCACGCTCACTGGAATTCCCCTGCAATTGACAATCTCTTGTGTAAACAATTACAGCGAAGTAAGTTAAAACAACCGGGATATTCAAATAATGGATAAGTTGGTAATGCTAGGTTTTCGCTGCTATGTAAACGCAACAAAGGTCTAGATGATATGATATTGTTACCCAGATGCTTTATGACGGCATAAAGTCTATACAGCACGAAATGTAAAAGGTCCGGAAAAGTACTTGGGTCCGGAAACTACTGGGAAACCAGTATACACCAATTCTGAAATTTCCTTCTTTTAAAAATGTATGTCAGTATTATCAAAAAATTCCACAACTGTTCCAAATCAAATGCACATAAATTTCAGTAATTTTTAACAAAACAAATTGAACATAAAACTCTAAAATTCTAATTTATTCTCCAATAAAAATAAAGTTCAAATCTCCTAAAATTGGCTCTAAATTTCCATTCTAAGAAGAAGTCTTTAATCCAAAAGTGTAAAACAGAAAAGAACAGAGAATGAAGCTCCAAAAAATGCTGCAATCTGATCGGTCAGTGGCATTTTCCAAATGCAAAAAAATAGAAAGAATATCATTAAAAATCAAATACATAAACTAGAAAAAACTACACCTAATCAGTATATTTCAAATTACAAGTAATGATTTAAAAGTGCATAAATTAAGTGTCAAATAATTGCAACAAAAAATTAGCCCCAAAAATCCAATATTGCAACTAAAATATAACATGCTTGACATGACAATAAAGTTTCTATCCTGAAAAATATTTCTAAATATTCAGAGCTCCTGATAAAATTTTGGTGCATTTGGGTATATACCCATCTCTTTTTGTTTTAATTGGGTATTGGAATTTTGAATTTGGTAAAAATAGTATTATTACCCAGCCTTTTTCAGAAGTAATTGTGGGTATTGGGTTAACGTTTAATGTTTTCTGTTGACCAGTATCGGTCACAGTACTATATCACCACCAACAGATAACTGTCTATTATATTGAACAACAAAATATCCTCTTGCTTGCTTGTGCTGCAACAATGATTTTTGTGGTTTTTTTCTGTGACCACTTTTAGTACAGTAGTATTGGCTTATCAGCATAATTATTGTTTACAAAGGTCCATATTACACTTATAAGACTGAATGGTTCTGTGATTTTTCCGATAAAAATTACAACACTATAATCAGTCTGTTGTTTATCGTTAACCCTTAGCATGCTGGACACGATTGATTCTGCCTTTGCGACCAGTGTAGATCATGATCAGCCTGCACATCCATGCAGTCTGATCAATATCTGTACTGTTTGCTATTCAGTTAGAATCTCTTTGGTAAGCTACCCTTTTAACAGTTAATGGTACTGTCCAAAATGAAAGATGGACAAGTTCATTATAGAAATTCAGCAGGGTAAGGGTTAAGTCTCGTACCATTTTATAATACAGAAAATGCGATACTCTAGCAATTTTTAATGAATTGGGTGTAAGGAATTTAAAATGCATTTCAGTATGCACACTGCATGAATTAAATTGGGTTTTCTTCAACTTTTATTGTGTAAATACGCAAATACGCAGCTTATCTGGAGGTCTGTTTTTAATAAATCATTTTCATTGGTCAGCCCTAGCCGCACAAGAAATTGACAAGTAAAAATGTAAACAATAGAACATTTTCCCAATATTTCTAAATATTTTTGATAACTCATTTTCATTGGTCAGCCCTAGCTAGGCAATAAAATGTAAACAATGGAACATTTTTCAAGATTACTTTAAACAAGGGGGGTATTCGATCTACTCCTTACCACCGAAACAAAATGGCGGCCAAAACTGAAAATGTGAGTTTTTCTTACTTTTTATCTTTTTTAAGGATTTCTAGACCATTACACATGGCTATCAACCTGCTCCACTGTTTTTTCTATCTATCGGTACCTTTCACTTTGGAAACAGTGCTGTAATTTGTCTGGAATGCTGGTCATGGGATTTGAATCGATGGAAAATCCTCCGTTAAACACGGGATAAGGAATAGTGCGATTAGCAAAAATGGTCTTTTTTCCTAATTATTCAAACAACTGTGAGCTATTTTTCTGATTAGAAGTAAAATTTCAATATATATTTCCCTCATGGTTAGTCTGGAGCCGATTAAAAGTCGCAATTTTAAATTACACAGTTTTTTGTCTGATGGTAAGGAACAGTATACGAAAATAAGAGGATAAGGTGCAGCTCACTTCTTCAAGCGACTTTTATCTTCGCTCTTTTCAGAGACAATCAAGTAAAATTCTGTTAAAATAATATTTTGGTGATCATTTATAACTATCTCTTGCTCAATGTAGTAAGATTTAAAAGGTATCCACCTGTCTATCAGACACGTGATGTACTGAAATCCAAAAGTTTAGCAAGTATTTAATATAGTATCCCTTGCCAACATTTAATTCAAGATCTGTAAAAAAATTTTGGGTATAGGATGGTTTACACTATGTGCTTTTACATTTGTTTTTGACAAGTGGTGCTTATGCTTCTAATGTTTTTGGAGTTCCCACTATGTGTTAAAGCATACATGTTAATTTCAGGGGTGAAAGCAGTATCATAAAATACCTTTATCAACACATCTACAGTTCCATAAGCTTTATAAATAAACGAATCTAAATCTTAATATTATGATTTGAAATGACTACTGCTAACATCTTTTTTTTTATAAAAAGGACTACACCTTATTTTCCAGAAGCCTTTCTCCTAATGGTATATAATAATTCAAACATTTTAAAAGCTTTTTGGGGGAAGTAATACACCCAAAATCACTAATTAGGCGCATATAGGTCGTAAAAAATCTGAAAAAAAAAAAGATTTTGAGGTATACAAGTGAGGTGCTTTCATTTCCAAAATAAAACATACCTAGATTAAACACACAAAAAAACCAACCATGAAAATTTTCTCTGAAGAAAGTTATGATACATTAAAAAACATCACCACTTTTCCCTTGAGGGTTTTCAAAATACATACGTGACTTCACCAGTGTTTAAAAAACAAACTGTTTTCGGGAACAGTTGCGCGGTTGACATACTGTGTCGGTATGTTTAGTAGAATAGCTGAAAATATACCAGCATTTTAGCTACATACTGATTTTACAAACTGCATTTATTTTTCCGGCTTCGTATATCAAACTAACAAGATGAATTGAAATCAAATTTTATTTAAACATTCAGAGTGAACTAAACCAGATTTTTTTTATTTTTTTCTATGTAATTTAAACGTAATACAAACAATAGTTTTGTCTGAAGGAAAAGTCCTGGAATATTTACAGTCATTCTAACAACTTTGAGAACATTCTATCATATTTTCATCATACATAACACAAAATCGATGTACCAGTTAAGTAAATTATGCATATACAATGTACTTACCGATACCACTTTTCGTTAATTTAATAAAATCTTTTATATGCCCTTTGAATATGTTTCGATAACATTAAATTTTGTATTACTGTTAATGGGCAATAGTGTATTCTCATTTGAATTCAATCATCTATGATACTGTCCTGAAATTTATGTACGTCCTAAATTTCTAGTATATTGATCTAAAACTATAATAAAGAAAGTGTTTTAAGATGTTTAATCACTATCGAGGCAGTTATGCATATCATGTGAATTGCAGAAAAGAAGAATAAACAATATCGCGACAACAGATAGCTTTTTTTTCAAAGCAAATACATACGTTACTGCACAATTAGACTGGCATGTAACCTCCTGCTGTACAAAAATAAGAATCTGCGTTATGTAATCGTCAAAATTCTACGAAACGATATAAAATCCATCCTGTACGAATGAATTGAAGCATTAAGATTGATGTAAATGAATTACAGATCACACTATTATAGTGTGATATTATTCTCTTATCATATCTATAGCATACAATTCTCAAAACTGAATTTGTTTACAATGTGTACGTGATAAAAGGATATCAAAACTAAAAGTTGGCGGCCTAAAAAGCTTGTAAACATGAAACCCTGCGTCACTGTTGACGTATGCTGACGTAGGAGTTAGTTTTAAATATTTCAGTAACGTATGTATCGATCACGTATGTATCATTTCCTTCTTTGATGCTCATAAAGAATATTCATAGATAGATATTTGTTGCCTAAAGGGTAATCAGCTATCAGATATGACAATGAACTTCGTCTTTAAGAGCATTAAAAAAAATGAATTAAATTGTGATATTTCTACAATACGGTAACGGATGTATCAATCTGTTATATACGCTTTTGGGTAAGGTTTTCCACGCTGATATGATATAAAATGTAACCCGAATTAACAGCATGAATGAGCAAGCATAATAGTTATATTATTTACGAACAGACATGTGTGAATGTTTATTCTACCCAGAAACATTATCATATTCTTTGGCATAACGTAAGTATCATTATGGTTGAGATATCATTTTAAATGATGACTGATACCAAAGAAGTCCGGAAAAATTTGTATCTATGTTTGATTGTAAAATAACTTCCAAAGTTACTTCATAAAAATATGTGATTTCGTTGACTACCGATGAATTTTAACTACAAGAACGTTCATTAAACATAAAAATGAGCTGGCGACAGTAACGTATGTATTGTTTACGGTAGTTTGAAGCTTCATAAACTACTAACAGACAAAGGTAACAGTCAAAGATTCGGTATAAAAATCAAACAAGCTTAGTGCTATATGACATGGAGACGAATTACTCTTCTATTGATTTGTGAATAAGATAGTAAGCAGTAACATACACATGCGCCTCACTAGTGATTTTGGGTGAATAATTCCTCTCGCATTTTTAAATGAAGACTGAATCCGACTCCCCATAGTTATAGCCATGTTTATGAAAATGTTTACATTTTCACTTTTTTCATGCAGGCTGATAACGAGACATCCTACTTGGAAGTCTTTCAAGTGAGATTGGATTACCGTATGTTTTAGCATACAGAATAGAGCATTGTCCTGTTCCGAATGCCTGGTTTATATATTTCAAAAGCAAGACAACCAAATACGTGGAAATATCATTCATTTTACACATGGAAATGCACAGCAACGGAAAATTGCTACTAGTATTATACTACACGAATTACAGTAAGATGATCAGAGTTTCACTTAAATTTAAATATGCAAATGAGATTGTGAAATATAAAAAGCAACGGTTCTTTGCCGTCATGAATAATCATAAAAGTCTACCAAGAGACCTAACCGATTTGTAATTTCCAGAAGAATCGTTGTTGTTTATATTTTGTGAAAAGCTTCTGAAGTGGAAATCAAACTTTTGTAGTATATCTTCTGAAGACGAAATTGGTTGCTTTATATATTTAACCAGTTGAAAAACCGGTAACATTTGCTCCCTACCTATTTACAATGTAGCATTTGAATGGCCAAATATAAGTTCCTATAAAATGTTTTATTGGCCAAATATCTAGGTCAAAAGTGATATAAGACACCACGTAGAACGGAGAACAACAGTTTTGTTTAATCGACAATCACTGAAAAAGTCAAGTGTGCTTACCTACTGACATATCTTGTCTGGTAATAATTGTTCATTCGGGGGTTATGTTACTGTTCTACTCCGGCCTCAATCCGATCCCTTCATTTATTACATGGTAGAGAAATGTCAACTGGTTATCTCAGAAACGATGAAAGAAAACTGTAAAACTTGAAAAAAAATTTATACTGCACCTTATCCTCTAATTTTCGCACACTGTTCCTTACCATCGGACAAAAATTGTGTATTTTTGAAAATACGAACTGTGATCTGCACAAAACGAACAGTATTAGATAAGTATGTGGAAATATTCCTTCAAATCAGAAAAATAGCTTACAACCTGCGATATATTAGGTAAAAAAAGACCATTTTTGCAAGTCGCACTATTCCTTATCCCGTGTTTAACGGAGGATTTTTCATCAATTCGAATCTCATGACCAGCATTCCAGACAAATTACAGTACTGTTTCCAAAGTGAAAGGTACCGGTTGATAGAGAAAACAGTGGAGCAGGTTCATAGACATGTGCTATTGTCTAGATATCCTTGAAAAAGGAAAAAAGTAAGAAAAACTCACATTTTCAGTTTTGGCCGCCATTTTGTTTCGGTGGTAAGGAGTAGATCGAATACCCCCCTTGTTTAAAGCTACATACATATGCATAGTGTCATGTCCTCAAACTTTACAAAAATGTTTAGACATATTATATTTACAACATAGAATAAATCATAGAAAGAAGAAATATCATAGCAAAATATACAATATGTATTAAGCAGCATGTTTTGGAATTTACAGCATGTATGAAGTTGGGAAAAGTATGCAAAATGACTTCATCAGTCAGATTAACTTGAAACATACACTAAAGTCCTTTATAAGGTGCTCTGTTTTCTACTCTCCTTTAAACAATGCAACACAGAGAATTCTTAAAATTATACTTAAGAAGTAAAATGTTTCTTTGCCAAAAACCAGGTTTACCGAAATGTATTGTCAGATTTTGTAGATTTATTCAAACAGGAAGTTTAAACAAACAATATTTTCAATGGCTGTTTAATTGTCTAAATGTTCACTCCAACATTTTTGTCAGTATTTAAAAAAAATATGTTAACATGGGGGTGCAGACTTGGTTGCCATTAAATTGCTGATAATTTATATACCTTTAGCTAATTTTAAATTTGCATTATTGATCGCGGCCAATGAGGCCGCGATCATTTTGAATAGGACAAGTATATACGCGCTGGGGAAAATATTTCATGATGGACCTGTGAATTCTTTACTTATGGGTGAAACAGGTCTCATAAGCGGAAATACGACTAGCTTCTACTGATTATAAAACATACCGTACGATTTGTTGTGAATTAACTGTTGTTGTACTTTTAGTAGTTCAACCGCCACCCTTGTTTAAGGGCAACATTTAAAAAACATGTTTTTTTTCATCCTCAAGTAATAAGTAAGTAGACTCGCCCAGTTTAATCAATCTAGACGCACAATCTAATTTTATACATAGAGCGCGTACTTCACCCGATTTACATAAGGAACATTTTCACGCGTTTCGGGCTTTATCGTATGTTTAACATGGGATTTTTGAACCGTCCAAAGATGTTGGAAATGTTTGTCTCATTGTTTATTTTTTTAATAAAACTGTTACTGCTTTCATTGTCTACCACTTTTTTTCCACCCTTGCCTGAAAAAACAGTAATGAGTTTGTACACTGTTCAGACAATTGTGCTCTGTTGAAATTTTAAAAACTTTGAACAAACTGCAATGTAAATGAAAGATTAGATAGAACAATATTATTTCAGTGAGTCTAATTTACTGTAAGGCGTAAGTGTGTGAGTAATAGCAGAATAACCTACGGCATACGCTTCGATTGGACGACAGCATAATCTAAGATAAATGCCGCATTCCAGTCCCAGTATCAGTTAGCTCACATTTTCTAACAGAAACTCAGTTGTTTTGGTAAAAAAATTAGAAAAACTTCTTATTGCCCATTATTCCACACTTCATACAGTATTTCCCAAATCTGGTGAGCCACGCTATTCCTGGGATACCCAGGATAGGTAACCAACCCTGAGTTTACATATGGGAATATGTGTGCATTGATTTTGTATACTTGTATTGACTCGCTTGATGTAGAACTAATGTAAAGGATACTCTCCCTTTCATTGTAAGTGATAAGGTCTGGGTGATATATACCACGGCTTTTACTCAGAATTTCATACCCGTTTGTCAGGTCTGCTGATACATAGAAAATGTTATGAGAGGAATATCCGCAAACAAAGAGATTTCCATTGTTATCCATTGTCATTTTTCTAGGATCTTTTAGGCGTTCATTTGTGTAGTTGGCTATAAACTTCCCTTCAGTTGTGTAACCTGTTATTGTTTTTTCATACTTTTCAGAAATATATATAATTTTACCATCAGGGCTAACAGCCATGTCCTCTGCTTTAATACTGGTAACACTCTCTATAAAATAATTGTTCCATTCATTTTTAAAGTCATCAAATATTGTGAATGTATCTTCACGCAAAGCAAATAGTTTTCCTTGTCTGTACTGAATAAATTGGCAGTTTGTACCTATATCAATTAGTTTAACAAATTTCACCTGGACTTTTTGTTGATTACTGGAAACTTCAAAAAAATTAACATTCTTTGGATGGAAATAAAGAGCAATCACATATTCAGCATTTACTTTTGTGATTTCAGTTGGTTTATTCTTAAATGTTGTTGTATCTGTCCAGTTGCTGCCTTTTGGATTGTACACATGCAATTTATTTATTCTGTCAAATATTAATAACCTGCTTTCAGAGTGGTAACATATTAGCATAGGATTGAAATGTAATTCTATACTTGGTAACTTTTGTACTGAAATCATTGTATTTCCTGTCAGGATCAGATAACTGAATATAAATGAGGAAGCAAGAACCAGTAGAATTGTACGCATTTGAATGTCACAAACTTCTACTTCTCTGTGAGGTTCAGCTATCTTTTTTTCCAATCTGTCAGGCTTTAACCTCCTTCTAGGAGACTGTGGAATCTTACGAACTTCTTCTTCTCTGTGACGTTCAACTATCACTTTTCCTAAACTGTTAGGCTCTAACATCCTACTAGCTGGGTTATATCTGTACTTGCTTATCTGTTGAAGACAAATCTCCAGGCCATCTAGCTTTTCCAGAATGTGTTTCCTTTCCTCTTTCACACTTTTCATTTTTAGAAATACCATGCATTTTTTGGAAGAGTTCTTGAGTCTATCAATTTCAGTCTTCAGATTTTTGATGTCTTCTTTCAGAAGATCTTTTGATTTTTCTTCCGTATCTAGTAAATCTTTATTTGAAGTATGAATCTCTTCTATCTCCTGTTCAGAGTTATTGAAAATACTTTCAACTTCCTCTTTTTGTTTTCTTATTGTGTTTTTTGCATCTGCATGATATTGTTCAATGTTTTGCCTGCCATTGTTGATGATTACTGCAATACCTGCCATTTTCTTTTCCAGCAGATCAATAGAATTTTCTATGTCATTGCATTCCTTCTCTTTCTCAAATTCAGAAGCTAGCTTTGGTAGATGATGTACTTTTTCACAATGCTTGTGGAAGGTGGTTTTGCAAGTAGAACAGGCAGTATCTTCACAAGAAAGACAATAGAATTTAATCAGTTCTTGTGGATGTTGTTCACACTCTTCAAGATAGACATCCGTTGGCATAATGTCTTTGTCCTGTTGTACATGATGTGGTAGAAACATTTGATGATAATTTAAACATGTAGCACAGAAATATTTGACACAGTCCACACAAAACCCTTCTGCAGGCTGGCTCTTATTTCCACATTTAAAACAAAATTCACAAATCATATCTGCAACTTCATCCGAAGCTCTGGATATGTTAAACTGCGCCATTGTTGTACTTTTTCAGTTGAACCTTGACTGTGTACGCTTTTGTATGGATCTTTATCTTCCTTTATCTGAGCCGCGCCATGAGAAAACCAACATAGCGGCTCTGCAGCCAGCATGGGTCCAGACCAGCCTGCGCATCCGCGCAGTCTGAACAGGATCCATGCTGTTCGCTAACAGTTTCTCTGATTGAAAGCGAACATCGTAGATCCTGACCAGACTGCTGGTCGCAAACGCACTATATTGGTTTTTCTCATGGCGCGGCTCATCTTAATCTTGTCTGCCTATATCTTATGGTATTAAAGCAGTGTCATATCATGATAACAGTACTGTGCAAATACTTGAAAAGTGTCAGCTGATATAAACTGACGTACTATTTCCTGCTCATCAGTGTATTATTTCCTGGTCTTCAGTTTGGTGAACAATTTTTTTTACATTTCATGTACAGTCCATTATCAGACTGATAATCATATTCCTGTATGTAATATGAAAAATTGAACATGTTTATGTAAATGTTCTCAACTGAAAGCTCAGTTGGACTAAATCATGTCACACTACACTTCAGTTGGCCCTACCCTACCCACCACATTTATAAATTATAGATTGTACTATATATTTGTTAATGCAATAGTGTAACTATCTATCTGGAAATGCAGGAATGTAAAGAAATTAAAATGTCATGCAATTAAAATGATATAGTTTTTTGACACTTGTAATTGTAACGTCCCCCCGCCCAAACAACATCTGTTGTTTTAAGGGGGTTATACCAGTTTCAGGTTGTCTGTCCATAGACACAGTCTTGTGCGCACCAACTCTCCTCATCCCCTTGACACAATTTACTGAAACTTCACGAAAGTGATCAGTAACAACAGTAGTTGTGCATTGTATGTTTAAAGTTCTGTCAGAAAATAAATTGCAGAGTTAGGGAACTTCGTTTTTTGTTACTTTACTATATACATAGAGTCTGCAATTATGCAATCTAGTGCGCGCCTAATCTCATGAACCATTGCACACAATTTAAGACAAGTAAGCAGAACCCCAGTGCTCGCGCTGCCAATCAACATTATCGCCAAACGCAATTTTTGGAGATAGAAAATGGCGATTATTTTATAAAAATGCTGCAAAAAAAATATTGCAAAAAATTGTCCTTAAACTGTTGGAACATACATAGTTTTATCAACAAAAAAACGTGCGAAATCGGTAGCAGGAAGTGTATTTGCCCAGAGGCATAATTACCCCTTCTTAACGGTGACACATTTGTTTATCGCTACTTCACTAACTGATCCGCATGTATAGAAGTTTAAAGCAACAATTATCATCACTTTATCCTTGATCATTTAATCGCCATTAATTACCAAAAAACAAATATATTAAACATAATTCCTTCAGATGTGGAATTCCTATGTCCGACCTGAAACTTTTAGACAGCGGACATATAAATTAGTGCATTTTTGCATTCCGTTTGTGCGCGGACAAGCACAAATTAACAGTAGGGATTTACATAACATTAGCTTACACATTCTTTTTTGACCTTTAGAAAGTATCTTACCTTGACTGGCTCATTAATTTCCTCAAATCCACTTAATTTTACTCGTATTTTTCAAAACCAAGACTTTAGAAACATAAAATATTATCACTGACACTTTCTGTGACTTAAATAATGTAACTTAAATTTACCCAAATTTTTGACACCTGCCATCAGAAACAGAGTTTAACCTGTATGACAACTGTTTCTTTTAATGTGTGCCGACACCAGCAGATCAAAGAAGACACCAGCAGATCAAAGAAGACGTGTATTCCATGTGATGTCATAGTCAAAGGGGTCCGGCACATGATTGGATTAAGTTTAATGGCTTATATTTGAGTCCTAGAGCGATAATTATGTAAAAAATCATACTAATATAACTACTCCATAGACAAGTGTTTTTACCCCGCAGAAGCTATGTTTTCAACTACTTTCTTTACATGGCCAGGAAAAAAATATTATCAGCTATTTTCCGATTCAAACATTGCATTCAGTTATTCAAATGAATCAACTTTTAAAATTACCTCAACATATTTTCATATATTTATCTGTTTTTCGACAATTCGACATCATACCGAACAATACACTGAGCGAATGCGAAGTCTAACAACATCGCGTAACAACATATCAAGCTATAAGCAGTCAGTAAAGACAACATTCTAGACCTTCTGTGGACAAAGCAACCATTGCAATACAAATGGTGAATAAAAACAATAATCTAACCAGCAAAATTCAATTCCTGTAAAGCCAAGGTTGTCTCCAACACCTTATTATTTTTATTAGCTCACCTGAGCACAAAGTGCTCAAAGGTGAGCTTTTGTGATCGCCCTGTGTCCGTCGTCAACAATTTGACTGTTAACACTCTAGAGGTCACAATTTTGGCCCAATCTTAATGAAACTTGTTCAGAATGTTACCCTCAATAAAATCTTGGACGAGTTCGATATTGGGTCATCTGGGGTCAAAAACTAGGTCACCAGGTCAAATCAAAGGAAAAGCTTGTTAACACTCTGAGGTCACAATTTTGGCCCAATCTTAATGAAACTTGGTCAGAATGTTACCCTCAATAAAATCTTGGATGAGTTCGATATTGGGTCATCTGGGGTCGAAAACTAGGTCACCAGGTCAAATCAAAGGAAAAGCTTGTTAACACTCTAGAGGTCACAATTTTGGCCAAATCTTAATGAAACTTGGCCAGAGTGTTAACCTCAATAATATCTTGGACGAGTTTGATATTGGGTCATCTTGGGTAAAACTAGGTCACCAGGTCAAATCAAAGGAAAAGCTTGTTAAAACTCCAGAGGTCACAATTTTGGCCAAATTTTAATGAAACTTGGTCAGAATGTTACCCTCAATAAAATCTTAGATGTATTCAATATTGGGTCATCTGGGGTCAAAAACTAGGTCACCAGGTCAAGTCAAAGGAAAAGCTTGTTAACACTGTAGAGGCCACAGTAATGACTGTATCTTCATGAAATTTGGTCAGAATGTTAATCTTGATGATCTCAAGGTCAATTTTAAATTTGGGTCATGTAGGGTCAAAAACTAGGTCACCAGGTCAAATCAAAGGAAAAGCTAGTTAACACTGAAGAGGCCACATTTATGATAATATTTTAATAAAATTTGGTCAGAATGTTAATCTTGATGATTCCTAGGTCAGGTGAGCGATACAGGGCCTTCATGGCCCTCTTGTTTGATCAAAGTAGCTGTCAAATTACAAATCACGCGACTCTGGAAAAACCCGCAATTCAATTAATCGCCGATTGGTCAGGTAAAAATAGTGAGCCAATCAGAGCGCATATGTGCAAACATATGACGTACGAAGCAAAATGGAAGCGGTTAAGATATTTTAGAAAGAAAAAAGTTTGAAACAAGGATAATGGCCGATATTGGTGCTATGTAAATACAACTTTGGCGGTTAGTTTGTAGTTTTTAGTTAAAACTCATATTGCAATGGTTGTTTTGTCCACAAATGGTCCAGAACGTTGATTTTACTGACTGCTTATATCTTTATTCGTTGTTACGCGATGTTGTTAGACTTAGGATTCGCTCTGTGTATTGTTCTGTATGATGTCGAATTGTCGAAAAACAGATAAATATATGAAAATATGTTGAGGTAATTTTAAAAGTTGATTCATTTGAATAACTGAATGCAATGTTTGAATGGGAAAATAGCTGATGATATTTTTTTTCTGGCCATGTAAAGAAAGTAGTTGAAAACATAGCTTCTGCGGGGTAAAAACCCTTGTCTATGGAGTAGTTATATTAGTATGATTTTTTACATAATTATCGCTCTAGGACTCAAATATAAGCCATTAAACTTAATCCAATCATGTGCCGGACCCCTTTGGTCATAGTGATGTCACTGCTATTGACATGTATTTAATTCAGAAACAGCATAAATACGCACCTATTATTTGAAGTGACTGTGACTTTGAGTGCATTATAGCACTGGGAGTTGATTTATTTTTTGCTGATATGGAATTAACTTTTTTAAATTGTATTTATATTCAAAGGGTTTTCTTGGTTTGGGCAATTATTGCAAGAGTGAAAAAAAAAACACTTTAATTTGCAGTTTAATCGCATTAGATCCACAAGGTTTACAAGGATAAGATAACAGAATCACTGACATTTTGAGTGAATTTGTTATTTACTCTAAATCAGTAGACTTAAACAAAGACAGGAAATAATAAAAATAGTAACATTATATTAAGCATTTAGTTCCTTTTTCAACTTGCATGTCATGGTGTTAAAATATTTCCACATTTTCCCTAAAATCTTGTCACTTCTCCCTAACAAGGATTCACAATGGGTCATGTCACATACTAAAATGGTATTTTCAGTGACATTTGAATACAAAAAACTTAAGATATGCATAAATGTATGATTATTCAAAGCCTATGATAAACATGAAAAATGATAACTGAAGAATAAAGTGTGTTTAAATGTTTCATGAAAACAAATAGTTATAAAAACCCAGTTATAATTATGTTTTTCATTGAAATGCGAAAGCGCATGCAAATTACGCGCGCCAAGTTTGTCTATTAATTTTTTCCCTGAAAAAAAATTGGCTATTAATTCATAATGGCCAGGGCTAGCATTGGAACCCAGTACTTTGTAAAGATTTTATAGGTGAGGGATAGAAGCCTTTTTGGTCTCTTCTTGAGAACTTTCTCCATGCAGTTGATGTTAACAGATACATAGACAAGTTGTTGTCCTCACTAATTTTAACC
This sequence comes from Mercenaria mercenaria, assembly GCF_021730395.1. Taxonomy (NCBI): domain Eukaryota; kingdom Metazoa; phylum Mollusca; class Bivalvia; order Venerida; family Veneridae; genus Mercenaria; species Mercenaria mercenaria. Next base: position 57,365,536 of record NC_069375.1, on the reverse strand, counting down.
TGTACCCTGCTAAATTTCTACAACAAACTTGACGATCATTTAATTTGGACTGTTAAAAGGGTACTTACCAAAAAGATACTAACTGAATGGCAAACAGTAGAGATCTTGATCAGACTGCACAGATACGCAGGCTGATCAAGATCTACACAGGTCACAAAGGCAGAATAAATGGTGTCCAGCATGATAAGGGTTAAGAATTTATTGTATATAGAGATATGATTTTTTTTCAGGTTGTGGGGTAACTTATGTAAGGTGTTAAACAGTATTCAAGCATGGCAGATCAAAGATGGTGAACAAGACTTATCTAAATGTAAGCTTTACTTTATTTGTTGAAGGGGCCTCAATGGCCAAGTGGTTAAGGCTGCTGACTTCAAATCACTTGCCCCTCATTTTTGTGGGTTTGAGCCTCACTCTGGGTTGTGAATTCTTCATGTGAGGATGCCATCCAGCTGGCTTACGGAAGGTCTGTGGTTCTACCAAGGTGCCCGCTAGTAATGAAAAAATGACGGGCATTTGGCAGGGTTTTTTCTAGCTAATTTGGCAACATAGCCTATACCCCCAAAATTGGGAATTTTGACGCCTAAATGTTCCAAATTGGGAAATATTTAGTCTCATAGGATATAGTAAAGAGATGTGTTTAAGCACTTTCTCATACACTTGTTTTATATTGTACAACCTCTTTTAACATACTTCCATTACAAATTACGAGGGTTCAAGGCAATAAGGGCTTATCTACATCTACATATAGTTATTATATGTAGATACGCCCTTATTGCATTGAACCCTCGAAAATTGTCCATAATTTGGTCAATTTTTGTGCAATTTTGATGAAATTTTTTTTAGAATGTAGATTGGGAATTTTTGCACTCATTTTGGGAAAAAAATACATACTTTTTGGCATTGGGAATATAGCCGAATAACGGCTATAAAAACGGCTGAAAAAAAAGCCCTGCTTGGGGTCTTCCTCCACCATCAAAATTGGAAAGTTTCCATATATCCTATAATTGTGTTGATGCAACGTTAAACCTGACAAAATAGAATGAATTATTTGTTGAAAACATAATTTTGGATTTTCCTGTATTTGTACAGTTTTCAAGTGGATATGAGTATGAAAATATGCATACATACATCTTCTAAAAGAAACATTTAAAAAGTAAAAAGAATTGTTTTTAAAAGTAAAATACTGATTTTGAAACATGTCCCATTTTACTATTTTTTTTTTAGGTGAATTGTAGAACAGAGAGCAGTTAGAAATTCTGTAATATTTAACAAGAATTTATTTTGAGTGATTCTTTTAAAATGCAGCATATTATTCCTTCCAGTTTTGTATTTCTTATCAGAATAATTCTTGGTTTAACAGCTAGAAGGCAATGGATAGTATTATTTTCTGCTTTCTATTAGATATCATCAGAGCCCACAGTCATCAAAGTTTGAAGTCTGAACTGTAGACTTAGGCATTAAAATGCTAAATTTCATTTCGCACTCTCATTGTTAAAGTAGCACAGCTAGTAATGAAACTTAGTATAAATATTCATTTTGTAGGTACAGACAACTCTGCAGAATTTCATCAGAATATTTCATTAGAATACATTAGTTTTGCAATAAACAAAGTTAAGACAACTTGAATATTTGCCAGACATCAATCTAAGTCTAAATTTTATACTTCTAACATTGACAAAAAAATGGACCCTGATCGATGAAACATGATGACCACGTTTTAATATATTGCTTGGAACTTAATTTGTTTGGCCAAATTTGTTCCAAGACACTGTCTTAAATATAAATATGATAAAATTCAATCTTTATTTGAGGTAACAATTGATACATGTCATTCTAGTCCATATGCAGTTTACAGACTCTCCAGTCTAACAAAAATGTAATATGGACCTCAATTCTGTTAACTTTTTGACAGTTCATAGAGTTTATAAACTTTTACATTTTAGATGAAGATTTACCACTTCCAGAAGATGCGGAATTGCGATGTTTTCAGCCAATAGAAAAAGCTCAAAGGTAATATACATGTATTCTCTGTTTTTTGCTTTCCAAAAATAAACCAGTATTCATACCGGTATTTTGATATTATTTAGTTCCTTTATTAACTTAAAGAATGCTGAATACAACAAGCATTCAAAAACAGGTAGTGAGCTACAATATGGCTTGTCACTTGCATCAATAAAGATAAAAGTTTTGTAAACATTTACTTTGATGTCTGATGACAGGTTGCACCATAAGGTATTGTTTTAAGTATAAAAAATGTTGGAAAATTTGGTCATGTGGCTTTAAGTACCTTTCAAGATAGGTATTACTGTTACATACTTTTCTACGAAATAGTCACAAAAAACCTGTTGAAAGTGACAGTGATATCTGCCATGGACAGATGAATAATGTACATTAAAGCATCACAAAGCATAGTCATAATGGCCCAAGTAACCGGAACCTCAACGCCTTCTAATGTTGCTGTCATGTAGCAGTATTATTATGGGGGTTGAGCGGGTGCTGAATCATTTTCAGATAGATTCAAAGGTATTGATGGAATTGTAAATGAAAAAAAAAAAATTGGTAAGTATAAGCTTTTGGAAAATACGAAAGATGAAAATATAAAGATAAATGAAGAGGAAAGATATAAAATAAAAAGGTCATTAAACGGCTGGTATGTGCCTTCTTTCAAAAAGTAAAAATGGCACAACCATGCCATATATTATTAACCTATGTCTGTGACCCTAAACTAACAGTGTACATTGATATAAGTCTATGTATACATAACATTTAGTTCGAATTTGTGACTGTTGCCATGGAAAGTCATTCAATTCCTGTTCAGTTGTGGATGTAAGTGTGTTAAGCTAAAATCACACTGCCTGGATGGGCTTGCGGATGAGTACCTGATTCCCATCTCTGCATTGCTCTGGATATGTAAGAAAAAAAGATGGGTTTTGTGAATTATGTTATAAATCTAATGCGATCGTAAAAGAACCTAAATTAACCTTTTTAGAACCGGAATAAAACGTAATAGCTGGTATTTTTTACGACATTGATTGTCCTCCGGACTGTTACGATCTTTTTAGAACTGTTATGGATTTATAACAGATCCCATAAGGATAGATTATTGGTGGCAAAATTTTGAGCATGTTCAAAACTTTGCACCCTTGCCCACGGATGCCCCTTATTTCTGAACGGATACACTGGATGACTTACAGATGTGTTAGGAGTTCTACGGATGTGTTATGGATGCTATCCAGAACTCCTCCTCAAGCCCATCCAGGGCTGTGTGATTCTAGCTTTATGCAGAGTCTTAAAGTATAGACTTTTGATTATTTTCCTTCTGACGGAATGGACTGTTTTACATATCATGCATGGAAAAAGATTGTTCCTGGAAGTGTTTGATATGTATTGTAGCTGTACGTATGTTTGAAATATTTCTAATTTATGTAATAACAGTGGGTGCAGTTACAGTAAACTACCGGCAGAGGGCCTGGCATTGGATGTCGAGGTGCGTCTCCGATGTCATAGATTATTGGAACATGGACATTGGATAAAAGAAGAACAACCTAGGTAAATAAGGGTTATAATTATAAATGTTTTAGTATTTATAAAATGCATTGGGCTGTTAAGTAAATTCAAAATCTATTAACTTTTTAAAAAAAAAAAAAAAATTTAATGCCTTGTAGCTTATCTTCTCTTCTGGGAAAATTATTAAATTTTTTGTTGGCATAATATTTCATGGTTTTGTCCATGATCTTGGGTCCATGATTTTTTGGATTCAACAGTTTAACCTTTACCCTGCTAGATGTCTAAAATGGACTGGTCCATCATTCAATTTGGGCAGTACAACTTACTGTTCAAAGGGATGTTCACTGAAAATTTACTAACTGAATAGTGCACAGTGCAGACCATGATCAGTCTGCACAGATGTGCAGGCTGATCTTTGTTTGCACTGGTCGCAAAGGCAGAATCACTTGCCGCCAGCAGGCTAAAAGTTCAGGATAAAGTTGATGGTGAATTTTTTTTTATATTCCAATATATAAGATCAACACAATGATGAAATCCATAGAAATAAATCTCTCACCTAAAATATTAATTTCTCAGTATTTTGAAACAAATATGTACGAAATTTACTTGGCAAATGAAAATTGTAGAAGAATAGATCATGGTGACAGTCATGGATATTTATTTTCAGTGAAACCTATTCAGACTGATTCATCACACAATGTACCATATTTGTACCATACCTTTTATATTTTCAGTGTACAGTTGTCCGTCAAGCCGGGCACAACAGGCTGTATGCAGTTCAGTTCTCCTACCCCGCCCCCACAGAACAAGATTACCAAGACTGTTACCCTTTCAGTACCCAGCACCCACACAAATAATACAGCTTTGCTAACAACTACAGCTCCAAGCCCCGAGAGAAAATCTAACAGACAGAATGTTGCAATTCAGGTAGTCCAAAAACAGAAGTGAAATTGATTTAATAGTGTTTGTCTGATCTCTATGTTAAGGGTGTATTTGAATTTATATAATTATCATCTTTATATTGTATTTAAGAATTACAGAAGCATGTTTAAATTCATTTAAACATGACAAAGTGGTAATATGCTATGAGGCTTTTTACCAGTTTGGCAAGTTAAATGAAATAAAGCACACTTCTTTTATTCACTATCTTGATACTAATATGTCTCACATGAAAAATAGTTGATCAAAATTTCTGGGTCTATTCATGTATGCAGGTTGACATTTGTGTGTACTCCATTTAGTGTATACCTTAATTCTGTAAATCTTCCTTTTCTGTATTATGTACAGAAAATATAATTTAGTGGTGATTAAGTGTAAATGCCATTGAAGCATGCAGCTTAACTCTCTTTATAATGAAGGAAAGTGCCTTACCGAATAATTACTGTGAAATCATTTAAATTCGCTGGCATGAAATTTCGCGCAAACGTGAAAAATGACTGTTTCACGCGGGCTTTAATTCGCGCATTCTCAATTTATAAATGAAAATATAAAATTCAAAAATAATATTAGCGCGGTCTTAAATTCGCGCATCGGTTCTAGCGCGAAATACGTGAAAATTCGTCATACGCGAATAAAAATGATTTCACAGTAACAATTAGGGAATTCCTCTCATAATTTATGAGGCCAAAATTTAGCTTGGTTAATAGAATATTTCAAATAACAAAATAGATAGGTCCAGATATTCTGTATTTCTTTATGTTTTTTTTTTGTTTTTTTTTTTCATATTTCTGACAAATTTTATTTTCCAGGCCATAATGCAGAAGCAGGCGGAGAGTACGGGTAAAACTGTAAAAATAAAAGATGAGCCAGCTTCGCCCAAATACCTGCTGGGAGTACCGACATCAGAGCCATTGTTTTTCAAGACAGGCGGACAACGTCAACCAGGGCAGACGACAGGAAGTCAGAGCACACAGTCGTCACCATCACCATCTAAACCTGTTGGTGAGTGTTTCTGAGGATAATTTCAAATTATTTTCCAGTTATTAATCTGTTGCTTCCATGTACAAATGTTTAACATTACCAATGTTAGTTCACTTGTTCCTAATCTACAGAGCTCAGGGCCCCTCTTCGTTGCCATATGAAGAATCCAACCAGCCGGATTTTGTAAGACCACACAAGTCCATTAACCACCTTGTGACTGTGAAATTGTCCAATTTAACGGGCATAAAATTTCGCAGTTTGTTATATTTTTGAGATATGAATGTTTGGATTCAATTTTGTGGGTTGATGCAACCATGAAATGAAAAAAAAATGTAGTCTTCTATGAATATTCATGATTTCACAGTTTTTCAGGAAGTTTGACACTACTTTTGTTCAACTTCTTTGGTGAAATGATTGTTTTGCAAGAAAATTTGATAGTGAAGTTTTCAGTTTCTTGCAGACGCTGCATTATTGTGAAGTTTTATTTACTGCCATTACATAACTGACCGCTGTTACAAAACTGACCACCACTGCATAAATGATTACCAGCTGACCACCTTTACAAAACTGACCACCAGCTGACTGGTCCATAACTGACCTCCATTACATAACTGAAAACTACCATGAAACCTGTATCATACAAAACAATCTGATCCTTAAAAAAATTGACTACAGTTGAAATATACACCCTGCAGTCCAGACAAGGCTGCTGAGAAAATCGGATCAGTTTTTAGTCTGAAATTTTAATGTAATAAATGTAGAGTTTTAAAGCATTTTTATTGCAGATTTTAATATAATGATGGGTTTTAAAGCATTTTTGTTGCAAATTTTAATATAATGAATTGGTTTTAAAGTTTTTTTTGTTGCAAAAAATGTACTGATGTTAAGATAACTCAATACCCTTTATAAATTCAGTGGTTTTGGTCTGTCCGTGTATTTGAGTTAGCAGTTCACTGTATGTTGTTAAGGACAAAAGTAAACGTAATAATTCAAGTGTGTGGAGGAGGAGTTTATAATATACAATGTACATGTATATAGATGTGCATATTTGTTAATTTACTGAATTGTAGTAAAAAAACTTTAAATTTTCACAGAAGTATTTTCTTTATTCCAACATATTCTGCGATGCCATTCTAATTAGCAGGATTCAGAATTGAATAAATTGAGTCATTTAGAGCTCCGTATGTGAAGAACACGTGCTTAGTTTAAATATAGATGACAATTTTAGTGCATATTTTCTGACCTGGCGAAGATATTTTTAGTATAGACTTTACCATTAAAAACAATAGGTAACTTGTGCATATCGGATTAATTCGTACGGAATGAAACCAAATCTAACGATGTAGCCGATTACCCTAAACTAAATGATAGAATGGTCCATTTATGACCTTTCTATAAATATCTCCGCCAGGTCAGAAAATATGCACTATACCACCCTTTATAATTGAAAACAAAAGCTATGAAATGGAATGCTGACTAGAGTTTATTTGTAATTTAAAGAAAATGCGTTGGTCAGAATTTTGGTGAAAAAAATGGTATAATAATTAATTTGTACTTTTAAAGAAAAACACAGGTCTGAAGTTTGGAGAGAAAAAGATACATGTATAAAAAACTATAGATTTATATAGATGCTATGCCATTTTTCAGTAGTTTTTTTTTTCAGTTATGTGACAGGGTCAGTTTCATATCCGGTGTTCCCTGATTACCTGCTACTGATCTTTTGACAGCAAGTTTACTGACTACATTCCCTTACTAATCAGTGACTGAGGACAAATGACATCCGATTCAATGTCTTCTGTCAAATTGGAAAATTGAACATTTTGCCTCTTTTTTGCTTCTGAAATTGCAACCCCTTGGATTTACAGCCTTCTGCTGTACCATATAAACTATTAAGATGGCAAAGTCAGTTTTTTACATTAATTTAGTGACTTCTCTACATTTTTAACCAGTAATATGACAGACATTTTCAAAATGTTCCAATATGTATGTGTTCATAAAGAGTAGAAAATCAGCCTCTCCACCAAGTAGAGTGACGTAAAAAGGCTGAGGCATTTAGATTTGGAAAGAAGAAGCAGGAAAAATACTAAGTCAGAGGCTGTACTCAATCCCTTCAGGATTCTTAAGAAATGAAAAAAATATATCAAAAACATTAAATCTGGAGGTATACCAGTTTATAAGCCTTTAGAATAATGCAAGGTCGGCAGAAATTGAATTTACTCATATGACTATTAAGGTATGGAGTAAGTTGGTGTTAATGAATGTAAGGCTTCACCTCAGAGTCTATGAGTAACTAGCACAAAGTCACATGTTCTGTAATGTGAACAAAGAATTTTTGCCCCTTACATGGAGAATTGGTTGATTGTTTCGTTATCTGTTTGTGCTATACTCTGAGGTACTAATTGACTGATAATGACCCTTGTATTGTATTGATACCTCATCTGCTTTGCTCAGTAGAGGGAGTGAAGATCTACGGATCATAAGGGTGGTGAGTGCAACCCGGAAAGGGGCATATATGTTCTCTTTATTTGATGGAAGACATTGTGTCTAAAGTCATTCTGCCATCCATCTCTGACTTATTTGGAAAGGCTGTTACTTGGGGAGAATTTATAAGTACAAGAACACTAGTGAGCGTAACTGCCATCCCCTATATAACTGAAATACTTTTTTAAACAGCACTTCACCTAAACAGATGTATTTTTGTATCCTTCTGCGGCCAGTTAAATGTCCTGTCTGAAACAGATTTTAAGCAACTTTGCCAGAGATTTTTTGTAATATTGAAGTGATCACAAGATTCGTTATGGACAAAGTTTAATTAAACTTTAGTTGGTAATAATTTTTTATAGATATATGTAAAGAAAAGAATTTTAAGGGAGCTATACTTGTGTTTTTTATGCCCCTGGCATCTACTGATGCGGGAGACATAATAGTGATTGTCCTGTCCGTTCGTCCGTCCGTCCATACAAGGTTAACCAAATAGGACCATTTCGTCTAGCATCAATACCCCTTACTAGAATGACTTGATACTAATGCAGATGTAACCTGTGACCATTCCTCATCTTCAGACTTCACCTGACCTTAGTTTGACCTTGACCTTGAACTTGACCTCGTTTTGGACTAAGGTTGCTTTGTATCGACAGGGATGCCACCGGGGGCATCAAGCGTTTATTGAACGCAGCTCCTTGTTTAAATAAGAAACTTAAGATTTAGAGTTATTCATAGAGCATGTCCATGCCCAGCCATAGTTGACCTGTAATGACAATAGCAGTGACTTTTCCCAGTGGTTTGGGAATGGAGCCTGGGCCTTTACATTTTGGAAAAATGTGTCATAAACATCTTAATGAGAAATGTAAAAAAAAAGAAAGTGGTTATTTTTCATTAAAATGTTACATTTAAGAAAACACTGGTCATGAATGCATTAAATTAGCATGTTGCCTTGTGTTTCATATGTTTAAGAGTCAGTAAGTACAGTTTTAACTTTGAAAGGGAAAAAAATGAACTTTGGGAATTTTACCTTTGAAATTTGGAAAAAAAAACATACTATCTGCCACTGGGATTGGCCTAAAAGAAGAACACTGAATAGGTAATTTGTGTGTGATTGGGTCTTACTGTTTCAACATTCTTCAGATGTAAGTGTTCCTCATATTAGCACATGGCTTTTGTTACTACTAGGGGAATGAGAATTATTGCATACAGTGAATGGAAATTTCCATTAACAGTATGGGTCCACTAGTCCTTAGATTCATACAGAGCTGTGCATTTGCAAAAATACTTTTTGGAATTTGCAATAAATGAGTTTAAAACAATTGACCTTTGCTTACCAATACTCATTGAAAAAATGGGATCTGTTTTTTTTTACATGATAATAAAAGTGCATATTTATGTCTCCCCTAGGAGACATATTGTTTTTGCCCTGTTTGTCCGTCCTTCTGTCCGTCCGTCCGTCCGTACGTCACACTTCATTTCCGAGCAATAACTGGAGAACCATTTGACCTAGAACCTTCAAACTTCATAGGGTTGTAGTCCGTCTGTCCGTACGTCACACTTCATTTCCGAGCAATAACTGGAGAACCATTTGACCTAGAACCTTCAAACTTCATAGGGTTGTAGGGCTGCTGGAGTAGACGACCCCTATTGTTTTTGGGGTCACTCCATCAAAGGTCAAGGTCACAGGGGCCTGAACATTGAAAACCATTTCCGATCAATAACTAGAGAACCACTTGACCCAGAATGTTGAAACTTCATAGGATGATTGATCATGAAGAGTAGATGACCCCTATTGATTTTGGGGTCACTCCGTCAAAGGTCAAGGTCACAGGGGCCTGAACATTAAAAACCATTTCCGATCAATAACTAGAGAACCACTTGACCCAGAATGTTGAAACTTCATAGGATGATTAGTCATGAAGAGTAGATGACCCCTATTGATTTTTGGGTCACTCCGTCAAAGGTCAAGGTCACAGGGGCCTGAACATTGAAAACCATTTCCAATCAATAACTAGAGAACCACTTGACCCAGAATGTTGAAACTTCATAGGATGATTGATCATGAAGAGTAGATGACCCCTATTGATTTTGGGGTCACTCCGTCAAAGGTCAAGGTCACAGGAGCCTGAACATTGAAAACCATTTCCAATCAATAACTAGAGAACCACTTGACCCAGAATGTTGAAACTTCATAGGATGATTGGTCATAAAGAGTAGATGACCCTTATTGATTATGGGATCACTCCGTCAAAGGTCAAGGTCACAGGGGCCTGAACATTGAAAACCATTTCCAATCAATAACTAGAGAACCACTTGACCCAGAATGTTGAAACTTCATAGGATGATTGGTCATAAAGAGTAGATGACCCCTATTGATTTTGGGGTCACTGTGAAAGGTCAAGGTCACAGGGGCCCGCACATTGAAAACCATTTCCGGTCAGTAACTTGAGAACCACTTGACCCAGAATGATGAAACTTCGTAGGATGATTGGTCATGCAGAGTAGATGAACCCTAACGATTTTAGGGTCACTCTGTTAAAGGTCAAGGCCACAGGGGCCTGAACATGGAAAACCATTTCCAATCAATAACTTGAGAACCTCTCGACCCAGAATGTTGAAACTTCATAGGATGATTGTTCATGCAGAGTAAATTACCCTTATTGTTTTTGGGGTCACTCCGTTAAAGGTCAAGGTCACAGGGGCCTGAACATTGATAACCAGTTCCGATCAATAACTTGAGAACCACTTGACCCAGAATGTTGAAACTTCATAGGATGATTGAACATGCAGAGTAGATGACCCCTATTGATTTTGGGGTCAGTCTATTAAACGTCAAGGTCACAGTGGCCTGTTCATGTAAAATCATTTTTTGGAAATAACTTGAGAACCACTTGACCTACAATGTTGAAACTTAATAGGATGATTGGACATGCAGAGTACATGACCCCTTTTTATTTTGAGGTCACTTGATCAAAGGTCAGGGTCACAGGAGCCTGAACAGTGACTTGAGAACCACTAGGCCACTAGTGTTGAAATTTAGCGGGATGACTGGACATGCCAAGTAGATGATCCCTATTGCAGCCAACCATCAGTGTCTCTTTGACTTTTGCTCCTGACCCCTATTGACTTCTTGCCTATAGGACTTTGCATTGGGGGAGATATGCGCTTTTTTACAAAAGCATTTTCTAGTTTGTTTTTATTTTATTCAATTAAGTACATCACTTACCACAATGCAGTCCATCAGAAATAGCCATTGATTTAGAAAGCAAACAAGAACGTTATAATTGTCAAAACACATTCTTTTGTACATGTAACTTCTGCATCAAATAAATATGAAATGAGGGAGTAAACAAATGTCTCTCACTTTTCACCCATACCATATTAATTTTTTTTTTTTTTTGGATTTAACGTTGCACCGACACATGATAGGTCATATGGCGACTTTCCAGCTTTAATGGTGGAGGAAGACCCCAGGTGCCCCTCCGTGCATTATTTCATCACGAGCGGGCACCTGGGTAGAACCACCGACCTTCCGTAACATACCATATTAAGGTTTTAAATAGAGTTATTCCTGGAAAATCTGAAGTACTATCATCGACTACGCAGGTTGGGTATTAATGCAAGACCACAATTTAAAGGGTTGTCTCTTGAACCAGTGTTAGTTATAGTAGATCATAAAATTAAAATGCAATTTGTGTATGCATTTATAAAACATGAATCATGTTGAAGGCAAAGACAGTACATGTAGTATGTTACATTCATCTCTTGTTAAACTATTTCAACCGTATGCAGGTTAAATTGTGATCGAATGTATTAGTTACAGCATAAACAATTTAAACAAGTTAGTACCCTTTGAATTAATAGGAAGTCTTCATAATATATATCATTTAGAATTTTAAGATACAATTTGAAAAAAAAATCAGGGGGTGAAATACCCTTAGAAAAGGAAAATATGGTTAAAATGCCCTTTGACCTAAATTATGACCTGGAGTTCTTTTCATACATTTTCTCTCAGCATACCTCTACAGTACACCAGGCCTTTCAGTGCCTTGATTATGCCAAAATACAAAAATCACATGGTAGTCCATGTGACTTTTAAAGGGTAAGGAAAGCCTGAAAATAAGTTAATTTTATATGAAAGCCATCATTAAGCCTTTCATAACGCTGAAAGAATTTTTAAAATAGGACAACTATTGAAAAAGATATGGCAGTTTGAAATTTAAGAAAATGGCTGATAATGGAGTGTGTTTATGATGTCATTTACACACTGCTGAATACTTTATTTAGCAAATAACCTTTTAAGATACTAATGTTCGTATGTTTCTTTAGTATAAGATGTAAACATGATGCTTTCTTTCATTGTAGCTGGAAAAGGTACAGAAATTATTTTACAGTAATAAGTAAATGCAGTTCAAATGTGTATATAAAAATTTAATAAATCCGCCATTTTGTTTTTTGTTGCCATGGAAACAAAATGGCCACCAATTTGATCAAATATTTAAATGCTCATAACTTTCTCATTTTTACTCCGATTTTGAAAATTCTTTCATTTCTTTGAATAATTTAAGAAATCCCAGCTGACAAAATTAACATCAGAACAACGTTGCCTTTCCCTTTAAAAGTACTAAAACTATGAAACATTGTAAAAACAGAAATTTGGATTTTTTTTCTACTTTGCTTTACAAATAAATGTACTTGTTAATTTTCTCAACTTGCTTTGCCATCAAGTGCAGTCCAGAAAAAAAATAGCTGGAATTGAAAATTGCACTAAGATGGCCTCTGTACCTGAAATTAAGAAAATAAATGTTGCTTTTGTTTCTTTAAAATGCTGCTCTACTGTTTAAACTTGGCAAACAGTTTTGTATTTTTAAACAAATGTTGTAAAATCATTGTCATAAATATAATTATGAAAATTTGGAATTTTAAAGCTGAAGGCTAAATTTCAGAATCTAAATATTGAGACTCAAGAAACTTAATACATTCAAGCCAAATTTTCTACTTATTTTTTACTGAACACTGAACTGCCATAGCCAGCCATGCATGGGAGCATCCATGACCCAGTTTTTCAAACTGGGGTTGTAAGGGTAGATTCTGGTTTTTGAGAATTTCCAGATGCAGTGGTGACTGCTTGAGGTTTTACATTAAGACCTGTCACCACTGCTGGCAGGGTGTGGGAACTAGACAACCCCTTGTCATCCATATTGTAAATGCATTCAGGTCTGTTCTTCAGGTTGTACCTGTCTAAGATTGAGCCAAATTCTGCATAGTACTTGTATGCACAGTCTATAGAGGCTGCCTTTGCTCTCTGGCTCTCCAGGCCACATGGTTTTAGTACTTGAAGTTTTGGCCAATGTGACTAAGTTTACATTTGCCATGATAACTTTTAGGTTGCATGGTATGACAGTTTCAACCCCAGTATTTTGACTAGAAATGAGAGGAATATGTATTATGTAATGTTGTTGTGTTATAAAATTGTCTTCTCTGTATTCACTGGTCTCTTTAATCTGGTAACCACATCCACCCCCATCAAAAAGAAATAAATAAACAGTATAAAAAGAACAACTTATCTAGCTTACTTTCTTGTTTTGATCTACTTCCATGGTAATAAGAACTCTTAAGTTGATTAAAAAAGCAGTGCACGTTGTTTGTGTTGCAGGAATTCATTGGTTGAGTTATGATTACATAAAGGAGGACTGCCATGTTCTTCAGCAGGAACCATATACTTAGTCATACAGTCTTCCACGGCCTTAAGGTTAAAAATCAAATAATTTATTGTTAATGTAAGATATTGTATCATATTTTACAGGTCATACTGGTGGTGTGTTAGTCATAAAGAACCAGGACGTTTTAAACCAGACTACAAGTCGTCCTGGGAACCAGTCAAAGTCATGGCAACAGCAGAGACAGGGATCAGCAGGTACATCGTCATGGCAACAGCAACAACAGCAAGCTAAACAACAAACAGAAAAAACAGGCTGGCCAAACTTACAGGTTGCAGTTTAGTTTGATTGCAGATATTAAATAAAACAAAAATGATTTTAGATATCAGTAATTTTTATTATTTTTACTTGATAAAAATTGTATTGAATATTTAAATTGATACTTTAGTAAATGGAAAAAAAAAGACAGTCTGGCATTCTTTCGAATTTTGCAAAATAATCTGAGCGTGATTAGAAGAAGTTTGGACTTTCATTTGCAATACTTGAATCTTCATCATTAAATATTGAAGTGTAGTATGTTTAGCACTAAACATTTTCCGTGATCTTGATTTAAACAGCCACAATCTCAGGTTCAAGGTCAGCCTCTTCAAGGTCAAAGTCAGTCATCTCCATGGCAACAGCAGAATGTACCAACACGACCGCAGTTATCACCTCAATCAGGTCAAGGACAGTGGCAATTTCCAGGCCAACCCAACTTTCCAAGGACTGAGTTCAGGTAATATAATTAGTTTGATCTGTTTTGGGTTTAACACCGTTTTTCAACAGTGCTTCAGTTACGTAAAGGCGGGCAGTTCACCTAACCAGTGTTCCTGGATTCTGTACCAGTACAAACCTGTTCTCTGCAAGTAAATGCCAACATCCCCACATACATCAGAGGTGGAGGACGAATGATTTCAGACACAATGTCTTTTATAAAATCTTCACAGAGAACATATGCCTTGCCTGAGGATCAAACACACAACCCCTTGAACCCTAGGTCTGCACTTTCCCTAATGAGCTAATCGAGATTTGTTTTTTTAGAAAGATTACATTTAGTCTATCATTTAGCCTACATGTAAAGCACAGTAGATGAAGTACAGGGCTTGAAATCATCAACGTTTAAAGTTTGAAACTTAATACTTTGAAATGCTTTATTTTCGTTTTGCTCTGGCATTGTCAAATATGCATAGATTGCAAAGAAACTTTGCAGGAATTTTCATTCTGCAGCTAATTATGGCTTTGCAGAATTGCAGCACTATGATTTTGATATGGATAAAGGAATGGCAAATTGAATATTTGCCTTTCTTAAGTTTAAGTCTAAATTTCAAACTTTAAACATTGATGAGTATGGGCCCGGAAGACAGTATGTCTGAATGTCAGTTGTCTAAAAACACTGTAAACAGGACAGTGCAAGTACAGAGATAACTGGTTACAAGACAGGATAATTAGTTACAAGATAGGATAATTGGTTACAAGATAACTGGTTACAGGATAGTATTATTGGTAATGGGATAACTGGTTACATGATAGGATAACTGGTTACAAGATAGGATAATTGGTTACAAGATAACTGGTTACAGGATAGTATTATTGGTTATGGGATAACTGGTTACATGATAGGATAATTGGTTACAAGATAACTTGTTACAGGATAGTATTATTGGTTATGGGATAACTGGTTACATAATAGGATAATTGGTTACATGATAACTGGTTACAGGATAGTATTATTGGTTATGGGATAACTGGTTACATGATAGGATAACTGGCTACAAGACAGGATAATTGGTTACAAGAGAACTGGTTAGGGGATAACTGGTTGCAGGATTAGATTGTTGGTTTCAGGATAACTTATTAAGGATAGGATAACTGGTAACAGGATAACTGGCTAGGTTAAATGACTATCATTACATAAATGTAATAATGTTGAAAAAAAGGCTTGAAACCCAAAGAAAAAGAAACCAGATGATTCAGAGAAAGTTGTTGCAAAGTATATATGACAGGATTTACAAAATCTTAAAAAAGGCCTAGAAATTGTACAAAATATCATGCAGCAAAGTCTCAGTTCTATATGTTGGATTAATATTCATTAAATTAGTGGTGAATATATACAAAACCATGAAATCAACAAAAATTGTTCTCATTCGATGAATACTGATTTCTCAGTATCATGTATTGTTGGAATCTACAATGTACATTATGTTATACCTTCTTTGTGAGGAAATTATTACATAAAAATAGGTAGTGATGGAAGAGGGTGTAAATGAAATTATCACTTCTATTTAACACCTGATTATTCCAGTTTAACATGTCTAGTAATTTTTACACATTTTCTTGGCAAGTGGTACAGCACTAAATATTGCATGACCTACCGCTGGCCTCAATTTATACATGAATATGTCCTTAATTGAACTGTTTATATATTAGTTTATATAAAACATGAATACGTCAAATATGTCCTTGAATATAATTATCATGAATATGCCATTAATTACATCATGAATAATTATGTTCTTTATTTTATGAGGTAATCAATATCTCCTTAAGTAAATGGTGAATATGTCCTTAGATAAATCATGAATATGTCCTTAGATAAATCATGAATATGTCCTATGTCATTCTGAACCATGGACAAGCCCTTTATGACACTAAAAATATTTCCTAAATTAAATCATGAATATGTCCTATGTCATTCTAAACCATGAACAAGCCCTTAATGACAATAAAAATATTTCCTAAATTAAATCATGAATATGTCCTTAGATAAATCATGAATATGTCCTATGTCATTCTAAACCATGAACAAGCCCTTTATGACACTAAAAATATTTCCAAAATTAAATCATGAATATGTCCTTAGATAAATCATGAATATGTCTTATGTCATTCTAAACCATGAACAAGCCATTTATGACACTAAAAATATTTCCTAAATTAAATCATGAATATGTCCTTAGATAAATCTTAAATATGTCCTATGTCATTCTAAACCATGAACAAGCCCTTTATGACACTAAAAATATTTCCTAAATTAAATCATGAATATGTCCTTAGATAAATCTTGAATATGTCCTATGTCATTCTAAATCATGAACAAGCCCTTTATGACACTAAAAATATTTCCTAAATTAAATCATGAATATGTCCTTAGATAAATCTTGAATATGTCCGATGTCGTTCTAAACCATGAACAAGCCCTTTATGACACTAAAAATATTTCTAAATTAAATCATGAATATATCCTCCATTAATTTGTGCTGGGCTTTAAAGTTACATGTAGACAGATTAGGTCACATGGTGACTTGTCAAGCTTTGGATGATTGTGGACGATCCCAGCTGTGCATTTGGGCTTTTTGTTATAGCAACGAGTGGTCACCTGGGTAGAACCACCGACCTTCCATAGCCCAGCTGGATAGCTTCCTTACATGAAAGAATTCATCACACTAAGTATGATTTTGAACCATTAGTGATGTGGGGCAAGTGATTCAAAGTCGGCATACTTCACCCATTGAGCACAGAGGCCGCATCTTTAATCGAACCCTGAACATATCCTTAATAACACCAAGAATGCATCCTTGATAACACTGAGAATATGTCCATAATTTAACAGTGAATTATGTCCTTATTGAAATCATGACCCTGTCCTTTATTTAACCATGAACATGTCTATTACACTGTGTTTTATCATTTTCAGAACAAGAAGTCCGATGTCACTTCAGATGGGTGCTGGAAACAGGGTACCAGGCCCAAACCCTACAGTCCAGTCACCCCAAGGTGCTTTCTTTCCATCGACTCAGTCCAGGCCATCATTCCCTATAGGACAAACAGTTCCCCAGACACAAGGGCAAGTTTCCTTCGGAAATGAGCCAGGTTTTAAAGGTGCCAGCGGAATGCTGTTTAATTGTCCTCCAGATTCTAGCCAAGGTCCACCAACTTCTATGCAGAATTCTTCTCCAACGGACAGGTTTTCTTCACCTCACATAGGCTCAGGAGAGGGCCCAAATCTACCATTTGGCCCCAATTTTGCCTCAATGTTCCGTCACCCTCCACCTAGTAGGTTCCCCCCGCCCCCCAATTTCCAGGCCCCACCCCCAGATCACAACTTAAAGTCCAATCAAACACCAAATTTATCTGGAGATGGTCATGTGACAAGAGCAAGTGGAATGGGTGGGGCTAACACATTCCCCGGTAACCAGTCAAGTCCACATGGCAACCAGGCAAACTTCTCTCATGCCCCAGGGACAGAACGACCCCAGGGAGACAGAGGGTCAAGTCAACAGCACCAGATGCCACCAAATCTACAGATGCCATTTTCTCAGGTAATTACCGTAATCTAATGTGGGTTTTTTGTTTTGTTCAACTTTTCATTTTGGAAAAATAATTATACTTATTTAAGGTAGTGGACCCTTGATGACTGTCGATAGTTTCCATTTTATTACCTGAGTGTGCTCTGTACGGGTTTTGCCATTCCGTGGCTGATAAGGAAAATTAAATGAGCCGCACCATGAGAAAACCAACATGGTGCATTTGCGACCAGCATGGATCCAGACCAGCCTGCGCATCCACGCAGTCTGGTCAGGATCCATGCTGTTTGCTTTCAAAGCCTATTGCAGTTAGAGAAACCGTTAGTGAACAGCATGGATCCTGACCAGACTTCGGGGATGTGCAGGCTGGTCTGGATTCATGCTGATTGCAAATGCACTATGTTGGCTTTCTCATGGTGTGGCTCAAATGTTTGTATAAACTACACTTAGTCTAATGAATTACGAATTCTGAAGTAGGATGCCTATAATACAAATTGTGTGAAAACTGCCAGTTATCATTACGGATCTACTATCTTAGTAACTTTAATTTCTGTTTGTATCCTTTACATAGTCAGGAGAAATTTCAAGAAAGCCTGTATGAAGTTTCAGCTTTGATACATATTTTGGAAAAAAAACTGACTTCCAAAAGAAAACTGTACATTGTACAGGATATCAGGGGCCTCAGTTGCTGAGTAGTTAAGGTAGCTGACATCAGATCACTTGCACCACATCGATGTGGGTTCAAGCCTACAGAGTACAGAATTTCAGACTGATGAATGTTAAATTATAAGACATTTAAACCCTGTAAATGCTTTTGAATTGGATTTTCATTAGTAGGGACATTTACAGCAAATTAGGATATTATATGCAAAATTGCATTGTATTGATAGTTTATACTTTTAACAAGAATGTCATGACTATGAGCACCTGCCAACTTCTCTGGTAATGTCATAGATGTGTGACAAAATGGTTAAATACAGAATACAGGTTCTTGTACATATGTTTCTGTAACATATGGAAAATTTCAAATGCAAGAAGATAAATTAAAATGACAGTTTAGGGGTTATATAGGAGTCTTCTTGAGTTCATTTTTATGGTCCTTTGATCATTTGGTGCATTGCAAAAAGGTTGTGGTGGGAAGTACTTCCACAGTTTTAAAGGAATTTCAATGAAACTTTATAAAGGTGGTCGCCATGAAGTCTACTTCTCTGTGACTTACTTTTTTCTTGGGAGGATAAAGCTGGAAGCACTTGGGCTCAAATACCCCCAATGTTTGCAAATATTTTGTGAGGTGAACTATTTATGCAGTTTTAAAGGGATTCCAGTAAAACTTTATACAGGACTGAGGTTATAGAGGTGACAATTTTTTCTTTGACAGAAGGTAGGCGACATCGGGGTACATGTTCCACCTAACAGTTTTAAAGTAATTCCAGTAACACCTCATACAGGTGATCGGCATGAAGAACAGTTGTGATTGACATATTTTTTTGGTTGGGTAGAGGTTGACACCCCTATCAACCCTTTTCCAACCTCAAAAAAATACCATTCACAGTTTTGTTAGGTTTTTAATAATTTTAAAAGTCAAAACCCTAGCATGAAATGAATTTTCTTTGCAGAACCAGTTCATGAACCCTTTCCCAGGCTTCATGGGTTTTCCTGGGATGTCAAATAATCACATGAAATCTCCACTAGAGGCGCTGTTTGGTAAACCACGATTCCCACAGGAGGATATTCCACCCAACATGGCCGACATCATCGGTACACTCAGTAAAATGGCTATCCAGGTATGTATTTAGATTAAATTATGTCTTTAGCTCCCCTAAACTGGTTTCAGGGCAATGCTGAGTACGGTAAACAATAGAATTATGAACTGTTAAAATGTTAAGGCAAAAAAAATCTCAGAGCTAGGGCTGTGGAAAAGCTCTTACTGACCACTAACATTTAATGAATTGTTGGTAGAACTTACCAATGTAAAACACATGATAAAAAATGTTTGGAAGAGCTTAAAAGTTTTACGTATTGATTATATATTTGCAGCCACCAAGGGAAAATGTGTTACCGCCACAACGTGTTGGACCCTCCAGCTTCCAAGGTCATGCAGAGGTAAAGTCCTTGAAAAATATTAGTACATGTACCACCTGTCAAATACATACCAATCTTAAGTCAGGGTAGTGTTGTTGAGGTTGTTGGGTTTTAAGTTGTCTAACTTAAGTTTGATTATAGGTCATCCTGCCAACTGTAACTTTTGAAAGACCTCTGGTACCAGTTTGTGCATTATTTGTGGTAATAATAGAACCACCAACCTTCCAGATATCAGCTGAACTTCCTTTTAGTAAAGAGCGTTATACATGTGAGTTGGGTTTCGAACCAGCAGAAGTAAATGCTAGTGGCTTAAAGGCAACCTTGACCACATGGACGTAGGGAGCCAAAATTGGGCAGTATCATGTGAATTTAGTAACGAACAGTGCTTAAAACTACCTCTCCAGAGGTTAGGAATTTGAATCACTGGTAGCGCTAATTCATATGAAACATTTGCTAAAGAATCCTGCGAACAGAGACCACCTGTGAACAGAGACCACCAGTGAACAGAGACCATCTGTGACCAGAGACCACCTGTGAACAGAGAACACCAATGAACAGAGACCACCAGTGAACAAAGACCACCTGGCTCAAAAAGCAACAACTCTCATTACTATTTAACCATTAAGCATCACTTATGCTTCATAGTTTAATGGACATCAGCCGTAGTGGTATTTCAAAACAAAATGAGGGACATTAACCACTCAATTAGGCAGGTCCTATAACTGAAAGAAAGCTAGAACTTTTTTTTTGAATTGGTCAAAAAGTTTTAAGATTTTTAGGGTGAGGTGCTGTCATAACTTAACTTGGGACATACTCGTAAGTCCACCTTACCAACTACTCCTATGCTCTTATGAATTACAGTTAAGAACAACAGATTATTGTTGAAAAGAAAATACTTTGGAATGTTTTACTAAATTAATCAGAAATATACCATGTGTAATATATTCTTACTGTGTTTCATTTTTCAGGGCACTCCAAAGCCAGAGAGCTATTATACATCACAAAGAAGGTAAGTTCCTATCATTACTAAATTTTCATCTTTTATTTTTATCACTAAACTGATAATAATGATAATATGAGCCGTGCCATGGGAAAACCAACATAGTGGCTTTGCGACCAGCATGGATCCAGACCAGCCTGCGCATCCCCGCAGTCTGGTCAGGATCCATGCTGTTCGCTAACGGTTTCTTTAATTGCAATAGGCTTTGAAAGTGAACAGCATGGATCCTGACCAGACTGCGTGGATGCGCAGGCTGGTCTGGATCCATGCTGGTCGCAAAGCCACTATGTTGGTTTTCCCATGGCATGGCTCAATTATTTTAAAAGCCCTCAGAGAACTGGCACAAAGTCCTTGGATGAGCTGTTGTGATCATTCATTGTCCATCTAATAACCATTTCCTTCAAAAAACATCTCGTCTGAAAGCATGTGGCAAAGTAGATAAGATTTGGCCACATGCTTGCTTAGATGGTAATTTTCTAAAGTTATTCAAACGTTCCCCATGATGAGACAATGTGTCAGCACATGATCTATGCTTGTCAGTTAAAGGTTAAGATCATTGTTTAAGGTCAAGTAAAAATTTATGTCCACTCCATAACTTTTATATGCATTGAAGGATTTTCTTACGACTATAAGCAAATGTACCTCTTGACCAGACAATATGTCACATGCATGACCCATGCTTGGTGGTCAAAGGTCAGGTCACTGTTGAAATTTAAGTAAAGATAGTTTTTGTTCCTTAGCTTCTAAATGCATTGAAGCATTTTTATATACACTCGCACACATGTTCCCCATATCCAGATGATGTGTTACGTGAGTTGCTTGCATGACCTATCCCTATCAATCAGAGGTCAAAGTTATCATTGAAGGTCAAGTATAAAGCCTTCTGCTCCATAACTTTTAATTGAAATAACGGATATTTATTACTACCCAGAAATGTTTCCCATGATTAGACTATGTGTCGCGGACAAGGCTCATGGTTGTAGGTTAAAGGTCAAGGTCACAATTGAAGGTCAAGTAAAACCTGTTTCCGCTCCAGAACTTCTGTGTGCACTGACGGATTATCTTAGTTCTGCATACAAATGTTCGCCATGATAAGACAATGTGTCGTGTACATGATCTATTCTTGTAGGTCAAGGTCACTGTTGAAATTTAGGTAAAACTTGTTTTTGTTTCTTAGCTCATAAATGCCTTGAAGCATTACCAGTGGAACACCAGAGGGGACTATATGAATGCCCCCATTCCCAACCACCTGTTCATCTGCAAATCTGGATCCAGCAATTACTCAAACAGTAATTGTTTCCAACAACAACAATGGACAAACACTAACAAAGTTTTCTACCAGTAGGGAACTTCTGTATTGCAACAGCAATACTCGGTCACTTGTTGATACAGGCATTCTTTTGAGATGTGATTAATGCATTTATTTGTATTGTAAACAGTAGTTAAAATTTCTGAATTATGAAAGTGTTAAATTTTGGACAAATAGTATTTGCATATTTAAGTAATTTTCCTGTAATTCAAATAGTTCAAATTAAAATTTTATTCTTTCTATTTGTTTTAGTTCGTCAGTACCAGCAGTGAATATTGATATAGAGACTAAACCTTCTGACAGTGCCCCCAGCATAACCCTGCCTCCGCAGCAGCAACAACAACAACAACCCCCAGGCACGTACTCGTTGTTTAGTGGCTCCCCCTGGCTCTCCTCGGGAGACTCAAAAAGTAAGTGTGGTATTTTTGTTACATCATATTAGGGCATAGTGCTAAACAGGTTTAAAGGATTTAACGGCCTATATCTTTTATTAGTCGATGGATTTGATTCAAACATGAAATAGTGGCATCACAACACCACCATCATCATATATGACAAGGTCCATGTAGAACAGATAAGCAAGACATTTTTTCTGGGATTGACTCAGAGGAGGTTGGGGATATCAGTAAGCTATAGTTTGCTTCACTTACTTGAATTTATCTTGTCAATCATATACACAGTAAACTGTTTCTTTTCCCCTTGAAAAGTGGAATGGCAAGGGGTATTAATTACTCCATTGATAGCTCTTGTTTCCTGTGATTGGCCTTATTTCATTATCCAGCTTCGAAATAGTGGCGCACGATGTCTAGTCTGACAGCCCTTTTTTAGCTCGACTTTTTGAAGAATAGGGGAGCTATCCTACTCGACCCAGCGTCGGCGTGAGCATCACACAACCACCCCAAATATTTTCAAATGCCATTGAGATATTGCTTTCATATTTTGCATACTTGTTTACCATCATGACCCCAGTCTGTAAAAAGGAGGAGGCAACTCTATCAAGCATTTTGACTGAATTATGGCCCTTTTTCGACTTAGAATATGCTTATTGTAATGTTAAAGTTTGCGTACCACCCCAAATATTTTCAAAATCAATTGAGATATTGTTGTCATGTTTTGCGTACTTGTTTACCATCATGACCCCAGTCTGTAAAAAGGAGGAGGCAACTCTATCAAGCATTTTGAATAAATTATGGCCCCTTTTCGACTTAGAATATGCTTATTGTAATGTTAAAGTTTTACTCATAGCTTATATTATACTATCAAGCACTGAGAATAGTCGAGCACGCTGTCCACTGACAGCTCTTGTTGTGATATGATACCACAAACAGAAACACGTAGTCTTTATAAGTGAGATAGCAAAATATAACATTGTTTAAAAATTGTTGAATGATTGTTTGTAAAGTATTGTTATTTTAAAGTTTTATGGTTATTAGCTCAACTTTTCAAAGAAAAAGTAGAGCTATTGTACTCGCCCCGGCGTCAGCGTCTCCATTGGTTAAAGTTTTTGATAAAGTCAAATATCTCTGTTACTATCAAAGCTTTTGTCTTGAAACTTAAAATATCATTTACTATCAAAGTCTACACCAGGAGAAACAATCCCCATTACTCTGATTTGAATTTTGACAGAGTTATGCCCCTTTTTAACTTAGAATTTTGTTGGTTAAAGTTTTTGATGAAAACTCATATATCTCTATTACTATTAAAACTTTTGACTTGAAACATAAAATAATTATTTACTATCAAAGTCTACACTAGGAGAAACAAACCCCGTAACTCTGATTATATATTTGATTGAATTAAGCCCCTTTTACTGGCAAAGCTCTAATTCAGAGACAAGCACTGAGAAAAGTGAAGCATGCTGTCTTACGGACAGCTCTTGTTATATGTAACAGTGATTCCTTTTGTAATTGTACCCCCCGACAACAAAGTTGTAAGGGGGGGTATACTGATTTCAGGTTGTCTGTCTGTCTGTCTGTCTGTCTGTCCGTCTGTCCGTAGACGCAATCTTGTGCGCACCATCTCTCCTTATCCCCTTGACAGAATTTAATGAAACTTCACACAAGTGATCAGTACCAACAGTAGTTGTGCATGGGGCATGTTAGGTTCTTTTAGAAAAAAAATTTGCAGAGTTATGGGACTTTTTTTTTTGTTACTACCGTAGATACCCATGTATAATGCGCAGTTTTTTGACCCCCGGGACCACCCCCGAATCGTGGGTGCGCATAATACACAAGTATAGACAATTTTCCAACTTCAAAACAAGTTTGTTACCGATGTTCGCCATTTTGGTAAAGGGAAACTACTCCCCGCGCTTACTGTCTCCGCTGAAATCTAAGATTGCCGTTACGTTCCGTAAAAGATCGAATTGTTTATTTTTCTTTCAAACAAAATTGATTTCATATAAATTTAAAAGTATTTTGACGAAAGAAATGTTTATAAATCACAAAAATTATGTTACTAATTAAAGATCGAGAATTATCTTTAACCGAGATCAAACTGTGAACAACATAATTGACACGAGGTGACACGTTGATTGCCGGTAATTACTGGCTTCATGATCGTGACAAAAAGACTATCACACCTTTTGTTATCAGTTTAAATCGAGAAGCTCATGTCATTTTGAAAGATACCATTCCGAAATATTGAATCAGCTGCTATTTATTTATTCAAAATAGTGAATTAAAAAAGGTAAAACAACAAATATAACAATAATTTACTGGTTTTATTTTCGAGAAAACAAAAATCGATAGTACCGTGAGACCGATGCTGCTCTCTGTCGTTGAGATAAAATTTATTACCGGTGTCGATGTAAACTCTACTTTCGTTTTCCATCCACCTCAAAATTGACAAATTTTTTTTTTTTTTTTTTTTTCCCAGGATTTTGGACTAAGATCGGGGGTGCGCATTATACAAGGGTGCGCATTATACACCGGTATCTACGGTATACTATATACATAGACACAATCTTGTGCGCACCATCTCTCCTCATCCCCTAGACACAATTTAATGAAACTTCACACAAGTGATCAGTAACAACAGTAGTTGTGCATGGGGCATGTTAGGTTCTTTTAGAAAAAAAATTGCAGAGTTACGGGATTTTGTTTTGTTGTTACTATACTATATACATAGACACAATCTTGTGTGCACCATCTCTCCTCATCCCCTTGACACAATTTAATGAAACTTCACAAAGTGATCAGTACCAACAGTAGTTGTGCATGGGGCATGTTAGGTTCTTTTAGAAAAAAAATTTGCATAGTTATGGGACTTTGTTTTTTTGTTACTATACTATATACATAGACACAATCTTGTGCGCACCATCTCTCCTCATCTCCTTGACACAGTTTAATGAAACTTCACACAAGTGATCAGTAACAACAGTAGTTGTGCATGGGGCATGTTCCGTTCTTTCAGAAAAAAAATTTGCATAGTTATGGGACTTTGTTTTTTTGTTACTATACTATATACATAGACACAATCTTGTGCGCACCATCTCTCCTCATCCCCTTGACACATTTTAATGAAACTTCACACAAGAGATCAGTAACAACAATAGTTGTGCACGGGGCATGTTAGGTTCTTTCAGGGACAAAAATTGCAGAGTTATGGGACTTTGTTTCTTGTTAACATACTATGTACATACAGTCTGCATATGCAATCTTGTGCGTGCCTAATCTACCAAACCCTTGCACACAATTTAATGAAACTTCACACAAGTGATCAGTACCAACCCTAGTTGTGCATGGTGCATGTTACATTCTTTTAGATAAATATTCTGCATAGTTATGGGACTTTGTTTTTTGTTACAATACTGTATACATACAGTCTGTATATATACAGTCCACATAATTATGCAATCTTGTGTCAATTGCAATGTACTATGTCAATGCATGCGAGGGGGTACATTCATCACCTTTAGTGATAGCTCTAGTTTATAACTGATTAATAGTGAAGTGGTTAAGATCATTTACACTTCCCTCACACCTCTATATGTTTGAATGTTTTCATATGAAGAAGCCATCCAGCTGGTTTTGGTTTGATTTTCTCACGGTTTCCACCTTATCTTGAAATACTTCCTGGACAGACACTTTGGGAATTCCTCTTCTGCTGAAGTTTGAAAGTCACTTTTTTGCCTAAACTATGTTAACCCTTACCCTGCTTAATTTCTAAAATGAACTTGCCCATCTTTCAATTTAGACAGTACCATTACCTGTTAAGAGGGGTGCTTACCCAAAAAGATACTGACTGAATGGTGAACAGTGCAGACCATGATCTGACTGCACAAATGTGCAGGCTGATCTTGGTCTGCACTGGTCGCTAAGGCAAAAATTACTTGCTGCCAGAAGGCTAAGGGTTAATGACTAAAATCCCAACCAAAAAAAAAAGAATTGAATGAAATGAATGCCTTTCAAATTAACCTTTACATTGCCAAATTTCTAAAATGGACTGGTCCATTGTTCAATTTGAGCAGTACCACTTGTTATTCAAAGGGATGTTCACTGAAACTTTATTGACTGAGTAGCCAACAGTGCAGACCATGATCAGCCTGCACAGATCTTGGTCTACACTGGTCACAGAGACAAAAACCACTTGCCATCAGCATGCTAAAGGTTAATGTCTAATCTATTGATTTTGTTTTGCAAAATTGGCTGTTTTGCTACCCAAAAAAAAACACAGGTGCTGAAATAAACAGTTACAAATTAGTGGTTACTTTTGAGTCAGCAATTGAATGGAGGATTCAGATACTGTTATACAATGGTAAATAAAATGCCCCTGCTTGTATCAACACTAGAGGTGGTCACATAATTTCGAGGGATTAGAGCAAAATTGGTCTATCTGCTTCTATTTCTATATACAGATAGACCAGTTTCGCTCTAAGCCCTCGAATTATATGTTATTGATGAAAAACAACAGTTTTTTGAACAATTGATAAAAAAACTACTGACTACAAAGGAACTTTTATTTCGATCCTTTTCAAAATTTGTGTACAAGAATGGATGTTTTTGCGATAAAAATATGGTAAACATTCTCCATTGCAACAGTTTTCAACCATTCCCTCTGAAGAGATATAGATTTAGTATACAAAACTCTCCCTTACCAATCTAACCAAAGCTGATAATATGAGTTTATCACAGGATGAGAAAAATTTCAAATTTTTTTTTTCTTAAAATCACATACAGTGCTTACTCAGTTTCATAGATCAATTGAAGTACTTCCAAATTTCCATGGAAACAGAGAGATACTGTGAACAAAATGTTTCATTGAGAGTACGCATTTTTCTTTGGAAAATTTGGAAAAGCTGCCTGTTATATAACATGTCCAGTTTGTTTGGAAACCTTTTCCACATTTTCCATGCCATTAGAATGAGAAACATCATTTTAAAGAAATTACCCATGAAAAACATACATTGTTACGCAATCTTAGAAACATTTGGTATTTTAGCAACTGCTGTTAGTTGTCAATTCTGTCATGAAAGAGATTTAGAATTTCAAAAGAATACAATATTAAATTGAATGAATTACATGTAAAGAGAAAGCAAAATTGCTAATATGAAAAGATAAGAAATATGATTGAAATATCTATAATGAGCCGTGCCATGGGAAAACCAACATAGTGGGTTTGCGACAAGCATGGATCCAGACCAGCCTGCGCATCCGCGCAGTCTGGTCAGGATCCATGCTGTTCGCTTTTAAAGCCTATTGGAATTGGAGAAACTGTTAGCGAACAGCAT